>NC_030812.1:15000000-20000000 GCF_001704415.2 Capra hircus
GAAGGAACAATGAGAGAAATGACAGTAAAGTAGAGCTTGGTCTTGTCTGTCCTAATGCTTTGCTTCAAGTCCAGTACTAAAGTCTAATAAAATATTTGATACTTCTGGCTCCAAAACCAATGCTGTTTTCATTAGCACACTGAGTGAGGGAAAGACATAATTGCAACGTAGAAAGCAAAGGAGAGAATAAAGATGTATTTCACATTGGCAGAGGAGCTCGTTATGTTAGCACTTTAGATTGGAACATCAGTGATTCAGAACAAAACTGAGGCTTTCTTCCTTCATTCCATGAATGCCCTCCAAATATTTGTCAAGTTATCCTAAAATTGTTCTAGGGCCTAATCTTCATTCATCTATTATCCAGTGTTCACTGAGGCACTGTAGCAGATTCCTTAAGAAATCTAGTCTGAACATGATTCTTTTGGCTTGAAGTATTTATGAAAATTAGCCATTTATGTGCTGTCCCAGGAGGAAATAACCTGAACTCTTTCATTATCCCTTTGGTGTATATTAATCCATCAAACCCAAGTATTCTCAAGTGGAAGTCACTCATTTCTGCTGTGTTGATAAGTCATCTATGTAACCACGCTTTGAACTGCAATTGTATACCAAAGGAAATGATCTTGGAATGAGTATGTTAGAAGAGCATATGATAAAAAAATTTCAGCCACATGTAGCTATCATAATTTTTAGCAGAGGAGAAAAAGAAATACACTTCTGTAATGAGGGTCATTTAGATGACTCACACTTTCCTTCCTCTTCCTAGACTCTCCTCTGTGACAATATAATATATACATGGGAAATGGCATAAGAGATTTAGTTCCTACACTATGAGGCAAGCTGGTTAGCCTTTAATAAAATAGAGGGAGAGGGTGGGATGATTTGGGAGAATGGCACTGAAACATGTATACTATCATGTAAGAAACGAATTGCCAGTCTATATTCGATGCAGGATACAGGATGCTTGGGGCTGGTGCACGGGGATGATCCAAAGAGATGATATGGGGTGGGAGGTGGGAGGGGGGTTCATGTTTGGGAACTCATGTACACCCGTGGTGGATTCATGTCAATGTATGGCAAAACCAACACAGTATTATAAAGTAAAATAGAGTAAAAATAAAAATTAAAAAAAAAGCACTGATATTATTTCAAATAGAAGAGCATGTATTTAGTATTTTTTATGTATCAGATTAATACAGATTAATATTCTTGGTCTCTCTACCTTTAGACTCAGTGACTATTTATGTAAAGGTTTCTATCTTCAGGATCATGGGAAAATAAACTGGACATATGTGACTTTCTCCCTGAAAAAAAATAAAATAAAATAAGTAAATTTTTATTCTAGCCAGAATCTGAAGAGTTGAGAACCTCCAACATGGAAACTAAAGAATAATAAGGAAAAGAAAGGTGAGGTAGGGCCTAACCAATGGGACTTATGGGTTAAATCTAGAGATCTTAACTCACTGTTTTGGGGATCTTAAAAAAGACTTGTCTCTTTAGATAAGAAGTTAGCAAATAATCTTTCATATTGCTTATCTAATTCATTATCTTTTTTAAAATAATGAAATTATTTTTTGACATCCCTTCCAATTAAGATTGTCTACTTATCTGAAATATTAGAATCTCCAGCTAGGGATCTAAGAGAATCTGAATACTGACAAGAACATTTTTATGATATAGAATAAAACTAGTTTGTATTTGATAGTAGAAAATCCACCATTATTTGGAAACTCACCACTGTAACAACTGTTGGACAACAGAAAGTGTTTATTAATAATGGCCCTACATAGCTAGGGTATTAAATTAATACTGAACCAATCAGCCATCCAGTTAAAAAGAAAATTACAATATTATTTTTCTTGCATTTTTAATATAACTTGAAGCCATCAAAATTAGGTGGAACCTTGGAATTAAAACATATTCCACAAATGTGTTTGGCTGAGACCAAAATATACAGGGGAAGTGGACAGGAACCAAAAACCATTTATAATGCATAGCTATTCTAAACTGACAGCAGTGAACTTCTGCTGCATAGAAATTGAGAAATGACATTGTTTAATGTCAACAGAAGAGGAGCCAGATACATTCTTTACATAGGTGAGAAAGAAATAATTTGCCATGGAAACCTTACCCAATTTCAGACAAACCATGTATTTCCAGTCCAATCAGAAACCCTATGACATTCTAATTCTTTGTAAAGTGTGAGAGAGGTCACATGCCTGTCTTTATTTCTTATCTTAATTTTACCCAAAACTTGAGTACTTACTGTGTATCAGGCACTAAGCTAGATGATAGGCATATCCTTGACTTGAAATACTGTGTTGGACACACACAGAGAGGGAAAAAGAACACATAGATTTTCTATAGAAAGCTCTATACCGTCAGCAAAAGCAAGACTGGGAGCTGACTGTGGCTCAGATCATGAGCTCCTTTTTGCCAAATTCAGACTGAAATTGAAGAAAGTAGGGAATACCACTAGATCATTCAGGTATGACCTAAATCAAATCCCTTACGATTATGTAGTGAAAGTGACAAATAGATTCAAGGGATTAGATCTGATAGAGAGAGTGCCTGAAGAACTATGGATGGAAGTTCGTGACATTGTACAGAAGGCAATGATCAAGACTATCCCTAAGAAAAAGAAATGCAAAAAGGCAAAAAGGTTGTCTGAACAGGCTTTACAAATAGCTGAGAAGAGACAAGACACAAAAGGCAAAGGAGAAAAGGAAAGATATGCCCATGTGAATGCCGAGTTTCAAAGAATAGCAAGGAGAGATAAGAAAGCCTTCCTCAGCGATTAATGCAAAGAAACAGGAAGACAATAGAATGGGAAAGACCAGACATCTCTTCAAGAAAATTAGAGATACCAAGGGAACATTTCATGCAAAGATGGGCACAATAAAGGACAGAAATGGTATGGACCTAATAGAAGCAGAAGATATTAAGAAGAGGTGGCAAGAACACACAGGAGAACTATGCAAAAAAGATCTTCATGACCCAGATAACAATGATGGTGTGTGATTACTCACCTAGAGCCAGGCATCCTGGAGTGTGAAGTCAAGTGGGCCTTAGGAAGCATCACTACGAACAAAGCTAGTGGAGGTGATGGAATTCCAGTTGAGCTATTTCAAATCCTAGAAGATGATGCTGTGAAAGTGCTGCACTCAATATGCCAGCAAATTTGGAAAACTCAGCAGTGGCCACAGGACTGGAAAAGGTCAGTTTTCATCCCAGTCCCAAAGAAAGGCAATGCCAGAGAATGCCCAAACTACCACACGATTGCACTCATCTCACACGCTAGTAAAGTAACGCTCAAAATTCTCCAAGCCAGGCTTCAACAGTACATGAACCATGAACTTCCAGATGTTCAAGCTGGATTTAGAAAAGGCAGAGGAACCAGAGATCCAATTGCCAAGATCTGTTGGATCATCAAAAAAGCAAGAGTTCCAGAAAAACATTTACTTCTGCTTTATTGACTATGCCAAAGCCTTTATTTATGTGGATCACAACAAATTGTGGAAAATTCTTCATGAGATGGAAATATCAGACCACCTGACCTGCCTCCTGGGAAATCTGTATGCACATCAAGAAACAACAGTTAGAACTGGACATGGAACAACAGACTGGTTCCAAATTGGGAAAGGAGTACATAAAGGTGTATATCGTCATCCTGCTTATTTAACTTATATGCAGAGTAAATCATGAGAAATGCTGGGTTGGATGAAGCACAAGCTGGAATCAAGACTACTGGGAGAGATATCAATAACCTCAGATATGTAAATGATACCACCCTTATGGCAAAAAGTGAAGAAGAAATAAAGAGCCTCTTGATGAAAGTGAAAGAGGAGAGTGAAAAATTTGGCGTAAAACTCAACATTCAGAAAACTAAGATCATGGCATCTGGTCCCATCACTTCATGGCAAATAGATAGGGACACAATGGAAACAGTGAAAGACTTGACTTTTGGGGGCTCGAAAATCACTGAAGGTGGTGACTGCAGCCATGAAATTAAAAGACACTTGCTCCTTGGAAGAAAAGTTATGACCCATCTGGATAGCATATTAAAAAGCAGAGACATTACTTTGCCAACAAAGGTCCATCTACTCCAAGTATCCATACATGATGCTTTGGATGTGAGATGTATGGATGTGAGAGTTGGACTATAAAGAAAGCTGATCACTGAGGAATTGATGCTTTTGAACTGTGGTTTTGGAGAAGACTCATGAGAGTCCCTTGGACTGCAAGGAGATCTAGCCAGTCAATCATAAAGGAAATCAGTCCTGAATATTCATTGGAAGTACTGATGTTGAAGCTGAAACTCTAATACTTTGGCCACCTGATTGGAAAAGCCCCTGATGCTGGGAAAGATTGGAGGCAGTAGGAGAAGGGGATGACAGAGGACGAGATGGTTGGATGGTATCACTAACTCTATGGACATGAGTGTGAGTAAGCTCTGGGACTTGGTGATGTATTGAAAGCCTGGTATGCTGCAATCCATGTGGTCACAAAGGGTTGGACATGTCTGAGAGACTGAACTGAACTGAATTGAACTGAGACTTTCTTTGTCCCATCTTGCCATTGATATTTCATTCAATAAAATGCCATTGTTTTAGGACATATCATTGTATGCAGAGTTAGGAAAGAGAAAGTGCTGCTAGTTAAACTATGCCAATCTGAAGTTTTTAAAGCATGCTGTAATTTTAGGAGAAATGTTCTTCTTTAATGTGGAAAAAACAGAATCATGGTTTCTTTCTCTCTCATGAGTGACACAAAGGCTGAGTATATTTGTGTAGTTCACAAAGCCAGCATCTTCTCTGGAGTATTCTATGAAACAAGTAGCTATGCACAATTTGAGTTTGTGTATCTGAGAAACATCAACTGCATAGAAAACAAAATATCCCACGCTCAAAGAAATTTGGGAAATTATAAATGAAACAGCATTTAATTCTATTACAGGATATCATAATATCTTTATTTTCATAGGACACATGATGGTATTAGAGCTCATAGAAAATATGGATGCATTTGGAATTTATTGAAACCAAGTCCAAATTTATGTCAATTCCTTCTCTAATTTTTAGGTTTCTAAGAGCTACAACAAAGATAAGATAGAAGTAAAGTGCACACTCTCTCTTCCTTGGCGGTCTGTCTGTGCCTCGTGCAACTTTCTTACCCTAGTAACATGATTTGGGCAATAAGGAGAACTCAAAGATACCTCTTTGTTCTTGAGCAACGCTTACAAATATTTCCCAACCTCTTGTTCCCTGGGAATCAGTTTCCATTAGAGTATACTCCTCTTCCTTGCTCAGCTTCTTAGTCATTCCTTTTCATAGGGAAGCATGTGTTTTCTCCACAGATGGGAGGCTGGGTGGTGTTCCAAGTTCTCGACTGAGTGTTAGCAAGCCTATTTGACCACATACTTAAGCAATGTAGTCCAGTCCAGATTTTATCTGTAATAAGCATCCAGTTTCATCTCCAACTCTCTTGTACTCTTTGTTGGTTCTTAATTCTGGCATAAAAGTCTTATTGCTTAAACCCCAAAGCCCTATAGTTGTTTTTTTTTTTTTTTAACCTCTTTACATTGAAAGTAGCTGGGAGAGTCAGACCCAAGCAGATAACTCTTTATGACATATCCTCTAACCTTACACGGGCATCTCCCAGTCTTCAAAGAATATCTTAAAATAAGACACATCTTAATTTAAGAGGCATTATAGAAGCCCATGAATCCAAAATCCCATACAAAAACTCTTAAAATAGCATTAATGTTTTAGTCACTCAGTCATGTTTGACTCTTTGCAATTCCATTGACTACAGCCTTCCAGGCTCCTCTGTCCATGGGATTTCCCAGGCAAGAATGCCAGAGTGGGTAGCCTTTGCTTTCTCCAGGGCAACTTCCCAATCCAGGGACTAAACCCAGGTCTCCTGTATTTCAGGCAGATTCTTTATCATCTGAGCTACCAGGGAAGCTTAACTTTACACAAGTTTTCCTAGAATGATCCATTCATTCTTGCTGAGGCCTCAAAAAACACCTTTTTTTCTTTCATTCTTTTTTTTTTTTCTCTTTTCATTTTGCACTATATAAAACAACAGCAACAACTGTAACATACTGCTCCTCTTCACATTTGTATGAATTCTAGGAAATTATTGCCTTTTCTCTGAAGAAATAACCCACAGACAAAAAGAAAAGGTAGTACCGCATTGTGAAATCTGCAAACCCCGGAAGTCAGCAGTTGGACGATACCCCCGGGGCAGCGGAGAAAACGATTGTTGCAAGAGATGAGATAAGCTGGGGAAACGATCATCTCAATGCCGCTGACCTAGACAGTACCCACTGCCACCACCTCAAAGGGATGATTTTCGGTCTGTGATATGAACTCTTTTCAAATGATGTATGTGTTGCTTTGAGGAGAGGTGCAATGAGAAATGTTCAAGTATGAATAAGGATCAGAAATCAGGAAAAGAGTCCACAGTGCAAAGAAAGCCCAGAAGTGTCAAGGTCTTGCTCTTCAACCAGTGCTTTCATTAGGCCCCAAAAAGACTCTCAGAAACATTTGAGAGTTATAGTCAGCATACACTGCACATCCCTCCACCCTGCAGGGACGCTTTCTGACTAGATGCCGGATCCGGAGATAGCTGGAGTTGAATTCTCCAGCTGTTTTAGTTCTGTGATCTCTGATGCCGCTCAAGCCACTTCCTCTCTGAGAAAATGGCAATGATAGGGAAGAGGATGGGTGTAACCCATTCATTTTCTTCACCTTTCTTCCTGGAAAGCCAACATTTTTTAGAAAGAATGAGGACCCTCTCTCCTATCTTTCCATTTCTCTCCAAAGCTTTGCAAGATTGTTGGTCCAGAAGAATTTTGAAAGCTCAAAGAAAGCTTCTCTTACTGTGATCTTAATAGAATTCTTAGGGACAGTTGTATTATAGCTCGCTTTTGCTTGCTAAAACTTTTAATTCTTTCCCTTCAATTCTGTGTGTGTAATATCTATGAAGGGTGAGAATAGTAGATGAAAAATATTTCAGCCTCTCTTAATCTATATAAAAGTCTAAAATAACTTTTCTCTTTTGCCTCCTCTTCTTTTTTGTTTTTTGAGAGGGAGATTTCTGGCAAATTTTGGGTTGGGAAGCTTCAGTCATTGTCACAAAATCTAATTGTAAATCCAGTGATTACTTTCAAAGGTAATAATAATATAATAACCAAAATAATAATATAACCCTCTAGAAAAAGTTCAGTCTTGACTGAGTCCTCCTCATGCCGTGCTGTACTTTGAAGAGAATTCTTTATCAGGTTATTGACATTCTCAGTATTGGAAAATTAACAAAAAGGAAACATTATAAGCTGACATTTTCTTTTGGGGTTTTTGCCCAGGATTTAGGAAAATGAATGAGGCGTGTGAGAAAACATTAATAGGTAATGTTGGCATATTGTAGAAATTTAACTGTGTGCTATTTCTTAAAACTGTACAACAAATTTTGAAAAGTGGAGACTTCAAAAGATAAAGGTCACTGTAGCATAAGGAAGAGTAAGAACATGTTACAGATTCCGAGCAGACTAAGAAACCAGAATGGAAAGAATAATTTTCCTGTCATGAAGGAAAAATGGGCCACTTTTTGTCAATCAGCTCTGCCTCTGTGTCCTTGTTTGGCCTTAGAAGGGGATTAGAATCCCTCTCCTTTTTTCTTATATGGGACCTGAGGAGAATTGGAATGTCTGGGACATATGTTTCCTTGAGAATGTAACCTATAATAATTTATCCTAGGGCCAGATTCTTGTTGAAACACAGGAAAGAGATGTTTTGCCAGTAATTTCTGAGCCATTGATTATGTTCTGCGATCTGCCCTGCTTCTGTGAGATAACTTTCGAGGATGAGAGAATATATTTCTATGCACCTTGCATCACCTCCATTGTCGCACTTGTTTTTGAGCTCAAAGAAAGAAAAGTAGACTCTGTAAATAAAATATAGAGCATCTCTTTTATTTCTAACCTATGAAAGCCCTGAGAAGTCAGTGCTCCATGTTTGAGAGATTTAAAATCAAAGCTGGTGAATCTGAGATTTTTAAATATCCACACATAAACGCATTGATGAAATTTCAGTAACTGATCAATTGGATACCTAGATAGAACTGATAAAGTATTGAGAGTATCTCTATAGTTCATATAAATGTGTTCATAAATCAGTGATTTGCACAGCTTCTCTGTCCAAGTCATTCATATTTCCCAAGTTATTTTCCCTGGTGTTACAATATTCCTCCATTTCTTAGTCACAGAAAAGCTCAAACCAAGAGTTTCTAGCCTTTTTTTTTTTGGAAGTTTGTTGTTGTTTAGTTACTAAATTGTGTCCAACTCTTTTGCCACCCCATGGACTATAGCCCGCCAGGCTCCTCTGTCCGTGGGATTTCCCAGGTAAGAATTCTAGAGTGGGTTGCCATTTCCTACTCCAGGGTATCTTCCCAACACAGGGATCAAACCTGCGTCTCTTGTGTTTCCTGCATTGGCATGTGGGTTCTTTACCACCAAGCCACCTGAAAGTCCAGTTCTTTGGAAATAGACATGTTTAAAAGTTGTATGAAGCTCTGAATGTTCTCCCTTGATCCCTCATTGCACACAGAAGTACAAAAACAGAGTTTAGACTATTTCAGAATATTCACTGGTCCCCTGAAAGTGTGGCCATATAACTGGTTTTCCCAGGACAGTCCCAGTTTATTCCTGTTTCCAGTGTCCCAAATGTCTTTAGTAGTTTCCTCCTTAGGACAGTAAATCACACAGAATCCATACCTAAAAGGTTAAAAATGTGAAAATAAATAAAAATGAAATCAAGGCTGGTAAATGTAGCATCTCAGATTAGCCTATGCAAACATTATATACTTGTTCAGATTGATAAAAGATTCTGTTAGGAAAACTTCAGTTCCTCAGGAAATGGTCATCTTATTTATAGCATCATTTCATTTAGAATATAAACACCCAGACATTCTTTGTAGGATTGTCTGTGTGAGGAAATTCATTTTTTTCTTTCACTGTTCACATGAATTGTTGGTCTTGACAGTCTAAAAAGTCTGGACTACAAATCAAGCTGCCATTATGTAAAGAATTCTCTTTAAACAAAAATTCTTCCATTTCTCACTTGTAATAACCAAAATACAAATGACGGAAGACTCACTGAAGAGCTCCAGTCACTACAATTCAATGCGGCTATCAAGGGAATATCTGAACATAAATTTTATAAAGAGCTTTAAACCAAGAGAAATGTTTTTTTTTTCCTACAAAAGTCTTCAAAACATCCCCAAGGAGACAAATTACTGGACATGAGTCTATTATCACTTTCAGAATATGACATAAGATCAAATTTTATTTTTTTAGAGTTTACAAAATGATTCTTTTTCCCAGCTCCCTTCACAGTTTATTCTCCTGTAAGCCTAAGTGTATCCTATATATTGTTTAGTTTATATAACTGGCCATTAGATGACATGAACTATAAATCACAGTATGAAATAGCTTTTTTTGGCCAAACAGAAGGGGAAAAAAAGAGACAATAGCTGCCTTTATTTCATTTTACTCCAGATTGGTGAAAATTTTATGTAATGAAGTTTCTAAATCTAAATGGACATTGTCAAACAAAGATTGCACTGAAAAACCAGAGGATAAAACTGATGAAAAGCACATTTTATTATTAGGAGATTTCCATTCCTAAATGCTAAGCCTTTAAAAAAATTATGAACTATGTAAATATAGATAAATAATAACTATCGCTTAAGAAGATGTTTGCATTGTATTGGCTAAGTGGACATGGAGGCAAAATTATAAGAATCCCCCAGTTGAGTATGGGTATGTGCAACAAAACCCCTCTGGACTCTACAGACAGTGGCTACAAGATGAGAAACCATCAATTTAGAAAATAGACAGTGAGATACCCTCTTTTGTTATTGTTAAGTTGCCAAGTTGTATCCAGCTGTTCGTCACTCCATGGACTGTGGCATGCCAGTTTCCCCTGTCCAGCATCTCCTAGAGTTCGCTCAGATTCATGTCCATTGAGTCAGTGATGCTATCCAACCATCTCATCCTCTGCTACCCCCTTCTCCCTTTGCCTTCTATCTTTCCCAACATCTGCGTCTTTTCCAACGAGTCTATACTTTACATCAGGTGGCCAAAGTATTGGAGCTTCAGCATCAGTCCTTCCAGTGAATATTCAGGACTGATTTCCTTTAGGATGGCCTGGTTGGATCTCCTTGCAGTCCAAGGGACTCTCAAGAGTCTTCAACACCACAGTTCAAAAGCGTCAGTTCTTCACCACTCACCCTTCTTCATGGTCCAACTCTCACATCCATACATGACTACTGGAAAAACCATAGCTCTGACTATATGGACCTTTGTCAGCAAAGTGATGTCTCTGCTTTTTAATACACTGTCTAGATTTGTCATAACTTTACTTCCAAGGAGCAAGCGGCTTTTAGTTTCTTGGCTACAGTAACCATCCACAGTGATGTTGGAAACCCCCCAAAATAAAATCTGTCACTGCCTCTGCTTTTTCACCTTCTATTCGCCATGAAGTGATGGGACTGGATGCCATGATCTTAGTTTTTTGAATGTTGAGCAGTAAACCAGCTTTGTCACTCTCCTCTTTCACCTTCATCAAAAGGCTCTTTAATTCCTCTTCACTCTCTGCCATTAGAGTGTTGTCATTTGCATATCTGAGGCTGTTATTTTTCCTGGCAGTGTTCAGTCCAGCTTGTAATTCACCCTGCCCAGCATTTCACATGATGTACTCTGCATAGAAGTTAAATAAGCAGGGTGACAAAATACAGCCTTGTTGATCTCCTTTCCCAGTTTCGACGCAGTCAGTTGTTCTGTGTCTGGTTCTAACTGTTGCTTCTTGAGACAAGTAAGATAGTCTGGTATTCCCATCTCTTTAAGAATTTTCCAGTTAGTTGTGAGCCACATAGTCAAAAGCGCAGCGTGGCTTATACCTTCACTGGGTTGATTGAGCCCCTTCAGCACAACAAGAGTGGAGATCCATACTGGGGAGATACCCTCTATTTAAAATCAACTAATTAAATGGACAGTGTTAGGAAGTAGACTTTTCCTTCTCACCTGCCTGCCTCACCCATGGACAGAAATGAACTCAGGGTACAGAGAATTGGACTTTTGTCTATAGTAATTTAAGTCATAGAAAGTACAAGAAATATACAGTGGCACCTGAAGCACATAATTTTTAGGGGAAAAGCTTCTTTACATGTAGTACAGAGTAATTGTCTTCATTTGTAGAGCTCATGACTTGACTTTTAAATTTGCTAGGAATGAATTTTATTATAGTTTTCAGTGATCATTTATTAATAAAAACATCTCATTTGGCAATTTGGTGTGCCTAACAAGTACTGTGACTAACACTATGATGACATTCAAATTAAACATAAACACTAGGAGATACTCATCTAAAATGACTTAATCATAATTTAATTACTATATACCAAAACATACCCATTACATAATTCAGACTGTATTAACCAAATAATAGATTACAAATACAGTGTGATCTTATAAGACTGGAAAAAAATTCATTTATTCAATGTTCAAGAAAATATTTTAGGAAAGATTCTTAGGGAAGTTATGGTGAAGAAAAGAAATCTATTTTTTTTTCAAGTTTAGATTATTTTTTAGACTCATTTTCCTAGTTTGATGATCAATCGGTTCAAAACCACTTGCACAGCTGACTTTCCGAATACAAATAGAAACTCATGGCAACGTATCCTGTCACATGTTTAACAGTTATATATCCAATATCTTCTTCTATGACATAAAGTTAAGAAGGAATGGATTAAAATATTTTTACTTCTCAATACTTTAAACAAAGAACTTTATGGTGGGAAGAGCTCATCTGACATGGGGGAAAAATCTGCCCCCAATTTTCAAGATCCCTTCTCAGTTCTTCTCAAGACAGTAAATGGTTTGAAACTCACTTTCCTGGTTAGAACAATCAAGCTGTGGGATAACAGAACTTTTGTGTTAGAGTGGAATTGCCAGGTGGCTCAGTGGTAAAGAATCTGCCTGACAATGAGGGAGACTCAATAGACACGGGTTTGATCCCTGCATTGGGAAGATTCCCTAGGGAAGGATTTGGTAACCCACTCTAGTATTCTTGATTGGGAAATCCCATGGCCAGAGGAGCATACTACTTCCCTGGGCTACTGTCCATGAGTTGCAAAGAGTTGGACATGACTGAGCAACTGAGCCCACACGAACATGTTAGAATACAGGTTTAAATATATTTAACACTGGACTGTTTTAACACATACGATTTTTTATTGGGATTCCCTGGCAATTCAGCAGTAAAGAATCTGCCTGCCAATGAAGGAGATGTGGGTGGGGAAGACCCCCAGGAGAAGAAAATGGAAACCCACTCCAGTATTCTTGCTGGGAAATCTCATGGACAGAGGAATCTGGTGGGCTATAGTCCATGGAGTCACAAAGAGTCAGACATGACTTAGAGACTAAACAACAACAGCATTGTGATTTCAGTAAGAAACAATTTTGAACTAAGCTCATTCTTTCCAAATAATTCCACAAATACTGCTTAAGCACAGTACTGGAGATTAAAGTCAGGTCCAGGCACAAACTTAAGAGACCCTGTGATCTTTCATAGTGAAGATTCTCCTTAAGTTGAAGCTTACTTTATGAAGGTCACAGTACATGGAAATTTAAGAACAAAGGGAACTCCAGCTTGCAAAGTCAGAGACATGGATCCATACTGGTCTTTGTATACGATCTAAAATTTTTTATCTTCAATTGTAAGTTACTCCAAAATCTGGTACCCCAATTATCCACTGCAGATGGTGACTGCAGCCATGAAATTAAAAGACACTTACTCCTTGGAAGAAAAGTTATGACCCACCTAGACAGCATATTTGGGCTTCCCTGGTGGCTCAGAGGTTAAAGCATCTGCCTCCAATGCGGGAGACCTGGGTTCGATCCCTGGGTCAGGAAGATCCCCTGGAGAAGGAAATGGCAAACCCACTCCAGTATTCTTGCCTGGAGAATCCCATGGACTGAGGAGCCTGGTGGGCTGCAGTCCATGTGATCGCAAAGAGTCGGACACGACTGAGTGACTTTACTTACTTAGACAGCATATTAAAAAACAGAGACATTACTTTGTCAACAAAGGTCTGTCTAGTCAAGGCTATGGTTTTTCCAGTAGTCATGTATGGATGTGAGAGTTGGACTATAAAGAAAGATGAGCACTGAACAATTAATGCTTTTGAACTGTGGTGTTGGAGAAGACTCTTGAGACTCCCTTGGGCTACAAGGAGATCCAACCAGTCCATTCTAAAGGAAACCAGTCCTGAATATTCATTGGAAGGACTGATGCTGAAGCTGAAACTCCAATACTTTGGCCACCTGATGTGAAGAACTGACTCATCTGAAAAGACCCTGATGCTGGGAAAGATTGAAGGCAGGAGGAGAAGAGAATGACAGAGGATGAGATGGTTGGATGGCATCACCAACTCAATGGACATGAGTTTGAGTAAACTCTGGGAGCTGGTGATGGACAGTGCTTGAGTGCTGCAGTCCAACTCTGCAAAGAATACTGGAGTGGGTTGCCACTGCCTCCTCCAGGGGATCATCCCAACCCAGGGGTTGAAGCCGAGTCTCTTACATCTCCTGCATTGGCAGGCAGGATGAGTACCCCCCACACCCAGAAGAACTCATGCTCCCATGGAAAGACAAGGGTGGAATGAAACAAAAAAACTGTAACACAACAATAAGAGCTAACTTTTATTAAGTCATTACTGTATACCAAGAATTGTATTCAAATATTTTCAGGAATTATCACAAAGATACTTTGTGGTAACCTTAGAAATAGTTGTTATTATTGTGTGTATTAAGTCGCTTCAGTCATGTCCAACTCTATGTGATCCTATGGACTGTAGCCTGCTAAGCTCCTCTGTCCACAGGATTTCCGGGCAAGAATACTGGAATGGGTGTCATACCCTCCTCCAGGGAATCTTCTTGGCCCAGGGATTGAACTGGCATCTCTTATGTCTCCTGCATTGGCAGGTGGGATCTTTACCACTAGCATCACCTGGGAAAGTGAAAGAAAGTGAAAGTCCCTCAGTCATGTCAGACTCTGCAACCCCATGGACTATACAGTTCATGGAATTCTCTAGGCCGGTCTACTGGAGTGGGTAGCCTTTCCCTTCTCTAGGGGATCTTCCTAACCCAAGGATCGAACCCAGGTCTCCCACATTGCAGGCAGATTCTTTACCAGTTGAGCCACAAGGGAAGCCCAAGAATACTGGAATGGGTAGCCTATCCCTTCTTTAGGGGATCTTCCCAACCCAGGAATTGAACCGGGGTCTCCTGCATTGCAGGCAGATTCTTTACCAACTGAGTTATGAGGGAATAAACCTGGGAAGCCTGTTGTTATTATTATGTCAATTTTCTAATTTCCTATGATCCCTTCTCACATAATATTGATATTTCTTTGTTATTTATCAACCTACCCATTCTAGACTGTAAGCTTTTTGAAAAGTAGACTGTATGTGACGCTGTTTCACTCATAACATCTGATGTGTCTACCAGGTAACAGATAATTAAAACATCTGTTACTGCATGTGTTAATGCATTCATACATTGTTGTAGCACACATTTACGCAGTGCTTATACTGTTCTAGGGACTTCCCTGATAGCTCAGATGGTAAAGAATCTGCCTACAGTGTGGGAGACCCAGGTTCAATCCCTGCGTAAGGAAGATCCCTTGGAGAAGGAAATGGCAACTCACTCCAGTATTCTTGCCTGGGAAATCCCATGGACAGAGGAGCCTGGCAGGTTGCAGTCCGTGGAGTCACAAAGAGTTGGACATGACTGAGTAACTAACACTATACTATACTAAATATTTCACAAATATTAGTTCATCAGACCTTCACCACATCCTATGAGCTAGCTTCTCTCATTGCAAACTGCAGGTAATGTTTTATAGGTGAGAAAACAGAGGCAGAGATAGGTAAGTCAATTTGACCAAGGCGATAGGGCTAGTTATCTATCGTGAATGCTGCACTTTTTAAAAAATTATTTTTGTTTTAAAATTTGCTTTGTTGAAATTAGTTGACTTACAACGTTGTGTTAACTTCTGCTGTACAGCACAGTGATTCAGTTATGTATATATATATATTGTGTTATATATACACACATTCATTTTCGTATTCTTTTCCTTATGGTTTATCACAGGATATTATATATAGTTCCATGCGCTACACAGTAGGACTATGTTGTTAATCCATCCTGTGTGTAATAGTTTGCATCTGCTAACCCCAAACTCCCAATGCATCCGTCTCCTGCCCCTGCCATTTGGCAATCACAAGTCTGTTCTCTATGTCTGTGGGTCTGTTTCTGTTTCATAGATAAGTTCATTTGTGTTGTATTTTAGATTCCACATATAAGTGATATGGTATTTTAAACTTGAAACTCATCATTCAAAAAACTAAGATCATGGTATCCAGTCCCATTGCTTCATGGCAAATAGAAGGGGAAAAAGTGGAAACAGTGAGAGATTTCATTTTCTGGAGCTTTAAAACCAATGCAGACAGTGAGTGCAACCATGAAATTAAAAGATGCTTGCTCCTTAGAAAGAAAGCTATGACAAATGTAAACAGTGTATTAGACAGCAGAGGCATCACCTTGCCAACAAAGGTTCATATAGTCAAAGCTGTGGTTTTTCCAGTAGTCATGGATGGATGTGAGAGTTGGACCATAAAGAAGGCTAAGTGCTGAACAACTGATGCTTTCTAATTGTGATGCTGAGAGTCCCTTGGACTGTAGGTGGATCACTTCAATCCTAAAGGAAAAAAACCTAGAATATTCATTGGAAGGACTGTTGGTGAAGCTGAAGTTTCAATAGTTTGGCCACCTGATGTGAAGAGCTGACTCATTGGAAAAGACCCTGATGCTGGGAAAGATTGAGGGCAAAAGAAGAAGGCAGCAGAGGATGAGATGGTTACATAGCAGCATTGCCTCAGTGGACATGAATTTGAGCAAATTCTGGCAGATAGTGGAGGACAGAGAAGCCTGGTGTGCTGCCGCCCATGGGGTCACAGAAAGTCAGACGTGACTTAGTGATTGAACAACAACAGTGATATTTTGTCTTTCTCCTTCTGACTTACTTCACTTGGTTTGGTAATCTCTGGGTCCATCCACATTGCTACAAGTGGCATTATTTCATTCTCTTTTGGGCTTCCCTGGTAGCTCAGCTGGTAAAGAATCTGCCTGCAATGCAGGAGACCCTGGTTCGATTCCTCGGTTGGGAAATTCCAGGGAGCAGGGATAGCCTACCCACTCCAGTATTCTAGGGCTTCCCTGTGGCTCAGCTGGTAAAGGATTCACGTGCAATGCGAGAGACCTGGGTTCAATCCCTGGGTTGGGAAGATCCCCTGGAGAAGGGAAAGGCTGAGTATTCAAGTATTCTGGCCTGGAGCATTCCATGGACTGTATAGTCCGTGGGGTCGCAAAGAGACAAGACTGAGTGACTTTCACATTCTCTTTTATAGCTGAGTTGGATGCTGCTCTTAAAAGTGAACTAAGATTAAAAACCTAGACTATAAAATCAAACATAGTAATCTACTAAAATGGGTAAACCAGGAAGATTGTAATAGCTTTAGGTAATTCTGTAATCTTACCTGGTAAAGCCTTTATCCTGTCCTGGTAATTTCCCTTTATGCTGGTTCAATATCTCCAACCTGTATTATATGCTTGGCTTTCCTTTACTGGTGCAGGTAATGTGCTCTCTGGAAATTGTTCTCTCTGTATCACTGTGTATGCTTTTCCCTCAAACTGCTCCTTAAAGAATAGAATCTTGGTTACAAGTACCCAGATTTTAGAGCCTATATTACAATTTTATTTCAGTTTCTGTTCCTAATTGTGAATCACTGTATTGTGCACACAAATTGCTCAAATTTGTTGATAGTATAATTGCAGGAAATGTGGTCTTTTTTTCAGATGTAAATATGGCTTTCATGATAATTAGGCTAGTGAATATTTTAGATCTTTGCAGTTCTAAATAGGGGGAAGGAAGTCTTCCATACAGATCTTCCACATTGTTCAAAATTTCTTTTTCCAGTGTGGTGGTTTCCTAATTATTGTGCCAATCTCCCCATTTTAAAGGAATTATTTCCAAGGAACCCAGTGTTCAGCTCAGTTGAAAGTTGAAACAATTACCCATCCATTAACATGCATGTTTATTATTCCTCTCCCATATACTGTATATCTGTTTTGTGATTACATTTTTCTATGTACATGGACTCACTTTTCAAACAGCAATGATCATTGATTTATTATTGGTAAAATTGTTTTCTAGAGGTTGTATGTAATTTAGAGAGGGGTTCCTTGGTGAGTTGTAATTGCACATTAATCACTTTTTCTACACTAATAACACATGATACAGAAATTTAATTGCTTTCAAAGGAATGCTAATATAGAATAACAAGATATTTTAATGAATATTTAAAAATCATTAAGACCGAAGGTTAAAAGGTGTTGAACATATATAAGAACATTACCCATTTTTGTAATTTGGAATTAATTTTGAATCTATAGAAGCCTGAATGTACTATTGTCACTGCTTAAATAGTCCTTGTATTTGTTTTCTAATTCTGGATAATGCTGCTGCTGCTGTTGCTAAGTCGCTTCAGTCATGTTCTACTCTGTGTGACCCCATAGACAGCAGCCCACCAGGCTCTGCTGTCCCTGGGATTCTCCAGGCAAGAACACTGGAGTGGGTTGCCATTTCCTTATCGAATTCTGCATAATAAATTTTCACAAATTTAGAAATTTAAAACAACACTCATTTATTAGTGCATAATTTTTCTGTATCAAAATTACAAGAAGATGGGGCTAGGTTCTCTGCTCAGTTATGAGGCTGAAATCAAGTATTCTTCAAGGCCAATTTCTAATTAGGAGGAGCTGGGGAAGAATCTTCTAGAAGCACATCTAGACAGTTGGCAGAGTCTAGCTCTGTGCAGTTTATAGTCTCTGATCCTGAAGTTTTTCCTCCTAAAGAATTTCTAGAGGCCATCCTCAGGTCCTCTCCATATGACCACCTCCTTCTTCAAGTTAACATTGGGGCTTCAAACCTCTCACTTACACTTCTGTAATTAGCCAGTGGAAACTTTTTGGTTTTATATTAAAAATTTTTATTGACCATATAGTTGATTTATAATATTATATTAGTTTTGTGTGCACAATACAGTGATTCACAATTTTTGGTGATGTTCCATTTGTAGTTATTCTGAGATATTGGCTATTATCCTTGTGCTGTACATTATGTCATGTACTTTATTTATGTTATGCAAGGTTGTTTGTAAAATCTCCCTATTCATGGTGCCTTTGGGTCTCATTCATTTTCATCCTTGAATTAATGAAGTTTAACCAAGAAAGCAACCATTCCTGCTTTTCATTTCTTGACCTATGTAATGTCTGACTCTTTGTGACGCTATGAACTGTAGCTCACAAGGCTTCTCCATCCACTGGATCCTCCAGGCAAGAATACTGGAGTGGGGTGCCATTCCCTCCTCCAGGAGATCTTCCCAACCCAGGGATTGAACCCACATTTCGTATGTCTCCTGCATTGGCAGCCAGGTTCTTTACCACTCGCGCCACCTGGGAAGCATGGCCTTGCCCACTAGAACAAGACCCAGTTTTCCAACACAGCCAGTCCCTCTGATCAGGAAGCTCGCACAACCCTCTATCCTTATCCATTAGAGGGCAGACAGAATGAAAACCACAATCACAGAAAACTAACCCCATGAACAGTATGAAAAGGCAGAAAGATATGACACTGAAAGATGAAACCGCACCCTCACCCCCCGCCCAGGTCAGTAGGTGTCCAATATGGAGAAGAGTGGAGAAATAACTCCAGAAGGAATGAAGAGCCTGAGCCAAAGTGGAAATGATGCCCAGCTGTGGTTGTGTCCAGTGGCGAAAGTAAAGTCCAATGCTGTAAAGAACACTATTGCATAGGAATGTCAGGCCTATGACTAAGGTAAATTGGACGTGGTCAAACAAGAGAAGGCAATAGTGAACATCGCCATTTTAGGAATCAGTGAACTAAAATGGACCTGAATGGGTAAATTTGATTCAGGGGACTATTATATCTTCTACTGTGGGCAAGAATCCCTTAGAATAAATGGAGTAGCTCTCATGACCAACAAAAGAGTCCAAAATGCAGTACTTGGGTGAAATCTCATAAATGACAGAATGATCTTGGTTCATTTCCAAGGCAAACCATTCAATACCATAGTAATCCAAATCTATGCCCCCAACCACTAATGCCAAAGAAGCTGAAGTTCAGTGGTTCTATGAAGACCTATAAGAATTAACACCAAAACAAGATGTCCTTTTCATCATAGTGGACTGGAATACAAAAGTAGGAAGTCAAGAGATACTGGGAGTAACAGGAAAGTTTGGCCTTGGAGTACAGAATGAAGCAGGGCAAAGGCTAACAGAGTTTTGCCAAGAGAATGTACTGGTCATGGCAAACCAACAACGCAAGAGAAGGCTCTACACATGGACATCACCGGATGGTCAGTACTAAAATCAGAATTATATTCTTTGCAGCCAAAGATGGAGAAGCTCTAAACAGTCAGCAAAAACAAGACTGGGAGCTGACTGTGGCTCAGATCATGAACTCCTTATTGCAAAATTCAGACATAAATTGAAAACAGTAGGGAAAACCACTAGGCCATTCAGGTATGACCTAAATCAAATCCTTTTTGATTATACAGTGGAAGTGACAATAGATTCAAGGGATTAGATCTGTAAGACAGAGTGCCAGGAAAACTATGGACAGAGGTTGATAACATTGTTCAGGAGGCAGTGATCAAGACCAACCCAAAGAAAAAGAAATGCTAGAAGGCAAAATTGTTGTCTGAGGAGGCCTCACAAATAGATGAGAAAAGAAAAATGTAAAGCAAAGGGGAAAAGGAAAGATGTACCCATCTGAATGTAGAGTTCCAAAGAATAGAGAGGACAGATAATGAAGCCTTTCTCAGTGAACAATATAAAGAAATAGAAGAAAACAATAGAATGGGAAAGACTAGACATCTCTTCAAGAAAGTTAGAGATACCAAGGGAATATTTCATGAAAAAATAGCCACAGTAAAGGACAGAAGTGGTATGGACCTAACAGAAGCAGAAGATATTAAGAAGAAGCAGCAAGAATACACAGAAGAACTATACAAAAAAGATCCTAATGACCCGGATAACTATAATGGTGTGATCCCTCACCTAGAGCCAGACATCCTGGAGTGTGAAGTCAAATGGGCCTTAGGAAGCATTACTACAAACAAGGATAGTGGAGGTGATGAAATTCCAGCTAAGCTGAAAGATGATGCTGTGAAAGTGCTGTACTCAATATGCCAGCAAATTTGGAAAACTCAGCGGTGGCCACAGTACTGGAACAGGTCAGTTTTTCATTCCAATCCCAAAGAAAGGTAGTGCCAAAGAATGCTCAAACTACTGCACAATTGCACTCATTTCATATGCCAGCAAGGTAATGCTCAAAATCCTTCAGACTAGGTTTCAACAATATGTGAAACAAGAACTTCCAGATGTACAAGCTGGATTTAGAAAAGGCAGAGGAGCCAGAGATCAAATTGCCAACACCTGTTGGATCATAGAAAAAGCAAGAGAGCTCCAGAAAAACATCTGCTTCTGCTTCTGCTTCATTGACTACATTAAAGCCTTTGACTGTGTGGAACACAACAAACTGTGGAAAATTCTTCAAGGGATGGGAATACCAGACCATCTTACCTGCCTCCTGAGAAACCTGTACGCTGGTCAAGAAGCAACAGTTAGAACTGGACATAGAACAACTAAGTGGTCCAAAATTGGTAAAGGAGTACATCAAGGCTGAATATTGTCACCCTTCTTATTAAACTTCTATGCAGAGCATGTGATACAAAACGCTGGGCTGGATGAAGCTCAAGCTGAAATCAAGATTGCTGGGAGAAATATCAATAACCTCAGATATGCAGATGACACCACGCTAATGGCAGAAAGCAAACTTGATTGCTGGGAAAGATTGAAGGCAGGAAGAGAAGGGGACGACAGAGGAAGAGATGGTTGGATGGCCTCACTATTTCAATGGACATGAGTTTCAGCAAACTCCAGGAGATAGTGAAGGACAAGAAAGCCTGGCGTGCTGCAGTGCATGGAGTTGAAAGAGTTGGACACTACTGAGACTGAACAACAGTAACAACAAATTTATAACTTAATCCCCTACCCAAATCTTCTTCCTCCCCGTTTCCTCTCCCCACTGAAAATATGGGTTTGTTTTGTATATCTGTGAGTTTGTTTCTTTTTTGTTGTATTGATTAGTGTGTTTTATTTTTTAGATTCTACATTTAAGTATTAATATAAAATATTCATCTTTCTTTGACATTCACTAAGCATAATTCTCTCCAGGTTCATCACTATTGTCTCAAAAGGCAAGATTTCATCTTTATTCATGGCTGAGTAGTAAAGTCTTGCTTTTTAAAATTCAGTCTGACACTCATCCTTTTACTTGGAACATTTAGTTCATTTAAGCTTAATGCAAAAAAAAAGTAATTTGGACAAAACTTGAAAAAATGCATAGCAAGGACAGGAAAATTAACACAGGCGCATCATGAGAAGACTGTATAGAACTGAATTTCTGAATTAGAATGAATACTTGGACTGTGGAAACAGTTTATGAAGATGTCTAGTTTATGAAGTTTATGGAGATGTTCTTTTTATACTGGCAGGTATCTTCATAGGCAATCTGTGTAAAAAAATGGTTATTGATTGAAATGCAAATGAATGAATGAACATATAAACAAATAGTTAAATATATTATGTAGAGGTTTAAAAATGCACCCAATAAATTAGATTCAGTGGGACAAAAAGGGAATTTTGTGAAATTTTGAGCAGAGAAATATGTTTGTATAATAATAATTTTTTGGATAAACTCAGTTCCTGCAACTCTTGGAAAACTTTATATTGTTCACACTCCTCTGCAGTGAGAAGGTCTAAACACACACACTTTTCCAAGGGATGCTTTCTTCTACTGGTATTTGGAGGAAAGCTAGCCATCAGTTCACTGGTCTCCTGACAGCACTCTTGAATCTGAGGCTTTTCTCTCTTTATAGCAATTTGAGATCTATGATTATTTCTGCAAATCACCACCAACTCAACACTGCCATATATATTTTGTCTTTTATGGAAAAATTTGGGGAAAGCATAGAATTATAAAACAAGCAAGAAGTAATTTCAGAAGTTAATTCTAGGCATGCCATTTCATACAAATTCATGAGCTCTCTACACAAAGTTTCCTATAGGTGATCCTCTGCCAGCTCAGATGGTAAAGAAACTGCCTGCAATATGGGAGACCTGGGTTCAGTCCCTGAAGGGAGTGGCTACCCATTTCAGTATTCTTGCCTGGAGAATTCCATGCACAGAGGAGCCTGGCAGGCTACAGTCCACGGGGTCGCAGAGTCGGACATGACTGAGCAACTAACAGTTACACTTTCTTTGCTTTCATAGGTCCTAGTTTAGGCACATCATTTTCTTACAGATTTTTCTTTTACCTGTCTCTATGTTATAGATCCTTCTCCTCCTTCTTTTCTCCCTTGGTTGGTTGAAACCAACATGTTTTCCCTTTCTATTATGCAGAACAAAGACAGGCTCTCTTTGTTTCACTCTTGTCTATCTGATAAACCGTTTCTTTCTTTCATTCAAAAAATAGGCCCATCAACTCATAAGTGGAACTGCATCACTCTTCTAGAAGGCATCTTCTGCTATGCTTGGCTTGCTTTTGTTTTGTTCTGTTTTTTGTTCCTCTTATAGTAAAAGAATTTTTTCAAATTTAGTCTTAAGTGATGTGCAAGATACTTTGAAAGGATGGTGGTTCTATATATAGGATGAATAGTATAGATTTATGGTTGGGCCTTTTGACTTAAACCATGCTTCCTTCATACTGTAATGGAAGAATTCAGCCATCTTATTCACATGTAAGATGGGGTTGTGGGCATGTTATGAGGATTTTTAGTGGCAGTGCTCAGAGCCTGATGCATAGTGACTTGCAGCAAATCTGAAATTCTGAAAACTCTGTTTATTTTAGGCCCAGGGAGTTCTGCTAGGTAGCTCGTATAGTCACTCAGGTGTGAGGGAACTAGACCCCAGACAGGGAGAGCAGAGTGATGGAAGTGAAAAAAGTATAAATGGAGATGCTGTTTTGGGGAGGAAATGGCAGAAGTTTGGGGAGAGAGGGAATAAAGTAGAGGAGAGAGTGTTATATCAAGGAGAACAGCAATACCCCTGACAAGTCAGTATGTATTCCAATACAGATTCTATTTGATTTTTGAATTCAAAAAGGGAGAGATCAGTGAAGCTATTTGGCATGCTTGTGGAGGAAGAATGATTTTCATAGTGCTGAAAAAAAATTAAAATAAGTAGAAAGCAGGGAAAGGGAGGCACATTGGAAGTAAATATGCATCATCATGGGGGTGGTAATTGGTAAGGTGAGCGTGGTAATTGGTAAGGTGAGCAGAGAGAGTTAGGCTACAAACCCACTTGCAGTGATGGGTTCATACTGTGAGTCATAAGGCAGGGAGTAAAGCAAATTGGGCAGTTATTACCCATGTCCATCCAGTCTTCAGAGCCTATTATGAGTCCATTTTAAATGTCTTTCGGATTTGCTATTCCCATCTCCCATTTCTTTGTTTGGAATGTCCCTTGTCATCACCAAGCTCTGTGCGTTATGAAATGTTCTCTTAACAGTTCTCTCTTAACTCCCACCCAGGAACTGCTCCCTTCGCCAATCCTTGCTATGTGCTATGCCAATGGCTCACCATAAAGCTCTGTTATCATCCTGTCATTTGATATGGTTAGTCACATCCAGGATGTATGTGGGCCTTACAGTGAACTAGGGCCAGAAAGCCAAGGAAAACCACGAGAACATCTTGAAACAATGTACACAGCCTTGAGTATCTCAAAGGTGCTTGCTACATGTATAGAGTAGAGATTAGGATTTCTTTAATACTTGACTTTTAAAGGTCCTGCTCGCCAATAATAATGTCTGTTGAAAAGTACTGTTTAGTTCAGTGTCTGCTCACCTTATAAAAAAGGGCCAATGTAAGGACTATGCAGAGCTTTCTCTGGTTTTCTGCTCTAGAATACAAGTAAGGATAGTAAGGTGTTACAATTTTACTAACAAATATATCACAGCATCTAAAATGAAGTAAGGGCACAGAGTTTAAATTGATTAGGACCAACTGAACAAGGTTATTTCAGTCAACTATTTTTGGAAGGCAGTGGGAGGCAAGATGGGAGAAGAGTTTAAAGATTATATATATAATAAATAGGTTTATAACATATTTAGAAAGCTATTAAGCAATAATTAGAACTGTATACATAGCTATTTAAAGCCCGGTTTGTGTCTCTCTCAATGTGCTAAGGATTTTCAGTGTTTGTTCATGGGAAAAAAAAGTTAATGTAACTTATATAAGTGAACACAGGGACCCTAAATTTAGCGTACCTCTTTTTTTTTTTTGCATTTTCCTTTGATGAATGATTTAAATAAAAATTATGTTGTACTGCTGCTGCTGCTGCTGCTGCTGCTAAGTCGCTTCAGTCGTGTCCAACTCTGTGCGACCCCATAGACGGCAGCCCACCAGGCTCCCCCGTCCCTGGGATTCTCCAGGCAAGAACACTGGAGTGGGTTGCCATTTCCTTCTCCAGTGCATGAAAGTGAAAAGTCAAAGTGAAGTCGCTCAGTTGTGTCCGACTCTTAGCGACCCCATGGACTGCAGCCCACCAGGCTCCCCGTCCCTGGGATTCTCCAGGCAAGAACACTGGAGTGAGTTGCCATTTCCTTCTCCAATGCATGAAAGTGAAGTCACTCAGTCATGTCCGACTCTTAGCGACCCCATGGACTGCAGCCCAACAGGCTCCTCCGTCCATGGGATTTTCCAGGCAAGAGTACTGGAGTGGGGTACCATTGCCTTCTCCGATGTTGTGCAATTTATAAATGATTTAAAACCAACATTTCTCTTGAGAACGCAATATTTTTTCAATGAAATAATTACTGGATTGGAAATCAGCTCCAGGTACCTTCACTGATTTTATTGAGTAACATTTTATCCCTCATCTGTAAATGTGAGTCTGCTAAAATATTTAGGGATAAATTGCTATTATTGTTGCTTTATACACTAATACCTTTGAGTTTACTAGAAAGAAAGAAAATCACTTTTTACAATCTCTACACTTTTTAATATATATATATTTCTGAGGATGTTTATCTTTGAGGGTCTTTAAACAAAGCACAGGCAAGTTTTAGAGTTGGTTTCAAAATATAAATTGTGGCTTTATTAGTTACTAAATCAAGAACACTTCTCTGTATTACTTCTAAACAGTTGTTGTCTTGTAATATCATTTGTTCCCCAAAGCACTGGAGTTGACTCAGTGTGGAGGCGTTCACTAATGATCTTTTGAATCATCTGCTCCTCCATAATTTTTATCCCTGTATATTAGAAAGCTTATAACATATTGCTAATTTTCACTAATGAAATGTAATGAATTGTATGGGTTTCCAGATTATTATATGAAAGACCTTTAAACTGATGTTTCAGTGTGTACTCCAAACTCATAATCCATAATTGCATGGAGATTTTTTTTTTTACAATTTTGTGGTCTCTTAACTTAATATCATACTTAATTGCACCACCTGCTATTCCAGTTTGGCTGGTTAATTGTCATCAACATGTAACACAACTATCTTTTTAGCTGTGTATCACACAGGTATAATGGAAAGATAAAATTGTCTCTCAACTAGCATATCTTAATTATTATAAAAAAAAATAAGTAAACACTCTTAAGATGGACTACCTCAAAGCAGGTATATATATATATTGATTTACAATTAATTTCATATTATCTATTTTTCTAATTTCTGCTTTAGTTCCTTTATTGCACTTGTTACACTCTGAAACTACCTTGTTTGTTTATTAGCTTTTTGTCTCCCTTCCTCACTGTAGCATCTGTAAGCAAAGGGAAATTCTGTCTTGTTTCATGCTCTATTGTCACTTTCTAGAACAGCACTTGTCAAATCATGGACTTTTAATAAATAGACACTTGACATATTCTGTCATTGAATGCTAGATTTAAAACTATGTTTAATTGCAACATCTAACAGCTCTCTTCAAAAAAAGTATAGGAACATTTTATTAATAATTAAAAAAAAAAGGGCTTCCCAGTGCATAAAAAAAGGGCTGACCCAGTGCATAAAGAGTCCACCTGCAACGCAGGAGACATGGGTTCAAGTTCTGGGTCGGGAAGATGCCCTGAGCAAGGGCATGGCAACCCACTCCAGTATGTCTGCCTGCAGAATCCTATGGACAGAGGAGCTGGGTGGGTTACATTCAGTAGGGTCACAGAGAGTTGGGCATGACTGGGCGACTAAGCATGGACACAGCACAGTGTATTCTCCTTGCTGACTAAACTATGAATATACTGAATCAGATTTTTAATCTACCTATGAGTAACATCTGTCCATGTTGCAATCATTTTTAAGTTAAACGGAAACATTAATTTAATTAAAAACAATTTCTGAAATTTCAGCTCAGCATGGTTAGAATAAGAACCAGACCTTATTTCAAGAATATATTACTAAAATAAAAGCACAGTTTTGTTTTTAATCAAAGAAAACTAAGAAGTTAAGAAAAAGCAGAATGCATATTCAAATGGGAAGCTATGAATTGCTTTTAGGAGGCATATTAAAATTTTTACGTTTAGTTCAGTTCAGTTCAGTTGCTCAGTCGTGTCCAAATCTATGTGACCCCATGGACTACAGCACGCCAAGACCTCCCAGGCATGAGTAAACTCTGCCAACTCCCAGAGTTTAATCAAACTCATGTCCATTGAGTTGGTGATGCCATCCAACCATCTCATCCTCTGTTGTCCCCTTCTCCTCCTGCCCTCAATCTTTCCCAGCATCAGAGTTTTTTCAAATGAGTCAGTTCTTCGCATCAGGTGGCCAACATACTGGAGTTTCAGCTTCAACATCAGTCCTTCCAATGAATATTCAGGCCTGATTTCCTTTAGGATGAACTATTTGGATCTCCTTGCAGTCCAACGGACTCTCAAGAGTCTTCTCCAACACCACAGTTCAAAAGCATCAATTCTTCAGCACTCAGCCTTCTTCACAGTCCAACTCTCACATCCATACATGACTGCAGGAAAAACCATAACCTTGACTAGATGGACATTTGTTGGCAAATTAATGTCTCCACTTTTTAATATGCTGTCTAGGTTGGTCATAGCTTTTCTTCCAAGAAGCAAGCAACTTTTAATTTCATGGCTGCAGTCACCATCTGCAGTGATTTTGGAGTCCACAAAAATAAAATCTCTCACTATTTCCTTTGATTCTCCATCTTTTTGCCTTGAAGTGATGGGACCAGATGCCATTATCTTAGTTTTCTAAATGTTGAGTTTTAAGCCAACTTTTTCACTCTCCACTTTCACTTTCATCAAAAGACTCTTTATTACTTCTTTGCTTTCTGCCATAAGGGTGGTATCATCTGCATATCTCAGGTTATTGATATTTCTCCTGGCAATCTTGATTCTGGCTTGTGCTTCATCCAGCCCAGCGTTTCTCATGATGTACTCTGCATACAAGTAAAATAAGCAGGGTGACAATATACAGCCTTGACGTACTCCTTTCCCTATTTGGAACCAGTCAGTGGTTCCATGTCCAGTTCTAACTGTTGCTTCCTGACCTGCATACAGTTTTATCAAGAGGCAGGTCAGTATTCCCACCTCTTTAAGAATTTTCCACAATTTGTTGTGATCCACATAAAGGATTTAACATGTTCAGTGAAGCAGAAATAGATGTTTTTTTCTGGAACTCTCTTGCTTTTTTGATGATCCAACAGATGTTGGCAATTTGATCTCTGGTTCCTCTGCCTTTTCTAAATCCAGCTTGAACATCTAGAAGTTCATGGTTCATGTACTGTTGAAGCCTGGCTTGGGGAATTTTGAGCATTATTTTACTATCCTGTTAGAAGAGTGCAGTTGTACCGTACTTTGAGCATTCTTTGGCATTGCCTTTCTTTGGGACTGGAATGAAAACTGATCTTTTCCAGTCCTGTGGCCACTGCTGAGTTTCCCAAATTTGCTGGTGTATTGAATGCAGCACTTTCACAGCATCATCTTTAGGACCTGAAATAGTTCAACTGGAGTTCTATCACCTGCACTAGCTTTTTTCGTCGTGATGCTTCCTAAGGCCCACTTGACTTTGCATTCCAGGATGTCTGGCTCTAGGTTGATGATCACACCACTGTGATTATCTGGGTAATGAAGATCTTTTTATTTGGATAGTTCTTCTGTGTATTCTTGCCCCTCTTCTTAATATCTTCTGCTTCTGTTAGGTCCCTACCATTTCTGTCCTTTATTGAGCCCATGTTTGCATGAAATGTTCCCTTGGTGTCTCTCATTTTCTTGAAGAGATCTCTAGACTTTCCCATTTTATTGTTTCTCTCTATTTCTTTGCACTGATCGCTGAGGAAGACTTCCTTATCCTTCCTTGCTGTTCTTTGGGACTCTGCATTTCAAATGGGTATATTTTATCCATTGCTTTTTGCTTCTCTTCTATTCACAGCTATTGATAATGCCTCCTTAGGCATCCATTTTGCCTTCTAGCATTTCTTTTTCTTGGGGTTGGTCTTGATCACTGCCTCCTGTACACTGTTATGAACCTTTGTCCATAGTTTTTCTGGCACTCTGTCTATCAGATCTAATCCCTTGAATCTATTTGTCACTTCCACTGTATAATCATAAGGGATTTGATTTAGGTCATCACATGCTAGTAAAGTAGTGCTCAAAATTCTCCAGGCCAAGCTTCAGCAATATGTGAACCATGAACTTCCTGATGTTCAAGCTGGTTTTAGAAAAGGCAGAGGAACCAGAGATCAAATTGCCAACATCTGCTGGATCATGGAAAAAGCAAGAGAGTTCCAGAAAAACATCTATTTCTGCTTTATTGACTATGCCAAAGCCTTTGACTATGTGGATCACAATAAACTGTGGAAAATTCTGAAAGAGATGGGAATACCAGACCACCTAACCTGCCTCTTGAGAAATCTGTATGCAGGTCAGGAAGCAACAGTTAGAACTGGACATGGAACAACAGACTGGTTCCAAATAGGGAAAGGAGTATGTCAAGGCTGTATATTGTCACCCTGCTTATTTAACTTATACACAGAGTACATCATGAGAAACGCTGGACTGGAAGAAGCACAAGCTGGAATCAAGATTGCCGGGAGAAATATCAATAACCTCAGATATACAGATGACACCACCCTTATGGCAGAAAGTGAAGAAGAACTAAAGAGCCTCTTGATGAAAGTGAAAGTGGAGAGTGAAAAAGTTGGCTTAAAGCTCAACATTCAGAAAACGAAGATCATGGCATCTGGTCCCATCACTTCATGGGAAGTAGATGGGGAAACAGTGGAAACAGTGTCAGACTTTATTTTGGGGGGCTCCAAAATCACTGCAGATGGTGACTGCAGCCATGAAATTAAAAGACGCTTACTCCTTGGTAGAAAAGTTATGACCAACCTAGATAGTATATTGAAAAGCAGAGACATTACTTTGCAGACTAAGGTCCATCTAGTCAAGGCTATAGTTTTTCCTGTGGTCATGTATGGATGGGAGAGTTGGACTGTGAAGAAGGCTGAGCACCAAAGAATTGATGCTTTTGAACTGTGGTGTTGGAGAAGACTCTTGAGAGTCCCTTGGACTGCAAGGAGATCCAACCAGTCCATTCTGAAGGAGATCAGCCCTGGGATTTCTTTGGAAGGAATGATGCTGAAGCTGAAACTTACTCTGGCCACCTCATGCGAAGAGTTGACTCATTGGTAAAGACTCTGATGCTGGGAGGGATTGGGGGCAGGAGGAGAAGGGGACAACAGAGGATGAGATCCTGGATGGATATCACTGACTCAATGGATGTGAATCTGAGTGAACTCTGGGAGTTGGTGACGGACAGGGAGGCCTGGCGTGCTGCGATTCATGGGGTCACAAAGTGTCAGTTACGACTGAGCCACTGAAATGAACTGAACTGAACTGAATGATCTAGTGGTTTTCCCTACTTTCTTCAATTTAAGCTTGAATTTTGCAATAAAGAGTTCATGATCTGAACCACAGTCAGCTCCTGGTCTTGTATTTGCTCACAGTATAGAACTTCTCCATGTTTGGCTGCAAAGAATATAATCAATCTGATTTCGGTATTGACCATCTGGTGACGTCCATGTGTAGAGTTTTTTCTTGTGTTGTTGGAAGAGGGTGTTTGCTATGACTTGTGGATTCTCTTGACAAAATTCTATGAACCTTTGCCCTGTTTCATTCTGTACTCCAAGGCTAAATTTGCCTGTATTCCAGGTATTTCTTGACTTCCTACTTTTGCATTCCAGTCCCCTATAATGAAGAGGACATCTCTTTTTGGGTGTTAGTTCTAGAAGATCTTGTAAGTCTTCATAGAACCATTCAGCTTCAGCTTCTTCAGCATTACTGGTCAGGGCATAGACTTGCATTACTGTGATGTTGAATAGTTTGCCTTGGGAAACAAACAGAGATCATTCTGTCATTTTTGTGATTGTGTCCAAGTACTGCATTGACTCTTTTGTGGACTATGATGGCTACTCCATTTCTTCTACAGAATTCTTGCCCACTATAATATATATATAATGATCATCTGACTTAAATTCACCCATTCTAGTCCATTTTAGCTCACTGATTCCTAAAATATCAATGTTCACTCTTGCCATCTCGTGTTTGACTACTTCCAATTTGCCATGATTCATGGACCTAATATTCCAGGTGCCTACACAATATTGCTCTTTACAGCATTGGACTTACACCCAGAACTGGATGTTGTTTTTACTTTGGCTCTGTCTCTTCATTCAGAGATAAATTTGAATCAAGCAGCATCCAGTCTAATATATAGAAAGGAGCTCTGAGAAGCTATACAAAATTAAAGAATTTTGTAGGCAGAAGGGAGCAGGAGCCAGGAAGTTATACTAGGCAAAAGTTGAGTGGTTATTGCATGGTAACTTTCCTTCAGGGGTTGACTGGGATCTTTTGGGCAGATTTCCTCACTTCTAATCAAGAGATTCCTAATTAACTGGTATAACATTCCGTTTCTGGGAGAGCTGAAATTGTAAGTACATCTTGGTTTGGTCATGTGCAGCTTAGCATAAGTGACTCCATCTGGAGCCTATTGTCTTATTTTTAACAAGGGGAAAGGTAACTAAATGATTTTTGAAAATATCCTAGGATGTGTAAGTAATCTATAAGTAAAAATGAAGTGGAACATGCAAAAAGGCAAGAGGTGCTGGATGCTATTGAATACATTGGAGAATTGGATTTGGCTGGAGTTGTTTGGCAAAGATTAGAAGAAAGCTTTGGGTGTTGCTAACCAAGTCTTCCATCCCCTTCCAAAAAAATGATATTTAATTTATTAATAAACAGAATCATTAAATGTTTCTAATGATGGGCATGAAATTGTAAGAACTCTGCTTTTGTGTGATTTGTATAACCAGGATTAGTTGTTGTGATGGAATGAATGCAACATGAGGCAGGAGAGTAGGTAGTGAGTGTCTAAAATTGGTCAGAGAGTTACCAGGCATTGCCGAGATTGAATAATGGCTCTGGGACTTGACAGCATATTTAAAGAGAAAAGGGGCTTCCCTGGTGGCTCAGACGGTAAAGACTCTGCTGCAGTGCAGGAGACCCAGGTTCAGTCCCTGAGTCGGGAAGATCTCCTGGAGAAGGGAGTGGCTACCCACTCCAATATTCTTACCTGGAGAATTCCATGGATAGAGGAGCCTGGTGGACTGCAGTCCAGAGGGATGCATAGAGTCAGCATGACTGTGCAACTAACACTTTCACTTTTGAGGAGACAAAGTTAGGAATCTCTAGGACTTAGATGAGGGTAAGCTTGTAAACTAATTCTGGACTATGATCCCCATGCTGATTTTGATCAGTTCACCAATTGTTCTAAAGAGAAAGTGCTTACACACATCCTATCTGTCCCATTTTTTGTTAAACCCTAAAAAAAGGTAGTAGAATATAAGCTTCATTTTGGGGGCTAACCATTGCTTTTGTGAAAAACCTAAATTGAAATTTTTATCAGTATTCTCATTTTTTGTTTCATATATATAAAATAAATACTAAACCTGGGAATATCAACAGAGAATATCTGTTCCCATATTCTACTGTATTTTGCAAGTACACTTATTTGTGACTTATTAGGAATTTTAATGATTATCAAAGATGTATTTGGTAGCATTGAGCAATATAATATGAAAAGGACAGGCAGTTCTCTTTCTGTTAAACCTCCAATTTCCAATCTATCAAGTTTTGTTTTTGTAAATTGTATTATTTATAGTGGCTAAGCTTAAGGTGAGTTTCTTCAAGAATACTACCTCCCAGGATGATATGCCTCCTTCTTCTTACAAAGAAGCATATGGGGTCATATGTTTCTCTTCTCTGTGCTACCCTTCCAGACTTTGTATATGATTTATGCTCACCTTAAGTTTTAACTTGTAAAACTTTATCCACTTTAAAACTTCCAATATAGAGAAAATACTGGAAGATATTGCTTAGGAGCTAAGAATGTACCTTTCTTTCTTTTGGGATCCTCATTTTCCCAGTCTTTTCAGGTATTTTTTTCCATCACTTTTTTTGTAAAGTTAAAGTAGCTTTCTGAGTCTTCTGTAGAGCTGTCATAGCAAAACAATGGGAGACATTCTTGCCAAGGTACTCCATGAAATCACTGAAATACCAGTAATTCTCTAGGTCATCTCAATTTACACTCTTCCCAGGTTAGTGAAAGCTAAACACTTCTTTCTTAGACATGAGAACATTCTTTATTTCCCCTGAGGCATAGTCTTAGCAATTTCAACACAAGGCCTTAGGCTCTTGGTCTTTTATAATTAGCCACATTTCTCCAACGGATTCCCTGAGTTCTGAAATTGAATAAGAAAAAAAAAATCCAAATGAGGTTATTAAATTATAGAATACTAGCAAGCCTTTTCCGGGGAAGGCAATGGCACCCCACTCCAGTACTCTTGCCTGGAAAATCCCATGAATGGAGGAGCCTGGTAGGCTGCAGTCCATGGGGTCGCTAAGAGTCAGAGACGACTGAGCGACCTCACTTTCACTTTTCACTTTCATGCACTGGAGAAGGAAATGGCAACCCACTCCAGTGTTCTTGCCTGGAGAATCCCAGGGACGGGGGAGCCTGGTGGGCTGCCGTCTATGGGGTCACACAGAGTCGGACACGACTGGAGTGACCTAGCAGCAGCGGCAACAGCAAGCCTTTTCATCTTACTGTATGGAATAAAGTTTAGCAAAAAGCCTGTGATATCAAATACCTGAAATGTAATACTCTTAAAAGATCATTTAAACAAAATGACTGTCTTCTCTTAATGAATAACTAGGTGAAAAACAACATTGAGTTTCTAGTGGCATTTTGGTACCATCTGGGGTGAAGCATAGCACCTATTGAATTATAAAGATTTGTATCACCTAATTAACTAGAAAACTTTAGACACACTATTTGTGTCTTTTTTTCTGTTTAAATCAATATAAGCAGTAATTCCAGCCTGAGTATCCTTTCGTGGGATTGATATCTAACTTTGGAGGTATTGTAGGTAGTGTTTTTTGATGTTGAAACATTATTATGGACCAGAGAGTTTGAAGTCCATGGAGCAAAGTGTGTAGGAACCACAAAGGCAGGGCAACCACATGGATCTCAGTTTGTCTGAGTCTCAGTCAGTCCAGTTCAGACCACTTGTCCTCAAGTTATTAGTAACTCTGTCTTTCACTTTCAAAGTGTCTTAGTTTAGACCATAAATTATATGTCAGTTATAAGGCACAGGTTAACCATTTCTTGTCAGCTAAAATCAACACATTCACAGTTGAAAGATGAGACTCTAACTGTGCAAGGGACAGGAAGGAGGACAGTAGAATGAAAAAGATAGTAAACAGAACAGGGTAAACTTACATAAAGGGTATAATCAACAAGTCATTAGTCCGTACTGCCACACATGAATTTTTTTAGGTCTAATTTCATTTGACTAAGCCTATATCACCAGTGACTAAAATATTCTTTGTTGAAAATTTGGCTAAATGACAAGTGGAAAAAATTGTGTTGATAATGGCCATCAGCCAAGTAAAGCCCATTGTTTGAGCAGCAACATTAATTTGCAACATTTCTTTACAGAATAGAAATACTTACTGATTGAGTGACAGAATAAGAAATAGAATGTAAAGTTTTAATTCTAGGCTCTATTAAACTATACTTATGGTTGTGAACACAAAGATAAATGGTATGAAGAGAACACTGGTATCCAGATGTGTAAAACAGACAGCAGTTGGGGTAGTAAGTGCCCTAAAAAAATAAAGGCTATTCCATTTTAGAAATGAAATGTTCAGTATGTTATATAATTCTATATTTTAGTTGAAAATACCTAAAAATATTACCCATAAAATAAGCATTTTTCACAAAGAGAGAAATTAAGCAGGTTTGTAGTGATGTTCTTGAAATCTTTGCAGAATTTCTAGGCATGATATATTAGATCCTAATGGACTATACTTTAAAAAGAAAGGAGTCCACAGTTTCATGTTTATGCTAGTATCTTCCTTTATCTGATAGGGGATAACACTGGATAATGTCAAACCCTACTTATTACCAATGAATAAATTTTTGCACTTTGTATTTTTATAAGCCTATTAGAAAGAATTAAAATGTTGTGAAAATATAGATTTTGGTTAGTTATATGACTTATAATTTTGCTATGGTTGCCTTTTTATAACTGTACTCAATTCTGGTTTTCTGATTCAACTGTTACAAAACTCTGGGAGATACAAGATATTTTATACAATGGTGATATGTGTGTTCACAAAATAAGTATCATGAAAAAGTAATATTAGCTATCAAAGAAGTAAAATTCGCTATGGCAAATAGCTTTCCTTCCTTTTTTAAAAAAACTATTTATTATGCAAACAAAATCCAAAAAATTACTCTGTTTATAAAACTCTTTAACTTCATGTATTCATTTTTCCATGTCAAATGAATATGCAATGTATAAGAATTTAACCAAGGTATGTTGGCATTTTTGTTCTTTTACAGTATGTAATATAAAATAAAAAATAGTTTTTATGTATATACAAAGTTTTTGAGACTTACTTCATAGTAATTTAGTTGGTCTGGGATAACAAAAAGTTTACTGACCATATGCCTAGAAATTTAAATTCCTAGAAATTTAAATTCTACTTGTGTGCCATATAATGACAATCAATATCTTTAATATATACAGTTTTGCATCTTCTCAATTATTTCCTTAATAGAAATTCTTTTGATTGAAATAACTAGATCAAACATAAGAGCTATATAGTTTTCAATTTGGCCAAATGCCTGCACATAATTTATAGTGCCACCTAAGCAGCAGAGGAGTTTTTGTTTCAGTGCAACCCCACAAGAATTCTTTTAAATTATTCATTAAGTAGGTCTAAATGGTCAAATTTTGTTTAATTTGTGATTTTTAAAAAATTTCTGAGATGAATAGCTAAGTTTTTGCAATGTTGGTTTAATATTTGTATACTTAGAGTGTGGAGAGGGGTTGTGGAGTTTGGAAGAAAAAAGCACTTACTTTCTGTTGAAATTAGTAACAGATACATCATTGCTTTACTACAACTTTATTATAAGACTAATTTCAAATTAAATGTTGACTCTTCACTCAAATGCTTAACTGAAGATAATAGCAGGTGTAGGTAAGATGATTTGTGGGAAGAAAAATATTTGACCTCTTCTTTAAAATTAATTGGCAGTCAATAATAAATATATTCAGGCTACTCATTGAATCATTACTAAGCCAAAAGATTATTTCTGTATGCTCATTCTCTGAATACTGACTTTTAAATTAATGCTTTAATAAGATGGAAATTGGAAATAAAGTCATTGAAGTGTAAGTGTATATTAGGTGATAGAATTATATTTTTCTTGAGATACTCTATTTATGTTTATTATAAGGCAAGTAGTACTTAACGTTAAAATTTTCTTTACTTCAGTCAGATTATTAAGCCACCAGTTCTCTTTTGAAATTTGACTTACATTTTCGCTTATATATTGGTGAGTGAGAAAAAGAAACAAAACTAAGGATATTTGCTTCTTTGAATTGCCAGTTATATATAAAGTAAGTGTAAATATATGCCTGACTGTGACTCAATGAGAAACCGATAAACTGACTGTGTACCTAGTTGAATTTATTATGTGATTGAAACAGACAAAATGACATCCATTAAATTACATACATAATCTGAACTTTCGGTGAAAAACCATTGCCTTCAGAAATATAATTTTTAACATTTTGAAGAATGTGACTTTTACATAATTTTCTGCTTCTATTTTATTTTATTTAATAAAATGTTTTCCCAAAAATTCAATTGCAAACCGTTTAATATTCACAGAGGCTTTTAAGTTAATATAAGTAATTATTTGCATAATGATTATACCTGAGAGAATCATAAATGTTTCTTTTTTTCTTTTTCCCTTGTTGTGGCTCAGCAGTGGATGAAAAGCAAATTGCAATAATTGTTTAATCAGTTAAAGCTCAAAAAAATTCAGAGAAGAAAAACCTTTTCACCTTTTTGTAACCATTGTTCTTTTAGCACAGAACAATGGGAAAATCTGGCTGACAGTAGATTTTCTGTAGTAAATCATAGCATTGCCAGTGGTGACACAGGCAGGCATTATGCACTTACTATCGTGGTACAAAATATGGTACACAATATTACGTGGAGTATTATTATCAAAAAATGTTTAGTCTGATTCTGATCAAGTGTTGGGTATTATTTTCAGTTTATGAGAAATAAAGAAGATAGAAGAAAAGTTAGGAAAATTCCTTTGTTAGATACTGAACGTCATTGTATATAGCAAAACATGTATCATTAAATTTGATTTGTTATTGTTTTACCCTTTTCTCTTCCATTGCCAAGTACAATGCTTTATAAAATATCACCATACTAAAAATTGATGACTTCAGTTTTTATGGAATTTAGGTTTTGCCTATGTCATCCCATTTGAAGCATATCACAACCTTGGGAAACAGAGAAAGCTGTGCTCAATTTAAAGATGAATCTGACTCTGGAAGAATATCAGTGCTCTACTCCTAAAATACACTGCACTTGTTAAACATAGCAACATTCCCGAGGAACTGCTCAAGTAGCCAGGGATGGGGACATGTTGCAGTTCTAGAGAGTTCAGTGTTCTAAGGGAAAGATCAGTAGAACGGTTTAATTGGCATCAGTTACATGAAGGTAATAGTAGAAATTTTGAATCATTTACTTGGTTTGAACATCATCTTTAAGAATTCATTCATTCATTCACATGTCTCAACTGTATACCAGACAGTTATTGGGGTATAGAGGGAGTAGTAAATAAAATGCCCCTATCCTTACGGACCTAACATTCTGGTGTGGAGGGAAGAACCTTAAACTACTTTTTAAAAGTACATGTAGAATTTCTCAAAAACAATACATTTTATCAGTCGTGTCTGACTCTTTGCAACCTCAAGAACTGTAGCCCACCAGATTCCTCTCTGGGAGGGATTTCCCAGGCAAGAATACTGGAGTGGGTTGCCATTACCTTCTTCAGGGGATCTTCTCAACTCAGGGATTAAACTTGGGTCTCCCTCATTGCAGGCAGATTCTTTACCATCAGAGCTACTACAGGAGCTCTAAATACATTTTACAGAGAAAAATAAAGTTAGGTGGCTAACTGAGGGAATCAATAAAGGGGAATGCAGAGCAGAGCTGTATCATTCAGGTGACTATAGAAATCTTCACTATAAGAGACTTGAACTGTGTCTGAAATAAGTGGGAAGATGAGCTATGAAGATATCTAGAGAGACACCTGCTCAGACAGAGGGAAGAGAAACGGCAGAGAATTGACGCAGATGTGAGCTTGCCACGCTAGAGAAAAAGCAAGAAGAACTTATGGCTGAGAAGAATGAATAAACTAAAGGGTAAACAGAAGGAGACAGAATTAGAGAAGCAGCTGGTAGCCAGATCATCATCATGAACTTTGGAAGCCACTGTAAACACTTTGAGTGAGACAGGAAACCAGTGGAAGGTTTTGTTAAAGAATGATGTGATCTGTATCAAGTTTGGTGCATTTAAAACATTTTTATTCCTTTTTATCAGGTAGTAATGGTGATGGTGGAGGCCTAAAACAGTAATAGCCTCCCAGAAGGAAAATTTAGTGGCTTGGATGTGGTGACTAGTGGTGGAGGTGATTAGAAATAGATTCCAAATGCATTTCAAAGACATAATCTGAAGAAACTTACTAATAAATTGGATATATGAGAGGAAGCATGAGAGAAAGAGTTAAGCTAAATCTCTAAGTTTTCGGACTTAGGCACATGGAAGGATGAAGCTGGCATTTACTGAAATGTGGAAGTCTATGAAGAATATGGTTTTGGCTGGAGGTGTCAGGACAGAGAAAGAAATAAATAGCATGATGAATATTATGACAACAGAAATAAACAAAGCTACGTAAGGTAAAAGTAATTCGGCCTGATTTCATTTTAACAGCTTTGTGAGTTGTGGCTCCACTATGTGGGTAGAATGTGGTAGACACAGAAAAACGAAACGATAAAAACCTCAACAAAAGCAAAACAACAACAACAAATTGTAGAAGTGTGCGCCCTCCAGTGATAGGATGGGATCAATAAATTACAAAAGAATGACACAAATAACTCTGCCAAATGCCGTTAGTAGATCTTTATAGACATAAGAGAGGCATGAATGTTTTAAAAGAAGCAAAGAAATGCAAATGAAGCAGGCAAAGGAAATGGGAAAACCAGTGGGACCTCAGACTTCTCTGAGTAAAAGCTAAAAGAATCAGGTAACAATTTGGCTTGCATTAGGACATGGACTTTATTTTTTAAGCTTTAGAGACGTAATTTGTGTGACCAGTAATGGGCTCAGCATGTGACTTTAAGGTCATAGACAATCCTGTGACGTGAACAGAATTTTTAATGATTTATATGGAGGCTCAGCACATTAGCATAGAATTTCTAATTTTCATGGATTGGGATATTTTTAGAAATATTTAGAATAAGTATGAAAAATGAAAGTGTTAGTCGCTCAACCATGTTCAACTCTGTGATCCCATGGACTATATAGCCTGCCAGGCTCCTTTGTCCATGGAATTTTCCAGGCAAGAATACTGGAGTGGGTTGTCATTTTCTTCTACAGGGGATCTTCTCAACCCAGGGATCAAACTTGGGTCCTCCTGCATTGTAGGCAGATTCTTTACCATCTGAGCCACCAGGCAAGAATAAGAATAAAAAATTATATATTAAATCATATCCATGGAACTGTGTTTTACTTATGGGAGTAATCTGTACATATTTCATATTTTAAGTGTAATTAATGTTTGAGAGAATTTTACATATTATACTAACACATTTGTCTTACATTTATAATTTAGTGAATGATTCTGAATTTTAATTTTAGTTTGGAAGACATAAAAGGTTTAACTAAGTCTAAATGATGGAATACTTGCTAGACAATTGAAATGCTAAAAGACTAAATTTTAATATTAGCTTATAAATAGTTTCCTTGAATATTCAAAGTATAGCCTCTGAATCATCTTCTGTAGACCAAACTACTCCAAGAACATGAAAGATATGGATTGCTAGGTCTTTGAAATCAAAGATCTATTAACCTAGCACTGTAAGGCATATAGGGGCTTCCAGGTTGGCTCAGAGGTAAAGAATTTGCCTGCAATGCAGGAGCCTCAGGAGGTGCATGTTCAATCCCTGGGTTGGGAAGATTCCTGGAGGAGGGCATGGCAACCCACTCCAGTATTCTTGCCCGGAGAATCCCATGGACAGAAGAGCCTGGTGGGCTACCATCCATGTGGTCACAAAGAGTCAGACATGGCTGAGGCGACTTAGCATTTTGCATATAGAGGATGCCCATTAAACATTTTAAAATGCATACTGAACCAAATAATAAATAAATGTGAAACTGTTAGAATTATGTTTAAAAAGTGAAAGTGTTAGTTGCTCCGTTGTGTTCGACTCTTTGCGACCCTATGAACTGGGACTCACCAGGCTCCTCTGTCTATGGAATTCTCCAGGCAAGATTAGAGGAGTGGGTAGCCATTTCCTTCTCCAGGAGACCTTCCCAACCCAAGAACTGAACCCTGGTCTCCCACACTGCAGGAAGATTCTTTACTGTCTGAGCCACTACGGAAGCCTGGAATTATATTTAGTATTGATATTTAATAACATTAGAAATGTTTGTGAAAGAAGGACCAAGAAAAGTTGACTACACACCTATAATTTAACATGACTTTGATTCTAAAAAGATTTCTATCTATATTTAAATATATATATAATATATATGATATATATATAGTACAATATGAATGCTCTCAGTGGAAATTAAGCCAACTTTTTATTTATTTTTAACCCTCAGGAGAGCAATGTGCAAAAACTTTCCCTTCTAAGCTATAAGCTTACTCTCTTCCAAGAAGTGAAGATGCGAATTACCTTTGGGAAAAAATTTCAGGGGGAAAATTTTTTTTTCTTTGTTTTCAGAAATATAAAACAAGTACTATGCATTACACATAGTGAAAATGGCAAGATCCTATTTTTGTGTCTTTTTGATTGTGTTAATTGCATGTAGTTTGTATCTGGGATGAGACTCTGCAGGCTGTTGGTTTTTGTGAAGTGAGGAAGAATGTTTATTTTAATGTATTAACGCAACACTGTGGTTCTGAAATATACTTGGTTTCACTCGTGCAGAGTGAAGGAGATTAGCTAGAGTTTGAAATACAGGATGTACGCATAGTAGTTTTAGGGACCCAGGAAAACTTGACCTGGCTTTCTGTTTTGCTCAACCTGGAATTGAGGGTCCCTGACCAATGTCAAGGCTGTATAGTGTCACCCTGCTTATTTAACTTATATGCAGAGTGCATCATGAGAAATGCTGGACTGGAAGAAACACAAGCTGGAATCAAGATTGCCAGGAGAAATATCAATAACCTCAGATATGCAGATGACACCACCCTTATGGCAGAAAGCAAAGAAGAACTAAAAAGCCTCTTGATGAAAGTGAAAGAGGAGAGTGAAAAAGTTGGCTTAAAGCTCAACATTCAGAAAACGAAGATCATGGCATCTGGTCCCATCACTTCATGGGAAATAGATGGGGAAACAGTGGAAACAGTGTCAGACTTTATTTTTTGGGGGTCCAAAATCACTGCAGATGGTGATTGCAGCCATGAAATTAAGAGACGCCTACTCCTTGGAAGAAAAGTTATGACCAACCTAGATAGCATATTCAAAAGCAGAGACATTACTTTGCCGACTAAGGTCTGTCTAGTCAAGGCTATGGTTTTTCCAGTGGTCATGTATGGATGTGAGAGCTGGACTGTGAAGAAGGCTGAGTGCCGAAGAATTGATGCTTTTGAGCTGTGGTGTTGGAGAAGACTTTTGAGAGTCCCTTGAACTGCAAGGAGATCCTACCAGTCCATTCTGAAGGAGATCAGCCCTGGGATTTCTTTGGAAGGAATGATGCTAAAGCTGAAACTCCAGTCCTTTGGCCACCGCATGCAAAGAGTTGACTCACTGGAAAAGACTCTGATGCTGGGAGGGCTTGGGGGCAGGAGGAGAAGGGTACGACCGAGGATGAGATGGGTGTATGGCATCCCTGACTCGATGGATGTGAGTCTGAGTGACCTCCAGGAGTTGGTGATGGACAGGGAAGCCTGGCGTGCTGCGATTCATGGGGTCAGAAAGAGTTGGACATGACTGAGCGACTGAACTGTACTGAACTGAACTGACCATGGGGTCACTAAGAGTTGGACATGACTGAGTGACTTCACTTTCACTTTTCACTTTCATGAATTAGGGAAGGAAATGGCAACCCACTCCAGTGTTCTCGCCTGGAGAATCCCAGGGATAGGGGAGCCTGGTGGGTTGCCGTCTATGGGGTTGGACAGAGTCGGACATGACTGGAGCGACTTAGCAGCAGCAGCAGCAGCAGCAGACCAAGTCTCCGGTTATATGACTCTGAGTATCTTGAATGCTATAGATTGTGTATTATGTTCTGATATTAATTGTTTTGATGAGGCCAGAACCAAAGATCCCAATCCTGTGGTTTCCCTGCAGGCATGGAGCATTTCCATTCTCAGTCATCTTGGAGAATGCAAACCCTCAAAAAAAAGAGGGTTACAGAGAACAGACTTTAAACTGATGTTAGGTGATGGGACCTGGGAGCGTGAGCCATTTCTTAACTATGAATCATGCTTGGCTCATCTCTGGTGGTAGTTATGGAGGGAGGTGGGGGTGGAAGTTAACATAAATATTCTAATTCTGTAAATATACTTCAAGTGAGGCTCAGAATCTGTTAGTATCAAGCTCTCCCCACCACCCATCACCCCATGATTCTGATGAAGATTGCTGTGTACTATACTTTAAGTAATAATAAACTTTAGAAAATTTAGCATATAAAATCAAACACGTAATTGGTCAATAAAAATGGCTTTTAAAAATACACCATTTTGTCATGTTCAAAAATGCAGAACTAGTTTCCCATGCCAACACTGTATGTTAAAAATTTGTTAAAGCTCTATCCAATCAAAAAATTATGGCTGCACTCTTCTATTTGAAATAGCTGCCATGCTGTTTTATAAATGTGGCTGATGTGATGAGCTCCTTTCTCAAAGTCATCTGGGATCTTTGTTATCAACTTGGCCTGTGGGAATCAGAATATGCTGAAGTGAAATTCATTGCCCTTGGTTGTACTTGAGGTATGGAAAGTGACACCAGTCTCTTGATGACCAATTCAGGAATGATTAAGTGATATCAGGGTGCACAGAGTGAAGAAGGATGTCCACAGACTTCTCATTTTGTACATTTACACAGTTCACATTCTGGCTCAAAAATAAGATATAATAGTCCTACTATATAATATACATTGACAATCTTCAGTTTGCCTAGCAATTAGTTTTAAATGTACTTGTCTGTTAATATATGACAGCTAGTAATTATTGATTGCCTTGTGTCCTCAGTTGCATACAAGCAATTTTAAAGTAAATGCATCAATATCACTCATGGACTGCAGCCCACCGGGCTCCTCCGTCCGTGGGGTTCTCCAGGCAAGAGTACTGGAGTGGATCGCTACTGCTTTCTCCCAATATCACTCAACAATGATAAATAGCACAGAAACAACAGTTATTACTTATTCTTTCTTGAAAATATTTGACCATTTTATTGATTGTATATCATGGAGATAAAAACATTTCCAGAGTCATTATTTACTTTAGGTTAGAGATAACAATGAAGTTTTTAAAGAGCAAGTCAAACACTTAGGCTTATTGCTTTAAAATTTGTACTTTTCTCTGGAAAACAGATGTGGGTCAAGATATGTTTTGGAACTCCTATTGGAACCACATCTTCAATAAAAACTGCCCCCAGAGGAGAAATTTCTTCTCCAAAGGCAGGTCCAGGTAGTCATTTTTGCCTTATTTAATACTCCCTCTTAACCTCAACAGGAGAGGATCAATGCATGATAGGACTGTCAATTAGAAGATGAGGAATGTACTGTAGTTTCTCTTTGGGAATTTCAGGAGTAAGTTGATGCTTGTGACTTCTAAAATTGAAACAATGTAAAATCAGACGAATTTATACTGATGGTAAACAATTTTGGGAAGTAGAAACTATCAGTAAATAGAGTAGACCAGCAATCAAGAGAGGGTAAGGCAAATGGAGAGAGAGCAAAGAAACAAAAAACAAGAGAAAGAACCCAAAGCTGGCTTCCTGGAAGTGGAATCTGTTTAATCACATGGGACCCCCCCACACAGAAGGGCCCTGCCCTTGGTTTAATGCTCTGCTGTCACTCATTTGAAATTATTCCTTGTTTTGAAAAAGGGATACTGATTTTCGTGTTGCGTTACACCTTGCAAATTATGTAACTGATCCTGCTTGTTCCCGTACAATTTCTTCTCTACGGGGCAGGCAAATTAATCGTTTAAGCTGTAAATCAATCATGTACTCCCCTACATAAAACTCTTTATTTTTCACCTGCCAAAATTTTACAATAAAATCCTTATGCTCTAGAGAACCTCCATTATATGGCTCCAGCCTGACTGGCCCACCGCTCTGCTGTGCTCTGCACTCTGGCCCGGTCAGCCTTCTTCACGCTCTTGTCACAAGCCACTCTTTCCCCAGGTCTCTGTGGTTTCAGATCTTCAGTTGAAAACCTTTCCTCCAACTCTCTTCCTCCTCTAAGACTTTGTAAAATAATTCAACTCTTTTTTTTTTTCATTTCTTATATGATAATATACATGTTTCGATGCCATTCTCCCAAATGATCCTGCCCTCTCCCTCTCCCACAGAGTCCAAAAGACTGTTCTGTACATCTGTGTCTCTTTTGCTGTCTCGCATACAGGGTTATCATTACCATCTTTCTAAATTCCATATATATGTGTTAGTAGACGCTGTTAGTGAGAGGCATCACCTAAGTTTTTGGTAACGATCTACTGCATTTCTTTCATTTGTACATTTGTTTCTTTGATTTTCATCTGTCTTCTCAGCCAGCACTCCCCAACCTCAGTCCATCAGTGTCATCTCCGTGAGGGTGAGGATGTCGATGGCTGGTGTGTGGTTGTAGCCCTGCACCTCGACCAGGGTGGGGAATACGGTCATTGCCCACAATTGATTCTTGAACAAAAAAATGAAAGGCATTAGAAGTCCTGGAAATGGGAAAAACAAATCTGATATAGTTCAGTGCCCAACGTACTTGTGAATATTTGCTCCAATGTGTGCTAGTCATCAGTCGTGTCTGGCCTACCAGGCTCCTCTGTCCATAGAATTTTCCAGGCAAGAATATTGGAGTGGGTTGCCATTTCTTCCTCCAGATCTTTCCAACCCAGGGACTGAACCTGGGTCTCCTGCATTGTGGACAGATTCTTTACCATCTGCCTATTTGCTCCAACAGAAGTGCCATAGCATTGTACATTTGGTCCAAAACTTAAGAGAAAAATAAGAGCATAGAGCATAGATATGAACTGTTTAATATAGACATAATGTTTATCTATAGAGAATATAGTTAAGCAATAGTAAATCTGCTATCAGTCATTTATCCAAGATTATCAGGAAAGTTTTGTTTATTTTACCTAAAGTCATTTTTTAAATTAATGTTTGTGAACACCTGGGAGTAGTAAAAAATCAGAGATAGTGCATGAGTGTTTATGATTTGAATATTTCTCAGGATGAGTAATCTGGTATTACTTGTATGTACACACTTGTGCAATGATAAAATGTGACTCAAAATACAGTAAATGTTCCAAGAATATGTTATTAATAATATACTTTTATGTCAGCACGTTTTCACTGAACTAGCCACACCTCAAGAAAGGTGGATGTTATAATGTTCTAACACTTTGCCTTCAGAGTTTCCTGTGACAATACATTAAAGTAGTGTTTTCCAAGTGGTGGGTCACGAAACTCAAATGAACTGCCTGGACAGGCATATCTGGTGTAGCTGATAGCTTCCCACCCTTCTCTCCTGGAACCTGTAATTAATCATTAAACCTGGGAAGGGAGAAGGAAAGCAAATTTTACATAACTGTTCTCATATAGAGAGAGCTTAGTATGTATTTTATATATTTTCAATCTCACAGCAAACCGATAATTACTCTTATCTTCATTATGTGGAATGTAATATATGAGGGACTGAACATATGCCATACTGTATAAATCTTCAGGACTTTATGCAAGAGTTAATATCATTCTCATTTTATAAGTAAGGAAAATGAGGTTCAAGGATGGTAAAGAATTTCCAAAGACATGTAACACGCTTGTGGAAAATCCAAGATTGTAATTCAGCTCTAACACTGAATTCTGCGAGATCCTGAGGATCTTTGTCTAAAAGAGTTTAGACAAAGTATTTAAAATTTCAATTCTAAGTAAATGTTGATGCTCAGTCACTTTAGTCGTGTCTAACTCCTGCAACCACATGGATTGTAGACAACCAAGCTCCTCTGTCCATGGGATTTCCCAGGCAAGAATACTGGAGTGGTTGGTCATTTCCTTTCCACCTTCCTGACCCAGGAATCAAATTTCAGTCTCCTGCACTGCAGGCAGATTCTTTACCAGCTGAGCCTCCAGGTTCTATTAGCTCCTCCAAGACTAATTTGCATGTTCCTTATGACTCTTAAAACTGAACGTCCTGTGATGGAAAATTGCTGATCTGGGTCAAGGGATCTTCCTTAATACTACCTCCTCTCTGTCACGATCACTCAGACAAATTGATTCATCATTTTTCAGGCCAAGTCTGTCACCTTCCATGTCCGTGTTAGCTATGATTCACATCCTTGACCTTTCCATGAATTCATCTTTTCTTGAAATAGCTGAAAATCTAGTTTCTCTCTGTACTAGCTTCTGAGGGCTGCCACAACAAATTATTATGAACTGAATGGCTTAAATGAACACAACTCTATTCTCTCAAAGGTACAGAGACCAGCTGTAGAACAACTAATCCTGCCCCAATTATACAAATGAGAAAACAGGTATAGTACAAGGAAGCTACTGTTAATGATCACTAATCATTTAAGAACAGATTTGAACTCTGGTTTGCCTTAGTTCTTAGTCTTTTATCATGAGCTCTTAGTCATGATACCTCATGACAACCTAAATTTGTGCTGATTTTTAATTTAAAAAGGCAATATTAAAAATAAGCTTTATGTCATTCTTCTACTGAATAAGTCCTGCCAGTGTGAAGGTGTGATGTTCATATCAACTCAGAGAACCAAAGTTCATTCATCCTTAATTGCTGCTGCTGCTAAGTCACTTCAGTCGTGTCCGACTCTGTGCGACCCCATAGATGGCAGCCCACCAGGCTCCGCCGTCCCTGGGATTCTCCAGGCAAAGAACGCTGGAGTGGGTTGCCATTTCCTTCTCTAATGCATGAAAGTGAAAAGGGAAAATGAAGTCGCTCAGTTGTGTCCGACTCTTAGCAACCCCATGGACTGCAGCCTTCCAGGCTCGTCTGTCCATGGGATTTTCCAGGCAGGAGTACTGGAGTGGGGTGCCATTGCCTTCTCCAAGTCCTGCCAGTGTGAAGGTGTGATGTTCATATCAACTCAGAGAACCAAAGTTCATTCATCCTTAGTTGCAATCTGCATTAAAAGGCATCTTTACATTAAAAAAAAAAATGTGAAAGTGAAAGTCACTCAGTTGTGTCCGACTCTTTGCAACCCCCTGGACTATACAGTCCATGGTATTCTCCAGGCCAGAATACTGGAGTGGGTAGCCTTTCCCTTCTCCAGGGGATCTTCCCAACCCCTTCCAATCCTACCGCATTGCAGGTGAATTTTTTACCAGCTGAGCTACAAGGGAACTGTATAGTCCATGGGGTCGCAAAGGGTCAGACACGACTGAGCACAGTGACTGTGATAATTGTGATTTTTAAATATGTTCCTAGGAAATTTTTGGTTTTGCCACACATATATAAAAAATCAAACTCATAGTTCTTTAGCATTCATCAGACTATTGGGACAATAAAGTTCTGTGGTCATTTTATTCCCAATTTTTAAAAAATTTAAACTTAAGCCAAATACTGAAGAAGGAAATGGCAACCCAATCCAGTATCTTTGCCAGGAGAATTCCATGGACAGAGGAGCCTAGCAGGCTACAGTCCATGGGGTCGCAAAGACTTGGGCATGACTGAGAGATTAACAATCACTGAGCAAAATAAGCATTATAAATTGCAGGGAAGCCTCAGTTCTGACACTTGGAAGGCCCCACCCCTAAATGCCCTGAGAGGTTAAGATTTATCTGCTTCTGAAGCAGGGTTCACAGCATGGCAACTTGAGTGGTATGGGATCTACCTTGAGTCAAGTCAGAGCTTTCCCATCATAATTGTGTGCTTTTAAGCAAGTTACTTAATCTCTCTTAAATAATCAGTTTTATCCATTACAAAATCTAATATAATCTCATCTAGTCGTGTACTCTAGTCAGAATTTTTGTGAAGTTTGTAATAACAGAGGTATGGCACCTAGCACCCACCTTTGAATACATAACAAAATATTTTTCTCCTTAAATCCCTATTTAACAGGGGAACAAAAAACCCTCCCTTTTTGTTTTTTTTTTTTTAGTCAGTTTACTCCATTGATAATACCTGTTGTTGTTCATTCATTCAGTCATGTCCAACTCTTTGCAACCCCAGGCTTTTCCCTGTCCTTCACTATCTCCCAGAGTTTACTCAACTTGTATCCATTGAGTCGATAATGCCATCCAGCCATCTTCTCCTCTGTCGTCCCCTTCTCCTCCTGCCTCCACTTATTAAAAGGCATTCTACCTTTTTCTCTCTTAAACCTCGTGCATGCTGTCGCTTCAGTTGTGTCCGACTCTTTGCAACCCCATGGACTGTAGCCTGCAATTGTGGCAAATGAGTATCTGTTATGCAGAAGTGAATTTATGCAAAACAGGTAAAATAGGATAAAGATCTGATCCCTACTATTGCACTTCCTAAAACATATTTGTTTCGTTAATTTCAATAATTTATTACCCCACTAAAACCCCATCTCCAAGTAAAACCTGGAAAGGGGCCTCTCTTTATGAAATAGAAAATTATTTCAGAAAATAGCCCTTGTAATTTTAGTGCTTATTAGTCCAGGTTTTTTTTTTTTTTTTTTTTTTTAAAGTTTAGGGGTTTAGAGGTGAATGTGATTAGATTAAAGGAGAAAACTGACTTGCAGATTCTGAGACAGTAGGATTTTTACCATAATCCTTGTGGACAAGATTTGGCTTGAAAATATGTCCAGATTTTTCCCCAAATCCTGTCAATGCCAAGAAAGATTAGCCTTGAAATTTCATTTTTCCCTTTAGCTACTTGAAGATTTGTGTGAAAAATATCAACTTTCTTTATAATTGCAATTTCTTTGTAATTATTTTACAAAATATAATTTTTTTCCCAAATGAATAAAATCACTTCCCCCCAGATTACCTCAAATGTATTGTTTGGATTTTGTACCTGGTAAAAATTAATTGATAAAATATTATTCTTTCCAACAACTATAAATTTTAAATCGTTCTTTATCAGATTTTTCTTTTATGAAATTTGACTATGAGAATGTATCCAACTTTTAAAAAAAATTTATAAAATATTTTTTCATGAGAAGCAATTTCTATGTATAATTTAACACCCACTTACCTTTCAAAAAAGAATCAAAAGTATTTAGGAGCATCGTTAAACTGCTCATCTTCAAATATGACTAATTAGTTCAACATCACCCTCAGGTTTTCCTTTAAATGACTCCGGAAAAGACCTTAATTGTGCATTTCCATCCAAGTGAACTGAGAACAGTGTGAGACTGGCAGTGGGTATAATAAAATCATTTTGTTGATAATTTGACATCAGTACAATAATAAAGAGGAAGTTTTCTTTTTCTTTCTTCCTTTTTTTGTTTTTGCTGTCACCAGGACTACAATTATATTTTTAAAAATATTTTCTGTGAAAGGATCAAGCCTTTTATTGCTTAGCTTTCCGAAAGATAATTCAGTTGTGGACTTGGATCCGGAGAAATTGTCAGACGCTAAAAGTAAGTTTTTCAATGAGGGATGAGACCAGAGATCATTTAACCACCTTTTTTTCCTTTCCAGAAAGAGGAGTTGACTGGTCCTGAGAGCTTTTCCCTAGAGGGGCCCCAAGAAATAGGGCACTCAAAGCCGGTGGGTGCACTGGGACAACCCAGAGGGATGAGATGGGGAGGGAGGAGGAAGGGGGGTGCGGGATGGGGGACACATGTACATTCGTGGCTGATTCATGTCAGTGTATGCAAAAATCACCACAACATTGTAAAGTAATTAGCTTCCAATTAAAATAAATTAATTAATTAAAAAAATTTTCACAACTAAAAAAAAAAAAAAAGAGATACATTCCCAGAGTCTCTGATCTCTTGTTAAATTATAAATGATTATGACCTATGGACCCCTTCTCAGAGGCTCCTAAATGAGTTTGTATGTTGGGGGTATCTTTGTAGATTAAGGGATGCTAGACACAACAACAACAACAGACACTTTTATAAACTTAAATCCTTGACCTGCTAGATATTCTGCTTTCAGAGTAGGTAGTGGACTTATACCTTCATACTCACAGCTCATCTTTTTTCCTGGTCACAGGGCTACATGCCCTGAAAGTATAAAGTAGGTGAAAGAGTCCTGTGCTGGTTGAAAGGGTAGAGGCAAGCTCAGAGTCCATCTCAGTCTATTCAGAAAGCTGACTAGCTCCCTAATTGCAACCCCAGCCTCACACTCAAGGAGCCCAAGTACTCTGAGTGGCATAGTATGGGAAGCAGTTGATATGTTCTTTTGTCTTTTTCTAGCTATATTCCAGTTTCCACAAAATTTATTTCACACACATACATGGAATCCACACTCCTTCTCCAGGAAATGTTCTTTTATGAGAGCAAAGTTTCAGTTCAGTTTAGTTCAGTCGCTCAGTTATGTCCGACTCTTTGTGACCCCATGAACTGCAGCACGCCAGGCCTCCCTGTCCATCATCAACTCCCGGAGTTCACTCAGACTCATGTCCATCGAGTCAGGGATGCCATCTAGCCATCTCATCCTCGGTCGACCCCTTCTCCTCCTGCCCCCAATCCCTTCCAGCATCAGAGACTTTTCCAATGAGTCAACTCTTCGCATGAGGTGGCCAAAGTACTGGAGTTTCAGCTTTAGCATCATTCCTTCCAAAGAACACCCAGGGTTGATCTCCTTCAGAATGGACTGGTTGGATCTCCTTGCAGTCCAAGGGACTCTCAGGAGTCTTCTCCAACACCACAGTTCAAAACATCAATTCTTCGGCGCTCAGCCTTCTTCAGAGTCCAACTCTCACATCCATACATGACCACAGGAAAAACCATAGCCTTGACTAGACGGACCTTAGTTGGCAAAGTAATGTTGCTGCTTTGGAATATGCTATCTAGGTTGGTCAAAACTTTTCTTCCAAGGACTAAGCGTCTTTTAATTTCATGGCTGCAGTCACATTCTGCAGTGATTTTGGAGCCCCCCAAAATAAAGTCTGACACTGTTTCCACTGTTTCCCCATCTGTTTCCCATGAAGTGATGGGACTGGATGCCATGATCTTCATTTTCTGAATGTTGAACTTTAAGCAAACTGTTTCACTCTCCTCCTTCACTTTCATCAAGAAGCTTTTTAGTTCCTCTTCACTTTCTGCCATAAGGGTGGTGTCATCTGCATATCTGAGGTGATTGATATTTCTCTTGGCAATCTTGATTCCAGCTTGTGTTTCTTCCAGTCCAGCGTTTCTCATGATGTACTCTGTGTATAAGTTAAATAAGCAGGGTGACAATATACAGCCTTGACGTACTCCTTTTCCTATTTGGAACCAGTCTGTTGTCCCATGTCCAGTTCTACCTGTTGCTTCCTGACCTGCATATAGATTTCTCAGGAGGCAGGTCAGGTGGTCTGGTATTCCCATTTCCCTCAGAATTTTCCACAGTTTATTGTGATCCACACAGTCAAAGGCTTTATCATAGTCAATAAAGCAGAAATAGATGTTTTTCTGGAACTCTCTTGCTTTTTCCATGATCCAGCAGATGTTGGCAATTTGATCTCTGGTTCCTCTGCCTTTTCTAAAACCAGCTTGAACATCAGGAAGTTCACGGTTCACATATTGCTGAAGCCTGGCTTAGAGAATTTTGAGCATTACGTTACTAGCATGTGAGATGAGTACAATTGTGCAGTAGTTTGAGCATTCTTCGTCATTGCCTTTCTTTGGGATTGGAATGAAAACTGACCTTTTCCAATCCTGTGGCCACTGCTGAGTTTCCAAATTTGCTGGCATATTGAGTGCAGCACTTTCACAGCATCATCTTTCAGTATTTGAAATAGCTCAACTGGAATTCCATCACCTTCACTAGCTTTGTTCATAGTGATGCTTTCTAAGGCCCACTTGACTTCACATTCCAGGATGTTTGGCTCTAGATGAGTGATCACACCATCGTTATTATCCGGGTCATGAACATCTTTTTTGTACAGTTCTTCCATGTATTCTTGCCACCTCTTCTTAATATCGTCTGCTTCTGTTAGGTCCAGACCATTTCTGTCCTTTATTGAGCCCATTTTTACATGAAATGTTCCCTTGGTATCTCTGATTTTCTTGAAGAGATCTCTAGTCTTTCCCATTCTGTTATTTGCCTCTATTTCTTTGCATTGATCACTGAAGGAGGCTTTCTTACCTCTTCTTGCTATTCTTTGGAACTCTTCATTCAGATGCTTATATTTTTCCTTTTCTCCTTTACTTTTCGCTTCTCTTTGTTTCACAGCTATTTGTAAGGCCTCCCCAGACAGCCATTTTGCTTTTTTGCATTTCTTTTCCATGGGGATGGTCTTAATCCCTGTCTCCTGTCCCCTGTCGCGAACCTCATTCCATAGTTCATCAGGCACTCTGTCTGTCAGATCTAGGCCCTTAATTCTATTTCTCACTTCCACTGTATAATCATAAGGGATTTGACTTAGGTCATACCTAAATGGTCTAGCAGTTTTCCCTACTTTCTTCAATTTAAGTCTGAATTTGGCAATAAGGAGTTCATGATCTGAGCCACAGTCAGCTCCTGGTCTTGTTTTTGCTGACTGTATAGAGCTTCTCCATCTTTGGCTGCAAAGAATATAATCAGTCTGATTTCGGTGTTGACCATCTGGTGATGTCCATGTGTAGAGTCTTCTCTTGTATTGTTGGAAGGGAGTGTTTGCTATGACCAGTGCATTTTCTTGGCAAAACTCGCCCTGCTTCATTCCGCATTCCAAGGCCAAATTTGCCTGTTACTCCAGGTGTTTCTTGACTTCCTACTTTTGCATTCCAGTCCCCTATAATGAAAAGGACATCTTTTTTGGGTGTTAGTTCTACAAGGTCCTGTAGGTCTTCATAGAACCATACAACTTCAGCTTCTTCAGCATTACTTGTTGGGGCATAGACTTGGATTACAGTGATATTGAATGGTTTGCCTTGGAAAAGAACAGAGATCATTCTGTCGTTTTTGAGATTGCATCCAAGTACTGCATTTTGGACTCTCTTGATGACCATGATACTACTCCATTTCTTCTGAGGGATTCCTGCCCGCAGTAGTAGATATAATGGTCATCTGAGTTAAATTCACCCATTCCAGTCCGTTTTAGTTCACTGATTCCTAGAATGTCGACATTCACTCTTGCCATCTCTTGTTTGACCACTTCCAATTTGCCTTGAATCATGGACCTAACATTCCAGGTTCTTATGCAATATTGCTCTTTACAGCATTGGACCTTGCTTCTATCACCAGTCACATCCACAGCTGGGTCTTGTTTTTGCTTTGGCTCCATCCCTTCTTTCTTTCTGGAGTTATTTCTCCACTGAACTCCAGTAGCATATTGGACACCTACTGACCTGCGGAGTTCCTCATTCAGTATCCTATTATTTTGCCTTTTCATACTGTTCATGGGGTTCTCAAGGCAAGAATAGTGAAGTGGCTTGCCATTCCCTTCTCCAGTGGACCACATTCTGTCAGACCTCTCCACCATGACCCGCCCGTCTTGGGTTGCCCCGCGGGCATGGCTTGGTTTCATTGAGTTAGACAGTGCTGTGGTCCTAGTGTGATTAGATTGACTAGTTTTCTGTGAGTATGGTTTCAGTGTGTCTGCCCTCTGATGCCCTCTTGCAACATCTACCATCTTACTTGGGTTTCTCTTACCTTGGGCGTGGGTATCTCTTCACAGCTGCTCCAGCAAAGCACAGCCACTGCTCCTTACCTTGGATGAGGGGTATCTCCTCACTGCTGCCCTTTCTGACCTGCAACGTGGGATAGCTCCTCTAGGCCCTCCTGTGCCAGCACAGCCACTGCTCCTTGGACGTTGGTTGATCTTCCTGGCTGCCGTCCCTGGCCTCATACGCAGGGTAGCTCCTCCAGACCATTGCCCCTGACCTCGGACGCCGGGTGGCTCCTCCCGGCCACAGCCCCTGACCTCGGATGCGGGGTGGCTCCTCTTGGCTGTCCCTGTGCCGTCGCAGCCTGGCACTCGGCTGCTGCCCCGACCTCGGATGTGGGGTAGGTCCTCTTGGCTGTGCTGAGTGCGCCAGCCGTCGCAGCCGCTTACGCTGAGCGCGCTGGCCGTTGCAGCCGCTTGCGCCAGCGGTAAGTTTACAGCTAACACAGAAGAGAACAAATTCTAATATGACATATATATAATAGAAATATCATATGTTCTTGTCCCTTTGCCTAAAATTTCTCTACCATCATTGAAGTGATTAATTCATGTATTCTAATAATTTTTATTAGGTGTGTAACACTGGAGTTAGGTCTTTATTCTCACTGAATGATTTGAATAAATAAAAACTTTCAGTGGCATGTAAATTATGTGCATATGAATAATGTATGCATCTATAATGTAAGAACATGTATACATAAGCACAGGTAACTGTGAACTCTGTAGGGTAGTAATAAGAGGGTATGCCCTGGAGATGAACTTTCTGTTTCAGATACCTAGGGAAATTTTTTAACCTCTCTGTGCTCTCTCTCCTCATCTATTAAAATAAAGACAATAACATTACTCACTTAAGGGAATTATTCAGTTAGTGTTCTCTTGACATGTAGTTACGCTCTATACATACATGCTAGTAATATTACAAACAAGCCTGGAAGATTTGGGGTATAATGAAGGCTGAATAATGAAATGTCTTCTTTGAGGATTATTTCTGAAGAAGCAAATACAGTTGAGAAAGAGAACTGACACATGATTTTTGAATATGTAAGAAGCACTGGGCTGCTGTCTACTGTAGGGTTGTGTTCATTTTCCATCTGAAGGGGTCACTGAGAAGTGATATTCAGTCCTGAATTAGTACACGATAAAGAAGGAAAAGCAATTCAATGCTATTAAACTGTGAAAATTGCGATGAAACAAAAGCATCTTTCAGTTTCCAGGAATAAGAAAACTAAATTGTATTTTACTTAGCTTTTCATATGGGGAATTGATTGCTGAAGTTTGAAGCTTCCTTTAAGTGAAAACACTTTGGTGGTGCATTTCTCCCTTCTCAGGCTTCATTAAAAGTAGTAAAAGTATATGAAATCATTCAGTGTCTAGTATTTCAGAGTTTGATATTGCATTACAGCTAGCTTGCCCTCGTGTTATCTTCTTATTTCTCATGCCATTACCTTTGAAGAAAGATCAATTGGCAGTTTAATGCCTTAAATTTTTGTCTAAGATATACTGAGTTCCTTGCTCAATAATCACTTCTAATATTTTGCTTACTTGTTATACATGTCATCCTTTTACTTTATTGTCCATGGAGTTGAGAGGGATGATTTGCTGTCCCTGGTGAACCCATGAAAGTCCTCTACCCATTTCGCCAGCCCCATACCAACCTTGCTCATGGTGACCCATGTGGTTATAATCCAAGGCCTATCCTCTCATACCTATGGTGGCCTACACAGCCCCACAGGCCTATTTTTACAAAACTCAGGAGTCTCCAAAAACTGTACTGCATATGGTAAGAGACCAAAGTAAGTTGAGGTTGCTTTCCTTGACTCCCCCAGCTCTCCTCCCTCCTGGTAGCTCTACTGATGCCTCAAATGGGACATCTTCACCAAATCCTCTGATTGAAGCCAGGGATTTACTGTATCTACACAGGTATTTCTTTTCCAAAGCAAAGGGTTGTTGAGTGCTATATAATTCAGTGACCTAATCTTTCTAATGTTCAAAGTTAAGTTCTTCTCATTTTCTTACTCATTTTTAAAATTTTGCATTTTAGTTTGACCCAAGACTAAGCTATGGAATATAGATTTATATTCTATAAATACATACTATTTGTAGCATTGGCAAAATATAATATAACACTGATAGCACCCAGGAAATTTTCTAAAAATAAATTTAGGTCTTTAAAAATATTAAGCGAGATCATGTAGCATTGTTCAATATATTTGATATATTCATTAATCCAAAGTCAGGACATGTAAAACAATAAAACCCGCATATTCTTTGAGTCAGAAATTTTGTCAGGGCAATGTTGGAGTGACGTTTCTGTTTTCCAGTGTTTTGAATCTTAGGCAGGAAGATTGAATAGCTGAAGGCACTGGTGATTTCCAGAATCATTTAGAAGCATTAGAATCACATTTCTAGTGCCTAGGATACTATGACTTGAAAGCTATGTTCAGCTTGAATTGTCAGCCAGAGCCTCTATATGTGGGCCGTCCATATGGCCTGGGCTCCATAGTTTCCAAGAGGGGACATCTCAAAAGGAAGCATCTGGAGAGTGAGTATACCAAATGATCCATTAGGAAGCTGCATGGTTCGTGACCTAACTTTGAAGTAATAGGGATTCATTTCCTTCATAGCTTATTGGTCAAATACAAAGATGCCTCTATTCAAGGGGAAGGGTCAGAGACAGCACCTCTTAAAGGAGGAATGACAACTAATTTGCACACTTTTTTGAAGTTCCACAATCTGTACCCTGGCTACAAAGTATGTATAATCTTAAGTGTAAAATATATTCACTATCTCCAAAGACACACCCAAAGCTGCATTTTATTTTAGCATCAGACTAAAATAGAGACCTCAAATTTTATCATTTAAACTAGATTGAGGAGTAGATGAAACACCTCAGGGCCAATTCCTTGGGAACATTTTTCTTTTTTTTGTCAATGGGAAGACCTGTTAGCTACTCCACAAGCACCCAGTAAACGTGGTTAAATAGGCACAATATAGCTGTAATGGTTAGATCATTGCTGTTGTTATTCTTTAGTCGCTAAGTCATGTCCAACTCTTTTCTGACTCCATGGACTGTAGCTCGCCAGGCTCCTATGTCCGTAGGATTTCCCAGGTGAAATACTGGAGTGGGTTACCATTTCCTTCTCCAAGGGATCTTCCCGATCCAGGATCAAACTCGTGTCTTCTGTATTGGCAGGTGTATTCTTTACCACTGAACCGCCAGGCAAGCCCCCAGTATTTAGATACTTCCATTTAAAAAGAAGGGCATTCAGCAAACATAGATTGCGAGCACTTCTGAAATCCAGTGAGGTACATGTTGTTATTTCCTTAATCATAGCCCAGTGATGTTCTTAGGACTGAGTACCCACAGGTCTTGACTATACCTCTTTGAATCTTCTTCCTTCTAAGTCATTTCTCCTTAGCCTTTATTTTTAGCCATGTAGTTTTCTCGGTTGGTTCCTACCTGTAGAAGTTGAGGCGTCCAAAGACCCTCTTTTCATTTTGTACTGTTCCTAACCTTTCCAGTGCAAGCTAATATGTTAATCCTTTGTAGTTTCTGGGTGTTTTAATATTCATCCATTGGTAATCCACTACACTAGACAGTGGGAAGCCCCTCTCACAGATCTCCTTCAGGTAAGTCCTCTGCCTTGGGTGTCTTGTGCCGCTTCTCCATCTTGGGTGTCTAATGTTTCCATTTCCCTTGTGGACACCCTGGTTCTGGAGTTGATGAAACACGATTCTCTGCTATACTTAATGCAGAAATAGTTTAGACTCTTTGACTCAATTCAAGATTGAATCAATTTATGACCTACAGGGTGAGGAGAACATCACTAGAAACAAAAGGACTGATAACTTTTTATAGTGAAAACTTTTTTGATATCTCCCTAGTGCATTTAATTTTATTTTTATGAAATGAAAGAGAGGGTATGCTTATCTTGGAAGGGATACACAATAGAGCATGCTAATCAAATGTGTTTTTAAAAAATTCCATGTCTGGCTTCTTTTTTTTTGTTCTTATATCTTAAAGGTAACAAATTCCGTGTAACTAGAGTATAAATATTAATGCCATTTTGACTAATCATATAAATTGTTGCAAAAATTGCTAAAATTGATTAATAGAATGATTGAATATAATAGCTTATCACTGATTCAGAATCATACTCTATATTTATGAATTAAGCTTGATGGGGTTTTATAGCTTAGCAGATGGATAATTATCCTCAAGTGTCTCTTTCTAATACATTATGTATTCAAAACTTGTGTCAATGGGTAATTATCAGAAATTACCGTTTCAAAAATTGATGCTCTGGATCAGAGTCATCAGCCATATCATTGCAAATGTTCAGCTCTTGTTTGTGAGTTACCTGAGTGGCAGGGATGTCAGGTGCCTGGGGATTAGGTGATACTTTCAAGTTCAGCTAGTATTCTCCTAGGAAGGCGAATGAGGTCATGTTGATGGTCATACATCCCCTTGACAGTTTTCAGTACGAAAATGTACAACTTTATCTTTTCTAGAACTTATTTCCAAATTTTTCATATTTAAAATGGTTTTTAAATAATTTAAAGGCTTCAGTAAGAAATGTAAAGATTTTCTGTTTTGAAACAAGGACATGAAGATCCCTTCTAGAGTGCTGAATCAGCCACTTGTCACAAAAGATAGAAGTCACTAAGCCCCAAGACAAATAAGTAGCTGTTGTTAACTATACACATCTTCCTGCATTCTCTGAACCACGCATTTTATCAGTTCATTATTATCTAGTTCATTCTTGTAAAAGATTTGCAAGTAAATGCATTTGTAAATGATTTGTAAATGTTTCTCTGCTTATGGAATTTTAGCCTCTTGAAGACAAAAGCCATTTCTTATACTCATTTTTAAAATTATTTATTTTAATTGGAGGCTAATTACTTTACAATATTGTGGTGGTTTTTTTGCCACACAGTGACATGAATTTTTGTGCATCCATAATCTCTCCCCTTCTCTGCACTTATATTGAATGGTGAAGCATCCTAAAAAAATTTATTATTGTAACGTGTCCATATTATTATTTATGTTATTACTTATTCCAATTACCTATTAGACATATATTTTTATTTATAGTAATGATCAATTTACAGAATGATCAATACTCTCTGATGCAGGAATGGACAGATAAGATAGACAACGGCATGAATATTGATGATGATTCCTGGTATTAACATTTAAAACTAAATATTGAATGTTGTTCAATTTCATCAAATCACCCTTATCTGTTTTATTTTTCTTTTAAATGCTAAAATTAGTTGAAAAGTAAATGTTTTCATGGAGTCATAATGCTAGAAAGGACCTTACCAGTTTTACGCTTCCCTTTTCATTCAAATGGATTTTATCTAAGACTCTCCAAATAGTTACACACTGATAGATATCATTTGAAAACATATTTATATGTATTTATATAACTGTATAATTCTTTATAACTAATAAAATATATTACAATTTTTTCCTATTCCAATGGAAATTCTTATACATTGCTCAAAAGAGTCAACATTAATGGTTATAATTTTGTGGCCATGATGGTAGAATGACAATTTATATTGCTCCAAGGTTAAAATATCTAGTAATTACAAAAAAACCTTGTAAAATGCAGACAACAGAATTATTTACATGTGAAAATAAAACTTATTTCAGAATAATTTCCCTTAAAAGCTGATTTTTTCCAGCTTTTATTATTTTACTGTAAAGTAACAGCTTTTTATTAAAATAATCTTGCTATAAGATAGTTCACTATTTTATGAATATTATGTGACCTTGACAAAAAATTACCAAACCATCTCAAACATAGCTTTTCATCTGCAAAATGGAACTAGTAAAGATCTAAATTAGAATTTTTCGTAATGCCAACAACCAAACAATTCCAAATCTTTTCCATTACACGTCATGGGATTGTTCTTCCTAGTCCCCTGGAATCTAGTTGGGACTTATGTCTTATTTTGGTCAACAAGTAGAAGTGATGTTTGATACTTCCACTTAAAAGCTCTAAGAGCCTGTGTATAAATTGCCACACTCAACGTTCCTGGTAGTGTATCCTCTGTCAGCCTGGTTTTAAGTGTCAGGACAATGTCAACAGAGCACCTAACCAAACAACAGCATATATGAAGAAAGAACAAGAAATAAATTTTGCTGGTTTAAACCGCTAAGATTTGCGGATTACAGATTAATATAGTATAACTTAGTCAAAGTCTGAGAAAATGCACACAAAGTAGAGGCCATACTGTTCAGCACAGGTATTATTAGTAATATTACTATGAACGTTTCATAGAAGGCAAACAAAAATCAAGTGAAATGTAAATGCTATAACCAGTTAGAACACATAAAACCTAAATACTGAGGACTGATTCTATTCCTCAGGATTAGATTGTAATAGGGGAGAGTGGTGTATTCTCTTTCATATTTGGTGCTGAGTCTTTTCCAATGATGGTTAATATAATTATTATAAAATCATAATTTATAGGAAGAAAGCTTCAGTGTTTTGAGAGTATTAGCTCAGTCATGTCTGAGTCTTTACAACCCCATGGACTGTAGCCCAGCAGATTCCTTTGTTCACGGGATTTTCCAGGCAAGAATATTGGAGTGGTTTGCTGTTTCCTTCTCCAGGGGATCTTCCTGACCCAGGGATCGAACCTGAGTTTCCTGCATTGCAGGCAGATTCTCTACCCTCTGAGCTACCAGGGAAGCCCTCTCAGTGTTTTGAGAGAGTAATTATATGTAAAATTACTGATACTTAAGAGAATATAGAAAACAGAAGTATCAGAAAGGAAACATATACATTTGTTTACTCTCTTAACAATTTATTAAAACTAACTCTAGCATTTGGAATAATCTCTGGTCTGTATACATTTATTGAATATATGAATGAGTGACTTTGATAATCCATACCAAAATGTTATTCTTTTATCCTCACTTTCAACTTTATGTGTGTGTTTCTATTAGTGGAATTCTGTATTTAAATTTTTTCTCTAATATCAGGGCCATACCTTTTGTAAATACTCCTCCATCCATGGGATTCTCCAGGCAAGAATACTGGAGTGGGTTGCCATTTCCTTCACCAGATTAAAAAGATATCTTCCTTGATTTTAAATATTCTTCATATCTTTATCTAGCTATATAATCATACCCAGAAATTCTTATCAGTGAAAACTGAAAATGCATTTGTAGCCTGTCCATTCAGGTGATATGCTTTCATTACTCCTGAAATAGTTCTTATCATATATAAATTGTAGAAGGTAGTAAGAAAAGTAACTTAGGAAAGCTAAACTCAGAATTAATTAAATAGATTAGACTCAGCAGCAATTTGGACAGAGGTAAAAATACAAATAGAATAAATCAGAAAATTGTCACCTTTAATTACCAATAAGCCTCTAGTAAGACTGGGGAAATAAAAAATAAAAGTATCAGTCTGAGATGAGAAGAGTGTTTTCTCTTACCTAAGTTGCAAGTAGATATTAATAGTAACTGAAGTTAATACATCAAGGAAAAGAAGAGCTAAGTTTCTGGAGTTATGGGTTAAACACCAGAATTAATTAAAAACAACAGCTACCACTATGGTAAATGGTTAGAAAAGGTTATTTAAGGAGAGGGAAAGAACAAAATTCAAAACCACTACTTTTCACCATAAGCTCTTCTGAATTACTTGATAACCTGTGTAAGTGTTGTTTTGATCTAACTGTCCACTTGACATCTCTATCTGGGTGGCTCAAATGTATCTCAAGAGGGAAAATATCCCACAATGAATTCGCAGTCTCCATCTTCTTTCACTGTGTCTTCTGTCAGTTAATGGCATGAATCCATCTATCTAATCATCCTGGACACTTCCCTCTCCCTCCTTGTTCTTGTCCCATTTCTCACTGAGTCTACCAGTACTGATCTCTTGACTACCCCCAGAATATATAGATTTGCCTTTTGCTTCTTGGCTCCCTTTATGCTCTGTTCTTTGCTGCAGTACTGAAGTCGCTTCTAAATGGTGCTCCCTAAATCTACTCCGAGTTCTCTCATCAGAACTTGAGTGATCTTTTCAAACCTCAGAGGTGACTGTGCATCATATTCTTGGTTAGAGCACACTGATGACTTCCAGTTGCTCTTACAGAGCAGCTGTACAGAGCAGCTCTTTCTCCTTACACGGTCTAGGAGGCTCTGCAGCATGAAGCTGTAATACCATCTTATACCATGTATTTCACTCGCAGTGCTCTCATCCACTTTAACTTCTTAGTATTTTTATTGCTTATTTTGCTTTTCATTTTTTTTTCAGTCTTTTAAAGACTTGAAATATAGTTGATTTACAAAGTTTTGTTAGTTTCGGGTGTACAGAAAGTGATTCAGTTATTCATGTATATGTATATTCTTTTTCAGATTCTTTTCCATTATTGATTATTAAAAGATATTGAATATAGTTCCCTGAGTTGCACTGTAGGTCCTTGTTTTTTATCTATTTTATATATGGAGTGTGTACCTGTTAATCCCAAGATTTTAACTTTGTAAAACTCACATAATCCATCTATTCACAGAACCTTTGCTATGTTCTCTTTGCTGCCTTGTGTAACTACCCTTATTGCGACCCACCTTCACCCTGTTCAATCTTAATCATCCTTCAGCTCTCAGCTAAAAAGACCAGCTCTGCCACACTGGTCCCAGTCGTGGTCCTTGATCATGTTTTCTTAAAGAATTATATTCATTTGAATGACAATATTTGTCTGTTTTTGGTTGTTGTTGTTGTTTGCCCCAGTGTCTAGCTTCTCTAAATTCTTAATCAAATAAGAAAGTAACTACGTAGATTTCTGCTCACTATTACAAGTATAGCAATTAATATAGTTAACTGGCAAATTGTAAAAAATCAAAACATTTGTTAAAGAATTAACATACGGCCCACTGGTCACTTATTCCAGCAATAATGCAAACTTTCTCAGTCTTCTAGCAATACTCCTCCAAGAGTTTTGCTATTCTTTTTCTTATTGGACCCTTGTTTCTCTTCTTAATTGCTGTCGGACAGTTTCATACAGTGCTGAGACAACAGTTTACTTTAACTGTAAATGAACTCTACCCTGGAAAGAGACTTCTGCTACTTGGCATTTGCTAGACCTTTGTGGATATAGGAAAGAGAAATAATTTCTTTCTCATTTAGTGCTGAACACATTTTTCTTTTTTCTCTAATGTTTTTATTTTTGGTCATTTTCTCTATGTTATATATTCCTTGCAGAACACATAAATACCTATCTCCTTAAATACATTTAGCCCATTAAACTAGTTTTGATATTCATATATTTTCAGATAATTATACGTAGGCTATTATGTTTCCATAGAGAGAAGCTGTCACATTTGCTTCTAAACCATAATTGGTGTCATTGTCAAGAACAGGATATTATGTTCTATGAACTAAGAACTATTTTATAAATTATTAAATAAATAAAACACAAGCTCTAAAGACAAATCCGTTGATTAATGAAGAGTTGCTGAATGGAAGAAAATTACATCTTTCTTGAAGAGGAAAATCAAATAGAAGTCAGTATTAATGATGCTTGTGGAGTTGTTCCTTTGTTTTGGAACTACTATGGTGAGGAAACCCCTAGCATCATAAATAAGAGACATGGAAAGCATGTATGAGCTTATGTAATTAGCTTCTCTATTTTCAAGTGGGCCAAACAAGGACAGTATAAGAGATTTTTAATTGTCCAAGGTAGTAGTATATTTAAAATAAAAAAAAATACCACATTCTTGATTACTCTATATTGCTGATCCATATCAGTTACTTCATAAAAACGGCAGTCTTAACATTGTCTGTGTGTTACCAATTGTTAACCAATCTTTCTAATTCTGAGGAAAACTTATGGATTAATTCCGATTAAATAAAATTGTTCCCAGGAGAGAATTATAGAAGTAAAACTAAAGTATGTTATGTCAAGATTTTCTGTTAAATTTCAAACTGAATAGAAAAAAGACAAGTTTTCCTTAGTTTAACCGACATGGTATTTTGACTTGGATAGATGAAAAAGATCAGAGTTAGAGATAAATTTCCACTTTCTCCTGACTTCATCAAATTGCAGTAGAGTTTGACAGGCTCTTTTCTTTTACTAACTCCCACATCATAAATTTGAGCTGAGAATTCTCAACAAATGTCAAAGATGCAGCTTGTCACTTAGTTTTCCTTACATGAACAACCCGATGAGGCATTTTCCAAGCTACAGAAAAATTCTATAATCTAGTTATAAATTACGGAGGAGGCAATGGCACCCCAAGTCCATTACTCTTGCCTGGAAAATCCCATGGACAGAGGGACCTAGTATGCTGCAGTTCATGGGGTCCCTAAGGGTCGGACACGACTGAACTACTTCACTTTCCCTTTTCACTTTCATGCACTGGAGAAGGCAATGGCAACCCACTCCAGGGTTCTTGCCTGGAGAATCCCAGGGATGGTGGAGTCTGGTGGGCTGCCGTCTATGGGGTCACACAGAGTCGGACACAACTGAAGCGACTTAGCAGCAGTTATAAATTAAGAGGCAATTATATTATAGAGATAGTTCCAAAATGATTGCTGGAACCTGTTATCTGTGTTGCTTTAATTCTCTGGAGAGTACAGGACTTACTATGCAGACAGATATCATTCCTTGAAATATCGTTGAAAGTTACATTTTTTATGACAAATGCTCAATGGTGCTCATGTATATGATGTGTTTATGTATATGATGTATTTTTTATTGTTTCCATAAGAAACAGCTAAGATAAAACAACTTAAAGATTAATATACAACTCTCTAGCTACATATAAAAATCACATTTCACTAGTGTAAACTAGTTTTATATTTAACCAAATAAAAATGTCCTATATTTGGTCTACTTGTTAAGAATTAAGTAAAGGAATATTTTACTGCAGTTATTTTTGCTTAATAGACTAAATTATAAATGTGACCAATCAGATGTCTAATTGCATTTTATTTGTTTTTTTATAGGTTGGATTGTGAAAGAATAATTTCATTTATCTTAAAGCATCAAAATCCATGTAACTTAAAATAAATGATACTTTCTTCCCTAGAAAGTTTGAACTGACCCTTCTGGCATTTACCTTTCCTTCAGGGAGATCCTTCACAGAAAGCTATAAAATATCTGCTGGCAGATACACACCATTTTAGTGTGTTTTTTTGTTTATTTTAGATTATCATGTTATTATTGACCATATTTTCCACACTGTACATTCCCGTGACTTATTAATTTTGTAGGTAAAATTTTGTACCTCTTGAAACCCTCACCTTCATTTGAAAAGACCCTGATGCTGGGAAAGATTGAAGGCAGGAGGAGAAGGGGATGACAGAGGATGAGACGGTTGGATGGCATCACCGACTCTGTGGACATGAGTTTGAGTAAGCACTCGGAGTTGGTGATGGACAGGGTTGCCTGGCATGCTGCAGTCCATGAGGTTGCAAGGAGTCAGACACTACTGAGCGACTGAACTGAACTGAACTGATTTTTCGCATCCCCACTTGCTCCGTCCCTCTGGTAACCTCTGTATCTATGTTTGTTTCTGCTTTCTTATGTTTGTTCATTTGTTTTGTTTTTTAGAACCTACATATAAATGAAATCATATTGTATTTGTCTTTCTTTGTCTGACTTAATTTCACTTAGCATAACCCTCTGTGCCCATCCATGTTTTTGCAAATGGCAAGATTTCATTCTTTTTTTTTGTGGCTGAGTAATATTACATTATATAGTTACACACATACATACCTCATCTTTGTGATTCCCCCGCACCAAAGAATTGATACTTTCAAATTGTGCTGGAGAAGACTTTTGAGAGCCCCTTGGACTGCAAAGAGATCAAACAAGTCAATCCTAAAGGAAATCAACCCTGAATATTTATTGGCAGGACTGATGCTGAAGCTGAACCTCCAATAGCTTGACTACCTGATGTGAAGAGCTCACTCACTGGAAAAGACCCTGATGCTGGGAAAGATTGAAGGCAAAAGGAGAAAGGGGTGGCAGAGGATGAGATGGTTAGATAGCACCGCTGACTCAATGGACATGAATCTGAGCACATTCTGGAAAATACTGAAGGACAGGAGCCCAGTGTATTGCAGTCCATGGGATCACAAAGAGTTGGACACAACTTAGCAACTGAGCAACAACAACCCCTTTTACTGCCTTGATCTGAAGATAAAAGAATTAAATATCAGAAATTTTCTGTGAAAGTTAGAGAAGAACAAAACCTGTTCCTCTCCATCTCTCAAAGAAGACAGGATTTCTTTAATCACATAAGTTCTAAATCCACTTTAGCCATATGGCCCTGACTTCTGATCACGGACATGTTTTGAATAGGGTACTTTTTAAATTTGTCCTAGGCTTATGTGCTCTGTTTAATAACTGAATGATTTCATATTCTTGCTTTGGTACCTTCTTTATCTCCATCATTCCCATATGACTTGTGCCTTGGCTTAATTGTCCCTTTGAAATTTGATTTCTCATCTTCATTAATGCTCTCCTCAACCTACTGAGGATTATCACTAGCCTTGCTAGGCTCACCTCTTCAGCCTACATATTCTAATTATGATAGTGGGAAAGATGAATGTTTGCAAGGGGAAATCAATTTTTATTTTCCTTTTTTCCTAGAGGAAGATTATTTTAATTATGCTTTCAGGAAACTTCTGTTTCTAATAGAAACATGGCCTCCCAAAAAAGAGAGGTTAGGAAAGTGAACCCAGAGTAAATGCATAGAATGCAATGTAACCAAAGTAGTTTCCTACACTTAAAAAAAGTATGTCTTGTATTATATCTACCAAATGGTATAGAATTGGGAAGTTCCTGTCAAATAGCCAAAACCTATGCTGTATCCAAACAATTATAAAAGGGTCAGCATGAAGCATGATTTAAAAAACTTAAGCATGCCTGATGCTTTATCTTAGCATTTTGAAAAGGGATTAGTGATAAGTAAGGACATATCTTTGTTACACATATTGAAATTAATTATATGTGTGTATTGGTCAGAAGGAAACAGAATTCAATTCAGATGGTTAAACTGAAACTACTTTGGAAGAGGACTGTGTAAATTGATGTGGTTGTTGCCTAAGGAAAAAAACAAAGGGTGATGAGATACACGGAGACTAGCAACAGTGGGCAGCTGCTACCACCCCCAGAGGCACCTAAAACAATGCAGGCACAGTCACGTGAAGAGAGCCAGTCAAGGAGGGACAAAGATACTGCCAGAGATGTGAAATCAAAAGAGGGAAGAAATACCCCGATGTTCATTATTTCCTACCCTCTAGTTTTCTGTCGGTGTCTCCTCTGGTCAGTTCCTTCCTCAAGCTGGTCAATGGATAAACCTGTAAACAGGTCATCCTGAGAATTCAGCGTATTGAGGCATGGAACACATCAGAGAATCTCAATAATGGGTGTGAGTAGAGGAAACACCTAGTAAAATATGAACCCTATTTGACTCTTCGGTAAATTTGTGTGATGGACTAAATCATTGGTCCCATGTTAGACTTATAAATGCATTTCAAGTTCACCTTTCCACTTTTTCACTTTGAGCTTGGCCAGTGTTAGCAACTGTGGTACAGAGGCTTAAACATTCTTGCACAGTTTCGCTTGCCCTCTTGTACTATTGCTGTTGCCAGGACACTATACTCCAGTAACACTTTAGCTTGGGTCCTCTGCCACCGTCTCAAAATATGACCCATGGAGCAGAGTCCCCCGACCAACCCACAGACCTGCAGTCTGAAGCAACGCTTTTCCAGTTGGCCTGTAAGTATGAAAATAAATTATTACTTTTTAAAGACACTGAATTTTGCAGTGGTTTGTTACACAGCAGTTCTGTACAGCTGACCAATATAGTATGCATGGTGCTCATTCCATGTTCAACCTGTTAAAAATTCCAACTTATTAAAATAGTATTCAGATAAATGGAAAGATAGAACTATCTGACACTGAGAGAGCCCAGCTGATTCTGTGGTCATTATCCAGTACTATTCTGGTGTCTACTCTTAAGAACTGACTTTAATTCAGAAGACGGGATGCTAAATACTTAAAAATCATTGCCCCAATACAGACTTGTCTTCCATGAATTATTGGAGAAATATTTTTAATATTTTTTCTACTTGTATACTTTATTTTCTTAATATAATATTGTATCCATATAAAAAGAATACTTACTATGGATGTATTATGGATGCATAACAGTATAATGGATTCCTAGACTTCCCATTCCCACTGCATATAATAGAACATTTTTTCTAAGTGTTCCCCCTGCCCCATTCTACTGTTTTTCTGATTCATGAAAATGATATCATACTGGACATAGTCTTTGGATGCTTGAAAAAATTTGTGTCTAAGATTGATCAATAGTATTTCTTATTGTATTTCTAGAATAAGACAGTATATCTTATTACTATCTAGAATAAGATAGTATTTCTTACTACTCTATTCTTTTTTGTTGTATAATATTCAGTTGGATTTATATGTTGTACTTGATTTGGTAGTTTTCTTGTCAATGGATATTCCCAAACTCTACCTGCTGTGGGCACAATGTTCTATAAATGAGTATAGTCACATGGCAAGAAGAGGTATAATTAAATTTACTGGTTAATATCATTCTACCACAACATGCAAGATTTGGTTACCAATTTCAGGAAATGTGAATTATTCTAGTAAGAATTCTTGGACTCATTTAACATTGATTTTGAGTACCTTACTCTCTCAAGTTATGAGAAAATCTTAAAGATTGCTATCAGAAGCAGATTTTAAAAACCTAGCTTTTGAAACATTAGCTACATTTACCAAATGAAATAAACTAGCATCTATTTAACATTTACTAGGTGCACAGGACATCAAATTTACCCCTGCTGTGATGAAAGACTCTTAATGAGTACAGAATACATGTTAATAGTTATATAATTCATGGAGCTGTTTTCAGCTTGTTATTTCAAAAAAACGTGACCCTTTCCACAAGGATTTCTAATCACTGTTTCAATGCAATACAATACAATGGAAAGTGAAATATAGATACTTTATAGAAAGTTCCAGCTCATTTTAAAATGAGACACAGTGAGCCACTACAGAACTTAAGCATTTCTATTAAAACCAGCAAGACTGATATTTTGAACAGCGAGTGAGAGTAAAACCTTCAGTAGAGATCAGCTGATACAAATTGAGAAACAGACTCCGCATGAGGTAAATGCATAAAAACCCTGCATTTAACTGAAAAGGGCCCTGAAGTACTAACCATGATAGTTTGGAGCAAGATAATATAGGAGTCTCCAAAAAAGAATCTTTTTATGTTAAATAATAAGAAAAAGAGTGAAGTTCATGCCAAAAAATTTTCAATAGTTTTTCATCTGATGGAAGCAAGATTAACATTGTAATCCTTCCACATAGCATTTATTCATTATAGACTGTCATTCATATACATACACACATATGTTTTAATTAAAAATATCAAGTTCAGTCTCTTCTCAAAAAACACTTTAGTCTCATTCATAAACACCCAAGTTAAAAAAAAAAAGTCTCTAGGTATTAAAAGATAAACAACGTGGACAGACTGTGTGAATACATCTTATTGGAGTTGAAGTTTTGGCGCTCGGTGTGGGCGTGCGTAAGGAAGTATTTCATCTTACACAGTAACATTCCTATGCAGCTTAATTCTCTTAGAAGTATCACAAATAAGATTGTTGCATAGCTAGTCAGGAGCAGAAGCTACAGAGCTTCAAACCATTAGCTTTTTTCCTTCTACGTCTTTCTGCCTAAATTCCCATCCCAATTAACAATATCTGCTAAAAATAAAATGTTGAGTCCCTTTACTCCTAAATCTATTTGTCCATTTACCTTAAGTAGCTTGAATGATCACCATGCTAATTAAGATAAAGTTACTTCCAAAGAGGATGACTGTACTTTAACCCAAGCTAGCTACCTCTAAACTTTATACTGTTGGTCACAACACAGATGGAGTAAGAGATTATGAATGGATGAAAGCACATCCACAATCATTAAAGAAAAACCAACTCTAATACATTCATATTGCTGTTAGACAATCTGTATCATCTTTGTATGCAGGCTTGTGTATTACGTTCTAGGACAATCTATGCCAAAGACAATTAAAAGTCTTAAGTATATGAGGGGTTATTATACCAAGGATGCTATTAAGTTGCCAGCCATCTGGCAGTGATGAGATGAGCTTAAATTTTAGTGGATGGGATTTAGGATGCTCCTGATGGTGGCTGATATTGATGGAACATTCCTGGAGTATGGATTGGTGGATAAAAGATGCAGGAAAACATACTGCTGTGGGATTAGAGGCACTGGCACTGTAACAGGTTTCCCAGGGAGACTTGTAAATCTCCTTTCCAGGAAATTGTTGATAGACGCCTTCTAGTCTGGCCTAGTGAAAATCTGTCCTGCCTGCATCAGAAGTAATGATCTCATGTCTAGAGGTCCTTTCCAAGCCTATAACAGAGAACTAAAGACAACACAAAGAACAAAGCATCATGTCAAATAAATTTTTTGTATCCTCCTTAAAGCTTCTCTATTACCTGTAGCAACAGATGACTCTGAGTATCAATTATATGAATAAAACAAGTCATCTCACAATTAACTATGGTGTACATTGCAGGTAGTGATCTTGGCAACTATTATCCTTGTCATTTAATCATAATTTAAACTAGATTTTAAAAAGAAGAAAAACAGCTCTGGTAGTAAAATCTTGTTGTAATGATCACAGTGTTTTTCTATGGGCCACTGTGGAATGATAGTGATGATTTTACAGGATAAAATATTGGTCTGGGGAGTTCTTGACACATGAAAGAGTAAGCACATAAGACTTCTCTAATAAATCTTTCCCTTCCCTGTGCTTGATTTACTATGCAGGTCTGGTTCCACTCTTATTTTGGCATCACATTTCATGCACCATAGAAACCTGAACAGCAGCCCTTTTAAAGAAGCACTCACACCCCAAGCTGCTTCGCTCTCCCACTGCTTACCCCTCAACTCAGATATTTCATTGTTTCCTTTCCTTTTGAGTGCTTTGGTTCAAGGGCTGTTTTTATCACCCTGAAAGCACATTATATCACCTGGAAAACAGGTACCCTGCTGACTCCACTTCTGCTGAAATGTGCTATATTGCACTCTCTGTGCATCTCTTCAGCAAGACATGATGCTATGAAATCTCCTTTCCTGTCACTGTTTCAAACAAACCTTTGCAACCACAGATCAAGACTTTTAAAGTTCACTCCCTGATTTGTAGCCGCTCATTGAATGTTTTGCAGGCTTCAAACATGCTGTTGCAAAGGAACAGTGAAGCTTTTAATGTTTGAAGAGCAGCAGGGATTCACTTCTTTAGTGGAGAAAATTCAAATTTGCAGATCCAAGCTTGGCACTGTGGGGTGTCACATTTCCTACAATCTTGTGAGGCCAGCAGGTGTAACAACCCTGCCACCTGTCTAAATGAACACGACTGCTCCTTCTATGTGCCGCAGAGTTAAGAGTTTATCTCCTTCTTTTCCATTTTCTTGCTGCAAATCATTTTCAGAAACCCATTTAGAAGGCTGGACTGCGATTCAGCATTTCTCCTTTGTTTTTTTCTGATTGTGAATGTCCTGATATTCCTGACCATTCACAGAAGAACCAAGTATCATTCCTATGCATTGAATAAAGCTGTATCACATTTAAACACAAGCCAGAAACCAAATCTCAGCTTTCAAAGGAATACTACAGATACAGTTTCTTTTAACTCACCACTGTCTCATTTTTAACCTCTCATCTAAGCTACACAGGAGATAGTAAGGCAGCAGGAGTACAAACAGGATGTTTAGAATCAGAAGACTGAGAACCTGCTTTTTGTGTGCTGTTGCTCTAAGCTTCCTAGCTTTTTAAAGCTTCTGTACTCTTCTCTGCAAAATAAGACGCAAATTCCGTTAGTATGAGGAGTAAAAGAAATTATGTCATTTGTCTGTTCAATGAGCTATTCAGCAAACATTTATCAAGGACCAATTCACTCTATGGATCAGATTAATGGGTATAACAATAGATAAGACGAAATACTGATCCAAAGTAAGAAGCATTATGTTAATCATAAGACATTATATATTCTTTTCAGCTGTCACTTTTGCAACCTAAAGTGGGAGTTTAGAACTAGCTAAGTAGTCAAGAAACAGTATTGATAATCTTACAATTTGTAATCATAGACAATCAACAGGTACTGATGGAGAAACTATGAAAGTATGAGATTTGGAGAAAATTGTTATCTCTCGTGTAGTGGAAATTCTGCAAAGGGTCTGATGCAAAAAAAAAAAAAAAAAAAAAACCAAACCCAAAAAACAAGCAACATTATTTTTTCTTGTTTCAATACAAAAAGATACTGAGAAAAAAAGTTTGTGTGAGTCAAAGTATTGTTCATAATGTCAGATAATGGTTACAAAATTGCATCACTGCCTTATTTTCAATGTGGGTAAAACAGCCTAAATTTATCAAATAAATGGAAAGAAGTGTATCTTCAGTCTTCAACTGTAAAAGGAAATTTTAATGTAATTCCATCTTTCTTCCTTCACAAAATATCAAGGCAAACTTATAAACAACTGTTGGACTCAGGCTTGTGCAAAGCCTTTTGGGGAGATAGTAGAGTAAGTGAAGGCCCAAATTTTACTTTTTGATAGTTTACAAGCTATTTGAGAAAAATAGGTTTGACCTATATGAAACAACTAAAATATGTTGCATATTAAGATAGTACACTAAACTCATTAGATTGTAATCTAAAATGTTTATACAATAAAAAAATAATCATTTAAAAATAGAATTTCAAGGAGCTTCTCTAAAGGATAAATTCTATAAGCAGTTCAAACACAGAGCCAGTGTTTTTGTCCCCTTTCTTTCTCTTAGAACTAGGTTCAAATATATGTGTGTATTTCATATATATATGTAGGTATATACTAGCATGAGTAAACTTCAAAAACATGTTAAAGAACACATATAATATGTTGACTTCTTATAACATGGAAATACATTAATAAATTCTATGTATTAATATATATATGTATGCTCAGTTCCTCAGTTGTGTTCAACTCTTTGCGATCCCATGGACTGTAGCCCACCAGGCCCCGCTGACCATGGGATTTTCCAGGCAAGAATACTGGAGTGTTCCTCCTCTAATATATATGCATAGTCAGTGTATAAGCCTGCAAAGAATGGCATATGCCAAATTCAGAAGAGTAATTAATGACCTCTGCTCTTGATGGAAATTGAACTTGGAAGCAAGTGTATATAGAGATTTACATTTTGTCAGCAACTATTTTTTCTTCTGTCAGGTAGTAGATAATGATTTTTTAAAACACTGTATCTATGTTTGTATGTTACTTAGTTTATAATTCCAAAAATAACAATGCCATAATGAAAATGATGCTTTAAAAATAAAAGATGAACCTGTTATACAGAATGGATTTAGTGGGAGTGATAGGAAAAAAACGACAGGCAATAAAGATGCCTTTTAGAGGTTACTGTTCAGATTTCCTTTATTGCCACTGGATTTCCTGCTGTTTCTATGATCTTCCTAAACAATGCTTTGCACAGGACTTAGCTTGAAGTTAGTTGTCAGTAGAGCATTATCAACAGTATATATAATCTTAAAATTCATTGACTTTACCATATTAATAATTAGCCCCATTCAGTAGAAATTGCTTGTTTACCTGATAAAACTGGCAATGCTCAATATCTTAAGGAAGATGGAGAAAAAGTGGTAGGGGAACAGGCAAAAAATCATACTTGATTCTATAAAGTTATTTGAAGATAATAAATAAAATACTATCATTATACATTCAATAATTTTTCTCTATGTTGTCATATCCAGTCAACATTATCAAAAAGTATCTTCACTTGCAAAATTAATTTATTCTTAATTTGTGGGTTACATTATTGATATTCTGAAAACTAATGAAATAAGCAAGACATGTAAGCATCTCTAGGACAAAATGAAATATTTCCCACAGTGAATATATTAATTGTAATTTTTAGGTTTTTCTGCTATTATGCTTTCCTAATTAGTCTCATTTATATTTATCAGTGGTTCTTACATAGTACTAATTATATTAAGTTTGATAAATATTATATAATCAGTTATCAAAATTCAGTGATTTAAACCTTCCCAGAAATTAATAAATAATGAAATCAAACAGATAATTTTAAGTAACTGGTTTATACTCTGGGTTATTGTCACTTAGGACTTCTTTATCCATATCAACTTCTCTGTGTTAAGCCAATGTCCACATCATGGAAAATCACTTTCTCTTCTTACTACCTGTTGTTGAAGTGGGTGGTGTAATTTATATTTTAAGCCTATCATACAGAGTACCGGAAAAGCAAATTTAGTGTTATATTTAGGGCATATACCTGATGCAGCTGAGCATGTAACATAAATTACTTTGGAACCATCAGCTCTTTGGAACAAATTGCAGAGTAGAGTTGTTTCCCTATTTAGTTTTCCTCTGTGATTTTAGAAATAGTCCAAAGTGGTGATGATATATGTCAAAGTAATTTCCATGGTGCCTAAAAGCAAGTGAACACTTCAGAACTTGCTTTAATGTGACCAAGTGAAATACAGTTAAGATGTAATGAAAAATGTTGACGATGGTGATGATAATGATGACTTGAAAGTTTTAACTGAATTGATAATTGGATATCCAGACCAAATTGAAGATAAACTGAATTGCAGACTTTCCCTTGACCAATTGCTTAATTATCTATATTAAAAATAATTTAAATAACTGTACATAAATAATGAGATTCAAATCTCATATTAAGAATAACATGAAGGCAAAAAGCAAGGGCATGGGGACCAGACTGCCAGGGTTCAATCCTAGTTCTGCCAGGAAGGCTATGTGACTCTGGGCATGTTACTCAGCCACTTCATGTCTCAGTTTCTTCATGTGTGAAAGGAGGTTAACACATCCCATATAAAGTTGATTTGAGAATTAAATGAGTTTTGTAGAGTACTTAAAACAGTGTTTTCTATATTCAGCTTAGTTCAGTCGTTCGGTCATGTCCAACTCTTTGCAACCCCATGGACTGCAGCTTGCCAGGCCTCTCTGTCCATCACTAACTCCTGGAGTTTACTTAAACTCATGTCTATTGAGTTGGTGATGTTATCCAACCATCTCATCCTCTGTCGTCTCCTTCTCCTCCCACCTTCAATCTTTCCCAGCATCAGGGTCTTTTCAAATGAGTCAGTTCTTTGCATCAGGTGGCCAAATTATTAGAGTTGTAGCTTCAACATCAGTCCTTCCAATGAGTATTCAGGACTGACTTCCTTTAGGATGGACTGGTTGGATCTCCTTGCAGTCCAAGGGACTCTCAAGAGTCTTCTCCAACACCACAGTTCAAAAGCATCAATTCTTCAGCACTCAGCTTTCTTTATAGTCCAACTCTCACATCCATACATGACCACTGGAAAAGCCATAGCCTTGACTAGATGGATCTTTGTTGGCAAAGTAACGTCTTGGCTTTATAATATGCTATCTAGATTGGTCATAACTTTTCTTCCAAGAAGCAAGCATCTTTTAATTGCATGGCTGCAGTCACCATCTACAGTGATTTTGGAGCCCCCAAAAATAAAGTCTGACACTGTTTCTACTGTTTCCCCATCTATTTCCCATGGAGTGATGGGATTGGATGCCATGATGTTAATTTTCTGAATGTTGAGCTTTAAGCCAACATTTTCACTCTCCACTTCAACTTTTATCAAGAGGCTTTTTAGTTCCTCTTCACTTTCTGCTGTAAGGGTGGTGTCATCTGCATATCTGAGGTTATTGATATTTCTCCCGGCAATCTTTATCCCAGCCTGTGCTTCTTCCAGCCCAGCATTTCTCATGATATATTCTGCATATAAGTTAAATAAGCAGGGTGACAAAATACAGCCTTGATGCACTCCTTTCCCTATTTGAAACCAGTCTGTTGTTCCATGTCCAGTTCTAAATGTTGCTTCCTGACCAGCATACAGATTTCTCAAGAGGCAGGTCAGGTGGTCTGGTATTCCCATCTTTTTCAGAATTTTCCACAGTTTATTGTGATCCACACAGTCGAAGGATTTGGCATAGTCAATAAAGCAGAAATAGATGTTTTTCTGGAATTCTCTTGCTTTTCCTATAATCCAGCAGATGTTGGCAATTTGATCTCTGGTTCCTCTGCCTTTTCTAAAACCAGCTTGACCTTCTGGAAGTTCACATTTCATGTACTGTTGAAGCCTGTCTTGGAGAACTTTCAGCATTCCTTTACTAGTGTGTGAGATTAGTGCAACTGTGTGGTATTCTGAGCATTCTTTGGCATTGCCTTTCTTTGGGATTGGAATGAAAACTGACCTTTTCCAATCCTGTGGCCACTGCTGAGTTGTCCAAATTTGCTGGCATGTTGAGTGCAGCACTTTCACAGCATCATCTTTTAGGATTTGAAATAGCTCAACTGGAATTCTATCACCTCCTCTAGCTTTGTTCATAGTGATGCTTTCTAAGTCCCACTTGACTTCGCATTCCAGGATGTCTGGCTCTAGGTGGATGATCACACCATCGTCATTATCTGGGTCATGAAGATCTTTTTTGTACAGATCTTCTGTGTATTCTTGCCACCTCTTCTTAATATCTTCTGCTTCTATTAGGTCCGTACCATTTCTGTCCTTTATCAAGTCCATCTTTGCATGAAATGTTGCCTTGCTATCTCTAATTTTCATGAAGAGATCTCTAGTCTTTCCCATTCAATTGTTTTCCTCTATTTCTTTTCACTGATAACTGAGGAAGGCTTTCTGATCTCTCCTTTTTATGCTTTAGAACTTTGCATTCAAATGGGTATCTTTTTCCTTTTCTCCTTTGCTTTCCTCAGCTATTTGTAAGGCCTCCCCAGACAGCCATTTTGCTTTTTTGCATTTCTTTTCCATGGGGATGGTCTTGATCCCTGTCTCCTGTACAATGTCATGAACCTCTGTCCATAGTTCATCAGGTACTCTATCAGGTCTAATCCCTTGAATCTATTTCTCACTTTCACTGTATAATCGTAAGAAAAAAATTTTTTAATTTTATTTTTTTTTTAGTTTTTTATTTTTTTAATTTTAAAATCTTTAATTCTTACATGCATTCCCAAACATGAACCCCCCTCCCACCTCCCTCCCCATAACATCTCTGTGGGTCATCCCCATGCACCAGCCCCAAGCATGCTGTATCCTGCATCAGACATAGACTGGCGATTCAATTCTTACATGATAGTATACATGTTAGAATGCCATTCTCCCAAATCATCCCACCCTCTCCCTCTCCCTCTGAGTCCAAAAGTCCGTTATACACATATGTGTCTTTTCTGCTGTCTTGCATACAGGGTCGTCATTGCCATCTTTCTAAATTCCATATATATGTGTTAGTATACTGTATTGGTGTTTTTCTTTCTGGCTTACTTCACTCTGTATAATTGGCTCCAGTTTCATCCATCTCATCAGAACTGATTCAAATGAATTCTTTTTAATGGCTGAGTAATACTCCATTGTGTTTTGATTTAGGTCATACCTGAATGGTCTACTGGTTTTCCCTACATTCTTCAATTTAAGTTTGAATTTGGCAATAAGGAGTTCATGATCTGAGCCACAGTCAGCTCCTGGTCTTGTTTTTGCTGACTGTATAGAGCTTCTCCATCTTTGGCAGCGAAGAATATAATCAATCTGAATTAGGTGTTGACCATCTTATGATGTCCATGTGTAGAGTCTTCTCTTGTGTTGTTGGAAGAGGGTGTTTGCTATGACCAGTGCATTCTCTTGGCAAAACTCTGTTAGCCTTTGTCCTGCTTCATTCTGTACTCCAAGACCAAATTTGCCGATTACTCCGGGAGTTTCTTGACTTCCTCCTTTTGCATTCCAGTCCCCTATAATGAAAATATTGTTGAATATGTACTTGTTAAATAAATTTGCAGTTAAAATACAAACAACTAGTATGAATAAAGCTGTTGTTGAGATTGTAACTCCTGGGGTTCAGTAGGCTGCTGAACTCCACTCTTCCATTTTCATTTGCTTTTGTCCCTTCCCTCAGTTTCCTGCTTCTCCAAGTTTGGATGTAAACTTAATAGATTAGCAATAGATGGTTTTAAAGGCTAAATAATACTATACAGCTACGTGGGCTTCCCAAATGGCACAAGTGGTAAAAATCTGCCTGCCAATGTAGAAGATGCAAGAAATATGGGTTTGATCCCTGAGTGGAGAAGATCCCTTGGAGAAGGAACTTACAACCCACTCCAGTATTCTTGCCTCGAAATTCCATGGACAGAGGAGCCTGGTGGGCTATGGTCCATAGGGTCACAGAGAGTCAGACAAGACTAAAAGTTTGAGCACACACACACACACACACACACACACACAGAGCTAAGTACTTCTTGACTTATTCCAACATTGGTTTCTAGGAAACATAATTAAGAAATTTATCCTCCTTTCTCCATCATATAGTATGTAATTAACAATTGGTATATTGCATTTCTTATCAAGTGGGAACACTATTACCTTCTTAATTGTATTAAATAAGAATATCATTAAATTGTATTTTCTTTAACAAAGGTTCCCCTTCTACACATAAAAGCTTATCACTTGGGATAGCAAGGGAACTTAGGAAATCAGACAGAATGGCCTATGTTGCCAAGTTTATGCTAATAAACTGACTGTCTTAATTTGGCATCATGGATGCCTTATTCTTAGCACTTAGACCTTACGTCAGGATTTGCAGGAATGTCACCTGATAGCTTCTCCCATGCCTTCTTCAGCTTCCCCATGAATAAATGTTATGAAAACTATACAGTCATAGTAAATGTGCCAGTTGCTATATTTACATATTTCACATATATTAAGTTATGTTCATTTCCACAGAAACCTTTTAAAATAGCCATTATTATTCCAGTTTTACTCATAAAAAATTGTGCCAATGACCATGTTAATTAACTTGTTCAAAATCATAGAGAAAACAGTGGACCTGGTATTTTTAATTTAGGCAGTTCAGCATCAGAGCTATGCTTCTAACCATTAGAGTCTACTGTCTCTCCCACCTTTCATGCACTGGAGGGAGAAGGAGAGAGACAAAGAGAAAAGAAAGGAAGGAAGAGAAGGGGAGGAAAAGAAAGGGAGAAGGTAGGGGATGAAAGAAACAGGAAAGGAGAGAGAGTGCAGAGACAGTAAATTAAGTTTTGTGAATTTCTCTGCATATTTTTTTTCTCTATTAACTTTTAGGAAATAAAGGGTAATGGTGTTGAAACACAGTGTTTACCAAGTCAAATAAAACTAATATCAGTATCAACAACAAAGATGCAACTAGCAATACAAAAACTAGCTTTTGAAGTGGTTGCCCCAAAGGCCAGGTTTGGGAGCAGACATGGGAGCACTTGGTCGAAAGTAGATGTATAAAGCTACTACCCTTCCTAACATCATAAACACAGACATCCAGTCTTGTAATCATTGTATTTATTTTTTAATACAAAATAGTAAGTCAGGCTTGAAAAATGGTAGGTAAGCGTACTTACATGATACTTTCAAATATCTTTCACATTTCATATTATTGATCGCTAAGGTATTATACCATCTTTTACAAGCCTAATTTTATTACTTTAAAAACTTGAGGACATACACTTTATTGCATTATCAATAAATATTGAAATTCATAAAAGTGTTTACTTTAAATGAGTAAAGCAATAAAGTATCTATAGTGGGAAGTTTTGAGACCTTGTACCTCACAAATTTTTAAATGTCTCAAAAAATTTTTAGAAACATCTTTATTACAAGTTTTAAAAAATACTTCATCACATGATTATATATATATTAGAGAATGAAAATAACTTGTAAGCTTTGATTGACAACTGGCTCTTCTTTTAATATATCTTTTCTTTAACTTGGCTTTACTGTTTCTTCAGTCTTGACCTGTGCCAAGGCATAACTTGGCAAAATAATTAATATTTCTTGTTATAACTTATCTTTGTTCTTACAAAGAACTCTATTATACAAAAGACAAGGCTATCATTTAAAAATACACAAGATATATTCCATACCAAGAAGTTTTGAGACATGCTGCCTTTTTCCCTTTTCCTTATTTTTGTGGGCTATGGTTTTAAGCTTTTATATAGTTTAAAAACTGAAAGTGACCAGAGTTACCTAGTTTAATCCCCTGATTTTTTGAAATAAGGAAACTGAGTTCTAAATAGGTTTGATTGTTTCATTGAAAATGAAAGACTTGATTGATTGACTTTCTTCTCTAATATGCTCTTATTTAGGCGCTTCAGTTGTGTCCGTCTCTTTGAGATCCTATGGACTGTAGCTTGCCAGCCTCTTCTATCCATGGGATTCTCCAGGCAAGAATACTAGAGTCAGTTGCCATGTTCTTCCCTAGGGAATCTTCCCAACCCAGGGATCAAACCCATGTCTCTTACATCTCTTGCATTGGTCTCTGAAAGTCAGGAAATTAAAACATGTTTTGGAGTAAGATGAAAACAATTTGGAATAATCAAAGTTTTCCTAATAACCTTGGAAACAGCTCAGAGAAAGTAATTATAAAATATCCTGAAGCAGATACTGTTGTGTTATAGTAGAGGCTGTTCTTATATACCATGAAACAATATTCATTATAAATATTTTTTCATATGAAATATGCAACCAGAAAAATTATTCCCATTAGTGAGTATAAATACAGTATTTAATTTTACATTTTGAGACATTGTATTTTTCTTTAATTTTAAGAATACTTTACTGTTTGTGAAAATAAAACAACTGTAAGTCACTAATTAAAATAATTCCATGAGAAAACAATTTATATGTTTGGTTTTTGTGGAATGTAAACTTCTTTTGAGGAAAGACCCCAAATAAGCAAAGTTCCGTAGTAACATATCCCCTATGTCTGTACTTAAGCATTCTGGAAAGTATTTAAAGAAAGATCATAGTGACATTCTTTCACTTTTGGCTTTGTAAGATACATAACGAGTATTGGAGTCATATAAAAATATCAAGGAATGATTAATAACACATTAGAAGTAAATATGAAAATTCTACCTGGTACATAAAATTCAAAGGATTATAAAGGAATTACCCAAATATAACACTTAGGAAAGATCCTTCATCAATTGAGGTATTTCTGCACCATAACACTTAAGTCATCAAAATTATTGAGTAAATGTGTAATTGTACTTAAGTCAAGGGAAAGAAAAACAGCCTCTAAGAATACTTTTAGAAGTATATGATGTTTATAACTGGGATAAGATATTGATTTTGGGGGTGAAAATCTAAAAATCAAACTGGATTGGATTTTATTGGCAGATGCATCTTTTATTGGCAGATGCTAATAAAAATAAAGGACCAGAGAAGTCAACATAGATGGCAAAGACATTAGGAGACACAGTGTGATTTTATATAGTGTGGTTTGAAGTGTATCCTGATCTACATAGAAAATTATAATAATGTTGCTGCTAAGTCGCTTCAGTCGTGTCCGACTCTGTGCAACTCCATAGATGGCAGCCCACCAGGCTCCCCCGTCCCTGGGATTCTCCAGGCAAGAACACTGGAGTGGGTTGCCATTTCCTTCTCCAGTGCATGAAAGTGAAAGTGAAGTCGCTCAGTCGTGTCCGACTCTTCGCGACCCCACGGACTGCAGCCCACCAGGCTTCTCCATCCGTGGGATTTTCCAGGCAAGAGTGCTGGAGTGGGGTGCCATCGCCTTCTCCGATTAGTTTGCTTTAAATGGTTAGCAATTGTCCAGTGATTTACTGAATTTAAACTGTAAATTAACTGGAAGTAAGTAAGCTGAACTATAAGCTGTAGAAGTAGACAGTGAATACCATGTAAGAGGTAGTCACAGTGAAATGACCAGTTTCTTATCTTTTATTGGGTGAATATATTATGTATACAATCTACAGGTGACAGTCTTATGCTTTGTAAAGATGATTTAATTTTCCTTAAAACAGAAGCTAAATAAACATATAAAGGTAAGTTGACTCTTTCAGTCTTAGAAACTGAAAGTCATCCAATATTGTTAGTTTTTTTTTTTTAATAAGTGTGATTTTGGTGATTTGAAACATTACAAAATGTTTGATTTTTACCTAAATATTTTAAATGATTGTCTTTTTCTCCAAGGAGGGAAACTTTTGCACAGGAGACATTCTTGTGAAATCATTGTGATAAGACAATACAAAATATAGGGTAATTTGTCTGGGAAAGGTCAACAATAGTGAAAACCCCAGCTGGAGCTTCATGTGAATTCTCTGGGGATGCTTCAGGAACTGGGCACACATGAATTAGAAACAAATACTGAAATATGTAATACCCTATTGGCAACGGGGTCAGATAATTGTGATAATGCCTAAGTGATCTGAGAATGTGGCCTCATATCCTCATTCAGAGATGAATATACATTTTGCAGAAAGTTCAAGCTTAACTGCTTATAGGACAGTCACTTAATGTGAGATGTGTCATAGTTTGGAGCCCAAGTAGTGCTCAGTGAGTGAATAAAGAGAGAAATACTAGATGATGAGTAATATTGGGATTATTAATGCCCATTTCTTTGTGCTTTTCCTTTGTGTTTTTTCACCATTAGAGACACCTCATCTGTCATTGTGCCACTAATGTGCCATGTTAACCTCTTTATCACAGAAATGTTTGGGGTTTGGAGAATTTCACTTTTCATGTCTAGCTAGTATTTATCGTTACATAAGTAACAATCCAGTCCTTGTCTTCTTTAGTTTTTGAGAAAACTCCGGTAAATAATATAATAGTTTTCACTTTTCTTATTAAACTGAGAGATGGGCATATTATACTCAGTATACTCTATGAAAGATGCCATCTATATTTAATGTTCAAAAATAATATTGAAACCAAGCTAATTAACTCAGGAGAGTTGAGTAAGACAATCATGGCTAAGTTGTTTTACAATATGATTAAAAAAAAAAAAAGATGTTCTGTAGGTAGCTATAGTCTATTTTTAGGTATTAGTTTTCCATTTAAAATGACTTTCTGACTCCCCCCCCTTTTTTTTTATTGTAAGGTGTATCCTGTCGTTTTGTTTTTTACCTAGTATTAACACTACTCCTGATTCTAGTAATAGAAGACTGATTTTTCTTTACATGCAGTAATGATGGAACATCTTTTCCAAGACTGTGTAGCTGAATGGCACTGCCAAACAAAGATCACTTTCTCTAACCAAGGTGTGGTCAGATTCTGTCTCCTGGAAATACAATCGTTGTAGATTCAGGATCAACCATTTTGTTTCAGTGAGACTTTCCAGTATTTCCTGCTACTAGGATCTCAAGAATCATTCTAATTCTTACCCTGTCCAAGGCCTAAATCTTCAACATTTTCTTTTATTTTGTGACATAAGCTGTTTCCTTGCAATAAATTCCCTTTTTGCTTAATTTCCTTTGCTTTCAACTAGAGAAATATCACTTTCATCTTCCTTGCATTCATTTATTACTACCCCATTCACCATTCTTTCATTAATTAATTAATTCATAAATATATGTTGAGCAGCAGACGTCCAAAATGCAATTGGGACAGCATACTGACTCCCTTAAGGAATTTGACATCTGATAAGATAGATCAGCAGTTGGCAAAGCTTTTTGTAACATATCAGATAGTAAATATTTTAGGCTTTGTGTGCTGTATTATCAATGTTGCAACTATTCTGCAGGAAATATGTAAATGAATAGAATGCATATATTACAATAAAGCTTTCTTTAAAAACAATGAAATGTATGTTTCATAACATTTTTATAGATCTTGAGGTAGTAATTTTCTTTTGATTTTTTTTTCCAACTATTAAAAAAAGTTAAAAAACACAGTAGCTTTTGAGCCATAGAAAAATAGGCAGCAGACCAGATTTTGCTGATCCTTGAGATAGACAGCAAAGAAGATATTTACTTATAAGCAGTAGCTCAGCTGGTAAAGAATCTGCCTGCAATGTGGGAGACCTGGGTTCGATCCTCGGGTTGGGAAGATCCCGTGAAGGAGGGCATGGCAACCCACTCCAGTATTCTTGCCTGGAGAATCCCATGGACAGAGGAGCCTGTTGGGCTACAGTCCATGGGGTCACAAAGAGTTGGACACAACTGAGCAACTAAGAATAGCATAGCACAATATAATTAAGTAGTAAAAGTTGGGTAAGGAGGGCTGTCTTAGAAGTACTTACAAGGTAGAATGGAGTTGTAGAGGTATGGCCCAAACTCAGTATATGAAGGAAGAAAGGATTGGGGAACCTTTCTGGAGAAATTGCATTAAGCTCTTCCTTAAGAGTAGGGCAGGAGTAAGCCAAAAAAAGAGGCGATAACAGAGTTTCCAAATCAGAGGGAATAGCAATGATAAGTGCCCATAGGAAAGACAGAGAGTTGCAACTATAGTGTTGAACTAGAGTCTCAAGAATGTCCTTGGTGCTTAGTTACCTTAGGCACACTCATGTGCTTATTGCACCAGCAAGGAGAGGCAATTCCATAGCAAAGGGTAGGGAAAGAATACTTTTGAAAGTACCTATTAAAGGAATATTGTTATATTTCCTAACATTTTTACATTTTCACTTTGTATTCTATTTATTTTAGAGTGTTATGTGAAAGAACAAAAGACATTTTTAGTGCCTCTAAAATTTTAATTTAGACCAACTTGTAATTTAAGTATTATGGATTTCGCTTTCTGCCATAAAGGTGGTGTCATCTGCATACCCGAGGTTACTGAAATTTCTCCTGGCAATCCTGATTCCAGCTTGTGCTTCATCCAGCCCAACATTTCTCATGACATACTCTGCATATAAGTTAAATAATCACGGTGACAACATACAGCATTGACGGACTCCTTTCATGATTTGGATCCAGTCTGTTGTTCCATGTCCAGTTCTAACTGTTGCTTCTTGACCTGCATACAGATTTCTCAGGAGACAGGTCAGGTGATCTGGTATTCTGAAGAACTAAAGAGCCTCTTGATGAAAGTGAAAGAGAAGAGTGAAAAAGTTGGCTTGAAATTCAACATCCAAAAAACTAAGATCATGGCATTCAGTCCCATCACTTCATGGCAAATAGATGGGGAAACAATGGAAACAGTGACAGATTTTTTGGGGGGGGATCCAAAATCACTACAGATGGTGACTGCAGCCATGAAATTAAAAGATGCTTGCTCTTTGAAAGAAAAGCTATGACCAACCTAGAGAGTATATTAAAAAGCAGAGACAAGAGCTATGGTTTTTCCAGAAGTCATGTATGGATGTGAGAGTTGGACCATAAAGAAAGCTGAGCACCAAAGAATGGATACTTTTGAACTGTGGTGTTGGAGAAGACTCTTGAGAGTCCCTTGGACTGCAAGGAGATCCACCCAGTCAGTCATAAAGGAAATCAGTTCTGAATGTTCACTGAAAGAACTGATGCTGAAACTGAAGTTCCAATACTTTCGCCACCTGATGCGAAGAACCGACTCATTGGAAAAGACCCTGATGCTGGGAAAGATTGAAGGCAGGAGGGAAAGGGGATGACAGAGGATGAGATGGTTGGATGACATCACCAATACGATGGACATGATTTTTAGTAGGCTCCGGGATGGACAGGGAAGCCTGGCGTGCTGCAGTCCATGGGGTCACAAAGAGCAAGACATGACTGAGCGACTGAACTGAACTCACTATGAATTTCAACTTCAGATCAATGGGAGCCATTGAAAGCCTTTAAGCAGGTAAAATATATGATGTGATATTAATTTTGGGAAACCACTCTGGTTTCCACGTGGAAAAACAGATTAGTGAGAAAATTAGTAGATGAAGAGGAGCAAGATATGACTTAGGGATTGTTGCTGTCACTCTCCTTTAAAGAGATGATAATGGCCTAAAATAAAGATGTTCCGGTTGAAATATAAAGAAATGGACAAAGAAGTATTGGGTTGGCCAAAATTTTGGTTCAAGATCTTTTTGATCAACCCAATAGATTATAAAACCCCTAGTGATTCACTGGATATGGAAAATAAGTGTGAAAATAGAGGCTAGTATGACTCCAACATTTCTGAGTGGAACAAGTTGTATGGGCATCTTCACTACATAGGGAACACGAGAGGAAGAAAAGCAAGTTTTGAAGGGGAAAGAGTTTGATTTAACATGCTGAGTCTAGTTTGCTTTTAGACTTACACTTAAAAATAATAAGTAAGTTCACTGGCTATACCAGAAGAGAAATCTGGGCAAAATTTGCTGTATGACACAGAATTTTCATAATTATAATTAAATTTATCAAACAGATACTATGTATCAGGAATAAAATATGTGCTTTTTAATCTTCACAAAACCAACACGGTATTGCTATTATTACTACTGTTACTATTGTTGTTGCTACATTGTTAGTGACATACTAAAGATTGGGAAAAACCCTGATGCTAGGAAAGATTGAGGGCAGAAGGTAAAGGGATTGACATAGGATAAGATGGTTGAATGGCATCACCGACTCAATGCAATGAGTTGGAGCAAACTCTGGGAGATAGTGAAGGACAGGGAACTCTGGTGTGCTGCAATTCATGGAGCTGCAAAGAGTGGGACAGGTCTTAGCAAACCAAACAACAACGAAGATATATACATTATGTAACTCACCAAAAATATTGACTTTAGAAATAAATGACAAAGATTTGATTTAAGCGTCATATTTGTTTCCAGAAGTAACACTCTTAATCACTATTTTGATTCAAACAAGCATAGTATGAGAAACTGTTTCCTTCTAGGCTAAAGGAAATAATTTAGGGGAGAAAAGTTAGGCAAGATCTTCTCACTTCAGGAAAGCAATTTTTCTAATTGTTTTGCTCATGGTGATACAGATTATCAAGACTTTTAAGCATTTCTAGTAAGTGAAGCAAAGAGTAGAATAGTTATAAATGTAAATATACCAAAATATTATCAATTTAGATTTAATGAAATCTTATTGTGCTGTGGATACTTTCATACACTATCCATGAATTTGTCCAAATTAGCTAATACATCTAATAGACTTTATCAATCCAAACTATGAGTGGTGATGGTTATTTTTACCATTTGTGAGCACATCTAACTCAAAGTCTATAGTTAATAAAGTAAGGGTAGTAAGTATATGACATAATGATATAGTATCTGTAATAATGATATTCTCTTGGATTAGTATGGCAGATCAGTTTTCACTAAGATTTTCCCATGGGAACAGAAAAAAGAAAGTTTATTTAAACATAGTAAGAGGAAAATAATCATCCCTCTTATTTTTGGCCACTAAAATTGAAACAGAATGTATTGGGTGCTAAGTACTACATTTATGTGTAAATTATATAGACTATTCTCATCTCCATTTTCTGTCCACTAGCATGATTTTTAAAGCAATAATGACCATCAGTTATTAGAGTTGTGATGAGCGTAATTGTTCCCCGTCCTCTTTGCTCTGTAGACACTTTTAGAGTGATCCATGCCATTAGGTAATAGGCAGCTTTCCTGTTACATTGGCTTCACAGAGTGGATGATGTGACTAAGTGGAAAACTGCACGCCTCAACTTGGGCTAACGTGTAAATGAGCTATTGGAACTAAAACTCAATTATAGGACTCCCTTGCCATCAAGAGAAAAATAGCAAATTGGCAAATTATAGGAATCATATCTTCCTTTTACATCAAGGTTTGGAATTTTGATATTATTATTAATATTTTAGATCTGATCATTCTTCATGGTAAAATATTCTCCTCTGCATTGCAGACTGTTTAGCAGCTTCCCTAGATGCTGGTAATACTGCTTCAGTTGTAACAAGAAAAAATGTCTCCAATATCCATCGCTTGAGGGATGAAATTTTTTCTGGCTGACAACTATGACTTAAAATGTCCTAAATTATGATAATACCCATAATGTATTTACTTATATTTTTTGCCTCATTTATTTAACATCACTATCAAATCAGTTGTCAAGGACCTATGGAATATTTATGGGACATAGTTGGTCATTAAATAGGGTGAGATTAGTGAATATAAGATATACCAACTCTATAAGGTTTACTTAAGACACTAGAATTGCACCATATGACATTTTTTATTGGTGTATCATTGCCTTACAATGCTGTATTAGTTTCTGCTGCACAACCAAGTGGATCAGCTATACAAGTACATATATCCCCTCCTTCTTGAGCCTCCCTCCAATACCCCAATCTCATACCATATGAAATTCTGACATGTGCTTTAATGAAATAATTTTTGAGAATTTTTTCTTTCTGTATAAAAATTTACCTTCAGGTAGATAAAGTTAGATGATACATGTACCAAAAAAGAGGGAAATAATGAAGATAACAGAGAAATGCATGTTTGAAAGAATAACTGCAAAGGATAAAGAAAAAATGATTGGAAGTTGGAGACAGTAGCTCTCAAAACCACTTTTTCAGAGGAAAAAAAAAATAGTCTATGAACTCACTTCAGAGGAAATTTAAGTTATATATGATGGAATAGACCACTTTTGATACATGCAGATTGATTGTTCTACTCCGGATCAGACAAGAAAATTACACAATCATGTTGAGCACTTACGATTACTTGGAGTAAACGGCAGCGAAGTTTTATGAAGATAAGAGAAATTGGCTAACATGATAGACAATTGTAATTCATTAATATAAAAACTCTACACAAAAACTACCGCTAAACATATTCGGAGAAGGCAATGGCAACCCACTCCAGTACTCTTGCCTGGAAAATCCCATGGGCAGAGGAGCCTGGTAGGCTACAGTCCATGGGGTCACTAAGAGTCAGGCACACCTGGGCGACTTTACTTTCACTTTTCAGTTTCATGCATTGGAGAAGGAAATGGCAACCTCCAGTGTTCTTGCCTGGAGAATCCCAGGGACAGCAGAGCCTGATGGGCTGCCTTCTCTGGGGTCACACAGAGTCGGACATGACTAAAGGGATTTAGCAGCAGCAGCAGCAAACATATTCAAATTCTGGATAAACTGTTTTTTGAGATGAAAGAGGAAGAGCAGTTGGAATGATATAATTTTTAGCAGACTGAAATTAAAGCTGCTATCACAGTTTTAAATTATCAAATGAAAATCTCTGCATTTCAGGGAACTAAAATCCAGTGAATATAACTCATAATTATGTTGAATTACTTTTTAAAGGTATATTAATTTCAAACATGTTTTCACAAATTTTCCTGTGATGATTTTAGAGCAACTCAAAAGGGTTTTTACCTGAGCATTATTTAATCTTTATTATTAAAATTCACTTGCAAGAGCACTTTTGTAGGCTGCAGTGAGTCCAGCTTTAGAATTAGAGATAGAAAATATCCCATGAGCAAGAAATATAAAGCCAGGAACACTGATTACTACTGCATTTGCACTTTCATAAAATATTCTATTACTTTTTAATTGTACCTTTGTACATTACTTTGATTCCCCTATTTGAAGCATTGAATGTGTGTATACGGAAAGACAAGTTAGAATTAGTAAGCAATAGCTTACCTTAGTAGTGTAATTATAATTATGCTTATACTTAAACAAGTTATAATTATGGCATACAGTACAGTTTTATATGTAGTCTTATATAACTCTTACAGGTGACCTTGCAAGAATAACAGGAAAAAAATTTATTGCAGTCTTGCAGATGTAAAATGTCATGCTTAGCTATATTAAATGATCATGTAGAGTTAGTAATTAGAAGAGTTTGATACTGGAATCCCAAGCAAGTAAGCAATGTCTTTAAAGTACACTGAAATTTATACTTACACAGATATTAGTGTTACTTTGATCTCAGCAAGCTTTATAAAGTCTGTTTCAGATAAATTTTATGATTTTATAAACCTGCTGTGTTTAAACCTTTCTCTACCTTTCAGTGTGCCTTTTTTTCATATAAAACATATTCCCTTCCCCCCTTCACTCTATATTTCTTCCAGACACACATAAGTTGCAAAATCACTATAAAATTTTTTGAGCAAAGCTTGGAAATATCTTTCCACTCACGTCCTAGAGCTTTTAGAGTCATTATGCTTGCACCTAATTATATTGCATACTGTTATTTACTGTCAATTTAAGTATATTTTTCTTACCTTTAAACTGTATTGTAATTTGAGAAAAGGAAACATATGTTCATAGTTCTGTTTCTCTGTAATTTGATGCATAATATATGTTTAGATGCTCAATTTTATATTGGTCTTTGGTTGTTCTGTTTGGATACCTTGAAGATAAAATACTACATTCATCACTTATTTACTGACATAAACTGTCTTAAGCATGGTGAGTTGACCAACCATTTCATCTACTGCTATTAACCTTTCATTTTGGTGACAGGTTTTATACACATACATACACACTCTCTCATATTCACACACTCACACATATACAGTCCTCTCATGCTCCAAGCCCATGTCCTCAAGAAATTGTTTTCTGTTGGTGGGCCATAAGAGCACTATTGTATTTTTCACTCTGGAAAAAAAAAATTTTTTTAATTTGAGCAACAGAAAGATCTGCATATTGTTTACTGTGACAGAATAGAAAGGAACAGATTTTACTAGCCATGTTACAGAGGCAGGGTTTGGGAATTAAATTGGCTTCAGAGTTGTTGAGCTTGAATGACCTCTGAAAAAATAAGTTATCGAAGTCCACAGGACAATAAATACCATTTTCCAGTGAAAGAACCCAGCACTCCTTGAAGAAATGGCTGCTTGTAGCATTAAGGCACATCATGTATGCAGAGCCAGAGAGTGAGGAAAAGCTTAAAAAATAAAAAAAGGATGAGGTATATAATGTAACACAGGAGCCAAATTAAAAATGCTCTGGGTGATCAAAACTAGGCTGGTTTTAGCAACAAAATCAGCCAAACAGTGTTAGATAAATAAATAGATTTGAATATACATTTATATAAATGAAATATTGATTAAATGCATGAATGGGGATAAGGACAAATCTTTCTTATAGAAGAATGCCCAATGGCATGTGTGTGTGTGTGTATGTGTGTGTGTGTGTATATATATATATATATATATATATATATACTTTTGTCTTTAATAGAGAGCTTAGAAATAGACCCATATAAATATAGCCAATTAATAAAGGAGCAGAGACAACACAATGGATAAGACTGTCCTTTCAACAAATGATGCTGGAACAACTGGACATCCACATGCAAAAACAATGAACTTAGCCACAGACTTTACAGCCTTCAGAAAAATTAAGTCAAAGTGGATCTTAAAACTGTAAAATGTTTAGAAGATAACAGGGAAAAATCTAGATGACTTTGAATTTGGTAAGGATTCTTTAGAAACAACACCAAAGGCATCACATATAAAAGAATTAGTAAGCCAGACTTCATTAAAAGGAAAATCTTTTTCTTTGTGAAAGACACTGTCAACAGAATCAGAAGACAAGCCACAGACAGAAAATATTTTAAAAAGACATATCTGATAAATGTCTGTTATCCAAACTATACAAATGGGTGAGTGAAGTCGCTCAGTCGTGTCTGACTCTTTGCCACCCCATGGACTATAGCCTACCAGGCTCCCCTGTCCATGGGATTTTCCAGGCAAGAATACTGGAGTGGGTTGCCATTTCCTTCTCCAGGAGATCTTCCCAACCCAGGGACTGAACCCGGGTCTCCCGCATTGTAGGCAGACGCTTTACCGTCTGAGCCACCGGGGTACAAAGAAATCTTAAAACTCAATTATAAGAGAATAAATAACCCAGTTAAAAATGGGCAAGAGATCTGAACAGACACTTCACCAAAGAAGAAATACAGATGACAAATAAGCATATGAAAAGATGTGTCGGCATATAAACCTTCACACAGATGTTTCCAGCAGCTTTATTCATAATTTGCCAAAACCTGCAAGTAACCAAGATGCCCTTCAATAAAATTAACTGTGGTGCATGCTAGGTACATCCAGATAATAGAATAGTACTTAGTGGTAAAAAGAAATGAGCTATGAAGTCATGAAAAGACCCATAGAAAATTTAAATACCTATTACTAAGATATAGAAGCCAATTTATAAATACTATGTACTGTATGATTCCAACTATATGGCATTCTGGAGAAGAAGAAACTATGGGAAGAGGGTAAGGATCTGTGGTTGCCAGGTGAGACTGAGGAGGGAAAGATGAGGGAGGGAGGCAGAGCACAGAGGATGTTTAGGACAGTGAAACTCTGTAGGATGCTCTGTATGGTAGATACATGCTATCATACATTTGCAAAACCCATTGAATGGACACCCCAAGTGGATCCCAGTGTACACTATGGACTTGGAGTGATAATGAAGTGTCATTGTAGGTTAATCAATTATTACAGATAAACCACTTGATAGCCAGGAAGACTGTGCCTATTTAGGTGCAGAGGATATGGGAAGTCTTCATACCTTCTGCTCCATTTTTCTGTGAATCTAAAATTCTCTGAAATATACAGTGTTTAAAAAAAATCTGATACAGCCTATTTAGTTAATAATGATGTTTCAATGGTAATTTCCTGTTCCAAGGGAAGGCAAGATGTTAATATTAGATTGTTGTTCAGTCACTCAGTTGAGTCCGACTTTTTGTGACCCCATGGACTGCAGCATGCCAAACTTCCCTGTCCTTCACCATATCCCTGAACTTGCTCAAACTCATGTCCGTTGAGTCAGTGATGCCATTCAACCATCTCATCCTCTGTCATCCCCTTCTCTTTCTGCCTTCAATCTTTCCCAGCATCAAGGGCTTTTCTAATGAGTCAGCTCTTCGCCTCAGGTGGCCAAAGTATTGGAGCTTCAGCTTCAGCATCAGTACTTCCAATGAATATTCTGGATTGGTTTCCTTTAGGATGGACAGGCTTGATCTCATTGCCGTTCAATGGACTCTCAAGGGTATTCTGCAACACCACAGTTAAAAAGCATCAATTCTTTGTCACTCAGCCTTCTTTATGGTTGAACTTATATTTCTACATGACTACTGGAAAAACCATAGCTCTGACTATATGGACCTTTGTCGGCAATGTCTCTGCTTTTTAATACGCTGTCCAGGTTTATCATAGCTTTTCTTCCAGAGAGCAAGCATCTTTTAATTTCTTGGCTGCAGTCACCATCTACAGTGATTTTGGAGCCCAAGAAAATATCTCTCACTGTATCCATCATTTTCCCATCTATTTGTCATGACGTGATGGGACCGGATGCCATGATCTTAGTTTTTTTTAATATTGAGTTATAAACCAGCTTTTCACTCTTCTGTTTCACCTTCATCAAGAGTCTCTTAGTTCCTCTTTGCTTTCTGCCATGAGGTTGGTGTCATCTACATATCTGAGGTTGTTGATATTTCTCCCAGAAATCTTGATTCCGGTTTGTGCTTTATCCAGCCCAGCGTTTCTCATGATGTACTCTGCATAGAAGTTAAATAAGCAGGGTGACAAGGTTAATATTAGGGGAAATGGGTAAAGGGCCTGGGTGAATTCCATGTATTATGTTTGCAACTTTTCTATAAATCTAAAATTATTATACATAATGTATAAATCTAAAGCTGTTACAGTATTAAAAGTTTATTTTTTAAAAGAGTCAATAACTACATGTGATTGAAAGTCAGGGAAATGTGGTTGGTTATGCTAGGTGTTGTCCTACTTGCCCTGGTTATCTCTGATCATATTTAGATATATTCTTGAAAAGTAAGATCTTGGGGGACTAGAGAGTATCTTTTGGGGGATAAATTCTAACTCTGAGACTTAATTTGGCAAGTTATTTAACCTCTCCTTAGTTCCTCATCTGCAAAATGGAGATACTGTGTCTCTATTGTATAAGAGTACTACAAGAATTGAGATCAATTAAGAACATCGCCTAGGACAGACTCTATGTCTAATAAATGTTATCGTTAGCATTATTGTTATTGAATATATATTTATATTTCTTCTGAGCTTGACAATCCATAAAACCAAATTATCCCTTATCCAGTTATATCTTGTGAGTATATGCAGGTATTTCTGTGGTATTTATGCTTCGTGAAGGCCCCACATGGTAACAGCACCGCGAGTCAGCTTGCAGCATCATAAAGGAGTATCATATGTTCATAGGACTCCTGACTAGACCCACTCCACGTGGAGAGAACTCTGGCTCCAATGCTCTGGCTTCTCTGTTGAGTCAGTGACTGTCAGAACCTGGCGTCTCACTTCAGAGCAGATGAGGAGCCTAAGATAACAGATTAAACTTTCTGATCCATCCTGCTTGATGATTTTTTAAAATTCCTGTGAGTAATTATATTCTTTCTGTCATGGTAAATTATTCTCTACTCATGCATACTGCATCAAATTATTCCTGAGTTTTATTGTTCTCATCCATCTAGACTTCAGAAATCTTTTCATCCATCTAAATTCAAAAATCTTCAACAGCTCACCTGCTGTTTACACAGAATCATGGCGTTCCATCTCGTCTTGAATTCTTGCCATGTGACCTAAGATAGAACAGGGGGCATACTGCTGCAGGCATGGTTTTAAAATAGGCAAGCGCCTACAAGTTGTGCTACTTAGGAATTCTGGGATAATCCCTAGCTGGAGCCAAGCTATGTTGGATGTTGTGACTTAACAGCTGTTATTTTAAGGTAACAAACTTTCACTTTAGGGTTTCTCAGGTATACAAATATATGTACATAAGTGTATGTTTATATTTGTGTAAACAGCATAAGTAACTGAAAATAAATATTTAAACATTTAGATTTTAGGTTCTATATAAAAACTGTGGGCAATAACATTTTTATAGTGATCTCACTATACTCATGTTTTAGCATATTTCCCGACTATAGTATTAGTTTCCTATTGCTATATAACAAATTGCCGGGGTCCAGCCCTGGTGGATCCAGGGTGATTTGAAGGTGGGGGGACAGAGTCGGCGTCTTTGGAAAAATACATATTTAATCACAGATATAGAGAGATTAGAAATGGATAGTGTAGTAAGAAGATTAGTGGAGAAAAGGAGGCTGAATAACTTGGGTTACGTGGAATAGCATCCATGCTCCAGATGGGAATTCAGCCAGAAAAACGGGAGCAAGAAAGAAGCGACATGGGGGAATCAGTCTTTCCAGAAACTGATCCAATTTCTTTATTTTTGGGTTTGCTTATATACCTTTTGTTACACATAGGGATGAATAGAGTCACACGGGGGTCAGCAGTCCTGACCTTTATCAAAATCAGGTGCTTCACATAAATGTATATAAAAAAAGGTCTTAGGGATATTACATCATCTTCTGGCCATGAGTGAGACCTGCTGACATTTTATGATCCTTTCTTTCTGATAACCAAAAAAACTTATTTCTTCCAAGGGTGTTTTTTCTTAAACCAGGCACCACCCTCCAAATAAAGTTACATTCCTATAGGGTGAGGGTGTAGTGAGTTACAATCAAGAAAGGAATTTATTCAACCCAAGGTTAACATGATTAGTCTTAAAGGTTAATACTTATTTCTCCTATATGCTTAAAGGTTAATACTTATTTCTCCTATATGTTAGTTATATTCATTATAAGAGTAGGGAACATGGAGATTTAGCAGCAAACATCAGCCCAACAAATGAAAATCCTTTCACCAATGCTCCCCTTAAGATCTATTTAGTCTTAAGATATGATAAAGTTACATTCTTACATAGCAAGGACACAGTGATTTATAACAAAGTACAGTGATCTATTACAAAAGAGAAAATCCATTAGCTCAAAAAGTCTAGTATTGCTAACATCAAAAACTACTGTATTTCCTTTTCTATATTCCAAATACATTGATTAATATATTCCCAGGTGCCTAAGGATATGGAGGCCTGGTGGCAATCATTGACTCAACAAGAAGAAAAAGCCCTATGCTAATTAAGACTCTCAAAATACTCCAAAACTCTCTGTGCTGTTTACGGTTGAGAGGTAGTAAACAATCATGTGCATAGTGGCAGGAGTATGGATAATCCTGTCACACAAGCTAGTCTGTCAGCAGAGAGGTTTGACCTGAAACATCCTTGTCCCACCCAGAGCAGGGAATTAGCAGCAATTATTGACACAACAAATGAAGAACCCTTCACCAATATAATTCCTAACCAACACACTATACTAATAATTTCTAACTCCCCAAAAGAATTTGCCTTTAGTAAGTCTAAAACATCTCGTGCCTCTCAGATTGGGAGGCTGTAAACAATCACATGTGGCTGGATGAACCTATACAGGCGGGCTAGATAACCTTCAGAGGAGTCCGTAAGCTGAAACACTCTTGTCACGCCCAAGAATTTTTATTGCCTTGGAGCTGCACGTTTACTCCTTCTCCGAGAGAAACGGTTATGGGGGAGAGCCCCCCGTAAAGTCAGAAGTGTAGGTGAGGGCATAAAACAGACTCTGGTTTTGGGGTTAGATGCTCGGGAACAGGGGGTTTCCTGAGGCTTGATCACGCCTTTGCGTATGCCAAGCCTCCTTCCTCATGACCTTTGCCATGGGCGGAATTCCTCACGCTGGCCCCCGGCAACAAATTATCTTGAATAGTGCTTAAAATAGCACATATGTATTATCTTATGGTTTACATGGGATAGGGGTCTGCAGTTCTTAGATGATTGCAAGGCTGCAATGAAGATTTTGCCCAGTATTGCATTCTCATCTGAAGCTCAGGATCCTCTTCTAAGTTCATTCAAGTAATTGGCAGAATTCAGTTTTTAGGACTGAGGCCCTTAGCCTCTATATGCTGTCCTCTCCACTGGAGGCTCAAAAAGTGCTTGTTGCTTCTTCGAGTCCAGCAGGTCAGCATTTCTGCTGTTTCAAGTATCTTCTTTCAAGGAATATTCTGTTTTAAGGGGCTCACAATTCATTAGATCCTTGTACCCCAAGTGTCATGGGTCTGGATCCTATGAGATGGGCGACCAGGCCTGTCAGGCCCACGATCCTAAGCTAACTTGTACTTGCACTTGTATCCCCAGACCTGTCCCCACTGCTCACTGTCATGTACCCTCGTCTCAGTTCATGTTTCAAGATATAAATACAAATTTCAATGTAGAGACAGCAGAGCTTCAAACCAAGTTCTGGGCTCTTCTGAGAGCAAGAGCATTGCCTGCTATATCTGTGTCTGCTTTTTAAAGTAAAAGACTAGAATTATGCCTGCTTTGTAAGTTTGTGATGATATTAAATGAGAAAAAGTATATGAAGAATTTATAACAGAGTCTGTTACATAGAAAACATTCAATAGATGTTTTCTATTATTCTTTATATTACTATGACAGAAGACTCGCTCAACCACTCAGAGGTGTCTGGTTAGAGAGACAGGCATGTGAGCAACTTATTACAAGACATTAAATAAAGCCACTAGGCACCAACTTGATGGACATGAGTTTGAACAAGCTCCAGGTATTGGTGATGGACAGGGAAGCCCTGCGTGCTGCAGTTCATGGGGTTGCAAAGAATGGGACATGACTGAGCAGCTGAACTGAACTAAACTGAGGCACTGAAAACTTAAAAATGCACTGTTTACAAGGGATTTATAGAATTGAAACTGATAGATACATAATTATTGTTCAATATGATTAATATGATTTCCAAATCTACTTTGTTAAGGGAGGAGGAGAGCCCTCTAGGACTCTCAGTTTCACATCAAGCAGTTCCAGTTCAGTAGCTCAGTTGTGTCTGACTCTTTGCAACCCCATGGACTGCTGCACGCCAGGCTTCCCTGTCCCTCACCAAATCCCAGAGCTTGCTCAAACTCATGTCCATCGAGTCGGTGATGCCAACCAACCATCTCTTCCTCTGTTGTCCCCTTCTCCTCCTGCCTTCAGTCTTCCCCAGCATCAGGGTCTTTTCCAATGAGTCGGTTCTTCACATCAAGTGGCCAAAGTACTGGAGTTTCAGCTTCAGCATCAGTTCTTCCAATGAATATTCAGGATTGATTTCCTTTAGGATGCACTGGTTGGGTCTCCTTGTGCTTAGTGATCTAACACTTTGCAGGAAATATTCAAAAACCCACCAATCATCATTGATATTTAGGCCATAACAGAAAGCTGTCAGTAGATGGCAGCAAATCTCAACCAGGCCCTGGACAGGTCAAGGTTTTGCAGCTGGACTCCTGGACGATCCATCTTTCTAGACCTGCAGGTTGGCTCTAGTTATTTCATAAAACTTGTCATGCTGCAGCTGTGTTGTTGTTGTTCAGTTGCTAACTTGTGTCCTACTCTGTGTGACCCCATGGGCTGCAGCACGCCAGACTCCTCTATCCTCCACTATCTCCCAGAGTTTACTCAGATTCATGTCCATTGAGTTGGTGATGCTATCTAGCCATCTCATCCTTTGCTATCCCCATCTCCTTTTGCCTTCAATCTTTACCAGCATCAAAGTCTTTTCCAGTGAGTCAGCTCTTTGTATCAGGTGGCCAAAGTATTGGAGCTTCCGCTTTAGCATCAGTCCTTCCAATGTTGATTTCCTATTCAAGAGTTTATTTAGGACTGACTGGCTTGATCTCCTTGTAGTCCAAGGGACTCTTAAGAGTCTTCTCCAGCCCCACAATTCAAAAGCATCAATTCTTCAGTGCTCAGCATTCCTTATGGTCCAACTCTCACATACGTACATGACTACTGGAAAAATTATAGATTTGAGTGTTTGGGCATTTGTCAGTTAAGTGATGTCTCTGCTATCTAATGTACTGTCTAAATTTGTCATAGCTTTCCTTCCAAAGAGCAAGCATCTTTTAATTTCATGGCTGCAGTCACCATCTGCAGTGGTTTTGGAGCCCTAGAAAATAAAATCTGTCACTACTTCCACTTTTTCCCCTTCTATTTGTCATGAAGTGATGGGACCAAATGCTATGATCTTAGTTTTTTGAATGTTGAGTTTCAAGTCAGCCGTTTCACTCTCCTCTATCTCCCTCATCAAGAGGCTCTTTAGTTCTTCTTCACTTTCTGCCATTAGAGTGGTGTCATCTGCATATCTGAGGTTATTGATATTTCTCCTGGCAATCTTGATTCCAGCTTGTGATTCAGCTAGCCCAGGATTTCACATGATGTACTCTGCACAGAAGTTATGTAAGCAGGGCGACAATATACAGACTTGACGAACTCCTTTCCCAGTTTTGAGCCAGTCCCTTTTGTTCCACATCTGGTTCAAACTGTTGCTTTTTGGCCCACATACAGGTTTCTCTGGAGACAGGTAAGATAGTCTGGTATTCCCATCTCTTTAGGAAATTTTCAACAGTTTGTTGTAATTCACGCAGTCAAAGGCTTTAATGTAGTCAATGAAGAAGCAGTAAATTTTTTTGTTGAACTCCCTAGCTATGATCCAACGAATCCTGGCAATTTGATCTCTGGTTCCTCTGCCTCTTTGAAACCCAGCTTGTTTGGAACCTGGAAGTTCTTGGATCATGTACTGCTGAGCCTAGCTTGAAGGATTTTTGAGCATAACCTTGCTAGCATGTGAAATGATTGCAATTGTATGATAGCTTGAACATTCTTTGGCATTGCTTTTCTTTGGAATTGGACTGAAAACTCACCTTTTGCAGGCCTGTGGCCACTGCTGGGTTTTCCATATTTGCTGACATATTGAATATAACACCTTAGCAGCAACATCTTTTAGGATTTTAAACAGGTCAGCTGGAATTCCATCACCTCCACTAGCTTTGTTTGTAGTAATACTTCCTAAGGCCCACTTGTCCTCATACTCTAGGATGTCCAGGTCTAGGTGAGTGATCCCATTATTGTGGTAATTAATATTAATGTACTTTTTTCCCTTGAGCACCATCTGCTATCATGACAATGAAATATCATTTGTTTCCAAAACCACCAATTCCAAAAATGGTATTACTTGAGAGATGTTCTATATCTATGACTGCTTGGGAGGAAGTGAACACACAATACTCATATACACATACTACTTTAAGATGAAATAAATATCCTGGTTCAATTTTTCAAAAATAAAATCTTAAATTACAGTGGTACACAAGAAAGGAGAGCATAAGGAAGCTTTGGGTGTAGTTTCTCATGTCCTCAGGGATTCTGATGGAACATGATGTCATCACTGACAGCACAAACATGGTGGTAGTTGCTGGATATGGAAACTTCAATCCTTGCTTTATCATGGATTGTCAAAGGAGGATGGGTGTCAGATATGGCTAATGTAAAAGTACATTTTTCTCTTTGCAGAACTTTAAACTTTTAGAATGCAGTGATGATCTCGCCTATATTGGTATCACACTGGAGACTGCAGAATGGTAGTTTGCTCCTTATTTCATTTCCTCTCATTTTAGCTTGGATCTAAGAGAAAAAAAAAAATAACTATACAACACAGGCCCACTGGTTTAACCTGATATCACATCAATTTAGAAGTTACTAGGATAAGAAAAGAAATGTTTGAGTTGAAAGATATCTTAAAAAAAATAAAACCCTTTCTCATTCTTTTTGATGAGTTTCCAGCAGGTAAGAGTTTATCTTTCTTGTTCTCTTCATTATTTTGTTGGTAGTTTGATGTCTTAAATAAACCTAGATAGGCCAGTTTTATTTATTAGATTTCTTATCTTGACCTGTAATGCTCTGTATGATTTGGCTCTTACCTGACCCCCCAGATTCTCTACAAATCTCTCTGGTAATTAGCACAGTACAGATGCACTTGCCCTTCTTATTTCTCAGGCACATATAGCTCTGCTCAACACTTCAAGGAACATTGTCGCATGAATTGTTTCTTCTTGTCTTTCATTTCTTAACCTAAGTGTCCTCTCCAAAGCCAATACTTCGCTGACCTTTCAGTGTAAAGAAGCTGCTGCCTACTCTATATTACAGGCCCCTTCTTAAAAGCCATCATAGTGCTGGTGATGCCTCCCTTATAGCTCAGTCAGTAAAGAGTCTGCCTGCAGTGCAGGAGACCCAGGTTCAATTCCTGGGTTGGGAAGACCCCCCTGGAGAAGGAAATGGTAACCCACCCCAGTATCCATGCCTGGAGAATCCCCTGGATAGAGGAGCCTGGCGGGCTACAGTCCATGGGGTTGCAAGAGTCGGACACAACTTAGCAACTAAACCACCACCACTACTACCACCCCATTGATATCTGATTTCATCTTCCTCTGGTAGAATGTAAGTTTTTGGAGAGTGGGCATCGTGGCTATCTGTTCCTTGCTGTATCTTGCTACCTAGAATAGGGTTGAAAACAATATTTTTGAATGAAAGAAACACCTCTGCTTTTACACTTTCTAAACTTTTATCTTTCTACTGTCTCTAATAGGTATAAAATATTGATTTAAAATTGCTTTAAATATATAATTATCAAGGAGTCTTGCTTTGGGTAATGGCAATGATAACTTGGTTTAATCCTTGTACTAAGAAATGTGGTATGTGTGTATGTGTTTGTGTGTGTGTATATATATGCATGTGTGTGTAAATATCATGATGAGATACTAACAAGGCAATTATAGGGTCAAATTCCAAAAGAAAAGAAATAAAACCTAGAGATGTGAACTTACTATTTAGCTGTACATTTCCTTTAGAGGACCTGCCAATACTGGAAGAGGCAATTGAGAGGCCAAGAAACTGCTAAGAAGAGTTTTTGAAAGATTTACAGAAATAAAATTTCAAGTTGGATTCAAGGCTTGCCAGGGACATTGGTAAATTATGCAGGATTCTGATTAAGATCCTGATGAGCTACACTCCCAAATAAGGGTGAAAGGCACTTGCAAGGATTGAAGAGTGTGACTTCTAATTCAATCACTGGTAGTATTAAGGCAACTCTAGTTTGCTGAGGACCCCAGCTACTTTCCTAAGCAAATGATAATCTGCTCCAGTGAGGGGAAAAAAAACTTTCCTAGACCTTAAATGCTCTTTGCCTAGCTGTATAATGAACCCTATACTGTACACATCATATTCTGTATACTGTATGAAGTATACTGTATACTTCAAATTCAGAATTAAATGGAAGAAAATAGGGAAAACCACTGGAACGTTCAGGTATGACCTAAGTCAAATCCCTTACAAATATACACTGGAAGTAACAAACAGATACAAGGGACTGGATCTGATAGAATGCCTGAAGAACTATGGCTGCAGGTTTCTGACATTGTACAGGAGGCAGTGATCAAGGCCATCCCCCCAAAAGAGAAATGCAAAAAGGCAAAATGGTTGTCTGAGGAGGCCTTACAAATAGCTGAGAAAAGAAGAGAGGCAAAAGGCAAAGGAGAAAAGGAAAGATATACCCATTTGAATGCAGAGTGCCAAAGAATAGCAAGGGGAGATAAGAAAGCCTTCCTCAGTGAACAATATAAAGAAATGGTATGGACCTAATAGTAGAAGATATTACGAAGTGGTACAAGAATACATAGAAGAAATATACAAAAAAGATCTTCATGACCCAGGTAATCATGATGGTGTGATCACTCACCTAGAGCCAGACGTCCTGGAATGTGAAGTCAAGTAGGCCTTGGGAAGCATTAGCACAAACAAAGCTAGTGGAGGTGATGGAACTCCAATTAGGCTATTTCAAATGCTAAAAGATGATGCTATGAAAGTGCTGCACTCAATATGCCAGCAAATTTGGAAAACACAGCAGGGGCCACAGGACTGGAAAATGCTAGTTTTCATTCTAATCCCAAAGAAAGGCAATGCCAAAGAATGCTCAAACTACTGCACAATTGCTCTCATCTCACATGCTAGCACAGTAATGCTCAAAGTGCTCCAAGTGAGGCTTCAACAGTACGTGAACCATGAACTTCCAGATGTTCAAGCTGTATTTAGAAAAGGCAGAGGAACGAGAGATCAAATTGCCAGCATCCACTGGATCACTGAAAAAGCAAGAAAGTTCCAGAAAAACATTTACTTCTGCTTTATTGACTATGCCAAAGCCTTAGCCTGTATAGATCACAACAAACTGGAAAATTTTTCAAGAGCTGGAAATACCAGACTACCTTATCTGCCTCCTGAGAAATCTGTATGCAGGTCAAGAAGCAACAGTTAGAACTGGACATGGAACAACAGACTAGTTCCAAATAAGGAAAGGAGTATGTCAATGACATATATTGTCACCCTGCTTATTTAACTTATATGCAGAGTACATTATGCAAAATGCTGGGCTGAATGAAGCACAAGCTGGAATCAAGAGATCTGGGAGAGATATCAATAACCTCAGATATGCAGATGACACCACCCTTATGGCAGAAAGCAAAGAAGAACTAAAGAGACTGTTGATGAAAGTGAAAGAGGAGAATGAAAAAGTTGGTTTGAAACTCAACATTCAGAAAACTAAGTCATGGCATCTGGTCCCATCACTTTTTGGCTAATAGATGGGGAAACAATGGAAACATTAAATGACTTTATATTTTTGGGCTCCAAGGTCACTGCTGGTGGTGACTGTAGCCGTGAAATTAAAAGATACTTGGCCCTGGAAGAAAAGCTGTGACCAAACTAGACAGCATATTAAAAAGCAGAGACATTACTTTGCCAGCAAAGGTCCATCTAGTCAAAGCTACGGTTTTTCCAGTGGTCATGTATGGATGTGACAGTTGGACTATAAAGAAAGCTGAGCACTGAAGAATTGATGCTTTTGAACTGTGGTGTTGGAGAGGACTCTTGAGAGTCCCTTGGACTGCAAGGAAATCCAACCAGTGCATCCTAAAGAAAATCAGTCCTGAATATTCATTGGAAGGACTGATGCTGAAGCTGAAACTCCAATATTTGGCCACCTGATGTGAAGAACCAACTCATTTGAAAAGACCCTGATGCAGGTAAAGGTTGAAGGCGGGCGGAAAAGGAGACAACAGAGGATGAGATGGTCAGACACAATGGGCATGAGTTTGAGTAAACTGGGATTTGGTGATGGACAGGGGTGCCTGGCCTGCTGCAGTCCATGGGGTCGCAAAGACTCAGACACGACTGAGCGACTGAACTGATACTGAACCCAGAAAGAACAGCCAGGCAAATGAAGAAATAGATAATGTTGCAGGAAGCAAGAGAACCAGAGAAATAACCAACTTCAGTAAACAGCACTCACAACAGAAACTTGCTACCTGCTCTTAGGCAGCGATGCATACACTGAATGCTGAATCATCACACCTTCATGAGCCCAAAAATGAACTCTTCATTTTCCCCCCTACTCTGCTCCACCCTGGCCTTACTTGTCTCTGTCGATGGCAACTCCATGGTTTTAGTGCTGATCCACGACATTATTGACTTTTTTCTTTTTGTCATACCCTATATATGATTGGTGAAGAACCCTTCACTCTTATTTTAAAATACAGGTAAATACAGAATCTGATAATTTTTCATGACATTGACAGCCACAAGCTTACTACCCTCTTCTTACTGAATTGCTTGTGTCTCTGTTTGCCCAATACAGGAATCAGGATGATTCTGTTAAACCATATATCCAACCAGATTCTCTTCTACTCAGAATTTTACAATAGTTCACCCTTCTGCTGCTGCTGCTGCTGCTAAGTCGCTTCAGTCATGTCTGACTCTGTGCGACCCCATAGACAGCAGCCCACCTGGCTGCCCTGTCCCTGGGATTCTCCAGGCAAGAACATTGAAGTGGGTTGCCATTTCCTTCTCCAATGCATGAAAGTGAAAAGTGAAAGTGAAGTCACTGAGTCATGTCCAACTTTCAGCGGCCCCATGGACTGCAGCCCACCAGGCTCCTCCGTCCATGGGATTTTCCAGGCAAGAGTACTGGAGTGGGGTGCCATTGCCTTCTCCGTTCACCCTTCTAATCAGAACCAAAGCAGAAGTCTTTAAAATGGCTTATAATGTCCTATACCTTTAAAATCCAAGTCAAGGCTTTAGAGCAAGTTTTATATCTGTACAATAAAAAATTGATCTCACCCAGATTTTTATAGTGTAATGTGCCATAGGATGTCAGCTGTATTAATTTTCCTGTAATATACATACATTGAGCCAAGAAATTTTGGCACTGCTAAAACTGCCATGAAAACTATTTCCTGGAAACATATTAATTATTTTTTAAACTCATAATTTTGGTAGCAGAATTAGGGTTCAGTCATCATAAATGAAGATTATCTTACATTGTTAATGAGCTTTGACTGCTATTGTAACAAACAACACAAAAAATATCTTCATCTAGTACAAATTTATTTTTGCATGAGTTCATCTTATTTCTCTTATCATTTTTCTTTCATATAATGTTTCTTTCATGGCACATTAGATGGTTTTTTTATTAACATATTTTAATCTACCACTGTGGGCAAGAATCCCTTAGAAGAAATGGAGCAGCCATCATAGTCCACAAAAGAGTCCTCAATGCAGTACTTGAATACAATCTCAAAAACGACAGAATGATCTCTGTTCATTTCCAAGGCAAACCATTCAATATCAGAGTAATCTAAGTCTATGTCCCGACCAGTAATGCTGAGGAAGCTGAAGCTGAGTGGTTCTGTGAAGACCTACAAGACCTTCTAGAACTAACACCCCCAAAATATGTCCTCTTCATTATAAGGGACTGGAATGCAAAAGTACAACATCAAGAAACACCTGGAGTAACAGGCAAATTTGGCCTTGGAGTACAGAATGAAGCAGGACAAGGGCTAAAAGAGTTTTGCCAAGAAAACGCACTGGTCATAGCAAACACCCTCTTCCAACAACACAAGAGAAGACTCTACACATGGACATCACCAGATGGTCAACACGAAAATCAGATTGATTATATTCTTTGCAGCCAAAGATGGAGAAGCTCTATACAGTCAGCAAAAACAAGACCGGGAGCTGACTGTGGCTCAGATCATGAACTGCTTATTGCCAAATTCAGACTTAAATTGAAGAAAGTAGGGAAAACCACTAGACCATTCAGGTATGACCTAAATCAAATCCCTTACCATTACACAGTGAAAGTGAGAAATAGATTCAAGGGATTAGATCTGATAGAGTGCCTGATTAACTATGGACAGAGGTTCGTTACATTGTACAGGAGACAGGGATCAAGATAATCCCCAATGAAAAGAAATGCAAAAAGGCAAAATGGTTGTCTGAGGAAGCCTTACAAATAGCTGTGAAAAGAAGAGAAGTGAAAAGCAAAGAGAAATGGAAAGATATACTCATTTGAATGCAGAGTTCCAAAGAATAGCAAGGAGAGATAAGAAAGCCTTTCTCGGTGATCAATGCAAAGAAACGGGACACAATAGAATGGGAACCACTAGAGATGTCTTCAACAAAATTAGAGATACCAAGGGGACATTTTTTGCAAAGATGGGCACAATAAAGGACAGAAATGGTATGGACCTAACAGAAGCAGAAGAAGAGGGGTCAAGAATACACAGAAGAACCATACAAAAAAGATCTTCATGACCCAGATAATGACGATGGTGTGATCACTCACCTGGAGCCAGACATCCTGGAATGCAGAGTCAAGTGGGCCTTAGGAAGCATCACTACGAACAAAGCTGGTGAAGGTGATGGATTTCCAGTTGATCTATTTCAAATGCTAAAAGATGATGCTGTGAAAGTGCTGTACTCAATATACCAGCAAATTTGGAAAACACAGCAGTAGCCACAGGATTGGAACCCTAACCCCAAACCCTAACCCTAACCCTGGACTGGAAAAGGTAAGTTTTCATTCCAATCCCAAAGAAAGACAATGCCAAAGAATGCTCAAACTACCACAATGTTGCACTCATCTCACACGTTAGCACTGTTGCTGCTGCTGCTGCTGCTAAGTCGCTTCAGTCGTGTCCAACTCTGTGAGACCCCATAGACAGCAGCCCACTAGGCTCCTCTGTCCCTGGGATTCTCCAGGCCAGAGCACTGGAGTGGGTTGCGATTTCCTTCTCCAATGCATGAAAGTGAAGTTGCTACAGTAATGCTCAAAATTCTCCAAGCCAGGCTTCAAGAGTATGTGAACCATGAACTTCTAGGTGATCTCCTAGAGGAATTAGAGATCAAATTGCCAACATCTGTTGAATCATTGAAAAAGCAAGAGAGTTCCAGGAAAACATCTATTTCTGCTTTATTGACTATGCCAAAGCCTTTGACTATGTCGATACAACAAACTGTGGAAAATTCTTAAAGAGATGGGAATACCAGACTGCCTGACCTGCCTCTTGAGAAATCTGTATCCTGGTCAGGAAACAACTGTTAGAACTGGACATGAAACAACAGACTGATTCCAAATCAGGAAAGGAGTACGTCAAGGCTGTATACTGTCACCCTGCTTATTTAACTTATATGCAGAGTGCATCATGAGAAATGCTCAGCTGGAAGAAGCACAAGCTGGAATCAAGATTACCGGGAGAAATATATGATATGACCTCAGATATGCAGATGATACAACCCTTAAGGCATAAAGTGAAGAAGAACTAAAGAACCTCTTGATGAAAGTGAAAGAGGAGAGTGAAGAATTTGGCTTAAAGCTCAACATTGAGAAAACTAAGATCATGGCATCTGGTCATATCACTTCATGGCAAATAGATGCGGAAACAGTGGAAACAGTGAGAGATTTTATTTTGGGGGGGCTCCAAAATCACCCCTGCAGATGGTGACTGCAGCCATGAAATTAAAACACACTTACTCCTTGAAAGAAAAGTTATGACCAACCTAGACAGCATAATAAAAATCAGAGACATTACTTTGCCGACAAAGGTCCAGCTAGTCAAAGCTATGGTTTTTCCAGTAGTCATGTATGGATGTGAGAGTTGGACTAAAAAGAAAGCTGAGTGCCTAGGAACTGATTTTTTTGAACTATGGTATTGGAGAAGACTCTTGAGCGTCCCTTGGACAGCAAGGAGATCCAACCAGTCCATCCTAAAGGAGATCAGTCCTGGGTGTTCATTGGAAGGACTGATGCTGAAGCTGAACTCCAATATTTGGCCACATAATGCAAAGAACTGATTCATTTGAAAAGGCCCTGATGCTGGGAGGGATTGTGGGCACGAGGAGAAGGGGACGACAGAATGAGACGGTTGGATAGCATTACCGACTCAATGGACATGAGTTTGAGTAAACTCTAGGAGTTGGTGATGGAAAGGAAAGCCTGGAGTGTCGCAGTCCATGGGACTGCAAAGAGTTGGACATGACTGAGCCACTTAACTGAACTGGACCGAACTTAATTGAATCTACTGATAGTCTAAAGATAAATAAACTTTGATATATAGGACTAAGTTAGCCATAATTTTTTTCTTGCTGTTTGTTTTTGTGTAACATTTCATGATTAAAGAAATCTCCCATTGGACTCTAGTTGTCTCTTTTACTAATCTATTTAAATCTAATGATAGTTGAAAGATAAATAAGCTTCAGTTCAGTTCAGTCACTTAGTTGTGTCTGACTCTTTGTGACCCGATGGACTACAGCATGCCAGGCCTCCCTGTCCATCACCAACTCCCAGAGTTTACTCAAACTCACGTCCATTGAGTCAGTTGATGCCATCCAACCATCTCATTCTCTGTCACCCCCTTCTCCTCCTGCCTTCAATCTTTCCCAGCATCAGGATCTTTTCAAATGGGTCAGTTCTTCACATCAGGTGGCCAAAGTATTGGAGTTTCAGCTTCAGCATCTGTCCTTCCAATGAATATTCAGGACTGATTAACTTTAGGATTAACTGGATCTCCTTGCAGTCCAAGGAACTCCCAAGAGTCTTTGCCAACACCACAGTTCAAAAGCATCAATTCCTCAGCACTCAGCTTTCTTTATAGTCCAACTCTCACATCGACACATGACTACTGGAAAAACCATAGCTTTAACTAGATGGACCTTTTTTGGCAAAGTAATGTCTCTGCTTTTTAATATGCTGTCTAGTTTGGAAGGAATGATGCTAAAACTAAACTCCAGTACTTTGGCCACCTCATGTGAAGAGTTGACTCATTGGAAAAGACTCTGATGCTGGGAGGGATTGGGGGCAGGAGGAGAAGGGGATGACAGAGGATGAGATGGCTGGATGACATCACTGACTCGATGGATGTGAGTCTGAGTGAACTCTGGGAGTTGGTGATGGATAGGGAGGCCAGGCATGCTGCAATTCATGGGGTTGCAAAGAGTTGGACATGACTGAGCAACTGAACTAACTAACTAACTAACTAGTTTGGTCATAACTTTTCTTTCAAGGAGTAAGTCTATTTTAATTTCATGGCTGTAATCACCATGTGCAGTCATTTTGGAGCCCAAAAATATAAAGCCTCTCACTGTTTCCACTGTTTCCCCATCTATATGCCATGAAGAGCTGGGACCAGATGCCATGATCTTAGTTTTCTCAATGTTGAGCTTTAAGCCAACTTTTTCACTTTCCTCTTTCACTTTCATCAAGAGGCTCTTTAGTTCTTCTTCTCTTTCTCCCATAAGGGTGGTGTCATCTGCATATCTGAGGTTATTGATATTTCTCCTGGCAATCTTGATTCCAACTTGTGCTTCATCCAGTCAAGCATTTCTCATGATGTACTCTGCATATAAGTTAAATAAGCAGGGTGACAATATACAGCCTTGATGTACTCCTTTCCTGATTTAGAACCAGTCTGTTGTTCCATGTCCAGTTCTGTTCCTTCTCGATCTGCATACAGATTTCTCAGTATTAAAAATTTTTAAAGAAACCATCATATGTTTAAATATCATCCAAATAAGCTTGGATGTAAGTAAATTTTAATGCAAAGTACATGAGGCAGAGATGCTAAAAACTTGAGGACAGCCCTAATTATCATGTAGTAATTTCTTTTGTTCATACAGTTAAATTTAGAGCTAAATTTAAATACATGATTGTTAAATTTTGAAAGTTGAATTTTTAATAGAACATAGTTTCCATTGTCCTTTCAGGTGTATATATATATATTTTTTTCTTTATATACTTAAGTGTAAATTATAACTACTATTTAACTATAATTTATTCTCTTGGATTAAATCAAATTAGATTATATAATTGAACTAAAATCAGAATAATAAAACAGAAGTTAAGGCAATGCTGTACACCCATTTCATATCAACCTTTTTAGCAGGATGACTAATATATTAATAAATCTAATAACTTTGGTTACTGTCACCGTGACCTGGACCCTCCTAGTTTACATCCTGAGTCAGGATCTCAGACGTCACCCAGAATGGAACTTGTGACCTGTCAGTGGAAAAATGGAAACCACATTTAGATATTCAGTTCTGGGGAGGAAACAGTTTGGCCAAAAACAATTTACTTTGTAATTTTTCATTTCAGTTATCTGCAGCATGATGGCTAAAATGTGTTTTCTTCTCTTTTGTTCTGATTTGGTGAGGAAGCACAGATCAGTCTACACGGCCACCTGAACACAGCTGCCAAGACTGTTCCTTAAATAGAGGATTATTTCTACACAATAGGGAGTGCAAACACATTTCCTGCCCCTGTCAAAATTCTATCTACCTTGGAATAGGAAAATATACACCAGTCTGCTTTTCCAAATAGATAGTATTAAATTTTTTTAAAAGAAGGCAAATTATATGTTTAAGTATCACACATTATAAGAAAAAGTACTTAAAATTTACCTTGATAGTAATTCTTGTTTTTACAAAAATGTTTTTTCAGACATAAACACATCTTAGTCTATATCTTCCAACTGTGTACTTCTCTTAGTAATTACTTTTCTGTTTACATGCCTATAAAAGGGGCTAACTTAATTTTACAGTTAATAATACAAATACTTTAACTTATAAAAATCAAATAAGAATATCTTAGAAACATTTGAACAAACTGTTTCATATACTATTTTTTTCTTTCACAAAATAAGGTGATATAGCTGTTTTATATAGAAGACATATTCTTACAGTATTCTTATTTATAAGATTTATATTCTTAAGTATTCATATAGTCTTACTAAAATTCTTATCTCTATGCACTTGTAAGGTATTTGGTACTTAATTTTGGGCAATTACTGATACATATTGTAATTGTAATTACAGTAATATGTAATTACTGGTACATATTGCATTAGGCTGGATTCAAAATTCTGAAGTTTAGATGAACTTTGTCAATGGTATCTTTCATTGTAAAATCTTGTTTTCTTAAAAAACACAAAGCAATCTGGGGCCCTTTATAAACATATTGTTACTTACTTCATTCAATGAGTCTTGATTGGGTGCTGACTTTGCATCTAGAAAACACAATAAAATGGAAGAAACTTCCTGCCCTCAGATGACTTAGGACAGTGGTTATAATTAAATGGAAAGTGTCCATTGTTATGGAAATGTATTGATTTCCTCTGTACCTTGGACTTTTACTCAAAGTAGTTAGTGCAATGCTTATCCCTCCCTATACATTGAATTGATCTTTTAAAATTGTTTGAAAGCAAACATACGATCTTTTTTCTGAAGATGACTCTTTTTTCATTATGTAGACAAAACATGGAATATGCAGGTTACAATTCACAGAACTTATTATTCTCATTCCCATTCCTCTTTGACAGTCTGTTTCAAGGTCAGTGCAGAATACATGTACAACCCCCATAACCTGTGAACAAATATAAAAGTCAGGTATGTGTAAAATAGTTCTTATTTTTCTATTGACCTGAAATACTATTATGACTCCCCAAAGACAGTGCCAGATTAATTTTCAAGGATCATGGCACCATCTTTATTTTTTTGCAGCATGTTTAGTTCACACACTTACAATGAACTGCATAGCTTGCGCATACATTCTTTACCTTCTAACTCATTTTTGTACTTTTTTCAGTTAGAATTATCCTAAAGTCAAAGAGCATACTTTATTCATCACTTTAAATTTATATGGAATCACAAAAGACCCAGAATTGCCAAAGCAATTCTGAAGAAAAAGAACAAAGCTGGAGGTATAACCCTTCCAGATTTTGGACATTACTACAAAGCTTGGATCATTTGTAGAGATCCACATGGACTGACCTAGAAATTGTCATGCAGAGTGAAGTAAGTCAAAAAGAGAAAATCAAATATGGTAGATTAACACATATATGTAGAATCTAGGAAACTGGTACTGATGATCTTATTAGCAAAGCAGAAGGAAAGACATAGATGCAGAGAAAAAAAAAATAGACATTATGACTATAAACAGGGGAAGGGGGAGTGGAAGGAACTGAGAGATTGTGACTGACATATATACACTATTGATACTATGTATGAAATAGATAAGTGATGAGAATGAACTGCATGCCTCAGGGAATTCTACTCAATGCTCTGTGGTGACCTAAATGGGAAGGCAATCCAAAAAAGAGGTGTTATTGGACAGAGAAGCCTGGCTGGCTACAGTCCACAGGGTTGCAAAGAGTTGAACACGACTGAAACAAGTTAGCATGCATATACATGTATACATATAGCTGATTCACTTTGCTGTACAGTACAGACTAACAAAACATTGTAACACAACTATACTCGAATAAAATTAATCTAAAATACCTAAAAAAACCCCAGCATGGTGCAAAAGCAGACATATAGATCAATGGAACAGAAGAAAGAGTCCATAAATCAACCCACACACTTAATGTCAATTAATCTACAACAAAGGAGGCAAGAATATACAAGGGAAAAAAGACAGTCTCTTCAGAAAATTGTGTCTGGAAAGCTAGAAAGCTGCATGTAAATCAATGAAATAGAACACGTCCTCATTTTTATGGATGAGTAACATTCCATGGTGTGTATGTACCCATCTTTATCCATTCATCTGTTGATGGACATTTAGGTTGCTTCCATGTCCTGGCTATTGTAAATAGTGCTGCAATGAACACTGGGACACATTTGTTTTTTTGAATTACAGTTTTCTCAGGATATCTGCCTAGTAGTGGAATTCCTGAGTAAAAAGTTTCATCATTTGTAGAGACATGGATAGACCTAGAGTCTGTCATATGAATGAAGTAAGTCAGAAAGAGACTCTGTGTTTATCAGTGCAGATATGTAGAATCTAGAAAAATGGAACAGATGAATCTGTTTGCAGCATAGAAATAAGATGCAGGCGTAGAGAATGGATGTGTGGACATGAGCTGGGGGAAGGAGGGCGGGCTGAATTGGGAGATTGGAATTGACATACATACACTCAATTCAGTCGCTCAGTCGTGTCCGACTCTTTGCAACCCCATGAATCACAGCACGCCAGGCCTCCCTGTCCATCACCAACTCCCGGAGTTCACTCAGACTCGCTTCCATCGAGGCAGTGATGCCATCCAGCCATCTCATCCTCTGTAGTCCCCGTCTCCTCCTGCCCCCAATCCCTCCCAGCATCAGAGTCTTTTCCAATGAGTCAACTCTTCGCATGAGGTGACCAAAGTACTGGAGCTTAGGCTTTAGCATCATTCCTTCCAAAGAAATCCCAGGGCTGATCTTCAAAATGGACTGGTTGGATCTCCTTGCATTCCAAGGGACTCTCAAGAGTCTTTTCCAACAAAACACTTCAAAAGCATCAATTCTTCAGCGCTCAGCCTTCTTCACAGTCCAACTCTCACATCCATACATGACCACTGGAAAAACCATAGCCTTGACAAGACGGACCTTAGTGGGCAAAGTAATGTCTCTGCTTTTGAATATGCCATCTAGGTTGGTCATAAATTTACTTTCAAGGAGTAATCGTCTTTTAATTTCATGGCTGCAATCACCATCTGCAGTGATTTTGGAGCCCCAAAAAATAAAGTCTGACACTATTTCCACTGTTTCCCCATCTATTTCCCATGAAGTGATGGGACCAGATGCCATGATCTTCATTTTCTGAATGTTGAGCTTCAAGCCAACATTTTCATTTTCCACTTTCACTTTCATCAAGAGACTTTTTAGTCCCTCTTCACTTTCTGCCATAAGGGTGGTGTCATCTGCATATCTGAGGTTATTGATATTTCTCCCAGCAATCTTGATTCCAGTTTGTGCTTCTTCCAGCCCAGCGTTTCTCATGATGTACTCTGCATATAAGTTAAATAAGCAGGGTGACAATATACAGCCTTGATGTACTCCTTTTCCTATTTGGAACCAGTCTGTTGTTCCATGTCCACTTCTAACTGTTGCTTCCTGACCTGCATACAGATTTCTCAAGAGGCAGGTCAGGTGGTCTGGTATTCCCATCTCTCTCAGAATTTTCCACAGTTTATTGTGATCCACACAGTCAAAGGCTTTGGCATAGTCAATAAAGCAGAAGTAAATGTTTTTCTGGAACTCTTGCTTTTTCCATGATCCAGCGGATGTTGGCAATTTGATCTCTGGTTCTTTTGCCTTTTCTATTTTTTTTTTTAATTTTTTATTTTTTTTTTTAATTTTAAAATCTTTATGCCTTTTCTAAAACCAGCTTGAACATCAGGAAGTTCACGGTTTACGTATTGCTGAAGCCTGGCTTGGAGAATTTTGAGCATTACTTTACTAGCATGTGAGATGACTGTAATTGTGCTGTAGTTTGAGCATTGTTTGGCATTGCCTTTCTTAGGGATTGGAATGAAAACTGACCTTTTCCAGTCCTGTGGCCACTGCTGAGTTTTCCAAATTTGTTGGCATATTGAGTGCAGCACTTTCACAGCATCATCTTTCAGGATTTGAAACAGTTCAACTGGAATTCCATCACCTCCACTAGCTTTGTTCATAGTGATGCTTTCTAAGGCCCACTTGACTTCACATTCCAGGATGTCTGGCTCTAGATGAGTGATCACACCATCATGATTATCTGGGTCGTGAAGATCTTTTTTGTATAGTTCTTCTGTGTATTCTTGCCACCTCTTCTTAATATCTTCTACTTCTGTTAGGTCCATGCCATTTCTGTCCTTTATCATGCCCATCTTTGCATGAAATGTCCCCTTGGTATCTCTAATTTTCTCTAGTCTTTCTAAACATCTCTAGTCTTTCCCAATCTGTTGTTTTTCTCTATTTCTTCGCATTGATCGTTGAAGAAGGCTTTCTTATCTCTTCTTGCTATTCTTTGAAACTCTGCATTCAGATGCTTATATCTTTCCTTTTCTCCTTTGCTTTTCACTTCTCTTCTTTTCACAGCTATTTGTAAGGCCTGCCCAGACAGCCATTTTGCTTATTTGCATTACTTTTCCATGGGGATGGTCTTGATCCCTGTTTCCTGTACAATGTCTCGAACCTCATTCCATAGTTCATCAGGCACTCTATCTATCAGATCTAGGCCCTTAAGTCTATTTCTCACTTCCACTGTATAATCATAAGGAATTTTATTTAGGTCATACCTGAATGATCTAGCAGTTTTCCCTACTTTCTTCAATTTCAGTCTGAATTTGGTAATAAGGAGTTCATAATCTGAGCCACAGTCAGCTCCTGGTCTTGTTTTTGTTGACTGTATAGATCTTCTGCATCTGTGGCTGCAAAGAATATAATCAGTCTGGTTTTGATGTTGACCATCTGGTGATGTCCATGTGTAGAGTCTTCTCTTGTGTTGTTGGAAGAGGGTGTTTGCTATGACCAGTGCATTTTCTTGGCAAAACTCTATTAGTCTTTGCCCTGCTTCATTCTGCATTCCAAGGCCAAATTTGCCTGTTACTCCAGGTGTTTCTTGACTTCTTACTTTTGCATTCCAGTCCCCTATAATGAAGAGGACATCTTTTTGGGGTGTTAGTTATAAAACGTCTTGTAGGTCTTCATAGAACCGTTCAGCTTCAGCTCCTTCAGTGTTACTGGTTGGGCATAGACTTGGATTACAGTGATATTGAATGGTTTGCCTTGGAGACGAACAGAGATCATTCTGTCATTTTTGAGATTGCATCCAAGTACTGCATTTCTGTTCTTTTGTTGACCATGATGGCTACTCCATTTTTTCTGAGGAATTCCTGCCCGCAGTAGTAGATATAATGGTCATCTGAGTTAAATTCACCCATTCCAGTTCATTTTAGTTCACTGATTCCTAGAATGTTGACGTTCACTCTTGCCATCTCCTGTTTGACCACTTCCAATTTGCCTTGATTCATGGACCTGACATTCCAGGTTCCTGTGCAATATTGCTCTTTACAGCATCGGACCTTGCTTCTATCACCAGTTTCATCCACAGCTGGGTATTGTTTTTTCTTTGGCTCCATCCCTTCATTCTTTCTTGAGTTATTTCTCCACTGATCTCCAGTAGCGTGTTGGGCACCTACTGACCTGGGGAGTACCTCTTTCAGTATCCTATCATTTTGCCTTTTTTATTTGTTCATGGGGTTCTTAAGGCAAGAATACTGAAGTGGTTTGCCATTCTCTTCTCCAGTGAACCACATTCTGTCAGACCTCTCCATTGTGTTAAATAGATAGCTAGTAGGAACCTGCTGAATATTACAGGGAGCTCATCTCAGTGCTCTGCAGCAATGTGCATGGGTGCAATGGGGTGGGGTGGGGGGATCCAAGAGAGAGGGGATATATGTGTATAAATGGGTGACTCCCTGTTGTAAAGCAGAAACTAACACAACATAGTAAAGCAACTGTGCCTCAAAAGAAAAAGAACACTCCTTCACACCATATACACAAATAAACTCAAAATGGCTTAAAGACCTTAATTAAGACAAGAACAATACCACTCCTAGAAGAGGACAAAGGCAAAACATTCTTAGCAATTTAGACTTATCTAAACTCTTAGATTAGTCTCCCAAGGCAAGAGGAATAGAAGCAAAAATAAACAAATGGGACCTAATCAAACTGAAAAGCTTTTTCATAGCAAAGAAAACCATCAGCAAAATGAAGGCAACCTATTGAATAGGAGAAAATATTTGCAATATTGTGACTGACAAGGGAGTTATTATCCAAAGTATACAGCAACCCATGCAGCTCAATATCAAAAAACAAACAACCCAATAAAAAAATGGTCAGACGATGTACATAGACATTTCTCCAAAGAAGGCATATAAATAACCAAAACACATTTAAAAAATGCTCGACATTGCTAATGATTAGAGAAATGCACATCAAAAAAACAATGAGGTATCACATCAATAGTCAGAATGAGCTTTTGTTCATAAAAACTTATGAATCATATTAACAAATGCTGGAGAGAGTGTGGAAAAAAGGAATCCTTCTATACTTTTGGTGGAAACATAAATAGGTGTAGTCACTGTGGAAAACAGTATGGAAATTCCTTTAAAAATTAAGACTAGAGCTACCATATGATCAAGCAATCCCACTCCTGGATATATACTTGGAAAGATGAAAACTTTTATTTGAAATGATACATATACCCCAATATTCATCAATTTAGTCACTCAGTAGTGACCAACTCTTTGAGACCACATGGACGGCAGCATGCCAGGCTTCCCTGACCATCACTAACTCATGGAGCTTGCTCAAATTCATGGCCATTGAGTCGGTGATGCCATCCAACCATCTCATCCTCTGTCATCTCCTTCCTCTCCCACCTTCAATCTTTCCCAGCATCAGGGTCTTTTCCAGTGACTCAGTTCTTCACATCAGGTGGCCAAAGTATTGGAATTTCAGCTTCAACATCAGTCCTTACAATGAATATTCAGGACTGATTTCCTTTAGGATTGACTGGATCTCCTTGCAGTCCAAGGAACTCCCAAGAGTCTTCGCAAACACCACAGTTCAAAAGCATCAATTCCTTGGTGCTCAGCTTTCTTTATAGTCCAACTCTCACATCCATACATGACTACTGGAAACCATAGCTTTGACTGGAAGGACTTTTGTCAGCCAAGTAATGTCTGCTTTTTAATATGTTATCTAGGTGGGTCATAACTTTCCTTCCAAACAGCAAGCGTCTTGTAATTTCATGGCTGCAATCACCTCCACAGTGATTTTGAAGCCCAAGAAAACTGTCTATTATTGTTTCCCAGTTTCCCCATCTATCCGCCATGAAGTGATGGGGCCAGATGCCATGATCTCAGTTTTCTGAATGTTGAGTTTTAAACCAAAGTTTTCACTCTCCTTTTTCACTTTCATCAAGAGGCTCTTTAGTTCTTCTTTGCTTTCTGCCATAATGATGGCGTCATCTACATATCTGAGGTTATTTATATTTCTCCCTGCAATCTTGATTCCAGCTTGTGCTTCATCTAGCCCAGCATTTCGCATGATGTATTCTACATATAAGCTAAATAAGCAGGTTGACAATATAAAGCCTGGACGTACTCCTTTCCCAATTTGGAACCAGTACGTTGTTCCATGTCCAGTTCTAACTGTTGCTTCTTGACCTGCATACAGATTTCTCAGGACACAGGTCAAGTAATCTAGTATTCCCATCTCTTTAAGAATTTTCCATTTTTTTGTGATCCACACAGTCAAAGGCTTTGTCATAGTCAATAAAGCAGAAGTAGATGTTTTGCTGGAACTCTCTTGCTTTTTCTATAATCCAGTGGATGTTGGCAATTTGATCTCTGGTCTTCTGCCTTTTCTAAAACCAGCTTGAACTTCTGGAAGTTCTTAGTTCACATACTGTTGAACCCTCATTTGGAGAATTTTGAGCATTACTGTGCTAGCATGTGAGATGAGTGCAATTATGCAGTAGTTTGAGCATTCTTTGGCATTGCCTTTCTTTGGGATTGGAATGAAAACTGACCTTTTCCAATCATGTGGCCACTGCTGTGTTTTCCAAACTTGCTGGCATATTGAGTGCAGCACTTTCACAGCATCATCTTTTAGCATTTGAAATATCTCAACAGGAATTCCATCACCTCCACTAGCTTTGTTCATAATGATCACTATGAATAAAGGGTCTTTAGTTCATAGGCCAACTTAATTTGCATTCCAGGATGTCTGGCTCCAGGTGAGTGATCACACCATCATGGTTATCTGGGTCATGTAGATCTTTTCTGTATAGTTCTTCTGTGTATTCTTGCCACCTCTTCTTAATATCTTCTGCTTCTTTTAGGTCCATACCATTTCTGTCCTTTATTATGCCCATCTTTGCATGCAATGTTCCCCTGGTATCTGTAATATTCTTGAAGAATAGTCTTTTCCATTCTATCATTTTCCTCTATTTCTTTATATTGTTCACTGAGGAAGGCTTTCTTATATCTCCTCACTATTCTTCGGAACTCTGCATTCAAATGGGTATGCCTTTCCTTTTCTTCTTTGCCTTTTGCTTCTCTTCTTTTCTCATCTATTTGTAAGGCCTCCTCAGACACCCATTTTTCCTTTTTGCATTTCTTTTTCTTGGCGATGGCCTTGATCACTCTGCCTCCTGTACAATGTCACAAACCTCTGTCCATAGTGCTTCAGGTATTTTGTCTATCAGATCTAATTCCTTAAATCTTTTTGTCACTTCTACTGTATAATCATAAGGGATTTGATTTAGGTCATACGTGAATGTTTAGTGGTTTTCCCTACTTTCCTCAATTTAAGTCTGTGTTTTTCAATAAGGATTTCATGATCTGAGCCACAGTCAATTCCGCTCTTGTTTTTGCTAACTGTATAGAGCTTTTCCATCTTTGGCTGCAAAGAATATAATCAATCTGATTTAGGTATGACCATCTGGTGATGTCCACGTGTAGAGTTGTCTCTTGTGTTGTTTGAAGAGAGTATTTGCTATGACCAATGTGTTCTCTTGGAAAAACTGTTAGCCTTTTTCCGCTTCATTCTGTACTCCAAGGCCAAATTTGCCTGTTACTCCTGGTATCTCTTTATTTCCTACTTTTGCATTCTAGTCCACTACAATGAAAAGGCCATCTTTTTTGGTTAGTTCTAGAAGGCAATGGCAACCCACTCCAGTACTCTTGCCTGGAAAATGCCATGGACAGAGGAGCCTGGTAGGCTGCAGTCCATGGGGTCGCAAAGAGTCAGACATGACTGAGTGTCTTCGCTTTCACTTTTCACTTTCATGCATTGGAGAAGGAAATGGCAACCCACTCCAGTGTCCTTGCCTGAAGAATCCCAGGGACAGGGGAGCCTGGTGGGTTTCTGTCTATGGGGTAGCGCAGAGTCGGACATGACTGAAGTGACTTAGCAGCAGAAGGTCTTGTAGGTCTTCATAGAACCATTGAACTTCTAATTCTTCTGCTTTAGTCGTTGGGGCATAGACTTGGATTACGGTGATATTGAATGGTTTGCCTTGGAAACGAACAGAGATCATTCTGCCATCTTTGAGATAGTCATAGTAGTACTATTTACAATAGTCAATATATGGAAATAAACTAAGTGCCCATTAACAAGCAAATGGTTTAAAAAGATGTTTTATGTGTGTGTGTGTGTGTGTGTGTGTGTGTGTGTGTAATGGAACATTACTTAACCATAAAAAAGTGAAATATTGCCATTTGTAACAACATGTATGGACCTAGAGAATATCATACTTAAGTGAAGTAAGTTAACCAGAGAAAGACAAATAATATGATGTCATTTATACATAGAATCTAAATGTTAATGCAAATGAATATATATATACAAAATGGACACAGTCTCACAGACATAGAAAGCACACTTAGATTACTAAAGGCCAAATTGAGGATGGGAAGGATAAATTAGGAGTATGGGTTTAACAGCTACAAACTACATAAAAAAGATAAGCAACAAGATTTTACTGTATAGCATAGGGAACAATATTCAATATCTTATAATAATCCATGATAGAAAATCATTTAAAAATAAAATATACATATATATTAATATATAAAATATATGTGTGTATAACTGAATCACCTCACTGTACATGTGAACCTAACACAATATTGTAAATCAGTTAGACTTCAATTAAAAAATAAAGGTATTGTAACAAATTCAATAAAGACTTTAAAAATTGGAAAAAAAAAAAGATAAAATGAGAGAATCCAACATAAAGGAAGTACAATAGTAGTTAAAGAATTCATACTCAACTACTTCTGAATTATTTGGCGTTAACTGTGTAACTAAATCTTGGGGAGATGCAAATAGGGTTGTGCTTTCAGGTGAACTCAAGGCAATCACTTAACAAATCAGAGTGAAGAGTTGCCAGTTCCACACATATGAAAGCTAAAATAAGTGCATCTGAGATTCCTCCAGGTATTATTCCCTGACCTCTCTTTCCCACTGGCCGCACTGCTCACACTCTCTCCTCCTCTTAAGCTGTACCTGTACTTGCGCACGCGCAGTCATGTCCAACTCTTTATGGAAGATCACCTGGAGATATTTAGACTGTACCTCTTCTCTATCTTCCCTTAATATTCTTTCATTTAACAGGTGGTTTGTAATGGTGAATTATTGCTCCACGGAGACAATGAACTCTTCGAGGGCAGGGAGTATGTTTTGTTCTTTGTAAAGTTTTAATATAGCATTTAATAGTTTGAATTAATTAATATATCTCTATGCTATAGAATGTTGCTCGAATGAATTGAGTAGGTGAATGAATGAGATGGTCACTATTTCGGCTGGGTAGTTTTTTCCTTCAGATAACCCAGTCAACTCTCCAGGATGGTTTTCATTCTACTGTTTCCAAGGCGGTTTTGTTTTCTAGCCTGATTATTTAACAGATAATATAAATTTTAAGTGGGCTTCCCAGTGGCTTAGTGGTAAAAAATCCACCTGCCAATGCTGGAGACACAGGAAACCCAGGTTTGATCCCTGGGTTGGGAAGATTGCCTGGAGAAGGAAATGGCAAGCCAATCCAGTAATTTTGCCTGGGAAATCCCATAGACAGAGGATCCTGGTGAGCTATACTCCAGGGGTTCACAAAAGAGCTGGACAGGACTTAGTGACTAAAGCAACAACAATTACTATAAATCAGAAACAGACATTAAGGTTATTGATATAGAAGATCCCTCAGCAGAACTAAATCTACAATTCCAGATGTATCGAAGGAATGAGACAGGTGGCCTAGTGGCTAAAAGTATAGTCTTTTTGTGTCAAAAAAAAAAAAAAAAAAAACCAAAAAACCCAACAACTCAGATTAGAATATGGATCCTCTTGTTGATAGGGTATCCTTAGGAAGTGGACCTAATTTTTTCACAGCCTCTGTTTTGACTAATGCCTATTTCATAATATTGCTGTGAAATAAATTTGAATAAATCCTTAGCATATATTAAACATAATAATCTCATATATATTTTAAATATGGACATGAAGACTTTTAAGCAATAATAATAAATCAGATTAAAAATATAAAATAAACACACAAAAAAGACCTATGGGAGTCCATATGACAGAGTGTATTAACATAACTCCTGGAGTTAAAGACAGTAGGAGGTAATTTTGTGATGTGGTAAACATATCGGCAAAAATAACTGTGGCCCTAGTGAGTAAATACTGTTTATACTGTTCATGGGATTCTCAAGGCAAGAATACTGAAGTGGTTTGCCATTCCCTTCTCCAGTGGACCACATTAATGATAGGATACTGAAAGACGTACTCCCCAGATCAGTAGGTGCCCAATATGCTATTGGAGGTCAGTGGAGAAATAACTCCAGAAAGAATGAATGGTTGGAGCCAAAGCAAAAACAATACCCAGCTATGGATGTGACTGGTGATAGAATCAAAATCTGATGCTATAAAGAGCAATATTGCACAGGAACCTGGAATGTCAGGTCCATGAATCAAGGCAAATTGGAAGTGGTCAAACAAGAGATGGCAACAATGAACGTCGGCATTCTAGGAATCAGAGAACTAAAATGGACTGGAATGGGTGAATTTAACTCAGATGACCATTATATCTACTAGGGCGGACAGGAATCCCTCAGAAGAAATGGAGTAGCCATCATGGTCAACAAAAGAGTCCAAAATGCAGTACTTGGATGCAATCTCAAAAACGACAGAATGATCTCTGTTCGTCTCCAAGGCAAACCATTCAATATCACTGTAATCCAAGTCTATGCCCCAACCAGTAACACTGAAGAAGCTGAAGTTGAACAGTTCTATGAAGACCTACAAGACCTTTTTGAACTAACACCCAAAAAAGATGTCCTTTTCATTATAGGGGACTGGAATGCAAAAGTAAGAAGTCAAGAAACACCTGGAGTAACAGGCAAATTTGACCTTGGAATGCAGAATGAAGCAGGGCAAAGACTAATAGAGTTTTGCCAAGAAAATGCACTGGTCATAGCAAACACCCTCTTCCAACAACACAAGAGAAGACTCTACACATGGACATCACCAGATGGTCAACACCGAAATCAGATTGATTATATTCTCTGCAGCAAAAGATGGAGAAGCTCTATACAGTCAACAAAAAGAAGACCAGGAGCTGACTGTGGCTCAGATTATGAACTCCTTATTACCAAATCCAGACTCAAATTGAAGAAAGCAGGGAAAACCGCTAGACCATTCAGGTATGGCCTAAATCAAATCCCTTATGACTATACAGTGGAAGTGAGAAATAGATTTAAGGGCCTAGATCTGATAGATAGAGTGCCTGATTAACTATGGACTGAGGTTCGTGACATTGTACAGGAAACAGGGATCAAGACCATCCCCATGGAAAACAAATTCAAAAAAGCAAAATGGCTGTCTGGGGAAGCCTTACAAATAGCTGTGAAAAGAAGAGAAGTGAAAAGCAAAGGAGAAAAGGAAAGATATAAGCATCTGAATGCAGAGTTCCAAAGAATAGCAAGGAGAGATAAGAATGCCTTCTTCAGCGATCAATGCAAAGAAATAGAGGAAAAGAACAGAATGGGAAAGACTAGAGATCTCTTCAAGAAAATTAGAGATACCAAGGGAACATTTCATGCAAAGATGGGCATGATAAAGGACAGAAATGGCATGGACCTAACAGAAGCAGAAGATATTAAGAAGAGGTGGCAAGAATACACAGAAGAACTATACAAAAAAGATCTTCACGACCCAGACAATCATGATGATGTGATCACTCATCTAGAGCCAGACATCCTGGAATGTGAAGTCAAGTGGGCCTTAGAAAGCATCACTATGAACAAAGCTAGTGGAGGTGATGGAATTCCAGTAGAGCTATTTCAAATCCTGAAAGATGATGTTCTGAAAATGCTGCACTCAATATGCCAACAAATTTGGAAAACTCAGCAGTGGCCACAGGACTGGAAAAGGTCAGTTTTCATTCCAATCCCTAAGAAAGGCAATGCCAAAGAATGCTCAAACTACTGCACAATTGCACTCATCTCACAAGCTAGTAAAGTAATGCTCAAAATTCTCCAAGCCAGGCTTCAGCAACACGTGAACCGTGAACTCCACGATGTTCCAGCTAGTTTTAGAAAAGGCAGAGGAACCAGAGATCAAATTGCCAACATCTGCTGGATCATGGAAAAAGCAAGAGTGTTCCAGAAAAACAAAGCCAAAGCCTTTGACTGTGTGGATCACAATAAACTGTGGAAAATTCTGAAAGAGATGGGAATACCAGACCACCTAACCTGCCTCTTGAGAAATCTGTATACAGGCCAAGAAGCAACAGTTAGAAGTGGACATGGAACAACAGACTGGTTCCAAATAGGAAAAGGAGTACGTCAAGGCTGTATATTGTCACCCTGCTTATTTAACTTCTATGCAGAGTACATCATGAGAAATGCTGGACTGGAAGAAACACAAGCTGGAATCTAGATTACCGGGATAAAGATCAACAACCTCAGATATGCAGATGACACCACCCTTATGGCAGAAAGTGAAGAGGAGCTAAAAAGCCTCTTGATGAAAGTAAAAGAGGAGAGTGAAAATGTTGGCTTGAAGCTCAACATTCAGAAAACGAAGATCAGGGCATCTGGTCCCATCACTCCATGGGAAATAGATGGGGAAACAGTGGAAACACTGTCAAACTTTATTTTTGGGGGCTGCAAAATCACTGCAGATGGTGACTGCAGCCATGAAATTAAAAGATGCTTACTCCTTGAAAGAAAAGTTATGACCAACCTAGATAGCATATTCAAAAGCAGAGACATTACTTTGCCAACTAAGGTCCATCTAGTCAAGGCTATGGTTTTTCCTGTAGTCATGTATGGATGTGAAAGCTGGACTGTGAAGAAGGCTGAGAGCCAAAGTATTGATGCTTTTGAATTGTGGTGTTGGAGAAGACTCTTGAGAGTCCCTTGGACTGCAAGGAGATCCAACCAGTCCATTCTGAAGGAGATCAACCCTGGGATTTCTTTGGAAGGAATGATGCTAAAGCTGAAAGTCCAGTACTTTGGCCACCTCATGCGAAGAGTTGACTCATTGGTAAAGACTCTGATGCTGGGAGGGATTGGGGGCAGAAGAAGAAGGGGACGACAGAGGATGAGATGGCTGGATGGCATCACTGACTCGATGGACGTGAGTCTGAGTGAACTCCGGAAGTTGAGTATGGACAGGGAGGCCTAGTGTGCTGAGATTCATGGGGTTGCAAAGAGTCGGACACGACTGAGTGACTGAACTGAACTGAACTGAGTTAGTAAATATCCATTTGTGACCAAGATAGACCAATTTATGATTCTTGTATTTAATTACTAATGGCTCTCCATTTCACTTTCCCAATACTCAGGGTTTGGACAATGAATTGTGAGGTTACTCTATGATGGCACAAGTGCTGATCTGGAACATTTTAGGAGGAACTTTTTGCACTATCTAATAAGCATCATACACTGAAAATTTGCACAGATATATATAGGGAGAGTTTCATCTTCAGTATACAAAGATATGGGTTGGTCAACATTTCTATTCTTTCCAAATAGTCAGTTTTTATTTTATCCAAATAAATATTTCTCTTTCTCTGTCTGACTCACTTCACTTAGTATGATATTTTCTTTTTTTTTGTTTTTTTATTTTTATTTTTATTTTTACTTTATGTTACTTTACAATACTGTATTGGTTTTGCCATACATTGACATGAATCCACCATGGGTGTGCATGTGATCCCAAACATAGTATGATATTTTCTAATTGCATCCATCTTGCTGGTAAATGGCATTATTGCATTCTTCTGGGGGGCTGAGTAGTATTCCATTGTATATCTGTTTTACATCTTTTTTGAGATGTCTTTGTTTTAAAAGCTATCCGTCTTCCAGCTATTAGGCTCATTTAAAATTTTGGATCTTTAATTTCTCTCACATTACAGATCAGATATATATTTGTTGACTTTTTTTAAAACAAGCTGCAACTCTGGCTTATACTATGTGACAGTCTACTACATTGTCAATCTGTGCAGACCAGCTCTTCACAGAGGCCTAGAGATATTCAAGGTTCCAAACTGAAATTATCAGAGTTGAAGTTAATGGTGGAACAAAGATTTCCAGTGTTCTTCCATTTCCTTTTTTGGATTATTCAAGGCATTGAGGCTTAGTATACACACTGGGATAAACTAGGATGATTGTGAAGTATTAACATGAGATAAGAAAGGAAGCCTCCCTTCCAATTAATCAATCATCTAAAGAAATTTAATTCAAGAAAAAAATAATTATAAAATATGCCACAGTCTTTCAGAGTTACCTTTACAAACAGCAACTCTTACTCTGTATCTTCCTTTCATAAAGTGAAAACTGGCTTCCAGCTCTCTCTTCAATCTGGTTTCACACCCTGTTCTTCTTCAAACTTGTACTGTAGCCACATGAGAGATTTTATTCCTTTATATTTGCCATGATGCACCAAGATACCAAAAGGTAACCTTTACCAATATAGCTTTTCTCTCCTTTCCCCTGCTAATCTGCTGCTCATCCTTCAGATCTCAGTTCAGGTGGTACTTCCACAGGGAAGACTTCACTGACCTTTGGTGTGAGGTCAGTTTCTCAGTTTTCCAGCACTGTGTACCTCTTCTGCAACATTTGTGGAAGTTGAAATTCACCATTATTTTCTGTGATTATTGTATTTAAATCTGTTCCCTCCAGTACCGAAGACTCAATTCAGTTCAGTTCAGTCGCTCAGTCGTGTCCAGCTCTCTGCGATCCCATGGACTGCAGCACGTGAGGCTTCCCTGTCCATCACCAACTCCCGGAGCTTGCTCAAACTCATGTCCATCGGGTCGGTGATACCATCCAACCATCTCATCCTCTGTTGTCTCTTTCTCCTCCCGCCTTCAATCTTTCTCAGCATCAGGGTCTTTTCAATAAGTTGGTTCTTCACATCAGGTGGTCCAAGCATTGGAGTTTCAGCTTCAGCATCAATCTTTAAAATGAGTAATCAGGACTGATCTCCTTTAGGATGGACTGGTTGGATCTCCTTGCAGTCCAAGGGACTCTCAAGAGTCTTCTCCATCACCACAGTTCAAAAGCATCAATTCTTCAGTACTCAGCTTTCTTTATAGTCCAGTTCTCACATCCGTACGTGACTACTGGAAAAACTTGGTTGATGCATGCAGAATCTTCCATATTTGTTGCGGCATGCAGGATCTTTAGCTGTGGCATGTGCGATTTAGTTCTCTGATCAGAGATAGAACCTGTGCCACCAACACTGGGAGCATGGAGTCTTAGCCATTGGACCACCAGGGAAGTCGCGTAGAGAAGATTAGAAGGAAGCAAATGTGGTACTGGCTTTTGGAGCTAGTGCAATGCCTGGCTCAGCAAGCATTAGCTGAGTGAATGCATGAAAAACCTCAGCTTCACATGTTTTATACAGAAGGGAGAGTTTAGGCTGTGCTGGTTGCCTAGAGAAACTGGAATATTTTTACCTTTTGAGTCTAGAGATGAAATGATGAGAAAATAAAGTGCTGCTAAATGTAAAATTCCAAAGGTGTCAGACACACAGAATAAGTAACAGTGGCCACCTGAAGCTTAAAGAGAATGTCAACCATCCAGAATGGTTCCTGTTATATTCTGCGGTAAAATAACAAATTTTCTTTCTAATTCACTCATTTTCACTTTAATTAATCCTTAACTTTCTGGGTGACCCATGACATTTCCTCCAGATCCACCCCAGACTGTGTGGGTCTTAATACTGCTGACAGTCTTCATATAGCACATTTCTATACAAGAGATACAAGAGTATCTGAGTGTGTTTGTCCATTATGGTTACCATGGTTAGGAAATATTTCCTGAGAATGGTTTTTAAAGTAGCTATCAAAGTCAGGTAAACAGCTGTTTCAAAGTTGATAATGGTGAGCATGTAGATAACACGCAGACTTTGTTGCCAAGGACTGCAACAGTCTCAGGAGTTTATGAATATTGTATTTTCAGGAAGATAACTGAAAATACCAAGCAGATCTATCTCTAAGGTACATGTTAGTAATCTTATAAATTACAGAAGCAAAAACACACCCCTAAAAATCAAAATTATATTCAGATATAAAAAAATTTGTTGGATGTATAAAAGGAAAATTTAATGAATAAAGAAGAAGAGAGAATAGTGGGAAATAGAGGAAATGGATGGGGAAAAATCCTGTAATTAGAGGAAGATAAGAAAAAGAGAAACTTTCATGTCCTGAAGAGAGTTCATGTCAAATTTAAAAAATAAATATGTGAGCACATTTCTTCAGTAAAAGAATAAAATTATATTTCCAAGTACTATAATTATGTCTTGATTAAATCAGTCTACTCCTCTCTCAAGTATAAAATTAATGACAAAATTCCAGTTATTCAAGGATCAAGTGGTTTAAAGATTTGTATGATCTTCACAGAATATATAACTCAGTATATTACAAACGTGCAAGTTTTTTTAAAAGTTTTAACAACCTCAGCCTTTTAAAATTTAAAATGTATAATCTTAATTCAGACACAGAATTATAAACCAAATACTTCATATAGTAAGCTAAATTAACCTCATCATTTTCCTTTAAATAAGTCATTAGATATTGTTTATATATACATTATATTAATACATGTAATAATTAAATTTCTTGCAATTTGAATGTATTTACAGTTCCCAGTGTTTTCTGTTCTTGTTTATGATTTTTTTTTTTGCCTGAGATACTTAATATTCAGGCCTCACTTATCTTTATCAGAAAATTACATACAGTTGACCCATGATGTCAGTTTGAATGCCAAGTTTCCACCCCTTCGTGGAGTTTTTTTTCCATAAAAATGTACTATAGTACTGCATGATCTATCTGTGGTTGGTTGAATCTGAGAATGTGGAGCTGTGGTATGAAAAACCAACTGTAAAGTTTTTAAAGTTTATTTGTTTTTAATTGGAGGATTATTGCTTTACAATATTCAACTGCAAACTTATACTTGGATATTTTTCCTTTCCGGGGGTTGATGTCCCTAACTCCTGCCTTGTTCAGGGGTCAACTCTATACTCTTATGGATTGAATTGTGTACACCAAATCTATTATGCTGAAGGCTTGCATGTCAGTGTGACTGTTTTTGGAGATAGGGCCTTCAAGGAGGTAATTAAACTTACATGAGGTCATAAAGGTGGGGCCAGAGGCCCATGAAGCTGATAAGATAGAAGAAGGAAGAAGAAAACTGATAAGAAGAGGAAGAAGCACTGGAGATTACTCACTCTTCCCACACACAGGTGCACAGAGAAAAGGCCATGTGAGGACAGAGAGAGAAGGCAGCGCTCTGCAAGTCAGGAGGAGAGGTCTCACCGGAAACAGACTTTTCCAGCACCTTGGTCTTGGGCTTCTAAGCTCCAGAACTGTGAGAAAATAAATTGCTATAGTTTAAGCCACTCAGTCTATGGTGTAATATTACGGCAGCCCTGGTAGTCTAACACACATAGCATTGTATTTTATTTTATAACACACTTGAACTAGAGCCCTTTTGGTAGATCTACCAGATTTAGCATAGACATACTTACTTAACTAATCAAAGAGATAAAATAAAACTTACATTATCTGAAAATATAGCACATGTGTTTCATTGTTATTTAGTCACAAGGATATATTTTTCTATTTTATGATATAGCAATATCATAAAATAAGATACAGATATTGAAGATGTTTAACATTTTTTAAGTAAACATTTTAGTTTCTTTGAAGAATCTCTGGTTCTTTGAAAATGTTTTCTATCAAATTATCTTTAAGTATATTAATATCTATGTACAACATTTGACTATCACCCCTCATTTATTATTTGGGCAATATCCTCAGGAAAGTCATGAGGCAGAATGGTGAGGAATAGAGAATTAAAATATATCAAGTATCTACTATAATCGAAGATTTTCCTTAAAAAGAAAAATCTTATTATAAAAATATATTAAAGTAAATCATAGCTGATCCTTTAACAACACAGGCATTGATGTGCTGACCCTCCGCATAGTCAAAAATCCAAATACAATTTATAGCCGTAGGTATATGTTGTTCTTTCATATCATCTATTTCACATCCACAGATTCAGCCAGCTGGCGATCTTGGAAATCTTGAATTACTTACATCCAGACAAGAATATCTTTTAATATGTTCTCCAGGTAAGAATACTGGAGTGGGTTGCCACGCCCTCTTCCAGGGGATCTTCCCCACCCAGGTATCGAACATATCTCTTTTGTGCCTCCTGCATTGGCCGGCAGATTCTTTACCACTGCTTTAGGGGTTACAGATTTGAAAGATGGAGAAGAAACAGCCAGGGGTAACAGGTAAAAGCAGAATATATAAATTCTATGGAAGACAAATGAGGAGGGTATCTCAAGGAGAGAAGTCTCTTAGGACCTTCAACTTCTTATAGATATTTACCCTCCAACCTGAAACAACTAAATCAAGATGAAATGAATGAAAGAATAGCTTGCAAGATTTTGAACATCAGACAACAAAGGGTAGTGATCCCTGGCTAGGGGATTCCCAGGTGGCCGTAGTGGTAAAGAACCTGCCTGCCTATGCAGGAGACGTGAGAAGCAGGTTCGACCCCTGGGTCAGGAAGATCCCCTGGAGGAGGGCATGGCAAACCATTCCCCGTATTCGTGACTGGGAAAACCCATGGACAGAGGAGCTTGGTGAGCTACAGTCCCTAGGGTTGCAGAGTCGGACATGACTAAAGTGACTTAGCACTCAGCACATTACTGCAAAGATGAAAAGCAAATGAGTCTTATGATTAGCCCAGCTTACTACATTTGAAGAGACTCCAGGCTGGTGCACGGAGGAGGTGATCAGGTGATACCAAGAAATGAGATGCAGCTGAGAGTTTGAGGAGAACAAGGTGGCTAGAATTCACAGGGCAGAGCACCAGAGAGGAGAGAGCTGTGTGGAGAGAGAAACCTAAACACCTGCAGAGGCCTTCCTTGAGCATTCAGAGCCCTGCTCAGCACTCCAGCTTATACAGCTGGGCTGATTTGCCTGAACCAACTACAGGAAATATCACCTGAGGCTCACACAGGATGGCAAATGAATGCCTGTCCTCATCAGCCAGACTGGGACTTGATGGGATATTCAGAAGGCTTTGCCTGAGTAGTAGGAATATTTAGTCCAAAAGGCTGCTCCTGTCTAACATCTTCTGAAAAGTAAAAATAACGAATTGTTTTCAACTAATTTAACTTTATTTCAGAAGAAAGCTCAATAATTGTAATACAAACTTTTAGTTTCAAACAAGGTAAAATTCACAATGACCCAGGGATCGAAGCAGGTCTCCTGCATTGCCGGCGGACTCTTTACTGACTGAGCCACCAGGGAAGCCCCCTTAAACCTACACAATGTCTTATGCTAATTATATACCAATAAAGCTGGAAAATATTACAGACTTTGAAAAATCAACATTTTGACTTTATGTAGAAGATAGCTATTTGCTTATCTCTAAACAATTCATGATGATGTCCTCATCTCTTCCACTCTCTACCTGAATACAGTAATGCTAACTTAAGGAAATGGGTAGTGAGTAAACACTGTAATCTGATTTATTTTTAGGATATTGTATTCTCTAGCCTTAAAATTCTGAACGACTATATTAATGATCACTACGTACAATATACTGCCCAGTTATAATCTGCTGGATTTGCAAACTCTATTTTCCTTGTTTATTTGAATAGTTAGTAGGAGATCTGGATTTGATGTTCCTTAGAAACAGTTGTTGATTCAACTTATTCATCTCTTTAGAGAGAGAAATCAATTTTTATAGTCATATAAAAATGCCATGCAGATATCAGTGCACTTCATTTTCAGAAATAGTACACCATAAATAGAATAAATGCATTTTATATTTCCTGTATTGACATTTTAAAAATATCCAAAGAATAATACTTGTAAAAGATAAATTCAGTCAGGTGAATATGTGAAACCTGTATCACCAGGACGTTAACTCACTCATTCAAAAAAATTTGCAGTTTTGGTACACTTCTCTAACATATAAAAGTCACTAATTTTGCTTGTACTGTGAAGGAAACAAAGACAGCAGGCAGAAGGATAAGTGATATTCTTATCTCCAGCAAACCCATAATCTACTAGGATTGTTGAGAAATCTCCATAGTAAACTATAATGAAAGGTCACAAGGAAGTAATGGTAATAAAAGAGATACAACCGGTAGTTTAGAAAAACCAGTGTGTACCAGTGGATTCAAAGATGATTTCACACTATAGCTGACATTTACGTTGGACTATCAATAACTTCAGATATGCATATGACACCACCCTTATGGCAGAAACTGAAGAGGAACTAAAAAGCCTCTTGATGAAAGTGAAAGAGGAGAGTAAAAAAGTTGGCTTAAAGCTCAACATTTAGAAAACTGAGATCATGGAATCTGGTCCCATCATTTCATGGGAAATAGATGGAGAAACAGTGGAAACAATGTCAGACTTTATTTTGGGGGGCTCCAAAATCACTGCAGATAGTGACTGCAGCCATGAAATTAAAAGACACTTACTCCTTGGAAGGAAAGTTATGACCAACCTAAACAGCATATTCAAAAGCAGAGATACTACTTTGCCAACAAAGGTCCGTCTAGTCAAGACTATGGTTTTTCCAGTAGTCATGTATGGATATGAGAGTTGGACTGTGAAGAAAGCTGAGTGCCAAAGAATTGGTGCTTTTGAATTGTGGTGTTGGAGAAGACTCTTGAGAGTCCCTTGGACTGCAAGGAGATCCAACCAGTCCATCCTAAAGGAGATCAGTCCTGGGTGTTCATTGGAAGGACTGATGATGAAGCTGAAACTCCAATACTTTGGCCACCTCATGAAGAGTTGACTCATTGGAAAAGACCCTGAGAAAGATTGAGGGAAAGATTGAGGACAGGAGGAAAAGGGGACGACAGAGGATGAAATGGCTGGATGGCATCACCAACTCGATGGCCATGAGTTTGAGTGATCTCCGGGAGTTGGTGATGGCCAGGGAAGCCTGGCATGCTGCTATTTATGGGGTCACAAAGAGTCGGACACGACCGAGCAACTGAACTGACCTGATGACAGGTTAATCATGAACGAGCAGAGATCATGAAGAGCACTAAAGTTGTGAGGGAAGTGATCAAATTTAGGGAAGAATATTTGAAGGAGAATACTTTGTTTCTATATAGAACTTTATATGCCCTTGAATATAAAGTGTTTAGAAATGCTTAAATTTATGCACAGTATCGTTGTTCAGTCACTCAGTTCTGTGTGACTCTTTGTGACCCACGGACTGCAGCATGCCAGGCTTACCTACCCTTTACCATCTCCCACAGTTTGCTCAGACTCATGTTATTAAGTTGATGATGCCATCGGACTATCTCATCCTCTGTTGCCCCCTTCTTCTCCTGTCCTCACTCTTCCAATCAGAGTCTTTTCCAATGAGTCAGCTTTTCGCATCTGGTGATGAAGTATTGGAGCTTCAGCTTCAGCATCAGTACTTCCAATGAATATTCAGGGTTGATTTCCTTGAAGATTGAATGGTTTGATCTCCTTGCTGTCCAAGGGACTCTCAAGAGTCTTCTCCAGCACCAGAGTTTGAAAGCATCAGTTCTTCAGTGCTCAGCCTTCTATATGGTCCAACTCTCACATCTGTATATGACTACTGGAAAAAACATAGCTTTGACTATATGGACCTTTGTAGGCGAAGCAACATCTCTGCTTTTTGATACACTGTCTAGGTTTGTCATAGCTTTTCTTCTTTTAGGAGCAAATGTCTTTTCATTTCATGGCTGTAATCACTGTGCAGTAATTTTGGAGCCCAAGAACATAGTCTGTTACTGTTTCCATTGTTCCTCCATCTATTTACCATCAAGTGGTGGGATCAGATGCCATGATCATAATTTTTTGAATGTTGAGTTTTAAGCCAGTATTGTAGTTTATGACAAACAGGGAAACATTATCTAAGGTACCTGAGTTGGAGATACAAATAATCCATTAAAAAATAGCTAAAAATATAACATGCATCAGCTCAAACCACCCCAAGATCATTTTACTGCTCTCAGGCCTGACTTCCTTAGTCTAATAATTTATGCTGATAGATTCTGAGATAGAAAGGTCCAGTGTTAAAGCACAAGAAGAATTGGAAGCTGCTCACTACAGTAAAGAAGTAGAGATATTCCCCAAGATCTGTAATCCAATGAAAAAATGACTTGGTAAACATGCACTTAAATAGGATCTCTATCCCTGAAAATATATCTCACAGGGTAATATTTCTCTAATGTCATATTTCCTCAAATAAAGGACTCATATGATCTGTTTCCCAATCTGTTGTGAAAGTCTCACCAATGGCTAATTCTAAATGGAGTGATAAAAGTTAAAAATAAGAGCATATCTCCTCAACAATGATTTTATACCTTTCCCATGCCACTTAAGTTTTATATCGCTCTCATTTCAGCTGATAACCATCCTCATCTGTAATTGTATACCAGACATCATCAAAAAGGAATTTACTTCTTTTCCCACAGGAGCAACTTTTCCTTGCACTTCATCAATCTTCTCCGAGTTCCCATCTCTTATTAAGTGTCAGTGCTGGTGTGGGCATGATCACTTGTGTTTAACTCTTTGCGATCCCCGGTCTGTCGTCCACCAGACTCCTTTATCCATGGGATTTCCCAGGCGAGAATACTAGAGTGGGTTGCAATTTCCTTCTCCAGGTGATCTTCCCAGCCCAGGGATAGAACCTGTGTCTCCTACATTGGCAGGCGTGTTCTTTACCACTGAACCACCTGGGAAGCCCTGCCAACGCTGGTAGCAAAAGCTAACTGACCCCATTTGTGTCCTTTTTCCTATTTACTCTCATGTTCTCAGGAACTTCTTTTCATTATTATACCCCTTTTTCCTGAGTTCTCAATCTGTCATTCATTATTTATTTTTATTGACATTCAACCAATCTCTAATATTTTCCATTTTAAAAAAAGCTCCTCTTGACCTTGCATCTTCTTGCAGTTACTGTACCATTTCTCTGTTACCCTGAATTTCTAAGCTTCTGAAAAAACACGTATCCATCTCTCTGGGCTTATGGCATATATATGAAGGATATGACTTGTTTCAAATCAGAGAGTACCACTCACTTTAATATACAAACATATCATTTAGAATAAAATCAAGAAGCTCTTCTTAATGTAAAACTGGCTAGATCCCTTAATCTTTCTTTGCCTCTCTTTTTTTTCACTGAGAAAATATGACTAATAATGTCCATTCTGTCTAATTCATCAGAATGTCTTGAGAGAATTATGGGTTAAATTTCTGAGTTCTTATCAAATTATAAAATATGTTAAAATATGAATTATAACTATGACCATTTCATTATAATGATAATAGCAATAACATTGAATGCTTTCCAGATTAAAGGGTTTTACCTATTTAAAAATGCCTTTGTCATTACTTATGCTTTATTATTGTTTTCAAGTATAGTTGGAAAATGCCTTCAGTCCTTTCTAAGACATCTTTAATGCTGAAAGTTCAAATCAGTCTAAACAGTTAGTTTGAGCATGCATATGCTATGGAAAGTGAAACTTTATTCAATATCCCTATTTGATTGAGATTTTTGACTACACGTTGTCATGATAGTCAAATTAGATAGCTCTAGTCTAGATGATGCTAGCGCACTTTAGAGGATGTTTCTGTGAAATTGACAAATAACAATTGCTGAGCACAACACCAACAGTGATAAATACTCCAATTTCAGCATGTCAAAAATGAACTGAAGAATTGAGGAAACACATGAGAGGAAACATCTGGTCCCTTTCAAGCCTGCTGAGGGAAGATGAGGATTGCCTTCTGACAATAAATAAATACATAAATCATAAAATAAAACCCTAAAAGGCAGAGTTTTTTTTTTCACATTACCTTGTTGAACTAAAAAGTGAATATGATTTTTAAAATAAGATGGATGTAGCGACTTAGCAGCAGCAGCAGCAGCTCAATTATTAAAACACACGGAAAAACCTTCGAACAATTTTATCTCCATATTTGAATGAGAAATAGATTAAGAAGAAACTGAAGATAAACCTTTAAAAGTAAAAAAAAAAAAATTGTCAAGGTATATCAAGGAATAATAAGATTCTTACCCAGTATCTGGTGACTTCTTTATTTTTTCATTTATTAGGACCCTTTCATGTACAAGGTAGAAGACAATGGCACCCCACTCCAGTACTCTTGCCTGGAAAATCCCATGGACGGAGGAGCCTGGTGGGCTGCAGTCCATGGGGTTGCTAAGAGTCGGACACGACTGAGCGACTTCACTTTCACTTTCATGCATTGGAGAAGGAAATGGCAACCCACTCCAGTGTTCTTGTTCTCCAGTGTTCTCTCTGGAGAATCCCAAAGACAGTGGGCCCCCGTCTATGGGGTCGCACAGAGTTGGACACGACTAAAGCGACTTAGCAGCAGCATGTACAAGGTAAACTTAGGCCTTGAAAGATGCTTTTACTGAAAGTTCAGTTATTTTTACATCTTCCATATGAGAGCAGAAAATTGTATGTAATTGGTATTGAAATGAAGAAAGGTTGGAACTGTGAGCTAATTCCTTTCTGCAGGCACATGTGCTAAGTTGTTTCAGTCATGCCCAATTTGTTGTGATGCTATGGACTGTAGCCCACCAGGCTTCTCTGTCCATGGGATTCTCTAGGCAAGGATACTGGAGTGAGTTACCATGCCCTCTGCCAAGGGATCTTCCCAATCTGCATTTCTTACATCTACCTGCTTTGGCAGGAGGGCTCTTTACCACTAGTGCCACCTGGGAAGCCCAATTCCTTTCTGCACCCCCGCTCCAACAAAGTAAAGGTGCTGAGGTTTTCTTTTCCACATCATATAGGCCTCTTTTGTACTATCACTGGCCGTCGAGGTATCCAGACTTTCTGTTTGGCAGGAGGTGCATGACTGGGAGTGGAAAGATTCAATAATATTCTGGCACATTAGCAGGGAGATTGATGATATTGGTGGTTCCCGCAGGGTAGGGATGATATTACTCCTGTTTATTAGCTGATGATATGCATCACTCAGACATACAAGAAATCCTATGTTCTCACCTGGGAGAGTGTGTTATACTCCCCGGCTTGGTGATGGGTTGGGCTCCCAAGGCAATCTCAGTTTACACAGGACTCCCTGGCCAGTCTCATGCAGAGACTTGACAGTTCTCAGTGTTGACGATCAGGATTTTCAGGCTGGGTCCTCTTACCACAAACCCCTCCCCTTGGTCTCATCTCTTCTTTTCTCTCCTTGCCGAGCTTGGGTAGCCCTTAGGTTGGAAGATTTGGCTCTTTTATTATTGCCCTTGTAATATGTTGCATTTGGCATAATATTCATGCTCTGCTCCCATCAAGACTTAGTCTTTTGAGTTCCAAAATACTCAGTTCTTACAAATGAGAAATTAACTTTCAAGATAGTTATCTCTATGCTTTAAAAGTCTGTTTTGGCATCCAAAGCTAGATTTTGAATATTCTCAGTATGCACACCGTATCGGAACTCTACGTTTTCCATTTTCAATAATTAGTTTTAATAAAGGGAAAGCCTTGTGGTAAAAAAAATAAAATTAAAATAGTAATACTAAAAGAAATTAGAGGGATAAATTGGTTAATATGTCAAAAATATTCTCCCACTACACATAATGGTATACCTTAGAAACGTGCATGTGTGCTCAACTGTTCAGTCGTGTCCGACTCTTTGCAGCCCATGGATTGTAGCCCCGCCAGTCTCTTCTGTCTGTGGGATTTTCCAGGCAAGAATACTGGAGTGGGTTGCCGTTTCTTGCTCCAGGGGATCTTCCCGACCCAGGCGTGGAACCCATGTCTCTTGCGTCTCCTGTGTTATAGGAGGATTCTTTACCACTGGGCCATCTGGGAAGCCCCAAACCTTAGAGAATGAAATAGCAAAACAAGATTAAACAAACAAACAAAAAATTCCCTAAGTATCAATAATTCAGTGGATCAACTGATGCTATTAATATTAGCACACTAATGGTTGACTTTCTTGGATAGTATTTAGTTATTATTTTCTGTTTTAAAATATAGTTCTTCCATAAACCTCAATATATTTTAAATGCAAAGGAGAAAAATGAAAAGACTTTTGAGCAATATTCAAAATGAAGGAAGTAATCTTTACTATTTCATATATTTAAATAATAAAGTAGTAGACTGAATTTCTTTTCAAATTGTCTAAAAATTTTTTGTAACCTAATTTTTGGCAGATTTGATGGGCTATAAACAGGGTGTATGTCACAGTGTTAACACCATGAATGGATGTATATGTACAGAACAATCAAAGGATAATTGCTCTCATGTTGGAGTGAAGTCCTGGGGCTCCTAATGTGCCAAGCATTACCTTTATAGTTGCTGGATTGAGAAAAGTCCAAGAATTCCAGAGAAGTGGAACCTGAACCAGGGTAGCTGAGGCAGTGGGAAGTAAATTTGCTTGGCTTGGCAATGCAGGTGTTTATTCAGCTATTTAGTTACAGCCCAGACTGTTGGCTGACCATCAACTTTGGGTATCAACCTGTGACAATATGAATTTTCTTCTCAGGCTCAGATATTAGCACTATCGCATGGCTTCACGATTCTAAATCAGAAATACCAGGCTCAGAGAACTCTGCTCAGTGTTCTGTGGCAGGCTGAATGGGAGGGGAGTTTGGGGAGAATTGGTGGTTTAGTCTCTAAGTCGTGTCTGACTCTTTGTGACTCCACAGATTGTAGCCCACCAGGCTCCTCTGTCCATGGGATTTCGCAGGCAAGAGTACTGGAGAGGGTTGCCATTTCCTCCTCCAGGGGATCTTCCCAACCAGGGATTGAATCCTTGTCTCCTGCGTTTCATGTGGTCTCCTAAATTACAAGTGTATTTTTAAGGGACTGACACACCGGGAAATCCTGGCGGGGGAGAGTGGATACAGGTGTATGTCTGGCTGAGTCCTTTTGATGTTCACCTGAAACTATCACAACATTGTTAATCTGTTATACTCCAATGTTAAATAATAGGTTTCTAAAAAGTAGTACAATAAATATCAAGCTCCATGCCACCAGCTCTTGGGATGGGCAGGAAGTTCACTTCACTCTCTGTGTATGTGGCAGGTAAGGGAATTGCTTGCACTATCCCTTCATTTCTTCTGTTTAGCCTACTTAAGGGGTTTCCCAGGTGGCTCAAGTGATAAAGAATCCACCTGCCAGTGCACGAGACCCAGGTTCAATCCGAGGTTGGGAAGATCCCCTAGAGAAAGAAATGGCAACCCAGGCCAGTATTCTTGCCTGGGAAGCCCCATGGAGAGAGGAGACTAGCAGGCTACAGTCTGAGGGGTCCCCAAGAGTCAGACACAGCTGAGCATGCAGGCACACACGCATTCTCTTCTCTCCCCCACCTCCCCAGTCTTCTCTCTCTAGAATCTGTATGACTTTTGTGGGTTGGATGTAGCTAATTCTATTTGGAGAGGCTGCCATGTTGTGAAGCATGGTGTTGAAATGATGTTTTGGATTCCTCTACTGTTTCCCCCTTGTGGATTTTAGCTCACAGAGTAGGGCCACTTCCATCCTGTACCTCGAAGTGCAGACTCTCCTTCTGCCTTCTGGGAGCGTTCAGCTTTACTCTTCCAGCCGTGGACTCATAACAAAAGATTATTACTCACTGAGGTAAGGATTTGGAGTTAGCTAGTGCTTGCAGTGTTCAGACTTTTGAGGGACTCAATACTAATAGATACGGGGAAAGGAGATTCTTTAAGTTTGTGAAAAGAAAAAACAACACATGAGAAAATATATATATTTTTTGTCTTTATAATTCCCCCAAGTACCCAATAACATCCTAGTAACTAAGCTCTTAACCTTCAAGGTCAAGGATTGTGTTTTATTTGTGTGTGTCTTCTCTTAGAGTTTTGCCTCACATAGGTGACATTCAGCAAATATTTATTGAATTAGTTACTAACCAGAAAAGTAATCTTAGCCTAAAACTCCTAAATATTTTATTTACTGGCAATTGTAGGCATTTAATCAGCTACTAATTTTTAAAAGCAGTCATTAAAGTTGTTTGCAAAGGTTTGTTTGATAAAAGAGAGCTAGTAATTCTAAAACATTATTGAAGGCCTTTTTCACCCAAACTTTGAACTGAGTTTAAATGACTCACATATTTCTAAAAAGAATCTCTAAATAAGTAGGCACTAAGATTACTGTCAGAACCCTTCCAGTATTGTCAGATAACTGTTAATGAATAATAAGTGACTAGCATATGATTACCCAACTTACATTTAATTCCCTTCATTGTCCTTGTTATTTTCCTTAAACAGCAAGGAAACTGAAATTTAAAATAAATAAATTTATATTAAAAAAATTAAAAATAAAAGACAAGTAATTATTTGGTCAACTCAAACATTAAAGTCTCCACTATTTATTACTCTTAAACATGTTTTCATTTATTTATTATCATGTGTTTGATAAAAGACAGTTTTTAGTCTGCAAAACACTTTAGTATCTTTCTAATATCCATGATGGTGACTGCAGCCATGAAATTAAAAGACGCCTACTCCTTGGAAGAAAAGTTATGACCAACCTAGATAGCATATTCAAAAGTAGAGACATTACTTTGCCGACTAAGGTCCGTCTAGTCAAGGCTATGGTTTTTCCAGTGGTCATGTATGGATGTGAGAGTTGGACTGTGAAGAAAGCTGAGCACCAAAGAATTGATGCTTTTGAACTGTGGTGTTGGAGAACACTCTTGAGAGTCCCTTGGACTGCAAGGAGATCCAAGCAGTCCATTCTAAAGGAGATCAGCCCTGGGTGTTCTTTGGAAGAAATGATGCTAAAGCTGAAACTCCAATACTTTGGCCACCTCATGCGAAGAGTTGACTCACTGGAAAAGACTCTGATGCTGGGAGGGATTGGGGGCAGGAGGAAAGGGGACGACAGAGGATGAGATGGCTGGATGGCATCACCAACTCGATGGACATGAGTCTGAGTGAACTCCAGGAGATGGTGATGGACAGGGAGGCCTGGCGTGCTGTGATTCATGGGGTCGCAAAGAGTCAGACACGACTGAGCGACTGAACTGAACTGAACTGAATATCCATCCCTCTTCTACCTCTGATAGCTTAAGTCGGTTTATGGAATTTATAATCAGACTTAACTCAAATAAAAGGAATAGTGAAGGGATTTTATAAGCATGGACATGGATTTTGAGTTTCCTTAATGGAGACTAAAGGAGAGCGATTGAGGGAAATGCTGGGAGTTGGAAAGTTTCCTGGGAATGCACTAGGATTTGCAAAGTGACAGCAAACTGAGCTTAGAAAATGCAAATCAATTACCCAGAGAAAGCTGAGGAAGAGCCTTAAACATATTAAACCAGCACGGTCTCAAAGAGATAGATTTCAAACCAACGAAAAACAATTAAATATTTTAATAGTTACAAAAGAAGCAACAGAATTGTATTTTTATATCTAGCTCTGTATGTTCCAAATATTATCATTTTTATATATAAATATAAAATATATAATTTATTTATAATCAATATAAAATTATTAATGAAATAGTCTACTTTTTTATACTAAGTCTTTGAATCTGGCATTTATCTTTCACTTTCAGGCCATCTCAAATCAGACCATTAAGTTTTTATTAATGTTCAATATTTAGATGTCATAAAATATGCAGTCAAAAAGTATATTCATATACCTAAGTTGTTCCAATAGTTTTCCAATAACTGAAGTATTCATATTCATTAACATAAACATTTGGGTTTTCAGTAGCACTAAATGGCAACCCACTCCAAAGTTCTTGCCTAGAGAATCCCAGGGACGGGGGAGCCTGGTGGGCTGCCGTCTATGGGGTCACACAGAGTCAGACACGACTGAAGTGACTTAGCAGTAGCAGCTGCATTTCAAATGTTGAATAGCCACTTGTGACTACTGGTTCCCATACCAGTTAGTGCAGCTCTAGGCTGAGAAATCTGAAATGACAAAGGGAGCCTTAGAAAGAAGCATTATGAAATGCCAGGCAAATAGAGAAAGGAGCAGGGCGTGTAATATTTACAAGCCAGGTAATCAGATACTGAATGATCCAGTGTTGACTTTAAGATGCTCTTGCTCAATATTGCCCTTTCCAGTTATAATGATATTTTTATCAAGAACAGAGTATAATTTGCAGCAAGTTTTCAAGTCATTTAAAAATGCTAGTGCAAGAGCACAAAGAAATCTTGGGTATCATCTAGTCCAATTCATTTTATAATAGTGAAACATGTCCAAAAATTATTATCCATTTATCCAAGTCTCAGTCAGTTAAGGCCAAGGCAAAGCTGGAATCTAGACCCAGGATATGTTGGTTTTTTTCTTCTATATCAAGCAAGACTTTAGTATATTATTAATATTGATAGATAATCTGCTAATGCAATTTTATTCCATTTACCTTATACATAAACCAGTTTTTAAACAGCTGAGCTATTCTTTATATGAATAGTTGATGGTACTTTAGTTATCCCATATCAACTATATTAGGGTAAAAGGGTAGATCTTACATTAAGTGTTTTTATCAAAAAATAAAAGTAACAAAGAGAGCACCTTTTAGAGGTGGTGGACATGTTTTTCGCTTAGATAACGGTGATGGTTTCATGAGTATAAACAGAAAAATCAACTCTACTGGATAAAATACAAAAATTAAACGGAAAACTGAATATATTAATAAGTTCCTTTAGTAACAATGAGAAAAATACAATTTGGAAATAAAACTTTAGTTTTGAACCTAACAAACCAAGCATCATGTAAATCATATGTAAGAGAATTCAGTTTAAAATGATGCATTTAATAAACCTGTGAATCCACTGTCATCTCCTGAACCGAGGTAAGGGAAAAATGTACTTCGCCTGGTCTCTGTGAATTGAATGCATTGGTGACACCAATTACTTCCATACTTTGTATGTAATAGAATAAAATGTTGCAGCTATTTCTTGTCTTTAGAGAATAATCATCGGTGCCAAACTGAACATGTTCACGCAACTCAATTATTACTCATCTTTGAATATGCCCAGTGCTATCTACATTATCTCTACAAATAAATAAATAAAGGCTATGTAAGTTTAGAATTGTAGATAGATTATTCAACAGTTACATCTATTGAGTGCTTATGGTTGCATAGATCCAACTCTTAGGAGTAAAACCATAGAAATAGTCACTAGTTTTTAGGAATTATTCCTCTACTTAGCTCTCTTACCCAAAAGGTTTGTGTAAGAAGAGGTAAAGTTTGTTTATTCAGAGCAAGAGGTAACTACCATCACTGCTGTTTTGGCAGAGACTCAAAGGCAGAAAGAGGACTGGGAAAGTTTTGTAGAAAAGAGAAGGCTCCAGGTGTGCCTTGACTGGAACAGTCTTTGGCAGGGGAAGCTACAGATGGGGTACCTAGAGACTGGGTATCCTATGTGATTGGTTGAAAGTGAAAGTGAAAGTTGCTCAGTCATGTCTGACTCTTTGTGATCCCGTGGACTATACAGTCCATGGAATTCTCCAGGCCAGAATACTGGAGTGGGCAGCCTTTCCCTTCTCCAGGGGATCTTCCCAACCTAGGGATCGAACCCAGGTTTCCCACATTGCAGGCAGGTTCTTTACCAGATAAGCCACCAGGGAAACCCATGTGATTGGTTAGGGGTGCATATTTGGCTCTCTCTGGTTGGTCTTAAATTGGAAGCGGAAATAAAAATTAAGGAAGCTGTTAGTTATTAATCAAGTCATTAATCAAGTCAAGTCAAGTAACTGGCCATTTCAGGCCAACTGATACAGGAGTTTAGCTTCTTAGATTGTTACTAGAGATGGCGGTCTGACTTCTCAGAAATCCAACTTATAGATAGCAGGTTGGCTGATTACTGTAGAGAATGGATTGGTTTCCTGGGCTTTTTGCTGCAGATTGTGGGTTAGAATTGTGTTTTTGTATAGTTTGGCTATTGTCCATGTGTATATTCAGTCTTTTTGTTTCTAAATAATAATGGCTCACTGTGACACTTAGCATCAATCAACTGAGAGGCAATTTTCTAAATTAATGACATTCCTTTTCTTCTTGCAGTAATTACATTTGTATTTATTTTGCTTTTGTTTTGTTATTCTGTTGCTCTGAGGCTCTATGAACTGCTCAATTTGTGTTACATTTTTTACATGAGAAAAGAACAAGATACCTGCTTGAACATCATTTTCTAAAATTACCAATCATAATCAGACACTTCTTTGAGTTTTTTTGGTTATTTAAGACCAAGGAAAGAACTTGAAAGTAGGATAAACCATGTAAATAGAAGTGCAAACAAAATGCTTGGTCAAGAAATTAAGTGTAATTTTAAAAATTTAGTTTATTTTCTTTTTTGTCACAAAAGAGGAAGCACTGTGATAAAATTTTCTTTCATTTAAAGAATTTGATTATCTCAATAATATAAGCCCTCAGGACTGAAAAATTATGTAAAATGTTTGAAATTCAAGCACAACATGATGGTTCACTGTGGATAGCCATTCCCCTCCCCAGGGGGATCTTCCTGACCCAAGGATCAAACCTGGGTCTCTTGCATTGCAGGCAGATTCTTTGCCATCTGAGTCACCAGCGAACAATTAAGCAAAGAGAGGAGATAACCTAGAAAATGAAGCATATACAATTCAGCCAGTTGAATAGACATTTTGTTTATTGCTGGACTATTTTAATTGCAAATTTTAGGCTTCTAAGACTAGAGATTTTACTTGTTTATTTACTTAGCTTTTCCTTTACAAAAATATTTGAAGTTAATGACAACTAAGTACCACACACTAGGCAGCTTAAAACAACAGAAATTTACTTTCTCACAGTTCTGAAAGCTAAGTGTCTGAAATCACAGTGTCCGTCCTGTTCCCTCTGACTGATCTAAAGAATATTTCCTTACGTCTTCTAGCTTCTGATGGCTGCCAGAAGTCCTTGGCATTTCTTTGTATCACCATAATTTCAATCTTCTCCTTTGTCTTTATAGGACCCTTTTCCCTGTGTCTCTATATGTCTCCATGTCCACATTCTCTCTTCTTAAAAGGACATCAGTCATTGAATTAAGGCCTGTCCTAATCCATATAAATTAATCTTGATAACACCTGAAAAAACCCTATTTTCAAATAAGATCACATTCACAGACACAGGAAGTTAAGACTTCAACATATCTTTTTTGGAGCACACAATTCAATAATATTGCCCAAAGTCTTAACATGCTTCTTATTAGATTTCCTAAATAGTTTTATCTTTTTAGCTTAAAGCACACGTCATGATCAACTTTCTGGTAGTTAGAAAATTTTCAGCCTTAGAAGAGCCCTCAGAAAATAGGTAGGTAAATAAATAGATGTTTTTGTTCAGTCTCTCAGTTGTGTCTGACTCTTTGCAGCCCCATGCACGGCAGCACTCCAGGCTTCCCTGTCCTTCACCATCTCCTGGGTAGATAGATAAATGGATAGATACCTATACCATTCTGCATTATACTTACTAAATGTCAGACACTGTTCTAAGCACACTTATGTGTGTGTATATGTATATATATATTTCATATTATATATATATTTCATTTAATTTTCACAAAGCCTCTGTTTATTACTATAGATAGATAAATGGATAGAAAGATACCCATACCATTTTACATTATACTTACTAAATGTCAGATACTGTTCTAAGCACATTTATGTGTGTGTATATGTTTATACATATATATATGTATGTGTATATATGTACACATACATATATATACATATACACACATAAATATATATATATATATTTCATTTAATTTTTAAAAAGCCTCTATCTGTTTATTACTATTACTATTCCATCTTCTTATAGGAGGTAACTGAATATTATGAACTAAACTAAATCAATTTGATTGTTCAAAATTATTATATTGTTTTAGGTGGTTATAGTTAGATTTTGGATAATCAACTTTGCTGCAGGTGGTATGAATTAAAATGAACTCAAGTCTCCAAGTGAATTTGCCTCACATTTAACAGCAAGAAAGTACAAAAATAACCATACCACCTGTTCTGTATACTTGATGAAATTCCAGCTCTCTATTCTTTTAAGTATTCTGACAGCACATATCATGAAAGGTTCATTCCAGGCGAAAGCAACGTTATTAAAGGCAGAGTAGCAGAAATCAGCTAACCTAATTGGAGTCAAATGAAAAAATACTCCAGCAAGTATTTAACCTAACACCATCAGAATTCTTCTGAGCCTAGGACATCATCCTGACAAAAACAAAATTCAACACACACAAGAACAAGACAGGGACTTAAAGAAAATTTGCCCAAAGTATGCAAAAATCATTTAATGGAGATAGGATTTTTAAACTACCAAGCTATAGTACCTATTGCAGAATAAAAATACAGTGAATATGGAAAATTAATTCTCAAAAATAGCTTTATTTGTAATAGTCTCAATCTAGGGAAAAAACACAAAATGTCTATCAAAAGGTAAGTAAACAGCATGTGGTAAACTATATGCATACAATGGAATTCTCTCATAGGTAAAAAAGAAACAAACTATTGATATAAAGCAATACGAGTGCATACTCTAGTATCCATTTACATAAAATTCCAGGAATTACAAAGTAATCCATAATGGCATAAAGCAGATCAATGATTGCCTGTCATAGTCACAGAATGTGACCAAGGTGAAATGAGGGATGAAATTGCCAAGGGGCAGGCAGGTACTTTTGTGGGCGGCAAGCAGTTTTGCTATTCTGACTGTGATGATGGTTTTAAATATATAGACATAAGTACATGTGTTGGAGCTCATCAAACGGTACTCTTTAATAAGTCATTTTACTATATGTAAAAAAAAATCTCAGTGAGTTCTTAAAAAATGTAATTATTATGAGTGTTGTCTCAAAACCTGAAAAGAGAGGATCCCCAAGGGAGCAGAGGAAGGAGATGAAATCCTGCAAGTTCATTTCAAATTGAACTCAAGATGCACCTGAAGAGGCATCATCCTTCCCCCACCAACCCAGATCTTATTCCTATGAGTTAAGAAATTGCCCTCTTTTGCCTCAGCCATTTGGGACAGGTATTCTATTACTTGTACAGAGAGAATCCTACCTGCAACAGAAATATGGCCTATCACTCAGTTCTAGCAAAGATAAATAAAATTGTTTATACTAAGTCTAATTTAAAATTTAATAATTGTCAGTGATTGGGCTTCCCTGGTTGCTCAGTGGTAAAGAATCCACATGCCAGTTCGGATGTGAGTTCAATCTGTGGGATAGGAAGATCCCCTGGAGAAGGAAATGGCAATCGACTCCAGTATTCTTGCCTGGGAAATCTCATGGACATAGGAGTCTGGCAGACTACAATCCATGGGGTCGCAAAAAATTTGGACTGACTTACCAAGTAAACAATATCAACAAAATTTCAATGATTAATGTGTCATGAATCTGCTTATCATTTACTAGTTGTAAACATTTAGCCCAAGTAGATAGTTCTGTCAAAGGTTTAGATTATCTTTGGGAATTTGTTTATTCTCCAGTAGGTTCCAACCAATGTTCACTACTGGATTTTGAGATGAGTCCCATGATGTGAATCTCTGTTTGCCTAGAAAAAGAGGACTTGTGTCTAAGAAGGTTTAGATTTTAACACACTGGGTCTCAGTATAAAGTAATTCCTACATGACAGCAGTTGGCAGTTTTGCCTTGAGAAATTAAAAGATTCTCCTCAAGGCCCAATGCCACTTCTTCTGTGAAGCTTTTATCTTTTCAACCTTCCCTTCGTACTCTCAAGAGAATGCAATTCCCCTTAATAGTGATATTTATTTTCCTTACTTCTCCTCAGACTCTGTATTTTTCCCTAAAGGCTTAGTTATTTAGCAATGCAGAAACTGAAGAGGAACAAAAGAGCCTCTTGATGAGGGTGAAAGAGGAGAGTGAAAAAGTTAGCTTAAAACTCAACATTCAAAAAGCCATGCCAAAAATGGCATCCAGTGCCATCACCTCATGGCAAGTAGAAGAGAAAAAGGTGAAAGAAGTGATAGAATTTATTTTCTTGGGCTCCAAAATCACTGCAGAGGGTGACTGCAGCCATGATATTTAAAGATGATTACTCCTTGGAAGGAAAGCTATGACAGACCTAACAGTGTATTAAAAGCAAAAACATCACTCTGCTGGCAAAGGTCTGTCTAGTCTAAGCTATGGTTTTCCCAGTAGTCATGTATGGATGTGAGAGTTGAACCATAAAGAAGGCTGACCATAAAGAAGATAGTTATGTACGGATATGAGAGTTGGATCATAAAGAAGAACCATAAAAAAGCTGAAGAACTGATGCTTTTGAATTGTGGTGCGGGAGAAAACTGTTGAGAGTCCCTTGGACTGCATGGAGGTCAAACCAGTCAACCCTAAGGTAAATCAACACTGAATTGGAAGCACTGATGCTGAAACCAAAGCTCCGATACTTTGGCCACCTGATGCAAAGAGTTGACTCTTTGGAAAAGACTCTGATGATGGGAGAGATTGAAGGCAAAACAAGAAGAGGATAGCAGAGGATGAGGTGGTTAGTTAGATAGCATCACCAGCTCAACTGGACATGAGCAAACTCTGGGAGACAGTGAAGGACAGGGAAGCCTGGCGTGCTGCAGTCCATGGGGTCACAAAGAGCTGGACACGACTTAGCGACTGAACACACAAGGATCAATTTATTTTTTAATTTCTTTTTATTTGGAGGGTATTGCTTCACGATGTTATGTTGATTTCTGCAGAACAGCAACATGAATCAGCCATAAGTATGCATGGGTCTCCTCCCTGTTGAGCCTCCCTCCCACACCCCCGTCCCACCCCTCAAGGTCATCACAGACCACTGGCTGAAGTCCCTGTGTTATACAACAATTTCCCACTAGCAATCTGTTTTACACATGGTAATGTATATATGCCAATGTTACCCTCTCAATTCGTCCCACCCTCTCTTTCCCCTGCTGTGTCCACAAGTCCATTCTCAATGTGTGCCTGTCCTGAAAATAGGTTCATCAGTACCATTTTTTTCTAGATTCCATATATATTCTTTGATATACGATATTTGTTTTTCTCTGACTTCCTTCACTCTGTATAATAGGTGTAGGTTCATCCACCTAGTTCAGTTGACTCAAATTTATTCGTTTTTTTTAATGGCTGTGTAATAGTCATTGTATATGTGTACCACGACTACTTTATCCATTCATCTGTTGATAGACCTTTAGGTTGCTTCCATGTCTTGGCTATTGTAAACAGTGCTATAATCAACATTGAGGTGCATGTATCTTTTTGAATTTATTTTTTGCAGGGTGAATGCCCAGTAGTGAGATCGCTGGGTTAAATGTACACTGAAGATAATATTATTTTCTTGGGCTCCTGTAACAAAATACCACAGACTGGTGACTCAGATAACAGAAATGTATTTTTTCACGGATCTGGGAGCTAGATTCAGAGATGGAAATGTCAGGATGTTTGGTTTCTTCCAAGGCCTCTCTCCTTGGTGTGTGGCTGGACAGCTTCTTACTGTTTTCTTGTACAGTTATCCTTCTGTCTGTGTTGTGTTCTAATCTCTACTTAGAAACACTCCAGTCATATTATACTAGGGCCCATCCTAAGAACCCCATCTTAGCTTAATTACCTCCTTAAAGGCCTTATCTCCAAATGCAGTCATCTTCTGAGGTCTTGGAGCTTCAACATATGAATTTTGGAAGGAGATAGTTCGGTCTATAACAGAGATAATAATGCATGGTTTCTGCTCCTGATTCTTATAAACTGAAAGCTCTGAGAGAATGAACTTCAAATAAATAAATATTTTGAACTTATAATGAAACCAGGCAGGCATATTTGCTTTGGAATTAAATAATCAATTTATTAAAACTAATCATATGTCAGGTTGAAGTACCTGAACAAATGTATCTTATAACCCACAATCCATTACACATGTCAAAGTCATTTGATTGAACTAAATTATAAATGCTTACCTTTATATTTTCCCACATAATAAATTATCAACCTGATCAAATAAAGTATCCCAACAGAGAATGTCCTCATCTGGTACACCTCCTCACTCAAGTACTTAACTGAATATATACAGATTCCTCAGGGTTTCCCTGGTAGCTCAGATGGTAAAGAATGTGCCTGCAGTGGAAGAGAACTGTGTTTGATCCCTGGGTCGGGAAGATCCCCTGGAGAAGGGAATGGCAAAGCACTCCAGCATTCTTGCCTGGGGAATTCCATGGACAGACCATGGGGTCTCAAAGAGACGGACATGAATGAGCGACTGACACTCTCACTTTCATACATAGTCCCCACTGTTCGTGTGTTTGCTTTCTTCTGCTTCATGTGCAATCAGGACATTATTGCATCTGATATTCCTCTTAGCTTTATGACCTTCCCCTTTGCAATATGCAATAGGAACCTCCTTTGAACTTACCTTTTAGAGTTTTCTTTGCTGAGTTTCCCAGTTGCCCTATGATTCCCACTCTTCTCCAAGAGGGAGAACATGTCTTTGTCTCCTACTTATATAAGAGGATAATCAGTGAAAGATTCCTTGCTAGGCCATTGCCATTTCTGCCATTGAGAAAATTTAGTAACTGCTGGAGTACGATGACCCAAAAGTATGTGGACATTCAGCCTCTTCCTGAAACGGCACCAGATAAGTTCTGACTCATATCATGCTCAGATCTGCCAGCCTATCATTTTTCTGACTGACCTATGTCAAACTGTACTGAGGCTGGGGTTCTCAGAGGTGTTCATAGGACAATCTCAGCATGTGTCTCAAGACTAAGAATGTTTTCTATAATATCTCAATGCTGTAGCAAAAAGCATGGATAGAAGATAAAAGATTAGCAGTGATAAATTATTTTTTCTCTGGGATCAAGACTGCAAGACTAAGCTGTTACTTTTTTCTTTACCACTCACTGTCTGAACAAGTTTTATGCCTCAGTTTCCTCAAACAAGGTATTAACATTCCTGGAAGTATATGTCATACATAACTAATGATGGTAATGACCTTGAATATATGAACACTTATTATAAATCCTGTGTGCATTCCACACACTACTGAAAATAATAATTACATTCTCTGTTAAGGTTCCTACCATATAGAATCTCCAAAACAATTATAGTTCTTAGAGCCAGAATCTGTGGGAGGCAATTTCAGTGTAAAGAAAGATAAGTAAATTAAGCCAGGAGTCAGGGGCCGAAATGTGTATTTTTTAACTGTTAGTTTCTTTATCTCTGAAATTTGTTTACCATATCTATCTTTGTCTAGTTCCCCAATTTTTCATAAAATAATTTTAAGCAGATTGGAGCATTTTTATAGTCGATATTCTATGTAACAATACATATAGTAATTCACTAGACAGAAAGATTCACCTATGTAAAGGATTCTTTGGCCATATTCTCTACTTTTTACCCTTCTTCCTCAGGTTTTCCAGGCAATAGGAAGAGCAGGTCAATAAGACCTTGAAGAAAATATCTTCAGGATATTTAGTTCATTTACATCTAGAAGCTTGAGACGCCCATTTTATGTACTGTTTCATGTGCTATTTCATGTATGTACAGTGAAAACACTGCTTCCAGATTATATTTTTCTTATTGTGATCTTTTTGAAATATAACATAAATACTATTCATATTCACAAAAGATATTAAAATTGAAAGATATAATATTCTAAGTGTCCAAAATCATACTTGGTTACCTTGGACTGCAAGGAGATCCAACCAGTCCATTCTGAAGGAGATCAGCCCTGGGATTTCTTTGGAAGGAATGATGCTAAAGCTGAAGCTCCAGTACTTTGGCTGCCTGATGAGAAGAGTTGACTCATTGGAAAAGACTCTGATGCTGGGAGGGATTGGGGGCGGGAGGAGAAGGGGACAACAGAGGATGAGATGGCTGGATGGCATCACTGACTCGATGGACGTGAGTCTGAGTGAACTCTGGGAGTTGGTGATGGCCAGGGAGGCCTGGCGTGCTGCGACTCATGGGGTCGCAAAGAGTCGGACACGACTGAGCGACTGAACTGAACTGAATACCATATTACTTAAAAGGTGACACAGTTGAATTGAATTGCAGTGTGCAAACTATTTCTCTGATTTGTATAACCTGAAGTCAGGATATAAAGCCAGTCTTTGGTAGGAACTGTAACATTAAGTTTAACTATCTATACAAATTCAATTATATTTATAAAAGATTAATATGATTGTTTTGCAAGAACTTTTAAACACTACTGGGAAAAGTACAATTTTTTCTAAGAGAGTAAAATTTTTTCTTTTTGCACCTGGTTTCAATTTCTGTATAAATCTAGAGAGTAGAGGAGTTAAGAAAGTACACTTTAAGGAAAATGCAGTAATTTGTTAGGGCTGCCTGGCAATTTTGGTGGTTTATTCAATCTCTCACCTTTCTATACTCTTTCATACCCTTTTCTCCTTAAACCTGAAATACTTCTTGCCACTTCTTCTATGCTGGTGATATCAGTTCCTTTTCCATTTGAAACATGGAGAAGTCAGAAGAGAGCTATTTTATGCTCCAGTATCTGCTAGCCTGCATCCATCTGCTCCCGTAGATTCTCTAGTTCCCTATAAGCCACAGACCAAGGAAGAGCCAGTGCTCTTATCTAAAGCCGGCCTCTCTCTTCACGGCAAGCACTTCTCACCCCCTGAAGGGCACTAGTACTCTCTCCCTCTGTCTCTTCCACAATCAATCTTATTAGGTTGGCCCAAAAGTTCTTTCGGATTTTTCCATAACATCTTACTGAAAAACCGGGGCAAACTTTTTGTCCAACCCAAAACATCCCTCTAATAAATCATTCCTATTGAAATAAAAACATGCCATATTATATCCACTTGAAAAAAATAACTTGTTTTCATAAAAACTCAAGTCACCCTACCTTTTTCTTCTATTCCTTTTCCTTATCCTTTTAACAGTGAAACTCCTCAGCAGTGTTTCTTCCCCCCTTCTCTCCCCTACTATTCTTTTTATTCTTCCTCGGACTCACTATAATCAGGTCCTCATTGCCTTCACTCCTTTGTAACAGCTCTTTACACCATTTGGTCTTTTTATTAATTATTCAACAAAACTTGTGAGCACTTGCTATGTACCACATCTCTTCAAAGTACTGAGTGGAGAACCTCAGAATGATATTTTTATTTCCTTCTGCTCCAGAAGTAAAAAGTATTATACTCTCTAAGGGCAGCATATCTGGATAAATCTTGGTACACTTTCAGGAAAATTACACAGTTGGGCATATCCTGTGCACCTCAATTTCCGGTTTGTCAGAGGAGATGGGATGTACAGCCACCCTAAAACAGACCCAGGGCATCCGGAGCAGTGAATACATTCTTCTGTGCACTGGTGGCCTCGGCTTGGCCCAGACAGTCACACTCTAAGTCTGGGTCCCACACGCAAAGTCTCTAAATTACACAGACTCAAACATGCAGAGAATCTCAATGCACATATTCCTTTTAATCACCTTCATCTTCATGACTGTCCCAGACTCTAAGACAGCATACTTAGATACTAGATGGCTTCTAGACATCTTGTGTTCTCTGTGATGTAACCTTTTTTTTTTTTTGCTCTACTTTCAAGTGCCTTGACTGTATAGACTCCAGAAGATTCCCTGATGATTTTGGCTTCCCTTTTAATATTTTATTACTTGTCTTGAAAACCCCCATCAAAAACCTCTCGGTGGCTAGTGTAGAGAAAGGAAGCAATTTGGTAATTGTCTCTGGGTACTGGGATACTGCTTTAGGAAGATATCACTTACTTTGTCAAAGACTGAGTTTATCAAGGCATTTATAAAGTGGAAGATAGAGGGCCACATTTTTTCCTTTCTGCTTTTCAAATGGGCAGCTTTCCAGACTTCGCTGGTGGTCCAGTGGCTAAGACTCCAGGCTCCCAGGGCAGGAGGCCTGGGTTCATCCTGGCAAGGGAACTAAATCCTGACAACCAAAGACCCTGTGCAACCAAATAAATAAATATTTTTTTTAAAGGATAGGATATATTTCTCTCAGATATACTTTTTAAAAAAGGAAATAACCCATCAGCTCTTTGGTAACAAGTAATTTGAGTCCTAAATTTCAAATAATGTTGTCAATAATAAACTGAAATGATTACGTTTATACTCCTAACCTCAAGTAACACGTACCCTGCATTTCCACTGACAGAAACGGATCTAAAATGTTCCAAGTTCCTAAGAAAGGCATCCTCTTGTATTTGATGAATGGTATATCTGAAGAGCATCCTCCTTTTAAAGATTACTGATTTAAACCATTTATTAATTCTACTGGTTGTCTCTAGTTATTAACAAAGAACAGAAGTAGAAGCTGCTTTGTGGAATTAGCAATGGACCTAACAATAGGATGTTACATGAAGCAATCAGGAAGAACTGCTTTGACTAAAATTATGAACACACAAAAATAACAAAACTAAACTTACAGAGTTCCTTCTATTGTATAACTCCAAAGCCTGATAGCAACAATAACAACACATTTTCCAATGAGGTACAGATCTCTAGGTGGGACACCTATAGGTCTTATGATCAGTGTTTTTCAATCCTGGTCCTTTGAACATTCCTCAAATGAAAATAAGTCAAGCGTTTGGTATAAAGCCACCTTTAGGATTTTTAAAACAGGTTTTTTTCCTCTGTAGTGTAGTAACAGATTTGCATCTTTCTAACATACCTCTAACAGTTTATGCTGGCAACAATGCAATTTCAAGCAGCAGATGGTTACTTGCATATCATAGATAAGGAGGGGAAAAAGCGAGTGATACGCCAACTGGGATTGTAACTCTGGGAAAACTTGCATATTTCAGCAAAGCCTACAGAGATTGAATGTTTATGAGCAATAAAGAAAGAAAAAGTGAACAGGAGGCACAAACTTTAATAGAAAAAAAAGGAAAGGTTAATGGGACAGGTGTTATGGGCCTATTACTCCTCCTTGAGCAGAAAGCAAGTGCCTTTGATAATGCTGTTGCGGCATAATTTGTACACCATCAGGAGAATGCAGCATGGACACAAAGTTCTGTAATGAGGAAGACAGGGACTCATCGTGCCCTCACCACTGAGACTATAACACTGTATGACTCCTCTGCACACACAGTCAAGCTCCTCCTTACAGTCTCCTTTTCCTTTCTTATCTGTTGATCCTGGTTTTTTTCTCATCTCATCATTAATCTATATCAATTATACAAACTTGCTAATAAATTTACCTCTGTATTGTGTGGTGAATGCTCTAATTTGTGCACAGCTTTCTTTTTTTGATTTAAATTTATTTATTTTAATTGGAGGCTGATTAACTATTGTATTGGTTTTGCCATACATCAACATGAATCCGCCACGGGTGTACACATGTTCCCCACCCTGAACCCCCCTTCCACCTCCCTCCCTGTACCATCCCTCTGGGTCATCCCAGTGCACCAGCCCCAAGCATCCTGTATCCTGCATTGAACCTGGACTGGCAATTCGTTTCTTATATAATAGTATACATGTTTCCATGCCATTCCCCCAAATCATCCCACCCTCTCCTTCTCCCAGAGTCCAAAAGACTGTTCTATACATCTGTGTCTCTTTTGCTGTCTTGCATACAGGGTTGTCATTACCGTCTTTCTAAATTCCATATATATGTGTTAGTGTACTGTATTGGTATTTTTCTTTCTGGCTTACTTCACTCCGTATAATAGGCTCCAGTTTCATCCACCTTATTAGGACTGATTCAAATGTGTTCTTTTTAATGGATAGCTTTAACAGAACATTCTGATATATTGTTACTAAACCCAGGTCCAGTTGCTTGCTGCTCAAAAACCAATAAAAACCCAGGCTGGTGGAAAGAAAAGTTTGCTTTATTTTGGATGCTGGCAGTGGTGGGGGTTTGGGGAGGGGGCAGATACCTGTCCAAAAGCCGACTCCCACCCACCCCCCAACCCCATCAACATTCAGGGTGTAAGAACTTTTATAGATAGAGATGGGATGGTACATGCAGAAATGGCACAGTCAGCTCTGACAGTCACCCAGAAATCGGCCATTGGTTGTCTGACCAGTCTCATCTTGTTTGTTTTAGGTACAGTTAATCTTCAGGTCCCTGGAGTGCTGCCGTCCGTTAGGTCCCGAAGAGTCAGAAATGACTGAGCAACTGATCAATGAAAACAATTGTCAGTTCCAGAGTAGGTTTATTTTCATTTCTCTAAGGCCAGTTTTTGGGATTGTGGCAGCTTATGTGATAGCTGCAGTCTGGTGATCATGTAGTTAACTTATTTTATCTGGTGGGAGTTCAGGCTTGCTAGGTGGCACTTGTAAAGAACCCGCCTGCCAATGCAGGAAACGTGAGATGCACGTTCAATCCCTGGATCAGAAAGATCCCCTGGTATAGGGCATGGCAACCCACTCCAGTATTCTTGCCTGGAGAATCCCATAGACAGAGGAGCCAGGTGGGCTACAGTATACATGGTCAGAAAGAGTCAGATACGACTGAAGTGGCTTAGTGCAAGTGTGCCCAAGACAGCCCACAGAATATGGCTCAGAGTATCATCTATAGCCCTTGAGGAGCGACTAAAGGTCCTTGGCTTTGCCTAATGACTAAATTGTTACTATTTGGTCTCCTTTGACTCTTTTCTTTTGTGATTGAATGTTCTCAGGTCTCTGATTAAACTTATTCTTTGGCTAAAGCTTTTCTACAAACAAAAGGCAGGCAGAGGACATGGAGGAGGCAAGGACTATGGGGTCCTGCTACATTTCAATAGGAATGAGATTGGGAACACATCAGAACATACTGAATGTAGAGCTCATTGGGTTTCAGAGCAGTCCAGAAAAAATTTCTATAGCTCATTTGATACCTGAGGCCCATTTTGTTATTTATCTGTATATTTCCTCATTTGCAAAGGGGATACTTCCAGTACCTACCGCATACGTTTGCTATGAAGATTTAATGAGTAAACAGAAAGCACTAGAAGAGCAAGCACTCTGTTGGTTACTCAATGATATTTTTAGTGTTATCATGTTAATACGATTGCAGCATGTGGATAACACTGCTGTGGATTTACTGCAGACTTCTCTAAGAATTACAATTATCCTCCAGTGCAGCAGATGCTTTGCCAAATGATTAGAGCTAACATTTAGTGTCTCTCATGTATGAGGCACTATTTTGAGTGCTTTCTATGTGTTAACACAGATAATGGTCACAGTCAGCTCAGTTCAGTTGCTCAGCCATGTCTAACTCTTTGTGATCCCATGGACTGCAGCAGTTCAGGCTTCCCTGTTCATCACCAACTACCGGAGCCTACTCAAACTCATGTCCATCGCATTGGTGATGTCATCCAACCATCTCATCCTCTGTCCTCCCCTTCTCCTCCTGCCTTCAATCTTTCCCAGCATCAGGGTCTTTTTCAATGAGTCAGTTCTTCACATCAGGCAGCCAAAGTATTGGAGTTTCAGCTTCAGCATCAGCCCTTCCAATGAACACCCAGGACTGATCTCCTTTAGGATGGATTGGTTGGATCTCCTTGCTGTCCAAGGGACTCTCAAGAGTCTTCTCCAACACCATAATTCAAAACAATCAATTCTCTGGCACTCAGCTTTCTTTATATTCCAACTCTCACATCCATACATGACCACTGGAAAAACCACAGCTTTGACTAGATGGACTTTTGTTGCAAAGTAATGTCTCTGCTTTTTAATATGCTGTCTAGGTTGGTCATAGCTTTTCTTCCAAGGAGCACGTGTCTTTTAATTTCATGGCTGCAGCCACCATCTGCAGTGATTTTGGAACCCCCCAAAATAAAGTCTCTCACTATTTACATTATTTCTCCATCTATTTGCCATGAAGTGATGGGACCAGATGTCATGATCTTAGTTTTCTGAATGCTGAGTTTTAAGCCAACTTTTTCATTCTCCTCTTTCACCTTCATCAAGAGGCTCTTTAGTTCTTCTTCACTTTCTGCCATAAGGCGGGGTGGTGTCATCTGCATATCTAAGGTTTTTGATATTTCTCCTGGCAATCTTGAGTTCAGCAGTAGTGCTATGATAAAGATACTAATACCACCCCTATATTCTATATAAGGAAATGAAGGTACAGAGAAGTAAAACCTTATTGTCCTGAGGCAACATGGTCAAAAACTGGCAGAGTTCAGCTTCAGACTCAGACTGTCTATCTCCCAGGCCCACATCCTTGACCACTTTCCTCATGCCTATCTATGTTTATTCTCATGTTATCCTACCTCTGTGTCTCATGCTTTCAGGGCCTAACTCAGCTGAGCTTCTCACCTGTTTTATTATTATTATTAATTTATTTTTTACTGAAGCATAATTGCTTCACAGAATTTTGCTGTTTTCTGTCAAACCTCAACATGAATCAGCCATAGGTATACATATATCCCTTCCCTTTTGAAACTCCTTCCCACCTCCCTCTCCATCCCACCCCTCTAGGTTGATACAGAGCCCCTGTTTGAGTTTCCTGAGCTATACAGCAAATCCAACTTGGAAATCTATTTTACATATGGTAATGTAAATTTCCATGTTACTCTTTCCATACATCTCTCCATCTCCTCCCCTCTCCCCATGTCCGTAAGTCTACTCTCTATGTCTGTTTATCTATTTTTGCCCTGTAAACAAATTCTTCAGTACCTCACCTGTTTTTTTACTTGATGATTTCCCATCTTTTGCCCAGCAATTGGTAATTCTCCTTTCCTTTGAAGTATCTTCATTCTCTTCTATATCATTGATTTTTCAGTTGCTTTCCAAACATCAGTTTTCCATTTTCTTAAAATAAATAAACACAGCTTGATTAATATCATTGTGTCTAGGAATATTCAAATTTCTTCCTTTTAGTCCATATTGAACAGCACAAAACAAGTAACTATATTCTATGCGTTCTTTCTTGATCTACTCCCACCATTCCCCTGAAACTGCTCTTTGAGTTTATTGTGACCCAGGCAAATCTAAAGATTTCCTTTGGATCACCTCTTCTTGGAGGCAGGAAGGGGCCTGCCCACAGAGGTAGTTATTCCAGGCAATGAGTGACTTAGGGCAACAGAGAGAATAGTATAAAAGTCTTCCTTAAAATAAAAAAAAATCAGTGTTCGGGCTTCCCTTGTAACTCAGAGATAAAGAATCTGCCTACCAGTTCAAGATACACAAGTTCAATCCCTGATCCAGGAGGATCTCACATTCCACAGAGCAACAAAACCCACGTGCCACAACTACTGAGAATATACTTGAGAACCCGGGAGCTGCAGCTAGTGAAGCCCAAGTAGCCTAGAACCTGTGCTCTGCGACACGAGAAGCCACGCAGTGAGAGGCCCTCACACCACAGCTAGAGACTCATCCCCTCCTGCGGCAAATAGAGAAAAGCCCCTGTAGCCATGAAGACCCAGCACAGCCAAATTTAAATAGAAATATTTTTGAAAAGAAATTCAGTGTTCTTTTTACTTCTATTTACTAGCTCTTCAGGAGCTACTGTTGATTACTTAGTATTTAAATTGCTCATTCTTTCACAAAAATGTTACCAATATCTATATTTTGGGGGATTTTTTTGTTGTTGTTGCTCATTCTTTTAACTTTCCTTTAAGTTAATTGTTCTGTTATCCCAAACTAACAACCTCATAAAAACTTCTTGTAAAATAATTAGATAATTAGCATAATAACATCTGTGATTTTCCATTTCTTAAAGCGATTGACATTTAAGAAATAGTAGAACAGCTTGTCATTAAACTGCAATAATTACCTATGGACTTTGCAGATAATTGTTAATTTTAAAACAGTCATGGTTTGATACTGAGTATTGTTTAAAAAGAAACATCAGCACATGCTTAAACTACTTATCATTCGAATCTCAATAAAATTCCCACAGTTCCAAAAGATTTAAATATATGTCTGTCTGTCTACCTGCTTAACATCTGTTTATCCATCCCTGGCATAACTTGAGAGCTGAAACTCTACCTGAGTTTTTAATCTGTCTACCTGCTTAACGTCTGTTTGTCCATATGTTAAAATCGGAGTTTTTAATCTGTCTACCTGCTTAACATCTGTTTATCCATCCTTGACATAACTTGAGCTGAAACTCTACCTGAGTTTTTAATTCCAGAGGTCTGTTCATTCAGGAATTGTAAGAATCATATTTTAATTATGCTTATAGATTTTTTTCTCAAAAAAGAAAATTAATTTTTTTTTCTGATGTAGTGTTGTTTTCTCACTAAAAAGAAGAAAAAAGAAACATCAGTATCTATGAAAGGGCATTTAAAGTTGTTTTTTTTTTTTGGCAGTATGTTGATTTCTGCCATCAAACAATGTGAAAGGGCATTTTATTATTGAGCTGGCATTCATGCAATGTCACTTCCTGACAGGGTTCTAAGTTCATCTTATTCAAGATAACTATTGGAAAAGACTCTGATGCTGGGACTGGGGGCAGGAGGAGAAGGGGACGACCAAGGATGAGAGGGCTGGATGGCATCATGGACTCGATGGACGTGAGTCTGAGTGAACTCCGGGAGATGGTGATGGACAGGGAGGCCTGGTGTGCTGCGATTCATGGGGTCGCAAAGACTCGGACACGACTGAGCGACTGAACTGAACTTGTATCTCTCACAACACTAGCACGGTGTCTAATGTAGGTTAAGTTCTCAATAACTGTTTGTTGAATGAATGCATAAATTTGTGGTGGGTTGGAAAGGTATATGGGAGTATTTTCAGTCTGTGTTGTTTCTCATCCTCATGTTTCATTTAAGAATAATGTGGTGTTCCAGGTGAAGAATCTTGTAAGTTGAACTAAAAACAGGAGGGAAAACATAGTACACAATATCCCCTCTTTCCACTGAATTCTATTCTAGCAGTTGGGCTGTTTAGCAGTGTTAGAATAGAAAAAAGGAGTCCATAATGACGGTGACCAAAAGACAAAGAAGGGAAAAGCCCGTGAAAATAGAACAAAGGAAGGTCTGAGAACTGGAGTAAGAACCTTAGGGAAAACAAACATCCCTCCTATACAGGGCAGGCTCAGGGGGAGGAGAAGAAGCATATAAAGAGAAGAGCCAAAATTGAGCTAGGGGCTTCTCTTCTCTTTGTGTCTTTTGGGTGGCCAGCCCTCACACCTCAAGGATGTACTATCCATGGAGCTGTAACACTGGTCCATCTGTCGCTTCAAATTTTTGCTGTAGCAAGACAGAATGGAGGAAATTGTAAACTCCCCCGACATATATTGTACCATTTCCTGGATTTAACTTGGCAGAAATAGAGGAAAAGAACAGAATGGGAAAGACTAGAGATCTCTTCAAGAAAATTAGAGATACCAAGGGAACATTTCATGCAAAGATGGGCTCAATAAAGGACAGAAATTGTATGGACCTAACAGAAGCAGAGGCTATTAAGAAGAGGTGGCAAGAATACACAGAAGAACTGTACAAAAAAGATCTTCAAGACCAAGATAATCACAATGGTGTGATGACTCACCTAGAGCCAGACATTCTGGAATGTGAAGCCAAGTGGGCCTTAGGAAGCATCACTACAAATAAAGCTAGTGGAGGTGATGGAATTCTAGTTGAGCTATTTAAAATCCTAAAAGATGATGCTGTGAAAGTGCTGCACTCAATATGCCAGCAAATTTGGAAAACTCAGCAGTGGCCACAGGACTGGAAAAGGTCAGTTTTCATTCCAATTCCAAAGAAAGGCAATGCCAAAGAATGCTCAAACTACCGCACAATTGCACTCATCTCACACGCTAGTAAAGTAATGCTCAAAATTCTCAAAGGCAGGCTTCAGCAATATGTGAACCGTGAACTTCCAGAGATCAAATTGCCAACATCTGCTGGATCATGAAAAAAGCAAGAGAGTTCCAGAAAAACATCTATTTCTGCTTTATTGACTATGCCAAAGCCTTTGACTGTGGATCACAGTAAACTGTGGAAAATTCTGAAAGAGATGGGAGTACCAGACCACCTGACCTGCCTCTTGAGAAACCTATATTCAGGTCAGGAAGGAACAGTTAGAACTGGACATGGAACAATAGACTGGTTCCAAATAGGAAAAGGAGTACGTCAAGGCTGTATATTGTCACCCTGCTTATTTAACTTCTATGCAGAATACATCACGAGAAACGCTGGGCTGGAGGATGCACAAGCTGGAATCAAGATTGCTGGGAAAAATATCAGTAACCTCAGATATGCAGAAGACACCACCCTTATGGCAGAAAGTGAAGAGGAACTAAAAAGTCTCGCGATGAAAGTAAAGGCGGAGAGTGAAAAAGTTGGCTTGAAGCTCAACATTCAGAAAACGAAGATCATGGCATCTGGTCCCATCACTTCATGGCAAATAGATGGGAAAACAGTAGAAACAGTGTCAGACTTCATTTTTCTGGGCTCCAAAATCACTGCAGATAGTGATTGCAGCCATGAAGTTAAAAGATGCTTGCTCCTTGGAAGAAAAGTTATGACCAACCTAGACAGCACATTGTAAAGCAGAGACATTACTTTGCCAACAAAGGTCTGTCTAGTCAAGGCTATGGGTTTTCCAGTGGTCATGTATGGATGTGAGAGTTGGACTGTGAAGAAAGCTGAGCACCAAAGAATTGATGTTTTTGAACTGTGGTGTTGGAGAAGACTCTTGAGAGTCCTTTGGACTGCAAGGAGATCTAACCATCCATTCTGAAAGAGATCAGCCCTGGGATTTCTCTGGAAGGACTGACGTTGAATCTGAAACTCCAGTACTTTGGCTACCTCATGCGAACAGTTGACTCATTGGAAGACTCTGATGCTGTGAGGGACTGGGGGCAGGAGGAGAAGGAGACGACAGAGGATGAGATGGCTGGATGGCATCACGGACTCGATGGACGTGAGTCTGAATGAACTCCAGGATTTGGTGATGGACAGGGAGGCCTGGCGTGCTGCGATTCATGGGATCGCAAAGAGTCAGACACGACTGAGCGACTGAACTGATCTGAACTGAACTGAAACAACCTTAGCTCGGCTCCTGTGAGCCAGAGGCTGAGCACAGCAGAAGCCCAACTTGGTGAAAGCACTCACAGTGGAAGCTGAACGCGAAGAAAACCCAGCACGGTGCAAGTGACAAGAAGCCCCGTGTGCTGGAAACCACGACAGCAGAAACAAAGTCAACAGAAAGCTCACATGACTCAGTCTCAGACTCCAGGAGGCTCTGGTTGGGTAGCAAGTGATCATTCCTATGGTTGGAAGGACATATGGCTAACAAATTCTTAATTCCTTTACAATGTCTCATTTCTTGTTTCCTTGAATCCCCTGCAAACAGGCAACCAGGGTGTCCCGAAGGCTCTACTATCTGCAGTGCCCTAGTAGCTGTTGCCCAAGAAGGTGGCAGTTCTTCTGTCCTTAATCTTCTTGTGCCAAGGATCAGACCAATGAAAACTGTGAGCACAGGTCAGGTATTTAGCAGATTTTCCAGTAGGTTATGAAGAGGATTCCTTGTCACGTTTTTCCCGCTGCTTTTTCCTCCCATCCTTCAGTTCCTGTCTCCATCTATGCCACTGCTTACAAAGTATTGGGCAGGTCATGATCTTTCCATTTCTAAAAGTTGTGCTTGAAACCGTTTACCTAAGATCGGGACTCAAACCCACATGGCAGGGGCTCTGTGCTGTGGTTTGTCACTCCGTTGTATCCCACTGGGACATGAGGCTGGGCAAAACCTATGGTGCCTGGTTTTAGGACGTATAAAAGCTCGGGCTCTTGATGTCTCATTGCAAAAAAATTCGGTGAGAGACACAGTGATAGGTAAGAGGTGGATTTGTTCGGATTTAGAGAGAGACACACTTCAAGAGTGTGGGCCATTGAAGGTGGTGTGGTTAGTTTTCCCAAGCTCAGTGATTTCATATGCTAATGAGTGGGAGGATCATTCCAACAATTGGGGAACCACCCACTCCTGGGTCTTTTGACAGTGATTTGGAACTGTTCTGGCACCTCTGGGTATATCATTTTGTTTGCAGATTGAGGCTAAGAGTTTTGTTGAATTTGACTTGTCTTCTTGGACCCACTTGATTTTAATCAGTTTATCTTATGCCCTTGGGCTATGTAATTCTGTCAAAAGTTGTGCCCTGCCCCCTTCCCTCCTGTTTCATGCTCTTTTCCTGAGCCCTGTCCAGGCCCACAGTGTTGCCTCTACAATCATCTGGAAAGACAATCAGCTGGCCCTTGGGAGGGAAATACTGTATGATATCCAATCCCTCTGGATATTCAGGCCTTCCTCTTCCATGTCTCCTACAACATGAGCAACAACAGCATCTCTCAGTGGACCCGCTAGGGTGGGAGACAGGCACACAATGCCTTCTAGAAGTCCATCTGTTGATGGGATCCCTTCAAGGGCAATTGGGCTTCCAGGGATAATGTTTGCAACTTTGGGAGTTAGCCCTGCAGGCTGTTTGGGCCCAAACCCTTGCTACCCTTCTCCTAAAGTTATAAACATATCCTTGGATCAAATCTCCACTCTTCTTTAATGGAGCATTTATTCTGTTGCCTCTTATGAATTTGTTCTTAAGTCACTTACTAACTCCTACAACCAGGACCTTGCCCCCTTGTAGGTAACATTGCTCCACCCTGCTTATTATTAAAATACTCTTAATGCCCCTAACAGGACCAGATAACCCACTCCTCTGTCATTACATCTATTTTTACCTAAAGTGTGCCTATGACAATGAAATGTTTACCATTGGAGACACTCTAAACTGCTCTTATGAAAAACTAGGGAAGGAAATCACTGACTTACATTCCTTAAGAGCAATAAGAGGATAAGGCTTATGGCTATTTGCCCAGGTTCCCAGCCTCAGAGCACAGACTTGGATTGCTTTACATCATGGTATCTATTCCCATCTGCAGTGGACAAACCAGCAATGAGTTAAGATTACAACCCCTTAATCCTACCCAGCACCGGTCATATAGGAGACCTTGGGGATGCCCAACTCCAGTCTGGGGGTCCCAGGAGGTCAACCTGGCTCAACCTGCCTAGGGATCTGGTCCTTGAAAGGTTGTCACACCTCAACCTGCTTGGGGATCCACCAGTCCAGGGGTCCCAGGAGGTCGACATGCCTCGATCTACCCAGGCACCCAATTCTTGGGAGGCTGACTTGCCTCAACCTGCCCAGGGACTTGATCTCCAGGAGGCTGCGCACCCTGACCTGGGGATGCCTGGCTCTCAGGTTGCAACAATACTGGGTAGGATAAGCTTCAGAAAGACTCACCCCTAAGGAAGTCCACCCATGGAAATTGAAGGAGACCTATTAGTTGTGGGATTGTGCCCAGTCTGAGCAGTAACTCAGGACTCCAATGAGAACTTCATTGCCTTTCTGGAAAGGCTAAAAGAGGCCCTCCAAAAGTTTACCAATCTGGACTTAGACTCTTACGAGGGACAGGTGATTTTAAAGGACAAATTCCTGTCCCAGAGTGCATCAGACATCAGGATAAAGTTACAACAGCTACAGCAGCAGGACCCTGCTGCCTCTGATAGACAAGATGGTCCAGACAGCCACCAATACCTTTTGTGGCAGAGGAAGGCCAAGACCCAGGAAAGGAAGAAAAGGAAAGAGACAAGGCATATCCAGATCCTGGCCACCCTCCAGGGAAGCCCTATGGCAAACCCTGAGTCTTTAAAGGACAAAGCAAGAGGCAAATGCCTAATCTATAGACAGGTGGGACATTGGGCCAAACTGTCCAAACCATGACAAGTCTCCTAAAACAGCTTGCCACAAATGCCATCAACTGGGACACTGGGCAGCACTCTGCCCTCAGGACCCAAGAGCCTCAAGGTCAAGTACCTAGCCTTCCCTCATGATGGTTCAACAGGACTGAAATGGCCCCTTCCAGCCAGCCCGCCTGTCACAGAAAACCATCGCAGGGCTGGAGCCAAGGGTGCAGCTGGATGTGGCAGGTAAGTCCAAGAATTTCTTGGTTGACACAGGGGTTACCTACTCTGACCTGACCTCCTACTCTGGAGCCTTCTCCTCTCAACCATTTTGGGTGTTACAAGAAAAAAAATTACAAAAAGATTCACCCAAGCACTTTTTTGTTGCTGGGATAGACAAATATTTTCCCACCAGTTTTTGGTGGTCCCTGACTGTCCTACTTCCTTCTTGGAAAGATCTTTCCTTTTGAAACCTTGAAGCTATTGCAGTCTTGATAGAAAATGCTTTAAAACTCTCTTTTGGGGTAAAATAACTATTTTTACCAGCCACCAAGTGAAACAGCTTCTAAATGGGAGAGGCCTTTTATGGATGTCTGATCAAAGAATCCTTAGATATCAAGTAGTGCTGCTGGAAAATTCAGGCCTGACTATATCCTCTTGTGAGGTTCTTAACCCAGCTACCCTTCTGCTTACTCCTGAGGGCTCTCTCTCCTTTTACTCTTGCCTAGAAACTTTGGACCATTGGACAATCCCTTGAGAAGGATGGTCAGAAGATCCTCTGACCAATCTCAAGGAAATCTGGTACACTGATGGAAGCAGCTTTGTCTTGGATGGAAAAAGAAGAGCTGAATATGCAGTAGCCTCCAATATTGGGACCATAGAGGCTAAACCTTTGCCACCGGGACTTCAGCTCAATTCAGTTCAGTTCAGTTCAGTTCAATTCAGTCGCTCAGTCGTGTCCGACTCTTTGTGACCCCATGAATCACAGCACGCCAGGCCTCCCTGTCCATCACCATCTCCCAGAGTTCACCTAAACTCATGTGCATCAAGTAAGTGATGCCATCCAATCATCTCATGCTCTGTCGTCCCCTTCTCTTCCAGCCCCCAATCCCTCCCAGAATCAGGGTCTTTTCCAATGAGTCAACTCTTCGCATGAGGTGGCCAAAGTATTGGAGTTTCAGCCTCAGCATCAGTTCTTCCAATGAATACCCAGGACTGGTTTCCTTTAAGATAAACTGGTTGGATCTCCTTGTAGCCTAAGGGACTCTCAAGAGTCTTTTCCAACACCACAGTTCAAAAGCATCAATTCTTTTGTGCTCAGCTTTCTTCACAGTCCAACTCTCGCATCCATACATGACCACTGGAAAAACCATAGCCTTAACTAGACAGACCTTTGTTGGCAAAGTAATATCTCTGCTTTTGAATATGCTGTTTAGGTTGGTCATAACTTTCCTTCCAAGGAGTAAGCATCTTTTAATTTCATGGCTGCAATCACCATCTGCAGTGATTTTGGAGCCCCAAAAATAAAGTCTGACACTGTTTCCACTGTTTCCCCATCTATTTCCCATGAAGTGATGGGACCAGATGACTAGTTCTTAGTTTTCTGAATGTTGAGCTTTAACCCAACTTTTTCACTCTCTTCTTTCACTTTCACCAAGAGGCTCTTCCTCTTCACTTTCTATCATAAGGGTGGTGTCTTCTGCATATCTGAGGTTATTGATATTTCTCCCAGCAATCTTGATTCTAGCTTGTGATTCTTCCAGCCCAGCGTTTCTCATGATGTACTCTGCATATAAGTTAAATAAGCAGGGTGACAATATAAAGCCTTGATGTACTCCTTTTCAGCCCAATTAGCTGAGCTCATAGCCCTGACTTGAGGTTTAGAACTGGGAAAAGGAAAAGAGTAGCCTTTTACAGTGACTCCAAGTATGCCTCTCTGGTTCTACATGCACATGCTGCTATTTGGAATGAAAGAGGACAAGTGACCACCTGAGGGTCCCCAATCAAATATGGTAATCAAATACTTAGGCTCTTGGTGGCAGTACATCTCCCTGCTGAGAGTTCAGTCTCCCATTGTAATGGACACCAAAAGGGTAGCCCAGAAGTGGTACAAGGGAACCAAGCAGCTGATCAGGCAGTTTGGAGAGCAGCATTATAGAACCATGACCTAATAGGGGTTACCACCTTAGTTCCACAGACTAATTTGCCAGAAACTCCTTCATATACTGAAGATGAGACTCTTAAAGCTAAGAGTGAGAGCTTTCAAGATCACATGGGGTGGTTCTGAAAGGAGGGACTCCTTTTTCTCTCTGGGAACCTCCAGTGGAAGTTGGTTAACTTCTTACATGCCACCACTCATTTAGGCCCTCCAAAGATTACTAAAAAGGTCCTTCAGAGGAACAAGCCTCCAAACATCTATAAGGCAAGTGGTCTCCTCTTCCCACTTGTCAATTAAACAACCCCCAAGGAGCTCGAAGACCCCAGGTGGCCCAGCCCATCCAATGGCATGGGACCTACCCAGGAGAGGACTGGCAGATGGACTTCACCCAGATGCCAGTTTCTCAAGGGTATAAATACCTATTAGTGATAGATGCATTCACAGGATGGATTGAAGTCTTTCCCACTCAGACTGAGAAGGCCAAAAATGTGGTAAAAAACTCCATGAAATCATTCCAAGATTTGGTCTGCCCAGGTCATTACAAAGTGACAATGGGACATCATTTATTTCTAAGGTCACCCAAGGGGTCTCTACAGCATTGAACATTACTTATTATCTCCATTGTGCCTGGGGGCCTCAGTCTTCAGGAAAAGTAGAAAGAACAAACCAATTCTTAAAATCAGTGATAAAAAAGATAACCCAGGAGACCTCCCTGGGATGAAGGAGGCTTTACCAATAGCTCTCCTTTGCACCTGTGCTACCCCCAAGGAACAGGTTGTTCTTAGTCTTTATGAGATGCTATATGGGAGACCTTTTGTTTATGTCCATTATCTCTTCCTAGATCTAGAGGCTCAGACCTACTGATCTTACACAATGGCCATTGGGCAATTCCAATAGGATATATGCTTGTAGGGTGTCAACCAGGACCCCAAAGATTCTAAAGAGCCACCACTATATGCTCCAGGGACTCATGTCCTAATTAAAGTTTGGAAAGATGGGTCCCCAAAGGCTCAACGCCAGCCCCCATGGAAGGGTCCCTACCCTGTAATACTTTCTACCCCCACAGCAGTCAAGGTACCAGGACACAACTCTTGGATTCAATACTCACTCACTCAGTCAAGCATCGAAGAAAACAGAAGAGGACACTCAGTACACCTGTGAGCCCCTGGGAGATCTCAGATACCTATTCTGGACTACAGATGAGTGCCATTCTAATGAACACCCCCAAAATTGAGCTTCTGGGGATCAGATTTCTCAGGATAGCTCTAAAGAGCCAACACAGCTTGGCATAGACAACACAAAATAGACAGGAGATAGATTTCCTGATCCCTAAATAAGGAGGGACCTGAGCCACCTTGAACAAGACTTGTTGTTTCTGGGAAAATACCTCCAGCCAAGTTAAAAAAGTCTCACAGTCCTCAAGAAAAACATTCAGATTCTATAGGACCTCAAAAAATGAGCTGGAGAGTTCTCAGGTGGCTATAATCTCTTTTGGGGGATCCTTCTCCTGGCAAGGGAAATTTGGAGTTGGCTAATGTCCCTATTAATCCCTGTCATAACCATGTTGATGCTGCTTATGATTGCTCCATGTATTATCAATTGTCTAATCCATTTTGTTTCTTCCCATGTTAACAAGCTACAACATGCAGTGCCCGTTCAACAAGGATTTATAAAACTACACCCAACCAAGGAAAATATCACTCACCCTTAGTTGGATACCACTTTAAGGACTCTGCGGCTTGAGACTAAGAAGGGGAGGCCCAATGGCCCTCGCTATCCCAGGTCAGCAGGAAATAGCCAGAGAGACATCTATGCCCCTGTTCCTAAAGATCTGGGCCTCCCATCTCTTGAGGGGGAAATGTTAGGTAGTTAGAATAGGAAAAAGGAGTCCATAATGGTGGCGACTAAAAAAGAAAGAAAAGAAAAGCCTGCAAACTGGACAAAGGAAGGTCCAAGGACCCGTGTGAGAACCTTAGGGAAAACAGACAGCCTTCCTGGCTGTTCAATTCACATTAGACAGGCTCAGGGGGAGGAGAACAAGCATATACAGAGAGGAGCCAAAATTGAGCTGGGGGCTTCTCTTTGTGTCTTTTGGGTCAGCCTGCCCTCAAGCCTTGAGGGAGTATTTTCCTTTGCTTGTCAAATAAAACTGAGCTGTAACACTGGTCTGTCCATCACTTCAAATTTTTGCTGTGGCAAGACAGAACTGAGGAAATTGCAAACTACCCTGACAGCAGGAAATAATAGTTACATAGTCATAATAACGCAAGTGCTGGATATTGATTTTTTTAAAAATTGTGCTAGAACTACATTGAAATCTGTATTAATCAGAGTTCTCTAGAGAAACAGATTCAATAGGATAGATATCTATCCATACATAGTTATTGATACAGATGTTCCATGCTGTGCTTTGTTGTGTCCAGCTCTTTGTGACCCCATGTACGGTAACCCCCCAGGCTCCTCTCTCCATGGACTTTTCCAGGCAAAAATATTGGAGTGGGTAGCTATTCCCTTCTCTAGGGGATTTTCCCAACTCAGGGACTGAACCTGGGTCTTCTCCATTGCAGGTAGATTCTTTACCATCTGAGCCACCAAGGAAACCCAGTTATAGATACAGATGTAGGTATAGATAAGTATAAACAGTTATATATATATAAAAGTATCTCCATCCAGGAAGCAACAGTTAGAACTGAACATGAAAAAACAGACTGGTTCCAAATAGGAAAAGGAGTGTGTCACCCTGCTTATTTAACTTATATGGAGAGTACATCATGAGAAATGCTGGGCTGGATGAAGCACAAACTGAATCAAGATTACTGGGAGAAACATCAATACCTCAGATATGCAGATGACACCATCCTTATGGTAGAAAGTGAAGAATTAAAGAGTCTCTTGATGAAAGTGAAAGCGGAGAGTGAAAATGTTGGCTTAAAGTTCAACATTCAGAAAACTAAGATCATGGCATCCGGTCCCACCACTTCATGGCAAATAGATGAAGAAACAGTAGAAACAGTGGCTGACTTTATTTTGGGGGCTCCAAAATCACTGCAGATAGATGGTGATTGCAGCCATGAAATTAAAAGAGGCTTACTCCTTGGAAGGAAAGTTATGACCAACCTAGATAGCATATTAAAAAGCAGAGAACTGAACTGAAAGAAATATTTTTATAAGGAATTAATTCACACAATTATGGAGACTGGTGTGTCTCAAGATTTGCAGTGAGTTGGCAAGCTGGAGAACTAGGAGACCCAATGGTTTAGTTCTAGTCAAAAAGCTACCTGCTTGAAGACCCAAGAGGAGTCAATACTCAACTCAAATATGAAAGCAGGAAAAATCGAGTGACCCAGTTCAATTCAGTTGCTCAGTTATGTCCGACTCTTTGCAACCCCATGGACTGCAGTATGCCAGGCTTCTCTGTCCTTCACCGACTCCTGGAGCTAACTCAAACTCATGTCCATTGAGTTGGTAATGCCATCCAACCATCTCATCCTCTGTTGTCCCCTTCTCCTCCAGCCTTCAATCTTTACCAGCATTAGGGTCTTTTTCAGTGAGTCAGTTTTTCACATCAGGTGGCCAAAGTATTGGAGTTTCAGTTTCAGCATCAGTCTTTCCAATGAATATTCAAGACTGATTTCCTTTAGGATGGACTGGTTGGATCGCCTTGCAGTCCGAGGGACTCTCAAGAGTCTTCTCCAACATCACAGTTCAAAAGCATGAAAGCCATCGGAGAGTCCTACATGAAAGGGTCAGCCTTTTGTTCTATACAGACCCTTAATTGATTAGATGAGGCATACCAACATTAGGAAAACCATCCGCTTTATGCCGTCTACCAAGTTGAATGTTACTCACTCCCAAAACACATTTATAGAAATACTTAGAATAATGTTTCACCAACTACCTGGGTGCCCTATTGCCCAGTCAAGTTGACACATCAAACTAACCATTGCAGATGCTCTCAGGGTGTAGTGTATGAGGGAGAGGCGCTAAGTGCATGGCATGAGGAGGGAGGAGTGAGAAATCTAAACAGTTGTTAAGCAAATAGGTAGTTCTAACATATACAGACTCAGAAGCTAGCAGTGTAAAACTATTTGAAACTCTGTATTAGAATTCTTCATAAATATGAAATAGGATGTGTTTAGAACAATACCCAACATACCATAACACTCAATACATATTAAGTCTTATTTCTCAAATATTAGGATTCTTAATGGTATATTTCTCCCTTTCTTTTAATATTATTTTTATACTTTGTATATTAATTTCTCAAGTAGTCTCAGTTTTCAATATTAAGTAATTTTTCATACAATAGTACTGAGAGTGTGAGACTCTGACGAGGATAAAAAGACTTACAGTCAGTTCCTACCAAAGAACTGTGGTGAACTGTAAAAAAGTGAATTTTGAGGTTATGCATAACCATTTCAAATATTAGACTCATGTTTTACTAATGCAAGCTCATACTCACGACATTCCACATATAGCACTTTCAGTTTGTGAAATAAAGTAATAATACCTAAATCAGAAGTTGCTGCATGGTATAAATGAGTCTTACATGTGCTATACTCTGCATACAGAGGCAGCATGAATTCAGAGAGTACTAATTCTTCTTATTTTCCCTGAAGACTGAACAGACTGATTAAGAATACATATATTCTAGATTGATCTAGTGCAAGTAACTCAGTCTCTGTGTGCTTCTGTTTTCTTATCTATAAAGTGAGGTTAATAATAGTACCTTATTATTATTGTAACAATAAGTGTTGTAAAGATTAACGGAGTGAAAATTTATAGTGTGTAGAAAGCCCTTGGAGTAGTCCTGGAATCAATGGGAGCTATTTGTGTGATAATAATAAAATAATAATAATAATAATTACTGTGATATTATTTGCCCCCAGCAACGGTAGTAGTAGTCACAACTAAAATAACAGCCATTATATTTTCCAAAGTCTGGCTTTTAAATTATTCATTTTCCAACTAGTCTTACACAATTCAGGCAAGGTGCTAAGGAGGCACTAGAGGGGTCAGGAGTCTAGTCTTATAAGAAAGGCCTAAGAAAATGACCTTCAATGGTGACAGTAAGGAATTTTGTGGTAATGCCCCCAGAGCAAGGGACTCTAAGAGACAAACTCTAAAGGCTTACATTATGTTCCTGAACTTAAGGGAATAAATGATGGTATGTAAAATCATTCCCCCAAAGCATTTTCAAAGAAAAGGCCAGCCAAAGAATCCTGAGGGAGCAATATATGGAGTAATGTGCTGGTATATGTTTACCAATTGTCAGACCCTCCAGGAGGGGAAAAAATATATACATATATATATATATACACACACACACACATACATACATACATATATATATATATATACATATATATATACACATATATCTATACTTAAAAACCCTGATTTGTAGGACTGCTGATTACCATCATATAAGTATGTGCACTATGGTGGATTTCAAGTTACCACCATAAAGTTACTGAACACTGAATTGGAAATTGATGCTATCAGCTTTCACGAGCCCTAGGAGCAAGCTACATTCCTACAGAAAGCATTATCTTTAACAGTTAAAGTTCTGGAGGTGAGGCTATCAGAAGAAACTGCTGAAGCATCCTACAAGAAAAACAAATCCACCATCGTCACCAATACAAAGACTCAACATTAAGTTACAAATGAACCAGTCATGTAGAGTCTTTTTTACCCTTCACCACTTCTCTATTCCCCTACACCTTGTTGATATTTAATGATAGCACCAGCAGTAAAGAACTGCTTGCCAATGCAAGAAATGTTTAAGAGTTGTGAGTTTGATCTTGGTTCGGGAAGATCCCCTGGAAGAGGGTCTGGCAACCCACTCCAGTATTCTTGCCTGGAGAATCCCACAGACAGGGGAGCCTGGCAGGCTACAGTTCAATAGGATCACAGAGTCTGACAGGACTGAAGCGACTTAGCACATAGGCAACAAGCAGAAACCTCAACTAAACTGAGAGACCTGGAGGAGGAGCTCTTACATCCTGTGACAGTAGCAGAGGCCAGCAAAGAAAGACTTTAACACTTTTCCTTCCTGGGAGGGAGCCAGTCAATGAAAAACCAAGAACTCCTTATTTACTAAGCCCTCCCAACTTCCTTTTCCTCTCCTCTCTGTAAGAGCATGTCGCTTCTCTTGCTGTGCAGGGGGATCTGCACATGGCTCACCATGGTTGCAGACTGTAAATTGCAATTCTCAGTTAATCCTGAATAAACCCATATATGCTGGAGAAATATCTGGCAGTCTATTTGCTTCAGGTCTGTTAGCCTGACACTGTAGGGGACAGAAATATGAGATAAGAAGTGACAGAGCATGAGGCAAGAACTACATCAAGAGAAAAAAAGTGAAGTCAGCTATGACATTTTCCCCCAGTACAGCCTGTGGCAGTCTTGAGCAGATGTTGGAGAGACATTTTAAATTGAATAATGGTCTATATTTTTATGGGAAAAACCTAGATTCTTTTGTGTTATTTTAATCTTTTTTAAAAACTATGGAGTCTACTGAACTTCTTCTGGGAAAAGCAAATGACAACAACAAATCTTCAGATGAAACCCAAAAGATAGAGGTGAAAAAAAGAAAATAAGAGTTGCATTCTGCCTGTGCCCAACCTAGTCTGGCTGGTTCAATAAACTGGTTCTAAAGTAATACAGAGGGCTTCCCCAGTGGCTCAGCTTCTACCTTCAATGCAGGAGACATATGAGATGTGGGTTTGATCCCTGGGTGAGGAAGATCCCCTGGAAGAGTGCACAGCAACTTACTGCAGTATTCTTGCCTGGAGAATCTCCATGGACAGAGGAGCCTGGCAGGCTAGTCCATAGGGTCACAAAACAGTTGGACATGACTGAAGCAACTGAGCATGCATAAGTAATATAGAAGTCAATTGAGAATGAATGCTTCATAAAGATATAATTTTAATAAAGAGTAATGGTCACAGAGAAGCCCAGCCTTACCTGGCTAGCCTCTGCTATTCAGTTCAGTTCAGTTGCTCAGTTGTGTCTGACTCTTTGTGACCCTATGAATCACAGCACACCAGGTCTCCCTGTCCATCACCAACTCCTGGAGTTCACTCAAACTCATGTCCATAAAGTCAGTGATGCCATCCAGCCATCTCATCCTCTGTCGTCCCCTTCTCCTCTTGCCCTCAATCCCTTCCAGCTTCAGAGTCTTTTCCAATGAGTCAATTCTTTGCATGAGGTGGCCAAAGTATTGGAGTTTCAGCTTTAGCATCAGTCCTTCCAAAGAACACCCAGGACTGATCTTTAGAATGGACTGGTTGGATCTCCTTGCAGTCCAAGGGACTCTCAAGAGTCTTCTCCAACACCATAGTTCGAAAGCATCAATTCTTCAGCATTCAGCTTTCTTCACAGTCCAACTCTCACATCCATACATGACTACTGGAAAAACTATAGCCTTGACTAGATGGACTTTTGTTGGCAAAGCAATGTTTCTGTTTTTCAATATGCTATCTAGGTTGGTCATAACTTTCCTTCCAAGGAGTAAGTGTCTTAATTTCATGGCTGCAATCACCATCTGCAGTGATTTTGGAGCCCAGAAAAATAAAGTCTGACACTGTTTCCACTGTTTCCCCCATCTATTTGCCATGAAGTGATGGGACCAGATGCCATGATCTTCGTTTTCTGAATGTTGAGTTTAAGCCAACTTTTTCACTCTCCACTTTCACTTTCATCAAGAGGCTCTTTAGTTCCTCTTCACTTTCTGCCTTAAGGGTGGTGTCATCTGCATATCTGAGGTTATTGATATTTCTCCCAGCAATCTTGATTCCAGCTTGTGCTTCTTCCGGTGTTTCTCATGATGTGCTCTGCATATAAGTTAAATAAGCAGGGTGACAATATACAGCCTTGAGGTACTCCTTTTCCTATTTGGAACCAGTCTGTTGCTTCATGTCCACTTCTAACTGTTGCTTCCTGTCCTGAATATAGGTTTCTCAAGAGGCAGGTTAGGTGGTTTGGTATTCCCATCTCTTTCAGAATTTTCCACAGCTGTAGCCCCTGCTATTATAGTAACATTATTAAAATTAATCACACTCTTTAAACCTCAGTGAAGGTTATTCTTCCTATAAAGTTCTTAGCACAATCTTTCTTTTATTTTCTCTTGACTACTGAATGTCCTCTGACTGTGCGTCTTTGGGGATTGGAACCAAGTACTGTTTTCCTGCACTGCATAGAACACAGTACACTTTTTCACCTGTCCTGTAGCTGTGTGCTGTCATGTACTTGGGAAACATGTGTTTCCTTTAGTAGATTAAAAATATTCTTTGTCCTTTGTATGGAATTAATTTTCTCAACAAGTCATTTTTTATCTGAAATGTAAAGATCAATTTAATCCCAGTTTTGGTCAATAAAATGGTATACTCCACTCAACTAAAATGGAAATTAATGGTATTTTATCATCCAGTGGGCAAGATTCACAGTGCCTACAAACCTGAAGAATCAGCAGACGTTGGAAAGAGCACAGTTAAATGGTGGACATAGTGAATCCTTAACACCAACACCATAAAAGTATCTAACTCTTTTGATGAATGTCTTCCCTTTGGAATTTTGTGCCATAAAAAGAATAACTTCTTAATTGTGTGTGTAATATTGTAGTTAAAAAAGAGAAATGTTAGACATCCTATAAATTTATGTAAATTAACATAAAGAAGAACACCATCCTTTTCTAATTCATTGGAACAAAATCTGTTAGCTCTTGCTCACATTCTTTCTGTGGTCTGAAATGTATGAATCATCTCACCTATGTAATAGGCTTATCCTCAATCATATTTATTTTGGAATTTCCAAATTTTCACTCTTGTTGTATTTTCCTCCCAAACTTGTTACATGCACAGCTTTCCATAGTTTGTTTGAAAGTAGTTCTATCAATTATAATTGTTCTGGTCAAAAGCCTTAGCATTGTCTATGACCCTTTTCTTTTTCTCATACTCTACAATTATTTTGTCAGGAATCCTGCTAACTTAACTTCCAAAAATATATGGAATCTGACTCATTTTGTTGATCCAAACTGTCATCTGAAATGATCATAAGCTGATATTCCTATTTATATCGTGTCTCTTTTCTCTTACAGTGAACATTAGTTTCTTTAAAAATATATTAATCACTTTTAATTGTTTAATTGCTCTATTCTCTATTACAATGTGAGCTCCACTAGGGCAGGCATCTTTCTCTGTTACGTGTCCACCAATGTATCAAGGACATTTTATGCAGTACCTGGCTTGCAGTAGGTCCTTAGCACTTTTTAAGTGAATAAGTATTTGGCCTAACAGATATACTTGGATAATATCTCTATTTTTACATGTATGTGTGTATATACTATATATATTATATGCTATCCACACATATATATATATACACATATATATATATCTGTATATATGTATTTGGATAGAAAATATTATATTGATATTATTTAGATAGAAAATTTATTATTCTGGTGGGAAGAATGCAAATATATTTATTTTGGATCTTACTAAACAGATTTTTTTTTCAAAATTCCATTCTACACAAAGATTATGACTTAACTTGTTCTATAAAGTTTAAATCAACATTTTGAATGAGGAATGGCATTCCTCAAACAGACCATAGAGAAGATATTAGAGAAATGGGCTTATGTCATTTATGGATGTATCTACAAAAACAGCATGTTGCATGTCTTATTTAACAGAAAAATGGCTGAACTCTTCACTTAAAAATATTTCTTTAGTATATACTGCATATCTATTATTGTAAATAGTGTTTTTTTTTTAAAGCACTAAAGTGAATGAGACCTGGGCATTGCTCTTAGGAATCTAATAAGTTTAGAATTTTATTTAATATTAAACTAATTATAACATGTGAGTAATAATATAATTATTATCATGCCAGGAGCATACACATAGTGTTATACGCACTCAAAGAAAGAAGAACTAAATATGATGTTTTGTGGTTTTATTTCCTTATTATATTGATGTCATGGAGAACAGCAAGGAAACTTTTCAAGTTGGAGAAGTTCCCTTCCTTTTTGGAATGAAATATCTACAAAAGCTTATTAAAATATCATGCAGCAATTAAAGATATTTTGAAAGCATTATCTTTTTAAAATTTCAAAACTCTTACACTTTGAAATGTGGGATGGTTAAATTTTTATAACATGAAAGACTACAAGAGCTTTGTTTTTATGGAACATTGTAATATGGCTATCTCAGCACAAGCATCCAAGTTAGGCCCTAATTAAGTATATATCAAAAGGATCACCCATATAAAAAATCTTAAATACCCCTGGAATTAAGATAATTTATATTTATGATTAAATGTAAGAATAATTAATCCACCCATAAATTATGGAATGAAGAATATAAATTTGTGTTAGAAACAACAAACTCCTGTAGCTTTTACTTTTAGCTATGAAGTAGACAGTGAAAATATTTTTGCATTTTTGATAGATAGTCTGATTTCTTAAACTCAAAATTTGTAGTTATTCCATTCTGCAGTTTCTGGGCCTAAATTTTATTCATTGACTCCTTAATATATCCAACTCTAAAGGAATATCTGCTTTTTTAGCAGATATTTCTAGGATGTTATGCTTTTCTCTCAACAAAGGGAAACCTCACAAATTCAAAATATTCAGAAAATTCTCCCTAGTTCTATATTTTCCTATTTCCACAGAATATAGTCCATCCCCCTAGTAATTACTCTTACCATTTTACTTCTAAGTTCCTTCACAAATTTCCCTGACTTTGATAACCATATTTATTCCTCCTGTTTCTTTTTAAACTCAGTTTATATTCTTCTACATATTAATAAACCCATAGGGTTTTAGATTTGAAAGAATGAAAACTCTTAATCATTGCACTGACATCATCTATAAAAACCCTGTAGTATGCAGGTAAACTAGCTCTCAGAAGGAAAAAAATAAAAATCCTGATTTATAGTGTTTGCTAATATCTCTAGTGCAAATATTCGCAAAGTTTACTGATTTTAAGATACCAAGCCAACTAGAAAAATTCCTACATATTTAACATTTGTCTTTCATAACTGGTAGGAGATAACTCAAGCATATGTTGCAAGCGTTCAACACTCTCTATTTAGAATACTTTTTGTGACCTGCAACTACTTCACGAAGAAGCCTGTGTACTGATAGACATCAAGTTTTAAAGAGATCTCCCTTATATATACTCAAAATGCTTTGCTGTGGAATTTACCTCTGAGTTGGCATTAATCACAATTCAAAAGCTACACTGTATAAAAAGAAACTTCTTGCCATATGACAGTTAGTCAAAGACTTTAAGGCAGCTTCTACTTCTATTAATGTTTTCTTTCCCAGGTTAACCATGACACTTTTTTCTAACTCTTTCTCATATCCATGGTTTCCATAGACCTTAACAACCACTTATGTTCTTGCGGTGTACTATAATTAACTGCCAACCGGGTCTAAAAATTAAAAATAACACCAGATGTGGTCTGGGCAAAGTAAAGAGCTGGAGAGTTATTACTTTGCTTTCCCTGGGTATTAAAATTTTGCTAATGCTGTGTGAAAATTCATTAGATAATTTTGGCTGCCGAATCACACCGTTGGCTTCACAGAATTCTAAAACTGACTTTATCCAGACAAGTATGTTTTGTTTTGTTTTGTTTTAAACTAAAATGCAGTTAAGCCAGCGTGTGTGTTTTGTTTTGGTTTGTTTTGTTTTAATAGAAACATCCTGTTCTTGCCCAGCTAATTTCTGAAAATAAGTGTAGGAAATTACATTAATACCTCTGGCATTTTAGCCTATTAATTCAGCTTTTCTTTTCAAACAACAGTGCAATTGATTCATAGTCTGTCAACTTCTCCTATCTTTATGTTTGTGATATTTTCAAATATAAAAGTATACGTTCACTGTTTGCATCCAAATACAAAATAATCTAAGTGATAAAGTGGCAAGAGTGGATGGAGAGCCTTCCTATGGGAAGTGCATATGAGGAAAGCCTGAACTTTAGATCTTTTCATTTTTCTCCTGAGATGGTCTTTTTTCCTTCTCTGACATCCCTCATTCTCACATGAGGAGCTGTAGCCCAGAAAATACCATCAAAATTGTTGTATCATCTGCATGGTCTCAATTCCAAATGCTTACTTGTCTTCAATATGCAGTGTTCAGTTAGATAAAAGGATGACAACTCCAACTGCACAATCCAAATCTCCTCCTCCCAAACCTTCAGACTTCAACCTAAGACTTCAAAGTAACTAAAGATATCATTCATGTTCCTTTCTGATATATCACTTACTTACTCAAGACTCAACAGGAGAACAAAGTTATTTGGGCTTTTTAGAGGTTTTGGCAAATTCCTTCTTATCTTAGATAAGAATTTCTTGGAAGATAACACCTTTCCCAGCAAACTTGGATAACACCAGCAAATTTGGAAAACTCAGCAGTGGCCACAGGACTGGAAAAGGTCAGTTTTCATTCCAATCCCAAAGAAAGGCAATGCCAAAGAATGCTCGAACTACCGCACAATTGCACTCATCTCACATGCTAGAAAAGTAATGCTCAAAATTCTCCAAGCCAGGCTTCAGCAATATGTGAACCGTGAACTTCCTGATGTTCAAGCTGGTTTTAGAAAAGGCAGAGGAACCAGAGATCAAATTGCCAACATCTGCTGGATCATGGAAAAAGCAAGAGACTTCCAGAAAAACATCTACTTCTGCTTTATTGACTATGCCAAGGTGCCAGGGGCCAGTGTGAGGAACTCCGCCCATGGCATAGGTCATGAGGAAGGAGGCTTGGCATACGCAAAGGCGTGATCAAGCCTCTGGAAACCCCCTGTTCCCGAGCATCTAACCCCAAAACCAAAGTCTGTTTTATGCTCTCACCTACACCTCTGACTTTACGGGGGGCTCTCCCCCATAACCGTTTCTCTCGGAGGAGTAAACATGCAGCTCCAAGGCAATAAAAATTCCTGGGCGTGACAAGAGTGTTTCAGCTTACGGACTCCTCTGAAGGTTATCTAGCCCACCTGTATAGGTTCATCCAGCCACATGTTGTTTACACAGGTTGTTTACAGCCTCCCAACCTGAGAGGCACGAGATGTTTTAGACTTACTAAAGGCAAATTCTTTTGGGGAGTTGGAAATTATTAGTATTTGGGTTGGTTAGGAATTATATTGGTGAAGGGTTTTTCATTTGTTGTATCAATAGTTGCTGCTAATTCCCTGCTCTGAGTGGGACAAGGATGTCTCAGGTCAAACCTCTCTGCTGACAGACTAGCTTGTGTGACAGGATTATCCATACTGCTGCCACTACGCACATGATTGTTTACTACCTCTCAACCGTAAACAGCACAGAGAGTTTTGGAGTATTTTGAGAGTCTTAATTAGCATAGGGCTTTTTCTTCTTGTTGAGTCAATGATTGGCACCAGGCCTCCATATCCTTAGGCACCTAGGAATATATTAATCAATGTATTTGGAATATAGAAAAGGAAATATAGTAGTTTTTGATGTTAGCATTACTAGACTTTTTGAGTTAATGAATTTTCTCTTTTGCAATAGATCACTGTACTTTGTTATAAATCACTGTGTCCTTGCTATGTGAAAATGTAAATTTATCACTATCTTAAGACTAAATAGATCTTAAGGGGAACATTGGCGAAAGGATTGTATTTGTTGGGCTGATGTTTGCTGCTAAATCTCCATATTCCCTGCCCTTATAATGAGTATAACTAGCATATAGGAGAAATAAGCATTAACCTTTAAGCATATAGGAGAAATAAGTATTAACCTTTAAGATTAATCATGTTAACCTTGGGTTAAATGAATTCCTTTCTTGATTGTAACTCACTACACCCTCACCCTATAGGAATGTAACTTTATTTGGAGGGTGGTGCCTGGTTTAAGAAAAAACACCCTTGGAAGAAATAAGTTTTTTGGTTATCAGAAAGAAAGGATCATAAAATGTCATCGGGTCTTATGGCCAGAAGATGATGTAATATCCCTAAGACCTTTTTTTATATACATTTATGTGAAGCACCTGATTTTGATAAAGGTCAGGACTGCTGACCCCTGCGTGACTCTGTATTCATCCCTATATGTAACAAAAGGTATATAAGCAAACCCAAAAATAAAGAAATCAAATCAGTTTCCAGAAAGACTGATTCCCCCATGTCGCTTCTTTCTTGCTTCCTGTTTTTCTGGCTGAATTCCCATCTGGAGCATCGATGCTATTCCACGTAATCCAAGTTATTCAGCCTCTTTTTCTCCACTAATCTTCCTACTACACTATCTGTTTCTAATCTCTCTATATATCTGTAATTAAATATGTATTTTTCCAAGGACGCCGACGCCGTCCCCACCTTCGAATTCCCTGGATCCACCAGGGCTGGACCCCAGCACCAAAGCCTTTGACTGTGTGGATCACAATAAACTGTGGAAAATTCTGAAAGAGATGGGAATACCAGACCACTTGACCTGCCTCTTGAGAAATCTGTATGCAGGTCAGGAAGCAACAGTTAGAACTGGACATGAAACAACAGACTGGTTCCAAATAGGAAAAGGAGTACGTCAAGGCTGTATATTGTCACCCTGCTTATTTAACTTCTATGCAGAGTACATCATGAGAAATGCTGGACTGGAAGAAGCCCAAGCTGGAATCAAGATTGCCGGGAGAAATATCAATAACCTCAGATATGCAGATGACACCACCCTTATGCCAGAAAGTGAAGAGGAGCTAAAAAGCCTCTTGATGAAAGTGAAAGAGGAGAGTGAAAAAGTTGGCTTAAAGCTCAACATTCAGAAAATGAAGATCATGGCATCCGGTCCCATCACTCAATGGCAAATAGATGGGGAAACAGTGGAAACAGTGTCAGAGTTTTTTGGGGCTCCAGAATCACTGCAGATGGTGACTGCAGCCATGAAATTAAAAGATACTTACTCCTTGGAAGAAAAGTTATGACCAACCTAGATAGCATATTCAAAAGCAGACATTACTTTGCCGACTAAGGTCCGTCTAGTCAAGGCTATGGTTTTTCCAGTAGTCATGTATGGATGTGAGAGTTGGATTGTGAAGAAGGCTGAGCACTGAAGAGTTGATGCTTTTGAACTGTGGTGTTGGAGAAGACTCTTGAGAGTCCCTTGGACTGCAAGGAGATCCAACCAGTCCATTCTGAAGGAGATCATCCCTGGGATTTCTTTGGAAGGAATGATGCTAAAGCTGAAACTCCAATACTTTGGCCACCTCATGCGAAGAGCTGACTCATTAGAAAAGACCCTGATGCTTGGAAAGATTGAGGGCAGTAGGAAAAGGGGATGACAGAGGATGAGATGGTTGGATGGCATCACCAACTCAACGGACATGAGTCTGGGTAAACTCTGGGAGTTGGTGAAGGACAGGGAGGCCTGGCGTGCTGTGGTTCACGGGGGTCACAAAGAGTCAGACACGACTGAGTGACTGAATTGAACTGAACTGAAAAACACTGCTACTTCTTTATTGAAATAATAACAGCAACATGAAAGTTTTGTCCATCATTCCCAAGTGAATTAGACACCCCCCCCAAAATTTCATCTCTCATTTTCGTTTTCTAACTCTTATTTTAACAACTCCACTCCTCTTCTCACATACAGCTGGGTCTTTCTTGCTTCTTGGTTTTATGGCTTTGACTTGTCATGGTCATTCTGTCCTTATTTTATCCACTCATGTCTCTCATATCAAATCTGAGATCTAAGCAAGGCTTTTCTAGGAAACCTCTCCTTAGTAGCCATGCCTGACCTTCATCAAGTCTTTCTATGCATCCTCTCAAGCCCTGATATACATACTCAGTGTGAAGCACACTAAACCACACTTATTAATATGTCACAAACACATTACCATTCATCATTTTTCCATCTTTGTCACATGCATCCCCACATCCATAACATCCTCTGCCTGGGTATGGATATTGTCACTTTAATATAACTTCCTGCTCAGAGCCTTCCAGGCCCTCTGCTATAAAGCTAAAATTTCTTTGAACAAAATTTGAAGCTTCTGACTGCTGTTCATCTTCTGGGCTCAACAGCTCAACAGTTGATATAAACAGCTCCTCACATCTGAATTGCTCCATAAAGTTTCTAGAAATTCTATACGTTATCCCACACCCAGTGTGCTCCTGCTGCTTCCTGAAATGACTGAAACTATATCCCGATTAGAAGAAAATGTGTTTAGGCGTCAGGTTCAGCTCAAGTACTACTTTCTTGATGAAATTCATTTTGTGTTCATAACCATAAAAAATGTTCCACTTTTCCATTCAACTATCTTTTCCACTGTTGGGGTTCAATAGGCAAGAGTCAGCACAAGCTTTATAGTCACATAGACCCGGTGTGAATCCAGTATATTGTTTAGTAGAAAAACATGAACAAAAACTAATGACGCCATTTTCTGATATAGCTCATATTGTGTATCCTCTAAGTTCCTTCTAGAATGTCCTTTGCCTTCATCTCTACCCTACTTTTTCTTACCATTATATTTAATTTGTATATCTCACAGGCACTTCTTAATTTTATATGGTAGACATTGTTAAAAATTGAAAGGTGATTACAAATAAAATCTAGTTGAATTTTCCCAAAAGGGTAGAAAATAAGAGAAAAGACATTTGTATTATTTTTCTCATATCACATGAAACTGAATAACACGTCTTTAAAAAAAAGTAAAACTTCAGATGGCATTGGCCTATAATCATGAATTTATTAGTTTGCTTCTCCATTATAGAAAGTGTTGCATCCAAGTATCTGTCACACTGAAGGATTTTCCAGATTCAGCTCTTTCTCAGATTGCACTGGCGTTGCCATGAGTTACCCTCGCTGTGTTTTCACTGTGGTGAAGCAAGTTTATAGCAGCACTACCTTCTTGTTTGCCTTGTGTCTGATGAACTCTATTTTTCCTTCATTGTAATTATCTTTTAACAGTTATCATCAGAGTCTTCCTTTTAAATGGATTTTTTAAATAATATTTGTTTTTAGTTTTGACTTAAAAATTAAAAGAAAAAAGCCTGTAATAATTCTAAATTCTAAACCTATATGACCGAACAAAGCAATGTCATCTGACAAGGTCAATCCCACTTAGGAAAGTACCTGTCCTCTTGCTTTGGGTATTTATTTTGCCCCTTAATTCACTGGAGCACTGGAATGAGTTCCTAAAAAGTACTGGTGTTTAATTCACAAGATATTGGTGGAGTCTCTTATTTTCTGAATTTCTGTTATTAATTTGAATGCACATTTTAAAGAAAGAAAGAAATATCATCACTAGATTATTTCCAAAAGCATATCAATTAATCATCCATAAGTGAGAGGAAGGCATATTAGGATTATTATATTCTACCATGCATTCTGTTTATAATTATGCATTTCATTCTCTCCTTGATTTGGAACTCCTGTAGGTAAAATGCCTACCTTGTCTATTTCATTTAGCACTGAAAATGTCAAATACATTGCCTTATTAAGAAGAGTAAGTGCATTAAAAATGTTGAATCAAACTACATTTGATTAAATCTAATTACTGGATTGGAAAGATCCCCTGGAGTAAGAAATGGAAACCCACTCAAGTATTCTTGCTTGGAAAAATCAATGGATGGAGAAGCCTGGCAGTCTAGAGTCTATGGGGTCACAAAGAGTCAGACATGACTGAGCAACTGAGCATGGAGCACGATTACTGGGTAGTTATTTTGAAGAGAGGGGAGGTCTATTTATGTATGTTGTTGTTTTGTGATTATACATTGCAACATTCAGTAAAAGGTTAAAACAATTTAAATTTAGAAATGTGTACTGCAATCAATGTTAATCTTTATCAGAAAAATTCTTCTACCAAAATCCCACCTCTCATCAAAAATGTCAAGTCTCATTGCTGTTAAGAAATGAGATGTTCATACAGAAATAAAATGATAAAAAGTATTCAGCACCTGCTGCCTTTAGGCAAATTCTAAATTAAAGTTTCCCTTGTTTAGAAATACTACACATCTAGATAGTGAAAGTGTAAAATTTCGTTTGGCAAGATTTTCTCACTTCAACTTTTTGATGTATAGATATTTGTGTGAAATAATTCAATTACCACTTATTGGTTATGTGACAAAACCTTTGTACTCTTATTATCAGAGGATTCATTGAATTAATTGATTGGTCTTCCTAGGGTATTCTTTTGACTATAACATTACTGAATTATAATTTTCAGAAAGATAAAATTATGACATATAAAATAAACATGGGCCAAAATTTTATTTAATTCATTAATTAACAGGGAAATCAGTAAGATGTTATAATCAATTCAAAGGAGAATTTAATTCTTTCAAATTAATTCTTCAAATTAATTTCCTAATAGATTTAAAATTCTTTAAACTTCCATGCAACGTTAGGTCATATTTGATGTCACCTTTTCCATGGGGCAAAAATCAAGTTTCTTTCCTCCCTGGGCCATATTTATTTGCCCTATGATCCTGTTTTGAATGAGTTATCATCTACTCTTACAGTGATATAAAATGACCTAATTGAGAGAAAGCCAGTAATAGCTACACACCTTTATGTGCTAAGTCGCTTCAGTCATGTCTGATTCTTTGCAGCACCATGGTCTGTAGTCCACCAGGCTTCGCTATCCATGGGATTCTCCAGGCAAGAATACTAGAGTGGATGCTCCAGGCATCTTCCAGACCCAGGGATCAAACCTGTGACTCCTGCGGCTCCAGCATTGCAGGCAGATTCTTTACTACTGAGTCACTGGGGAAGCACACCTTTATAGAATCAGATAAAACCCAGAAGATAAAAGTGTATCCAATACTCTCCTTTGTAAATTTGGGCATTTTTTTTTTATGAAAGAATATCTAATTTTGGAATGTGATCTTGATATTTAATCTTTTCTAGGACTTTTCTCAGTAGTGGAGCCTATTACAGTTTGTTTTAATGTTATTCAACAGTATGATTAATTTTTTTAAGGATATAAACTTTTCATGGCAACAGACTGGTTCAGAATTTAGCTAGATACCAGAATTATTTAATATAGGTGCTGACTCAGGAATTTCTCATTCTATGACTTTTCTGAGCTCAATCCTCTTAAGTTGAAGCTTTATATTATTTTCTCTGCTTCTCTAGCATCTAAGGGTTTGTGGTCTGATTTAAACTACAGGTCTAAATTAAGTTCAAAGCTATTTCCAGTTTCCAAGATCAGAAACTCATTCTATTTTCTTCTTAACTTCCATATCCAGAAGTTCTTTGAGTCCTATTGTTCTCAGGCCAGGATAAGTTTCTTTGCTGTCAAATAAGACTGAGTGGAGAAGGGGTTTCAGATTTTCTCTACCAGGGTATGTCAATAGATCACTTATTCTTTGATGACAGACAAGAGTAATTTTACTTTTTGGGGTAGTGGTGAGGGCTAAATAAATGCCTTAGAACCACATCTTAGCCAAAGAGAGAGTGATAACACTTAAAAAAAAGCAAAACACTTCAGAAAGCACCTTTCCACTTCAAGTCATAGGGAGCATTTTCAAAGAGTTAGATTTCCAAGGAATCAGTTTGTGGGAGAAGAGCTATGAAGGTGATGAATTTGTTACTTTAGAAACTAATCATATTCTATACTTGGTGACCTGAAGAATGACATGCCAAATCATTTGCCAAGTATAAGGACATAGTTTCACTCCTTGAAATCATCTTTAAATAGTCAAATCACACTTCATTTGTATAAATCAAGTATGCTTTCATGTTCTATTACTTAGCAGTGCTATCAAAGGTGAATTAATGATGGGTAACAATAAAGACAAGGAGCCCGATTAAATGGACATTTCAATGGTCCAAGTAAGATTTAATGATAGACTGAAATGAGGGTAGTTGCTATAGGAAAGGAGGTGGTTCAAAAGCATAATTATCAGAATTTGGTGACCCAAGTGTGAGGGAAAATGTAGGCTATCAATTGGCTTAATTATTTTCTCAGAGTTGTATCAGCACAAATACAATATGCACACAAACTGTCTATTCATTTCCTCTGCCACACAGACTGGCATTGGAACTGGAGACTCTGGTGGCCAGCTGGGCTGCTCTTTCCACAATGGCTCTGTGGTTCTTGAAGGAGACATATTGTCCTCACAGCATAGTAAGATTCATTGCACATCAGTAGCACTTCATGGGCTGGAAACTTCTAGAAGCCACTGAACAGCAGGTGCTTTGTTTTCTTGTTGCTCCCATAACCCATGTTGAGAGTCAACATTTCCATAGACAGAGAATTCATTAATTGAGGTTTATTACCTAAATAGTTGATGTAGGAAATAAGAGATGCTATGACATTTGACATTGATAATGTTGAGTTTGAAATTCTATTAACTGTTCTGGAAAGTAGTTCAGGGTCTGGAAACTGGAAACACACAACTGAGGTTATTGTGTTTATAGGCTTTAGTTAAACCCACAGTGATGATATTGCCAAAGAGAGTGTATACATGGAAAGAAAAGACTGATAATTAAGAGAATGAAACCTGATAATCGAACCAAAGAGGAAACTAAGAAAGTTTTAAGAGTTTGTTGAGAAACTGTGGATAAGTTGGTGTCAATCAGAGTATTGGAAGAATTGAAAGCCTTGAACATATACAGATATTCATACATTTATATCTATAGCTGTACCTATCCATCCTGAAGACATTGAACAATAGAAATCAGGAGAAGTTAAATATTTAGGAGAAAGAAGATAAACTTGTTGGACAAAGATCCTGGAAGAAGAATATAAAAGCATCTGCAGATATAAATTATTTTATACAAAATAGGCAAGTGGTTGATATGGTTCATGCCTGATGACCTCAATTTTATTTAAAAAATGCAGGTAAACTTGTAAAATGTGTCAGAGTAGGCTTTTTAAAAGAATCTGAAGAAAAGCAACTATATGTATACCAGATTCACTTTGCTGTGTACTTGAACTTAATACAACATTGTAAATAAACTACACCCAATAATTTTTGTTAATTCTAAAGAGAAAAATAACTATATGAAAGGTATTTTAAAAAAAGGAAAAAAAAAGTAACTGACCAAGAAAACTATAGGGATGGTTGAGTGTTTCTGTAGTCAAGCTGAAATGGGATTCCAGTAATTTATAGTGGTTTAAGTAACACTTCAGTTCAGTTCAGTCCAGACGCTCAGTCGTGTCCGACTCTTTGCGATCCCATGAATCGCAGCACGCCAGCCCTCCCTGTCAATCACCATCTCCCAGCGTTCACTCAAACTCACATCCTTCGAGTCCATGATGCCATCCAGCCATCACATCTTCGGTTGTCCCCTTCTCCTCCTGCCCCCAATCCCTCCCTGCATCAGAGTCTTTTCCAGTGAGTCAACTCTTCACATGAGGTGGCCAAAGTACTGAAGCTTCAGCATTAGCATCATTCCTTCCAAAGAAATCCCAGGGCTGATCTCCTTCAGAATGGACTGGTTGGATCTCCTTGTAGTCCAAGGGACTCTCAGGAGTCTTCTCCAGCACCACAGTTCAAAAGCATCAATTCTTCGGTGCTCAGCCTTTTTCACAATCCAACTCTCACATCCATACATGACTACAGGAAAAACCACAGCCTTGACTAGATGGATCTTAGTCGGCAAAGTAATGTCTCTGCTTTTGAATATACTATCTAGGTTGCTCATAACTTTTCTTCCAAGGAGTAAGCATCTTTTAATTTCATGGCTGCAATCACCATCTGCAGTGATTTTGGAGCCCCCCAAAATAAAGTCTGACACTGTTTCCACTGTTTCCCCATCTATTTCCCATGAAGTGATGGGACTGAATGCCATGATCTTCATTTTCTGAATGTTGAGCTTTAAGCCAACTTTTTCACTCTCTTCTTTCACTTTCATCAAGAGGCTTTTTAGCTCCTCTTCAGTTTCTGCCATAAGGGTGGTGTCATCTGCATATCTGAGGTTATTAATATTTCTCCTGGCAATCTTGATTCCAGCTTGTGCTTCTTCCATTCCAGCATTTCTCATGATGTACCCTGCATAGAAGTTAAATAAGCAGAGTGACAATATACAGCCTTGATGTACTCCTTTTCCTATTTGGAACCAGTCTGTTGTTCCATGTCCAGTTCTAACCATTGCTCTCTGACCTGCATACAGATTTCTCAAGAGGCAGGTCAGGTGGTCTGCTATTCCCATCTCTTTCAGAATTTTCCACAGTTTATTGTGATCCGCAGAGTCAAAGGCTTTAGCATAGTCAATAAAGCAGAAATAGATGTTTTTCTGGAACTCTCTTGCTTTTTCCATGATCCAGCAGATGTTGGCAATTTGATCTCTGGTTCCTCTGCCTTATCTAAAACCAGCTGGAACATCAGGGAGTTCACGGTTCACGTATTGCTGAAGCCTGGCTTGGAGAACTTTGAGCATTACTTTACTAGCATGTGAAATGACTGCAATTGTGCGGTAGTTTGAGCATTCTTTGGCATTGCCTTTCTTTGGGATTGGAATGAAAACTGACCTTTTCCAGTCCTGTGGCCACTGCTGAGTTTCCAAATTTGCTGGCATATTGAGTGCAGCACTTTCACAGCATCATCTTTCAGGATTTGAAACAGCTCAACTGGAATACCATCACCTCCACTAGCTTTGTTCATAGTGATGCTTTCTAAGGCCCACTTGACTTCACATTCCAGATTTCTGGCTCTAGATTAGTGATCACACCATCATGATTATCTGGGTCGTGGAGATCTTTTTTGTAGAGTTCTTTCGTGTATTCTTGCCACCTCTTCTTAATATCTTCTGTTTCTGTTAGGTCCATGCCATTTCTGTCCTTTATCGAGCCCATCTTTGCATGAAATGTTCCCTTGGTATCTCTAGTTTTCTTGACGAGATCTCTAGTCTTTCCCATTCTGTTGTTTTCCTCTATTTCTTTGCATTGATCACTGAAGAAGGCTTTCTTATCTCCTCTTGCTATTCTTTGGAACTCTGCATTCAGATGCTTATATCTTTCCTTTTCTCCTTTGCTTTTCACTTCTCTTCTTTTCACAGCTATTTGTAAGGCCTGCCCAGACAGCCATTTTGCTTTTTTGCATTTCTTGTCCATGGGGATGGTCTTGATCCCTGTCTCCTGTACAATGTCACGAACCTCATTCCATAGTTCATCAGACACTCTATCTATCAGATCTAGGCCCTTCAATCTATTTCTCACTTCCACTGTATAATCATAAGGGATTTGATTTAGGTCATACCTGAATGGTCTAGCGGTTTTCCCTATTTTCTTCAATTTGAGTCTGAATTTGGTAATAAGGAGTTCAGGATCTGAGCCACAGTTAGATCCTGGTCTTTTTTTGTTGACTGTATAGAGCTTCTCCATCTTTGGCTACAAAGAATATAATCAATCTGATTTCAGTGTTGAAATCTCGGCAACTCCATGATTTTCTTCAGTAGTGGCAGATGTGTGTATTAAGAGGTTGAGAATACTTGTTAGAATCAGGTTCAGTGATTAACCAAACATCTAGGTACATCAGAGAAGAAAGTTCATTGAGAATAATATACTGGGAAGAAAAAGACCAGAAGTCAAAGAATACCTTCTGGAAATGAGGGTTTGCGAAAACAGGAATTTTAGGAGATGAGAAATTCGAGATTTATGATTAGAGAAGTGGAATTGACTCAAAGTTAACTGAGTTTAAAGTAAAAAGAATCTGTGAAATTAGGCCTATAGATAGGTCCTTCTTTGGGGCTTTGAAATAACCACAATTAATTATAGAACACTGAATAAGGAAAAATACTGATTCAGATACCAAAACCTTTCATCAGTATGAGATAGTGACTAATGTTTTTAGATTATTGTAAAATAGAGAATGATGTATTCAGAGGTTGTGAATTTCAAATAAAAAGGAAATATTGCATGAAAGTAGAGAGTAAAAGTTTGGAAATTAGTAGCAGAAAAATCACCCACACGAGGCCTTATGGTATGTAGGAAAACAAATATTTACTTTTTGTGAAAAACTGAAGGGAAAACTGTTCTTCTAATAAGGGAGGTGGAAAGCAAGTATTAATATTGTTAAGAAAGAATTCTTTTTTATTTTATGAATATTTTAAAATATTAGACCAGTAATTCATTAGATCTATTTTAAAGTGCAGAACAGAAGGTGAGAAGAACAGTTGTGTGTGAGAGGTGATCAGGTAGTAATATATAAAAGAGAGATTTCTATAGTGAATGTTGAGCAAGATGTAAGGAGCAAAGTTGTAAAGGGTACTCTAATGATCTGGCCATAGAGTTTGGAACTGTAATGTCAACTTGGTTACAGCTTCCTGGTGTCTCAGAAAGGGATACTCACATGGAAGCCTAAGGCTTTTGGAGTGAGCATTGATGGAGTTGGTGTCTAAACTAGAGCACAGTGTCTGCCTTTATGGACAATTTTGGGATATTCCTCATTGCCCCACTAAGCATCTTCAAATGGCATGATTTTCCTTTTTATCCTCTTTTGAGCAAGCTCTGGCTTCCTCAGTGTTCTTAATGTGGTACCCAGAAATAGTATATACACTTATGTTCTGACCTAAACACAGAAGAGGACTAAGATACTCCCAATGCACACATGAGTGTAAATACGAGGGAATACTGTTAGCTCACTGGACACTATTGTACTATTGTTAAAAAGCAACTTCCAGTATAGCCCAATACTTTTCTCTTTCAATATGGTATATGTGTATTTCAGATTTGCTCAGGCTGTAATTATTATTTACCATCGTGATTTCAATGTACTGATTTTCCTTCCCAATATGGTGGTTTGAAAATTTTAGTAAGTTGGAATCACCAATGTTGATTACAAATATGAAATAAGGCACAAAGATACAGCCTGTGGCATGATATTAAAGATCTCTTCTCAGGTTGACATCCTTCACATGTCGTGGTTTGTTCATCTGAAAGCCACTCAACCATAAACTATTATCATCTTTTCCGCATTTGTGTATTAATAAGTGTACCATGAAAAATGTTGCAGGCAGCTTAGTTAGCACTATGCAGTCTGTTTGCGTGTGTTTGTTGCTCAGTCGTGTCCAACTCTTTGTGACTCCATGGACCATAGCTACCAGGGTCCTCTGTCCATGGGAATTCTCCAGGCAAGAATGCTGGAGTGGATTGCCATGCTCTCCTCTAGGGGATCTTCCCAGCAGAGGGATCAAACCAGGTCTCCCACATTGCAGGTAGAATCTTTACCATCTGAGCCACCAGGAAAGCCTAAGATACTGGAGTGGGTAGCCTATCCCTTCTCCAGGGGAACTTCCTGACCCAGGAATTGAATCAGGGTCTCCTGCATTGCAGGCGGACTTTTTACCAGCTGAGCTACCCAGGAAGCCCTACAGTCTCTTTACTTGACCCCCAAAATTCCATAACTCAGCACTTCCTAGAATTTATGTGGTGTGGTGAAAGTATCTTGATAAATCCATCCTCTGAAGGCTTTTGCTCTTGTGTTCCTATTCCCCCAATTCTCCTTGATACTTCTCAAAACTCTAAATCTTTGGTCAGGTAGTTTTCTGAGGCGAGTTTGTTTTTTGTTTTGTTTTGATGGCACTGCGTGCCATGCAGGAACTTGGTTTCCCAACCAGGGGATAGAACCTGCGCCCCTGCAGTGGAAACATGGACTCTTAACCGGTGAACCACCAGGGAAGCCCTCTGAGACAAGTAATTTAACTAAAGATTTTAATACAAAGTTTCTAGAATCATCTCTGACTGGAGAGAGGAGAGCTCTCCAGTGGAAGATCTTGGATAATAATAGAAGCTGGTGCTCCAACTTATAAATAGCCTAAGACAATAATATCTTTTTGTCCCTCAAGGCTCAATCAAGTTATTTATTCATCAGCAGACTCACCACTGTCCTATTTATATTGAAATCACTTTTGTTGAATATTATAGGTACCAGGCCCTGGCAAATATTGGAAATCCACAGGTGAATACGATTTAGTTTTCATCCTTAAGGAGCTCATAGTCTAATGATGGAAATAGATATTTAAATAGACACTTCATGGTAACAAGTGTAAATAATATGAGAATATATAAGACTTGAAACAGGTGCCTGCTGGAACCTAAGTCTAAAAGATTTCATAGTGTTCTCAAATTAGGACCATTTATATAGAGTTTTGTCTGAAACTTTTCTCATTACGTGGAACATTCTGTTTTGAGGCAAACGCCTGAAGGAGGCATTTTGTCAGACCAGTCTTGGCCCACTGACATCGAACGGCTACCCACACCTATGTTCATGCGCCAGCTCTCTTAGATGTACGTTTTTGCTGTTGCTGTCTCCTTGGGGTCAATATAATATGGTCAGAGCGTCCCTGAGCATAACTCAGAATGCTGATTAGCAATCCATTTCATTTCCTATTTCACACGAACCCAGGGTCTGTTTCTCCACACATATTGTTTAGCACAAAGTTAAAGAAAATAAATTCATTACTTTGTGGATGAGAAAGCAGGCCTAGGCTTGTTGACATCTGTGGCTTCTTTCCAAGTGCTTACTTTCAAAAGCCAGATTTCCATTGTCTGTTGAGTTGAAAAAATCAAGAACAACAAAAAAGCTATAGGAAACTTTCTTTGTGGAGGAAGAAACCATGTGCGAAAAATTTTCATCCACCGTGCACTGTGCATGCTCCTAAGTATTGGGAGCACTGCCTCATGATTAAATCTGCATACCAGTGATTAAGGCCATAAATTACACATAGAAAATGAGCATACTGCTAAAATAATTGCTCCGACATTAATTCTACCCTGTTACATCTTGCTAAGAATTCTTTGCCATTTATGTAGTCCCATCGTGTTTATTGCAATTTTCAAGCCTGGTCTAATAAGATTCCCACCCCCCCCCCCAACTAAATCCTACTCCTTTCTTGTCTTTAAGTGTCATAAGCACTGGATAATGAAAACTTTAAAATTACTCTGCAATTCTTGCTTACAAGGTGGTTGAAACTACCCAATTTTATTAGTACATTAAAAAAGCCATATGAAAGAATTCAATTTATATGTTTTTATGTAGCAGCCCTATTGCAATATTCCTTTCAGTTTCTATGAGAGGCCTTTCATCCTTAGAACTACAAAATTAAGAGACATTCTGCAATGAAATAAGGTCCTTTCATGTTTTAAGTATCAGAGTGATTTATGACTCCCCATTGACATGAAGGTGCTCAAATTATGCCCCCCCCCCGCCCCGATCTTTCTTTTCAAGTTCAAGATGAACAAGTGAATTTCCCTTTGGAGTTTTATAATGTCAATGAATTTTTTAAAGCTTTTGAACAAATAATATTGCCTAGGCAGCCACCTGGGACAAGATCATCACTTGATTTGTGTTTCTATTCAATTGAAACTGTCTCACTGATTCAGACAGGGATCCGTAACATGGGTACCTTGGTACTTCAACCACTGCCAACACCATTCCCAGAAAACTTGCCCAACTGGGCTTTCCTTGAAGATCGGTTCTGTTACCCTTTGTTGTGAAGAATTACTACTAACAGGTGGCCTTACCACTACAGGTGTGATTTGGCCCCTCCTTTAAGTGAAGTCTCTACCTTCTCAAATAAATCTCTTACTAAGGCTCCTTTGTATACATGAAATTTTCACAAGACCTCTGCTAAGCCTCATCCTTTTACACTAGCGTGGCTGCCCACCACTCATGTCCCATTCAAATTAGAAACTCTCACTCTCCTTTTCTCAGACTTCAGTGGATTTGCATGTAACCACACTACTGTTTTCCAGGCTTCCCTGGGGGCTCAGCTGGTAAAGAATCTTCCTGCAATGAGGGAGACCTGGCTTTGATCCCTGGGTTGGGAAGATCACATGGAGAAGGGAACAGCTACCCACCACTCCAACATTCTGGCCTGGAGAATTCCATGAACTATACGGTCCATGAGGTTGCAGAGTCAGACAAGACTGAGCGACTTTCAGTTTCATGCAACTTTAGTTGCTTTACAGTTAAATTGCCTTTGATGTCCAAAAGTTGAAGCTTGCACATGAAGGAAGACTCTCAAAGCTTGAGACTTAATTCACTTAACAGGGACAGAGCATGACTAGAATGAAAATAATAGTTCTTTTCAGTTCTGCGGTATTGTTAGCTGTCACAAACAAAGCAGGCTTGGACTCATATCTCTCATGAATGACAGGCCTTGAAATGAACGCATGCTACTTCATGAGAAGTGTTGTTGAATCTTGGGGATCATATTTTTTTCTAGGAGTGATATTATTTAGAAAAACTAGAATAGTGCTCTCTTGAAAGGCTTAGCTATTTATAGGCATGTCATCTTAAAAGTTTCTTTTCATAATGATGACTATAATAAGCATCTCTGAAAAGATACAAACCTCTATAAACAATTATGCTCAAGGCAGTTTTTGAAAGTTAAGTGTAATTTTCTCAGGCAACTCAAATGTTACCATTCTGATTTTTCCTAACATAATTAGATACATTTTTTCTTGCCCAGAAATAGTATATTTGTTTTTTAGCCTTCATTAAATTCTTTTAGACCTGAGTTCAATCCCTGGGTTGGGAAAATGCCCTGGAGAAGGGTATGGCAATACACTCCAGTATTTTTGCCTGGGAAAAACCCATGGACAGAGGAGCATGGGGAGCTATAGTCCATAGGGTCACAAAGAGTTAGACACTACTGAATGACTACACAACACAACAACAAAAAAACTCTATCATCATGCTCAATTTTTAATGTCTAATTATTATCTAATTAGAGTCTGAAAGAAATTAGATTTGCATACTGCATATTTGAAATAAATGAATTGTATTTTATTATAAACAGTCTATTAAATTGTTTTATATGCCTTTAGGTAGTTAAATACTAATTTGTGGAAACTTCAGAATGCTCTGACAGTACTTTTTAAATGTAATATGGCTATAAGTATAACTAGAATGGTTTGTTGACCTATTTTCAATTATATCTTATTGGACATGCCAACAAGATATTGGTATTTACAATATCATTTTCACAAATAAGCATTTTCACAAATAAACATCTCTTCCTGAATCCAAATAAGTGCTAAACATACTTAGGCTGGAATATAAATTGTCATGATTGAATTCCAAATTATAGTCTTTAAGAACTGAGCTATACAGAAAATTATTTCAATTAACAAAAGGTCATGATGTTATTAGGGGGAAAATAATTTTCCTCTACCCTTGTAGGTTCTTTCGGTTGGTCTAAGAATTAAATTGACATCAGGCAGATTTAACAGAAGAAAATCAAACAAGATTTAATAACATGTATACTTGGAAGAGATCCAGGAAAGCTGACTAACTTATCCAAGAGGCTGAAAATCTCACTTAAATATCATATTTCAGTTCAGTTCAGTTCAGTTCAGTCGCTCAGTCCTGTCTGACTCTTTGTGACCCCATGAATCGCAGCACGCCAGGCCTCCCTGTCCATCACCATCTCCCGGAGTTCACTCAGACTCATGTCCATCGAGTTGGTGATGCCATCCAGCCATCTCATCCTCTGTCGTCCCCTTTCCTCCTGCCCCCAATCCCTCCCAGCATCAGAGTCTTTCCCAATGAGTCAACTCTTCGCATGAGGTGGCCAAAGTACTGGAGCTTCAGCTTTAGCATCATTCCTTCCAAAGAAATCCCAGGGCTGATCTCCTTCAGAATGGACTGGTCGGATCTCCTTGCAGTCCAAGGGACTCTCAAGAGCCTTCTCCAACACCACAGTTCAAAAGCATCAATTCTTCAGTTCTCAGCTTTCTTTATAGTCCAACTCTCACATCCATACATGACCACTGGAAAAACCATAGCCTTGACTAGATGGATCTTAGTCGGCAAAGTAATGTCTCTGCTTTTGAATATACTATCTAGGTTGCTCATAACTTTTCTTCCAAGGAGTAAGCATCTTTTAATTTCATGGCTGCAATCACCATCTGCAGTGATTTTGGAGCCCCCCAAAATAAAGTCTGACACTGTTTCCACTGTTTCCCCATCTATTTCCCATGAAGTGATGGGACCAGATGCCATGATCTTTGTTTTCTGAATGTTGAGCTTTAAGCCAACTTTTTCACTCTCCTCTTTCACTTTCATCAAGAGGCTTTTTAGTTCCTCTTCACTTTCTGCCATAAGGGTGGTGTCATCTGCATATCTGAGGTTATTGATATTTCTCCCGGCAATCTTGATTCCAGCTTGTGTTTCTTCCAGTCCAGCGTTTCTTATGATGTACCCTGCATAGAAGTTAAATAAGCAGGGTGACAATATACAGCCTTGACGTACTCCTTTTCCTATTTGGAACCAGTCTGTTGTTCCATGTCCAGTTCTAACTGTTGCTTCCTGACCTGCATACAGATTTCTCAAGAGGCTGGTCAGGTGGTCTGGTATTCCCATCTCTCTCAGAATTTTCCACAGTTTATTGTGATCCACAGAGTCAAAGGCTTTGGCATAGTCAGTAAAGCAGAAATAGATGTTTTTCTGGAACTCTCTTGCTTTTTCCATGATCCAGCAGATGTTGGCAATTTGATCTCTGGTTCCTCTGACTTTTCTAAATCCAGCTTGAACGTCAGCGAGTTCACAGTTCATGTATTGCTGAAGCCTGGCTTGGAGAATTTTGAGCATTACTTTACTAACATGTGAGATGAGTGCAACTGTGCAGTAGTTTGAGCATTCTTTGGCATTGCCTTTCTTTGGGATTGGAATGAAAACTGACCTTTTCCAGTCCTGTGGCCACTGCTGAGTTTCCAAATTTGCTGGCATATTGAGTGCAGCACTTTCACAGCATCATCTTTCAGGATTTGAAACAGCTCAACTGGAATACCATCACCTCCACTAGCTTTGTTCATAGTCATGCTTTCTAAGGGGCACTTGACTTCACATTCCAAGATGTCTGGTTCTAAATTAGTGATCACATCATCATGATTATCTGGATCATGAAGATCTTTTTTGTACAGTTCTTCTGTGTATTCTTGCCACCTCTTCTTAATATCTTCTGCTTCCGTCAGGTCCATACCATTTCTGTCCTTTATCGAGCCCATCTTTGCATGAAATGTTCCCTTGGTATCTCTAGTTTTCTTGAAGAGATCTCGTCTTTCCCATTCTGTTGTTTTCCTCTATTTCTTTACATTGATCGCTGAAGAAGGCTTTTTTATCTCTTCTTGCTATTCTTTGGAACTCTGCATTCAGATGCTTATCTTTCCTTTTCTCCTTTGCTTTTCGCCTTCCTTCTTTTCACAGCTATTTGTAAGGCCTCCCCAGACAGCCATTTTGCTTTTTTGCATTTCTTTTCCATGGGGATGGCCTTGATCCCTGTCTCCTGTACAATGTCACAAACTTTATTCCATTGTTCATCAGGCACTCTATCTATCAGATCTAGGCCCTCAAATCTATTTCTCACTTCCACTGTATAATCATAAGGGATTTGATTTAGGTCATACCTGAATGGTCTCATGGTTTTCCCTATTTAAGAGGATGTTGGGGGAAGGGGTTTGGGACTTCAAAGAAAAGGAAGACAGTGAACATGGAGTTAGACAAATATTTGGTAAATATATGTTTTGGGGCCATACCAAGACAATGGGACACTGAGTGAACTTTGATCTCTAGGGAACCTTGCTTCTGCCTCCCACCACACTTAGCTCATATTCTTTGCAGATAACTCTGGTGATAGCTCTATTTCAGGAATATGCCCTCTGGCTAAAATTTTTCAGAGACCATTAGGGAGAAGGTAAAACTTTATTTGTGAGTTTTTTGGGCCTTGATAACTTCTAGCTCCAAATAATCCACACATTTGGGGGTAGCAAATTTTGTTGCCCTATAATGTATCCCTGAATATGTATACTCTTATACACCTTAGATTTTAAAGTTGTTTCCTACTACTAAAAGTAGCAGGGGCTTACCTAGTAGCTCAGTAGTAAAAGAATCTGCCTGCCAATACAGGGTACTCAGGAGACACTGGCTTGATCCCTAGGTGGGCAAGATCCCCTAAAGGAGGAAATGGCAACCCTCTCCAGTATTCTTGCTTGGAAAATTTCATGGACCGAGGAGCCTGTCCATGGGGTAGCAAAGAGTCAGACACCACTGGGTAACTGAGCATTCATGCATGCAATAACCCAGATGGTGAAGTTTCAGTAATCCCCCCAACCTGGCCCTGATCCTTATATTTACTTTTTCTTCTTATTTTTAGCACACTGAGTCTGCTGATGGCATTTTCATTCAGGCTGACAGTGTTATTATTTTCTGAGATTATATAGGTGTTTTATGGAGTTCTTTATTGCAAAGGCAGCCAGTTAACAAGCTGAACTGGGTTACAGGTTGCTACCAGTTGGAAGTAGGAGGTGTTTGCTTCAAATTTGTTTTCTTTCCTGTGTTAGAGAACATATGTGTGCTTGTAAAAATATCATTAATCCTTGAAAACATTTATTCAGCTGGACAATGTTTCTTCCCCTGTTACATGTGCAGTTTATGGCTTTCTAAAACAGAGATCAAGATGTTCCCCAAGTAAATATTAATAGAGGTACATCACATTTAGGGAATGAAAACAAAAACAAACAAACAAAAACAAAACAAAAAGCAAACCTACTCAACTGAGTTAGATATGTAAAATTCAACCTAGAAATGAGTATATGTAGAATTAAATAAGAATTCTGTTACAAATATATGGACCTAACAGAAACAGAAGGTATTAAGATGAGGTGGCAAGAATACATGAAGGAATGTTGAAAAAAAGGTCTTAATGACCCAGATAACAACTATGGTGAGATCACACACCTAGAGCCAGGCATCGTGGAGTGTGAAGTCAAGTGGGCCTTAGAAAGTATTATTATGAACAAAGCTAATGGAGGTGATGGAATTCCAGCTGAGCCATTTCAGATCCTAAAGGTGATGCTGTTAAAGTGTTGCTCAATATGCCAGCAAATTTGGAAAATTCAGCAGTGGTCACAGGATTGGAAAAGCTCAGTTTTCATTCCAATCCCAAAGAAGGGAAATGCCAAAGAATGTTCAAACTACCTCACAATTGCATTCATCTCACATGCTAGCAAAGTAATGCTCAAAATCCTTCAAGCTAGGCTTCAACAGCATGTAAACCAAGGATTTCTAGATGTACAAGTTGCATTTAGAAAAGGCAGAGGAACCAGACATCAAATTGCCAACATCTGCTGGATCATAGACAAACAAGGGAATTCCAGAAAAATATCTACTTCTGCTTCATTGATTATGCTAAAGTCTTTGTGTGAATCACAACAAACTTTGGAAAATTCTTAAAGAGATAGGAATACCAGAACAGCTTATTTGCCTCCTGAAAAACCAGTATGCAGATCAAGAAGCAACAGTTAAAATGGTACATGGAACAACAGACTGGTTCCAATTTGGGAAAGGATTATGTCAAGGATGTGTATTGTCATCCTGCTGATTTAACTTCTATGCAGAGTACATTATGCGAAATGCCAGGATGGATGAATCTCAACCTGGAAACAAAGTTTCTGGGAGAAGTATCAATAACCTAAGATATGCAGATAACACCACCCTTATGGCAGAAAGCTAAGAGGAACTAAAGAGCCTCTTGATGAAGGTAAAAGAGGAGAATGAAAAAGCTGGTTTAAAACTCAACATTAAAAAAAGAAGATCATGGCATCTGGTCCCATCACTTCATGGCAAATAGAGGCAGAAACAAAGGAAAAAGTGATAGACTTTATTTTCTTCAGTTCCAAAATCACTGTGGACAGTGACTACAGCCATGAAATTAAAAGACGCTTGCTCCTTAGAAGAAAAGCTATGACAAACCTAGACAGCAAATTAAAAAACAGAGGCAGCACTTTACTGGCAGAAACCCATCTAGTCAAAGCTATGGTTTTTCCAGTAGTCATGTACAGTTGTGAGATGAATCATAAAGAATGCTGAGTGCCAAAGAATTGATGCTTTTTATTGTGATGCTGGAGTAAACTCTTGAGATTCCCTTGGACATCAGGGAGATCAAACTAAATCCTAAGGGAAATCAACCCTGAAGAGTCATTGGAAGGATTGATGCTGAAGCTGAAGCTGAAGCTCCAATACTTTGGCCACCTAATGCAAAGAACTGACTCATTGGAAAAGACTCTGTTGCTGGGGAAGACTGAAGGCGAAAGGAGAAAGGGATGACAGAGGATGAGATGGTTGGATGGCATCACCAACTCAATGTACATGAATTTGAGTAAACTCCGGGGACTCGTGATGGACAGAGAAGCCTGGCATGCTGCAGTCCATGGGGTCTCAAAGAGTCAGACATGATTGAGCGACTGAACTGAACTGAGCATGGCCCCACCGATCAGAACAAGACCCAGTTTCCCCCACAGTCAGTCTCTCCCATCAAGTAGCTTCCTTAAGCCTCTTATCCTTATCTTTACCAGAGGGAGACAGAATGAAAACCACATTCACAGAAAACTAATCGAACTGACCACATGGACCACGGCCCTGTCTAACTCAATTGACATGCATACATTGCTATAATTAAAATAGATGACCAACAAGGACCTACTCTGTAGCACAGGGAACTTTGTAATAAACTAAATGAGAAAAGAATTTGAAAAAGAATAGAAAGAAGGAAGGAAATACACTGGTTTCATTCAGTGTATCATGTAAAATGCCAGGCTGGATGAAGCACAAGCTGGAATCAAGATCGCCAGAGAAATATCAATAACCTCGGATATGCAGATGGCATCATCCTTATGGCAGAAAGCATAAAAGAACTAAAGAGCCTCTTGATGAAAGTGAAAGAGGAGAGTGAAAAAGTTGGCTTAGAACTCAGCATTCAGAAAACTAAGATCATGGCTCTGGTCCTATCACTTCATGGGAAATAGATGGGGAAACAGTGGAAACAGTGAGAGATTTTAATTTTTGTGGCTCCAAAATCACTGCAGATGGTGATTGCAGCCATGAAATTAAAAGAAGCTTGCTCCTTGGAAGAAAAGCTATGACCAACTTAGACAGCATATAAAAAAGCAGAGACATTACTTTGCCAACAAATGTCCATCTAGACAAAGCTATGGTTTTTCCAGTAGTCATGCATGGATGTGAGAGTTGGACTATGAAGAAACTTGAGTGCCAAAGAATTGATGCTTTTGAACTGTGGTGTTGGAAAAGACTCTTGAGAGTCCCTTGGACTGCAAAGAGATCCAACCAGTCAATCCTAAAGGAAATCAGTGCTGAATATTCATTGGAAGGACTGTTGCTGAAGCTGAAACTCCAATACTTTGGTCACCTGATGTGAAAAACTGACTCATTAGAAAAGATCCGAAGCTGGGAAACACTGAAGGCAGTGGGAAAAGGGGAGGACAGAGGATGAGATGGTTGGATGACATCACCAACTCTATGGACATGAGTTTGAGCAAGCTTCAGGAGTTGGTGATGGACAGGGAGGCCTGGCATGCTGCGGTCCATAGGGTTGCAAAGAGTCGGACATGACTGAGTAACTGAACTGAACTGAACTGATTCAGTGGAGAAAAGATATTAGCCAAATCTATACCTGATAGAAAGGAAATACAATCACAAAGTGGTGACTGGGGAGCAGTTCCCATGCCCTATTTAGAGAATTTTCCTAAAGGACTCATGTTTGATAGAGTCAAGATAATCTGAAAAATAAATTGTTTTCACTCTATTACATTCACTTAGAGGAAGCAGGAATATAATGAAACCTTTTAGTATTTGTAGACTGAGCATATTCATAAAGTTGCAAAGATTTTAAAGATAACCTATTTCAGATCCTTCATTTAGCAGAGCCAATTCTAAGTCCTGAACAAGAATATAATCTTCCAACCAGAGTTTAGTGGAGGAAGTAGAAATCAGATCTATGAACTTCCTGCCTACTGCAAATTCTACAGTAAAAACAAAATAAAACAGTTTTTACATTTTTCTGGCACCAAATTATAAAGAGGACTAAGCTGACTAAATAGAAAATGGAGGAAAGTCTATGAGGAGGTAATGCTGGAATTTCCAGCTCAGAGAATAAAGAGATGGAAGAATTATATGGTTAGAGGCAAGGTGAGCCTACAATCCAGAAAGAAGACTGACACTTGAGTCAAGATGCCCTCTAAGCAGAATGAGGTGTGGAAATGACCTAAAGAAAGAGGGGGAAAGTCCAAAGAGGAAATGGCAAATGAAGTATTATGTGCTAAAGCCACAAAAGCAGAAGGACCCGCAAGAAAGACTAATTGAGTTTAACAGCTAAATTATTTTCCTGCCTATATTCTTTATCAGTAATTCATTTATTTACTGGCATGTTAGATAATAAATAAAGACTATGATGATATTGACTTACACATGTTAAGATAAAAAAGATGGTACCTTTTTGGGACTCCCCTGGTAGTCCAGTGCAGGGGGCCTAGGTTCAATCCCTGGTCAAGGAACTAGATACCACATGCTGCACAGCTAAGTGTTCTCATGCCATAACTGAGAGTTCACGTGCCTCAGCTAAAGATTCCAAATACCATAAGGAAGAACAGAGATGCCCTGTGCCTAAACTAAGACCCAGCACAGCCAAATAATTAAACTTAAAACGTTTTTAAAAGATGATGTCTCCTAAATTGTAACTAATCAGCTTATAGGAAACCTTATATTTAATATATAACAATGTAATGATTTCATTTCATAGGTTATATAATTACATAAATTTTGCCTGAAAAGGCAAGTATGTTATTATAGAAATTGTTCTAAAATTACAATAATTTACTGCTGCTATAGCAATAAACTTGGGTCTATGTTTTTGAAAATTGCAGACCCTTTGGCTGGTACTTTAAAGTTTTAATTTTAGAGTTTGTGAAAATATACTTTGGTGATGATTACTTATTCTTGGCTCTAATAAAGTATAATGCTTTAAAAGTCATGGACAGGCAACAGAATTACCACTGATACTTTAAAAACAATATTTTCTTTACAGCAAGTAACAAAATAATCACTGATAATTAAAAAACAAGGCATTTCATTTAGAAAATTATTCCCTCTCAATATTTTGTTCCAGGAATGAATTCAAAAATTCAAAAGTAATTCAGGGAATTAAAAAAATAAAATAATTCTCTTAGGATTTCAGTACTATAAGATTTAAAAATATAATTTAATATAAATTGTGATAGGCACAGTACTGCTCTGTTGGCTTTGTGCTGTGCTGTGCTAAGTCACTTCAGTAATGTCTGACTCTTTGCAAAACTATGGACTGTAGCCCACCAGGTTCCTCTGACCAAGGGATTCTCCAGGCAAGAATACTGTTGGCTTTACTTGTGTGATATTTTTAGAAAAAGATTCAGAGAAAAAGCAGAAGTCTATGATCTTAAGAAAAAGACCCATTTTTTACTCTACTGAAAAGGTGAGCTAAATCACGTCTAAAGAAAAGAGACTCACCCAAACCAAGTGTTTTAGAGTTCTGGCCAGAATTCTTATGACCTTAAGCAAATAAAATAATGATCGGCCTTAATTTAAGAATGTTTTAAAGTCTTAGCGTAGAACGTTGTAATCTAGTTAAGTAACGTTTGCTACAATAAATTATATGGTTATTTTATTACATGTGTGGTTTCCCTGAGGTGGAATAAGGCAAACCATCAAAAACATGATATGAACAATGCCTAAACCAGAGTAACTACAGTGAAAAGATATATGTGTCCCCAATAAGGGAAATGTTATTGTTCAACATTTGTACATATCCTGTGTTACCTCTCAGTTGAAAAAACAATTTGAGATGATAATTAGTAAGGATAATAAAATTTTACTTCAGGGAGTCCCAGGAGAGATGGAAGAGGGAAGAACACAAAGAATAGTTCAGAGGGAAAATGAAGAGATCATGTAGTTTAGATCTCTAAAATTTTTCAAAATGTCTAAAACTTCTGCAAGCAATGTAGGCTCAATGTTTCACTGCATATTAAATGACTGGATCCTAAGAGGAAGATTTAAATTACTGACCCATAACAAATAGGTTCAAAACTCACAAACAAAAATAAGGAAGAAAAAAGTTCCTAATCCCTTTAAAGATGTAATTTCTTTTACTTGGGAAGTCAACACTGCAGATAATATTATTTTTCTCATTTTATTTATAAACACATAATAAAGACATATATAATTTGCATATATTGAAGTAAAAAGTATAGCATAGTTGAGTGTAGTTGACTTACAATGTTTCAGGTATACAGCAAGATGATTCAGTTATATACATACACAGATATTGATTTTGAAATAATTTTCCATTATAGCTTACTATAAGATATTGCTATAGTTCCCATTGACTATAGTTCCCTGTGCTATACAATAATGTATGAATATGAGAGTTGGACCATAAAGAAAACTTAACACTGAAGAATTGATGCTTTTGAACTGTGGTGTTGGAGAAGACTCTTGAGAGTCCCTTGGACTGCAAGGAGATCAAATCAGTCAATACTAAAGGAAATCAATTCTGAATATTCATTGGAAGGACTGATGCTGAAGCTGAAGCTCTGATACTTTGGCCACCTGCTGCAAAGAGCCCTCTCATTAGAAAAGACCCTGATGCTGGGAAAGATGGGCAGGAAGAGAAGGGGACGATAGAGGATGAGATGGTTGGATGGTATCACCAACTTGATGGACATGAATTTGAGCAAGCTTAAGGAGTTGATGATGGACAGGGAAGCCTGGCGTGCTGCAGTCCATGGGGTCACAAAGAGTCAGACATGACTGAGCAGCTGAACTGCCTTCTTTTGTAAGAAATATTGCTTAGGTTAATGAAGATCACTTTGAAATTTTCAGTAAGATTTGTCAAAATGGAAGAATCATGTTCGCATTGGTGCAGGGACATGTGTAAGACTGAATCCTCAGTAGCCAATCAACCTCATTTCTATGCCTGAACTATGATTACTTTGTTATGATTTCAATTTGCTGACATATTATACATGAAGTAACATTATGGATATGTAAAAGAGAAGGATACCTACAAGTTTCAAAATTTTGATTACCTATGGTGGATTGGGAGTTTCTACTGTTTCCTTAATTTTTCTAAAAAAAATTATTGAAATATAGTTGAATTACAATGTTGTTATTAATTACTGCTGTATAGCAAAGTGACTCAGTTATTCTTTTTCATATTCTTTTCCATTATGGTTTATCATAGAATATTGAATATAGTTCCCTGTGCTATACAGTAGGACCTTGTTGTCTATCCATTCCATATATACCAGTTTGCATCTACTAATCCTATGATATAGAGTTGTGTGAGCTGTTTATACATGTTGGATATTAATTTCTTACTGTCAAATCATTTGCAAACATTTTCTTGCATTCAGTAGTTTGTCTGTTTTGTCAATGGTTTTCTTTGCTGTGCAAAAACTTTTAAGTGTAATTAGGTCCCACTTGTTTATTTTTGCTTTTATTTCCTTTGGTTTACAAGACAGATAAAAAATGGCTACAGTTTATAACAAAAACTGTTCTGTTTATGTCTTCCTCTAGAAGGTGTATGGCTTCCACTCTTACATTTAGGTCTTTAATGCATTTTTAGTTTATTTTTGTATATGGTATTAGATAATGTTCTAATTTCATTCTTTGGCATATAGTTGTCCTGTTTTCCCAGCTTACTGAGAGACTGTCTTTTCTCTTTTGTATATTCTTGCCTCCTTGGTCACAGATTAATTGACCATAGGTCTGTGAGTTTATTTCTGGGCTCTGTAGTCTGTTTCATTGATCTATGTGTCTGTTTATGTGCCAGCACCATACTGGTTTGACTACTGTAGCTTTGTAGTATAGTCTGAAGTCAAAAGGGGCATAGTTCCTTCAGCTCTAGTCTTCTTTCTTAAGATTTGTTTTGGCTATTTGAGGTCTTTTGTAATTTATTGAATCTGTATTTTAGTTCCAACTAGTTTTTGATGGGGTATTTAGCTTTTCTACATGTAATACCATGATATCTACAAATAGGAAAAAAAATATATTTCTTTTTTTCTGACTTGGACACATTTAATTTCTTTTTCTTGATTAATTATTCTGGCTATAACTTTCAGTACTATATTGAATAAAAGTAGCAAGAGTGGGCATCCTTGTTTTATTTCTGTTCTTAGAGGAAAACCTGTGAGTTTTTCATTGTTGAGTATGATATTAGTGTAGGGCTTTTCACATATGTTCTTTATCATGTTGAGATAAATTCATTTTATACCCATATTATTCAGAATTTTTATCATAAAAGAATCTTCAATTTTGTCAGATCCCTTTTTTAATCAGTTGAGATAATTTACTCTTCATTTTGATAAAGTGATGATCACATTTCTTTATTGATTTGTGAATACTGAACCATCCTTGCATCTTTAAAATAAACCCGGCTTGATCCTGTTATATGAATTTGTGTCCCAAAGTGGAGGGTCACATTGAGCACCTAGATAATGCTTCTAAGAAGCTGAAATCTCAAGCAACATCTGGTAGAGAAGAGTAGCTGGGAGATGAGGGTTTTTGCGTGTTAGCTCTGTAGTGGGCCTGGGTATATAGCTGGGGGAAAAGGGAGGCAAATCCTCCTGTACCTGTTAAGAATTGTTGCTCTATTTGCTACAGTCCTGTGGGAATCAGGAAAGCAAGCACCACTGATTATCAGGGCCATATGATCTGGGGATCTAACCTTAGGCAGCAGTCCATACACTGGGGTGCAAACATGTGTTTGAACTCCTTTCTAGGGAGAAGCTGGCAACTGGGAGCAAAATAATGGGGGACAACAGGTAAGGTGTCCCCTGTTTCCCTGGTCTCTAGGGAGGATCATAGCCAGCCCCTGTTACATGTGCTAAACTAGAAGTCTGACCCTCGGCTTGCAGGTTCAAATTTTGCCAATGGACTTCTTCAGAGAAAGACTGAGACACGTGCAGTTTTGCCTGTTATCTCTATGTTAAGCCCTGAGGGGATATATGTAGCAAGTGCTTTTATATCTGTTAACAACTGCTGCATAATTTGCTATACTTATAGGTGTCATGGGGCTTTCCTGGTGTCTTAGGTGGTGAAGAATCTGCCTGCAGTGCAGGAGACCTGGGTTCAATCCCCGGGTTGGGAAGATCCCCTGGAAAAGTGAATGGCTACCCATTCCAGTATTCTTGCCTGGAGAATTTCATGGACAGAAGGTCGGTGAGTTACTGTCCATTGGATCATAAACAGTTGGACAGGACTGAGTGACTTTTACCTTCATTGCTTTTTATAGGTATCTTAACACAGCTTCTAGCTTATGGAGCTGGTTGTTTTGAGGACCTGTACCATGGGTGGGAGTCTTAAGGGTTGGGGTACTAAATATGGGCTCCAAGCCCTTCACTCCTCAGGGAGAAGCTGAGAGTTAAGAGTTCCTTCCTTTTCCTTGCAATGGTGAATGGAATTGTTTCCTTAATTTCTTTTTCTACTTTCTCATTATTAGTGTATAGGAATGCAAGGGATTTCTGTGTGTTGATTTTATATCCTGCAACTTTACTATATTCATTGATTAGCTCTAGTAATTTTCTGGTGGAGTCTTTAGGGTTTTCCATGTAGAGGATCATGTCATCTGCAAACAGTGAGAGTTTTACTTCTTCTTTTCCAATTTGGATTCCTTTTATTTCTTTTTCTGCTCTGATTGCTGTGGCCAAAACTTCCAGAACTATTTTGAATAGTAGCGGTGAAAGTGGACACCCTTGTCTTGTTCCTGACTTTAGGGGAAATGCTTTCAATTTTTCACCACTGAGGATAATGTTTGCTGTGGGTTTGTCATGTACAGCTTTTATTATGTTGAGGTATGTTCCTTCCATTCCTGCTTTCTGGAGAGTTTTTATCATAAATGGATGTTGAATTTTGTCAAAGGCCTTCTCTGCATCTATTGAGATAATCTCATGTAAGAATTGAATCGCCAGTCTATGTCTGACGCAGGATACAGCATGCTTGGGGCTGGTGCATGGGGATGACCCACAGAGATGTTATGGGGAGGGAGGTGGGAGGGGGGTTCATGTTTGGGAACGCATGTAAGAATTAAAGATTTTAAAATTAAAAAAAAAAAAAAAAGAGTTCCTTCCTGACTGTATGGAACTGTGTGTGTGGGGGGGTGGGGTTTGTGGCGACAGTGTGTCTCAGCCTTTCCTATCCTTTCCAAGGTGGACATTTGTTTATTTGCTGAATGTGTAAGAGTCACTCAGCTAGTTTCAGAATTTCTTTCAGAAACAATTGCTCCTTGTTGCATATTTGATGTGTCCATAAGATGATGGGAGTTCAGGGGCCTCTATGTCACCATCTTGGTCGACCCTTCTTCATGATTTGTTATATCCCTCTTCCTCAGGAAAATTATTAGGTCAGTGGGAATTATAACTATGAAGGGAATTTGACTGAAAATTTCTTAGAATCATATATAATCAGCAATAAAGTTACTAATTGTCCTCTTGTTCTGTGCATATAAGAACACAAAAATGAAAGAAAAACAGAATTAAAAAACAAAATAAAATATAGATTTTGTTAACTGGACTTCCCTGGTGGCTTAGATGGTAAAGCATCTGTCTACAATGCGGGAGACCTGGGTTCTATCCCTGGGTCAGAAGATCCCCTGGAGAAGGAAATGGCAATCCATTCCAGTACTATTGCCTGGAAAACCCCATGGACAGAGAAGCCTGGTAGGCTATAGTCCATGGGGTCGCAAAGAGCTGGACACAACTGAGTGACTTCATTTCACTTCACTTTGTTAACTATTAAAATAAATAACTTAGATACATAGTTCAATACAATGCATTATTGAAGAAACATTCAAGCAAAATTCCTAATCTTAATTAGATCCTTGGTAACATACAAAAAGTGAGTATTTCCTTAATGAGGATTCTAGTATGGTATGTAGATAACAAGGAGAAGTGATTGTCACAGATATTGGCTATATTAATCAAATATGTTAATTCTTCTTTATTGGAGAATTCTTGCTTTATAGTGATGTGTCTGCTGTACAATGAAGTAAATTAGCTTTATGGGTAAATTTATCTGCATCTATTAAACAATAGGGATTGTCTTAATAATTTGAATTACCACCTTATTTAGCATATTTTCCTTTTAATAATATTTACCCACAAAGTCTAAGTTATTTCAATTTATTTCAATAACCTCCCAAGAAATACAGAATTGCACCAAGTTGCTTCAGTCATGTCCGACTCTTTGCCACCCTATGGACTGTACCCAGTTAGGCTTCTCTGTCCGTGGGATTTCCCAGGCAAGAATACTGGAGTGGGTTACCATTTCCTCCTCCGGGGGATCTTCCTGACCCAGGGATTGAGGGCACATGTAAAGAAGTAGAATTGATAATAATGTGCTTACATTTTACTTTTCATTATGGAAAGATTCAATTGATATATATTAACATCTGTGTTTATGTTCTTATAAGAAACTGCCTATTTTGATACTTATAAATTTTCCCCCTGTATCTTTACTCTATTGGAAATAAGCCAGTCCTTTGAAAATATACACTCACATGTGAGTAATCAACACTTTTTTTTTTAAAATGAGAACATTAGTAATCAAGGTTATGGATGTTTAAAATGCTTTTTACAGTTACTAAAATCCAAAGTTATTTTATGCTTTTGAAATAAATATACCAAGGTTACCACAATTGAAATGTTTGAAGAATATTGTCTGTTCACTTTCAGATAAACTTGCTTCTGAAGCATGTAGCTTTCTTTTGTGATAGCCTCATAAAAGGCCAGCTTCCTTCTGTGTTTCTCTAATGTTATGCTCTGTGAATCTGGACTTGGGGCAGTTCCCTCAGTTGCTCAGTGGCCTGCACTGGACTTTCACTGGCACTTTGGAAGAAGCTTATCAACATGGTTTTAGAAAGGGGCAATGTTATCATGCTGTTTCAGTTCCTTTGCTCTTGAAGGTGGGGAATTCATGACAGAAACCAGTCTAAATCAAGGTCATTACATTTTCACTTTACTAGTCTTGCCAAATCCTTTCTACTTGCTGAGTTCTCACACCAAGGAATTCTTCTGAATGATGAATAAAGCTTTTATTTGCTTTTCCCATAACATACCTCCAAGTAACCCTCTAATTATCTCATTTCCTTCCCCAGTGAACAGCCTGTTCATAATTAGTGCTAATAAATTTTATTTTGAAAAGATTTACTTATCTTTTGTTTATATATGAGTATTACACAAAATATTGGGAAGTGATTTCCTATGTATTCATCAAGGGAGATGGTAATCGAAGTGTTTTAGGGTCTTAGATACCTCTGATATCATAAATGTTTTCCTGGATATTGTATTCTCAGGACAGTTTATGCTTTTATCTCAAAGTAAAAGACAGTTGCAGTCTAAGTTTGTGATTTAGTGCCATAGACATTTTTTAACTAGGTGAAAAATGGAATGATATACTGATATTTTTAGCAGTTCATGGCACTTAAATCTATTAAAGCAAAGTGATCATATTAATACAGGAGTTTTCTGCCTATATTCCAAATGACTCAGTCTGACATCTATTTTCTTAGGAAATGCAGATATGAAGAATGTCTCACACAAAATGGCAGTCTATTTTAGGTGTTCCTTCAGACATTAGTCCCCCCATCCCCCCAAAACATATGAATGTAAATGTCTTTATTGTCAGAGAAATTTTAAATGAATTCATGTAATTGTGTCATATATCTTTGGTCCAGGTGATAACTATATTAAACATAAGTCATATTAATGGCCAAGTTATGTAGGTTTTAGACCAGAAAGAAATGCAGAATAATTTTGATGGAAGTAATCTACTTCATTACTCAATTATGTTGACAAATGATTATCTCAAATAAAATTATCAGATTACTGAAATTTTTTTTCAGTCTTTTGATTGGAATTAAAATGAAAACTTGAGGGAATTTTATTGTCCTCTAGTTCTTGTATCTGAATATGTAATATGATTTGAATAACTCGGTTGCTATAAAATATTAATATCTGTTTTATGTAAATGTTGCTTTCTTCAATGAAGATCTTATTTCAGAAATGTTTTCCTAAATTCTCCTAAGTAAATCACTTCAGCTATTAAATACTAAATTTATTTGAATCAGGAAATACTTTGGGAAGAAAAAGTGTGGGTCATTACAATAATAAAATTCTGCTAGTATGGAACTGGTATATATTCAATCTCTACTGATACCTTTTCCAATAGAATCACTTGAAATGCTATACCAATTGGTAACAAAGACTTATTGATAAAAACTAATAAAGAGCTCACTTAACTTTCTTCTGCTCTACCAAAAAAGCTATTGAAAGCCATCCAAAAGGTGATGGGCAGCTAATTCTTCAGTCAGCCGGCACTATTTGTCTCCTCTTACTTCTTGGCCTATGAAACATAGTGCTGTGTTTAAAATATTCACACTGAGTCGAAATTTCTATCTCTGTCCTATTTAGGTAACCTACAAACTGATACCCTGCAACCTTTTATTGATCAAAGAGTTAATTCATCATTGAAAAAATTAAATGTTTTTGCAAGTTCAGCAATAAACATGAAACCCAAGACTTTCTAAACTATGTTAATTATTTTTAAAAGTTTAGCTTTATAATTTGTTTCCAAATTCTTTCAAAATTAATAACACAGATAAAAAGGCAGAAACAGTTTAAAATTAGGCCTTAAGATCAAAATATGTTTCCAGTCCTCACTAAATGGCTGAGTTAAAATATTGATAGTATTTTGAGAGCTGAACAAATAAGAAATGAATGTAGTTGACGTTAAAAAGTCTTTGCTGAGTAGATCTCATTATTGATTTCATCTAAATAAGCTAAGTGTTTCAAACTCTGCTGTGTTTTCTATAACTTTATCTTCTTCTCCCTCCCCTCTTGAACAATGTAATTTACTTGTCAGATAAAAAATTACCACCAGGTAGGGAAAGAAAAATACAAATTTGATCTATTAATCAATTAATGTACAGATAGTTTCCTAGGGAAGTATATATTTAAATACAAGATTCAAAATTTGGAGATTTAAATCCAGTGTGTGGTGCTAAATCACTTCAGTTAAGTCTGACTCTTTGAACTACCCATGGACTGTAGCCTGTCCATGGAATTCTCCAGGCAAGAACAATGGAGTAGGTTGCCATTTCCTCCTCCAGGGGATCTTACTGACCTAGGGATTGAACCCAGGTCTCCTGCATTGCAGACAGATTCTTTACCTTCTGAGCCACCAAGGAAACCCAGACGATAAACTGAGGGGATGTTAAAAAAAGTTAGAACATCAAATATTGTGAAGAAAAGACAAAACCACAATTTTCTCAAAAGAAAGATATTTGAGACTTAAGTGGGTTATTTGGAATGAAATTCATCTTGTACCCTCAGGTTCTCCAGTCCCTAACTGAAATGAGATTTCTAGCTCAGTATTTAAGACAGCATTAGAGAAATACAGTTTTGATTTGCCTGTTGATTAAAAGATGCTTGGGCAAGTAACATGTTGTAGAAGTGGATGACATAGCTCCAGTCCATCCCCTGGTTTCAGGGTACAGACCACTTTGGTGATGTCCTTTCTGACTCAAAAGACTTGTTTATGTACCTCAACATATGTGCTGTTTACTTTGTACTAACTCGTTTGTTCATTTGTTTTAACCACTGGTTCACATCCATTGACATATCTTTCCACTTGATCAGTTGTATATCAAGATAACCTTAATGTTTCTGCAGAGTTAGAAAAGAAACACAATTATGAATCAAATAATTTTAGAACTAAAGCATTCCATAGTTTATATATCTGTGTATAGCCTGATTAGTAAACCACATTAAGATGGTTTCCAAGAAACATTCTCTGAACTGTGCTGAAGAAATGCTCCACTAATTGTAGGTTCCAAATGATAATGTAAAACATAGCCCAGAGAGCAAGAGTCTTGCCACAGCATGACTGTAATAGACCTCGCTCAATTAGGAAGACAAAAAAAAAAAAAAAAAAAAACTCGATGTGTGTAAGTCAAGTATTTTCTTAATTTGTTTCCCAGAGAGAGAAAGCCTGATGCTAGGCTTTCCAATTTAAGAAACATTCTGATACTTGGCAGTCTCATTATTAATAGTTCAGATTTTGAAAAGTGTTCAGTTCGGTTCAGTTCAGTCGCTCAGTCGTGTCCAGCTATTTGCGACCCCATGAATCGCAGCACGCCAGGCCTCCCTGTCCATCACCAACTCCTGGAGTTCACCCAAACTCATATGCATTGAGTCAGTGATGCCATCCGGCCATCTTATCCTCTGTCGTCCCCTTCTCCTCCTGCCCCCAATCCCTCCCAGCATCAGGGTCTTTTCCAATGAGTCAACTCTTCGCATGAGGTGGCCAAAGTATTGGAGTTTCAGCTTTAGCATCATTCCTTCCAAAGAAATCCCAGGGCTGATCTCCTTCAGAATGGACTGGTTGGATTTCCTTGCAGTCCAAGGGACTCTCAAGAATCTTCTCCAACACCACAGTTCAAAAGCATCAATTCTCTGGCGCTCAGCTTTCTTCACAGTCCAACTCTCACATCCATACATAACTACTGGAAAAACCGTAGTCTTGATTAGACGGACCTTTGTTGGCAAAGTAATGTCTCTGCTTTTGAATATGCTATCTAGGTTGGTCATAATTTTCATTCCAAGGAGTAAATGTCTTTTAATTTCATGGCCGCAATCACCATCTGCAGTGATTTTGGAGCCCCCCAAAATAAAGTCTGACACTGTTTCCACTGTTTCCCCATCTATTTCCCATGAAGTGATGGGACCAGATGCCATGATCTTCATTTTCTGAATGTTGATCCACACAGTCAAAGGCTTTGGCATAGTGAATAAAGCAGAAATAGATGTTTTTCTGGAACTCTCTTGCTTTTTCCAAGATCCAGCAGATGTTGGCAATTTGATCTCTGGTTCCTCTGCCTTTTCTAGAACCAACTTGAACATCAGGAAGTTCATGGTTCACGTATTGCTGAAGCCTGGCTTCGAAAATTTTGAGCATTACTTTACTAGCGTGTGAGATGAGTGCAATTGTGCAGTAGTTTGAGCATTCTTTGGCATTGCCTTTCTTGGGGACTGGAATGAAAATTGACCTTTTCCAGTCCTGTGGCTACTGCTGAGTTTTCCAAATTTGCTGGCATATTAGGTGCAGCATTTTCACAGCATCATCTTTCAGGATTTGAAATAGCTCTACTGGAATTCCATCACCTCCACTAGCTTTGTTCATAGTGATGCTTTCTAAGGCCCACTTGACTTCATATTCCAGGATGTCTGGCTCTAGGTGAGTGATCACACCATCGTGATTATCTTGGTCAAGAGGATCTTTTTTGTATTGTTCTTCTGTGTATTCTTGCCCCCTCTTCTTAATATCTTCTGCTTCTGTTAGGTCCATACCGTTTCTGTCCTTTATTGAGCCCATCGTTGCATGAAATGTTCCCTTGGTATCTCTAATTTTCTTGAAGAGATCTCTAGTCTTTCTCATTCTGTTGTTTTTCTCTATTTCTTTGCACTGATCACTGAGGAAGGCTTTCTTATCTCTCCTTGCTCTTCTTTGGAATTCTGGATTCAGATGCTTATATCTTTCCTTTTCTCCTTTGCTTTTCAGTTCTCTTCTTTTCACAGCTATTTGTAAGGCCTCCTCAGAGAGCCATTTTGCTTTTTTGCATTTCTTTTCCATGGGGACGGTCTTGATCCCTGTCTCTTGTACAATGTCATGAACCTCCGTCCATAGTTCATCAGGCACTCTATCTATCAGATCTAGTCCCTTCAATCTATTTCTCACTTCCACTGTATAATCATAAGGGATTTGATTTAGGTCATACAACAATGGTCTAGTGGTTTTACCTACTTTTCAATTTAAGTCTGAATTTGGCAATAAGGAATTCATGATCTGAGCCACAGTCAGCTCCTGGTCTTGTTTTTGCTGACTGTATAGAGCTTCTCCATCTTTGGCTGCAAAGGATATAATCAATGTGATTTCGGTGTTGACCATCTGGTGATGTCCACGTGTAGAGTCTTCTCTTGTGTTGTGGGAAGAGGGTGTTTGCTATGACCAGTGCGTTCTCTTGGCAAAACTCTAGCCTTTGTCTAGTTTCATTCCATATTCCAAGGCCAAATTTGCCTGTTACTCCAGGTGTTTCTTGACTTCCTACTTTTGCATTCCAGTCCCCTATAATGAAAAGGACATCTTTTTGGGGTGTTAGTTCTAAAAGATCTTTTAGGTCTTCACAGAACCATTCATTTTCAGCTTCTTTAACAGTGCTGGTTGGGGCATAGGCTTGGATAACCGTGATATTGAATGGTTTGCCTTGAAAATGAACAGAGATCATTCTGTCATTTTTGAGATTGCATCCAAGTACTGCATTTCGGACTCTTTTGTTGACCATGATGTCTACTCCATTTCTTCTAAGGGACTCCTGCTGACAGTAGTAGATATAATGGTCATCTGAGTTAAATTCACCCATTCCAGTCCATTTTATTTATTTATTTAATATAAATTTATTTATTTTAATTGGAGGCTAATTACTGTACAATATTGTATTGGTTTTGCCATACATCAGCATGAATCTGCAGTTCGCTGATTCCTAGAATGTCAACGTTCACTCTTGCCGTCTCCTATTTGACCACTTCCAATTTGCCTTGATTCATGGACCTAACATTCCAGGTTCCTATGCAATATTGCTCTTTATAGCATCAGACCTTGCTTCTATCACTAGTCACATCCACAACTGGGTATTGTTTTTGCTTTGGCTCCATCCCTTCATTCTTTCTGTAGTTGTTTCTCCATTGATCTCCTGTAGCATATTGGACACCTGCTAACCTGGGAAGTTCCTCTTTCAGTATCCTGTCTGATACTGGTAGAAAGAAGAATGGTATTCCAAGTAGACAAGCAAAAATTCAAATCTCAGTCTGTCTAAAGATATGTATTAAATGTGCAGTGACTCAGGAAGTCATCAGTATTTGAGGAACTTTTGTCTTCAATTTTTTGTTGATTTTAATACTTAAATAACAGTAATACCACATATCTTTTGTGGGATGAATTTAGATGAATATATGTACCCATGTGAAAGTGTTAGTCACTCAGTCATGCCTAACTATTTGTAGACCCCATAGACTGTAGCCTACCAGGCTCCTCTGTCTTAGGGGTCCTCCAGGAAAGAATACTGGAGTGGATAGCCATTCTCTTCTCCAAGGGGATCTTCCCAACCTAGGAATGGGAACCATGTCTCTTGTGTCTCCTGCACTGTTCTTTATATCTAGTGCCACCTGGGAAGCCCTTGTTCACCCAAGTTCATGTCCATTGAAACAGTGATGCCAAGGGCCAGCTGAAGTGAACAGTTGACTTGTTGGAAAAGACCCTGATACTAGGAAAGATTGAAGGCAAAAGGAGAATAGGGTAGCAGAGGGTGAGATATTAGGATGGCATCACCAACTTAATGGACATGACCTTGGGTGAACTCCAGGAGATGATGAGGGACAGGGAGGCCTGGCATGCTGTAGTCCATGGGGTTGCAAAGAGTGGGACATAACTTAGCAATGAATAACAAGTCAGCTCCTCAATTAAGACAGAGTTCCCTCATGCTGGTTTCCAGTCAGGTCTCCCTAATCCCAGCATTGAGCTTACCATGGCTTCTTTCACCACAGAAGGGTCTTCATTGTTCTTGAACAGTATACATATATGTGTGTGTGTGTGTGTGTGTGTGTGTGTGTGTGTGTGTGTGTGTGTGTGATTGCAGAGTATGTGGTCTTTTGAGTCTGTTTTGTTTTCATTCAAAGTTATGTTTATGTGGTTTATCTGCACTGTTGCACGTAAAAGCCGTTCACTCATCTTTATTGCTCAGTTTTTTCCCACTCTATGACTACATCCCAATTTGCCTATGTCCCAGCTGAATAATATTTGGGATGCCTTCAGTTTTTATTTATTACAAACAAGGTGTCTATGAGCATTCTGTTAAGATCTTTGTACCATCCTTTATTCAAGTCCCAAAGCACGGTCTTTCCAGTTTTTACCTATCTCACACGGTTCACAGGCAATAAAATCCCTGCCAATGAAATTATCCTTGGCAGCTTATACCTACCCAGAAACACCTAAAAATTCAATGCAGACACAGTTTGGATTCTTGCTCTGGGATCTTTACTATATGAAATTATAAGATTATGTAGCATCCCCATACATTAATTTTTAAGTTTGACAAATTTAGAAAGGATTAGGTATAAACCACATAATCAGTCAAAAATATGAGTCAGCTCTGTTGCTTAGCTTGCAGGTATTTCAAAATGAAATAAAATTAAAATTGCAGGTATTTTTAAAAGTTAATTACTTTTAAGTTGATCCAGGACCACAAGTTATACCTCTAACTTCTGCGACTGGTCAAAACATCATACATAGAAAACAGAAATGAATCAGGTTGTTCAACTCCACAACAAGAAAAGCAATAAAAGCATTTTTGTTCTGTTGACTTCTTAAGACCATAGTTCTCAGTGTCATTTTCTCTACACATTTGTAACTTGTTACAGATTATGGTGCATATCATAAACATTTTGTACTAACAAGAACTATAGTATTAAACTGTAAATAATTCTTAAGTAATTTTATGTAGATCTAAGTTCATCCCATACCATAATACATTATTCCTATTTACATCTTTTCAATATTCCTCCTTGAATGAGAGGGAAGCTAGTGCCTTATAGAGAGAACATAGGATTAAAATGACTGAAGTGTATTCAGTAGAGCAGGACATGACCAGATTTGCTTTCAGGCAAGAACACACTGACTCTTTCTCCTAGGCAAGGAGTGGTATTCCCTGAGATGTCAGCATAACTGAAGAAGAGTAAAGTAGATGAAAGAGTAGAAGATGAAATCAGAGATGTACAGGGTTTGCAGGGTCCAGATCACACAGGGTCTTGTAAATAATGGCAAGATTTAGATTTGTATTCAAAATTAAAGGGGGAAGCATTGAATTATTTGAACATAAGCATGATATGATCTGACATTTTTAATAAAATTACTCTGGCTATTGTATTGACAATAGACTGGTGGAAGGAAAGGAGGACAAAGGTGGAAAAAGGCTCATCAATTAGGAAGCTCTTGGAATAATCCAGGTGAGGGACAGTGATGGATTAGACCAGGAAGATAGCAATGAGGTGGTAAGAAATGGTGAGATTCTGAACATCTTTTGAAGCTAGAGTTAGTAGGACTTGCATATGGACCAGAAAAAGGAGTGAGGAAAAGAGATCAGCAAAAAATTTTGCCAAGGATATTGGGTTAAGCAGTTGGAAGTCAAGTACTGGAGGCTTTCATTCAGCCCACTATAAATATATATCCTTTGTAATACAAGAGTCAAGCAAACATTTCTAAAACTGTATTGAAATTATTAAGCTACACCTATTAAACAGGATTACTCAGATGGGGAGATTATTATTGACAAGGAAAGAGTAATGAGATCTGCGTAGAGAATAGGATACTGATGCCTCTAACTGAACTTTTCCTGTTTTAAATGTGACATAATAAACAGATCACTACCTGGCCTTTGTTGCTTTGGCTATGGATAGAAATGTTATTAATAATAATTTGTATTTGCAAGGGACCACATTAAGTTATGTACATGCAAAAATATCACAAATTTTAAATAGAAAAATAATGCAAGGCATTTTGTTATACTATATATTATTACATAGAATATTCATCTGTATCTACTTTGCTTTTTTAATCTTTCTAGCATAGTCTTTTATTATCTCTTCATATGGGCTTTCCAAGTGGTGCTAGTAGTAAAGAACCCACCTGCCGATGCAGGAGATATAAGAAACACGGGTTCGATCCCTGAGTTGGGAAGATCCCGTGGAGGAGGGCATGGCAAACTGCTCCAGAGAATTCCATGGACAGAGGAGACTGGCAGTCTATGGTCCACAGGACCATAGCAAAGAGTTGAACACAACTCATAGTAAAGAGTTGAACACAACTGAAACAACTTAGCACACATACATCTCTTCATATAACAACAATTTTGAAACATTTTTTTCTATAGACTCAGTATAAAGATAATGTAGGCTTTCTTTAGTTAGTCACCCAAATATCATTTTTTATAATTGAGAATTTGAACAATTTTTTTTTTTGTAATTTTTAACCATCCAAGGTTTTAAGTTGCCCTGTGATATAATAAAATAGTTAACATTTTGAAACTCTGCTGATTCTTTTTTCTTCTTTCAGTTTATGTGTCTGGCTTTCACCAGAATACTTTTTGTCATATATAAATTTTGGCAAGATTAATAATTAGGACAAAAATCTAAAAATCTAATCTGAAATTTTGGCCTACTCAGGAGCACTTCAAATGCATGTTCCAATTGTCTCTGCGTTGTATTGAGCCACCCAGTTCTGTAAACAAATGACTCTTACAGTACCTAGTTTAAATTATTGACAAATGTGTAGGAGACATCACTGGAACACTTGTTTCTTCAGGCTGTTTGCTACATTGGTGTGGGTTTTACACATCATTCTACCTGAACCTGCTAGACTCTATCGAGACAAAATGTGTTAGATAGGCTAAGACTTGATCACTATACATAAAACATGAGAATTCATGTCCAGACATACTTGGGATTTGTCATACTGCTCTAAGCAGTACCCATCCTGCCAATATAATAACTGATGATTTCCACTTTATACAATTCTCATTAAAGAAAAGAATTTGCACATATAATTTACTGCTTAAGTGAATATACAAAACAGAACTTCTGTGTTTGCTAGGCACGGGAACAACTAAAATCTACTGCTTAATATTTTGCACATATAATGACCAGAAGAATTTTCTACAGAGTAGTTCTGATTCCGGTTCTGTCTATTTCAAAACTTGTTTCTCCTCTGCCACCCACATGCTTCTGGCTGTCACCTTTTTGAGTTCACGTGTTGCACCTACTAAGTAGGTCAGTGTGGTGAAGTGATTGGAAGTCTTTCTGAGGCTATTCTAACTGTGACAGGCAAGAACTTAATTCTGGCAAGAAATGGCTATAAATCAAAGAATAATATCAGCGTGAAGCCAATTAACTCTCAATTCAACTCAATTGCCCTTTATAGAGATCCAAAAATATGTCTGTGACTACTGAAATGTGATCAAGGCAAGATCAATATAATAGGATATATGAAATTGTAAGCATATTACACATCAGCTATACCAAGATAAATTGTAATACATAAAACATGTGAGTTCACACACAGATGAATTCACCATTTGTAGCAGTGTTTATGTCCTACAAATATAGGAATTCTGGTTAAATGTAGCTTGTGTATTTCCATAAAAAGGAAAACACATTGCATTTATAATTTATAATTACGGTTCTAAGTATGTAAGAAGTAATGTGATCATACTGTGATTATGTCCAGCCCTGGATTTCACAATGCCAGGTGAATTTAAAAAATCCAATTTGTATTCAGATAAAGTATAAAATTAAAAATGCTACAATATGACATCTTTTCACAACATGTGGTACTATAGATATTAAACACAAATGTCATTCTTTTTTAGTCCCTAAATAGTACCAGAATCCAGATGGAATCCATGTAAATAGCATATTTTGACCTATTTTTAATAATTCGGTGAAAGCAAATTTAAATATTTATGAAGGTAGAGTTTATTTTTAAATATATTATTCACAAGCCAATCTCTTTCATATAACCAAAGCTCATGGAAAATATCAACCAAGGATCATGATTCTATCCACCATTATTTATTAAACCCTAAACAGAACTATTTTCTACAAAAGGATGTTTCATATTATGATTGATTGCCAAGTGAGATAAACTGATTCAAAAATTGACAGCCATTTCCGTTTCTGGTATACCAGAATTAATTTGAACAGATCCTTTTAATTCAAAGCAAAGCAATATAGAGTCTGGCCCCTTGCCTTTTGAAGTTCAACATTATTAAAATATCTTTGATGAAATGAGAAGGCTTGCTTGACTGAGGTCATCTTATAGATGTGGACAGCAGGTACTCATAAAGTGGATTTTACTGAAAGGATGGAAAACTATGTATTCAGGACCTGGGCTCAAAACCAATTTCTAGAATACTGTGTAGCTGAGACAAGATTCCCCTTCTGAACTAGCCATACTCGTACTAATGTGGTGCTCTTCAGGTAAATGCAACTTGTAAGCTCAAATTTATAAATGTGATATAGAACTTTTATAAAAGCTTGCCTGTTCTTTATCATGGTGTTAATGCGTGCTCAGTCACTGCAACATAGCAGACCAGGCTCCTCTGTCCTTGGGGATTCTCCAAGCAAGAATACTGGAGTGGGTTGCCATTTCCTACTCCAGTGGATCTTCCCAACTCGGGGATTGAACCCATGTCTCCTGCCTCTCCTCATTGAAGGTGTATTCTTTACCACTGAGCCACAAAGGAAGCCCTTATCAGAGTGTAACTATTGCTAATCATAGTATGGGGGAAGAGAGGTTTTCTACTCTAATGCTCCCTACTCTCTGAGAAACTTCTGTGTGTGTGTGCTATGTCACTACAGTCATGTCCTACTCTTGGCAACTCTATGGACTGTAACCCGCCAGGCTCCTCTATCCATGGGGGTTCTCCAGGCAAGAATACGGGAGTGAGTTTCCATGCCTTCCTCCAGGACTGTTACAAACTAGCAAATATTCCATGGAAAAAAATATATAGTTCTCTACAGGTGTATTGGGGCTTCCCAGGTGGCTCAGTGGTAAAGAATCTGCCTGCAATGCAGGAGATGTAAGTGATGCAGGTTCAATCCGTGGATCAGGAAGATCCTCTAGAGTAGGAAATAGCAACACACTCTAGTATTCTTGCCAGGAAAATCCCACGGACAGAGGAGCCTAGTGGTTTTCAGTGCATAGGATCACAAAGAGTTGGACACGACTTAGCAATTGAACAATAGCAATAGTGACACCAGTTTACTAGTTCTCCTGGCCTAGTTCTCATTCTGTGGCTATAATCACAGAACAAAAGATCACGACTCTCTGACAACATAGCCAATTTTTTTCGTAAGCCAGGAAAAAAGAATGCAGGCAAGGAAATAAAGCCTTTTCCTCTACCTGTAAACTGGAGCCTGAGATGACTTAATTTGAATGGTCTCATATTATGCTATTCTATGCTGAAGATGCATTGTTATTGTTCAGTCCCTCAGTTGTGTCTGACTCTGTGACCCCATGGACAGCAGCACACCAGGCTTCCCTGTCCTTCATGATCTCCCGTAGTTTGCTCAAACTCAGGTCCATTGAGTCGGTGGTGCCATTCAACCATCTCATCCTCTGTCATCCCCTTCTCCTCCTGCTTTCAATCTTTCCCAGCATCAGGGTCTTTTGCAATGAGTTGGCTCTTCAAAACAGGTGGCCGAAATATTGTACCTTCAGCTTCAGCATCAGTCCTTCCAATGAATTCAGGGTTGATTTCCTTTAGGATTGACTAGCTTGATCTCCTTGTTGTCTAAGGGACTCTCAAGAGTCTTCTCCAGCACCACAGTTTGAAAGCATCAATTCTTTGGTGCTCAGCCTTCTTTATGGTCCAACTCTCACACCCATATGTGACTATTGGAAAAACCATGGCTTTGACTAGACAGACTTTCGTCAGCAAAGTGATGACTCTGCTTTTTAATACCCTGTCTATGTATATCATAGCTTTACTTCCAAGGAGCAAGCGTCTTTTCATTTCAATGGCTGCAGTCACTGTCCACAGTGATTTTGGAGCCAAAGTAAATAAAGTCTGTCATTGTTTCCATTTTTTCCCCATCTAATGCCATGTAGTGATGGGACTGGAAGCCAGGATCTTCATTTTTTGAATGCTGAATTTTAAGCTAGCCTGTTCGCTTTTCCCTTTCACCTTCATCAAGAGGCTCTTTAGTTGCTCTTCACTTTCTGCCATTAAGGTGGTGTCATCTGCATATCTGAGGTTATTGATATTTCTCTTGGCAGTCTTGATTCCAGCTTGAGCTTCATCCAGCCTGGCATTTCTCATGATATAATTTGCATAGAAGTTAAATAAGCTGTCCATGGAATTCTCCAGGCAAGAATACTGGAGTTGGTTGCATTCCCTTCACCAAGGGAATCTTCCCAATCTAGAAATCAAACCTGGGTCTCCTGCATTGCAGGTAGATTCTTTACTATCTGTGCCAACAGGGAAGCCTGAAGATGAATAGAACATTTTATAGCAACCCCTAAGTCAACCTTGGAGGAAATGAATAATACAGTTGCAACTGGGAAAGTAGAACCCTCAAGACTAAGTATTATTTCACATAACTTTATTTCTAAAATTTGGTAGAATTCTTAAGTTGCTTGAGAAGGAGCCAAATGAATTTTGAAAGTTTTTATGTTTAATTGTGATATTTAAATTAGTTCTAAAAGTGAAAGTGTTAGTCACTCAGTCGTGTCCAACTCTTTTTAACCACATGGACTATAGCCTGCCAGGCTCTTCTGCCCATGGAATTCTCCAGGCAAGAATATTGAAATGAGTTACTATGCCCTTCTCCAGGGACTCTTTCCAACTCAGGGATCAAACCCATGTATCAAACCCAGGTCTCCTGCTTTGGGGGCAGCTTCTTTACCATCTGAGCCACCAGGAAAGCCCAAACAACCATTGATGTAAATTAAACTGTTAAAGCATCATGATACCATATAAGGTGTAGATGAGATTATCCAGAGAGTATGTGGCATGAGAGGAGAAGGGACAGATATGAAGAATACATGAACACCGAATTTCAAGAGTTGGATAGAGCTTGCTAATTAGGCAGAGAAGGAGCAGATGGAGAGTAGAGCAAACAAAAGGAGAAAGTAGTCAAAGTGGCCGTACTGACATCTGGAATACCGCTGGTGATCTGTGAGGACAGTGTGAGGGAGTGTTATATGTGTGTGTGTGTGTGTGTGTGTGTGTGTGTGTGTGTGCACATGAAAAGCCAAATGGTCAAATGAGAAACTGCTTTAGAGTTGAAAAGGTCTGAATTTGTAACTTGGGTCTAATAATTGCCTCAGTGTCATCCTTTTTTAAATAAAGACATTAATGCTTAAGGTGTCTTTAAGGAATAAACTAAATATCATGTGTACTCTCACTAGCCAATTTTAAGTACTAAGTAATGGTAGCTATTGATACTGTTAAAACAGAGCTTAGATCCTCCCTCTTTCTAATGACTTTATTATCAACAATGGTATTACTCATGATCGTAATAATAATGCTAAATGCTGCTGACAGAATGTCTTTACTAATCAGGTTTTCTTGATGTCTAATATGAAATATAATTAATGTAAGCACTAAGGGAATTTATTGGAAGCGTGTGTCATGTACTTTACAAAATTAAGTAAAACACTAACATGCTGAGAACAAGCACGCATTGCAGGAGACAAGGCATAGTCAAGATGACAAAAGATTGTCACAGAAGCCATCTGCTCAGGACACTGCTCCTTGGCTAGACTGGTAGACATTCCCTGCCACCTCCTGAAACCCGTTGCTAAGATACTGCATTGCCCACTCTGCCACAGGGCTGCTCAACCTCAGCATGACTGACAGTTTGGACCAGACTTTGGGTTTTGGTATTCCTGGTAACCTGTAGGAATCTTAGCAAAAACTTTGTCTTCTGCTCATTAAATGTAAGTAGAAAATGACAGATACCAAGGGAACATTTCATGCAAAGATGGACTCTATAAAGAACAGAAATGGTATGGACCTAGCCAGAGGAAGAGGCTATTAAGTAGGGGTGGCAAGAATACACAGAAGAACTATACAAAAAAGATCCTCATGACCAAGATAATCACGATGGTGTGATCAATCACCTAAGGCCAGACATCCCGGAATGTGAAGTCAAGTGGGCCTTAGAAAGCATCACTATGAACAAAGCTAGTAGAGGTGATCGAATTCCAATGGAGCTATTTCAAATCCTTTAAGATGATGCTATGAAAGTGCTGCACTTAATATGCCAGAAAATTTGGAAAACTCAGCAGTGGCTGCAGGACTGGAAAAGCTCAGTTTTTATTGCGATCTCAAAGAAAGGCAATGCCAAAGAATGCTCAAACTACCGCACAATTGCAGTCATCTCACATGCTAGTAAAGTAATGCTCAAAATTCTCCAAGCCAGGCTTCAGCAATACATGAACCGTGAACTTCCAGATGTTCAAGCTGGGTTTAGAAAAGGCAGAGGAACCAGAGATCAAATTGCCAACATCCACTGGATCATCGAAAAAGAAAGAGAGTTCCAGAAAAACACCTATTTCTGCTTTATTGACTTTGCCAAAGCCTTTGACTGTGTGGATCACCATAAACTGCGGAAAATTCTTCAAGAGATGGCAATACCACACCACCTGACCTGCCTCTTGAGAAATCTGTATGCAGGTCAGAAAGCTACAGTTACAACTGGACATGGAACAACAGACTGGTTCCAAATAGGAAAAGGAGTGCATCAAGGCTGTATATTGTCACCCTGCTTATTTAACTTATATGCAGAGTACATCATGAGAAACGCTGGGCTGGAGGAAGCACAAGCTGGAATCAAGATTGCCAGGAGAAATATCAATAACCTCATATATGCAGAAGACATCACCCTTATGGCAGAAACTGAAGAGGAACTATAAAGCCTCTTGATGAAAGTGAAAGAGGAGAATGAAAAAGTTGGCTTAAAGCTCAACATTCAGAAAACGAAGATCATGGCATCTGGTCCCAACACTTCATGGCAAATAGATGGGGAAACAGTGGAAACAGTGTCAGACTTTATCTTGGGAGGCTCCAAAATCACTGCAGATGGTGATTGCAGCCATGACATTAAAAGACGCTTACTCCTTGGAAGGAAAGTTATGACCAACCTAGATAGTATATTCAAAAGCAGAGACATTACTTTGCCCACAAAGGTCCATCTAGGCAAGGCTATGGTTTTTACAGTGGCCATGTATGGATGTGAGAGTTGGACTGTGAAGAAAGCTGAGTGCTGAAAATTGATGTTTTTGAACTGTGGTGTTGGAGAAGACTCTTGAGAGTCCCTCGTACTGAAAGGAGATCCAACCAATCCATTCTGAAGGAGATCAGCCCTGGGATTTCTTTGGAGGGAATGCTGAAGGTGAAACTCCAGTACTTTGGCCGCCTCATGCAAGATGTTGACTCATTGGAAAAGACCCTGATGCTGGGAAGGATTGGGGGCAGGAAAAGGGGACGACAGAGGATGAGATGGCTGGATGGCATCACTGACTCGATGGACATGAGTTTGGGGAAACTCTGGGAGTTGGGTATGGACAGGGAGGCCTGGCATGCTGTGATTCATGAGGTTGCAAAGAGTCGGACAAGACTGAGCAACTGAACTGAACTGAACTGAACTTAGCACTTCCTCAGTTTTGATATCAAAAATTTCTCCAAACATTATAAAAAGGCCCCAGTTGAGAAACACTGTGCTTTGCAAGTATCTCTGACTTAAACCTTTGCTTACCTCTTTCAAAATTCAAATATGGGACAGGGACATCCACTTAGTTACACCTAGCTCACATGAACAGCTTCTAATTACCAGGAGCTGAGAAAAAAAATGTTATTGCTCCAATATAGTTTTCATTGTTGGAGACACTTGGTCCCCACTTACCTTGAATTCCCTTATTATATATGAATTATATTAGAGTGCTGCTCCACAAAACAACAAATATCCATCGAGTCCCCTATGTGCCAAATATTTTGCTAGACTATTTACAGTGACTTATAATATTTGCAATAACTGTAAAGCAAATGCTGTTAAAATCATTTAACTGATGCACAAGATGTTTTTTTTAATTGGCATCAGTGCTTAATTTTTTGTTCTTTTTTTGTATTTTTTTAATTGGAGGATAATTGGTGTACAATATTATTTTGATTTCTGCCATATAACAATGTTAATCAGCCATAAGTATACATACATCCCCTCCCTTTTGAAAAACCCTTGAAGATGTTTATCAGATGATATCTGAATAAAAAAAAGTCAATTCTAAGTTTTCTCTTGCCCAAGTTCATTTTTTGTCCTAATTATGTATAAACTAGCCAACTCGGGATTTCTCCTCCTAACTAGCAACCTAGCCCCAAATCTGTCAAATTGAGTACCTCCCAGTATGGAAGCTTGCTGGCTATACACCTAAAGTATCTTGAGGACACTGTCCAACTGGCCCATGTAATTTGGGCCCTGATGACTTTTAGTCCAGTAGTATCTATTTTATACTGTATAGTTCTGAAATGGGGTGCCATTTCCTTCTCCAGGGGATCTTCCCGACCCAGGATCAAACCTGGGTCTTCCGCGTTGTAGGCAGAGGCTTTACCATCTGAGCCACCAGGGAAGTCCTATCTCTTGTATACTGCTGCTACTGATGCTAAGTCGCTTCAGCTGTGTCTGACTCTGTGCAACCCCATAGACGGCAGCCCACCAGGCTCCCCTGTCCCTGGGATTCTCCAGGCAAGAACACTGGAATGAGTTGCCATTTTCTTCTCCAGTGCATGAAAGTGAGAAGTGAAAGTGAAGTCGCTCAGTCATGTCGGACTCTTTGCGACCCCATGGACTGCAGCCCACCAGGCTCCTCCATCCATGGGATTTTCCAGGCAAGAGTACTGGAGTGGGGTGTCATCGCCTTCTCCATCTATTGCATAGACATTGTCAAATGATTCTTCGTTGACCACTTAGTTTTCTGTTACTTGGTAATCTGTGTAAATATCTTATCGCCTAAGCCTATTTGGTCTACTGCAACAAAAACACCATAGAATGTGACCTAAACACAAGCATTTTTTCCTCAAAATTCTGGAGGCTAGGAAGTTCAGGTTCAAGGAGCTGGCAGATTCACTATCTGGTAAGAGCCTGTTTCCTGGTTCACAGATGGTCTCCTCTGTGTCTTCACATGGGGGAAGGGAGAAGGGAGTCTTCTGGGGGTCTGTTTTAGAAAGGACACTTATGTCATTCAGGAAGCCTTACCCTCATGACCTAATCCCCTCCCACCGCCTACACCATCACATTGAAGATTAGGATTTCAACATATGAACATTCAGTCCTTTGTATTTATTTTGCTTTGTATTTCATCCTTACCACACACTTGCATTTATTATCAGGTCATTTAGAGATGTTCGATTCAACAAATATAAACCTCACTGAACAAACATGCAAAAATTACTAAACATTTAATACAATTTTGTTAGCAATAAATGGTTTTGACTACATGCCAAACCCACTTGCCAGAACCAGAAATATTATAGCATCCATCACTGATAATGATCATTTTTGGACTAAGAAGTCTGTTGCTGTCATTATGACCCAAATTCTTTCATTCCCTGGTGAATATAATGCTTTTTAAGTTTTATCCTTCTACATAAAATACAGATAAGAAGAATGGGAAAGTCTGGCAAAAGAAAGAAATTTAATCTCAGCGAGTTTCACTCTTTTCCTTACTGTATCCATATCAGTTAAGGTGCCAAAATGTAAAAGTAGCATAACAATATTAATAGCCCTTCTTAGTTAAGTGTATACCAGGTTACAAGTACTGGGCAAAGCAGTTTGTATGCTTTATTCAGTTATTATTCAAAAACCACTAGGACCTAGATTTATTATTACTTGTTCTATAGCTGAGAAGTCTGAGTTACAATCAATTGAAAGCGTGCAGCAGGTCAGCACGGGGCCATGTTCTGCTTGCTGCTTTCTGCTTCCAAAACCTAGTTTACATTCTTGTTGGAGGAGACCCACACTTCCCGCAGTGGAAGGCGGATTCTTTACCACTGTGTCACCAGGAAGTCCCACCTCCTTTTTACCAGGCTTACATTCCATGGTGAATTATAAATAATTCCTTGCACAGCAATTTTTCCATCCCTACTTGATCTTTTACATCAGCTTATAAATGTATTGCTCTATCTCTCTCTTCTCAAAAAGTACAAAACTTATACGACTCCTATTTCTCTTTGTAAATACCATCCCATTTTCCTCCTGGTCTTTAAAGGAAAACTTCCATAAAGGCATTTTTCTACGCTTATCACCAGTTTATCCTCTTCCATTTCTTCTTGGACTACTTCAGGTCTTTACCCCTAGTACTAGACCAGAACTACAATATCCAGCTTCACCACTGATCCTTGTCTAATCCCAAAACTAATTCTTAGCCATTGTACTTTTCGATTCATCAACAGTTTTTAAAGCTTAAAATACTTTATTTTTCACTTTTTTTCTTTCAAGATGCCATCCTCACTTGGTTTCTCCCTTAACTTTCAGACAGCTCTGTCTTTGTCTCTTTTGTGGTTCCTCCACATTTCCTCCAACCTTTAAGCAGTAGAATATTCCAGGATTCAGTTCTCGGACCTCTTCTCCTTATATTTATGTTCTTCTATTTATATTTACTCCCTATGTGGTCTCATCTAGTCAGCCTAATAACATCAATATACAGATTTATAAATAAAATAAATTTTTTTCCATACTATACCTCTGCTCTGAACTACAACCATATGCATCCAATTGCTTATTGTATATCTGCACTTCAAACTGAACACATTCAAACTTAGTTCCTGGTCTTTTTCTCCTGTACCCTGTTCCCACTGCCATTCCCTCCACAATACTCCCCCTCCATCCCGCTCCCGTTCTCACACTTTCCCCCATTGTCAACCCTCCCTACCCACAGTTGTCCCATTTCAGATATCCCATTCCATCCCTTGTCTGAAGGCTTGTCACACACTCCACAGAGTATCTTGCTTGCCACAGCCATAAATTCACCACTCTTCACGACCGTCCCTCTTCCAGTCCCCTCCACCTGGCTGTGTGTGTTTCCTTCCTAATTGTGTCCATACATCTACTCTTACCATGCTAGTCTGTTTTTTCATACAGAAATTAGTTTTCTTTGAAAAACACAGTTAGGCCTCTGCTGAAATTCTTCCATTGGCATCTCAACTCATTAAGAGCAGAAGTCTTAAGTTTCTATAAGGTGAACCAGCCCTACTTGACTCCTTTGACCTCTCCTCCTATGACTTTCCTTCCCCGACACTGTTTCCTTTTTTTGCTACTTGTACATTTCAGGCATTCTTCCCTAGCAGAAATCTGCTCTTTTCTTCAATTATACACATGTGACTTTCTTTTTCACTTCCTTCCATGTTTACCCAACTGTCATCTTCTAAGTGACACCTCCTCTAACTGCCCATTCAGAACCAACCCAGTCCTCTGTTGCCTTTAGGCGCTCACTGTACCCCTTTCTTTGATTTTCTCCTTAAGGTTCGTCAACAGTGAACATGTCTATTTTATACACTTTTTAAAATCATCATGCAGAATGTTAAAAGACATCAAGCTAAAGCTTTAATAATAATACATATTATTATTTAATAGTAATAATTATTATGCTTCAATCAAGGATTTTTTTTTTTAAGAGACACTGGCCATCCTATTGGTGCCTGGCAGTGAAGAGTGCAATGCTTACCAGTACAGTTTCAGGCCATGCCTTGATTCCTACCATTACTTTGTTATTAATATATCAGTATAAGTGTCAATATAATGAAAAAGATAAACAGTGTCTTGATAGTGTTAAAAATAGCTTTGCCTTTGGATCCTCTGAAAATTTCTCTGGAACCTGAAAGGCTCTGAGAACCACAGTTTGAGAACTAATATCTGAAGTGCTTTGGAAAATCAGAATAAATATGACAGTATAAATGTAAGAAGATTACAACTGTAATAATTATTAATACCAGCAACATACTGAAAAGTCAAATATTCAAGAAGAAATGCAATTAAATAGCAAGCATTTTCAGATGCAATGCCATGACCTAAACATAAACCCTGGAGAGTAAGGAAGAACCGTGTGTGTCAGAACTTTAAACACAAAACTTCTCGATTAATGGAAAATTATAGTTTAGAGGCAAAGCTCAGAAAATCTGGAAAGCTTAAATGATTATACTCATTTAATTATTGAGAGAGCTAAGATTGACTTCTTCCCAGTATGCTGTACTATTTTAGAAATGACACTATCCTGCACAATTCTTGAAGCTGTGTGTCTAACTCAGATATTTCTCATATATAGAGTCAGATAGCCTTTTGACTACTTTCAGGGCATCTCTGTCAGGCTACTTGTCACTCTGTTCCTTTTCTGAACACCCTGCTATCCCACAAGCTCCCTGGGGGAAGATGCCACATTCCTCCTTTCTATGGCCCACATATGTGCAGCCTAGCATTTAGTACAATGGCTGGGAGATGGTAGTTAAGATTTCTGAAAAGTTTTCTCTTTGCCCTTACTTTACCAAGTAATAGCTTTTACTGTTCTCAGGTCTTTCTATGCGTTCTCATTTAGCCCTCACAACAATGTTATCAGGTAAATTTATTGTCAGGTTTTATGAAAATAAATGTAAGATCCTCCAAGATGGTGAATAATTTAGCTAAGTTGCCAATGTTAATAAGCAATGGAGTTCAGATTGAACCCACCCTCATAGTCATGCTGAAATGTGTAGTAATGCTCAATAATTGTCAATTACATGAATAAAGGTCACTTTGGAGGGCCTTTAAAAACATGAATAAACAAATCTCATTTTGATGGGTTCCATTTATTGAATTATGGGGAAGCAAACCTTCTTATACTGATTTATATATATATATATATACACATACATACATACATATATATATATATAATTCAACTATGTTCTTAAATTAAAAGTGTTATAAAATTTTACCAAGGGAAAATAACTTTATGAGGAATGTTTATATTGATATAAACCCTATGAGGGTATTTATGTTCACTCATTTTTTTTCTATGTCACCAAATACATTTATTTGCTATTTATAACAAGTGGGGAGGCTTCTTCTTTGAAAGTTAGCACAATATTAATAAATGTTTATAGACAAAACATTACTCTAGTAAATGGATACCAAACTGCATATTGCTTTAAATTCTCAGATTATTTTTCCTGTGCAAATAATGCATTACTTTCTCAAGTGTAGAAATGGTTTTATATGGGGTTTATAAAAACAGAAATAAACATTATATTTCTCTTGATTGTACAGAAAACTAAACTGGATGCTTGTCAGTCAACCAATCATCAACTTAATAGCTTACATATCAGAGAAGATGCTGTGGGAATTTTATTCTAATAGAGTCAGTGATTATTTGACTTACTTTCTATCCAGTTACTTGCATTTACTGTATTTAGCTTTAGAAAAAAATTCTTGACATTTCATATCACATATCTTCTTAATTTTGTATATATACATAAGAATCTCTCACTATGTGTATAATTTTTCTGTTTGTCATCCTTCTCTAGCTATCCTCTTTGGATGAAATGAAGTTTTATATCAATATTTCACCATTGCCTGGAGCATTTAATGGGAGGATCAAAGTTGTCAAACCTCTCTTTTTCTTTCCAATGATCTGTTTTCCAAAAAGTTCTAATGATAAATACTTTCCAGTAGTCACGTATGGATGTGAGAGCTGAACTATAAAGCTGAACGCCGAAGAATTGATGCTTTTGAACTGTAGTATTGGAGAAGACTCTTGAGAGTCCCTTGGACTGCAAGGAGATCTACCCAGTCCGTCCTATAGGATATCAGTCCTGAATATTCATTGGAAGGACTGATGTTGAAGCTGAAACTCCAATACTTTGGCCACCTGATGAGAAGAGCTGATGCATTTGAAAAGACCCTGATGCTAGGAAAGATTGAAGGCAAGAGAAGGGACGACAGAGGATGAGATGGTTAGATGGCATCACCAACTCGATGGACATGAGTTTGAGTGAACTCCAGGAGCTGATGATGGACAGGGAGGCCTGGTGTGCTGCAGTCCATGGGGTCGCAAAGAGTCGGACACGACTGAGTGGCTGAACTGAACTTTTGCCATATCTATTAGAAATTTTAAGCACATTGTAGATGACCAGAAAGATTACTGTCTGAGGGAAGATGACAGGGTTCAAATACCAAGGAAGTAGACCTTACTTGTGAACCATACACCATAACAAAAGCTTTCAAGTTGTACACATGTTGGTTCAAATTCTTGTTTTATCATTTATGATTAAGGCAGTTTAAAAAGCCTCTCTGAGAACTATACAATTTTGTAAAACAGTGGTAACCAGCTATAGTTTTGTGATTAATGAATTTAATATATATAATCATATATAAATATATAATCTATCACTAAGCATTGAACCCAAAATCCCACATTGCAGGTGGATTCTTTACCAGCTGAGTCACAAGGGAAGCCCAAGAAGACTGGAGTGGGTAGCCTAGCCCTTCTCCAGAGGATCTTCCTGACCCAGAAATCAAACTGGGGTCTCCTGCTTACAGGCAGATTCTTTACCAACTGAGCCATCAGGGAAGCCCATATATAATCATATATAAATATTTAATCTATTATTAATTATCATTATATGTAATTAATTTACAATATGGTGTATACTAGGTACCGACCTAATGGGCATGAGTTTGAGCAAACTCTGGGAGACAGTGAAGGACAGGGAAACCTGTCATGCTGAAGTTCATGGGGTCACAAAGAGTCAGAACTGATTTAGCAACTGAAAAAAAACATATACTATGCGATGTCATATCATATGTCACACACCATATACCATGTATTGAAACTGCCTATTGTATTGTAAATATGCAAAATATATAAATACTCAATATAAATACCATTAGTTCCAAGACAAATTGTAATAGGCATAAGAAATGTTTGCAGTTTGAATGTAGGTTTGCCATTACAGATTAGCTAGCAGGGGAACTAACAGACCTAAAGTTAAAGTAAGCAAGTTTTTAATCAAATGTTCAATTGCTGACCATAATTTAAACCACAGTTGAGTAATAAAAATTATCTTTAATGCGTGAATGCTCATTGTGCTCAGTTGTTCAGTCATGTCTAACCATTTGCAGCCCCATGGACTGTAGCCCACCAGGCTCATCTGTCCACGGAATTCTCCAGTAAGGATACTGGAGTGGGTTGGCATTTCCTTCTCCAGGGGATCTTCCCAACCCAGGAATGGAACCCAGGTCTCCTGCATTGCAGATGGATTCTTTACCAGCTGAGCCACCAGGGAAACCAATGTGTGAATCATAATCAGCACAATTTTGGCTTTTAATATTTTAGCTTATGTCATTTTCTTTTGCTTTGCTTTGATAGTGGTGGGGTTAACTAGTGGACAAAGCATGCTTTCAATGGTTCCTCATAGTCTATAAATAGATACGGAAGCACACAGAAATATTGCCATTTGAAAGGCATGTCTATCACAGGTGATGAAACCGTGAGGATTATAAAAATCTTTGAATGAGAGGAATGTATGTTCACCATTATAATAGATGAAAGATCATGAATTTTGCTTATGACAGATAATCTAGTCCATAGTCTATAATATTCAAAGGTTAATGGAACCAGATGAGTTTGATATTGATTATAAAGTGTCATAAAGATAATAATTTTCAAGTAAAAATGCAGACATAGGAGATCAGTCCTGGATGTTCTTTGGAAGGAATGATGCTAAAGCTGAAACTGCAGTACTTTGGCCACCGCATGCAAAGAGTTGACTCATTGGAAAAGACTCTGATGCTGGGAGGGACTGGGGGCAGGAGGGGAAGGGGATGACAGAGGATGAGATGGCTGGATGGCATCACCGACTCAATGGACGTGAGTTTGAGTGAACTCCGGGAGATAGAGATGGACAGGGAGGCCAGGCGTGCTGCGATTCATGGGGTCGCAAAGCGTCGGACACAACTGAGCAACTGAAATGAACTGAACTGAACTGAACAACCCTTCTCCTCAAAATCAAATCTCTCTGATCTAAAAAGGTGATTTTACCACAGTGCCTGAATGCTTAAATAACTTTTGCACAGCTAGTTAATCATGGACCAAAGATTATATTGATACAAATGTTAGAATCACCATTAATTTAACTGGTACCAAACCTCAGGCCTTTTGAATTGTTAGATTTTTATTATATTATTAATGTTTACAGCAATCTTAATGAGAGTTGTAATGTTCATACATGACAAGCTCTGGGAGATGGTGAAGGACAGGGAAGCCTGGCATGATGCAGTTCATGGGGTCACCAAGAACTGGACATGACTGAATGACTAAACAACAATGTTCACACTCATAGTTAATAAATAATGGTTCTGGACATATTAAAAATGATTAAAATTGCATTAATTTAAAAATATTAAATAATTTATGTTTCTAGAAATAATTTTAACTTTGTTTTTTAGAAAATAAAGATGCTATACCTTAATTACTTTCAGTCTGTGAAAATGAAAGACTTGGCAACCTTTCCTTAGTTCAAAAGGTCATCTCAGGTTTAGAGTTCCTTATGGTATCAAACAATGCCTCTGATGCAGTGGTATTGTGGTTCAACTTCTTCTGCCTAACCCTACCTCCCTCATCCATTTGTATTATGTTCCTGGGTGAATTCCTCAAATATCCATCTTAGATCTGATTCCAGGAAATGTAAAATATATTGTATCAGGAATCCTAAAACAGGCTATAAGATAAGGTTTTATAAATGGAATGCCAGTTGGAAATAAAGATTCATCACTTATTGTAGCTGATAGCTCCTGGAATGCTATAGTGGTATAACTGCTGAAATCTTTACTGAGGACAAATTGGGATGAGAAAACACAGAGAAGGGATTGTCCTTGGCTGTTGCAATGCCTCTTATAATTATTAGAAAAAAATGAAAAGTCAATAGCTCACATTAAGTAAAGTCTGTTTAGCAGAAATACTATGGCAGATGGTGGAAGATAGAATAAAAAAGCTCATAAAATTTAGCACAGTAGGATGAGCCACCTATGTTCTATGGGAGAACTGGTGGTATGAGTCCTTTAACTAAAGCTATAAGGAAGGCACTGGCAAGAGGGTTGCCTTTGTCGTTGAAGTGGGTTCTCCTCTTGTGTTCAAGACTAGTGGTAGTAATAGACTCCCTGATGGTAATTATGAAGATAGGGACATAAAGTAAAGTACCCATGGAATACAGCCCGCCAGGCTCCTCTGTCCATGGAGACTCTTCAGGCAAGAATACTGGAGAGGGTTGCCATGCCCTCCTGAGGGGATCTTCCCAACCCAGGGATTGAATCCAGGTCTCCCTCATTGCAGGCAGATTCTTTACCATCTGAGGCACCAGGGAAGCAGAAAATAAAGTTACAGCTTTTAACTACCAGAAGCAAAGTGGGTGCAATTATTATCATTGGCAAGTAGTAGATCAAAGAGGTCTGACCTACAGAGACTATTCAGGTAGTTAATAGAATGAAACCAGGAGCAAATTATACAATGGAGTCCAACAAATGTGGAGTTTAATTTACAAACTAAAAGAAATCGTCATGGATGCTCAAAAGGCAGAAGGCAGCCATCCCAATAAAAAGCTATATTCCCTTGCCCAGTTTCTGGAATTAAACCAATCACAACTCATGGAACTGTACACTGCAAAAATAAAATTCACTATGTGTAAACATAAACCTTAATTTAAAACTCATCTGGGCCTCTGGATTCAGAAATAACAATTGAGAGATTTTTTAAGTTTTTGAGAATGAATGCACTGTGTTAATTGAAAATTTATGACACTTTTTTTATTGCAGTATAATTGATTTAAAATATTGTGTTAGTTCCTGGTGTACAGCACAGTGATTCAGTTCTTTTCCAGGTTCTTTTCCCTTATAAGTTATTACAAATTATTGATTGCAGTTCCCTATGCTATACAGTAGGTTCTTTTTGGTTATTTGTTTTTCATGTGTGAACTGTGCTAAGTTGCTTCCACTGTGTCCAACTGTTTGCGACACTGTGGACTATAGCCTACCAGGTTCCACTATTCAGGGGATTCTGCAGGCAAGAATAATGGAGTGGATTGCCATGCCCTCCTCCAGGGGATCTTCTTGGCTGAGGGACTGAACCGGCATCTCTAACGACCACTAGCGCCACCTGGGAAGCCCATCTATTTCATACAGAAGTGTGTATATGTTAATTCCAAGCTCCTAACTTATCCCTCACCTCTTTTCCCCCTTTGGTAACCATAAATTTGTTTTCTGTGTCTGTGGGTCACTATCTGTTTTGTAAAAAAGTTCATTTGTACCTTAAAAAAACATTATTTAAAAAGTCATCATTTGGAGACCCTGTAGGCTAGGGTTGCCACAGCAAAGTACTAGAGACTAGATGGTTTAAGAACAGAAATTAACTTTTTCACAATTCTGGAGGCTAAAAGTCTTAGATCAATGTGTTGGCAGGATTATTTATACTGAATTCTCTCTCCTTGACTTATAGATATCTCTTTCCCCTGTATTTTCATACTATTATCTCTATCTACATTTCTGTGTTTAAATTTCTTCTAATGAGGACACCAGTCATATTGGATTACAGCCTGCCCTAATGACCTCATTTTAACTTAATTACCTCTTTAAAGACATTGTGTGCAAATATCAGCGTATTCTGAGGTCTTGGAAGTTAGGACTTCAGCATACAAATTTTGGGAGGGACTCAATTCAGCTCATTCAACCACCCATTTATTCAATTACTCATAGACTATTATGTAAAATAGTACTAAAATACAGTTGACCCTTGAACAACATGGGGGTTATAGGTGCCAAACCCATAACCTCCTCAAAAACTAGTGTGTGACTTTACAGTCAGTCCACTATCCTGAGGTTCCACACCCACAGATTCAACCAACTACAGATAGTGTAGTACAGTGGCATATACTTACTGAAAAAAAAAAAAATCCCCATGTAAGTGGACCCACGTAGTTCAAACCCATATTGTTCAAGGGTCAACTGTAATGATACAAGCTAAAACAGGTAAAATATTAATTTATTAATTTCTAATGTCCAAGTACCCAATTCAAATGCTAACTCAAGTCACCAGCATTCTTTATCTGAAGATAGTTTTATAAACACATACAAGTACCTTCTAGGTCACTTTACTTTTCTTTTGGAGTTGAACGTAAGTCAAAATGCATCAAAAAACTAACAATATCATTATTGGGACTCCAAGTTCGTTGTTGTTCGTTGTTCAGTTGCCCAGTCATTTCTGACTCTTTGCAACCCCATGGACTGCAGCACACCAGGCATCCCTGTCCACCATCTCCCAGAATTTTGCCCAAGTTCATGTTCATTGCATTGGTGATGCTGTTCAGTCATTTAATCCTCTGACGCCCTCTTCTCCTTCTGCTTTCAAACTTTCCCAGCATCAGGGACTTTTGCAATGAGTCATCTCTTCTCATCAGATGACCAAAATTCTGGAGCTTCAGCATCAGCCCTTCCAGTGAGTATTCAGGGTTGATCTCCCTTAAGATTGATGGGTTTGATCTCCTTGCTATCCAAGGGACTTCCAGGAGTCTTCTCCAGCACCACAGTTGGAAAGCATCAATTCTTTGGCACTCAGCCTTCTTTACGGTTCAGCTCTCACAACTGTACGTGACCACTGGGAAGACCATAGCTTTAACTGTACAGACATTGTCAGCAGACTAATGTCTCTGCTTTTCAACGCACTGTCTAGGTTTGTCATCACTTTCCTGCCAAGAGGCAATAGTCTTCTGATTTCATGGCTGCAATCACTGTCCATGGTGATTCTGGAGCCCAAGAAGAGGAATCTGTCACTACTTCCACCTTTTCCCCTTCTATTTGCATGCAGTAATGGGGCCAGATGCCATAATCTTCGCTTTTTTAATATTAGGTCTTAAGCCGGCTCTTTCCCTCTCCTCTTTCACCCTCATCAAGAGGCTCTTTAGTTCCTCTTCGCTTTCTGCCATTAGAATGGTATCATCTGGGCTTCCCTGGTGGTTCAGATGGTAAAGAATCTGCCTGCAGTGTGGGAGACCCAGGTTCAGTCTCTGGGTTTGGAAGGTCCCCTGGAGAAGGGAATGGCTACCCACTCCAGTATTCTTGCCTGGAGAATTCCATGGACAGGGAAGCCTGGCAGGCTACAGTCCATTGGGTTGCAAAGAGTTAGACACTACTGAGTGACTAAACACAACCAACATACCTGAGGTTGTTGATGTTTCTCCTGCTTCTCTTGATTCCAGCTGAAACTCATCCAGCCCCGGCATTTCTCAAGATGTGCTCAAGGTATAGGTTAAACAGAGTGACAGCAGATAGCCCTATTACACTCCTTTCTCAATCCTGAACCAGTCAGTTGTTCCATACATCGTTGTAACTGTTGCTTCTTGACCCACACAGAGGTTTCTCAAGAGGCAGGTAAGATGGTCTGGTATTCCCATCTCTGTAAGAGCTTTCCACAGTTTGTCATGATCTACACAGTCAAAGGCTTTACCATAGTTGATGAAACAGAGATAGATGTTTTCCCGAAATTCCCTTGCTTTTTCTATAATCCAGCAAATGTTGACAATTTGATCTCTAGTTCCTCTTCCTTTTCTAAACTCAGCTTGGACATCTGGAAGTTCTTGGTTCACATAATGTTGAAGCCTAGCATGCGAGATTTTAAGTATGACCTTACTAGCATGGGAGATCAGTATAACTGTCTGACAGTTAGCTCATTCTTTGGTACTACCCTTCTTGGGAATTGGGATGAGGATTAATCTTTTCCAGTCCTGTGGCCGCTGCTCGGTCTTCCAGATGTGCGTACATAATGAATGCAAAACCTTGATGGCTTCCTCCTTTAGGAATTTGAACAGTTCTGCTGGAATTTCATCACATCCACTAGCTTTATTAAAGCAGTGCTTCTTGAGAAGGTCCACTTGACTTCACACTCCAGAGTGTCCAACTCAGTAATCCAGTTCATTAAGATCTTTTTTTATACAGTTCTTCTGCATATTCTTTTCACTGCTTCTTGATCTCTTCAGCATCTACTAGGACTCTGTGGTTTTAATCCTTTATTGTGCCCATCCTTGGCTTGGGCAGAATGCTCCCTTGATGTTTCCAATTTTCCTGAAGAGATCTCTAGTCTTTCCCCTTCTGTTGGTTTCTTCTATTATTAAATACTGTCCATTGAAGAAGGCCTTCTTGTCTCTTCTAGCTATTTTTTGAAGCTCTGCATTTAATAGGATGTACCTTTCCCTCTCTCCCTTGTTTTTTGCTTCTCTTCCATAATATTGTAGAGGAGATGGTGAACAAAACCATCCCAAAGGAAAAGAAAAGCAAGAAGGCAAAGCGGCTATTTGGGGAGTCTTTACGAATAGCAGAAAAATGAATAAAGAGACTCCAAGTTACCCATCATTAAAACTTTCCTCTCCCAGAGAGAAGCCAAGTAGTTCATCTTGTCTTGTGAGCATGCTCAGTTGTGTCCAACTCTTTGTGACCCTCTGGACTGTAGCCCAGTGGTCATGTATAGATGCGAGAGTTGGACCATAAAGAAAGCTGAGTGTCAAAGAATTGATGCTTTTAAACTGCAGTGTTGGAGAAGACTCTTGAGAGTCCCTTGGACTGCAAGAAGATCCAACCAGTCCATCCTAAAGGAGATCAGTCCTGAATATTCACTGGAAGGACTGATGCTGAAGCTGGAACTCCAATACTTTGGCTACCTGATACGAAGAACTGACTCATCTGAAAAGATCTTGATGCTGGGAATGATTGAAGGCAGGAGGAGAAGGAGATGACAGAAGATGAAATGGTTGGATGTCATCACCAACTTAGTGGACATGGGTTTGAGTAAACTCCGGGAGTTCATGATGGACAGAGAAGCCTGGTGTGCTGCAGTCCATGGGGTTGCAAAGAGTAGGACATGACTGAGCAACTGAACTGAACTGGACTGTAGCCCTCCAGCTCCTCTGTCCATGAAATTTTTCAGGGGAGAATACTGGAGTGAATTACCATGCCTTCCTCCAGGGGATCTTCCTGACTTAGGGATCAAACCCTTATCTCCTGTGTCTTCTGCATTGCAGGTGGATTCTTTACCTGCTGACCCATCAGGGAAGCCCCCAAGTAGTTCGTATTTTATCACAAATTTCCTGAAATTCATTATTTTTGGTACCATTTAGTTTGACTGTCACTTTGTCATATTTAATGCCATTGAAGGAAGGAAGGTACCACTCATGGTTACTAGGAAAAGGAAGCCAGAGCAACTCTACCCCACTTCTGATTTTGATTTTCTGATTCACTCTTTTCCTGCTGTCCATAAGCATTGCCTTTGTGAATCACAGTGCCCTTTCCTTTAGACTCAAGACACCAGGGCATTTTCTTACCTTGAAAGTTTAGCAAGAAGACAATTGATTTATAATAAGGTTTTGTTTTGGTCTCAGGTTTTGTTTTTTAAGAATACATACACATATTTCTCCATTTATGAGTTCTTGCTCGAAGTCAGGGAAGTAGTATTTATGATATGTAATATTAATGCTGTGATTCTGATTCTCTGTTTAGATTACACACAAAGGTGAATATGTATGTATTTTCATTTACCCTACATTATATCCTTTCCTCACAGTTGAATAATTAAGGTAATTTTCGGGTAGAATAATTTTTTTAAGAATGCTTGGCAATTACTTTGCCATTCAAATCTACTTAACTGCAAACTGTTGCTTTGTTGTCCCTAGGATGTAAAACCAATTCACTTCTAAAGTCTGAATATCACTCTGGAAGGAAGTGTAAGTACAAAATAATGCCATAGGCAAGATTGTGAGGCAAATGAAATAGCTCTCTAACTGAATGCAAAGATATTCATGAAGAGTATGTTTGCACAACAAAATCAGAGCTCTGGCCAGCACTCTTCCAGTGGGAATGTTCTTAGTGATCATTTAGGTATTCAGAGAATTGTTGTTGTTTAGTCTCTAAGTCCTATCTACCTCTTTTGTGACGCCTTGGACTGTAGCCCACCAGGCTCCTCTGTCCATGGGCTTCTCCAGGCAAGAATACTGGAGGGCGTTGCCATTTCCTTTCCAGGGGATCTTTCTGCCCCAGGCATCAAATCTGCATCCTCTCCTTTGGCAGGCAGATTCTTTACCACTGAGCCACTTTGGAAGCCCATTCATTCAAAGGCTATTTCAAAGCCTGATAATATCCATGAGGTTAGAATACTTCTGCTTGAGAAAAAATTACCAAAACTTTAAGATATAAATATGCTCTTTCTTTGGACATATATTACTTAAATCATCATCTATATCAGGATTGTTCAACCGTAGTATTATTGCCATTTTGGACTATCCTTTGCTAGAGGGGGCTTTCCCGGGCATTGCAAGATTTTTTACCAGCATTCTTGGTGTCTACCCACTAGATGCTAGTAGCAAACCCTCTTACTCCAATCATGGAAAAATATCTCCTGGCATTGCCAAATATCTCCTGGGGGATAAAAGTACCCGTATTTGAGAACCAGTACTCTTGCCTGGAAAATCTCATGGATGGAGGAGCCTGGTAGGCTGCAGTTCATGGGGTCGCTCAGAGTCGGACGCGACTGAGCAACTTCACTTTCCCTTTTCACTTTCATGCATTGGAGAGGGAAATGACAACCCACTCCAGTGTTCTTGCCTGGAGAATCCCAGGGACTGGGGAGCCTGGTGGGCTGCCGTCTATGGGGTCGCACAGAGTCGGACACGACTGAAGCGACTTAACAGCAGCGGCAGCAGCAACATAAATATATGTCTGCCATATTCTGCGCACTTTATACCAAAGGTGTTTATTTTCAAACCTGGGTAGTATAATCAGACATTTTCCAGTGTTTGTATCATTTCTGGATGCTCAAATAGTAAATGGACTTCAAATGAAGTAATACAAGTAGTCTTTGAAGAAAGTGGCCATTACTAGAAAGTCTATAGGGACAAAAATAGTTCGATTAGTAGGAAGGACACATTTGGGATAAGGATTTGTCTTTTCTATGCAGATCCAGAGGCTGAATTAGGAATGTGAATGGAGATTACAGGGAGAAAGATTGTAACTGTGTAGAATAATTTAGCACCTTGATAACATGCTGCTTTAGTTTTTTGATTTTAGTTGTTATTGAATCTACACATTTCTAATATCTATTGATCATATATTACTTTACCTTGTAAAGTAATGTAAATGTAAAGTAAATGTAATGTAAAAGTAATCTAAATGTAAAGTAATCTAAATGTAAATTTACAATGTAAAGTAAATGTTTATGTTCTTTGTAATTTTACTATTGTTGTATTTGTTAATTTGTAAGTGCTTTTGTACAAGAAGACTGTTAACTTTTGCCTGCTACGTAGGTCCTATACTATTACTATCTTGAAATTATTCTATTTTTGATATAGAATTCTTAAAAAATTGTGTACTCCAAACCATTAATTTGTTGCTGTTGTTTCTTCATTTGCTTTTATATCTAGTAAGCTCTTTCCCATAATTTGTAAAATAAATACATTAATTTGCGCATGAATTTTTAAATTATACCTATAAATTCTGAAGGATTTTTAATGCCAAGCTAATGTATCTTGGAAAAAGAGGGGAAAGCAATCTGACTGAACTGTTATATTGTCAGTAAACCAATCTAAAGTTTACTGAGTGCCTATAGCAAGCCTGGCACCATGCTAGTTGGTTTATAGACTGATCATAAATATAACCACTATTAACATTTTATCATTATTATTATGCTTGGTTTATAAATAAGAAAGTGAAGCCCACAAAGTATAATAGTTTGATCAATGACACCCAGTTTGTAGGGCTTCCCAGGTGACTCAGTGATAAAAGAATCCACCTACCAGTGCAGGAGCCACAGGAGAGCCAGCTTCAGTTCCCTGGGTCAAGAAGATCCCCTGGAGAAGGAATGGCTACTCACTCCTATTTTTGCCTGGGAAATCCAATGGACAGAGGAACCTGACAGGCTACAGTTCATGGGGTCGCAAAGAGTTAGACACAATTGAGCAGGCACACATGCACCATCCAGTGTGTAAGTCAGAAATTTAGATGGTTCTCTTTGACCTAAAGCCCATGTTCTTTCTATATTCTATAAGCAATATTCTATAAGTAACAGTGAGGCTCTTGGACTTTTGAGTGGAATATAACATGGTCAGAATTGGGCTGTAAAAAAATCATTTTAACAATGGCTGAGATGGGAAATTTTTGTTAGTAAAAGGACATTCTGGAAGCTATTGAAGTAGATCAAGTCAAAGATAATAAAATCCCTGTATCTGAATGTAAGTAGTAGCTAGACACTGCAGAGGAAGGAATAGGGAAGCGATACTAAGGAGATAGAATTGACAGGACATGGTAATTGGATGTTGGGGAAAGAAAATAGATGTATAAAGATGATTAGGAATTTCCTGGCAAGTCATCTTGAAAGAATATCAGAGTAGTTTTTCAAATATGAAGTTTTTCTAAGGAAGATTAGAAGGTTAATTTTGTATAATCTCAAGTGACAAATGAAGAGGGATAGTCCTATGTAATGGTTTAAACTAGGATTGCACCTTGGGACAGGAAAAAACGGGTTAAAATTGAGTTGGGAATCAACTGCACTGATACAAGGAAACTGTGAGGTTACCAAGGTTACAAGTTGAAAGGAGAAGCACCTGGGAATGTCTGTATTTAAGTGGTGGGAATAGAACAAGAATGTGGATACAAAAATAAAGTAATGTGGCAACATGGATGGACCTAGAGATTATCGTACTGAGTGAAGTTAAGTCAGACAGGGAAGGACAAATATATGCTATCGTTTATATGTGAAATCTTAAAAAAAAATGTGCAAATTGAACTTATTTACAAAACAGAGTCACCAGTGTAGTAGAAAACAAACTTGTGTTTACCAGGGGATGGGGGTGAGGGAGTAAATTGGGAGATTGGGGTTGACATATACCCACTACTATATATAAAATAGAGAACTAATAAGAACCTACTGTATAGCACAGGGGCCTCCTCGCAATATGTACTATTGGGGAAAGAATCTAAAATGAATGCATATATGTATATGTATAAATGATTCAATTCAACTTGCTGTACACTTGAAACTAACATAACTTTGTAAATCAGCCATTCTCCAATAAAAAAAAAAATTAACAAAATAAAGGAGAGTGTAGAGAAGTAGAAGGAGAACAAATAGTTTTTATACAAAGGGGATAATTACTTGTTGCAAATGATGTAAATATTTTCAGATAACATATAACCTGGACTGTCAGTGACATGCTCATAGGCCCTCACACTAATGAGATTAGCACATGGTTACTAAAATTCCTGTTCCCAGGACCTGCTCTCATCACCAGAATCTGCCATCTTTGCTCACACCACACTCATAGTGTCAGAAGATTTCTTTCCAACCCCAGCAACCCTCAACCAATTGATGTGACTTCGGGCTTCCCAGGTAGCTCAGCTGGTAAGGAATTGGCCTGCAGCAGAGACCCTGGTTCAATTCCTGGGTCAGGAAGTTCCCTTCGAGAAGAAACACCCTTCTCCAGTATTCTTGGGTTTCTCTGGTGGCTCAGACAGTAATCTACCTGCAATGTGGAAGACCTGGGTTTGATTCCCTGGAGGAGAGCATGGCAATGCACTCCAGTATTCTTGCCTGGAGAATTCCCATGGTCAGAGGAGCCTGGTGAGCTACAGTCCATAGGGTCAACAAAAAGCCAGACTCGACTGAGCAACTAGGTACAGCACAGCATGGTGAGTGTATAAATACTCCAGCTCCCTTAGTCCTTGAGAGGATGCTGCTGAGGCACCTCTTCCACACTGACTATGCCATTTCCCCAGCATGCTTGATTTTAAGTTGTTCTCAGGGGAGATTTTATTGATTATCTTATCATCGCCCTGCTAGTGTTTCGTGGAATCATTTAAGAATGGGTTCTCAAACTCAAATCTACCTCAGGACCTTCTGGAAGAACACAAGTGAAAACAGAATAAGAAAAATGATCAAGGGTGTTATTCTTAGGGACAGAGAGGTCTTTGATGACTTCAGGGACAGCCCTCACAGGTGAGTGGCAGATAAACTGCATGTAAGAAGACTGAATCCATTCCATACTCTTGCCTGGAGAATCCCATGGGTGGAGGAGCCTGGTGGGCTGCAGCCCATGGGGTCGCAAAGAGTCGGACACGACTGAGCGACTTCACTTCACTTCAAGAAGACTGAGAATGAGAGAACGCTTGGAGATGCCAGGTAATCTGAGGTGATGTCGAGAGAAGTTGAGAGGATTTGATCTTGGTCTGAGTTGACAATGGGTTTGAGCCTTGCTTCTCAGCCTAGAGTGAGATGAAAGGAGATATTGAGGTTCTAAGAAGAGCAGATGAATCCTAGAATAGCTGCTGCAGATAACATGATAAGCCATCCATCAAAATTAAAAATATTTTAAGGTATCATATAATATCAGTTAATGAAAAAAGTTTTTTTTTTTTTTTTTTTTTTTTTTTTTTAGTTAGACAGACCTACATAGGTATTCTGGCCTTAGCACACCAACTGCAACATTTAACTTCTCCGGTCTCTTTTTAATCGGTCAAATAGGAATTTATCATTGTTCAGTCACTCAGTCGTATCCAACTCTTTGTAATCCTATTGTGAAATAAGGATAAGATTCATCAGTCAAATATTTGTGGATTAAATGTAACAATGTTTAGGGTTTCCTGGCACATACTAAACAATAAATGTGAGCTGTTACCCCATATGAGGGATGAAAAGACCCCAGTTGCAGTGTGATTGTGTGAGTTCAGAGTGGCAGTATTCAGCTTGGTGTTATGCACCTTAAAAAAAATTAAACTGTTTATCTCTACTACCCAAATCTTGAGATAAGAAGTACCTATTGGTTCCAAGTTTTCCTTTCCCAGGGGTTCTAACAGTTTCACAGGTCCTATTTTGATAACCTACTACATTTGTATGGCATGTACTTGAAAAGATAACCAAAATAATGGTTTACTTCAGCTTTAGCTTTATGGATATTTTACATGGGTATTATTTTTCAGGCAATGAATGGTATCTGATTATTCTGGGAATATCAGACTTGACTTGAGGTTTCCTTCAACTTTATTTACAAATCAAAACAATGTACTGAATACCAAATAAAAAAGAATTTTTCAGCCACATTGTTATGTCCTGTCCCCAAAGGAAGCAATAACCTCAAGTGAACCTCCTTGTTCTTATTACATATTCTATTTTTTAAATTTTTCTCTTTTAAAGGTAGATTTTATATACTTTGACTTTCTTTTTATTATTAGGATTATTATTTATGGTATTACATCAGAAAACACTTTCTATAGCTATGAATCAATCATGAATTTTTTGTGCACTATACTTTCTAAAGAGCAAGGATGAGAAATATTCACATAATCATTATACGTTAAAGTTTATGGGGTTAATTACTCTTATTAGACACTAGCAAGTAGGAAGCAAAATGTTTGTGTCAGCTATGATGCCTCTGGCCTTTGAATATGAATATTCTAGGATTCTATTTGCAGATGGCAAGGTTTTTTTTTTCTCTTTACAAATCCAGATTAAAGTAAATTTCAATAAAGAACAGATTTAATAAGTTATCAGAAAGCATTTTGGCAGCATTGAATTGCACCTGAAATTATATTTAAAATATGCCAAGAAAGTTTATTTGGGTTAATTACAGTAGAATATGGATTTATACCTGAATTTAAATTATTCAACATTATCTTATTGAAACTTGCCAGTTCATATGTTCATTACTAAACACAAAAGTCACAAAAATGAAAAACTCACAGTGCCATCTCTCAAGAATTTTAAACATCCAGGGAAGTTATTAATCTGTCCACTTCCCTTTTATGAATATAAATTACAAAAATGGGATTTCCTTAGCCAGGAATTCAGCCAGCATAAAAATATTTTTTTCTTCCTCTGATTTTGTGGCTTCCAGAATTTTGGCACTAATATAAACCTTAAATTTAGCCATCCATGCATATAGCCCATAATACTAAAATAACCTCCTAATTGCACTGGAATAATTTTAGACATCTTAAAGTTAAAGCTCTCTCCAAAGCCTTCTCCTGTCCAAAATTTTTCCATTAAATTCAATAATGTGCTTAGACCCAAAAGCTAGAAATCATCTTTTATCTCTTTCTTAACACCCTTAATCTAATACATCAGCAAGTACGCCAGTTGTAACCACTTATCATTTCTCCCGTTTACCTCATCCAAACATTATCATTTCTTATCTTGGCTAATACAATTGCTTCATAAACAGTCTCTTTATCACCACTCTTACACCTATGTCCACTCAGCCACTAGAATAACTTTGAAATTATGTAAATGGTTTATATCCCACAAAATACAATCATATATCATATCATCTCCAAACTCTGGTCCTGCTTTAAATACTCCAGTGGCTTCTGTTCCAATTAGAATAACATTTAAACTCCTTACAACATCTCCCTGGGTTGGGAAGATTCCCTGGAGGAGGGCATGGCAACCCACTTCAGTATTCTTGCCTGGAGAATCTCCATAGACAGAAGAGCCTGGTGGGTTATAGTCGATGGGGTTGCAAAGAGACACAACTGAGGTCTTACTCTTCTTAAGAATGCCATTGCTTTTCTTCCTTTTTAATATAAACTTCAGCTATATTTTTTTTTCATTAAGCACTGTATTAGCTGCATCCCATAAATTTTCATATGTTTTGTTTTCACTTCCAGGCATCTCAAAATGGTTTCTAGTGTCCCCTGTGATATTTTATCTTTGACTCATTGGTTATTTAGGAGTGTGTCATCTAGCTTCTACAGAGTTGTGACTTTCCCAAATTTCCTTCTACTATTGAATTCTAACATCGATATTTCCTGGTAATATAACATACTAATACTTTGTGTAATTTCAGTCAGTTTACATTATTGAGACTTGCTTGATATAGTCTATCCCAGAGAATGGAGCCATTTTGCAGCATGCTCTTGGGTCTAAAGTGCCAGCTGGGAGCCCTCTGGGCCCAGCCTCCTTGTAAGCCAGTGAAACTAGAAAGCACAAAGGAGAAAAAAAAAAAAAAAAAAAAGAGGAGAACAAGATGGCAGAGGAGCAGGTGGATGTGGAGTACATCTCTCTCCATGGATACATCAGGAATACACCTTCAGGCACAGAAGTACACACAGGACACTGGCTGAGAGTGGACAGGAGTCCCTGACCAGTGGGAAAGAATATACAAAACCATGCAAAACTCAAGGTCGAGCCCTGAGCCTTTGCAGTGGGAGCACTGGCTCCAAGACCCTAGACTACCAGAGAACTAACCCTAGGGAGTATCAAATAGTGAGAATCCACACTGAGGAAACCACTTGAATATGAGACCCGGCATCACCCAACCACCAGTAGCACCCTGTGCAGGATGCCTCATCTAAACAACAAACAAAACCAAAATACAATCCCAATCATCAGCAAACAGCATTACCATGTCACTCACCCTTGGCCATCAGAGGAAAAACAAACAAACAAAAACTCAGCACAAATCTCACCCTATACAAAACTTACACAAATCACTAGACCAACCTTAGGAGGGCAGAAACCAAAAGGAAGAAAGAATTCAACCCTGAAGCCGTGGGAAAAGGAAACCTCAAACACAGTAAGTTTATATATATATATATATATATATATATATATATATATATATATATATATAATGAAAAGGCAGAGAAATACTACACAAATGAAGGAACAAATTAGAAACCCAGAAGTCCAAATAAATGAAGAGGGAAATAGGCAAACTACCTGAAAAAGAATTCAGAAAAATGAGAGTAAAAATGATCAAAAACCTTGAAAACAAAATGGAGAAAATGCAAGAATCAATTAACAAAGACCTAGAAGAATTAAAGAATAAACATACAAAGACAAACCACACAATTACTGAAGTTAAAAATATTCCAGAAGGAATCAATAGCAGAATATCTGAAGCAGAAGAATGAATCAGTGAGTTGGAAGACAAAATGGTAGAAATAACCTCTGAAGAGCAGAATAAAGTAAAAAGAATGAAAAGAACTGAGGATAGTCCCAGAGACCTCTGGGACAATATCAGACACACCAACATTTGAATTATAAGGGTCCCAGAAGAAGAACTTCCCTGGTGGCTCAGACTGTTAAGCGTCTGTCTACAATGCAGGAGACCTGGGTTCAATCCCTGGGTCTGGAAGATCTTCTGGAGAAGGAAATGGCAACCCACTCCAGTATTCTTGCCTGGAAAATCCCATGAATGGAGGGCCTGGTAGGCTACAGTCCATGGGGTCGCAAAGAGTCAGACATGACTGAGCGAACTCACTCAGAAGAAGAGAAAAAGAAAGGGTATGACAAAAAATTTAAAGAGATTATAGTTGAAAATTTCCCCAACAAGGAAAAGGAAATAGTCAATCAAGTCCAAGAGGCACAAAGAGTCCCATACTGGATAAACCCAAGGAGAAGCAAACCAAGACACATACTAATCAAACTAACAAAGCCTGAACACAAAGAAATAATATTAAAAGCAGCAAGGGAGAAGCAACAAGTAACATATAAGGGAAACCCCATAGGCTTAACAGCTGATCTTCAGCAGAAACTCTGCAGGTCAGAAGGGAATGGTAGGATACATTTAAAGTACTGAAAGGGAAAAATCTACAACCAAGATTACTGTACCTGGCAAAGATCTCATTCAAAATTGATGGAGAAATAAAAAGATTTTCAGACAAGCAAAAGTTAAGAGAATTCAGCACCACCAAACCAGCTTTACAACAAATGTTAAAGGGACTTATATAGTCAAGAAATACAAGAGAAGGAAAAATACCTACAAAGTCAACCCCAAACAATTAAGAAAAAGGCAATAGGAACATATATATCAATAATTATTTTAAATGTAAATGGATTAAATGCTCCAACCAAAAGACACAGACTGGCTGAATGGATACAAAAATAAGACTCATCTATATGTTGTCTACAAGAAACCTACTTCAGACCTCAAGACACATATAGACTGAAAGTGAGAGGATGGAAAAATATATTCCATGCAAATGGGAAGCAAAAGAAAGCTGGAGTAGCAATCCTCATATCAGACAAAAAAGACCTTAAAGAAGATTACAAGAGATAAGGAAGGACACTAGTAATGATCAAAGGATCTATCCAAGTGGAAGATGAAACAATTGTAGATATCTGTCCCACTTCTGACACATCTTCATTTGGACTTCCCTGGTGGCTGAGAAGGTAAAGTGTCTGTCTACAATGTGAGGGACCTGGGTTCAATCCCTGGGTTGGGAAGATTCCCTGGAGAAGAAATGGCAACCCACGCCAGTACTCCTGCCTTGAAAATCCCATGGACGGAGAAGCTTGGTGCAGCCTACTGTCCATGGGGTCACAAAGAGTCGGGCACGACTGAGTGACTTCACTTTCACTTTCTATGCACCCAACATAGAAGCACCTCAATATATATACCAGAGAATGTTCCATGTGCAATTATAAAGAGTACATATTCTACTTTGTTGGATGAAATGTTCTATAGATGTCTATTAATTCTACTGGTTTATAATATTGTTCAAGTCTTAATTTTTCTTGTGATTATTCTTTCTGCCTAGTTGCTTCAGTCCTATCCAACTCTTTGCAACCTTGTGGACTGTAGCCTCCTAGGGTTCCTCTGTCCATGGGATTCTCTAGGCAAAGATACTGGGGTGCATTGCCATTTCCTCCTCCAGGAGATCTTCCTCAACCCAAGGATCCAAAAGGCATCTCTTATGCCTCCTGCATTGGCAGTCAGGTTTTTTTTTTTTTTTTTTTAACCACTAGCATCACCTGGAAATCTTTACAGTGGTTCTTTCTCTACTGAAACTGGGATATTGAAGTCTCAAATTATTCTTAAACTTTCCATTTATCTTTTTAATTATATAAGTTTTTGCTTTATATATTTTGGGGCTCTTTGTTAGTAACAATGTTTGTCTTAAAGTTTATTTTCTCTGATATTACTTCGTCTGGTATTAATATAGCTGCTCTCTGTCTCTTTTGGTTACTTCTTATGTGATATGTCTTATCCATCTTTTTACTTTCAACCTGGTGTACATTTTTGAAGTGGGATCAGTTTTGAAAATCCATTGTGTCAATCTCTGCCTTTCAACTGAAATTTTTAATCCATTTCACTTAATGTAGTTACTGATAAGATAGGATTTATCTCTGCCGTTTTGCCGTTTGTCTTCCATTTGTGTTACATCTTTTTGTGGTTGTTCTTTTTTTCTCCTTACTACTTTATTTTGTTGTTGTTGTTGCTGTTAAGTAAATAGTTTCAAATATACAACTTTAATTCCCTTGTAGTTTTCTATATTAGACTTTTTGAGTCATTTTCTTAGTGGTTGACCTGGGTAATACAATTAAAATTGCAAGTTACAACAACCTAGTTTGGATTAATACCAACTGACTTCAGTAGTATACGAAAGCTTTGCATCTTTCCCTCCCCATTCCTTTGTCATCTATTTGCCATAAAAATGACATCTTTATAGATTACATGCCTATGAACATAGATTTATAATTATTACTTTATGCAATTGTGTTTTAAACTTAGGGGATAAAAATTATACACAAAACCCACATTTACACTCTCTTTTTATGATTTTCTATGTAGCTAGCTACTTCTTCTCTGGTGCTCTTTATTTCTTCCTATCAGTTTAAAGTACTGTATTGTTCCCTTTCATTTCAGCCTGAAGAACTCTTAACATTCATTACAGGTCAGGTCTGCTGCTGCTGCTGCTGCTGCTGCTAAGTCACTTCAGTCATGTCCAACTCTGTGCGACCCCATAGACGGCAGCCCACCAGGCTCCCCAGTCCCTGGGATTCTCCAGGCAAGAACACTGGAGTGGGTTGCCATTTCCTTCTCCACAGGTCAGGTCTCCTAGTGACAAATTAGCTGCTATTTCTTAATCTGGGAATGTCTTAATTTAACCTTCATTGTTGAAGGGTAATTTTGATAGATATAGAATTATTGGTTGACAGACTTTTCCTTTCAGCCCTTTTAATGCCCTCTGCATTCCAGGTTTATGTTGAGAAACCTCAATTAATCTTATTGAGCATCTCTTTTATGTGAGGAATCACTTCTCCCTTGCTACTTATAAGACTTTCTCTTTTTCTTTGCCCTTCAGCAACTGGATTTTGATATGTATATGTGTTGATCTTTTTGTGTTTATACTCATTGTTACAAAACTGGGGAGGGTAGAATGGGAGAGGGCAAGTTAAAAACACCATATATTTACTGCATTTGATTAGATCTAGCCATTTATTTTGAATAAATTCTTCTGGAGAGCGTCAAGCTTTCAGCTAACTTTCAGAGTTCTCCAAAACCTGATTTTAACAATTTTCTTGTTTCTCAATTTTCTCAGTTTTCTCATTTTTCATTAGTGCTTTCATTAACTGAGTAGGCTAATTTTGAGTCTCATCTTAACAAAGAAATTACAGTAAATTCAGTTTTTAATCTCCCTTTGTTTTGAACAGAAAAAGCTTTTCAGCAATCTGTAAAAGTTTTGACATGGTCCATCTCAGACACATTAAACTATTCTTAATATGTTTGAGCAAAAAGAGAAAAATTATCAGACCTATGCTGCTGCTGCTAAGTTGCTTCAGTTGTGTTAGACTCTGTGCAACCCCATAGACGGCAGCCAACCAGGCTCTGCTGTCCCTGGGATTCTCCAGGCAAGAACACTGGAGTGGGTTGCCATTTCCTTCTCCAATATCAGACCTGTGAAAAAGTCCAAAAGAGAAAAATATATCTCTGTAGTTAGAGTAAATTAGCTGCAAGGAAAGAGAGAACATACGTTAATTGAAAAAATTTTTTTAAAGTATAATGAAATAAAGGGCAAAGTGTTCCAACAAAGGACCGATAATAAATGGCATCAGGATACTGCTGAGAGGCATAATCAGAGTTCATAATTGTCCAAGGGCACATTGTTACATTAAATAATTTACCTGTTCAACTTTCTCTAGACTTGCATGCATTATTTTCATTTATATCTTTTTAAGTGAATTTGTGCAATAACTAAATCCAGGAGGGTTGAAAATGGAATAACACTGTTTACATTCAAATTTCTTCCCTTGGTTAAACATTACAAATGCAGGTACTTAAGAGCACAGTCTTTTAGTTCAGTTCAGTCACTCAGTCATATCCGATTCTTTGCGACCCCATGAATCGCAGCACGCCCAGCCTCCCTGCCATCACCATCTCCCGGAGTTCACTCAGACTCACGTCCATCGAGTCAGTGATGCCATCCAGCCATCTCATCCTCTGTTATTCCCTTCTCCTCCTGCCCCCAATCCTTCCCAGCATCAGAGTCTTTTCCAATGAGTCAACTCTTCACATGAGGTGGCCAAAGTACTGGAGTTTCAGCTTTTAGCATCATTCCTTCCAAAGAAATCCCAGGGCTGATTTTCTTCAGAATGGACTGGTTTGATCTCCTTGCAGTCCAAGGGACTCTCAAGAGTGTTCTCCAACACCACAGTTCAAAAGCATCAATTCTTTGGCACTCAGCCTTCTTCACAGTCCAACTCTCACATCCATACATGACCACAGGAAAAACCATAGCCTTGACTAGACGGACCTTAGTTGGCAAAGTAATGTCTCTGCTTTTGAATATGCTATCTAGGTTGGTCATAACTTTTCTTCCAAGGAGTAAGCGTCTTTTAATTTCATGGCTGCAGTCACCATCTGCAGTGATTTTGGAGCTCAAAAAAATGAAAGATGATATAAATCTAATTTCAATTCCTGCCCCATCTATTTAATAGTCCTTTGACATTAAACAAGTTACTAATTAGAAATATCATTTTCTCCCTATGAAAAATGTAGAGCTTATGAGAAATAAATTAAATAATGTATGTAAAGCTCTTAGCTCAGTTCCTAGGTTATAATGAATGCTAAATAAATGGCAGCTATGATTAGTGCATTGCCTATGTTAAATATCTTATGCCTATAAAAATGACTTCTCCTATTTTAGCAATTTTCATAAGAACATACTTTTAAATAAGGTCTAGTCCACATGTGAATGTAAACTACATACAGCTTGATCAATAGTTAATGTATACAACACAATTTGTAAGAAAGTATGCTCTATCACACCTACTTCCCTGTGTTATTTGGGAAAATAATCCAGAGCTGTTTAAAGTGAGAGGATGAGTAATTATGTTCATTATCTCACTGTTTCATTTCTCTTATTTACTTTCTTCATAAGTTTGAATTGTTTTTAATGCAGCATATTTTTTCCCTTCTTTTTATACCATGCTTGTTTTCTCATTGTAATTAGAGCAAGTATACTGCTGTAGAAAAGTCTTGCTGTCATTCAACTGGACTTCTGCACCATTTGTCTCTCAAAATCAAATGCATAACTTATATCTGCAGGATTTCTACTGCTATAGCTATTTTTCTTAATTTCTATTTCATAGACCCACAAAATACTATATTATCTTCTATAATAGCAAACATAATAATCACCACTACTATTTGTTGAAGATTCTCTATGGACTAACAGTCCCCAAAATCATAATACCAGTGTCTACTGTTTATTGAGAAAAAATGTATGTATATCTCAATCTTTATAAAAAATATATTAAGGAATTATTATTCTTATTTTATATATGAGAATATAAATATACTCTGGTGTCAATTCATCCTCATCACAGTTCAGGAAATGGTATCATCACACAATTTACAATCAACCTCATTAGTCAAGAGTGAAGTGATGTTCAGATACTTTGGTTTTCTTCCTTATAATTAATGATGAAAGAAGGTAGGGATAACTTATTAGCATACCCATCTTATTTGCCTCCATGCAAATAAACAGGCCATCTATCTTTAAGTTCACATTTTTTGAATGGATCTGATATAAAGCATGCTTTTGGCAGTCATCAAATTACTCAGGTTAGTGCAAAAGCACTCTAACAGTGTGGAAGGTGTTTTCTATGTTTTATTTTCTGTCCCCAAATAATTCTGAATTCTGTATACTCTGCCCATAAAGAACTAGAAAAATATAGTAAAATAAAGCAAAGTGGCAAGCTGTGACTTATAGAAAATTTGTAGTGACAATCTGATTTAAAATTTAGATAATTGTGTTTACAATAAGATAAGGCAGAAGCTGTTTAAGATATTTATAAGAATCTAATTTTCTAAATTTATTTAACCTAGAATTAGAGGCTATGTTTTTCACAAGGTCAGTAATATTTGATATTATACTCTTCAGTTCAGTTCAGTCGCTCAGTTATCTGATTCTTTGCGACCCCATTTCTTTCTCTAGGGGATCTTTCCCATTCAGAAATGAAAGCCCTTTCTTTTGCATTCCAGGCAGATTCTTTACTGACTGACCTACGAGGGAACCCCATGAATCTCTGATTGTCCCTAAAAAATTTGTTTCAAAGATTATACTATGGTGCTTTTTTAAAGCAAAAATTATTGTGGGAACCAGTGATTCTCTGTTGCAAGCCTAGCAAGTCAGTTTAGGAAGTAGGAATAACTAAGCCCCTTTAGACTATCAGAGATTTTACAAAGCTTGGAAAGATTGAAGATTCATTGATGTGTCAGGAAAAGCAATCACTCAAGCATCGAACAGACATCTGTCAAAATGGCATTTTAAGAGAAGTTAATTTCTGGCATTGAAAAAAAGAGGATGGGGCTTTACTAAAGAGAAAATGCACATAAAATTCTAGAATTCTTTGATATACTGTAAGATGATAATTCTTCAAGCTGCAAATAATTTCAAGATATTGAGCATGTAATGTCAAAGTAGAAATCACCTGATGTGCATACTTTTGATGGTGATTCAGAAGAGCATTCAGACTAGATAAGGAGGACATTTAAACTTTTGATATTAAAGTTTAAGATGGTCTGTAGTTACATGGAAACACATGCTCTGTTGCAGTTGTCATTTTAAATGATTTTTTTATTTAAGGTAACACTTTGTTCTTCTCACTGAGCTTCCAGAAAATTGATGATGTGTCTTATAATTAATAGAGTCTATGAATTGAGAAAATATGGTCTTTATATTCACAAAGCAAAATCTCAGCTCAAATAATATTTTACTAGTAAGTGCTTTTACTAAAATGATTGCTATCACATGTGCTACCTTGAAAAGGCAGACAATTTTCATATGAGTTGTTATCTATTTATTTGTGTAGCTAAACAAGGCATGGGGTAAACTTTTATTGAACTTCATCTCTATCTTATTATTACTAATTCAGTGACATATTTTCTTTTTCTATTTCTTTAGATGCATCCCTCAAGTTATGAAACCTATATTATTCTCTGTTACTGTATATTTCTTATTGTAGTGACTGGGCCACATTATAACCCTTTTAGAAGTTCTCAATCTCAGCACCAATAACATTCTGAGTCAGATATTCTTTGTTGTAGGGGGCTGTCTTGTGCATTATAAGATATTTAACCGTGTGTCTGGCCTCTACCTGGGCTTTCCAGAAGGCTCAGTGTTAAAGAATCCACCTGCATTGCAGGAGCCATAGGAGACCTGGGTTCGATCCCTGGGTCATGAAGATCCCCTGGAGCAGGAAATGGCAACCCACTTCAGTATTCTTGCCAGGATAATCCCGTGGACAGAGGACCTGGTGTGTTACAGTTCATGGGATCTCAAAGAGTTGGACACTACTGAGCGAGAAGGCACACATGACTGGCCTCTCCTCACTAGATATCAGCAGCAAATGCCCCGCCTCCCAGTTGTGACAATCTGAAGTATCTCCCCACATTGCAAAGTGTGCTCTCAGGAGCAAAATTGTTCTGACTGAGAGTCTCTGATTGACTGTAACTCTTAAAGACTAGGTAAAGTTCACCGGTGAAACTATGATTCAAAACCCGCATTTATCCATTACTTATAATTTGTGTGATATTGGGCCTCATTTTTATAACCTCTGAAATATACATAATACATTTCTTGCAGAATTATTAGAATTTTATGGAATAATATATGTTTTAGGATAACAATTCATACCTTTTACTATAAAGAAGATTTAAAATACTAAAAAACAAAAAGAAGCAAGGTCATGTTAAAATGTTTGTATTTATTATTATGTCAGCTATTGAGCTGAATTTAATTTTGAAAATTATTTGGCATATTTCATAAAGTTATTTTCAGTATTTTTTCTCCTAACTCTTCTTTTCATGAATATTTTTAGACCTGATACTTTGAAAAGGTACAGAACATTTGGCCCCTTCTCTTTTGTACCTCCTCATGTAATTAAGCAGAATTCTTGAGTCCAACCTCACACCTACTGTACTTATACTCAATTGTGCCTATTAGTTTATAATTTTATTATCCATTCTAACTACTAATCATTACTTTCGACCAGGTATATTTCTCTTCATGCACTGGCCACTAAAATTTACTCCTGCTTAAATTGGGGACTAGTTAGATATTGGGAATAGTATCTATGTGGTTGTATCAATATAACTTAAGCCTCTCAAGTGCTTATTCTCACTAGTCTTAAATATCATCCAAATTTTGATGGCCTACCTTGATTCAGGTGGCTTGGAAAGAATGGAACCAGAGAAGCTATTAGAAGACTATTTCAGTAATCTGTGAGAACAATGAGATTGCAATGAAGAAGAGATGGATATAAGACATATGTAGATAAAAATCTGGTTGAATGTTGTTGGTGAGCAAAATTGTGCCATCTGAAGTAATTGAAATTTTGTGGGACAGCTATAATTTATTATTTGATTAAAGAATTGTAAGAGTAAAGAATAGCAAAAAATGATGAGGTGTTCAGTTTAGAATAGGCTAAGTTTGAGAATTAAATGGAAAATCCAGGCCCAAATATCTAGTAAGGAGTTAGATTAGATCCACATAATATTTGGAACATAGAATTTTTAGCCAAAGCTAAACATTTGGATATATATATTGGATCCAATTAACCAATTATATATCCAATACATATACACGTGTGTGTGTGTGTATGTATGTACAGTAGTTAAGGCATAAGATGGACCATAAAAAATCACATTCTCAGGCACTGGAATTACTAGTATCACATTAAGAACTCTCTGATAGTCCTAGGAATTTTTAAAATCTCAAATAAAAGAATGTTACTTGTGAAAAAAATACCAGCCATCATATGATTGCAAATGACAAGAAGATGACAATATTCTCAACACATATTACTGTAGTTCACAGACCATGACTTTGTGACAGCTGTGTAATTTCAGTGAAATTACAAAGTAGAACAAAGCATTGTAATGTTGGAGAAAAGTGCTCCAAAATCAGTCTTTGAACTGAGAGACTTTATATAATAACATGGTTGCTACTGACAAATACTTTCCTCTCAATTTTTTTTTTCAGTAAAAGGAGCTGTCACATATTTCTTCTCACATATTAATTTCTAACTTCATTTATACTAACATAACTAATCAGATCTTAATGTCTGACTGGAACTTACCGCTCCTTATTTCATACCTCTCAAAATTTACTTTAAATAGTTAAATTGAAAATTCAGACTCTTCTACAAAAGTTAAATTTAATCCAACATCCTTTAGCTATTTTTCCTTCCATTGGTCTTTCACTAATTGGAGAAGAGTTTGTGAAAAGAACTCACAAAAATGTTTTCAAATAATACCTACATTTGGTGATCTAACACAGTGAAGCTTCAAACATCAGTAGGATAATGAGTTTGGTTTCAATCAGAAGGAAAGATTATGATATTTTGAAAGATAATTTTGAATTAAAGGAGATTTCTAATTCCATATTTATAGCTTGCCTTTACATAATGTAATCATGTAATTTATGAATTAGTTCTATGGAAAAAACTATTAATATAAAATATAATTTATGTAGCTGTAATATGATGTATAGATACACACACACATATAATAAGCTCATAGAACTTAATGTATGAGTTTAAATAAAAGTTTATCTTTAAATCTCACAGTCCCTTTGAATCTGCCCTATCAGAGAGATTTTTTTTCCCTTTCCTGGGGTAAAAAGAAGGACATTTGCATAATATTCAGCTCAATATCATTAATGAATAACAGAGTCCTACACTACTACTTAACTCAGTAACATGACCTCACTTCAGTAATAAAAATGACCAGCCTCATGTCACAATGAAAACTTTGAACTTGCTTTAAAGCTAAAGCTTCTTCCTCATCTAAAAGAGGCTTCTGCTAATGGAAACAGGAGAAAGAATACAAGGTACTTCTTTCTCTTTTTTCCTCAGTTTAAGTTTCAATCATTCCTCTTCTGTCAGGGACACTTCAATTTCTGACTTGTCTGGAGATAAAGCAACAAGACATTAAAAAGCAAGAGAATGAAAGTTTATTACTGTACTTACAGTGTTTGTCAGATGACAGTGTTCTCTGTGTCTGGTAGAAGTTCTAAGCTGATAGATTTCATAGAAGACTTTTTCCCCTCTCATTTATTTTTTATTTTATTTAAAATAGCAAATGAATGAAATTGTATATATTATTTAATAGACAGTGCAAGCATAAATCCTTGCTATATCATTAGTACTTTTGTCTGCCTCTTAATTTTTGTACAAGCACATTCATCTTTTACTCACTTCAAAGTATTTGAAATTCATAAAACCATCCCAAAGTAAAAGAAATGCAAGAAGGCAAAGTGGTTGACTGAGCAGGCTTTACAAATAGCTGAGGAAAGAAAAGAAGCAAAAAGCAAAGGGAAAGAGAAAGATACACCCAACTGAATGCACAGTTCCAGAGAATAACAAGGGGTGATAACAAGTCCATCTTAAATGAGCAATGCAAAGTAGAGGAAAACAATAGAATGGGAAAGACTAGAGATCTCTTCAAGAAAATGGGAGATATCAAGGGACCATTTCATGCAAGAATGGGCACGATAAAGGCCAGAAATGGTAAGGACCTAACAGAGGCAGAAGAGATTTCGAAGAGGTGGCAAGAATACACAGAAGAAGTATCCAAAAATTTCTTAATAACCCAGATAATCACGATGGTGTTCTCACTCACCAAGAGCCAGACATCCTGGAGTGTGAAGTCAAGTGAGCCTTAGGAAGCATTACTGCGACTAAAGGTAGTGGAGGAGATGGAATTCCAGCTGAGCTATTTCAAATCAACAGCCTCAGATATGAAGATACCACTCTAATGGCAGAAAGTGAAGAGGAACTAAAGAGCCTCTTGATGAGGGTGAAAGAGGAGAGTGAAAAAAACTGGCTTAAAACTTAACATTCACAAAATGAAGATCATGACATCAACTCCCATCACTCATGGCAAACAGATGGGGGGAAAGTGGAAGCAGTGACAGATTTTATTTTCTTGGGCTCCAAAATCACTGCAGATAGTGTTTGAAGCCATGAAATTAGAAGCCACTTGCTCCTTGGAAGGGAAGCTATGACCAACCTAGACAGCAAATTAAAAAGCAGAGACATAGCCATGTTGACAAAGATCTGTCTAATCAAAGCTATGGTTTTTCCTATAGTTATGTATGCATGTGAGAGTCGGACCATAAGAAAGGCTGAGAACTGAAGAATTGATACTTTTGAATTGCAGTGCTGGAGAAAACTCTTGAGAGTCCCTCGGACTGCAAAGATAGCAAACCAGTCAATCCTAAAGGAAATCAACCCTGAATATTCATTAGACGGACTGATGCTGAAGCGGAAACTCCAAAACTTTGGTCACCTAATATGAAGAGCTGACTCATTGGAAAAGTACCTGATGCTGGGAAACATTGAAGGCAAAAGAAGAGGGTGGCAGAGGATGAGATGGTTAGATAGCATCACGGACTCAATGGACATGAATTTGAGCAAACTCTGGGAGATAGTGAAGGACAGGGAAGTCTGGTATGCAGCAGTCCATGGAGAAGCAAAGACTAGGACACAACTTAGCCACTAAACAAAAGCAAGAAACCTAGTTTTTCATCCTTCCTCCCATGCCTAGAAAAGGTGTCTATAAATTAGATAACAAAAAGTTTTAACTGTTACTTCAACAGCCCAAAATACTTTTAAGTGACTCAACAATTATTCTAAGTTATGATTCACTGTTTTTGAATGCTTCATTGTTTCATCACTGGAAAAGTTTTAGTATATTTTCTGTGAAGTAGTGATGAATTTTCTTCTTAATGGATGCCCTATGTCAACATCGCTAAGAATCTTACTGGCAGGATTCTCATCATTCTAAATGGTGCTCTTGGGCTCAATTAAAATGATTATGAGCCAGCTCTCTCATTTAGCTCATATTTAGAAAACACTCATGCATTCTTTTCTCCCACCACTCTGTGAGTAAGCCCTACCAAAACATCTCAGTCCATTTCTACCTTCTGGATTTTTCTATCCATGATCTACAGAAGAGTTCATTGTGTCTTCCTAACTCCAAGAGATATGTGGCAAGCACTCTAATGTTGAAGCTTTGCTGCTTTGATCTGATGTAAAAAAGTAAGCAACATGTATTATCAATCTCTCGATAAAAGAGAGAGCTATTGAAGTACAGATATCGCCAAGGAATTTCTCATCACAGACTTTCTCCCAATTTCCTATAACTTGATGTGGGTGAAAGATCAAGACTAATGAAGCAAATACTTAGCCCTCCTTTGGAAGCCTTTGGAAATGTGCTTTGTATTCTGTCTTGTAATCTGATATAGGGAATGCCTTATAGCAATGCATCAATCAATATTTCTAGTTCAACATCCTGCTCTACATGTTATACACTGAGGCAAATGGCTAACTGACACATAATTTCTTCATTCTTATAATCACAGGAGACAATTTTTGTAAACTTTCTGCCACTACATATCACAGATTTCCCATTCTCTGGTTTCTGATAGTGTGTTCCTCATTGTCATTTGAAGAGTCAATAGCTTAAAATCTTGTCTCCATTAATTATATTCATCTGAACTTCCAGACCTTTTAAAATTTCTATGTGGGTGTGGGGTTTTCTTCAGCTCAATTTTGTGACCAAATATTAATATTTACACTGCATACCTTGCCATCATGGCAAATCCCACAAAATAAAATCACAGTCAGAATCTTTTGTCAGCTTGGCCCTGATTACTGGATTACTTCTTTTTGTTAATGATACTAGCACTCTCATACATTCAGTAATTTTTACGTGTTGGTTTGTCTCATTTTACTCCATTATTATGGAGGATACAAAAAAAATTCAGATGAACTTTGAGTCTTGTTTTAGGTGGAGGACTACTCACCAACTAGCCAGATGTGTAATGCTAAACGATAGATTCTCTAGTTATGGTATGAAAAGCATGCAAAGGATGTATATAAATGTCTAACAGGAAACTAAACTAGAGGGTCAGAAGATGCCTCTAAATTCAATCTGTATGATCTCAGAAAAAAAGGACCACTGAAACTAATTGATAAATTTTGTTTTGAAGTTTATTTGCTGTCAGCAAAAAGGGTATGGGGAAAGAAAGAGCTCCTCTGTCAGAAGGAATAGCAATTATAAAGACATGAAGTCTCTTGAGCATGAAACATTCTTAACCTAATTCCTACTCTTGCCTTTCCTCCCATAATCAATTTGTCGCAGAGTCTTCTACTCTGATCTCAGAATATTCCTCTCACTTTCTCTATTTCCTTTGCTAGACTTGAACTTTCATTTACTCTTATCTGAATTTATCTCTTTGATTCTTAACTGATTTTCCCACATTTCCTCTCTTCTGATTCTAACTCATTCTATACTCCAAAATCAGATAAATATAATTATGTTAGAAACATGAACAGAATTTTGTTTTAACATCTGAATTAGAGCTTGTCACTGTTCTAATTAGAGAATGGATGTTTGAGTCAGTCTGTAAAATAAAAGAGACAAGAAAAATAAAACGTGGTGTCTTTCTAAGGTAAGATAGCCTGAAGAGATAGATAGATGATAAAGATAGATAATTGTAGAACAGAGACTGTTTCATGAAGAAAAATCAGAAGGGAAAGTTGTTTGTTGTCTTCTGATTTTCAGCAAAAATCACAAGAAGGAGCTTCCATTTGAAAGACAGTCTCATACATTACTAACATATATGCGTCAAGGCTTAAATGTATTAAGCTATATATGCTGTTTCTTGATGAGAAGACAATATTTAAAAGTTGGTGCCAATTCTACATAAATTGTACTTTAATATGAAGCTAATATGACAAAATGATTTTGGATTGAATGCTTATGAACAAAAAAATTGTTCATCCTCCCCAAATGACTTCCAACATTTTCTGAGGGTTTCTCAGGATGAGGAATGCTTAAAGCAGTCTCTTTCTTCCTCCCAAGCCTTCTTGGTACTTTCAAGCTGACTGTATTGCAAATAAAGCTTATATAATCATCTCTCTGCAGAACACAGCTAAACTGAGCTGGTGACTGCCTCCGTGACCACTGTTCTGGCCTCCAAACGCTTGCTAAGTCACTTCAGTTTTCTCCGACTCTTTGCGGTCCTATGGACTGTGGACTACCAGGCTCCTCTGTCCATGGAATTCTCTAGGAATACTGGAATTAGTTGCCATGCCCTTCTCCAGGGGATCTTTCTGGCCCAAGTTGGCCTCCAAGAAGACAATAATCACCTTTTTAATTCTGTTTCATGAAGAAGACCAGAACTTGATTTCAACTGAATGATTTACAACTGCTTCTGGTGGGTTACAGTCCATGGGATCTCAAAGAGTTGGACACAGCTGGGCCACTAACACACACACACACACACACACACACACACACACACACACACACACTCATTCTAAAGTCAGGCTGATGTTCTTTAACCAACCAAAGTAATCCACATCTCCATACTGTAGAATCCAGAAAAAACTTTCACCTGCCCTTAGAGAGAGAAGGATAGTGGATTAATTTTTATTAATTTCAAGTGAATATTTATCACCTATTAATTAATAAATACTATTTTATCTGAATGGACTCAAATATTATTCTGTAAAGAACTTTGAGAGATAGAAAAGCAAAAGTGAAGATTCTGTCTTTAAAGAATTGAAAGATGAAATTAACATATAATTACACCTAGAGAAAAATGTGAACAATATATAATTAGTTGCTAAATTGCATGGTATAACTGCAATAAAAGAAATTAGGCAGGATAATTTCTAAGGGGCTTGACAGTCCTTCAATGTTTGGCTTCTGACATTGGTGTACAGATATTTTAAGGGCCAGAAATAACATATGTAGTTTGCATATTTAGTGTTAATAAAACCATAATTTTCTAAATCTGCTTCAAAATGGATTTTCTTTCTATAATATTTTCATTAAAGTGCCTTTTATGGAAATCTGATTGACTATCCCCATCTTTTGCTGTGCAGTGTGCAGAATCCGTGGTGATTCTGATCATGTGTTAATGCAATGCCCATTATCACCTATATCATTACTTATAATCTTCTAAGGTGTAAATTACTATCCTTTAAGATTATTGAAAATGAACCCAGGAAGTTAAAGCAGTTTACCTGATCACACCATCAGTTCAGTTCAGTCACTCAGTCATGTCCGACTCTTTGTGACCCCATGGACTGCAGCACGCCAGGACTCCCTGTCCATCACCAACTCCCGGACTTCACCCAAACTCATGTCCATTGAGAAGGTGATGTTATCCAACCATCTCATCCTCAGTCGACCCCTTCTCCTCCTGCCGTTAATCTTTCTCAGCATCAGGGTCTTTTCCAATGAGTCAGCTCTTCGCATGAGGTGGCCAAATAATTGGAGTTTCAGCTTCAGCATCAGTCCTTCCAATGATCACCCAGGACTGATCTCCTTTAGGCTGGACTGGTTGGATCTCCTTGCAGTCCAAGGGACTCTCAAGAGTCTTCTCCAACACCACAGTTCAAAAGCATCAATTCTTCGGTGCTCAGCTTTCTTCACAGTCCAACTCTCACATCCATACATGACCACTGGAAAAATCATAGCCTTGACTAGATGGACCTTTGTTGACAAAGTAATGTCTCCACTTTTTAACATGCTGTGTATGTTGGGCATAACTTTCTTTCCAAGGAATAAGTGTCTTTTAATTTCATGGCTGCAGTCACCATCTGCAGTGATTTTGCAGCCCCCCAAATTAAAGTCTGACACTGTTTCCACTGTTTCCCCATCTATTTCCTATGAAGTGATGGGACCAGATGCCATGATCTTCGTTTTCTGAATGTTGAGCTTTAGGCCAACTTTTTCACTCTCCTCTTTCACTTTCATCAAGAAGCTCTTTAGTTCTTCTTCACTTTCTGCCATAAGGGTGGTGTCATCTGCATATCTGAGGTTATTGATATTTCTCCTGGCAATCTTGATTCCAGCTTGTGCTTCTTTCAGCCCAGCGTTTCTCATGATGTGCTCTGCATATAAGTTGAATAGGCAGGGTGACAATATACAGCCTTGACACACTCCTTTTTCTATTTGGAACCCTTCTGTTGTTCCATGTCCAGTTCTAACTGCTGCTTCCTGACCTGCATACAGATTTCTTAAGAGGCAAGTCAGGTGGTCTGGTATTCCCATCTCTGAAGTATTTTCCACAGTTTATTGTGATCCACACAGTCAAAGGCTTTGGCATAGTCAATAAAGCAGAAATAGATTTTTTTTTAAACTCTCTTGCTTTTCTGATGATCCAACAGATATTGGCAATTTGACCTCTGGTTCCTCTGCCTTTTCTAAAACAAGCTTGAACATCTGGAAGTTCACGGTTCACATATTGCTGAAGGCTGGCTTGAAGAATTTTGAGCATTACTTTACTAGCGTGTGAGATGAGTAAAATTGTGCAGTAGTTTGAGCATTCTTTGGCATTGCCTTTCTTAGGGATTGGAATGAAAACTGACCTTTTCCAGTCCTGTGGCCACTGCTGAGTTTTCCAAATTTGCTGGCATATTGAGTGCAGCCCTTTCACAGCTTCATCTTTTAGTATTTGAAATAGCTCAACTGGAATTCCATCACCTCCAGTAGCTTTGTATGTAGTGATGCTTCCTAAGGCCCACTTGACTTCACATTCCAGGATGTCTGGCCCTAGGTGAGTGATCACACCATCATGATGCACAAAACTGGTGTGAGCTCCTGCAATACTCAGTAAATGGCAGCGAATAGGCTGCTGGGGTGGGCTTAGGTAGGGAAGGGTAAACATTTGTTATCAAATGCCAAACATCTCTTTTGGAAAGTAGAATAAGTATGCTAGGAATAAATTTGAGTTAGAAGAATCAGAAAAATAAATGTTTCGTATTAAATTTTAAGAAAGGAAAAAACAGGATTTTCCGGTGGCTCAATGATAAAGTTCTTCCTGCCCATGCAGGAGACATGGGTTCAATCTCTTGTCCTAGAAAAATCTCACAGGCAGCCGAGCTACTGGGCCCATGCACCACAGCTGTCGAGCCTGTGCCTTAGAACTCCGGAGCTGCAACTCCTGAGTCCCCATGGCTTAGAGCCTGTGCTCTAGAACAAGAGAAGCCACTGCAATGAGAAGCGCACACACCTCAGCTAGAGAGCATCCTGGGCTCACCACAGCTAGAGGGAAGCCTGCACAGCAACAAAACCCCAAACAGCCATAAGGAAATCAATCAAGAGGCAAAGTTGCTTTTGAAAAAGAGAAAGAAAGGAAAAACAAATGATGAGAAGTTCATCTTAAAGAAACAAAACAAGAGAGAAGATATGTCAACTTAAAAACCATAGGAAATAGTAATGTAAGAGGGAAGATAACTCATTTAATATCTGGTCACATCTTATCTCTTCATCTGCATTTCATCCCACTTCTCTTCCCAGATCCTGTAGTCAAAATGAGTATTTTTTTACATGTCCTGCCAATTAAGAACTCTATAGATAATGAATCTTTTTACTTGTTCTTTTTTGTCCAACACCATCCTAGTCATACTTGTAGATAGTTATTCCTATCATAAAAGGGCTATGTTATGAATACAGAAAATCAGATTTTAAAAAAGCATTTTTATGTATCAATAATATACTCACAGAAATAACACTCAAATATTAATATTCACACAGAACTTGTATTCCATGCTGCATCAAAGAAGGGCTTCTCTGGTGGCTCAGACAGTAAAGAATCCACCTACAAGGCAGAAGACCCAGATTTGATCCATGGGTTGGGAAGATCCCTGGGACAAGGGAATGGCAACCCACTCCAGTATTCTTACCTGGAAGAATTCTATGGACAGAGGAGCCTGGCAGACTACAGTTCATGGGGTCACAAAGAGTCAGACACAACTGAGCAACCAACACTCCATGTTGCATCAAAGAGACAAAGGAACATTGTCAGGAGAACCTGAATTTCCAGACTCAAAGAAAGCACTGAGTTCTCAGTAGAGTCTGAAATGTTATCCTGAGGAAAAAGAGAAGACTCTAAAAGCTTGAGAGAGAGAAAGAGAATGAAAAAGGTGGTATACAAAGGTGAATGAATGGGTAAGTTATCAGGTTTCTGATCTGCCATATCAGGAAAATAATGCTTTCAAAATGCTAAGAGAAGACTATCTGCAACCTAAAATTCTCCAGCCAGTCTATCAGTTGAGAAGACTATAATGAAGACATTTGCAAATGCATATTAATTTTTTGATTAAAAATATGGCTTTTATGAATATACAAAATACATGAATGATTTTATTTCATCCATTGCTGTTGTTCAGTCACTAAGTCGTATTCGACTCTTTGCAGACCCCATGGAATGCAGCACCCCAGGCTTCCTCATCCTTCATTATCTCCTGGAGTTTGCTCAAACTCAAGTCCATTGAGTTGGTGATGCCATCCAAACATTAGCTGATGTTAAAACAAATTCAAAGGAGAATTTGAATATATATTTTATAGAAATGCTAAAATTAATTTGCAGTTATACAAATTATTAATACTTATAGAGCAATATGAGGTAATGCTTGAAATCATCTTTTCTTTAAGGCAAAAATCAATTGTATCTGTATATACTAGACAAAACTCATTTGAATTATTATGGAAAAGATGATTTGAATGACTATCAGTTTTCTGCACCTTGACTTATACCCCTATACAATTGTAATACAATTTAGCCAAAGGGAATATTATAAAGGAAATACACCTGTCAATCCCTAAAGGTTTTGCTAGCAGATGCCTAGAACTCCACTGAAAGGACACTCAGTAACCTTCTTGTCCATTTCTAAATCTCTGACTTTTTTCCCTGACTTGAAAGAGAACTCTCAATTTTAAATTCTTAAGCATTTAGGAAGCCAGTGAAAAATAACCTGAAAACAGGGAATAATCCAAGAAAAAAAAAATATATGTGTCAAGAGGATAGGTGATTCTTCCAGTTCCAGGGCTCAATTGCTGCAGGAAAGCAGAAAAGCTCCAAGATGATGGCCAAGCATCAGTCACAGCAGGAAACCAATCATTAAAAGCCACGTGAAAAAAAAAAAAAAAGTGCAGTTATATGTTATGTATATATGGGATCTCTGGAGAAAATTATTTCTATATTTTAACAAATCTGTTGATATATTTAGAAAAAAAGTGAAAAAAAAAACCCCAGTATATACCTAGAAAACTAAACAAATGAAAAACTGCAATTATTTATGCCAGGGAAAAACACTATTTTATAAAAAGATAAAAATAATTGCAATACAATGTTGGATTGATAATAAGACAGGGAACTATACTGGGCTATTGGATGTTGGGGCTATTGGTTGCTGAGATGTGCTGAAATAAAAGAGCTAAAACCATTGTATGGTAGAAAGCTAACAAATGTTGTCAAAATTTGATAGATTAGGAAAAAAAATACCTTAGAACATTACTTTTAAAAAGTATACTATTTTTAAATGTAAATAATGAATGAAACACTTGGAAATTTGTCTTGGGGGAGAGGATCTAGGTTGAGTGAGAACTGAAGAGTATGATTTTAGTTTTCATGAAAAGTCTTTTAGTTTTATTTGATTTCTCAACTATGTGTATTTATAATGACAAAAATATAAAATGATTTCAAATAAAGTGAACAAAGATGTAACTGCACAGTGTGTGTGTGTGTGTGTAGTAAAACCAGGATTAATACGTGTAGGTGAAGTTAGGAAATTATTCTTAGTTGAGATTAAGATTTGATTTGGTATCTTTTGAGATTCAACATTTTCTTGATGGAAAAGAGAAGTAAAGGTTCTTCAGTATAGAAAATATTATGTGAGCTGGTCTCTACCACTCAAATAAGTTTATTGAGTTATGGATGTAGCTGAGTTGTGAATATAATTCTCTATTAATTACCTCTGACATTTCCAGACTACTTACATAAAATGTGTATCTATATATAATGAAACACATTAAAATCACATACATTTAATTCCTCGTATCCTTGCTTCAGGTGTGTTACATAGATTTGCCAGTGTCTTTGCTTTTCTGATGTTCTAACTTGTTCAGGAGAGAACAAAGGGAGAATGAATCACATGTGCATTGACATGAAGAACTTCCACATTCTTGTACGGAAAGCAAATCTTTAATATATGCAAGCGTATATTTTCTTATAAGCAGATGTTGACATTACGAAATAACAAGTAATTGAGTGCAGATGGTGTGCTTGGCATGCTAAAAATGCTTAAAGGAGAGCACTTAGTAGAAAGCACAGATTTTCTTTTCAGTTAAGATTCTTTTGGCTTTAAATATTCCAGATTTCTTTCTCAGTTAATGCCTTTTTGCAAAGGGAGTGTTCTGAACCAGTGTGAAAATAATAATATGCTGAATATTAATGATAGATATAAAAGTGTTTTTTATTCCAAATTAACCTCATGAGAATGATGGTACATAATTTACAGGTAAATGGTAATTAACATCAATATTATGTATAAATTACATTTATATCTTTTATTTCCAATTTTTATTATAGTGATATGACTATTACATTCATTTGTATGTCATTGAATAAATTAAGTTAAAGCATGCTGTGATAATAGCTTAGTACTTTTGATAATTGCAGTGAATTAAACCTGCAGCAGAATAAAATAATGTCTACTTTCTCCTATTAACGTTTCCTGTTGAAATGTGTGTAACTACTTAACCAAAATACTAATGATGATAATTGAAGGAGGAAATGGGAAAAAAAATAAACTCTTAATTCTAACTAGGAGATAGATAATGGTTTCAAATTAGCATTGTGTGTAGCAAAATAATGCTAATTTTCATTTTAAAATTTAATACCAAGACAACCACACCATATTCACAGCACTGACTTTTAAAGATATTAAAAGATGTATTTGAAGTTGATTTATCCTTATAAAAGAGGAGAGAGAGCAGACTCGATCACAAATTTCTGGCTGGTGTCCACAAATTTTTGTGTTCAAGTGAGAAAGAACTTGCATCATTTTATGCCCCAAAGCCATTTGTTCCCTTACAAAGGTTTTACCATTGACTTCAAACTAGGAGCCACAGGAGGGCATATTAACATTGAAATGGATGAAAAACAGATTCAAGTGTTTGAATGAGCATAGCAAATTGGAAGGCATCTAGTAGAAATAATCAGCAAATCAGTTACTCTGACAGACCATTTGAATCTCTATTAAAGTCAAATGAAAAAGATGAACTTACTTTTTGCTTTGAATGTGGAAAATCTGACAGTCGAAATGCATATTCACAAGACAGGGGGAAGAGGAAACATTTAACTCCTTAGATGCAATGAGCTGTGACAAAGAAGCACGCAGGATACTTTATTTTTCACAACTCATGCGAAATCTCAGGATACACAGGGATTTGGGTGACTTAACAGTTCTTAGTCATTCTCACAGAGAATTTTTTTAAAAAAATAAAGACCCTAGAGGAGTTAGATAACTCTGATAGTCTCCCGAGTATGGGAAAAGATTGAAGGCAAAGGAGAAAGGGGCAGCAGTGGACGAGATGGTTGGATAGCATCACCAACTCAATGGACGTGAATTTGAGCAAACTCTGGGAGAGAGTGAGGACAGAGAAGCCTGGTATGCTACAGTCTTTGGGGTTGCAAAGAGTCAGACGTGACTGAAGAGCAACAAGAATAACTATGTGTTAGAAACTGGTCTAGGTGCTGGGGATTCCCCAGAGACCAAATGGTAAAAGATGTCTACTTGGGAAGTTTTATCGAAAGAACTGACTTCTGGGTCCTTAAAAAATCAGCTGACTCAGACTACATGGGGTGACCAGCCTGAAGATTGGAACTTTGTAAAGGCTCCACATCTAATCTAACAACACCACCATGGTTGAGAACCACTGTTAGGAGATGGAGCCATATTGCTCTATCATCTATCTTTCTTAAATAGTTCTTTTGTTTGGTTCCAAATAGGAAAAGGAGTACGTCAAGGCTGTATATTTTCACCCTGCTTATTTAACTTATATGCAGAGTACATCATGAGAAACGCGGGACTGGAAGAAACACAAGCTGGAATCAAGATTGCCGGGAGAAATATCAATAACCTCAGATATGCAGATGACACCACCCTTATGGCAGAAAGTGAAGAGGAGTTAAAAAGCTTCTTGATGAAAGTGAAAGAGGAGAGTGAAAAAGTTGGCCTAAAGCTCAACATTCAGAAAACGAAGATCATGGCATCCGGTCCCATCACTTCATGGGAAATAGATGGGAAAACAGTGGAAACAGTGTCAGACTTTATTTTTTGGGGCTCCAGAATCACGGCAGATGATGACTGCAGCCATGAAATTAAAAGACGCTTACTCCTTGGAAGAAAAGTTATGACCAACCTAGACAGCATATTCAAAAGCAGAGACATTACTTTGCCGACTAAGGTCCTTCTAGTCAAGGCTATGGTTTTTCCTGTGGTCATGTATGGATGTGAGAGTTGGACTGTGAAGAAGGCTGAGCACTGAAGAATTGATGCTTTTGAACTGTGGTGTTGGAGAAGACTCTTGAGAGTCCCTTGGACTGCAAGGAGATCCAACCAGTCCATTCTGAAGGAGATCAGCCCTGGGATTTCTTTGGAAGGACTGATGCTAAAGCTGAAACTCCAGGACTTTGGCCACCTCATGAGAAGAGTTGACTCATTGGAAAAGAGTCTGATGCTGGGAGGGATTGGGGGCAGGAGGAGAAGGGGACGACAGAGGAGGAGATGGCTGGACGGCATCACAGACTCGATGGATGTGAGTCTGAGTGAACTCCGGGAGATAGTGATGAACAGGGAGGCCTGGCGTGCTGCGATTCATGGGGTCGCAGAGTCGGACACGACTGAGCGACTGAACTGAACTGGACTGAAGGAAGAAGACAGTAACAGTTCACAATGGATTTAACATACACTTTAATGATCACTGTTTTGCAGTTGGTACCGTGTCAGTTGACTGAACTTTAAGCTTACCTGAAACTCCACTGTGTGAAATCCTTCACTTATTCTTGGTGCCTTCAGCTGCAGATTCCTCCGTTCAGTTTTAAGAATTTATCCAATCTCATTAATTATCTTTTTGGAGTTTTTCAAAATTGTTGTTCGGTTAATACCATTCTTTCTGCTCTTTGTATTATAATGGCCTCAAATTTGCTGAATGAAACTTTTCCTTTGATTATTCTGCAGCAACTAGTTCACTAGCATAACATATTCAATAAATATGTGATGAGTCAAGTTAATTAGTAATTCTTTACCCCAGAGTGAAAAGAAAATTTTGAAATGTATAGAAAGAATTTTAATCACAGCTCCCCCAAGTAAATTTTCCATGGTATCTATCCTCTTGACTCTTAAAAGATTCATATGAGGCAAATCTTCTCCAAAAAATATCTTATGTGGCTATTGTTCAGACATCAAGTCATGTCCAGTTCTTTGTGACTCCATGGACTGAGCCATGGCAGGCTTCCCTGTCCTTCACTATCTTTCAGAGTTTGATCGAATTCGTTTCCGTTGAGTCGGTGATGCTATCAAATCATATCATGCTCTTTTGCCCCTTCTCCTCCTGCTTTCAATCTTTCCCAACATCAGGTCTTTTCCAATGAGCCATCACTTCTTATCAGGTGGCCAAAGTAATGGAGCTTCAGGTGCAGCAACAATATTTCCAATACATATTCAGGGTTGATTTCCTTTCAGATTGACTGATTTTATCTCCTTGCGGTCCAAGGGACTCTCAAGAGTCTTCTCCAGCCGTAGGTCCAATCCTTGGTCAGGAAGATCCCTTGAAGGAGGAATGACAACCCACTCCAGTATTCTTGCTTGGGAAATCTCATGGACGGAGGATCCTTGTGGGCTACAGCCCGTGTGGTTATGAAAGAGGCAGACACTATTTAGCAACTAAAGAAAAACACCACATAGTAGGAAGTGAGCAAATGTTAGCAGAATGAATGGATAAATGAAAGAATCAGATTGTCTTTAGGAAAAATACTAATAACCAGCTAGTTGTATATAATTGAAAGATAAGATCACTGTTCTAAAGAAAATAGCAGGGATATATAACAATAATCTAGATTATAAATAATCCTAGGTCATAAATAATAATACATATATGATATATAAATAATATAATTTAATAACCCTAGATTTAAATAATCTAGGATCAAGTGATCTTAGTATTTTACACAGTTGAATGAGCAATAAAATGTTAGGAAACAAACAAGCATGTTTAGAAATATGCATACACAATTTACTACTAAAGCAAACTAGGGAAAAGCATGGCTCAAGGTCATACCATAAAAAGAAATCCAAGGAGTAGAGCCCAGGATATAAGTAGCATTTGAGTACAGCACGGATGTAGTAAGCAAAATCTGAAATCAGTTCATTTCAGTCAGTGGCTCAGTCATGCCCAACTTTTTGCAACCTTATGGACTGCAGCAGGCCAGGCCTCCCTGTCCAACACCAACTCCTGGAGCTTGCTCAAACTCATGTCCATTGAGTCAGTGGTGCCATCCAACCATCTCATCCTCTGTAATCCTCTTCTCCTCCTGCCTTCTATTTTTTCCAGCATCAGGGTCTTTCCCAAGGAGTCAGTTCTTCACATCAGGTGGCTGATGAAGTATTGGAATTTCAGCTTCAGCATCAGTCCTTTCAATGAATATTCAGGACTGATTTCCTTTAGAAATGACTGGTTTGAGCTTGCAATCTAAGGGACTCTCAAGAGTCTTCTCCAACACCACAGTTCAAAACCATCAATTCTCTGGTGCTCAGCTTTCTTTATAGTCCAGCTCTCACATCCATACATGACTATTGGAAAAACCATAGCTTTGACTAGACAGATCTTTGTCAGCAAAGTAATGTCTCTGCTTTTTAATATGCTGTCTAGGGTGGCTCTTCCAAGGAGCAACTGTCTTTTAATTTCATGGCTACAGTGATTTTGGAGTCCCCCAAAATAAAGTCTCTCACTGTTTCCATTGTTTCCCTACTTATTTGCATAAAGTGATGGGACTAGAAGCCACGATGTTCACTTTTTTAATTAATTGTTTTTTATTGAAGAATAATTGCTTTACAAATTTTTGTTGTTTTCTGTCAAATCTCAACATGCGTCAAATGTTGAGCTTTAAGCCAACTTTTTCACTCTCCTCTTTCACTTTCATCAAGAGGTTTTTAGTTCTTTGCTTTCTGCCATAATGGTGGTATCATCTGTGTATCTGAGGTTATTGATATTTCTCCTGGCAATCTTGATTGTCCTTCATCCAGCCTGGCATTTCGCATGATGCAATCTGCATAGAAATTAAATAAGCAGGGTGACAATATATAGCCTTGTCATACTCCTTTCCCAATTTGCAACCAGTCTGTTGTTCCATGTCCAGTTCTAGCTGTTGCTTCTTGATCTGCATACAGATTTCTCAGGAGGCAGGTAAGGTGGTCTGGTATCCCCATCTCTTTAAGAATTTTCCACAGTTTGTTGTGATCCACATAGTCAAAGACTTTGGCGTAGTCAATAGTAGTAGATGCTTTCTGGAACTCTCTTGCTTTTCTATCATCCGACAGAAGTTGGCAATTTGCTCTCTGGTTCCTCTGCCTTTTCTAATTCCATCTTGAAGAGAACCCAGTAGACTCTGCCACTTGGAAGATTCTCAGTACTGCAGGAAACTGCATTAAGATCCCATTTTCTTTCTTTGATCTCTAATCACACTAGTGGTCTTACAGTGAACAATTTTATAAAGAAATTTTAAATGTTATTTATTATATTTGACTTCCTTAAATCAAATCACGCCATAAATATTTAATAAAATGACCAAATAAAATATAACTGCTAACAGCTGCAGTGTGAAATATATTTGGTCTTTGTTCCTGGTTCCACACAGAAAGTCTTAAATCTCTTGAGATTCTCTGAGTGATATGAATATCTTTTGTTATTCTTAAGGAACCTCATTTGATCACACTTGAGTGTATGCTAATGAGGTGACTAAGAAGATGGGAATCCCTAGATAAGCTCCAGATGGTGGTAGTCACCAAAATAAATAATGGTAGGGCTAGAATTTCAGCTCCACCCATCAACCTCCATATATGAGGGGCTGGAGATTAATTTTTATGAAAGCTCCTGAACAAAGCATTTGTTGAGCTTACATTTTCACATGCTTGCTCCTGTGCTGGGAACCCTTCCAGACTCTGCCCTATGTACCTCTTCATCTGGCTGTTTATCTGTATCCTTTAAAATAACCAGGAAATAAAGTGCCTCTGAGTTCTGTGAGCTGTTCCAACAAATTATTAAACCTTAGGATAAAGTTGTGGGAACCCCCTATTTATAATGGATTTATAGCAGTGCTTCAGTAAGAAGTATTTGGGCCAGGACTTGTGACTGGCATCTGATGTGGGGAGTCATGTGTAAGACTGAACCCTTAACTTGAGCCAGAATTGAATTGAATTCTTAGACACCCATTTGCTATCCAGGTGAATCAGAGGAGTGGTTGTTGATTTTGGAACAATAGCCTTTTAAAGTAAGACAAAGTGAAATATTAAAAGGAGAATGGAGGATTAGAAAAGATATACATAATCATAGCACTATATGAAGTGAATTTGCTCAGTCGTGTCCGACTCTTTGTGACCCCATGGACTGTAGCCTACCAGGCTCCTTGGTCCATGGGATTTTCCAGGAAAAAGTACTGGAGTGGGTTGCCAGTTCCTTCTCCAGGGGATCTTCCCAACCCAGGGATCAAACCGGGGTGTCCCACATTGTAGGCAGATGCTTTTACCATCTGAGCTACCCGGGAAACTCCCATTAGTGTGCTAACATATACTAGTTAAAATGGATTTACTATAGAATGTGAATATAAATACAGTAGTTAATATGATAAATATTGCCATAGAAGACAAAATATGGGCTTCCCTCGTGGCTCAGATGGTAAAAAATCTGCCTGCAGTGCAGGAGACCTAGGTTCGATCCCTGGGTCAGGAAGATCCCCTGAAGAAATGGCAACCCACTCCAGAGTTTCTGCCTGGAGAATTCCATGAACAGAGGAGCCTGCCAGTTACAGTCCATGGGTCTCAAAGAGTCAGACACGACTGAGCAACTATCACTTTTGCTTTCATAATCTGAAATTATCATAGGAAGGATGATGAAAGATCTTGTATCCATTGCTCAGTTTTCATAGCGGGCAGCTGATAGATATGAAAAATTGAAATAATAAATAGAAGTGTAACATCTAAATTATATGGACAGCTGTCAAAATAAAAGCAGAAACTCTTTGCTTGTTAAAAGTAATAGCCTCTATGGTGGTGGGTGATCATAGAGTTTTTTCTTTGTTCAATATTCTTATGTCCTATTATGAAATTTTTGCCAGTATCACTTCTATAATTGAAATGCTTAATTTAAAACATGCTATCAACTACAAAAGAAATCACCATTATCTATAATAACAGGCAATTCAGAGAAATGTCTAAATGTTAATATTTTATGAATATGACTTATAAAATACACATATTTGAAAATAAAAGATATATCCCTGTGTGTTTTTTTATTTATACAATATATCCCCTGGAGGAGGGCATGACAACCCACTCCAGTATTCTTGTCTGGAGAGTCCCCATGGATGGAGGAGCCTGGTGGGCTATAGTCCATGGGGTCACAAAGAGTCGGACATGACTGAGCAACTAAGCACACACTATATATGCAATACACATTATACCTATTATACACTATAAAGCTGCTGACTTGATAAAATGTTACCTACCTATTTCAACTATATAGATGATTATTTGACCTACTGTTTCAAATACGTTGGGACAATAAATTTTATAAAAATTCTTTCCTTTTAATTCTGTTCTAACTCCTTCACAAGTTTTGCTTGGATTACAGAATTATTCATAGAATATTTCAGAGTGTAGGGCTATTAATTCTTGGATCATAATTTGCTTCTTTGTATTTAAAAGAGTTCTTTTCTAGTTTTGTGGAAGTCTTAAAATCATAGTTTTAGGAAAGTTGCACAGTATGAGTGAGATTAAATTAATTAAGGGCCATTAGTGTACAACAGTGAGATATTCAATATGAGACCTTCAAAAACTACTTAGGACTTAATTAATTTTGATTTATAGCACATCTATATCAGAGTAACTACAGCCCTGACCTGTCATGACTTAAATATGAGAAATTTAGGGGAATAAGGTTGGAAAGTACTTTGATAATGTTTGCCCATTTATACTGGAACTTGTCTTTGTGAAATTTGTCCTGTTTATGTGGGCACCTGCTTTTAGAATGCAATTTCCCTCGTGAGCTCAATGAGATGGTTCAGTCGCTAAGTTGTGTCCTATTCTTGCGACCCCAAGGACTTTAGCCAGCCAGGCTCCTCTGTCCATGGGATTTCCTCATCAAGAATACTAGAGTAAGGTTGCCTTTTCCATCTCCAGGGGATATTCCTGATCCAAGGATTAAACCCCAGTCTCCTGCACTGCAGGTGGATTCTTTACCTAGTGAGCTATCAGGAGATCCAAACTAGGTACTGGGAAACTCACTCCAATACAAATTTATGAGGACAGTCTTAGATTCAGAAGTTACTCTTCTATGAAAGAATCTTTGTTTCCTAAACTAATATGCCTGTAAAAAGTAAATGTATAAAGAAATTAAAATAGAACTAATATACATAAATGATACGAGTGAGTTTACTTAAGCTACTTGATTACATTTAATATCTCAAGTGTAATAGTTCATTAATCTGAGAAGGCTTTGTAGTCATCAAATTTTTTCTTAATCTACAAATTTCTTATGTAAATTGCAGAAGTCCTGTAGATTTCCTTTGGAACTTGATCAGTGTCCATTTATCTATAGTTCGAAATTGCTGCTCACTTCTTCAAGCTTACTCTTTAAAAGCATGACTATACATTGTTCTTTTTCTGTTTTGTACAGTTTCATGTTGACTGACCCCTCCCTCATCTGTTTTGTTACTGTGGGTCTTGTTTTGCCCTGCAAATAGCTTTCTAATTTTCTATTTAGCTGTAATTGTGCTACTATAATTTAGGGCTATATGATCACTTCGTATCTGCTTTTGAAATTTTATTTATGCCTCCTGACTCTATATTCTTGGAAGGTTTTATCTTCTTCCTATCAGAAACCATGATATAAAGTGCTGCCTAATCAGTAGATGGTCACAACAAAATCCCACTTCCCTCCTAAAACACAACATAAACATCCTCTTAATGATGCTTTCTGGCTTCCTCCCTTTAAAGCATTGGCTATCAGAACTAGGAAATAGTCAAGCCTTTGAACACCCAACTAAAGTGATTAAAATATTTGTACTCTTTCTGTTCGGTATTTACGAGCTACATCACCTTGAGCAATCTGGTTGAAAAGATATGACAAGTTACGTTTTCCTTCTCAGTACTTCAGTTTCCACATCTTCAAACATGAGAATATCTGTCCTTACATTTACAGTTTATTCTAAAGTTTAAATAAAATCAACATGTTAGCACAAACTCCCAGCACAAGGTCTTATACAGAGTAAGTTCCTTTAGAGATCTTGAAAACCATTGCCCAATAAGTATTTACCAAATACTTTTATTCTGTTGTTTTAATTCTGAAAAAAGGAGATTTATAATTGCTAACAATCTTTGAATTTTTGTTCAGTTCAGTTCGGTTGCTCAGTTGTGTTCAACTCTTTGCAACCCCATGAACTCAGCACACCAGGCCTCCCTGTCCATCACCATCTCCCAGAGTCCAACCAAAGCCATGTCCATTGAGTCGGTGATGCCATCCAGCCATCTCATCCTCTTTCATCCCCTTCTCCTCCTGCCTTCAACCTTTCCCAACATCAGGGTCTTTTCAAATGAGTCAGCTCTTTGCATCAGGTGGCCAAAATATTGGAGTTTCAGCTTCAACATCAGTCCTTCCAATGAACACCCAGGACTGGTTTCCTTTATGATGAACTGGTTGGATCTCCTTGCAGTCCAAGGGACTCTCAAGAGTCTTCTCCAACACCACAGTTCAAAAGCATCAATTCTTTGACACTCAGCTTTCTTTATAGTCCAACTCTCACATCCATACATGACCACTGGAAAAACCATAGCCTTGACTAGACGGACCTTTGTTGGCAAAATAATGTCTCTGCTTTTGAATATGTTATCTAGGTTGGTCATAACTTTCCTTCCAAGGAGTAAGTGTCTTTTAATTTCATGGCTGCAGTCACCATCTGCAATGATTTTGGAGCCCCCCAAAATAAAGCCAGCCACTGTTTCCCCATCTATTTGCCATGCTTAGTTTACTTTAATTGAAGCTATGATATAGTGCTAGGTGCACCTGCTGTTTTTATACTCCAGATTTTAGAAAAATAAACAGAGACAGTAAAACTAAAAATGCTTTCAAGGATCTTATCAGTGACCTTGATTGATCAAGCATGGCCGAAATAATGTGATCCAAATGCAGTAGTTTTTGTTGGATTTGCAGGGAAGCCTACTACCATCAATATAGGCTTGCATGCCCACATTCCTTTTGAATTATAATTTTTTGATTACTCAGTTTGAAGAGTATAGCCATAGCAAATTCAGCAGGAATAAATTCAACCAGATTTCTGTCATAGCTATAGCAAATCAATAAACTAATATTTTATCTCACCTTCTTCATTTTTACTACACTGTAGTGTGGGTTTTTATACCACATGTCAAACAATGGACAAAACCCAGACTTGGAAAAATAGAAGGATATATTATATTAAGGTTCTTATACTGTATACAAAGTGGAAGCTCTTAAAAAACTAAGTACTCATCTCATTTGAGTTCAGTTGCTCGGTCATGTCTGACTCTTTGTAACCCCATGGACTGCAGTAGGCCAGGCCTCCCTGTCCATCACTAACTCCTGGAGCTTTCTCAAACTCATGTCCATGAGTCACTGATGCATCCAAACATCTCATCCTCTGTTGTTCCCTTTCCTCCTGACTTCAATCTTTCTCAGCATCAGGGTCTTTTCCAAGGAGTCAGTACTTCGCATTAGGTGGCCAAAGTATTGGAGTTTCAGCTTCAGCATCAGTCCTTCCAATGAGTATTCAGAACTGATTTCTTGACTGGTTTGATCTCCTTGCAGTCCAAGGGACTCTCAAGAGCCTTCTCCAACACCACAGGTCGGAAACATTAATTTCTTTGGCACTCAACCTTCTTTATGGTCCAATCCTCACATCCATACTTGACTACTGGAAAAACCATAGATTTGTCTAGATGGACCTTTGTTGGCAAAATAATGTCTCTGCTTTTTAATATGCTGTCTAGGTTGGTCATAGCTTTCCTTCCAAGGAGAAGCGTCTTTTAATGTCATGGCTGCAGTCACTATCTGCAGTGATTTTGGAGCCCAAGAACGTGAAATCTATCACTGTTTCCATTCTTTCCCCATCTATTTGCCATGAAGTGATGGTACTGGACGCCATGATCTTAGTTTTCTGAACATTAAGCTTTAAGCCAACTTTTTCACTCTCTTCCACTTTCATCCAGAGGCTCTTTAGTACTTCTCTTTCTGCCATAAGGATGGTATTATCTGTATATCTGAGGTTATTGACATTTCTCCAGGCAATATTGATTCCAGATTGTGCTTCATCCAGTCTGGCATTTTGCATGATATACTCGGCATAGAAATTAAATAAGCAGGGTGACAATATATAGCCTTGACCTTTTCCTATTTGGACCCTATTTCCACCTTTTCCTATTTGGAACCAGTCTGTGGTTCCATGTCCAGTTCTAACTGTTTCTTCCTGACCTGCATATAGATTTCTCAAGAGGCAGATCAGGTGGTCTGGTATTCCCATCTCTTTAAGAATTTTCCAGTTTATTTTGATCCACACAGTCAAAGGCTTTGGCACAGTCAATAAAGCAGAAGTAGATGTCTTCCTGGAACTCTGATCCCGGCTCTCAGAGGAGAAAGCCGGCAGCACAGAAGCAGCCAGAGAGGTGGGAGACAGGAGTGAGGGTGGGCCCGAGGGCTACCCAAGTGCAGAGTGCCCACTGGCAGCAGCAGCGGTGGCGGAAGAGGTGCAGGAGCCCAGCGCTGTGCAAGAAGGGTGGACAGCCATGTCCTGAGGTGAGGAGCCTGCAAGGGCATGCGCGGCTGGCTGATCCCATTCTGGGACGGAGGGCACAGGCTCCAGTGGAATATTATTCAGCCAAAAAAAAGGAAATCGTGCCATTTGTGGCAGCATATGTGGACCTTCAGGGCACTATGCTAAGCTAAACAAGCCAGATAAAGAAATATAAATACCACATGATCTTACCTATATGTACTAGTAAACAAACAGATACTTCATAGATTTAGAGAAATAGGGGATCTATTTGCCTACTAAAGTCACCAGGAAATCACTGATCTGCTTTCTGTCAGTATTCAGTTGAGTTCAGTTCAGTCCAGTCCAGTCGCTCAGTCGTGTCCGACTCTTTGCGACCCCATGAATCGCAGCACACCAGGCCTCCCTGTCCATCACCATCTCCCGGAGTTCACTCAAACTCACGTCCATCGAGTCCGTGATGTTATCCAGCCATCTCATCCTCTGTCGTCCCCTTCTTCTCCTGCCCCCAATCCCTCCCAGCATCAGGGTCTTTTCCAATGAGTCAACTCTTCGCATGAGGTGGCCAAAGTATTAGAGTTTCAGCTTTAGCATCATTCCTTCCAAAGAAATCCCAGGGTTGATCTCCTTCAGAATGGACTGGTTGGATCTCCTTGCAGTCCATAGATTAGTTTATATTTTCTAGAATATTGAAAGTGAAAGTGAAGTCACTCAGTCATGTCCGACTCTTTGCGACCCCATGGACTGCAGTCTACCAGGCTCCCCTGTCCATGGGATTTTCCAGACAAGAATACTGGAGTGGATTGCCATTTCCTTCTCCAGGGAATCTTCCCAATCCAGGAATTGAACCTGGGTCTCCTGCATTGTAGAAAGATGCTTTCCTGTCTGAGCCAATTGTATTGTACAGAATGTATTCTCTTTTTTGACCTGGCTCCTTTCACTCAGCATAATTATTGTGATACTCTTAAGTATGATAGTATGTATCAATACTTCATTCTTTTTTATTGCTGCATACTGCTTCATTGTAGGGATATACAATAATTTATCCATTCACCTGTTGATCAACAGACTATTTCTCATTGGCTTTTACAAATAAAGGTGCTATGAACATTCATCTGTAAGTCTTTGTACAGTCATGTGCTTTCATCTCTTTCGGATAAACACCTAGGAGTGGAAAGTCTGGATCATATGACAGGCGAATGTTTAAGTTTTTAGGAAATTGCCAAACCATTTTCAATTTTGCATCCTGCCAACAGTGTATGAGAATTTTAATTCCTTTGCATCCTTGACAATACTCACTATGGTCATGGGTATATGTGTTTGTTGAAGTTTAGCTATTCTCATGAGTGTGTAATAGTATCTCACTGACTTTAATTTGCATTTTCCTAATGATTAGTATTGTTGAGCAATTTTTCATATGGTTATGTTTTAAAGTTCTTTATCTTCTTTGATAAAGTGTCTGCTTAACTAATTTTGGTTTTGTTTCTTAATTGGATGTAAAATAGTGTTTTAAAAATTCCCTTCAGGTGCTTCAAGTTCTTGAGAAGAATTTTTTAATTTTGTGTTTTCATTCCATTAAAAATTAGTGTACTTTCATTATGTTTTGTCAGGATAACAATGTATAACAAAACTGTGCCAAGCCATTTCAACTCCTGCATTTCCATTTGTGAGCAGAATTATCCAGAGCTACCTAGAAGTGAATAGTTGCCTATTTAATACTCAAATATTTGTGTAGAATAACTGATGCCAAGCAATTCACAACATGTTACTGCTTTTACCCTCCAGAATCTTAAGATTTTTGCATCAGTTTTCTCTAATCAAGCAATTCATATAAGCAAATTGACTTTGATATTCTGTGTTTTTTTCTAGATTTTTCTTCCTTATGTGTCAATATCTTCCATTCTGCTTACCTTGTTTAAAAAAAAAAACACATTTTTTAAAAAGTCTTCTCTTGCTAGCTTAGGAAAAAAATGTCTCTTTAGAACTACATCACTTCTGCTTTATGATCAAGGAACACGTAAGATTTGCCACATTCCCCATATTTATTTTTGTCTTTTTAAACATGGAACCACAAAATTATCAACATGAAAAAGTAGCATCACTTTGTTTACAATGATATGTTTTGGTCCCAACACCTTTTTTTCCCCTTTGTGTCAATATTGGCACGTCAATGTAAATATTTTAAACCACGCTTCAGCGAGGTAAAGAAAGGTGAGGTGAGAAAGGCATATACCTTTGTAGCAAATTTCTCTCTCATTAGAGCAAAATGCAAACTCTTAAGCAAGATTCATAGCAGTGTATTTGAAGATGTAAAAACAAAAGCAAAACATCAGCTGTTCTTATTATTTCTTTGCATTTTTAGTAAATCATGGTTCAATAAAAATAATCACTATATGTTTAAAATGTATAGTGAAAAAATTATTTGTTTTTTCATTCAAACAATAACAATTCCATTGAAGTAAAACAAATTATTGGTTTGAAATATTTTACTTAGTGTTTATAGAGGTTTTTATATTCTTGTATATTACAAAATCCTTATGTAAGGAAAATGATTCATTTAAAAATTTTTCTTGAAAGTAATTACCAAAAATGATATTAACACTCTTATTCATTAGATTTCTTTCTTAAGGATTCTTCACAGAATGCTGATTTAGAAAAGACAGTTCTATAATGAAGTATTTTATTAGAGATTCTTAAATGCCTCAAACTAGTATAGTGCATTTATCTTGTGATGAATGAAAATTAATTTTATCCTATTGCTTATTTTCAAGAGCACTTAAAATTCTAAATTGCTAAATTACATAAATCACTTTCTTAATAAAAGTGAATCACTTTCTCATTATATCAAGATGATAAAAGAGCTATCATTTATCATTGTTACATTTTTTATGATAATGATGCTGTCTGAAATGCTTGGCTGATTTAAAGTGGTACTTTAATTTTTTTGTGAAATTAAAGTAAAATCCCCAGATTTTACACAACACCTCTTAATATCCACCTTTACTAAGTCAGAACACTTTTTTGTTTGATAATTTTATTGTGTATCATAAGTCTTTCAGTAGGTAATTATGACTAAGAATGACTTAGTAAAAGCATCTTAATTACAGATTAGAAAGTTAAATCTTTTAAAACCCCCATTTGATCTTGGAAACATTTTAAAAAGTTAATAAATCATTGTCGAAACCTTTATACATCTATTTCACTAAAACTTGTACAATAGCAATGAGTAAGATACTTTTTGTCAGTGTTTAATATTTTCATTCATTATGATAGCACCCAAATATCTTCTTTTTCATTAAGTAATTTTCAACTTTTTGTTTCTATATTACTCACACTGAAGTATAAGGTAGGTAATATTTCTTATTTAAGACAGGACAAGAATGGAATTCAGAAATGAGATTGATGGAAACTTGTTAATCATAGGATAAGGACAAACAAGAAGAGAGGGAGTAAATCACTTACCAGTTCATGCATTCCACAATTACATGTTTAATATTAGGTGCTATGCTACACGCTGATGATATAGAGGGGAAAGAAGACATGGGCCTTGCTTTGGTAGAGCTTTTTTTGTCTAAAGTACATTTTCCAGGCTACTTGTATTTGTACAGTTTGTAGATGCACTAACTGTGACTAGATGATTCCCTTGTTTTGGCTAATCAGGAGAGAAATACTAGAGAGTAATCTTTTTTCTCTGCCTAGAGACTGGAATTTTGATCATACAGACTTAGAGTACCCTGAGAATGTCAGGAACACTTAGAAACAATGTGTGTGTGCTTGTATGCTCAGTCCTGTCCGACTCTTTGCAACCCCAAGGATCAAAAATGTGTCTCTTGCATCTTCTGCATTGGCAGGAAGATTCTTTACCACTTGCTACTATTTGATTAAGTTCACATATCTATTTGCAGTGATGACATTTTATTCAAAATAAGTATATTTTCTTATATCATGGCATTAAAGAATCGACTTAGCTGATTACATCATCATTTATATATCTTTTTTTTTCTTATATATTTTAAAGGAAGAGGGGAAAATGTTTCTTTATTATATTTATGCAATCAAGAGTTGTTAGGTAATTATTTCTGGTATGATTTCATATGTATTGTTATTTATGCTTTCCATTTGTTGCTTTCAGTTCAGTTCAATCACTCAGTCATGTCCGACTCTTTGGGACCCCATGAACCGCAGCACTCCAGGCTTCCCTGTCCATCACCAACTCCCAGAGTCCACCCAAACCCATGTCCATTGAGTTGGTGATGCCATCCAACCATCTCATCCTCTGTCGTCCCCTTCTCCTCATGCCCACAATCCCTCCCAGCATCAGGGTCTTTTCCAATGAGTCAGTTCTTCACAACAGGTGGTCAAAGTATTGGAGTTTCAGCTTCAACATCAATCCTTCCAATGAACACCCAGGACTGATCTCCTTTAGGATGGACTGGTTGGATCTCCTTGCAGTCCAAGGGACTCTCAAGAGTCTTCTCCAATACCACAGTTCAAAATCATCAATTTTTCTGTGCTCAGCTTTCTTTATAGTCCAACTCTCACATCCATACATGACCACTTGAAAAAGCATAGCCTTGACTAGACAGACCTTTGTTGGCAAAGTAATGCCTCTGCTTTTGAATATGCTGTCTAGGTTGGTCATAACTTTCCTTCCAAGGAGTAAGCATATTTTAATTTCATGGCTGCAATCACCATCTGCAGTGATTTTGGAGCCCCCCAAAATAAAGTCAGTCACTGTTTCCCCATCTATTTGCCATGAAGTGATGAGACCAGATGCCATGATCTTAGTTTCTTGAATGTTGAGCTTTAAGCCAACTTTTTCACTCTCCTCTTTCACTTTCATCAAGAGGCTTCTTAGCTCTTCTTCACTTTCTTCCATAAGGGTGGTGTCATCTGCATATCTGAGGTTGTTGATATTTCTCCCAGCAATCTTGATTCCAGCTTGCGCTTCCTCCAGCCCAGCATTTCTCATGATATACTCTGCATATAAGTTAAAGAAGCAGGGTGGCAATATACAGCCTTTGTGTACTCCTTTTCCTATTTGGAATCAGTCTGTTGTTCCACGTCCAGTTCTAACTGTTGCTTCCTGACCTGCATACAGGTTTCTCAAGAGCTTTTCCTAGAAAAAATTCAGGTTATTTAATATTCTAACAATAATGAACAACTTGGACCCAATACTCTCTGTACAACTTAAAAATTAAAGTAGCAGTATTTAATCCTCAACATTATTTATGACACTTAATACATAATATATACAAATCATTCATAGTAGAAATTTGATTTCTTTGATTTGGTTGCAATCTAACAAATTGTTCTGAGTCACTTTCATTTCTACCTACTCTTTCACTGATTTTTATTTTCATTTTCAAACTCTATAATTCTATCTTCCAGTCTTTTTTTTAACTTTGTTATCTTATTCATGCTTAAATTTACAAGCTATTTCAGACAAAGTGATGCAACATGCTGAGCCTCTGCTTAGTTTATCCTATTGGTAGAATTAAAATTGTATCCTAATATGACCTATCAGCTTCTAACACTTGTTCAAAGAATTGAAGGATGCCTTATTCCCTATTACTTCACTCAGCCCTGTATTTCTGCTGTCATTACCACCTACTCCTCATTTTATCACTGCCTTGTTTCGACATGTTGTCTAACTACCCGTTTTACGTCTGCCCGTGTTCTCTGCCACCTTAATTTCATACTGTCTGCCAATGCAGGAGACATAAGAGACTCCAGTTGGATCTCTGGGTCGGGAAGATCCGCTGGAGGAGGGGATGGCAACCCATTCTGTATCCTAGTCTGAAGAATCCATGAATAGAAGAGCCCGATGGGCAACGGTCCATAGGGTCATGAAGAGTCAGACATGACTGGAGTGACACAGCGCACCTACATTATCCCTTTTTCATATTAACCATTTTATTTTTCAAATCAGATAAATTGGTATTTCTAATGATTTTTTCTAGTTCAGTCCCCAAATCAGTGGAAATTATCATGAAATTAAAACAGAATTTTGTGCCTGATTAGAAAAGGACTTTTCTTTGAAAGAACAATACTTTGTAAAGCTACAGTAACATGATTTAGTTATTTTGTTCAATAATTACCATACCCTTAATGAAAAGTGGCTCTTTTGTTAAAAATGAAATTAAAAGCCATGTATAGAGGAAATTCATTAAAAATTAAAGTTTATGCAAAGTTATCAGTCAATACAGCAAGCCAATCAAAACCCCAACATTTGTAGAAAGGAGGCAAAATAAGCAAATCATCCTTTTATTAAAATAAAATGAAAGTACTCTGTATCTGAGAGATAATAGTACATTATAACCATTTTAATCAAGGAAAAAATGTAATAGTTGTTTTGAGGAAGCAACCATTATCTAGAAAATTTCACTTACAGACTTCTTAATAGAACTTTTTACCTTTATTCACAGATTTATAATATTAACTTCTCTCCAGTCACTCTCTACTGTTTAATTTCCTCTCCACATGCCTTTATTACATATGCTTAACATTCCTTAAGTATTTTTATAATTCCACGTACATTTTGTCAAGCTAAATTAGGTAATTTGACATCATCTCATATTTCTTTTTTTTTAAAAATAAATCTAGGTCTAATATTGATATTTGGTTGAGATCTGCCCCAGTCTCCTTCAATAACAATATGCTTATAAATTAGTACTTAAAGAAATATATTTAATGTGATTTTTTATATCTAATAAGACCTTGGGTCAAGATCATGGAATAAAAATAGAAATAGGGTTGAGCATGACTGGTTTACATCCTTGATAACTGAGATCCTTATATTTAGAGAGCTGAAGAGGAACTAAAGAGCCTCTTGATGAAAGTGAAAGAGAAGAGTGAAAAAGGTATATTAAAACTCAAATTTCAAAAAACTTAAAACATGGCTTTGGGTCATATCATTTCATGGCAAATAGATGGGGAAGCAATGGAAACAGTGTCAGGTTTCATTTTCTTGGGCTCCAAAATCACTGCAGATGGTGACTGCAGGCATGAAATTAAAAGACACTTGCTTCCTTGGCAGACTAGCTATGACAAATCTAGACAGTGTATTAAAAAGCAGAGACATCACTTTGCCAACAGGGGTCCATCTAGTCAAAGATACGGTTTTTCTAGTAGTAACGTATGGGTGTGAGAGTTGGACTACAAAGGAAACTGAACGCTGAAGAATTAATGCATTCTAACAGTGGTGCTGAGAAGACTCTTTAGAGTCCCTTGGATAGCAGGAAGATCAAACCAGTCAATCCTAAATGAAATCAATCCTGAATATTCATTGGAAGGACTGGTGCTAAAGCTGAAGCTCCAATACTTTGGCCACCTGATGCGGAGAGCTGACTCATTGGAAAAGCCCCTGGGGTTGGGAAAGATTGAGGGCAAGAGGAGAAGGGGGCGACAGAGGAAGAGATGGTTGGATGGCATCACTGACTCGATAGATATCAGTTTGAGCAAACTCTGGGAGATAGTGTAGGACAGGGAGGCTCGGTGTGCTGCAGTCCCTGGGATCACAGAGTCACCTATGACTGAGCAACTGAACAGCAACAAGACAGCAACATCTAGAGACTGGGAAAGGATCAGTCAGTCAGGGCAGCCGCTCAGGCGTGTCCGACTCTGCGACCCCATGAACCGCAGCACGCCAGGCCTCCCTGTCCATCACCCACTCCCGGAGCTCACTCAGACTCACGTCCATCGAGTCCGTGATGCCATCCAGCCATCTCATCCTCTGTCGTCCCCTTCTCCTCCTGCCCCCAATCCCTCCCAGCATCAGAGTCTTTTCCAATGAGTCAACTCTTTGCAGGAGGTGGCCAAAGTACTGGAGTTTCAGCTTTAGCATCATTCCTTCCAAAGAAATCCCAGGGCTGATCTCCTTCAGAATGGACTTGTGGGATCTCCTTGCAGTCCAAGGGACTTTCCAGAGTCTTCTCCAACACCACAGTTCAAAAGCATCAATTCTTTCGTGCTCAGCTTTCCTCACAGTCCAACTCTCACATCCATACATGACCACTGGAGAAACCATAGCCTTGACTTGACGGACCTTTGTTGGCAAAGTAATGTGTCTGCTTTTGAATATGCTATCTAGGTTGGTCATAACTTTTCTTCCAAGGAGTAAGCGTCTTTTAATTTCATGGCTACAGTCACCATCTGCAGCCCCCAAAAATAAAGTCTGACACTGTTTCCACTGGGAAAGGGTACAAGTAGGTGATTTAGGAGAAATATACATAGGAGGAATAATAAGTGTACAGGTGTAAATAATGAGAATAGATTCAGTTTGTTAAGCTTCAGGAGCCTGCTTTACATTCAGGTGGTAACGACTAATAGGTAGTAGGAAATATAAGAGTAGGGTGATGAAATAGATTTGGTCAGAGTTATCTGAAACTACTGGATTGGATGAAATCCATTCAGAGAATGCTAAAAAAAAGGAAGAGGAAGAAAGGGAGAAATCAAAAGGAAGGGAATAAAGAAGGGAGAGAGAACGAGAGAGAGGGAGAGGAGAAGGGAGAAGGACGGAGGAAAGTAAAACAGTGAGTAGCTCAGGAATCTGACTGCAAACCAGGAGTCACTTACTTTAAGGCCATATTAGTAAGCATAAGCCTAAAGAGGGGTACAAAATAAGACATGTAATCCATGAATAAAAGGAAAAACATTATACAAGCCTGATTAATGAAATGCAGAGGAACCAGAGATCAAATTGCCAACATCCACTGGATCATCGAAATAGCAAGAGAGATCCAGAAAAACATCTACTTCTGCTTTGTTGACTATTCCAAAGCCTTTGATTGAGGGCAGGAGGAGAAGGGGACAACAGAGGATGAGATGGTTAGACGGCATCACCGACTCAGTGAACATGGGTTTGAGGAAACTCCAGGAGTTGGTGATGAACAGGGAGGCCTGGTGTGCTGCAGTTCATGGGGTCACAAGGAGTTGGAGACGACTGAACAACTGAACTGAACTGAAAGCTTTTGACTGTGTGGACCACAACAAACCCTGGAAACTTCTTTATGAGATGGGAATACCAGATCACCTGACCTGCCTCTTGGGAAATCTGTATGCAGGTCAGGAAGCAACAGTTAGAACTGGACAAGGAACAACAGACTAATTCCAAATAGGAAAAGGAGTACGTCAAGGCTGTATATTGTCACCGTGCTTATTTAGCTTATATGCAGAGTCCATCATGAGAAATGTTGGATTGGAAGAAACACAAGCTGGAATCAAGATTGCCGGGAGAAATATCAATAACCTCAGATATGCAGATGACATCACCCTTACAGTAGAAAGAGAAGAACTAAAGAGCCTCTTGATGAAAGTGAAAGAGGAGAGTGAAAAAGTTGGCTTAAAGCTCAACATTCAGAAAACGAAGATCATGGCATCTGGTCCCATCACTTCATGGGAAATAGATGGGGAAACAGTGGAAACAGTGACAGACTTTATTTGGGGGTGGGGGGCTCTAAAATCACAGCAGATTGTGACTGCAGCCATGAAATTAAAAGATGCTTGCTCCTTGGAAGAAAAGTTATGACCAACCTAGACAGCATATTGAAAAGCAGAGACATTACTTTGTCAACAAAGGTCCGTCTAGTCAAGGCTATGGTTTTTCCAGTGGTCAGGTATAGATGCAAGAGTTGGACTGTGAAGAAAGCTGAGTGCCAAAGAATTGATGCTTTTGAACTGTGGTGCTGGAGAAGACTCTGGGGAGTCCCCTGGACTGCAAGGAGATCCAACCAGTCCATCCTAAAGGAGATCAGTCCTGAATATTCATTGGAAGGACTGATGCTGAGGCTGAAGCTCCAATTCTTTGGCCATCTGATGTAAAGAACTGATTCATTAGAAAAGACTCTGATTCTGGGAAAGATTGAAGGCAGGAGGAGAAGGGGATGACGGAGGATGAGATGGTTGGATGTCATCACCAACTCAATGAACATGAGTTTGAGTAAAGTCCGGGAGTTGGTGATGAACAGGGAGAACTAAGAGTTGGACACAATTGAGTGACTGAACTCAACGGACTGATAGTTTTTGAACAGAGTCTGAGACTTAAGTTTTCTATTCCTGAATGTATGAGAAATGATTCACAAATGTTCTGATCGACCTCTGAACCATCAAGCTTATCTTCCACAATTGCCAACAACCTAGCTATGGAAGCTTTCGAGTTTAGGATTCAAGAATTCCAACTAATGAGTGCACTCAGATAGGAGACAGTAAACTCAGTAAAAAGAAAAAAAAAAAAAAAAAGGAAGAAGAAGCTTAAATAATAAGGACTAATTATTAAAATCAGCTTCACCAGTGCCTCAGAAGGTAAAGAATCTGCCTGCAATTTGGGAGACACGAGTTCAGTTCCTGGGTCAAGAAGTCTATCCCCTGGAGAAGGGAATGGCAACCCACTCCAGTATTCTCGCCTGGAGAATTCCATGGACAGAGGAGCTTGACAGGCTACAGTTTATGAGGTCCCAAAGAGTCTGACACGACTGAGCAGCTAACACACATTAAAAAGCAAAACTGAAGTTCACACGCTAGAATTAGTTAATAAGAAACTCTAATGCAAATGCAAAATAAGAGCAGCAGGAGTATCTATAAAATCACTGCTTATTCTCAGTATTTTGCGTTTTATCTAGGTTGGGGATTCTTAAAGCAGAGATGAATAAAAAGCCATTACAGCTGAAGTCAATGGAAGTGGGAAAGAGGTTCCCTAAAATAAGCTTCCCTAAAAATAAGACAGCGGGCCATGCAGGCTGACCAGGAAATCAGGAGTAGGGTCTCAGTCGCAACTCCTTTCAGGGGCTCCAATCAGATTAGTTACCCTTCATTCATGGAGTAAGATTGTAAGCAAAGAGTGCAACTCCTGGGAAGTCCCTCCACATGGAAACAGGAGAACTGAGGATAAAGCGAGCTCTTCTAACAAAGCACTGAAGGTTTGTAATCCCTTCTTTCCGAAGTTGTTGCTAAAGATAATGAGAAAGTGCTCTCATTTCTCTGGATCCCTTCTTTTAAAGGCTTCTCTTCTCTCTCCCTCTCTCTCCGCTCCCCTTCCCCTCCCCTTCCCCTCCCCTCCCCGCTCCGCTCCCCTTCCCCGCCCCTCCCCTCTCTTCCCCTCCCCTTCCCCTCCCCTCTCCGCTCCCCTTCCCCTCCCCTCTCCGCTCCCCTTCCCCTCCCCTCTCCGCTCCCCTTCCCCTCCCCTCTCCGCTCCCCTTCCCCTCCCCTCTCCGCTCCCCTTCCCCTCCCCTCTTCCTCCCCTTCCCCTCCCCTCTCTTCCCCTCCCCTTCTTTCCCGTCTCTCCCTTCCTGCTTTCTCCCCTCTCTCTCTCCTCTCTCCTTTATCTGTTATACAACAAATATGCCTCCCGGTTTTGGCTCCATTTCAGAGTACGGTGCTTTGCTGTCTTCCACACTAGGGCTAAGAACAGACCAAAGCACTTAAGATTTTGATGAGTAAGAGGTTGCATCTTGCTACTCTGCCTTAATAATTCACTAGAGCAGCAATCCCCAAGCTTTTCGGCACCGGGGACTGGTTTCAGTATGGTTCAGGCAGTAATTCGAGCCAGCAACAGCAGATGAAGAGTCCTGTGCTCACCACTCACCTCCTGCTGAGGGGACCAGGGTTCCTAACATATTGCACTAGAATATGCCAAAGAAAAGGTTATTATTAGCAATAGAACTGCTTATCAAATAGTTGTTTCATTCTGATAGTAGAATAGAATTGCCCCCTTTTCTTCATTATTACTTACTAAGCATAAAGTCTGAAAAATATGATAACTTTCCTTCAGCCCAATAGAATGGGAGTGGGGTGTAAGCAGATGACTGAGGGTCAGCCTCAGAGGGAATTGGGCTAGAGTTTCCTATCCTTCCAGACTCCCAGGTATAGTTTTTTATATTTACATCTGCCAAATCTCCTCTCACCAGAAAAAAGGTTAAGTCCACTTCCTAGGGGCTTCCCTGGTGGCTCAGATGGTAAAGCATCTGCCTGCAATGCAGAAGTCCTGGGTTCGATCCATAGGTCAGGAAGATCCCTTGGAGAAGGAAATGGCAACCCACTCCAGTACTCTTGCCTGGAAAATTCCATGGATGGAGGAGCCTGGTAGGCTACAGTCCATGCGGTTGCAAAGAGTTGGACATGACTGAGTAACTTCACTTTCTTTCTTTCTTTCCACTCCCTATCCTGTAGTTATGGGTTTTTGTTCTGAATTTTGGATTGAGAACCCCATATAGCCTTTTCTAGCTGACACAGCTCTCTTCCTACTTAGAGCTTTGGGTGGGTCCATTTCACTATGTTGGAAGTACTTATCCTATCTTGTTTTTTGTTTGTTCCTTTAGCAGCCTTCTCAACAGCTCTGTTCACTTTAAATAGTATCAGGAAAATTAAAGAGAATATCTTTTCAATATGAAAAAACATTGTAGAGAAATTTTAAAAATGTTATTGGGTTTAAACTCAGTGTTCTATGCTGATTATTTTTTAGTTTTCATATGTAGCATTTTATTCAGAAGTCTAATAAAGTACCTAGGCTGTTAATATAAGAATTCAAGAGATTATATCATTAACCTGAGACATTTTCTTCTGCTGCTTGCTTCTACAACTAGTCCTTTATCAGCTTCATCATTTATGACTAGTTTTTTCACAGTCTTTTAAAATTTTCCTTCAGAATGTTGGTTTCCTTCTTTGTAAGCTTCTTTTTATTTTTAATAATATAATTTGCTTGCTGTGTTTTGGAATGACTTCATACCGACTGAAAGTATCTTATTAGGCAAGAATAATAAAAGCACATTTTATTGTAAGTTATTGAAAAGGTTCATAGGCAAACGGAAATGATGATCAAACAATAGTGAAAATAAAATAAACAGCTATTAAAGGATATAGACTTAAATGAACCAAAAGAAATATGTAAAATATGTAAAAATTAGATAATCTGGTCTTATTCCACATTCATATGTTAATATTAAATGATGCTCCTTTATTTTTCACCGAGCTCAGTGCTTTGCAATGATTGTCTCTATTGTTTTGATATTGTGTTAGTGCTTGTAGCATTTAGGATTGTGTTTGTTTATGTATCAGATCTATCCACAGTGGCTAAAACAAACAGGAGTTACTTTTTTCAATGAACAAGAGCCAGAACATAGGCAGCTGAGGTCAGTGCAACTGCTTAAGGAAATTATCAAGGACCGAAACTCATACTGGCTTCCTGGTCTACCATCCTGAGCATATAATTTTGTACACTGCTCCACTTCCAGGGAATATGATATTATTTCAGGGGGAAAAGAAGAACAAAAGGCAGGGCAACTCAATGCATCCTTCCAAGGGACCTCTGCTTATAACCGTGGCTAGCAAACAACAACCCCCCTTGCAACTATTTTTATCTGTGTGTTTTAGCCAAATAAAAGCTGGGCTCTCTTAGCTTTTCCTCAAAAAATAAGAAAAATCTCAAATAAACAGCCTAACCTACCACTTAAAAGATTTAGAAAAAGAAGGACAAACAAAACCTAAAATGAGTAGAAGGAAGGAAATAATAAAGATCACAGAGGAAATAAATAAAATAGAGATAAAAAAATAGGAAAAGTCAGTAAAACCAAGAACCGGTTCCTTGAAAAAATAAACAAGATTGACAAACCTCTGGCCAGGGTCACAAAGCAGTAAAGAGAGAGAACACACACAAAATAAAAAATGAAAAACATAACAACTGATACTGCAGGGGAAAAAAAATACTGTGAACAATTATATGCCAATAAATTCGACAAGCTAGAAGAAATGGACAAGTTCTAGAAACATGCAACCCACCAAAACTAAATCAAGAATAAATAGATAATTTGAACAGACTGATCATGGCAACTGAAATATAATCTGTAATTTTAAATCTCCCTACAAACAAATGTCCAGGACCAGATGGCTTCACACGTGAATCTCCCAAGCATAGAAAGAAATTGTACCAATCCTTCTCAAACTCTTCCAGACAATTGAGGAGGAAGGAGCTCTTCTTAGGATGTTCAATGAAGCCATCATCACCCTAATACCAAAACCAAAGATACCACCAAAAAAGAAAATTACAGGTTAAAGTAGGACTCTCTTCTCACGGTAAGAAAATAATATATTTGCCTTTGTATTGCTTTTTGACAGAAATAGTTTATAACACTATAATGTTTGCAGAAGTTTTCAAAATTAGAACGCTTAAGATTCATCTAGAAAGTTTATCAGAGATGGATTTTGAGTCCTCAAAAGTAGAAACTCATTTACCAAGGGAGATTAATCTCAGTTAATTCTAATACAGATTTCTCACAGACCATTCTTTGAGAAATGGTAGTAACTTCTAACAAAGTTCAGTGAAGATCATCTCCATTATGGTTAGTGGAGTTCAAAGATAATTGGTGTTCTAATTTATTTGAACTGTATACATCATCTAAAGATTATAAATAATTGTACTCTTTATTTCCTTCAAATATAATATTTCCATCTTTTCCTTTCTTTATTTTATATGTGAGACTGGACTATCTTACTGAAAACTCTGTCATTTCTAATTATACTAAAGTTTCAGTTCAGTTCAGTTCAGTCGCTCAGTTGTGTACGACTCTTTGGGACCCCATGAATCGCAGCACGCCAGGCCTCCCTGTCCATCACCATCTCCCGGAGTTCACTCAGACTCACGACCGTCGAGTCTGTGATGCCATCCAGCCATCTCATCCTCGGTCGTCCCCTTCTCCTCCTGCCCCCAATCCCTCCCAGCATCAGAGTCTTTTCCAATGAGTCAACTCTTCGCATGAGGTGCCCAAAGTACTGGAGCTTCAGCTTTAGCATCATTCCTTCCAAAGAAATCCCAGGGTTGATATCCTTCAGAATGGACTGGTTGGATCTCCTTGCAGTCCAAGGGACTCTCAAGAGTCTTCTCCAACACCACAGTTCAAAAGCATCAATTTTTGGCCCTCAGCTTTTTTCACAGTCCAACTCTCACATCTATACATGACTACTGGAAAAACCATAGCTTTAAGTGAACTTAATAATTATTTTCCTGTCTTCACTGATTCTTAAAATATAACCAGTCTAGAAGCTGTTATATAGTTTTGGGAATAAACTGTAAATCCATTACATAAGGTAAATTTTCAGACATATTTAAATATGGCAACATAATGAGAATGTTTCAAGTTTGAGAGTATGCAAGCTTCAAGTCCTCAAAACAGCTGGTGAAATAAGACTCCTTTTCTGACTCCTCTCTTGATTCTGGTACTGATTTTAGCAAATATCTTTCCTGGCCTCCCATTGACTAGAATGTAGTCTGCCTTAGAGGAAGCACAAAGGCTTAGTAGTTGTAAATTACTAACCTGTTCCACCCTCCTTGCTCATATTTAGTAATAAGCTGGATCAGGTTTGTGCCTGTTAATTAGAGCCAAGTGTCAACACCTATTCCCAAATCCATTTTCCATGATGTCAGGTTGGTTGTTTGAAACTGGCCTTTGTGGGTATATTTTACACTACAGAAATCAGCAAATGCTACAAATTAGGTTTTGTTTTGCTTTGTTTTTACTAGAACATTATTTATACTGTTTTTAAATTTACTCAACTTTCCTCAGCTTCAACTCCTTAGAAATTTGAGTTTTCTTTTACATATCTAAGAAGTAGATCTGAAGAGAAAAAGAAAAGAAAAATGAAGAAAGGAAACTAGGAGAAAGGAAGGAGGGATGGCAGAAAGAGACAGAGAGAGACTTGGTGAAATCAACCAAAATTTTGGCCTGCCTTGTTTTCAGTTTCATTAAAAATTAAAAAAAAAAAAAAAAACTGGAGTCAGATGATCTGAAATAGAATCCTTCTTCATAAAATAGAATGAAAAACTTTTTTTTCCCAATAACTTAACTAGTTGCCACTAAAAAAACTCTTGGTTATGTTAAAATTGTTATACTTATCCATCTCCAGATGAAGAATCTAGGAATTTTTGAAGGACGAGATAGAAAGAAAGGGGTGGAATAGGTATAGAACAGTGAGTCATAGAAATGATTTACTGTGTTCTGTAGGCTACAAATCATGAGTTGCTGAGGTCATCACAGTGGAAAATACTGATTTGCATATGAGAAACTTGAAAGTCAGAATTGAGTCAACCCTCAAAGAACACTACAGAATGATTCCCTATAAAATTCTACAAAGACAAGCTGCATTGTTAGGCAGCCTCCATACAACCTGGTTTTGCAAGATGCCCTTGACTGATACACAGAGTCAGCTATCCTTAAATCAACACAGTATGTTAATAATAAAGAAATCATTTTATAATTGCTTTTGCTGGGGAGGGGGGTGGTTCTATAGAATTGTCAAGGCAAATTGCATACTTTAAAATGGCATGAACTACTGAATTACTCCTCCAAAAACAGCAGTCCGATATAGGTCATTGATAAATGACATACAATACATGCAATCTGGTTAAAAGTTTTTATTTTCAAGTCAATCTAAATAAAACTGGCACATCATGTAGCAGGCTTGAAGAAGACCTCAACTGAGGATATGAACTTTCGTAAGACAGATATGCCAAAGAGACATTGTAAAGAATGAAGTCACCATTCCTTCCAAAATAATCCCACATTATCAATCATTAAAGGTTATTCTCCTTAGCATGCCAAAATGGATTAATTGCAGTGTTAGTTTAAAATAACAAAAAGACTGAAATAGATATTTTATGAACAGACAAGGCAGTCATAAGAATCTCTAACTGTGTATACATACCTATTAAATGATATTATTTTGATTCTAATTTTTGTTTAAATCTGTCTGTGTCCGGTTTCATTCACTTTCATCTAAACATACTATGAAAGACATTTTTCTTATTGGTATTGATATTTTAATATTATCAAATGTTCTAAAGAATTATATATCAAATTATTGAATTAAAAGTAATTAATCCACCAAATCACAGTGTGTATTAAATATTCACTTGGCAGAAACTTAACTCAAAGTAGAGAAATTTTGAAACTGGGCCAGTCTCGCAATAACTAAAAAGGATAGGTGGAGAGGTGACAGAAGCTAAGAGTGGACCTAGGATTCACATACTGTCCTTAGAACTCTTCCTACCTGCTCACCCTGCTTCTCTGAGTTTTTGCCCATATTCTCTGTTAATGCAATCAGGTTTCCTCCATGTGGTGGGGAAAATAGGCAAGGCCAGCATTTAAATATACTTTCTGCACTGTGACTCCAGAAGTAAGAAAGTAACTTTTAATCCTCCTAACAAAGAAAGAATGTCCCACTTTAGTCTAAAGTATATGATTCTTTTTGAAACCAGTCACTGTGGACAGGACAATGAGTCAAGCAGAAGGCCTAAATGAGAACCTAAACCATATATCCTCTCCTAAATCAGGGAGTAGTTTAGGTAATTTATTTCCTATGTATATAATTTATTTCATATTCACATATACACATATATAATTTAGTTTATATATATAATATATATATTTTATAAATAATTTATATCTAGCTTCCCCAAAAATGTAAGCAGAATTTTTAAAGTTTTCTTCCAGTCCACACAGGAATAGCTTATGAACATACATAACAGGAATAGCTTATGAATATATATAACAATATTCAGCTTACAATTTTTTTCATCAGAGACATAATCATGATTGTTTCATGTAGTTTGAGTAAGTTTTTGGCATTTGTTGGGCTTCCCTTCTGGCTCAGCTGGTAAAGAATCCGTCTGCAATGCAGGAGACCTGAGTTCGATCCTTGGGTTGGGAAGTTCCCCTGGAGAAAGAAAAGGCTACTCACTCCAGTATTCTGGCCTGGAGAATTCCAATGACTTTATAGTCCATGGGATCATGTGACTTTCACTTACTTGGCATTTGTTGCTGAGAAATGGAATTTACAGGGTGCAGTGGACTTGGTTTTCCACATTTAGTTCATTACAGTTATAATTATTCCAAATGAGAAAACTGAGATTTAGAGATGTTTTTTCAAACAGCCAAGGTGAATAAGGATTCTATTTCAGAATTCCAGACCTCAATTCCTGTTTCTCTTTTTTTGTTTTTGTTTTTCAATTGTGAATGAAATTGCAAACAAAGTAGGTCCAGATATTGATGCATTTTATCATCTTATTTATTTATTTAAATTTCTGTACTATCATTAGCCTGTCTTTTGAAGCCAACTATATCCCAAAGCCAGTAAAATTCCAAATGTGGCTTTCATTTCAATGGACACTTATAAATTACTTTTTGGTGAATGAGAAACAATGATTCCATTTACAATATAAGACTTCCTAGTTCTTGATGAAGTTGCTAATTCATATCAATAGAATTAGAAAAAATCACCTTGATTCTTACAACAATACTGTTAAGTGAGCATCTTTCTTAATTTTCTGTTCATTTTGTAGAAGAAAATTTGAGCATCATTAGCCTAAGGCTTTATTCAGAAATACTGGACACGAGAATGTTCACGAGCATTGTCATGAAGAAGGAAAGAAAACTGTAACTGAGTTTTACTTAGCAAGGTCGTTGTACACAATTGAGCTAATTTTGGAAATAGTTGGTTTCAAAATCAGTTCTAGGAAGAGGGAGAAATTGTTTTGCAGATTGGTAGTTTATTTGTTGGTCCATTCGAATTTTTCAAGAAGCACGAGGAGAAAGAGCGACTAAAGTCCTGTGTCAGAAGGGTGGGAAGAAACAGCTGTGTGAGACAGGGACCGCCTTGATGGAAATTGTCAGTCTTTCAACTCTCTTACAATTCCATTCTAGTTTATGGAGTATAGACTCATCTCCCTTCATTTATGTTTAGCTAACATTGTCTGTCTGCACTGCTATTAACAGAACTCTATTAATGTACCTCAAGATTTATTTATAAGAAGATCCAGGTTTTTAAATTCCTTTTTAAAATGAGTTTCTTGGGGACCTCCCTGTCAGTCCAGTGGTTAAAACTCCCTTGCCAGTGTAGGGTACTAATCATGGATTAGGTAACTAAGATCCTACATGCCCTGTGGTACAGCATAAATAAATAAGTTATTTGTACTTAACCTAATCAAAACCCCAAATTTAACTAAAACAAAACAAATATTTAAAACCCTCTTTCACTCATTGTCACTCAATGTTTTTAAAAATATTCCCTTGATAGCTTTGATCTGCATTCTAATATCAGCTATAATTGGACAATAAGAAACAGCTAGGGCTTGCATAATACATGAATATAATATTATACATAATTTACCACAGTAGTTAAAAGGGTGAATTAGTATACCTTAATGTAAGCTAACATTTGAAATCTGTGTTGCTTAAATGTATTACTTGGAAAATAACATCAAAAATTCTTTTCACTGGAAACCATATAACAGGGGTCCTGAAAATGTATGAGAACTAAATAACATTCATTATGGAAATTCATTTTCTAATAACATATCAGTGTAGCCCCTTCCATTGTATTAATATAATATGCTCAGCTGATTTACAGGGCACCTTATATAAAAGTTATCAGGTCACACATAGTTAATAATTCAATTTATCAGCCTAATTTGAAATAACTGATTGCTTTATTGAGCAATATAATTAAAATATGTCCATTCTGTTTTGCATTTAACTTATTAACACGATGACAAAACATTTAAAGGTTCCCAGTCATCACCACAAAACAACATGGAAGGAAGAGCAAAGAAGCCAAGAGGTACCTGTTTATGCACAGTGTGTTCATTGGACCCATTGTATCTTTGGATCAGACTGGTTTTGAAAACAGAGTGTTTGTAAAAATAATAAATGCAGTCACCACAACAGAGAATCTCTCTGTTTTGACAATAATAAAAAATAAAATATATCAGTTGCATAATTTCTTCCACAACATTGCTGTAGTCTGGGAAGCACAAATGTTTCACCTTGTCAATATTTCATTGTCAATATGGAGACCAGTCCTGGGTGTTCATTGGAAGGACTGATGCTGAACCTGAAACTCCAATACTTTGGCCACCTCATGCGAAGAGTTGACTCATTGGATAAGACCCTGATGCTGGGAGGGATTGGGGGCAGGAGGAGAAGGGGACAACAGAGGATAAGATGGCCGGATGGCATCACCGACTCAATGCATATGAGTTTGGGTGAACTCCAGGAGTTGGTGATGGACAGGGAGGCCTGGCCTTCTGCGATTCATGGGGTCTCAAAGAGTCGGATACGAATGAGCGACTGAACTGAACTGACTGACTGACTGATACATTTTAAACAAATGTTGATATAATACTTATTGTCTTTGCACCTATAATGCATAGGAAGCCATTTCCATAAATCCAATAATTGATGTTACTCAAGCACAACTTCCTAGCATTTGATTGAATTGAAAATATATAGCAAAATTAACTGAAGGTGTGACCAAATAGTCAATTTCTTATGAGTAAATTTAAATGTAACTTCTCTCTTGACTAAGATCTTCCCAGGAATAAATGCAGCAGATGAGTGACATTAACTGCCTCACGCCAAAATAAAGTTTACAGTGTATCAAAGCTGCTGTACATGTGGCCCACAGCCTTCCCCCTCCTGCAGAAATCCAGTGATATTAAAGACTCTTGACTGCCTGGGAGGTTAGAAACATAGAGGTTCTAGAGATAGTACTTGGGTTCAGACTTTGACTCTCCCACTCACTGCGTTTAGGACTTCGGACAAACTGCTTAAATTATCTACTTTCGTGTGCTTTTCAAATAAGAGAAAGAAGAAATAAAAACCTATCTCACAGCATTGCTGTGATAGTTACACTGTTGGGTAAATGCAAAGGACTTTAAAGCTGCCTGTTTCATAGTGTGACCTGTGAGTTCATGTTACTGTTTAGCTCCATCCCTGTTCTAGATGTCCAGGGTGTTTTTCTGTGAGGGAGATGACTAAATAAATATTAGGGCATAACTCTGAGCAGAAACATGGGTCTTCCCAGGTGGCGCTAGTGGTAAAGAATCCGCCTGCTGATGCAGGAGATGCAGAGACCCAGGTTCAATCCCTGGATAGGCAAGATCTTCTGGAGAAGGAAATGACCACCTGCCCAAGTATTCTTGCCTTGGAAATTCCATGGACAGAGGAGCCTGGTGGGCTACATTCCATGATGATACAAGAGAGTCAGACATGGTGAGCACAAGCACATATATGGAAACTGAGCAGAGACGTAGAATTTGGTGACTAACGACTAATTTGAGCATCCCAGGAAAGTGGACTCAATGATAATTTCCATCAAAATTCAAACTTTAGGATCATGCATGGAGACAAGAACGAAAGGTCAGATTTTTATTTTTCTGCTCTTTTTTCTCTTTCTCAGGTTATTCCTAGAGAGTCGACTACTACACGGGCTTCCCTGGTAACTCAGCTGGTAAAGAATCAGCCTGCAATGCCGGAGACCCCCGTTTGATTCCTGGTTCAGGAAGATCCCCTGGAGAAGGCATAGGCTACCCACTCCAGTATTCTTGGGCTTCCCTGGTGGCTCAGATGACAAAGAATCCCTCTGCAATGCAGGAGACCTGGGTTTGATCCCTGGGTTGGGAAGATCTCCTGGAAGAAGGCATGGCAATCCACTCCAGTATTCTTGCCTGAAGAATCTCCATGGATAGAGGAACTTGGCAAGCTACAGTCTATGGGGTTGCAAAGAGTCAGACATAACTGAGTGATTAAGCACAGCACAGACCACTACAGGTCCACTTTCAATGTAGTTTTGGTTCAAAGTATTAGTTCTAAATCTGTCTCCAAGAATATACTCAGAAAATTTGTGAATTTTGAAAGTAATTCTAATTATCGTTTTACAGATAAAATAACTCAACTTAAAAATGATTACTTAATCTTAGTCACATAAGTAATTACAATAGTTAATCCATATTGGTATCAACTAATCAGGCGTCTAGTTAAACTCATAGATTAAGTACTTCCATTTGGGATTTTGCTATACCAAACCAATCAAGGGTAAGTTCAGTTTAAAAAAATAAAATGGCTGAGCTACAGTCAAATGAAAGATTTTAGCATTAGAACAGACCATGCTGTCCAGGTTGAAATCATAAGGCAAGATTTGTCATGCAGATGCATAAGCAATTTTATTCTGAAGTTATCAAAACTGCGTGTTTTCCTAAGTTTTGTTTGTGCTCCTCTGATGCTCTCTCTCCAGTGTTAATAAGTACCATTTTTTCAACGTGAATGATGCTATGGTGTTTCATCTTAGACTTTACCTTCTCTTGCCCCTACTTCTTTGCAAAAAGCCCAATTATTATACTTCAAAATCCTTCTTTGTCTCCTCTCTATCCCCCATCCATTCATATCGTTAGCTCACTTCAAGATTTTACCGGTTTTGCCTGGATTGTTTCTTGATCTCCTTTCTCAATAATCTTCCCATTAAAATCTGAGTATCAAAACCTTAGTATTACATATAAAGGCCGTACATAATGAGACCTAACCCCTTCCACCACCTCTTTACTCCTTAAGTGAAAATGTGAAAGTGAAAGATATTCAGTCTGGTCTGACTCACAGACTGTAGCCCGCCAGGCTCCTCTGTCCCAGGGCTTCTCCAGGCATGAATACCAGAGTGGGTTACCATTTCCTTGAGGGGATCTTCCTGACCCAGGGACCAAATCCCAGTCTGCCACATTGCAGACAGATTCTTAACCGTCTGAGCCATCAGGGAGGCCCTTACTCCTTAAGATGAGTATCAAATGTTTCCTGCTCTAAAGTTTCATGTTCTAGGTTGACCACTGGGTAAGTTATTGCTTTGCTATTATTGTTTCCTGCTCAGACTTGTTTCCTTTTCCTTACCTCTCACAAAAGTAGGAGGACAGATGGCCCCAGTTTGCTGGTCACAGTATCCTCACTCTACTGGCAATGGTTACTGGTCTAGAACTGATTTATCCTGTCCAAACAAAGTCTGTTTCCAGTGTTTTTCTTATGATACTAACAAGAAAACTCTATTGTTCTGTAAACATGGAACAGGAAACATGGGATCTGGGTCAGCTAATGGCCATGTTCCGCATTACATGGAAAAGTCTGTTTGTAGGATAACAAATGATGCTAAATGGAGGGGAAAGATGGATAGAAAAATAGTATTGCCAGAGGTGAATTCCTCGTATAAACCCTGAAGTTTCTAGAGATGCCAGGGTTGCAATAGAACTTCCTTTAATTGTGAGAGAATCTTTTCTTTACAACATACCTCCTTTTTTGTATAAGCAAATTAACTAGGTTTCTGTCACTCACAACCTCAGAGTCCTAACTATAAAAATACCCAACCTGAACCACATGTTATCTGAGTACTCTCATTTTATGTTGATTTATGTTTGTATATTTCATTCCCCAAATAAGACTGAAAATTTAAGGGATGAGAAGAGAGGGTGATGCTTGGTATATGATTCTGCAAATATTAACACAATAAACAATACATAATTATTGAATAAATATGTTAGATTATAAACTTAGCAAAGCTTCCAAAATAAAGCAAATTTAAACTCATGCACAATTCTGGATTTTGAAATAATGAATTTTTATAAATCAGTTTTAAAATGTTTTCTCATAATAAAATTGTAAATTATATTTGACCACAGTACTCTTATTGCCCAATGTTACCATTTTGCAGATGAAAGATACAGGCCCCATACTGATTAAACTTAACCAAAATCCAATCTCCTCAACCTTACACAGACATGAGGCAAAAAAATAAAAATAGTTTTATAGCATTTGCTTGGAATATTCCAGCAAAAGTAATTCAGTGAGTTAAGTTAGATAAAATTACTTAGTCATCTTTATTAGTGCCATTGCTTTGTTAATTTTATTTATTGTTTCTGCTTTTAACAACAAATTTGCAAGGAATTAAAGTTCTAGTCACTATAAAAAATAGGATGACTCAGAGAGATGATATGGCTAGGGAGGTTGGAGAGGGGGTTCAGGATTGGGAACTCATGTACACCCGTGGCAGATTCATGTCAATGTATGGCAAAACCAATACAGTACTGTAAAGTAAAATAAAAAATAAATAAATAAAATAGATTTCTTTCCTTTTTGTGTACTTATGTTTATCCAACAGAGAGTAAATCAATAGTGAAAAAGAGAGTGAGTCTGTCAATATGACACTCCAGGATACATAATTGACTCTTAAGCTTTTTGACATTTGCCCTAAGTATATATTGAGCATTAGTCATCAAGACTTTTAAAAGATTTTTTAGTTTATTATAAATAAACAGTGAAAGTTGAGATAAGGCAATCTTACAACATTTTATCTGAGACAGGCTTCTCACAGATTACTTAGTGAAAAATGAAATATTTCAGAAATATTTGTAAATGTTTTAGTGTTAAAGCTATTAAAAATTCTACATCAAATAAAGAGCTTGTGAAATTTAAAAAGACAAAATTCTTGTTTTCCAGTAAAAAAAATTATTTCCTTCAAGAAACCTAGTTTAAACTGTTTATATGAAAAGTTCATCAGTAATATTAGGGATTAATTTTCTGTTTAATTAAGCATCTGCAAAAGAAGAAAAAAACACAGCTTCCCTTGTTTTGCTTTTATATAGCATCTTTTAGTAAAACTTTCACCACACATCACAGTATACACCAAACTTGGCCCTTTTCACCACCTTCATTTCTGTTGCCCTTATCTAAGCCACTGTTTCCCACCTGAACTGTTTTGGTGGATTTTCACTGTCCTGTATACCCCATGTATAGAGAACAGCTTTCTGTTCTATATACAATATCCATAGGGATCTTGTTAAAGCAAAGCTTTAATTTTGTGCCTCCCATGTCTTCCCAGTTTACCCGGAGAAATGGTAACCTGTATGATGACCTAACAGGCCTACACAATATAGTGGTTTCCTCTGATTTCCTCCTCTCCATGCTTCTTACCATCCTCTCTTCTTTTCTGTTCTGTAAAAACATCATACATGCCCACTATTCAGGTTATGCACCTGCTCTTCCCTCTGAAGTGCTCTTCAACCTGTTATCTTATAATACATTTTGCTTATTTCCGTCCTTCAAGCATCTGCATAAACGTCACCTGTTCAGGGAGACATGGATTGACCATTGGGCATAAAATTAGACATACTTTTATAACATGCATTTCTTTTTCATAGCAAGTTACACCAGCTAATATATTGAATATTTTTCTATCCCTAATAACATAATATTAGTTGAATGAGCACAGGGACATTGTTTTGCTCACTGACATATTCTCAGAAACAAGTGAGGGTTCAAAAATAGAGTGTGAAAGAATAGGTAAAAAAATCAATGAATCAGTGAATTAACAGAGTAATAGCATCTAAAATCTATATTGAGACATTTAAGAATGTTTTGTTTCTAACTATTGTCATTACTTCAGTCATTTTCATTTCAAAGTTTGCAATTTTTATTCCAAATAATTTGGACTGATTCTACAGTTGAAGTTAGATGTGTGACTTTAAGGTAACTAAGGCATGCATTTCTTCCAAGTTAGTGCTTGAGGGCATAATCCTTCCTAAATTGAGCCTTCAGATGAGACCACCTTGATCACAATCTTGTGAGCGCTTTTGAAGAAGACCTAGCTCAGCTGTTTCTAGGCTGCCAACCTACAGACACTGTGAAATAATAAATTTGTATTGTTTTTAGGCTGCTAAGCTTTGAGATAATCTGTTATGTACCAATAGATAAATGATCATATTAGGTAATTTTATGTGAATTTCTTTGTGCATAGAACTTGAGATATTAATATAAAGGTTTCTGGTGCGTTCTCTAGACATTTTTTGCTCTTTCAGCAGTGTGGTCATTTATCATTAGCAAAGTATACCTTCTTCATCACTCAGGTATCATCACTGAGATCTAAGAATAATCAAAACTTCTTGAACTTTTTCAGTTTTTTTAGTATAAAGGAGCTGTTAGAGATTTCCCTGGTGATCTAGTGGTTAAGACTCCACGCTTCCAAAGCAGGGAACACAGGTTTGATTCCCTGGTTGGGGACTAAGGATCCCATATGCCTCAGGGTATGGCAAAAAACAAACAAACAAGCTAAAAGAGATGTTAAAGAAATGACTTCATCATATATTATATGCAAAGATTAAATGTGCTCTGATTTATTTATTGTGCTCAGTTTGTTTCTCACATATTCTATTACGTTGTTTCTAAGGAAAGTTGCTTACCTGTGGAACTTTCCATTCCATATCTCTCGTAGAGTCTTGATTATTTGCTTTTTGATTTTGGCACATCTCTGAGATTTTTCTTTGCCTACATAATCTGTCACCCAATTTTATGACCATTTTTTTTTTCTTTGTGACTCACTACTATTTTTTTGATTTACTGTACTATTTTTTTCTCACAGTGATATATTAACATTTCTTCTTTCACTTTTTGTAATTAAGAACTCATATTCAAACACAACAAACCAAAACAAACAACAACTAAAACAAATAAGCAAAAATACCACAAAGGCTTTAGGGGTTACTATTATACTTCAACAAACCAGCTCAGTATATTTGTGTTACGACACAGTAGCAGATCATTTGTAAAAACAAGAGTAGCTTTAAAAAAAATAGTTGAATGTAGCTAAAGTTAATAGAATTTAGAAGTCATAAAACCAGCATTATTAACCTAGAATTTCTGTCTCTAAACTTTCATGAAAGAAGTAGGTGGTCAATATCTTGATTAGTAAGAGTATCATGGGATCGAGTAAAATATGCTCAGTTTTCAACAGGTGAGGATGGAAACCAGAGACAATCTTATTATTTTAAGACAACTTCATTCTAGAAAGAAAGCTGGAGAAGGCAATGGCACCCCACTCCAGTACTCTTGCCTGGAAAGTCCCATGGACAGAGGAGCCTGGTAGGCTGCAGTCCATGGGGTCGGTAAGAGTCAGACACGACTGAGCGACTTCACTTTCGCTTTTCACTTTCATGCATTGGAGAAGGCAATGGCACTTCACTCCAGTATTCTTGCCTGGAGAATCCCAGAGACAGAGGAGCCTAGTGGGCTTCCGTCTATGGGGTCACACAGAGTCGGACACGACTGAAGCGACTTAGCAGCAGCAGCAGCAGTAACAGCAGAAAGAAAGCAATTGCTGTGCCCTTTTCTCCTATTGGTGAGTTACATTATATGTCCATATAATTAAACGTTTACTGTAATTTGGCCTAAACCCTTCATCTCATTTTTGCTTAGTCATGTCCGACTCTTTGTGACCCTATGGATGGTAGCCCTTCAGGCTCATGTCCATGTCCCCATGTCCATGGGGATTCTCCAAGCAAGAATACTGGAGTGGGTTGCCGTGCCTTCCTCCAGGGGATTGTCCCAACCCAGGGATCAAACCCAGGTCTCCCTCATTGCAGGTAGATTGTTTACCATCTGAACCACCAGCGAAGGCTATCATCTCATTAGATTCCTGCCCATCACTTGTAATATGTATTTCTGTGTATAGCTGCAACCTGTAGCTTAATTATGTGTCTTAAATATAGTACAAATCAAACTATTAATTATTTGTCCTTGGAAATCCTTTCCATCAGATACAAGGAAATAAGAAAAGGAAAACAACAGAATGACTTTTCAATCCTAAACAGCAAAAGTACTTTCTATTTTCAATTTATTTTCTCACAGGAACTAGTCCTCAATTCAGTAGATACATTCTGTTGTAAATGATTAACCTCCTGATTGTAGGCATATTCAAGTGTTAGTTTGAGCCAAATGAATTTGAAGATTTCTTAAGTGAAAAATAGTTTAATAACAGTAACTTTATATTGTTTAAACTAGCAGGACACCTGATGTTCAATTATGCTTTTAAGAAAGGTTAACCTATGTTTGGATTATTGTTCACTTGAAAGGAGTTATTTTTTCCCACATTGTTTTTAAAATCCACTGAACACCTTTGCATGTGAGATTTTATCTTTCCCACACTCATTTATAATCATATTTTTCAGCATATGTCTAGATATGAGACACCACAGTATTACATATAATACCACTGGATTACCTCTCGACCCAGGTGTGGACCTGCACTGGTACAGGCTTACATTTGTGTTCAGTTGTCTGTAATTTTCTTTTTCTTGTTTTTTTTTTTTTTTTTTCCTTGTAATTTTCTATGAGAATGTGAAACAGCCTTTTAAAGTCCAAACTGAATTTCTCTTGTGATCAGGGCAGCATTTGGTCAAGGAGTTGTTTTTTTTTTTTTTTAATTGTAGATATAGTATATGCTTATGGTAAAAACCTTAGAATATATAATTGGACCAAATGGAAAAAAAAATTGAAACCAGTTTCTCTAGAGTACAGTCCAAGGGTTTGCAAAGAGTCAGACACTACTAGGTGACTGAGCACACACACACACACACACACACACACACACATACACACACACACACTGCTATTCTAATGTGTGTTCGTTTAATTTTTATTAAGCCTATGTTATATTTACATGAATCAATATATGTACTTTCATCATATATTTTTTGTATGTGTATGGCATGTATGTATATACAATTGCACGGAAAAAAATAAGTGGTTGATAGACCTGTTAATATGTTCTTCTTATGAGTTTTTATTATTGTGGTACCCTCTATTCCTCTGTATCTACAAATATTTTGAGGCCAACACTAACATATTCATAATAATTAGTAATTCTTTCATATTGTTTTAGAAATATGAGTATTTGTACATTTCTATAACACCAATACACAAATATGTGCTTTAATGAATGTAAAATCAAATATTCAATAGAAGCTTCAGTAGAAATGAAGCTTTGTTTACTAAGTTAAAGACAAAGGAGAAATTAGCTGGCTACTTATTTCAATAAAGTAAAATTAGAAAAAGTAAAAGATTCCAGATAATTTACTTCCCAATGAAAGTGAAAAATAATTGCTAAGACTACAATTTAATTTGTATCAGGCAAGCCGTTGTTTCCCCAAATGTCTCATAAAATGCTACTTTAGTGAATGTTTTATAGATGTAACAGAAAAAACAGAGTTCAGAAACCAAATAATCTTGGACATAGTTATCTTAAATGAACCAGGTTATTTGTTATTGTGTTGTTCTTATTGTGCATTTTTGTTTGTTTTTAACACAGATATTCTCAGATATTTTAACCTGCTAATATGCATTGCAAATAACCAATAATAGTAGGATACACTAATTCCCAAAATATTGGACCATGGCACTCCCCCATTTCTTTTTTTCTAATAACTGACAAGTGTTTTAGTAAAAAATCCCTGGTGAATGCTTGTGTAAAAATACCAGAAATGATTTTTCTTGAATATTTAGCATGTTATTTCTTTAGTAGCTTCCACTTAGCTACTAAGTGGTCTATGTAGACTAGATTAGAAATGTTATGCAATTTTTTTACACAATAGCCTTACAAGGCTTCAAACTCTTTAAATTCAGTGATCTTTAGTCTTTTGACTCTTCAGTCCTCAAGGTATTTGGATGTTAATTTCCATATTTTAAAAAAATTTTTGGCCATGCTGTGCAACATGTGATATCTTAATACCCTGATTAGGGCTTGAACCTGCATTCCCTGCCTTGGAAGTGCAGAGTATTAACCACTGGACACCCAGGGAAATTCTTTCCATGGCTTAATCTTAAATTCTGAAATATTTTTCTCTTCTCATCTCCTCTATTATACTTCTTTACTTACCTGAGCAAATTCCCAATAATTAGGCATCACAGTCAGTATATCAGTGAACCTCTTCCTTCTTTATCCTACTTCGGTTTTATCAATATAATCATCAGAGCTCTTCTTAAAGTCATTATAAGGAATAACCAAGGCTCAAGGCTTGGACTGCTAGGAAATCCAACCAGTCTATCCTAAAGGAAATCAGTCCTGAATATTCATTGGAAGGACTGATGCTAAAGATGAAACTCCAGTACTTTGGCTACCTGATGTGAAGAACTGACTCATTGGAAAAGATCCTGATGCTGGGAAAGATTGAAGGCAGGAGGAGAGGGGATGACAGAGGATGAGATGGTTGGATGGCATCACCGACTCAATGGACATGAGTTTGGACAAGCTCTGGGAGTTGGTGATGGACAGGGAAGTCTGCAATGCTGCAGTCCATGGGGTTGCAAAGAGTCACACACGACTGAGTGACTGAACTAGCTGAAGGCCACTGCGCCATGAATTTTCTCTTAGTGATAGCAACCGATTTTTTAATTCTAATGAAACCTCAAACCTCAAAATCAGCAAATCAGAATCTTTAATTTTTTATCTACCTTGGTTCTACTAGTCAGTCAGTCAGTCAGTCGGTTCAGTTGCTCATCGTGTCCAACTCTTTGGGACCTGATGAATGGCAGCACGCCAGGCCTCCCTGTCTATCACCAACTCCCGGAGTTCACTCAGACTCACATCCAGCAAGTCGGTGATGCCATCCAGCCATCTCATCCTCGGTCGTCCCCTTCTCCTCCTGCCCCCAATCCCTCCCAGCATCAGACTCTTTTCCAATGAGTCAGCCCTTCGCATCAGGTGGCCAAAGTACTGGAGTTTCAGCTTTAGCATCATTCCTTCCAAAAAAATCCCAGGGTTGATCTCCTTCAGAATGGACTGGTTGGATCTCCTTGCAATCCAAGGGACTCTCAAGAGTCTTCTCCAACACCACACTTCAAAAGCATCAACTCTTCAGCGCTCAGCCTTCTTCACAGTCCAGCTCTCATATCCATACATGACTACTGGAAAAACCATAGCCTTGACTAGACAGACCTTAGTCGGTGAAGTAATGTCTCTGCTTTTGAATACGCTATCTAGGTTGGTCATAACTTTTCTCCAAGGGGTAAGCGTCTTTTTAATTTCATGGCTGCAGTCACCATCTGCAGTGATTCTGGAGCCTCCAAAACTAAAGTCTGACACTGTTTCCACCGTTTCCCCATCTATTTCCCATGAAGTGATGGGACCGAATGCCATAATCTTTGTTTTCTGAATGTTGAGCTTTAAGACAACTTTATCACTCTCCTCTTTCACTTTCATCAAGAGGCTTTTTAGTTCCTCTTCACTTTCTGCCATAAGGGTGGTGTCATCTGCATATCTGAGGTGATTGATATTTCTCCCAGCAATCTTGATTCCAGGTTGTGTTTCTTCCAGTCCAGCGTTTCTCATGATGTACTCTGCATAGAAGTTAAATAAGCAGGGTGACAATATATAGCCTTGACGTGCTCTTTTTCTTATTTGGAACCAGTCTGTTGTTCCATGTTCAGTTCTAACTGTTGCTTTCTGACCTGCATACAGATTTCTCAAGAGGCAATTCAGGTGGTCTGGTATTCCCATTTCTCTCAGAATTTTCCACAGTTTATTGTGATCCACAGAGTCAAAGGCTTTGGCATAGTCAATAAAGCAGAAATAGATGTTTTTCTGGAACTCTCTTGCTTTTTCAATGATCCAGCAGTTGTTGGCTATTTGATCTCTGGTTCCTCTGCCTTTTCTAAAACCAGCTTGAACATCAGGAAGTTCGCGGTTCACGTATTGCTGAAGCCTGGCTTGGAGAATTTTGAGCATTACTTTAGTAGCATGCGAGATGAGTGCAATTGTGTGGTAGTTGGAGCATTCTTTGGCATTGCCTTTCTTTGAGATGGGAATGAAAACTGACCTTTTCCAGTCTGTGGCCACTGCTGAGTTTTCCAAATTTGCTGGCATATTGAGTGCAGCACTTTCACAGCATCATCTTTCAGGATTTGAAACAGCTCAACTGCAATTCCATCACCTCCACTAGCTTTGTTCATAGTGATGCTTTCTAAGGCCCACTTAACTTCACATTCCAGGATGTCTGGCTCTAGATGAGTGATCACACCATCATGATTATTTGGGTCATGAAGATCTTTTTTGTGCAGTTCTTCTGTATTCTTGCCACCTGTCCTTAATATCTTCTGCTTTTGTTAGGTCCATACTATTTCTGTCCTTTATTGAGCCCATCTTTGCATGAAATGTTCCCTTGGTATCTCTAATTTTCTTGAAGAGATCTCCAGTCTTTCCCATTCTGTTGTTTTCCTCTATTTCTTTGCATTGATCGCTGAAGAAGGCTTTCTTATCTCTTCTTGCTATTCTTTGGAACTCTGCATTCAGATGCTTATATCTTTCCTTTTGTCCTTTGCTTTTCACTTCTCTTCTTTTCACAGCTATTTGTAAGGCCTGCCCAGACAGCCATTTTGCTTTTTTGCATTTCTTTTCCTTGGGGACAGTCTTGATCCCTGTCTCATGTACAATGTCACGAACTTCGTCCCATAGTTCATCAGGCACTCTATCTATCAGATCTAGGCCCTTCAATCTATTTCTCACTTCCACTGTTAAATCATAAGGGATTTGATTTAGGTCATACCTGAATGGTCTAGTCATTTTCCCTACTTTCTTCAATCTGAGTCTGAATTTGGTAGTAAGGAGTTCATGATTTGAGCCACAGTCAGCTCCTGGTCTTGTTTTTGCTGACTGTATAGAGCTTCTCCAACTTTGGCTGCAAAGAATATAATCAATTTGATTTCGGTGTTGACCATCTAGTGATGTCCATGTGTAGAGTCTTCTCTTGTGTTGTTGGAAGAGGGTGTTTGCTATGACCAGTGCATTTTCTTGGCAAAACTCTATTAGTCTTTGCCTTGCTTCATTCTGCAGTAAGTCCTACTCAATTTACAATTTCATGTATGTTTTGTCTCCTTCCTCAACCATAGCCCAATATTTCAAACACTTTCCTACAGTTAATATTACCGAGTATCTCTCCTGTTTTTCCCTCTATAATCCTAATAGCAGCCACCCTTTAGTACTTCATTCCCTCCTAACTACATTTTACTATACCATCTATTCAGTTTATCCTTCCAGAACAGTAATCTCAAAAAAGTTTTGATCATGTTTTGCCAATTTATTAACTATTTAAATTAAATACAAACAAATACAACTTTTGTTTATCACTTTTCCCAAGTCTGTTTCCTTTAGCCAGGCTAGACTATTCAGATCTCTTTCTCATTTGTTAATATTTGTATTCCTTTGTTTACATTTTTTTTCCTCTCTACCAACTATCAAGACTTCCCTTAGGGTAAAGAGTCTGCCTGCCAATGCAGGAGGCCCTGATTTTTATCTCTGGGTAGGGAAGATCCCTTGGAGAAGGACATGGCAGCCTATGAAGTATTCTTGCTAGGGAAATCCCATTAACAGAGGAGCCTTGCAGGCCACAATCCATGGAGTCATAAAGAGTCAAACACAATTTAGGGACTAAATAACAACAACAACTTTCCAAGTCCTTCAGGGTCCAAAATAAGATCTTTGACTGTATTATGGGAAATATGCTTATCCTCTTTTAGTCTCAGGGTTTTTGTTTGTTTGTTTGTTAATGTGGATGGTTGAGATGATACTATCTATCAAAGGCTTGTGCAATTGAAATGAGATAATGATTGGAAAGTCCCTAGTTAAATATAGACCCTCAAAAGTGTTGTTTCTTACCTAATTGATTTTCCTTTCCCTACAGATTTTCTTTAATATTCTGCCATGTTACTTTTAAATTATAATCATCACTTCCTCTCTTTTCATGGCTGTATGTCTGTCTTGCTTCCACTGCACCCGTCTTAAATCATACTTCTTTTGTTTTCACCACAGTACTAAGCATGTTTTGCTTTCATTGTTAGGATCATCAAATATTAGTTGAATGGATTTTGCTAAATAAATTATACATTCTTCCATTTAAGTATAATCTAAAATCTTAAAAATTTAAATTGTGAAGAATTTTATGGGTGCTCCTAAACTGTAGATGAAAAAAAAAAAGAAAGAAAGCCATCTAACTTCTGGTATTTAAAAAATGAACACAAAAGGGAGGAAGGGAGGGAGGGAATATGGGAGGAAGGAAGGTCAAGAAGAGCAATTAAAATGTGGTTTTTAAAAAGTAAAATGCGTATACAGTTTAAGATAAGAAACTGATATGAGAGAACTGAAAGACAAGTTTTATTCTCTGCCTACCACCTTGGAGGATAATGCTTGGAGAAAAATACTTTTATATGCTTTTGTTTTAGCATCTATAAAATGCAGTAAATTTACTTAACTCTCTTCCATGTGAATTATGATGGTAGGATGATATCATATATGGAAATCTTTTGAGATTTTTTGGAAAGTTTCAATTACTGCTATTTATAAAGTGGGGTCATCATTGTATATACTATAAACATTGTGTAGATGTAATACTTCCAGATTTAAAATATTAGTTTATTTTTATAATTTCTTCTTGTTAGTGATGATTTCATGTTTACATAGCATTCAGTTTACCTGATATGATCTACTCTTTCTTCCCTCCCTCTCTTGCTGAATATGCTCCCTGAAACTGGGATCTACCTAAGTTCAGCTTCTTCAGTCATCCCTAAAAGTTTTGTACCTTAAGCTTTCAGCTAAAGCTCAAAATGTTTGTTATTATAATTAGAGTACAGTAAGCTCCCAATTATCTATGATAATGGATTACTGGGAGAGCCTATATAAACAGATTGGTTTGGAGATTTTTCACCTTGAGTAAACTCTCCCAGGGTGTCCCCTGGGAGTGGCAAAAAGGGTAGGGTGAGAGGAAAAGGCAGGCTGACTCCCCACAATGACTGGAACTCCAGAGGGTGGCTTAACAGATAACTTCTGGAATGTTCCTGTGTCATTTATCCCTGCAGAATGAAAGGACTGACAAAACTGAAAGCCTTTAGCAAGAAACATTTGTTGAGTAAGTGAGTGAGTGAGAGGATTTACTTGGTGTGGCTCCAGCAGAGAAAACTCTTATTTTATTTCCATCACAAGTTTGGAGTAAATAAATGCATCCACGGAAGAAAGACTATGGCTGTGCAAACTCTTATCTCAGGAAGGTAGACTTCAACAAGAGATACTCTGTCAGCCTTTCTGTAAAATACATTCACGGCAACAAAGCAACAAATAATAATGAAATATTTTAAAATCTGATAAATATGAAATAGTACTTCTTTAAAGATTGTCTAATACTTATGACATTCAGAAGCAATATTTATTCTGCCCCTTTGGAAACTGCTGCTGATTTTCCTGTAGTTATTTTTATTCAGTCACAAAGTCATGTCCAACTCTTTGTGACCCAGTGGACTAAAATAGCATGCCAGGCTTCCCTGTCCTTCACAATCTCCTAGAGTTTGCTCAAACTCATGTCCATTGAGTTGGTGATATTGTTACGTGAGTGTATGTTCCTTGGTTCTTTGTCTCATCACAACAAAGATTTGGAGTGACGGACATTAAAGCCCTTGGCGTGTCACAGCTCTAGGGTCTTGGACAAACCGTGTTATAGCTCTTAGGCAAATCAGTGTTACAGCTCTTTTATTTAGAAGATAGCAGGAGAATCCATCCTTGAAGTGTGAGGGCATGCCAACCCAAAGATTTGAAGAGAAGAGAGTGGAGGAGCACATGGGAGAGGGGGAGAGAGAGGCAGAGAGAGAGAGAAAGAGCGCAAGCATGCAGGAGAGGAAGAGAAAGAGAGAGCACACGCACGCAGGAGAGAAAGAGAGAGCGCTTTAGCTCCTCCTTTTATATGTTTTTGCCTCCTCTTTTTATATGTTTTTGCCTCCACCTGGGCCTGCCCTTTGCAAACTGGGCTTAGCCAGGAGTGCTGTTCTTTCTACCTGAAGTCTTCACTCTGGTCCTCAGACCTTCCTTTGACCTTCCTTGTTTTTTAGCCACCACCATTTTGGACTCCGTTTCCCTATTCTACCTACCTAACAATATCATCCAACCATCTCATCCTCTGTCACCCTCTTCTCCTGCTCTTCGGTTTCCCAGTGTCAGGGTCTTTTCCAATGAGTCAGCTCTTCACATCAGGTAGGCAAAGTATTGGAGCTTCAGCTTCAGTGCCAGTTCTTCGAATGAATATTCAAGGTTGATTTCCTTTAGGATCGACTGGTTTGATCTCCTTGCTTTCCAAAGGACTCTCAACAGTCCTGTAGTAGATACATTGAAAAATGTTAACTGCTTATTGAGATAGGGAGAAGGTACATGTCTTTGAATTGTATAACCAGTTGTTTAAAATGACTAGTTCATTTGAATTCAACCAATATTCATGAAATACTTGTCAGGTCTAGCATTTTCTAGTACTTAAGATGAAAAGGTAAACAAAATACTGCAGTTGTCCGTTTGTTGCTTCTGTGAGTGTGTGGTATGAGTTACAGAGGGCTTTGATCCCAGACTCTAAAGCTTCCAGGGCTTCATGAGACTTCTCTATCAGTACTGTTTTGTTTTCTTATTTTTTTTTCCCTCAAAGAAGGAAAAGATACTAAGATAAATGTTCTTAGAATATTAGAATTGGGACAGTAAGTGGTAATTTAATACAGAGACTGCAAATATTCTACTTTCCTAAAGGCAACAGGAAGAAAGAGAAAAAAGAATGAGGTCTGAATCTCAGTTATAATTCTGCCACTAACTGTCTTTAAAACATCAGGTGTCTGGAATTTTTTTCATAATATGAGAAACATGAAGTACAGGAACTCTTAAATTTGTCTCAGGCCCTAAATGCAATAGTCATGTCCGACTCTTTGTGACCCCATGAACTGTAGGCTACCAGGCTCCTCCGTCCATGGGATTTTCCAGGCAAGAGTACTGGAATGGGTTGCCATTTCCTTCTCCAGGGGATCTTCCAGACCCAGGGATCGAACCCAGGGCTTCTGCATTGCAGGCAGATGCTTTAACCTCTGAGCCACCAAGGAAGCCCCTAACTGCAATAAGACCATAATAAATATGGGATTTTTGAGAACTACGTGGATGACCAAAATAATGGATCATTTAATGTGAGGATTTGATATAGTGAAGAGTCTAAGGAGTTACTGAGGTTTCCAGTTGGATAACCTATGTCTGGGTAAATGTTTTAGAGAGGCTAGTTAACTATTAACTCCTTCCTAATACACCTGAAATGAGAAGGAAGCAGCAGCCAGGGTGATTCATATACTTGACAATTGAGCACTGATTGCCTAAGAAAACTATAATCAATCTTTTTTCTTTTCCTTTCCCTGACTTGCATGTTCTTGTTCTACCCATCTAGAAAAATTCCCCTGGCATATGTATTAAAAATTCATAACTCACTTAGCATAGAGTAAGCATACACTCTTCAAGCCTCATTTAATTTGTATCTACAAGGAATGATGAATGCTAAGCAAGGGCTGTAATTATAATTTTAAGATAGTGGAGTAAGACATAAAGAAATGACCACCCATGATCCCAGTTAATGGTGGTATTAAGTACAATAAGGTGGAGACAGAGACTTACAGAGCCAGTTTCAGCTGAACTTCCATGGTGACTGAGGCCTGTACACAGTGCTTGTAAAAGTCTATTTGGGATGACACATCACTGTATCAAGGCTTTAAAGTATTCAGCTCACATCACATCCTTCAATTCCATTATATTAAAAAAGTTGCTTACTTATTTATGTGTGTATATATGAAAAGACATAAGATTTCAGTTCAAAATAAGTATATATTTTATCTTTTTATAGCATTTTGGGATTCTTCATCTTTAATCATTATTGATACTTTGGTTATATGGTAATAGCCACATAATTTTTTCCTGTAGTATTTTTATTACTTGAATCTCAAAAATAATTCATATGATTTGCTAAACTAATCTTTTCTTTTTGTTAATGTTACATGGAGATAGAGATCGGAGTTGGTCTCTTTCCAGCTGTTTCATAACTATCATCTATTTCCTCATGTGCTGAAGTCACATACTGCCTCCATTCTAGCTCAATTAAACTGAAGTAACATTAGAGAAAGATGGTCAGCAGCCTTTGTTTCTTTGGAAATTGGGGTTTTGATTATGTCTTTCATGATGTTATCTGTTATGAAATAATAGTGGCAAGGTAAAATGTACTATACACAGAATAATGTGTATTTGTTCAGTAATGCTTTTTGACGAATGAAAGAAACACTACATGTTATAACATTTTTGGCCAACCATTGTATCACTAACTTTTCTGTTATAACAAAAGTGCAGGTCAGTCTTCCTCTTAAGAACTCCTAAATTGTTCTAAATCACAAAGTATTGACAATTATGACTACTTCATATGTACCTATGGAGAAGGCAATGGCAACCCACTCCAATACTCTTGCCTGGAAAATCTCATGGTGGGAGGAGCCTGATAGGCTGCAGTCCATGGGGTCGGTAAGAGTCAGACACGACTGAGTGACTTCACTTTGAGTTTTCACTTTCATGCATTGGAGAAGGAAATGGCAACCCACTCCAGTGTTCTTGCCTGGAGAATCCCAAGGACGGGGGAGCCTGGTGGGCTGCCATCCATGGGGTCGCACAGAGTTGGACACGACTGAAGCGACTTAGCAGCAGCATATGTACATAAAATCCTGGTTTCATAAAAAATATTTATGAATTTGATCTCATTATCTTGAGAAACAGAGAATGTAAACACTCTATAATAGCTTGATTCCTTAACATAATTGAATATTATTGGAAATTAATTTTTCCTAACAGTCAGATGTTTTTGAAAAATTGTCATTTGGTGTCTGAGAGATATTCTGCACCATACATAATTCACTCACACCAACATTTCTTAACTTTGAAAATTTTGTGGTCTATTTTGAGATTCTAGGCAATTTTTGCTGCCTTTAATTGTCTGTTTTATGAATACACAATCTCTTCATAATTGTCTCAATGACCAAATATAGTGCAACTTTATCTTATTAATTTCATTAAAATGTAGTTGTTGCTTCAAATTAAGTATAAATGCAGTCATTCTCCAAGAAAGGAAGGCTGAGCACCGAAGAATTGATGCTTTTGAACTGTGGTGTTGGAGAAGACTCTTGAGAGGCCCTTGGACTGCAAGGAGATCCAACCAGTCCATTCTAAAGGAGATCAGCCCTGGGTGTTCTTTGGAAGGAATGATGCTAAAGCTGAAGCTCCAGTACTTTGGCCACCTCATGCGAAGAGTTGACTCATTGAAACAGACTCTGATGCTGGGAGGGATTGGGGGCAGGAGGAGAAGGGGACGACAGAGGATGAGACGGCTGGATGGCATCACGGACTCGATGAACATGAGTCGGAGTGAACTCTGTCAGATGGTGATGGACAGGGAGGCCTGGCGTGCTGTGATTCATGGGGTTGCAAAGAGTTGGACACGACTGAGCGACTGAACTGAACTGAATAAAACTTGCATTTATATTTCAATATATAGCTCTATTTCCATTCTTTTTTTTTGTACAAAATTTTAATTTTCAGGCTGGATTGTAGTCAAGAATGTTAAATGAAATTTTATGGTGTAGTACAAACTGTGTAAATACATAGCTGAAATGACAAATGGGATGAATAGATGGACACTCTGTAAATAATCCCCAAAACTGACAGCAAAAACTGTAACATAGCCTACTCTTCAACCCAATGGGCATTTAAAATTTTTTGACATAAATGAAATGATACATGATTATTTCATTATCCTTAACATATTAAAAAGTAATAAGATTGAGAACATATTGTTGTAGTCATACTTGCTGCTATTAAAAAAGGCCTACAGGTGCCATGCTCAGTATTTTGATGCTGCATCATTTATCCTTAAAGCGTTACAAAAATTCAGATACTGTTATCTCAATTTTTCAGTTGAGAAAATTCAAGCACAAAATGCTTGAACAGTTTGACTAAAACCATGTAGGAAAACAGCCTGATATCCAAATTGAACAGAATTGACCTGGCTTCTTGAGTGAAAACTCTTAGCTATTTTATGATGGAAGAAATCATATTTAATTTGAGCTTATAAAACACAACTGGTTGGATAGTTTATAATTCTCAATGTGCAAGCCTACTTACTTGCCTCTTTGAGGAAAAGAGTATGAGACACACACACAAAATACCTGCAGTACTTATATGTCAACAGTAGCCCCCACAATACTCTAATTTCTTCTATCATTTTCACCTCATATTACATGCTGTTTGAAAGTGATACAATAAGGGTTCTGTCCTTGGGCACCTGCCATCTCTGGAGCTGCCTTTTAACAAATTTAGTGTCTGTTTTCAGATTGCCTTTGGCTTCAGACCCTAGAACTGTTTACATCTTTCCTAAGCCAATGATCTCTCTTATTCAGTTTGAGAATTCTTGCTCCTCACATCCTTTATTTTAGCGTAGTAAAGCCTTTAGTTACTCACCAGCTCTGCTAGAATTAATAAAACACAGTTGAATGTTGTTGCTTTAGAAACATTAGGGTAGCTGTTTAACAGCACAAAAATTGGGGCTAAAATCTAGACCTCCCTTAGTCCAGTTCTCCAGGGTGAAGTTTAGGAATTTTTAACAAGCACTCTTTGTGAGTCTGTTGTGGAGATAGGTTTGGGGAATTACTGTAGAAAGCTTCACGGCTCAGAATGCCTAAAAGGTTAACTCTCCAACACAGGGCATGTTCCTCCCTAGTCTGACATACTTTTGAATTATAAATCCCAGTTAGCATTACCATGCTTCATCCCAGGAAACTGTTGTTCCTCTCAGGATTGACATTTGTCATGATATAATATTTTGGAAGATGACCTCAGGAGTGGGTAGTGTGAGTAGATGCTGAAAAGGGGGTAGTTAGCTTTCCTGTCCATCTTTGGGCTCTTTCTCCTTAAGGTAATTTAGCTTTTTGTTAATACTTGAAAAATCAGAAAAAAATATTGGCAAGAAAGTCAGAAAACTTATCGGCAATCATTATGCCAAACACTTGCACTTGCTAGAGGATGAAACTAACATATGCAAAAGGTAATGCTAAGAAGCATTTCAAAGTCTTAGTTTCAGTTCTGAAATGGTATAAAACTCTCTCCATTATCTTGTGTGAGGTATGACAAATGCTACTTAGAATGAAAAATAAACTTTAAAAATAGGACTCAGAAGGGAAAAACTTTACCTTGAATGTGCCTCTGTATAAGTGCCAGTGTATTTGTACTGAGTGATAGACATTATGATATAATCTTTCCAAGATAGTTAAATTATAATAAGAAAATTATTGGATAGAAATTTCACTTTTTGCACTACTTACAAAATAATAGTTAACATTTATAGAACAGCTTTTATGGTCTAAGAACTGTGCTAGAACTCTTAGTTACACATCTGATTTTACTAAAATTTTTTTGGTAAATACTAGGTGCTAATATCTGTTAGATTCTGGAGCAATATAAATATTAATAATACAGGCTATTTTTCTCTCCAACTCTATTTCCAGCATAGTTTTTCTGTTCTGGAAACATAAATGATATTCTTTTTCCCTGGCCACGTATTGTTTAATTAACATAACCATGACTCCTTTGTCTACCAAGGGCTATGCTAACAGCCCTACAGCCCTGTCCTAACTAATTTGGAAAGAGATAAGAGTGAAAATATTGGGAAAGGCAGAATTTTTAGTTTTAACTCCTTCTTTTGTCAATGGGTTATTTTGATTTAACCTTGCATAGCTACTGCCAGAAATAAAAGAAAGAGAACAGAGCCAAAAACAAGAAATATATCTAGTGTTTGTTGTCATTTACCAAAGCCGTTGAATGCATTATCTTACATAATTTAATCAAGCTAGAAAGAACCATTGCTTTTGTTGTTTAGTCACTAAGTTATGTTCCTCTCTTTGCAAAGTGGACTCTGGCTTACCAGGCTCCTCTGTCTATATGATTTCCCAGGCAAGAATACTGAAGTGGGTTGCAATTTCCTTCTCCAGGGGATCTTCCTGACCCAGGGATAAAACCTGTGTCTCTTGCTTTGGCAGGTGGATTCTTTACACTCAGCCACCAGAGAAGCCAAATGTGGATTAGCTAATTTATTTTTTTAACTTTTCATTTTCTTTTAAAAGATTATTTTATAGGTAGGAATTTGATATTCTGGGATTCAAAAGGTTTGCTTATAGCATTCAGGCTTTCTGTTCCCAGTTGGTTAATCTTATCATTATTCATCACTCTAGCTGTTTGGTATACATGAAAGTCTCTAAAAAGTCTCAGAAAAAAATATAAGAAAGTCAGAGGGATATTCTATTATGTACAGAAAACACTTTTAATGTCTTTAGGTTATAATGTGTATATATGAAGTATATTGTGAACCAAATTTTCACCTTAATACAAAAACTCTTAGCAAAAAATATGCATCTTCATTTTTATATGAATTTGCTACTTGGTATGCATTTTTTAAAAAACAGAATTGGTCAATATACATTTTGACAACATATTAAAAAACAGAGATGTCACTTTGCCAACAGAGTCTGTATGGTTTTTCAAGTAGTCATATATGGATGTGAGAGTTGGACCATAAAGAAGGCTGAGTGACAAAGAATTGATATTTTCAAACTGTGGTGCTGGAGAAGACTTTTGAGAGTCCCATGGATTGCAAGGAGATCAAACCAGGCATTCTAAAGGAAATAAACCCTGCATATTCATTGGAAGAACTGATATTGAAGTGGAAACTTCAATATTTGGCCATGTGATGGGAAGAGTCAACTCATTGGAAAAGACCCTGATGCTGGGAAAAATTGAAGGCAAAAGGAGAAGAGGGTGGCAGAGGATGAGATGGTTAGATAGTATTACCAACTCAATGGTCATGAATTTGAGCAAACTCTGGGAGATAGTGTAGGTTAGGACAGGGGAGCCTAGAGTGCTGCGGTCCATGAGATCACAAAGAGTTGGACATGTCTTAGCGACTGCAACAGCAACAATGCATGCTTTTGTTGTTTTTAAACAGAATTGGTCAATATATATTTGTAATTCCTTTCTTTCAAACTAGATTTCTCTGTTGTATGGTCTTATAAAAACATCAGTATTAATGTTTATAAATTTCTCACACAAGTAATACCTCAGAATTTACCTAATTCCTCTATTATTGGGCTTTTAATTTACTATTATTCATAAAAACTTGATAAATACTTGAATGTATATGTGCTTTCACAAGTTTTGGAATATTTTCTTGCCATTTATTATGAAAAATAGGAGTACTGACTGAAAGCTGTGAATAATTGGAGTTGTTGATAGATACCAGTATTTCCAAATTACTTTCTAATGTTAGTTATAGCAATCACCAGGTAAAGCACAAATTCTAATTAAATACACATTTAAATCAATGGAATGCTATAGAAAGTCCAGAAATAGACCCAAAAAACATACCAGGATTGGTTCACCAAAAAAAGGTGGGACAGATTTATTTAGTAAGTGATGAGGGATAACTGGTAACTATCAAAATAATTCTCTTTCTAGTTACTATCAAAAAAATTGTCCTTCTACTTTTGAACATTGTGGTAAACTCAATTTCACATAGGTCAAATGTTTAGAAATAAGACATTAAACAAATATAGCATACAGAAGATATGATAGAAACAGTCTTAAAATCACTTATTATGAAATGGAAAGGCAGTTTTAAAGAATAATCCCCCCCCCCAAAAAAAAGCCCTCATGTGCTTTTAAAGAGGAAAATCCATAAATTCAAAATAATTTTTTTTTAATTTTTACATTCAAATAAACAAGCAGCACACACTGTGGAAGGAATGAGTATGTTTCCAATTCAGTTCTTAAAGAGCTAATTTCCTTAAAGAATAATTAGCAATGTTCATTGAATTTTTAAAAATCCATTTTTCATTCTTTAACACAGTATTTCTATATCTAGCAATCTGGCCTAACAGAAATGCATTGATGAGATACCAGTAAATGATTGTTAATAATAATAAATGATTGGAATATACCTAAATGTCCATCAGAAGAGGACTAGTGAAATAACATCATGACTGATATAGTGGAATTCCCTGCTACCATTAAACCTCTACATGAATGATGTAGGAACATATGTGTGCGTGTACATATATACATATATATGCACAGGTTATCTCTAAAACAATAAATAACGGTGATATTTCTGAGGAGGATATCTAGATAATTAAGTCATGGGATAGAAGGGAGACTTACTTTTCCTGGTACACATTTTTTGAGTATTTGAATTATAGTAATAATAATAATTTGAATATCATATGTCTATTTTACTTGAAAACACACTCAGTGGTATTACATATACATTATATATATACATATGTGATGTAGGGAGAGACTTAGCAATCTTCTATAAAAATGTGTCTGATATTTGTATTCAGAAAAAATTCAATAAATTCCTTTTTTAAAAACATGAAAGCATTTAGTTTTTCACTTCCTGATATGAAGCTATTCATTATGGACCTTACAAACTGTGATTCTCAATTCCAAGGGTTATTGAAAACACAAGTTAATTTTAGGTTAAGAAAATGACTACTGTGTATTTTCTCTCACTATTGAGATACACTAAAACAATGTTAACTTATTTCTATGTGTCACTACTAAATATTATATACAATCCTTTAAGAGCAATTTCATGGTCATTTATAAAGTGAACAAATGAGTTTCCTTATTTTTCAAATTATTGAGTTATTTCCAAAATTAAAGGTAATTAAAATTACTGTTGCTTGAGAAATAAGGGTAATGACAAACTGAATAATAGCAGGGTAGATATACACTTGAGTATTTTTATTTTTAACTGGATTTCATTATAGAAAGCAAGATAGCCATCTAGTATCCATCTAGTATAAATCCAGCCATCTAGTATAAAAGCGAGGACATTCTTTCATGATAAGTTGAAACAAATATGTATGAAACCCAAAACAAAACGTTTTGTTAGATCATTTTGCTCTATATTCATATTGTTATGAAATGATGCCTGATATTAACTTGTGTGAGTCAGCATGACAATCATATAATTTCAAAGGATAAAAAATTTATTTTTAATATAGACAGGCAACACACCCCGAAAGACAAACAATATCACATAAAAGAATGCAACTATTCCTTTTATTATTTCGGACCGGTTACACCTGAAGAAATTGTTTGTATTTTGTACTTGTCATATCAAGTTATTAAACCAATCAGGTAGTATGAAAAGAAATAGCCTAATATTTAAAAGAAATCTATATCACATTAAAAGGTATTCCTTTTGTCTCAAGAAAAATACATTTCAATTAAAATAATAATCCTACCTTGAAAAATTAAAAAACAGCCACAGATATATATTTTGTCATGTACAGTAGATGTTTAAATAAGTATAAAAATAAAATTTTAATGGATTAAAATAGCTTCTACACACCAATGAAAGGCCATTTATTTATATTTTTAATGAAAAAGAGAAAATAAAATAGTTAAGATATTTCAAAGTTATTTTGTGTGTCTACCACTTAAAACCTAGCTCTATAAAATATTTTTTATTAAATGCAGGGATGCAGTGAAAAACACCATAATTTAACCACTGATGCTTTTATAAAGAAAATATTCCCATTGTTTGTAATCGGTAACTCTGTGAATAAAAAATAAAATAGAAAATAGTACAGTAACATTTTTTCATAATGACACTAAGATGTAATCTCTCTTCCAAAGGATTTATAAGTAGAATTGTTAATGGTTTAAGTTTGCTAAAATGCATATTTATGTATAAAATGCACCGGTATCATTTATCATGTATAGAAATAATTTTTTAAAGTTATAATCTTCTAAAATTTAGCAATTCAATTCCAGAATTGAGTAGGGGCAAAGAGACTGATTAGAAGCAGTAAGGTTAACAAGACAGACAAGTAACAAGACAATAAAAAAATGTTGAGGGAGGGAAGTTAGGTAAGTACATATATAAATATATGCTAAGCCAGAATATAAATGCTCCTTTATGAAAAATACACCTAAAATAATTGTGGGTTCAGAGATAAATCATTACAATGGTTGAATAGAAAAACATGTTTCATAGAAAGAGATAACACATCAAAAAGCTTGAAATGGATGGTATTTCAGTATATAGCAGATGGAAGAAAAAAAGAGACATTTCAAGTGGGGGAATGAACAAGACAGTCTGTGAAAACCTGTCTTGTTACAGGGGAAAATAGGTTTTGTTTGCTATTTCTAGCTTCATATAACAATTTCATAGCTAATCTGTTAGGTTACTCAAGAATTTATAAACATTTTATTTTAAAGCTTCTATAAATAATTAAAATACTACAGTTTCTATCAAGTTCTAAATTTAGAATATACATTCTCATTTAATTTTGCATTGCTCAGTATCCAGAGATGCTGCTACTGCTGCTAAGTTGCTTCAGTCTTGTCCAACTCTGTGCGACCCCATAGACAGAAACCAGCCAGGCTACCCTGTCCTTGGGATTCTCCAGGCAAGAATACTGGAGTGGGTTGCCATTTCCTTCTGCAATGCATGAAAGTGAAAAGTCAAAGTGAAGTCGCTCAGTCGTGTCCCGACTCCTAGTGACCTCATGGACTGCAGCCTATCAGACTCTTCCATCCATGGGATTTTCCAGGCAAGAGTACTGGAGTGGGGTGCCATTGCCTTCTCCAATTCAGAGATGAGGGTACTGCATTTTAGTATTTTAATTTGTATTAATATATTATTCTAAATTAGAGATTCACCATGATAATTGATGATTTAATACTGTAATGAATCAAAGGCACAAATACATTTGAATAACAACAGAACAAGTTGAAATTGTAATATGATTTTAAAACTCAATAGTCTTGCTTTTGGACAAGCGTTTTTAACATTATTTACTGAAAAAATAGAAGAATTAGCCCTTAGAATGCTTCACTATGCTTAATTGTATAAAATCAGACATTGTATAAAATCAGGCAAAAAGTTTCTAAAATGCCATTATCTAACTAGTTCTATTTCTTCCCAGATTTGGATTCAGATAATTAATCAAATTATATAGCAGATAACAATGTTCTTTTCATTATTTTCTCACTAGAGAATAATCCAAAAAGATTACTTTTGAAAAACAATACTACAACTGTTTTATCTTTGATGATGATCTTCTGAGTTTAATCCCGAGAAGAGAATAATGAATATGTCAAGAGCTTTCCATCGTACTGAATGATTAATGAGATATTAGGCAAATAAACTTCCCGCTCTTAAATGACTTTTTAATTCTCTTCTTATTTTAAATTAAACCCATGTTTGTGTTATTACTTATTATCATACTTTCCCTACAGTGGAAATGCCTACTTTTCTTACCATGCAACTTCAGATAAGGCATTTACCATGTAACTGCAAGTAAGGCCTTCAGCAGAATCTTAGTATGAAAAACGGTAACATTAGATACTCCCCAAAACTGAAATATTAAGAAAATTCTAAATATCTTCCCAAAGGTTGGCAAAATGTCTGGAGGATGGAGAAATTTTAAAAAAGATTAGGAAACTGAGTTAAAACATATAGTACAGTAAGCATAAAGATAAAAAGGAAAGAAATGAGAAATACTGAGAATCTTAACCAATATCCACATATTAAAACTAAGAAAAATAATCTTTCTGTCTACTCACATGTGGGAAAGTTGTTAGCGAAAAGAAAAGTGAACTGCAGCTGTATTCATGCAATAGTACAACAAAACAGGTTTTAATATGATTATGTCACGTGTTCAATAGCAGGAAACAAGTCAGGGAAAGAAGCAGATAAGACAGAGAAAGAGAAAGAAAGGAACTTCCTAACTAAAAACCAAGCCAAACCGAGGCTCTTCTGGCACTATAGTGATTGCCAGTCAAGACAGAATCTAAATCATCTATCCAGTTTGTTGCATACTTACATTCATGCTTGAGAGTGGGCTAGAGTCGAGCTACTTTTTTGTTTGTTTGTTTGTTTGCATCTTAGATGAAGGACCATATAGACAATCTGAATTACAGTGTAGCAGAATAAAAGGCTTTTGTTCACATGAGTTCCTATCTCTATTTTCAGGGGAAAAATACTAATATTTATGGGTGTTTTTTTGTGTGTGCCAAGTTGCTTCAGTCGTATCTGACCCTTTGTGATCCTATGAACTGTAAGCCCTCCAAGTTCCTCTGTTCATGGGATTCTCCAAGCAAAAATACTGGAGTGGGTTGCCATGCCCTCCTCCAGGGGATACTTAAGGTACATGGAACTCTATTTTACCCACACAAAGGACCCCAAGCTGCATCCCTTTACTTTTTTTAAATAAGGTATAATCAAATAGGACTATGACCCTGTGATTTTTCTCTGTAACCCACACCGTATCTCACTCAAAGAATGAACCTGCACAGATGACTGATTTGATCTAAAGGTTTGCATATCAGATAGAGAAAGCACATAAATATCTCTTATTAATTTTCAGCTTTTTTTTAGAAAAGTTGCTGTTGTCTGCAAAACTTGGCTTTTCTTATTTATACCTCTGTCTGACCCACTGAAGGTATTTGTACATGTCCCAGTAACGACCCTTCCATCTCCTGTAATCTAAACCTAAACAGGTAGAGGGGTTCAGGAAGTAACAGAGATGCTATACATTCTAAATAGCAAAGAAATGAACAACGATTTGAATTAATACAGTTACAATATAAGAGTTATCATATACTTTAGATTATAAAATACCAATGATACAGTGTTGAAAACTCTATAACAATACATCTTAATTTTACATGTTCACGTGTATAGTTTCAATATATTGATGTCTAATATTAAGAATTAGTTTGAAGTTTGAATAAATCACTTCTCATAGAAACAGATTATAATTCACATCAAATTATTTCTCTGTTATATACCTACAAGCTATTTTTGCTGCATTCCTAATAAACAGCTCATTGTTGAACTTGTAATAATTAGATAACACTGGAACTCTTAATTCAAAAACAAACCAACAAACAAAATTCTCTAGTTCTTACTAGCCACTGAATTCCTTAACATTATTTATATTTCCTTCCCGAGTGGAATATTTAAATTTTCCAACTAAATTAAACAAACACAAACAATATTAAAGTAAGTCAGAGTGAAGCCATTTAAATTACGTTGACAACAGCACCACATCTCCTGCAGTTGTTTCCGAGTCCTGACTGTGGTTAGAGCTGATACCAGTGTCTGAGTCTGTGTCATTTGTATACATGTTAAATACTCTTTGAGTAAAAGGAGAAACCACCCCGTTGCTGGTGGGCACCTCAGATTCCTTTCCTCTGTTTTCCTTTAGCTGGCACTCATCTGCATTGCTGATATGAAGGGAGTTGAACTCCTTGGCGAGGAGCTCGTATTCCTTCGCTTTCATCTGAAGCAATGAGTCACTGTATTTAATCTCCTTCTGGATGCCACTCAAGTGAGAGTGGATTTTCAAACCAGCTTTCATGCTTTTCTCCAAATCACACTTAACACTCTCTAAATTAGAGCTTTCAAGTTCACTGGCAGCTGCCCCTTCTGCATCTTCATTTATCTCCATGCAAACACTTTTTACTTCTTTTTCTATTTCGGCAGAGAGCTTATCGATGAGCTTTCTGTAGTAGGTCAGTCGTTCCTCCAGCTGTACAATTCCATCACTTTCTCTCAGGTCCTCCAGAATCTGCCTTTCATCATATTCCAAGCCTAGCTTTTGCTCAACTTCACTGAAACTGGGCATCAAATATGCATCCTGGACATAATTTTCTCCATTATTTTCTACCCGATCAAGATGAAATTTAGCTTCACACTTTTCAATTTCCAGATCCAGCTCTTTCATTCTCTTGACTTGCTGATTAATAGTGTGATCCTGGGAAATAATCAGATGAACTAATGTCTCCATACTATCTCGCTCTTGGGAAACTGTGTCCTGCTTAATTTTAGCCAGTTTCCGGAAAGTTTTCCTGACTATTCTTTTTTGTTTATCTGGTGGTAATGTCTTCATGTAATTTGCCGGGCTGAGCTCCCACAGTTTTTCTGTGTTTTGCACTAATTTGGCTTCAGCTGTCCGCCACAAGGGAACTGGAAGAAAAGCATCTGCTTTAACCAAAACAAACTGCATATTAGGCTGCTCGTCTCCCCATGCTTTCCAAAGCTTCAGGATTCTAGTTAGGGGAGGAAGAACCCGTTCAGAGCCTCTCCACTTTTCTATGATGCAGTAATCACTGGGCTTTCCCAGAAGAAATCGTTTCTCCCCAAATGCAGTCTCGTGTTCCTCAAGCAAAGCCTGGATGACGTCGGCAGAGGTGGTGCGTTTGGTTAGCCCACAGATAATCTTCTCTTCTTGGCAAACCCAAACCACAATTTCCTTCTCTTCTGAATCCATTTCTTTAGTTGGAGATCTAAAAGAAAAACAAAGTACATTATACGCCTGTCATCACTGTATAAACTCAGAAAGATGGTTTAATTTTAATACCCTCTCTAAATCTTACCCTTAGCGAGAGATGCATTTTGAGGTGAGACGACATAATCATCAGACGTTTTATGGTAATAAAGAAAATTTAAGACCATGAAAAATATCTTAGTTTTCTTTTTAACTCCTATTGGGCTCTGGAACAAGCAAATTGTCGTCAAAGATAATGGAGGCTATTTTATCTTTAGAAAGCCAGACACAATATAAGTGCAGTTAGAATTACCAGAGTTAAGATAATAATCAAAGTGGTGATGAATAAGAGGTAGAATAAGACTATTCTGGGACTTCCCAGGGTGGTGCTAGTGGTAAAGAACCTGCTTGCCAATGCAGGAGACATGAGTCGCCGGTTCAATCCCTAGATCAGGAAGATCGCTTGGAGGAGCACGTGGCAACCTACTCCAGTATTCTCGCCTGGAGAATCCCATGGGCAGAGGGCTACAGTTCATAGGGTCACGAACAGTAGGACACAACTGAAGTGACTTAGCATGCACACCCGAGACTATTTTGCTGGAGACATCGGACTAGGGAATAACCATGGAAATGTAAATAGAATGTTAATAGAGTAAAATAATAGAAAATAGTCCATTATTGAAATTAGTGATTATTTCATCCTGCAAATATTTACTGTATGTCAACCATGTGCCAGATATGCCTAAAGATGCTAAAGATATAGCAATAAGCCAGGGAGACAAGGACATGGACATAAATGTGTAATTAATATACGGTAGTGGTAAATGCTAGAAAGAGAATTAAAGAGGATGAAGTGATAGAGAATGACTTGGAAGGTCTACTATATTTAGAGAGCTCAGGAGAGACTTCTCTAAGAAGGTGACATGGGAATTGGAACAAAGTCACACAGTTAGTAGTGACAGAGTGAAGATTCAGCCTAAGCAAAAAAGCTGACTGGAGTGTACTCTTAATTGATGCACCGTAAAAACAAGTTTACGAGTTTAATGGCTTAGACATGTGGATTAAATTGGAAGAAAAATCATAAACTACTTCTTAAAGAGGAACTTTATCACATAAATTAGCCTTTGATAGCAGTGGAACCATAATGCCTCATTAGAGCGCCCAACTGGTCAAGGAAGGACATTTCCCAATAGCCAGCCATGGAGAAAAGTATGTGTTAATGTATTACCTTCTATGCCTTTTTCTTATTAGTCTTGTTCCTGCTTTCATACAGCAATAAAGGATTTTGACTGGCCTGGATGCCTCCCTTAGCTGACAAAACTCTCATAAATATAAAAGCCCTACTGCTAACTCCTTAGAGTAATGCTTACGTCCTGTTCCATTTTCTAGATGGGAGACATCAGTTCTGGGTCTGTAGCTAAGGATGACACATGACTTATAAACACTTCAGCTCTACACTGCACCTGTGAAGACTGGAAAACAGGGATCAGGGAGTCTTTATGTATGCTAGAATAATGACGTACATGAGAATTCCCCATTTCTTCCATGATCCCTGCTCTAATTGGGATTCTCTTGTTTTGGAAGGAGCAAGGGCTTATATGTTATGGCTTCCACTAGAGACCTGATAGTTTTCAGCTCATGTGGAGGATATAACCCTAACAGTCATTATGCACAAACAAAAAAGATTATTATTTCCATATTATATGAGAAATTGAGTGTCTTTATTAATAGTCTCACAGGCTAACTGGTTCCAAACACTTAAAAAAAAGTTTGCTCTAAATGTCCTTTTAGTTTCTTGAGTCAATTATTCTCTAAATATTTTGAGGAATTTTTATTATCATCATTCAAACCAGGTAATTTTCAAAACTTCTGCCACTTGACTGAGCATGTTTAAAAGTAATGACCATTCTTTATTGAATGTAGGCAGTAAATCTTCCTTCCATACCTAGTATAAGCTTCATTATGTTTAATTCTACTTTATAGCAGGCTTAGGATTTTGCAAACTATGTTTATTTTATAGTATGGCTCCAATCGAGTTTTTATTCACTCATTCATTTGACAAATATTTGCTGAGCATCTCTTCAGTGGTTGATACCATCATGGAAATGTGAATCACAGAAATATTTGTATGATTTATAAAACATTTGCTGTTTAGTTACTAAGTCATGTTGGCCTCTTTTACCACCCATGGACTGTAGCCCGCCAGGCACCTATGTCCATGGGATTTCCCAGGCAAGAACACTGGAGTGGGTGGTCATTTTCTTCTCCAGGGGATATTCCTGATCCAGGGATAGACTTATCTTTTGCGTCTCCTGCATTGGCAGGTGGATTCTTTTACCACTGAGTCCCCTGGAAATCCCAATATATAAGTATACTGCATCTATAATTATGCAGTATTAAAGTGTGTTAGTTGCTCAGTCGTGTCAGACTCTTTGTGACCCCATGGACTGTAGCCTGCCAGGCTCCTCTGTCCATGAGATTTCCCAGGCAAGAATACTGGAGTGGATTGCCATTTCCTCCTCCAGGGGATCCTGATCCAGGATTGGAACCCAGGTTTCCTGCATTGCAGGTGGATTCTTTACCATCTAAGCCACATAGAAAGTCCTTATTATTATATACACAATATATACTACATAATTATTTAGTGTATATTATGACCTTTCCCATACGTACACTTTAAAAAATTATATATGTATTTTACACTTTATTAAATTTGATATTATAGAATATATTCAAAGATTCTAATTAAGTATTGTTTTGTTTGGGATCCAGATTTCTGGGAGAAATATCAATAGCCTCAGATATGCAGATGACACCATCCTTATGGCAGAAAGTGAAGAGGAACTAAAGAGCCTCTTGATGAAGGTGAAAGAGGAGAGTGAAAAAGCTGGCTTAAAGCTCAACATTCAAAAAACTAAGATCATGGCGTCCAATCCCATTATTTCTTGGCAAACAGATGGGGAAACAATGAAAACAGTGACAGATTTTATTTTCTTGGGCTCCAAAATCACTGCAGAGGCAACTGCAGCCACGAAATTACAAGATGCTTACTCTGTGACCAACCTAGACAGCATATTAAAAGCAGAGACATTACTTTGCCAACAAAGGTCCATACAGCCAAAGCTATGGTTTTTCCAGTAGTCATATTCTTGGCTGGAGAATCCCATGGACAGAGGAGCCTGGTAGGCTACAGTCCATGAGGTCATAAGAGTCGTCATAAGCCAGACACGACTTAGCAGCTAAACCCCCGCTACCGTGTTTGGATGTGAGAGCTGGACTGTAAAGAAGGCCGAGTGCCAAAGAATTGATGCTTTTGAACTGTGGTGTTGGAGAAGACTCTTGAGAGTCCCTTGGACTGTGAGGAGATCAAATCAGTCAATCTTAAAGGCAATCAATCCTGAATATTCATTGGAAGGACTGATACTGAAGCTGAAGCTCCAATACCTGATACGAAGAGCATTAGAAAAGACCCTGTGGCTGAGAAGGACTGAAGGCTGGAGGAGAAGGGGATGACAGAGGATGAGATGGTTGGATGGCATCACTGACTCAATGGACATGAGTTTGAGCAAGCTCCGGGAGATGGTGAAAGACAGAGGGTCCTGGCGTGCTGCAGCCCATGGGGTCGCAAAGAATCAGACATGACTGAGAGACTGAATAACAACAACACGCTCTGTTTATGTTTTCAAATAGTTTATAATCAGAAAATATGCTTAACAATTATTTACATATATAAAAGAAAGTAAAAAACACTCATAGTACCACAGTATCCATTTTTATCTGATGCTTTAAATTCTTTTTTGCCTTCTGAAACATTAACAAGATTTATTTGTAAAGATTTTCAAAAAAGGAATAGCAGGAACAATACTTGATAGTTTAAAATATGATTTCATCTTAATTTTCACTAACAACTCATTTTCACTAATTCATTTTGAATTCTGAGAAACTATTTTAATGTATGGAATTTATTCATAAATTTATTTATTAATTTATAATTAGAAAAATTATAAATTTTTCTAATCTTCTATACTCATCATTGTAATACTGATATATATATATATCTGACTCACATTTCTCACAAGATTCCTTCAAATATCAGAAGGAAGAAGAGTGCTTTGAAAATTGTGGAAAATGCACTGGGTAAATATAGGTTATTAACACTAATGGTAAAATTACTGTTATTACTTAATGATGAGAAGGGTGTGGTATTATTCAGTAACATTACTGAGCTTGCTACAGTAGTTAACCGTATTATTTTCAAAATATTTTCCAATCTATCCCACAATATTTTTTTACCTGTTTTCAGCTAGTCAATATTTTTGCATGTATACTTCCAATATAACACAACTGTTTATCTAATAAAAGATGTTTAAAAGGATCATTAATATAATATTTGGATCACAGATGAGCTGAGAATCTTTTTAATCTTTCTCTGATTTATAACTCTCTAATTTTAACACTGTGCAAATAAAGTTTATTACACTGAAAATAAATCTATACATATATTTTATTTCATCTGACTACTCTTCTATAACTATTTCATTATTCAGTTTTTGCCTTTTAGAGTATCTTCTTCAGACAATTAAGAAAATTTATATGCCAAATGAAACTCTTCAGCAACATGTGTTAGCCTCACAGGTACTTTTCCAGATTTATTCTGAAATAGACTGAAAATTATATATGAGGATTTTTGCATTCACCCTGTATTCAATCATGAACTTAAAAATGTCTCCACTGATAATTAGCTTTAATATCACAAAACACACAGAATTAAGATGAGTTGGCTTAGAATTACATATGCAAATTCATACAACTAAATATTTCTTCAGCAAGTTTCCATTGAGTAACTATGGTGCATAAAGCAGTAGGGAATAAATCAACTATTTAAATCTGGAAATCTTAAATTTTAAATAAGACATTTTAATGTCAAATTGAAGATCTACAACATAAGTATTTACAGAAAAAAGATTAAGTGTGAAGGCAGAGAAAAATAAAGATAAATAGACAATATTTGGCTACCTTTATTAAGTTGTACCAAAAACAAAATGAACTTGGGCCCCAGGAGAATAATTTTAAAAATGACATTTCTTCCTAGTATGGTAGACATTGAAGTTTAATTGAAATTTGATGTATAAAATTTATCAGGACAAATATTTCATATTGAGCCCTACTTAAGAAAAATAAGAATCATTAAAATGAGAAATTATTAAGAATAATTACATTATAAGATATGATAAAACCCAGTATATGTAAACTAGCAATCCATGGTATTTATAAAAAATATTTAGATCTCTGAATGCATTTTTCCAAAGAATCTACATTATAACTTTTTATTTCCTAGGCCAGCCTGGAAGTATGATACTAACATAATCTAGCTGCCATATATAGGAGTGATTCTAAGTGAAATGCTCTTATTGTTCAACTCTGCAGAATCATATTCCATGCTTGGAAATCAAAAGTTATACTTTTATCAGTTTCAAGCAGTTGCTGGAACCTCTGTCTGCAGACAGTGATGGAAGTCTCCAACAGGTTGAAGGATACAGACCTGTGAAGCTTTACGGGCATGTTGGACGTATCTCTTAGTGTTGCCTCATTGCCCAAAGACTGTTCTGTTTCTTTTTATTACCATTGCTTATTATGTAAACTGAACACTCTCCTTCTAAACCAGTGGTTCTCTACCAGCAGTGATTTTGCCTGAAATGTGTGGGGACATTTCAGGTTTTCACATTAGGGTCTGGGGATGCTAGGAGCATGGGAATGACCTAGCTGAAAATGTCAACAAGTGGTGCTGTTGAAGAACCGTGTATGCATGCATGAGTGGGCCCATTGCTTAGTCATGTCTGACTCTCTGTGACCCCGTGGACATCCACCAGGCTCCTCTGTCCATGGGATTGTCCAGGCAAGAATACGGAGTGGGTTGCCACTTAGTCCTCCAGGGGATCTTCCCCACCCAGGGACTGAATCTGCATCTCTTGTGGCTCCTGAATTGCAGGCGGATTCTTTACTGCTGAGTCACAGAGGAAGCCCGTTGAGGAATCTTGATGCATATATACAACAAAATATACTTTCATCACAGCTTTGTCTATTCTATTTTTTCTTACATCTTGTGGAGAATCTAACAGTATAATATATTAAAACAAAAACAACAAATAAGTAAGACATTTCCAAAATAAGCGATGCAAGTTGGCATTCTACTCAATGGCTTGCCAATGGAACTTTTTCTCCTTTCACCCTCATGGCTGGTCTTTGTGATTATTATTATTAATCCTGCCCAGCTGGACTTCCCTCAGTTAGTCCCAGAACTGGTCCTAAAGAATACTGATAGCTGCATTAAGATGCTATAGAAACACAAGTGTTCAGAATAGGATTAATTTTAGTTCAGGGGAAAAAACCCAAACTTGCATTCATAGATTTCATTAAGAAATAGTAAATCTTCCTACTTCATTGAGAAATAGTATTTGAATATCTGACCATTAAATGGGGAATGGACAGTAGAAAGAAAAGATGTGGGGATGAAATGACAGGATAGAAGTGGCCAAGGAGGCTAGGGCAGTGCCAGAGGCATGGAGTGGGTTGGAAGTCAGCAGAAAGGGTTTCATAGTATTTCTCCCTTACTCTTTCTTTGCAGGTTTATGCTGCCCTGTGACAGAGTGGACAACCAAAGACCAGAATTAGGAATGTAAGTTTTGAGACACCTTCAGTTTAGGAGAAGTAGTCAAGATAATATCTGCAGTCCTTACAGGACCAAAGGGAAATTCTCAGAGATAACCAGGGGAAATGAGAAAAAAATATAAATCTATCACTTAGTTAAGGCTGTGGACAGTACAGGCATGTACGACATGCCTAGACAAGTTAGAAAGTATCTTTAAAAATACCCTAGCAATAAAACTACACTGAATATAACATTTTCTTGCTTTCGTTATTCAAAGGCACCCTGGAATATAATACTGTCTTGAAGTCACATTATTCAAATGAATTGGAATACAATACTGTATTTTTAAAAATCTGGTTATTTGTGCTTTTCTGATTGCTGAATACAAAACAAAGGTTGCTATTATTCTAAATTTTATCAGACTTTTGGCCAAACTAAGATATTGTCTTAGTATTTTTTTTACATGCAGTTCAAATTAAGTGAATGCTTTCCAGTCAAACTTCTCATTCTATAGAGAAGTATGAATTATCTCCTTAATATTTCCTAACACATAGTAAAATTAATTCCCTTTGAAATTTTGATTAAACCTCAAAATATATTTAAACTTCTCAAGAGACAGACATTTATTTTTCCCTGATATCATCATGCAGTTCAAAGCCATAGCAAGGACCACAACCAGAATGAATACAACATGTTATTCATTTATGTATCCTATAATAAAAATAAGAATACAGAGAAGAAAAATACATGTTGCACTGAGATTCTGATCCAGTACAGAGAACAGATTTCGATGCCTCATAATAGTCAGATTTTTCCATGGAAAACATAGATGCCTGTGGAATTATAAAAATCCTTCTTATGAAGTCTGTTCTCAAAATATCTTGACCGAATAAACTATCACAGGGAACTAGATCCAGTCTATAGAACTCTTCAGTGTATAACCCACTACATGTGACATTCATATTTAAAACAAGTCAGTAAATAACACTTGGAGACAGACTAACTCAACAATGCAAGATTCAGAACTAATGATTAGGAATGGCAGCTATAATACAGTAATAAAAGAAATTCAAATTCAGGATATTTATCTCAGGCTCAAATCTAAAATAACCTTGTAGAAGTTTACATCGTCTTGAATAAAAGCATATAATTAATTAAAGAATAAAGATAGGTGAAGATAAAGGGCAAGTTTACTAAATCACATTTCATACCAAAGATTATAAACTGGTATTTTAACTTACAAACACAACTCTATACCAATTATGAAGTTTAAAATACTGAGGGATGCCATAAGTAATTAGTTCGGGTAGTCAAGGTTTAAATTACATGACACATCTCTTTTCAAACTAAAAGGTCAAGCTTCCAAATTTAATAGCATTTTTTCCCAAAAATCAAAATTATCACAATCCAAATACTGGTTTGGCCATAACATCTTACAGATAAACTAAAATGAACATTTTATCCAATTCACTACAATGAGCTTAGCTAATTAATTAGTTAACATCACTACTATTATGTAAGAGAAAAATTTATATTTTGTGTACTATAATTGGGTGGCTTTGTAGTAAGAGAAAAAGAATGACCCAAACAGAAATTTCAAGACAGACTGATAAAGATTAAAGTTTAAATATATGATTGAAAAAAAGTTCTATGTAAATCAATTGAATTTACCCTAATAACTAATAAGTTAGTTATTCCCCAAATAAATTGTCCATTTTGAATTAGAGCATATATATTTTTATAACTTGATTCAACATTCATTTCTTAACACATTACTGACCAGAGGCATTAGTTTCTGCAAAAAATCCCCTGGTCAATAATGTGTTAACAGAACTATGATTTTACTAAATGTGAATAAATGATGAGGGTAAAATTCTACAGAAGATAAGATGATCTTTAAGTTCAGAAATGCATTACATAGCTAGAGAAGGAGAAAAGATATGCTTAGAGAGAAAGAGATTTTAAAAATTTTAGACCATCTTAAATATTATTGGAAATCATGAGATATTAACACATTCTGTATAAAAATGCTACAAAATATTTTAAAAAGCAATAATAATCAAAGTTAGGTAGTATGTAATAAACCATAATAAGACATAGAAGTTGACCCCAATATCTTCAAGACACTCTCAATTCCCATAACCCTTTAAAGTCAAATTAGGTATAAGAACCTCATGAGATTTCATTTGGGACAGGATCTTGGATCCTGGATCTAAGATCCTTGGATCTTATCTGTGAGGAGGACTCTTTCAGTTTATTACTTAACATGATGATGTTTAGGCTGGGTAGTTAAGGAACAGTTACTTAGAAAATAAGTCAGGTGACTGGGGAAAAGAACAGTGGGGTGTGTGTAAAAGGAGACATTAGATAACAATAGCTCACATTTATTGCATGCTTAATATGTGCCAGGCATTGTTTTAAGTGCTTTATATATATCAACTAATATAATTCTCATCACAACCCTATCAGCTATGTCCTGTAATCAAATTCATTATAAAGATTAAAAATCTGAAGCACAAGAAATTAAGAATTTGTTCAATACCACCCTCAGTTAGTATGTGGGAGAAAATACAGATCATGTAGAAATAAGGAAAATAAGAAGAATTTGGATTAAATGAGTTAGAATTGAGTCCATATTGATGAACTCCCTATTGCCTACTACAATAATCAACATATTTCATTAAGTTTTCTCTCTGGAAAAAGATACTAAATCTGAGTCAGATATAGTCATCTACTGAAGAGGGAAAAGAAACCCCAACTTTTGTGATATTATGATAAAAGTATTTTATATATTTACTTACTACCTGCTTCTATACATTGTCAATACATACAGGATCATCTATTAATGTGATATTTAATGACTGACTTTCTTGGAAGTCTGGAGGTTTGTCAGTACACAGACTCCTAATTCTTTCACCTGTTTTAAGAAGCAACTATAAAATTATTTTATAGTTCCTCTAGTAGACCTCTGGGTAAAATGCTGAATTGCGCATTCAATTCAGATTTTTTTTAAAGTACTTTATTCATCCCAGCAACTAGAGAGAATTAATATTTTTTCTATACATATGCTACATTTTTAGTAAGTTCTAAAGCATGACATGGTCCTTAATTACTTAAAAGCTATATTGAGAACTTCCCTGTGATCCAGTGGTTAAGAATCCACCTGCCAATGAAGGGTACACAGGTTCAATCCCTGGTCTGGGAAGAGTCCACATTCCACAGGGCAACAAAGGCTGTGAGCCACAACTGCTGAGCCGGTGCGCTAGAGCTCACACTCCACAACAAGAGAAGCCACCACGATGAGAAGCCCACTCGCCACAACTAGAGAGTCTGTGCACAGCAATGGAGACCCAGCATGATCAAAACTAAACACATTTTTAAAGCTATATTGACTTTCAAAATCTATTTTGTTTGGGCTATTTTCTGTACTTAAACATTGATCACCTTAATGCACCATGAAGGCATGTGAAGCAAAGCAAATATGCTATTGATGGGATTCAATACATGATACTTCAAAATATGGTACCTTGAGTATTTTAAGCAGAAGGAGTTCTAGAAAATGGGAGAAAGGGGGAGTTCACGTGGACATTGCATCCAAGCCTCTCCCCTGAAAGTGATCCTAGCACCCTTAGGTAAGAGATGCCCTTCCTATATCTGAAGGAAAGGAGCACTCATCTCTGAATACAAAGTGAAGAGAAGAATCCAAACAGACTCCATTAAATTTCTCCCAGTGTACTATACTTACTTTGTATTCTTTGGCCTACCTACCACACTTCTCCATGACTGTGCATTCTTCATTAAACCTAGCATAAAACAACAGGGATTTAACCATTTCTTTAGATCTTCATTTCCTTAAGAAAGCTTCTGTGTTGTGTAAAACTTACAATAAATCAATTTGAATGCTTTTCTCTTGTCAGTCTGTTTTTGGTCGTTTAATTTTCAGAACCAGGCATGGAACTTAACAGGGTCAAGGAAAACTTTGTATTCCCCTACACTACCCATAAAATTAAAAAACAAAACAAAACAAAACTATTAAGTGACAATTTTGACTCTGTAATGTTTACACACTTCAGCTCAGTCACTCAGTCGTGTCTGACTCTTTGCGACCCCATGAATCGCAGCACGCCAGGCCTCCCTGTCCATCACCAACTCCCAGAGTTCACTCAAACTCATGTCCATAGAGTGGGTGATGCCATCCAGCCATCTCATCCTCTGTCGTCCCCTTTTCCTCCTGCCCCCAATCCTCCCAGCATCAGAGTCTTTTCCAATGAGTCAGCTCTTCGCATCAGGTGGCCAAAGTACTGGAGTTTCAGCTTCAACATCAGTTCTTCCAATGAACAACCAGGAGTGATCTCCTTTAGAATGGACTGGTTGGATCTCCTTGCAGTCCAAGGGGCTCTTAAGAATTTTCTCCAGCACCACAGTTCAAAAGCATCAATTCTTCGGTGCTCAGCTTTCTTCACAGTCCAACTCTCACATCCATACATGACCACTGGAAAAACCATAGCCTTGACTAGATGGACCTTTGTTGGCAAAGTAATGTGTCTGCTTTTGAATATGCTATCTAGGTTGGCCATAACTTTCCTTCCAAGGAGTAAGCATCTTTTAATGTCATGGCTGCAGTCACCATCTGCAGTGATTTTGGAGCCCACAAAAATAAGGGAATGGTTTACACACTTCAGTTCAGTTCAGTTCAGTTCAGTCACTCAGTCGTGTCCGACTCTTTGCGACACACTTAGACACACACAAAACAAAGTCTGAACAAAACTAAAATTAATGAAGCAGACAAATGGTGAGGAATCTCTCTGCGTCCACAAGCTAAAATAACTCTGGTTATTTTACCCAGAGAATAACGCATGCCCTCTGAAGTAACATTTTTGAGATCATAGTACTGCAGTCTCAGGAAGAGATAATCACAGATCGATCGTGTCAATCACAAATAATACAAGTCCTTGCTTAGGCTGCTATGCAAACTTGGATTACTGTTTTGATAGATAAAGCATGAAAATAGTGCTATCAAATAGTTTTCATTAAGCACAAACTATTTATTTTATTCACATAGTTTTAAAACTAGAGTCCTTCAGAAAATTAATCATTCTATGAAAAATAAGGGCAGCAAAATATTAAAACTATCTTGGAAATTAAAATTTTATGCATAAATATACACAGAAAAAATCACTAGTTCTATGCATTACTAATATCAGTTTTAATTTTCTAGGGTGTAATAATATAAGCCAGTCATATAGGCTAAGAAAAACTCTAAACATTCCATCACTGCAGTGTCCTATAAATACTATATATAATTTCCATAAACAGAGAAAAGGGAAGGGGATGTGTAAAGAATGTGTACTGGAGATTACTGGGGGTTAAGTAAACTAAGCTTATAGTTCAGATTCCGGAAGTTGATTATACTCAAAATGTAAATATTAACATGTAGTGTTTACCAGATGAAATGCTGAGAAAATATCTAATCTTATTGGAAATTCTAGGGCTTACTTCCAATTGTTACTTGTGTTTCGCAAATACCTAAAGTTTCCTTATTGATTTGTACTTTGTAAAGAAATATTTCATAACAACAGAGCATATTCATTAAAGGAAAGTTACCCAGCCTGAATATTTAGTTTAACAATAGCTGTAGTTATGTCAACTACTAAAATTCTTTTTCCTTTTGGCAGCTAAGCCCATAATTGGTTTTGCCTTCTTAGTGGAAGCTGTTTTCTAATGACGGTGATTTTCAGCTTGTATTTGCCTGCAGCCACCCACTCATCCCCTCTCTAAATGTGCTCTGAAATAGGCTGGCAGATTTGAATGGCACTAGAAATGTGTAAGAATTTGAATTTCCAGTAGGATAGCTGAAAACATAAGAGGAGCCCCTTTACTCCTGATTTCTACATTCTGAACATGGTATATAATAAACAGTAATAAACTGTGACTTCCAACTGGAAGTTTTATCTAAAATAATCATCTCTTCACATTAGTCACAGATCAATTACCTAAAGAGCAACAAGTAAATTACTTATAGAAATTAGAATATACCAGGGCCTCATGCCATTTTTGTAAAGACCTGCTTGAAAATGTTACCGATAAAAGAAAAACATTGGTCATCTATATGAAAAGTATCTTACATCCATTTACCTTCTCAAAGTTTTTAACTCTTTAATAACCTCTGAATGTCACTGTCTCCACATCCTCTAGGACTTTGCTTCATTTATCCCTTCTTTTATAATGTTTTAAAATAACTTCATTTTTATTTATTTATTTGGCTGAGTGGGATCTCAGCTGCAGCACATGGGATCTTCATTGCATCATGTGGGATCTTTTGTTGCGATGCACAGAATTCTCTAATTGTGGAGCTCAGGCTAAGTAGCTGCAGTGCAGGGGCTCAGCTAATCAGGGGCATGTGCGATCTTAGTTCACCAACCAGGGGTCAAACCCCTGTTCCCTGCATTGCAGGGTGGATTCTTAACCACTGGACCGCCAAGGAAGTCCCAGTTTATCCCTTCTTGCTTCCCTGGTAGCTTGGACAGAAAAGCGTCTGCCTATAACTTGGGAGACCGGTTTCGATCCCTGGGTCGGGAAGATCCCCTGGAGAAGGAAATGGAAACCCACTCCAGTATTCACACCTGGAAAATCCCATGGACTGAGAAGCCTGGTGGGCTAAAGTCCATGGGGTCGCAGAGTCGGACACAACTGAGCGACTTCTCTTCACTCTTCAAACTCTATATCTTCTATCTTTACTTCTGGTCCTTCCTACAATCAGGTCACACAATTTGACCACATACACACCTCAGCTATCTTTCCTTCACAAACTCAAATAATAACCCACAGTCACTTTCTCCAATTCACCTCTTTCCAATAACAACCACTTTAAAGTGACTTCCACCACCACACACCCACAGTAGACACATTTTTTCCTAGCTGTATTAAAGATGTAATCTCTAAATCCAATTGCTATTTTTGGAACTGATCTGACTTGACCTCTTTATAAGATTTTTGTTGTGACCTTTTCCTCTCATTATTGCAGTAGTCTGTTCCCTTGACTTCATAACTTTACCCTCTCTTCCTTTCTCTTTCTACTTTTCAGTTCCGACGTGGCCCTTGCTTCTGCATATTCAATAAATGTAGATGTCATGCAGGGGTGGCCTCTAATTCTTTGTAGCTTTTTTCCATTGAAACATGGAATCTATTTCTTTTTCCTTGAATAGACCTTGGGACTAAGTATGGCCAATAGAATGTGATGAAAACCACATGTGCAAGTTTTAGAGTCCAGGCTTCAAGAAATCTTGCAACTTTGCCTTCTTCCTCCTGGAATGCTGTTCTGAGACCACTGTTTAATGAAAAAACTTGAGATGAAAGACCACATGGAGAGACAGGGAGATCCAGCCATCTCAGCTGACCAGCTGACCCACTGGACCCTAAGACTTGACAAACTCACAGTGGCTCATGAGAGAGCTCAAGTAAAAACCAGAATAATGATCCCAGTTTACCCAGAAAATCAAAGCAAATAATGCATTGCTAGAACTTACCTGGTAGTCCAATGGCTAAAACTCCATTCTCCCAATGCAAGATGCCCAGGTTCGATCCTTGGTTGGAAAACTAGATCCCACATGTTGCAACTAGACCCCACATGCTGCAACTAAGACCCCATGTGGCCAAAAAAAAAAAAATGTTGTTTCAACCACTAATTTTTATGATGCTTTTATTATCAGTAAATGATAACTAATACGATAGGTATCTTCCAGGTTTTTAACGACTCATTTCTTGTCACACTATATACACAGGACTGGAAAAGGTCAGTTTTCATTCCAATCCCAAAGAAAGGCAATGCCAAAGATGCTCAAACTACCACACAATTGCACTCGTCTCACATGCTAGTAAAGTAATGCTCAAAATTCTCCAAGCCAGGCTTCAGCAATATGTGAACTGTGAACTTCCAAATATTCAAGCTGGTTTTAGAAAAGGCAGAGGAACCAGAGATTAAATTGAAACATCTGCTGGAACATCAAAAAGCAAGAGAATTTCAGAAAAATATCTATTTCTGCTTTATTGACTTTGCCAAAGCCTTTGACTTTGTGGATCACAAGAAACTGTGGAAAATTCTGAAACAGATGGGAATACCAGACCACCTGATCTGCCTCTTGAGAAACCTGTAAGCAGGTCATGAAGCAACAGTTAGAACTGGACATGGAACAACAGACTGATTCCAAATAGGAAAAAGAGTGTTAAGGCTGTATATTGTCACCCTGCTTATTTAACTTATATGTAGAGTACATCATAAGAAACGCTGGGCTGGAGGAAGCACAAGCTGGAATCAAGATTGCTGGGAGAAATATCAATAACCTCAGATATGCAGATGATACCACCCTTATGGCAGAAAGAGAAGAAGAACTAAAGAGCCTCTTGATGAAAGTGAAAGAGGAAAGTGAAAAGGTGGCTTAAAGCTCAACATTCAGAAAACTAAGTTCATGGCATTCATTCCCATCACTTTGGGGAAACAGTGGAAACAGTGACTGAATTTATTTTGGGGGGCCCCAAAATCACTGCAGATGGTGATTGCAGCCATGAGATTAAAAGATGCTTACTCCTTGGAAAGAAAGTTATGACCAACCCAGAGAGCATATTAAAAGCAGAGACATCACTTTGTCAATAAAGGTCCATCTAGTTAAAGCTATGGTTTTTCCAGTGGTCATGTATGGGTGTGAGAGTTGGACTATAAAGAAAGCTGAGTGTCAAAGAATTGATGCTTTTGAACTGTGGTGTTGGAGAAGACTCTTGAGAGTCCCTTGGACTGCAAGGAGATCCGACCAGTCTATCCTAAAGGAGATCAGTCCTGGTTGTTCATTGTAAGGACTGATGTTGAAGCTGAAACTCCAATACTTTGGCCACCTGATGCGAAGAACTGACTCATTTGAAAAGACCCTGATGCTGGGAAAGATTGAATGTAGGAGGAGAAGGGGACAACAGAGGATGAGATGGTTGGATGTCATCACCAACTCAATGGACATGGGTTTGGGTGGACTCTGGGAGTTGCTGATGGACTGGGAGGCCTGGTGTGCTGCGGTTCATGGGGTCACAGAGTCAGACATGACTGAGTGACTGAACTGAGCCGAACTGATATATATCTTATGGGTGACTGTAATGTCAGCCACAACCTTATCAACCAACTGTATGATGATAGTTCCAAAATGTATTATTTTTCCCTTTGAGCTCTAGACCAATATTCCCAACTTTGTATTTACATGTTTACTTGATCTTTATTTATATTATAGCCACCTCAAACATGGCCCATGAAAATGAATTCACCACTTCCTCCCACATCTCAAACTCTTCCATCTCTTGATTTCCCATCCTATCAAATGGGAATCACTATCACCCTGCCATTTCACTCGTTTGCAAATCGGGAGTCTTCCTAGATTTTTTCTCTATCTCATCCCCTTTTAACACAGTCACCATGTCTACCTGTCTAAGTGTTCTTTTATTTACTTATTTTTTTGGAGCATGAGTGGTGGAAGGGTTTTGAGGGAGAAATAAATAAAATGAATTTTTCAGTCAACTGGGACCTGCTGATTATAACTATCCACTCCATGTAAATAAAAATTGGTTTATGTACAGTCACACCCACTTAATTCTGAATTGTCTATTTCACACCACATGGACAGAGTTGAGTGGTTGAGACAGTATGGTAGGAATAACCTAAACATTTATTATACGACCTTTTACACAAAAAGTTTGCCAACTCCTGACCTAGATGATTTGCTTGCATCTAAAATCTAGATTTTGTTTATTTAATTACTAAAATATTATTTGAACTCTGATATCTATACAATAGTTCTGTGTATTGTTCTTTCAGTTCAGTTCAGTTCAGTCGCTCAGTCATGTCCGACTCTTTGAGACCTTGTGAATCGCAGCACGCCAGGCCTCCTTGTCCATCACCAACTCCCGGAGTTCGAACTACTCAAACTCACATCCATCGAGTCGGTGATGCCATCCAGCCATCTCATCCTCGGTTGTCCCCTTTTCCTCCTGTCCCCAATCCCTCCCAGCATCAGAGTCTTTTCCAGTGAGTCAACTCTTCGCATGAGGTGGCCAAAGTACTGGAGCTTCAGCTTTAGCATCATTCCTTCCAAAGAAATCCCAGGGCTGATCTCCGTCAGAATGGACTGGTTGGATCTCTCTGCAGTCCAAGGGACTCTCAAGAGTCTTCTCCAACACCACAGTTCAAAAGCATCGATTCTTCATCGCTCAGCTTTCTTCACAGTCCAACTCTCACATCCATACATGACCACTGGAAAAACCATAGCCTTGACTAGAGGGACCTTTGTTGGCAAAGTAATGTCTTTGCTTTTCAATATGCTGTCTAGGATGGTCATAACTTTTCTTTCAAGGATTAAGTGTCTTTTAGGGGATAAGAAAGTAAAAATATTGTGAGGGAGGTTCAAGAGGGAGTGGATATATGTGTATTTATAGCTAATTCATGTTGTTGTACAGCAATTATCCTCCAATTAAAAGAAAGTAAAAATAATCTGGTCTTTATACAGTAGAATGCATAATCTCATGAAAGTCATGACCATGTTTGGAAGTAATTTCAACCAAAGGCAATGAGTGAAGGCTCACTAAGATGATGGCAGTGAAATGCTGTATGAAGAATGAGTGGGTTTAACATAGGATTAGTCAGCTTGAAGCTCTTGGCTGGGAAACTAGTGTGTTTTGCCTTTAAAGTCCCATTCCAGGTGCAGTATGTTCCATATTAATCAGTCCCATATGGATGTCAGGCGGGATGGGAGTAGGCTGGATGAAAGGCTGCTTTCAATGTGCAGTGTGTCTAAACACCAGGTGTTTGGAGGTGGAATATTTGGTAACATTCAAAGGACACCTTGAATTTTTTTACTCTTCACCCTCATGTTCTTCTCTCCCTCAAATTACTCTTGCCGTTTTTTTCTTTTCTTTATGATGATATGACTATATTCCTATTTACTCAGAGCCCAAATTATAGTTCTCATTGATTGGGTTTTTTTTCCCATCCTGATACTTTCTATCATGCCCTTCCACTCAGTTTTGAATTCTTATAAGCTCTGTCTCTATAGTGATTCCTATAACTGTAATCTCTACCTGAAATTTCTTGTTCATTTATTGTTTGCTTACTGTCTGCCTGTCCACCACGGCACTATAACCTCAATAAGAATAGAGAGATTGACTGTCTGACTTTTTTATCTGCAACACATAGAAAAGCATGTGGCACACATCTTAAGGTAAATAAATGTTTTTGTTGAAAACATAGATTTTATTATGATGTTTTAAAATACCTGCCTGTATTTTAATTATTTAAAGTATGTCTGTGTGTCTACCGAGCAACAATTTCCTTAAACTAAGGTCCATGTTTGATTCACATTTAATCTTAATAATGCCCCCAAAGAAAGAGATTCATTTGATATTTTTGAATTTTTAAAAATCATCAAATAACCATTATCTTGAGTCCAAACAAGGGAAATATATGCAAGTAGATGCCAAATCTGATAGAGTGGGAGAGTTGAGAATGTTTTATTTTCAGATGCTAAGGTAGATAATAAAGCAATACTATTATATGCTGAGACTACAGAAGGCATTGCATAGCAAAAGCTTCCATTTTACTTAATTCTCTAAACTGCGATTAAGCAAGTTCTCCTAACTAAAAGTAGAACCACTAAAAATTATCATTAAAAAAAAAAAACTTAGTCTAAGTTCCATGCCTATTATTAATTCTAAGAAAAAGTTCTTTGACTTTCACTACCAAAGTAGAAGAACAAGCAGTCAAGAAATTAAATCTAATACTTTGCGGTTGCCTGCTATAAAGTGCTTGACGTCCTGTGCATTAAAAATGGTAGAACTCAAAGGTCCGCTGTAGTTTCATAAGTGCTTTTGCTGCTGCTGCTGCTGCTAAGTCGCGTCGGTTGTGTCCCACTCTCTGTGACCCCATAGATGGCAGCCCACCAGGCTTTCCCGTCCCTGGGATTCTCCAGGCAAGAACACTGGAGTGGGTTGCCATTGCCTGCTCCAGTGCTTTTGCTAATTGTGTACAATTCTTTTCTTCTTATGAGAATATGGTTATTATATGTCTACTCCAAGGAGTTCAATGGCATCTCTCATAGCTTCCAGACAAAGGTAATTATGTGCAGAGTTAAAAATACACATCTACAAGTTCTGCTCTCAAGGTCTGTGGGGGTGTGCATGCTAAGTCACTTCAGTCATGTCTGACTCTTTGCTACCCTACAGGCTGTAGCCTTCCAGGCTCGTCTGTCCATGGGATTTTCCAGGCAAGAATACTGGAGTGGGCTGCCATGCTCTCCTCCAGTGGATCTTCCCAGGGATCAAACCCATGTCTATTGTTGCCTGTGTTGGCAGATGGGTCCTTTAGCAATAGCGCCAGCTGGGAAGCCCAAGAAGGTCTGTGGTCTCCCTCAAGCTGATTCACTGCTAAGAGTTCTTACGTACCTCCAATTAATCCTAACTGCAGGGAATTCTAGAAGGATTGAAAAAAATAAGAGTAAATGAGGAGCATAAGAGTAACCAAAGACATCTTAGGTGGCTATAAAATATCTCAGTCATTGGTTGAGACCAAGTATATACTGTGTAGTACATCAGTAAAACCCAGACACAAAATTCCTACCAATTAGAATCATAATTAGTGAGGATGAAAATTTGTTGAAATTGTACCACTATCTGCATTAGTAGAGCTAAAATTTAAAAAGATCCACAAAATAGTAGAACAACTCAATTCTATAAACTGATAGACTCACCAGTTTAACATGATTATTAGAATAAACATCAATTAAAGTTGACTGTAAGTCTATTACTGTTATATAAACACATCCTTAACATTTTTCTCAATTGTAAAATCAGCAAGATTCTGGATTCTTGCCAAACTGACCTTTTCTCTGCCTGCTTCCTGAATTCTTCTCTTTTGATCACCCTGAGTCATTCCTAGCTTTGTATGATTCAGTCCCCTCCTACCTCTCTTTATAAACCTTGTTGTGTTCCCTTCTCTTGTCCAAGCCTGTCACCTAACTGTGGGAGTTTAATAAACACTATCTAATTATGATGATGCTCCTTTTATTTTTATTTTTCTCCATTTACTTCTCTATTATGTATTTCTATTTAGAGTCAATCAAAAACATTTAGTGAGCAGCTACTCTATAGAGGAACAGCCTTCCTCAACTCTAAAAGATTATACTTTCATTTTTTAAAATTGTAGTATAAAGATTATGACTTTATTTACCCTGTCAATGATAGTTTCCCATGGAAGAGTGATTTTTAGAAAACAATTTCATGCATGAGCTACTATAGTGCTGTTTTCTCAATTAGGAGTTTAATCTCTTAGGAATGAGGTTGTGTCTTTGCATGTTTGGTATAATACAAAATACAGAGTTTACCAGTCCTGAAGAAATAAAATAAAATGATAGCTATTCCTAACATTTTTACATTTGTGCTACTAAACTTAAAATTGTGCTTAGCAAATACTCAATAATTCTTAGATATTATAATTTATAAACTAATCATGTCTCTTTATAATTGAAAATAAACCATTTGACTTTTACCATAATGTTACCTTTCATGGTGGAGGTTATGTGGCAATGCATGAGATGTTTAAGTAAAATAAAATTACAAGAAAAAAATCTTTCTTTCAATTCCATTTTTAAAAGTTTTCTTGAAAAGGCATAAAAAGCAGGACAAGAGAATTGAATTATATTCTGCAGAGGGAATTTTAAAATCACAGAAGCTTGAAACATGAAAGACACCTTAAGTATCTAATTCAGTCTCACATATTATTAAACAAAGAGAATACTAAAATATTCAAATTATGTATCATTTCATTTTAGTTAAAGTTCACAGGGGCACAAAAGAACTGTCTCTTAAACTATGCCGAGCATCGCTGCATGCTAAGTCACTTCACTCGTGTCTGACTGCAACCCTATGAACTGTAGCCCACTAGGCTCCCCGGTCCATGGGATTCTCTAGGCAAGAATACTGGAGTGAGTTGTCATGCCTTCCTCCAGGGGATCTTCCCTACCCAGGGATGGAACTCATGTCTCTTACGTCCCCTGCATTGGCAGGAGGCCCTTTACCACTAGCGCCACCTGGGAAGCCCTATGCTATACATTGCAAAATCATTAATCGTCTAATAATTTTGCTAAGATGAGGTGTGACAATTAAAGGTAAAACTGTCAGAATTGAAATATTTCATCAAGATCCAAAGTTAGTACTGTGCAACATTTATATACTTATTTTTAATTACATTTGGTAATTTTTGATGTTACCTCTTTGTATCTAGGGAAGAAAGGAGATCAGTGGTGATCAGGAAAAGACACGAGTTCTAGTGAGTCAAGGTTGAAATTTTGAAGCCCAAAATATCATGTTTAGGTATTAAAAACTTAAGATATACTTCATAACATATTTAATCCAAGAGACTTGAACAAGGAGTGAATATTTACTGAATTTTTACTGTCCTAGTACTGTGCTATTTTTATTTATATTCAGATTTAATCAAATTCTTGATGGTTTAGGATTAACTCTGTTTTAGAGATGAGAAACTAAATACTAAATAAACCATGCAAAATAATGGTTAACAGGATGGATTCAAATTCTGTCTCTGCCACTTACTAACTGTTGCACTACTCTGGGTCTTAACTAATGTACGAAACAGGGGGAAAATTATTATGTAAATTACTTAGTGCACATAGTAAGTGTTTTAAGATGTGTTATAAATGGATTTACTCTGAATCTAATGAAGTTGAGGCATAAGGGCTTCCTCATTTGCACAGTCACATTCCGAGGCCCCATAATGACTTTAGTGTATTATTAATCATAATTGTGTATTTCCTCTACTTAAAGAGCAACCTCTTTAACTGTCAACCTTAACATTTTGCCTTTGCAGGATAACTGCTTTACAGAGTTTTTCTGTTTTCTGTTAAAAAAAAAAATTGCCTTTGCTTGCTCTTGTTACTGTTATTGTTGTATTAGAAAGATAAAATAGGGACTGCCCAGGCAGTCCAGTAATTATGACTTTGCCTTCCAATGCAGAGGGTTTGGGTTCCATCCCTACTCAGGAGAGAAGATCCTACGTGCCTTGAGGCCAAAAAACCAAAACATAAAACAGAAGCAATATTGCAACAAATTCAAAAAAGACTAAAAAAAGATGCACACAACCAGTGATGGCAAATCCGAGATAAGACCTAAACTCTAGGTGCCTAAAGAACTGGAGTTCTCAATTAAGATTACTTTCTGCCTATTTCTAGCATTGTCCCGTTGTCTCACAACTGTAATTGTTTTACACAAAGAGTATAAATCCTCCTTTCATCTGAGAAAACAAACAGTTCCCCAACTGTATTTCCCTCTTGTCTCCACAGAAGGAGGAAATGTGCTACATTCAGCAGTGGGGTCTAGAGTAGCCAGCTACCGTCACCCGCCAAACCTAACTCACATACATACATGGCTACATTCAAGGGGCATGAGTGGAAGTGAAAGCATCCCTAGAGAAGAATGAATCACCCTGTGCCTTGGTTTGTTTTTTACCAGGAGTACAGTAAAAGTCTCTTACAGCCTCTATTTCTTAACCATCTGAAAGCAAGGACTTGAGCCTAGAAGCAGGGACAATGAGAGGTCAGCCATGAATTTATGGATTCATTCTTTGACTACCCATGATCTGTTCACCACAAATGTATGACTCTGATGCAAATGCTTTATGGGGACCAGCTGTATTTGGAGAGTATATGAATTCATTTATTCAATCAACAAGTTTTATTGCGCACCTACTCAACTTTATCTAGAAAGAAACAAGATAGGAGAGGTCCCTGATCTCACTGAGTGTACACTCTATGAGATTTTTTTATAGGTATCTTAAGTCACTTCACTTATAAAAACAGAGGGCATTCTAGCCTGCAGATATAAACTACTGAGAGTAATTTGCCTTGTCAGTCAGCATATTTAATACCCATCACTCATTTTTGTTCTTGAAATAGTTTACTGATCACTGCCAATGCTAAACATCTCCCTGAGACTCTATTTCATTCACACAAGTAATTATTACATACTTTGCTGTTGGGTGACCATTTGCATTAGTAATTACTTCAAATTACAATCAACAGATATGCAAACTTTCTCTAAAAGGTGTAGCCTTGCAATAGTCTCCACAATAATTGAATCACAATCCATTTTGTAAAAAAAAAAAAGAGATATAAAGAAATCAATGTTGTATGTGTTATGCATGTTTGGCCGAATGGATATCTTTTAAAACTCCTAAGCAAGTATACACTAAAGAACATTATTACACAGAAGTATGCTGAATGTTTTCCGGCCACGTGTACATAATGCAGATGGCATGTTGCCTTGTTTAAGAAAGCCAATATGTTACTAATAGATTTCTTATCAAGGACTGGCATCCACATTTACCTAGCAGAGGTAAACTCATACTACTACTTCAACTTTCTTCCATTTTTAGAAATAAAATCAAAAGAAAAGAGCCATAGTTTTGTGAATTACTTAGAGCCGTTATCAGATCTACCCAAATATATACCAAACAAATAACATCAAAACTTTCCAAGTTATATAGTCTAGCTAATAAAAAGGCAATATAAATAAAACTGTTAACTAGCTACAAACTTTTAAATACTTAGAAAAAAATCCTTAAGATTTTCATCTGTACATGTTTCACGAATTGATATGGTGCATAATAAAGCGTCTTATGTACTGGGCTCTAAGTTGGCTTATAGTTTCTTGAGAAACAATTCAAGATTTAACCTAGGGCTCAATTTCACCGCAGCCACTGCTCTCAGGGTGTTTTTGCCAGGGTTAGAGAATTCCAATCATTGTTCCTAATGCACTGTCTACTGCCAAGTAATAACTACTTAAGTTACCAGGTATCATCAGGGGAAATCTCTTTCAGGAACACCTGGGAACTGAAAAGATGTATGTACTCAAATATCTGGCATTTCTCAAGTCAGTTTCAGGGGCATTTCAAATATTTGCTGGAGGTTAGACAAAATAGAACACGATAATTTCCTGTTTTACAGAATTCATAAATTACCATACTTCTAATTACAAAAAGAAAACATCCGGCTTGCCAGTAATTTCTATCATGAGCACAAAGCTTAATTTTTCCTTCTGATGAAGTATTTGTGGCATCCGGAGCTTCAGAAAGCAATATGAGGCACCTGGTTTTAGAAAACTTGATTAGATATGTTTTCATTCATTTAAAAGCAAATTTTAAAGCAAATTATATGTCAATCATAAAACAATATAGCTGTGTTATTTACTACTAATAATTTTTTTACAAAATGTTTGGAGACTTTTGATTTCAAGTTGATATTAGGACAAAGTTCGTTATTACCTCTGATATAGGTATAGTAAAATGCCAAAGGAAAGACAAGTTGTCTGAATTGTGCATCCATGCATGCTAAGTCACTTCAGTCATGTCAGAATCTTTGCAACCCCATGGACTGTAGCCCGTTAGCCTCCTCTGTCCGTGGGATTCTCCAGGCAAGAATACTGGAGTGAGTTGGCAAGGCCTCCTCCAGGGGAATCTTTCCTACCCAGGGATCAAAAACATGTCTCCTGCATTGGCATGAGGGTTCTTTACCACTGGCCCCACCTGAGAAGCCCAGCTGAATGACAACGATAATTATAAGGTCTTACTCACACAATTAGACTATTTCATAATCATTGTTAATTTTCAGTGAATCACCTGAAAAAAGTATTCTAATTTTATATTTTCAACAAACGTATGAAGTACTGCTTTACAATGGCAACTTTTTGCTTCTAGCAAGGTTTGGTAAAAAGTCCAACCAATTCTCTGCCCCCAAATTTTACTAAACACCAAGGAATTGTAGGGGTTTCCCAGGTGGTGCTATTGGTAAAGAACCCGCCTGCCACTGCAGGAGACATAAGAGACGCAGGTTTGATCCCTGGGTTGGGAAGATCCCCTGGAGGAGGGCATGGCAACCCACTCCAGTATTCTTGCCTGGAGAATTCCATGGACAGAGGAGCCTGCCAGGGTCACAAAGAGCTGGACACGACAATACAAAGATAAACACACTCACAGATGGAACTTATATGAATACCTAAATATGTTAATAATCTAAATTCAATTATTGAATGTCCATTTAAAATACCAATGAATTCACACTTCATTATTTGCTTCTCTGGATTTTCTATGAGAAACAAAAGCCACCTAGCAACTGTTAAAAGACATTTTCATAAACTTTAAGTGTTCGTTGAAAAGAAAATATCTAGACTCTCCAACATTTTTATTCTTTATGTGAACAAAAAGTTGCATAAGAAGGTAATCCTCAATCTTTGGGATTCAGTCACAGGACATTCTAATTATTATTGGAAACAAAGTAAACAGTCCACTTCCTGAGACCAAAGGGTCTTCTGAAAAGTGTACTCTTCCTGTTAAATATTATAACGATCAGAACGTTGTAAAACAATTATTCCGATTGAAACATAAAGATTTTAGATTGGCTCCATTTCTTTTAAATATTTACATGAAAGTTAGAAATGAAAAGCATAAAATGTTTATGTGTCCAAATAAAATGGTTTTGTGACCAAGCATTAATATCCTCAGTATTCCTGAAGACTATTTTCCAGTTTTTTGAACTGACTGATTCTCAGCATTTAGGAAATATGTTCTGGTAGGGTAGGATTATCTTAGTGTTCAAATCCATATAATTTTTTTGTCCATCTCCCTGGTTTTTGGATTGCACCAATTGTCAACCAATCCTTTATAGAGTATTCACATTTATATAATACCAGGTGATATCAGATGATGACGAGAGAATGGAATGTTGCCGTGTTTTTTTATTTGAGTACAAGTAACAATTTTAGTTTATAAAACTACATAAACAACTGTACTATATAAGTTCATCACACGTAGGGCACTGTCCTGAGAATTAGAACCAATGGGGACTAGACAATGGTGATGGTTGGTGATGGACAGGCAAGCCTGGCGTGCTGCAGTCCAAGGGGCCGCAAAGAGTTGGACGAGACTGAGCGACGGAAACGACTGGGGACTAGACAGATATGGCTCTACCCTCCTCAACATTTACAGGGCATGTTTCCTAAAAGTTTTTATGCTTCATACTTTGAAGCGTCATTTGTTTTTCATCTGTCTTTAAGACTCTCAAATATCCATATATTATGAGACTATTGACAGAACTACCTTAAGAGGTTCAATCTTCGGTGATTAAATATCATTCTATTAATAAGAGTGAACAAAACTGAAAAGAGAGAGAACATGATGCAGGAAACTTCAATAAACAAACTTTCTTCAAATTTTATGATCTCAAAATCCTAATATTGCCTCCAAAAATCCTTTTTTCCCTGCCAACAAAGATAAAATAATCTTTTGACTGCATACACTTAATATCACAGTGTATACAAATACATTGCTCAAATTCTTCCTTTACTTTTTACAAGGAATTGTATACTATGTACTTGAAGAATGCATTGGCTGTTATCAGATAACTGTTTTATCATCAAAGAATGAATCCATCAAAGGATGAATCACCTGTCATTTAAGGAAAGTTATTTGGTTTCTATGTTCTGGAGTATAATTATTTAAATCATTATAGAACTCAGGAACTGAAACTGATAAACTTAATCCTGTAACTAAATTTCACTTATAGTTTCACCTTTGAGAATATGGAAAAACAAAACAGACAAAACAAAAAAAAAATCTCATCTATAGCAAAACTAAACCTTGAAGCAAACAAATATACATTAATTCTCTTTCAACACACCATGTGGCTTATTTAGCTGCTTAGTTGGAAATACCCACAGTTTTACATCCCAAGTCACCTCTGTGGTTTAAGTGTTTCTTAAGGATTGGAAAAATACAAATCTTTAATAACATAGTTATTACAGTCATTACAGACTATTACCACTTTCACCAAAACACATGCTCACAATAAAGCATCACCTTCGATTGCTTCAATACCATTCCATTTTCTCAGAGCAACGTAAAATACTATTAAGCTTCCGGTCTTTCATTGTCTGCTTCCACTTTTTCATAATTTTGCATAGAAAAGGTCATCTTAAAATGTTCGTATACTCACCTCCCTGAACAAAAGCCAGTTGTATGGGGTAGATGTTGAAGAGTCAATTTGAGGCAACGGAAGTAGACATGGGAGGGAAACTCCCAGGGGTGTATCCAGTTTTGTTGTACTGTTATTTGGCATACCAATGACAGAATTCTTGAATTATTTAAAACACACACACACAAATACAAAACAACTCTTATCTACAGGGGTGCTATTCAGAAAGATCACTATGCCAAAAACATAACTTGTTTCATAATACCATGAACTTTCCCAAAGTAATCTTTGTATCTCTTTACAGCATTAAACAAACACACTTCAGAAATAATGGTACTGAAATACCCTTCAAAAAGCAGTAAGGATTTTCTTTTGGCAAAGGGAGTTGTTTGAAATAATTTTTAATGCATCAGCAGTACTAAAATACAAGCCTATTTTTGATAACTATCACTACCATATTTTTAAAGACTACCCTGGTAGCTCAGACAGTAAAAATTCTGCCTGCATGCTGTGCAGGAGACATGAGTTCAATGCCTGGGTTGGGAAGATCCCTTGGAGGAGGGAATGGCTACTCTCTCCAGTATTCTTGTCTGGAGAATTTCATGGACAGAGGAGCCTGGCGGGCTACCGTCCATGGGATTACAAAGAGTTGGACACTGAGTGACTAATACTTTCACTTTCTTTAAGATACATTTAATATACACATAGTCTCATTAACTATCAGAAATATTTGTGATATGTATTCAAATTATTAGATAATAAAACATATTTAGAAAGTTTGATAGTACTGATTACTGTTGCTTTCATTTCTTAAGTTAATTTAGTCAACTAAATTATAATGATGCTTGGAAAGAGATAATGACAGTGTTTTTCAAGTAGACATTCAGGCCCAAATTAAAGTCTAGAGATTGACTTTCAAGTTGTACCACTATAATGTCATGCAGACCCTCTAAAATAATCATATCATTTCCTGCCATGTAATTATATGCTTTCAAATTTATACTAAGTAAATTATGACAAGTATAAACAAGTGTGTTTGAGAGAAAAGTTGTGGAAAAGCCCTTGTGTCAAAATATATTAAAAAAGTAAAGCCCATCTCTACAGTTACCCTCACATTTTTTTAGGCATAAAAATGTGGTATTTGAGTTAATAAAATATTTAATAGGACTGACACACACATAAATGCATATCAAGAAAAATTTGCATGTATGTGAAATAATGTATTTACACTATGGGCATTGCTGGCTTGAAAAATGGCAAATCAAATCAAACAGTAATAAAAAGGATTAAGGAGGACATCTGTTTGAATCGTTTTTTAGTGCCTAAAATCACCTAAGGTTCTCAAAGATTTTAGAAAGAATGAGTTCACAAAAAGTTTCTCTACAGAGTAATTTCACTTTGGGAACTTTCCAGGTTTCAAGAATGTCCCACTCAAAGGGGAGCCAAAGCATTGTTTCCAGATTATATCAGCAGTTCTGTTTTTTTTTTTTTTTCCTCATTAGTAGCTAATAAATTCTAGTTCTATCTTCATCTAATATATTAAAATCCTGTCTGACACAAAAGAAAACTTGCCATTCCAGTACTATCAAATAAGCAAGGCAACAAGCACAAAGAGCGGGATGCTAGCGGTGGAACCAGCAGTGGCCAAAGGAAGAAAAAGAGTTAAAAACATCATTTTTTTATTTTCAGAGATCCTTCAACTGCGGTCACTGCAGTCACTGCGACTGGAACAATATAGTTAGCAGCGGAGTACAAATACAAGCCCCAACTCTACAGGACTTTATTCCCCCAAGAGCATTTTTAATCAGAATCTAACTACCACAGTACACATACTTTCACACAGAAGCTTCCAACACACACACGCTGAACTTTTACCTGTTTTTATGCCGAGTCTTTAGCAAGTTTCTTCCAAAGGGAGCCATGGTCCGCCAGGCCAGCGAACAGCAAGGATGATATCTTAAAGTTCTCGCGGGTGAGAGTGGGGGTGGGATGGGGGGTGGGTGTTGGGATTTGTAGAGTGGAGGGAGAACTCGGAGCTTCCTCTTCACCTCCTCAGATGCTCCTGGTTTCTTAGCTCATTAGTAGCCGCCTAAAGAGAGCGGCTGAAAGTTGTGCAACTGCTGCTTAACTTTGAACTGCGGGATTGTTGTGACTGCTGCACCTTTGGAGACCTGCCCAGCTTCAGCCTCCAAGAAGGCGTTTGGAGGCAGGAAAAGGAAAAAAAAGAGAGAGAGAGAGAGAGAGAGAGCAAGAGAGGAAGGGAGGGGGACTGTATTGTGTTCTGTAGTTATTTGCAGACTTGCTAAACTTTAAAGAACTGCCAACCCCACAGGCATGATAATACCCACGAATGGGAATTTCACTAGATTTGGAAACCCCCCCTCCCCCGCTCTCCACACCCAACCACACAAGGTGTAGTGAACACATACAAAAGATTTAAAAGCAAAGGCCCCCACCTCCCAGCCAGCTCCAGTCTGTGAAAAGTAATCTGATCGAGGCCAGCAGGAGTGAGGGTCAAGAATTCTTTGCCTACCGATTCGCCACAAAAATCCCTGCCTGGGGTTTCAGACTTAGAGGAGCGAAGCTGGAGGCTGGGTCCTGGTGGACTCGAAGACCACTTGGGAATCTGAGCCCCCCGAGTTCAAGCGGTTAAGAGGTCCCCAGCTCCTCCACTCTTCCAGTTCATCTTTCAAAAGTTGGAAGACCTGAAGGACCAAAGGGCTCCAGGGCTGAAAGATCGCAGCACGGGCACAGGAACCAGCCAGGGTTTGGGTTCTCGACCCCGCCCCATCTTTGTCATTGACTAGCCCTTTTGGAGTTTGAAGGAAGAGCCAACTGCTTGCTCTCACCCCTGGACGAGTAAATTGAGATAGGACGCGCCGGGCGCCTTCTGGGAACGGAAGTGTGTAGTGCTGGTCGAGGGACTGGGTGCATCGCCCGGTCCCGCGTAGGCTCGAACCCGGGACCCCGGCAACCCGTGGGTGCGGGGCGGGCGTTGCTCGCCTGCGCGAAACACCGTGAGAAACATAGCGCTGTCCAGGGGCGAGGCCCTGCAGAATTTTCCCAAGACATTTTTTTCTCAGATTTCATTTCCACCCCTCTCCTCCGACTTCCCTCTCGTCTACCACCTCCTCGCGCCACCTCCTGCCCGCCCCCAGCCCCGCCGCTCTTCTGATCTTTGCTTGGAGGAAGGGAGGGGGAAAAAAAAAATCAAAGCACTGTGGCTTCAATCTGAGTAACACTTCAGGCTTGTGGATTTCTAGCTCTCAGCAAAAGACATGAAAGTCTCATACTTTGGGAGCACACTCCTGACCCTCAACAAAAGCACACCGAAAAAAGGGTGATCTCAAAGTTTCCTATAGTTTTTATATGCACTGATTTATACAGAATTCTACAGAGCTCAAAAAACTCGTTTTTCCAAAATTTACTATCATAATTCTTACCTAGTCCTCTGTGCTGTATATACATATATGTAGTTTATATAGCACTATTATTTAAAATTTACTATTTGTAATTGTACATAAATATTACAAGCCACATATATATCCCTAATTGTTATAAGTTAGCTCATTTATTACAATAGCCAGTGCTTTAATTCCATTCAGTTCGGTTCAGTCATTCAGTCGTGTCCAACTCTTTGTGACCCCATGGACTGAAGTACTGATAGGGTTCCCTTACCTTTTATCTACTCCTGGAGGATAGGATAATTTTTTAAAAATGCAGTCATCTTTTAAATGCTTCTGTGGCAACGATGCCAGAGAAAATCTTTAAAATACTAACAGTAGTATTAATGATATATTTTGTTTTATATGTTTATATATATACATATTAATTTATACCTGTATGGGGCTTCCCAGGTGGCTCAGTGATAAAGAATCTGCCAGCCAAGCAGGAGACTCAGGTTTAGTCCCTGGAAAATGGCAACTCACTCCAGTATTCATGCCTGGGAAATCCCACGGACAGAGGAGCTTGGCAGGCTACAGTCCATGGGATTGGAAAGTCAGACAGAACTTGCAACTAAACCACCATCACCGCCAACACCATACACATGTATGTGTGTATATATGTGTGTATATATACACATACACACTTTACATGCAACATAAATAAAACAATCTTGGATATAATTCAGCTTCAGTCCTTGACTTTATTTACAAGCACATCCCCCCAAAATGATACTATCATGCAAACTTGCCCACTTATTCTAAGTTGTTCAAAATAGAATCCCCTAAAGCTCTACTGTTCACTTATTAACAATGGCTGCAGCCAAGTTGGAAAGAATTTTGCATTTACAAATATCCTTGCGTTTCCTGTAGCTTCAGTCCTCGATCCTTATTAACATTATTTATATATGTAGTTTTCATATAAAACAATTTTTAATAGAGCAGTTTAATGGAACAAGAGGAAACAACATTATATCTTTATTAGCATAATCTTATGTTGAGTTTCAAGTTAGCACAAATGAACCTCATTTAGAATGTAATTATTCCTCACATAAAATATTCTAGTAATACTATTTACGACAAGCTCTTTGATATATGAGAATTAAACACAAAGGATTAATATCCCTCATATATCAAAAGCTGAAAGGAATCGAAAACATGGTCACTTTGAATAGAAATGCAAGCAAACAATAATTTGAAAGAAAATAACAAAACCATGTTTTTAAAAAACAGCTATTAACCAGATATTATGTAGATAAATTGGAATGAGATTTTATTTTTCATCTACCAAATTGCCTGACTTTTAAAATTATAATGCTCAACTCTGTCAGTTGATGGTCAGAGTATTCTACTCGACATGAATAGTACAGATGGTCATATCCCTGATAGAAATGAATTTGGCTATGTACATCAATAACCTTTAAAATATTTGAACTCTTTTATCCAAGTTTTTCCTCATAAGAATTTTTCTTAAGGAAATATTCAATTTCATAAAAAGGCTTATGCTCTGTTGAGAACTAAATAAAAAATTACACACAAAATGTTGACACAGTATTAGACAAGGAACTGGGTATTTTTCTTTATTAGGTAGAAAGTAGTATAAAAATTATCTTATATTGAAAATAAGGCAAACTAATGACTGCATAGCCATTCAGTGATATAGTGGAACTTTTTCTAACAGTTCCTCTCAAAGACTATCCAGTTCCCTGGAAGAATGAGATTTTTTGAACTTACTATTTACTACTGATTAGGCCCAAACTCTGTGAAATAAGGGCTTAAGTTGTATAATAAAAAAGAAACAGAAGAAAAGAAAGATGCAAGTAGAAAGATAACTCAAAAGATTATAGTTTTATTGCCCTGTGAGACATCAACCAGTTTTACATCTAACTTAGAACTATTTCAGCCTTCTTTCTTTAATTCATTAACTATTAATATATATGGCAGTCTTTCCTATCTGCTTTTGGACTGGCTTTACAATTCTATTGAATTCCTCATTAATACGTTAATCATTGACACTTGCACACTATATATTAATATTTGTATGAGATTCGTACAGCTCAGGTTTTTGAATGATGTACTTTAGAAAAACTCCTGAGCATGCATCTATTCTTTTCTGAACAATGGGAAATCTTCATAGCAAAAATATGGTTAACTACCTATACAATCCCTATCTTTATTAAAAGATAAAACGTGTAAAATGTGTTTTGATGGTAGAAAATGGAATCTTCCTTTAATCATAGTCAAGTATGCAGCTCAGCCAAAATAAATAAAAATAGTATATTTCCTTATATATTTAAATTAAGATGAAAATCAACAAGGAAGATGCTACATTATCCTTGATAATAGAAGAATGAACGTTCTCCTGAATCATATGAATGCTGTCGAATCTGTGGTTAAGCTGTTATCAGCAGCTAAACAGTGTTAAAACACGTATTCTGATAGAAAGGCCTGTTTTAGAAGGAGGTATAACAAGATATTTGTATGAATTTGGGGTCCAGTTTATTCAGAGCCTCTCTTCATATTAAGACTTTTTTTTTTTTTTTTTTTCTGCACCATGCTGGATCTTAGTTCCCTGACCAGGGATCTAACCTGTGTTCCCTGAAGTGAAAGCATGCAGTCCATTGGACCACCAAGGAATTTCCTAGGGAGTCTTTTTTAAACTGAATTTTCCCAGTTTTATTGAGATACAATGGACATATATCACTGTATGTTTAAGGGGAATGACATAATTGTTTGACTGACATGTATTGTGAAGTGATTACTACAATAGGTTTAGCCAGTATTGATTTTATAGATAAAACGAAAAGAGAAAACAAAAAAAGAAAAAAAAAATTTCTTGTGAGAACTCTCAGGATTTACTCTCTTCAAGTTAGTATACCTTTTGAAAATGAAAGTGTTAATCACTCAGTTGTGTCTGACTCTTTGGGACCCCATGGAGTGTAGACCGCTAGGCTACTCTGTCCATAGAATTCTACAGGCAAGAATACTGAAGTGGGTTGCCATTCCCTTCTCCAGGGGATCTTCTCGATCCAGGGATCAAACCTAGGACACCTGCATGCAGGCAGATTCTTTAACATCTGAGCCACCAGGGAAGCCCAATGTACTTATACACCAGTGTTAACTATAGTTATCATGCTGTTCGTTGTATCCCAACACTTATTTATCTTGTAACTAGAAGTTTGTACCACCTACCTCCAATTCCCCCTCCCTCAACCCTGTCCACACTTCTGCTGGCCTTTTTATTATATGAATTTTGCTGAATTTTAGCTTTAGCAGTGTTACTTCATTAAAAGGATAGTAGATATGAGTACCCACTCCAGTACTCTTGCCTGGAAAATCCCATGGACGGAGGAACCTCATAGGCTGCAGTCCACGGGGTCACTAAGGGTCGGACACGACTGAGCGACTTCACTTTCACTTTTCACTTTCATGCACTGGAGAAGGCAATGGCAACCCACTCCAGTGTTCATGCCTGGAGAATCCCAGGGACAGAGGAGCCTGGTGGGCTGCCGTCTATGGGGTCGCACAGAGTCGGACACAACGGAAGTGACTTAGCAGCAGATATGAGTACAGCCTTCCCAGGTGCCACTAGTGGTAAAGAACCTTCCTGCTAATGCAGGGGACATGAGAGATGCGGATTCAGTCCCCGAGTCAGGAAGATCCCCTGGAGGAGGGCATGGCCACCCACTGCAATATTCTTGCCTGGAGAATCCCTTGGACAGAGGAGCCTTGTGGGCTACTGTCCATGTGGTCACATGAATGAGTGGCTAAGTACTCCACTCCATATGGTAATCTGTGAAGAAATGGCATACTATATGTTATTATATTTTACTAAATATAACAGCTTGTTATAATCAATTAGTTTACTGACTTACTGAAAACCCCACTTTTAATTAAGGGAAGAATAGTAAGACAGAGAGGGCTTCTCAGGTGGTGCTAGTGATGAAGAACACACTTGCCAATTCAGGAGATGTAAGAGACTCAGGTCTGATACCTGGGTTGGGAAGATCCCTTGGAGGAGGGTGTAGAAACCCACTGTGGTTTTCTTGCCTGGAGAGTCCCATGGACAGAGGACACTGGTGGACTGCAGTCCATGAGGTCACAAAGGTGGACACAACTGAAGTGACTTAGCACAGCACAGCATAGCACAGTAAGACAGAGAACCTGTTTTATTTGGACAGTGAAGAACTCAGAGATAATTAAAACTAGCCAGAAGACTGGAATCCAAACTTGGATGAGAATCTTTGGCCAGTCAAGATGTGGCAAAAGGGCACCCTGTGGAACAGAGCTGTTTAAAGCAAAAGGTAAAAAATCTAAAAAAAATAAGTGAGTGGAAGATGTGGTTAAATGGAATTCCAGAGCTATTATTACCGTTATCATCATTCCAATAAGTGCCTATCTTCGTTCCTCTCTTAAGGGTGCTCATGGAAGTAGAAAGCATGTCTAAAAAGGGGAATGGATGTACTTTTTCTCACAGAATCTTTTAAATAATGGATGTGTTAGGGGTTATGAAATACCCTCTCTAAAAGTCTGAGCAAGGAAGAAGTAACAATCTTGAATGGTTGAGGAAAAGCCCAGAAGCACAGGTTCATTTCAGTTCCGGGATTCTACAGTGGCAATGCTCTTTTGATTCTCCCAAAAGAAAAATTTTAGAATGGCACTTTGAAGCTTTTGAAGGTTTTACGTAAGCACATCTCTAGTTAGTCATACAGCTTCAATAGGTGGCTTCAAGCTTTTAATTGATTAAACAGTATTTGAAAAGCTGGCTTGTTGGGTGTTGGCCAGGTACCTGTGTCCTAAATAAAAGGCCAAATTTCTTCCCTTAACAGCCATGGCTATTATTAACCCTAAATGAGATAAAGTGACAAATCCACATAAGGAAGGCTGTTCCTAGAAATTGATCAACTTCGATGATTATGTTGTGAAACACAGATACTTTAATAAAATAAAATGGGTGTATATGAATATATAAGCATCCTCAAATATACATTCACCTGTTATATGAAATAATATAATAATAAATGATTTACACAAAGCGTTTATACACTTGGTCCCAGTGTGTTCAGCAAAAGAGAAAATATTGTTTTAGTTTTATAAATAAGAAAAACTGAAGTGTAGAGCCATGTGATGGTTTAACTATTACTCAAAACAAAGAACAAAATGTGGAGTCAAAGATGACTTTAGTATAAGTAAGAAGCATAGCTCTAGCCGCTACTTCAAATCTCTCATTATGTAAATGAAGAAGACGAGACTCAGATATAAATGCACTTGCTCAAAAACATGTGTTAGCATGAAGTAGAACCAAGAACAGACCTTGTTGGCTATATTAACAACTCAAATACAGCTTTTTGATTAACATTAAAATAGAACAAAATAAAAATATACAGCCTAAATAGCATAATTAAAAACACAGACCTTAGAATTCATCTGTGCAAGGGCTCATTTTACTGCTTAAGTTCAGAGGAGAGTAGATTTCCAAATTTAATGCAGTAGTAGGCTCTAAACACAGTTGTCCCAATTCAGTATTCTTGTAAAATTATGTAACTGTATGTCCTTAATCTATTTTCAAGCATTTAAATGACCAGTTCAAATCTCATAGGCCTAAATGACCTCTATTTTATAGTTAATAAAGAAGGAAAACTATTTTAATTCAGTGACAGGAATTTTACGAACTCATGAAGCACTAACAGATTTTGCTGCAAAAATTATATGTCTTATAGAGACATGTGATGTGTTTATTATGAGAAATTTACTATTCAAGTTTTAATATGCCAGAAACTAACAATTTTAACATTCAAACCTGTCCTTTAGCAAATATAATATGGAAGGAATAGGAGAAGGTGATACAATATGTTTCCTGTAAGGAAATTAAACACTACTTTAGGTAGTTCAAGATAAGTGAGGTTTGATGCAGCGAATTGGTTACACAGGTGTTGGAAAGACTGGAGAAATATAAGCAGAATATCAGGAAGTTGCTACCATGATTGCACTGAAACCCATGAGTTAGCACCAGATTCTCAGCTTCTGGAGAAACTTCTTCAACTTCTTCCACTTGCGTTTTAACTATTCCTGGTGAAAATCCTGAAGTGTGCACTCCAATAGCACTGGGTCAATATTTGCCAATCTCTCAGCTTCTCCAGCTTTCCAAACACGGCCCACATTTCTCAATGTTAGAATTTAGGAGAAAGTTTGTACTGAAGCCACTAACTTGGCAAGTTCAGTTCAACACTCAGTCATGTCTGACATGACTGAGCTTGGCAAAGCATCTCATAAATATAGTTTGCAGGCTTCTAACCCTGTTGACGTGGGGAAATAAGAGAATGATATGGAATTAAGAACATCATACACAATTTGACATTTGGTAAATAGTATTTCCAGAGAAGGCAATGGCACCCCATTCCAGTACTCTTGCCTGGAAAATCCCATGGATGAAGGAGCCTGGTAGGCTGCAGTCCATGGGGTCACGAAGAGTCGGACACGACTGAGCGACTTCCCTTTCACTTTTCACTTTCATGCATTGCAGAAGGAAATGGCAACCCACTCCAGTGTTCTTGCCTGGAGAATCCCAAGGACAGGGGATCCTGGTGGGCTGCTGTCTATGGGGTCGCACAGAATCGGACACGACTGAAGCGACTTAGCAGCAGCAGCCGCAGCAAATAGCATTTCAGTGTAGAGCCACCAGGAAGATTTCAGAGACAAAAGACATGCTTTCTGTGTATGAACTAAATGAGTGGAAAAAAAAAAAAAATCTAGAACATGGTCCAAAGAGCCTGAGTAAATAGGCAGACTGTTGGTATGGCCCATCTTATGACTGATGTAGATAGAAAACTATACAGAGGGTGCTCAAGGTTTGGTTCATGCTGTTAATGGAAGCTCCCAGTCAACATTCCCTTCTCTAAGGAAAGGGTCTAATGTTCTAAGAGAGAGAACTATTGTCAGTAATGTAATTTCCTAACTAATTTCAAATAGAATCCATACCTAATGTGACTATTATGAAAATTAGTATAGTAACAGAGATAACATTCAAAGTACATTATACCTGATCAATAAAAGTCAGCTCCATAAACCTGCAGTCCTTGCCACTCTGGGTGTGTATGTTCAGCTCAGTTCAGTTGTTCAGTCATGTCCAGTTTTTTGCGAACCCATGAACTGCAGCATGCCAGACCTCCCTATTCATCACCAACGCCTGGACTTTAGTCAAACTCATGTCCATTGAGTTGGTGATGCCATTCAACCATCTCATTCTCTGTCGTCCCCTTCTCTTCCTACCCTCCATCTTTCCCAGCATTAGGGTCTTTTCAAATGAGTCAGTTCTTCGGATCACATGGCCACAGTAACGGAGTTTCAGCTTCAGCATCAGTCCTTCCAATGAATATTCAGGACTCATTTCCTTTAGGATGGTCTGAATGGATCTCCTTGCAGTCCAAGGGACTCTCAAGAGTCTTCTCCAACACCACAGTTGAAAAGCATCAGCTCTTTGGCGCTCAGATTTCTTTATAGTCCAACTCTCACATCCATACATGACTACTGGAAAAAACATAGCTTTGACTAGACTGACCTTTGTTGGCAAAGTAAGGTCTCTGCTTTTAACTATGCTGTCTAGGTTGGTCATAACTTTTCTTCCAAGGAGCAAGCATCTTTTAATTTCATGGCTGCAGTCACCATCTGCAGTGAATTTGGAGCCCAAGAAAATAAAATCTGTCACTGTTCCCATTGTTTCCCCATCTGTTTCCCAAGAAGTGATGGGACCAAATGCCATGATCTTAGTTTTCTGAATGCTGAGTTTTAGGCCAACTTTTTCACTCTCCTTTTGACTTTCATCAAGAAACTCTTTAGTTCTTCTTCACTTTCTGCCATAAGGGTGGTGTCATCTGCATATCTGAGGTTATTGATATTTCTCCTGGCAATCTTGATTCCAGTTTGTGCTTCATCCAGCCCAGCATTTCTCATGATGTACTCTGCATATAAGTTAAATAAGCAGGGTGAGAATATACAGCCTTGACGTACCCCTTTCCCTATTTGGAACCAGTCTGTTGTTCCATGTCCAGCTCTAACTGTTGCTTCTTGACCTGCATGCAGATTTCTCAGAAGGAGGGTCAGGTGGTCTGGTATTCCCATCTCTTTAAGAATTTTTCAGTTTGTTGTGATCCAAAGGCTTTGGCATAGTCAATAAAGCAGAAGCAGATTTTTTTTTTTGGAACTCTATTGCTTTTTCAATGATCTAACAGATGTTGACAATTTGATCTCTTTTTCTAAATCCAGGTTGAACATCTGGAAGTTCATGGTTCATTTACTATTGAAGCTTGGCTTGGAGAATTATGAGCATCACTTTGTTAGTGTGTGAGATGAGTGCAATTGTGTGGTAGTTTGAGCATTCTTTGGCATTCCTTTCCTTTGGGATTGGAATGAAAACTGACATTTTCCAGTTTTGTGGCCAATGCTGGGTTTTCCAAATATGCTGGCGTATTTAATGCAGCACTTTCACAGCATCATCTTTTAGGAATTGAGATAGCTCAACTGGAATTCCATCCACTAGCTTTGTTCAGAGTGATGCTTTCTAAGGCCCACTTGACCTCACATTCCAGGATGTCTGGCTCTAGGTGAGTGATCACAGCATTGTGATTATCTGGGTTGTGAAGATCTTTTTTTTGTACAGTTCTTCTGTGTATTCTTGCTACCTCTTAATATCTTCTGATTCTGTTAGGTCCATACCATTTCTCTCCTTTATTGAGCCTATCTTTGCATGAAATGTTCCCTTGGCATCTCTAATTTTTTTGAAGAGATCTTTCCCATTCTGTGTTTTTCTCTATTTCTTTGCATTGATCACTGAGGAAGGCTTTCTTATCTCTCCTTGCTCTTCTCTGGAATTCTACATTCAACTGTGTGTATCTTTCCTTTTCTCCTTTGCCTTTCACTTCTCTTCCTTTCACGGCTGTTTGTAAGGCCTCCTCAGACAGCCATTTTATCTTCTAGCATTTCTTTTTCCTGGGGATGGTCTTGCTCACTGCCTCCTGTACAATGTATGACTCAGGCTCAAATTATCCCGTTGGATGGATTGTTCTTGGACAGAATCGGGTCACCTCTTCTCTTCTCACTTTCTCAACTGCTCACAAATGAAATTGATAGAATTATTACTAGAGAAAAATTGAAATTGGTTGTCAACCTTCAGGTTTGACTAGGTTATAGTTATTATTAGTAAATATTTAAAAGGAGTTAACTTTTATATGTTGAAGATGAGAAATAATTAGACTATTCTTCAATCAGAGCATTTAAAAATGTTACAAAGGGCAATCATCTATTGGTTTAAGATTCTTGGATTGCATCAAGTATTATAGCCAAAATTAAAACCTTAAATCTGGTTTTCTTCTTTGAAACACATTTTGTGAGTGAGAAATTCAAATTAATTTGTGGTAATTCACAAAGAATTTTAGAGAATGGCAAATTTTGATGATTTTTAACCAAAGGTTAAAAACAGTTACATTATTAGCGTTAAAAAGATACAAGCATAATCTTAATACATTTGCTAATTAGTATTTCTTCTCATTTATGTTTGGTTCATGTTTAACAAGCACATTGGCTTAAGGCTAATAAGTTCTTTGACAGAATAAATGTTTATTAGACGCTAGAGTATGCAAAGCACTGAATTAAAAGTCTGCTCTTAAAAGGTGAGAAGGCACTGTTCTAGTTTTCAAAGAGTTTGAGTTGAATGTGAAAAACAATGGTAATATAAAGCATCATCCCTTGAATTAAGCTGTGCATGAAACACAGTGGGTATACAGGGGAGAAGCAATTAAATCTATTAAGGCATGACAGAGGAAAATCATAATAGCTCTGAGAACTAGGTATTATTATTTCCATTTTATGAATGTTTGCAAGAATAATAATTTAGAATTATAATATAACCACATGATCTTTGGAAAATTTTCCTCAGATGATACTTAATAGATATGTTATTAAGTACATTTGTTTCCCTTTGTTTCCTTTTTTCCCATTGTTTCCTTTTTTAAACTTAGTAAAGATTTTGTGAATGTAATTTTAGCTCACCACACTATCCGCCATCTTTCTTTATGATGTGTAGAACGTAGTAGCCTCATATGTGTCAAAGCACTAATATTGATTTTTATGGACAGAATTGTGTCCTCCCCGAATTAATAAACTGAAGCTCTAACCCCCAGTGTGACTGTATTTGAACAGAGGATATTTGGGGAATCACCTAAATGAGGTTAAATGAGATAAGTGCGGAGTGCTGCTCCCATAGGGCTGGCATCCTTATAAGAAAAGGAAGAGACCCCAGCACCTTGTCTCACTGTAGGCATGGAGAGGAAGGTCGTTAGGACAAGAGAGATGAGCCAGGAGGAACATCCTCATCAGAAGCTAAATCTGCCAGCACCTTTGTTTTGAGTTTCTAGCTTCCACAACTCTGAGAAAATGAATTTCTGTCACTTAAGTAACCCAGTTTGTGATATTTTGTTATGATAGGCCAAGCAGACTAATATACCAATAATATGAAGCAGATACATTTGCACTAATCTTTCTTGGGGAAGAACAAACCAGAACCTTTTGTCCCAAAGGAAAAAGCCCCCTCCTTTAATATTCCTTGTGTTCTTGGAGAAGAGGTGGGCGAGTTTGCACTTTGATCTGGGAGCCTCCTGAAAAGTGCAGGGGTCTCAGTCCATACCTTCCCTTTGAGATTTAATATTAAAGAATTTCTCAGTGAATAAAGGTGCCACTCTGGACCAAAAAGATAGCAGGGTGGCCAAGGGTGATTCAAGTTCAACTTGAAGGAAGTTTTCAGGTTGTGTCTTTCTCACTAGCGTTCTATCAGAAAACTCTAGTCTGTGAAGGAAGACTTATTCTGGAAAACTGTCAAAGCACAGCCACCAAAGACTTTCCAATTCTACCTATGTTTGTTAGTGTAGGTTAGGAAGAAACGTGTGACCTTCCAAGCTGCCTTTTCTGCACTTGCTTTTTAGGGCAGTGGACACAGATCTGACTTTCTGGTTCCAGTTTTTGAGACTGTAACCTTGTGAGAGCGAAAGGGACAAGGACAGGTAAAAATCTAGAGCTGCAAGTAAGCTGTTCACATTTGCAAAATTTCCTTCCCGGTATTGTCTGTGAGCAGGATTGCGTTGTTTTTCTAAAGAAGGAAGAAAGTAAAGGAGAGAGGGAGAGGTGATACTAGATTTCCTCATAAATAGAGGCATTTACTCAGGTGATCGATGCGATAGATATATTTTTAAAACGTGACTCTGTTGCTACTCCAATCTCATGGCTTACAATTTGTAGATTCTCAGATGCAGCAGCGCTGTAAAACCTATGACTTTAAAATAAATGGTCATGTTTGTAAACGGAAAGTTCATAGAAAGATTCGAAATATCCAGTGTTGAAGTGTTAAAAATATTTCCACAGGTTCTTTGATGCTTCTTCCTTCAATAAGATGAAGCTTAATTCTCCTCCCCTTGTGTGTTGACAGGTCTTAGAGACACACTTAATAGCCGTAGGTTTGACTTAGTGACTTTCTTCTAGCAAATAATGGCAGAAGAGACCATATGGCCGATTTATTATAAAAGGATATAACTCGGGAACAGCCAGATGGAATAGACATCCAAGGCGAGGTACGGGGAAAGGACGCAGAGCTTCCATGCCCTCTCAGAATGCTCCACTCTCCTCCCAGTTTCAAATGCAGGTACTCTCTGAACCCCATCCTTTTAAAATTTTATGGAGGTGATGTTACCTAGGCATGATTGATTTAATCATTAGCTATTTGTGATTGAACTCAACCTCCAGCCCCTCTCCCCTCCCTGGAGTCGATGGGGGGCAGGGGACTGACAAGTGTAACCTCTAATCAAATGGTTAGTTCTTCTGGCAACTAGACCCCCATCCAAAATTCACATCATTTACATAAAAAAGACAGACATCCTTATCATTCTCACATAGTAAATGCCAAGGGTTTTAGGACCTCTGTGCCAGAAATGGGGATGAAAATCAAATATATATTTCTTATTATCCCATCCAAAATTCCCCTCATTTACATAAAAAGACAGACATCTTTACCATTCTCACTTAGTAAATTCCAAGGGTTTTACAACCTCTGTGCCAGAAATGGGTATGAAAATCAAATAAATATTTCTTGTTATAAATCACAATATTACACAATATTATATGGTTAGATAACTATTATAATCAGACTTACTAGATACCAGAGAAATGCTAAATAGAACAACAAAGTCAAGTAACTTTTTCAACATTACATTGGCCAAATTTTAAAAATAATATTTACCAGGGTATACACATTTTGTGGGTATTTAATAAAAATGATCTGTTTGGAGAATAATTTTCCAGTGTACACTCTATAAAAATGTAAAGTACACATAGCTTTGATTCGGTGGTTCTGCTTCTAAAAATCTAACCTAAAGGAGTATTTGTAAGTGTCCAAATGGTGCACTATTGTATCATTGTGTGTAATAGTGAAAAACAAATTGTGTAACGATCACATTACATGTTAGCACTTTCCTTAATTCTTTTGAGGGTCTATGCTGTAAGCTCATTTTTTACATCACTCAGTTCAGTTCAGTTCAGTCACTCAGTCGTGTCTGACTCTTTGCCACCCCATGAATCGCAGCACGCCAGGCCTCCCTGTCCATCACCAACTCCCGGAGTCCACCCAAACTCATGTCCATTGAGTCAGTGATGCCATCCAACCATCTCATCCTCTCCTCCTGCCCTCAGTCCTTCCCAGCATCAGGGTCTTTTCAAATGAGTCAGCTCTTCGCATCAGGTGGCCAAAGTATTGGAGTTTTAGCTTCAACATTTATAGAATTATGTCACAGATAAGGGAGACTGGAATGTGCAGAAGTGAACTAACTTCCTTGAGGTTGCAAAGCTACTAAACAGCAGGACAGAGAAGCAAAGCTATGTTCTTACCAATTACAATAGGCTGCCTCTCATAAAAAGAAGCATTTTGAATACAGTTTAATAATAAAGTATTTAAATAAATAACGTACTCCAATTTTAGGCAACTCTATTAAAAAAAGTAAGTTAGATCTATATACAGTTTGATGAAATAATTTCAGAAATGATTCCTTCAAGCTAAGCTGCATATCAGGGATATGTAAGGAAAATACCTGAAGTTGTTAATAGCTGAAATGATTCCTTCAAGCTAAGCTGCAATCAGGGATATGTAAGGAAAACACCTGAAGTTGTTAATAGCTGATGCTAATGAATACGGTGCCCTGGACAGCTCTAGCAGATTGGAGCGATGTGGAATATGAGTCCATTGGAGCTATGCTGTGTGTGACCCTGTATTGCCCTGTAGCAAAGCAGTTGAGAACTTGGGCCCTTGAGCCAGATACCATGTTGAATGCCAACTCTGCCACTTGCTAGGTGCTCAATCTTTCTGTGAGATAGTACCTCTGTTTGTAAAACAGGGATTATAACTGTATGTACCACTTCAAAATACTGTGAGAAAATAACAGCTGAATAAATATTACCTATTATTACTGTGCAAGCGAAGTATTAGATTACCAGAGCCTGGTGCCAGAACCATTCTTATCATTTAGCAATCTTTGTGCTGATTGCATTCTCACAAAACAACTCTTGATTATAATAGACTTGTATAAAATGAAAGAATGTTTTGGTCTGAGGGTGTGGCAGCAGACTTTGAGGGTAGTTTAGAGACCTCAGTATACATTAAGAAATTGCTCTTTCAGAGTAAATTGCTGTTTACACTTCAGTGAGTTCAGTTATCATGAATTAAGTTGTCTAGGATTTGATTATATCTAAAACTAAGACATGGTCATTTTTCTGGATCCTAAATCATGGCGAATTCACTAATATAGATACTAACCAAAGATAACTCTTGGTATCTAGGCGGTTGAAATGCTCTATTTTTTTTTTTTCCCACTGTGAGATTTTTCTTTCAGCTTTCTCTCTTAAAATTGAAAGAAAAAATTATGTCTCTCTTCCTCATTGTTTAATTCCCAATCTTTAACCCAGTGCTTGACAAAAAGTCACTGTTCAATAAATATAAATGAATCAACAATTAAAAAACAATTTTCTTTGCATCAGGTGGTTTGTTGCCATTTACCTTGTTTCAATTGAAGTGTTACTTTAGAGAATGATTTCTCGTTCCTTGAAGTTCCCTTTTAGTTGAGTTCCAAGTACTGAGTATTTTGCTGTGTATCTTACAATTGGAGCAGGAATTGGAGAGTGGAAAATGAGGAGTGGAGGAAAAGAAAAGCAAAGAGCTACTTGAGAGAACATCTTTCATTCCTTTGAGGGTAAGAGTTTGCGATAATCATTTATATACACAGCCAGTCTTGGCCACAGCAGAATACTGAATGTCAGGTTTATCTTCCTGCCATAAAAAATGAACAAAATAGGGTAAAATATATGAAACACCTTTTTAAGCGTTGGGAAAAAACACAGCATATAATGATAATTCGTGAAAGAAGGATAACTCCAGAACTGAGTCCCACATTCCCTTCGATTTTCTACCTGGGCGTATTCAAACTGCTGCCTAAGGGTGAAGAACTCCCAGAGAAGAGAGCAAAGCTGCTGGTCAAAGAAAACAGTGACTCTACTTTGTTGCTGCTAAAGCTGCTATATTCCATGGCATAGGCTGGCAGAGATGAGGCAGAGGCAAGAGAAGGAGCCTCAGAAATTTGCATAGTGGCCCCTTCAGATGTCCGACTAAACAAACCCTTGGCAATGCCTTGCAAGACTTGACTCCACATACAGGCACACAGTAATTGCTCAGAAAGTGAGAGCAGAGATTCTGGAAGTAGCCCAGTATTGGAAGAAATTGGGTTTCCAAACTGCCAGAGAGAAGAAGCTTCAGAAGGGTCATCCTTGGAGAATAAGGACCGTGCCTGAGTGCAGCCTTAGCATCATTTGGGAATTTGTTGGAAATGCTGATGATGAGACTCCAACCTGGTCTGCACAATAAGGGCTTTGCAGGGTGGGATCCAGCACTTTGTGGATCAGAGAGAAAACCTGTGAGTAAATTAGAAAATATTTTAAAATAAATCGTAGTGAAAATACACTTTAATTGGAATTAGTGAGAAACAGCTAAAACCATGATCTGATAAAACAGTTAAAATGTTTAAATGTTTATATTGGGGAAAAAAAAGGAGAGGTTTGAAATTAATGTTCTAAACTTAACTTTTAAAAGATAGAGAAGGAAGAATAAGCCAAAAGTAAGAAAAAGGAAAGAGGAATAAAGCTAAGACTGAAAATCAATAAAAGAAAGATCAAATGATGGAAAAAATAAAGACAAATGTAGCTTTTTTTGAAAGATGAATAAAACTAAAAAATCTGTCACAAAACTGATCAAGAAAAAATGAAAAAAGAGAGGCACAAGCAATATCCGCAATGAAAAAGAGAATGTTGCTGTAGAAATCTCAGACAATAAAAAGATAGTAAAGAAATATTACTAAAAATTGTATATGAATAACTTTGATAACTTAGACAATTTAATAAAATTTATTGAAGGATACCAACTACTAAGAAAAGGATAATTCAATCAGGTAGCATACATGCATTTTAAAATAGTGAAATATTGAGATAGCATCTCAAACTGATACGGTGATCGTATTGTCAGATTATCAGACAACTTCCTAAGATGACACAATGAAAGACAATTATTGAGAAGTGTTGGTGTTAGCATTTATGCTCATTTAAACTGTTGGTTATCCTTGCCTTAAATAATTTGTGATGTCAAAGAAGTTTACTGGGAATGTGTGCGTGTGCATGCTAAATCACTTCAGTCCTGTCTGACACTTTTTAACCCCATGGACTGTAGCCTGTCAGGCTCCTCTGTCCATGGGATTCTCCAGGCAAGAATACTGGTGTGGGTTGCCAGTCCCTTCTACAGGGAATCTTTCCAACCCAGGGATCGAACCCAGGTCTCCCACATTGCAGGCGGCAGATTCTTTACCATCTGCATCACCAAGGAAGACTGAAATTATTATTTTTAATTTACAGATGATAATACAGGCTCAGAGAATTAACGTCTAAAGCCACAAGAAGAAAGTTGTTGGAATAGGACTAAAAGCAGGGAGTAGCAGAATGGTGGATATTGAGGCTGAATTCAGTACACAGACATTTCAGTTTGCTTGGTACTGCAAAAGAGAAAATTGAAGAAAATATTTGCATTTAAAGATTGTGACTTTCCATAAGAATCTAAAATTTTGGAAAATACTGAAAAAAATAGAAAATTTGCCATTTGGGGTCTGTTTCCATGTGGAAAAAAATCATCTGAAGCTTGGTATCAAGCAGAAAGTGAATGTTAGTCACTCAGTTGTGTCTGACTCTTTGCCACCACATGGACTGTAACCAACCAGGCTAATCCATGGGATTCTCCAAGCCAGAATACTGGAATGGGTTGCCATTCCTTTCTTCAAGGGATCTTCCTGACCCAGGGATTGAACCTGGATGTCCTGCATTGCAAGTGGATTCTTTACCATCTGAGCCAGCAGGGAAGTCCCAGTATCAAACAGATGGTCCCCTTAAATAGGACTTAAATAGGACAAGTCACCTCCTTGTCCCTAAAGGCATTTGAGGCTCAGTGGTAAAGAACCCAGCTGCCAGTGCAGGAGACAAGGGAGTCTCAGGTTTGATCCCTGAGTTGGGAAGATCCCCTGGAGGAGGAAATGGCAAGCCACTCCAGTATTCTTGCCTGGAAATTCCCATGGACAGAGGAGCCTGGGCTACAGTCCATAGTGTCGCAAAGAGTGGGACACGACTGAGAAGGCATGCATGCACCTAATTTATGACCATGTTTTTCTGAATTCAGGGCCAGAGAAGACATAGGGGAAAAGGTCATATTACACTGTGATATGACAAAAGATCATATGAGTAAGGAATCTATGATGTAGAAGCTAACGGATTTGTGTTTACTGAAAGAGAGCAACAAAACCTGATAATGCCCAAAGCAAGATATTATATAAACGAACAAAACAAAAAAACCAGACCTGTCCAAAATAAAAGTCCATTCTACAGTGACTAATACCCATTGGATGCTTTCCAGCTTGTCATGGGGATGCTGTACTGTAACAGAGAGACTAATAGAAGATAAATTAATTTCTCAAAATCACTTGACTGATATTGAAGAGTAACCTCCCTCTGGGATAAGAATTGACGGTAGACTCTGTGCAATCATGACCAATGTGATGAAGAGTTGGAAAATAGAGGAGATTTTTAACTCATTTAGAATGTGTAGATCTGTATTCCCTTCTCTAAAATTTAAATGTAAAACTGCTTATTAATTTGGCTTAATCCATTCTTTGGCTTCATGAATTAAGATGACCTTAAAATATGACCTGAGTCCCCAGAGTGCTTGTGTGGTGTTTTCATACTATACATACAAATGCCTCCACCCAGAGTCCGAAGTGGGAAGTGTGCTCCTTTTCAGGTCACTCACTCCAGCTCTCCACAAACTGTAACCTCACTTAATTTCCTGATTTTTCTTCCATACTTTCTAATTTACGGCCCCAGTTGAAACATTTCAATGCATGTAGAGCCACTGAGATGTAACATAGCCCTTATAATGAACCCTGCTCCATAGTAGGTTATATCACATGAAATCAAATTAATTTTGCACCGTAGATTGTCACAGAGTAGATTTTCAATAAATAAATTTCAAGTTTAATCTTCAAGTTACTCTAAGGTCTATGGTATTCGTTACATTGGTTGCTTCTAGACTCAGAAGAAGAGGATTCTGAGATTATTTTTATGATTATTTATTCATTTGTTTAATATGTGCAACACATCTAAACCTGAAAAGGGAGAAAAACAAGGCTAAGCTGATGAATTAGAATCCATTTAAAAATAAAATCCAATCTGACTTTTACTAAATGTACTTTTAGGTTAAAAGTATTAGCCAGCCCTTTATTTGGCATAGCATTTTCTATAGCATGTTAATACAAGATTTTCTCTGACTTGTACTTGGATCCAGCATTAATATTACAAAGATTAGTTGTTGCTTTAGAAATGAAAGCCTTGTTCAGTCCTATCCAAGTTCTACTTAATAGGTCTCTTTATCCTTATTGAAACTCACTATGGCCTTAGTGTTTTAAACCAACACAATGGGAATATCATTCTGTGAACCCTGCTTCATAGTATGTTATATTACATGAAATCAAATTAATCTCACACAGTGTCTATCATAGCGCAGGTTTTCAATAAATAAATTTCAAGTTTAATCTTTATATTACTCTGAGGACTGTGGTATTGGTTACAGTAGCTATTTCTAGATTCAGGATGCTATATTGTTGGCTGTAGGCCTCTGCCTCTAACAACTTGTCCCTCTATCTACTTTCTGTACAAATTGGAAACATCAACATGTGCTTTTAGGACCACCATGCTCCCACTTTTCCCTAATGGTAACTTGCAAAATATTAATTGCAATTAAAAATAAAATTCAAGACTCCCCTGAAGGGAAGCATTCTCTTATATCATTTGAGTAAAATTCTCTCCAAAAGAAATTTGCTTCCTGGATTTCATTGTACACAGACTGCAGAGTGAAAAGGTCTTTGTGAGAGATGAGGAGAAATAGCCACTCTAAAACCATCAGGGATGGGTACTAAGAATTTTGTTAGTTCATTAATTCATCCACTTAACAGTATTCACTGAGTCCCTACCATGGAAAAGCATTATTTCATGTTCTGGTAATATGAAAAATAAGACCAAAAAAAAAAAAAAAGTCCTGCTTTTATGCACAAAAGACAAAAATAAGTGGACAAATAAAGACTATATAGGTTGAATCAAGTAGCAGTGGGATAAGTTTTAGAATAGACAGTTGCTTCAGTCAACCATTGCTGCGAAAATGCTGCATAACAAGCTACCCTAAAACTCAGCCACTTAAATAATTCAATTCTCTTTGTATAGCTGTGAGTTAGTCAGCATGACCCTGCCTTAGGCCCAGGAAGCTCCGCTTCACCATTGCAGTTTTGCAAGCTGACTAGTTCTGCTTTGCTTGATGTTTCTTCTCATTCTGGGGTAAAGCAGGGAAAGTTCTTCTTTTGGCAGTGGCAGAGAAGCAAGAGGGCAAGTCCCAAGATGCAACTGATATTAAGTCTTTGTTTTCCTTATGTGTACTATTATCTCCTGTCTACTAATATCTCCTTGGCTAAAGCAAGCCTCATGGCCAAAGTCATAGTCAAGGGTATGGAAGTATATTCTACCCACTCTGGGAGGGCGCATGAGATGAGTATTTGCTGAATGAAGGTCACAAAGAGTCAGACAGGACTGAGTGACTGACACTTTCAGTTTCTATCTAATTCCAATATTTATTGAAGATCTCCGAAGGAAAATGTTGGCTTCTTTAGGGAAAAGTCAGAAGCCCAGTGTGCTTGAAATAGACAGACAGAGAAGGAATCAGAGGCCCATTCAGGATAATAAAGGTCACAGTCAGAAGTTCTTCCTAAATACAGCAGGACAGCTTTAGAGAGTAATAAGAATAGATTTACCGAAGAAAGAAAGAAGACAAAAACAGCAAAAAACAAAAAAAACTTCTCGGTATGGTGACTGGATTGAAATGGAGTAAGACTGTTGGTAGGTGTACTATGTAAGTGACTATTACCGCGGCCCAGAGGAGCAGCGGCGGCTCAGGCCTGAATGGTGATAAGAAGATGATAGCTTGGAGCTGAATGGTGATGGTGGAGTCAGGAAAAGGACTGGGCCTTGGAATACTTTTGGGTGGCAGGCCCGCACCCTAGGGAGATCTGATAACTTGGAAGTGATGGGAGCGTGGAAATTGTAAATGACTTCCAGTTTTTGGATCTGTGCAATTCAGTGAATGATGCTTCTAATTGCTGAATTAGGGAACATTAAGGGAGAAGGATATTTTTAGAAAGGTGTTCGAAGGACTCAAAAGTTTTATTTTGGGCATGCCATGGCCTCGGGTGGAAACCCTGACACCCTGGAAACAGAAGTGAGTCTGTCTGGAGGCCCTTGACTGGACCCCAGGTCCTGGCAGAGGGACTTATCTTCTTGGGCCAGCGGAGGGTCAAGGGCAAGGAGTGTCCTTTGTGAAGGGCGACAAGGGCGGCCCCTGTGCCTCACCAGTGGTGCTCAGCTACCCTGAACTCAAGGTCCTCCAGGAAGCCCCCCTCAACCTGCAAGACCAGGAGTCCTCCCGGTGTTCCCTCATTTCTCTTCATCACCCTAGAATGGAACTCACCTGTTCATCTCCCCTGCATGCTAAGTCTCTTCAGTCATGTCGGACTCTTTGAAACCCCAGGGGCTGTAGCCCACCAGGCTCCACTGTCCTTGGGATTCTCCAGGCAAGAATACTGGAGTGGGTTGCCTTGCCCTCCTCCAGGGATTTTCGTGGCCCAGGGATTGAACCCCAGTCTCTTAGGTCTCCTGCAGTGGCAGGTGGGTTCTTTACCACTAGTGCCATCTGAGAGCCCTCAGCTGCCCTGCTAGAATATAAACGCTATGATGGGTGATGGGAACCGTGCTGTCTTGCCCACCAGCTGTAGCCTTGGCACCTAACACAATGCCTGGCACACAGAAGACACTTGAATGGACACACAATTCATGAACTTTGGAGTCAGTGGCTCAAGGAGAACTGGCTAAAGAGCTTGAGGAGGAAGCTTCAGTGTTTCCCATCCCTGCTTCCCTTGGCACCTAACACAATGCCTGGCACACAGAAGACACTTGAATGGACACACAATTCATGAACTTTGGAGTCAGTGGCTCAAGGAGAACTGGCTAAAGAGCTTGAGGAGGAAGCTTCAGTGTTTCCCATCCCTGCTTCCCTGCTGCCATCCCCCTGCCTCAGTGTCTCTGTGGTTTACTCGGAAGACCCTTTAGTCAAAGTTACACTAGCAGAAATGAATTGATACCCCGCTGACAGTTTGGTGAGGATTAAATGAGATCACACAGAAAGCAATTTAGCATCATGGGGCTGTGGTAAGCACTCAGTGAGTAAACGGGCTGCTGCTGCTCAGTCGTGTCTGACTCTTTGTGACCCCCCCAGACTGTAGCCCACCAGGCCCCTTTGTCCATGGGGCTTTCCAGGCAAGAATACTGAAGTGGGTGGCCATTTCCTCCTCCAGGGGATCTTCCTGATCCAGGGATCGAACCTGCGTCTCTTGCATCCCTGCATTGGCAGGCGGATTCTTTACTGCTGAGGCACCTGGGAAGCATGTAAGCAAATGTAAATCCCTATTAATTCTGAAGGTGACTTCTTGCTTTTCAAGACACAATTCCCTTGTTCCTATCACTCTGTCCCTTTCTCTAGCAGCGGAATTAACCCCCTTGTCATCTGTGTCCTAGGCCTCTTTCTTATGTGTGTGCTGTTACAGTACCTCTCACACTGTATTAAAATTACTAGTTTAGGAGATGCGTGCACACCTGTGACCTGTGATCAGAGTGCTCTTCCTATTACAAGAGTCCTCCCTTCACTGTAATAATTGTTTTCAATAAAGTCTCTCCTTACCTAAAAAAAAAAAAAGTTGTCTTTTGGACAGTAAGTATACTTTAAGTACAGCTGCTGAAGATGTGATTGGGTAGGCAATCTGAGAAGTTGGAGATGCAAATTGATGGGATATTAGGGAATAGATAGGATTCACAGCCATGAGATTTAACAAGATCAGCAGGGAAAGAATCTAAGTTGAAAAAAGTAGTAAGACAAAGGAGTAGTAATAATATAGACCATTATATTCCAAATTGAGTGTCTAATATAGTCTTCAGATAAAGAAGAAAAAAGTCACTGACTCTGCTTCTGGTAAATGGGGACTCAAGTACATTTGTTCAGTTTTGTGTGTTACAAGTGATAGAGAAATCTTCTTAGAGTTTATAATAAAAGAAGAGAGAGAGATGCTTTTCTTTAAAATAAAACTCATTCATCTCATTGTTTTTTACTCAAAATAATTACACTCTAATTTGTAAAACTGATAAAAAAAAAGAAGATTGTTAAGAACTTTTCCTGTAATTCTTTCATTTTGATCTTGTCAGGCTAGTGTATTCTCCTCGGTTCTGTCTCATCTCAACAAAGATTTGGAGTGAGGGACATTAAAGCCCTTGCCTGTCATAGCTCTCAGGTCTTGGATAGACTGTGTTATCTCTTAGATCAGTGTTACAGCTCTGTGTTGCAGCTCAATTTTATTTAGAAAATAGCAGGAAAAATCCATCCGCGAGGCGTGAGGGCATGCCGAACCAAAGACGCAAAGAGAAGAGAGCGGAGGAGTGCGCCAGTGCGTGGGAGAGAGACCCCCGGCCCATTGGCCCCTCTTTTTATGATTTCCCTCCCCCTGGGCCAGCCCTCTGTAAACTGGGCTCTCCAGGAGAGCTGTTTGTTCTACCTGAGGTCCTCATTCTGGTCCTCAGACCTTCCTTTGACCTCCTTTTGTGCTATTTTCAGGGGCTTTTCCCTTCCTCGTCTTTTAGCCACTGCCATTCTAGACTCATGTTTCCTACTCTGCCTACCTAACAATCTTACTCAAAAAGGCTTATAAGTTCAATTGCTGGAGCAATATGTCCCCACATATAGAGGGGAGTAATTTTTGTGAACATATCATTTTTTTCTTTGATATGAGAAATGAGATTATGTGAGATCAGCAGAAACTACAATATGGAAAATCCTTAGTCAAATATGGCAACTCATTAACATGTGAATCCCAGGCAAAGCTAGTGTTATGATTGGAGTTCAAGTTGCAAAATATGCTTTGGCTGCAGAAATCCATCGTCAAGTTTTCCAAGTTAATTACCACTACAGATGCAAGAGCAGAGACAGGAAGAGCCAAGGGGAAAGAAGCTGGGAATTTATGGGGATTACGGGCAAAGCATGATTACACATAGATTGGAAAATTGGACATTTGGTTTACATTTACCTAACTCTCCAAGGACTGGATTATACCTGCTTTGTGTGTACAATAGTATATGTGGGTGTGGGTCTGTGAATGCATTTAATTGTCTGTTTGTTTAGAAAATGGACCTTAACTGAACAGAAAAATCAATTGAGTTTACAAAGAGATTGGCATCATTGTTTGTTCAGAGGAATCACAGTTCCAGTTCCAAACCAGAGACCCATTTAGAGGAATGGAGTAAATCTACAATTTGTTCACTCAACTGGTGAATGCACATGATCCCAGGTTGTATTTCTTAAATATCCTTCTAAAGTTGACCAGTCAGGGAGGACACTAATGACTAGAGTGAAGTCTGAGAGAATTGACCTCATTAGTAAAGACTCAGATCAAATATTAAGATTAGTGATAACAGGAGTTCTCAGTCATTGAAATTAGACATGTGGCTAAAAGAAATGTCATAAAAAGAAACATGGAAGAACAAGTTAGAAATTTAAAATAATCAGCATTTCAATTCAATTTAGTGATTATTGGCTCAGACGGTAAAGCGTCTGTCTACAATGCAGGAGACCCAGGTTCGATCCCTGGGTTGGGAAGATCCCCTGGAGAAGGAAATGGCAATCCACTCCAGGACTATTGCCTGGAAAATCCCATGTACAGAGGAGCCTGGTAGGCTACAGTCCATGGGGTTGCAAAGAGTCGGACACGACTGAGCAACTTCACTATCACTATGTATTGAGTACTTACAGATTGTAAACCTTGGAAGAAGGGAATATATAATCATGTGTGAGCATCCTTTTTTTCTAGAAGTTTACAGTTGAGTGTGTGTGCTTAGTTGCTCAGCTGTGTCTGATTCCTTGCGATCTCATGGACTGCAGCCTGCAGGCTCCTCTGTCTATGGGATTCTCCAGGCAAGAATACTGGAGTGGATTGCCTGTCTCTTTGCCAGGGGATCTTCCCAATCCAGGGATCAAACCCAGGTCTCCTGCCATCTCCTCAGAATCTCCTCAGATTCTTCACCATCTGAGCCACCAGTGAATCCCTATTACAGTTGTAGGGGAGGGGAAAAATTTTTTCCCTCTACCCTTCCAGGTTTTCATTGAGATCCCCATCCCCACCCTCTGCACCATAGTAACTGATTAGCAGTTTACAAACAGAAGTTTAATACCAGGTACACTTTCTGCATACATGGGAGATATCCAGAAAAACTGAGCTGCTCCCCAAAATGGTCCAAGCCACCACAATAAATATCATCTTCAGCTAAAAACAAAAGAGAGATGTTGGGGAGGGGCTTGGGAAAGGCCTGTTAATGGGAGATTATCAGCAAAAGCACAGTAAACCAGGATATAATTGCTATGAAATTGGTGCCTTCTCCACTGGGGAGAGTTTTCAGAGGTGCAGTCATCCTTCCCTTCCAGGCATAGTTTAGAGAGGAAGATAACCTTACAAGTGGAGATTCTCCTTATTAAAGTAAAGGTCCCTTAAAAACGGGGTAACTTCTACTCAGTTTTCAGAGCTTCTCTTGTCTCAGCTGTGTCTTGAAAATAACCAGCTTAAGATAATCAACACAGCAAAGAGGCATATTTTGGGAGTGCAAATTCTGCTTCCCTTCACAGTTGACCACAAACAGCTAGCAGAAACTGGAAGGAGTAGAAACAGATGAGACTTTCAGGATTCAAACTTGGAAAAGTTTACTTTGAAAAGGTCATAAAATACAGCCTTTTTAAAATGAAAGATAATGTCAAAAAGTGAGAGACAGAGAGGTCACAGAGAAGAAGGAAGAAAGATTCCAGATGATAGAAATGCTACAGGGTAAATTTTAGGTATTAAAGCATAAAAAGGTCAGAGAGGCCAGGAAGCTCTATGTAAATGGGTTACTAGAACTTCCAAAGATAGAGGAAGAAATCACCTGAAAGTGAAGAAATACTATTTATTAAACAGTTCCTGAGGTTTCCCATCTCCATATTAAATATGTTTACAGACCACTCTTCACAGTTGCCAATCCTTCAGGTATTTCTGCTGATTTTTTAAAATCAATACTCAACTAATACAGGTCTGAATTAAGCCACAGTAGAAACTTGGAACGGAGAAGGTAATGGCACCCCACTCCAGTACTCTTGCCTGGAGAATCCCATGCACAGAGGAGCCTGGTGAGCCCGTTGGGTAGCAAAGAGTTGGACATGACTGATGTGATTTAGCATTCAAGTATTCAAGCATTCAGATAAATAGATAAAACCTGTTTAGAATTAGCTGCTCCATGATGACCTCAACCTGCTGCTGCTGCTGCTAAGTCACTTCAGTCGTGTCCGACTCTGTGCGACCCCACAGACGGCAGCCCACCAGCCTCCTCCGTCCCTGGGATTCTCCAGGCAAGAACACTGGAGTGGGTTGCCATTTCCTTCTCCAATGCATGAAAGGGAAAAGTGAAAGTGAAGTCGCTCAGTCATGTACGACTCTTAGTGACACCATGGACTGCAGCCCACCAGGCTCCTCTGTCCATGGGATTTTCCAGGCGAGAGTACTGGAGTGGGGTGCCATTGCCTTCTCCGGACCTCAACCTGGAAGGCCAACAAATAAAGATTGTATTCAATCACTTCAATCGTGTCTGACTCTTGCAAACCCATGGACTGTAGCCTGTGAGGCCCCTCTGTTCATGGGATTTTCCAGGAAAGAATACTGGAGTGGGTTGCCATTTCCCTTCTCCAGGGACTCTTCCTGACCCAGGGATGGAACCTGGGTCTCCTGCATTGCAGGGAGATTCTTTACCAACTGGGCCACTAGGGAATCCCAGAGTAATGTTCAAACTCTTCACTAGTATTTCAAGAGCTAAATAAAAATTAGTGTTTTAGGCATAAAATCTTTAGAATAAAGATATTTCACCCATCTCCATAGAAAGGAGCCTGAAATCCTGCATAAAAGGCATCATCGTGGTACTTCTTAAAATACTTTAAAAGGCAAATATCCACACATAACTTTCCTTTTCTTAGAACAGATAATTTAATTGGTTTTCCGAAGCTTAAAGGCATTGGGCTGAAAAACAAAGGCGTAACAGACTTTTTAAAAATACCATTTCAAGGTCAGATAATGTTTATCTATATCCTAATTTTACCACAAAAGTCACATACCTTCTTTTCCCCACAAAGAAAAATAGTGTATACAATTTATCTGATTTTGAATCATTTGCCATTTGTTTACACATATCCCCCAATTCTTTCAGTTTATCATATTTAAAATAATTTCTACACTGACAACTAATATTAAAGTGATACATTTAAAACAAGGAGAAGGCAATGGCACCCCACTCTAGTACTCTTGCCTGGAGAATCTCATGGCAGGAGGAGCCTGGTAGGCTGCAGTCCATGGGGTCACTAAGAGTCGGACACGACTGAGCAACTTCATTTTCACTTTTCCCTTTCATGCATTGGAGAAGGAAATGGCAACCCACTCCAGTGTTCTTGCCTGGAGAATCCCAGGGATGGGGGAGCCTGGTGGGCTGCTGTTTATGGGGTCACAGAGTCAGACATGACTGAAGCGACTTAGCAGCAGCAGCAGCAGCCCCATTTAAAACAAATTGAATTCCCATTATCCATTCTTCCCCTTTTTCATCTAACTAATTAGGAATAAATTTTGCCAACATTTCCCTGAGCCTCATGTATTAAAGAAATCAGTTGAGATAAATAGGAATCACACTTACTTTTTACAATCTGGCTGCTATCACACATTTGAAAAGATTAGTTTTTCTATTTGCAAGTCAGAAGCTCATAAAATGACTAATTTAAATGTGATGCAAAGAATATAAAATTTCTTGCTATATTTATTAAAGTGCCCTTGAAGTATTCTGTCACAAAGATGCTCTAACAGTGAGAAGAAAGTAAGCATAATGCTCAAAATTCTAATATGATCAGTTAAGTGAAAATAAAGCTTTTTAGACCTCTGTTGTGCTCCCTAGTGGCAGGAAAGCAAATTCAGAGTACATATTTCACATTTCTTTGCTAGTTAATTACACTGTATACACAAAACTTTCCTCAAGTGAGTCGTGTTCAGTGCTGTGTGGCATGTAGACCTGTAAAACAAACTAAAAGTAATAAAAATATCAGCCATTGTTAAATTCCTAAATATTAAATTACATGAATGACTATTTTAAATTATTATTAACAGTTGGAAATTGGTCCTTCTTCTTAGGGGTAGGGTAAAATAGAGTAGCCAATCCCATAGACACATACTATAGGGAATAAATCAACTCCCTGTAGTAATCAAGACTTCTTTTCTAGATTGTTACTATCTGATATGTTTCAGAAGTGAGCAAGTCTCAGACCCCTTAACCTCAAATATTCACATTTCTAACAGCACCGTCTTTTCAGCTCACGTCATATATCCTGAAATACTTAATGCAAGAAGAAAACTTCATTCCAAAAGACATTTTGAGCAATTTTCTACTGATAACCCCGAGAGGGAATGAGTGTCATTGTAACTCATGTGAAGATGCTATCTTAGAAACAGGACTGGTGGACAGTGGTTATTTAGAATTGGCTCCTTTCCAGAAGCGCAGTCTCATTTTGGGGACTGTCATGGGGAAGAAATCTGATACAATGGTGAGAGACAGTGAGAAGGGGGTTACAGACGGAACAGAATGTGCCACCAAGAATGAATGTCAAAGGAAATGCAGACAGAAAAAGAGGAAAGTATCAGAAAACAGCAGTCAGTGATACAGCAATACATGCCTGCTAGCACATAAATGATTTATGGATGGATTTTGTAAACATGAAATTCTTTTTCTAAAACATTCAACCATAAGTCAGCATATGTAATTCAATCATCTTTTCAGTTACTTGTATAGATTTTACGATTTGTTAAGAAATAATACTCTTAGAGCTACTAGTCTCTCTTAAAATTCGTTTTCTCTCCTTTCTCTAAATTTTCTTGCTTAACCTAGTGTTATAACTGATTCTCTGCTTATCTTCCACCTCCTTTCTTCTTCCAGAGCATTGACAACAGTATATAGCAGAACTATATTATTCCTGAAACCACAAAACACTTGTTCAAAAGTGTGGATTATCAGAAAAGAATCCTAACTCTTTAACAACTTCCAAACCTAAAGAATTACTGACTTTAGGCATTCATCCTGGAGATTTTACTCACACTAGAAATAACAGATCTTATGCTTCACAAAATCAGAATGACAACTTCTTAGAGTCAGAGAATGAGAGGAAATGGGGGAAAGAATAGTACTGGAAGTTCTTTTCCAGTATGCTCTATATGGAATTGCTTTTGAATGACTCCTTTTGTGCGTCATTAATCTGGAGCAGCGGTGGCAATTAGGGAAGATGTCACTGTTCCTGGAGGTTCAGAAGTGGGGGGGAGGTGTGAGGGGACAAAGGAAAAGGGGAGGAGGAAGTGGGGTGGGCTGGAGATGAAGGGTACATCGTGAAGAGATAATCTCTGTGTGCTCATGACATCATCTCCTGCATGTATATATATAGGGAATGGCCAAAGCATCGCTCATAGTTCAGTACTTCCAAAGTCAGCTGTGCTAGAGAGCCCCCTTCAGCCTGTCCCTGACGTTTATGAACTTGGCTTGCTAGAAGGCTCAACATGATGGCAGGAATGAAAATCCAGCTGCTGTGCGTGATGCTCCTGGCTTTCAGCTCCTGGAGTCTGTGCTCAGGTAAGCTCAGCTGCATTTCACAACTCCTTGAAATGAAATCTTTTTCTGTTTTTGCAATGTGTTGTTACTAATGTTAATGTATCTGAGGAGAAGAGTTTCTCCCTTATTCTGATTTGCTTTTTAGTGATAGAAACTGTATGTTTTCTTTCTCTGTCTTTATGATTACAAGAACTGAAAATTTTCCTTTCCCTTTTAAAATTTGCTAGGTAATAAAAGGGATTTCAATAAGACACTTCATGTTCCCGTTTGCAATGTAATCACTAGGAAAAAAAATGTAAAACTTAAGCTGATCTAATAAAAAGTACAGAAGTGGTGCCTGTCAAAATGCAAACTCATAATTCAAACTGATTCTATTTGAAATGTTTTATATCATCTTCATTCACTCTCTTAAGACATGGTGGCTTCTCCCTTTCAAAAATTATTTTCTTCATAGTGTGTGTATTAAGATAAAATGAATATTGATGTTTAATGAATCAACAGAATAAAGCATTATTTGTAGAAAATGATCTCTAGGAAAATACAAAAAAATGCCAAGCTTTTTTTAAGAATATATTTTAAATAACTTTTTTTCTGTGACAGGTAGACATATTACAAATTTCACGATTTTCTTGCATGTCATTTAAGTTAATACATAATGTAACTAGAATATTATTCTTATATTGATAAAAATTATTTCCCTATAGTGTATTTTGCATGTGATAATTAAGAAGAAGTCATGCATTGCTAAATATCTATTAATAGCTTACCTTGAAAATAAATTTCAAATTTTAGAGAGTAATATGAACTATAATGACTGCAATATGCTCCAATTAATGTTTGAAAAATAATTGAATGATCATATCAAGGTGAAAAAAAAAAACAAGGGATAAGTTTAGCAAAAATCATTTAACTTGTTTTATACTGTAATGTCATAAATATGACACTGAAATGTTTAATTCAAATTCCTGCTCTGATTTTCATTTAGTGTTCCATAACATTATTTCTATTACCTTATGTATTTTCCAAGATTTTCTTCTCTGTGAAATGTTTATTAGTGGAAGCTGAAAGGGTGTTCTAAAAAATATCAGAAGTCCATTTTCAACACTCTTGTACATGTATTGGTGGCCATCTTTACTTTTGCTTAAATGATTTTTTAATAGCCTGTGATAAAATTACCAAGTACACATAATTCTAAATCCTTGTTAATATAGAGAAACAAATCTTTCAAAGTGTGTTTTGTAAAATAGCATCTCAAATAAAATAAATCTCAGTGTCTTTCTTATTCCAAAATTATCAATAAGTAACTTCCTTTGGTTTTGTCTTTAAAAATCATCTTGTACTTACCTTTTCATTATGTTGCTTTGAAAATATCAATATGTATATACTCTATATATATATGTAAACTACTGCCAGTAAAAATTAACCAGCATATTTGATGACATCTTTGTAGTATAATCAGGTTTTATTATCCTGAGATTCAGAGATTTAACAACTCCAAATCATCAAGAACTCTCCTGGCATAAAATCATGTGCCTATTTTCATAAAAGTGCTTCTATTGTTGTGTTCTGTTAGCCTAAAATAAAACTATAATTGTTTTTTTTTTTTAAATATTATTATAAGGAGAATAAATACATGGCAAAGACAATAAACTTCTAAGACAAAGTTTGTTGAGATTGATCTTAAATATTCAAGTTATAATTATACGATATGCGGTTATGTAGTAAACATGTGCTTTTGATTTTACTCAGATTCAGAAGAGGAAATGAAAGCGCTAGAAACAGATTTATTGACCAATATGCATACATCAAAGGTAACTTTTTCTTTCTTTCTAAACCAAAGCCTGAAAACATATGAACTCTTGTTATAAACATGGTGTCCTCTTCCTATAGTAATAGCTTCCCATTGAGACTGAAAAGCTCATTGGGAAGCATTTCCTTTTGGGGGAAACTGTTCCTTAAGTTCAAAGAACTTAAGGGTATCGATGTGGCAGGGACAGAAGTTTAGTGATATCAATCACTATGTTGCAAATTTAATTAAGTAGTCCCATATTATTTGTGTGGAAATCCTCTCTCCATTTCAATCACATTATATATGATGAAAGATACACTGACTTCAAGTTAAAGACATAGATGAAAATTAAGCGACATTTTTTGCCTTTTGTTTTGCTATTGGGGAGAGTGAAATGGAGTTCCTAAATTAAGAATGAAAGTTTGTGAAATCCATGAAGAAATGAGACAGAAAGTAAAGAGCAAAGACCGGCAAACAGAAACCTGGAGATCTAAGCCTGCAACTGTGACTTGTGAACAATTTGATCTTCAGCAAGGGGGCTAGTTAACAATGCTTGCCTTTGTATCCTCGTTTTCAAATGTTGGGGTGGGAGTTTATGATCTCCTAGTTGTTGTTGATTAGTTGCTAAGGTGTGTCCAATTCTTTTGCGACCCTTAGGCTGTAGCCTGCCAGGCTCTTCTGTCCAAGAGATTTCCCAGGCAAGAATACCGTAGTGGGACATTTACATGAAGTCCTCCTCTGGATTTAAATTCTCCGCATAACAAAAATGTATTGGAACCTGCTTATTGTTTGTATTGAATCAGATAAAACTTTGTACTGGACCTTTTTATTCCTCTCTTGGGATCTTGAAAGCAAGGTTTTTAGACTCCAGCCTATACCTAAGAATAAAACTCAATTAGAATATCCCCAGGTACCACGCTACTACACAATTTTGATTTACCCAGAATGAAATAATCAGAATATATCTAAACGTAGAGTTAGAGAACAGGGTTCCCAACCAAAAGATGTTTCTCAACAAAACAAAACAAAACCAAAAATCAAAAATATATTTTGAAGTGAGGCCCCTGTGTAATCGCTGTTGTAACACAGGTCCCAAAGTTGAGGACCCAAGATTCCACAGATGCTGTGATTAGAAAGTAGATGTTCAGAATTCCTCCTGCCACCTCAGGTCTGCCCTAATTAGATGATGAAAGATATGCTGGGCAGATATCCAGGGCAATACCTCTGGCATATAAGTAGAATTATGTTCAATAGTGGATGTGAAGGGGAAATACCCATTTGTGTGTGTGTTTAAGAGTGTGAGGCATTATTATCTAAACGCTAACAGACATTTTCTACTATGGTCCTTAAAAGACATTTGGGTATTTCCACACTTGTCCAGATCTATAAAAGTCGAACACATTGAAACCAAATTCTACCATAACTTGTTAGACTTCCTATCGCAAATGATCAAATTTTATTTAGTCATTAAAACTCAGTGACCAAGTATATTTAACTTTAAGAAAATAGATCCTTTGGTTAATATTCAATCAGAATATCCATGACTACAATCACTTCAACTCATAAATAGGAAGACAAGTGAAGTCAATAGTCTTATTTAAATAATGAAGCAGATTAGTATGCCTTAGTGTCTTGGTAGAGATTTTGCCTTTATGATTTCAAGTTTAAATTGATAAATAAAGGTCCTAAGTAATCTCTAATATGTGTTATGGTTCAGGGAGTGCTAGCTACTTTGCAAAAACATGGGAGTGGTTATGATTCCTTCCCTGATGAAGATACTGCAAGGGAAAAGCAATTCCAGTATATGGTATGGTTTAGTTTTATTCTTAAGAAAAATACATAGCAAAAGTGTAGACACAAATATATATCTCTCTTTCATTCAGTTATAGAATATATCTTTAAAACAGATCATGGAAGAAAATTTGAATCCCATTGCCTCTTTGAAATAAGTAAAATACAGACTACAATGAAGAAGCACTCAGAAGTATAATTATCCCAATTTTGGTGCTAAAATTGGAACAAAAAGCTCATTTCTTGCTTTGTACAAAACTACTACCACTTATTTCTCTCTGATTCAATTCATGTTTGCTGTGGGTATTCTATGCAAATAAGGACTCTAAACTTTTGACCATTTTAAGCAAATTACTGTATTTCAATTTTTAAAAGGATAGTATTATTAAGACTATTTATTAATTAGTAACACTATTAATAATTCCATTATTAAAAGCTTCCAAAAACTCCAGCTTTCCTCTTTCCACTCTAAAGGTAGAATATGTGAGCAGTTTCAATTTTAAAGTAAAACTGTTTAGACACCGAAATGTAGCAACAGAAAGTCAAGAGAAATGGCAAATTTTGACGAGAAGTGGAAGATAAGGATTTTTTTCTCACAATACAATTCTCTTCATTACTGATCCTAGTGCTTTGATATAGATTTATTAAGAAAGAGAACTATCCACAGTATGCAGAAAGGTCAAGTTCAACTCCAAATACAACAAAGGCAAGTGTGGGTTTCCAGCCAAGGAGCAGGGTTGGAGTGGGGGGTGGGGGGGGTCAGTGTATGGAAAATTACTAAAAGGAAACTCTAAATCTAGGAGGATTCTTGCTAGACTACTCAGCAGAATTCTAGGATGATCAGATACCAACAGTGAGGCATTTTTACCAACTTGACTCCAAAGGATTCTTGCTAAAATTGGACTCAGTTGGATGAAGGACAAAGGCCAAGTTTGGGACCTCATCAGGAAGAGGGTTCAGGGTAGCCTGACTCAGATTTCATCAAAGAGAGAGTCTTTGTCATTTTCTTGAGCAAACTATTTAAACCTCATAAGAAATGTTCTCAAATATTAGTGCCTGTCTATTTAGACACCATATGGTCCAAAGCACTCTCTCTGCTATGCTTCCAGAGTATGACAGGGGCTAAGGTGATATTAAATAGTAGCACTAAGTGTTACAGTGACTGTTTTAACTGGCAGAAGAGAGCAAGATGCTTTACTGTTTTCTCAACCAAAAATTAATCAGACAACACAAGTCCTGACAAATAATTGATGAATAAAGCATTCTGTGGCTAATTAGTTTGAGGAGCATTGGATATTATGTTGGCACAATTGAAAAGTTGGCTTCCCTGGGGGTTCAGATGGTAAACAATGTGCCTGCAATGCAGGAGACCTGGGTTCGATTCCTGGGTTGGGAAGATCCTCTGGAGAAGGGAATGGCTACCCACTCCAGTATTCTTGCCTGGAGAATTCCACGGACAGAGGAGCCTGGCTGGCTCCAATCCATGGGGCTGCAAGCAGTCAGACATAACTGAGTGACTAATATACACATATACTAAAAAGTTTTAATGAATATTTGCAAGCAAAAAATTCTGGGGATACTAAATTCAAGAAGCTTTTAAGTTTCCTTTAAACTCAAGTTTTCCAATTTACTTGACAGCAAAACTCCTTTTCAAAAACAGTGAGGACAAAGCTAGTGTTTTAAGGAACATATTCAGACGATCTCTAAAGAACTTTCTGGATATAAAATTGTAGCGTTGCCTTAATTAGCAAGACGTCAGGTGTTGCTGCCACAGAATGGAGCATGTTGCCTCTTAAGGTTCCCATGGCAAAAAAAATTGAAGCAGTGGGCTAACAATCATGTTCAAGGGGCATAAGTGAAAGGGTTTCCAAACTGGTTGGAAACATTATAGTGAATATCTTTGTACTTATAAGTTTTCATGTCCCTAGGATAAAATCTTAATCAAAAGGTATGCATATTTACAATTTTAATACATATTGCTAAAAACACTTTTCAAGAAGTTATTGCAAGGTTTACTCAGACCAACAAATATTTGGAAGATAAAGTGTTGTTCCTCCATATTCTCATAAGCACATTGAGTGTACTTATACTTTTAGGGTCCTTGATTTGCTAGCAGCCAAGCTGAACGTCATTCCACATATTTCTGTTACAAATTTCTTCTTTGATGAGTGATTCTGTGCCTGTCTGCTCATATTATTTGCCTGAGGCTTAATTTTTTTTTTTTTTTACTTTATTTTACTTTACAATACTGTATTGGTTTTGCCACACATTGACATGAATCCACCACGGGTGTACATGCGATCCCAAACATGAACCCCCCTCCCACCCCCCTCCCCACAACATCCCTCTGGGTCATCCCCATTTTTATGGAATATTCCCCAGTTTCTTTTTGAAGAGCTCCTCCTGTGTTAAGTATATTAGCATTTTGTGACAGCTTTTACACTATATCTTGCTTTTGATTTTAGTTAAGGCTGTTAGCATTCTAGAGACAATTTACAAATTTATGCATGTAAAATTATCTTTTTCTTTATGAATTCTGGTTTGGCTATTTGCTTAACAATATTTTTCCAAATTTATAAAATAAATTCTATACATTTACATATTTTTATTTTTACTCATATTTATCCCATCTGGATATTGTTAGACTATAATATATCAATAAAAGTTATAACTAGATCTAAATCCAGATTTCCCCTGAACCAACTGTCTCAAGGACTTCAAATGCACACTTTGCTGTGTGCTTTTCAATCATATGGACTTGGATCAAAGTTTGGACATTATATTCTTTTGAGTTTAATATTTATTCTTGCTGTATTGATTTACTCTTTGATTCAGTCCAGTTCAGTTCAGTCGCTCAGTCATGTCTGACTCTTTGTGACCCCATGAACTGCAGCATGCCAGGCTTCCCTGTCCATCACCAACTCCCAGAGTTTACTCAAACTCATGTCCATTGAGTCGATGATGACATCCAACCATCTCATCCTCTGTCGTCCCCTTCTCTAGCCCTCAATCTTTCCCAGCATCAGGGTCTTTTCAAATCTGTCAGTTCTTCGCATCAGGTGCCCAAAATATTGGAGTTTCAGCTTCAGCATCAGTCCTTCCAATGAACACCCAGGACTGATCTCCTTTAGGATGGACTGGTTGGATCTCTTTGCAGTCCAAGAGACTCTCAAGAGTCTTCTCCAACACCACAGTTCAGAAGCATTGATCCTTCAGCGCTCAGCTCTCTTTGATCACTCTCTGATCACTCTCTGACTACTCTCTGATCACTCTCTAATTACTCTCTGATCACTCTCTGATTACTCTCTGATCACTCTTTGATCACTGAGCTCTAAGATATCTTTCAATATCTGGCAGAGTAAGTCCTGCCTCATGACCTTTTTATTTTCCTAAATTTTCTTGGTTCTCACACATTCATACTTGGAAATTAACTTCATAATTATTTCCCTACACTCCCTCTTCTTCCAGTCTCCCCATATTTTCCAGATTGGTACATTGATTTGCAACTGCACTGCATTTGGAAAATAATTCAGAGTGAATTGATGCCAATAGAATTGATACTAATATTTTTGAGTCTTCTTATCACAGCTTTGTGTTCATTACAAAAAATTTTTTATGTTCTTTAGAAAAAATTGGTGCTTTTCTTCATCTGTGTCCTTTGAGGTTTATTAATTTTTATAAGTTATTTCACATTTAGTTTCTCCTAAAATTGACAAATGAGAAGGCTGTTTACTATGGTAATAATGATTTCATATAGGGAGAAGGCAATGGCACCCCACTCCAGTACTCTTGCCTGGAAAATCCCATGGACGGAGGAGCCTGGTGGGCTGCAGTCCATGGGGTCGCTGAGAGTTGGACACAACTCAGTGACTTCACTTTCACTTTCATGCATTGGAGAAGGAAATGGCAACCCACTCCAGTGTTCTTGCCTGGAGAATCCCAGGGATGGTGGAGCCTGGTGGGCTGCCGTCTATGGGGTCGCACAGAGTCGGACACGACTGAAGCAACTTAGCAGCAGCAGCAGTAGCATAGGGTCTTATTAGAAAAGGATAGCTAGTTTAGAAAATATTATAATTTTCAGATAAATAAATTAGTCAGCTTTGATGGTACCTATGACAACTATTAATGTGTGGAATAGATTTGTGGTCTCACAATACTATAATTGCCAATATTTATTAGTATAATCATAGTTGCTGTTCCATTAGACACTAACCTGAAGTATAATAAAGAGAGAGTGGTATTTGAATATTTTCACCTGTGCTGTATACATATATATTTATGCATTTCTACTTACTGTAATTTCTATTTTCTTTCTTGCTTTGCTTGTGTATGTGTGTGTTTATGTATGTTAGCTAAAGCCTTTGTTAAATAGAGGATATGAAGTATTTGGAGCTATTCAATTTTGTGATATGAAGTTACTAAGCTAATAACAGTGTTAGGCTAGAGTAACAGTTAGATCCTGAAAGGTAATGGGTTAGCACAGTAGAAATTTATTTCTAACTCATACAACACAAGGTTAATTACAATAGCTATTTCTTTCTACATTTCAGATCAGTAAGGCAAGTGTTCCCTCTTGGAAAATGAGCCTGCTGAATGTCTGCAGTCTTATAAATAACCTGAACAGCCAAGCTGAGGAAACAGGAGAGTTTCATGAGGAGGAGCTCATTACAAGAAGGAAATTTCCTGCTGCCTTAGATGGCTTTAGCTTGGAAGCAATGTTGACGATATACCAGCTCCGAAAAATCTGTCACAGCAGGGCCTTTCAACACTGGGAGGTAAAACGAAAGAAAAATATTAATATGATTATGGTTATACTAGTTAACTCTCATTTATACTGATTGTTTTAATCCTGATAATTATCATAACAGGAAGACTTACAAATATTAAGGAAGAATAAACCATGTGTTGAGGTTAACATTCCTTCAGATCTTCAAAATGTTTTGCAAATATTTGAAGTTTAGCAAAATATCTCTTCTTTGGTCTTTAAAGGGGGGTCTATCTTCAGGCAGATTTGATCCACATGCTTTTATTGTGGATGGCATGCTTAGGCAACTTTTGGTGCTGGTGGTGATAGTGGCATACTGACGAAATTTAAGAAACTCAAAATGTTTCCTTAGAAACACTAAGTCCTGTGTGTTTGTTTATAAATAAACATAGGACACAAAAGATTTCATTTGTATTTGAAAATATTAGGTAAATAAAACTGGAATAAGTGTATATATATATATATAATTTCCATTTATACTTCTATTTCTATTTTAATTGAATGTGTGGGTTGTGGATTTTAATCATCCTTAGAAGCTGAATTAATTTGATTTGGCTAATAAAGCCAAATTTCACTATACAGAACTACAGTGAAGGAATGGATGTATATTATACACCTCATGTGTGAAATAGATACCTAGTGGGAAACTGTTGTTTAACACAGGGAGCCCAGCTAGTACTCTGTGATGACCCAGAGGGGTGGCATGGGGGTGGGTGGGATGGAGGCTCTAAAGGGAGGGGATATGTGTGTATACTTATGGCTGATTTGCGTTGTTGTATGGCAGAAACCAATACAACATCATAAAGCAATTCTCCTCCAATTAAAAATTTTAAAATGAAATTAAAATTAAAAAAATACTATGCTGGTGACTCACCACCTTTGGTTTGAAAATATTTGGAGGAGAAATGGAAGATGAAAATGCTTTAAGAAAATTTGTAATTTTCCCAACAAGGGAAACATTTCTTTCCGATGAACCCCTAAGAGAAGTTTACTTCATGTTTCATATTCTGGGCTTACATCAACATCAGGGATCTGAGGGTCTGAGGGTGCCTTTCCTGCTAATATCACCATCTCTGTAACGTGCTATCACAGAGATACCCTGTAGAAAAGAGGAAATGCGGCGCAGAACTTCTAGTATTTATTCTAACTTGCAAACAAAAAAAGTATTCTCCAGATTAAAATAAAATGAAAAAACGGTTTTTAATTTTTCTTGCTAGATTGTTTATCCTCTAATTCCAATTCCAGTTAAATGATTTTCTCTTTAAAATGTTATGTCAATAAAACATGGAAAATTGGGAAATGTCAATTATGTGCTCTTTATTCAGAAAAAAAAAAAAACCCTTAGTAAACTATAATACACAAAAATCAGGTGCACATAAGATTAAAACTTTTGCTATTTGAAATGTTACAGAGTGATTTCAAATGAAATGATGATATTATTCAGAATGTGGTGCAAGTAATTACAGACTATGTGCACAGAGAAACAAGAGATTAAGGAACTAGATTGTCTGACAGTAGCTGTTTTCCCTTCCCTGAAACTGAATAGCTGTGGGTTGAAATGAAGTATTTGTGATATGATCAATGCATACAGATTATGATTAAAACCTTAGTCTCCTATTAGTACTAATTATAGTCACCCCAAAGTTTAGAAGACAATCACAAATATGAATATAATTCTTATCTTGAGCATTAGCATTGATTTGTTTAAAAATCTTATGGAAATCATGTGCAAAACTCTGGGAAGAGTTTCTAAATATCTTATGCTGGTTGAACATTTTGAATCAGAGCAGTACTATCTGAAAAACTGTTTGGAACTAATTTTAGAATACAGTGCGTTCAATGAGATATTAGGCAAGATTTTACATGAAGATTAACTCCCTTGAGTTTTTGAATGTGAACTTGATTTTAATGATTAATTAAAGAAGCACAAGCTAAAGATCTTTAACACTTAAACAGAGCCTTCACATATGTTAATTCTAAAACAGCTAAGCAAGTAGGCAGAACAAGCATTCCTCTCTCTATGACTGAGAAATGGATCTCTAGAATGGCTTTCAATTCAAATCATTAATTAACAACGCAATTTAAATTTCTATTGACCTTTGAGGCCAAGCTTGGTTCACTAAATTCAGATCTCTATATTTGTTGTGACTTATGATATATTTCCATCTTTTGATCTATCATACATTGAAGAAAAATACTGAAAGTAACTTTAAGTGAATTTTTTTCATTTGGAGGTAGTAATATGGCCTCGACAAATAATAAAAGTTTAAAGCTAGCTTAATGAACTAGGAAGAACACTGAACAGAGAACAAGAAAAATCATGTTTTCATCCTCTCAGCCACCTGTATCTACTTGTCCTCTAGCAAAACACTTAATTGCTATGAACCACATCATCCACATATGTCTTATGTCTGAATGCAAATGAGATAAAAGGTAGATGAAACACCTTGAAATGGAAGACTTTAATGCATGTAAGTTTGATTCATATTCTGTCTATCTTGCAGTTGATTCAGGAAGACATTCTTGATGCTGGAAATGACAAAAATGAAAAGGAAGAAGTGATAAAGAGAAAAATTCCTTACATTCTGAAACGGCAGCTGTATGAGAATAAACCCAGAAGACCCTACATACTCAAAAGAGGTTCTTACTACTACTGAGAGAATAAATATTTTATTTACATGTGATTGTGATTTCTTTTAATGAAATATCATTATATTTGTGTGGAAATGTGGCAGAGCACAATTATTTTGTCTCTTCTACAGTTGTGGTTTATTAGATGTGATTTTTTCTGTATTACTATAAATTGGACTAAATGTTTAAAAATAAATCTAGATCTTGAGCATGAAGTGTTGTGTATAATTGGAGTAGATATTAATTAAGTCACATAGAATGTTTTGCCATTTTGCAAAACACTTAATGGGTTGTTGAAGCAGTTAAAATGTTTGCCATTCTAAACCAAATTAAAAGAGATTAGAATAGTTTTACCGCAAAGTCTACCCTACCTGTCATTAACTCAGAACAAAGTAATACTTGTTTTATTATTTGAATGTTTCATTGACCTGAAACACATGCTCTTTTCCAAGACTCACTCATTAATCTCAGATATGGGGAAGGTAATAGCAGTATAAAATAGGACCATCTTCAAAGAATGATTGATGAATTATTGTTAATTATGCTTATCCTAATGAATGATCTTAGACTGAATTTGTTTTTCTGTTAAATGAACTTGGTAGCTAATAAAAAGACAACAGCCATCAGAACTATGTTTCTTTGCAAATTTACTTCCATTAGAATAGTGACCCTTATCCGCTTTTCCCCCTCACATTCAGTAAATGATAGCTTTATTTTTAACTTCACTGAGGAATTTGTATGACTAATATGTTTCCCACTTAGGAGAACATTTCTGAGGCAAAAGGAATACTTGAAATGACTCCTCATAAATTTCCTTTAAGACTGTAGTTACGGTCTCATAAATCCTCACAGTCCTTCCAACCCACCATTAACAGTGGTCTAGACTGCTGCTTTGACAGGTGGCCTATGAAGACCTCTATACAGCACTGCAACCAAGTCCCATAGTCTTCTATGAAGGAAGATTACCAGGTTTTGAGTTATTCTGGAATTAAGGAGTTTTGAGAAGTCTGTGTCCTTTAGTTGAGAGCACTCTCTCCCGTAGGCTAAACTCCACTTAATAAGATTTAAGTGTAGCCCACCAATCTCCGAGTTTTTTTCTGGTAAAATCATGATTTCTCATAACCACCTCCCCACCATCTTTTACAATCCTATCAGCTTCAACATTAAAAAGCACTCAAGGAACTGATCCTAAAAAGGAAACTATTCCATAGTGCTTAGGAGTGTCCACTGTGGAGTCGGAACGCCTAGCTTCAGCCCCACTGTTCACTAGTAGTCTTGGCCACCTCTCTGTTTCCTCAACTACAAAATGTCAGATCTAGGTGAGGGCAAAGTGGTCGGATATGGCATAAAATGCTTAGAACAGTGCCTGGAATATATCAACCGCACTACATTTAACAGTTCTTCTAGCCACTTTCATACCAGTTTTCCTTTCTCCTTCAAAAAACCACAGAGCATAACACAATTTCATGGTCTAACCCTTGGTGTTTTGAACAACGGCTGATCTCTTATTACTTGCTTCATTCGTTATCCATGAGAAGTTTCACCTACGTGGGCAAAATCCCCCCACAATCGCCCTCCTCAGTCCCTGACATCTTCATTTCCAATAATAAACAGTTTAACCATTTCATCTCATCCCATCATTTCCACAGTCATACTATAGAACTTATTATACTCTCAATAAATTCAACTTCTCCAAAAATCTCGGTTTCAGACACTCTGCTCACTCTATCCACGTCATCTTCTCTTTTCAGTTCATATAATCTATCGTTCTCACGCTACCATTTATGATCTTACTGAATCTATTGCCCACCTCTGTTCACTTTTCAACTACTAATCACACTCTCACTTTGCACTTTACTTAGATTTTATCATCCAAAACTAAAATCACTATCTTACTACCCTCAACATCCTGTCCTTCCACCTTATATGAGCCTGTGGAAACACCATTAGTTAAACTGAAATCTCCCCTTGATTCTGGCCTCACCTGAGAAGCTGAACACAGCTGGACAAAAACCCCCAACTTGTTGATGAGACACACTTCAAATTTGTGATCTCCAATCTCAAGTTGGGTCCTTAGTCCTGCCCAATATCCCTATTTCATTTGCCTGATAAATTTTGCCTCTAATTCTCTCTGCTGGTTGTTTTATATCTTATCTTTTTCCCTGAATTGCAACTCTCATCCTTCTCCTCACATTTGTCAGAAGTCTTTCTAATAATCTCACCTAAAATTCAAAGCAATAAGGAGAAAATTATATCGTTTCCCTCCAACTGAATGTTACAATCCCCTAGCATTTCCCTTTACTCTGTTCCATTTCAATGGAGGAACTGTCTCTTCTCTTCTGAGGTTCACTGCTTCAATTTCTGCTTGTCAGTAAATGGTCCCACCACCTGCTGAGGTAAAAAAAAAATCTAGTCATGATTCTTAACTCTTCTCTGTAACACGCCACCACCCAAGTGGCTCAGAGGAAAAGAATCTGCCTGCCAAGCAGGAGACATAGGTTTAATCCTTGTGTGGGGAAGATCCCCTGGAGAAAGAAATGGCAACCCACTCCAATATTCTTGCCTGGACAAACCCATGGACAGAGGAGCCTGGCAGGCTACAGTCCATGGGGTCTCAAAGAGTCAGACCTGACTTTGTGACTGAGCATGCACTCACACTCTTTAATACGAACCGGGGATTTCATCTATTAAGAGCTTTTGCTGCTTTGCATTCAAAAGACATCTCATATCTGTCTGTTTCTTGCCACATCATCCACCATTATTGCCTTAATTTGCAAGTTTCCCCCTCTTGCAGGACTGTGACAGTTTCTTCCTAACCACTTTCCCATTGCCTTTCTATTTATCTACATGCATATAAAAGAATAAGGTTTTAAAAAATATTAATTAGATTGTGCCATATGTCTCTTCTCAACCCCCCACAATGTCTTTCCATTTCACTTTGAATAAAATCAAATGTTGTCGTGAAAGGCCTGAAATGCTCTGGTATTTGTCTAGTCTATTGAATTCCACTCATCCTCCTCTGGTCTCAGGGCTTTCCTGGTGGCTCGGAGGGTAAAGCATCTGCCTGCAATGCGGGAGACCTGGGTTAGATCCCTGGGTTGGGAAGATCCCCTGGAGAAAGAAATGGCTACTCTCTCCACTTCTCTTGCCTGGAAAATCCCATGGGCGGAGGAGCCTGGTAGGCTACAGTCCAAAGGGTCGCAAAGAGTCAGGCACGATTGAGTGGCTTCACTTCCTCTGGTCACATTGGCCTGCTTGCCATTCCTTTAACATATCTGGTTTGTTCCGCTCCAGAGCCTATACAGATGCTGAAACTTCTTTTCTGGAAAGCTCTTCTGGCTAAAAATCTTTTTCCCTGTACACAGGACACCCACTAAAAGACAAGCCTCCCTTTTCATAGGAATGCCTAAGTTAGAGCCAACAGATAATGGGTAGAAAAAATGTAAAAATATAACTTGTGGCTCTATTATAACTTAAAGAGAAACTTCATTCCCTGAACTTTGACTTTTTCCTTATTTTGGTTTTTTCTTGGTCTTAAATGTGAATTTATTTTAACCACACAAATGAATACCACTCTCTTGAAGATGACATTGATTGATAGAGCTTAAATCCTTTAACAATTCTGTGGACCAAATCTGCCTCACCACCCTGGATCAACCAGACTGTTACTTGAAAGAGAAATGTATTTCTAACTTATTTCAGGCACTGCATTTTTCAGCCTCCTTGCTATGCCTCAACCATTATTTTAATTGCTACGGTCTTCTCCAGAGCTTCTCATAGTTTATTTTTCACATCATTTAGACCTCTGCACATGTGATATGCATACAGTAAAGACCTTTCTTAAATTACCTTTATCCCTGAGTCAACATCCATCTAACTTTCTTTATTTGTCCACGGCCATACTTCTCTGAATGCGTTCCATCTCATTTCATCTAACTTACTTTATTTTTCTTCATATGTGAAAAAGAAAAGAAAAGCAGCCACTGACAGCAATCAACTGGGAGTTGTCCTGGCACCAGCAGCGAGGCTATGGTGTCCTCCTGTTAAATGATTTCATAGTATAAAACTTCAGACAGGGTCATTCTAACCCTGAAGGCGAAAGACAATAAACAAGACCACTCTGTAATTGTGTCTGAGCAAAATCAAAAACAAGAACACCACAAACCACAGAAATGATCAAACATCTTCCTTTCCACATAATTTGATCGAGGCCATTTTAAGCTCTATTTTTCTACCTCTAGCGTAAAACCACCATCATATCTAGTCAAAAAATTACCCTTATTTTTCTGAAAACACCCAAAGCAGAGTAAAACCACACTTTCAGAATGCTCCTCAAATCACAAATCTAAATCCTGTATAAAAAGAAAGTGTTAGTAGCTCAGTCGCACCCGATTCTTGGCACCCCATGGACTATCGTTCGCCAGGCTCCTCTATCCATGGAATTCTCCAGGCAAGAATACTGGAATGGGTTGCCATTCTCTTCTCCAGAAGATCTTCCCAACCCAGGAACTGAACCTGGGTCTCCTGCAATGCAGGCAGATTCTTTACCGTCTGAGCCACTAGGACCCATACATATACCCTCTTATTGGGATCCCATGATTTTCCACTGAATGAGGTTTCCAGCACCGGCAAACTCAATTTTGTGGGAGTGTGCTTTCTGTGGTCTTTGGCTGGCAGGCATCAGCAAAGCACATGTCGTAACGTGAAGCTATATAGCCATGTATTTGTTTACTTGTATATAATTTCTCACCCCCACCCAAATGTATAATCTTTGTGAGGACGGAGATTTTGCCTTTCTTATTCAAAGTTGAATTCCAAGGTTGAGCACCAGTCCTGCTAAGCATGAGTAAGGATTTGTTAACAAATGAATAAATTAGCAGCAAGAGGGTTTTTCCCTTATAATAATGTGACCTAACTCAGGCCAGCTGCTCACTGCTCAAAAGCCAATAAAGAGGCCAAGCTGGTGGAAAGGGAAGCTTGCTTTATTTTGGATACCAGCAACTAGGGGAGAGAGGGAGGCGGACCTCGGTCCAAAGGCCAACTCCCCCCAGCTGACAATCAGTGGGCGAGAGCTTTTATTGTCTGAGGGAGCGAGATACATGCAGAGATAGCACAGTCAGCTCTGACAGTCGTCTTGAAATTGGTCATAGGTGGGCTGATCAGCATCATTTTGTTTTAGGTACACTTTATCTTCAGTTCCAGGGTCAGTGTGTTTCCATTTCTTTGAGGCCACTTCTCAGAACTGTGGCACCTTTTGTCATGACCAGAGTCTGCTCATCATGTAGTTAACTTCTCCACCTAGTGGGGGTTTCAGTGTTTATAAGATATAAGACAGCTCCCAAGTCACGGCTCAGAATATTATCTATAGCACCTGAGAAGGAATAAAAGATCCTTGACAATGCTTAATGACTACATTAATATTATTTGGTCTTTTTTGACTGTTTTCCCTTGTTTCTGCATGTTCTCACTTCTTTGCTTAAACTCATTCTTTGGGTAAAAATTTCCACAGACAAAAGGCAGGCTGAAGACATAGAGGGCAAGGACCACACGGTCCTGCTCCATTTCAGTAAGAGGTTTTCCACATAGCTTCTACATATTTTTAAGCCCCAACTTAGTGATTCCACTTCAGAGGGGTTGGTTACGAGCTCAGGTATCTATACAATGTCCCTGATTTTATATGAAACAACACAGAATCTAGGTAAAAACTCACCTACATCAGTGGCAGCCTGGGAAATTATGCCTCAGTTTTTGTCTCTTAGATTCCGTTCTGAGAAGAAAACAAAAATGTCAAGTGAAATTGACAGTGTTGCTGGTCCTTGAATAACATGGAGGTTAGGGGCACTGACACCCTGTGTAGTTGGAAACTCATATAATTTTACAATCAGCTCCTTATTTATTGCATCTTCAGGTTCAACCAACAGGGACTGTGCAGTACTGTAGAATGCTGCTGCTAAGTCACTTCAGTCGTGTCTGACTCTGTGTGACCCCATAGATGGCAGCCCACCAGGCTCCCCCATCCCTGGGATTCTCCAGGCAAGAACACTGGAGTGGGTTGCCCTTGCCTTCTCCAGTGCATGAAAGGGAAAAGTGAAAGGGAAGTCGCTCAGTCGTGTCCGACTCTTCGTGACCCCAGGGACTGCAGCCTACCAGGCTCCTCCATCCATGGAATTTGCCAGGCAAGAGTACTGGAGTGGGATGCCATCGCCTTCTCTGAGTACTGTAGAATATATTCATTAAAAAAAATCCATATGTAAGTGGGTCTATGTGGTTCAATTTCATGTCATTCAGAGTCAACTGTAGTTAAAATGGGAAGGAATAGATTCGTGAAATACAAAGAGAAAGAACTACTTGAATGTGGAGGAAATAATACGGGTATATTCTCTATTATTTTGAGATGTAAAGTTAGGAACCTCTCTCTGTATTTGCACTTTTTGAGATTTCTCAATCACTGTTGGGTTAATTTGAACTATGTGAGACTTAAATTTAAATCCACTCCCTGCCTGAAGTCCACCACGATGACAGCATCAAAGGCTCCTGAACCCCTTCACCAGAAGGCATGCCAAATTTACAAGCATCCATGGAGAAGACTCTTGAGAGTCCCTTGGACTGCAAGGAGATCCAACCAGTCCATTCTAAAGGAGATCAGTCCTGGGTGTTCTTTGGAAGGACTGATGCTAAAGCTGAAACTCCAATGCTTTGGCCACCTCATGCGAAGAGTTGACTCATTGGAAAAGACCTTGATGTTGGGAGGGATTGGGGGCAGGAGGAAAAGGGGACGACAGAGGATGAGATGGTTGGATGGCACCACCAGCTCGATGGACATAAGTTTGCGTGAACTCCGGGAGTTGGTGATGGACAGGGAGGCCTGGAGTGCTGTGATTCATGGGGTTGCAAAGAGTCGGACACGACTGAGTGACTGAAATGAACTGAACTGAACTGATGGAACCATTCCCTCTGAAAGAAATCAAGAAACTAGCTGAGCAACTCCTACACATTGGGCAAATGAGACTATACCACGTTGAAACAGGTAAGAAAAGCTGAGACATGCCTTGGCAATGCAACCCAATCTTGGCACCGTGGCATACAACTGGGAGGGAATATCCAACTCCTAGCGTCACCTGCAGAAGCCTAGGATTTGGACTGCACATCTGGTGCCCTTACTTTTTACACTTCCACTTGAGGGACAGCCCCCCCACCCCCACCCCACCAACACTCAGTCCTGAAAGCCAACATGGTTTATGTCCATGAGACCTATAAGACTGTGGTAAACAAAGGAGCGGTTCTTAACAGGCATGCTCACACTTGTGCAGTGTTGGGTATTGGTTGATATGATTCAAAATCCACTTGTTTTTTGTTCTAATGAAGTTGTTTACATTGAGAAAGCTGTGTCAGGATATCATCATTAGCAGGAACACTCAGTAGCTCAGCTATTGACACGTACAGCTGGGAGCTTATTGAGAAGCACTTTGGGGACTTCCCCAAGTGGTCCAGTGGTTAAGAATCCATGTTGCAATTCAGGAGACATGGGTTTGATCCCTTGTCCCGGAACCGCCCACATGCCGTCGAGCAACAAAGCCCATAGACCGCAACTACTGAGCCAGCATTCTAGAGCCAGTGAGCCTCAACTACTGAGCCCACGTGCTGCAACTCCTGACGCCTGCCACCGAGAACCCACACTCCACAAAAGAGACACCGCCACAACGAGAAACCTGTGCACCATAATGAAGAGTAGCCCCCACCCACGGCAGCTAGAGAAAGCCTGTGAGCAGCATCAAAGACCCACCGCAGCCAAAAAATTAAGTAAATAAAATCTTTTTTTAACCAAAAGAACTTTTGTGAAAGAGTGACTCTGGCTAGAGGATTTCAAGCTTTAAATATTAAGAGGTTTGACCAGCAACTGAAAAGTGTTTAGCCTGGGGAAGGCAACGTTTCCTTGTTAATCAAAATAGCTTTCCAAAGACCTTGGGGGTACTAGCTTCTAGCTGGGCAAGTCAATTCTTTGCTGGCAGTGGTGAAAACCATGCAGAGGCCCCAAGAAGAAAATCATCTTTCCCATCAAAGCTGGCATCTTTGTACCCTAGCAACGACCCTAGCAACAACGGACTTTTGCTTTTGCACCAGCAGTTGGACATCAGCTCACGGTTAGCTAAGCCAACTCTTCCAAGAACCACACATAGAAAGGTACTCCTCCACTAAATTTGGGCTTTATTCCTTTTATCTCCCCTTGCCTGAAACAATATTGTGATTAATCTGTTGATGGTTTGGAGTAGATTATTTCTTTATTGGCTTATTAACAGACATTATCCTGTATACTATTAGCTTGTGAAATTATTACAATTTCTGCAGTGAACCTGTGGTGGACAAATTATTGGCAAAGCAGTCTGTGTCTGAACATAATTTGCTGCCAGATGAAGCATGTTTTAATACTACCTGTCCCCCAGGGCTCAGTAGAGGGAGAGCAGGCCAAACCTCTCATCTCTCAGTCTTTTCCTACAAGGGGTCTACCTTCATAATCTACAAGCTCTGCCTGAGGATCTGACTTCTAATTTTAACACACATCTAGGGCCTGATCCTCCCCAGAGAACAAAAAAATGTGGACATTTTCCTCACCTTCTCCTTCTGGCTCTCTACAGTGATAAAATGAATATCTCCCTGCTGCTACTGCTGCTAAGTCGCTTCAGTCGTGTCCGACTCCGTGTGACCCCATAGATGGCAGCCCACCAGGCTCCCCCATCCCTGGGATTCTCCAGGCAAGAACACTGGAGTGGGTTGCCATTTCTTGCTCCAATGCATGAAAGTGAAAAGTGAAAGTGAAGTTGCTCAGTCGTGTCCGACTCTTAGCGACCCCATGGACTGCAGCCTACCAGGCTCCTCCATGCATGGGATTTGCCAGGCAAGAGTACTGGAGTGGGGTGCCATTGCCTTCTCCGGAATATCTCCCTAGAAGGAGCTTACTCACACATCTGGTGCCCCAGACTTTGTAGCTGCTGCCTGACGGATGGATTCCCCCAAACCACGCCCATGCCTATCTCTATTTTGAAAGTCAAAGATAATCTTCGACAAAATCAATAAGTTTTCTTTTTCCTATTTACCTTATGCCACCTAACTTGGTGGTACCTAAAGAGTTGTCAGCTCTCACAAACATTTTCACATTTTCAACATGTATGATATTTATCTTTTCACTTTGATAAAACAAGAACATTTCTAAAGCACAAAACTCTTTGCATATATCTAACCACTCCCTAAATAATTCCAACCAAAGCTTAGCATACCCAAAGGCTAAAAATTCTATGGAACTGATATAAGAATATAATTCAGTATGGAGACTGAATTAATGGCCTGGTACTTAGTATGTCAGGGGCTTCCCAGGCAACACAGTGATAAAGAATCAGCCTGTCCATGCAGGAGATGCAAGAGATGCCACTGGGTTCAGTCACTGGGTCAGGAAGATCACTTGGAGTAGGAAATGACAACCCACTCCAGTATTCTTGCCTGGATAATCCCATGGACAGAGGAGCCTGGTGGGTTACAGATCATGGGGTCACAAAGAGTCGACATGACTGAAGCCACTGAGCATGCATGCATTTTATTGATGGAGACTTATTTTCCACCTGACAATCTGTTTGACTTAATTAGACCTCCTCTGTATCAAGTTCCAGGTTAAAAGGACTTCCGTGGTTATCCAGTGATTAAGAACCCACCTTGCAATGTAGCGAACACAGGTTTGATCCCTGGTTGGGGAATTAAGATCTCACACACTGGGAACTAGTGAGCTCACATGCTCTGGAGCTTGCAAGCCACAACTAGAGAGCCTGTGCATCACAAGGAAAGGTCTCACATGCTGCAACTAAGACTGAATACAGCCAGAAAAAGTTACGGGTTAAATTAACAACTTACTATTGCCTCAAGTAAGGGGACATGATAAACTAAAGTTGTCTTAAAATTTCCTAGTCTTTCTTATAGGGTTACAAAAATATATATACTGCTGCTGCTGCTAAGTTACTTCAGTCGTGTCCGACTCTGCGACCCCATAGACGGCAGCCCACCAGGCTCCCCCGTCTCTGGGATTCTCCAGGCAAGAACACTAGAGTGGGTTGCCATTTCCTTCTCCAATGCATGAAAGTGAAAAGTGAAAGTGAAGTCGCTCAGTCGTGCCCGACTCTTGGAGAACCCATGGACTGCAGCCCACCAGGCTCCTCCATCCATGGGATTTTCCAGGCAAGAGTACTGGAGTGGGGTGCCATTGCCTTCTCCGATATATACTAGAAACTCTAAAATCACTAAATAAAGTTTTATTATGCTACCTTCCATTACCATTCATGCTTGTAAGTAAGTTGAGGAGGGAATGGAGGATCCCATTTTAACTTGTCTGCCCTGGTTTTTCACTCAGCCGAACTCCACCTCATACTAAGATGGGAAATCTGATGAGGTGCCACATCTGGGGCAGAGTTTCTTTCTGGTAACTGATTCAGTTTTCATATGAATGATTATTGATGGCATAGAAGTACTCTTGAAGTCAAAAGAACTTGATGTAATGAATCTTTTATTTCACGGTATCAGAATATTGCAAGGTTTTAAAGTTATGTCAATGATAAAATCTAAAACTATATTGAAAATGAGTCTGAACTTTCCTTCTGCTCTGAATTCACTTAAGTGTAAAAATACCTCTAAATAAGCCGTCCCGCATCCAACACGGCATACACTAACACTTAGTATATGACCAATCTCTCCAGCTTCATCTTCCCTCACAGTCATGCTCTGTGTGTTTGCTTTAAACCACTTCGTGATTTGTGATTTTTCTTTTGTGCTTTTTGCTCCACACTTTCTCTTGCTATTTATTCTACTTAACGTTTACTTCTTGGCTTGTCCAGCTGATCATGTCCCATTCTTTTTGAGACTGAGATAAAATCTCACTTCTTGGAAACATTTTTAACCTACCCACTCACTACCCAAAGCTTAGTTAGGTCTCCTTTGTATTTGTCCCAATAATAAGGGATTATTGCTATAATTCCTTGTGTATGTTCCTGTTAGCACATTTCCTGCAAGGTCTAATAGTAAATTGCATGCTCCTCTGAAAAAAGGTCAATGCATGCAGATCCTGGTACATTTAAGAAGATTTTTGTTGATGAATAAACCATTCTTTAGCTGAGATAGGCAGTGGTTGTAACTCTTATTCTCATTTCACTCCTTTGAGGATAACCAAGCCTCTAGAAAGATGCCCCTGAGAAAGAACCAAATCTATCCCCTTGTAGATTCAACTACAACATTCTCTATGGATACAGAGATTGTACTTGTATCAGTCATCATGTTCTTATTTCACAAGGACCATGGAGCTCTCCCCAAATTTGGAGTGTCATTAGCTTCTTAATGAGCTAATGGCTTCAGGGATTGACTTATCCAGCTCAGTATGTGATAGTTCAGTTCAGTTCAGTTCAGTTCGGTCACTCAGTAAGTGGCATACAAAATGAAGTCCTCGAGAGAAAGAAATCCTACCTGTCTGATATTCATCCAGGAAGCATCTCTGACCCATCCAGGAAGCATTGAAAGTTTGCTATCCTCTTATAGAGCCCAGCTACCCTGGACAACAAATTGGCTCCTTCCACCAGGCATTGCTACCCTGATCAAGACCAACACAAACCAGTTTTTCCTCTAATTGAGAATAGCAGGCTAAATATAGTTAGGCTTTCTGGGATAGGAAATCTTTTAGTGCTTTGAAGATTTTTGCAAAGCTTCATTAGATTGCATCTGATTTTACCTTGTTCCAATTTAAATTACTTCAGACATTTATAAGGCATTCAGTATATGGACTTTCACTTTAAGAGAACTCAGATGAATACTGAAATACTAGCAGCTGGAAACATGTGTAAATGAATCAAAGTAAGAGTTTTTGAGTGTTTTCAGCAAGGCCCTGGGGAAGAAGAAAGTGAGGGAATTAAAGTCATTTCTTGTGATATTGGTAACTTTTAAAGGAGGTGTGAAATAAAGTGTGTGACTGCATTTACTGTGACACAGCCTCATGAAGACAACACATCTGGCATTTACAAGAGAAGACTTTATGTTTCTTGATTTAAATTCAATAAGTGTTAAGATACCCTCTGGGTCGTGCTTGTAAAGCTGAATTTCTATTCATTTACGAATTTCCCACTTCCTTAGTAGATAGAAGCCTGCTGTTTAACTGTCTTGAAGGAAGCAATCTGACTCACTGTTTCTAACCAATTTTTAATCAAGAGAAAGCTGCCTACAGACAGAGCAGTTCAGAGATGTTAGATATTTATTTCTTCCTGAAATGTCTTCCTGGTATCTAAAATGTGCCGAAATGAAACAGACATAGGACTGCCAAAATATTTTCATGAAATACCTGGGAAACAGTCGCAAAGATGCTAGAGTGAGCTCCAAGTCCATATCAACTTTCTGAGACCATCATTCTTTCAGATTTAAAGTTTTAGATTTTTTCAAAAATTTCCCCAAGATTTCTGATTTCTTCAGAGTTGAGTTGATAATTTGGTTACTCTTTTAATTAACAAGTATTTCCTCCGTATGTACTCCCTGAGGTACTGTGCAAAGCACTGGCACACCAAGTTAAAGTCATGCTTCCTATTGTGTAAAAATATGTGCATGTGTGCGTGTTCAGCCGTGTCTGAGTCTTTGCCACCCCATGGACTGTAGCCCACCGTGCTCCTCTGTCCACAGAATATTCCAGGCAAGAATACTGGAGTGGGTTGTCATTTCCTCCTCCAGGGAATCTCCCCTCCAGATCCAGGGATCAAATCCGCAGCTCCTGTATCAGCAGGCAGATTCTTGACCAGCTCTCCACCTAGGTACAAATGATACATTCCCAAATCACATGCTATGTCAGTGTGACTGAGTTGGCCATTGGGATACAAGAGGAAGGGTTAACATGACAACTTCCTAGAATCTCCTTGAACATACAACTGACACACAGTCATTGTACCTTGTGTTTGATCTCTTCTCCATCCTACCTCCTGGAATGTAAATACCATCTTGGACTTTAATATCTAGGGCAACGCACAGCGTGGCATGGTGACCTAGAAGGAGTTCAAGTCCCTGAGAAGCAGAACCAACTGACCAGCATTGAATTGTGCACTTCCAAATTTGCAGGTGAGAAATGCTATGTACACTGGGGGCACATGAATGTTTTCATCTTTTTCAGATTTATACCCAGGGATAGTATTGCTGGGTCATATGGTAGATCTTTTTCTAGTTTCTTGAGGAACCGCCATACTGTTTTCCATAGTGGTTGCACCAATTTATATCCCATCAACAATATAGAGGTGCTCCCTTTTCTCCACATCCTCGTCAACGTTTGTTCTGTGTAAACTTTTTGATAATTGCCATTCTGACAGGTATGAGGTAAGACCTCACTGTGGTTTTGATTCCCATTCCTCTTATGGCTAGTGACGTTGAATATCTTTTCATGTGCCTGTTGGCCATCTATATATATTCTTTGGAAGAATGTCTATTCAGGTCTTCTGTCCATTTCTTGGTTAGGTGGGGTTTTTTGATACTGTTTTGATACTGTGTGTGCTGTTTATATAGTTTGGATATTAATCCCTTATTGGTAAAGTGATGCAAATATTGTCTCCATTCAGAAGATTGTCTTTTATCAATGATTCTAACTAAGAACTTTAACAAACTGAAAAAAAAAGAAAGAAAGAAAGAAAACTTTTACAAACTGGAGAATATATAAATAGTGAAGATAAGAATAACAAGAGTGCTTTTAAAATGAGTCATAAGGAATTGGGGGAGAAGGCAATGGCACCCCACTCCGGTACTCTTGCCTGGCAAATCCCATGGACAGAGGAGCCTGGTAGGCTGCAGTCCATGGGGTCACTAAGGGTTGGACACGACTGAGTGACTTCACTTTCACTTTCCCCTTTCATGCATTGGAGAAGGCAATGGCAACCCACTCCAGTGTTCTTGCCTGGAGAATCCCAGGGACTGTGGAGCCTGGTGGGCTGCCATCTATGGGGTCGCACAGAGTAAACACGACTGAAGAGACTTAGCAGCAGCAGCATAAGGAATTGGAGCTCATGTCTTTGAAAAAAGAAATTTTAAGAGGGGCATAAGTGACTTCAAATAGAGAATTTTATGCATAAGAAGTCTGGATTATCACTGATTCGCTAGTAAGTGGAGAGAATGACTCCTAGGATTCCAGCCTGAGGAATTAAGATGCACTAAAAGACGGTGGTGTTGTTTCATTTATTTTCTGCTCAGTGGTTACTGTTGAGTTTGGGGAGTGGGTAGGTTGATGTACTAGTTTCCCAGGGCTGCTAGAACAAAGTATCATGAATTAAATGGCTCAAAGAGCAGACATTTATTGTCTCACAGTCTGGAGGCTTGAAGTCTTAGCTCAAGATATCTGCAGGATAGGCACCTTCTGGGGGCTGTGAGGAAGAATCTGCCTCTTCTGTAGCTTCTAGTTGTTTGCTAGCAATTGCTGGCCCTCCTCGGCTCATAGAAACATCAGCTCAAGCTCTGCTTTCACCTTCACTGACATTCTCCTTGTGTGTGTGTGTGTGTGTGTGTGTGTGTGTGTGTGGCCAAATGTCCCGCTTTTATAAGGACACCATCACACTGGATGAGCGGCTCACCTGACTTCAGTATGACCTCATCGCAACTTATTAAAATTAAATGAAGTGTTAGTTGCTCAGTTGTGTCCAACTCTTTGTGATCCATGGGCTGTAGCCCATCAGATTCCTCTCTTCATGGAATTCTCCAGGGAGAAATACTGGAATGGATTGCCATTCTCTTCTCCAGGGGATCTTCCTGACCCAGGGATTGAACCGAGGTCTCTTGCATTGCAGGCAAACTGTTTACCACTGAGAAACCTGGGAAAGTTTATTGGCAATCACCTTATCTCCAAACAAGTTCACATTCTGAGGTACTGTTTTAAGAACTTCCACATAGGATTTTTGAAGGGACACAATTCAACCCACAACAATAGGGAAGTCACAGTTCAGGAGTTGACCTTGGCTCATATTGGGTTTCATATATGTCTGAGACATCCTTCGATATTCCCAAATGTAAATTGTCTGGTAAGCGGCTGAATAAAGGAGATAGCGTTTTAAGGAGAGGTCAAGCTGGATGTACAGATTGTGAAATTAAAAATCATAATTATATAGATAGTATTTGATGGCCTATGCATTACTGATATTAGTGAATAATAATAGAGAAGAGAACTTAGGACTGTATATTGAACCTTGTTGAAGAAAAATGAGAAGAATCACATTCATTCATAATATGATTTAACTATCTGTAAGGGTATCGGGAAGTACTGTATGGAAGACAGTCATGAAACTCATTAAAGGAAATGCTATAACATCCTCACCTTTCAGAATAAAATATGAAAGTGACGTAGGCTGACCTTCACCCTGTTATCATGTCACTCTCTCTCATTCTCTCTCATTGCAATAACAATCAATTTAAAAATCCATTTCCTCCCTAACGCAGTGTGCATATTTCTATGTCAGACTAACTGGAGTTATTGAGGGCAAGATTTGGAATAAGGGTATTTTGGATGGAAACTTTTAAAAAAATGTTTAGATTGAAGAACTGCTAGAGTTATTCCAAACTAATCTTGTTTTCCACCAGCCACCGATGACCTTTCCATTTTTAGTTCAGTTCTTCAATCCTAGTTTGGGAAATCATGTAATAAGTTAACGTGCTGAGACCAGAGTCAGAATCTCTCTATATTTATGGACAAAGAACCAACATATATTTTGGACATATCTGTGAACTACAAAGGAGCATGATGACTTCAAAAAATCTATGATTTGATGCAAAGGGACTACTGTGAATCTTATTTTGCCCTCTTCTCAGGAACCTAAACAGTCTTTGAAATAAGTACACAGTTCTATTCGGATCCTTCAACAAAATGCAAAGATGAAAAGTACCCAGGACATCGCTGCCTTGCTCTTTGAAAGGAATCTCTCATCTCTTTGTGGTGGGCTATACTTCGACCTGGGTCATTCCTGTGCTTTTGGCAATAGATGATTTCTGAGAATCATTCTCACTGTAGCTCTTATTGAAGCAATCAGCATGCTGCATCAGTTCCAAGGAATTATGTGTAATGATGCAAAACCTTCCATTGCCACCATTATTTGTGACTAAAAGCTAGAGAAAATAGCTCCTAGAAGCATTCTGCCTCTGCAGCAAGGTTACACTTATTAACTAAGGGGTAGAATAATAAGTTTAGCCAAATGCTCTGGCCTAGGGGTCAGAAAGATTGCCATAAATACGTAAAGGAAAATAGCTTCTGGGATTTCATAAGGGAGTAGAGAAATCAATGCCACTTTGGGAGTGATGGAATAAAGCCTTTCTCCTTTCTATAGCTCAGTGACAAGAAGTGATGAAATGGCTCAGTCTTGCAATATAAGAGGAAAAGTTAATGAAATCCAAAATTTTGTATATCTTGAAGATTTTTTCTCAAATAATAAAAAGTGAACCAATTTTTACCTCCAGGTCAGGATGGCCTGAAAAGTATCAAGTTAATTGGCACTGATTACATTTACATGATATATCAGTGAAAATTGAGGCACTGTCAATGTATTGTCACCCCAAATATTTCAGTTAATGTATATATATTGCATTGCCTAGCCAAGTGTTTTTAAAATATTAGTTTCCTGGGATATGAATGTTTGTTTTTTAAAAAAAGGCTTTCAGACATTGCACATGAACAACTGTGCATGTCCTGTGACTGCTCATTATACTCTAGGTTTAATGGAATGCCATGGTTTTGATGTCTGGTCATATTTATAAGCACTTTCCTATGGATGGGGCTATAGGGAGCAATTTTATCCTAAGCTTGGATGTGAAATCCAGGAGCTTCAGCTTGCAAAAAGTAACTTTTGCACCAATGTAAGGTGATTATGCTGAGGTTTCATAGTGACATGTAAGAGGTTTGAAGAACACCAGAAAGACCTCTACCAAGGCAAGCAGAATAGCACCATGAGCTATTCCATTGTGTCTTCCAGGAGGAATTGGAGACTTGGGAATTCAGGTCCATGAAACATTTCCACAATCTGCTAAGGCCTGTATGTTTTGTTGAATCTGCCATGACTTCTTTAGGATTTATTTTTCACCTTGTTCATTTTTGGCAAGACTCTGGCCTGCTACTCACAAGAAATGCATGAGACAAAATTTGGGAAACGCTCTGCTAAGCAGTGTTAAACAACTCATTTTACTTCTGGATTCTGAGGGCATCTCTGGTAGCTCAGATGGTAAAAATTCTGTCTGCAATGCAGGGGACCCAGGGTCAATCCTGGGTCAGGAAGATCCCATGGAGAAGGGAATGGCTATCCTCTTTAGTATACTTCCCTGGAGAAATCCATGGATAGAGGAACCTTGTGGGCTACAGTCCATGGGGTCACAAAGAGTTGGACATGACTGAGCAACTAATACATTCAGCCCTTAAATGTCACCATGAGGAAATGTAAGGTATATGATTTCCTAAAGTTACTGAACCAGAGAACTCCCTTTCATATAATATTTCTTGACATTGTCCATGTATGCATTTCAAAAAATATCAACTGCACCAACACTAACTTATTTCATGTACTCCTATTACATGCCAGACAAGGTTGTAAGTGCTAGAAATCCAAGGAGAATAGCTATCCAAGGCCACTGCTCTGAGAAGTCTCATTTCTAGATCCAGGTACAAAGACAATAATAAATAAGGAAAAAAATGAATGAATAAAGTAATTTAACTCAGTAAACAGGAGTAAAAAATAAAACAAAATTATATGGAAAATTACATGTGTAACTTTAGAATGGGTGATCAGATCCACAGAAAGACATGAAATGGCTACTTCCTGGGTTAAAATTTCAACTTTAGATTCCCCATAGACTCAAATTAATTATTTAAATATTTGAAAATTTTTTGGTAGAGTTTTTGACCGATTTCTATTTTCCTTGATGAGTGTAATAATATGAGCAAAATGAGGATAAATGTATTAAAAAAAAAAAAGGAACCATCCCAAATTTATTCTCTGACAGACAGCACCAGCAGGTAAAAACTATAGGGATTTCTTTGTAAATCATACATTCACAAGACATTATTAACTTAACAAGTGAGAAAGCTTCTGATGTATTTTCTGTAACAATAACCACTTCACAGTGTAAACGGGGACTACCAATGTGTTCACTTACAATTCCAGAAAGAAAGGCACAACTTGGCAAAACAAAAAGTTTCTTTGGATTCTAAAGTTAAGTGCCATTATTGAAAGGCAGACTTGAGAACAGCCATGATCCATTCTTAAGCACAGAGGGGCAAAGACTGCTCTACCCAGAAAGGTGAGTCTTTCTCCTTCCTTGTTAAATCCTCAAAAGTAATGCTTTGTTGTCTGCTTAATATCATCTGTATAGAAAGGGAATTGAGAAAAAAAGGAATCACAACAATATCGTGAACTTCCAGCTGCTCCCACCAATACATCAACTCTTAGGTTTCCCACAGGGATTAGGAGCACTTCAGGTCAGTTCAGTTCAGTTCAGTTCAGTCGCTAAGTCGTGCCCAACTCTTTGCAACCCCATGAATCGCAGCATGCCAGGACTCCCTGTCCATCACCAACTCCAGGAGTTCACTCAGACCCACGTCCATCGAGTCAGTGATGCCATCCAGCCATCTCATCCTCTGTCGTCCCCTTTACCTCCTGCCCCCAATCCCTCCCAGCATCAGGGTCTTATCCAATGAGTCAACTCTTCGCATGAGGTGGCCAAAGTATTGGAGTTTCAGCTTCAGCATCAGTCCTTCCAATGAACACCCAGGACTGATCTCCTTTAGAATGGACTGGTTGGATCTCCTTGTAGTCCAAGGGACTCTTAAGAGTCTTCTCCAACACCACAGCAATCATCAAATAGGAAAACAGAGACTAATCAATCGCTTCAAAAATGACACACGAATGAGGTTGATAAATTAAAGCTTTCACATCTAGTATTTGCCTGTTCCAACTTGGTAGCATTCATGCAATACCAGAAAGAAAAAAAAAAATAACAAAACAAAAAAACTTCATAATCATTTGGCATTAGTCACAATTAAGGGGATTTTAGTACAAATTAGTACATGTACTGACTAGTATATATAATAAGAAAAGACACTCTTTCTTAAGTTTCTTTATTCAAGAATGGACATCCAGCTCTTCAACAGGGTAGGCACTGGTGAGCTAAGCTACGTCACCTGAAATTCCCTGCTCAGGTGTTCACCTCTCCTGGTTTTAGGAAAAAGAAGGCATCTGGAAAGCTTCTGGAGGATCTTGGTGCTCTAGGGGCACCACGAACTGTGTTTAAATAAGCAGCAACACTCAGGTACTGACTCTCTAATGACTAAAATCAGTCTACTTGAAAGCATCCTATTTAAGGTTTCAAGGTTGAAAAAAATATTGGAATTCTACAGCCTTGGCTTTTAAAAAAAGTACTTTCAAAAAACAAAAGAAAACTGGGTTTGGGGTTGGAAGAATACAAAACAATTCCCTAAAGAGACCACAGGCCTTGTCCACTTACCTGCATACACGTCACCACAGAAGTAAGTATACAGTACCCCCAACTCAGCCCACTCCTCAGAATCTCTTCTGGGACTAACCCCAAGGATCTCATGGATGGTGCACTGCCTAACCGCCTGCACTCGAGGCCTTCTGCAGAAAGTGAGGATGGATTCATCCTATCGGATGGAAAGTGAAAGTGAAGTCGCTCAGTCGTGTCCGACTTTTTGCGACTCCGTGAACTGTAGCTGGCCAGGCTCCTCTGTCCATGGGATTCTCCAGGCAAGAACACTGCAGTGGGTTGCCATTTCCTTCTCCAGGGGATCTTCCCGACCCAGGGATCGAACCTAGGTCTCCCTCATTGTAGGCAGACACTTTAACCTCTAATTCCCCAAGGGTTGGTGGCTTCCAAGGGAGTGGGACAGCCGAGCTAGGGTCAGAGACCCTGAAACTACAGCAGAAGGTAGAGAACATCCACAAGACCACCATCAACCCCAACAAATGTCTCATTTGCCACCCTGTCCTAAGCTGCGAAAGCTCCCTCGAGAGGCGTCACTGTACTCATACCGGGGAGAGGCCGTTCCAGTGTAAGATCTGTGATTGGGCCTTCTCCACCAAAGGCAGCCTGAAGACGCAGCTCGGGGTCCACCCAACGAACATGCAGGTAAAGAAGCCGCCTTAATGCCGAATCTGCCGGAAGAAGTTTACCAATATTTGAAAGCACATGGGCGGTCAGATTCTCAGATGCCCCTGCCGGAGAATCCCTGTAACTTTATGGGTCCTGAGCCAAGGATGATCAGGGAAATGGCACCCTCTGACATAGGGATGTTGTCGAAGTCATCGATGTAGATGAAATCTGCACCCAGGAGGCCCCAGGGAGCTCCTCAAAGGTCTCCGAGCAGCTTCCCAGCATCCACTTGTCATCACCTTCCTCTAGGGTTGGCCACGGTGGCGTTCCTAGATGCCCCAGTGAAGGCAGGTCTCACTACTCTTGTCCTGACGCTGCAGAGCAGCAGAGAAATGCGTTCCGTGCAGAGCAATGGCTTAACCAATGACTCTTCCTCCCCAGTGATGGGGGACAAGGAGGATCCTGTATCCGAGTTGGAAGTCCAAACATCCTGGAGACCACATCCTTCCAGGAAGTCTTCCTCGCCAACAGCCAAGGGGAGAGTGTCAAGTCCAAGTCTGCTCATGCTGGCGGCAACGCAGACAGCTCCCAGAACAGCTGCACTGAGATGATGGAAGGTTGGAGCAGTGTCCCTTCCACATGTATCCGATCCCAGCCAACCTATGCCAAAGTTGAAGTTTCTGGTGTTGCTCATTGATCCTGAGACCATGTTTCCATGGATGACAACTTACTTAGTGGCCCAGCCAAGCAACAGGGCTCGGCACCCATAAAGTCACAGGGACTCTCTGGCAGAGGCATCTGACCGCTACAAATATCATCCACTCTCCGCTTGATGGACATTTGGATTCTTTTTTGTTGTTGTTGTTTTGCACTCTAATCCTATGTTTATTCAGTACAATTCTTTTACTCTACACAACAAGGTACAAATACAACATTATCTAAAATGCTACAAAGTTACAAAACTCAAAACAGAAAACTTATAGTACTGACTGTACATTAAAAGCCAACAAAAGCAATGCACACGTTGCCAAGGTAACCTGCAGGACCACTATTAATATCAACACAACAAGGGGTTCTGTGGTGACCCTACAGAGCTGTCAACTTACCAGTTTCAGGATGGAAGGGAGCCATGGGTGTGTGTTTGCGTGTGCACAGGAGTACATGTGAAAGGAACCATTTGGGTAGGCTGGGATGTATCACACCACCTGGAATCCTTTGCTTATCCCCACTGGCTTTGCCACTAACCTGGCTTTCAGGAACTAGAAATATGGAAGCTTTCTAGCAGAAAACTGGAGGGCACCTTTATAAGCAGGACTCCCAAACCAGCAACTCCTGCAGCCAGAACTCTGCCGGCTTGAAAAGTGACAGAAGTGAGTTGGATGGGATACAAGTCACAGGGGCAGACCTCGGGTGGCCCTGCTCATGGAGGAAAGGAGTTGGAGCTGGAGAGGCTCCTGTGTCGGTGACTGGGGGCAGGGGAGTAGGATCTCCAGCCCACAGGAGACCTGTGGCAGTTCTTTCCCAGCAGGGCTGAATCGCCTGGGGGAATGGGGAGGCAGGTAGGGCGGGTGGCTGTGGCCAGGGGGTCAGCACCTTGGTGACAGTGATCTGGCCATTGACTTGTCCTCCATCCATGCTATTCAGCACCTTCTCAGCCTCATCTGGACGCTCAAATTCCACATATGCGAAGGCTTTATAGACAGATGCGGGTTCATCCTTTCTACAGGCGTGTCAATCATCTAATCTTCCCATAGGTGGAGCTACCAGAGCTTCCCAGGTTGCTCAGTTGGTAAAGAATCTGCCTGCAGTGCAGGAGACCCGGGTTCGATATTTAGGTCGGGAAGATCCCCTGGCAAAGGAGATGACACCCCACTCCAGTACACTTGCTTGGAAAATCCCATGGGCAGAGGAGCCTGGCAGGCTACATATTGTCCATGGGATCGCAAGAGTCACACATGACTTAGTGACTAAACCACCACCAATAGGTGAAGAATATCTCTATGATGTGAACCTTGGTCACACTCCTGCTGAGCCTGTCAATGTGGGGAAGGGCTTGGCCTCTACCTTATCTCTTTTGGGACCTAGGCCTGGGGCTGCTGCTACCACGGGAAGTGCTGCGCCTCTTTCAAGTTTTATCCCTGATACTAGCCTTCTCGCTTGACTCATTCAGTTCAGTCGCTCAGTCGTGTCTGACTCTTGTCGACCACATGGACTGCAGCACGCCAGGCCTCCCTGTCCATCATCAGCTCCTGAAGTTTACTCAAGCTCATGTCCATTGAGTTGGTGATGCCATCCAGCCATCTCATCCTCTGTCATTCCCTTCTCCTCCCTCCTTCAGTCTTTTCTAGCATCAGGGTCTTTTCAAATGAGTCAGTTCTTTGCATCAGGTGGCCAGAGTATTGGAGTTTCAGCTTCAGCATCAGTCCTTCCAGTGAATATTCAGGACTGATTAGCTTTAGGATGGACTGGTTGGATCTCCTTGCAGTCCAAGGGACTCTCAAGAGTCTTCTCCAACACCACATTTCAAAAGCTGATCAATTATTCAGCACTCAGGTTTATTTATAGTCCAACTCTCACATCCATACCTGACTACTGGAAAAACTATAGTTTTGACTAGACAGGTCTTTTGTTGGCAAAGTAATGTCTCTGCTTTTCGATATGCTGTCTAGTTTGGTCATAGCTTTTCTTCCAAGGAGTAAGTGTCTTTTAATTTCATGGCTGCAGTCACCATCTGCAGTGATTTTGGAGGCAAAAAAATAAAAAAAAGTCTGCCATTGTTTCCACTGTTTCCCTATCTATTTGCCATGAAGTGATGGGACCAGATGCCATGATCTTAATTTTCTGAGTATTGAGTTTTAAGAAAACTTTTTCACTCTCTTCTTTCACTTTCATCAAGAGGCTCTTTAGTTTTCCTTCACTTTCTGCCATAAGGGTGGTATCATCTGCATATCTGATGTTATTGATATTTCTCCTGGCAATCTTGATTTCAGCTCATGATTCATCCAGCCCAGTGTTCCTCATGATGTACTCTGCATATAAGTTAAATAAACAGGGTGACAATATAAAGCCTTGATATACTCCTTTCCCTATTTGGAACCAGTTTGTTGTTCCATGTCCAATTCTAACTGTTGCTTCCTGACCTGCATACATATTTCTCAAGAGAAATGTCAGGTGGTCTGGTATTCCCATCTCTTTAAGAATTTTCCAGTTTGTTGTGCTCCACACAGTCAAAGACATTGGCATAGTCAAGAAAGCAGAAATAGATGTTTTTCTGGAATTCTCTTGCCTTTTCAATGATCCAACAGATTTTGGCAATTTGATCTTTGGTTCCTCTGCCTTTTCTAAATCCAGCTTGAACATCTGGAAGTTCATGGTTCACGTATTTTTGAGTCCTGGCTTGGAGAATTTTGAGCATTACTTTACAAGCATGAGAGATGAGTGCAGTTGTGTGGTAGTTTGAGCATTCTTTGGCATTGACTTTCTTTGGGACTGGAATGAAAACTGACCTTTTCCAGTCCTGTGGCCACTGCTGAGTTTTCCAGATTTTTCTGGCATATTGAGTGCAGCACTTTCACAGCATCATATTTTAGGATACAAAATAGCTCAACTGGAGTTCCATCACCTCCACTAGCTTTGTTCATAGTGATGCTTCCTAAGGCCCACTTTTTGCATTCTAGCTTGACTCATTGGTGGCCCCTTTATCTTTAGAGTGATCCTTGGACATCTCATAGGAGTAGTGTTTTAATTTAATAGGAGAAAGAGCCCCAGTGCTAGACTTTTTATTATTTTCTTGGCCTCATAGCAAGCTCTTCTTTTTCTCTCCTGATAAATCTCTTCTCTCATCCTGTGGTGTTCAAAGCAGCAATGGCAGGCTCACTTATCTAAACGGTCATTTCTATCTTGAGTTTGAGAAAGGATCCCTCATGAATTGCAATTTACCTAAAGTGCAGCATCTTCCCATGTCCTTGACCTCCTACGCTCTCCTCCACTTTTGGACTTTCAAAAATCTTTTATTGGGATTTTGCCAGTAGTTAAGTGGCTAAGACTCCTGGCTTCCAATGCAGGAGGCACAGTTCCATCCCTGGTCAGGGACCTGGAGATATCACATGCCAGAGTGGAGATTCTCAGTGCGGCAGCTAATATCAGGCACAGCCAAATTAATTAATTAAAACATTAGAAAATAAAAATAAAACTGTTGTTACTACAAAAAGAAATGCTGCTACAAATATTTTTAAATGTTTCTGGTGCATACACAATTATATATTCATCTAGGCTAGAGGAGTTACTGATTTTAGATTAATGCATTTCTTCAGTTTTCTATAGAAACCTGACTGCTTTCTAAAGATGTCAAACCAATTTATAGTCCCAATAGTAATGTATGAAAATTCTGCATTCTTATTAACATTTATTAGCCTCAGTCTTTTTGATTTTTGCCATTGTCATGTATACATATACAGTAATACTAAAATTTGCTTTTAGTGTGCAGTTCCCTGATGAATAATGAAATTGAAGACTTTTTTATATCTTACTATTAAAAAAATCCTCATTTTGGCATTAATGACCTATATATATGTTTGTGTGTGTATATATATACATATATATATATGGCATGGTACTGTAAGTATCTTTTTAGTAGAATTTCTAGTGCCTTTCATTCTTATAATAGTATTTTAAAAGAAATAACTATTTTTCATTAATTTTAAATTATTTCTATTAACTTTAATCTTATTGTAGTTACAATTGTAAATATTTTCTTTACTATTAATCCTGTTTATGTTTAAGAAATATTTGACTTTCTTGCAAATTTTTTGGTAGTTTTCTCTTTTATATGGATTTCATTTTTCCTAACATTTATTGAATCTTTACATCCCCTACTACTCTACAGTGCCAAATGTTAAGAATTTAGTATTCTCTTAAAGTCTGAAATCTCTACTGTGTTCCCTCAGTCAATCTGCGGATCTTGAAGCAATATCACACTGTAGTAATTACTATAACTTTGTTATAGCTCATTAAGCAAATCCTTATTTTTCTTCCTAAAGAGGGTTTAAGAGTTTTCTACATATAATATCATGTTGCCTGCAATAGGATTGTGGAATCACAACAATTTACCATAAACAATTTTCTCCAAAAAATTGGAGAAAATTTCCATTTTCTCCAATACATTTCTAGTAGTGAAACCGGGCTAAAGTGAATATTCATGAACAATTTTAACCCTTTAGTAATAAGTACTTAATAATTAAATAAATCATTTAACAATAACTCAATAAATAATCAAGTGTAATTTGAGGAATGTTGGTGGATGTATGACAGGTTATCTAAACACATCTACCTAGTGGATTTAGAGACTTAATGAGTTTATATGCTTTGAGCTCTTGGACAATGAAATTCACCTGTGTTTCTCAGTTGATTGATGTTCTTAGTCATTGTTAATCTCAAGACCTAATTCACATGTATCCTGGAAGGTCTCCAGGATCCTCTTTTATTTTTTTTAAATTAAAAGATTAATTTATTCATTCATTTATTTATTTTTGGCTGTGCTGGGTCTTTCCTGCTGTGAGCCAGCGTCCTCTAGTTGTGGAGAGCTGGGACTACTCCCTACCTGCAGTGCTTGGGTTTCTTGTTGTGGCTGCTGCTCTGAGGCAGAATGTGAGTTCTAGGGCACATGGGCACAGTAGTTGTGACACATGGGCCAGATGGCTTTTCTTGCACATTTCATAATTTAAGAATGTGACAGGAGGAAAAAAAGATACAAAGATGGGTGCATAGATGATAAGATCTTATTACTATTGAATTAAGATAAACTTCAGGGAAGCTCAGGAACATATTAAGATTATTTGTGAAAAAAGTCAATCTAGAAATTCCTTTTTAAACTATTTTTTTTAATTTTTTGCCTTATAGTGTCACCTAATGGTGACAAGTGGTATGATGAGCAAAGCATTTATAACTCCTAGATGTCTGGAAGCCTTATCATAGTCAATAAATATTGAAAATAGACAAAAGGTAAATATAATATCAGTATCATTTGGTAGATTACTCTTAAATTAATTAAAGATTGTTTTTATATATATGCATATTGGTTGCAGGACTTTCCAGGTTGCTCAGTGGTAAGGAATATGTATGCAATTCAGGAGATCTGGATGTGATGTGATCCAGATCTGGGCTGGGGAGATCCCCTATAGAAGGAAATGGCAACCCACTCCAGTATTCTTGCCTGGAGAGCTCCATGACAGAGGAGCCTGGCAGGCTGCAGTCCATGGGGTCCCAAAAGAGTCGAACACAGCTTAGTAACAAAACAGCAACAACAATGTTGGTTGCAGCACTATTTGATTTTAGGCCACTCACATATTTATGAGTATGTTATTGTGCTCCCTATTCTTAATTGACACATTGTAAAACTGGACCTTTAGAATCTTCACCAGGAAAAGGATAGAGGTATACTAGAGGAGCTGAAAACATGGTCGACTTTAAGACTTTAAGACTTTCTTAATCCTTCTGGAAAAAATCACTTTACTGAAAGATCACGAATCACTGAAAGAATTGCTGTCAACTCTTCTATATTTTGGTGAAGAATAAAATGCATTTTCATAAGAACTCAAGCATTTGGTCGAAGAGCTTATTATTTTTTATTTTTTGAAGAGCTTATTATTAAAATTAAAATTTGACTGATCAAAATTCTGTTAACTATTAATAATTGTATTATTTTCCTTACTTTAAACCTCCTTTTGTACCACTAGCTTTAAAAAAAAATTGTCATTTATACATTATTGAATTTGGTATTTTTAGCTGAAATTGACTTTTATCCAAAGTTTTAAGATACTTCTTCTTTTTTTTTTTTTGGTACCACCCAAAGGTTTTCCTAGTTATCCTCAAGGAGACAAAAGAGGACATAGGGAATGGGACTTAACAGTTTCCCAGGCAAGAGATTCTTTCATTCTCTATTGGAGTTTCTGAGCTCCCCCAGGCTCCAGGAGGGGAAGTTCTGCCCCAGCAGTCTCCCAGCTGATGGAAATGAGCACCGAATCTGCCTGCCTCCAGCTCACCCACACTGAATTCTGAAAGAGACAGAAAAAGTCCTTCAGTGAAGGGTTAACTTGAGCACTCAAAAATCACCCAGAGTAGAACTTGCCATCTTATTGATATAATGTATATGCTCGTGCTGCATAAGTGTGTATAGGAGAAAGGAGAAGTGAGGCATGCTGCTGATGAACTAAAGGGCTTCATGTGTATGGGTATTCCCTTTTTCCCTCTCTTCCAAAACTCATTCAACAGCATTTCTCACAGTTCTTTCTTTAATTCCATCATCATCCACCTGAAGATGTCATCACACTTCACATGATAATGGAAATTGCCTCATGGCCCTTTTTGTCTCCTACACAATTTATCTATTTTTTAAAAATTTATTTTTTAATTGAAGGATAATTGCTTTACAGAATTTTGTTGTTTTCTGTCAAGCCTCAATCTGAATTAGCCATAGGTATAAGGAGTACGTAAAGGCTGTATATTGTCATCCTGCTTATTTGACTTATATGCAGAGTACATCATGAGAAACGCTGGACTGGAAGAAGCACAAGCTGGAATCAAGATTGCCGGGAGAAATATCAATCACCTCAGATATGCAGATGACACCACCCTTATGGCAGAAAGTGAAGAGGAACTAAAAAGCCTCTTGATGAAAGTGAAAGTGGAGAGTGAAAAAGTTGGCCTAAAGCATTCAGAAAACGAAGATCATGGCATCTGGTCCCATCACTCCATGGGAAATAGCTGGGGAAACAGTGGAAACAGTGTCAGACTTTATTTTTTTGGGCTCCAAAATCACTGCAGATGGCGACTGCAGCCATGAAATTAAAAGATGCTTACTCCTTGGAAGAAAAGTTATGACCAACCTAGAGAGCATATTGAAAAGCAGAGACATTACTTTGCCAACAAAGGTCCATCTAGTCAAGGCTATGGTTTTTCCTGTGGTCATGTATGGATGTGAGAGTTGGACTGTGAAGAAGGCTGAGCACCAAAGAATTGATGCTTTTGAACTGTCATGTTGGAGAAGACTCTTAAGAGTCCCTTGGACTGCAAGGAGATCCAACCAGTCCATTCTGAAGGAGATCAACCCTGGGTGTTCTTTGGAGGCAATGATGCTGAAGCTGTAACTCCAGTACTTTGGCTACCTCATGCGAAGAGTTGACTCATTGGAAAAGACTCTGATGCTGGGAGGGATTGTTGGGCAGGAGGAGAAGGGAACGACAGAGGATGAGATGGCCGGATGGCATCACTGACTCGATGGACGTGAGTCTGAGTGAACTCCGGGAGTTGGTGATGGACAGGGAGGCCTGACATGCTGCGATTCATGGGGTTGCAAAGAGTTGGACACGACTGAGCGACTGACCTGAACTGATTGCTTCTTTCATTTCTTTTTCACTTAGTTCTGTCCTGATATTTATGATTTCTTGTCTTTTACTAATTTTGTTTTGTGTGTGTGTGTGTTCTTCCTTGTACAATTGTTTTAGGTGCAAAGTTAGGTTGTCTATTCGATGTTTTTTGGTTTCTTGAGGTAGGATTGTATTGCTCTAAACTTCCCTCTTAGGACTGCTTTTGCTGCCTCCCATAGGTTTTGAATTGCCGTGTTTTCATTGTCATTTGTTTCTAGAATTTTTTTGACTTCCCTTTTGATTTCTTCAGCAACCTGTGGTTATTTAGAAATGTATTTAATCTCCACGTGTTTCTGTTTTTTACAGTATTTTTCTTGTAATTGATCTAGTCTCATAGTATTACGGTCAGAGAAGATGCTTGATATGATTTCAATTTTCTTAAATTTACTGAGATTTGATTTGCGACCCAGGATGCGGTCTATCCTGGGGAATGTTCCATGTGCACTTGAGAAGAAGGTGTATTCTTCTGCATTTGAATGAAATGTCCTGAAGATATCAATGAGATCCATCTCATCTAATGTACTCATTTAAGACTTGTATTTCCTTATTAAATTTCTGTTTTAATGATCCGTCCATTGGTGTGAGTGTGGTGCTAAAATCTCCTACTATTATTGCGTTACTGTCAATTTCCCCTTTTATGTCTGTTAGTGTTTGTCTTATATATTGAGGTGCTCCTATGTTGGGTGCATAGATATTTACAGTTTTTATGTCTTCCTCTTGGATTAATCCCTTGATCATCATTTAGCATCTTTCCTTATCTCTTTTAATATTCTTTATTTTAAGGTCTATTTTATCTCATATGAGGATTGCTACCCCAGCTTTCTTTGGCTTTGCATTTGCATCATGTATATTTTTCCATCCTCTCACTTTCACTCTGTGTATATCTTTAGGTCAGAAGTGGCTTCCTTGTAGACAGCATACATATGGGTTTTGTTTTTGTATCCATTCAGCCAGTCTGTGTCTTTTGGTTGGAGCATTTAATCCATTTACATTCAAAGTAATTGTTGATATGTGTTCCTATTGCCATTTTCTTAATTGTTTGGGGTTGATTTTGTAGATCTTTTTCTTCTCTTGTATTTGTTGACTATATAAGTCCTAACATTTGTAGTAAAGCTGGTTTGGTGGTGCTGAATTTTCTTAACTTTTGCTTCTCTGAAAATTTTTTATTTCTCCATCAATTTTGAATGAGATCCTTGCTGGGTACAATAATCTTGGTTGTAGATTTTTCCCTTTCAGTACTTGAAATATATCCCGCCGTTCCCTTCTGGCCTGTAGAGTTTCTGCTGAAAGATCAGCTGTTAAATGTGTAGGGTTTCCCTTGTATGTTACTTGTTGCTTTTCCCTTGCTGCTTTTAATATTCTTTCTTTTTGTTGCATCTTTGTTAGTTTGATTAGTATGTGTCTTGGCATGTTTCTCCTTGGGTTTATCCAGTATGGGACTCTTTTCTCCTCTTGGACTTGATTGACTATTTCCTTTTCTCTGTTGGGGAAATTTTCAACTATAATCTCTTCAAAAATTTTCTCATATCCTTTCTTTTTCTCTTCTTCTTCTGGGACCCCTATAATTTGCATGTTGGTGGGTTTAATATTATCCCAGAGGTCTCAGAGACTATCCTCAATTCTTCTCATTCTTTTTACTTTATTCTGCTCTTCAGAAGTTATCTACACCATTTTGTCTTCCAGCTCACTGATTCGTTCTTCTGCTTCAGATATCCTGGTATTGATTCCTTTTAGAGTATTTTTAATTTCGCTACTTGTGCTGTTTGTCTCTGTATGTTTAATTCTTCTACGTCTTTGTTAATTGATTCTTGCATTTTCTCCAGTATGGTTTCAAGGTTTTTGATCCTCTTTACAATCATTATTCTGAATTCTTTTTCAGGTAGTTTGCCTGTTTCCTCTTCATTTATTTGGACTTCTCTGTTTCTAGTTTGTTGCTTCATTTGTATAGTATTTCTCTGCCTTGTCATTACTTTTTAAAAAAAAAAAATTTATTGTGTTTGAGGTCTCTTTTCCCAGGCTTCAAGGCTGAATTATTTCTTCTTTTGGTTTCTGCTGTCCTAAGGTTGGTCCAGTGGTTTGTGTAAGCTTCCTTATAGGATGAGATTTGTGCTGAGTTCTTTTTTTTTAACCTCTGATGGGCAAGGCTGAGTGAGGTGGTAATCCTGTCTGCTGATGATTGGGTTTGTAGTTCCGTTTTGTGTGTTGTTTAGATGAGGCCTCCTGCACAGGGTGCTACTGGTAGTCGGGTGATGCCAGGTCTTGTATTTAAGTGGTTTCCTTTGTGTGAGTTCTCACTATCTGATATTCCCTGGGGTGAGTTCTCTGGTAGTCTAGGGTGCTGGAGTCAGTGCTCCCACTCCAAAGGCTCAGGGCTTGATCTCTTCATCTAGGACTGATGAGATGAAAATAACCTCTTTGTTTTTCAGACCACCTGTTGTCATTATTTCCAAAATCTGGCTGACTACATCTGGGAAATTCCATGGATACACGAAGGGGCAGGGTGCAGTCTTCAGTTTCTCTGCATCCAGGGTCATCACAGTCGTAACAGTAGTCTGGATGAACCTGCACTGGCTTAGTGTCCTCTCAGCATGAACACTCTAGGCCTGGTATGCTTCCTTTGTCTCTCAGGTATCTCTGAGGAGACCGAGGCAGAGCACAGGGATACTAGGCATGAGGCCAGCAGCAATCCACAAGAGGGGCCCCATCCACGCTAGGGATCCCGCCACCGGAATAACTCACACTGCCTTCTGCCTCAAGCACCTGCTGCTCAGAGCCAGGATTTTGAGGGAGGACTTTCTTCTTTTTAAATTTTTTTCCATTCATCAGCTTACAGAGGTGAGTACTGGTCCTATGGAAGGCAGTAAGGGAAAGGGTTCTACCAGCTTACTGGCAGTGAAAGTGGCTCAGCTTCTACTAAATTATTTCATTAAAATCATGCAAATACCATCACCGTGAATTTTACTGTCTTTACAGAGAATAGACAGTATTTAATAAATATATGTCTCCTATTAAATAATTCAGCTTTCTTGCTAATGGAGTATTTATCTTCCACATTACAAGGAACCTTCATATTGGTTGAGAATTCTGTTAGAATGCAAGAAGAAAAATGGAACTAATATCAAATATATGTGAACCGTGAACTTTCTGATGTTCAAGCTGATTTTAGAAAACGCAGAGGAATCAGAGATCAAATTGCCGACATCCACTGGATCATGGAAAAAGCAAGGGAGTTCCAGAAAAACATCTATTTCTGCTTTATTGACTATGCCAAAGCCTTTCACTGTATGGATCACAAGAAACTGCGGAAAATTCTGAAAGAGATGGGAATACCAGACCACCTAACCTGCCTCTTGAGAAATCTGTATGCAGGTCAGGAAGTAACAGTTCGAACTGGACATGGAACAACAGACTGGTTCCAAATAGGAAAAGGAGTACGTCAAGGCTGTATATTGTCATCCTGCTTATTTAACTTCTATGCAGAGTACATCATGAGAAACTCTGGACTGGAAGAAGCACAAGCGGGAATCAAGATTGCCGGGAGAAATATCAATAACCTCAGTATGAAGTTGACACCACCCTTATGGCAGAAAGTGAAGAGGAACTAAAAAGCCTCTTGATGAAAGTGAAAGTGGAGAGTGAAAAAGTTGGCCTAAAGCTCAACATTCAGAAAACGAAGATCATGGCAGCCGGTCCCATCACTCCTTGGGAAATAGATGGGGAAACAGTGGAAACAGTGTCAAACTTTATTTTTTTGGGCTCCAAAATCACTGCAGATGGTGACTGCAGCCATGAAATTAAAAGATGCTTACTCCTTGGAAGAAAAGTTATGACCAACCTAGATAGTATATTCAAAAGCAGAGACATTACTTTGCTGACTAAGGTCCGTCTAGTCAAGGCTATGGTTTTTCCTGTGGTCATGTATGGATGTGAGAGTTGGACTGTGAAGAAGGCTGAGCCCTGAAGAATTGATGTTTTTGAATTGTGGTGTTGGAGAAGACTCTTGAGAGTCCCTTGGACTGCAAGGAGATCCAACCAGTCCATTCTGAAGGAGATCAGCCCTGGGATTTCTTTGGAAGGACTGATGCTAAAGCTGAAACTCCAGTACTTTGGCCACCTCATGAGAAGAGTTGACTCATTGGAAAAGACTCTGATGCTGGGAGGGATTGGGGGCAGGAGGAGAAGGGGACGACAGAGGATGAGATGGCTGGATGGCATCACGGACTCGATGGTCGTGAGTCTGAGTGAACTCCGGGAGTTGGTGATGGACAGGGAGGCCTGGCGTGCTGCGATTCCTGGGGTCACAAAGAGTTGGACACGACTGAGTGGCTGAGCTGAACTGATACCCTGTCTTGAAATTTCTCACTTCATATAAGAGGGGGAATCTATCACTCTCAGTTCAATTCAGTTGCTCAGTCGTGTCCGACTCTTTGCAACCCCATGAACTGGAGCATGCCAGGCCTCCCTGCCCATCACCAACTTCCAGAGTTCACTCAAACTCATGTCCATTGAGTCAGTGATGCCATCCAGCCGTCTCATCCTCTATCGTCCCCTTCTCCTCCTGCCCTCAATCTTTCCCAGCATTGGGGTCTTTTCAAATGAGTCAGCTCTTCTTATCAGGTGGCCAAAGTATTAGAGTTTCAGCTTCAGCATCAGTCCTTCTAATGAACACTCAAGACTGATCTCCTTTAGGATGGACTGGTTGGATCTCCTTGCAGTCCAAGGGACTTCAAGAGTCTTCTCCAACACCACAGTTCAAAAGCATCAATTCTTTGGCACTCAGCTGTAATATTATGGGTAATAAAATTTGAGTTGAATGTGTGCTGACTATAAACTACCTGATATAGGTTACATTTTAAATTATGAGTATTACTGTTTGCTTCTTTCTTTGCATGGTCATCTCACATTTAAAATTAAAATAAATATTTCCATTTAATATAAGTTTTTGTGCAAAATGCATTATGAAACCAACATCTTGGAGTTGTTAATTTGTTACCTAATAGTATATAAATCTCATGTATTATATGTATGATTCTCTGATGCTTACTGGACAAAGAAACCCTGGAAATTATAATATACCTAGAATACCTAGTATGTGTCTAGAGAAGTAGATCTTGGTAACACACAATGTTACATATTTATTAAATTTATTTAATAAATTAAATTTATTTATTAATTAAATATTTATTACATATTTATTAAATAAGTGAAAGAATGACTAAATGAATAAATAAAAGGCTGGCTGGCTGGGTGGAGTGGCAAATATCTTTAAAGTCTTCCTCTCCAGGAATTTAAATAAGAGGCATTTAAAAATTCTCACGACTTTCCCATGAGTGGAACAATTTTTAAAAACTGTCCTTGCTTCTATGAAAGTCCAATCCTACCTCTCCTAAGAATTCTTCGGAAAGGGTTTCCATTTGAAACGGTAGTTGTCCCTAATAGCCCACCCTGATAATTCTCTGTATATCAGGCCACTTTGGCGATATGGCAGATTTCTCTTACAGACCACTGTGGTAAGTCAAATATCACAATAAAGCAAATCATACAAGTTTTTTGGTTTCTCAGTACATATAAAAGTTATGTCTATACTATGCTAATAGTCTATTAAATGTGCAATACAGTAACATTATATCTTAAAAAAACTGTACATAACTTAATCTAAAAATGCTCTTGCTAAAAAATGCAAACCACCGTCTGAGCCTTCAGTGAGTTAGAGTGGTAACATCACATATCAGCCGTCATAGATTACCATAACACATATAATAATAATAATGGAAAAGCTTGAAATATTGCAAGACTTACCAAAGTGTTACACAGAGACACAACGTGAGCAAAATGCTTTTTGAACAATTGTGCCCGTGACGCTGAACACACTGCTGCCACAAACCCCAACATATAAAATCTCAGTATCTGTCAAGACCAATAAAGCAAAATGTAATAAAACTAGGTATTTCCACAATAACCTGCTAGCAAAAGCAGCAATATATAGTTTACTGTAAACATATATTTATAATTATGAATGCTATCTATATGAACCTCAGTGCAGTGGAATCCTCCCATGACCGATTCTTTCCTGGGACATGGGAGCCCCATGCCATCTGCCTTGAATCCTGGAGCAAAGCCTGCAGGACTGACCTTTAGCAGGGGAAGAGACTGATGTTCAGTACCCATTGTTATGACTTAGGATAAACATATAGATTAAAAGCCTTAAAAACTGAAGTAAGAATGTACTGGTAAACATCTACATTTTTGTAAGACAATTTTAAAAAGTAACAAAAGAACAAAAGAAAAGAAGAAGAATGAACAAAAGCTCTCTGTCAATGGTTGGCTTTATTAAATGATCTTTGACCAGGGAAGTCATTATCTGTACTCTACAAAAAATGAGGTATATAAATATCTAATGGCCTGCTTTGCTGAGAAGCATACAAAGAGAAAATTGTTACAAGAGCTTCAGGTTTCAAAGGTGATAGTGGTGGTATTGATGGTCTTGGTGATGGTGTGGGTGAACTTACAAGCTTCTTGATGATCTTTAGTCACTAAGTTGTGTCTGACTCGCTGGGACCCCATGGACTGTAGCCTGCCAGGGACTTCTGTCCATGGGATTTCCTAGGCAGGAATATTGACGTGGGTTGCCATTTCCTCTTCCAAGGGATCTTCCAGACCCAAGAATCAAACCTACATTTCCTGCATTAGCAGACAGATTCTTCACTGCTGAGCCTCTTCTTATATCTTTCTTAAAACTATTTCACAGTACCTTCTTAATTTACTTTATTCTCTAATCCTGGCAAGCATTCTCAGTGTCCTGGTGCTCTCTTTATCCTTCTGAAAGTCTCCACTGATAAACTCCTTCTTAACCTGGGCATTTTTTTTTTTTTTTTTCCACAAGGTGGACTACAGTATACAATAGAAAGTGAAAGTGATATTTGCTCAGTCATGTCTGACTCTTTGTGACCCCATGGACTATACAGTCCAAGGAATTCTACAGGCCAAAATACTGGAGTCAGCAGCCTTTCCCTTCTGCAGGGGATCTTCCCAACCCAGGGACTGAACCCAGGTCTCCTGCATTGCAGGCGGATTCTTTACCAGCTGAGCCACAAGGGAAGACCACAGTAGACAATAAGGGAAGGAAAAAGCTGGAAGCTTTCCATGGAAGCTTGACCCAGGGCAGGTAAGCTATTTCCAGTGGATACATGATATTTTCGGAGGCCCTCCCAACCCAGGGATCGAACCAGGCTCTCCTGCATTGTAGGCAGATTCTTTGCTATCAGAGCCACCTGGGAAGCCCGCCAAATGTACCTGGTCATATCACCATGGAATTTTCCAGGCAACGATACTGGAGTGAGTAACCATTCCCTTCTGCAGGGCATCTTCCCAACTTAGAGATCAAACTCAGTTCTCCTGCATTACAGGCGGATTCCTTACCTTCTGAGCCACCAGGGAAGCTCCCATGTTAATGAGGCCCTTTTAAGTAGCATATGTGAAGATAACTCTGAGTTAAGTGGAAAGTTCTGTCAACATTTCTTCTAATAAGCCACACTAATAGAGAACGAGAATTTCAACATTAAAAAAAACCTTTTAGGAAAATACTTAACAAATGTTTATTTTCTTAAGAATACTAAAGACAAAATGTCAAAATCAATTCAGAACTAAAATCCTCACTGAACTCACAGGGCTATTCTGGCTCAAATGAAAACTGTCATTGCTTTATAACTCACAATTTGTAGCAAGATATTTTCATAAGTTTTCTATTGCTGCTGTAGCAAATGTCCATGAATTCAATATCTTCAAACAATACAATGGCTCCCCTAGTGGTTCAGTGGTTAAAAACACTTAGGGGGGTTGCAGGGGACACAGGTTCAATCCTTGGTCAGGGAAGTTCCACCTCCCGTGAGGTGTGGCCAAAGAAAAAAAGAAAGAAAAACAAAAAATCAAAACTGCAAACTTAAAAAAAAATACAAATGTTGTTTCTTTGTCTTTTCAGCTTCAAGTGGTGGCTTATATTTCTTGTGTGTATAGTTCTGTAGCCCTTTCTCTCATCTTCAAAGCTCATCACCCCGACTTCTGTATCCAACATCATGTTACCGTCTCTGCTGCCTCTTGCTTTACCTGCCACCCTCTTATGACAACTGTTGCAATGACGCTGGACTCACCCAGTTAATCTAAGAGAGTCTCTTGATGGTACAATTGTTAACTTATCCCCCTCTGCAAAGTCGCACCTGCCGTATAAAATAACACTTGCAAGTTCTGGGAATATGCCATGGACATATCTGAGAGGTATTTTTCAGCCTATCACTGTTCCTGGTTAGCTAAAGTAGACAGCTATGAATATTTAACGGAAATGATCTGGAGGTCCATTGACAACTTAATGATCATAGAGATATTTATGAAAATTTATAGTTACCAATATTAATCTCCTAGTCAAATGCTAAAAAGTCAAACAATAGATGGTATTTACATTTTTATGCATTTTTGTTTAATTCTTACTCTCTTTTACATTTCATTTTTTTATTCTATCAAAATGGACTAAATCACAGTGCAAATTAAAAACATTCAGTTGACCATTGAAATACATGGATTTGAGCTACATGGATCCACTTATATACAGATTTTTTCAGTAGCAAATATGACTGCTATTACTACATGATCTGATAGATGAATGCATGAAGGCAGAAGTCTGGATACAGAGGAACTGAGCAATGGAGGCCAACTATAAATTATATTAGGACTTTTAACTGTGTGGAGTGTCCATGTCCCTAACCCCCCACGTTGTTCAAGGTTAACTGTATAATATTTTCACGTATTCTCTTGTATTTCTGCCATTTCATTTTTTGAGCAAATATGCCCTCATGGGTTTAAAATACCCTTACTTTTATTAAAATTTCAAAACTCTAAATGACAAAGAAAGAATATGCTAAGGGAAATAAAATGAAGAAGGAAGAGGCAGATATGAAGCATTTACATTAAGGAACAGTTAGGGAAGTGTACTGTTTTTGGTGGTGTACAGAACTGAGTGACTGAACACCTGAACACCAGCACCAACATTCTTTTGTTGTGACTCAGCTGGCAAAGAATCTGCCTGCAAAGCAGGAGACAAAGGAGATGCACGTTCGATCCCTGGGTCGGGAAGATCCCCTGCAGGAGAACATGGCAACCCACATCAGTTTCCTCCCTGAAAAATCCCATGGGGAGGTGAGCCTGGTGGGCTACAGTCCAAAGGGCTGTAAAGAGCCGGACACAACTGAGCAACTGAGCACACAGCACATGGAGACAAGCATAAATATTTTTGACCACTAGGTGGTGATCTTAACCCACAGAACTATAATGAAAAAGCTCTCTAATGATCTCATTCCTTTCAGAACTCAGGTGGGGTGATTTAGTCTCAAGTCGTGTCCGACTCTTGCGACCCCATGGACTGTAGCCCGCCAGAACTTTCGCCATTTTATTATCCGTGGCCTAATTTCTAGTGAAAGATTTAGATCAATCAGTGGTTTCTGACTTAGTACCTTGCCACTGGATTTCAGTATCACATGCACGTATTTTACTTTATGCAATCATGTTTTTTTAATGAAGGAATAGAACAGTTTATAGATGACGTGCTTAGTTGCTCAGGCGTGTCCGACTCTGTACCCCTATGGTCTGAAGCTCACCAGGCTTCCATGGTGATTCTCCTGGCAAGAATACTGGAGAAAGTTGCCATGCCCTCCTTCAGGGGATCTTCCCAACTCAGGGATGGAACCCAGATAAGGAAGCCCTTATAGGTGATAGTTCATCCATTTAAAAAATTAATATAATTTCTGAATTGAAGTACCATAAAGTTAGTGCAAACCAAAAGATAGCTACTCTTTCCTTTGAGGGTTCAACCAAGCATCAATACAGAAAAATTAATATTTTCAAAATAATATGTATTATATATGCTCAGTTTTCAATACAGTTAAATAATTGAATCACCACCTACTTTGGTGTTCCAGATAAATAATACTTTAAACCAGATAATAAAATATATAATATATTCCTCCAATATTTTCATAGCTCTAACATAATACAGGGCCATCATATGCAGCTGACATTTGTGTTAATGTCAGAGCACTAAATATCACATTTATATGCATACATCTCCAAAGTATAAATTTCTACAGCAATGTCAGCAGCACTACATTCTTTAGGCCATGGTGAGTGTTATCATCTTTGCCAGAAGTAAATACTTGTGAAAATACTAATACAGATGCTGTCTTCCTACTTTCTTTTTTTTTTTTTTTGACTGTGCAGAGTGGGATGCAGAATCTTAGTTCCAGACCAGGGATTGAACTTGTGTCCCCCGAAGTGGAAGCCTGGAGTCTAAATCACTGGACCACCAGGGAAGTCCCCATTTATTTCGATGATGTAAGGACACACAACTCAAAAATTAAAAAAAAAAATATGTGCTATTTTTTTTTTTTCTGATTCAGTTTTGTCTTTTAAATACATTGAGATGTTTCTAGCTCAAGTAGGAGACCAACAAGGCAACTTTGAATGATCCTGTCCTGAAAATGTTTAGACAGGCTGGAACATGAAAACGAAAAGTGTGGAAGAGCTAATATTTCAATGAAGGCTTACAACGATTCAGAAGAAAGGAACCCAGAAAAGTGAGCTTGATTTTGGAATTATCTCATTCTGGGGATTTTTTTTCCCCTTTAATTGCTACCCAATCCCTGGTAAACACCCCAGACATTTGTTATTCACCCTGAAGGACCACACAGCATAAGAGCAACTTACAAGTGAACTTGAAATAGACAGGCTATCACACGGATTGAAGTTCAGTTTAGAAACATCTTAGAGTCTTGAAGGTCTAAGAGCTAGGATTCACAGACCTTTTGCATTATTCAAACAAATAAAAATCCTCTTTCAGTTCAGTTCAGTTCAGTTCAGTTCAGTTCAGTTCAGTTCAGTCGCTCAGTCGTGTCTGACTCTTTGAGACCCCATGAATCACAGCACGCCAGGCCTCCCTGTTCATCACCATCTCCCGGAGTTCACTCAGACTCACGTCCATCGAGTCCGTGATGCCATCCAGCCGTCTCATCCTCTGTTGTCCCCTTGTCCTCCTGCCCCTAATCCCTCCCAGCATCAGAGTCTTTTCCAATGAGTCAACTCTTCTCTTGAGGTGACCAAAGTACTGGAGTTTCAGCTTTAGAATCATTTCTTCCAAGGAAATCCCAGGGCTGATCTCCTTCAGAGTGGACTGGTTGAATCTCCCTGCAGTCCAAGGGACTCTCAAGAGTCTTCTCCATCACCACAGTTGAAAAGCATCAATTCTTTGGTGCTCAGCCTTCTTCACAGTCCAACTCTCACATCCATACATGACCACTGGAAAAACCATAGCCTTGACTACATGGACCTTAGTCAGCAAAGTAATGTCTCTGCTTTTGAATATACTATCTAGGTTGGTCATAACTTTTCTTCCAAGGAGTAAGCGTCTTTTAATTTCATGGCTGCAGTCACCATCTGCAGTGATTCTGGAGCCCCCAAAAATAAAGTCTGACACTGTTTCCACTGTTTCCCCATCTATTTCCCATGAAGTGATGGGACCGGATGCCATGATCTTCGTTTTCTGAATGTTGATCTTTAGGCCAACTTTTTCACTCTCCTCTTTCACTTTCATCAAGAGGCTTTTTAGTTCCTCTTCACTTTCTGCCATAAGGGTGGTGTCATCTGCATATCTGAGGTGATTGATATTTCTCCCGGTAATCTTGATTCCAGCTTGTGTTTCTTCCAGTCCAGCGTTTCTCATGATGTACTCTGCATATAAGTTAAATAAGGGGGTGGCAATATACAACCTTGACGCACTCCTTTTCCTATTTGGAACCAGTCTGTTGTTCCATGTCCAGTTCTAACTGTTGCTTCCTGGCCTGCATACAGATTTCTCAAGAGGCAGGTCAGGTGGTCTGGTATTCCCATCTCTTTCAGAATTTTTCACAGTTTCTTGTGATCCACACAGTCAAAGGCTTTGGCATAGTCAGACAGAACGTGGTCCACTGGAGAAGGGAATGGCAAGCCACTTCAGTATTCTTGCCTTGAGAACCCCATGAACAGTATGAAAAGGCAAAATGATAGGATACCAAAAGAGGAACTCCCCAGGTCATTATGTGCCCAGTATGCTACTGGAGATCAGAGGAGAAATAACTACAGAAAGAATGAAGGGATGGAGCCAAAGCAAAACAATACCCAGCTGTGGATGTGACAGCAAGATCCGATGCTGTAAAAAGCAATATTGCATAGGAACCTGGAATGTCAGGTCCATGAATCAAGGCAAACTGGAAGTGGTCAAACAAGAGATGGCAAGGGTGAACATCGACATTCTAGGAATCAGTGAACTAAAATGGACTGGAATGGGTGAATTTAACTCAGATGACCATTATATCTACTACTGCAGGCAGGAATCCCTCAGAAGAAATGGAGTAGCCATCAAGGTCAACAAAAGACTCAGAAATGCAGTACTTGCATGCAATCTCAAAAATGACAGAATGATCTCTGTTCGTCTCCAAGGCAAACCATTCAATATCACAGTTATCCAAGTCTATGCCCCAACCAGTAATGCTGAAGAAGCTGAAGTTGAACAGTTCTATGAAGACCTACAAGACCTTTTAGAACTAACACCCAAAAAAGATGTCCTTTTTATTATAGGGGACTGGAATGCAAAAGGAGGAAGTCAAGAAACACCTGGAGTAACAGGCAAATTTGGCCTTGGAATGTGGAATGAAGCAGGGCAAAGAGTAATAGAGTTTTGCCAAGAAAATGCACTGGTCATAGCAAACACCCTCTTCCAACAACACAAGAGAAGACTCTACACATGGACATCACCAGATGGTCAACACCAAAATCAGATTGATTATATTCTTTGCAGCCAAAGATGGAGAAGCTCTATATAGTCAACAAAAACAAGACCAGGAGCTGACTGTGGCTCGGATCATGAACTCCTTATTACCAAATTCAGACTTAAATTGAAGAAAGTGGGGAAAATCACTAGACCGTTCAGGTATGACCTAAATCAAATGCCTTGTGATTATATAGGGGAAGTGAGAAATAGATTTAAGGGACTAGATCTGATAGATAGAGTGGCTGATGAACTATGGAATGAAGTTCGTGACATTGTACATGAGACAGGGATCAAGACCATCCCCATGGAAAAGAAATGCAAAAAAGCAAAATGGCTGTCTGGGGAGGCCTTACAAATAGCTGTGAAGAGAAGACAGGTGAAAAGGAAAGGAGAAAAGGAAAGATATAGGCATCTAAATGCAGAGTTCCAAAGAATAGCAAGAAGATATAAGAAAGCCTTCTTCAGCGATCAGTGCAAAGAAATAGAGGAAAACAACAGAATGGGAAAGACTAGAGATCTCTTCAAGAAAATTAGAGACACCAAGGGAACATTTCATGCAAAGATGGGCTCAATAAAGGACAGAAATGGTATGGACCTAACAAAAGCACAAGATATTAAGAAGAGGTGGCAAGAATACACGGAAGAACTGTACAAAAAAGATCTTTATGACCCAGATAGTCATGATGATGTGATCACTAATCTAGAGCCAGACATCTTGGAATGTGAAGTCAATTGGGCCTTAGAAGCATCACTACGAACAAAGCTAGTGGAGTTGATGGACTTCCAATTGAGCTGTTTCAAATCCTGAAAGATGATGCTGTGAAAGTGTTGCACTCAATATGCCAGCCAATGTGGAAAACTCAGCAGTGGCCACAGGACTGGAAAAGGTCAGTTTTCATTCCAATCCCAAAGAAAAACAATGCCAAAGAATGCTCCAACTACTGCACAATTGCAGTCATCTCACATGCTAGTAAAGTAATGTTCAAAATTCTCCAAGCCAGGCTTTAGCAATATGTGAACCGTGAACTTCCTGATGTTCAAGCTGGTTTTAGAAAAGGCAGAGGAACGAGAGATCAAATTGCCAATATTTGCTGGATCATGGAAAAAGCAAGAGAGTTCCAGAAAAAAATCCTGTTTAGGGAAAGATAATATTATTCTAGACCTCAAAATGTAAAGTGAGGTGAAAGTCAGTCAGTTGTGTCTGACTCTTTGTGACCCTATGGACTGTAGCTCGTTGGGCTACTCTGTCCATGGGGATTCTTCAGGCAAGAATTCTGGAGTGGATAGCCGTTCCCTTCTCCAGGGGCTCTTCCCAACTCAGGGATGGAACCAGGTCTCCAGCATTGCAGGCAGATTCTTTACCATCTGAGCCACCAGGGAAGCCCAGACCTCAAAATAGCTCTGGAATTTTCCATATTTGATGCCTAGCATGCAAGCTATATTAAGAAAGCACAGAAAGACTCAGAGACCTGGACAATAACTACCAGAAGCAGAGACAAGGAACACAGCAGATCCTGATAATAGAACCATCACGGAAAGTATGAAATAAATGTGTTGTGTAAGTTCCAAGAATAATAAATGAGATTGAGAATTTCAACTTATTTTGTTGTTCAGTTGCTAAGTCAAGTCCAAATCTTTGTGACCCCATGGAATGCAGAATGCCAGGCTCTTCTGTCCTCCAATATCTCCTGGAATTTGCCAAAAAAATTATGTCCATTAGTTCGTGATGCTATCTAATCATCTCATCCTCTGTTGCCCCCTTCTTCTCCCGCCTTCACTCTTTCCCAGTATCAGGGTCTTTCCCAATGAGTTGGCTTTTCCAATTGAGTGGGCAGAGTATTGGAGCTTCAGCTTCAGCAACAGTTTTTCCCATGACTATTCAGGGTTGATTTCCTTTAGGACTGACTGGTTTGATCTCCTCGTTGTGCAAGGGACTCTCAAGTCTTCTCCAGCACCACAAGAAGTCTGTAAAAAGAAGTTTTTGTAAAAAAAAAGAAGTTAACAAACATTAAAAAATAGAATTCAAATTACAATAGGTGAAATAAAAATACAATAGATGGTTTGCAAAGTAGATTAGAAAAAGCTTTAGAGTGTATTCACAAAATTAAAGATGGGTCAGAAAAACATATCCCAAATGAAGTACAGAGAAACGAAATTTTGAAAATTATAGAAAAGAGCAAAAGAGACACAGAGGCTACAGTTCAGCTCAGCTCAGTTCATTTCAGTCGCTCAGTCGTGTCCGACTCTTTGTGACACCATGAATCGCAGCACGCCAGGCCTCCCTGTCCATCACCATGGATGTGTTTAAATATCTATTCACTAGGAGTCTTAGGAAGAGAGTAGAGGAAAGGGCAAAATACCAGAGTTCAATACAAGTGGTAAGGCTTAATGTTGTTTCAGGAAACTTGTGTTTCTGCTTCATGTGTCTGCTATCAATTCGCTCTATTGAGACGATAGACGGTATTCTGAAAACCACTATGTTAGATTATGTGATTCATGATAGCAGATCCTACATCTTTTCCAAAAATATTGTTTTCATTCCTCTTGGCAGGATTCATGCAGGAAGCATTTCCAGTGGACCTAAAGTTCCTTGAACATGAGGAAATGTGATACAATGTCAGGAAGACCATTTGAGTATCCTCTATCTTTGAAATGGAATAAAATGTAAATGTTTCCCAGATTAATAGCTGCATGTGTACCAACTTGCATTAACTGCAGATACACCACCCTGATAACAACAGCTTGTAATAGAGCCTAAAGAGATATTTCAATTGTTATTTTAGCAGCAAGGTAGCATCTTCAGGAAAATTCATCACGCAGATTTATCATTTGGTGTAAGCGTGTGTGTGTCTGTGTGCGCTTAGTTGATCAGTCATGTCTGACTCTTTGTAACCCCATGGACTGTAGCCCACCGGGCTCCTCTGTCCAGGGGGATTCTTTAGGCAAGAATACAGGAGTGGATTGCCATGCCCTGCTCCAGGGGATCTTCCCAATACAGGGATCAAGCCCAGGTCTCCCACACTACAGGTGGATTCTTTATGGTCTGAGCCACCAGGGAAGAGTGTGAGATCTGATGATCAGGAGGCTGAGAGAACAACAAAATCATTCTTCGGTGGTAACTGCTCCATGCATGCTCAGTCATGTCCGACTCTTTGCAACTCTGTCCCACAGCTCATGTCTCCTGCGTTGGAAGGTAGGTTCTTTACCACTAGCACCACCTCGGAAGCCCAGTGATATCTGCTGCTGGATTTTAAATCTCTCACTCACCATCTTGAACAAATCGTAAGATTTTAGGTGCGGGTTTTGCTCAGCATTATGAGTCTCGTAGTTATGGGCATCAAAGATTGTTAAAAAATGCCAGTGGCCAAAATTGGACTGCCTTTCAACAACAGAACTCGTTGACACATAGCCATCTCTTTTCTGTGGACCTGCTTCAGAAGTCACTTTTTATATGCCGACCTTATTTAAGTTTGAGTTCCGCTATAGTCACGCAACAGCTGGAAAGGACACTAATGATGGTCCACGATTTCTCCTTCCCTGATGGTTTCCTTAACCAGGGGCATTTCTGGACCCACTTCTCCACATAAGAATCCACGTTCTACCCCCTGCACCTGTTCCCCCAGATCTCTCCCCGTCCCTGTGTAACTGATTCCTTTACTTGGAACTTTTCCGTCATAGTCTAATTTCCTGGAGCCATCTTTAGATTTTTAGTGTACTTTTAATTTTTCATGGTTTTCTGGATTTTTCTATTTTTAACAAATGCAATTTTGGAATAAATGTTTACTATTTTCTTCTAGATTTATTCTGCTTAAATATAAGCAAAATAAATTTTGTAGTTTTCGGATAACTTTTTTTACAGAAAATGTGGTCACTGTCCTCATTGAATGATCTGATTTGTAGATTTATGCCTGCTTAAGAATTAAAGTTAATTTCTAAATGTGGCCAGAAACTTCTCAGTCTACTATAATATGGAGATAACAATGTCTTTATTTACAGGGTGATTGCAAAGTGGTATTATAAGGGCTTTGTTGGCCACAATTCCATGAAAGTATAAAGAAAAATTATAGTAATTATAAAAGTGCTATTACTAGGCACACTGAGACTAGAGATAATAAGAATAGTTTTTCAATTTAGTAAGTATATTTTATATTCTTTGAAAACTGTACATTCTCCTTTGCTAGTACCAAATAAGATCACAGCATGGTACAACTGGAACAGATGTTATTTTCCAGATGGAAAGTGAGGCCCAAGGAGACAATACGACTCCCTCATAAGTGGTGAAGACAGAATTGGACTCAGATCGTTAAATCCTGGAATGGGGAGGGGAAGTAAGGGGGGATTGTTCAGAATTTTCAGTAAGAATCCCAGATCACTATTTAACAGTTATGACACTCTAAACCATTTTTTTTTCATTTATAAAATTAGAATAACAATATTTTATACTCATGTTAAGAATTAAACAATAGTTCAAAAACAGAAAAATAAACATAGAAGAAACTAAGGCATTACCCTCATATAATGTCTTTAGGTAAATCAGTTCTTTCCTCTTCTCCTTCCCGTCCCCTTTCCTCTCTCCCTCACCCCACCTTCTTCTTTTTTGCTATTTAATTTATGTTACATATTCTTAGTATCCTGTTTAGCCTACCACTATCAAGGTCAACTTTGTTAATTTTCTCTGCTGAAACACTGGACAAAGTGATAAGGAATTCATTCTGAAAGCTGTCGTGGGAGAATTTGGACAAACATTTCCGATTGGGGGGGGGGTTCTTTTCATTGTTATGTAAATATAAATAAATATAAATAAATAATAAATCCTAAGTTCTTTCAAGCTAAGATAGCAAAATAATAGTAACAAAAAGAATCTGAAGCAAAGTCATATGGTAAAATAATTTTTTATTGGTTGACTGGTTAGTGAACCAGATAATTTTGCATCATAGGAATCTGTGGTGATCCTTCTTGTAATGCTATATTTTATTTAACAGCAAAATATTTGACTATTTCCAGAGATATATGCAATCCTAAAGGAAATCAGTCCTGAATATTCATTGGAAGGACTGATGTTGAAACTGAAGCTCTAATACTTTGGCCACTTGATGTAAAGAACTGACTCATTGGAAAAGACCCTGATGCTGGGAAAGATTGAAGGCAGGAGGAGAAAGGGACGACAGAGGATGAGATGATTTGATGATATCATCGACTCAATGGACAGGAGTTTGAGCAGGCTTCAGGAGTTGGTGATGGATAGGGAAGCCTGGTGTGCTACAGTCCATGGGATTGCAAAGAATTTGATACGACCGAGCAACTGATCTGAACTGATGCCTTTGTGAAATACATAAAATATGTATTCTGTTTCTATTTATACAGAAGTAAATTCAGTTACTCCAATATAACTCCAAGGAGTTTCTTATGGCAAATTGGAAAGGAATATTTTTACAGTTTCCTAAACATCACAAGATGACCTGCCTCTTGAGAAACCTATATGCAGGTCAAGAAACAACAGTTAGAACTGGACATCAAACAACAGACTGGTTCCAAATAGGAAAAGCAGTACATCAAGGCTGTATATTTTCACCTGCTTATTTAACTTCTATGCAGAGTACATTATGAGAAACGCTGGGCTGGAAGAAGCACAAACTGGAATCAAGATTACCGGGAGAAATATCAATAACCTCAGATATGCAGATGACACCACCCTTATGGCAGAAAGTGAAGAAGAACTAAAGAGCCTCTTGATGAAAGTGAAAGTAGAGAGTGAAAAGACTCTGATGCTGGGAGGGATTGGGGGCAGGAGGAGAAGGGGGTGACAGAGGCTGAGATGGCTGGATGGCATCACTGACTCGATGGATGTGAGTCTGAGTGAACTCCGGGAGTTGGTGATGGACAGGGAGGCCTGGCATTCAAGACTTTGAAAAACTGTGAGCAGATACTGGTCTTCTTTATGATTTACATTAGCATTTTAGTCCTGTTAAATCCAGATTAAAAAAAAAATGTGATGTGTGGTATGTAAGTCCATTGTTTTACAATCATTTATGAAGCCAAGAACAGTATGGACCATATATAGCATGTTAGTATCACCCACCTCTATTTTAAAAATCAGTCTTATTTTAGGAAGAAATAATAGTAAATGAGAAAATTCTCATTTTTAAATACATGACCTAAACTGAACATTCAGGCATGTTTCTTTTGTTACTTCCATTTATCAGGATTGTTGGAGAATTAAAGGGATAAGGGTTCAAGACCGTGGGTGGTGCTGGTGGATACTGGGTGTAGTGGTCATCATTGGGAGCTAGAGCAGATATCTCATCTCCCTGATACTTGGGGCACTGGCAGGCTTCCATCTGCTGAGTGCCAGAGAGAACTGCTCTTGGTTAAATGAGAGCATCTTTGCCTGGGAACACCATCACATCTCAAAGCCTGCCGGCAATGACTGATTGAAAGGGGATATAAAGGGATCCCCAGAAAAGCAGAGGACAAGCAGCAGTGGGACCTCATGGTGGGACCCACTCTCAGGTGTGATTTTTGCTAGAGCTCTCCCCATGGGATCAAGCTGAGGCTCCTTTTCATTTGAAATCATAAGCCCATTTTCCCTGCTTTTCTCACTTTTTCATGAAAATCACTTCTCAAATAAATTGCTTGCTTAAGCACCCCCATCGCTGCTTCTAGGAAAACTGACCTAAGACAGTGAGTATCAGGAATTGTTCTAAGAAGCAGAGTCTAAAGCTGATATTCTGGAGAGGAATCAGGGGCTGGCCAGATGGTAAAAAGAGCTCCCTTAAGGGTGGTAGGTAGAGTATCAGTAGTCCCAGGCATGCTGCAGCAATGGAATTGATTGTTGCTGTTGTTTAGTCCCTAAGTCATGTCTGACTCTTTTTTTTTTTTTAATTTTTTTTAATTTTTTTTAAATTTTAAAATCTTTAATTCTTACATACGTTCCCAAACATGAACCCCCCTCCCACCTCCCTCCCCACAACATCTCTCTGGGTCATCCCCATGCACCAGCCCCAAGCAAGCTGCACCCTATGGACTGTAGCCCACCCAGCTCCTCTGTCTATGGGATTTCCCAGGCAAGAATGCTGGAGAGAGTTGCCATATCCCCCAGGGGATCTTCTGCACCCAGAGATTGAACCTGTGTCTGCTGCGTTGACAGGTGGGTTCTTTACCACTGAGCCACCCGAGAAGCCCATTTATAAACAACCAAGTTCTCTAGATTATTTACCTTACGTGAGACACACTCTGGTAGAAGAGTAAAGACAAAGAGCACTCACAGGACAGAGCAGGGAATCCACCCAAACTGCTGACGTTCCATTCTCGACCACTCCGCACACCTTTACGTAGACCCTCAGCACATCTACTAAGTGCTTCCTCTGTCACCAAAATGGTCCCTGGCACCACGCCACCCTCTGGCATCTCTGCTGTATTTAAACATCGGTGAAGAGCAGCTAACACTGCCTGAAGTACTTTCCTGCCACGTGTGGCCATTCCCTCCACAAGGTTATAGAGCTAGTGGTGGCCACTCTCTGAAATTGCTGTGCTGCCCAGCTGTCTGGAACATGAAATATGCCCAAAATCTGGAGGCAGATATCCTCTGCTGAACGAGACTTCCAGGGACCAGAGGCCAGAATCTTTGCAGTCAAGGCCCATGTCTTCCATTCAGAAGCTATGCCCTCAGCATCAGTCTCACTGGGCTCCCCCACACCTGCTCCTTCCAAAATGCCCCAGACTACTGCCAGAACAACACTGGGTCTTCTCAGCCTTTCAGACAGGAACCACTCACATAGATGTGGGAGCCAACCTGGGGCCTGGCACCTAACTTGAGTCTTCCCATTGGTGCAGGACTTGGATGTTCCTCCCCGGCGGATAAGTCATTCCTGGATGGTTAGTGGTTGATACACTTGATCCAAGATGTCTCTCAGGGCCTTCCTTGAGTGCGCTCTTTCCTCCTCAGTGGACACGTCTTCCTCAGGATTCTACCATGTGTCCCTGGACCGTGTCCTGCGCAGAATCCCAGCTGCTACGGACCTACAGTGATAGCCCCAAAACGCGTGTGCTTAGTCACTCAGTCCCCTCTGACTCTTGCGACCCCATAGACTCCTACCAGGCTCCTCTGTCCACGGGATTCTCCAAGCAAGGATACTGGAATGGATTGCCATTTTCTTCTGCAGGGGATCTTCCAGGCCTAGGGATTGAACCCAGGTCTCCTGCATTGCAGGCAGACTCTTTCCTGACTGAGCTATGAGGGAAGCCCCAAAAGCAGGTTCCCCAGAGACACAGGCTGAGCGACACTGAGGAGGACCTTTTAGCTCCTGTCCAACTCCTGGGTTGTGCTGAGGGCAGCACCGGACACATCCCACGTCCTAAACGGGGCCCCAAACTCAGTCCTGTCTCTCAAAGGGACTCCAGCACTATGCAGGAGATAGGGGCAGACCCCCAAGGCCACTACAAACTGCAAAACCAATTGCACAGTCTCTCACTTTGAGACCCTAAGCATATCTGGAATCAGGAGCAGCTTCTGGTCCCAGCTCGAGGGCTTAGTTGTCCCACAGCATGTGGTATCTGAGTTCCCTCACCGGGGATGGAACCTACCTCCCCTGCATGACAAGGCAGATTCTTAACCACTGAACCATCGGGGAAGTCTGGAGAAAGCATTCTTCCCTGAATTTCCACCACTGTTTCAACTAGGCCTTCACACATTTTGTCCTTTGATTTCAAGAGATTTCTTCCGATGTTTAAGGAGGGCCTCTGCCTCCCTTGTGGCTCAGCTGGTAAAGAATCTGCCTGCAATGTGGAAGACCTAGGTTCAGTCCCTGGGCTGGGAAGATCCCCTGGAAAAGGGAAAGGCTACCCGCTCCAGTATTCTGGCATGAAGAATTCCATGGACTGTATAGTACATGGGGTCACAAAGAGTCAGACATGACTGAGCAACGTCCACTTTCACTTTTTTTTTCTGATTCTCAAAATTTGCTAAAATTGTTAATAAATGGGAATCTGTCATTTTGTCTCTGCTTAGCAGCATGCACCCAATCTGCAATCTGTATAGTTACCCTTTCCTTCATGTCTATCAAATAGTAGATGTTGCAGTGGTTAGTTCATCCCTTTCTACTTTATATTTGTTAAAATTTCACCCCAAATGAAAGTCTTATCAATATAAAAAGAATGAAGGCCTGCTTGAGAAGGTGGTAGAACTTTGGTGAAGAATGCATTCTTGGGATTTCCTTGGTGTTTTAGTGGTTAAGAATCTGCCTTGCAATATAGGGGACTCGGGTTTGATCCCTGGTCAGGGAACTGAGATCCCACATGCTACGTGGCGACTAAGCCCTCAACCTGCAGCCACTGAAACGTGTACCCCTCAGCTAGAGTCCCTGAAATGCAAAAGATCCTGCAAAGCACAACGAAGACCCCATGAAGCCAAATAAACTGTTGGCAAGAATTCTTCTACCCCACAATTAGAGTTATAATAGGGAAGGATTTGAACACTGAAACTTTGTTTGAATCTTGAAATCAAGTTTGGTAGGTGTGCTTGAGGTCTCTCAGATTCTTCTGAATCTTCCTGTCCGTGGAAGTGTCCAGTCTTCCTCTAGAAATACACTGCTGTTAGTACACGCAGAGACCTCAAAAGTGACATGTGCCTTAGAAGTCAATGCCTGCCTTCAGGATCTGTCCTAACCTTTTTTCTGACCATCAGGTCCATGTGAGCAAGCTCAGTTGCCTAGTTGTAGCTGACCCTCTGAAACCCTATGGACTGTAGCCCACCGGGCTCCTTCGTCCATGGGATTTTCCAGGCAAGAATAATGGTCTGTGTTGCCATTTCCTCATCCAGGGGATCTTCCTCATCCAGGGATCAAACCCAAGTCTCTTACACTGGTAGGCAGATTCGTTACTACTGAGCCACCTGGGAAGCCCCATCAAGTCCACAACTATGCTGAAAACTCAGCAAAGTCTAACAGGGAAAATGCCGAGCCTGCTAAAGGAGGACAGGGATGTTACACCTAAGCGGCTGCACAGTCTGACTCACCGTGCACAGGCAGGAGCTGGAGAATACGCCTAGAAGTGGGCCCTGGGGGTGTGGCATCGGGGGGGGCATTATATAAAGCTGATGAGAGCATTTAATTATGTAGGACTCTTCTGTGACAGAATTAATATCTTGACGAGAGCCCCATAGGTTGCTTCTAATTTGTTGCTGGGATGGTTCTTAGAAGCATGGAAAAAGTCGTGGCTCACGTAAATGAAGCACAGATGCCAGAACTGCCGGGACAGATTAAGGAGAAAGGGATGAAAAGGCTCAGAGAAGGGAGCATGCAGGAAGGAGTCTATCCCCTATGATTAGAAAGCTCACCAGATGCTATATCGCTTGAGATGGTGCAGAGGAGACATATATTTATCAAGAAGGTAAGAGATATTGTGATTATGGTGGCCGAACGTTCTAGCAGAATCTTAGAAGTTCAGTGTCAGCTGTCCTCCATAATCTAGGGTTGATAGTAGAATGTGCTGTTACCATATCTAGGCTCATAAATAGCAATGAGAATGAGAGGATCCAGGAATAGCAGAGGCCAGGTGGTACCACTTAAATATTTGCAAAATAACTGAGTGTAATTCTCATAATGATCAGCAGCTTGGAGTGGTGCTCAGAGGGCCACATATCGTGCCCACATATGAAATGCGTATGGAATATGTACTGGTTCCTAGAGACAAGATAAACAAGCAGCCCAAAGATGTTACTTAAAAGATGCAATCATGGGACTTTCCTGATGGCCCAGCGGTTGAGAATCTGCCTGCCAATGCAGGGTACATGGGATTGATCCCTGATCCAGAAGATCCCTCATGCCCCATAGCAACTAAGCTCGGGAGCTGCAACTACTGAGCCCGTGTGCCTGCAGCCCATGCTCCACAAAAGGAGCCACCACAGCAAGGAGCCTGAGCACCACAGCTAGAGTGGCCCACCCACTGCAACTAGAGAAAGCCTGAGCGCAGCAATGAAGATCCAGCACAGCCAAAAAGTAAGTGAAATAAATAAAAATTTAAAATATATGCATACTGTATTGGTGTTTTTCTTTCTGGCTTACTTCACTCTGTATAATCGGCTCCAGTTTCATCCATCTCATCAGAACTGATTCAAATGAATTCTTTTTAACGGCTGAGTAATACTCCATTGTGTATATGTACCACAGCTTTCTTAACGCATGTAAGAATTAAAGATTTAAAATAAAATAAAATAAAATAAAATTCTCCATACAAGAAAAAAATATATATATATGCATATGATAAAAAAAGATTCAAAAATAGATGAGAGCAGAGGCCTGAGGTAGGATTTCACTATAGAAAGTCATCTTCCCATACCTAGTTTCTAGACCTGGGTTAGTGATTGGACCCAGTTATCAGAATCGGGCAACTGAATAAAAACTCTGCTGCAAAAGGAAAACGTATATAGTCCATCCTGTTTTTCACCAAAGGGCTTCCAGCCATTTGCTCAGGCAATTGTATTCTGGGGAAATAGAATACCTGTCTTCTGAGGGTGATATGGCACGCGTTCTAGTGTGATTACATCCTGTGAAATCCGAGGAACTCTTACACTCTCCCTTGATAGATAAGGGGTGTGCAGAGGTCAGGTGTAACTGGAGTCCTGGCCAAACACTGCGTCATAATGGATCCAGTAATTCTGTAGAGCTACCAGTGGTCATTTCTTCAATTCCTAAGTAATTGTAATGGACATACTGTTGGTGTGATTCTCATATTGGTCTCTTGCTCATTAGAGTAAGAGCTATAATAGCAGTAAAGCCCAGTGCAAACTCCTGAGTCTGCAACCCCAAGTCAAGATGGCAAATCAAAACCAATACTGGATCCCAACAGGAATGACAAAAATATAGTGCCACCCTTAATATCGTAAAGGATGCAAGAGTGGTGGTCCTCACTATGTGCGTGCTTGCTGAGTCGCTTCAGCTGTATCCAGCTCTTTGCTACCTGTGGACTATAGCCTGCCAGGCTCTTCTGTCCATGGAATTCTCCAGGTGAGAATACTGGAGTGGGTTGCCAAGCCCTCCTCCAGGGGATCTTTCTGACCCAAGGATCGAACCCCCATCTCTTACGTTTCCTGAATTGGCAAGTGGGTGCTTTACCACCAGCGCCACCTGGGAAAGCCAGTTCTCTCCATAACTTTCATTTAATTCAGCAGTTGTATCCATGTAAAAACTGTATGGTTCATGGCATATAACAATGTACTATCGCAAACTCAACCAGTTTGTGATAGCCTCAGCTGGAACTGCAGGGCTGGATGTGACATTGTTGTTGTTCAGTCCCCAGGATCAAGGTCTTCTCTTCGTATCGGGTGGCCAAAGTATTGGAGCACCAGCTTCAGCATCAGTCCTTCCAATGAATATTCAGGGCTGATTTCCTTTAGGATTTCTTGGTTTGGCCTCCTTGCTGTCCAAGGGACTCTCAAGAGTCTGCTCCAGTACCACAATTAGAAAGCATCAATTCTGTGGTGCTCTTGCTTGTTATGGTCCAACTCTCACATCCATACATGACTACTAGAAAAACCATAGCTTTGACTATATGGACCTTTGTCAGCAAAGTAATGTCTCTGCTTTTTATATGCTGTCTAGGTTTGTCATAGCGTTTCTTCCAAGAAGCAAGTGTCTTTTAATTCCGTGGCTGCAGTCACTGTGAAGGAGGTATTTGAGAAGAGTGTTTGTTTTATGTTTGTAGAATATTTGGACAGTATTTAACTTATATTCAGAATACATCATGAGAAACACTGGACTGGAAGAAGCACAAGCTGGAATCAAGATTGCCGGGAGAAATATCAATCACCTCAGATATGCAGATGACACCACCCTTATGGCAGAAAGTGAAGAGGAACTAAAGAGCTTCTTGATGAAAGTGAAAGAGGAGAGTGAAAAAGTTGGCTTAAAGCTCAACATTCAGAAAACGAAGATCATGGCATCTGGTCCCATCACTTCTTGGGAAATAGATGGGGAAACAGTGGAAACAGTGTCAGATTTTATTTTTTTTGGGCTCCAAAATCACTGCAGATGGTGACTGCAGCCATGAAATTAAAAGATGCTTACTCCTTGGAAGGAAAGTTATGACCAACCTAGACAGCATATTATAAAGCAGAGACATTACTTTGCCAAAAAAGGTCCATCTAGTCCTATGGTCTTTCCAACGGTCATGTATGGATGTGAGAGTTGGATTGTGAAGAAAGTTGAGTGCTGAGGAATTGATGCTCTTGAACTGTGGTGTTAGAGAAGACTCTTGAGAGTCCCTTGGACTGCAAGGAGATCCAACCAGTCCATTCTGAAGGAGATCAGCCCTGGGATTTCTTTGGAAGGAATGATACTAAAGCTGAAACTCCAGTACTTTGGCCACCTCATGCAAAGAGTTGACTCACTGGAAAAGACTTTGATGCTGGGAGGGATTGGGGGCAGGAGGAGAAGGGGATGACAGAGGATGAGATGGCTGGATGGCATCACGGACTCGATGGACGTGAGTCTGAGTGAACTCCGGGAGTTGGTGATGGACAGGGAGGCCTGGCGTGCTGCAATTCATGGGGTGGCAAAGAGTCGGACATGACTGAGCCACTGAGCTTACTTATTCATCTAATCATGGATCAAAAGGAATGAGATGGAATTTTTTAGCCATTGATGTACAGTGTTATAATCCTATAAATTGATGTCAGGAGCAACATTATATGTCATTTTCTATATTTCAAGGTAAATATTAAGTTAGAAAATATGTAGTAAGCGATAGCACCTGAGGTGCTATGAAACCATGTTCTTTCTCTTCTACACAGGTCTCATGGCATTTAAATGCATGTTTCACTTATATGTGTGTTCTCAGTAGCTTAGTCATGTCGGATTCTTTGCTATCTCTGGTTCCTTTATTGTCCTTTACATTTGTGAGTGAGTGATACAATTGTAGAGATCTTTGAGGATTTCACAAACAACACTGGATTAATAAGATGAGTTATGCAGTTTATACATGTAGATACACTTTTACCTTCTAAAAATGTATACTTCAGAAGCCACAGATTAAAAATTCTAAAATATTAGCATTATCATTTTCAAATTAATTATATCTACTCAATCATTGTGACTAAAAATGCATACTCTACATTTTAAATTTTTCTTTGATGTATACATACTTGCTGAGGACATTTTTAAAGGAGTAATTTTAAACATGAATTTTGTCAGTTTCAAATTATAAAAAGCAGAAATTTTTTTATAATAAAAATCTCTATCATATTTACCATTAAAATAGATGACAACTTTTCATGCATGTATTGTCATTGTAAAGCATTTTAAATTAATATTAAAATTTTAAATATTATGCAAGAAAAAAAGAAAACAACAGAGATTTCAGCATTCTTTATTAACACACTAAAGATCACTAAGCTAAATAAGCTTCTTTTGCTCCATGGTGGGGAAATCAGATGCTTGGATTTGAAATTTACACATCTCAGACAAAGAAAATACAACTTACGTCAATTCATAATGTTTAATTTGATTTTGCTTGTCTCATAGGAAAAGCCTTAATTATCAAGGATTTCTATTTTTCGAGTTAAGAGAATCAACTTAAAAAAAAAAAGCACACATAGAAATGCCATTAGGTATATCTGTTTTAAATTCAACTGTCAAAAATATATTTAAGTTTGATTTGAAGGAATCAAATTTATGAAGAAGCATATTCTATATGGAAATTAAAGAGTGTCGTATTGTAAATACCCGGCTTTCTGTTGATGCATTCAGAATACAAATTTTCTTGTGGCAGTCATTTTGAGGCAATTATCTAAGATTTACTAGATGCAATAGTGGTTATCTGGAAGTATATACAAAAACAAACATAAAATAATGGGTCATATAAAATCTGCATTATGACAAGAATTCATGTATTTAAATGGTCAGTTGTATGTGAAAATTTACTGATAGCACAGTAAAACTGCCTTGTGCAATTTCTTCTACATGCGTAGAACTTCACAGAGCAAAAATAATCGAGGTAGGAATTTAAATAGATGCAATGTTTTTAGAGGTGTAAAGATCTGGAAGTTCAAGTATAATAGGAAATATTCTCCAAATAAAAATGAATGTTACCAGTCAACTGTAACTTCGATAGCAGCACATGCCAAATCTTAGTATATAGTTTCTCAAAACAATCCCCCACTGTGTCTCCCTAATAACAAAATAGCTAGTTACAAGGTGAAAATAAACCCTAAGGCATCTGAGTGTTTTCTCCTTAGAGACGCCCAATAAACAGTTCACTGTTTGCTGTGTGGTATTTTGAGTATTACTATTTTAATACCTGTTTTGGATTATGAAAATCCCGTGGATATAAGAAATTATTGAGAGTACAAAGGAGAAGCAGATGAGACTTCCATAACATTACATTATGGTCAATAAATATTGCATGCACATTTATTTACACAACAAAACACATGTTTAAGTTTGTGAGTAGAATATCTATCCATCACCTTCAACTTTGCCTCCTCAATCAGCGATAAGGATGGATGTGATGTAACTAGGACATCATAAAGCCATAGTCCTCAAAATTAACTTAGTAGGCTTGCTTCATATCTGATGTATGTACGTCACAGTGCATCTTTTAGAATATTCAGGATTAATATAATACTCAATACTGTGATTCACTGAAGGTTTATATTACTGCTCCCTGCAACTTTAACTTATTGCTGGAGACTAATGCATTACTTTGCCGACTAAGGTCCGTCTAGTCAAGGCTATGGTTTTTCCTGTGGTCATGTATGGATGTGAGAGTTGGACTGTGAAGAAGGCTGAGCACCGAAGAATTGATGCTTGAACTGTGGTGTTGGAGAAGACTTTTGAGAGTCCCTTGGACTGCAAGGAGATCCAATCAGTCCATTCTGAAGATCAGCCCTGGGATTTCTTTGGAAGGAAGGATGCTAAAGCTGAAACTCCAGTACTTTGGCCACCTCATGCAAAGAGTTGACTCATTGGAAAAGACTCTGATGCTGGGAGGGATTGGGGGCAGGAGGAGAAGGGGATGACAGAGGATGGGATGGCTGGATGGCATCACCGACTCGATGGTCGTGAGTCTGAGTGAACTCCGGGAGTTGGTGATGGACAGGGAGGCCTGGCATGCTGCGATTCATGGGGTCGCAAAGAGTCGGACACGACTGAGCGACTGAACTGAACTGAATGCTGTGACCAAAGAGCAGAAATCATGCATGTTGATGGGGCCACCAAAATGCTAAGAAACAACCATGGGCCTGAGAATCAGGAATATCTTTCAGGCTCAGCCTGAAAAGACATTTCTTTTGCCTCTACACAAACACAAACTTCCTGTTCTTTTTGTTTTTTTCTTTTTCTAGGGGATGTGGAGTACTGGCTTTGAATTAATTACCCATTTCAACTCTAATAAAACATAAAGTATCTCAAGATAATTTGAGTCATATAATCATATCAATATGAATACAAAACTAAAAATCGATGATGGTCTTAATAAAAAGTGTAAACATTTTCTGAAATAATTAGGTGTGTATCAACTTTAAAAAATTTCCCTTATCTGTTGCAGGTAGCCAATTTAACTTCTTATTTACATTCTTTGCAAAAGCTAAATTGACCAAGTGGGGATCATTTAAATGTTTTTAAAACTATACACAGTATCCATTTTTTATGCATCCACTTTATTCTGTTCTGCTTTATTGAAGCACATTGAAGATTTGGGGTAACCCTGTATTGTCAGATGATGGTATCTTTAGTTATGGCATTCAAACGAATAGATGCAGCATGTGGGGTCTAGCTCCCTGACCAGTAGTGGAACTCAGGCCCCCCTGCATTGGAAGAACAGAGTCTTAGCCAGTGGACCACAAAGGAAGTTCCAGTATTTATAGCAATAATTATTTTTAAACTGGGTTTCCTTGGTGGCTCAGTGGTAGAGAATCTGCCTGACAATGCAGGAGATGCAAGGGACACGGGTTCAATACCTGCACTGGGGAGATCCCCTGCACAAGGAAATGGCAGCCCATTCCAGTATCCTTGCCTGGGAAATCCCATAGATAGAGGAACCTGGCCGGCTACAGTTGATGGGGTTGCAAAGGAGTCGGACACTACTGAGAACAGTGCACAAAGTACTCAGAAAATACTGTTATTGTGAATACAGACTCAAATAAAGAATATTTTTTAATTAATTCAGAATAAGTTGTCCCCCTTATAAAAATCTTATTCTTTCATATTACTTTTAAACTTAGAAATACACAAAATTGAGTTCAGTTTTTAAAGAACAGAAGTAAAGTTTTCTTTATTTTTTAGTAGGTTTCTTTGTCCGGTAATTTAGGGATATATGCCCACTACAGTCAGGGATTTATCATTCAGAAGAAATTCCATCAGAATAAGAGCTGTACCATTAAAAGTTACTTTATATTAAGATGAAGGCTGATGCTTATATTTGATTTTATGGAGCTTCAGAATAAAGGATAATATAATTTACTTTCCTTATGGCTAGTTTCTACACTATTTTTATGCAGTAAGCTCATGGTGACTTTGGAGGCATAAATATTTCAGAAAGAAATCAATGTAGAGATTTTCCTATAAATAAAGATTCTTTGTGACCTATAAAGCAAAGTTTATAAGGATCATAACTGTCTCATGAGTTTTTGTGCAATTTATATATCAGATGTGAAGTCATTTTTACCTCTATACTTAACCTGCAATAATTAAAAAAATATTTAAAAAGTCCAGATTATCTCTAGGTCATGTATCATGCTTTTTATCTATTAGGAAAAGGCAGAGGAACATTGATTGACCACATTGATCTTATTGACCTAGTGGGTTTTTCATAGTACTTACCTGGGTTGGGAAAAAATGGGGAAAATTAGAAATAAAAATCACCTTTGATCAGTTGCTCTAATGTGCTATCAGTGTCTATAATTCATGGCTAGTAAAATTCTTTCAATATGTACTAGTTTCAGTGGCCATGAATTAACTGACTTTTGATAATCACATGTAGGAGTCTTAAGATCAGTACCAAGGCATGGGGATTGTAGATACTATACAAGCATCACTGACTCAATGGACATGAGTTTGAGGAAGCCCTGGGGAGATGGTGAAGGACAGAGAAGCCTGGCATGCTGCAGTCCATGTGGTTGCAAAGAGTCAGATATGACTGAGCGACTGAACACCACCACAGATACAAGCATTACTCAATAGAAAGGCCTAGATTGCAAGATTCAGAAATCTTAGAACTTACTCTATAAAAGTGCATGGATAGCTTCAAGCAACCTTTTAGCCAGCAATTCCATTAGTGGGAGTTTCACAGCAGACAGAACAAAAGGACCGATTGAGGTTTATATGGTTGACCTGTGGTTAAACCTAATCTTTACAAAGACACATAAAGTTGTGAATGGCACATAATAGATGCCTAATAAGTATGTTTAATTAATATATATAGAGATTCTTTCCCGTCTGAGCCACCAGGGAAGCCCAAATAAAACATTAATAAAAATCACAATATGATCTGCTTACCATTGTTTCATCACCACCACCACCTCCAACATCCATTGTTTTGGAACAAACTGACTTCTCCAACATCTTTGGGGAAACTAGAGCTCTGAAGAAGTCTTGCTCTTATGAGTAATCAATAAAAATAGGAAAGAAGCATCCTCTTTCACAGGTTTTCCTAGTCCTTAATGCATAAGTGATAGTTCATAAGTGATAATCTAAAGAATGTCTCTTCTAATGTTATACTGTCTTCAAACTCTTCCCTGAGGAATTATTTGGTAAGGGAGCTGAAGCAATAGTGTGGCTTTTGTTGTCATTTATTGTTGTTGTTGTCTTGTGTATCTAAGTTTTGTTGTTTTGTATCTAAGTTTTATAGTCATATATGGCTTTCCAATCAAGAATTATCTAACTCTCATGAACTCACCAATAGGAGTCAAAAGGCAAGCTCAGAGACAGTAAATAAATATTTAATCAAATAAAAAAGACAAAATGCTGATATGCAGAAGACAAACTGAAAACTTAATATGTAAGAGAAAAAAACACCATAAAAATGGACTGAAGACATATAGCCTCATCAAGAAAGAAGATATATGTTGAGGAGCCAAGATGGAAAGCAAGACTCTGTACTCACCTCCTTTCGCCAGCACACCAGAATTATAGGTATTCACAGAGTAACTAAGAGAACTACATGAAGACTCGCAGAAAAGATATTCCACAGCTAAAGACATAAAGAAGGGATGATCCCCTGGAGGAGGGAAAGGCTACCCACTCTAGTATTCTGGCCTGGAGAATTTCACTTGCATGGGATCCATGGGGTCCATGGGGTCACAGAGAGTCCAACCCAAAAGAGTGACTTTCACTTTCACAATACATGGGTAGAAGGAGCAGAGATATGATATGGTCAGCATCCACATCCCGGGATGGGTGACTACCAATGAAAAGAATACCACAGTTGAGAGATCCTATCCGAGAAACCTATAGTGGGCTTCCCAGCCCAGGTGTCCTGTATCAAGAAGATGAGCTCCGGAAGGTCTGACTTTGAAAACCATATGGGTTTCCATTCCAGAAAACCAGAGGCTTATAGAAAACAGAGGCACCTCTCTTAAAGAGTGCACAGAAATTTTCACATGCTTTAGGTCCCAATGTAGAGTTGGTAGTTTACAAGTAGCCTGGGTGGCTCAAATGGTAAAGGGTCTGCCTATAATGTGGGAGATCCGGGTTCGACCCATGGGTTGGGAAGACCCTCTGGAGAGGGAAATGGCAATCCACTTCAGCACTCTTGCCTGGGAAATCCGATGGACGGAGGAGCATGGTAGGCTACAATCCATGGGGTTGCAAAGAGTTGGACAAAACTGAGTGACTTTGCTTTCACTTTTAAGCAGCCTGTTTCCCATTCACTTGCTGATCTGGGAAAGCCTCCCAGGGAGGCATAAGGCACCTGGGACTCCCTCTGGGGATGGAAATGTTTGGACAGTTCTCCAAAATGACATTTTGGAGAACTCATTTTGTCGTGTTGTTAGTGGTGCTGGCAAGAGCCAGTTTGGAATTCTCCCTCTAGCATATAAGTGATGGGGGGTTACCCACCTTCCCGTGGGCTGACGCCAGCCCAGCCTGCTTGTATTGCCTGCTCTGTCCTCCAGGCTAATTCTAAAAGCTTATGAATAATTCCTAGATGCATTCTAGTTCTGCATCTATGTTAGATTAAGCAGAATGATACACTCAGCTGGGTACTGTCTCTATCCTTAATATCAGGAAGGAAGTCCTAAATTTAGAGAGAAATAGGAGCCTTCATGGTTTTACAAAGGAAATGAAAGAATTTGTGTCAATTCAGAAATGTGAAGGAAGGCTGCATTTACTTCCACTTCTGTGTCTCAATGAGAGAAACTTTCTGTGTCAAAATTTTTTATCAAAAGGAAAATTGAATATACTACATTCGGGACTATTTGAATATTTTGTAAAAAAGAAAAAGTAACTCAAGTTTTACCTCTAGATTGGTGTGACCTGATAATTTGCTGACATTGACTATAGTTGCAAAATAATTCTGTGACAAGTAGAGCATTCTATCAAATACAGTTTCACTTTTGAATTTTGACAAAGCTTCATTAAATTGATAAGTTCAGTCAGAAATGGAGTCCTACACATATATTGGCTATACAGCCTAAGCCCCTTGCCAAAGTCGGAGCCATAAGGGAAGCATGTTCGATCCCTGGGTCGGGAAGATCCCCTGGAGAAGGAAATGGCAACCCACTCCAGTATTCTTGTGTGGAGAATCCCATGGACAGAGGAGCCTGGTGGGCTACAGTGCATGGGGTTCCAAAGAGTCAGACACAAGTGAAAGTGACCTAACATGCATGCATGCATTAGAGTTCACATGATAAATATATACATTTTTTTGCAGCACAGCATCCTGCTTTATTCAAAGTGTTGCTATATAGTTCATTGTGAATTTTTGCAATAATTTTGACTTTTAAAAAGATTGCTTAACTTTGCTGTGGGAAAGAAGTATTGTCGCCTGGACAATCCCATGGGCAGAGGAGCCTGGGGGACTACAGTCCATGAGGTTGGAAAGAGCCAGACACAACTGAGCACAGCACAGAACACAGCATTAACCAAACTCATTTGACCACATACCTCTTCTTCAATCGGTTTCTTCCAACACTAGTGTGTGGTTGACCACACAGGACCCATCCCTGCACTACGATTTCTTTTTTAATTGCCTCACTCTCCTAACTGTGACTGTTTGAACTGCCCTTTGGAAGGTCCAGGAGGCTGAAAGCCTTTTCTTACAAACAAGAAATGTGGGACCCAGGAAGGCTTTTATGCCCAGGAGGGTCCCACAGGGTCCTGCTCTCTATCAATTCCCCGTTTTCTTTGATTCTCCTCAATCTTAAGAACAGGTATCAGACTCAAAAAGAAATAACATTTTGGATGGAGAAGTTAATCATAAACTTGGTAGAGGAACTTAGTTTTTGGGAGATTGCACGCATGAACATGGGTTCCATCAAGAATGCAAATATTCTAACATGAAGTTAGAAGGATGGCACAAGTTAGATTTTTATCTTCTAGCATGTTTTTAATGCCTTAATTGTTGTTTCTGTTCAGTCACTAAGTCGTGTCCTACTCTTTGTGACCCCATGGACTGCAGCAGGCCAGGCTTCCCTGTCATTCACTGTCTCCTGGAATTTGCTCAAACTCACGTTCACTGAGTCGGTGATGCCATCCAACCATCTCATCTAGCTATGTGGCATGGTCTATATTTTTATGAGCTCTTAGAGAAACATACAGAATTGGTCCAAGGAATTCCCTCGTTGTCGAGTGGTTAGGACTCATAGCTCTCAAGTCTAGGTTCTGGAACTAAGATCCTACAGCCTTCATGGCACAAAAAAAAAAAAAAAAAAAAAAAAAAAAAAAATTGGTCTAGTTAACAGTTAAGCGCATGCAAAAAGCTACCAAATGAATTCTCTCCATCAAGAACATATTTCCATTAGTAGCTTATGGAATCCAATAAGGTACTTTAAGAAATGACCCTATATTTTTAAATATATGTCTGCATTTTTTGGTTATAGAAAGACTAGTTTCATATATTATACTGGGATAAAGAATTTAAATGGAACTATATACAAATTAATATAAAATGATTACTTCTAGCGTTGGCAGGTTTGAACTTGCACGTCTTACAGAACAGCCATAATTCTCTGAGTTATTGGATCCATTATGGACTGTCCTTAGTTCATTTGAAGCTTTTGTTGATTGGGATTCATACGGCTCACTTTGGTTTTATTGAAATGCCATCTAACTATATACTAGCTGTAGATATCAGATGCTTCTGATGACCTGAATATATGTGTCTGATGTGTGGGAAACTTTATGAGTTTCCCCATCTGTCATGTAGATATATGACATATATGGATATGTTGCCAAACTGGCCTGGGTTCTTGAACTCTTTAAGCCATGGAAATCTCAAAGAGGAATTCAGGCAAGGCTTTACGGGGACTCATGCTGCAGCATGAGGTAGCAAGAACAGGTAACAGGTCCCTTGCTTGCTCTCAGAGGGGTGGAGATATGGTCCATTAAAGGGGTGATAGTGGAAGTTGATCTGTGCACTGGGCTGGAGAGGCGGCGTAGGTGGGCAGCCCACGCCTTTTGTGGTGCCTGTGCAGGGGGCATGCACAGTTCCCTGCTTTTGCTTCAGACATCTCCCAAATGGCAGTTGGGTTTTGGCCTTTCTGTAGGTTGTTCATTACTTGCTCCAACTGCACACACCTGCAGTTATCTTTAGTCCCTCAGTTTCTTTGTATTTTGTAGCTCAAGCACGTGTTTGTCTAGGAGTAAGCATTGCATTAAAGGGTTTCAGGTTCCAGCCTGTCTCAGATATAGTCACAAAAACAGAAAGAGTGAGGTTTTGATTCTCTTTGACTTGAATATTATCCCTGTACGTTGCATGAATAAAACATTTCCCTTATTTCCATCAGAGTAATATACTTGCTTTAATCCTTAAGCATAGTGAACATGATATAAATATATATGCTGAATTATTTGAGAATAGTGCATTTAAAGCTATTTTAAATGTGTTTTATCTGTAAGGCATTGCTTGTTAAGAAACTGGTTGTTATCCTTATGGTTCTAATTGGATGGTAAAGGTGTTCTTAAGAATTTGCAAGTACTTTAGATTTTCCAGATTGAATGAGAGAACATTGTATAACCATCCTGCTGTTTCTTCAGTGCAGTACAATACAACTCTGAATTGTTAAAAAAAAAAAAAAAGGGAAAGCTGGATTCAACATGGTGTTGTGTTTTCTACAGTCTAAGTGGAAACATTTCATACTACTTATAAAAATAGGTATTTGTATATAAAAAGTTTCATCTGAGTGAACCAGAGAAGTGATTGGAAAACTTCCAATTATGCCTCACTTTCCCAGGGTGTATACACATAAGTTTCGACATGCGTGCCTATGTGCTAAGTTGCTTCAGCTGTGACATTGTAGCCCTCCAGGCTCCTCTATCCATGGGATTCTCCGGTCAAGAATTCTGGAGTGGGTTGCTATTCTCTCTTCCAGGGGATCTTCCTGACCCAGGGAAGGGTCTCCTGTGGCTCCTGCATTTCAGGAGATCCTTTACCCCTGAGCCACCAGGGAAGCCCCAAGTTCCAACATAAATAAAGTTATTTTCCAAACAACTTAATATGAACAGATTTTAATAATATTTTGAGCATTTATTGTTGTTCCTTCAAGATAAATGTCAATACGACCCTGTATGCAAGACAGGAAAAAAGACACAGATGTGTATAACGGACTTTTGGACTCAGAGGGAGAGTGAGAGGGTGGGATGATTTGGGAGAATGGGAATTCTAACATGTATACTGTCATGTAAGAATTGAATCGCCAGTCCATGTCTGACGTAGGGTGCAGCTTGCTTGGGGCTGGTGCATGGGGATGACCCAGAGATATGTTGTGGGGAGGGAGGTGGGAGGGGGGTTCATGTTTGGGAACGCATGTAAGAATTAAAGATTTTAAAATTTAAAAAATAAAAAAATTAAAAAAAAGATAAATGTCAATAAAGGCTAAAAAGATAATAGAAATGCAAACATAGAATAAAATAGATTATATTTTGTATATTAAATGAATTACCTGAGTAACACTGTAAATCAGATAATGTTATATTGTGATGCTGTTACTGAAAGTGTCCAGCTGCTCACTGTTCAAAAGCCAATAAACAGGCCAGATTGGTGGAAAGGAAAGTTTGCTTCATTTCTGATGCTGGCAACTGGCGGAGGGGGGTGCAGGCAGGGTGGCGGACATCTGTTCAAAGGCAGACTCCCCTCTCTCCCCAAAAAGCAGGGGGTGAGAGCTTTTACAGACAGAGTGGGGGTTGGCTATATGCAGAAATAGTACAGTCATCTCTGACAGTCATCTTCAAATTGGCCATCAGTGGTCTGACCAGAGTTTTCTTGATTGTTTTAGGTACAGTTAATCTTCAGTTCCAGGGTTGGTGTGTTCCCACTTCTTTCTGACCAATTCTCGGAATTATGGCAGCTCATATGCTGGGTACAGTCTGGTCATCATATAGTTAACTTCTTCCACTTAGTATTTTAGTAGCTATAAGACAGACCACAGGACATGGCTCAGAATATTATCTATAGCCCATGAGAAAGAACTCAAGGTCTTTGGCTATGCTCAGAGAAGGCAATGGCAACTCGCTCCAGTACTCTTGCCTGGAAAATCGGAGGAGTCTGGAAGGCTGCAGTTCATGGGGTCGCTGAGGGTCGGACACGACTGAGTGACTTCACTTTCACTTTTCACTTTCATGCATTGGAGAAGGAAATGGCAACTCACTCCAGTGTTCTTGCCTGGAGAATCCCAGAGATGGGGGAGCCTGGTGGGCTCTGTCTGTGGGGTCACACAGAGTCGGACACGATTGACGCGACTCAGCAGCAGCAGCAGAGATTACATTATTATTATTTAGTCTCCTTTGACTCTTTTCCTTTGTTTCAGCATTTCTTACTTCTCTGATTAAATTTATTCTTTGACTAAAGTTTTCCACAGACAAAAGGCAGGCAGAGGGCGTGGTGGGGGTGGAGTGTGGGTGGGGGGAGGACTGTAGGGTCCTGCTCTGTTTCAATGTGAATTGGAGCATACGTTAACATTTTATTTTGAGCACAAATTAGAAGCAATGTTCATTGATCATATACCTTTTTTTATCAATGTATTTAATATCTGCTATGTGCCACATACAGTGGATAGAAATATAGATAAGCTAGAGCCTCTGCCCTAAAAGAGTATATTCTGAGGAAATAGACAATGAAACTTTGTTTTAAAACCTATAATGAGAATAAGTAAAAGTATGGTGAGGAGTGTGGAAGAAAGACACAGGGCAATGAGAATCCAAGTTTTTAAGAACTTATCTGTGTATTAATTCACTGACTCCACACAATTGCATAATTTAAATATTATCATTTCAATTTTTACAGATAGGCAAAATAGAATCCTTTAATCTTAAGAATAAGAAACTTGCCCAAAGTCTTATGACCAGATTTCCCTGGTGATTCAGACAGTAAAGAATCTGCCTGCAATGCAGGAGATGTGAGTTTAATCCCTGGGTTGGGAAAATCTCCTGGAGAAGGGACTGGCAACCCACTTCATTATTCTTGCCTGGACAATTCCATGGACTTAGGAATGTGGCAGTCTACAGTCCATGGGGTCACAAAGAGACCAAATCTTACATGCAAAATGTTTTAATTTGAGTAACACAAAATTACCCAAAGAGACCAACAATTCTACCAAATCGTCAAGATATTATGTAATTTGATGAACTTCATAATACATTGGTACTGTTGAAACAAAAATAAAATTTTACTTGCATAAATGTTGGAAAATGTTATGTGTACATTGTGGATACTACAGAAAAAACATTCTTTCCACAGTGGATAAGCTGTCAATCCAAAGTCAAAACATGCAGCAGAATTATAAGGAGATACAGGACCCACAATGAAAAAGAATGTTTATTCTTCCAAATGTGAGTCTCTATTATTGCTTATGCTTTATCGCCTTTCATTGTCTAAAATCAGCTATATTTATTGTTGTTGTTATCCAGCCACGAAGTCATATCCAACTCTTTATGACCCCATGAACTGCAGCACACTAGTCCTCCCTGTCCATCACCAACTCCTGGAGTTTACTCAAAACCATGTCCATTGAGTTGGTGATGCCATCCAACCATCTCATTCTATGTCGTCCCCTTCTCCTCCTGCCTTCCATCTTTCTCAGCATCAGGGTCTTTTCCAATGAGTCAGCTCTTCACATTAGGTGGCCAAAGTATTGGAGTTTCAGCTTCAACATCAGTCCTTCCAATGAATACTCAGGAGTGATTTCCTTTAGGATGGACTGGTTGGATCTCCTTACAGTCCAAGGGATTCTCAAGAGTCTTCTCAAACACCACAGTTTGAAAGGATCAATTCTTCAGTGCTCAGCCTTCTTTATAGTCCAGTTCCCACATCCATACATGACTATTCGAAAGACCATAGCTTTGACTATATGGACCTTTGCCGGCAAAGTGATGTCCCTGATTTTTAATACGTTGTCTCAGTTTTTCATAGCTTTCTAAGGAGCAAGAGTGTTCATTTCATGGCTGCAGTCACCGTCTGCAGTGACTTGGGAGCCCAAGAAAATAGGATCTGTCACTGCTTCCACTGTTCCCCCTTCTATGCCATGAAATGATGAGGCTGGATGCCATGATCTTCGCTTTTCGAATGTTGAGTTTCAAGCCAGTGTTTTCATTCTCCTCTTGACCCTCATCAAGAGACTTTTTGGTCTCTCTTCACTTTTTGCCATTAGAGTGGTATTGTTTGTCTCTGTTCACTCTTGTCATCTCCTGCTTGACTATGACCAATTTGCCTTGATTCATGGACCTGACACTCCAGGTTCCCATGCAATATCGTCTTTTTTTTTTTTTTTCCATAGAGAATGTTTTATTGGAACACAGTCACACTTACATATTTATGGCTGCTTAGGCACTACAATGGCAGTTGAGGCATTATGATAGACATACTATGAATGACCTGCAAAGCTTAAAATGTTTACTATCTGGTCTTTTTTTTTCCTTTTTTTAAATTTGGCTATACTGCATGACTTGCAGGATCTTTTTTTTTTTTAATTTTTATTTTTACTTTACTTTACTTTAAATACTGTATTGGTTTTGCCATACATTGACATGAATCCACCACAGGTGTACATCCGTTCCCAAACATGAACCCCCCTCCCACCTCCCTCTCCATAACATCTCTCTGGGTCATCCCCGTGCACCAGCCCCAAGCATGCTGTATCCTGCGTCTGACATAGACTGGTGATTCGATTCTTGCATGATAGTATACATGTTACAATGCCATTCTCCCAAATCATCCCACCCTCTCCCTCTCCCTCTGAGTCCAAAAGTCCGTTATACACATCTGTGTCTTTTTTGCTGTCTTGCATACAGGGTCGTCATTGCCATCTTTCTAAATTCCATATATATGTGTTAGTATACTGTATTGGTGTTTTTCTTTCTGGCTTACTTCACTCTGTATAATCGGCTCCAGTTTCATCCATCTCATCAGAACTGATTCAAATGAATTCTTTTTAATGGCTGAGTAATACTCCATTGTGTATATGTACCACAGCTTTCTTATCCATTCATCTGCTGATGGACATCTAGGTTGTTTCCATGTCCTGGCTATTATAAACAGTGCTGCGATGAACATTGGGGTACATGTGTCTCTTTCAATTCTGGTTTCCTGGGTGTGTATGCCCAGCAGTGGGATTGCTGGGTCATAAGGTAGTTCTATTTGCAATTTTTTAAGGAATCTCCACACTGTTCTCCATAGTGGCTGTACTAGTTTGCATTCCCACCAACAGTGTAGGAGGGTTCCTTTTTCTCCACACCCTCTCCAGCATTTATTGCTTGCAGATTTTTGGATCGCAGCCATTCTGACTGGTGTGAAGTGGTACCTCATTGTGGTTTTGATTTGCATTTCTCTAATAATGAGTGATGTTGAGCATCTTTTCATGTGTTTGTTAGCCATCTGTATGTCTTCTTTGGAGAAATGTCTATTTAGTTCTTTGGCCCATTTTTTGATTGGGTCGTTTATTTTTCTGCAATTGAGCTGCATAAGTTGCTTGTATATTTTTGAGATTAGCTGTTTATCAGTTGCTTCATTTGCTATTATTTTCTCCCATTCAGAAGGCTGTCTTTTCACCTTGCTTATAGTTTCCTTTGTTGTGCAGAAGCTTTTAATTTTAATTAGATCCCATTTGTTTATTTTTGCTTTTATTTCCAGTATTCTGGGAGGTGGATCATAGAGGATCCTGCTGTGATTTATGTCTGAGAGTGTTTTGCCTATGTTCTCCTCTAGGAGTTTTACAGTTTCTGGTCTTACATTTAGATCTTTAATCCATTTTGAGTTCATTTTCGTGTGCGGTATTAGAAAGTGATCTAGTTTCATTCTTTTACAAGTGGTTGACCAGTTTTCCCAGCACCACTTGTCAAAGAGATTGTCTTTACTCCATTGTATATTCTTGTCTCCTTTGTCAAAGATAAGGTGTCCATGTGTGTGTGGATTTATCTCTGGGCTTTCTATTTTGTTCCATTGATCTATATTTCTGTCTTTGTGCCAGTACCATACTGTTTTGATGACTGTGGCTTTGTAGTAGAGCCTGAAATCAGGCAAGTTGATTCCTCCAATTCTATTCTTCTTTCTCAAGATTGCTTTGGCTATTCGAGGTTTTTTGTATTTCCATACAAATCTTGAAATTGCAATATCGTCTTTGCAGCCTAGGACTTTGCTTTCACCACGAGATGCATACACAGCTATATATGTGTATGTATTCTGCTTTGGCCCAGCTGCTTCATTCTTCCTGGAGCTATTGGTAATTGCCCTCTGCTCTTCCACAGTAGCATATTGGACACCTTCTGACCTGGAAGTGGGGTGGGGAGGGTCATCTCTTAGTGTCATATCTTTTTGCCTGTTCATACTGTTCATGGTGTTCTTGAGGTAAGAGTATTGCAGTGGGTCGCCAATCCTTCCTCCAGTGGACTACATTTTGTCAGAACTCTTCGCTATGACCCATCTGTCTTGGGCAGCCCTGCACCAGACGGCTCACAGCTTCACTGAGTTACCCAGGCCCCTTTGCCATGACAAGGCTGTGATCCATGAAGGGGTCAGTTTGTCTGACTCTTTGTGACCCCATGGACTGTAGCCCGCCAGGTTCCTCTATCCATGGAATTCTCCAGACAAGAATACTGGTGTGGGTAGCCATTCCTTTCTTCCATGAATCTTCTCAGCCCAGAGATTGAACCTGGCCTCCTGCATTGCAAGCAGATTCTTTACCATATAAACCACCAGGGAAGCCCTGGTTATATTTGCCAGCATGATTTTTTGGAAAGATCATTGAAATGTGTGGAACTACTGGTAATTCACCCTGTACAAATCTCCTTGAGTTTTCTGAATACTCTTAAACCTGTGAAATAAAGTGAAAATGAACATTCAGGGAATATTTTGAAGAGGAAATAAATATAGATATATTTTTAAGACTGTGTGGATAAACCAATCAGTTTATGCAAACCTCACCGCATGGGGCAGTGTGGGAGCAGGATTTATGGGAGGAGGAGCTCACTGACTATGGAAGCCTTATTCTCAACTGGCTACAGCCTGCCTCAGTGTCCTGTCTGAGATCCAAACCCACAATTCTCAAAGCATTTGTCTCATAGAAAGTGCCTTTGGAATTAGCAAAGATAAAATCATATTTAGTAGGTTTTAAGCAAAGGATATTCTCCCATCCGAGTATTAAGCAGGCCTGACCCTGCTTAGCTTCCGAGATCAGACAAGATTGGGTGCATTCAGGGTGGTATGGCCATGGATAGAAAAGGATATTCCTATTCCCTTTTATTTATTTTGAAAAGTAGACTCTATATGGTAACTCAAAAAATGTATTTTCTTTTACAAGAAGAGTCATATATACATTTTTTTCTGTAACTCTAGTACACATTATGACTATTCTTTGAGGTACATATGATGTTGAGATTAATAATCACAAATATTCCTGTTGTGATCAAGTAGCTAGAAAATATCTTTTTGTATATAAGATAATGATTTCTATATTTAAGCACAATAATTTAAAGGACTTGATGGGGATGATAAATATGAATAACAGGGTCCAATTTTTGAATGAAACATGTAGATTTAAAGAAAACATTGTGAGAAAATAAAAGCTAGAGAAATAATTCACCAAGTAAAATTAGTCCTTTTTTGGTCTGGCTTATATTAATAATTTGCATTATATTGCCATCTAGTGGTTAATACAAGTATTAAAAATAAAGATGTTAAGCATCTCATCATCATAGGGCCAGTATATATAATCAAGAATGTAGATTTAATACAAGATAGGAATATAATGTATGGTATCAATTTAAGCCCAGGATCCTAAAATAATATTTTAAGAGTGTAAAGAAGAATAAATTCTTAGGCACAAGGCAGTAAAGCTACAAGCAAAGTCCCTGATCAGTTAAGTATTTCCTGTTTCCTGAGTCTCTAGGGTGCTCAGTTCTTAGTGTTTATTCATAAGCAGCTTCTCTAGCTTGGAAATGTTGTCAAATCCAGGCAGAGCCCGCTTAAATTGAATAGGAGAACTTTTAACATGGGGATTCCACTTTAAAGCTTCATAATTTGATCAACTGTGGGAAAGCCTCACTTCTGGCAAAAACATAACAAAATAAATCAAACCATACCAAACAAAAAAATAGTTATTTACATTGTCCTTTTCCAAGTTATTGTGCAATTACATAATAACACAAACCTTGTTGGGTGTGTTAGTAGGAGGTATTCAAATTACAGTTAAACTTTAAAAAATCTTCTTTGTACAGGGAAATTATAAAATAAGGTAGTCCAGTTATCAAATTTTGCCTTAATTACAAGTTAAATTTATTTTGAGGCATTAAACTTTGTTTTACAAAGTAAAATTTTGTATCAAGTATGTGAGAACTCAAAAGCATTGTGGGCACGGTAGTTTGTCAAATTTTGGTTGAGTGTGCACCAAGCAAAAAACATTAAATAAAGAAAGTTGAATTTATGAAGACAATCCTTCCTATTGCAAGCACAAGTTCATGGGCATCATGTACAGTGAGACCAAATCAACTGAACCGGTGGAGTCTGGAGTATAGAAAGGTTTACTGCAGGAGGATGGTATGAGTTTGGGAGGGTGGCTCCTGCTCAAAATATCCTGAACTCCCTGAAGGGTTTCAGAAAAAGCACTTTAAAAAGCCAGATAAAGCCAGTTCTCTAACTGGCTGATGATGAGGTAATAGGAGTCCTAGTGGTTAAATTATCAGTCTTTAGGCCTGGGGCAATGTGCTCACAGTCATCAGGTAGTTAACATCTCCATTTGGTGGGAGGAGTTTTCACAGGTGCAGAAAAACTCAGGAAATGCGCCTCCAATACTATCTACTATTTGAGTACTTCAGTTCAGTTCAGTTCAGTTCAGTCACTCTGTCGTGTCAGACTCTTTGTGACCCCATGAACCGCAGCACGCCAGGCCTCCCTGCACTAACTCCCTGAGTCCACCCAAACCCATGTCCATTGAGTTGGTGATGCCATCCAACTATCTTATCCTATGTTGTCCCCTTCTCCTCTTGCCTTCCATCTTTCCCAGCATCAGGGTCTTTTCAAATGAGTCAGCTCTTTGCATCAGGTGGCCAAAGTATTGCAGTTTCAGCTTCAACATCAGTCCTTCCAAAGCATATCCAGGACTGGTTTCCTTTAGGATGGACTGGTTTGATCTCCTTGCAGTCCAAGGGACTCTCAAGAGTCTTCTCCAACACCAGTTCAAAAACATCAATTCTTTGGTGCTCAGGTTTCTTTATAGTCCAACTCTCACATCCGTGCATGACCACGGGAAAAACCATAGCCTTGACTACTACAGAGAACAGCTAAAGCAGAGGATGTGGGGGAAGGGCTGTTCCAGAAGGCCCCAGGCTTCCCATTTCTTACCCTATTAGCCACTTGTTTGTATTTTCTTTCTGAAAACTTGATTGAAATATGAAAGTTTAAATTTGATTAATATATTTTTTGTTGCTATCATATGATTACATCATGGTATCATATCTCTCTCTTTGTGGAAAAATACATGCAAACTTGGAGCGAGAGGAAGAAAGGTCGATATACATCACAAGATGAGGAATTCAGTACTATTTCAGGAAAACCTGACTGTATGGTTACCCTAGCAATGGCTCATGCTCATACTTTCCTGAACGTCATTTTGACTGTTTACACAAGTTAGTTCTTTGAGACTGTGATAAGTATTACTTTGTCTTTTATTCAACTAAGCAGTATTGTTTGTAGTTTTCTACATAGTAGTGAAATTTCCCTTAGTTTAATGTATTTTTGCCTTTGTTGATTGTCGGTTCATTTATTGACTTGACCACCCATTCATTAGTAACCATTTTCAGCGCTGTAAAACTATTTAGAGTAGACAATTTTACTTTGAAATATTTAAGGCAGTATTTTTAGCATCTACCTACATATTTGTTGTTGAGTCACTAAGTTGCATCCAACTCAAATTTTGAGACCCCCTTGGACTGCAGCCTGCTAGGCTCCTTGGTCCATGGGATATCCCAGGCAAGAATACTGGAGTGGGTTGCCATTTCTTTCTCCAGGATTTTCCTGACTCAGGCATTGAACCCACATCTCCTGAGTCTCCTGTATTGGCAGGCAGATTCTTTACCACTAAGCCACCAGCGAAGACCACCAACACATTTAGACCATCCCTAACAAGAGGTACTTGAATATCATGTATGGCCTTTGGGATAGTCAATCTTTCACATTTTTTTGCTGTTGCTGTTTATGTGTTTTGTTTTGGTTTAAACTAGCATAGCTAAATGTTACTTGTAGTCTAGAATAGCAACAACACATAAAATGAGGGTGAGTGACAAGAGGTTATTATGCGGGAGTGAGACTTTAAGGGTGTGTTTATATGTGTATGCATGCGTGGGCATGTCCTTTTGTCTTTTTCAGAACCAGGGTCTTTGATCCTGTTTGCTAATTTCGGGAAGAAACTGTACCCTCTCATGAGCCTCAGAGGTGTAGGAGTCCCTGAAACTTTTCCTAATTTTTCTGATTGGTCTCATTTGTTGGAGCAAGGAATGCTTGTGGGCTATATTTAATGCGTTGGACTCTGAAGATAATATGAGAAAAAATGGACTAGACATGCCGAGCATTCTAGTTAGGTAGAATCTGAATCATTGGGCCATTTCTTTGTGGAACAGGCTAAGAAAAAAGTGGAAGAAAATTTTAGTCATTAAGAGAGATCTTTCTGTTATTATTTCATATTAGTTAATAATTGGAACTTAATGAAAATGTCATAGTTAAAATACCTATGGACATCTACTTTTTCTTCTGGAATTCTAGAAATTCAATTTATCCTCTAACTTAAAATGCTGCTAAAAGTTTAGATTCAATCTTTTCTGCTCCTTATAGCTATGCAGGACTATTTCAACAACAACAAAAAAATCCAGTTTTGCAAGAAGACAGTCTATGACTTGCAATAAAGCTACCATCCACTTTAAGTGAAATTACCTATTATTATTATCTAGAGAATAAAATCTTTTTTGAGTCAGCTTACTCTTTGTGAAGCATGATGATGTTTATGATGTTTGAGACAGTACTATTCATATTAAACTCCATTAGTGTTTTCATTTATAAATTTTGAATAGCATCGACTGAGTGTTATGCTTTTACATGTTAGTATGCAAGGTTTTCATGTCATATTTTTTTACATCTGTTTTTTCTAAAATAAATACTAAAATGGTAAAACAAGGAATGACAAAAAATACATGATGCAATGTTGATTTATGTATTTATGTTTTTCTTTTTCAAAAGAAATCTTGGTTACAGGATTCGAATACTTTTCAGATGCTTTCAGAAAAAATCATAACCCATCAAATGATAAAAAAGAATATTCAAAGTAAAACACCAAGAAGAGGGGTCTATGGACATTTATAGAGGGAGTTTAAAATTTGACCACTAGATGGTGAACCTAATCCAAGTATCTAATTGAATAGGTCTCACAAGATATTAACTTTTGGAAACAAGAGTCATATTTTAGTTTTAAGTTAACTCCTTTTTAATAAAACATTTAATCCAGCATATTAGCCATTTATGATTATATTTTCCATCAATATTACTCTCAGACAGGAAGTTTTTTTAAATTTATATACCCACACAATTAAGAATGAAAGAATAGAACTAACAACATTCTCTTCTCATTTCGGTTCATTAGATTCTCTCACAGATTACCATAAAATTATGCTTAAGACAAATGACAGCTTTTTTCCCTTTTAAGTACTAGTACAAGATTCAGTTGATGAAAGCAAATTATTACAGAAAGTGTGTGTAGTGTTTTTATGTTGCTCAGTCTTCACAGTTTTGAGCAAATCTCAATTTGTGGCTTTAAATGAATATCAAATCATAAGCACAGGTATAAAAACAGCAAGCATCTACTCTATTATGTTACATAATTTTAAAAATATGTGGCTCATATTTACAATTAATTGTGCTACCTAATGAAGAAAGCATCTAGATCGCTAGTTTTACATATTTTATACAGTTATACATTTGGATCAGTAAACGTTGACTGTGAGATCGGTGTGACACTCTTTAGGGTACAATCAATATTACTACCTATGATGAAAATAAGTCCGTGAACACAGTGGTTAAAAAGTAGAGGTTTTTCAGTGAGCTTAACAGAAGTGTCATTTTTACAAAACTAGTTTCATGGGGAAAAAAAAAAAAACACACACACACAAATAAAACCTCTTTTTGAAATGAAAAATGATAGATCTAAGTCAGAGGTGCCCAATCTCCAGGCCACAGACTGGTACCTCCTGTCATACCAGCAGCAGCATTAGATAAGAAGTAAAGTGCACAATAAATGTCATGTGTTTGAATCTTCCTGAAACGATTCCTCTTGCACCTTCCGTGGAAAAATCTTCTTCCACAAAACCAGTCCTTGGTGCTAAAAATGTTGGGGAACACTGAATTTTAAGTGGCAGATAGTTTTGATGAATTGGATTTTTAAAAATTGGACATAATCTTCAACTTTGTGTGGAGAACGCATTGGGAATTGAAATAATTTTTTGAAAATTATCTTTGGCTATGCAAACATACAAGCATCACATTTTTATTAAGCCACTTGGCTACCATCTGTGCCACTGGCAGAGAAAGGAAATTGTGGATTGCTCTATTAGTCAGTTTTGTAGAAGAAACTGTTCATGCTAACATGAGAATTCTTTCTCTATAGCTTTGGTATTTTGTTCATGTTGAGATAACAGAAATTATATATACATTATGTTTGCATTTCAGACACCTCAATGTTAAGGTTTTAAAATTGCTGAAGCACTTTGATAAACTTTCCACAATATTATTTCAAGACTTCAGAAAGTTAGTCTGTAGGAAAGATCGAACTCAAAGAGCAATACGTTGTTTAAAAAAAACAAGTGTCATTAAAATTTTAGTTTTCAGCTTGTCGTGTAAGATTTAACCCAAACCCCAGGGAGCAAACCACATAGTTAGATAATGAATCATGAGACCCTGTTCTATCCTCAGCCAATGCTAATCATCCAAAAATGAAACAGAGCCAAAGACTAGGAGAAAACATAATTTATGACATGAAATTGAAAAAAATCTAAGTCTACAGTATTTTATTTTTGCTTTCTATCATCCAAATTATTTTTTGGATAACCTTGCCTCTGAAGCTTTATTGAACTGACACAAAGAATAGAAATAAACCCTTAAGCAAATACCAAAGTCAATTTTGCAATAAGTTACAAACTTCTCGGTGGAGGTCTTCTTTTCATGAAAGCTGATTTCATGATTACAGGTCTTTCAAGCAGGTGCGGAATCATTGGTCCATCAGACAAAATGATGTCAAAATCTAGGTGAAAGCACTTTGCCGGTTTTAAAGCTTAAAGAGTATAAGCTGTCATTTTGTTGTTATCTACATTTCCTCCAGTCCACTTAAAGACTTAAAGATTCAGGATTCAGTTATTTATCAAAGAAATAGTGTTAACCTCCTACTTGACTCAAGGTAAGGAAATGAAGCCTATGCTTAATGTATATATATTTTTTGTTTTCTGAACAATGTTTATGATTAGTATTTATTTTCACTTTTTGTTTTCATCTGTTCATAATGGCATATTATTTGTAAAGGACCCAAATCAAGGATCTTTCAGATCTTCCTGTAATGAGGCCATGTCACTTCATTCATTGCAAAATTTCAAAAGGTAAGAAGAATAAGAATTAGTTATCAAGAATTTGCCTGTCCCCGAATCCACAGGGGACACAGGTTTGATCTCTCATCCGGGAAGATCCCACAGGTGGTGGAGCAACTAAGCCTGTGCACAGCAATTACTGAGCCCATGTGCTCCCGAGCTCGTGCTTGGCATCAAGAGAAGCCACCGCATTGAGGAGCCGTGCATGGCAGTGAAGAGTAACGTCCTCTGGCCACAATTAGAGAAAGCTGGAGAACAGTGACAAAGGCTCAGCGCAGTCAAAAAATAAATAAATAAATAAAAATTTAAAAATTAGTCATATTCAGGCCTTTTTGAAGGGCATGGATCAGAAGTACATGTACAGAAATTGCTATCCAGCCTTCCTGTCAACCGTACACAGGAATTCCAGCTGTAGCCAGAAAGGAATGAAGAGCTTTGGAGGCTGGGCAATAGTCCTTAAAAGACACTATTAAGTATCCTGCAAAATAGCAGTTAGCTCTGAAGAAAGAAGAAATTGGCCTTTATCCTAGTTTCCTTCTCCTGAAGATAGCTGAAGATAGCTCAGTTGTGTCAAAGAAAACCACAGATTTTCCTTTTATTGCCGAGTTGAACGAGAAAGCAAAAACCTATCAGTCATGAAGAGGGAGTCCAGACAGATCATACAGTAAGAATACAAACTAAAATCCACCAGCTAAAGACTTAATCCATTCAACAGAGTTCAAATGGTACAAGACATTTTAGGATGTGAAAGTAGATCCTGGATAATGGGAGCCATCATTGTGTACTGACTTCAGTTGCTTTTCTTTTCATATACTTTTGGAACTTGTTTACTTGGTCCAAATTATTTCACTTGGACTATGTGAGGGACTTGTCCTTAACCTATAGCAAAATATACAACTCAACATTTTCCAAAATATGAGACCTAATTAACTGTTCATATTTTTGGAATGTTTCATTTCATGTACATTTAAGAAATTAAATTTTACTCACGTCTGAAATTTATTTAACTTCTCTAGAGATCAGTCTTTTTAATTCCTCGGAGATAGAAATTATCATAATACTTCACATTAAGTGTCTGCAGTTGACTGTATATTGTGAAGAACAGAAATACATGTGAAGAACAGTTAATTAATATTTAACAACTCCCTGGGAAACCACAAATTATTTGACTATTAAGTAAGCAAGAATAATTCTACTATTTGTCCAGTGTGTATGGGGAGGTAATAATTAATCTTCAAAAATGTATTTAGAACTATAAATTTTAAAGATGCTTATTACAAATTGAGCCTCCTTCAGGAACTGATAAGTATATCATTGGGGTAAAAACCTAAGATGGCAATGGCATGGATATTCAGTTTCAGTTCAGTTCAGTTCAGTCGCTCAGTCGTGTCCGACTCTGCAACCCCATGAATCGCAGCACTCCAGGCCTCCCTGTCAATCACCATCTCCCAGAGTTCACTCAGACTCGCATCCATTGAGTCCGTGATACAAATCCAGGCATCTCATCCTCGGTCGTCCCCTTCTCCTCCTGCCCCCAATCCCTCCCAGCATCAGAGTCTTTTCCAATGAGTCAACTCTTGGAATGAGGTGGCCAAAGTACTGGAGTTTCAGTTTTAGCATCATTCCTTCCAAAGAAATCCTAGGGTTGATCTCCTTCAGAATGGACTGGTTGGATCTCCTTGCAGTCCAAGGGACTCTCAAGAGTCTTCTCCAACACCACAGTTCAAAAGCATCAATTCTTTGGCACTCAGCCTTCTTCACAGTCCAACTCTCACATCCATACATGACCACAGGAAAAACCATAGCCTTGACTAGACGGAACTTGGTCGGCAAAGTAATGTCTCTGCTTATGAATATGCTATCTAGGTTGGTCATAACTTTTCTTCCAAGGAGTAAGCGTCTTTTAATTTCATGGCTGCAATCACCATCTGCAGTGATTTTGGAGCCCCCCAAAATAAAGTCTGACACTGTTTCCACTATTTCCCCATCTATTTCCCATGAAGTGATGGGACCGGATGCCATGATCTTCGTTTCCTGAATGTTGACCTTTAAGCCAACTTTTTCACTCTCCACTTTCACTGTCATCAAGTGGCTTTTTAGCTCCTCTTCACTTTCTGCCATAAGGGTGGTGTCATCTGCATATCTGAGGTTATTGATATTTCTCCTGGCAATCTTAATTCAGTTTAGTCAAACTCAGTTAACTATTGCCCAACTAATTGACAGATTGTTAAATTGTACATAATCTTACAAAAATCTATGTTTTGGTGTATACCTATCTTCTTCACATTTTGAAATAAGAAAAATACAACTGAATTGTGGAGAAGAGAAAAAGTTTAATTACTTTGCTATGTCATTAAATCTCTGTGGTTTAATCACTAAGTTGTGTCTGACTCTTTGGGACATCATAGGATTCCCAGGTGGCTCAGTGGTAAAGAATTGGAGACCCAGGTTTGATCCCAGGTTGGGAAGATCCCCTGGAGAAGGAAATGGCAACCCACTCCACTCTCCTTGCCAGGAAAATCCCATAGATAGAGGAGCCTGGCAGGCTTCAGTCCCTGGGGTCACAAAGAATCAGACACTACTGAGGATGCATGCATAGCACAGAACTGGCTTCTCAGTCCATCCTGCCAGGCTCCTTTGTCCATCGGATTTCCCAGGCAAGAATACTAGTTGTTGCTCAGTTGCCAAGTCCTGTCTGACTCTTTGCAACCCCATGTACCACAACGTACCAGGCTTCCTAGATGGTGTTAATGGTAAAGAATCCTCCTGCTAATGCAAGAGACATAAGAGATTCAGGTCCAACCCCTGGATCGGGAAGCTCCCCTGGAGAAGGGCATGGCAAACCCGTTCCAGTATTCTTTCCTGGAGAATCCCATGGACAGAGAAGTCTGTGGGCTACAGTCCATAGGGTCACAAAGAGTCAGACATGACTGAGGCGACTTTGCACATAGCACATGGCACACAGTGGGACTGGAGTGTTTTGTGACTCAATGAAGCTATGAAGCCACTGCCAGATAGGGCTACTTAAGATAGATGGGCTATAATGGAAAATTCTGACAAAATGTGACTCACTGGAGGAGGAAATGGCAAACTACTCCAGTATACTACCTGTGAAAACCTTGTGAACTGTATAAAAAGGAAAACATAAGTTGGAGAGAACACTGGAGTGCATTGCTATTTCCTTTTTCAGGGAATCTTCTTGACCCAGGAATTGAACCTACATCTCCTGCACTGGCAAGCAGATTCTTTACCAGTAAGCCATCAGGAAAGCCCAGTTAAATCTCTACTAACTACTTAATTCAATATAAGCATACAGTATCTAAACTTTATTTCTCAAGCTTTACTTCATAATACGGTAGAATAAAGAGAATCTTCTTCATAATTTTTTAAAATTATAATCATCTGTTCATTTCCAGGCAATGAGACATCTTAAGTAAATTGCAATATCAATATAAAAGTCAGAAAAACTGGAAAATCTCATGAGGACTAGCTGATTTATACTTCTATGAATTTCTTTCAATTTTTTGAGGTGTGCTAATAAAAGATACATGATATGTGAAGTTTGGTAAGTGTATTAAATCTTTTGTTTTTCAGGTTTCAAGTTACAGATTTTTCTTCTCTTTACCCTCTTCCTTCCTTTCTCTCTCTCTTTCTCTCCTCTTTCCCTTCTTGCTTTTCTTTTTTTCTTTCCTTTTTCTTTCTTTTCTTTTTTCTCTCTCTCCTTCCTTCCTATTAATGTTTGCAATTTCTTCTCTGAAGCACCTATAATTTTAAACCTTGAATATTTAATTGGATTTAAGGCGGAAAATTCATATCCAGCTTTATTCTAAATGGATTTTGCTATTTTAGACAAACAGAGAAAACTGTTTTTAATCCTTACACCAACATGAGTAAATACTCTTAAGTCCTGCTGCAGTTTCATGGAGCAACTTCTGTTCATCACTCACCTTAGTCATTCCTCATGGCTTCTGGATTTTTCTCTTTGCTTGTTGAATTTGAGATCAATATTTAGTTTTTAAGTTAACATTCCTTAAAGTTAACTGAAACAATGAAATTATTTGTAAGTAAAATGTTGGTGTTGATTTATTAAATTTATTATAAATTATATACTTATTCAAGTATTAAAATATACCTCTAAATCAAGTATACTTCAATTTTAAAAAATAAGAGGACATCTAGTCATCTTATCAAAGAAAAAAATCAACTCTAAATCCCTTTTGTTCATAACCAATATTTTACTGAACTGAATACTTAATCCTCTATAAAATTATAAAAATAATATCATGTTTTCCTTATCTTGCAGTTTCACTATGATAATATTAGAACAAGACTGCTTTTTCTTTTTTTTGGACAAGATTGCTTTTTAAAGCTGCAGTTCAGTTTCAAAGGAAATTGCTGCATTGACTGCATTGATTGGGTTCTGATATTCATGGGACATAGCTTATTTCAGCTATTTTACTGCCTTTGGTGGCCACAGTACCTCACTAGCTAGTTCTAGGCAGACTTACAAAGGACTACCATGTAGAACACAAACATACTACAACTGGAATCTATTTTCAACAAACATCTTTGGTCTTCATATTACACAGACAAAGATAGGACCAGAAAAGAAGTGACTTTCTCAATGAATAACAAAATTAGAACCAACATCCAAGATATCCCAGTTAGTTCAGTTCAGTTGCTCAGTCGTGACCAACTCTTTGTGAGCCCATGGACTGCAGCATGCCAGGCCTCCCTGCCCATCACCAGCTCCCAGAGTTTATTCAAACTCATGTCAATTGAGTCACTGATGACATCAAACCATTTCATTCTCTGTTGTCCCCTTTTCCTCCCATCTTCAATCTTTTCCAGCATCAGGGTCTCTTCCAATGAGTCAGTTCGTCACATCAGGTGGTCAAGGTGTTGGAGTTTCAGCTTCAGCATCAGTCCTTCCAATGAAGATTCAGGACTGATTTCCTTTAGGATGGACTGCTTGGATCTCCTTGCTGTCCAAAGGACTCTCAAGAGTCTTCTCCAACACCACAGTTCAAAAGCATTGATTCTTTGCTGCTCAGCTTTCTTTATAGTCCAACTCTCACATCCATACATGACTACTGGAAAAATCATTGCTTTGACTGGATGGACCTTTGTTGGCAAAGTAATGTCTCTGCTTTTTACTATGCTGTCTAGGTTGGTCATAACTTTTCTTCCAAGGAGTAAGCATTTTTTAATTTCATGGCTGCAATCACCATCTGCAGTGATTTTGGAGTCCCCCAAAATAAAGTCTTTCACTGTTTCCATTACTTCCCCACCAATAAATGGGGACATCTCAGCTTTGGGGATAAATTGGCAGATGGAGGGTGCCAAACCTTCATGTCTGAGTACCAGTTCTATTACTAAATATTGTGTCTTCATTGGCTAAAATAAGGATAAAAAACTTACCACACAAATTTGTTGTTTGAATTGAGTGACAGAAATAGATGGGAAATTTAGGAAAAGGATAAGAAGAAGGCAAGCTCAGCAAATCAGTCCACTCTTGTTTTATCTCCCTTCTTTAACCTTTAAACTGATTTGGTTGATGATTACTGTTTTGATGCAGCCCATAATTCATGGCTCAGCTGGTAAAGAATCTGCCTGCAATGCAGGAGACCTGGGTTTGATCCTTGGGTTGGGAAGATCCCCTAAAGAAGGGAAAGGCTACCCACTCCAGTATTCTGGCCTTTAGATTTCCATGGACTGGGGGGTTGCATGGAGTGGGGTGTCTATGAAGTCACAAAGAGTTGGACACGACTGAGCAACTTTCACTTTCACTTCATAATTCATACGTAGAATGAGCTGTACTGTTCTATATTTGCAAATACTTTGCAAACTGAATAGGGAAAATTCTCTGAAGCTTGCCTTGAATGAATTGAATGGCTGACTTTTTTTCTGGCTGTGCTGCGTATGAGATCTTAGTTTCCTGACCAGGGATCAAACTTGTGCTCCCTGCATAGGAAGCTCAAGTCTTAACCACTAGACAACCAGGGAAGTCCTGAATGGTTGACTTTTGATAGTCAATGTTTCTTTGCCTATGACATGAATGGGCCCACACCATATACCATTATTAACATGAATTTCCAAAAAGTAATAATTTGATGTGAAAATCATAAGTTGAGGCAATTTCCTCCTATCAATAGCTTGATTTTTACTGGATCTTTAAGTATTTATTTATATAAGATATGACACTTTATTTTATAAGGCTATACCTCACTCAAGCGCGGGCGGCTGCGACGGCACACAAGTGCAGCCGAGAGGAGCTACCCCACATCCGAGGTCAGGGGCAGCGGTCAAGAATGCCAGGCTGTGACGGTGCAGGAGCAGCCGAGAGGAGCTACCCTACATCTGAGGTCAGGGGCGGTGGCCAAGAGTGCCAGCCTGCGACAGTGCAGGAGCAGCCGAGAGGAGCTACACCATGTCTGAGGCCAGGGGTGGCGGCCTGGAGGAGCTGCACCACATCCAAGAAGCAGTGGCTGCATGGGCACAGGAGGGCCTAGAGGAGTTACTCCATGTTCAAGGTCAGGAGGGGTGGCAGTGAGGATATCCTTCCTCCAAGGTAAGGAGCAGTGGCTGTGCTTTGTTGGAGCAGCCATGAAGAGATACCCCACATCCAAGGTAAGAAAAACCAAAGTAAGACGGTAGGTGTTGCAAAAGGGCATCAGAGGGCAGACACACTGAAACCATAATCACAGAAAACTAGTTAAAACTAGTCAATCTAATCACATGGACCACAGCCTTGTTTATCTCAATGAAACTAAGCCATGCCCTGTGGGGCCACCCAAGATGGGGGGTTCATGGTGGAGAGGTCTGACAGAATTAGATCCACTGGAGAAGGGAATGGCAAGCCACTTCAGTATTCTTGCCTTGAGAACCCCATGAACAGTATGAAAAGGCAAAATGATAGGATGCTGAAAGAGGAACTCTCCAGGTCAGTAGGTGCCCAATATGCTACTGGAGATCAGTGGAGAAATAACTCCAGAAAGAATGAAAAGATGGAGCCAATGCAAAAACAATACCCAGTTATGGATGTGACTGGTGATAGAAGCAAGTTCCAATGCTGAAAAGAGCAATATTGCATAGGAACTTGGAATGTTAGGTCCATGAATCAAGGCAAATTGGAAGTGGTCAAACAGGAGATGGCAAGAGTGACCATCAACATTCTAGGAATCAGCGAACTAAAATGGACTGGAATGGGTGAATTTAACTCAGATGACCATTATATCTACTACTGTGGGCAGGAATCCCTCAGAAGAAATGGAGTAACCATCATGGTCAACAAAAGAGTCCAAAATGCAGTACTTGGATGCAATCTCAAAAATGACAGAATGATCTCTGTTCATTTCCAAGGCAAACGATTCAATATCACAGTTATCTAAGTCTATGTCCCAACCAGTAATGTTGAAGAAGCTGAAGTTGAATGGTTCTATGAAGGTCTACAAGACCTTTTAGAACTAACACCCAAAAAAGATGTCCTTTTCATTATAGGGGACTGGAATGCAAAAGGAGGAAGTCAAGAAACACCTGGAGTAGGAGGCAAATTTGGCCTTGGAATAAGGAATGAAGCAGGGCAAAGACTAATAGAGTTTTGCCAAGAGAACGCACTGATCATAGCAAACACCCTCTTCCAACAACACAAGAGAAGACTCTACACATGGACATCACCAGATGGTCAACACTGATATCAGATTGATTATATTCTTTGCAGCCAAAGATGGAGAAGCTCTATACAGTCAGCAAAAACTAGACTGGGAGCTGACTGTGGCTCAGATCATGAGCTCCTTATTGTCAAATTCAGACTCAAATTGAAGAAAGTAGGGAAAACCAATAGACCATTCAGGTATGACCTAAATCAAATGCCTTATGATTACATAGGGAAAGTGAGAAATAGATTTAAGGGACTAGATCTGATAGATAGAGTGCCTGATGAACTATGGAATGAGGTTCGTGACATTGTACAGGAAACAGGGATCAAGACCATCCCCATGGAAAAGAAATGCAAAAAAGCAAAATGGCTGTCTGGGGAGGACTTACAAATATCTGTGAAAAGAAGAGAAGTGAAAAGCAAAGGAGAAAAGGAAAGATATAAGCATCTGAATGCAGAGTTCCAAAGAACAGAAAGAAGAGATAAGAAAGCCTTTCTCAGCGATCAATGCAAAGAAATAGAGGAAAACAACAGAATGGGAAAGATTAGAGATCTCTTCAAGAAAATTAGAGATACCAAGGACATTTCATGCAAAGATAGGCTTGAAAAAGGGAGAAATGGTATGGACCTAAAAAAAGCAGAAGAGATTCAGAAGAGGTGACAAGAATACACAGAACTGTACAAAAAAAGATCTTCACGACCAAGATAATCACGATGGTATGATCACTGACCTAGAGCCTGACATCCTGGAATGTGAAGTCAAGTGGGCCTTAGAAAGCATCACTATGAACAATGCTAGTGGAGGTGATGGAATTCCAGTTGAGCTCTTTGAAGTCCTGAAAGATGATGCTGTGAAAGTGCTGCACTCAATATGCCAGCAAATTTGGAAAACTCAGCAGTGGCCACAGGACTGGAAAAGGTCAGTTTTCATTTCAATCCCAAAGAAAAACAATGCCAAAGAGTGCTCAAACTACCACACAACTGCACTCATCTCACACGCTAGTAAAGTAATGCTTGAAATTCTCCAAGACAGGCTTCAGCAATACATGAAGCTTGAACTTCCAGATGTTCAAGCTGGTTTTAGTAAAGGCAAAAGAACAAGAGATCAAATTGCTAACATTTGCTGGATCATCGAAAAAGCAAGAGAGTTCCAGAAAAACATCTATTTCTGCTTTATTGACTATGCCAAAACCTTTGACACAAAAAAATGTGGAAAATACTGAAAGAGATGGGACTACCAGACCACCTGACCTGCCTCTTGAGAAACCTATATGCAGGTCAGGAAGCAACAGTTCAAACTGGACATCGAACAATAGACTGGTTCCAAATAGGAAAAGGAGTATGTCAAGGCTGTAAATTGTCAACCTGCTTATTTGACTTATATGCAGATTACATCATGAGAAACCCTGGACTGGAAGAAACACAAGCTGGAATCAAGACTGCTGGGAGAAATATCAATAACCTCAAATATGCAGATGACACCATCCTTATGGCAGAAAGTGAAGAGGAACTAAGAAGCCTCTTGATGAAAGTGAAAGAAGAGAGTGAAAAAGCTGGCTTAAAGCTCAGCATTCAGAAAACTAAGATCATGTCATCTGGTCCTATCACTTCATGGGAAATAGCTGGGGAAACAGTGGAAAGAATGTCAGATTTTATTTTTTTGGGCTCCAGAATCACTGCAGATGGTGATTACAGCCATGAAATTAAAAGACGCTTACTCCTTGGAAGAAAAGTTATAACCAACCTAGATGGCATGTTCAAAAGCAGAGACGTTACTTTGCCAACAAAGGTCCGTCTGGTCAAGGCTATGGTTTTTCCAGTAGTCATGTATGGATGTGAGAGTTGGACTGTGAAGAAAGCTGAGCACCGAAGAGTTGATGCTCTTGAACTGTGGTATTGGAGAAGTCTCTTAAGAGTCCCTTGGACTGCAAGGAGATCCAACCAGTCCATTCTGAAGGAGATTAACCCTGGGTGTTCTTTGGAAGGAATGATGCTAAAGCTGAAGCTCCAGTACTTTGGCCACCTCATGCAAAGAGTTGACTCACTGGGAAAGACTCTTATGTTGGGAGGAATTGGGGGCAGGAGGAGAAGGGGACAACAGAGGATGAGATGTCTGGATGGCATCACCAACTTGATGGACCTGAGTTTGAGTGAACTCTGAGAGATGGTGATGGACAGGGAGGCCTGGAGTGTCGCGATTCATGGAGTTGCAAACAGTCGGACAAGACTGAATGACTGAACTGAACTGAACCTAACTTAAAAGAAATAATTTTATTCACATGATTTTACAGAGCTGTACACATTTTTAAATACCTATTTAAAGAACAGATATTTGTCACTTTTTCACTTAGTCACTCCAATGCCTTTTGACCATAAATTAGAAAACAATATTCTTTCTGTAATATATGGCCACAAGGGCAAGAATTACAAATTGGGATCATGTAAGGAAATGGCTGTTGACTGTTATTAGTATTCTAGTCCTGACGCAGTCAGATTTACAAAGTGTGACCCATAGCATCTAACTTCTTCATTTTATAATAATTCTTGAGGCTGTCAACTGTATAGGCATTGTTTAGCAACCTCAAAACGCTGAGATTTTTACTGCCTTATTTCAGAGAAAAGCCAATTAAATGATAAAAATAAACTTTTATGAGCTCTGAAAAAAATGCCTAACATGAACATTTAGACATCTCCTTTTTGTTAATTCCATTTCAGAGAGTGAGAAAAGTTAAGAAACAAAGGGAATGTTTCTGAGGATGGTACTAGTAAATAATGAAATTACATGATTTAGATTGTAATCAGAAGAATTACATATATTTATATATTATATATAACATACATATAGATTAGTTTCTACTTTATAGTCATCCTCCATAAAATAATTCCTTCTACATTTTCTTTTTTCTATGTCTTACTACCTCAGGAATATTTCATGCGTTTGTCTCTATACAAACTACCCTAAAGAAATTTCCATAGTAGACACAATATGAGCAATTCATGAAAACAACAAAACACAGTTTTATTTTCTTGAATTCATCTTTTGAACGTGACCTTGCTTATGTGAGAATTCATGCTCAGTTCATACTATATACAAGCAAATTTATATACACTTTTCATTGACCCTAAAATAGTGGGGCAGCTCAGATTTGGCAGCATTAAATACAATTTGAAGTTCCAGGAATTCATTGAGATTTTAAACTTATTCTGTGATGATGGAGCTTAAACAGTATGAATTGATTACCCATTGTCAAAAATCAGTCTCTATCATCAGAACAGAATAATAATGACCTATGTCCCGCGTTTTTTTTTTTCCCCCACTCTTTTTGTCTCTCTCAGTGAGACATGTGGAAAACATAACCATAGAATATACTTGTGGCTCATTAGCAACTTTTTAAACTATAATTATAAATATCATCTGCAGACTTTGAAAGAGTCATTTAGGAAAGAATATATTTCCAAGTCGATAAGCCTTATATGCATTGTGGTTAAACAATAATTTTATAACACTGGCCATTGAATCATAGAATGCAACTCATGGAGAGAACTTAGTAACTTTTTTTTTTTTTTTTTAATATGTGGAGGAACTAATAGGGATTTCTCAGGTGGCACTTGGAGAAGGAAATGGCACCCACTCCAGTATTGTTGCCTGGAGAATCCTCTGGACAGAGGAGCCTGGCAGGCTACAGTCCGTGGGGTGATCACAAAGAGTCAGACACGACTGAGGGATTAACACTTCCTCAGGTGGCACTAGTGGTAAAGAATCCGTCCGCCGGTGCGGGAGACATAAGAAATGTGGGTTCGATCCCTGGGTCAGGAATATCCCGTGGAGGAGGGCATGGCAACTCACTCCAGTATCCTTGCCAGAAAAATCCCATGGACAGAGGAGCCTGGTATAGCACAGTCCGTAGGGTCGCAGAGAGTTGAAAACGACTGAAGTGACTGATCACACACGCACACAACACGAACTAACAGTATTCTATTTCAGAACCTTAAACAATATCCATTAGAGGAGAAAGTTATCTTGATTAAACTGTGCTTTTAACCATAAAGGGGGATCTAAGTGATGGAAATTGACTTCATGAGGGTAATTATATTTACTGATAAAGAGAACATTAACTATTTATGGAAGATAGCACACCCTTATCTCTTACATAGACCAGAGAAAACTGCAGCTCCTCTGAAAACTGCAATTATTTTCTCCCAATATTGTAGCTTAGTTTTAAGGCCTCACCTACTGTTTCTTCTGACACTTCAACGGTAAAGGAGAAACTATTATCAGCAGCAATAATTTTCCCCCCTACGGAGTCAGCCATATGGAAAAGGAGAATTAGTTGCCACCTAGGTAAATGTGATTTGATAAAAGTCCTCTGTCCCAAAATAGATACCCCATCTGTGGGCTGACGCCTGAGATTCCTATTATTATACTGACTTTTTAGGTATGCTAGTGAGACTCCAGAATGCCCTTGTGAAATGCAAATATACTATCACTGATCTCCTTCGGATTATTATGTGGAGCTTGGAGCCTTTTATTTTCTGCCAAATGTGGAGGTCAATCATGAATCCTTCCTGGTACCTCAGCTGAAAGCTCATGAAATCTGCATTAATCTCTGTAGACATATTTTCTTTAAATGAAAGAGATTTGTTGAATGTTCAAGGGAGATTCTCTATGAAATCCATTGCTTTTAACATTTCTTGTTACTTCCTAACTGCTAATGAAAATTGTGAACTTGGGATAAGGACATTCTCAACAAGTGGATAGAACCAAAATGAGAGCAGAAGAGATAATTATGAACAAATATGACTTTCATATATGAACATTGGAAGCAGAACTTGTCCTATACTCTGAATGATTAAAACTTTCAGCTATGTATTAAATTTACTTAAAATTGTCATGTTTTGTCCAAGTGTGTGACATGGCTCATGCCAAATCCAGAGATGTAAAATTATCAAATTAATCACCTTGTCAATTATCTGAACTTTTTGACATTTAAAAATAGAAAAAGTTTCATACACTATCTCTGTTTAATAAAGGTGCACAAAACTGATTTCCAAGGTTATGCCAAGAAAGGGACACACCTGGAATGTGGTGAGTTCTCATTAAATAGCTGATAAATAAATGATATTTGGCCGCACTGAGTAATTTTATCAGTGTTTTTTTCCCCTATTTTCCAGAAATTTTGCATTATGATTATGTTATGTGTGATTGTATCCAAAATAACTTGAGGCATTCAGTTCTACATTATCAAAAATCAAAATAATAACAATCATACCAAGATAGAAAAAAAAAGGTCCTATCACTTAATTATTAATTTGAAGGCCTTTCTTTAACTGATCATTCATATTTATCCCTATCTTATTTGACAAATTCTCTCAGTTTCTTTTATTCTTACTAAGTTTATGGAAGAAGCTAAAAGTTACTTTTTCTAAAACTAACAAAACTATCTGTATCTATCTACCTACCTAACCCAGTACCGCCATTTACCCAGCTTGAAATCTCTAGTATATATAAGGGTACTTGGACTTCCCTGGTGGCATATTGGATGGGAGTCTGTCTGCCAGTGCAAGGGCCAGGGGTTCAGTTCCTAGTCCCAGAGGATTCCAGTTGCCACGGAACAACTAGACCCATGACCCACAACTACTGAGCCCATGCTCTAAAGCTCATGAGCTGCAATTACTGAGCCTGCGTGCCACAGCTACTGAAGCCTGTGTTCCTAGAGCTGGTGCTCTGTAACAAGAGAAGCCACCACAATGAGAAGCGTGTCCACCACAACTAAGAGTAGTCTCTACCTGCTGCAACTGAAGAAAGCCCACTCACAGCAGCAAAGACCCAGGATGACAAAAATAAATAAATAAAGATGCCACCTGCCTAAACAAAACTTTTTAAAAAAGAGTATTCGCATATTTAATCAAAATAATAATTTTATCAATAGATAGAGAAACTCTTAAACCCAACCCTTTAATTCTACTATTCACCCTAAGTGCATACCAAAGGTAATCTTTTTCTTTAATATAGTTCTGTGAATACATTATAAAGAAAGCTGAGCACCAAAGAATTGATGCTTTTGAACTGTAGTGCTGGAGAAGACTCTTGAGAGTCCCTTGGACTGCAAGAAGATCCAACTAGTCTATCCTAAAGGAGATCAGTCCTGAATATTCATTGGAAGGACTGATGCTGAAGCTGAAGCTCCAATACTTTTACTACCTGATGGGAAGAGCTGACTCATTGGAAAAGACCCTGATGCTGGGAAGGATTGAAGGTGGGAGGAGAAGGGGACGACAGAGGATGAGATGGTTGGATGGCATCACTGACTCAATGGACATGAATTTGAGTATGCTCTGGGAGGTGGTGTTGGACAGGGAGGCCTGGTGTGCTATGGTCCATGGGATCACAAAGAGTTGGACATGACTGAGTGACTGAACTGAACTATGAATGCAACTATATATATTTTTGAATTTTCAAACTTGATAAATCACAGACAGACCATTAGATTCTGAAAAAACAACCTTCATTTGTGTTGTTGTCTTTGGTAATAACAAGGAGTAAAAATTTGAATAAGTTTGTTAAATTTTCTAGCACTTCAGATTCATAATCAATCAAAGGTATTCAATTATAAATCATCTAATTTAAATGATGTTTAACAAAGAACAAGTTTCATTTCCTCTTCGAGGAAAATGTTATTCAGGGCTTCCCTGATAGCACAGTTGGTAAAGAATCAGCCTGCAATGCAGGAGACCCTGGTTTGATTCCTGGGTCAGGAAGATCCACTGAAGAAGGGATAGGCTACCCACTCGAGTAATCTTGAGCTTCCCTTGTGGCTTAGCTGGTAAACAATCTGCCAGCAATGCAGGAGACTTGGGTTCAATCCCTGGGTTGGGAAGATTCCCTGGAGAAGGGAAGGCTACCCACTCCAGTATTCTGGCCTGTGGAGAATTCCATGGATTGTATAGTCCATGGGGCCGCAAAGAGTTGAACATGACCGAGTGACTCTCACTTTCACTTTTCACTAATCACTGGAAAGTTTAAAGATAAAACTGATTTTTGTGAGACTATCAAATAACTATGAGAAATCTCTCTACATTTTGTTTTAGGTATATGAAGTCGCTAAATTCAAGCTTCGTATCTGACATTGCCAGTAATATTTGGCAAATGGCAAATAAGTAATATGAATGAATGCTCCAGAAACTCTAATTTTATGTAGATCAAATCTGAAAATCCTGTGAGTCCAACATAAAAATTGATCTCAGATGATTATTTATGATATCTCCTCATTCATACAAATATTTCATTTTAACTAGAAACCCTGTGGAAGAAAAATTACATTTTTGAATAAAACAAAACTTCAACATATTAATGGATGATTAGCCTCAAAAAGATTAAGTGACTGATGCTGCTGCTAAGATTTTTTTTTCAATCAGTGAATTTAATTATACTTATTCTCTTTAGTAGATAACACTGAGAGTTTGTGAGTTGAAACTGATGCATCGGACTCCTTGTAACTATGTGTGAATGTGTGTATAAAGGTAAGTATGTATGTGTGCATAATTCATTCTATTCATTGCCTTTGATTTTTTTTTTGGCTCAAACAGCCATCATCAAGCTTTCTGATACTTTATAGATGTTTGAGTAAACACTTTAATTTTTCTGTTGGAATATATATCAAGGCTTATCTCAAACTCTTTAAACATTCAGAGCAAGTCAGTGTTTCTCTATTACCTGAAATTTGAAGGTTTAACAACTATATGTTTAGAGTACCCAGTTCCTAGAAAAAGATAACCAAAAAAGTTACAAATTTGGATAATATGGGCTATGACAATATGAATAAAGATATAAATGTTGACATTTGGAGAATTTATGAAAAAAAGTTCACTCTTGAAATGATGAAACAAAGTTCAAGTAAGTGGTAGTTTTTCCTCCCTTCTTGAATAAGTTTACTTTACTTTACTTATGGAAAGAGGAAGGTATGCCAGGTTACATTAAATAAAACCCATTCTTATACTTTAAAAAACTAAAAAGATGACATTGTTATAGTATTAAAATGATTCCTAGTTTTTAATTTAAAAGCTGTATATGTCAAGAACATTAAATAATAAATAAAATTATGCAGTTAAAAAAATCTATTAATATGATCCCAGATTAAATAAAAAGTGAAGTATGTTGACCTCTATAAACCTGACAAGGCAACAGGAAGTTGGCTTGAACTTGTATTTTTTTAATCCAATTTCAACAGTGTTGGAATAACTGCAAAGACAGGGAATAATAAAGGAAAATGTATACCTTCTATCTCATTTCCTAATCTATGGCCTTCCTAATGTAGATAAATGAGAAATTGGAATTTTAGGAGTGTGCATGCCTCCTCACTTGCTTCAGTTGCTTCCCATTCTTTGTGAACCTATGGACTGTAGCCCCACAAGGCTTTTCTGTCCATGGGATCCTCGAGACAAGAATACTGGGGTGAGTTGCCCTGCCCTCCTCCAGGGGATCTTCCAGACTCAGGGATCCAACCTGGGTCTCCTGCATTGCAGACAAATTCTTTACTGCTGAGCCACTGGGGAAGCCCTTACTGAGGTACAGTGATTTTTGAATCATCCCCCATTCTGGCTGCACATTAGAATTGTTTAGGATTTTTTTTTTTTTTTTAAATACTGATTCCTGGAAACCACAGATCACCTATGATAGACTCTCTGAGAGTGGAACTCAGAAGAGAGCAAAATAACTTCCGTGGTGATGTCAACAAGCAGTCAGTTTTAAAAGTTACTAATTTCATAAATATAAGTGAGTAATAAATGTTCAGAAGAATTGGGTTTACGACTTCACTAACAAAGTCAGAATTTTGATCCACCTGGATTGTGCGAGCATCAGCAAATTGCATAATTCTAAACTGAGACACCACATCTGTAAAGTAGGAATAACAGTTGTTCCTACTGGCTAGGGCTGTAAGGATTTAGTGCAGTATTTCTGAAAGGAGTTCCTCTACCACCTGCATCGGTGTTAACTGAAATACATTGAAAATAATACCAGTTCTTAGACCCGTATCACATCTACCGTAAGAATCTAATAATCTGTTAGGTATTTTCAATGAAATATTCAGGTGGTTCTTTTCCATAATAACTTGTAATAATTATTATTTTAATTAAATAACAGAAGTACCTATTAGGATGAATACCCCATACATACTGGTAACGATTACACATAAGTAAGCCCTAAGCAGATAACTGCAACTTTAAAGTTTGTTGGCATTTTCTAATCTTTCCAAAATATCTGCTGGGGAAAAAAAAAAAAAAAGTCAGTTAATCAAAGTTAATCATTCCACATATATAGCCAAAATACCAGTCAGGCAGATTTGGGGTTGGAGTTATGAAAGACCATCACAGAATGCAGTAATTGAACTTTAAAACTTTGGGAGTCCTTTAATGTACCGAGTCAGAAGTTTTGTTTCTTTCTCAAATAACTGGAATTAGAATAAGAACCTTGGACTTCCAGGCTGTGGCTGAGTACAGCAAATAATTTGTAGAAACATCTTAGATGTTCAAAAATTTTTTTAAATGAGAAAAACATTTCATATGAGAGAGGTGATATACAACAGTGGTTAAGAACATGGACTTTTTTTTTTGTGAGAAATTTCTTTTTTTTTTTTAATTTTTATTTTTACTTTACTTTTGAATCACACAAAAGAGAGATAGAATCTCTTTTTCCATCATGCATTATTGATAGTTACACAACTGTCAACAAGTTACTGAACTTCAATTTCCTCATATGCTGTTAGGTTTAGTAGTAGCTCTCATCTTAGATGATTGTTTCACTTATTAAATAAGATAATGAAATGTACGTGACATCATTGCACCATGTTTCTCAGTTGCTCAGAGCATGTTATTTATCTGTAAGCACTGTTTTAGGCCGAGGCTACAGAAATAATCTATAAATTAAAGGACATTTGTTAGCTTTGTTTTCTTTTCTTATCAGCCCAGGTGTCTTTTCTTTGGAACCCAGATAAGTTAGTCTCACTCTCTGGCTTCCTCTTTTACCCTCCATTAAATATGAATTATTAACATCATGATTTAATGGCTCAGCTTATAAGGAGATATTAATTGTTAAATTTAAGTGTTAACATGAAACTGAATGCCTTTCCACTGTCACTCAGAACTTATTAATTTGGGATAAAATTCAATAATTCCTATAGGGATGTGGCTTGGGATAATGACCAACAGAAGATTTTTTCTTATATATTTTTCTCTAACAGACTGATAAGCAATTTTATCAAGGGATGAATCAAATGGTAAATTTTGAATTATATGATATATGAACATAATTAACAAATTCTATCAAAAACCAAACTTCAAAATTGAAAAAAAAATAGGTACTTTTATTGTATTTCTTAGAAATATAACCTCAACTGTTGGGTTAAGTCAGTGAAAGCTGTTAAAGTGATATGAATGTAGACACGTTATTTAATTCCTCTCAACTACTTTAGAACCCGTGAATGCTTTGTCATTATACTTCATGACCAAGTATTCCCTGTTATTTTTAAGTCTATGTAGGCATAACTGACTTCCTTATGTGTATTCATTTTAATAAAGTGTTTTTCTTGAATACTATGAAGAATATTACTGATTTAACAAATTGAATTTACTATTTTAAGACTATTTGAAATTCCTAGTGCCTTCATAGTCCAGATACTATTTTGCTTTGAAATCAAATGGAGAATCTGTAATCAATTAAAATAAAAATGACTTGTTTTACATTATGGTAAGACCAATAAATTGACTAATTGAGAATGTTGACATATTTTGTAGAGCTAGTTAAATAGCTTCTTTACCTGCACAATCTTTATCACTCCTGAAACATGAGCGGCTAAAAAAGCAAAATTTATCACATAGATTATGGGATTAAAATAGAGTAAAGCAGTGGCACAGGAATTGTTATTTGTGTTAAATAAAAGTGTGCCTTGTTATATCTTTTATATATTGTGAGAGTGATGTATAAATTTCATTGCAGCAGTTATTAAATTCACTGATGAAAATCAGAAAATGGTGAAAATTAATGTATTTATAATAAATTTATTAATAGCAATATAATTTACATTAATAGCAATATAAACATATTTGAAAGAATAAAATCAAAAGAATTTAATAAATGTTGCTTTCTTCTTATAAAAATATTTAATGTTAGGGTGATACTATAAATGATACTTATGATAGCATCATATTAGAGCTTACTAAGTGCTTGCTTATTTGGTGATGTGTTGATTGATATTGTGTTGCATTACATACATTAAATTGATTTGTCCAGTTGAAGGATTTATCAGGAAAGAAAACATTACAAAAGACCTTTTTATTTTTCAAAGATGATCATTTTATGTTGCACTTATATTTTTTATCAATTTTGTGGGAAGCACATGACTCAAATTCATCATTGCTCAAATTAATTTGGACAGCCTGTTGTAGCATCCCATAGTTGGACAGCCTGTTGTAGCATCCCATAGCAGAAAAACATGTATCCATTTTATAAAATGGCAAATGAAATACAGCTTTGAGTCTAATCTGGAATTTTACATAATGGAGTATTACTCAGCCATTAAAAAGAATACATTTGAGTCAGTTCTAATGAGGTGGATGAAACTGGAGCCGATTATACAGAGTGAAGTAAGCCAGAAAGAAAAAACCAATACAGTATACTAAAGCATATATATGGAATTTAGAAAGATGGTAACAATAACCCTGTATGCGAGACAGCAAAAGAGACACAGATGTATAGAATAGACTTTTGGACTCTGTGGGAGAGGGAGAGCGTGGGATGACTTGGGAGAATGGCATTGAAACATGTATAATATCATGTAAGAAATGAATCGCCAGTCTAGGTTCGATACAGGATACAGGATGCTTGGGGCTGGTGCAGTGGGGTGACCCAGAGAGATGGTATGGGGAGGGAGGTGGGAGCGGGATTCAGGATTGGGAATTCATGTACACCCGTGGCAGATTCATGTTGATGTATGGCAAAACCAATACAGTATTGTAAAGTAAAATAAAGTAAAATAAACAACAACAACAACAAAAGAATGAGCTTGATCTATTTGGTCAAGTAAGTGAAAACACCAGATTTAACACTTACATTGTCTTTTGACATCATTCAAGAATCAAATTTTGATTTGCCTGCTCAAAACTTTGAGTATTGTCAACTAAAAAGCTGAGCCATGGTAATTTTGTATCACCAGGAGGAAAGATAAAAACTTGCCTTAGGCAAAATCATGAGGCAAAGCTTTTCAATCTGAATCCTTCCAGCTCCTGTATGAAGTATTTTCTGTCATGATTTTTACATTCTTTGGTTGCCCAGGAAACTCTCCTTACCACAATATTGAAAGGATTATCTTATTAATAGTCCAAGTTAATAGCAAATCAGTTATTGATATCGCTCATTTGATAACAATTTAATATGCTAGAGAAAAAGTTCAGTTCAGTCCTTTAGTCATGTCCAACTCTTTGTGGCCCCATGGGCTGCAGCACAGAATGCAGGCCTCCTGGGTCCATCACCAACACCTGGAGCTTACTGAAACCCATGTCCATCGAGTTGGTGATGCAATCAAACCATCTCAACCTCTGTCATCCCCTTCTCCTTCAACCTTCAATCTTTCTCAGCATCAGAGTATTTTCCAATGAGTCAATTTTTCACATCAGGTGGCCAAAATAATGGAGTTTCAGCTTCAGCATCAGTCCTTCCAATGAATATTCAGGACTGATTTCCTTTAGGATGGGCTGATTGGATCTCCTTGCAATCCAAGGGACTCTCAAGAGTCTTCTTCATCACCACAGTTCAAAAGCATCAACTCTTCAGCACTCTGCTTTCTTTATGGTCCAACTGTCACATCCATACGTGACTACTGGAAAAACCATAGCTTTGACTAGATGGACCTTTATTGGCAAAGTAATGACTCTGTTTTTTAATATGCTGTCTTGTCTAGGTTGGTCATAGCTTTTCTTCCATGGAGCAAGTGTCTTTTAATTTCATGGCTACAGTCACCATCTGCAGTGATTTTGGAGTCCAAGAAAATAAACTCTGTCACTGTTTCCATTGTTTTCCCATCTATTTGCCATGAAGTGATGGGACAAGTTGCCGTGATCTTAGTTTTCTGAACGTTAAGGTTTAAGCCAACTTTTTCACTCTCCTCTTTCACGTCCACCAAGAGGCTCTTTAATTCTTCTTTGCTTTCTGCCATAAGGGTGGTATCATCTGCATATCTGAAGTTACTATTATTTCTCCCAGCAATCTTGATTCCAATTTGTGCTTCATCTAGCCCAGTGTTTCTCATGATATACTCTGCGTATAAGTTAAACAAGCAGGGTGACCGTATACAGCCTTGACATACTCTTTTCCTAATTTTAAACCAGTCTGTGGTTCCATGTCCATTTCTAACTGTTGCTTCTTGGCCTGCATACAGATTTCTCAGGAGGCAGGTCAGGTGGTCTGGTAGTCCCATCTCTTTAAGAATTTTCCACAGTTTGCTGTGATCCAAGCAATCAATAAAGCAGGAATAGATTTTTTTTTTCAGCAATTCTGTTGCTTTTCCTGTGATCCAACAGATGTTGGCAATTTGATCTCTGGTTCTTCTGCCTTTTCTACATCCAGCTTGAACATCTGGAAGTTTGCGGTTTATGTACTGTGTTAAGAATATGGTAGAGAATATCTTAAGAAATTTTTAATGACTCTGTATGAGAATGGTAATAATTAATCAGCAGAAAGTTACAGGGTAGAAATAGGCACTTTGGTTCATGAGTTTAATGGAAAAATTCTCCAACCATTAAATTACAGAGTGACTCAGATGGTAAAGAACCTGCATGCGATTCAGGAGACTTAGGTTTGATATCTGGGTTGGGAAAATCCCCTGGAGAAGGGGTGGTAACCATTTCCAATATTTTTGCCTGGAGAATCCCCATGGACTGAGGAGCCTGGCAGGCTATAATCCTTGGGGTCACAAAGAGTTGGACATGACTGAGCGACTGAATACATATACATATACACTTCAAATACACACTTAACTCTTAGAAGTCTTCTTGACTATAAGTGACAAATTTTCCAAGTATTTTTCCAAAATAATTGTTTTTTTCTGAGAGATTTTTAAGGACACTAATGAGGTTATGATTGTTATCAAATTATGGTGGGTAAAAATAGCACATGTAATAAGCAAAATTTTTGTGCTCAGTTACACATGATTTAGGGCTTAAGAAATGATAATAAATGTTAGAATTATATTTACAGGAATCAATCCAAGAGGAAGACATAACAATTGTAAATATCTATGGCCCCAACATACGAGCATGTCAATATATAAGACAAACACTAAAATACATAAAAGAAGAAATTTACAGTAACACAATAATAGTAGGAGACTTTAACACCCCACTCACACCAATGGACACCACATGAAAACAGAAAATTAATAAAGAATCACAAGTCTTAAATGACACGTTAGATGAGATGGATCTCATTGATATCTTCAGGACATTCCATCCAAATGCAAAAGAATACACCTTCTTATCAACTGCACAGGGAACATTCTCCAGGATAGACCACATCTTGGGTCACAAATCAAACTTCAGTAAATTTAAGAAGATTGAAATTGTATCAAGCATCTTCTCTGACCACAACACTGTGAGACTAGATATCAATTACAAGAAGAAAACAGTAAAAAACACAAACACATGGAGATTAAACAACACGTTTCTAAAAAACCAAGAGGTTGCTGAAGAAATCAAAAGGGTAATGAAAAAATTCTAGAAACAAGTGACAATGAAAACACAACTTAAAACCTATGAGATGCAGCAAAAGTTGTCCTAAGAGCGAAGTTTAGAGCAATACAATCCTACCTCAAGAAACGAGAAAAACATCAAATAGACAACCGAACTTTACACCTAAAGCAACTGGAAAAAAAGAACAAAACACCCCAAAGTCAGTAGAAGGAAAGAAATCATAGAGGTCTGGGCAGAGATAAATGAAAAAGAAATGAAAGAAACAACAGTAAAGATTAATAAAACTAAAAGCTGTTTCTTTGAGAAGATAAACAAAATTGACAAACCTTTAGCCAGACTCATCAAGAAAAAAAGAGAGAAGAATCAAGTCAACAAAATTAGAAGTGAAAAAGGAGAGGTTACAACAGATAATGCAGAAATACAAAGGATTATAAGAAACTATTGTGAACAACTATATGGAAATAAAATAGACAACCTGGAAGAAATGGACAAATTCTTAGAAAAGTTCAATCTTCCAAGACTGAACCAGGAAGATATAGAAATTATGAACAACCCAATTACAAGCACTGAAATTGAAGCTATGATCAAAAATCTCCCAAAAAACAAAAGCCCAGGATCAGATGGCTTCACAGCAGAATTCTTTCAAACATTTAGAGAAGAGCTAATGCCTATCCTTATAAAACTCTAAAAAAATTGCAGAGGAAGGAAGAAACACTTCCAAACTCAATCTACAAGGCCACCATCACCCTGACACCAAAACCAGACAAAGACAACAAATGAAAAGAAAACTACAGGCCCAAAACACAGATGAATGTAGATGCAAAAATCCTCAACAAAATTTAAGCAAACAGAATTCAGGAACACATCAAAAAGCTCATACATCATGATCAAGTTGGGTTTATTCCAGGGATGCAAGGATTCTTCAACATATGCTAATCAATCGATGTGATACACCATATTAACAAATCGAGAGATTAAAAACCATATGATAATCTCAATAGATGCAGAAAAAGCCTTTGACAAAATTCAGCACCCATTTATGATTAAAACTCTTCAAAAATTGTCATAGAAGGAATCTACCTCAATGTAGTAAAGGCCATACATGATAAGCCCACAGCAAGCATTATTCTCAATGTTGAAAAAATGAAAGCATTCCCCCTAAGATCAAGAAAAAGACAAGGGTGTCCACTTTCACTACTATTATTCAACATAGTGATGGAAGTCCTAGATACAGCAATCAGAGAAGAAAAAGAAATAAAAGGAATCCAGGTCAAAAAAGAAGAAGTAAATATCTCAGTTTGCAGATGAAATGATACTGTACATAGAAAGCCCTAAAGATAGTATCATAAAATTACTAGAGCTAATCAGTGAATTTAGCAAGGTTGCAGGATACAGAATCAATACACAGAAATCACTTGCATTTCTATATACTAACAATGAAAATTCAGAAAGAGAAATTAAGGGGTTAATCCCATTTACCATTGCAAAAAATAAATAAAATATCTAGGAATAAACATACGTAAGGAGACAAAAGACCTATACACAGAAAATTATAAGACACTGATAAAACAAATCAAAGATGACATAAAGAGATGGAGAGATATTCCTTGTGCCTGGGTAAGAAGAATCAAGACTATACTACCAAATGCAATCTACAGATTCAATGTGATCCCTGTCAAATTACCAATAGCATTTTTCATAGAACTAGAACAAAAATTTTCATAATTCATATAGAAACACAAAAGACCCCAAATAGCCAAAGTAGTAGTGGCAAAGAAGAATGGAGCTGGAAGAATCAACCTTCCTGACTTCAGATTATACTACAAAACTACAGTCATCAAGACAGCATGATACTGGCACAAAACAGAAATATAGACCAATGGACTAGATAGAAGCCCAGAAATAAACCCATGTACCTACAGGTACCTTGTTTTTAACAAAGAAGGCAAGAATATACAATGGGGCAAGGATAGCCTCTTCAATAAATGGGTTTGGGAAAACTGGATAGCTACATGTAAAAGAATGAGCTTATAAAACTTCCTAACACCCTACACAAAGATAATTTCAAAATGGATGAAAGACCTAAATGTAAAACCAGAAGCTATAAAACTCTTAGAGGAAAAGATAGGCAGAACACTTGATGACATAAATCAAAGGAAGATCCTCTATGACCCACACCCTAGAGTAATGGAAATAAAAACATAAGTAAAAAAGTGGGACCTGATTAAACTTAAAAGTTTTTACCCAGCAAAAGAATCTATAAGCAAGGTGAAAAGACAACCCTCAGAATGGGAGAAAATAATAGCAAATGAAACAACTGACAAAGGATTAATTTCCAAAATATACAAGCAGCTCATAGAACTCAATTCTAGAAAAACAAACAACCCAATGAAAATCTGGGAAAAAGACCTAAACAAACATTTCTCCAAAGAGGACATACAGATGGCTAACAAACACATGAAAAGATGCTCAACATTGCTCATTATTACAGAAATGCAAATCAAGTCTACAGTGAGACATCACCTCACAACAGTCAGAATGGCCATCGTAAAAATGTCTACAAACAATAAATACTGGAGAGGGTGCGGAGAAAAGGGAATGCTCTTGCACTGTTGGTGGGAATGTAAATTGATACAGCCACTATGGAAGACAGTGTGGAGATTCCTTAAAAATCTAGGAATAAAGCCAGAATATGACCCAGCAATCCCACTCCCAGGCATATACCCTGAAGAAACCGGGGTTGAAAAAGACACATGTATCCCATTGTTCACTGCAGTGCTATTTACAATAGCTAGAACATGAAAGCAACCTAGATGTTGATTGACAGATGAATGGATAAAGAAGTTGTGATACATATTCAAAACAGAACATTACTCAGCCATAAAAAGGAACACATTTGAGTCAGTATTGATGAGGGGGATGAACCTAGAAACTATTATACAGAGTGAAGTGAGTCAGAAAGAGAAAGATAAATATCATATTTAAATTTGGAAAATTCAGCAGTGGCCACAGGAATGGAAAAGGTCAGTTTTCATTCCAATCCCAAAGAAAGGCAATGCCAAAAAAAGGTCAACGTATTGCACAATTGCATTCATCTCACACGCTAGTAAAGTAATGCTCAAAATTCTCCAAGCCAGGCTTCAGCAATATGTGAACTTTGAACTTCCAGATATTCAAGCTGGTTTTAGAAGAGGCAGAGGAACCAGAGATCAAATTGCCAACATCTGCTGGATCATGGAAAAAGCAAGAGAGTTCCAGAAAAACATCTATTTCTGCTTTATTGACTGCCAAAGCATTTGACTTTGTGGGTCACAATAAATAGTGGAAAATTCTGAAAGAGATGGGAATGACATACCACCTGACCTGCCTCTTGAGAAACCTATATGTAGGTCAGGAAGCAACAGCCAGAACTGGACATGAACCACAGACTGGTTCCAAATAAAAAAAAGATTACGTCAAGGCTGTATATTGTCACCCTGCTTATTTAACTTATATGCAGAGTATATCATGAGAAACGCTGGGCTGGAAGAAGCACAAGCTGGAATCAAGATTGCCAGGAATTATCAATAACTTCAGATATGCAGATGACACCATCCTTACGGCAGAAAGTGAAGAGGAACTAAAAAGACTCTTGATGAAAGTGAAAGAGGAGAGTGAAAAAGTTGGCTTAAAGCTCAACATTCAGAAATCGAATATCATGTCATCTGGTCCCATCACTTCATGGGAAATAGATGGGGAAACAGTGGAAACAGTGTCAGTCTTTTTTTTTTGGGGGGGGGGCTCCAAAATCACTGCAAATGGTGATTGCAGCCATGAAATTAAAAGAAGCTTACTCCTTGGAAGGAAAATTATGACCAACCTAGGTAACATGTTCAAAAGCAGAGACATTACTTTGCCAACAAAGGTCCGTCCAGGAAAGGCAATGGTTTCTCCAGTGGTCATGTATGGATGTGAGAGGTGGACTGTGAAGAAAGCTGAGAGCTGAAGAATTGATGCTTTTGAACTGTGGTGTTGGAGAAGACTCTTGAGAGTTCCTTGGACTGCAAGGAGATCCAACCAGTCCATTCTAAAGGAGATCAGTCCTGGGTGTTCTTTGGAAGGACTGATGCTGAAGCTGAAACTCCAGTACTTTGGCCACCTCATGTGAAGAGTTGACTCATTGGAAAAACTCTGATGCTGGGAGGGATTGAGGGCAGGAGAAGAAGGGGATGACAGAGGATGAGATGGCTGGATGGCATCACTGACTCGATGGACATGAGTTTGAGTCAACTCCAGGAGTTGGTGTTGGACAGGGAGGCCTGGAGTGCTGTGATTCATCACGTCACAAAGAGTCGGACACGACTGAGTGACTGAACTGAACTGAACTGAACTGAACATACATATACAGCATCTAGAAAAATGGTACTGAAGAATTTATTTGCAGGGCAGTAATGGAGAAACAGACATAGAGAATAGACTGATGGACATGGGGAGAGGAGAGGAGAGGATAAGCTGTATGGAAAGATTAACAAGGAAACTTACATTCAATTCAGTTCAGTTCAGTTGCTGACTCATGCCCGACTCTTTGTGACCCCATGAATTGCTGCACGCCAGGTCTCCCTGTCCATCACCAACTCCTGGATTTCACTCAGACTCATGTCCATCGAGTCCGTGATGCCATCCAGCCATGTCATCCTCTGTCGTCCCCTTCTCCTCCTGCCCCCAATCCCTCCCAGCATCAGAGTCTTTTCCAATGAGTCAGCTCTTCGCATGAGGTGGCCAAAGTACTGGAGTTTCAGCTTTAGCATCAGTCCTTCCAAAGAACACCCAAGACTGATCTCCTTCAGAATGGACTGGTTGGATCTCCTTGCAGTCCAAGGGACTCTCAAGAGTCTTCTCCAGCACCACAGTTCGAAAGCATCAATTCTTCGGCGCTCAGCCTTCTTCACAGTCCAACTCTCACATCCATACATGATCACAGGAAAACATTACCATATGTTAAACTGAGAGCCAACAGGAATTTGCTGTATGAGTCAGGAAGCTCAATCAGGAGCTCTGTATCATCCTAGAGGGATGGTATGGGGAGGGAGGTGGGAGGGAAGTTCAAAAAGGAGGGTATATAAATATGCCTATGTCTGATTTATGTTGAGATTTGACAGAAAACAACAATTCTGTTAAACAATTATCTTTCAATAAAAAATAGGAAAGCTTCTTCATTGTAATTCTATAAAAAGCTGGGGTTATAGATGTTTTCATTTAGGGGAAAGCCATCATGCTCATTCTATTAGGAGAGATCAGCTTGCCCTTTTTAAAATAACTGACTTAGGTTGATTTGTGAATCAAAGAAATTTGGTTTTAGGGAATTATACTTCTTAAATTTTTCCTTTATTAATGGTATATTTATTTTTAGGTATTATTATAATGGTATAATTATATAAGTGTGGCTTGTTCTTTTACCTCTCAATCCAATTTCCTTGGAAATTTTTGTTTTGGGGTTTTGCAGCAGAAATAGGCTTCTTATTCCTGTGCTTGGGGGATCAATAGGGTGGTAGGAGTAAATGGTTTGATAAAAAATAAAAATTGAAGGTTTCCCATTCAAGATATTAGAAGACTTCATTTGTAACATTGTCAGTTATACATAATATATGAACATATCTTGAAGGCTGAAAGAATAAAATTTACGTATAGTGAACACAGAGTGTAATCTTAAGATAAATAGTCACGTCAGCCTACACATAACATACATAGAGACAACAATAACTTCTGGGAATTTATAAATTAGAGAATTAGCTTCTTAAAGTTTAAAATTCATGAGGATTTCTCCCTTTGCAAAATATAAAAACCAGTTCTTTCTAGTATTTGATCATTAAGATACAATGTCAGGGACTTTTTCATTAATCATTCAGTTCAGTTCAGTTCAGTTGCTCAGTCGTGTCTGACTCTTTGTGACGCCATGAATCGAAGCACGCCAGGCCTCCCTGTCCATCACCATCTCCCAGAGTTCACTCAGACTCACGTCCATCGAGTCAGTGATGCCATCCAGCCATGTCATCCTCTGTCGTCCCCTTCTCCTCCTGCCCCCAATCCCTCCCAGCATCAGAGTCTTTTCCAATGAGTCAACTCTGCGCATGAGGTGGCCAAAGAACTGAAGCTTCAGCTTCAGCATCATTCCTTCCAAAGAAATCCCTGGGCTGATTTCCTTCAGAATGGACTGGTTGGATCTCCTTGCAGTCCAAGGGACTCTCAAGAGTCTTCTCCAACACCACAGTTCAAAAGCATCAATACATACCTGATATCACCCATCCATATGTTCTGATGTATCACTGATCTTTTATATATTATAAATTTTATTGTATTGTATTTGAAAGCATAGCAGAATACATGCAAAATATATGCAGGTTATAAAACATAACGAACAAACGAACACTTACAAACCCAACTAGAACATTATAAATAATTTTGAATCAATCTTTCTTGGTAGTCACATCCTTCTGCATTCTCCCAAGATGTAACCATCATCCTGGGTTGTTTCCCATTTCTTCTTAAAAATAGTTTTATTACATGTGCATATATCTTTAAACAAGAGTACTTAGCTTTAAAAATAATATAAAATGCATGTGTATTTTTCTGCAATTTTTTCTATTTGATTAAGACTCACCCTTATTATTGTATATGACTATAGCTCATTCAGTTTCACTTCCATGTAACTGTCCATTGTTTGACATACTAGAATTTGTTTCTCTGATCTCCTGTGGGATATTTGTGTTTTTTTTTTGAGATTTTTAAAATTATAAAATATTCTAGAATTTATGCATAGATATAAAATTATTAATTTTCAAGGCAAATTTTTAACTTACTAAGATGCCAAATTAGGTTCCACAACAGTTACATCATTCCTTTAACTTTTGTCCCAGTTTTTCTCACTTCCCTCTTTGTGTTTAATTTTGCTTTTATTTTAAAATTAGAGAAACCACTTTGAAATTAGTAGGGTTTCCCTTCCCACTTCTAGCATAAAATTTCCACTAAATACCCATCTTTATTGCTTAATATTTTAAAATTTCCTTTCTATAAGATTGTTCCATATTTGTTGTATATCGCTGTAAAACATGGTTTCTCTGGTAGCTCAAATGGTAAAGAATCTGCCTGCAATGCAGGAGACCTGGGTTTGATCCCTAGGTTGGGAAGATACCCTGGAGAAGGAAATGGCAAGTCACTCCAGTATTCTTGCCTGGAAAATCCCACAGAGAGAGGAGCCTGGCAGGCTACAATCAATGGAGTTGAAAACAGTGGAACATGACCAAACGACTAACATGCACAAACACATTTCTAGGTATATTATTTTTAGGTAAGGAATTATAATTCAAGGATATATTCAAAGCATTAAAAAAAAAAGAGAGAGAGACAGGCGTAAATCCTCAATACCTTTCAATAGTATTATTCATTGTTAAAATGTGAGCTGTAGCTTGTTAAAGAGTTTAATATCTAATATGGGTGAATAATTTCTGCCAACTATTGATACTATCTTCTGTAGTCCTGTAATGAGCAATAACACACAGTTGTAAGATGTTAGAAGCAGGTGGACTAAAAATCAGATTGCTTTAAAAGAGACAAAGTTGTTAGAAGAGTTGAGATCATTATTTTAAGTGTCTAGAAAAATACTGTCACTCATTGATAAAGCAAAAAAATGTGAAATAATAGTTTGTGCCAGAATACAAATATATTTAAAAATTGGAGGGAACTACATATGTTATTTTAAAATGGGAATTCAGGAAATGTCAAGCAGTTGAGCAAGTGTAGTATATTTCATAGGTAGGAAAGATGCATGTAATATTTTCATAGTTTTCAAATAGTTGAGGAAATAACACAGAGAAAATGATAGATTAATATTCGATAAGAAAATCGACACAGATAAAATTGTAATAAAAGTGTTTTAAAATGTGTGGTTTGTAACAAAGTTTGAAACCTTGGAGACTGACAATGGGCTTGCCATTTATCTCTATGTGACACCTCAGATACTGTATTTCCTTGGTAACACACCATGAAGAGAGGGAGGAGGTAGGTAAGAGAGAAAAATTATTAACATCTCTTTCAGACTTTTGAGTATAATATAAATTAAATATTTTAAATATTTTTGCTATAATTAGTTTGCAATTAAGAGTGCTACCAGCCTCTATTTATCTTTCCTTTGCTTTAATGATTTTTATACACTGAAATTGTATTTATTTTTAGTTAGGCAGAATGATTGTAGGTTATGTTAGCTATTGTAGTTTAAGTTGTATTAACAAACTTATTGTATTTTGAAATTATAAACTGAGTTTCTAAATATTTTTTATTCATTGTCATTGTTTACCTGTTAAGGTGTTAATTTCTTGTATGTTCAATTTAATAAGCATATGCCTCATGAAAATTTTCATTTAATAGAAACAGTATTGAGAATCTGACACTCTATCTTTGATTCAGATATTTTAAAGAGCTAGCTATTTAGGGTATTGTTTGCTCCTCCTATAAGACATGAAATTTGAACATTATATACTTAAATATGATTATATTTTTCTATAAGCATATACAATTTATATGTTTTCTCACATAGTGAATTTAACTTTTGAGTAAATCTCCAAAGAGAATATCTAGACAGAGTGAGATGGGAAGCTGAAGCAATTGTTGGAATAAAACACTGCTTTGGCCCCCAAAATATATGTTTTTCAGAATAGATGTTCATAACCAATTATCCAAAACATGGCCTCAAATCTAACATTTCAATCTCAATGTTAAAAATAGATCAGTAAAGCATCTCAGAAGACTTTGCAATTAATGAAGTGATTCTACTCTGGACTTAAACGGGAGTTACCTTGATAAGCATATTAATAAGGTATAAGGGACTATAACTTTCAGGATGTGTGATCTTGTTACTAGAATATCTTTGTAGTTTGGAAATTCAACACCTTGCAACTCATGTTTTAATCTTCAAAGTTAAAGAATTTAAACAAAAGAATAAGGAATTTAAAGAGTCTAAAGGGTTACACAAAATCTCCAATGAGCTATAATTTTCAGAGGATATCATATACAAAATATGTGGTAAGGACATGTAACCAAAAGCTAGTTTGCCTACTTCATAGTGGGTGGGATGGGGAGAGGGGTAGGAGGGAGGTCCAATAAGGACCTATATATGTATACGTATAGTTGATTCACTTCTTTGTACAGTAGAAACTAATACAATATTGTAAAGCAATTATGATCCAATTAAAAAAAACAAAAACAAAACTAAAGTTTAGAAGGGGAGCATAACCAGGAAGACAGTGTGTCAGGAAAAGTGAAGCCAAGGATAAGAGGAAGTGTGGAAGCTAAAAATAATGCAAAGGATACATATCTTTCTTTCAGCTACATAAGTACACATGCATGCAGACAAATACATACACAGAGACATATAGATATATTCATATATAAACATGTACAGGTTTGTGTGTATACCTATACATAAAATATAGAGAGAGAACAATCATGAGAGATAGGTAGATATACACATATAAAATGAAGAAATGTTTTTGTAACATATAAAATATAATAAAAAAAGATGCTTTCCCTGGGGGCAGATAAATACAGTTAAAACCAATGGAAAAACAAAAATTAAGAACTAATATAGGAGGCGGTCCTAAGATGGCAGAGGAATAGGACGGGGAGACCACTTTCTCCCCCCACAAAAATTCATCAAAAGAACATTTAAACGCTGAGTAAATTCCACAAAACAACTTCTGAATGCCGGTAGAGAACATCAGGCACCCAGAGAAGCAGCCCATTGTCTTCTAAAAGAGGTAGGAAAAATATAAAAGACAAAAAAAGAGACAAAAGAGGAAGGGATGGAGTTCCATCTGGGGAAGGGAGTCTTAAAAAGAGAGAAGTTTCCAAATGCCAGGAAACACACTCACTGCTGAGTCTGTGGTGAGCCTTGGAAGCACAGAGGGCAACATAACAGGGAGGAAAAATAAATAAATAATTAAAAGCCACAGATTATGAGCCCAACGGTAAATCCCCCAGCAGAGAAGCAGCGCAGACACCTGCATCCGCAACTAGCAAGTGGGGGCTGGGCAGGGAGGCGCGGGCTGCATTGCTTAGAGTAAGGATCGGCCCGAATTCCTCGAGGGTTATCAGAGTGAACTAACTTGGGCTAGCAAACCAGACTGTGGGATAGCTACCACGCGAAAATCTCTAACCTAAGACACTGCCAGGACCACACACAGAACAAAGGACTGAACAGAATTAGCCAGCTGCAGACCATCCCCCTCTGGTGACAGGCAGTCAGAGCCGGAAGGGGGCAATCACAGCCCCAGAAAGACATTATCTACCAAACTGCAAGCAGGCTTCTTTGCTAACTAAGACTTCTTGGGGTTTTGGACAGTCATCATCTGCCTGAGAAGGTGCACCGGTTGAACACCCAGAAAACCGAGTGGCAGGGATGGGAGAGGTAATAAGTTGCAGCGACCACGCTTGCCAAACACCTCATCACCTGAGCTGCTTGGACCTGGGAAGGGCACAAAACGCAGGCCCAATGGAGTCTGTGCCTCTAGGACTACCCGAGTGCCTGAACCTGAGCAGCTTAGACGTGGGAGGTGCATGCAGCCCAGGACAGGCCTCAGATGATTCCTGGCAGAGCAACCTAGAGCCTGAGCTGTGTGGGCAGGGAGGGCACATGCGCCGTGAGCGAGGGCAGGCCCAGTGTGGCTGAGGCAGTGTGAGCACACACCAGTGTTATTTGTTTGCAGCATCCCTCCCTCCCCACAGCGTGACTGAACAAGTGAGCCTAAAAAAAGTGCCCACCACCGCCCCCCTTGTGTCAGGGCGGAAATCAGACACTGAAGAGACCAGCAAACAGAAGAAGCTAAAACAGAGGGAACCGCCTTGGAAGTGACAGGTGCACTAGATTAAAACCCTGTAGTTAGTACTGACTACATAGGAAGGGGCCTATAGCTCTTGAGAAATACAAGCTGGACCAAGGAACTATCTAAAAATGAACTGACCCCACACTGCCCACAACAACACCAGAGAAAGTCCTAGATATATTTTTACTATTTTTATGATCATTCTTTATTTTTTTAACTTAAAAAAAATTTTAAGTCCTCTATTACTCCTTTAATTTTCATTTTTATAACCTACTATTACTTTTCAAAAAAAAAGACCCTATTTTTTAAAGCAAACTTCATATATATATTTAAATAATTTTTGTGACTTTTTTTTCTTCTTCTTTTTCTTTTCTTTAATATCGTATTTTTGAAAATCCAACCTCTACTCTAGATTTTTAATCTTTGCTTTTTTGGTATTTGTTATCAATTTTGTACCTTTAAGAACCCAATCTTCAGTACCCATTTTTACTTGGGAGTGAGATTACTGGCTTGACTGCTTTCTCCTCCTTTGGACTCTCCTTTTTCTCCACTGGGTTGCCTCTGTCTTCTCCCTGCCCCTTCTCTTCTCTACCGAACTCTGTGAATCTCTGTGTGTTCCAGATGGTGGAGAACACTTAGGGAACTGATTACTGGCTGGATCTGTCTCTCTCCTTTTCATTCCCCTCTTTTATCCTCCTGGTCACCTCTGTCTCCTTCTTCCCTCTTCTCTTCTCTGTATAACTCCATGAACATCTCTGAGCGGTCCAGACTGTGGAGAGCACATAAGGAAGTGATTACTGGCTAGCTTGCTCTCTCCTCTTTAGATTCCACCTCATCTCATTCAGGTCGCCTCTAAATCCCTCCTCCTTCTTCTCTTCTCCATGTAACTCTGTGAACTTCTCTGGGTGTCCCTCACTGTGGAGAAACTTTTTGTCTTTAACCTAGATGTTTTATCAATGGTGCTATACAGAAGGAAAAGTCTTGAGACTATTGTAAAAATAAAACTGAAACCCAGAAGCAGGAGGCTTAAGTTCAAATCCCAAGAACACCAGAGAACTCCTGACTCCAGGGAACATTAATCAATAGGAGCTCATCAAATGCCTCCATACTTACACTGAAACCAAGCACCACCCAAGGGCCAAAAAGTTCCAGAGCAAGACATACCATGCAAATTCTCCAGCAAAACAGGAACACAGCCCTGAGCATCAATATACAGGCTGCCCAAAATTACTCTAAAACCATTGACATCTCATAACTCATTACTGGACACTTCATTGCACTCCAGAGAGAAGAAATCCAGCTCCACCCACCAGAACACCGACACAAGCTTTCCTAACCAAGAAACCTTGACAAGCCACCGATACAACCCCACCCAGAGCAAGGAAAATTCGCAATAAAGAGAACTCCACAAACTGCCAGAATACAGAAAGGCCACCCCAAACTCAGCAATATAAACAAGATGAAGAGACAGAGGAATACCCAGCAGGTAAAGGAACAGGAGAAATGTCCACCAAACCAAATAAAAGAGGAAGAAATAGGGAATCTACCTGATAAAGAATTCCAAATAATGATAGTGAAAATGATCCAAAATCTTGAAATCAAAATGGAATCACAGATAAATAGCCTGGAGACAATGATTGAGAAGATGCAAGAAAGGTTTAACAAGGACCTAGAAGAAATAAAAAAGAGTCAATATATAATGATTAATGCAATAAATTAGATCAAAAACACTCTGGAGGCAACAAATAGAATAACGGAGGCAGAAAATAGAATTAGTGACATAGAAGATAGAATGGTAGAAATAAATGAGTCAGAGGGGAAAAAAGAAAAACGAATTAAAAGAAATGAGGACAATCTCAGAGACCTCCAGGACAGTGTTAAATGTCCCAACATTGGAATCATAGGAGTCCCAGAAGAAGAAGACAAAAAGAAAGACCATGAGAAAATACTTGAGAAGATTAGTTGAAAACTTCCCTAAAATAGGGAAGGAAAAAATCAGTCAAGTCCAAGAAACCCAGAGAGTCCCAAACAGGATAAACCCAAGGCGAAACACCCCAAGACACATATTAATCAAATTAACAAAGATCAAACACAAAGAACAAATATTAAAATCAGCAAGGGAAAAACAACAAATAACACAAGGGGATTCCCACAATGATAACAGCTGATCTTTCAATAGAAACCCTTCAGGCCAGGAGGGAATGGCAAGACATATTTAAAGTGATGAAAGAAAATAACCTACAGCGAAGATTACGGTACCCAGTAAGGATCTCATTCAAATATGAAGAAGAAATCAAAAGCTTCTCAAACAAGCAAAAGCTGAGAGAATTCAGCACCACCAAACCAGCTCTCCAACAAATACTAAAGGATATTCTCTAGACAGGAAACACAAAAAGGTTGTATAAACTCGAACCCAAAGCAATAAAGTAAATGACAATGGGATCATACTTATCAATAATTACCTTAAATGTAAATGGGTTGAATGCCCCAACCAAAAGGCAAAGACTGGCCGAATGGATACAAAAACAAGACCCCTCTATATGCTGCTTACAAGAGACCCACCTCAAAACAAGGGACACATACAGACTGAAAATGAAGAGCTGGCAAAAGATATTCCATGCAAATAGAGACCAAAAGAAAGCAGGAGTGGCAATACTCATATCAGATAAAATAGACTTTAAAACAAAGGCTGTGAAAGGAGACAAAGAAGGACACTACATAACGATCAAAGGATCAATCCAAGAAGAAGATATAACAATTATAAATATATATGCACCCAACATAGGAGCACCGCAATATGTAACCAAATGCTAACAAGTATAAAAGGGGAAATTAACAATAACACAATAATAGTGGGAGACTTTAATACCCCACTCACACTTATGGATAGATCAACTAAACAGAAAATTAACAAAGAAACACAAACTTTAAATGATACAATAAATGAGTTAGACCTAATTGATATCTATAGCACATTTCACCCCAAAACAATGAATTTCACCTTTTTCTCAAGCCCTTCTCCAAGATAGATCACATCCTGTGCCATAAATCTAGGGACTTCCCTGGTGGCTCAGACAGTAAAGCATCTGTCTACAATGTGGGAGACCTGGGTTTGAGCCCTGGGTTGGGAAGACCTAGCCTTGGTAAATTCAAAACAACTGAAATCATTCCAAGCATCTTTTCTCACCATAATGCAGTAAGATTACATCTCAATTTCAGGAAAAAAAACTATTAAAAATTCCAACATATGGAGGCTGAACAACACACTTCTGAATAACCAACAAATCACAGAAGAAATAAAAAAAGAAATCAAAATATGCATAGAAATGAATGAAAATGAAAACACAACAACTCAAAATGTGTGGGACACTGTAAAAGCAGTGCAAAGGGGGAAAGTTCATAGCAATACAAGCATACCTCAGGAAAGAAGAAAAAAGTCAAATAAATAACCTAACTCTACACCTAAAGCAACTAGAAAAGGAAGAAATGAAGAACCCCAGGGTTAGTAGAAGGAAATAAATCTTAAAAATTAGGGCAGAAATAAATGCAAAAGAAGCAAATGAGACCATAGCAAAAATCAACAAATCCAAAAGTTGGCTCTTTGAAAGGATAAATAAAATTAACAAACCATTAGCCAGACTTATCAAGAAACAAAGGGAGAAAAATCAAATCAATAAAATTAGAAAAGAAAATGGAGAGATCACAACAGACAACACACAATTACAAAGGATCATAAGAGACTACTATCAGCAATTATATGCCAATAAAATGGACAATGTGGAAGAAATGAACAAATTCTTAGAGAGGTACAACTTTCCAAAACTGAACCAGGAAGAAATAGAAAATCTTAACAGACCCATCACAAGCACGGAAATTGAAACGGTAATCAGAAATCTTCCAGCAAACAAAAGCCCAGGTCCAGACGGCTTCACAGCTGAATTCGACCAAAAATTTAGAGAAGAGCTAACACCTATCCTACTCAAACTCTTCCAGAAAATTGCAGAGGAAGGTAAACTTCCAAACTCATTCTATGAGGCCACCATCACCCTAATTCCAAAACCTGTCAAAGATACTACAAAAAAAGAAAACTACAGGCCAATATCACTGATGAACATAGATGCAAAAATCCTTAACAAAATTCTAGCAATCAGAATCCAACAACACATTAAAAAGAGCATACACCATGACCAAGTGGGCTTTGTCCCAGGGATGCAAGGATTCTTCAATATCCACAAATCAATCAGTGTAATACACCACATTAACAAATTGAAAAATAAAAGCCATATGATTATCTCAATAGATTCAGAGAAAGCCTTTGACAAAATTCAACATCCATTTATGATAAAAAATTCTCCAGAAAGCAGGAATAGAAGGAACATACCTCAACATAATAAAAGCTATATATGACAAACCCACAGCAAACATTATCCTCAATGGTGAAAAATTGAAAGCATTTCCCCTGAAGTCAGGTACAAGTCAAGGGTGCCCACTTTCACCACTACTATTCAACATAGTTCTGGAAGTTTTGGCACAGCAATCAGTGCAGAAAAAGAAATAAAAGGAATCCAAATTGGAAAAGAAGAAGTAAAACTCTCACTGTTTGCAGATGACATGATCCTCTACATAGAAAACCCTAAAGACTCCACCAGAAAATTACTAGAGCTAATCAATGACTATAGTAAAGTTGCAGGATATAAAGTCAAAAAACAGAAATGCCTTGCATTCCTATACACTAATAATGAGAAAATAGAAAGAGAAATTAAGGAAACAATTCCATTCGCCATTGCAATGAAAAGAATAAAATATTTAGGAATATATCTACCTGCTGGGAGGAATTGGGGGCAGGAGGAGAAGGGGACGACAGAGGATGAGATGGCTGGAAGGCATCACAGACTCGATGGACTTGAGTCTGAGTGAACTCTGGGAGTTGGTGATGAACAGGGAGGCCTGGCGTGCTGAGATTCATGTGGTCGCAAAGAGTCGGACACCACTGAGCGACTGAACTGAACTGAACTGAAAGAAACTAAAGACCTATATATAGAAAACTATAAAACACTGGTGAAAGAAATCAAAGAGGACACTAATAGATGGAGAAATATACCGTGTTCATGGATTGGAAGAATCAACATAGTGAAAATGAGTATATTACCCAAAGCAATCTACAGATTCAATGCAATCCCTATCAAGCTACCAACAGTATTTTTCACAGAGCTAGAACAAATAATTTCACAATTTGTACAGAAATACAAAAAACCTCAAATAGCCAAAGCAATCTTGAGAAAGAAGAATGGAACTGGAGGAATGAACCTGCTTGACTTCAGGCTCTACTACAAAGCCACAGTCATCAAGACAGTATGGTACTAGCACAAAGACAGAAATATAGATCAATGGAACAAAATAGAAAGCCCAGAGATAAACCCACGCACCTATGGACACTTTATCTTTGACAAAGGAGGCAAGAATATACAATGGAGTAAAGACAATCTCTTTAACAAGTGGTGCTGGGAAAACTGGTCAACCACTTGTAAAAGAATGAAACTAGAACACTTTCTAACACCATACACAAAAATAAACTCAAAATGGATTAAAGATATAAATGTGAGACCAGAAACTATAAAACTCTTAGAGGACAACATAGGCAAAACACTCTCTGATATAAATCACAGCAGGATCCTCTATGACCCACCTCCCAGAATATTGGAAATAAAAGCAAAAATAAACAAATGGGGCCTAATTAAACTTAAAAGCTTCTGCACGACAAAGGAAACGATAAGCAAGGTGAAAAGACAGCCTTCTGAATGGGAGAAAATAATAACAAATGAAGGAACTGACAAACAACTAATCTCAAAAATATACAAGCTACTCCTGCAGCTCAATTGCAGAAAAACAAACGACCCAATCAAAAAGTGGGCTAAAGAACTAAATAGACATTTCTCCAAAGATGGCTAACAAACACATGAAAAGATGCTCAACATCACTCATTGTCAGAGAAATGCAAATCAAAACCACAATAAGGTACCAATCATGCCAGTCAGAATGGCTGTGATCCAAAAGCCTACAAGCAATAAATGCTGGAGAGGGTGTGGAGAAAAGGGAACCCTCCTACTCTGTTGGTGGGAATGTAAACTAGTACAGCCACTATGGAGAACAGTGTGGAGATTCCTTAAAAAACTGGAAATAGAGCTGCCTTATGACCCAGCAATCCCACTCCTGGGCATACACACTGAAGAAACCAGAATTGAAAGAGACACGTGTACCCCAATGTTCATCGCAGCATGCTTATAATAGCCAGGACATGGAAGCAACCTAGATGTCCATCAGCAGATGAATGGATAGGAAAGCTGTGGTACATATAGACAATGGAGTATTACTCAGCCATTTAAAAGAATACATTTGAATCAGTTTTAATGAGGTGGATGAAACTGGAGCCTATTATACAGAGTGAATTAAGCCAGAAAGAAAAACACTAATACAGTATACTAACGCATATATATGGAATTTAGAAAGATGGTAATGATAACCCTGAATGTGAGACAGCAAAAGAGACACAGATGTATGGAACAGTCTTTTGGACTTTGTGGGAGAGGGAAAGAGTGGGATGATTTGGGAGAATGGCATTGAAACATGTATACTATGAGGTAAGAAACAAATCGCCAGTCTAGGTTTGATGCAGGATACAGGATGCTTGGGGCCGGTGCAATGGGGTGACCCAGAGGGATGGTATGGGGAGGGAGGTGGGAGGGTGTTTCAGGGTTGGGAATACGTGTACACCCGTGGTAGATTCATGTTGATGTATGGCAAAACCTGTATAATATTGCAAAGTAAAAAATAAAAAAAAAAATAAAAAGAATTAAAAGCAAAAAAAAAAAAAAAAGAACTAATATAAATATATTTCATTTCAGTCTTTTTCCTTCTAATAAGAATAATTCTGGGGGCACTGTCTTAAATGGCAGAGGAATAGGATGAGGAGACCACTTTTTTCCCCACAAATTCATCAAAAGATCATTTGAATGCTGAGCAACTTCCACAAAACAACTTCTGAATGCTGGCGGAGGACACCAGGGAACCAGAAAGCAGCCCATTCTCTTTGAAAGGAGGTAGGAAAAAATATAAAAGACAAAAGTGAGGCAAGAGAGTTAGGGATGGAGACCCATCTCGGGGATGGAGTCATGAAGGAGGAGAAGTTTCCAAATACCAGGAAACCCTCTCACTAGTGAGTCTGTGGGGAGTTTTTGAATCTTAGAGGGCAACCTAACTGGGAGGAAAAACAAAAACAAAAACAAAAACAATATGTGCCTAACCACAACTATCATCTAAGTAGCCCAGACACTCACATCTGCCATCAGCAAGTGAGGGCTGAATGGGGGGTGGGGGCGGGGGAGGGTGGTGTGGGTTACATGCTTAAGGTTAGGACAGGACCTGATGCCCTCTGGACAATCTAAGGGAGCTAACACAAGATAGCAACCAAACTGTGGGATAGCCAGAAAGAGAAAAAAAAGAGAGAGAGAGAACTTTCCTGTGAAAAGCTGTAACCTAAGGTGTAGCCTTGGCTGCTCACAGAACAAAGGATAGAGTGAATACCAAAGGAGAGTTAGCCAGCTGTGGACTGGCCTATCCTCCCACCAGAGGAAGAGAGGCAGGTCGGTGACAGCCAGAGCCAGAAGGCCGGATCAATCTCAGCCCCAGAGATGGCATCCTCCACCAAACTGTGAGCAGGCTCCCAGTTCCTAACCAAGTCTTCCTGGGATCCTAGATGGTTGACATCCACCAGGAGGGTTGCAGCCAGAGACCAGCTCCCCAGGGGAGACACAAAGCACACCTGAGATGGTGCTCTTGCAGTGCACCCAGGAAACTGAACGGCTGGGACAGGGGAGGTGATTAAGATGCACAGCCCACCTGGGACAGTGCACTCACCAAGCACCTGGTTGCCTGAGCTGCTCAGACCTGGGAAGGGCACAAAATGCATGCCCATCTGAGTCTGAGCCTTTGTGGGTACCTGAGAACCTGAACCAGAGCAGCTTATACCTGGGAAGTTCACAAAACCTAGAGCTCACCTTGGACAGTTCCCCTGCAGAGCAACCTGGAGCCTGAGTAGTGTAGACCGGGAGAGCACATGCACCATGAGCTGGGGCAAACCCAGAGTGGTCCATACACTGAGAGCACTCCCCACACACTCCAGTGATATTTGTTTGCAGTGTTCCTCCCTCCCCACAGCACAACTGAACAAGTCAGCTTAAATAAGTGACCACCTTTGCTTCCCTGTGTCAGGGAGGAAATTAGACACTGAAGAGACTTGCAAACAGAGGAAGCCAAAATAAACAAAGAAGAGGGAACCTCTCTGGAAGCAACAGGTTCAACAGATTAAAATCTTGTACCTAGCTTTGACTAAGCATTGGAAGAGGCCCATAGACCTTCAGAAGAACTATAAGCTGAAATAAGGAACTATCTGAAACTAAAATGACCCACATTGCCCTCAAGTGTTCCAGAGAAATTCCTAGATATATTTTTACTATTATCACTTTTTAATTAGAATTTTTTGTATTTTAAGTTCTTTATTGCTCCTTTAATTTTCATTTTTATAACCTACTATTACCTTGCCAAAAATGACCCTATTCTTAAAGCAAATTTCATGTATATATTTTTATAATTTTTGTGATTGATTTTGTTTTGTATTTTTAATATTGTATTTTTGAGCGTTTAACCTCTACTTTAAATTTTTAATCTGCTTTTTGGTATTATAAATTTTGTACCTTTAAGAATCTAATTGTCAGTACCCATTTTTACTTAGGGGTATGATTACTGGCTTGATTGATCTCTTTCTTTTTGACTCTCCCTTTTCTCCCCCTGGTCACCCTTATCTCCTCTCTCCCCCTTCTCTCCTCTACTTAACTCTGTAAACCACTCTGGGTGTTCTGGGCTTTGGAGAACACTTAGGGAACTGCTTACTGGCTAGATAGCTCTCTCCCCTTTTGACTCCCTCTCTTCTCCTGGTCACCTCTGTCTCTCTCCTCCCTCTTCTCTTCTCTATGTAATTTTGTAAACCTCTCTGGGTGTTCCAGACTGTGGTAAGCACATAGGGAACTGATTACTGGCTAGATTGATTTCTCCCCTTTTGATTCCCCCTCTTCTCCCCCTGGTCTCCTCTATCTCCTTCCTCCCTCTTCTCTTCTCCATGTAACTCTGTGAACCTTTCTGGGTGTCCCTCCCTGTGGATAATCTTTTCACCATTAACCTAGATGTTTTATCATCTGTGTTGTACGGATGGAGAAGTCTTGAGGCTACTGTAAGAATAAGACTGAAAGCCACTGGCAAGAAACTTAAATCCAAAACTTGAGAACACCAGAAAACTGACTCCAGGGAACATAAATTGACAAGAGTTCATCCAAAAGCCTTCATGCTTAGCCTGAAACCAAGCTTCAACCAAGAGCCAACAAGTTCCAGAGCAAGACATGCCCTGCTAATTCTCCAGCAACGCAGGAACATAGCCCTGAGCATTGAAATAGAGTCTGCCAAAAGTCACAGCAAACCGATAGACACCTCAAAAGTCACTGCTGGACACTTCATTGCACTCCAGAGAAAAGAGATCCAGCTCTACCCACCAGAACACCGACACAAGCTTCCCTAACCAGGAAACCTTGACAAGCTACTCATCCAACCCCACCCAGAGGGTGTAACCTCCACAATAAAGAAGAACCACAAAGTTCTAGCAAACAGAAAGGCCACCTCAAGCATAGCAAACTAAACAAAATGAAAAGGCAGAGAACTACTCAGCAGGTAAAGGAACATGATAAATGCCCACCAAACCAAAGAGGAGGAGATAGGAAGTCTACCTGAAAAATAATTCAGAATAATGATAGTAAAGATGATTCAAAATCTTGAAAAAAAAAAATAGAGTTACAGATAAATAGATTAGAGACATGGATTGAGAAGATGAAAGAAATGTTTAACAAGGACCTAGAAAAAATAAAAAAGAGTCAATCAATAATGAATAATGCAATAAGTGAAATCAAAAGCAATCTGGAGGGAACCAACAGTAGAATAACTGTTGCAGAAGACAGGATAAGTGAGGTGGAAGATAGAATCGTGGAAATAAATGAAGCAGAGAGGAAAAAAGAAAAAAAAAGAATGAAAAGAAATGAGGACAACCTCAGAGATCTCTGGGACAATGTTAAATGCCCCAACATATGAATCAAAGAGTACCAGAAGAAGAAGACAAAAAGAAAGGCCATGAAAAAAATACTTGAGGAGATAATAGTGGAAAACTTCCCTAAAATGGGGAAAGAAATAGCCACCCAAATCCAAGAAACCCAGAGAGTCCAAAACAGGATAAACCCAAGGTGAAATACCCCAAGACACATATTAATCAATTTAATGAAGATCAAACACAAGGAGCAAATATTAAAAACAGCAAGGGAAAAGCAACAAATAACACACAAGGGGATTCCCATAAGGATAACAGCTTATCTTTCAATAGAAACTCTTCAGGCCAAAGAGAATGGCAGGACATACTTAAAGTGATGAAAGAGAAAAACCTACAGCCCAGATTACTATACCCAGCAAGGATCTCATTCAAATATGAAGGAGAAACTAAAAGCTTTACAGATGAGCAAAAGCTGAGAGAATTCAGCACCACCAAACCAGCTCTTCAACAAATGCTAAAGGATCTTTTTTAGACAGGAAACAGAGAAAAGGTTTATAAAGTTGAACCCAAAACAACAAAGTAAATGGCAATGGGATCATACTTATCAATAATTACATTAAATGTAAATGGTTGAATGCCCCACCCAAAAGACAAAGACTGGCTGAATGGATACCAAAACAAGACCCCTCTATATGCTGTCTACAAGAGACCCACCTCAAAACAAGGGACACATACTGACTGAAAGTGAAGGCCTGGAAAAAGACATTTCACACAAATAGAGATCAACAACAACAACAGCAAAAAGCAGGAGTGGCAATAATCATATCAAATAAAATAGACATTGAAATAAAGGCCATGAAAAGAGACAAAGAAGGACACGACATAATCATCAAATGATCAATCCAAGAAGAAGATATAACAATTATAAATATATGTATATATGCCCTCAACATAGGAGCACCATGATATGTAAGGAAAATGCGAACAAGTATGAAACAGGAAATTAACAGTAACACGATAATAGTGGGAGACTTTAATATGCCACTCACACCTATGGATAGATCAACTAAACAAAAAATTAGAAAGGAAACACAAACTTTAAATGATACAATGGACCAGTTAGGCCTAATGGATATCTATAGGACATTTCACTCCAAAACAATGAATTTCACCTTTTCCTCAAGTGCACGCGGGACGTTCTCCAGGATAGATCACATCCTGGGCCATAAATCTAGCCTTGGTAAATTCAAAAATATTGAAATCATTTCAAACTTGTTTTCTGGTCATAATGTGGTAAGACTAGATGTCAACTGCAGGAAAAAACTATTAAAAATGCAAATGTGTGGAAGGTGAACAACACACTTCTGAATAACCAACAAATCACAGAAGAAATAAAGAAGGAAACCAAAATATGCATAGAAATTAATGAAAATATGGCAACCCCAAACCTACAGTATTCAGCAAAAGCAGCGCTAAGGGGAAGCTTCATAGCAATACAAGCTTTCCTCAAGAAACAAGAGAAAAATCAAACAAATAACCTAACTTTACATGTAAAGCAACTAGAAAAAAGAAGAAATGAAGAGCCCTAGTGTTAGTAGAAAGGAAGAAATCATAAAAATTAGGGCAGAAATAAATGAAAAAGAAACAAAGGGGACTAAAGCAAAAATCAACAAAACTAAAAGCTGGTTCTTTGAGAAGATAAATAAAATAGGCAAACCATTAGCCAGATTCATCAAGAAAAAAAGGGAGAAGAATCAGATCAACAAAACTAGACATGGAAATGGAGAAATCACAACAGACAACACAAAAAATACAAAGAATCATAAGAGACTACTATCAGCAATTATATGACAATAAAATGGACAACTTGGAAGAAATGGATGAGTTCTTAGAGAAGTATAACCTTCCAAAATTGAACCAGGAAGAAATAGAAAGTCTTAACAGACCCATCACAAGCACAGAAATCAAAACTGTAGTAAAAAAATCTTCCAGCAAACAAAAGCCCAGGACCAGATAGCTTTACAGGTGAATTCTATCAAACATTTAGAGAAGAGCTAACACCTATGCTACTCAAACTCTTCCAGAAAATTGCAGAGGAACATAAACTGCCAAACTCATTCTATGAAAGCCACAATCACCCTAATACTAAAACCAGACTAAGATGCCAGAAAGAAAAAACTACAGGCCAATATCACTAATGAACAGAGATGCAGCTATCCTTAACAAAATTTTAGCAAACAGAATCCAGCAACATATTAAAATGATCATACATCATGATCAAATGGGCTTTATCCCAGGGATGTAAGGATTATTCAATATCCACAAATCAATCAATGTGATATACCACATTAACAAATTGAAAGATAAAAACCATATGATTATCTCAATAGATGCAGAGAAAGCCTTTGATAAAATTCAACATCCATGTATGATAAAAACCCTCTAGAAAGCAGGAATAGAAGGAACATACCTCAACATAATAAAAGCCATATATGATAAACCAACAGCAAACATATCCTCAGTGATGAAATATTGAAAGCATTTCCCCTAAAGTCAGGAACAAGACAAGGGTGCCCACTCTCACCACTACTATTCAACTTAGTTTTGGGAGTTGCAGCCACAGCAATCAGAGCAGAAAAAGAAATAAAAGGAATCCAGATTGGAAAAGAAGTAAAACTCTCACTGTTTGCAGATGACATGATCCTCTACATAGAAAACCCTAAACACACCACCAGAAAATTACTAGAGCTAATCAATGACTATAGTAAAGTTGCAGGATATAAAGTTAACACAGGGAAATCCCTTGCATTCCTATACACTAACAATGAGAAAACAGAAAGAGAAATTAAGGAAACAATTCCATTCGCCATTGCAATGAAAACAATAAAATACTTAGGAATAAATCTACATATAGAAGCAAAAGACCTATATATAGGAACCTACAAAACACTGATGAAAGAAATCAAAGATGATACAAATGGCTGGAGAAATGTACCATGTTCATGAATCAGAAGAATTAATATAGTGAAAATGAGTATACTACCTAAAGCAATCTATAGACTCAGTGCAACCCCGATCAAGCTACCAACGATATTTTTCACAGAACTAGAACAAATAATTTCACAATTTGTATGGAAATACAAAAAAACTCGAATATCCAAAGCAATCTTGAGAAAGAAGAATGGAACAGGAGAAATCAACCTGCCTGACTTCAGAGTATACTTGCAATGCTACTATCATAAAGATTGTATGGTACTGTCACAAAGATAGAAATATAGATCAATGGAACAAAAGAGAAAGCCCAGAGGTAAATTAACGCACCTATGGACACTATCTTTGACAAAGGAGGCAAGCATATACAATGTAGAAAAGACAATTTCTTTAACAAGTGATGCTGGGAAAACTGGTCGACCACTTGTAAAAGAATGAAACTAGAACATTTTCTAACACCATAAACAAGAATAAACTCAAAATGGATTAAAGATCTAAATGTAAGACCAGAAACTACAAAACTCCTAGAGGAAAACATAGGCAAAACATCCTCTGACATAAATCACAGCAGGTTCCTCTATGACCCACCTCCCAGAGAAATGGTCATGATAGCAAAAATAAACAAATGGGACCTAATTATAACTAAAAGCTTTTTCACAACGAAGGAAACTATAAGCAAGGTGAAAAGACAGCCTTCAGAATCGGAGAAAATAATAGCAAATGAAACAACTGACAAAGAATCTCAAAAATATATAAGCAGTTCCTGTAGCTCAAATCCAGAAAAATAAATGACCCAATCAAAAATGGGCCAAAGAACTAAACAGACATTTCTCCAAAGAAGACAGTCAGATGGCTAACAAACATATGAAAAGATGCTCAGCATCTCTCATTATCAGAGAAATGCACATCAAAACCACAATGAAGTAACATCTCACACTGGTCAGAATGGCTGCTATCAAAAAGTGTACAAACAATATATGTTGCAGAGGGTGGAGAAAAAGGAACCCTCTTACACTGGTGGTGGGAATGCAAACTAGTATAGCCACTATTGAGAACAGTGTGGAGATTCCTTAAAAAAGTGGAACTAGAACTGCCATCAGTTCAGTTCAGTTCAGTCGCTCAGTCGTGTCCGCCTCTTTGCGAGCCCATGAATCACAGCACGCCAGGCCTCCCTGTCCATCACCAACACCCGAAGTTCACTCAGACTCACGTCCATTGAGTCAGAGATGCCATCCAGCCATCTCATCCTCTGTCATCCCCTTCTCCTCCTGCCCTCAATCCCTCCCTGCATCAGGGTCTTTCCAATGAGTCAACTCTTCACATGAGGTGGCCAAAGTACTGGAGTTTCAGCTTCAGCATCAGTCCTTCCAATGAACACCCAGGACTGGTCTCCTTTAGAATGGACTGGTTGGATCTCCTTGCAGTCCATGGGACTCTCAAGAGTCTTCTCCAACACCACAGTTCAAAAGCATCAATTCTTCGGTGCTCAGCCTTCTTCACAGTCCAACTCTCACATCCATACATGACCACAGGACAAACCATAGCCTTGACTAGATGGACCTCAGTCGGCAAAGTAATGTCTCTGCTTTTGAATATGCTATCTACACTGGTCATAACTTTTCTTCCAAGGAGTAAGCATCTTTTAATTTCATGGCTGCAATCACCATCTGCAGTGACTTGGGAGCCCCCCAAAATAAAGTCTGACACTGTTTCCACTGTTTCCCCATCTATTTCCCGGGAAGTGATGAGACCGGATGACATGATCTTCGTTTTTTGAAAGTTGATCTTTAGGCCAACTCTTTCAGTCTCCTCTTTCACTTTCATCAAGAGGCTTTTTAGTTCCTCTTCACTTTCTGCCATAAGGGTGGTTTCATCTGCATATCTGAAGTTATAGATATTTCTCCCGGCAATCTTGATTCCAGCTTGTGCTTCTTCCAGCCGAGCGTTTCTCATGATGTGCTCTGCATATAAGTTAAATAAGCAGGGTGACATATACAGCCTTGACATACTCCTTTTCCTACTTGGAACCAGTCTGTTGTTCCATGTCCTGTTCTAACTGTTGCTCCCTGAACTGCATATAGGTTTCTCAAGAGGCAGGTCAGGTGGTCTGATATTCCCATCTCTTTCAGAATTCTCCACAGTTTACTGTGATTCACACAGTCAAAGGCTTTGGCATAGTCGATAAAGCAGAAATAGCTGTTTCTTTTTGGAACTCTCTTGCTTTTCTGATGATCCAGCGGATGTTGGCAATTTGATCTCTGGTTCCTCTGCCTTTTCTAAAACCAGCTTGAACATCTCGAAGTTCGTATTTCACGTATTGCTGAAGCCTGGTTTGGAGAATTTTGAGCATTACTTTACCAGCGTGTGAGATGAGTGCTATTATGTGGTAGTTTGAGGATTCTTTGGCATTGCCTTTTTTAGAATTGGAATGAAAACTGACCTTTTCCAGTCCTGTGGCCACTGCCATAGGACCTAGCAATGCCACTGCTGGGCATACTTACCAAGCAAATCAGAATTGAAAGAGACATGTGTAACCCAGTGTTCATTGCAGCACCATTTACAATAGCTAGGACATGAAAGCAACTTAGATTTCCTCATCTGATGAATGGATAAGAAAGCTGTGATACATATACATAATTGAATATTATTCAGCTATTAAAAATTATGCATTTGAATCAATTCTAATAAGGTGCATGAAACTGGAGCCCAGTTTACAGAGTGAAATAAGTCAGAAAGAAAAACACCAATACATTATATTAATGCATATATATGGAGTTTAGAAAGATGGTAATGATTACCCTATATGCGAGACAGTGAGAGACACAGATATAAAGACTTTTGGACTGTGTGGGAGAAGGCAAGGGTGGGGTGATTTGAGAGATAGCATTGAAACATGTATATTACCATATGTGAAATAGGTCACCAGTCCAGGTTCAATGAATTAGACAAGGTGCTCAAGGCTGGTGCACTGGGATGACCCTAAGGGATGGGGTGGGGAGGGAGCTGGTAGGGGGGTTCAGGATGGGGAACACATATACACCCATGGCTAAATCATGTCAATATGGCAAAAACCACTACAATATTGTAAAGTAATTAGCCTCCAATTAAAATAAACAAATTAATTAAAAAAGAAGAATAATTCTGAAATAAAATAGAGAAGAAATTCAAAGCAGTAGAAATGCAAGCACAGAAACTCAGAGTAGTCAAGGAGATAAGCCTCCTGTGTCCTAAGTTTGAACATCATTGCCTGGGTAATTTATGTCAGTACACTGGTCGCTTTTGCCAGCAATGGAAAATAAGCCAGAGAACAGGAAGTCCGCATTAAAATTTTCTTTGAAAACCATGGTTCTATGAGCTCAATAAAGATTCTGAGAAAAATTTTAGAAATATAAAAAGCCTTTTTTTTATTTTTCAAAGTAAATTAATTTAGATTTCTTAGAAAAGAAATGGTCATTAATATTTACAGTGGAAATGTTAGGAACAGATGTTACAGATTTTGAATAAGATATCTGAAATCATAGATTAGAATGACAGAAATATAATATATTTTGAATTTTGGAAGGCATTTACATAATGCTACATGACATTCTTTTGGACGTAATATAAGAAAGATGGAACATTTCTAATGGGTAGTGAAGTTCATGATTCCTGTTGATCAGAGTGAAGGCCTATGATAGAGTGTAGAAGGACCAAATCCTTTTACACTCATATAACATGGCTAAAAAAAAATAAGGAAACATAAGATTCTTGATGAGTTTACATTATCTGATCATAAACTCTAACACCCGAAAAGGTAAAATTATTCTAATTCCACAGATGAGGGAACTAAATTTCAAAGAAATTAAACAACTTTTCTCATATCTAGAAGTTAGTAACTGCAAAACCGGCTGTCAAACTTAGATCTGCACAACACTTCCACTGTATCTCCTATGAGGACAAAAGACACATATTAAATTTGTGGTAGCATACATTTGGGAGAAGGCAATGGCACCCCATTCCAGTACCCTTGCCTGGAAAATCCCATGGACTGAGGAGCCTGGTAGGCTGCAGTCCATGAAGTCGCTAAGAGTCAGACACGATTGAATGACTTCACTTTCGCTTTTCACTTTCATGCATTGGAGAAGGAAATGGCAACCCACTCCAGTATTCTTGCCTGGAGAATCCCAGGGACAGGGGAGCCTGGTGGGCTGCTGTCTATGAAGTCGCACAGAGTCGGACACGACTGAAGCGACTTAGCAGCAGCAGCAGCAGCAGCAGCAGCATACATTTGAGAGATTATGGTAAAATACTGAATGATAGAATCAAGAGCAGAAATGTATGGGATCATGGCCAGAAGAAACAAAATGAGATTCTTCTGAAATTAATATTAAATCTTAGAAGAAATCTTCAGAGAATCAGTTGAGCACGTACAAAATAGCAAATTATGTTTTGTCAGTAGATTATGTAACAAATAGCATAAAGTTTGAATGTGGACTCTATTAGTCAGTAATATGGTGACAAAAAAATAACAGTGTTGAATTAATAGATATATTGATAAGGCAAAAGTAGAGAATTACATTATCTTCAACTGTAGGAGGAGATTGCAAGTAGTGTTTGCAATGTTAATTCTAGGTGCCATGTTCTAAAGGGCATGTTGCAAGCTGACAAATATTGAGTCAAATGTGCCATATGAACATCTAAAAGAACAAATGCTTTCCCTGCCATATCTTATATTTCATGTTTGTTTCATTTATATACCATTATTGTACAGTTTTGCTATGATAGCTTTATAAAAATTCCCAAAGAATATTGCTCAGTAAGAAATAGAATGTTCCAGTGTCATAAGTGCAAATGTATGACAGAAACAGTTCTAAATGACGTATTGGTTTCCACATCATATTTTATAATTGGAAAACATCTGATTTATAAATTGCACAAGGTTACCACTTTTCAATGAGAATGTAAAAGTGCTTGCATTACAAGTTTTATGTATTTTTTATTTCCACCTTTATTATTGCTGCTAAACTATGTATTTTCTAAAAGTATTTATTCTTCAATTTGTATTGTGCTTTAACAAGATGCTTTTCTTTGATTTTCATAAATACCGAAAAGACTCTGTTAAGAATTTTAAGCATAAGTAATGTTTCAGTCAGTTTAAAGCATACAAATCAAGATTTTTTAATGGTCATACCATATTTTGTGCTTGAAACCTGTCAGTATCTAATTTTATAGCAATTAAATAACTCAATAATTCATGTCATATTCCAGTCTTTTTCAATGAACATTTGCAAAAAGAATTTAATATGGTTTTAAATTTACTGTAAAAAGAGAGATCACATAATGCTTAATAACAGAATATAATTAAACTTCTCTTTCTTGCTTTGTGTTTCTGAGACAAGATTATTGGAGTCTTATTCATTTTAAAACATAGGATTACACCTTGAACCATGTAAAGATAAAGAATGTTTGGTCAGATATTTTTTGAAAGGGAAAGGTTACTTGTACCACTGATCCATAATGGAGAAGCTTTCTTTGTCAAAGTCTTTTCCTTAGAAAGTTGACCCACGGTCAACCTGTAATGAAAACAGAAACATTCTTAGGTGATTGATCAGCTTAGGCAATCCCAGTTTTAGTAATGAAAAGCTCAAATTTAAGATGAAATTTGACCTCAGTAGTTCACATTTGCATTTGTAATTTTCCAGCAAAACTCTATTTAAGTGATGTTTCTTGAGGCATTTTCCAGAATTTAATGCCAATTGTTGGCCTTTGTGAACACTCTCAGAAGAATATGTAAAAGTTAACAACTCACCTCACAGAGTCTACCTAGGTCTTGGTATTATATATCTCTGTTGTGTACCTTTTATCCTTGAAAGTACAGGAAAAAAGGTTATTTCTAATTTCTAAGATGTGTGTAGAATACTATACAGTTAGCCAGGTAATAAAAGAGAGAAAAGTCAAGAATATGGAGTATCTTTAAGTATCTGGCAAGCATCTTCCAAATCAAAATAAAGGTAATAGTTTAGTGGCAGGCATGTGTTAAGTCTCTTCAGTATTGTCCTACTCTTTGTGACTCTATGGACCGTAGCCCACCCAGCTCCTCAGTCCATGGAATTCTCTAGGCAGGAATACTACTAGAGTGGGCTGCCATTTCCTTCTCCAGGGGATCTTCATGACCCAAGGATCCAACCTGCATCTCTTATGTCTCCTCCTTGGCAGTCTATTGGCAGTATTTTTCTTATAGCTTTGACACTTAAATGTGCCACAGAATATTATACATTCATTGTTTTCTCAAATACTGTAGCAACTGTGTGCAAAGAAAGTACATATTTGCTATTGTATCAATAAAAAAATTCTTAATAATTTTATCTGTTTCTAATTTAATTTATTTGAATAAAATTAATAAAATATTTTCCAGTCTTTTCTTAGACTCTATCATACAAGTGATTCCTAAGAATTTTGTTTCAGGATGGAAAGAAGAACAAGAGGAATTCCTTGTCTTCTCATTATCCCAAGTCTCGTATTTCATCTATCTCTCCATATTGTATATGTTGTACATTCATCTGTATACTAGTATATTTATTTGTCTTCATGAGCTTGAGTTAACTCTGGGAGATTGTGAAGGACATGGAAGCCTGGTGTGCTGCAGTCCATGGGGGTCACAAAGAGTTGGATACAACTTAACGACTGAACAACAATAAACAATAAATCACTTCATCTTTGCTGTTTGTCAAAAAAGAAAAGGATGAGACAAGCTAAGGACATTCTGAAAAAACAATGATTTTAGGATGCACTAATATAGGTGTCCTGAATTGCTTTAATGACTCTATGTGTAGACACTATGGTGAAGTCCCTCACAGTAAAATTTAGACAAGTTTGCTTACCATTTGGGTGCATATATCACAAGAGTATCATTTAGGATACTTCAGGATTATTTTATAGAATGACAACATGACTTATGGAAAAATTATGCAAGCTCTTTTCAGATAGAATAACTTTTTAACTGACACTCATGTACCAGAGAAACTAGAGCATAAATTATGTGAAGACCAATCTCTACATAAGAGAAAGAACATAGTCTGGATATTAAAACATTTGATCTCTCATCCTGAACTTGCTATAAGTGTAGAAAAAATGACTGATTTCTGTTTCTTATGTTCTTCCTTCATAAAATGTCCATTTGAACTCCAAAAAAGTATATGATAAATCACAAGGATTTTAAGCATATGAATTTTAATACAAACATATAAAATCAATTTCAAAAATTTTCTGCATATACTGAAAATGTTCATTAGGAATGGAATAACCATAAACCTTCTCTATTTTTTTTTCTATTAAATGCAGGTACCCAGTGGAACCTGAAAATATTGAGCATAACCTTTATTTTTGCAAAAGGGAACCTGGAAAAAGAGTGCTTCCCACAGAAAATTTATTGACAGTAGGTGTTCAAATTTTTGTACATTGAACAATTTCCCCTCCTATATAAATAATCAGGGGAGGATATTAAGTTTTTTTCTTCTTTTCATCACCTCAGTGACACACAAATTTCTATTGTAAAGACATCACTTCTATGAGGAGGTATTCATTGTAGATGTACAGAAGTCTATGGTAACCTAAGTTTACAAGAAAAACAAGACAGATTATCATTCTAACCAACTGCATAGTCACAGAGATGCTTAATAAAATTTATCTAATGATATAATGAAATAAATTCTTGACTATGTGCATACAGTGGGAACTATCTTTCACAATTCATAATTGAACAAACCACATTTTCTCATTTTAAATCCTTCATGTCGCCTTTTTGACATGCAGATGAAATTTTGAAAGTAACACAATAACATTAAAATATAAACAAAAGTATTATTAACTATGAACTGATACACAGCTTCAAAAGTTGAAATAAATGTGTGCATAAAAGTAAAAGTATGCTGAAAATGAGCAGATCAAAACTGCCAAAATGATTGACTTTTTAATTATCCAATCCATTGCTTTCCCTCTAAAGGACAAAGGGAGCAAAAGAGGACGTAGCAAAGCAGGAAACAGGAAGACCTGCTTCAGTAACTGGACATATTGATTTCATTGGCTAAGAAGTCCAAATGCTAATACTCCTAATAATCAGCCATTCCTTTTGTGTTTTGGTAACATATATCCTCATACAATGTATATCAAATGGAATTTTTTGATTTACATCAGATACTTCAAAATTTCCATTTCTGAATTCTCCTAGTTTAATATAAGTAACACATTGTCTATTTTGTTTAAAATATCGAATATTCCCCCCAACATCTAGAGCTCCATGATGCAAAATATCATTTTGTCGATCTTCTGTTCCAGTATTCACTTTAATTCTTTTAATTACAATTGGTTTTTCAAATATAATCACAAAGACATCTCCTGTTGAAGGTGGTTTCCCCCAGAAGTAGTCATCAACACTACTGTAAGCTTTGCTTGCATCATAATTTTCAAAAACACTCATGTTGGTATACAGACTTGCAGGAGGGTTATCTGGGAGGTCAAATGGCTCCTCTTCAAAATCATCATCCTTCAACTTATTCTCAGTTCCTTTATATGATGAATAGTAACCCATGTGCTGAAAGAGAGATGGTTTAAAACGAATCACATTTTTCTGAGCTAACAGACTCCGGAAATGAGTCAATAGCCAATCACAAGGCATTTCTTGATAAAACATTAATAAAAAATGTGCCAAACGTGGGAGATCATGAGAATGATAAAGTTTTCCAATATAGCCAAGCTTAGAGAACTCAAGGGTTACCCAGTAAGTTCCTTCTAAGGATGCAATGACTTTCTTGATGGCAGTTAAGAAATTTTTTGAACAACGAACATCATCTTCAAGCATTACATAATAGTATGAAATATTGGCACAAAAGTTGAGCAAAAAAGCATAATCTACATTTTGCTTGGAACGAAATCTGACTCTATCTTCTGGATCATTGTAATTTCTTTTAAGGCCACTCAGGATTGGGTAATATTCCTCTGGAGCATGTATAACCATTAACCTTCCAGCAATAATATGGTGGGCAAATTTCTGTGTAATATCTTGCAGCATGACCTCACGCCAGGATGAGTTAAAGTCAGCTAGATGAACCACCACTGAAATTTCCTTCAATTCTTCATAGCTGGATTGCTCAAAAATTGACTTGATTGTCTCAAGTAAATAGCTTCCTTTTTTTCGTCTCACTGATGAAAGTCCAATTGTAAGAAATCCTAAACAAAAGAATCCAGAATGAAGACAAATTAAAGGTGAAACTGGGTTTTGAATAACATAGAAAAAAGAAAAAAAAAAGTTCTTTTCCCCTTAGGCCTTCTGCTCTATTAAGTACATCTAAGTGAATGATCATATATAGAGCATTTTGTGATTAGAGAATTATGCTAAATATGCAAAAGCTTCCCAGGTGGCACAGTGGTAAAGACTGCCTGCCATTGCAGGAGACACAGGAGTAACCGGTTCAATCCCTGGGTCAGGACGATCCCCTGGAGGAGGAAATGGCAAATTACTGCAATATTCTTGCCTGCTCTCACTCTCTGTTTTGTATTACCTCTTTAGTATAAAGCAGTTGTAAAAGGAAATGGCAAACCACTCCAGTATTCTTGCCTGGAGAATCCCATGGACAGAGAAGTCTGGAAGGCTACAGTCTGCAGGGCCTCAAAAAGTCAGACACAACTGAGTGACTAACACACACAAACTCTCTATTTTGTATTGCCTCTTTAGTATAAAGCAGTTGGTATACGTGCCAGCACACATTTGTAAATTTAGTATGGAAAGGGATTAGTAATGTGTGAAAAAAGGTGGTGCAATAAATGGAGATTTTAAAAAATAGTGTCAGTCTTTGAAATTAGGAGGAAGTTTAAGAGAAGTAGACCTTTGAAATGGAAGAAAAAAGATTTAAAGAAAGCTAAACTATTGCAATTTTTCCTCAACCTGGTGATCACAAACTCATTTGCATAAACACTTCTTAACAGGGAACTCAGTTTTTGTGGTCTCCACACCACCTACTAAGAAGTTCATGATATGTGTTTCGCCTTGGGTTTATCCTATTTGGAACTCTCTGTGTTTCTTGGACTTGATGAACATAGATGCAAAAATCCTCAACAAAATTCTAGCAATCAGAATCCAACAACACATTAAAAAGATCATACACCATGACCAAGTGGGCTTTATCCCAGGGATGCAAAGATTCTTCAATATCCGCAAATCGATCAATGTAATTCACCACATTAACAAATTGAAAAATAAAAACCATATGATTATCTCAATAGATGCAGACAAGGCCTTTGACAAAATTCAACATCCATTTATGATAAAAACTCTCCAGAAAGCAGGAATAGAAGGAACATACCTCAACATAATAAAAGCTATATATGACAAACCCACAGCAAACATTATCCTCAATGGTGAAAAATTGAAAGCATTTCCCCTAAAGTCAGGAACAAGTCAAGGGTGCCCACTTTCACCACTACTATTCAACATAGTTCTGGAAGTTTTGGCCACAGCAATCAGAGCAGAAAAAGAAATAAAAGGAATCCAAATTGGAAAAGAAGAAGTAAAACTCTCACTGTTTGCAGATGACATGATCCTCTACATAGCAAACCCTAAAGACTCCACCAGAAAATTACTAGAGCTAATCAATGAATATAGTAAAGTTGCAGGATATAAAATCAACACACAGAAATCCCTTGCATTCCTATACACTAATAATGAGAAAGTAGGAAAAGAAATTAAGGAAACAATTCCATTCACCATTGCAATGAAAAGAATAAAATACTTAGGAATATATCTACCTAAAGAAACTAAAGACCTATATATAGAAAACTATAAAACACTGATGAAAGAAATCAAAGAGGACACTAATAGATGGAGAAATATACCATGTTCATGGATCGGAAGAATCAATATAGTGAAAATGAGTATACTACCCAAAGCAATTTACAAATTCAATGCAATCCCTATCAAGCTACCAGCCATATTTTTCACAGAACTAGAACAAATAATTTCAAGATTTGTATGGAAATACAAAAAACCTCGAATACCCAAAGCAATCTTGAGAAAGAAGAATGGAACTGGAGGAATCAACTTGCCTGACTTCAGGCTCTACTACAAAGCCACAGTCATCAAAACAGTATGGTACTGGCACAAAGACAGACATATAGATCAATGGAACAAAATAGAAAGCCCAGAGATAAATCCACACACATATGGACACGTTATCTTTGACAAAGGGGGCAAGAATATACAATGGAGTAAAGACAATCTCTTTAACAAGTGGTGCTGGGAAAACTGGTCAACCACTTGTAAAAGAATGAAACTAGATCACTTTCTAACACCACACACAAAAATAAACTCAAAATGAATTAAAGATCTAAATGTAAGACCAGAAACTATAAAACTCCTAGAGGAGAACATAGGCAAAACACTCTCAGACATAAATCACAGCAGGATCCTCTATGATCCACCTCCCAGAATATTGGAAATAAAAGCAAAAATAAACAAATGGGATCTAATTAAAATTAAAAGCTTCTGCACAACAAAGGAAAATATAAGCAAGGTGAAAAGACAGCCTTCTGAATGGGAGAAAATAATAGCAAATGAAGCAACTGACAGACAACTAATCTCAAAAATATACAAGCAACTTATGCAACTCAATTCCAGAAAAATAAACGACCCAATCAAAAAATGGGCCAAAGAACTAAATAGACATTTCTCCAAAGAAGACATACAGATGGCTAACAAACACATGAAAAGATGCTCAACATCACTCATTATTAGAGAAATGCAAATCAAAACCACAATGAGGTACCACTTCACACCAGTCAGAATGTCTGTGATCCAAAAATCTGCAAGCAATAAATGCTGGAGAGGGTGTGGACAAAAGGGAACCCTCTTACACTGTTGGTGGGAATGCAAACTAGTACAGCCACTATGGAGAACAGTGTGGAGATTCCTTAAAAAATTGCAAATAGAACTACCTTATGACCCAGCAATCCCACTGCTGGGCATACACACCGAGGAAACCAGAATTGAAAGAGACACATGTACCCCAATGTTCATCGCAGCACTGTTTATAATAGCCAGGACATGGAAACAACCTAGTTGTCCATCAGCAGATGAATGGATAAGAAAGCTGTGGTACATATACACAATGGAGTATTACTCAGCCATTAAAAAGAATTCATTTGAATCAGTTCTGATGAGATGGATGAAACTGGAGCCGATTATACAGAGTGAAGTAAGCCAGAAAGAAAAACATTATACAGTATACTAACACATATATATGGAATTTAGAAAGATGGCAATGACGACCCTGTATTCAAGACAGCAAAAAAGACAGAGATGTGTATAACGGACTTTTGGGCTCAGAGGGAGAGAGAGAGGGTGGGATGATTTTGGAGAATGGCATTCTAACATGTATACTATCATGTAAGAATCGAATCGCCAGTCAATGTCTGATGCAGGATACAGCATGCTTGGGGCTGGTGCATGGGGATGACCCAGAGAGATGCTATGGGGAGGGAGGTGGGAGGGGGGTTCATGTTTGGGAACACATGTAAGAATTAAAGATTTTAAAATTAAGGAAAAAAAAAAAGAGAAAAAAATAAAATAAAATTTAATAAAAAATAAAATAAATTAAAAAAAGAAGTTCATGATATCACTGTGTGTCACTGATTCTAAAACATATTTTTCACACAGAAATATTTTAAACTCAGGTTGTATATCACAACTGATAGCATCTTACAACTTAAAATTTATGATGCTTGTACTTTCTTAGAGGTACATCAATTAGATCATGATATTTTCTATAATTTATAATGTCTTGAAATTCATGAAATGTAGTATGTTACTTCTTGGATCAAAGTTCCTGCAGTGGATTGAATAATTGCTTCCAAAATTTCATGTCTATCTGGAACTTTAGACTGTGACCTTATTTGAAAATAGTCTTTGAAGATGCAATTAGTTAAAGATCTCCAGATGAAATCATATTGGATTTAGATTGGGCCATAAATTCAATGACTAATTTCCTTATAAGAATGGGAGAGAACACAGAGAGACAAAGAAGGGCCATGTGGAGAGAGTGGCAGTGATTGCAGTTTTGCTACAACTAACCAAGGAATGCCAAGTGCGGCTAACACCCAGAGGAGGCAAGGAAGGGTTCTCCTCTAGCTGGAGTCTGGTGCTGCCAGCATCCTGGCTTCTGAATTCTGGCTTCCAGCAATGTGAGAGAATCCATTTCCATTGTTTCAGACCACCTAGTTTGTGACCATTTGTTATGACATCTTAGGAAACAAATACAGTGACTTTCACTACTTCAAACTGGTGGCATGTCATAAAACCAGTGTTTGAAAATGTATCACTGTGGGAATAATTATTTTCAAAAGCTAACTTAAAAAAGTTAAAGTGAATTGCTTTTTCCTAGTCTCCCTACATGAATTCTATAGCAAGCTGTTAAAAACTTCATGTCACAATTAGGCATTTAATTTTTTTGGTGTTGTTATTAATGAAATTGGATTGGTCAATAACCGAATTTGTGAAGAAACACTAAATGTTTCCCAAAATATATATTATGTTAGTAAAGCCCATAGATTTCTTGTTATACAAATGAAGCATGCTATCATTATTTTAAAACAAAGTATTTTATTGTTATTGATTTTAAAAGTATAAGTATACTTACGCTTTCTTTGTAAAGGCATGACAGCTAAGTAGCGATAGGTGACATTGAGGGCTCCTGAGAAATTGGACAAATCTTTGAAAGTATGCATGTAGTGTTCTGGACTCAGCTGATGTGTAGATGTTTCCCTTAAAATCTGTTTGTCTCCTTCCTGAATGCCAAGAAGGAGGAAGAGAGAAATAACAGATGGTCATGGATTAAATAAACTTTCTCCTTACACAATAATAATAATAATTATACATATATATATAATCTGATATACAATATTTTGTTGTTGTTGTTCAGTTGCTCACTCGTGTCCAACTCTTTGCAACCCTATGGACTGCAGCACACCAGGCTTCCCTGTCCTTCACCATCTCCCGGAGCTTGCTCAAACTCATGTCCATTGAGTTGGTGTTGTGATGCCATCTACCCATCTCATCCTCTGTCGTCTCCTTCTGCTCCTGCCTTCAATCTTTTCTACAATCAGGGTCTGGAGAAGGAAATGGCAACCCACTCCAGTACTCTTGCCTGGAAAATCCCATAGATGGCAGAGCCTGGTGGGCTGCCGTCTGTGGGGTCACACAGAGTTGGACACAACTGAAGTTATTTAGCAGCAGCAGCAGCAGCAGGGTTTTTTCCAATGAGTTGGCTCTTTGCATCAGGTGGCCAAAGTATTAGAACTTCAGGTGTAGTAGCAGTCCTTCCAATGAATATACAAGGTTGGTTCCCTTTATGTTTGATCTCCTCGCAGTCCAAGGGACTCTCAAGAGTCTTTAATATGGATATTATATAAATATCAGTTACTGGCATTAGAAGCTGTAAATAATTATTTTTCACCCGAATTCTAGATTCTGTTCACTATTTTCCACTTTTTATTTTATGCTTACAGTTGCTTTTCTAAAGCATACATTAATAATGGCATTCTTTTGATAAAAAAATTGAAAACTCCCACTGTTTTCATGTTAAAATTAAAATTCTTTACAAGAATCTTCAAACTTGACAGTGATCTTTACAGTTTCATGTAAAGCTAGTTCTCATTAGAGTCCCCATATCTGAATCATATTAAACTATTTACTCTTCTTCAAGTCCTGTCAAATAAAAGACCACACATTATTTCTAAGATTTTGAAATTTTAGGAATGATTAGAAGGATGCAACAGTGAACATAATGATTGGAGTTTGAATAACTTATTAATCAGAAGTGTTAGTCAGTCATTTATGTAGCCACTATAATCGAAGGCTATTGAGAATGGACAGGCATGGTCTTTGTGAAATGATACTATTTTTTACAAATATCTTCAAGATATGTTGACTAAGAGACATTAATACCAAATGTTCAAAGAAATGTCTTTAGACTATGTACAGGTCTTTCCCATGATGTTTGCTTGTTGCTTGTGAGTGTAGAGGGGGAGAGGGAGTGTCCTGATGAAAGTGAAGTTTAGATCTTTTATATTTAAAAATTTTAGTATCAATTTGATAAGGGAATTATGTCATACAATTTTCAGGATGGTTTATATTCAAGAAGATATTCCTATTCAGCTTAAAAATATCCTGCTAACAATTAATTGCTTCCCTTTATCTCCCTTTGATATAAATTCAGTTGTAGATTTTGATTATCTAATCATTTGAACAGCGTCTGTCTACAATGTGGGAGACCTGGGTTCGATCCCTGGGTCAGGAAGATCCGCTGAAGAAGGAAACGGCAATCCACTCCAGTACTATTGCCTGGAAAAATCCCATGGACAGATGAGCCTGATAAGTTACAGTCCATGGGGTCGCAAAGAGTCGGGCACGACTGAGTGACTTCACTTTCACTTTTCACTTTCTATTAGTTATACATTACTAGCAACATGATGACCTGCTTGGCTTTTGTATATGGTTTATTATCACTGGTAGAATATTAGGACAACCTCATTAGATTTTTTTTTTTTCTTTTCTGGCAAAGTATCTGTTGTGCTGTGTGAGTTCTGTGGATATTTTGACTACTGAGTATAGGATTGGCAGGTCAGGTATGAGCAATGCCATTAAGACAACAGGGCAAGTAAATGTATTAAATGAATTTGGTCCTCATACTATCTGACTGTGGTCAATGAAACTTTAATCAATTAAACATTATCCTAAAATATTAGAAAGGATTCAAATATGAATTTTACTTTAGTTGGAACATTTACTGCTTTATTTTAAATTCAAATATCAATGGAAAAGATGACTAACTCAAAGTTTTCAACCTATGGCCAGGCTGAAATTGTCTTAGAATAAAAGTTGAAACAGTGAACATTGACTGGCAAGAACTTTTAATCTGGTCCTTGATAAATGAATATGCATTCTGTATATCCTTTCTGTATATTGAATTATGTTTATGAGCTTATATTTGCTTTTTAATAGTGTATTTCTATATTTTATATTGCCTTGATAATTTGGACAAAGAAAATACTTTATCATGATTTATAATGTGTTTGCCATCTATAAGTTACAGAATTTTAAAATAAATGACATTAAACTTGGGAGGCTAGTTGTATAAATGTACTAATATCCATTGAATTCTGATTATTTTAAATTAATTGGACATAAATATTTTCATCTTTGTATTTCTGAAAACCTAAAAAAAATCACGCAAGTTTTAAAATGAGCAAATTTAGGATTTTCAAAAGGTAACTGGAGACTCAATTTTGCATTATCTACTTTAATAGTAAATATTATGTCCATATTTAATAGGATCTAGAAAATACATTTATAAAAATCAGGCAGTAGTCACAATACTGAATTCATTTTACCACTCTGTTCTTATTTGATGTCACATTCTAAAGGAAGTGCAGGATATTGAATATCTCTTTAAGAATTCTATCTTGAACACGTAAAAATCCAGACCTTTTCTGTGATAAGATAGGGTACATTCATCCTGATTGAAGGACATAACAGAATATAAGATGAAATGAGACATATGAAAGCACTTTATTAAATTCTCAAGAACAAGTCTTTACACTTTTCAGCATAAATAAATAATACAACTTTCACCTGAGTCAGCCTTGTTGGCTGCTTTCCAGAAGCATCTACCTGAACAGCCAGGCTCTCCCTGGATACCTTCTTTCTACAGCTACTATGCTGTAGTGTGTTTTCAGTAATAAGACAAAGCTTTATGACAATCATTTTCTGGATGGGAATGAAATTCAATGGACTAGCTACAGGCTAAATATATACCCTAGTGGCTACTTTGAAGATGCTCACAGCTGAGAGGCTAAGTTGATTGGGCATGCAGTGTCTCTTCTACTTAGTTTGCCCTGTAATACAATTTGTCTATTATACTGAACTTGGCTTTCTTTCCTACTGAAAGGCACATATGCCTCTATCATATACACATTACACTAAGCTGTTATACGCTCAGGATTTGGGGCCATTGATGGATTTTCTAGCAAGAAGAGTAGAATACATGTGCTAAATAACCCTAGAGGCCTTATTACTGCAATTGTTTATCTGAGTTCTCTGAATTATAACTATAATTTCCTCCTGATTAAAAAAAAAAAACCAGTGGACTTCCCCGGTGGTCCAGTGGTTAGGACTGTGCTCCCAATGTAGGGGGCTGGGGTTCAATCCTGTATCAGGGAACTAGGTTCCTCATGCCACAACTAAGAGGCCAGTTTTCTATGGATATTAACACATTGCTTAAAATTCTTCAAGCCAGGCTTCAGTAATATGTGAACCATGAACTTTGAGATGCTCAACCTGGTTTTAGAAAAGGCAGAGGAACCAGAGATCAAGTTGCCAACATCCACTGGATCATTGAAAAAGCAAGAGAGTTCCAGAAAAACATCTATTTCTGCCTTATTGACTATGCCAAAGCCTTTGACTGTGGGGATCACAAAAAACTGGAAAATTCTGAAAGAGATGGGAATACCAGACCACCTGACCTGCCTCTTGAGAAATCTGTATGCAGGTCAGGAAGCAACAGTTAGAACTGGACATGGAACAACAGACTGGTTCCAAATAGGAAAAGGAGTACATCAAGGCTGTATATTGTCACCCTGCTTATTTAACTTATATGCAGCTTACATCATGAGAAACGCTGGGCTGGAAGAAGCACAACTGGAATCAAGATTACCGGGAGAAATATCAGTAACCTCAGATATGCAGATGACACCATCCTTATGGCAGAAAGTGAAGAAGAACTAAAGAGCCTCTTGATGAAAGTGAAAGAGGAGAGTGAAAAAGTTGGCTTAAAGCTCAACATTCAGAAAATGAAGATCATGGCATCTGGTCCTATCACTTCATGGCAAATAGATGGGGAAACAGTGGAAACAGTGTCAGACTTTATTTTGGGGGGCTCTAAAATCACTGCAGATAGTGATTGCAGCCATGAAATTAAAAGACGCTTACTCCTTGGAAGGAAAGTTATGACCAACCCAAATAGCATATTCAAAAGCAGAGACATTACTTTGCCAACAAAGGTCCGTCTAGTCAAGGCTATGGTTTTTCCAGTGGTCATGTATGGATGTGAGAGTTGGACTATAAAGAAAGCTGAGCGCTGAAGAATTGATGTTTTTGAACTGTGGTGTTGCAGAAGACTCTTGAGAGTCCCTTGGACTGCAAGGAGATACAACCAGTCCATTCTGAAGGAGATCAGCCCTGGGATTTCTTTGGAGGGAATGATGTTGAAGCTGAAACTCCAGTACTTTGGACACCTCATGCAAAGAGCGGACTCATCTGAAAAGACCCTTATGCTGGGAAAGATTGAGGGCAGGAGGAGAAGGGGACAACAGAGTATGAGATGGTTGGATCGCATCACCAACTTGATGGACATGGGTTTGGCTAGACTCTGGGAGTTGGTGATGGACCGGGAGGCCTCGCGTCCTGCTGTTCATGGGGTGGCAAAGAGCCGGACACAACTGAGCAACTGAATTGAACTGCACTAAACACATTGTAGAAGAACAATTTTAATGTAATTGTACATGAATACAATGAATATTTAAAAGTTTATACATATTAAGCCTTGGGATAAAATTTGGTCCAAAATGTAATTTAGGTAGAAAACATCCTCTAGTAAAGAGTGAATACTTAATAAAAATATTGTCACTAAATTTTCAAAATGGGGGCATGCTTATACTTAACTTCCATTTTAATTTACTTTTTCTAACAGAAAGTAAATATTTAAAAATGAATTCAGTTTTTTAAGCTAAGAAGCAATCTCTTCTCTGTATCAGGGATGATTTGTAAATCTGATTAGATATATATGGACTTCCCTGGTGGTATATGGCTAATGTAGCCAAATTTCATTGAGAAAGTACTCTTTAGTAAGAGCTACTTCATTAAATCACACTTTTAAATAACGCGGGTAGGACTGATGTTTAGACAGAAATGTATAAATAGAGCAATAGAATTTTATCTTATGGGTATGTACTCTATTATTTCTTATATATTTTATGGTGAATTGAAGTGGTTTTCTTCCAAAAGACATAAAGATGTTTGCTGCATATAATATTTTGTCTGCTTAAAGTTAAATATTGAAATTGCACTTGAAAGAGTCTTATCATCACTAAATGCAACAAGCATCCTACCAATACCATGTTTTTGATTTACAAGACGTGATTTACTTTCACCAGTACACAGAGATGCAAAAAATAAATGTTTATTACAAAATTAAATCATTAATCAAACCTCCTCTAATTAATTTACAATCTTCAATTCTCTTAATTAAAAAATAGCTGGATCACCTAGGTTTTGCTCTATTGTCCTTAAATTTCATAAACCTAATAGTCAGGCTAAAAAAATCTAAAATGCATATTACTAGTAAGTCTTTCCAGTTTGCTATGTTTAACTAGATCATGCCTAGTCAAATTCTATTAACTGTGGTACCTTCAGTATGGTGAATTGACTAAGGATGGTAAAATTAGACCTATACTTGAAGGTAAAAGCCCACAATATTAAACCTATAATTGAAGGTAAAAGACATAGGCAGAGTCAAGATCTTGGAATGTGACAGAATTTCACCATCTAAGAACAATGCTAGGGGAGGCAAGATGCTTTACAGAAGACCTCCTAAGAAAATCTGTACCAACTAAGATCATTTTGTTGGCTTGTAGGATATAGAATAGTATCTGGCAAGTAACTGGCAGTTACTAAATCATTTTCAATTAATAAAATAAAACATTTTACTAGGAAATGATCTTTGAAGTTGTTGTCAGAGTCTCTCTAATTAAGCTATTAATTGAAAGTTTTCAGCATGCTTCTATGAAAGAAAGTACTTTCCAGTTCTCTGTATGTTCAAAGGCTTTGGTTTTCTGAAATATGTAAACAAGAATAATTGTACAAGTATTAAAATTTTCTCAGATATCTTAACATCAATTATGATGGAAAAAGTGAATAAGAAATAATGCCCATAATTATTCTCATTAGACATGAATTATGTGACAATCATAACAAAAATAAATAATAGAGACATATTGAGTTCTCACAATCAGTCAGAATGTGTCTTTTTGTATACCTTCATAATTCACTTAAAATTCATTCAGGGAATTTCCCTGGCAGCCCAGTGGTTAAGTCTCTGTGCTTCCATTGTAGAGAGCATGGGTTTGTTCCCTGGTCAGGAACTAAGTATCTATAATTGTGTGGTGTGGCCAAAAAATACAAAACTACTCCCCTAAGAAAAAAACAAAACCTATAAAATTAGGGACTTCCATGGTGTCCCAATGCATATCATTAGTAAGTTTCTTCAGAGGTTAAAATTCCACACTTCCATTGCAGGGGGCATGGGTTTGATCCCTGGTTGGGGGCTTCTCAGGTGGCTCTAGGGGTAAAGAACCTGCTTGACAATTCAGGAGACGCAAGAGATAAGGATTTGATCCCTGGGTCAGGAAGATCTCTTGGAGGAGGGCATGGAAACCCACTCCAGTATTCTTGCCTGGAGAATCCCATGGCCAGAGGAGCCTGGATACTCCTTAGAGTCATAAAGAGTCAGACAAGACTGAAGCAACTTAGCATGCATGCATGTACCGGGGACCAAGATAACTGCACGCTGCCAGACATGGGGAAAAATCTACTAACTTGCTAATTTTACCTTTTTTTAAACTATTGAATAGTTTTCACATTCTTATCTTTAGTTCTTGACATTCTTTATTACTTTTTAGTGACTATAAGGGTAAAACATGGTGGTCATATACAGCTGTTCAAGATCCAAATGAGATGTCACACATTAATAAAGCATTCCTTCTTAACAAAATAACACACTTAGTATCATTAATTAGACAACAGGATTTGAAAAATTTTGATAATATAGAAAAGTAAAGAAAGTAAGGAGTTCAGTTCAGTTCAGTCGCTCAGTCGTGTCCTACTCTTTGTGACCCCATGAATCGCAGCACGCCAGGCCTCCCTGTCCATCACCAACTCCCAGAGTTCACTCAGACTCACGTCCATCGAGCCAGTGATGTCATCCAGCCATCTCATCCTCGGTTGTCCCCTTCTCCTCCTGCCCCCAATCCCTCCCAGCATCAAAGTCTTTTCCAATAAGTCAACTCTTCACATGAGGTGGCCAAAGTACTGGAGCTTCAGCTTTAGCATCATTCCTTCCAAAGAAATCCCAGGGCTGATTTCCTTCAGAATGGACTGGTTGGATCTCCTTGCTGTCCAAGGGACTCTCAGGAGTCTTCTCCAACACCACAGTTCAAAAGCATCAATTCTTTGGCACTCAGCCTTCTTCACAGTCCAATTCTCACATCCATACATGACCACAGGAAAAACCATAGCCTTGACTAGACAGACCTTAGTCAGCAAAGTAATGTCTCTGCTTTTGAATATGCTATCTAGGAGTAATACCTATAAAAATTTGTTTAGTCTATTTACAGGTGACTCTGCCCAGTTCCACTTATAAGTGTATCTTTTTCAATAAATATGTAATATACTACTATGAGCTTCCTCGTGGCTCAGTGCTAAAGGATCTGCCTGTCAATGCAGGAGATACGGGTTCCATCCCTGTGTCAGGAAGATCTGCTGGAGAGGGAACCAAAAACTCATTCCAGTAGTCTTGCCTGGAGAAGCCCATGGACAGAGGAGCCTGGTGGGCTACAGTCTATGAGGTCATAAAGAGTTGAACACAACTGAGGGACTAAGCAGACAAACACACACACAGACATACAGTTAATTCAGATAGAGATGATAGCTAACTTATTTGTAATTAGATGTGCATATTTGAATTAAATATAGCATATAGCATTAAATAAAGCATTGGAATATGAGCCAAAACAATTATACTGTTGACAATGTATAATTGATATAAAAAAGTAGCTAGATAGGAAAGATATATGTTATAATATTGCTCAGACTAAGGCTATTTCAATATCTTGGGACTGAAGTTATGTTACAAGTGGACTGTCTTGTTTGACTTATGCCTTAATTGAACAACAAATAATCAACCTCCGAGACTTACCATAACATAGCTATCTTCAATGTACAAGTTCATAAACAGAAGGAAAATGACAAGAACTCCCAAGAATGAGACAGTAGAACGTTTTCGCAGGCATCGCATTTTATCTAGTATATCAAAAATATGTTTCACTTGGTGAAATTTAAGCATTCTTTCCTGTGGAAAAGAGGCACAGAATTACTAACAATTAATTATGCATGTAAATATTTCTTCACCCAACAGGCCTTTATAAAATTTTAATCTCCAGATATTTGTACCAAAATTGTTTACAGTTTCACAATAAAAGTTGGCATAATTTATCAAAACATTAACATAAAGATAATGCAGTGGTTTATCTTGATGTAGTGTTAGTAAAAGTGAAAAGCACAGTTATTTCTGAACAAATAAATATTGGTAACAATAATGTAAGAAAATAATAGTCCCCACTGCACATGGTGAATGCAGCCATGAAATTAAGAGACACTTCCTCTTTGGAAGAAAAGCTATGACCAACCTAGACAGCATATTATAAAACAGAGATATTACTTTGCCAACAAAGGTCCATCTATTCAAAGCTATGGGTTTTCCATTAGTCATGAATGGATGTGAGAATTGGACTATAAAGAAAGCTGAGCTCCAAAGAATTGATGCTTTTGAACTGTGGTGTTGGAGAAGACTGTTGAGAGTCCCTTGGACTGCAAGGAGATCAAACCGGTCCATCCTAAAGAAAATCAGTCCTGGATAGTCATTGAAAAGACTGATGCTAAAGCTGAAACTCCAATATTTTAGCCACCTGATATGAAGAACTGACTCATTTGAAAAGACCCTGATGCTGGGAAAAATGGAAGGCAGGAGGAGAAGCGGAAAACAGAGGATGAGATGGTTGGATGGCATCACCGACTCCATGGACATGAGTTTGAGCAATCTCCAGGAGATGGTGATGGGCAGGGAAGCCTGGCGTGCTGTAGTCCATGGAGTCACAAAGAGTCAGCCACGACTGAGGGACTGAACTGAACTGATGAGAAAGAATGAAAATAAAAGAAAAGCAAGCATTAAGGTAACATCTACCTCCCCATATTATAATGTAATAAAAATAGAAGACACTAGAAGTTTGGGGCTAGTACTGATCTCAGAGTAGGTCCGCTGAAAAGAAATATAGGGAGAAAATTTGAGTGAGAGAAAGAGAAGTCACAAAGGAAGTTAAAGTTTTGGGTTGAGTCCACACAAAAACTCAGTTATAATTGCTTTGTTAATTTTCCCAGTAATTCTTGCTAAATACGTGTAAATCCTGGAGTGGCATATCAACATTACCTTGCTCAATCTATTGTTTATAATGATTTATGGACTACAAAAAGCCAAAATGGAGTTGGTAGGGTTAGTGGAAACCTAATTATTTTCCATTTCACTCTTCTACATTTTGTGATCCACTACAATTACAAATTCATTTATATTACTGATATTTTAAAAAAATTATGTAGAAAACCTAGAATGATCAAAAGGTTAGTGGAATCATATTTTGTCCATAAGCAACGATTTTTGGAAATTATGCCTTGTTGAGTTACATACTATGTCTTCTTGGGTTCTGCTTTAGGATGAAGTATTTATGGGCATAAAGAACTTCAGGAGGTGAAAAAGGCCTGTACCCCAACCTTTACAACAAATGTCTAGAACATATCCAGCTAACAATGTCTCTTCCATGAATTAATGCAAGAAAGCATTTCTGAATCTTTGAAAATTATAGGAAAGAAGATGAGGAATTGGGAGAAAGGAATGTTAATGAAAGCCCATTTTCTTTGGCCATATTCTTCTTGATAATTATTTTTTCTTGATTTGTAGCTATAAATATATGTGTAGAGATGTACATATTTTTTTTGTATAATGTTTTAAAAAAATTCTTCCCTATCTTGATATCAGATAGACAGTCTAATTTATTTTCTTCTGTGTTTTTTTGCTTGTTTTAATACACAGACTTTTGTTCGTACACCTGGAATTTGTCTTTGTGTCTCTTATGAGGTGAAAGTGAAACAATTTAGCTTTTCCATATGTAGAGCTGTGCACTGTGAACTGCTCACAGTTCACTGGCAATAGTAATAATAGTATTACCACTCTAATTTCAAGGGAGTGGGGAGGTATAATCTCCTGTGTACTGAGAAATAAAGAAAAACTGGATACTGGAAAACAATAATGGATTAATGAAACTATGAGCCATGCTATGTAGTAGGGTCATTCAAGACAGATGGGCCATGGTGGAGAGTTCTGATAAAACATGGTCCACTGGAGAAGGCAAAGGCAAGCTGCTTCAGTATTCTTGCCTTGAGAATCCCATGAGCAGCATGAAAAGGCAAAAATTTAGGACATTGAAGGATGAACTTCCCAGGTCAGTAGGTGGCCAATATGCTACTGGAGAAGAGTGGAGAAGTAACATCACAAAGAATGAAGAGATAGAGCCAAAATGAAAACAACAGCCAATTGTGGATGTGACTGGTGATGGAAGTAAAGTTGGGTGTGGTAAAGCACAATACTGCATAGGAACCTGGAATGTTAGGTCCATGAATCAAGGTAAATTAGAAGTGGTCAAACAGGAGATGGCAAGAGTGAATGTCGACATTTTAAGAATCAGTGAACTAAAATGGACTGGAATGGGTGAATTTAATTCAGACGACCATTATATTTAGAACTGTGGGCAAGAATCTCTTAGAAGAAATGGAGTAGATATGATAGTCAAAAAAAGAAAGAGTTCAAAATGCAGTAATTGGGGGAAATCTCAAAAAGGACAGGATGATCTCTGTTGGTTTCCAAGGCAAAACAATCAGTATCACAGTAATCCAAGTCTATGCCCTGACCAGTAATGCTGAAGAAGCTGAAGCTGAATGGTTCTGTGAAGACCTACAAGACCTTCTAGAACTAACACCCCCAAAAGATGTCCTTTTCATTATAGGAGACTAGAATGCAAAAGTAGGAAGTTAAGAGCTACCTGGAGTACCAGGTAAATGTGGCCTTGGATTACAAAATGAAGCAGAGTAAAGGCTAACAGAAAGGCAATGCCAAAGAATGTTCAAATTACTGCACAACTGCACTCATCTCACATGCTGGTAAAGTAATGCTCAAAATTCTCCAAGCCAGGCTTCAGCAATATGTAAACCGTGAACTTCCAGATGTTCCAGCTGGTTTTAGGAAAGGCAGAGGAACCAGAGATCAAATTGCCAAGATCCTCTGGATCATGGAAAAGCAAAAGAGTTCCAGAAAAACATCTATTTCTGCTTTATTGACTATGCCAAGCTTTGACTGTATGGATCACAGTAAACTGTGGAAAATTCTGAAAGAGATGGGAATACCAGACCACCTGACCTGTCTCTTGAGAAACCTGTATGCAGGTCAGGAAGCAACAGTTAGAACTGGACATGGAACAACAGACTGGTTACAAATAGGAAAAGGAGTACGTCAAGGCTGTATATTGTCGCCTTGCTTATTTAACTTATGTGCTGAGTGGTGGTGGTTTAATTGCTAAGTAGTGTTTGACTCTTGTGATCCCATGGTCTGTAGCCTGCCAGGCTCCTCTGTCCATGGGATTTCTAGCCAAGAATACTGGAGTGGGTTGCCATTTCCTTCTCCAGTGGATCTTCCTGACCCAGGAATCAAACCTGGGTCTCCTGCATTGCAGGCAGATGATTAACCGACTGAGCTTTACATCATGTGAAATGCCAGGCTGGATAAAGTACAAGCTGGAATCAAGATTTCTGGGAGAAATATCAATAACCTCAGATATGCAGATGACACCACCCTTGTGGCAGAAAGTGAAGAACTAAAGAGCCTCTTGATGAAAGTGAAAGAGGAGAGTGAAAAAGCTGGCTGAAAACTCAACATTCAGAAAACTAAGATCATGGCATCTGGTCTCATCACTTCATGGCAAATAGATGGGGAACAACGGAAACAGTGTCAGACTTTATTTTTCGGGGCTCCAAAATCACTGCAGATGGTGATTGCAGGCATGAAATTAAAAGACATGTGCTCCTTGGAAGAAAAGCTATGACCAGACTAGACAGCATTTAAAAAGCAGAGCCATTACTTTGCCGTCAAAAGACCATCTAGTCAAAGCTATGGTTTTTCCAGTAGTCATGTATGGATGTGAGGGTCGGACTATAAAGAAAGCTAAGCACTGAAGAATTGATGCCTTTGAACTGTGGTGTTGGAGATGACTCTTGTGAGTCCCTTGGTTTGCAAGGAGATGAAACCATTCAATCCTAAAGAAAATCATTACTGAATATTCATTGGAAGATCTGATGCTGAAGTTGAAACTGCAATACTTTGGCCACCTGATGTGAAGAATTAACTCACTGGAAAAGACGGTGATTCTGGGAAAGATGGAAGGCAGGAGAGGAGATGACAGAGCATTAAATGTTTGGATGGCATCACCGACTTGATGGACATGAGTTTGAGCAACCTCTGGAAGTTGGTGATGGACAGGGAAGCCTGACGTGCTGCAGTCCACAGGGTCGCAAAGAGTCAGACACAACTGAGTGATTGAACAGAAATGAGACATTAATAAAGTATAAAGTGTTAGTCACCTGGTCATGTCTGGCTCTTGTGATTCCATGGACTGTAGCGTACCAGGCTCCTCTATCCTTAGGATTCTCCAGGCTAGAATACTGGAGTGGGTAGCCATCCCCTTCTCCACCCAGGGATTGAGCCCTGGTCTCCTGCATTGCAGGCAGATTCTTTGCCATCTGGGTCATCAGAGTAGGCCTAATACCAGACCATATATTAAATCATCTCATCTTTTGGTTTGTGATGTCAGTTTTAGAATAGGGTCAGTTTCTAATTTGCATTTATGTGTCAAAAGTGTGTCAACAGACTCACCATTTATCTTTTCCAATAAGAAAATGCATTACATATCACTTTTGAACCAAAACATTAAGTTAAATTCTGTTGTCTCATTCTATAATCTGAAGTGTACTGTAACCTGGTCCTCAATCTACAGATAAAATATTCTGCTTGTAAAAGTTTTTTTTTCTGGATTTGAGTAGGATAAGATGCCCTCTCATGTTCACTGCAGCTGTAACCGGCCTAAGTTGGCCCAGCAAAGATAAGAAGCAAGATTAATGCTATAGACTCTCCATCTGTGGCTCACTTCAAGAGAATGATACTCTGGTAGGGCCCCAGGCCCCAAGGACCTGGAGGGGCTGCCTACAGGGTACAGAGTCTGGATGCAGCTGGGGACTGTTAGCACAAATGCTCGTGAGTCTGGATACTTGAGGCAGAAGTCTCAGGGTCACCTGAGAAGGACTGTTTTGAAGTACGGTCTGGTGAAAGACTTTTCTTTTTATATTCAGTGGCCAATATCAGAACTCCGGTGTTGTTGTTGTTCAGTCGCTAAGTCATGTCCAACTCCTTGCGATCCCACCAACTACAGCATGCCAGGGTCCTCGGTCCTCCACCATCTCCTGGAGTTGGCTAAAATTCATGTCCATTGAGTAAGTGACACTATCTAACTATCTCATCCCCCACTGCTCCCTTTTCTTTTGCCTTCAATCTTTCCTAGCATCAGGGTCTTTTTCAATGTGTTGGCTCTTCCCACCAGGTGGCCAAAGTATTGGAGCTTTAGCATCAATCCTTCCAATGAATATTGAGAGTTGATTTCCTTTAGAATTGACTGGTTTTATCTCCTTGCAGTCCAAGGGATTTCTGAGAATCTTCTCCAGCACCACAATTTGAAAGCATCAATTCTTCAGTGTTCAGCCTTCTTTATGGTCCAACTTTCACATCCATACATGACTACTGGAAAAACTGTATCTTTGACAATACAAATATCTGTTGGCAAAGTAATATCTCTGCTTTTTAATACACTGTCTAGGTTTGTCATAGTTTTCCTTCCAAGGAGCAAGTGTCTTTTAATTTCACGGCTGCAACACAGAACTCTGGTGCTGCCATCTATATTTTAGGATGTGCCTGATTCAGGTCCAGGAGAGGATGCTCCAAGAACACTGAGGGTGTACAACCATGAGTGTTTGGGTTGAAGGAAGAGGTGGAATTGAGGTGTTTCAGGACCCATCCTGAGGGATACCATGGGTTAGGATAAAGTTTATGTTACGCGTTCTGGTTCCAGAGAGGGCTGAAATATGGACTCAGATCTGTTAACATGAATATAAAGGCATTGTAGGACTTTCTTGGTGGTCCAGTGGTTGAAACTCCATGCTCCCAATACAGAAGGCGTGGGTTCGATCCCTTGCCAGGGAACTAGATTCCACATGCCTCAACTAAGACCTGGCCTATTTAAATAAAAAATAAAAGTATTGTGGATGGATGATCCAGGACCCTTGGTTGGTTGAGAGACTGGGTTAAAGTTGTATATTCTGAACCTGGGGATGTCTTGACAACATTGAGAGAGAAGATTCTTGCAGAAAAGGTGTTTGGGAGGGATTTTCAGCCTCAGAGTCTAGTTCTGTGAAGAACAGAAGTAGTCGCTGAATGCAGCCTTGAGTGTTGGTTAGGAGCAAGGCTTTCAGAACCCATCAACTATGTAGCAGTCCTGAGTCCTCAAGCCAAGGCACCAGGAAACTCGGCCTGGGAGCCTGTGCCTGAACTTCTATCCTGGCCCACAGCTATCCGCCCTGGTGCACGTCTTCCCCTCCAACCAGGTTCATCTCACCAGAGGCTCTCAACATCAGTGTCAGAGCTTTTAGAACCACACCTCCACGTTGCCCATGGATTTTTCTCATGCTTTGTCATCAGCATACACGTGGAGGTGTTTTCATCACAAATTTGAATGAAAACCAACAAGTGAAAGTAGAGAAGATCTTTCAATATTTGTAGTGTTAATAGATTGAAGCCATTCACAATGTAGCCTTAAATGCATATTTGATGGTATACAAAGGAACTTATGAGCAAGGTTAAGTAATGAAATGGATTATAACAACACAGAAAGCTTTTTATCTGAATTTGAAATGACAAAGAATTAGAATCTAATTACACACAAGTGACACAATATTTCTAAATGTCAATTTGGGAAGACGACAATAGCATAAAATACATTTATTCCCCTTAACTCAGCAATTATACTTCTAAAAATCTTTTCAAAGATAAAACAATTGTATTTGTGAGCCAAAGTCTTATCATGGTATAGCAAAGCAGGGATGTCTGTAAAACAAATTGGAAACAATCTATAAGATGTTAACAGTCATTATCTCAATGTAGCAGAATGATCAGGAATTTTTAATCTTCTTTTTACTTTTCTGAACTTTCCATGTTTTTAAAAGCATATATATCATCATATTTTTAAATGTTACTTTTAATTTTCAAAATTCTCTATTGTCTGTCAGAAAATAAAGGACATTTTATTTCCTGGACACAGAAGCATAAACAGCAAACTTTTTTTCAAGAAAATAAGATTAAAAATACATAATACTTTATAATTTTGTTTCTGAAAGTTGAATGTTTTAAGTTTAATATAAATGCTAAGTCAAGAAGAATTCCATCCTAATTTTACTCTTTTGAGATAAAGAGAAAATGCAAATGATGTGACACAAATTGCATTTGCAAAGTTCAAATGTAGATAATTATAAATAAAATAATATGCATATCTACTAATATTTATTAAATATTCGTAAGTGCTGGGTGATATACTTTGCATAGGTAGCTCACTGAATCTTCATACCAATGCTAAAACTTTAATACTACTATTAGACCAATTTTATAATTTAAGAAAAACAAAGCTTTCTTGAGGTGTCTCCATAAGCTATGACGCCAACTTTCAAATCTTAGAATTATCAGAGTCTGCTTTATTAACTACTATTGCTATACAGTTTATTAATTAGGCTTCTTATGATATTTTAAATACATTTCTACCAATAGACACAATAACTTGTGACATTTATCTGTTGCACAAAATAAAAATAATATAATAAATATAAATATAATTTTCTTGGCAGAAAGAAAAATTTTGATTAAACTTATTTAACTTAAAATACACATAGATATATAATATGATACTGCTGCTGCTGCTAAGTCACTCTAGTCAGGTCCGACTCTTTGTGTCCCTATGGCTTGTAGCCTGTCAGGCTTCTCTGTCCATTGGATTCTCCAGGCAAGAGTACTGGAGTGGGTTGTCATGCCCTCTTCCAGGGGATCTTCCCAACCCAGGGATCTGTTAGGGACCAAACGACAGTCTCTAGGACCTGAGTCATGTTTACCAGAAAGAGACAGGATATGTGCTCATCCTGCCTGGCCAATCATGTAACGCCAGCTACTCCTGTAATTGAGACAAAGAACTGCCTGTATATAAGCCGCCATACTCCTTTGTTCGGGGCTCTTGTCAGATTCCCTTGTGTGGGATGAGACTTGGGCCCTAGCGCGCTAGGAATAAACAAACTCCCTTCTTGCGTTTGCAATACTGTGGTGGACTTGCTCTCTCGGTCGGTTCAGAGATACGGGCTCCGAGCATAACATCTGGGGGCTCGTCCGGGATCTCCGTCCCGCCGGGGAGGACAACTCTCCTGGTAGAAGGGAGTAACCTCGTTAGGAGATAAGGGCTCTGAGCACCGGTGCTAACGCTGCAGAAGCCCAGATTAAGTCCAAGGCCCGGTATCATACTGGGGAGGCATCTGGCTCTGGTTACTGGATTAAGTCAGCGTAAGGCCGGGGCCTGGTTTCGTGCTGGGGAGGCAGCTGGCTCTGGTTACTGGATTAAGTCAGCGTAAGGCCGGGGCCTGGCTTCGTGCTGGGGAGGCAGCTGGCTCTGGTTACTGGATTAAGTCCAGCATAAGGCCGGGGCCCAGTTTCGTGCTGGGGAGGCATCTGGGTGTAAAGTGCAGAGGTAAGCCCAGCGTAAGGCCAGGGCCCAGTTTCGTGCTGGGGAGGCGGCTGGCTCTGGTTACTGGATTAAGCCCAGCGTAAGGCCAGGGCCCAGTTTCGTGCTGGGGAGGCGGCTGGCTCTGGTTACTGGATTAAGTCCAGCGTAAGGCTGGGGCCCGGTTTTGTGCTGGGGAGGTGGCTGGCTCTGTGAACATCCTGCAAGTAAGACTGAGTGCATTGTCGGTGGCCACCTTGCGTTTGTTATCTGTTTGTCTATTCGTGGTGTCTGCGTTGCTCTTTGTGTGCTCTGTTGGCTCCCAGTGTACTTTTCTGTGATCATGGGACAAACAACTTCTACTCCTTTATCTCTTATGATTAACCACTTCTCTGATTTCAAGTCTAGAGCACAGAATCTATCATTGCTGGTGAAAAAAAAAGCAAGTTAGTAACTTTTTGTTCTGCCGAGTGGCCTGCTTTTGATGTCAGCTGGCCACAAGAAGGCACCTTCAGCCTGCCTACTATTCAAGTGGTCAGAGAGAAGGTGCTCACCCCCTACCCTTCAGGACACCCAGCCAGACCAAACTCCATACATTTTGGTCTGACAGAACCTGGTGGAAAACCCCCTGGCCTGGCTAAAACCTTTTGTTTTTCAGTCCCTCACTTCCCTTCCCTCTTCCCCTCCCTTGCTTCCACAGGTTCCACAGGTTTCATCAAGAGAAGCCAAAAAGAGAACCAAGCCTTCAGCTCCTCCCAGAAAAAGGGGCCCCGCCTAGGGAACTCGGAGAAAAGGCAAAAAAAAAAAAAAAAAAAAAAAAAAAAAAATGGCCGGCGTAGCAGAAGAAGACCCGGAGGTTCCTTCCTCCACCATTCATGTGTTTCCGGTCCGGGCAGGACCAGCCAGAGAGGGTGGAGAACGGACATATCAGTATTGGCCCTTCTCCACTAGTGATTTGTACAATTAAAAAACCCAGACTCCCTCCTTCTCTGAAAAACCACAGGGTCTTATTGATCTTTTTTAGAGTCTATCCTGTTTACTCACAATCCCACTTGGTATGATTGTCAGCAACTGTTACAGGTACTTTTTACTACAGAAGAGCACGAACGGATCCCTGTCAGAAGCCCTGAAAAATGTGCCAGGGGTAGATGGGAGGCCCACAATACAGCCTAACCTCATTGAGGAGGGGTTCCCCTTGGTGCGACCCAACTGGGACTTCAAACGCGCTAAAGGTAAGGAGCCTCTCCGAGTGTACCGTCAGACTCTCATGGCTGGCCTTAGAGAGGCCACCAAAAAGCCAACTAATTTGGCCAAAATAAATCCAGTGAGACAACAGCCAAATGAGAGCCCAGCAGCCTTCCTGGAAAGGATAATGGAAGCTTTTAGACAGTATACCCCTATGGACCCACAGGCAGATGAGTCACGAGTGGCAGTTATGTTAGCATTTGTAAATCAAGCAGCCCCCCATATTAAAAAAAAGTTACAAAAGATAGAGAGGTTAAATGAACAATCCTTGCAAGATCTAGTGAGGGCAGCCGAGAGTTTTTAATCATAGAGAGACCCCAGAAGAGAGAGAGGACCACATTAAAAGAAAAAAAAAGAAAATTTAGAGCTGAAGAAAACCGTAAAAATCAAAAAGAGCTGGCCCAGATATTTTTTGCTGGGGTTAAAAACAAAAACAGGTTCCAAAAAGGGAAAAAATTGGACTCAAATACTGAAGAAAAAATGACAAGGCGTAAGCTTGAGAAAAACCAATGTGCATTTTGTAAAGAGTTTGGACATTGGAAAGATAAATGCCCCAAGAAAAATCTAAAAAAGGGGCCCAAGAACCCCAAGAACAAGACTCCCTCTCCAGACAGTCATATCCTCTATGCGGGTGAGGATAGCGACTGGGGGGGTCAGGGCTCAAAGCCCCTCCCCGAGTCCTGGGTAACTATAAATGTGGAGGGGAAACCGGTTGGCTTCATGGTGGACACGGGAGCCCAATACTCAGTCTTAAACCAAAAAGATGGACCCATGTCTAAAAAAAGTAGCTGGGTGCAGGGAGCAACTGGGACTAAATGATATGGATGGACTACAAAATGGCATGTGAACTTGGGGGCCCACCAGGTAACCCATTCTTTTCTGGTGATATCTGAGTGTCCAGCACCCTTGTTTGGAAGAGATTTACTGTCTAAAGTAAATGCCCAAATTCATTTCGACCACGGACAAGTGTCAGTTTTAGATGGGACCGGGCATCCTCTTCAGGTCCTGTGTCTGGCATTAAAAGATGAATACAGACTCTACTTGCCAGAGGCCCCAGCGACAATAAGCCCCGAAGTACAACCATGGGTTCAAAGATACCCTCAGGCCTGGGCTGAAACAGCAGAAATGGGACTGGCCAAACAGAGGCCCCCTATCATTGTGGAACTAAAAGCCAGTGCTTCCCCGGTGAGGGTACGACAGTATCCCATGAGTCAGGAGGCTCGACAAGGAATTACTCCTCATATACAATGCCTCATAGATGCTGGGGTCCTGAAAAGGTGCCGGTCCCCATGGAACACTCCCCTGTTGCCTGTGAAAAAGCCTGGGGGAACTGATTTTAGACCGGTTCAAGATCTACGAAAAGTCAACAAACGGGTAAATGATATTCATCCTATGGTTCCTAACCCTTATACATTGCTAAGCAACTTGCCTCCAAACTACATTTGGTACACTGTTTTAGATTTAAAAGATGCCTTTTTCAGTTTGCCTCTTGCCCCCGCAAGCCAAGAGATCTTTGCCTTCGAATGGCAGGAAGACGATAGTCAGACCCCTGTGCAGCTGACATGGACTCGCTTACCACAGGGTTTCAAAAACTCGCCCACGTTATTTAATGAGGCCCTGGACGAAGACCTCCGTGAGTATCGGGTTGAACACCCTACCATTGTTTTATTACAATATGTTGATGACATTATGCTGGCAGCGGCTACAGAGAAAGAGTGCCAAGAGGCAACAGGTGACCTTCTCCAAACCTTGGGGACTTTAGGTTACAGAGCCAGTGCCAAAAAGGCTCAGATTGCCAAGCAAGAGGTTACATACCTCGGTTATAAGATAAAACAGGGCCAGAGGTGGCTAACACAAGCTATAAAAAAACCATCCTCCAGATCCCTGAGCCGGCTAACCCTAGACAAGAGAGAGAATTTCTGGGAACTGTGGGATATTGCCGGTTATGGATCTTGGGGTTTGCAGAAAAGGCCAGGCCCCTATATGAAGGGACCAAAGAAAACAAGGACTGGAAATGGACTGAGCCAATAAAAGAGGCCTTCCAAGAGCTCAGGCGAGCCTTGCTAGAAGCTCCTGCCCTTTCCCTCCCTGATCCATCTAAGCCTTTCCAATTATTTGTAGATAAAAAGCAGGGGATAAAAAAAAGGGGTACTAACACAGAGATGGGGACCATGGAAGCGACCTGTAGCTTACCTTTCCAAGAGACTGGACCCAGTGGCAGCCGGATGGCCACCTTGCCTCCGTATCATCGCGGCCACTGCACTCTTAGTCCATGATGCTGATAAACTGACTTATGGACAGAGACTCTTGGTCTACACTCCTCATGCCATAGAGAGAGTTTTAAAGCAACCCCCAGATAAATGGATTTCTAATGCCCGCTTGACGCACTACCAGGCCTTGCTACTTGACACCCCACTGATTCATTTCCAAATGCCCTGCACTCTAAATCCGGCCACTCTTTTGCCCAATCCAGAAAAAAAATAGCCCCCTCCATGATTGTGATGAGATACTGGCCAGGGTAACAGCAATGCGAAAAGACTTAACCGATACTCCACTGGATAACAGTGAGCTAAAATGGTTCACAGACGGCAGCAGTTATATAAAAGATGGACAGAGACGGCTGGGAGCCGCAGTAGTAGATGACTCTGGACAGACGATATGGGCAGAGGCCCTTCCCCCGGATACCTCAGCACAAAAGGCAGAGTTAATTGCCCTGATTCAAGCATTAGAGAGAGCCAAAGAAAAAAAATAACTATTTTCACTGACAGTCGCTATGCTTTTGGCATGGTACACATCCAGGGCCCAATATATCCGAAACGGGGGTTTTTGACAGCTGAAAAAAAAAAAAAATTAAAAACTTGCCTAAAATCCGTAGACTTTTAGAGGCTGTACAGATGCCTCAGGCTGTGTCAATAGTACACGTACCTGGACATCAGAAGGGTGACAGCCCCACGGCATGAGGGAATCATGCCGCAGACCTGGCAGCTCGAAAAGTAGCTGATGAAGATTTCATCACCCCTGTGTTGGCGATCAGACTTCCACCTCCAGGTATGGGAACTCTGCCCCCAACCCCTGAGTATTCATCCACAGACTTTGCTTGGATCCAAAAACACACCAACCTTCAGAAAGATAAAGATGGATGGTACCGAGACTCAGACGGCTACTTAATACTCCCTGCTCAGTTGGGACGGCAACTATGTGAGCATTTACACTCGTCTACTCATCTGAGAAAAAAAAGAAGACTCTGATGCTCTTTCAAACTGCACGCCTGAGATTTCCCCAGCACCAGACAACTGTAAAGAACATAGTGCATGCTTCTAAGGCGTGTCAACAGATGAGGCCAGGAAAAGGACAACATGCAGGACTGAGGTATCGGGGAGAAGGACCAGGGCATCACTGGGAAATAGATTTCACCGAGGTAAGGCCAGGCAAGTATGGTTACCGGTACTTGTTAGTGTTGGTGGATACCTTCTCAGGGTGGGTGGAGGCTTTTCCTACAAAGGGAGAAACCGCGATGATAGTGGCAAAAAAGATTTAAAATATATATATATATAGTTCCCAGGTTTGGCCTGCCAGTGACCATCGGCTCTGATAATAGACCTGCTTTTGTGAGTCAAATAGTTCAGAGCCTTGCCCTAGCCCTGGGGACTAAATAAAAGTTACATTATAAATACAGTCCACAGAGCTCAGGGCAAGTAAAAAAAAATAAATCGGACTCTAAAAAAACTTTAACTAAATTGGCTATAGAGACTGGCGGGGACTGGGTGACCCTCCTTCCCTTCGCCCTCTTCCGTGCGCGTAATACTCCTTATCAACTTAATCTGACCCCATTTAAAATTCTGTATGGGAGACTTCCCCCTGTATGTCCAATATTTAAAAGAAAGAAACTACCGCCTCCCACGTTGGGGCAATTCCAAGAGGACTTGATGGCCTTAAGCAAGGTGCACTCTCGTGTCTGGAAACTGCTCCAGAAAATACATGTGGGTCAAAATAAGTGTTCCCTCACATGACATTGGCCCAGGAGACTGGGTATGGGTCAAAAGGCACCAAACCAAGGCACTAAAACCCAAATGGAAGTGTCCTTATGTTGTTCTTCTTACCACCCCAACTGCCCTAAAGGTCGACGGTATCGGGCCTTGGGTGCATTGCAACCACATACGCCCAGCTGCTTCAGCAGAGCAGGAAGACACTAAAAAAAGAATGGAAAGCATCTCTGCACCCGTCCAACCCCCTGAGGCTAAAGCTTCGAAGGCGCCAACAGGACCAGGACAACTCGGCTGGGCCGTCTTGTGGATGACCCAGTTATTCTGCTCCAGAGTTGCCAGCGTGAACCCGCATCAACCCGTCAAAATCACCTGGAAGCTGCAAAATGGACTAACACGAGAGGTGCTAAACTCCACTACCGCCATACATCCACCAAACACATGGTGGCCAGACTTGTACTTTGACCTTAAGCCGATGGTAAATGTGTCTTGGGCTAGGGGTTATCTCCGAGAACAAGGGTTCTGGGCATGCCCAGGCGCACCCAGACATGACTGGAAGACCTGTGGGGGGGCACAAGACTCATTGTAAAACTTGGGATTGTGTTACTTCTAATGATGGACCTCGGCGCTGAGAAGTAAAAAATCGAGATTCATTTAATTTTTCATTCGCCAAGCCCCTCCCTAGGGTCCTCGGAGATCCAACTTTTAGCTGTAAAAGTTGCAATTATGCACAAGTCAGAATAAGGTTTAATCCAGAAAAAAGCAAACAAGAGGGGATTAGATCTGCTCTTTCTGCAACAAGGGGGACTCTGTGCTGCCCTAGGAGAAGAGTGCTGTTTCTATGGGGATCATACAGAAATAGTTAAAAAATCTATGGCCAAAGTGAAAAAAGGACTAGCCCAACGTAAACGAAAACGTGAGGCTCAACAGGGATGGTTTGAATCTTGGTTTCAACAATCCCCTTGGCTGACTACCTTAATCTCCATCTTGCTAGGACCCCTGCTAGTACTTTTACTAATGCTTACCTTCAGCTCATGCATTATCAATAGACTTGTAGCCTTTGTAAAGGAACGCATAAATACAGTACAGCTGTTTGTGCTTCGACAACAAAATCAAACTGTGTCTCAGGACCGAGAGGAAGATTCCTCTATATGATCTAAGGACAGGGGGAAATGTTAGGGACCAAACAACGGTCTCTAGGACCTGAGTCATGTTTACCAGAAAGAGACAGGATATGCACTCATCCTGCCTGGCCAATCGTGTAACGCCAGCTACTCCTGTAACTGAGACAAAGAACTGCTTGTATATAAGCCGCCATACTCCTTTGTTCAGGGCTCTTGTCAGATTCCCTTGTGTGGGATGAGACTTGGGCCCTAGTGCGCTAGGAATAAACAAACTCCCTTCTTGCGTTTGCAATACTGTGGTGGACTTGCTCTCTCGGTCGGTTTGGAGATACGGGCTGGGAGCATAACAGGATCAAACCCGTCTCTTATGTCTCCTGCATTGGCAGGTGGGTTCTTTACCACTAGAGTACCTCCTGGGAAGCCCCTATAACACAATGAGGTGGGTCATATATGATATTTCAAGTAGTATTGTTTGTCTTCTTTGATGAGTACATGTATGTGTGTTCAGTCATATCTGACTGTTTGTGACCCCATGGACTGTAGCCCACCTGTCTCCATTGTTCATGGGATTTTTCCAGGCAAGAATACTGGAATTGGTTGCCATTTCCTCCTCCAGAAGGTTTTTCCAACCCAGGGATCCAACCCACATGTTCTGTGTCTCCTACAATGCAGGTGGATTCTTTACTGCTGAATAAAGGGGAATTTTAACTGGTATAAGTGGAAAATATAAAGCTTTGAAGATAATACTCTTGTGCATTTTGTATTAATGCAAAATAAAACAAATCACTGCCACCAAAACCTTGTAATATAGTTCCAAGAGTTAACAAAAACAGAAATAAAGTCCTTAGAGAAAAATGGTAGTTACCTAAGTTTTAATATCCAGTCCTCCAACTTATAATCCTCCAAAATTCATTCAAACAATCAAAGCACAAATAAACCTTCTGTAGTATATACCCTCAGCACAACCAAGAGAAAAATAAAATAACACAAAGTCCAATTTATATGTAAATAAACATAATAACATTAAGGACAAGCAGAACTAGCTGAGGAGCCCAAATTAGAGGTCAAGAGACAGACCAAAATATGTGTCATTTATTCAACAACATTAAATTATATCATAATAAAAGAAAGATTAAGAAAGCTAGTAATCTACCCAAAGTTCTCTCTCACCTCAAACACAGAATTAGATCGTTCCAGGAAAAAAACAAATGAACATTCAAGGACAAGAAAACATAGAAACAGCAAAAAAAAAAAAAAAAAAAAAAAAAGATAATAATTTCAGACCAATGTCAAACAAATTTACTGAGAAGAAAATGGAAATATCTGAAGGAACTCTGATATTTGGCTTTTTGTTTTTCCATGAAACAAGGAAGATCTCAGATGTTAGTGGGGTCACAGAAAACAACTTGACAAAGTTTATATTGAGAAAACTTGTGGAAAAAACAGTGATAAAAATTACTCTGATAGTAAAATACAGAATTAGTATAAATTTATGATTATATTGTAGTGATAAAAAGAGAGAGAGAAAGTAAGAAACCTATTTGCTACAATTGGATGTGACTACTACACCATCATCTGATCCTCAAATCAGTAACTGACAGAAAAACAAAAACTAAAGTTTCCCCAATTTCCAGGAGGAATTGCATTTCATCAATAGTTGATGATGCTTTTTATTTTTTTTCAGATACTGGCAGTGTATAGCCTTAAGTATATCCTTAAGAAAAAAAGAAAGAAAAGAAGTAAGACACAATTTCTCCAGTTTGCTGCCAGGAGGCAAGTTTTAAAAGTCAGGGTAGGAGATTGATGCAAGAAATTGAAGAAGACACAAATAGAAAAATATTCTATCCTAATCTATCAGAAGAATTAATATTGTTAAAATGTATATTACTCAAAGTGATCTATAAATCAAATATGAACCCTGTTAAAACTCCAATGGCAGTTTTCACAGAAATAGAAAAAAAGCCCTAAAATTTGCATGATGCTACAAGGACTTTGAGATCCCAAAATAATTTTAAGAAAGCAGAACAAAGCTAGAAGCATCACACTTCCTAATTGAAACTATCTAAAAAAGGAGAAAAAGAAAGATATACCCATGTAAATGCAGAGTTCCAAAGCATAGCAAAGAGAGATAGGAAAGCCTTCCTCAATGATCAGTGCAAAGAAATAGAGGAAAACAATAGAATGGGAAAGACTAGAGGTCTCTTCAAGAAAATTAGAGATACCAAGGGAACATTTCATGCAAAGATGGGCTCAATAAAGGACAGAAATGGTATGAACCTAACAAAAGTAGAAGACATTAAGAAGAGGTGGCAGAATACACAGAAGAACCGTACAAAAAAGATCTTCAAGACCAAGATAATCACAATGGTGTGATCACTCACCTAGAGCCAGACATCCTGGAATGTGAAGTCAAGTGGGCCTTAGGAAGCATCACTACGAACAAAGCTAGTGGAGATGATGGAACTCCAGTTGAGCTATTTCAAATCCTGAAAGATGATGCTGTGAAAGTGCTGCACTCAATATGCCAGCAAATTTGGAAAACTCAGCAGTGTCCACAGGAATGGAAAAGGTCAGTTTTCATTCCAATTCCAAAGAAAGGCAATGCCAAAGAATGCTCAAACTACCACACAATTGCACTCATCTCACATGCTATCAAAGTAGTGCTCAAAATTCTCCAAGGCAGGCTTTAACAATACATAAACCATGAAATTCTAGATGTTCAAGCTGGTTTTAGAAAAGGCAGAGGAACCAGAGATCAAATTGTCAACATCTGCTGGATCATCAAAAAAACAAGAGAGTTCCAGAAAAAACATCTATTTCTGCTTTACTGACTATGCCAAAGCCTTTGACTGTGTGGAACCTAATAAACTGGAAAATTCTGAAAGAGATGGGAATACCATACCACCCGACCTGCCTCTTGAGAAACCTATATGCAGGTCAGGAAGCAACAGTTAGAACTGGACATGGAACAACAGACTGGTTCCAAATAGGAAAAAGAGTACATCAAGGCTGTATATTGTCACCCTGTTTATTTAACTCATATGCAGAGTACATCATGAGAAATGCTGGGCTGGAGGAAGCACAAGCTGGAATCAAGATTGCCAGGAGAAATATCAATAACCTCAGATATGCAGATGACACCACCCTTGCAGCAGAAAGTGAAGAACTAAAGAGCCTCTTGATGAAAGTGAAAGAGGAGAGTGAAAAAGTTGGCTTAAAGTTCAACGTTCAGAAAACTAACATCATGGCATCTGGTCCCATCACTTCATGGCAAATAGATGGGGAAACAGTGGCTGACTTTATTTTTCTGGGCTCTAAAACCCGTGCAGATGGTGACTTCAGCCATGAAATTAAAAGACACTCCTTGGAAGGAAAGTTATAATCAACCTAGACAGCATATTAAAAAGCAGAGACATTACTTTGCCAACAAAGGTCTGTCTAGTCAAGGCTATGGTTTTTCCAGTAGTCATGTATGGATGTGAGAGTTGGACTATAAAGAAAGTTGAGTGCCGAAGAATTGATGCTTTTGAACTGTTGGATAAGACTCTTATGTTGGATAAGACTCTTGAGAGTCCTTTGGACTGCAAGGAGATCCAACCAGTCCATCCTAAAAGAAATCAGTCCTGAATGTTCATTGGAAGTACTGATGCTGAAGCTGAAACTCCAATACTTTGGCCACCTGATGCATACAGCTGACTCATTTGAAATGACCCTGATGCTGGGAAAGATTGAAGGCAGGAGGAGAAGGGGATGACAGAGGATGAGATGGTTGGATGGCATCACCAACTCAATGGACATGGGTTTGGGTGGACTCCAGAATTTGGTGATGGACAGGGAGGCCTGGCATGCTGCAGTCCATGGGGTTGCAAAGAGTTGCACATGACTGAGTGACTGTATTGAACTGAACTGAACAAAGATATAGTAATTAAACCAGTATAGTACTGTCACAAAAACTAAAAGCTTCTGCACAATAAAAGAAAAAAATCCAACACAGGAGGATAGAGCCCTATTCCTTGAAAGAGGTATGGTGGTCTACAATAGTAAAGTGGAAATAGGATGGCTAGGGGAGAGATTTAAAAGCAAGGTAGCTAGATAGCAAGATAGAGTTACTGGGTAGCTATTGAAACTTAGATTTAATCCACAGACACTGGAACAATATGTCTCTCAGGTCCCAGTATAAAAAGACAGAATGTTGTTAAAGGCTACTAATAATACTGATTATCTATAGGAAACCACTAAATCCAACAAGGCATACACAATTTCACTATCCTTAAAACTGCAATTGTTAAAAAAAAAAAAAGGTAAAAATTTGGTTTCAAATTTTTAAGCAGGTGACCATATCCTGATAATATACATATAACTTACATATAGAATTTTGCTACTTGAAAATGTTAGTATCACAAATGAGCATAAGTTACTTGAAGAGTATTTGGTTCCATATTCAAGCAATGTCTTATTTGTTAGAAATTTACCACTTTGCCTTAAATAATTTCAGAAAAGTTTGAAAGTGTTATTCAAAGGTAATGGGTTGATTGCTACAGATTAGTTTTATTTAGAAAAACAAGAACTTTTATTACCATGGCTTGAGTGAATTATTTTCTCAAGTTGATATATCATTTTTATATACCCTAAATGTCATCAGAGATTCAGCTGTTAACAACATATGCTACAATATAGTTTATCTTTTGTGTATACGATGGGAAATACTGAACATACTTTGTTTAGCAGATTTACGGCAAGTGTTTTCAAAAACAGTCTCTTTGTCACAAGTTTCTAATACAACACTGCTGATTTTGAATACAGTTATGGAAATATGAGGGCTTCCCCTGGCTCATCAGTAAAAAAAATCTGCCAGCAATGCAGGAGACTGGAGTTTGATCCCTGGGCAGACAGGATCCTCTGGAGAAGAACATGGGAACCCACTCCAGTATTCCTGCCTGGAGAAACCCATGGACAGAGGAGCCTGGGAGGCTATGGTTCACTGGCAAAGATTTGGACACAACTGTAGCAACTGTGCAGGCACACATACATGGAAATTAGAATGTATATTAACCCTATGCTCCACTCCAAATGTATGCCAAGTTGGCACATCTGGTTCAATAAGACTTCATTGGTTTTTGCTTATGGAAGAATCATATTCCCTTTGGAAGACCCAGGTGCTAAATGTTTATATATATGAAACTACTATAACAAAACATCAAATACATAAATGTGTAATATTATTTTGATGTGTCACCATGCCAAGTAATTCATTCTTCAATAGAAACCAATCATTTCTATAATTCCCATCATCATATATAAATACATGGATAAATATACTTACATATAAAATGTATATCATATATTCATATATATCACAAAGGATTTTGAAATTATAGTGTGACATATATTCCTCTAGATTTATATACACATAATTATACATATATAAATATAGCTGTATTCACAGACAATGAAACAGGTAAATCAGTGAGAAGGTACTATTCTTTCTCACTATTTAAAACTGATGCTATCCGAGTTTGGTCTTCTCAATTTACAGACAATCACCAAGGGCTTCTCTCATAGCTCAGTTGGTCAAGAATCTGCCTGCAATGCAGGAGACCCCAGTTGGATTCCTGGGTGGGGAAGATCTGCTGGAGAAGGGAAAGGCTACCCACTCCAGTATTCTGGCCTGGAGAATTCTATGGCCTATATGGTCCAAGGGGTTGCAAAGAGTCAGACACGAAGCAACTTTCACTTCACTCACACCAAGATATACAGGATCTTCTTAATAATCATCTTTCCCTTCCGTAATATTCTTTCTCACTGCTCCATCTAACCTCTTCTTGTCTCCCTTCGCAAACTTTTGACATTATATAACCTCTCCTACAAACATTTTTTGAACAAAATTCAAAACTTAAATTCCAATTTTTCAATAAGGACTATTACCTCTAAGTAGATTTTTCCTTTGCCTACTCAAACACCCTGGTGGTTCAGATTGTAAAGAATCTGCTAGGTTCCATCTTGGGTTGGGAAAATCCCCTGGAGGAGGACAAGGTGACCCACTCCAGTATTCTCACCTGCAGAATTCCATGGACAGAGAAGCGTGGCAAGCTATAGTCCATGGGATTGCAGAGAGTGGGACACGACTGAGCAATTAACACACACACTCAAACACCAGGAATCTAAAACTATAGCTGATTTTCCCTTCCAGCCTGCTCCACCTATCTGTCTCATTTTTGGTAGACCTAGCTTTCTAATCTCCTAGTCAAATTATTTGGAAAAAATAACAATAACAACAAAAAACTCCTGGTCTCCCATAGACAGAGAACCTCGTCTCCAGACCTCAATTTCTCTCTCACAACCTGCCACAATTTCTTCCATTCTGTTTGTACGGTCATCATCAAAGTTCAGGTTAATACTTTAACTTTGGAAACAGCAATAGGTTACTTGATGGTTTTTCCTACCTTTTCGCTGTTTAACACGTTTCTAAAGTATCAGAACCTAAACTGGAAGAGGATTTGGAAGTACCAGCTCCTAAACCAGAAATGGTGAGATGGCGCAACAGAGATGTCAGGATGCGTTTCCAGTCCTGGGGTGTTAAAAAGATGCTTGCTTGGCGAGGTTAGTAGAAAAAAACATAATAACAAGGTCCTGATGTGCCCCTAGGGAGGCAGAAGTCAAGAAAGCTGCCTGCAAATCACCTGTGTCATCACCATGATAAAACAATGCCTCATTGGGTAACTTGGTTATCAAGGAGGAACAGCCGGCCCTGCACAGAGCTCAACCAGCCGATGCATTCAAACATGAACATCCCCACACTACGGAATCCCAGGACTTAGATAGTGGAAGCTGTCTGCAGAAGACAAATTCAGTTGATCTGTTTCAGAAGAAATCGGGAAGAAGAACCTAATGCCTCTTTCAGAACGATTTTATGCATTTGTTTTTCAAGCTGTAGAATTAGCTGCATTTTAATTTCTACACTGCATTTTATGAGAAAGTGACACTGGGAAAAGCCAACGAGGTAGAAGGCCTGGGCAATTCTTTTGAGTCAAAACTACAATTTCTATATCCATCCTATTGGACTTCTACTTCCCACTCCTGAGCTAAAATAACCAAAGTTTATCCTATTTTGTGATGAGTGGTCTTCATCATTAAGCTCCTGACTTTTTGCAACCCCTGTTCTTGTAAGAGTAGTTTTATATTGAATTAAAAAAAAACCCTTCTCTATAGGAAATAATGAAATGCTCGAGGTCCAGTGCGGTGGTGGCGCCGGTGCTTCAGGTATTGTCTCCTTTTGCTTCAAGCTGCGCATGCTTGAGGCCATGAACGATCACCTAGAGTTCAATGAGCGGTCAAAGGGCCAGCAGAGAATACATCGCAGGATAGCATCCCCTTTCTGGACTGTATGGAAAGCAGAAGCTTGACATCTTTTTCTTGAGGACATTGAAATTTATACACTTTGTGATTTATGTCCAGAGTCATCTAACTGGAAGAAACACATTGCAAAGTTGCCACCACAGTGTAGTTTGGATTGCTTGAAACTGGAGCTTTAGCAATTGCTACGATAACTGGAAGAAGAAATACTTTGAAACCTTACTAGCTTGATCCAGAGAGTTGCAGTATGGCGACCCAAGTATCAGGCTGCCAGTCCCAGAGTCCTCCCTCTGACGTTTAAAGAAGTTAAACTGTTTTCTCATAATGTTTCACTTGTACACAATTCACATCTTTTAAAAATGCAAAGCAAGTGATCACAAGTCTATGGCTCAACTAATTTTGAAGTCCTACAAGGTTGACCATCTCTAGAATTTGGATTCATCAGCGTGTGAGTAGTTATGGGCTATACCACTTTCTCATACATGCAACCCTTAAATTACTGTAACTCTACATTGAACACCAGTGGAATAATTTTGATTCGTTTTGCAGTTCAGAAAAAAGATCCAAGGGATTAATTTCCCTGGAGGATGGATGGGTGAAAAGGAAGGGTCAAGTAAAACTTAACGATAATGACCCTTTCTGGATTTGGGTTCAAAATCTTTGATGAACTACCATACACATATCGGTGGGATGGAGAACAGTTATTAAAATAGGACAGCACCTTTTTTAGAAAAAAGGTGTTCATACATTTATTGGAACTTTCTATCCAACAAGTCCAATGCTCCTGTGTCTTCAAGTTTTGTCACAGGCTTAAAACCACCTACCTCTGAAAAATTTCAGAGCCAGAAGGTTTTTGAAAGTCCTGCTTGAATCATGGCAAGATGGCTTGGTTTTACTAGGACTTTGGTTGCGACAAGACCCAAGCTACTGAAAGTCATATTATGTGCCGAGAGGAGAGTCCCAGGGGAGCTATACAATTTCCAGACACAGAAGTGTAACTGGCTCTGGGGAAGATGAAGATGGCTCCTGGGGAAAGAGAGCAGACCTTCATGTAAGGTCTGTCAGATTCTCTTTTGGAACTCAACACTGAGTGTCATCAGTCTTGCATTAGAGGCTAAACTAGGTCATATAGAAGTGAAAACCAATCTGTGTTAGTTTTGGAGTTCTTGCCCCTAATTAGAAAAAATTAGGGATTGAACAATTTAGAAGTTCATAAGACCAAGAAGGATATTGTTTGGTGCAACACAGTTTATTTCTCAAAGGCCTTACTATAAATTGCTATGTATGTGGATGTGCTTTTGTACATAATTCCTTTTCTTTCTGAAACTTGGTGTATTCTAAGCATTAGCTTAAGAAAAGTACCAATCTCCACATTTCTTTTCATTTAATCTTTGTGGATTTGCTCTCTTCTCTTACCAGTGCTCACATTTTTGGAATTTAATTTTACATCACCATGATGGTACTTTCTTGATAAAGATTTCTCTGAATCTCTTTTTTGGTCAAAAATTGTTCATCACTTTTTTTTTTTAACTCTTACCATTTTATCTATATGTCTCTTAACTTAATAGTTTCTGCTTCTTCATATAGTATTTTTAAGTCTTATTTCCTGTTGGATTCTGAGCTTGTTATATGTAAAACATTGTTTTGAACTTCTATCATTGTACTTGATTATTTAGTGGAGTTTTTTTTTTTTTTTCCTTTAAGATTGTAAACAATCTTTCCTGGACTTCCCTGGTGGTCCAGTGGCAGTTAAGACTTTGATGTCCAAAGCAGGTGATGTGGGTTCAATTCCTTGTCAGGGAGATAAAATCCCACATGCCTCACAGCCAAAAATCCAAAAGGTAAAACAGAAGCAATATTGTAACAACTTAAATAATGAAGACTTTAAAAATGGTAGGTGGCTCAGACAGTAAAGAATCTGCCTGCAGTACAGGACACCACCTGGTTTTGATCCCTGGATCAGGAAAATTCCCCGGAGAAGGGGATCTTCTCCAACTCAAGTACTCTTGCCTTGAGAATTCCATGGACAGAGGAGCCTGGTGGGCTACAATTCATGAGGTCGCAAAGAATCAGACATGACTGAGTGACTAACACATATATATATGTTAAAAAAGTCTTAGAAAAAAAAGCAAGCAGCTACTTTTTGTGGTGTGTGTGCATTTTTGCTTATGGAAGAAACTACCAACATGTGAATATTTACATTTCTTTCTCACAGCACAACACTCAAAAGAGTTTGTCAAAGAGCTTCCCTGCCATGACCTAGACCTACAATGTAATCTCTGGGCTCTTTGGTTGCAGAAATGCAAATGAGCACATTAAACTTAACTTTGTCCATTATCAAAGAACCAGACTCTTTAATGCTTATTTGTTTTTATAATTGATTTGAGAAATGAAGATAATGGCATTTGCTAGTTTTATTGTTTAATGGATTAAAATATTTTATATGCAAAATAAATAAAAGTTTTGGGGGACATTTAATGTAGCAAAAAATAAAATAATCTTGACACTTAAAAGACACTTGAACACTTAGAAGACCAGTAGCAAAATAAATGGCTTGTGCTTAGGAGCCTCCAACAGATGTATTCTGACCTATTTATTGCTTATCAGAATTCAGATATGGTACAAAGTTTTAGAAGTCATGCAGTTTGGGAACTGATATTCATTGGACTCATGGGACTATATTTTTATCTTTACTACTTCACATGGGGCTTCCATGATGGCCCAGATGGTAAAGAATCTGTCTGCAATGTAGGAGACCTGGGTTCAATACCTAGGTCCGGAAGGTCCCCTGGAGAAGAGAATGGCTACCCACTCTAGTAATTGCGCCTGGAGAATCCTATGGACAGAGCAGTCTGGTGGGCTATACTCCATAGGGTCACAAAGAGTCAGACATGACTGAGTGACTAACACACACAGTTCACATATCTGCATACATATGTATAGGAATAAAGATTCTTCATGACGTTATGAATATCTATTATTGACCTCAAATCATTGCTCATAGAGGCAGGTAAGTGTTGGTTGTACAAACTTCCTTACATTTCTTCTTGGAAGACACTGTGGGGGAATCTTATGTTAGTTTTCATTAACTTAAGAAAATCCTTTCATTTGGTGACAAATTTATACTGATACAAAGTGACAAGTGAATTATTACACAGTAGAACCATTTGCTTAGAGGGTATGATAATATGCTTATGCATATTATCATGTTTCTATAATGTTACCTGGATTATATTACCTGGACAAACCACCAAATGTTAATGAGTTCAGTTCTCTCCCTCCAGTTATTTAGGGTAAAATCATGATTCCCAATGCAAACTATTCCATGGTCCATAAATAAAAAGATGGAAGAAAGCAAAACCGTATTCCTATCTATATGAATGAATGCGACTATATTAATCTCCCCCAGGGCACTAAGCTTATAATTTATATTACATCTAATAGTCTATTTTAAAATCAACAGAATGTTAAGGTAAATTACATTCTTCACATCACACGGGCTTGTATCCAATACTTAACCTCCTGTCAGCAAACATGTAAGTCTTGCAGTCAGCTGTTCCTCTGTCTGACATATGCCGCGACGCGCATCTGACTTGCTTGGCTTGCTTTGTTTAATGTGCGCCTAGTTTGTCTCCCGGCATTGCTTTGTGGACGGCTGCACATGCCCTTAGGGAAGTATCCAATACTTTCCAGTGAACAGAAAAGAAGGTTGCTGACAGAGGAAAAGCTTCACTACCCCACGAAAATGGAAAGGGTCTTATAAAATATGATTATCATGTTTTGTACAAAAGGTTCAGATATTCTGATATTGATAGAAACAAATGTAATTGTCTTTCCCCATTAAAATTTTTTTTAAACAATTCCAAGTTGTACTGTCTATGTGTAGTTATAGGTGGTAGTGAAGTGGAAAATTATAACAGCTAGACAATTCCGTAGGGGTCACAATGATGACCAGCAAGATTTATTTTTTGGTTCCTTTAAGCTTCAGTGCAGATAGAAAATCTGTAACCCTGATAGGCTGAAGGTTTTCTGCCACTAAATATAAAAATAGCAAACCTTGAGATGAGGATTGGGAAGAAAGAGAGGCATTTTCAACACTGAAGCTAAGACATGTACTTAATTTACCAGTGTCTCTTACTGATTTCTAATTTCTTTCCAATGAGCTAGAAAAGGTCTGGCTAGAGAAGAACCAATAAAAACAAACACTGAACTAACTGCTTTAGAGAGAATGCAAGAGTTAGTGCTAAGGAATGGTATAGCTTTGAAAGCTGTTTTAAGTCTCAGTGAGGAAGAAAGAATAATAAAAATGATGGTGCTAACTAATTCATTCAGAGGGTTGTGAGGTATATTGCATTTAATCTTCAACAAAATTCATGAAGTAAACAAGAATATATTTGTAGTCATTCTTATATTTCAAATAAGGGAAATGAGGATTAGATAAGGTCCTGTGTCCAGGTATACTACTGAGCAAGTATGCTGTACTGGTATGATAAATGATAGATTCTCTTTCTAAATCTGTAACATTTTATGCTTTCCAGTCTGCTCAAAGAGTTTATCTGAGAGATCAGTTCAGTTCAGTTCAGTTCAGTTCAGTTCAGTCGCTCCAGTCGTGTCTGACTTTTTGCGAACCCATGAACTGCAGCACGCCAGGCCTCCCTGTCCATCACCAGCTCCCGGAGTTCACTCAAACTCATGTCCGTCGAGTTGGTGATGCCATCCAGCCATCTCATCCTCGGTCGTACGCTTCTCCTCCTGCCCCCAATCCCTCCCAGCATCAGAGTCTTTTCCAATAAGTCATCTCTTCACATGAGGTGGCCAAAGTATTGGAGTTTTAGCTTTAGCATCACTCCTTCCAATGAATATCCAGGACTGATTTCCTTTAGGATGGACTGGTTGGATCTCCTTGCAGTCCAAGGGACTCTCAAGAGTCTTCTCCAACACCACAGTTCAAAAGCATCAATTCTTCGGTGCTCAGCTTTCTTCACAGTCCAACTCTCACATCCATACACGACCACTGGAAAAACCAGAGCCTTGACCAGACAGACCTTTGTTGACAAAGTAATGTCTCTGCTTTTTAATATGTTGTCTAGGTTGGTCATAACTCTCCCTCCAAGGAGTAATGGGTCTTTTAATTACATGGCTGCAAACACCAACTGCAGTGATTTTGGAGCCCCCAAAATAAAATCAGCCAATGTTTCCACTGTTTCCCCATCTATTTGCCATGAAGTGATGGGACCAGATGCCATGATCTTCGTTTTCTGAATGCTGAGCTTTAAGCCATCTTTTTCACTCACCTCTTTCACTTTCATCAAGAAGCTTTTTAGTTCCTCTTCACTTTCTGCCATAAGGGTGGTGTCCTCTGCATATCTGAGGTTATTGATGTTTCTCCCAGTAATCTTGATTCCAGCTTGTGCTTCTTCCAGGTCAGTGTTTCTCATGATGTACACTGCATGTAAGTCAAATAAGCAGGGTGACAATATACAGCCTTGAAATACTCCTTTTCCTATTTGGAACCAGTCTGTTGTTCCATGTCCAGTTCTAACTGTTGCTTCCTGACCTGCATATAGGTTTCTCAAGAGGCAGGTTGGGTGGTCTGGTATTCCCATCTCTTTCAGAAATTTCCACAGTTTACTGTGATCCATACAGTCAAAGGCTTTGGCATAGTCGATAAAGCAGAAATAGCTGTTTTTTTGGAACTCTCTTGCTTTTTCAATGATCCAGTGGATGTTGGCAATTTGATATCAGGTTCCTCTGCCTTTTCTAAAACTAGCTTGAAAATCTGGAAGTTCACGGTTCATGTATTGCTGAAGCCTAACTTGGAGAATTTTGAGTATTACTTTACTAGCGTGTGAGATGAGTGCAATTGTGTGGTAGTTTGAACATTCTTTGGCATTGCCTTTGTTTGGGATTGGAATGAAAACCGACCTTTTCCAGTCCTATGGCCACTGCTGAGTTTTCCAAATTTGCTGGCATATTGAGTACAGCACTTTCACAGCATCATCTTGCAGGATTTGAAATAGCTCAACTGGAATTCCATCACATCTACCAGCTTTGTTCATAGTGATGCTTTCTAAGGCCCATTTGACTTTGCCTTCCAGGATGTCTGGCTCTAGGTGAGTGATCACATCATCATGATTATCCGGGTCATGAAGATCTTTCTTGTACAGTTCTTCTGTGTATTCTTGCCACCTCTTCTTAACGTTTTCTGCTTCTGTTAGATCCATACCATTTCTGTCCTTTATCAAGCCCATCTTTGCATGAAATGTTCCTTTGGTATCTCTAATTTTCTTGAAGAGATCTCTAGTCTTTCCCATTCTGTTGTTTTCCTCTATTTCTTTGCACTGAGCGCTTAGGAAGGCTTTCTTATCTCTCCTTGCTATTCATTGGAACTCTGCATTCAGATGCTTATATCTTTCCTTTTCTCCTTTGCTTTTTGCTTCTCTTCTTTTCACAGCTATTTGTAAGGCCTCCTCAGACAGCCGTTTTGCTTTTTTGCATTTAGGTGCTTCCAAATCAGTTAAAATTTGGATAAAGCAACACTCTTTGGATAAAGCAACTGTCACTAATACATAAGATTATTATTTTTCCCCCAAAGGAATTGTACAAACATTTATACAATGGTATAGTGTAAAAGACTGTAATATGTTGTCTCAGTAAAATTGCCACACATTTTTGTATGCCAATGTACCAGGTAAACTTTAACTTGAATTTAGTAATACTAAATACCAATTTGAGTAGATAACAATATATATATAATAAATGGTAGATGTTCCAGGTGATTCAGTAGTAAAGAATCGACCTGCCAAGCGGGAGACATGAGTTCGATCTCTGGATCGGGAAGGTACCCTGGACAAGGAAAGGGAAACTCATTCCATTATTCTTGCCTGGGAAATCCCATGGACAGAGGAGCCTGGTAGGTTACAGTCCATGGGGTCATAAGAGCTGGACATGACTTAGCGATTAAACAACAGCAACAATATGATATGTGGATAAATCATTTTATTTAAATAATACTCTATATTAGAAAAGCAATTGCTTTTCTCTTTAAGAATTATTTTTATTAAGGTTGTTATTAAATTTTAAAATCAGAATGATTAAGTATATTATGCATAATTCATCACCAATTTATTTATCCTTCTTTCAAACATGGAGTTCAATTAAGTACCAGGGACATATCCTAAGCACAATGACTGCAATTTCACATCTAGCTTAACTAGAACAGAAAACAAAACAAAATAAAACCTTACAGAGGGAAATACAATAAAAAACACATGATGTGGTTAGAAATACTTTCCTGATGGCTGGTATCAGGAATTTTTAGAAACATCACTAAGTGATTGTTTCATCTATGTTGCCCTGAAAGTGAAATTGAAGTCTCTCAGTCATGTCCAACTCTTTGCAACCCCATGGACTGTAGCCTACCAGGCTCCTCTGTCCATGGGATTTTCCTGGCAATAGCACTGGAGTGGATTGCCATTTCCTTCTCTAGGGGATCTTCCCGACCCAGGGATTGAATCTGGGTCTCCCGCATTGTAGACAGACGCTTTACCATCTGAGCCACCAGGGATGTTAAATATTGCTTTGACCTTTCATTTATTTATATTTCAACATGCATATGACATTGTGCTAGAAAAGAAGGTTAATATGCCCATGTTTTTGCACCACTCTTTAGTGTAAGGTAAATGGAAGAAACACGTGCCAAAATTCAATCCATAAAGTATTACACGTATGACTTTAGAAAAAAGTTGCTCTGTTGTGTCTGACTCTGTGGTTCCATGGAATGTAGCCCACCAGGCTTCTCCGTCCATGGAATTTCCCAAGCAAGAATACTGAGGCCAATTGCTATTTCATACTCCAAGGGATCTCCCCTACCCGGGGATCTAACCTGCATTGCTTTTGTCTCCTGCATTGGCAGACAGGTTCTTTACCACTAGCGCCACCTGGGAAGCCCAGGACTTTAGAATGTGCACAAATTGCAGTAGGGACACAAAAGAGGGAACGTGGGGAGGTGTGCTGTTTACTGTGGAGTGGTATCTTCAGGAAATATCCCATAGAAGAGGTGACAGGTAATAGGATAAGGGTGGGGATGATTCCAGGAAAAGGCAGAGCAGAAAGCAGCTTGTAGAGTGTAATATTTCTGTGTTATGAAGTTGTTTTCCTTTTATAAAAAATAACTTATTTATTTATTTTTGGCTGTGCTAGGTATTCTTCGCTCTGTGTGGGCTTCAGTTGTTTCACGGTGTGTAGAATCTTTCCAGACCAGAAATCGAAATTGTGTCCTGCACTGACAGGTGGATTCCTAGCCCCCTGTGCCACCATCCCACTGCACCACCAAGGAAGTCCCTGAAGTTGTTTTCTTTTTCCTTAAAATTTTACTAACATCTTCCTTCGTGGCTCAGTGTAAAGAATCTGTCTACCAGTGCAGGAGATGCCAGTTTGGGAAGATCCCCTGGAGAAGGAAGGTAGGAAAGATCCTCTGGAGATGGAAATGGCAACTCATTCCAGTAGTCTTGCCTGGGAGATCTCACGGACAGAGGAGCCAATGGGCTGCAGTCCATAGGGTTGCAAAGAATTAGAGAAGACTTAGCTTTAAACAACAATATTCACATTGACTTTAACTTTGAGCAATGAAGTTGGACTCTATATTAAGTACTACAAAATTCAGTCCCTCTTTTGAACCTTTGAATTTTCTAGAATCAAGAAATCTGCTTATGAAACTGTAGCCAATGTTCAAATAGGATGTTACGTGTTGTTTATGGCCACTTGAAGCCATAACTGGATTTTTTTCAGTTCATGAACTGGTTTACGATGGTTATAACTTTAATGCAGTTTGGAGTTTACAAAGGTGATTGCCAGTGAAGTTTGGTTCTTGTTTATACCCATCTGAAAGTAACTTAAAGGTCACCTCCTTGTCAAGAAATTTAAGGAAAGAAAATTTGTTTCTGTATCTTAAAAACTCTTCCTAAATGAAAATGTCCTATATCACGTGTCAGTAAGTCACCTATTATCTTGTATAATGTTATCGTTCATCTAAGATCTATATATACTCTTATTTATTTACTGTTCTTAAATACACATAAAACTTTAACTTAAAATGCATAGAGAAAAATATTAAAGAACTATAATAAAATATTAATACTAGCTGTGTGCACTTCATACAAATTAAATACGCTTGTTATTTTCTCCCTTATATTCTTCTATATTTTTCAGTTTTGTTAGTAGGCATATAATATATTTAAAATAATATATTTGTTTAAAAAGCACCTAAAATTCTACAAACATTTTAAAAATTAAGCAAAAGAGTGTGAAGCAAAAATACTAGACGGAATTAATTCTGATGGCAAAGGCTGAATGTTTTCTGAGCCTAAGAATGTTTTGATTCTTCTTTTTCTTTTCATGTTGTAACATTACTGCTCATATATGAATTTTATGGAACATACAATTTTCACTTTTATAAAAACTTATTGCTATAGTCCAGTACCTAAAAGGACAACTTAGGCCATAAGTTTCTATATCATACAGATTGATAAATAATTTCAGGTTGACTAAAGCGATAATGTAGATATAAGAAGACTAATATATATTTGCACTATATCAACTGTCCTGTAAACTGGTGATGGTGAAATTGACAGTCATTTCCATAGTTAAATTCTCAAATGGGAAATCTGTATCTGTGGCCTAGGGATGTTTCTAGCCATGGTATAACTGACATTTTAAAAAATGTATTTTAAAGTCTCAATTCCCCTTATCCACCTTGTTATCAGAAGTCTTAAAAATTTTTAATGTATCAGGTTATTTTTTTCAATTCCCAGACCCTTAATGTAAGGATTAAGCCTAATAATATTAACAGTTGTATGACAATCTTGGTTCATTTGATTTACTAGCACATGGAAACAGAATCAAGACTTTGTCTTTTCCTCTCAGTTACTGATTTCTTAAAGTAGATTGTTAGGTAATTTAAAAAAAAGAAGTAAATGAATTTAAAAATAGCCATGTTAACCTAAATTCATTATCAGTTCCTTAAATAGAATTTTTATACCAACTTCTCAGTCTTCCCTCTTTTTTATTCTCCAATGGTATGAATTATTTTATTGATTAGGAAGCTACAGCCTGAATACATAATGAAAATTCACATGAAAAACACATTTTAGTAAGAAATTAATAGTTTGAATAGTGAAAACCCAATTTTCCTGTGTTCAATCTTGTCATCTTTTCCTGTTATTTCCCACATGTACTTCAAAGATCACTGATTCTTAGAACTGTGCAGATAATCAAATAAAATTAAATAATTATATAAAATATGTTTTTTCAAGGCTAATGTCTAGCTCTCTCACATAAGCACAGTTATATTCTATATATTCAGAAGCAAAATATATTATTAGATAATTAAACAGCTTTGAATATGTACTATTATTGAAAAACTCATACAATAGTATTTCATATGTTGTTTCAGAAATTATATACTTTATTGAAAACAAGCTATTGATGTAAAGCTAACAAAAAGCACTAAAAGAATTTTAAACTTTAGGGAATTATTATATGATAGGCAATGTGCTATAGGACTTTCTACAAGCATTATCTATTTTAATCCTCCTAAGACTCTAGTAAGTGGATACCATGATATTCATTTTTCAATCAAGGAAAAAATCAGGCTTTAGGGAATGTTTAATAAACTTTTCCTGGGTCACATGGTTTCTGAGATTCAAGCCAAAGGTCTATTTGACTTTATGTATTATGCTCAAACATTATACTATCTTGTCTCTCTTCATGTAGTGACAGTGATTCATTATCAACTAGATTCTAATGCTTAGCTTTCCTGTACAAAATAAAGTATACATTCATATGACAAAAAATACTTACGCATAAATTTCACTTGCCAAACTAACACATGGTAGTAAATGGCAATGATTAATTAGGAGAAATAATGTTTTGCAGTTATGATGGCATGTTTATGTCACTAGTGCTGAAATTTCATGTTTTTGCTAGTATAAAAATGAAAAAACAGGACTTCCCTGGTGGTCTAGCAGGTAAGAATCTGCTTACCAATAGACCTGGGTGCAATCCTTGGTCAAGGAAGATTCCAGATGCCACGGAGCAGCTAGGTCCAGGTGCCACAGCTGTTCAGCCTGCCCTCTTAGCTGGGGAGTCACAGCTAGTGAGTCCGGGCACCTAGAGCCTGTGCTCGGCAACAAGAGAAGCCACTGCGATGAGCGTGGCCCTTGCTTGCCACATCACGAGAAAGTCATTGGCAGCAATGAAGACCCAATGCTACCAAAAATAAAATAAATCAGTAAAAATAAATCCAAATAGACTCTAAAATACTATAATAAACAAAGGAAATGTTCAAGTCCAAACATAAGAAATGGGGATAGAAAGAGAGCTCTTCATTTTTAAATGATGCAGATAATGCAAGGATATACACAGATAGAAGCAGTGAATGTCCTCCTTTACCAGGCCCCCAAATTCCTGCTAGAGATAACCGTTCCCCCCAGCCAACCCTAACCAGGTAAGTTAATTTTCCAGGGCCTTTTCTACACACACACACACACACACACACACACACACACACACACAGACATATACACACACACCTACTTCTTAAAATAACACATATATTGAGTCATTACATGTACTAACTTGTTTTTTTATCCCTTCGTATACGCTGGAAATTCTTTCATATTCAGTTCAAGTAGGGTACTCTTTTTCTTTTATATAGCTTAACATTCTAGTTGAAACACTTAATTATATGACCCTTGCCTTATAAATATATTTGTTAGCTATTTCTAAATATTCTCTACTATAAAAAAATGCTACAGTAAAGATTTGGGTTATATACTTTTGTGCATAATTTTTGGATATAATCTTATCAGTGAAATTCTGTGTCAAAGGGTAGGTGCGTTTATGATAGATGCTGCCAACTTCCTTTAACCTTGTAATATATTTCTGTGTATTAAATGTAACACATTTAGAACTGGTTCTGTGTTTATTGTCAGCATTTCAAATAGATCTCACCACTTCCCAATAAATTTAAGCAGATCTGTGAGATTATTGTTGACAGCTTAGTTAAATAAGCTTTCTTAGCTCTTCCAATCTGTGTGATTTTAATTCCTCCAGAGCCAGAGATGTTACTGAAAAGGGTCCTTTTAGTTGAGATAGCAACAACAATGTATTTGTGTATGGTAGCATTTGTTAAGTAGACTGATTTTTCACAGAAAATGTGCATGTTTCATAAAACAGTTCAGAATTTTTTGATGCCCTGTGGCCACAATTGCTTTTACTGGAATTTTTCAGAGGTTTGACTAATTCTAAAATTCCTCTCATTTTGCTAAGCTTATCTTTGAAATAATAGTTTAATCTTTAATGCACTCATTTTTCCTAGAAATATACATGTGCTGTAATAACTCATCAATATAAAATATTATAGATATTAAGGACATAATTAATATAATAGTTGATTTTATACATTAGCCAATGACTTAAAATATTTAAATTTTCCAGCCTTTGAAAGTTAGTGTATCTAGTCCAGAAAGCATTAAACACATGTTGTTAAAACTGATCCATCAACTGCCATATTTAAAGAATGTCTTGTAGTTTTCATAACACTTTTCACACTCCTTTTTCTCATCTTTTTTTAAAAAAATTTATTTTAATTGGAGGCTAATTACTTTACAATATTGTAGTGGTTTTGCCATACATTGACATGAGTCAGCCGTGGGTGGACATGTGTTCCCCACCCTGAACCCCCCTCCCACCTCCCTCCCCATCCCATCCCTCAGAGTCATCCCAGTGCACCAGCCCTGAGCACCCTGTCCCATGCATCAAACCTGGACTGGCGATATGTTTCACATATGATAATATACATGTTTCAATGCTACTTGCTCAAATCGTCCCAGCCTCACCTTCCCCCACAGAGTCCAAAAGACTGTTCTATACTTCTGTGTCTCTTTAGCTGTGTCGTATATACGGTCTTCATCTTTCTTAAAGCAAATTTGACCACATCACTCCCAAGCATGAGATAGTTCATGACTTCATTTGCTGATGATGCAGAGTTCAATTTTTTTTTCACAATTTACTGAAAGCTCTTGTCACTTTCTCTGGCCCTTTTCTACAGTTGACAGCATTCCATCTTATGACCATGTGCTACATCTGTTCAAACATTTTTCCTACTCCCCACCCCAGCAGCTCAAGTGATGCTTCCTCTATGAAACAGTGTGAGATTTTTCCCTCTTTTACGTAGAAGTAGTCAGTACTATCTAGGGTCATCTGTGAAACTAATGTAACTTATTCATTATATCATGTTTAACATTTCATTGCAAGGATTTCTTTACATAACATTTTTTTTCCTAACAGATTGTGGATTTCTTCCAATCAGGGAAACTATCTTTATATTTATTTAGAAAAATGTATACCTTAGAAACATTCCCCAACATTTTGGACGGATTATTAATAAATGAATTTGCCATTTGAGAATGCAGACAAAAACATCTCTAATTAAAATTTGAATAATCCTTAGTGAAACTTCAAGGAGTATGATTCTCACTATAAGATGTTACTTTACTATTCTGTTTACTATGCTGTCTCCAGAAGTGTGGGTGGGAATTTGATCCTGCTAGGAGATTCTGGAGGTTAGGAGTTAAGATCATCGCATTAAAACAAAAGCTGCAGTAAAGGAAATAAGAAAAAGCCACATCGTAGCTTAAAGAAATGACCAAAGACTTTTCACTGCACACCCTCATTTAAGTATATTTTTCTTTTCATGTAATTATTATGAAAGTTTACTGTTATTATACCTTTCATCATTCACACTGGTGTATCAAACACTATACTTTCAATTTTCTTATTATTGTCTGTAGCATTTAACATAGTGAGAGCCATATGGTTGGCACTTACAAAAGACCTTTAAAAGACTTAACTAATTAAAGTCGTATTCAACTCTTTGCGACCCCATTGAATTCTCCAGGCCAGGATACTGAAGTCAGTAGCCGTTCCCTTCTCCAGTGGATCTTCCAGACCCAGGAATGGAACAGGGTTCTCCTACATTGCAGGCAGATTCTTTACCAGCTGAGCTACCAGGGAATCCCACGTAAAGACAAGCAGTATCAAAATGCCTGATGATTTTTAATGGACAGTGTTACAAACACTACAGGCAGATAATATCCAAATTTATTTATTAATATAACCAGCACGTTGAGCTTTTAGTAAGGACCAGGCTCTGTGTTAGGAATTTTGTGTCGCCATTCATCTGATCTTCACAACAAACCTCTGAGATAGGCACCATTATTATTTTTGTCATTTACCTATGTGGAAACAGGTTTATTGAGGTTAAATGACTTTCAAAGATATACCCCCTGGAGGAGTGCATGGCAACCCACTCCAGTATTCGTGCCTGGAGAATCCCATGGACAGAGGAAGCCTGGCAGGCTACAGTCCATAGCGTGTCGAAGTCGGACACGACTGAAGCGACTTAGCACACATGCACACACAAAGATGTATCACCTGGGAGTGGTAGAGGTAGGAAGGACTCAAGTCAGAAGAAGTTGATTTCAGAGTCCACAATCATAACCACTTGCATTCTTTCTACCTTAAACTTAGAAGGAAAGATGTTTTCTGGTTATTTCAGCAATAGACTGCCATATACTAAAACTTCTCTTCTGCACGTTTTTGAGATTGAATATTAATTTAGGAAATGACAAATGAATTAAAATCAGAAAATAGGTTTAATAAATTAGTTCCTAAATGCAGGGTGCCTGCATGCGTGCTCAGTTGTGTCAGACTCTGTGACCCCATGCATTGCAGTGTTCCAGTCTCCTCTGTGTATGGGATTCTCCAGGCAAGAATACTGGAATGGGTTGCCATTTCCTTCTCCAGTGGACCTTCCCAATCCAGGGATGGAACCTGTGTTTCTTATGTCTCCTGCCTTGGCAGGAAAATTCTTTACCATTGAGCCACCTGCAAATCCCCTCTAAATGCAGGGACATTAGGGAAATCACTCTAGATAGAATATTGACAGTGGATTAGAAATCGAATGACCAGATTTTAAAATTTAAAAAAAATAAAAATAAAAAAATAAAACATTTTAAATCTTAAAAAAAAAAAAAAAAGAAATCCAATGACCATTTTACATAGGAAAAATCCCATGGATCAAGAAGCCTGGTCAGCTACAATCCACAGGATTGCAAAGAGTCAGACATGATCGAGCAACTGAGCACACATACACACACACACACACGCACATGCTTTTTGAAATCAAATTATGTAAATGGGAAAATATGATCTCTAGTTCCTGAAGATTATCTCTATTTTTATTGGAATTAAGTAGCTGTTTCTATAGTAAGTGTGTAACTACACAGGGAAGCAGATAAATTGGATTTAAAAGAAATCAAAGTTCCAGTGCAACTTGTGTTTATTTTTTTTCATTTCGAGAGAAATTCAAAACATTATAAAACCAGTTTGAACAATCCAAAGCTTCAATATATTATCTTGTTCTGTATCTATAGATTTTTTATGAAATAGTCTATTATATGGTATTTCTTTAAAATAATTTTATTCTAATTTAATTTGAATATGTTCATTGTTATCCACGTGAAAGGTCTCTGAATGTAAGACCTCTTTACATAATGTCCTCACTTATTTTCAATAGTCAAATTTTAATATCGGAATTGCACCTCTAGAAAGTGACCTTTGGAATCATATAGTTGAGTATTTTTGTTCAGATAAGGGTAGGTGAGGAATTACAACGATCTGTTTCTCTGTGTATTCATTCTCTTGTCTGTCACATCGCATTCTTTTTTAATTTTTCATTTGTTAATTTAAGTGTCACATGGATAAACCATGAGGATGCAAATATGAATCTAATGTTTTTCTTAAAAAGCTTAGGGTGTTTTAATAAAGAGATTTAACATTCTAATTAAATATTTAATTAAACTCAGCCTAAAAAAGTATCTCTGTTTAGCGGGGCTAGAAAGGAAGAACATTGGTCCTATTGGAGGGAACCTGTAAATACAATAAGATAACCAGACCAGTCAAATTTGCTACATGCATCTGAGAGGTAATAGAGTCAAATACTGACAGGAAAAATGGGCAACAGAATCGCTGTCATAATCTTACTGTGAGTTAGTCATGGAGTTACAGATAGTATTGTCTTCAAAATATATATTATTTTCTGCAAGAAAATCGTCATGCACATGTTCTGCTGGGAGTTGGAGACAGATATTAACAAAGACAAAATTGTTTTTAGCTTACTACAGCATACTATCTGTAGAAGCCAGTTTCTGGAGCCCACCATCTCTACCTGGATGTACAGGTATTTGCAACTTGGCATGTTCTATTAGAAAACTGAATTCATTTGCTGCCCTTCTCCTCATCTCTGGTTATATGTTCTTGGGCCTGCTGTCTTATTTTGGCTAATGACAAGACAATGCCTCTTCACTGCTGCCTGAAGGAAAAAAATCTCAGCATCATCCCTAACTCTTTCTCCATTGCCCTCACTTATGATACACACCATCACACATGTTGTAAATAATCAAGTTCTATCAATTCTCTCAGAAATGTCTGACATTTTTTTCTAATATTTTTACCATTTTTTCCCTGACTCTCCCACCCTCTCTAGAAAGTAAGTCCCTTGAGACCAAGGACCTTAACTGTTTTATTCACAGAATGCACTGGTTATTTCAAACACCCTCTTCCAACAACACAAGAGCAGACTCTACATAAGGACATCACCAGATGGTCAACGCTGATATCAGACTGATTATATCCTTTGCAGCCAAAGATGGAGAAGCTCTATACAGTCGGCAAAAACAAGACTGGGAGCTGACTGTGGCTCAGATCATGAACCCCTTATTGCCAAATTCATACTTAAATTGAAAAAAGTGGGGAAAACCAATAGACCATTCAGGTATGACCTAAGTCAAATCCCTTATGACTATACAGTGGAAGTGAGAAATAGATTTAAGGGACTAGATCTGATAGACAGAGTGCTTGGTGAACTATGGACAGAGGTTCATGACATTGAGAGGAGTCAGGGAGCAAGACCATCCCCAAGAAAAAGAAATAGAAAGAGCAAAATGGCTGTCTGAGGAACTCAGACAAATAGCTATGAAAAGAAGCAAAAAGCAAAGGAGAAAAGGAAAGCTATAAGCATCTGAATGCAGAGTTCCAAAGAACAGCAAGGACAGATAAGAAAGCCTTCCTCAGCAATCAGTGCAAACAAATAGAGGAAAACAACAAAATGGGAAAGACTAGAGATTTCTTCAAGAAAATTAGAGATACCAAGGGAATATTTCATGCAAAGATGGGCTCAAAAAAGGACAGAAATGGTACGGACCTAACAGAAGCAAAAGATATTAAGAAGGGTGGCAAGAATACACAGAATAACTCTACAAAAAAGATCTTCATAACTCAGATAATCACGATGGTGTGATCACTCACACTCACCTAGGGCCAGACATCCTGGAATGTGAAGTCAAGTGGGCCTTAGGAAGCATCACTACGAACAAAGCTAGTGGAGGTGATGGAAATCCAGTTGAGCTATTTCAAATCCTAAAAGATGATGCTGTGAAAGTGCCGCACTCAATACGCCAGCAAATTTGGAAAACTCAGCAGTGGCCACAGGACTGTAAATGGTCAGTTTACATTCCAATCCCAAAGAAAGGCAATGCCAAAGAATACTCAAACTACTGCACAACAGCACTCATCTCACATGCTAGTAAAGTAATGCTCAAAATTCTCCAAGCCAGGCTTCAGGAATATGTGAACCATAAAATTCCAGATGTTCAAGCTGGTTTTAGAAAAGGCAGAGGAATCAGAGATCAAATTGCCAACATCTGCTGGATCATTGAAAAAGCAAGAGAGTTCCAGAAAAACATCTATTTCTGCTATATTGACTATGCCAAAGCTTTTGACCATGAATCACAATAAACAGTGGAAAATTCTGAAAGAGATGGGAATACCAGACAACCTGACCTGCCTCTTGAGAAATCTGTATGCAGGTCAGGAAGCAGAAGTTAGAACTGGACATGGAACAACAGACTGGTTCCAAATAGGAAAAGGAGTACGTCAAGGCTGTATATTGCCACCCTGCTTATTTAGCTTATATGCAGAGTACATCATGAGAAATGCTGGGCTGGAGGAAGCACAAGCTGGAATCAAGATTGCCAGGAGAAATATCAATAACCTCAGATATGTAGGTGACACCACCCTTATGGCAGAAAGTGAAGAAGAACTAAAGAGCCTCTTGATGAAAGTGAAAGAGGAGAGTGAAAAAGTTGGCTTAAAGCTCAGCATTCAGAAAACTAAGATCATGGCATCTGGTCCCATCACTTCATGGCAAATAGATGGAGAAACAGTGGAAAGAGTGTCAGACTGTATTTTGGGGGCTCCAAAATCACTGCAGATGGTGACTGCAGCCATGAAATTAAAAGATGCTTACTCCCTGGAAGAAAAGTTATGATCGACCTAGACAGCATATGTAAAAAGCAGAGACATTACTTTGTCAACAAAGGTCTGTCCAGTCAAGGCTATGGTTTTTCCAGTGGTCATGTATGGATGTGAGAGTTGCACTGTGAAGAAAGCTGAGTGCCAAAGAATTGATGCTTTTGAACTGTGGTGTTGGAGAAGACTCTTGAGAGTCCTTTGGACTGCAAGGAGATGCAACCAGTCCATCCTAAAGGAGATCAGTTCTGGGTATTCATTGGCAGGACTGATCTTGAAATTGAAACTATAACACTTTGGCCAACCGATGCGAAGAGCTGACTTATTGCAAGGGCCCCAATGCTGGGAAAGATTCAGGAGAAGGGGATAACAGAGAATGAGATGGTTGGATGGCATCACTGACTCAGTCGACATGAGTTTGGGTAAACTCCGGCAGTTGGTGATGGACAGGGAGGCCTGGCGTGCTGCAGTCCACGGGGTCACAAAGAGTTGGACACAACTGAGCGACTGAACTGAACTGACGCCTAGTTCATTGAAGAGTTCCTGGCATACAGTAAGCCCTCAACAAATATCTGTTAAATGATCATATTAACTCCTAATTATGGAATAAGTCAACAACTAATATTTTTAGAGGATTATTACCTGCCAGGAATAGAGATATGTGCTTTGCAAAGATTTTGTATGTAATCCTCAGAATTACTCCAGAATAGATTGGCTTAACAAGGTTGGTTGGACTCAGATGCCCATGTTGATTGTTATTGGGTTTTACTTAACCAGGGCTTTCCAGACAGCACAAGTCATCAAGAATCTTCCTGCCAGTGCAGGGGACATAAGAGACTCAACTTTGATCCCTGGGTTAGGAATATCCCTTGGAAGAGGAAAATGGCAACCCACTCCAGTATTCTTGCCTGGAAAATCCCATGGACAGAGGAGCCTGGTGGGCTACATCCATGGGATTTCAGAGTCACACATGACTGAGCACACACAGTTTACAGTTTTTATTAATTGCCCTTCTGAGGCAGGAGATAGATGGGTCCCAGGAAGAGTGGCTTTTGTCCCCTGTTGAGAGATACTCCAAAATAGCAGGAGAGAGGAGAAGCTGAGCTATGCTCAGGTAAGAGAGCATATATTTCTCATTCTGGAGGTCACGGAGACCTTCCAGACTACACATGTGCAGAAAGTCTCCTTGGTGATCAATGGAGAGAAGGTATCACCTCTGAGCAAGTGATGCCAACCTCCCCATAGGCCTCTTGGCTATAACTGATCGTGGCTGAGACATGTGTGTACACATGGGAGGACCCTGAGATATACCAAATACAGACTCAGAATCAGGCAAAGCAAGACGACTGGCCAAAGGAAATTGGAAGGAAATTGTTATAGATATCTCTTCCACTTGTATTAAATCCCTCTGTATCAATCTGTATTAAACTGGTGATCTTCCAATAAAAGCAATTCAAACTACCACTAGGTCTTGACTCTCTCTCTCCCTCTCTGAGTCCACCAATGTGTCTGTCAACAGGTACCCTTTTTACATCCTAATAAATACTTACCTTGCTTCATCACTTTGTTTCTTTGTGGAAATTCATTTCTACACAGCTGATGGGCTAAGATGTTTCACTGGCCACTGAATCCTTGTGGCCTAGTGGTTAGGACTCAATGCTCTCCCTGCCATGGCCTGACCCTCAATCTCTCTGGCAGGGAAGCAAAATCCTGCTTCAGCTCCTTCAGGCTGAGGTCACTTGAGGTCACTTTTACAGCACTATGATCTATAAGAAATATATATTTGGTCTTTGTTCACAGTTCTATGCTTAAAGCTCCCCAAACCTTTGGCATTTCCTAAGTGCTAAAAGCTTTAAAATGTCTCTTGTGTTAATAAGATGAGTTGAGAAATGCACTAAGGATGGGAGCTGGCTGCCAGGAGAACCAGGCATGTGATTAGAGGGTTGGAAATTTCAGTCTCACCTTCAGAACTCCTGGGAGATGAAAGGGACTGGAGGTTGAATCAGTTACCAGTGGTCAATGATTTAATCAACCAAGCTTTTGTAATGAAGCCTCTAAAACAACCCACAAGAGTGGGGTTCAGAGAGCTTCCATGCTGATGGACATGTGTAGGAACTGGCAGAGTAGCATGTCTGGAGAGGGTGTGGAAACGTTGCATCCTTCCCCTATACCTTGTTCTAGATATCTCTTCCATCTGTATTAAATCCCTCTGTGTCAATCTGTATTAAACTGGTGATCTAGTAAGTGAAATGTTTTTCTGAGTACTGAGCCACTTTACAAGTTAATCAATCCTGGGAAGGGGTCTTGGGAACCTTTGAGCTTCATCCAGTTGGTTAGAAGCATAGGCAAGAATTTGGGCTTGCGGCTGGCATCTGAAGTGGTGGTGGTGGTTGTGGTAGGGTATTGTGAAGCAGTGTGAGCCCTCAACCTGCAGGACCTGATGCTATTTCCCAGTAGACAGTGTCAGAATCAAGTTGAATTCTTGGACAATTTGCTGGTGTCTGAGAATTGTTTGATGTTATGAGAAAAGTACTCTATACCCTCTGACACACAAACTTTGGAATTGGGTCCAGGAGTCTAAAAGACCCACCAACATCCCTTCACTTCCACAGTTCATCAAGCATATTGTTATAATAGCATCATTTTTCTAAAGATTCCCTATAATTCTGCTTTTTTTTTGTTTAAAACCTTTGAATGATTTATATCTCCGTGAAATTTCAAGTGAGATGCATTGTAATTGGGCTACTGCCTACATTTCTAATCTATTTTTCTGGGATTACTTCTAACAATTACTATTAGGGCTATGGGGGTCTACTCCTTAAATTATGCCATTTACCTTATTATCTGTGCCCTACCATTGTTTCTGTTGTTTTCTGTGCCTTGATTTACTTTCTTGTTGCCTGCTTAATTGTCTCCTAACTCTTAGAAAACAGGTGACTCAGTGGTAAAGAATCTGCCTGCTAGTGCAGGAGACTCAAGAGATGAGGGTTTGATCCTTGGGTCAGTAAGATCTCCTGGAGGAGGAAATGACAACCCACTTCAGTATTCTTGCCTGGAGAATCCCCTTGACAGAGGATCCTGGTGAGTACAGTCCATGGAGTCACAGAGAGCTGGACACAACTGAATGACTGAGCATATGCCTTGTTAATTAGCCCCGATTCACCCTTAAAATTCAACTCTAATTCTCATCCTCATTTGCTTGAAAGAGATACTGTGGAAGCTAGATATGCCTGAATTTGCATCCTGGATTTTCTACTACTGGCTGTGTGATTTTAGGCAAGGTCTTAATCCTCAGGTTCTTCATTTTAAAACTGGCACATTAACAACTTAGTTCAAGGGTTATTTCTTTGATTATGCTAAGTCGCTTCAGTCGTGTCTGACTCTGTGTGACCCCAGAGATGGTAGCCCACTAGGCTCCGCTGTCCCTGGGATCTCCAGGCAAGAACACTGGAGTGGGTTGCCTTTTCCTTCTCCAATGCATGAAAATGAAAAGTGAAAGTCAAGTCGCTCAGTCGTGTCCGACTCTTAGCGACCCCATGGCCTGCAGCCTACCAGGCCCCTCTGTCCATGGGATTCTCCAGGCAAGAGTACTGGAGTGGGGTGCCATTGCCTTCTCTGTTCTTTGATTATAGGAGAAAACAAAGCAACGAGAACTTGGCACATACCCTAGGAAAGTCCATTAGATCAATTCCGTACCCCAACATAATCAGTGGAATTAACTGCTCCCATTTAGTTCACAGTTCTACTTCAAAACCTGTAGAAATTATACCTGTTTAAATTCCCAAATCTAACCATCTGGCAGCCACGAAGTAGACTGCAGACGAATAAATGCTGAATTTATTGATATATAATCGAAGTATACTATACTTTCTCAAGTGTACTATTCTTTCTTAAGTTTCTTAAATGCAATCAGTGGGGACTGTTTTGTTATTATTTACTACTAGTAATAAAGAGGTGATTGATTCTGCGTTTTCATAAGCTTTCTACACCTTTTACATCAATAGTACCACACAGTTCAGCATTGAAATCAAACAATGAATTAAATAGAATGACTCATACTAGGAAAGGTCTCCAGGCCCATCAGGTCTTCTTATAGTTTAAGGCAAATATAAATGTCAATGTCAGGTCAAAAGATATAGGGTTAAAAAGTAGGGTGACTCGTGGGAAAAAAAGGCAGTACACAGCCAGTCGGAGGCTGGGACCAGATCTGCTACCACACGTGAGAACAGCTATTTAACATAATGGAAACACTTCTGGGCCAGTGCTTTTTTCAGTACGCTTTGTAAATAATTAGTATTTAAATATATGCAAACTGCTTTTCAACTACTTGAGCAGAGATACTGGCTGGTAAAAACTTGTTGAGTCTTCTCGCTGTGTGATAACACAAAGTTTCCCTTCTGCTTCTTGTGGCAGTGATCTTCTCCTGCTTTACAATGTGTCAGGAGGCAAGGTCTCAGAACTTGCTAAAATACTTCCTGATGATTAGTAATTATTGTTTTTCTTTGGATTCATTTTCTTCAGCGAGGAAGGAGTCACCTACCTAATTTAAATCTATTGCCTGTGATATTAGTGATGACAGTTTATTTCAGCTAATGAGGAACTTTACAAGATGGCTGTATTGCAACCTAGATCCTGGCTCAGAGTTGTCCTTTTATTCATTGACGAAGGTGTGTAACTTCTCATTAACATTAGAAAGAACTGTGAAAGTATAATGGTTACAGAATAGAACAGAATGGATTGTGTCTAGGGGTTAATTTTAATTGCATATAACTGTATTTGGAAGGGCAGCTTAGAAATGACTGTTTAATGATAAGAAACACATTTCTTAACTACAAATAGCAACTGATCTTAGACAAACATTTGTTGTGCCTATAATTCTATTAAAATGAACATTATGGAAGTCCAAGTTTATTTTTTCAAGCATTGAAAATATAATTTTTAATGAGAAATAAATGTCTGTTGTTGATAAACTATTCAGGCTGTGGTATTTTGCAAAGCTATCTTGAAAAGGCTAAGATATTGTGTTTTAGACTGATATGGGGAGAAGGAAATAGCAACCCACTCCAGTGTTCTTGCCTGGAGAATCCCAGGGACAGAGGAGCCTGGTGGGCTGCTGTCCATGGGGTCACACAGAGTAAGACATGACTGAAGTGACTTAGCAGAGCAGCAGCAGCAGACTGATACTGAAGTTGAAATCAGTATGATTGTGGAATAAAAATGAATATAGTCTGCAAGAGATCCTCACTCTACTATGAAGCTTGTAATGTGTCTAAATATTAGGGGGTATAACTACTTGTACATGAGACAGAAAAAAAAACACATTGAAAAGTTCACCTGTATAAATGACCAACAAACATTTGTTGAGAAATCTTTTATGCACAAACTGTTGAGTTTTTTTTTTTTTTAAGAAGGCTGAAGAGGCAAAGCAAAAAACTAATTAGCTACAACACATAGTTATGCATTGCTTTCTAATAGAATATTAGTTATATTGTAATCTGGAGGAAAATGTTTATAATTTACTCAGTGATTCAAAGCATGTGCATGAGTGCTAAGTCATTTCAGTCATGCCCAACTCTTTGCCACCCTATGGACTGTAGCCTGACAGGCTCCTCTGTCCATAGGATTCTCCAGGCAGGAATACTGCAACCCAGGGATTGAATCTATGTCTCTATGTCTCTTGGATTGGTAGGTGGGTTCTTTACCACTAGTGTCACCTGGGAAGTCCTAAATTATTTTAAAAATGACCTAAAAGTCAAGCTGATAATCACAGAATAGTCAAGATACATCGAAATGTGAAGATCATTAGTTCAATTGCAAATTTATGCATAAGGAAAAATATTAATGCTAGGGACTCCAAGGGGAAGATTTAATTTATTGATAGGACAAAGGCTAGGTTGAGGTTTCCTTTTCAAGATTTGAAATTGCCTAAAGTCTAAAATCGTAGTGTCTTATGTAGTCATTAAATCCAAAGTCACAAAGTAAAATATAAAACGTATATAATCAAATATAGGAGAAATAGAACTACTATGCTACACTTCAGATTGATATTCTGTTTAAAACTGGATTCACCATAGTCAGTAGTTCTTTCATTATAAATGATTGTGCTTTTTCTGTTGAGAATCAAATGTAATCTATCTAGGCTTACGGGCTTCCCCTGGGGCTCAGCAGTAAAGAATCCACGTGCAATGCAGGAGATAGGTTTAATGGGGAACCTATCCTGATAGTTTCTAGTCGGGAAGATCCTGTGGAGAATGAAAAGCAACCCACTCCAGTATTCTTGCCTAGGAAATCCCATGGACAAAGGAGACTGGTGAGTTATGTCCGGGTTGCAAGAGTTGGATACGACTTAGTGACTAAACAACAATGACGACATGCAATACATGCATCTTAAGCACTAGAATCAAATTCTGTTTGGTGAGTAAGATGTTCACCTATGGGAACTAGTGATAACAGTGGGAATAACAGATTTATGTCTCCCATTTCCTTCTCATGTCACTGAGGTATACCAAGTGAAATGGAATGTAAAACTGTCTAACACAAATTTATGTAAGTTGTTATTTCTGTATCTCTCACATTCTCTCTGGCTTTTGCTGACCTTTTACAGTTTTATTTGAGTTAAATTTGTTTAGGATAGTCCTACATTCTAATGCATGAGAGATAAAGATTGAATAAAATTTTAAAGAGAGAGCAAGACTAGATTATGAATATGTATGATATCAATATTCATACATCAATATCAGTATGAATGAACAGCAATAATGAAGCAATATATCAATTGAAACAAAGCATAAAAAATGGAAATTTCATGACAATATCTGCAATGTTCAAATGATCCAAGTTTCACAAAAATGGCCAGCTAGGGGAGATTCTAGGTTCTAACAGAATTAACTTGGTCCATGAATATGTGAAGAAGGAAGAATTTTATATAAAAGTCTAGTTTTTTTTTTTCAATTAGAGTGTACAACAATAATAAACTTTCATTCCCACATTACAACAACTTACTGGACCTAAGCATTAACTAATCCTCATTTAGATGCAGGCAGGGGAGGAGCTTCCTTGGTGGCTAAGAAGGTAAAGAACCCACCTGGGTAGGGAAGAGCCCCTGGGGAAGGGAATGACTACCCACACTACTATTCTTGGAGAATACTTGGAAGCCTGGAGCCTTCCATGAACAGAGTAGCCCAGTGGGTTATAGTCCATGGGGTCGCAAAGAGTAGGACATGACTGAGGGACTAAGCAAATTTAGATGGAGAAGCCTTTTCTCTTTCATATAATCTCCCCACCTCCAATTTCTCAATAGTTTACTACTGAAGTGCATTACTCATTTATATTTCTTACATGATTCTTGACAGTTGAGTATGCAACATCTGATCCAGAGGAAAGGGAACCCAAGCTGTAAAAGTTTAGGGTATTTTTGTTTCTAATGGTATGGGTATCCTTGAGGTGGAGAGAGATGTAACATATACACTTTAAGCATTTTCATCCTGTTAGAAGAGAAAAAAGCAAAAAAATAAGTCTTTTCATGAGATATGACTCTCTGAGCTTTATTTCACTGGATCTTTATTCATCTGACCTCATATTTTATATCCTAATAATTAGAGAAAAGTATTCTGATTGTATATTTGATTGTTTATAAGGTGGAAGTATGCTCAAATTATATTTTTTGGCTATTCCTGGTCTCTGTAAGAGCGAATTTTGATGATTTATCCACTGTTTTATATAACTTATTAACTTTAATAAGTGGTATTGATGATTACGCATACATGTATATCTATCCAACTCAAATAATATTTATATTTCTAATTGTAAATTCAAATCTTGGCAAAATTGTCATCCATTTCAATGTCTTATGTATCTTATTTAGTGTGAACCCACGTGTCAGGGGGCTTCCCTGGTGGCTCAGATGTTAAAGCGTCTGCCTTCAATGCAGGAGACCTAGGTTTGATCCCTGGAATGGGAAGATCCCCTGGAGAAGGAAATGGCAACCCACTCCAGTATTCTTGCCTGGAGAATCCCATGGATGGAGGAGCCTGGTGGGCTACAGCCCATGGGGTCGCAAAGAGTCGGACACGACTGAGCGACTTCACTTTCACTTTCATGTGTCAGGACCTGGTGACATCTGAAGCCCTGGTTACATGTAAGTATTGATAGTGTAGGGCCCAAGCTAATAAATTTTAAATGATAACACTATTATTTCTAAGTATGTCCTTTCAGATTCCTACAGTAGATACAAGAGAGTTAAATACATTGAAAATGAGGCAAAGAATTACCTTTACCTTATTTAGGAGGAGGCATAGCTAGGATGCTCAGAGGGCATTTGAAAAAATGCCCCAAATTCTTCTGTGTGATGTACTCTCTTTTGAATATGACTGTAACTTCTCTCATCAAGAGGTAGAGCCTATTTTCCACATATGGGTTTAGGTTGACTTTTTGATATGTTTCAGCCAAATGAGTGCCATAGAATTGACAGTGTATTCAGATCTAAGCCTAGAACTCAGGCCTTGCATGCTTCAATTTTCCCTCCTAGAACCCTGACTGCCATGGGAACAGGCCAGGCTAGCTTGCTGGAGGTACAAAGGTCATCATCTCAGCCAAGGCCTTCCTAGAGCAGCCAGCTTCCAGACAATGGAGGAGTTGAGCGCAAACACATGAGTAAGCCAAGGAGCACAGTCAAGCCCACTCCAGAATGGCAGAATGGTCCAGGTGACCTTGGAAACTCAGAGGGAAACTACACTGCTGTTTCAAGCCACCAGTCAGCAATTTCCAAAGTGTGATCAATGGTTACCTGGGATCTCCATCACCTTTTTCTGTGCAACTGCAAGGTTAAAATTACTTTGATAATTATATTAAGACTTTGTGTTTTAGTCCTCATTCTGTAAAGAGCTTACAGTGGAGATTTCCAAAGTCTTCACAAGGTATGATATCAAAAGAGAATGAATATAGTACAGAGAGGAGGATCCAACAATCTCTTATTGAGCCACACATTAAAGAGGTTAGCAAAAATAGAAAACAATGCTGCTCTTCTCACTAAATTTTGCTTTGCTTAAAAAAGGCAGCTATTTTTCATAAAACATGTTATTTATAAGTAATAGTGTTCAAGTAAATGATGAATATATTAAATTTTATATTTTAGTTTCTAATCCAGTAAATATCAATGTAAAATGCACATAACCTCTTTGGAGTCCTCAATAATTTTTAAGATGGATCCTTATAACAAAATAGTTTGAGAATTGCTACACTTTTCTTATTTATTTAACATTCTACATTATGAGAATAGCAGTTTGTTTCTCAAATAAAAATCACTGTTTTGTCCTTCATGATGTAATTCCCCTAGTATATTGCAATTTTAAAGCCTTGGGATCCGTAGACAGTGGATATATGTGTTTTCATTTCTAGAATAATACTGAGTCATTTTCAGCCTTATTATTCTATATTTTAAAAATGAGGCTTATTTCCTTTCTAAAACACATGCAGATAAATATTATTCTAATTTGTAAGCAAATATTTACTTGCCAATTTTATAGAAAGCAATAATTTCCATGGAATATAGAAATACAGAAGCTGAGAATTTTAACTAAGAGAACATCCATTCAAAATTTTGCCAAATGTAGCTTGAGGTTGAAGGTTGAAGACTCCCAGTGGAGTTGTGGTAATGATGCACTTGGGGAGGTTAAGTTGCTCATAAATTTTACTCTATGAAGATCAAAATGAAAGATTTTGAACTGGATATGCTTCACTGCTCTAAAATTATGTAAAGAATTGAAATAAAATGTGAGCAATGACTACTCAGTTTCTGAGAACTCTATGTTTATAACAAAAGACAGATAATATGGGACAACACATCTGCTCTGATGAAACGATGATAAAGAGTTAAAATTTTCTGTGGGCTAATACTGCATACTGCAATGAGTAATAGCTTACTAAAATATCACATATGAAGCTGGATAATTCAACTGTATTTGACTACAATAGCTTCTTTTGCTTATTTCTTTAACTCTTTGAGTTAGCAGTAGATAGTCAGAAAAGCGGAAATGCATGAAGTAGAATATGTAATTAAAGAGCCCTACCCTCCAATGCCTTCAAGCTGGAATCAAGATTTCTGGGAGAAATATCAATAACCTCAGATATGCAGATGACACCACCCTTATGGCAGAAAGTGAAGAGGAACTAAAAAGCCTCTTGATGAAAGTGAAAGTGGAGAGTGGAAAAGTTGGCTTAAAGCTCACCATTCAGAAAACGAAGATCATGGCATCCAGTCCCATCACTTCATGGGAAATAGATGGGGAAACAGTGGAAACAGTGTCAGACTTTATTTTGAGGGGCTCCAAAATCACTGCAGATAGTGACTGCAGCCATGAAATTAAAAGACGCTTACTCCTTGGAAGAAAAGTTATGAGCAACCTAGATAGCATATTCAAAACCAGAGACATTACATTGCCGACTAAGGTCCGTCGATTCAAGGCTATGATTTTACCGGTGGTCATGTATGGATGTGAGAGTTGGACTGTGAAGAAGGCTGAGCACTGAAGAATTGATGCTTTTGAACTGTGGTGTTGGAGCAGACTCTTGAGAGTCCCTTGGACTGCAAGGAGATCCAACCGGTCCATTCTGAAGGAGATCAGCCCCGGGATTTCTTTGGAAGGAATGATGCTAAAGCTGAAACGCCAACACTTTGGCCACCTCATGCAAAGAACTGACTCATTGGAAAAGACGCTGATGCTAGGAGGGATTGGGGGCAGGAGGAGAAGGGGACAACAGAGGATGACATGGCTGGATGGCATCACTGACTCGATGGACGTGAGTCTGAGTGAACTTCAGGAGTTGGTGATGGACAGGGAGGCCTGGCGTGCTGCGATTCATGGGGTCGCAAAGAGTTGCACACGACTGAATGACTGAACTCAACCCTTCAATGCCGGAGAAGGCAATGGCACCCCACTCCAGTACTCTTGCCTGGAAAATCCCACAAACGCAGAAGCCTGGTGGGCTGCAGTCCATGGGGTCGCTCAGAGTCGGACAAAACTGTGCGACTTCACTTTCACTTTCATGCATTGGAGAAGGAAATGGCAACCCACTCCAGTGTTCTTGCCTGGAAAATCCCAGGGACAGGGGAGCCTGGTGGGCTGCCGTCTATGGGACAGCACAGAGTTGGACACGACTGAAGCTACTTAGCAGAAGCAGCAACCCTTCAATGCAGAGATATATTACTTTGCCAACAAAGATCTGTCTAGTTAAGGCTATAGTTTTTCCAGTGGTCATGTATGGATGTTAGAGTTGGACTGTGAAGAAAGCTGAGCGCCGAAAAATTGATGCTTTTGAACTGTGGTGTTGGAGAAGACTCTTGAGAGTCCCTTGGACTGCAAGGAGATCCAACCAGTCCATCCTAAAGGAGATCAGGCCTGGGTGTTCATTGGAAGGACTGATGCTGAAGCTGAAACTCCAATACTTTGGCCACCTCATGCAAAGAGTTGACTCGTTGGAAAAGACCCTGGTGCTGGGAGGGATTGGGGGCAGGAGGAGAAAGGGACGACAGAGGATGAGATCGCTGGATGGCATCACCAACTCGATGGACATGAGTTTGAGTGAACTGCGAGAGTTAGTGATGGACATGGGGGCCTGGTGTGTTGTGATTCATGGGGTCGCAAAGAGTCGGACACGACTGAGGGACTGAACTGAACTGAACCCTTCAATGCATTGAAATGAAAAACTAACTACATACATTACAAGTATTTGGGACAACACAAATTATTGTGAATTTTAATTGCTACTAGACCCTTGAAAAATAAAATTTACACAATAAACCAGCTTATGGAAATGATCTCAGTTCTGATGGATTAAAATTTATATTTGAAAATCTCCCTTTGGCAAGAAACAGTTTGTTATAACTGAATATTTGAATGTTTTTGTAATGGCATTTTCACATTATCTTTGAAAAAAAAAAACAGAAAAAATAGCATGTGCTGTATTTTAATGTTCATCGCAGCACTGTTTATAATAGCCAGGACATGGAAACAACCTAGATGTCCATCAGCAGATGAATGGATAAGAAAGCTGTGGTACATATACACAATGGAGTATTACTCAGCCGTTAAAAAGAATTCATTTGAATCAGTTCTGATGAGATGGATGAAACTGGAGCCAATTATACAGAGTGAAGTAAGCCAGAAAGAAAAACACCAATACAGTATACTAACACATATATATGGAATTTAGGAAGATGGCAATGACGACCCTGTATGCAAGACAGGAAAAAAGACACAGATGTGTATAATGGACTTTTGGACTCAGAGGGAGAGGGAGAGGGTGGGATGATTTGGGAGAATGGGAATTCTAACATGTATACTATCATGTAAGAATTGAATCGCCAGTCCATGTCTGACGTAGGGTGCAGCATGCTTGGGGCTGGTGCATGGGGATGACCCAGAGAGATGTTGTGGGGAGGGAGGTGGGAGGGGGGTTCATGTTTGGGAACGCATGTAAGAATTAAAGATTTTAAAATTTAAAAAATAAAAAAATAAAATTAAAAAAAAAAAAGTAAAAAATAATCATGGATTTCATACTGAAAAACATGGACATTTTAATACTATTTTCCACAAATAAATTTTATTAATTTAAACCAATGTGAAAGTGCTAGGCTCCAAAGGGAGTAAACAAAAATGTTTGAAATGTTTATGCTGGAAAATGCCCAAAACAGCTACTTTATATACACATTTTTCACATGAATAAAGAGAATAAAACTTGTGAATATGTCCTTTCCAATTTTAGCCACCTTTTCCAATTACCATATCCTCTCATTAGAGAGTCTACATGGGCACTTTATTAATTGCCTGCTTAGTTAAACAGTAAGCACTAATAGTAATTACAAGAATCCCAAAGGCTCTAAAATTAATATTGTGTATTCAAGGAGCCTAAAAGATTAGAAGAGGAACCCAAAGTAAGTGTTTTTGTTTTCTTCAAAAGCAGAATCAAACAAAGATTATACTCCATCTCTGGTAACCCACTCCAGTATTCCTGCCTGGGAAATCCCATGGACAGAGCCTGGAGGGCTATCCCATGGGGTCATAAAGAGTTGGACATGACTGAACACACACACGTTCACGCATACTCCTTTTCACTGCTGACAGGGCTTAATAGTTTATTAATATTAATATGATAATGTCCTTGCTCCAGGGAAGAGAAAAAAGTAGCAGAATCATATCAGAATTATGAAGGAAAAGGTTGGAGACCTGTGGAGGTAGAAACTTAGTTTGAATTAAAGTTTTAGCAGAGGACAGCCTTTTAAGTTGAGACCAAAGAGAAAAATGTCATTATTTACATCATTTGTAAAATATAAATAATTAATCATTTGCATTTTAAGAGACTCTAAACATGCAATGCCTCTAATTCTTCTTTGTATGTACCCCCTTTTCAATCAGAAAAAATCCCTAGCAATGTAGATTCACAGTTCAGAGAAATCATTTTCTAAGGACAAGAGCCAAATACAAAATACTTTCAGACAAAGAAAAACTGAAAAATATTCACTAAAGCAAAGTCTAAAAATGTACTTCAGGTAAATAGATAAGGTGAAAGTTCTAATAAGAAGCAACACTGAAAAAACAGTGATGAATATGCAAATAAACTTAATATTAATTTATGATATAATAATAACATATCTAATTCTTGGAGTAATAGAGCAAAAATAGCCACAACATTGTTTAAAAACATTGATGGCATCTGGTAAAAAAATAATCTAATATACTTGCATTTTAGGAAAAACTTAAAGACATTAACATGCTTCTGTGTGTGTGTGTGTATTCATTTGCTTCATGAGGTATCTTAATTGTATTAGTTGTAATAGAATATTTTATTATTGTTCTAACTATGACTTGTATTTTTTTTCTTTTAGCTTCAATAAATTTCCAAGTTTTAATAAAAACATCAAGTTATATGCTTTGATAAACTCAGAAGTTGCCAATAAACATCCCTTAGAGTTTATAGTGAAAAAAGTACTGTTGAACAAATAGAATGCATGCATATAAAACTAATAAGCAGACACCCTCAGATTTAGGCTCAGAGGTAAAGAATCTGCCTGCAATTCAGATCACCTTGAAATGTAGGAAACATGGGTTTGATCCCTGGGTCAGGAAGATCCTCTGGAGAGGGAAATGGCAACCCACTCCAGTATTTTGCCTGGGAAATCCCATGGATGGAGGAGCCTGGTGGGCTGTAGTCCATGGGGTTGCAAGAGTTGGTCATGACTAAGTGACTAAACCACCACCACTAACTGCCCTAAGACAATTTGACTTGTGGAATATCTTTGATAATATAAAATGATAAATATCTTCAATAAATATATAAAGTATAGCCCCTCAAAATTCCACTGTGAATTACACTCAGTCTCACCTTAAGAAAGAAGTTGTCACAATCTGTCCTGTGTAGAAAATGTTGATATACTGGAAAAAAGAAAGTCCAATATTACTAACTCAATCCTCTTGTTATTTTTAAAAGTAAAATAAAAATTATTCTAGATAATTTGCTATTCCCGTGAAATCATATTATATTCATACTTTCTAGTTTTCCAAAATATAGAAAGAACTTTTAATATAATTATTTAATAAATGTATCTCACAGAATATTTCTTTATATTAAGTTAAATTATTCATTAAAAGTAGCCATATTAAATGTTTGAAGCTTATATTATATGCTATAAAAATACACACATATGTCTTTTAACATTATCATTGATTTTATTTGAACTAGTAAATAAATTAGATACATTTTACAATATTTCACATAAGCAGAGAATTATTTGTCTTTAGAAAGTAACTGCAGTGCATGTTACCTAGGTTCACATCACCTAAAAATTGTATGGGCTAGTTTGTTCCATGTTTATCCATGTTTTGATTTTTCCATCAGCTATAAAGGTATAAAACATTCAAGAGATTGTTCCTGCTACAACATTATAAATTCATTGCCTGGAACAGTTTGTTATTGACTACCAGATTTTGTTAACAAAGTTATTGAAAAGAAAATTGTGCAGATATAACACAATGAATACATGAAGAAAAGTCTCTAATAATGTCTTTAAAGTCATTTGCATATTCTTTAAGCAAAGATAGCTTGAGGAAAATATATTGTTATTTTGCATGTTTCTCAACTGGGCTTAAATCCCACTGCTGGCCATACACATCGAGGAAACCAGAATTGAAAGGGACACATGTACCCCAATGTTCATCACAGCACTGTTTATAATAGCCAGGACGTGGAAGCAACCTAGACGTCCATCAGCAGATGAATGGATAAGAAAGCTGTGGTACATATACACAATGGAGTATTACTCAGCCATTAAAAAGAATACATTTGAATCAGTTCTAATGAGGTGGATGAAACTGGAATCGATTATACAGAGTGAATTAAGCCAGAAAGAAAAACACCAATACAGTATATTAACACATATATATATGGAATTGAGAAAGATGGTAATAATAACCCTGTATGTGAGACAGCAAAAGAGACACAGATGTATAGAACAGACTTTTGGACACTGTGGGAGAGGGTGAGGGTGGGATGATTTGGGAGAATGGCATTGAAACATGTATACTATCATGTAAGAAACGAATCACCAGTCTAGGTTCGATACAGGATACAGGGTGCTTGGGGCTGGTGCACTGGGATGACCCAGAGAGATGATATGGGGAGGGTGGTGGGAAGGGGGTTCAGGATTGGGAACTCATGTACACTGTGGCAGATTCATGTCAGTGTATGGTGAAACCAATACAGTATTGTAAAGTAAAAAAAAATAAAATAAAAAGCAAAAAAAAAAAAAGAGTACTACTTATATTTTTAAATAGTTTGTGCTTTCCTGTGCTTCTTAGATACTTTCAAGGAACCAATAATGCTATTTTCTGAAGTTTGATGCTATATAAACATTTATTATTTTACACAACAGTTAATGGTGAGAATTCAGATGCTCTTGAGGCACAGATTTCTCTGCCTCTCCAGCCGTCTCCATCAGCTTCTTTCATCTCTACTTAGATGTAATGTGGTTAGCTTCTGTGGTCAAAAAGACCCTCGAGAGTCCCTTGGACTGCAAGGATACCCAACCAGTCCATTCTAAAGGAGATCAGTCCTGGGTGTTCTTTGGAAGGAATGATGCTAAAGCTGAAACTCCAGTACTTTGGCCACCTCATGTGAAAAGTAGACTCATTGGAAAAGACTCTGATGCAGGGAAGGATTGGGGGCAGGAGGAGAAGGGGACAACAGAGGATGAGATGGCTGGATGGCATCACTGACTCGATGGACATGAGTCTGAGAGAACTCTGGGAGATGGTGATGGACAGGGAGGCCTGGCGTGCTGCAATTCATGGGGTCGCAAAGAGTTGGACGTGAATGAGCAACTGAACTGAATTGAACAGAGAGTCTCTGTACTTTTTTTCTACTTTGTTTTTTCTTTTGTAGCTTCCAGATATAGGAAAAACAGTGGCAATGGGAGATTGATATTAATATTTTAAAATGGTAGCAGTTATTTTAGAATTTTCATTTCAAATAAATTCATTTCTAAATGTAGAGTTATGATTGTTACAGATAATTGGTTATACCTCAGCATGGAGAGTATGGCACCTACAATTATTAGAGTGAGGCAGAAAGGAGGTAGGATTTAAGGAGGCCTAGCTATAGATCCCCAAAAATTTGGCATGCGGAAAGCTGTAGCAACAATGAGTTTAATTCTGTGCAAGCTTTGGTACTTGACTAGAGCTGGCCATTTGGGCTAAGGAGTTTATTTTCAAACTTATGAATGGAATATATTGATAAAGGGATTCTAGACCCTAGAGATGATGTTCAGATGACCCAGCAACTATGAATAAATTATTGGTTTTCAGAATATAATAATATGCTTCAGGACCAGGTGTCTTGTTATGGACCTGTCTTGAGTCTTTTTACTTACTTTTGATGTGACCTTAAACATATTTTAAGATATGTTTTAACAAAAGATCTGATATTTTATAGTGTGTTGATGAATTTTTTTGGATTTTGTATAATTGTATATGTATAGTGAGGAAAAGTATCATTGGGATGTACCTGAGCAAAGATTCATGAAATAAGATATTTAATTATAAAGGTAATTAAGCAAAAATAAATTTCTCTGCATAGATAGTCATATGCTTTCTTTTAATAAATGTCATTTTAATATAAAAACAAATTTATTATAAGAATTTATTCTATTTAGAGAAATAAAGTGTCTGAATGAAAAATATGCTTTATTTTTCTAGTTATTAATATATAGCATCTTAAATGGCATTCTTAATATGCCAAATTCTAATAGATATGATTTAGTTGTATTTACTTTCATTTTTTTAATTTCTCTGTAGAGTACATCATGAGAAATGCTGGAATGGAAGAAACACAAGCTGGAATCAAGATTGCCGGGAGAAATATCAATAACCTCAGATATGCAGATGACACCACCCTTATGGTAGAAAGTGAAGAGGAACTAAAAATCCTCTTGATGAAAGTGAAAGAGGAGAGCGATAAAGTTGGCTTAAAGCTCAACATTCAGAAAACGAAGATCATGGCATCTGGTCCCATCACTTCATGGGAAATAGATGGGGAAACAGTGGAAACAGTGTCAGACTTTATTTTGGGGGGCTCCAAAATCACTGCAGATAGTGACTGCAGCCATGAAATTAAAAGACGTTTACTCCTTGGAAGGAAAGTTATCACCAACCTAAATAGTATATTCAAAAGCAGAGACATTACTTTGCCGACATGTATGGATGTGAGAGTTGGACCGAGAAGAAAGCTGAGCGCTGAAGAATTGATGCTTTTGAACTGTGGTGTTGGAGAAGACTCTTGAGAGTCCCTTGGACTGCAAGGAGAGCCAACCAGTCCATACTGAAGGAGATCAGCCCTGGGATTTCTTTGGAAGGAATGATGCTAAAGCTGAAACTCCAGTACTTTGACCATCTCATGCGAAGCATTGACTCATTTGAAAAGACTCTGATGCTGGGAGGGATTGGAGGCAGGAGGAGAAGGGGATGACAGAGGATGAGATGACTGGATGGCATCACTGACTCAATGGACATGAGTCTGAGTGAACTCTGGGAGTTGGTGATGGACAGGGAGGCCTGGCATGCTGCGATTCATGGGGTCGCAGAATCAGACACAACTGAGCGACTGAACTGACTGACTGACTGATTGTCTAATAGTTCCAATTAAATAAGCAAATCAGATAACTCTGTTGCCCAAATGATGTCTTAAAATGTGATTCTGGTTAGAACGCATTTGACTTTTATTCCTTTATTGTTTTCTCTTCTCACTGTCTGTTTGGTTTGATACATTTCTTAGCCATGTGTTTTATTACCATCAAGCATTTTATGCCTCAGACACACTGAATTACCTGCCATTTTTCGAACACATTTCATATGAACTTTCAAGCTTCAGTGCTTTTGAACATATATTCCATTTTCTTAGACAAAACTCTGATCAAATGTCACTTCTGTTGAAAGGTCTGTAACCTCTACAGTGATGTTGATCATCCTCTTCTTGAGACTTCAATTAGAAGATGCGCTGCATCTTACTGCAATCTTTCTGTGAATGTCTATACAAACATCTCATTCAATTCATATGCTGCAGTGTTCCATGGAAATGGAATTCTAGAAAAATCTGGAAGATCTATATCTCCCCTTAAGATGTTTACAGTAGCTCTTCCTTCATGGTCTGTCCTTCTCCTTGTTCACATTTATATTCATCCCTTTGCTGATTTCTTCTCCTTTCAGAAAGACTATAATTCTATTGACAAGCTGGGCTAAAACCGGTGTTTCTAGTTTCCATTCTGCTGGATGGAAACAACTATATCCTTTGTTCTCTTGTGGATGCAGACAGTCCCTGACCACTCCCTCCCTCCCCCTGGGGGATACATCCACCCTGGAAGAGCAGCTATTGGATCCTTCAAGTCTCAATCTGATGTGTCCTGTATGGTTGATAAAGGCTCCTTCACCTAGACTGTGGCAGCCAGGTATGTGTACTTTTTGACAGAAAAGCGTACCGTGAATCTTCAATTACCATGGTTATCATGAAATAAAATGACAGAGATTCTGTCCTTCTGGTTCTTGCTCCTCTCACTTGACCAGCTCTCTGTAAGAGCATGTGAGCAGCAACCCCTGAGCAGGAGTCTAACGCTTGTGGAGTGAGTCACCAGCTCCACACATGATGATGCATATCAGTGTCTGAAACTGACCAGAGAAGTGGGAGATGACCCTCTTACTTGGAATTGAAACAGAAATGAAGCAGGAAGCAAGATAATGGACACAAAGCATTTTCTTTTGAAAATTTGGTTCTCAGTTCCCTAGAGGCTAGGCTACTGACTAAAAGGAGGCCTAAAGCTTCTATTTTTCCAAAGGAAGTAGAGATCTCGGGATGACAGACCTATCTGAGGCTGAAGCACTCTAATCCACTTTTTGATACACTATGGGAAGCCTCTAGACAGACTGCCCTCTGAAGTTTTCATGTCACTCAAAGAATAGTTTTTCCTTTATAGTATTTTCCCAGAGCCTCTATGTCTTTCACTTATTTGTTTTTTAATGACTAAGATTTATTTAGGCAAAACTCAGGAAACTTTCAGTTGTCATTTTTAGGAAACATATATGGCTTATTAATGTTTCAAGTCAATCTAATTGCTTAACTTTTCATGTAAAATGTCTATGATAGCTTTTGTCATGATTGGGTATTTAGTCGCAGTAGAACACAACACTTACCAATCTAGAAAGTCCATGAAATTCAAAATAATTCCTTTAAATAATTTTAATTGAGATATCAATTTTAACTATGAAATTCTGTTCTAAGAACTGCAATTTTGTTGTCTCCAATTGAGCTACTGTCTAAAGACAATTAATTTATAGTCATTAAAGCAAAAGAAAGAAAATGCAAAATAATTCATGGGAAGAATTTAGCCCAATAGGGGCTCCTATTCAGGAAATAACTGTAGGGAGTGAAGTCCTGGGTTTGAACAAGGCAGATGAAGGAATGTCACTGGTAAATGACAGATATTTACCAACACTGATGGGGGATGGTGTTGGTTAGCAAAAATCCATCTGTAGAAAATAATGGAGTTGGAGGACAATCTTCATATGCTTCCTGGAGGAAAGTGGTGGGAGGAATGAGGACTTCCTCCCATCAAATTCTCCCCTTGTTCCATCCCAATACAGACCTCCAACTTGCTGATGATGTAGAGCAAGAAATCTTGGGCCAGATGCATAGCTTTCAAGTAAAGAGATACACAGTGAAAATGAAAATTGCCAAAAGCATCTTTAATATCTGATCCATTGGACTTCATTTTTAAGGATACCTGATCATCTGTTTGTAAAAGGCATATAATATATTATGAGTCCTGCTAGTCCAGGTTGATGATTAGAGATAAAAGCAGGAGTGAACTTCCTTGCCATAGAGAATAAGATCAAGAGAAGTGTAAGCGCTAGCTGGTCAACATTGTACATAGATCCTGGATCCCTAAATCCTCTCAACTGAACATGTGCCTTACTGAAAACTCAGAGGAGTCCTTGATTCCCTTGGGTCTCTGCCAAATCCAACTGAATTACATCTCTAAAATTTTGAATTTAACATCCACTTCAGTTAATTTTGGTTTACTCTGTATGTGCTTTTAAGTCATTAAAAGTCTTCTTTTGGCTGTGTGAGGGCCTGAGTCACAGTAATCTGTAGTTAAGCTGGCTGTCTGAGATTTGTGAATTATTGCGGCTTTCTTCTTGCTATCCCAACTTTCCAGGCCTCTGAAGATCTCTATGTGCTACCCTGCCCCCAGACCAGCTCTAGCACTGCAGTACTGGAAAGCCCTGTAGGCCATGGGTTGGGCTTTCTTAGCTCTCCTTCCTTGCCCCAGTCTTTGTCAGGCCATGTCCTTGCACTTGCTGATGCTCCACTTGGTCAATGCTATAGGACTGATTTGTGATGGAAACCCTTCAGAATTGTAATCCAGTGCTCCAACTTATGTGTAACCATTAACAGCTTGTTAAAATTGTATTGGTTTCTCCTTATTCCTTATTCCTCCTAAGGCAGAGAGGAGCTTCTCCTTCTGCTGTAGAACCCTTAGGAATGGAAAAAAAATAATAAGATTCTTTTACTCCTGGATAGGCTCTTATTTTGCTGGAACTTGGTCATTCAATTTTGTATCTTCAGTTCTCTGAGGAGTTAAAAATATATGACTTTTTAGCTTATCTGGCTTATCTTCAAGTATTCTTTTAATAAGCATCTCCCTGCAAAACTTCTCATATTCTTGATTTGGACAATTCTACGTACAAAAATACTGATTCAAGTCAAAGTTGAGATAATATAGATTTATTTCTCAAATATTGAAACCACCCATCAATGATGATTCTTCCACAATTGAGTAGGTCAATAACAGCATGCAAAATTAGAAAATAATTAGAGTGTATGTATGCATTTTAGATCTTACTTAGTCTATTTCTCTAAAGCTTTTGACAGTGTGGATTACAAAAAGCAATGGAAAATTCTTATAGAGATTGGAATGCCAGACCACCTCACCTGTCCCCTGAGAAACTTGAATGCATGTCAAGAAGCAATGGTTAGAGTCTTAGAGTGGAACAACTGGCTGGCTCAAAATTGTGAAAGGAGTAGTAACAAGGCTGTATATTATTACTCTTATTTAGATTCTATGAAGAGTACATCACAAGAAATGCTGGGCTGGATGAATCACAAGCTGGAATCAAGATTGCTTGAAGAAATATCAACAACCTCAGATATGCAAATGAAACCATTCTAATGGCAGAAAGTGAAGAGGAACTAAAGAGTCTCTTAATGAGGGTAAAAGAGGAGAGCAGAAAAGCTGGCTTAAAACTCAACATTCAGAAAACTAAGATCATGGCATCTGGTCCAAATACGTCATGGCAAATAGAAGGGGGAAAAGTGGAAGCAGTGACAGATTTTATTTTCTTGGGCTCCAAAAATCACTGCATACAGTGACTGGAGCCATAAAATTAAAAGACACTTGCTCCTTGGAAGAAAAGCTATGACAAACCTAGACAGCATATTAAAAAGTGGAGATAACACTTTGCCGACAAAGTCCATATAAATAAAGCTATGGTTTTTCCAGTAGTCATGTATGGATGTGAAAATTAGACCATAAAGAAGGCTGAAAGAATTGATGCTTTTCAATTGAGGTACTGCAGAAAACTCTTGAGAAACCCCTGGATTGCAAGGAGATCAAACTAGTCAATCCTAAAGGAAATTAACCCTGACTATGGAGAAAGCAATGGCAACCCACTCCAGTACTCTTGCCTGGGAAATCCCATGGACAGAGGAGCCTGGTGGGCTGCCGTCTATGGGGTCGCACAGAGTCAGACACAACTGAAGTGACTTAGCAGCAGCATTCATTGAAAGGACTGAGGCTGAAGCTGAAGCTCCAATGCTTTGACCACCTGATGCAAAGAACGGGCTTATTGGAAAAGGCCTTGCTGGTCAGAAAGACTGAAGGCAAAAGGAGAAGGAGGTGGCAGAGAATGAGATGGTTGGATGGCATCACTCACTCAATGGACGTGAATCTGAACAAACTCCAAGAGATAGTCGAGGACAGAGGAGTCTGGCCTGCTGCAGTCCATGAGGTCACAAACAGTAGTAACTAAACAACAACAACATTTATCTAAAACCTAATACCTGTAAAGTGGAAAAGTCTCCAATCTTAATTTTCCACATATAAGATGGCACTGAGGGAAAAGTAAACAGTGTAGGCTATGAGAGGTTAAGCAAGCAGAAGAATCTATACAATATTGTCTTTCCCAGTCAATGTCTACTCTTTGTTTCCAGGTCTTGAGGTTACTTAGTGTCAACTCTTCTTTAAAATCAATATCTAGGAAATGCTGCTAGATTTAATATATATCCATAGTATATCCATGTCTCACTAAAACTACTGTTTTCACCTTGGTTACAAGTTATTATGATTTCTTCCCTGGATTTAGCTATCGTTTTTGCTCATCTCCATTCTTTCACTCTTGCAACCTTGCCTCCTTGCCCACTCCCCAACTTATGCTAAACAGATTAACTAGAGGAGGGACCAGGGTTCAATCTCTGGGTCAGGAAGATCCCCTGGAGAAGGAAATGGCAACCCACTCCAGTATTCTTGCCTGGAAAACCCCATGACTGGAAGAGCCAAGCAGGCTACAGTCTATGGGGTTGCAAAGAGTTGAACACAACTCAGTGACTTCACTTTCACTTTTATTAAAATGAAAATTAGACAGCCTCATTCTGCTAATTATACTATCATTATACAAGCATTATACTATCTCCTCACTTCTTTTGAAATGCCTGTTAAACAATGCTATAAAAAAGTCCTTATTGGTCTCCTGTTCTTGCCTTCTTCTTTCAGCAGCAGACACACTATCTTCCATGTTCTTTGCACATGCTGTGAGCCTCTTGATGTAGGTAGACTTTGCACTGGATGTTCCAATTTTCCTACTAAAAATCTCTCTTCCTAATACTCTCATGGCCCTAACCCTTACCCTCTTTCAAGTCACTATTCAGGCATAACTTTCTCAATGAGTTCTATCCTATCTATCAAATTCACAATTCCTTTCTTCAAACATGCATTCCAGAATCACTCAGCTTGTCCTGTCTTTTCCTTTTCTGTGACATTTGTAACCTTCTAATATATTATATAGTTTACTCATTTATTTATTTTTAATATCTATCTATTTAGATTATATCCCAACCTTTACAAGAACTGATTTTTTTCTTTGATAGTTTGCAAATATTTGATAAATAATAGATATAGTAAATACACATTAAAAGAATGAAACAATGTGAAAGAAAAAGTTAATCAACCAGTCAATTTCTTGTGTACAGATTCAATCAAAATATTTATCAATGTATATTTTTTTCTCCAAATTTCAACTTTAAGTTGATGGTTTGGAATTAAAATTTCCTTAATAATATTTATTTGTATAGATAGCAATACAATTTTTAAAAGTTATAGTGCTCTCTATGTGTTAATAAGTTGGAATTTCAAAGCTATATTTATTCCTGAAGAGATTTTTTAGAAAAGTGATAAAATATTACTAGAACATACAGGGGTATATTTGTTAGAACACACACATCTAGAATAGTTACCTTCTACCAGATTCATAAGCAATTATATTTGGAATCATATTCATGTACTGAGTTCTAGTAATGTGGTTAATAACCACTTTTTAATAAATTGACCAACCAATAAGCAAACTCCTTATTTTGCCAAAATCCTTGGAATAATATGTACCCAATGTGCTTATTCAAGAGTATGCTGGCATTTCTAAACAAAGATGAAAGCTAGATTATCATGTAGTGTTTTACCTTTTACTCTAAATTGCAGCTGAAGGCCAAAGCTTACAAAATAATACAGATAGTCCCAAAGTAATACTGCTTTTAAATGCAGAGGTAGACAATGGAGAATATGATATGACAAAGAACAAAGAGAGGAGGGAAGTGCACTCAATCATATTGAATGCATTGTGAAAATACCAAAGCAAGACAATATTTGATTTTTGGAGGTTAGGACAGTACGAAAACATCATGAGAATAGGTGGATGATGAGAAATTTGGATCTAAAAGGAAGTCAAAATTCAAAAGAGCAATCTCTTTTGGAGGGAAAAAAATAAAATAAGCTCTATAACACAAAAGAGGATCAAATTAGACAGAAAATATTAACAGAGATAGCCCAAAGTGCTTTTTTTCCTTTGCAGTTAGCTTATAACAATATCATTTACAGGATAAAATATTTATCCAGAGATACACAACCAACAGAAGATCTCTTTTGCTCTCTTTCTATTTATAGATGCACATGGCTAATAGAATTATGAAATTTGAGGACTCCAGTGATGTGCCATTGCAAGGGCTTCCCTGGTGGCTCAGATGGTAAAGAATCCACCTGCAATGTGGGAGTCCTGGGTTTCATCCCTGGGTCAGGAGGATTCCCTGGAGGAGGGCACGACAACCCACGCCAGTGTTCTTGCCTGAAGAACCCTATGGGCAGAGAAGCCTGGCGGGTGACAGTCCATGTGGTTGCAAAGAGTTGGACACGGCTGAGCTACTAAGCACAGCAAAGCATAGCACAGCCCAGCATAGCACAACCATCTGCAAATGAGAAGACCAGGAAAGCAAGTGGTGTAGTTTCACACTGAGTACAAAGGCCTAAGGGCAGGAGATTCAATGGTATAAGTCCTGTTCTGAGTGCACAAAAAGATTGATGATCCAGCTCAACGGTAGGCAGAGTGAGTAAATTCTCCCTTCCTCTGCCTTTTTGTTCTCTTCAGATCTCCTGAACAGACTGAATGAAGCCAACCTATGTTGGGGAGTGCGGTCTACTTTACTCTTTCTACCAATTGAAACACTAGTCTCATCCTGAGACATATCACAGACACATCCAGAAACAACGTTAGCCAAACATCTGGTCACCCTGAGATTCTGTCAAGCTGACACACGAAATTAATGATCATTTCCTCATTTTGCAGAATCAAAAACTAAAGAGTAGAATTAACTAACCTGCAAAAGTAAAACAGCTATTATTGGAGCCTGGATTTTTATTGTAGGGGGTCTATCTTCATCATCACTGTTCCTAATTAGGACACTATACTGCTTCTTCAATATGAGACCTATTGAATACTTTCAATTCTTAGTTCTAGACAATAGCAGTGAACATAAAAGCAAATCTCCTGCTCTCATGAGCTTTCATTCTGAAAGGGTATTCAGACAAGTAACAGCTAGTACATAGTGCGTTTATTGTTTGCCAACTACTGTTCAAAGCTCTTTATAAATATTAAAACATTCAAACTGCAAAACACCCTATGAAATAATTATCACCATTATTACCATTATTATCCTTCTTTTACAGACAATAGCGTGAACAAAAGGATTAAGTGACTTGCCCAAGGTTATGGAGCTAGTAAATGGCATTTCCCCCACTCATAAATACTTTGTCACACTCTCTTGGCTCTGCTGCAATAACCCAAGCACACTCCTATCACTAAACTAATGATTCAGAAAAAAACTTTCTAAAACAAAAAACAGAACTTTCTTGAAATTCCTGAATTTGCCTTATTATCTGTTTCTTCTTTCATACTTTTCAAAATCCCATGTTGAAAATGCTCTTGTTGTTCTTGTCCATGTGAAAAAGGAGTAGAAGTAATAAAAAATAAAATAAAAGTAAAATATGTTTGTGAATATAAAAATGTCTATACACTTCTGTGAATTTCATAATTAATGAAATAGATTCATGCAGCCACAAAGACATAATTAGCACTCTTTCTTTCTTCTTTCTCTCCTCATTGTCTCCTCATTTCTCTTCTCTTTGCAGCAAAGGATATTTGAATAAATGGATTTAGAAATGAATTAATTAGATGGATCAATAGGTAGGTAGGTTTGTAGGTAGGGAGAAAGAGATAATTACAATATACTAATAAACTGAATAAAATAAATATATAACTGAAGAGAATTGAAATTGAATTTGAAAAAGAACATTGTGTCAACATATTACCCCCTTTTTTCCTCATGATAATAAATACAGGAGAATTAGCTAGTTTCATATATCATTTATCCAGATAGCTTTCCTCTTTGAAAAAGAAAAATATCTAAGACTTTTTGGCCTTCTTGGATGTCACCTTCAATTTGGGTGACTTGTCATACCCAAGGTCAGGAGCAGCTGCATCAGACAGCTTGGAAGATAATGCATTTCTGAAGGGAATGAATATGGTATGAAGGTTTGGAAAACAGTACCAAAAAATAAATGCCATCAAGACTGAGTGAACTCTGAGTCACTGTAGTCTGAGATCCCCATTCCTGGAGCAAAGAAATGATGGACCTGTTGTGTGTGTGCATGCATGTTAAGTTGCTTCAGTCATGTCCAACTCTTTGCAACCCCATGGACTGTGGCCCACCAGGCTTCTCTGTCCATGGGATTCTCCAGGCAGGAATACTTGAGTGGGTTGCCATGCCATCCTCCAGGGGACCTTCCCAATCCAGGGATCCAAGCAGCATCTATTATGTCTCCTGCATTGGCAGGCAGGTTTTCTACCAGAATTGTCATGGATCAATGTAAACAAGACCAAAACAGGATTGGAGCCTGAATGATAAAGCAAGAGGCAGATTGATATCAGATCAAGATGTATTCGGCATCAGCCTGCAGTTTAATCTGAGAAGTTCTGGAATTAAGTTCTGGAATTTACTATGCTCATACATACTTATGGGCTTCCCTGGTGACTCAGTGGTAAAGTACCCACCTGCCAATGCAGGAGATGAAGGTTTGATTCCTGGCTGGGGAAGATCCCCTGGAAAAGGAAATGGCAGCCCAGTCCAGTACTCTTGCTTGGAGAATCCCATGGACAGAGGGGGCTATATAGTCCATGGGGTCGCAGAGTTGGACACAACTGAGAGACTGAGCAACAATGAAAGTTCACTGTTAACAGTATTATAGTATGGGGACATCTGAGAGAACTAGGAGTTACATTTTCATTTCCATATGCAAAATATACTTCAAGACTGCTGCTGCTAAGTTGCTTCAGTCGTGTCCAACTCTGTGCAACCCCGTAGATGGCAGCCCACCAGGCTTCCCCGTCCCTGGGACTCTCCAGGCAAGAACACCAGAGTGGGTTGCCATTTCCGTCTCCAATGCGTGAAAGTGAAAAGTGAAAGGGAAGTTGCTCAGTCATGTCCGACTCTTAGCTACCCTGCAGCCTACCAGGTTCCCCCCTCCATGGGATTTTCCAGGCAGGGGTACTGGAGTGGGGTGCCATTGCCTTCTCCAATACTTCAAGACAAATATATATAAAACAAATAAAAAAGCACTTTAGTCAACAATTCAGTTTTCGAGGACTCTGAAGAATCTTAAGAGTTACATCAAATATCCATAAATCAGACTGGAATGTTGACTTTTTCTATAAGAATACAAGTTATTTCACAAAGTATGCATTTCAAGCTTTTATTGATTATGACATAGTATTTAGTAACAGAGTTTTTTTTTAAGTATTTTTAATAGGTACTTTTGCAAGTGAAGTTCTTGAGATTTATGTGTTTCTAGTTGACTAGAAAATATTTTTCAGAAATAGCTTTTTTAGTCTTTTGAGAAGTGTGCATTCCAGCATCAGAATGTAACACTTTCTCAAATGAAGGTTTAATAGCTATTTTGGAGTTCTTATTTCTGTTGCCATTTTCATCTAAAATCATGAAAGGTAGAGTTACTTTGGATATCGCAGCTTCTGAAAATGAGATTATATATATATATGTTCAGTTCAAACTTCCATCTCATATGCCATACTGGAGGCCAGTATAGATCTATCTATGTCTTCTTTCAGGAAACAATTCTGTAATTCAATAGAAGACAAAAGGAAAAGAAAAATTTCATAATGGACATTACAATTTTAGTTCTTTCAATTTTAATATTAATTTGGTAATTAAAATATATAAAATGTTTTACCTATTAACTTAATGACAAAGAACTTTAGATTAAAAATCAGTGTTCTTTTATTTTTCTTCTGCAGGCTGAAGAACACCCATGGGAAGTCAAGTAGGATATTACCAGTTTATCAGATTTTAACCTGATGACCTTGTTGTTCTACTTCACCAACATTCTACCAACCTTGCTTATGGCAAAATTGCATGATCTGATTGTATCAGTTCTCCCAAAGGCTGCCTTCCTGAAAATGAGTTCCCAATCAACTCAAAAACTTCATATTGAACCAAGGAGATTAGTTTTCAATTTTTTTCCACTCTAACATATGTGAAAGTTCACAATTCTCTCAGTGAGAATGGCAAGATGGCAAAGGAATAGAATGGGGAGACAACTTTTTCCCCCACAAATTCATCAAAAAATCATTTGAATGCTGAGCAACTTCCACAAAACAACTTCTGAACACTAGCAGAGGACACCTTGCACCCAAAAAGGCAGCCCATTCTCTTTGAAATGAGGTAGGACAAAATAAAAATACAAAAAGAGAGACAAAAGAGTTAGGAATGAAGACCTGTCCTGGTGCGGGAGTCATGAAGGAGAAGTTTCCACACAGTAGGAAACCCTCTCACAGGAGGGTCTGTGGGGAGGTTTAGAATCTCAGAAGGCAACATAACTAGGAGAAAGAACACACACACACACACACACACACACACACACACACACACACACACACACAGAATACATGCCCAACCACAACTGCGGAGAAGAAAACTTTCCTGTGAAGGACTCAAACCTAACAATCTAACTCTCAGCCTGATCACTCACAGAACAAAGCAATAAACAAATATCAAAGAAGAGCTATTCAGCTGCATACCAGCCCGTCCCCGCCCAGAGGCAAAGAGGCTTGATTGCGACAGCCAGAGCCAGAAGGCAAGGGGTTGCTAAAATCTCAGCCCCAGAGAGGGCATCTTCCATCAAATTGTGAGCAGGCTCCCAGCTGCTAACTACATCTTCCTGAGATCCTGGAGGGTTGATAATCCTCCAAGATGCACGGCCCACTTGGGATGGTGCGCTTGCCAAGCATCTGGTCACCTGAGCTGCTCAGACCTGGGAAGGGCACAAAATGAATGCCCAACCTACAGAGATTGAGCCAGAACTGTGACTGAGTGTCCGCTGTGGAGGTTCTGGTCATCAGTGGCCTTCCACAGGGGCTCTGGGTGTAGCAGACCTGGGTATGGCATAGCTCTCTTGGAGGAGGTCATGATTAACTCCACCATGGAACTACCAGAACTTAAACAGGTCTGGGGAAACAGACTCTTGGAAGGCACACACACAAAAAAATCTTGTGTGCACCAGGACTCAGGAGAAAGGAGCAGAGACCCCCACAAGACACTGACCGAGACATGCTCATGATTGCCTAGGAATTTGCAGCAGAGGCATGGGTTGGTAGTGGCCTGCTGCAGGGTTGGGGGCACTGACTGAAGCATGGGACCTTTTTAAAAGAGTTTGCTATTATCTTCATTTCCCCCTCCATAGTTTGAGAGACCCACCCATCAACAGAAAATTGGATTAAATATTTACTGAACATGGCCCCACCCATTAGAACAAGATCCAGTTTCCCCTTCAGTCAGTCTATCCCTTCAGGGAGCATCCATAAGCCTATTATCCTTATCCATCAGAGGGCAGACATAATGAAAACCACACCACAGAAAACTAACCAAACCAATCACATGGACCACAGCCTTGTCTAGCTCAATGAAACTATGAGCCATGCCGTGTATGGGGCCACCCAAGATGAATGGATTATGGCAGACAGTTCTGACAAAATGTAGTCCACTGGAGAAGGCAACACCCAGCTGTGGATGTGACTGGTGATAGAAGCAAGGTCCGATGCTATAAAGAGCAATATTGCATAGGAATCTGGGATGTCAGGTCCAAAAATCAAGGCAAATTGGAAGTGGTCAAAAAAGAGATGGCAAGAGGGAATATCGACTTTCTAGGAATCAGTGAACTAAAATGGACTGGAATGGGTGAATTTAACTCAGATGACCATTATATCTACTACTGTGGGCAGGAATCCCTCAGAAGAAATGGAGTAACCATCATGGTCAACAAAAGAGTCCAAAATGCAGTACTTGCATGCAATCTCAAAAATGACAGAATGATCTCTGTTCGTCTCCAAGGCAAATCATTCAATATCATGGTAATCCAAATCTATGCCCCAACCAGTAACGCTGAAGAAGCTGAAGTTGAACGGTTCTATAAGGACCTACAAGACCTTTTAGAACTAACACCCAAAAAAGATATCCTTTTCATTATAGGGGAATGGAATGCAAAAGTAGAAAGTCAAGAAACACCTGGAGTAACAGGCAAATTTGACCTTGGAATGTGGAATGAAGCAGGGCAAAGACTAACAGACTTTTGCCAAGAAAATGCACTGGTCATAGCAAACACCCTCTTCCAACAACACAAGAGAAGACTCTACACATGGACATCACCAGATGGTCAACACAGAAATCAGACTGATTATATTCTTTGCAGCCAAAGATGGAGAATCTCTATACAGTCAACAAAAACAAGACCAGGAGCTGACAGTGGCTCAGATCATGAACTCCTTATTACCAAATGCATACTTAAAGTGAAGAAAGTAGGGAAAACCGCTAGACCATTCAGGTATGACCTAAATCAAATCCCTTATGATTATACAGTGGAAGTGAGAAATAGATTGAAGGACCTAGATCTGATAGATAGAGTGCCTGATGAACTTTGGAATGCAGTTCATGACATTGTACAGGAGGCAGGGATCAAGACCATCCCCATGGAAAGGAAATGCAAAAAAGCAAAATGGCTGTCTGGGGAGGCCTTACAAATAGCTGTGAAGAACAGAAGTGAAAAGCAAAGGAGAAAAGGAAAGATACAAGCATATGAATGAAGAGTTCCAAAGAATAGCAAGAAGAGATAAGAAAGTCTTCTTCAGCGATCAATGCAAAGAAATAGAGGAAAACAACAGAATGGGAAAGACTAGAGATCTCTTCAAAAAAATTAGAGATACAAAGGTAACATTTCATGCAAAGATGGGTTTGATAAAGGACAGAAATGGTATGGACCTAACAGAAGCAGAAGATATTAAGAAGAGGTGGCAAGAATACACAGAACTGTGCAAAAAAGATCTTCGTGACCCGGATAATCACGATGGTGTGATCACTCATCTAGAGCCAGACATCCTGGAATGTGAAGTCAAGTGGGCCTTAGAAAGCATCACGATGAATAAAGCTAGTGGAGGTGATGGAATTCCACTTGAGCTATTTCAAATCCTGAAAGATGATGCTGTGAAAGTGCTGCACTCAATATGCCAGCAAATTTGGAAAACCAAGGCTATGGTTTTTCCAGTAGTCATGTATGAATGTGAGAGTTGGACTGTGAAGAAGGCTGAGGCCGAAGAATTGATGCTTTTTCTCTGGTGTTGGAGAAGACTCTTGAGAGTCCCTTGGACTGCAAGGAGATCCAACCAGTCCATTCTGAAGGAGATCAGCCCTGGGATTTCTTTGGAAGGAATGATGCTAAAGCTGAAACTCCAGTACTTTGGCCACCTCATGTGAAAATTTGACTCATTGGAAAAGACTTTGATGCTGGGAGGGATTGGGGGCAGGAGGAGAAGGGGACGAAAGAGGATGAGATGGCTTGATGGCATCACTGACTCGATGGACGTGAATCTAAGTGAACTCCGGGAGTTGGTGATGGACAAGGAGGCCTGGCATGCTTCAATTCATGGGGTCACAAAGAGTCGGACAGGACTGAGCTACTGAACTGAACTGCAGAAGGCAATGGCAAACCATTTCAGTATTCTTGCCTTGAGAACCCCACAAACAGTATGAAACGGCAAAAAGATAGGACACTGGAAGATGAACTCCCCAGGTTGGTAGGTGCCCAATATGCTACTGGAGATCAGTGGCTAAATAACTAAAGGAAGAATGAAGAGATGGATTCAAAGCAAAAACAACACCCAGTTGTTGCTGTGACTGGTGATGGAAGTAAAGTCCGATGCTGTAAAGAGTAATACTGCATAGGAACCTGGAATGTTAGGTCCATGAATCAAAAAAAACTGAAAGTGGTCAAACAGGAGATGGCAAGAGTGAACACTGACATTTTAGGAATCCGTGAACTAAAGTGGACTGGAATGGGTGACTTTAACTCAGATGACCATTTAGATACTACTGTGGGCAAGAATTCCTTAGAAGAAATGGAGTACCTATCATAGTCAACAAAACAATCTGAAATGTAGTACTTGGATGATCTCAAAAACGACAGAATGATCTCTGTTCACTTCCAAGGCAAATCATCCAATATTACAGTAATCCAAGTCTATGCCCCGACAAGTAATGCTGAAGAAGCTTAAGTTGAACGGTTCTATGAAGACCTCCAAGACCTTCTAGAACTAACACCCCCAAAAGATGTCCTTTTCATTATAGGGGACTGGAATGCAGAAATAGGAAGTCAAGAATCACCTGGAGTAACAGGCAAATGTGGCTTTGGAGTACAAAATGAAGTAGGTCAAAGGCTAACAGAGTTTTGCCAAGAGAAAACACTGGTCACAGCAAACATCGTCTTCAAAATAAGAGAAACAAAATAAGAGAAAACTCTGTACCTGGACATTACCAGATGGTCAATAGTGAAATCAGACTGATTATATTTTTTGCAGCCAAAGATGGAGAGGGCTTTATATAGTCAGCCAAAAATAAGACAGGGAGCTGACTGTGGCTCACATCATGAACTTCTTATTGCCAAATTCAGACTTAAATTGAAAAAAGTAGGGAAAACCACTAGACAATTCAGGTATGATCTAAAACAAATCCCTTATGAGCACACAGTGGAAATGACAAATAGATTCAAGGGATTAGATCTGATAGACAGAGTGCCTGAAGAACTATGGATGGAGGTTCATGACATTGTACAGGAAGCAGTGATCAAGACCATCCCCAACAAACAGAAACACAAAAAGGCAAAATGGTTGTTTGAGCTGGCCTTACAAATAGTTATGAAAAGAAGAGAAATGAAAGGCAAACGAGAAAAAGAAAGATATGCCCACTTGAATGCAGAATTCCAAAGAATTCAAGGAGATATAAGAAAGACTTCCTCAGTGATTCATGGAAAGAAATAGAGGAAAAGAATAGGATGGGGAAGACTACAGATTCCTTCAAGAAAATTAGAGATATCAAGGGAAAATTTCAAGCAAAGATGGGAAAAATAAAGGATAGAAATGATATGGACCTAACAGAAGCATAAGACATTAAGAAGAGGTGGCAACAATGCACAGAAGAGCTATACAAAAAAGATTTTATGACCTAGATAATCACGATGTTGTGATCACTCACCTAGAGCCACACATTCTGGAATGCAAAGTCAAGTGAGTCTTAGGAAGCATCACTATGAACAAAACTAGTGGAGGTGATGGAATTCCAGTTGAGCTGTTGTTAAAGTGTTGCAGTCAGTATGCCAGTAAATCTGGAAAACTCAACAGGGGCCACAGGACTGGAAAAGATCAGTTTTCATTCCAATCCCAAAGAAATGCAATGCCAAAGAATGCTCAAACTGCTGCACAAGCGCACTCATCTCACACACTAGCAAAGTATTGCTCAAAATTCTCCATGCCAGGCTTCAATGGTACATGAACCATGAATTTCCAGATGTTCAAGCTGGATTTAGAAAAGGCTGAGAAACTGAAGATCAAATTGCCAACATCCATTGGATCATTGAAAAAGCAAGAGAGTTCCAGAAAAAAATCTACTTCTTCTTTATTAACTATGACAAAGCCTTTGACTGTGTGGACCACAACACACTGTGGAAAATTCTTAGAGATGGGAATACCAGACCATTTGACCTGCCACCTGAGAAATTTGTATGCAGGTCAACAAGCAACAGTTAGAACTGGACACGGGAAAACAGACTGGTTCCAAATCGGTAAAGGAGTACATCAAGGCTGTGTATTTTCACCCTGCTTATTTAACTTATATGCAGCGTATATCATACAAAATGCTGGGCTGGATGAAGCACAAGCTGGAATCAAGATTGCTGGGAGAAATATCAATAACCTCAGATATGCAGATGACACCACCCTTTGGCAGAAAGCGAAAAAGAAATAAAGAACCTCTTGATGAAAGTGAAAGAGGAGAGTGAAAGAGTAGGCTTAAAACTCAACATTCAAAAAACTAAGATCATGGCATCTGGTCCCATCATTTCATGGGAAATAGATGGGGAAATAATGAAAACAGTGATAGACTTTATTTTGGGGGGCCGCAAAATCATTGCTGATGGTGACTGCAGCCATAAAATTAAGATGCTTGCTCCTTTGAAGAAAATTTATGACAAAATTTATTAAAAAGCAGAGATATTACTTTACCAACAAATATCCATCTAGTCAAAGCTATGGTTTTTCCAGTCATGTATGGATGTATAAGTTGGACTCTAAAGAAAGCTGAGCATCAAAGAATTGATGCTTTTGAACTGTAGTGTTGAAGAAGACTCTTGAGAGTCCCTTGGACAGCAAGGAGATCCAACCAGTCCATCCTGAAGGAAATCAGTCCTGAACATTCATTGGAAAGACTGATGTTGAAACTGAAACTCCAATACTTTGGCCACATGAGGTGAAATATAGACTACTTGGAGAAGACCCTGATGCTGGGAAAGATTGAAGGTGGGAGGAGAAGGGGATGACAGAAGATGAGATGGTTGGATGGCATCACAGATGCGATGAACACGAGTTTGAGTAGACTCGGGGAGTTAGTGATGGACAAGGAAGCCTGGTGTGCTGCTGTCGGTTTGGTCGCAAAGAGTCAGACATGACTGAGTGACTCCTCTGAACTGAGCTGAAGAATGGCAAAGCAAGGATTTTCTAAAACATGAGAAGCACATACACTGAAGGGTAAAGTTTGTAAAACCCTGAGGAAAGTCTGACACACGTATTATTCTTAGTTTATTACCATGACATTAATTTTTTGAATGTTAAGTTTTAAGCCAGCTTTTTCACGCTCCTCTTTCACCTTCATCAAGAAGCTGTTTAGTTCCTTTTTGCTTTCTGCCATAAGAATGGTATCATCTGCACATTTGTGGTTATTGATATTTCTCCCAGCAGTCTTGTTTTAAGCTTGTGCTTCATCCATTCCAGCATTTCGTATGATGTACTCTGCATATGTTAAGTAAGCAGGGTGACAATATACACCTTTGAGGTACTCCTTTCCCAATTTGGAACCAGTCTGTTGTTCTATGTCCAGTTCTAACTGTTGCTTGTTGACCTGCATATAGGTTTCTCAGGATTCAGGTAAAGTGGTCTGGTATTCCCATCGCTTTAAGAATTTTCCATGTTTTGTTGTGATCCACACAATCAAAGGCTTTAGCATAGTCAGTGAAGCTGAAGTAGATTTTTTTCTGGAATTCTCTTGCTTTTTCTATGATCCAGTAGATGCTGTCAATTTGATCTCTGGTTTCTCTGCCTTTTCTATATCCAGGTTGAACATCTGGAAGTTTTTGGTTCATGCACTGTTGAAGCCTAGCTTGGAAGATTTTGGGCATGACCTTGTTAACATGTGAAATGAGTAAAATTGTATATATATATATATATATATATATATATATATATATACAGACACATATAACATACATTGGAAATGGACAATGCACATATACAAAATATGTAAAAAATGTATATATATATATGTGCTATATTAAAGTCACAGTTTTGTATCTTTAAACATGAAGAATATTTAAACATTGAAGATAAAGTGAAATGGATACTATTGGGGACACGTTCTCCTTTTGGGCATGTGGTCATTGAAAGGAATGGCTAAATCATCAGTGGGTTGGCCCTCCACCTTTTCTTTCCATTTTCCTTTTTAAATTTCCAGTTGGTCTACCCTACTGTCACCCAGGAGTGCTTCTTGCTGTGCTATCTGTTCTGTTACACTGGGTGACCACAGCTCAGGCCCTGCATACTTTTAGCCTTGGACAAGATTTCTCTAACCTTCCAGATACCTCTTTACCAGGGGTGACTTACAGAGCCAATAGTATACCACTGTTTGAGTCCTGTGTTTTCTGATGCTGTTGACAAGGCATCTCTCTTATCAGAGTGTGACCTGCATTTCTCCTCTCTCCACTCTCACCTTACTATCCATAGTTTTTGGTCGGCCTTCTGCCAGCTGCTATATTTAAGTGTTCTGCTTTCAGCTAAGGTGACTGCTTTGTCTTTCACAATCCTACTCCTTTCCTTTGGCTGGGAAAGTTACTTCCCTCGTGGCTCAGACTGTAAAGAATCTGCCTGCAATGCAGGAGACCCAGGTTTAAGCCCTGCATCAGGAAGATACCGTGGGGGAAGAAATAGCAACTCACTCCAGTATTCTTGCCTAGCTAAGTCCATGGACAGAGGAGCCTGGTAGGCTGCAGGTTGCAAAGAGTCAGATGTGACTAACACTTTCATTCACTCTGTCTCCTATTGCTGACAATCCTTCAGCTCTACAGTCTCCCACCTCCTCTCAGTCCTCCAGTCAGTATCTCTTCTTGCCTGTTCACTCAATGCTGGCCCCTGTATGCCAGCTGTTATGCCATACAGTTGTGCTTTTTAGAACTATATTTGGGTTTCCCTGGTGGTTCAGATGGTAAAGAATTTGCCTGCAATGCAGGAGATTGAGTTTGATCCCTGGGTTGGGAAGATCCCCTGAAGAAGGGAATGGCAACCCATTCCAGTATTCTTGCCTGGCTGGAGAAGTCCATGGACAAAGGAACATGGCTGGCTATAGTCCATGGGGTCACAAAGAGTCGGACAGGACCAAGCAACTAAACTGAACTGAACTGACTCAGGCTTTTATCATAATTCAAGTTTTGATTTGTTTTTTAAAGTTTTCTTTATATTTTTGACTTTTTTATTTTATTTTGATTATCAGGGAAATAGGCAACATATATTTGCCTGATCAACAAATAGAACATTACAAAAAATTGAAAATATATGAAGTGCTATTAAATCAGCTTAAAGGATTATCCCTTTTGAGTATGCCTCAATCTGCTTATAAAAACTAGTCAGTGAATACACATATGCACACACACTTCAAATGCGCCATGAATTCAATTGGAATCAAAACACTGCAACCAGAGGTTAACATTACTGCTTTCATAACAGTGGATGGTTGGAGTTGTATATTCTACTCAAAATTAATAGGTGTGGAGAAAGAGAAAGAGACATTTATTAACTGAAGGGAGGACATATTAAAATAAATACGCTGCCCCATAAAGTTAGCTTCCTAGTGTGAGAATGATTTAAAATACAATTATGGTTTTCCATTAACTGGTAAAATTTTTAGGTAACAAGATTAAAGTGTTTAATTCTTAGAATAGGCTTATGCTGTCTGCATGGAAATATCTGTGTATTTTTAAAACAAATTATACATGAAATCAAGGCTGTAAATTGTGTAAATATATCTTAGGCATTCAACTTAAAGAAAAAAATTAAAAGTAAATAACATTTCATTGATGGAAATAGAAATCACTATTGTTTCTCTGTTATTCAAGGGAACGGCAGAGGGTTTGTGTTTTGTAATGTAAGATCGTTTTAGCACTTCACACTGGAGAAAATATATGTGGTTAGATAAGGAAGCAGTAATAGTGAAATAAGAATAACATTTTTGAAAAGTTCCTAGATGATGGATTATATTCCAAAACACATCCTAGTAACCTATAGATGTTAAAGAACAATATGTAGCGAGATGGTTTTCGTTGCCATTGATTTGTTGCCATGGTGACTTTTTGGGATGATGGGAAGGCAGCATAGTCAAAGTGATTTAAATATGAGAGTCTGTGATCCAAACTAGAGAATGAGCTATCATTGGACAAAAATCAAGGGCCTCATTTTTAATATCTCAAACATCCTAATTATGGTAGCATCACATTTATTTTGATAGCTCTGTTTTTTTTTGTCCACATGAATTTACAAATTCATCAGGAATCCAGCTTTCTGTAATATTCAAGAGAACAGTGTTCATCTAGCACAAATGATGACACTGGAGAACAATGTCTGTTACAGCTCCTGGAGCACAGAACAGGAATTATCTGTTATTTGGGAACAGGAATTGACTGAATTCTGGGTTGGCATCTCAGTGACATTTTGCGCTATTGCTGTGAATACAGGTCTTACATTGAGGTTTTGCTCAATTGCTCAGTTACAGAAAGGGCCAGAGAGGTCACACTGGCTTCTAAATGGATAAAGAAAAAATAAAAAAGAGATATCTATACAGATAAGATCAACGATACTGAAGTACCTTCTATTACCCTAAAACATAACATTATTGAGTGCGAGAGGTTGTAGACTATCTCATGGGACCTGGTATAGAAAAACCGACGATTGAGATGGTTGCTTAAAATCATCATTAAAAAAAAAAAAAGCCTACGTTGTGAAGGCTCCATGTCACTAGAGAATGGAGACGTTACAGTTTGTGCCGTGTGCTGTCTAAAGGCCCCTCGCCCAGTGGGAGATCTTAGTAGCAGAATCCTTGGCAGGCATTTTTCAGCAGTAAAACTATTTCTGTTGGACATGCTGTGAGTCATGCATAGATGCTCTATGAGAACCCTCTTTCAGAGGTGTCATGAAGTGGGCCACAGCACAGTATAATCAAAAGAGCGCTGGACTGAGAACCAGGAAATGGTCTTTCTAATTCTGGCACTGCCATTAAACCAGCTGTGCAACCTTAGACTGCCCTCAATTTCCTCATCTGCAAATTGAGGACTCCTGAGTGAACCCTCTCTAAGGTCTTTTCACCACTAGAATCCTATGATTCTTTTCAGCATTATCATGTGTCTTTATTTTCCCAGTGGGATTCCTTTGACTAACTGGAAATAAAGTAAAAGCTTATACTGAAAAAAAGGAATTGGTAGGCAACAACTCATTTGTCTTACTGTATTTCTTCAGAGACATTCTGGAGCATATCTTTCTGTCAAATATGAGGTCTTCTTAAGAGAGATTTAGTACTGACATGCATCAACCACAGTATAGGCATCTTCTGAAAAACTAGAAAAATACTCCAGTGCAGTTGTAAATGGTAAATTGTAAATTTTATTACAAAATTATTAAAAGGAAAGTTTAATATAAGGATCAAACTATTACAAATGATACAAAATATATTTGAAACTTCTCTTTACATAAGTACCTTTTTTTGAGGGGGTTGTTCATTATAAAAATCAATGGTGTGGGGAAAAATGAGAGGCTGTTTACAAACCCAAAGTTAATTTGAATCTTTCAATAGCAAAATAATTCTAACATGATTGACTGACTTTACTCTCCTGATTTTTTTTTTTTTTGGCACTTTAATCTTCCATAGACTGAATGTTTATGTCCCCTCAAAATTCATATGTTAAAACTTAACTCCCAATAAGTGATGATAATGGAGGTGGGGACTTTGGAAGATGACTGGGTACTGATGTGAGGCCTCACAGATGGGATTGGTGCCCTTTAAAATGTACTGCCAGAAAGCTCCCTGGCTGCTTCTGCCATGCGGGAACAGTGAGAAGATGGACCAGAAAGCAGGTTTCATCGGTCACCAAATATGCTAGCACCTTGATCTTGAATCCCTAGCCTCAGAGCTATGAGTAATAAATGCCTGTCACTTAAGCCACTCAGTCTGTAGTATCTTGTTATAGGAGACTAAGGGCTTCCCTGGTGGCTCTGATGATAAAGAATCTGATTGCAATGCAGGAGACAGGGGTTTGATCCCTGGGTCAGGAAGATCCCCTGAAGAAGGAAATGGCAACCCAATCCAATATTCTGGCCTGGAGAACCCCATGGCCAGCCCATGGGGTTGCAAAGAGTCAGATATGACTGAGCAACTGAGTGCAAGCATGATAGTCTAAATGGACCAAGGGAGAAATTGGCACCTGGAAGAAGGGATGCTACTGCTGTAAAGCTGTAAAAATACAGAAGTGATTTTGGAGCTATTTAATAGACAGAGGCTGAAAGAGTTTTGAGGTGCATGTTAGAAGACAAAACAAAACAAAATGGCATTGCTAAATAGAGCTTTACAAGGTATTCTGGTGAGACCTCGGAAGCAAAGAGGGGAGCTGAAGAGAGGACCTCAGTCTTCTTAGAGACTAGCAAAGTACTTGTGAACGGAATGTTGGAGAAGTGTGGACAGTACAGGCCACTCTGAAGGGGTTCAGATGAAAATGAGAACTATAGTATTGGATACTTGAGGAAAAGCAATCTTTGTTATAAAGTGGCAAAGAGATTGGCTGAATTGCATTTGTCTCCAAATGCTTTATGGAAAGTAGAATTCACGAGTGAAACCAGATACTTGGCTGAGGAAATATCTAGGCAAAATGTTGGTAGCCTGGTTCCTCCTGACTATGTGTAGTTAATCATGAGAAGAAAGAAATGACTAAAAATTTGGATTATTGATCAAAAGGGAAGCTGAATTTAAAGATTTGGTGAGTTCATAGAACTCCGTATCTTCAGTGTCCGTTCCTGGGCCTCCACTGTGTTCCCTTGGTTGTGTCATGTTTCCCTGATTTCATGAGCCCTGCAGCGCTGTGTCGGTGTCTGAGTGTTTGAAGAAGCACTCACTGTTTCCAGACTTTCTGGACTGGCTTTGGTAAGAAGATGCTTCACTGTGGATGGGAGCATCCTAGAGTGTGCTTTGACCTGCATCTAATAGCAGTGGGTACCAAGTACAGGGGTGCATGGCAACTTTCCATCATGGGGGGATACGATGTCTCCTTAGCTCAAGCAGTTGGGGTCCGTGACATCACAACTGCATGATCCTTGGTGGTGAGAGCTGCGGAAGCGGGGGTTATCAGGGGCTGTGGACCTGTATGCTGCTGACCTTGACTCGTGTCACCAGCCTGCACTACTGCACTTGAGCCTGCACTTAGTCCCTGCAGCCACACAAGTGCATGTCTGGCACCTGGACTGTTCATGCGCACACAGCAGCACCAGTCAGTGTCGCCATCGTGGGCCAGTACCAACCCCTGCACCATGCAGGCAGTTGAGGCCAAACATGTGCACACCATCAACTCCAGCATCAATGCCACCTGCCCCGGGCCCTTGCCACTGAACCCAGAGGTACCACTGAGGACCCCGTGGCCACTGCAGCCACTTCTTCCAGATTTTATGTATCCCAGTATAACATCTGTAACTAACAACAAATTAGTCCCTTCATCTGAATGTTTATCACTTTTTTTTTGTCTTCTCTGATTTTAAAATTTAAAATTAATACAGAATTTTAGTAGCTACTCTGGGTATCTTTGTCTTATTCCTAATTTTATTGAGAGACTGTTTCGGTTTTTTTCAATCATATAGTGTTTGCTGATGCTTTCTAAAGGATAATCTTTATTGTGTGAAAAAAATGTAGTACTAACATATATAAACTACAGGTTAGGCATCTTCAGGGAAAAGAGAAAACAGGTTATAAATGTAAATTGTAAGATTCAGTGCAATTCTCAGAGAGCCTAACATAAATATCGGATTATTAAAATGATGTGAAATATGCTTAGACTCTTCCTCTTTTATCTGAAGAATTGTCTGAAGAATTATCAACAAATTCCTGAAATACTTTGCATAGTTTTATTGCATTTTCATTCAAAGAACCATTCTCTAGAATCTCTATATTTTTAATACATTGCATTTATTTGTAGCAAACTTCTTGCGCATATTTCATAGCGTAATGCAATAACATGTAAATATAGTTGTGAATTTAAACTATTGTAGGATCAATAAAACACTGTGTGTACATTTGTCTGTATTAGATTGAACTTGTTTACTTTTAATTAAAATCTTTGATGTTCTTCCTCCTCCATCCCCCACCCAATCATTAGATCATCAGGTCTCAGGGAAATGTTTTTAAAATCCAATTTCTTAGGAAGATATCTGTCGATTTAACAATGCAGGAGACTAACTGCAATGCATTGTACTTCCTGCAGTGCAGGAGATGCATATTTGATTGCTGAGTTGGGAAGATCCCTGGAGAAGGAAAAGGCAGGACAACCCACTCCGGAATTCTTGCCTGGGAAATCCTGGCAGGCTACAGTCCATGGGGTTGCAAGGGAGGGACATGACTTAGAAACTGAATTACTGCCACCAGCCTCTTAAAAACTGAAAGCCATAGACTCTTCTTCCAGGCCCATTAGTTAGGTCATCTGGGCAGCAGAAAAAATTAGCATGTGTTTGGGTTGCTTCCTAGACTCTTCCTAAACTGTATTTTCTTAAACCCATAGCCACAAATTATTGTTTAATTTACTATTGGATAACAAAAATTCAGAGGAAAACAGATTCATCTTGTTTCCCCGGTTGCAGTGATTTATCTAAAAGGTTAAACATGTTTCCTCTTTCCTATAAAGTGTCACATAAAGTACCAAACCAAATTAGCTCACAACAAAAGTATGAAAAACGAAAAGGAAAGCATTTAAAGTAAGTTGAAGTGCTAAGCTCAGGGGTTATTCTAATTCTTTATGCTAAAACAGGGATTTGAGAAAAAAAAAAGTTGCCTCAAATGTTTTCAAAAAGATTTAGTAGGAAGGAAAGAACAAAAGCAGTAGCCTTGAATAACAGCTATTTCCTGAGTTGAATAAATGAGGCAGAAACACAAAACCTTGACGTATAATTGTCAAAATTTCTTAACATGAAAATAGTGATGGGTTGTTAACCACTTTTCCTCCACTGACTCCATATATTACCATTACCCTGAGAATCCTCAGGATATTTTGTTTTATAGGAAGTATTAATGAATTTCAATATCACTAGCCAAATGCAAAAGGAAGCAGAACATAAAATGACTAATCAGGCAGGAAGAATTTAAGTATGAATGACAGTATCTCGAAACTAGTAGACTTTGTCCTGAAATGGCTGGAAGTTAGGCAACTAACAGCAAACACAAAGAAATAATGAGAGCTTGAAACTCATAGCTTTACACCTTCTCTCTTATTTTATGTGATTGCACTAAGAATCTACAACTTAAATATGGAGTTTCAGGGAAAAAAATGATAAAAAGATGTTTCTTGACAAAGGTATGTTTCTGGGTCCTGATAGCTCGATAAGGAGCCCTTGAAGTGTATCACATCTTGATGCTGCCACAGAGGTTTCACATAACCTCTAAGTGAATGCCTCTGGCATTCACCAGACACACAAAGACATTGTGAGAAAGAAGCTAGCCTTTCCTTTATCACATAACAGTTCCCCAGAGAGGACCCCCAAGGCACTAAGCCATACTCCCCAGTTTCACAGGAAGAACTTGAAATTGTTTTTCCTTCTTTTTTTTAACTTCAAGAAGTAAGTAGAGCTTTTTCCTTGTCACCCTACAATAACCCTTGGCTTTCTAGTCTTCTCTGATATATGACAGGATAAAAATATTTGCCAAAGTGAAAAGGGATCTTTGTGTGTTTTTTGTTTTTTGTTTCTCATTGCAGATCATATTTCTCTCAAATAACCACACTGTTAGGACCAAATTGAAGCCAGGACAGGCTCTAAGGGGCAGGCCCGGAGGCAGTGTAGCTAGGCCAATCAGAAAAAATCCACGTAGCCCCCCGCCCACGCCAGACCCAATGCGGATAGGGATGAGAGGTTTAAAAGTCCCGTGCGCGCGTACGGTTTAACCAATCAGCTATGCTGTTACAGAAACAAAGAACCGTCTCTATAAAAGTATAGGTGATTCAGAACTCGGGGCCCTTGTTCCACTCCACTGCGTTGGATGAAACTTGAGCCCTGGCTCGAGCTAGCAATAAATTCCCTTTTTGTGTTTGCATTGCTGCGGATGTCTTATTCTCTCAGTTTTGGGGACTCGGACTCTGGGCATAACACACACAATCACTCTGGTTCACATAAAAAATCAGTCATTAGAGGCTATGAAAAAGAATTTAAAACTTGTCTTTTAGTATGCAAGAGCAACTATCATGTTACTGCACATTCCACTAACATGTTTGATTAGGCAATAATGCTCATACAACTTGGAAGTAAGATGCAGGGAAGTTATCCTACCCTATTCTTCTATTTATAGTAAAACTGAGGCTTAAAGAGTTTATGTGATTTAATTTCCCAAGCTCATCATTATAGTTAGAGTTTGAAAATATTAAAAAGGGAAGTGAAAATATTATATTAACATTGGAGATTTGTATATGTAGAACATGTATGCCCTAGGAAAAAATTAGCACTAATTCATATAAATTCATTTTAACTAAATTCTCAGTTAATGCTGTCTTTTTGGATTTCAAGTGAACTCTTTATTTTAACCTTAAACATTCTACTCAAGAATAGATCCAGAACTTCCCTGGTGGGAGAAGCCACCTGCCAGTGTAGGAGACACGGGTTCCGTCCCTGGTTCAGGAAGATTCCACATGCCTCAGAGCAGCTAAACCCATGTGCCACAGCTACTGAGCCCGCGTGCTGCGCCTACTGAAGCCCGTGCACCTGGAGCCCATGTTCCATAAGAAGAGAAGCCAACACAATGAGAAGCTGCCCACCACAAGGAACAGTTGTCCCCACTGGCTGCAACTAAAGAAAGCCTGCAACCAAAATTAAATACACAAAATCTTAAAAAAAAGATGAGATCCATTTTCCCTTTGCCATTATATTTAGTTAAGCTGAATCTTTAGTGCTGCAGTGTGAACTCAACATATAAAGCTATCTCTCATGATCCCCTCCATCCCCCATCAAACCTTTGTTTCCATGCTCTCGTCTGCCATGTAATATCAGAGGTAAATGTAGATACCCTTCTTTCAAAGCTAACCCTGAGCTCTTTTGTTCTCTCCTTTATAACCTCACTTTTTCTATCATTAAATATCTTTTATTAGTATGTCCCTTTCTACTCACTCTTTAAAACTAAAGTTCTCCTATTTTTCAAACCTTCCTTGACTTTCTTGATTTTGCATATAGAACACTTTCTCTCTTCACCCAGCATTCTATCAAATCATTTGATAGTATGTTTCCCCTTTCCCCTGGAACTGGCTCCTGAAGTTCCTAATAGACAAAACTTTCTCAATAGCCATTTGGTAGAACTGACCACACAGAAAATACCAAGATATATTTAAATTCACATTGCTTCTCATTAATCATTTCTTTGGAGTTTAATATGTGAAATCATTTTGCTATGTCCTATAAATTATGCACAGTGCTTAATAACAAGGAAATTACATTATGTGGTTAATACCTAATAAAAGGCATTGCTCATATTATAGCACAAAAATTATTGGTTTAGGAGACTGTATTGGGCCCAAATCTCCAGTATTATTAGGTGCTTTTGAAAGTGAAGGAAAGTGAAATTGTTAGTTGCATAGTCGTGTCCAACTCTTAGGGATCCTATGGACTGTAACCAGCCAGGCTCCTCTGTGCATGGGATTTCCCAGGCAAGAATACTGGAGTGGATTGCCATTCTTTTCTCCAGGGGCTCTTCCAGACCCATGGATTGAATTTACATCTCTTGCATTGCAGGCAGATTCTTTACTATTTGAGCTACTAGGGAAGCCCTGGGTGCTCTTGAATACTATCTAACTTTTAAATGCACTCTTTTCATAAAATTTCTAAAGCACTACTCTCTTCTTGATCCTTTTTTTTTTTTTTTATTTGCTCCAGTGTTCATTGCAGTAATATTTACAAAGCTAGGATATTGAAGCAACCAAGATGTTCATCAACAGATGACTGAATAAAGAAGCATAGTACATTTAAGGGCTTCTCTGTTGGTTCAGTCAGTAAAGAATCTGCCTGCAATGTGGGAGACCTGGGTTCTATCCCTCGGTTGGAAAGATCCCCTGGAGAAGGGCATGGCAACCCACTCCAGTATTCATACCTGGAGAATCCCCATGGACAGAGGAGAGTGTTGGGCTACAGTCCAGGTGGTCACAAAGAGTAGGACATGACTGAGCAACTAAGAACAGCATAGCACAGTAAATATATACTCCTATTATTTTCAGTTCAGTTCAGTTCAGTCGCTCAGTCGTGTCTGACTCTTTGTGACCCCATGAATTGCAGCATGCCAGGCCTCCCTGTCCATCACCATCCTCCAGAGTTCACTCAAACTCACGTTCATTGAGTCGGTGATGCCATCCAGCCTTTACTACCTCTTTATTTTATAATTTTTCCCCCTTCCTCTGCCCCTTTATTCTGACTGGTAAATGATTCTAGATCTTCTGCTTTTTCCTGCTCTCCTTGCCCAGTAGCCTATAAAGTGCATCATTGAGCAAATAGAAGTAGATGAGTTCTGTATTTCTAGCTCTACCGTCTATGGATACCTCTAGAATCATTTCACACAGGGGATATTTCAACTCTATTATCATATCCCCTAATATATCCTAATTAAGTATTCACATTTTATACATACTACTAAGGATACTTAAAATTACTTGAGATAGTTTCCTGTGCTGTGTTTCTGAATATGTATTTAATTTTTGTCATCTTACTTTTGATTTTAAAAGAATGCTTTAAAATTACTCTTTATACTAATGTACAATATTTACCTGGTTTTGATGTCTTAGCTGCCTGTTCTAGTCCTTTAAATGTATTTCCTCTTATTCACAACTATTTTTAGAATTTTATACATATATTCGCAAATGGAGTACATCAGATGAAATGCCGGACTGGATGAAGCACAAGCTGGAATCAAGACTGCAAAAAAAAAAATATCAATAGCCTCAGATATGCATATGGCACCACCCTTATGAAAGCATAGAGAAACTAAACAGTCTCTTGATGAAAGTGAAAGAGGAGAGTGAAAAGTTAGCTTAAAACTCAACATTAAAAAACTAAGATCATGCATCCGGACCCATCACTTCATAGCAAATAGATGGGGAAACAATGGAAACCATGATAGATTTTGTTTTCTTGGGCTCCAAAATCGCTGCAGATGGTGATTTTTGCCATAAAATTAAAATACACTTGCTCCTTGGAAGAAAAGCTATGACAAAACTAGACCACACATTAAAAAGCAGAGCCATCTTTACTGACAAAGGTCTGTATAGCCAAAGCTATGGTTTTTCCAGTAGTCTTGTACGGACATGAGAGTTGGACCATTAAGGAAACTGAACGCCGAAAAATTGATGCTTTCGAATTATGGAGTTGGAGAAGACCCTTGAGAGTCTCTTGGACAGCAAGGAGATCAAACTGGTCAATCCTAAAGGAAATCAACCTGAATATTCATTGGAAGGACTGATGCTGAAGCTGAAGTTTCAATATTTTGGCCTTCTGATGCAAAGAATTGACTCACTGGAAAAGACCCTAATGTTTGGAAAGATTGAAGGTGGGAGGATAAGGGGACAACAGAGGACGAGAAGGTTGGATGATATCACCGACTCAATGGACATGAGTTGAACAAGCTCCAGGAATTGGAGCTTTTACTTCTCGCTTTTACTCTTTTCAATAGCATAGGGAACAAAATTTATTACATTTTTTAGTTTGTTTAATGGAAATGGCTTTGACCTGAAGGCACTGCATTTACAAAGGACAAGGAGGCCTGGTCTGCTACAGTCTATGGGGTTGCAAAGAGTTGGATATGACTGAGCAACTGAACTGAATTGTATTATTTAGGAATGGTAATATTTTGTTCTAGATATTATCTATACATTAATGCTTTTATGAAAACTTCTAGCTTCTTTGGTGTTTTTGGAGGGAAGGGGAAAGGAAGACTATTTCTTAATTTTTCTTGCCTATGAGCAATATTGAAATTAGCTAGTAATCACCCCCTTCTCTCCATCTCTGTACTATTAAGTTTAAAGTCATGTCTTACTTCTTGCTAATTCCTATAAGTCAAGAATTAAACTTGTTCTAGTTTTCTTATATTACCCCCTCACACATAGTGTTGCAGTTTATTATGTGAATATGAAATGTTGTTTAAAAAGTAATAAGTTGGAGGAAAGTAATAAGAGAAACAGAACATATATAAATTTTATAGAAAATAATTTGGCTTGAATTTGCCCTTTCTTTGCCAGAAAATCTTTACATCGACTTTAGAATAACAATGCAACTGATATCGTATTGCAATATTGGATACTAACATAATATGCAAATTATTTACTGCTTCCCACATCACTTCTCGCTTTTACTCTTTTCAATAGCATAGGGAACAAAATTTATTACATTTTTTAGTTTGTTTAATGGAAATGGCTTTGACCTGAAGGCACTGCATTTTCAAATCTGGGGAAACGTATCTACAGAAATACATACTGCAAGTTAGAATATAGAGTATATATCTTTGACATATTACTTACCATAGATGCAGAAATGTCATTACACTTCTGTATTTAACTTATCAGAGATAGTATTTACTAAAAAAAGAAACTAGATAGGTGTGTTTAAGTCCCTTTAATTCATTTAAAATTAGCCTATTATTTTCATTATTAGGAGTAATTTCATGAGAAATTTTATTCAAACTAGTTTCTACAACAATGGAAAACCACAGGTACCTAAATTAAGAAATGTTATCTACCTTGAACTGTTTGTACTCTCTGCCATTACTGCATCTTCCTCTGAAAATGCAGTTGCCTTTCAACCACTGAATGTTTCATTTCCAAGCTAATTCTAATTAGAATTTTACTAAAATAGAAGGCAGCAATCTGTCATTTGACACTTACACTAATGGAAGAAACATTTGCTTGAATTACATTTAGTATCAGTTGATAGACTCTTCTTCCTCACTTTTCAAATATTGCTTTGTTTAGAAAACCATTTCCTAGGAGTAGCATTTTCTGTACTTAAGTTATATTGTATATAATACACAATATGCAATGTCTACTAAGGGATAAAAATATTCTTATAAAAGAGTTAAAATGATTTTACTTTATCACCCTCTATTCTCCTTTTACCTGGCCCTTCATTTTTGTTTTCCTTTTCTAAATATCAATGCTGGAACATGGATATCATGGTATTGTATTTTCCAGGTAATCTGTTCTTTTGTTCCTTCCTTGCTATCAGTTATGAAACTACTCAAATAATTTGACCCCATGCTATGAGAAAATTTGTGATGGCACTTTCTGAAAGTTTCCATTAAGTTGGAAATATCGAGACATGTGTGACTGAGTGCCAGTGGGCCAGGATTCTGGCACAGTCATATATTGCCTTCATTTCATGCATTGTTTTATTTAGGTTTGGCTTCCCACCACAGTGTGTGAATCGCTAGAAGGCAGAGGCAATATATTAGATGCTTTATGTAATCCCAGTTTCTATCACAGTTTTAGGAGACATATAAAGAACTCAACCCTCTTTTCCTTCCTCTCCTTGATCAGTAATATCTGTACAGTTAATCCTAATTCTTTTCCCATACATGTCTAATATATGCAGACAAAGACCTTATAATGTAAAAATGGGATACATATATATTTTTACACAAACACACTTATGTACATAAATATATTTCTATAAACTTTTTGCTGTTTTTAACTTATATATTTCATTTATTTGGAAATGGCTACAAATTACTTCATATAACATTTATCTAAATTGCATATATATGAGCAGACCAATTTTATATTTTCCAGTAAATAGCAATTTTCCATAAGTCATTGCTTTCTTTACAAAGAAAATCAGGCATACCCATGCTGTGAAAATTCAAATGTCAAAATATTGTTCAGTGACAGAAAACTTTCCTTTTCACAATAGTTCAGCATTTATTGAAATTCTACTCTTTTAAAATAAATTATATTGTACTTTATATGACAGTTCATATCTGAATTCTCAAATTACTTATACGTTTTCTATGCTTGTGCCATAACAGATTCATTAGTTTTATGGTATAAACATATTTTTATAGTTTGTGCTTAGAGAAAATTTATACAATTTGCCATGTTCCATGAGAGTGGTGCTTCACTATTTTAAGATCGCTTCATTTCTGTCAATAAAGATCAATATTTTAATTTATTTTTATATAGGACTTGTATATTTCTTTTGACGCTTATTATTAACTATATACGGAGAAGGCAATGGCACCCCACTCCAGTAGTCTTGCCTGGAAAATCCCATGGGCGGAGAAGCTTGGTGGGCTGCAGTCCATGGGGTCGCTAACAGTCAGACACGACTGAAGTGGCAGCAGCAGCAGCAGCAGCAGCAGCAGCATTAACTATATCATGGTTTGTATGATCCCATGATTCTTTTTATTTGAAGTTCTTTCATTTCTAAAGATTTCATTGTTTTTCCATTCTATTAAAGCTAAGATTTTAGTTAGAAGAGAATTTCACTTTAAATATTTTTCACGTATATGCTTTCTGCTGTTTTCCATACCATCAACTTCTAATTTTTTATTTTTATTTTTGCATAAAATATGAGAGGTGTGTTTTGTGTACTTCAGGTATGCTGCAATAATCTTGTGGTTGATACACAGTTACTTTTTATTTCACTATATCTTTTAAAATGTATATTTTCAAAGGAAACTATAAGCAAGGTGAAAAGACAGCCTTCAGAATGGGAGAAGATAATAGCAAACAAAGCAACTGACAAAGAATTAATCTCAAAAATTTACAAGCAACTCCTGTAGCTCAATTTCAGAAAAATAAATGACCTAATCAAAAAATGGACCAAAGAACTAAACAGACATTTCTCCAAAGAAGACATACAAATGGCTAACAAACACATGAAAAGATGCTCAACATCACTCATTATCAAAGAAATGCACATCAAAACTACAATGAGGTACCATTTCATGCCAGTCAGAATGGCTGTTATCCAAAAGTCTATAAACAATAAATGTTGGAAAGGGTGTGGAGAAAAGGGAACCCTCTTAACACTGTTGGTGGGAATGCAAACTAGTATAGCCACTAGTGAGAACAGTGTGGAGATTACCTAAAAAAAGGGAAATAGAGCTGCCATATGACCCAGGCAATCCCACTGCTGGGCATACACACGAGGAAACCAGAATCGAAAGAGACACGTGTACCCCAAAGTTCATCACAGCACTGTTTACAATAGCTAGGACATGGAAGCAACCTAGATGCCCATTGGCAGACAAATGGATAAGAAAGCTGTGGTACATATACACAATGGAATATTACTCAGCTGTTTAAAAGAATACATTTGAATCAGTTCTAGTGAGGTGGATGAAACTGGAGCCGATTATACAGAGTGAAGTAAGCCAGAAAGAAAAACACCAATACAGTATCAGTTCAGTTCAGTCCAATACAGTATACTAACGCATATATATGGAATTTAGAAAGATGGTAATGATAACCCTGTATGTGAGACAGCAAAAGAGACACAGATGTATAGAACAGTTTTTTGGACTCTGTGGGAGAGGGTGAGGGTGGGATGATTTGAGAGAATGGCATTGAAACATGTATATTATCATATATGAAACGAATCACCAGTCCAGGTTCGATGCATGAGACAGGGTCCTCGGGGCTGATGCACTGGGATGACCCAGAGAGATGATATGGGGAGGGAGGTCGGAGGGTGGTTCAGGATGGGGAACACATGTACATCCAGGGCAGATTCATGTGGGTATATGGAAAAACCAATACAATATTGTAAAGTAATTAGCCTCCAATTAAAACAAATAAATTTTATATTTTTTAAAAAATGTATGTTTTCTGTTACTTAATTTTTTCTCTTTTTGTCTTCTTTTTCCACTGAGTTTTAAGGTGTACTGTTTTTTTATTAATATGGTTTATTATTTACCAGTGTCTCCTTTCACTTCAAATAGTGTTTGCTCTCTACATTTTGAAATTCATTTTTAAGTATGTAAAAGCTAATTTAGATTCTTGCATTTTTTATTTTATCATATTGCTACATTGTTTTCTTTCTCTCCATTTTTGATCTTTGGCCTACTTTACTTCATATTTTCCTCCAGAAAAATAGTGTAAACCAGAATTTTAAAAATCGTAATATAAGATTTCTTATTCAAGGAATTAATTCATATGCACATTTATTGCTATCAAATTTATTGCTTTTTATTGCTATTACAATCTGATAGATTTAGGAATGGTATCTTATTTTTTATAACTTATTTGCTGCCCTTTGCCTTTTCCTTATTAATTTTGTTGAGTTGATTGAAGATTTTGAGGAAATAATTTCCTCTTACTAGAATACTTATGAATTTAAACAAGTAATTTCTATCTTTCTTAGAGATGGGATTAAACTGTTAAACATAAAATGTTAAAAAAAAAGATTTATCATGAATATTCAAGGTTAATAAGTTCAGTTCAGTCCCTCAGTTGTGTCCGACTCTTTGCGACCCCATGGACTGCAGCACGCCAGACCTCCTTATCCATCATCAACTCCTGGAGCTTACTCAAACTCATGTCCATCGAGTCAGTGATGCCATCAAACCATCTCATCTTCTGTTATCCCCTTCTCTTTCTGCCTTCAATCTTTCCCAGCATCAGGGTCTTTTCAAATGAGTCAGTTCTTCACATCAGGTGGCCAAAATATTGGAGTTTCAGCTTCAGCATCAGTCCTTCCAATGAATATTTATGACTGATCTCCTTTAGGATGGACTGGTTGGATCTCCTTGCAGTCCGAGGGACTCTCAAGAGTCTTCTCCAACACCGCAATTCAAAAGCATCAATTCTTCGGCACTTAACTTTGTTTATAGTTCAACTCTCACACCCATACACGACTACTTAAAAAACCATAGCTTTGACTGGATGGACTTTATAGGTAAAGTAATGTCTCTGCTTTTTAATATGCTGTCTAGGTTGGTCATAACTTTTCTTCCTAGGCGCAATTGTCTTTTAATTTCATGCCTGCAGTCACCATCTGCAGTGATTTTGGAGCCCCCCAAAATAGTCTCTCAATGTTTCCATTGTTTCCCCATCTATTTGCCATGAAGTGATGGGACCAGATGCCATGATCTTAGTTTTCTAAATGTTGAGGTTTAAGCCAACTTTTTCACTCTCCTTTTTCACTTTCATCAAGAGGCTCTTTAGTTCCTCTTTGCTTTCTGTAAGTATCTATACACTGTTTCCAAAGAAGACAAAGTCCTCCCTTGTTTTGTTCCCTAATGCCTGCCACCCATTGTCATGATTAGATCATATAACTTTCGTTAATTTTTAAAATATAATGTCACAGAAATTACTTTGATGTATATCAATAATTTGCTACTTTTATAGCTCCCCATTCCTTGTGTGGATTGTATATTATTTATAACTGACAAACTCAAATAGGCATACATATAAAGTTAACTTTTAAATGGATTCAATTTTAATTTTAAGGCACCCATTCTAAGCAAGGCAAGAAAAAATTTAGTCATTTCCATGCAAATGGTTCAATAAAATTTTGCAATTTTTTTCTGCTTCTTTCTTTTCTGATTTAAATATTAATAACTGGGCTACCAGAACAGTTGAGGGTTAGTGGAGGAGGGTGGGCAAAGTAGACTATATTCTTTTAAATATTTTTGGCATACTGAATTGCAAGATGGTTCCCAAGATTTCTGCATCAAATTGTAAACTACTGAATAGGAATTAATTTATTAGTTTATTGTTGCTAAAATAATAATTAGAGCTTAAAGTAATGACATAGATGTATATTATTTCTCTTTTTCTATTCATCTGTAGAATACCAATGAAAAAAATCTATCTACACAGATAACTTACTGCCACATGATTAGTTACAGAGAGGATGACTATTGGTGGAGTTCAAAACAAAGAAAGACCATTTCCTCTCAGAGAATAAGAGTGTTGGAAGCAAAACCTAACTGTGCATTGACATATACAAAGAGGATAGAAAATCTTTCTCTGTGGATGAACTGACATAGCAAAAGTAAAGGGACAGAAAATAGTTCAGAGATAGAAAGTAAGCCTACCTAATTTCCAGGGGAAAAACACCTTTTAAAGTGATACCATTCTAAATTTAGAGATAGGTAATTATGCTTAGCTCTCCCTTCAGACACATAGCATCAACCTGCCTGCTCCAGTCAGGCTAGATCACAGTGGGTACTCCAAAACTATCTAGTAATAGGTTGCCAAAACTTCAGTACAGGAAAGGTTGCATTTAGGTTAGGGTGATGCTGATGAGAGAGAGGTGTGTATAACAGAGCAGTGCTTGAGACTAAGTATAAGGAAACTTAATCGACCCTTGATACTCTACCAGCCGACTATGAACTTCAAAGCCTGCATGTAGATTATGAGTTTCAGTGTTCTTGAACTAAACTTAATGGAATAAACATCTTAAATCCCCAAGTTGAAAATCTCTTTTGCATTGCATATATCAAAGAATACTTTTCCAAAATATTTTTATTAATAAAAACATCTTTGGAAAAAATAATGTTTTTTACTTAAAGTCTGTACCATCAAGCAGACTAATTAATAATGGCAGAGAAAAGCAAAGAATTATGACTATTTAATGTTCCTTACATTTCATTTAAAAGACAGTCATTACACTTCATCAGAATAAAACTATTAGTGGAAAATGAGACAAATACTGATGAAAACTTGAATACTAAGTACAAGGAATAAAAGACCATGCTTATTGATGTAGAAATAGAATAGAGTATATGCTTTCATTGTAACTGCAAATTAAAACTTCTTTAATGTTTAAGTGAGATGAAGGTGCTACATATGGAGCAAAGATAGCATTTGCTACTTCCTATTTGTATTAAACAGTTTTATTTACCTAACCAACATTATGTTAACCTGTTAAAATAGATGTTGAAAAAAAGTGGAAAAGTAGTATGTTAACCTGTTGTGATAGATGTTATATAAAGCCAAATTATTAATCTAGCTACATATTTAAAACCACTGAAAAATCTATTTGCTTTTATGAATAATTTTAGGAACAATTTAAAAGTAACAACTATTAAAATTAAAAATTAATATATGAAATATTGCAAAAAGCTAATGAGTTCATATTAGTCCATCAAAGTGATTTGGAAATGAAGTAGTAGTTTCAACTCTCTGAATCTATTTATTTGACAAATATTTGACCAGCTCAAGAGATAGGCTTTTAAGACAACATTCAGTTCAGTCACTCAGTTGTGTCTGACTCTTTGCAACCCCATGGACTGCAGCATGCCAGGCCTCCCTGTCTATCACCAACTCCTGGAGCTTACTCAAACTCATGTCCATTGAGATGGTGATGCCATCCAACCATCTCATCCTCTGTCGTCCCCTTCTCCTCCCACCTTCAATCTCTCCCAGCATCAGGGTCTTTACCAATGAATCAGTTCTTCGCATGAGGTGGCCAAAGTATTGGAGTTTCAGTTTCAGCATCAGTCCTTCCAGTGAATATTCAGGATTGATTTCCTTTAGAATGAACTGGTTGAATCTCCTTGCTATCCAAGGGATTCTCAAGAGTCTTCTCCAACACCATAGTTCAAAAGCATCGATTTTTCGGTGCTCAGCTTTCTTTACAGTCCAACTCTCACATCCATTTCTTTACAGTCCAACTCTCACATCCATATATAACTATTGTAAATACCATAGCTTTGACTGGATGGACATTTGTCAGCAGGGTAATGATTCTGCTTTTTAAAATGCTGTGTAAGTTGGTCATAGCTTTTCTTTCAATGAGTAAGCATCTTTTAATTTCATGGCTGCAGTCACCATCTGCAGTGATTTTGGAGCCCCCCAAAATAAAGTCTGTCATTATTTCCACTGTTTCTCTACCTATTTGCCATGAAGTGATGGGAACAGATTGCATGATCTTAGTTTTTTGAATGTTGAGTTTTAAGCAAACTTTTTCACTCTCGTCTTTCACTTTCATCAAGAGATTCTTTATTACTACTTCTTTTTCTGTGAAAAGTTGGTGTCATCTGCATATCTGAGGTTATTGATATTTCTCCCAGCAATCTTGATTCCAGCTTGTGCTTCATCCAACTTGGTACTTCTCATGATGCACTCTTCATATTAGTTAAATAAGCAGGGTGACAATATACAGCCTTGACGTACTCCTTTCCTGATTTGGAAACAGTCTGTTGTTTGATGTCCAGTTCTATCTGTTGCTTCCTGATCTGCATACAGATTTCTCAAGAGGCAGGTCAGGTGGTCTGGTATTCCCATCTCTTTAATAATTTTCCACAGTTTGTTGTGACCCACACAGTCAAAGGCCTTGGCATAGTCAATAAAACAGAAGTAGGTTTTTCTCTGGAACTCTCTTGCTTTTTCCATGATCCAGCGTATGTTGGCAATTCGGTCTCCAGTTTCTCAGCCTTTTCTAAATCCAGATTGAACATCTGGAAGTTCACATTTCACGTATTGCTGAAACCTGGCTTGGAGAATTTTGAGCATCACTTTGCTAGTGTGTAAGATGAGTGCAATTGTGTGGTAGTTTGAGCATTCTTTGGCATTGCCTTTCTTTGGGATTGGAATGAAAACTGACCTTTTCCAGTCCTATGGCCCCTGCTGAGTTTTCCAGATTTGTTGGCATATTGAATGCAGCACTTTGACAGCATCATCTTTCATGATTTGAAATAGCTCAACTGGAATTCTAGCTTTGTTCGTAGTGATGCTTCCTAAGGCCCACTTGACTTCGCATTCCAGGATGTCTGGCTCTAGGTGAGTGATTAATCATTATGGTTATCTGGGTTAGGAAGATTGTTTTGTGTCGTTCTTCTGTGCATAGTTGCCACCTCTTCTTAATATCTTCTGCTTCTGTTAGATCCATACCGTTTCTGTCCTTTATTGTGCCCATCTTTGCATGAAATGTTCCTTTGGTTTCTCTAATTTTCTTGAAGAGATCTGTAGTCTTCCCCATCCTATTTTCCTCTATTTCTTTTCATTGATCACCGAGGAAGGCTTTCTTATCTCTCCTTGCTATTCTTATTCAAATGGGTATATCTTTTCTCCTTTGCCTTTTACTTTTCTTTTTTCATAACTTCATACTTGTCTTCTTTTCACAACTACTTTAAGGCCAGCTCAGACAATCATTTTGCCTTTTTGCATTTCTTTTTCTAGCGGATGGTCTTGATCACTGCCTCCTGTATGATGTCACGAACCTCTGTCCATTGTTCTTCAGTCACTCTGTTTATCAGATCTAATCCCTTGAATCTATTTCTTACTTCCATTGTATAATCATAAGGGATTTCATTTAGGTCATACCTGAATGCTCTAGTGGTTTTCTGTACTTTCTTCAATTTAACTCTGAATTTGGCAATAAGAAGTTCATGACGTGAGCCACAGTCAGCTCCCGATCTTGTTTTTGCTGACTGTATAAAGCTTCTCCATCTTTGGTGGCAAAGAATATAATCAGTCTGATTTTAGTATTGACCATCTGGTGATGTCCATGTGTAGAGTCAGCATTGCTGCTGCTAAGTCGCTTCAGTCATGTCCGACTCTGTGCAACCCCATAGACGGCAGCCCACCAGGCTCCCCCATCCCAGGGATTCTCCAGGCAAGAACGCTGGAGTGGGTTACCATTTCCTTCTCCAATGGATGAAGCGAAAAGTGAAAGTGAAGTTGCTCAGTCATGTCTTACTCTTAGTGACCACATGGACTGCAGCCTACCAGGCTCCTCCATCCATGGGATTTTCCAGGCAAGAGTACTGGAGTGGGTTGCCATTTCCTTCTCCAAGAGTCAGCATTACCTAACCTAAAAAATAAATGAACTTCATAATGGAGAAGGAAGTGACAGATCATATTAAGGTATTCTTATATTATAGTCTTACTCAACCCTAACCTATTTTAAAGTAAAATGACAATTTTTTCCACTTTGAGAACTCCATTACAAACCTTACAGATTTATTGTTTACCCTTTTTTCCCTCGGGATTAGCCCTTTAAATTTAATAGTAGTTTGTATTTTTTCTACAACATGCAATATAAAACAGGAAAGTTTTGCAATGTATAAGGTTTTTTCATTCACTTATCTTGGCTAGGAAAGGTAAATTTCATTATTGAAACTGTTCTGTGCTATGGTTAGTCACTCAGTCTTGTCCAACTTTTTGTGATCCTGTGGACTGAAGCCTGCCAGGCTCCTCTGTCCATGGGGATTCTCCAGGCAAGTATTCTGGAGTGGGTAGCCATTTCCTTCTCTGGGGGATCTTCCTGACCCAGGGATTGAACCCAGGTCTCCCACATTGCAGGTGGATTCTTTACCATCTGAGCCTCCAGGGATGCCATATTGCAAGTAATATGTTGGCAAAAATAAGTATAAATTTTTAAGTTATTGATATAATCTTTTTTTTATATTCAGAAGAAGAGCTGCATTTAAACTATATTTTGAATCACTGGCTTTCTGTGGTGCTATAAGTGTCCAAGTTATGATTAATCTTTTGACTAGCGTGGATAATATATGTCAGCTAAAAGGATGAGTCTTGCGTGAGCTGATTGGTGATCCAAAAGAGATGTCCACATTCTGATCTCTGAAACTTGGGAACATTATCGTATTTGGTAAAAGATTATGTTAAGGATCTTGATAAGGGAAGTTTACCATGAATACAAAGTGGGCCCTAAATGTAAATACATGTATTCCTTTAAGAGAGAGGTTGATTGAGTTTTAAAACAAGCAAACAGAGGAGAACACAGCACACAGAGGAGAGGAAAAGGCACTGTAAACCCAGAGGCAGAGTCAAGGGATGCCAACAGCTACTGGAAGCTGGCAGGGGCAAATGATGGATTCTCTCCTAGACATTCGGTGACTTTGCTGGGGCCTTGATTTTGGACTTCTGACCTCCAGAACTGTGACAGAATAATTTTTTTTTTCTTTCTTGTGTCTTTTTAAAATGTATTTTCTTTTTTGCCACATTGTGTGGCATGTGGAACTTTCCCAGCCAGGGATTGAACTCATGCCCTATGCAGTAGAAGTGCAGTCTTAACCACTGGACCACCAGGGAAGTCCCTACATTTCTATTATTTTAAGCCACCAACTTCGTAGTAATCTGCTACAGCAGCCACGGTAGCTAATCTAGATCTCCTGTTTGTTTCTCGGTTCATCTAAACTCACATCCCTTTGCACCTTGTTTTGAATGTGAGTTGCCATCTTCTTATAGACCAAGAATGGGGCAAGAAGGCAACACTTGGCCCAGACTCTGCCACTAATATCCTTTCCTTCATCAACCATGTAGATTTAGTTGATTAGTCAGGCTATAAACCTGCCAAAAGCTGAGAAAATTAGAATATTTTCCAAGTGGCTTCTTTTTCCCATCTTAATTTAGAACGTTTTTGTGTCACCCTCTCCCAGTGGCAAATGTGGTAAATATGAGTTGGGGAGCTTCTGGTGACCATAGTTTTAGACCTAATTCATGGATGAGGCCAGGTGGATAGAGGACAGTAGTGAATAGCTATAGTGCCTGGATCAGACAGCCTCCAGTATAAGATTCTTCTGTTATTCATCTTTAATTCAAATTTGCATCTTGAAAATTTAGTCATGTCAATCATATAGTAGTTACTTAATAAGTATTTGATGAGCAAATTGTCTATTCAAGTTAGTCTTTCTTTGATGTGAATGATGTTGTTGTTTTCCAGTTGCCAATTCAAGTCCAACTCTTCGTGACCCCATGGACTGCAGCACGCCAGTCTTCCCTGTCCCTCACCATCTCCCAAAGTTTGCTCAGATTCATGTTCATTGAGTCAGTGATGCTATCTATCCATCTCATTTACTGCTGTCCCCTTCTACTTTTGCTTTCAATCTTTTGAAGCCTTCTCTGATGGCTCAGATGGTAAAGAATCTGCCTGTCAATGCAGGAAACCTGGGTTTGACCCCTGAAGAAGGAAATGGCAGCTCACTCCAGTATTTTTGTCTAGAGAATTCCATGGACAGAGGAGCCTGGTGGGCTACAGTCCATACAGTTGGCCATGACTTAGAAACTAAACAACTGTGTTAGGAGAATGGTCGGCAAATGATGTAAAATATGGTAGAATACTTTCAATATAAGAATCCTGCTCAAACAATTCACTAAAATAAATGTGTAGTTGAGAATTATATATTGTCACTAATTTTAAAAATATTTATTGAGTTCTTATATCGCAGTGGGTTCACAGAGTGACAAGCAAAATAAGTATGTAGTACTGAATCTAATGGGAAAATGATAGCCATAGTCTCTAACATCATTTTCAGAAAACTTTTTTAGTATTACATTCTTCCTAGTTTTAGTCCAAAATTCTACAAATGCCTCTATACAGAGTGAACTTGTATGCATACTGCCTTATCATGTACATCATACATTTTAAATTGTTTTAAATTTCATGGATTTATTTATTTTTCTCCTATTTATAAAACAGGATGATACTAGTCATAAGTTTAGTTTTTGCCTTTTTGACACATTAGTGAATGTTTAACTTGAAGTATAGGTGTTTTGCTTTGGAAAATTAAAAAATAAATCATTTAAATATGCTTTATACTTAAAGATTTTACTTCAGTAAAAAAGTGTAAATTGAAATTGAGAACTTTACAAGCCTTGATAATATACCTCATATATTCACATTTAGTGCAAATTTAAATTTTTAATGGTATTTCAAAATTCTAGTTTCCATCATATTTAAAAATCACATGCATTGATGAATGAGAAAAAAGATTGAATAATAAAAGTTTAAGTATTCAACTCAGAGTTATTTTCTTAAATAGAATTCCTGAACATCACTGTGAGAATCTTTTTTTTTTTTTTTAAGAAACAAGATGATAATCCAGATATAATGCTGTACAGTCAGTACTACAGGTCAAGTATAAATCCACTATGTTATTTTGTGCTGTTCTGTGCTATGTCTCTTCATTCACGTCTGACTCTTTGTGGCCCCATGGACTGTAGCCCACCAGGCTCCTCTGTCCATGGGATTCTCCAGACAAGAATATTGGAGTGGGTTGCCACTTCCTTCTCCAAGGGATCTTTCCAACTGAAGGATCAAACCCGGGTCTCCTGTGTCTCCTATATTGACAGGCAGGTTCTTTTACCACTGGTTCCACCTGAGTAAACCAAATATGACCGAACGAAATATAAAATTTACATTCCCAGATTTTTAGTATTTGCACAGATGACACAAAAGATGTCAATATAATTTTTTTTTTCTTTCTTAGGCTTTGTAACTTGCCTCTCCTCTACTTAGAGAACAAAGTATTGAATTACATCTCATATATTTTTGGTTTGGTAATTATTATTGCTGATATTACTAAATTACTTGAATTTTACCTAAAATTGGTCTTAGTAAATGGACAATCATTTCTAGTTCCTGGCAAAACCAATTAAAGTTGACAGATTTTCTTAATGAAGTCATTAATGCAAATTGCATTCTCAAAGATTTCCAATAAATTTATTAAGAGAAAAATTACTTATTTTACATGACTAAAAATGTATGCATCATTTAAACTGCCTTATGTACCTTTGGATTTTGTAATTCTTTCAGATGGAACTGAGGAAATGCTGTTATGATTGGATTATATTCAATGAATTTATTCTAGGGCAAGTCAAATATAAAATTGAGTAAGAATGAAGAAGTAATTAACTGCTGATAGTTTTTCTTTTTGTGCAATATTTTAAAATCTTAACCCTCTGCAGTTGCTCACACATCTTAGTGAAGAGTTTGGAACCATACAGATGACTGTACAGGATTGGCTGACTCTTAAAGAGGAGCAGAGGCTGCAGGGATACTGCAAATCCGCAATATGGGACACCACAACATGGGATATCACAACAGTGAGCACCACTATCAACCAACTGCAGGTCATCTGCAGCCTTAAGCTAACCAATATTCTTTCCTATCAAATATCCTTTAAAAAAAAAAAAAAAAACTAGTCACTAGACACCAACACCAGCATGTTCTTACTTATGTCTTTTATCTTGTCTTCCAAGACAGTTTTTTAATAGCACAATATGAACCCACTTGTGGTATTACAGAGACACTGGTATATGGCATTATAAATTAATGCAACTTGTTTCACAAAGCAATTTGTGGCAAATATATCCATAAAAAGGTCACACATTTATCCTAGCTGCTATTTCTGGGAAGTTTTCTGGTTTTTCAGACTAAAATGTTGAGCTTTGTTTATCTATCCATCACCTGAACTCTTTTAAAAAAGTTTTTCTATTGGAGCATAGTTGACTCACAGTGTTGTCCTGGTTTCAGGTGTACAGCAAAGTGAGCCAGTTATACACATACATATATCCGATCCTTTTTCAGACTCTTTCCCCATATAGGTTATTAAAGAATACTGAGTAGAGTTCCCTGTGCTATAAAGTATGTGCTTGTTGATTATCTTTTATATACTTTAGTGTGTATATGTTCATCTCAAACTCCTAATTTACTCCTCCTTCCCACTTTTCCCCTTTGGTAAAGATGAATTTGTTTTCTAGGCCTGTTGAATCTGTTTCTGTTTTGTAATATGGGAAGTTTTATTAAATAACTGAACAGAGTAAAACAGCACTATACATAAAGATATTCATATTAATGTCATTTACAAGTTCAAGATGTTTAATTAAACCATCTATTGTATAGTAGACTGGCTTTGTAACAAATGATATTTTTCAATATTATTATAATTTTCATAATCATTATCATCATTATTATTGCTATTCATCCATTTTAAAGTGATTCATATATCTGAAAAAATGTTTATGGCATATTTATAAATAGAACAAACAGAATAGAACTTATTCTTTTATTTTCACCAGTATTTATTGTTTAATGTGATATTAGTCATCAGGAAAAAGGAAAAAAAATCAGTGGGCAGAATTAAAAAAATCCTTGACTTTATGGAGCTTTTAGGTTGGTGGAGGATGCATATGAAAAATAAGTGATCACCCTAAATATTAATTACAACAGGCTGAGTAGTAATGGAGAAACTGACAAGGTGCATTAGATAGCACGAACAGAGGATCTGAGACTAGGAATCAGGCAGGGATTTTATAGGAGGAGTGTTAAACTGGAGAATAAATAGCAGCTAGCTAGATGAAGCATGGAATGAGTATTGCAGAGAAAAGAAAACTCATGGACAAAGACACAGTCAGATTTCAGGTTTTTGAGGGCGGGAAGAAGGTCAGAGTGACTACAAGATGGCAAGGCAAGAGTGCTGCTACTTGAGTCTGCAGTTAAATCAAGTAAGACTTGCTAGACAAAATGAACACCACAGATGATATAACCAATGTTATATTAGAAATTTATATCTACTTCTGCTTCATTGACTGCACTAAACATTGGGAAAGGAGTATATCAAGGCTGTACATTGTCACCTTGTTTATTTAACTTATATGCAGAGTATGTCATGAAAAATGCCAGGCTGGATGAATAACAACTAGAACCAAGACTGCTGGGAGAAATATCAATAACGTAGATTTGCAGATAATACCACCCTAATGGCAGATATCAAAGAGGAACAAAAAAGCCTCTTAATGAGGACGAAGCAGGAGTGAAACAGCTGACTTAAACTCAACATTCAAAAAACAAAGATCATAGCATCTGGTCCCATCAGTTCATGGCAAATAGATGGCAAAAAAGTGGAAGCAGTGACAGATTTTATTAAATCACTGTCGACGGTGCTTGCAGCCATGAAATTAGAAGATGCTTGCTCCTTGGGGAAAAAAAGCTATTGCAAACCTAGACAGCATATTAAAAAACAGAGACATCACTTTGCCAACAAAGATCTGCATCAGTTCAGTTCATTTCAGTTGCTCAGTCATGTCCAGCTCTTTGCCACCCCATGGACTGCAGCACACCAGGCCTCTCCATCCATCACCAAGTAATGGAGTATATTCAAACTCATGTCCACTGAGTCAGGAATGCCATCCAACCATCTCATCCTCTGTCATCCTCTTCTCCTCCCATCTTCAATCTTTCCCACCATCAGGGTGTTTTCTAATGAGTCAGTACTTTGCATCCGGTGGTCAAAGTATTGGAGTTTCAGCTTCAACAATCAGTCCTTCCAATGATATTCAGAACTGCTTATCTTTAGGATGGACTGGTTGGATCTCCTTGCATTCTAAGGGACTCTCAAGAGTGCTCTCCAACACCACAGTTCAAAAGCACTCAGCTTTCTTTATACTCCAACTCTCATGTACATACATGACTACTGGAAAAACCATAGCTTTTATTACATGGACCTTTGTTGGCAAAGTATTATCTCTGCTTTTTAATATGCTGTCTAGGTTGGTCATAACTTTTCTTCCAAGAAGCAAGCCTCTTTTAAATTCATGGCTGCAGTCATCATCAGCAGTGATTTTGGAGCCCCCCAAAATAGTCTCTCAATGTTTCCATTGTTTCCCCATCTATTTCCCATAAAGTGATGGGACCAGATACCATGATCTTAGTTTTCTGAATGTTAGGATTTCAGCCAACTTTTCCACTCTCCTCTTTCACTTTCATCAAGAGGCTTTTTAGCTCTTCTTCACTTTCTGCCGTAAGGGTGGTGTCATCTGCATATCTGATGTTATTGATATTTCTCCCAGCAACCTTGATTCCAGTTGTGCTTCACCCAGTCCAGAATTTCCCATGATGTATTCTGCATATAAGCTAAATAAACAGGGTGACAATATATGGCCTTGATATACTTCTTTCCTGATTTGTAATCAGTCTGTTGTTCCATGTCCAGTTCTAACTGTTGCTTCTTGACCTGCATACAGATTTTTCAAGAGGCAGGTCAAGTGGTCTGGTATTCCCATCTCTTTAAAAATTTTCCATACTTTGTTGTGATCCACAGAGTCAAAGGCTTGGCATAGTCAATAAAGCAGAAGCAGATGTTTTTCTGGAACTCTGGTGCTTTTTCAATGATACAACAGATGTTGGCAATTTGATCTCTGGTTCCTCTGCCAAATCCAGTTTGAACATTTGGAAGTTCACAGTTCATGTACTGTTGAAGCCTGGCTTGGAGAATTTTGAGCATTACTTTACTAGCGTGTGAGATGAGTGCAATTGTGTGGTAGTTTGAGCATTCTTTGGCCTTGCCTTTCCTTGGGATTGGAATGCAGCCTGACCTTTTCCAGTCCTGTGGGCCCTGCTGAGATTTCCAAATTTTCTGGCATATTGAGTGCAGCACTTTCACAGCATCATCTTTAAGGATTTGAAACAGCTCAACTAGAGTTCCATCAACTCCACTAGTTTAGTTCATAATGATGCTTCCTAAGGCCCACTTGAATTCCCATTCCAAGATGTCTGGCTCCAGGTTAGTGATCACATCATCGTGATTATCTGGGTCATGAAGATCTTTTTCATAGAGTTCTTCTGTGTATTTTTGCCACCTCTTCTTAATATCTTCTGCTTCTGTTAGGTCCATACCATTTCTGTGCTTTATCATGCCCATCTGTGAATGAAAAGTTCCCTTGTTATCTAATTTTCTTCAAGAGATCTCTAGTCTTTCCCATTCTATTATTTTCCTCTATTTCTTTGCATTGATCACTGAGGAAAGCTTTCTTAACTCTCCTTGCTATTCTTTAGAACTCAGCATTCAAATGGGTATATCTTTCCTTTTCTCTGCCTTTCACTTCTCCTCTTTTCATAACTATTTGTAAGGCCAGCTCAGACAACCATTTTTCCTTTACACATTTCTTTTTCTTGGGATTGGTCTTTATCACTGCCTCCTATACAATGTCATGAACCTCTGTCCATAGTTCTTCAGGCACTCTGTCTATCAGATCTATTCCTTTGAATCTAATTGTCATTTCTACTGTATAATGGTAAGGGATTTGGTTTAGGTAATACCTGAATGGTCTAGAGGTTTTACCTACTTTCTTCAATTTAAGTCTGAACTTGGCAATAAGGAGTTCATGGTCTGAGCCACAGTCAGCTCCTGGTCTTATTTTTGACTGACTATATAGAGCTTCTTCGTCTTCAGTGGCAAAAGAATATAATCAATCTGATTTCAGCGTTGACCATCTGGTGTTGTCTATGTGTAGAGTCTTCTCTTGTTTTGTTGGAAGAGGTTGTTTGCTATGACCAGTGTGTTCTCTTGGCAAAACTTCACTAGCATTTGACCTGCTTCATTCTGTACTCCAAGGCCAAATTTGCCTGTTCCCCAATATTTCACAGCTTCCTACTTTTGCATTCCAGTACCATATAATGAAATGGACATCTTTTTGGCGTGCTAGTTCTAGAAGGTCTTGTAGGTCTTCATGGAACTGTTCAATTTAAGCTTCTTCAGTATTACTGATTAGGGCATAGACTTGGATTACTGTGCTATTGAATGGTTTGCCTTGGAAATGAACAGAGATCATTCTGTCATTTTTGAGATTGCATCCAAGTACTGGACTCTTTTCTTGACTATGATGGCTACTCCATTTCTTCTAAGGGATTCTTGCCCACAGTAGTGGATATAATGGTCATCTGAGTTAAATTCATCCATTCCAGTCCATTTTAGTTCTCTGATTCCTAAAACGTCAGTGTTCACTCTTGCCATCTCCTGTTTGACCGCTTCCAGTTTGTCTTGATTCATGGACATAGCATTCCAGGTTCCTATGCAATATTGCTCTTTATAGCATCAGACTTTACTTCCATCACCAGTCACATCCACAGCTGGGTGTTGTTTTTGCTTTGGATCCATCTCTTCATTCTTTCTTTAGTTGTTTTGCCACTGATCTGCAGTAGCACATTGGGAACCTACCAACCTGAGGAGTTTATCTTTCAGTGTCCTATCTTTTTGGCTTATCATACTGTCCATGGAGTTCTCTGGCAAGAATACTCAAGTGGCTTGCCATTCCCTTCTCCAGTGGACCACGTTTTGTCAGAAATCTTCACCATGACCCGTTTGTCTTTGGTGGCCGCTACACAGCATGGCTAATAGTTTCAGAGTTACACAAAGCTGTGGTCCATGTGATCAGATTGGTTAGTTTTCTGTGATTGCGGTTTCAATCTGCCTGCCCTCTGATGGAGAAGGATAAGAGGCTTATGTAAGCTTCCTGGTGGGATAGACTGACTGAGGGGAAAACTGGGTCTTGTTCTAATGGGCAGGGACATGTTCAGTAAATCTTAAACCAATTTTCTGTTAATGGCTGGAGCTGTGTTCCCTCCGTGTTGCTTGACTTGAGGTCAAACTATGGAGGAGGTAATGAATTAGTGGCAACCTCCTTGAAAAGGTCCCATGCCTCACTCAGTGCCTTTGACCCTGCAGGAGGCCACTGCCAACCCACACCTCTGCCAGAGACTCCTGGCCACCCATGGGCAAGTTTGGGTCAGTCTCTTGTGGGGTCACTGCTCCTTTCTCCTGGGTCCTGGTGCACACAAGTTTCTGTTTGTGCCCTCTAAGAGTCTATTTCCCCAGTCCTGTGTAATTTCTGATGGCTCTGTGGTGGAATTAATGGTGACCTCCTCCAAAAGGGCCTGTGCCATACCTAGGTCTATGGCACCCAGAGCCCCTGCCCCTGCAGCAGTCCACTGCTGACCTGTACCTCCTCAGGAGACACTCAAACACAGTTCTGTCTCAATCTCTGTCAGGTCTCTGGGTCCTAGTGTGCACAAGGTATGTTTAAGTGCTCTGAGCGTCTCTGATGGGAGTGGGGTTTGATTCTAAATGTGATTTTGCCTTTTCTACTGTCTTGCTGGGGCTTCTTCTTTGCCCTTGGATAGGGGGTATCTCCTCAAAGTCACTCCGGCACTGCACAGCAGCTGATCCAGTGCCTACCGTCTTGCTTGCTGGGGCTTCTCTGCCCTTGGATGTGGGGTATCTCCTCACAGCTGCTCCAGCACTGTACAGCCACTGTTCCAGATCTGCATAGTCAAAGCTAAAGTTTTTCCAGTAGTAATGTATGGGTGAGAGAGTTGGACCATAAAGAAGGCTGAGCACCAAAGAATTAATGCTTTCAAACTGTGGTGTTGGAGAAGACTCTTGAGAGTCCTTTAGACAGCAAGGAGATCAAATCAGTCAGTCCTAAGGAAAATAAGTCCTGAATATTCATTAGAAGGACTGATGTTGAAGTTGAAGCTCTAATACTTTGGCCACCTGATGAGAAGAACTGACTCATTGGAAAAGACTCTGATGCTGGAAAAGATTGAAGACAGGAGGAGAAGGGGATGACAGAGGATGAGATGGTTGGATGGCATCGCCAACTTATGGAAATTAGTTTGAGTAAGCTCTGGGAGTTGGTGATGGACGGGGAAGCCTGGCATGCTGCAGTCCATGGGGTCTCACAGTGCTGGACATGACTTAGAGACTGACAATAACAACAATGGAATATAACCTATAAAAATAACAAATATGCCTGAAACTAATATAATCTTCTAAGTCAACTATACTTCAATTAAAAAATAAAAATAGGAGAAATCAGAAGTTTAGTAAATGATGCCCTGTTAAATTTTCAGCTGTATTTACATTTGACTGTGAAACCCAGTCTTCTTAAAACATAAAATTAATTTTTAAAATTTGTTAACTATTTTTTAGGACATTAAATATTAAAGGAAATTCCAACAAATAAAATTTTCTACAACATAACCTGGAGAATCCCCTGGACAGAGGAGCCTGGCAGGCTCACAAGGAGTCAGACAGGCCTGAAGCAACTGAGCATGCACAACATAATCCCTAAAACTTATAATTTATTTTCTCAGTTTTAATAAAACTTTAATCTAAAAATATTTTATCACTCTACTTGTGACAAAAACGATGCTCATGAAAGATTTAAAATGATTAAAGAGTTCTAAAAATCATTTACAGGATTCAGTTAAAGTCATGGTTCTCCTGGCCTACTATGAATTTGAAATATGTAGTCTTTCCATAGTGAAACTATTGTTCTTTGTTTTTTTAATCCACATCCTCTTTAAAGTTTAAAGATACTAAAGATAGTTATTTTTCAGGTATTTGAAATGCAGTATTTTCATTTCATTTAAACATATAAGTATCAGTGACTTCACTGGTGGTCCAGTGGTTAAAAAATCTGCCTTCCAATGCAAGAGATGTGGCTTTGATCCCTGGTCAGGGAACTAAGATCCCACATGCCATGGGGCAACTAAGGCTGTGAATGGCAACTGCAGAGCCCACATGCTCTGGAGTCTGCACACCACAACTAGAAAGCCCTCATACTGCAACAAAAGATCCTGAATCCTGCAACTAAAGCCTGACACAACCAAACAAATAAATAAATATTTTTAAAAAGAGCAAAAATATATAAGTATCATGATACTTTAAGAAATAGAAATTTATTCTATAAATTTGGTAAAATGTCAAAGTAATTGTTATAATTTTTAAACTATATAAAGTTTCTGGCACTTTAGGGAGAATAACTTTATGTACAAAAAGCAATGTTCCCACACTGCACAGGAAACATTATTATGCAGGCATAAAAATATAAATGTGTCAGTATACTACCTAGAAATTAATGGCATTAGGACTGAAGGAAATGAAGACAGAGATTTTTAGGCAGTTTATCAAGCATTTGTCAGGATTGTGTAATCATGTAGGAAGGTTTGCTATTTGTGGCTCTGCAACTGAAATCAAATCTTGCTCTTGTGTATTTGCAAAATAATGTCAGTCAGTGTTAATCTGTATATATAGCACAAGCCTCTAGAATAAGCCCTTTACATTTGAAGACATATAAAGTCAGATTTAATTTCTAGATTTTCCACAGAAAAGACAAATACATTTTAACTTTGTTCTATTTTATTATTTTAGAAAGACGTATTTTAAAAAATCTTTGAACCAAAATATTTTAAGATTACTCTTTCTTGTAAGTGAAGTGAAGTCGCTTCATTAAGCAACTAAGTGTCTGATTCTTTGCGATCCCATGGACTCTAGTTTACCAGGCTCCTCCATCCATGGGATTTTCCAGGCAAGAATATTAGAGTGGGTTACCATTTACTACTCCAGGAGATCTTCCCGACTCAGGGATTGAACCCGGTTTTCCTGCATTATAGGCAGACGCTTTACCATCTGAGCCACCAGGATGTGTCTAATTCCCTGTAAGATTAGTGGGAGTTGTGTCTGCACATTTAAGAAAAGACTATAACCTAAGCCTCAATTTCAAACATTTCCTAAAGACATTATTTGAAAGCTTAACTAGAATGGCTATGTATTTTTCACCCACACTTATGCACAAACACCTCCAAGGGGACTGCACTTACTTTAAAAACCTAAAATCACAGAAGCATGTTACATTAACCAAGTTCAATAAAAGACAACCACAAATGGAATGCAAAATATCTTTTCAATCTTTCTGTAATCACTTCTAAATGGAAAATAGAGGCACCTGGGGCTGAAAGTGTATTACCAGTCATTTTAGTAATGCAATTGTTTGAAAAATATAACTACTGGAAAATGCTGTTGATACAAAGTGCCAAATGTATATGCACATGTATATACTGTACAAGTATGCATATGCATGCCAGTAGAAGCCACACTTTGAAGCATATTGTCTAAATACAAAAGAATTGATGAAAACTGTGATTCATATCATCTACATATTATTCATGCATGGAAAATCTTGTGATTAGGGCTAAAGGTGTAGTGAGCTTCAGGTTTATAGCAATATTTAGTTCTCTAGTTAAAATCTCTATCACCTTGAAAGGGTATTTGACATTTCAGTATTCCCTAAGTGGTGCTATGTAACCTTTCTTCTTGGTTCCCAATTTCCAGCATTTTATTGTTGTTGTTACATTTAATCCTATAGGTGTACTAAATGTCCTTGAAGAGTCCATTTTTCTTTATAGAAATAGTTAAAAAATATTCATAGCATCCTGAAAAAGATCAGCAGTGACAGTGCTAACTCTGTCCTTGTTCACATTTGCAGGAAAGGATGAAATTGATTAGTTAGTCAAACCTATTTATGAAACATCTATTGATGCATTTTACTGTGCTAAAAACTGAAGACAATACACACACACACACACACACACACACAAACATCTTACATGGTTTCTGTTACATACTATTTATTTGTAGCAAATGAACATACATGAAATAAAGACCAACCAAGGATTAAAGCTGAGTCATAAAGAAGACATAAGCGACAAAAGATTAACAATTAGGGAGATGATTGTGGGCTGTAGTAGCCATTAAATAGTTCACAGACTAGACGTGTCTCCCCAAATAGGAGGAGACAGAATAATAGTGTGACAAAGGATTGAAACTGATGTGTGAGAATGATAATAAAGAGATGAATCTTTTTGAACCAAAGTGTCAGGGAACATCATATGGTGAAATATAAAGAGAAAGTTAAAAAAAAGGATAGGAAAGCTGTGGTACATATACACAATGGAGTATTACTCAGCCGTTAAAAAGAATAGATTTGAATCAGTTCTGATGAGATGGATGAAACTGGAGCCGATTATACAGAGTGAAGTAAGCCAGAAAGAGAAACACCAATACAGTATACTAACACATATATATGGAATTTATGCAAGACAGCAAAAAAGACACAGATGTGTATAACGGACTTTTGGACTCAGAGGGAGAGGGAGAGGGTGGGATGATTTGGGAGAATGGCATTGTAACATGTATACTATCATGTAAGAATCGAATCGCCAGTCTATGTCCGACGCAGGATACAGCATGCTTGGGGCTGGTGCACGGTGATGACCCAGAGAGATGTTATGGGGAGGGAGGTGGGAGGGGGGTTCATGTTTGGGAACGCATGTACACCCGTGGTAGATTCATGTCAATGTATGGCAAAACCAATACAGTACTGTAAAGTAAAATAAAGTTAAAAAAAAATGACTATGAAAGGGTTTCAATTACAGAGATACTGGGGAGGAAAAAAAGGAGCCAGTGGAAACACATTACGTTTTGCTTTATAATCATTCATCCAGAAGTGTACAAATAGAACTGAGAAGAATGAGGTTGGAAACAAGAGAATCAAAACCATTGCAATAATCTGGACTTGTACAGTGAGATCCTGGCCTCCAATGAAATGAATGGTAATTGCCAAAGTGTGGTAAATATATAACTCTGGTTAGCAGCTAACCAAATTCATTACATACTTATTCAGGTATTATTCAGTAAAATAAATGAGTTTTTAAAAAAAATTTAAATTCAGAAGCATGGTAAAATAAATTCCTAAGCGCTTTCAGAAGAAATTACAAGAAAGAACTCTTAAGGATTATCATTATTCTAGACTGACTTAAGCAATATTGAAGCAGAGTTACAGACTCTAGGTATTGTGCAATATTCCTTTTGCTGTCCACGTTGGTTATTAATTACAAGTACTCAAAAGAAAGTTGTTCTTTCGGCTAAAGGAGACTTACAGGCTTATAGGTTGTTGTTTTTTGTTTTTTTCCCCACACTAAAGTTTACATTTGAGGATGCAAACCTTTAGATAAGATGGAAGAAAAATTATGGAAAAAAATATAAAGGTGAAAAAGAGAACTCAGAACTAAAATGATGATAAGTACAGCATGAAAGCCAAGAGAGCAGTGTAGTTGTCACTTAACTCTGGAAGTGCTGGGTATTGTGAAAAGATAAAAGATGCAAGAAGATGGAGCAGAAAGAACACTGAACTAGAATGGAAACCAGGTTTCAGGTTTCATATTGTCTGCATCCAGGGGTAAAAACAACTGCTCATGAATAAACTAAGAAACCTAGACTAGCCTAATTGTCCTATTTCCGTTAAGATCTATCTGTCATACTTGGAGAAACAGAAACACATCCTCTTTAGTTCAGATAATGGATTAAAAAATGCCCAGCAAAGTAAGAGACATGTGACCTATCTCAGCAAACTCAAAGCTGAATCTCAAGAGAAAATGAAATAGCATACTTTCACCATTTAAAATACACCAGGGATTTTAGTGGTGTAAAAAAGAACGTGCCTGTGGGTTGCTGAACTCCTGAGTTATATTTTCTCTATCTGCACTGAATCTACCCATTTTTCTCCAAGACTTTTCCCAAGGTGTCTGCCTAATTATGTCTTTAACTCTCTTTATTGGTTCAGTTTCCTACACAGTTTTTTTTGTTTTTTGTTTTTTTTTGTTTTTAGTTTTTACTAATACATCTCACTGTGCCTTCTTTTTTCCTGCATCTACAATTTTTTTTTCATAGACTATGTTAAATGATTCAAATCTATTATCTATAATTTTCACAGTAATTCCTATCCATTTTATTTTTGGCATATTTATAAATATAGAAATGATTTTATCATCATTCTCTTAGGTGCCTAATGCAAAAGAGCTGTTATTAGAGCTCAGACTTGAACCCTTATCTTTATGACTTTCAGTTCAGTCCAGTCGCACAGTCATGTCTGACTCTTTGCGACCCCATGGACTGCAGCACACCAGGCTTCCCTAACCATCACCAACTCCCAGAGCATACTCAAACTCATGTGCACTGAGTCAGTGATGCCATCCAGCCATCTCATCCTCTGTCATCCCTTTCTCCTCCCTCCTTCAATCTTTCCCAGAATCAGGGTCTTTTCTAATGAGTCAGTTCTTCACATTAAGTGGCCAAAGTATTGGAGTTTTAACTTCAGAATCACTGCTTCCAATGAATATTCAGGACTGATCTTTAGTATGGACTGGTTGGACCTCCTTGCCATCCAAGGGACTCTCAAGAGTGTTCTCCAACACCACAGTTCAAAAGCATTTGACTACTGGAAAAACCATAGCTTTGACTAGATGGACCTTTGTTGTCAAAGTAATGTCTCTGTTTTTTAATATGCTGTCTAGGTTGGTCATAATTTTTCTTCCAAGGAGCAAGTGTCTTTTAATTTCATGGCTGCAGTCACAATCTCCAGTGATTTTGAAGTCCCCCAAAATAAAGTCTGCAATGTTTCCACTGTTTTCCCATCTATTTGCCATGAAGTGATGGGACCAGGTGCTATGATTTTAGTTTTCTGAATGTTGAGTTTTAAGCCAACTTTTTCACCCTCCTCTTTCACTTTCATCAAGTAGCACTTTAGTTCTTCACTTTCTACCAAAGGGTGGTGTTATCTACATATCTGAGGTTATTGATATTTCTCCCATCAATCTTGATTCCAGCTTGTGCTTCATCCAGCCTGGAATTTTGCATGATGTACTCTGCATATAAGTTAAATAATCAGAGTGACAAAATACAGCCTTGATGTATTCCTTTCCCAATTTAGAACCAGTCAGTTGTTCCATATCTAGTTCTAACTGTTGCTTCTTAATTTTCATAGATTTCTGACCTTAAAAGTCTACTTTTCAATTTCTCTCCTTCCAACTGCACTTCTTCACCTTCTTTTATCACAGTTTTAAAGACACTAGTAGAAGTTTTGAAGTCTTTCTACCCTAAGGAAATATTGTGATGTTTCCTTTCAAGAAAGCCACTGAGATTTATGACAGTAGTTGGGGATAACCAGACATTATAAATCTTTTTGCACCCACTCCAATACAGATAACCTTACAGAATTCATCCATTTTAGTGCTTGCTAACACTCCTATTTTATGGATAAAAAGGATATAACCAGAAAAAATCAGGAATGTCCAATGCAGTAATCTCAAAGATTTGGGGAATAAGTGACATTACAGTAATTTTTTATGGATACCAGTATTAAATAGAAGGGTGAGATATGAATTTATCATGTATCTGTAAAATATCTAAGATAAAGACAAGGAAGTTGATGAATTTACCCCCAAATATAATATAACTAAAAGAGAATGCTGAGACTGTCAATTTAGAGGTATCTGTATTTAATGGATAAAAAATAGGTATAATGAGATTAAGAATAATGTGATCCAGGAATGCAAAAAGTAAATGATTTACTAAAACTCTGAGACTCTATCATTGTCTCACTTTATTCACTGTTAAAAATTTGCAATATGGCATGTATCTGGTGCCATTAATTAAAGGAGTTCAGCTGAGAGACTAAAGCTTCATTGTGGTCCAGGGTAGAATGTTAGATTAGTACTTGAAATTCAAGACAACAAGGGGTGAATGTCGACATTCTAGGAATCAGAGAGCTAAAATGGACTGGAATGGGTGAATTTAACTCAGATGACCATTATATCTACTACTGTGGGCAGGAATCCCTCAGAAGAAATGGAGTAGCCATCGTGGTCAACAAAAGAGTCCGAAATGTAGTACCTGGATGCAATCTCAAAAACGACAGAAATCTCTGTTCGTCTCCAAGGCAAACCATTCAATATCACAGTTATCCAAGTCTATGCCCCAACCAGTAACGCTGAAGAAGCTGAAGTTGAACGGTTTTATGAAGACCTATAAGACCTTTTAGAACTAACACCCAAAAAAGATGTCTTTTTCATTGTAGGGGACTGGAATTCAAAAGTAGGAAGTCAGGAAACACCTGGAGTAATAGGCAAATTTGGTCTTGGAATGCAGAATGAAGCAGGGCAAAGACTAATAGAGTTTTCCCAAGAAAATGCACTGGTCATAGCAAACACCCTTTTCTAACAACACAAGAGAAGACTCTACACATGGATATTACCAGATGGTCAACACTGAAATCAGATTGTTTATACTCTTTGCAGCCAAAGAAGGAGAAGCTGTATCCTTTCAACAAAAACAAGACCAGGAGCTGACTGTGGCTCAGATCATGAACTCCTTATTGCCAAATTCAGACTCAAATTGAAGAAAGTAGGGAAAACCACGAGACCATTCAGGTATGACTTAAATCAAATCCCTTATGATTATACAGTGGAAGTGAGAAATAGATTGAAGGGCCTAGATCTGATAGATAGAGTGCCTGATGAACTATGGAATGAGGTTTGTGGCATTGTACAGGAGACAGGGATTAAGACCATCCCCATGGAAAAGAAATGCAAAAAAGCAAAATGGCTGTCTGGGGAGGCCTTACAAATAGCTGTGAAAACAAGAGAGGTGAAAAGCAAAGGAGAAAAGGAAAGATATAAGCATCTGAATGCAGAGTTCCAAAGAATAGCAAGAAGAGATAAGAAAGCCTTCTTCAGCGATCAATGCAAAGAAATAGAGGAAAAGAACTGAATGGGAAAGACTAGAGATGTCTTCAAGAAAATTAGAGATACCAAGGGAACATTTCATGCAAAGTTGGGCTTGATAAAGGACAGAAATGGTATGGACCTAACAGAAGCAGAACATATTAAGAAGACGTGGCAAGAATACACGGAAGAACTGTACAAAAAAGATCTTCCCGACCCAGATAATCATGATGATGTGATCACTAATCTAGAGCCAGACATCCTGGAATGTGAAGTCAAGTGAGCCTTACAAAGCATCACTATGAACAAAGCTAGTGGAAGTGATGGAATTCCAGTTGAGCTGTTTCAAATCCTGAAAGATGATGCTGTAAAAGTGTTGCACTCAATATGCCAGCAAATTTGCAAAACTCAGCAGTGGCCACAGGACTGGAAAAGGTCAGTTTTCATTCCAATTCCAAAGAAAGGCAATGCAAAAGAATGCTCAAACTACTGCACAATTGTACTCATCTCACATGCTAGTAAAGTAATGCTCAAAATTCTCCAAGCCAGGCTTCAGCAATACATGAACCGTGAACTCCCTGATGTTCAAGCTGATTTTAGAAAAGGCAGAGGAATCAGAGATCAAAGTGCCAACATCTGCTGGATCATGGAAAAAGCAAGAGAGTTCCAGAAAAATATCTATTTCTGCTTTATTGACTATGCCAAAGCTTTTGGCTGTGTGGATCACAATAAACTGGAAAATTCTGAAAGAGATGGGAATACCAGACCACCTGACCTGCCTCTTGAGAAATCTGTACGCAGGTCAGCAAGCAACAGTTAGACCTGGACATGGAACAACAGACTGGTTCCAAATAGGAAAAGGAGTACGTCAAGGCTGTATGTAGTCACCCTGCTTATTTAACTTCTATGCAGAGTACATCATGAGAAATGCTGGACTGGAAGAAACAGAAGCTGGAATCAAGATTTCCAGGAGAAATATCAATAACCTCAGATATGCAGATGACACCACCCTTATGGCAGAAAGTGAAGAGGAGCTAAAAAGCCTCTTGATGAAAGTGAAAGAGGAGACTGAAAAAGTTGGCTTAAAGCTCAACATTCAGAAAACAAAGATCATGGCATCTGGTCCCATCACTTCATGGGATATAGATGAGGAAATAGTGGAGACAGTGTCAGACTTTATTTTTGGGGGCTCCAAAATCATTGCAGATGGTGACTACAGCCATGAAATTAAAAGACACTTACTCCTTGGAAGAAAAGTTATAACCAACCTAGATTGTATATTCAAAAGCAGAGACATTACTTTGCCAACTAAGGTCTGTCTAGTCAAGGTTATGGTTTTTCCTGTGGTCATGTATGGATGTGAGAGTTGGACTGTGAAGAAGGCTGAGCACTGAAGAATTGATGCTTTTGAACTGTGGTGTTGGTGAAGACTCTTGAGCATCCCTTGGACTGCAAGGAGATCCAACCAGTCCATTCTGAAGAAGATCAACCCTGGGATTTCTTTGGAAAGAATGATGCTAAAGCTGAAGCTCCAGTACTTTGGCCACCTCATGCGAAGAGTTGACTCATTGGAAAAGACTCTGATGCTGGGAGGGATTGGGGGCAGGAGGAGAAGGGGACGACAGAGGATGAGATGGCTGGATGGCATCACGGACTCGATGGACATGAGTCTGAGTGAACTCTGAGAGATGGTGATGGACAAGGAGGCCTGGCATGCTGCAATTCATGGGGTCACAAAGAGTTGGACACGAGTGAGTGACTGAACTAAATAACTAACTAACTGGAGCACTTATCATAAGACCATTTTGTATGACCACAATGGAATCTCCTTTTCAAGAATAATAGAAATATAGGAAATCCTGCAGACAACATCAGAGAGTCTTAAAACTTTTAATTTCTTTCTGTAGCATAAAAATAGAAACCCCAAATGCATTTTTTTTTTTACTATCTTTTGAGATTTCATTATATTTGGCTCATCAGAAGGTCCCTGTGGACCTCATCTCATTTACATAGGGTGGCAGTCAATGTAATAAGTGTATTTTGTACTGGCTTTTCCTCCTCTGTGTTGGTCTCCCTAGTCATCATGCGGCGCTACTTATCTGTCAGATATAAGGTGGACTTAATTACCCCAGTGCTGGGGGGAAGGCATCATGGGCAAAATGGTGCCTTGAACTACAGGAATCTGTGCTGATGGCTAACCTATCATAATGTTCCCAGTAGGGAAAGAGGGTTGAATAGCTGTCTAGAGTGATTCTGACTTACCTATGATTTTAACATACCAAAAAATTACAAACTGCAAGCAGAAGGCAAACTACAGCCACCCAAATGGAAAGTTGCAATTCTTTATCAGAGTAAGATTACCAAGTATACGACAATCTTGTGGAAAGAGAGATTTCTTTTTCCTCTGAAATAGAATTATTGTAGTGAAGGGGAGGGCATTTTAGAAAAACACTCAATTGTTTTCTTTACAAAAAAAAAATGTATAATAGAGACAACAGGTTACATGTTTGTAACAAGGACTAATTATTTGTTAAAAGTAGGTTACATTTTAACCTTCTTTGTTTCTATAAACAATTGATTTCACTTAATGAAGCAACCCATATTTTTGGAACATAATTTTCCCTTGAAGGTTATGAGAATTATTAATTTTAATAATATTTTAAAATTCAGATTACAAACTTCCTGTTCAAAAAATGAATAATGCATTGAGGCATGTAAGACACTAACATGAATACATTATTTTTTAATTCTTTGTTGGCAGATTTTATTGAAATTGCTCAGAAATAATTAAAATTTTGGCAAAAGAGCTACAATCTTTAAACTGCAGTTGCTATTATAATTAGAAAATGTTGAGTTACCATGCCATTGTTCATAGCTATTAGAAAAATCAATATCATGTTTCCCAAAAGGCAATATAATTGCAATAATTTGGAAACTCAAGTTTATACATTGTGAATCATGAGGAGTTAACGAAATGCATTTGTTTTTTAACTGAATGCTTTTGATTAGCCAAAATATCCACTTTACTTTTTTTTTTCATGTAAAAATAAAGAAAAACTGAGGCATTTACTCAGGCACTATAGAAACACAATCACTTTTTTCCTGCCATTTTTCTTTTGATATCCCGAGATGTAAAATTTAATATTCTTTTGTCATTACTATTATTGTACTCTATTTTCTATATTTTTATGTGACAACTTCATATTTTCTAGTACTTTTTTTCATAATTACAGCTATGCAAGAAGTTGTTATAATCGAAGTGTTTAAATTTTTTATGGCACTTTTCATCTTATCTGAGTTATAAGTAATTAAATAAGTAATTAATTCATAACATCACTAAAGTAGTACGCAAGCATCTCATCTAAGTTAATTACATAAATTAAGAAAGTGAACATTACACTACAGAAATATAAACACTGCAAGCTGATCTACTCAGATGGAAGTGGTTCCATCAAGCTTCCAATTAATCTGCCAGGAGATGCTATAAAGTGTATAAAAGTGGAACAAGCTGAGCAATAAACAGGAATAAACAAAAGTAGTTGAAAGTTCTTTCAGTGTGTGTGTGTGTGTGTGCTTGTGCTTGTATATTTGTGTGTTAATTTGAACAAAATGGTTGTGTTCTCATTTTGAAAAGATTTCATCATAATTATAGCAGAAAAACAATTGTATGTGTCCAATTACTGAAAAAATCACCCAATGCATCAATACTGAACACAACACAGTAGTGAGAAGAAAATCAGTCTGCCACTTGCAACTCTCACACAATTATGTATTTTGTTGTCAGTCACTACGTCATCATGTCCAACTCTGTGACCCCATGTACTGCAGTAAGCCGGGCTTTCTGTCCTTCACAATCTCCCCGAGTTCGCTTAAATTCATATCACTGATTCAGCGATACTATCTAACCATCTCATCCTCTGCCACCCTCTTCTCCTTTTGCCTGCAATCTTTCCCAGCAATCTTCGCCTGCAATCTTTGGGTCTTTTCCAATGAGTTGTTTCTTCATATGAGGTATACATATATCCCAAAGTATATGTTGTCTTTAATATATTCTAAACATTCCTCTGTTTGAATGAATTTTAGTAATAATTAATAATGAGGAAACTTGATTTTTCAGCACTGATATCTCAAAGTACTTGAAGTGATGGCAAAATATCCTGATATGATCTTGAAATATGCAAAGAGAAATGAGACAATGATTTAGACTAGACTATTTTATATTCTCACTTTGTCTGGAGGAAAACGTAGTGACTTTCTGTGAAACTTTTAGATTAAAATCAGCCCAAGGTAAATCAGACACAATACAGCATCAAAAGTTGTAAAATTTGTGTCAACAAAAATACATTTTTATTTCTACATGTTTCAAGCTAATTGAAAAAAGAAAGTAAGATTCATGATGACTTATAGTTTGCATTAAAATATATTTTGAAGAAAACTACCCAGAAAGATCTCACCAGGAGCTTCCCTAGTGGCTAAAATGGTAAAAAACAATCTGCATGCAATGTGGGAGACTCAGATTCAATCCTTGGTCAAGAAGATCCCCTGAAGAAGGAAATGGCAACCCACTCCTGTATTCTTGCCCAGAGAATTCCATGGACAGAAGGGCCTGGTGGGCTACAGTCCATGGAGTTGCAACAGTCAGACATGACTTAGCGACTAAACCACCACAACCACTCTGCACCAGGCTCAGTTATGTGGGCTGAAAAAAGGCAAATCATGTGCCCTCAAAGTAATTCTTTGTTAAATTATCATGCTATCCTGTTAAATTACCTTATTAAATCTGTGAGGCTTAAGACATTTTTTAAATACTTCAATCAGTTTGTTTCTAAAACTTCAGAAAAGGGGAAAATTACTAGATAGCCCATTCATAGGCAAATTTTATTTATTTAATCCAAGGATAGTTGTGATAAAGTGAAATAAAAGTCCTATTAATATTATTTCCCCTAAATTCTTTTTTGAGTTACTACCCAAATTTAGAAAGTGGAGAAGCCATAAAAACATTGTGAGTTAATGAAAGAGATATTTCACATTCTAAAAAAATTTGAGGAACTATTGATGAAAGTAAAAATAATGAAAGAAATGTGGAGCACGAAGGATTTTTATAAATAATTTTCTATCTCAGGAAGCAGCAGCATGGCTGAGAAATCAGTCTTATCCTGACAAAGCTCACAAAGCAATCTTAATTTATGGGGGAAATGTTAATGATCCCAGGGGCGGCAGGGCCTGGTGGGCTGCCCTCTATGGGGTTGCACAGAGTCGGACACAACTGAAGCGACTTAGCAGCAGCAGCAGTAGCAGAACAGATTTGGCTCATGAAGTTTGGACTGCATATCATTTTGTTACTTACTGAAAATAGTAGCCTCTGTGGTCCTATAGCAGATATGCTATTCCGAAAGCTGAAAGAAGTTACCAGGCACTAGGATAAATTTTGGAAAACTCACAGTTTCTACCTGGCACAGAGACAGGGCCATACAGTAAATCTAATATATTCCCCTTAGTGTAATATCTTTACCAGACACAGAGAAGACATAATGCTTAAACAAATTTCCCTTTGGGAGTGAGGAAGCATTTTTATGGTACATCTTTCAAAGGGACCATCTTTGGGGCCATTTTCATTCTCTTTAAGTTTTTAGAAAAAAAATAGTATTGTTTCTAAGAACTGGGAAAAGATGATATATATATGCTACATACTTGATGAAATTTCCATGAAAGAGAATGAATAGATGTGACCAGAATGAGGAATATACTTACACAACCCACAACTCTCTATTTGTGTGGCAAATACTCTTCCTGGGAATGTAGGTTGAATTCTAATCAAAACTCATTAATTACCTACTTGGAAGGACGAAGCTGGGTATGGCAGTGTTTTTTCTGTATGTAGCAGAAGGTTGAATGACAAATCTGAATTTATCCAGCACCTCTGGAGCATACATCAGATAATGGAGTTAATAATAAGCAGAATTGCCCCTATGTTCATTAGATATAGACAACTATATCTATTAAAAAATAAACATCATGTTGCAGTTGGTAAATCTAGGCTGTCACATCATACTCAGGGAAGAATTTTATAGCCAGAATAAAAGCTCCCTATTCATGGTGCCTTTGGGTCTCATCCATTCTTGTTCTTGAATTAATGAAGTTTAACCAGAAAGTAACCCTTCCCACTTTTCCTTTCTTGACCTATATAATATTCAACTCTTTGTGACCCTATGGACTATAGCTCACCAGGCTCCTCTGTCCATGGGAATCTCCAGGCAATAATATCGCAGTGTGTTGCCATTCCCTTCTCCAGGGACTCTTCCTGACCAGGGATTGAAACCACATCTGTTATGACTAATGCATTGTCAGGAGGGTTCTTTACCTCTAGTGCCACCTGGGAAGCCCCATATAATGTGTTATAGAACAGTGCAGTTCATTAGATTATGTGAAAAACAAGATAAGGATATGCAACAAAGAAGGATAAGCAAAGAGTTTACAATTACCAGGTACATAACACAAGGGCTACATATAGAAAGAGGCGCAATTCTTTCCTATGAAATTGAATTATTACAGAAAACAGAAGGCCATTTTCGAAAAATATTCAATCATTTTTGAAAACATGATTGAAGAGAACACTATACCAAGAAATTTAGAGCAATTTAAAGCAACACAGCAAATTCTGATGTGTGTGTATATTGTAATGGGTATCAATATAGGCATAGATATTTAGATATTATATGTATAGAGAGAAAGTCACTACTGGAATTACTCAGGTCAAATAGAAGCTCAAGGCTACCATCGCAGACTAATTAGAAATAACGGCAGACAAACATATAAAACATATGGAAGTGAAGTCGTTCAGTCGTGTCGGACTCTTTGCGACCCCATGGACTGTAGCCTATCAGGCTCCTCCGTTCATGGGATTTTCCAGGCAAGAGTGCTGGAGTGGAGTGCCATTGCCTTCTCCATGGGATCCTCCCGACTCAGGGATCGAACCCGGGTCTCCCGCATTGCAGACAGACGCTTTACCTTCTGAGCCACCAGCTATATTCAAAGATTAAGTAAGTGTCAGTCGCCCAGTTGTGCCCGACACTTTGCAACCCCATGGCCTGCAGCCCACCAGGCTCTTCTGTCCATGAGATTTTCCAGGCAAGGATACTGGAATGGGCTGTCATTTCCTTCTCCAGGGGATCTTCCCAACCCAGGGATCGAACCCAGGTCTCCTGCAGGTGGATTCTTTACCGACTGAGCTACAAGGGAAGTCCAAAGATAAAGATGAAAAAAAAAAAAAAAAAAAAAAAAAACAAAAAAACAAACACCTCAATAAGCCACAGAACAATATTTTATTTAAAATATGAGCCAGAGTTTCCTGCCTGTGCTGGATTGTACGAAGAGAAAGCAAAGAACTTTGAATATTCAGTTCAGTTCAGTTTAGCTCAGTCGCTCTGTCGTGTCCGACCCTTTGCGACCCCATGAATCGCAGCACGACAGGTCTCCCTGTCCATCAGTTGACTGCATATTAAACTCATCAAAAGCAAGTGGATCAGAAATCTACCAGTTTGTGAAGATTCTTTATTGCTAAGGAAACCAATGGCCTAAAATTTCTATCCTTTCTGAATATTAAAGTGATAAACTAATTTTCTCACTTAATCAACCACTCTGCTGATTTTAATACCAAATTAAACTCCAAAACCTTCTGTAATGTTGGGCTAGAACATAGTTGGATCTATGATTGTTACAGGTCCTTGGTATACTCTAAATTAAAAAATGAGGTAAAAAGAAGCAAAAAATATTTTGACTGATAAAATGCATACAAAATAATACCTAAATTTAAGAATATAGAATTTTATATTCTAAATTAAATACCACTATAGAAAAAATATATATACTATAAACATGGGAAATACAAGGCAATGCATTCCTCATTCAGTATAAATTGCTTATTTGAACACAGTATCTTGAGATAAGGAAATGCAGAATTGCCTTCTTCTTTATTAAGAAAGCTGGTAGAAATTCATATATAAAAAAAGCAAATATAAGGATATGATTTAATCTAGACTCTAGCAGAAATAAAGCTTTCATTATTTTTTCCTTGAAATAGATATTCAGTTTATAATAATATATGTGTTATCTAATATTAAAGTTAATATTAATGTCTAGATATAGTGTTCACTTTAAATTTATAAAACTACAGTAAAAACAGTCGAAATATTCCCCACCTAAATTAACCTTGCTGCTGCTGCTGCTGCTAAGTCACTTCAGTCGTGTCCAACTCTGCGGGACCCTGTAGACGGCAGCCTACCAGGCTTCCCCATCCTTGGGATTCTCCAGGCAAGAACGCTGGAGTGGGTTGCCATTTCCTTCTCCAATGCATGAAAGTGAAAAGTGAGAGTGAAGTCGCTCAGTCGTGTCTACTCTTCACGACCTCATGGACTGCAGCCCACCAGGCTCCTCCATCCATGGGATTTTCCAGGCAAGAGTACTGGAGTGGGGTGCCATTGCCTTCTCCGAAATTAACCTAACCGCTGAACTAAAACTACATTTTATTTAATTTGAATATATGTTGACATAATCAGTACTTCTTATTATGATGATTTTTACTGTTAATGGTGATGGTTTAGTCGCTAGGGTTTCCTCTTGTGGCTCAGCTGATAAAGAATCCGCTTGCCATGTGGGAGACCTGGGTTTGATCTCTGGGTTGGGAAGATTCCCTGGAGAAGGGAAAGGCTACCCACTCCAGTATTCTTGCCTGGAGAATTCCATGGATGGTCGCTAAGTTGTGTCTTACACTTGCGACCTCATGGACTGTAGCCTGCCAGCCTCTGTCCATGGGGTTCTCCAGGCAAGAATACTGGCGTGGGCTGTCATTTCCTTATCACCACTACAACTCTCACATCTTTACTATTATTACTATTACTAGTACTACTATTGTTATAATATTTACTACTTTTGCTGTAAGTGATAATACTGTGGTTATTCACTAAATAATTTCTACTTTTCATTAGTTTTGATTGTAGTGATTTCTCTGGAGCTTTCCTAATCTCACTAATCATCCTTTTATGTGAAATACAGGTACAGAGGAAAATGCAGTATCAGAAACACATAGATTTTTTCCAGTTACTGTGTGTTTAGCTTTGTTTCACTAACAAAATTTTTCTGAGCTTCCATTTTTTCCCTACATATTTAAAATGTAATAATAATATTTATCTTTTGGTTTGGTATAAAACAGTAGGAATATCTAGATCCAGAAGTTGATAATGTATATATTATGCTTGAAGATCAACAAATATTAATTAATTTATTTTTTTCTTATCCTGACAGTTGATTCTTATCTTCCTCTCCCTGGTTGAAGATGTTCTTGTTATACTGAGTTTTCCATTTCCTTCATAACTTTGTATACCCACATTTTGATATTATCTAGATCCATTAATTTTCTTGTAGCAAAGGATCTGAAAATAGCTGACATAATATATATTCATCAATGGTAGACATTTTGCAACTATTCAGAGCTGTATTGAATTTAACATTTATTCTTTTATTATATATGTCTTCTTTCCATAGAAATCACTTTAAATATTCTCCAGAAAAAAATGTGCTGAAAAGTACCTTAGTGAATTTTTGCTGGCTTCACATCACTGGTCAGATTTTGATGTTTATCTTTCTAGACCCCAAATTCTTTATTGATAATTTACTGATAAAAGAAGACAATAGTGGGGCTTCACTGGTGGCTCAGAAGGTAAAGAATTCTCCTGTAATTCAGGAGACTTGATTTTGATCCCTGGGTCAGGACGATCTCCTGGAGAAGGAAATGATTCCTCACCCAGCATTCTTACCAGGAGAATTCCATGGATTTCAAGGGCTACCATCCATGGGGTCACAAACAGTCGGACACAACTGAGTGACTAACACTTAATACAATATGCAGATGACACCACCCTTATGGCAGAAAGTGAAGAGGAACTAAAAAGCTTCTTGATGAAAGTGAAAGAGGAGAGTGAAAAAGTTGGCTTAAAGCTCAACATTCAGAAAACGAAGATCATGGCATCTGGTCCCATCACTTCATGGCAAATAGATGGGGAAACGGTGGAAACAGTGTCAGACTTTATATTTTGGGCTCCAAAATCACTGCAGATGGTGACTGCAGCCATGAAATTAAGAGACACTTACTCCTTGGAAGAAAAGTTATGACCAACCTAGATAGTATATTCAAAAGCAGAGACATTACTTTGCCAAAAAAGTCCATCTAGTCAAGGCTATGGTTTTTCCTGTGGTCATGTATGGATGTAAGAGTTGGATTGTAAAGAAGGCAGAGTGCTGAAGAATTAATGCTTTGGAACTGTGGTGTTGGAGAAGACTCTTGAGAGTCCCTTGGACTGCAAGGAGATCCAACCATTCTGAAGGAGATCAGCCCTGGGATTTCTTTGGAAGGAATGATACTAAAGCTGAAACTCCAGTACTTTGGCCACCTCATGCGAAGAGCTGACTCATTGGAAAAGACTGATGCTGGGAGGGATTGGGGGCAGGAGGAGAAGGGGACAACAGAGGATGAGATGGCTGGATGGCATCACTGACTCGATGGGCGTGAGTCTGAGTGAACTCCGGGAGTTGGTGATGGACAGGGAGCCCTGGCTGCTGCGATTCATGGGGTCACAAAGAGTCTGACACGACTGAGTGACTGAACTGAACTGAACTGAAAGAGGAGATAGGGCTTCCCAGGTGGCTCAGCTGGTAAAAAAATATGCCTGAAATGAGGGAGACCTGGGTTTGATCCATGGGTTGGGAAGATTCCCTGGAGAAGGGAATGGCTACCCACTCCAGTATTCTGGCCTGGAGAATTCCATAGACTGTATAGTCCATGGGATTGCAAAAAGTGGGACACAACTGAGTGACTTTCACTTTCAAAGAGGTCATAAGGACTTCCCCATAGCTCAGATGTTAAAGAATCTGCCTGTGATGCAAGAGACCTGGGTTCAGTTCCTGGGCTGGGAAGATCATCTGAAGAAGGGAATAGCAACCCACTAACCCACTCCAGTATTCTTGCCTGGAAAAACTCATGGAAAGAGGGCCTTAGCAGGCTACAGTCCATGTGGTCACAAAGAGTTGGACACAAATGGACAGCTAACACTAAAGAGGTCATATGTATAACAGATTATTTTTCAGTCTGTATAACATAACTATCAAGGAAACACTCAATTTAATTTGAAAAAATAAGGAATGTTGGCTGTATACTATATACATACAACTTTGGATATGTTAATATAGTGCTATAATTAATAGTATTCTTCAAACAGCAACTATCATGTAGCCAGCCTGTTTAATTCAGTTATAAGAACCAAACCATCTAGCATAATTTAATGCATGGATAATACTAAAGGTAGTAAAACTGTATGTGGCACAAATGAGTAAAAGGAATAATTCCATAATATGTTTTGTTATAAGAAGCTGATCTCTCTCTGGATAGTTTTAAACACCAATTCATTTCAGGAATTGCTAGTCTGTGTAGGTTCATGAATTTTTACTGAAATGCTAAAGCTTAAAAAACATTTATTTTTATCCTGAAACTAACGTCAGTATATTTAGTAACTACTAAATAAATACTTTCTTATTGGCTGGAATATCTGAAATAGTTGCCTTATTTGGAGGCAAATACAATAGGTAGCTTTTAATGCAATGGAACGAGAAGCTTCATTATAACTACAATATGAACTTTGCTTTGTCAATATAAATAGATTCTAAAGTTCCATAATGTTTGGCTTTTTCCCCCTGACTTTTCTATTGAACTTTTCCCTAGAATCACTCTTCTTACTGGTTTTTCCATAGTTCAGGAAATATATAAAATGATTACACTATTTGCAGAAAGTGTAACTAAAACACAAATGAAAAACTGACAGTGTTAACTGCTATCATTTCCACTTTCAAAAGAATTCCAAATAGTTATGTCATATTAAGTGAAATTATGCATGTAACTCTACTTATTGCATCATTCACTCATTATCTTGATAGATTCTGTTTCTTTACTGAGTCTACATTTAGTCTTAGTTATGGAACAAAGTGACATATTCTCTTTTTCACTTGGGAGAATTATCTCCTGACTATTTGAGATTTAAGTATCTTTCTAAATGTGTGAATGAAGTGCCTTTGTTAGTTGTTTGCTACTAGCCATGCTTGCACAATTTTGTGTAAGAGATATAGAAAGACGTGAATACTAATTGATGTTTGTTCAATTATAGTTGTGGTAGATATATTAATAGTGATAAGTTAAGAAAAGCTATTTGACAAAACATGAGTTGATACTAGAATATACAGGGTACTTTCACGAAGTGACAGAAATGCAATAGCATGTAGGGATAGAAAATACAACAGTAAAATGGAAGAAGAAAGATAATATGAAATTCACTGAAGAAGAAATCTGAATGGCTAATCAGCATACCAAGGGATATTCATTTCATCTATAATGAAACAACTGAGAATTCAAACAATAATATTAATTGATAAAATAGTTAAAAACTTAAGAAAATCCAATACTACCATATGTTGGTTATGTTTGCAGCCAGTAACTTCAAAAACTGTCAGCACATATGAATATTGATGTAGTTATTTTTATAGAAAATTTGTAGATCTTCAGTGAAAAAGTATATGTACACCTCATGACCAAGAAACTTCCTGTGTATTCTTCAGAAATCATTAAGGTAGACTCCTGAAGAAGACTTTATGTAGCATTGTTAAGGGTGGAAGTCACTGGATTGGATTAGAGGTAGACTGAGCATGCATATATATTGGGTTGGCCAAGAAAACTTTTTGGCCAACTCAATAAGAGAGCTGATAAACATTATAAAATTCTTAAAGAGATGGGAATACCAGATCACCTTACCCACCTCCTGAGAAATCTGAATACAGCTCAAGAAGCAGCAGTTAGAATCAGACATGGAATAATGGACTGGCTCCAAACTGGGAAAGGAGTATGTCAAGGCTGTATATTGTCTTCCTGCTTACTTAACTTATATGTAGAGTACATCATGTGAAATTCTGGGCTGGATGAGACACAAGCTGGAATCATGATTGCCAGGAGAAGTATCATTAACCTCAGATATGCAGCTAATCCCTTTTTGACCATTATATCTACTACTGTGGGAAAGAATCCCTTAGGAGAAATGGAGTAGCCATCATAGTCAACAAATGAGTCTGAAATGCAGTACTTGGATACAATCTCAAAAAATGACAGGATGATTTCTGTTAATTTCCAAGGCAAACCATTCAATATCATGGTAATCCAAGTCTATGCCCTGAACAGTAATGCTGAAGAAGCTGAAGTTGAGTGGTTCTATGAAGATCTACAAGACCTTCTAGAACTGCTGCTGCCAAGTCGCTTCAGTCGTGTCCGACTCTATGCAACCCCATAGACAGCAGTCCACCAGGCTCCCCCATCCCTGGGATTCTCCAGGCAAGAACACTGAAGTGGAGTGAGACCACTTCAGTGAACACATGTCCTTCTCCAATGCATGAAAGTGAAAAGTGAAAGTGAAATCGCTCAGTCGTGTCCAACTCTTAGCGACTTCATGGACAGCAGCCTACCAGGTTCTTCCGTCCATGGGATTTTCCAGGCAAGAGTACTGGAGTGAGTCTTCTAGAACTAACACCTCCAAAAAAGATGACCTTTTCATTATAGGGGACTGGAATGCAAAAGTAGGAAGTCAAGAAAGACCTGGAGTAACAGGTAAATTTGGCCTTGCAGTACAGAATGAAGCAGGGCAAAGGCAAATAGTTTTGCCAAGAGAACAAACTGGTCATAGCAAACACTCTCTTCCAACAACAAAAGAGAAGATTCTACACATGGACATCACTAGATGGTGAACATGGAAATCATATTGGAAGATGGAGAAGCTCTATTCTGTCAGCGAAAACAAGACCAGAAGCTGACTGTGGCTCAGATCATGAACTCCTTATTGCCAAATTCAGACATAAAGAAAGTAGGGAAAACTACTAGACCATTTAGGTATGATGTAAATCAAATCCCTTATGATTATACACTGGAAGTGAGTAATAGATTTAAGGGACTAGATCTAATAGAGAGTGTGCCTGATGAACTGTGGACAAAGGTTCGTGACATTGTAAAAGAGACAGGGATCAAGACCATCCACAAGGGGCGGGGGTGGTGGGAGGTGGGGAGGAAATACAAAAAAGCAAAATGGCTGTCTGAGGAGGACTTACAAATAGCTGTGAAAAGAAGAGAAGGGAAAAGCAAAAGAGAAATGGAAAGATATACCCATATCAATGCAGAGTTCCAAAGAAAAACATGGAGAGATAAGAAAGCTTTCCTCAGAGATCAGTGCAAAGAAATAGAGGAAAAAAATAGAATGGGAAAGAGTAGAGATCTCTTCAAAAAAAATTAGAGATACCAGGGGAATGTTTCATGTAAAGATGGGCTCAATAAAAGACAGATATGGTAGGGACCTTACAGAAGCAGAAGATATTATGAAGAGGTGGCAAGAATACACAGAACTGTACAAAAAAGATCTTCATGATCCAGATAATCTCAATGGTGTGATCACTCACCTAGAGCCAGACATCCTGGAATGTGAAGTCAAGTGGGCCTTAGGAAGCATCACTATGAACAAAGCTAGTGGAGGTGATGGAATTCCAGTGGAGCTATTTCAAATCCTGAACGATGATACTGTGAAAGTGCTGCACTCAATATGCCAGAAAATTTGGAAAACTCAGCAGTCACCACAGGGCTGGGAAAGGTCAGTTTTCATTCCAATCCCAAAGAAAGGCAATGCCAAAGAATGCTCAAACTACCGAACAATTGTACTCATCTCACACGCTAGTAAAGTAATGCTCAAAATTCTCCAAGCCAGGCTTCAGCAATCAATGAACAGTGAACTTCCAGATGTTCTAGCTGGATTTAGAAAAGGCAAAGCAACCAGAGATTAAATTGCCAACATTCGCTGGATCATCAAAAAAGCAAGAAAGTTCCAGAGAAACATCTATTTCTGCTTTATCACTATGCCAAAGCCTTTGACTGTGTGGATAAACAATATACTGTTGAAAATTCTGAAAGAGATGGGAATACCTGACCACATGACCTTCCTCCTGAGAAATCTGTATGCAGGTCAAGAAGCAACAGTTAGAACCGGGTACGACACAACAGACTGTTGCCAAATAGGAAAAGGAGTATGTCAAAACTAAATGTTGTCACCCTGCTTATTTAACTTATATGCAGAGTACATCATGAAAAACCCTAGACTGAATGAAGCACAATCTGGAATCAAGATTGATGGGAGAAATATCAATAACCTAAGATATGAAGATGACACCACCCTTTGAGAGAAAGTGAAAAAAAAAAACAAAAAACTAAAGAACATCTTGATGAAAGTGAAAGTGGAGAGTGAAAAAGTTAGCTTAAACCAATACAGCATTGTAAAGAAAAAAAAAAAAAAACCTCAACATTTAGAAAATTACGATCATGGTATCTGGTCCCATCACTTCATGGCAAATAGATGGCGAAACTGTGGAAGCAATGACAGACTTTATTTTTGGGGGACTCCAAAATCACTGCATATGATGGCTGCAGCCATGAAATTAAAAGACGCTTACTCCTTGGCAGGAAAGTTATGACCAACATAGACAGCATATTAAAAAGCAGAGACATTATTTTACCAACAAAGTTCCTTCAAGTCAAAGCTATGGTTTTTCCAGTAGTCATGTATGGATGTGAGAGTTGGACTATAAAGAAGGCTGAGCGCTGAAGAATTGATGCTTTTGAACTGTGATATGAAGATTTTTGAGAGTCCCTTGGACTAACAAGGAGTTCTAACCAGTCTATCCTAAAGGAAATTGGTCCTGAATATTCATTGGAAGCACTGATGCTGAAACTGAAACTCCAGTACTTTGGCCACCTGATGAGAAGAACTGACTCACTGAAAAAGACCCTGATTCTTGGAAAGATTAAAAGTAGAAAAGAAGGGGATGACAGATGATGAGATGGCTGGATGGCATCACCGACTGCATAGATTTGAGTAAACTCCGGGTGTTGGTGATGGACAGGGGAGCCTGGCATGCTGCAGTCCATGAAGTCCCAAAGAGTCAGACACGACTAAGCAACTGAACTGAACTGATAAAAGCATGAAAGTTGTGTTCCTTAAAATCATATCACAGAATTTATATTCATAAAAATTCCCCAACATGCAATCACATAGAAATTAAACCAGTGGTTGTGGAGGGCTGGAGATACAAATGATGAATTATTTGTAAATGAGGACATTCCTACTTGTTCTGCCTTCTAAATTTTGGAGTCATTTAGAAATAAATGAGTTTGTGTGATGGAGCATTTGAAGATCTTTACTTCATTGGAGTAGTGCAATAGTTTAGATGGACAAATCCTTTTCCTCATATGCTTTTGCATTCTCTAAACATACCCAGGGCTAGTCTAGTGGAGTCATAAATGGAATTAAGTTAGTGCTTAGCACACTGACTTATTACACTTACTATAATGCAGGTCATTCTGTAACTACCCATGTTGCCTTCTCCCCTTGTAAATGGATTTAAAATTCTTTTGTGTAAATATCCAAAAAAAAAAAACCACTGGAATTAACAATAAAAAACAAAGTTTGGGGTAATAGATTGTCTTTAGTAGACACTCAGGTAAGTAAAGGAGATGAAGTCTACCTGAGTAGAGAAAAATCTGAAATTTTATTTTGGTATTGCCCTGGCTATCTTGAAAGACGCATATTCAATTAAGAAAAAGCAAAAATAGAGTTAGCACATATGATGGAGAACTTAATGGTATGCAATTTAGCTCTTAAATCTAGATTTTACTCCAAACTAAAAGATTTTATTCCCAATTTAACTTTAAATATCTAAGAGAAACATGAAACAATATAGGTACTGTGTTTGAATTTTTTATTTTTCTTAAATTCAAGAAAGGAGAGCAACACATAAACAGATAAAGTAGTCCTAATTATGGTATAAGTGATTATAACATGCCTGCAACAGTTACCATTTTTGTTTTCAATTATGATAGCCTCTCACTTAGATTCAAATATTATTTTATTTCATAATATTCTTGCTGAAACTATCAACAAATATAATTACAAAAAATACGTTTTATTAACTAGTAATTTTATTCCATTGTCAACACTATTATGAAAATATATAACTTTATTAATACATATACTTCACATTTTAGCTATGATAAACTTAAAGTTTTTAATTTCTTATAGAATCCTCACAAGATTTGGATGGAAAATATTGATAAATCCTTTTCAAATATAGTGTTCTTTTTGTTGTAATTAATTGTTCTAAATTGAATAATCTCCTCACCTCCAAAACATTGTTTTATATTTTTTAAATCAAGGGTTTCTTATATCTGATGACAGTATAGCTCATTTTTCCATTTTTTTGCTCTCTTACTTTCACTATTGAAACTGGTAATAATTTTGGACCCCATGCCATTTTGTCATGTAATTACAGCTTGCTCTTTTATAAAAGAAAATTAGAAAACCGCTGAGTGTTATAGATATTAATGGTTGTTAGAAAAGTATAATAAAGAATTCCCTTTTCAGAGGATCACAAAGCTTTTATGTCATTATTCATGAATGACTAATGCATTCAAAGGAGTAGAGCACTGATCTCCAAGGCTAAGATGATGGACAGTGAAGAGGGAAAGGGAGGCTAAGAGAAAGTCGTTTGTCATATGTGAGGATTTAATAACAGACTTGCCTAGAATGAGGCATTTCAGCTGAATTTAGAAAAAGAAACTTTTATTACATGTGAGTTATTATTCACGGCTTCTCAGATCATCAAGGACAAATCTGCTGGATATCTTTGGATAACTGAATGTTTTTAAAGCCCATTAACAATACAAATTCTAGAAAGTAATAAATAGGACTTAGGTAATGCCACGAAACTACACATTTATTTCCTTTCTTTTACCAGATCACATATATGTTCCTCATGTTGTGGGCACTAAAAGAATCATAAATAGGGCCTCTGCATTTGTGATTCTCTAAGTAAAGGAAACAAGCTTTGGGTTAATAAAACATAACATGAGTTTATTACAAGGACTTAGCATAGTTTCCAGAATCCCAGGAAAGACTGAAGATCAAGAAGGGCAAGACCCAAAAATGTTTCTGGTATCATGATAGGAGGAACTAATGGTTCTCATCAGGACAGCTCCATTACTAAGAATCAGTTCCTGATATTTTTGTTTAAATATTTTTCAGTTCAAAATCCAAGTTTTGGAGAGAGATAGCCATGTGATCATCAACGGAGAATGTGTTCACGACCTTATTTGTAAGGCTGCATGAAAAGGTTGACAAGTGTAATTGCACAAGCAGGGGTATTGAGATAGTGTTATTTTTTAAAAAATAGGAAACTAATGATGGAAAGATTAAAAAATAAAAGTTATGAACTACACCTGGACTCAATCTCCTTCAGATCTATTCTAGTGTGTGTGTAATAATTACAAAAGAACACTGAGTGTTTATATATTGTCCCTAAACTATGTGCCTCAAAGTGAGACTTATAAGAATCTGGCCTTTATAGGATAATGTCTATACTGTCTTTGATCTAGCAGCACCTTAATATCATATAGAAATCTAATTTACCAGGAAAGAATGAATGAACTTCAGACGGAGGCAATCTATCAATACATTAATCCCAAGCATATAATTGCTAAACTGACTTTGGAATCTGGACACAAATTAATTACCAAGTAAACACTCGAGGAATCATTACTGTGACTATCTGGCTTAGGTATATGTTCTAACTGAAGAAAGATTACAGAAGAAAGTTATTTTACTCATTGGCACCAAAATTATAGTTCTAGAATCTTTAGAATAATTCAAGGATTTGTATTATGTTTGGGGAATAAATTGTGGCTTAATTTTTAAAGATTTTTAATATGCAAAGAGAATGAGATTTTTGCAAACAGGATTCCTTAACATGAAAATAGGGAATTCCCTAGCAGCCAGTGTCAGAAGGACTTCCCACTTTCATTGCCAAGGGCATCGGTTTTTCCTCTGGTCAGGGAACAAAGATCCCGCAAGCTGCACAGTGTTTCAAAATAAGATAATAATAAATTTAAAAAAAGAAAAGAAAACAGAGTCAATAAAATAATCCCCTTAAGTTGGCTGAATGTATCAGTCATTTCATCCAATGATTTAAGAATGAATGAGGGCTTCTCTGGTGATCAGTGGTGAAGAATCAGCCTGCCAATGCAGGAGACATGGATTCAATCCCTGGGTCTGGAAGATCTTACATGCCACAGAGTAACTGAGCTCAGGTGCTGCAGCTACTGAAACCCATGTGTCAGAGGGCCTGTGCTCCACAACAGAGAAGCCACTGCAATGAGAAGCCTGTGCAGCTAGAGAGTGGGCCCTGCTCCCAGCAGCTAGAGAAAAGCTCACATGGCAACAGAGACCCAGCACAGCCTACAAATAAATACATAAAACCTAAATATTGAATGACTCTTCTTTATGTTCCAAGTAGTGCTCTCGAAGGATTCCCAGGTGGCTCAGTGGTAAAGAGTATGCCTGCAGATGCAGGAGAAGCAGGTTCCATCTCCAGGTCAAGAAGATCCCCTGGAGAAGGAAATGGCAACCCACTCCAGTATTCATACCTGGAAAATCCCATGGACAGAGAAGACTTGCTGGCTATCACTCATGGGGTCACAAAGATTTGGACAGCACTTAGTGACTGAGCAGATGAGCAACAGCGCTCTTAAAAAAAGGGTGTATTTGGTGGTGGTGGTAGTGAGAGGGGTTTCTGTCATCATGGAACTTTAATTCTACTAGAGAAGATACAAAATAAATTTCCCCATGAGTATATGATACAATTAAAGTCAGCTACTTGTATTACTATGAAATAAAAAGAAGGTAAGGAGATAGGGAAAAATGGGCTGGAAGTAATGTGGAGGACAGATATTAAATTTTAGATACAGTGATTAGGAAAGGCATCTATAATTATCATTTAGAATGAAACTCTAGATCTCTTCAAGAAAATTAGAGATACCAATGGACCATTTTACACAAAGATGGGCACAATAAAGGACAAAAACAGTATGTAAGAAGAGGTGGCAAGAAGACCCAGAAGAAATACACAGTAAAGATCTTAATTACCCAGATAACCATGATGGTGTGATCACTCATTAGAGCCAGATATCTTAGAGTGCAAAGTCAAGTGGGCCTTAGGAAGCATCACAAGCTGGGGGAGATGATGGAATTCCAGCTGAACTCTTTCAAATCCTAAAAGATGATGCTGTGAGAGTGCTGCACTCAATATGCCAGAAAATTTGCAGAACTCAACAGTGGCCACAGGGCTGGAAAAGGTCAATTTTCATTCCAACCCCAAAGAAAGGCAATGTCAAAGAATGTTCAAACTACCACACAATTGCACTCATCTCACATGCTAGCAGAGTAATGCTCAAAATTCTCCAAGTTAGGCTTCAACAGTATGTGAACGGAGAACATCCAAATGTTCAAGCTGGATTTAGAAAAGGCAGAGGATCCAGAGATCAAATTGCTAACATCTGCTGGATCATAGAAAAACCCAGAGAATTCCAGAAAACATCTATTTCTGCTTCATTGACTACACTAAATCTTTTGACTGTGTCAATCATAACAAACTGGAAAATTCTTAAAGAAATGGGAACACTTTACCTGTCTCCTGAGAAAGCTGTATGCAGGTCAAGAAGCAACAGTTAGAACTAGACAAGGAAAAACAGACTAGTTCAAAATTGGTAAAGGAGTTCATCCAGGGTGTATATTGTCACCCTGATTACTTAATTGTATGCAGAGTACACCATGAGAAATGCCGGACTGGATGAAATACAAACTGTAATCAAGACTGATTATGACAGAAAGCGAAGAACAACTAAAAAGCCTCTTGATGAAAGTAAGACAGGAGAGTGAAAATGCTGGCTTAAAACTCAACATTCAGAAACGAAGATCATGGAATCCAGCCCGATCACATCATGGCAAATAGATGGCAAACAATGAAAATCGTGGCAGACTTTATTTTTCTGGACTCCAAAATCACTGCAGGCAGTGGCTACAGCCATGAAATTAAAAGACACTTGCGCCTTGGAAGAAAAGCTATGGCCAACTTAGACAGCATATTAAAAAGCAGAGACATGACTTTGCCAGCAAATGTCCATATAGTCAAGGCTATGGTTTTTCCAGTAGTCATGTATGGATGAGAGAGTTGGATCATAAAGAAGTCTGAGAGGTGAAGAATTAATGCTATTGAACTGTGGTATTGGAGAAGACTCTTGAGAGTCCCTTGGACTGCAAGGAGATCAAACCCATCAATCCTAAAGGAAAATCAACCCTGAATATTCATTGGAAGGAGTGATGCTGAAACTGAAGATCCAATACTTTGGCCATCTGATGCAAAGAGCTGACTCACTAGAAAACACCCTGATGCTGGGAAAGATTGAAGGCAAGAGGAAAAGGCGATGACAGAGGATGAGCTTTTTGGATGTCATCACCGACTCAATGGACATGAGTTTGAGCAAGCTCTGGGAGATGGTGAAGGACAGATAAGCCTGGCATGCTGCAGTTCATAGGGTCACAAAGAGTCGGACAGAACTGAGTGACTGAACAACAACAACAAATTATCATTTGATGATTACAATAAAGAGACAAGACAAGGAGTTAAATCACACATATATTATCTAACCTGAAAGAGTTGGTTAATTAATATCTGATATGATTTTAGTGGGCTTCCCAGTTGGCACTAGTGGTAAAGAACACCCTCGCAAGTGCAGGAGACATAAGAAATGCAGGTATGATCTCTGGGTTGGGAAGATCCCCTGGAGAAGGAAATGGCAACCCACTCCAGTATTCTGTAGAATTCCATGGACAGAGGAGCTGGTTGGCTACAGTCCATAGGGTTGCAAAGAGTTGGACACAACTGAGCAGCTATCACACACACACACATACCATTATTCCCTTTCTATTATCCTTGCTTCTAACTTCCTTCACATGTAATTATACCTTGAGGCCACTTGCAGGCAATTGAGACTTTTCTTGTTTTGCAAAACAGCACCCAGGAGTCGAAAACCTCCTGGAACAGAGTTTGGCAAACACCTTGTGGAGGTGTAAAAGTCCAAATTATTTGCATTGAGTAGGGAAAAATTCTGAGAAGCAATTCACCTTTAGGTCTTTTCTAAGGATTCAAGCTAAAGTGAGACTGCCTGAAATTGCACACTTGCTCCTACTTCCTTACCAGTGTCTTCAGGAGCACTTTTCGAATAAATCACTAGAACATCTTAAGGATAGCTTCTGAAGACATAACCTAAGACAACATCCTCTTCTGTTTTACCTCATACCCTCTAGCTCCTCTTCACTGCTTTCAGTCTCCAGCTTTTCCTTCTCCCTCTGACATATAAATGTTGAGTTCGTCAGCACTTAAACTTAGATGCTTTTCTCACTGCCTACTCTCTAGGCAATTTCATCTATTTAGATAGCTAATGCTAGTAGCAATTTTTTCACTTTCAACTTAGACTTTCCTCTAAGCCTTAGACAATATAGCTAATATTCTACTCAATATTCCCACTTGGCTGTCTCACAGGTAACTCAAACTCAATATACCTCAGAATGAAAAGTTTGCTCTTGTTCGGTCGCTAAGTCGTGCCGACTCTTTGGGACCCCATGGACTGCAGCACTCCAGGCTTCCCTGTCCGTCACCATCTCTCAGAGTTTGCTTAAACTCATGTCCATCGAGTCAGTGATGCCATCCAACCATCTCATCCTCTGTCTCATCCTCCTCTTGCCCTCAGTCTTTCCCAGCATTAGGCTTTTTTGCAGAATCAGCTTTTCACATCAGGTTGCCAAAATATTAGAGTTTCAGCTTCAGCATCACTCCTTCCAACGAATATTCAGGGTTGATTTCCTTTAGGATTGACTGGTTTGATTTCTTTGTAGTCCAAGGGGCTCTCAACAGTCTTCTCCAACACCACAGTTTGAAAGCATCAATTCTTTGGTGTTCAGCCTTCTTTATGGTCCAACTCTCTCATGCTTACGTGACTGCTGGAAAAACCATAACTTTGACTATATGGAACTTTCTCGGCAATGTGATATCTCTGCTTTCATAGTTATTCTTTCATATTTACTCTCTTTCATAGTTATTCTTCCAAGGAGCAAGCATCTTTTAATTTTGTGGCCGCAGTCACTGTCTGCATTGATTTGGGAGCCCAAGAAAATGAAATATGACACTGTTTCTACTTTTTCCCCTTCTAGTCGCCATGAAGTGATGGGACCAGATACCATGATATTCATTTTTTGAATGCTGAGTTTTAAGCCAGCTTTTCACTCTCCTCTTTTACCTTCGTCAAAAGGCTCTTTAGTTCCTCTTCACTTTCTGCCATTAAAGTGATATCATCTGCATATAATCTATCTCAGCTCCCATTCCATGTATCACATAATCACATTGTGGAAGCAAATCAGCCAGATAATTGTTACCATAAGAATTCTATTAACAAAAATGATAGGCAGGAGAAGGCTTCAAAGTTAAAGTTTGAGGGAGCAGTGTGGAAAGTTTTACTGGGTTAGTTGCAGGAATAGATACACTTTATACAGTTTAGCAGCCACCGAAAAATCTGGTTTCTATCAAGAGGGATGAAGAGACAGTAGATAATTTATATGCAAGAGAAAATGGAAGGAAGAGTTGAAGTTTTCAAGTATACGCAAAGGTCACAAAGGAAAATTCTGTTTTTCCATCTCTCACGACATCCTTGTCCTACATCTTACTTGCCTTACCCTAAGAGCAGTTCACTATATTTCTCCTGGATTACTCCAATAATCTTCAAAATGGTCTCTATAGACTATGAACCTTCTATAGGTGGCTCAGAGGTTAAAGCGTCTGCCTGGAATGTGGGAGACCTGGGTTCAATACCTGGGTCGGGAAGATCCCCTGGAGAAGGAAGTGGCACCCCACTCCAGTACTCTTGCCTGGAGAATCCCATGGAGGGAGGAGCCTGGTAGGCCACAGTCCATGGGGTTGCAAAGAGTTGGACACGACTGAGCGAGTTTACTTTCACTTTCACTATAGTCTATTTTATGTTTTATTAAATATTTGGTAATTGCAAGATATTATAAAAGGCTGTAAAATGCATAAATCTAAAATACTAAATTACTCATTTCTCTATCAACTGGTTTAAGAAAACCTCTATGTGCTTCTCCCTGATCGTATCGTGTCTTTATTCAGCAATTACCATTATCCCAGCTTTCAGCTTTAATATTTATTCCCATATCCTTAAAACATCTGTCTGTATCTCTAAAATATATTGTTTATTTTCCCTGTGCTTAACTATACAAAAATACTGTAAGTATTATTCTATGACTCACCGTTTTCAATCAACATTGTATTCCTGATATGCATATATGCTATATGAAACTGTTATATAATATTCCACTGTATAAAAATATAATACAACTTTATACATTTAATGTCGGAATTTTGGTGGTTGTTCCTTTTTAAAAATTAAGGAATGAATTAATATTTATAAATGCCACTTCAATCAACATTTCTATACATGTCTTCTGACATATGCATTATAGAGATTTCTTCAAACACTTCAGTAGAAGCACTACGTCTTTGGAGATATGTCTTCAGCTTGAATGCCAAATAATTTTCCAAAGCATTTTATATTTATAATCCTAGCAATTGTGTGTGAGAAATTCAGTTGCTCTCATTTTTTGCAAGATTTTATAGTGTGATCTAATCCATTCCTCATCCAGCAGCTACTATGACCTTTTACAAATGCAAATCTGATTAAGTCACCCAAACTCTGCCTAAAATCCTTTAATGGTTTCTCATTGATCCTAGAATAAATTCTAAGAGTTTAACATTGTCAAAAGATTCTTTTTGCTCTGACCTCTCCATCATTTAATATTTTATAACACTCTCCATGCCTTCTATTTCCACACTGGCCTTAAGGTATTTTTCCTGCCCTAAGACCTTCATACATGATACTTTTTCCTGGAACTCTTTTTTTTTTTAACCTTCCCCCCCGCCCCGATTAATTCACTCCTTTTGTGTTATGTTAAATGTCACTTCCTCAAGGAAGCTACTTTTGATTCCTTAGAGTTTATTAGGACCTCTCATTAACTACCATTGTATGTAGTTTTTTTCTAAATACAGCATTTATCACAAAAATAATTAAGAAATTTTACATGTGTTCTTTAATGTGCCTGCTAGTAACATTCAGTGTCAAATGAGGTCAGTTGCAGTCTCTGGTTCTATGTTGTTCACGAAATTATTTGGAGCCACTGGCAAATATTTTTGATAGTCAGTGTTCATTATATATGTTGACTGGGAATGGCTAATCTCTATATTCATAGAAACACACATATTATACTTTATATTAATTTTTCATCCAGAAGTGGTAAGTTATTATTTAGCACAAATTCATGTCTTCTCTATATTCCCAATTCCCCCAACTTCTAAATGAGGAAGGTATTCTTTTGTGCCATCAATATTCATCTTAGCCATGAACCACTTTGATCAATGGAATGTGGAGGGTATAATGAAAGCTGAAGCATGGAACGTGCTTGCTCTTTTAGGTATGCCATCTTGCCTTCTACCATCACCCTGAGAAGGACATACTTTGGCCAGCTTGTCAGTTCCTTAAAAATGTGGGAGTCACATGAGGCAAAACTGAGGGAAGTGCAGATCAGGCAAATACCACAGACTAATCCAGAGACTGAGATATAAGCGATTCTTTTGATAAGCTTTATGAGATTTGGTGGTTAATTGCAGGCAGCAAAAGTTAAGGGGCACACCAAACTCTTAAAAGGGTGAAACTTGAAAAGACACTGTATGGTCAGGCCACCCAAGATGGCTGTTCTCTGTGCCTCCTGTTTGACCAGTGCCTGCATCACCCATGCTCTATTCAGCTGACCGATCTTGCTACATACTTGCCTCAGGAACCAGCTAATGACTCGTCTAACTTTAGCCACCATGATATCTAAGGGGACAGTGAGGAGTGTGCCCCTCTGCTGGTTTCCCTGGTAACCAATGAGCCGACCTGACATCAGTCCTCCCTGTAACTGGCAACCTCTCTGCCCTGCCCAGGTAAAAACTGCCACCTTGTTAGCCACACACAGTGGGGTGTCGCTCCAGGATCTTCCTTCAGACAGGGAAGCCCCCTTCATCCATTAAACATTGATGTCTTTGTTGCAGACTCTGGGATCTTTCTTCAGTCTTAAATCTGGGCAAGTATAGGCCTTATAGAAGTGCAGGGTGCAGCGGAACAGATGCAAAATTAATTAACAGATTTAAGCTTTCTCAAAAAATTTATCAATAATGTAAAATGAATCCAATTTAGTTTGACATATAAATAGCTGCTCAGATCCTTTTTCAAAATAACTTAGATGAGGATAAAATGTAAATTTAAACTTTAGAAAATTTAAGTGGCGGACTTTTCTATTTTAAGGCGCTGATTATGAGCCTTTTACCTCATAAATCCTCTCATGCGTCTGAGTGTAAAACAATAAGGACTATGGCCATTATAAGCTATAACTGACAATTTCTCTTAACATTTTAAGGGCCAGCTTTAAACTGAACATTTTCCATTAGATGTTCACAAAAGGTTTTATAATCTTTTTTGTGATGACCTGTACTTTTCAAAGCTGAAATATAAAATACTTTTAACCAATTATCAACTATTCCTAATGTCCAAGCTTAGCATTTTAGTCATAAAGAAAAAAAAAAAAACCTTACATTTCAGAGGCAGTGAGTATATCATAACTAAAAGCATATAATTTGAGTCATGCAGATAGCACAATTCAAATGCAAGATATACCTGCTAAATTTATTCTTGGTTAAAGCAGCCTCTGCAATCTGGAAATTATCTCCAAACTCTTAGACCAAGGAGAGTTAAACTGAAGAATCTTTGTACCGTCCCATAATATAAGGTTTATCAGAATTTTCCTTCTTTATTATGAGAGTCAGCATCCGTTTTTCTCAGGGTAGTGGTTTTGTGCTAGGATCCAAACAATATTCGCATGCAGAAGCAGGAATTTGAAGAAAATCTCATAAACTTTATGATCTGCACCCCTGGTTATCATCAGTCCTTCTAGGGACAAACTTCTGAGCCATGCCAGGTTGATTCTCTCTGAAAAATTAAGACTAAAGTTCAGGGTTGGATAATTAGATCCACTGTCTACACCTAGAAGTCAAGTGATGTGATCATGAGTACTTTAAGGTAATCAAGCGGATGCTGAAGGCAGGAAACAAGGCTGTATGCATAGAGGACAAGCAAGCTAATATAGCAGACATAGAGAGATTGCAGATGAAGTTTCTCATTATTTGGTTTCCAAAGAGCTTTGGTTCCTTGTAGTCATTTAACAAGAGGCCTATGTACACCTACTTCTTTTCATGGATTGATAACTATAAGGAGGAAAGACTTCAGTATTAGGTTCAATACCATTTGCCTGTCAAACTTACCTGTGATCAAATGAGATATTTCACATCAAAATCTAACTTCTGTAATCCCAACCACAGTCTGCTAGAAAATGCCTCCACATATTCCAATTTTGTTTTCTCTTTCCTCCAAGCTAAATTCGTTTTATATTAAGATTTTTATCTTATTTTATTATATCAGCATCAATTTGATAGAGAGGAGAACCAAAGAACAAATCAAGATAATCCAATTAAAAAAAACCCTGAAAACCTGGATAGAAAAATATAGAAAAAAGGGAAGAAGAAGAAGAAAAAGAAGAAAGAGAAAGTATTCTTAACAGAAATTTTAATCGCTAAACATACTATTATGGCATATTGTAGGTATTGCTGATCCTAGCACATAAAAGAAGGAACTAGTGGGACGAGGGAGGAGAAATTAAGGAAAAAATATCATAGATCAAGGATCCCTTGTGATAGTAAGTGATTTATGGTGGCTTGTTCCCATGGTAGCCTTTTCCAGAATGCAAACCATGTTGACTTCCTTTTTGTGATCTCAGCCCCTAGGATATGCCTAGCACATAATATGTGTTCAGTAAACTCCAGCGACAAGAATAAAGAATATAATAAAGTCCAACTCTGGGGTTAGTTAAGAGGGAGTCACCAAGGTACACTAAGGCATCCAGGTGAGACCATCAGGGGAGTGTAAATAGGGACAATCTTGCATGTACCTCAGACTTTCTTACATATTATTGATGATCTGGTCCATGTTATGCTTAGAATTCAAATTTTTTATTTCAGGTTTAAACAATCATTACTGTTTAAACAGGTTTACACAGTCATTGTAGGCCATACTAATGAATATTCTTTTATTCCAGCAGGTGAAATATTTCTTTTACCAGGAAGCCTATATGCAGTGAAACTGCTGATAACTTCCTCTAATTGAAACTACACTGCTGGCTATATACCCTCAAGTACAACTCTTATATCTACTTTTGCTACAATGCTAAGAATCGTGACATTAAAATAGAGACAAAATACTCTTCAGGTCAGAAAAAAATTGGTGTATGTGACAAAAGAGATTATGTATTGTATTTCATCACTGAGTTGCCACTCTCGTGATATACTGTAGAGCACTAAAAGCTATTGTTCCCATGAATTATAACCCCAAATACCTTCACTCTGAAGATTCATTCTATCATGGATCTTGGTATTATATATCACCACTGTAATGTGTAACATATTTTCAGTGACATATCTTTATGGGATGCTATAGGCAAGAGTAGAGTAATTATCGTTATAGGAAGGTTTTTACAAGAGATTTTATGTTTTAATTCCTGTGTTGAAAGTTATCTAAGTTGTCTCTGTAACAAGAGAGTTAAAAATGCTCTTACGTTATATTGTAAAATTAGTCCTTAGGGATTTTAAATCATTTTTATTTTAAGAGGTTTCTAATGAGAAAAAAAATCAATAAAACTGTAAAAACTTTCAATGCATGCTTTTCATTTTGCATTGTTTCAGCTTGTGACATGTAGCTGTTTAACAGGAAAACGAAAGCAAAGAAAAATATTAAAGATTTTATTTTACTACATTAAAGTAAATCATAAGCATGCAGAAACAGAAAGCTATTTAAATGCAAAAATCTTGCTAAATTCTCTGTCAGGCCCTACAACATTTAAATAGTTTCTAAATATTTTAAACATTATTAGGAATAGATATCTATAACATATGTGGATATTCACTTCTAGATTCTGAATGAAATTCTGGCCTGGCTAGCCATTCGTGTTTAATTAGAAGTGATGTGAGAGATCCAACATTCAATGCAGACTTGATTTTTCTAGTTTAAGAACCTCGTTACTTTACGCAAATTGGTAGGAGACCGTTATCAAGCAACCCTGGCAATCAGTGTTTAATTTGTTGATAGCCTTGACAGTTGTGGCCAAAGTATAATTGGCTTGGGCCCTGGTGCAAAAAAATAAATAAATAAATTGGGTTGTGCACAAAACTAAACAACATAATTACCCACAATTAGACATTAATTACGAGGAGCAGATTTTCAAGCCCTTCTAAATCTGGCCAAAGCTAGACCTAATTATATTTTAATGTTGTGAAAACATCCATGTTCCCGAGATAATCAGGTGTCCAGAAGGTGCTTCCTTTAGACTTTTCATTTCATAATGGATTATTATTGTCAGGAAATTAAATATGTTTATATTTGACAATGATCTAATAATTACAGAAAATTAGTGAAATAGGATTCAAAGTTTGGTAGTAATTTATCTACATTACCTTTTTTATTTGATCACATTAAAACTCTGGTACAAAAAGAAATAAAAATTAACAGTATATAAAAAGGTAGAATCTCATTAATGAATATGTTAAAGAGAGAAACAGCAAGAGACAGGAGAAAAATAAATTTCAGTAAGTACTTTTCACTAAATAAAGAAATCCCAGCCAATATTAGATCCCAGCAGAGAACTGTCACAGCACACTGCCAGCCATAGCCTCAAGAATAGGCTTGTACTATTAGGTGGGGCATGAAAAAGTGTTTACATGAAAAATGCTTTTAGCTTAAGAAAAATTTCATTATAATTATTAATTAAAAAGAGTCCACAGCAATTCCTTGAGACATGAGAAGTATGTTACAGATGTTCCTTCTGATTAGAAATTGAAGAATATATTCAAATTTCAATAGGTTGGTAATATCTGAATAATAATTATCTTATTCCTATGATCTGAACACCTGAGAAAGTTATCTATGCGTTCTCCTACCAGCCACTCATGGTACAATCCAACTGTTCTACTGGAAGTGAAAGTGAAAGTGAAAGTCACTCAGTCCTGTCTAACTCTTTGTGACCCCATGAACTATACAGTCCATAGAATTCTCCAGGCCAGAATACTGGAGTGTGTAGGCTTTCCCTTCTCCAGGGGATCTTCCCAACCCATTGATCGAACCTCCCACATTGCAGGTGGATTCTTTACCAGCTGAGCCACAAGTGTGTGTGTGTGTGTGTGTCTGAGTGTGTGTTAGTTACTTAGTCGCCCCCGACTCTTTGCAACCCCATAAACTGTAGCCCACCAGGCCCCTCCATCCATGGGATTCTCCAGGCAAGAACACTGGGGTGGGTTGCCATTTCCTTCTCCAAAAGGAACTATAGAAGGAAAAAAAGGGAAGTCTCGCCTTTATGTCTGACTCTTTGCATCCCCATGAACTGTTGCCTACCAGACTCGCCCATCCAAGGAATTTTCCAGGCAAGAGTACTAGAGTGGGTTGCCATTTCCTTCTCCACTGAGCCACAAGAGAAACCCAAGAATACTGGAGTGGGTAGCCTATCCCTTCTCCAGCGGATCTTTCAGACCCAGGAATTGAACCAGGGTCTCCTGCATTGCAGGCAGATTCTTTACCAACTGAGCTATCAGGGAAGTGTACACACCCTGATATTGGTGTGTACTCTACTTACTTGTGACTACAGGTTATTCTGTGCAGAAGACCACAGGTAAAATGAATATCCACACTTGCTTCAAGGAACCCTTCTGTTCTATCTTATTTTTCACTTTCAGTTCAGTTCAGTTCAGTTTAGTCACTCAGTCGTGTCCAACTCTTTGCGACCCCATGAATCGCAGCACGCCAGGCCTCCCTGTCCATCACCAACTCCTGAAGTTCACTCAGACTCACGCCTATCGAGTCAGTGATGCCATCCAGCCATCTCATCCTCTGTCGTCCCCTTCTCCTCCTGCCCCCAGTGCCTCCCAGCATCAGAGTCTTTGCCAATGAGTCAACTTTTTGCATGAGGTGGCCAAAGTACTGGAGTTTCAGCTTTAGCATCATTCCTTCCAAAGAAATCCCAGGGTTGATTTCCTTCATAATGGACCGGTTGGATCTCCTTGCAGTCCAAGGGACTCTCAAGAGTCTTCTCCAACACCACAGTTCAAAAGCATCAACTTCAGTGCTCAGCCTTCTTCACAGTCCAACTCTCACATCCATACATGACCACAGGAAAAACCATAGCCTTGACTAGATGGACCTTAGTCAGCAAAGTAATGTCTCTGCTTTTGAATATGCTATCTAGGTTGGTCATAACTTTTCTTATTTTTCACTTTAATGTATATTAATTCATTCAATTACCTAGAGAATGTGTACTCTATTCTCTGGGGAATATACAATTTTTTTGCTGTTTTTACATGAGTCTTGCTGATTTCTACACCTCACCTCACACTCACTCTTATGTACTTATAATTAGAAGTTATATCTATCACTTATTTTTTGAAGTTATTTTAAAAGTATTTTAAGGAGAATATTATTTTCTGACTTCTGCTCCATGTTCTTTTATTCTATTTAAATCTTTCATAGAAATTGCAAATTGTACAACCTTCTCATTCTAGCATACATTATATTTTAAATTCTTATTTCTGGTTTTCAATGCATGTTGTAGTGTATATTAGAAAAAATAAAGACTGAGTTCTTGATGTTAACTATTAATACTGTGTGACAGACCATTTTAAGCTTTTATATTAATATAAAGCATGGAACATTTGTAACATTTCCAGTTCTTTGAAAGCTTTCTTTCCCATGAATTCCATAGCATTATTTTATTCATTGGGAGCTTCCTAGGTGCCTCAGTGGTAAAGTTTCCACCTGTCAATGCAGGAGCTGCCAGAGACATGGGTTTGATCCCTGGGACAGAGGAGCCTGGTGGGCTACAGTCCAGGGGGCTGCAAAGAGTCAAACATACTGTGTGACTGAGCTTGCACTCACATTTTATTCATTGGGTAAAAATTGTGTGGCTTATCAATCAGTTCAGTTCAGTTCAGTTGCTCTGTCATGTCCGACTCTTTGAGACCCCATGAATTGCAGCACGCCAGGCCTGTCCATCACCAACTCCTGGAGTTCACTCAAATTCACGTCCATCAAGTCAGTGATGCCATCCAGCCATCTCATCCTCTGTCGTCCCCTTCTCCTCCTTATCAATAGTTACCAGCATAACTTAAAAGTCATTATCACTGAGATTCAGAACCTTTAATTTTGACAACAATCTACCTTGCTTGATACTATCTTTGTATATTCTAACATTATTTTTTCTAGATTGTTGCATGCACTTCTATATCAAATTGCCTTTATCCCTCTTGTTTTCACAGGCATATTTTACTTATCTTAAACTCTATCTACTCTATAAAAGTCTACTACACATCTACTACACAGCTCTCAGCAAACTGACTTAGCCTAGGCCCATCTAAACAGTAGGGGATGGATTCTTTATCTTCATGGGAATTATGAACTGTGTGTGTATGCTGCTGAAATTTCTGTTTATTTGTTATCAACTTGAAGTGCGTATGTGTCATCCTGGATCCAGAGAAAGGTGGGTCTAAATACTGAGGAGTCTGAGGCTCGATGAGGTGAAGGTGAAGAGAAGAGGTAAGATAGCAACAATATACACAAAAAAATTAAAATACTACAATTTTCCTATTGTTTAGAATAATGCTTTCTGCCTAAACAGCATGTACCTGGATTAAGTATAAATCTCTTTTGCGTGTGGCATCAAAGATATTTGTATAAGGAAATTTAACTTTGCTCTCCTTCAAAGTTAGAGAAATTGCAAACCACAGTGAATCACAGAGAAGGGAAAAGATGCAGATTATATTGAGTGAAATTGTTTATACGTAAAGGTTTAAACCACTAGTACAATTCCATGTGACTACACTGAAATTAGTGATGTAGGGAGAAAGTAGCTTGGATTGTAACATATAGGTGGGGTACTCTTTATTTGGACTATGTAGAAGCACAAATAGAAAACTAAAATGGTCTCTATATGACAAGACTTGAGAAACAAAATTAAAGGCTAAATGTCATATCTCTGGATGTCAGAGCTTTATTTCCAATCAGAATAGTTACTGAGTTCCAGTGAGAGCAAAAAAGGAAGGGAAACATTTGAAGAACAAAGGCAAAAAATAAAAACAGTAAATAATGACAATAAAATGCATTTTGAAGCATTTCATATGAACTACCAATTTGGAAGAGAATAATAGAGTGAATGCTAGTTAAACAGTATGTTTTTAAAAGGCTTTTTGCAAACACACCTTTTTTGGCACTAAAAAATTTGTGCTCTTGTCAAAATTTCTTAAACAAATTGTATATGCAAATCAGCGTCCCAGTAACTGCTTCAAATCAGCAGAACTTGCATTACCAGAGAAAAGGGCAAGGAGCTAATTGACTCTGCCAGAGACTAAGTGGACCTACTGTACTTCATTTTGGGGTGCAGATTATTGCACATGCCAATTATTGCACTTCAAAAATCTGCATATTGCTAATATCTCTGCAACTGAAGAGGAAAAGGATGGTATTCTCTAAACAATGCAATTAGAGCAGTACAAGCAATTAACTTTGCTGTTTAGTATAAAGTTGAGAGCACTAAAGACTGAAGTAATAAAAATTCAGAAACACTTCATCATCATACAGAATTGCAGAACAGCCACACATTTTTAACACACAATGCAGGCAGTCATATTACTAAACCTAATGGCACCCAAGAAATGATGAAATGCTTACAGCCTTGAGCTTGTAATGAGATAAACTTGTAGCCTGATCAGCTTGCATACAAATCATCTCATCTGAATAAAATTAATGTTCAATTTTTATATCTCTCCTCAAGCACTGCTGAGCCTCCCTTCTTATTTTATGAACAATTATAGAAAGGAAAATAGAAGTATAACTGTGATATGATTTATCAGAGGGAGGGTCTGTAATATATGATATTTCAAGTTCTTATTTCTCATGCTTATTGTAAGTTTTCTTGTATATTAGAAAAAATAAAGAATGAGTTCTTGATGCTAAATACAATGTGAGAGATATTTTCAAGCTTTCACATTAATATAAAAATGCTTATATTTTAAAGTGTTTTATACCGGACTTTTGGACTCAGAGGAGAGGGAGAGGGTGGGATGATTTGGGAGAATGGGAATTCTAACATGTATACTGTCATGTAAGAATTGAATCGCCAGTCCATGTCTGACGTAGGGTGCAGCTTGCTTGGGGCAGGTGCATGGGGATGACCCAGAGAGATGTTGTGGGGAGGGAGGTGGGAGGGGGGTTCATGTTTGGGAATGCATGTAAGAATTAAAGATTTTAAAATTTAAAAAAAATAAAAAATTAAAAAATAAAAATAAAATAAAATAAAAATAAAAATACAAGAAAAAAATAATACAGATATCCAAATATACAGTTAACATGAAATAAAAAAAATAAAAAAAAAATAAAGTGTTTTCACATACCAAAGAAAGAATAGTAGCATGGTAATAGTTAATATTAAGTTATTGACACAGATTTTATTATCACCTGGAGAAGGGAATGGCTAACCATGCCAGTATTCTTGCCTTGAGAATACCATAGACAGAGGCACTTGGCGAGCTAAGCCCATGGGGTCACAAGGAGTTGGACATGACTGAATGATTAACACTTCACTTTCAAAGATTTAATTGGATTTTTTCTGAAAATTTGATATTTCCACAAATTCCAATTTTTAAATTATACTATTAAAGGAGACAAATATATCGTGGATATGTCCTTTTAAGATCAGTCAAAATAGAAATAGTTGATTTTCATTTATTGACTAAAGTTTACATTCAAAATTTAAATTCCAGAATAAGTATAGTTCCTTATATGCTTTTTGAAGTGAATTAACTGCTTAAGGTTTTACTTAAAACAAATTTCAAGCATGTCAAGATAAGACAGTACCCTCTTACCTGAACATTTCATACAAAGTCTAGTAACATTTAATATTCCATAGCTATGGAAGGGTAAAAAGCACAAAGTTTCAACTTCCATTTTAAACCTGTACTGGAAAAGAAAGCTACAAAAAGCTAAAACAGAGACTCTTTGTGAGATGATATCTTCGACCATAATTCTTAAACAGAGGCCTCAAATTATATTAATATTCCCTCAATAAATGACTTGTGGTTATTTACAACATCAGTATCAAATTTGGGGGCTTCCCTGGTAGTTCGGCTGTTAAAGAATCCACCTGCAATTCAGGAGACCCCAGTTAGATGCCTGAGTCAAGAAGATCTGCTGGAGAAGGGATAGACTAACCACTCCAATATTGCTGGGCTTCCCTTGTGGCTCAGCCTCAATGCAGGAGACCTGGGTTCAATCCCTTGGTTGGGAAGATCCCCTGGAGAAGTGAAAGGCTGCCTATTCCAGTATTCTGGCCTGGAGAATTTCATAGAGTGTATAATCCATGGGGTCACAAAGAGTTGGACAGGACTGAGCAACTTTGACTTTATCAAATTTTATCTCCAAATATAAATTATAAAGAAGTACCATAGTTCCCAATAAAATGGAGATTTAAACTATCAATAAATTTAGGGAGTATTTAGGGGAAATATTCTATTAGTAAGCTAAGTTAAAAACTCAAACTTTCTTTCTTGTTTGTAAGTAGGTAAGTAGAATTACCCTGCTTGGTGATATTCATCTCATTGTATCCAAGTAGATACCTCTTATATGACAAAACTGAAGATTAAGTGAGTTAAAACATAAAGTGTATACAATAAGGCTTGGCAAATAATGCTTCTGTCCCCAGTCACATCCGACTATTTTGTGACCCCTTGGACTGTAGCCCATCAGGCTCCTCTGTCCATGGGATTTTCTAGGCAAGAATATTGGAGTGTGTTGCCATTTCCTCCTCCAAGGGATCTTCCCTACCCAGGGATCAAACCCTTGTTTCCTGTTTCTGCTGCATTGGCAGGCAGATTCTTTACCATTGAGCCACCTAGGGAGCCCTGGTAATACATGTTTGGTAAATGCTAGCTGTTATTTGAGAAGTATTGCTGCCTTTCCACTCCCTCTTGCCCACCGCAAGTCAGTGTGTCACTCATCAGGCATGTTTTTGCAAGAGGAATTTTTCCTTTAATTAAAAAATCATAAATTTGGTAAAAATTTGCACCCAGCTTTCAAGTGCCATTAATTTCCCTTTCTTCTTCTTCCAAAATAAACCCCAGAAATCATAGATAATGACTATGGGTATGAAACAAGAGGGAAGGGGGCAGGATACAAACTTCAAAAGAACAACATAACTATAGGATGGGCTTCCCTGGTGAGTTAGATGGTAAAGAATCTGTCCTCAGTCCAGGAGACCTGGGTTCCATCCCTGGGTCAGGATGATCCCCTGGAGAAGGGAGTGGCTACTCACTCCAGTGGTCTTGCCTGGTGAATTCAATGGACAGAGAAGCCTGGTGGGCTAGTCCATAGGGCCACAAAGAGTCAGACACGATGGAAGCTTAGCACGCACAATCATAGGACATGACAAAAACTGGTTAGAAACACCTAGGTCCAAATGGCAGAAGATTTGATTTTCAGTGGACCTTGCGCCTCATTATATGGTCATTTGAATACATTAGCTTACTAAATGAAACACACAGGTGCTGTGATAATTCCAAGGCTGCCCATTAAAAGCAAAAAAGTGGGCCCGATTTCTAGAAATCTCCACCTCTTCCTCAAAATAATCCTCCTGCTCATTAACCTATGAAATTACCCACCCCATAAAAGTAATCACTCCAAATGTGGGGCCCTCTAGCCTTCTGAGATGTCCCCACCCTATCTGTGGAGTATATTTCTCTCCAAATAAGTCCACTTCTTAGCTATTGCTTTGTCTCTAACTGACTTCTTTCTACGATGAGACATCAGAAAACTGAGCTTCATGAAGTCCTAAGACTGTGGGTTCAAGTTGCAATCTGAATTGCAGTTTCAGATGTGTTTCATAAAAGTTGTGTCAGAGGTCCCTAGACAACCTGAAGGCTCAATAATTTTCTAGACGAACTCAAAGGACTTTGAAAAGCTGTCATTTTCATGGTTATGATGTATTACAGAGGAAAGAAACAGTTTAAAATCAATAAAGGAAAAGTTACATGGGGCAAGGTGTAGGAGAAACTAGACGGTGCCTCCAAGTGTCCCCTCTCAGTGCAGTAACATGGGAACAATCACCCATCAGTGATGCTTGAGGGCACATACTAAATGTTACCAATGTGGTGAGCTCAGACAGGAGTTGGTATCCAGAGTTTCATTGAGGGTCAGTAATACAGGCATGTAGTGCTTATAGGACTAAAACAGACTGGCCCAAGGCCTCAGGCATATAAAAATGCTCCTGTCACGTACAATATTCCAAGGGTTTAGGGTTATCTCTCAAGAGCCAGCCAACGGTCAATAATGAAGACAAAACTTTCTTTGGAATGTACAGATTTTGAACAATCCAGGCTTGCCGAGTTAACCCTTTTCTGCTCTGAAATATAAAGTGTAATTCAAATCAATGGACTAGCACACAGGGGGGAAACTATCTTGGCACCATATGAAAAGATTGATAAAAGAATATTTCTATGTATTTTATTAAAATAAAATTGTGTTACCTAATTATAGCTGTTAAATAATATCCTGTTTCAAATTACTTTCTGATTAATTGATCAATTTCCATAATTCAGGCACTTCATTCAATAGTAGGCATAACTGATGGCTTGTAGCTTAAGTCCTGGTTTAATGCTTTCATGCTCTGGTTCCTCACAGGGAGCCTCACCTTGTTCCTGCCACTAAGGCTGTTCTATAACCTTCATCCCCTCAAATTCCTGAATGAAATTTCTAGGTCCTATGGCCAGAGCTCCCAGCCCTACGCTGTTTTCCCAGGCTCATATCTACCACGAGGTTCACACTTGTCAGGTTCAGCAGTTCTGCTAACACTGTCCTCAGGATTGACCTTCCTGAAAACTCTCTTGAACTGTCTCTCTATCTTCAGCCCCTCCACCTTTTGCCAGGTGATATAGGGCTTTTTTTTTTTTTTTAATTCCTTGTTGCTTTCCCTAGAAGATTTACCCTATAATGCTTATTATATTTCTCAGTTTTTACATAGTTTCCTGTTCTTTCATGGTAGATCTCACAGGGCTAGTCTGTTTAGAAAGAAAACCATCTCTTATTCATATAGCATGCATTCAAGAAACATTTAGGGATTTAGTGTGTGTGTATACTCGGTTGCTTCAATCGGGCCGACTCTTTGTGATCCCACCACCATAGCCCACCAGGCTTCTCTGTCCATGGGGTTCTCCAGGCAAGAATATTGGAGTAGAGGTCCATACACTCCTTCAGGGGATCTTCCCAACCCAGGGATCGAACCCGTGCATCGTGTGTTTCCTGCATTGCAGCCGGATTTGTTACCCACTGAGCCTCCTGGGAAGCCCCAGGGATTTAGTGACTGGACATTAAATACCAGGCACTGTTCTAATGCCAGGAAATACTTGAGTATGTAATTTGAGTTGAAAATCTATGCTGACATACCCATTTGCATTAACGCGTATAAATACATATAAGGTCCCAGTGTGTTTTTCAGAAATGAAAAGAGAGTCGTATGTAGAATTGACTTTCCCATTACTCCCAGGGGTCCTTTAGGGTTTTGCTAATGTGTCCAATCCAGATTACATCACTTTCAATCCTGCTAAAGATGCTATACCCTGATCCTGACAGTACAAACTGTTATGTTTTCTCCTCCACAAATTCTAATCTGTACCACTGGTTGTAGAACTAACACTCTTTGTCCTTGCGAGCCCCTAAATGTGGAGAAAGCCATAGGATCACAGCCTCCCTGACATTAAATCCAAAAAATATATTTAAAAAATGAAGTCGTCCTCTCTCAATACAAAGAGCTGTAAATCCAACAAGTACTTGACTTTTATTTCTCCTACTTTTGGAGAGAATCTCTTGAATTTACTGATAATCAACTCAGTAGAAAAACAGTCAACTGTAAAACTAATATATCAGCACACACCCACTAGACAAATATATAAATGCACTTAATAAATTGTCCATGAAGTAAATCATGGAAGTGTAATCCTAAAAACCGCAAAACAGATACAGCATGGAATCCTCTGAAAAGTTAGTTTACTTTCTATCTCATGTGTTCAGTTAAAAGTAAAAAAGATACAAGGAAGCAACCTAAGTGTCCATTAGCAAATGATTGAATAGAAAGGACACACACACACACACACTCATATATACACCATGGAATTTTACTCACCCATATAAAGAATGAAATAAAACCATTTGTAGGAACAGGGATGGATCTAGAGATTATCATACTAAGTGAAGTAAGTCAGAGAAAAATATCATATATTACTTATATGTAAAATGTAGGGAAAAAAAAACCTACAAATGAAGTTATTTACAAATCAGAAGCAGACTCACATAAAAAACAAACTTACAATTACCAAAAGGGTAGTGGTGGAGAGGATAAATTAGGAGTTTGGAATTAACAGATACACAGCATTGTATATAACATAGATAAACAGCATAGCACAGGGAACTGCACAGGAAACTATATTCAATATCCTGTAATAATTTATAAAGGAAAGTGATCTGGAAAAGAATATATATACACAACTGAATCACTTTGCTGTACACCTGAAACTAACACAACATTGTAAATCAGCTATACGTCAATAAAAATATACATAAAAAATCACAAAGACAGTTATCTCTAAAATTGTTGCTTAAAAGTCAAGATACTCAATATGTTCTGCTCTCACTGTGAGCATTCTCTTTTTAGATGAGCATAATCATGTGGCTTTAAGACACATAATCGTGTCTTTTAAGAAGACATTTGATGTTGTAGACAAAAACATTTTAGTGATGTAGAATATCAATCATACCATGTTGAAAAGATAAGGCAAGTAATAGGGATACACACACACACACACCATACACACAAAACTCATAACATTTACTGCCATGGAGCAGTGCTTATTTGATGTTGAATATTTCTTGAGTAAATTCCAAGCTCCATTATTACAAGTGGTAACTGAGACAGTGACTTGTTAGTTCTGACAATATCTTTAGATCTAATTACAATCTTAGCTGTAGCCAGAAAGCCAGAGAAAACATATAAATTAATTTAGTATTTAGTTGACCCAACCATTTTCTGCAAGAAAGTCACTTTTACTGAGAGCTTAGCTCATCTAGCACTTCATCTGTGTCATTCATTCTTTATGAAAATATGTGGTGTTTTTAGCAGGTGACTAGTCCATTTCTGGACACCGAAGACACTGCACTGAATCAGACAGATAAAACAACTATTCTCATGGAGCTTATATTCCAGTGAAGAGGGAACAAATTAATAAAAAAAAAAAGTTGCATTCTGGTAAAATAAAGTGGGATGATGTGACGGAGAGTAATGAGTGAAAACTGCTCAGTCGTATCCGATTCTTTGGGACCCCATGGACTAACTATAGAGTCCATGGAGTTCTCTAGGCCAGAATATTGGGGAAGGGGTAATCTTTCTCTTCTTCAGGGGATCTTCCCAACCCAGGGATCAAACCCAGGTCTCCCACATTACAGGCAGATTCTTTACCAGCTGAGCCACAAGGGAAGCCCAAGAATACAGGAGTGGGTAGCCTATCTCTTCTCCAGAGGATCTTCCTGACCCAAGAATTGAACCAAGGTTTCCCACATTGCCGGCACATTCTTTACCAACTGAGCTATCAAGGAAGCCCAATGGGAGAGTGCTTATTTATTTATTTAAAACCACTGACTTGACTAATCATAAACTATACAGTTGAGTTGATTTTCTTTCTAAACCCTATCTGTTTATTTCATTTGGCTGTGCTGGGTATTAATTGCTGCCTGTAGGATCTTTAGTTGCAGAATACAAACTCTTAGTTGTGGCATCTAGTTCCCTGACCAGGGATCACAGGGCCCTGCGTTGGGGACCCAGAGTCTTAGCCACTGGACCATCGTGGAATTCCTTCTTGGGAGAGTGCTAATGTAGATGGAGAGGTCTAGTGGGAAGGCCTCTAGTTGGAGGTGATAGTTAAGCAAAAATCCAAAGAAATAATGATCCTTGGATGAATATCATGGAAAGTGAAAGTGATGTTATTCAGTGGTGTCCAACACTTTGGGACCCCTTGGACTGTAGCCTACCATGCTCCTCCATCCATGGGATTTTCCAGGCAAGAGTACTGGAGTGGGTTGCCATTTCCTTTGCCAGAGGATCTTCCCAATGCAGGGACTGAATACGGGTCCTCTGCATTGGAGGCAGTCGCTTTACCATCTGAGCTACCGGGGAAGTCCATCATGGGTAGAGGGATGAACTATTGTCAAGGTGCGAGAGATCTTGGAGAATTCAGAAACAGAAAAATCAAATAGGAGGGCAGTAAGTGTGTAGCAGAGAACAGTATGAGGTGAACTTGGTGAGTTAGTTCGGAGCCAGGTCAGGAAACCTTGTAGACAGGAGTAGGGATTTTGTATCTAAACATAATGGACAATAACAGGATGGTTTAGTGGCATGTATATGGAAAGTGGATGGTAAGGAGTTAAGGCTGAAGGCAATGGGGACCATTTAAGCAGACACAGAGGTGATATAGGCGAAAGATAATGGTATCATAGTTGTTGTTTAGTCACTAAGTTGTGTCCAACTCTTTGCAACTCCATGGAGTTGCCCACACAGTTCCTCCACCCATGGGGTTTTCCAGGCAAGAATACTGGAGTGGGTCGCCATTTCTTCCTCCAGGGGATCTTTCTTTCTGATTCCGGGGTCAAACCTCTATCTCCTGCATCTCCTGCATTACCTGTGGATTCTTTACCACTTGAACCATCAGGGAAGCCCAAATGAGGCAGGAATAAAACAAGTGCAAAATGGGATTGTTTATAATATGGCTTAAGTACTGAAAACAGAACATGATGGTGGCAGTATGCGGATACAAAGGAAAAAGAATAATCAAAGGATCTATAGTGCTTGATGACACTTCTTGATCCAACTGGAAATGCCAACTTGGTTAAAAAAATATATATATATATATAATGTCATATAATAGAAAATTATATATGTATGTACATATATACGTGTGTGTGTGTGTATATATATGTATATATATGTTGGGGCTTCCTTTGTGGCTCAGTTGTTAAAGAATCTGCCAGCAATGTGGGAAACCTGGGTTTGATCCCTGGGTTGGAAAGATCCCCTAGAGAAGGGAAAGGCTACCCACTCCAGTATTCTGGCCTGGAGAATTCCATGGACTGTATAGTCCATGAGGTCTCAAAGAGTCAGACATGACTGAATGATTTTCACTTTCACACACATATATATGTGTGTGTGTGTGTGTGTGTGTGTGTGTGTGTGTGTGTGTTCCAGGAAAATTATCCTAAACTTAGACAAAATAGATTATTGTGTTTTTTTTCAATGTGGTGCTGCCCATGACTTACTATTAATTAGACTATTTTCCAACTGTGTAGTGGCAGAGGTTAACTTCTAGATTTGTTTTTGTTGTTGTCATTAAGTATATATGAATATAATTTCTGTCTAGTGGAACAGAAAAAAAATAGGTTTCTGCCTTATGAGACAAATATCAGTTTTGACTTAGAAATATTATCCTAAAATTTTTTATTAACTTGCATATTATATATACATGCATGTACACATATTTAAACATATACATTTATTTTGGCATATGTTCTTTGGATTGATTTTAGCATCCTTTCATTAATAAGTTAAACAGTCTTTGGTATCTGCTTATTACATTTGCATGAGATTACTGAATTTATCTTTTTGACAATTATAATGTAATCAATCAATGTAATGATTGAAGTCATATATCGAAAGCCATTGGCATATAGACAATAGCTATGAAATGGGAGAGATTATATAAAGAGATAATGCAGAAAAAATGTGAAAATGATTCTGATTCTAGAGTACAGAAGAAAATGTATAAATTTTATTATATGCTCAAAAAACTCCATGAAGTTTTTGATATTTACATTTTTTTAAGGTAAGTTATGGATCAGAAAGTTCAAATAACTCTCCTCCTAGGATCTCACAACTAAAAGATGGTAGAATGCAAATGGAACCCTGGTCAGCCTGACTCAAAATTTCATGTAATTTTTTTTTTTTTTTTTCCCACAAGAGCAAGATAAGTCACCATATGAAAATAGTTTAATTTGTTATAGAGCGAATGGGCAATTTAGCCAATCTCCCTTGTCTTTATTCCCATCCCCCCTCCTGCCATGCATGATTGTTGTAATTAATGCTCCGTATACTGAAAAATTATCTCTTATCCTATATTATCTTACCCAATGGAGTAACTTTAAAATTGGCTGAAGTACAGATCAAGCAGGAAATGCAAATACTATCATGGCATGAGGTATTTTTAATATAGGCAACGTATGAAAAACAAGCTTGCATATACTACAAGATTTTTAGATGAACAGCTGTAAATTTTTTAACTGAAACAGTATTCATGAACTAAGTAAGTAGATGATCACATTTCCCTCTTTTTAATTTATGATTTTTCATTATATAATTATAAAAACATGCATTACAGCCATTGGTTAATCCTGAATCTAAAATTATAATCAATTACATCCGTATAGAGTTTAAAATATGATTATTTTAAATCATTATTTCCTCAGTTGAAAAGAATCAGCTCATAATGAGATTAAAGGCAATGCATAAAAATATGTAATGCAAATTAAATAAATGTAATTAATGCCTTCTTATTCACCACACTCTTTAATATGCATGTTCTTGTTATACAGGTACACAAAAATAGATTCAAGAAGCTTATGAATAGGATAAATCCACTTATACGATATCAATGATTTAATGATAAAGAATGGTAAATGACTAGAAAAGCATAATTTCCTTGAAAAGACAGGAGTAGTTAAAGGCGATTGAAATGATAATTAATTCATCTTATTTCCAAAATCACTCCAGATGGTGATTGCAGCCATGAAACTAAAAGACGCTTACTTTTTGGAAGGAAGGTTACGACCAATCTAGACAGAATATTAAAAAGCAGAGACATTACTTCGTCAACAAAGGTCTGTCTAGTCAAGGCTATGGTATTTCCAGTAGTCATGTATGGATGTGAGAGTTGGACTATAAAGAAAGCTGATCACCAAAGAACTGATGCATTTGAACTGTGATGTTGGAGAAGACTCTTGAGAGTCCCTTGGACTTCAGGAGACCCAATCAGTCCATCCTAAAGGAAATCAGTCCTGTGTATTCATTGGAAGGACTGATGTTGAAGCTGGAACTCCAATACTTTGGCCACCTGATGCGAAGAGCTGACTCATTTGAAAAGACCCTGATGCTGGGAAAGATTGAGGGCAGGAGGAGAAGGGGACGACAGAGGATGAGATGGATGGATGGCATCACCAACTCAATGGACATGAGTTTGAGTAAACCCCGGGAGCTGGTGATGGACAGGGAGGCCTGGTGTGCTACGGTTCATGGGGTTGCAAAGGGTTGAACACAACTGAGCAACTGAACTGAACTGAATTGACTAGATGAAAATTTAGAAAATAGTACATATTTCATTGGCAATGGTACATTTATTTTAGATGCAGGGTCGTTGACTCTACATAAATAATCTTTTGGTAAACTACAACTGTTTGAGGGCAGAGATCATGACGTTATTCAACTATGCATCTCCAGAGCACATGGTAAGCCCCTCATAAATATACATTAATGTGTTATTTATTTAGTGTCTGTGTCTTATACATCATGATGGCCATCTTCTAAGTCTTACTACAATTCTTAAAATATAAAATTCATAACACGGTAAAATTAGAATTCTGGTCATTTTTACCTGCTCGAGACATCTACTAATTGACATTTGAGATGCTTCTTTAACAGAACAATAGAGCAAATTAATGGTGGAATTTGGCTACTCTAAACTAGAAATAGAATATTAAAATATAATCATTAAAAATATTGAAAAAGTAAATGCTTAAAACAATATATAAATAAAATGGGGAAATATATATAACATATTTCTTGGTACAAATATTTTATTTGAAAAGAATCAGCAACACAGATAAGATACTGAGGGTCTGCAACTCTTCATGCTCATTTAAGAGAACTGTAGAGAATTATACAAAATATAAAAATGAAAATTAGAAAAACAATAATTGTAATAGATAAACTATAACATTAAAAATATTAAACATTGAAAATTTATTACAATAATTGACAAAAATATAATTAAATATTATAAGGCCTCGGTGTAAGTGGCTAGGTCAATGAATCTTACAGATAGCCAGTCACGTGCTAGACTATGTTATGAACTAGGAAATCATTACTGGTAAAAAATTTAAGTTGTGTAAAGGCTAAATGAACTATTTGTCTAAATGACTTTTTCACACTAAAAATAATTGCCTGTCCTACATCTTCATAACTTGTGGGATAGTCTACTCAGATTTCCTGCAAATGTAGAAAACAAACTTCCTACCTTGATCTTAAATATCATGTTCTTAGTCCTAAAATTAAACGTGTTCCAGCTCTGTAGAAAGGCTTCATGTCTGCCATTCATCCTGAGATTACGACTCAGTTAGGGCAGTTCCTGACTGAGTGAAATAGGCCCTAGTGATCTGTATTTTAATAAGCATCTTAGGCAAATTTGATTCAGACTCTAATTGGAACCCTCTCTGAGTAAAATTAAACCTCAATTTATAGTTCTTAAGGGATTTTATCAGATCTAATCCTTTGAATTTATTTGTCACTTCCACTGTATAAATATAAGGGATTTTATTTAGGTCATACCAGAATGGTTTAGTAGTTTTCCCTACTTTCTTCAATTTAAGTCTGAATTTGGCAATAAGGAGTTCATGATCTGAGCCACAGTTGGCTCCCCATCTTGTTTTTGCTAACTGTAGAGAGTGTCTCCATCTTTGGCTGCAAAGAATATATCAACCTGATTTTGGTAATGACCATCTGGTGGTGTCCCTGTGTAGAGTCTTCTCTTGTGTTCTTGGAAGAGGGTGTTTGCTATGACCAGTGTGTTCTCTTGGCAAAACTCTGTTAGCCTTTGACCTGCTCTGTTTTGTACTCTAAGGCCAAATTTGCCTGTTACTCCAAGTAGCTCTTGACTTCCTACTTTTGCATTCTAGTCCCCTATAATGAAAAGGACATCTTTTTTGGGTGTTAGTTCTAGAAGGACTTTTAGGTCTTCATAGAACCATTCAACATCAGCCTCTTTAGCATTACAGTTGAGACATTTGCTTGGATTATTGTGATATTGAATGGTTTGCCTTGGAAATGAACAGAGAGAGATTGCTCTGTCATTTTTGAGATTGCATCCAAGTACTGCATTTCAGACTCTTTTGATAACTATGATGGCTACTCCATTTCTTCTAAGTGTTTCTTGCCCATGGTAGTAGATGAAATGGTTTTCTGAGGAGGCCTTACAAAGCTGAGAAAAGAAAACGCACAAAAGACAAAGGAGAAAAGGAAAGATATACCCATTTGAATGCAGAGATCCAAAGAATAGCAAGGAGAGATAAGAAAGCCTTCCTCAGTGATAAGTGCAAAGAAATAGAGGGAAACATTAGAGTGGGAAAGACTACAGATCTCTTCAAGAAAATTAGAGATACCAAGGGAACATTTCATGCAAAGATGTGCACAATAAAGGACAGAAATGGTAAAGACCTAAGAGAAGGAGAAGATATTAAGAAGAGGAGGCAACAATACACAAAAGAACTGTACAGAAAAGATCTTCATGACCCAAATAACCATGATGAAGTGATCACTCACCTAGAGCCAAACATCCTGGAATGTGAAGTCAAGTGGGTCTTAGGAAACATCACTATGAACAAAGCTAGTGGAGGTGATAGAACTCCAGTTAAGCTCTTTCAAATCCTAAAAGATGATGCTGTGAAAGTGCTGCACTCAATATGCCAGCATTTTTGGAAAACCCAGCAGCGGTCACAGGACTGGAAAAGGTCAGTTTCATTCCAATCCCAAAGAAAGGTAATGCCAAAGAGTGTTCAAACTACTCTAAATCCCAGTCATCTCAAATGCTACTAAAGAACTGCTCAAAATTCTCCAAGCCAGGCTTCAACAGTACATGAATCATGAACTTCCAGATGTTCAAACTGGATTTAGAAAAGCAGAGGAACCAGAGATTAAATTGCCAACATCTGTTGTATCACTGAAAAAGCAAGAGAGTTCCAGAAAAACATCTACTTCTGCTTTATTGACTATGCCAAAGCCTTTCACTGTGTGGATCACAATAAACTGGAAAATTCTTAAAGAGAAGGGAAGACCAGACCACCTGACCTGCCTCCTGAGAAATCTGTATGCAGGCCAAGAAACTACAGTTAGAACTGGACATGGAATATCCGACTGGTTCCAAATTAGGAAAGGAGTACATCAAGGCTGTATATTGTCACCCTGCTTATTTAACTTATATGCCAAGTATATCATGCAAAATGCTGGGGTGGCTGAAGCACAAGCTCGAATCAAGATTGCTGGGAGAAATATCAATAACCTCAGATATGCAGATAACACCATCCTTATGGCAGAAACCGAAGAACCAAAGAGCATCTTGATGAAAGAAAAGAAGGAGAGTGAAAAGTTGGCTTAAAACTCAAATTCAGAAAACTAACATCATGGCATTCAGTCCCATCACTTCTTGGCAAATAGACTGGGAAAAAATGGAAACAGTGACAGACTATTTTTGTGTGCTTCAAAATCAGTATGAATGGTGGCTGCAGCCATGAAATTAAAAGACACTGGCTCCTTTGAAGAAAAGCTATGACTAACCTAGATAGCATATTAAAAAGCAGAGACATTACTTTGCCAACAAATGTCTGTCTAGTCAAAGCTATGGTTTTTCCAGTAGTCATGCATGAATGGGAGAGTTGGACTACAAAGAAAGCTGAGCACCAAAGAATTGATGCTTTTGAACTGTGGTGTTGGAGAAGACTCTTGACAGTCCCTTGGATAGCAAGGAGACCCAATCAGTCCATCTTAAAGGAAATCAGTCCTCAATATGCATTGGAAGGACTGATGCTGAAGATGAAATTTCAATACTTTGGCCACCTGATGCAAGGAACCGACTCATTGGAAAAGACTCTACTGCTGGGAAAAATTGAAGATGGGAAGAGAAGGGGATGATAGAGGATGAGAGGGTTGGATGGCATTATCGACTTCATGGACATGAGTTTGAGCAAGTTCCAGGAGCTGGTGATGGACAAGGAAGCCTGGCATATTGCAATCCACGGGGTCTCAAAGAGTCAGACATGACTGACTGACTGAACTGCACTGAGTGGAATCTCTACAAGTAGTACCTAAATTCTGTCAATATCCCTTTGCAATACTTTTTTAAACTTCTAGCTGATAGCCAATTTGTTTACAATATAACTCGATTTTAATGCAATAATTATCAACTCAACAAAATTGCTGCAGCTTTTCCCCATAACATTCTAGACTGAAAGTATTATTTACTTTTAAGAATGACATTTCTAGGAGTCCCAGACACTCCATTTCATAAATTTTCACATCCTCATTATTGATCCTTTGCCTGGAATGTAACAGACTTATTTATTGAATTATTCATCTTGTCACAGTCCTGGAGAATCATTGTTTTAATCACCCTCTGTTTAAGATTGGTTATTGGCAGTCAGTCAGAAAAGTTAAAATTCCTAACTCAACAATATGAAATGATGTTGACTTAGATAGACTAGATGTTTTTCTGGAACTCTCTTGCTTTTTCCATAATCCAGTGGATGTTGGCACCTTGATCTCTGGTTCCTCTGCCTTTTCTAAAACCAGCTTGAACATCAGGGAGTTCACGGTTCACGTATTGCTGAAGCCTGGCTTGGAGAATTTTGAGCATTACTTTACTAGCATGTGAGATGAGTGCAATTGTGCAGTAGTTTGAGCATTATTTGGCATTGACTTTCTTTCGGATTGCAATGAAAACTGACTTTTTCCAGTCCTGTGGCCACTGCTGAGTTTTCCAAAATTGCTGCCATATTGAGTGCAGCACTTTCACAGCATCACCTTTCAGGATTTGAAATAGCTCCACTGGAATTCCATCACCTCCACTAGCTTTGTTCATAGTGATGCTTTCTAAGGCCCACTTGACTTCACATTCTAAGATGTCTGGCTCTAGATTAGTGATCACATCATCATGATTATCTGGGTCGTGAAGATCTTTTTTGTACAGTTCTTCTGTGTATTCTTGCCACCTCTTCTTGATATCATATGCTTCTGTTAGGTCCATACCATTTCTGTCCTTTATCGAGTCCATCCTTGCATGAAACGTTCCCTTGGTATCTCTAATTTTCTTGAAGAGATCTCAAGTCTTTCCCATTCTGTTGTTTTCCTCTATTTCTTTGCATTCATCCTTGAAGAAGGCTTTCTTATCTCTTCTTGCTGTTCTTTGGAACTCTGCATTCAGACGCTTATATCTTTCCTTTTCTCCTTTGCTTTTCACCTCTCTTGTTTTCACAGCTATTTGTAAGGCCTCCCCAGACAGCCATTTTGCTTTTTTGCATTTCTTTTCCATGGGGATGGTCTTGATCCTTGTCTCCTGTACAATGTCATGAACCTCATTCCATAGTTCATCAGGCACTCTATCTATCAGATCTAGGCCCTTCAATCTATTTCTCACTTCCACTGTATAATCATAAGAGATTTTATTTAGGTCATACCTGAATGGTCTAGCGGATTTCCCTACTTTCTTCAATTTAAGTCTGAATTTGGTGATAAGGAGTTCATGATCTATTTCTGCTTTATTGACTATGCCAAAACCTTTGACTGTGTGGACCACAATAAACTGTGGAAAATTCTGAAAGAGATGGGAATACCAGACCACCTAACCTGCCTCTTGAGAAATCTGTATGCAGGTCAGGAAGCAACAGTTAGAACTGGACATGGAACAACAGACTGGTTCCAAATAGGAAAAGGAGTATGTCAAGGCTGTATATTGTCACCCTGCTTATTTAACTTATATGCAGAGTACATCATGAGAAACGCTGGACTGGAAGAAACACAAGCTGGAATCAAGATTGCTAGGAGAAATATCAATAACTTCAGATATGCAGGTGACACCACCCTTATGGCAGAAAGTGAAGAGGAGCTAAAAAGCCTCTTAATGAAAGTAAAAGAGGCGAGCGAAAAAGTTGGCCCAAAGCTCAACATCCAGAAAACGAAGATCATGGCATCCATTCCCATTACTTCATGGGAAATAGATGGGGAAGCAGTGGAAACAGTGTCAGACTGTATTTTTTGGGCTCCAAAATCACTGCAGATGGTGATTGCAGCCATGAAATTAAGAGACACTTACTCCTTGGAAGAAAAGTTATGACCAACCTAAATAGTATATTCAAAAGCAGAGACATTACTTTGCCAACTAAGGTCTGTCTAGTCAAGGCTATGGTTTTTCCAGTGGTCATGTATGGATGTGAGTGTTGGACTGTGAAAAAGGCTGAGTGCCGAAGAATTGATGCTTTTGAACTGTGGTTTTGGAGAAGACTCTTAAGAGTCCCTTGGACTGCAGGGAGATCCAACCAGTCCATTCTGAAGGAGATCAACCCTGGGATTTCTTTGGAAGGAATGATGCTAAAGCTGAAGCTCCAGTACTTTGGACACCTCATGTGCAGAGTTGACTCATTGGAAAAGACTCTGATGCTGGGAGGGATTAGGGGCAGGAGGAGAAGGGGACGACTGAGGATGAGATGGCTGGATGGCATCACAGACTCGATGGATGTGATTCTGAGTGAACTCCAGGAGATGGTGATGACAGGGAGGCCTGGCGTGCTGCGATTCATGGGGTCACAAAGAGTTAGATGCGACTGAGCAACTGAACTGAACTAGATAGACTAAGACATCACCTGAAACCATTGAGCTTGCATTTATTGCCAAGACTATATGTCATAGTTCCTTAATTTCAGTCCTTACTTCTTTAATTTTAATCTATTAATCAATTATTTTTGCAAATGTTAATTGGGTATAAATATGATTTTATATGAAACAGGACTCTTGCTTACATGATACTTTAGAAAAGTAATTGTAAAAGACATACATGCACATAAAATACAGAAGTCTGCATGACAGTGAACAGGAAACATAGTATATATATAAGGTAGAAGACAATTAGCATTCTGTTTGCAAGTGAAAGTGTTGGGCTCAGTCCTGTCTGACTCTTTGCAACCCCATGGACTGTAGCTTGCGCCTCTGTCCATGGGATTTGTCAGCAAATAATACTGGAGTGGGTTGCTATTTCCTTCTCCGGGGGATCTTCCTGGCCCAAGGATCAAACTCGGGTCTCCTGCATTGGAGGCAGATTCTTTACTGTCTAAGCCATCATGGGAAGCATTTTGTTTAGGTAACGCTTAGTAAAGTAAAGTGCCCTGACTAGGTTTTAATGTATAATTTCAGTCCTTGGGTCAGGAAGATCTCCTGGAGAAAAACATGGCAACCCACTCCAGTGTTCTTACCTAGAAAATTCCACAGAAAGAGGAAACTGGCAGGCTACAGTCCATAGTGGCACAAAGAGTTGGAGATGACTAAAGGGAATTAACATGCAGGAATTAGATAAGCAAAGAGTAAGAAGGGTATTAGATGCATTAGAAACAAAAGAATATGGGATACCTTTGTGAGATAAAGTGTGAATCAATTTGTCAAAAGCAGAAGGTTTAAAGAGTTGAAGTATGAAATAAATTTTAAAAAGAGTCAATTTTAAAGGGTAGCTGTGTCTTAAGAGGGCTTCTTTGAGACATGTCTGCCAGGCCAAAGGATTCATGGTTTATCCTGAAGTTTCTGTGTAAATTTGACTATTCTGGTGAAGGTAACTGTCCAGAAGAGTAACCAGAACTAGATGATATAAAATACTTTGGAAAACTGAGATGCATGTATCTTGCTATTAACATTCAATCGCAAATTCAATCAATGAGTACTTATCTCTAACCAGGCAACACTATACTGAGCAAAAGCACAGGTATGTTGTTCCTGACATGTATGTTGTATCTGACTCTTTTGTGACTTCATGGGCTTTAGGCCTGTCTAGGCTCCTCTGTCCATGGAATTTCCCAGGCAAGGATCAGTATTGTCTGGAATGATTTGCCATGCCCTCCTCCAGGGCATCTTCCCAACCAAGGGATCAAAGTTGCGTCTCTTGTACTTCTGCATTGGCAGGCAAATTCTTTACCATATATAAGGGAGTTTAAATTCAACTGGGAGAGACAGACACTAATCAAATAGTCACACAACTACATTTTTCACTTAAAACTGTGACAACTTCAGTGGAAAAGTGTTTGGTGTTTCATGAGCATGTATTAGGATTGCAGAGATGCTTTGGCTAAATAGCTGGGAATATGCGATTGAGGAAAAAACATTAGAGACAAAAGAAAGAACATGCATAGTAGTCCTGACGTGCCAGGGAACAGGATCCATTTGAGGTTTTGAAAGAATGCTAGTGTACAGAAGAGAGAGGGAATAAAATTAATAAGTCAAGCAGCTAGAGAGGGAGGCAGGTGCTGGATGAAACAAGGCTCTCTAGGACCTTTCAATGGCACTGCGTTGAAAAAGAGCAATGGTAGTGAGTCATTGAAGACTGTTAATATAAGATTAATAGTGGACTTAAAACAGTACAATTAGGCTAGCATTGGATGTGTGGGACACATGGCTACTAAAATGAGTAATCCATCCAGGTAAAAATATTGTATTTGGAGATTATAACCTGATAGTTAGGAGAAAAGTGGCAGGTATTAAGGGTTATTTAAAGTAAAATTTAGTCAGACTGGCTATTGGAAGTGCAAGAAAAAAAAGATTTCAATTATGACAATTAGATTTCTAGACAGACTAATTAGATCAGAAAGATAGCTTCATCCATTCTGCCAGCTATATACAATATACATTAATACATAGATATCTGAATTTTATATATTATATTTTTTTAATATCTTAAAGTCTCCATGTACAGCAATACATTAAAGATTTAAATATAAAGAATGTATTTGTTGACAATATCACAAATTACACAGTTAAATGTACTTTAAAAATTAAAAATGACATTGATTCATAGGTTATGGATTCTGTTTTTTATTACACATAATCTTAGCATAATTTTAGAAGTTTTTAAAAATTATTCATATATTTTTTGTTGATCTGTTAGTTCTGTAGTAAAATATGAAATGGACTAAAAACCAGACGCTTTCTGTACCAAAAGACCAAATATTTTGTTCCTTTAAAAGTATTTCTTATTGAATGAAATTTTACTAAAACTGTTTAATTGAAACTTCACAATGTTTTTATGCATGTGGTAGGACATTTCTGTTTCCATTATTCCTCCTCAAAATATTCCAGTTTCTTAAGCTGTTTACTCACGTTTAACATTTTAGAATCATATTATCAAGTACAAAAAAATTCCCAATGAGATCTGGATCCAAATCAAATTAAGACTGAGATATAAAGTTTGAATATTTATACCTTTTTAATATTCCATTTTATAAACCCATTTTGATACCAAAAATACTATTAATTACAAAATTTAATGATAAACATGTCATATCTATTGCTTCATCTATTTTTCTGTCTGGTATTGGTCATAGTAGATTCTGGCCTCATCAATACCAGGGCACAACAAATCTCAGTGCTTACAGATTATTGCACATGTCTAAATTAATAATTTTTAAAATCAAATGATATAAAAATTTTACACTTAGATTTGAAGGTGCACTATACATGCAAAGAAAAATGCTATGCTTAAAGAACTTGTATGCTGCTTTGCTGTCTGTAACTTATTTTTATTGCTTTTGTGCCACAGCCAAAATTATCTAAATGTATTGGAGGTTGAGAAGCTAGGGCACATAAGCATAGAATTACAGTCAACTATAACGGATTAGGTACTCAGCTGAGGATAAGTATATCTTCTGACAGGCTGAAAACTATTTTCAAAATTATTAAGGTAATAAACTGCAACTTAAATCCAAACATGACATAGCATTTTCAAGGATAAATCTTATTTTTGAAGGAAAAAAAAAAAACAACTCTGTATTTGGAATAAAATTTGACTATTAAGTAGCCTTAAACTACTGCTATGTCCTTAATTAACATGGTGTAACAACATTTGGAAAACTACATAACCCTTACTTTCCCATCTTTCATAGTGTTGTAACAGTGTATTATATAGTAAACAAGAAACAGTACTCAAAATAATAATAAATAAATCATAATAACTCAAACGTTTAAGAAAATAATTTAAGAAAACATACTGAATTCTCATATTAATTAAGAGGGCAAAATAAAAGTCAGGGAATTTAAAATGTCAAACTCATTTTTGGAAAATGTATGAAATTATTCAGTTCAGTTGCTCAGTCGTATTCGACTTTTTGTGACCCCAGGGACTGCAGCATGCCAGGCCTGCCTGTCCATCACCAACTCCCGGAGCTTACTCACACTTATGTCCATTGAGTCACTGATGCCATCCAACCATTCCATCCTCTGCTGTCCCCTTCTCCTCCCACCTTCAATCTTTCCCAGCATAAGGGTCTTTTCAAATGAGTCAGCTCTTCGCATCAGGTGGCCAAAGTATTGGAGTTTCAGCTTCAACATCAGTCCTTCCAGTAAATATTCAGGACTGATTTCTTTTAGGGTGGACTGGTTGGATCTCCTTGCAGTCCAAGAGACTCTCAAGAATCTTCTCCAACACCACAGTTTAAATGCATCAGTTCTTCGGTGCTCAGCTTTCTTTATAGTCCAACTCTCACATCCATGTGAAATTATTTCCACATGAAATTATTAAATAATTAATTTAACTTCATTCACTGAAACCTGTCCTCAGTAACTAGCCTATTGCAATTTTGGTGTTGAAAAGCACATTTCCACCAAGTGATATTAAACTTGGAATTAAATATTATGACACCAGTATATACTAATACAATAGTCATGATGGTTATATTCATATTAAAATTGTACATTTTCTGAAGTCAGGGATCATATTTTATTTTTCAATTTATTGTTTATCACAATAAATTGGAGTACTGATGTAGATAGTGGTTGGGGCTTCCCTGGTGACTTAGTGGTAAGGAATCTGCCTGCAATGAGAAGACCTGGGTTCGATCCCTGTGTCAGGAAGATCCCTTGGAGGAGGTCGTGGCAACCCACTCTAGTACTCTTGCCTTGAGAATCCAATGGACAGAGGAGCCTGGCAGACTGCAGTCCAAAGGGTCACACAAGAGCTGAACATGACTGAGGCAGCTAAGCAGCAGCAGATAGTGGTTAATAATTAATTACAGAATTAATCATCTTGGGAAAACTTCATTAATTAAAACTTACTGGAGAAAACTTGATGTGAATCAGTGAACATTCTGAATGCAAGGGTATCTTTAAAAAATATAAATAGATTCAACTAAATAATTTATTTAGAAACATCTAGGCTTTGATAACGGAGAAGGCAATGGAACCCCACTGCAGTACTCTTGCCTGGGAAATCCCATGGATGGAGGAGCCTGGTAGGCTACAGTCCATGGGGCCGCTAAGAGTCAGACATGACTGAGCGACTTCACTTTCACTGTTCACTTTCATGCTTTGGAGAAGGAAATGGCAACCCACTCCAGTGTTCTTGCCTGGAGAATCCCAGGGATGGGGAAGCCTGGTGGGCTGCCGTCTATGGGGTCACATAGAGTCGGACACGACTCACATGACTTAGCAGCAGCAGGCTTTGATAAATGGGGAATAAGGTATATTTTCTGACCTCAATGACCTTATAATCTTTTCCAAATATATTTCATGTCTGGATGCACTATTGCAAAACAAGCTGTCAGAACTAACTAGGATGACTGTTTATGATAAAATTGCCATTGAATTTAAATAGTCAAAACAGCAGTCACTTTATCAAATACCATTTGTGGCCAAGAATTTGGAAGTTATTCACGAAATATTCAGCATTATTCCAGTGCTACTTCATGGTTATAAACGCATTTTAAGTATGAATTCCTATGAGTTTTCTTTTCAATGCCTGTATTATAGCACTGCTGCTGCTGTTTAGTCGCTATGCAGTGTCTGACTCTTTGTGACCCCATGGACTGCAGCCTGCCAGGCTCCTCTGCCTATGGAATTTCCCAAGCAAGAATACTGGAGTGGGTTGCCATTTCCTCCTCCAGGGGATCTTCCCAACCCAGGGACTGAACCCACATCTTCTGGCTGGCAGGCAGATTCCCTACCATTGAATCACTTTGAAAGCCTATATTACACCACAGCAGGAATTAATCCAAATGTAGTCCTAATTAACTGGAAAACTTTAAACTTATCAGCCATAGTTTTATCATGTTAAATTATTTTGCTGATTTATTAAACTTCTTATTGATCAATTATCATAGTCATGAAATATGTCCACAATATGTATCTGTCTACATAACGCACAACACCCTTAATGAAATATTTCTATTAAAAGACTAAACTGAAACTCATTGTGAGATAACATTAAACAAACCCAAACTGAGTGATATTTCACAAAATAACTCTTAACTCTTCAAAAATGTGTCAAGAAATAACAAAAAAATGAGATAAAGAAAAAAAATTTAATTAGTATGCCAAGTTAAAGGAAATTATAACAACTGAATGCCATACATAATTCAGAATTTTCTTTTGCAATAAAGCACATTTTTGAGACAATTGAAGACATTAATAAAATCTATAGAGTAGATAACAGTATTTTAAAACTGTTAATTTCCTGATTTTCACAGTTGTACTGGGATTATATGCTTTCCATCGTTCCTGCTGCTTGGATCATGAGGGGGATGATCATGTGGGGCTGGTGAGGACAAACAACCTGAAATGCAGGGTTTGGTGTGATGTCTTCTTAATGTGTGTCTTTTTCTTTCTTTTTCCTTTTTTGCTACTGCCTAGGCCCACAGTGGGGGCTTCTCAGGTGGCGCACTGGTGAAGAATCTGCCTGCCAATGAAGGAGACGCTTGAGACATGGGTTCGATTCCTGGGTTGGGAAGATCCCTTGGAGGAGGAAATGGCAACCCACTCCAGTATTCTTGCCTGGAAATTTCCATGGCAAGAGGAGCCTGGAGGGCTACAATCCATGGGATTGCAAAGAGTTGGAGACTGATGACACACACTTTAGGCCCATAGTGATAGACACTATGGCTTCATTCTCTGTGCTTTCATTGTTCACTGAGTGCAATGTTAGGGAATACAAGCAGCATCTAGAATACCTCAACTCATGATCCTTGGAAGCACTTTTTCTATTTTGCATTAGTTTTTTAAATTAATGTTATGATGTAGGTGAGGTTGTAGAAAGATTAAGTATTATGCTAGTCAAAATATAAATACAGCTGCTAGCATTTTCACTATTTTTTTTTTAGTATGTGAGTGTCATACTTAGCGATTTTTAGTGACAATAGACAAAAGCAATGCATCATTTTCTTCTGCTATTTCCACTCAAATTTTTAACTTGAGGATCTCAAATGAATAAGCAGATAAACGCAGTAAAGATGAAGACAGTGAAGAGAGTGATGTTATCCTTATCATGAATCTTCATAGACTTGCCTCTGCCCAATTTGTACCTTAATTTCCAGTTGAGTCTTACTTTTCCCCTTATCTTATTCTCTGTTTTGAACCCCTTGCTCTGAATAGACCATAATATTTTGTAACTTCCATTAGAGATGACGGTTTCTATTCCCTAAACTTCTTCCAGTTGAATAACAGTTATTCAGTTTCCAAATCAAGCTCAAGCTTCACCTCCATGTACAGGCCTTTCCTACTCTTTTCCCTGCATAGGCAGATTCAACCATGATGATTTAGTCTACATTTTTTGTTTACGTATTGATATTCCCATTAATAAAGCTCCATTAGTAGCTCATATCTCTATCTCCTATACTTAGCAGAAAGCTAAGAATATAGCTGATGCTCAGTGAATAGTTAAAGAAATGAGATAAAGATAAAACACATAGAAGCAATTCAGATAAAATTTTTCTAATCTACTCTTGTCTTTGGGGAGAAAAACTAGAGTGTATTTCACATTCAAAGAACAACAAAACTGAGAAAGAAAAATGATATGGAGAAGCAAAGTGGAAAAAAAGTTCACAGAATGAAAATATATCCAAAAGAGAAATCAAAGGAGTGCAAATCTCCTGATACCCCAATTTGGCAACATTTCCTCACATCAGAACCTAGCAAAGGTTGTGTAGACAGCAACGCCTTGTGCGATTGTTTATCAGGCCAAAATAGTTCCCTATGAATGTTATTCTTTCCACTCCAATACACAGTTCAGAAATGAGGAAAAGATGGGGGACTTTTTGCTACCTGATGTGTTAGAATGCAGAAAAGACAGTTTCATTCAATGCTGGCTAGAGGACTCCTGTGAGTCTACAGTTCTCTGAACACTGATGCTCAGATGCTCAGTCATGTCTGACTCTTTGTGACCCCATGGACTGTGTCCTGCCAGACTCCTCTGTCCATGGAGTTTCCCAGGCAAGAATAATGGAATGGGTTGCCATTTCATTCTCCAGGGGATCTTGCCAACCCAGGGATCAAACCCACGTCTCTTACATTGCATTGGCAAGCAGATATTTACTACCAGAGCCACCTGGTAGACATTGGTGACCAACTGTAAATAAGCAATAAAGATAGTACTACAATTTGCATAGCACTATGTCATACAGGAGGTTTCCCAGGTAGCATAGACAAAGCCCTTTCCACAAACATTAAGTCAATCAACTATTCTAATAGCTCATTTAAGCAAGCATATTAGGAGTTTCAGTTCAATTCAGTTCAGTCACTAAGTCGTGTCCGACTCTTTGCGACCCCACTGACTGCAGCCCGCCAGGCCTCCTTGTCCATCACCAACTCCGGGAGTTTACCCAAACTCATGTCCATTGAGTCAGTGATGCCATCCAACCATCTCATCCTCTGTCATCCTCTTCTCCTCCTGTGTTCAATCTTTCCCAGCATCAGGGTGTTTTCCAATGAGTCAGTTCTTCTCATCAGGTGGCCAAAGTATTGGAGTTTCAGCTTCAACATCAGTCCTTCCAATGAATATTCAGGACTGATTTCCTCAGGAGGTTAGAATCCCTACTTAACATATCAAGAATCTGAAGTTCACATTAGCTAAACATCTGTTCAATGGCTATTGATATCATTACTGGCGATTAGAACCTAGGATAGGACAATTTTTCTTACAGGTTAATTTTCACTGTAGCCTACCATGCTGCTTCAAAAACATTACCAAATAATAATTATATTATAAAAATTTGAATGTCAGAATGTCAGAAATCTGTGGTGTGCATACCCCAATCTCATCATGTAGCTTACACTTCATAAATGTTTGCTAGATGAACTGATCTGCATTTCTAGAGTATCTATTTATTTGCTCTACATCCAGTAATTATTCAGAGTGGATTCACAGAAGGACCAAGTTGTTTTATAAACAGAAATGGTCACCCTGAATAACTGTAAAGTTTAGTGTCTAAAAGAAAGAGTCTCAAACCAGACTGGCTTTATAATCCCAGCTTTTCAACTTCCTACCTGAGTCACTATGTGGAGGTTACTTTTCATAACCTCTTTGCATACTCCATTTTCCCCTCTGGTGAAAGAAGAGTTAGAACTCACCTATAGTAGGAGGTGTTAAATGAATTGGACTAAATGAGTTGATATAAATAAGGGCTTAGGAAAGGGTCTGGCACTTAGCAATTATTGTGTGTTTTAGCTATTATTAGTATCATGCTATTGCTTATTATTATTATTTTACTCAGAAAAATTTGATTGAATACAGGATCAGCCACATATTTTACCTTCAGAATAGTGTTTTATATTACTAAGATCAATTTTTTCATCTGTACTATTGGATCATGTTTTAAAATTAACATACTGAAAACAGTATTTAATAAAATATAACTGCCCAATAAAATTTATATATTTTAAAATTTCATTTAATATTGAGCAAATATTTCATTTTACTTAATAAATATAGTGTATCAGACTGTTTGTTAGTCTCTGAGGATAGAACTGTTTTATAACAGGTAAAATTATTGTTTTCTGATATTTTAATAGGGGATAGAGACATAATATGGAGAAGGAAATGGCAACCCACTCCAGTGTTCTTGCCTGGAGAATCCCATGGACAGAGGAGCCTGGTGGGCTGCTGTCCATAGGGTCACACAGAGTCGGACACAACTGAAGCAACTTGGCATGCATGCATGCATTGGAGAAGGAAATGGCAACCCACTCCAGTATTCTTGCCTGGAGAATCCCAGGAACAGGGGAACCTGGTGGGCTGCCATCTATGGAGTTGCACAGAGTCGGACATGACTGAAGCAACTTAACAGCAGCAGCAGCAGAGACATAATAAACTGTTTTCATGATGTAATTACATATAGCAAATCCATATTCAACCAGAACACTCAGTTAGAGCTAATATCTTCAACACAAAATTGACCACCCACTGAAATTTTGATTTATGGAGTTCGTCAGTTGTCTGTATAACTTTTAAGTTTGCTAAGGGCATGCCTTACATTTTCAGCTCTGGGCAAAAAGGGTTACCTTCCATCTATTCTACAGATCATATTTTTTTTGCTGATGAGGATTTATTTGGTTTTCTTCTTAGATTAGTAGTGATAAAGCAGATGAAAATGAGATCATCTCTAGTGAAGCTGATAGAATTTTAAACCCAGGTGTTCTGACTCAATGTATTCCACCATTTCTTTTAATAATCAATAGTATTGATTCAATTTGTTAAAGTTATTAGCATCATTGATGACTTTTCCAGGTATAAAATTATGATCATTATACTTTAAACTTAATCATAAAATTATATGCATACAGAGCCACACATATACAATTCTGAATATGAAACTGTCACAGAGAAAAATGTTATCTACCAAAATCTACATTAAAGCAAGCATTAATGTTCTGCGGGAGACTTCCAGTTTCGGCTGGGATAAATTATGATCAGTGTGGTCGCTTAGTACCAGGGAGAGAATAACCTAAACAGGATTCCCCCTATTTCTTAGAAGAGCTTCCTGCTACCCCTCACTTAATAGCGGTTTTTAATACTACAACACTTAGTTTAACTCTGTATCAGCAACTTTTATATTGGGAAGCTAAATTTATTATATGTGAACATTTATATATTCTGCAGATCACTAAAACAATATGACTTTCTCTTCAATTTACTGCACTAGGAAGATATAATTTAAGAAATGCTGATGTGTGTTGTGTAATTATTATTATGCCTCAAGCAGTAAGGCCCACAGTAGAATAATTATTTAAGGTTATTTTAATTAGCTGCCTTATTTTTTAAATGTTATTGTTTCTTTTTAAAAATAATATACACCTGAAAGTAGAAATTGGTCACAATGAGCTCCAGCATTTTACACAATTATAAGCATATAACATTTATTTGCATCTCTCAAAATACATTTTTACTCAAAATAGTAATCTAATACTTAGTTTGATTGTCCATTATAATATTTCTAAACTGTCATTTGATTGAGAAATGTTAATATATAATTTGGTGATAATGGTGTAGGGGAGATGTGTGCATTAGGATACATTTTCTTCAAAAATAGTCAGCCTGATAAAAAGTAAAAGGAAATGGGATTGATCTTTCTTACTTTTGTTCTTTCCCTGTTCATGACTCCTTTACATTTATTTTTGAAGTTTACACTTAGTTCTATGATCTACAATATTGAATTAATTTTTCCCCTTCTTCCTGTTTGTGTTTATGCTTGCTTGTAACATGATATAATTTTTTTTGCTCCAGTAAATAGTTATTTATTCAATTAGAAAAATATCACATTTAAACAAGGAAAGAAAAAATATCCAGTAGTACATTATTTAATAGGAATTCTAATACCATGATTTATGTTTTTCACAACAAAATTAGAAGTTGTTACTCTCATCAAACAACACACACACACACAACTGAATAAATTCATCTTCATTTTGGATATTTCTATTTCTTTGTTTTCCCTATTACAATGAATTTACCTTGGTCTTTATGTACTTTCCTTGTCACTTCTTTCCCATCTTTTTTTTTTTTTTTTGCATTTTTTTTTTAAATTTTAAAATCTTTAATTCTTACATGCATTCCCAAACATGAACCCCCCTCCCATTTCCCTCCCCATAACATCTCTCTGGGTCATCCCCATGCACCAGCCCCAAGCATGCTGTATCCTGCGTCAGACATAGACTGGCGATTCAATTCTTACATGATAGTATACATGTTAGAATGCCATTCTTCCAAATCATCCCACCCTCTCCCTCTCCCTCTGAGTCCAAAAGTCCATTATACACATCTGTGTCTTTTTTCGTGTCTTGCATACAGGGTCGTCATTGCCATCTTTCTAAATTCCATATATATGTGTTAGTATACTGTATTGGTGTTTTTCTTTCTGGCTTACTTCACTCTGTATAATCGGCTCCAGTTTCATCCATCTCATCAGAACTGATTCAAATGAATTCTTTTTAATGGCTGAGTAATACTCCATTGTGTATATGTACCAAAGCTTTCTTATCCATTCATCTGCTGATGGATATCTAGGTTGTTTCCATGTCCTGGCTATTATAAACAGTGCTTCAATGAACATTGGGGTACATGTGTCTCTTTCAATTCTGGTTTCCTCGGTGTGTATGCCCAGAAGTGGGATTGCTGGGTCATAAGGTAGTTCTATTTGCAATTTTTTAAGGACTCTCCATACTGTTCTCCATAGTGGCTGTACTAGTTTGCATTCCCACCAACAGTGTAGGAGGGTTCCCTTTTCTCCACACCCTCTCCAGCATTTATTGCTTGCAGATTTTTGGATCGCAGCCATTCTGACTGGTGTGAAGTGGTACCTCATTGTGGTTTTGATTTGCATTTCTCTAATAATGAGTGATGTTGAGCATCTTTTCATGTGTTTGTTAGCCATCCATATGTCTTCTTTGGAGAAATGTCTATTTAGTTCTTTGGCCCATTTTTTGATTGGGTCATTTATTTTTCTGGAATTGAGCTGCAGAAGTTGTTTGTATATTTTTGAGATTAGTTGTTTGTCAGTTGCTTCATTTGCTATTATTTTCTCCCATTCAGAAGGCTGTCTTTTCACCTTGCTTATAGTTTCCTTTGTTGTGCAGAAGCTTTTAATTTTAATTAGATCCCATTTGCTTATTTTTGCTTTTATTTCCAGAATTCTGGGAGGTGGGTCATAGAGGATCCTGCTGTGATATGTCTAAGAGTGTTTTGCCTATGTTCATGGATCGGAAGAATCAATATAGTGAAAATGAGTATACTACCCAAAGCAATTTACAAATTCAATGCAATCCCATCTTTTTTTAATATGATGGTATAGTCATTAAGGACCCAGAAGAAGATGCAGCTGGATATACATTCACATTCTGTCACTTTTATTGTGCCAGTCCAATGAATTGAATGTTGTTTAACTCTTAATTTTTGTTATCTACAAAATCTAGATAGTTATTTCCTAATTGGAAGCTCACTTGAAGGCTAAATGAGAAGATGCATACATTTTGTACCATACTTGGCAAGAAGATGTCACCAGATATATGTATTATCATTTACTTGTGACTCACTTTTGGCTGTTGAAAACCAAGCTTTCCTTAAGATTCTATCCTTCATTACTCTTTTCCATTTCTATGATTCAAGTATGTGGCTCCACTTGTAAAAGTGTTAGCTCTTACAACCTACACATTCCTGATGAAGTGATATAAAAATAAGGTTTAGAAAACTTCACTTAAAGATAAAATGATATTACTGATTTTAAAATGTTGAGAAGCAAGAATGGATTTATTATTTTAGAGATAGAAAGTGAAGGGAAAGAAAGTACATTGCATCATTCTAATTCTTATTTACATTTTCTGTTATAAGCTTACAATTAACATTAGTACAGTTACTCGAAATACATATTTATAGTAGACTACCTGATATTTGAAATTAGTTTTATATTGATAACCACTTTCACATTTTAACAAAAATGATTCCAAGGTATATAGGCTAAGTAGAATCTACTATATATAGTATGAAAGTGAAAGTGTTGCTCAGTCATATCCAATTCTTTGCCACCCAATGGACTGTAGCCTGCTAGGCTCCTCTGTCTATGGGATTCTCCAGGTAAGAATACTGCAGTGGGTTGCCCGTGCCCTTCTCCAGGGAATCTTCCCAACCAAGGGATCAAACCCTCATCTCTTTTGTCTTCTGCGTCGGCAGGCAGGTTCTTTACCACTGTCACCACCTGGGAAGCCCTTGATTAACACAATCAATCTAACACCCATCAGCCCACATAGTTACCTTTTTCTCTGTGTGTGGTGACACACTTAAGATCAATTCTCTTATTAAATAGAACTGTCAAGTTTACAGTACAGTAATATTAACTGTAGTCACCACGCTATACATTAGATCCCTAGAATTTATTCATCTTATATCACAAAGTTTGTACCCTTTGAGAGGCATCTCCTTATTTTCCCCACCCTAGCCTCTGGTAATCAGAATTCTACTGTTTACCATGAGTTAAACTTTTTTAGATTCTACATATAAAAGAGATCATACAGTATTTGCTTTTCTCTGTCTGGCTTATTTCACATAGATTAATGCCCTTCAGAATCATCCATGTTATTATAAATGGCAAAATTTATGTTTTCACACTGAGTAATTTTCAATAATGTATGCATATCATATTTTCTTTATCCATTCATCCATTAATGGATACTTAGGTTATCTCCAAATCTTGACTACTGTGAATAATGTTGCAATGAACGTGGAAGTGCAGACATCACTCTGACACACTGATTTCGTTCCCTTCACCATACATACCCAGAAATGAGATTGCTGGATGATATGGTGATTCTAGTTTTAATTTTTTGAGGAAACTCTATGCCCTTTTCCAATTTCCATCCTCAAAAATAGCATATAAGCAACCTTTGCTATAGAGATTAATAGGCTTTTATTTTAACTTTCTTTAACCAGAATTGATGCATAAAACTTTTAATAAAAGAACAAGAGAAAATCTGTCAATGTTGACAAATTTGAAACAAAAAAGTTGAAAAGGACCCATTTTAAATTTTAAAACATGTAGAGAAATTATTGCAAGTACATCTGTAAACTAGAACCAAATTATCTTAACTATGAGATTTTTCCAACTATCTAATAGAGGTGGTACAAACTATGTATTAAAAATTCATAAAAATAATTTTTCTTTATATTACCAATACCCTAATATTTAACAAATATATATGTAAAAGGGACTTATTTTAGAAAATGGAAGTATTATTTATAAAATAATTAATATAATGCTAAAAGATTTACAAAAATAACCTATGATTACATTGTCTAATACAATATATTTTTGAATATGTCTTGTTCTACTAATCATTTACATCTGGATCATAGCATTCCATTGTTGTGCTAAGAACAGTCTTATTACATTGTGATGAATCTGCTAGACTGAGAATTATAATTTTTACAATATTGCATAAGAATTTTAGCCTCTCTGAAGCAGTCATATTTAAAATATATTCAATTGCCACTAATAATGCAGATGGCAGTTTGCTTATACTCATCACGGAATATGTAAGATGCTTTGATAATATGAAATAAAATATAACAAATATGTTGATGGAAAGAAGATTAACTTGACAATTTACACAGAGCATATTGGCTGTGTAGAACATTCGCAATCTCAGTACTCCTTTGAGTGGCTGAATGAGGTTGAGGGCATGGATATTCAGTTATGTTGAGAATTTAATTAAAAGTAGAATGTTGGTTTCTTTTTTCTTCCTTCTTGCTTTTACTATTCTTAGAAGATTAAAATGACATTTCTTACCCTACTACATCTTGTTTATTCATCACATTTTTATTGTTACTGTTTTTGTTTATAGTTAAACAACAATTTTGGCAGAAATTTCCCTCCCAGACTGCTCTCCCTTAATCAGAAATTCCTGTTCATTAAGACAATTGCTTCCTTTCACCACATCTGGACTAAGAGAGAAACACATGTAAAACTTGTTTCAAAATCATTAATGTAATAATAAGATGCTTATATTAATAATGAGACTGACTCCATTTCATTGCTAGTCATGTTTTGAGTTTTTTTTTTTTTTTTTTTGTCACAGCCATATTGTCTTTCAACAATACCTAGGTTATCTGACTTACTTAAGTATTAGTTGCTCAGTCATGTCTCACTCTGTGTAACTCCATGGACTGTAGCCTGCCAAGTCCATTTAGTTCTCCAGGCAAGAACACTGGAGTGGATAGCCATTTCCTTCTCCAGGGGATCTTCCAGACCCAGGGACTGAACTTGAGTCTCCTGCATTGCAGGTAGATTCTTTACCTTTTGAGCCACCAGAGAAGCCCCATAGATCCCTATTTATTCTTGACCAATACCACTGAATTCTGCTCTGGCCTTTGTGACCCCACCTCTGTTATGATCCTGGCCTCTGATTTTTCTCCTGAATCCTTAGTTTGATCTGCTTCCTTGTTACTTGCTTGTTTCTAAACTGAAGGCTATATTGACAGTCACTTAAAACTTATCTACTAACTTATCTACTGCTCAGCAGCACTAGTTACTCAATTCTGGCATTGATATTCATATCAATATAAGATTTGAAGGAGACATAGAATTATGGTAATGCTTTGTGATAAGGAATGGAAGCATAAGCAGTCAATTAGCACATTTCACTACAATAGTGTCCCCTTATCCATGGTTTCTATTCTTTTTTTCCGTTTCAGTTATCCATACTCAACCACAGTCTACTTTGACCACAGACATTATGTCTTCTCACTTGCCAATTGCAAAGAAAATGTCATTTCTTACAGTTACTATTACAGGCTTGAAGATATTGAAAGTGGGTTAGTTACCTAAGGTGCACCTCAGTAAGAATACTCTACATGACTTAAGATTAGGGGACCTCCAGAAAGCCAGAAATATTCTTAAATTAGGAGAAATTACCTTGACAAATCAAATGGCAATTTTAATTTCTTTTTTTATTCATTTTTTAATTGATTAATTTATTTATTTAATTTTACTTTACAATTTTATCTGATGTTTCCCAAAATAGATTACCAAAGCATTCGCATCCAAAGTGCACTGCAATGGAAGCTGAGGCATGCGCCTTGCTGCGATGAGAACCTGTTGGGCCTCTGCCTGTCTTAAACTACATTTCTTCCAGTGAGCAGAGACTGGATTTCTCTTTTCCACTGCAACATTTCTGCTCAAATTTTGCTGGAGAAGTATTTTTTCAAAGAGGAGCATGAAACAACTAAAGAGAATGATGATGAGAAATGACGGAAAATTCCAGAGATTTTAGGGGAATGGAGTTCACGCTGGCTACTGGACTTTCTAGTGGGAAAAAGAGGACTGGAAATTGCATGCACTGTGATTGTTTGGTGGCAAAATACAAAAGACATTATTTGAAACAGTACTGAAAACTCTCTCAGGAGTTTAAACATTATATCTTCCTTGCTTCTGGGCAACAAGGCATAGCATATGGAACATACATACAAAATGAGGAAAAACTTCCCAATTGGAGAAATTTACTCATTCCCTCTCTGTGATCCCAACTTAATCTACAGATTCTGAGGCACTATTGGTATCCTAGACAAGCTGGAGATAGATTTAGAATGCACAAACATATGCCTTAGAGGAATACCCCAGATAATCTGAAAGTTCAAAAGAAAGGCAATACTATGTAACCTCTAATCCTACAGAGAAGGAAAACTAATTCTTTCCACAAATTTGTTTTAGAGATAGCATTTGGGAAATTTGAAATAATTGGTTTGTGCATTGGAGCTTATAGTTATGTCCTATGGGGAATTAATTAGTATAATTTTAAAATCACACTGCCAGTGTAAAAGAGGAAGGGACACCAAAGACCTTACATCCACTTGAACTTACCGAAAGAAAAATAGTCACTAAAACTACATTATAATGAAATTTTTTAATGACTATTGAATATCATAATAATTATATTCTAAATTTTAAATAAATTATATAAACAAATGAATTTACAAATAAATAGTAACTTTTAGGTAACTTTTTAAATGTGATTTTTAAAGAAGTTATGTTAGGATGACTGGACTGAATTTAAGTTTTATGTGGAAACATAGGAACATACTTTAGAAACCAGTGACTTATTCTTTATGATACCAGTTTTTTCTCTTTTTAATTAAAAAGAGAAAAAGAATCATAACCTTCTATGTCTAGATTAAGGTTGATTTCAGCTGTCTTTTCTATTTAGAAAATAACATTCCAAAGAGCATTTCCAACTTTTCAATCCATTACAGTAGCCACCCACTTGAAAATAAAAACTATAAGCTGTACAAAATGAGAAAGAGAAGTTTGTATTATTGAACAAGGAATCTTAGGAAAAACAAGAAATCAAAAGATGCTCAAAAATATTATAATGTGCTTTTTAATTTAAAGATTTTCCCGTTTTAGCACTTATCATAAGCAGAAATTGAAGTCACTGATTTCTCATAAATAAACAAGAAGAATAATCTTTTCTGAGCTCCTGCCAAATGAAAATTTTTTTGTTGTTTGAAAACTCACCACCTCTCAAAACACCTTCATATGCAAACATGTAAATCTTACGTCTTTTTAAAACTGAGACATTCTTTCTGTCTTTGTTTTTAGCAGTCTTAGGTTTTATATGTGTATATTTCACTTGTATATTTGAAATATTGTATATTTCAGGTGTGCCATGCCAAGTCACAGTCATGTGCAGATCTTTGTGACCCTATGGACTGTAGCCCACCAGGCTCCTCTGTCCATGGGATTCCCCAGGAAAGAATACTGGAGTGGGTTGCCATGCCCTCCTCCAGGGGATGGATCCTCCCAACCCAGGGACTGAACCCACATCTCTTACATCTGCGTTGGCAGTCAGTTTCTTCACACTAGCACCACCTGGGAGGCCCTGAGGTACATAACTTTTCTTAACTTGGGTTTCTTTCATTCATTTGGGAAAATTCGAAGCCATTATAACTTTTGTTTCTTTTCTTCTCTTCGCTCATATTGCTTTATTTCACCTTACCTACCTCACTCTTACTCCTTGGAAGAAAAGTTGTGACCAACCTAGACAGCATATTCAAAAGCAGAGACATTACTTGGCCGACTAATGTCCGTCTAGTCAAGGCTATGGTTTTTCCTGTGGTCATGTATGGATGTGAGAGTTGGACTGTGAAGAAGGCTGAGCACCAAAGAATTGATGCTTTTGAACTGTGTTGGAGAAGACTCTTGAGAGTCCCTTGGACTGCAAGGAGATCCAACCAGTCCATTCTGAAGATCAGCCCTGGGATTTCTTTGGAAGGATTGATCCTAAAGCTGAAACTCCAGTACTTTGGCCACCTCATGTGAAGAGCTGACTCATTGGAAAAGACTCTGATGCTGGGAGGGATTGGGGGCAGAAGCAGAAGGGGACGACCGAGGATGAGATGGCTGGATAGCATCCTGGACTCCACGGACGTGAGTCTGAGTGAACTCCGGGAGTTGGTGATGGACAGGGAGGCCTGGCGTGCTGCAGTTCATGGGGTCGCAAAGAGTCAGACACGACTGAGCGACTGAACTGACTGAACTGACCTCACACTTCTTACTTCCTTTCTCTCCTTCTCTCCACTTTCATCTTTTTTTAAAAAATATGATTACATTTATTTTTAAAATTTTAATTAATTTATTTATTTTAACTGGAGAATAAGTACTTTACAGTATTGTGATGGTTCTTTGCCATACATCAACATGAATTGGCCACAGGTATGCATGTATCTCCTGCACCCTGAATCTCCCTCCCACCTCCCTCCCCACCATATCCCTTTGGGTTGTCCCAGAGTATCAGCTTTGGGTGCCCTGCTTCATGCATCGAACTTGCACTGGCCATTTAATTTACATATGGTAATATACATGTTTCAATGCTATTTTCTCAAATCATCCCACCCTCGGCTTATCCCACTGAGTCCTAAAGTTTGTTCTTTACATCTGTGTCTCCTTTGCTGCCCTACATGTAGAAGCATTGGTACCATCTTTCTAATCCATATACATGCATTAGTATACAGTATTTGTCTTTCTCTTTCTGACTTACTTCACTCTGTATAATAGGCTCCAGATTCATCCACTTTACTTGAACTGACTCAAATGTGTCCCTTTATATAGCTGAGTAACACTCCATTGTGTATATGTGCCACAGCTTTCTTATCCATTCATCTGTGGTTGGACATCTAGGTTGCTTCCATGTCCTAGCTATTGTAAACAGTGCTTCAGTGAACATTGGGGTACATGTGTCTCTTTCACTCCTGGTTTCCTCAGGATTGCTGGGTCATAAGGCTGTTCTATTCCCAGTTTTTTAAGGAATCTCCACACTGTTCTCCATAGTGTCTGTACTAGTTTGCATTCCCAACAATGGTGTATGAGGGTTCCCTTTTCCCCACACTCTCTCCAGCATTTATTGTTTGTATATTCTTTGATGATGGCCATTCTGACCAGCATGAGATGATAATCCATTGTGATTTTGATTTGCATTTCTCTAACAATGGGAGATATCGAGCATCTTTTCATGTGTTTATTAGCCATCTGTATGTCTTTGGAGAAATGTCCATTTAGGTCTTTTGCCCATTTGTTAATTGGGTTATTCATTAGCATTAGAATTGTAAAGGTACAAAATTAATAACAAATATCAAAAAGCAAAAATTAAAAATCTAGAACAGATATTAGGCTCTCAAAAGTACAACATAAAAAAACCAAAATCGAACACAACAATTAAAAAAAAAAGTATGGGGTCAGTTCCATGTCAGATAATCACTTGTTCCCACTTGTATTTGTTATCAAAGTCTACAGTTGCCCCTCAAATGCACACTCTCAGCTTAGCTGCAGGAGTTTGATCTGTTTTGCCTGCCACTTTTGGAGTGCTTCCTCCGTTTCTTAGGTTGGCCTGGTCTGCTTACACGTCTCTTCAGTGTCTAACCACCACCCTGACTAGAGGGGGTGAAAGTGACCATTTATTTGGGCTCACTCTCTCAGTTGTGCTGTGGAGAAGGAGGCACCCTGCAAACAAACACTACTGGCATGTGTGAGGGGTGCTCACAGTGGATGAACAGCACAGGTTTTTTATGTTTGTTTGTTTGTTCAGTTATCCTACCCTCTGAGATTCCAAAGTTCCCTACTGATGCTGCTTATGAAAGGATTTCCTATTGTGTGGAAACTTCTCCTCCTTCACGACTCCCTCCCCAGGATGGGTCTCCACCCCTAAATCCTTTGTCTCTCTTTTCATCTTGATCTCCTGCCCTATCTCCTGTGAAAGAGATTGGTTTGCCTTTCTGGGCATCTGGGGTTCTCCACCAGCATTGTGAAGTTGTTTTGTGGAGGTTGTTCGACATGCAGATGATCTTTTGACATATTGGTGGGGGATAAAGTGGTCTCCCCATCCTACTCCAGAGAAGGCAGTGGCACCCCACTCCAGCACTCTTGCCTGGAAAATCCCATGGATGGAGGAGCCTGGGGGGCTGCAGTCCATTTGGTCACGAAGAATCGGACACAACTGAGTGACTTCACTTTCACTTTTCATTTTCATGCATTGCAGAAGAAAATGGTAACCCACTCCAGTGTTCTTGCCTGCAGAATCCCAGGGATGGGGGAGCCTGGTGGGCTGCCGTCTATGGGGTCGCACAGAGTCGGACACGACTGAAGCCACTTAGCAGCAGCAGCAGCCATCCTACTCCTCTGCCCTCTTGGGACTGCAGTCTCCCCTGTCATCTTGAGGATCTAATAAATATGCTAAAACTTTTCAACATGTATGCATCTTATATGATCTTTACTGTATTTGCAACATATCTTTCTGTGTTTCAGTTTCCTAAAAATGTCTTCCTATTCACTAACCCCTACTCTAGCTATATCATAAACTATGCTCTTAATGTTGGTTTTAGAATTACTACAAGATTCATTTTATAAATTTCAATTTGCTGTTGAAATGATCTGTCAGATATATTCCTGTGCATATTATTCATTATAAGTTAAATGTTCATATATAATAATTCCAATGATTGTACTTTAATCAGTCTGGGATACAACTGATTCAAAGCCATTTTTCTGCCTAAAGTTCAGTTCAGTCACTCAGTTGTGTCTTACTCTTTGCGATGCCATGCAGTGCAGCATGCCAGGCTTCTCCGTCCATCACCAACTCCCAGAGGTTCCTCTAACTCATATCCATTGAGATGGTAATGCCATCCAACTGTTGTCCCCTTTTTCTCCTGCCTTCAATCTTTCCCAGCATCAGGGTCTTTTCTAATGAGTCAGTTCTTCACATGAGGTGGCCCAAGTACTGGAGTTTCAGCTTCAGCATCAGTCCTTCCAATGAATATTCAGGCCTGATTTCCTTTAGGATGGACTAGTTGGTTCTCCTTAGAGTCCAAGGAGAAGTCTCAAGAGTCTTCTCCAACAACACAATTCAAAAGCATCAATTCTTCGGTGTTCAGCCTTCTTTATAGTCCAAATCTCACATCCATACATGACTACTGGAAAAATAATAGCTTTGACAAGATGGACCTTTGTCAGCAAAGTAATATATCTGCTTTTTAATATGCTGTCTAGCTTGGTAACAGCATTTCTTCAAAGGAGCAAGCATCTTTTAATTTCATGGCTGCAGTCACCATCTGCAGTGATTTAGAAGCCCCCCAAAATAAAGTTTCTCACTATTTACATTGTTTCTCCACCTATTTGCCATGAAGTGATGGAACTGGAAGCCACGATCTTAGTTTTTTTAATGATGAGTTTTAAACCAAATTTTTCACTCTGCTCCTTCACTTTCATCAGGAGGCTCTTTGGTTCTTCTTCACTTTCTGCAATAAGGGTGGTATCATCTGCATATCTGAGGTTACTGATATTTCTCCCAACAATCTTGATTCCAGCTTGTGCTTCATCCAGCTCGGCATTTCACAATAAGCACTCTGCATATAAATTAAATAAGCAGGGTGACAATATACAGCCTTGATATACTCCTTTTCCAATTTGGAACCAGTCTATTGTTCCAGTCTGATTCTAACTGTTGCTTCTTGACCTGCATACAGATTTCTCAAGAGGCAGATCAAGTGGTCTGGTATTCCCTTCTCTTTAAGAACTTTACACAGTTTGCTGTGATTCACATAGTCAAAGGCTTTGGTATAGTCAACAAAGCAGAAATGGATGTTTTTCTGGCACTCTCGTGCTTTTTCGACGAGCCAATGGATGTTGGCAATTTGATCTCTGGTTCCTCTGCCTTTTCTAAATCCAGCTTGAACATCTGGAAGCTCACAGTTCATGTACTGTTGAAGCCTGGCTTGGAGAATTTTGATCATTACTTTACTAGTGTGTGAGATGAGCGTAATTATGTGGTAGTTTAAACATTCTTTGGCATTGCGTTTCTTTGGGATTGAAATGAAAACTGACCTTTTCCAGTCCTGTGGCCACTGCCGGGTTTCCCAAATTTGCTGGCATATTGAGTGCAGCACTTTAACAGCATCATCTTTGAGGATCTGAAATAGCTCAACTGGAATTCCATCACCTCCACTAGCTTTGTTCGTAGTGATGCTTCCTGAGGCCCACTTGACTTAGCATTCCAGGATGTCTGGCTCTAGGTGAGTGATTACACCATTATAGTTATCTGGGTCATGAAGATTTTTTTGTTAGTTCTTCTGTGTATAGTTGCCACCTCTTCTTATATCTTCTGCTTCTGTTAGGTCCATACCATTTCTGTCCTTTATTGTGCCCATCTTTGCATGACATGTTCCCTTGGTATCTTTAATTTTCTTGAAGATATCTCAAGTCTTTCCCATTCTATTGTTTCCCCCTATCTCTTTGCATTGATCACTTAGGAAGTCTTTCTTATCTCTCCTTGCTATTCTTTCAAACTCTGCATTCAAAAGGGTGTATATTTTTTTCTGCCTTAGGAGGGTTTATTTAGGTTTTCTCTTACCCCAATTGAAACTGAAGTATTTACCAGATCCCATCATTTTTAGCAAATCCTAAACCAAGTGCTTGTCTTACAGACTGTGAAATTGGTAAAAGCTCTTTCAACTTCCTACCTTTTAGGCTAAAGTTTAAAAATCAGCAAATGCTTAGGTAGGTGTCACAAATTTGGCTCCCTAATCCTTGTGGTCTCTGTGATCCTCATTCATTCAAGTTCCGGCTGCCCTGAGAGACATTAATCCTGACTTTCACTTTATTAGTCCCAAGAGACTGTCCGAAGTTATGATCAATTTCTCAGCACCCCGATTTTTGCAGAAATTAGTAAAGAAAAAGTGACCCAGGAATTTGGTCACTGCTCAATATAGTTTCCCTCTCTGAAGGGGCTTAATTCAAGAGCTGTCTGCTAATAGAATTCTATAATACTTCAAAATAGATTTAAGTGTTTCTGAAATTAGTTTTCATAGTTGTTCTTTATAATCTGGCATTCTATAAGATATATTATATTGCAATGACTGTATTAGAATATTTATAAAGCAAATTATTTTATAATGGTAATACTCATCACTATATATTATAAAAGAAAAGAGCAATTTCTTATGAGTTAATATATTTCAGTTCTTGCATGATAATCACTTTAGAATATGATAATATATATTTTAAAAATGAAAATACTATAATATTTAAGATTTATTAGTTCTATCTTCTGAAAAGATATCTATTCTACCTAATATAGATATAGTTATCTATCTTCATTGATATATAAGAAAGCTGACAATAATAACAGGAAACCAATATCTGAAACTACTGTGATTATTGTCTAATGCTTATAGGAATTGGAAAGCTATTTTAGTATAACTAAGTGCAAATCTTTTTCTATTTCACTTATCTCCTATCTCTCACTCATCTCTATTTATATATATACACACACACACGTGAGCATGTGTGCACAGAAGCTTCAGTTGTGTCCAACTCTTTGTGACGCTATGAACTGCAGCCCACCAGGCTCCTCTGCCCATGGGATTCTCCAGGCAAGAATACTGGAGTGGGTTGCCACTTCCTCCTCCAGGGGATCTTCCCAACCCAGGGATCATGCCCATATCTCCTGTGTCTCTGGCATTGCAGGTGGATTCTTTACCCTCTGAGCCACCTGGAAGTCCATACAGCAATAGCATATGTGTGTGTATACCAACTGTACAAACACACACAACTTCACAAACATACACATCAACAATAACATATAAAGGGTAAAAAGCAGTTGCTTGCAACAAGGTTTCCAACTATATTTTTCACAGAACTAAAACAAATAATTTCACAATTTGTATGGAAATACAAAAAACCTCAAATAGCCAAAGCAATCTTGAGAAAGAAGAATGGAACTGGAGGAATCAACCTGCCTGATTTCAGGCTCTACTACAAAACAACAGTCATCAAGACAGTATGGTACTGGCACGAAGACAGAAATATAGATCCGTGTAACAAAATAGAAAGCCCAAAGATAAATCCACACACCTATGGACAACTTATCTTTGACAAAGGAGGTAAGAATATACAATGGAGAAAAGACTATCTCTTTAACAAACGGTGTTGGGAAAATTGGTCAAGAACTTGTAAAAGAATGAAACTAAAACGCTTTCTAACACCATACACAGAAATAAACTCAAAATGGATTAAAGATCTAAATGTAAGGCCAAAAACTATAAAACTCCAAAAATAAATGGATTAAAGATCTAAATGTAAGGCCAGAAACTATAAAACTCCAAAAATAAACTCAAAATGGATTAAAGATCTAAATGTAAGACCAGAAACTATAAACCTCCTAGTGGAAAACACAGGCAAAACACTCTCTGACGTAAATCATAGCAGGATCCTCTATGACCCACCTCCCAGAGGAATGGAAATAAAAGCCAAAATAAACAAAGGGGACCTAATTAAACTTAAAAGCTTTTGCACAATGAAGGAAGCTACAAGAAAGGTGAAAAGATAGCCTTCAGAATGGGAGGAAATAATAGCAAATGAAGCAACTGACAAAGAATTAATCTCAAAAATATGCAAGCAACTCTTGCAGCTCAATTCCAGAAAAATAAACGACCCAATAAAAAAAATGGGCCAAAGAACTAAATAGACATTTCTCCAAAGAAGACATACAGATGGCTAATAGACACATGAAAAGATGCTCAACATCACTCATTATCAGAGAAATGCAAATCAAAACCACAATGAGGTACCATCTCATGCTGGTCAGAATGCCTGCTATCAAAAAGTCTACAAACAGTAAATGCTGGAGAGGTTATGGAGAAAAAGGAAGCCTCTTACACTGTTGGTGGGAATGCAAACTAGTACAGCCACTATAGAGAACAATGTGGAGATTCCTTAAAAAACTGGGAATAGAACTGTAATATGACCCAGCAATCCCACTGCTGGGCATACACACCGAGAAAACCAGAAGTGAAAGAGACACGTGTACCCCAATGTTCATTGAAGCACTGTTTATAATAGCCAGGACATGGAAGCAACCTAGATGTCCATCGGCAGACAAATGGATAAGAAAGCTGTGGTATATATACACAATGGAATATTACTCAACCATTAAAAAGAATACATTTGAATCAGTTCTAATGAGGTGGATGAAACTGGAGCCTATTACCCAGAGTGAAGTAAGTCAGAAAAAATAAACCCACCAATACAGTATACTAATGCATATATATGGAATTTAGAGAGATGGTAATGATGATCCTATATGCAAGATGAGACATAAACTTTTGGACTTTATGGGAGAAAGCTAGGGTGGGATGATTTGAAAGAATAGCATTGAAACATGTATATTATCATATGTGAAACAGATCGCCAGTCCAGGTTTGACGTGTGAGATAGGGTGCTCAGGGCTAGTGCACTGGGATGACCCTGAGGGATGGGATGGGGAGGGAGCTGGGAGGTGGGTTCAGGATGAGGAACACATGTACACCTATGCTGATTAATGTCAATGTATGGCAAAAACCACTACCATATTGTAAAGTAATTAGTCTTCAATTAAAATAAAAAGAAAAAATGATATTTCTATAAATTATTTTAGTAATATTCTAATAATAAAATATTCTATAAAGGGAAGCTAAAAGATAAAAATGAAATTCTGAGAATATATTTGGAAATATATAACATTTTCAAATACATGGGCTATGGGGAAGATACCAAAATAATTTTAGGTGTTTAAATGAACAGTTTTGGAATGCAAATCTGATCACATATCTTTATTGACCATGATCTTTTCTAAGACAGGAACTGGAAGAAATATGCAGATTACATATTGACTAAGTTATACACAATTCAGTTAAAAATACAGTGACAAAATCTACTAATTATCAGGCAAGTTGACAGATCAAGGACAGATTTTGATAAATCAATTGTTGCATCCATGAAACTTTCTAATTATTTCAAGTCAACATTTGGTTGACTTTTAACATAATGACTCAAGATATTCAAACTTAAGCACTTGGTATACATGAATGGTTAGTAAAAGTCAAAATAATAAATGATGATTTGAATAAGCTGTCCAATCAAAACACTGAAAAAAGTAGCTTTAAAGAGTTTTATTAATAGAAACTGATGTTTAAATTAAGGAAATTGTCAATTATGAATGCTGTCATCATTCAAACAACCGAGAACTGATATAACTTGAAACAAAATCTGTTACATAAAAAATCGGTGTGTCAGTGTGTTTAATTCAGTTATTAATATGATCTAGGACTTAAAGAGTAAAAGTTTTTTGTGGATTTTTTTTCTAAATTTTAAAGTCGTGACATGGGAAATAGATGGGGAAAAGTGGAAACAGTGTCAAATTTTATTTTTTGGGGGCTCCAAAATTACTGCAGATGGTGACTGCACCCATGAAATTAAAAGATGCTTACTCCTTGGAAGGAAAGTTATGATCAACCTAGATAGCATATTGAAAAGCAGAGACATTACTTTGCTGACTAAGGTGCATCTAGTCAAGGCTATGGTTTTTCCAGTAGTCATGTATGGATGTGAGAGTTGGACTGTGAAGAAAGCTGAGCACCAAAGAATTGATGCTTTTGAACTGTGGTGTTGGAGAAGACTCTTGAGAGTCCCTTGGACTGCAAGGAGATCCAACCAGTCCATTCTGAAGATCAACCCTGGGATTTCTTTGGAGGGAATGATGCTGAAGCTGAAACTCCAGTACTTTGGCCACCTCATGCGAAGAGTTGACTCATTGGAAAAGACTTTGATGCTGGGAGGGATTAGGGACAGGAGGAGAAGGGGACAACAGAGGATGAGATGGCTGGATGGAATCACTGACTCGATGGACATGAATCTGGGTGAACCCCGGGAGTTGGTGATGGACAGGGAGGCCTGGCGTGCTGCGGTTCATGGGGTAGCAAAGAGTTGGACACGACTGAGTGACTGAACTGAACTGAACTGAACTGTACCTTACACCAATAATGACAATAATCTTTTTTGGTAACTGAAAGTTTTATGTTCACTCAGCCAAAATATTCTAAGATACAACATTCTATGTAGCACATGGAAATACACACGCACACAGACACACACACTCATAAAAAGCAAGCCATAGCTTTAATTGTTTACACAAACATGGTTATAGTACATAGAGATAATTAAACTTGCTATTAATTTATGACCTTTTAGGCTGCAAAGGACAATAGTGGTTTTCTTTCCCAATAACATATAATGTGTATATATTCACAATTCCTATGTAAATATAAAATATATTTTAATGGGATTTTTTTCTTCTCTTCTTGAAAGTAGAGCTGACAGACAGATAAGTAGAAAAATAGATAGTGCTGTATTTTTAAGTAGAAATACTGTGATCTACTTTGAGTGAGAAAAGACAATGGAGTCTTAGAATTACTGCTAAGTATAGGCAGGATACCTTGTTGTGTCAATTGAAATATCTAAGTGCAACAGTGAAATATAATAAACATTAAACATAATTTATTATTTGAGAAATATACACTTTGTATTGCTTGACAGTTGACATGAAACAAAGGTCAAAATTAGGTAAATTTAAATATTGTTAGATTAAGTAGCTCACTAAATGGAAATTGTGAAGCTCAAAGCATGGATCATGTTTTATTCAGGGATAGAATCAGAATTTTATGAGAAACTATATTTCAAACTATATATTCAAAACACTAGCTAATGCAATCAGGTTTAGTGAAATATTTTCAACATGAAGGTCCCAACATGTTGTCACTGAGATACATTCAAAACCAATTAACCAAACATTTAATTGAATTATATGGTCTAAGTGGATGTATAAGTACATTGTTGTTTTTCAGTCGCTTACTCGTGTCTAACTCCTTGTGACCCCATGAACTACAGCACACCAGGCTTCCTTGTCCTTCATTATCTCCCAGAGTTTGCTCAAACCCATGTCCATTGAGTCAGTGATATTATCCAACCATCTCTTCCTCTGTCATCCCCTTCTCCTCTTGCCCTCAATCTTTCCCAGCTTCAGGGTCTTTTCAAATGAGTCAGCTCCTCACATCAGGTGGCCTGTGTATTGGAGCTTCAGCTTCAGCATCAGTCCTTCCAATGAATATTCTGCACTCATTTCCTTTAGGAGTGACTGGTTTGATCTCCTTGCTGTCCAGGGGACTTTCAAGAGTCTTCCTCAGCACCATAACCAATCACAAATTCTGAAACCAAAATTGTTTCCTTTTGTCAGTAGAGTCTAAAGGCTGTTGAGATACTTTTTTCATTTTTTTCATTATCTACTTTATCACAAGGGTCTTTGCTGGTGGCTCAGTGATAAAGTATCCATCTGCTAATGCAGGAGATGTAGGTTTGATCCCTGGGTTGAGAAGATCCCTTGGAGTAGGAAATGGCAACCCACTCCGGTATTCTTGCCTGTGAAATTCCATAGACAGAGTAGCCTGGCAGGCGACAGTTCATGGGGATCACAAAAGGGTCAGACACGACTTGGCAACTAAACAACAACTTTATTATAAAACCTCAAATGAATATATTCCATGAAATACTTTTCTGTTTAAAATTATTATAGTGGCTGCCATTCTGATTTGTTTTTTTATTTGTTTGTTTTTATAACCTTCTCTACAGTTATAAAACATGATCTTTTAAAATGAGTTTATTATGAAAATTATTTTGATGGATTTGTATAATGTTGTTTCCTCACATTTTCATTGTTCATGAGCACAGAAGGTTCTTTCTATTCCATCTATTATTCTCATTTTACTGTGATGTTTTAGTCAGTTTGAGTCATTTTAGATGTCTCTTTCTATTCATTGTGACATGTGGGTAGAATTTATTCTTTGAGTATGAATGTGGTTCACAATGGACTGATGCTTTTATGACACTCTTATACTTATTTGAGAGCATTTCTCCAAGTATTAGCTTTAACTCCACGCATTTGTTCCCCTAAAATGCTTAAGCTCCAGCACATCTTCATTCTCAGATGGAAATTTCCTGTTTTCAAGGCATCAAGGGTGTACTATAGAGTATGCCACAGAGAATACTGGACTCTTGTAACCTTGGTTATCACAAATGTGTAATAAATTCTCATTTCTGTGCCAGAATCTTCTCATTTTAGTTCACTGGGATCTTCAAAGAAAAATGCCATCTGTGTGAAAAAAAGCTCTGTTGAAGGATTTAATAGCATAATTTGTAATGGTTATATCTTAATGATCATTTCAAATTGATCTTTTCCAAACTTTATTTAGGCTTAAAACATCCTGATAGACTACTGCTGTTGCTGCATTTCCAGATTTTTCTTCATGTGGCAATTACTTTTGATATACAAATAGAAACCATATCATTATAGACAAATCTGAACACTCATGGAAACCTCAGGGATAAAGGAGCAGTGAGGAGCAGCTGGAGCATTAAGGCTTATGGCAGCAGGGAGTGGAAGCAGAGAGAAAAAGGAAGGATCCGTGGTACAGATGATGGTGTTAAGAGACAGTCTAGGAGAAGAAGAAAGAATTTTACTTTGAATAAACTGCATGTTCTAAATTCAGCAAAAAGGCAATTATAATTTTGTAAAAAGGTTTTTAAAATTTTTTTCCCAGTTGTATTTCATTTCTTCATTCAGTATGTAATTAATGTGTATTTATTATATCACCTGGGTCTGTTGAAGACATTGGAGATAAATTGGTAAAAACAAAATGTACTTTAAAAGTACCTTCTCTTATGGAGTTTGTATTCTGGTCTGTTTACTAATACAGTGCATCTAAAATACTCAGTAATGTGCAAAATGTAAATGTTAATTTCTAAAGAAATGCAATATTTTTATTTTTGGAGAACGGATACCATTAGTACTATATCAGAAAGTCAAAAACTTAAACCACCTGATAAAAATTTCCATTTAATATTTTTTAAAAGTGTTTTAAAATTGAAGTTAAAGTTGCATACAGTAGCAGATGTGGAGAAAAGGCAACCCATATACACTGTTGGTGGGGATGTAGACTGATGCAATCGCTGTGGAAAACAGTAGTAGGAAAGTTTCTCAAAAAGCTAAAAACAGAGCTGCTATATGACCGAACAATTTCATTCCTGGGCATATATCTGAAAAAACCAAAAACACTAATTTGAAAAGATACAGGTATCCCAATATTCACAGCAGCATTATTTACAATTGACAAGATGTGGAAGGAACCTAAGTGTCCATCAACTGATGATACTATGTACATACACACACAGTGGTATACTACTCAGCCATAAAAAAGAAGGACATTTTTCCATTTGCAGCAACATGGATGAACTTGGGGAGCATTATGCTAAGTGAAATAAATCAAACGAAGATAAATATAGTATTATATCACTTATATGTGAAATCTAAAAAATATGACAAGATTCCCCCCTCCAGGGGATCTTTCCGACCCAGGGATCGAAACCACGTCTCCTGTGTCCTATACATTGCAGGTGGATTCCTTACCACAGAACCACCAGGGAAGCCCATGACAAGCTAGCAAATTAAACAAAACAAAACAAAACAGAAAAGCAGAATCACAGATATAGAGAACAAAGTAGTGATTACCACTGGGGAGAGGTTACCAGAGGAGGAGGGGCAAAAAAGGGGTAGGGGGAAAGATGAGTTATTATGGGATCATATGAAATAATTTATGTAAACTTTTGAAAATCATAAAGCACTATAGAGTTTAAAGAATCATTCCATTAAAAAGTTTTTATACAATAAAATGTATAGCCCTTAAGTGTTTATTAAGATGTGTTTTGGCACATGTATGTACTATGTAACTAATCACCAAATCAGGATATAGAAAATTTCCATCACAAACGGGTTTCCTTATGACCACTTCCTGTCAAATTGTTTTCTGCATGCTGCTGCTGCTGATGCTGCTGCTGCTAAGTTGCTTCAGTCGTGTCCGACTCTTTGCGACCCCATAAAGGGCAGCCCACCAGGCTTCCCCATCCTTGGCATTCTCCAGGCAAGAACACTGGAGTGGGTTGACATTTCCTTCTCCAATGCATGAAAGTGAAAAGTGAAAGTGAAATCACTCAGTTGTGTCAGACTCTTAGCGACCCCATGGACTGCAGCCCACCAGGCTTCTCCATCCGTGGGATTTTCCAGGCAAGAGTACTGGAGTGGGGTGCCATTGCCTTCTCCATTTTTCTGCATAGGCAATCTATATTTTTATCTCTCATAAATTAATCTGGCCTATTTCTAAACCTCATAAAAATGACATTATATAGTGCATAGACTGAGGCTTTTATTTTTAAGGAGGTAAACTTATTTTTTATTTTTTTCCCTAAAAACTTATATATATATATTTTTTCTTATATGGTTTTAAAAGCTTTAAGTGGAATGAAAGTTGCTCAGTCATGTCCAACTCTTTGCAACCCTATGGACTATAAAGTCCAGGGAATTCTCCAGACCAGAATACTGGAGTGGGTAGCCTTTCCCTTCTCCTGAAAGCTTTAAATTTGCATATAATTCATCTCAAAATAACTTCTGTATGTGAAATAAGCATTTACATGTTCCATTGAACTGTCTTCACACCTCTGTTGAAAACCAGTTGATTATATACACATGTGTATTTACTATTATCTGGTATGTGCAGATTACTCTGTTCCATTGTGTTATTTGTAAACCCTATGCCAATAACATGCTGTATTGATGAATAAAGACATATAAAAATCTTGAAATCAGACAGTGTATGTCATCCAGTTTTATGGTTGCTTTTCTAAGCTGTTCTGACTATTCTAGGTTCTTTCCAATTTCTGGAGTAATTTGAGAATTGGTCAGTCAATTTGCATTAAAGTGGCTGTTGGAATTTTTACAAAGGTTGTTTTGAATCTCCAGAATAATTTCAAAAAGACAAACATTTAAAAAATATTGATCTTCCAAAACATGAACATGATTTATCTTCCCATAGATTTTCCTTAATTTCTTTCATAAATGTTTTAATTTTCAGTATAGAGAAACTGCATGCTTTTCAGTAAATATATTAATAAGACTTTATGATTTTAATGTTATTGAAGATGGTATTTTGTTTTAATGTTTCAATAGCTTGTTACTATTATATACAATTGCATTATTACATATTGACTGTGTATCCTGTGAAATTTAAATACTTAATATTTGTCATATTTGATGCCTTCAAATTGTGGTGCTGGAGAAGATTCTGGAGAGTACCTTTGAGAACAGGGAAATCAAACCAATCAATTTTAAGGGAAATAACCCTGAATACTAATTGGAAGGACTGATGCTGAAGCTGAAACTCTAGTATTTTGGTTATCTGATGCGAATAACTGACTCATCATTGAAAAAGTCCCTGATGCTGGGAAACATTAAGGACAGAAGAAGAAGAGGACATCAGAGGATGAGATGGCTGCATGCCATCACCGATGCAATGGACATGAACTTGGGCAAACTTCGAGGACAAGGTGAGGGACAAGGAGGCCTAGCATGCTGCAGTCCATGGGGTCTCAGAGTCGTACATGACTGGGCAGCTGAACAACAACAGCAATAATATTTGTATACACCTTTCAGGATTTTGCACATATCCAATCATGTCTTGTGTGAAGAAAGAATGCTTTCCTCCTTTCTTTTCAGCTTTTGATTAAATTTTCCTTTTATATTCTTGCCTGATTACATTGGCAAGTTCACAAGACCACCAGTAAAATGTTAAATAAAATCACAACACCTCACATCCACGTTTCAAATTTTAGGGGAAAAGGATCAATATTTTGTCATTAAGTACAATGTTAGCTTTAGGTTTTTCAGAAATATACTTCATCGGATTGAGACCTTCTTCATCTATTCTCATTTTATTGTGTACTTGATGTTTATTACATAGATTCTAAAAGATTGCCAAGTGATACATTCACAAAGATTGTATTCATATCATATTTTCCTATATTAATGTTGCAACTTAGATTTATTACTCTTTAAATGTTAACCCAACCCTGAGTTTCATCGATAAGATCCAATTAATCATGATGAGCTATTCTTTTTATTACTAGATTCATTTGCTAACATTTTTTGAGGATTTTTTAAAATTTTGCTTGTGTTTCACTAAATCATTAGATATACAGGTTAATATATTTCACAAAAGTTAGCAAATTTTGATCATTTTTTCTTTGAATATTTTTTTGCCCTGTCTTTCCTCTCTGTTCCTTTGAGAACTACAATTAGTCAATTATCTTGCTTTCTTGATATTTTCCTTCATTTCCATTTAACTTTTTTCACTATTTTTGAATCTTCAACTTAGATAATTTCCATTGATCTGTCATAAATTTTACTGATTATTTTTTCCCCCATGTCTAAAATGCCACTTAGGTATCTAATGAATTTTCTTCATATATTGCATTTTCTGTGTTAGTATTTCCATTTGCATTTTAAATATCTATTTCTTTGCAGTTTCACCAACTGTTCCTTAATATGTATATATTTTAACTCTGTTTAAACATATTTTAATGATTGTATTAATTCAAAATCTATCTCATCTAGCCTCTGCTTTTATCTACTGCTTTTGCTACTAATTATGTAACAAGTTTCTGTTTTCTTAGAAAGCTAATTTTATTTAATCTTACATATTGTGAATGTCACCTTGAATGGAAGAGATCAATTTTGTTTTTCCTTTCAATAGCACTGATTTTTCTTCTCTGATAGTAAAGTTTGTGACAGACCTTCCTGATTCTGTCAGGTTAAAAAAAAAAAAAAAAACAACCAAAAACCACTTTATTGGGTATGATTGAGGTGTGATTGACATACAAAAAGCTATACATATTTATTATATATAGCTTGATGAGTTTGGAAACCATCACCATAATCTATGCCATAAACCTGTCCATCATCTTAGGCTTTATCTTATGCATGGATAGGATGGGGCTATTTATGTTGTCTCCTTAACTCAAGGATTATGATCTGATTAAAAGTGATGTCCGTATTCCAACAGAACATTCTGGGTCCTCCAGTGGGCTCCCAAAGCTAAGGTATAACTTTAGTGATGTATATGGCCTCTAATACTTCCTTTTTAGATCTGAGCTGACCAGCAGCTACTCTCTTCTAGGTCTAGTAATTGCCTTGAACTAATAAGGACTAATTCTCACTTGAAGACTGTCAAACACCTCTAGGCAGAATTTTGGAGTCATTTCTTTGCAGTTACATCCCCTCTATTACTCTGATCAAATTCTAGCTGCCTCAGCAGTTCCAAACTGATTTCTCCCTCAACATCTTCAAATCAGTTGTCAGGTAGAATGTTAGGTTGAATGAGGAACTTTCCCTCCAGTTTACTTCATTCAAGAATATTGTCCATGTACACCCATGGCTGATTCATGTCAATGTATGGCAAAAAACCCTACAATATTGTAAAGTAATTAGCCTCAAATTTAAAAAATTAATTAATTTTTAAAATGAGAAAAAAATTTTCTCTAAAAAAATTTTAAAATAAAAAAAGAATATTGGCCCAAATAGAAGAAATACATATAAACAAATTCCTTAATGCATTATAGTTAACTCTAGACTAACAGAGTGCTAAATATCTTAGAATCAGAAAGACAATTCAAAGAACCAAAACATGGCAGCAAACTTTTGAACAAAACTATATTTCAAGAAATAGGTTCAAATTTTAAAAAAAAATCCAAACAAAATTAAGCGATTTTTCGACCAGTAGACCCTCCCTGCAGAACATTTTGAGACAATGAGACATTTAGCCAGAAGGAACATTTTACTAGAATGGCTTTGAAGAAAAAAAAAAAAATGAAAAAAAGAATGACACAGGGAGATATATGAGTAAATTTAAATAAATATGATAAAACATTTGTAAGGAATTATGTATATGGATCATTTTATTCACATTAATAGAGTATATACTGAATTGAAACTGTTGACTAAAAAAATAGTCACAACCTGAAAGTAGAGAGTTGTTTCATTTGGTAGGAATATTTCTTTTAAGACTTCAAGCCTGGGAGGCAGTATCTCAAGTAACACTGAGAAACTGCTGTGAGGAGGTTGGGGAGGGAGATGGGGAGTGGGGAGTTGGGTAGAAATCAGGCTATATAGAAGCTTGGCAGTTAGGAAGGGGAGGTAATCTGAATATCAGAATATTATTGTTAATTAAGGAAAACCAGATATCTCAAACTAAGGAATTTAGTGCTTTTCTATGTATGGAAGGATGCAAGCATCTGGGCTCACTGAATTCATTCATTTCATATGCATCTCAGCTATCTGTGACCAATCTCTGCTTCTTGATTAGACACATCCTTAATTCCTGGATCACACAAGGAGTGGCAGATATGGCTGATAACCATCTCTTGTGCTTTCTCACACTCCCCTGACTTCCTCAGGGCTTCCAGGGGAAGTGGCTAATGGCTGCTGGATAGCTGTTATTGTTCTTCCTGGGCTCAGAAATTTATATTTGGAAGGCTGGAATCCCTAGTGGCTGTGACATCCTTGTTTATCGATATGGGTATTTCATTTCACTGTACTTAAAAAAAAAAAAAAAAAAAAAAAAAAAAAACTACCTAAAACCAAATCAATGATGCGGTTCCTTCTGTGCTTTTCCTACAAATCTGATACTTGACTGAGTGATAATAATATTTCCCTCAGTTTGATTAAGCTTGAAAGTGAAAGTTGCTCAGTCATGTCTGATTCTTTTGATCCCATGGACTTGTAGCCCTACCAGGGATTCTCCAGGCAAAAATACTGGAGTGGGTTGTCATTCCCTTCTCCAGGGGATCTTCCGGACCCAGAGACTGAACCCAGATCTCCCACACTGCAGGCAGATGCTTTACCATCTGAGCCACCAGGGAAGCCCAAAGTTAGAAAGGCTCCTTTCTGCCTCTCAAGCAATCTTGCTTTCTCTCTTTCTCTCCTTCTCTCCCCAATCCTAACAAATCCAGGCAGCCTGAATACAGAGATCCTCTCTTTTCTTAGGGAAGTTTAGAAAATTTGTAGTTAACAATTCTTTCTCTGCCTATTTGAGATGTAAATCTCTTTAAATAGCCTCTTGTCAAGTTTATACCCTAGGATTGTTTTTCTTAAGGAACTGGGAGGCATTGTTGTGATATGGAATCATCAAGGAGATGGGCTTCTAATCAACCCCCAGACTCTGGGAAGGTAAGAGAACAGTGGGCTTAGGTGGGTCAGAGCTTCACTCCAAAATGTAAACTCCTTTCCTATGAAGATAAGAAAAAGTTTACTTTTTGTTGGGGAAGTGCCAATTAACCAACACAGTTGGTCTTTATTCCCCAAGTCTCTTAAAATTCTCTAACCTTTCCTTTCAGTAGAGTTGAGTTCAGACTGCTCTATCTGAGCTTTACTCTGAGCTCTGTCCCCCATAGTAATAGCCTAGAATGAAGTGTTCTTTACCTGTTTAATTTCTATTGTTGTTGTTCAGTCACTATGTCATATCCGACCTCCGCGACCTCATGGACTACAGCATGCCAGGCTCTTCTGTCCTCCACTACCTCCCAAAGTTTGCTCAAATTCACGTCCATTGAGTCTGTGATTCTAACAATCTCATCCTCTGCTGCCCGCTTCTCCTTTCGTGTCTTCAATCTTTCCTAGCATCGAGCTCTTTTCCAGTGAATCTGCTCTTCGCATTAGGTGTCCAAAGTATTGGAACTTCAGCATGAGTCCTTCCAGTGAATATTCCCTTGGGGATTGACTGATTTGTGCTCCCTGCAGTCTAAGGGACTCTCAGGAGTCTTGTCCAGCACCACAATTCAAAATTCTCAAATCTTTGGCACTCAGCCATCTTTACGGTCCAACTCTCACATCTGTAATGACTACTGGAAAAACCATAGCTTTGGCTACATGGAACTTTGTCAGCAAAGTGATATCCCTGGCATAATTATAATCCCTCAAGGCCTGAAGATAGGAACATATTAGAGAGTTAACCTCTAGATTCTTTTTAATCTAAAATCCAAATTTCAACTATGTGGTTAAAACTCTTAACTAGTAGATTGATTGTCACCAAACTAGGTGTATTCAAGTGGCTGGGTGTGCTGCAGTCCATGGGGTCTCACAGAGTCGGGCACTACTGAGCGACTGACCTGAACTGAGTAAGAGACTATGCAAACAGAAAATAAACTTGGTAAGAGCCTATAAGTTCATATTTGCTTCTTTAACAACTTGATTAGCCTCAAAAATTCCTTTCTGTTTTTCTTCTATATATACCTTTTCAATATAAATCTTGTAGTAAAATGACATTACATTATTCCAATGAGAGTATTACTACCTGTATGCATAAAAACTTTACACTAATAGATTTTTAAAAGTAGATCTTACCTATAATTAAAGAAAATATAACTTAACAAAAGTTGATGACATTTTGTGTACATAATTCTTTGACGAGTTCATATTTCACATTATTTAATATTGCACAACAGCATACATATTAATTGTTCTCTGAATATAGAACAGTATTTAACAGCAGTTACAAGAATTAAATCATTAAAATTTTTATTGTGTTAAAGTCAGATATCCTTCAGAAAAAAAAAATTTGCAAAGCTTAATGAAGATAAATCTACATTGTGATTTATTATTAGTCATACTGTTAAAGCCAGAATCTTATTTCTAGCCCTTGGAATTATTTTCTTCTAAGGAAAACATTAGTTAAAAGATAATATAACTTTTGACAGTTATTTTTTCCTATGACTCATATTTAGCTTTAAACTGAAATAATTTTAGAACTTTCAACATTCTTAATATTCTTAGCATCAGCATCAGCTTTTAGAGCACATGAAATTCTTCCCAACTTATTGTTTAATTTAATTGATCTTAAGCAAATCAATTTTATTTCTCAAGATGATTGAAATAAAAATTATCTGTATTTTCCATCTCCCTATGGGCAAACAATTCAAAAGCAAGACTAGACATAAGAGGGAAAGAAGCATGAGATTAAGGAATCTAGCTCGACACAAGTGAGAAGAAGATGAATTTTCTTTATCACTCTTTAATCACTCCCACCAGTTCTCAGTTCTCTATCCATAGTCACTAAAGATGAAAGTGAGAAATAACTTTATTATCCTATAAACAACAACAAAAAAATCCTCTTGGGTAAAAGTTCTTGAATATCATTTCTGGGCTAAGATAGAAATTCTAATACTCTCACTCATCTGCCTTCTATCTTGCCTTCTAATAGCAACACAGATTATAATTCTGTCATCCTTTGAAAGATGAAGCCTGAAAATTTAGGCTCAACTTTCTCACTTTCCTTTTTCTTGAAATCCTTTTCGCTTCCCATTTACCTGCCCATTAATCACCAAGTCCCATACGTTACAGATATTTTATTTGAATCTAAGATTTTATACACAGATAAATGCATTCAGATAACAATAGCAGCTGGTTTATCTTAGGTGTCTCTACTTTTCTTTAATGGATATTTCCTAATCAAGTTGTGATGTTCAACTCTACCTTCAATATATATCTCTTCTAAACATCTAGATTCACCCTGGGGCAAAGTCTGATTTGCAGATGCAATGTTCAGCAGCTTTCTTTCCCTGGTAACAAAGTTCAGAATTTCAGTAAACAGAATTGTCAGTAATAAACCAGTTAACTCTAAAGAACTGTGATGTGATATGTCAGGCTCTGTCTTGCTTCCCAGGGTTGATAGCTTTCCTGTGGTACCATCTAACACTCACCCATAAACTCAACTTTAGTCCAGGTCCAGAACACTCTAGGCATTGGATTTCTTGAGTTCTAGATCACTAGCATCCAACTAGGAAACAATAAAGTCACCTAAAAGCATCAAAAATATTTTAAATATTTCAAAATACTTAATGTGAAATTATCATTTTCTATAAAGCATCATTTACATATAGGCTAAATAGGGTCAAATGTCTTTGTATTTAATAGAATTATACCAATGTGTGTGCTTCCATATTATCTCAGATTTTACTTTAGAGTAATACTTATTTTGTTTTTCAATGTTTACCTACTTACTTCGTCTCTCTTGAGATCGTATGGTACTGAACCTAGTTCCTTCATTTGACAGAGAGTTGACATATGATATATTCTAGATATAGTGCTAGACACTGGGAATAAAGAAATAAGAGTCTCCCTGTTTGTTCTTATGCTTCTAATGTGATTGGAGAGGGAGGTCAGCTAATAATATGGTGTGAAGTGGTAAGTATATCAACAAAGCTTTATAAGAACATAGAGAACAGACACAGAATAAGCCAAGAGATTGGGATTAGCATACAGCAATATGCCCTTTGCTTCCACTGTCTTTGTAAGAAAAAATTCCGCAGCTATTTCTCATCTTTAACTTGGTCTTTAATGCCTTGTCTCTTCCACATCTCCCCCATATCTTCTACTAGTTTCTTTTGCTATTCATATCCTGCTTCCAGAGGAGGTAACCCAGACAAGAGTTTCTTCTTACATGACTTTATTTTTGCATCTGTTAAAGTGAATCCTGTAGATGTGATCTTAGTCATTTTCTTTGTCCAAGGTAGAATTCTTTCAGGGATTATCCCCAGATCCATATTTAGTCCTTGAAAGTTTGAGCTGCTGTGTGACTTAAGTGTTAATAAACCAGGTAACTTTTCAGTGCTTTGGTCTTTTCAAAAGACGGAAAAAAATTTTATGCTACCTCCTAACATTTCCATCAAAGAAAGATAATAACTGCTTCTCTAAATTCAAAGACTGTAGTCCTAGAATTCCTATTCCAATATGGCTAGTATAACGATGAGGAAAATAAAGTAAGAATAGTCATCTCATTTGTATATCCAGTAAATCATCCTTTTCTAGCAAGAACAAGTTTTCTTCAAATGAAATACTGTTTCATCAAACTGCCTATGAAATCACATTACAAATATTCTAATCTATTCTACCCAAGGATACAGGGCATTATATTAAATTTCTTATAATATAGTTCTTTTGTTATCACAGTTTTTGAATACAGAGGATATATATCATTGAACAAAACAGAATCACTGAAAAGCAAGTACAGCTATTCTCTGACAGGAGAAAAAATATCACTATGACATTGTTATACCACAACCAAAGATTTAAAAGAAATGGGCAGTAGAAACTTTAAGGATTGCATTTATTTATTGGATTTTACTTTCATCACCTAATTGATATTTGATATTTTAGTATCAACTCATATTGAAGACCGCTATATGAAACTAGATGGTTATAAAAAAAGAAAAAGAGAGGCACTTATGTCTTTTCAGTGAGATTATTGTTTTTTTATAAATTACAAAAAAAGTTTCTCTCAGGGACTGTATCTTTAAAAGAAAGCATTTACTGGTGTGTTCTGTGAATTCAATTTGACGTGGTTCCCCATGGACTTCAGGGTGTGACATCTTCTTTACCAGCTCAATAGCTAAACTCCTGGAACATTAGCTTCCCGTGCTGAAGGATAAGAGAACTTGTGGCTGGAGGATATCTTTCTAATTTACTTGAGATTTTCTAATAAATTTGCCTTTCTGGTTTTTGGCATCACTGATCTAAACTGACAGATCAATTGGGGGCAGACATGCACTTGTCAGCTTCTTTCCAAAAGTGAGTCTGAGACCTACTCCTCTTTCCCTAGAGCTGCTGCTGCTCTGCCTGTTCGAGGCCATCTCCACTAGAATTCGCTGCCATAGATCGGTGGGTTCACAGATAATGGGGCAAAATGACTGCTTGGTGATAAAGTTATGCCAGTACCATAAAGCAATACAAGGAAATAAACACCTCTTTTGTCACTTAGTTTTAAATCTCACAGTGAATAGAAATAGTCAATAATACTACACTGTGTGATTTCACTGTTATATGTAATAGTTATATCATTATTCTCTAAAATCCAAAGAACAACTATCATAGGAGTTTATGTTTGGGATGTCCCTGATTGTCCAGAGGTTAAAAATCTGTCTTTCAATGCAGGGGATATGGGTTTGACACTTGGTTGGGGAAGATCCCACATGCCTTGGAGCAACTAAGCCTGTATGCTGAAACTATTGATCTCGTGCCACAACTGGAGAGTCTATTCAATGCAATGAAAAGTCCACATGATGCAATGAATATCCTGCATGCCCTAACCAACACCCAATGCAGCCAAATAAATAAGTAAATAGTTTATGTTTAATGGTCCTTCAACACAGATTAATTAAAAGAAACTAGCATATCAATTTGAAAATGCATGGAACTGCTTCCTGGCCTTTTGGCTAAGATTAAGTGAAAATAAACTGAGACACTGATCACATCTTATTCAAAAGTTATAGGCATCAATATTCACATATCTCATATATGGAATTGGAGTGTATAATATGTGCTTAACAAGGGCTTTTGCCCATCCAAATGAAAGTTAAAAGTGAAAGAGAACCACAGATGCAGTTTGAAAATGAGAGAAGATTATGTGGTGATAAAAATGTTTAGAGCAAGTTTCAAGTTTCTTCATCTCTGTGCCTAAAATCAAATCCCCATCACCAGTCTACTGGACTATTCTAAATAGTTTCCTGTTTTCATTATGTGCCCATATAATCCACTCCTCTCCTGCGGGTCTGAGTGATCTTTGAAAAAAATTAATCAGGTTATGTTGCATCCCTTAAGTTCTGGTTGCATTCCACGGAGTATCCCACTCTACATCCTCTTCTCTTGCGTGATGTCATTTTTGACTACTCTTCCAATTATCTCTATAGTTTAGACATACTGAATTTCTCTGTTTATGTAACTCTTCAAGCTCTTTCTCATTTCTGTCTTTGCATTTCCTGTTTCCTTAGTCATAGGCCCTTTCCCTTCTGGATTGTGTTTGTCATTCTCTGTTAAGATCAAATCATCAGAAAGACCTTCCCCCAGAAACATCCATTTAATCAGTTCTTATATTATCCTGTTTTATTTTCTTCAGAAAACTTCTTACCTTCTGATTTTTATTTCTTGTCCATCTCCACCCACCTTTTGAATGTTTCATGGGGGTAGAGACCTGTCTCATTCATTGCTTTACTCCTAGTGTCTAGAGCAATATTTGAAACATAATACATGCACAATGAATATTTGCTAGATAATAAATATAAGTTTCTTTCCTTTGGATCCAATAGTCTGATTCTAACGTTAGGTCAAATTGCATCATATTGATAGGGACTGAGTAGAATAATCAAATAGTTCAGAAATCCCACTGGGGGTTATAACCAGAGAAAAAACTTAAACTTTGGGAAACCGAAGTGAGTGAGTGATCATTCAAGAAAGCAATGGGAAAATCCTGAAACAATGTGGGCTTGCTTGGCTCATAAAGCAGGGCAAGTCACTTAGCATCAAAGCCAGACAAGCTTGCCTAAAAACAAAACCAAGCTAACTAGCTTAGCAACAAATCCATACAATGGAGCCACAAGTCATGCCTCAAGACAATATAACAATTGTGGATAAATAAGGCCTGTACCTTGCCCAAAGACCTCAACAAGTTAATGACCCCAAGGACATGCTCTCTGCACACACAAAACAGTAATTCAGGGAAAGGTGATGATTCAAAGGGAAAGACACTCATGATACCAAGGCCTCAATTTTTTCAAACCTCCCCTGCCCAACATGTAGGAGGAGTTAATGATGGAAGACTAGAAGAACAAGGAAAGAGGTGGTCTTCTCACCCTTTTCTCTTTTCCTTTGGTTATAAAAATGTAACCCACTAAGTACCTGGGTCAACACAATGCTCTCCTGCCCATTTGCAAGACTTATAAGTGTCCTATTCTCATAAATCACTTCTTATCTATCATTTTGTCTCTTGCTGAACTTTTGCACTGAGACATAAAGAACCAGAGCTCCTCGGAGCCCCTAAAATATCACTTGGTAGTTTCAATATCAGTTTCTTGTGGATTCTAGTCTCAGATTCTATGGCCTCAAAGGGTCTTCATGATTTACCTTTATACCCTAAGCCTGGAAGAATTCCATATTAGATTTCATTATGGAGTACGGACTGTTTTCTATGAGAATGCTGTAATTTACAAGATTCCCCCTGGATCATGCATTCTGGAGTAAGTTAGGGTATACATACCTTTCAGATTAAAAGAGGTTATGTGGCTGCTATCCCTGGCGTCCTTTTCCCCACAAGCTGTGCATTTTGTAGGTTTAAGTTTGTGTGACTTAATTTCTGGGATTTTTTTTTGTTTCTTTTCTTTAATCTCCAGTTTTGTGCTTCTTGTCAGTATAACATTGCCTGACTCAATTATTACATGTACATACAGCATATCTCTTATTTTGGGGATTCTTTGCCATAGACATTACTGCAGAAGGTTGAGCAAAGCTCCTCTACCTAAAATCAAGTCTTTCTGGATTATCTACTAGAGATACAGCTTTTTTTTTAAATTTACTTATATATTTTTAATACCAAAAACATTTTGTATTGTGGTATAACATTCTCATAGGTTTTGTATTTCCATAACAAACTGTGGAAAATTATTAAAGAGATGGGAATATCAGACTACCTTACCTGCCTCCTGAGAAATCAGTATACAGGTCCAGAAGCAACAGTTAGAACCAGACATGGAACAACAGACTTGAAGCACTAGCTGAATCAAGATTGCTGGGAGAAATATCAATAACCTCAGATATGCAGATAATACCACCATTATCAAAGAAAGGGAAGAGGAACTAAAGAGTCTCCTGATGAAAATGAAAGAGGAGAGCAAAAAAATTGGCTTAAAACTCAACATTCAAAAAATGAAGATCATGGCATCTGGTCCCATCACCACATGGCAAATAGATGGGGAAACAATGCGAACAGTGAGAGACTATTTTTCTGGGCTCCAAAATCACTGCAGATGGTGACTGCAGCCATGAAATTAAAAGATGCCTGTTCCTTGGTAGAAGGGCTATGACTAACCTAGACAGCATATTTAAAAGCAGAGACATTACTTTACCGACAAAGATCCAAATAGTAAAAGCAGTGGTTTTTCCAGTAGTCATGTATGGATGTGAGAGTTGGACCATAAAGAAAGCTGTTGCTTTTAAATTGTGGTGTTGGAGGAGACTCTTGAGAGTCCCTTGGACAGCAAGGAGATCCAAACCGTCCATCCTAAAGGAATTCATTGGAAGGACTGATGGTGAAGCTGAAACTCTAATACTTTGGCCACCTAATGCAAAGAACTGACTCACTGGAAAAAACCCTGATGCTGGAAAAGATTGAAGGTGGGAGGAGAAAGGGATGACAGATGATGAGATGGATGGATGGTATCACCAACTCAATGGACATGAGTTTGAGTAAGCTTTGGGAGTTGGTGATGGACAGAGAAGCCTGGCACGTTGCAGTCCATGGGGTAGCAAAGAGTCAGACACGACTGCATGAAATGAACTGAACTGAACTGATTCTCTCCAAAGCCCCCTCTCCCATCCAGGCTGGCACATAACACTGAGCAGAGTCCCATGTGCTATTCAGTAGGTCTTTGCTGATAATTCATTTTAAATGTAGCAGGGTGCACATGACCTTCCCTAAGTCCTTAACTGTCCCTTCTCCTGGCAACCATGAGTTTGTTTTCTCTCTCTGTGTTGAGCCTCTCTCTGTTTTGTAAGTTCATTTGTATCATTTTTAGGTTTCTGTTTTTTTTTTTTTTTTAATCAGTTTCTGGTACTTTCTATCATATCATAATGAAAAAAGCAAGATCTTTCAACAACAAATGGGATAACTTTGCACCCTCCATCTTGTTCAACAATATACTCATACACACACACATAAGTTAGAAACAGGAATTCTCAAAGAAACTCTGTACTTGCATTCATCACACAGGTACAATCCACAGTATAAAACCCCAAATATAAGCTGTCTGAAAAAGGAAAAAAGAATGTGAAAAAAAATTTCTCCTTTTAAAAAGAGAATCAGCTTTAAGTAAAATTATAATACAGATCAGAGAGACCTGAAAATATATTTTAAAATCAAGTGTGGCACTTCAAATGTATCCTTTTGTGCAGATAAGACAACCAAATTTGCAAGCTTTTAAACTAAGCAATGAGCTTTGGTTAACTGAAAATCAAATTGAAACAAAGTTCTCAAGTAGGACTAAACTTAATTACACTCTCTTCTCCATCAAAAGTGACAGATTTTTTTTTATTATACTTTCCTGACATTGAATAAAATAAGAAAATAATGGCTTTTATTGTTACATTGTTTTCTTGCAAAGTCTGTTTCTATCCATCTAAATTATACCTTTATATTTGGATGGCAGTCAAAGTTTGAATAACAGGCTTGAGTTAATTATGGAACACTATTAAAAAAATCTCAGCCAGAAGATGAATTGTGCTTAATTTTAATCTCTTCAGAAATAATTAAACCAAAAAATGAACTTTTAAAGTTTAGGAATTATATAATCCTTATTATTGCTTTCTTACCTCCTAGTTTCTGTTGTTATTATTGTTGCTGTTGTTTTCTCAAATCTCCATACACCATAGTGGACATATGCATTTTTCAAATGACTGTTGCAACTTGTACTCTCCTTTCTTCAGTGTTACTAGTCATGAAGCTGAAGTAAAAGTGCTTCATATAGTTTCCAATTTAAAAAACAACATATAATTTTAATACAAATTTACCTTGCATATTTGTAGGTACTCACTGAATTAAATTTTGTTGAGAGGGAGAAAATGAAACAAATCAGCTGCATGTAATAACAGATATTTGCAATTTTATAATGCGCAGTATTTTCCCCATAGTTACTGGAGATGTAATGCCACCATATGAGGAATACACAGTCAGCAGAGAAAGAAAAGAAGTTTGTACGATATGATATGATAATTGCAATGGTAGGAGCAAGTACAAAGAGTGCTTCCTGGAATTTAAATTGAGGTTTAAAAAATGATTAAAAGTTGTATAGCTCTTGGGACTTCCCTGGTGGTCTAGTGGCCAAGGCTCTGCACTCCCAATGCAGGGGGCCCAGGTTCAATCCCTGGTCAGAGAACTAAGATCCCTCATGCCCCACAGCACAGCCAATAACAATAAATAAAAATTAAGAAAACAATACATTATTTTTTAAAAGTTAGATAGTTCTCATATGAGGACAACAGAATTTTCAATGACCTTAATGTTTGATATATTTGAGGAGTAAGAAAAGAATTCCATATGACTGGAATACAGTTTATGAGGAGTCCTTTCTGAGGATCTGTATTTACTGGTGAGGAAGTCTATCAGCTCCTTTGCTCATTTCCTTTCCTTCCAATACCTGAGAATAATTCAATTCTGGTGAGAGTTTCATCACTACCTCCTTGAGCCTCCAACATTTCCTCTCTCCTTCTCACCTGATATCCTTGTTCTTTTTGTCATTGAGCAAATAGGAGAAATCAAATAAGAACCTTTTAGATTTCTGCCCTCCTACCTCAGTGCAAATTACCAAGTCAGTTAACCTACCTGCATACTCAACCACATATCTGTCCTTTCTCCTATTAAAAAAAAGAAGAAAGGATCATGTGCCTAAAACCAATTCCTCTACCTAATGGCCTGGATTTCAGCCCTTTATGCATACTCCTGGATATACCTTTTCCAACTGGCTTCCCTCTTTCTCTCTGTTATGGGTGATTGTTTTTTTCCTTCTCTACTGTACTGCTCACATCAGAATATAAAGTTATATAATGGTTCCCAACTCAAAAAAGAACCTCTTCTGACTCCACAATCCAGTCTACCTAGTAAGTTCTCCACTTGTCTGCTCCCATTTACAGACATACACAGACATTTTCTCAAGAATGTGTTTCAAGACACACAAACACATATTCATTTGTTTATTATTGCACTTTATTGTCTCACTCATTTTTTTTCAAAATATTTATTCCAGATTTATATGATAATATCTGAGTCTAACCAATCAAATACCTGTCATTTAAACATTTTCAAATACTTTTTAAAATTAATCTATTTATTTTAATTGGAGGCTAATTACTTTAAAATATTGTGGTGGTTTTTACCATACATTGACATGAATCAGTCATGGGTGTACATGTTGCTCTCTCCCTTTTTGACTCTCCCACTAGTTTTAAAAGTCTCCACAAGTAAGGTTGCTCTCATTATCCTGTGAAGATTCTCTTTTCAAAGTTATTAATGGATTCCATGTTGCCAAGTTCAATGGTCTTCATTTTCCAGTCCTTAATAATCTCTTCAGCTTTTGCTACGTTTGATCACTACCTCCTTATTTTCTTTACCAGCATCAAAGATATTTTCTTTTTCTTCCCTTCTCAATAAATACTGCTTTTTAGTCTCTTTTTCTGGTTCTTCCTCATTTTTCCAACCTCCAACTAATGGAGCGGCCCAGGACTGAGTCTTCAGCTGGAATCTGTATTTACCCACTCATCCAGAATTCAAGTCCTTGACATCACTTCCATTCTTACGATCTTAGTCCAAGCCACCATCACCTCTTACCTGATCTAGTACTCTTGCCCTTGTTCTTTTTACTACTTCCACAATGGCCTTCTTCTATTTCAGCATGCGCCTATTTCCAGGCAGTAACTCTCTACACCTAAAATATTCTGACCTTGGTGGCTGGATATCACTGCTTCCACAATCTCTGATCAAAACTACCATATTAGAGAGATCATGATATAAAATATTGATTTTATAAATATTTAAAATATCATGATTTTCTAAAATCATGATTTTCTCCTCTCCCCTTATTCTCGTTTATTTCCTTTCCAGCAATTGTCATGTCTTAAAGTAATTATTTGTTTGTTATTTTCCGTCTAAACTCACTAGATTGCAAAGCACCAAAAGAGCAGTCTTGGTTTTGTTTTATGCTGGTGATTAGAATTCTACCTTGAACAGTGTTTCCACTGAAAATTTCTTATTAAATTATCATTTAAGTCTCAAAAAATGGGCTCTAGGGGAGGGGAAGATAATTTGGTACTCCAAAAGAGGTGAAGGAAAAACAGAAAATAAAACAGAATGAAATAGCCTTTTGCATGCAGTTGAGTTTAATATTTGGGGTTTCTATTAAGGTATTCAAAATTTTATAGTCTTTAGAAATTATTTTGGCTTTACCTGGTTTTCTTTTGCCAACTGAGTTTGTCCTCAAATACAGCAGGGATGGCAAGTGGGACTTTCTATGTTTGAAAACACATCCCTGATGGTAAAGTGTTTTAGGCATAAGGCGTAACATCTTCAATATTTTTTCCTTAACTCCACATCATCCCCGCACCTTAACACACATAATCTCACTCTTCTGTCAGACACATATATAGTTATTTAAAGATGTTCTGAATCACTTGATGACAAGATTTACGCATTCATGTTAAGTCTCCTGAATCAGACAAGCACCACTTTGCTTTTTTACAGGAAAGGGTCAGCTGCATAACTTCATGTGTTTTTAAAAAAGTCAAATAAGTAATATTTCAGACCTTATATTTAAAAATTGAATTTAGAGTGAGCAAACTCTGTATAACAACTAAATTCATCTTTTAAGGCCTAAACAGGGTTGCTACTAACATGCAAAGCAGGGCAGGAGAGAGTTCAAAAAAGGGATCTAAGAGAGATATCTGTGTTCTGACTGGAGTCCATAGCATATTTATTTTTTGAATAGAAGCTTGAAAGCTAACAATGATCATCTCCTTACCATCAATCCAGAGAAGGAACTAATACTTTGTACCTTGAATCTGGTCCAAAGTTCACACTTAGAATTTCATGTGCTCAGGAAACATCCTTTAAGACTGGGGATAATGGGATGGAGAGACAAATGAAAATAGAAATGAGACTCAGAAGTAGTCAAAACGTAAATTATTGGGCAGAGTAGTTTTGACTACCTATACTGGTTTCTTTAAAGAACATAATACAAGCAAGTACTATACAAAAAAAGTCTGCAAAACAGAAAGAAATACATGTAAATTCAGCACCATGGCATGCATATTGTTATTGTTTTAAGGTAATTAAGTCTAAAATGTCTTTATTTCCCATGAATTTTAAAAGCATGTGTTAATATCAGTTATGTTTTTTCTTATCATGCTATTGTAAGAATAATATATCAAAATGTCTTTATAGGGATCACCCCTGCCTAATTATTGAGGACCTCTAGGCTCTTCAAATCCCTTCTCATCTTGTTTTGTTTTCTGCAGGAAGTGTTTCAAGTGTGTATATGAGATAGTCTTCTTGCTTCCATTTCGGTTCTCTCATTTTCTTCCTGGGCAGCATTGCCTCGTAATTTTGATTCCGTCTGAGAACGCCTAAGCCACCATTCTTTTCATTCCCATGACTTTTGATAGCCTGCCTTAGGCACTGACAAAGCTGAGATGCTGCTGTGATGTCCTCAAAATACAGGTCCCCCAGGAACAATCCCCTCTCACAGCTCAGTGTCTATTTCATATTCCAGTGAGTACCAACAGCAACTCTAGGTAGAGACGAAACATCCTAGTCATCACTGCTGCCGCCACACTCTTCTAAATATTAACATGTCCTGTGCTCCTAATGCCTCAATAAAGGATTTAGTAAATATTCCTCCTTTTTAATTGCAGCTTTCCATTTAGAGTCAGGCACAAGTTTTCTCAGGATAAAATAACTAATATTTCAAGTGACTTATCCCCTCATGCAAATGAATTCTTGATAGGTTCAATATGGCAGTTCTGTTATGCATCAGATTTCAGTATTTTAACATATAGAATAGAATTTCAAACTTTGGTCTTGCTAAATATATTTTTGATCATAGAATATTGTGCTGATTTTTTTTACTTAGTATTACATAATTAGCATCTTTCATGAGTCTCTATTTTAATGTACTATTCTTAATTGTGATAGTTTAGTATCTGTGTTTGAGAGAATTCAGGGAAAAAATAAGAGAATCTGACCCAAATAATCCTTTCTTCTGATGTGCTAACATTATTTTGTGGGTATGGTAGAGGAAAAGAAATAAAATAATAAATGGTTTGACATTACTATTCCATAATGGAGTTAAATGATGTGGTAACACAGCTAGAAACATGAGCCAGAATCTTTCATCTTGGTATTAGACTAGAACTTGATGTTCTAAGTTTCTGAGTCATGACTTTAATGTTCTCCATGTACCTGTTCCTTCAAGTACAATAACATGTTGTTTCAGTAGATCTTATGCATGACCTCTTCATACAGCTTGTTCACTTTAACAAATATTTATTGAACTACATTATGCATCAAGCACTTTGTTAGATATTGCAGGTATAAAGAAAGAATAAGATAGGGTCCCTTCATTTGGCTCATTTTCTCTGGAAACTGTGTATCCACATCCATCTCTTCTATCTACTGACTTTTTTACAGACAAGGAAAACAACCTAATAGAAAAGGAGAATAAAACCAGAGGGAATCAATTAAATATCCCTTAGGGAAACTCATTTGACTAGAAAAAACAAGAAGATCAAAAAAGATCAATAGCCTAAAACTTTTACCTGAGTGCATCATTATTTATCAACAAATGATTTTAAGATGCCTTTTTATGTATATTTTATAAGAAATTAAAATGCATGCAATAAATCTAAAATACATGCAATAAATGCTTTCCTTAAAAAATGTTTATTTAAACCAATGGAATAAATATCTTTAGCTTAAAGTAAGAAGAGCCCTTTGAATCCCCAAAGAGAGTTTCTGGAGCTTTCCATTAATCAGGGGAAACATTTAAATCAATATTGATGGAGGCGGGGTTGGGAGGGGAGAGAGAAGAGTAAGCTCACATTCACAGGACTTGTCTGCACTTTAATAAAGGGAATGTTGAATTTTCCTTTTGAAACAGAAGGAAGTAGGATTTGCATTTTTGACACTGATTCCTCACGCCAACAAATCCTAATGTTTTCTGTTTGTGTATGTAAGACTCCTATATAAAACAAAACAAAAAAATAAAGTCAGCAAGGAACTGTTAGATGTATGTCATTACAACACTTATATATTCGTCACAGCTAGGAGAATTAATTCTTGTTAAGATCAGCAAAGTCAAACTAAACAAACAGAGCCTGTCAACTGACTAACTCCTCAGGGAACCAATCTCCACTAGCTAGTGAATGTTATCAGGGACTATCAATGTGAACTTGTGCTTTCTTATATCCAGGGTGATCATGAAACGTATAAAGATTTAGCAGGAGAAAAAATGAGTTGATGTTTTTCCTAATTTTGTTTCAGATACTCTAACTAGTATTATTCATAAATCAATGAACAACCTGAATATTAATGACCAGAGATGTTCAAATATACTGGAAAGCAAATGAAAAATAGTTATAAATTTTGAATAATTAGTCATAATAGAGTTGTAACTTCTCACATAATGATATAGGTACATGTGGTCACAAAATACAATCTAGATGACTTTAGAAATGCATATTTCTTAAAACATGAATTATAAGAATAATGAGTAAAAACATATTATATTAATATAAAAATAAGTTATTTTAATTAGCTACTTTTTGTCTCTTGGGGAAAATGGCTCAGTTATAGAAATCAGAAATTATACTTTTGTTCCTAACATATTGGGAGAATATGGTGGAGCATTTAGGTATGTAGGTAGATGCAAACACACATAATTCAAAATCACACCAAAATTCAAATTGAGAATTAGAGACTAGTAATGGAGAATACAATGTGTGCATGTAAATGTTCTTTGTTCTAATTCTAAATTTAGGTTGGTTATATCTCAAATTAATATAGCAAATATTTTTCAGTAGGAGCCATCAGCTGGGTTAGGTCTCAGAGTTAATGGAATGACTACCACATAGTTTTGGCCTGTAAGTATGGCTTTTTCGTGGCTCAGACAGTAAAGAATCTATCTGCAATGCGGGAGACCTGGATTTGATCCCTGGGTTGGCAAGAGCCCCTGGAGGAGGGCATGGCAACCCACTCCATTATTCTTGCCTGGAGAATCCCCACGGACAGAGAAGCCTGGAGGCCTACAGTCCATGGGGTTGCAGAGTTGGATACGACTGAGCAACTAAGCACAGCACAGCTTACAATCTCATAATGATACCAGAAAGCACATAATCATAAAGTCATCTCTTGGCATCCAGTATCTGAGGGGGATTGGTTTCAGGTAACCCCCCACCCCCAAAGACACCAAAATCTGCCAATGCTAAAATCCTTTATATAAAATGGTGTAATGTTTTCATATGACCTATGCACTCCTCCTGTATACTTTAAAACATCTCTAGACTTGTAATACCTAAAACAGTATAAATAGTTGCTGGTGAATGGCAAACCCAAGTTTTGCTTTTTGGAACTTTCTGTAATTTTTTTCCAAATATTTTTCATCTATAGTGGGTTGAATCCATGGAGGATGTTGAAAGTGAGGATGCTGCTGCTGCTGCTGCTAAGTCGCTTCAGTTGTGTCCAACTCTGTGCGACCCCATAGACGGAAGCCCACCATCCTCCCCCATCCCTGGGATTCTCTAGGCAAGAGTACTGGAGTGGGTTGATATTTCCTTCTCCAATGCAGGAAAGTGAAAAGTCAAAGTGAAGTCACTCAATTGCGTCCAACTCTTTGCGACCCTATGGACTGCAGCATACCAGTCTCCTCCGTCCATGGGATTTTCCAGGCAAGAGTACTGGAGTCGGGTGCCATTGCCTTCTCCAGAAAGTGAGGATAGAAAGGGCTAATCACAAAATTAAAAACAAAATGAGCATCATGAAAGAAGTTTTTAATAAAGAGTTGTTTTCCAGGGTAAAGCGGAATAGACTTCAGTCAGGAACAGTCAGGAAAAGCTTCATGGTAAAAGTGAAAAACATAATTTAGTTTATACAGTAGGAAATAGTATTAGACTTAACTTCTATAAGCAAATTATCAGCTTATAATTTGTAAGAAAGCACAGTTTCAAAAAAGCACAATATGACCATGTAGAAGTATTTTCAAGATGACCGATACCAAATATTGTCCTTATTAAAGAGAAGAAAGGATACTTCCATTCTCTTACTTCCATCTCTGCCTATTCATGCCCTGACAAGTTCCCAAGGGGGGAGAAGACATTAATCTTATTGATCAGAACGTAAAACAGTTTAATTGCTCCTTGTTAGGATGAAGGGCTTCCCAGGAGGTTCAGCTGTAAAGATTCTGCCTGCCAATGCAGGTAGACGTGGGTTTGATCCCTGGGTCAGGAAGATCCCCTGGGGAAGGAAATGGAAACCTATTCCAGTATTCTTGCTTTGGAAATCCCGTGGACAGAGGAGCCTGGTGGATGGGTTCTCAAAGAGTCAGATACAACTTAGTAACTATACAACAAGATGGAACCTCCTTGTAAGGGCAGGGATCTTTGTAGGTTGAATTTATTGATATGTGTTTAAACCCTAGAACTGTGCCTGGTATATAATAGGTGCTTATAAGTACGTACTGAACAAATGAAAAGGCGCTGACAATGGCGGCTATGATGCATCTTTAACTGATTCTTTACATCCATCAGACTGAGCACTCTTTGAAGGTAGGAACTGTTTAATTGACTTTTATAAACATATAGATGTATTGTGAAATGTTTAATATTTTGAAATGACTGGAGGTCAGAAAAAAATATTAATGAGTAGCCCTGCAAGCTACATGAAAAGGGCAAATGTCTTGGCATTTCAAATAGAATAAATTTAAGTAAACAAGCTATTAAACATTTAAAGGGAGTCGAATAAGTTTTGACCTTTTCGATTTCATCCATCCTTTAACACAAAAGCATTATTAGAGCTAAACTACAATGCTTGTGTAAACGAATTTCAGTTGAACTAGTTATCTTTGGGAGAAAATAAATGTATCCAGTCAGTTGATCTAATTACATAGTAGAAAATAGGAATTTGTCACAAAGGTGAAGCTGATCATGCCAACATATTGCTATTTGGATCAGGAAAAGGCTTGAAAGCACAAGTGCACTTTCATGTGTGTGTTTGGTAACATGCCAAGAGGAAAGAAAAAAAAAAAAAATCTGAACAATACAAAAGGAATTTCACCTTTGCCATCTACAGGATGAAGCAAAGGATTTTGAAGAATTTCTCCCCCAGATTTGTAGCAAAGATGTCACTGAAAATGTGACCTTTAACAGATGACTATTGACTTCAAACACTCTCCTTTTCTTACTTTCTTCCTAATTCATGTGCCAAAAAGAAAAAGTAATTTCCATTACATTATGAATTGGTCATTCCTTCCCTTACTGCATTTTCTCAGGGTCAACACGATTCTGAACAGTCATGGTTGCCTACAATAGTTGAGGTCGTAGAAGGACTTGCTCAAATGGAAATAAAACTATCTAAAAATTTATGCCTGAAGTTTAGTATCACTGATTGTTCTGGTAATCAGATAAAATGTCTTAGAATCTACAGAGATTATAAATCAGATTTTAGCCACTAATAGGAATTTTCTAAAACATCCTCTTCAAGCAAATTAATTGCTTGATAAGTGACAAGGATGATATTTTCTACATCATTGAAAAGAGAATGTTTCTGCCTCTAAGCAACTTTTAAGCTAAAAGAGATAATTTATCCTGAGGCAAGATCCATTAAAAATATCTTTATTTTTTTGTATGTGTAAATTATCATATAAGGGGAATATAGGCAAAACTATTGCTTTATCATATATGTGTACCTAACTGGTCAGTTGGGCTTCCCAGATGGCTCAGTGAAAGAATCTGCCTGCCAAGCAGGAGACTCAGGTTTGATCTCTGGGTAAGGAAGATTTCCTGGAGAAGGACATGGCAGCCCACTCCAGTATTCTTGCCTGGGAAATTCCATGGACAGAGGAGCCTGGCGGGCTACAGCCCATGGGGTTGCAAAAGAATCGGACATGACTTAGCGACTAAACAACAGCAAGTGTGGTGTAATCTTAGGGATTTTGCAAAACGAATGCCTCTGATGCTCAGTGTGAATTAAACATATTTTAGAAATGAAGTGACATGTTGCAGAGAACAGTTTCTTCATAAGCTGCTTACGTGCAAGTCTCTTTTCAAAGACCTAAGTTTCTCTGATAAAGTTTCAGTCATTACCCCGCAAGCAACTAGGAATCTGGAAGCAAGCCAGGTGGTTAGTACTCAACATGTTTAAAGCAAAACCAATACTGTAGGCTGGCAGACACTCTGATGTTAATGGCATATTAGATTACAACTGAGACTTCTATTACGAGGACTCCAAAGGTGCAGCCTTTGATAGGTGACATTCTTACTGTGTTTCAGGAATGGAACCTTTAATCTCCCTCTGAGTTGTTAGGTTTCACAGTTGTATCACCACAGTCTCAAAGGTTTGTTGGTGAATTCCCAGACAATTTACTTTATGTTCTGACTAGAGTGAAGGGTGAATTAAGCAGACTTGATAATAGCAAAGCAGAAGACATAATTTCATTTATTTGACATAGCTTTTTAAAATTATGATCAGGAATTCCCTTTCTAAGCATGTATTATATAAGCATCTAACAATATTCATAGATTCTGTTTAAATAACTCAAGAACTGATTCTCCCTCCTCCTTGGGAACTATATATAATCTTTCATAATAAGTTTCCTCTGTGAGACGAAATTCTAGTAAGTATATATATAAATTATATATCTAGCTTATTTTTACTATCAAAATCAGTTAAAGACAACTCAGCTGTGTTCTTTTTATTCCATTATAGTTTCAAGAGTTTTTGATTTATTTTTTGATATATGTAGGTTTTTCAGAAGTATTTTGTAATTGATTAAGTGCTCTTATCCAAAACTGGATATACTATAGTCACTTGGTACTTGATAATCTTTTACTTGCTAATCGTTAAAAATAATACATGTCATCATGGTAGGAACAGTAAAAACAATAAAAAGGCATGCAAGTCTACTAAGATGAAAATTTATCTGGTACACACAATTCACTTTGAAAAATCATCTAGTCTGCTATATTATAAAAATATGTAAATTTGTGAATTATGTGCCTATGAACTATGTACTTATATATATATATGAATTCTAAATAACATCTGAAAAAGATATATTTAAATAGGGTCATTTTAAATAGAAAAAGATATAAGCTCATCCTGCTCTTGGAGGAGGTAATCAAGAGGACATGTCTGCTGGTTGACCCATGAGTGCACCAAATCAGAGGCTCCTCATCCCTACCCATCCTTGGGAAGTATGTTCTACATTCCTTTTATTAGAAGCTACCCAAGGACACAGCCTTGGGATCATAAAGTGGTTTGGAGATCATTTTGTTTTACTCTGATAATATGTTCCTACAAAAGTGCTTCATCTTTGAGATTTATGGAAAAGACTCTGATAAGTGTCTAAAAATTAAGATCACATGGAAGAGGCAATGACGGACATTTCAATTGCTCCCCCAAGATTACCTACAATATGTCATGGGAAGTAATTCAAGATCTTTCCCTTTTTTCCCTCCCTGAGCAATAAAGCAGGCCCATTTCACTGATGACATAATGCTAACCCATGAAGACTTGCCTCTACCGCAGATCAGTTTGCAACTTTGCTAGAACATCTGAGAGGGAGAGGATGGGTGATGAACTCCCAGAAAATTCAAGGTCCAGACACAGCCAGAAGTTTGGGGAGTTGTTTAGATGGCTAATACATGCTCTGTTCTGGAATCTGGAATTGAGAAGATGCAATTCTATTCAGCCCTTACAAATGTGAAAGAGATACAAGACTTTGTAATGATTTGGGGGTTTTGAAAGATCTTTATTTTTCACTTGGCACAGTGCCTCCATTCCTTATACCACCTGGTAAAGAAAGGGCACTTATGGAACTGGGGATCAAAACAAGCTGCCTCTAAGAAGGCAAAACTACCAGTGAAAGAGAAAGTTGCTCAGTTGTGTCTGACTCTTTGCGATCCCATGGACTGTAAAATGCCAAGTTTCTCTGTCCATGGAGTTCTCCAGGCAAGAATACTATAGTGGGTAGCCTATCCCTTTCTCTAGGGAATCTTCCCAACCCAGTGATCAAACCAGGGTCTCCTGGCATTGCAGGTGGATTCTTTACCAGCTGAGCTCTGAGCATCTCCTGAACAGGACTACCATCTGAATTTGATGTGTCTGTGACTCCAGATGGTATGAATTGTACACTATGACAGAAAAAACAGGAGAGAGTACTCTTAAGACTTTGGTCTCAGCTCTGGTAGGGTACAACATCCCAATATACTCCTATAGAGCAACAGTTTCTATCAGCGGACACTGCATTTATCCATAGATCCTCTCACAAAAGGATAGCCCAGCCTGGTAAGAACTTCCCTACCTATTAAGGGGTGGTGGGTTGAGAATATGTACTGTGGACTGACCTGTGTCATGGTTTAAACTCCCTCTTTGACTTAGTGGCCCACTTGTCGCACAGGAGTACTTTGTCCACCAGCCCTCAGTCTCTAAAACTGCAGGCTCCTCCAGGCTCTGAAAAGTATGCATATCCTCCAAGCACCCCCACCCTTATCCTTGTGGCCTGCAGACATGGAGCAGGGGAAATTCCTATTGATGCCTGATATATAGATGCCTGGGAAAAAAAGGAATCGCCACAGCCAGTGGGCTGAACTCAGTGGTTTGGCTGGTAATCACTCATAAGCCCTGGCTGTTAATCCTCTGTACTGACAGTTGAGCTATTCTAAAAGGGTTAACTCTATGGTTTAGACAATGGAAAGCAGAGGGGTGGAAGATCATGAATAAGTCCTCTGGGGTCAAGAAATTTGGGTTCACCTGAAAGAGCCTGAGGCAGTCCTCACTGTCTTTCACTTTCCCACTTATAAAGCATTGATACCCCCTGGCAATCTGGAAGCTTCTGCCCCACCTGAAAATGAAGCCTAGTGACTGACACATGAGTACAGCAGATTGAGTGCACTTGAGGAGTGTCCACTGTAGTGCCTCCAGAGGGTAGTGTATTGCCAAGGATGCCAGATTACTCTTAAGACAGAGTTTCTTGGTTAATGCAGTAACAGCATGTCCTGCATGTTCTAAACACTACTCAAGATAACTGCCAAAGGAGTCTAACGCCATTCACTGGAGTCCCCCACTGACGAGGGATTGGCAAATTGAATATATTGGCCTCTTTCCTCTGAGTGACTGTTCTAAATAGGCCCTGGTTTGCATGGACACTGTATCTAGACTAAACCAAAGTTTCCCCCTATTGCCACACAGACCTTGCTACACCATTAGAAGACTAGAAGAGCTGAGTACCATGTACAGAAAGCCTCATCAAATAGACAGTAATCTGGGGTCATAGTTCCAAGGTCATAATATGCAAAACTGGGCAGAAGAACAGGATGTGAAAGTTCCATTTCCTCTATAATTTGCAAGCAGCAGGGTTAATGGAAAGCAAGGTAGAATATTAAAGCAGTAGATTAAATTACTAACAAGTAAAACCACTTTGGCTGGGTGGACTAATGTACTGCTCAGGCTTTAACACCTTTGAATGGTCACCCAGTGGGACTTCTTGACCCGCATACTAGACTGGAGACCCAGGCCAAAATATCCAATGCTACAAATGTATAGAGATCATGCACACACACAAAAAAAACAGCCTCTGCCCTGACTCTTATCATGGATCAATGCGTTTTGCTGTTGAGACCACCAAGCCCCATCATGCCTGAGAAAGACACCCACTAAAATTTATGAGATGTCACATCAGGTCAGGCAAGTTACATTGCACCCCTGAGTGAAAAGAAACAACTCAGTATTTAGTACTGTAAGCCAGACCTCTTAAAAATGCATTATACTGGAAATGGAACACGTGTTATTGAAAGAGAGGAGAAAATGGGAGACCTGGTCTGGCGTATTCCACCCCCAGTCTATCGTCTCACGCCAACAGCGTGGCCTCCACCGGCTAGCATGCACAGCATGCCAACCAGGTCAAGTTCCTGAAACCACCAACCTCCTTCTCTTCCAGGCCAGGTGGACACATTCTGTTTTCCACTGGTACAATCATCTGGACACTGTCTTTGTCTCCTCCATTGGCCTAGCAGACGTTTACAGCACACATAGAAACCTTTACTAAATTCCCTCAGTAAGCCTCAAGTGATAGCCAACAAAGCCTGTCCATACTGAACGCCGAAATGTCTCTAATAAAAAAGCTTTCCTCCAAAGTGAAACAGCCTTGCGCATTATTACTACCCTGCAAGGAGGCACCCGCACCATTATCCAAAGAGAACGTTGCGTGTTCATGCCTAATCAGTTGGCCCATGTGTCATCTTTATTAAATCACATAAAAACACAAGTGAATGCCTTGAGTGATCTGACCACTACCTTAGTCAATCAGCGGTTTGGGTCATGGGGCTCTTGGTTAAAAAAAGTTACTTCTTTTGAAAATCATTATCTGAATGTGTTTTCTGTTACACGTGCCTATACTGTTGCTGTGGCATCTGTCTCCAAAACGGCAAGATAGCACCCCAAGCTGAGCTACCACCATGCTAGTTAAACCCCAGGCTGACAGCTCAGGGCACGCTGCATGCCAGGGGCCCATATAAAACTGTAAAAGTTGGTCACGAAGGGGTGAAATGTTGGAGGAGGTAATCAAGAGGACATGCCTGCCAGTTGCCTCTCAAGCTGGAACCAGACAGTCAGACTCCTCATCCTCACCCCTGGCCTTGGAGTGTGCTTTCACTTTTCTTTCCCACACTAGAAGCTGCTCAAGATGCAGCCTTGAGAGTATTGTGATGTTGAGGCCATTCGAGTGAGATTTGTGACATTTGTGCACATGCATGCACGTGCTCAGTTGCTCAGTTGTGTCCAACTCTTTGTGACCCCGTGAACTATAACCCATCAGGCTCCTCTGTCCATGGAATTTTCCAGGCACGAATACTGGAGTGCATTGCCATTTCCTATTCCAGGGGATCTTCCCAACTCAAGGATAAAACCCTTGTCTCCTGGGACTCCTGCATTGGCAGGAAGATTTTTCACCATGAGCCAGCTGGAAAGCTCAGTAAAGTCTTCTACGTAAACTTTTAAGATATTAGCAGGTGGGTGTGGAGATCTCTTTGTCTTATGGTTCCCCAAGACAGCCTTGTAAGTAAGTTCCCTTGCTTATTAAAACTGCCACCTACCAACATGGAGTGGTCTGCCTCTTTCTTCTGTCTCTCTTAGCCCTCTGTGTATGAGGGCCAATTTCAAAACCAACAGTTACATTGATATAGAAGCATCATTCTGGGGAAAAATTATAAGCAAAGAAAACTAAGGATGTGAATTGATTTTCCCAAAGTGATAGGCAACTCAAGATTAATAGACCCAGTCCCTTAGCCATGTCATGTGGATGCTCATTGAAGAATGACTATATGCCGAGCACTGCACTTTGCATGCACACTTGAGGGAAGCTTTCCATCAAGTATGAACCACTCTGCTGAGTCAGCATGCTGTTGTGGTTTAAGTATCATTCTAAATGCAAAATAGGTACCAATCTGTGTCTGGTAAACAGTATATGTAAGCATAAGTCCCAGTTTGTGCTGACAGTTCTTGGGTACATAAGTCAGAATTCTTGACAAATACATACATCAGTCCAGAGTTCATGGCCGACACCAGTTGTCCCCTCTACTTAATGCCTCTCCTTCTCGCTTCACGTTAGTAGCTTGAGTTTTGTCTCCCTCAATTTACTTCTAATTCGTTCCTAAACCCAAGCTAATTTGCGTTCTTTCCTCACTACTCCACTAAATCTGCTATTCCCAAGGTCACCGATGACCTCCTTTTTGCTAAAACTGATGGACACTTGTCAGTTTGTTATTTTTTCTCCTCACATTAACTAGTACTATACTGACAGTATTGCCTCCTCCCACCTTCATGAAATATTTCTTTCTCTTAACTCCTTTTATCATACTTTTTTTTCTGTTAGATTTTTTTGGTCTCATTCTTTGAGCTATTTATTTTCTTCTGCCTTCCCTAAGTGTTGATATTTTTCAAAGACCAGTCCTTAATTCTTTTCTGCTTAAAAAAGGCTCTTCTCACATCACTGTGATATTTCACCAATTTTCACAGATTGATTTATATTCTTATGATTCCCAGGACAGCTCTTTCTCATGAACTTCAGTTCACTTGAATGGTGCATATTCTGTTGATCCTTCTTGCCCAAATTCATTTCCTTCTCTTTCCTATGCCACAAGTCGTATGCCACAGAGGTTCAGGCCATATCATCTATTTCCTCAATAACCCTCAAGTAAGTGTACACTTGACTGCCATCTCTGTTCTAAAGTTGTCTACTTTCATTTCATTAACAGAATCAAACAGAACTTTTTCCCCCTAAAATATAAACATATATTGTTCACTCCTTTAATAAAGTTGAAACTCTGGTGACTTCCTCCTCCATATGAATAACAATGCAAAGTTCATACAAGGCATTAAAAGATTCATTTTTGTAATATTTCCTCCATTCCTTGCCAACTTCTCCAGTTTCACCTATTCCCTGACCCCTTGTTTCCAGCCTCTGTCACTGAAATATGTGACGTACTGGCAGAAGACGGACAGACGCCTTAGTTGGGAAACCATCTCTAGCAATTATTTATCAGGATAATCACAGCTTCTTAGACTCACGGCTACAGACTAGATTTGCTCATATTGTACTGCCCACTCCTGTCACTTCTAGCAGTCAGCTTTCAGGTTCTTTCATGCTGAAAAATTTGAGATAGTCTCCTCCCAACATGTTGCATGGCTAAGTAATACAAAGGTCTGAACACGTAGGAGATGCTTGGAGCTATCTGAAAAGAATAATCTATGATTGAAAGAACTGTCTTGAGGGTTATCTTGTTCTGTTTTATACATTTTCATAATTTCCTTATTTTGCTACAAAATTTGATGTTTTCTATTATAATCTTCACATTTACCAAAACATAAAAAAGGCATTACCATGCAAATTATCATGTGTAGAATGCTATGCATTGTTATAGAATGTATCTGAATTCAGGTTATAGGGTTTCAGGGTCAGCAGTTACAAAGGTGTTGCTGAAAGGACAGTTCTAATTGTGCCAGAAAACCTAGGCAGCATAGGCATTGCTTTGTAACATATTTAAATTTCTATCATATACCATCCTCAAATTTTTAAACCTTTATATTCAATAATCAATATAGTATCCAGCAAAATAATAAATCATATAATTATTTATGATTACAATTAAAGTGTACTTTTAATTTACAAAAGGAAAGAATAGGTTATTGAAGAAGGGATGTGATTTAATGAAAATGCCATTGGACAAGAGGCAAAGGTTCTCAAGTAGGATAATAAATGTGAAAGCATTTGGAAAAAAAAAGTATTATGCAAATGGTATTAATGTTAAAAATATAAAATGTTCATTTCTAGCAGACCTCATGCATTCTGTGGTTATCAGAATAACATTCAAAAATTATTCAATACAGGCGGTAATATATGGTACTGTGGAAAACTCTAAGTCCCAGGTTTCAACTTCAGCCTTAGAACTTATTGCTTTCGTGGTCTTAAAAGTTGACCCTTAACACCCTTTCTACACACAGTCTTTTTAACTTTGTGTTTGTATAGTGGTATTCTGCTGATGTTCTTGTCTTTTTCCTTTAGGAAATGTTCCACAGTAACTATGTTATTAAACTGGATGTGTTCCAAAATAGTTGTCAGAGACCGTGGCAAACTTGATTCAATCTCAGTGGAATGACTGCAAGGTAATTGTCCCAAAATCATCACTTTCTGTATGTCTCAATAAAACTGGCCTTGAAAACATGAAAACTGCTTTCTTGGAAGCCTGTGAGGGAAGGAACATGACTACATTTGCTGTAAAATGCCAAATTACACAGAAATTTCAGAGAGCAGGTAAAAGTCTAAAGAAGTTAATATAAGAAGGCTTATATCCTTTTTCTTTCCTTTTCCTCTTCCCTCTCTCCTTTTTTTTCTTCCTTCCACACTTGAACATGTTTCATAGAAGTATTTTTTAACTGACATTAATATTATTACCTATTTGTATTTATTTCAGACCTTCTCAAATGAAGTTCAATAATTTCCATAAAATAATTTTATTAATAGTTAGCACACCCTTGGAGAAGGCGATGGCACTCCACTCCAGTACTCTTGCCTGGAAAATCCCATGGACAGAGGAGCCTGGTTGTCCACAGTCCATGGGGTCTCGAAGAGTGGACACAACTGAGCAACTTCACTTTCACTTTTCACTTTTCACTTTCATGCATTGGAGAAGGAAATGGCAACCCACTCCAGTGTTCTTGCCTGGAGAATCCCAGGGATGGGGGAGCCTGGTGGGCTGCCGTCTATGGGGTCACACAGAGTCGGACACGACTTAGCAGCAGCAGAACACCCTTATGTGGAAAGCAGTGGGGAAAATGTTACTTAATTTCTTACAAAGTGAAAAAAATAAAGTATAAATATTTCAGGTGAGGTGCAGTTAAAACAGTGGGAGATCCAGATGTACAACATGGTTCTGTACTTCTTTCCCCCTTATTTCGTTTTAATAACAGGATCTCAGTTTTCCTGCCTTTCTTCATTGATTAAAAGATCTTTTCCTCGTCTCTTCAAGTAGAACACATGTTACTTGAGGTCAAACGATTCAAAAGAAGCTCTTTCACTATATTTCTAAGGCCTAGACTCATGTCCATAGCAATTAACATGTATTTAAACTGAATTAAATTAAGCTATCATTTTCAGTTTTAAAGGTACATGTATTTTTTAATTCCAACATTACAAAAGGGTTATATGGTAAAACACTAGGTCTTTCTCCCATCCAGATACACAGTCCCTGACCCAGAGGCAAAAGTCAACAACACTTTCTTGTCATGTGTATGTTTCCAGATACTTTCATAAATATTAAAGAGTGTGTGTCTTAGTGTTTATATTCATTTTCGAACACATGAGAGAGCAAATAAATACACCATACTAGATATTTTTAACTTAGAAATATATATTGGATAACTCATTTATGAACTTTACATTTGGTAATAACTTTAAATTTGTATTTTAAAAAAGTAGCAAGCAGGACTACCCTGGCAGTCCAGTGGTTAAGACTTTGTGCTCCCAACGCAGGGGAATTCAATCCCTGGTCAGGGACTTAAGATCCCACATGTCATGCAGCACAATGGAAAAATTTTTCAAAGAGTAGCCATAAAATTAAAAGACGCTTACTCCTTGGAAGAAAAGCTATGACAAACTTAAACAGTGTGTTAAAAAACAGAGACATCACTTTGCCAAGAAAAGTCCATAGAGTTATAGCTCTCATTTTTCCAGTGCTCATGTATGGATGTGAGAGATGGACTATAATGAAGGCTGAGTGCTAAAGAATTGATGCTTTTGAATTGTGGTGCTGGAGAAGACTCCTGAGTCTCTTGGACTACAAGATCAAACCAATCATCTTACTGGGAATCAACCCCGAATATTCATTGGAAGGACTGATGCTAAAGCTGAAGCTCCAATCCTTTGGCCACCTTATGTGAAGAACCAACTCACTGGGAAAGACTATGATGCTAGGAAACGTTGAGGGCAGGAAGAGAAGGTGGTGACAGAGGATGAGATGGTTGGATGGCATCACCGACTCAGTGGACATGAATTTGAGCAAACTCTGGAAGACAGTCCTTCACTGTCTCCAGGGAAGGCTGGAGTGCTGCAGTCCAGCGCTCCATGAGTCATGCTCAACTCATGTGCAAAGAGCGGAACATGAGTTAGTGACGGAACAACAACAAAGCAGGAATAAAAATAGTATAAAGAACATCAATATACTCTTAACCTGGATTCAAATGTTACTAACATTTTACCCTATTATTTGCTTAATCTCTCCTGTTTCTCCCTCTTTCTCTCTCTCATTATTTGAAGGAAGTTTCACATACCATGGCCTTTTATTCCTAAATATGTTGATCTTTAATTCCTAAAAATAATGATATTCTCTTACATAACCACACTAAAATTCTCCAGTTAAGTAAATTTAATACTAATGTTTCCCAAGTGGTGCTAGTGGTAAAGAAATTGTCAGCCAGTGTTAGAGACGTAAGCGACAAGGGCTCAATCCTTGGGTTGGCAAGATCCCCTGGAGAAGGGCATGGCAACCCATTCCAGTATTCTTTCTTGGAGGATTCCATGGACAGAAGAGCCTGGTGGGCTGCTGTCCATGGTGTCACAAAGAGTCGGACACAACTGAAGTGACTTAGCACACAGCATAATACTGATATAATACTTTATATAATAAGTGTCCACATTACAAAAGTATTTGGATCAAAACATATCCTTTAGTCTAGGATGGGGGATTGCATTTAGCTACTATATCTCTTCAGCCTCCTTTACTCTGAATCATGTTAGTACCTTTCTGATTATCATGACATTGATAGTTTTGAGAAATAAAAACCTCAATGTCTCTTCTTTATTTGAATGTTTCTCATTTTGGATTTGTCTGATGTTTCCTGATTAGTTTTAGATTGATGATCCCAGGCAAAAATAATACATAGATAAATTTGTTTGTTTCTGGGAATCAAATCTGGGGATGCCTAACAGCCATCTGTCTTTCACTGATGATGTTAATTTTGAAAATTAAAACAACAGTCAAAGTGTTGCCTGATTTTCCACTGTAATGATTTTTTTGTTCTTCCTTTCACCTGAGAAACAGTCTCTATGAGACATTTTACAGCTATACAGATATTCTGCTCCACATCAAACCCCCCAGCCCAGATATTGCAACTAATTGTGATTTGTTTGATCCAATCTGTTGGAACTATTTTGGAAGCAAAATGACAATTTTGCAACTTCTACTCTTTCCTTTTCCTAGTTGGTCCTCTGAATCTAATGTAAATAAAGGCTATACCTCTTCCTCTATTTATTTATTATTTATTTATTATTGATATGGACTCATAAATTCTTACTTCATTCAATAGCTTATAATTCATTACTGTGCTTAGTTACTTTGGTCCTCATAGTAATCAGACTGAGTCAAGATTTGACCTTGAAAGTCTAGGAAGACCATCCCTTACCTCCTCTAGCCCAGAACTATCCTTCCCAAGAGGAAGAGGCAGTGAAAAGCAGACATGAATCTTCAGTGGCAGTTGAGCCAGGGCTCATCTCAGGTCCTAGACTAGCTTGACCACTGTATGTGAGAAAGCGCTCAACAAAGTGTCACCCAAATGCCAAGTGAACCTTCCCCAGTCTTCACTGCAGGTGTCTTCCCACATGGCCACCCAGCCTGTTCTGACATGCTGACAGACCTTTCACTTCAGTCTGACTAACTGGACTAATCAGTTTGGTCCTACAGAACATGTGTGGGCCACCCGGCCCTCACATCACCTGAGACTGAGGGACAGGAAGAAATTGAAACCGTGCCTGTTACTGATGTTAGCCTCCCAGTGTCTCAGAAGTTATTCTGACTTCAATGCCTACCCTCTTCTCTTTACTAGCCCTCAAATCACCCAGGTATCTCCCTTTGACTGAGTCTTTTACAGCTTCGTAAGATCCTAGGAAGAGCATTTAAAGATCACTGAGTGAAATTTGAGTTTTCTCCAGGGCTTCAAGCTTCAGTTAGGCCTGCTCCTCTTTATGCTGTGAACTGTCCAAGGTGATCACAGCAATGGAACCATTCAGCTGAACTGCAGAGGACATGTAGCAAAGCCCCTCTCATTACAGAGTCCACAAGATAAATGCAAAAAACACAGTACTCCCAAAGCTGTCTTTGCCAACCACTGATGCTGCTTCAGGTTCAACCTCTCTTTCACCTGAAACTGCATCATTTCTCTATTTTAAATGTTTGAGTGAAGCCCTGATGGTCTTCTTAGATTCTCAAAAGTTGCTATAATTTCCACTATTTCTTTTCCTGTGTGTTCCACATGTAGTGACTTCTTTTTCAATCCTGTAGTTTCTGTATATCAGGACACTTGACTTACGAGTTGAAATTTCAAGGGCCTTTGTACTCCTGCCTGGAAAATTCCATGGATGGAAGAGCCTGGAAGGCTACAGTCCATGGGGTCGCTGAGGGTTGGACACGACTGAGCGACTTCACTTTCACTTTCATGCATTGGAGAAGGAAATGGCAACCCACTCCAGTGTTCTTGCCCGGAGAATACCAGGGACGAGGGAGCCTGGTGGGCTGCCGTCTATGGGGTCACACAGAGTAGGACACGACTGAAGTGACTTAGCAGCAGTAGCAGTTTACTGATTTGGTTTTATTGTCAGGGAAAATAGAATAAAATATTAGGATATTTCAAGGCATATAGAAAGAATAAATGAAGAAGAAAAGTGGAAGGGGACTGCTGAAAGTTGAGCTGTGCCAACAAATCCCAGTTGTGTGCAATTGTTTGGTGGTTCAGATAGTAAAGAATCCGCCTGCAATGTGGGAGACCTGGGTTCGATCCCTGGGTTAGGAAGATCCCCTGGAGAAGGGAATGGCAACCCACTCCAGTATTCTTGCCTGGAGAATTCCATGGACAGAGGAGCCTGGCAGGCTTCAGTCCATGGGGTTACAAAAAGTTGGACATGACAGAGAGACTAACACATACCTCAGCAATGGCTTATGAAAGGCAGTCACCCCAGCTCAACACACACACACATACACATTCCCTTCCCAGCTTCTTAAGGGTTTTACTGGCCCCTCAGAGCTTTCAGCAAAGTAGGAGGAGGAAAACTGACTCTAGCTACTAAAGGAGCCCAGGAACTGGAAGACTGTCACGTATTTTGACTTAAAGTGACGTGAAACTCGCTCAGTCGTGTCCGACTCTTTGTGACCCCATGGACTATACAGTCGATGGAATTCTCCAGACCAGAATACTGGAGTGGGTAGCCTATCCCTTCTCCAGCGGATCTTCCTGACCCAGGAATTGAACTGGGGTCCCCTGCATTGCAGACAGATTCTTTACCAACTGAGCTGTGAGGGAAGCCCCAATTTTTAATAAGCAGAGAAACAATAGTGGTGGCCCCAAGTAAGGACATTGACCATGTAACACTCAACTGTCCTCTTCGTAATGGGTTGAAAATAGGAATCCCTAATGTAAAATGTCTAATGACAGTCAAACCCAACAGCTATTGCCCTAGCTCCCAGACCCATGGTTAAGTACATGTTGCTACATGTTTTCCTTCTTGAGTGAATTAGGAGGAGGCAATTGGCCATTTTTCTGGCTCTAATGATCAGCTTCTCTTGATTACTGATCCACCTTCTTGCTCAAAATTAGCTCTTTCCTGTGAGCCTGGCCTCTTGTAAGTTTAGAGAGTTTTGTAGAAAGTCTTTAAGGGGTTAGGTAATGGTGGCTCACAGTCACATAGAGGTCTCAGAATATTCTGTGAGTGCTCCCTGTGGTGGACACATCCCAAGGTGACCCTCAATGGTGACCCTCAAAGAGTCACATCCTTGTATAATTCCCTCCACTTGAGTATGGGCATAACCTGTGACTGATGCATAGCCAATAGACTATGGCAAAAGTGATAGGGTGTTATGCCTACAATTATATTGTTACATAAGATTCCATCTTAGCAGACTCTAGCAAAGACTCCCCTGCTGTTTTGGAAAACTAAGCAGCCCTGTCAAGACAGCCCCTTAGCAAAGGACTCAGGCAGCTGTAGGAGCTGAGAGTGGCTCCCAGCTGTCAGCCAGCAAGAAAATAAATAAGGACCTCAATTCTACAGCCACAAGGAACTGAATTCTGCCAGCAACCACCTAGGCCTGAAACAGAAACCAAACTCCAGAAAAGCACATAGCTACACCTTTATTGCAGCCTGTTAAGACTGAGCAAAGGATCTGTTTAAGCTGCGCCTGTATCACTGACCCATTGAACCGGTGCGATAATGTCTATTGTTTTAGGCATCTATATGCGTGAGTGCAAGTGTGCTAAGTCGCTTCCTTACACTATGGACTCTAACGCACCAGACTCCTTTGTCCATGGGATTCTCCAGGCAAGAATACTGGAGTGGGTTGCCATGCAAATCCCCTTCATGGGATTTTCCTGACCAAGGGGTCAAACCCACCTCTCTTAACATCTCCAGGGTTGGAAGGCAGGTTCTTTACCACTAGCGCCACCTAGGAAGCCCGTAAGCATCTAGGGTTGGGGTAATTTGTCACAGAGCATTAAAAGACTGCTACATTCCTGCAGGGCAGTGAGAACATAACCCAAGGAGAAGAAAAGAGGACCATAGACTAGCTTAGTCCCTGTGACTTCTGTTTGCAGCTCTTCAGGGCCCTTCATGCATTCTTCAAGTTCCCAAACTGATTCCAGTAGGTAGCACTGCTGGTAGAGTTTAAACTTTTTCGTTTCACAGTCAAAATAAGGTAATAAAAATAAAATAAATGTAAGAGGAGGGCGTCTGAATACTCAGAAGAGCAGTGGGCTGCACAGGGTGTGCCCACATGCCCACAAGTGAAGCATCCATAGGGTGCTTCCCAGAATGCTTTGCTCTGACTGAAGATGGGCTGCCCTTCATTGACTGGCTCTCAGGAATGTTTACACCAACTAGAAAGAGGAAGATGGTGACTGACATGACAGCATTTGGGCTGTGCACAATACCTCAAGCTTTCATCTTGAGAGGGCCAAGGATTAACAGGAGTGAGACCCACTGCAACCTTCTAAAGGACCTCAGATCTTGTAGTTCTATTCTCCAATTACCAGCCCCTAAATTAAAGTGTAATAGGAAACTCCTTTCAGATTCTGGCTCTCCTAAAGGATCTAAGTCTGGGGTCTTTCACCATCTATTCATTTAATCACCATTTAATGGTCTACTCTATGCCAGCACTGCTGAAACAGCAGTGGATAAAACATGCTGTAGTGTGCTTAGTCACTCAGTTGTATCTGACTTTGCACCCTCAGGCTCTTCTGTCCACAGGGATTCTCCAGGCAAAAATACTGGATTGGGTTGCTCTGCCCTCCTCCAGGGGATCTTCCTGACCCAAGGATGGAACCCAGGTCTCCCACAGTGCATGAAGATTCTTTACTGCCTGAGCCACCAAGGAAGCCCAAGAATACTGGAGTGGGTAGCCTATCCCTTTTCTAGGAGATCTACCCAACTGAGGAATTGAACCGGGATCTCATGCACTGCAGGCAGATTCTTTACCAGCTGAGCTACCAGGAAAAGTGAAAGTCTCTCATTCGGGTCTGACTCTTTCTAACTCAATGGACTATACAGTCTGTGGAATTCTCCAGGCCAGAATTCTGGAGTGGGTAGCTGTTCTCTTTTCCAGAGGTGTCTTCCCAACCCAGAGTGCCGGGAGCCAGCGTGAGGAATCTCGCCCGTGGCAAAGGTCATGAGGAAAGAAGCCTGACAAAACGCAAAGGTGTGATCTGGCTTCAGGGGTTCCCCCTGGGTTTTCCTGAACATCTACCCCCAACAACCAGAGTCTGCCTGCTTTATTGTACTGTGCTTTCCACTCTTCTGACATTCTCTGGAAAAAGTTAACTCAGGGCTTCAGTTAACAGTCTCCTGCATATAAAAAGAATGTCTCAGTTTAAACCCCTTTGATGGCTTTCTAACTTACCTAACCGGTCTGCCCGGACTTTTACAACTGTGAATTGTTTACGGCCCCCAGCCGAGAGAGGCGAAGCTTAAAGAATCTTAAAGATACAGAGCCTTTTCTAAAAAGCTAAAAATTATACTGGTGATAGGTTTCACTGTTGAGTCAATGACTGCTGCCAGGCCTCCATATTCTTTATCTTTTAGGCACCTGAAGGATATTAATCAATGTCATTGGGATATAGAAAAAGAAATATAGTAATTTTTGATGTTAGTTTTAGCAACACTAGACTTTTGAGTTAATTAACTTTCTCTTTGTTATAAATCACTGTACTTCTTTCATTGTTATAAATTATTGTGTCTTTGCTATGTAAAAATGTATCTTTATTTAGCGCTTTCTGAGAGTGGCACCAGACTTTGGGAAGAACAACACTATTAGGGCAAATAAGTCTTCTGGTTGACAGACCCTTATCAAAAAAGGGCCGTAAAATGTTAATTGGCCTTCTGGCCAGAAGATGATGTAAATCACCTAAGACTTGTGTATACAACTAGGTATGCAGAGAGGAAGCCTGGTCTCGATAAGAGTCAGGGCTGCTGACGCTGCATAATTTTGTATTACCCATTGATCTCTATGTACAAAAAAAAAGGTATAAAAGGCCTTTCCAGACAACAGAGGATGGGCCAGTCACTGGAAAGACTGGTTTCCCACCTGTCTTCTTTACTCTATTTTCTGGCTGAATTCCCATCTAGGGCGTGGAGGCTCGCCATGTCTACTTACTTGCCCCGGCTTCTAAGATCCATGAGAGAGGGAGCCCAAGGCGGGGCACCCTCCGCTATTCAAATAGGCGCCGGTGGCCTAACATAGATGGTACAAGTTCCTTGTCTGGAACTTTATTAGTTCTCCATGTAAACCAAGTTATTCAGCCTCATTTCTCCACTAATTTTCCTACTACACTATTTCTTCCTAATCTCTTTTTATATTTCTAAATAAATAAGTTTTTCCTCGCCATGCCGACTCCCCTTCGATTTACCCTGTATCCACCAGGGTCCAGAGACTGAACCCAAGTCTCCCGCATTGCAGGTGGATTCTTTATCAGCTGAGCCACAAGGGAAGTCCCAGATAAAACATGAAATCCCCAAACATATGGAGTTTTGAGTCTAATGGAAGATACAGAGAAGGAAATGGCAATTAAAATACATGCTAGGGAAAGTACAGGTGCTGTATAAGCACAAAAGAGAGATGCCTCCCCATTGCAAAAGAGACTTAAGGAATCTCTCTAGTCTGCCAGTAATGACATCTGAACTGAGACATGAAGGATGAAGAGGAATTGACAACACAGAGTGCTCCAAGTAGAGGGCCTATGTACCTAAACCAGAGGTGCGTTTGAGGAGTAATGGAACTGATGTGTAGAGTTTACAGGTTAGTCATAAAAATAAAGTACAGTAGTTATCTGGCAGGAACAGGATACCATTATTGTGCTAAGTGAATGTTATATAATATCATCTCATATGATCCCCACAGTGTCCCTCAGACGAGACAACTGAGATGAAGAGAGGTAACATGCTTTGCCCATGACTGTACCACTGGTAAATGGTGAAGCCAGAAATTAATGCATACCTGACTGGCTTCACAGCCCACACAGTTTTAACCCTTGGCTTTCATACCCTAGTCAGTAGCTCAAATGAATAGACTAAATAATGGGGCTTCAAGTCAAGCCTCTATTCTTCACTGATGGAGCCATCTAGTCAAACTATAGGTTCAAATCCACCCCAGATTCTAGAATTTCTCTGACCTCAGCACCTCCACACAGTCCTTGAGTTTTTGCTTCTAAGTGAGGACAAGTCAGCCCTTTCCCAGTTCTCAGGTCCCTTGTTATCAAGCCAGGTTTCCACCATGAGGCCGCTTCCCTAGGCTTATTGAAAATAAGAATCTTGTCTCTGAAGTCAGTCACCTTGCCTAGATTCCCACTTCTCTGACCTCAGACACCATGTTTTGCCCCCCCCTTTTTTTTTTTTGGACTTTTCTTATTTTTGATTTCACAAGAATCTTCAGATTGCTTCTAGATTTTCTGGAGTCTAGTCTAACTACAAAACAACACAGAGAGAACATCTTTTAACATTGAGGTGGCCATGGTATTCCCTAGGCATAGTACTGTGGGCTTTTCTAATTTCAAAACCCTTCTTTGACCTTGCTGTTCTCTGAATCTGGGGCAGCACATCCTCCTCTCTTGTAGGTTGCTAGAGTTAGTAGTCAAATTCTATTGCTTTCTTTTTGGGACTATTTTGGAAAGAGGAGAAATCTCATTTCTCCCCTAGCTAGAATATTTAAAGATACCCTGACCTTTCCCCAAATCACAAGAACAAGTAAATTAAGCAAAATGTTTTTTGTTCTAGGCAAATCACAAATCTCTTTTTAAGATTTCTATAATCATTGCAGAGATACCAGAACAAATAGCTCAATGTGTGGCCAACTTTGAAAAAAAAATTTTCTAATGCTAAATGTGTATTTTTGCATATATCAAAATACAAAATTTTCTATGTATTTACATTTATTTTACATTCATCTTATTCTCTAATCATACAGATTTTTAAACCAATATCCACCACATATCTTTCTCTTTTTTGGGTTTCAGCTTATTTCTCCAACCTCTTATGGTATGGGAGCTCTTCTATATAGCAGGTTGTAGATATTTCCTGGTACAGATTGATTTTTTTTTGGGGGGGAATATTTTTTGCCCTTCTGGAGGTTCAAGTCTTACTGTCAGGAGGTTTATTCATGTATTTACTTACAAAGAAAGAGCTGCTTATTGTCTATAAAGATGCTTACAGAAAGCTTCAATTAAAACAATTTTTTATGAGAATAAATTAACTTCTGAGTAAATAATCCCCACAATTTTCTACATTTTGGATATGCTGTTTTCCTTTTTTTAAAACAATGATGATGTCTTAAATATAACAACAATGGTGTACAACATGTAGTTACTTTTTATGTATATGTTTGGTACAAGTTATGAAGACCAGTTTAAAAGGGTAAATGTTACTTAATATTTCACACATCTAGCCATGGAATACATTTTTTCCATTTAGGAAGAAGTCATTATTTGACAGTTCTGTCTAGCAGGTCTTCATTCCTTTTCACTTCTAAATTGCTTGAACATGACTTCAATTCCTAACAATCAATTTCTTTGCTGCCTAGCATCTCAAACTACTTTCTTTAAAGCCACCAGTGACCTTCTCTTCAATTTAAAGTACAATTTCCTTTTTCCCTGTATTTTGAGCCTTTCTGCTGTCTTTCATATGGTTGGCCAGAACATTCTCAATTATACTTTTTTCTAGGTTCAGTAAAACTAGTTATACCTGGTACAAGTTGTACATATGGTTATTCAATTTCTATAATCTTTACAGGGTCTACATTTCATCATATCTGTATTCGTATACAAATATCTGTATTCCAAAGGACTTTTGCTATATTTATATCACAATTTACAAGTAGACATTGATAGTATTTTTGTTGTTTGACATGCAGCTCAAGTGTACCACCTATAAGTCATCCACATATCAGTGATGAAGAGGCTGCAGAGATAAGCGAGTATTGGGTTAGCCAAAAAGTTTGTTTGAGTTTTTTGTAAGATGTAACAGGGTAAATGGAATGAGTTTTGACCAATCCATTATTTTAATACTCTCAGAAAATCCATTCAACTTTCCTTTTTATTATTAAGATCCACTAGTATCTCAGTGCCTCTGTTTTTATCTTGGAAAAGTATTATTCTTTTTTTTTTTTTTTTCTATCTTCTAAGTGCCTATACTTTTTATTTAGTGGCTATCCTTACACTAGACATTATGCTAGATGAGGGAGATTCAGTGATGACTCAAAACAGGCTCAGCCATCATTTTCATGAAAATTAAAAGTCTAGTTGGGAAGATTGGAATTAAAAATTTTTATTAATCAAAAAATCCTGCAACTCTTGCACATGTTAAATATTCTTCTTAAAAGCCTATAATGGAAAAATTTGACCTGGCCAAGGAACTCAAGGAGGACTACCTGAACAGTGTATTTCTTTCATTGCAATTTGAATGATGAGCAGGAATTCAGTACGTGAAGAGGAACCCTAGTTATCACATTCCCTATGATTAACTAGCACAATACTGTATGTAGTGGATCGTTTTGTTATATTCCTCTCACTTTCCCTACAATGTTTCCTTTCCTGGATCACCGCTTCTCTAATGGCTTCATTGGTGCTGCTGCTGTTTATTCACTAAGTCATGTCCAATTCTTTTGTGACCTCATGTAGCCTGCTAGGTTCCTCTGTCCGTGGGATTTCCCAGGCAAGAGTACTGGAGTGGGTTGTCATTGACTTCACCAGGGGATCTTCCCCACCAAGGGATCTAACCTGCATCTTCTGCTTTGGCAGGTGGATTCCTTACAGCTGAGACACTAAGTAAGCCCTTAGTATACATTACATGCCACCTAAATCATATGAAGAAGGGAATGAAAGTGTTTCACTTTTTTCCTTTAAAATAATTGAAAAACAAATAGCTTTTATTTAATGTTAAGTAATTTAAAAATAAGTACAGTGAATTGGGCTTCCCTGGTGGCTCAGAGGTTAAAGCGTCTGCCTGGAATGCAGGAGGCCTGGGTTTGATCCCTGGGTGGGGAAGATCCCCTGGAGAAGGAAATGGCAACTCACTCCAGTATTCTTGCCTGGAAAACCCCATGGTTGGAGGAGCCAAGCAGGCTACAGTCTATGGGGTTGCAAAGAGTCGGACACGACTGAGCGACTTCACCTCAGAGTGAATTGAGTCATCAGATAAGAGAGAATCCATTCCCCTGAGCTTAGAGCTAGCCAGTTATGGAAACACTGGGTCATTTAGGATCAGACGTTTTCTATCTTTAGCTGATGTTTGATCAGTATCATCAAGAGTAACTCAGGGACTCCTTCCAAAACTCTGATACACTTTTCAATTTTGTTTTGTGTGACCCTCTTCAGTATTCTTATGTAATTAGTCACCCTACTGGATATCACTCATACTTTAAAATAAATTAATAGAATGGGGAATCTAATAATGCTATTTAAAATTTAATGAGGTAGATTCTTTTGCGCTTTCTTCTTCTTTGATGGGCCAGACTGTTTTAAATAATCCCAAGGTAATTTTGCTTCTCACCTCTTTTAGAAAGCATTCCAGCATAAAAGTATTTAGTCACTCCATCATGCCCAGCTCTTTGCCCACCAGGTCCCTCTCTCCGTGGATTTCTCCAGGCAAGAATACTGTAGTGGGTTGCCATTCCTTTCTCCAGGAGCATTTATTCAAAACCACAGTGATCCATCTCACCATAGACTTTCTACAGTATTTAAATTAAAACAACAACAACAACAACAACAACAACTCAATTTAACCTTCAGGCCAAGACTTGTACTTATGCCTTTATGATCAGGTTGTACTGGTTATGACCAGGTTGTCCCTACTGGTTTTTTACAACCAGCGTTTGTTCTGATAATTAGTTGCTAATTAGCTTCTCCTGGTCCCTGCCTCCAGTGATTCCAAACACTGGTCCTTATCTGAATACACTGTGCTTTCTCCTCCCACAGGTGGGGATGCCATCCTTACTGGAGGCCCCTCTGTAGGAAATAGCCTTTGATGATCTCCACCTGGAAAATTCTATACTCATTTTTAAAAAGCCACCTAAAATGATAGCTTCTTTTGGAAAAGTTTTGATTTTTTTTTGCAGGTATTAATAGAATAAGTCACTTGTCAATTTTCTCTCAGCACTCTGTACATATCTCTACTATAACACTATCACAATATATTGTAATTATTTATATTCAATTATATGTTGATCTCTAGACCATGAGCCCTTTCAGAGCACTGGTAGTGGTTTGCTCATTGTTGGCAAGTAATAGGTGCTCAAGAGTTGTTTGTCTATGCTTCAAAGAATTTATGGAATAAGCCAGTGCATTTATAAGTAAAGGGAAAAAAATGCCTTAGTAAAATGACTAGGTTTTTAAAAAAATGTTTTAACAATATATTAACACCTTCATTCTACAAAATTGTGAACTGAAGAGAAATTAATATTTTTTATCTTTTTCTGTTTGTATCTCTCTTAATGTAAGTTTAGGCACATTCCACTAAAATAAAGCAAAACATCTACACACACATAACACACAGAGAGACTTAAAAAATCAAAACACACTTATTTTGCTTTCAGGGTGTTAGGGATTCAGAATGGCATTAGCTGGAAACGGACTTTAGCCTCATTCTATCATCACTCCATCACCCAAGTGAGAGCATGAGCTGTTGTAAAGAAGGAGAGTGCTGACCTCCACAAATATCAGAATAAACAAAACCTTTTATAATTACAAGTTTCAAACTAACCAACCCACAACAAATAATAAAATAAAACAAATAATAAAATTAAAAAGAAAGGCAAATAAAGCAAAATATAAATCTATAGGATTTTTCATTTGAGTTAAATACACATAGGTATGTTTATACATATATGTGTGTGTGTACACACACATGCAACATCTCATATCATGCAATTTTAAAGTTAGAAAAATTTCCTGCTGCTGCTACTGCTAAGTCACTTCAGTCATGTCTGACTCTGTGCGACCTCATAGATGGCAGCCCATCAGGCTCCCCCGTCCCTGGGATTCTCCAGGCAAGGAAAAATCTCCTAAATGTTATTTAATACATTTTTATATAATTCATTTTTTATCAAAAATGTGAAATCAAAGACATATCAAAAATCTCATATATAATAAGTGATAAGGCTATGTGCTTAGTTGCTCTGTCATGTCCGACTCTTTGCAACCTCATTGACTGTAGCCTACCAAGCTCCTCTGTCCATGAGGATTCTCCAGGCAAGAATACTGGAGTGGGTTGCCATGCCCTCCTCCAGGGGATCTTCCCAACCCAGGGATCCAACCCAGATCTTTCACATTGCAGGTGGATAAGGTTATACATTTAGTACTAAAGTCCTCTGAGATCAGTATCAAGTTTTAAACAGTCAATAGAAGGAATAGTTCCCAAAGTTTTTCCATTTGTGCTATACCAGAGATTTCTGCTTGTAAAATTGATTTTTAATGAAACTTCTGAATTAACTAAAACATGACCGCACACACACACACACACACACACACACATAAACACACACACACAATACTAAACAAGTCAGTAATGATAAAAATCCTAAAAGGAGGTGACACTGATTAGAAACATACTATATGCCAGACACTGTTCCTGATGCTCATAAGATTTGCTCACAAAATTTTCTCACCAACCCTATAAGGTGGATAATTCTTTTTCCCTCAGTTTTTATAGGTAGAAACCGAGGCCTGAAAAAGGGGAAGCAAGACACTGTATTAATACTCTGGTAGTCTGTTCTCAGAAACCATAATTTTACCATAGTGCTTGCAAAACTAATACAGAAACAAACAAAAATTATCTTGAAGAGCATCTGCTATTATCTGCTAAGCCAAACTATTTGCTCACCCATTCATAGTCTCTCATGCACTTAAAATTGAGAACAGTTGCTGGAACTGAACTTTCCATCATGCCTCTTGATCAATTACAGCAGATTTTATCATGTTTTACTCCACATTATAAATTTCACACAGTTCTGAGTTGGCAGTACTAATATGTATACTCTATTCTAGGAAAAATACATTTTCACACTGATTAAAATGCTACAGTACACCTCTGAGTTACAGTGTGCCATGGCATAAGGGCAGAGGGGCACTTATGAATGAAGACTGTGACCAAAATTGTCCTTATACTCAGTGTTATAAAACAATCCTCTGCTTTTAGTAGACCCTTCTTACATTTAAAACACCCACTTGGATGTCAGTTTACATTTTATTTATCATAAATGTTATCAAAACTAATTCTGGAATATTATTAGATAAAATCAGCTAAATTCAAGGCACGCTGTCTTGGCAAAACACGTATGGCTTAATATCTCTTGAATTTAGCTAATGCATGCTATTATTACATTCTAATTTTACTCCCTCATTCTGCGCATTTCACATGCACATTAGCAAAAGGACTAAGTTCAGTTCAGTGATATAATTTTATTATTATCCAATATTAACAAACAAAAAAAAATTGTTAAATCAAGTTCATGCAGGCAACTTGGAGTTATTTTACAATTTACGTGTATGTCACTAGATAGACTCTTCACTGGCTAATTAAATGATACCATCTAAAAGTGGTTTATCTTCAACTGGTAGGTTCTGTGTGCAGATTGATTTTCTTTGAGTAGGCCAGATTTCAGGCTTCTCTCCCCCTCTTTTTTTTTTTTTTTTTCTTTTAAATCACTGGGCATCTGTAAATAAATTCAATGGGTAGTAAATCTTACTTTCAGTTCAACTGCCCTAGGAACTAGAATTAATATATGCCAAACTACTGAAAAACGGGTGCTAAATTTCAAATTATCTCTATTTTGCTTTATTCAAACACAGACTACTATCATTTGGAAGATATTGTTAACTTTTTTAATAAAAAGAAAGACAAAATTCATCCATTTCTCACTCTATTTATACTATCTAAACTCTATCTAAACTCTAAAGCCAAACAACTGTAAACTCAATATGTTATAACCCTCAGGAACTTTATTATAGAGGATAAATATAAAGTTTGAGTGCTTGAATATGCTCTGCAGTACAAGATAACTTTGTTTTAAAATGCTCTTTGGGGAATCTATTGTAATTTAAGCATTTTATTTTTGTAAAGTTGCATTGATCACATTCAGAATAAAAGATAAGTTCTAAAATGACCAACAGACATTTTCAAAATATCTGTTGCTGCTGCTGCTAAGTTGCTTCAGTCGTGTCCAACTCTGTGCGACCCCATAGACAGCAGCCCACCAGGCTCCCCCATCCCTGGGATTCTCCAGGCAAGAACACTGGAGTGGGTTGCCATTTCCTTCAAAATATCTAGAGTTTTGCAAATCTAGTTTAGGTTAGAAAATACCTGCGAACTTAAAGATACATAGATACATAAGAAATGCAAATAAGCCCATCCTTTAATTAATGTTTCCTGTTTCCTAGCAAGTTCTCTGTGTTTTTTTCAGCCACACCTTGAAATACACTCTTTTTTTTTTTTTTTAAATACACTCTTATTTTTAGTAATTCAAAAGAGTGGAGCTTGCCAGACAGAAAAACATAAACATGAATAAGAGCAATGATTTTTTATATTGTTCAATTATAAATAAATCCCAAGCACCTAAAGAGTACATGACATAGGGTAGACAATAAAATAAAACTAGTAGTAGACTAGTTAGATAGCCAGATACATGGTGGGAGGGAGGGAAAGAGGAAGGGAGAGAAAGAAAAAAAGATACTGATTGATTGGGGCATTAAAATTTGAAAACCTATTTCTGCACCTTCTTCATATATTGATGTACTGACTAGGTGATCTTGGCAATAAGTTAAAACCTGTTAGTCTCTGTTTTCTTAGTACCATAGCATCAATAACATTATCATATATCAAATGTTAAGAACAAATGATAGTATATCCATATAAACAACTGTTAAATTTTTAAGATACTTGTAAGAATTATGTTTATGCATGCAATGTATACACCTAAATATCCATACATTCACATGCTAATATAAGCCTACACTAAGATGACATTGTGGTTACAAAATTATGCTTTTCACTAAAGAGTTGGCCATGCAAGTCCAGAATTTCACATTGTTAAGGCAAGTGAAGAATTCATCACACTTACAAATACTTCAACTGAGAAAGTAGAAAACTAAATGGCAACATGCATTCAATAATTTAAAGACACTAATGAAGGTGCTAATATAAACTAAGTTGTAGGAGAAGATTAAGGTGTTTAAGAGGCAAAAATGTTATTATGGAATAAGTAATAGCATAACATGAGGAACAATTTTCAAAAGAAATCAATATATCACCCTCAGCCTGTTGGAAATGCAAAGAACTTCAGAAGGAAATAACAGGAATCTTTTTATCATTGTGCACTTTCTCCATCTCTTCTTAAAATTGGTAAAACCTGTCACTTAGTAACATTCATTTGCTACACAATTTACAAAAATTGGATAAGATAATATGGAGAAGGAAAATGCAAAATGATACAAGATGATAAAGCTCAGATTAAAAAAACATAAGTATTGGAAAAGAGGTAACTGACATAAGCATGCATGTAGCACAGGCTTCCTTCACCTATGTTGCCCTGCACCAAGACTCCTTCCTAGGGCTCTGTGGCATGGAAAATCGCTACAATCCCCTTGATGTCCTCTCTTAAAAAAGAAATCAAAAACAAAAACTTTCTGCCAATGAAATCTACCATCCAGGTGTCATATCAGGTATATTCATATTGTACAAAGTTGTCCAAAGGAAAACAAAGAGATGAACACTTTTAAAACTGTAATCACTACCAAAGCAGTGCATTTGTGATTAGAGACTGTACCACTGAGGAAAGCATTTATACACGGCAGAAATAGAGTTTTAAATGTGTAGACTGTTAATTGGCTATGATTTTCTCCATTGTTGACAGATGATATAAATAGGTTTTAAGAGAATTAAGTGTTAGGAAACAAATGCTTTACCGTACTCAAGATTGATCACCTGTGAAAAAGACAGTCAATACCTCTGAGTTATTCAACTCTACTTTGAAGTACTTAATGGCAAAAAAAAAAAAAAAAAAATCATTTTGAAGCTGTAGATCAGGCTTTCAAGTTCATCCTATCAAAACTTTTGGATTCCCAGTTTTAGATTTTTGAAATTTACAGAGTAGGCCAACATAAATCTCCCTGTAAAAAAATTAACCCCAGATCATGCTTATAAGCATTTGCGGTTTGGTTGATTATAAATTGTCCTGACTTAGACAACAATCTCAGTTCTTTAGATTCCATTAATACATGTCTGACACTTTCTATAAACTCAGTTTTGTTCAGACCTGAATTGACTGAAGGAGACAAGTCGAACAACAGTAATGTCAAGCACTGACAAACAGGACTGGGCTGGTAGAAGAGAGAGAAGTGTGACATAGCTGAGAAGTCCCTGCTGTCTCCAAGCACAAACTGAGCATCTCCAAATTCTGATTTCTAATTGTCCAAATTACTGGTTTGCACAGGCAGAAATATTCTGTGTTAAAGGAGAGTAAAAATAAATCTGAAAAACATGAATGTGTCACAGCTTGATGGACAAGTCATTATTCAAAAGTTTTATTACCCTAGAACAAGTGGAGATGCTATTAAAATAAGACAACATCTTCTAGTAAATAACAGCTATTTACACTTTTCTGTGTCTTCATCTCGTAAATATCATTCAACTCTGAGATAACAATAGTCTTCTGCTTTCTACTGTGATAATAGACAATATTTGAGGAGTTAAAAGTGTTTCTGAATTCATTTGGTAGCATGTGAAAATTCTCAATTAAAAGCTTTTATTGTATTTGATTTTTCAGGATTCCTGTCAGATTTAATAATCTATGGCCATAGTAGTTCAACAGCTATAAATGTATCTGTTTTGCTACAATACCGTAAGGATCCCCAGGTGTAAATATCACTACTAATAAATAATTAAATGATTGAAAGCTTTAATTTTAGGACTTAAATATTTTTCAGATAAATAAAACATATAATTTTGTTATGCATTCAAAAGCACTTAATGAAATATACGATTTTAACATCTTTCAATTCCAGAAAAAAAAACACCATTTTTTAACACTATTTGCTAGCATTATTTCCTTAGGCTACAAATAATAAATATGGTTATAAAGTACTACAACTTCATTTCAGAAGCTAAAGCCTTTGCTTCCTTGGTAAATTCTGTTTTCCTATATAGATACAACTTTCAAAAACTGTTCCAAAGAACTATCATTCAACAATTAGAAACTTTAACTCATTTTAAATTTATAGCAACACTATCTGATTGACCAGCTTTACTTCTACTTTTTGCTACTAACAGCAAATTATAAGGCAATGGAGCAGAGTGTATACATATGCACATATATTTAAAGACATTCAAAATAATAATCTCATAATATGTTACTTTCCTTTTTCAAAAGAAAAGCTGAATTACCTGCTGTTCTTTTCCTACTGCAAATTAGTTCTCCAGGTGCATGTTAGTATGCTGTTTTAAAATTGATTTTGCTAAATCCACACTTCCTTTTAATGCTGCTGAACAGTGCTTTGATTAAAAGCTTACCAAATAGTAAGCCTTTTCAACCCCGACAATAGTTTCTCACACTGTTTCCCCTGTTACATACATCTACCCTTATTTTGAAAGAAAAGGTAAAACAGAAGAGGCTCTTACCAGAGACAGAGAAAACAATTGGTTCAGCTACATCCAACAGTGCTCCGTGCAGCCTGGCAGCATGAGTGATCCCTGGGCCTCACACAAAAGCGAGATAATTGGCTCTCAATGAAGAGATGTAAACATCCATCATAATGGCACTGGGGCTGAAACTGAACGCTACCTCAGCGCTTCTATGTACTCCGACTGGAAGATGATGTCACAAACATCAACGGGGTGTACTCTCATTGGCTTCTGTTACCTGGAATCATATCTTAACCCTAAACTGTCAGCTGCAAATTGAAATGCTCATCTCTGACTATAATTTTTGCTCAAAAGGGGAGTGAAAGTGATGCTGAACTACTGGAGAATAGGAAACTGAAAATACTTTTCCCCAAATATGCTAAGGCAAATTTACATCATTAATTAATTAGGCTCTATGGGAATTTTATTTTCCAGATATGTTTATTAAATAATAGTATTTATAAAAGGTATTCCATTGAATGGATATTAAAGGAGACAACTGATATATTCACAACATCTAGAATTTAAAATTTGCTAATTACTTTGCACTGATTTTACAGAACTGCCCCCAGGAGATTAAGAGGGTCAAATTGAGAAAAATTACAGTGTAGACAGACAATTGCACCGTGGAGCTTTTGATCAATTTGGTCACAGTAGCCACATGTACTGCAAAATCTAATAAAATTTTTGAAATGAAAATATATATTGATCTCTGAATGTTAAATATTACTCTCTAAATGCTAAAAATGTTACATGTTAAATAAAGTTGTGTTTAATAAAGCTTAAAGTATGAGATACTAAAAGTACAACATCACTAGCAATAAAGCTAAATTTTATTTTTTACAAAGACTAATTTATAAGTCACTGGAACTGTAGACAAGCCCATTTCAGTAATTGAAGGCTACTTTATAATATAGTGCAGTACTCTTTGAGTGCAAATGGGGGATAATTATCTATCCCTTGCCCTCTATTCTGACAAAAGCCCCAGACTTCTCCCTAGGCTTAAATCCAGTGGGAGAGGAGGATAATGGCTAAGCTGGTTGCAGCAGCTTGCTGCCAGAGGGACAAAACTACAATCACCTTGAAATATATCCAAGCTTTCCCCACCAAAAGGAGCTGTCAGCCGCATAACTGTGAGATGCAAGCATTACCAGAGCTATTCAATGACCAGCTCCTTCTAAATCCAGCCCAGTCATATCCCGGGGCAAGCTCTTTGACAGCTGTGCAGAGGAGCATGCAAATAGTAGACCCACCTGGAGACAGAATGAGAGAAATTCTCAGCATCCACCCCCATCCTTAGGGAAAGGAAGGTCACCAACAGTGCCCTTGTGTACCATTATGTTGGTTCACGTCCTTCTTAATAACGGATTCAAGACAAAGAGTTCTTATAATTCCTCCACATTTCTGAAGAGGGAAAACTATTTTTATTGCATGGCACAATGAGAATTCTAAAAATTGAAAATATATGAAAAGACATTTTCGTGGGCGACCAATTCAAATTTTCCTTCCAAGTCCTGATCTTCATGACTATTAGTTTATTTGATTATTCTTAGTAGCAAGTTAATACTGGTATAGGAATAAGAATTTTAGATTTGGATTCAAAAGCCCCAGTCTCTAATCCTTGCTCTATTACGTACTATCTGTAAGAACTTCAGAAAATTAATAACTTTCATGTATAGAATGAGAATGACAATGTTACTTACACCAAAAAAGTTGATATAGGGATTAAATGAGATAATGTATGGACTATATTAAGTAAAATAAAAACTATTACATAAATATAAGATGCAATTAATATTACTGTTGTTATGTAAAAGATGAAATGTTCATTTTAAAGGCATTTGGGTAATTTAAAATGAATATTCAAGTCAGTACTTTCAAAATAGTTAAGAAATAGAATTATCCTAAGCTCTTATAATTTCAACTAGAAAGTAATGTTGCAGATTAACTTGATTTATATCAGTGATTCACTCAGTGGTCTCCTTTTGAACTTGTTGACTTTTCTGCTATTATTTGGAGTTTAATCATACTAGTCAACTGCACAAATCTAAATATGAGAAGATTATCAAACTATACTTTGGGCCAACATGAAAGACACTGTTCATTTATTTCTGCCTAAAAACATGGGAGTTTAGATAGAAATGTGTATTAAAAAAAATTCATTGCCATGCAAAGTGACATAAAGTTGAATTACAGATCAGGAAGATGAGTTTGGACAATGGGAATGTCAACTAGTGTTTCTGGTAGACAAATGATAATAGTTAGACATTGTAACTGCTAAGAAGATATGTCATGATGTCATGGAGAAAATAATTATTTATGAAATAAACTGTGCCCCTCCATTTTATACATTATATACAATTTTAATAGTTTAAATATTTAATGGCAGAGATAGATAACTAGCAAAATTAGATTATATCTTTTTGCACATAGAAAGCATGCTTATACATATGTGTGTGTGTGTGTGTGTGTGTGTGTGTGCACGCGCGTGCTCTTAGTTGCTCAGTCATGTCTGACTCTTTGTTACCCCATGGACTGTAGCACCAGATCCTCCCTCCAGGGAATTCTCCGGGCAAGGTTACTGGAGTGGATTGCCGTGTCCTTCTCCAGGGGATCTTCCCAACCCAGCGATGGAACCCAGGTCTCCCGCATTGCAGGCAGATTCTTTACCATATGAGCCACCAGGGAAGGCCATATATATGGTGGCCATTTATCTTAAAAATTAACTAGAATATCTCATCCAGTTAACTTTTAGGTTAGATGTATATCCTGGTGACTCAGATTATAATGTTTCATGTTTTATTTTGCTTTGGGTTGGGTGATGCCATGCCACATCCACATCAGACACTGTGAAGGCAGAAATAGAAATATCCCTAGTGCTTTGAAAACACTTTGATCAAATACCCACACTCTTCACACGATTCATTAATAACTTAACGCCTTGGTAAAGGGCCCTTAGTTTTATGTTATTAAAATATGTAAATAAGATTTTTATGAATATGTATTTCTGTTCTTACACATTACACAAGATCAGGACTAATTAATACATCATAAATTTTAAGGGCATTCACTTGTTAAATGTGAAAGCATAAATATTTGAATTGTGCACAAAATAGAAAAGTGAATGCATATAATGTATAATGTAATCCCTCAGAGAATGAATAGGGGAGAAAGAAAATGTAGCAGATACATTTTAAAATAATACTGGCTAACAATAGTGAATTAATCTTTACCCCATATAATTAATTTTAAATTTTATTCCAATTCATTAGGACAGAATTCATGTTAGTTTCAAATAATTTTAATTAGACACACAAGGAACCTTCAGATAATTTTAGAAATGATATATCATATGTGGAAATCAGTTGTATTACTCTAGTAGGGTACTCTACATATGAGAACTGAAAGAGTATATTTCCTTACGGTAGACAGTAATCATCTGAAATTAATGATGAGTGAAAGTTATGAAGTTTTAGTAATTCTTTGATAGTGATTCTTTAGGAAGGGCAGATATATTAAAGATCAGGGCCTTTTACTGATTTATTTTCAGTATGTCCTTTTAGAAAGACTAATGATACTTGAACATCAGTCTGCATATACATCTGAGTTAAAGCCAAAAATAAGACTGCCAATATGTAATGTGAACAGTTATGATAAGACATAAAAATTCTTACCACTATCATAAAATAGTATTAGCAAAAAATACAACCTGATTACATAAAAAAAATAAAATCTAAACATAAAATTTTAAAACATTAAGGGACTGCAAAAAAAAGGTGTCTTTTTTGGACTATATTATTCATCATATGCATGTAGAAAAGGAAAACATACTTCTCTCCAGAGCTAAAAAATATTCTAATTTCATAAAAAAGGAAACTTACACATACATTTTATATTGAATTTACCAACATTGTTTTATTATTTATTACATTCTTCCCACTAAAATATCCTGCTAACTTGTGAATTCCAAAGAACAATTATTTTAACATTAGCAAACATGTAAAACTTTATTATAAAGGGAAAAAAAACCAACAGGAATCAATGTAGCAAATTTATATTAGTGAATTTTTTAATATGAACAATGTGGCATCTATAAAATTATTTTTGATAAATCAAGTAAGAGATGATTTTTGGGCTGATGTACTTCAGCCCAACTGTATCTCAATTTTATTACTATCCTTACATACTACTATATATTTCCCAAGAGTTGAAATCATTTCAGTATTTAATTGCCTGACAATTATTTCTGTTACATTAATTTTGTGGTTAAACTAATTATTTATATTATCAAAACAAATCAGCACTCAAGGCTAATTAAACTGGAGAAACCAACCTCCCAATGTTTCCCAGCCTACATATTAATAAGGTTTAGGTTAATGCTAACTTTAGAAGAAATGAACATATCTTTCAGGTGATAATTTTACAGGCAGGACTTAGAAATGTAAACAAGGTTTAAACTATTGTGAATATTGCTAGATACTCTGAGCAGCTAAAAATATTAAGAATATAGCATTTTACTCTATCTTATAGCCATCAACAATAGACCCACTGCTTATTTATCCATAAGATGACAGCTCTGTTTCTGTGGTCACTAATACTCTTAATACACTAGTTCATCTTTTGAGTTAGTTCAGTTGCTCAGTTGTGTCTGACTCTTTGCGATCCCATGGACTGCAGCACACCAGGCTTCCCTGTCCATCATCAACTCCCAGAGCTGGTCAAACTCATGCCCATCAAGTCAGTGATGCCATCCAATCATTTCATCCTCTAGTGTTCCCTCTCCTCTTGCCTTCAATCTTTTCCAGAATCAGGATCTTTTCCAACGAGTCAGTTCTTTCCATCAGGCGGCCAAAGTACTGGAGTTTTAGCTTCAGCATCAGTCCTTCCAATGAATATTCAGGATGGATTTCCTTTAGGATGGACTGGTTGGATCTCCTTGCAGTTCAAGGGACTCTCAAAGAGTCTTCTCCAACACCACAGTTCAAAAGCATCAGCTCTTCAATGCTCAGCTTTCTTTTCAGTCCAACTCTCACATCCATACATGATCAGTGGAAAAACCATAGCTTTGACTAGGTTTTTGATGGACCTTTGTCGGCAAAGGACTCTGCTTTTTAATATGCTATCTAGGTTTTGCCACACATCAACATGAATCCGCCACAGGTGTACACGTGTTCCCAATCCCGAAACCTCCTCCCACCTCCCTCTCCACACCATCCCTCCGGGTCATCCCAGTGTACCAGCCCCAAGCATCCTGCACCCTGCATCGAACCTAGACTGGTGATTCGTTTCTTATATGATATTATCCATGTTTCAATGCCATTCTCCAAAATCATCCCACCCTCTCCCTCTCCCACAGAGTCCAAAAGACTGTTCTACACATCTGTGTCTCTTTTGCTGTCTCGCTTAAAAAAAAAAAAAAAAGAAAGAAAGAAAGTTAAAAAAAAAAAAGGGAATGATACCATGTTTGTTAAAAATATATATATATATATATATATATATATATATATATATATGCTGTCTAGGTTGGTCATAGCTTTCCTTCTAAGAGCAGCGTCTTTTAATTTCATGGCTGCAGTCATAATCTGCAGTGATTTTGGAGGCCAAGAAAATAAAGTCTCTCACTGTTTCCATTATTTCCCCATCTATTTGCCATGAAGTGATGGGACCAGATGCTATGATCTTAGTTTTTTGAATGTTGAGTTTTAAGTCAAAATTTTCACTCTCCTCTTTCACTTTCATCAATAGCCTCTTCAGTACCTCTTCACTTTCTGCCATAAGGGTGGTATCATCTGTGTATCTGAGGTTATTGATATTTCTCCTGGCAATCTTGATTCCAACTTGTGCTTAGTCCATCCTGGAAATGCTTAATCTAGCGTTACGCATGATGTTCTCTGCATAGAAGTTAAATAAGCAGGGTGACAATATATAGCCTTGATATACTCCTTTCCCAATTTGGAACCAGTCTGTTTTACCATGTCTGGTTTTATCTGTTGCTTCTTAACCTGCATACAGGTTTCTCAGGAGGCAGGCCAGGTGGTCTGGTATTCCCATCTTCCCTGGAATTCCCAAAATTCCCTGGAATTTTCCACAGTTTGTTGTAATCCACACAGTCAAATGCAGAAGTAGATGTTTTTCTGGAACTCTTTTGCTTTCACAATGATCCAGTGGATGTTGGCAATTTGATATCTGGTTCCTCTGCCTTTTCTAAAACCAGCTTGAACATCTGGAAGTTCATGGTTCATATACTTTTCAAGCCTGGCTTGGAGAATTGTGAGCATTACTTTTCTAGCATGTGAGATGAGCACAATTGTTGGCTTTCTTTGTGATTGGTATGAAGACTGATCTTTTCCAGTCCTGTGGCCACTGCTGAGTTTTCCAAATTTGCTGGCATATTGAGTGCAGCACTTTCACAGCATCATCTTTTAGGATTTGAAATAGCTCAACTTGAATTCCATCACCTCCACTAGCTTTGTTTGTAGTGATGCTTCATAAGGCCCACTTGATTTCACATTCCAGGATGTCTGGCTCTAGGTGAGTGTTCACACCATCATGGTAATCCAGGTCATGAAGATCTTTTTTGTGTAGTTTCTGTGTATTCTTGCCACCTCTTCTAAATTTCTTCTGCTTCTGTGTTAGGTTCATACCATTTTTGTCCTTTCTTGTGCCCATCTTTGTATCAAATGTTCCCTTGGTATCTCTAATTTTCTTGAAGAGACCTCAAATTTTTCCCATTCTATTTTTTCCTCTATTTCTTTAAATTGATCACTGGGGGAGGCTTTCTTATCTCTCCTTGCTATTCTTTAGAGCTCTGCATTCAAAGGGGTTTATTTTTCCTTTTCTCCTTTGCCTTGTTGTTACTATTATTATTATTAGAGAAATGTACTATGGAAAAGTATATAAAACACTTACATGCATGAATGTTTATATTAGGAAACTTTTCATTCTAGGAGGAATAAGTGATTTATTGTGCACGCATGCTCAGTCACTCCAACTCTTTACAATCCCACAGACTGTGACCCACAAGGCTTCTCTGTTCATGGAATTTCCCAGGCAAGAATACTGGAGTGGGTTGCCAGTTCCTTGGCCAGGGGATCTTCTGGACTCAGTGATCAAACCCTTGTCTCCTGCATTGGCAGGTATATTCTTTACCACTGAGCCACCTAGGAAGCCCAAGTGATTAAGGGTACTTGTTACCAAGTGAAAAGCAAGAATATTTAAATCATCTTTAAATGTGTCACTTAAACACAACTTTTTGCTAACACATGCCCAAATGCTTCATCCCAACCACATTTCAGATGTTAATCTATTCAAAATAAATGGTTTTATTTTGTTTCACAAAACATCTATATTGGTTTTTAAAATGCAAAAAATGTTCAAAACAACTTTGTGAATCAATGATAACCGAACAGTACACTAAGAAATTTCTGAGGGTTATATTTTTTCATAGACTAAATTCAAGGAATAATCAAATCTGATAAGAATATCTATTTACTGACCTTGATTGTATTCCTTTTTTCACACTTAGGCATCTTCACTGTAATTTTTTTCTTTATGTCTACCTTAAATCTATTGTGTGGCAGCTTTAGTGTGTTATCTTTATTTCTGTTTCCTGGGTAGATAAAATTTTGAAAATACTTAGAATTATTAGGCCATATCACCTTCTCTTCTGAGAATAAATATTCCCAAGATGTTTAACTATATTTATGTGTCAGTAAATTTTACTCTGGAGAAGAAAATGGCTAAATAAAAGTAAAGAAAATTCTCTCCTTTTGTATGTTACAGAAATGTGAATACTTAGACATGAAGGTAAGAAGCCAATGCTGTCTTCGTGATTCAGAACACCTAATGCAAACTGAAAACATTAACTCATTATGGAAGACATCTCTAGTGAATATATACTCTATTTTATTTTTCTAGATTTTGATTGAACATCATGATTAATCTCTGTGATAGATCTAAAAATCAGTGGGCAAAATAATTTTTTTCCACCAGGTTCACTGAATAACTATTCTGTTTGCCCACTACTCCGTAGTGAACGATACTTTGCTTGCTTTCTTACAAATATATTTTGCTTTGTTCCTGACATAAATTTTACAGTTTCACTCATGACCTTTCCCTTTCACTCCAGTTTCCCCCACTTTTGTCTCATGTTACATTTCCATCTCATGTTACCCACAATTAGATCAAATCAAGGCCTACTACTTCTATCTTGACAAATACAGAACACCATTAAACTCACAGAAATTTAGAATTGAATTTAGCTCTTGATGAGGAACATCTGAATACAACAATTTTACATTTATTAAGAGAAAGGGATTATTAATGTAGAACCGATTGTGCTCAAAACATTGCTTCACACATATGATGTTTACACATGAAAGATAACGGTAAATAGGTGACTAATCATTGTACAGTATTTTATCATGCCTACCTTTCTGGTGGAGACTCTTCAAATCATTCAGAAGAATCCACATTACTACAAGGAGGATTAGGATTATTGTAATAGTAAAAGAGTGAAAAATATCATCATCACTGGTTTAAATGTTTAGTTGGTTCTAAGACACTCTGCTAAATATTTTACATTTAGCATCTAATTTGTTCTTTTTTGTTTTGTTTACTGAAACACATGCCAAGAGAGGTTAATGTAAAGACTGTAAAGGGCTATTATACATTATAAGCCACTATTTTTCAATCAAAACTACTCATTTGAATCTCAGTTGGGAAATGCCAATATATAGGGACCTACAAAGAACCTTCTCCAGTATTCTTGCCTGAAGAATTCCACGGACAGAGGGGCCTGTTGAGTTATAGTTCATGGGGTTGCAAAGAGTTGAACACGACTGAAGTGACTTAGCATGCACGCACAATGAACTGAATATTTGTGCCTCCCACTCCCCAAAAAAATCATATGTTGAAACCAAAAGCCCAGTGTGATGGTATTAAGAAGTGGGCGTTTGTGGTGATTAAATTATGAGGGTAGAGCCTCATGACTGGGATTAGCGCCCTTATAATAAGAAGACCACAGAGAGCTACCTAGTTCTTTCTGCCATGTGAGGCCATCAGTGGACCAGGAAGCTTGCTCTTATAAGGTGTTAAATCTGCTGGTGTCTGTCTTGATCTTGACCTTCCTCATCTCCAGAACTGTGAAACAGTACGTTTCTGTTGTTTATAAGCTGCCTAGTTTATGGTACTTTGTTATAGCAGCCTAAACAGACTAAGACAGGTCCCAACCAAACTATCTGCATGAGAATATCAAAGTGCGGGGGATGGGAAGTGCTGGTATGTGTTCACATCTAAATGTCTCTCTGTTGCCAGGTTTAAAAGTCTTTGCCAAATCCTTTGCATATGTGAGGTAAAGGTTTTGATATATGATGGCAGATTTTACCAAAATAAGTAAAAATTGTTTCAAAAATCTAAAGTGAAGTCTGCAAAGGAAACATGGCATAGTTTATATGTTAAAACATACTTTGGAGAATGAATAAGGAAAAATACAGATTACTCTGCAACACCAAAGTAAAGAGATGAACATCACCTATCTGGTAAGTCTGAGGAAGAAATTGTGATGAAGCATGATCAGCGGTAGGTGAGGAAGACAAAAGGATAAGGAGTAAGTGGGTGATGGGAAGAGGAGGAGATTCAGCATTCAGAGACAGCCCTGCAACACTGGAAACTAATCTTAAAGTGCCCAGAGCTGCCAGAACAATCTAGAAACCAGCGCTCCCTTGAGACAAGTTTTCTTCTGCATATTATCTGGGACAAGTGATGCCGTCTGTTGACATAAGACAATACTGAGCTCCACCCTAAATGTCCTATGTATTTTTTTGTGAAAGTCTAGGATGCTTACAAGGCCATTGCTTCAGAGGATGGTACCAAAATGGATAGTAGTTGTGTGTGGAATGGAAAAAAATCCTAGTATCTGTACTTGGGAGTGAATTGATTCTGTGAAAAGCAAACAACCTATGACAGAAAATAACTGACTAATTTTTCTATAGCTCTCTCTGATTTCACTGAATTATATTAACAAATCAAGCCTTGTGTCTGAGATATGCATTATTTTAATTGTTCATTCTCCTATGTATAGAAGAACTCATATCTTCAGAATTAATCATTAAGTATCATCTTAATAAAGTTGGATTATGGTAAATTTCTAAAGATACAAGTGAGAATAGTACTTTTGTTAAATCCTCTGTAATGAAGCGCATTTATTTATCTCTCTGGGTATATACAATTAAGTAAATGTAAAAAAAAAGTTTTAAATAATTGCTCGAGTTAATAGGAAGCTAATTATAGACACCCTAAGAATTTTAAGGATTGAGTGTCTAATTTAGTACTACTGTATACCTATATATATATAGTCAGCTATATATATATATATATATATATAGTCAGCTTCTTTCTTATTATATTTAAAGTTTAAAATTACTTTAAAATTAATTCTCTTATCTTCATTTCATAATGATCTGTAAGAGGCAGTTGTTTTCCAACTATTCATGTAAATCGGACATTATTTAAGGCTTTTTTCAGAGCTTTCTTATCTTCAGCAGTGTAGGACTAAAATGACTTACTTTAAATTTGTTATTTTTTTCAAGTGTTGTTAAATAATCTCCTTTGTATTCCTGTACTTTTTTTTTTTTTTTACTGTTTTCCCTATTAAGAAATGTATTGTCCACTACACTTTACTGGTGATACACTTTACTAAAGTGATTCAGTAACACTGTATGCATACAACTGTGGTCAATAAATAGGCAATGCCTGGGTGTTCTTTCTAGTCATTTTTTTAAGTTAAATTAGAGCCATTGTTTCAGGAGACTGTAGAGATTCAATATGAATTAAGGTCCTTTAACCAAATCTTGTTTGATCATCATCCAGAAACTCATTCAACTTAATCCATGGACTCACCAAAGGTAAATTATTGCTATAAAGGCTACAGGAAACTTAAACTTTGTCAAGATAAATGACACATGGGTGCAACTTAAGCATTTGTGATATAACTCATATTTATCTATCATCTCTATCAGTCCATCTTTGAAACTGCACGCCTGGAAAACATTCTCTCTTTTCACATTTAATCAGTTAGTGATAGTTGTTCAGTTGTGTCCAGCTCTTTGGGACCACAAGGACTGTAGCCCACCAGGCTCCTCTGTCCATGAAATTCTCCAGGCAAGAATACCATTCCCTTCTCCAGGGGATTTTCCCAACCCAGGGATTGAATTCATGTCCAGAGTATCCTTCATTGCAGACAGATTCCTTACCACCTGAGCCATCAGGGAAGCTCCAAGACTTTGGCCACCTGATGTGAAGAGCTGACTCATTGAAAAAGACCCTGATGCTGGGAAAGATTGAGGGCAGGAGGAGAAGGAGGCGACAGATGAAATGCTTGGATGGCGTCACTGGCTCAATGGACATGAATCTGAGCAAACTCTGGGAGATGGTGAATGACAGGGGAGCCTGGTATGCTGCAGTCCATGAGGTCACAAAGAGTTGGACACAACAACAACTGAACAACAAAAACATAAAAAAAAAAATCAAATCATTGAGAGAACAGTGTGGAAACATAGGCAATAACAAGAAGCTGTTTTTCCTGCCAGAGGTTACCTGCTTCTATTACATTTGTGTTTAGCTGTGACTATTAGGGGGAGTTTTGGCAAAAAACTGCCTATTAGGGAAGTTTTGGCAAAAAACTGCCTATTAGGAGAGTTTTGGCAAAAAAAATTCCCCTTGGTACTTGATGCCTCTCCACAACGATTCTTTAAAAATGGAGACAGATTCTTTTTTTCTGCCTTATGCAGTGATGGAGTGACATCTTGGAAGAACACATATTTCTACATTGGAAGGTGCTATGGGGCCTCCAACAAAATGAATGAAAAAGAACCACATCAAAACACATTGTCATGCAATTTAAAATCACTGGGGATGAAGAGATCTTCCAAGTCTGAAGTAAGAAAAAAATTGAGTCACATCAAAAACTTCAGGAATCAGACCAGTACCAGATTTCTCTATAGTCAAACTGAGAAAGAAACCAATGGAACAGCAGATTCTGGCTAAATGATTTTCAATACGGAAATTTATACTCCTCAACGTTACCAATTAAATCTGAGGCAATTAGTCAGGACATCTTCTGACATACACTCATAAAAATGTTAACTTCCACACCCATTCTCAGGAAGCCGCTGTAACATATGCTCCATCAGAACAATGGGTAAAGCAAGAAAGAGAAAAATACACATTCAGGAAAAGATCTAACTTTTGAGTAACGTCATGAGAATTTTCCAGTTGATGATGATGAAAAGCAATTTTACGGTGACAGCTAGGTAGCAGACCTAGACTAATTATGCACAGATTAGGAAAGAAAGACAGCAATCTCCAGTAAGAATATTGTAATAAAAAGTAACTAAAAAAAAGAAAACCAAAAGAGTTTTGATTTGCTTTAATATATTGAAGGGAGGTGTATTTTTCTGAGAGACTTTAAGCCCAAATTAGAGACGAGTAATAGAAGACTCTTCAGAGTCCCTTGGACTGCAAGGAGATCCAACCAATCCATTCTAAAGGAGATCAGCCCTGGGATTTCTTTGGAGGGAATGATGCTGAAGCTGAAACTCCAGTACTTTGGCCACCTCATGCGAAGAGCTGACTCATTGGAAAAGACTCTGATGCTGGGAGGGATTGGGGGCAGGAGGAGAAGGGGATGACAGAGGATGAGATGGCTGGATGGCGTCACTGACTCGATGGACGTGAGTCTGAGTGAACTCCGGGAGATGGTGATGGACAGGGAGGCCTGGCGTGCTGCGATTCATGGGGTCGCCTAGAGTCGGACACGACTGAGCGACTGAACTGAACTGACTGAATAGAAAACTAAGGATACCAATGGAAAATGAGGCACCTAAAAGGCAAGGAAAGCCAAAGGTTATTTAAAAGAAGGGAATTTACCCCTTGTCTACTAATCAATAATACAAATCTTAACTTTTAAATGTGACATAACTATTGGAATGGTAGGAATCACCAAAGGCAAAATTACTGCATTCAGATTTTTAAAAATTAGTGAGAGGACTTCTGGTTTCCAGTCTAGCCTGTGAGAACCTTGAAAGTAGTCACTTCGTCTTAACAAATGAAAAGTCAAACAAACCAGAAAATGAACAAATCTTCATAGATACTCAGGAAGATACAGAGACCCACTACTTACCAGGGCAGAAATCCAAAAGCTGACACAACCACAGGAGCCAGCATCAGGGTGGAAAACCTGAACTCTACCTGAGGAATTGCCAGAGGCTCAGCAGGGAGAGGTCTGAGAGACAAAAACCACAGTGGGACTCAGTCCCTGATGGTGGGGGCATGACACAATTTTGTGATTTTTACTTCCTGGAGTTCTGCCAGGTTCTCACAGTGAATATAAGGAAAAACAAAGATTGTGTTTCTGGTAGGCGGATGGGAAAAGGAATTATTCTGAAACAAATCTACATATTCCGTTCTTTTTAACAAGGTTAACAAGGTCAGCTTTCTAGAGCACATAGTTACACCGGAGCATAGTCTGAAGTGGTTTTATCAGACCTAACTTAACTGGCGGAGGGGAAAAACCTTCACCAAGATTAATTAGGAAATCAAACCTGACTATTCATTGGAAGGACTGATGCTGAAGCTGAAGCTCTAATACTCTGGTTACCTGATGCAAAGAGCTGAATCGTTGGAAAAGACCCTGATGCTGGGAAAGATTGAAGGCAGGAGGAGAAGGGGATGACAGAGGGTGAGATGGTTGGATGGCATCACCGACTCAATGGACATTAGTTTGAGTAAACTCCAGGAGATGCTGAAGGATAGGGAACCCTGGTGTGCTGCATTTCATGGGGTTGCAAAGAGTTGGACATGACTTAGCAACAAGCCCCTCCAGCCATATCATCCCACTGATGAAGGTGGGAGTGGGGCAAGACTCAGAAACACATGTGAAGGTCACAGTCATGACAAACAGCCTCACTAAAACACTAATCACACGCTTATAGAGGGTCTCCTTGCCCACATACCATACAGTCACATTACTAAAGGATTATAGTTGCTCTTTCTACCCAGTATATTATTAATATTCTGGCTTTTAAAACAAATTACAAGCCATACTAAAAGGTAAATAAGTAAATAAAATTTAAAAAATAAAAAAACACATTCTGAAGAGACAGAGTAAGCATCAAAACCAGATTCAGATACAGCAGGGAAGCTGGAATTATAAGACAAGGAATTTCAAACAACTGTGATTAATAAAATCAAGGCTCTGATGGATAAGTAGACAGTATGTAACAGTAATGAAGAATGTCTTTGATGGACTTATTAATATACTGAATGTGGCTGAGGAAAGAATCTCTGAACTTGAGGCTATCTCACTAGAAACCTCCAAATGGGAAAAACATACAGAAAAAAAAAAAGTAGGAAAAAAAAAAAAAGGAAATAGAATATCTAAGAACTATGGGGCAACTACATAAGTGTATCCATAATATAGTACAAAGGTAATAGCAATGTCAGAAGGAGATGGAAGACAGGTAAAGAAACAGAAGAACATATTTCATGCAATAATAACAGAATCTCCCCCAAATTAATGTCACATACTCAATCACAGGTCCAGAAAGCTCAGAGAACATCAAACACGATGAAAGCCAACATCTGGGCATCATTTTCAAACTACAGAAAATCAAAACTGAAGACAACTTCCTGTAAGAACTTGGGGGAAAACTTACCTGTAAAGGGACAGAGATAAGAATTACATCTCATCTCTCCTCAGAATTCATGTGAGCAACAAGAGAGAAGAGTGAAATATTTAAAATGCTCAGAGGAAAGCAAAAAACCCAACAAGAACATAGAATTTTATGTTCTGTGCAATTATCATTCAAAGTGAAGGAGAAATAAAGACATGCTCAGAAAAACAAAAATTAAGGGAATTTGTTGCCAGTAGACTTTCCTTGAAAGAAATATTAAAAATAATTCTTTGGTGAGAAGGAAAACACATATAGATCAGAAACTTAGATATACATAAAGAAAGGAAAGCATTGGAGAAGGAATAAATGAAATAAAACATTTACTTATTAATTGATCTAACATAACAGTTTGTTCAAAATAACAATGCATCTGAATATGTATGCTCATGCATAATATATGTGACAGGTGCGCTGTTAGAATATGTACTCAGCATGTACTCAGTCGCCCAGTCGTGTTTGACTCTGAGACGCCATGGATTGTAGCCCTCCAGGCTCCTCTCTCCATGGGTTTCTCCAGGCAAGAATACTGTTAATGGGTTGCCATTTCCTAGTCCAGGGGATCTTCTGGACCCCGGGACCAAACCCATGTCTCTTGTGTCTCCTACATTGGCAGGAGGGTGCTTTACCACTTTCTTTGGGTGGGAAGTCCCTAAAATATGCATGCTTATGTATAAGTGAAATGAATCACAGCAAGAATGCAAAAGATGAGAGGAAGACTTTAGGATTTTTTTCCTATTGTAAAGCACTTACACTATCTATGAAGTGGTATAATGCTCTTTGAAAGTGGGCTTGGATTAATTGTACACATATTGTAAACTCAAGGGTAATGACTAAAAAGAATTTGTAAAAGTAACTGGTATGCTAAGGAGGAGAGAAAATTGAACTATAAAATGCTCAGTTAATCACAAAGATAGGAAAAAAGGAGACACAAACAGAAACAAAGAACACAGGCAAAACAGCAACAAATATGGTAGATTAATCTAGTTATTGTACAGTTCTTCTGTGTATTCTTGCCACCTCTTCTTAATATCTTCTGCTTCTGTTAGGTCCATAATGTTTCTGTCCTTTATTGTTCCCATCTTTGCATGAAATGGTCCCTTGATATCTCTAATTTTCTTGAAGAAAAATTTTTCAAGAATTTTCCCTAGTCTTTCCCATTCTATTCTTTTCCTCTATTTCTTTGCATTTCACTGAAGAAGGCTTTCTTATCTCTCCTTGCCATTCTTTGGAACTCTGCATTCAAATGGGTATATCTTTCCTTTTCTCCTTGCCCTTCACTTCTCTTCTATTTGCAGGTATTTGTAAGGCCTCCTCAGACAACGTTTGGCCTTTTTGCATTTCTTTTCCTTGGGGATGGTCTTGATCCCTGCCTCCTGATCAGTGTCACGAACCTCTGCCCATAGTTCATCAGGCACTCTGTCTATCAGATCTAATCCCTTGAACCTATTTCTCACTTCCAAAGTATAATCATAAGGGATTTGATTTAGGTCATAACTAGAGGTTCTAGTGGTTTTCCCTGCTGCTGCTCAGTCGCTTCAGTCGTGTCTGACTCTGTGCGACCCCAGAGACAGCAGCCCACAAGGCTCCCCCGTCCCTGGGGTTCTCCAGGCAAGAACACTGGAGTGGGCTGCCATTTCCTTCTCCATGGTTTTCCATGGTTTTCCCTACCTCTTTCAATTTAAGTCTGAATTTGGCAATAAGGAGTTCATGGTCTCAGCCACAATTAACTCCCAGTCTTGTTTTTGCTAACTGTAGAGTGTCTCCATCTTTGGCTGCAAAAAATATAATCAATCTGATTTCGGTATTGACCACCTGGTGAAGTCCATGTGGAGAGTCTTCTCTTTTGTTGTTGGAAGAATGTTTTTGCTGCGACAAATGTGTAAAAGTTGGTAAAACTCTATTAGCCTTTGCTGTGCTTCATTCAGATAATCATGATGGTGTGAGCACTTACCTAGAGCCAGACATCCTGGAATGCAAAGTTAAGTGGTCCTTATGAAGCATCACTACAAACAAAGCTAGTGGAGGTGATGGAATTCCACTTGAGCTATTTCAAATCATAAAAGATGATGCAGTGAAAGTGCTTCACTCAATATGCCAGTAAATTTGGACAACTCAGCAGTGACCATTAGACTGGAAAAGGCCAGTCTTCATTCCAATCTCAAATAAGGGCAATGCCAAAGAATGCTCAAACTACTGCACAATTGCACTCATCTCACATGCTAGCAAAGTAATGCTCAAAATTCTCCAAGCCAGGCTTCAGCAGTACATGAACTGTGAACTTCCAGATATTCAATCTAGATTTAGAAAAGGCAGAGGAACCAGAGATCAAATTGCCAACATCCGTTGAATTAAAAAAGCGAGAGAGTTTCAGAGAAACATCTACTTTTGCTTCTTTGACTATGCCAAAGCCTTTGACTGTGTGGACCACAACAAACTGTGGAAAATTCTTACAGAGCTGGGAATATCAGACCACCTGACCTGCCTTTTGAGAAATCTGTATGCAGGTCGAGAGGCAACAGTTAGAACTGGACATGGAACAACAGACTGGTTCCAAGTTGGGAAAGGAGTACATCAAGGCTGTATATTGTTACCCTTATTTAACTTCTTATTTAACTTTTTTTTTAAAATTTTATTTATTTTTTTATTTTTTAAATTTTAAAATCTTTAATTCTTACATGCGTTCCCAAACATGAACCCCCCTCCCACCTCCCTCCCCATAACATCTCTCTGGGTCATCCCCATGCACCAGCTCCAAGCATGCTGTATCCTGCATCAGATATAGACTGGCGATTCAATTCTTACATGATAGTATACATGTTAGAATGTCATTATTTAACTTTTTTAACTTCTATGCAGAGTACATCATGAGAAACACTGGGCTGGAAGAAGCACAAGCTAGAATCAAGATTGCCAGCAGAAATATCAATAACCTCAGATATGCAGATGACACCACCCTTATGGCAGAAAGTGAAGAGGAACTAAACAGCCTCTTGATGAAAGTGAAAGAGGAGAGTGAAAAAGTTGGCTTAAAACTCAACATTCAGAAAACTGAGATCATGGCATCTGGTCCCATCACTTCATGGGAACCACTGGAAACAGTGACAGACTTTATTTTGGGGGGGGCTCCAAAAGAACTGCAGATGTTGATTGCAGCCATGAAATTAAAAGATGCTTGCTCCTTGGAAGAAAAGTTGTGACCAACATATACAGCATATTAAAAAGCAGAGACACTACTTTGCCAACAAAGGTCCATCTAGTCAAAGCTATGGTTTTTCCAGTAGTCATGTATGGATGTGAGAGTTGGACTATAAGAAAGCTGAGCACCAAAGAATCGATACTTTTGAACTGTGATGTTGGAGAAGACTCTTGAGAGCACCTTGGACTACGAGGAGATCCAACCAGTCCATCCTAAGGGAAATCAGTCTTGAATATTCATTTGAAGGACTGATGCTGAAGCTAAAACTCCAATACTGTGGCCACTTGATGTGAAGAACTGACTCATTTTAAAAGACCCTGATGCTGGGAAAGATCAAAGGTGGGAGGAGAAGGGGACAGCAGAGGAAGAGATGGTTGTATTGAATCAGCAACTCAATGGACATGAGTCTGAGTAAAGTCCGGGAGTTTGTGATAGACAGGGAGCCCTGGCGTTCTGTAGTCCATGGGATGGCAAAGAGTCGTACATGACTGAGGGACAGAACTGAACTGAATCAGTTACTGATACATGAATAATCACTTCGAATGTTAATGGTCAAAATATACCAATTAAAAGAGATTATCAGAGTGGCTTAAAACACAAGACTGAACTATACATTCTCTACAGAAAATGCACTTTAAAAATAAAGACACATTTAAATTTAAAGGGATAGAGAAAGATATTCCATACTAACAAGAACTGAAAGAAGTAAGATTAGTTATATTGCTTCAGACAGACCATATTTTAATGCAAGAAAAATGATCAGGGATAAGCCAATGCATTATGCAATAATAAAGGGAGAATTCTTCAAGAAGATATAAAAGTCCTTGATATGGGCTTAATATCAGATCATCCAAATGTGTGAGGCAATAATCAATAGATCTTCATAGAGAAAAAGTTGAATCCACTATCATAGCTGGGGACATCAATACCTCTCAGAAATGAATCCAACAAGCAGAAAATCAGTAGGAACATAGCTGAATTCAACACATCAATCTACAGGATATAATTGGTATATACAGACTACTTCATCCAACAACAGCACAATACATTTCTTCTCAGGCTAACATGGAACACTCATCAAGATAGATCACATTCTGGGCCATAAAGCACACCTTAAAAATTCAAAACAATAGAAATCATACAATGTTTGCTCTTAGAACATGGTACAATTAAACTAGAAACCAACAGCAGAAAGATAGCTGAAAAATCCCCAAATACATGGAGAATAAACAGCACATGGATGAAAAACGCATGGGCTAAAGAAGAAATCTCAGAAAAATAAAATTATATTTTGAACAAAATAAAAATGAAAATATTACATATCAAGATTTGTGGGATGCAGTGAAAACAGTTTAGAGAGAAACTGATAGCCTTTTCCAGGTTTTGATATGTGGTACTGAGTGCAGGGAAGGAGAGATGAATAGAACACAGAGGATTTTTTAAGGCAGTGAAAATACCCAGTGTGATACAATAATGATGGATTCATGTGATAATACATTTGTCCAAACCCATAGATTACACTGGAGAAGGAAATGGCAACCCACTCCAGTTTTCTTACCTGGAGAACTCCATGGACAGAGGAACCTGGCTGGCTATAGTCCATTGTCCCGCAAAGAGTTGAACACGACTGAGTGACTAACACACACATAGAATACATATCACCAAGAATGAACTGTAAGTTATACACTTTGAGTGATTATGTTGTGTCAATGGAGGTTTATTCTTGACTTGAAAAAAAAAGTGCTCTTTTTAAAAACATTTTTTGATATTGGAGTATAGTTGATTAAGGGTCTTCCCAGGTGGCATTAGTGGTAAAGAACCCTCCTGCCAAGCAGATGTATGAGACGTGAGTTTGAGCCCTGGGTTCGCTAGATCTCCTGGAGAAGGAAACTGCAACCCTCTTCAATATTCTTGCCTGGAAAATCTTGTGGACAGATGAGCCTGGTGGGCTACAGTCCACGGGATCGCAAAGAGTTGGACATGACTGAAGTGACTTAGCATAGTTAATGAACAATGTTGTGACAGTTTTAGGTGTATAGCAAAATGATTCATTTATGCGTGTATTAATGCATACATCTATTGTTTTTCAAATTCTTTTCCCATTAGGTTGTTACATAGTATTGAGCAGGGTTTCCTGTGCTATATACAGTAGGTCTTAGCAGTGAGTACCTGTCAGTCCCATCTCTCTAATGATCCCTTCACCCCACCCTTTCCCCAAGGGAGAAGTTCAGTTTCTTAGGTCTGTGAGTTTGTTTCTGTTTCAAAACTAAGTTCGCCTGTGTCATTTCTTTTTAGATTCTGCATATAAGTTGATATAATATTGAACACTGGGGTGCATGTGTCCTTTCAGACCATGCTTTTCTCCAGATATATGCCCAGGAGTGGGATTGCAAAGTCATATGGTAGCTCTATTTTTCGTTTTTTAAGGAATCCCCATACTTTACTCCATAGTAGCTATACCAATTTACATTCTTACCGACAGTGTAGGAAGATTCCCTTCTCACCACACCCTCTCCAGAATTTATTGTTGTAGGATTTTTTTTCATGATAGCTGTAAAAATGTAACATTTTGGTGAGTGATGTTGATAATGGAAAATCAATATTTCCCAGTGATGTTGTATATGGGAAATCTGTATCTTCTAGTTTTGTTGTAAGCTTAAAACTGCTCTAAAAAGTCTTTATTGAAATAGTGGATGGATGAGTTCAACATAAAATTGAAATTTATGTTGAAAATCTCATAAATTTGTGTGTGGGGAAGGGGATAATAAGATAACTAAAAACACATGAAAAGAGATACAGAGTATGCTTGTGAGAAGAGGTCCACTCTTGATCACTGGCTCGTTTCATCTTTTATTGGTTCACCCTCTTGCTGCCATTCCACCAGGTTTAAGTTTTCCAATGAGACTAAGAATAGACCCTGTACCCATGTCTTAAAATCCTATCTTAATTCTAGCTAATCTTTCAACTTATTCCTTCCTGATTGCTATGTGACTAATTAGGGCTCTTTTAACTGAAATTTAAAACAGGAATAACTGTATCTTAATAGCATGACACCTACTATTGCAAACAGTTAACATTAAAAATCCACAAACTGGCAAGTTCCCAATGGAAGTACCTGACTCAAAAATGATTTTTAAAGCAGTGTGTGTTTCCATAGGAAATGATAACGTAGATTTAGGTATGACCTACTTAATTTCCCTGGTTCTCATCCAATAGTGAAACCAAATTAGAGCACAGAGTGTAAATCAGTGATTCTCAGTTTAATTACTGGTTTTATACTTAATAATTATATCATTTTGGAAAGCACTAAGTTATTTACCTTCTCTGAATGGGATTTTCTAACTTACTCTAAGTTGAAGTCATAATTGTAATTTATCTCGAAAGATTTTTAAAGTTATTAAATGGAGAAAAAGGTTTTGTAAATTATTTAGGCCATTACTTAGCACTTACTAATTACTCAAAGAAGAGATGGCCATTTACTCTAAATTGCATTCTATTCTTACATAATTATCTTGGAAACAGAAAAAAAAATTATAGACCAAATATAGATACACAATTGACCCTCAAACAACTCACGTGTTAGGATCCAACCCCTGGCACAGTTGAAAATTTGTGTATAATTTATAATCAGCACTCTATACATGCAATTCATCTGTATCTTTAGATTCAATCAACCTCAGCTCTTGTGATTTGTAGTATTCACTACTGAAAAAATTCCATGTGGAAGTGGACCCATGAAGTTCAACATCATGTTTGTCAAGAGAAAACTGTACTTTTGTGTTTTAAAGAGGAAAGTTTACTCACTTTTATAAATACTTGTAAATGCTTGTAAAAACGTTTATAAATACTTGAAAATAACACAATCTGGAGGGTCAATGGGGTATATATTAAAACAATGATGGTTCTCAACAAAGCTATTTATTGAAGAAATATCTGAAAACACTTGTGTGTGGGACCTATAAAAATTTGCCTATCACTTTCTTGTGGAGAGTATAAGCTGCTAAGTCGCTTCAGTCATGTCTGACTCTGTGTGACCCCATAGATGGCAGCCCATGAGGGTCCCCCGTCCCTGGGATTCTCCAGGCAAGAACACTAGAGTGGGTTGTCATTTCCTTCTCCAATGTATGAAAGTGAAAAGTGAAAGTGAAGTCGTTCAGTCGTGTCTGACTCTCAGCGACCCCATGGACTGCAGCCTACCAGGCTCCTCCATCCATGAGATTTTCCAGGCAAGAGTGCTGGAGTGGGAGAGTATATACTCATTAAATATTTATTGAATGGAAGTGACATTTTAAGAATTAGTTAAATATTGTAGGAGATTATATACAAAAGGAATTGCATGAATTTCTTTTCCATTCATTCAATCAACAAATATGGATGGCCTGACATTGTGTGAACTGCTATGATACAGATGTGAATAGAATCCATACTTTGGTCTCCAGGAACTCTGTCAGGTGAGAGCTTGAAACATTAAAAAAAATATAGCAGACCGGTTTTCTTCTTGGTCAGTGAAGATAAGAATGTTTACCTAGAAGGCTGAAATATTAAATGTTTGTTTTGTACATTTATTAATAGAAAAAAAATAAAGCAAATTAGCAAACTACTAGAAGCAATTTCTTGGGAAAAGCAACTTTTTAGATATGTAATAATGTGATTGATTAAGAGCAATATTTTGCAACCTGTATCCACATAGTACTGTATTGATTTTCAATACACACAACTAGGACCAAGAAGATATCAAGATACTCAAGCACATTCTGAATTATTTTGGATTGATCAGATGTAATAGAATTCATGATTAATTGAGAGGCATATCAAAAGTGTGTTGTACTTTAGTGTTGGATCTGTGCTGGAGGAGAGTAAAAATCATAGTGAACGAGACCTGTAAGGCAAGCATGCTGTGCTGTGCTTAGTCATTCAGTCATGTCTGACTCTTTGTGACCCCATGGACTGTAGCCCACCAGGCTCCTTCGTCCATGAGGATTCTCCAGGCAAGAATATTGGAGTGGGTTGCCATGCCCTCCTCCAGGAGATCTTCCCAACCCAGGGATCTGTGGAGGATTCTTTACCCACTGAGCCACCAGAAAAACCCTGTAACTCCAGTGTATCAAATCCTTAATTTCCCACTTCTACCACCTCCATTCCTTGTTTTAAACCCTTCAGGCATTCTTGTTATTCTTAAAATAAAAATAAAGGGACCCTCCCTAGGATAATTTAGAATGTCCTGTCTGATCTAGCTCTAATTTCTCTAGTTTCATCTGCTACCAGCCTTCTTAATCTCACTCTTAACTCTCTTTCTTCTGCATCTCATATAACAGATTTTAGTCCCATTTCTTGCCATAACACCTTTCCCAGAGGACCTGCTTGTAAAATCAGCTTCTACTGACTGAAATGCCCTTTACACATTCTTGTTTTCATATTACTCCTTGTTATCAAAATAAAAGTCATTTGAATGTTCCATTATTCATTCATAGTCATGTTACATATTTTAGCTTTAGTCTCATATTTTACACATCTTTTGTATTCTGTCTAAATGCTTTATATCCACCCCATTTCCTTCTTTATTCAGATGTCTGTACTCATCCCAATCAGACATTCCCTGATCAAAGAAGTCTTTCCTGATCTCCTTAATTAAGCCAAATCTCAATTATATGCTCTGATTCCAGGTACCTTTCTTTCATTGTACTTATTATTACAATAAATAGATTTATTTCTCTTTTTTAAATGTTGTATCTCCCACTACAATATAAGGCCCTTGCAAAAAGACCATCTGTCTGATTTTGCTTGCTAGGTTAGATATTCAATATGATTTGTAGGTTAAACAAACATCTAGCCATTTCAATATACTACACAGAAATGTATGTAAAATTAAAGTCTTTGGCAGGATGTAGTTATATTTAATTTCCTATGTAATTTCCATTTTATAATCTTTTGGGGAAGTAATTTCCATCTTATGTTTTCAATGTGTATGTATATGTATATGTGTGTATATATATAGGCTCAGTCACGTCCAGTTCTTTGTGATCCCATGAACTGTAGCCCACCAGGTTCCTCTGTTCATGGGGTTTCCTAGGCAAGACTAAGGACTTCCCTGGTGGCTCAGATGGTAAAGCATCTGTCTACAATGTGGGAGACCCGGGTTCGATTCCTGGGTTGGGAAGATCCCCTGGAGAAGGAAATGGCAATCCACTCCAGGACTATTGCCTGGAAAATACCATGGACAGAGGAGTCTGGTAGGCTACAGCCCATGGGGTTGCAAGGAGTCGGACACGACTGAGCGACTTCACTTTCAGGCAAGACTACTGGAGTGCATTGCCAAAAGGCAAGTTTAGTTTGTGTGTGTAATTTGTTTGTTTGTTTTGACTACACAACAAGTAGAGAAAATATTTGGTCCTCCACTTAAACACAACTCCCCACATATATACACACTACACTTGACTTTTAAATATATTCTGTCATATGTATGTGTATATATATGTCATGGTCTGAGCATGGGTTGGAAAAGAATTTCCAGACACAAGGCAGGATGAAATAAGAATAAAGTTTATTAGAGTGGGGTGGGACGAGTCACTGACAGCACAGTGGGCCAGCTTCTGATAGTCAGGGAGAGTCGATGTTGAACCGGGGTTCTTGATTCATTTTTATACCCTGGGTATAAGGAGTGGTATAGGAGTCTGGCAGGTCATTTGCTGATTGGATGAGATAGACTTATTGTGGGGGAGGGAGAAAGGCAGATATCTTCTCCCTATATGTTTATACTGGTCAGGAAGACCTGGAATTCATTAATAGTTACAACATTGGGAATGGGAGGGAAGGTCAGTAAGGGTCTGGTTTTTCCATTCTTGCATTCCAAGACCCTCCTTGGTTTCATCTGCTCTTTTGTCTTTGGGTCACCACATTCCTTCCCTCTTTATTTTTAGGGCCAATTATTTGGCCCCTTTTGATACCCTGCTCACGTCTATTTACCTATTTCCTTTCTCAGGCATTTGGGAACCTGGTCTCAAGGGAAAAGTGGCGATGACCACTCTGGCTTCTTCAGGCTGTACAGGGGCAGTCATGGGGCTCTGGGTTCCCTTTGCCTGCTCTCTGTCAGGGTATACTTAGGGAGGAAAGTTGGACTCCACAGAATGATATGGCATGGTATATCCATGAAAGATATAACACTGTCCGAGTATCCACTGGCTGGTATCCTTTTTGTAAGATCATTTGGAACTGGATCTTCTGAACCTTTTGGGAGATGAACTTAGATAATGTGTTAATACATGGGCTAAACAGTAATATCAGGAGGAAGGTGATGGAAGGTCAAAGGAGAGGATAAAACCATGTTACATTAGGTAGGGCCCCTTTGATAGTTTCCCAAATGGTATTTGCATCTGGGGCCCCTTTCCCAAAGGAAAGTAACCATTTAGCTTGTTCATATATTTTCTTAATATCCTCTTCTACTAGGCCACTACTATTAATATATGTGCAAAAAGCTTTGTTGATGACTGCGCAAACTCACCTTTGTTTGGTTGGGAGATAATCTAAGGCCCTTCGGTTGTCTGTTACCATTTCTGCTAAAGAATTAGACTAGGAATGTGGTGACCCAAGGACACACAAGAGCAGGTGAAACCAAGGAAAGTCTTGGAATGCAAGAGCAGATGAAACCAAGGAGGGTCTTGGAATGCAGGAATGGAAAAATCAGACACTTATCGACCTGCCTTTCCATCCCCAATGTTGCAACTGTTAATGATTTCCATGTCTATTAATGAATTCCATGTCCTCCTGACCAGTATAATATGTCTCTCCTCCTTCCCATATAGGAGCAGGTATTTGCCTTAACACCCCCCACTTCCTCCATCCAATAAGATTAACTCAGTTCAGTTCAGTTCAGTTCATTTCAGTCGCTCAGTCGTGTCCGACTCTTTGTGACCCCATGAGTCGCAGCACAGTAGGCCTCCCTGTCCATCACCAACTCCTTGAGATCACTCAGACTCACATCCATCGAGTCAGTGATGACATCCAGCCATCTCATCCTCTGTCATCCCCTTCTCCTCCTGCCCCCAATCCCTCCCAGCATCAGAGTCTTTTCCAATGAGTCAACTCTTTGCATGAGGTGGCCAGAGTACTGGAGTTTCAGCTTTAGCATCATTCCTTCCAAAGAAATCCCAGGGCTGATCTCATCCAGAATGGACTGGTTGGATCTCCTTGCAGTCCCAGGGACTCTCAAGAGTCTTCTCCAACACCACAGTTCAAAAGCATCAATTCTTCGGTGCTCAGCCTTCTTCACAGTCCAACTCTCACATCCATACATGACCACAGGAAAAACCATAGCCTTGACTAGACGGACCTTAGCTGGCAAATTAACGTCTCTGCTTTTAAATATGATATCTAGGCTGGTCATTACTTTTCTTCCAAGGAGTAAGTGTCTTTTAATTTCATGGCTGCAATCACCATCTGCAGTGATTTTGGAGCCACCAAAACTAAAGTCTGACACTGTTTCCACTATTTCCCCATCTATTTGCCATGAAGTGATGGGACCAGATGCCATGATCTTCGTTTTCTGAATGTTGAACTTTAAGTCAACTCTTTCACTCTCCACTTTCACTTTCATCAAGAGGCTTTTTAGTTCCTCTTCACTTTCTGCCATAAGGGTGGGGTCATCTACACATCTGAGGTTATTGATATTTTTCCCTGCAATCTTGAATCCAGCTTGTGTTTCTTCCAGTCCAGCGTTTCTCATGATGTACTCTGAATATATGTTAAATAAGAAGGGTGACAATATACAACCTTGATGTGGTCCTTTTCCTATTTGAAACCAGTCTGTTTTTCCATGTCCAGTTCTAACTGTTGCTTCCCGACCTGCATAAAGATTTCTCAAGAGGCAGGTCAAGTGGTCTGGTATTCCCATCTCTTTCAGAATTTTCCACAGTTTATTTTGATCCACACAGTCAAAGGCTTTGGCATAGTCAATAAAGCAGAAATAGATGTTTTTTCTAGAAGTCTCTTGCTTTTTCCATGATCCAGCGGATGTTGGCAATTTGATCTCTGGTTCCTCTGCCTTTTCGAAAACCAGCTTGAACATCAGGGAGTTTATGGTTCACGTATTGCTGAAGCCTGGCTTGGAGAATTTTAAGCATTACTTTACTAGCATGTAAGATGAGTGCAATTGTGCGGTAGTTTGAGCATTACTTGGCATTGACTTTCTTTCGGATTGCAATGAAAACTGACCTTTCCCCGTCCTGTAGCCACTGCTGAGTTTTCCAAATTTGCTGGCATATTGAGTGCAGCACTTTCACAGCATCACCTTTCAGGATTTGAAATAGCTCCACTGGAATTCCATCACCTCCACTAGCTTTGCTCATAGTGATGCTTTCTAAGGCCCACTTGACTTCACATTCCAGGATGTCTGGCTCTAGATGAGTGATCACATCATCGTGATTATGGGAGTCGTGAAGATCTTTTTTGTACAGTTCCTCTGTGTATTCTTGCCACCTCTTCTTAATATCTTCTGCTTTTGTTAGGTCCATTCCATTTCTGTCCTTTATCGAGCCCATCTTTGCATGAAATATTCCCTTGGTATCTCTAATTTTCTTGAAGAGATCTCTAGTCTTTCCTATTCTCTTTTTTTCCTCTATTTCTTTGCATTGATCGCTGAAGAAGGCTTTCTTATGTCTTCTTGCTATTCTTTGGAACTCTGCATATAAATGCTTATATCTTTCCTTTTCTCCTTTGCTTTTTGCCTCTCTTCTTTTCACAGCTATTTGTAAGGTGTCCCCAGATAGCCATTTTTCTTTTTTGCATTTCCTTTCCATTGGGATGGTCTTGATCCCTGTCTCCTGTACAATGTCACGAACCTCATTCTATAGTTCATCAGGCACTCTATCAGATCTAGGCCCTTCAATCTATTTCTCACTTCCACTGTATAATCATAAGGGATTTTATTTAGGTCATACCTGAATAGTCTAGCAGTTTTCCCTACTTTCTTCAATATAAGTCTGAATTTGGTAATAAGGAGTTCATGATCTGAGCTACAGTCAGCTCCTGGTCTTGTTTTTGTTGACTGTATACAGCTTCTCCATCTTTGGCTGCAAAGAATATAATCAATCTGATTTTGGTGTTGACCATCTGGTGATGTCCATGTGTAGAGTCTTCTCTTGTGTTGTTGGGAGAGGGTGTTTGCTATGACCAGTGCATTTTCTTGGCAAAACTCTCTTAGTCTTTGCCCTGCTTCATTCCGCATTCCAAGGCCAAATTTGCCTGTTACTCCAGGTGTTTCTTGACTTCCTACTTTTGTATTCCAGTCCCCTATAATGAAAAGGACATCATTTTTGGGTGTTAGTTCTAAAAGGTCTTGTAGGTCTTCATAGAACCGTTCAACTTCAGCTTATTCAGTGTTACTGGTTGGGGCATAGACTTAGATAACTGTGATATTGAGTGGTTTGCCTTGGAGACGAAAAGAGATCATTCTGTCATTTTTGAGATTGCATCCAAGTACTGCATTTTGGACTCTTTTGTTGACCATGATGGCTACTCCATTTCTTCTGAGGGATTCCTGTCCACCCTAGTAGATATTATTGTCATCTGAGTTAAATTCACCCATTCCAGTCCTTTTTAGTTAGCTGATTCCTAGAATGTTGACGTTCACTCTTGCCATCTCTTGTTTGACCACTTCCAATTTGCCTTGATTCATGGACCTGACATTCCAGGTTCCTATGCAATATTGCTCTTTACAGCATCGGACCTTGCTTCTATCACCAGTCACATCCACAGTTGGGTATTATTTTTGCTTTGGCTCCATCCCTTCATTCTTTCTGGAGTTATTTCTCCACTGATTACCAGTAGCGCATTGGGCACCTACTCACCTGGGGAGTTCATTTTTCGGTATCCTATCACTTTGCCTTTTCATACTGTTCATGGGGTTCTCAAGGCAAGAATACTGAAGTGGTTTGCCATTCCCTTCTCCAGTGGCCCACATTCTGTCAGACCCTCCACCGTGACCTGCCCTTCTTGGGTTGCCATGCGGGCATGGCTTAGTTTTCAGCAAATGACCTGCAAGATCCCTATGCTGCTCCTTACACCTAGGGTATAAAACTAAATCTAATATCCCTGTTCAATATTGATTCTCCCTGAGCTGGCCCACTGTTCTAACCCTGTCTCCAATTCTAATAAACTTTATTTCCCTCTCATTCTGTATCATGTCTGGAAATTCTTTTCCAACCTACACCTGGAACACAACATTTTATATGTGTATAGATATATGCATGTGTTTTCAATTTCACACCATGCTAAGTTTTTATTCACTCAATGCTATTTTACTTATTTGTTGTGAGACTTTAGCTGATAATTACAAGCTCTTAAAAAGATTAGTTAAAATACTGTAAAGAAGAGCAATGAGTTCTTATACTGTATCTTATACTGTATACTTAATCTCACACCATGCTGTTTTTATTCACTCAATGCCATTTTACTTAATTGTTGTGAGACTTAGCTGACAATCACAAGTTCTTAAAAAGATTAATTAAAATACTATAAAGAAGAGCACAGAGTTCTTATACTGTATTTTATGCTGTATACTGTTAGGAGGAAGAAGGCAATGGCAATCCACTCCAGTACTCTTGCCTGGAAAATCCCATGGATGGAGGAGCCTGGTAGGCTGCAGTCCATGGGGTCGCTAAGAGTTGGACATGACTGAGCGACTTCACTTTCACTTTCATGCATTAGAGAAGGAAGTGGAAACCCATTCCAGAGTTCTTGCCTGGAGAATCTCAGAGACGGGGGAGCCTGGTGGGCTGCCGTCTATGCAGTCGCACAGAGTCAGACACGACTGAAGCAACTTAGCAGCAGCAGCTACAGCATAGTGTTTCGAAAGAACATGCATACAATTTTTATAACATTGACTTAAAATATCTTTGTATAGGTCATTTCTGATCTGTAAATTTGTCTTTATTTTAATTTTGAAACATAGGATTTATTTCTATTAGGTAGGTAGTTAGAATAGGATAAAGGAATCCAGAATGGTGGTGGCTAAAAGAGAAAGAAGGGAAAAGCCCACGGAAATAGAAGAAAGGAAGGTCAGAGGACCAGAGACAGACCCTCAGGTAAAACAAACAGCACTCCTGGCTAGCCCAATTTACACAGGGCAGGCTCAGGGGGAGAGAAAAAACACATAAAAAGAGGAGGCAAAATTGAGGCAAGGGGCCTCTCTTCTCTTTGCTTGCCAAATAAAACTGAGCTGTAACACTGGTCCGTCCACTACTTCAAATTTTTGCTGCCGCAAGACAGAACTGGGTAAATTACAAACTCCCTCGTCATTTCTATTTATTTCCAACAAATATTTAAATAAGATTCACTCTTAATTTTTTTTTTTCTGGTTGTCACTTGAATTTAGATCTGGTCCCTAAGATCTATTGACATTTCTTGCCAGTAGGTAAAAAAAAAAAAAAAAAAAAAAAACAAATCCCAGTTAACTTAAATCATGAAAGATAATTGTTAGTGCATTTTAGTCAGTGTTGCTTAGGACAAAGGCAGTTTTTCAGTATTAACTCATTTATAAACTCTCCAATTCAGTTTTTCTTTTTTTTGGCCTGGTTGTCAGTTGTATTAGATATCTCCATTAATTTTTGTTTGTCTACTAATTTCTCAGAGGAACTGCTCTGAAAAGGGCTCTATCTCCTTCAGGCTAAATGACCTCACCTTCCTGAAGATTCACTGACCACAGGTGAATACTTGAATATTTGAACTAAGAGGTGATGAAATCTAGAGTATACCGATTGGAAAAGGACTACTCTGGAAGTCAATAAAGTTCTGCTATGCATGCCTTTGAAGCTCCCTTGTTTCCATCTTTATTGAAAGTGTTATTCAGCTTTCTTTTAGTAAGAATTATATTGTGGTAAAATATACATAACATAAAAATTTATTATTTTAACTATGTTTTTGTTAAACAGCTCAGTGAGGTTAAGCACACTCCCACTGTTGTAAAACAATCACTATCATCCCTCTCCAGAATTTTGTTCATCTTCCCCAACTGAAACTTTGTACCCATTAAACAATAGCTCTCTATATCTTTCTTCCCTGAGCCCACATGAATGTCATAGATTAATCCTTGAAAACTTTTGGACTACTGAGGTTTTGTACCAAATAATGACATAAAAAGTTTATTTAATTATGTAAGAATTCCTTGGCAGAGTTTCAAATGGTATATTCCAAATATGACTTTTCAGGGACTAAATGAGAAGCAAAACCTGTATTTATATAAGAATGCTTAGCTGTCCTCCATCCATATTATATACCCAGACTTGCTGGAGTCATTTTATTATATTAAGGTGAAAAATAACATTGGGATCAGTTGTTTGCCTCCAAACATGTCAGGGCAGAATATATAAGTGGACTTGAAAATCAATTTCTGCCTAAGAGTTAACACCATTCTCTGTAAAGAAGAATGTGAGAAAATTGAACTGCTACAAAATTACAAAAAATTCCTCTTAAGAGAAAAGTCTTGGATCATGAGATTGAAGATTGGCTGAAGTGTAGTTTAACATGTCAAGGGGCTCACAGACATTTAGATGTATGGTCACTTGGATTCGACAATACTAAAGTTGTTTGAAGAAGCTGATAAGGTTGTTCTATTCAAGAAAATCAAAACTAATCTGAACTCAACAGTTTATCTATCTTCAGTTCAGTTGCTCAGTCGTGTCCAACTCTAGGCGACCCCATGAGTTGCAGCACACCAGGCCTCTCTGTCCATCACCAACTCCTGGAGTTCACTCAGACTCACGTCCATCGAGTCAGTGATGCTATCCAGCCATCTCATCCTCTGTCATCCCCTTCTCCTCCTGCCCCCAATCCCTCCCAGCATCAAAGTCTTTTCCAATGAGTCAACTCTTCGCATGAGGTGGCCAAAGTACTGGAGTGTCAGCTTTAGCATCATTCCTTCCAAAGAAATTCCAGGGCTGATCTCCTTCAGAATGGACTGGTTGGATCTCCCTGCAGTCCAAGGGACTCTCAAGAGTCTTCTCCAACACCACAGTTCAAAAGCATCAATTCTTTGGTGCTCAGCCTTCTCACATCCATACATGACCACAGGAAGAACCATAGCCTTGACTAGACGGACCTTAGTCAGCAAAGTAATGTCATCTATCTTAGCTTAGCTTAATTTAATACCACATGTATTATTTGGGCTTCCCTGGTGGTTCAGGTAAAGAATCTGCCTTGCAATGCAAGAGACCAGGGTTCTATCCCTGGGTCAGGAAGATCCCCTTGAGAAGGGAATGGCTTCCCACTACAGTATTCTTGAATGGAGAATTGCATGGACAGAAGGACCTTGCAGGCTACAGTCCATGGGGTCACAAAGAGTCAGAACAAGCAAAAAGTGTCACTTGAAAGTTTAAATGATAATCAATAGCTAGTATCGCAAATTATATATGCCTAAAAGCAGTATGATAATATTAATGAGTGGTGGTGGTTTAGTTGCTAAGCTGTGTTTGACTCTTTGTGACTCCATAGACTATAGCCCACCAGGCTCCACTGTCCATGGGATTTTCCAGGCAAGAATATCAGAGTGGGTTGCCATTTCTTTCTCCAGGGGCCATGGATTGAACCCAGGTCTCCTATATTGCAGGTGGATTCTTTACTGACTGATCCATTGGGGAAGATTCCTCTGTCCATGGAGTTCTCCAGGAAAGAATACAAACTACTCCAGCTGGAGTGGGTAGCCATTCCATTCTCCAGGGAATTTCCTGATCCAGGGGTCGAACCTGAGTCTACTGCATTGTAGGGAGATTCTTTACCATCTGAGCCACCAGGGAAGCCAAATATTAATGACAGTATATATTAAAATAGTTAAGAGTAAAGGTTCTAAAGCCATTAAACTTTTCATTTCCAGTTTATTAGCTCAACTTCTTGGAGAAGGAAATGCCAACCTACTCCAGTGCTCTTGCCTGGAGAATCCCAGGGATGGGGGAGCCTGGTGGGCTGCCGTCTCTGGGATTGCACAGAGTTGGACATGACTGAAGCGACTTAGCAGCAGCAGCAGCAGCAGCTCAACTTCTGTGCACCTCCATGAGAACTTCATCCCTCTAAAATTGTGTCCTTGATTGAATAAAGCCTGCTGATAATATTGTGTAAGGATTAAATAAAATAAAGAATGAAGGTAATTAGCACAATGCTTAGCTGTCGTAGTCAGATAATGACTACCCAAGAGATCTATGTCCTAATTCCTGGAACCTGTGAATACTACCTTACTTAGCAAAAGGAAATTTCCAAGTGTCATTAAATCAAGGTTCTTGAAGAGGAGACATTATTCTGGATTATCTTGGTCAGTCCAACGTAAAGACAAAGTTGCTGAGAAGAGGGATAAGCAAGGGTCATGGTCAAAGAAGGAAAGGTCAGGATGAAAGAGGAGGTTGAAGTAACCTAGGGCTATTAGCCACCCAATGAGGCCACCACTGGAAGCTAGGAAAGACATGGGTTCTCCCCTAGAATCTGCAGAAGAAAAACAGCTGTACTGACCTAGTTTAAACTTTTGACATGCAAAGCTATAAAAAAAAAAAAATTTGTACAGTTTTAAGCCATTAAAGTTTACGTGGAAACTTAAAAACTTGAAAGGTTAAAGAGGAGACCTTTTAACTTAGACAACAATAGGGACCAAATACATCAGCACTTAATTATTCTATAATAAATATCAACTGATACTATTACTGAAAAATGAAAAAAAAAAACATGGTCAGTGCTACATAAGGGATATGTTTCTTTAAAGGAAGGAATTATTTTTATTTTTAGCTATATTAGTATTATGAAAAAACCTGTCGTTATAAAGTATTTGAAAATAAAAAAAATTACATGTAATAAAAATCAAAACTGCTCTTTCCATTCAGGATCTATGGCCTCTATTCTAGAAAGAAACTTTTATTAACAGATAATTCCTGCATGGTCCTTCAAAAATGTTTTTATATAAAATATTTAGGGTCTTTTTTTACAAATTTATAGCTTTTATTTATTTTTTAATTAAAAACTTTAAATCTTTTTCATAGAATTACAGTTGATTTACAATGTCATTTCATTCTGCTGTACAGCAAAGTGACCTAGGTTTACATATATATACATCTTTTTTAAAAATATTCTTTTCCATTAGGGTTTATCCCAGGAGAATGGATACAGTTCCCTGTGATAGTAGGACCTTGTTGTTTATTCCTTCCAAATGTAATAGTTTGCATCTACCAATCCTAAATTCCCAGTCCATCTCTCTCCTGACACTTCTCCTTGGCAACCACAAATCTGATCTCCATGTCTGTGAATCTGTTTCTGTTTTGTTGATAGGTTCATTTTGACCATATTTTAGATTCTACATATAAGTGGTATCATATGACTTTTAGATTTTTTTATATAAATTTGCCTACTTCTCTCTTGCTATTTTGTCAATTACTGTTACATTTTGAGCCTCAGATACTACTTACACATTGGGATTTCCATTCTTTTTTGATATGTTGACCCTTCACTACTGTGAAATGACTTTTAACAAATCTTTGTTAATACTCTTTATTGTAGAGTTGCAATAAAGTAATTGTGGTGTTAACCTTGTCTGAGATTATTAAAACCACTCAAGCTTTGTTATGGTTTGTGTTTTTGCATATTATTATTTTCAATTTTTTCTGTGCCTTTATACTTAATGCATCTCTTATAAACAGCATATGGTTGGGTCATTCTTTGTTCAAGCACTATGGCAATCTTTGCTTTTTAATTAGATTATTTTGTTCATTTACACTTAACATAATCATTGACATAGTTTTATGTCTACTACCTTACTATTTGGGTTTCCCTTGTAGCTCAGTTGGTAACGAATCTGCCTGCAATGCAGGAGACCAGGGTTTGATTCCTGGGTCAGGAAGATCCTCTGGAGAAGGAAATGGCAACCCACTTCAATATGCTTGACTGGAGAATCCCATGGATAGAGGAGCTTGGCAGACTATAGTCCATGGGGTTGCAAAAGTCAGGCACGACTTAGCAACTAAACCATCCCCACCATCTTACTATTTATCTTGTGTTTGTTCCATCATTTCCTTTTCTTACCCACTCCTTTTCTGTCTTCATTTGGGTTATGTTTTATTATTCCATTTTATCTTATCTTTTTTTTTTTTTATTCTGTCCTTCCATGCTTTTTGTGGTTCTTATGTGAATTACAGTATGCACCCTCTATTTAAAACAGTAGTCTGTCTTGAAGGTTATTTTATGAACAATTTAAGGAGCTTCAATTTTCTTTCCAGTCCTTTACGCAGTTGTTATACATTTCATTCCTCCTCCTGCCAATCCCTCTATCTACACATTCATCTATCATCTATAAACAATGCCTTATAGGTTTCACTATTTTCACAATCAATTATCTTTTGGGGAAATTAAAAAAAAACTGATTTTAAAAGACTTTTACACTAGACACATAATTACCATATTACCCTTCCTTTTTTGGGGGGGATGAAGTGAAGTGAAGTCACTCAGTCGTGTCCGACTCTTTGCGACCCCATAGACTGCAGCCTGCCAGGCTCCTCTGTCCATGAGATTTTCTAGACAATAGTAGTGGAGTGGATTGCCATTTCCTTCTCCAGGGAATCTTCCTAACCCAGGGCTCGAACCTGGGTCTCCCGCATTGTGAACAGAAGCTTTACCATCTGAGCCACCAGGAAAGTCCTTTTATTTTGGGGGGGGGTGGGATATAGATTCTAATTTTCATCAGGTATCATCATTTAGCCTAACTAACCTACTCCACCATTCATATACTACATATCTGCTAGTGGTAAATTCTTGATATTTTGTTCATGAGAAAATATCTTTATATTGCCTTGGTTTTTGGATGATATTTGAAGGACACATTTCTGGACTTTGAATTATACTTTAATATTTTTATTCGTTAGCGTTGATGATGTTATTTCACTGTTTGTTTGTTTGTTTGTTTGTTTTAATGAGAGGTATTGAGTCCTAGTTATCATTATTCCCTAAGTAGGCAGTATGTTTTTCCCTTTCATCTAGTTTAAAAAAATATTCTTATATTTGGCTTTCAGCAGTTTGACTCTATTATGCTTACGTGTGTCTTTTTTTAAAAAACTTTATCATGTTTGTGGTTTGTTGTAATTCTTTAATTTACAGGTTGGTATTATTTTTCTCAAATTCAAAAAAATGCTCAGCTAGTATTTATTTACCTCATATATTTTCCTTCCCTTTCTGGGATTCCAATGACACCTATATTAAACTGCTTGATATTGTCCCACAGGTCATTGACTGCCTCTTAAATTTTTAAAAATTTATTTTTTGTGTGTATTGGTTTCAATGATTTTTATTCTCCTATCTTCCAGATAACTTATAACGTATTTTACAATATCTTGTCTTCTGTCCATCCAGTGCGTGCTTTTTTTTTTCATTTTGGACATATTATAGTTTTCAGTTTTAGAATTTTTTTAGCTCTTTTATCATAGTTACCATTTCTCTAGTAAGATTTTCCTTCTTTTCAATTATTATAATAGCAGTCTAAGATGCTGAAGCAGCTAATTCTGACCTGTCATTTCTGTGTTTGTTTTGAATTATTTTTTATTGCTTAGTTTTGAATTACATTTTTCTGTTTCTTCAGCTTTCTAATATATATGTTGAACATTGTGAACTTTATATTGTTGAAAATCTGATTTATTTGTATTCCTTTGATGTATTGCATGTTGCTCTGGCAGGCAGCTAATTTACTGATACATCAGTGTAATTATCTCCACTCTTGTTTTTCAGCTTTTAAAAATGTGGTTATAGAATGAGTAGCCTTTATTTTGGGTTAATAGAAACCCTTTTGCAAAAGATATTCTAGATCGTGTCTTTTTTTCTGGATTCTCAAAGAAATTATTAGAGTATTCAGATGAAATCTGATTTGTTATACCTGGTATTTTCTCCAGCTGTTCTTTTTTTTTTTTTTTTTTTTTTCTGAGCAGAACTTTGCAGAACATTACCTGGGGCAAGTACAGAAAAGCTCAGTCTTTGGCAAAAGACATAATTAGAACCCCTAGGGAAAGTGCTGAAGCTTTTTGTTTCTGTAGACTTCAATACCAGTTCCAATCACCTCATCATTGTCAAACTCTGGTCTTTAGTTTCTCAGGAAGGAGAGGTCACCAAACTCACTTAGACTTCACCTCCCTATCCTGTCCCACAATTCAGAAAGCTATACCAGGCATAGAACTGACACTTTGTGAGGTTCATCTCTGTTTCTCACAGGTTTCACATATGTATACATATAATATGATATATTCATAATATACACAAATATATATATATAGTCAATTTCTATTATCTTCTTTGGAAATTATTAGTCTTCCTTCTCTGAAACACACTAGGTAAATTTGGCAGTTAAAAAAAATTGATTATATTTCCTATAAGAATAAGATCGAAAATGAGAGAATAAAAAAATTGTTTAAAAACCTTCACAATGAAACAAATTTAGTTTCTTTTTAGCTGTTCTAGCTTTTATGAATAAAATGATTAAATGTGAAATAAAAATAATGAGAACGATCAGTGTTTCACGTGCTTATGCTAATCCTGATACACTAACCATTGGCAATGTACTGTTGGTTGTTTTTACATTTCTGAGCTATAAATGCATTCTGTTTTCACTATCTGCCAAAGTCATAAATAGTTGAGGTTTAAAATGACACCTAGCTACATCTCTATTTGTCTGAATAAATGCCTGTATGTGATATGTTTATAACTGTTGCAATACTCCTTTTCTTCACCCTGACAGTTCTGTAGAGATACAGTATATCATTGTACAGAATTCAAAGCATGCCCAACACTTTGTGCTAAGGCATTGCTGCTTCAAAATGTTTACAAATTTGATCCTCTCTGTACCCACTGAATCCACTATAACAATCATTGCTGGATGCACTGGTTTATGGATGAATTAAAGGTAAACACAAAGTTTTTTTTTTTTAAGTGAGCTCAAATATAAATGTGTTTGTATTATCTAAGCAAAATGCTGTGATGAAGCAGCCAAAAAACGTTTATATAATTAAGTGAAATACAACATAGATGCATAACAATACATTATCCAGAGTTGGGAAACAAACCAATAATTATACAATGGATTGTTCTTTATAAAACTCTTTCTAAAATAAAGAAGAGAGAGATACTTAAATAATAATAATTAAAAATAAAAATTCCTATTGGTTTCCTGATTTGGAGATACACATGTGTGTATATGTGCATGTGCGCTGAGTTGCTTCAGTCGTGTCCAACTCTTTGCGACCCTATGGACTGTAGCCAGCCAGGCTCCATTGTCCATGAGATTCTCCAGGCAAGAATACTGGAGTGGGTTGCCATGCCCTCCTCCAGGGGATCTTCTTGTCTCTGGGATCAAATCAGCCTCTTACTGCTCCTGCATTGGCAGGCAGGTTCTTTACTATTAGTGCCACCTGGGAAGTAATGTGTAACACACATTGCTAGAGAAGATAAAAAGTAATTACTGTGGCTTGCAAACCTCCTCTAGAGGCACTTGTTTAAGTAGTCAGGATTTCACAAATTTCTAACATCTAGACCAGGATCTTCCTATTTATTAGAGGTTGGAATTTAAACTAGTGTGAGGAAATCTGCCAAAAATCAAGCCAGAAAGCAAATCATACTTCCTAGATGAAAATATTTTATAGTTTTCTCTTGTCTCTCATGATTATTATTGCTTAATTACATTAGAAATCTTACTATCAAACAGTTTGATTAATTACAAGTAGACAGTAGAATAAGACAAAACCATGAACAATTATATATGTATGTATTAGGCATTTATTGTGACATAAACCAAATAAATATACATTATAATTTTTATGTTTGTTCATTTATTTTGCTTCAGTTTATAGCTAAAGGCTTTTTCTTTTGGCAACACTCTGTTGAGTAGAGGTCCATACAGTCTCTAGCAACTAAAAATATGCTTTGTGAACATATGATAACTTCCACTTTCTTTTCATTTTAGGTGGAAGAAAAATTTAATCAGAAAACCCTAAGTGCATATGCCTTCTCAACATGCACTATTTTAATGTAAATTAATAGTATTAACAATTAAATTTTTCTAAATATTGGACCAAAATCTTATAAAAACAAAACTGTATTTCTTTTGTACTCATATTTTCTTTGTCTAAATATATTCATGAAAGTACAAAATTACCATAACCAGAACATCTTGGAAGAAGAAATTTGTGATCACACTCATTTAAGTCTTGATAGGCATATAACTCAAGTGAAGGGAGCAGAAATGTACGTTCTTGCCAGACAGTAGCTTCCTAACCACAAGCGTTCAGCCTCTTCTAAGTTGTTATGTTTTGCTGAAGGAATGAAGGTGTTGATTAAGTTGGAGAGTGATTTATGTTGAGATGTGTTAAGAGAGTTTTCTGATACATATTCAATGTCCTTTATCCTGCTAACTACAAGCTCTATAAGGATAGGGATCTTGTCTGACTTGTTTACCACTGCATCTTCAGTGTATAGTGCTACACCTTGTAACTAGCAAAGAGTCAGCATAGATTGAATGAAGAAAAGCCATGATCCTCCAAGCCATTTACATGACACATCTAAACATAGACTGCAGACAACATACAAAGTATACAACATCATAGGAAATCAAGTAACCATTTTGAAAACTATCCAGCTATTAAACTGACAGTATAGAAAACGATAATAATAACTGAAACAAGAATGATGGCAATAAGCACTCTTGTACATTGCTGGGAGAAGTACAGATTGACACATTGATTCAGAGGACATGATTTTATAGTTCTGCTTAAAAGCCTCAGAAACATTAATATACCCTAAATGCTTCAGAGACATATATGAAAATTTATGTATCAAGATATGTTTTACGGATACAGTCATGTCCATAAGTGAAAGTGAATTCGCTCAGTCGTGTCCAACTCTTTGCGACCCCATGGACTGTAGCCTACCAGGCTTCTCCATCTATGGGATTTTCCAGGCAAGAGTGCTGGAGTGGATTGCCATTTCCTTCTCCAGGGGATCTTCCCTACCCAGGAATCGAACCTGGGTCTCCCACATTGCAGGCGGACGCTTTACCGTCTGAGCAACCAGGGAAGCAAACATATTACAAATTGCCTAAATATCTAACAGAAGATTAAATAGATAACGTGACTATATAGGGTGAAATATTATTAGTGCATTTAAATCATATATTTTTAATGACTTAATGGAAATGGAAAACTATATATGTAGCAGATCATGTTTATTATAAAACACAAACAGAGAAGCAACAATAAAATAGAAAGAACTTATCTGTTTAAAGGGTGATAAGTTCTTTGAAAAATTTTGTTTAATTTTTTATTCTTTATTTGTTTGTTTGTTTGTTTGTAATGAGCATATTGTTTACAAATCAGGACAAAAATTACCTTAAAAGCCTTTTCATTGTAATTCCTGTATCAATTTTTTTTTATTCTTTCAAAATGTCATCAGAAAACGGATCTTGATTATTTAGATTATTTAGTGAGCTGGAGAGAGTCTGTAAAGTTCCATACATATTAAAATGCTAGCCTAGCATGACTTTTGCTTAAATTCAAGGGTGTCACATTTGATAAAATGTTAGCAGGAAAAAGCACATTAGAGATGCCCTAATTAAACCTCCATCTTTAGCAGTAAGTGGCCATGCACTATTTCCACATTAAGCTTTCAATGAAAGTGTTTTTCAAAATTGGCATATATTTGTACTTGTTTGGGAAACAAGAACTGGGATGTAGGAAATAATACAGCTAATGGGCCAAAATTCTTTATGCTAACAAGTATTTGCATTTCAAAACGTGGCAGTAAACTGAATATTTATTAAGCATGAATACTTTATAAATTGATTAGTCATGAAGTTTGACAATAGTTTCCAAGTAGAAAGTTACTTTTTCCAAAGGAAGTAAAATGACAGAAAATGAAATAAGAACATTTTCCATTGGATTACTAAAGTTTGCTTTATTATCTTTTGTATTTGAGTTATTCACTGATGTCACTTTTTTTCCTGGGTTCATTGTTGCTATTCAGTTAAACTGTGCCCGTCTCTTTCTGATCCCATAGAACTGCAGCACACCTTGCTTCCCTGTCCTTCATACTGTCTCCCAGAGTTTGCTCAAACTCATGTCCATTGAGTCAGTGATACCATCCAATCATCTCATTCTCTGTCATTCCCCTTCTTCTGCCCTCAATTGTTCCCAGCATCAGGGTCCTTTCCTGTGAGTCAGCTCTTCACATCAGGTGCCCAAAGTATTGGAGCTTCAGCCTCATCATCAGTCCTTCCAATGAATATTCAGGTTCATTTCCTTTAGGATGGACTGATTTGATCTTGCTGTCCAAGGGACTCTCAAGAGTCTTCTCCAGCACCATAATTCAAAAGCATCAATTTTTCAGTGCGCAACTTTCTTTATAGTAATACTTGACTACTGGAAAACCATAGCATAACTAGATGGACCTTACTTGGCAAAGTGATGTCTTTGCTTTTTAATATCTGTCTAAGTTTGCCATAGTTTTTCTTCCAAGGAGCAAGTGTCTTTTAATTTCATGGCTGCCATCACCATCTGCAGTGATTATGGAGCCCCCAAAATAAAATCTGTCACCTTTTCCATTTTTTCCCCATCCGTTTGCCATGAGCTGATGGGACTGGATATCATCATCTTAGTCTTCTGAATGTTGAGTTTTAAGGCAGCTTTTTCACTCTCCTCTGTGATTAGCATGGCATTATCTGCATATATAAGGTTGTTGATATTTTCCCCTGGGTTCATACCTAACCTATATTTCATAGCCTTCTCTGCACTTATATTGAAAACATATGACTGGAAAATAACAAGTGAACTTTCAGGCCCAATTTCTTTTTTTCCCCTTAGAGGAGTCATTTCAGGATATGCTTAAATATAATGAGATTTCTAGATTCAAGGATGCTGAATCTCTAAATCACTTTTTCTATAAGTACTTCTTAGGAAAGCTGTGCAATCAGGAACATTCACACTGGGCTTTGCATGAGAGAGTAGCACAAAGGGACTGAGATTGCTTATTGCAGCAGATAGTACTAATTACAATGACTAATACAAAAAACCCAGTACCTTCAAGTGAGATGCTGATAAACCAAAAATAGAATATGTGACACTGGCTTAGGAGTGGGCATCTTTATTTAATAGGAGAGTAAAACAGGTTGGTTAATCGGTGATTACAGTGAAAAGGCATTTAAAAGCTGTCACCTATGATAGTTTAGAAGACAGTCCAAAGCTCACTGAGCTTATAGTTCTAGAGATGTTTGGAAAATAGATATTAACGGTATGTATGTATTATTATGGATGGTTTTATCAAAGTATTGTAAGAAATATGTAAGCTGAGAAAATAATTGGCAAGTTTAAAGTAGAATTGAAAGGGAAAAGAAAAGTTTAGAGAAAGAAGAGATGGTATGTAAAAGACTTTGAAGAACTAAGACCCAGTGAGATTTCTCAGCTGCACAGAGTGACTCAGATTTGTGCCAAAGATCAAATGAAGGACATGTTCTGACAATTCAAGCTTGACAGGTTCAAGATTATCTGAATTTAAGTTAAGATGGAGAGAGCAGTGATAAGCAAGATACCAAAGAAAGGAAAGGTATTTGGTAACAAAATCTGGCAGTTCTTGCTCCGTGTGTTCGAAATTGACTGGAACCGAATAGTTTGCAAGTTTTCAAAATAATCATATGGCTAAACAACCACAAGTCCACGTTAAAAAGTCTTTGACTCTACAATCCTTACAATGACTTTTAGACATCTACATTTCCGTGAGCACGAGGTGGGTTTTGTATGTTATATGCAGCCAAGAAAGATATATTCTTCAATAGCTACTTCAGATATGACCACCAAGGATAAGATAAAACAACCTTCAAGGATTTTGATCTTCTTAACACAGGCATTCTTCTGAGGGAATATAATGGTGCCTAATTGAGAATCTTTATTTTTTTTCCCAGAAAGTGGGACTTTACAATATCTGCCTAGTTATATTCCATAGATGCCATAGATCAATTACTTTTGTGTATCTTCTTTTCTCTCATTTTCCAAATAAGAGTTGTTGAGAAAATTTTGTCTTTGTCTGCGGTAGGTGTACATGGAGGATCAGGGGCAGAAAGCATGATTTTTTACCTTTCAGAGTTCAGAACCACATTTTTGGTTCATACATGAATCTGATGAAGATAACTGTCATCATTCAAACATCCCAGAATATAAACCAGATGCTGTGACCAGGTGAGATTTGGGATTATTCATTTGAGAAAGTTGAGAATGTGGAAGATAGTATGAAAGGAATGTTGGTGATCAGAAGTGTAGTCTGTCAAGCAAGATACTGCTAGAGAATTATCAAACTGTGTCTGATGTATCTCGAATGCAGAGTTACTTTGTTCAGTCTGCATTTCAATCAGTTTGGAATTTTATGACTAAGTCTGGTCCATTAAATCTCCCATCTGATCCACCATACTTCTTCACTTCTTTAAGACAAAGATGGAGGCATTAAAAAATGGTAGGAATCTGTTTACAGGCAAACCACTCAGAAAGGGATGAACAACAGATACACTTTAATTGCATTCAACCTTTAGGACTTCTGGACTACTGTTGTCGTTTGCTGCTGTTGTGTAAGTTAGCATTAATGACCCTGAGTATAGACACACATTTTAACAAAAACAATTTCATCTTATAATGAAATTAAAATATTATTTTAAATAAAAATATATAGTATATTTTAGGTAAGAAAATATAACAATATAAATATAAAATATTTTATATGATATACACATGCAAAAATTATTTTAATTGACTTCAAAGAGGCTAAATATTGGTAATTTTTCTTCTTTTTTGGAAAGACAGCAACATTCATAATTATTACATGTCTATTATTAAAAAATATAAACAAAAAACACAAAAATAACCCTACTACTACTGCTTTAGCAAAGACGTCAGGAGAGTGAGCTAATCCTTTTGGCAAACACTGAATTTCTCTGGGGCCCAATTTTCCCCACAATTCAAGGAACACATAATAATTTGGATTTTGGACATGTGGTTGTAGGTGACTGTCTAGAGATTATTAATGACAATTTCAAAAGAAGCTGTCATCAGTACCTACGTTCAGTTCAGTTCATTTCAGTTGCTCAGTCATGTCCAACTGTTTGCAACCCCATGAATCACAGCATGCCAGGCCTCCCTGTCCATCACCAACTCCCGGAGTTCACTCAGACTCACGTCCATCGAGTCCGTGATGCCATCCAGCCATCTCATCCTCTGTCGTCCCCTTCTCCTCCTGCCCCCAATCCCTCCCAGCGTCAGAGTCTTTTCCAATGAGTCAACACTTCGCATGAGGTGGCCGGAGTACTGGAGTTTCAGCTTTAGCATCATTCCTTCCAAAGAAATTCCAGGGCTGGTCTCCTTCAGAATGGACTGGTTGGATCTCCCTGCAGTCCAAGGGACTCTCAAGAGTCTTCTCCAACACCACAGTTCAAAAGCATCAATTCTTCAGTGCTCAGCCTTCTTCACAGTCCAACTCTCACATCCTATGATGTCTTTAAATTAATAACAGTTTATATTGCTCATATTGTTTTCCCCAAAGACTACTGTTCTATTCTACTTGACCTTAATTGGTATAATTGATAACAGAACTTGGAGTGCGATTTTAATCATGTAGGTACAGCTTTCCTGACAGAAGAAAAAAAAAAAAAAATGGCTGCTGTGAGTTATCTATTATTACTAGGGAGACAGACAGGTAAAATAAATGACTGTTTGCTATTTTAACCTGAGACTTTGGGACTTTTAGATCATAACTAGCAGTTTATTAATGATTATAAAGAGTTTGGGCTAATCTCCAAACAATTAATGAAAACTAATTGGTGTGTAATTTAACACAAAGGAAAAGATGAGAAAATTAGTTGGACAGGTTAGAGATACACACAAATGATCCAAAGAGAAAAGCATGTTTGAAAATGTTTTAAACATTAGTGCAACCCTGAATAAACAAGATTTTTATGCTAAACTTTTAAGGTCTTATTATTTGAATGTTTAGTTTGATGTAAAGACTGAAAATGATTTTATTTAGGAATGTGATTACTTCACTGCTCATGGAATTGAATGGATTGTTCATGCGTGTGGGGAGTGAAGGGGGCAGTTGGATGCTGAAAAGAAAATAGATATCACTAACTTAATATTTAATATCATTGATTACTAGGGGATAATGAGCTGGTTATTCTAAAAAGCATTGTGCCTTTCACCTTTATCACCATTCTTTGGCCTGTTCATTGCAATTATAGAAACTCTAGAACTCAGAACCTGAACTTTCTTTGGGAGTTGAAGAATGTTTACTCTCTCTTTCCACTGAAGAATTTTGAATTCTGGATCCTGTGGCATTACCTATTTCTTGCTTGTTTGTTTTAATTTGAGAAACAGTCTTACTCACTAAACCAGGTTTTTAACAACTGAGTCACTGTCCATTATTTGTAGTTCAGTGAAAAAAAGGGTAAGCAATCCACACCACAGTACCATATCACTTTTCTTCTTTAATTCTTCGGCTCTAATGCTTGGTAACAGCCTTTCCTACCAGGGAGTGTTAACTCTACCTGGGTAGACTGGGACCAAGAAGATAATTACTCCAGGACCTAGATGTGTACTTGGCATGTGGTATTAAAGAAACTACAAAATAAGAATAAAAAAAATAATAACTATACAGCCCAACTGTATCTGAGACTCTTCTGGAAGCTCTTTTATTTAGTTAACCAAAGTGAAAGTGAAGTAGCTCAGTCTTGTCCAACTCTTTGCAGCCCCATGGATTGCAGTCCTCCAGGCTCCTCCGTCCATAGAATTTTCCAGGAAAGAGTACTGGAGTGGGTTGCCATTTCCTTCTCCAGGGAATCTTCCCAACCGAGGGATCGAACCTGGGTCTCCCACATTGTGGGCAGACACTTTACCATCTGAGCCACCTGGGAAGCCCTAACTAATATCAAGTCAAATCCCTCCTCTAACTAATATTTTCCTTGGATCTCCTATCCTAGTCCTCCCCTGGCTTTCTCTAATTCAAATCTCATGAAGCTTATTTCTATTTTCCTATCTTCCCCCCTTTATCACAAGGGGAAAAAGTGTTCTTCACACTCATTAAAACTGCTTTTTCTTTCTAAATTCTTATTTTTATCATTTCTCATTCCAGAACTTTGCTTCCAAATTTATTCTCTTCCTGTCTAGCACACCCTTCCTCTTCAACTATACTTCTTTTCCTCTGCCTGCAAATATTCACAGGGCTTAAATATTCTGAAAAATAAAACCAAAGAAGCAAAAGGTATTTTTAATTTTATCTTACTATACTGCTTTCCAATCTGTTTTTTTTTTTTTTCCCCTTTGTACAATGGACACACCTCATACCATCATGTTAATCAGTTCCCAGAATCAAAAGTGTTTTAACTCTTTCTTTTATCTACCATATTGGGCAAGATGACAAATTCTCAAATTTTTACTTATAATATTTCTGTTGGGTTAGGGAAGCTAAGGGAACAGGTCCAGTATGGGACTGAAAACAGAGCCAGAAGGCCCTCTCCAACTCCAAAAGCTAGATATGATATCTTGACTGCAAAAAGTGGCTTCAGGGGACTCTGTGATGGTCTTTATAAAACAGTGGGAAATACTTTAGTAAAGTTTCATAATTTTTGGTTTATAGTTAACTACATGTTGGGAACAAGAGTTAATACTGTCTATTACTCACTTTTCTAAAGGTTAGGATCCTTTCACCTTTAGTATCAGTCTGAACACATTGATTATCATTTTATAGATAGGTGGTTCAGCTGCTAAATAGTGGCTGGCTCTTGTGATCCCATGGACTGTAGCCCACCAGGTTCCTCTGTCCATGGGATGGCCTAGGCAAGAACACTGGAATGATTTGTCAATTCCTTCTCCAGGGAATCTTTCTGACCCAGGGACTGAACCTGGGTCTCCTGCACCTCCGGCAGATTCTTTACCAACTGAGCTACCAGAGGAAGCCCATTACTTTACAGATAACCAATGCTTATTTGTAAGAACTCCCTTAACTTACTGCTTCAAGATCGCCAATTTACCTGCATCTGCTCACATTCTTTTCATTTCCTTCTTTATTACAGCGGAATGTAATTGCATTTTCTCAAGACTAAGGTCAATCCTGGACTTAGAATCGTTATCTCCCCCTACTCAACCAGTTTATCCTCAGGGGATTTTAATAAACTCTAGATTGCACAGTATTTACTACAAACAAAAATAAATAAAATAAACAAAGAAGCAAACACAGAGACACCTCTTCCCAGATACCACATTTTTATCTATCTTTCCGATTCATATACTTTTATGAGGTTAATATATACTCACATTCCAACTTAGATTGTTTCCTATTTATGGGTTTTCTGCTCCAGTTTAGGTTTCCTCTTTCCAATCTTTCAGAGACGTTTCTTCTTCCTATCTACCAATCAGTTCAGTTCAGTTCAGTCGCTCAGTCGTGTCCGACTCTTTGCGACACCATGAATCGCAGCACGCCAGGCCTCCCTGTCCATCACCATCTCCCGGAGTTCACTCAGATTCACGTCCATCGAGTCAGTGACGCCATCCAGCCATCTCATCCTCTGTCATCCCCTTCTCCTCCTGCCCCCAATCCCTCCCAAAATCAAAGTAATTTCCATTAAGTCAACTCTTCGCATGAGGTGGCCAAAGTACTGGAGTTTCAGCTTTAGCATCATTCCTTCCAAAGAAATCCCAGGTCTGATCTCCTTCAGAATGGACTGGTTGGATGTCCTTGCAGTCCAAGGGACTCTCAAGAGTTTTCTCCAACACCACAGTTCACACACATCAATTCTTCAGCGCTCAGCCTTCTTCACAGTCCAACTCTCACATCCATACATGACCACTGGAAAAACCATAGCCTAGACTAGACGGACCTTAGTTGGCAAAGTAATGTCTCTGCTTTTGAATATGCTATCTAGGTTGATCATAGCTTCCCTTCCAAGGAGTAAGTGTCTTTTAATTCCATGGCTGCAGTCACAATATGCAGTGATTTTGGAGCCCCCAAAAATAAAGTCTGACACTGTTTCCATTGTTTCCCCATCTATTTCCCATGAAGTGATGGGACCAGATGCCATGATCTTCTTTTTCTGAATGTTGAGCTTTAGGCCAGCTTTTCCTCTCTCCTCTTATACTTTCATCAAGAGGCTTTTTAGTTCCTCTTCATTTTCTGCCATAAGGGTGGTGTCATCTGCATCTCTGAGGTTATTGATATTTCTCCCAGCAATCTTGATTCCAGCTTGCGTTTCTTCCAGTCCAGCATTTCTCATGATGTACTCTGCATAGAAGTTAAATATGCACAGTGACAATATATAGCCTTGACGTACTCATTTTCCTATTTGGAACCAGTCTGTTGTTCCATCTCCAGTTATACCTGTTGCTTCCTGACCTGCATACAGATTTCTCAAGAGGCAGGTCAGGTGGTCCGGTATTCCCATCTCTCTCAGAACTTTACACAGTTTATTGTGATCCACACAGTAAAAGGCTTTGCCATAATCAATAAAGCAGAAATAGATATTTTTTTTTTTCTGGAACTCTCTTGCTTTTTCCATGATCCAGTGGATGTTGGCAATTTGATCTCTGGTTCCTCTGCCTTTTCGAAAACCAGCTTGAACATCAGGGAGTTCACGGTTCATGTATTGCTGAAGCCTGGCTTGGAGAATTTTGAGCATTACTTTACTAGCATGTAAGATGAGTGCAATTGTGCGGTAGTTTGAGCATTACTTGGCATTGCCATTCTTTGGGATTGGAATGAAAACTGACCTTTTCCAGTCCTGTGGCCACTGCTGAGGTTTCCAAATGTACTGGCATATTGAGTGCAGCACTTTCACAGCATCACCTTTCAGGATTTGAAATAGCTCAACTGGAATGCCATCACCTCCACTAGCTTTGTTTGTAGTCATGCTTTCTAAGGCCCACTTGACTTCACATTCTAGGATGTCTGGCTCTAGCTGAGTGATCACACCGTCGTGATATCCAGGTCATGAAGATCTTTTTTGTACAGTTCTTCTGTGTATTCTTCTCACCTCTTCTTAATATCTTCTGCTTCTGTTAGGTCCATACCATTTCTGTCCTTTATCGAGCCCATCTTTGCATGAAATGTTCCCTTGGTATCTCTAATTTTCTTGAAGACATCTCTAGTCTTTACCATTCTGTTCTTTTCCTCTATTTCTTTTCATTGATCGTTGAAGAAGGCTTTCTTATTACTTCTTGCTATTCTTTGGAACTCTGCATTCAGACGCTTATATCTCCTTTTCTCCTTTGCTTTTCACTTCTGTTCACAGCTACTTGTAAGGCCTCCCCAGACAGCCATTTTGCTTTTTTGCATTTCTTTTCCATGGGGATGGTCTTGATCCCTGTTTCCTGTACAATGTCACGAACCTCATTCCGTAGTTCATCAGGCCCTCTATCTATCAGATCTAGGCACTTGAGTCTATTTCTCACTTCCACTTTATTATCATAAGGGATTTGATTTAGGTCATACCTGAATGGTCTAGTAGTTTTCCCTACTTTCTTCAATTTCAGTCTGAATTTGGTAACAAGGAGTTCATGATCTGAGCCACAGTCAGCTCCTGGTCTTTTTTTTGTTGACTGTACACAGCTTCTCCATCTTTGGCTGCAAAGAATATAATCAATCTGATTTTGGTGTTGACCATCTGGTGATGTCCATGTGTAGAGTCTTCTCTTGTGTTGTTGGAAGAGGGTGCTTGCTATGACCAGTGCATTTTCTTGGCAAAACTCTCTTAGTCTTTGCCCTGCTTCATTCTGCATTCCAAGGCCAAATTTGCCTGTTCCTCCAGGTGTTTCTTTTTTTTTTTTTTTTTTTTTTTTGGGCCTCCAGGTGTTTCTTGACTTCCTACTTTTGCATTCCAGCCCCCTATAATGAAAAGGACATCTTTTTTGGGTGTTAGTTCTAAAAGGTCTTGTACGTCTTCATAAAACCGTTCAACTTCAGTTTATTCAGCGTTACTGGTTGGGGCATAGACTTGGATAGCTGTGATATTGAATGGTTTGCCTTGGAGACGAACTGAGATCATTCTGTCGTTTTATGAGATTGCATCCAAATACTGCATTTCGGACTCTTTTGTCGACCATGATGGCTACTCCATTTCTTCTGAGGGATTCCTGCCCTCAATAGTAGATATAATGGTCATCTGAGTTAAATTCACCCATTACAGTCCATTTTAGTTCGCTGATTCCTAGAATGTCAACGTTCACTCTTGCCATCTCCTGTTTGACCACTTCCAATTTGCCTTGATTCATGGCCCTGACATTCCAGATTCCTATGCAATATTGCTCTTTATAGCATCAGACCTTGCTTCTATCACCAGGCACATCTACAACTGGGTATTGTTTTTGCTTTGGCTCGATCCCTTCATTCTTTCTGGAGTTATTTCTCCACTGATTACCAGTAGCGTGTTGGGCACCTACTCACCTGGGGAGTTCCTCTTTCATTATCTTATCATTTTGCTTTTTCATACTGTTCATAGGGTTCTCAAGGCAAGAATACTGAAGTTGCTTGCCATTCCCTTCTCCAGTGGACCACATTCTGTCAGACCTCTCCACCATGACCCGCCTGTCTTGGGTTGCCCTGCGGGCATGTCTTAGCTTCATTGAGTTAGAAGAGGCTGTGGTCCTAGAGTGATTAGATTGACTAGTTTTCTGTGAGTATGGTTTCAGTGTGTCTGCCCTCTGATGCCCTCCTGCAACACCTGCCATCTTATTTGGGTTTCTCTTACCTGGGTGTGGGTTATCTCTTCACAGCTGCTCCAGCAAAGCGCAGCCGCTGCTACTTACCTTGGATGAGGGGTATCTCCTTACTGCTGCCCTTTCTGACCTTCAATGTGGGATGGCTCCTCTAGGCTCTCCTGCACCCACGCAGCCACAACTCCTTGGACATGGGGTTGCTTTTTCCCACGCCGCCCCTGGACTCGGACACGGGGTATCTCCTCTCGGCCATCGACCCTGACCTCGGATGCAGGGTAGCTTCTCTCGGCCTAGCTCCTCTCAGCCATTGCTCTGACCTCAGACGCGGTGGAGCTCCTCCCAGCCATTGCCCCTGACCTCGGACATGGGGTAGCTCCTCTTGGCCGTTCCTGGGCCTTTGCAACCTGGCACTCTAGGCCACTGCCCCTGATCTCGGACATGGGGTAGCTCCTCTCTGCTGCGCTTAGTGCGCCGGCCGCAGCCGCCTGCGGTTAGTGCGCCGGACAATATTATTGATGGTTTTACAAGGAGCCCACTTCTTTCCTCTGACAACATTCCCTGGTTAATCTTGTTTGTTCCTACATCCAGATGTAGATTCTTTCATTCAACAAATGTATATTAAGTCCAGATACTTCTCTAATCACTAGTGATATGAGTAAACAAACTATAGTAAGTATAGGTGGTGAAATACATAGGAAGAGGGGCAGAAATTGTCTTCTGTGAGGAAGATCTATACTGAAGGAGCAGCTAGGGCAAAAACCCTGAGATGTATAAACATTTGGTATGTTCTTAGGCAAACAAACAAACAAAAAACCCCTGGAGTAGTCTTTGACCCTGAAGAAAGAAAGAAGGTATGAGATGACATCAGAGATCTAGACAGATGTTAGACCACAGAGAAGGTTTTTTCAGCACTCCAGGTAAGGAAAAATGGTGGCTTTACTTCCTGAATATTTCTAGCTTTATGCTTGACTTACTTTCTGGCTCATATTGCCAGTTCCTTAGTGGCTACCTCATGTGAGTAGTGTTCAGATAAAGCCAAAGAGTCAGAAACTGAGTACCTCATCTTAACTCCTAAATATACTGCTTTCCATCTTCCTTATCTTAGTACATGAAATCCCAAAGCATTTTGCTGCTTAAGCCACAGACTTGCAAGTCTTCCATCATTTGTTTGTACTCCTTTCCCTCCCATCTTCCCCAACACTAAATCAACCATAAGTACTATCAAAGACACTTCCTAGATATCCCAGTCCACTTATCAGTCTCATTTCTACTGCAACAACACCTGAGACAAAATCTCTTACTTCAGTCATTTCAAAATTGCTCAATTGGTCTTGCTCACTTTGAACCAACTCACCACATTGTTAGAATGACCCTTTAAAAACAAAATATGATTCTATAATAGCAACTTTGTACAAAATTCCTTAACCTTTTGCTATCCATGGTTTCATCCTGCTTATCTATTCCTTAATTTCATCCTAAGTGTACTACATTTCTGTGAAAAATGATTATAAATAATTTATTAAAATATTAAAAATTATTTAAAATATATTAAAATAATAGACGGAGAAGGAAATGGCAACCCACTCCAGTACTCTTGCCTGGAAAATCCCATGGACGGAGGAGCCTGGTAGGCTGATATATTTCACCTTTTTCCTAATTTGAATATTCTTTTAAAACTCAACTTCCAAATTGGACAGAAACTCAAATTAGACAGATAATTCTGATGACTTTTATTCTGTACCATTTTACGAAAGTATAACAGTCAAGGATTAAAATATTTCTTGTAAAGAAGCCAGATGAAGACAAAATGAAATTATAGATTTCCCTTTTCTCCAGAAAATATTTCCCAAGTGAAAAAAAGAAAGGTTAAATCTACAGTGAAAAACTTGACAGAAGATATAACCTCAATGAAATGAATAGAAAAGATATCCATAGGGAGGCAAAGCAATACTCTATATTTTCACCATTGACAAGGTGACCTGGGCTTTTGAATACCTCACAAAAGCTCTGAGTTATCAATATGTAAGAGTTATGACATTACTTTGTGAATATTTAACAACTGTAATGATTGTGTCCTGGAGTTTATTCCTGTAAAAAAGGGTAAGCAGGGGTGTATATAGTTACATTTCTGATGCACAATAATATTGTAATTTCAAAGTTGATAGGAAATATGTGTATACATATATATAAATGTACATACATACATATATTGAATACATACCAACCTTAACTATATAAATGAATTTTATCTAGAATTTTATTCTATCTACCTACTCTATCTATTTACTCTATCTAATGTTGATGTTTTATTTAAACTACATTTGAATCTATGAATATTACTTAAGGGGAAAATTGTGGAATCAATTTAGTTGCAGAAGGGTTAGGACCCAAAGCCTGAGTGTAAACATTTTCTAAATCCTTGTCTGATAATACTATCCATGTGTGGAGGACTGATGAGATTTCTATAGAATACCAATCAGAAACTAGAAGAAGGGTCTGTTTTTAAAAGACAGAATTGATCCTGATGAGATTTGTGAGTATGTGGTTCCCTTGATCATGTTTTTTCAATTTAAGAGCTTTAGGAGATTTAGGAAAATCTAATTCAGCTTTGAGAAAAGAAGGGCAAAAATTTGGAATTCCTCATCCTATCTAGACATATTATAAAGTCATATGAATACAAATATTGTGTTACTAATGCAGATAAATGAAATAACAGACAGGGAGGCCATGTAAATATGATAACTTGATCCATGATAACTGTAGCACCAAAGTTCAGTGGAGAATAATTAATTTTAAAGTAAAGGATATTAGAAAACAATGCTTCACTTTCTGGAGAAAAATATAAAAGAAGGATAGATAAATCATGTAAGTAATAGATAAATAGATACATACTTGCATACATACATAAACATATAATACAAGTAATAGAGGAGAATGTAGGGCGGCATATTTATGGTCATGGTTTGGAGAATCTATAGAGTCCAAATGAATGAAAAACATTAAAGACAAAGAGAGATCGGATAAGTATATCAAAACACTGATTTCTATTCACTGAGGGACAAAATTACGTGAAGACACATTTGCAACACAAAACTGGTCTTACCAGTTTAACACCTAAAACAGTATTATTACTGTTCAGTTGTTAAGTCATGTTCACTCTTTGTGACCCCATGGACTAAAGCACACCAGGCTTCCCTGTCCCTCACCGTCTTCCGGAGTTTGCCCAAGTTCATGTTCATCGCATCAGTGATGCCACCCAGACATCTCATCCTCTGATGCCCTTTTCTACTGCCCCCAGTCTTTCCCAGCATCAGAGACTTTTCCAGTGAGTTGTCTGTTCACATCAGATGGTCAAAATACTGGAGCTTCAGCCTCAGCATCAGTCCTTCCAGTGAATATTCAGGGTTGATCTCCCTTAAAATTGACTGGTTTGATCTCCTTGCTGTCCAAAGGACTTTCAGGAGTCTTCTCCAGCACCACAATTGGAAGGCATCAATTCTTTGACATTCTGCCTTCTTTAAGGTCCAGCTCTCAAAACCATAAGTAATCACTGGAAAGATCATAGCCTTGACTATACGGACCTTTTTTTAGCAGAGTAATGGTCTCTGCTTTTCAACACACTGTCTAGGTTTGTCATCGCTTTCCTGAAGTCACAATCCTCAGTGATTTTGGAGACCAAGAAGAGGAAATCTGTCATTGCTTCCACCTTTCCCCTTCTGTTTGCCATGTAGTAATGTGGCCAGATACCATGAGCTTAGTGTTTTTAATATTTAGTCTTTCTAAATTCCATATATATGCATTAGTATACTGTATTGGTGTTTTTCTTTCTGGCTTACTTCACTCTGTATAATAGGCTCCAGTTTCATCCACCTCATTAGAACTGATTCAAATGTATTCTTTTTAATGGCTGAGTAATACTCCACTGTGTATATGTATCACAGCTTTCTTATCCATTCATCTGCTGATGGGCATCTAGGTTGCTTCCATGTCCTAGCTATTGTAAACAGTGCTGTGATGTACATTGGGGTGCACGTGTCTCTCTCAATACTGGTTTCCTTGGTATGTATGCCCAGCAGTGGGATTGCTGGGTCATAAGGAGAAGACAATGGAAACCCATTACAGTGCTCTTGCCTGGAGAATCCCATGGATGGAGGAGCCTGGTAAGGTGCAGTCCATGGGGTCGCGAAGAGTTGGACATGACTGAGCCACTTCACTTTCACTTTTCACTTTCATGCATTGGAGAAGGAAATGGCAACCCACTCCAGTGTTCTTGCCTGGAGAATCCCGGGGACAGCGGAGCCTGGTAGGCTGCTGTCTCTCGGGTGGCACAGAGTTGGACACGACTGAAGCGACGCAGCAGCAGCAGCAGCAAGGCAGTTTGATTTCCAGTTTTTTAAGGAATCTCCACACTGTTTTCCATAGTGGCTGTACTAGTTTGCATTCCCACCAACAGTGTAGGAGGGTTCCCTTTTCTCCACACCCTCTGCAGCATTCATTGCTTGTAGACTTTTAGATCGCAGCCATTCTGACTGGTGTGAAGTGGCACCTCATTGTGGTTTTGATTTGCATTTCTCTGATAATGAGTGATGTTGAGCATTTTTTCATGTGTTTGTTAGCCATCTGTATGTCTTCTTTGGAGAAATGTCTGTTTAGTTCTTTGGCCCATTTTATGATTGGGTCATTTATTTTTCTGAAATTGAGCTGCCGGAGTTGCTTGTATATTTCTGAGATTAGTTCTTTGTCAGTTGCTTCATTTGCTATTATTTTCTCCCATTCTGAAGGCTGTCTTTTCACCTTGCTTATAGCTTCCTTTGTTGTGCAGAAGCTTTTAATTTTAATTAGGTCCCATTTGTTGAGAATACCAGGGACAGGGGAGCCTGATGGGCTGCCGTCTATGGGGGTCACACAGAGTCGGACACGACTGAAGCAACTTAGCAGCAGCAGCAACGCACATGTATGGAATTTAGAAAGATGGTAATGATAATCCTGTATGCAAGACAGCAAAAGAGACACAGATGTATAGAACAGTCTGTTGGACTCTGTGGGAGAAGGAGAGGGTGGGATGATTTGGGAGAATGGCATTGAAACATGTACAATATCATAAATGAAGTGAATAGCCAGTCCAGGGTCGATGCAGGATACAGGATGCCTGAGGCTGGGGCACTGGGATGACCCAGAGAGATGGTATGGGGAGGGAGGTGGGAGGGGTGTTCAGAATGGGGAACACATATACACCCGTGGTGGATTCATGTTGATGTGTGGCAAAACCCATACAATATTGTAAAGTAATTAACCTCCAATAAAAATAAATAAATTTATATTAAAAAATAAAAATTAAAAAAATTAAGAAGAAAAAAATTTAATCTTAAGCCGGCTCTTTCACTCTCCTCCTTTACCCTCATCAAGAGGCTGCTTAGTTCCTCTTCACGTTTTGCCATTAGAGTAGTATCATCAGCATATCTGAGGTTGTTGATGTTTCTCCTGCCTATTTTTTCTCCATTCTTATCTATTTTATTCTTATAAAATAATGATTTATTATAATTTTCAACATATTTTATTTTTTTATTTATTTTTTATTTTTTTATTTTTTAAATTTTAAAATCTTTAATTCATATATGCGTTCCCAAACATGAACCCCCCTCCCGCCTCCCTCCCCACAACATCTCTCTGGGTCATCCCCATGCACCAGCCCCAAGCATGCTGCACCCTGCGTCAGACATAGACTGGCGATTCAATTCTTACATGATAGTACACTAAGCAAGCTGTGGTACATATACACAATGGAGTATTTCTCCTGCCTATTTTGATTCTGGCTTGCAACTCATCCATGCCATTATTTCTCATGATGTCCTCAGTGTTTAGGTTAAACAAACAGGGTGAGAGCAAACAGCTCTGTCATACTCCTTTCTCAATCTTGAATCAATCAGTTGCTCCATTCCAGGTTCTAACTGTTGCTTCTACATGTTTCTCAGGAGACAGATAAGATGGTGTGATATTCCCGTCTCTCTAAATCTTTCCATAGTTTGTTATGATCCATACAGTCAAAGGCTCTTGTATAGTCAATGAAACAGAGGTAGATGTTTTTCTGAAATTCCCTTGCTTTCTCTATAATCCAGCAAATGTTGGCAATTTGAAGTCTAGTTCCTTCCTTTTCTAAACCATGTATACTATCATGTAAGAATTGAATCGCCAGTCTATGTCTGACGCAGGATACAGCATGCTTGGGGCTGGTGCATGGGGATGACCCACAGAGATGTTATGGGGAGGGAGGTGGGAGGGGGGTTCATGTTTGGGAACTCATGTAAGAATTAAAGATTTTAAAATTAAAAAAATAAAAAACTAAAAATAAATAAATAAATAAATAAATAAACCCAGCTTGAACATCTGGAAGTTCTTGGTTTGTATAATGCTGAAGCCTAGCATGCAAGATTTTAAGCTTGGCCTTTCTTACAAAAAAGATTAGTGCAATTGTCTGAGGGTTAGCACATTCTTTGGTATTACCCTTCTTGGGAATTGGGATGAGGACTGCCTTTTTCCAGTCCTGTGGCCACTGCTGGGTCTTCCAGATTTGCTGACATAATGATTGCAAAACCTTGATGGCATCATCCTTTAGGGATTTGAATAGTTCTGCTAGACTTTCATTGCACCCACTAGCTTTATCAACAGCAGTGTTTCTTAAGGCCTACCTGATTTTGCACTCCAGAATGTCTAACTCTGGGTGACTAACCACACTATCATAGTAATCTGGTTTATTAAGATCTTTTTTATCCAATTCTTCTGTGTATTCTTTCCATCTCTTCTTGATCTCTTCAGTGTCTGCTAGGTCTCTACCATTTTTATCCTTTATTGTGCCCATCTTTGGGGGGAATGCTCCCTTGATATTTCCAGTTTTCCTGAAGAGATTTCTAGTCTTTCCCCTTTTGTTGTTTTCTTCTATTATTAAGCACTGTTCATTGAAGAAGGCCTTCCTGCCTCTTCTAGCTGTTCTTTGGAATTTTGCATTTAATTGATGTACCTTTCCTTATCTCCCTTGCTTTTCACTTCTCTTCATTCTTCCATTATTGCAAAGCCTCCTCAGATAACTACTTTGCCTTCTTGTTTTCTTTTTCTTTGGGATGGCTTTATTCATGCCTCCTGTACAATATTATGGACCTCTGTCCATAGTTCTTCAAGTACACTGTTAACTAGAGTTAGTCCCTTGAAGCTGTTCATTACCTCTTTTGAAAATTCATATGGACATTGATTTAAGTCACGCCTGGCTGGCTTAGTTTTTTTTCCCAGTTTTTTTTAGTTTAAACCTGAAATTTGCTATGAGAAGCTGATGATCTGAGCCACAGTCAGCTCCAGGTATTGTTTTTCCTGACTGTATACAGCTTTTCCATCTTTAGATACAAAGAATGTGATCAATTTCATTTCGGTATTGACCGTTTTGTTATCAGTTCAGTTCAGTCGCTCAGTCATGTCTGACTCTTTGTGACCCCATGAACCACAGCATGCCAGGCCTCCCTGTCCATCACTAACTCCCAGAGTTTACCCAAACTCATCTCCATTGAGTCAGTGATGCCATCCAACAATCTCATCCTCTGTCATCCCTTTCTCCTTCTATCCTCAATGTTTCCCAGCATCAGGGTCTTTTCAAATGAGTCAGCTCTTGGCATCAGATGGCCAAAGTATTGGAGTTTCACCCTCAAAATCAGTCCTTCCAAAGAAATCCCAGGGTTGATATCCTTCAGAATGGACTGGTTGGATCTCCTTGCAGTCCAAGGGACTCTCAAGAGTCTTCTCCAACACCACAGTTCAAAAGCATCAATTCTTCAGCACTCAGCTTTCTTTATAGTCCAACTGTCACATCAATGCATGACTACTTGAAAACCATAGCCTTGACTAGATGGACCTTTGTTGCCAAAGGAATGTCTCTGCTTTTTAATATGCTGCCTAGATTGGTCATAACTTTCCTTCCAAGGAGTAAGCATCTTTTAATTTCATGGCTGCAATCACCATCTGCAGTGATTTGGATTACGTGATTTGGTTTTGTCTATATGTAAATTTGTCATTTGTGTTGTTGCAAAAGGGTATTTGCTATGACTAGTGCATTCTCTTGGCAGAATTCAGTTAACCTTTGCCCTAACCTTTATCTAAAACAATGGACTATCTGTAATAAATGAAGAGATTAAGAAGATGTGGCATGAATACACAGAAGCGTTATACAAGAAAGGTCTTAATGACCTGGATAATCACAAAGTGGTGATTCACCTAGAACTGGACATCTCAGGTGTGAAGTAAAGTGGACTTTAAGAAGTATTACCAGAAACAAAGTGACTGAAAGGGATAGATTCCATCTGAGCTATTTAAAATCCTAGTAAAAAATGATGAAGTTAAAGTCCTGCACTCAATATGTTAGCAAAATTGGAAAACTCAGCATTAGCCACAGGACTGGAAAAGGTCAATTTTCATCCCAATTCCGAAGAAGGGCAATGCCAAAGAATGTTTAAACTACCATGTGATTGCATTCAATTCACATGCTAGTAAGATTATGGTCAAAATTCTTCAAGCAAGACTTCAGCACTATGGAACTGAAAACTTCCAGATGTAAAAGTTGGGTTTCAAAGAGGCAGACGAACCGGAGTTCAAATTGCTAACATTATTGGATCATGGAGAAAGCAAGGATGTTCCAGAAAGACATCTACTTTTACTTCACTGACTATGCTAAAGCCTTTGATTCTGTGGATCACAAGAAACTCTGGAAAATTTTTAAAGAGATAGAAATACAAGACCAATTACCTCCCCCCTGAGAAACCCATAGGCAGGTCAAGAAGCAACAGTTAGAACCAGACATGGAACAACTGGTTCCAAATTGGGAAAAGAGTACAACGAGGCTATATCTTGTCACCCTGCTTATTTAACTTATATGCAGAGTACATCATGTGAAATGCCAGGCTAGGTAAGTCATAAGCAGGAATCAAGATGGCTGGGAGAAATAGAAAAAATCTTAGATACACAGATGATATTACTCTAATGGTAAACAGAAAAGAGGAACTAAAGAGTCTCTTGATGAGGGTGAAAGGAGAGCATGAAAAAGGTGGCTTGAAACTCAACATAAAAGACAAAAGATCATGGCATCGAGTCATATCACTTCATGACAAATAGAAGGGGAAATAGAGAAAACAGTGACAGATTTTATTTTCTTGGGCACCAAAATCACTGTGGATGGTGACTGCAGACATGAAATTAAAAGACTTTTGCTCTTTGGAAGGAAAGCTATGACAAACTTAGATAGCATATTAAAAAGCAGAGACACTACTTTGCCAACAAATGTCTGAATTGTCAAAGCTATTATTTTTCCAGTAGTCAAGTACAGATGTGAGAGCTGGATCATAAAAAAGGTTGAGCACCAAAAAAATTTAAAGTTTTTGAATCGTTGTGCTGGAGAAGACTCTTGAGAGTCCCATAGATTGCAAGGATATCAAAGCAGTCAATCCTAAAGGAAATCAACCCTGAATGTTCATTGGAAGGACTGAGGTTGAAGCTGAATCTCCAATCTTTTGGCCACCTGATGTAAAGAGCCAACTCATTGGAAAAGACCCTGATGCTGGGAAGATTGAGGGTAAAAGGAGGAGATGAGGATGAGATGGTAGGATTGCATCACTGACTCAATGGGCATGAATTTGAGCAAACTTCAGGAGATACTGGAGGACAGAGGAGCCTGGCATGCTGCAGTCCATGGCATCACAAAAAGTCAAATTTGACTTAACAACTTAACAAAAACAATAGTAAATGAAACAGAAAAGAGGAAGAAAATAATAAAAAATGGATAAAGGGTTTAAAAAAGAAATCTGAAGAAGTAACTTTGACGGCAAACTCACTGGTATAAAAAAATTAGAAATTTCAACAGAATGAAATATTGTGAGGATGTGAAGAAATGGTAATTTTCATACATTGCTAGTCAATATGTAGCCTGGAAAGATTTGGTTTCAAAATGAAAAGTCTAAAATGCATGCTTGGGGCTGGTGCATGGGGATGACCCACAGAGATGTTATGGGGAGGGAGGAGAGAGGGGGGTTCATGTTTGGGAATGCATGTAAGAATTAAAGATTTTAAAATAAAAAAAATAAAAAAAATAAAATCACTATGTTATAGCTGGCTTTCAGTGAGACAAGAAGTGAAAATCCAAATCATTATTAATCATACTTCCACTTAATTGGTCATGAAGAACAAAATATAATAGAGATGTAAAAACATATATAGTGTTGAGTTTTGCCAGTAAAGTTCTACCTCAAAAAATATCTCCCCAATGTTAGTAAATGACAATGTCAATCAAATTTAGAAATGAAGAGAACTATATTTATACTTCAAATTGAGTCCCAAGGAACAAATAATATTTAATGTATTATTAATTCTACCTGTCCTTTTGATAAAATTTAATCTTTCCTCCTATATAAAATCTTACTTTCAGATTACAAAATACTTTCATTTCACAATCTTGATACTCATTGCTCAAGTAATGAAATCACACAGTATTCAATGTAAAAGTTTTGTAAATTATCCCCAAACTGTTTTTCATTAAACATATTATGCAATAATATAAAAGGACTTTGGTTTGGGAAAATAAGGCCAGATTATATTTGTCATATTGAGCTATAATTACACAGAAGAGTATATTTTACTTTTCTGTGTGCAAACTCAGAGGAAATTGTTCCAATATTTACCATTATGTTTTTATTTCCATTTACCTGTGTGATAATTACTACATTGAAAGATTAAGTGGAAGGAGAAACTGAAATTATGCAAAGAATTTGTAACAAAAATCAATATTTAATAAATTTGCATTTTAGGAAAAAATGAGTAAAATTAAAATTAAACCAAGGTAAAAATTAGTAAAAAAAAAATAATAATAAAGTAAAGTAAACCTACCCTTTAGAGTAGGTTTAGCTCAAAGTTTTCAGTTTTAGGTGTGAATTTCAATTTGCTCAACAAACTTTCTCTGTTTGGACATGTTTTCTTCTCTTCTGGCTCAGCTCCATTTCTACTGATGCCTAAAGGATTTGTGAGAGTTGGCTCACATTTACAAAGCACCCAGGGTGAAATGGCATTTTATTCCCTGTGCACTTTTTTTTTCCTTATTCTTTTTCTTTGTTGTTAGTTAAGAAGTGATAGGAGCCTCACACTGAGATGAAAGTCATCAAAAATACCTATCACAGAAGGAAAACATACTGTATTCTATTAGAAAGTAAATTATAGCAGAAACTAGTTGTCTGCTCCTGACCATTGAGACATGGTCCTGAGATTTTAAAAACACATATATTTCAGAAACTCCACTGTCTCTTAAAATAATGAAATTGAAGATGGCAATTTATATCAGTTGACCAGAAATTGATCAAACCCTGTCTACATCTATAGAGTGTGAATTTAGAAATGAGTTGGGAATGACTGAGAAGAGTTGTTCTTTTATTATAAGCACAGATTTGGAGTGATTGTTTTATCCAAGGAGTGACAGAGCTACTGCACATCCTCAAATTCCATATATAATCAGCTTGTCAACATGCTGTTTTAGAAAAACATCAGTGTGCATTTATGGTTTTATTTAGTATAAACTGCCGTGGAGCAATTGCCCCCTCTCTCTCCCTGTCTGAATTCCTATGAAAACTCAGCTGTACTTTCATTTCATGCACTGAGTATAAAATAAATGTGCACTGCCTAACACTATCAAGTTGACTGGGAGATTATACTGTCTCCATCCAGAACACTGAGATCTCAGGAAAGTCCTGGAACAAATGATATTTGAGGTCCCTCTAGGCAAAATTGGAAATTTCAGGCAGAGGAATACAGAGGCAGGATGCAGAAGAACTCACTTCCCCATGTCTAGGACTGGGGAATGTTAGAATAACACTCTAGAATGTTAAATAGAGCTATTAACTGCTTCTGCATGAGAAAGACACAAGTAGATCAAACTTTTGTGTTATTTTAAAACAGGTATCTTGTTTTAATAATATAAATTTTTTTTTTAATTTCTGCTTTTTAAAAATTTTTTTTTATTTTTTTTAATTTATTTTTAAATTTTAAAATCTTCAATTCTTACATGCGTTCCCAAACATGAACCCCCCTCCCACATCTTTACTGACTTTAAGGTAAATTAAAATTATGAACCCCCCTCCCACATCTTTACTGATTTATTTCATAATTTTAATTTACCTTAAAGTCAGTAAAGATGTGGGAGGGGGGTTCATAATTTTAATTTACCTTAAAGTCAGTAAAGATGTGGGAGGGGGGTTCATGTTTGGGAACACATGTAAGAATTAAAGATTTTAAAATTAAAAAAAAATAAAATAAAAAAAAATAAATAAAATAAAATTATGAAATAAAATTAACAGAAAATAGTAGCATTTTTAAAGATCAAGTCTTCTTTGTGATTTGGAAGAATGTATTCAATTTTATATATAATATATATATATAATATATAATTTATATATAATAAATATATATATATTTATATAGTATAAATTTATAATATATATAATATATACAATATAATATATATAATATATAATTATATATAATAATAAAATTGAATACATTCTTCCAAATCACGAAGAAGACTTGATCTTTAAAAATGCTACTATTTTCTGTTAATTTTATTTCATAATTTTAATTTACCTTAAAGCCAGTAAAGATAATACCACTCTAATGGCAGAAAGTGAAGAGGAATTAAAGAGCCTCTTCCTGAAGTTGAAAGAGGAGAGTAAAAAAGCTGGCTTAAAACTCACCATTCAAAAAACAAAGATCATGATATTCAATTCCATAACTTCATGGCAAACGGATGGGGAAAATGTGGAAACAGTAACAGATTTTATTTTCTTGGGTTCCAAAATCACTGCAGATAGTGACTGAAGCCATGAAATTAAAAGACACTTTCTCCTTAGAAGAAAAGCTGTAACAAACCTAGATAAAATGTTAAAAAGCAGAGACATCACTTTGCAAACAAAGTCGGTATTGTCAAAGCTATGGTGGTTCTAGTAATCATGTATGGATGTGAGAGTTGGACCACAAAGAAAGTTGAGTACCAAAGAATTGATGCTTTTGAACTGTGGTGTTGGAGAAGACTCTTGAGAATCCCTTGTAGAACAAAGATATCAAACCATTCAATTCTAAAGGAAATCAACCCTGAATATTCAGTGGAAGGACTGATGCTGAAGCTGAATCTCCAACACTTTTGCTACCTGAAGCAAAGAGCTGACTCATTTGTAAAGACCCTGATGCTGGGAAAGATTGAGGACAGGATGAGAAGGGGGTGACAGAATGAGAAGGTTGGATGACATCACCAACTCAATGGCCATGGGTTTGAGCAAACTCGGGTGAAGGACAGGGAAGGCTGGCACACTGCATGCAGTCCATGGGGCCACAAAGAGTAGGACATGACTTAGCGACTACAAAACTGACATGAACCTCAAATGAAAGTCATCTTTTTTTTTTTTTTTTTGCCAAAATTCACCTGAAACTTCTCCGGAGGGATACTTTCATAAATAATTCAAAATAACACTTATGTAAGTCATTTCAATACTTCTTAAGCACTTGCAATATTCTAGGCAATCATTAGCCTTTAGGATATAAAAGTTATGCTAAATATTATCCTAAAATAGAGAAATTTACAGTCTAAAAACAGTGCTCTAAGAACGATTAAATCAATTGAAAACAGTGGGCCAGGTGATCTAAATGAAATATTTGCTTGTGATACTGGGACTCAGGGAGTGAAAGAATGAAAGTTGCTCAGTCATGTCTAACTCTTTGAGACCCCATGGACTGTAGTCCATGGAATTCTCTAGGTCAGAATACTGGAGCTGGTAGCCTTTCCCGTCTCCAGGGGATCTTCTGATCCATGGGTCAGATCCCAGGTCTCCTGCATTGCAGGCGGATTCTTTACCAGCTGAGCCACAAGGGAAGCCCCAGGGGACTCATGGAGAGACAGCAGATCTAATCTGGCAAGGGCAAGGGGGAGCCTTGACAGACAGTAACTCTCTTTCATTCCACTTCTCAGCCCTTTACGTTTTATCAAGAAGTAGTAGCTCAATGTTAGGTCCTTATTAACTCATCCACACTGGAGGCTTCACAAACTGAAAATTCTGATCATCTCAAAGCATTGAGGAAGGAAACAGGTCATGGTTAGCTGGGCTTTGTATCTCAGGCAGTCTAGCCAATACTTTTTCACATAAGATTTATCATGAGCTCATTTATTTTTTAACAATACCATTGCCAAACTTCAAAAAATTTCCTGACTCTCACTGTCAAGTAGGATAAATGATTTCCTTGTTTACATTATCAACTTGCTTAGAAAACCTTTTCTTATCTTTTAGAGCGTAGAAAGTAAGTTTCAGTCAATATACGGTGTTTATTATGAATTACAAATTAGCATAACTTAGAATACATTGTATTTAATGAGTGATGTGTTTCTCAGAAGTTTTTTTGTTTTTGTTTTTGCTTGTACATTTATGTACTCTCCCACCAAATGTATGGCACAGCATTTGCATGGCTTTTTCTTTCATTTTTTGAAAGACAGAATCTCCAATTTCATCAGTTTTTCCTGTGTTGATGGATGGAATGCTATACCACAAGATGACTGTCCCTCATCCTGGTGCAAAGTGTTTCCACTTTAATAAATAAAAAATAAAGAAATGGATTCTAAAATATCACATGATATTTCTTTTCTTGTGAAAATAGTGTTTTCTCATTTTAATATTTCTCTAATCAAGCTTCATTATAAATTGCTGTGTGCACTGGTGCAACTTTCCACACAAAAGGTACTAGTCAAGGTTTATAATATACCCTATGACTGGTAGAATCTTAGAATTGATTAAGATACACTATTTATAAGAATATTTACCTATTTACTACTAGCTGAATAGGCAGCAGCAACTCCTGTCACTTTCCAAAAAGAAAATGATCTATGTTTTGTATTATTATAATATTTCATTAATCTATTTTATTCACTTATGAAAGTTTAGGTTTAATCCATACCTGAATAAAAAGTTTATTGTCTCAGTCTCAATGTAGCTTTAATATTCATTGTAATTATTCTTTCCTGAATTGATATTTTGCTCCAATGTGTAATTAAACATGGATTTAAACTTTCTTGTAATAGAAATGTCAATAAACGTAGGTTTTCTAAAATACTTCAAATAAATATAAAATTTGACACATCTGATTAAATAGCTGAACATTTTTTTTAAGTCAAATTGTAAATAAACTTGAGGATAATTTGATTGCCTCTGCTGTATGAGGATCTATATTTTGTAGGGAACTGTCAGTGAAACAGAGGCAATAGCTGCCATCTTTTCTGTTTGTTTGTTTGTTTAGCTATTTACTTTTCTAAGCTGATCTATACTTTGCCTTAAAATTATTAGGAAATCTGACTCCACGTCAACCAGCGATCTCAAAAGTTGACACATTTTCACTATCTCTGTTTGGACTGAAGGATCGTGGTGCGCCAAATGAAAGCTAAAAGGTCAAGATTCTGAGAAGCAATGACAAGTTTTACTCTGAGGAAAGGATTTGAGGGCTTAATTCCTTTAACTCTGTGAAGGTGCAAGTTTTTGCCATCAGCTCATAGAGCAGAGCTTCAAATTTTTGCCCTTAGTTTTCTGATAATAATTTTACGCCCCCCCACTTTTTTTTTCTCACATCTATTTCCAGTACTATCATTGTAACTCCTAACATTTTAATCCTCTTGTTTTGTGGAACTAATTTCAGTTATATTACTCTAATAAAAAATGAAGGCAGAAGAATTTACAACAGTACGGAGAGGGAGGAGGGAGGGGGGTTCAGGATGGGGAACACGTGTATACCTGTGGTGGATTCATGTCGATGTACGGCAAAACCAATACAATATTGTAAAGTAATTAACCTCCAATTAAAATAAATAAATTTATATTTTAAAAAAGTAAAAAATAAATAAATGAGCATACAGACCTATTCTTTTTAAAGTAAATGTTTTAAGTTGTTTTTATTACTTATTGATTATGTCTGTATGCTGATCTTTCATCCTCCAAACCATGCTGGCTTCTCTGAATTTATTAACTGAAATACAAGACTTGGAATCTGATGGAATTACCTACCCACATTTATAAACCATTAATTTTTTGAAGGACACCATTAGCTGAGTGTGCCCCTAGGCATAGATGAAATCAGAATCTTATGATAGAACTCATTTCTGTCTACCTCGATTTAGTTTCTGCTACAGCTGGGACTTAAAACCAAACTTTGCAGTTAAACCCTGGAGAATGGTTAAAGTAAGATTTTTTTCGAGTAAAGTTACTAACCTTTAGAGTTAAAAAAAAATCAATCAAAATCAGGGTCTCTAGCCTCATCTAGTTGTGCCAACTTAGATAATGCTGACCTTCCATTTCTGTGTACTGTAAGGCAGGCTATTATACTTTTCGCTTCTGTACACAGAACATACAAATGTATTCTGTCTTGGACTTAAAATGTTGTCCAAAATTCATAGCTAATTAGTATGTTTCATTTTTTTTTTTTACTTTTGCTAGAATATATTTATTTTCAAAGGTTTGTTTACCTATGACACTTTGTAGTTTCTCCTTCATTACATTGTTTAAAATCAATCTCCTCTTTCTTTATCTCTCTTCACCTCTATGTCTGTCTTTTTCTTTTTTCTATTAGAATAGATGGTGAACATTGCAAATAAAACTTGAGTTTATAATAGGTTAATCTCTCAAAATGACATGAGGTAAGGAAGTTCTATTTCTTTATGAAATTTAAGTACTTTTAGGAGATTTTGAATCCACTTGATTTGAAACTTCCATTAGTGCAAGCAAGAGAAAAAAATCAATGGCTTTGCTAGAACTATAACTAATAAGCACAATCTTTTCAAAACATTATTTTTCAGTTACCCCAAATATTTTTTGGTGGCAAATAGGCTTTCTTGATGCAGAGTTGTACAAGCTCACTCTTTAAGCTGTTTTTTTCAGTCAGTAATGTTTTGCTGATTTTGTGAAATGGACTGTTATTGTTTGGTGTTTTTACATAATAAGTTGAAGGAAACAGTTGTTACCATAATCTGCATTCTGTATGATTGTTTCTAAAACTATTAGACTAGGAAGATAAAATTTTAAAATAAAACTGCTAGCAAAATCCAAAATACATACTTATTCCAACAGTCAAATAATTTCTGCACGATCAAACATCCTGATATATTCAAGAAGGAAATGACTAACGTTTAAATGTTGCCACCATATCACACTACACTCACAATGGGAAATAAATTAAATATATGGTCTATGATATGAGTTGAATTGTGATCCCTAAACAGATACAGTGAATTCTTAACCACTGGTGCCCATGAGGGTGACCTTATTTGAATACAGGTTTTGAAAATGTAATCAAGTTAAGATGAGGTCATTAGGTTAAGCCATAAAAAAATAGGACTGGTGTTCTTACAAACGAGTAGAGAGACAGGCATGTAAGGAGAGTGTACCATGTGAAGTGGAGGTAGAGACTGAGGTGCTTAAGCTGCAATCCAAAGGGTGCTGAGGACTGCCATCAAACCACCAGAGAAAGATAGAATAGGAAGATTTTCCCCCTACAGTTCAGAAAGAGCAAGTCAGGACATGTTTGATTTCAAACTTCTGAGGGTTCAGAACTGTGAGCCAATGCATTTCTGTTGTTTCAAGTTACATAGGTTATAGCAGTTCAGTCTGGGCTGGAGGAAGCACAAGCTGGAGTCAAAATTGCTGAGAGAAATATCAATAACCTCAGATATGCAGATGACACCACCCTTATGGCAGAAAGTGAAGAACTAAAGAGCCTCTTGATGAAAGTGAAAGAGGAGAGTGAAAAAGTTTGCTTAAAGCTCAACATTCAGAAAACTAAGATCATGGCATCTGGTCCCATCACTTCATGGCAAATAGATGAGGAAACAGTGGAGACAGTGTCAGACTTTCTTTTTTTGGGTTTCAAAATCACTGCAGATGGTGAAAGTAAAAGATGCTTACTCTTTGCAAGTAAAGTTATGACCAACCTAGATAACATATTGAAAAGCAAAGATATTACTTTGCCAACAAAGGTCCACCTAGTCAAGGCTATGGTTTTTCCAGGAGTCATGTATGGATGTGAGAAGAAAAGCTGTGAAGAAAGCTGAGTGCCGAAGAACTGATGCTTTTGAACTGTGGTGTTGGAGAAGACTCTTCTGAGTCCCTTGGACTGCAAGGAGATCCAACCAGCCTATCCTAAAGTTTAGTCCTGGGTGTTCATTGGAAGGACTGATGTTGAAGCTGAAATTCCAGTACTTTGGCCACCTGATGAGAAGAGCTGACTCATTTGAAAAGACCCTTATGTCGGGAAAGATTGAGGGCAGGAGGGAAAGGGGATGACAGAGGATGAGATGGTTGGATGGCATCAATGGACATGGGTTTCGGTGGACTCCAGGAGTTGGTGATGGACAGGGAGGCCTGGCATGCTGTGGTTCATGGAATCACAAAGAGTCAGACATGACTGAGTGACTGAACTGAGCTGAACTGAAGCAACTCTAGAAAACTGATATATGCTACTGGGTCTATATTAAAAAGAACTGTAATTTCAATTATGGTCTAAATTAGGTTTGGCTCAAAAGAATATGTGAGGATATCCAGCACTTAATTGAATGTATCAAAATAAATGCTGTTATGATTTAATCAAAATAATATTTTGATTATTTTCTTTATAGGAATAAAGCCTAACATTATTATTTTTAATAAGAATCTAGACTATTCCACAGAGTGATTTTAAGTTAAATAAAAGTAAGAGATATTCTCTTTTCATAAAATTATATTTTTTCCATCTTTATGCATCTTTAAAAGGACTGGCTTTACTGACAGGGTCATCCTGCTGTGCAATGCCTTACACTTAATATTCACCTCTCTTTTACCAGGGGACGAGTTCAGTTCACTTCAGTTGCTCAGTCCTGTCTGCCTCTTTGCAACCCCATGGACTGCAGCATGCCAGGCTTGCCTGTATATCACCAACTTTGGGAGTTTACTCAAACTCATGTCCATTGACTTGGTGATGCCATCCAGCCATCTCATCTTCTGTCGTCCACTTCTCCTCCTGCTTTCAATCTTTCCCAGCATCAGGGTATTTTCCAATGAGTTGTTTCTTCACATCATGAGGCCAAAGTACTAGAGTTTCAGCTTCAATATCAGTCCTTCCAATGAACATCCAGGACAGATCTCCTTTAGGGTGGACTGGTTGGATCTCTTAGCAGTCCAAGGGACTCTCAAGAGTCTTCTCCAACACCACAGTTCAAAGCATCAATTCTTTGGTGCTCAACTTTCTTTATAGTCCAACTCTCACATCCATATATGACTACTGGAAAAACCATAGCTTTGACTAGATGGACTTTGTTGGCAAAGTAATAGCTCTGCTTTTTAATATGCTGTCTAGGTTAGTCATAACTTTCCTTCTGAGGAGTAACCATCTTTTCATTTCATGGCTGCACTCACCATCTGCAGTGATTTTGGAACCCCAAAAAACAAAGTCTGTCACTGTTTCCACGGTTTACCCATCTATTTGCCGTTAAGCTTAGGAACTGGATGCCATGAACTTAGTTTTCTGAATGTTGAGCTTTAAGCCAACTTCTTCACTCTCCTGTTTTACTTTCATCAAGAAGCTCTTTAGTTCTTCACTTTCTGCCATAAGAGTGGTATCATCTGCATATCTGAGGTTATTGATATTTCTCCTGGCAATCTTGATTCCAGCATGTGCTTCATTCAACTCAGCGTTTCTCATGATGTACTCTGCCTATAAGTTAAATAAGCAGGGTGACAATATACTGCTTTGATGTACTCCTTTTTCTATTTGGAACCAGTCTGTGCTCCATGTCTAGTTCTAACTGTTGCTTCCTGACCTGTACACAGATTTCCCACGAGGCAGGTAGGTGGTCTGGTATCCCCATGTCATTCAGAATTTTCCACAATTTATTGTGATCCACACAGTCGAAGGCTTTGGCATAGTCAATAAAGCAGAAGTAGATGTTTTTCTGGAACTCTCTTGCTTTTTCAATGATCCAGCAGATGCTGGCAATTTGATTTCTGGTTCCTCTGCCTATTCTAAAACTAGCTTGAACCTCTGGAAGTTCACGATTCACATACTGTTGAAGTCTGGCTTGGAGAATTTTGAGAATTACTTTACAAGCATGTGAGATGAGTGCAATTGTGTGAAAGTTTGAACATTCATTGGCATTGCCCTTGTTTGGGATTGGAATGAAAACTGTCCTTTTTCAGTCGTGTGGCCACTGCTGAGTTATCCAAATTTGCTGGCATATTGAGTGCAGCACTTTCACAGAATCATCTTTTAGGATTTGAAATAGCTCAACTGGAATTCCATCACCACCACTAGCTTTGTTCATAATGATGCTTCTTAAGGCCCACTTGAATTCACATTCCAGGATGTCTGGCTCTAGGTGAGTGATCATATCATCGTGATTAATGGGTCATGAAGAACTTTTTTGTAGTTCTTTTGTGTAATGTTGTCACCTCTTTTTAATATCATCTGCTTCTATTAGGTCCATATAATTTCTGTCCTGTATTGATCCCATCTTTGCATGAAATGTTACCTTGATACCTCTAATTTTCTTGAAGACATCTCTAGTCTTACCCATTCAATTGTTTTCCTCTATTTCTTTGCATTGATCACTGAGGAAGTCTTTCTTTTCTCTCCCTGTTATTCTTTGGAACCCTGCACTGAAATAGGTATATCTTTCTTTTTCGCCTTTGTTTTCATTTTTCTTCTTTTCACAGCTATTTGTAAGGGCTCCTCATACAGCTGTTTTGCTTTTTTGCATTTCTTTATATTGGGGATGGTCTTGATCCCTGTCTCCTGTACAATGTCCCGAACCTCCAACCATAGTTCTTCAGCCACTCTGTCTATCAGATCTAGACACTTAAATATATTTCTCACTTCCACTGTATAATCATAAGGATTTAGGTCATACCTGAATGGTTTAGTGGTTTCCACTACTTTCTTCAATTTCAGTCTGAATTTCGCAATAAGGAGTTCATGGTCTGAGCCACAGTCAGCTCCTGGTCTTGTTTTTGTTGACTGTATAGAGCTTCTCTATCTTTGGCTGCAAAGAATATAATCAATCTGGTTTCAATGTTGACCATCTGGTGATGTCCATGTGTAGAGTCTTCTCTTGTGTTGTTAGAAGTGGTTGTTTGCTGTGACCAGTGTGTTCTCTTGGCAAAACTCTATTAGCCTCTGTCTTGCTTCATTCTGTACTCCAAGGCCAAATTTGCTTGTTACTTCAGGTGTTTCTTGACTTCCTACTTTTGCATTCAAGACCCTATAATGAAAAGGACTTCTTTTTTGGGTGTTGGTTCTAAAAAGTTTTGTAGGTCTTCATAGAACCATACAACTTCAGCTTCTTCAGCATAACTGGTCAAGGCATAGACTTGGATTACCGTGATATTGAATGGTTTGCCTTGGAAACGAACAGAGATCATTCTGTTTTTTTTTTTTTTGATATTGCATCCAAGTACTGCATTTTGTACTCTTTTGTTGACTATGAGGGTTACTCCATTTCTTCTAAGGGATTCTTGCCCACAGTAGAAGTATAATTGTCATCTGAGTTAAATTCACCCTTTCCAGTCCATTGTAATTTTCTGATTCCTAAAACACCGATGTTCATTCTTGCCATCTCCTCTGTGACCACTTGCAATTTGCCTTGATTCATGGACCTAACATTCCAGGTTCCTGTGCAATATTGCTCTTTATAGCATCTGACCTTGATTTCAAAACCAGTCACATCCACAACTGGGTGTTGTATTTGCTTTGGCTCTGTCTCTTCATTCTTTGTGGAGTCACCTCCAGGAGAAAGGAGCAATGACCCCGCAAGATACTGACCCAGATTTACCTGTGAGTGTCCAGGAGTCTCCAGCAGAGGTGTGGGTTTTTGGTGGCCTGCTGCAAGGTTGGGGGCTCTGAGTGTAGTAGTACAAGCATGGGATCTTTTGAGGAAATTGCCTTTATCTTACTCAAAGAAAACTGTGGGTATGTAATGATACTCACAGAAAACTAGTCAATCTAATCACACTAGGACCACAGCCTTGTCTAACTCAATGAAACTAAGCCATGCCCGTGGGGCAACCCAAGAAGGGCGGGTCATGGTGGAGAGGTCTGACAGAATGTGATCTGACAAAGGAATGGCAAACCACTTCAGTATTCTTGCCTTGAGAACCCCATGAACAGTATGAAAAGGCAAAATGATAGGACACTGAAAGAGGAACTCCCTAGGTCAGTAGGTGCCCAATATGCTACTGGAGATCAGTGGAGAAATAACTCCAGAAAGAATGAAGGGATGGAGCCAAAGTAAAAACAATACCCAGCTGTGGATGTGACTGGTGATAGAAGCAAGGTCCAATGCTATAAAGAGCAATATTGCATAGGAACCTGGAATGTCAGGTCTATGAGTCAAGGCAAATTGGAAGTGGTCAAACAAGAGATGGGAAGAGTGAATGTCAACATTCTAGGAATCAGCAAACTAAAATGGACTGGAAAGTGTGAATTTAACTCAGATGACCATTATATCTACTACTGCAGGAAAGAATCCCTCAGAAGAAATGGAGTAGCCATCATGGTCAACTAAAGAGTCCGAAATGCCGTACTTGGATGTAATCTCAAAAATGACAGAATAATCTCTGTTCGTTTCCAAGCAAACCATTCAATATCACGATAATCCAAGTCTATGCCCCAATCAGTAACACTGAAAAAGCTGAAGTTGAACTGTTCTATGAAGACCTACAAGACCTTTTAGAACTAACACCCAAAAAAGATGTCCTTTTCATTATAGGGGGCTGGAATGCAAAAGTAGGAAATCAAGAAACACCTGGAGTAACAGGCAAATTGGGCCTTGGAATGTGGAATGAAGAGGGACAAACACTAATAGAGTTTTGCCAAGAAAATGCACTAGTCATAGCAAACACCCTCTTCCAACAACACAAGAGAAGACTCTACAAAAGGACATCACCAGATGGTCAACAACGAAATCAGATTGATTATATTCTTTGCAGCCAAAGATGGAGAAGTTCTATACAGTCAACAAAAACAAGACCAGGAGTTGACTGTGGTTCAGATCATGAACTTCTTGTTACTAAATTCAGACTGAAATTGAAGAAAGTAGGGAAAACCACTAGACCATTCAGGTATGACCTAAATCAAATCCCTTATGATTATACAGTGAAAGTGAGAAATAGATTTAAGGGCCTAGATCTGATAGATAGAGTGCCTGATGAACTATGGAATGAAATTTGTAACATTGTACAGGAGACAGGGATCAAGACCATCCCTATGGAAAAGAAATGCAAAAAAGCAAAATGGCTGTCTGGGGAGGCCTTGCAAATAGCTGTGAAAAGATGAGAAGCAAAAAGCAAAGGAGAAAAGGAAAGATATAAGCATCTGAATGCAGAGTTCCAAAGAATAGCAAGAAGAGATAAGAAAGCCTTCTTCAGTGATCAATGCAAGAAATAGAGGAAAAGAACAGAATGGGAAAGACTAGAGATCTCTTCAAGAAAATGAGAGATACCAAAGGAACATTTCATGCAAAGATGGGCTCGATAAAGGATAGAAATGGTCTGGACCTAACAGAAGCAGAAGATATTAAGAAGAGGTGGCAAGAATACACAGGAGAACTGTACAAAAAAGATTGTCATGACCTGGATAATCACGATGGTGTGATCACTCATCTAGAGCCAGACATCCTGGAATGTGAAGTCAAGTGGGCCTTAGAAAGCATCACTATGAACAAAGCTAGTGGAGGTGATGGAATTCCAGTAGAGCTATTTGAAATCCTGAAAGATGATGCTGTGAAAGTGCTGCACTCAATATGCCAGCAAATTTGGAACGCTCAGCAGTGGCCACAGGACTGGAAAAGGTCAGTTTTCTTTCCAATTCCAAAGAAAGGCAATGCCAAAGAATACTAAAGCTACCACTCAATTGCACTCATCTCACATGTTAGTAAAGCAATGCTCAAAATTCTCCAAGCCAGGCTTTAGCAATACATGAACCATGAACTCCCTGATGTTCCAGCTGGTTTTAGAAAAGGCAGAGAAACCAGAGATCAAATTGCCAATATCCGCTGGATATGGAAAAAGCAAGAGAGTTCCAGAAAAATATCTATTTCTGCTTTATTGACTATGGCAAAGCCTTATAGTGTGTGGATCACAATAAACTGTGGAAAATTCTGAAAGAGATGGGAATACCTGACCACCTAACCTGCCTCTTGAGAAATCTGTATGCAGGCCAAGAAGCAACAGTTAGAACTGGACATGGAACAACAGACTGGTTCCAAATAGGAAAAGGAGTGCATCAAGGCTGTATATTGTCACCCTGCTTATTTAACTTCTATGCAGAGTACATCATGAGAAACTCTGGGCTGGAAGAAACACAAGCTGGAATCAAGATTGCAGGGAGACATATCAATAACCTCAGATATGCAGATGACACCACCCTTATGGCAGAAAGTGAAGAGGAACTCAAAAGCCTCTTGATGAAAGTGAAAGAGGAGAGTGAAAAAGTTGGCTTAAAGCTCAACATTCAGAAAACGAAGATCATGGCATCCGGTCCCATCACTCCATGGGAAATAGATGGAGAAACAATGGAAACAGTGTCAGACTTTGTTTTTTTTGGCTCCGGAATCAGTGCAGATGGTGATTGCAGCCATGAAATTAAAAGACGCTTACTCCTTGGAAGAAAAGTTATGACCAACCTGGATAGCATATTCAAAAGCAGAGACATTACTTTGCTGACTAAGGTCCATCTAGTCAAGGCTATGGTTTTTCCAGTGGTCATGTATGGATGTGAGAGTTGGACTGTGAAGAAGGCTGAGCGCCAAAGAATTGATGCTTTTGAACTGTGGTGTTGGAGAAGACTCTTGAGAGTCCCTTGGACTGCAAAGAGATCCAACCAGTCCATTCTGAAGGAGATCAGCCCTGGAATTTCTTTGGAAGGAATGATGCTAAAGCTGAAACTCCAGTACTTTGGCCACCTCATGTAAAGAGTTGACTCATTGGAAAAGACTTTGATGCTGGGGGGGATTGGGGGCCAGAGGAGAAGGGGACGACAGAGAATGAGATGACTGGATGGCATCACTGACTCGATGGACGCGAGTCTGAGTGAACTCCTGGAGTTGGTGATGGACAGGGAGGCCTGGTGTGCTGCGATCATCGGATCACAAAGAGTTGGACATGACTGAGTGACTGAACTGAGCTGGCCCTGCCCTCAGAACAAAACCCAGTTTCCCCCTCTGTCAGTCTCTCCCATCAGGAAGCTTCCATAAGCCTCTTATCCTTCTCCATCAGAGGACAGACAGACTGAAAACCACAATCACAGAAAACTACCAATCTATCACATAGACCACAGCCTTGTCTAACTCAATGAAGCTATGAGCCATGCCATGTTGGCCACCCACGATGGATGGGTCATGGTGGAGTGTTCAGACAAACTGTGGTCCACTGGAGAAAGGAATGGCAAACCAGGGTGGTATTCTTGCTTTGAGGACCCTATGAACATTATGAAAAGGCAAAAAGATAGGACATTGAAAGATGAACTCCCCAGGTCAGTAGGTGTTCAATATGCTACTGGAGATCAGTGGAGAAATAACTCCAGAATGAATAAGAGATGGAGGTAAAGCAAAAATAACACCTAGTTTTGGATATGACTGGTGATAGAAGCAAGGGAATGAGGAGCTTAGTCTAATTTATAAATTATGTTAACAAGGAAGTAAAACTAAAGTTATGAACATTTTGAGAAAAGATCTGGCAATGTCTTTTTAAAGACAAGCCTAAAGATACTTGGAACAACAGACTGGTTCTAAATAGGAAAAGGAATACGTCAAGGCTGTATATTGTCACCCTGCTTATTTAACTTCTATGCAGAGTACATCATAAGAAACGCTGGGCTGGAAGAAACACAAGCTTGAATCAAGATTTCCAGGAGACATATCAATAACCTCAGATATGCAGATGACACCACCCTTATGGCAGAAAGTGAAGAGGAACTCAAAAGCCTCTTGATGAAAGTGAAAGAGGAGAGTGAAAAAGTTGGCTTAAAGCTCAACATTCAAAAAATGAAGGTCATGGCATCTGGTCCCATCACTTCATGGCAAATAGACGGGGAAGCAGTGGAAACAGTGTCAGACTTTATTTTGGGGGCTCCAAAATCACGGCAGATGGTGATTGCAGCCATGAATTTAAAAGACGCTTACTCCTTGGAAGGAAAGTTATGATCAACTTAGATAGTATATTGAAAAGTAGATGTATTACTTTGCCAACAAAGGTCCATCTAGTCAAGGCTATGGTTTTCCCAGTGGTCATGTATGGATGTGAGTTGGACTGTGTAGAAAGCTGAGTGCCGAAGAATTGATGCTTTTGAACTGTGGTGTTGGAAAAGACTCTTGAGAGTCCCTTGGACTGCAAACAGATCCAACCAGTCCATCCTGAAGGTCAGTCTTGGGTGTTCATTGGAAGGACTGATGCTGAAGCTGATACTCCAATCCTTTGGCCACCTCATGCGAAGAGTTGACTCATTGGAAAAGACCCTGATGCTGGCAGGGATTGGAGGCAGGAGAAGAAGGGGACGACAGAGGATGAGATGGCTGGATGGCATCACCGACTCAATGGACATGAGTTTGAGTGAACTCCAGGAGTTGGTGATGGACAGGGAGGCCTGGCAGCTATGATTCATGGGGTCGCAAAGAGTTGGACACGACTGAGCGACTGAACTGAACTTAAAGCTACTTCCGTTATTTACCTCCACAACCATACTCCTAAATATTTACTCACTCACAGTGGCTCAGACAGTAAAGAATCTGCCTGCAATGCAGGAGACCAGGTTTGATCCCTGAATTGGGAAGATCCCCTGCAGAAGGAAATGACAACCCACTTCAATATTCTTGCCCAGAGAATCCCAAGGACAGAAGAGCCTGATGGGTACAGTCCATGGAGTTGCAAAAAGTTGGACATGACTGAGTGACTAACATGCACACATATTTACTGAAGAGCAAGCAGTTAAAGATAATGCCCACACCAGCTTGTCAAGAAAGCTCATATAGATTTAAGAAAAACTGGTAAAAACTGGTAAGTTCCTAAGTTGCCATCAACAGACTGGATTTTTAAAAGTAAGTCATATTCATATGATGGAAAACTGCTCAGCAATAAAAATGAAGGTATTATCAATAAACACAATAGCATATATAAATCTCAAGAGATGAGAATGAAGTTTATACAAGAATTTGTTTATATAAAGTTTTAAATTGGGTGAAATTAATCAGGTTTGTGGTTACATCTGGGGTTTGATGGGAAAGGAATCTGGCTACAAAAAAGCATGAAGACTTTTATTGCATAATGATAATGTCCTGTACCTTGATAGTCGATTGGATTGCAAGGTTGTGCACAGCTGTCATAATGTATCAAGTAACACACTTAAGATTTGTGCCGTTTATCATACAGACATTTTATTTTAAAATAAATTCACAAAAAATGACCTTTGCTCAGTCGTGTCCGATTCTTTGCAATCTCATGGACTGTAGCCCATCAGGATCCTTTGTCCATTAGATTTTCCATGCAAGAGTACTGGAGCGGGGTGCCATGTCCTCCTCCAGGGCCAAGGGATTGAATCAAGTCTCCTGAATCTCCTGCATTGGCAGGTGGATTCTTCACCATTGTGCCACTAATTAACAAACAATCGACCTTTAAATGATTATATATATGTTAAGGTTTTTAGGAGTATGTATACAAGATACTTTTTTGAAGTAAATAAAAGGAAGGATTGAACTGTAGGTAGATGGAGGGATAACTGATAAATCAAGTATAGTAACATATTAACAGTGGGTGTGTTCATATGGGCATGTATGTATGCTCAGTTGCCTCAGTGTGTCCAACTCTGTGACCCCCATGGACTGTAGCCCACCAAGCTCCTCTGTCCATGGGGATTCTTCAGGCAATACTGGAGTGGGCTTCCATTTCCTCCTCTAGGTGATCTTCCACACCCAGGTATTGAACCCACATCTCTTATGTCTCCTGCATTGGCAGGTGGGTTTTTACCACTAGTGCCACCTGGGAGGGGTACTATAAAGTTCATTCCTTCTTTTTCAGCATGTTTGAAAATCTTACTTTTAAAAACATATAAAATTTTTATTGTTTATTTATTTTTTAATTTTTATTTTTACTTTATTTTATAATACTGTATTGGTTTTGCCATACATTGACATGAATCCACCACAGTGTACATGAGTTCCCAATCCTGAACCCCTTTCCCACCTCCCACCCCATATCATCTCTCTGGATCATCCCCATGCACCAGCCCCAAGCATCCTGTATCCTGTATCGAACATAGACAGGTGATTTGTTTCTTACATGATAGTATACATGTTTCAGTGCCATTCTCCCAAATCATCTCACCCTCTCCCTCTCCCTCAGAGTCCAAAAGTCCATTACTTATTCAAAAAATGTCTAAATTCCTATTTTGGGCCAGATACATTTAGAGAGAAAATGAAAAGAAAATAGCAAACTTACCCTTATTGTGTTTAGAGTTTTCATGTCTAATTTCTCTCTAAATATAATTGCTGAAAACTTTGAATCTATATAAATCTATAAAGGCTTATGAGACTAATAGCAACTTCACTTTCACTTAGAGATCTGGAGAACAGGAATAAAAAAGAATTTTTTTCTGGCAAAAAGAAAAGCTTGATTTCTTGCTTGGTCATGTAACAGCCTAATGATGATGGTTGTGATTTTAATAAATAAACCATTTAACAAAGAAGCAGGATGGCAAAACATAAAAAAATCTGAGAAGTAAACAAAGAGGCATTTTCTTCTGCTTAAATCAAATACAGAAGTCTTCAAGGGTTAATTCTTTTGTACTAATGTTTAGTATGAACATATTTTTGTTAATACACTGTGCTAAGTATTTTATAGTCATTCTTTTATTTCACATTCAAAATAAGTTTGTGATATTCGATTTTTATCCTTACTTATACTTTTTTCAAAGAGGACTTCAAAGAGAAAAGACTTATCTAAAGTCACAGTGGAATTCTGAACTGACTGTAACTAGAACATTATATTCTTTGAAGAGACTGTTTAGGATTAGTATTTGACTTAATAATAAAAGTGAAATCAATGACATATTAATGCTAATTGTGCGTCCGTAGTATTATTAGATCCAGTTCAATCCAAAAGTGCTCAGTCAGCTGCTAGAATTGTATTAGGACAACTACCATATTATCCCAACTCTTTAAATTGCCTCCTAATCCAAAATCCTCAATTCCAGTTGAGCTATTTCAAATCCTAAAAGATGATGCTGTTAAAGTGATGCATTTGATATGCCAGCAAATTTGGAAAACTCAGCAGTGGCCACAGGACTGGAAAATGTCAGTTTTCATTCCAATCCCAAAGAAAGGCAATGCCAAAGAATGCTCACACCACCCACAATTGCACTCATCTCACACACTAGCAAAGTAATGCTCAAAATTCCCCAAGACAGGCTTCAACAGTAGATGAAGCACGAACTTCCAGATGTTCAAGCTGGATTTAGAAAAGTTAGAAGAACCAGAGATCAAATTGCCAACATCTGTTGGATCATTGAAAAAGCAAGAGAATTCCCAAAAAACAACTAATTCTGCTTTATCAACTATGCCAAAGCCTTTGACTGTGTGGATCACAACAAACTGGAAAATTCTTAAAGAGAAGGGAATACCAGACCACCTGACCTGCCTCCTGAGAAATCTGTATGCAGGTAGATAAGCAACAGTTAGAATTGGATATGGAAGAACAGACTGGTTTCAAATAGGAAAAGGAGGATGTCAAGGCTGTACATTGTCACGCTTTTTATTAAACTTTCATGCAGAGTACATCATGAGACATGCTGGACTGGATGAAGCACAAGCTGGAATCAAGATTGCTGGGAGAAACATCAATAACCTCAGATATGCAGATGACACCACCCTTATTGCAGAAAGCAAAAAAGAACTAAAGAGCCTCTTGATGAAAGTGAAAGAGGAGAGTGAAAAAGTTGGCTTAAAGCTCAACATTCAGAAAACGAAGATCATGGCATCCAGTCCCATCACTTCACAGCAAATAGATGGGAAAACAGTGGCAGACTTTATTTTGGAGGGCTCCAAGATCACTGCAGATGGTGACTGCAGCCATGAAATTAAAAGACGCTTGCTCCTTGGAAGAAAAGTTATGACCAACCTAGGGAGCATATTAATAAGGAGAGACATTACTTTGCCAACAACGGTCCGTCTAGTCAAGGCTATGGTTTTCCCAGTGGTCATGTATGGATGTGAGAGTTGGACTACAAAGAAAGCTGAGCACTGAAGAATTGATGCTTTTGAACTGTGATGTTGGAGAAGACTCTTGAGAGTCCCTTGAACTGTAAGGAGATCCGACCAGTCTATCCTAAAGGAAATTGGTCCTGAATGTTCATTGGAAGGACTGATCCTGAAGCTGAAACTCTAATACTTTGGCCACCTGATGAGAAGAACTTACTTGAAAAGACCCTGATGCTGGGAAAGATTGAGGGTGGGAGGAGAAGGGGATGACAGAGGATTAGATGGTTGTATGGCATTATCAACTTGATGGACATGAGTTTGAGTAAGCTCTGGAAACTGGTGATGGACAGGGAAGCCTGGCATGCTGTAGTCCATGTGGTCATATTGAGTCACACACCACTGAGCGACTGACTGAACTGAATCCAAAAATTGAAGCAAATAAGTACTTTGACCTTTGTTTATGGCGTGGCCCTGCTAATGTGTGCAGGACTGAACAACAACCTGGATCAGTGACACATTCTCAGCTAGCTCCCTGACAACCAGTAACTGGATCTTTAGATACAGGCTAGTAAATGACAAAAGAAAGTTTTCTAAGTCAGTGGCTACAGTGCTGAAACTTCCTCGGAAACAATAAAAACCTAGGGGCAAAATTATTAAGAAGTGCTTGTATCATTCATCTTTTTTCCCAGTGATTTTATTGCTGTTCAGTAAACTGCTCAGATTAGAAGAGACCCCCACTAGTGCGTGCATGCTCAGTCACCCAGTTGCATCCGACTCTTTTCGATCATTTGGACTGTAGCCTGCCAGGCTTCTCTGTTCATGGAATTTTCCAGACAAGAATACTGGAGTGGGTTGCCATTTCCTTCTCCAGGGGATATTCCTGACCCAGGGATTGAACCTGTGCTTCTGCATTGGCAGGAGGATCCTTTATATCACTGTGCCACCTGGGATACTAATCAATAGACTCTAGAAGATGTCAAAATTTTAAGAATAGTTTTATCCTTCTCTTACCCAGCTACACCCCCTACATATATACATATGTATATATGCATATGTGTGTGTGTGTGTGTGTGCACATGCACGTGTGTGCATGCTCAGTAGTGTACAACTCTGTTACCCTTTGGCCTATAGCCTTCCAGGCTCCTCCCGTTATGGGAGTTTTCAGGCAAGAATACTGAAGTGGGCTGTCATTCCCTCCTCCAGGGGATCTTCCTGACCCATGGATCGGCTGAGCCATGTAAATCTAGGCGCTGCATCACGGGACTGACTCCACGCGCCAGTGAGCCCCTTTGCTCACCCTGAGAGTACGCCCATGCTCGAGGGGCATGGGATTAGGTGAAAGATGAAAATCCCCATGACAGTTCAAGAGAAGCCACAGAAGAAAAGATTTTTTCTCCCTACTTAACGAGTCCCACAAGTACATTTTATACTAGGCCCTGAAGATTATTCTGCTTATCAGGGTATTTCATTGCTGCTTACCTAGTCGTTCCCTTGCCCTTTACAAACCTCACCTCCTCTTTCTAAAACATGCAGAGTCAAATGAAAAGTTCAGCAAAAACCGAACATTTAAAAGAGTTAAGAGAAATGGGAGGCAATTCCTTTTAGAATCAGGCATGACTCTACACCCCAAATCTGGAGAGTGTGAATAGCAAGTCCCTTGTAATGCTATCACTTTTTTTTTTTTTTGTAAACACACTTGCTTGTTCACTTCAGTTTTCTCATGCAAATACTGTGAAAGCAAAGCTGTGATGTTCTCATACAAATCTTATTCAATTCCAGTTCTGCCACTTGGGCAAATACTTAACTCTTCTTAGCCTGTTTCGCTCTTCTATGAAATGATTATAATAATGGCCTTGCAGTATTGTTCTGATTGAATGGTGTAATATGATACAAATACATCGTATAATGCCTAGCATCTGGTACAGGCATATTTTCCAGAAAAAAAATATACATATACAACTTAAAGAATATTTTAGATTTCAATATTTCAATTCATACATGGTAAACTCATTTTACATGAAGTAAAAGAATCTGTAATTTTAGTTGGAATGATCACAAGTTATTTACAGTATTTCTAAAGCTGTGTCCACTGAACCTGAGTAAGCTCATCAACCATCATTATGTGGAAGAGTTGAGATGGCAAAGTGTATGCTTCAGTGGCAAATCTAAAGTTAATCCACGGGGGCTGGAACTCCTTGGTTCCAAGCAAAGTATTTAGAGTCTTTCACACGCCATATTTTTTCTTAGATATTGAGAATTTCCTGGATTTTTTTGATATATAACAATGTGGTTCTATATTAACTTAATTGGCAGGCTTTAATAGATTTAGAGTAATGGCTAATGTCTACAATAATCCACAATTAGTGAAACATAGCACTGGATATCTTCTTCGCTTCTATTATGAGGTAAACAGTATTTATGAAATTACAGCAATTTGAAGCATAATAAAATTAAGTTCCAAATAAGCTATAATTTCTTACTGGTTTCCTCTAAATAGTCTCTGAGAAATTATGGAGGGTATTTACAGATACAGCACCTAACTCATGTAGGCTTATAATGAAATCTCACAGCTTAGGTCAGAACTGTGGAAAAACAAATTGTACAGAGACAAATTGTACTGCTATTAAAATGTCATGGTCCTGTTTTCAAGATCATGAAATCTGTGACTTTAGGCATAAGTATCACAATCTGCTTACTAAAAGATATTATGTAAATCATTTTCTAATAGCTGCAGTATGTGCTGTAACTGAAGTGTAGACAAGTAATGATTAGCAGAATGCAGCATAAGACCTCTAAGATATTTAACCAAAAGAACAAATCACAGTTTTATAAATGAGAAAATCCAGGATAAAAAAAAATTAATTAGTCTTTCATGAACTTACAAAGACTATGCAATCAATAAAGAACAGCTTATTTGGAAAGACAGGGCAATATGGTTTTGTAGGCAAACCACTCCATACTCTTGCCTGGAAAATCCCATGGATGGAGGAGCCTGGTAGGCTGCAGTCCATGGGGTAGCTAGGAGTCGAACACGACTGAGCAACTTTGCTTTCACTTTTCACTTTTATGTGCTGCAGAAGGAAATGGCAACCCACTCCAGTGTTCTTGCCTGGAGAATCCCAGGGACAGGGGAGCCTGGTGGGCTGCCATCTATGGGGTCACACAGAGTCGGATACGACTGAAGCAAGTTAACCGCAGCTGCAGGTTAACTAAATCACATCTTAGCAAGGAAACTAATATGATAAGGATAACTAAGTCCTAATGACCAAGATTATTAGGAATAATATTTTGGTTGGTGATAAATGCTAGAAACAAAAAGGGAAAGCTTATGTGTTTCTAAAAACATTTTCCAAATGATCTACAATATATATGGAAGAAGAGCCAGCACCGTGAAATGGGATGCACAAATGTGAAACAAGTTTAAATCATTGTTGAAATTGTAGGGACTAAAGTAGTATTTGGAATTAATTCCAGTTGAAGTAACTAAATAAATCACTTCTGCTTCAATGAATTAAACCAAACCATAGTTGTTCTCATGTAGGCCTATGTTTTCTTGCTCTGTATTTACTGGAAAGGGACAAACATTTCCTATATTTATTATTTCAGAAAGCAATATAGTACCACCCCCTCAGATTTCTCACATTATCTTTTTCTATCTTTTGACTCCATTCACTCTCTGTTTCTTGTAGAGATCATTTAAAGCTTAGCACAAAAGAATGAAGTTTGTGGGATATTTTAACAGCACAGAGTAGAGCTGATAAAAATAGAAGATAAAGAAGTGAGACATCAGAAATAGAATAAGAAACCTACAGTTGAAACCAGAGAAAAATACTAAATCTAAAGCCATTTGATCTCCATTATGTGAAACGACTGTGTTTGAATTCATAAAATCTCCCAAAATCTGCCTGATTCAAAAAATAAGAAAAATTGTAGTTATTTTATTTTGTTTTCAAGCTATTTGTTTATAAGGAATATTAATGATGTTCTTAACATTTTTTCTCTGTTTACTCTCTCTTCATTCACCAGCAACAAGTGTTATCCAATGATGTTGTGATATCCTTGGAAATTATAAAGTAAATATTCAACAGAGATGAGAAGATTTAAAACCCTGAAAAAGTTTGAGAAAGATAAGACTTGTCTTTTAGAATCCCTGATAATGAAGAAGACAGCTTAAATGGTATCAGACTTTGATATTCAAGAAGGCAATTTTAAAACATTCCAATAAAAATATAAGCATTTCACTGATATAACTGAATAGCACTTTAAAAGAAATGATAAGTAAAGATACCTGGAAAACTCTATAGGAAGATTTTCTTAGTTGAAATTAAAAGATAAATTTAGTAACTATTATAAAGCCATTTATCAAACTCCATTTACAATGCCAACAAAACTATACAGTTTTTATAATTAATTATAATTATGAGGGCCCCACTCTTAGGACTCCATCTAAATCGAATTATTTTCCAAGGGATCCATCTTCAAGGAGCATCACGTTGATTAGGGTTTCCAGTCAGGTCAGTCGCTCAGTCGTGTCCAGCTCTTTGCAACCCCACGAATCGCAGCACGCCAGGCCTCCCTGTCCATCATCAATGCCCAGAGTTCACTCAGACTCACGCCCATCAAGTCAGTGATGCCATCCAGCCATCTCATTCTCTGTCGTCCCCTTCTCCTCCTGCTCCCAATCCTTCCCAGCATCAGAGTCTTTTCCAATGAGTCAACTCTTCACATGAGGTGGCCAAAGTACTGGAGTTTCAGCTTTAGCATCATTCCTTCCAAAGAAATTCCAGGGCTGATCTCGTTCAGAATGGACTGGTTGGATCTCCTTGCAGTCCAAGGGACTCTCAAGAGTCTTCTCCAACACCACAGTTCAAAAGCATCAATTCTTTGGCGCTCAGCCTTCTTCACAGTCCAACTCTCACATCCATACATGACTACTGGAAAAACCATAGACTTGGCTAGACGAAACTTAATCGGCAATGTCTCTGCTTTTGAATATGCTTTCTAGGTTGGTCATAACTTTTATTCCAAGGAGTAAGTGTCTTTGAATTTCATGGCTACAGTCACCATCTGCAGTGATTTTGGAGCCCCCTAAAAAATAAGGTCTGACACTGTTTCCACTGTTTCCCCATCTATTTCCCACGAAGTGATGGGACCGGATGCCATGATCTTCGTTTTCTGAATGTTGAGCTTTAAGCCAACTTTTTCACTCTCCACTTTCACTTTCATCAAGAGGCTTTTTAGTTCCTCTTCACTTTCTGCCATAAGGGTGGTGTCATCTGCATATCTGAGGTTATTGATATTTCTCCTGGCAATCTTGATTCCAGCTTGTGTTTCTTCCAGCCCAGGGTTTCTCATGATGTATTCTGCATAGAAGTTAAATAAGCAAGGTGACAATATACAGCCTTGACGTACTCCTTTTCCTATTTGGAACCGGTCTGTTGTTCCATGTCCAGTTCTAACTGTTGCTTCCTGACCTGCATATTGGTTTCTCAAGAGGCAGGTCAGGTGGTCTGGTATTCCCATCTCTTGAAAAATTTTCCACAGTTTATTGTGATCCACACAGTCAAAGGATTTGGCATAGTCAATAAAGCAGAAATAGATGTTTTTTCTGGAACTCTCTCGCTTTTTTGATGATCCAGAGGATGTTGGCAATTTGATCTCTGGTTCCTCTGCCTTTTCTAAAACCAGCTGGAATATCAGGGAGTTCACAGTTCACGTATTGCTGAAGCCTGGCTTGGAGAATTTTGAGCATTACTTTACTAGCATGTCAGATGAGTGCAATTGAGTGGTAGTTTGAGCATTCTTTGGCATTGCCTTTCTTTGGGATTGGAATGAAAACTGACCTTTTCCAGTCCTGTGGCCACTGGTGAGGGTTCCAAATTTGCTGGCATATTGAGTGCAGCACTTTCACAGCATCATCTTTCAGGATTTCAAATAGCTCAACTGGAATGCCATCACATCCACTAGCTTTGTTCATAGTGATGCTTTCTAAGGCCCACTTGACTTCACATTCCAGGATGTCTGGCTCTAGATGAGTGATCACACCATCGTGATTATCCAGGTCATGAAGATCTTTTTTGTACAGTTCTTCTGTGTATTCTTGCCACCTCTTCGTAATATCTTCTGCTTCTGTTAGGTCCATACCATTTCTATCCTTTATCAAGCCCATCTTTGCATGAAATATTCCCTTGGTATCTCTAATTTTCTTGAAGAGATCTCTGGTCTATCCTATTCTGTTCTTTTCCTCTATTTCTTGCATTGATCGCTGAAGAAGTCTTCTTATCTCTTCTTACTATTCTTTGGAACTCTGCATTCAGATGCTTATATTTTTCCTTTTCTCCTTTACTTTTTGCTTCTCTTCTTTTCACAGCTATTTGTAAGGCCTCCCCAGACAGCCATTTTGCTTTTTTGCATTTCTTTTCCATAGGGATGGTCTTGATCCCAGTCTCCTGTACAATGTCACAAACCTCACTCCATAGTTCATCAGGCACTCTATCTATCAGATCTAGACCCTTAAATCTATTCCTCACTTCCACTGTATAATCATAAGGGATTTGATTTAGGTCATACCTGAATGGTCTAGCAGTTTTCCCTACTTTCTTCAATTTAAGTCTGAATTTGGTAATAAGGAGTTCATGATTTGAGCCACAGTCAGCTCCTGGTCTTGTTTTTGTTGAATGGATAGAGCTTCTCCATCTTTGGATGCAAAGGATATAATCAATCTGATTTTGGTGTTGATCATCTGGCAATGTCCAGGTGTAGAGTCTTCTCTTGTGTTGTTGGAAGCGGGTGTTTGCTATGACCAGTGCATTTTCTTGGCAATACTCTATTAGTCTTTGCCCTGCTTCATTTCGCATTCCAAGGCCAAATTTGCCTGTTCCTCCAGGTGTTTCTTGACTTCCTACTTTTGCATTCCAGCCCCCTATAATGAAAAGGACATCTTTTTTGGGTGTTAGTTCTAAAAGGTCTTGTAGGTCTTCATACAACCGTTCAACTTCAGCTTTTTCAGCGTTACTGATTGGGGCATAGACTTTGATTACCGTGATATTGAATGGTTTGCCTTGGAAACAAACAGAGATCAGCGAACTAAAATGAACTGAAATGGGTGAATTTAATTCAGATGACCATTATATGTACTACTGCAGGCAGGAATCACTCAGAAGAAATGGAGTAGCCATCATGGTCAAGAAAAGAGTCTGAAATGCAGTACTCGGATGCAATCTCAAAAACGACAGAATGATTAGGGTTTTAACATGTACATTTTCAGGGAACACAATTCAGTCCATAGAAACTGCACAGCTAGTAAAATTTATAAATTTAAAAAGAAAGTCCACCTTGCAGGACTGAAACTTACATCTTTGTTTCCGTTATGAAAAATAAAAAGCTTCTAGAGATCTGTTGTACATATTGTCCTGAGAGTTAACAGCACTGTACTATACACTTAAAATTTTGTCAAGAGGGGAGATCTCATGTTATGTTTTTTTTTTTTTTTTTTAACTACGAAAGAAAGGAGAGAGGAAGGAAAGAAAAGGAGGAAAGAAGAAAACTAGAAAAGAGAAAGCAAAGAAAAGATCATACCAGGTGCAGAGTGGGATATGGCGACACTGGAAGATTCCCACACCCTTTGTGAAATTATTGGAAGTTTCTTAAAACTTTAAACATACATCTACCTGTCTTTTAATTCAGCCATTGTATTTCCAAGAATTTACTTAAAAGAAATGAATGTATATATCTGCAGAAAGATGTGCACGTGAATTCTCATACATTTTTATTTGAAATCGCCAATAACTAGAAGTAAGCCAAAATGTTCACTAATTCCATCCCTACTCAGTAAATAGCTATACAACACCATGTAATATATAAAACAATAGTTTTCAAACATTTGACTAATGGAATTCATTCATTCTTTGATCCCTGAAAAAATAAAATAATAAATGAGTTGACCTCTCTGTGTGTTCTTTCTGCGTGGAAGTCCAACCAAGAATGTGGCATAAGAAAGGGGTCAAAATAAATAGGGCAGCCTTGTTAAGTTTGGAAAACAAATTCAGGGAAGCTGAAGATAAATTATCACGCATGAAATATCTATATAGTTTAAAAGTTCTGCAATTCTGCACTTGAGATGCTCAGAGATAAAGAACAACGACTATGGAAAATAACAACTGAGGACAAGAAACTAAGCAACTCTCTTAGGTGACACAGGACTGGGAGATGTTTAGGATCCAAACTGACTATTATTAGGACATTCAATAAAAATATAGGAAAGTATAAACCTTAAGACAGGAGTCAAGTGAAGTCGCTCAGTCGTGTCTGAACCTCAGTGACCCCATGGACTGCAGCCTACCAGGCTCCTCTGTCCATGGGATATTCCAGCCAAGAGTACTGGAGTGGGGTGCCATTACCTTCTCTGGTTTAGACACACTAGCAAATTTTAACTTCACTTTCACTTTTCACTTTCATGCACTGGAGAAGGAAATGGCAACCCATCCAGTGTTCTTGCCTGGAGAATCCCAGGGATGGGGGAGCCTGGTGGGCTGCCATCTCTGGGGTTGCACAGAGTCGGACACAACTGAAGCAACTTAGCAGCAGCAAATTTTAAAAATAAGCTTTGAAAGCATCAGGCTGATTTTAAAATAAATGAACTCCCTGACACAGACTTCAACACTTCTAAGAAAAAGAAAAGAAAAAAAGTAGTGGGTCAAATTATATATCATGCAATCATGGAGTCACCAGAAGAAACAGGAAAACATGACTCTGGTGAAAGTGAAGTCATTCAGTCGTGTCCGACTCTTTGAGACCCCGTGTACTGTAACCTATCAGACTTCTCTGTCCATGGGATTTTACAGGCAAGAGTACTAGAGTGAATTGCCATTTCCTTCTCCAGCGGATCTTCCCGACTCAGGGATCAAACCCAGGTCTCCTGCATTGTAGACAGACGCTTTACCATCTGAGTCACCAAGGAAATCCTGGGCTTCCGTCATGGCTCAGAGGTTAAAGCGTCTACTTGGAATGTGGGAGACCCAGGTTCGATCCCTGGGTCGGGAAGATTCCCTGGAGAAGGAAATGGCAACCCACTCCAGTACTCTTGCCTGAAGAATCCAATGGAGGAAGGAGTCGCTGGTAGGCTACAGTCCATGGGATCACAAAGAGTCGGACATGACTCTGGTAGACCAGAAGAAAACTCAATAATTAGAATCAGATTTCAAGATGAAAGGAATAATTAATCAATTTAACATCCAATACATGCTTTATGTGTGTGTGTGTGTGTGTGTGTGTGTGTGTGATTGTGTATATACACACATGGTATATACATGCAGTAAAGAATCTGCCTGCAATTCTGGAGACCCAGGTTTGATCCCTGCATTGAGAAGATCCCCTGGAGGAGGAAGTAGCAACCAACTCCAATATTCTTGTCTGGAGAAGCCCATGGACAGAGAAGCCTAGTGAGCTAATAGACACTACTGAGCAACTCACACTTTCATTTCTTCAATATATATGGTGGCTTTAACATCAGATTAGAAACCACAAAGAATAAAATCAGTGTGCACAAACCCCTGTAAAGGGAAACATTCCACCTGAAAAACGGAGTGAAACCGATATTCAGAGACTCATGGGACAAAGTCCAGCCATTTAAAATTGATAGAATTGGGGCAAAAATTGTAGAAATAATATTTTCCCAAATTTCAATAAAAATATCAATCCACAGGTTGAAAAGCTCAAAGTGTCCCAAATAACACACAAAAAAGGACACAGAAACATGCTCAGGCAAATAGAGCAAACACAAAAAAACATACTTAGGCAATTCATAGTGATTAATGTGTTAAAGGTTCTAGTGGCAAATCAGAACTATGAATAAGCAGAGGAAGAAACTCATCAGACAGTTAAAAACAAACAAACAGCCAAATGGAAGTAGGGTTTAGAGGTACAAATTCCTGAAGGATCATCCCATCAGAACCTTCAGTAAGACTGTATTTTCACTCAAATTCTCTTTTCTGTTTCCTTTTATTTTGTAGGTGTTGAGAACACTCTAAAAAACCTCTTACATTCTAATCTATACCTCAGAATTTGCCTTCCAGGGGACTGAGCTTGAGTAAAGGGTACATCAAGTTATGACCAGCCTAGATAGCATATTCAAAAGCAGAGACATTACTTTGCTGACTAAGGTCCGTCTAGTCAAGGCTATGGTTTTTCCTGTGGTCATGTGTGGATGTGAGAGTTGGACTGTGAAGAAGGCTGAGCGCCAAAGAATTGATGTGTTTGAACTGTGGTGTTGGAGAAGACTCTTGAGAGTCCCTTGGACTGCAAAGAGATCCAACCAGTCCATTCTGAAGGAGATCAACCCTGGAATTTCTTTGGAAGAAATTATGCTAAAGCTGAAACTCCAGTACTTTGGCCACTTCATGCAAAGAGTTGACTCATTGGAAAAGACTCTGATGCTGGGAGGGATTGGGGGCAGGAGGAGAAGGGGACGACAGAGGATGAGATGGCTGGATGGCATCACGGACTCGATGGATGTGAGTCTGGCTGAACTCCGGGAGTTGGTGATGGACAGGGAGGCCTGGCACGCTGCAATTCATGGGGTCACAAATAGTCGGACACAACTGAGCGACTGAACTGAACTAAACTGACGGAGAGTAGCTTCAAAATCAGGAAATAAAGAAAGGGAATTTATACATTATCACTTGTGCATCAGGCATAGAAATTTCTATCCTGGATTGGAACAGGAGGAGGAGGGGCCCTAAAGTAAAAGCATGTGGAATTAAAAATAAAAAGTTTGAGCTGAAACATCAAACACACGTACAATGTGTAAAAAAAAAGAGAGAGAAAAAACAGAAAGCAAATTCAAGAAAAGCACAGCTGTACAGAAAGAAAAATGAAATTGTCATTGACTACAGTATGCACACTTGCATAAAGCTAATTTGTGTATTAATTTTCAACAGTTATAATCAATCTTTTTGCAAGGGATAGTAGATGAGAACAGTGTTAAAAGAGTATTTAAATGCTATCAATATAAGCAAAGCAAAAATGGAACTCTAGATAGCAGAGGTTGTGAGACTGAAGGGAAGGGAGAGCTGAAGAAAGGAAGGGAATATCATTGTAAAGAGGAGAGTCAAAAGACAATAACAGTAGTTGAAGAAACAAGAAATGAGAATGAGAATCTAAATTTCTAAATTTAGATTTCTAAATTTAGATAGTTATAAATCCCTAGCGGAAGAAAGGCAGGTGTTATCCAAAAAATGATAAAAATACAACATAGATATGCATTTTATTAGAGGATCTAAATATGTCAGAGAAAAGAATAACAAACAAGTGTAGGGTAGTTTTTTCTTCTGGGGAATGGGGTTGAGAGTGGAAGAAAGTATGCCTGGGATGGTAGGTTTGATGTTAGGCATATATCAAGGTTGCACTAGTGGTAAGGAATCTGTCTGCCAATGAGGGAGATACAAGAGGTGTAGGTTTGATCCCTGGGTCAGGCAGATTCCTAGAGTAGACAATGGTAACCCACTCCGTTATTCTTGCCTCAAAATTCCATGGACAGAAGAGTCTGACAGGTTACAGTTCATGGGGCTGCAAAGAGGTGGACACAAATGAGTGCGTGTGCGCATGTGCGCACACGCACACACACACACACAGACTCACACACTACATATATGTTACTGAAGTGATAATTGCTCAGTCATGTCCAACTCTTTGCAAGCCCATGGACTGTAGCCTGCCAAGTTCCTCTGTCCATGGAGTTTTCCAGGCAAGAATACTGGAGTGGGTATCCTTTTTCCAGGGGATCTTCCTGACACAGGGATTGAACCAGGGTCTCCTGCATTGCAAGTGGATTATTTACCAGCTGAGCTACCAGGGAAGCCCATGTATATTAAGTTGATGACAATATGAACACTCTTTTTCCTGAACAATTAGGATATGAGAAGTTGGAGTGTGGGATATAATTCAACTTTGGCTGAAAATATGAATGTCTCTTCTAATGAATAACACTGGAATAAACCACCTTGTCAAGGAATGAATTTTCAAAAAGATAATTGAAGAGTGTTTCATATATGTAAGAGACATAGCAATCTGACATTTTATAGTTTAACATGCCTTTTAACAGATATATTTTCAAATAACTGCTACTAGATGCCACAACCAAATTATTTTTAAAAAATATATTTAACTGCATTTTGTAATAATAAATCTCAGAAGTGCCATTTTCCTTCTCTGTGTACATCTTATGTTCAACTTTCAGAAATAAAACAACAAATTTAACTTAACTCCAGGCAAAATAAAGCCCTATATTAAATTTCCATTGAAGATACTTTCACTGAAAACCTCTTAGAGAAATCAAAGGAAAAATGAAGCTAGCACTATATAAACAAGTTATGAAGGAGAAATTGGTTCTGTGAGGAAAGATTGGTTTAGCTTTCCCTGGGTAACATGAAATATGTAATGTATTTTATGAGAATTTTCTTATTGTCCATACTCAGTTCAAATTCACCCCTCAGAGAAAAAGATAATGTTGAATCTTTCTGGTTAGCCTGAACTTTCTTTTCCAATACTTTTCACAGAATGAAATATTAGTACTAAACAGCACTGTCTCTGCTTCAGGGAGCAACCATAACCCAGCTGGATGACACATCATTGCCCTGATGTCTCATAGCATCTTGATGCAAGCTGATGCATCAGCACCCTGATGACTCGATGCACGTGATGTCTCATAGCATCTATATGCAAGCTGGCTCCCTAGACTGGATGGTGCTGGTACTAGCCAGCCCACTTCACTCTTGGACCCCTCGAATTGTTGAAACATACCCTTGGCGTAGGAAATGGCAACCCACTCCAGTATTCTTGTCCGGAAAACTCCATGGGCAGAGGAGCTTGGCGGGCTATAGTCCATGGGGCCTCAAAGAGTTGGAGACACTGAGAGAGCATGGACGCAGACACACACACACATACACACACACACACACACACACACACACACATTCATATTAAGCCCAATTTCTAGACTGTATAAAATAAGTATATAGGTTTTCTTTCTATATTATATTCTTTTGTACCATGAGTTTACTATGTAATTGGATTAAATTACATAGCTTCTATATCTAAGAAGCCAACAAAAAATATTGACTATATTACATTATATTACACTATAGTAAATCATATAATATTTTTTGTAAAATGTAAAAAATTTCCTCTCACATTCATCACAACATCATAATGGTACATCTTCCACATTAGTACAAAATTCCTCTGTTATATTCACCGTTCAGAATCACTCCAGGTTCCTGTTATTAATGGTTTTTAGGCTGCTGTTTTTTATCACTCTTAGGAGATAAGACTGCCAGTTTTATCTCTGACCTTTACCACTGTGGTCTTACACCCTAGCCAGAAAGCATTAGTTAGTGATAAAGATGTGATTTCCATGGGCTTTTTGCTATTCTTTCCATTTTGCCTGGAATTTCAACTTCTATCACCCAATCCCTGCTTTTCAAGATGTAACACCTACTCCTCTTAGAAAACTCACGTTAAGTGTATTTTTTAACCCACCCCCAAATATAATCACTCCTTTGTACCTCACATGTGTAACTGTCAAGGAAAAACCTGTTACTACTACCCCTACATGATTTTCCTATCATCTCCTCTATATACCAAATTATTCTCCACGATCTCAACTTATCTGACTAAAATGCAAATCTGATTGCATTAGTTCAATCAGGGAGTAGAGTCCCTTCTTTGTGAATAAGATTCATGACATCATAAAGTGAAATTTAGATTTTTATTAGCTCTAATTATTACCATATCATTTTCTTTACTGTATCAAAATCTATCACCTAAATAATATACATCATTTAATCCTATTTTTGTTCCTCAACTGATAAGATATGTAAGATCAAATAGAGGATTTCTAAGGAATGAAAGAAAACTCTTTTAATTTGACATTCTAAAAAAATAATAATAATAGACAGAAATCTCAAGCAAATAGAATTGAGAGGCCAGAAGGGGGAGCTCGCACGTCATGTGATGATAGCAAAACTCAACAGGAAGAAGGAAGATGTTTCTTTCCTGGCAGGGACTCCCTCAGTGAAAAGCCACGGACTTTCTTTACTATTGGCCTCTCAATTTCCTTTCCCCTTCTTCAGAAATATTCTTGCCTTGCCATCGGGGGAGGTTGGGGGAGAACTTGAACAAGGTTCACTGTTTGTCAACCCAAATTCCACTTCTCTGATGATCCTGAATAAAACGATCTTTGCTGGAGAAATATCTGGAAATTTGTTGTAGGTCAACATTTTGGCAGCCTGTTTGAGGACCAGAGAAGACTCCCAAAGGTCCCAGGGCTGGTGAGCAAACAAATGCAGTACCAATATTTGAGCCTGTTTTCCCTCACTGCTTTTCTTGCTGAGCCCAGGGATTGACGGCACATTTTACTTCTGAATTTGAGCTCACAACCTCCTTGCATTTGAAACTCTCCAGACTTTATTCTGGATCTGTTTTAAGATTTTGTTCTTTCTAGTTAATGCCTTGTTCTGGATGCAAGTACTTGTTTGGCTCTTTGGTCTAATTTTGATATAGGATTCTTACAATTGAAGCCAGTTAGGCTTTGTCCCATTCTTTCAAGAACAGGGGCTACCAAAAAAAAAAAAGGGAAGAAGAAGAAGAACAGGGGCTGCTTTCACTGAAACTGTCCAGTTCAGCCTTTGGAAAAGAAACTAGCTGAAAAAGCCTTTGGTCTTGTTTCTATTGAATTAGCAACCACCTTCCTTATGGACCAAATCTTCAACTGATATCAGCAAAATTCATCATACATCTCCCATCAAGTTTCAAAAGACTCCTTGAAACTGCTTCCCAGAATTAATGAGTCTCATATAAAAAGCCTTTCAAGGCATAAAGACCATAACAGATTATAAGGGCATCATTATGCTCCGTGCTATCTCCTGTAACACTCTCATTCTACGAGTAAGGAAACCTAAAGGCCAAGGGTAAAAGTTTGCCCAGAACCTCCAAACAATAAAAAACACTCCTATCCCACAAAACTTGTTGTTCCTAACTGTGGTATTGGAGAAGACTCTTGAGAGTCCCTTGGACTGCAAGGAGATCCAACCGGTCCATCCTAAAGGAGATTAGTCCTGGGTGTTCATTAGAAGGACTGATGCTAAAGCTGAAACTCCAATACTTTGGCCACCTCATGCGAAGAGTTGACTCATTGGAAAAGACCCTGATGCTGGGAGGGTTTGGGGACAGGAGGAGAAGGGGATGGCAGAGGATGAGATGGCTGGATGGCATCACAAACTTGACGCACATGAGTTTGGGGGAACTCTGGGAGGTGGTGATGGACAGGGAGGCCTGGCGTGCTGTGATTCATGGGTCACAAAGAGTCGGACACGACTGAGCAACTGAACTGAGCTTCCATACCTTTATTAACATTCATTCATACAGGAAACAAATTCTTTACTATAATTAATTTACACAGTGCATTGTTCAGTATTCTATTTGATGAAGCTAAACAGTACCTTTTTGCCTTCATTTGGGAGGAATCAATTCACCTGGACAATAATGCTTCAGGATTTTTTTTTTTTTTTTGAGAGCCCTTATTTCCTGCAAATCCTAAAGGCTGCTATGGATGATAGAACATTCCCTAGAGGTTCTATTTCGCTGCAATATGTGGATGATTTGACAGCATCCACTTGTTTTCAGCCTTAAAGGAACAGAAGTTCACCAGAGAAAAATTGCAGCTGGCCCAAACCTGCTGCTAAGTTGCTTCAGTCATGTCCGACTCTGTGTGACCCCACAGACAGCAGCCCACCAGGCTCCCCTGTCCCTGGGATTCTCCAGGCAAGAACACTGGAGTGGGTTGCCATTTCCTTCTCCAATGCATGAAAGAGAAAAGTGAAAGTGAAGTCGCTCAGCTGTGTCCAACTCTTAGCGACCCCATGGACTGCAGCCCACCAGGCTCCTTGGTCCATGGGATTTTCCAGGCAAGAGTACTGGAGTGGGGTGCCATTGCCTCTTCCAGGCCCAAACTTAGGTTTGATGTTTAGGGCATCTAATATGAGAACAAAGCCTAAGCCTAAATCCAGATTGATAGTGGTCTAAATTCCCTGAAACCCAAAGCTAAGCACTAACCATGAGGTTTTCTCAGCCTAGTGGATTACTGCTGAAATTAGATTCCAAGTTTTCTCTTGTGGCCCAATCTCTGTATGTTTTACTAGGCAATAACAACCAAATGAGTTTTATGGTAAGAATCAGATAATATAATTTTCATGGCTTCACTAGAGTTTTGATGAACTCACCTGCTCTTGGGCATCCCAATGATCAGATTCCTTTTTTTCCTTCATGCATATGAAAAGAAAAGGAATTCCCTTGAGGGTACTCACCCAAGAACACAGGGACCACCAGGGACCCATACAGGGTATTATAGCCAGCAACTGTACCCCATGGCTCCAGGGTACTCTCCTCGCCTGAGAGCCAACACTACCACTGCCTCTTTGGTTAAGATTGCTAAGAGAATCATTGTGGGATCCTCTTTAAACCTTTTTGCACACCATAGAGTAGGCGCTCCCTTGACTCATCACACAATATTTCTTGGTCTGTTACCTCACCTCACCTACCTCACTCTATGAAGTCTTTTTCTTAACTGCCCATCATGTAAGTCTTCTACATTGTTATTAACCTTAATCCTGAAACTTAACCTTAACTTTTCTTCCTTCTATCACCAAAGAAGTCTCTAGTGACTATTTGATGCTCACAGACCACCTCTTGACTCCTTGTGATGATCTGCAAGAAATTTCTCTAGGTAACGCTGCCTTGTATGGTTCACTGAGAGTGCTTATTTAAAAAGTGACAGTGTTCTGAGTGTGATTGCAACTCTTTTCGATGTTATTGAGGTTGCATCTTTATCTATGGCTACTTCAGCCCAACAAGCTGAATTATACCCTTTTACACAGGCTTATACTTATAAAAGCATAAAACTGCCAGTATTTATACTGATGGTAGAAACGCTTTTGGAGTAGCTCATGATTTTGGGATGCTGCGGTCTGTACATAGCTTCCTTACTATCAGTTATAAATAAAATTAAATATACAGTAATTATTGGATGCAACACTTATACCCACCACTTTAGCTATTTTTAAGATTCTGGAACGTGCTAAACTTGACTATCTGGAAGCTAAGGGAAGGCACCTTGCTGATATTTTTGTAAGAAATGCTGCCCTTAAAGAAGCTTACAGCAACCAAACCTTATTTATGGTCCACAGGAATATTGATCCAAATGATAATTAAGAATTGGGTAGAGAAACCCAACAACTGGCCTCAGAAAAGGAAAAACAAGATTGGAAACTCAATAAGTGCTGACAAAAAGAGAAAGCTCTGGTTTGGACCAAATAACATCTTAGTCTTAATGAAGACTATAAAATTTCTATTCCTTTCTATTTTAGATGCCTTAAGTCACTGATCTTCTAACAAAATGATAACATTCATGAATCAACATTGGTGGGGAAACATTAACCATTAGGCTGTGGAAAGTGCATACTTCACTTATTTCAGTTGGCAGAAGTAAAACACATGGAAGTCTATTTTTGCACTTTTCCTGGACATTTTAAGCTGCTTAATAGACCATTGGAGGTCTGACAAATAGATTTCATATGTCTTACACCATATCATAAGTAAAATATGCTTTAGTCATGGTCTCTATGTTTTCCCACTAAGACTGAAGCCTTCCATTGCAGACAGGCCACTCCCTCTTCTGTGGCTAAAGCCCTTTTGGAAAATAGTACACCAATTTGGGAAATGCCTCCTGAACCTCACATTGATCAATAAACCCATATTACTGGCCAGGTTACTTTGAGAAGTCATCACTGTTTGGTTTTACAATACTTTCACTGCACTTATTATATTCAATCCTCTGGTTTAGTCAAACACAGTAATGGCATTATTAAGACCCATTTGGAAAAGTTTATAGAGGTTCTTCACATAGTTTGGTCAAAAGCACTGTTGTTGATCCTTCTAAATCTCATCCATCCTTTTGGAAACTCGTAAACTCTCACCCTCTGAGATAGTCACAGGACACTGGAAGCACTTGGATCCTGCTTCCTTTTATCCAAAACTGATAAAAGAAGAGATCCTCCTGTATTGCAAAGGTCTAATTTCTTGATCAAAAATAACAATGTTTTGGTAGGGCAATCTTAACACAGTACACTTTTGGGAGGTGAAGACTTTAAACATTACACCTTGAGGCCTGGAGATATTGCCTATTGGAAAAGATACCTCAAGAAGAACTCTCTTCAGTCTCACTAGAAAGGCCCCTATCAAGTATTTCTAAACCTGGTGCCAGCAAAGGCCAGGGAACAGACTTTTGGATTCAGGGGACACATCTACAAAAGTGCCAAACATTGACTAGACCCATACACCATCTGGAGACCTAAAAGTAGATATTTCCTAGAACTGGAGAAGGCAACATCTGAGGAGACAGCTTTCCAAAGTTTTCCAGCCCAGCCCTGTTGGAAGTTTGCCTTCAAATCTTCGATGATGACGAAACACTTAAGATGACCTCCGATGTCCATGATCTACATAAAATGGAAGGAGTTTAGATTAAAAAGTGGTGAGAGTTCTTCCTACTAGCCCTCCTAGTTACTCATATGAGATTCAGTAAGTTTCTAACCTGTGCACTTTTCCCTGAACATGAAACACTACATCCAGGAAATGTCCCTCTTGGCACTGAGAGGGAAAAAGGCATTGTAACTAGAAAACCTGTGGAAAATTGATAAACAGAATCTTCAATTAAATAGAGTGAAGAGACCAGAAGAGGAAGCTCTCATGGCTTGCAGTGACAGCAGAGGCCAACAGGAAGAAGAGAGTCCTCTTCTGTCTCAGCAAGACTCAGTGGATGGAAAGCTAGGGACACATTGTTGACCACAGGCCTCTCAGCTTCCTCTCCCTCTTTTATAAAGTGTTCTCCTTCAGCAGAGCTGCCTGAGGGCCTGTATGTGGGTCATCATGGTTGCAGACCCCAAATTATAATTCTCTAATGTTCCCAAATATGCCCATACTTGCTGGAAAAATACCTGGTAGTTTGTTTTAGGTCAACAATTTTTATAGCTATTTTAAAAATCAGATACATTTTAATATTATTCTATATGTTTTAAATTCTCCAGGATATACTATAATTTTCCTTAAAAATAAGAGTCTTAAGGTATCTGTCCTTATGTTTTGCTTTTCAACAGTCTCTAAAACCTTTTTGTAAAAGTTGTTTTAAAAATCTGACAATTTAAAGAATAGAAAAAATAATGTGATACTTTTTATTTTAAAATACAAGGCCATTTCAGTTTCTTTGTAGACATTTTGATCTAAAGTGCAATTTCTACATTCATGGTTTTTTTCAATTTTTTAAAATATGATTTCTCTGATCGTGGTTATTATCAAGAGTTCAAATATGCTCTTTTGGGGATGGAGCTCAGCCATTCATCATTTTGCAATAAATAATAAATAAGTAACATCAAATCAATTAAATTATTCAAATACCTAATTATCTAAAGTGTGCTTTCTAAAGACTACAATATCCCATGCCTAAAATACAACATTCATATTCTTGTTCTTCCAGGTCCTAATTTTGATTAAATTTGAGATTTGCTATGACATAAAAAAGATAAATTTCCTCTTGGATGCAAATAAAAGAATTAAAAAAAAATAAATTCCAGACAAAGTGAAATTTTTAATTTGACTTTTATAAAGTTTTAGCAAGTATCTTGACAGCTTGGATTTTTTTTTTTTAAATTATAAAAGTAAAGGGGAAAATTGGGAGACATCATTGAAACTTTAGTATATTAATCTTTTAAAAAATATTTTAAATGATATAGTTACTCTCTTTTTTTGCACTTCTATTTGTGTATATGTTCATTTTGCTTTGTTAGGTTTTGTTTTTAATTTTTGGTTTCATATTGCCACAAGGGGGATCTTGGCTCCCTAACTAGGTTCAAACCAATGCCCCCTGCACTGGTAGCATTGAGTCTCTTAACCACAGGACCGCCAGGGAGTTCCTAGATGAATATTTTAATGAAATGTTTGAAATGGCTTTTATAAATTATATTTTTTCAAGTACTCCTATGTTCTTTAGTACTATGTTCTTTTGAAACATATTATTAATTTTTGCTTTTGAGATCAGACAGCTCTTTACATGTTTCTCTATTCTAAACCACTGCTTTAAAACACTGAACTAACATGGTTAGTATTCCTTTTTTTAGAGTCATCATCTTATCAACATCTTTAACCTTTTTCTTGTCTTTAGTTTTTTAAGAGATGAAAGCAAGATTAGTATTATATTGAATTTGTTTAGAAAAAAAGAATTTAGAGGTTCTTTTAAATTTATTTTTATTAGGGCTCCTGCTATTAGAGCTGTCAGTATTGCTGCTTTGTTGAAATTCAGTGGAAGTGATCAGTCAGAAAGTCATTTCATTTGCTTTGACTTGAAAATCAGAGAGAATATTCTCCAGACACTGCTGCTGCTAAGTCACTTCAGTCGTGTCTGACTCTGTGCAACCCATAGACGGTAGCCCACCAGGCTCCGCTGTCCCTGAGATTCTCCAGGCAAGGACAATGGAGTGGGCTGCCATATCCTTTTCCAAAGCATGAAAGTGAAAGGTGAAGGTGAAGTCGCTCAGTCGTGTCCGACTCTTAGCGACTCCATGGACTGCAGCCTACCAGGCTCCTCCGTCCATGGGATTTTCCAGGCAAGAAAATCCCTTTACTGGAGTGGGGTGCCATTGCCTTCTCCGTCTGCAGACACTATGTCCCCTCATTTTTGGTAGCTCAGGAATGTGCTCAAATAGGAGTCATAGAGCATTCATTTTTAAGACTTTAAAATTGCAGTAGTGTGAGATAAGGTACTTTAGACTGAGTTTGTAAGTATATCGAATTTACAATAATGCCAGCTTCAGTGTCTGTGTACATAGTCTGAAGGGGGAGGGGAGTTAATTCCAGATTTTATTCATTTTTCAAGTAATTATTTAAAAGATTATAAATTCTTCAGAAACATTGCTCATTTTCATCAGCTGTGTCTCCTAAATGCTATTGTAAAATTCAACAACACATGAGGTACCATGCATAGTATAATTTTAGAGGGATTTGAAAGACTTAATAAAGCCCCCAGAAATATTCTCATGGAGGTTATCTTGCATGCTAACTATCTATATAATAACACTTAGTCATATGCATACTTATTGACAGGAAACAGAAAAAGAAATAATTTGTGGAATTTTAAAAGGTCTCAATGAAACCCTAAATAAAATGGATATAATATTAAAATTGCTTATATTAATAAAAAATTAAGGTAAAAATTTAGAAAATAATAAAACTGATGGAAACTTAACTCTTCCCATTTCATTATCTATCAAATCATCAAAAATTTTATGTGTTTTCCCCCCAGAAAACTCACTTATAAATAGAGAGATAGATAAATAGATAGTGATAGCAAGCAAGGAAAGATGGTAGTTTACAGAATGTTCTTATAAAATAAAACTATGTAAGTAAAAAATGCCTGACGGAGTTCTCAATATATACCCTACTTCTTCACATCCATTCCCTTTGTTCCTCCTATTGGGAAAGCACACTGATTGAAACCACCCACCCTGGCCAGGCACCATAATAACCATCTGCATGAGTTGTTTTATGACAGGAGGTCTTGGTAAGGAATACTGAACAAATAAGCCACCACCAACTGGAAGAGTTCAGGATAGGTCAAAAGGAAATACCACATGTCTGACCACATCCCAGGATCCTTCTCTCTGGCATCCATCTTGGCTGAACAAGGTGGCACCACCAGGAAGGACTCTGAGTCAGAATGATTGGCTAAAGAAACCCCGAAACTAATCCCATTACCATAAAACCCCTAAAACTCTGCCACATTCTCCTGGGTTTCCTTACCCTATTGCTCTCCACCTGGGTATCCTTTCTCAATAAAACCTCTTGGTTTGTCAGCACATGTATCTCCTCAGACAATTCATTTCCAAGTGTTAGAAAAGAGCCCAGTTTGGGGCCCTGGAAGGAGTCCCCCTTCCTGCAACAAATGGTGACTCTGGCGGGGACTCTTCTCCACTGCGACTGAGATCCTAACCACTTGGGGTACTCAGGGACCAGCTTGCCTGCCAATGGATCAGACCCAGCAGCCACATCTGGGACCCTGGTCTCATCCTGACACAGACAACTGGCCAGAGTGCCCTGACAGTGTAAGGAACAAGATTCTTTATTGACTTCTCTTCCCTCCTTCCCTCTCTCTTTCCTCTTCTTAACCCTTCCTATCCTTCCTCTTTTTTCTAGTCCCCTGGTCCTAGACTCTGGAATCTGCACAAAGGGCCTCAGCCTGAGCTGAGGATTAGAGACTGATCACCTCCTCTTGACAGAGAACTTGAATTTTGGTTCTGTTCTGATGTGATTTCTGGTAGGGCTGAGTTCTAATCCTCCCTGGAGGCCTAGGGTGAAGTCCCATAATGCCTGGGTATCTGCAAGTGGCAGGAGACATCTGTAAGGCCACCTCTTCTGCTCCCCTACCCTGCCTCCTTCCCCTTATTCTTTCAACCTGGTTCCTTTCCTCCCTTTGAAATCTTTGAAGACCTGGGATATTTTCATTTGCTCTTTTAGTATTGGATCTGAAGCTCTGTGTCACTATAGGAGGTTTTCTGAGAGACGGTATTCTTGTATTTAAGGGAGTGTCTGATGAGGGCTGCAGGCCTATGTGTGTGCTTTAACTCTGTGTTCTGTGTTGTGATTTCTGATGGCCACTTTGCTTTGTCTGGCCACTATTTGGTTTAGACCTGCCTTCAGTTTTTTAGAACTTGATTTGTTTTCCCTGTGCCTTGAGACCACAACTCTCAGGAACACTTATCTAGACCATCTCTAATTCCTGAGACTGAGGGAAAAATGGGAAAAAGCCTTTAAAATTTTTATTTATTCCAGCTGTTTTTATAAGCTAGTAAATTTTATATTGTAATATCTAATTCATGACCCAGATTGGAAAATAAAGCTGGATCTTGTGTTATGTCTGTCTAAATATGTCTCAGTATGTCTTTGTCTCTGGATAATATTTTTGAGGTTAATTTGTAAATTAGCTCTATTTAATTGGCTTAAAGAAAAGTAAGCACTTATAAATCAAATAATTCTAAATTAAACAATAAATTTCAGATTCATGTGAACTGAGAAATATTCAATATTAAATATCTGATATTAATGTTTTTTTGTTGACCTAATATAGACATGTCTTAGAGTAATTAACATTAAGTAGAATATTTTCATTGTACCTAGGTGTAATATAAGTTAAATATTATCATACCTGTTTCAAGTTTGTCAACAAGGAAACTACCTTAAGTGAAGAAACTTCTAAAAAAATGTAAATGAGATATGAACTTTTAGATAAACTCTATTAGGGATAATTATGCTTTAGGAATATCTGTCTAAAACAGTCCCTCCAGACTGGGGTAACTTGAATTTCTAAGGGTTGTGCTAAACTAAGTGTTGGAAGTCTATTGAATAGTTATATCGTTACCAAATAAAATAAAATTTTGAAACATTTACTACTAAATACTAATTTCCTTTTACAGAAAAACTAAAGAGATTTTGGACTATAAATGAATCTTTGGTGCCATCCTAAAATGTTCTAAGAAAGCAAGTGTTTTAGAAATTATCACTGGTATTTATGCTCACCAATCTATAAAATGTTAATAGAAAAGTTAGTTCTTGGTTGCTAAAGGAAAGTAAAAAGTGTGGTTTCAGGTAAAAAGAAAAAAAAGGTATGATAAAATACTGAAAAGAGTTATACATGATCAGGATTTTCTAAAATTGGATTACAATTAGTTATATAAGGGGATTTTGTTAGGAATGACACAGCCATAGGAAAACTGGTTAGAGCCAACTAGGTCCAAGATGGTGGAGTTGACTTTCCCTAGACCTTGAGCCAGTTGCGACATATCAGCAAGCTCAATGATATATGACTTCCCTGGTAAGCTCAGACGGTAAAGCATCTGTCTACAATGATATACACTCAACATTCACTAAATATGACCAAATGTTCTACACTGTTTTAATTGATTTTTTTGACAAAACTTCCTAAATTGAATTCTTTTGAAGTTCCTTTGATTCTCGCTAACTTTGGGGTGCTTCAGAGGGTCCCTGAAATATCCCAAAGAGAGACATTAAACTAATTGTGTTTATTTGGTTGGATAATTACATGAAAAATATTATCAATTGAGTAATAAATCCTCTCATGTTATAATGTATGATAAATATTACTAATATAGATACTCTAGAAATTATATGGAATTTTTAACATTTTGATATGTCCTAGTAGAACATATGTGTTCTAATAGAAAACCTGATGACTTCACAAAAGTTAACAAAAGGACTGAATGAACCAGCGGATATGCTTGTAACTTTTTTGGTTTCTATATGAAAAATTACAAGTTTGAATTTTGTGTTTCTCTCAAACTAATTATGACAATAATTTGGTAAAATTATATGTCATAAACAAAACAATTATATTTTCTATCTGACTCCTCCAAAAATTGGAAACTCTTAGGTTAAGTTTACCAAATGAGTTAGGAAGATTATCTCACTAACAGGTACAAAAATTTCAAGGAATTCTTGAGAACTTTAAAAGGGAAGAATTCACCTAGATTTGTCAGGTGAAATCTGTGATGATCCTTTGGGGTAAGTTTCCCAGCCCTATTTTATTTTAAAAGTTCAGTCTGAGACTCTATAAATGTTCAACAAAATAAAAAGTGTATGATTAATTATGGTTATATAAACCATCAGGGCAAAATTAGTGAGAGAAGACCTATTTTGCAAACAAACTAGCCTTAATTTGGTTATATTTGATAGAAATGAGGGTAATTTTAGAGAGAAAAAGATGTTTCAATAAATGTTAAATCCCAGTTTGTTAATGGAAGTCTGTGTCTAGTAAGACTCATTTCTTGGATAGTTCTTTGTTGTTATGTGATATTAATGTAAAATTTAATTGAATTCTTAAAGACCACCCTAAGTTTGTTTCTAAAGCTTATCTCAGTAATCTATCTTTGGATGATCAGATGCCTCATGACCTGCAACCAGGACTGGAAAAATACATAATGTAAGGGACTGTCTCCAACCTGGATGGAAGGAATTTTTTTTTTTTTTCTTTTAAATCAGGTACTCTTAACTAGCTCATGCACATTGAAACTGAAGGGAAATTGACACAACTTGATGACTGAACAACAACTGCATGCATTAGATAGCTAGTAATGCTTTTGAACTGTGCTGTTGGAGAAGACTCTTGAGAGTCCCTTGGACTGCAAGGAGATCCAACCAGTCCATTCTAAAGGGGATCAGCCCTGGGTGTTTTTTGGAAGGCATGATACTAAAGCTGAAACTCTGGTACTTTGGCCACCTCATGTGAAGAGTTGACTCATTGGAAAAGACTGTGATGCTGGGAGGGATTGGGGGCAGGAGGAAAAGGGGATGGCAGAGGATGAGATTGTTGGATGGCATCACTGACTCGATGCTCATGAGTTTGCATGAACTCCAGGAGTTGGTGACGGACAGGGAGGCCTGGAGTGCTGTAATTCATGGGGTCGCAAAGAGTTGGACACAACTGAGTGACTGAACTAAACTGAACTGAATCTGTATATGGGAATAATGATTTCAACAACTATTTGAAAAATTATATTATTAATATAATATTTGTGCCACTGATATATATAAAAATTGCTCAATAAAGTATCTTGTTATCAAATCTTAATAATTATATATGCTTATGTGTTAATTTTTATACTTGATTAGATAAATAATAAATATGCTTATCTTTATATACATATTAATCACATAGTCATGATTTTCTAGGCTGTAGATGATATAACTTATCAGCTAAAGAAATACTGATTTTTATAATAAATATTTTGTTTTAGTTAATTTTTTCCTTTGGACAGAATAGGGGAAGGAGAGGGTAGGGTAGGAAGAATTGAGAGAGTTGCACGGAAACATATACATTACCATATGCAATATAGATAGCCAGTGGAAATTGGCTGTATGATGCAGGGAGCTCATGTCAGGTGCTCTGTGCCAGTGATAACTTAAAGGGGTGTAATGGGGTGGGAGATGGCAAAGAGACTCAAGAGGGAAGGAACAAATGTACACCTATGGCTGTTTCATGTTGATGTATGGCAGAGACCAACACAATATTGTAAAGCAAGTATCCTCAAATTAAAAAATAGAATTGAAGAAAAATCAATGATAGTATTAAAGGATGACTTTAAACATTTAACTTACTTGCGTATGCCCATAATATTTTATTGAATTAAGATGAAATCTGGTTTTGATGTTATCATTGCTGCTGCTGCTAAGTCACTTCAGTCGTGTCTGACTCTGTGCGACCCCATAGATGGCAGCCCACCAGGCTCCCCCATCCCTGGGATTCTCCAGGCAAGAACACTGGAGTGGGTGGCCATTTCCTTCTCCAATGCATGAAAGTGAAAAGTGAAAGTGAAGTCGCCCAGTCGCGTCCGACACTTCACGACCCCATGGACTGCAGCCCACCAGGCTCCTCTGCTCATGAGATTCTCCAGGAAAGAGTACTGGAGTGGGGTACCATTGCCTTCTCCATCATTAGCCAATCACAAAATTATATTGTACAAAAGAATTATATAAAGAAAATAAAGGAATCCATTCAAAGACAATCACAGTTTCAGAGTATAAAAGATTTGAAAAATTGACTAATTATAGTTATTATTTATGAATATCATCATTGTGAATACATTTGAAGAAAGACTACACTTCTGGTTTAAAGTATATGAAACATATTTTAAAATACCAAATGCTTTTTTGTGTCTAAAAATTTTGTTCCTAGGTATGGTGGCTGAAGAATCGTATAAAATAAGGAAATACATCTTTTTGTCATATTTATTTTATTTTGTATCAAGAAATGATAAAGTATAAGAATGAAATGTACATAGCCCATAAGCTAACTTGCCTCTTACTTTAAAGGTACATGTGAAAGTAATGAAAGTTTAGTCACTCAGTTGTGTCCAATTCTGAGAACCCTTTGACTGTAGCCTACAAACCTTTCTCTGTCCATGGAATTCTCCATGCAAGAATACTGGAGTGGGTAACCATTTCCTTCTCCAGGGACTGTCCCCAAACCAGGGATCAAACCTGGCTCTCCTGCATTGTAGGCAGATTCTTTACCATCTGAACCACCAGGAATTGAGACTAAATAATCATAATCTGCATTTCAAAGTTTTACTTGATTTTGTTAATCTGTTAGTGGTTCATTTGTTACAGTTTTATTTCATCTATTTCCTAAAATAAGATTAAAGAAGTAGAAATATGAAAAGAACCAATAGATTTTTTAAGAGTCATAAAACAATTAAAGCAATTTTAATATACAGTAGGCAAAGAAAAAAATTATGTAAAACAATGACAATTCAGCTTTTATACTCTAAGAAAAGCATAATATTGTCCTATAGGTGTTGTATTTCAAGTCATCATTCACAGGAATTTTATAGGAATTAAAAAATAACTATAAGAGTAAAAAGAAACAAAAGTCACAATATGGTTTTTTTTTCTATATTACTCATTAAAATCATTCAAAATAAATATGCATGTGTTTTTCCTTTTGACTGAAAAATATCCCAATAAAACTATTGATGATTTCCATAATCCCTTTCATACCAACATGATATTTAAAATTAAAGGCTACAGTAAACTACTAAATCTTACCCATTAGTCTAAATGAATCAGTCAGGTTTTATTCACAGAAATCATTCAAGGTTATAAAACGTAGAAATTAGTAGAAGACAAAATACTGTCTTTGAATGCAGACAATGTTAAACTTTCTTTATAAGCCTTTACTAATCAAAAGAAAATTAAGAATGAAAATAGACTTCAATGAATTTTATTCTTTAGTTGATTTATCACTAGAAGCAGAACTTCTTTTCAATTGAATATAGTAATGAAAATTAGGTGTATTGTCACAAACTCATTGATCTTTTCTTAACAAGTAAATTAAATCTTCACTAGTAGCAACAAAATAAAGATTTTTCCTCTAAGGTTGCTTATATATTTCTACTTTATTTTAGCAGTCTCTCAAATTTTTGTAGATACTCATGGGAAGCAAAATAGTGGTTGATGCTCTTGTGTATTAAACTGCATATTAAGAAAACACATTATATTGTATTAGGAAACATAAGTATGCCTGGTATCATCAAGAAATGGTTTCTGACACATACGCCTATTATATCACATCTTTTTCATCTTTTGTGCATTTTAGATACCTATTGATTAAAATTTATTTTACATACATTGTGTTTTTTTGTTAGATTTTGATGTTTTTTTATTTCATTTTTGCTTTAGCTTTTATCAGTAGATTTTATTGCTACACATGTGATCTGAATCCAGGAGTAATTAGAGCATGTTTCAAATATGCCACTTAATATATTAAGTGTGAATTTTACAGGGAAAACTGTATGAGCAACATAGTAACTGTACCATTTAGAAATTCAAATGTTCTATTAGGAGGTAAAGTAGTAAGAAAATAAATACTTTGGGAACATGTCCATAAAGAAATGAGGTGTTTTTTTTTTTTTTTTTTTTTCCCCTGTCTGTGCAAAACAAACTAGGAAAACAGTCAATGTCTCTTTTCCAGTAACATTTGCTCTCTGCACCAAATTTATGTCTAGATATTTACTTGGCTTGTATCATCCTCAGGAGATGTGGCTTATTAGAGCCACTTGGATGGAAGTCTTATGAATCTAATGACAATTGTTTATTTTCCCCAAAGAGCAACTTCCTAGTGATTTTTATTCAGCTCTGAAGTATTAAAATGACAAGTTCAGTTCCAGATGAGAGTTTTTAAGTTTTTTTCAGCTATTCTAATGTGTTTTATAGGATAAATGTCAATTTTTCTGACTTAAGTAGATGTTTAGAAGCATAGCAATTATTTTAATATAAATGTTGTCTATTTCACTGATGCCTCACACAAGTATGAATAACAATTTGAAGCTACTGGATCAATATCAAACACATTTATTTGTAGTAGGAAGACAAACACAGACATGTATTTTTTGATACTATAGATCCAATTATCTTTAATTTAGTTAATAGTAACTGCTAATACCCTGCTCATTTAACTTATATACAGAGTACATTATGCAAAATGCTGGGCTGGATGAAGCATAAGCTGGAATCAAGATTGCCGGGAGAATTATCAATAACCTCAGATATGCAGATGACAGCACCCTTATGGTAGAAAGTGAAGAACTAAAGTCCCTCTTGATGAAAGTGAAAGAGGAGAGTGAAAAAGCTGGCTTAAAACTCAACATTCAGAAAACGAAGATCATGGCATCTGGTCCCATCACTTCATGGCAAATAGATGGGGAAACAATGACAGACTTTATTTTGTGGGGCTCCAAAATCACTGCAGATGGTAACTGCAGCCAGGAAATTAAAAGATGCTTACTCCTTGGAAGGAATGTTATGACCAACCTAGGCAGCATATTAAAAAGCAGAGACATTACTTTGCTAACAAAGGTCCATCTAGTTAAAGTTATGTTTTGTTTTGTTTTGTTTTTTTTCAGTAGTCATGTATGGATGAGAGAGTTGAACTATAAAGAAAGCTGAGCACTGAAGAATTGATGCTTTTGAACTGTGGTGTTGGAGAAGACTCTTGAGAGTCCCTTGGATTGTAAGAAGATCCAACCAGTCCATCCTAAGGGAAATCAGTCCTGAATATTCATTGGAAGGACGATGTTGAAGCTGAAACTCCAATACTTTGGCCACCTGATGTGAAGAACTGACTCATTGGAAAAGATCCTGATGCTGGGAAAGATTGAAGGCTGGAGGAGAAGGGGATGACAGAGGATGAGATGGTTGGAAGGCAAAACCGACTTGATGGACATGAGTTAAACTCCAGGAGTTGGTGATGGACAGGGAAACCTGCCGTGCTGCAATCCACGGGGTCGCAAAGAGTCTGACAGGACTGAACAACTAAATTGAACTGAACTGAAAGAAGAATACTTAGAAAACATTCTGAGTGCATGCTCAGTCACTTCGGTCATGTCTGATTCTTTGCAATCCCATGGACTGTAGTCCACCAAGCTCCCCTATCCATGCGATTCTCCAGGCAAGAATACTGGAGTGCATTACTATACCCTCCTCCAAGGGATCTTCCCCACCCATGGATCAAACCTGAGTCTCCTGCATTGTAGGCGGATTCTTTATGGCTAAGCCAACAGGGAAGCCCAAAAAACATTTTAATCAGGCTCAAGAGTAAGTGTAAGTGTTTATGCATTTGGGTGTGTATTCATGTTTATGCATGACTCTGTAAAGCATACCGAAATAACGTATTAATAACTAGTCCAACGGGTGAATTTTATGGCAGTAATCAGAATAATTGTTTAAGGATTGGCATTAAATTAGTTTTTACTTTTTGTTTTACTAATAGAATTACCAGTGACCCCTCCTCCTAATCAGCCCCCTGAAAACCTGAAAACACTTTCAACTTTAGTAACTGCTCTGTTGATGCTACTTGCTTTGTTTTCCATTTTAGACACCTTCTATCAGCAACTCACCAGGACAGTAAAGAACTTAGCACTTTCTCCTCTCCCTACCCTAATAACCATGGACAAACTTTCCACTTTTTCCTTATAATTTAACTTTATTTTAATGTAGGTTAAAAAAAAAACAAACAGTTTTTTTTTTTACCATGTAGATACTATTCACATCACAGCTACATAATATTTCTTATCATATGTAACCTACCTTTTTAATTTTTCCTGGCAGTAAGTTTTCTTGGACTTCTTATAGCTGCTATTTTTGTTGTTATTGTTGCTTATTCACCTGGATCTCTCCCCCAGCTGTCTAAATCTTCTCGCAAAATGAACATAGTAGGTATTCTATCAATTTTCTCTTTTTGGAGAAATTTTTCACAGAGATCTCCACTGTGCTCACATTTGGCCTGTTCCTGTGTCTGACACACAGCTGTTCTCCTTGTTTCCCCTGCACTATTATCCTGGGAATGTCCATTTCCTCTTATTTAAACCTCTCATTTCTCTCTCTCTCTCTCTCTCTGTATTTCTTTCTTGGTATCTATTACTGTTTTTGTGGATTTCTGAGAAATGATGCATGGAAATTAATGTTTTGAGACCTTGAACGTTTAACAGGGTATTTAATCTATGCTCACATTTGGCTGACACTTTGGAGACAGAATTCGAGACTGAGTTGCAGGGTAGAACAACTTGACGGAGTAGGAAGATCCTGGACTTGCCTTCTCCCATGGACACATTGAGGAAGGAGGCAGATGTTGCCCCTTTTCCCATGAGGGTAAAGTAACTGGAGATTCATTCTCTATTGACTTAAATTCCAAGGTGAGAATAGCAGAAAATTAAGGGAGGTTGGGCCCTGCCCAGATCACATATCTCTCATTCCTCAAATCAGGAGACTTTCCCAATCACGCATGTGCAGAAAAGTCTCCTTGCAAGCCAGTGGGGGAGCAACGTCAAGTGATGCTCTACCCAGAGGCCTTTGCAGTAGAATTCATTTTGGCTAAGAGATGCATGCACAAGCATGGAAGGATCTGAGATATACCAAATGAACTGTGAACCAGGCAAATCAAATTGATTGGCCAAAGGAAAATCAGAAAAAAAATGCTCCGACATAATTATTTAAATTGCCATGAGGGCACAACTCAGGGATTTTCCCTCTGAGTCTGTCCATGCGCTTACCCACGTGTATTATACTCCTTTTCCTCTTTATAAGTACTTTATTTGCTTCACTACTTTTCTGTCTTTGTGGAAATTCTTTTCTGCAAAGATGAAGGGCCAGGGCCCTTGTCAATGACCACTGGTCTAGTAGCTAGGATTTGGTGCTTTCACCACCATGACTCAGCCTTAATCTCTGGTTGGGAACCTAAGCCCTGCTCCTACCTGAAATCAATACCAAAATGACAACTTCAATTGGAGAAACTATCTCTGAGAATGACCTGAAGACTAGCAGAAAAAATATTCCACAACTAAAGATTTTTTTATTTTTTTATTATTTTTTATTTTTTTCAGCTGTGTGGGACATTACCTCTTCCATTCCATTTTATTGTCAAATATTTTTAGGATGCAGGACATCTTTTTTTTTTAACTTTTTATTTTTACTTTATTTTACTTTATAATACTGTATTGGTTTTGCCATACATTGACATGAATCCACCACGAGTGTAAAAGCCACACTGAGATGGTTAGGAGGGACAAAGACAGTCTGGACAGGACTCACACTCCCAGTGCTGTGACCCACAGGTGGGAAAGATACCACCCTCCTGGAGGCCTTCCTGAGGAGCAAAGGCTCAGAACCCCCACATTGGGCTTCCCAGGCTGGGGGACCTGCACCAGAAAGTCGAGTCCCCCTACTGTCTGGGTTTAATCAAATTAACCTCTGGCTTCATTCAACATCTTGATACTTGCACAGCTGGGCATTTCCTAGCTCTTATTCATTAACTATTCTGTTCTTTCCATCACAAACATTTATCACCAGTAGATAGATTTCTGTAGATATATACGGATATCTTTGCCTTAAAAAAACTGTGGTTTGTGAAAACATCTGAATTTGGTAGAAAATAAGTGCTATTCAAAAATTTGAATCCCTTCTGGGTTTTGGTGTTTTCAGTCTGATAACTTTACTGCCCTGCCTCATCCCTAAAAGTCTGCACAAACTTTCATACTCCTGAAAGTTTACCATGACTGGATTCACTTTTATTACCATCCACTGTAATGAGTACGTAGTGGAGTCTTGTAATGTGGGAAATTGTTTTTCAACTTTTGAAAATTGTACTGAGTTATTTTATTGATACTTTTCCCCGTTCTTTTTATTTCCCTTTTTTTGAAAGTCAATAATTCAAATATTGGGACTCCTAGATGAATACACTCATTTGCTTAATTTTTCTCTTCCAGTTCTTATTTCTTCATCTCTTTGTTTTTCTTCCTGGGAACTATTCTCATTTACCTTCTGACATTTTATTGCAATCCTGTGCTGAACCACACTAGAGCTAAAACAAAAGAAAAAAAATCAACAATACCTATATTGCCTTCATTTTAAAAATTATTTTGTTAATTTGAGATTTAAGCATTAATTTTAAAATATTGTATTAAAATGTACTTTGTTTAGATTATTGAGTTGATTGCTCTACCCTTACCTTCAAAACTCATATCTTCATTTGATTCACCCTAGTCTCATCTCTGTTTAATGCCAGTTGCCATATATTCTCTCTTTGAGCAAAGTATACCTGGTGCTGGGTAAAGCCTTTTGTGTTTTATGCACTGAGTTATTAATCCAGACCAAGGACATTATGGTTAGTACAACAGAACTATGATTAAAAAGTCAAACTTTAAAAAATATGAAAACAAAAACTGGAGGAAATTGAGATGATTAATAAAATAGGATTTCAAAATAAACTAAAATTCTGACTTAATTGGAAAGCTATGAAGACATTGTCACAAATAACTAGGTGCTATTTTCAAAACACAGACAGTTCAGAGAACTAACAGTTTCTCAGTGTTAATAACTTCTAGTTTTTCTTCTATCCTACCCCATCATTTATCCTAACAATCAGAGATATCTTGTGCTTCAAATAACTACGACTTTGGGGAATTCTGCAGGATGAAGTCAATTACATTATTTCTTGCCTTTCCCCATTGTTGGCTTCAGGTTTATTTTTCTGATGTGTTTGTTATTTACTTCTAACCCAGAGATTTCCCGGCTTGCAAAGTATTGTTGCATTATTCTCAACTCCCAATCTCCCTCACCTAAAATTCTGTGTCTTGAAATGAAAACAAAATATATATTTTATTGTCATTTCATTAGAGTTTGAAGATGAAAAAAAAGCAGAGGTAAGTGTCCAGTCTACCATACTTATCTAAAGTTTCCTTTTTAAACATTTATTGGGTTTATAAGATACTAGTCATTACCAGCACAGAAACAAAATGAAATGAGTCAAATTTCTACAGTGAAGTTTAAGATGTGTAAAACATAACCATTTTCTAGCAGTCATGTTCTGTGTATCAGGTACTATACTCTTTAGTGAGAATACAATCTTTTAAAATTATAGACATACTACTGAGCCTTATTTTTACTCTGAAATGTGTTATAATGGAAAAAATCTCAAGGTACTATGCATACAACCAGAAGGAAGTTTGACTGTAGTTTGGTAGTTCAGGGAAAGCCCAGAAGAGATGACATCTAAGTCAAGTCATAAATTAAAAAAAAAAAAGTAAGAACAAAGTAATGAAACATGATAAAGAATGTAGAGGGACAGCTTCCGCTAAATGCAACACTAATGCATGTGAAACTGCATTAAATAGAGAAAAGAGGACAAGTGAAAGGCAACAGAGAAAAGGAAAGATATAAGCATCTGAATGCAGAGTTCCAAAGAATAACAAGGAGAGATAAGAAAGCCTTCCTCAGTGATCAATGCAAAGAAATAAAGGAAAACAACAGAATGGGGAAGACTAGAGATCTCTTCAAGAAAATTAGAGATACCAAGGAAACATTTCATCCAAAGATGGGCTTGATAAAGGACAGAAATGGTATGGACCTAACAGAAGCAGAAGATAATAAGAAGAGGTGGCAAGAATACACAGAAGAACTATACAAAAAAGATCTTCACTACCCAGATAATCACGATGGTGTGATCATTTACCTAGAGCCAGATATCTTGGAATGAGAAGTCAAGGGGGCCTTATGAAGCATCACCATGAACAAAGTTAGTGGAGGTGATGGAATTCCAGTTGAGCTATTTCAAATCCTAAAAGATGGTGCTCTGAAAATGCTGCACCCAATATGCTAGCAAATTTGGAAAACTCAGCAGTGGCCGCAGGACTGGAAAAGGTCAGTTTTCATTCCAATCCCAAAGAAAGGCCATGCGAAAGAATGCTCAAACTACTGCACAACTGCAGTCTTCTCACATGCTAGTAAAGTAATGCTCAAAATTTTCCAAGCCAGGCTTCAACAGTACCTGAACCGTGAACTTCCAGATGTTCAAGCTGGATTTAGAAAAGGCAGAGGAACCAGAGATCAAATTGCCAACATCTGTTGGGTCACTGAAAATGCAAGAGAGTTCCTGAAAAGCATCTACTTCTGCTTTATTGACTATGGCAAAGCCTTTGACTGTGTGGATCACAACAAACTGTGGAAAATTCTTCAAAAGATGGGAATACCATACCACCTGACCTGCCTCTTGAGAAATCTGTCTGCAGGTCAGGAAGCAACAGTGAGAATTGGACATGGAACAACAGACTGATTCCAAATAGGGAAAGCAGTACAACGAGGCTGTTTAATGTCACCCTGCTTATTGAACGTGTATGAAGAGTACATCATGAGAAATGTTGGGCTGGATGAAGCACAAACTGGAATCAAGATTGCCAGAAGAAATATCAATAACCTCAGATAAGCAGATAACACCACCCTATGGTAGAAAGTGAAGAGGTACTGAAGTGCCTCTTGATGAAAGTAAAAGAGGAGAATGAAAAATTTGGCTTAAAATTCAACATTCAGAAAACTAAGATCATGGCATCTGGTCCCATCACTTCATGGCAAATAGATGTGGAAACAGTGTCAGACTTCATTTTGGGGGGCTCCAAAATCACTGCAGATGGTGACTGCAGCCATGAAATTAAAAGATGCTTGCTCGTTGGAAGAAAAGTTATGGCCAACCTAGACAGTATATTAAAAAGCAGGGACATTATTTTGTCAACAAAGGTCCATCTAGTCAAGGCTATGGTTTTTCCAGTAGTCATGTATGGACATGAGAGTTGGACTGTGAAGAAAGCTGAGCACCAAAGAATTGATGCTTTTGAACTGTGGTGTTGGAGAAGACTCTTGAGATTCCTTTGGACAGCAAGGGGATCCAACCAGTCCATCCTAAAGGAAATCAGGCCTGAATATTCATTGAAAGGACTGATGTTGAAGCTGAAATTCCAATACTTTGGCCACCTATGTGAAGAACTGACATTTGAAAAGACCCTGATGCTGGGAAAGATTGAAGGCAAGAGGAGAAAGTGATGGCAGAGAATGAGGTGGTTGGATGGCATCACCGACTTGACGGACATAAGTTTGAGTAACCTCTGGGAGTTGGTGATGGACAAGGAAGCCTAGTGTGCTGCAGTCCATGGGAACTCAGAGTCGGACAGGACTGAGAGACTGAACTGAACTGAGCTAATTGCCATAATCCTAATGCAGTGCTTAACTTGGTATTTCAATCTAATTGTTTTCTGCCAAATTTTTTCCCTTACATGTCTTTGTGTGTATGTGATTAAGTAACCCTTCCATACCCTCTTAAAATAATTAATATAATGAAGATTTTGACATACGCTTTTTAAATTAAAGGGCATGGGAGTCATGGTCTAAGGTACAAAAGGAAAGAATAATCACATTGGGAGTAAACATTGAAGAACAAGGACATAGCCTAAATAGCTCTTTTTCCTTCTATGTATATAATCACACAAGTATGTCTATTCTCCTAGAAGAATATTTTGGTGTTTAACATGAATGGTATTTATTCTGGCTGTTCTCTTCTCACTTTTCCATTATACGATTAAGCCCTTACTCTTTTACTCTTGAGAATATTTTGCTCTGAGTCAATGACACCCAAATTGAAATCAGTCTTTTTCTTCTCCCCAAGCTAGAAGGAAACATGAAGACAGAGATTTTTCCTTTATGAATTATGATCATTTTTATAACTGAAAAGATGATGGATTTGAAGATTTAGGAACTTGGTTAAGGATAGTATTACATTGATATTTTCCATTTTCCTATTATCAGTAAATATTTTAAACCTTTATTTCTTTCTTTCAGTTTTGATGTCTCCACAAGGACCTTATACCAACAGTTTGTAGAACAAAGAACATTGATACTCTAGACCTTAATGATATTTGTGTTTGAAACTAGATTTTGGCTTCTCACAGAATTAATTTTTCAATGTGTAAAGTGAAACATTGACCAATAATGTCCATATTAGTTGCAGATTTCAAAATATGGCTTTCAATTATTTACTCCTGCCTTAAAGTCTCTCACTTAAGTATGATATGCATATCCTGACAATTTTTATCTTGTAATCTTTCAAATGCCTCTCTGCATAAAATAATGTCTGGGTGATATTTTTAATTCAATTACTGTGGGTGAGTATTAAAAAATTACTGAATCAAATTGGAAAATTTTTAAATAAATATTTTAATTTATAAATAGTAATTATTATAATACTATAATTACTATAAGAATTTTTTCAGTTAATGCTTTGATTATTTAGTATTCACTGTGGAAAATAAAGCCCACCAGCTGAAACCCACAGAATGGACTTGAAGATGAAGTGAAGCGGGAAGCAAGGCTTTAATAACTGCCTTGCAGGATCTGGTGTTTGGTGGGCAGGCACACTGTGTACTTCAATAAGCAATTTCTACCCTAGCACTCAAGTCCCTCCCCAGTTCCTCACTGGCTTAATACTATGGGGTGAACGATCTTCCCGATGTCACCTAGGCCATGCGAAAATCCTAGGCATCCTACCCTCCCTTTGTTTGCCAGAACTTTTCAGTTTGTAACCCTTACTGTTACTACATCAGTAAGCTGTGAGGCAAATTTGGCTGGAAGTAATTTTTCCACTCAAAGCCAGTCACTCTTGAAAACAGACCGCTTTAAGTTTTTTTTTCCCCCCCACCGGTACTTAATGAGATAAAAAATTAGAGACAAAGTAGACATCATGACAGAGGATTCTCAGACACCAAATACTTCATAGTGATAAAAGGGGTCAATTCGTTGAGAAGACATAACAAACCCAATTATATATGTACTTAATAGCAAAATTTTGAAATGCATGAGACAAAAATTGACAGAATTGAAGAAAGAATCTACACTTTTGCATGGAGATTTTAACACTTTTGATAATTGAAAGCAAAATTTAAAAAATCAACCTATAAAATTATCAGCTTATATTAACTAATTGACATTAAAAGCACTATTTCCCAAACTGTGAGATATATAGCCTTTTTAGTACATAGAGCGTTCACCATATAGTGGACTATAAAACAACTGCCAATAAACTTCAAATAATTAAGAGTGTACAGTATACTATTTTACCACAAAGCTATTAATTAGGAAACCATGAAAAAATCTCCAAATAATTAGAATTTAAAGATTAAACTTGTAAATAATCCATGGTTCAAAGAAGAAAACAAAGAATTTGGATGTCATTTCAAACTGTACATGAATGAAAGCAGACCATGTGAAAGGTCATGTAACAGTTTAAGCAGCACATGGAGAAAATATGTTAAGTTTACATTGGTGAAGTACAGAAATAATAATCTAATCTCCTACATTTAGAAGATGGAAAACTAATATCAATGAATTTGAAAATTAAAAAGATATTTAAAAATCGACAAAGTTAAAGATATTTGAAAAGGTTAATACAATTATTATATCATTACCCATATTTGTGGAAAACAAAGAAGGGTAAATTCAAAATACCAATATTAAGAATGAGGCAAACAATACTACAGATTAACCAAAAATAAAATTTTATATTTCAAAATAGTATTTTATGAATAATTTTATATAAATAGATGCAATAATTTAGAAAACAAATAGGCAAATTTTCTGAAAGACATAAATTGCCATAACTGATGTAAAGTAATAAAGATAAACTGAATATCCTTTTATCTATTGAGGAAATTTGGAGTAGGAAATGGCAACCCATTCCAGTATTCTTGCCTGGAGACTCCCATTGACAGAGGAGGCTGTTGGGCTACAGTCCTTGGGGTCACAAAGAGTCAGACACTACTGAGCCACTGAACACACAAACCCATTGAGGAAATTACATTTCAAAACTTTTCCATAAAGAAAATTCTAGGCTATTCAAATAGCTATTAAAATAGCTCTTTAAGTAGCTATTCCAGTGAATTTTATCAATTACTTGAAGAAGAAATAGGACAGAAACTTAGAAAATAGAGGAAAAGAATCCCTTCCAAAGCTTATTTTATATTTTGACACCAAAAGATATATAGACTTGAAAGAAATTAATAATCCAGTATTTCTTATAAACATAAACACAAATTTTTTAAAGACAATATTAGCAAATCATATCCAGTCATATATATGAAAGAGGCTGAAGATATGAAGCATGATAATCGATTGGAATATATTCCAGGAATGCAAGACTGGTTTAGCATTCAGAAATTAATCAGTGCAACTTTCCATATATATAATATAGAGAAGACAAATAATAAGATCATCCAGAAAGGTGCAGAAAAAAAATATTTCAAATGCAGCACTCATTCATGATAAAGCCTTTTAAAATCCTAGGAAGACAGCATAACTCTTTCCATCTCATCAAAAATATATGTGCTGCTGGGAAAGACTGAGGGCAGCACAAGAAGGGGGTGACAGAGGAAGAGATGGTTGGATGGCATCATGGACTCAATGAACATGACTTTGAGTAAACTCCAGGAGACAGTGAAAGACAGGAAAGCCTGGCATGCTGCAGTCCACGGGGTGGCAAAGAGCTGGACCCGACTTAGTGACCAAACAACAAGAAAGAGAGTAGAACTCTCAATCCCATTAAGAATATATGTGAAATCTAAAATCATATTTTTAGTGTTTCTCTTCTACCATTTAGAATATTACTAAAGAATTCATTTTCATAATTTCTGCTTAATGTTGTAATGGAAGTCCTAGCTAGTTAAATTGGACAAAGGAATAAAAATACAAAAGTTGGCATGAAAAACTTAATATCAGATAATATGCCTGTGTTTACAGAGAAGCCTCCAGATTCTACTTAGAGTAATTATTTGGAGTAATAAGTAAATTTAGCAAGCTCACAGGATACAGATTGGTATAAAAAATGATTGCATATATTTCTATATACTAGCAATGAGAAATAAACTTTTTAAAATATTTCCATTAATGATAGTATCAACATATATCAAGTAGAAATAAGTCTAGCAAATAGGTGTAGGATCTCTCTTATGAAAAGTAGGACTGCTTCAGAGAGAAATAAAATAAGACCTAAATAAAGGGAGAGCTATGCTATCTTTATAAATGAGAACACTCAATATTTTTAAGATGCCAGATTTTCTGACTTGTTAGCTTTAATATAATTTCAGTCAAAATATCAAGAGAATATGAACTAATTCTAAGATGAAATGGAAAAGAATCTGGAATATTCATAATAATCTTGAAAATGAAAACATTTGGTAGAGTTGCACTAACATTTCAAAGCTTGCTCTTAATCTGCAGTAATAGAAATGTCCATAGCATACTTTAGGAATTTAATAATACACAAAAAGATCAATAGGACAATAAAAATCTCAGTTATTTTCAACTAATTTTGGAAAAAGGCCTGAGCCAACTCAATGGGAAAGAAAAATATTTATGAAATGATGCTGGAATTAACTGGATATTTGTATTTAAAAATTATTATTGATCTCTACTTTTTCAATACAAAAGTTATTTAGCTGGTTCATAAGACTAAACATAAAGCTAGCAGTAAAAAAATTTTAGAAGAAAATATGGAGAATAACTTTGTGATCTTGAAATATGCCAAGATTCTTAAATAGTTCAAAAATAACAAAAATAAAGGTTGCATTTACTTTCCTACTGTAAATGCTTTCAGAAAATAATACTGTAAATTTGTATTGAGGCAACATAGAATTATGGAAAGATCATGGCCTTGGAATAAGGATTACCTAGTTGAACTAATTTGGTAAATACTGAGTTAAATACCAACAAATTTATTAGTGTAAGAATTTGTCATAGTTTTAATAGGCCATTGTGATTTTTCCATTTCTAAAACAGGTACTTGATACAAAATTGGCCAAATTTATTTGAAATTATCAATCACAAAAAATAAAATAATCACAAAATTCCTATTTATATCTTGCATTGTATGTGCTACAAAGAATACGTTTAGGGAAGTAATCAGTTACAGGTATTATGGGTTTTTAATCATCAAGGTTTAATTTAACACTGACTTTTGCACAAATGAATATATTTATAAAACAGAAAGTAGAGTCACAGATGTAGAAAATATACTGATGGTTACTAAGGCATAAAGGTGAGAGGGATAAATTGGGAGATTGGGATTGACTGACATATATACATTACTATATATAAAACTGATAACTAATAAGGACCTATTGGAGAGCACAGAGAACTCTACTTAATACTCTGTAATAGCCCATATGGGAAAAGAATCTTAAAACAGAATGGTTATATGTACATGTATAACTGATTCATTTGCTGTATGCCTGAAACTAACACAACGTTGTAAATCAACCATACCCCAATTAAAAGTAGAATAAATAAATAAACATCAGTTAGAGTGTAAAAAGACATTTGGTTTCTCTTTTCTTATTAATATTTTACAAGTTATCATTCTTATGAGTTTTCCCCCAAGTGTTTTTCTGAAAGATATTCCCTTCATTTGTCTGTTGTTTAGTCACTAAGTTTTCTTCGACTCTTCTGTGACTTCATGGGCCACAGCCCGCCAACTCCTCTGTCCGCGGGATTTCCCAGCCAAGAATACTGGAGTAGGTTGCCATTTCCTTCTCCAGGGGATCTTCCTGACTCAAGAACTGAACCTGCATCTCTGGCATTGCAAGCAGATTCCTTACTACTGAGCCACCAGGGAAGCCTTTCATTACTGCTGTTTTATTTCATGTTTCCTTGCTTTATTAGTTTATTGAGTATTTGTTAAAGTCATTAGCAGTTTCCATACATGACACTGACTTCTCCTCTAAGGTGTTTTGTCAAATAAAGCCAGATTAAGTGGTGCATATCTATCTATGCACACATGCAGGCAGACAAACACCCCTGTGTGTATTAGGGCATACATGTAAATATATGTATGTATACAAATGTATAGCACAAACAAAAAAAATATCTTTTATTACCTAATGCCAAATTTTTCTGTGTAAATTATCATTCCAAATAATCACATTCTTATTTTTTATATGCTTCTAAGATAACAAGAGATTGAACATGATCCAAAAACATAACTATATGCCAACAAAATCCTAATCTCTTAAACTAATGTTTAATCTGCCACAATCATGTCCTAATCTATTTTCAGATATAACTTCCATCCATAACATCTACCAAACAACTTAATATATCCTCTTACATTTAGTTGATATACCTGGTGACATGAGCAACTAATTCTTACAAAACACCTTCTTCATGCCTCTACTTATGCTATCCCCTGTGCCAAGAATTCCTTCAGCTTTCTTCAAAGATTAGTGTCAAATTTACCTCTGCAATATGCTGCTATTATTTCCCTCAGCTGAAAACGAACTCTAATTCTGCTGAATGCTATTAACATTTTCACTTCTGTTCTACTATATTTTTAAAAGTATAAATGGAATTTTCTGACTATAAATATTGATTTCATGAGGTGAGAGTTAACCATTTAAAATAATAAATCTCCTAGACCTCTGCACAGTTTCACACATAGACAATTCTCAGTAAGTGCTTATAAAATAAATGGATGTCTCTAAAAATCATAGATATTTTTGCTTCTTTTTAAACTATTTTAAAAAGAGCCACAGAAAAAATTTGTAATTATTCTAAGACAATACTAGTTATGTACTCCATGGCACTTAATATCTAATAGGTTTTTGTAGGCTTCAGCTGCATTGTGCAGAAGGTACTATGTCAAGCTTGCTAACTTCTCTGTCTGTATAGGATCAGTTCAGTTCAGTTCAGTTCAGTTCAGTTCAGTCTCTCAGTCGTGTCCGACTCTAGGAGACCCCATGAATCGCAGCATGCCAGACCTCCCTGTTCATCACCAACTCCCAGAGTTCAATCAGACTCACGTTCATTGAGTCAGTGATGCCATCCAGCCATCTCATCCTCTGTTATCCCCTTCTCCTCCTGCCCTCAATCCCTACAAGCATCAAAGTCTTTTCCAATGAGTCAACTCTTCGCATGAGGTGGCCAGAGTACTGGAGTTTCAGCTTTAGCATCATTCCTTCCAAAGAAATCCCAGGGCTGATCTCCTTCAGAATGGACTGGTTGGATCTCCTTGCAGTCCAAGGGACTCTCAAGAGTCTTCTCCAACACCACAGTTCAAAAGCATCAATGCTTCGGCGCTCAGCCTTCTTCACAGTCCAACTCTCACATCCATACATGACCACAGGAAAAAACATAGCCTTGACTAGACGGACCTTTGTTGGCAAAGTAACGTCTCTGCTTTTGAATATACTATCTAGGTTGGTCATAACTTTTCTTCCAAGGAATACATGTCTTTTAATTTCATGGCTACAGTCACCATCTGCAGTGATTTTGGAGCCCCCCCAAATAAAGTCTGACACTGTTTCCACTGTTTCCCCATCTATTTCCCATGAAGTGATGGGACCGGATTCCATGATCTTCATTTTCTGAATGTTGAGCTTTAAGCCAACTTTTTCACTCTCCACTTTCACTTTCATCAAGAGGCTTTTTAGTTCCTCTTCACTTTCTGCCATAAAAAAGGTGGTGTAATCTGCATATCAGGTTATTGATATTTCTCCTGGCAATCTTGATTCCAGCTTGTGTTTCTTCCAGACCAGCGTTTCTCATGATGTACTCTGCATATAAGTTAAATAAGCAGGGTGACAATATACAGCCTTGACGTACTCCTTTTCCTATTTGGAACCAGTCTGTTGTTCCATGTCCAGTTCTAACTGTTGCTTCCTGACCTGCATACATTTGCAATTATTTTGTTAAATAAACCAGTAATTATATAACTTTTTTTCTATGTATATAATATATACACTATATTCCTTATGTTCTTATTTATGGAATTATTTGGTTTTATGATATGATTTTCTTCACTCAAATTTTATTGACTCATATACAAGGCACTATCCTAGATACTTGAAATTATGCTTAGTTTTGTAGAAGAGATACAAACAAGTATATAATATTCTCTTGCTCTCAATATATATAGCATATTAACTATATAATTCATATTTATGAAATATAGGGGAAATAATTAAATATTATGAGATCAAAGAAGTTTATAAGAGGTTGACTACATTAGACTATTAGAAAATACTTTTTTGAAGAGATGCATTAAAGTTGTATAAGCAGACTCATCACTTCATGGGAAATAGATGGGGAAACAGTGGAAACAGTGTCAGACTTTATTTTCTGGAGCTCCAAAATCACTGCAGATGGTTATTGCAGCCATGAAATTAAAAGATGCTTACTCCTTGGCAGAAAAGTTATGACCAACCTATATAGCATATTCAAAAGCAGAGATATTACTTTGCCGACTAATGTCCGTCTAGTCAAGCCTTTTGGAGAAGGCAATGGCATCCCACTCCAGTACTCTTGCCTGGAAAACCCCATGGACTGAGGAGCCTGGTAGGCTGCAGTCCATGGGGTCGCTAGGAGTTGGATACAACTGAGAGACTTCACTTTGACTTTTCAGTTTCCTGCATTGGAGAAGGAAATGGCAACCCACTCCAGTGTTCTTGCCTGGAGAATCCCAGGGACGGAGGAGCCTGGTGGGCTGCCGTCTATGGGGTCGCACAGAGTCAGACATGACTGAAGCGATTTAGCAGCAGCAGCAGCAGCAGTAGTCAAGGCTATGGTTTTTCCTGTGGTCATGTATGGATGTGAGAGTTGGACTGTGAAGAAGGCTGAGCGCAGAAGAATTGATGCTTTTGAACTGTGGTGTTGGAGAAGACTCTTGAGAGCCCCTTGGACTGCAGGGAGATCCAACCAGTCCATTCTGAAGATCAGCCCTGAGATTTCTTTGGAAGGAATGATGCTAAAGCTGAAACTCCACTACTCTGGCCACCTCACGCTAAGAGTTGACTCACTGGAAAAGACTATGATGCTGGTAGGGATTGGGGGCAGGAGGAGAAGGGGATGACAGAGGATGAGATGGCTGGATGTCATCACTGACTCTATGGACATGAATCTGAGTGAACTCCTGGAGTTGGTGATGGACAGGGAGGCCTGGCGTGCTGCGATTCATGAGGTCTCAAAGAGTCGGACCCGACTTAGCGACTGAACGGAACTGAAGCAGACTCAGACAGTAAAAGCGTCTGCCTACAATGCAGGAGACCCAGGTTCATCCCTGGGTGGGGAAGATCCTTGGTGAAGGAAATGGCAACCCACTTCAGTATTCTTGCCTGGAAAATCCTATGGACAGAGGAGCATGATAGGCTACAGTCCACAGGGTCGCAAAAGTCGGACACGACTGAGCGACTTCACTTCACTTCACTCACCACATAAAGCATAGACAAAAAGTATGGCTATTATTGAGAAGATAAGAAATAACAAATGTTGGAGAGTATGTAGAAAACAGGAATCTTCATACACTGTAGATGGGACTGTAAAATAGTGAAGTCATGGAAAATAGTTATGGAAATTCCTCAAAAAATTAAGAATAGAACTATAATATGATGCAGCTATTCCACTTCTGGGTAATAAGGGAATACTAATTCAAAAAGATATACATACCCCTATGCTCACTGCACCATTATTTTAAATAGTCAAGATGTGGAAACAACATACGTGTCCATAAATAAAAGAATGGATAAAGAAACTGTGGTATATTTATGCAATAGAAAACTGCTACCGCTGCTGCTAAGTCGCTTCAGTCGTGTTCGACTCTGTGACCCCATAGAAGGCAGCCCACCAGGCTCACCCATCCCTGGGATTCTCCAGGCAAGAACACTGGAGTGGGTTGCCATTTCCTTCTCCAATGCATGAAAATGAACAGTGAAAGTGAAGTCACTCAGTCGTGTCCGACTCCTTGCAACTCCATGGACTGCAGCCTATCAGGCTTCTCCGTCCATGGGATTTTCCAGGCAAGAGTACTGGAGTGGGGTGCCATTTACTACTCAGCCATAAAAAGAATGAAATCCTGCCACTTGCCACAACATGGATGAACCTTAAAGGAATAATGCTAAGTTTAAAAGTCAGACAAAAAAATACAAATATCTTGTGATTTCACTTATAAGTTAAATCTGAAAAAAGTAAATAAACATATAGATACAGAGATAAGATTAGTCATTATTTAAGGGGAAGGAATTTGAGAGTAGCCAAAATAAGCAAACCAGGCTCAACTGAGTGGAGCTGGATTGTAATTAGACTTCTGGTGGTGATTGCTCTGTAGTGTATAGAGATGTTAAATTGTAATGCTGTACACCTGAAATATATCATTAAAAATCAGGACAGAGGAAAAAATGATGATAGATACAGAAAAATGTCTAAAAGTACCATTATAATCTAAGCAGCAAAATGCTTGTTAGATCCTTTAAATGTCTCTAACAAAATGATACATTTTAATTACTCTCAAAATAATGTAAGTTTAGTCTGTATTTTAAAAGATTTTTCTTAAAAGAAATTAAGAAAATATCTCATAGAGAGGCATAGTGTAGATTTTAATAAACATATGGGAAATTAAAAGTTTACATATTGTTTTATTGTCTATAGACAAAAAAATAGAGTGGGGAGAAGGGAGCAGAAATATGCATAATCATATGTACTTTGTTTATAGTATAATAGCATTTTTTCCCTTAGTTTCATGAACTACTTTTCTTTTTCCCACCCCCCCGCAAATGCTTAGTAGACTGTTTCAAAGTCTTAAAATAATATTCTTAAATATATTTATTTCACACTCCTGTTTATTATGAAGCCTTACAAGATTTTAAGATCACAGCTGAATTATGGATTGTGAAGTTTGAAGAATATTTTATTTGAATATTATGAATTATGCATAATTGACCTATTGGTTCCTACAGTAATAGCCTAATTATGCTTTAACTCATTAATAAGAAAATTCCAGTTTTATATTAAATGTTCCACATGTTTACAACTAGGACAAAATCAAAAGACTTATACCATATAAAAGCAGCACAAAGTCATCATGTTCATCCAGTTGTAAGAGATTTCATTTTGCTATTTCATGAAATGATAAAGTTTTTTGCTCTTCTTTTTTATTGAATTGTGATACAGAAGAAACAATTTTAAATTAAAAAAATAAACCTATCAGTTTATATTGCCAATTTGCCCACTGTTAAGACTGTTGTCATGCATGCTAAAAACACTTTAGAAATATTTCACAGTTTGCTTTCCTTTAACTACTTCTTTGTCATTTATTGACTTAATTTTACACAAAATGGAGCACAGTTAAAAACCCAAGGGAAGATATTAGGTTTTAGTTTTATGTACCCCATCATGGAAATAATAAAATGAAGAATGGGTTTTTTTTTTGGTTTTGTTCTTGCATTCGTTAAATATCTTTATTTTATATTCCTTTCAAATTTGAAACACTATCTGTCTCATTTTCCAAGGTATGCCATTTTCTTTCAAAATATATAGAGTAATAAGGTAGAATTGCCACAGTAGAAAACTATATTTTAAATGGGAAAACTCTTTGTTTCCTAAAGTTTTTCTTTCATGAGACTTGTTTCAAATAAACTGTGCATTTTTTTAAAACCATACAGTAATGCAGTTAAGTACACATCCCTGTGTTTCAATAAATAAAGGAGCCACAGAAATACACTCATCAAGAGTAAGGCCATTATAGGGAAACATATCTGTACTCAATTATCAGAATAAATGACTGTGCTAACAGGAGAAAAGTTGATTAATTTTTTATTACAAACACTTGCATATTAACAGATAAATTTTTGTCAATCTCTTTGATGTTCAAACTTTGCAAGAGATCATCTAACATATGTTCACACTACCAGCCTTCTAACAGATAAAAATTCAGTAGTGAGAGGTTATATGAATCAAGCACGCACCATCCCATAGCACGGGCCTGACGACCCCTGAATGTGACCTGCTCCCAGAGGAAACCAATTTAATGCTTCATCGCACACAGAGCAGTATGTATGAATCACAAAACCTCCAGATAAATTAGTGACAGGTATATCTGAATAGGATTCTTTCTAAGTCGCTTATCTGCAGCCAGGCAAGCTTGTTTCACGCTCACTTTCAAAGATAAAGCCACATGGCATGTTGCCTTGGCAGATTCTCACAAAGCAAACCTCCCCCATCGTCCATTATTGGCGGAAAATTCCCTTATTATTTCAGGTACTGTACACTGTGACAGCAAATGGGGTAAAGTGAAAACTACCTGCCAGCAGAGAAATTCTTCAGCTGATACCAGGCCTTAGGTCTTCTCTAACTTTCATAAGCTCTGTGCCTCTACTCTTTACTTTTATTTTTGACAGTTCTGATACCCTAGAGTTGTAGCCATGGCAAAGTGCAAGAAAAAACAGCAGGTTATCAAAGACGACTTATCAGAAGCCAACAGGAGAAGAGATGCCAACAGTTAGTCAGTAACTGAAAGATCTGTGGCCGAACAAGGAAGAAAGATGCACCGATCTTTTTTTATCTTGAAACAACTCCTTGTTCCTTTTGAAAAAACTCAGAGAAAAACTGAGACACTAAATACATACTCTATGTACTTAGGGATAATAATTATAGAAAAGATTAAAAAATGCATAAAATAGCATCGGAACTGTTTATTTGAAAAGGAATATATTTATATATTTTATCAGCCATAAATAAATTGGACTATTAAAACTATATAAAGCTATATGCTTTAAATTAAGTATCAATGAAAGCACACATATATTATCTTCTTCAAAGTTAAGTATCTACTGATTACTAAAATTCCTTAAGTTGATATGAAGACAAATCAGTTCTTACTTCCTATACCTCTTATAGTCTAGACTTGACACGTAAATCAATACTTTCATTATATATCTTCATTAATGCCATATCTTATTACAAGGGCAGTAATATTGCATATAATTCAATAGTATAAATCAACAGGACTCACGTTTTAGGTTCTGTCGATGGTCCTTCTCATGCAAAATCAAGGTTGTGCTTTCTGGGTGAGTCTGTGTTAAACCAGAATAACAAAAATCTTAGTTTCCCATGAACTGCCACTTAGAATGCATGCAAATAAACCCCCAGTTAATCAAGGAGAAAAAAATTTCATTAAAGCTACTGATTTGTAAATTTGGTCCTTTCAAATGTAGATAATGTTTACCCCTCCCTTCCCCCCATACCTTTGTAAAATTTCTGCCCAATGAACTCATTACTGTAGAAACTCAACTATGGATATGGTCAGTTAATGAAATTCAGGCCTGAGATTAACCTCTATAAACATGCACATGGTTGGGCTTCTGGAATTGGGAGAGAAAGGGTGATGCTGGAAAGGAAAAAATATATATAAATATATAATTTAAAGGATATACAATATAAGCTTGAGCAGGTTCTGGGAGTTGGTGATGGACAGGGAAATCGGGCATGCTGCAGTTCATGGGGTCCCAAAGAGTTGGCCATGACTGAGCTACTGAACTAAACTGAACAATATGGTATATATATAGCTAAACTAACTGCTATCCTATACTTCAAATAATTCATAAAATTCTTAATGTCCAAAAAGGAAAGCAAAACTACTTTGAAAACATAACCAATACCATATTCAGTGACACTCTGGGGAATATTAATGTAGCTGTTAAGTTTACCTTCTTTGAAATTACACAGGTTTAATTATATTAGATGGATGTTCTTTACAGCCACAATAATTTAAGCAATATTAAACACCATTTAAAATTATTTGTGCTCTAACCAAGGACTATGTTTATATTGAGTTATTTATTTACAATGCACTCTAACATCATCAGTAATTTCTTAGAAACTGCAGTATTTGAGAACTAAAATATTTAACCAAAACATTAATCTACTTGTGAAGTACTATATTATAATAATGTTAGTTTATTTTTATGATTTAGAAAAATATGCAAAGGTAATCAGAACAATTAGATTGAATATTTTAAAAGCAAATGTCATGTGTGTATCTAAACTATAAATACAAAGTCATGCAAACGTTCTCAATCAGTACATGTCACGCTTTTTTTTTTTTTAACTGTAGTATGAAGTGGTCAAATTTTCTGATTTATTATCCATTTATCTAACAAATAGATCTTGACTAAGTTGGCCTTACAATTCCCTTTGGCTTCGCTAAACTTTACACAAGTTTCTTCCTGACCTCCCTTTTCTCAGAGCATTTACTTTAAGCTTGCAATTGTGAATTATTGCTCTGGCCCTTTGAGATCTTTTCCCAATGTCTCACCAGATTTAACGACCCAGGAATGTCTTTCTCAAAGACTTGGGAGCCATTCTTTTGAGATGTAATCATCAAGAAAGATAGCACCTCATCTCCCAGTTTTTACATGTGAATCTGAGCCTAATAATAAGCACTAGTGACAAGCACAGATGACCTCATCACACTGACTAACCTCTCCTCAATATCTTCTAGTAGTTTTTCACCAGCTCATCCCAACCTTTAAAAAGTCCTTACCCTGTATTTCAGCAGTTAGGTTCAATATCTCCCCCTTTTGCAATAGTCTGAATAAAGTCTTCCTTGTCTAACTCCATCTGTTGCAAGTTTTCCTTTATATCCTCAAGCATTTATTATGTGCTAATACAGTAGTAATTCAGCAGTATAGAAGGTGGACATTTATTTGTCTTAATAGAACCTACAGTCTAGTTGGAAGACTCAGATATGTAAACTGATTCTTAGAATGTGATAAACACTATAACTGTGTGAACAGAATGGGGCAACAAATAAAAGTGGTAAGAAAGTGAAGTTGCTCAGTCATGTCCAACTCTTTGCAATCCCATGGACTGTAGCCTAACAGGCTCCTCCGTCCAAGGGATTTTCTAGGCAAGAGTACTGGAATGGGTTGTCATTTCCTTTTCCAGGACTTCCTGACTCAGGGATGGAACACAGGTCACCTGCATTGCAGGCAGACACTTTACTGTTTGAGCCATGTGGAGCAGATAATAAAAAGTGTAACAGAACAAGTGCCATTGAAGTTATTACTTCATAGAAGATGAGGTATCATTCAGGGAAATTGCACAAGGGAAAATGCCCCAGGAAGAGGGTCCAGCGTGTGTGAAAGTTGAGAGACAAAATAAACATTTCAGTGCAAAGAAAATAATATCAGAAGGTCTGCATTGTACACAGTGATGTGGGAGGGGGCAGGAAATGAGACTGAAATGTAGCAAAAAGGTAAGAAAAGGCATTTAATCATATAGTTCATTTTTCTTCTAATCAACATGTTTATGGAGAGGTAATACAACTTAAGTTCAATGCCACGGGCTCTGATATCAGACTCTCAGGCTTTGAAATCTGGCTCTATCTCTTGGAAATTATATGATTTATGCAAGTAGTCTAAATTCTCTTACCCTCAGTTTTCCTCATTTCATAAATGAATAGATTAAAAATATTCACTTCATGAGATTTTGTGAGGATTAAAAGAAAAAATGTAGATAAAATATTCAGTACACGCCTTGAAAGTGAAAGTTGCTCAGTCATGTCTGACTCTTTGTGGCCCCATGGATATAGAGTCCATGGAATTCTCTAGGCCAGAATGCTGGAGTTGGTAGCCTTTCCCTTCTCCAAGGGATCTTCCCAACCCATGTATCAAACCCAGGTCTCCCACATTGCAGGCAGCTTCTTTACCAGTTGGGCCACCAGGGAAACCCAGCACAAGTTTTAGGACATGAAAATGATCAATGGTGATGATGATGAAAAAGACAATGATAGTCATCTACGATGATATCAATGATGAGGGCTGCTCAAGTCACAGAGAATTTTCTAAAGAAAAGAGAAACTGAAGCATTTTAAAAACAGAGAACTATGATCAAGTTTACATTCTGAAATAGCATTCTGATTAGTTAGAAGAATGTTTCTAAAGTTGAAAAGTGAATGCTGTAATCTCTGTTGGGGTGAACTATGTAGTAGATGTCTTTGTGATTGTCATCTGGTATGTTTTATAAGGGGAGTTTGTTTGGTCACACAAATCATATGTCATCTCCAGTATATCTAAAATGCAATAGTAATCATAAGAGAAAGAGTTAATATATATTTTAGCATATTTATTTATCAGACACTGCTTTTTACTACTTACATGTATTAATTCATTTATAGATAATATTGTTATTCTTCTCTTACACATGAAAAAATTAGAGCAAATAGAAGTTCAGTAATTTGCCCAATCCTCATAGTATATGGAGAGCACAGATTCAAACCAGGTAGTCTGGATCCAGAACTTTTATCCTTCAGCCCTGTGTGAATAGTGCTGTAATAGAGTAGTTTTAGAGTACCTGGAGCTTAGAGAGATATAATAAATCTCTACTATAATCTAAGAGGATATTAAAGATCAAAGAACTTTGGGGCAATAGGAGAAAAACTATTTTAGCAAGGTAGAAAGCACAAAGCAGATAAATCAGAGTAACTTAAAAAAAATAGAAAGACGTATTTCAGGTAGACTTTAAAGAATGAATTGGACATCTGTCTCCTTGAAAATTAAACAAAGTCTATTTTAAAGAAAAATATGTAATGATACTTATTTTTCTTTGTCTTTCTAACTAGATATGATTATTCCATTCCCTAAATTCATTTGTATTAGTATTTGCAAAACATATATAGAAATGTTTATCTATCTCAGATAAATCTACAATCAGCAACACTCTGATGGATTTCTATTATACCTAAATAAAAATCTAAAATTCACACTCCTTCTTATGGCCTTTCTGATTATACTTTCCTGTTGTGTATGCCCACACACACACACACACACACACACACACACACACACACATTCACATACACAGTACATGCCATGTCCAAGATACTCCAGGCATCATAGTTTTTGTTTCCCTTAAACACACAAGGCTTCCACTATTTCTTTGCTAGTAACAAATCTTACATTATCAGATCTTTCTCACATGTTTCTTTGTCCACTTTCTATCTCATTTTAGAATATCCTTTAAGAAATATGCAGTGCCTTTTTTAGGGTTGATAATTATTCTTTGCTAAAGAATTTTTTGTTGTGAGAGAATTGTACCTGCTGTTTCATTCCTAGCCCTGCTACCCTCCCTACCTCCTTTAACACTATCTGATGCTGATGAGTTTCTCTCTTTTCTAGCAAGTGCCACAGATTCTATCCTATATGTGCTTCTAACATTATTGACAAAAATTATTATCAGTTTAGGTCCCTCAAGGGGCAGAGGCCCTGTTTGTTTTTATATTGTAATTTATCCTGTAGGAACTCAGAATATACCACCTTGTCATATGCCACTTTTGAACATGGATTATTCTGAGCTGAAGGTAATTAAGAATCAACAGACCCAGAAAGAAGCCTTCTTAGAACTTCCCTTCTGTGACTAAAGACAGAAACTTCAGAGAAATGAGGACTGCCCGAAATCCTTTCTCTGAGAGAGTTTTATGGCCATGAAGAAGATGGAGAATCAACATTAAGACGAGTCATCACCAAAAATAAAGCAAAATCAAAAATGAAAACCCACAAAACAAAAAGCTTACTAAAATAGCCTTTACTTTCCACTAATTTCCCCTTATATTTACCCTCCCAGAAATCCAAATTTCCCTTTCTTTGTCTAGCCCACAGTGTATTCCCTTTTGTTAAAAATATAAGCTTCCAAGTCTAACCATTGCTTGGGAACCCACTTTTTTTCTATGGAGGCTTCAAACACATAAAAATAAAATAAATCTGTTTAACTTTTTTTTTTTTTTGTCAATTTAATTTGAGAGTCCCAGTGTTAAACCTTATAGGGTAGAGGGAAAGTTTTTTCTCCTGCTACTATCTCCAGCACCTAAAGCAATGCCAGACTCAATAAATATCTGATGAATAAATAATGTGGAATTGGCAGGAACCATGTGTTTGGATTAACTGATTCATAGGAATCAGCAAATGAAAACTGTCTATTGAAATTATCAAACTTTAAGAAAGGTTGGTGCAAACAGTGTACTGTGTTCAGTGCTATCCTCATCATCATGACTGTTTCCAGAAGTTAGATGAGGTCCAAATGCAAACAACACAGATAATAATAACCACAAATATAGACAGACAGCTAGATGGATAGATACAGAGATAGTTCAGGTGAGACTGAGATAAGAAGTTCTGGGCTGCTTGGCAGCTTTGTGGTCATCAAAGAACCAGGAATGCTTCTGATTACCCACGCAAAGCAAATGATTTCTACCTTTAAGTTGTTTGGAATATTGTTACTTCAATCCCAGCATTTTCAGGTTTCAGGAAGCAGAAAATAAGAAGGGAAGGATGCAAAAATGACATATCCACTAGCTTTAGAAGGACTGTTAAAAAGAGCTATACTAGAAACTGACTTATAACTTCAACTTATATCTTATGTGAAACATTTTCAGAGCTGAAACTGAAAAACTATATTTAGATGATTATATTGCCACCTTAAACAATTAAATGATCTATTAGTAAGGTAAGTGGAAAAAATACAGTTTTTCTTTCCTCTTATGAAAAGTATCCATTTTTAATTATGTCATACAACTGTCTTGTTTTTACTGAAATAAATAAGTCTTGGCAAGATAATTTTTATTACATAATTTCCTTTAAATTTACTGCACCAACAATAAACAAGGGAACCTCAGGACTTAAATTGAACTCATGGTTTGAAATATCAAGAACTGTGAATTTATAATAGCAAGTACAAAGATAAACCTAAAGTATCTTCTAGATACACATATGAAGACGAAAGATTTGCTTTTATAATCTGTCTGCTTTCAAATACTTCCTCATCAGCACTTGATGAATCTTCGTCTTACCTACCACCAGTCCCTGACCACCTTCTTTTCAACTCTAATGAAACTTCATTCAATCATTCTTAGTGTAAAGCTACTCACGCTAAGGGGCTTCCCATGTGGTGTAGTGGTAAAGAATCTGCCTGCCAATGCAGGAGATGCAAGAGACACAGGTTCAATCCCTGGGTCAGGAAGATCCAATGGAGTAGGAAATGGCAACCACTCTAGTATTCTTCCCTGGATCATTCTAAGGACAGAGGAATCTGGTGGGCTACAGTTCTTGGGGTTGCACAGAGACAGACAGGACTGAGAAAGCAGGCACTGAAGCTAAATCTAGCTGAAGGGATGCATTCATTCTTTGTCTTATAAATCAATTTTTTAGGTGTATGTGTTCTTACATTTGAATTGAATGCTTGCTGTTTTCACTATTCTTTTTAAGCCAAACAATGAATCCATGCAGTGATGACCTGTACTGGGAGAAGTTTGGCGACTGTACCATTTCTTCATTCTGTTTCTTTGCTAAATTTTCCTGATACCTGTTCCACACTGAAAACAGAATTATCTTCCAGAATAAAATGAGAATTGTAGATTCTCCAATTTACCCCTATACCCTCTTTTCCCCAAACATAGCCTGAATTTTAGACAATCTCTTCAAGAAAATTGAACAGATATGGAAAAAAAAAATCAAGGAAATAACCTTTTAAGAAGGATATGGGTTCTCTCACTAAATTTGAGATGTCTGTTCAAAGAAAAAGTGAATATAATTTAAAAAGAAACTATATTTGCACTCTTTTAAATCCGTTTTAGTGTTTTATGTTAAACTTATTTTTATTCTCAAAAAAGAATTTGTTTTAAATTGATTAGATAAGGCCCTAAGAACTAAAAGGTTACTTTTTTTTTTTTTTCACTCCTTGACAGTTTTTCTACTCCAAAGAAGAAAAGCTTACCTGTCCCCACTCCCCAAAAATAAACTGACTTTGAAAAATAGCACTTTAAATGTTTTTGCCAAACGTTGTTAAGACAGTTAAACAAAACTAAATTCTTTTTCTCTACTATTTCTTGTTAGTCTTTTAGAAGTATCAGAAAGCTTTCAATTGATTGTACCTTATATACATTGAATAGAGACTAACCAAGTGTGTTTTAAAATACCTAAAATACAAAAGGCTTAATTGAGAAAATGTCACTTCTTTTAAGTGTTAAATAGCCAGCAATAAAGCTGTCTTTTTCCTCAGTGAGTATGTCTGTATAAGGGTGATGGTGGGATAACTTCTAAAGGACCAAACAAGATTTCCCAAGAGAAGGCTACTGTCCACTGGATTAATTATGTGACATCTTTGGCTATCAAATAACAGCTTGCTTCTATTTAGTTTGTGACTTTTGGGATAACTATTTATAGGTACATACATCTCTTTTAGCTTAAAAATCTGTTTCAGTTCTATAAAAATTCCTAAGAAGAATACTAATGAAATCATGAAAAATATTTCATTACTTATGCATCATAATCTCAGACTTTTTTTTTCTTTTGAAACTTTTAACACAAAGTATTTTAGATATGTTAATATAATTACCACATATACATTCCAGGTAATATACTCATTTTTCAAAAATGTAAGAACATCATTCATAAAATTGTGACTGGCCTTAAGTTTCTTCCTCACTCCAGCTTTACTGAGATACATAATTGACAAAATTAGTATATACTTAAATTTACAATGTGATAGTTTGATATGCATATGCATTGTTAAATGATTACCTCAATCAAGCTAATTAACATATCCACAGATTCACAGTTATTATTTGTGTGTGTGTGAGATGAGAATATTAAAGATCTACCCTCTTAGGAAATTTTAGGTAACAAAAGTAGTATTGTTAACTGTGGTTATCACTTGGTATATTAGATCCCCAGAATTTATTCATGCTGCTTAATGGAAAGTTTGTAACATCTGACTAATATCTATGATCTCCATTTCCAGTTGTTAGGCAGTTAGAATAGAAAAACGGAGTCTAGAATGGAGGTGGCTAAAAGACAAGGAAGGAAAAATCCACAAAAGTAGGACAAAGGAAGGTCCAAGGACCAGAGTGAGGTTATCAGGTAGAACAGACAGCACTCCTGGCTAGCTCAGTTTACACAGGGCAGGCCCAGGAGTGGGGGGGAAAGCATATAAAAAGAGGAGCAAAGGGCTCCTCTCTCTCTTCTCTTCTCGTCTTTTGGGTCAGCATGCCCTCACACCTCGAGGATGTATTTTCCTTTATTTTCTAAATAAAACTGAGCTGTAACATGGAGCTGTAACATGGAGCTGTAACATGGAGCTGTAACACTAATCTGTCCTAGAGCTGTGACACGGTCTGTCCAAGGGCTCTAATGCTGGTCTGTCATTTCAAATTTTTGCTGTGAGGAGACAGAACAGAAGAAATTACACACTCTCCCGACATCTATGGTGCCGTGACGCCAATTTAACCTGGCTGAAACAACCTCTGCATGGCCCCTGCAAAGAGGAGGCCAAGCACAGCAGGAACCCAACTCAGCAAAAGCTCCCACAGTGGAAGTGGAACAGGAAGAAAACCCAGCACAGGGTGGGCGATAAGAAGCCCAGTGTGCTGGAAACCAACTGGGACAGCAAAAAACAAACTCAGCAGAAAGCTCATGTGGCTCAGTCTCAGATTCCATAAGACCTCCAGTTAAGATAGGAGTTCCTCACGCCTATGGCTGGAAGGACATATGCCTTAATTTCTTTAAAATCTCTTAATCCCTTTACAATCTTAATTCCTTTACATCTCTCTTTCCTTATTTCCTCAAACCCTGCCCCCCCCCTCCCCAACCCCTGTGAGTGGCAGTGGGTACAACTGAGGGACTCTGGAGAGGCTACTCCTCAGTGTGTCCTGAAGGATCCACTATCCTCTGCACTCTAGTAGCTGTTACCCAAGCCGGTGGGGGTTCTTCTGTCCTTAATCGTCTTTGTGCCAAGGATCAGGCCAATGAAAACTGTGAGCACAGGTCAGGTATTTAGCAGATTTTCTGGCAGATTATGAAGGGGATTCCTTGGCACATTTTTCCTTCTGTCCTTCAGCTGCTCTCTCCTGGGACTTGAGCCCAGCCAAAACCCACGATGCCTGGCTTCAGGACCTAATGAAACTCAGGCTCTGATGTCTCATTGCAAATATTCAGTTAGAGACACAGTGATGGGATAGGAAAGAGGTGGACTTGTTTGGATTCAGAGAGAAGCACACTCAGCAGGGTGTGGGCCATTGCAGGGGCAAGTGCTTTGGCCATGGGATGTAGTGTGGCTAGTTTTTGCTAGCTGGGTGAATTCATATGCTAATGAGTGGGAGAATCATCCCAACCACTGGGGAACCACCCACTCCTCTGTCTTTTGACAGTGCCTTGGAACTGTCCTGCCACCTGGATGTGTCATCTAGCTTGCAGATTGGGGATCAAGGTTTAGTTGAATTTGATTTGTCATCTTGCACCCAGTTGATTTTAATCGGTTTATGTTATACCCTTGTTCTATGTCATTCTTTCAAAAGCTGTGCCCTGCCCCCTTCCCTCCCGTTTCATGCTCTTTTCCTGAGCCCCTTCCAGGCCCACAGTGTTGCCTCTACAATCTTCTGGAAGGACAACTAGAAAATAGCTGGCCCTTGGGAGGGAAATACTGTATAATATCCAATCCCTCTAGATATTCAGGCCTTCATCTTCCATGTTTCCTACAACATGTGCAACAACAGCATCTCTCAGTGAACCTGCTAGGGTGGGAGACAGGCACACAATGCCTGTGAGAAGTCCATCTGTTGGCATCTCTTCAAAGGCAATCGGGCTTTCAGGGATAATGCTTGCCACTTTGGAAGTTAGCCCTGCAGACCAATTGGGCCCAAACCCTTACCACCCTTCTCCTAAAGTTACAAACATATACCACCCCCCCCCCAACCCGGCCCCATCAAATCAAATCTCCACTCCACTTTTATGGAACATCTGGTCATCTGGTCTGTTGCCTCTTATCAATTTGTTCTTAAGCCAATTACTAACTCCTACAACCAGGACCCTTCCCCCTTATAGGTAGCATTACTCCACCCCACTTATACTGGAGATCAGTGGAGAAATAACTCCAGAAAGAATGAAGGGATGGAGTCAAAGCAAAAACAATACCCAGCTGTGGATGTGACTGGTGATAGAAGCAAGATCCGAAGCTATAAAGGCCAATATTGCATAGGAACCTGGAATGTCAGGTCCATGAATCAAGGCAAATTGGAAGTGGTCAAACAAGAGATGGCAAGGGTGAACGTCGACATTCTAGGAATCAGTGAACTAAAATGAACTGGAATGGGTGACTTTAACTCAGATGGCCATTATATCTACTACTGCAGGCAGGAATCCCTCAGAAGAAATGGAGTAGCCATCATGGTCAACAAAAGAGTCCGAAATGCAGTACTTGGATGCAATCTCAAAAACGACAGAGTGATCTCTGTTCTTCTCCAAGGCAAACCATTCAATATCACAGTTATCCAAGTCTATGCCCTAACGAGTAACGCTGAAGAAACTGAAGTTGAACAGTTTTATGAAGACCTACAAGACCTTTTAGAACTAAGATCCAAAAAAGATGTCCTTTTCATTATAGGGGAATGGAATGCAAAAGTAGGAAGTCAAGAAACACCTGGAGTAACAGGCAAATTTGGCCTTGGAATGCAGAATGAGGCAGGGCAAACACTAACAGAGGTTTGCCAAGAAAATGCACTGGTCATAGCAAACACCCTTTTCCAACAACACAAGAGAAGACTCTACACATGGACATCACCAGATGGTCAACACCAAAATCAGATTGATTATATTCTTTGCAGCCAAAGATGGAGAAGCTCTACACAGTCAACAAAAACAAGACCAGGAGCTGACTGTGGCTCAGGTCATGTAATCCTTATTACCAAATTCAGACTCAAATTGAAGAAAGTAGGGAAAACTGCTAGACCATTAGGTATGACCTAAATCAAATCCCTTATGATTTTACAGTGGAAGTGAGGAATAGATTTAAGGGCCTAGATCTGATAGATAGAGTGCCTGATGAACTATGGAATGAGGTTCATGACATTGTACAGGAGACAGGGATCAAGACCATCCCCATGGAAAAGAAATGCAAAAAAGCAAAATGGCTGTATGGGGAGGCCTTACAAATAGCTGTGAAAAGATGAGAAGCAAAAAGCAAAGCAGAAAAGGAAAGATATAAGCATCTGAATGCAGAGTTCCAAAGAATAGCAAGAAGAGATAAGAAAGCCTTCTTCAGTGATTAATGCAAAGAAATAGAGGAAAACAACAGAATGGGAAAGACTAGAGGTCTCTTCAAGTAAATTGGAGATACCAAGGCAACATTTCATGCCAAGATGGGCTCGATAAAGGACAGAAATGGTATGGACCTAACAGAAGGAGAAGATATTAAGAAGAGGTGGCAAGAATACACAGAAGAACTGTACAAAAAAGATCTTCATGACCCAGATAATCACGATGATGTGATCACTAATCTAGAGCCAGACATCTTGGAAAGTGATGTCATGTGGGCCTTAGAAAGCATCACTATGAACAAAGCTAGTGGAGGTGATGGAATTCCAGTTGAGCTGTTTCAAATCCTGAAAGATGATGCTGTGAAAGTGCTGCACTCAATATGCCAGCAAATTTGGAAAACTCAGCAGTGGCCACAGGACTGGAGAAGGTCAGTTTTCATTCCAATCCCAAAGAAAGACAATGCCAAAGAATGCTCAAACTACCACACAATTGCACTCATCTCACAGGCTAGTAAAGTAATGCTCAAAATTCTTCAAGCCAGGCTTCAGCAATACATGAACCGTGAACTCCGTATTGTTCAAGCTGGTTTTAGAAAAGGCAGAAGAACCAGAGATCCAATTGCCAACATCCGCTGGATCATTAAAAAAGCAAGAGAGTTCCAGAAAAACATCTATTTCTGCTTTATTGATTATGCCAAAGCCTTTGACTGTGTCGATCACAACAAACTGTGGAAAATTCTTCAGAAGATGGGAATACCATACCACCTGACCTGCCTCTTGAGAAATCTGTCTGCAGGTCAGGAAGCAACAGTTAGAACTGGACATGGAACAACAGATTGGTTCCAAATAGGAAAAGGAGTGTGTCAAAGCTGTATATTGTCACCCTGCTTATTTAACTTCTATGCAGAGTACATCATGAGAAACGCTGGACTGGAAGAAACACAAGCTGGAATCAAGATTGCCAGAAGAAATATCAATAACCTCAGATATGCAGATAACACCACCCTTATGGCAGAAAGTGAAGAGGAACTAAAAAGCCTCTTGATGAAAGTGAAGGAGGAGAATGAAAAAGTTGGCTTAAAGCTCAACATTCAGAAAATGAAGATCATGGCATCTAGTCCCATCACTTCATGGGAAATAGATTGGGAAACAGTGGAAACAGTGTCAGACTTTATTTTTTGGGGCTCCAAAATCACTGCAGATGGTGATTGAAGCCATGAAATTAAAAGATGCTTACTCCTTGCAAGAAAAGTTATGACCAACCTAGATAGCATATTCAAAAGCAGAGACATTACTTTGCCGAGTAAGGTCCGTCTAGTCAAGGCTATGGTTTTTCCAGTGGTCATGTATGGAATTGATGCTTTTGAACTGTGGTATTGGAGAAGACTCTTGAGAGTCCCTTGGACTGCAAGGAGATCCAACCAGTCCATTCTAAAGATCAGTCCTGGATGTTCTTTGGAAGGAATGAGGCTAAAGCTGAAGCTCAAGTACTTTGGCCACCTCATGCGAAGAGCTGATTCATTCGAAAAGACTCTGATGTTGGGAGGGATTGGGGGCAGGAGGAGAAGGGGACGACAGAGGATGAGATGGCTGGATGGCATCACGGACTCGATGGACGTGAGTCTGAGTGAACTCCAGGAGATGGTGATGGACAGGGAGCCCTGGTGTGCTGCGATTCATGGGGTCGCAAAGAGTCGGACATGACTGAGCAACTCAACTGAACTGAACTGAATTCCCCTAACAGGACCAGATAACCCACTCCTTTGTCATTATTTCTGTAATTACCTAAAGTGGGTCTATGACAATTAAATGTTTACCATTGGAAACACCCTAAGCTGCTTTTATGGAGGACTAGGGGAGGAAATCAGTGACTTACATTCCCTTATAGCTGTAAGAGGATAAGGCTTATGACTGTTTCACCAGGTTTGCAATCTCAGGGAACAGCCTTGGATTGCCTTACATCATGATACCTATTACCATCTGCGATGAACAAACTGGCAATGAGTTAACATTACAACCCTTAATCCTACCCAACACTGGTCACACTGGAGACCTTGGGGATGCCCAACTCCAGTCTGGGGGTCTCAGGGGGTCGACCTGCCTTGACCTGCCTAGGGATCTGGTCCTCAAAAAGTTGTCATGCCTCAACCTGCTTGGGGATCCGCCAGTCAAGGGGTCTCAGGAGGTCATCACATCTCGACCTGCCCAGGGACTCAGTTCTCTGGATGCCGACCTGCCTCAACCTGCCCAGAGATTAGATCTCCAGGAGGCTGTCATGCCTCAGCTTTCCTGGGGATCTGTACCCTGGCCCAGGAATGCCTGGTTCTCAGGTTGCAACAGTATTGGGTAGGATAAGCCTCAAAAAGGCTCACCCCTTAAGGAAGTCCTCCCATGGAAATTGAAGGAGGCCTATTAGTTTTTTCTTTTCCTTTATTTCTCTTTTCTTTTCTCCCTGTCATGACTGTCTTTCATGGGAAATAACCAATCCACTTCCTGGCAGATGACCTTGAGATTGCATACTTGATAACTGGAAGCTGATCAATCCTCTAACTCTAAGGAGAAGTCACTTAAAATGCTTTTGTGCCACTGTTTGGCCACAGTATCCTCTGGGGCACAAGGAACACTGGCCTGAGGATGAGAGTTTAAATTTCAATACCATCCTGCAGCTATAATTATTCTGCAAAAGACACGGGAAATGGACAGAGATCCCCTATGTCCAAATTTTCTTCCGACTAAGAGATATGAAGGATCTCTGTTTAAGTACAGGATTATTGTATGCCCTAAAAGTGAGCCTACTAGGCAAATGGTGTTAGGCACAGGCAACCAAAAGAAACCGCCCCCCTCCCCACCCCTGAAGGCTCACCTCCCACAGCTCCCGAGTTGCCTGGGGCTCCTTCCTTGTATGCAAATGTGCCCCCATATCCGGGAGCATCCCCTCCACAAAAGCCAACACGAGTATGTCCCTTAGTTGAAACTGCAGGAGCATTTGGATCAACTCGGGGTCCATAAGCCTTTCTCCCTCTGAGAACTAAGACAGATTAAACAAGACCTAAGAAGCTATACAGATGACCCAGGCAAATATATAGATACATTCCAACACATTACCTTGGCCTTTGACTTAACATGGAAGGACATCATCCAGTATTTAGTCAAACTTTATCTGACCCTGAGCGTCCTAGGGTCTTAAAGGAAGCCCGAAGGTATGCAACGGGGCTTCACGTGTTAAGCGATAAACACGCAGTAGGGGAAACTGCAGTCCCTCCTCAGATCCTAATTGGAATTATAATGACCCTGAGCATGATACCTGGGAAAGGGATCATTTTCTGATCTGTGTGAAGGCAGGACTGAAAGCAGCCCAGCAAAAAGTAATCAGCTATGCCCAGGTCTTAGCAATAACTCAGGAGCCCAACACGAACCCCACTGCCTTTCTGGAAAGGCTAAAAGAGGCCCTCCAAAAGTTTACCAATCTGGACTTTGCCACTAGGTACTTCAGCCCAGTTAGCTGAGCTCATAGCCCTGAGTCGAGCTTTAGACTGGAAGCTTTAGAGCTGGAAAAGGAAAAAGAGTGGCCATTTACACTGACTCCGAGTATGCCTTTCTGGTGCTACATGCGCATGCTGCTATTTGGAAAGAAAGAGGACAAGTGACCACCCGAGTGTCCCCAATCAAATATGGTGATCAAATCTTTAGACTCTTGGAGGCAGTCTATCTACCTGCTGAGGTTTCAGTCTCCCACTATAAAGGACACCAAAAAGGGAGCATGGATGTGGCATGAGGGAACCAAGCCGCTGATCAGGCAGCTAAGAAAGCAGCATTCCAGAACAATGACCACTACCAGGGGTTGCCACCTTAGTTCCACAGACTAATTTGCCAGAAACTCCTTCATATACTGAAGGCGAGACTCTTAAAGCTAAGAATGAGGGCTTTAAAGAAGATCATATGAGGTGGTTCCAAAAGGAGGGATGCCTTTTTCTGCCTGGGAACCTCCAGTGGAAGTTGGTTAACTCCTTGCAAGCCACCACTCATTTAGGGGAGAAGGCCCTCCAAAGATTACTAGAAAGGTCCTTCAGAGGAACAGGCCTCCAAAAGACTGTAAGGCAAGTGGTCTTCTCTTGTCACAGTTGCCAATCAAACAACCCTCAAGGAGCTCAAAGACCACAATTGGCCCAGCCTGCCCAGCAATGTGGGACATACCCAGGAGAGGGCTGGCAGATGGACTTCACCCAGATGCCAGTTTCTCAAGGATATAAATAGATATGATAGATACATCATGGGGTTATGGATTGAAGGCTTTCCAACCTGGACTAAGAAAGCTGAGGAGGTGGTAAAAAACTGCTCCATGACATCATTCCGAGGTTTGCTCTGCCAAGGTCTTTACAAAGTGACAATGGGACATTACTTATTATCTCCATTGTGCCTGGAAGCCTCAGTCTTCAAGAAAAGTAGAAAGAGCCAACCAATTCTTAAAATCAGTGATAAAAAAAGATAACCCAGGAGACCTCCCTGGGATGGAAGGATGCTTTACCAATAGCTCTCCTCTGCACCCATATTACCCCTAAGGAACAGGTTGGTCTTAATCCTTATGAGATGCTATATGGGAGACCTTTTGTTTATGTCAATGACCTCTTCCTAGATCCAGAGGCTCAGACCCTCCAGTCTTATACTATGGCCATTGGTCAATTCCAACAGGATATATGCTGTGGGGTGTGAACCAGGACCCAAAAGATTCTAAGGAGTCACCACTATATGCTCCATGGACTCAGGTCCTAATCAAAATCTGGAAAGATGGGTTCCTAAAGGTTCAACTCCAGCTCATATGGAATACAGCCCCCTGTAATCCTTTCTACCCCCACAGCTGTCAAGTTACCAACATGCTTCCTGGATTCACTACTCAAGAGTCAAACCATAGGATGAAACAGAAGAGGACACTCAATAAACCTGTGAGCCCCTGGGAGATCTCAGATACCTATTCAGAACTACAAATGAGTGCCATGCTAATGAACACCCCCCAAATCTAGTTTATGGGGATAAGATTTCTCAGGACAGCTCTAAAGGGCCAACACAGCTTGGCAGGGGTTATACTCTAAAACATACAGGAGATAGATCTTCCGATCCCTGAATAAGGAGGGACTTGAGCCATCCTGGCGATGGAAATTTGGAGTTGGCTAATGCCCCTACTAGTCCTTGTCATACCATATTGTTGCTGCTTGTGATTGCTCCATGTATTATCAATTGTCTAACCCATTTTGTCTCTGCCCAGGTCAACAAGCTACAGCATGCGGTGCCAGTTCAACAAGGATATATAGAACTACAGCCAACCACGGAAAATATCACTCACCCTTAGATGGACACTGCTATAAGGACGCTGAGGCCTGAGACTAGCAAGAGGGGGAGCCCAATGCCCCTCGCCATCCCAGCTCAGCAGGAAGTAGCCAGAGAGACCTTGATGCCCCTATTCCCAAAGAATTGGGCCTCGCATCTCTCGAGGGGGGAATGTTAGGTAGTTAGAATAGGAAAAAGGAGTCCAGAATGGTGGTGGCTAAAAGACAAGGAAGGGAAAAATCCACAAAAGTAGAAGAAAGGAAGGTCTGAGGATCAGAATGAGGACCTCAGGTAGAACAAACAGCGCTCCTGGCTAGCCCAGTTTACATACAGCAGGCCCAGGGGAAGGAGAAAAAACATATAGAAAGAGGAGCCAAAGGGCTGGGGGTCTCTCTCTCTCTCTTCCTTCTCGTCTTTTGGGTCAGCATGCCTTCACACCTCGAGGATGTATTTTCCTTTATTTTCTAAGTAGAACTGAGCTGTAACACGGAGCTGTGACACTGATCTGTCCGAGATCTGTGACACGGTCTGTTCGAGGGCTGTAATGCTGGTCCACTGCTTCAAATTTTTGTTGTGACAAGACAGAATCGAGAAAATTACGCATGTCCCCAACACCAGTAACCACCATTCTACTTTCTACTTGTATATGAGTTTGACATTTTCAGCTTCCACATGTAAGTGAAATTATACAGTATTTGTCATTTTGTGCTGAGCCTACTTCACTTGTCACTATGTCCTCGGTTCAGTTCAGTTCAGTCATTCAGTTATATCTGACTCTTTGAGACCCCATGGACTGTAGCACGCCAGGCTTCCCTGTACATTACCAACTCCCAGAGCTCACTCAAACTCATGTCCATTGAGTCGGTGATGCATCCAAACATCTCATCTTGTGTCATACCCTTCTCTTCCTGACTTCATTTTTCCCAGCATCAGGGTCTTTTCTAAGGAGTCAGTTCTTTGCATGAGGTAGCCAAAGTAGTGGAGCTTTAGCCTCAGCATCAGTCCTCCCAAAGAATATTCAGGACTGATTTCCTTTAGGATTGACTGGTTGGATCTTCTTGCAGTGCAAGGGAGTCTCAAGGGTCTTCTCCAACAACACAGTTCAAAAGCATCAATTCTTCGGTGCTTAGCTTTCATTATAGTCTAACTCTCACATCTATACAAGACTACTGTCCTACAGGCTTATAGATGTCATTGCAAATGACAGGATTTCTTACTCTTTCAAAGCTGAATAATAAACGCTTTACTGTATATTGTGTCCCATTTCATTGCATAATGTGCACACACATACAATTTTCGCTCATTTGTTGATGGACACCTAGATTGTTTCCATGTAATAGCTAATGTAGATACTACAATCAACATGAAAGTACAGAAATCTTTTCAAGATAATGATTTTGTATTTGGGGTTATATACTCAGAAGTAGAATTTCTGAATCACATGCTAGCTCTATTTTTAATTTCTTAAGGAATTTTCATATTGTTTTTCATGATGGGTATATCAATTATGGGGCTTCCTAGGTGGTGCTAGTGGTAAAGAACCTACCTGCCAATGCAGAAGACATAAGATACTCGTGTTCAATCCCTGAGTCCCCCTGGAGGAGGACATGCAATGCACTCCAGTATTTTAGCCTGAAGAATCCTAATGACAGAGGAGCCTTTTGGGCTACAGTCCAAAGGATCATGCAGAGTTGGACACCACTGAAACCACTTAGCATGCACACATGCACATACCAATTACATTTCCATCCAACAGTGCACAAAGGTTTCCTTTTTTCCCTATCTTGCCAACTCTTACTATCTTTTGACTTTTTCAGAATAGTCATCTTGTTGTCACATCCAAGTTTGTGTGTGCAATACAGTGAGGACAAACAAACTGAAACGTTAGATTGCAACTGAGAAAGCTTTACTGCAGGGCATCAAGCAAGCAAAAAGGGCATCTCACACTCAAAAGACCACTCCTTGATGGTTTCTAGAGAAGGATTTTTAAAGGCAAAATCTGGGATGAGGGCTTGAGGGCTGCAGGGTGTGTGACTTTCTTCCGATCGATTGGTATTGCTGTATCAGGGTGATATCTCCAGAATCTCAACCTTCTGTCCCACCCTGACTAGGGCCTCCTTGCTTGTGGTCAGCATGTAGTCACCATCCTCCACCTTCATGTTTTATATTGTCTTTATTCACTTGGGATTTACGTATTCTCTACTATTTTACATGCATGTTCAGTCACTTCAGTTGTGTCCAGCTCTTTGGCACCCCACGGATCGTAACCCACCAAGTTTCTTTATCCATGGAATTTCCTGGGCAAGAACACTAGAGTGGGTTGCCCTGCCCTCCTCCAGTGGATCTTCCTATCCCAGGGATAGAACCTGAGGCTCCTGCATTGCAGGCAAATTTTTTACATTTGTGCCACCAGGGAAGCTCAGTGACTTAATCACTTTCAGTTCAGTTCAGTTCATTTCAGTCACTCAGTCATGTCTGACTCTTTGTGACCCCATGAATTGCAGCATACCAGGCCTTCCTGTCCATCACCAACCCTTGGAGTTCACTCGAACTCACATCCATCAAGTTGGTGATGCCATCCAGCCATCTCATACTTTGTCGTCCCCTTCTCCTCCTGCCCCCAATCCCTCCCAGCTTCAGAGTCTTTTCCAATGAGTCAACTCTTCGCATGAGGCGGCCAAAGTACTGGAGTTTCAGCTTTAGCATCATTCCCTCCAAAGAAATCCCAGGGCTGAGCTCCTTCTATTACTTTAGTTATTAGTAAATTGAAATTTGCAAATTGTAGTCAACTAAATCTCAAGTTACTTCAGTATCTTGCCCTGCTTTAGCATATTCCAAGAACCAGAAAAGCAAAAGAACTACCTATTTCATGTAGGTTGGTATTAAAATGACATCTAACTTATAAACGTCCTGCTACTAATCAGTATGGTTGTTTTGGTTATATATATATAATCTTTTATTTTGTAGTCAAACTGTTTACTAATTTATTTGCTTACCATTACTTTGTGTTCATTTTTTCTTTCTGTGTTATTACCAACTATAGTACAAATTTATGCAGCTTTTGAATAAAGATCTTAGTATATTTTTCAGACCTTTTAAAATAATATTTTTATTTCGCCCTCACCATCTTTTTTCCTCTTCTGTTCCCGCTTCTCATCAATACTTATTTATGAGAATTGACTATCAATAAGGCACATGTTAGTTTCAGGGCTTGCAGTGAATACAAGAGCGCAAAAAATACACAAATATATTCCTCCATTCACCAAGCTTAGCTTTAGCTGAGAACAACATTGTGTGCTCTTCACTCTTCACTAGTCAGTAAATTACCAAAGCAAAGAGAATTTTTGTCCACTATATTCCTGATACCAGATTTCTGACTGATTGTTACTTTCCTTAGACATTTGAAGATACTGGGTATTAAGGATTCTATTTCTTGAGAAGTCAGCTATTGTTAAAATTCTAAAATCTTTAAAAATAATATATAATTTTTCTTGAATATTCTATTTGCAGACTTATTCAGTTTTATATGTGTAGATGTGACTGTCTTGCCTTTGTTTTCTAGTGAAGATAACATTTGATTCTTTAACTTGAGATTTTATTATTTTATCTATTCGGGGGACCCTTCTGCAATTATAACTTTAAATATTGCTTTTCACATATTATCTGTTTCTGGAAATTCCTTTACTTATATGTTGGCACTTCTGATTCCATTTTGTGTATTTCTCAACCTTTTTCCACCATATGTTTTGTGCTTCAGTCTTCTATGTTGAATATTTTAAATTCTCTAAAATCTCAATTACATTTAAACAATCTTTCTATTTAGATATGTTTGATCTGCTGTTTAACTTATCAATTAAGATTTCATTTTATTGACTATATGCCATTGCTAAAAGTTCTATTTAATCATTTTTCAGATATGTTCCTTTATTTCCAAACCAAATTGTTGTCATTATGTGTGAGTTTAAACTTTCCTTTTATTCCTTTAAACATAAAATGCTTCCTGATTTCAGTCTCTTTCAAACTTCTTAATGATTTTGGAGACTATTGTCCTTCATTTATTCTTTAATATCATTCTGTCTTTTGATATGTACATTTTTATTGTGAATCTTTCTAAGTGTTGTACAGTTGCATGAACCTGGGGGATACAAGAATGGTTCTCTTCAGATTTGTTTTGCATTTGTTTCTCTCCTGAATTTCAGGGCTTTCACTAAATGAATATCCACTTGTCATTAGTGATTTTGTTGTTATTTTTGCTGTTGATCCCTTGGCTTCATATGTACACATTATATGTGTGTGTGTGTGTGTGTGTGTGTGTGTGTGTGTGTATCTAAATGATGGAGAAGGAAATGGCAACCCACTCCAGTATTCTTGCCTGGAGAACCCCATGGACATAAGAGCCTGGTGTGCTATAGTGCATGGGGTTGCAAAGAGTTGGACACAATTTTAGCAACTGAACAAGTTTATATATATATGAACTTGGTGCCCAGTAAATATTGTAAACTTCTGCTGCAAAATTTTCTCCATTCTATTCTGGGCTTTAAAAACATAGCTCATTCAGGAAGTATATCTGACTCATATCATACCTGGCTATCAGCTTCAACTGTATCAGTTCAAAATGTTACTGTTCTAGCCACAAGTTCCTTCTCTGTTTGTGACACCTGGGAGTTTCCCTTTTATTTCTTCTTTTTATTCAGCTATTTACTATTCAGTTTAAGGTGGTTTGTCCAATACTGTCAAATGTTCATGGCAACAATAAGAGGTACATATTGAATCGAACATGATGTTGACAGGCCAAGAATTGCATATGGTTCTAAGACCAAACCATTCCTTTCTCCTATTCAGACAGGAAGTGACGAGGAAGTCTTCTACCAGGGTTTGATACTTGCACTCAGCATTAAAAGATAAACAGAAGTGTTCAACTTGAGGAAGCAACATGTACAAAACATCAAACATCAAGGAGTGAATAAACGTGATGGGTAAGAAAAATACAAGCACTGAATTTAGCTGAACTGTATGCTATAAGTGGAAACTTGGCTGGTGATGAGCTTCAATAAGCTACCAGATGTAAACAGTTATTAGATCTTGAATGACTTTGTTTCTACTAAAGAAGTTGAATCTCCTTTAGAAAGTAATGGAGGATAGATGGGTTCTAACAAAGGAAGCAACTTGACTAGATATACAGAGTTGAAAGGTAAGTATGAGGGCAGTGTAGGGCAAAATGCCTAATGAATGATTCTTATCACATCATGGTGAGCTCTACTGCTTCTCAGTATTTGTTTTTTCCGCTTGCCACTCTTGCTGCTTGATATCCAAAAGTTCTCTGAGTCAATATGCATGTATAATTCCTCAGGTACATTTATTTCAGTAGTACTGATTGATTATGTCTAATGACATGCATTGTGCTAAGTCTTAGAAATAATAAGATGAATAAGACAGGTTTCCTGTTTTCAAAGATTACTGCTTTACTGGGGAGGGTAGTCCCTTTAACTAGCATGACTTCACAAAACTATGCAGTTTTGTGTGTGTGTGTAGAGAGAGAGAGAAAGAGAGAAAGAAAAAGTAGGATCTTAGAGCACCTGATTTAGGAACTATTTCTTGTAAGTAAAAAAAAAAAAAAAATACACTGAGGCTTGCGAGATTAATAAAGTTTTGAAAGGTGCTTACTTCCCTTGGGCTAGTATTACTTACTGCTCCAGTTAAAGAGGAGCAAATATTCTAAAAGCATTCTTCCTTTCCTTCCTGCCCTTTACCTCCACATCCTAAATCTTTTTTAAATTTATTTTTAATTGGAGGATAACTGCATTACAATATTGTGTTGGTCTCTGCCAAGCATCAACATGAATCAGCCGTAGGATAAGTATATCCCTTTACCTGATGAACCTCCCTCTCACCTCCCACCCCATCCCACCTCTTTAGGTTGTCATAGAGCAGCAGATTGTCATACAGCAAATTGCCACTATTTTACATATGGCAATGTATATGTTTCCATGCTACTCTCTCACATCCTAAATCTTTACAGTCACTGGGACTCGCTGTCCAGCCTTGTCATTATGAAGGGGGAAAGCTGTAACTCGGACGTTTTTCTCAAATTTCACTCTTCATTTCCTTCCCACCCTCTCTGGTCGTCTACCATCTCTCACTTAAACTTTGGTAACTACCTCACTCCAGGACAATCAGTCTTCCACACTGCTGCTAGAGGGAGCTTTCCAAAAGATAAATTTTTCTCTTAATGTTCCCTTGGTAAAAATAAATAAATAAATAAAATAAAACAACAACAGCAGCATTTGGCAGTCTCCTGCTGCCTTTCGGGAGAAGTCCAAAACTCTGAGCAGATCAAGGACACTTCTCACTGGTGATGGTGACTCACCTCGTCAGCAAGGCTGCTGTCTTTTCCTTTACTTTTAAACCCTTCATACTTTTTTATTAATATGCTATTCTAAAGTTTTCCTTTCTACCCTGAAGGTAGAATTTAGAATTATAGTACTTTTCTCTTTGCATGAAATTACTTATGTTGTTTTTCTTTACTTGACTGTGAATAATTAAAGGTGGGGAATGTATTTTATTCATCTTTGAATCCGCGGTACTTGGCAAAGTTCCTGGCCTAGTTTTTGTCATGTTGAAAGTACACAATACTGTTTGAAGTGAATTAAATAAAAATAAATTAACCCAAAGTTGAGAACAAGACCTAGAAGTTAAATAAGACAATAAATCATGAAAGAGACATTCTTTTGGAAAGTAGAGATGTTAAGAATGTTTCTGTTGAATACTTCTGTACCTAAGTATTCAATGTTTGCCTTTGGGATTTTCAAAGTTAAACAAGATTTTTTTCCAAGTCCATTAAATGATTTTTAGAAAACAAATTTAACAAAATATAATGAGTAGAACAAAATTTTATCTACAGTAACCATATTATTAGGCTTTGACAAAGTGTCAATTTAATGCAATTCAGAGTACTGAATGTTTGTATTGCTATCCTCTTCTTTATTTGAATTCAGAAGATATCAGTTCATGTGTTTTATTATTTTTAATATGACATCAAGACACTCCAGGGTACATTCCATTATTCCATTTATTCATGCCTAGGGTACATTTTGAGCTATAAACCTAAAGGCTAAGTGCTTTAACCACCCAAATCATGTATTAGTGGATCAATAAAATACACCCTGGAGTATTTTAATCTTATAAAATGTCTCCAAATTCTTATTGATAAAATCAATTAATCTCTAACAAAACTAATGCTTTAAAATCACATATTCTATTCTTACCTATTATATACAGGGTATAAATAAAGTACAATGGCAGTTTCTTATTTGGATACTATTAGAGAAATGATGAATTATGCAATCCATCTACTGAAAGAATAGGACATACTTCTCCTCTGAAAGCTTCTATGGCTAGACAAACCCAAGTTTATGTGAAGTATTTTATGTTTTTATATGGTCATTCCTTGGATAGTGGCAATCCAAAACAAAGGAATTAGACCATGGAGTGTTGCATTTAATCAAATATATTTGATTAACTGTGACTTGCCATGTATTTCAGACAATTTTACATTCAATTACAATGGATTGCCTCAACCTCTATTTCTTATTATGGTTTTTCCTCTGTCTGTGTTTAGTTTAGCACCAAATTTTCTTCTGTTACTAGATCTAGCACATCCAGGGCATCAATTTGTATATTATAGATGCTCAACAAATATGCAGTTTAAATGATAGAATAGCTATATTTCTAAGCAGCCTCATATTCCATTTTGGAAATTATTGAATTATAAATGAAATTAAATACACATAAATACACACATATGCAATATGAATAATTATTAAAATAAAATTACCATAAAAGGCAAGAGAAGACAATTATTTATATAACTTTTAGTGTCAACAGTATTTATATGTTAACTCATTTAACTTTCACTGTAAAACTAAATGCTAAGCCTTATTATACCTTTATAAATGATGAGAAACCTAAGTCCAAGAGATACTAATCACATTGTTTATGTTAGTAACTAATAGCACTAAGATTCAAGAGGAAGCAGATCTGAAATGTGCATGATCTCAACATCATTTTTATTTTCACTGTAACATTTCTAAACTAAATGCATTCAGTTCTTCAGACTTTGTTTAACTAAACTGACTCAGCTTTAAGGATTCAAATATTAGTCTGGGACTGATCTTATTGTAAGCATTTATCATGATTGTTCAATGATGGATATGGTGAAAGTGTAATAGACAAAATAAATCTATGCTATTCTTATTATATACAGTTCATGTTGAATTTTTGTTTTGTTTTTGTCTTCCTCATATGTAGATCAAAAGAAGAAATGTATAGTATTTCTGTGTATTTCCAGACTAAATATTGATTATAGGCAAAAATGCCATCACAAAAGAAAACATTATTTTTGGAAGTGATAGAGTTCTCTATTGTGCATGGAGTTAACGAACCATATTAGAGCAGATTTGAACAGCTGAGAAAAATCAGTGTGTGAGTCAATAAGACATGAACTAAGCGTCTTTCATGGATAACATCTACTGAACAACTTAATCTGCGTCCTTTCTGCCCCATTTTCACTGACCTTCTTTTCAACATCTTGTCATTAATTTATTCAGTGAAATCTTCACATTGACAGCCACTGGTTTACATAGTGGTAAATTTTATTCATGCATTCAACAAATAATAGTTTGAGTTTTTAGTAGGTTTCAAATGTTGTATTAGGTTGTGATGATGTGATGACAAAAGTAAAAAAAAAAAAAACAAAACAAAACTATCACTTTACCATCGAGGAACAATGTCAAGATTATCCTGCTTTTTGTAAAAAAGGTAGAAAAGATATGGCAAAGAATACATATTAAAAAAATGAGATGCATTACCACATAGTGCAGGGTTCAGTGGTGTAAAGTAAAAATACATGGGCTGTGGAAGCCAGATTACAGTGTTTAAATTTCATGCAAAAGATTGGAATTTAACTCACAGATGAAGGACCTTGATCTCTGGAAGAGTGTGCTGAAGATAATGATGTGGTGAGAATAACTTCATAACCACACATAAGGCAATATATCTAGCACTCAGAAGACCTTATTGTATATCCAATAGGTGCTAGCTACAGTCCCATAAAGAGAACAGAGTCTCCACAGGCACTTAAAGGTGATTATATTCTCTGATGAGTTTAGAGAATAAAAGCAAAAAACAAAAACAAAAAAACAAAAAAACAGTTGCCATTTATTAAATACTATTGGCAAAAATGAATAGGTTGGATTTATATGCATTATATTCTTTACATGTATCTTACTACTTATTACATTTTTATAAATGAGGACATTAACCCCAGTTAAACAAATTACCAAGCTGAGATTTGAAATGAGGCATTTCTGGCCATACAGCTCAGTTTTACCATGCATATACCCTTCAAGAAGAAAATGGAGCACACCTTCAGATTTTGTGCAGTAGTTTTCTGTTTCATGGTGCACTAGTGAGGGCTTACTGCTCATAATGGTAGAAACTATAATTATTAAGGATATTAAAATAGAACTAAGTTAGTATTATAGGCATGAATTAATGAAGCCTCCACTGCAGATAGCATTTTAAAAATTAAGACTACTGCTTAAAGGCACATTTAGGTCATGTGAAAACTGAGGGGAAGGCATAGAGATTTCCCATGTACTTCCTGCCTCTACATAGCCTCCCCTATGATCAACATCTCTGACCAGAGTTGTGTGTTTGCTACAATTGATGAAACATATTGACGTATTTCATCACCCAAGTCCATAGTTTATTAGGGTTCACTCTTGTTGTTAGATATGTTGTAGAAACATATCTATTATCTTGGTATTATACAGAGTATTTTCATTGCCCCTCAAATCCTCTGTACTTCACTTAATCATTCCTCATCACCCCAAATCCTGAAAATCACTACATTTTTACTGTTTCCATACTTTTGCTTTTTCCACAATGTCATGTTATAGAGTTGGAATCATACAGTATATAACCCCTTCAGATCATCTTCTTTCACTTAGTAATGTGTATTTAATATTTCTGTATGTCTTTTCATAGGTTGATAGCTCATTTCTTTTTAGTGCTGGACAATGTTCTATTGTCTGGATGTTCTACAGTTTAATTATCATTCATCTGCTCAAGGACATCTTTTGATTGTGTCCAAGTTTTTGGCAATTGTGCATAAAGCTGTTATAACATCCATGTGCATGCTTTTGTGTGAACATAAATTTTCAATTCATTTAAGTAAATACCAATGAGTACAACTGTTAGACAGCATGGTAAGAATATGTTTAGCTTTGTAAGAAACCACCAGAAAGTCTTCCAAAGTGACTCTGTCATTTCACATACCCACTAGCAATGAATGAAGGTTCCTAGTGTTCTATATCCTTGTTAGCATTTGGTGTGACTGTCAGTGTTCTGAATTTTGGCCATTCCAATAATTGTGTACCGTATACCTCAGGGATACTGTGAGTTTGATTGCAGACTACCACAATATAGCAAATGTTACAATAAAATGAGTGGTATGGATTTTTTTCTATTATTTGTGCATACAAATATTATGTTAGTACAATCCAGCCTATTAAGTTTTCAACAGAATCATGCATAAGAAACCATGTAAATACTTAAAAAAATACTTTATTGCTAAAATATGCCAAAATCATTAGTAACATCAAAAATCACTGACCAGAGATTACTATAACAAATATAATAGTGAAAAAGTGAAATAGTGTGAGAATTACCAAAACATGACATAGAGACACATGGTGAACAAAAGCTGTTGAAAAAATGTTATTGATAGACTTGCTGAACTCAGAGTTGCCATGAACCTTCAGTCTGTATTAAAGAACACAATATATGCAAAGTGTAATAAACACAGATTTTGTTGTTCAGAGGCCCAGTCATGCCCATCTCTTTGTGATTCCATGGACTGCTGCACGCCAGACCTCACTATCCCTCACCATCTCCCAAAGTTTGTCCAAGTTCATGACCATTGCATCAGTGATGCCATCAGCCATCCCATCCTCTGATGTCCTATTCTCCTTCTGCCCTCAATTTTTCCCAGCATTGGGGGCTTTACCAAGGAGTTGGCTGTTAGCATCTGCTGCTGCTACTGCTGCTGCTAAGTCACTTCAGTCGTGTCCAACTCTGTGCAACCCCATAGATGGCAGCCCACCAGGCTCTGCCATCCCTGGGATTCTCCAGGCAAGAACACTGGAGTGGGTGCATCAGATGACCCAAATACTGGAGATTCAGCTTCAACATTATTCCTTCCAATGAGTATTCAGGATTGATTTCCCTTAGGATTGACTGGTCTGATCTCCTTGCTGTCCAGAGGACTTTCCAGAGCCATTTCCAGCATCACAGATCAAATGCATCAATTCTTTGGCATTCTGCCTTCTTTCTGACCATGCTCTCACAACTGTACATGACCACTGGGAAAACCATTGTCTTGACTATACAGACCTTTGTCAGCAGAGTAATGTCTCTGCTTTCCAACACACTTTCTAGGTTTGTCATAGCTTTCCTGCCAAGAAGCAATCATCCTCTGATTTCAAGGCTGGAGTCACCATCCAACAATGATTTTTGAACCCCCAAAGAGGAAATCTATCCTTACTACCACATTTCCCCTTCTATTTGTCATGAAATAATGGGGCCAGATGCCATGATCTTAGGTTTTTCTTTTTAATATTTAGGTGTAAGCTGGCTCTTTCACTCTCTTCCTTCACTCTCATCAAGAGGCTCTTCAGCTCCTCTTCACTTTCTGCCACTAGAGTGGTATCATCCGTATATCTGAGGTTGTTGCTATATCTCCCACCTATCTTGAGTCCAGCTTGTAGCTCATCCAGCCCAGAATTGCTCATGATTGCTCATGATATTTAGGTTAAACAGTCAGCATGACAGCAGACAGCCCTGTGGTACTCCTTTCTCAATCTTGTACCAATCAGCTGTTCCATACAGGGTTCTAACTGTTGTTTCTTGACCTGCATAGAGGTTTCTCAGGTGGTAGGTAAGATGGTGTGATATTCCCGTCTCTTTAAGAGCTTTCCACAGTTTGTTATGATCCACACAGTCAAAGGCTTTAGTGTAGTCAACGAAACAGAGGTAGATATTTTTCTGGAATTTACTTGCTTTCCCTTGCAAGGGAATAAACAGTATGTCTGTGTATTACTAAACTATTTCATTGTTGTTTTAATTTGTATTTTCTTAGTGACATATGCTGTAGGTTATCTTTTCTTATTTATATTTGTCAACTACATTTCCTCAGACTTTGCTTGTGGCTCAGTGGATAAAGAATCCGCCTGCAATGAGGGAGACCTTGGTTTGATACCTGGTTTGGGAAGATCCCCTGGAGAAGGGAAAGGCTACCCATTCCAGTATTCTGGCTTGGAGAATTCCATGAAATGTATCATCCATGGTATTGCAAAGAGTGGGACACAACTGAGCGACTTTCTTTCACATATCTTCTTTGATGAGGTGTCTGTTAAGCTTTTTGGCCCATCCTTTAATCAGATTGCTAATTTTCTTATTTGAGTTTTAAGAGTTCCTAGTACTTCAGTCCTTTATCAGATGTGTCTTTTACAAATATTTTCTCCATGTCTGTGATTTTTGTTATTGTCTTATTATTGTCTTTGGTAAAGCAGAAATTGTTTTAATAATTCCAAATTATTGAATAATAATTTTATGAATTGTGTCTTTGGTATTGTGTTTAAAAAGTCATCACCATACTGATGTATATCTAAGTTTTCTCCTAAATGGATGTCCAGTTGTTCCAGCACTATTTGTGAAATGTCTGTCTTTGCTCCATTTTATTGTCTTTTTTCCTTTGTCAAAGATCAGCTTTGAACAGATTCAGTTCAGTTCAGTCACTCACTCGTGTCCGACTCTTTGCAACCCCATGAATTGCAGTACTCCAGGCCTCCCTGTCCATCACCAACTCCCGGAGTTCACTCAGACTCATGTCCATCGAGTTGGTGATGCCATCCAGCCATCTCATTCTCTGTCGTCCCCTTCTCCTCCTGCCCCCAAGCCCTCTCAGCATCAGAGTCTTTTCCAATGAGTCAACTCTTCACATGAGGTGGCCAAAGTACTGGAGTTTCAGCTTTAGCATCATTCCTTCCAAAGAAATCCCAGGGCTGATCTCCTTTAGAATGGACTGGTTGGATCTCTTTGCAGTCCAACGCACTCTCAAGAGTCTTCTCCAACACCACAGTTCAAAAGCATCAATTCTTTGGCACTCAGCTTTCTTTACAGTCCAGCTCTCACATCCATACATGACTGCTGGAGAAACCCTAGCCTTGACTAGTAATCCAAGCCTATGCCCCAACCAGTAATGCTGAAGAAGCTGAAGTTGAATGGTTCTATGAAGACCTACAAGACCTTTTAGAAGTAACACTCAAGAAAGATGTCCTTTTTATTATAGGGGACTGGAATGCAAAAGTAGAAAGTCAAGAAACACCTGGAGTAACAAGCAAATTTGGCCTTAGAATACAGAATGAAGCAGGGCAAAGGCTAATAGAGTTTTGCCAAGAGGACACACTGGCCATAGCAAACACCCTCTTCCAACAACACAAGAGAAGACTCTACACATGGACATCACCAGATGGTCAACACTGAAATCAGATTGGTTATATTCTTTGCAGCCAAAGATGGAGAAACTCTATACAGTCAACAAAAACAAGACCGGGAGCTGACTGTGGCTCAGATCATGAACTCCTTATTTGGCAGATTAGGAAGATCTATATTCTAGGCTCTCTATTCAGTTCCACTGAACTATTTATCTATACTTTTGCCAATTCCACCTTGTATTGTTTAATGTTGATTTTCAGTGTCTTGAAGTCAAGTGTTCCTCAACACTGTGTTGCCTATTCTGGGTCTTTTGTTGTAGTTCAGTCTGACTTTTTGTGACCCCATGGACTGCAGTAAGTCAGGCTTCCCTGTTCTTCACTGTCCTCACTATCTCCTGGAATTTGCTCAACCTCATGGACATTGGGTTGATGATGCCATCCAACCACCTCATTCTATGTTGTTGCCTTCTGCTCCTGCCCTCAATATTTCCCAGCATTAGGATTTTTTCCAATGAGTCAGCTCTTCGCATCAGGGGACCAGTGTATTGGAGCTTCAGCTTTAGCATCAGTCCTTCCAATGAATATTTAGGACTGATTTCCTTTAGGATTGACTGGTTGGCTCTCCTTGCTGTCAAAGGGACTCTCCAGAACCACAGAGTCTTCTCCAGAACCACAGTTCAAAAGCATCAATTCTTTGGCACTAAGTCTTTTTTATGGTCCAACTCTCACATCTGTGCATGACTACTGGAAGAACCATAGCTTTGACTATATGGACCTTTGCCGGCAGGAGGCACAGGAAATGTGGTTTAATCTCTGTGTCAGAAAGATTCCCTGAAGCAGGGCATAGTAACCCACTCCAATATTCTTGCCTGGAGAACCTCATGGACAGAGGATCCTGGTGGGTGGCAGTCTGTGGAGCTGCAAAGAGTTGGATACAACTGAAGTGACTTTGCACACACGTGCACATGTATTTACTTATTTACATTAAGTTGCTAATATAAATGAGATTGTTTTTAATTTCAAATCTCATCTGTTACTGGTATATGGGAAAGTGGTTGACTTTTTTACCCTGACCTTGGATCTTGCAACTTTGGTATAATCATTTATTAATTCCAGGAGTTGTTTTTTGTTTGTTTGTTTTGATTAAAAAAATTTTTTTTTCTATGTAAACAGTCATGTCATCTGTGAACAAATCAGTTTATTTCTACCTTCCCAATTCTTTTCTCCCCACTCTTCTTTCTCTCTCTTCCCTTCTCTTTCCTCTCCCTACCCTCCCTTCTCCCCTCCATTCTCTCTCGCTTTTTTTTTATTGTACTAGAATATCTTTATCTTGTACCTGATAGGTACAAGTGGGAAAGATTTGAGTTTCTTACTATTCAGTATGATATCAGCTGTGCATTTTTGTAGTTACTCTTTGCCAGTTTTGAGAAAGTTCTCTTCTATCTCTATTTTATTAAGATTTTTTTCTTATTAATTATTTTCAAATTCATCAGCTTTTTTTTTCTTTCATCTGTTGATATTATCACATGATTTTCCTTTTTTAGTCTGTTTATGTGATAGAGTAAATTAATTATGTTTCCAATGTTGAACTAATCTTGTATATCTGGGATAAATTGCACTTAATTGTGTTGTATAATTCCTTTTATATGTTGTTGGATTTAACTTGTCAATATTTTCCTGAGTATTTTTCATCTATATCTATGAGATATACTGGTGTGTAATTTATTTATTGAAAAATTTGCTACTTTTAAGCATTCTTAGGGTAACATATATAATCTATAGGAAATAATAAGCTTCATTTTGTTTAAAATAGGTAAAATTAATTAAAATTTTACTTTCAATCACCATGATTTAAAGCTTACTCATTCCTACTATAATTTTCAATGATCTCATCTCTGTCATTGTATCTGTTTTTTCAGTCTGACATTCTCTAATGAAGCATTTCATTTTCCCTGACTTAGCATAAGATGTTCTTATTAAATATACTCTGTTAACATCCCAAGGCAAATTCATAAACAAATCACTGAATCATTGCATGGAAAAATGTATGGGGACTCACAGATGGCGTTTTGTACGAAGAACAGTACAGTCAAGTATTGTTCTAGTCTTTCACTCAGTGTTTTCTAAATGTGCTGGTTGCCTAGATATTGCTGGATAGGCCAAAGACTAGAAATGAATAGGCCTAGTACAATTTTTTACATGATTCATTTTTCTTTCTTTTTTGTGATAACACTGACTAATGTGCTGTAACACTAGAATATGTTTAAGTCTGTTCTGCTTAATAATTCTTGATCTACATCACAATTCACAGTCTTCCTGTAAAGTAGAAAATGGTAAGAAATAGAGCTACTACAGAAGGCTTTAGTGATATTGGATACATTGAAAAAAATGGAAGAAATTAATCAGTTTTCTGAAATGCTGTTTTATCTAGCTTTCCTTTCTCTTAGTTACAAAGACTTACTCTAATAACAGTTTTTAACAGAAAAACAAGAACTGTTCTGCTAATTGGAATTATTACCAAAGCAATAATTCTACATATTGGGTTGACAAAAATTTTGCTTGCGTTTTCCGTTAACATCTTACAGAAAACCCTGAACAAACTTTTTGGCCAACCCAATATGTTGGAATACTGTATATAGAATTTCAGAGATGAAAAACATTATGAAAGCTAAAACAGGAAAATAAGTATGATTTTACTCAGCAGAAGTTAAGTACCATGAAGGCATAGACTTCTGTCTTAAAGCAGGGCTGTTTCTTCAGCACCTAAAATAGTAAATGGATGAAAAATCATGATGAGACTAAACCTAAGCACTATATCAAATAGAAAGTACTAAGCCACTTATATGAATTATTTCATTTTATCCTCATGAAAACAAAATAAAGTCTGTCCTATGATAATTAGTTTATGATAGAGCTTAAAAGAGTTCAAACATTTTGCCCAGATTTATAAACTAATACATGAAGAGGCGAGGAATCAAACATAATTTGTGAAAATATTCTGCCTTTAAGAGAATAAGATTTACTTAATCTCTGTTATCCACTTTACACTAAAGTGTAACAAAATACTTACAGATTCCCATTTCCTTTCTATAACAGCACAATCAAGATGTCAATCAGGTTGTGCTTTGGTGCTGCTAAGTCGTGTCTGACTCTTTGCGACCCCATGGACTGTAACCTGACAGGCTCCTCTGTCCATGGGATTTTCCAGGCAAGAATACTAGAGTGGGTTGCCATTTCCTTCTCCACTGGATCTTTCCAACCCAGGGATAGAACCCATGTCTCCTTTATTGCAGGCAGATTTTTTACTGACTGAGCCACCAGGAAAGCCCACCAATCACATTAATCAGATTAATATAAAACTAACTTCCTATTTAAGGATTAGTGTTCTGAGTAGGACAGAATCTCAACCCCTGTGTAAGTTAATAGCTGCTACATCCTTTTCCTATGGCTTCTTCTTTGCAGCTTCTCACAATCAGCTCTCCTGTTCTCCTACCTGTATGGATACTTGTCAATGGTTCTACTCAGTAATCTAATAATTCATAGTGTCAATTTTTAACAATTTTTGACTTACTTAATTTCTCCTACCCCCCTGTCTTTTTCCCATGTACTCCCACATGGGGAAGTCATTCCCCATGTCTAGTAAGGAAAATATTTTGAAATTGTATGCTACCATTTGAAACACAACTAGAGAAAATGTTTTAACTCTTTTTTTGCATACTTTTCTACAGTATTCCGCAACATGGTACAACATTTCTTAAAACAGTAGGTGCTGAAGCAATGGATCTGGCAGAGAGTTACATAACTTTTAACTGGTGACTGGCATGATGATCTAAAACAAAATAACAATGAGATGAAATACTTTAATGTGTGTGTGAGGGGGGATGTCTCTTCAGTCATTTCAGGTATGTCCAACTCTTTGAAACCCTATGGACTGTAGCCTGCCCCCGGGCTCCTCTGTCCATGGGATTTTCCAGGCAAGAATACTGCAGTGGGTTGTTATGCCCTTCTCCAGGGGATCTTCCAGACCCAGGGATTGAACCTGTGTCTCTTACATCTCCTGCATTGGCAGGCGGGTTCTTTACCACTAGCACAAGCTGGGAAGCCCTTAAAAAAGTAACCTATGTATTTCAGTTCATTTGGTCATTTTCCCCTGGTGGTTCAGAGGAAAAAGAATCCACCTGCAATACAGGGACCCAGGTTTGATCACTGGGTCAGGATGATCCCCTGGAGAAGGGAAAGGCAACCCACTCTAGTATTCCTGCCTGGAGAATTCCATGACAGAGGAGCCTAGCTGGCTACAGTCCATAGGGTTGCAAAGCGTTGGACACAATTGAGAGACTAACACAACATAATGAAATGGTTTCCTGGAGCATAAACTCTATGCCTTCCATCTCTAAAATGATAACTTTAAATACATCTAAATATTTCTCTCTTAGTATCTGTTCTTTACTATGAGCCCTGTTCATAGTAAATTAGAGAAATTAGAGAAACAAACTCCTAATTAGTTGTTCATCTCAACTCCTCCCTTCCAGTTGGATACCAGAGTGATTTTATAAAAAATCAAAATATTAGTCTGAATCCCAGTTTTCTAAGTCTTTCATGGGTTGTTCATCATTTATAAGTTAAAACTGAATGGCTCATGCACAGCGTATATGACCTTTCATGATCAGAGTCACCACATATTGCTGCTTTCACATCTGGCCACTCACCACTATCTACAGTCCACTCCAGCCACAGGTTGTGACTTAAAATTCACCATGAACTTTGTGGGACTGAACCTGCTCATCTGCTGCTCCTCCTGCCTCTATGCCATGTTGCCTCTACTCACATCTGTCTTGCTTAGATCCTTTCACTTACTTGGCTAGTTCCTTCACATGGCTGAAAATTGAATCTGGATGGCATCTCCTCACAGTATCTTTTTCTATCTTCCATTGTGGCTTAGGTGTGCATCCAACGTGCTCTCTCTCAACTGTTTAGGAACAATATTTTTCCTATCCTTCAATACTTATTTTGGAGAATCAGCTATGTACAAAGCTCTGTGTTAGTCCGCCCAAACTCAAGGGATACAGTGAAAAACAGGTGGTTGCATGACCTGTCCTCATAGTGTAGCTGAGAAGAATCTGCGTTTCCCTATTTTCTTTGACTGCGCAGTAGACTCTGAAGCTGTGGGATCTCCCTTTGATCCTCAGGTTCCTAGTCACTGGCATATACAGATAGTGCTCACTGGTGAATGAGCTTCCTTGTCCTGTGTGGAGTACTCTCCATTCATTTTCAGGACTTCACCATCATAGGGAAACATATTTCATTTTGAAAGATTACCCCAGGTTCACATTCTGAAACAGAATTGTGTACATAGCTTCTCCCTTTTCTTTGCAGTTATATTGTTTCTGCTTATTTCAAAGTTTGCACCATCTGGTGACTAAAGGCAAAAAATTGTAAGAAATTGCTTAAGTTCAAATAACTTAATATTTTGGATTACTATTCTTAAAGGAAAAAAATCACTATAGAACAAAGTTGATAATGGTTAAAATATCTTGGTGGACCTCAGGAAAATATTAATAAAAATTGGATTACATCATTGTATATGCCAGGGATACCCATGTGGCACAGTGGTAAAGAATCTGCTGCCAATGCAGGAGATGCAAGAGACAAAGGATGGCCCGTGGGTCATGAAGATTCCCTGGAATGGGAAAGGCAACCCATTCCAGTATTCTTGCCTGGAAAATTGTCTGGACAGAAGAGCCTGGCAAGAGCTACAGTCCATGAGGTTGTGAAAGAATTGGACACGAGTGAGCATGCCAGTCATGTATGCCACTGTATACGCCAAGTATTGAGAGGAATTCTCTTTTTCTACTTGAATTTTTAAATACATAATGCAAATACATTCATAAAATGCTCAACTTAGCTATTGTGTTTGCATAGCTATTTAAACATATCACTTTACATAATTTTCCTCCCAGAAGTCTAAACTACCAAATGATTAAAATTTGAAGAGAGTTGCATGGATAAAATTTATCATATTTGTTCCTCATTTTATATAAATTGGCTTAAATATTGTTGCAATTTTATAAATATTATCTAATGGCAATATTTCAGGCACCATAATGAGCTTCTTTCCCTTCTAACAGATTTTCTCAAAACAAAATAGTTGTCTGAATTAATTCTTTCATGTCTTGAAGAATTTCCAAATGATTGTAAGTCCAAAAATTTTACTGCCTACTTACTTGCTAGTCATAATCTCCCCAGAGGTAATGATTGTGCATCTTTTGAATTCAAGATTCATATAAGTTGATATTCAGGGCATCCTCTTTTACTTAATATTATTACACTCTATGTGTGAGTGTGCAGCTACATATATATATTGCTAAATATATATGAGTGTGTGTATATATTTATATGTATAAACTTACATATGGATTTTATAGTAGTAAGAAATGTGTATTTTTATTTCACCAATATATAATATCTATGCTATTATTATCAATTTAGAATTAAATATGAATAACACTTGCAACCACATTATGTTGACATTTTAGTTCAAGAAATTTTGAGAATATTTATGCTTAGATTATACATAATTTCTATATTTATATTCTGCATTTATGATTTTTATATCTATAAATAAATCCATAGGCTACATACAAAGAGCAACTGAGGAAGGAAGCATGGTAAAAACCTACAATGTTCAATGTTCAATGGCATTATTTATAAATGCTGCCAATTGGTTATTTTATCTAAAATGTGCAATAAAATGGGAAAATATTAAGTTAATGGATTCAATAACAAGCCATTATTACCAGAGATGTAGTGTGACTTTTGCAGCCCAAAGATTATATCTGAGCAAAAGAAGGGGAAAGAAGTAGATCATCCATTACACTGAGCAGTTAATGATATTTTATTGCATTATTTATCAAATACTGTGAATGTTATTTGTAGCTGCAAGCTTGACCTTAGCTAATCATAATTTGATGAATGTGTATATTGCAAAGGCACCATGACAAAATGCCCTATTGTTTTACGAAGCAGGAACAGGAACTAGTATTATGAAATTCAGTAAGAGTGCAGTTTCAAGACACTAACGCTAAGGCACTTATGTGCAAGACCAAATAGATGCTTATATTTCAGACATGGCTGCTGAAATTTCTTTCTCCTTCAGTAATATAAATATTCAAAACATTTATCTTAAATGATTTCTGCAAAGCATTTTTATAAATGCAGCACGAGACTGTAATAATAATATATTATTAAAACATTAGATTTGTATTCTATCAGAAAAATGTGGAAAAGTCAGAAGCTTTTACCATGTTATTTATGAATTTGTATTTAATTAGATTTGAATATATGTTTTGGAGCAGAAAATATGAATGTGATAAAGAAACCAATACTTACTGCATAATTTTTAATTTTATCATCCTCTAGGAAAGGAAATATACTATGATTTCCAACAGGAGAACAATTACTTCATTTTGCATGTATTTTTTAAAGATTTGGAGTGAGAAGTTAGCTCATTAGGATTCTTTATTTTCATATGAAAAGCAATATTGGTGGCAATGAAGTAATATTTTAAAGAGCAAATGTAATTTTTAAAGCAATTCTTAGACATCAAATCATGAAACTTACTTTATACATGAGCCTCCTAGATTTATCAGAGGAGATAATAGAAATTATATAAGACCTGCCTCCCAATTAAGAAATATATCCACTGAAACACACTATCACTGAAACTTGATGATCTTAGTTTCATTTCTAAACATGAGATTTATTTTTTCCCTCCAGTATATGGAAAGAACATGAGAGGTATAAGGTGAGTCTCACTGAAGCTGTTGAGTCTAAAAATAAAATATTAACATTTCACAACTTGTTATGTCTAACACTGAGGGTTTTTTCTTTCAAAATATAATTGTCAAATTCTATATTTCCAAAAGAATGTTATATGTGATTAATGAAATTATTATTTAATAAATGTTTGCTTTCTCTCTTTTCTCTCAAGTTATAGTATACTTCCTCATAACAAAGAGGTGGGCATGTGACTTGCTTCAGCCATACGAAAGTAACACAAGAGTGGAGATATCTTCAGTGCACCCATGCAGTTTGATTTGATTATGTCCTCCTGAGATCCTCTGTGAGAGAGCATTCACTCCATTATCAGCTGGACATTCAACCTGGCTCAAGACTCATGATGCAAACTCAAAGAAATAGATTTGGATACAAATGAGATTCTGGAATTAGGCTCAGTTGAACCACGGATTGATGTAGAGTCAATTAACTGATTTCAACAAAATCCCACCGAGCCACAGCTGACTCATAGATTCGTGACTTTATTGCAAGCCAGAATTAAAAAAAAATTATAATACAGCAGTATAATTCTGCAGTTTAGAAATATGACTTTCTGGAGTATTATTGTTAAGAGACTATTACATTTTCTTAACTACTGTTCAGTTCAGTTCAGTTGTGTAGTCGTGTCCGACTCTTTGCGACCCCTTGAACTGCAGCATGCCAGGCCTCCCTGTCCATCACCAACTCCCTGAGTTCACTCAGACTCACGTCCATCGAGTCAGTGATGCCATCCAGCCATCTCATCCACTGTTGTCCCCTTCTCCTCCTGCCCTCAATCCCTCCCAGCATCAGAGTCTTTTCTGATGAGTCAACTCTTCACATGAGGCGGCCAAAGTACTGGAGCTTCAGCTTTAGCATCATTCCTTCCAAAGAAATCCCAGGGCTGATCTCCTTCAGAATCGACTGGTTGGATCTCTTTGCAGTCCAAGGGACTCTAAAGAGTCTTCTCCAACACCACAGTTCAAAAGCATCAATTCTTCGGTGCTCAGCCTTCTTCACAGTCCAACTCTCACATCCATACATGACCACAAGAAAAACCACAGCCTTGACTAGACGGACCTTTGTTGCCAAAGTAATGTCTCTGCTTTTGAATATGCTATCTAGGTTGGTCATAACTTTTCTTCCAAGGAGTAAGCGTCTTTTAATTTCATGGCTGCAGTCACCATCTGCAGTAGTTTTGGAGCCCCCCCTCAAAATAAAGTCTGACACTGTTTCCACTGTTTCCCCATCTATTTCCCATGAAGTGATGGGACCAGATGCCATGATCTTCGTTTTCTGAATGTGGAGCTTTAAGCCAACTTTTTCACTCTCCACTTTCACTTTCATCAAGAAGCTTTTTAGTTCCTCTTCACTTTCTGCCATAAGGGTGGTGTCATCTGCATATCTGAGGTTATTGATATTTCTCCCGGCAATCTTGATTCCAGCTTATGCTTCTTCCAGCCCAGCATTTCTCATAATGTACTCTGCATATAAGTTAAATAAGCAGGGTGACAATATATAGCCTTGATGTACTCTTTTTCCTATTTGGAACCAGTCTGTTGTTCCATGTCCAGTTCTAACTGTTGCTTCCTGACCTGCATACAAATTTCTCAAGAGGCAGGTCAGTAGTTAAGAAAGATTTATTTTTGTTAATTAAATTCATATTTTAAGGTTTAATATTTTATATTTTATTGTTGGGTAATAGGTTAGTAAGTATTATCTAATTTAGGCAAATATTTATGGGAAATAATAATAGCAGAAATGTTTCATATTTTAATGTATAAAATTTTACTAACATTTTAAAACAAGATAACATAATTTATGTGTATTTTATCATTGCAGTCTCCAAAGAATAATTCTTTTGAGGACACATTTATGTTTAATACAGAAATAGCAAATGTTTTCAATGCCAGCTTTTTCTCTTTAGAGAGAAGAAATAGCATTGATTTCTGGATTAAAGGAAGTTGTATGTGTGTCTGATAAGGTCTAGTAGTAATATTCACTGAGGAAGTTGGTATCAATATAATCAATCAAAAATTGGCATTTATAAGTGATCGTGGAGCAAAGTTCATTTGTGCTTTATTATAAGTTCTGCTACATATTAGCAATGTTTAATGAGTAAGTTATCAATCCTCTTTATATCCTGGTTTTATTGCCAATAAAATGGGGATAATAAAACCCTGTCTTATAGGATTGTGATGATTATTAAATAATATGTATCTAAAAGGTAAGCAAAATGTTTGGCAATAGAGATACCAAGACAAAAGTTATGATCTTATAGAGGAAGAGCAAGTAACTAGGGAATTTCTGTAAGTGGTTAAGCGCCCTAAGGAGCACCTACGAGGCTAAGGAGCACTAAGGAGCCTAAGGAGCACAGAGTGCAACAAAAACCACAAAGGAGAATATTTAATCATGGGAAGGTATTGAGAGGAGACTTTGAGAGCAAATGACACTCCCAGAGTTAAAGAATGTATAGGAGCTAGGCATGCAAGATAGTCGAAACTGTGAAGTCAAATTGCTCACAGTCTTCGGTATATGCAATAAACATACAGTAAATACCTGATTGATAAATATAAATATAATACATATGTGTTAATGATTGAAGATTTTACCTATTGACAAAATTTCTTTTTCCTATGATAATTGTTAGAAGAAATTATCACTGTTGAGAAAACATTCTGTAACTTGTATAATATAAATAAGCTTATTACAAAAAATCTAAATAAATTTGATGCATAGGTGATCTATGTTTTTAAGGTTTCACTGCTATTTTGAAGTGTTTCAGTACACAAATAACTGCAGAAAATATTTGCTTGTTTAAAGTATTCCCATATTTATGCAAACATGAATTTAACAAAACTTAGATAGTCAAATTTCCCAGGTAAAGAATTATTATATTTCTAGCTTTTTGGAAAATTAAACAAAAAACATTTATGTAACTTTGTTTTTCTTATCATTAAAATTAGGCAGTATATATTTTCTAAATTTGTTTGGATAAGTAAATGTTCTTATTTTACTCTCCAGAGATTGCTGTGGCAAGGGTCCTTTTGTGGAAAGCTATAGAATCTCATAGAAAATCTCTAAATTATTGTATGCATCACCTCTAAGTTACAATATATCTAACACCTGAGGTTCTCTAGGATTGGAAGCAAAGCAAGATATCATGCAGTCCAAAACCATCATTTCAGAGATGAGAAAATTAAAGTTTGGCAAGATAAAACAATAAAACACAATTAGCCAACAAAAGTTGGAACCTCCTATTTTCTTCTCTATTATCTGTTAAAGTTAATCAAATCACTAACTTATTTCCTTCTAGGATATGGCAGACACTGTTAGTCATCTACCCAAGACCAGTCTTCCTTTTCCCATGATAAACAATAAATGAGTTTATTCTCTGTTTGCCAAGAGAATGAATCACGGATGTCCTAATTACTGGTTCTCAACAGATAGCAGTAGTGTTCCTCCAAGAAATATGAAGAATGATGTTGGCTGTTGTGATTAGCTACAAGCATTTAGTGCTTAGGGATCCAGGGACAGTCCTACACTATAAAGAATTGCCTCATCCAGAATGCCAGTGTTACCAGTTGGAAACAATGGCTGAACGAGTCATGGTGATCTTGTCCCACTGTGCCAGGAAGGAGTACAGGGATGGGCATAGTCAGGCCAGATACCCAGTGCAGACCAAATGAAACAGAAAGTGAAGTCTGTCATAGATTTCAGTGATTTTTCTCCCTGAAATAAAGAGATAGTCCTGTGAAGACAACTCATCTTTTCTCCCAAAATCTGCCTCATTTTTGTGTGCACTCTTCTCACAGGATAAGGTAGATGTAGCTGAACAGCCATGATGTGAGGATGAGGTCTCTAACATGATAGTGAAAGTGTGGCAGAAAAGGAGAGAAAAGTCACAAAATGAATGCAAGGAATACATACCCCTGTACTTCTCAATTAACAGAAAAACATAGCCATTTGGTTATATGATATTGGTTATGGTATCTGTCATTTGCTCTGACACAAGAGATATCTTGGGTAAATTTGTTGTTTGGAAATAAGAAATGTAAACATTGTTTAGCTATTGTTAAGCCATTCTAATACTATTGCTTGTTTTAAAAAAAGCTGTGAACTTTACTGATATTAGGCCCCTGAATATTTTCCTGGCTCCATGTTTGATTGTGTTCTTTTACTTTTTGAGAAATATTATGTGTGAAGAAAGAAAACATCATTTCACTATTTATTGACTACACTAAAGCCTTTAACTATGTGGATCACAACAAACTGTGGGAAATTTTTAAAGAGATAGGAATACGAGACCACCTTACCTATGTCCTGAGAAAACTGTATGCAGGTCAAGAAGCAATAGTGAGAACTGTACATGGAAAAACAGACCGGTTCAAAACTGGGAATGGGGTATGACAAAGCTGTATATTGTCGCCCTGATTATTTACCTTCTATGCAGAGTACATCATGAGAAATGCTGGGCTGAATGACTCACAAGCTGGAATCAAAATTGGGGGAGAAATATCAACATCCTCAGATATACAGGTGATACCACCCTTATGGCAGAAAGTGAATAGGAACTAAAGAGCCTCTAAATGAGGGTGAAAGAGGAGAGTGAAAAAGCTGCCTTAAAACTCAATATTCAAAACACTAAGATCATGGCATCTAGTCCCATCACTTCATGGCAAATAGATGGGGAAATAGTGGAAACAGTGTCAGACTTTATTTTCTTGGCCTCCAAAATTGCTGCAGACAATGACTGCAGGCTTGAAATTAAAAGACGATTGCTTCTTGAAAGGAAAGCTATGACAAACCTAGACAATATATTAAAAAACAGAAATTACTTTGCCAACAAAGGTCTATATAGTCAAAGCTATGGTTTGTCCAGTAGTCATTTATGTATGTGAAAGTTGGAGGTTGGAGAAGACATTTGAGAGTCCCTTGGACAGCAAGGAGATCCAATCAGTCAATCCTAAAAGAAATCAACCCTGAATATTCATTGGAAGGACTGATGCTGAAGCTGAAACTCCACTACATTTGCCACCTAATATGAAGAACTGACTCACTGGAAAAGACCCTGGTGCTGGGAAAGCCTGAGGACAGGAGAAGAAGGAGAAGACAGAGAATGAGATGATTGGATGATGTCACTAACTCAATGGACATGAGTTTTGAGCAAACTCTGGGAAAGAGTGAAAGACAGGAAGCCTGATATGCTGCAGTCCATGGGGGTCACAGAGTCGGACGTGGAGTCGGTCACAGAGTCAGTCACAGAGTCAGTCCACTGTGTCACAGAATCACACAGTGACTGAAGAACAACAGTTTAAGGGATAGTGTGGGAGTACATTCATAAGTCCCTTCCTCCTCACTTTTATCAATGTTCTCTTGCCAAGAAACAATATATCTAAGAGCTTAAAAAATAAAAATATAATCTTTTGGATGATAAATAGGGACATTAAATAATTTAGTAAAGTGATGTAAGATTAAACAAAAACTTGTACATAATAAATGACTTCCAGAAAACAGAGAATCCAACTAATTTAGATACTAAAAATTTATAATTTGAGTTCTAAACAGTTTCTTTCTCACATATGAGAAAATCTTGCTAAATTTTAGAACTGAAAAAAAGATCATTGTTTATTTTTAACAATATTTTATTACTTTTTATTTTATATTACTTTACTTATTTTATTAATCATATTAAAATATTAATATTTTATTAGTTTATCATACAGTTCATGATTTACTTATCTTTCCTAATCAATTTAAGTACTCATAACAAAAATGTCATAATAGTTAAACTGATACACATTCAACACATTTTAAAAATCTGCTTTAACATAAACACATAAAATGGAAACTACATACCTCAAAAGTGTATACTACCCAAAATGTTAGAAAGCACTGAGCTGAATTATTAAGCTTAGGTTAAAATTCCAAAACAATATTCAAGGAAAATCTTTCAGTAAAATTTGTGCCTTGCTATGCATAGTCAACCAAAGTATCAAGGAGATCTCGTATTTTTCATGTGCAGTGGCCTTTTGGATGTACAATTCAATGCACATTGACTATAATACCATAGTAAGTCCTTGATTTTCTTTTCCTTGAAAAGTACAACATAGTCTTAAAGTGAGTGCCTTCACAACATACATCTGTTTTTTGTGTGCTTGTTGGTAGCAATATGTGTTTGCGGAATGTGCTAACAATATATCTCAAAGTTTCACAAAAATAATTTGCTATCACAAATAGATCATTAATCAAAAATGCGACAGAAAAGTATTATGTGGAAATACAGTCTAATTGTAACTTCACATACTATATGCTGGACATTTTTAGTTAGTATATTTTCCTGTAACTAATTCTCTTAGCCCATATTTAAATGTAAATTATTGATTTGTGCTTATTTTGCTATTTTTTCCTATAGAATAATAATTTCTCCAGATAATAACTAGTATTAAACAACATTTTTGATTCTGTGATGACCAGATACTGTAAACTAAAGAGTAAATGTAAAATGAGTAAAAGAGGAAAAGGTAAATCTTTATTTTCAACTCTTTGATCTAAAAAAAAGATATATTTTTGATTCATTTGGGATAGTTTTAAATATTAATGCCTAGCTCACATTCCAAAAATTCTAATTAATTTTTCCAGAGTGAAGCATGTCTGCCTGCTTTTTAAAAGCATTCCAGGTGATTCTTGCTGCTGCTGCTGCTGCTGCTGCTGCTGCTAAGTCGCTTCAGTCGCGTCCGACTCTGTGCGACCCCATAGACGGCAGCCCACTGATTCTTATGCATTGCCAAATTGAGAATCTTTACAAAAAACCTATTCATTTATAATCATTCATTTATATAAATAAGTGCTTTTATGCTGCAAGTCTAAAGAATTTGAAAGCATAAAAGACTTGAAGATTATCAAGTTTCACACATCTTAAAAGACTGATTTTCCTTTGTACCTTTTGGTGAAAGGACATTGTCGCATTCGACCACCAGCAGGAAATTAACTCTATTGGCAATTACCTAGATGCGCATTATTCAGCTCACATCACACTTCTATGGAAGGCTGTTATCCATATATGAAACATCTTTTCCTCCAAATGCCATAGCTTTGTGTCTCACTGGAGGGGTAGGTAGCATGCCGGAAAGCAAGAAGTGGCAGATGAGGTAGAGAGAGATGAAGCTATGATATCATGTTACACACTTTGTTACTGGGAAATTAATTATCCCATTAGAGTGAAGAAACTAACATTAATTGGCTCCATTCATGAAAGATTAAAGCAGGTTTGTACCAATTTGTAATAAAAAATATCTTTGTGACACTGTATTCTGTGGTTTTCCAGCAGTTATCTTTACCTACTTATTTTATGTCATTCTGGCTCATCTTTTCTCTCTCTCTCATTTTTTTTTTTTAAATTCACAGATGTTCCTTGGCATGTACTCATTAATTGCTCTATAGGAGCATTTTTCAAAGTACAATTTGAAAACCACTTGTATCCAGGCTACCAAAACCTACATATTTAAAAGCTTCATTCACACATAATGAATACAAATTCTCAAGTATTGATGGCTGCTTAAAAATTATTATTATTATATTGACTATTATACTTGCTAATCTTTTAATACACTATTCTCCTTAGCAGTATCAAATTGCCCACTATTACTTCTGAACTGATTCAAAATACAGAAGAGTTTCATGGGGAGCAGGAAATGGGTTCTTTCCTTTATGTCCCCAGCAACTAGTATGGTCCTTTTTCATAATAATATATATGTCCAGAATAAAGGGATGGCTTAATAAAACAGTCAGCTTCACGTTTATTTAAGCTCAAAGATAACTGAGTATGTCCACATTCAAAATTCTGTTTTAAGCATCTTTATATTCATCATTTTCCACAGTTTACATGTTTATGCCTCATATTCACCTCTCTCTGAGATTTTCCCCTGACTTTTTGCCACCAGTTAAAGAGGCTTCCCTGGTGGCTCAGAGGGTAAAACATCTACTTGCATTGTGGAAGACCTGGGTTCAATCCCTGGGTCAGGAAGATCACCTGGAGAAGGAAATGGCAACCAACTCCTGGAAAATGGCTTTCCACTTGCCTGGAAAGAGCAAAGAGTCAGACACAACTGAGTGACTTCACTTTGACTTTTGAAAGGTTCATAAAGGAGCCCATGGGCCCATTCAAACTAATATTTATATCTAATGTCTATTTTATTTATATTAGCAAGAAGGAAAATGATGGGATAAAACTGTACTTGCAGATGATATGATTACTTATGTAGAAAATACCAGGAAATCTACAAAAAGCTCATAGAACTAAAAAGTATGTTCAAGTGATGTGAGATAAACATACAGAAATAAATTATGTTTCTATACACTAGCATGTGGACACTGAAGTTAAAAATACACCATTGATAATAGAGGAGATTATAGATGTGTGGGAGCAATAAGTATATGGGAAATTTTTATATCTTCCACTCAATTTTGTTGAGAACCTTAAATTTTTCCAAAAAAAAAAAAGTATTCAATTACAAAAGTACCACTTAATAACTGTTCAAAAATATTTAGATATAAAGACAACAAAACGTGCACAGATTTTATACAATAAAATTATACAAGACTATTGAAAGAAAAAAGATGCAAAAAAGTGGAGAGAACTACTATAATAAAATATTATTCTAAAATTGATAAGGAAAAGTAAAAGAGTCCAAATGTCTAAAACGATTTTGAAAAAGAACAATTAAGTGGGAAAACACTAGTCTGTTGATATCAAGATTTAATATATAAGTACAATAATCAAAGTTACAGACTGGCAGAGGGATAGACAAAGATCAACAGAACAGAATAGACAACCCAGTAATAATCCACACAAACATATCCCACCCAAAGTGTTAGTCACCCAGTCGTATCCAACTCTTTGAGACCCCATGGACTGGAGCCGGCCAGGCTCCTCTGTCCATAGGATTCTCCAGGCAAGAATACTGGAGTGGGCTGCCATTTCCTTCTCCAGGGGATCTTCCTGATCTAGGGATGGAACCTGGGTCTCCTCCATTGCAGAATTCTTCACTAAGCCATCAGGGAAGCTCATCAAGTTTTTACAAAACTGAAAAAAACAATTCAAGGAAGGAAAGTTTGGCTTTTCAACAAATGGTTGAACAGCTTGACATACACAGACACCGTCTGCCCCCCCCACAAAAAAATTAATTCTGACCTAAGTCTTATATCTTGAAAAAAATTTAACTTTACGTGGAAATGTAAGATATGAAACAAATTATAAAATCTTTAGAAAAAATAGAACGTAGGTAAGCATATTTGGAATCTAGGACTAGTCAAAAAGTTCTTAGGTTTGACCCTCAAAGGATGATGAACTAAACAAAATATTGATAAACTGGACTTAACCTAAATTAAACACTTTTGCTTTGTAAAATTACTTACTAAGAGGAAGAGACATTTGAAAGTGAAAGAAAATATATGCCAAGCACCTATTCAACAAAACCATAGTATTAAAATATATATAGAACTCTCAAAACTCAGTAGTAAAAAGCAAGCAATCCTATCAGAATATGAGCCAACGACACTGAGACATTTCACTGAACACTATATGCAAATGGCAAATAAGCAGGTAAAATAAGCAAATGAGCTAATGATGCTCAATATTATTAGCAGTTAGAGAAAAGCAAGTCATATTAGTACATTCCTGTCAGAATGGCTAAAATGCAAAAAAACAGTGACAGAACCAAATGCTTGTGAGGATATAGCAAAATTAATCATTCATACATTGTTGGTAGGAAAAAACCAGTACAGGCTATCTGGAAATTTGTTTGGCATTTACTTTAAAAACTACACATGTAACCACCACACACCAAGCAATTAAATCTTAGGCATTCAATAGAGAAATTAAAAGCTATATATGACAAACCCACAGCAAACATTATCCTCAATGGTAAAAAATTGAAAGCATTTCCCCTAAAGTCAGGAACAAGACAAGGATGCCCACTTTCACCGCTACTATTCAACATAGTTCTGGAAGTTTTGGCCACAGCAATCAGAGCAGAAAAAGAAATAAAAGGAATCCAAATTGGAAAAGAAGAAGTAAAACTCTCATTGTTTGCAGATGACATGATCCTCAAAAGAAAACCCTAAAGACTCCACCAGAAAATTACTAGAGCTAATCAATGAATATAGTAAATTTGCAGGATATAAAATCAACACACAGAAATCCCTTGCATTCCTATACACGAATAATGAGAAAGTAGAAAAAGAAATTAAGGAAACAATTCCATTCACCATTGCAATGAAAAGAATAAAATACTTTGGAATATATCTACCTAAAGAAACTAAAGACCTATATATAGAAAACTATAAAACACTGGTGAAAGAAATCAAAGAGGACACTAATCGATGGAGAAATATACCATGTTCATGGATTGGAAGAATCAATATAGTGAAAATGAGTATACTACCCAAAGCAATTTACAAATTCAATGCAATCCCTATTAAACTACCAGCCATATTTTTCACAGAACTAGAACAAATAATTTCAAGATTTGTATGGAAATACAAAAAACCTAGAATAGCCAAAGCAATCTTGAGAAAGAAGAATGAAACTGGAGGAATCAACTTGCCTGACTTCAGGCTCTACTACAAAGCCACAGTCATCAAGACAGTATGGTACTGGCACAAAGACAGACATATAGATCAATGGAACAAAATAGAAAGCCCAGAGATAAATCCACACACATATGGACACCTTATCTTTGACAAAGGAGGCAAGAATATACAATGGAGTAAAGACAACCTCTTTAACAAGTGGTGCTGGGAAAACTGGTCAACCACTTGTAAAAGAATGAAACTAGAACACTTTCTAACACTGCACACAAAAATAAACTCAAAATGGACTAAAGATCTAAAGGTAAGATCAGAAACTATAAAATTCCTAGAGGAGAACATAGGCAAAACACTCTCCAACATAAATCACAGCAGGATCCTCTATGATCCACCTCCCAGAATACTGGAAATAAAAGCAAAATAAACAAATGGGATCTAATTAAAATTAAAAGCTTCTGCACAACAAAGGAAAATATAAGCAAGGTGAAAAGACAGCCTTCTGAATGGGAGAAAATAATAGCAAATGAAGCAACTGACAAACAACTAATCTCAAAAATATACAAGCAACTTATGCAGCTCAATTCCAGAAAAATAAACGACCCAATCAAAAAATGGGCCAAAGAACTAAATAGACATTTCTCCAAAGAAGACATACGGATGGCTAACAAACACATGAAAAGATGCTCAACATCACTCATTATTAGAGAAATGCAAATCAAAACCACAATGAGGTACCACTTCACACCAGTCAGAATGGCTGCGATCCAAAAATCTGCAAGCAATAAATGCTGGAGAGGGTGTGGAGAAAAGGGAACCCTCCTACATTGTTAGTGGGAATGCAAACTAGTACAGCCACTATGGAAAACAGTGTGGAGATTCCTTAAAAAATTGCAAATAGAACTGCCATATGACCCAACAATCCCACTGCTGGGCATACACACCGAGGAAACCAGAATTGAAAGAGACACATGTACCCCAATGTTCATTGCAGCACTGTTTATAATAGCCAGGACATGGAAACAACCTAGATGTCCATCAGCAGATGAATGGATAAGAAAGCTTTGGTACATATACACAATGGAGTATTACTCAGCCGTTAAAAAGAATACATTTGAATCAGTTCTGTTGAGATGGATGAAACTGGAGCCGATTATACAGAGTGAAGCAAGCCAGAAAGAAAAACACCAATACAGTATACTAACACATATATATGGAATTTAGAAAGATGGCAATGACGACCTTGTATGCAAGACAGCAAAAAAGACACAGATGTGTATAGTGGACATTTGGACTCAGAGGGAGAGGGAGAGGGTGGGATGATTTGGGAGAATGGCATTGAAACATGTATACTATCATTTAAAAAAAAATCTAAGTTTATAAAATAAACAAGTTCTACATGAATGTTATATCAGATTTATTTATAGTTTTTAACCCAGGATCTATACACGAGCAAGTAAACAAATAAGGTATAGCTTTACCGTGAGTCTGTGCATGTGTGCTAAGTTGCTTCAGTCATGTCTGACCCTAAGGACTGTAGCCTGCAAGGCTCCTCTGTCCATGGGAGTCTCCAGGCAAAATCACTAGGCTGGTTGCCATGCCCTTTTCCTGGGAATCTTCTTGACCCAGGGATCAAACCCACATCTCCTATGTCTCCTGCACTGGCAGGCGGGTCATTACCACTAATGCCACCTGGGAAGTCCAGTGTATTAATCTGTTATTTTAAATTTCTGGCATGATAATTCCAACATCCCTGCCATATCTGAGTCTAGTTTTGATGCTTGCTTTTCCTCTTCAAAATGTATGTTTATTAAAATTTTATTTATTTATTTATTTATTTTACCTTTTAGCATACCTTGTAGTTATTCTTAAAAGCCAGACATATTAATAATATATTGCCTAAAAAGAACTACTATAAATAATCCTTTAGTAATGTGACTGTATGTTACGTGAGCAAGGGGACCATTCTTTAATCACCACCTAGGAAGCCCTTTAATGTGAGTACTTAGCTACAAAGAAAAATAAACTATTGATACATGGAGCAACCTTGTTGAATCTCCAGGGAGTTAATGCCGAATTTAAAAAGTCAATTCCAAATGGAAATTTGGAATAAAATAAAATAAAATTTAATGCAGTAATAATAAAAACTGCATTATTCAGTTTATATTACTACAACATTCTTAAACGGACAAAATTATATAATTGAGAACAGATCAGTGTTTGTCATAGGATAAATCCAGAGTGGAAATTAGAGGGAAGAGTATTTGGCTAAAAAGGGCAACGTGAGAGATCCCTGAGCTGATGAAAACATTCAGTATCTTGATTGTATCAATATTAATATCCCTACTGTGATATTTTTTTCAGGATGTCACAATTGGGAAATCAATACATGATATCTCTATTACTATGTAACTCCATGAACTCTAAATTTCTCAAAATTAATTTTTAATTAAAGAAAAGTGCATCAGAGGTTTGCCACTGAAATAAAAAGGGTTTTAGAGTCTTGAAGAAAAAGTCCATTATAAAGAAAATGTGTACCCTGAAACAGTTGAAAGGACACCAACTGTGTATAGACTTTGACAACCCTTTCAGGAGAATTATTTTTTATTAATACTTTTATTGGTGTATAGTTGATTATAATGTGTCAGTTTCTGCTATACAGCAAAGAGAAGCAGTTATAAATATATACATATATTCAGTTTCTTTTAGATTCTTTTCTCATATAGGTCATCAAAGAGTAATGAATAGAGTCCCCTGTGCTATACAGTAGGTCTTTATTAGTCATCTATACGTATTATATATATATTCCTCATGTTGTACAATATATTTTTGTACAATTTTTACACCTGCTAGCGTGTGCCTTTTGATCTCCCATCCCTATGTTTCTCCTCACCACTTCCCTTTCCTCATTTTTAACCACTAGTTTGCTCTCTGTATTTGTGTCTGTGTCTTTTTGTTATATTCATTAGTTTGTTTTATTTTTTAGATTCCACTTATAAAAGTGATATCATACAGTATTTATCTTTCTCTGACTTATTTCATTCAGCATAATGTTCTCCAAGTCCCTCCTTGTTGCCACAAATGGCTAAATATCATTTCTTTTATAGCTGAGTAGTATTCCATTCCATCTTCTTTATTCATTAGTTGAAGGGTATACTCAGGTTGCATCCATATTTCAGCAATTGTAAATAATGCTGTTATAAACATCTGGGTGCATGTTTGTCTTCAAATCAGTGATTTTTTTTTTTTTTTCGAGGTCGGGGGGGGGGGAGGGGAGGGTTATATAACCAGGAACGAAATTGCTGGGTCATATGTTATTTCTAGTTTTAGCTTTTTAAAAGTATCCATACTGTTTTCCACAGTGGCCGCACGGGTTCACACTGCCACCAACAGCATACAAGGGGTCCCATTTTTGCACATCTTCTCCAACTCTATTCATTTGTGTTCTTTCTAATTTTTTTTTAAAATTTATTTTCTTTATTTTTGGCTCTTCTGGGTCTTCATTGCTGCATGCACTTTTTTCTAGTTACAGAAAACAGAACTCTCTGTTGCACTGTGTGGGCTCCTTTAGTTGCAGAGCACAGGCTCTAGGGCACGTGGCCTTCAGTAGTTGTGACACGTGGCCTTCAGTAGTTGTGACACATGGGTTCAGTAGTTGTGGTTCTTGGGATCCAGAGTATAGGCTCAACAGACGTGGTGCATGATTTGTGTTCTTTTTGATGACAGCCATTCTGAGAGGTGTGAAGTGATATCTCATTGTGCTTTTGATTTGCATTTCCCTGCTGATTACTGATGTTGAGAATCTGTTTACATGCCTGTTGGCCATTTTCATTTCCTCTTTGGAAAAAATGATCTATTAAGTTCTACTGTCCCTCTTTTAATTTTTCTTTTTCTGATGTTGAGGTGCATGAGCTGTTTATAAAAGTGACATATTAACCCTTATTGGATATATCATTTGCAAATATTTTCTACTGTTCTGTAGGGTATATTTTCCTTTCGTCAGTGGTTTCTTTTGCTGTAGAAGATTTTAAGTTTAAATAGGTCCCATTTCTTTATTTTGTGTTTATTTTCTCTGGTTTAAAACATAGATCCAAAAATATATTGCTGTGATTTATGTCCCAAAGTGTTCTGCCTAGTTTTCTCTAGAAGTTTTAGAGTATCTGGTCTTGCACTTAGGTCTAATCCATTTTCAGGTCGTTTTTGTGTATGTTGTTAGAGAATGTTCTCATTTCATTCTTCTGCATGTATCTGTCCAGTTTCCCCAGCACCACTATTGCAGAGACTGTCTTTTCTCCATTGTATACTCTTGCTTCCTTTGTCATAGATTAACTGACCATATTTGTGTGGGTTTATTTCTCAACTTTCTATCCTGTACCAGGACCATACTATTTTGATGGCTGCAGTGTTGTAGCATAGTTTGAAGTCAGGGAGGATGATTCCTCCAGCTCTTTTCCACTTTCTCAAGATTGTTTTGGTTTTTTTTTTTTTTTCAGGGTCTTTTGCATTTCAATACAAATTTTAAAATTAATTGTTCTAGCTCTGTAAGAATGCTATTGGTATTTTGATGGAGGTTATAGTTTGCCTTGGGTAATACGGTCATCTTAACAATATTAACTCTGTCAACCCAAGAGCATGGTATAAATTTTCATCTGTTTGTGTCATCTTCATTGCCTTTAGTCAGAGTCTTATAGATTTTGGAATGCAGGTCCTTCTCCTCCTTTTATGTGTGCTGATTTGCACAGCCATGTCTGACTCTTGAGACCTCCTAGACTGTAGCCTGCCAGGCTCCTCTGTCCATGGCATTCTCCAGGCAAGAATTCTGGACAGGGTTACCATTTCCTTCTCCAGGGGATCTTCCCAACCCAGGAATCAAACCCGAATCTCCTGCATTGCAGGCAGGCTCTTTACTGACTGAGCTATGAGGGAAGCCTTAGATAGGTTATTCCCAGATATTTTATTCTTTCTGATGTGATGGTAAATGAGATTGTTTCCTTAATTTCAGTTTCTGATAGCTTGCTATTAGTGTATAAAAATGCAACATATTTCTGTAGCTTTGTATCCTGCAGTTTTATCATATTCACTGATGAACTCTAGAAGTTTTCTGGTGGCCTCTTTAGAATTTCCAATGTATAGTATCATGGTATCTGTAAAGAGTAACAGTTTTACTTATTCCTTTCCAACTTTGACTTCTTTTCTATTCTTTTCTGACTGCTACTGCTAGGACTTCCAAAACTATGTTGAATAAAAGTCATGAAGAGTGAGCATTTTGTCTTGTTCTTGATCTTAGAGGGAATGCTTTTGGTTTTTCACCAATGAGGATGATGTTAGCTGTGATGATGTCATATATGGCCTTTATTATGTTGAAGTATGTTCCCTCTATACCCTCTTTATGGAGGGTTTTTATCATAAATGGATGCTAAATTCTGTCAAAAGCTTTTTCTGCATCTATTGAGATGATCATGATTTTTATTCATTTGTTAAAGTGGTATATTGATATTTATATTTATTTTCAAATATTTAAAAATCCTTGCATCCCTGGGAAAATGCCTATTATGGTGTACAATACTCAATGTATTGTTTGATTCTATTTGCTAATATTTTGTCAAGGATATTTGCATCTATATTCATTAGTGATATTGTCTTATACATTTCTTTTTTTTTTTTTTGTCTAGTTCAGAGGGATGCTGACCTCATAAAATCATATCTTTAATTAGAAAAACTTACCTGCACTTCACTAGGCTGAAATAGTTTTGTAACATTAAATGAGTTTATTTCAAAGCAAATGAAAGGTTTATAAACTATTATCATTTTGTCAAATTCATTTACCATAACTTACTTTTATTTTTAGAGCATTTTTTTTTTTTGGAGTATAAATCAACTGATTTTCAGCATTGTTAGTTTCAGGTGTACAGCAAAGTCAATCAGTTATATCTCTACTCTTCTATATGTTATTTTCCCATATACCATACCTTGACATTTAGCATTTTATAGTTTAATGATGACCAAATACATTAGTGTTTAAGATTTGCAAATAAATAAAGAAGCCAGTGGCACCCCACTCCAGCACTCTTGCCTGAAAAATCCCATGGACGAAGGAGACTGTGGGCTGTAGTCCATGAGGTCGCTAAGAGTCGGACACGACTGAGCGACTTCACTTTCATTTTCATGCCTTGGAGAAGGAAATGGCAACCCACTCTAGTGTTTTGCCTGAAGAATCCAAGGGATGGGGGAGCCTGGTGGGCTGCCATCTATGGGGGTCACACAGAGTCAGATATGATTGAAGTGACTTAGCAGCAGCAGCAGCAGCAGCAGAAGTACTTAGTACTGTTTTATTAGATGTAAAAACCAAAGTAACTTACATTACTACACAAAATTTTAAAGGTGATTTAATTTATTTAAATAAAATTATCTTCTTTGTTTATGATATATTCAACATGCAAACACTAAAAAATAGTTTTTATTTTATTCACATATTTTGTATCAATTTTATTATGTAATTTATTTAATATTGTGATTTAAAGCATGATAGAATTTAATATCTTTATTAAAGCATGCTTATAGGGTATATAAAAAGCATCTTTTCTCAGTATTATAATTTTGGGTATTATATACCAGATTACAATTGAAGATGCTATTTAAGATAATAAATGCTCTTAGGATATAACTCAATGGTGTAAAGAAGTAATTTCATCACATTTTGCTATTCTTTTTTACTGTGAAATATGAGAATATTGAGTATGCAGAGTTCAGTATTCTTGAGGAAGAAAAAAAAGTTTGGGTAAAGTTTTTATTTGCTTAAAAATGCACTGTATTCTGATTCAGTAGGATTAATAACATTTTACAGTGGAGGTTCCTAGCCTTGGATATTGCTTTTTTTTTTTTTTAAAGTTTAGTCACTTTGCTGTTTGGTTTAACAATTCCCTCAGGTGCAATTGGAGACAGTGTCATAAAACTGTTTATTCTGTATGAATTTGTGAATAAATCACACCCCTCACTACTCTGTAAGGTCCATTTAGTACACACTTGGTAGAAAGACAATGTTTTTTCAAGAAGATGAAGACATATCGTAGCATTATATCTGCCATAAGGTTTAAACTCAACACAGAAATTTATAGCTGCTTTTTTTTTCTTTTTTGGAAGCACAGTGTAGTCAAGCATTAAATGTATAGTTAACAGATATCCAATAGTCACAAGAGACTTGACAGCCTAAATTACTTAGTTATAATGAAGATAAATAGCAATCCAAACATGGGTACATATTGCACCCTGCAATGCAATTGACTTTAACGTTGTTGCCAGGCAACTTCCCAGGATAGATTAAAAATACTTCCTGTAATTTGATGGCAACAAGAAACACACACACACACACACACTTGCGGGAATGACCAAAACTCTTGTGTTTTAAAAAATAGTGTGACCAGGCTTCTCTGGTGGTTCAAGTGGTAAAGAATCTGCCTGCCAATGCAGGAGCTACAGATTTGATCCCTGATCCAGTGAAGATCCCTCATGGAGAGCAAATAAGTCCATGCACCACAACCATTGAGCTTCTGCTCCGGAGTCCGGGAGTCCCAACTGTTCAACCCACCTGCTGCAGCTATTGGAGCCTGCTTGCCCCAGAGCCTTGCTCCACATAAACAGCAGCTACTGCCACGAGAAGCCTGCACACAGCAGTTAGAGAGTAGCTGCCTGCTCACCACTAGAGAAAAACTAGAGGAAAAAAGTGCACACAGCAACAATGACCCAGCACAGCCAGAACTAAATACACAGAGCAAAGTAAAACAAATACTGTGACCATAAAATGCATTTGAATACATATGTGGCTGACATCAAAATGAAATTGTTTTATAAAATATATGCTCCTTGGGGTGTGCCTTTAATAGAAATATGACCTATCCATAGACTTTCAGTCACTCAAAATTTAAAGGGTAAAACCATTTATTTTCTGGGAATAAGTGAGTGTTCTTAGGGGATTTATATCACTGTTTTAGGAGATTATGGTAAAGAAAATATTAACTTGAACAAACTGAAATAATCTTTTTTTCCTAATCATTCATATAAGCAGAATATATGAAATAGTATGCACAAAACTTCTTACATATTTGATATTTATTTCTTTATTTCTATTTTATTTATTTTTTTGCTTTCCTAATTGGTCTATCATAGCTAGGTTCTCTTTCTGGAATAGACTATCACTGAAAGAAGAATTATAAGAAATTTTGGTAGGTAGGGATATATCAAAAATAAATCCTACAGTATTTGACTCTCAATAAATCAAGCTTATTAAACTATTTATTTTTCCTTTTCCTCTTTGAAGAAACACTTAAATTGAGCTCACTATTTGCAGTGCTATTTGAAAGATAAAACTGTAGTCCTTATTTTCCCAGAATAAAATGCCCATTTTAGACCCTTGATTATTTCTGCTGTCCTCTAAATAGTATCTGGAGAAGGAAATGGCAACCACCTCCAATATTCTCGCCTGGAAAATCCTATGGATGGAGGAGCCTGATGGGTTACAATTCATGGGACTGCATATGACTGAGCGATTTCACCAAACAGTATATAGCTATTTTTTTCAAAGTTTCAGAATCTTCTTCCAGAATGATTTATATATTTTTTAGGTTCAGGCATTCAGTGAATTTGTACAAAGACTAGGAAAAGACTTGAGACATTTTCATTCTAATATATTTTCCTTGGATGCCCACAAGTGCGTTTGCAAGTTGGGCTGCAGAGCTGTAGAAGAGAAAGCAGGACTAAGCTTCTGAATAGAAACAGTTCACACGTAAGAAAGAGTGAGAGCAAAGGATTCCACTTCATCACATGCTCTGTAAGGAACTCAATTCTATAATACTGTTTCCATTGTTATTGTTGTTTAGTTGCTAAGTTGTTTCCATTCAGTTAAGTTCAATCGCTCAGTCCTGTCAGACTCTTTGCCACCCCATGGACTGCAGGACACCAGGCTTCCCTGTTCATCACCAACTTCCAGAGCTTACTCAAACTCATGTCCATCAAGTCAGTGATGCCATCTACCATCTCATCCTTGGTTGTTCCCTTCTCCTCCCGCCTTCAATCTTTCCCAGCATCAGGGTCTTTTCAAATGACTCAGATCTTCGCATCAGGTGGCCAAAGTATAGGAGTTTCAGCTTCAACATCAGTCCTTCCAATGAATATTTAGGACTGATTTCCTTTAGGATAGACTGGTTGGATCTCCTTGCAGTCCAAGGGACTCTCAAGAGTCTTATCCGACACCACAGTTCAAAAGCCTCAATTCTTTAGCGTTCAATTTCTTCATAGTCCAACTCTCACATCCATATATGACTATCAGAAAAACCATAGCTTTGACTACACAGACCTTTGTTGGCAAAGTAATATCTCTGCCTTTTAATATATTGTCTAGGTTGGTCACAACCTGCAGTGATTTTGGAGCCCCTCAAAATAAAATCTGCCACTATTTCCACTGTTTCCCACCTATTTGCCATGAAGTTATGGGACCGGATGCCATGATCTTAGTTTTCTGAATGTTGAGTTTTAAGCCAACTTTTTCACTCTCCTCTTTTACTTTCATGAAGAGGCACTTTAGTTCTTCACTTTCTGCCATAAGGGTGGTGTCATCTGCATATCTGAGGTTATTGCTATTTCTCCCAGCAATCTTGATTCCAGTTTGTGCTTCATCCAGCCCAGCATTTCTCATGATGTACTCTGCATATAAGTTAAATAAACAGAGTGAAAATATGCAGACTTGATGTACTCCTTTCCAGATTTAAGAACCAGTCTGTTGTTCCACGTCCAGTTCTATCTATTGCTTCTTAACCTGCATACAAATTTCTCAAGAGGCAAGTAAGGTGGTCTGGTATTCCCATCTCTTGAAGAATTTTCCACAGTCTATTGTGATCCATATAGTCAAAGGCTTTGGCATAGTCAATAATGCAGAAGTAGATGTTTTTCTGGAACTCCCTTGCTTTTTCGATAATCCAACGGATGTTGTCAATTTGATCTCTGGTTCCTCTGCCTTTTCTAAATCCAGTTTAAACATCTGGAAGTTCATGGCTCATGTACTGCTGAAGTCTAGCTTGGACAATTTTGAGCATTACTTTGCTAGGGTATGAGATGAGTTCAATAATGGGGTAGTTTGAGCATTCTTTGGCATTGCCTTTCTTTAGAATTGGGATGAAAACTGACCATTTCCAGTCCTGTGGCCACTGCTGAATTTCCCAAATTTGCTGGCCTATTGAGTACAGCACTTTCACAGCATCATCTTTTAGGATTTGAAATAGCTCAACTGGGATTCCATCACCTCCACTAGCTTTGTTCATCATGATGTCTTTTAAGGCCCACTTCACATTACAGGATGTCTGGCTCTAGGTGAGTGATCACACCATCGTGATTATCTGTTTCCATTAGGTCACTTTATTCCTCGAAATTAGCTAATGCAAATATTAATGAAGAATAACTCGAAGTTTATTCACTGGGACAACCAAATTTTATGTAAGAAATACTGTGTTCTATCAACTGTACTAAATACTAGAAACAATAACAAAATGAATAACATACCATGATAGAAAAAACTAAAAAATCCAAAGATAAAAGATTAATAAAAATAATGCAAATTAGCATTTATAGAATGCTTGCGTATTCTGGGCACTTAAGATTTTTACATGTATCATATTATTTGATCATTAAAACAAGCCTTTAAAAGTTATTCTTTTTATTCCTAATGTGCAAGAAAACAGGAGCATGAAAATTTAAAATTTCAAGAAAGACCCCAGAATGGCAGAAATATTTCATAAAGTTATCTGACTTCAGAGCATAATGAATTAGGATAAAACATTTTAGTCATGAAATGTGGCTCCATATTTTGCTGTTAGATTGATAACCATTTACAGTGATGTGCAAGATGTACTTCAGATCTGGTATGGAGGCAAAGAGACTGATTGTAGAGCCATTGTAAGATCCCGGATATAAGTTCAAGTATTAAAAAAACTACTTGAAATAAGAATAGAGAGGTTGCAAAATAATTACAGTAATTTCATAGATAGAACTAAAATTAATGCCGAAGGTGCTGTTGAAGAAGAGGAAACAGTGAAGAATGACTTGACTTTTCTAGATTTTGGCCAAAACTCTAAGTGAAAAAGTAATAACAAGAAGCAAAGAAGACTGTTCATAGGCAAAAGAATAAAATGAAATGTCAGACCTGAAGACAGAATACCTAATATTTGAATATAAGCTTTTGAAACTCAGCAGAGCATTCATAGCAAGAAACACCAGCTTGCAAATGACAAATTGCTGGAATTATGTTCTAAATTAGGTGGGAAGGAATGAGATCTATAGGCTGAGAGGTATGGATGGTAGATTGAAATGGTGTGCGAGTTCTCTTCTGAGAGTTTTTGTTTCAGCATTAATGGAAAAAGAGGAGGCAGCTGAATGGTAGACAGGGGTGGTGTGGGACATTTGAACAGATCAGAGATGTTATAAAATAATAGATTTCAGAGAGTAACTTTTCTTGAAAATGCTGTAAGACCATGTCACACCAAGGGGCCCATCTAAATTATGCTCATGAATTGATTATGAAACCAGTCAGCAAAGTGCAATTTCTATCTGCTCCTTCAGTTCCCCATTTGGTCATGAAGGTTAGATTTAACCTGGTTGGAACTTGACCAAGTTAGTATAACAGAAGTTGTGAGGAACAGGAAGGAGGAATGGAGGAGCAAGTGGGTAGAGGGAGGGCAGGAGAGAAAATAACTTAGAGACAGAGAGAGAACCATTTTTGTTCAGTAATGTTTATACTAACCAGACCTGCACATTAATGGTAGTTAACAGCAGTTTTAGCTGTCTCAAACAAGAAAGCATTTCAAGGAGGGAACATCAAAAAAATGAGCAATGAAATTCAAAAGTTGTTTTTTTTTTTATTTCTTTTGCAAATATTTAAGGAAAAATTTGAATGAAGTATGAAAAGAGAGAAAAAGGTAAAACAAATAATTTGTTAATTTCCATGCAGCTAATTAATTTTAAGAATCAAGACCTTGAGCTAAATTGACTATTGTGAGAAAACCTGTAGCTTCTAAGAATGGATTTTAAGTAGCATTAGACATATTCTCAGACCAGGGAATCATATGCATCAATCGAAAAAGTGTACAGAAAAATAGATTCTTGCTTTTCATTATTCCCCTCACGAACACAGTGTTTACAATATTGTACTTGTTCAGCAAAATGTAGCAAGTTAATCCTATTCTCATAAGAATAATTTCAAACCCAAGAGTCTCCTTTATAAAATGCTAGGCATATATTAGCTACTTTTTATTGATTTAGACAATATATGAGTTGTCAAAAGAAATCTCATTTTTTAGAGCTGTAACAAACTTTCCTTAACTGTAGATGCTTTAAAACAACGATTAGTCACTTTTTTGAGCAAAAATAAATTTAGTCCATGTTGAAGATCTATAATCCTAATCACGGTGCCTTTTCTGGTTTCCTGACTATGTACCTTAATGGCCGACTGCTCAATAGGAGCTACAAGTGTACTTGTTACAGGGCTGTCTTGCTTTGAACCAGATGGGGAGAACTGCTTATTAATTCAAGCTACATTTCCCAAACTGACATTTCCCTAATTTAATCAGCAGAAGTAGTAGCTATTTGAAGCTGAATTCAGTGTAATAAATGATTGTTCATTTTATAGGCCAAATGCTCCTTTTCCCTACAAAGCAAATTTAACCCATAATGTGACTGAATTCTAGTAGTACTGCCACACATAAGAATTTATAACAATGATCTATGGCAGGATGCATCTTGAGTTTCAGTTGGTGAAACGGAACCGAGGCAAAGATATCTGCTCTTTACTTTATGTCCCCACCCTAGCAGCAGTGATGGATGAGTAATCTATGTGAAAATTGTGGGGAGGAAAAGAAATGGATGAGAGCCACAGTGACACTGGACCCCAATGAAATGTTTATGCTTCAAATCTAGCAAGAATTACTTCACTACATCAGAAAGTCTGAATTCTAGAAGAGAGCACAGTCACCTTCAGGTGCTCTAACCGGGGCAAATTTAGAAAGGCCTCTTGAATGGCATGGACATCAGGCTTCTTTTCCTCAATTACTACTCATTCTACATTTATTAATCTCCATGGTGCACTAGATATTATGGTAATTACCACACATAAAAAGATAAGTACAACATGATGCCTGTGAGGAGAGGGGGGTAAATGGGGAGAGGCGCTAATAAAGTTGAGGGCATATAAATACATACGCATGTAGCATATTTTAAGAAGTTAAGGAACATGAGTTTAGAGTGGTAGACAAGCTCCATAGTATTTAGTTCTTGATAACAATCTAAGTTGAAAGTTTGTTACCAGTAGACAATGGTGAGTTCATAAATAACTGAAAATTTTAGTAGCCAGGGAATGATATCCTAATATTCGAGTTTTAGAAAAATCATCCTGGCAAAACTGTAAAAGGATTAATAAGTATACAAACCTTTGAAGCAGGCAATCTATTACATTAGTTAATAAAGAATAAGATGAAAGACAGAGGAAGAGATGATTGGATGGCATCGTTGAATCAATAGACATGAGCTTGAGCAAATTCTGGGAAATAGTGAAGGACAGGGAAGCCTGGCATGTTGCAGTCCATGGGACCGCAAAGAGCTGGACATGACTGAGCAAATAAACAGCAACAATGACAAGGAAATAAAATGAAACAGAATAGCAAGGTGGAAAATTAGGATCCCATGAAAAGCGAAGGTGTTATTTGCTTTTGTCTGACTCTTTGTAACCCCATGGACTGTAGCCCATCAGATATCTCTATCCATGAAATTCTCCAGGCAAGAATAGTGGAGTGGGTTGTCATTTTCTTCTCAAGGAGATCTTCTTAATCCAGGGATTGAATCTGGGTCTCTTGCATTGCTGGCAGATTCTTTACCAAATGAGCCACTAGAGAAGCCCAGGCTCTCATAGGAAAGATTTTTTTTTCTAAATTTGATATTGAGGGATATGTACACAAATATTTATGCTAAGGGAAAAAAATCCAAAAGAGATAGAGATTGATAATGCACTAAGAAAGATAATATTAACTAAATTGAGATTGCTAATCAAAAGTGAAAACAGTGAAAGTGTTAGCTGGTCAGTCGTATCCAATTCTTTGCTACTCCATGGACTGTAGCCTGCCAGGCTCCTTTGTATAGAGAATTCTCCAGGCAATAATACTGGAGTGAGTTGCCACTGCCTTCTCAAGGGGATCTTCCCAACCTAGCAATTGAAAATTGCTAGGATCTCCTACATTGTAGATGGACTCTTTACTGTTTGAACCACCAGAGAACAGTAAAGCCAATGGAAAGCATATCTTATTAGAAGAGAAAAATAGGTATTCTTCTGGGGTTGAAATAAATGTGTTATAACTTTTCCAGATAAATTGTCTGTGGGGGTGGATGAATTTACCTTCTGAGGTTCAAGTTTTCCTTTACAAACCAGTATTTGATTTAATCATGAATTAAGCTTATCTTGAAATGGTAGAGAACTTAGAGAAAATGCTGAAGGTTTTTAAATGACTAAGTAGAGACCAGAAGAGGGGCCAGCTATAACATTAAGAATTATTGACAAATGGCAGTGTTTACCCAGTTGAAGACTGACACTACACTTGGGTAGTGGTAGCTGCCTTAAAAGTTTCAAAATTGACTCCAGAACCCTATAATCACATATGTGAAAAAGAAAAGAAGGCCTTTTGCCAGATTTGGGGTCAGGAACGTTACTAAATGATGAGGGTGAAAGAGGAAAGTGAAAAAGCTGGCTTAAAACTCAACATTTTAGAAACTATGACCATGGCATCCAGTCCCATCACTTCATGGCAAATAGAAGTGGAAAAAGTGGAAACAATGATGGTTTTTATTTTCTTGGGCTCCAAAATCACTGGGGACAGTGACTGCAGCCATTAAATGAAAAGACACTTGCTCCTTGGCAGGAAAGTTAGACAGCATATTAAAAAGCAAAGACACCACTTTGTTGACAAATGTCCACAGAGTCAAAGCTACGGTATTTTCATTAGTCAAGGACGGATGTGAGAACGGGACCGTAAAGAAGGCTGAGTGACAAAGAATTGATGCTTTTGAATTGTGGTGCTGGAGAAGACTCTTGAGAGTTCCTTGGACTGCAAGAATACCAAATTAGTCAATCCTAAAGGAAATCAACCCTGAATATTCATAAGAAGGACTGATGCTGAAGCTCCAGTACTTTGGCCACCTGATGGGAAGAGCCACTCATTGGAAAAGACCCTGATGCTGGGAAAGATTGAGGCCAGGAAAAGGGGGCAGCCAAAGATGAGATGGTTAGATAGCGTCACTGACTCAGTGGACATAAATTTGAGCAAAGTCCAAGGGGCTTGTTGGAATAAAGATTCCAGACAGTAAAGAATCTGCCTGCAGTGCAGGACCCAGGTTCTATCCCTGAGTTGGGAAGATCCCCTGGAAGAGGGCATGGCAACATGATCCAGTATTCTTGCCTGGAGAATTTCCTGGACAAAGGAGCCTGGCAGGCCACAGTTCACGGGATCAAAAAGAGTTGGACCTGAGTGACTAAGGACACAGCATACCAGGAAAGTGGAGGACAGGGAAGCTTGGCATGCTGCCGTTCATGGAGTTGCAAAGAATCAGGCACGACTTAGCAACCGAAAAGCAGCGACAAAAGATTATTAAATTGGATCCCACAGAATAGGAAGAACACAAATTATGGGTATTGTTGGCACACTGCTTGATGTATAGATAAGATAGTGCATCCAGGAAAAGGCTGTGAAAGACTGGGAGAAGGAAGGAACAATAAAACAAGATGGTCAGTGTTACAGTTAAATTGTGTCTCCGAAAAAGATATATGAAAATGCTACCTCTGGTACCCGTGAGTGTGACCTCATTTGGAAATAGAGTTTTGCAGATGTAAGGTGGCTCAGTGGTGAAGAATCCACCTGCCAGGGCAGCAGATGCAGTCCCTGGGTCCAGAAGATCCCCTGGAGGAGGAAATGGCAATCCACTCCTGTATTCGTGCTTGGATGATCCTATGTATAGAGCAGCCTCGTGGGCTACAGTCCATAGGGTCTCCAACAGTCCAACTTAACTAGGCATGCCCATACACATTCATGTAACACTTATTTAATTAAATTATAGTTTATGTAAATTGAACAAAACAAAAATATTTTGTGTTTAAATATTTATCCTGACTCTAAATGTGGCTATTTGTGCATATTTTTTGTTTAATAAATGCTTAACTCTAAAAATAATTACTTGTATAATTCTATAATTTGAATGAGATATTTACAGATAGTATATGATATTGAGAATTTTATTGTCACTTTGGAATATGTATAGTCCAGAGAGGAATTGAGACAGATTTCTTGATAACACTTATAAAGGCAACTGTGATGACCATTATTAGACCTAGGCTTTAAAGAGTACTTACTATATCACACAATTTACAAGACCTTTCTCATTTATTTGTGAAAAACAAACAAAACTTAGAAGCTGCTGCAAATATTATACAGCCCATTCATATTCCAGAACTTTTATTATTAATCACTATACTGTTTAATGGAGAAGGCAATGGCACCCCACTCCAGTACTCTTGCCTGGAAAATCCCATGGACAGAGGAGCCTGGTAGGATGCAGTCCATGGGGTCACGTAGAGTCAGACACGACTGAGTGACTTCACTTTCACTTTTCACTTTCATGCATTGGAGAAGGAAGTGGCAACCCACTCTAGTGTTCTTGCCTGGAGAATCCCAGGGACTGGGGAGCCTGGTGGGCTGCCGTCTATGGGGTCGCACAAAGTCGGGACACGACTGAAGTGACTTAGCAGTAGCAGTAGCATACTGTTTGAGTAAATTACATAATTATATAGTCAAAGCTCTTACATTCACAGAACTAACTCCTTGCCTTTGTTAAAACAGAAGAAGCCATTTTAAAGGATTTTGATAAAATATTCTATGATCTTAATTTTCTCATTTCAAATCTACTAGTAACTAATTGGAGACAGACTGATTGATCAGAACATATGATTCGTGAGCCATAAATATAAACAAACCTAAGTCCAGGAGAGTAGTTGATAGATTGCCTAAGTATTTAACACAAAACAGACAATGAATAATTATTCATGTTTTTAGAAAAATGAGTTTGCAAATGTTTAATGTTTAGAGAATATTGCAAGGAACTGAGTACATCAGAAATTGATTATAAAGAGAAGAGCTAGTAAAGAAAAACAAAGTTAAAAAAATAAAAATAAAGCTTCAGGTAAGATAATGAAGAAAAAGGTATTAGAAAGACTTGCAAATACAACTGGGAAAAGGAAGAAAATTGATTGGATTTTCCCAAGAAACTATTTATGACTCTGTAAAATAATGCTGATAGAAGGTTGTGATCAAATCTTCTGCTGAAATGACTTTTCAGAAAAATCCCTTTTTTTTTTTTTTTTTTTTTTTGCCCATGAGAACAATTGTCAGATCTCTCTAGTTTTGGGAGTTATTAAAATTATTGTAAAAAGGTTTACATTAGAGAACAGTAATTTTTTTTCAAAATATTGCACTTATTAGATTCTCTATTTCAATCAAATGTATTTATAGAAATCATGAGGGAAACAAAAATATTTTTTCCTTCATAGTTCAAAGCTTAATGATCTATTACATAATAACTATCTAAATATGGGAAAAATGCAGAATTTTATTAAATTTTATGATTTCTTGTACCTAAATTAAGAGGATTTAGGTACAAATCCTCTTTGCTGTTCAGTTGCTAAGTCATGTCCGACTCTTTGCGACCCCATGGACTGTAGCCCTTCAGAGATTTTTCCAGGCAAGAATACTGGAGTGAGTTGCCATTTCCCTCTCTAGGGGATCTTCATGACCTAAGGATCAAATCAGCATCTCCTGTATTAGCAGAGATTCTTTATCACTGAGCCACCTGGAAAGTCTTTAACCTTACAAGTCTGTTAAAATTCCCTACTGAAAAGTCCTCCATTTCAAACCCAAAGGCTTGGATCCAGCAATATTATAAAGGAGCAAAAGAAACCTATATATATATTTTTTCAGCTTGTGTGTGTTTGTGTATACATATACAATGCAAATGTAGACATATATAAATATATAAACTATATAAAGTCACATGAACACTTTCGCAGCTCAGCCAGTTTTCCAGCTTCCTATACCAAGGAATGGAGTAAGAGCCTTATTCTGAATTTTTAAAGGAGAATAGAAGAGAATAAGGGTGACATTTTAGTTTTAGGAAATGAACCACAGGGAATAGGAAAGTCAGAATCCACACAGAGCAATGATCGGTAATATTTATAAATTTAAGTGGAGATGAATGGATTAAGCCATTTTAGTTCACACAGTTGTCTTGCAGTAGTTGGTTAATTTAACAAAAATGAGCCCCAAATGCTCAAGGAATCCATGTGATTGTGCTAGTATAATAGTGGGTGGTCGTATGTGAGGAAGAAAGTTCATTTAGGTGGCTTCCCTGGTAGCTCAGCTGGTAAAGAATCTGCCTACAATTCAGGAGACCCCAGTTCAATTCCTGGGTCAGGAAGTTCTGCTGGAGAATGGATAGGCTACCCACTCAAGTATTCTTGGACTTCCAGGTGGTTCAGATGGTAAAGAATCCACCTTCAACGTGGGAGACCTGGGTTCAGTCAATGGGCTGGGGAAGATCCCCTGGAGAAGAGAATGGCTACCCATTCCCAGTCCAGTATTCCCAGTTCAGTATTCTGGCCTGGAGAATTTCATGAACAGTGGAGCCTGGTAGGCTACAGTCCATGGGGTCCCAAAGAGGTAGACACGACTGAGACATGACCGAGAAACTTTCACTTCACTTAAGGGAATTGTTGTAGGACCACTGTAAACCAGGGCTGGAGATTGCTTTGTATGTATGTCTTGAGTGGAGAGGCAAATATGAAGTCAAGTGTGATAGAAAAAGTTGTCCATACTTCACACAAATATGAATATGCTCCCTTTAGTAAAGGAATTGCCAATAAAGCCAAATTTCTTTTTAAGTTAACTGTTTTGTTTGGTTGTGAAACTCTGGATTATTCATGTAGCCTTTATGAAAATACGCTTTATAAGAGTTTACTGTTTAACCCAATTCATAGGTGACTTCCCTACAGCTCAGAAGGTAAAGAATCTGCCTGCAATGCAACAGACCTGAGTTCAATTCCTGAGTCTGGAAAATCCTCTGGAATAGGAACTGGCAACCCACTCCAGTATTCTTGGCTGGAGAATCCTGTGGACAGAGGACCCTGGCAGGCTACAGCCCATGGGGTCACAAAAAGCAACATATGTTGGATATATTTGACATGATGGGATGTTATATGGGACATGTTGTATGGTATTTACATTTTTTTCTCCTTAGATCTGAAACTATGTTCTTTCTAAAAGTATCAGGCTTCTTGACTAATTGGGAAATATTATTTTGGAATAAATTTTTTTAAAGGCTATTCAAAATAAAATTACTACATACAGAAGATAGATTTTGAGAACCAAAATAATAAGACTTAGCTTAATTCAAAATATAAAGCCTAATGATAGATTTGATAAATGTAAATACAGCAACAGTGGTTTTTCCAGTAGTCATGAATGAATGTGAGAGTTGGATCATAAAGAAGGATGAGCGCTGAAGAATCTATGCTTTCAAATTGCAGTGCTGGAGAAGACTTTTGAGAGTTCCTTGGACTGCAAGATCAAACCAGTCAATCCTAAAGGAAATCAGCCCTGAATATTCATAAGAAGGACTGTTGCTAAAGCTGAGGCTCCAACCTGATATGAAGAGATGTCTCATTGAAAAAAATCAATCTTTCCCTGATGCTGGGAAAGACTGAAGAAAAGCGGAAAGGAGAAGTGGAGGATGAGATGGTTAGATAGCATCACCAACTCAATGACATGAATTTGAACAAACTCTGGGAGATAACATATGTAGGACAGAGGAGCCTAGGGTCTACAGGGTTGCAAAGAGTTGGAAACGACTTAGTAACTGAGCAACAATTTTGGGTAGAAAATCCTATTAATAAATTCTCTAAATTTAAGCAAAATTTATGGTCCCACAAAATAGGTTGGGCCAAGATTTAGCAGCTTATAATATGAAATCACTCTCTAGATGAATCCCAAACATTATGTCTCTCTCTTTCTGAGAAATAAACCATAAAAACATTCAAAATACCCTACAAGTCACATTGTAATTTGTACCATATAATAATTTGCATTCAAAATCACTGATAGTTTATAACAACTCTAGGAAGATAATGCAATGCCACATGGCCTATAGCTTGAACAATTTAGCCTTGTGGATAATTCTTTACTTAATAAATGTTTCTGGTAAAATCTGAATCACAGCCAACTCAATGTCAGGTTAAATCTCTGAATATACTGTCAAATTGGTAGATATTTCATTTTTCCCCCCCTTCGAGTGAACCAGACAAAATGTAATTTGGGTCAGAATCTGAACAGCTCTTTTGGATAAAACATATCTCAAACTTGAGTCTTCTTTGTCCTTGTTTTAAGTGTCTCTCCATGGCTGACATAGGAGAAAGCTTTTTATGAAGTATCGTTAATGATCAAATACTCAATTATACTAAAAAGTGTTTAGGATGTGTCAGTGATTAGAGTATTGCCTATACCCTTGCTGATGTAGTGACTATGAAATTTAGATGACCAGATATTGGGCCCTTAGTTACATTTATCAAATCTATCATTAGTCTTTAAATTTTGAATTTGACTGAGTCTTATTACCTTAGTTCTCAACATCTATCTTCTGCATGTAGTAACTTTATTCTGAATGACCTTTAGAGATATTTTATTCTAAAAATCATATTTTAGAATTTATCAAGAAGTCTTTTCCAAACCTAAAATTAAGGAGAAAAAAATATAAACCCCATACAACATGTCCCATATAACATCCCATAATGTCAAACGTATCTAGCATAGATTTAAGGAAACATGTAAATATGGAGCATGCACAGAAATCATGTTTTAATCTGGAAATCATTCACAAGAATCACTCTCAAATAACTTAGTATATGGACAAGATTAGTGCAGAGTAAAACACTAAGGTTACTAAAGGTTAGGTACAAAGTATGATTTTTCTTGAATGGAGGCTTAGAATTGGAATTCCTTTCAGAGATAGAAGGATACGTAAGGCAGAATGATGACAATCAAGGACTCTCAGAACTATGGTAAATGGAGACAGATTTCATAATAAATATTCTACCATTTAACCACTCTTCTCAAATCTGCTTTGCCACTACCCCTATCACTCCTTTACCCCACTCTCACGCTGGCTTAAGCACAGGTAACTGAAGACAAAATTCTATCAGCAGGAATAGAGCTGATGTGCCCAACCTTGGAACTGTGAGAAGCCCTGGGTAGCTGCCTTAACCACTAAAAATGGAATTTAAGGGAAACCAATTTCTCTGCCAAACTTACTCACAGATGAGTTAAAAGAACATCAATATCTCTGAAAGAGTCATGCATTCGGAAAAATATCATTTTTCAGCTCTTGACAATCTTAAAAATTGCTGTAGCATATAAAAACACAAACATGTCAATAGCTTTGGTTGTAAGACTGCAATAGACCCTAAATATTCTGACCAGTGAGCAACTTCTGTGTCCAAGAAGTAGTATCTTTAAATCAATTTTTATGCCCATGGTAACTCCCATGTAGAAATGATACATAAAATTTGTATTTTTTCTTTATAAAATGATATAGGTCAATAGTTGGTTCATGTTACAAAGCTCTACAAGGATATTGCAAAACAATAATTTGACATACAGGCAATTAGTTTCAGTTTCTTTATAGTATTCTGAAGAATGTTGCCTTTTTTTGGGAAAAAAGTTAAGGATCTTGGTTACATTGACAGACCAGCTTTTCTGCAGTAGATCCCTCCAGCAAAGGCTTAATATATCTGATTTGTCAAAGTCACTACTCCTGCTAATCTCTCCCACCAGTGTGAAATGCTGAGAGCTATCACCTATACATTTTCTTGTGCAGTGCAGAGAGAAAGATGGAAAATGGGCAGAAAGCAATCAGCACAAACATCAAATAAATGGCCTTTTAGAGCACAGTTATGAGAAAAATTCAAGAAAAATTAGTTACTGTATTCTATAAGATTCTTTTTGCAGCTCTCTCTTTGCCACTGCTGTTTGCTTGAATGTAAATTACTCCTAATTTTATTATTTTAGTAAGTTAATGAACATTTTAAGACTACACAAATATTTCCCATTAGTGTCAAATGGTATGTGTTTCATTGCTTTATGTAGTCAGAGTAGGGTAAATAAAGTAATATTAAACGTCAAATACTTTTAAAGCTTTAAAGCATTATTATTGTCATTTAACCTGAAATAACATTATTTAAGCCATCAGTTCAGTTCAGTCACTCAGTCGTGTCCAATTCTTTGCAACCCCATGAATCACAGCACACCAGGCCTCCCTGTCCATCACCAACTCCCGGAGTTCACTCAGACTCACGTCCATCGAGTCCGTGATGCCATCCAGTCATCTCATCCTCGGTCGTCCCCTTCTCCTCCTGCCCCCAATCCTTCCCAGCATCAGAGTCTTTTCCAATGAGTCAACTCTTTGCGTGAGGTGGCCAAAATATTGGAGCTTCAGCTTCAGCATCAGACCTTCCAATGAACACCCAGGACTGATCTCCATTAGGATGGACTGGCTGGATCTGCTTGCAGTCCAAGGGGCTCTCAAGAGTCTTCTCCAACACCACAGTTCAAAAGCATCAATTCTTCGGTGCTCAGCCTTCTTCACAGTCCAACTCTCACATCCATACACGACCACAGGAAAAACCATAGCCTTGACTAGACGGACCTTAGTCGGCAAAGAAATGTCTCTGCTTATTTAAGCCATAGTTTTAACATTATATTAGTCTAAAATATTCTATTTAAATTTAAAAGAATACCTTTGGGAAGTTTCAGAAAACATATAGCAAACAAATTTGTTTTTAACTCTATCAGCACAAATCAGTTCAGTTCAGTTCAGTTCAGTTAGTCATGTCTGACTCTTAGTGACCCCATCACCAACTCCCTGAGCTTGCTCAAATTCATGTCCATCGATTTGGTGTTGCCATCCAACCATCTCATTCTCTGTTGTCCCCTTCTCCTCCTGCCTTCAATCTTTCCCAGCATCAGGGTCTTTTCCAACGAGTTGGCTCTTTGCATCAGGTGGCCAAAGTACTGGAGCTTCAGTATCAGTCACTCCAATGAATACTCAGGGTTTATTTCCTTCAGGATTTACTGGTTTGTTTGATGTTGTTACATTTGAGGATCAGCTTTTAAGTTTTCCTTTATTATGATTGATTTACCAAATAATTAATATTCAATAGTCATAACTAAGAAGTATCTGATTGTTCTAGGTTCCTAAATCATTGAAGTCAATTGATTCACGAGTAAGACTGGCTAGGCATGAACATCATCAACATCATTACAAATACTTCTATACAGTATAATCTCTTATGCCAGGCACAAGATTCTAAAGATCATGTTTATTAAATTTTTTAATTTTTATAACTGTTGAACACATATCAATTGCACATATGATAAAGCTGGGCACATAGAGATAAAGTAACTTGTTAAAAGCAACACAGCCATTAAGTGGTATAACCTGAACTCAAGCTCAGTCTACAAAGCAGTGGCTCCTGATGTCTTGTTTTGAACATGACACCAAGCACACTTTCATCATACTTTAAGAAGAATAAGAAATGCACTAGCTCAGTACTTTCAAACCTGTTGCAAATATTACACCTGCTTTTGATGATTTGGATCCTGACTATGGCACATTTTAGGTAGCGCTAAGTCCATTCTCTCAGATCTGTAGTGTCTTGCACCAAATACCAAAGAAAATTATTTGATGATCCTATGCCAATGAGAATATTAAAGTACTGGACGCAAATAACTTCATCTACACCTTGGAGTTTTGCAAGGTCAATGGAAGGGTATTAAACTTGCATTTGTTTAACAGAGTTTACTTCTGATTGTAGAGGGATTTTACAACTTATTTTCTGTCTCTGTATAATTTAAATATGCTAATAAAGTTAATAATTGTAATAGTAATAATCTATACCTATATCAATAATTATATACTCCATTTCTTAGTATGCTCACTAATGAGAGTAATAATCTACACATATATCAGTATTGGGGTTTTCCCAGGTGGCGCTAGTGACAAGAAACCCATCTGCTAATGCAGGAGACATAAGAGATGTGGGTTTGATCCAAGGGTTGGAAAATCCCCTGATGGAGGTCATGGCAACCCACTCCAGTATTCCTGCCTGGAGAATTCCACAGACAGAGGAGCCTGGAGGGCTACAGTCCAAAGGGTCTCAAAGAGTCAGACATGACTGAGAAACTTAGCACACATTCCCGTAATAATAACTATATATTTGATGGTAAAACCTTTTCTTCTTTCCATAATAGAAGCAGGCTATGTAAATGTAATACACATTTTTAAATTCTAATGAGGATCTTTCACTTTGAAACTACCATATATTCAAGACTAGAGGGATATCACCCATTTAGTGCTCACCTAGAGAGGTAATATATTACAGTATCTGCCTCGTCACTACTCTGAATGTGGGCTCCATCGTTGCCAGTGGTTCTCGGGTATTTTCTATTTCAGCAGTGTTCTTGGAGTCTTAGTATACTTTTTCATTTGAAGAGAATGGAGAACCTTATGCTGCCATTCCTTCACCCTTTGACTCAAAGCCTGTTGCCTTATTACTAAACATTGAGAACAGTAGAAGAGGAAACATCATCACAATAAAATTCTAATAATTATTATTTATTGATCATTTGTAAGACACCAAGTACTATATTAAATATGCATATCATTTCAGGCTATGTTCACATATAAAGTATAACAATCATATGTAGAATAAACAAGTATCATCTACCTTAACACAGATAAGGAAACAAAGGCTTTAGGAATTTTAGGCAACCTGCCCAGGGTTATACAGCTAACCGGGGCAGCAGAAATGGTTCTGGGATTAAGTCCCTGCTCCTAATGAGCACGTATTTCAGTGCTGTATTGAAACATGTCTATAGCTGTAAGGCATAAATAAAAATATCTTCTGTTGTAATTGTCCTGTTTGAGTGTCTGTGCCTTATTTATTTATTTTTGAACAGCTTTATTGAGATATAACCGACATGCAAACAACTGCACATATTTAATGGGTCTGTGCCTTGTTAATGTCAGCTGACAGAGGCTGAAAGTATTAAGAAAGAAAGGAAAACATCAGCTTTGGGATCCTGCTCTTATAGCTTTGTTCTGTGTATTTCTAGGAAAGGAGAGGGTGTATTTTCTAAGGAGGGGTCACCTTATCCCTTGGTGTGTAGATTGGATGCTCTCGTTCTAGATTTCTCTGTGGAATGGCATGCAGTATAAATTGACATGTACTCCACACTTATATCCAAGATTTGAATCATCCACTTACTGGAAAGGTAAGGAGCAATATACACTATCATTATAATGCCATATCAATACACTGACAATGTTTCAACATATTAAAATAATTTTCTGCTTTTCACTTTCCATCCCTTCAAAATGAAGAGTTTCTAACACCTCAAAGCCTGTGCTTGGCCAATTGAAGTATTTTTCTAATTAAATTATGGAAAAATTTGGTTCTCTCAGCCCTCTCACACACACACACTGCGCACTTACACACAGTTCAGTTCAGTTCAGTCGCTCAGTCGTGTCCGACTCTTTGCGACCCCATGAATCGCAGCACGCCAGGCCTCTCTGTCCATCACCAACTCCCGGAGTTCACTCAGACTCACGTCCATCGAGTCCGTGATGCCATCCAGCCATCTCATCCTCTGTAGTCCCCTTCTCCTCCTGCCCCCAATCCCTCCCAGCATCAGAGTCTTTTCCAATGAGTCAATTCTTCGCATGAGGTGGCCAAAGTACTGGAGTTTCAGCTTTAGCATCATTCCTTCCAAAGAAATCCCAGGGTTGATCTCCTTCAGAATGGACTGGTTGGATCTCCTTGCAGTCCAAGGGACCTTCAAGAGTCTTCTCCAACACCACAGTTCAAAAGCATCAATTCTTTGGTGCTCAGCCTTCTTCACAGTCCAACTCTCACATCCATACATGACCACAGGAAAAAACATAGCCTTGACTAGACAGACCTTTGTTGGCAAAGTTAATGTCTCTGCTTTTGAATATAGTATATAGGTTGGTCATAACTTTTCTTCCAAGGAGTAAGCGTCTTTTACTTTCATGGCTGCAGTCACCATCTGCAGTGATTTTGGAGCCCCCAGAAATAAAGTCTGACACCGTTTCTACTTTTTCCCCATCTATTTCCCATGAAGTGATGGGACCGGATGCCATGATCTTCATTTTCTGAATGCTGAGCTTTAAGCCAACTTTTTCACTCTCCTCTTTCACTTTCATCAAGAGGCTTTTTAGTTCCTCTTCATTTTCTGCCATAAGGGCGGTGTCATCTGCATATCTGAGGTTATTGATATTTCTCCCGGCAATCTCGATTCCAGCTTGTGTTTCTTCCAGTCCAGCATTTCTCATGATGTACTTCGCATATAACTTGCCCCCATATCATTAGTAGTCATATTTTTAGATGTCAAATAGTAGAAAATTTTGTTCCATTTATATTGGTGTAAGTGAAATACATGATTCTGACACGTGTTTTAAAATGTCACAAAGGTGAAATTTTTTGCCCATATAGAATATTAAAATTTAATATAGTATAAAATCTCTGTGTCAAATTATATTAGGTTATAGAAATGGGAAAAGTATGCATTATATATAACTCATGACTGAATTCTTTATCTAGATTGTCTCATTAAATTCTATAAGATAGATGCTATTATCTCCATGTTAGAAAATGTAGTTGTCACGGGTTTAGGTTACATGTTCAGTTTCTCACAACTGGTGGATATTGCAACTGGGATTTGAACCAAGTTTACCTGATCCTCACATACTTGTTTTTAACTGTGTATCTATAGAGAACAAGTTGGGAGCATAACAGAAAAGAATTTCTGAATGTAGGCCTCAGTTTCATCATTGCTTGTTCAGAAAGTGTCGCAAAATCCGGTTTCTGTCATCCTGACGGTACAGTAAAGAATTAGGCGTCAAGATCTTGGTACTAAAGCATCTTGATTTTTTTTTTATTTAATGGTAAATGTAATTCAAGTAATGAGGGAAGTAATATTGTTTTTACAGTCATTTACTTTTCAGAGTATAAAATCAATAATATTTTATCAAAAGTATATCTAATATCTAACATACCTAATATAGGAGACTCCATCTACCCACCTAGCTCTCAGCAATCTGTTTATTATGTATGTATTTGTACAATTTAATAATTGGTACATTTTTATTTTAAATCTTATAAAGTAATTAGCAGCTATAAAATAAAAGTTAAATATAGTATAAAGTCTTAAATTTGGCATCAGACTTTTTCTGCTCCTAACAATGAACTACATAATTTAATTCATGACCAGGTTAAATTTAGGATTTTAAAAATATATTACTGAAAGATAAATAGGACATGAGATTTTAAAACCTACATCAACTACTGATCTATTTTTATCTTTTTTAGGAATAATTCATTTTGGACTAACTCTTTTTGGTCACCTAGAGTCATCATCCTGGAGAAGGCAATGGCGACCCACTCCAGTACTCTTGCCTGGAAAATCCCATGGGTGGAGGGGCCTGATAGGCTGCAGTACATAGAGTCGTTAAGAGTTGGACATGACTGAGCGACTTCACTTTCACTCTTCACTTTCATGCACTGGAGAAGGACATGGCAACCCACTCCAGTGTTCTTGCCTGGAGAATCCCAGGGACGGAGGAGCCTGGTGGGCTGCCATCTATGGGGTCGCACAGAGTCGGACACGACTGAAGCGACTTAGTAGCAGCAGTAGCAGGAGCTCTGCACATATGATTTCTCTGACTTTCCATACAGTTCCATTCAAAATCCTACTAACATTTTTAAATAACTACTAAAACTTTGTACTCCATCTTTACTGTAACCTATAAGAGAGTAATTGTTTTATATCTGTCAACTGAATAAACTGAGATTCAATAAATTAAGGTAATTTTATCAAGATTTCTAAATCAGTAAGAGTGAAAAATAGAGTCTAGTATAAAAACTACTGTCTTCTGTGTCTATTTCCAAGACTTGCTAACTAAAACATGAAACCCTTCTCAGTCTTTACCTTGGTGTCCAAAAATGAACATCACTAGGATCAGCAGCTTCAGCCTTCACTGAATGTTACCCTCAGCCTGACCTCCCGTTGTTATTCTGGATGCTTCTTTATGTTCTTGGTCCTTGAAACACATCTTCTGTCCTGCATACTAGAACTATAGGGATTTTCAGACAGTGTTCCATGAAGCTTTGGGGGCTATATTTGGATTGTACTACAGTTATATTTGAAACTAAAAGATGTTTTTAAAATCTGAATATCATTTCTAAATATTTACAAACTTCATCCTAATGAGTCAAATGCTTTGAAGTTTTTCTCATCCTGAAACAACAAACTAATGAATCCAAAATTGTGTTATGCCAGCATAATTTAGATATTTTAAGGAGAAAATATATTTAAAAAAATAGGCATGGCTCTTTCCTAATGTCATATTTACTCTGGGGGACTTCAAGCATTGTGTATTGTGAAAATGGTAAGTCTGCACACAGTACTGATACCATTCCATGCCACCTCTATAGATTTCAGAGTGCTACTCTCCGTTCAGTTTCTGATGAAGGATCTGACACCACTGATTCTTGTTCTATTTCAGGTTATCTTTAGCTTGTAGTCTTCATTTTCCATTCTCTGATACAAAACTCCCTAAGGCAAACAGTCTTTTATAAATATAAAAGCCTCCCTTGCTTCTTTTCAAAAACTTCTTTGAATATATTTTCCAAATCTATTTCTAATCAAAGGGATGTCATGGAAATGGAAAGAAATGAACCAGGTGTGAGAGACCTTGAGAAAAAGAAATTGCATGACTTAACATTTGATTCTAGGGCACTGTGTCAGTCATATGGGCCTTTCCAGGTGGCTCAGTGGTGAAGAATCTGCCTGCCAAAGCAGGAGATGCATGAGAGGCTGGTTTGATCCCTGGGTCGGGAAGATCCCCTGGAGGAGGAATTGGCAGCCACTCCAGTATTCTTGCCTGGCAAATTCCATGGACAGAGGAGCCTGGTGGGCTGCAGTCCAGGAGGGAGCAAAGAGTTGAACATAACCGAGCGGCTGAGCAGCCGCACATGTCTGTCACACATGACAGAGGACAAGACTATGATAATATTTAGGGACTGACTGACAGTGGGAAGGATGGCTATGAAAATCATGGGGGCAAAATGGTTAGTGCAATGGTAACCTAATAAACATATTAGGAATGGAAGAAAATACGGTTGCCTTCTGAGAAGTATCACATAAAGACAATTGTTAGTGGATATCTGAGATATAAAAAATACCTCAAAAGAATAATGACTAACCTGTTTGTAGTAATGTGTGCCAGGCATTCTTATAGCTGGTATTTATTTATTTTTCTTATTTAATCTTAATCATTTTGTAGAGATGGAAATGTTATGTTCATTACAGTGACGAGGGAGTTTATCTCCCTTGCCTAAATTCACAAATAGTGGTGGAAGAACTGAAATAAAGTTTGTCAGACACAGGACCTTGCAGCCATAGCAACCAGCCTTGCTTGAAGAATTGAAAGTAACAAATGAAAACAATTTCCAAGTTACTTATAGGAGTCAATTTTATTTTCTTGTCATGACATAGAGTATCATCTCAGAAAAGATACATGGATTAATGAGAATAAAAAAATCCAGCTTTTTATAAAACTTTTCTAATTAAATGTCATAGGCTTCTTTAATATACTGTGTGTATGTGTGTTTGAGTGTGTGTGTGTGTATCAGTTAGTGTTGGACATAAAGTGTCAATGTTAATTAAATAATGTTATGAGTGTTTTTTACCTGTCACAATAATTACATAATGGACCATCCCACAAAAGAATAGCCATGGTTATCAACGTAGAATTATCACAGTGTTTTTTCTGTTAATACCCCACATTTACCGCACAGTGTTAAACCTAGTTTCCCTTAGTCTAGTAGACAATAATAATCAAGTAAATAATAAAATATCAAGTAGAGAAAGTGTGGTGATGGTATGCAGAGTGACCACAGGAGGAGGAAGCTACAGCAGTCTTTCTGAGGAGGTGGTATTTGATGCATATAGATAAATGAGGGAGTTATCAGTAAGGGTGTCTGCCTTAAAATTTTTTAAGCCAAACCTACTTATGCACACCTAGAGATCATTTGTCAGCTTATTAACTGTCCTAGAGAAAAACCATCCCATGTTCCCTGCTATCAGAAATACTCTAAAGATGTTAGAATATCTCTCTTGGTCTCCATGATCCAGCTTAACTCATTTGAACAGAAATCAGTTGTTATATCTTCCTGAGTAGTGCTCATCTGATTCTATAAAAACTGATAGCAAACTTTTAAGTTTATCTATCAGTGGATCACACATAAAACAAATTTATCTGTCAAGAATCTGTTGTATGGGGTTAACCACATTTGAAAGAAATATAGAAAAAAAAAGAAAACTCTTTATAATTCCTAGAATATAGTCTGAATTTTAAAGACACAAGGAAAGTTAGAATTATCATATTTGTATTAACACCAGAAATAATGCGCCTAGAAAAGTCAAGTCAAAGCAATATGAAACATGTCTATGATGGATAGAGATTAATCTAAACATCAGAGTACATGTTATACACACACACACACACACACACATATACGCACTCACACTAACCTTTTTATTTTCACTGATATTTCATATAATCCCTTTATTTTCTTCTAGAGACAGATTTAACTCTGTGCTCAGTGTCCTTCTCTTCCTTTCTTCTAACCTGCAGTTGACTAAAGTTTCCTTGACCTCTTATTTCCCATGCTGAAATTTTCACTGTATATTTCAAAGTAGGTTGTATTCACTCATTAGTTACAGGTCATTATCCCCCTCCCCTGTAATTTCTCATCATATCTACATTATTATTAGTCTTATTTCTCTGTAATTTTTTATTCTAGGTAAATGTCCAAATACTGTAATATCTAAAGGTGTTTACTCTATAATTATTAATACTAAAAAGCAAGTGATTTTAGTTTTAAGTGAATTCTACTTTGAAATATATTTTCTAGAATAATGATTGAAGCAAATAATTTTTCTCCCTATTTATTGTAACCCAAAAGAGCTTAATTGATATAACTTCCTTATCTGTACATTTCTTTTCAGATGTTGCTTCTCAGTTTGGTTAAAAATTCTCCACCAGGAAGCTTTGCTTAAATCTCACAGACCTCAAAATAAAGATAACCACATCAGCATTTGCACCATTTCTCATATGTTGGCTCGTTTATTACTTATTTTGTTGAAAGTTAAGAATATATTATTAATATGATAGTAAAAAATCTGTTTATTCTACTCCCTTCCTATGCTTTCTCTTTCCATTAATTTGTTTATCTAAAGAAACAGTTAATATATGAAGCAAGACAGTGATGCTCAGTAGTAAAATAAAAAAAAATAAAAATAGAAACATGGTCATTTAAATCAAATATTGTTTACAATAGAGGGTATTTTGTTGGCTGACCCAGAATATAATATGCTTGTTGGGTATGTCTCCATTTTATCAAAGGGTGAACATAGCTCTTGGTACAATTCACTGTAAGACTGCTGATATTTCAAAATGTGTTTAAACATGAGTGATAAAGGTCATGGAGAAAGGGAGGGAGGGAAAGAGAAAACAAGGAGAGGTGTATGAGGCCCATGACTGAGTTTTGCAGCCCTTTTAAACATATGGTCCAGTAAAAGAGAAAGAATAGACAAAGAAGCCACCAAAAAGTAGGAAAATAAATACATTTATAAAAATGTGGAATCAGGGAATTAAAGGTTGATATGTTTCAAAAAGGACTGAATAGTCAACGTTTATATACTAGTGGGAAAGCAAGATGAGAACTGAAAAGTGTCCAATGGATTTACCAACGAGAAAGTCAAGTGGCTACCTGAGAAGGTTTGGAAGAGGCATGGAGGTAGAGTAAGACTGAAGAGAAGTGGAGGCAGGCAGGGTTGTGAAAGTGGTATCTAACAACAAAAACCCCTTTGAGAAGTTTGTGGATACAGGCAGAAATATGGATGCAGCTGGAGGAGAATGTGCCATCCCAGCCATGAATTCGTAGGAATATAGAGTTAACACAGACTTCCAGCCATGAATTCGTAGGAATATAGAGTTAACACAGACTTCCAGTGGGAAGGATTTTATGGAGAAAATAAAACTGATGCTTAGAAGAGATTTGACTTGCCTGAGGTGACTACCCCAGAAGTCAGCAGTAGAGGAGAGGTTGAACACTAATAGAAGTCTGGGGCTTTCCTCTCACTATGAAAAGTGCAAAGAGAAGAATGGGTGTAGAATGAAGTAAGCTTTTTATATTTGGAGGTAAAAGAACATGAGGAGACCCCACCAGATGACACCTACTTTCCCAGTGAAACAGAAGGAAAGACTGTCATCTGCAGGAAATGAAAAGAAGGGAAAGAAATATCTAACAAGTAAAGAGCAGACTTTGAAAACAATGTCTGGAAGGAGAGAATGTGTAACAAAGGTGTCTCATTGTCTTTGTGATTTTGAAATAAGACATTTGCATGCTGTTCATAAACTTCAACCTTTCCCTGCAATTTGGAAAACTCAGCAGTGGCCATAGCACTGGAAAAGCTCATTTTTCATTCCAATCCCAAAGAAAGGCAATGCCAAAGAATGGTCAAACTGCCGGACAATTGCACTCATCTCACACACTAGTAAAGTAATACTCAAAATTCAACAAGCCAGGCTTCAGCAATATGTGAACTGTGAACCTCCAGATGTTCAAGATGGTTTTAGAAAAGGCAGAGGAACCAGAGATCAAATTGCCAACATCCGCTGGATCATCAAAAAAGCAAGAGTTCCAGAAAAACATCTATTTCTGCTTTATTACTATGCCAAAGACTGTGTGGATCACAATAAACTGTGAAAAATCATGAAAGAGATTGGAATAGCAGACAACCTGACCTGCCTCTTGAGAAATCTATATGCAGGTCAGGAAGCAACAGTTAGAGCTGGACACGGCACAACAGACTGGTTCCAAACAGGAAAAAGACTACGTCAAGGCTGCATATTGTCACCCTGCTTATTTAACTTATATGCAGAGTACATCATGAGAAACACTGGACTGGAAGAAGCACAAGCTGGAATCCAGATTGCTGGGAGAAATATCAATAACCTCAGAAATGCAGATGACACGACCCTTATGGCAGAAAGTGAAGAGGAACTAAAAAAACCTCTTGATGAAAGTGAAGGAGGAGAGTGAAAAATTTGGCCTAAAGCTCAACATTCAGAAAACTAAGATCATGGCATCTAGTCCCATCACTTCATGGGAAATAGATGGGGAAACAGTGAAAACAGTGTCAGACTTTATCTTTGGAGGCTCCAAAATCACTGCAGATGGTGAATGCAGCCAAGAAATTAAAAGACGCTTACTCCTTGGAAGGAAAGTTATGACCAACCTAGATAGCATATTCAAAAGCAGAGATATTACTTTGCCAACAAAGGTCCATCTAGTCAAGGCTATGGTTTTTCCAGTGGTCATGTATGGATGTGAGATTTGGATTGTGAAGAAAGCTGAGTGCCAAAGAATTGATGCTTTTGAACTGTGGTGTTGGAGAAGAGTCTTGAGAGCCCCTTGGACTGCAAGGAGATCCAACCAGTCCATTCTAAAGGAGATCAATCCTGGGTGTTCTTTGGAAGGAATGATGCTAAGGCTGAAACTCTATAATAGTTTGGCCACCTCATGCAAAGAGTTGATTCATTGAAAAAGACCCTGATGCTGGGAGGGATTGGGGGCAGGAAGAGAAGGGGATGACAGAGGATGAGACAGCTGGATGGCATCACCGACTCGATGGTCATGAGTCTGAGTAAACTCCAGGAGTTGGTGATGGACAGGGAGGCCTGGCGTGCTGCGATCATGGGGTGACAAAGAGTCGGACAACTGAGCGACTGAACTGAACTGAACTTTCTCTGCAATGATAAACTGATAAGAACGTTTCAAGAGGGAAGAGATAATTTTACCTGAAGTGAGCATGAAGTGTGCTGGGAAGACATCACTATATAAAGTAGCCTCTATGCTGAGCTATAAAGGATGCATAAAACCTGGACACCAGACAATAGAAAAACCACGTTCTTGGCATAAATAACTAAAGTAAAGGGATAAAGGTGAAAAATTCTGGGAGGTCCTGCTGTGCTATACTCACACACAGGAGCTACATGCATCATACATTTGCTTTCTTTTCTGACTTGTGAAATTGAGTGTGTGCATGTGATAAATATAATTTCTAAAGGTAAAGGTAATAATGAAACTATATATATATATATACACACACACACACACACATATATGTTTACTTTTTGCTGTCGTTGTTGCCTGCTGCAGGTGCCTAAGGGCAATACACACTTTTTAAGAGGGCAGAAACCACAGAATGTTAACTGAATTATTGATATTGTTATCATTTTATTAACTATAAGGACCTATGGTGATATAATTTTCTTTGGCCTTAGCTCCCCTTTAGACCAGACTCTCTTTCAAGGGCAGGGCTGCTTTATATTTCTTTTACTACAATGTACACAGCACAAGTATTTAAAATGGGTTATATTCAATGGATGCATAATTTAAAAGAGGATAAAAGGGGAAAATGGCATTGCAACAGTAGTTCAGGATCATGTATTAAAGACTCAAATTATTTTTTAAACTTGAAAAATTAATTCTCATTGCCTTTATTGTTGTCCCTGACTGTTCCTGACGCTGCATGTAAAATACTCTCCTTTAGTTTTCCTCGGATAAAACCTCAATACAAATTATTTTCAAGTACGTCTGTTGAATCATTCTTAAATCTACATGTGTTATACATTTCTTTAAAAGCTGCATATTTCTTCTCCTTGATCTTAAGGAAGGTGGATATTCAATAAATACTTATTAAAATGATCAAATGAACATGAATATTTATTACTGACTTATTAGAGTTGCATGTGCGATAAGGGTGGTATTATTAGCATATCCGACGTTATTGGTATTTCTCCTGGCTATCATGATTCCAACTTGTGATTCATCCAACCCAGCATTTCACATGATGTACTTTGCATAAAAGTTAAATAAACAGAGTGACAAGATTCAGCCTTGACACACTCCTTTGTCAACTTGGAACCAGTCCATTGCTCCATGGCCAGTTCTAACTGTAGCTTCTTGACCTGCATACAGATTTCTCAGGAGGCAGATAAGATACTATGGTATTCTCATCTCTTTAAGAATTTTACAAGGGTCGCAAAGAGTCAGACACGACTGAGCGAATGAACTGAACTGAACTGAACTGAACTGATGATCCACACAGTTAAAGGTTTTGGTGTAGTCAATAAAGCAGAAGTAGATTTTTTTTTTCTGGAACTCTCTTGTTTTTTCTGTGATCTAACAGATGCTGGATATTTGATCTCTGGTTCCTCTGCCTTTGCTAAATCCAGCTTGAATATCTGGAAGTTCTTGATACATGTACTATTTGAAGCTTTACTTGGGAATTTTGAGCATTACTTTTCTTATGTGTGAGATGAGTGCAATTTTGCAGTAGTTTGAACATTCTTTAACATTGCCTTTCTTTTGGATTGGAATGAAAACTGACCTTTTCCAGTCCTATGGCCACTGCTGAGTTTTCCAAATTTGCTGGCATATTGAGTGCAGCACTTAAATTGCATCTTCTTTTAGGATTTGAAATAGCTCAATTGGAATTCCATCACCTCCACTAGCTTTGTTCTTAGCGATGCTTCCTGAAGGCCACTTGACTTTGCATTCCAGGATCTCTGCTCTAGGTGAGTGATCACACCATTGTGGTTATCTGCATCATGAAGATCTCTTTTGTATAGTTCTGTGCATTCTTGCCACCTCTTCTTAATGTCTCCTGCTTCTCTTAGGTCGATACTCTTTCTGTCCTTTATTGCGCCTGTCTTGCATGAAACGTTCCCTTGCTATCTCTGATTTTCTCGAAGAGATCTCTAGTCTTTCCTATTCTATTGTTTTCCTCTATTTATTTGCCTTGGTCACTGAGGAATAATTTCTTATCTGCCCTTGTTATTCTTTGGGACTCTGCATTCAGATGGGTATATATTTCCTTTTTTCCTTTGTCTTTCACTTCTTTTCTCAGCTATTTTTAAGGCCTCCTCAGAAAACCATTTTATCTTTTTACATTTCTTTTTCTTGGGGATGGTCTTGATCACTGACCCCTATACAATGTCATGAATCTCTGTTCATACACATTCAGGCACTCTATCAGATATAATCCCTTGAATCTATTTGTCACTTCCACTGTATACCTGTTAGGGATTTGATTCAGGTCATACATGAATGGTCTACTGGTTTTCCCTACTTTCTTCATTTAAGTCTGAAGTTTTCAGTAAGGAGTTCATGATCTGAGCCACATTCATCTCCTGGTCTTGTTTTTGCTGACTGTATAGAGCTTCTCCATCTTCAGCTGCAAAGAAAATAATGTATCTGATTTTTCAATTCTGATTTTTCATTTCTGCTTTATGGCAGAAAGCAAAGAGGAACTGAAAAGCCTCTTGATGAAGGTGAAAGAAGAGAGTGAAAAAGCTGGCTTAAAACTCAACATTCAGAAAACTAAGATCATGGCATCTAGTCCCAATACTTCATGTCAAATAGATAGGGAAATAATGGAATTTGTGACAGACAGAAAGCTGAGCACTTAAGAATTGGTGCTTTTGAACTGTGGTGTTGGAGAAGACCCTTGAGAGTCTCTTAGACTGCAAGGAGATCCAACCAGTCCATCCTATAGGAAATCAGTCCTGAATATTCATTGGAAGGACTGATGCTGAAGCTGAAACTCCAATCCTTTGGCTACCTGATGCGAAGAACTGACTCATTCGAAAAGACCCTGCTGCTGGGAAAGATTGAAGGTGGGAGGAGAAGGGGATGACAGAGGATGAGATGATTGGATGGCACCACCGACTCGATGGACATGAGTTTGAGCAATCTCCAGGAATCTGTGATAGACAGGGAAGCCTGGTGTGCTGCATTCCATGGGGTTGCAAAGAGTCTGACATGAATGAGCGACTGAACTGTAACTGTATAGTGACATTACTAGTTGCTTACATCTTTGAAGCTGGGAGCACAACTCTGGAATAAACTCTTAAAAAAATTCATATTCATATTTCATGGGTACTTATATAGTCACAGATATATTCAAACTACTGGAAACTACAAAGTACACCTTAAAACATAGATTTAGCCTTCAATGCAGCTGACTGGTTTTAAAGTCTTTTTGATATTTAATGCATCTTTTTCTGAACAAATGCTCACCAAGAAAATGATTTACATGAATGCAAACTTAAAATGATTAGTTTCTGTGGGACTCATATTACTATAATGAATAAATCTGCCATTATCTTATATTAAATGTGCATATATCAAATATTTGTATATATTCATGTATATATATGCATATGCATATGTTGACATACTCAACTGTTTCCTGTCATTTTAGACAGACATGAATCCAAGTAGAATTAATAATAGGGAGGTTTTATTTTTTTTTTTGGAAATACCAAAGCACATTACAGATAAAAGGAATTATTATGAAAAACAAAACTTTATATTCTGTATATATATGTGCATTTATATTATTTAGAGCTTAAGTGCCATAGTAGAAAAATGCCGTAGTAGACAAACTCATCCAGCATTTCCATCCCCAGCTTTTCCAATGTTTAAAAGGTAAAGAAGTTAGAGTGGATTGGAAATGCTTTCAAGTAAACCCAGACATCAAATCTGGTTGGGTTCTTGAAGCTTTATGGTGGTGAGCTTCAGAGCATTAATAACAACACTGGTCAGGGGAAAATTTATACATGGATTCACTCTCAGCCACAGTGTCAGAATGCTGACTTTTTTCCTTTTGTCCTGACCAGGAGATCTAGAGTATAAAACGCAAAATAACATCACATTTCATTCTGGAAACGAGTACTTTAAGACTCCCCTACCTCCAGTACAAATTTAACATGTGCAGTATGACTTAGTGTTCCAGTTTTATTTCGCTATAACATACAGGCAAAAAGCACCATGAAAAAACAGTTCAAAAGAAAAGGAAACATTTTATGACTTGTTACATAGAATAGCTTCTCCACTCCCTGACCACATTATGGTTTAAAAGGATTTCTTATCAAACTCTCACCACTGCAAAGAAAAAGAAAGCTTCTTTTACCAGAGTGGAATAAAGCTTCAAACTTGTTATAACATTTTCTGTAGCTCCTGTTTGAAAAGACAGACCCAAAGCAGCTTTGTGTACATGACTGATCTGGGTGATCTCCAGTCTCTGTGCTCACACACATGCACACACACACACCACAAAAAACAGTATAATTGGCTCTCAAAAAAGTGTTATAAATATTCCTCATGATGGTACTTGCATGTTGAATCTAGTCACTGTTACCCTGGTAGACATTTTCTAAACAGGCCAATTGATGTTGTGTCTTTCAATACTTGCCGTTTGATTTCCTCTATTCATTGCTGAGATTAGTGTCTTTAAAGAAACCATAAAATTGTGAGTGTCAGTTATACTATTAATACTATGTCAATATCTTTGGGTTTTGAAAGTGTGGTTCAAGATTTTTTTAAAAAGCATTTTAAATCAATATGGCATCAATAAATAAATTTACTTGGTATCTGTATGTCTTCATTTTTAACTGGACAATATTCAGTCTATTATTTATATGCTAAGGGAAACCAATATTACTAGGTCTCCATAATTCACAATTTGATCAAAATCAAGTGACCTATCACATCTCTGCTCTGCACAGAAACCATACCGATAATGCATACAATTTACCCTAGAATCTGAGACCAACTCACCTGGATTTTTAAGTCTTGTTAAATGTCCCACTATTCCTCTGCTGAGACCTCCAAAGGGGTCCAAACACAATCACAACCTTCAATTTTTATGACAGCAATGAAGGGGTTAAACTGCCTGGACTTTTTTCTATTTTTAAAAATTTAAATATTTACAGGAGCATTAACTGATCATAACTATGAGTGACATATTTCTGTTACCAAGAAAAAGTGAACACTAGATCAAAAAATAAGCCTCAATAAAAACCAGTCTCAAATTGTATCATTTCTAACAATATCTGAGCAATACATCGATCTTACAACTACATGAGTATGTGATCTTTGCCTTTCTTCCCATGAGTGTAAGGTCTGGTTAAACAATCAGCAGTGCCACCTTTTGAAAGTATGAATTAATTACATAGAAGATTGCAGGGTTATTTTGCATTTTCATATTTGATAGGTTATTTTTCATCATACAAATTAAACAAGTATACCAAAATAATTTACAACTATACAATTATAATTGTATAAAGGTCTAAAAATTAAAAATTATAATTCATAAGATATGTCTCCTAGAATTAGGTAAAAATCTAGATATTCTACAAGCGTAAAATTCTATGTATTTCTGAGTCTTTAAAAGTAAAATCTTTAACTAAATTTAAAGAACTTAAATCCTTGAAAGCAGAACATTCCTTATTTTTATCTGTAGATACCAGTGCCATTTAAAAATTTAAATATAATTCAGAATACTACAGATGGATATACATACACTACCCTTCCAAGAACACAGACGGCTTATCTTCTCATTATGTTACTTAGAGAGGCAGAGTGTGGAGGAAGAAGCCCTTCATACTTATTTTAAGGTTTGTATCTGTGAACAATTATCTCATTTGCCTTTATAAAATTTTCCACTAACATATTCTCATTTAATTCTTTCATCAGAATAATGAAGAGGGTGTTAAGTTTCTCTGTTTCACACATGAGAAAAATAAGGCTCATAAAAAGAAATGATTTGACAAATTACTAAATTCTTAAAGATAGGATCTTCTGATGTTGTCAACTAGGTCTTAAACCACTTTTTCTAAAACAGGATTTCCAAGATGAAAAAAAAAAAAAGTTTTTGCCTTCAGTTTTTTTCCAGTGGAATTGCTGAATCATATGGTAGTTCTAATTTTAATTTTTTGAGGAACTTCCAGATTGTTTTCTATGTGATTGAACCAATTTACATTCCCATTAATAGTATACTAGGATTCCCTTTTTACCAAATACTTGCCAACACCTGCTGTTTCTTATCCTATTGACAATAACCATTCTGACAGGTGTGAGGTGACACTCTTCAAAAAGATATATGCATAACAATATTCATAGTATCATTATTTAAAATGACCAAGCTATGAAAGCAATCTAAGAAACAGATGAAGGGATAAAGATATACATATATACACAACAGAATATTAGCCACAAAAAGAATGGAATTTTCCAATTTACAACAAAACGGATGAACCTGGATGCTGTGGCACTTATTGAAATAAATCGGAGAAAGGCAAATATTGCTATGTTTTCACTTATGTCTGGAATTTAAAAAAAATAGGGAGAAGTGTGGGAGGAAGGGGGGATAGGTGGAGGAGATCAAGAGGTGCAAACTACTATGTATAAAATAAATGTTACAGAGATAACAATGTGCAATACAGGGAAACAGCCAATATTGGAGTATAGTCCACAAAAATATCAAATCACTATGTTGTACACCTGAAACTAATATAATATTGTAAGTCAACTATGTTTTGATCTTAAAAAAAAAAAACAAAAATTTTACGAGACAGAAAAGTTTATGTGATTTAGCCTGCTGATGTGAAATGGGGAATAAACATCTAGAGAATTATAATGTATCTGCAGCTGCAACACACTGAAGAAACAAAAGGTCTCTTCCTGTACATAATAACTTTGGAAATGATTAGCAAATGAACTTTGAAAAGATAATTTCTTGAGATTTAATTTAAGCATTTTTTAAAATTTAAGAGTTACCTATTAAATATCTAGTAGGTAACAGATTCCTTTTTAAGTTTTTAGGATAAAATAGTGAACAAGATAAGTATTTTCCCTTTCTTTATGTCACTTTCTACCTTCTTAATTACAATGGACAGAATTGACCTAAGTTTTCCTCACTGAGAAAATAGTAATCACTATTTGCTGCTACTGCTGCTAAGTCACTTCAGTCATGTCCGACTCTGTGTGACCCCATAGAAGGTAGTCCATCAGGCTCCCCCGTCCCTGGGATTTTCCAGGCAAGAACACTGGAGTGGGTTGCCATTTCCTTCTCCAATGCATGAAGGTGAAAAGTGAAAGGGAAGTCGCTCAGTCATGTCCGACTCTTTGAGACCCCATGGACTGCAGCCTATCAGGCTCCTCCATCCATGGGATTTTCCAGGCAAGAGTACTGGAGTGGAGTGCCATTGCCTTCTCCAATTCACCTAATCCACTCTAACCATCTGCCAAACTCCTCTGAATTATAACCATGAACTCTTTTAGTTGCTCAGAGAACTTTTCGCTTGCTAATCTTTCATTCACATCATTTCTCCTTCCTAAACTGAATCATTCTCATCATTTAAATCTGTTTTAACATTTTCCTGTATTTAGAGATAAAACCCTCCCACCAACAATGTATTTCTTCAGTTTAATATACACAAACTCTCCTGTGTCAGTATAGTTCTTCATTTGAAAATATCTCAAAAGGTCTTTTTCACTTTTCAATTCCTTTTCAATTAACCCTTATTGAGCCCATACTCGTGAGTCATTCAAATAAATCTCATCTTAACTGATCAATCAATAGTTTCTGAACTTGGTTTACTAATTCCTTATGGAAGCTTTGTTTCCTGTTGGCTTTAGTGATGCCATATGCTTGTGATGTTTATCACAATTTCCAGGCCTTCCATGCTAGGTTCATTTGCTGGCTTGTGCTCCTTTACCTGAATACTACTACTTTGTTGATCCTGAAACACATTTTCTGCTCAATCTATACTTGTCCTGTAGGTGTTCTCATTCAGGTCCATGGCTTTAATTATTATCTATATCCTTTTGGTTATCAAACTTACATCTGACATTTCCACTGTAATCCAAAGGAGATTCTCCATCTGCTTACTGATGTCAGTTCTTGTCTCTCTAACATGTATTTTTAAATTCAACAGGACCAAAACAAAACAATAGATTCCACTATGTCTTCGCAGTTGTTGCCTCTCTCCAGTTTGTTTGCTTGTTTGTTTTCTATTTGTAAAATTTACCAATTGTTGAAGCTAAAAACAAAAGGTAGTTTTAATTTTATTTTTATTGTGTTAAAAATGCATAACATAAAATTTACCATCTTAACCATTTTTAAGTTTGATAGTGTTAAGTATATTCACACTATTGTACAACCATCTCCAGAACTTTTTTCATCTTGCAAAACCAAAACTCTGTGTTCAGTAAACAACAGCTCCCCAAGAGTAATGGCCTATTGATATGTACAATGATATAGAGCAATCTCTAAGTAATTATACTGAATGAAAGAAGTGAAATAAAATGAGTACATACTGCATGATTTAATTCATATAAAATTCTAAAAATGTAAGCTAATTCATAGCGGCAGAAAGCAGATTAGTTGTTGTCTGGAGACTAGAAAATGGGTTAATAGAGCTTAGGAATAGCCAAGGGTCATAAGGAACCTTTTGTGGGTAAAAGATGAGTTCATTATCTTGATTGTCTTGATGGTTTCATGAGTCTATAAATACATTACAACTAATCAACTTTCACACTTTACATATGTATAGATGAATTTATGGCAATTATGCTTCAATAATATTTATAGTAAACATATTCATAAACTCCTGAAATTAACAAGAAAAATACATTCAATCTAATACTTTAAGGCCAAAATTGTACAGGCACTCCATGCAAAACAATGTCCAAACAGCCAGTACCAAGTGAAAGTGTGATCAACAGTAATTCTTATCAGGGAAATGCATGACCACCTTATTGAAAAAAATGTCTAAAACATTATTTCAGGATCTGGGAAGAATGTGGAACAAGTGGAACTCTTATATAAGTTATTGTTTAGCAAACTGGCTCAAGTACTTTGAAAACCTGTCAGTATACAGCAAAGCTAAAAATATATCTATCCTATAACCCAATAACCACAATTCTAATTGCATACTCAAAAAAATATAAGAAAATGGGATCAGAAGGTGTACATTATATTGTTTGCATGAACTCTTTGCAATAGCCAAAAGTTGAAAACTATACAAACTTTGTTCATCAGCAGTAAAATAGATAAATGTGTTTCAGAATATTCATGTAATATAATAAAATCTGTCAATGGGAATTAACTATTGCTATATACGACAACACGGGTAAGTCTCTTTAACATAATGTTGAGAAAAGATGTTACACACAAGGCATGTTATCTTTTATAATTACATTTATATAGTCTTCAGAACGCATGTAAGAATTAAAGATTTTAAAATTTAAAAAATAAAAAATAAAATTAAAAAAAAAGAAACAAAAAAATAAAAAAAAAAAGAAATGGTCAAAATTAATTTATGGTAATAGAGGTCAGCTTACTTGTTATCTTGCGGCTAAACTGAAGATAGCTAGGAAGATGTATGAAATGGTTTCCTGAAATATTGGTAATATTTTCTTTCCTATTAGGTTTATATTTATAGAGATATGGTCCCTGTGAAAATTTAGTGAGTCATTAACTTAAGAGTTTGTAGTTTTCTAGATATGTATGTTTCAAAAACTTATATATAAACACACAATGCATACATATGTATATATATAGAAACAAAAATATATAATAAAATCATATGATATATGTTCTTTAGAATTTGAAAGGTTGTGAAAACACACTGCTAAGGGAATAGGCCATTTATCCTGATAGTGAAAACAATCATACAGATAAGGTTAAAATGTCCCAGTAGGAAAATAGCCATGTGAATAATCATATTTATCCCTGGAAGGATGTTACAGATGACATTGTCAAGGTAAATAATGCATTTATTTTTTCAAAATAATATACTGGTATAGCACAGATATTACTCTGTATTCATTTTGCATTACCTTTTTATAAAACTTCTTGAGATTCCGACAGAGAAAAGACTTGCTTTAGGGGAAAGATTTATAAAATCAATGTCTTAGAAAAAAGGAGAAACATAAAATAGTACCTTATCATTTGTAAGGTACATTTATCTTGATGCTTTTTCCTCACGTTACTAATTTGAACTTTATGTACTGTTTTCTATATTATCTACTGTTCACTCAATAAGATGAAAACTGCTATCATGGCTTAAAGCTAATCATGTAACTCACTCTTCTGATCTATATGAATGTAATTAGCTATGGTGGAAAAGTGTGTCTATCACACTGATAACAAAATATGTTTGACTATATGTAAAATTTTATGAGTTTTATATTTTTTCTATGCTAAATTTTTCTCATCTATCAAAAGGAGATAGTAGCACTCATTTTCTTCATTGATTGTAAAGAGACAAGAAAATAAAACGTGAAATGCCTAGAACAGGCCTTGCATATTGGAAACAAAAGCACTGTATGCAAACCTACAAGTTAAATTCCAATCTAAACATTTACCATTATCAGATCATACACTAGTAAAAAGATGGTTTGTTTGATCATGCATCACTAGTGTTTTACATAATAGATAAATTTGAAATAGAAAGATACAAACGAATCAAGAGATGAATAGTACCAAGGAGAACACAGTATATAGAATAGGGGCCCTAAAGCAAAAACAGTATTCCAAAGGGTACCTTTTCTCTGAATAAGCAGAATTCTGTATATACAATTGTGACTGAACACTTAGGTCTGAGTTAAAAAGAATAACTGGAAACACCACGGCCATAACTTAAAATAACAAAACTGTGTCAATAGAGTCATAAAATTTGAGATTATTCGTTACTAAATTAATCACAAAGTCACTGCACTGCACAAGAATCAGTTATAGGTAAAAAGTAAACAAGTTTAATGGTATTGCTTTCAACAATAACCCCATGGATTGACCAGTTGTAACTGGTCATTGTAACTGATCTCATTGTAAATTTTCTTGCTTTAAGTAGACATGGTCTCCTTCAAAATTTCCTTAGAAGAAAATGGGATCTCTTTAAATAGTGAGGAGACCAACAAAAAACAAAAGAGAGAAAAAAGAAAATACATAAGAAAAATAAAAGCAGTGAAGAGTAAGAAAAATATATATAAATAAAATCCCATTGAGGGTCATGTCTTTACTAATTTTGTGGGCCATGATATATATATGCCATAACTTTATATCAACTTAGTATTCCAGAATATACGTATATGACTAATCATCTCATAGTTAAGTCACTTAACATTGTATTACCTCTCCCTGAGAGCAAAACAAATTTTGTGATATTTTGTATAATTAAAAAAAGAAATCCAGATTATGTCAGAGAGTAGTAGATTAACAATATGCTGCAAAGGGATTGGGGACAGAAATGCTGACTGAAAAGGGCATATTTTAAAATGAAGAAACTTCAGTATCATAATGTGGAGGTTGTTACACAGTGGCATACATTTATCAAAACTCATCAAAATATGTACTTGAAATGGTTATACTTTATATTTTATTGTTTAAACCATATCTCCACAAAATTATTAATACTAAGAAAAATTATAAGGGCTAGGCCAGAAAAAGTAGACGAAGTTGAATTTCAGATGGATCACAGTAGTAGTGCACAACTCCAAAAAACTGCTTTCTACAAATGGAAATGGTGCACAAGAAATTATGCAACACAATGGTCCTTTATACCACACTTTGTTCCTTCATATCATTTAAAACTCTATGTTTTTTATGAAACAGTTGTCAGATGCACCTTCTTTTCCCTTTGTCTCATTTGCATAGATTCCAAAATTTAAACTGCTGCTGCTGCTGCTGCTGCTAAGTAGCTTCAGTCGTGTCCAACTCTGTGCGACCCCATAGACGGCAGCCCATGTACAAAACTGTACTTGTATAAAAAGCTTATGATAATGATGTTTTAATCAGTTATAACAAACTCCTTCAAAATAAATAAGCTGGTCTTCATATTAGTTTTAAAGATTTTAAACAAATACATGGAACAACACGTATGTATGTAACAACACGTATGTATGTAACAACATTGAGTATCACTATAAAATAAAACATTAAAAAGTGGCAAGCAAAAAATAAATGATAATTAAATGAATACTGAATTTGAATGGCAATTCTCACAGTTAATACTGCTTCTTTTTTTCTTTTTTTAATCCCTTTTTTTCTCTGACTTCTCTCTCAATCAACCCTTCTCCTTGCTCCATTTTCTTCTCTCTTCTGTCTACTCTTTCTCATTACTGTAGCAGCTAATATTTATTGAATCCTTCTGATGAGACAGGTGTTAGCTCAACTGCTTTACACAGTATAATACATGTTATTTTCTTTCTTTTGTCTGCATATCTCATTCTTTATTAGGTCCTTCAATTTTCACTTCCAAAGTAATTTATCTCCCTTAGTTTCAGTTATACTTTGGGATATCAATAAACGTTCACATGTAACATCTAACAAATAAACTCTTCAGAAGACAGCGTCAAGACAATGAGAAGACAAGCCATAAACAGGGGGAAAATATTTCTACAAGACACCTCTGAGAAAGGATTATTATCTAAAATGCACAAATAACTCTTAAAATTCACTAGAGCGCACCAACTGGATTAAAAAGTAGGCAAACATTTTTAATAAAAGATACCTAAACAAAGACGATAGCCAGATGGCAAATAAGCATAGGAAAAGATGCTCCATATCATACGTCATCAGGAAAATGCAAATTAAAAGAAGTTTGACAATATCAAATACTGGCAAGGATGTAGAGCAACAGGAGTTCTCATATATTGCTGATAGAAATGCAAAATGGTACAACAATGTTGGAAGACAGTTAGATGGCATTTTACAAAACATACCCTTGGCATATAATCCAGCAATCTTTCTTGGTATTTATCTAAAGGACGTAAAAACTGATGTCCACACGAAAATCTGCACACAGATATTTACAGCAATTTTAACTATAATTGCTAAACCTTGGAATTAAACAAAATGTTCTTTAATAATTGAATGGATGATAAAAAAATAAAACAGTGGTACATCCGTGCAATAGAATATTATTAACATATTGTGCTAAAATTAAGCCATGAAAAGACATAATTTTAAATGCATATTACTAAGTGAAATAAGTCAATTTGAAAAAACTACATACTGTCTGATTCCAAGTATATGACATTCTGGAAAATTCACTGAGACTGTGAAACTACAGAGTTAGGGAAAAAAAGGATCTGTATTTACGGGAAGGGACAAAGGATGAACAAGAGAGCACAAAGGAGGTTTAGGGCAGAGAAAATTTTCTGCATGATATCATAATGATGAATATGTGCCATTATACATTTCTCCAGACACATAGAATGTACAACACCAAGAATGGCCATAATGTAAACTATAGATTTGGGGGTGATAATGCTATATCAGTGTGGATTCATCGATTGTAACAAATATACACCTCCAGTGGGGGATGTTGATAATGGAGGATGCTATGTAAATGTGGGGACAAACAGCATATATGAAAAATCTCAGTACCTTCTACTCAATTTTCTTGTGATCATAAAACTGTTATAAAAATAAAATCTTAACTTGAAAATGATAATTTAAAAAACACATAAGAATATGCATAATTCTTAACTATATAGCTTGATGAATTTTTACAAACAACATATTTATTGATCCTGGCTTTTAACAAATCAAATTATAGAATATTTCCAGGAGCATGAAATCTTGCCTTATGGTCTCTTCCAGGCATCAATCTTCCCCACAATCTTGCAGTAACCACTTATTTCACTTCTGTTATCATAGCCTAACTTCATCTGCTTTTGAAATTTTTAATACTGGAATAATACCATATATAATGCATGTTATATATGTATTATATGCATTTTTGTAAAATGTGGTAGATATTGAAAATGTCATTTTTTCATTTTTACTTTATTGATGTTATACCTGTTGTACACCTGATGATTTTATAAAGAATGTGAGTCAGCTGTCAATCTCAATCTCATTTAGGTCCTTTGAAGACAAGATGCCTTTCCCTTGGACTCCTTATAAAGATTTTCTGTGTTCATTTTTCAGCAGATTTTATATGAAGTAGCTAGAATTTCTTCTCATTTTTGATTTTTACAGCTTCTTCAGTCTCATATCTTTTGTCAGATCTGGAATATTATATATGAGCATCGCTTTGAATTTTGCTTCTGCCTATTCTTTTTTCTCCCTTATGATTCTAATTAAATGGAACTCTTTCTTTTTCTGAAATTTTTTTGGTCTCTGTTCTTCATGATGGATATTCATTGCTTAATTCAATAGATTGCTTTAAAAGAAGATTAGACAGTAATCCTCTCTTCAGCAATGTTAATTTTCTTTTACACCCACTGATTGAATTCTTTATTTCAGTTATCAGAATTTTCTGTTCTAGGATTTCTTTCACATTATACACATTCTCTTGGTTTTCAGTCATTTGGTGATATCTTCTAGCGGAACCAATTACTTGTGCTTTTACTTTTGGTAGCAGGCAGAAATTCATAGAGAGATCACTTGATTTATTTAGAGATGATTTAATTTTTATTTGTTTTTAGGTTTTACGTGGAACTCCTGGACATGGAACAACAGACTGGTTCCAAATAGGAAAAGGAGTACATCAAGGCTGTATATTGTCACCCTACTTATTTAACTTATATGCAGAGTACATCATGAGAAATGCTGGACTGGAAGAAGTACAAGCTGGAATCAAGACTGCTGGGAGAAATATCAATAACCTCAGATATGCAGATGACACCACTCTTATGGCAGAAAGTGAAGAGGAACTAAAAAGCCTCTTGATGAAAGTGAAAGAGGAGAGTGAAAAAGTTGGCTTAAAGCTCAACATTTAGAAAACTAGGATCATGGCATCCAGTCCCACCACTTCATGGAAAATAGATGGGGAAACAGTGGAAACAGTGTCAGACTTTATTTTGGGGGGCTCCAAAATCACTGCAGATGGTGACTGCAGCCATGAAATTAAAAGACGCTTACTCCTTGGAAGGAAAGTTATGACCAACCTAGATAGCATATTCAAAAGCAGAGATATTACTTTGCCAAGAAAGGTCCGTCTAGTCAAGGCTATGGTTTTTCCAGTGGTCATGTATGGATGTGAGATTTGGATTGTGAAGAAAGCTGAGTGCCAAATAATTGATGCTTTTGAACTGTGGTGTTGAAGAAGACCCTTGAGAGTCCCTTGAACAGCAAGGACATTCAACCAGCCCATTTTAAAGGAGATCTGTCCCAGGTGTTCACTGGAAGGACTGATGTTGAAGCTGAAACTCCAATATTTTGGCCACCTGATGTGAAGAACTGACTCATTTGAAAATACCCTGATGCTGGGAAAGATTGAAGACAGGAGGAGAAGGGGACGACAGAGGATGAGATGGTTGGATAGCATCACTATCTCAATGGACATGGGTTTGGGTGGACTCCAGGAGTTGGTGATGGACAGGGAGGCCTGGCGTGCTGCAGTTCATGGGGTCACAAATAGTTGGACAGGACTGAGTGACTGAACTAAACTGAGCTTGCAGTCTCCACTGAAAATATGGGGTATTAACCAGTCATTCTTCCTTATTAGTCCTGAATTCCAAATGTTGACTTCCTAATTCCATGTGACTGCCAGTTCTCTGTTTGTTTTTGAAGCCCTTAGCAGCTATTTTCTACTTAGTTTCTCTTAATGTAGCTCAAGTTTTTATTGTTGCTCTATGTGAGATTAAGACTATTATCTGTCCATCACTGTATTCTGAAACGAAAGTTTGAGCAAGTTATTTCAACTCTATAATTCTTGGCTTTCTTTTCTTAAATGAGAATAAATATAACCACTCAGAGGATTTACTTAAATAACATGCATGATCTCGTATATAAAGTGCATTGCCAAACACAGTGTAAATGATTAATAAAGGGCAAAGGTTATGATTACTAGCTTTGTACATTAATGGATACTAATAACAATTTACCACCACCACAATGTCAGGTGGGCAAGTGAGACTGATGTAGTGGTTCAAAGACTCCATTGGGAACCTGAGTCCCTCAAACTTTTGATTCTATCATTTACAGCTGTGGCATTTTCATTGTCTTGTCAACTGTGCTTTCTTCTGGCATAGAATCTATCCCTCTCCAGCCCCCTACAGGCATTATAGAAGTCGGCTGCAACAAGATGGTCACCCCTAAGTCAAGGAAACTAAGTTACCCAGAAATAAAAAACAGAGGTCTGTTCACTGGATTCCTACCAGAAATTTTTACATTACTGTAAAGACCATTGGAACATATACCCTTTTAACTAGGTATATTATCTGCCCAAACCAAATTTGTTCCACAAATTACTCATATGTGCCAAGCATATCATTAAATTATTATTATCTATTGTCTTACAAATTATGGTGAATCATGGTAGGGGGAGAAACTGCATGACTCAATACATTTGGGACCTATTTGATAATGTTTTTAAAAAGCTGATAAAATAGTCAGAAAAAACTTGCAAAAATTATTTGTTATTTTCTCATTCTCACAGTTTTTTTTTAGAAAATATGTTTATTTTTGATAAGATACTATAAATACAGAGGGCTACTACTCTTTAGGAGACACTATATCATAGTGGGAAACTGTCACACAGTTTATATATAATAGTTTATACTAAAAGTACAGACTTATATATGTACTCATTTATGTAACTACATATAAGCAAAGAGATAGCTGATGAAGATATTATTACACAAATGCCACATAGATTGTATTGGCTCAACAATTTGAGCATAATTTTTTTATATCAGCAGTGAAATGAATAAAATAGTCACTGAGAACCTAGAGTTTTCAGCGCTGGGGCAGTAAGCAAAGAAGAAATGGAGAACAATTTAAAGATGGCAGTAGTGGTTTGGTTTTCTAAAATCACAAATTCATAAAAAGAATGAACTTTCCGAAATCTGAAGGCATTCATGTTAAATAAGGAACTTCAGGTTCTAACGCTGAAGTATTTTATCCACTATATTTTATGTTGTTTCTGTCTCAACATGTTTCTGCATTCCCTTGTCTCTCTTAACACACCTTTTCTTATATATTTCTAAACCAATAAACCATACAAAGGGATTGGTACTGTTTTTGAGTTGATGACTGAGTTATTTTATTACACTGGCTTTAATGCCATTTTCAGATTACCTGCTTGGCTGATTATGAGTCCTCTTATCCATTATTTAACTGAAAATACCCTTTCATCATTTTTTAAATCTATAGCTTCAGAAAAAAAAAAATTAAAAATAAGGAGTAGTAAATGTGTTTGAATGAAAAGGGATTAATTTCTGATATATTTTATTATCAAATAATTTAGCCACAAAAGCAGAATGTCCTTCAAAGACATGTCCCAACTATTCAACACAATTCTCTGTCTTTCCAACAACCCAGGTTATATATACTAATACAGTAATTGAATCACTCTTTGTGGGAGAAATACTTATTTGAGAAAAGTTTCTGCTCCTTTGGATGAGGTTGGCCCTGGTTCAATTCCTTTTACTAAACTGAAAGTTTTATTTCTTTCATATCATTTTACTGGGGAAATGGGACTTTTTTTTAAACCTCTTACTCTTTCTGAAAGTAAAATACACACACACACACACACACACACACACACACACACACACACACACAAGGAAGGCTCTTCCTTCATAGGGACAATGAAGTGTTCCTAAAGAGAATTCTCTGAAAATCTGATTTTAGGAAAATAAGCAGATGAAAAGCATCACTTAGAAGTTCCCAGTTTTACGTTTGAAAGGACTGAATGCACATCCATATAAAATCACAAAACCATATAACCTTAACATTGCAAATATGCAAGTAAAGTCACATATCCATGCTTGCAGACCAAGACAAAAAAAAGAGGATAACTTTACATATTAACTTAAAATGGTGTTTTTAATTCTAAAATTAATAGTATATAGCTTCCAGACACCCAGGTACATTCCTATCCTTATTGGTAAAATCTGGCATTGTTCTTTTCCTCAGCACCCTGCCAGAAAGGAAATGTTTCAACAATAGCTAAGATTTATAATGAACTGAGTTCTACATATTAAGAATTTTGATAGTGCAATATAATCCTGATAAAAAGTTCACAAAACAGAGGTAGAGTTTAGTTTGTTTTAAAATTTTGACTCAGGATATGTCTATTTCAGCCAACTTCTATTTGATCAGTTACTGAGGAAAACTTGGGGGGCAGGCAAATTCACCTGCACAGGTAGAGGATACTAGTATGACCCTGGAGGGAAGTTAAGTAGATCAAGCAGAAAATGAACATCTGAAAATTACATGATGTAAAATCTTGTAAGAATCCTGTAGTGTCTTAGCTCTTTATCTTATGCCCTATCAGAAATGTCTGTTAGAACTTTTACCATGGTCTGGTAAAATAGTGGTTCCACTATCAGTCTACTGATAGGCATTCAACTACCTTCATAAGAAACAGCTGGAGAGCATTTTCAAAATTCAGATTCCTGGCTTCCTGGATCCTACTGCAAACTGATTGCACTGGAACCTCAGGTATATATAGTATTAATGTATTGGGAAACCCCTATTTCAATGAACGTAAGTGACTATGACAGTCGTTAATTATAGAATATACTAAATATATATAATAGAAAACTAAGACAGGATTATAATTTTAGAAGAGATTCAATTTTTTAAAAATTCCCTTGAATTATTAAATCTAATAGATCATCATTTTATCTCAAGAAAATAAGACAATTTCATAACTGGCATACTACTTAGAGCACTATAACACTTTCTTGCCCAATTTTAGCATACCTGTTTTCATTATTTAACTTCCATTACTTACTTTCTCAAAGCACATAAGATAATTAGTGGAAGAGAAATGCAAATTAATACTCAATCCTACTGACCTATTTGAAAAATGCATAAAACCCAGGATTAAAATGATCATTTTAAAATAATAGACTTTTCTGCTTGTCTCTATGAAGTGGTCAATTTTACTTTTGAGTACATTTATTTCAGCTAAGCCATACCAAAACCTGGCAGAAAAGCCATCTGATTTATGACTATCAATCTGCTTTCAGGTCGTGATAAAAAGAATACATATATGTGGGAGATCGCTTGATTTGGAAAGTTATTTTCAGTATAGTTTAGTTGAAATGTCATCCTAGCTTTAAAGGAAAAGAAAATAGCATGTTGATTTATTCAGCCAGAGAATTCTTGTCAGAGATCTTAGACTGTAGGGGCTATGGCTGATGATGATTCTGTTAGCAATTACTCCGATTCCCATTTGCTAAAGAATGATGATATCTCTAGGAAAATCAAGGTTCTGTTTTAGCAGAACTTGGTCAAAATACAAAAAATACAATAAAAATAATCAAGAAAATGACAGATACAGTATGCAATAACCCAAGTGAATATCTACTGCCATAATACTATAAAAATATTTTTTAAACAGTAATTTTAAAGAGCTAGAATTTTAAAGTCAGAAAATCTTGTATTAGATTTTTCATCACCAATATAAAGCAAAGAACAAAATTAATAGAAAAAATATTACTAACAGCAAGCACAGAAAATAACTTATAAAGCTCTGAATTTAGAATATCACCCTTATAGGACAGTAATATGCTATTTGCTACCTATTTTAGCAGCTACCTTAGATGCATTGTAGAATATGTTTAAAAATACTTACAATCATTAGAGATTGTGAAACTAAAACATGCCTCATTTTTTGTGTTTATTTTATTCTACATCCCCATCCAGATTCTTAGTCTTTACTGCCTTAATTGCCTGAGTGTCCGCATAACCCTTGCCATTCCTTCCCTAAAATCTCTTAGAAATGCAACCAGCCTCTTTCTCAGCAATGCCAGATTCCCCGTTTCCCAGTTCTCAGTACAGTATCATCATGAATCTATCTCAGCCTTGTTGTTGTTATGTCTTATTTGCATTTAATATTTATATACATGAGGGCTGTCATAAATGCCCACTTACAGGCATGGAACAGGAAGGAAGAAAACAGTTACTCACTGGGTGCACAATATGTGCGTATCAGTATGTGAGATTGTTTCATGTACATTCAGTCTACTCTTCATGACTCAGGAAGGCCACACTTGAGACTGTGGAAAAGCCATAAACAGGTATGATCTATATATGCGTAATGAGTAGCAGTGAGCTCTTTCAGAGTAAGAAAAATGTAAAAATGGGAAAACTGCAATTATCTTATAACACTGATTCCTGCAGGCAAATGCTTCTTCTCTTTTTATGGAAGTTATTTAAGAAATATTTTTAATAATGTGTAGAATACTTTTGGAATGTATGAACAATAAAGCCAGGCTATTTAACTTTGGCTTTAGTCTTAGAGATGGTCATGAAAAGAGTGAGGCAAGCTTTCAGATTCCACTTCAAATGACGTTTTGGTTTTCTAAAAAAAATATTTTCATATATCACCACAACCTCATCACCACACTAAATTCTTAGAGAAGTAGAAAAATAGTAAGATATTTTGAAAACGTATCCCAACATATACATATATCTATAATTAATAACTATAAATCATATAAACATAAATCTATATCAAAACATATCTATATCATAAAATTAGTATGCTAATAGAATATGCTAATAATACATTTAAATAAATACACAACTGGAACTTTTAGAAGAATGAGATAGAATTTAAAGCCAAATATTAATAAAGATAGCTCTACGCTATCATTAAGGCGATAGATTTCTTAAGTGGCCCTTAAGTATTCTGTACCTGATGTGAGATTCCCTTCCCTTAAGTATGACTATGACAGGAACATCACAGCAGTGATTAGGTTACAAATCAGTTCACTTTGAATTAACCAAAATGGAGATTATCCTGGGTGGGTGTTCAGATGATACCTTAAAAGAAAGTGAACCCTCACAAAACTCTCCCCTGATTATTTGGAGAAAGCAAATTGCTATGTTGTAAATTCACCCAAAAGCAAACTGCCCCATTGGGCTTCCCTGGTGGCTCAGACAGTAAAGCATCTGTCTGCCATGCAGGAGACCCGGTTTCCATCCCTGGGTTGGGAAGATCCCCTGGAGAAGGAAATGGTAGCCCACTCCAATAATCTTGCCTGGAAAATCCCATGGACAGCAGAGCCTGGTAGGCTAATGTCCATGGGGTTTCAAAGAGTCGGACACGACTGAGCGATTTCACTTCAAAGGAACTGCAGGTGATTTCTAGGAGCTAAAAACAGACTCTGGCCAACAGCTAGAATGGAAATGAGGACCTCACTCACACATCACAAGGAAATGAAATCTGCAAACAACTAGTTATGTTTGAAGAAAATCTCAAGCCCCTAGATGAGAACTGCACCTTGATACCTTCATGTCAGCCTGAAAACACCTGAGCAGCAGAGCCTACATCAATATATAAAGACTCACATGGTTCCTGGGTCTAAGTAAATCTAACTTGAGTTAAGGAGAAGCATCTACAACTTTATCCACAGAAATAAACTCCTTTGGACTTCCCTGGTGGCTCAGACAGTAATGTGTCTGCCTACAATGACGGAGATCGATCCCAGGGTTCGTTCAGTCCCTGGGTTGGGAAGATCCCCTGGAGAAGGAAATGGCAACCCACTCCAGTACGTTGCCTGGAAAATCCCATGGATGGAGAATCCTAGTAGGCTATAGTCCATGGGGTCACAAAGAGTCAGATACGACTGAGCGACTTCACTTTCTTTTCCTTAAACCCCATTTGCTTGTCCTCCCTTCCTCAACTCTCACCCCAGGATACTAAGGAAATGGAGGCTTAGAGAGATTAGTAATTTACTGAATAAACACTATGTAACACCAACAATTATATAAAGAACCTACTCTTCAGAAGCTTCCTATTTTAAAATGTTTATTCCTCATATTTTATGATTTTTAGACATCTTTATTTAGTTAGATACTGACATTGTACTCTGAAGACTTGTAATTCTAGTTCTTCAATTCTAGAAACATTGTGAGTGATAAAGCAGCTGAATTTGTATGAAATATACCTGTTTTCTAAACACTTCAACCTCTTGGGCTGGAGTGATAACAGGAGAAAGAGGCAAACTGTCCTATATTAAATCTATGCTGCCTTAATTCATTAGATCAACACTTTTTGGGGTTTCATTATGGAATATAGAAAATGAAGAAGTACACCACCAATGTATAGGTAGTTAAATTGTCATGTTTAAAACGAAAATAGAAGACAATGCTTTACAAATAACATTTTTAAACCTGATACTTAATAGTTTTTTCTGGTAGAATTTTTATGACCCCTTTTTTGAACTGCTTTCTGTGGTCTTATAATATTTTTGCTACATTGCAGGATAGTGAGTGTGTGTGTCTATATGTGTTTGTATGTGTAAGGTTTATCTTTAATAATAGAAAATAGCACATTATGGATTGTCTATAGCTGAAGATAACTCAGACGTAAGTAGTAAAATATACTCTGTTAGGTTTTTCTTTCCCTGAGCAACGTACTTTGTGAATAAAGGTTTTGGGAGCCACCAGTCTAATTTAAGGATATTAAGCTGTTAATTTTTTGTCCGTGCCATTTTTTAAAATATTATCACTAAATGACAGCAGTAGACAAGGTGATGGCTGAAATAGCACACATTACTAACCACACTCTAATGAGAATTATGTCTCATTCTTTTCAGAGGGTGAGGATAAACATGTTATTTTAACACAGTGCAAAAGAGTTGCAAAGTTCTGGCATATTTTTTGGTCAATTCTCATTTCCTATATCGCTTAGAATATAAAATATACATATTTGTTATGCCTCATATCCTTTATTTGGATGTAGCTCTCTAGAAAATTATAGGTCTCAAACCCTTTCGAGTGTTTATTATGGGGAATGGATATTGATGTAACAAGCAGCACTAGAGCATATATTTTATGTTTCTTTTTGATTATTTTTGCAGTAACTTCCCAATGCAGGTAGGTTAAAAAAGGCATGTTTGTTAAATTTTAAAGTGTCGTCTTGCTGAAGATTATATGGATGACTATACTTTAATTAGGCTCAGTAAACAATTCTTTTGGTAGGACTTTATGCCTCATTGCAAAGAATCCAAAGCAAAATCAATGAAAGCTCACAAAGTGCACTCAGAATTCTATTAGGGACCCAAATGTTCATTAATTTGGACTTCATAGAATTTTGTGACTTCTTTAGAGAAATTGAAATCCATTCAAGAACAGGTCAACAAAATGAACAAAAGAGAAATTATAGTTTGCAAATGAAATTCATTACTGAGAAAAATCAATATTTTTCTGTAGTAAAGACTTGACCTTCCAGTGCCATAACAAAAAGTCATAGAGCGTAAAACTCTCTGTTTCAGCAGGCTTTCTCCTTTATTATTTCTTTTTGCAACATAAGGGAGCCCCATGCCAGCTGCATGCAGCATTACTTCATGGGTATATAAATGTATTTAAATCATTTATATTTACATTTTACAAATGTAATAGGGAAATGTGTTCTTTTGTATCCACGGCTTAAGAGTTGGAACAGATGGTGAAAGGCTCAGTTTAAAATAATATGAGCATTAAAATAACTGGTATTGCATGCATTCCTTAATATAACAGAAGTTTAGTTCACTATAAAATGGGCTTGTGACTTTCTGGAATACATTACACATAATGTGTGTTCAGGAATAGTTGTTCTACAAGAGGAAATACACTGTTAGGATTTACTCCTAAGAGTTTTCAAACTTAAAAAAAATGTAGCCATTTATTCAATAAATATTTACTGAGCACCTGTTATTTTTAGGCACTGTGCTTAGAAACGAATTGCTTATAAAGATGAATAAGACAGGGTCCCTGCCTTTATGATGAGCTCATGATCTGGTGGAGAGGATGGAGACAGATGATAGAAAACACTGACACAAAGAGAGCATCTGGAGCACCTCTGTATGTAGTGAATGGAGCTGTGGCATTTTCAGACCTTCCAGGATCTAGACTTGCAACTCTGATAGTTGGCCATTGAGCCAACTCTATAAGGTCAGGAGCCTAGGAGATATTTTGCCCTATTTTGTAGACAGTGACGACTGAGAAGAAATTAATGGCCATGCGTTTACTATGTAGAAACGGCAATCCACTCCAGCACTCTTGCCTGGAAAATCCCATGGACGGAGGAGCCTGATAGGCTACAGTCCATGGGGTCACAAAGAGTCGGACAGGACTGAGCGACTTCACTTTCACTTTCATCAAAATATGTAAAAAAATAAGTTAAAAAATAAAACACTGAGAAATTTGAAAAATAAAAACTTCATGTAATGGAAATCTGTATTAGTATCTTTCTTGGGATCTTATCTTGCATTTAACTTGCCTGGAGAAGAAGATTTCTGTCATATCTTTTCAACAGTTTTGAACTAGGCTTATGTTTTATTTGGGGTTTTTCTGGGGGCTCAGATGGTAAAGAATCTGCCTGCAATGAGGGAGACCCAGCTTCAATCCTTGGGCTGGGATGATCCCATGGAGAAAGGCATGGCGATTCCTCCAGGAATCTTGCCTGGAGAATTTCATGGACAGAGGAGCCTGGTGGGCTACAGTCCATGCTGTTGCAAAGAGCTGGACACGACTGACCTAGTAACACTTTCACTTTAAGTTTTATTCAGTTTTCTATAGTTCCTGGAATACTTCTGGAATTTCCTTTGCGTCTAGGCTTTTCTATGTGTTATTGTTCTTGCCAGGGACAGCCCATCCCTTTTATCCTTTTGGGACTTAGTCTTTGCAAGCTCCCATTTATCCACCAGTACTTGACTTTTTCAGGTATATCTTCCTGATATAAATTAGGCTAGATTCACCTGAAACACCTTCATATTGAAAGTTTTTCTCTAAGAATGCTCATCTTACTTTGTTTTAATTCTTTGCTTAATATTCACCATGTGTAGCAAGAATGCAAACATAATAATTATGTGCTTAATGGATATAGCAAAAAAGAAAAACATTGTATACTCTCTCTCTTAGATTAAGTAAAATGCTATCTTATTTGGCTAATTTTCTCCTGTATCTGTATGTATTGGGACGGTGGTTTGCCAACATTGATAGGTAGAAATAAATGCAAAATATAGTGTATAAAATACATAGTAAAATACTTTGTTTAAATCAGTATATCCTATTCTTTCTTGTAACTTACTAACTATATCCAGTTCTTTATGCTATTTCAGAAATATTTTTGTTGCTTAAGAAATGAGAACCACAGAGCTAAAGAGTTTTTAATTTAGCCAACCTTCTCTCCTGGGCACTTTTTAAGCTTGGTTCATCATCTAGTTTATTCACAGGTGTTGCCATACTACAAGATGGTGGAACTGGGAGGTAGTTTTGCATTATTTTTTCCGTGACACCTCATTGATGAGTTTGAGCAAAGTTTATTAGGTCATTTGGAGAATATGCAGTAATTTAACCCCATAGAATATCACACAGGGCTGGTGCTCAGTCTTCTGCTAATCTAACGAAATTCTCTAAAGTTACAGCAAACTGTTTACTTAAACACTACCGAATCATCTGCAGTATTTAAGTAAGAACACACAAGCAGTGGGAATACAGAAAACTACATCTGTACTTCTTAAAGTGATTTTATATTAAAAACAGTGAATATGGAAGTCATGATCATTCAAATATGTGCACCTGCTTATATCTAGATTGTAACATCAGCCTTTCAAATAACCATCTATACTCAATCTACACCTAATTCATTTGCACTAAAATTTTACTTTGATGATTGTACATTCAAATTTCTGCAGATGTTCTTAGAGAAAATGTTTAGGAACATAAGCCCTCAAGATATTACCCTTCAAAATTTGTAGAAGCAAAATAAGCCTATCTATCCAAATATATTCTGTTTTTTTTTTTTTTTCAAAATAAGTACTTATTTGTTTACTCAATTAATTTCTCCACATAGAGAATGTATCCTGTAAAGTTCTTAATACGGAATTAACATTCATATTGGGCTTTCCCTGGTGGCTCCGTGTTAAAGAATCCACCTACCAATGATAGAGACTTGAGTTTGATCGCAGGTTTGGGAAGATCCCCTGGAGAAGGAAATGGCAACCCACTCCAGTATTTTTGCCTGGAGAATTCCATGGACAGAGGAACCTGGTGGACTACAGTCCATGGTATTGCAAAGAGTCAGACACGACTGAGCTACTAAACAATAATGTTCATATAAAGAACATTACTGCCCCCCTTTTATTGAAAAAATAAAAATTAATTATTCATTCAGTACAAACACCATTTCAGTCTTCACAAACAAATCTACGACATTGATATGGGTCAGGTTAATATTCATATGTGAATAATATATTTTATTTATACACATATTGTACTATAGAAAATGATTCAATGTCCACAATATTTTGTTGGGTCATTTAGCAACTCTTTGTTATAAGCAGTGGAATTACTGTTTACCTTTTACTGCAAGTGAGCAAACTGAGGTTCATGACAGTAAGATAATTAGCACAAGTTAAGTAGCTAGTAACAGGGAGTGAAGGATCAGCTCTGGGTTTTCTGTATCAAGGACTTGGACTCTTTCTACTGAAAACATACTTTCATTTCTACGTGATGCTAAGTATTTGAAAGCTAATATTATTTCCATTTATTTCTATAAAATTCAAAGTTGTGCGGTTTTCACTAATCTGCAGAAGTTTATGTGAATTTACCAAATTGTAAGACATCAATATTTTTTATTTCCCTTCCCCAAAGACTTAGTGTATCCATGTTGTGAGAGTCAGAGTAGCTCTTTTAGACTGCGAGAAGGAAGTTCCATGTTGAGGATGGCAGTACAGCAGAGTACAATCAAGTAGGAACACATGAGCCTTTGGAAATATTTTGCAATATATATTTTCACACTGTAAAATAAGTTCTGTATTTTATAATCAATGTTATGTTTGGACCTTTGTAATAACGTTCCAAGTCCATAATTTAAATTATTATTTCATGCATGTGTATATAATACATGTGTAACTCTATTCAAAAATACTTAATTCAGGATTATATTTTTATATGCTTTAATTTTATTTTATAACATGTTTATAATTAAATATATATTTTGTAACAATAAATATATTTTTAGATAGTTAAATGAATAAACAATAACTGAAAACAGCTTTCTATTCAGTATAGATATGTTTATCCTTTCCACTATCAATTTAAATAATGTTTTCAGACTTCCCTGTAATATTAGAGAAAAAAGGAAATGGTCTCCCTTCATTCAGGGAAATCTAAATGTACCCTAGCTCTTGAGCCAAAACTAAATGCATGGAAGATTTGCAAAGCTCAAATTAAGTTAAATAAAACATAGGTTTGTTTGCTATTTAATCAGAATAGCAATAATTTAAGAATTCAGAATAGCTTTAATTTAAGCTATTGTGTTTCTCCACATTATTAAATGACCAATAGTTCTGCATACCTAGTTCTATTCACTAGCTACATTCATTTCTATTTTCTATCTATACAGTGGCATGTCTCAAATATATTTGCACAGCCATAAAGTATTTCCTTAACTCAAAATTCATATACCTTATTCTCTACTTGGCATTTTGACTAAACATATTCAACACCAGAATACTGAATCCTTCCACCCTAAAAGAAAACATGCTACATGTACAGCCTTCCTCATGGCAGCTGATGATGATCCTGTCCTTGTAGTTTTACTTTTCAAGAAATGTGTAGCCAAAAACACTGGGACTGTCTTTGTCTCCTTTTCCTCCACACTGACTGTGTAGTCTATCATGGAACCTTCTTACCTCTATTTTTTTTTAAATTGATGTATAGTTGATTTACAATATTATGTTAGTTTCATGTGTACAAATAATGATCGAATATTTTATAGGTTATACTCAGCTTAAAGTTATTACAAAATAATGGCATATTTCCCTATGGTATACAATATATCCTTTGCTTATCTATTTTATACAGAGTAGTCTCTATCTCTTAATCCTACACTCCTATCCTGAAAGTGAGGGTGTCAGTTGCTCAGTCCTGTACGGCTCTTTGTGACCCCATGCACTGTAGCCTGCCAGGCTCCTCTGTCCATGGACTCCTCCAAGCAAGAATACTGGAATGGGTTGCCATACCCTCTTTCAGGGGATCTTTTTGACCCAAGCATTGAACCTGGGTCTCCTGCATTGCAGGGAGATTCTTTTCCATCTGAGCCACCAGGGAACTCTATTTTAAGTGCTTTTCTAGAATACAATCATTGAATTTTCTTTTCTAGCATTGTGCACAGGCATCACATCTTCCTAGATTTCTTCCATAGCCTCATAACTTATCTCTCCACTCCAACTGTCCCCATTCTCATGTAAGTATCTATTTTACATATATATAAAATTATGTATAAACACACACACATAAATTCAGGAGCCTGTGATGTCTTTCAAAAATGTAAAGTGTATCATGTTAATTTCCTCTGTTCAACATACTATGATTGCTTCTCCCTTCATTTAAAAATCCAAGTCCTTGGAATACCTTATCTATAATGCCTTATATAATCATATCCCTTGCTATTTTCCCAATATCTTCTTCCACAAATCTTCCCTGTCCTAAGTTCTAGTCACACTGGCTTCCTTGCTGTTTCACAGATACTCTAGTCACATTCCCATCTTAGTGCTTTACTCTAGCTTTTTCTCTGTCTGGTGTGCCTTTTCCCCATATACCTATTTCATTACCTACTTCACCCTGTCAAGTATTTGCTACAATGTCATGCTTTCAATAAATAGTGTTCTTAATACAATAATTCACCCCCAACTTCCCATCTGTATTCCAGACGCTCTCCATCTTCTTTCCACAACAAATACCCTCTTCTTGTATAAAACTAATTATTCATTTTAATTATTTATTGTCTCTTTCCTTTCTCTCTCTCATAGTCAGAGGATTTGTTTAATTTGTTGTCTGACATGTCTCACGTACCTCAGACACACTGGATCTGCCAACAATGTATTTATTGAAATACTAAACACCTGGTGTATTTGAGTCATAGTACTATTCATTTAAAGTATATAATATCAGTTAATCTTATGGTAGGCAGTTTCTAAGATGGTGTCCAGTGATACCTGCTTTCTGACACTTACATCCTTGTATAATCCCTCACCTTAACTGTAGGCTGGACTTAGAGACTTGTTTTCATGGATAGAAAATGTCAATGTGGTGGACTGTCACTTCTGTTTTTAAGTTACAGAAGATTATGCCTTCTGTTTTGCTAGTGTTCTATATCTTGTTGGCCCTCTCTCTTCTCTCCCTTACTTTCCCTGATGTATTAAGCTTCCATGTTATGCGATCCTCTGTGGAGAGGTACCCTTGGGAAGAAACTGAAGGAGTCCTCTGACCAACAGTTAGCAACTAGAGTCTTGGAACAGTCAGCAAGGAACTGAAATCCTGCCAATGGTCATGCAAATGAGGTAAGAAACTATTTTTCTGTGTTGAGCCTTGATGTGACTGCAGCATTATGGGAACCCACTTGAGCAGCACCTGGATTCCTGACCCATAGAAACTGTGAGACAAAAAAATGCTTTTTTAAGCCACTAATCTTTGAGATTAATTGTTGCACAAGAGTAAATTACTAAAATAATTCTCAACACGAAAATGTATGTTTGCATAAAGACCAAATCGTCCTATAGGAACTTTGGAAAGAGAGTGTCTAGTTTTTCTTCCAATGTAAAGTTGATATCTAGTGAAGGCATACCTCAACTTTTAACCCACATCAGGGTAACGCCAACTCATATCCACGATCTTGTCTTGTGCTTTTCTGCTATTCAGACCTAAACATAAATCTTAAAAGTTAAATAATGTTTAAATTTTTAGTGTCTATTTTTTCTTTTAGTTGCTCATGTATAAAAACTACATAAAACATAAAATACTACTTAAAACTTGTGCTAACTTATAGTACTTCCCTCTTTTCATAGTCCTTTGCTTCCCTGATGGTTCAGATGGTAAACAATCTGCCTGCAATGCCAGACACCCAGGTTTGATCCTGGGTTAGGAAGATCCCCTGGAGAAGAAAATGGCTACTAACTCAGTATTCTGGCCTGGAGAATTCCATGGATAGAGAAGCCTGGCAGGCTACAGTCCATGGGGTCACAAAGCGTCAGACATAACTGACAGACTAACACTTTAAAGGTTCCAAAGATGACTTTCATTAGTGATAAAATACTCAATATATGTAGCCATATGCAAACATGCCTCACCTCTTCTTACTTTTAAAGTAATTCCCTACTTACAACTGGCATTCAGATCAATTAGTTGACTTTCAATGTCTCTTTATCATTTAACAAAATTTTATAAAGGAAAAGCACACCAGATAAAACTTCTGAACAACAGTTTAAGAACAACACTATTTAAATTATCACCTACCTCAGAAAGCACATGTACATTCTTAGAAAATGCAGTGATTTTTCAATTAAGTACAGTGTTCTGGACATAAAATCAAACTTAAATAAAGAGATGGTATTCTGTTTTCTCACTCTGACCTTGAGAGATTAGCCAATCCAAAATCTTTGTGGAATTCTATTCCCTGATCTAAACAAGGAGCATCTGGTTTCCTTACTCTTTGGAGTCCTTCCTAATACCAGATTTATCGTTTTATAGGACTTTGCAACTATGTTTAGAACTACTATCCCTATAGGATGTGAAATTCTAGAGCACATGGATAATCTCTCAATGCTTTTTTCTAACACTAAACATATCTCAATTATTGAAATTAAAGCAGATTAAAAATAACTACAACTTACTGGCCCTATCTCCATCAGTCCTGCTTTCTTACTAATTAAACTCAAACTAAGTTCCTCCAAAAAGCAACAAGCCTACCTAAAGGATCATAATTTCCCAGTGGCTCAGATGGTAAAGAATCTGCCTGCAGTGCAGAAACCTGGGTTCGATCCCTGAATTAGAAAGATCTCCTGGAGAAGGGAATGGTTGCCCACCCCAGTATTCTTGCCTGGAAAATCCCATGGACAAAGAAGCCTGGTAGGCTACAGTCCATGGGGTCGCAAAGAGTCAGACAAGACTGAGTGACTTGCACTTTCACTTTCAAACTCCAAATAAGTTCCTCCTAAAAGGTACAAGACTAACTGCTGCTGGTGGTGGTGCTGCTGCTGCTAAGTCGCTTCAGTCGTGTCCGACTCTGTGTGACCCCCATAGACGGCAGCCCACCAGGCTCCCCCGTCCCTGGGATTTGCCAGGCAAGAGTACTGGAGTGGGGTGTCATTGCCTTCTCCACAACTAACTAAAGGACCATAATTTCCAGTCTTTACATCTAGAGATGACCAGTAGGTGTCTCCCAGGAGAGGTACTTAAATACCACTGACTCAATTGGGAACTGAACTCTTTTGGTCGTCTTTTTCTTTTTACTTCTCTGAAGTTCAGATATGACAACAGGACTTCATCTTGGGTGACAGCCGAACTTGAGGAGGAAGGAATTTCATGGTGAGGATAAAGTAAGCTAGCTTATCCTTCACCCCCACTAAATGAGAATCTATGAACCATGATCAAATTTTTATAAGTGTGAGAGAAATTTTTTTCATGTGATTTAATTGCTTTTCATTTTATGAACTGTACCTATTTTAAACTGATACGTATCTCTATCAACTTTAAATATTTTGGGGATCAATGCAGAAAATACACAGACCATTTAGACCTAATTCAATTGTCATAATCATAATTTACACCATGTTATGAATGTTTGCAATTTTATAGCTGTTCTTTTATGATATATGCATTATTATAGTTATTATTGGAATAATGATATATTAAAAAATAATTTCCTGTCATTTAAATCCATATATTCTTATCAAAATAATAGCATACATTTAGTTCACTTATCTTTCTTTCTCTCCCTACATATGCATGTGCATATGTGTGTATATATATTCACACACTCATAAATACAAATATAAACAAATATGTACAAATACTTAATTTGTATTATTCTTAAATTCTTGGGACAGGGAAAAGTTATTAAAATGCCATGGATTTCTCTTCAGACACTAAAGACAGCCAGAAATTAATGGAAGAGCATTTTTAAACCTCTGAAAGAAAAGAACCATTTCTGTTCTATATTCAACAAAAAAAATTTCAGAAAATAAAGAAAAAATAAGGATAATCTCAAAGAAAAACGTGAAGTATTTATTTCCAGAAAACCCAATCCAAAAGAAATGTTAAAGGGAATTCCTCAGGCAAAAGGAAAATTTAGATCATATTTTCTAGACCAGAGGGATATCTAAATCTCCATGAATGAAGAACGACCAATAGAAATGGTAAACATATGGATAAAAATAACTATTTTTCTGCTATGAGGTTCTTTAAAATATATATATATATAAAGTGAAGAGAAAAATAGGGTAGAATTTTCTATGTATGCACACATCATACATATGATCATGGAAACCTAGATTGATAAGGGAGGGCAATGTGACCTATATGTTTATAAGTCTTCTAAGTTTAATTGAGGTAGTACTGTGTTAACTCTGGATAAACTGTGATAATTTACATATGCATATTGTAATTCCTAGAGGAAACTGAAAAAAATACAAAGGTCTACAGCTAAAAAGCCAATAATTACTTAAAATAGTAATTAAATATATTCAAATAAGAAAGGAAAAAAAGGAAAATCAAGGGGTAAAATTAGAATATACACTGTACAGAATATAGTATTTGAAAAAGTCTTGACCTGAAGATGAACAAGTGATGTGAGAAAATTTTGGAGGGAATTATGACAGGCACAGAATGGAAGCCTCAGTGCCGATGAGTGAGCCCTTAACATAATGTAGGAGACAGAAGCTGAGTTGGGGAGACAGTGAATTTTGGTGAGCAAACAGGATACTGCCTTTTATTAACTATTATTCACAAGCACTGTAATTTATCAACTATTTATGAAAATGCTATGAATCATAGCAGTGCTTTTTCCAGATACCTAATTTAATTATGATATTTCTAATGACTATAATATTAGCCAATTTTTAATATAGTATTCTACAATGCAAGCATTTGGAGTATAATGTTTAAGTAACAAGAGTTTTTTTTTTTTTTGTATTTTAACTGCATGTTGCAGAAATTTTCATATAACAGACTTTGCTTCCTGGTAAAACTAATTCTGTAATTTAAAAAAATTCCATTAATAAAACTAATGATACAATATGCTTATGCTATGCTTAGTCACTCAGTCGTATGACCCCATGGACTGCAGCACACCTGGCCCCTCCGTCCATGGGGACTATCCGGGGAAGAATACTGGAGTAGGTTGTCATGCCCTCCTCCAAGGGATCTTCTCAACCCAAGGACCGAACCCAGGTCTCCCACATTGCAGGCAGATTCTTTACCATCTGAGCCACCAAGGAAACCTCAGTGATACAACGGGCTGCGATAAGGTGATGACCTCAAAAGCTTTTGCTTCTACGCTATCTTTTCTTTCTGTGTGTATGCCTTCAGCAGTATTAGGCATTCCTGAGCTATTGCTGCCAGTATTCTGGCTTTCTAGAAGACCGAATCATCAGGTTCAGGAAAAGACTTAAGGTTGTTTACATAGGATTCTCAGTAAATTGGCTTAAGGCAAGTGCCTAAGGAAGCGTAAGATCTTTAGCAACTGTGTTCATGAGTAGTCAGAGGACTTTTTTGCCTTATATCTGGGTACACCATTGCTTCTCAGATACCAAAAGTTGTGAAAGTCTCATCATCAGCTAAGTATGGTATTAAACTCAATTAATATTCTGTATTCATTAATGAAACCCCATATAAGAAAAATGAAGTTGCAACTTTTTCATCCACCAATATGTAAATTATTTTCATGTTTTATTCCATAGCTAAAATCTAACTTTAAAAAAGATTTTTCTTCCTGGTTACAAGTTCTAAACATACTACTACCTAGTCACTTTAATATGATATATTCTGGAGGACATGACCTTGTAACAAATAATTTTTGTACAGATTAAGATTTTTGAAGCTTTAAGTTCTCTATTAGAAAGTAATTTTTATATAGTCTTATAAAATAACCATTGCTTAAGGGATCCACAAAGGTAAGCTTTCAGTCAAAAAATAATTAAGGTCTCAGTTAAAAATGGAGAAAAAAGTAATAATTGGAAGAAGATTTTTCAAATGAAACAAATTGTACTACTGGATAGTAGATAAGTAGCTATAACCGGGAGAAAAAGAGGGAGAGGAGAAGAAGGTAGATATTAATAGGCTTTCCTTTAAGCAGTAATGAAAGCCTCAAAAAATTCTGAGATGATACTGATGTAAGAGGCAATGGCAAACTGTGGGTAAATCAATACTGTAATCTGAATATAGACTGTACCTTAACTTGTTTTCAGAAAAGAGGCAAAAGGTCGGGACTTGAGAGCTGGAGACTTAATTTACTGTCGATGTCATAGAAAATGCTTCTTTTCCAGATAAAGCGAAAGGCTGTGGCTGTGTAACCTTGGGTCAGAAAATCAAACTCCCTAAGATTTAAAACTCCACCTTCAGACAGACTTCCCCCACTAGTGGATTAGATTCATACACTGGGATATTCATACAATAAAATGCTATGCATCTTACAAAAGAAGTACTGCTTCAAATGTGTTTTTATAGAAAGATTCCTAGTGTAAAATGACAAATGTAGGTTCCTAAGCAATGCTCACTTTTTATACTTAGTTTTTCTATGAAAGAGGGGCTTCCCTAGTAGCTGAGTTTGTAAAGAATCTGCCTGCAATGCAGGAGACCTGGGTTCCATCCCTGGGTTGGGAAGATCCCCTGGAGAAGGAAATGTCAACCCACTCCAGTACTCTTGCCTGAGAAATCCCATGGAGAGAGGACCTGGCAGGCAAGAGTCCATGGGGTTGCAAAGAGTCAGACACGCCTGCACGACTAACTTTCACTTTCACTTTTTCCAAGGAAGAAAACCTGCTACAACATATTTATAAAGAATCTGAAAAAAAGAGAGGAAACCAAAAACTCTCGGGATTTGTGACACATATTCTTTGCTCATGCATGCCATATATTTCTGGTACTTACTTTCCAAAGATGACACTTCCAGAGAGATATGGAGACAACAATGTTACAACTAAGAAAAAATATTGAACTTGTCATTAAAAAAGACAAAATTTGGAATAAGAAGTCCAAGAATCTTCCATTGACTGGCTTCAGGAGCATTGAGAAACTGTGTAAAGCAGTGTTAAGAGGATTAATTAAAATAACAGAATAGTCCTTAACAGTATTATTTTTAAAAGGTTAGCAATTCTGTTCACTACATCATTTATTATTGGACTTTACATTAATATACTCTAAATTTGTTTTTCTAAGATAGAGGCATACTCATTCCTTTCTGGTTTAATGAATAAAGTCTACCTTTAACACACAATTACAAGTGGGAGGAAATACTGGACATTTCAGATGTGACAATGGGCCTTTTCATACCAAATATACTGAAGCATGATAGTTCACAAAATCTGTTTCAGACTATGGAGAATTCATATAAAATGATCTACTGTTCAACAAAAACCAGAAATTTCTATCAATGGATAAAATGAAAAACAAGATTGTGCTATAGCTTTTTTTTCCCCTGTGCTGCTATACAATATCATACTCCCTTCTGATCTTCTCTCAGGGTCTCCCCAGGATAGACTATAATAATGAGATCTCTTTCTTTAGCAAACAGAAAGTCAGGGACAGAAATGTTTAAGCCTCCCTCTTGACTAGAAGTAATTAAGTATCTAAATTATAAATACACATTCATGTCTGAGGAGGTTAAACTGCTTTTATGAACTGCTTCACTGACAAAAACTCTCCATTTTACTGAAGAAGATTCATACTGTAGCTATTCAGATTTATTTTTCTTACCTGAAGGCCCATTGTTTAATAGTAAACAGAAAGGTCTCCCATAGAGGCATATGGGGATATGGTCAGATTAATGTTGAATTCAAAATTCTGCATATTTTGCACCTTATCTTTGCACTTTACTGAGATATGAACTACTTCATTAATGTGGCTGTTTCTTTCCTTGTACTGCAGAAATTAAATAAAATGTGGGTTCTTTCATTTCTAACTAGTCAATAGTTAAAATACAACATAAAGTCATGTCCTCAAACACACATATTAACTGATCAAACCTCCTAAAAGAACAATAAAAATAAGAAAAGTTAGAAATTAAGCTTTTAATTGCATATATGTTACTATGCATTTTGAAAAATAATAAATCATATAACAGGAATAGAATAACTTAAAAATTAAACTCAAAGTCAGAATGCTTGTTTTCAAATTCTAGTAATCATACTTGCTGTGTAACTATTGTTAAACTTGTTAAAACTCAGCTTCTTCGACTGAAAAATGGGAATAAAATTCACTAACTCAAAGGTTTGTTAGTACTTGGCATAATCCTCAGGACATAATATGTATTCTATAAATCATTGCTAAATGGAATTTGGATACAGAAAATCACAGAAAAATAATTGTTTGGTGTACTGGAAACATAATGATAAAAAAGAATTTATATATTCCTTCAAAATGGACCCACATTTAAGCTGCACAGAGAATAATTTTTATTTATAACATTGATGTCTTGAAATCTTGCCATTTGAAACAACGAGGATAGAGCTTGAGTGTATTATGCTAAATGAAATGAGTCAGGTAGAGAAAGACAAGGTACCATATGATTTCATTCACATGTAGAATATAAAACAACTGATTAGCTAACAAACTAAAGCAAAATAAGTGAAAAAGCTGAAAAAAGCAAAAACAAACACAAAGAGAAGAGAATAGTGGTTACCAGAGGGTGAGGGGCCAGGATGAGGGTGCAGAGAGGACAAAGTGACTAAAGGGAAACAACTGTATGGTGATGAATGGAAAATAAACTTTTGGTGGTGAGCACATTATAGGGTATACAAAAGTGGGAATGCAAACTTATAAAAAATATATAATGCTATAAATCAATGTTACCTCAATTTCTAAATATATAAGCAATCAATTGATAAAACTGATGAGGTACCATTTCACACCAGGCTGCCATCCAAAAGTCTACAAGCAATAAATGCTGGAGAGGGTGTGGAGAAAAGGGAACCCTCTTACACTGTTGGTGGGAATGCAAACTAGTACAGCCACTATGGAGAACAGTGTGGAGATTCCTTAAAAAACTGGAAATAGAACTGCCATATGACCCAGCATTCCCACTGCTGGGCATACACACCAAGGAAACCAGAATTGAAAGAGACACGTGTACCCCAATGTTCATCACAGTATTATTTATAATAGCCAGGACATGGAAGCAACCTAGATGTCCATCAGCAGATGAATGGATAAGAAAGCTGTGGTACATATACACAATGGAGTATTACTCAGCCATTAAAAAGAATACATTTGAATCAGTTCTAATGAGGTGGATGAAACTGGAGCCGATTATACAGAGTGAAGTAAGCCAGAAAGAAAAACACCAATATAGTATACTAAAACATATATATGGAATTTAGAAAGATGGTAACAATAACCCTGAATGTGAGATAGCAAAAGAGACACAGATGTATAGAACAGACTTTTGGACTCTGTGGGAGAGGGAGAGGGTGGGATGACTTGGGAGAATGGCATTGAAACATGTATAATATCATGTAAGAAATAAATCGTCAGTCTAGGTTCGATGCAGGATACAGGATGCTTGGGGCTGGTGCACGGGGATGACCCAGAGAGATGGTATAGGGAGGGAGGTGGGAGGGGGATTCAGGATTGGGAACTCATGTACACCCGTGGCAGATTCATGTTGATGTATGGCAAAACCAATACAGTATTGTAAAGTAAATTAAAGTAAAAAAAAAAAAACAAAACAAAACTGATGTCTTATCATAATCATAACTAGACTATTTGGACTGTGTAATTTCACATATATAATATATATATAATGAAATATATATGTTATTTTAATCTAGTAATTATTATTAAATGGACTATATATGTATTAATATATAGTATATGGTGGTGATGGTTTAGTCGCTAAGTCGTGTCCAACTCTTAGGACCACGTGGACTGTAGCCTGCCAGGCTGCTCTGTCCATGGAATTTTTCAGGCAAGAATATGGCAGTGGGTTGAATTTCCTTCTCCAAATACAGAGTCTATACAACACTATATATATTACATATGATATATATAATAATAAATTGTTATTCATTAATTTGAAAATATTTATCTAAGAAGGCATAATTGTGTGAGGCAGAGTCTATATATTATAAAAAATATGCAGTTTTAAAAAAAATTGTTCCAGTCATATATATTTCTTTAAATAATAAACATAAAATGTTTTCTATAATATATGGCTCAGTGTTGCTCTAAACATTCTATTTCAACAGAAAAGCAGCAGTTAGGAAAGGGGAGAACTGATATTTTGGGTACTGCTTTTATGGAAATCTCTCAAGAGGACAAGAATGGGCAAATGTAATTCAGATAACCATTATATCTATTACTATGGGCAAGAGTCCCTTAGAAGAAATGGAGTAGCCCTCACAGTCAAAAAAAGAGTCTGAAATGCAATAGTTGGGTGCAAATTCAAAAACAACAGAATGATCTTGGTTCCTTTCCAAGGAAACCATTCAATATCACAGTAATCCAAGCCTATGCTCCAACCACTAATTTGAAGCCAAAGAAGTTGAAGTTGACTGGCTCTATGAAGACATACAAAGACCTTCTAGAACTAATGCCAACAAATATGTCCTTGTTATCATAGGAGATTTGAAGGCAAAAGTAGGAAGTCAAGAGATACCTGGAGTAACAGGCAAGTTTGGTCAGCAGTACAAAATGAAGAGGGACAAAAGCAAAGTATGACAGAGTTTTACCAAGAGAACGTGCTGGTTATAGCAAACACCCTCTTTCAAACACACAAGACAAGTCTAGACATAGACATCACCAGATGGTCAATAGCAAAATCAGATGGATTGTATTCTTTGTAGCTAAAGTTGGCAAAACTCTACGGTGTGAAAACAAGACTGGGAGCTGACTGTGGCTTAGATTATGAACTCCTTGTTGCAAAATTCAGACTTAAATTGAAGCAAGTAGTGAAAACCACTAGACCATTCAGTTATGATCTAAATCAAATAGCTTACAATTATACAGTAGAAGTGATAAATAGATTCAAGGGATTAGATCTGACAGACAGAGTGCCTGAAGAACTATGGAGGAGGTTCATGACATTGTACAGGAGGCAGTGATCAAGACCATCCCCAAGAGAAAGAAATGCAAAAAGGCAAAATGGTTTCTGAGGAGGCCTTACAATTAGCTGAGAAGAGAGAGAAGTGAAAGGCAAAGGAGAAAAGGAAAGATATACCTTCTGAGCGCAGAGTTACAGAGAATAGCAAGGAGAAATAAGAAAGTGTTTTTTTTGTTTGTTTGTTTGTTTTATGTGAACAGTGCAAAGAAATAGAAGAAAAAATAGAATGGGAAGGAATAGATATTTCTTTAAAAACATTAGAGATACGAAGGAAACATTTCATGCAAAGATAGGCACAATCAAGGACAGAAACAGTATGAGCCTCAGAGAAGCAGAAGATATTAAGAAGAGGTGGCAAGAATACACAGAACTGTACAGAAAAAGATCTTAATAACCTGGAGAGCCACAGTAGTTTGATTACTCACCTAGAACCAGACATTCAGGACTGTGAAGTCAAGTGGGCCTTAGGAAGCTTCACCAGGAACAAAATTAGTGGAGGTGATGGAATTCCAGCTGAGCTATTTCAAATCCTAAAGGATGATGCTGTGAAAGTGCTGCACTTAATATGCCAGGAAAATTTGTAAACTCAGCCATGGCCACAGGACTGGAAAAGGTGTTTTCATTTTAGTCATAAAGAAGGGCGATGCCAAAAATGTTTAAATTAACACACATTTGCACTCATTTCACATGCTAGAAAAGTAATGCTCAAAATCCGTCAAGTTAGGCTTCAACAGAATGTGAATTGAGAATTTTCAGATGTTCAAGCTGGATTGACAAAAGGCAGTGGAACCAGAGATCAAATTGCCAACATCCACTGGATCATAGAAAAAACTAAATAATTTTAGAAAATACATCTACTTATGCTTCATTGACTATGCCAAAGCTTTTGACTCTGTGGATCACAACAAACTGTGGAAAATTCTTAAAGAGATGGGAATACCAGGCCACCTTACCTTCCTCTTAGAAAACCTGTATGCAGGTCAAGAAGCAATAGTTAGAACAGGACATGGAACAACAGACTGGTTCAAAATTAGCAAAGGAGTATGTCAAGGCTGTATACTGTTGCCCTGCTTATTTAACTGATATTCAGAGTACATTATGCAAAATGTTAGACTGGATGAAGCACAGGCTAGAATCAAGATTGCTGGAAGAAATATCAATAACCTAAGAAATGCAGAAGACACCACCCTTATAGCAGAAAATGAAGAGGAACTAAAGAGCCTCTTGATGAAGTTGAGTCGAGTGGAAAAGCTGACTTAAAACTCAACATTCAAAAAATGAAGATCATGACATCCGGTTCCATATCTTCGTGGCAAATAGATGTGGAAATAATGGAAACAGTGACAGACTTTATTTTCTTGGGCTCCAAAATCACTGCAGATGATGACTGCAGCCATGAAATTAAAAGATGCTTGCTTCTTGGAAGAAAAGCAATGACAAACCTAGAGAGTATTAAAAAGCAGAGACATTACTTTGCTGATAAATGTCTGTATAGTCAGAGTTATGATCTTTCCATTAGTCATGTATGAATGTGAGAGCTGGACAATAAAAAAGGTTGAGTGCTGAAGATGATGCCTTCAAACTGTGGTGGTAGAGAAGACTCTTGAGAGTCCCTCGGACAGCAAAGAGATCAAACCAGTCAGATTTCCTAAAGGAAATCAGCCCTGAATATTCATTGAGATGACTGAATGCTGAAGCTGAAGCTCCAATACTTTGGCCACCTGATGTGAAGAGTGGACTTATTTTAAAAGACCCTGATGCTGGGAAAGGCTGAGGGCAGGAAGAGAAGCAGGCGTCAGAGGATGAGATGGTTGGATGGCATCACTGACTCAATGGACATGAGTTTGAGCAAACTCCAGGAGATGGCGAAAGACAGGGAAGCCTGGCGTGCTGCAGTTCACAGGGTCACAAAGAGCCGGACAAGACTGAGTAGCTGAACAACAAGTCTTTAACAGGCATGCTAAAATACAAATGGGCAAAACCACCTGTGGTAAAGCAACTGTCATGATTTTCACACTATTGGACCACCAGCAATAGCAGAAATCTTTGGACAGTAAAAGAAGTATTATAGACAAATTCTAAAGAAATTCACATTGATTTATCTTCTCAAAGGTCACATACCATGTTAACCTTATTTTTTTTTTCTATACTTTAAGTATTTTGAGCAATAACAACTATTACCAAATCTGATTTAGATGGTAAAAGAAATGATTAGCAGATAACTGGAGTGATACAGAATATTCATTATCTGTCATGAATAATCTCCAGCCAGTTCAGGGCGCCCTTAGTAAGTGAAATGATTTTTATTATTTGTATTTTAAGTTTCTCACGACACACACACACACACACGCACACACACACACACACACACCTGCTCTTTAGGGAACAAAATTAATAAATGTAAAGTTGTATTTACACTCCAGAAGAATTGTTAAGTCATTACCAGATTTGATTAAGATATTTCTACTCTCACTTATAAGTATTAGAGCAAAACTATTCTGATTTTATATACAATTTTAATCAGCTTTATGAAAATTGCAATCTGCAAATATGCCAGAGTGAGAAAATTTATAAATGTTATCACATTCCAGTGAAAATCCTTTGAAAAGAGAATCCAAATGCTTCTGTCAGTTCAGTACTTTATTCTTAGCAGATAGTCAGAGTTATAACATTTTCTACAGTATTCAACATGACCAAGTGATGTATATTTTTAAATTTCAAATAAATTCAGGATAAGTATAATCTCATAAGAAATGATGGAATAGTCAAAGGATTTGAGTTTACATAAGTATGATAACAATAATTTCCATTTTCTACCTTCTTGATGCATATCTACGTTCAAAAGAATTCTAAACTTATTTTCAAGACAGGATTTAGGAAGAAATGCATTGTTTGTAAATATAGGATTTTCAGAGTATTTTCTTATTTAGAATGGATCAGATTTTCAAAATCCATTTTCTCAGGTTCTTAGAGACTATAGTTTTTTACTGATCTAGTTGAGATGGTTGCAGAGAACAATAAAGAGGTCTGGTAAATTTACAGTAACGTATGAAATCCATAGTTTGGTTATGTCACAGAATTTACAATTTTGGCTTATATGTATATGCATGTATATATATATATATATGTTTTAGCTAGAGAATGTACATTTGTGATGTGTATCTTGCTAATGATACTTGTTTAGGAATTTGAAAGGAGAAAATATGGTCAAATACTAATGTTTCATTCATGTATATCAGTCAATTCAGCCGCTCAGTCACGACCGACTCTTTGGGACCCCATGGACCACAGTATGCCAGGCCTGCCTGTCCATCAGAAACTCCTGGAGTATACTAAAACTTATCTCCATTGAGTCAGTGGTGCCATCCAACAATCTCATCCTCTGTCGTCCCCTTCTCCTCCTGTCTACAATCTTTCCCAGCATCAGGGTATTTTCAAATGAGTCAGCTGTTTGCATCAGGTGGCCAAAGAACTGTAGTTTCAGCTTCAGCATCAGTCCTTCCAATGAACACCCAGGACTGATCTCCTTTGGGATGGACAAGGAACTCTCAAGAGTCTTCTCCAACACCACAGTTCAAAAGCATCAATTCTTCAGTGTTCAGCTTTATAGTTCAACTCTCACAACCATACATGACTACTGGAAAAACCACAGCCTTGAGGAGACGGACATTTAAAGACAAAGCAATGTCTCTGCTTTTTAATATGCTTTCTATGTCGGTCATAACTTCCTTGCCAAGGAGTAAAAGTCTTTTAATTTCATGGCTGCAGTTACCATTTGGAGTGATTTTGGGGCCCCCAACCCCAAAAAACAAAAGTCAGCCACTGTATCAACTCTTTCCCAACCTATTTGCCATGAAGTGATGGGACCAGATGTTATGAACTTAGCTTTTTGAATGTTGAGCTTTAAGCCAACTTTTTCACTCTCCTCTTTCACTTTCATCAAGAGGCTCTTTAGTTCTTCTTCACTTTCTGGCATAAGGGTGGTGTCATCTGCTTATCTGAGGCTACAGATATTTCTCCCAGCTATCTTGATTCCAGCTTGTGCTTCATCTAGCCAAGCATTTCTCATGATGTATTCTGTCTGCATACAAGTTAAATAAGCAGGGTGACAATATACAGCCTTGATGTAGTCCTTTCCCTATTTAGATTCAGTCTGTTGTTCCATGTCCAGTTCTAACTGTTGCTTCCTGACCTGCATATAGGTTTCTCAACAGGCAGGTCAGGTGGTCTGGTATGCCCATCTCTTTCAGAATTTTCCATAGTTTATTGTGATCCACATAGACAAAGGCTTTGGCATAGTTAATAAAGCAGAAATAGATATTTTTCTGGAACTCTCTTGCTTTTTTGATGATCCAGCAGAACTTGGAGATTTGATATATTGTTCCTCTGCCTTTTCTAAAACCAACTTGCACATCTGGAAGTCCAAGGTTCATCTATTGCTGAAGCCTAGCTTGGAGAATTTTGATTATTACTTTGCTAGTCTGTGAGATGAGTGCAATTGTGCGGTACTTTGAGCATTCTTTGGCATTGTGTTTCTTTGGGATTGGAATGAAAACTGACCTTTTCCAGTCCTGTGGCCACAGATGAGTTTTCCAAATTTGCTGGCATATTGAGTGCAGCATGTTCACAACATCATCTTTTAGGATTTGAAATAGCTCAACTGGAATTCCATCACCTCCACTAGCTTTGTTCATAGTGATGCTTCCTAAGTCTCACTTGACTTCACATTCCAGGATGTCTGGCTCTAGGTGAGTTATCACACCACTGCGATTATCTGGGTCGTGAAGATCTTTTTTGTATAATTCTTCTGTGTATTCTTGCCACTTCTTCTTAATATCTTCTGTTTCTGTTAGGCCCCTACCATTTCTGTCCTTTATCAAGCCCATCTTTGCATGATATGTTCCCTTGCTATCTCTAATTTTCATGAAGAGATCTCTGGTCTTTCCCATTCTATTGTTTTCCTCTATTTCTTTGCACTGATCACCAAGGAAGGCTTTCTTTTCTCTCCTTGCTATTCTTTGCAACTCTGCATTCAAATCAGTATCTTTCCTTTTTGACTTTGCTTTTTGCTTCTCTTCTTTCCACAGCTATTTATAAGACTCCCTTAGACAGCCATTTTGCTTTTTTACATTTCTTTTTCTTGGGGATGGTCTTGATCTCTGTCTCCTGTACAGTGTCATGAACCTCCATCCATAGTTCATCAGGCACTCTGTCCATCAGATCTAGTCCTGTAAATTTATTTCTCACTTCTACCATATAATCCTAAGGGATTTGGTTAAGACATAGCTGAATGGTCTAGTGGTTTTCCCTACTTTCTTTAATTTAAGTCTAAATTTGGCAATAAGGAGTTCATGGTCTGAGCCACAGTCAGCTCCCAGTCTTGTTTTTGCTGACTGTATAGAGCTTCTCCATCTTTGGCTGCAAAGAATATGATCAATCTGATTTCACTGTTGGCCATCTGGTGATGTCCATGTGTAGAGTGTTCTTTTGTGTTGTTCGAAGAAGGTGTTTGCTATGACCAACGCTTTCTCTTGGCAAAACTCTATTAGCCTTTCCCCCGCTTCATTCTTACTCTAAGTCCCAGTTTGCCTGTTTCTCCAGGTGTTCTTGACTTCCTACTTTTGCATTCCATCCCCTATAATGAAAAGGACATCTTTTTGGGGTGTTAGTTCTAAAAGGTCTTGTAGGTCTTCATAGAACCATTTAACTTCAGCTTCTTCAGCGTTACTGGTTGGGGCATAGACTTGGATTACTGTGATATTGAATGGTTTGCCTTGGAAATGAATAGAGATCATTATGTCATCTTTGAGATTGCATCCAAGTACTGCATTTTGGAATCTTTTGTTGACTATGATGGCTACTCCACTTCTCCTAAGGGATTCTTGCCCACAGTAGTAGATATAATGTTCATCTGAATTAAATTTACCTATACCAGGCCTTTTTAGTTTGCTGATTCCTAAAATGCCGATGTTCACTCTTGCCATCTCCTGTTCGATCACTTCCAATTTGCCCTGATTCATGGACCTAACATTCAGGTTCCCATGCAATACTGCTCTTTACTGCATCAGAACTTGCTTCTATCACCAGTCACATCCACAACTGGGTGTTGATTTTGCTTTGGCTCCATCTCTTCATTCTTTCTGGAGTTATTTCTCCACTGATCTCCAGTAGCATATTGGGCACATACTGACCTAATGACTTGAATATATTCATATACATATTGATACATGGAAATTGAAGGCATTCTGTCTACTTTGAGTGAGATGGAACAAAAAATTAGAATATGATTTTCCGTTAACAGAAGTTAAAGTTTAATTTTAAAAAATATGCTTAAAAATACTTATTAAAAGCATCCTTTGATTACTGTGTGGTATTCATATTCTAAACTAAAAATAAAGATTCTTCAGGAAAAAAAATTCAATAGGAGTTTTGGAGCCCAAGGTTCTTAAAAATGAAAAATGTACTTTTTTCATTAGACAACAAGGGCTCATTTGCAGTTTTGAGAATGATTCTCTTATTTTCTGAATCAATCCACTCCTTCATTCTCATATGGAACTTTTTTTTTATTTTAGGGACTTCAATCTTTAGCAGACACTATAAGCCTCATGCTTTGTTTAATTTTTGCCTTGCTCATCCATGCCTTTTTGACTTTTTTCCATGGTCTAATGAATGATCTCTTATGAAATGTAAGTCTAATAAATTCATTTCTGTGCTTAAAATTCTAAATAGTCTTTCCCTGTACACAGAATGGAATCCACTCTTTTTGGTCCTGTCTATTCTTCTCAGCTTACCTCTCATTCCCATGCACTCTATGCTTATAAACAAATTGGATGCCATAGTTTCATAAACATAACATATCAGTATTCCTTAATAAGTGTGTCTGCAACACTTGGAAAGCCTTTCCACTTCACTTTCTCATTTGCTTATTACAACCAATTCTTCTTTCAAGATTTGGGTAAAACTTTATTTCTTCTGGAAACCATTTCTAAACTTTCTTGTCATTTAAAAACAATTAACAACTCATCTGCATATATTACCACAGCACTTTCTTTACACTTCAAAAGTAAACTTTGTCATTTTAATTTGTCATTTATTTGTCTATTTCCCATATAAGAATGTGGAGTTTTGTCTGGGAATGTCATTGTACTCCCCAGGAAATCGTACATTTCTAGATAGTAAGTGCTCAATAATATTGAATAAATGAATAAAAAAGACAAAATAAAATGTTAGAAGCTTTTTGTGATAAAACTTAACTTGAAATTGATGAGACAGAGGAATTGCAAAATGGTAGCCATGCTAACTTATCTTCCATTTTTCTATTTGATTTTCTTTCAAGGGATAATTTTTCTCATACTTCTGTTGTGACTAGGTTATTGTCTTTACACTTATTGTGAATTAATTTCAGTTATTACTTCATGATAGCATCCTATGTAACACCATTAGTCCAAAATGTTCCCCACCATTACACTAACTGGTTTAAATGACATTGCTAATTTGCCCAACATAAAGCCCTGCATTTTGGAGAATCCTATTTTCTACCAAAGTTTCTTTGTCCAACTCATTATATCTGAGTAAATTTCTCCTTCCCTTTTCCCCAGGAAAAACAAGGAGAGGAACAAGGTGGTCTAAAATATGTTAAAGAATAAATGATCGATTTAAGTCTGTGTCATGTCACTCACTCAGAAGTCTATACGTAGGCTATAAATGCTTTATTCATTCATCCATTCAGAAGTGCAGAGAATACGGCAACCACTATGCTAACCCATTGGAAATTTACAATTAATAAGATACTTTATATGACTGTAAGTGTCAAATAGTTTGTAGCATAATATTTGAAGTAAACAACAACAACAACAACAAATCGCTAATATAATTATCGAAGACCCATTGCTTGGAATTTCCTTAAAACATTAGTACCAGATTAAATATTGAAAGCTCTTAGGATAGTGTTTGGAACTTAGACCATTGCTTTCTAGTCCCACTTAAAATTATCTGAAAAAGGTCCATAGTTTAAGAATGGTAGCTCTGGTACTCACAATCAGTCTAGAATTGTAGTAAGTTACTAATAGGTTAAAAGCACTTAAGCTGGTTTGTAATAGAAGAAAATGCACAATCAAATACTGCTTTCCATTTTAAATGAAAATTGAGAACAAATTAAAAATACTGCATTTATTTGCTAATGTAGATAAATAATTCTCTAACTCATCATATTATTTGACCTTTATTTATTTGCCCTTTTACAGAGATCAAAATTAAAAAAATATAGGTCTAAAGTACTGCTAGATGCAAGGCAGCCTAAGTTTGTGGGCTCCAAGCAAAAAAAATAAGGAAACTTTGTAAGAGAAGAATAACATACTTTGGAATCAGAAGATCTATCCCAGATCTGATTGAGAGCTAGAGAATAAGTACTTCTGTTTTCTACTTTATAATCGGAATAATACAAATTCACAGATACATTGTCAATAATTAAGATGTTAAAATATCCATCCTGCCAAAAAAAGCACTTAAGAAAGCACAAAAGAAAATCCCTTATTTTTCATTTTATAATATTGTTTAACTTATGAAATCTAATAAAGTTTCCTAAAGCTAAGACTATGACCTCTAATATAATTTTATAAATTTAAAAGAAAGCCAGTTAAAGTTACTATTTTCACTGAGTCCAGTGAGTAGACCCTAGGAGTCCCTGCCGAGAGCCTAGCTGTGCTGAATTAATCAATCTTCAGATGTGTGGCCTCAGCTGAACAGTTTTAACATTTAAAATAGGCACATCTCTCCGATGGAGGACCAATATCATCAAATGCTCACAAGAGTCTTGTGAATAAACTGAGACTCCAGATCATGTTCTAATTTATAACAAGAGCTATAACAGAAGGACAGGAATATTTCTGTGTCACAGCCAGGCATTTCTCTCCCTGTAGGATGATTAGATGATGATTTCTTGAAAAAATAACTGGTGTCAGCTGGTTGGTTCCATTGTTTAAGGGATCATTTTCTTTCTGTGAAAGGGATCTGTTATCTTAGGGTCTAGTGTACTCTTGTCCCTAACTAGGGTATTATTAGATACTAAGACATAATTCTTCCTTTCTACCCCCCAACTCTACATTCTTATACATGTATTCATCCCGTGAATAGGCCCAGTTAGGTCTTACTCAGCCTTGGAAACTGTTTCTCCTCAAAATGTGACATTGCACGTCGGATTTCATTCTCTACATGACTTGAACTCTCAGGAGATGGTCTTTATTTCTTATTCTTAAGTTTCAGAGTGGTTATTTACTTTGGCTGTCAAAAAATTATCTCATTTACAAAACAGTTATTTCTAATTGTGATGTCCAGCATTACATTATAAAAGTTCTAAATTTTCCAGGAGCTGATTACATTAATATGTGGCACAAGAAATATCTGAAGATTTTCTAGTTTTAAATTACCTCAGAGTAAGTGTCAATAAATTAACATTTTGTCATTTTTAAAAGAACTTGACTTTTATGGCAGTTGAAAGTACAGATACAATTACAAACAAAACAACAGAGAAAATAAAGATTTCTCTATTATTTTAAATATCATCTTTTCCTGAGCAGTTTCCTTTGAGATTTACTTTATTTTATATTTATTTCTCTAATTTTACTAGATAGAAGGATAGAGATCAGTTTGTCTACATATGCATTGACTGAATTTATTTAAAATCATCAGTACATTTTTGGAAAATAAAAGCAAATATATTTGGAACAATTAAATTATTTGTAAATTAGAGAAATCCATTAGGAATGAACTCAGAATTGAAATAATTATAATGCCTGCTTTAATTCACAATTCATAAGCTACAAATTAAGGATGACAGAATTATTTGAAATCAGTGGTGACTTCAGAATGATGTAAATTAATAATCCCACAAATACCTAGACTTTTCTTTCTCAAAATACCCAAAGTAAGACAATTTTATTCATCCTGACATTTTTGACATTTTATTTCCAACAGTGTGGAAGTTATATTTCCAATAATATGGTAAGTTTCAGTCTTCTCCAGTCCTTTGATTTTTTTATCCTAATGTGAATCATCATTCTAAAATCCACGAGGAAACATGTTACCTCTCATTTGAATATTATTCTCAGCGACAATATTCTTTCCACAATTTTTTCAAATGATAGCCCTTTTTAACATTAAGAAATATCAAGGTCTACCACTCCATACTGGAGAAGGCAATGGCACCCCACTCCAGTACTCTTGCCTGGAAAATCCCATGGACGGAGGAGCCTGGTAGGCTGCAGTCCACGTGGTCGCTGAGAGTTGGACACGACTCAGTGACTTCACTTTCACTTTTCACTTTCATGCATTGGAGAAGGAAATGGCAACCCACTCCAGTGTTCTTGCCTGGAGAATCCCAGGGCCGGCGGAGCCTGATAGGCTCCCGTCTAAGGGGTCGCACAGAGTCGGACACCACTGAAACGACTTAGCAGCAGCAGCAGCAAAGATTAGGGGGCTTCCCTGGGAGAAGGGCATGGCAACCCACTCCGGTACTCTCGCCTGGAAAAGCCCATGGACGGAGGAGCCTGGAAGGCTGCAGTCCATGGGGTCGCGAAGAGCCGGACACGACTGAGTCACTTCACTTTCACTTTTCACTTTCATGCACTGGAGAAGGAAATGGCAACTCACTCCAGTGTTCTTGCCTGGAGAATCCCAGGGACTGCGGAGCCTGGTAGGCTGCCGTCTATGGGGTCGCACAGAGTCGGACACGACTGAAGCGACTTAGCAGCAGCAGCAGCAATACAAATGTAGCTATACCAGCTACTGTAAAATGTACAATAAAGTGAATAATAACTTAAAATGGATACTCTCTAAAATACTTTAATAATACTCTAAAATATCTGCATGGTATTAAAAATATTAAAATCTTTAATATTTTAGTTAGCAATATTCTAAGATGTTTTTATTGTATTTTAACAACAAAAAATATAAATATGATTTAAAATTAGCATCTGTACATATGGAACAAAATTTGTTTAGCTACAGAAAACTTTAATAATGATTTTGAGTTGTGTTTGATAGACAGTAAAATGTATTCACTGTAAGTATAAAACTGACACATTTTGGTAAATTTATACAGTCATAGTAACCACCACTACAATCAAGATATAAAACATTTAATTCATGTTAAAAAGTACCTTGTGACTGTTTACAATCATGGATGCCCTCTAACCCCTTAGTCTCTTTGCTAGGTATACTTGGCAAATATTTTATTTCATAAGGTTTGTCTTTTTTTAAACTATGTCTTCCAAAGATCAAAAATTGTAATTTTAATAATGTGCAGTTCTTTAATAATTTGGGCTGCTTGGGTCATATTATTCAAACAAACAAACAAGCAAAAAATTGGCCTAACCTAATTCCATCCTCTAGAAATTTTCACATATTTGTTTAGAAGGACTGATCTACAGAATAAAATCCAAACACTTATTTAAAATAAGACTCTCAGATTTTGGTTCACTTCATTTTTGCCTTTTCAGTCATATCCCTTCCTCTCTCTAGCATGTACACAATCTCTAGTTTTATTAAACTAAATTCATACAAACATATCAAATCAAAATAATTTCAAAAGACATCATTTAAAAATATTAAAGCATTAGAGAAAAAATATTTTAGAAAATTTTGGCATCTGAGAATAGAAAATATTTTAAAACAAAAACACAAATAGCACAAATCAGAAAATATAATAGGAAGAACAAGTATTTTAAAGTTAAAAATTTAAACAAAATAAAGATAAGGAGAAAATATTTTAACATAAAGATTTAGTTTCAGAAAATATAAATTATTTTGACATAGGAGTAACAAAAGGAGAATTGAAATTAAATAAATGATTAGCAATAAAAACAAGCAGTTCGCAGAAGGAAAATAAATAATTCCTTGAAAGTATAAACTATACTCAACTTTACACCAACTAGAGAAAATTTAACTGTTAGTAATAATAAGATAATGATTGCATAAACATCTGAGGACAAAATTTGAAAGGCCTAATATTTCTAAGAGTTGGAGAGAATGAAGTTGGAAATACAAGCTGTTTCTAATAAATTTGAATATATGCACATTTAATGTTCTAGTGATTCTACTGCTAATAATATGCACTAAAGTTACTCATGAAAAATTCTCAGTCTAAACACTAGGGTTGCTTTAAAAACTATATATTTACATATCAACAGATAAAGAAACAGATATTCTCTTAAGAGGTAAAACTAGAAGTTTAATTCTTAAACTGAACTTAATAAAAATCTAAAGCCTCTATTATCTGCATACCAATTTTTCCTGGGAAAAGAAAAAAAAAAGGGGAGGACCCAAGAAGGTACAGAGAGGAAATTCTCATGGGGATGACAGAGGCACAGAGGACAGGCCCAACCACAATGGAACAAGATAAAGCTGAATGGAGAATTGAAAAATAGAAGTCAATAATTAAATTTTCCATACTTGAAGCAAATGTGAGAAATGTCAATATTTATGCATCCTGGTTTGGGGATGGTTGGTGGGGGCGGGCGGGGGAGGGTGTCCATATTACTTTTTCTTTGCTTTTCTGTGTTTTACAACTACTTTCAAATTTTAAAATTAACTATAGTATAATTAACTAGCTATTAAGCTACAACATCTTTCATAATTTTGCACACTTTTTTTAACAGATTCACTGTCTGAATTTATATTAATCTTCAAAACAAAACTGAATTGCTTTGTGAAACATCTTCCCTTTCCCATTCATTCCCTTGTTATTTTTAAAGAACTTCATGTGCACCTTATTTTATCACTTACACTGCTTTGTTCCAGTAACCTAATTCTGCTGTCTCCTACCACTAAGTCAAGTTCCTTGATAGTAGAAAGTAGTTCTTATATATAAATACAGAGTTGAATGTATTACCTAGCATGGCGAAACTTACATAATTGTTCATAAATGTAGATCCCTTCTTTATTTTAGGTATTTTAGTTAGATAAACAGGCCAAGTTTCCCAACCTTGCCTGCACGTAAGTGTGGTTGTATAACTAAGTTTCAGTAACTGAGTAAAAATTATGTGAGACACTTCCAAACTGAGTTCTTAAAAAATTTCCTATTGTTTCTTTCTCTGGCTGATGATGATCCACAGTAAAGGCAAGAGTGGAAGGAGCCTTGAATGCTGTTCTGCTAACTACCACATGAATAAGAAAAATTTAGATTGACTTGATCTCTCAGATATTCAAGCCCATTTCTTATTTTACTTATCCTACTTGCCTAGTAATTATCTTATAAAAGCCATTCAATAAATGAATGCATATAATAAAAATAATTAGATAGATTACTGGCAATATACCTGAAAGAGAAAATGAACTCTCTGAGGAAAATATTGAGATTCACTTTCTCAATGTTTTTCAAGTAAAGTACATGACACAGAGATATGAGTGTCAATATACAAAATTATGAGGTAATAAATAACATTTTTTCAGGATTTAAAAAAATGCCTGTGAAAATAAGATAAATGTGTTTGTTTGTTTTTTTTTTTGTTATTCATTCATTAAAAGTGTGTTTTCAAGAAAAGGAAGCTATGTATTTGAAAAATGGTTAACAAACCTGATTGCCTAGAAAGTCACACAATAAATATTTGTATATACATGAAGTTCTATTTAAAGGTAAACACTGATTATGGAAAAACACTTCTTTAGCTAATCGGCTCTGTGTAATTGGGTTCGCCATTTAGCCATTTAAAAACTTTCATCATTAAATGCTTTTAAATATTTTATGAATCATGTAATTGCTCTGAGTAATTTTGTAAGCACTGTAGTTCATGCTAGAAAATGTATCTGCTACCATATGGGTCTCTCATAAAATCATATTTATAAAGCTTTTAAAGTAATCTTAGCAGAGAGATTTAATTTGAGTATATATTAGTAGGTTTATTTTCAGAGTGAAAAAAATTATCAAATTTTATCTCCTCCATTTACAGTCTTGAATTAAGGGTACTAAAAATTTAAACACATATTGCATAGCTTTTTAAATATCAGCTATTACCAAAATTCAAGTATTTCTGAGAAAATCCAGGTGCCTTTAATTGCTGAGGATTTAGCTGCAATTATTTTGAATTCAAAATGCACACTTTCTTATAATTGATTTTAAATTGCTTGATTCCTTTCTGCATTATTTATGTCATTAACAAAACCAACTTGCCACTAAGAAAATAATCCAAAGAATTAAGCTTTGATACATTTGCCTCTTAGGAATATATACCTATGAACCATGTTATTTCAAAATTAGAGCAGCCAGTTTTTTGCTTTGACCAGGAGAAGAGAAAGTGAATATAAAAACTGCCTTTATCAATGTTTTGCATAACAGCAACTGAATAAAAATATTTAATAGAACTGAAGGGAAATATTTATTATTTTCATTGTTAAATATATTTCTAATATTTACTTCCAGTACTCAGAAACTACTCAAATCCCTCTTTTTCAGGAATGGATTCTGATACTTTGTTCTAAATCACACTAAAAACCTTTATCTCTAGATAGTAACACTAGAAGCTGTAAGAGATATCAATAAGTTTCAGGACACCCCCAGAATATGCTGGAATCTTTTTCATAATAATTGATAACTTCATAGAGCTTCCAGGATGCACAATTATGTTTCTTCTGTAAAATTTCATATTCTTTCCACAAAATAGCTCTTCATGAAGTTTAATCTAATATGCTGTGCTGTGCTTAGTCGCTCCTTCCTGTCCGACTCTTTGTGACCCCATGGACTGCCCACTAGGCCCCTCTCTCCAGGGGAACTCTCCTGGCAAGAATACTCGGGTGGGAATCTTCCCAACCCAGGGATGGAACCCAGGTCTCCTGCATTGCAGGCGGATTCTTTACTGTCTAATCTAATAGTGACCCACTAATCTTAATCAGCATGGTGATGAAAAAACTAGCTCTTTCATCATTATCAGGTTTTTAATTTCCTTATGAAATTGTCGGGTTTCCCTGATAGCTCAGCTGTAAAGAATCTGCCTGCAACGCAGGAGACCCCGGTTTGATTCCTGGATTGCAGAGATCCTCTGGAGAAGGGATAGGCTATTCACTCCAGTGTTCTTGGGTTTCCCTTGTGGCTTAGCTGGTAAAGAATCCGCCTGCAAGTGGGAGACCCGGGTTCATTTCCTTGGTTGGGAAGATCCCCTGGAGAAGGGAAAGACTACCCACTCCAGTATTCTGGCCTGGAGAATTCCATGGACTGTGTAGCCCATGGGGTCACAAAGAGTCAGACACGACCCAGCGACTTTCACTTCACTTTATGAAATCCTCAGCTTGTAAATATTAAATCATCTTCTGTTTTTGAATAATCTATTTCTGTCTTTCCCTGTGATTGTCTTATTCATCATTACACTGGTAGAACTGATTATTCTTTTTTTTTTTTTTGGTATTTTCATTGTAAGCATCCATTCCTTTATTCTAGTACAAAACCACCATAAATTTCTGGGCCCTGTTGCGTACAAACTGGTCTGAATTTTTAAAAAATCCCTCATCATGGCTATTACCTCAGGGTAGATAGTCAACCTAATCAGAGTTATATATCCGTCAGTCCATTTCAGTCGCTCAGTCGTGTGCGACTCTGTGCAACCCGATGAATCGCAGCACGCCAGGCCTCCCTGTCCATCACCAACTCCCGGAGTTCACTCAGACTCACGTCCGTGGAGTCAGTGATGCCATCCAGCCATCTCATCCTCTGTCGTCCCCTTCTCCTCCTGCCCCCAATCCCTCCCAGCATCAGAGTCTTTTCCAATGAGTCAACTCTTCTCATGAGGTGGCCAAAGTACTGGACTTTCAGCTTTAGCATCATTCCTTCCAAAGAAATCCCAGGGCTGATCTCCTTCAGAATGGATTGGTTGGATCTCCTTGCCGTCCAAGGGACTCTCAAGAGTCTTCTCCAACACCACAGTTCAAAAGCATCAATTCTTCGGTGCTCAGCCTTCTTCACAGACCAACTCTCACATCCATAGGTGACCACAGGAAAAACCATAGCCTTGACTAGATGGACCTTTGTTGGCAAAGTAATGTCTCTGCTTTTCAACATACTATCTAGTTTGGTCATAACTTTTCTTCCAAGGAGTAAGTGTCTTTTAATTTCATGCCTACAGTCACCATCTGCAGTGATTTTGGAGCCCAAATATATATATATATATAAAACACAGAAAACAGAGAAAATCAAACCTCCACAGCCATATTGCTTCTATGATAGGAGAATCTGTCTCAGACTGAGCAAAGTGAGAAAAACAATCTCTCTTGTTCTTAAGGCAAAAATATTTGAAGTCATTTTCAATCTTTTTTTTTTTTTTTAATACCCTGGAACTTACTGCCAGACTTATTTTAAAAGACATATCAAAAAGAACTATTTGCCACCATTATACTCAAATAGTCAGTCAATGCTACATACAATGTTTGTCTTAACTAATATAACAGCATCCTAATAATTCTCATTTTTCTATTCATAGAATAATTTATTTCGTACAGCAACCATAAATCAGAACTTCTGCTTTTGACTATGATGCAAGAAATTTTATTAAAATAACATTCTCCTATGAGCAAGTAGAGAAGATAATAAATAGACTAAAAGAAAACTTACTGTACCAGAAAGCATCTTCTGCCAGTACAGAGAAGTAGGAATTTTATTCTTTTTCCCATTAGGGCTTTCCAATATATAAGGCCTAGAGATCAAGTAGAAAACATTCTGCTTTTTTAACATATAAAAACTTGCACAGTGCTTCTAAAGCTTAGAGGCAATTTTACAGTCTTAAATATGTGTGTGTGTGCATGTGGGTTTGTGTTCCACATAGAATGAGCACAGCAAACTAAATCCAAAAATCTAAAAGGAAGGAAATACTGAAGATAAGATTTATTTATATAATAAATAAACTCCTAGCAAAATCAATCAAACAAAGAAGAGATTATAAATATTAGGGATAAAGAAAACACATAAATAAATCTTCTAGAGCCTAAATATAGAGAGATAATGAAAAATCAGTCCAATAATTTTAATTCTATATGAAATGGGAAAAGTCTTTTAAAAACAAAACATAATAAAACTGACACAAGAAAATAGAGAAGATATGGGTGGAACTTTAAGGAAATTACTCCATTAATACAAATAATTCCACAAACAAAATGCTCTGTAGTTTATTTTCTCAAACAGTTGTGGAAGAAAGAACCCATTAATATCATATAAACTCTTCAAGACATAAGAAAAGGCACACAGTTTACTTCAATCAATGGTGCCAGTAGAACCTACTTATCAATACTGAATAGAGCCATTGCAACAAATGAAAATTATAAGCCAGCATCTTGTATGAATATAAACACAAAAATATCAAATACTAATAAGCTGAATTGAACAAAATGCAAAAATAATATGCTATAATCAAATTATATTTATTCCTCAATGAAAATTTAATTTATCATTTGAAAAATGAGCCAAAGCAAGTCATTAAATTGAAAGAATAAAAGAGAAAAATAATATAATGGATGAAGAACAGTCTTTCAATAGAAATTCAAATCCTTATTATAATTAAATAATTTTAAAATAACTAGCAAATTAAAAATAGGTGATGCTTTCTTAATATAAAAGTCTACTTAGGAAAAATGAGCTTTAAAGAAATGTCATACTTAATGATGCACTATTGAATATTTGTTTTATAACTTCAGGGATAGACAATGATGTCTAGATTAAGAGACAAATCTCCACAGGGTTTTTCCGGACTTTCTTTTTTTTATGTTTGCCTGTATTGCACACTGCCTTGAATAGGGTTCAGAAACTGGCCTATACAGTCACCAGATTTGTGAATAAGCTTTCTTATAGTACTGTGGTGGAAAGGATGGTCTCTTAAAAATGGAATTTATTTGTCTATTCATACAGAAAAAAATAATAATATTAATTTCTACATCATCACATAAACAAAGATAGATTCTAATTATATGGCATGGGAAAGAATTTTTTAAAAGAGAGGGAAAAACTTCTATAACACAGAAAAATATCTTCATTACATTGGAATTTGTCATATTGGAATTCCATTTGACAAATTGGAATTAAAATTAAGGTTGACAAAAATACCACTAAAATAATGAAAAATAATCCATACAGGATACCTTTCAATATGTAAATGGATAAGTAGGCTGTTTATCACTTGATGGATACAGACATTTTTTGGAATGGAATATTGTTCAGCAATAAGAGTCAATCAGCTACTAAGCCACAGAAAGACTAGGAGGGATCTAAATGGTTATTGTTAAGTGAAAGAAGCCAGACTGAAAAGGCTAAATACTTTGTAATTCCAAGCATATGACATCTGAGATTCGAAGGCAAAACTATAGGGACAGTAAAGGATCAGTGGTTTCCAGAAGTTTGAGGATGGGAACGAAGGGTCAATAGGTGGAACCCAGGGGGTTTTTAGGGCAGTGATTGTATTCTGTATGATACTGTAATGGCAGATACGTGACAGTGTACATTTGACAAAATCCATAAACCAGTACAACACAAAAAGTGAACCTTCTTGTAAAGTATGAACTTTATTTAATAATACTGTATTAATATTTATTCTTCAACTGTAAAATTTGTATCATGGTAATGAAATCGTGCAGTGCAGATTGGGTCTTGAAACCACACACCATAACTCAAACCTGGCCAAAATCCACATTGGGATTTGAACCCACAGTCTTTTAATTGAGATCACACTTGTGGTCTCAGGACTTCAGTTAAGTTCAGGCTCCTGATGTCTCATTGCAGGAAGAACTCAATGAGAGACAAAGGGATAGATAAGAAGTAGATTTATTCACAGAGAAACACATTCCACAGACTGTGGGCTATCTCAGAAGAGGTCTCAAAATATATCATGGTCAATTTTTACAGGTAAGTCCATGGGCTACTGACTAGGAAGATTATTTCAGTTCTTGTATGCAGTATTATTCTTTAGAGCATCTGAGATTACTTCCATCACCAATTCCATCCACTCCTGGGTGTTGTTTTTGCTTTGGCTCCATCTCTTCATTCTTTCTGGAGTTATTTCTCCACTCTTCTCCAGTAGCATACTGGGCACCTACAGATGTGGGGGGTTCATCTTTCAGTGTCATATCTTTTTGCCTTTTCATACAGTTCATCAGGTTCTCAAGGCAAGAATACTGAAGTAGTTTGCCATTCCCTTCCCCACTGGGCCAGAAGATAGACGAAGGATGTCCATGTCTACTCCTTCATAACAGTAATAAAAACACAAGGAAAAATGCTCAATTTTTTCCCCAAAAACTCTGTAAATGAACTAGATTCTTGGAGGGTTCAATCAAGAAAAATATCAGAATAAGGTAGAAAGGCGAGTTCTATGGCATTTTAATTAGTCCTATTCCCATCTTCCTCAGCTTCACAGCAGCTTTGAAGACCAACCATTTTACCATCACGGTAGCCAGAAAACCCAGCAGCTTCGGAATCACTGGAGGGAACACAAAGTGTTTGAAGTCTCCAAAAACTAAATCCCTAGAAAACTTTCATCATGTGACATGCAGAAAGTGCAAGCAAGAATAAAGGCTAAGGCAGATTGCTGAAAGCACACACCAGCACATACACACAGTGCACTGGAATCAAGATTAAGAGAATTACTAGCTCAAGGCATTTAAGGAAATTTCTAATTACCAGGTGACCCCTAAGCTAACTGAACAGAGACTTCTGTGGGCACACAGGACAAAAACAACAACAACAACAACAACAACAACAACAGACTTAGTAGAATTAGTTCAATAAAGTCATTAAATAAATAAACAGCAAAAATTAAAACCCTGGGCAGGAGAAATGTAACTTCCAGAGTTTCCACATTATTATTAAACTCCAGTTTTCAATTAAAAATTCTGAGATGTACAAAGACACAGGAAAGTATAGCACATACACTAGAAAAAGTAGTCAACCCAAACGATCCCTGAGAAAACCAGACTTTAGAGTTACTAGGAAATATTTTCCATAAGCTATTTTAAATATGTTCAATAGTGAAAGGAAATCATGTTTAAGATACTAAAGGAAAATATGAAGATGATATCTATCAACTTAAAGAATATCAATAAAGAGATAAAATTATTTTAAAAATAGAAATACTAGAGTTTAAAAGTACAAAAGTAGAAATGAAATATACACTGGAGAGGTCTAATAGCTAATTTGAAGTGGCAGAAAAAGGACTCAGAAAATTTGAAAGTAAACAGTTTATTAATCATCATAAGATAAGACATTATGGAAGAGCAGAATAGGCTTACTAATCCAGTGGAAAAACAGCTTGAAAAAGATAGGAAAGGAGATTGACTTGGTGTTTTTATGGTAGAGAGAGCTGGGTCAGGAGTAGGGTTCCCTTACATACGGGGTTTTAACTTTTCACTGCTGCTAAAGGAGAATCTCGACCGTCTTATCAACTTGCTAAGATATGAAGCAAAATGGGGAGCTAAAGAAGTAGGATTTAAAAATTATCACCATACATAAAATGATGGAGTCAGAATTTCATCACACTTGGAATAAAGACTTTTAGATCACACACTGTGGGTTTAATAAAAGCACAAAAATCGACAGCATTCACTTCATCAAGCTTAAACACTTTTGCTCTTCAAAACAAACTCCTTTGAAACTCAAATCACAGACTAGGAATTCTAAATATATATTTAATAGACTTGTCCAAAATAAATACTTTTTCTAAATCAATAAAAAGACAACAAAAGTAAAGAAATAGGTCAGAGTGTTTTTTTGTTTGTTTGCTTGTTTGTTTGATTTTTTTAAAGAAATAGATCAATTTTAAATGGTCACTTCACAGAAGAAGCTATACAAATAGTTAGTAGTTACATGAAATATACTCAACCTTATTTCAGGAGAGATATGAAACTTAACACAACAATGAGATATCTCTATCCATCCTTCCTACTAGCCAAAATCAGAAAAACTCAATAGTAAGTACTGAAGAGGATGGGGAGGCACCAGTAGTCTCAAACATTAATGAAAGAAATGCGAAATGACACAGACAATTTGGCAAATCATTTGGGATTTCCTAATAAAATTAAAGATATACTTACAGTTTGACCCATCTTAGACTTTACCCAAGAGAAATTAAATCATATTTGCTCACAGAAACTTGCATAATAATGTTTATATCAAATTTATTCAGTATGATCCCACTTGGAAACAAATATCCATCAAGAAGTATATTTGCAATTCAGTGTGGTTTATCCATTCAATGTAATCCTGTTCACTAATAAAAATAAGCTGTTGATACAGACAACAAAATGGATGAATCAAGAAAATATGCTGCTCACAATAAGCCAGATATAAAAGAGCATATACCTAATGATTCCAGTTTATCTGACATTTCAGAAAAGACAAATCTAATACAGAATGAAAGTAAATAGACAGTTGGCTTATCTTGGAACAGGAAAGAAAGTAGGTATTGTCTGTGAAAGAATACCAAAAGACTTTTTGATGAAAAGAAAAAGTTTTATAAATAAATTGTTGTGCTTACTCAGGTGTGTGAATTGGTTGTAAAAGTGAAAGTGTTAGTCGCTCAGTTGTGTCTGACTGTGGGATCCCATGGACTGTAACTTGCCAGGCTCCTCTGTCCATGGGATTCTCCAAGCAATAATACTGGAATGGGTTGCCATTCCTTTCTCCAGGGTATCGTCCCAACCCAGGGATTGAACCCAGGTCTCCCACACTGCAGGCAGATCTTTACCATCTGAGCAAAATACTTTTTGATTTAAAGAAAAAGTTTTATAAATAAATTGTGCTTACTCAGGGGTGTGAATTGCTTCAATGCAGTTCAGTTGCTCAGTCGTGTCCAACTCTTTGGGACCCCATGAATTGCAGCACGCCAGGTGTCCGTGTCCATCACCAACTCCCAGAGTTCACCCAAACCCATGTCCATTGAGTCAGTGATGCCATCCAGCCATCTCATCTTCTGACGTCACCTTCTCCTCCTGCCCCCAATCCCTCCCAGCATCAGGGTCTTTTCTAATGAGTCAACTCTTCGTATAAGGTGGCCAAAGTATTGGAGTTTCAGCTTTAGCATCAGTCCTTTCAATGAACACCCAGGACTGATCTCCTTTAGAATGGACTGGTTGGATCTCCTTGCAGTCCAAGGGACTCTCATCAAAATGTTTACTGAAAATATATTTGACCACATAAAAATTATACCTCACTTAAGTTATTAAACATAACATCACCCAACATACTATAATTTTATTTTCTATAAAATATTACTCTCTTACTAAGGGAATAAGACTTAGGAAATGGTTTTGAAAATACATATAATAGAATAATCAATGTATATCTTTTTATGAGATCAAAATTAAAGAAAGATTATTATTGTGAATAAGGAAATTATAGTGACAGCCTGAAGAATGCATGACCAACAAACCAATTGCTAATTTATAACAGAGATGGCTTTACTGTACTGACAATTTCATGCTTTTTTTTCTGAAACAGGAAATGTTATATCTGTAAGTATTGTAGGGCTTTCTGGGTGGCTCAGTGGTAAAAAAAAAAAAAAAAAAAAAAACCTGCCTGCCAATGCAGGAGATTTGGGTTCAGTCCCTGGATGGGGAGATCCCCTGGAGAAGGAAATAGTAACTATTCCAGTATACTTTCCTGGGAAATCCCATGGACAGAGGAGCCAGCTGGGCTCTAGTCCAGGTGGTTGCAAAGAGGTGGACGTGACTTAACTATTAAACAACAGCAAAGTATGCAATGATCTTAAAGTCAAATATGTATTTGACTTTCTAGGAAATGCTCAAAAGACAGATTTAAACATTATCTTTTATTTCTTTCTAGGTATTCATGCTAAATAAGAAGACACAGTATTAAAAAGTAAATTGTCTTTAGCTTAGAAAATTTGTTGAAAATACAATTATTTTATTCTGCATCCTGTTGCTATTGTTATTCATTTTGCTGATGAGTGGTAGGAAAATAATTTCACTAATAACTTAAACTTACAAAAATTAAACAAAATCTAAGTATTACTGTGGGGAATATATTTATCATTCTTGGAGAAATATAATCATAAATATTCCATCCCTGGTCCCTAAGATACTCTCAAAGGTTTAAGACTTTGGTGTATCCTTCAGTCGTTTTATTCACATATTTATTTTCCTTTTTCTTCTTCACTTAACTCTTTATTAACTTGTGATTCTGCTTTTGGCAAATATTAATGGAAGCTATTACATGAAAGCAATGTGAGCAACATTAACTCATATTACAAGGAATTTCAGTATAAAAGACAAAACTCTCTTCAAGTTTGATAAGACAAACAGACCAGTGTTAGAGTAGGAAACACACTGTTTTTCTTCTTCTTTGGTCTGCTAGGCTTGATCATGATCCAAAGGGACAAGTGCTTTAGATATACAAACTTGCACTTGGCTCCATAAAATACTGTTTTCAATTCTAGATTATGTGCTTAGGGAGAAATGCCTCCACTCATGAAGTTTGAGTGCAGCTGAATAAAATCTGCTTTAGGGATAAATGCCATTGTTCTGTTTGGATAGAAAGCAATTGGCTGTACCTGAGGAGCATACCATTATTACCGAGATGCTTGAGCAGCAATGCGGGCAGTCGCCTTCTCCTTTTCTCTCGGGACATGAAAGGTAATACAACATATTCTTAGGTAACAGATTGCTTGCCTATTTAATGCATGTTGCCAGACATCAGCCTTGCTCCAATAGCTGGCAAAAAGTCATTTTCCTTTGGGAGAAGATTTAAGGACCATAAAGGCAATGATTACTTACCTTAGCACAAAGTCAGTTGCACTATCAACCACCACTTAAATGATACCTCAGTTCTAGTGCACATCATTGGTTTTGTTGCCTCTTGTCATTCCACCACCTAACCTTGACTCTTAGGTCCCCTAACTGGCTTCTTTTTGTATTCTTCTATGGCAGACCTTTTCAAATTAAAGAACATAAATATTTATTTTAGCTTTCTCTTTGCACAGAAAAATATGTATTTTTGGAATACATATTGAACTATAATATTTGGAATACATAGAGAGCTATGTAGCTGTCTACTGAAATGCAACCTTTTTTAAAGCACTGGTCATTATTGTGCTATCTCCAATTTTTTTTTTTTTTTAAGTCTAGAGACCTGTCCTGAAATCTAAGCCCTTTTAATTCCTGCTTTGTTGTTGTTTAGTCGCTAAATTGTGTCTTGACTCTTTGCGACACCATGGATTGCAGTTCTCCAGGATACTCCTTCCATGGGATTTCCCAGGCAAGAACAGTGGTTCAGTTCAGTTGCTCAGTTGTGTCTGACACTTTGTGACCCCATGGACTGCAGCACGCCAGGCTTCCCTGTCCATCACCAACTCCCAGAGCTTGCTCAAACTTCTGCCTATCGAGTCAGTTATACCATCCAACCATCTCATCCTCTGCTGTCCCCGTCTCCTCTTGGCTTCAATCTTTCCCAGCATCAGGGTCTTTTCCAATGAGTCAGTTCTTCCCATCAGGTGGCTAAAGTATTGGAGCTTCAGATTCAGCATCATTCCTTCCAATGAATATTTAGAGTTGATTTCCTTTAGGATGATTTTAGTTGTTTGAATGTTGACTTTTAAGCTAGCTTTTTCAGTCTCCTCCTTCACTTTCATCAGGAGGTTCTTTAGTTCTTCTTCATTTTCTAGCATAAGGGTGGTGTCATCTGAATTTCTGAGGTTATTGATGCTTCTCCTGGCAATCTTGATTCCAGCTTGTGCTCTATCCTCCCCTGCATTTCCTATGATGTATTCTACATATCAGTTAAATAAGCAGGGTGAATACAGCCTTGATGTACTCCTTTCCTGATTTGGAACCAGTCTGTTGTTCCCTGTCCAGTTCTAACTGTTACTTCTTAACCTGCATACACATTTCTCAAGAGGCAGGTTAGGTGATCTGGTATTCCCATCTCTTGAAAATTTTTCCAGTTTGTTGTCATCCACACAGTCAAAGGCTTTGGTGTAGTCAATAAAGCAGAAGTAGATGCTTTCCTGGAACTCTCTTGTTTTTCTGATAATCCAACAGATGTTGGCTATTTGAACTCTGATTCCTCTGCATTTTCTAAATCCAGCTTAAACATCTGGAAGTTCATGGTTCATGTACTGTTGAAGCTTGGCTTGGAGAAATTTGAGCATTACTTTACTAGCGTGTGAGATGAGTACAATTGTGCAGCAGTTTAAGCATTCCTTGGCGTTGCCTTTCTTTGGGATTGGAATGAAAACTGACCATTTCCAGTCCTGTGGTCACTGCTTTGAGTTTTCCAAATTGCTGGCATATTGAGTGCAGCACTTTCATAGCATCATCTTTTAGGATTTGAAACAGCTCAACTGGAATTCCATCACCTTCACTAGTTTTGTTTGTAGTGATGTTTCCTAAGGCCCACTTGACTTCACATACCAGGGTGTCTGGCTCTAGGTGAGGGATCACACCATTGTGATTATCTGGGTTGTGGAGATCCAGATATTATTGTACAGTTCTGTGTATTCTTGCCACCTCGTCTTAATCGTCTTCTTCTGTTAGGTCCATACCATGTCAGTCCATTATGGTGCTCATCTTTGCATGAAATGTTCCCTTGGTATCTGTAATTTTCTTGAAGAGATCTCTAGTCTTTCCCATTCTATTGTTTTCCTTAATTTCTTTGCACTAATTGCTGAGGAAGGGCTTTATTATCTCTCCCTGCTATTCTTTGGAACTCTGAATTCAAGTGGGTTTATCTTTTCTTTTCTCCTTTGCCTTTTGCTTCTCTATTTGTAAGGTCTCCTCAGACAACCATTTTGCCTTTTTGCATTTCTTTCTCTTGGGGATGGTCTTGATCCTGCTTCCTGTACAATGTCGCAAACCTCCATCCATAGTTATCCAGGCACTCTGTTTATCAGATCTAATCCCTTGAATCTATTTGCCACTTCCACTGTATAATCATAAGGCATTTGGTTTAGGTCATACTTTAATGGTCTAGTGGTTTTTCCTTCTTTTTTTTCAATTTAAGTCTGAATTTGACAATAAGGAGTTCATGATCTGAGCCACAGTCAGCTCCTGGTCTTGTTTTTGTTGACTGCATGGAGCGTCTCCATCATTGGCTGCAAAGAATATAATCAATCTGATTTTAGTATTCACCATCTGGTGATGTCCATGTGTAGAGTCTTCTCTTGTGTTATTGGAAAGTGTGTTTGTTTTGACCAATGCATTCTCTTGGCAAAACTCAATTAGCCTTTGTCCTGCTTTGTTTTGTACACCACGGCCAAATTTACTGGTTACTCCAGGTATCTCTTGACTTCCTGCTTTTGCATTCCAGTCCCCTATAATAAATAGGACATCTCTTTTGTGTGTTAGCTCTAAAAGGTCTTGTAAATTTTTATAGAACCATTCAACTTCAGCTTCTTCAGCGTTACTGGTTGGGGCATAGACTTGGATTACTGTGATATTGAATGGTTTGCCTTGGAAATGAACAGAGATCTTTCTGTCGTTTTTGAGATTGCATCCAAGTACTGCATTTCAGACTCTTGTTGACCATGATGGCTACTCCATTTCTTCTAAGGGATTCCTGCCCACAGTAGTAGATATAATGGTCATCTGAGTTAAATTCACCCATTCCAGTCCATTTTAGTTCTCTGATTCCTAGAATGTTGACGTTCACTCTTGCCATCTCATGTTTGACCACTTCCAATTTGCCTTGATTCATGGACCTAACATTCCAGGTTCCTAGGCAATATTGCTCTTTACAGCATTGAATTTTACTTCTACCACCTGTCACGTCCACTACTGGGTTTTGTTTTTGCTTTGGCTCCATCTCTTCATTCTTTCTGGAGTTATTTCTCCACTCTTCTTCAGTAGCATATTGGGCACCTACCGATCTGAGAAGTTTATTTTTCAGTGTTAAACCTTTTTGCCTTAGCATATTTTTCATGGGGTTCTCAAGGCAAGAATACTGAAGTGGCTTGCCATTCCCTTCTCCAGTGGACCACATTTTGTCAGAACTGTTCTCCATGACCCGTCAGTCTTGGGTGGCCCTACACAGCATGGCTCATAGTTTCACTGAGCTAGACAAAGCTGTGGCCATGTGATCAGTTTGGTTAGTTTTCTGTTATTGTGATTTTCATTCTGTCTGCCCTCTGATGGATAAGGATAAGAGGTTAATGGAAGTTTCCTGATGGGAGAGACTGATTGAAGGGGAAGCTGTGTCTTGTTCTGTTGAGTGGGGCCATGTTCAGTAAATCTTTAATCCATTTTTCTCTTGATGGGCAGGGCCGTGTTCCCTCTCTGTTGCTTGACCTGAGGCCAAATTATGGTGGAGTTAATGAAGGTAATAATGACCTCCTTCAAAAGGTCCCATGGACACAGGGCTGCACTCAGTGGCTCTGACCCTGAAGCAGCCCACTGTTGACCCATGCCTCCGCTGGAGACTCCAGGACACTTATGTGCATGTCTGGGTCAGTATTTTGTGGGGTCACTGCTCCTTTCTCTTGGGTCCTGGTGTGCACAAGGTATTGTTTGTGCCCTCCAAGAATCTGTTTCCCTAGTCCTGTGTAAGTTCTGGTGATTCTTGGTGGGTTTTTTAAAGCATATATCAGTTTAAAAAAGCATTCATCTTTCCATAGGCATTTTAATAGCCTGAACAGTTTCACATAACAAGAATTTTGCTCACTTTTCTCCTTTTGCGAATGAGTCCTTTGGAAGAGGAATCATCACTCTGTTAATGGTTTCAATATCACTTGCTTTTCAATCTTCTTGAAGAAAAGAATATGCCTTCTGTGAGGGATATCACCATGCTAACTAGACACAATATGTAGCATGTGATACATATTTTTTACACAAATAGAAAAATCCAACTCCTAACATAATTAATGCATAAGAGTTTGCAAATTTTCAATCTTCTAATTTCTGCAATCTCTTGAATGCTATTAGGGATAATGATAACTTCCCTTTCACGATTTTCAAAAAGAGAGGGTCACCTTTTAAGTACTCAGGGAAGAAGTAAATTCATCTTCAGAGAAAACAAAAGAGCACTAAGAGTGCATTTTTTTCCCTACAATATCAAATGACTCATGCGACATTGGTTTTGTTGCAAACATGCCTTATAAACTATTGCAGACCTGAGAGTCCTTCTATTGCAATTTGAGGGATGCTGCCAGTTAGCCTGTGATTTTTCCACCATTTCCCTTACTTTTAAAATTCTAAATTAGATTATTCAAATGTGCTCTCAAAGAGTTTGCCCCTGGAAACCACTCTTAAGCTTCATGGGGTTTAGAATAACCTGACTGCTGACTGGTTTTAGCCTCAGGGAATATCTCACCCAGGCACAGCAGTCTCCAATGACTATCAATTTGCTTCCCAGTGTGATAGGAGGTATTGCCTGCAGTTATGAACGTGGCTTATGTAAAGGGCTTCACTGTTTACTGATTGCCCTTTCCTTCATTCACAGTTAAGACAAGGAAGACAATCAATTGAAGGTTTAAAATTTAACTCTCAAACTTCTCAAGTTTAAGATTTTTATATTCAAGACAGTTTTCTTCAAACATTCTACGGCATTACAGAATTGTGGAACTCAGAAGACAAGTTTTTGTTGTTGTTTTTGTTTTTCCCCTTGCTTTTCTTTTTCACAGATTTCTTCCTTCAGGTAGCATAGTAGGGAAAATACTTTACTCACATCATTTTTTATTTTAATTACTTCTGAAATTAAATGTTTCAGTTAATATTTATTAAGAGTTTTGCTCTTACAGCTTTTGGTAGCAGCTCAAACTTTCAAATTAAGACAAATAATAAATTTTCTGACAAATGTGAAATTCACAGTGCCCTGGCATACCAGTTAATGGAACTTGAACAACTGGCTTCATAAATTGTTAAATGGATTATTCAGCCCTATGCTGCTGCTAAGTCGCTTCAGTCGTGTCCAACTCTGTGCGACTGCATAGATGGAAGGCCACCAGGCTCCCCCGTCCCTGGGGTTCTCCAGGCAAGAACACTGGAGTGGGTTGCCATTTCCTTCTTCAATGCGTGAAAGTGAAAAGTGAAAGGGAAGTCGCTCAGTCGTGTCCGACTCCTAACAACCCCATGGACTGCAGCCTACCAGGCTCCACCGTCCACGGGATTTTCCAGGCAAGAGTACTGGAGTGGGGTGCCATCGCCTTCTCCGATTCAGCACTTTACAACCATCTAATTGGTGAATGGTAAATCAATGTAATTTTATTAACACCTGAACTTCTACTTAGAAAAAAATAATGTTACTTTTATGGTTTCTTTAACTTAGAATAGGATAAACTTTTAGCCATTACAGTAAGTGACTGAAGTCTCTGTACTTTAGATGAGCCTAAGAAGGAAAAGAAGCTAAAAAGTATATTTAAGGGAAGAGAACTGCAATAACCAGCAGTAATAATTGATTGTACATTCATGAGATGACCTGTAGATTGGGTTGTACACTAAAATGCTTGTAACTTTAAGAGCTCAGCAATGTAGATATTTGTAAATTTAAGCAATAGTATGGATTTGATAACTACACATTGGGTACACTCCTAATAAATCTGCATCATAAAAGCTATCTTTGGATTACCATATTTTGATTAATATGGATGATATTTTATGCATTTGTTTCTTGTAAACAACTTACTGCTTGATCCCGTTTCATTATTGAAATAGTCATTGTATTTCTAAACCTTGTTTTCTCAAGTTTCCTCACATAGTGATTTAGATAGAGTCTAAGTCACTTGGTCTATCAGTTCTATAGAACCTTGTTGGTCTATCAGTTCCATCAAGTTGGTAGATTAATAAATGATAAAACACTGGTAATTATGGAGATCCATTACTAAGTTGTAGGCTAAGCCTTTAACATGCACTATTTCATTTTATCTTCACATCCAATAGAAATGATTAGTACCATGTATAGATAAGAAATCTGAACCTCAGAGGGGTCATATAATTTTCCCAAATTCATATAATCATGAGATATTATGTCAGAATATCAACACAGTCAGCTAAGATTTCAGAGTTTCAACTTTTAAACATCTTGTTCTGTTGCTCCTAGTTCTGGTAGAATAAATGTCTGCAAAATAGTCAGATGAACATATTCATTAACCATTGAATCTTTGGGTTGGAGAAGACCTTGACACGTTCCAGTCTCAAGTCTAATAACTTTCCCTGTAATCTCAACAAGGTTGTCACCCAATCCTTAAACAACTTTTCACTGAAGGCCTTACTAGCTCCAAGTGTGGCTCATTCAGTGGAGAAAGAGTTAGTTGAACTGTTCAAAAGTTATTTTTCATAATTATTTTTGGCCTACTTGCACCTCTCTTCAGAATATTCTAGGCCATCTCTTTTAACCTGAAGGAGGACTTTTCTCATCTCAGGCTCTCTTAAAATTTGCTGAGGATCTGCAATATACTAGGTAAAAGTTTTATGCCATAAATATTATCTCATTTATTCTTCACCATAACTATATGAAGTAAATTTTATTATTTTCTTTAGAAAGGCTAAGAGAAATTAAATAATTGGACAATGGTTATAGAACAAATAAATGGCAGAACTCAGAGGGTACCTATATCTTTTGACTCCAAATCCATTTCACCCTAGAATATAATTCTTACCAATTTATAACAATAAATTTTGATTCACAATAGATGTATTTATAATTCCCATTCATTTTCTATTTCTAGCTGTTCTGCCTATATTTTGGTATTATTTTTATGAACTTAAATAGTTTCCTTGATCTAGCAATTTGGCTTTATATTCTGCTTTAGGTTTGCAAATAACTTAAGCTAGCTCTGACTCCTCAATTGAAATATGACCATTCAAATAAATTCTTCAGTCAAATTGATTTATCTTTCTTATCTTTGACTGTAAAACCCATATGAAGGGGATAATTAGGAAAATATTTATGCAGAATAAGTTCTAAATATTATGCAATCAACCCTGAACTAGAAGGACACTGTGAAAACAAGGCAAACATCAAATGAGGAAATATTCTAAATACATAATTTACAGGGGAAATATTTTTAGTCTAATTATTCATATCATAGTAATTATGTTGCCTTGGAAACATCTTTAATATGTTTGTTTAAACTAATATCACTTGCCAATTGCCCATTTATTTTATGCATAGGGGAATGACTTATTTTAATTCAATAAAGGAAACATGAAACATTATGGAATTTTAACCAATATTTATGTTATGCATTATTATTATTTTATGACTCATAATTATGAATTAACTTAAAGTGATTATATTAAGTCATAATTTTCTTTATCAATAGTTGTCTCATAAAAGGATAATTCAATCTGATTTTCAGCATCAGTATCAACTCATTATATATTAAAGTTCTTAAGATTCTTTATTCACAACATATAGGTATAGCTCTCATGAAAGAAGATGTAACATCTGATTCACTCAGCTTCTTCATCCCCATATCTTAAGGCCAACAAATTAGAAATAATTGTTAGATTCAAGCCATGTAATCAGACTACATAACATTTAGGATTTTTTTTTTGTCAGTTTGCCTAAAAAGAATTTTAGTGAGTGATACATTATGCCATAAAAATCCTCCTTCAACAGGCCTTTTAATGATGATAAATAAAGAACTTCTGCAAATCCAAGCAATTAATCCTTCTGAAGCATTCCACTGAAATCACTAATAAGCTGCCCAGAGAAGCAAATACACACATTAATTATTCTTTTGTGAATTCAAGCTTGGGATTGCCACATTTCTTCCTCTATCCTTAAGAACAGTTAGTTTCATTAATAATTACATTTCCTTAAGCCTTTATTTAAAGTTGGAATTTGAAAGAGAGGTGTAAAAATAAAATCATATAATAAAATAAACAAAGTTATTTTAGATATTTCATTGTTAATCTCCTTGGAATTTTTCTTTGAGGAAATGCCTATGAAGTCATATTCTTAATAAAAACGGAATTTATAGAAATATAACTGCAAATAAATATTTGAAAACTGAAAAAAATAATGAGTAGTATGTACATGAAAAGTGAAAATTATCTGACTACATTAAAGGACCATCCATGTCAAGTGTACACAATCTCATGGAAATGGCAAACTGACCTTTAATTTATTTACCATGTTAAGAATGTACCATTTGGAACTTCTCTGTTGGTCCATTGGTTGAGAATCTGCTGGCCAGTACAGGGAACACAGGTTCAACTTCCTGGTTCAGCAAGATTCTATGTGTGGAGCAACTAAGCCCATGGATCACAAGTACTGAAGTCTGGGCACCCTACAGCATGTACTCCACAATAAGAGAAGCCACCACAATGAGAAGCCTGTGCACTGCAATGAAGAGCAGCCCCAAAGCTGCAGCTGGAAAAATCCCAGGCAACAAAGATCCAGCACAGCCAAAATAGAAACAATTTTTTTAAAGTATGTACTGTTTAACACCATCAATGCTGCCTTCCAGTGAGGCAATTATGTTATGCAAAGAAAACGGGAAACATATTACTAGATACTGCAACATACATGACTATTACAATTCATTATACAGCTAATATGAATTCCCAAGTTCATAAATTACATAGTCCTTGGGACTAACCTTTGGAAGTACAAGTGACATGTAATCTTGTTAAAACATAATCCTTTGTGGAAGCATAGTAACCTGATCATAGACAGGTTCTCAATATCTATTTTGAAAAAAAAATAATATTTTATAAGCTATAGCAACATAAAATTATTCAACTGGAAGTGAATAAAAAATTATTCAATTGGAAGTGAGCCTTTAGTTGAGAATTTACTGTATATTAAACAAAAATATTGAAAAAGACTCTGATGCTGGGAGGGATTGGAGGCAGGAGGAAAAGGGGACGACAGAGGATGAGATGGCTGGATGGCATCACTGACTCGATGGAGGTGAGTTTGAGTGAACTCCGGGAGTTGGTGATGGACAGCGAGGCCTGGCGTGCTGCAATTCATGGGGTCACAAAGAGTAGGACACGACTGAGTGACTGAACTGAACTGAAACAAAAATAAGAATATAAAGCTACTATATGATCCTGTAATTCCACTCTTGTGCCTATATCTGGAGAATAACATAATTTTAAAAAGATACATACATACCAATGTTCAAAGCAGCACTATTTACAATAGCTAAGACATGGAATCAACCTAAATATCCATTGACAGATAAATGGAAAAAGGAGATGTGATACACACATACGCACAATACGCAATGGAATATTACTAATCCATTAAAAAGAATGAAATAATGCCATTCACAGCAATATAGATGGAGCTAAAGTTTATCATACCAAGTGAAGAAAGCCAAAGACAAATATCATATGATCTAGCTTACATGTGAAATCCTCCCTCCCCAAATCATACAAGTGAATTTATGTAAGAAACAGAAATGGATCCACAGACATAGAAAACAAAATTAGAGTTACCATAGGGGAAATGGTAAAGAAGGATAAATTAGGAGTTTGGGATTAACATATACACACTACTATATATAATAGATAACCAAAAAGGACCTACAGTACAGAACAGAGAACAATATCCAATATTTTGCAATAACATATAACAAAAACCTGAAAAAGAATAAATAGATATATAACTGAATAACTGTACTATTTTGCTTGAAACTAACACAACATTGTAAATCAACTATATTTCTATAAACACAAATTGAAAAAAAATGATGAACCATGTATACTGAAGATTAGAGATAAAATAAGAAAACTTTAAATATTTGGGCAGTGAGAAACGGGTTACTACTAGAGAAATAAAACCTAACTGAGGACAATAGACAATGTAACAATCTCTAGAGAGTTTCAAGCTGAAAATATGGTGATTCAATAATTTTCTGCCCAACAGAGTTGTCATTCACAGACAAATTTATAGAAAATACATCATCCATATGCCTTTTTCTTGACAGTAAAATCAAAATGAAATACTCAAATATCATATATATATATATATATACACACACAAGATAAAAGGGAATCAACAATGAAAGTTTTCTTAATGTTATCATGGTTACGAAAATTAATGTTTCTGTAATAGTAAATGAGACAGTACATTGCTAACTCTCATTAAGAAATTGACAGCCATAAGTTTTGTCAATAAAAATAGAGATCTGCATAACTCATAATAAATGAAGTTACTTTTTCATTACTGGAAATAATGCTGTTCATCTGAGCACAGAAACTAGCCCCCTGCATACATGCACACACACACACACACACACACACACCCCTATAGCCTGTTGATTTCTGGAAAATGCTAAGTAATACACACAGCAAAGAATTAAATAACTGTTTGGCCCCAGATGTCCTTGGTGGCTGTCATAAGAAACATTAATAAAACTGTCTATACATCAACGAACTTTTTAATTGAAAAATAAATGTCAATGAATGAAAGTACCTGTAGTCTGTACTGGAAAATCAAGTCAACTGCTTAGTTAAAAATAACATTGTTTAATACGAATATATATTTCAATACAATGCCTAAGATTATAGGTGAAAGTGATGAAATCACTATAAAATAACATTTATAATAATTTACAGAAATTGTATGGACCTAACAGAAGCAGAAGATATTAACAAGTGGCAGGAATACACAGAAGAACTATACAAAACAGATATTTATGATCCAGATAATGATGATGGTGTGATCACTCACCTAAAGTCAGACATCCTGGAATATGAAGTCAAATGGGCCTTAGGAAGCATCACTACAAACAAAGCTAGTGGAAGTGATACAACTCCAGTTGAACTATTTCAAATCCTAAAAGATGATGCGGTGAAAGTGCTGCACTCAATATGCCAGCAAATCTGGAAAACTCAGTAGTGGGCACAGGACTGGAAAAGGCGTTTTCATTCCAATCCCAAAGAAAGGTAGTGCCAGAGAATATTCAAACTACCACACAACTGTGTTTATCTCACACACTTAGCAAAGTAATACTCAAAATTCTCCAAGCCAGGCTTCAACAGTATGTGAACTATGAACTTCCAGATGTTTAAGGTAGGTTCAGAAAAGGCAGAGGAACTAGAGAGCAAATTACCAGCATCTGTTGGATCATGGAAAAGGCAAGAGAGTTCCAGAAAAACATCTACATTTGCTTTATTGACTATGCCAAAGCCTTTGACTGTGTGGATCACAATAAACTGTGGAAAATTCTTCAAGAGATGGGAATACCAGACCACCTGAGCTACCTCCTGAGAAATCTGTATGCAGGTCAAGAAGCAACAGTTAGAACTGGAAGTGGAACAACAGATTGGTTCCAAATCAGGAAAGGAGTGTATCAAGGCTGCATATTGTCACCCTGCTTATTTAACTTATATGCAGAGTACATCATGCAAAATACCTGGCTGGATGAAGCACAAGCTGGAATCAAGATTGCCAGGAGAAATATCAGTAACCTTAGAAACGTGGATGATACCACCCTTATGGCAGAAGTGAAGAAGAACTAAAGAGGAGAGTGAAAATGTTGGCTTAAAACTCAAGATTCAGAAAACTAAGATCATGGCATCTGGCCCCATCACTTCATGGTAAATAGATGGGGAAACAATGGAAACAGTGACAGACTTTATTTTTGGGGCTCCAAAATCACTGCAGATGGTGACTGTAGCCATGAAATTAAAAGACACTTGCTCCTTGGAAGAAAAGCTATGACTGTCCTAGACAGCATATTAAAAAGCAGAGACGTTACTTTGCCAACAAAAGTCCGTCTAGTCAAGGCTATGGTTTTTCCAGTGGTCAAGTATGGATGTGAGAGTTGGACTATAAAGAAAGCTGAGCACTGAAGAACTGATGCTTTTGAACTGTGGTGTTGGAGAAGACTCGAGAGTCCCTTGGACTGCAAGGAGATCCAACCAGTCCATCCTGAAAGAAATCAGTCCTGAATATTCATTGGAAGGTCTGATGCTGAAGCTGAAACTCCAATGCTTTGGCCATCTGATGCAAAGAACTGACTCTTTGATGCTGGGAAAGATTGAAGGCAGGAGGAAAAGGGAATGAGAGAGGATGAGATGGTTGGATGGCATCACTGACTCAATGGACTTGAATTTGAGTAAGTTCTGGGGGTTGGCTGATGGACAATGAAGGCTGGTGTGCTGCAGTCCATGGGGTGGCAAAGAGTTGGACACGACTGAGTGACTGAACTGAACTGACAGTTACCATCAAATGCATATGTAGACTTTTATAGTTATATCATTTGTAAAATTTTGACTTCCTGATGTTTTGGTAGTCTTAATCTTCACTTTCGTGAATTTCTAGTTTCGTTTTAAGTTAGTTGGTTGGTTTATTCATTATTGTTTTCTATATCTGTGTTTGACGACATGAGAAAAGTGTGCGTGTGCAATCTTCAGGACTAGTTGGCAAGCCAGAGACCCAGGAGAGCTGATAGTGTGCATTTTCAGTTCGGTGGATAGCAGGCACTAATATTTTAGTGCAAATTCAAAGGCACGAAAAAGCTTGAGTCTCAGTTTGAAGGCCATTGGGTAGGAGGAGTTCTCGTTTAATGAAGGAGGATCAGGCCTTAAGGTTCGTGATAGACCTTTAACTGACTGAATTAAGGCCACACGCTATAGGGACAGCTTTATTTAGTTTACCACTTTAAATGTTAATCTTATTCCTGAACTCTTCACAAATTAAATTTTGGTTAAATAATTGGGCACCCTGTGGCCCAGTGACACACATAATATTAACCATTACACTGCAGAAGGTTTTTTTATGTGTTGGAGGATGTTTGGCATCAACTCTAGCCTCTAAATACCCCTCTTACTCAGATGTGACAATGAAACAACCGCAAAAGGTTTCTAAGCATTGTAAATGTCCTCCAGGGGAAAAAAACGTGTCTGGTTGATAGCTAGGCATATATCGTCTTTAATCTTCATAACAGATTTGCTAGGAAAATATCATTATCATTGTATAAATGAGAATTTGAGGCTCAGAATTAATTCGATAATGTGCCTAATGCTGCAAATCCAATACAGTTATGAAACCAGTATTTAAATTCATGTCTGATTCCAGACTGCATTCTATTTTCAGTACTTCAGGCTCTCCAACTGGCAGTTGAAAGTTGAATTGCAAGCTCAGGACTGATTTGCCAAGAAATATAGGTTGAGTCAACATAATGTACAGAAGGTAGTTGAATCCATACTTTTGGAGAATAAATTTCATTCACTTAGGAAAAGCAGTATCATTATTAGTCTAAAGAAGAAAAGTTACTTTCTGATAGAAAATATGAGATCTTAGAATTCCCCATGGATTTAGTGGCCCATGTAAACCAACTCAACTGACCTGAATCAAAACATCATTGTGGTGATATTTATGTCATTGATCTCTGCTGATTGCCAGATGTCTTATTCCTACTGTGAAATATTCACGATAAAATTATCTCCTCCAGAAAATTTGTGTGTTTATATGGCTATTGGAATTTATTAACGCATGACCACAAATTAATTTATTGGCCTAACAAAATATTACCTAATAAAATACAGAGGTTTGATGTTAATATGAAATAAGTAATTTATAGGTGTGCATAATAAATGTAAGATAAGCTGTTCTGGGGAGAGATAAAGGTAAGCATAAGAAAATCTATCTCCATTCTAAATAAAAGTAAATAAAATGGATGAGATTCTATGATTTTTCAATATCCTGGCCTATTCCCACAAAATTAAGATAAATAAGAGAACTGTCTAGGGTTTTGCTTATAATCTGTGATAACTATCCTCAAGATGATTTTCAATTATTTTTTCCATCTGGTATCCATTTCCTTGACTAGTTCTCTCCTCTACTGAAGAGAACTGACTTGTGGAAGAAACAGGATATTACAGGAATAACAGAGTATGACTTCTGAATCTAGGTCCTTAAGGTGATTGCAGTTTCCTCCATGCCTTCTGTTGGATGACTCACTCTGAGGAAACCAGCAACACTAAGGAAAGGTCAACATAATGAGGAACTTGAGATTTCCTACCAACAGTTAGCACTAATTTGCCAGGCAAGTAAGCGAGCCATATAGGAAGCAGACATATCAGTCCAAGTTAATTATCATATGACTGCATCCATGCCAACATCTTGACTGACCCTCAAGAGAAACTCAGAGCTAGAATGACTTAGCTAAACTATTCTTAAATTTGTGACACTGAGAAACCATGGAGTCATAAATGTTTATTGCTCTTTTAAACTACATTTTGAGGTAATTTGTTAGGCAGCAATAAATAATACGTAAATAATAAGTAAAACATCCATTTAGAAGTACACTGCAGTAGGGAGGAACATCAAAAATATTTAAGTAGTCATATTTTTCTTTGGTCTATTTTCACCGTAAATATGCAAACTAAGATTTCAAAGCTGAAACACAAAAGCTATCATAGAGTTGCTTTCTAAGCCATTTTTCATTGAACCTATCATGGAGTAGTCGAGTCAATTGTCATTGATGTTCAGTTGCTAAGCCATGTCCTGATCTTTGCAATCCTGTGAAGTGCAGCACTCCAGGCTTCCCTGTCCTTCACTATCTCCCAGAGTTTGCTCAAACTCATGTCCATTGAGTTGGTGAGGCCATTCAACCATCTTATCCTCTGTTTCTCCATTCTCCTCCTGCCCTCAATCTTTCCCAGAATCAGGGTGTTTTATAGTGAGTTAGCTCTTTGCAAAGGAGCCCAAGCATAGGGAAATATTGGCATAGGATATTTGAAAATAAAATAAATATACTTAATCTTCCCAATCTTCATGCTTTTCTCAATAGGGAGATAAACCATTACAGTGTAGGAGAAAATGCTTCCAAAAAAGTCTCCAATTGGAAATTTCTAAAATTCATTTAACTAGTATAAATACATTTGAACATCAAAATCAGTTCACATAAAACTAGACTAAATCTATTAAAGACAGCCAGAATTTGAACATCATGTAATTTGTGTGCTGCAATCAATTGAGCTTATTGATGACTATTAAACACTAGATGGTGGATTATGCAAGAGTTCAAAAACTGATTAAAAAGTTCAAAATTATTTCCCAAAGAAATTAATTGATTTTACTGCTATTGATTTAACCTGAAGCAGTCCATATGTAAACACCACTGTGTTTTCTTATAAATAGGCAGCTTAAATGAGAAATTAAAATACATTGATCAATTGCTCAAGAAGTCTAAGTTTTATGAAAGAGTTATAACAAACCCAGTGAAACTATACATTTATGTAATTTTAGAAGTCAAATTATATTTTAAGCTATATGTCACTCTGTCAACAGCTATTATAAGTGATAGTAACTTAAAGATAACCTTTGAAAGGCATATATTTGTAATGGTTTAAAAATATGTTTCAACAATGCATGTCAACAATGGTTGCCAACTGATTCATTCCCCAACCAGATTTTCACTCTCATCTTAAGTTTTATGATCTTTAGCTCTTAAAAGACAAATCAATATGGGTCTTTCAGGTAAATGCAATTACTATAGTTGCTTGTGGTTTAAGTTTTTGTAGAGATTGCATTACCTTGTAGGTAACCCAAATTTTTATTGAAATATCCCCAATGATATAGAGCTTTTAAAAAATCAATATTTTTAAATAAAAACATGACATTTAAACCTTTGCAAGTGTCTGAGGGGAATTTTCACTAACTGGAACAGAGTTCTCAAAGTGTGGTCTCTGAACCACCAGTGCTAGCATTACCTGGGCATCTATTCTGAATGTAAACTGCTGGACCCCAATCTAGACATACAGAATGTGAAAACTCATAGAGAGGGCTCAGCAATCTTTCAATAAGTCATCCATGTGATTCAAAAAATGGTAAAGATTGAGTACAAATGAGAACGTTAAAAAAACTACTGTACACAATCAAAGCTATGAATGCTTATTGGCAAAAACAAAACACACACACACACACACACACACACACACAAAACAACTTACATTCCAGAAATAAATAGGAAGAAATTTTGGCTCAGATTCACTAACCACTCCTAATTCAGAAACACAGTTTTACTCCAGCCACAATATCCCTGTGATTTCCCAGGTAAGAATACTGGAGTGGGCTGCCATTTCCTTGTCCAGGATATTTTCCTGAACCAGGCATCAAACCTGTGTCTTCTGTATTGGCAGGCAGATTGTTTACCACTGAGCCACCATGGAAGCCAAGTAAGAATAAAGACAAAGCTAATGTCTTACATTCCAGAGACTCACACAAGCTTAAGAAAATTTTCTTAAAATAATGACCAAAGATCTCTGTTTCATCGAGAAACAATCTAACAATTTTAATCAAATTTTAGTTTTTAAACCTTAACCTGATTTTTGCTGCAGGTACATTCAAAAAGACACCTCATTATCTTTCTTCTCAATACCCCAAAATATCTTCAATGCTCCTTTCCTCTGTTCCTATGAAAGGGTCCTTCCCTTACCACACTTTATTCTTAGCCATTTAGTTATCTCTATTTTTTTTTTTTTCACAAAACTTAAAGGAGTGTGATAAACACTTTTGTTTGTATTATTATTTAATATATATATTTTCCTCCCACAGTTTCTTCAGAGCAGTGTCCCTGTCCTTTTTCTTTATATCAAGTATCTGGAAACTAGTTTAGTGACTGCTATGTTGCAGAAAATTCTTAAAAAGATGGAAATACCAGAGCACCATAACGATTCCTGAGAAAGCTGTGTGCAGGTCAAGAAGCAACAGCTAGACCCAGACATGGAACAATGGACTGGTTCAAATGGGGAAATGAGTATATCAAGGCTGTACATTATTGCCTTGCTTATTTAACTTATACACAGAGTTTATCACGTGAAATGTTAGGCTGGAGGAAGGACAAGCTGGAATCAGAGTGCTGGGACAAACATCAATAACCTCAGATATGCAGATGACACCACCCCTATGGCAGAAAGTGAAGAGGAACTAAAGAGCCTCTTGATGAAACTGAAAGAGAAGAGTGAAAAAGCTGGCTTAAAAATCAACATTCAAAAAAACAAAGATCATGGCATCCAGTCCCACCACTTCATGACAAATAGAAGGGGAAGAAATGGAAACATGACAGACTTTATTTTCTTGGGCTCCAAAATCATGGTGGAAAGTGACTACAGCTGCGAAATTAAAAGATGCTTCCTCCTTGGAAGAAAAGCTGTGATAAATCTAATCTGTGTAATAAAAAGCAGAGATATCACTTTCCTGGCAAAGGTCTGTACAGTGAAAGCTATGTTTTTTTCAGTAGTCACGTATGGATGTGAGAGTTGGACCATAAAGCAGGCTGAGCTCTGAAGAATTGATGCTTTTGAACTGTGGTTTTGAAGACCTTTGAAAGTTCCTTGGACAGCAAGGTGATTGAACCAGTCCTTCCTAAAGGAAATCACACCAGAATATTCACTGGAAAGACTGATGCTGTAGCTGAAGCTCCAATCCTTTGGCCACCTGACACGAAGAGCTGACTCACTAGAAAAGACCCTTATGGTGGGAAAGACTAAGAGCAGGGAGAGTAGGCAACAGCAGTGGATAAGATGGTTGGATGGCATCACTGACTCAATGGACATGAGTTTGAGCCTACTCTGAGAAATAGTGAAGGACAGGGAAGGCTGGTGTGCTGCAGTCCATGGGGTTGCAAAGAGTCAGAGATGACTGAGCAATTGAACAACAACAGCATTGTAGACAGAATAAATATGTGTGGAATGAAGGAATAAATGAGGTGAATAAATGCTTGGCTTGTCTGTCTCACTTTTCACTGAGTTCTGAACTATTATTGTACTGGACATGTGGTGGGAATGCAACAAATTTTGGGTCAGTTAAAAATTTTGCTAATTTATTGAGACTACTTTTCCCTGTCTTAACTTTTCCTTTAAATTAAAAAAAAATAAAGTTATAGATATTTAGTCATTTATATGTTCTGAAATAGTTTTGCCCCTATATGTAATTTATTTTTATAATTCTGACCTGACCCTGACAAGTTTCACATTTCTGATTTTTTATAAGCCTTGAAGCCTCCCTGATTAACTCAGAGAGAAGGCTCTGACTGCAAATAGATGTAAGAGAAATTATCATAAAATTTGAGATGTTTCCCTACTTTGTTCTTTATTATTTTAAAAGATATGTTATCCAATTTATAGGATTTTAGAAATAAAGTAATGAGACTAAAAGTATGTTGTTTTGCCAGGCATAATATTAAGCATTTTATAATGTTCTGAAATAATTTTTAATCCTCCCTTTTTATAATACAGGAAAATAAGTGTCTGAAAATATCAGTAATTTGTCTAAGGTGAAGTCATCAGTACGTTTTACATCTAAGAAATTTACTTAAGTCCATTTGATTCCTCTAACAGATGAGTTATTTCTTGCTGTGTAATAACTCTAGTGCCTTAGAACAGTCAACATTCGATAATTTCTACAATTCTATCATATGTGTCACTGATGGTTCTTTCAGTCTAGGCTGGATTCTAGATTCTAGCTCATCTCTATTGTCAGTTGGTGGCTTGACTGACTCTACTCAGTATAGTATAAACCTCACTCACAGGCCCAGCAGCTGGCCATCAACCACAGTGCCTCAGTTCTTTTTTTTTAAATTAATTAATTTATATTTTTATTTTACTTTATTTCACTTTACTGTATTGGTTTTGCCATACATCAACATGAATCCACCACGGGTGCTTCTTTACATGGACTTTCCATCAGGCTGGCTCAGGCTGTTCATGTGATCATATCAGAATTCCAAGTTCAAAAAAAGAGCAAACCCCAGTACATACCTTTCAACCTCTGCTTGCATCATGTTTGATATCTCATTGACATAGAGAACACATTAAACTCAGAATGATTGTTATCATGTCATATGGCAGAGCCTAGATTCAAACAAAGGAGAAACTTTCTACTATACAGTTTTTAGAATAAGGTCTGAATTGTGTTTTTATCCAAATAATTTCAATTGCACATACTCAAGAGACAATTAAATTCCTGGATGTATAACTGAGAAGACATCCAACATACTCATGGAAGGAGACCAAAATTTGATAATTATTTGTTTGGAGACATATATAATTACTCAAAAATATGTTTAATCTATTCATTTACATTTTAATAAAAATTTACAAAACTTATGCTGACATACATTTTTAGTGAAATGATTTGGACCCTAATTTATTTTTCTATAATATTGTATACTTTATTTTCATAAGGATTGTCTTATGTTTCCAAAAGTTTATGAAAAATAGTAATTGAGGAGTGAAAACCATTCTATAGTCAAAAGAGTTGTTGGTTAAAATATATCCCCTATACAAACGTTTTGGTTGGTGGTCGGTCAGTATGCTTGAGAACACAATGTAACATGAAAAACCTTCCACTGCTTTATTTCCAATGTATACAATGTATTTTTGCTATACCAAGTACAGTAAGAATAGAATTAGAACACCGTATACTAAATACAGCATCACTTGGCCAGTCAAATCAATGTTTGGAAGCAGGACACAGCTTGCTATGAAGAAGACATAAAAGTCTTAGCATAGCATTATGGAGAAGGGAAACACATGCTTATTTACTGAAACTTGGAAACAGATGGAAACAGATTACCTTGTTAGTGAATAGCATCACATGATCAGATAACTGTTATATTCACACAGGTATATTATCTGTTTCTACTTTTACTTTTTATAATTTATTTATCTGGCTTTGCTGGGTCTTAGTTGTCACATTTGGGGTCTTTAGTCACAGCATGCAAAATCCCCTGACAAGGGATAGAACCCAGGACCCCTAAACTGGGAGCACGGGGTCTTAGCCACTGGACCACCAGGGAAGCACTTGTTTCTACTTTTATATTCCCCGTGCAACCCTTTTTGTATTTAACAGTGATTGCTTTATAATCACTGTTAACTTGTTTCAACTCATTTTAAGCCTGTTAATTTTTTCTAGTGAGTCTCCAAAAATTCTAGATCTAGAATGTGCTTTGAACTTAGAAAGATTAATAAACATCTTTCTATCTGCATCTAAAAGGATAAATTAGGTAATGATCATTTAATTTACATATCTCTTTGTCACAATATTCTTTCCAATAGCCATCCTCTGTCATATTAAAATATAAATTGATTTATAAATGATGATTTATACACTTGCCTAAAGAGTAATACAACTTATTGACATGAAGACTGAATTGCAAACCTCATTAAATATCAATCCATAGGCGCAGTGATAATTGGATAATATGTTACAATTATTTTTTCTAAAATGGTTTATAAGATATAGTAACTTTGATAACCAAGGTAGATGCTATATCACAAAATATTTATTTTAACTAGAACTTGGTCTATAGTTCAATACGGTTTGAATAATTTTACATAACCACAGGCTGTGTCTTTTCTAAATAAAGCACATATTTGATAGTACATCTTCTTGCCAGATCAGATGATAAGCAATATTCAAATCACAAAATCCTCTTATATAAACAGGCTGTTACTATAGTGCCAGATTATGACTATTCAGTTACCATATGTTTCTAAATGTTTATTTAAGATTTTAGAAACAGTGTGGCCTTTTCCTGAAAGCAATAAAATAAAATAAACCTTTATTTTGGTAATATTTGAAAGCACAAATGCTAGAAACTAGATGAAAAATAATCTTTAAATCTCAGCTTGATGGAATAGAATTATAGTATTTTGACCAGAAAAAAATGAAATGTACTTGAAAAAACATTTAGGTACACAATCAATATAAAAAAATAAAGGTAGTAAGAACACGGTCACCAGAAGAACATTTCTGTTTCTTTTATGAAAGTGTCAGTGTACAGCAACAATACTGGAAGCTTCAAACTGCATTCATTAAGAAAAACAGTTTTCAGAGGACTTTCTTTTTTCTCAATGCGTAATAAAAATTGTCAGAGATATCTTCTTTAAGTTCTATGCCATGTTTTCTACAATGAAATTAATTAAAGGAATAGATCCCAGTGCTCATGACAGTGGCCTCTTTGAATCAGGGTTATATTCCTATTTTGATCATATCTGAAGTACAGAATTCTGGAGTAGTATAAATATGTATAACTGTGCTGAAGTTTGAAGCTTGTTTATGTGTTTGACTTTCTTCTTCCATATTGTATCTGATACTCAGTAGTTTCCATCACTCTTCCTTAAAAAGAATTCTTTACAATTTTTTTCTTGTCAAAAATTGTGAAACAGTTTTATCACCATTAATCACTGTATCTTAAAATGAAAAAGAAAAAATGTTTAAATATTCATGTATTATTTCATATATCTAATAGCCATAGATATGGGATAAGGAGGGGAATGCTTGGTTTTTTAATTGCAACTTTGCATGAGTACAAACATTGTAAGAGAAGATTTTTTTATTGTTTGGTGAAAAAAAATGGAACCATTTTGAAAAATGTTTTTCTGAACATACATACATATTTGTTTTTTTGAATATACAAAATGCTTTATAGTTTTCAAGTTATGCTAGCCTTTGACTTAAAAGTCAGAAAATTAAGCAAAGACAAATAAAAAATACATTTTAGGAAAAAATCTATACGATTAAAGACTACCTTCTGTGAAAGTTTATTTACTAGAAAACTTTAAAAAAATTCATTTTTCTCTAATTCGTAAATACATGGACACATGTACATTTATCTGAAAAGAAATTCTGGATTCGGAAACTGAAATATCACAGAAGCCTTCCAAAATAATGGGTGGAGATACTCATAGCTAAGAAGGCATCCCTGAAAAGTCAGTGTCTAGATGCCACATGAAAATGATATGCTAAGAACAGAAATGCTATTTTATATATGGTAGTGCATATATGTCGATTCCAATTTAACTCTTCTCCTCAGTATCCAGGCTTGGTAACCATAAGTTTGTTCTCACCATCTGTGACTCTGTTTTGTAAATAAGTTCACTTGTATCACTTTTTTTAGATTCCACATATAATATTGCCTTTCTCTGTCTGACTTAGTTCACTCAATATGACAATCACTAGGTCCATCATATTGCTGCAAATGCCTTTATTTCATTCTTTTTTATGACTAATATTCCACAGTATATAGGCACTACATCCTCTTTATCCATTCATCTGCCAATGGACATATATGCATAACTCATTCATTTTGCTGTACAGCAGAAACTAACAGAACATTGTAAATCAATTATATTACAATAAAAACTAATTTAAAAGTTAAAAAAAATCAGAGATGCTGGAGAAAAGGCATGAGGAAAAGATAGCAGACTGAGTTTATGGCAATATTTCTGCAATTTTAACTTAAGGAAATTGTGAACACATTTCAAGCAATAAAAGGCATTTGGTCATCACTGATTTATTTGTTAAAAATTAATTTTACCCAAGGATATTAAATAAGAAAATACAGTTTTTGATTGCTTTTCCATAAACCATAATTTTCCATTTTTCATTTTATTTTCAGTTTACTATAATGATTTTCATCAGAGTCAATATCTTTCTCTGTCAATTTTAGTACAAAATTTTATATATCAGTATTTTTTTCTTGCTTATGTCAAAGTTTTATAATCATAGCCTTCGCTGAAGTGAGGCTGCTTTTCCTTCTATTTCCTCTTCATTATCTTCCTATCCTCTGCTCTCTCTTCTGTCCTTTTATTCATATCAAATCCAATATTCCTGACTCATTTCTAACAAATAAAAATGTTCCAAGAAATTATCATCTCCATTAGGGCAGGAATTTATGGCCACTTTGCCCAGTGACCTAATTGCTTCTGCTTCTACAAATGTCTGTCACAGAAAGCACTCAAAGCTATTCAGACAAATTTCAATTACATATCATATATGACAGTGTACAGTTTAAACTTGTGCCAGTTTCATTTCCCCACAAAATTAAATAAATATTTGATAATTTTATCTATGTTTTAGAGCAGAGTTAATCTGAAACACAATACAGGTAAAATACCACAAAATAGTGGATTCAAGTCACTAGGGTGAAAACAGCCTGAGTCGTGCTAAGTCATGTCTGAATAGGCCAATCTAACCACAAAGAGAAATGAATAAATGACCTTCCCTGTTTTCTGGGGGAAGAATGTATTTATTACATATTTCAGAATACATTAAGATGCTTCATAGTACAGGATAATTTCTCTACTTGAAACTGCTCCCTATACAACACTTTGGTTGATTTTTTCTTGTACTTCAGATCTCAGTTCAAATGTCAGTTTTGAGAGAATTGTATTCTCATTTTCCCAAATAAAGAAATTTCCTGCCTCCTTGTTATTTTCCATCACTGAATATCTTCAGATTACTGTATTAATAAATGCATGCACAGATACTCATACATGCATGCATGTGTATATTTGGTTTATAGTGATGCCTTCCACACTACAAGTTAAATTCATGAAGGTCAGACAGAATCATTTTCTGCTTATTTCAGTTGTATCCTCAGCATCTATATAATGGATGGTCAAATGAAATTATGGTAAGAAAGTGAAGAAAGCACACTTAAGTTGAAACAAGCTCCACACTGGTGAAGTCATCTTTATAGAGCTATTTTTCCTTTGATACTAGCAATGTAGAAGGTACTCAACTAATATTGATTAGTTTGAATCAAGAGGTCTCCAATAGTATCATCTCTTAAGGGGGTCTATTTCTTTGGTAAATTTCCCTGGGGTAAAAATATAATAACTTCCTGATTAAAAGTTTCCCCTTCTTCCTCTTAATTGCCTTTCATTGGCCTGCTATTCTCTAAAGCTATAGCAAACCCCCAAATAATTATGTCTGGATCATGGAATGAATTATAGCCTGTCTTAATGGTCTAATGTGGAGAATGTGAAATAAAGAGCATCAGCCAGTTGAAAACCTGGTCAAGATCTAAAATAAGGTATGCTGTTGTTCAGTTGCTAAGCCGTATCTGAATCTTTACAACACCATGAACTGCAGTACAACAGGCTTCCTTATCCTTTGCCATCTTCTGGAGTTTGCTCAAACATGTGCATTGCATTGGAGATGCCATCCAACAATCTTATCCTCTGTTGCCCTCGTCACCTCCTACCCTCAATCTTTTTGATAGATAACTCCTAAAAAGCAGATTCTGCAACAATGTTGAAAGTGAAAGTGAAAGTCACTCAGTCATGTCCAACCCTTTGTGATGCCAAGGACTATATAGCCCATGGAATTCTCCAGGCCAGAATACTGGAGTAGGTAAACTTTCCCTTCTCCAGGGGATCTTCTCAACACAGGGATCAAATCAGCCACATTGAATTTAATTCAAATCCTGACTCTTACCATCATTGCATGGGTGCATATGTATTAAGTCACTTTAGTCATGTCAGACTCTTTGCAATCCTATGAACTATAGCCTGCCAAGCTCCTCTGTCCAAGGGGATTCTCCAGGAGAGAATACTGGACTGGGTTGCCATGCCCTCCTCCAGAGGGTCTTCCTGACCAAGGAATCGAACTATCATCTCTTATGTCTCCTATGTCTACCTCATTGGCAGGTGGGTCTTTACCACTAGCGCCATGTGGGAAGTGCCCCTCCCATCATTAGATATAAGATTTTCAGCAACTTAATTTCATCACATGTTGTACCATAGTCTTCTTCTCTGTAAAATGTTATAGTAGCTACTTATACATATTTAGTGAATATTAAGTAACATTATGGGGCTTCCCTGGTAGGGAACTTTATAGATAGTTAGTAGCAGCAGCTGTGAGGAGATACCCCACGTCCAATGTAAGGAGCAGTGGCTGTGCTTTGCTGGAGCAGCCATGAAGAGATACCCCATGTCCAAGGTAAGAGAAACCCCAGTAAGACAGTAAGCATGGAGAGAGGGCATCAGAGGGCAGAAAGACTGAAAGCACAATCACAGAAAACTAACCAATCTAATCACATGGACCACAGCCTTGTCTAACTCAATGAAACTAATCCATGCCATGTAGGGCCACCCAAGAAGGACAGGTCACGGTGGAGAGTTCTGACAAAATGTGGTCCACTGGAGAAGGGAATGGCAAACCACTTCAGTTTTCTTGCCTTGAGAAACCCATGGGCTGTATGAAAAGGTAAAAGATAGGACACTGAAAGATGAACTCCCCAGGTCAGTAGGTGCCCAATGGGCTACTGGAGATCAGTAGAGAAATAACTCCAGAAAGAATGAAGAGATGGAGCCAAAGTGAAAACAACACCCAGTTGCAGATGTGATTGGTGATGGAAGTAAAGTCCAATGTTGAAAAGAGCAATATTGCATAGGAACCGGGAAGGTTAGGTCCATAAATCAAGGCAAATTGGAAGAGGTCAAACAAGAGATGGCAAGAGTGAATGCTGACATTTTAGGAATCAGTGAACTAAAATGGACTGCAATGGGTGAATTTAACTCAGATGACCATTATATCTACTACTGTGGGCAAGAATCCCTTAGAAGAAATGGAGTAGCCATCATGGTCAACAGGAGTCTGAAATGCAGTACTAGGATGCAGTCTCAAAAACAATACAATGATCTCTGTTCATTTCCAAGGCAAACCATTCAATATCATGGTTATCCAAGTCTATGCCCCGATCAGTAATGTCGAAGAAGCTGAAGTTGAACGGTTCTATGAAGGCCTACAATACCTTTTAGAACTAACTCCCAAAAAGATATCTTGTTCATTATAGGGGACTGGAATGCAAAAGTAGAAAGTCAAGAAACACCTGGAGTAACAGGCAAATTTGGTCTTGGAGTACAGAATGAAGCAGGGCAAAAGCTAATAGAGTTTTGCCCAAGAGACCTCACTGGTCACAGAAAACACCCACTTCTAACATCACAAGAGAAGACTTTACACATGGACATCACAAAATGGTCAACACCAAAATCAGACTGATTATATTCTTTGCAGCCAAAGATGGAGAAGTTCTATACAGTCAGCAAAAACGAGACCAGGAGCTGACTGCGGCTCAGATCATGAACTCCTTATTGCAAAATTCAGACTTAAATTGAAGAAAGTAGGGAAAACCACTAGACCATTCAGGTATGACCTAAATCAAATCCTGTATGATTATACAGTGGAAGTGAGAAATAGATTCAAGGGATTCGATCTGATAGACAGAGTGCCTGATGAACTATGGAAGGAGGTTTGTGACACTTATAGGAGACAGAAATAAAGACCATCCCCAGGAAAAACAAATGCCAAAAAGCAAAATGGCTGTCTGAGGATGCCTTACAAATAGTTGTGAAAAGAAAAGTGAAAGTAAAGAAGAAAAGGAAAGATATACCCATTTGATGCAGACTTCCAAAGAATAGTAGAGATAAGAAATCCTTTCTCAGTGACCAGTGCAAAGAAATAGAGGAAAAGAATAGAATGGGAAAGATTAGAGATCTCTTCAAGAAAATTAGAGATACCAAGGGAATATTTCATGCAAACATGGGCTCAGTAAAGGACAAAAATGGTATGAACCTAACAGAAGCAGAAGATATTAAGAAGAGGCAGCAACAATACACAGAAGAACGATGCAAAAAAGATAGTCATGACCCAGATAATCACGATGGTGTGATCACTCACCTAGAGCCAGACATCCTGGAATACTAAATCAAGTGGCCCTTAGGAAGCATCACTACAAACAAAGCTAGTGGAGGTGATGGAATTCCAGTTGAACTATTTCAAATTCTAAAAGGTGATGCTGTGAAAGTGTTGCACTCAATATGCCAGCAAATTTGGAAAACTCAGCAGTGGCCACAGGACTGGAAAATGTCAGTTTTCATTCCAATCCCAAAGAAAGGCAATGCCAAAGAATGCTCAAACTACTCCACAATTGAACTCATCTCCCAGGCTAGCAATGAAATGCTCAAAATTCTCCAACCTAGGCTTCAGCAATACATGAACCACGAACTTCCAGATGATCAAGCTAGTTTTATAAAAGGCAGAGGAACCAGAGATCAAATTGCCAACATCTGCTGGATCAACAAAAAAGCAAACGAGTTCCAGAAAAATATCTATTTCTGCTTTATTGAATATGCCAAAGCCTTTGATGGTGTGGATCACAACAATCTGTGGAAAATTCAGAAACAGATGGGAATACCAGAGCATGTGACCTGCCTCTTGAGAAATCTCTGTGTAGGTCAGGAAGCAACAGTTAGAGGTGGACATGGAACAGACTCGTTCCAAATAGGAAAAGGAGTACATCAAGGCTATATATTGTCACGCTGTTTATTTAACTTATATTCAGAGTACATCATGAGAAATGCTGGGCTGAAAGAAGTACAAGCTGGAATCAAGATTGCCAGGAGAAATGTCAATAACCTCAGATATGTAGATGACACCACCCTTATGGCAGAAAGGGAAAAGGAACTAAAAAGCCTCTTGATGAAAGTGAAAGAGGAGAGTGAAAAAGTTGGCTTAAAGCTCAACATTCAGAAAATGAAGATCATGGCATCTGGTCCCATCACTTCATGGGAAATAGATAGGGAAACAGTGGAAACAGTGGCAGACTTTATATTTTGGGGCTCCAAAATCACTGCAGATGGTGATTGCAGCCATGAAATTAAAAGATGCTTACTCCTTGGAAGAAAAGTTATGACCAACCTAGACAGCATATTCAAAAGCAGAGACATTACTTTGCTAACAAATGTCTCTCTAGTTAAGGCTATGGTTTTTCCAGTGGTCATGTATGGATGTGAGATTTGGATTGTGAAGAAAGCTAAGTGCCAAAGAATTGATGCTTTTTTTTTTAATTTTTTAAGATTTTATTATTTATTATTTATTTATTTTTTAATTTTTATTTTTACTTTATTTTACTTTACAATACTGTACTGCAGTGTTGAAGAAGACTCTTGAGAGTCCCTTGGACTGCTAGGAGATCCAACCTGTCCATCCTAAAGGAGATCAGTCCTGGGTGTTCATGGAAGGACTGATGCTGAGCCTGAAACTCCAATATTTTGGCCACCTCATGCGAAGAGTTGACTCACTGGAAAAGACTCTGATGCTGGGAGGGATTGGGGGCAGGAGGAGAAGGGGACGACAGAGGATGAGATGGCTGGATGGCATCACCGACTCGATAGACATGAGTCTGAGTGAACGCCGGGAGTTGGTGATGGACAGGGAGGCCTGACACGCTGTGATTCATGGGGTCGCAAAGAGTCGGACACGACTGAGTGACTGAACTGATCGATAGATAGCATGTTATTAGTAAAGCCTTTGACTGTGTGGATGACAAGAAACTATGAAATATTCTTCAAGGAATGGGAAGACCAGAACACCTTATCTGATTCCTGAGAAATCTGTATGCAGGGCAAGAAGCAACAGTTAGAATCAGACATGAAACAATGGACTGTTTCCAAATTCGTAAAAAATGTACATCAAGGCTATATATTTTCACCATGTTTATTTAACATCTATGCAGAGTATATGATGTGAAATTCCAGGTTGGATGAAATGCTCAAGCTGGAAACAAGATTGCTGGGAGAAATATCAATAACCTCAGATATGCAGATGGCATCACCCATATTGCAGAAAGCAAAGAGGAACTAAAGAGCATCTTGATGAAGGTGAAAGAGTAGAGTGAAAAACTGACTTAAAACTCAACACTGAAAAAAACAAAGATCATAGCATGTGGTTCCATCACTTCATGGCAAACAGATGGGGAGACAATGTAAACAGCAACAGACTTTATTTCCTTGGGCTCCAAAATTACTGTGGATGGTAATAGTAACAATGAAATTGAAAGATGCTTGTTCCCTGAAAGAAAAGCTATGACAAACCTATATCAGTTCAGTTCAGTTCAGTCACTCAGTCGTGTCCGACCCTCTGTGACGCCAAGAATTGCAGCACGCCAGGCCTCCCTATCCATCACCAACTCCTGGAGTTCAGTCACATTCACGTCCATCGAGTTGGTGATGCCATCCAGCCATCTCATCCTCGGTCATCCCCTTCTCCTCCTGCCTGCAGTCCCTCCCAGTATCAGAGTCTTTTCCAAGGAGTCAACTCTCCGCATGAGGTGGCCAAAGTACTGCAGTTTCAGCTTTAGCATCATTCGTTTCAAAGAAATCCCAGGACTGATCTCCTTCAGAATGGACTGGTTGGATCTCATTGCAGTCCAAGGGACTCTCAAGAATCTTCTCGAACACCACAGTTCAAAAGCATCAATTCTTCAGCACTCAGCTTTCTTCACGGTCCAACTCTCACATCCATTCATGACCACTGGAAAAACCATAGCCTTGACTAGACGGACCTTTGTTGGCAAAGTAATGTCTCTGCTTTTGAATATGTTGTCTAGGTTGGTCATAACTTTCCTTCCAAGGAGTAAGCGTCTTTTAATTTCATGGTTGCAATCACCATCTGCAGTGATTTTGGCCTCTTGAGAAACCTATATGCAGGTCAGGAAGCAACAGTTAGAACTGGACATGGAACAACAGACTGGTTCCAAATAGGGAAAGGAGTATATCAAGGCTATATATTGTCACCTTCCTTATTTAACTTATATGCAGAGTACATCATGAGAAATGCTGGACTGGAAGAAGCACAAGCTGGATTCATGATTGCTGGGAGAAATATCAATAACCTCAGATATGCAGATGACACCACCCTTATGGCAGAAAGTGAAGAGGAACTAAAAAGCCTCTTGATGAAAGTGAAAGAGGAGAGTGAAAAAGTTGGCTTAATGCTCAACATTCAGAAAACAAAGATCATGACATTTGTCCCATCACTTCATGGGAAATAGATGGGAAAATAGTGGAAACAGCGTCAGCAAACCTATATACAGTGTACTAAAAAAGCAGAGACATTACTTTGTCTACAAAGGCCCTTATAGTCAAAGCTGTGTTTTTTCCAGTAGTCATGTATGGATGTGAGCGTTGGACCATAAAGAAGGCTGAGCTCTGAAGAACTGATACTTTCAAACTGTGGTGCTAAACAAGACTCTTGAGAGCACCTTGGACTGCAAGGAGCTCAAACCAGTCAATCCTAAAGGAAATCAACTTTGAATTTTCACTGGAAGGAATGATGCTGAATCTGAAGCTCCAATACTCTGGCCACCTGATTTGAAGAGCTAACTCATTGAAAAATACCCTTATGCTGGGAAAGATTTAAGGCAGGAGGAGAAGGGGAAGACAGGGGATAAGATGGTTAGATAGCCTCACTGACTCCATGGACATGAGTTTGAGCTAACTCCAGGAGATGGTGAAGGACAGGGATACTTGGCGTTATGCAGTCCATGGTATTGCAAAGAGTCGGACATGACTGAAGCACTGAACAAGAACAACAATATCTATTTCTTTTAAATTTATACTCCAAGAAGGAAACTTCTAGAAAAAGATGGGAGGAAGTTAATTCTGAGGGAGAAGTGTGACCATCTTATATCCTGGCTCTACTATATTATCTATATATTAACAACAGTTTCAAGTTTTTAAACTTCTGTTTATCTTAGCTTATCTATGAAATTGATATTATAGTAATGCTGCCTACTTAATAGGGATTTCATTAATTATGATATGAAAGCTACTAAAACAGGGCCAAGTACATAGTGACATTCTTAAAAAGTGAGCCATTTTGATAGTGCTGCTGCTCTTGACCCTAGAAAGGCATCCAAAATACATGGCAAAATTTGAAGGGTAGTGTGGTAAGATTACTGGTCAATTTTTATTTTTGACTTTATGAATACTTTTAATGTAGCATTTATAAAAACTTTTATTTCTAGATAAAAAAGGAAATATTTGAACATGAAACTTTTCTGACTGCCAATGTTTCATTAGAAAGAAACAGTTATTTATTAATGTATCTTACTAGATTCCTGTCAAATTCATTTAGTCATTAAGTTCAATTGCCATTTGCACCAGTTGGCTTATGGCTGGAAGTATGATGAGACTTTCTTGTTAATCTGAAGAGGCTACTTTAAAGTCCATTCATTATAATTTTAGATTTGATGATGCTTTATTTCCCTACTGGAACAACTGTTTTATTTTTTTCCTTATTACAAACAATTTTAACATTACTTCTATCTTGAGATTTAGATGATGAATGGCAACTTCAAGTTAAAATAGGGTAGGTATAGAAATGAAAAAAAAAGAATATGAAGGGTGATATAAATTAAAGTCTTTGTAAAATAAGTTATTGATTTGTAGAAGGTTGCTAGGCAACCATTGTGGAGAAAATTGCATAAACACTTCTCTTGATTTTAATGAGTTGCTTAAAAAATATGTACTAGTATGATGTATATTCTTGTTTAATATTAGCCATAATCTTTTTTCTTAGTGATAAAGAATACTAAAATACTAAACGTTTGCTTTTTTACATATCATATTATCTAGGTTAGTACTTGTATAAGGTAATTTGAAAGCTTGGATACCAGTATATAATTATCAGGAAAAAATCACTTAAGGTTATTTTTATATCTAATCCATGGCAATAAAGTTGCTGTCCAGTCAGCAAAACCTTGGCATAACTTTATTCCGTTCAGAAAATTCCATTAATTCTAATTGTTGCAGACTTAATGAAAGTGTGATTCAATATTCTCTAACTGACCTTGGACCATTTCCTTTAAGGGGCGACCACGTGACCAATAAAGATATATGAGTCATTTTCACTTTAAATATTTAAACTCACACATACCTTAAATTCTAAACAAAAGAAAAATAAAATTATCTTGTATTTAGAAAGTTTTGTAAGAAATCCAAATCCAGCATAAACCTCTAAAGCATATAACTAAACCAAACATTTACACATTTGTGTGTGTGTGTTTATGTGCACTGAGTTTTTAAGATAAAAGAGTTTGGGCTATGCTGAAGGTAGAGAGAAAGAGGTTGAAAAACATGAAAAACACCACTTTTTTATTATTTCCATAGAACTAGTTTCACATGCTCCTAAAACCTTGTTTATTATTCTCTATATTTTTAAAATTGTATTTTAAATATTACAGTTTAACAAAATTCTTCACTTAACCTGAAAACTTGCTTCTTCTTGACAATACCAGCTTCTTTAAGCTCCCTTAATATAAGCTCACTTATATTTTCACTGAAAGTGTTGTAGCCACGTGTTCTGGGAAACAAACTCACTCAGAAGGACAGTGCAGATAGTGGAGTGCAGTTTATTACACCGGTGGCCCAAGGCAGAGTCTCCTCTTAGCCAAGGACCCCGACCAGCATTTGTGAAAATCTTTTATACTCCACGTGTATGTGTCTGAACCCACCACTCCAAATTCCTTGAGACTTACATAAACAAGGAAGGGTAAATACAATCCCAATAACTCCATCATTCACATGTTACGTGCTCAAACAGTTAAACAATTGGCCAATAATCAATAAGCCTGACGTTACACTCTAATAGGCGCCGAAAAATTTATGGCCTGTCTGGAGTGGGTCTTATCCTTCTGTTGTCGTTTCCATAGGCACTAAACACAGAATTCGGAGTCCACTGGAGAGGTGGCCGAGCATGATCAGCATGAACAGGCCAAAGATGGAGTCCAGGTCCTATGAATTCCCTCTTCAAAAGAACTTTGATAATAGAGTTTCACAGTCCCAGCTAGCTCTCTCAAACTAACTAACAATAATTACTGCTTAACAAGCTCACTTTAAGAAATGTTAATTTGAAGCTTGTCTTCCAGTTATACCATCCTTTATAATTTCATTCATCTAAACATAAATTTATTGGAGATCACCGGCCTCCAAGTTAACAGGAAAATAAAGACAGCCAGGGAGAAATATCCAGAATTCCTTTGTGCCCTACTCATTCATACAACATTTCCTGTTCATACCCATTCTTCCACTCCTTCTTTCCATCTCAGCATTGAAGTGCCCCTTCCACTTAATGTAACTCACATCTCAAGGACCTTTAATTTATTTCTTCCCTGTTTTTTGTGTTTTTCAACCTCTTTCTCTCTACCTTCAACAGAGCCAATGCTCTCTTATCTTAAAAACTTAATGCACATAAACACACAAACACACAAAAATGCCGCATGTTGAGGCAACCCAATGACCCTCCCTATCAAATATTTCTGTTATGTATTTTTAAAAAGTAAAACTATCTTTGCTTCCATTGCTGATCCTTAGATCATCTCTGAGCCACTGCTGCATGTTCTCTGTCTCTGATATACCACTGAAATTGCTTTGAATGAGCTCTCAAGCAATCGCTTATCTGTGAAATTCAACAAACCTTTTACTCTAAAGCACACTTGTTATTGTTACTTTTTCCTTTTGGGGAATCTCTCCTCCTTTGTATGCCATAATGCCTTTCACCCCTTATTCTCACCATCCTACCTTTCTATCCTTTTTCACAATGCATATCTTCTTCTCTTACTCCACATTTTGTTGCTGTTGTTGTTTAGTCATGTCTCACTCTTTTGTGACCCCATGGAATGTAGCCCACCAAGTTCCTTATCAATCATGGATATTTCCAAGAATTCTACTTGATTCTATCTTCTTTTCAGCTTTCACTTGGGGAAGATCTTATTAATTTGTGTAGTTTCATCACATGTAGTGAGGACTCTCAAACAATATTGCTAGCCAAATTCTCTTCTTCACCACAAGACACCTCTACTCAGTGTCCAAATCGAACTTGACATTTCTATATTAGTTTCCTACTGCTGTGGCAATCAATTGTCACAAACTCAGTGGTTCAAATCACACTTCTCGTAAAATTCTAGACTCTGAATTTCTTTTGTAGGTATTGGCAGGGAATGTCTTTCCTTGTCTTTTCCCGCTTTTGGAGACAACCTGAACTCCTTGTTTTATGGCTCCTTCCTCTATCTTCAAAGCCAGAAGTGAAACATCTGTAAATTTCTATCTTTATCTGATCTGATGCTATGGTCATATTTTTATTTGACTTTCCAGCTTTCCTTGTTCTCTTCTAAATGCTCCTGTTATTACATTAAATCCCACCTTGATGTTATTGTTTTTGTTTAGTCACTAAGTCATGTCTGACTCTGAGATCCCATTAACTGTAGCATATTAGGCTCCTCTGTCCTCCACTGTCTCCTGGAGTTTGCCCAAATTCATGTCCATTGAATTAGTGATATTATCTAACCATCTCATGGTCTTGACAATTCGACACAAATATCTTAAGTTTGATATCATTAATCACATAAGCAAAATCCCTTGTGCCATGTAAGTAACATATTCACAGGTCCAGGGATTAGAACAAAGGGTATTATGGAACCATTACTCTGCTAGCTATAATATCCAAAACAGAAAGCTAAATATTTATTTATATTATTATTACTATTGTTATTTTTTTAAGAAAGATTCTACCATATACCAGTGTTCCTCAACCTCTTAGAGATAGCTTGACAGACAATTCTTTGTCATTGGGTTAGGGATAAGAGGGTGTTCTGTGCATTACAGAATATAGCATCCATGACTTCTATTTAAGATGTTAGTAGCACCCTTCCCTAGCTATGACAACCAAAAACGTTTCCAGATGTTACCAAATCACGTGGGACCAAATTGTCCCCAGCTGAAAATACTACCTTAAACCTTTTTCCTTCTTTCTCTTCATGAGTCAGTGACACGAACCATCATCTACCCGATTCTAAATTAGGAACCTAGAAGTTCATCTTAACATTTTCCCTGCACAGGGGAAATCAGTGGTCACCAAGTGTTGTCATTCCTATCTCCGTACTCTTCACTGCTGACTTTCCTTTCCCCTCACCTGGAATATTACAATAGCCTTCTAAGCATTGTTCCTGACTTCACTACAGTCTACTTTATTTTATTTTTTTCTGAATTGTCTTCTAGGTCTCATGCAGCTGTTGCTTTTCCTAAACTTCCTTTGTTTAGGAAAGTTTAGGCCATAATGTTCAGTCTATCAATTCCTTAAAACTTAATTTTATGGTTTGGTTCATGGTAGAAGTTATGATAGAATACTAATTATACTTTTGCTGTCTTCTACTTGGACTATAAGTGGATATGGTGTTTTACAAGCACCATCTCCATTAGGTTTACTGTGCTTTAGAGGTTTTGTTATGCTTATTATTTGTGTAATTAAAAAAGTATAAAAATCTCTTAACCAAAAAAGATTTTGAAACCAAAGGAAAAATTCTAAGTCCAATCACAATATTGTTTCTGTATCTCTATTAGCTCATACTATCTGGTCATTGAATTTCCATTTAGTGTAAGTTACTTTCAAGTGGACAAAGTTGACAAAAATGATATTAAATTTTCAAAATAAAAACATAGTCTTAACGTACACTTTAATTATAACTAACATTGTTTCTTTAACACCAGTTAAGTATTTTTTCATCAGTTTATCATGATTTTAGAATTGTAATAAACCTACTGTATTTATTTTAAGCCACTGCACAGACTAAGAGCAATGCTTCTACTCTTAATTAAGGTGATATTTTTCTGATATACCTTACTGTTTCCCTGTGAATGAATAACAAATGAGTCCAGGTAAGTAAAAAAATAACAAAGTTCAACTATTCAATAATAAATATTTCAAGTTGTGCTAGTGAGATCTTCATATTTCCAGCACTTCAATTAGCTTTATTTTAGTAAATATTCTCCTACAAAAAAATCACTTTAGAAAGAGATAAAGGGAAACAAGAGGAAGACCAAGGGAAATAAAAGTAGAGCAAAAGTAAGTTAAAGATTCAGGAGTTGAGTTCTTTGTTATCGAAGGAGGAAACAGACAGAACAGGCTCCATCTTGAAAGCAGGACTGCATCTTGGGCCTGACTGGACTTTGAGCTATATGCCCAGTATCTATGGAAACGACATATCAACTGGAAAACCAGGCCCCCCAGATGGAAGAGCCCCAGGGCCCATACCTAGATTCTCCATTGCCTAAAAGAATACCCTAATTATCTGTGTAACCAAATAGAATCATAAATTCTATTATGCTTAGTGGGGTATGGCCACAGGCCTATTGATAATTGTCAACTGTTAACTACCTAGGCTTAAGGCATATGAATCACAGGTTAACTTTGATTGTACCTTTCTCTTCCTTTGTTCAGACTAATTTCAAGGAATCTGGGGAGGTGGCTTTGAGCAACTACACTTAGGGTACATAAGGTTTTCACAAAAACTGGTCGGGGTCCTTGGCTAAGAGGAGACTCTGCCTTGGGCCACCGGTGTAATAAACTGCACTCCACTATCTGCACTGTCCTTCTGAGTGAGTTTGTTTCCCAGAATGCATGGCTACAACATTATAAATATTGTTTTCCTAGAAGCAAACAAGTTTTCCCAGGCAAAAAATAATAATAATAGTCTTGATACTTGAACTGAATTCTTATTGACTAACATGATAAAATATTTTTCAAGTGAGTTTTTACAGAATAAAATTTTCTTTACCTATAGGCATGTCTTAATAGGAAGATGTACACAGCTTCAAATCTCTATCTCAAAACACATCATTTCCATATAATAAAACTTGTTTAAATACAGTATAAACTTTAGTCCATATACAATAGCTCCAATTTTAGCCATATCCATATATTCCTTCAAAGTTATTTGCTGAATAATTTCCTTTAATTTGAATCACTCTTTTCCATCTTCATTTTATTAATAATATTCATTGATCCATCAATTTGGTATGTTAGTTTTATTTTTCACTGTATTTTAAATGAAAATAATTTTTATTTAAAAATACATTATATATATACATTATATACATATACATATAAAATGTATATAAATTTATATTGTATACATATTTTATATATAAAATATATTTATGATGCGCTGTCCTTTTGCCAATAGTGTATTAAGTACAAGAAAAGCACACATATTAAAACATGCATTAAAGAAAAACTTGAATAGGTATCAAAATTGGAAATCAAAGTAGTTTAACTTGTCATGGAGTGTTGCCTACCTACTCTCTGAAAAAATCCTTGGATAGATTAGGATTATGTGCTAAATTCTTCCTAAATAGAATGTGTGTATTTGTGTATATGAATGTATGTGTACATACATGTATTATTTCTGTTATCACATTTAATTGTACACAAGAATGAAAAAATAGTGAGTTAACTATTAAAAACTTTAATTTTAGTTAATAAGAAACTCAAATATTATTCCCTCATTTCTGCTAAAATGTTAAATGTCCTTCTGTAAGTTTAAGGTCAAAGAGATAAAATATAGATGAAGCATTTATATTTCTACCTAGATTTCCAGAAGCCCTTTCAAGAAGACAGTTCCATTAAATGCGCAGTTATAAATCCTATTTAAAATAACTCACTTTAAGTTTTATATTATCTGTAGATTTTTTTTTACTTTAATAATAAAACCACGGCCCTTTTAAAAACTTACAGTGATAATTTTTGGTATTTCATAATGCCATTTCAATCATACCTTACTGCACAGAGCAAGAATGGATACTTTTTCCTTGTTCCCCACATTAAACTAGATAAAGAGACTTTCTGAACTTGAAGAATACTTTTATTTTAAATACTAGCTTCTACCACTGAACAATGTGTAGATTAAAGTAAATTCAGTGTGACATTTTAAAATAATATACATACATATTCTTGGTTCAAAATAAAAAATGTAAATCAAGTTAGTTAATATCTTTCTCATAAATTATTTCACAAATTCTGGGAATAACCTTTATCTCCTTCCTCTCCTTCACATCCTATCCCTTTTGCTTGAATCAGTCATGCAACTATGTGGTTTCTATAAGGAATATATTCCCCAAATTTTGCTTTACTCCTATACTGTTTTTCTTATTAATGTGTGATTCTGATTATATCACTCCATTGTTCAAAACCTTTTAAGAATGCCATTGAAGGACACACTTTTTACTTTTGTATCTTTCCACCTTTATATTTGCATATCCCACCACTTGCTCATATGTATCCTATGCAGATATCCTGAACTACTTTCTCTCCTCCACTATGCCCTGCTCAATCATGTGGCCCTTATTTTTTTATAGACCATCTCTTTATTTATAATGTCTTCACCCCACCTTGTTTTATTTCCTTGAATAAACTCTAATTATTGTGCAGAACAGCTCAATGTCAGCTCCTCTCTTAGGCTGACACTGGCTCTCCCACATGTAGTCAAGTAGTGTTCTGTGTTCTTCCTCATGTGTATTAGCAAATCATATCTCAATCTCAACCTCTCTCTGTCCCCTCCTTCCTCTCTCCCAAGAACAGGGAACACCTTGAGGGAAAATATCTCCATATTTCCTAATTTAACCATCAAAAGCATGATATATAGATATCAAATACTTGCCAGCATCCAAAAAAGAATGTTACTTTTTTTTTTGAATGTTAGTTTTTGATATATATCTTCCTCCAAACCTACTCTCTAATCTTATAAGAACAGAGACTATAATAACAACTTCAGTTCAGTTCATTTCAGTTCAGTCACTTAATCGTGTCCGACTCTTTGCGACCCCATGAATCGCAGCATGTCAGGCCTCCCTGTCCATCACCAACTCCCGGAGTTCACTCAGACGCATGCCCATTGAGTCAGTGATGCCATCCAGCCATCTCATCCTCTGTCGTCCCCTTCTCCTCATGCCCCCAATCCCTCCCAGCATCAGAGTCTTTTCCAGTAAGTCAACTCTTCACATGAGGTGGCCAAAGTACTGGAGTTTCAGCTTTAGCATCATTCCTTCCAAAGAAATCCCAGGGCTGATCTTCAGAATGGATTGGTTGAATCTCCTTGCAGTCCAAGGGACTCTCAAGAGTCTTCTCCGACACCACAGTTCAAACGCATCAATTCGTTGGCGCTCTGCCTTCTTCACAGTCCAACTCTCACATCCATACATGACCACTGGGAAAACCACAGCCTTGACTAGATGGACGTTTGTTGGCAAAGTAATATCTCTGCTTTTTAACATGCTATCTAAAAAAAAAAAAAAAAAACCAGACAAAAAAAAAAATGCTATCTAACTTGGTCAGAACTTTCCTTCCAAGGAGTAAGCGTCTCTTAATTTCATGGCTGCAATCACCATCTGCAATGATTTTGGAGCCCCAAAAAATAAAGTCTGATACTGTTTCGACTATTTTCCCATCTATTTCCCATGAAGTGATGGGACCAGATGCCATGATCTTAGTTTTCTGAAAGTTGAGCTTTAAAACAACTTTTTCACTCTCCTCTTTCACTTTCATCAAGAGGCTTTTTAGTTCTTCACTTTCTGCATTAAGGGTGGTATCATCTGCATATCTGAGCTTATTGATATTTCTCCTGGCAATCTTGATTCCAGCTTGTGTTTCTTCCAGCCCAGCATTTCTCATGATGTACTCTGCATAGAAGTTAAATAAGCAGGGTGATGACATACAGCCTTGACGTACTCCTTTTCCTATTTGGAACCAGTCTGTTGTTCCATGTCCAGTTCTAACTGTTGCTTCCTGACCTGCATATAGGTTTCTCAAGATCCGGGTCAGGTGGTCTGGTATTCCCATCTCTTTCAGAATTGTCCACAGTTTATTGTAATCCACACAGTCAAAGGATTTGGCATAGTCAATAAAGCATCTGGAACTCTCTTGCTTTTTCCATGATCCAGCAGATGTTGGCAATTTGATCTCTGGTTCCTCTGCCTTTTCTAAAACCAGCTTGAACATCTGGAGTTCACGGTTCACGTATTGCTGAAGCCTGACTTGGAGAATTTTGAGCATTGCTTTACTAGCGTGTGAGATGAGTGCAATTGTGTGGTAGTTTGAGCACTCTTTGGCATTGCCTTTCTTTGGGATGGGAATGAAAACTGACCTTCTCCAGTGCTGTGGCCACTGCTGACTTTTACAAATTTGCTGGCATATTGAGTGCAACACTTTCACAGCAACATCTTTCAGGATTTGAAATGGCTCAACTGGAATTCCATCACCTCTACTAGCTTTGTTCCTAACGATGATTTCTAAGGCCCACTTGACTTCACATTCTAGGATGTCTGGCTCTAGGTGAGTCATCACAGCATCGTGATTATCTGGATCATGGAGATCTTTTACATACATCTGTTTCTTTAGTAGTACCTAGAAATACCTAACTTGTCAGACTGATAGAATAAATAAAATATTACAGAGTTTGATACATGGTAAGTGTGAAAGAAATTCTATTTTATTATCTAGTTATAATACTACATGCAATTTTTATACACAAAATACAATTACAGAATGACAAAGGAACTAAAAGTGTTATTGAAAGTTGTGCATTTTTTCTCATTTTATCTATAAGAAAATCGAGGCACAGTGGAGTTAAGTAATTTGCCTATGAATCTGCAATTCAGGGTTATGAAAGAGAACTAGGGTCCATTTTTTTGAGTAATCTATGGATTTTAGGCACTCTCGACATATTTGGTAGCTCAGCTGGTAAAGACTCTGCCTGCAATGAAGGAGACCCCAGTTCGATTCCTGGGTCTGGAAGATCCACTGGAGAAGGGAGAGGCTACCCAATCCAGTATTCTTGGGCTTCCCTGGTGGCTTAGAAGGTAAAGAATCTGCCCGCAACGTGGGAGATGTGGGTTTGATCCATGGGTTGGGAAGATCCCCTGGAGAAGGAAATGGCTACACACTCCAGTATTCTGGCCTGGAAAATTCCACGGACTGTATAGCCCATGGCATCACAAAGAGTTGGACACCAGTGAATGACGTTCACTTCACTTTATATATGTATGTGTATATATATATATATATATATGTGTGTGTGTGTGTGTGTGTGTGTGTGTGTATACACATTTGCATGCCTAATATACATATAGAGTGTATATATATATAATATGGGATTCCCTGGTAGCTTAGCTGGTAAAGAAACCACCTCCAGTGCAGGAGACCCGAGTTCATTTCCTAGGTCAGAAAGATCCCTTGGAAGAGGAAACAGCTACCCACTCCAGTATCCTGGCCAGGAGACTTCCATAGACTGTATAGTCCATGGGATTGCAGAGTCGGACACGACTGAGCGACTTTCACTTTTGAGCCATATATGTATGAGCATGTCTAATATCTGCTTTTCCCTACCCCTGATTTTTCTCATATCTGCCCGTCATAATTAGGATAGAGAAATACAGGTATCAGGATGTCTATAGATGTGTGTGCATGTGCTCAGTGGTGTCCAGCTCTTTGCAACCCCATGGATCATCAGGCTCCTCTGTTCATGGAATTTTCTAGGCAAGAATACTGGAATGGGTTCCCATTTCCCACGCCAGAGGATCTTCCCAGCCCGCAAATTGAAATTGTGTCTCTTGCATCTTCTGTGGTGGCAGGTGGCTTCTTTACCACTATGCCACCTGGGAAGGCCATGTCTATAGATAGATAGATATAATAGATAGAGTTGGGATCCACCTCCTCAGAAAACCTCTATCCATAAAACTTCTGTTCCAGATAAAGCTGGAAGAGATATTTCCTTTGATTCCCAAAGTACCCAATGACAACTCCAAGTTTACTGCCTACCATATGAACTACTACTAACTGGTTAATAATTAAATGATCATTATTGATGAAATACACATTGATTGACATATACTTACTGATTTTTGCAGTGTCAGCACTTGACACAGGGCCTCAGACAGCACAGATATTCAAATAGTTATTGTTGGATCTAAACTCCAGAATACATTTTCTAACCCCAAATCACAATTCCCTAATTTCTTTTACAATGAAGTTATCCTCTTAATCTTATAATAATATCTTCAGCCATTACGTGTGAAACCTGCTGGATTCCTCTTTTGTCATGCTAAAATGTTTAAGGCTAGTGATGTACATATATAGATAAACACAGATGCATGATTAAATCTCGCATAGGAATTAGTAATCATAATATTTGGTTCACAAACAGTGAAGTGAATGCAGCTAGTCATATATACTGCTTATTTGATTAAAAATTGTCTTCATTTAAGTTAATAACTGCCTTCATTGACTGAGAGATTAGTGTATACTGCTGCTAAGTCACTTCAGTCGTGTCCGACTCTGTGCGACCCCATAGATGGCAGCCCATCAGGCTCCCCCGTCCCTGGGATTCTCCAGGCAAGAACACCAGAGTGGGTTGCCATCTCCTTCTCCAATGCATGAAAGTGAAAAGTGAAAGTGAAGTTGCTCAGTCGTGTCCGACCCTCAGCGACCCCATGGACTGCAGCCTACCAGGCTCCTCCATCCATGGGATTTTTCCAGGCAAGAGAACTGGAGTGGGGTGCCATTGCCTTCTCTATAGTGAATACTAGGCAAGTGCATTTATAATTGCATTGAATCTTTGCCACTTTTCTATAATTATCTTATTTTTATTGGTGAGGTATTGGAATATTAAATCAGTTAGATAATATGCATATTACTCATTTTTTTCCTAAAGCTCCTCTTTGAATAACACTCTTTTACTGAGGTGACAAATTGATTATATCTATAGGTGTTTGAAATATTCCAGTGTGCCACATCAGTAAACTGGCTTTCTAGCTCACTCCAAAGCCATAGCCTTAGGCTACCCAGGGCTCTTATCTTTCCTTTAGCAACACACAACATACACACGACACATACACACACAGTCTCTCTGACTTCATCTCCTCCTATCCATTCCCTATACGTCCATAGTACCCTATTCATCTGTAGATTCTTTGTCCTTCTTCAAACTCTCCAGAGTCACTCTTGCCTCATGGTTTACATTTTCAGCCTTAATTACTCATATAGATATCTTCATGATAATTTGATCTATTTCAGTATCTAATGAAGTTTTATTAGTGACTGTCTGCATTTAAACAGCAGCTCCACTTTCAGCTTTCCCTATTATGCTTATCTGTTGTATTTTCATCCATAGCACATTTTATCATCAAATACATTTTGCTGAAAAAATATATATGCCCGTTCTCTAGATTATAGCTTCATATGGATAATAATTTTTGTCTGTTTGGCCTACTACTATATTCCTATGTCAAGGTCGATGTTTGGCTCAGAGTAGATGCTCAAATAATACTTATGAATAAACTAATAGTGAAGTATAGTATAGTGAAGTCACTCAGTTGTGTCCGACTCTTTGTGACCCTGTGGGCTGTAGCCTACCTGGCTTCTCTGTCGATGGGATTCTCCAGGCAAGAATACTGGAGTAGGTTACCATTTCCTTCCCCAGGGGAGCTTCCCGACCCAGGGATTGAACCCGGGTCTCCCGCATTGGAAGCAGACGCTTTAACCTCTGAGCCACCAGGGAAGCCCAATTAATTAATAAGTAAAAACAAAATGAATAAAGTCCATAAAATTTTACAGAAGAAATAGTTATCAGCACAGAATTGATTACAAATTACAGCTACATAATTAACCAATGACCTTGGCAGTCAGACACATTTAAATTTAAATCTTTTTTATCTCTTATTTTCTATACAACCATGATGAGCTGGTTAGTATGATCTTCAAGTCTTATATTTGCTAAGTCTTAAAATGCTAATAATTCCTTCACAGCCCTATTTTGGGTTGAGTTAGTGAGATTTCCCTCTTTCTTTCCTACACCCAGTTAGGGTAATACACACATATGTAAAGGTAAAGTGAAAATGGAATTTATCTTCCAAACCAGAACTCATTAAGAGTGATAGGATGCACTATTTATAATTATAGTGGGATGACAGCTACAGATCAGTATGGCTTCGAGCAAAACAGAATGTAGTCTATCTAATAGGAAGACATACATTCAAATGTCAAAATGAATTCAAAGCATATCAAGTGTTCTGGGCTTAGTGGATTAGCACTTGGTGTCATTTGCATTGTGTCCAGAGGCTGGAAAACTAAAGACATTTCCTAAGACTCTCTTTCACTTAGGTTCCTGAGCATGCATGAGGTTTTGCCAGTCACTTGCAGAGTGAGATGTGGAAGGCAGAATTATAGGAGAGATCATTTCTCCTTTCCTTTGGTTGTTCCTGTGAGAAGCACAGAATTGTAGAGATCTCTCACAACGGAAGACTGTCTACTCCTTCTGTGGTTCTTTTATCTTTTTTAATTAATTTTTCACTGAAGGATAATTGCTTTACAGAATTTTGTTGTTTTCTGTCAAACCTCAACATGAATCAGCCATAGGTGTATATATGTATATCCCCTCCCTTCTGAACCTCCCTCCCATTTCCCTGTCCACCCAATCCCTCTAGGTTGACACGGAGCCCCTGTTTTAGTTTCCTGAGCCATACAGCAAATCCCTGCTAGCTATCCACTTTACATATGGTAATGTAAGTTTCCATGTTGCTCTCCATACATCTCACCTTCTCCTCCCCTCTCCCCACGTCCACAAAGGTATCCCTATGTCTGTTTCTCCATTGCTGCCTTATAAAGAAATTCTTCAGTATCATTTTCTTAGATTCCGAATATGTGCGTTGGAATATGATATTTATATTTCTCTGAGTCACTTCACTCTCTATAATAGGTTCTAGGTTCATCTACCTCATCAGAACTGAATCAAGGCAGTTCTGTTTTATGGTTGAGTACTATTCCGTTGTGTGTATGTACCACAGCTTCCTTATTCATTCATCTATTGATGGACATCTAAGTTGCTTCCATGTTCTAGCTATTGCAAATAGTGCTGCAATGAACAATGGGTTATGTGTGTCTTTTTCAATTTTGGTTTTTCAGGGTATATGCCAAGGAGTGGGATTGCTGGGTCATATGGTGGTTGAATTCCTAGCTTTTTAAGGAATCTCCATACTGTCTTCCATAGTGGATGTATCACTTTACATCCCCCACCAACAGTGCAAGAGTGTTCCCATTTCTCTACATCCTCTCCAGCATTTATTGTTTGTAGACTTTTTGATGATGACCATTCTGACCGGTGTGAGTTGATATCTCATTGTCATTTTGATTTGCATTTCTCTAATAATGGGTGACGTTGAGCATCTTTTCATGTGTTTGATAGCCATCTTTATGTCTTCTCTGAAGAAATGTCTACACAGGTCTTTTTCCCATTTTTTAATTGGGTTGTTTTTCTGGTATTGAGTTGTATGAGCTGCTTGTATATTTTGGAAAGTAATCCTTTGTCAGTTGTTTCATTTGCTATTATTTTCTCCCATTATGAGGATTGTCTTTTCACCTTGCTTACAGTTTTCTCTGCTGTGCAAAAGCTTCTAAATTTAATCAGGTTCCACTTGTTTACCTTTATTTCTATTTCCATTACTCTAGGAGTTGTGTCTTCTTCAGCAATCAATGCAAAGAAAGATAAGAACAGAATGGGAAAGACGAGAGATCTCTTCAAGAAAATTAGAGATACCAAGGGAACATTTCATGCAAAATGGGCTCGATAAAGGACAGAAATGGTATGGACCTAACAGAAGCAGAAGATATTAAGAAGAGGTGGTAAGAATACACAGAAGAACTGTACAAAAAAGAGCTTCACGACCTGGATAATCACAATGGTGTGATTACTCATCTAGAGCCAGACATCCTGGAATGTGAAGTCAAGTGGGCCTTAGAAAGCATAACTATGAGCAAAGCTAGTGGAGGTGATGGAATTCCAGTTGAGCTACTTAAAATCCTGAAAGATGATGCTGTGAAAGTGCTGCACTCAATATGCCAGCAAATTTGGAAAACTCAGCAGTGGCCACAGCACTGGAGAAGGTCAGTTTTCATTCCAATCCCAAAGAAAGGCAATGCCAAAGAATGCTCAAACTACTGCGCAATTGCACTCATCTCACACGCTAGTAAAGCAATGCTCAAAATTCTCCAAGCCAGGCTTCAGAAATATGTGAACCGTGAACTTCCTGATGTTCAAGTTGGTTTTAGAAAAGGGAGAGGAACCAGAGATCAAATTGCCAACATCTGCTGGATCATGGAAAAAGCAAGAGAGTTCCAGATGCTTTATTGACTATGCCAAAGCCTTTGACTGTGAGGATCACAATAAACTGTGGACAATTCTGAAAGAGATGGGAATACCAGACTGCCTGACGTGCCTCTTGAGAAATCTGTATGCAGGTCAGGAAGCAACAGTTAGAACTGGACATGGAACAACAGACTGGTTCCAAATAGGAAAAGGAGTATGTCAAGGCTGTATATCATCACCCTGCTTATTTAACTTCTATGCAGAGTACATCATGAGAAACGCTGGACTGGAAGAAACACAAGCTAATCAAGATTGCCAGGAGAAATATCAATAACCTCAGGTATGCAGATGACATCACCCTTATGGCAGAAAGTGAAGAGGAACTAAAAAGCCTCTTGAAGAAATTAAAAGAGGAGAGTGAAAAAGTTGGCTTAAATTTCAACATTCAGAAAACGAAGATCATGGCATCTGGTCCCATCACTTCATGGGAGATAGACTGGGAAACAGTGGAAACAGTGTCAGACTTTATTTTGGGGGGCTCCCAAAACACTGCAGATGGTGACTGCAGCCATGAAATTAAAAGATGCTTACTCCTTGGAAGAAAAGTTATGACCAACCTAGATAGCATATTCAAAAGCAGAGACATTACTTTGCCGACTAAGGTCTGTCTAGTCAAGGCTATGGTTTTTCCTGTGGTCATGTGTGGATGTGAGAGTTGGACTGTGAAGGAGGGTGAGCTCTAAAGAATTGATGCTTTTGAACTGTGGTGTTGGAGAAGACTCATGAGAGTCCCTTGGACTGCAAGGAGTTCCAACCAGTCCATTCTGAAGGAGATCAGCCCTGGGATTTCTTTGGAAGGAATGATGCTAAAGCTGAAAGTCCAGTACTTTGGCCACCTCATGCGACGAGTTGACTCATTAGAAAAGACTCTGATGCTGGGAGGGATTGGAGGCAGGAGAAGAAGGGGATGACAGAGGATGAGATGGCTGGATAGCATCACTGACTCGATGGACGTGAGTCTGAGTGAACTCCGGGAGTTGGTGATGGACAGGGAGGCTTGGCGTGCTTCAATTCATGGGGTCGCAAAGAGTTGGACAAGACTGAGTGTTTGAAATGAAGTGAACTGAACTGAAGAGTTGGGTCATAGAGGATGTTGCTTTGATTTATGCCATCAATTGTTCCGCCTATGTTTTCTTCTAAGAGTTTTACAATTTCTGGTCTTACATTTAAGTATTTAATCCATTTTGAGTTTATCTTTGTGAATGGTGTTAGGATGTGTTCTAATTTCATTATTTTACATGTGGCTGTCCAGTTTTCCCAGCACCATTTATTGAAGGGGCGTCTTATCCCCATTGTATATTCTCACCTCCTTTGTCAAAAATATGGGTTTATTTCCGGGCTTTCTATCTTTTACCAGTGGTCTATATTTCTGTTTTTGTGCCAGCACCATACTGTTTTGATGACTGCCTCTCTGTAGTGTAAGCTGAAGTCAGGAAGGTCGATTTCTTCAGATCCATTCTTCTTTCTCTAGATTGCTTTGGCTATTCCGGGTCTTTTGTGTTTCCATTTTAATTGTGAAATATTTTGTTCTAGTTCTGTGAAAAGTGCCATTGGTAATTTGATAGGGATCACACTGAATCTGGAGATTGTATTTGATAGTATACTCATTTTCACAATACTGATTCTTCCTACCAAGGAACATGCAGTATCGCTCTGTTTATGTCATCTTTGATGTTTTAAATTAATGTCTTATAATTTTCTGTGTACAGTACTTTTGTCTCCTTAGGTCAGTTTATTCCTAGATATTTAATTATTTTTGTTGCAATGGTGAAGGGATTCTTTAATTTCTATTTCTGATTTTTCACTGTTAGTATATAGAAATGCAAGTGATTTCTATGTATTGATTTTGTATCCTGCAACCTTGCTAAATTCACTGATTAGCTCTAGCAATTAATTTTCTGATATTATCTTTAGGGTTTTCTATGTACAGTATCATGCCATCTGCAAACAGTGAGAGCTTTACTTCTTCTTTTCTGATCTGGATTCCTTTTATTTCTTTTTCTTCTCTGATTGCTGTAGCTAGGACCTCCAGAGCTATGCTAAATAATAGTGGTGAAAGTGGACACCCTTTTCTTGTTCCTGATCTTAGGGGGAATGCTTTCAGTTCTTCACCACTGAGAATAATGTTTGTTGTAGGCTTATCATATATGGCCTTTACTATGTTGAGGTAGGTTCCTTCTATGCTCATTTTTTGAAGAGCTTTAATCATAAATGGGTGCTGAATTTTGTCAAAGGCTTTTTCTGCATCTATTGAGATGATCATATGATTTCTATCTTTCAATTTTTAATATGGTGTATCACATTGATTGATGTGTATATTGAAGAACGCTTCTGTGGTTCTTGAGAGGAAGGCACTGCACTGGTGGCTTCCAGGTCCTAGATTCTAGCCATAGTAGTATCTTCTTAAAGTCAGACAGACTTTACAGCTGCCTAGCAAGCTAGTTCTGCATAGAGCAGCTCTGAGTGTTAGGCCTTAAGCCCTTTGTGTGATCAGTAAGCATCTAAGTTCTCTTATCAAATTTCTTTCTGCCAGTAATTGCTTAGGCAGCTGTTCCCTGCAACTGAAAGCTAACAAACCAAGATGTACCACACGGCTTCCTAATTTACAGTGCTGCTTCTCTAATTAATGCAAGTACAATATTTTCATAAGTGGTCTTAGCTGATCTGCTTAAACATATGGTATACTAATGAATGTTGAAATATGTCTTAACTTCAGTTGTGGATCTAGAAGAATTATGACTTTCTCTAACTGGTAGCCCCTCAGGAGGTTTTATTTCAGATATGGCTGTTACAAATAAATATTTCTGGAGAAATACATGACCTGTAAAATTACATGGAAAAACTACACAGGTTCATGGGCATTCTCAGCTTTTCTGATGTACAAAATAAAAAACTGCAATTAAGCCAAGTTGTTAACAATTAACTGGATGCATTGTGTTGCCTAAACAAAACTATGCCCACCTTCTAGAAAGTCAGCATAATATGTCCACAGGCGCAATCTTTAATTAGTAGTTACCTCAGGCCACCCCTTTCATTAATAGGAAATAATAGGATCAGTGTCTTAATAGGTTTTCTGTGGTAAGTATCTATGATAAACAGGAGCTTTTGCTTATATCCTCAAGTTCTTAGGTCATCATAATGCACTTTAATTAAGGTCTTTTCATAAGCCAATATATGTATTTGCTTTTGTTTATATGAGAGATGCTCAGAGAGCATTATTTGTTAACTATAGTACAAGACTAAAGTATACATAGATCATAAACAATGTTTTCAGATTTTCATCAGTGAGAAAATTGTTGCATCTGTGGATAGAAATGAGTCTTCAAGAAACAGTTTATATTTTTATGATTCATAGTGATGTTAAATGAACAAAACTTTAGCAATTCAATAATTCAATAAAATATTTCACCCTTAGGTGAAGCTGAGCCAATGAGAACGTATTACAGTTTATGCAAAGATTCCAGAGTCAGGAAAACAAAGCTGTTCTGGGCCAAATTGTTTGGCTTCAAGATTGAATGAAATCCATTGGTGCCTTTACTCTAATTGTGAATATGTAAAATTCATGAGTTCAAACTGACAGCAGTTGGAAGGGAACAGAAATGTCACTGCAGTTGATTTCATAGAATGGTAGAATTTGGAAGATTTTAATTTTGTTTTCAGGCTAGTTGTTGTTTCAATAACATCAATAAAAAGTATAGTGAATTAAACTTCTCTCTAGTCTTTTATCCCAGAAGGTAACTCTGCTGATATTTGAATATTTACTATGTACTAAAGCAAATATCTGAGATAGACAATCCAGTCAAATATTCTTGATCCTCTTGATACCTAAAGCACTGATTAAATTATGCTTAATAAATGAAGCCCCAAGAATACAGAGCAAATGATTCCCTGACTGTAACTGACGATGGCAGAACTAACAAATGTGACCCCAACAGGACTCTAATTCTGAGAAGATAACCAAGCAAATCAATTAAAATGAGGTATTTGAAGTTTAGAACTTTTTTTTACAGTTAAAAACTACATAAATAATAACATCCTACTTCTCTTGGTATATAAACACAGATAAGAAAATGGCATAAACTGAGCAAGAATATGAAAGGGAAAATAAGGACAATAAAATTGTATTAAGTTGCCTCTGGCTTACACAAACTATTTCAAAGATCCAATGGCTTCTTTCGTTCAAAATTTTAGAAAATCAAAGTCAGAATATTTCCTTTCTAACAAGTTTCCAGAAAGTTTATGTTTTAAAAGCATTATGCCTCCAGGACTATATATTTCACATGAAATACTAAGAAACTAGAGAACAAAGTATAAGACCTCTGGGGACTTCAGATCTCATAGATTTAGTTTAAAATATTTTTTTGAGGAAATGAGTTTCCAATAAAGGGATGTTTGAGCTATCAAAATATCTACTGAAAAGAAAGCAAAGGAAATATTCGATAATTTTTCTCTCAGTAACAAAAGTAATAAAGAAAACCATTGGCAGCAGTACCTCATTTCAAAGGTAAAACTCCTTCTAGCCCAAGCTCTTTATTTTTTCTCTCTTTATTTCAGTGATGCTATCTGCCATTGAATAACTGAAATCCATTTATCAGGGTCAACACACATGCTAGTAAATACTAACATCAGCTTTCAAGGTTTGTATTTGCAAGTTTAATACTGTACTTAGTACTAAAAAGCTTAACTATTCCTTCATTTAATTTTGTAAGCCATTTTAGCTTATTTAAGCATTCTTTCTATGAAAATATACTCTGTACATGAGTTCAATTATCCTTCATGAATAGTTCAAAAAGTCAAGAATTAAAATTAACATAAAATTATGTGCATAAAGTGGTTTACTGTTCTCCAATGTGGAAACTATATTTTAAAAGACATTTATTATACTCTTAGAAGAGTCTTAGACTTTCTTAATATATTCAATCTTCAATATTCAGACAGCATTTGAAATTATTTAGCAGCTGCTGCTGCTGCTAAGTCACGTCAATTGTGTCTGACTCTGTGCGATCCCATGGACAGCAGCCCACCAGGCTCCCCTGTCCACAGGATTCTCCAGGCAAGAATAGTGGAGTGGGTTGCTATTTCCTTCTCCAATTTAGCAGCTAGATTTCAAATAAGATTTCTTTACCTTATACTACCAACAAAAGAGCAATATAGGTTTAATATGTATCATTTTGAGATTAAAAAAAAATAAAAGTCAAGCATTCTCAGTAGATAACTTGGTTCATGTTATAGATAGATAATCAAAACAGAAAAATATTAAACTCAAATATTCTATGAATTACTTAAAAATTCAACAGATATCCATTAATGGATTGAGTAACATGTATTTGTAAAACAGGTGAAACAGAAACAAGACACAGAGCAATAGTGTCTTGCTTATTAGAATAGAAAACAAAAAGTAAGACAAAACTGCAACGGGGAATTCGGAAATCTCAATAGGAATTACATTACAAAATGCTACAATATTTTTAATGGAATGTAGCCATGTAATTAAACATTTAATTATGTCTTCTTTTACTCAGCATTCACAATCTTAGACATTTTTCAATGAAGATAAATTACCAAATTTTGTAAAGACAGGTAAAAGTAGGAAGTTCCTTGCAATTTTTCTTTCATATTCTTAAATTGGTTTATCTATACATTTAATTTCTGTACCAGTGCCAACAATACAGAAATATGAGGTATGAGAAAATTCTCTTCTATTTAAATTCCAATTCTTACTAAAAGCAGAGTAACAATTTGGAAGATATGCTATTCAATTTTTTATAGAAGCACAACACTTTTTTAAAAGAAATAAAAATAGAAAAACTGTGTTCTATACTTTGCTTTTCTTACTTAGCCATGCATTTTTCTCAAAATAAATATATAAAAATTTATTCAGTCGTTTCTACTGATAGATATTGGGATTTTTTTCTATTTATTTCAAGTAAAGTATTGTATAATACAAATCCAGTTACCACATTACTTCTGTGTAATGACACCCTCAATTTCTACTGGATAAGGCCCATATAGTGGTTCAATGAGTGTGTACACTTTAACGTTTAAAAATGCTGCTAGACAAATTCTACAAAGTTTGAAGTGATGTCCAGTTCCATGGGGTAAAGTTAATAGTGGTGCCACATCCTTGGCTGCACTGAACATGATCAACCTTTCATATTTCTATCATCCTAATGTTTTTAACGTTTTCAGTGTTTTAATCACCTTGTCCTTGATGATTAGTGAAGTGGAACATATTTTCATCAGAAGCCCATTTGTATTTTTTCTTCTGTGAATATCCTAGCTATATTTCATGCTAGCTTTTCTTGTGGCAGTTTCTTTATTTTATTAATGTGTATAACTTTAGGTGAAAAGCAGAAATATTAAATTTTTATGTATTAAATATCACAAATATCATCAAACCATATGAATTTGTCATTTGTGACAATATTTGATCTAGCAAATGGTGATCAAGTACAGATTACTCAAATATTTTAGTTTAGTCTATCATTCTGTCATTTGTCTTTACTTATAGTTTCTTTACCACACAAATATGCAATATTATGTAATCTGTACTTTAATGTTAATATTAATTTATGTTTAATACTATTTATAGTTTTAAATATAATAGATATATAAATATAAAATATAATAATTTTCAAATGGGCTTCCCTGGTTGCTCAGACAGTAAAGAATCTGCCTGCAATATGGGAGACCTGGATCTGATTCCTGGGTTGGAAAGATCCCCCGGAGAAGGGAAAGGCTACCCACTCCAGTATTCTGACCTGGAGAACTCCATGGATTGTACAGTTCATGGGGTCACAAAGAGTCAGACACAACTAAACAACTTTCATTTCACTTAATAGTTTAAAAATATTATTATAATATTTAAATTAAATGTATTTAATATTATTAATTATTAATATTATTAATATTTAATTAAAATTAAATGTATTTAATTTTGATATTATTATAGTTTGAGCTTCATATATAGTATTAAATGGGACTTTTTCCTTTCTTTCAAAGAGATGGCTGTTTTTAGTTCTTCAAAGTTAATTCATGATTAATAATTTTCAATTTATCTACAGAACTGGAAAAATGATTCTAATCAATAATTCTCTCATGCTTCTAGAGTTAATTGAACCTTTACAAATTATTTAAATATGTACAATGAATAAAAAAGTTTTTTTTTTACTTTCTTATGATTACAACTTCTATATTGAAATGCAAAACAATCACTAAGTTGAAATTTTAAAATACCATACTGTTAGCACAAACCACATTAATTAAACCTGCTAAATGATGATTTGGTCTTAAGTTAAAGTATCATTTGCAGTGGGAAAATGATACTGATGACTATACCTCCTTTTCTTATGGAACTGGCTTCTTCATAATTCCATGGATCATGTAATGGCCCAATTCTCAGCCTCTTTGGCTTTTGAAACATATACTCAATCTACAGAATCCTGTGCTATCACTGTCGCTTGTCTATATGGCTTCATGAAGACCATCTCCATGATTTTCAACAGGCTGCCTATTTTAAAATAATACTATATGGAAATAATATGTTTCCAAGTACAAAAAAATGTCCAAAATGAGATGGTTATTCAGTGATTCAGAATATTTCCCTATTTTATTGTTCATATTAGAACAAAAGATACAAAATGAGAAATTTATTATAGAGAACTTCTAAAAACATGGAAATAAGCTCAGGGAACACTGTAGAACACTTATGCGCAGGCCTCTTTCTCGTTGTTTTGCAGTTGCTAAGCCACATTGTGATCCACATAGTCAAAGGCTGTAGCATAGTCAATGAAGCAGATGTTTTTCTGGAACTTTCTTGCTTTTGCTATGATCTAACAACTGTGGTGTTGGAGAAGACTCTTGAGAGTCCCTTGGACTGCAAGAGATCCAACCAGTCCATTCTGAAGGAGATCAGCCCTGGGATTTCTTTGGAAGGAATGATGCTAAAGCTGAAACTCCAGTACTTTGGCCACCTTATGTGAAGAGTTGACCCATTGGAAAAGACTCTGATGCTGGGAGGGATTGGGGGTAGGAGGAGAAGGGGACGACAGAGGATAAGATGGCTAGATGGCATCACTGACTCGATGGACGCGAGTCTGAGTGAACTCCGGGAGTTGGTGATGGACAGGGAGGCCTGGCGTGCTGCAACTCATGGGGTCGCAAAGAGTCGGACATGACTGAGCGACTGAAATGAACTGAATGGATGTTGGCAACTTGATCTCTGTTTTTGTTTGTTTGTTTGCTATTAATTATTTTGCTAGGTTTCATGAAATAAAATGACTGAGGTCTGACCCCTAGGCTCAGTGAAGTAGTATTTGATAAAACGGTACAGAAGATTAACAAGGCCATCAAAGAGAACAAGAAGTGAGGTTAAAAGGAAAACAGTCAATGCAGCACTTGTAATATTTCACATAAGAAGGCAAAATATAAAACCAGTTTTCATAAAATATATTTTCTATAATTCTAAAAGCCTACTTTTTTTGTGTGTATGTTGAGTTTCCTCCTCGTTGTTCAGTCGTTAAGTCATGTCTGAGTCTTTGTGACCCCATGGAGCAGAATGCCAAGCTTCCATGTCCTTCATCATCTCCTGGACTTGCTCAAACTCATGTCCATTGAGTCAGTGATGCCATCCAATGATCTCATCCTCTGTCATCCCCTACTTCTCTTGCCTTCAATCTTTCCCAGCATCAGAGTCTTTTCTAAAGAATCAGCTCTTTGCATCAGATGGACAAAGTATTGGAGCTTCAGCTCCAGCATCAGTCCTTCCAATGAATATTCAGGACTGAGTTCCTTTAGGATTGACTGGTTGGATGTCCTTGCAGTCCAAGGGACTTTCAAGAGTCTTCTCCAACACCACAGTTCAAAAGCATCAATTCTGCGCTCAGCCTTCTTCATGGTCCAACTTTCACATCCGAACATAATTACTGGATAAACCATAGTTTTGACTAGACAGACCTTTGTCAGCAAAGCAATGTTTCTGCTTTTCAATACACTGTCTAGGTTTGTCATAGCTTGTCTTCCAAGGAGCAAGAAGGCCCCCAAAATAAAGTCTGTCACTATTTGTACATTTTACCCATCTATTTGCCACGAAGTGATAGGACGGTATGCCATGATCTTAGTGTTTTGAATGTAGAGTTTTAGGCCGGCTTTTTCTCTCTCCTCCTTCACCTTCATCAAGAGGCTCTTTAGTTCCTCTTTGCTTTCTGTTTTTAAAGTGGTATTATCTGAATATCTGAAGTTGTTGATATTTCTCCTGGCAATCCTGATTCCAGGTTGTGAATCACCCAGCCCAGAATTTTGTACGATGCGCTCTGCATACAAGTTAAATAAGCAGGGTGACAATAAACAGCACTGACACATTCCTTTTCCGATTTTGAACCAGCCTGTTGTTCCCTGCCCAGTTCTAACTGTTGTTGCCTGACCTGAATACAGTTTCTCAGGAGGCAGGTAAGGTTATCTGGTAATCCCATCTCTTTAAGAATTTTCCAGTTTGTTGTGGTTCTCACAGTCAAAGGCTTTCTTATAGTCAATGAAACAGAAGTAGATTTTTTTTTTTTTTGGTCTGGAATTCCCCTGCTTTTTCCATGATCCAATGGATGTTGGCAATTTAATCTCTGGTTCCTCTGCTTTTTCTAAATCCAGGTTGTATGACTGGAAGTTCTCAGACATACTGTTGAAGCCTAGCTTGAAAGATTTTTGAGCATTGCCTTGCTAGCAAGTGAAATGAGTGCAGCTGTTTGGTAGTCAGAACATTCTTTGGCATTGCCCTTCTTCAGGATTGGAATGAAAACAGACCTTTTCCAGTCCTGTGGCCACTGCTGAGTTTTCCAAATTTGCTGGCATATTGAGTGCAGCACTTCAACAGCATCTGCATTTAGGATTTGAAATAGCTCAACTGGAATTCCATCACCCCCACTGGCTTTGTTTGTAATAATGCTTCTTAAGGCCCACTTGACTTCACATTCCAGGAGGTCTGACTATGTGCGTGACCACACCATCTTTTTCATTACCTTTAAGAAATGTCTACAGTACAGTTGCACAGAAGAAAAACAGGCTGACATGTCTATTTCACTAGCAATATGTAGACACGATCTCTAAACTTGATCCTCTCATAAATCCTACAGATGCACATTAATCATAATCATTTATCAAAGATGAAATTTAAACTCAGAGAAATATTAACAACTACAGCATTATTAGGCAATAGACTTCGGTTTCTTATTTAAGTGCATCTTTTTCAAACCCCCATCTCTCTGCTTTCAGCCCTGTGGCAATGACTTTCAGGTATCTATTTACCTGTTCCTGCTCACTACATATGGTTTCATTTCACTGCTTTCATATTGGCTGAAAAATGTTAGAAGGGGGAACCACCTTAGTGAAAAAATGAGCCTATGGCATTCCATGTTAATTCCAAAGCTCTTTCAAAATCCGGCCAATAATTTAGCTGTTTTCCCCCCATACATATTTGTGAAAAAAATTTTAGACATGCTTTGTTATAATTAATAGCAATATGATTATGCAGATGGCCTAAACCTACACACACACACAACAAAATGATATAAATGCAGAAACAAACAAACAAAAAAACTGAGGGGAGTCAGACTGGCATGTTTAATTCCCTGAGTTTTAACCTAAATTGGATTCAGTGATACTTTCAGCAAAACTCCCTCCTGCTTTACACCTGAAAGCAGATGGAGGCAGATTGCATCATGAGTTCAGTCCTTTCAAATTACAATAGTTTATGATGCTCATCTGCATTTTAATCAGATACAAAGGATTTATTTCTGAAATGCATGAAGGAAGCTAATTTTCAGTACCTAGAAATGCATCAGAGAGTTTATAGCCAGTAGAGTAAAATAGGTTGCACATTTTTATTAATATTTTGTATCTATTTCTCTTGAGTATATTAAATTACAGCAATAGATGTGTCAGCAGTTTTATTAAAAGATGTCCATAATCCTTTCAAAATAAGGATAGAGAAGTGTTTTCATACTAAAAATTCATTTTTATTATAACTTAACTCCTATTTGGAAAGGAGTTAAATTTGGAATCTGATTTAACAAAATAATTTAAGGTATGTTTTATTCTAATAAACTGTTATGTAGATAAAAATGTTAAGTATTGCATCATTTTATTCCACCCCACCTTTTTTTGAGGGCATCACTGTCACCACAATTTAAAGTTCTGTAGGGTTCTCAGAATCTACTTACTATAGGTTTCTACTCAAATCTGTCAATGGGAGACACATGGTCAAGATTTGGAAAGCGGAGGAGATGACATAATTGTTGATACCTTTTTTCTTAACTCTCTCAAACTTCCTTGACTCCATCAAAATTTCTGATTCCTTAGTTTTTCCAAAGATTATATATTGTGCTTATTTTCAATGCTTTAATACTTTTATCTAAAATATGTTGAATGACTTCTCTTCTGGCCAAATAATGTCTATATCCACTATTGGTGACTCTGGGCATATTTAGTAGTCATTTATGAAAACAAAGTAACCAGCAATATTGAGAAGATTTTAATTACATAATATAACACTTCATTAACTTAGCATTTTCATACACTTTCCACGGTGAAGTTAACTTCTTCCTGTGCTCTTTCAATTCTCAACATAGGTTCCTTTGTGAGTGTGTGTCTAAATCTAGCTTCCTTGAATTTCTAGAATTTTTTTTCCATTTCCTCTGTTATCTAATTTATTGGCATATAATTGCTCATAGTATTCTTAGTATTTTTTTATGATACTTTTTATTTCAGTGAAGCTATAGTAATGTTTCTTCTCTCATTTCTGGTTGTTGGAACTTAAGTCTTCTCTATTTCTTGGAGAAGCCAGCTACAGGTTTGCCAATTTTTAAAAAATCTTTTCAAAAATGAGCTTTTGGTTTGACTGATTTTTCTCTATTGTTTTTCTATGTCATTCCTCACACGTGCATGCTCAGTCACTTCAGTCGTGTCTGACTCTTTGTGACCGCATGGATTGTAGCCCACCAGTCTCCCCTGTCTAGGGCATTTTTCAGGCAAGATTACTGGAGTGGGTTGCCATATTTTATTAAGATAACTCTAATCTTTATCTTTTACATCCTTTGCTGGCTTTAAGTTTAACTTTCTCTTCTTTTTACTGTCAGGTTGAAGTTTAGGATTTCAATTTGATACCTTCCTTCTTTTCCAACATAGGCATTTAGAGCTATAAATTTCCCTCTAAGCACTGCTTTGCTGTTTCTGCTAAGTCACTTCAGTCGTGTCCGACTCAGTGTGACCCCATAGATGGCAGCCTACCAGGCTCCTCTGTCTATAGGATTTTCCAGGCAAGAGTACAGGAGTGGGGTGCCATCGCCTTCTCCAAGCCCTGCTTTAACTGCACTTTAAAAGTTGTTTTTTTTTTTTTTTTTTTGCACTGTGTCTTCATTTTCATCAATCTCAAAATATTTTCTGATTTCATTTGTGATTTCTTCTTTGATCCATCTGTTTGGGAGTATGTTGTTTGATTTCCACATATTTATAAGATTCCCAAATTTATTTCTAATGATTTAGTTTTAGTTTCATACTCAGAGAAGGCAATGGGACCCCACTCCAGTACTCTTGCCTGGAAAATCCCACGGATGGAGGAGCCTGGTAGGCTGTGGTCTATGAGGTCGCTAAGATTTGGACACGACTGAGCAACTTCATTTTCACTTTTCACTTTCATGGATTGGAGAAGGAAATGGCAACCCACTCCAGTGTTCTTGCTTGGAGAATCCCAGGGACGGGGGAGTCTGGTGGGCTGCCGTCTATGGGGTCGCACAGAGATGGACACGACTGAAGTGACTTAGGAGCAGCAGCAGTTTCATACCACTATTATCAGGCACTACACTTTTAAAATAATTTCTATCCTTTTAAAAATATTGAAGTGTGTTTTTTGTTTGTCTGTTTGTTTTAGTACATGGTGTCTCCTGGTGAAAGTTCCATGTGTTATTGATAAGAACATGCATTTGGCTCTGTTGGATAGTATAGTCTATAAATTTTCACTAGGTCTATTTGATAGGAATTTGAAGTCTCTGTTCCACACCCTGCTTCTCTCTCTGGGATAAAATCTGTGATGATGAGGTGAGTGAAGGTGGGAACAATGGCCTGCTTCTCTCTGAGGGATACTTTCACTATAAGGTAGTGAGAGCTTGGCACATGAGGAGGTGGCATCTACAGGTCTTCTAGGTTTGCCTTACTCAGCATGAATCCCCCACCACCAAAGCTGGAACAAGGGTATTTGGGCTCCAGATTATTCAGCAGAGCCACATCCAACATAGATCTTCTGTCCCATGATCAAGGACTGAGCAAAAGAAGGGTGTCCCCACCTCTCAGCTGTATTCACCCAGAACTTAGCCTCAGGAATAGGTAGGTAGGATGATAAATTATTATGTCCTGCTTTCCTGAGAAAACAGCTTTACTAACCAGGAGTCGGGGAGAGAGAAAGCCCTGGATTTTTGCTTATGTTAACTTGGAGCGGAGTTACCTATCACTAAGCTGTCATGAATAGAGATGATATGGGTCTTAGTTTAAATACCACAGAATCACAATCTCAATCAAATTTAGATTTCCTTAAACAAGTGTCTCTTCATCTTTTGTAAGCCCACAGAGTCTGATACTTCTTAAACATTTGTATTTTGCATATTTTCATCCGTAGTTTTTAATATAGCAGTCATGACTATCAGGTCTACCACCAGAAAAATAGACCTGACTTTCTATTTTGAAATTTTATTATGCATGGCACAATCTAAATTATTATAAATAATAATGGAAGTATTTTCAAGGATTTTTAAAATATCCTGTTTTTAAATACTCAGATTCAAATGATAGAATTAAAAATAATGTACTTGGGACACTACTAAAGAGTCTACCCATAGACCACTGGAGATATCTACCTGTAGACCCCTTAACTGGCCCATGGACATACTAATATCCCACATGCCTCTTCCACTCCTTAATGGCTGGCTGCCATCGTGAGCTCCTGTGGACACCAGAGTGAGCCTTTGCAGATGGCTAGTAAGCAAATGCAGAAAGGCAGCCTAGCTCTCTGAGGTTCGAAAAAGATACAGAGCCTAGGAAAGAATAAACAACAGACTCACAAAACCTGGCCTGAATTTATGAGATTGAGAGAAGGCATACAGTCTTAAGAAACCCACTACCATCACCACCACCATTCCTGATTCAAGAGGGAACAAGAAATATGGGGCAGGCATATTCTTAGAAAAGATCTGTGGAAGTTTCAAAACCCCTAGATAGAGTAACAGGTGAAGGTAACTCTCTTCTGAAGCCAGAGAGTAGTCACTGGAGGAGTTAACCTCTTCTTTAAATGTGAAGACAGCAAATGAAAGACTTCAAGAAACACAAAAAGTCAAGGAAACATGACACTACCAAATGAATATTATAAACGCCCAGTACCTAATCCCTCAAAAATGGAGGCTTATGAGTTGAAGGAAGAAAGCTTAAAATGATTGTCTTAAGGAAACTCAGAAAGGTAAAAGAATATCCACATAAAAAAATCAAGAAAATATTATCTGAACAAAATGAAATTCAACAGAGAGAATAATTAAAAAACAAAAATTCATATAAAAAATACAACTTAAGAACTGAAAAATGCAGTAGAGAGCATCAACAGCAGACTTGAAGGAGCAGGAGAAAGATTCTATAAACTTGAAGATAGGACATTTTAAAATTTTCAGAGAAGAGTGTAAGAAAATTTTAAAAAGTAAAACAAACAAAAAAACAAATAAAAAGCAGGTTAGTTATAGGACACCATCACAAGAAATGATATTCTTATTATGGCATCCCAGAAAGAGTACATAGAGAAAATGGCAGAACAGTTATTTAAAGAAAGTGAAAGTGAAATCGCTCAGTCGTGTCCTACTCTTTGCGACCCCGTGGACTGTGGCCTACCAGACTCCTCCATCCATGGGATTTTCCAGGCAACAGTACTGGAGTGGGTTACCATTTCCTTCTCCAGGGGATCTTCCCAACCCAGGGATCGAACCCAGGTCTCCCGCATTGCAGGCAGACGCTTTACCCTCTGAGCCAATGGCCAAATATTTCTGAAAGCTGGAGAAAGATATGGTATTTCAGGTACACTAAAACATAACACCCCATACAAGTTTGACCAACAGGAGACTTCTCTGAGACACATTACAATAAAATTGTTCAAAATCAAAGACAAAGTGAGAATTTTGAATTCTGCAAGAGAAAAAAAGAACGAAACAAAAACCTTATTCCATACAATGGAATCCCAAACAGCTATCAATAGATTTTTCAGGCAAAATTTTGCAGATCAAGAGACAGTGGGATGATATATTCAAAGTGCTAAATGAAAAACAAAAAAAAACCCCAGCTTGCCAACTAAGAATACTTTACCTGGCAAAACTGTCCTACAAAATGAGAGAAAACTTTTCAAGACAAACCTCTTGTCCTATAAGAGAGTTAATCACCACTAGACCTCTTGTCCTATAAGAAATACTAAAAAGAGTTCTTTAATCTGAAATGAAATGATGATAATTACTCACATGAAAACATATGGACATATAAAATACACCAGATTGGGTTATTAGGTCATGTACATGGTCAAATTTAGAATATTCTAATGCCATAATAGTATGGTAATATGTAGATCGCTGAACTCAACTACAAATGTTAAAAGATAATGGTATTAAAATTACTATAGCTATAATAATTTATGAATAGATACACAAAATAATATGTAAATTATCATATCAAAAATACAAAAAGGGAGGATTAACAGGGAACAGATTTTGTTGGTGATTAAATTATTATCAGATTTCCCAAATGATAAAGAGTCCGCCTACAATGCATGTGACACAGGTTTGACCCCTGGGTCAGGAAGAACCCCTGGGGAAAGAATGGCTACCCACTGCAGCAGTCTTGCTTATAGAATCCCATTGACAGAGCACCCATGTAGCCTGGTGAGCTATAGTCCATGGGGTTGCAAAGAGCTGGACAGGACTGAGCGACAAAGCGCACACACACACACACACACACAGGTTGTTAGCAGCTTAAAATAGAATGTTACAATATTTTATGTAAGCTTCACAGTGACCACAAACCAAATACCTACAGTAAATGCACAAAAGAAAAAGATATCAATGCGTGAGACTACAGAAAATTACCAAGTCACAAAGGAAGACAGTAAGAGGAATAAATGAAAGAAAAAAAAAAGGAAACAACTCACAAGATGGCAATAATAAGTATTTACATGTCAATACCTTATTTCCCACTGTAAAATTTTATCCTTCCTTTGCTGCAGGAGAACTTGCACATTACTTGCCATGGTTACAGACCCTGAACTGCAATTTTCTGCTTATCCCAAATAAACTCATATTTGCTAGAGAAATAACTGGCTGTCTATTTATTTCAGGTTAATAATATATAAATACAAAGTCTATTTGTTATAAATTAGCCATGAATTATACTTCCTTATATTCTGATAAAACTAGGAAGAGCTAGTCTTTAAGACTTAATAAAGAAAAAACTACCCTTCTTTTAAATTACTATGGTGAAAATTGTCAGAAGTTTCTTTTTATCACAAAATTTAAGCAGGTTTTATTGTAATTATTTACATGTATATTATGATTATCATATAAGCTTATTAAGGAAAGTTATTTTCTTTAACTGTCCCTAAACCAGTCTAAATAGTATTACTATAGTGATTTTTCCAAAATCACAAAATTTAATCCTGTTCCTAATAAGACTGAAACTCATGTTTAGTGCCTTGTTTAGTTCAGTGTCTCCATGGTATGTAGTGGATAAAGCTTAAATTCCCTGTGGGGAAAGGCCTAATGATTATCTCTTTTGGTTTGTATTGTCATGTTCAAATACATTAACACAATAAAATAAGCACTATACATTTTGTATACATTTTGTTTACCCAAGGAATACTAGATATATTAAAGTAAGTAAATCAATATCTGTTGACAGATGAAAGAATCTGTGAATAGTGGAAAAGCAGATATGTTTCTCTTGAAGAATGTACAGTATATAAAAACAGTATAAATATACTTTTCCTTCTTCACTGCATACAAACTGCTAAAAGTAGCAAGAAGCAAGGGTTATCTCTCTATTTCTGTCAATATACCTAGTCTAGAAATCAAGTTATACTTAGTAGCCTTGGAAACTTGGGCAAGACCCATAGATTCTGTCAGTCTATTTTCTCACCTGTAAAATATGAATAACAAAAGTATGTATTTCCCAGAGAGTTGACTAAATTAATGTAGGTAAAGTATGTAAATTTATTCATATAGTGCCTGGAACATTATGTGAATTTAAAACTGCTGGCTATTATTATGATTTTCTTTTTGCTATATATGAATACTGTAATTTCAATTCTAGTTCTTCAATGGAAAAGTACCTCATTTGCTGAAATAAATACCTATCTACAAATGTATGATAACTGAACCCAAATGAGATCAAATATTTTAAACCATTATGAATATTTTACTTAACTTGATTGAGCTTGAAAAATTAATAATGATAAGTGAGACGTTAAATGTGGTTGCTAATTGTTGCTATTTGTCAAATAGTGGGAACTCATATTGTTATATAGTTCTTAAGAATTTAGAATTTAGTGTCACATTGAGCTCAAGGCAAGCGGAGTTGGAGTAGATATTAGAAGACTGGGACAAAAAGAAGTTAAACGACATTCTAAGTTCACAGATAAAGAAGTTGGTTCTTCCCATAACAGAATATTGTTTGGTTTAGAAAAACAGAATTAAAAATAGCAGACTGTAACTGGAGAGAAATAAAGGAAAATTAATAGTTTTATATAAAGTCTTATAAATATATTCATTCAAAGGTATTTACCAAGGACTGGGCACTTTTCCACAGGCTCAGCCCTCTCTGTTGCTGTGGACAGCAACACAGACAGGGTTTCTTTCCTCTCTGAGCTTACAGTGGTGCAGGAGATACACAAGAAAGCAACAAAATTCATACCATACTGTGTGTGATGAATTTAAAGAAAGCAACAAACAAGTTGCCAAGCGAAAAGGGGCACAGATGGGGTAAATGGAACTTTACTTGCTCTATCTAGAGGGGACAATAAGGGAATGTTACCAGCTAGAGGTGAAATAAGACATGGATGAGAAGGAGACACAGAAGGACAAGCAAGGAGAACATTTCAGACAAAGACAGACAGTCATGAGAAGAGCTTTGTGTTGGGACATATACTGGCTAGTATCAAACAACTGAATGCCTGCTAACATAATGATGAGACCGGAGAGGGGCCCAGACTGAGCCTGGAGGAGCAGGTTGGAAGTGCAGCAGGTCAATGATAGTGAGAAATTATGATTTTATTTTCAATTTGATGGAGGCCAGTTAATGTTTTTAAACAGAACAATGGCATGACCTCATTTACCTTATAAAAAGGCCACTTTGAAGAGAAACAACATGAGCCATGAAAGAATGTTAGTAGGGAAATTTATTCAGGAGATTTTTGTGGTTCTTTGAGTATTAGATTCATCTCTGATCTGGACTAGGATCAGGGGTGAGGTGAGATGAAGTGGAGAGAGGTAAATAAAAGAGAGATATGTTTAGGAGGAAACATTGACAGACTATCTCCATGGACTTCGAGTTATGGAATGAGGAAGGGGGAAGAATGAATGACTACTTTTTTTTTTTTAATTTGAGGATAATGCCATTTACTGATTGGGGCATATGGTAAAAAATAGATCCATGACATAAAGAGGACTTAAATTGAGATGGCTAAGGCAATATATAATTTATCATCTGAACAGGCATACTTTTGAGAGAGATAGAGGGACTATCAGTAATTACTGCAGGGTTGGCACAAAAGGACTGCCATCCTAGAGATAAGTGATGCAAATAGGGAAAAGAAAGAATAATAGCCAATAACAATGAAACACTTCATGCCAAGATCATACTTTATTTACATGTCCATTAATATATCTCTTCCCAGACCTCACTGTATCTATTGACATTTTGCGGATGAGAATACCATCAGAGAGAAATAACTTGTACAGGTCACAAGGCTATTACTTATTCTGTACTGGCACTGGGCTGGCATCTCCAATACCCCATCTCTGGCCCCTGAACTCTTTGCTGTTGTTCAGTTGCTAAGTAATGCCCTACTCTTTGAACTCTTAACCAGTAAATATCATGGCCCCTCACAAGACCCCCAAATTATTCAAATTCTGTTAGAAATATTTTTCCTGTCATTTGAACCTCTAATATTATGTCTCCCTAACAATCTTCCTTCTCACATTTGTGGGAAGCAAATGAGGTTTTCAGCACCAGGAAAACATCTTCAAGTTCTTAATTAAGAGAAATGGTTCTTTGGTATTATTTTACTACTTGTAACGAGTTGACTTAATGAAGATTGCAGTAATTATAAGTGACAGAAATTGATTCTATAAGAAAAAAAAAAACTTTATTGGAAAATGTAGCCTTGCTCAACACAGAATCCCAGAAACAGTTAAGAAAATACACTCCAGTTGGACTGAGTCAAATGATGAAAGCTGAAGGAACCACAGTCGCTGGGGATGGGAGACCTCCCTTCAGTGCTGCTTTTATCAAAACTCAACTCTATTTCCTTGCCAGGTCTCTCCACTCAAGGTTTAAAATTATCAGGAGAGATAATCTAGTGTCCTGGCTTTGGTCTACCCCTGGATCATTCAGCTAAGGCTGGAGATACAAGACTCTAAAAGAGGCCTAAGTCTTTGAATTGGGGCCCTTTGCAGAGAATGGGGAATTTAAAAATTCAACCCAATTTGCATCTCCTACATTCTGCCATATAGAGGTTTTTCACATACACGTGCATACTCGTGCACACACACACACACCCCTCCCTAGTTATTCTCTTCTATCCAAAATGTACCTGCCCAACACAATTTGACCATTCTGCATAGGCACTCTTCTTCGACAAAAGAAGAGGGAAATGGAAGTCAATAGTCAGCTACTCTAGTTAGAGATGACATAATGTGTCTTTTAATTATCCAGTAGAGCCGACTGTCCTCAAATTCCATCTCAATATTCAAAAACTTTAGAAATAAAAATTTAACACCTTGTCTATATTATATAATAAAAACAAGAAGAATAAATGCATAAAATATGTACTCTTTTTTTCAAAATGGAAAAATTACTCAAATTGAACAAACAAAAACCCCCATTTTGTCATAATGGATGCCAGTGTCACAAAACCGTAAGAACGTATATCTCTTCTCTTCTCAACTTCTTTGCCTTCAGCTCTTGTTTCAGTTGACAGGGGTAGAAGTATTTCTCTTTGGGGGATTCCTTTCTAAGACCATTAGCTAACTGTATAGTGCCAGCATAATAATTAAAATTTATGGACTATTAATTCTGATGCTAAAACATATTACTACATGGATTCTGGCCCATTTATTTTGATTAAGGTTTCAAAGGATATTCTGAATCCTGAAAAATATCTGTCAATCCCCACAAGGTGTGGCTTGCTTTTAACTGACCATTTAGCTGAATTTTCAATGTTTCATTCTATTGTATAAGGTTAGATGCTTTTGGATTAAATGTGGTTAGTAAGAAGAATTGATACTTATGAAGCTCACTTTTGTACAGACACGTCTTGGTCAGTTTCAGGGTTGGGAGTTCTATGCTATTAAAATCATGATTCTCTTAATCTATAAATTGTGATCAATATTTCTCACCTATTTAATAAGTACTTAATTCTTTGATATTTACACATGATCACTGCCATTTATTGAATAGATTATACTGACCATAAAGTTATTATTATGATAACCTTCAAAAATATTTTGAATCAGTCAAAAATATTTCTAGTCTGAGTTTTTCTGAGAATCCATATCTAGAACTGACTCAATTTTTAATTTGAACTATCTCTCATTTATATTTAACTATTGTTATCCTGAATGTAATACAGTTCTTGGATTAGGGCTATACATTAGGAAAATTGGATAAAGATAAGTACTTCTGAAAGTTCTGACTACTTGAAGGAAGTCCTTTTTGTGTGAAAGCATGGCAACTATGTACTATATGTAGATACTAGCAACATAGGAACCATGAATATTAGTGTCTTTAATTTGTATTTCTGTGCCATTGGAATTAGTACAATGTGGTACAGAGGAAACATACTTCCATTTATAAACTTAAGTCATTATTTTTCTTTCCTATCACCTTAAATGCCTTAGGGTATGCAAATCTATAAAAGAAAAACAAAAACATAGATTCCCATCCTCTCCTGTCACTCCTTTCTAATTATCAGTGAACTAAGTAGAGTGCCAGATATTTGGGATTTCATTTGGCTTGTGTGGTTCCCCTCACAAGGCAGAGCAGAGTATAAGCAGTCTGTGCTGCCAAATGAGAACAGCTCAGTGCCTGCTGTTGCTGTTGTTCAGTCCCTAAGTCGTGTCCGACTCTTTGTGATCCCCATAGATTGCAGTATGCCAGGCTTGCCTGCCCTTCACTATCTCCTAGAGTTTTCTCAAAGTCATGTCCATTGAGTCAGTGATACTATCTAATCATCCCATCCTCTGTCACTCCCCTCTCCTTTCGCCTTCAATCTTTTCCAGCATTAGGGTTTTCCCAATGAGTCACCCATTCACATTATGTGGTCAAAGTGTTGGCACTTCAGCTTCAGCAACAGCCCTTCAAGTGAATGTTCATTTCCTTTAGGAAATGTTGATTTCCTTTAGGATTGACTGGTTTAATCTCTTTGCTATCCAAGGGACTCTCAAGAGTCTTCTCCAGCACCACAGTTTAAAAGCATCAATTCTTAGCTGCTTAGCCTTCTTTATGGTCCTGCTCTCACATCCCTACATGACTATTGGAAAAGCCATGGCTTTCACTATACAGGCTTTGTCAGCAAAGTGATGTCTCTGCTTTTTAATATGCTGTCTAGGTTAGTCATAGCATTCCTTCCAAGCAATAAGTGGCTTTTAATTTCATGGTTATAGTTACCATCCACAATGATTTTGAAGCCCAAGAAAATAAAATCTGTCACTGCTTCCACTTTTTCCTTTTCTGCTTTCCATGAGATGATGGGGCTGGATGCCATGATCTTGGTTTTTTTGAGTGTTGAGTTTTAAACTAGCTTTTTCACTCTCCTCTTTCACCTTCATCAAGAGCTAGTTTCTCTTCACTTTTTGCCACTAGAGCCCTACTAGCTCACTCAGAAAACACAGCTGTGCATGTTACCTCAGAAGGTCTGCCTCAAAAAAGATGCATTTTTAACAGTCATTGCCTTCATTGGAATTCAGTATTATATGATAAAAAAGCAAACAACTACCAGGATTGCCAGAAAGAAAGAAAAAAATAGAACATTACTTTCAATGAAGCAAACCTTTAGGCACTGAATCTCTGCTCACTTGAGGATCACTCTGACACATGGTTTCTATACAGATTTCCTCACATATGATGCATATGTGGCTTTATACATATATACTCGTATAAAGTTAAAGTGCTGCACTCATTATGCCAGCAAATTTGGAAAACTGAACAGTGGTCACAGGACTAGTTAAAGTCAGTTTTCATTCCAATCCCAAAGAAATGAAATGTCAAAGAATGTTCAAATTACCATACAATTACACTCATTTCACATACTAGCAAGATTATGCTCAAAATTATTCAAATTAGACTTCAGTAGTACATGAGCAAAGAATTTCTAGATGTACAGGCTGGATTTAGAAAAGGCAGAGGAACCAGCAGTCAAATTGCCAACATAGAAAAAGCAAGGGGATTCCAAAGAAACATCTATTTCTGCTTCACTGACTATGCTAAAGTTTCTAACTCTGTATATCACACAAACTATTCTTAATGAAATGGGAATACCAGACCACATTACCATAAAGGACCTCTATGCAGGACAAGAAGCAACAGTTAGAACTGGACATTGAACAACAGACCGGTTCAAAATAGGGAAAAGAATATGTCAAGGCTGTATATTGTCACCCTGCTTATTTAACCTCTATGCAGAGTACATCATGTGAAATGCCAGGCTGGATGAAGCTGGAATCAAGATTGCTGGGAGAAATATCAACAACCTCAGATATGTAGACATTACCACTTTAATGGTAGAAAGTAAAGAGGAACTAAATAGCCTCTTGATGAAAATGAAAGAGGGGACCAAAAAAGCTGTCTTAAAACTCAACATTCAAAAAACAAAGATCATGACACCCAGTCCTATCAATTCATGTCAAATAGATGGGGAAAATGTGGAAACTGTCAGGTTTCATTTTCTCGGGTTCCAAAATCAACGTGGATGGTGACCGCAGCCATGGAATTAAAAGATGCTTGCTCCTTGGAAGAATAGCTATGACAAAACTAGGCAGTGTACTAAAAGTAAAGACATCACTTTGTCGACAAAGTTCCATATAGTCAAAGTTATGTTTTTTCCAGTAGTCATGTATGGATGTGAGAGCTGGACCATAAGGAAGGCTGCTGCTGCTGCTGCTGCTGCTGCTGCTAAGTCGCTTCAGTCATTTCTGACTCTGTGTGACCCCACAGATGGCAGCCCACCAGGCTCCCCCGTCCCTGGGACTCTTCAGGCAAGAACACTGGAATGGGTTGCCATTTCATTCTCCAATGCGTGAAAGTGACAAGTGAAAGTGAAGTAGCTCAGGCATGTCCGACTCTTCGCGGCCACATGGACTGCAGCCTACCAGGCTCCTCCGTCCATGGGATGTTTTCAGGCAAGAGTACTGGAGTGGGTTGCCATTATGCTTTCAAATTGCAGTGTTGGAGAAGACTCTTAAGAGTCCCCTGGACAGCGAGGAGATAAAACCAGTCAGTCCTATAGGAAATCAAACCTGAATATTCATTAGAAGGACTGATGTTGAAGCTGAAGCTCCAAAACTTTAGCCACCTCATACAAAGAACTGACTCATTGGAAAAGATCCTGATGTTGGGAAAGATGGAAGACAGGAGAAGGGGATGACAGAGGATGAGACGGTTGGGACTGCAACCATGGACTCAATGGACATGAGTTTGAGTAAACTCAAGGAGATAGTGAAGGACAGGGGAGCCTGGCATGCTGCAGTCCTTGGGGTCTCAAACAGTGAAACACAACTTAGAGACCGAACAACCAACAAGGGTTTTAATACAAATGATAGTAGTTTTTCTATATTAATAGAAATGATTTTATTTACCTAATAGTTTTAACAGTGGAAACAGTGGATGACTGTATTTTTTTTGGGGGGGAGGGGGTTCCAAAATCATTGCAGATGGTGACTGAGGTTATGAAATTAAAAGATACTCCTTGGAAGGAAAGTTATGACCAACCTAGACAGCATATTAAAAAGCAGAGACATTACTTTGCCAACAAAGGTCCATCTAGTCAAGCTATGGTTTTTCCTGTGATCATGTATGGATGTGAGAGTTGGACTATAAAGAAAGCTGACCACTGAAGAACTGATGCTTTTGAACTGTGGTATTGGAGAAGACTTTTGAGAGTCCCTTGAACTACAAGGAGATCCAAGTAGTTCATCCTAAAGGAGATCAGTCCTGGGTGTTCATTGGAAGGAATCATGCTGAAGCTGAAACTGCAATACTTTTGGCCACCTGATGCAAAGACCTGACTCATTTGAAAAGACCCTGATGCTTGGAAAGATTGAAGATGGGAGGAGAAGGGGACGACAGAGGATGAGATGGTTGGATGGCATCACTGACTCAATGGACATGAGTCTGGGTGAACTCCAGGAGTTGGTGATGGACCAGGAGGCCTGGCATGCTGCAGTCCATGGGGTCACAAAGAGTTGGACACGACTGAATGACTGAACTGAACTGAATAGTTTTAAATAATAAAGTATGTTGGGGAAAATTCATTTGGTAACCTTGTAACAAAAATAAAGGAATTCAATATAATAGTTATCTTTATAGGGGACAAAGTAAATAAAGTTGAGGTAGACTATATAGGAACCTTAAAAGACTTATGACCTCTATTCTATAAATTGTATTATGGACACACAGAGACCTATTTTATTATTAATATTTATGATGATATTTAATTTTTAGAATATTTTCTGAATTATGTAGACATTTTGTGTATGCAATAATGTTTAACTTTTTTTTAATTTCAATTTTCTTTATTTTGCCAGTGTGGATTTTCTCCATTTCAGAAGTTTGAAAAATTTATATAGTCAGTTCTGTTAGTCTTTTCATTTATAGATCCTGATGTACTTAAGGAGATCTTCTGTACCACAGGATTATAACAATGTTCCCTTATATTTTCCTCTACTAGATATACAATGTGTTCTTGTTATTTTAAAGACTTTATTTCTTTTTGGAGCAGATTTTAAAAGTTCACAGCAAAATGAAGAGAAAGATACTGAGCTTTCTCATATACCTCCTGCCTCCATACATGCACTGCATCCCTCATTATCAACATCCGTCTTCCAAATGGTACATTTTTTTTTTAAATCAAGGATGAACTTACATGACACCCAATGTCTATGACGCTGCTAAGTTGCTCAGTGTGTCCAACTCTTAGCGACCCCATGGACTGCAGCCTACCAGGCTTCTCCTTCCATGGGATTTTCCAGGCAAGAGTACTGGAGTGGGGTGCCATTGCCTTCTCCACCCAATGTCTATAGTTTACATTAATGCTCACTTTTCCTGTTCTTTATTCTGAGTTTGGACAAATGTATAGTGACTTGTGTTTATCATTATAATAACATATATGGTATATTTTCACTGCTCTGTGCTCCTCCTGGTCATGCTCTTTTCCACCCCTCAGTGGCTAGCTATTTTTAAAATAATTTTAACCATTACTTTTTTGAACTAATCTTGGCCCAATAGATATTAGGCAATGAATACAAAAATAAACATTACAATACTGCTAAATATTTAAGCTGAATTCTCTCTTAATCATTAAAAATTCCTGTTAGAGTATGTATGACATACTGTATTAAATTCAGTCTTGCTTCAAAAATATGGTGAATATCTTCTGCCTCTCTTTGGAGTTTGTACCTCCCTTTGTCATGTTAGTAACAAAATTTACACTAGCAGGACATTATTCTTAGCCACACAAGATTTCTTCTATGCACAATTTTACTTCATGCTCAGAAAACAGTGTGAATTGTGGTGCTGAAATATGCTAAATCAAATTTGCGAACATCTTTATCCTCTATTATGCAAAGGATACGATTAGAAAGGAAAAATAAAAACAGAAGGGTGAAACTAGAAGAAGGGATAGTCTTTGAAAACCTACTTAAGTAGATTTTTATTTGACATGATCTACTTTTGTTTGATATGATCCATCATTCTAACTTCTCTCGGATATTCTTTCTCAGTCTATGAATTCTCCCTGATATTAACGCTTACTAAAATAGATTGAGTTGTGGCACTTATTCTATACTCACAAACTATCAGTACTTTACTATGGATTCTATATTCAGCTCAGGAGACATTAATTTGAGGTTAATATGTCTTCTGTAATTTTCTATGTTAGGTAAAAACAATCCTGCCTTCAATTTATTAATAACTGATGAAAAGACTGTTAGGCAGGCTGGGTGGCTCAATGAGGTGTGTGGCGCCAGGGACTTGAGTCACTTTTCCTGTTTTGCTGAAAAAGAACATTCCTTGACCAAATAAGGGAAAAATTTCTATAGGCGATAGCACCAGGAAAGCAATGTATGAGTTCATCCTGCTTATCCAATCAGGTAACGCCAGCTACCCCTGTAACTGAGACAAAGAACAGACTGTATATAAACCTCCATATCCCTTTGTTGGGGGTCCCTGTCGGATTCCGCTGTGTCAGATTAGACTCGGACCCTAGCGCGCTAGAAATAAACTCCCTTCTTCCCTGTTTGCATTACTGTGGAAGACTTGCTTTCTCTCGGTCGGTTCGGAGATACGGGCCCGATGCACAACAAAGACAAATATGAAAACTTAATTATCATGTCATGATAAAATCAAATAATGGAAAGAGATGCAAAGGAGGTGTATGAGGTAAGGATATTTTATAAAAAGATCTAATATGACAGGAAAAATTAACGGGCTAAATAAGAGGTAATCTTTTAAGCTATCAAAATGTGCCTGTATTTTAGCAGTATATATCTCTCTCAAAACTCTTGCTAAACTTTATAGAGGAAAAAAACTTTACTTCACTAAATTAAATGCCATACTTTTAATAAAACAATCTGTGGGGGGGGGGAAACCCAACTTGAATTACATTCCCAGTACAATTAGAAGAATTTCATAATTATGTAAAGACTATTTGAAGTGTGCTTTAACTGTTCTGATGTTGAAAGGAATAATAAAGGTATCATGATGCTGCCCTTGGTATGAGACTTCACGGGGCTTTCTATTCTTGTCTCAAACACTTTTCCACAGTGTATTCTATTTTTAGCTTTTGTTTTCATCTACTGTTGTATGATGAATCAGAAAACAGTTAAGAATCTTAAATTGCATGCATGCTGAAGAACAGTTTCAGGATGTGCACTATAATGATAACAATAAAATAACACAACAAAATTTTGAATTTGCATTCACATGTATGAAGTGACAAGAATATAGTATTCTTCATTGGAAAAGCATGCAAAATAATTGGCAAAATTGATAGAGAGACAGATTATTCAAGAGTTCAGATTCTTTAGTATTGTTGATTCAGATGACAATAACAATGTCAGAGAAGTTCAAGATGAAGGAAATGTCAAAAGAAAATGAGCTGGCAAAAAAGTTGTCTTTCAAAGCAAGCCTGAGAAGCTTCACAAAATCAAGATTCAAGCTATGCTCATGTTATGGATGGACTCTTTGTATCTGCCCAAATATTATATTTTGGAGTCTTAAGCCTGAAGGTTACAGTTTTTGGAATTGGAGCCTTGGGAAGTAATTCACTTCAGTTCAGTCGCTCAGTCGTGTCCGACTCTTTGCAACCCCATGAACCACAGCATGCCAGGCCTCCCTGTCCATCACCAACTCCCAGAGTTTACTCAAACTCATGTCCAGTGAGTCAGTGATGCCATCTAACCATCTCATCTTCTGTTGGCCCCTCCTCCTGCCTTCAATGTTTCCCAACATCAGGGTCTTTTCAAATGAGCCAGCTCTTCGCATCAGGTGGCCAAAATATTGGAGTTTCAGCTTCAACATCAGCCCTTCCAATGAACACCCAGGACTAATTTCCTTTAGGATGGACTGGTTGGATCTCCTTGCAGCCCAAGGGACTTTCAAGAGAATTAGGTTTAGATGAAGATATGGGGGTGGTACTCTCATGATGAGATAAGTGTCCTTGTAAAGAGGATGAGAGATCAGAACACTCTCCCTCACTTTGTGTATACAAAGGAGGTCATGTAAGATGTACACTGTCCGTGAGTCAGGAAGAAGGCCATCACTAAAAATCAAATCTGTTGGCATTTTGATCTTGCCTTGGACTTCTCATCCTCCAGAACTGTGAGAAACAAATGTCTTTTGATTTAGGTCATCCGGTCTGATATTGTGTTGTAGCAACCTGAGACAGATCATATAATCAAAAAACAGTGGAAGCCGCATTTATCTCTCTGTGAAGAAATGCTATTTTTCCTGCTCTAACTATTAAAAAATAATCAAAATAAACAAAAATGTTGTTGTTGATGAGACAGAACTGTTTTGGAAGCAGTATTCTCTGGTAGGTTTCTTTCAGGAGAAGATAACCATCTTTATACGGTTATGAAGTCTTCCAACTGGCTGGCTCTACTTATACAGGTACTTGTGTTAATAATATTATGTGAAATACAAATAAGTCTATCATGCATTCTGAAAAATACATTTACTCAAAGGAATGACCAAAGGAAAATTGTCTGTAAATTCTCAAAACCTACTTGATAAGGAAGTTTGAGAATTATGTGCAAGCTTATCTCAGACCCTTAAGTTTAAAAAAAATCTTACAAACAAGGTATTAAACATTTCTGACCTCTTAACATTCAGCCAGGAATGTGGAATGCAACCCTATTATCCACATAGTTTTTCTCTCTTCCAAATATAAAATTGCATCTATAAGCCATGGACCATATATTTATTATCTATGAGATTTTCACAGTCATCAAAAAATATTATTCTCAACACTCTATGAAAACATGGTGCAGGGTACAGATGTCAAGCAAGAAGCTTTAGTAAAATGTTTTGGAAAATTTTGACACACAAAAAGGTTTTATAACTTATCAACCAGATATGGCTTTTTTTTTTTAATCTAAATCAATTTCAAGAGAAATAATAACACACTAATGCCACACTTTGTGGTTGATTTAAAAGGTTTTGTCAAAGTGGTGGAGGATAGAGTGAAAATTATTGTTCCTGAAGAGGGATGTTAACTTTGAAGAGGTTGATGAAAAAGATGCTAGAGCGTTCTTGAAATCTCATGCAGGGCAATTAACAGCCACACTTGTTCAGGAGAGTGTATGACCCTCATTTGAAGAGGATGGAGTGATGACAACTTTAAGAGGTGCACAGTCAAACCACAGGTGACATATATGTACTGTGACAAAATATGCAGGTCACACAAATATAATGCTAAGCAATAATCTTAAATGTGTCAGCTAGAAAATGAAAAGTCCTCTCTGAAATATTGTATGCTGTCTCTTAGGACGATTGTTCTGATTCTCCAGGAAGCAGACACCAGGCAATAATTAAAAAGGCAACACAGTTATTGAAACAACTGTGAAAGTGAAGGGATGGGGACGTATGCTTGGTTAGGTAGCACCTTCAGACCACAGTGCAGGTCTTATATGTGTGATGAGGAAGAGGAAGAAAAGGAAGGAAGACTGAGCAGGCAGAGTTTCAGACTCTGAGAAAGCCGCGGGCAGCTGATGAGGAGAGGATTCGCAGAGCAGAGATTTTCTGTTGGAGGCACTGCACATGGTCGGAAATGGCTGAGGCTGGTAAGTACCCTGGCTGTGCATACTCATGGGTGAGAAGCAGCATGAAGCTTGCTGTTCTGTCATCTCTACTGCACCAGCATATATAGGAAAAGCATAGGGAAACTGTATTAGTTCTTCTGGGTCTGATATTTGCCTGAAGTTTCCCCTTCATCATCTACTTTCTCTGCATGTCACCGTCCGTGATTCATCCACTGACTCAGTCAACACTCCTTGCTTCTACCATGGCGGTTTTTTCATTATTAATCTCAATTAATAATTGTTCAATATAAAAAATCACTTTAAATGTAATTTTTCTGAATCTTCTCAATAAATTTATTATATTTTATTTATAGTACTTATTTTAAGTATAAATTTTGTATTACAGAATCATATGTAAAGTGAAGTATTTTGAATGCAATTTTAAATGACCATATTAATCTTCAGTTCAGTTCAGTTCAGTTCAGTTCACTTCAGTCGCTCAGTCGTGTCCGACTCCTTGCGACCCCATGAATCGCGGCACGTCAAGCCTCCCTGTTCATCATCAACTCCCAGAGTTCACTCAGACTTGCGTCCATCGAGTCAGTGATGCCATCCAGCCATCCCATTCTCTGTCATCCCCTTCTCCTTCTGCCCAAAATCCCTCCCAGCACCAAAGTCTTCTCCAATGAGTCAACTCTTTGCATGAGGTGGCCAAAGTACTGGAGTTTCAGCTTCGGCATCATTCCTTCCAAAGTAATCCCAGGGCTGATCTCCTTCAGAATGGACTGGTTGGATCTCCTTGCAGTCCAAGGGACTCTCAAGAGTCTTCTCCAACACCACAGTTGAAAAGCATCAATTCTTTGGTGCTCAGCCTTCTTCACAGTCCAACTCTCACATCCATACATGACCACAGGAAAAACCATAGCCTTGACTAGACAGACCTTAGTCGACAAAGTAATGTCTCTGCTTTTGAATATGCTATCTAGGTTGCTCATAACTTTTCTTCCAAGGAGTAAGCGTCTTTTAAGTCATGGCTTTAGTCACCATCTGCAGTGATTTTGGAGCCCCCAAAAATAAAGTCTGGCACTGTTTCCACTGTTTCCCCGTCTATTTCCCATGGAGTCACGGGATCAGATGCCATGATCTTCGTTTTCTGAATGTTGAGCTTTAAGCCAACTTTTTCACTCTCCTCTTTCACGTTCATCAAGAGGCTTTTTAGTTCCTCTTCACTTTGCGCCATAAGGGTGGTGTCATCTGCATATCTGAGGTTATTGATATTTCTCCCGGCAGTCTTGATTCCAGCTTGTGTTTCTTCCAGTCCAGCGTTTCTCATGATGTACTCTGCATATAAGTTAAATAAGCAGGGTGATGATATACAGCCTTGACATACTCCTTTTCCTATTTGGAACCAGTCTGTTGTTCCATGTCCAGTTCTAACTGTTGCTTCCTGACCTGCATACAGATTTCTCAAGAGGCAGGTTAGGTGGCCTGGTATTCCCATCTCTTTCAGAATTTTCCACAGTTTATTGTGATCCACACAGTCAGAGGCTTTGACATAGTCAATAAAGCAGAAATAGATGTTTTTCTGGAACTCTCTTGCTTTTTCCATGATCCAGCGGATGTTGGCAATTTGATCTCTGGTTCCTCTGACTTTTCTAAAACCAGCTTGAACATTAGGAAGTTCACAGTTCACGTACTGCTGAAGCCTGGCTTGGAGAATTTTGAGCACTACTTTACTAGCATGTGAGATGAGTGCAATTGTGCAGTAGTTTGAGCATTCTTCGTCATTGCCTTTCTTTGGGATTGGAATGAAACTGACCTTTTCCAGTCCTGTGGCCACTGCCGAGTTTTCCAAATTTGCTGGCATATTGAGTGCAACACTTTCATAGCATCATCTTTCAGGATTTGAAATAGCTCTACTGGAATTCCATCACCTGCACTAGCTTTGTTCGTAGTGATGCTTTCTAAGGCCCACTTGACTTCACGTTCCAGGATGTCTGGCTCTAGATGAGTGATCACATCATCATGATTATCCAGGTTGTGAAGATCCTTTTTGTACAGTTCTTCTGTGTATTCTTGCCATCTCTTCTTAATGTCTTCTGCTTCTGTTAGGTCCATACCATTTCTGTCCTTTATCGAGCCCATCTTTGCATGAAATATTCCCTTGGTATCTCCAATTTTCTTGAAGAGATCTCTAGTCTTTCCCATTCTGTTCTTTTCCTCTATTTCTTTGCATTGATCGCTGAAGAAGGCTTTCTTATCTCTTCTTGCTATTCTTTGGAACTCTGCATTCAGATGCTTATATCTTTCCTTTTCTCCTTTGCTTTTCACTTCTCTTCTTTTCACAGCTATTTGTAAGTCCTCCCCAGACAGCCATTTTGCTTTTTTGCATTTCTTTTCCATGGGGATGGTCTTGATCCCTGTCTCCGAACCTCATTCCATAGTTCATCAGGCACTCTATCTGATCTAGGCCCTTCAATCTATTCCTCACTTCCACTGTATAATCATAAGGGATTTGATTGAGGTCATACCTGAATGGTCTAGTAGTTTTCCCTCTTTTCTTCAATTTCAGTCTGAATTTGGTAATAAGGAGTTCATGATCTGATATCAAAAATCAAAATTTTATATTATTTATGTGTTATTATGATAGTTTGATACATACAAAGATCTTTTTAAATCTTCAAGAAATTAATTTGTTATTTTGGACTTATGTGGGGAATTAACAGGAAAAATGCTGTCATTATTGGTTTAAAGGTCTTTAGCAACTTGGAGGAGCTCTTAAATTTTAGGGAGTTTCACTTTAGAATACTTTCAAACATCTCATCTTAAAGCTTTATCCACTTCTTCAGTTAATCTGATCTACTGTCTCATATTTTATCCCATATTAATACTGAAGAGATTACAGAGTTATCTGAGAGCCTTATTATACCTCACATCTGTGCTCCATTAGTTATGTTACTTTTTACTGTTAGGAACACTACAATCTTCCCAATTAACCTTCTTCTTCCTCAACCTGGTTAAGTCACACACATACTCAAATCCTGGGCTTAACTATCCCTTATCCTAGCTGGCTGCACATTCTGTTCCATTCTTCATGCTCCGTAGATGTCTGGTATATATTTATACTATTCCTTAGATTTTGAGGTCAATAACAAAGATTTACTCTTATGTTCTAAAGAAGACTGAATCAAATGTTCTAAAAAAGACTGAATTAAAATGATAGATGTACCATATCAGAAAAAAAAATCAAACTTTTTTTGAGAAGAAAAGTTTAATTGTAGAAGAAATTATCCTCACAAAAATCACTATCTCTTATTGAGTTAAAATTCTATAAAACTGTTATAAAACTACAAAGCCTGCTGTAACTAATGTTCTCTTTTTTAATCTAAAGTGTTTATCAAATGAATTAAATTTTATGAATCAATGCCTTTACATTTCCTTCTTAATACCTGACCAAATATTACTACATGAATTGTAACTGAAGTTCATTTTTCTCTAAAAGGATTAATTATATAATCTTTTTTACTGTAATTGATATATAAGTTAATAATGTGAACTTCCACAGTAATATTTCTAAATTAAAAGAGTCACTCGGGGATAATTGAATGCTGTTAAACTAATATTTGAAGATGAGTCTATCAATTAATATGAAATCTCTCCTGTTGATTAAAATTGTTGAAAATTAAAATTACTTACTATTTCATATATATGATATCTCTAAATGTATAATTACAAAAGAAATTACACCTGTATTTTTCAAGCCACATACATTTATTTTATATGCTTAATCTGCTTATCTTAATATTTGGATATGGTGGCAATGAATCTGACAAGGTGGGTAGTGAGACTTAGTTAATCAGGAAATATGAGATGCTCCAAAGTTGTTGTATACATGTCAGAATTGGCAAAATATCTACTTTCTACAAGCAATAAAAGGTTGTATTTCACAGTTATGATGCAATTACATTGTTATTTCACAACTGTCAAAAAGCATAGTCTTGAAATATGACTTTTTAAAGTATGTACTTAAACTTTTTCAACATTTTATCAAAGAATATTATAAAGATTCTATGAATATTACACCTGGAAGCACCTTAAAAAGTAAGTTAGCCAATATTTTATATGATTTTCAATAGAATAAAAAATTCTATATTCTAGATTCAGTGGGTATTACACAGCCTTATGTGTATGTATGTATATAAACAAATCATATAAAGTAAGCTTATAAAATTATAGATATGTAGTCTAACAAAGCAAAAAAAAAAAAAAAACTAAAGATCAATTGGAAAACGACATTTAAAGCACAGTTGTTGTTGTTTAGTTTGTAAGCTGTGTCTGACTGTTTTGCAACCACATGGACTGTAGCCCACCAGACTCCTCTGTCCAAAGATTTTCCAGGCAAGAATACTGGAGTGGGTTGCTATCTCCTTATTCAGGAGATCTGGACCCAGGGATTGAACTCATATCTCATGCAGTGGCAAGTGGATTCCTTACCACTGAGCTACCAGGGGAGCCCCTTAAAACATAATAAGGAATGTTTATTTCTTGAACTATTTTTTACAACCCTCATCCACCAAGAGTGTAAAGTTTTAGTTGCTCAGTCGTGTCTAACTCTGTGAGACCCCATGGACCCACCAGGCTCTTCTGTCCATGGAATTCTCCAGGCAAGAATACTGAAGTAAGTAGTCATCCCCTTCTCCAGGGGATCTTTCCAACAAACCCAGGTCCCCTGCATTGTAGGCAGATTCTTTACTATTTGAGTCTACAGGGAAAAGGAAAGATATATAGCAATACAACATAAAAAAGTACATGAAGAGATTGGTGTGTCAAATAATTAGCAAAACACTTGGGAAATAGCTAGAACTAAATGAATAGTAACTAGTATCATGCCAGTTCAGGAGACCCAGGAAACCAGGGTTCAATCCCCGGTTGGAAAGATCCCTTGCAGATGGGAATGACCACCCACGCCAGTATTCTTGCCTAGAAAATTCCAAAGGCAAAGAAGCAGAGGTGCAAAGGGATTATAAATGAGTATAAAATGAATAGAAATCAAGCTGATTTAAGTGTGCAAAATTTTTGCCACAACACCCTCTATAATTGCTAAAAATTAAATGCAGAGTAAGCTTTGAACTTCCTAATAGAAAGAGAAAGAAGCATAATTAGATCAAAGATACATTGCCCGTGATGTAAAATCTAGACTAGATTGTTAGATTCAGGCAATATTTTCGGTTCTAAATTCTAACACATAATTCCAGTGGGTTACTATGTTAGGCCGTTTGGTAATGAGTAGATCACATCTTTTATGGCATACCTAAAATAGTACTACTGTGGTGAGCAGACTCTAAGATGGAATTAAAGCAAAAAGGGAGTAATAAAAATATAAAAGAAGGCCACCTAAAATTATTCCTGATTTACCACATTAAAAAGTATCCAACTTGTGAAAAAAATTATTTACATATAATAATAAAAAATTAATATGTAACATTTATAAAAGTATCAATAGATGAAGTATTTATAATGGGCTAATAAAATTTAGCCCACAAATGCTTCCTTTTTCTAATTCTATTTCTGAACAAATATCCACTGAAAACTATTATCTTGCACCATTTCCTTGAAGTGATAAAGAGAACTAACAGTGGAAAAACAGTACTAAAACTCAATAGCTCATCTTGTTTCATGTTTTCCTAAGAAGTCTAGCTTTGCATTTTAAGAGGAATTAGCTTGATATTTTTGCATGTTGGAAGGATGTTCAATAAACTAACATGATTTGGAAGAAAAAAGTTGACTCTATTTTAAGCAGAAATGGAGGTTCATAGACCAAATCATATTTTAAGGAACATTAATCCTATTAGATATTATGCAATTTTGAGATATGAAAAACTGGGGAATCACAAGTCACATTATCAAATCCCTGGCTCAGTGAAATTACTGGAGAAATTAAATTTTAGGATTCTTCCAAATATATTATCTCAGTATTTTTTCAAATCCATGTAAAACACTATAGTTGAAACTAGATCAGACTCAAAGTGCTTAGAGAAAAACACAGCTAGAGAATGAATAAACATAAAAAATAATGAATGATAAAATTTACCATTGAGAGAAACTCTTGCACAATTCTAGGTATAAAATATGCCTGAAATATTTTATTTAAGCTTGATCTTTTAAGCCATTTTCCAGAAAGAAACTTGTAAAATGTCTACAAAATTCAGTTTAGCTGTATTATTTAAGCTCATACTCTTTATCCTTTTCACAAGTAAAGATACAAACAGAAGAGTTTATATGGTAATGTTGCAGACCTGAAACTAGTATTCACGGAGGACTAGAGTAACGATTGGATAGAATTTAAAGTATCTCCAGCTTGGGAGACTTACATGCTCGATTTATAGTTTCGAGGTCTAGGATTAGGAACTCCTACTGTAACTGAAAAAAAATTTCTATCTTTCATTTACATTTGGGATTGTTGAATAGATATCTGTCTTTTGCAAAAGAATGATTCTGAATTAGAGAAATCCATAATTTATTAGATCATCTTTTATAATAAAACTTTTGTTAAAAGTAAAAGCAGCATAAATATAATTAAATATAAACAAATAATTGTTGAATTAAAATCCTTTTATATCAATAAGAACAAAGGGAGTGGGGAAGAGCAGCTTTTGACATATGTGTGGACATTTCATAAATTTACTTTATATATGATTTACTGTTTGATGATCAGAAAATATACTATTTCAGTTTTGATCCTGTTGGAATACTAAAAACATAAAAATCCCGTTAAAATGAGATTTTTACATCAATCATTAACTCATTTATTCCTGTGTGCTTTATTCCATTTGTGTGAACTGGCTTTTATCAGTTGACAGGGCTCCCCACCCCCTCCGCCTTCCTCAAGTTCAACGAAAACAGTTTTCTCTCAAAATATTTGTCACAACCTTTTGACAAACAAAAACAGAGAGAAAAAAGCAAGCAAAGGTATATACACATCTTTCAATCTTTTGATATTACAAACTGTTCAGACAGGGGCATAGATGTTTAGAAGACAAGCAGATGGACATGTTTTTCAATTCTAGGTCACCTAAACTAAGTTCACATAGCAAGAATATGTAATGTTTTACTCAATTCTTGGGAATATGTAACTGGAGACAACATAAATCAGCAAGAAATAATAATTTTATCAAATAACAAGATACAATTCATTGATTAAATAACTAACATTACTTTGCCAACAAAGGTCCATCTGGTTAAGGCTATGGTTTTTCCAGTGGTCATGTATGGATGTGAGAGTTGGACTGTGAAAAAAGCTGAGTGCCAAAAAATTGATGCTTTGAACTGTGGTGTTGGTGAAGATTCTTGAGAGTCCCTTGGACTGCAAGGAGATCCAACCAGTTCATTCTAAAGGAGATCAGCCCTGGGATTTCTTTGGAAGGAATGATGCTAAAGCTGAAACCAGTACTTTGGCCACCTCATGAGAATAGTTGACTCACTGGAAAAGACACTGATGCTGGGAGGGATTAGGGGTAGGAGGAGAAGGGGATGACAGAGGATGAGATGGCTGGATGGCATCATCGACTCGATGGACATGAGTTTGAGTGAACTCCAGGATGGACAGGGAGGCCTGATGTTCTGTGATTCATGGGGTTGCAAAGACTTGGACACGACTGAGTGACTCAACTGAACTGAACTGAACTGAATGCACTATAACTATATAATAACCATTTAACCTAAAGAACCTACTTCCCCTCATGAACTGAACCAGATCAGCCTAGTTAGTTAACACCTGATAAAAAATCTGAGAAACACAATTTTATATTGCCCAACAACTTTCTATGTTAAATACCAAATTATTAGACACTTCACAGATATTAAAAATATTTTAAAGGAATAAAAATTTAAATAAAAATATAACTGTATGGAAAAGATGTTTGTTTCAGCCCAAAATGGTAATATGTGATTTATCCTCTTATTTGAGATAAATAAATATCTAGTTAAAATACTTGAAGGAATGAGTTTTAGATATTGAGACCATCGGCGGTACAGGACACTGATCTCTGAAGAAGGAGAAATTAAAGAGCTGAACCATAGGAATGCCCATATCTTACTATATTGAGTAGTGTCCATGCCCTAGCATGAGCAAAGGGAAATGAAGCCAAGCTTGGGATTTTCCCTAAAGATGAGAAGATCAAGGTAGGAATCCAGGGAGAGAAGACAGTAAATCCTTCAGTTTAAGGCATTTCATAAAATCTCCGGAAAATCATTACATGATCATTAACACAAATGAAGTTGAGATTTTGCAACCACAGGTAACAAATGAATATAAACTTAAAAAAAAAAATTGGGCCAGAAAAGTCATTAAATAATCAAACAACAGCAACACACAGAAAACAAAACAAAACAAAAAAACTAATAAGTATATTAATGGGGGAGAAGAGAGGTGGGACGAATCTAATTTCCAGAGTTACCACATTTTACTTTGTAAATTTCCAGCTTTCAACAATAAGACAGGTTATGAGATACACATAGAAAGAAGAAAATATGACCCACACACAGTGAAAAAAAGAAAAACACTCTATAGAAGTTGTCCATAAAGAAGCAAATATGATGAATTTAATTTTTTAAATGATTATATATACTATATGTTCCAAGAATTAAAGGAGACCATGACTAAAGAATTAAAACAATTCATGAAAACAAGATGGAAAAAAATTTGGAATACCAATAAAGACACATAAATTATAAAAATATACTAGGTAATAATTCTGGAATTAAAAAGGAATATCACGTAAATTTTTATAAAGTTCAGTAGAGGAGTTCAAGCATAGGCATGAGCTGGTAGGAAAAGAAAATCAGCAAACTTAATGATAGGCCAACTGATAAAATTCAGACTGAGAAACAAAAATAAAAGAGAACAACAAAAAAATGAACAGATCATGAAACCTGTCAGTCAGTTCAGTTCAGTTCACTTGCTCAGTCGTGTCCTACTCTGCGACCCCATGAATCGCAGCATGCCAGGCCTCCCTGTCCATCACCAACTCCTGGAATTCACTCAAACTCATGTCCATCGAGTCAGTGATGCCATCCAGCCATCTCATCCTCTGTTGTCCCCTTTTCCTCCTGCCCCCAATCCCTCCCAGCGTCAGTCTTTTCCAATGAGTCAACACTTAGCATGAGGTGGCCAAAGTATTGGAGTTTCATGGAGTTTCATCATTCCTTCCAAAGAACACCCAGGACTGATCTCCTTCAGAATGGACTGATTGAATCTCCTTGCAATCCAGGGGACTCTCAAGAGTCTTCTCCACCTGGCTACATGAAACCTGTAGGACATTATAAATTTATCAATATAGACATAATGGGAGTCCATGAAGGAGAGGAGAGAAAGGAGAAATAAAAATATGTGAAGATTGTCTCACTCTGGGCTATTATTACCAAATACCATAGACTCAGTAGCTTATATACAAGAGAAATTTATTTTCTCATAGTTCTGGAGGCTGAAATGTTCAATAACAAAGTACTAGAAGATTGTTTGGTGAGAATCTTCCTTCGTTTGTAGACAGTCATCTCACTGTATCTTCAGATGGTAGAAGGGACAAGTGTGCTATCTAGGATCTTTTATAAGGGCACTAACCCTACTCATGAGGGCTCTGACTTTATATTTAATCACTGGCCAAAGACTTCATTTCAAAATACCATCACATTGTGGATTAGGTTTCAACACATGAATTTTAGGGGCAACAACATTCAGTCCATGGTAGAGATATAATGGCTAAACCACTTTCTAAATTCAATGGCAAACATTATCTTACCATCCAGGAAGCAAAGAAACTCCAAGAAAGTCACAGATAGGTATATCATAGATAAATGTAGAAAGCTGAAGTCCAAAATAGTCTAAAAATAGAAACAGAAAAACAAACACATACAACAAATCCTCAGTGAGATTAACTATTTGTCTCTTATTGGAGGGCTTCCCTTGTAGCTCAGTTGGTAAAGAATCTACGTGCAATGCAGGAGACCAGAGTTCGATTCCTCTGTTGGGAAGATACCCTGGAGAAGGAAATGGCAACCCACTCCAGTATTCTTGACTGCAGAATCCCATGGACACAGGAGCCTGGCAGACTACAGTCCATGGGGTTGCAAGAGTCAGACACAACTTAGCGACTAAACCACCCCCTCTTATTAGAAGCCATAGAGGCAGAAGGATGAGATATTCAAAGTATTGAAGGAGAAAGATTTTCAACTGAGATTTTAACCCAGCCAAACTATCATACTAATATGAAGGGGAAATTAGGCATTCTTGGGTAAACAAAAACAGAGTGGATCTATATTTTCACAGAAAAACTTGTGCATGAATTATTCATGTAAAATAAAAAGTAAAAGTGTCAGTTGCTCAGTCATGCCCAACTCTTTGCAGCCCGATGGGCAATATTCCTGAGGCTCCTCTGTCCATAGAATCTTCCAGGCAAGAATACTGGAATGGGTAGCCATTCCCTTCTCCAGGAGATCATCCTGACCCAGGGATAAAACTCAGGTCTCCTGCATTGCAGGCAGATGCTTTATGATCTGAGCCACCAGTATTATTCATAGTATCACCAAATAGGATACAACCTAAATATTCATCAATAGTTAAATGGAGAGACAAAATGGAATATGTCCATACAATAGATTATTTGGAACTAAATGGAGCAGCATATTGATAAATACTGTAACATAAAGACTCTGATGCTGGGAGGGATTGGGGGCAGGAGGAGAAGGGGATGACCGAGGATGAGGTGGCTGGATAGCATCACTGACTCGATGGACGTGCGTCTGACTGAATTCCGGAGTTGGTGATGGACAGGGAGGCCTGGCATGCTGCGATTCATGGGGTCGCAAAGAGTCGGACACGACTGAGCGACCGAACTGAACTGAACTGAACATGAATGAACAAAAATGTTACAACTACTAAAAAAGACAATAATTGACAAAGATCACATATGATACAATTTATGCATTGTGTCCTTGATAAGTAAGTCTGCAGAAATCAATGGTTGTCACGAACTGGGGTGAGAAGAGTACCAGGTCTGAAGGCTTGAGTATGGAGTTTCTTTTCACAGCAATGAAAATACTCTAAAATCAGCTATGATGCTTGTACAATTCAATATCCTAAAACCTAAGGCACTGTACACTTTAAAAGGGTAAATTTTATTATATGTGAATTATACCTTAATAAAACTGTCATAAAAATCCTCTCTGTCCCCTACAAAAATATAAAATTAAGCATTTCCCAGATATTCAAAAACTGAAAGAAATTACCACAAGCAGACCAGGGGAGAAAAATGACACGACATAGAAATCTGAATTTATACAAAGAAATGAAGAACACCACCAGTAGTAAATATGTGAGCCAGCAGAGGAAATCTATTTAAAAAAAAAAATTCTAACATTATCTTTTTTTTTGGTGGGAGGGTGGTGTGCAGCATATGATAATCTTAGTTCATTGACCAGGGCTTGAATCTGCACCATTGCAGTGGAGGTAGAGAGTCTTAACCACTGGACCACCTGGGAAATCCCTCTAAAATTATCTTTTAAAGTTTCAAAGCAAACAAAAAATATTTTATGTGTTGTATAGTTCACAATATAGCAAGAAATAAATTACACAACAATAGTACAAACAGTGGCAAGGTAGATATTGAAAGATACTATTCAAGTACTACATCTGAAGTGGTAAATTGTACTTTACATGTCCCGGGCTGAGATAAGCATTTTATCAATCTTAAAGTAATGACCAGAAACAATACAACAAAAATTGTATCTATTAAGTCAACATTGAAAGCAAAGAGAATTATTAAAACATCCTTGATTAGTCAAAAAAAGCATTAAAAGTAGAAAAAGGAGAAGCAGAAACAGATGACAGAAAAGTAAAACTAACAGAAATGTGGTAAATATAAATATTTCCTTCTGTGTTTGCTCAGTCATGCTCGACTCTTTGCAATCCCATGGACTGTAGCTCACCAGGCCCCTCTATCCATGAGATTATCCAGGCAAGAATCCTGGAGAGGGTTGCATTTCTTCCTCCAGGGGAATTTTCCCAACCCAGTGATTGAACCTGAATCTTCCATGTCTCCTGCATTGGCAGGTAAATTCTTTAGCATTGGGCCATCTGATATCTATATAAATAAAAATGTTAAATTAAATAGACAAAATGTCTCAGTTAAATGGAAGAGTGTCAGGTTGAATAAAAAAGTAAGACCCTACTACTTAACCATGGATAAAGATTAAATGTTGCCATTGCAATGATAGCTATGAATTTTGAAGACATTATGCTAAGTGAAATAAGTCAGTCTGTTTTAAATAAAAAGATACAGATAATTAAAAACAAAAGGATAGAAGAACACAACCATAAATTGAAATTACTTTATATGACTTTACTTTTCAGTCAGTTCAGTTAAGTTCAGTAGCTCAGTTGTGTCCGACTCTGCGACCCCATGAATTGCAGCATGCCAGGCCTCCCTGTCAATCACTAACTCCCAGAGTTCACCCAAATTCACATGCATTGAGCTGGTGATGCCATCCAGCCATTTTATCCTCTGTCGTCCACCTCTCCATCTGTCCCCAAACGCTCCCAGCATCAGAGTCTTTCCCAATGTGTCAACTTTTTGCATGAGATGGCCAAAGTATTGGAGTTTCAGCCTCAGCATCAGTCCTTCCAATGAACACCCAGGACTTATCTCCTTTAGGATGGACTGGTTGGATCTCCTTGCAGCCCAAGGGACTCTCAAGAGTCTTCTCCAACACCACAGTTCAAAAGCATCAATTCTTTGGCGCTCAGCTTTCTTCACAGTCCAACTCTCACATGCATACATGACCACTGGAAAAACCAGCCTTGACTAGACGGACCTTTGTTGACAAAGTAATGTCTCTGCTTCAACATTCAGAAAACAAAGATCATGGCATCCGGTCCCATCACTTCATGGCAAATAGATGGGGAAACAGTGGAAACAGCATCAGACTTTATTTTGGGGGCTCCAAAATCACTGCAGATGGTGATTGCAGCCATGAAATTAAAAGACGCTTACTTCATGGAAGAAAAGCTATGACCAACCTAGACAACATATTAAAAAGCAGAGACATTACTTTGCCAACAGAAGTCTGTATAGTCAAGGCTATGGTTTTCCCAGTGGTCATGTATGGATGTGAGAGTTGGACTGTGAAGGAAGCTGAGTGGCGAAATATTGATGCTTTTGAACTGTGGTGTTGGAGAAGACTCTTGAGAGTCCCTTGGGCTGCAAGGAGATCCAACCAATCCATCCTAAAGGAGATCAGTCCTGGGTGTTCATTGGAACGACTGATGCTAAAGCTGAAGCTCCAGTACTTTGGCCACCTCATGCGAAGAGTTGACTCATTGGAAAAGACCCTGATGCTGGGAGGGATTGGGGGCAGGAGGAGAAGGGGACAACAGAGAATGAGATGACTGGATGGCATCACTGACTCAATGGACATGAGTTTGAGTGAACTCCAGGAGTTGGTGATGGACAGGGAGGCCTGGTGTGCTGCGATTCATGGGGTTGCAAAGAGTTGGACATGACTGAGCGACTCAACTGAACTGAAATGAACTGAGGTTGGTTATAACTTTCCTTCCAAGGAATAAGTGTCTTTTAATTTCATGGCTACAATCACCATCTGCAGTGATTTTGGAGGCCAAAAAATAAAGTCTGACACTGTTTCCACTGTTTCCCCATCTATTTGCCATGAAGTGATGGGAACAGATGCCATGATCTTCGTTTTCTGAATGTTGAGCTTTAAGTCAACTTTTTCACTCTCCTCTTTCACTCTCATCAAGAGGCTTTTTAGTTCCTCTTCACTTTCTGCCATAAGGGTGGTGTCATCTGCATATCTGAGGTTATTGATATTTCTCCAGGCAATCTGATTCCAGCTTGTGCTTCTTCCAGCTTAGCATTTCTCATGATGTATTCTGCATATAAGCTAAAGAAGCAGGGTGACAATATACAGACTTGATGTATTCCTTTCCTATTTGGAACCAGTCTGTTGTTCCATGTCTAGTTCTAACTATTGCTTCCTGATTTACATATAAGTTTCTCAAGAGGTAGTTTAGGTGGCCTGGTATTCTCATTTATTTCAGAATTTCCACAGTTTATTATGATCCACACAGTCAAAGGCTTTGGCATAATCAATAAAACAGAAATAGATGTTTTTTTCTGGAACTCTCTTGCCTTTTCCATGATCCAGCAGATGTTGGCAATTTGATCTATGGTTCCTCTATCTTTTCTAAGGACCACACAGAAGCACGCTGGATGCGACGGACTGCGCAGAAGCGAGGCCAAGGGTAGCTACCCCATGCTCAAGGTCAGGGGAGGCAGCTGAGAGGAGCAACCCCACGTCCAAGGAGCAGTGGCTGCGTGGGCACAGGAGGGCCGAGAGGAGCTACTCCATGTTCAAGGTCAGGAGGGGTGACCTCTCCAAGTAAGAAGCAGCAGCTACAGTTTGATGGAGCAGCTGTGAAGAGATACCCCACGTACAAAGTAAGAGAAACCCACGTGAGACAGTAGGTGTTGTGAGAGGGCATCAGAGGGCAGACACAGTGAAACCATAATCACAGAAAACTAGCCAGTCTGATTCCATGGACCGCAGCCTAGTCTAACTCAATGAAACTGAGCAATGCTGAGTGGGGCCACCCACGATGGATGGGTCATGGTAGCAGTCTGACAGAATGTGGTCCCCTGGAGAAGGTAATGGCAAACCACTTCAGTATTCTTGCCTTGAGAACACCATCAACAGTATGAAAAGGCAAAATGATAGGATACTGAAAGAGGAACTCCCCAGGTCGGTAGGTGCCCAATATGCTACAAGAGATCAGTGGAGAAATAACTCCAGAAAGAATGAAGGAGCCAAAGTGAAAACATACCCAGTTGTGGATGTGACTGGTGATGGAAGCAAGATCCAACGCTGTAAAGAGCAATATTGCATAGGAACCTGGAATGTTAGGTCCATGCTGCTAAGTCACTTCAGTCGTGTCCGACTCTGTGCGACCCCAGAGATGGCAGCCCACCAGGCTCCCCAGTCTCTGGGATTCTCCAGGAAAGAACACTGGAGTGGGTTGCCATTTTCTTCAATGCATGAAAGTGAAAAGTGAAAGTGAAGTCGCTCAGTCATGTCGGACTCTTAGCGACCCCATGGAGTGCACCCTACCAGGCTCCTCTGTCCATGGGATTTTCCAGGCAAGAATGAACGTTGACATTCTAGGAATCAGCAAACTAAAATGGACTGGAATGGGTGAATTTAACTCAGAAGACCATTGTATCTACTACTGCAGGCAGGAATCCCTTAGAAGAAATGAAGTAGCCATCATGGTCAACAAAAGAGTCCGAAATGCAGTACTTGGATGCAGTCTCAAAAACGACAGAATGATCTCTGTTTGTTTCCAAGGCAAACCATTCACCAAGCCTATGCCCCAAACAGTAACACTGAAGAAGCTGAAGTTGAATGGTTCTATGAAGGCCTTCAAGACCTTTTAGAACTAACACCCAAAAGAGATGTCCTTTTCATTATAGGGGACTGGAAAGCAAAAGTAGGAAGTCAAGAAACACCTGGAATAACAGGCAAATTTGGCCTTGGAATATGGAATCAAGCAAGGGAAATGCTAATAGAGTTTTGCCGAGAGAATGCATAGGTCATAGCAAACACCTTCTTCCAACAACACAAGAGAAGACTCTACACATGGACATCACCAGATTACTTTTCATTAATTTACACCAAATAAAGTAATGAATTTAAATTATTACACACAAAAAATCTTGTTTTGAAGGAGATTTTGTTCTATCTAGGCCTCTAAGAATCAAATACATATAAAAATACATAAACAGAAAATAAAATTAAATGCATTGTGTGCATAAAAAGTAACTAGTTCCCTTCCTGCAGTATTTCTTAAATTTAAAATAAACAGCAAAATCTTAAAGCACTTTCTTAAAAAAGAATTATGCTCAAATAGATGAAATGAAGTTGAGTAATTTTGACTCTCTCCAAAGCAGACAATCTTAACATGTTCTAATTTTATTACACAACTTGTGTTGTCGTGATTACAGCTACTTTTACTCTACTGTGGCTCAGATGGTAAAAAATTTGCCTGCTATGTGGGAGACCCAGGTTCGATCCCTGGATTGGGAAAATCCCCTGGAGAAGGGGATGACAACCCACTCCAGTACTCCTGCCTGAAGAATTCCATGGGCACAGGAGTCTGGAGGGCTACAGTCCATGGGGTCATAAAGAGCCAGACAGGACTGAGTGACTAACACTTTCATATTCATGCATTCAGAGGAAAGGCCTTAATCTGAAGTAACCCAGGCTGGGATTTTAATGCCAGCTGTACAATGTACTTGGCCAGGAAAATTGCTAGACCTTTCTGATATTTCCTGGTATTAGCGTTAGGATTATAAACACCAAATAATTAGCAGAACACTTGGGAAGTAGTTAGAATGAATGAACAGTAGCTAGTGTTGTGCCAGTGTAGGAGATACAGGAGACCAGGGTTCAGTCCCTGGGTTGGGAAGACCCCCTGGAAAGGGAACGGCTGCCCACTCCAGTATTCTTGCCTAGGAAACTCCATAGACAGAGGAGCCTGGTAGGCTATAGTCCATCAAGTCACAAAGAGTTGGATACATGGGATTTAATTTCTAAGGTATAGTGTTGACACATGAGGGAGTTTTATCACTGTACTGCATACTCTAAGTGTACCTTCCAGTTTATATAGATATATCAAATATTTGTTAATGAGCTTTAAATGGATAGGACATCACATGTTATGAGGTGAATTATTTTGTACTCCATCAGAGATGATTATAACAGAAGGTAATAAAATTATGTTTAAAAATTTATTATTCCAGATTTTTAGCTAAGAGGGCAGAAGACATAATGGAATGTTGGCAATGAATGATCTGATTGTTTCCCTTCCCACCTATGCTATTATTATAATAGTTTAAATTCTATGACCATAACATATTCTAAATTGTTGTTATTCAGTTGCTAAGTCGTGTCCAACTCTTTGCGACCCCATGACCTGCATGTCAGGCTTCCCAGTCCCTCAGCATCTCCTGGAGTTTGCTCAACGTTATGTCCATTGAGTTGGTGATGCGATCCAACCATCTCTTCCTCTGTCGTCCCCTTCTCCTTCGATCTTTCCTAGTATGAGGGTCTTTTCCAATGATTCAGCTCTTCACATCATTAGCTAACTCTAAAACATATACTTAGGTTGTACACACTAGCTCTTTGTTTCCAGTCATTTCAAGAACCATGGATGATTTCCACAGGAACTGCCTTTTCTCTTTAGACTTGTTGGTGGTGGTTTAGTCAAGTCATGTCTGACTGTTGAGAACCCATGGACTGTAGCCCTTCAGGCTCCTCTGTCCACAGGATTTTCCAGGCAAGAATATTGGAGTTGATTGTCATTTCCTTATCCAGGGAATCTTCCCAACCCAGGGATCAAACCCAGGTCTCCTGCACTGCAGGCAGATTCTTTACCAACTGAGCTACCAGGGAAGCTCAGGTTAGACTTGCAGGAATACTTAAATATTATCCTCTCAGCATCTTCTAAATCTCAAAGTCGGTGGCACATTTTGAAGTGAGTAGCCAAATACTATGATAAAAATCCTCTCAAATGTTTATTATTAACAAAATAAAACAATCTAGTCTGAATTTTACCCTCTAAGATTCAATAAAACTGCCAGTGATCTCCATTATAATTAATATTATAGTGAATATTTGCAAAACTTCTGTCAAAATTTTAGCTTTGTGACTATTTAACATTGTGTCAGTTTAGTTCAAAAATGTGTTAAGTGGATATTTAAACCTGTAGTAATTTGGCTCTTACTATGCCTGTGTTAAAATGTTAGCTTCACCTAAAACCCAATGTAGAAAGTGTTGGACACAACTGAGCAACTGAGCACATCAAACTAGGTCTTAAAATTAAATCATATTGTGCTATTTAGCCTTCATACTAGGAGAGGCTCTGAGAAGCTGAGGGGCAAAATGAAATCCCTAGATTATTAAGATGCCCTGTAATTCCATATACAATATGTAAATTCCTTCACTTTATCCAAGGTGTTTCTTACAGCTGTAATGAGCAATGGACAAAATATAAATATACCTTTCCATAGATGTTCCTAACTCACTGAGGTGGAAAAAAAAGAAAACAAAAGGAAAGGGGGAAAAATATCTGGTGAACCTAATTAAAAGGAACTTATTGTGACTATATATGGAGACATAAAAAATAAGAAAATATTCTTAACAGTCTTGTTGAGAATTAGGAAATTATTCACCTTTAGAAGACATAATAGATTTGTAGCCTAACAGCAGTTCTGGTTATTTAATAGTAAATTTTCTAGTTTTCTATCTGTTAGTTCAAGATCATAGACATTCATTTTCATCTTTTTTTTGTACCAGATGTCACTTGGGTTCAGACCCTATGATAGTTCTACTACTTACTAGCTATGTAAACTTAATGAAGTTATTTAATTAAGCTATACTTCAGTAATATCTGAAATAATAAGAAATAATAATACTGAATTCATGAGATTCTTTTCAAATATATTAATTATTGTTTTGCAACAAATTATTATAAATTTAGCAGACTGAAACAATGTATTTATTATCTGGTAGTTTCTGTAAGTCAGAAGTTAGGACAAAATTCTTATGTTCAGGATCACATAGGCTACAATCAAGATTTTGGTCTGGTTGTGTTCCTTTCTGGAGTTTGATGCCCTCTTCAAGGCTCATGCAATGGTTAGCTAATTCACTGCCTTAGGTTTGTAAGAGTAAAGTCCTTGTTTCCTTGCTGACTCTCTGAATCTGCTCTCAGTTATTGGAAGCTCTCTCACAGGCTGTCTGATAATATGGTAACATACTTCTTAAAGGCTAGCTGGAGAATCTTTTATTCCTGTCTCCTAAGATGGAATCTTGCCATAAAGGAAAGGAGATTATGTAAACCTGTGACTTAGTAAGAATATGAAACTCAGGGAGAGTATGTCTAACATATAAGGATTAATTTACCTAATACAGGTAAACATGAATAATCCTGCTTGGCAAAAGCATGGTCTCAATAATTTTAGCTCATAGCTACTACTGCTGTTGTAACCTAATAAAATTTTCTACTCTCTATAATGTGCCTTTGATTGCCTTATGAATTCAGTTGCTTCAACTGTTAGGCTGCCTTTAAAGTTTCCTTATTGTCTTCTCTAGGTTTTTCCTTTTCTGGGCCAGCAGTCACACTTTTTCTTTATGCATCTAAATTGTTATCACAAAGGTGATGATGACCGATGAGAATACACTGAGAGATAAATTAAACAAGAGTCTTTAATAAGTACAAAATGTACAATAACTCATCTTATTCATCTTATGAACAGCCAGACTGTGGATCATGATGTTATGCATCCCCCGGGAAATCAAATGTCAAATTTAGGAGTTCATAAAAGTGACCTACTCAAATTCTCTGATTGGTGGAATAAAAAGAAAGGGTTAAATCTTTGTGGCCACTCCCAAGCAATTGAGGGCACAGAGCCATTCCAGCCAATGTGTGCCTGCTCAGTCAGTCATATGTCATATGTCAATTACAAGCATTTAATGTGAATATATCTTTCTCTATAAACATTCACATCCATTACTCTTATCAGCATGGTAACCTGTCTGTGGGCTTCCCTGGTGGCTCAGCAGTAAAGAATCTGCCTGTAAAGCAGGAGACCCAGGTACCATCCCTGGATCATGAACATCCCCTGGAGAAGAGATTGGCTACCCACTCCAGAATTCTCACCTGGAAAATCTCATGGACAGAGGAGCCTGTCTACCACTGGTCTACAGTCCACGGAGTCACAAAGAGTCAGACATGACTGAGTGACTAACACCATATAAATCTGTCTGTAAAGTACTAATACCATTCTAAACAGGTAGTTTAGGTTAAATTGGATTGTAGGTGACTGGCCCAGTGGTTTTCCCTGAAGCTCTTTCATAACTAGAATTTCTTGCCCCTAGAAATTCAACTCTCAAATACATCTCTTGGCTTACAATTTTCTATAGTTACCATGTTAATTCATCAGTCTTTTATTTATCAGCTTTCTACAATAAAGACAATATCCCTTTTAACATTCCAAACATGTTTTATTACTATGTCAATATGTACATGAACTATCCAATGGGGTAATTAGTTTGGGGGAAATAATAGTAGGTCAATAAACTAGAGTTTACTATTCTCTTTGAGAGAGTTTCATATTCTCTAATCAACTGATGTATTGCTTTTAAAACTAGATTGATTTGCTGATTTGTGACTTTATCTTCAACCATGCGTAACTTGGACAATTGCTGTCTACATTTTGTAAAGCTAGAGTGTATCATTTCAAGTTACCAATGTTAATCAGCTACACAGCCAATATTACTAAAATACTTATTTCATGTGCACTCACTGTATCCTACAATACACCCATAATTATAGCACTTCCATAAGTAATTTGTTCACACCAAGGGTTGGTCATTATTAAATATATTTCTTTTCCAGAAATATCCTCTTTTTCGACCCTTGTACCAAGTAGAAAGAGGATTATACACAAGAGATCAAGTTTCAGTGATTACAATCCAACATATTTCTGGGGTAAAAACCACTTGACTCATTATAGAAGGACACTTCTGTAAATAAATGAGAGGCAAAGTAGTATTCATTAATTACAGATCACTGACTGCCCATAAGCATTTACCTCTGATCTTCTACAGTCTGGATTATTCTTACTAATTGAATACTGAACGGAAATATTTATTCAGGCTACTGAAATTGCTAGAAACCTGTACTGTGTTACACTTTTTATATTTTCAAGTACTCTGAACTCTATACCATTTTCATAAATTTTTTTTTTGGCCTGGTATTCTAGGATTTCATAGTATACAATTCTGATTTCATTTCTGTTAACATAATAAAAATCTCTCCCTGAGTGAGTAACCACAAATCATTTCAGTGTCTGAGTTCTAGTCAAGTAGCACCAAATTTTGAGGTTATAATTGGATCAGATTTATAAAGCTTCCTTCCTCTACAAAACTCAATTTCTGAAACAAAATCTTCTCAAACTCTCTTTGCTTTATGCCACTTTTTTCCTTTCCACTACTTAATTTTCAAATAGATTATATATATATATCTTGTTGAGATTCACTCAGGTCAGTTAGAATGACACACAGATTTTATTCCCTATAATCACCTGATCAATGATTTTTAAGCCTCAATAAATATTTTTCCCATGAATCATATAAACTCAAAACCTACCAAAACTATTTCAATCACTAGCATTTCTTCTCAGAGCTCTTCCTCATTATCTACATAAACCTTGGTCTGATAAGACTACAGAAACTTTCACAATTCCTGTCTCTATAATATAGAACTTAGATAATCCCTTCCCTCTGTGTTCAATTTTTTATTTTTTCTGATAAAATAACTAAGAAGTTGTACCATTCATAGCTAAATATACAACGTCTCAGTTCAGTTGCTCAGTCGTGTCCGACTCTTTGCAACTCCATGAACTGGAGCATGCCAGGCCTCCCTGTCCATCACCATCTCCCAGAGTTCACTCAGACTCATGTCTATCGAGTTGGTGATGCCATCCAGCCATTTCATCCTCTGCCGCCCCTTTCCCTCCTGCCCCCAATCCCTCCCAGCATCAGAGTCTTTTCCAATGAGTCAACTCTTCGCATGAGGTGGCCAAAGTACTGGAGCTTCAGCTTTAGCATCATTCCTTCCAAAGAACACCCAAGGCTGATCTCCTTTAGCATGGACTGTTTGGATCTCCTTGCAGTCCAAAGGACTCTCAAGAGTCTTCTCCAACACCACAGTTCAAAAGCATCAATTCTTTGGTGCTCAGCTTTCTTCACAGCCCAACTCTCACATCCATACATGACCACTGGAAAAACCATAGCCTTGACTAAATGGACCTTTGTTGGCAAAGTAATATCTCTGCTTTTCAATATGCTATCTAGGTAGGTCATAACTTTTCCTCCAAGGAGTAAGCGTCTTTTAATTTCATGGCTGCAGTCACCATCTGCAGTGATTTTGGAGCCCCCAGAAATAAAGTCTGGCACTGTTTCCACTGTTTCCCCATCTATTTGCCATGAAATGATGGGATCAGATGCCATGATCTTCGTTTTCTGAGTGTTGAGCTTTAAGCCAACTTTTTCACTCTCCTCTTTCACTTTCATCATGAGGCTTTTTAGTTCCTTTTCACTTTCTGCCATAAGGGTGGTGTCATCTGCATATCTGAGGTTATTGATATTTTTCCAGGCAATCTGATTCCAGCTTTGCTTCTTCCAGCCCAGCGTTTCTCATGATGTACTCTGCATATAAGTTAAATAAGCAGGGTGACAATATACAGCCTTGATGTACTCCTTTTCCTATTTGGAACCAGTCTGTGGTTCCATGTCCAGTTCTAACTGTTGCTTTCTGACCTGCATACAGATTTCCCAAGAGGCAGGTCAGGTGGTCTGGTATTCCCATCTCATTCATAATTTTCCACAGTTTATTGTGATCCACACAGTCAAAGGATTAGGCATAGTCAATAAAGCAGAAATAGATATTTTTCTGGAACTCTCTTGCCTAGTTTGATCTTTTAAGAATACTTACTTTTTCTTTGTTTAACTTCTTTGGTCCTTTTTTTCCATTAATTGTCTTAGCTTCAGATGCTGTGAAACATTAAGGACAATGGGAGAAGCAGGTAACAGAGGATGAAATGGTTGTTTGGCATCACCAACTCAATGGACATAAGTTTGGACAAACTCCAGGAGATAGTGAAGGACAGGGAAACCTGGCCTGTTGCCGTCCATGGGGTTGCAAAGAGTTGGATGTGACTTAGTGACTGAAAACAACAATTCCTATCTATAAACCCCTTACATTTTGCTTTGAATCTGACAAAGAATCAATGCACAAAATGACTGTATATACTGGAGAAAATGGAAATGGGCTCTTAAGGCATGTGTTAGCCTCTTGTTTCATGGACCCAGTATCTTCCTGAAAATGTGAGTTCAATTTAATTAGACAGCTTTATTTATCATCAATTTCCTTATGAGAAAGCCTTTCTAATATCACCCAACACATTTATTCATATCTCTCAAAGTGATGTTAGCACACATAAAGTCCCTGTTAGGGAAAAGTGAATGTTGTTTTCCTTCAAAATTCATATATTAAAGCACTAATCCTCAGTGTGATGGCATTTAGAGATGGAAACTTTAGGACATAAGTAGGGGTAGATGAGGTCATGAAAGTGGGGTCCTCATGATGCTATGAGTGTTCTTAAATGAAAAGAACCAGGTAGCTTTCTCCTTTTCTTTCGCAGTGAGGGGAGGCCATTAGAGCACACACAGCAAAGAAAGTCATTCACAAGCTAAGAAGAGAACACTCAACAGGAACCAAAATGACCAGAATCTTGAACCAGACTTTCTAACCTCCAAAACTGTAAGAAATGACTTTCTATCATTTAACCTATTATGCCTGTGGAATTTTTGTTACTGAAATCTTAGATGACCTATAGGGTTTTCAAAAATATTTATGAATATACTTTAGTCTCCAAGTCATGTCGGACTCTTTGTGACCCCTTGGACTGTAGCCCTCCAGGCTCCTGTGTCCATGGGATTTCTCAGGAAAGAATACTAGAGTGTGTTGCCATTTTCTAAGATTCAAATATAACCCAGTAAATACTGGAGTCCAGACTTCCCTCATGGCTCAATGGTAAAGAATCTGCCTGCCATAGCAGGAGTCACAGGTTCAATCTCTGGGTTGGGAAAATCCCGTGGAGTAGAAAATGGCAACACACTCTGGTATTCTTGCCTGGGAAATCCCATGGGCACAGGAGCCTGGAGGGCTACAGTCCAAGGGGTCACAAAGAGTCCGACACGACTTGGAGACAAAACAACAGCAACAACAAAATTATTGGAGCAGTCCAAAAATAAAAATAAATTATTAGAAATAACTGTACCTCAATAAAATGGAACAAAATATAATAACCAAAACCAAATTTTAAGAAATGAATTAATAAATTACTAGACGTTTCTAGCAACTCCAACCTATTAGTTTTCCCTTTGCTAAGTTGTTGGATGTTTGTAAACCAATTCTACTCAGTCTTCTAAGCTTCCATCAGTTTTTAAACAATTTTTTTCTTTGAATTTAAGAATTCGTATATAGTTAATATTGTTGAGTACCTTTCATGATACTATGATTGATTCCAAGCCATCTGACACCAGTTGATTACAGTAGGTATCCTTGAAGAAACATCATGAAAAATTATTGCATATCTAACCAAAGATAAAATGGGATTTAAATTTCCTCTGCAATACAGTTGTAAAAAGAAAAAGTAAAGTTTCTGTGTTTTCATCTTCTTTGTGCCTTTGCTCAGGATTTACTTATATTTGTTTGTCAGGTCCTAGAATGTTAATTGTTCATGGCAAAGTCTACAAATAGACAAATGAAATCTTGAATGAATCTATCAAAGTTCCATGCCTTTTATAGTTGAATTATAATTAGTAGATATATATTTTTATTTTGTTTGCCCAGAAGCCTTTTGTTCTTCCAAACTTTCAGTATGATTACTTTCACTCCCTTGATATCAGAAAACAATTTGCCCACCTACTATAGTCATGAATCCAGTAGGTGGTCACCAGTTATAGTATCTCACTGCCCTCCTCACAACTGATTCTTCAAGCATTTAACCATTGTATAAGATACTGTGTGTTTGTGTGTAAGATACTCTTGATTGACATATCCAACTTTTCAATTTGTTTCTGCTACCTAATTTCACTTTGGGGGTAGAAAAAGTTACATAACTCTTCCTTAAATGGAAAAAGTCCTATAAAGGTAACAATTTATATTTTACTTCTTAGGGAAAATTTTGGTAGATTATTATATTAGAGCCAGTTAGGATGTATATAACACATAGCCAAAATGTTTGATTTTAGTGGTTATAGGAGTCCCTGAGTAGATATGGCAAGTGACTGAAAAGTGTCATTTTTTTTTTAATGATACTGGAAAAGGTTGATTTGATTTAATTAGAGGCAAATATATCTTAAATTTTCTCTAATTTAAGATTTTATTTGGGGCCATCCATTCATTCACTGTATTGGTTCTGGCAACAGATATTAACTGAACATCTACTTTGTGCAAATCTCTATTTTAGGATACATGCTAAGTAAAAGAAATAACCAATCTTTACCAAGTGTTTGATAGGTATCAGGCTACTCTAAATGCTTTCCATATTGTTAGGTAGTTAGAATAGGAAAAGGAGTCCAAACTGGTGATGGCTAAAAGACAAAGAAAGGGAAAAGCCTGTGAAAGTAGAACAAAAGAAAATCCGAGGACTGTAGTGAGAACTCCAGGTGAAACAAACAGCCTTCCTGGCTAGCCCAATTTACACAGGTTAGGTTCAGGGGAAAGAGACAAAATATATAAAAAGAGGAGCCAAGATTGAGCCTCTCTCTTTTGGGTCAGCCTGCCCTCATGCCTGAAGGATATACTATCCTGCGCTTGCCAAATAAAACTGAGCTGTAACCGAGCTGTAACACTGGTCCATAGTTTCAAATCTTTGTTGCAGTGAGACAGAATGGAGGAAGTTACACACTCCCCCAACATATCCAGTGCTGTGACTTGGGTTTAGCCTGGCTGAAACAACCTCAGGTTGGCCCCAGTGAGGCAGAGACCAAGCAAAGAAACAGCACAACTTGGCGAAAGCTCATGTGCTGGAAGCTGAACACAAAAGAAACCCAGTACAGTGGAAGTGACAAGAAGCCTAGCATGCTAGAAAATGGGACAACAAAAACAAACTCGGCCAAAAGCTCACACAGCTCGGTCTCAGATTCCAGAAGACCTCCGGCCTAAGGTGGGAGGTCCTTGCCCCATGGCTGGAAGGACATATGCCTAGCAAAATTTTAATTCCTTTACAGTCCCTCGTTTCTTGTTTCCCTCAAGCCCCTGCACACCAGGTGAGCAGCAGTGGGTGAAATTGAGGGACTCTGGCAGGGGCTACTCCCCAGTAAGTTCTGAAGGCTCCAATATCTGCTGTACCCTAGTAGCGCTTGCCCAAGTGGATGAGGGTTCTTCTGCTTTTAACCTCTTTTGCGCCAAGAATCAGGCCAATGAAAATTGTGGGCACAGGTCAGGCATTTAGCAGTTTTTCCAGCAAGATATGAGAGGGGTTCTTTGGCATGTTTTTCCCACTGCTTTTTCTTCCTGTCCTTCAGCTCCTCTCTCCATCTCTGACACTGTTTACAAAGCATTGGGCAGTTCATCATCTTTCCATTTCTTTCTGTCCCTATGTGGCAGGGACTCTGTGCTATCCTTCATCACTCAGTCATGTCCAACTGGGACTTGAGCCCAGCCAAAATCTACAATGCCTGGTATCAGGACCTAAAGAAGCTCAGGTTCTTGATGTCTCATTGCAAAAAGAGGTCATTGAGATAGAGAGCAGGAGGCAAGAGGTAGATTTGTTCAGATTCAGAGAGAAACACAGTCCACAGAGTGTGTGCCATCACAGAGGGTGTATGTGGTGGCCATGAAACGTGGTTTGGTTAGTTTTTGTGAGCTGGGTGATTTCATATGCTAATGAGTACAAGGATCATTCCAACCATTGGGGAACCACCCACTTCTTGGTCTTTTGATGGTGCTTTGGAACTGTCATGGCACCTCTGGGTGTGTCATTTAGCTTGCAGATTCAGGATTAAGGTTTAGTTGAATTTTACTGGTCTGTCATCATCATCTTGGACCCATTTGATTTTGATCAGTTTATGACAGACCCTTAGGCTATGTCATTCTGTCAAAATTGTGTCCTGCCCTCTTCCTTCCTGTTTCATGTTCTTTTCCTGAATCCTGTCCAGGGCCACAAAGTTGTCTCTACAATCTTCTGGAGGGACAACCAGAAAATAGCTGGTCATTGGGAGGGAAATACTGTATGATATCCAATCCCTCTAGATATTCAGGCCTTCATCTTCCATGTTTCCTACAACACGTGCAACAACAGCATCTCTCAGTGGACCTGCTAGGGTGGGAGACAGGCACACAATGTCTGTGAGAAGTCCATCTTTTGGTGGCATCCCTTCAAGGGCAACTAGGTTTCCAGGGATAATGTTTGCCACTGTGGGAGTTAGCTCTGCAGGCCGTTTGGGCCCAAACCCCTACCACACTTCTCCTAAAGTTACAAACTATCCCCAGATCAAATCTCCACTCCACTTTTATGGAACACCTGGTCTGTTGCCTCTTATCAATTTGTTCTTAGGCTACTTACTAACTCCTACAACCAGGACCCTGACCCCTTGGAGGCAACATACTCCACTCCACTTACTATTACAATACTCGTAATGCCCCTAACAGGACCAGATAACCCACTCCTTTGTCATTACTTCTGTTATTACCTAAAGTGGGTTATTACTTTGCCAACAAAGGTCCGTCTAGTCAAGGCTATGATTTTTCCAGTGGTCATGCATGGATGTGAGAGTTGGACTGTGAAGAAAGCGGAGTGCCGAAGAATTGATGCTTTTGAACTGTGGTGTTGGAGAAGACTCTTGAGAGTCCCTTGGAAGGCAAGGAGGTCTAAGTCCATCCTAAAGGAGATCAGTCCTGAGTGTTCATTGGCAGGACTGATGCTGAAGCTGAAACTCCAGTACTTTGGCCACCTCATGTGAAGAGTTGACTAATTGGAAAAGACTCTGATGCTGGGAGGGATTGGGGGCAGGAGGAGAAGGGGACGACCAAGGATGAGATGGCTGGATGGCATCACTGACTCGACTGACATGAGTTTGGGTAAATTCCGGGGGTTGGTGATGGACAGGGAGGCCTGGCATGCTGCGCAGGGGTCGCAGAGTTGGACACGACTGAGCAACTGAACTGAACTGAACTGAAAGTGGGTCTATGACAATGAAATGTTTACCACTGGAAACACCCTAAATTGCTCTTATGGATAACTAGGGGAATAAATCAGTGACTTACATTCCTTCAGAGCAATAAAAGGATAAGGCTTATGACTACCCAGGTTCCCAGTCTCAGGGCACAGGTTTGGATTGCTTTACTCATGGTGTCTATCTCCATCCATGGTGGACAAACCAGCAATGAGTTCAGATTACAACCTCTTAATCCTACCCAGCACTGGTCATGCTAGAGACTTTGGGGATACCCAATTCCAGCCAGGGTTACCAGGAGGTTGACCTGCTTCAACCTGCCTAGGGATCTGGTCATCAGGAGGTTGTCATGCCTCAACCTGCTTGGGGATCTGCCAGTCCAGGGGTCCCAGGAGGTTGACATGCCTTGACCTGCCCAGGGACCAAATTCTCAGGAGGCTGACTTTCCTTGACCTGACTAGGGATTCAATCTTCAGGAGGCTGTCATGCCTCAACCTGCCTGGGGAGGCCCAGCTCTCAGGTTGCATTAGTAGGTTGGATAGGATAAGCTTCAGAGAGACTTACCCATGAAGATGTCCACCCATGGAAATAGAAGGAAGCCTATTATGGGACTCAGCAATAACTCAGGAGTCCAACAAAAACCCCATTGTCTTTCCAGAAAGTCTAAGAGAGGCCCTCCAAAAGTTTATAAATCTGGACTTGGACACTAATGAGGGACAGGTGATTTTAAAGGATAAATTCCTGTCCCAATGTGCATCAGACATCAGAATAAAGTTATAACAGTGACAGCAGCAGGACCCTGATGCCTCCTTAGATGAGATGGTCCAGACAGCCACCAATACGTTTTATAACAGAGAACAGGAGAGGGAGGCCAAAGCCCAGGAAAAGGTGAGAAGAAAAGAGATAAGGGCCCAGATGCAGGCCACCCTCCAGGGAAGCCCTATGGCAAACCTCAAGCCCTTGAAGTACAAGGCAGGAGACAAATGCCTAATCTATAGACAGGTGGGACATTGGGCCAAACTGTGTCCAAACTATAGGAAGTCTCCTAAAATGGTTTGCTACAAACATCATCAATTGGAACATTGAGTGGCACTCTGCCCTCAGGACTCAAGAGCCTAAAAATCAAGCATCGAGCCTTCCCTCACGATGATTCAACAGGATTGAAATGGCCCGTTCCAGTCATCCCATATGTCACAGATAACCATCATGGGGCTAGATCCAAGGGTGCAACTGGATGTGGTAGGTAAAGTCCTAGAATTTCTTGGTTGACACAGGGGCTACCTACTTTGTCCTGACCTCCTGCTCCAAACCTTCTCCTCCCAAATCTGTACCATTTTGGGTGCTACAAGAAAAACAATCGCAAAAAGGTTTACCTAAGTTCTTCTTTGTTAGTGGGATGGACAAATATTTTTTCTCCAATTTCTGGTGATCACTGAGTGTCCTACTCCCTTCTTGGGAAGAGATCTTTCCCTTCCTTCGAAATCTTGCAGCTATTGATGTCCTGATAGAGGATTCCTTAAAACTCTCTCATGGAAGCAAACTATTTTTACCAGCCACTAAGTGAAACAACGCCTGAATGGGAGAGGCCATTTATGGATGTCTGATCAAAGTATCCTCAGATATCAAGAGTGATGATGGAAAATCCAGGCCTGATTATATCCCCTTGTGAGGTTCTTAACCCAGCCACCCTTCTGCCTACCCCCGAGGTCTCTCTCTCCTTTCACTCCTGTCTAGAAACGTTGGGCCACTGGACAAAACCCCAAGAGGGAATGTCAGAAGATCCTCTGACCAACCCTGAGGAAATCTGGTACACCGATGGAAGCAGCTTTGTCTTGGATGGAATAAGAAGAGCCGAGTATGCAGTAGTCTCCATTATGAGACCATAGCGGCTAAACTTTTGCCACCAGTACTCCATCCAATTGGCTGAGCTCATAGCCCTGACTCAAGCTTTAGATCTGGGGAAACAAAAAAGAGTAGCCATTTACACTCACTCCAAGTATGCCTTTCTGGTGCTACATGTGCATGCTGTTATTCGGAAAGAAAGAGAACAAGTGACCATCCAAGAGTCCCCAATCAAATATAGTGGTCAAATAGGCTCTTGGAAGCAGTCCATCTGCCCACTGAGGTTTCAGTCTTCCACTGCAAAGGATACCAAAAAGGGAGCACGGAAGTGGCACGAGGGAACCAAGCAGCTGATCAGGCAGCTAAAAGAGCAGCATTACAGAACAGTGACCTCATAGGGATTGCCACCCTAGTCCCACAGACCAATTTGCCAGAAACTCCTTCATATAGTGAAGGAGTATCTCAGGAGAATCTCACTGAAGGTGAGATTCTTAAAGCTGAGAATGAGGGCTTTTGAGAAGGCCATATGGGGTGGTTCCAAAAGAAGGGATGCCTCTTTCTGCCTGGGAACCTCCAGTGGAAGTTGGTTAACTCCTTACATGCCACTACTCATTTAGGGGAGAAGGCCCTCCAAAGAGTACTAGAAAGGTTCTTCAGAGGAACAGCCCTCCAAATTACTGTAAGACAAGTGGTCTCCTCTTGTCCCATTTGCCAATTAAACACACCTCAAGAAGCTCAAAGACCCCTGCTGGCCCAAACCATACAATGGTGTGGGAACTACCCAGGAGAGGCCTGGCAGATGAACTTCACCCAGATGCCAATTTCTCAAGGGTAAACATTCCTACTAGTCATGATAGATACATTACAGGATGGAATGAAGGCTTTCTCACTGGGACTGAGAAGGTTGAGGATGTGGTTTAAAAAAAAGAAAAAAAGAAAAGAAAAACTGCTCTATGAAATCATTCCAAGATTTGGTCTGCTCAGGTCATTGGAAAGTGACAATGGGACATCATTTACTTCTCAGGTTACCCAAGGGGCCTCTAAAGCATTGGACATTACTTACTATGTCCATAGTGCCTGGAGGCCTCAGTCTTCAGGAAAAATAGAAAGAGCCAACCAATTCTTAAAATCAACAATAAAAAAAAATAACCCAGGAGACCTCCCTGGGATGGAAGGAGGCTTTACGAATAGCTCTCCTCCGCACCCGTATTACCTACCCCTAAGGAACAGCTTGGTCTTAGTCCTTATGAGATGCTATATGGGAGACCTTTTGTTTATGTCAATGACTTCTCCCTAGATCCAGAGGCTCAGACCCTCCAGTTTTATACCATGGTCATTGGGCAGTTTCAACAAGATAAAAGCTTGTGGGTATCAACGAGGACCCAAACGATTCTAAAGGGCTACCACTATATACTCCAGGGACTCAAGTCCTAATTAAAGTCTGGAAAGATGGGTCCCCAAAAGCTCAAATCCAGCCCACATGGAAGGGCCCTTACTCTGTAATACTGTCTACCCCAAAAGCAGTCAAGGTACCAGCACATGACTCCTGGATTCACTACACACGAGTAAAGCACGGAAGAAAACAGAAGAGGACACTCAATACACCTGTGAGCCCCTGGGAGATCTCAGATACTTTTTCAGGACTACAAATGAGTGTGATTCTAACGAACACCCCCAGAATTAAGATTCTGGGGATAAGATTTCTCAAGAGAGCTTTAAAAAGCCAACACAGCTTGGCAGAGGTTGTACTCCAAAATATATGGGAAATAGATCTCCTGATCCATAAACAAGGAGGGACTTGATCCATCTTGAATGAGATGTGGTTTCTCAGTAAATACCTCCAGTTAGGTTAAAGAAAGTGTCACAGTTCTTAAGAAAAACATTTAGATCCTATGGGATCTCAAAGAATGAGCTGGACAGTTCTCCAGGTGGCTACAATCTCCCTTTGGGGGATCCTTCTCCTGGCGAGGGGGAATTTGGAGTTGGCTAATGCCCCTACTTAAAAGACGCTTACTCCTTGGAAGGAAAGTTATGACCAACCTAGATAGCATATTAGAAAGCAGAGACATTACTTTGCCAACAAAGTCCATCTAGTCAAGGCTATGGTTTTTCCAGCAGTCATATGGATGTGAGAGTTGAACTGTGAAGAAAGCTGAGCACCGAAGAATTGATGCTTTTGAACTGTGGTACTGGTGAAGACTCTTGAGAGTCCCTTGAACTGCAAGAAGATCCAACCAGTCCATTCTAAAGGAGATCAGTCCTGGGTGTTCTTTGGAAGGACTGATGCTAAAGCTGAAACTCCAATACTTTGGCCACCTCATGCGAAGAGTTGACTCATTGGAAAAGACTCTGATCCTGGGAGGGATTGAGGGCAGGAGGAGAAGGGGATGACAGAGGATGAGATGGCTGGATGGCATCACCAACTTGATGGATGTGATTTTGAGTGAACTCCAGGAGTTGGTGGTGGACAGGGAGGCCTGGCATGCTGCAATTCATGGGGTCGCAAAGAGTCAGACACAACTGAGCGACTGAACTGGACTGAACTGAATGCCCCTACTAATCCCTGTTAGCACCATATTGAGGCTGCTTATGATTGCTCCTTGTATTGTCAACTGTCTAACCCATTTTCTTTTTGCCCAGGTCAACAAGCTACAACATGCAGTGCCAGTTCAACAAGGATATATAAAATTACACCTAACCATGGAAAATATCACTCACCCTTATCACAAACCCTTCATCCTTAAGGACTCTGAGGTTTGAGACTAGCAAGAGGAGGAGGTCTAATGGCTCTCACCATCCCAGCTCAACAGGAAGTAGCCAGAGAGACCTCAATGCCCCTATTCCCAAAGAACTGGCCTCCCATCTCTTGAGGGAGGAATGTTAAGTAGTCAGAATAGAAAAAGGAGTCCAAAATGGTAGTGACTAAAAGACAAAGGGAAAAGCCCGCAAAAATGGAATGAAAGAAAATCCGTGGACTGTTTTGAGAACGTCAGGTGAAACAAAGCCCTCCTGGCTAGCCCAATTTATATAGGCCAGGCTCAGGGGGAGGAGATAAAACATATAAAAAGAGGAGCCAAGGTTGAGCCTCTCCCTTTTGGGTCAGCCAGCCCTCATGCCTGGAGGGTGTACTATCCTGTGCTTTCCAAATAAAACTGAACTGTAACTGAGCTGTAACACTGGTCCAGTTTCTTTGCTGCAACAAGACAGAACCAAAGAAATTACACACTCCCCCAATAATATGTTAGTAAAGTCAATTGTCACACAATTCTGAATTATGTAAAAAATACTGTCCCCATTTCAAAGACAAGGAAATTGACAAAGAGTTTAGATTTATTGCATCAATTAACAAGTAAAGGAACCATGATTAGTTCCTAAGAAATCTTATTACAGAAACTATATGTAACCATTAACAATGTTTTATAATGAATAAATATTAAGACTATATTAAAGTATGTTCTCCTTGAGCATATTGTATATTATGAAACTGTGTTTTTCTCTAAGGCCTAAAGCCATGTTCTACTTTATTTCTGTGCTGTAGTCATACCTCTATTATAACATTCATTATGTGGGATTCAGGACTTCTCCAGTGATTCAGATGGTAAAGAAACTGCGTGCAATCAGGAGACCTGGGTTTGATCCCTAGATTGGGAAGATCCCCTGGAGAAGGAAATGGCAATTCACTCCGGTATTCTTGCCTGGAGAATTCCACGGATGGAGGAGCCTGGCGGGCCACAGTCCATGGGGTCGTAAAGAGCTGGATACAACTGAGCCACTACTTTCACTTTCATGTGGGATTCAGTTATTGATTTTCTTTTCCCAGTTATTCATGGTAAATTCCTCGAGAGCCCTAAACTTCCCATCACAGTGCAAGATGACATAAAACCATGGAGAAGATTATTTCACATACATTAGTATTATAAAGAAAAAGCAAATTGAATATCCTAAGAATCACTTTGGCCCTGTTTATCTAGATACAATTCCAGTCTCTTCACCTTTTGATCTACTCTGCTTTCTATTGCACAGTGTCATTCACCAAAATTATTTTGATTTATCTAGTATAAAATGATATTTTGGTTTCTTGTAAAAATTCATCTGATAATGAAAGAGAAATATCAAAGCAATTAGATTGTTTCTATGTATCAATTTACATTTTACATCAATCAATTCATTCCTCAGTTTAATACTAATTTTATTTCATCACAAGACTCCCAAAGGATCATCTAAAGTGGATAAATTTGCAAATAGCTGTCAATAAAAGCAGTTTGTAGAAGCATTTTATATTGCTGCTTTGGATCCATTGTTGGTGGACAAAAAAGCAAATCTTTTGTATGGATTATGAAGACAATTCAGGTGAAACAATAAAGAAGAAATAGAAAGTTCATCTATCAAAGATAGGAAAATGCAAATGGAGGCAGTCAGAATCATAGCAATGGTATGTTTATTTGATTTGAAGAAATAAAAATTTAAAAGAACAATTTAAGTTCTTGAACCTTAATAATTACCTCTTCTTAGATCAGTTACTGTCTAGGAATGTGTGCCCCCCAAAATTCATATGTTGAAATAACTTCCAAGTGATAGTATTGGGAGGTAGGATCTTTCAAAGGTAATTCAATTATGAAGGTGGGTACCTCATGAATGAGATTAGTGCCATTATAAGAGACTCCAGAGAGCTCTTTTGCTTTTCCCTTACCATGTGAGAATACAAAAGAAGGCCAGCTGATAACCAGGAAGCAGTATCTCAACAAGCTCAACAAACACTAGATCTGCCAGTATCTTGATCCTGAACTTTTCAGTGTTCAGAGGTGTGAGGAATAAAAGCTGTGTAAGCCACCAGGTGAATGGTGGGTCATATGGTGTTTTTTGTTGTTGTTGTTGTTGTTTTTTTTTAATAGCAGATTAAACTGACTAAGATACACAGAATGATTTAAAAAAATCAGTGTAATAGTGCTCATAATGTATGTCTGTACATTATATGTTCATTTAAAATTTCTCACCACATCTGGGGAAAATCAACTAAAAATATTGCATAATAGGTATCCCATAGTTGTTAATGTTTTCTAATTCTTTAATTTTAGTTTTGATTGGAATCAGTAACTCAAAATTTTCCAACACTAAAAGAAAATTTAGCAACATCAAGACTTTAAAATTATGTGATCACTTTTCTCCACTAACTGGCTTCCTGTGCTAACAAGTAGATTAACTAGTGACAGACTGCCAGATATATGTCCTGACATTTTATTCAACACATTATAGTTATAACTATTTTTTCAAATAAATATAGTTTGTGGTCACCCTATTTTTTTTTAGCTCTGCTCCATTTTGTCTCATTTTAATTATTCAAAAATATAGTTTTACTCACTTTTCAGGAAAGTATTTAATATTCCATTAGGACAGGTTTGAATAATCACTACTCACTATTTATTCTCAAGTTAAAACCACTAATAGTATAACTACCTATAGAGGTAAACACTAGAGTAGTTTTGATTGAATAAAGCATATATAGAAACATGTCAAACTTAATAGTAGTACTAAAATAAATGGGCAGTTATTTCAAGCTACTTATAACACTAAATTTCAAGAATTCTAAGGTGAAGCACTGATCTTTGCTAGATTCATATGAGAACAAAGAATGATAGCACTGATTTTGATTGCTTTCCTCTGGCTGACTGAAGAAACAGAACAGAAAAGTATTAAAAAATTGTACAGGCAACCATGATTAGCTGGGGACAGAATTGCTGTGATAAAGTCAGAAAGGCAGGTAATCAGCAGATCAGCAGAAAATGTCTAGGAAAAGCAAAAGGAAACATATATCCCTCACAAAAAGGAAATAATAAAATAAAATTGAATAAAGACAAATCATCAGTTTAAGTATGTATGTATAAGAAAAATTGCCAGTGGTTCTAGGTATGGCCTTTGAGATATTTTGCTTGTTTTAAAGAAAACTGTAATAAAATAGTAGGTATCAGTCAATAAAAGATTCTGTCAAAAAAAGTTGTCTGGATCAGGAAGAACATATCTTGTTTACAAGCTGTTAACACTTAAGAATACAAGAATATACATATAACTGATTCACTTTGCTATACAGCAGAAACTAACACAATACTGCAAAGCAAGTATACACCAATAAAAACAAAATTAAAATAAAAATTATTTTTAAAAATACAAAAATATAATGAGAATGATGAAAAAAGTATATAGTTCCATTATTATTGTGACTGAAAAAAAGAATAATTATACAAAAATGAGAATTAAGTGCTATGAAAAAAGTGATGGGAGATTACATAGACAAGAATTTGAGGTATGGATAAGAAGAAAGCTGTTTAACCTATAATTTAAAAATTCTCAGATGTTAGTTTCTCATGACATTTCTCTTGCTGGTATACTTATGACCAAATGTACATGAATGTATTTTGCCTCATCAGTTTTGCCCACTGATAAACCTGCATAGAAAAAAATTCTAAAGGTAGAGAGCTAGACAGCTATGAAGTGGTTAGGAGAATAGCTACTCAGTAATAGGGAAAAGGGTTATGGTTAGAAAATAACATGATAAAATAGTAATTCTGAGTATTGGTAAACTAAAGGTTGCAACCTCTAACATCCCACTCAAAAATTAGGATTTTAATAATTAAATGGAAATTAATATTGTTGCTATAGGACACCTAAAAATGTGTCAGGATACCTAGTTATACAAGTTACTGCAAATCTGACATTAGAGACATTATTCAAACCCTTTTGACAGTCAACCTCATGTTTTTGCTTTTGTGTTGTTTTGTTTCTTTCCCTTTCCATCTTAGATGACATAAGTCATCACATCATTATTGGTCTGGTAACACTACACATTTTAAGTGTTTTTAAATGTATGTGTAGCTCAGTTTCCATTCCAATCCCAAAGAAGGGCAACGACAAAGAATGTTCAAACTACTACAATTCCATTCCTTTTGCATGCAAGTAAGGTTATGCTCAAAATCCTTCAAGTTAGGCTTCAGCAGTATATGATCTGAGAATGTCCAGATGTACAAGCTGAGTTTCAAAGAAGCAGAGGAACCAGAAATCAAATTTGCAACACTCACTGGATTGTGTAGAAAGCAAGGGAGTTCCAGAAAAACATACTTCTGCTTCATTGACTACAATAAAGCCTTTGACTGTGTGGATCACAACAAATTGTGGGAAATTCTTAAAGAGATGGGAATACCAGACCAAGTTACCTGTCTCCTGAGAAACCTTTATGCAGGTCAAGAAGCAACATTTAGACCTGGACACAGGACAACTGAGTGGTTCAAAACTGGCAAAGGAGTATGACAAGGCTGTATACTGTAATCTTGCCAATTTAACTTACATGCAAGTACATCGTGTGAAATGCTGAGCTGGATGAATCACAAGCTGAAATCAAGATTGCAGGGAGAAATATCAACAACCTTAGATATGCAGATGATACTACTCTAATGACAGAAAAAGAAGACGGACTAAAGAGCCTCTTGATGAAAGAGGAGAGTGAAAAAGCTTGCTTGAAACTCAGCATTCATAGAACCAAATCATGGCATTTGGTTCTATCACTTAATGGCAAAGAAAAGCGGGAAAAAATGAAAGCAGCGACAGATTTTCTTTTCGTGGGCTCTAAAATCACTGCGGATGGTGACTGCAGCCATGAAATTAAAAGATGTTTGCCCCTTGGAAGGAAAACTATAACAAACCTAGACAGTGTATTAAAAAGCAAATATATCACTTTGCTGACAAAAGTAGATATAATCAAAGCTATGTTTTCTTTCCAGTAGTCATGTATGGATGTGAGAGTTGGTCCATAAGGAAGGCTGAGTTTTTAAGAATTGATGCTTTTGAACTGTGGTGCTGAATAAGACTCTCCTAGAGAGTCCCATTGACTGTAAGGAGATCAAATCAGTTAATCCTAAAGGAAATCAACCCTGAATATTCTCTGGAAGGGCTGTGGCTGAAGCTGAACTGCCAGTACTTTGGCCACCTGCTGTGAAGAGCCAACTCATTGGAAAAGACCCTGATGCTGGGAAAGATTGAAGGCAAAGGCAGAAAGAGTGGCAGAAGATGAGATGGTTAGACAGCATCAGCAACTCAGTGGACATGAATTAGAGCCAACTCTGCGAGATAGTGGAGGAAACAGGAGCCTGGCATGCTTCAATCCATGGAGTCATAGAGTTGGACATGACTTAGTAACTAACCAACAACAATGACAATTACAGTATGTATATATCTATTCCTCTATTTCTATGTCTATGTCTATGAGATGCCACATCCTTACTAGAATGACTATAATAAAAAATAAAGAATATAACATGTTGATGAGGACATAGAAAAATTTGAACCTTCGTACACTGCTGCTTAGGAATGTAAAATGGTGCAGGAACTTTGAAAAACGTGTTGGCAGTCTTAAAAATTTCAATGTAATCTTACACTATGACTCAGCAATTCTACTTCTAAATATTAATCTTCAAAATGTAAGCCTGTGTGTATTGAGAAAAAATACACAAAAATATTCATTGCATTGCTCTCACAACCCAAAGTTCATTAATTTAAAATGAATAAATTATGTAACATATTTAGTATGAATGAAAATGAATGAATTACATATATAAAAATGAAAGAATCTCACTTCATAATGGTCTATGAATGTAAGTAACCTAGACAGTTTTTTTCAGTTTAATTAAAAATACATGCAAATCTAACCTATCATTTTAGAAGTCTTGATTTCTAAGTAAGTGTACAAAGAAGGGAACACAGATAAGAAATTCTCATGGGCTAATGAGCAGCAACAAAAATTATGTTCTATATCTTGAGTTTGGTGGTGCTTACACAGTCACTGAGCTGACCAGTTATGATTTCTGCATTATCTGTGTCTTGTACCTCTCTATATATAATTTTTTTCATATGTCAGCAAATAAATATACACACATGAACCTATATTTGTGAATAATTAGCAAATTTGTATCCATAAATTATATAATACATGATACTAATATACACATTTTAACTTATGAATGCATCACATATGTATGATATAGCAAATATAGATAAATTTAAAAAAAAATTCTAATTCTAATTGGATCAAACAAAGAAAAAATCTAATTGGATCAAACACAATCTTTAGCAGTGCTAATCTCTGTGTATTGGCCCAAGATGAGGAATAGACATTTATTGCTTTGTCTCAAAACATTACATTTTTATTTTACTAAGTTCATTCATGTATTATTTATATAATGCTTAAATACACAATCATAAGTGTTAAATATATTTTTTCTCATTTATGTTTTTGTAATTATAAAGTTTAAATCATTTCAATGTAACCTGTGGCCATTATTGAAGGAATGATTTGTGGTAAAAATCAGTCAACTGTGTCAAGGCATTTTTGGACAACGAACAATATTCAGCAAGCAATAAAGTGAAATCTTGGTATTAATTTTTATTCCCATCTGCTGTACATCCTAAAATCTGCAAACTTTAAGAACTCAGCACATTTTTAAGGGATTTGGGGCTGTAAAATTACATGGAAGGCTTTCTCTCATAAATCTGTTTTTAAATTTTACAATTCAATATTTTATGATCCTACACCAGTCTATATGGCAGATACTTTCTACATTTCATTCATCTTGACAGCAGTGCCCTTTTACTTATTTTCAAAAGTGAAATCTAACCTCATAAGAATGTTCAAAACAATATTGTTCAATGTGATTCTAGTTATTTTTTTCCTTCTCAAAATAGGTAATGATATATATAGCATGCTCGTTGGTCCTATTCCACAATTATCAGAATTTCCCAAAAGTATTCTCTTTTCCTATCTGTATATTTGGTCATGTCTCAATTAGTTTTACTTAGAACTATAGATAACATTTTTTTTTTTGAGTCTCATGAGTTTAGTTCAAAAGCAAGATTAAAGATGAAAAATAGCATTTCTTTTGATTGAATGTAGCATTATTTCTAAGGTTTCCCTGTGAGATAATTGAGATACTAGGAGAAATTTCATCAAGGCCCTTAAGATTTCTACTAATAAGAAAAATGTGAGAGTGGGCAGTATTCAACCAAAATCCATTTGCCAAGCCGGACTGGCAAGGAAAGTGGTAAATATCTATAGCTAGAAATTAGAGTAAAGTAGGTTTTCATCTGAATATTACTATTTTGGTTTTCATGTATATTGCCTGGTATAAACAAAAATCACCTAATTTATTCAATAACTATTCATTGGCATGCACTATATTTCAGATATTTCATGAGTTGTGGGAAGATAGTAGGTAATATTGGATGTCTACTTAGAAATACTATGAAAACAGTTGTAAAACATATTTTCTATGAGATCTCAAAATTCCAGAAATAGCTATTATAATTCAATCTAACTACAGATCAGTCACAAATACTCCTGAAAAAAGGACATTGAAGATGACAATAAGGGCATCTTATTTCTATTTATACTTGTGGTTTAGTTAATGACACATATATATGGCCCTGACCATTTTATATTCTATTTTATTTTCTAAAAATATGTTCCCTTTTTTACATGTCATTTACCTTAAAATTCACTATGTTAGATGGCAAAAATGATAACACCTTTTTTCCATTCCTGTATTTACTCTCTACAATATGACCTTGAAATTCTTTGAGTTAAAAGGTGAAGGGTAGGCATATCTCTGGCGCAGGGTGGCTCCTCCTGGCCGCCGCTGACCTAGGACGTGGGGTAGCTCCTCGGTGAAGGGTAGGTATATCTCAGGTGCAAGGTGGCTCCTCCCGGCTGCCCCTGACCTAGGACGCGAGGTAGCTTCTCCCGGCCGCCGCCCCTGACCTCGGATGTGGGGTAGGTCCTCTCAGCTGTTCCTGCACCATCGCAGCCTGGCGCTCTTGGCCGCTGCCCCTGACTTCAGACGTGGGGTAGCTCCTCTCGGCCACACTTAGTGCTCCAGTCGCAGCTGCCCACGCATAGTCCCAGGGCGGCCAGGAGGAGCAACCTCACGTCCAAGGAGCTGTGGCTGTGCGGGTGCAGGAGGGCCTAGAGGACCTATCCCACATTGAAGGTCAGGAAGGGCAGCAGTGAGGAGATACCCTTCATCCAAGGTAAGGAGCAGCGGCTGTGCTTTGCTGGAGCAGCTGTGAAGAGATACCCCATGCCCAAGGTAAGAAAAACCCAAGTAAGATGGTAGGTGTTGCAAGAGGGCATCATAGGGCAGACATTGAAACCATACTCACAGAAAACTAGTCAATCCAATCACACTAGGACCACAGCCGTGTCTAACTCAAAGAAACTAAGCCATGCCCGTGGGGCAACCCGAGATAGGCGGGTTATGGTGGAGAGGTGTGACGGAATGTGGTCCACTGGAGAAGGGAATGGTAAACCACTTCAGTATTCTTGCCTTGAGAACCCCATGAACAGTATGAAAAGATAAAATGATAGGATACTGAAAGAGGAACTCCTCAGATCAGTAGGTGCCCAACATGCTACTGGAGATCAGTGGAGAAATAACTCCAGAAAGAATGAAGGGATGGAGCCAAAGCAAAAAGAATACCCAGCTGTGGATGTGACTGGTGATAGAAGCAAGGTCCAATGCTGTAAAAAGCAATATTGCATATGAACCTAGAATGTCAGGTCCATGAATCAAGGCAAATTGGAAGTGGTCAAACAAGAGATGGCAAGAGTGAATGTCGACATTCTAGGAATCAGTGAACTAAAATGGACTGGAATGGGTGAATTTAACTCAGATGACCATTATATCTACTACTGCAGGAAGGATTCCCTCAGAAGAAATGGAGTCGCCATCATGGTCAACAGAAAAGTCCAAAATGCAGTACTTGGATGCAATCTCAAAAACGACAGAATGATCTCAGTTCATTTCCAAGGCAAACCATTCAATATCACGGTAATCCAAATCTATGCCCCAACCAGTAACGCTAGAGAAGCTGAAGTTGAACGGTCCTATGAAGATCTACAAGACCTTTTAGAACTAACACCCAAAAAAGATGTCCTTTTCATTATAGGGGACTAGAATGCAAAAGTAAGAAATCAAGAAACACCTGGAGTAACAGGCAAATTTGGCCTTGGAATGCAGAATGAATCAGGGCAAAGACTAATAGAGTTTTGTCAAGAAAATGCACTAGTCATAGCAAACACCCTCTTCCAACAACACAAGAGAAGACTCTACACATGGACATCACCAGATGGTCAACACTGAAATCAGACTGATTATATTCTTTGCAGCCAAAGATGGAGAAGCTCTATACAGTCAACAAAAACAAAACCAGGAGCTGACTATGGCTCAGATCATTAACTCCTTATTACCAAATTCAGACTCAAATTGAAGAAAGTAGGAAAACCGCTAGACCATTGAGGTATGACCTAAATAAAATCCCTTATGATTATACAGTGGAAGTGAGAAATAGATTGAAGGGCCTAGATCTGATAGATAGAGTGCCTGATGAACTATGGAATAAGGTTCGTGACATTGTACAGGAGACAGGGATCAAGACCATCCCCATGGAAAAGAAATACAAAAAAGCAAAATGGCTGTCTGGGGAGGCATTAAAAATAGCTGTGATAAGAAGAGAGGAGAAAAACAAAGGAGAAAAGGCAAGATATAAACATCTGAATGCAGAGTTCCAAAGAATAGCAAGAAGAGATAAGAAGGCTTCTTCAGTGATCAATGCAAAGAAATAGAGGAAAACAACAGAATGGGAAAGACTAGAGATGTCTTCTAGAAAATGAGATATACCAAGGGAACATTTCATGCCAAGATGGGCTCGATAAAGGACAGAAATGGTATGGACCTAACAGAAGCAGAAGATATTAAGAAGAGGTGGCAAAAATACACAGAAGAACTGTACAAAAAAGATCTTCACAACCTAGATAATCACGATGGTGTGATCACTCATCTAGAGCCAGACATCTTGGAATGTGAAGTCAAGTGGGCCTTAGAAAGCATCACTATGAACAAAGGTAGTGGAGGTGATGGCATTCCACTTGAGCTATTTCAAATCCTGAAAGATCATGCTGTGAAAGTGCTGCACTCAATATGCCAGCAAATTTGGAAAACTCAGCAGTGGCCACAGGACTGGAAAAACTCAGTTTTCTTTCCAGTTCCAAAGAAAGGCAATGCCAAAGAATGCTCAAACTACCACACAATTGTACTCATCTCACACGCTAGTAAAATAATGCTCAAAATTCTCCAAGCCAGGCTTCAGCAATACATGAACCGTGAACTTCCTGATGTTCAAGCTGGTTTTAGAAAAGGCAGAGGAACCAGAGGTCAAATTTCCAACATCCGCTGGATCATGGAAAAAGCAAGAGAGTTCCAGAAAAACATCTATTTCTGCTTTATTGACTATGCCAAAGCCTTTGAATGTGTGGACCACAATCAACTGTGGAAAATTCTGAAAGAGATGGGAATACCAGACCACCTGACCTGCCTCTTGAGAAACCTGTATGCAGGTCAGGAAGCAACAGTTAGAACTGGGCATGGAACCACAGACTGGTTCCAAATAGGAAAAGGAGTGCGTCAAGGCTGTATATTGTCACCTTGCTTATTTAACTTCTATGCAGAGTACATCATGAGAAACCCTGGACTGGAAGAAACAAGCTGGAATCAAGACTGCCAGGAGAAATATCGATAATCTCAGATATGCAGATGACACCACCCTTATGGCAGAAAGTGAAGAGGAGCTAAAAAACCTCATGATGAAAGTGAAAGTGGAGAGTGAAAAAGTTAAACATTAAAGCTCAACATTCAGAAAACGAAGATCATGGCATCTGGTCCCATCCATTCATGGGAAATAGACGGGGAAACAGTGGAAACTGTGTCAGACTTTTTTGGGGCTCCAAAATCACTGCAGATGGTGACTGAGGCCATGAAATTAAAAGACGCTTACTCTTTGGAAGAAAAGTTATGACCAACCTAGACAGCATATTCAAAAGCAGAGACATTACTTTGCCGACTAAGGTCTGTTTAGTCAAGGCTATAGTTTTTCCAGTGGTCATGTATGGATGTGAGAATTGGACAGTGAAGAAGGCTGAGCGCCGAAGAATTGATGCTTTTGAACTAAGGTGTTGGAGAAGACTCTTGAGAGTCCCTTGGACTACAAGGAGAATCAACCAGTTCATGCTGAAAGAGATCAGCCCTGGGATTACTTTGGAAGGAATGATGCTGAAGCTGAAACTCCAGTACTTTGGCCACCTCATGTGAAGAGTTGACTCATTGGGAAAGACTCTGAGGCTGGGAGGGATTGGGGACAGGAGAAGAAGGGGACGACAGAGGATGAGATGGCTGTATGGCATCACTGACTCGATGGATCTGAGTATGAGTGAACTCCGGGAGTTGGTGATGGACAGGGAGGCCTGGTGTGCTGCGATTCATGGGGTTGCAAAGAGCTGGACACAACTGAGCGACTGAACTGAACTGAGGTATATCTCTGCTCATCAAATTTTGACTTGGCTCTGTGAATTTTTTTGACTGTTGGGAATTTAGCCAAGGTGACACTAGCAAAGCCTTTCAAAACACTTGATCATTAAGGCTTGCTCTCTTACTCTTGACAACCCTAGGACAACGGTGTTATTAAGCATGAATTAGCTGCATGCAAGATGAGAGACCTATGGAAAAGCATGTCTCTCTAACCCATGCATCCTAGCTATTCCATGACACCAGTCCCCAGGTGACCCACCAGCCAACTTCAGTCCATGAATAAGGCCAGGAGAGAATAGAGACAAACTTTTCAGTCACCCAAAGAATCACGAAAAACAATAATTTGGTTTCATTTTAAATCATTAATTTTTGACGTGGTTTTGTACAGCAAAACCCAACTGATACAAATACTTTGCTTCTTGCATGTATCATCATTCAGCATTTTTAAAAATTAAAATCAAGTTAAACTTAAACTTTACTTTCTCAAGGAATCAAGGAATTTTGGCTTCACAAAATTGATAAATCCAGAGACAACTATGTTTATATGTAAATTAATCATGGTTTCAAATGAAACCCATCAACAGGACATGATTTTTCTCTTTTCTCAACTTTGTACCTTTGTCATATTTGTTTGTTTCCTAAAATCTATTTTTCCCATTTTATTCTTCTACTCCAAAAGAAAGAGAAGAGAATGTATTTTTCAAGAAGCGAAAAATGTATGGGTGGCAAGAAGAGGAGCCTGGCCACATCACCAGGACCTTTGAGAGCACTGCAAGGCGGAAGACATTGTTCACTTGAAACACACTGAGAACTCAGAGTTAGACACTTTTGTGCGAACTATGGATATTGAAACCAAAACATATACACTTGTAGTCACATATACCTGGGGCATTTTAATTCAATCATAAGTCATATCGTGGATCCAGGGTAAATAATTTGTATAATCTTTTAAATTAGTTTTGACTTTGATTAATTCTTAAAAATTAAATAAAATTGTAAATACTACCAATTTTTGTGTTTAAAATTGTTCTCTATAGCTTTTTGTTTCTATATATACTCTGAAATGTGTAGTTCTTGATTTCACTGCATGCTTTTTAAAAAACATCCATTACAACAAATTTTATTTAGGTCCTTTTTATGGTAAATCCTGCTATATTTATACAGATAAATAACAACTAGAACTTTTTTTTTTTTTCAATTTTCAGTTGTATAAAAACAAAAACAACATATATCAGGTGGCCTTTCCTAAACAACTGCTTGCTCCTCATGTATCTAATATTTAGATGTAAGGATCTTGTGAGAGACAACAAAAATGTTATTTCCTCCAGAAAACATCCTTGACCAAGAACCAGATTGAAGAAAACAGTAATATTAAACTAAAAACCTGATTTTATTTAAACCTAAGAGTCATTATTTCATAGACTCTTTTAAAACATTGAATGAAAAGTCCTACAATTAGCAAAATATTTATAATACATCTGTAGGCTATTGATAATTCACACTCATCAAAACTTCTGCCCAGTATATTTTAGATCAATTGTTTTAAAGCACTATACTATTTTAAGCAATTAGAATATTTTAAAATACTAATAATGCTGTAAGAATTTTAAAGTCTGTAGGACAACTCTTGCCAGACTTTCCCTCTTGCAATGCACCATCAGTCTGGAAAATTGAAAAAAGTCAAGGTTTGCTAAATAACTGCTGCAGACTATAATTCTTCATTAAGTCATGCTTTTGGAGTTATAAACTTTAATATACTTTTCATGGCATTCTATATTTTACAATAGTTTCTTCCTTCAGCATCTACTTCTTTGACAACACTGAGTATATTTGTCACTAATAAGTGGCTTTATGTTTAGAAAAAAAAACTAAATAAATTCTCCACTTACTTTGTAATGAAGAATTACATCAGAAAGCACATTAATACTCACACTAAGCTCATAGCTCTGCCAAGTTTATTTTTTCTGGATGTCCAGATGTAATTGCACTTTTGCTTCTGTAGGATTCTATGCTACACACTCTACATATGGACTTAAAAATCAACCTCTTTATTACAAAAGTAGCTTCACTGATTAGGCAAAAATATTTCAATGTACCCCTTTCCATAATATGATAACAAATGTGTCTTGAATGGTCCATTCAGTTTGCAGAAATGTAGAAGTGACACATTTATATATAAAATGCTGTAGAAAAAGCACTCCTAGCATTTTTAAGGGGCTAAAATTGGGTGGCTCCGATTTAAACTCTTGCTTCACTGTGAATTTTGATCCCCTTGTCCTCTAGTGGCTCTAGACCTTGAAAGTGGATGTCTGTATTATTATACATTATCCAAGATTCTTCCAAAGAGTGAACTGGAGAAGAAAAATCATCCATCTTCAGTCCCCAGCAAAGCCCTCATTGACTTAAGAGGAATATATCAAAGTAAAATGGATTGGTCTATTACTACTTTAAGCCCCTCACGCTTCACAAAGGGATTTGCTAAATACTTTTATGGGGACTGCAAGGGTACTGCCACAGGGGCTTCAGAAAGCCACTGAACCTTTTGGTGATTGAAATGTACAGTTCTGCTGCAATGAATTAACATAATTGGAGTCAGGACTACATGTTTTTATAGGAGCTGATTATGTGCAGTTCCAATAGTATCATTACTTTAGCCTGTCTTATCCTTGAGGGCATAAGAAGACTTGGAAATGGGCTTTAAATATGATGGTTTCTCTGCAGGTGAGCAACTCTTTGGTTTGAGGTACATCAGCTATAATTTATAAAGTGCAGTTGGTGGCATTTAACATTCTAACTATATGTAATATTAAGATGTGTTAAGAAGTAATATATTTTGTGCACTATCTACCTTAGGAAAAAGTTCCAACCCATCTATTTTACAATAATCTACTGGAGATGCACAGGGCTTTTCTTCATGGTATATTAACCAAATGGAATATTAGGGTAATTGAGGCCAGAATCTATATTGCTGTAGATACATTTACCTAAAAAAAATCATTGGTAGACACAATATCAATAAAAAGCTGAATGTCACATGTAGACACATATTAAGTATCTAAATAGATTTTAAAAAATCATTTAAGTTTCATATATAGTAGCTTAGTCATTAATGTCTTCATGGAACTGTTTAGTTCAAAGACCCATATGAACCCTAACTCCATTATAATATTGAATTTTTTAATTATAATTTTAAACAGATATACTTAAGTATGGGCTTGCTTATTACTCTCAAGCAGATAATTAACTATGCAAACAAAACAAAAAACCCCAATTTATTTCCCTCCCCACAATAGCCTAATTCACTGTGTAAAGAAAAATGGTTCCTTTAGTCCAGGAAATAGAAACTTCATTTAATGATCCCACATTTTCCTAGACAGTAAGTAGGCATTAAATAAAAAAATCACTGGATTTCATTTAGAGTAACACTACAATCAATGAGTAGATGAATGCCGAATTATGGAACAGTACAATATAACATCTGAGTAATTTAGATTCATAGAAAAAGAATATGAATTATAGAAAATATATTAAGGCTATTTTTAAAGTAAGTGCAGTTAATCAAGTAAAACTCTTAAAAAACTATCTATTTGAGATGGTGACTCAATGATTGAGTGAAAGTGTATAAAGAGGAGTTTAACTGAGAGGCAAGCCAGGCCAGTTGTTTCCAGACACATATGATTGCTTTTGAAATATTTTCAGATAGTCATAACTGCTTAACAAATAATTTTCTTGCAAATAATTTATAGTGCTCACTTTTATGGTAATCATTATCTCTATCTCCAGACATTCTGTTTCAAACTTCAGTTGATCATAATCAGCCCAATGACAATGAATATAGGAGAAATGTGCACCCAATTCTTATTTTAAATAATGATCATGGATACTAATAATTACCTATGTATGTATTCCTTTGCCCCATAGACACATTTTATGCTTTGGAATACCTAGAAGTTAACTATAACATAATTGCCTGGATCCCATATGATTTTTTGCTTCAAGTTTCTTGGTAAAAATCCCAGTTGCCCTCTCCCTAGTTAACATACCCATCCTAATCTCAATCAAGGGAGATGATAGGGACATCTGGGAACAAACACTTGATCTAGTCTGAGAGAATCATTTTGGTTTTCTTCTTGGAGATTGGAATGCTGATAGAGAATGAGTAGTAAAATGTAAATATGTGTTGAGTGTCCATATGATTGATACCATTGTCAGTACTGATGATGGCTAAAACAGTGAATGTTTAAAAATTCTGGAAAACAAAAATGAAACACTCTGCCTAAGAAACCAGTTTCCAGAGGGAAAAATCAAACAAATGTATGCAGAGATGAGATGAAAAGACTCACTGCCCCTTAAAGAGATGAAAAGACTACAAACTTATTCTTTATTGTGAACACAATGTATTTCATGAAATTCATTCCTTTTTGTCTCCCATATTATAAGATATTCATAATCTTCAACTCATTATCTATTATTTTATAATAAAAATATCCATGATTACAATTCTGCATTAACAAAGATAATCATATGTAAGTTTATGTTATTTTTGAGCCCTAATAACTTTTCACTACAAAGAAAGCTAGTGGAGGTGATGGAATTCCAACTGAGCTGTTTCAAATCCTGAAAGATCATGCTGTGAAAGCTCTGCACTTAATACGCCAGCAAATTTGGAAAACTCAGCAGTGGCCACAGGACTGGAAAAGGTCAGTTTCATTCCAATCCCAAAGAAAGGCAATGCCAAAGAATGCTCAAACTACCGCACAATTGCACTCATCTCACACGCTAGTAAAGTAATGCTCAAAATTCTCCAAGCCAGGCTTCAGCAATACGTGAACCATGAACTTCCTGATGTTCAAGCTGGTTTTAGAAAAGGCAGAGGAACCAGAGATCAAATTGCCAACATCCGATGGATCATGGAAAAAGCAAGAGAGTTCCAGAAAAACATCTATTTCTGCTTTATTGACTATGCTAAAGCCTTTGACAGTGTGGATCACAATAAACTGTGGAAAATTCTGAAAGAGATGGGAATAGCAGACCACTAGACCTGCCTCTTGAGAAACCTATATGCAGGTCAGGAAGCAACAGTTAGAACTGGACATGGAACCACAGACTGGTTCCAAATAGGAAAAGGAATACATCAAGGCTGTATATTGTCACCCTGCTTATTTAACTTATATGCAGAGTACATCATGAGAAATGCTGAGCTGGAAGAAGCACAAGCTGGAATCAAGACTGCTGGGAGAAATATCAGTAACCTCAGACGTGCAGATGACACCACCCTTATGGCAGAAAGCAAAAAAGAACTAAAGAGCCTCTTGATGAAAGTGAAAGAGGAGAGTGAAAAAGATGGCTTAAAGCTCAACATTCAGAAAACGAAGATCATGGCATCCGGTCCCATCACTTTGTGGGAAATAGATGGGGAAACAGTGGAAACAGTGTCAGACTTTATTTTGGGGGGGCTCCAAAATCACTGCAGATGGTGACTGCAGCCATGAAATTAAAAGACACTTACTCCTTGAAAAGGAAGTTATGACCAACCTAGATAGCATATTCAAAAGCAGAGACATTACTTTGCCAAGAAAGATTCGTCTAGTCAAGGCTATGGTTTTTCCAGTGGTCATGTATGGATGTGACTGTGAAGAAAGCTGAGTGCCAAAGAAATAATGCCTTTGAACTGTGGTGTTGGAGAAGACTTTTGAGAGTCTCTTGGATGGCAAGGAGATCCAGTCAGTCCATCCTAAAGGAGATCAGTACTGGGTGTTCACTGGAAGGACTGATGCTAAAGCTGAAACCCCAATACTATGGCCACCTCATGCACAGAGTTGACTCATTGGAAAGACTCTGATACTGGGAGAGATTGGAAGCAGGAGGAGAAGAGAATGACAAAAGATGAGATGGCTGCATGGCATCACTGACTTGATGCACATGAGTTTGAGTGAACTCTGGGAGTTGGTGACGGACAGGGAGGCCTGGCATGCTGCGATTCATGAGGTCGCAAAGAGTCAGACATGATTGAGCGACTGAACTGAACTGAACTCTTTTCTAGAAAGTTAAAGGTTATCTGAACTACTTTTGACTGTTGACATTTAAATTGGAAATTCTTCAATATTTTGCTTTAGAAGTGTACAGTAGAATTATTTTTGAAACAAAAGCATATTATAATGCTAACTTTTGTAATTTGCAATGCAACTGTTTACATTTGTAATACTGAAATTTTAGTGTATGCAGTTTAAGTATAGTAATATAAAAGTTTCTCTTTCATATAATTTTCTATGTAGCCAAGGAATCAAGAGTAGCCCAACTGCATGGCTTCATTCAGAGATCCAATTTGGCAGTTACTTCTCTCCTCAAAAGTGTTTTTCCACTCTGTGTCTAAGGTAGCATTTATAGGAGTCTCCGCCCCAGAGCCAGTGGAAAGGAATGAGGAGTAAAACGAATGACAAGTAATTTCATTTTATGGAAATAACATGAAAGCTGCACATAGCACATGTGCTCACATTCCTATAGCAGGAATCAGTGGGTTGTACCAAACTGTCTGGGGGGGGTCTTTCAGCTTTAGCCATGCGCTGACAGACTATGCCTGTGCGCTCAGTCCTGTTCAACTCTTTGCAACCCCATGGACTGTAGCCATGAGACTTCTCCGTCCATGGAATTTTTCAGGCAAGAATATGGGAGGTGCCATTTCCTACTCCAGGGGATCTTCCCTACCCAGTGACTGAGCCCACATCTCTTGAGTCTCCTGCCTTTGCAGGCAGATTCTTTATCACCGCACCATCTGGGAAGCCTCCTTTTTTAGCCATATGACCTGCTAAATCCAGGGAATAATCTTCTGTTGTAATCTGTTTGTGTATATATTTTCTTGATAACAAAAAGGGTTAGAAACCCTGTTGGCAGAAGCCATCATACCGGGATTTTATCAATATTTAAATAAATATTTTTCACTCATTTAAGTGTATTCTATTAATGAATAAGCATAAATTTAGAAATGTATTTTAGTGTAGTAAACTACTAAATAAAATGTTTCATTATCTTAAAGGCCAATCTTTCCTGGTGCACATTTTTTTTGGAATTATGACACTACTGTAATTTTGTATTTTAATAATAAATGTGCTTTAAAATAAATAACAAAACCACACTAATACAAAATAGGGTGAGCTGCCATTTTTGGCATAATGTTCTAAGAAAATTTTGATATTAGATTACATTAAAGAGGAAAATGTCTATACTTTCAAAATCACTACAGTTCCAAATTTTTAATCACTGATGAACAAAGACTTATGGCTTCAGAGAAAGTGGAGGAAGTAAAAATGAGGGTGTTTCCTGGAGTAGAAAGGTTTCGATTCTCCATTTCATTTACACTGATTACATCAGACACAGAGACTAAAGTCTGAAACGTGTGGTTGATGTGAGAAACATAGGGAAAACTCTAAAGGAGAAGTTAGAACCTAATGGAAAGTAAATTTGAGTTATTTTTTAAAGCAGTGGAAATCAGTTTTCTTTTGAAGTCTTAGACAAGCAGAATGATATCAAAATCGCTACAACAGAAAAATACGCATGACCTGTGTACCAGTAGCAATATGTCTCACTCCAGTTCAGGAGAAGGTTTTAGTTTTAAGCTTCAGATGTTTAAAAGGAAAACAAAAATCCCCATTTGAATTTTGCAGTCAGTATAAAGATTAGCTTTTCAAATAAGTATAGTTTTATATCCTATACCTGGCCTCTTTATGGAAGCTTTCTTCCTTTTAGCTATAAGACTATAGATTTAGAACCCTGAATTCTTATCCAGAAATGTCATTATAGCTACATATTTGGGCAAGGCCTTATTTCCCTGTGTGTATATGTATGTATATGAATATGTGTATATATATGAATACATACATGTGAATATATATGCATATACCCTTAAATGATACATTGATAAGTTCTGTTTTTCTCTTTGGCATATTTATTAAAAATGCTGCATCATATTGTGGATGAGTTTTGTGGTGGAGATAGAAAAACCCTTAAGTAAGGAGGAAACCTTTTTTCAGATCACCAATTACTTGAAGTTTTTGTGGAAGGCAGGATAAACTACATAAAATAAGTAAAATTTTGCATTAAGTATAAGAAAATGTAATAAGTCTGGGACTGCACCCATCTTTGGCAGCTTTTGCTCTTGACTTGCACAGATCTTGTTGCGTTATTCATTTCTCAATGGTTATTCTCCCTTTTCCCACTCCAGCTCCTTGTACCTTCAAAAGCTCTGGTTTTACCAGAGGCCACACTTTTTTTTTCACCACACATTTCACCAAAGACACCGCACACTGAAAATCCTTTGATATCTTTCTCTGCCTTCTAAATCTTTCTCTCTTCCATGTACACCCGCCACCAGAACTCAGTACCGAGGCTTTCTTCTCACGCCTCCCCTCACACAGCCATTATGCCCCCAATGTAACTTCATTCTCACAATGCGAATGTCACATTCTATGACATAAACTTTTGTTCAGCCAAATGTATTTTGCCTAGTATTTCTCAAACCAGCTTCTGTGGTAGAAGTAGGAGAATGTGTGACTTGGTTCATTGAACCATAAGTAGAATATTAAACAACCTCCTTTCACTGGACTATGCATGCTCTGATTACCCTCTGATTAGAAGGGGTAATGGTTAAGAGAACAAATTCTAAAGCCATATTGCTTGGCTTAAAATCCTAACTCTTCCATTTATTAGTGAGGTAACATAAGTGTTCTCTGTTAGTACTAGTACTAAATTTTTGAAGGAAAGGGCAGTGGAAAAACTCAGTGAAGTAGAGCTGAGTTTTAACCCTGGCCCTGATTCTCACTGGTGTGAGCTGGGAAAAATCACTTGCTATCACTGAAAATTTCTTCATAAGAGAATATGGGAAAATATAAGCTTAGCAAGGAAACCGGGGTACATATAAACCTTGCTTTATATTTGGATTGGTGATTATACACATACACACACATGCCACTTAATAAATGGTAGTTACTACTGTCTTCAGTAGGAACTGAGGGTGAAAATCTAAGGGAAGCGGGAGATATAAAGAAAATTAAGTAACAGAACAAAGAATGCAAGGAGGTTGAGTTAACATTCATTTAACAAATATTTTGTCTGCCTATAAGTTCCTGCCACAAAGCTGAGCATTAGACCATGAACAACATTAGACTTTGTTCTTTACTCTTATTCAGCTCATTCTCTATGTTCTCTAGGAATAGTCTAAGAAATGTAAAATAAAAAGGGTGTGGCCTTTCATTGCTTATAGAAGCAATCTGGAAAAGAGATAAAGGAGAAAAGTATAGTCTTATTAATACAGTTTTTAGATAATCTTAGACAAATCATTAGAACTACTTAGAGGTATAATAAAAAGTAATAAACAACCTTTTATGGTCAATCATAATATATTACTGATAAGTTTATCGACATATATACTTTGAAAATAAGTCAGAAATTATTTCAACATGAAGAAAGTGAGTATGTGTGCATCTGTGTACTTGCATGCTTAGTCATGTCCAACTTTTTGTGACTTCATGTCCATGGGATTTTTCCAGGCAAAAATACAAGAGTGGGATGCCATTTCCTCCTCCAGGGAATCTTCCTAACCCAGGGATGGAACCCGTGTCTCGGTGTCTCCTGCTATGGCAGGCAGATTCTTTACCTCTTGAGCCTCGGGGAAGCCTGAAAGTGAGTATGTTTAACTCTAAAAGCATTTTAACAAAAGCAATATCTTATGAATAATTTGCATACTCGGAAGCTTTAAGATCAATACTGAAAAAGGGAAAATCAGATGTCAACAAAGGAGAGATACTAGAGACCTGAGATGCTAGCAAATCCTTGACTGTGTCTTCTAACCCCTGATGATTTATTTCTGAATCAACATTCTTGGCTGATTCAGAAAAAGCATTAAAAAAAGAGTCACATGACTATTATGTTTCTAAACTGGAAATTTCAGACATGTGTACTGGAACTTTTCACAATATTTCACCATTTCCTTGATTTAATAATCAAAATTGATATAACGATTTCAGAAAACACTTCCAGAATAGAGCTAAGTGTGAAACATATTTCACAAGTTGAAAATAAACTGAACCTTTGTGATTTTTTGTGAAGTAATGGAGCAAGTATATATTTTGATATTCAGGTAAGTATGCTATTAGCCTAGGGTGCCTTTGCTTTTCAAACACAACACCCAAGAGCTTTGTTAACATCTTTCTAGCAGACTTCTACACAAATAGAGCTTTGTTAAAGATTTCCAAACATATTTAAAATCATGTTTGGTTTCTCCTTTTAATTTTTGTATTTGAAAATATTTTTTAAAGTACTTCTATTTTAGATAGTTTGGAACCACTAACACCAGAAATCCCGATTAATTGTAGTATTCTAAAAATATATGTGTATAGGTTTGCGTGTGTGTGTGTGTGTGTGTGTGTGTGTGTGTGTGTGTGTGTGGAAAGACAGAAAGAGAGAGATTTCAAAGGAAAAAAATCATAATCACAAAGACCAATTTTTCCTAGATATTGAGATATAGAGAGCTAATTTCTTTATCTTCTGCTGAATTTTCTTTTTGAGAATTCATGAACAAAAGGGGGCAAAGATTACATAAAGAGGAAATCTGGTCATACAAGTCAATACATTGAACATGACTGAAGGAATATGCATGAAACAAAGATATAAATTTTTGAGTTAAGGAAATAAATACTATCTTCTCAATACAATACATAGAGATAAAACAGTGAAAGAAAGAGAGGGATAATGAAGAGTCGTTGAGGGTCTCAGGTAGCACTCCTAAACATCTAATTTGAGGATACAGAAAAGAAATAAATGGGAACCAACCAGAAAATTGGGAGGAAGTTAAAGTAGGAAATAAATGCTGAGAAATCTGGAAAATTATGAAATTGACAAATAAAACCAAAGTTTTGTTCTTTAAGATCTATTAAATTGATAAGTTGCTGACAACTCTAATCAAGAGAGAAAACACATTTATTAAATTTGGAATGAAAGAAATTATAGCTAGAATGGGAGCAATTAGAAAATATAAGAATATTACGAATAATTCTATGCTAGTAAATTTACTGGATGATTTTATTAAAAATGCAGCTGAAAAATATAGTAATTAGAATTCTAATACAGCAAAGAAAATTAAAATATAGTGAAATATAATACTCAAAGAGCACCATGCTCAAGATTTTCATAAAAATAAGAATACTTAATAACCTATAAACAGTGGTTCCCCAGATGCTGACTGCTACAATATCTGGTAACCTTGTATAAGCTATTCATTACCTTTACAATATTCTATAAAATATATAGCCTACTTTTTAGAATCTGGAGTAAAACATTAAAAATTATTTTTTGGAAATATGAAAAGTAGAATATTTAGATTAAGGAAAGATCACATTTATTCAAAGCAGAATATTAATACATCCAATATGAGATTATGCAGCTACACAATTTTCATTAAAGTATTTATATTAATTTTTATATAATATTGAATTCAATTTATATTGATTCAAAAATACTGTCTCCACATAATCAGAAGAAATTTTACAAAAGGATTAATTAAGTAGCAAGGGCTTGAATAAGACCTCCTTGAGTGGTAAAATCAGATCTGAAAAAAATGTTTCACCAAAACCCAACCTTGAATATATTTTGTTTAAAACACAAAATTTAGACTAAGTTTCAAGAGAGAGAAGTACTTAAGGAAGCTCCTGTCCTCTTGTCTGTTCAAATCATCATTCACTAGGATAATTATTATTTGGAAATGTGCCTGATTCATTTTCCTCACATGCTAACTGTTCATGGGATGGCATATCACAGCAATTACTGTCAAGAGAATTACTATTAAAAGAATCATTTCCCCTGTACTTATAATGTTTTCACTTAAAACAGAAAGAATAAAAGTAGTCATTCTATGCCTGTTATGGAGTGATCTGCCCCTAAAATCCTCACAGCTCCCTCTTGTATTTCTTTCAGGTCTTGCTAATCAAATATTATGTTCTCCTGCATTTTTGTTTACAATTACCTACTGTCCCAGGAGGATTATACATTCTTGCCCAGTTGGCTTCAGGTTTGGTCATGTGACTTGTTTTGTTCAATATGTGAAAAGATAAGTGACACATATTTTCACAAGCAGGAATTTTAAGCGTCTTTACATTGTTATGCCCATCTCACTTCCCTCTGTCTAAATGCCTATAATATATTTGTAGAAGCTGCTCTGTCAACCTGGGCTCCAGACGAGGACATGAAAAAGAGCCATGCTTGACCTGTGATTCATGTGAAGTGTTAGCAATAATTAAACTGATATTATAACCAACCTTGAAAACTTGCAGTTTGATTGATATCACATTATAATATACCCCAATTTCAGGGATACACCACCTCATATGATTTTTTTTCATACCATTTTTTTGCCCTTCAGCATATACATCTATATTTGTTTCTTGTCTGTTATTTTCATGCCTAAGAATATAAGCTTTATGAGGGTAGGGACTTTATTATTTTCATTGTTGAATCCCAGCACCTAGTTTAGTGACTATAATAACTATTAGCCAGATGGAAGACACATGGAAGGAGGAAGGGCATTGTAAACTAAAGTGGAGATCTCCGCAAAATGGCAGAGGAGAAATTCAAGGTGCTGGATTGCACCAACTTTATTTAGCTTTTCCAGTCAGAGGAAGAAAATGAATCAAAGTGGGATGGAAAGGAAATTGAAGAACTAGGTTATCTATTATAATTATCTATGAAGTTTGGAAATAATTAGGAGAGTAACATCACAAAGTAATTTGTTTGAACAGAGGGAGTTAAAAATAACATAGAGATGTATTAACTGAAATACAGGAGTGGAGTGATGGGAAATAAGATAGTAAAAGTTAAAGAGAACCATGAAGAATATAGGAATAGCAAATGTAAAAAACAACTAAAAATACAAAATAACACTAGCATTAACATAACAGACCCAAGGAAGAGATTCAGCTCCTTCCCCTAATTCTCCCACCTTCTATCCAAGACTGAGACATAGACCTCATTTGAAGGCATGGTTCTGGTTCATGGCATGGCAGAGAAGTTACTATGGTACTGCACCTGTAGAACTTGCTGGAAATATGTCCTCTAAGATGTGAGAAAGCTGTTGACTTAGCAGTGTCTTACTGAGGCACTCTGCTATAAAAATATCTATGAAAGCGTGCCAAGTGAAATTCTGGTTGCTATGAACCACAAGACTGAGTAATGAAGAAGCCAGCTATGCCACCACATCAGAACAATGAAGAAAATTATTTTTGCTTACAACATCTGTCCAACATCCTCTACTGCCAAAGCTTAAAATCATTCCAACTTGAGAAGATAATTAAAGGCCCTGGATAATTTTCACGGATCAGGCAATACAGAATGAATCTGGAGTCAAGAGGCAATATTTGGTAACTATCAGGTCAGGTGAGAGATTCTGATGATCATTCTAAGAGAATGATAAAAAGGGGCATAAACCTTTGACAGATATAGAGCCATTAACAAAGCAGATTTAACAGATATGATAAAAATTGGACGAGGAATTGAAGAGGAAAGAAGAGGAAAGACTCTTGAAGTTCCATCAGGGATTATTGGTTCCCTGAGGTGTGAAATTCAAGAAGAAATGATCCCTTGGAGAATCATTAAGAAGAGTGATGGGGAAGGAAAGAAGTAAAGTTGTAGACACATTGGATATGTTTTCAATATCTAGATGGAAGTAGACCATGGGTAATTGAATACAAAGATCTGGAGCTCAGGAGAGAGATACAAACACATGTAGGTTTTACATTTACTATTTAAAATAATTGTTAAATACCTGATACAGATATCATCAGAAAGTTGCTAGGTAATATAGTATGAGTTGGGTTATAAAAACCAAGAGGGAAAAGAATGAAAATAGAAGGCTGCCAAAGACAGGCACCTGCCTCTTGAGAAATCTGTATGCAGGTCAGGAAGCAACAGTTAGAACTGGACATGGAACAACAGACTGGTTCCAAATAGGAAAAGGACTACGTCAAGGCTGTATATTGTCACCCTGCTTATTTAACTTATATGCAGAATACATCATGAGAAATGCTGGACTGGAAGAAACACAAGCTAGAATCCAGATTGCCTGGAGAAATATCAGTAACCTCAGATATGCAGATGACACCACCCTTATGGCAGAAAGTGAAGAGGAGCTAAAAAGCCTCTTGATGAAAGTGAAAGAGGAGAGTGAAAAAGTTGGCTTAAAGCTCAACATTCAGAAAACGAAGATCATGGCATCCGGTCCCATCACTTCATGGGAGATAGATGGGGAAACAGTGGAAACAGTGTCAGACTTTATTTTTTTGGGCTCCAAAATCACTGCAGATGGTGACTGTAGCCATGAAATTAAAAGACACTTACTCCTTGGAAGAAAAGTTATGACCAACCTAGATAGCATGTTCAGAAGCAGAGACATTACTTTGCCAAGTAAGGTCCGTCTAGTCAAGGATATGGTTTTTCCTGTGGTCATGTATGGATGTGAGAGTTGGACTGTGAAGAAGGCTGAGCACCGAAAAATTGATGCTTTTGAACTGTGGTGTTGGAGACGACTCTTGAGAGTCCCTTGGACTGCAAGGAGATCCAACCAGTCCATTTTGAAGGAGACCAACCCCGGTATTTCTTTGGAAGTTCAGTTCAGTTCAGTCGCTCAGTCTTGTCCGACTCTTTGCGACCCCATGAATCGCAGCACGCCAGGCCTCCCTGTGCATCACCATCTCCCAGAGTTCACTCAGACTCATGTCCATCGAGTCAGTGATGCCATCTCATCCTGGGTCGTCCCCTTCTCCTCCTGCCCCCAATCTCTCCCAGCATCAGAGTCTTTTCCAATGAGTCAATTCTTCGCATGAGGTGTCCAAAGTACTGGAGCTTCAGCTTTAGCATCATTCCTTTCAAAGAAATCCCAGGGTTGATCTCCTTCAGAATGGACTGGTTGGATCTCCTTGCAGTCCAAGGGACTCTCAAGAATCTTCTCCAACACCACAGTTCAAAAGCATCAATTCTTTGGCACGCAGCCTTCTTCACAGTCCAACTCTCACATCCATACATGACCACAGGAAAAACCATAGCCTTGACTAGACGGACCTTACTTGGCAAAGTAATGTCTCTGCTTTTGAATATACTATCTAGGTTGGTCATAACATTTCTTCCAAGGAGTAAGCGTCTTTAGGGCTACAGTCATCATCTGCAGTGATTTTGGAGCCCACAAAAATAAAGTCTGACACTGTTTCTACTGTTTCCCCATGTATTTCCCATGAAGTGATGGGACCAGATGCCATGATCTTCGTTTTCTGAATGTTGAGTTTTAAGTCAACTTTTTCACTCTCCTCTTTCACTTTCATCAAGAGGCTTTTTAGCTCCTCTTCACTTTCTGCCATAAGGGTGGTGTCATCTGCATTTCTGAATGATGCTAAAGCTGAAATTCCAGTACTTTGGCCACCTCATGAGAAGAGTTGACTCATTGGAAAAGACTCTGATGCTGGAAGGCATTGGGGGCAGGAAGAGAAGGGGACGACTGAGGATGAGATGGCTGGATGGCATCACGGACTCGATGGACGTGCGTCTGAGTGAACTCAGAGAGATGGTGATGAACAGGGAGGCCTGGCGTGCTGCAATTCATGGGGTCGCAAAGAGTCAGACATGACTGAGCGACTGAACTGAACTGAACTGAAAGACAGGTACCCTAGAGAACTTTAGTATTTAATGCCCTCTAGTTCTCTTAGTTTCTGCCAGTTAGGATGCTTAGTGCCAAGTATTCTCTTTACAATGTCAGGAATTATACAGCACATAGAGAGTTTATCCCAACTGGAACATTCCATACATTTTTATATCTTCTTTTTCTGAACTATGGCAAACTACAGCATATGTGCTCCAGTACCTAAAACCAGTAGTTACCCACAGTGTAGACAATGGACTTTTATAATTTCTCATATAATGACTGATAGATGTGAACCAGCAGGAAGCAACATCATCTTAATAAATCAAGAGAGGTATCTGCACAGGCATTTATAGCTCTAGGTAGAATTAACTGGCTCTCCCAGGGTGGGATTTCTTGAGGAACCATTTATAAATGGGTTAGAAGATCCCTTGGGGAAGTCAATGTTGTTAGAAAGCCTTTGGACAAGAAGGCCCACTGTCTCCCCTTGTGAGCACCCCTGGTTTGGGCTCTTTCCTTATTACCATCAGAGTAGTCACAGCCTTGTCAATTATTATAAAAGCAAAAATTGTAAAGGAAAACAAGAAGAGAGAAACAGAAGAAATACCAAGTGAAAATTAATAAGAAAAAAAGATAAAAGTAAAACTGATTTTTCAGAGCAAAATATAATAAAATATTAAGAAGTAATTTTAAACAAGTAAACAGAAAAAATAAAATACATAACCAAAGTTAAAAGTTAAGGCAATGAGATTTAATAACCATTATAACAAAAACAATGCACATTTTACAGTGTGAAAGAAGTGAAAATTTTTTTAAATCCTCAGCAAAATATTAATATGAACCTATAAAATTAATAACAATTATAAAATATAAAACTATAAGTCTATAAGTTAGGAAAATTTTAAAAATAAATTTTCTAAAATGACAAAAATGCTAGTTCAGGAAATAAATTCTAAAGACATAGAGGGAAGTCCAAGGGGACTTTATGAAGTATATTCAAATAGGAGGCTGACAGGATAAAAATGACTAAATCAAACATAAGTAGGGCAGGGATTTTAATTCTCACTAATGTCTTCTATGTATCTGATTTCTGGTGTATCGTCCACCACCTTGAACTAACTCGGCCTAATCAATCTGAATAATGGCCTGCAGGCCTATGGTCTTGCTACTTCAGCCTTCATTTCAAATCAGAGAAACATGAAGACCCCAGCCACCTATCCAACAGTCTCAGAAACCCCAACAGTCTCAGAAATGGAGAAAGGGGAGATTTACTCATACATATTATAAGTCATTAGTGCATACTAAGCATAATCACAGAATTGTACTGTTGGAAAAAAAAAAGTAAAAACATAAAGAAGGAAAAAATAAAAAAGAATCCCTGGCAGTTAGTTCTGACATAGCTTATGGTGGAAAATGCCTATCTGTATATTACATACTTATCTCAAAATGACTTAATTAATTTCTAGGTAATTTCCTCATGAACATTGTAAGCAAAGCAGTTTAGGCAGTGACCTATGTGCAATTTCAATTATTGACTCATGTTTTTGCCATGATTTAATAAATCACAGGAGTATTAGTGATGTTAGAGTGAAACAAAATGTTTCAACATTACAAAGTTGTAGGTATGTACCTTAATTCTGCTCTAAGCTGCTTATGAGTTTTACCCCCTACTATATCATGTCCCATAGGATTCAATGTGTATGCAAGAGTAGAATGCATCTTGTGGGGCTAGAGTGAAGATTAAAAATAATACAAATGAACATCTAGCACAGAGAGTGAATTACACTCCTCATTTTTGTTCTTACACTTAAAGCTACTGAGTTTGCACTGCTCTGAATCAGTATTAATCTTCAGTCATAAACTAACTTGATTACTAACAAGGTTCTGCAAGGTCACAAGCAAGCCAATTAACTTTACCAATTGGTGTCACAAATGAACGCTCCTGCTCTTTAGAAATTCCAGTGACTTTCCTTTTGGATTATATTGTAGTCACTGAACAACAAAATACATATCTGATCATTGCAGTTAAAATAAGTGTAAGTGAAGTTGCTCAGTCATGTCCAACTCTTTGGGACCCCATGGACTGTAGCCTACCATGCTCCTCCATCCATGGGATTTTCCAGGCAAGAGTACTGGAGTGGGTTGCCATATCCTTCTCCAAGGGATCTTCCTGACCCAGGGACTGAACCTGGGCCTCCTGCGTTGTAGGCAGACGCTTTACCATCTGAGCCACCAGGGAAGCCTTAAATAAGTTAAAATAAGTTCTGTGCTAATTCATTTATTCTAGTGTCTTTTGCATTAGTACATTCTTATTCAGTAGCTAGTGTTGTCAAATCAATTGGTCAGATGACTGTTCTTAAAAAGATAAGGGGACATGGCAAGTCAGATAGAACAGCGGCATAGCACATGTGGAACTTAGTTATTTAGCACAATAGGATTTGCCTTTAAGGTAAGAAAAGTTGTTTTAAGTATCATTGATTTTTTACTTGGAAAATGTGTCCTATTGATTTTTCCATCCAGACCCTTAACTGTGGCTTTTAATACACCATTCTTGTCTATAATGATGACCAATGAAAATGATGGTTCAGGTAGGGAAAGGGTAAAACGAGGCTTTAAGAAATACTACCTAAAAGGGCTCCCTACCACACACACATGATTGTACTTCAAAGTGCTCCTTATTTCTATAGTGGGAAATAAGGTTCTTAGCTTTTTGAAACCATGTGGCAAGTATAAAAAGTAAGCAACTGAATTTTCTGTTTCCAAATATCTATGCTTTGGGGCAAATAATTCCTGGGTTTCTGCCAGAAATAAAGTTCAATTATTTGGAGGAGCTGGTTGTTTGGATTTCTGCATTTCTTTTAATCAGGCTTTGTTTCTCCCAGCTGTCATTAGTTGGTTTTACTTTATTATATTTTGAGAATTGGCATTCAAGCATTTGGAAATGCATTTATTTACTCAGTGTAAGAAATAAACAACAACAAAACCGCTGGAATTCTGAAGAACATTGCTTATCATCTGGCATTGCACAGTCAATATCCGTTGTGCTTCAAAGACCCTACTTCTATAGTGTTACCCACGGTATCCTCTGTAGACAATGCCTACAATTCCTTTCTCTGTGCGTCTTGCCTACTTTTCCCTCTTACTTCTCTTTCTTTTACTCTCTCCTTTCTTTGCTTTCTTTGTTTTCCCTTACTCTGTCCTCCCTTTTCTCCTGTTTCCTTCCTCTTTTCTGGCTTTCTTCTTTCTTGTTTTCATTCAAATTTAAAAGCTGCAAGAAATAATTTACATAAAACTTCAATATTTGTGGAAAAGGATTTTCAAGAAATAAAGTTTATTATTTGAACAGAATAGAATGAATTTGCAAAGACAATTATGTTAACATGATAATAAATATGATTCTTTATTTCAATAGCTTATGATTTTAGCTTTGCACCATGAAACAATCACCTCTTAAGCAAATCTTAAGTTCTCTGGGAATTTTCAGATTCACTTATCAAAAGAATATTTTAGTTAAGAGTACTAAATTTATCTTTTCCCAGACATTGATTATTGTCTGAAAGGAAGAAAGGTTACAATAACAAAAAAGCCTCTAATATCTGGACAAGTTACTAAACTATAGAACATTGAATTTATTATCATTCACAATATTAAAATTTTAACTATGAGGTTTAAGATATTCCTTAAAATATATTCTATAGAAGAAAAATCCCAAGTTTCTGCATTAACATATTAGTTAACTAAGTAGTATCATTTATATAAGCTGTTATGGATAAACTCAGACACCTATTATTCAAATATTGTTGGCCATTTAGTCTTTCCTGATGGTTCAGCTGGTAAAGAATCCACCTGCAATGCAGGAGGCCTGTGTTCAATCCCTGGGTTGGAAAGATCCCCTGTAGAAGGGAACAGCTATCCACTCCAGTATTCTGGCCTGGAGAATTCCATGCATTATATAATCCATGGGGTCACAAAGAGTTGGACATACTTGAGTGACTTTCACTTTCACTTCTAAGCCCTCATTGTATGCTTGATAACCACTGAGATAATGTAAACTACCTGTGGTCAAACAGAAATAATCTACTCCTTTTCCTCTATCAGTCTGGTGGCCGTTTTTTTTTTTTTTTTTTTTTTTTAAATTGGATATACTGTCTTTAAGAAAATAGCATAAAAAATTGGCTTTTTTAAACTAAGAGGTAAGTAGAAGAGACAGGCAATGAGATCATCTTCCAAGTAGGAGTTGTATATGGAATACGGTAGTCAGTGGGAGGCCAGCTTCTGGTGAGCTGACAAAATTTTAATGGATTTGAAAAGCAATTCTCTGCCCCTCTACAGTTTTATTCTGCATAACTCCAGGGAAAATTTAAAACAACTTGAACCTGTTACAGAGAAGTGATTATGTCATAAATTTTATACAAGCTTGATTTACCTGTTTGGAATTATGGTGAGGGAAGGGTAAGAGTGTCAGAAAGAGTGATACTCAAGGAACTAATTTTCCCAAAATTAAAGCAAAATTAAAGATTACTAATTAAACAGTCTAAGGTTGAATTTATTTATTCTCACATATTTATTTAAAAACAAATTATTAGGAGTGAATTCCAAAGGAAGTAGTTCAAAAAGAGTAGTAATTCTTTATGTATCTGGTTACTTCCTCTAATCTTCAGCAGTTTTCCCATTCAAAGAAACAAGAACATTTAAAAAGGCATACTATACAAAGTTGCTTTTTTTTTTTTTTTTTTTTTTTTGACCAATGTAACTGTAGAAGTGATGATCAAAACCGTGGATCTTCAGAAAAGCTTGAGGCGAATTTGGATTCAAACATTAAAAAAAAAAAAAAAAATCAGACTTTCTTTCTCACATAGTGCACCAACTGTGAGGAGATAACCCACGTCCAAGAACAAAAGAGAAGCCCCAGCAAATGGTAGGAGGGGAGAAATTACATTTAGAATCAAACCCCATAACCCTCGAGAAATGCTCAGAGGGCTCAAACAAACCTTGTTTGCGCCAGGACCCAGAGACCCCACAAAGCCCGAGGCAGAACTGTGTTTGAGTGTTTCCTGTGGAGGTACAGATCAGCAGTGGGCTGCTGCAGGGGCAGAGGCTCTGGGTGCAGCAGACCTGGGTATGGCATAAGCCCTCTTGAAGGAGATTGCCATGTGGATTCATGTCAATGTATGGCAAAACCAATACAGTATTGTAAAGTAAAATAAAGTAAAAAATAAATAAATAAATAAAATAACAACATAGAGCCGTGAGAACTTAAACAGGACTGGGAAACAAACTCTTGGTGGGCACAAACAGAACCTTGTGTGCACCAGGACCCAGGCAAAAGGAGCAGTGAGCCCACAAGAGACTGACCCAGACTTGCCTAAAAGTGTCCAGCAGTCTCCGGCGGAGGCGTGGGTCAGCGGAGGCGTGGGTCAGCGGTGGCGCGGGTGAGCGGAGGCGCGGGTGAGCGGAGGCGCGGGTCATCGGTGGCGCGGGTCGGCGGAGGCGCGGGTCGGCGGTGGCGCGGGTCGGCGGTGGCGCGGGTCGGCGGAGGCGTGGTTCGGCGGTGGGGCGGGTGAGCGGAGGCGCGGGTCAGCGGAGGCGCGGGTGAGCGGAGGCGCGGGTGAGCGGAGGCGCGGGTCGGCGGAGGCGCGGGTGGGCGGTGGCGCGGGTCGGCGGAGGCGCGGGTCGGCGGAGGCGTGCTGCAGGGCTAGGAGCTCTGAGGGTAGCAGGGAGTGCATGGGACCTTTTGAAGGAAGTCTCCATTATCTTCTTTACTTCCACCATAGTTTGGCTCCAGGTAAGTAACAGGCAGTGAACACACCCATACCCATTAACAGAAAATTGGATTAAAGATTCAATGGCCCTTGTTCTGAACATGGCCCTGCCCATCAGAACAAGACCCAATTTCCCCCTCAGTCAGTCTCTCCCATCAGGAAGCTTCCATAAGCCTCATACCCTTCTCCATCAGAGGGCAGACAGGCTAAAAACCACAATCACAGGAAACTAACCAATCTGATCATACAGACTGCAGCCTTGTCTAACTCAATGAAACTATGAACCATGCCGTGTAGAGCCACCCAAATGGACGGGTCATGGTAGAGAGTTCTGACTTCTCCATGTGGTCCACTGGAGAAGGGAAAGGCAAACCACTTCAGTATTCTTGCCTTGAGAACCCCCATGAACAGTATGAAAAGGTAAAAAGATAGGACACTGAAAGATGAACTCCCCAGGTCAGTAGGTGCCCAATATGATACAGGAGATAGTGAAGAAATAACTCCAAAAAGAATGAAGAGATGGAGCCAAAGCAAAAATAACACCCAGCTGTGGATGTGATGGGTGATGGAAGTAAAGTTTGAGGCTGTAAAGAGCAACATTGCATAGGAACTAAGGAATGTCAGGTCCATGAATCAATGCAAATTGGAAGTGGTCAAACAGGAGATGGCAAGAGTGAACATCAACATTTTAGGAATCAGTGAACTAAAATGGACTGGAATGGGTGAATTTAACTCAGATGACCATTATATCTACTACTGTGGGCAAGAATCCCTTAGAAGAAATGGAGTAGCCATCCTAGTAAACAAGAGTCCAAAATGCAGTACTTGGAGGCAATCTCAAAAATGACAGAATGAATTCAGTTCGTTTCCAACACAAACCATTCAGTATCACAGTAATCCAACTCTATGCCACAACCACTAATGCTGAAGAAGCTGAAGTTGAACGGTTCTATGAAGACCTATAAGACCTTCTCGAACTAACGCCAAAAAAGATGTCCTTGTCGTTATAGGGGACTGGAATGCAAAATTAGGAAGTCAAGAAACACTTGGAGTAACAGGCAAATTTGGCCTTGGAGTACAGGATGAAGCAGAGCAAAGGCTAATAGCATTTTGCCTAGAGAACAAACTGGTCATAGCAAACACCCTCTTCCAATAACACAAGAGAAGATTCTACATATGGAAATCACCAGATGGTCAATTGCTGGGGGCCAGTGTGACGAATCCCACCCGTGACAAGGTCATGCAGCAGAGATTTGATGGGCAAGGTGAGTCACATCTCAGGGTGTCCCCCTGGTATTTCCCAGGCATGTACCCCAAAAAACAAAAATCTGCTGGCCTTTGTACTCTGCTTTTTCACTTTTCTGACACTCTCTGGGAAAAGTTAACTCAGGGCTTTAGTCTTCTGCATTTGAAAGGGATGTTTCAGCTCAAACCCCCTCTGATAGCTCTCTAACTTGCCTAACAGGTTCCCCCAACCTCTTACAGCTTGTGAATTGCTTACAGCCCCCCAGCCGTGAGAGGCACAAAGCTTAAAAGCATCTTAAAGATACAGAGCCTTTTATAAAGAGCCAAAAATCATATTGGTGACAGGATTTCACTGTTGACTAAATGATTGCTGACAGGCCTCCATATTCTTTATCTTTTAGGCACCTGGGAGGATGTTAATCAATGTAAATGGGATATGGAAGAGGATATAATAGTTTTGATGTTAACAACACTAGACCTTTGAGTTAATTACTTTTCTTTTGTTATAATCACTGTACTCCTTTTACTTGTTATAAATTGCTGTATCTTTGCTGTGTAAGAATGTAACTTTATTTAGTGTTTTTCTGAGAATGGCACCAGACTTTGGGAAGATCAACATAAATAAGCCTTCTGGTTGACAAACCTTATCAGAAAAGGACTGTAAAATGTTAATTGGCCCTTTTGGCCGGAAGATGATGCAAATTACCTAAGATTTGTGTATACAACTAGGTATGCAGAGAGAAAAGCCTGGTTTTGATAAGAATCTGGGCTGCTAATGCTGCATAACTTTGTATTACCCATTGATCTCTATGTACAATCAAAAAGGTATAAAAGGCCTTTCTAGACAATAGAGGCTGGGCAAGTCATTGGAAAGACTGGTTTCCCCCGTTTCTCCTCTTTACTTTAATTTCAGGCTGAATTCCCATCTGGGGCGTGGAGGCTCACCATGTATACTTACTTGTCCCAGCTTCTAAGATCTGTAAGAGAGAGAGCGCAAGGTGGGGCACTCTCCGATATTCAAATGGACGCCGGTGGCCTAATGTAAATGGTGCAAGCTCCTTGTCTGGAACTTTATTGGCTTTCCACGTAAACCAAGTTATTCAGCCCCTTTTCTCCACTTAATTTTCCTACTACACTATTTCTTCCTAATCTAATCTTATATTAATAAATAAATAAGTTTTTTCCTCGCCTACTCCGTCTCCCCTTCGAATCACCCTGGATCCACTGGGGCTGGACCCTGGCAGTCAATACTGAAATCAGATTGATTATATTATTTGCAGCCAAAGATGGAGAAGTTCTATACAATCAGCAAAAATAAGACCAGGAGCTGACTCTGGCACAGATCATGAATTCCTTACTGCCAAATTCAGACTTCAATTGAAGAAAGTAGGGGAAAACATTAGACCATATAGGTATGACCTAAGTCAAATCCCTTACAATTATACAGTGGGAGTGAGAAATAGTTTTAAGGGACTAGATTTGATAGACAGAGTGACTGAAGAAATATGGGTGGAGGTTCGTGTCATTGTACAGGATACAGTGATCAAGACCATCCCCAAGAAAAAGAAATGCAAAAAAAAAGCAAAATGAATGTCTGAGGAGGCCTTACAGACAGCTGAGAAAAAAAGAGGAGCTAGAGGCAAAAGAGAAGAGGAAAGATATACCCATTTGAACGCAGAGTTCCAAAGAATAGCATGGAAAGATAAGAAAGCCTGCCTCAGTGATCAATTCAAAGAGATAGAGGAAAACAATAGAATAGGAAAGACTAAAGATCTCTTCAAGAAAATTAGAGATACCAAGGGAATATTTCATGCAAAGATAGTCACAATAAAGGACAGAAATGGTATGGACCTAACAGAAGCAGAAGATATTAAGAAGTGGTGTCAAGAATATACAGAAGAATGATACAAAAAGATCTTCCTGACCCAGATAATCACAATGGTGCAATCAACAACCTAGAGCCAAACATCCTGGAATGCAAAGTCAAGTGGGTCTTAGAAAGCATCACTATGAACAAAGCTAGTGGAGGTGATGGAATTCCAATTGAGCTATTTCAAATCCTCAAAGATCACACTGTGAATGTGCTGCACTCAATATGTCAGCCAATCTGGAAAACTCAGCAGTGGCCATAGGACTGGAAAAGGTCAGTTTTCATTCTAAGCCTTAAGAAAGGCAATGCAAAAGATAGCTCAAATTACTGCAAAATTGCACTCATCTCACATGCTAGCAAAATAATGCTCAAAATTCTCCAAGCCAGGCTTCAACAGTATGTGAACCATGAATTTCCAGATGTTTAAGCTGGATTTAGAAAAGGCAGAGGAACCAGAGGTCAAATTGCCAACATCCATTGGATCATTGAAAAAGCAAGAGAGTTCCAGGAAAACATCTAATTTTGCTTTATTAACTATACCAAAGCCTTTGCCTGTATGGGCCACAACACACTGTGGAAAATTCTTACAGAGATGGGAACACCAGACCACCTGACCTGCCTCTTGAGAAACCTATATGCAGGTCGAGAAGCAACAGTTAGAACTGGACATGGAACAACAGACTGGTTCCAAATAGGGAAAGGAGTATGTCAAGGCTGTATATTGTCACCCTACTTATTTAACTTCTATGCAGAGTACATCATGAGAAATGCTGGGCTGGATGAAGCAAAAGCTGGAATCAAGATTGCCTGGAGAAATATCAGTAAACTCAGATATGCAGATTAAACCACCCTTATGGCAGAAAGCGAAGAGGAGCTAAAAAGCTTCTTGATGAAAGTGAAAGAGGAGAGTGAAAAGGTTGGCTTAAAGCTCAACTTTCAGAAAACTAAGATCATGGCATCTGGACACATCACTTCTTAGAAAATAGATAGGGAAACAGTGGAAACAGTGGCTGACTTTATTTTTTTGGTCTCCCAAATCACTGCAGATGGTGATTGCAGCCATGAAATTAAAAGATGCTTACTCGTCTTTTAATTATGACCAACCTAGACAGCATAATAAAAAGCATAGACATTACTTTGCCAACAAAGGTCCATCTAGTCAAAGCTATAGTTTTTCCAGTGGTCATGTATGGATGTGAGAGTTGGACTCTAAAGAATGCTGAGTATCAAAGAATTGATGCTTTTGAATTGTGGTGTTGGATAAGACTCTTGACGGTCCCTTAGACTGCAAGGAGATCCAACCAGTCCATCCTGAATTAAATCAGTCCTGAGTATTCATTGGAAGGGCTGATGCTGAAGCTGAAACTCCAATACTTCGGCCACCTGGTGTGAAGAACTGACTCACTGGAAAAGACCCTGATGCTGGGAAATGCTGAGGGCAGGAGGAGAAGGGGATGACAGAGGATGAGATGGCTAGATTGCAGCACTAACTCAATGGACGTGGGTTTGAGTAAACTCCAGGAATTGGTGATGGACAAGGAGGCCTGGCATGCTGCAGTCCATGGGGTTGCAAAGCGTCGGACACGACCAAGTGACTGAATTGAACTGAACTGCACCTCTTTTTGCTTACAATGTAACAAAAGTAATATGCATGAAAGAAGATCTCTAAAGCAGACAATTAGATCATAACCTTCAATTTTGCTCTCTACTGAAGACCTGCACTCTGGCACCAGTAGTCTAATTCCTCTTTACAGCTCTAAGACCAGCAGTGTCATTTAAATTCACACACTTAAATATGATATTCACAGTATTTATCCTCAGAAAACCTGGTAACTATAAATGAATCTTTGCTAAATCCTTGGTACATCAACCACATAAATCCTTTTCCAAAGCAATCAGTAATCCATTCAACTTTAAAATATTATTGATGTGGCATGCCATATTTACAAAGCATTCTATTTTTTCACAATATCTTTTCCTTAACATCTTCTGGCATTTTATTCCTTGCTCTTTTTTGAAAGAAAATTGAAGAAAAATAGGCTCTAACATTACTGAGTATTATTACTTTATTAATCTTCATTTTCTATAGATTCTGTCATCTTCTCTGAGACGGTTCACCCACAAAATTATTATTTTATGAAAAGCAACAAGAATTATAACAAGGGACACCTTTGTTTCTCCAGAAGTGTTTTGGTAATTAGAAACATGAAGACAGCTTTGTTCTCTAAGAACACTTCTGAGGAAAATGTTTGAAGTATATTTTTCTGAGCTGTCATGACTTAGTACACCAACCAGTCTTCATGACATGCTCTGAATCAGATATCCCTAAGTAATGAAGCAGCATTAATTTTTCCCCCAAATTAATGTTTGCCAAACCTTTATCAGTCTAATAAACATTAAACAGATCATATGAGTTAAAAAAAAAAAAACCTAGTTCTTAAAATGATATTATCTCCATTCAAATTAATTTTCACAGAGCTGAAGTCCAACATTTCTCCTAGCAGACACAGCTGTCATCAGAATCAACAGTAGCTGGTACTGAATGATCTGTTACCTAGTGGTTAAGAGACGCATTATAAGCATCTGGGAAGCTTTTGATCATGTCCTATGTGGAATTTGATCTTTGCGACCACTTGATGTCTATTTCTTATATTTTATTAAACTTCCATAGTACAAAAGACACGAAGGATAGCTATTTAGTATAGTCTATAAAATATGCACAGTGGAGATTTTTTATTTTTTGGCCACATACAAAGTAAAATCTTAAGAGGGCAAGTATATGACTTAAGAGCAAAGGTGGGGTTAAGAAGTGAGAACAGAGTCACTGTGAAATCACAAGAAAGACTAGTAGAAGTAAAGGGAGACGGTGAAGCACACACGTCATGCAGCAGACACTCCGATCTATAGAAACAACACAACAGCCAAGGGAAAACCCAGGTCACTGTGTAAACGACTGGGATTTCATTTTGATCCAGCAGGACAACTGGTTAGAACACAAAGACCTAGACTGACAAATCTTGCAAATCACTAGAATCCACACTCTTTTTGGTTTGTTTTATGTTTTCCTTTTTGAATAATCAAGTGAACCGGATCATGGCTTGGTATAAGGGAAAGAGATTTCAATGTCTAAAGCAGGTGTCAGTAGATGTTTTCCATAAAGATTCAGATAATAAATATTCTAGGCTTTATAGGCCTTTCAGTTTCTGTTACTACTATTCAAATTTATCCTTGCAGTGTGAATGAAACCATAAGCAATACATAAACAAATGAACATGGCTGAGTGTTAAGCTGCTTCAGTCGTGTCCAACCTTTACAACCCAAAGGACTGGAGCCCACCCATGGGACTCTGCTGTTCATGGGACATTCCATGCAAGAATATTGTAATATTGAAATGCCAGGCCCTTCTCCAGAGGATCTTCCTGGCCTAGGGCTCAAATCCGCATCTCTTAAGTCTCCTGCATTGGCAGGCAGGTTCTTTACCACTAGTGCCACCTGGGAAGCCCTAATAAAGCTTTATGGACACAAACTTGAATATTCATATGGTACAAAATGGACAGAGGAGCTCCATGGGCTACAGTTCATGGGGCTGCAAACAGTCGGACACCACTGAGCAACTAAGCACAGCACAACAGATGGTACAGACTATTCTTTGTTTTTTTCAACCATTTAAAACCATGTAAAAACTTTTTTAGTTCTCAGAATTCACAAAGACAGACACTGGCCAGCTTTGACCTATGGGCTGCAGCTGCTGGCTCATAATCTAGAGAAATGCTACAAAATCTGTGTTATAAGTGAGCAGGTTGGATGCTGAAAATATACAAAACAATAGCATCAGCATCTTGAAGTAGTCTCAGTTTTTCTGACACAAGAGCATGTGACTTAGTTTAGTGACAAAAAAGAACTTAAACAGATTTGGCAGCTTGTCCTAGGACATTTTCTATTTGTTTATACTTGCTTCAACTACTATAACTACTATTATAAAACTATCTGAGTGACTAGATGGATATTTTTAAATACTTAGCTATGTCTTATTCTGTGAAATACATATAGATATAACATGTCTAAAAAATGGAAAAGTGTGTCTTATTATATGGTAGTTATTTGAATTTCAGGCTGTAGTGCCAAGATGAAAGTAGCGTATTTAATTTTAAAGGACATTTAAAATTTTAAGGTAGTATATGCCATGGTTAAGGGAATGTTTTATAGAAACAGATTGTGTAGACATAAGTCAAAAATTCTCACATTTATTACCATGTGACTTTGAACAGGTTACTTTCCTAAACTTTTGCCTTAGTTTATTCATCTACAAAATGGAGATATTCCATAGGGTTTTTTTTGAGTTCACTTATATAAAATGCTTAGGAAAAGGACTGACACAAAGTAAGCTTTATAAAGTTTGGTTTGCTATCATTGCCAGAAGCACCGACTCATGTCTAATTTCTTCATTCTCAGAAAGTCCTTTTGTGTAAGCAAACAATAACCCCACCCCCTCCCCCACCCCAAGCACACACACATACACACGCACAAACACGTAATTTTGGTTTGCATGATAAATTAAGTGATCCAGATAAACTTCTTTTAGGTGAAATTTAACACTTATCTTGATCAGCCATCACTATAACACCAATGTCCTAGCTATATTCTATATTTCAATATGAATAATAGAACTTATTTTAAAATATAAAAGAATATTTAATCTCTTAGAGGGTATAATAGAGATGAAGTTATATCTTACACTAATAGACAGTTAAATGGTTAGTTTAAGTATATGGGTTTATGTAAAATCAATTAATTACCTTTAATTACACTGAAAATTTTGCCTGAAAAGACTGGGATAATTTTATTTTATTGACAGGTTACTCTTCCTCTTATTTAAATGACTCAGTATTCTGACAATTATATCTGCATTTCTAATTTTAGCATAATATTTATATTTATTCTACATTAACATTCATTATGCAAGGTTATGAAAACAAGCAATGGCCCCCTAACTTTCATAGACAAGAACCAGTCTTATGGTAAGGTATTTCAATGAATAGTGAATAAAACTAGAAGAAAACAACAGAAGGGGAAAGACTAGAGGTCTCTTCAGGAAAATCGGTGATATCAAGGAAATATTTCAACCAGGACAGAAAACAACAGAGACCTAGTAAATGCTGAAGAAATCAAGAAGAGACGGAAAGAATACATGGAAGAACTGCACAGAAAGGACCTTAATGACTCGCATTACTGCGGTCGGTCCCCCAGAGCCAGACATTCTGGACTGTGAAGTCAAGTGGGCCTCAGGAAGCACTGCTATTAATAAAGCTAGTGAATGTGGTGGAATTCCAGTAGAGCTGTTCAAAACCTCACAGGATGATGCCAGCAGGGTGTTGCATTCAATATGTCATCAAATCTGGAAGACCCTGCAGTGGCCACAGGACTGGAAAATTCAATCCTCATCCCAATTCCCAAGAAGGGTAGTACTAAAGAAGGTTCAAACCATCAGACAATTGTACTCATCTCCCATGCAAGTAAGGTCATACTTTAAATCTTACATGTTAGGCTTTAGCATTATGTGAACCAAGAACTTCTAGATGTCCAAACTGGGCTTAGAAAAGGCAAAGGAATCAGAGATCAAATCATCAACATTTGCTGGATCACAGAGAAAGCAAGGGGATTCCAGCAAAACATCTACCTCTGTTTCATTGACTACACTAAAGCCTTTGACTGTGTGGATCATAACAAACTGTGGGAAAATCTTGAAGAGATGGGAATACTAGACCATCTTATCTGTCTCCTGAGAAACCTGTATGTAAGTCTAAAAGCAACAATTAGAACCCTGTATGGAGCAACTGATTGGCTCAGGACTGAAAAAGGAGTATGGCAGGGCTGTCTGTTGTCACCCTGTCTGTTTAACGTATATGCAGAGCACAGCATGAGAAATGCCAGGCTGGATGAGTTAAAGCTGGAATCAAGAGGGGTAAGAGAAACATCAACAACCTCAGATATATAGATGATACCACTCTAATGGCAGAAAACAAAGAAGAAATGAAGAGCCTCTGAATGAGGGTGAAGGAGGAAAGCGAAAGAGCAGGCTTAAAACTAAATATTAGAAAAACTAAGATCATAGCATCCAGCTCCATTACTTCATGGTAATTAGAAGGAGAAAATGTGGAAGTAGTGACATATTTCCTCTTCTTGTGCTCATCTTTCACTGTGGATGGTGACTGCAGCCATGAAATCAGAAAGTGATTGCTTCTGGGCAGGAAAGCTGTGACAAACCTAGACAGTTTGTTGAAAAGCAAAGGCATTCCTCTGACAATAAAGGTCTGCGTAATCAAGGCTATGGTCTCCCCAGTGGTCACATACAGCCCTGATAGCTGGACTGTAAAGAAGACTGCACACTAAACAATTGATGCCTTCAAACTGTGGTGCTGAAGAAGACTCCTGAAAGTCCCTTGGACAGCAAGGAGATCAAACCAGTCAGTCTTAAGGGAAATAAACTGAATACTTATTGGAAGGGTTGATGCTGAAGCTCCAATATGTTGGTCATCTGATGAGAAAAGCAGACTCACTGGAAAAGTCCCTGATGCTGGGAATGATTGAGTGTAGACGTTAACAGGGCATGTGAAGATGAGATGACTGGATGACATAACCGATGCAATGGGTGTGAACTTGGGCAAACTTCAGGAGATGGTAAAGGACAAGAAGGCCTGGCATGCTGCAGTCTATGGGGTTGCAAAGAGTTGGACACAGCTTGGTGACTGAACAACAATTTATTTCAATAATCGGGTTGTAGTTTTCAGATTAAAATATTTATATATGGTATTTGACTGCCACTAAAATATAAAACATTTTATCATCTTGTACCATTTTAAAAATAAATTCTAAAATGAATGCTTACATTTTAACATTATACAAAACCCAATTTTTGAGACACAACTAATAAAGAAATCATGAAAACAACACATATTAAAAATCCAGATAAACCATAAAATGCAAATATATATACATGGGGCTTGCCAGGTGGTGCTAGTGGTAAAGAATCCACCTGCCAATTCAGGAGAAACAGGATTGATTTCTGGGTCAGGAAGATCTCCTGGAGGAGGAAATGGAAACCCATTCCAGTATTTTGCCTGAAAAATCCCATAGACAGAGGAGCCTGTCAGGCTACAATCAATGGGATCATCAATGGGGTCACAAAGAGTCAGACATGACTGAGCAACTGAGCATACAAACATACACACACACACATATGCGTATGATACACACATTCTTTTGTCCAGTTTCCTATATCATTTTTAGAACAGAAATGGAAACACAGTTAACCTAAATTTATCTTTTTTTAACCTGTTAGGTATCTATTACTCTTCCTGTCCTTAGGTGATAGAACTTTAAAGATTTAAAAAGAATTTAAAGCTTATGCTGTGTCCTTAAGACTGTGCTACAAATACAGGTCATAGAATTTGCATGCAAAGTTTGCATTGCTAGTCCAAGTCTCTTGCCCACTATACAAGAGATGACCTGTATTAAATTACACTACAGCACAATCTGATGATGACATTTTTGTCTGACATGATTGGAGAATACATATACTGAATTTTTCAAAAATGGAAATTGACTTTTGGGTCCCAGAGAAACATTTACGTTAATCATTTTCTTGATAGAAATCTTCTGGAAGACTATTAACACTTCCCTACATTCTTAAAAAGAGGCCACTAAAGGGAATTTGCTCTTATCTTGATCATTTACAGCCTCCATCTTGAATATCCATCATGCCCTGTGGTAATGCCTCAGCTGCCGAGCTGTCAGCTGTCATGGTCTGCTATCATCCTACTTGCCTCTAACAGCCTTCTGTTCTGATTCCTCTCAATGACTCTGGGTCAGAGAACCAGATGACCAAGGCTTTAAAGGATATATGTAAAGATCCTAAGTTTCCTAACTATAAAGTTACTATACCAGACCTGTAGTTTCCCAATACTGACTGCATGTTCGAATTACTTGGGGAACCATTAAAAACAAATAAATAAATACTGCCCAGATTCCACAGCAGATTCTGTTTAATAGATCTGAAATGGAGCTTCACCATTGGTATTTTCAAAATGCCCCTAAAATGTTATGTTTTGCTCTATTTTTTTTTTTCAGCCAGGTTTGTGATAGCAGTAGATAATGTATAAAATATCTTTAAATCTGAAACATATTGTTTTCACAGTTACCGAAAAAGTAAATCTCTAAATGAAGGTCTAAACACTATACTCCATTTAGTTTCTGGCTAAGTCGAATATATACATGTGTGTGTTTGTGTGTCTGTGTCTGTGTGTGTTTGTGTGTCTGTGTCTGTGTGTGTTTGTGTGTCTGTGTCTGTGTGCGTGCATGCTCAGCTCCTCAGTAGGGTCCGACTCTTTGCAACCCCATGAACTATAGCACACCAGGCTCCTCTATCCATGGGATTCTCCAGGCAATAGCACTGGAGTGGGTTGCCATTTCCTCCTCCAGGGGATATTCCAGACCCAGGGATTGAACCTGCAGCTCCTGCATTGGCAGGCAGGTTCTTTATCACTGAACCACCTGTAAAGCCCATACATATATATACACACAGATATATGTATGTGTGTGTATACATATATATCTGTGTGTGTGTGGGTATACATATATATATATACATATATATATATATACACATATTTTTCTTCAAGTCATAATTTCAAACTAGTATACAGTTCTGCATAGTTAGGTAAAGTTTTCCTACTTTCATCAAAACTGCTCAGTATTTCCTCTCTAATTTTTAAAATTACCCTCTACATTTCTCCAACTAAATTCTTAGATTTAGGTTTTAAAAACTTAAGCAATGAAGGTAGCAGTCTAACATTTTGGAAGTGTCCCCATATATATAATTTTATGTCTTTAATATTACAAGAAATTATTTTGACAATAATCTTCCCTTCTTTCCTTGGCAACTTTTTATTTCTATTGCTATGTGTTCCCCATGCACAGAATACAGGGAAACAAAACAAAAAACCTTCTATATCAATGGAGTTCATAGGTGACTATGAAAAACAGCAAGAAGCATGCAGACAGCTGTGATTTATGTGCTAGAGATATTGTAGATTACTGTAACAGTACAGATTGGGTGCAACTAAACCAACCTGGCAAAGATAATGATTCCTAGAGGAAGTTAAGGTTGAATTTAATCTTGAAAAACCCATCCAGGTAAAGAAGGAAAGGGTCAGAGGCAGGACACTATCAGGAGAAAAATATGTGCCACTTTAAAAAGATTTAGCAGTATAGAATACTCCGGGGGATTTCAAGTATGGGTTAGATATGAATGTTGGGCAGAAGAAAAATAGAAGAAAATATAAAAAGTTGAGTCTTAAAGAAGCAGTTAGTTTGGAGCTGGTGTATGGAGGAACCTAAATGTCCTATCAGAGATGTTACATTTTTACTATAATCACAATAGGAGGGCACTGACGAATCTTAATGTACAATCCAAACACATAAGTAATTCACATTTTATGACAAAACATTCAAACATGATTGTTATTTAACTATATTACCATTTATGAATTTTTACAAAATAATGACACACCCTGGTTGGAGACTAACCATTTGGAAGTCACTGTAATAATCATGAATAATCAATAATCATTTATCTTTTTGGAGAATCTATGTAGATGGATTTGCTATTTATAAGCACTGAGGCATGGAGCATAGGAGTAAAACTGAAGAGGATGGAAAAGGTAATTTTCATTTCATTTTGTTGATACTGACAATGATATAGTCAATTAAATGCATTCCATATGTATATATTGCTTCGCTGGTGGCTCAGATAGTAAAGAGTCCTGTAACGCAGGAGACCTGGGTTTGAGCCTGGGTCAGGAAGATCCCCTAGAGGAAGGCATGGCAACCCACTCCAGTATTCTTGCCTGGAGAATCCCATGGACAGAGGAGCCTGATGGACTGCAGTCCATGGGGTCGCAAAGAGTCAGGCATGAGTGAGTGAATAAGCACAGCACATACTGAAACCATGTACAAGCCTCCGTGCCCTTGTATTCTGAGATGAAACGTTGGCTCAAGAGTTAATGATTGGAAAATGTGAAGATGTAGAAACCAAGAATAGCTCTTGGGCTGGGAAACCGGTGACAGTTTAGACTATAATCCTGCCACACAGCAGAATCGCCAAACTCCCAGTTCCCTGAAAGATACAAATACAGGCCTGACACACATTCCTAAGTCATTTTTACAGGAAACAGATGCCACCACCAGATGAAAACTGATGACCACAAGAACATAGACCCTAGACTGTATGAAACAAGAAGACTGATGATCCTAGAAGCTTCACCTTGATGCCAAAGCATCCAAGAATTGTCTATGAGCTGATCATGCCCTGCTCCTTGAATACTGTGAAACGCTTCACTACCCCTCCAGGCTGGGTCACACAGTCTCGAGGGCATTAGCCTGTTGTGGTCCCTCTGGCAAAATAATAAAAGCTATTCTTTTCTGCTTTACTCAAAACTCTGTCTTCATGTTTCTATTTGGCACTTCGAACACAGGGCTGAGTTTCAGCATCAATACTAAGGACCTGAGCCCAAGAGAGAAAAAGAGCATATGAACATGAAGAAACAAGTCCACAGGGTATTTGAAACTATAGTTTTATGAAGTGAATATAGAGATTGAGATTAAAGGACAGAATTCTCAAAAGCATCAATATTTAATACGCAGGTGAAGGGACAGAGCTCTGTAAGAGGTGAAGAAGAAATAACTAGAAAGGTAAGAGAAAAACCAAGAGAGACCAATATTAGGGAATCCCCAATAGGATATCACAATCCCCCAGATTGTGAGTTGTGAGGAATATCAAACGTTGTACACAGTGGAGAGACTGTTTATAGTGACAGAGCAGAGGAGAACAGCCAGAATACTGAGAGTTGAGAAATAAACACCATGTGAAGTAGTGCATTTTTTTTTTATTAAAAGAAATGTTCTACATGTACTTAGTTACAGGTTTTTCAAGCAATATTTAATTAGATATTTTCTTATTTGAGAAACTATATAGTCACTATAATGGCCTTCTTGAATTCAATAAAAAACAGTTACTTTCTTCTTCCATCAGTCTTTGAGATCACTTAACTTCATTTATCTCAAAGAAATTTCAATAAACCTCCTGTTCAGTCACCAATATCCTGCTGGTTATTAGACTGCAAATTCCCACTTTGGGAGTTAACACTATCCTCATCTCTCATTTTCTTTGTAAAATTCTAATCAATGTCTATAGAGCTTTTGCACAATGGCTACTCGAGAAAAAAAAAAAAAAAACAAAAAGCAAAAAACAAAATTCTTATTAAATTTACTCTTCTGTTTTTTTTAAAGAGTCAGGAGTGATGGCGAATTTTCCTGATTCCATTTCATTTGGAACCATTGTTCTAACACTATACATAAAGATAAACTCAAAATGGATTAAAGACCTAAATGTAAGAGCAGAAACTATAAAACTCTTAGAGGAAAACACAGGTCGGGAATATCCCCTGGAGAAGGAAATGGCAACACACTCCACTATTCTTGTCTGGAGAATTCCATGGACAGAGGAGCCTGGTGGACTACTGGGAACAACAAGTTAATAAGTTTCACATTAACTTAATTTTCTGGTGATTAAATAGCTAATGGGATAGTGGTCAAAAGTAAAAATACTGAAATAGGTGCAATATCAATGAAATTATTAATTGATTCATGTTAATTTCCAATAAACTACTTCTTATACTTTAAAAAGTAAATGACTGGAACTATTAAACATAAGAAAACATTAGTCTTCTACCTAAAGTCTAAATACTGAAGTTCACCATTGTTAAGCTCTTGTATCTCATTCTTCCTTCATTGCATTCTTTTCCTCAGAAACAGAATCCTGTCCCATGGTTTTAAATATTAAATGTATGCTGATGACTTTCTAATTTATATCACCAGTTCTGAACTCAACCTGAGTTCCAGATTTGCTTGTACTTCAGCCAACTTGATTATTCTGTCTACACAATGAGAATCTCAAATATCTAAAACAGAACTCCTGATTTCTACCCCACATAGAATAAATGAAACAAAACAATCCATTCCTTCTTTTAGCTTATCCATTTCCGGAAATAGTAACAATATCCTCACAGATGCTCGGCCAAAAGCATCAGACTCATGCTTTATTCTTCAGTTTCCCTACCCTATGCCTACATGCAATGGCTCACTGGGCCTATTGGCCATCATTTCTATCACCATCTGGATTAAGGAAATGGCAACCCACTCCAGAACTTCACTTTCTTTTGTACAGAATGCTAAGTCGCTTCAGTCGTGTCCGACTCTGTGCGACCCCATAGACAGCAGCCCATCAGGCTTCCCCGTCCCTGAGGCTCTCCAGGCAAAAACACTGGAGTGGGTTGCCATTTCATTCTCCAGTGCATGCAAGTGAAAAGTGAAAGTGAAGTCGCTCAGTCGTGCCCGACTTTTAGCAACCCCATGGACTGCAGCCTACCAGGCTTCTCCGTCCATGGGATTTTCCAGGCAAGAGAACTGGAGTGGGGTGCCATTGTCTTCTCCGTTGTACAGAACACCCTCACCTTATTCAGGAATTTGAAAAACTGTCACTGATTTGGATTGTTCTTCCTTCTTCCTAGTTCTTGCTGTCTCTTGCTATACACTGATATTTGACATGCTCTAGGGGATCTATGGAGAAGGAAATGGCAACCCATTCCAATATTCTTGCCTGGAGAATCCCATGGACAAAGGAGCCTGATGGGCTACCGTCCACAGACTAGCACAGAGTTGGACACAACTGAAGCGACTTAGCAGGCACACATGCAGGGTGTTTACAAATATTGTTGGAAGAGTGAATTCACGAAGGCACACTGCATTGGAAAATTGACAGTGAGGCCTGGCATGCTGCAATTCGTGGGGTCACAGAGTCGGACACAACTGAGTGACTGAACTGAACTGAACTGAATCTACTCTTAATAACATGTTGGGGTGGGATTACAGTTCTTAAAATTAACAACTGGGAATTGTATAATGCATTGCATTTTATGAAGTATTCTCACAGGTTATCTCATATGATCATCCATAGTTTAAACAGAGTCAAGTATCCTCACTTTACAAATGAGGAGAAAGGGGCTAAAAAAGATAGAGAAACTTTCTGCAGGATCCACATCTCATCAGTTGTTGGGGCCAGGGAGGAGGAATCCCATACCTGATGGATTTCTTGATGTTATACAACCTCCTAGGCTGTTTCAGGAATGATGTGTAATTGTTTTGAGCTCCTTCCAATATAAAAGATACATTGAATATAATTCTTAACCATATGGTTAAATAGTTTCCCAGACAAAACTGCATTTTTAAAAGGCAAGTTCTTCAAATAACTTATCCTGTAAGTAAACAAGGACTTAGAGACAAAACAGCAATTAGCTTACCTAATTTTCCTAGTTTAGTGTAGAAGATAAGTTATATTCATTGCTAGGGTATGCTGAAGGCAAATTAATAACTATGCATTTGAGTTAGAATGAGATTGATATTACTGAATGGGGTAGGAAAACCATTAGGCATAACATGAATTTTAAGACTCTACATTATATTTCATTTCATTTCTTCTTTCAATGGCTATGAATTAAGAACTGTTTGAATCCAGGCTTCAGGAGGAAACAGGAAAAGAAAACAACTTTATTTGTTATATATCAGCAAGCCCTGTTTTTCTGGTGTATGATACATCATGCTCATGGGATTGCTTGTGCATTCTGTTTCCAAGATGCTGGTAATTTATTTCAAGACCTTTTTAGCATACTTATTTAAATAAAATTTATGAGAAATGACCTATTTCTTATCAAGAAGAAAATATACACTACTTAGAAGTCCTGTGATATATGTGGTTCTATGTACAGATACTCTATTATCCATGCAATATTTTAGCATCATATCTCTTAAAATTTAGATTTCATTAGGAATTTATCAGTAATAGCCTCTATAATATCCATGTCAGGATTAACAAGATTGCCAGATTTAAAATTATACACTATAAATCAGAAAAGGGGTAAATTATAGTTTGATTTAAAGAAGGCAGATCTCTTATGACAATTACTTTACAGGCTATGACATTTTCAATCTTGTTATATGAGCTTTTCCTTTCTGCACAGTATATTTATATTGAAAGCTTACATATATTGTGCCCTGAGAGTTCAATAGTTAGATTTTGTTTTAATTGTAAATGATAATGTCATGTAAACTCACTCATCAACACCTGCAAGCTTATTGAGTACTACATTAGTTGCTAGGAATAAAAAGATGAATAATAAATTATCAATTCTGTAATGAAAACTATACCTGAGTAAGATAAGCAACAATTTTCATGTGATATGGTTTTCCATACCTGCTGAGAATGCAGGTATATTCTGGCTCATTTAATAATTATAGTTTTTTGTCATTAATTAACACCTTAGAAATCTGATCTACAAAACTTTATGAAGCTTACATGAATCAAGCATGAAAGACTGATTCATTATCAGTTTCAAGAAAGAAAATCAACTTTCTGACCTTTCACAGCTGAGTTCTAGAACCTGCAGAGTGGAAATTTACTGGAGAAAGAGGCCTTAAAATCCAAGCAATTTTCCCTCCTAGTACTGTTATTCCACCTCACCGTCTTCAGAGCATAATCAACATGTATATAGTGTCCGAAATAATCCTTACTAGATTGTAAACACCAATTTCAGATTTTTAAATTGAAGTCTGAATATACGTAAAACAGAATGAAAAAATATAAGTTGTTGAAAATACAGTTCTAGTGGTTAAATTTTATTAGGGGTAAATCCTGGCAATAGATAGGAACAATTTTAAATGGCATAGAATTTTATTTTTATTTTAAATATACTATATCATTTGATCTTATAAAATTATTAGTTGAGTCAGAGTAAAGAGGAAAATTGTTTAAGAAAAAAAGAGACTCACCTATTTTTACTGACATGGTACATTCAATGGGAGAAAGACCTTATGCTTACTTTTCTTTGTGTTTCCAGTGCCCTGTAGTCCAATTTAAATATAAGTATTTGAATGATAAAATAAATTTCTGAGGTTATAGAGATAATTAATTTACAACAATGAAGGCTTTCTAATGTCAAAGCTCTTAGATAGATAACAGATATCCATCTATCTTAGGTTTCCTCGGTGGCTCAGTGGCCAAGAATTTGCCTGCCAATGCAGGAGATTCAGGAGATGAGGGTTCAGTTCCTGGTTGAGGAAGATTCCGTAGAGGAGGAAATGGCAACCCACTCCAGTATTCTTTCTTGGAGAACCCCGTGGACAGAGGAACCTCGCAGGCTTCAGTCTGTCCAGAGGGTCGCATAGACTGGAACACAACTGAGCACACAGACTCTTTTACAGGGTCATTAATCCCATTCATGAAGGTTCCATCCTTATGATGTACTTATATCTTATGTGGAAGCAGGCAGCAGCCTTAACACTTACTTAGGAAAATCATCATAAAAGGACAAAATGTTTTGTCCAATACTTTCTACAACTCAAGACCTAAGAGCTTTTAGGGAGCTTTTGGAATGTTTCAGGGTAGTTCAAGAAACCTTGTTTTAGCCTTGATATAAACCTCAGACAATTTAATGTGTATCTTGGTCAGTTAAGCTTCCATAAGAAATTGTCATGGACTGGGTGGCTTATAAACAACATAAATTTATATCTCACAGTTCTGGAATCTGAGAAGTCCAAGAGGAAGACTCAGGAAGATTGTGTCTAGTGAAAACCCACTTCCTGATTCACAGCTAGTCATCACCACCCTACATTCTCACATGGTGAAAGGGGCAAGAGAACTCTTGGGGTTTCTTTAACAGAGTCATTAACCTCATTCATAAAAGTTCCATCCTTCTGATCTGCTCACCAACCCAAAGGTTCCACTGCCTAATACTATCACATTGGGGTTAGTATTTCAAAATGTGGATTTTGTGTAAAATCTATAAAGTGAAAGTGCTAGTCGCTAGTTGTGTCCAACTCTTTGCAACCCTGTGAACTATATCCCTCCAGGCTCCTCTGTCCATGGATTCTCCAGGCAAGAATGCTGGAGTGGGTTGCCATTCCCTCCTCCAGGGGATCTTCCCAACCTAGCAATCCAACGTGGGTCTCCCTCATTGCAGGCAGATTCTTTACCTAAACAAACATTTAATCTGTCAGTTCAGTTAAGTTCAGTTGTACTCTTGCCTGGAGAATCCCATGGACGGAGGAGCCTGGTAGATTGCAGTCCATGGAGTCACTGGGAGTCGGACACGACTGAGCGACTTAACTTTCACTTTTCACTTTCATGCATTGGAGAAGGAAATGGCAACCCACTCTGGTGTTCTTGCCTGGAGAATCCCAGGGACGGGAGAGCCTGGTGGGCTGCCATCTATGGGGCCGCACAGAGTCAGACATGACTGAAGCGATTTAGCAGCAGTAGCTCAATCGTGTCTGACTTTTTGAGACCCTATGAACTGCAGAATGCCAGGCCTCCCTGTCCATCACCAACTCCCGGAGTCCACCCAAACCCATGTCCATCAAGTTGATAATGCCATCCAACCATCTCATCCTCTGTTTTCTCAAGAGGCAGGTCAGGTGGTCTCGGATTCCCATCTCTTTCAGAATTTTCCGCAGTTTATTGTGATCCACACAAAGTTAATCTGTGACAATGAGTAAGATGCAAAACCATTTTTCTCTTTTCTGAACCATTAAATAAATCTGTATTTAAAAGAAACCTTGAACCTTTTCAGTGACAAGTGGTATATTTAGCTCTAGCTATGTGTGCAACCCCATGAACTATAGCCATGCTCCTCCGTCCATGGAATTCTCCAAGCAAGAATACTGGAGGTAGTCATTCCCTTCTCCAATGGGTCTTCCTGACCAAGGGATCGAAACTGGGTCTCCTGTGTTCAGATTCTTTAGCATCTGACCCACTAGGGAAGCCCTTTTATTATTAAACAGTGGCAATTCAAGATCTCTTCATAACAATTAGAAGTGGGAGGCTGTAGTAAACAAAAGATAAGCTGCTGGTCATATTACAAAGTGATGTGTTATGCTTCCATTTTAATACATTAAAAATCTCTGAGCTCAATTTGAAAGAAATTATTAATAGTATAAAATGCATTTGCACACATCACAGAGAATGAGTCCACAGCCAGCAAGGAGAAAGATTATCAAACATATTTTACAACAGAGCTGTTTCCAGTTTAAAAAGTTGGATTTCGATCAAGGTTTGTCTCTGGTTATAATTTTAGGAGATATGAGGAAGAATGAACTTTTCTGAACTCCTTTAGGAGCATCTCCCATGTTTAAAACATTGACATTTAATCAATTTTCTTTATTATGGAGGTCTAGCAACTAAAACAATTGTTCCCATGTTCTCCATTTTGCTGGGTCAGAAGAACAGAGTGGATTTTAAGAAGGTAGGCTCCAGGATCATGACAGGCTAGATTTGAGACTTGGCCCTGTAACTGCTGGCTGTGCAACTTAGGGTAAATTTGATAATATCTCTGAGTCTTAGTTTATCTATGAAATGGACATAAGGATCCTTCATAGAGCTGTAAGGATTAAATTAATCAAACTGTGAGAAAAGGAAGACTTCAGAGCTCTGTATTAGCACAGAGGAAAGATCTATAAAAATACTTAATTATTTGCTCATCTCTCTATGTGAACTTAAATTTTCCAAATCATAAAGCAAATCTCAGGAAATTTTCCAGAGATTCTAACCTCTATATTGTCTATCAGCATCCTAACATCTTCAACTCTATACTTGCTTATTTTAAATCTTACTATCTATCCATTTAGGTACTCCCCTAACCCCCATCCCCCTACTAGCTATACTTGTTGTACCTACTCTTCTATTAGAAACTCAAAATTGGTTAAATCCAAGCTGAATTATGTGCCCCTGTGAAGATGAATGCGGCTGGAGAAATATTCATCAGCATGCTAATTTGTCTCATGCTAAATCTATAGTCACAGAAGTGAAGTGTGCCCCTAGCCCTGCTATGATCATCCTATCTCATTCTCCTAGTTGGTTTTCTCTCCTATTCATCTGAGTACTTGTTCATACATTTTCTTTCCTTCAAACTTATAATCCTTCCCTTTCTCATGCTCTGATAAACTTGCTTTTTTAGTGATTAGGGGGAAAACCAAAAGTAATAAATTTTTCTGTCCTTAAAACCTCACAAAACCACAGCCCCAGTAACTCCTGCATCTGTACCCATATGTTCCCTTTCTAGTTATTGCAGCTGGTGAACTGACTTCTGTCTCATCTAATGCTAACCACCACTTATGCCCTGCATTTCATATTCTATTTTTAGTCATGGACTATCCTTTTGTAAAATTTCCGCTTTCTTTCTGACATTATCAGATGTTCCCTATCAGCAGATTTTTTTTTCTAATTTCCCAACTTAATTAAAAATGAAAACACCCTATATCCTTCCAGCAACTCCCCAACTGCCTGCTCCATTATAGGAAACTGCTCAACTATATTGTCTGTATTTGTTGCCTGTGTTTCTTCTTTTCCCTTTCTTGAAAATTTTTATGTTTATAATTTATAATTTCCTTCCTGTCCCCTGTATGTAACTAATTTTTTAAGATCCCTTATGATTAACACATCACAAAATCCAATACACATTTCTCAATTTATATACTTTAATATTAAAAACAGATCATTACTTGATATTTCCATATTAATTTCTTACTGACACTCTAAGTGGTTTCTGAGACATTCCACACTTCTACTCATCCACTTACGTCTCTGGAAACAGCTTTTCATTCTCTTTTCTTGTTTATGATTTTGATCACAAACACTAAACACTGGAGTTCCCAGACCTTAATCTTGTAATCACTTTCCTTTTCTACCTACCATAGTCTTTGGTCTCATTTAGTTGAGTGGTTTTTTTATTATCATTTATGCTAAAAAGTAAGTTTTCATTCCAGTCCCAAAGAAAGGTAATGCCAAAGAATGCTCAAACTACTGCACAATTGAACTCATTTCACACTCTAGTAAAGGAATGCTCAAAATTCTCCAAGCCAGGCTTCAGCAAATTGTGAACTGTGAACATCCAGATGTTCAAACTGGTTTAGAAAAGGCAGAGGAACCAGAGATCAAATTGCCAACATCCGCTGGATCATTGAGAAACCATGAGACTTCCAGAAAAACATCTATTTCTGCTTTATTGAGTATGCCAAAGCGTTTGAATGTGGATCACAACACACTGTGGAAAATTCTGAAAGAGATGGGAATACCAGACCACCTGACCTACCTCTTGAGAAACCTGTATGCAGGTCAGGAAGCAACAGTTAGAACTGGACATCGAACAACAAACTGGTTCCAAATAGGAAAAGGAGTACGTCAAAGCTGTATATTGTCACCCTGCTTATTTAACTTATATGCAGAGTACATCATGAGAAACACTGGGCTGGAGGAAGCACAAGCTAGAGTCAAGATTTCCAGGAGAATATCAATAACCTCAGATATGCAGATGACACCACCCTTATGGCAGAAAGTGAAGAGGAACTAAAAAGCCTCATGATGAAAGTGAAAGAGGAGAATCAAAAAGTTGGTTTAAAGCTCAACATTCAGAAAACTAAGATCATGGCATCTGGTCCCATCACTTCGTGGCAAATAGATGGGGAAACAGTGGAGACAGTAGCTGACTTTATTTTTCTGGGCTCCAAAATCACTGCAGATGGTGACTGCAGCCATGAAATTAAAAGACACTTACTCCTTGGAAGAAAAGCTATGACCAACCTAGACAGCACATTAAAGAGCAGAGATATTTTGCCAACACAGCTCCGTCTAGTCAAGGCTATGATTTTTCCAGTGGTCATGAATGGATGTGAGAATTGGACTATAAAGAAAGCTGAGAGCCAAAGAATTGATGGTTTTGAATTGTGGTGTTGGAGAAGATTTTTGAGAGTCCTTTGGACTGCAAGGAGATCCAACCAGTCCGTCCTAAAGGAGATCAGTCCTGGTGTTCATTGGAAGGACTAATGTTGAAGCTGAAACTCCAATACTTTGGTCACCTGATGTGGAGTGCTGACTCATTTGAAAAGACCCTGATGCCGGGAAAGATTGAGGACAGGAGGAGAGGGGATGACAGAGGATGAGATGGTTGGATGGCATCACCAACAGAATGGATATGGGTTTGGTGGACTCCGGGAGTTGGTAATGGACAGGGAGGCCTAGCATGCTGCGGTTCATGGGGTCTCAAAGAGTTGGACATGACTGAGCGACTGAACTGAAACTAAAAATTCTATAATATATGTATTTCAACCCATGTGATTCTCATTAATTCTAGACTTCTATATTCAATTATCTATATGGTATTTCAAATTGAATATATTTGACCATATACTTTGATCTTCCACAACTCCTAAACCCATTCTTCTTCATTTTTACCATAATAAATGACAAGATTCTTCCTCAGTCATTCAAGCCCCAAACCTTAGAGGTAACTTGATCACTTTATCTTCTATTCCACTCCTTACTCAGTCCATCTATAGATATTACTACTTCCAAATACTGGTGGAAGGGAATGGAAAATGTCAAAGAAAAATACACTATATTGTCATATTGATTATTCTGAGTTAAATTCCCTCAAGAAAGAGCTGGTACAAGTGGGAAAGTTTAATTTTCCTTCATCTCCGAGAAAACAGGCAATAAATGTACCCAGTGAAAGGTATTCTCCCTGTACCAGGGGGATAAAAAGTATCTTTATCACCAGAAACAGGGAATTTAAAGCTGAGAAAGTTGTATATACAAACATTAATACTACTTCACTAACTTACTATCCCAAGCTCCTTTGCCTTGTGTATTCTTTATAAATGAATTGTTTCCTTGTCTAAAAAGTATAAAAGCTGCCTGCTTTCTCTGAGTTTCACATTTTATGGGTCTCCCATACATACAAAATTTGTTTTTCTCCTGTTAATTTGTTTTATGCCAATTTATTAGACCAGCCAAATGACCTAGAAGGGAAGAATGAAAGGGTTTGTTTTTTTTTTTTTTTTTCACCTATACACTGGCAATGAAAAATTAGCTTGGTTTATAACAACCCTCTTGAAAGCAAGGGCTTAACTGGTGTCATATGGTAAAGAATCTGCCTGCAATGCAGGAAACCTGGGTTCGATCCCTGGGTTGGGAAAATCCCCTGGAGAAGGGAAAGGCTACCCACTTCAGTATTCTAGCCTGGAGAATTCCATGGACTGTATAGTCCATGAGGTTGCAAAGAGTCAGACACCACGAAGTGACTTTCACTTTCTTGAAAGCAAGGCATAGTGTAGCTACTGTTGTATGCGAAGTAGCAGGGTAAGGATCAGGGAGAGGAGAAAAGCCAAAGGAAGGAAGCCCTTCCCTCCGCACTGTGGATTCTGAAAGGAGCAGATGAGATGCTGAGACAGATGAGCAGAGCTTCCGTGGTATAAAATGTACTAAGTTGTCAATGAGGTACCAAGCCCTGTACAGTTGAAAATCTTTGTATAACTTATGGGCTCCCCAGGTGGCTACAGTGGTTTAAAAAAAAAAAAAACAAACCTGTTTGCCAGTGCAGAAGACAGAAGAGACATGGGTTGGATCTCTGGGTGGGGGAGACCCTCAGAAGAAGGGGATTGCAACCCACTCCAGTATTCTTGCCTGGAGAATCTCATGGACAGAGGGGCCTGGAGGGCTAAGGACCTTAGGGTTGCAAAGAGTCAGAACATCACTGAAGCAACTTAGCACACACATGCACACATATGTAACTTACAGTTGGCATTTAAATACATGTTATTCCTCCATATCCATGGTTCTACGTCTGTGGATTCAACCAACCTCACATAGCATGTTGTACTATAGCATTTATTGAAAAAAAACCAGCATGTATGTGGACCTGCACAGTTTGAAACCTTGTTGTTCAAGAGTCAAATGCATTATATTGGAAAATAGAAAGAAAGATTCTGGTAGAAGTATGAAGAGAAATATAAAAGGAAAGAAAACTGCAAAAGATATGTGTGTCACAGTGGAATGATCAAATATATTTGCAACTGTGGTCCTAGTAAAAGGAGAGGAAAGATAATGGAACAAAAACAATATTTAAAGAAGGAATATTTGAGAATTTTTGAAGATAAAAGACACATGAAACCCATGAGGCAAATGGCATAACTACAAAGAAAACCAGTTATATAATAAAACTATGTCTTTATATGTACACAAAAGAATTAATGGGAATTCCCTGGTTGTTGATGGGTTAGGATTCTGTTCTCACTGCTGAGGGCATGAGTTCAATCCCTGTTCAGGGAGCTAAATTCCACAAGTTGTGCAGTAAGGAAAAAAAAAAATCATCAAAAACATATCAACTGCTTAGAAACAAATCGATGAAAACCGTGCAAGAACTATACACAAAAATTAAATTATTGAGAATTATCAAAAACGTAAATACATGGAAAGACATATCATGATACAGATGGAAAGACCCAATTTGTAAAGAGTTTTTTTCTTACCTGTTTCTTTTAAATTCGATGCAATCATAATAAAACCCCTGCATAAGTGGGAGGAAAATTGAATACTTATGGAAATGAAAAGTGCCACAAATACCTAAGACCACTGTGAAGAAGAAAAATAAAATCAGAAGATAACCACCATAGATGCCAGGATTTATTGGGGTAATGTCAGCAAGATGACAGAAAAAGAAGTTCCTTCTCTCCATGGACACATAGATTTAACAATGTACAGACCCATTTGTTTTGTGAGAAATCCAGAAAACAGTTGACAGACTCTACACTCTGGATAAACACAAAACGATCACACTGATGTTGGTAATAAAATGCAAGATACAACCTGTCCATAATTCCTTTCTTCTAGTAAGCTGTCATGAGAATGGAAGGAAACTCCCAGCTTCTCCTGAGGAGAGATGGAAAGACTGGACTGCCTCCAAGGGTTTGGAGTTTGGACCTTTGTTGCCTAAGTAATATATCTGCTTTTCAATATGCTATCTAGGTAGGTCATAACTTTCCTTCTAAGGAGTAAGCATCTTTTAATTTCAAGGCAGCACCCACCATCCACCATGATTTTGGAGTATAAAAAAAATAAAGTCTGACACTGTTTCCACTGTTTCCCCATCTATTTCCCATGAAGTGATGGGATCAGATGCCGTGATCTTAGTTTTCTGAAGGCTGAGCTTTAAGCCAACTTTTTAACTCCCCTCTTTCATCAAGAGGGTTTTTAGTTCCTCTTCACTTTCTGCCATAAGGGTGGTGTCATCTGCATATCTGAGGTTATTGATATTTCTCCCGGCAATCTTGATTCCAGCCTGTGCTTTTTCCAGCCCAGCATTTCTCATGATGTACTCTGCATATAAGTTAAATAAGCAGGGTGACAATATACAGCCTTGACGTACTCCTTTTCCTGTTTGGAACCAGTCTGTTGTTCCATGTCCAGTTCTAACTTTGCTTCCTGACCTGCATATAGGTTTCTCAAGAGGCAGGTCAGGTGGTCTGCTATTCCCATCTCTTTCAGAATTTTCCACAGTTGATTGGAATCCACACAAAGGCTTTGGCATAGTCAATAAAGCAGAAATAAATGTTTTTTCTGGAACTCTCTTGCTTTTTCCATGATCCAGCAGATGTTGGCAATTTGATCTCTGGTTCCTCTGCCTTTTCTAAAACCAGCTTGAACATCTGGAAGCTCACAGTTCATGTATTGCTGAAGCCAGGCTTGGAAAATTTTGAGCATTACTTTACCAGCGTGTGAGATGAGTTCAGTTGTGCAGTAGTTTGAGCATTCTTTGGCATTGCCTTTCTTTGGGATTGGAATGAAAACTGACCTTTTCCAGTCCTGTGGCCACTGCTGAGTTTTCCAAATTTGCTGGCATATTCAGTGCAGGACTTTCGCAGCATCATCTTTCAGGATTTGAAACAGCACAACTGGAATTCCATCACCTCCACTAGCTTTGTTCATAGTGATGCTTTCTAAGGCCCACTTGACTTCACATTCCAGGATGTCTGGCTCTAGGTGAGTGATCACACCATCGTGTTTATCTGGGTCATGAAGATCTTTTCTTGTATAGTTCTTCTGTGTATTCTTGACACCTCTTCTTAACATCTTCTGCTTCTGTTAGGTTCATACCATTTCTGTCCTTTATTGAGCCCATCTTTGCATGAAATGTTACCTTGATATCTCTAATTTTCATGAAGATATCTCTAGTCTTTCCCATTCTGTTGTTTTCCTCTATTTCTTTGTATTGATCACTGAGAAAGGCTTTCTTATCTCTCCTTGCTGTTCTTTGGAATTCTGCATTCAGATGCTTATATCTTTCTTTTTCTCCTTTGCTTTTCCCTTCTCTTCTTTTCACAGGTATTTGCAAGGCCTCCTCAGACAGCCATTTTGCTTTTTTGCATTTCTTTCCTATGGGGATAGTCTTGATCCCTGTCTCCTATACAATGTCATAAACCTCCGTCCATAGTTCATCAGGCATTCTGTCTATCAGATCTAGTACCTTAAATCTATTTCTCACTTCCACTGTATAATCATAAGGGATTTTATCTAGGTCATACCTGAGTGGTCTAGTGGTTTTCCCCACTTTCTTCAATTTAAGTCTGAATTTGGCAATAAGGAGTTCATGATCTGAGCCACAGTCAGCTCCTGGTCTTGTTTTTGCAGACATAGAGATAAAAAAATAAAATAGCCTTGTAAAACATTTATGTAATATTTATAATTATTAGCAGCAAAGAAAATGTTATAATTAATATTAAAGAAAGGTAAATAATTTTACTCTGCCATCAATTCCTAACTGATCATATTTAATCTCAACATTCTAAATATGGGGAGAAATGTTTGATTTTGGCTTATTTCAAATGTAAGACACTTTTATTTGTCTCATCCAGGAATCGTGTCTGAAATGAAGTCCTGTGAAGTTTTGTTCATTTTGTTTTGAAAACTCTTTAGTTAGTTTCTGTCTTTTACCAACAAATACTAATGTGTGACAGCCTTAGCTGTCAGAAATGGCATCCATTATCTTCAGCTCCTTTTCTGAAACTAATAATTAAAATATATATATATATATATATATATATATATATATATATATATATATATATATATGCGCTTCTTTTCTGGGTCTTGTTTTTAAGAGAGAGGAGAATACTTAATGACATGTAGCTTCTAGATGCTTCTGCCAAAGGCAGTGTTTCTGAATTTCCAAATTAAATGAAGAATTGTTGCTCTACCTTTCCATCTCTTTCTTAGTGAATATTAAATCAGATATTTCAATTTCCCTTTCCCTGATTTTAGGTACTCTCTCTACCTCAATTACTCATTGCAAGCTAGTCATTTTCTCTACTTTCATCATACTTTTTAAAGTGGGTTTTTTTAAACATTTAAAATAGATTTTGAATATGACAAAATAGAAAAATATCATTAAAACTCTAGATTCCTTAACATGACTTTTCTTTAGAATTTTCAAATGAGTACACTCTAACAAAGTTGCAAAAATATTTAGAATGAGGTATTAGACAATGGGAATCACATCTACTTTTATAACACCTGTAAAGACAGTACATTATAGTATTTGAGTGGCTTGATGATTTTTTTTTCTGTAGATTGATGATAAATCAAATGAAATAACTCTTTCAACATTTACTTTTGATATCAGTGCATAAACAATCAAAGCATTCAAAATCAGGGTCACTTTCAAAAGTAACTGTGGTGTTCTCATTCCAGTAAGATTTGAATTCTTAAGAGTTACATATCAAAAGAAATTGTTGGTCAAAATATGAGATTTGGTTGAACAAAATTCTGTAAAATAGAATGATTAAGTAAAATGCAGAATGGATTTCTCAAGCACTACTCTACCATATATCAGTTTCTTTGAGAAAATGTTTTTGAGAGAAGGTTTTGAGAAACAGTATTCTGGTAGGCAACCCATCCCTTTCTGAAGGTGGATGCAAAAGATTCAGTGAAAGGACTTTGCTATTTCCAGTGCCATTTGTACAACCATCCCATTTGTAAGAAAGAAATGCAGCCAGCTATTTTAGTTAATGCTTTAAACTTAAATTCACTTTCTATATTCTAAAGTATAGTCTCCACACAACCTTCCAATTTTATTTAGCTCCTTCTACGGGTCTGCTGAGATTAACAATAACACTGGTGATATAGTATTCTGATTAAATAACATCATTTATGTGAGCCTGGTTTATATGTGTGCACTATACAGAGAGAAATCTTCTTTCATTGTGCAGAACAAATCATATTTTGAGACTAAGGAAGAAGACTAGATTCTGGACTGTATTATATTCACCAAATAAATGTTAGGAGACAACTTGTAACTAAACAACTTTCTCTTTTTTCTCTCATTATTTAATTTCCTTGTATTTTACATAAGGTAGTTGATAAACACTTATTGTACTGAATTAAAATAGGACAAGAATTAATGTAGTAATTCCTATGTACAATAAATAATATCTTTTGTTGGAAATTCAGCCAGTCTTCTGGGAAGTTTCATGCACTAACATAAGTGACCTGTAACATAAAAATCAAGACCTGGTGAGCAGTATGGGTTAGTATTTCCCACATGTATTAGCCAGAGACTGTCAACAACTTTTTCCTGTTTATAGTCTCATGATCTATTAATGCAATTTACCTTTGTGATTTTGTCGCTTCACCATTTGTATATGCTGAGTGTTTCCACAATCTTGATTATATGATGATATTAAAGTAGAAGAGCAAGGAGTCATAAATAGTTGGAAAAATGGCAACCTCAAATTTACTAAGTCCAAACTTCTCATTTTATAGGACCCTAGGGAACAACAGACTGGTTCCAAATAGGAGAGGAGTGTGTCAAGGCTGTATATTGTCACCCTGCTTATTTAACTTATATGCAGAGTACATCATGAGAAACGCTGGACTGGAAGAAACACAAGCTGGAATCAAGATTGCCAAGAGAAATATCAATCACCTCAGATATGCAGATGACACCACCCTTATGGCAGAAAGTGAAGAGGAACTAAAAAGCCTCTTGATGAAAGTGAAAGAGGAGAGTTAAAAAGTTGGCTTAAAACTCAACATTCAGAACACTAAGATCATGGCATCCGGTCCCATCACTTCATGGGAAATAGATGGGGAAACAGTGGAAACAGTGTCAGACTTTATTTTGGGGGGTTCAAGAATCACTGCAGATGGTGACTGCAGCCATGAAATTAAAAGACGCTTACTCCTTGGAAGAAAAGTTATGACCAACCTAGACAGTATATTCAAAAGCAGAGGCATTACTTTGCTGACTAAGGTCTGTCTAGTCAAGGCTATGGTTTTTCCTGTGGTCATGTATGGATGTGAAAGTTGGACTGTGAAGAAGGCTGAGAACCAAAGAATTGATGCTTTTGAACTATGGTGTTGGAGAAAACTCTTGAGAGTCCCTTGGACTGCAAGGAGATGCAACCAGTCCATTCTAAAGGAGATCAGCCCTGGGTGTTTTTTGACAGGAACGATTCTAAAGCTGAAACTCCAGTACTTTGGCCACCTCATGCGAAGAGTTGACTCATTGGAAAAGACTGTGATGCTGGGAGGGATTCGGGACAGGAGAAGGGGACGACAGAGGATGACATGGCTGGATGGCATCACGGACTCGATGAACATGAGTCTAAGTGAACTCCGGGAGATGGTGATGGACAGGGAGGCCTGGAGTGCTGCGATTCATGGGGTTGCAGAGTCGGACACGACTGAGCGACTGAACTGACCTGAACTGACCTGAACTGACCTGAACTGAGGGAATAGAAATCATATGTCCAGATTCCTATGGCATGAGACAAAGTTGCACCTAGAAAACTCAGAATAAGAATATATCCTTCAAGGAGCTACCCAAATAAGGAGTCATCCACAGAGTCTACCACAGATCCTTCTCTTTCAAAACTGTTGCCAGTTCAGATATTTTCAGATATTTGTTTTTGTAGAAAAACAAACAAAAAACCCACCCACCCCAATCAAAATACTAAAAAAAAAAGTCCATCATAAATTTTATGTAAATATAAATGTGTTATTAAAATCTAAACAAGGATGATTCTAAACTTGAATGACTATGATGACAATGACAAACTACAATGACGAAGGTGATGATAAAGATAATGCAAATTCATGATAATGAATTAAATTAATACTAAAGGTTATATATGATATAAAACTCTCTACCCTGCCCTTAAATTCTATTTGTCAACTAACATCATTTTTCAGAATTGCCTTTCTCCCATGATATATCTTGGATACCACAAATAGGTCTGTTTTCATTCTTTAAAAACTTAATATTCTTTTGAAGAGATGTATCAAAATTTATCCAAACCTGTTCTTTATTCACCATGGTGAAGGTGAAGGTGAAGTCACTCAGTCGTGTCCGACTCTTTGTGACCCCATGGACTGTAGCCTACCAGGCTTCTCCATCCATGGGATTCTCCAGGCAAGAATACTAGAGTGGGTTATCATTTCCTTCTCCAGGGGATATTCCCAACCCAGGGATTGAACCCGGGTCTCCCGCATTGGAGGCAGACGCTTTAACCTCTGAGCCACCATATTTATGTGAATTTTAGCCTTAGTTGTTTACCAATAGTGCAATAATGAATATAGCTTTACAAGTCTGACCAACATGTTAATTGGATAAATTCCTATGAGTGATGTCTGTGTAACATTTAAAGCTGGAGGAAAAAAATCTGCAGCACATGTGACAAAAGATTCAATTTTTTTTAATGGAGTTGAGTTTTCACAAACAAGAAAAGAGAAGAATCCATGTGAATAATGTAAAACTAGCGTGAATAGATTCATAAAAGCATCACAAACAAAGGGCTAATAAAACTATGGAAATTATTTAAACTCATTCATTCTGAAATAAGTATACATATTTAAAAATTGTGTTCTGTTTTGCTTTGGCACCTAACAGATTGACACAGACAAAAACGTTTGTCATCACTGAGCAATGGTAAAGTCAGGTGGTCATAGTGGTCTCCTACACTGTAAAGTGAACATAATGTAATACAATCTTTTTGCAGAGTGATGTGGAAATATCTATAAATAATTATAATTATTACATTTAATTGAGCTTTACTGGAACTTTAAAAAAATGTTCCTTGGAAGATTAAAAAAACATTTTAAAGTTGCTGAAATATGAAACGCATGCCCTAAGTATGTACAGTTGGGTTATGTGACAGGGTTTTCTGTTGATTTATGTATGAGTCCCACCTAAGTTCATTTCAATCATATTTAGTTTATTCACTTGGTTTCATTCTGAAGGAATGAATTCATTCTGATCATTTTGTCTGTGGTTGAGAAAATTGAACTCTTAACAGATTGCAGTCCCAGAAGAAATTGCCTAGTATTAGAGCTGCAAGTAATTGCTAAACTCCCACGTGCCTCAGGGGAGAAAGTATGTCCTTGATTAGAAAAACATGCAAGGAAAAAAGGAGTAAGCGCATAGTTAATGGGCAAGATAGCATTCTCTGTTAAGTGCTTTAGAGCAGCAAAGCTTATTCTTCTCCATTTTTGATAATTAGAGGATTAATTTATATTCCAAAAGACATGTTAAAATTCTAATCATTCTTCATCATTAAGTGGGGATCCTATATCTTCTCATTAGCATACACAAGGCAAATTTAATTCAAATAAGGTAGATAAATAAATAAATCCAAGGGACTTATTTAAAATCATTTGATATATAATTCTAAATTATATACTTCTGACAACACTGCCAGAAATGAAATAGGATAGTTTACTGTTCAATTATGATGGATTCTACAGTCAGAAAATCAATATGCTGCAGCAATATAAGCACGTAGATTGTTTCTTGTGTACCAGAGACTATTATTTCCATGTCTTTCAAGAGGGAAAAGAAAATGTATTTTTCCAACTATTCACTGTATTTCTGATTATATTTACTATAAATGGGCATATAATTTATATACTAATTTGGGTCATCAGAGTATGTGTTTATGTGTGTGTATATATATATATATATATATATATACTACGTTGGACATTACATTACCATGGCAGAGTTAATTTTGTATCCTTTCTAATATGTAAGTTCTACATGTATGCTTTAAGCTTTGTTATTTATTCATGATCAAAAAAACTATTTTTCTCTGTTTACTAATAACTGTGAAGAAACACTGAAGAGAGCCAAAAAAGCAGATAGCAAAGACAAAATGCAAAGTTAAAGTACATCTGTATAAATATGCCCATATTGGACCAGGTGAGTAGTATCTGACATGTGTATAGTTAAAGAAAGTCAAGTTAATATTTAGAAGACTGTGCATCATAAAAATTTTTATATAACTATCCAGTGCAGGCATATAAACTGTTCTGTTCAGTTCAGTCGCTCAGTCATGTGCAACTCTTTGAGACCCCATGAATTGCAGCACGCCAGGCCTCCCTGTCCATCACCAACTCCTGGAGGCTACTCAAACTCATGTCCATTGAGTCAGTGATGCCATCCAGCCATCTCGTCCTCGGTCGTCCCCTTCTCCTCCTGCCCTCAATCCCTCCCAGCATCAGAGTCTTTTCCAATGCGTCAAATCTTCTCATGAGGTGGACAAAGTGTTGGAGTTTCAGCTTTAGCATCAGTCCTTCCAATGAACACCCAGGACTGATCTCCTTTAGAATGGACTGGTTGGATCTCCTTGCAGTCCAAGGGGGTCTCAAGAGTCTCCTCCAACACCACAGTTCAAAAGCATCAATTCTTCATTGCTCAGCTTTCTTCACAGTCCAACTCTCACATCCATACATGACCACTGGAAAACCCATAGCTTGGACTAGACAGACTTTTGTGGACAAAATAATGTCTCTGCTTTTTAATATGCTATCTAGGTAGGTCATAACTTTTCTTCCAAGGAGTAAGCGTCTTTTAATTTCATGGCTGCAGTCACCATCTGCAGTGATTTTGGAGCCCCCCAAAATAAAGTCTGACACTTGTTTCCTGTTTCCCCATCTATTTCCCATGAAGTAATGGGACTGGATGCCATGAACTTCGTTTTTGGAATGTTGAACTTTAAGCCAATTTTTTCACTCTCCTCTTTCACTTTCATCAAGAGGCTTTTTAGTTCCTCTTCACTTTCTGCCATAACGGTGGTGTCATCTGCATATCTGAGGTTATTGATATTTCTCCCAGCAATCTTGATTCCAGCTTGTGTTTCTTCCAGTCCAGCATTTCTCATGATGTACTTCTACATAGAAGTTAAATAAGCAGGATGACAATATACAGCCTTGACGTACTCCTTTTCCTATTTGGAACCAGTCTGTGGTTCCATGTCCAGTTCTAACTGTTGCTTCCTGACCTGCATATAGGTTTCTCAAGAGGCAGGTCAGGTGGTCTGGTATTCTCATCTCTTTCAGAATTTTCCACAGTTTATTGTGATCTACACAGTCAAAGGCTTTGGCATAGTGAATAAAGCTGAAATAGATGTTTTTTTCTGGAACTCTCTTGCTTTTTCCAGGATGTCTGGCTCTAGGTGAGTGATCACACCATAGTGATTATCTGTGTCATGAAGATCTTTTTTTGTACAGTTTTCTGCCTGTTCTTGCCACCTCTCCTTAATATCTTCTGCTTCTCTTAGGTCCATACCTTTTCTGTCCTTTATCAAGCCCATCTTGCATGATCTAGCAGATGTTGGCAATTTGATCTCTGGTTCCTCTGCCTTTTCTAAAACCAGTTTGAACATCTGGAAGTTCACAGTTCACATATTGCTGAAGCCTGGCTTGCAGAATTTTGAGCATTACTTTACTAGTGTGTGAGAATAGTGCAATTGTGCAGTAGTTTGAGCATTCTTTGGCATTGCCTTTCTCTGGGATTGGAATGAAAACTGACCTTTTCCAGTCCTGTGGCCACTGATGAATTTTCCAAATTTGCTGGCATATTGAGTGCAGCACTTTCACAGCATCATCTTTCAGGATTTGAAATAGCTCCACTGGAATTTCATCACCTCCACTAGCTTTATTCGTAGTGATGCTTTCTAAGGCCCACTTGACTTCATATTCCAGGATGTCTGGCTCTAGGTGAGTGATCACACCGTCATGATTATCTGGGTCATGAAGATCTTTTTTGTATAGTTCTTCTGTGTATTCTTGCTGCCTCTTCTTAACATCTTCTGCTTCTGTTAGGTTCATACCATTTCTGTCCTTTATTGAGCCCATCTTTACATGAAATGTTCCCTTGGTATCTCTAATTTTCTTGAAGAGATCTCTAGTCTTTCCCATTCTGTGTTTTCCTCTCTTTCTTTGCATTGATCGCTGAGGAAGGCTTTCTTATCTCTTCTTGCTATTCTTTGGAACTCTGCATTCAAATGGGAATATCTTTCCTTTTCTCCTTTGCTTTTTGCTTCTCTTCTTTCTACAGATATTTGTAAGGCCTCTTCAGAGAGCCATTTTGCTTTTTTGCATTTTTTTTTGGGGGGGGTGGTTTTGATCCCTGTCTCCTGTACAATCTCATGAACCCCTGTCCACAGTTCATCAGGCACTCTGTCTATCAGATCTAGTCCATAAATCTATTTCTCATTTCCACTGTATAATCATAAGGGATTTGATTTAGGTCATACCTGAATGGTCTAATTGGTTTCCCTACTTTCTTCAATTTAAGTCTGAATATGATAATAAGGAGTTCATATCTGAGCCACAGTCACTTCCCAGTCTTGTTTTTGCTGACTGTGTAGAGCTTTTACATCTGTGGCTGCAAAGAATTTAATCAATCTGATTTCAGTATTGACCATCTGGTCATGTCCATGTGTAGAGTCTTCTCTTGTGTTGTTGCAAGAGGGTGTTTGCTATGACCAGTGCATACCATTGGGAAAACTCTATTAGTCTTTGCCCTGCTTCATTCCGTACTCCAAGGCCAAATTTCCTGTTACTCCAGGTGTTTCTTGACTTCCTACTTTTGCATTCCAGTCCCCTATAATGAAAAGGACATCTTTTGGAGGTGTTAGTTCTAAAAGGTCTTATAGGTCTTCATAGAACCATTCAACTTTAGCTTCTTCAGTGTTACTGGTTGGAGCATAACTTGTATAAAGTGTTTGAGGATATCAAAAAATTCTCTCAAGGAAAAAGCAAAGCATTCTTAGAAGAGTCAAAATCTTTTATGATAAATAGCTAAACCACTCTTATAATTTTTCTAAATTAAAAACAACAAAAAATAATAACAGTAATCCAAGCAATAATTGCCAAAGCAACAGCCAAAAGAGTTACTGAGAAATACTTTTTTGTCTATGGGGCCACTAAAATGTAAGATATACACAGAAACTTCAGGTAATGAAAAATAAAGCCTTTCACAGACATGTCTTTGTGCCTCAACTTCATACATCTCAAAGACATTAATGGATAAAACAAAGAAAGTATTTAAATGAGATGAAATGGCATTCTAATCTTATTCTTTCTATGTATGATAAAGAAAAAAAAATGACAAAAGCCTACGGATATGTTAATGTAACAGGGCAGGACCCTATGTAAAGAAAATCAACCCTGAATTTCATTGGAAGGACTGATGCTGAAGCTGAAGCTCGAATACTTTGGCTACTTGATGAGAAGAGCTGACTTATTAGAAAAGACCTTGATGCTGAGAAAGATTAAGAGCAGAAGAAGGTGGCAAAAGGGGATCAAATGATTGGATGGCATCACTGACTCAATAGACATGAGTTTGAAAAAACTCTGGGAGACGGTGAAGGACAGGGAAGCCTGGTTGCTGCAGTCCATGGAGTGGCAAAGAGTTGGACATGACTTAGTGACTAGTGACTGAACAACAAAGGACACAATGGGGCCTTCCCAGGACAGACCCCTCCCTCCACGTCCTCCACTTTCCTCTTTTTGCAGAAGAGCTATAGTCTTCCAGGTCTCCCCTGAATCACAAAAATCTGGCTCATGAATTGATCATCCTAAGGATGTAAACATGTATTGAGAAAAACAGTAGCTGGGTTTGAAGAGCTTGTAAAAATTTAAAAGGTGAATGAGCCATGTCAGTCACAGAATCTTTAGCTTATCTTTGAATTACCTAGATAACAGTATCTGATGCACATTTCCTGAATTGCTTCACTGATCCTAAAACCTCCACCAAATGGAAGAAGTTAACTATTTGATGATGATGAACACGTTGCCCTCAGACCTACTGAAGCCTGAGGATTGATGTTAACCCCTGTGATACCACCCTGTTACCTTCATCAACAAATCACAGAATTGTGCACAAGTTGATCACACACCCTGTGACATGCCTCCCTCACACTTCTTTTCAAACTGCTTCCCTGAGACCCAGCGAGTAGTTAAGGCTTTCTGAGCATTAGCTGCACCAGACTCTTTGTCTGCTTCCTTACATAAATACTGCACTTTCCTTCACCACAACCCAGTGTCAGTGGATTGGCTTTACTGAATGTGGGCAAGTGGACCCAAGTTTGGTTCTGTAACATTAATATGAAGAGAGTTACACCTGTATTCACAGTGATAGAAGTAAAAGGGTTGTTTCAATTAAACTAGAAAGTATATGCTGTGCTCAGTTGTGTCTGAGTCTTTGCAACCCCATGGACTGTAGCCTGCCAGGCTCCTCTGACCATGGACTTTTCCAGGAAACAATACTGGATTGGGTGCCATTTCCTCCTGTAGAGGATCTTCTGTGCCCAGGGATCAGACCTGCATCTCCTGAGTCTCCTGCATTGGTAGTTAAATTCTATACCACTGAACCACCTGGGAAGCCCAGAAACTATATAACTACAACTTTAATTTGACCTGTTTCAATAAATAAAAAAAGATAAAGACTTTCCTTGTTACTGAAAATATTATTCATTCAAATTATTTTGGTTAAAAAAACTAACTTACATAGTGCATTGTATATAATATCTACATAATCCTTACAAAAATCATCTTATAAAATGATTTGAGAAGTGACACAACTGAGCTTTATTGATATTAGGAAACGTCTTCAACAATATACAAGTTGTTGTTCAGGTGTCATGTCTGACTCTTTGTAACCCCATGGACTGCAGCACACCAGAGAAAGTAACAAAAGTAAATTTAATAGAAAATCTATTAAGAAATTTAATAAAACTTAAGTAAAGTAAGAAACTATCAATACTATACATCATTCCTATTGTTTCAGTATTTTAAATAAAGACCAGGCTTTGCTATTGTATTCTTCAGGGTCTTCTATGAATTTTGGCCATGGACAAGATGATTTTAAAAGAAAAAATCCAAATACTTCAAATAGTTAATTAAGAAAGTCAAGCCTCTTCATTACTATATTCTCAAAGGCTAACTTTTTGTTATATTTATTAGCCACAGTTATTGGTTTGCAAGCAACAGACTCTAACTGTACCTAATTTAAGATGAAGGATGTAAGTATTGCAAAGATATCAAGTGATCTCAAAATTTATGACACACTTGGAAAAAACAAGTAGCAAGGAAGCTCTAGACGGAAATGTTTGAGATATTGGTTTGGTCAAACCACTTCAAGGTCAATATAGAAAAAGCAACCTTCCATATGCAACAATGACAATAGTTAAGTTAACTGATTTTTAAGTGGATTCAAGCCTCTGTTATAAGCGCTCCACTTAAGTTACTTCATTTCATTTTTTAGGAAAACTATTAAAAAGTTATTATTGTTATCCTCCCATTGACTATCTTCTCTGCGTTTTTGGAGAACAAGTATTACCTTGTTGGGAGAAAACACCTTTCCTGACTTATAAGTCAGCCCTCTGGTTGTACAGCACTAAAAAGATTGGAATGACCCTCCAGTTCCTATTATGTGAGGAAGTACTCACCACAGCACAAAATGGGATGACTGAATGCCATTAGAAATGAGTTTTTGTATGATGGATAATAAAATATGTTTGTCACACCTAACTTCCTAATTCTTCTACAATTTTTGTTAACAAGCATATATAGCAAAAACTAGAGCAAATGTTTCAGTAAATTTTATGTGTTCATTACTGTACTAGTAAACGCTTATTGTTTGGTTAGTCACTAAGTCATGTTTGACTTTTTTGTGAACCCATGGACTGTAGTACAGCAGGCTCCTCTGTCCATGGAATTTTCTAGGCAAGAATACCAGAGTCGATAGCCATTTCCTTCTCCAGGGCATCTTCCAGATCCAGAGACTGAACCCGTGTCTCCTGCTTTGGAAGGTGGATTCTTTAACACTTTAAAACACAGGTTATAACACTATATAAGAATGGTTAAAACAAAGGTTATAAAGTATCTAGGTTTTGTGCTGGGCATTTAAGCTATTTCCTTCAGTTCTAACAATCACCCTATGAGACAGATTCTGTTATCCAACATTTGTTGACAAGAACTTGATTGTTGACAGTGAAATCAATTTTCTTTCTTTCAGTTTCACACTAATAGAACAGAGCTTTGAGTCCAGGTAAATAGGATGCTGGGTCTCTATGAAGAAGTATGACACATGATTTAATACTTCTGAGACTTAAATGCTTTCAGGAATAACAAAATAAACACACCTGCTGTAACAATCCTATTAGAGAAGATAATACGTTTCATCCTTTGTGTTGTCTCATTCACACTGAGCAGCCTCTTGTTTTAGGTGACTTCCTGTGTTATTGTCTGAGGTTCTCACATTGTAAGCAGAATTAGAATTTAAAACCTTTTTTGTAGAATAGTGCAGGCCTATCCTTCAGACTCATCCAGTCACGGGACATGTTGGAGGCTTAGGAAGAAAATAATTGCCTTTTCCGGAAGTGTCTCTGTTTTTGAAGCATTGATCCTGCCAGCATAAACTTCAAACAATGATGCTCCAGTCTGCTAAGATTCTGTGAACTACATACTCTCTTTGTTTTGTTTAGTTTCTGCTTAAACTAACTAGAGTGGATATCTTCATTTGCCTCTAAGAAGCTGTATTAGCCAAGTGGTGGCACATAATTAAATGCTACAATTTATGATATACATTATTAAGGAATGTTTCTTGTGGGGTCACTGCTCCTTTCTCCTGAGTCCTGGTGTGAACAAGTTTCCCTCCACCATAGTTTGGCCTCAGGTCAAGCAACAGGGAGGGAAAATTGCCCCTCCCATCACAGAAAATTGGATTAAAGATTTACTGAACAGGGCTCTGCCCATCAGAACAAGACCCAGTTTCCCCCTCAGTCAGTCTCTCCCATCAGAAAGCTTCCATAAGCCTCTTATCTTTATCCATCGAAAGGCAGACAGAATGAAAACCACAATCATAGAAAACTAACCAAACTTCTTGCCTTGGGAACCCCATGAACAGAATGAAAAGGCAAAAAGGTATGACACTGGAAGATGAACTCCCCAGGTTGGTAGGTGCCCAATATGTTACTGGAGATCAGTGCAGAAATAACTCCAGGAAGAATGAAGAGATGGAGCCAAAGCAAAAACAACACCCAGTTGTGGATGTGACAGGTGATGGAAGTAAAGTCCAATGCTATAAAGAGCAATATTGCATAGGAACGTGGAATGTTAGGTCCATGAAACAAGGCAAATTGGGAGTGGTCAAACAGGAGATGGCAAGAGTGAACATCAAATTTTAGGAATCAGTGAACTAAAATGGACTGGAATGGGTGAATGTAACTCGGATGTCCATTATATCTACTACTGTGGCCAAGAGTTCCTTAGAAGAAATGGAGTAGCCATCATAGTCAACAAAAGAGTCCTCAATGCAGTACCTGGACAGAACGATCTCTGTTCGCTTCCAAGGCAAACCATTCAGTGTCACAGTAATCCTAGTCTATGCCCTGATTAGTAATGCTAAAGAATCTGAAGTTGAATGGTTTTATGAAAACCTACAAGACTTCTAGAACTAATACCCAAAAAAGATGCCCTCTTCATTACAGGGGACTAGAATGCTAAACTAGAAAGTCACGAAATACCTGGAAAAAAAAAAAAAATCATGAAATACCTGGAGTACAGGCAAATTTGGCCTTGGAGTACAAAATGAAACAGGTCAAAGGCTAATAGTGTTTTTCCAAGAGAAGGCACTGATCATAGCAAATATCCTCTTAAAACAACACAAGAGAAGGCTACACATGGACATCATAAGATGGTCAATACCAAAATCAGATTGATTATATGCTTTGCAGAAGATGGAGAAGATCTACACAGTCAGCAAAAACAAGACCAGGAGCTGACTGTGGCTCAGATCATGAACTCCTTCTTTTCAAATTCAGACTTAATTGAAGAAAGTAGGAAAAACCAGTAGACCATTCAGATATGACCTAAATCAGATTCCTTATGATTATACAGTGGAAGTGAGAAATAGATTCGAGGGATCAGATGTAACAGACAGAGTGCCTGAAAAACTATGGACAGAGGTTCATGATATTGTACAGGAGGCAGTGATCAAGACCATCTGCAAGAAAAAGAAATGCAAAAAGGCAAAACGGTTTTCTGAGGAGGCCTTACAAACAGCTGAGAAAAGAAATTGAGCTAAAGACAAAGGAGAAAAGGAAAGATATACCCATTTGAATGCAGAGTTCCAAAGAAGAGCAAGGAGAGATAAGAAAGAATCAATGAAAAGAAATAGAGGAAAACAGTAGAATAGGAAAGACTAGAGAGCTCTTTAGGAAAATTAGAGATACCAAGGGAATATTTCGTGCAAAGATGGGCACAATAAAAGACAGAAATGGTATGGACCGAACAGAAGCAGAAGATATTAAGAAGAGGTGGCAAGAATACACAGAAGAAAAATTTAAAAAAAGACTTTCACAACCCAGATAATCATGATGGTGCGATCACCAACCTGGAGCCAGACATCATGGAATGAGAAGTCAAGCAGGTCTTCAGAAGCATCACTACGAACAAAGCTAGCAGAAGTAATGGAATTCCAATTGAGCTTTTTCAAATCCTGAAAGATGATGCTGTGAAAGTGCTGCACTCAATATGCCAACAAATCTGGAAAATTCAGCAGTGACCACGGGTCTGGAAAAGGTTAGTTTTCATTCCAGTCCCAAAGAAAGGCAATGCCAAAAAATGATCAAACTACTGCACAATTGCACTCATCTCACACTCTAGCAAAGCAACGCTCAAAATTCTCGAAGCCAGGCTTCAACAGTACATGAACAGTGAACTTCCAGATGTTTAAGCTGGTTTTAGAAAAGACAGAGGATCCAGAGATCAAATTGCCAATATCCTTTGGAGCATCAAGAAAGCAAGAGTTCCAGAATAACATCTGCTATTACTTTATTGACTATGCCAAACCCTTTGCCTGTGTGGATCACAACAAACTGTCAAAAACACTTAAAGAGATGGGAATACCAGACCACCTGACCTGCCTCTTGAAAAATCTGTATGCAGGCCAAGAAGCAACAGTTATAACTGGACATGGAACAACAGACTGCTTCCAAATAGGAAAAGGAGAATGTCAAGGCTGTATAATGTCATCCTGCATATTTAACTTCTATGAAGAGTAAATCCTAAGAAATGCTGGGCTGGATGAAGCACAAGCTGGAATCAAGATTGCTGGGAGAAATAGCAATAACCTCAGATATGCAGATGACACCACCCTTATGGCAGAAAGTGAAGAAGTAAAGAGCCTCATGATGAAAGTGAAAGAGGAGAGTGAAAAAGTTGGCTTAAAGCTCAACATTCAGAAAACTAAGATCATGGTATCTGGACCCATCACTTCTTGGAAAATAGATGGGGAAACAATGGAAACAGTGGCTGACTATTTTTTTGGTCTCCAAAATCACTGTAGATGGTGATGGCAGCCATGAAAGTAAAAGATACTTGCTCCTTGGAAGAAAAACTATTACCAACTTAGACAGCATATTAAAAAGCAGAGATATTACTCTACCAAACAAAGGTCTATCTAATCAAAGCTACTGCTTTTCTAGTAGTCATGTATGGATGTGAGAGTTGAACTCTAAACAAAGCTGAGCACCGAAGAATTGATGCTTTTGAACTGTGGTGTTGGAGAAGACTCTGGAGATTCCCTTGGACTTCAAGGAGATCCAACCTATCTATCCTAAAGGAAATCAGTCCTGAGTATTCATTGGAAGGACTGATGCTGAAGCGAAAATCCAATACTTTGGCCACCAGATGCAAAGAACCGAGTCATTGGAATAGTCCCCAATGCTGGGAAAGATTGATATTGGGAGGAGAAGGGGAAAACAGAGGATGAGATGGTTGGATGGCATCACTGATGCGATGGACATAAATTTGAGTAGTCTCTGGGGTTTGGCAATGGACAGGGAAGAATGGTGTGCTGCAGTCCATGGTGTTGCAAAGAGTTGGACATGACTGAACAACTGAACTGAACTGATTAAACAATGTCATATCTTAAGTGAGGGAGTTTTCACAAGGGAATTGGAAATCTATTGGACTACTGAGAGATGGATAGGGTTTTACAGATTGAGTTTTGGAGAGTTTTCTCTATGAAACTATTCAGCACATAAGAAAATAACATTATGCTATTTCTAATAATATACGTATTTTCCATTTATGATATATTCTGTAGCAGCTAGGGAAATAAAGCAAGCACCTCAATATGTCTCCTTTTTCCGGGACTGGCACATTTATTTCCCAAAGTTGAAACACACTGGAATCTCCATATGATAAGTGAGAAGAGCAAAAGCACCAGATATTGTTCTTTTGAAGTCTCTCTTTGACAGAAATGTCCTTTGCTCATTATATTTTGTATTTCCAGAATATGTGAGTATTGGTAGTAATAAATATAAGATGTGTTGCACTTTTATATCTACAGGCAGATATGCTAAGAAAAATGTTGATCTCTATGAACCATAAGAGAAGGTTATTTTATTACAGCTATAGCAGATTTATGATTATTTACATTATGAACATTTTTAAGAGTTATTCATAATTACAGATCCTGTATCTTAAAGGGACTTTGAGTGTTTTATAGATCCACTTATAAACACTTTCAAAGAGACAGGAATGTATGTATATGCATACATCATCAGAGAAGTAAATTTTAGAACTACACTTTACCTATTTCTGTATTAATATTCTCATCTGGTATAAAGTTCTCACACACATGCACACAAAATTCTAATTCTGTAAGTTGAGTCCACTTTCTTTTTTCTGATATTAGTGATAACTGAGAATTATTAATCACTGACCTATGTAAAACTTTCCTTCAAATAAAAGTTATGGTTATGACATTACTGCTTTTTAAGAATGTTAGTCACTGAGTTGTATCCAACTCCTTGGTATCCCATGGACTGTAGCCTGCCAGGCTCCTTTGTCCATGGAATTCTCCAGGCAAGAACACTAGGATGGGTTGCCATTCCCTTCTCCAGGGGATCTTCCTGACCCAGGGATTGAACCCAGGTCTCCCGCATTGCAGGCAAATACTCCAACTTACATTACAATTGAAAAAGCAAAAAGGTATAAGAGTAGCCAAAATATGTATTAAAAACATTCAACTTCATTAATTGTCTATATAGCAAATTAAATTAAAAATAAGTTGCTGCTTTTTACAATCAAATTGGATACCTGTGATTGGATTCCCTTTCCCTCTGCTGATAAAGTTGTGGTGAATAATCGTCAACATCTAATGTGGGTAATAAGACATTACACAATCTTTCTAGAAAGCAATTTCTCAAAACATATTTGTAATCACTGTCTCCTTAGCTCCACTTCTATCTACAACATTCTGTCTTAAATCAAATTCCTTAAACTGTTTTAATTTTCTTCTGCCTTAAATCAGAAGTTAAACCTGAGAATAAATTTAGGAATTTTCTGACTTCTAAAGGAAAAATTCAAGCAGACAGGGAAAGATGAAAGAGTCAAAAAAGGGTTAAAATGTGTCCAAGGTAACATCTGTTCCTAGATCTTGCCACAGTATTGCCCCCTACCAGTTGGCACAAGTGTTGGGGTAGATTAACCTTGAACATTAGCCTCAACACTTTTAATAACTGGGAGATGAGAATATTAGCCTAAAGAACAGACTATGGGAAGGGTCCCAAAGCAGATCTACCACAGAATTTGGAAATACAGTTGATGCTTGAACAACAAGGGGGTTGGGACACCAACCCTCCATGCTCAAATGTAACTTATAGTTGGTCCTCTTTATCCAAGGATCCTCTGTACCTGCAGTTTAATAGATCCTTAGTTTCAAATAATTTTAGTAAGTACTATAGTATTTACCACTGGGGCGGGGAGGGAAACTGGTGTGTAAGTGGACCCAAGCAGTTTAACCTCATGTTGTTCAAAGGATCAACTATAAGAACAAAGGTGAATTCAAAATTTTGTGTATAGATGGTCACAGGACTGTTATACTTGTGAAAACATGGTTATTGCTTACTGTCATTTCAGTGATTCAAATGTTTGTCCAGTTGAAGAAGATACCTATTAATTTGGAACAAAACATAGGAGGAGGAAAAAATAGAAACTAGATAGGATTTCACCTCACAAACTTAGTTATTTAAATTAGCATTTTCATATTTAAAATTGCTAATATCTCAAATTATGCAAACATGAACAGTTTTGAAAATTTGGTATATTTATAACTCTGTTTCAGGGCCCAGTGAACAATCTGAGTGGCCCAGTGCAAAATTAAACTGTGGGGCTCCTAGCTAAAATATTATTAAGAATTTCAAGACAGCAACAGCAGAACCACAGATTAAGAATGGTGTCCTTCTAAGTGTGTGACCCTGTTTCAACTTCATAAGTCACATGCCCATCCATGAAGCCTGCCTAGCCCTGAGAATGGATGCTGCATTTTTAAATGGAGAAGTTTTCTATTCTGATATATTATCATTAACTGGATATAGCTTCTCATATTATATAAGTACCTACTTATAAAGTACTTTACTCCAAATTTGTAGTTTTTATCCATTTTTAAAATTAAATGGATAAAATTCAGTACTTTACTGTCAGGAAGCATTTAACAGGAGGCTTCCTATGTGCTGTTTTGGATCTGTCAAGAATTCTCTGTTCCTTATTAATTACCAAATACTCAGGAATTAAGAGAAGAGGCAGGCCTCGGGACTGAGGAATCCAGGCATTTCCTTCATTAATTTTTCTATATGGTGATATGTACCCTCTTCCCTCTTGTGAACCATACGGTTAAAGTGATTGTTTACAACTCTCTCTCTCTTTAATATGGATCACCTATGTTTTGTAAGTCTGGAATTTTAATCTTTGTCTTTGCTGAGAATAACTACCTTGTAAGACAGCAAATATGCCCACACCATGTTGATTAAAACACCTTTGCTCCATCAGAGCTCTGGTCCCCGTGTCTCTCTCTCTCTCTCTCTCTCTCTCTCTCTCTCTCTCTCTCTCTCTCTCTCTCTCTCTCTCTCTCTCTCTCTCCCTCCTTCTCTTTTTCAGGATGATTCCCTGGAGTGCAGAGGCTCTCTGAGTTCACTTTCCTGCCTGTGCTTCTAAGACCGTCTTGAGAAGGCGCCCTGCACCTTCACTCCATCGAGAGGGTGTCTGAGGCCTTCATGAACAGAGCAAGCCCCGTGCAGGGGCTTTATTGGCTTTCTGCATAAACCAAGGAATATCAGCCTCTTTCTCTCTCCTTTACTTTCTTATCGGTTGACTCCGGATCACCACATTCCGGTGCATTAAAGGACCTCAACACTTTACCCTTTTATAAAATTAAAATAAGATAATAATTAAAAAAAAAACAGATTTAAGATTTTAGTTGGAAAAAAAAATGTTTGGAGAATTAAAGAACTTAAAAATGCATTATATATTAAAAAGATATCCAATGTTTTTTAAAGTTTAAACATTTTAAAATGCATAAATATAAAATTTATTCTTTTTCATCTTATAACAATAAAATATAATATCTCAATTGAAGAAAAAATAAAATGATGATATAGGAAAAACATTTTCCAAAATTAAGATGTTTACCAGTTTTTGATACATGAAAAAAACAATCAATATTTGACCACAATAAATTTAAAAACATCTTCGTAGTGTATATGTCCAAAGGAAAAACTCACTAGAGTTTAGCGTATTCAGTGTTTTAGGCTGCATATTATCATCACAGAATAAATGAGTCATTTGAAGGATGCAGTTATATCCAACATTTCATGAGTTAATATTGCAGTTGATGAAGCTATTTGAGTCGTCTGATGTCACTGTGACTCACGGCAAAATCATTATTTTTGACAACTGGAATTTCTTTGAGCATTAATCACTAAAACTGGGTTTAGAACATGGTGTGTGTGTTGTTTTTTTTTTTTTTTTTTTCAGATTTTCTTCTTTTAGCCACAACAGAAGCAAAATTAACTTTGAGAGAAATGAGAATGGAGTATACTGGTTCTTCTATTCCGGTATCCAGAAGGAAAAGCTCCCTTGAGTTTTCACATGAAAGGTGGCTGTCAGTTGTAGACAGTATTTGCCTACCTTGATGCCCTTCCCTAATAGAGTCTATATGTTTCCACAACCCAATACATATTGATCTCTAGTCATTACATCAAAAAAATGAAAAGGCATCCTCTCACTATGAGACTAATAAACAGTGCTGATACAATTGTTTGGCGGAAAGAGATTTTGTCAAAAGGTTAGCAGTACAACTCTTTAGTCTGTAAGTAATTGCCAACTATTTACTCTGAAAATCTCTGTAGAACAAGTTTTCATTCGATTTAATTACTGTGAAATGTTCCACTCAAATACAGAAGGCTACAAAACACACACACATGACATGTATGGCATGATATTTGGCAGTTCTGCTTCTGGTGAAAAAAAAAGAATATTGCCATTAACCAATGGCTTCTTTGTACAATAGATGGTTTAAATGCTGTTTGTTTTTCTTTTTTTTTGTTTTAAGGCTACAGTTAATATAAAGGTACCTCTGACACTGTACAAATCCCTTTGTGAACATCATTGATTTTGCTGAATTGGTTCTTTTTTCCCCTTTCAAATGACAGTATGTTTCCAGCATCTGTCAAACATTTTAACCAACAAGCATTATGTTGACCTTATCCTCTGAGGATACACTATCTTATTCTGAAAATTTTAATTCATATTCTTGGGTTATCACATGACAAAAATGCATTTGTTATAGCCAAAGGCTTATTAGGGGGTTCAGTACAGTTCAGTCGCTCAGTTGTGTCCAACTCTTTGCGACCCCATGAATCGCAGCACGCCAGGCCTCCCTGTCCATCGCCATCTCCCAGAGTTCACTCAGACTCACGTCCAGTGAGTCAGTGATGCCATCCAGCCATCTCATCCTCTGTCGTCCCCTTCCCCTCCTGCCCCCAATCCCTCCCAGCATCAGAGTTTTTTCCAGTGAGTCAGCTCTTCACATGAAGTGGCCACGGTACTGGAGTTTCAGCTTCAGCATCAGTCCTTCCAAAGAAATCCCAGGGCTGATCTATAAGGGGGTAACATCTCTTAAACATATTAGTATTTATGGTGTACCTCCACTATAAAGGGATGCCTGTATACAAAACAAACACACAAGCTTTGTGTGTGTGTGTATATATATATACATATATAGAGAGAGAGGGAGAGAAATCTATATATCTATATAATTCATATGTGTATATACTTATATTTGTGTATATATACGTCAATTTAGAAGAGTCTAGCTTTAGAAAAAGATAGTTTTATCAAAATTATGAAAGGATGCAATGAATAATTCTCTACATGTTAGCTATTGAGAGGGCATATATATAATACAAGAAAAGTTATCATAAGATATGTCAAAAAGGCATCACCACCTCAATGGCCATGAGACTGAGCAAACTCCAGTAGACAGTGAAGAACAAAGAAGCCTGGCATGCTGCAGTCCATGGGGTTGCAAAGAGTCAGACATGACTTAGTGATAAAATAACAATATCAAAAAAGATTTAATAGAAAAAAATGCTTAATATAAGCAATAACATTAGAATGTTGGTATCAACTGATTTGATCAAAGGAGAATGAAATAGTAGGATATTGAAGCCTGGAAAATATACACAAATAGAGGAAGAAGAGAAAAGATAATTTAGTCAGAGAGAACACCTAGGGAAATATGCCATACAGTTCTCATTCAATCATCCAGTTTATCAATCATGAGTTTGTTCATTTATTTCATCATTTATTGACTGATTGATCAAGATATTGAGCCCTACTTTGTCAAAAGCACTGTGATCTATGAAGATCTATGACAAGAGTTGAGAACAAAATATAAGCCAATCAGAAATAAATAAAAATAAGGATTAAAAAAAATATTTTGCATACAAAATAGTCTTAGTTACTGTAGAAGCAGGCTATGGAAGATACATGTAGTTAGTACACAGAGTGAGTAGGTTACACTGTATCTGTGAGTCATTATAACATTATAGAAATTACATATTCAGAACAACAGAACTAAATTTCTATTAAAAAATAAACCTGATAGATATCCACCAGACAGAGAAATAAAAATATTCCAGAGATAGACAAGTTGGGGAATGAAATGTCCTGCTCTTTCATGATTTTTTGTTTGTTTTCCATAGCACAGGTTAGTATTTCATTATTTTTATTTGTCATGGCTTTTCTGTTTCTATTAGAGGGGTTGTACCTTGGGAACAAATGCTCCAATGTTCTCAGTGTTGTTTGCAGTGTCTACCTCAGTATATGATACATTAAATCCTCACTGTGCTTGTGTGCTAAGTCACTTCAGTTGTGACCAACTCTTTGCGAACCGATCGACTACAGCCCACCAGGCTCCTCTGACCATGGAACTCTCCAGATAAGAATACTGAAGTGGGTTACCGTGCCCTCCTCCAAGGGATCTTCCCAACCCAGGAATCAAACTCTCATCTCCTGTATTTCCTGAACTGGCAGGTGGGTTCTTTACCACTAATGCCATCTGGTAAGCCCAAATCTTCACTAAATATATAGAAAAGAAGATGTCAAATCCTCGCTAAATATATAGAAAAGAGGATGAATGGAAAAAGTTAGAGAAGGAGGCAGAAAGGAAAGAAGAATGGAGAGAGAGAAGAAAGGAAGGAAAAATCAAAAATTACTATTTCAGAATCTATTAAAATACTCTAGATATGTTATGAGTTGAATAAGATAGCTATAGTCAAATGTAAATAAAACAGTACCAGTATTGTTTCCTATCATCTGACATATTTGACAAATAATCCATGAAGTTTTAAGTTTTCATAAGTCACATGAAAATTTATCTCACTATATTAGAGTCAAACCTTAAATAATTACATATAATAATTTACAAATTGTTCCTTTACTTGAAAAACTGTAATAATGTTAATGATAATAACATTTAAATTGATTTGGAGATGTTCATTCATACACAAAACATTTTAAAGAGTTAACCTTGTTTCTCTTTGGGGTATGTATGAACACAAAAGCACTGGAAAAATAAACGAATATCACAGAATCCTAACATTGCAGATCCAGGTTTCATTCTCAAATATGCCACATTTCAAACCATAGGCTTTCACATATTACTCCTCTGTTGATTTATTTTGAGTAAATCATAAGAAACCATTCTGATAAACAGCATGCCACCTAATTCTGCTTTTAAACAGTGGCTGTGCTTCATGAATTCACTCCTCCTAATATTATCTTTTGGATTCCTCTTATTGGTGTACGTTAATCTTTGAAAGCAAATGTGACAAAACGTAAATTATCTCATCTCATTTAGCATCTTGCCCTTGCAAGAAAGAGAGCAACATTAAAATGAAAATCAGTTACAGAAGGGCTAAGGTACTGGCATGCCAGATCTCTCCAGCTTTACCATTCCTTACTTCCTGAAAAATGAAAGAGGTAAACCTATCTACAAGTTATAAACAGTTTACAAATCAATTTATATGTCATTGCACCATGTAAAGTTTGTAAAAAGGAGAAAATTGATTTAATCTCTTTGAATGCTCTATGCAAAGAATGTCCTATTCCTCTGATAAGTGGTAACTGTCACCTGATAATAGACACATGCCTTATAATAGTGACATGCCAATTACCAAGAAAAAGATAACACCTTGTATATTTGAAAGTTCAGTCCATTATATGATCAGGCACTAGCTTACTTAGACTTCTAGTAGAAATAATACTATGGTGTATTGGGAGCATAGGGGAATTCCTTGCCCATTAAACACGTATTTAATACTTCTCACCACCTAGCATTGTATACTACACAACCTGATGTTTTCATTGTTCTGCTGATAGATTTTCACTGTCTAATTGTAAAAATGAATTTGCGCTAATTTCTTCACATTTAGGATAATCAGCATTTGAAACAGAACTGTTAGGAGGCAATGGCACCATTAAGGGCTTCCCAGGTGGCACAGTAGTAAAGAATCCCCCTGCCAATGCAGGAGACACAAGAGACAGGGGTTTGATCCCTGGGTTGGGAAGACCCCCTGGAAAAGGAAATGGCAACCCGCTCCAGTATCCTTGTCTGTAAAATTCCATGGACAGAGGAGCCTGCTGGGCTACAGTCCTTTGGGCCACAAAGGACTAGGCGTGACTGAGCATAGCACAATGGCATCATTATTAGGTGCAAGATGGAAACAAAATCAATTCATTCACTCTCTTATTGGCCAACCAACCTTCTCTGGACAACTAAACAATTAGAAAAAAAGGTAAACTAGTAATTATAATTATCCTAATAACTGTAATTCAGAAAGAAATGTTTGAAATAAATCTAATAATTTACAATGAACTATACAGAGCCCCTTAAGTGGCTTACGTAAGTATACGGATTCAATTAAAGTAAAAAATCAGAAGTATGTTAGTAGTTTAAAATACTCATACTATAGGAGAAAACAAGAATTCTTACTAAAACCTAATGTCTCCTAACTCCAAATCCTCTGTTGTTTTTTTTTTTTTCCATGAATAAATATTCTGATAGTGTTTACTTTGAATTGTAAGTTGCCATGCAATTAGTAGCACCAGAATTTGAAGAGGTACATTGTCCTGTCAGAAACGCACAACACAGCTCATTAGTATCAATTAGCAATTGTTTCTTGGTAAGTATTTTTAAAAGCTCAAATGTTATATTGTGGGGTTATCTGGGGGACAAAACTCATCTCTTGACTAGCTGTCAGTTTCTAAAATTATTTGTTTTTACTGAAACGATAGAAAATAACATGAAAATTCAGCTGACGCATGAAAGAAGAGATAACAAAAATTGCCAGAAGCAAGTAAAACAATTAGTCAAGGTAACCATCAATAATCACATACCTTAACTGAACTCTAATTCCATGTATTTACAAAAGTATGTATAGCATGAACATTTGATAATTTTGCAAACAGAACATTTATTTCTGGAATATGCTTGTTTCAAAACTGTCTCTATGGTTATTATCAGCGGACTTGGTATAAAGTCTTTGCCATTTAAGCTAAAACATTTCATACTCTTTTCTTTTCTAGGATTTCTTTTTCTCCTACCATTCTCCAATCTTTCCTGAAATTTATGTAATCAGTGATTCTTAACTAAGATTTTATCTCTCCTGAAAATGTCTGGAGACACTTACAGTAGTCACAACTTGGGAGATTATATGCCATTGGCATCTAGTGGAAACAGGGCAGGATACTGCTAAACACTTGATACAACACAGAGAAACCCCTCACAACAGAAATTATTGGACCCCAAAGGTCCATAGTGCTGCTATCAGGGATCTTGACCTAAACCACAATCATAAAATAAAGTCTATAGCTAGTTTATTTTTCATGTATTTTTCTAAAGAAAAAAAAATCTCTAGATTGTTGTTGTTGTTGTTCTGATTATCTATTACTGTGTTAGTAGCCCAAAATAGTGGCTGGAACCAACAGCATCATTTATTTTGTTCATGAATCCAGCACTCCACTGGGTTCAGCTAGTCAGTTCTTCCGCTGACTTGGGTCTCCCATGCATTAGTGGCACAGTGTCTCATTTCAGGCATGGGGTTATCTTGATGACTTCAACACTTGAGTAGCTGGTACAGAGCTGGAAAGATGCAAACGATGGCTGCCAGAAGAGTTGGGGATGCTGGCTAGTCATCACTTCTTCCTATATGTGGTTTGTCCACCTGATATCTCCTTGTAATGACCTCAGGATAGCTGGGTTTTTTTGTTTGTTTGTTTGTTTTAATGTGATAAATGTCTCAGTAAAGACTGGCAGAAGCTGCCTGCATTTTTACCCAAAGTCACATCGCATTCCTACTACTACATTCTGTTTTACAAGGCAGTCGCAATGTCCTGTCCAGGTTCTAGGAGAGCTGACATAAGCCCCCTCAGTTCTAGAATTGGTGAGTGTCAAAGAACCTTCAGGCACAGTCCACCTTCTTTCCATAAAATATTTACCTTTTTACATGCAAAGTACATCCACTGTCTCTCAGGACCCCCAAATATCTCATATATTATAGTCTCAGACTCAGGCCCAAGTGCAGCATCTTGTATATATAAGATTTGGGTATTGTTCTTTCAGTACTGTTTGTCTCAATCTGAAGACCTGTGAACTGAAGAGACAAGCTATCTCCTCACCATACAGCCAACATATACCAGTGGTTCAGCTATGGGATGACTGCTCTATACTCTCTCATTCAAAATATTGGGTATACCATAAAGTTCATTCAGGTTTTTCACAACACAGAAGAACCCAAAGAAACTTTTTGGCCAACCAATAAATCAAATGGAAGCCAGTCACTGATCCATAGCATTTCTGAAATCTAGCTCAGTTCCTGTTGCCAGTTTATTGATAATGGCATAGTCCTATTGCCTCGAAATGTTTTTCCACAATACTTGGATTTACTTTCTGGGTCCTGATTTTGGTTTCTGACTTGGCCTCTTTTTATTTTTATTTTTTTGTAAAGAAATTGTGTTTGCATCTGAACATTTTCTCAGCCTGATTCCAGTCCACAGAAATTCTGGAGTTTAAATCTTATAATTTTATACTGTTTCTGACCTTTCAGTCTCATCTGGTTAAATTTTCTTTAAAATTATGTGGGGTCTTTTGTGTGAATTGATTTATGATTCTTCCAATTAGAGAAAATATACTATCACAAATTTATCTTGGGAAAGGTCATTTCTAACTTAGAATATATTGGTAGACATTACTGAAAAGATTTTAGGTCACAAACAATGACATAATGACTCTGTTTCTATTTATATCTCAGCTTTGCATTACTTTGTTTCTTTAGAGTAGTAATCAGGGACAAAGGCAGTGACCTAACTTGGATTATTCTCCCACCCTAAACCAATCTGTCTGACTAACAGCACAGTGAACTTTAATTATATATGAGACCTGAATAATATGTCTGTCATTCCAGTCTTGGAATTAGGAAGGGATGCAATCTGGGCCCTCACCTATTAACAAACATGGAATGAACACAGTTATTTTAGTGGAAGAGATATGGTGTTCATATGAAAAATATGGGTTCACCATATTTCTATATATGCTGACAATAAGTACATTCTGATTCTTGAGACGAATATGGAGACATATATATTGCATTGAGGTTTACTTCATGTTCCAGGTCTTTATAACAATTTATACGTTGATAGCCTTATCACATATCCATTAATTTATAGAACGCTTGACTGAGAAAGTTGGCTTCTGTCATTCTTTGAATTTTGGGAATATCATAAAAAGAATGTTTCAATGTTTATTACTACTTTTTAGAAATCCATAGTTAAATACTTAAGATACTATTATAATCTCTTAAAATTCTCTAGAGAATAAAAAAGTAAAATATAACAACTGCAATTAAGTTCCCTGGTAAATATGCAAAAAGTGTATAATTCAATTTCTCATCTCTGAAAGCATTTCTGAAACTGCACGTCTGCTAATTGCATATGCGTATGTCTTAACAGATTTAGGTAAAGATTAAAAGTGAATACAAAAGGAAGTCAAGATCCTTTGGAGTTTTAGGGAATTCAGGCCTCTATGTAAGTATATGTAAGCTTTTCCTTTACCTGGAGATGTGCTTGTTCTACAAGGTGCATTGTAGATTTGCAAATTTGACTTTTATAGGATGCTGAAAAAAATCCAAATCTCAATAAAAACAAATATTCATAGGTTTCATCATACATATGATTTTTGAAAATGTGAAATATTTCTATTATGATTCAAAATACACACTTTGGTATTAATTACAATTTAAAATGGTTAATGGAAAATTAGCACCCCAACTATTCATTATTGTCTTAAAGTCATGAATTGATTATATGTAAAGTGTGAAATGGAACAATTTTTATGACCTTTTCGAGACCACTGACCCTTCTCAAATTCTGAAGCCCTATGAAGTTGAATTTTGAAAGAATTATAGACATCCTAATAATATTCTGAAATTAATTTTTACTAATGTGTTACAAAACTAGGTGAATCTAAAGCTTAAATTTGTTTCTATCACTTCCAGAGCTACCTTTTGTGGCCTCTACTTTCTCTGGTCTAACATCTTATAGGGAGTATTTAAGCAGTCATTTTACACATAAATTTTATATATAGATTTATATATGTATATAAAAATTTTAATAATATTATAATAATGACCCAAATTTTTCTAACTTACATGCGGTAACAATAGTCACAACATATTTATGTGACTTCAGAGAGAAAATATCAACATGTGCTCATTTGTAAAAACAGAAATGTTCTTGGTGAAATGTCATTTTAGTAACATGAATATAAACAAGTTACTTTTAAATTACTGAAAATTTTTAAAAAGACATTGACTTTAAAAGGATCTCTGATAGTCATTAATAAAAACTAATGACATAAAAGTCAAATTTCATGAATCTTGTGACATTATCTAGAATTTTACATTTTGTATACTGTGCAAAGAGATTGAAACTGAGAAATCTAGAGTATATAATAATTTTTTCTTTTTTCCCATTTTTTAATGAATAAGAGAGTATGTGAAAATTAATCATTACTTAATTGTTTCTCCATTGGTACTTACTAGTTTTCTAAATCTCTGGAAATTAAACAATATGGCTATAGATCACAATGATTTTGAGTTAAATTATATCAGACAAAAGATTCCACAAGAAATTGGATAGGCACAGAGATTAAAATCACCAACTCCCTTCTTATCCAGTATACCCCTGTGCAACAGCCACATCTATGTCCAAAATATTTTGAACAAACATTATGACTTTCTAATAAGACGGAGAACAATGCCATCTCAACAACTTCCTCTATAAAATTAAAACAGATTCTAGTTGCACCAGATGCATAAAATATCTGTTTTTTCCCCTACATGTTTAGGAATTAACCCTTTATTTTACTTCTATGAAGAAATATGATAGAAATCATCTGAATAGTTAAGGAAACATATAATCATACTCCAAAACTTTCACAGAAGAACGTCAGTATCTAAAGATTACAGATTCCTCTAACAATACAAGAGAATATATAGTTTTAGTTCATCTCAAATTTTTAAATAATCATTACAGAAACATCATTTATCACTTGACAAAAGACAGTTTGAAATATCTAAAAATCTGAGTGATATAATCTCATGATATAACTATTTTAAAAATTATAAACTCAATATATTAAATTAGATCATGAGGAAGTAATATGAAACCATATCAACTTTATTTTCTATAGCACCATTTTCATTAATTAAGATTCTAACTTAAGAGAAAACTAAGATAGTATGTCAATTTTCAAGCAGCAGATCAGACAAAGATCCAAAACTATAAAGTACCCATCTGAATAAAATTCCTGTGTAAATTTATGTTTGACAGCATGAGTCTGATAGTATATGTTATGTGCCTGAGTTGCTTCTGGATTCACTGGCAATAAGAAATATGTCTGCCCACATTAAACAAAAGACTTGGTTTCTTTTACTAGACAAAGGGAAAAAGAATTTAAATGTTTTCTTTCATTTTTCCTTTAGATTCTAGCAACACAACCTTGTTAAGAGCTTGACTATAATAAATCATTAATCCAGGTGTTTGTATATATAAATACAAGTGTATGTATGTATATACACATATATATACATACAGTAAGAAAATTAAGATTGCCTATAGTTCAATCTCCTGGAATTGGTCATTGTTGGTATGTGGATCTACACATATACATTATTCTGTCTTCACTGTTTAATGTGTATAATATATATTGTCAAATCTTATTTAATAGCAATTAAATAAAATTTAATAGATATATAATAAAGAAACAAATACCACTTTGCATTGGTAGCTTTATCTAATTATTAATGATTTGAAATTAACTTGAAAATGTAAAAGTAGAGTTAAGAAGGTATAAAATTCAAAATATTATAGCAAAAATATTCCTAAATCAAACTATTTGAATGTTCATGATAGAATATAGCTGTCTTAAAAATATGTTTCCCTTTGGAATAAAATCCTAAATCCTGCATGTGGAAATTATAATGTGAGTTATAGCTTAACACACTTTGAGTCAAAAATATTGAAAGGCTCCACTGCAATCACATCTCCAAATTCACTTTTCTTCATTTCACTTTTCTTGAACCTTTGAGCCCTATTTTTATCTTTGATAGGGTTAAATCCAAGTTGTTAACACTTCAGTAGATTAAGAGCCTAAAATAAAGTCTCAACATACAAAACTCGATTCACAGTTTCAGAATAGTACATAGTACTTACCCATCCAAGAAGGATATAACAGAAGCTGAGAAGCTGTCAAAGAGAAAAATGTCAGAAGGATTAATAAATCATATTGTTAGAACATGATGATGCGAATTGCAAACAGCTATGTAAAAATAGGTAGCTAGCAGTCAGATGGCTTGGCTTCTTTTAGCCTTGGTAGTAGTACATTTATCTTCTGTTATGCACTGGTAAGTAGCTGGCAAGCTTGGTATATATAAACATTACTGAAAGATGTTATGATTGGCTTGGATCCAGAAAATGTGCTCTAACATTACCATTAGCTATGACAGATCTTAAATATCGCTGGAAATGACTGAACAGGCAAAAAAAGACAATAACTGGAAGAAAAATTAAGAGTATAATTAGGAATAAAAAGTCTTTTCAACATTTTATGAGATATGACAAATCTTATGTCACTTATAACATAAGAATTTTAAAATAATTCAATAAAATCTAAACGTTCATGTGGGTCATAAGAAAAAAGTGATTGAGCACATTGCTATGCAGGGGAAAGAAATATCTAAAAAAAGGGATTATTGAATATGGTTTTTCACTCTTTTATGGTTTTAATGTTTCTTAGAAACAGAAACTAATCTTCCTAATGTGTTTTCCCTGTTGTATACGAAAGCTGCTGTGCTGTCATTTTACTGCCAATTATCTGTGACCCTATATTAGAAATGGCGCAACAAAACTAAAGAACCAAAAATATGATTTAAAAAATTAATTAATTGTCTATCTCCAGGCAATGAAACAGAGGCTTTTGAGAAAGTCAGACATTAACTTAGCCGTGATGTATTTCATTTGGTTCAGTGATTTAACGATGATCACAGACTTAGGGCAGTTTGTTAACCAATAAATTCAGTTGAAATAAAATTAGCCATATATGTAAAATAAAACACAAATAAAATGTGCATAAAGAATGAAACGTTTTTATAGGTACCATAATGAGGGATTTTAAAAAATTTTAGTCCATTAATATAATCCTACCGTGTATTGCCTAAATTGATAGCTCTTATTTATTAAACACATATTTTAAATATAGTCAAGAAGAAAATTAAGGTTGCCCATAATCCTATCTCATGGAGATATGTGGAGATAGCCACATATTAACAATGTTTGGCTTTACCTGCATCTGTTCTTTTTCCAATGTTTTATTATAAGAAACCAAAACAAAAACTGCACTTACCAAAAATAACATCTATAGATATAAAAATGAATGTTCACTATGAACCCACTTAAGAAAGGAATATTGTTTTCTGTATTTTGTCAGATTTTTTATGTATATACCAACATATTTTAATGTTATTCTCTCATGTTCAAATATATTCATACATATGGCTATAAGTATAAACCACATTATTTTCTAATTCACCTTTTGCCATAACATTGTATCTTAAATATCTTTCAATATCAGTTAAAACACATACAATTATTTAATGATTATATACTTGTAATGAAAGACTAAAAATGATTAATTCATATATGGACTTTTGAAAATATAATATTTCTCCAATTAACAATAATTGATGATTATTAAGTTACCTTGTATAGATAAAACAAGACTAAACTGGTTTTGCCGGAAAATAAGGGAAAAGGCCTTAAGAAGAATTTGTCAGGTGTAATTTGTAATCACAGATGTAATCATTAAGAAAATAATTTTGTGTAAGTAAGGAAGTATAGGACTTACTCAGCAGAAGGAAGGTCTAACAGGTTTGATTCTGAATAGAATATAGCTGAAAAATGAATATTAGGAGATTAATTCTAAAGTAGATTTTCTTGAACTGATGCTGAATGACATTCATTTGAAAAAGAGATTTTTAATCTCATAATAGGGGCTTCCCTGGTGGCTCAGATGGTAAAGAATCTGCCTGATATGGGGGGAACCTAGGTTCAATTCCTGGGTCGGGAAGATCCCCTCGAGAAGGAAATGGCAATCCACTCTAGTATTCTTGCCTAGAAAATTCGATGGACCGAGGAGCCTGGTGGGCTACAGTCGAAGGAGTTGCAAAGAGTCAGACATGACTGATCAACTAACACTTTCACTTTCAGTCTCATAATGAAGCCCTGAAAACGTGTGATACATCACTTCCATCTATTTAACATTCATGAAATCATTACCTAAAATGTCAGCAGAGATCTGCATTAGTTTTCCCCCCTGTGTTGCTTTTTTTCCCTTTGCAATTTAAAATATTCACTGTATACATACTTCAATAGCTGGTTGTTTTACTATTGTTTCTAATAGCACCTTTAGAAATGATATGCTTTCGCTGTTCAACTAAAATTCATAAAAATAAATTACCTCTCAATTTTTTTAGATTAATCATGAAATAGTCTTTGTTAAATCTCAGATGATTGAAAAATAAATCACATGTGCCTCAAATATTCTTTGAACCACAAGCATTGCAAATTGACATTACAGTGTAGATTTTTCATCTTGACAGCTTATCATAGAAGCCAAGTTGCCCCAGATTTTCTTTCTTTAAAGAAGAACAGGTTAAATCTTGTTAAACATAAAGAATAAAACATAACACCTGTTTACTGTTGTAAAGCAATCAACCCATGGATCAGATTCTATATGAGATTTATTTCAATTACAACTGGATAGCTTGAAAATTTGAGCCATTAAAATTAGTGGTAATTTTGCTCTTTTCAAGGACCCAAGATAAAGGAATTTTATTCAAAGAAACAATTGCACTTTGGCATGTTCTAAGTGTGGAAAAAAAAATACAACACACAAAAGAAGAACCTCATATATAGTCTTTTCAGGGCACAGATACAAAACATATTTTCCAGTATTATTTGATTAACCATGAATGTTTTTGCAAATAAAAAACTCAGTGTTATACTTGTTTTGTAAATACAATAGTAAAATAAAATGAATCAACTCAAATATATGCTAAAATGCTTAGTCTAAGGAATAGTATCACCTTGCAAATATATACTCTGTTTCCATAACAAAGTAGGATGAGCATTTATATTTTCCTGTTTATTCATGTGTGCTAAGTTGTTTCAGTCATGTCCAACCCTTTCTGACCCTATGGATGTAGTATGCAAGGCTCCTCTGTCCATGAGATTCTCCAGGCAAGAATATTGGAGTGGGTTGCCATGCCCTCCTCCAGGGTTCTTCCCAACCCAGCAAATAAACACAAGTCTCCCACATTGAAGGCGGATTCTTTACTGTCTAATCGTGACCCACTAATCTTAATCAGCATGGTAATTAATTTTTCAACTTTACCTCCTGCAATTCTCCTACATAAATTCTCTAGCTTAGAAAACTAGCCCTTTCATCATCACCGGGTTTAAAATTTTCTTTTGAAATCCTCAGCACATAAACATTGAATCTTCTTCTGTTTTTGAATAACCTATTTCGATCTTTTTCTGTGATTGTTTTATTCATCATTATACAAGTAGAATTTTTTTTCTTTTTTTCATTTTCATTGTAAGCATCCATTCCATTTCTCTAGTACCAAACCACCACAACTTTCTGGGGACATGTTTCCATAACAAAAGTAGGAAGAGCATTTATATTCTCCTGTGTATGCATGCCAAGTCATTTAAGTTCAGTTCACTTCAGTCGCTCAGTCGTGTCCGACTCTTTGTGACCCCATGAACCACAGCATGCTAGGCCTCCCTGTCCATCACCAACTCCCAGAGTTCACTCAGACTCACGTCCATTGAGTCAGTGATGCCATCCAGCCATTTCATCCTCTGTCATCCCTCTTGCCCCCAATCCCTCCCAGCATCAGAGTCTTTCCAAAGTGTCAACTCTTCGCATGAGGTGGCCAAAGTATTTCAGTTTCAGTTTTAGCATCATTGCTTCCAAAGAATACCCAGGACTGATCTCCTTTAGAATGGACTGGTTGGATCTCCTTGCAGTCCAAGGGACTCTCAAGAGTCTTCATCAACACCACAGTTCAAAAGCATCAATTCTTCGGCGCTCAGCTTTCTTCACAGTCCAACTCTCACATCCATACATGACCACAGGAAAAACCATAGCCTTGACTAGACAGACCTTTGTTGGCAAAGTAATGTCTCTGCTTTCGAACATGCTATCTAGGTTGGTCATAACCCTCCTTCCAAGGAGTAAGCGTCTTTTAATTTCATGGCTGCAATCACCATCTGCAGTGATTTTGGAGCCCCCCAAAATAAAGTCTGACACTGTTTCCACTGTTTCCCCATCTATTTCTCATGAAGTGATGGGACCGGATGTCATGATCTTCGTTTTCTGAATGTTGAGGTTATTGATATTTCTCCCAGCAATCTGGATTCCAGCTTGTGTTTCTTCCAGTCCAGCGTTTCTCATGATGTACTCTGCATATAAGTTAAATAAGCAGGATGACAATATACAGCCTTGACGTACTCCTTTTCCTATTTGGAACCAGTCTGTGGTTCCATGTCCAGCTCTAACTGTTGCTTCCTGATCTGCATACAGATTTCTCAAGCGGCAGGTCAGGTGGTCTGGTATCCCCATCTCTTTCAGAATTTTCCAGTTTATTGTGATCCACATAATCAAAGGCTTTGGCATAGTCAATAAAGCAGAAATAGATGTTTTTCTGGAACTCTCTTGCTTTTTCCATGATCCATCGGATGTTGGCAATTTGATCTCTGGTTCCTCTGCCTTTTCTAAAACCAGCTTGAACATCTGGAAGTTCATGGTTCACGTATTGCTGAAGCCTGGCTTGGAGAATTTTGAGCATTACTTTACTAGCGTGTGAGATGAGTGCAATTGTGCGGTAGTTTGAGCATTCTTTGGCATTGCCTTTCTTTGGGATTGGAATGAATACTGACCATTTCCAGTCCTGTGGCCACTGCTGAGTTTTCCAAATTTGCTGGCATATTGAGTGCAGCACTTTCACAGCATCATCTTTCAAGTTTTGAAACAGCTCAACTGGAATTCCATCACCTCTACTAGCTTTGCTCGTAGTGATGCTTTCTAAGGCCCACTTGACTTCACATTCCAAGATGTCTGGTTCTAGGTGACTGATCACACCATCGTGATTATCTTGGTCATGAAGCTCTTTTTTGTACAGTTCTTCTGTGTATTCTTGCCACCTCTTCTTAATATCTTCTGCTTCTGTTATGTCCATACCATTTCTGTCCTTTATTGAGCCCATCTTTGCATGAAATGTTCCCTTGGTATCTCTAATTTTCTTGAATAGATCTCTAGTCTTTCCCATTCTGTTGTTTTCTTCTATTTCTTTGCATTGATCACCGAGGAAGGCTTTCTTATCTCTTCTTGCTATTCTTTGGAACTCTGCATTCAGATGCTTATATCTTTCCTTTTCTCCTTTCTCCAAGTCATTTCAGTCATGTCCAACTCTTTGTGACACTATGGACGGTAGTCTGCCAGGCTCCTCTATCCACGGGATTCTCCAGGCAAGAATACTGGACTGGGTTGCCATGCCGTCCTCCAGGGAATCTTCCTTACCCAGGAATGAAATCCATGTTTTCTACATCTCTTCTACTTGCAAATGTATTCTTTACCCCTACCTGGGAAGTCCATATTCTCCTGTAAAATGTATACAGAGTCAGAGAAATAGACAAGGACTTCATGCTGTAGCAGAATGTGTATATTCCATACAGGCAAGCTTCATTAAAATATTATTTTGCTTTTAGCATGGGAGTTAGGTTCTGCATATGCCATGATCAGAGAATATCTTGGGGATAGGGGATTAAATAGCATATCATAAATATAGTAAAAATGAGACAGATGCTAAGTTAGGGATTATGATTATGATCCACCTATTTTTTTAAGTACTTTTGTTATACCAGATAATATTTAATAAACTATTGCTATATAATAAGTTTATCTGGACTGCAAGGAGATCCAACCAATCCATTCTGAAGGAGATCAGCCCTGGGATTTCTTTGGAAGGAATGTGCTAAAGCTGAAACTCCAGTACTTTGGCCACCTCATCCGAAGAGTTGACTCATTGGAAAAGACTCTGATGTTAGGAGGGATTGGAGGCAGGAGGAGAAGGCGACGACAGAGGATGAGATGGCTGAATAGCATCACTGACTCGATGGACATGAGTCTGAGTGAACTCTGGGAGTTGGTGATGCTAGGGAGGCCTGGCGTGCTGTGATTCATGGGGTCACAAAGAGTCGGACACACTGAGTGACTGAACTGACTCAACTGAACTGAAGTTTATCTGGAGAATAAATGCTATACTTAGTCTCCAGATAAGTTCACCTTATTTAATCCTCCACAGCAATGCTACAAAGTAATTTTTATTCCTTTCTACTCTCAGTTCAGTTCAGTCGCTCAGTCGTGTCCGACTCTTTGTGACCCCATGAATCGCAGCACGCCAGGCCTCCCTGTCCATCACCATCTCCCAGAGTTCACTCAGACTCACGTCCATCGAGTCAATGATGCCATCCAGCCATCTCATCCTCTGTCATCCCCTTCTCCTCCTGCCCCCAATCCCTCCCAGCCTCAGAGATTTTTCCAGTGAGTCAACTCTTCGCATGAGGTGGCCAAAGTACTGGAGTTTCAGCTTTAGCATCATTCCTTCCAAAAAAATCCCAGGGTTAATCTCCTTCAGAATGGACTGGTTGGATCTCCTTGCAGTCCAAGGGACCCTCAAGAATAAGAGAAAACTGAGGCCTAGAGCGAAAGTGGTTTACCTTTGGTCCACTATCTAGTGAGTGTCAGTCAGAAATAAATTGAGATTATCTGTCTCCAGTGACTGTTCTTTTGATTTCTAGATAGATGGCCATGATAACCTGTTTGATGGAAGTTTTAGAATTACTATAGAATTTTCATGTTTATGATCTCATTTCCCTCTTATAACCATTATATTCAATCTAGAGAGTGGTCATTGTTTTATATAACTGAAACACTAAAGTATGTTTTTTTAAATAGTAATTTTAGGATTGGGTCCAGAGTTTGTAAGATCAGTTAAGGCTTCTATTGCAAACTCTGTCACTCAGTCAGGCTTTTTTTGGACTGCCGTGCAAATATTCACCCTCCTCGAAGAACACACCCAAATAAATCTCTTGCATGCAAGTGTATATGTGAGTCTGTTTCTAAGGACCCTGACCTAAAAGAATAGTTTCAATATCAAGCCATTCTCTTGAGCCTTTTGTTAAGTCTTCTCAGTTAAGTTAAGTTAACTTAACTGAAGTTAAGTCTTCTGTCCTTTGTTGTCTTCCCTGGTGGCTCAACTGGTAAAGAATCGGCCTGCCATTCTGGAGACCTGGGTTGGATCCCTGGATAGAGAAGATTCCCTGGAGGAGGGCATGGCCCACTCCAGTATTCTTGCCTGGAGAATCCCCAAGGACCCAGGAAGCCTGGCAGGCTGCAGTGCATGGGGTTGCAAAGAGGCAGACATGAATGAGCAGCTAATACACACACGATTTCTGGAGACTCTAGCTTGTGATGCCTTGTTTCTTTGGGTATTTTGTTTTTATTATAAATTTATATTTTTAAAAAATTTTATTTGTGTTAATTATTTGTGGCTTAGACTGAAAACAGGTTATGCCAAAGAAAATTTACACTTGTCTCTGTCAGGTGACTGGGGGCTATATCAACCTACGACCACTTTGCAGTATTGCATTGAAGTTTTTCACATCACATAATTCAGGCTACAGTCCCAATATTAGGATTTTTTTCTACTAGAATGATCAATATTCCCTGTCATTCAGCACTATTACTAGAATTCAAGATAGAAATAACGTCTTGTAACACTATCCAGAAATGTACATTTATTTATATTTTACACTTAAATCAAGGGACTGGCCAATTTAGTGGATGCTAGCTTTATATTCTTTTAGCCTTCCTAATTTAAGCAACTACTGGATTTATCTCTCTGTTCTCTGTGTTCTGTAAATCTATGAAAATTAAGCTCAAATTCACTAAAGTTTGCACTTGCTCTCGAAATGGAAGTTAGCATTCTACTTACCACTTTTCTCTTTTCATTTAATTTTACTTTAGAGTATTCCTTACTTTCTGCTTAGCTCATCAATGCATCAAAATGTGTTAATCTACTCAGCATTTATAATATTAATATTTTCCCCAAGCCAAAGAGATAGGCATTACCCATTCTTCCATGCTATAGAATTGTCAGTCTCTTCCTCTAATCTTCATAAAATATCTTGACTTAACATGTGGTCCTTTTTCCCCAAAAAAAGCAAGCTGGGATGAAATGAAAACAGCAACCTACATGTAGAGATGGTAAATTCCTGGGTTCTGTTTTAATGGAAGCTATCTCACTGATTTAGGCCTAAATGACTCTCTTTTCTGCTCTTAAATTAATACAAAGTAAAAGGGACATTTACAGAAGGTACTAAATGGTTTGAAGTTCCAGGAATAAAGAATACACTCACTCTTAAGCTTTTCTGAAATAATGTGATAAAAAATACAATTTTAGGATTCCCCAGTAACCCACTGAAAATAGGAGTCAGAGAGTTGAGAGGTGTCTTTGCTCCTAGAGAAGGAGAAGGCACGAGGCAGCCATTTCAAGTCTCCTGTGGCCCCTGAGTAACAAGAGAAAACAACAGGATTTTCTTTGTCACTGATAACAAGACACTTGGCTGAGAAAGAGAAAACAGACAGATGTTGAAGGGATCTGTGGTCATGATGAGAGTACATTATAACAGAGAGCAGTGCAGGATGTATGTCAAGAAACCGGGTGGGAATAGAGAAACCTCAACAGATGCCAATGTGATGGGGAGAGGGGCCTTGATTGTACATTGCAACAGATGTCAGTGTAGGACAAAGGAAGGCTGAAGCCCAGATGTCGCACCATCTGATATTGTATTATGAAAACTTTTCAGAAATTAAACCTATCCGGGAAGAAAGGAAGGAGGGGGAGGAGCAACTCTGATTGGACTGAATTAAAACCTGGCCTTGGGAATACCCTGAAGCAATTAAATTCACTTAGACTTGATTCAGTTAACATTTTTCAGTATCAAGCAGAATGGTAACTCACAAGCTAAATCTGGTTATGATAAAATTAAACTAATAGCATAGTATATTATCACTTGAATTTTAGAGCCTGAGAATATGTATCCACTACACATACTCTTGATCTCCACAAAGACCTATCAGGAAGAAAGTAGTGATCAACTGCGTAAAATACGGCTGCCAACTGACTTAGGATAGAAACACGGTGAATTCAGCAGTAAGTTATTAATCAGTGACACTGCAAGCAGAATCCTAGAATGACAAGGTCAGAAAAATCAGCTAGAAAGTAAAAAAAAAAAAATTGAAGTAATATATGTAAAACACACACAACTCTTGAAAAACTGGTTATGAAGGGAAATAGGAAACAAAAAACAGATTAAAATAGTATCTAAAGAGGTATATGAGCTCAAGGAAAGTCGTGTTTTGTTTTATTTAAGATTATAGATATTAGATCATGTTTGATGGATCAGAGAAATATATAGGACAAGTCAAGAAGTTGAATATAACAGGAGACAGCCAGAAGTGCAGCAGGAGCAAAGAAACACATGTGGAGGGACTGGATTTAAATTGGAGCAATGTTTTCTTCATTGTAATGGGAACAGGAGGCATTAGGACAGTGTTCAGAAATAGTAGCAAAAATACCAAGTAGTTGCTGTCTGGAGTTTTCACTCTGGGAAGATGTGAAGCCATAGGCTTGTGATTCGTGGAGGAAAAAAAAAAGCCAAGATTTAAGTAAAGTGGATAGATGAGATTTCATAGTGGAAATAGAGTAATCTTTCAGGAGATACACTGTTTCTTGAATGAATTGTGCAAAGTCTATTTGAGTTTGGTGAATATGTAACTTTAGTGCTTCTGGAATATGGCTTGATGTTTAGCTGTTGGGATACAGGCACAAAAGATGGATCTGCCCAAAGCTGCATCTTGACAAGTGTGTATGAAATTAGAGCAAGGGAGACAAGAATATTTTTAGAAGAGTGATAGTAAATATGGTACAACCAGAAAATAAGTCAGGCACGGAGGAAGAATGCAAAGTCGAAGGCAACTGATGAGTAGTGAAACAACTGGAGATCAATAAATTGGGCACCTTCTCATTAAAGCTGCTTTGAATTGCTGGTAACTGTTAGGGTGCTTAGCTGTTTAAATTATCAGTGTGTTGAAACAAGTAACCAGAAGGTCCATAAATGTCCTGTCTCAGAAAAGGAGGACACATAGAAGAGTACACCACCCAGAGTTAAAATCTGGGGATCAAAAGAGGGACCAAATGTAATAGTCTGAGAGTAGCATGGGTGAGTCCTAATTTTAAGAAACCTATTCTGTATAAATTTTATTTAATTTTCAAACAAATGGAAATATCTTTTAACATTAGAAAAAAATCTCATTTTTGGAACGGGTTGCTGTAAGGCGTCAGTCACAGGAAATATTCAAATAGAGACTGGTTTATTATTAGTTATATTGTGAAGATACTTCAACACATTAAAAATTTAGATTATATGATCTCTGAAGTATCTTCCTACTTCAAGAAACTGAATGTTTATCCATCCACCATTCACTATTTTATTTTTCTCTAAAGTTCAATCATGAGCAAATGACTATATCCTAAAAATCGTCCTAAAATTCTTCTCCTTAGAATGTTTAGTTGTTAACTTAACCCTAGTTCTTTCCCGATGACATTTCTTCTTCTACAAAAGAAGTCTGAGACTTAAAGTAGAGTAAGTGCCCTTTTTGTATTCATCATCCTATTCCAGACAATTGTTTATCCTTCCTCTATAAAACACCTCCCTTTGTTGCTATCATCTAAAAATCACCTAGGTCACCTCTTTTATTTTCGTTACTGATTAGCTCCTGGCTTATTTGAACTATCTCCAATACCACATCTGTAGTGGTGAATTCAAACTCCAAGACCTAGCCTCTTCATTCTTCTCAGTCATCTTGCTCCCCACTCTAACTCCCAAAATCACTCTACAATAGCATATATGACTTTGTCTTTACTAACCACAATCGCTCTCTTCAAACCCCGATTTCAAACATTTGTTGTTGTTCACCGCTGTTATTCAGTCACTAAGTCATACCCGACTCTTTACCACCCCATAAACTGCAGCACGCAAGTCTTCCTTGTCCTTCACTATCTCCCAGAGTTTGCTCCAACTCATATCCACTAAGTTGGTTATACTATCCAACCATCTCATCCTCTGTCACCCTTTCTCCTTCTGCCCTCAATCTTTCCCAGCATCAGGGTCTTTTCCAGTGAGTTAGCTGTTTGCATCAATATGCCCAAAGTATTGCAGCTTCAGCATCAGTCCTTCCAAGCAACTTTTAATTTTGTGGCTGTAGTCACCATTAAAGATATCTTACCACAATTTTCTGTCTTTCCAGTTCACTCCCTCAGAGAGTCAATTTACAATAGTATAAAGCCAGAGACTCTTTACCATTTTTATATATCTCTCACCCCTCAATCTGTACTTCTCTTATCAAACTTATATTTCACTGTTAATCATTATAAAATCACTCACTTAACTGCAGCATGAACTCATTTTTTTAAACTATATTTGTTTACTCTTCACTCTTTAGGCTAAACCAGAACCATAGTTAAATCCATTTCTCCATCTTCTGCACACCTGTACCTACCCTACTGGAGCAGCCTGCAGGAAATTCCAAACCATCTAGACGGACATCAATAAACTCATGAGCACTGACTCAAAACTATATTTCCCTAGTCCATTCACTCTTTTCTGTGCCATAGGACTATTTTATACCACACCCTTTGCCTCAAACTTCTCCTGTTTTTCCATTTTTAGCTTGTGATCATTCTTTATATGTTACTAAAAAATAACCAGAAAAAAAAATAGAGAAATGTCATTCACCACCTGCCCCTTCACATCTATTTTCTTGCATTTGTGCTTGAATATTCCAACTTCTTCTGTCATTAGGATGAACTGCACTCCAAGTAAACACAGTTTTCTCACTATGTTCTCAGTTCCATCCTTCTTTCTTTCTTAAGGACATTGCTCTAGCAATTTCCCCTTTTCTCCTCCCTTGATCTTTCAGTCTGTTTTAAACGAGAGGCCAGCATGATCCCAGAAAAAACTTAGGTTAGATTTGTACTCCACTCTGCCTAAAAAGCTTTAATTGATAAATGTTTTACCTCTCAATTTAATGTTGAAATCTTTGATTTTACCTGTAAAACCACATATAATGTAATTCCTGGCTCCCTCACAGAACTCATCTACCACAATTCTTCTCTTTATTCTTCCTCATTCCTCCTCCATAATTTTCAAACGTGTCAACTACTCACCCACCATCAGGTATTTGCTCTTACTACTGTCTTTGCCTGGGATGCTCTTCCCACACATATTTCCATTTCCTTCAGATCCTTATTTTAAAAATTCCCATTTTCAGTGAGACATTCCAGCTTACTAATTTAGAAATCTCACCCCATTTTTTATACTTAATATCACTCTACCCTGCCCTTTTCTTTTTTTTTTACCACTTATCTCATTTTAGTATAAGGCATAGTGTACACCTTCTCTCCTAATTTCTTAGTTTGTGTACATAAGTATATCTGCACAGTGCATCTCCTAGAATGAATTGCCAATGAATGTTTTATTAACATTTATATATTTAGTTTCTTAGTTTTTAGAAGATATCAGAAAAACCACAATGTCTTGATGGTCTTACATAAATAAATTTTCTCTTGCAAAGAAATATCAATCTTATTTTATTCTTAATTACATGAAGTCACCTTAACACATACACTTCATATCTGTTATTTGGATCCACATAATTTTTAAGCCAGTATTATTGCCTCTGAAAATATTAATATAGATGATTTTTAAAACTGTTCCATAATATATTTTAACATTTGATTTTATTAGGTTGTTCTAAGTTATTATACATAAAATATAAAAAATAAAAATATAAAAATATTATGTGTTCATGATCTTCTTTCGTCTTTAAAGGTATGAAACATATTCCTTTTTATAATAAAAACACAATGAATGAAATAATTTTTCCCTTTTAACATAACAATCACTAAATAAAACAAATATTGAATAAGTTAAAAAGAACAACAATAAACTTTCCCTTCATGAGTTTCTCAAGGATTTAACTGTCAAATTTCTCTTCTTGTTCTAAATGATGTCTTAGAAATACCAAGTTAAAAATTGGGAAACCAATGTGCTTTATTTGATGCAATTTAAAATATCTAAAGAGTAAATAATGTTTGAAGACTGTGTTATATTATTGGCAAAAGGCAAAAGAAAATTTACTTTTAACTTAGAGTACAAACGGCCACCCAGGAACAGTGCTTGAATCAAAGCAGAGAAATTATCCTTGAAGATGTCAGATATTTTACACTTGCAAAAATGGCTTTGCTTATACACAATGATTGCAGAAGGAAATGGCAACCTACTCCAGTATTCCTGCCTGGAGAATCCCCATGGACAGAGGAGACTGGCAGGTTGCAGTCCAAGGGGTTGCAAAGAGTCAGACACGACTGAGTGACTAAGCAGCTGCAGCATACACAGTGATTCGTTTGCTTTTATTCCTACACAACTGCATGAGGTTCTCACATCATCTAAGGACTCTTGCAACTCTGAGATTCTTCTTTTCAATAAAAAGCCCTGTAAGATTACTAATTAGGGAACCAAATATGAACAACAGCATTGATTTATTCTTTTATAGTTTTTAATTATATATTTAAAAGTAACTCAACATAATACCTTTCGAAATTTTTTCCTATGTTTAATTCAACAAAATGTTCTCATCTTTGAATATTTATCTTTACTAAGGTTTATCCTTTTATTTATTATGGCAATTAATGAGTGTAGTTACTATATTCTTCTCTTTCTTCATTTGATGTACTTATCCTGAATTTATGTGCTGTGCTCTTGGGTCTTCTTGTAGGCTTAAGTTTATTAAGCATTCACACATGATTTACCTCGAACTGTACTCTCCCTTCTAAAATTTTCAGAACCCTAAAAAAGCATAATACATGCTGATTAGCTAAAACTGAGAACACATACCTCTTCGCAAACCTTATTGAAAGATTGTATTATTTATCAATAAATTCTTACTTTCCTCCAAGTGACTGGCAAGATTTATTTATAGTGTACTTTATAAGAAATAAACAACAAAACAAAACAAATTGAAACAAACAAAAACAGAAACTTCAGTTAAATAAAGTCAGGAGACCAGAAGGGTGAGTTCTCACAGTCTGTCACGATAGCAGAGCCCAGCAGGGAGAAGACTCTTCTTTCCTAGCCAGGGCTCAGCCAGAGAGAAGCCCTGGACTTTGTTTGCCTTAGCTCTCCCAACTTCCTTTTTCACTTTCTAAAAGTGTTCTCCTTTCCTGGTCATGATACAGACTAACATATGACTTTCCATAGTTGCAGACTGTGAAATGCAACTCTCGGCTAATGCCAAGGAAACTCACCTTTTTTGAAGAAATATCTGCCATCTATTTATTTTAGGTTAAAAACTTCCATAAATAGTATCAGACATAGCCATGTGACTTGATTTAACCAATGGAAAAGTGACAGACTGTCATTACTGAGTTGGCACCTTAACGAAGTAACGCTATGTATTTCTGCTTCCACTTCTTCCCCTGAAAATGCTTCCCCTGAAAAACCCTTTGTTGCTTCGGCCAGAACATCAGAATGAAAACACATGGACCAAAAGCTTGTGGTCCAGTTTAGCACAGCATATCCCAGTTGAGATAGCTGACCTGCAGGCAACTGAGGCTTAAAGAAATAATCATTTTAAGTCATTGAGGTTTGGGTGCAGATGGTTGTTATGCAGGATTATCACAGCAGAAAAAGGACTAATATTCCTTAGCAGAGAAAGTGAACACTTATTCAGAGACTTTTATACAACTGCTAAAAAAAATACAGAAAGATAGTAACCTCTCTAGAACATTATTAATAAAAATAGCATTAAATCTTTCAACTTCATAAATAGTATGCATAGATGAGTTATTTTCAAAATCAAGGTAAAACATTTTACCTATAAATATTTAATCACCTAAGGGAAAAGCTCAATTGTACAGAAAAAAAAATATATATATATACAAAAATACATACATATATACGTACATGTATACATACATACATGTGTGTTTCATTCGGGTGTCTTTTTCAGATCACTCTTTGGTTCCTATTCACATACCATTGATACTATAGATTCAATGCACAGAGTAATAGAGAAATAGTCATATGTTTTTTTAATTTTAGTATTAGGAGAATGTTATAAACAAAGAAAATGTATTACTTAATTATATACTGCCTAAAATGTATCACATATTTCAGTGATTAATAATGTATGGTGTGTATACATTCTATATTTTGAAGGGTTAATATGTCTCAGGGGAAGATGAGGTTTCCCTTAAAGAGACTATCTTGCACATTTGATATAAATGGCAGGTTTAGCACAAAATAAGATGTTTCACATAAGGTTTCTGGCTTTGAAATTTCTGTGTCTCAAGTTCCTGCTTTTCTAATTAGCTCTATAGAATGAAAATAATGGGTCACAAAGATGAAGCACACAGAAAATAACCAAGACATCACCTTAATTTTATGCATTGTTAAATGAAGCTAAGATTCTTCCAAGTTCATAAAGTTCATTAGATCTCCAAATCAAATATTCCTCCTGAAGGAAAGTTTACAGGGCTCAAAATAGCCTGGAGTTAAAACTCCCCTCTGAGTCCTCCCCACCATTCTATGCAAAACAAAGAACTCTCTCACGGGAAGAAAAAAATGGACATTAAGGTTGATAATGCACAGCTCCCATCCGGTCCCAGCCTCTGGCCAATCTCCAGAATTCCTTGCCCCAGCCATTTAAGGGATAACTACCCAATCAACCTTGGAGAAGAACAGGCCCCCTTAAGACAGCAGATTTCCACATATATGCCTATATATACTTACTCTTTTCTTGGGTTAGTGCAGCAGCTCACTAATCTGACTGCCGCCCCTTCTCACCTCATTAAAGGTGATCTGTTCCTGTAAAGTGCCAGTCTTGTTCTTTTTCCGAACCTCACCTTCTCTAACTCCCTTACCCTGCTGTTGCTGCTGCTGCTAACTCACTTCAGTCATGTGCAACTCTGTATGACCCCATAGACGGCAGCCCACCAGGCTCCACCATCCCTGGGATTCTCCAGGCAAGAACACTGGAGTGGGTTGCCGTTTCCTTCTCCAATGCATTAAAGTGAAAAGTGAAAATGAAGTCGATCAGTCGTGTCCAACTCTCAGCGACCCCATGGACTGCAGCCTACCAGGCCCCTCCATCCATGGGATTTTCCAGGCAAGAGTTCTGGAGTAGGGTGCCATCTCCTTCTCCAAACTCCCTTACCCTACACATCCCAAATACTTGTTTTCACTTGCATTTCTATAGAGATACTAGTCAGACATCTGACTTCTGGGATACTTGTCAGACATGTAAGGTTAACAAGTCTAAACAGCTCTACCTTCTCCAGGTAAGTGTGGTCCTTTTATTTTTTACTCTATTAAGTAGCTGTTAAATATTAAGTAGGATGAACATTGGTATCAGCAAGGATCACAACAGGAAACAATGCCACATTCAAATGTAGTAGTTTAGGAGACTTCAAAACAAGGACGGTTAATAAACATGACAGATTCAAAGAGTAAGCACCATATTGAAGCACCCAGAGCTAAGCAGAAGCAGGGAGTCCTCATCATTAGTTGACCCAGAGAGGCAGGAGGAGAGACAACTTATGAAACAGAATGGCCTGAAGCAGGTCTGTAGCAACTACAAGGGAGGATTGCTCAACAGAAACTGTGGACTTCTGTAGAGGAACTCAGAAAAGGGCAATCCATGACCAGGTAGAGAGACAACCATGTACCAAGTATCTCTACTTCACTCTCCTCCTGACACACCCTTTCCCATTATGGCTTCTATTAACCAGATTCCACAGGAGGCTAGGGTTAAAGAAAAGGCCATTGACGAAGTTAGTAAAAGTTGGTCGTCTGGTGCCAGAGTTGGGTGGTGAGTTTGAAAATTAGATATGGAAAGGTAAAGTGTCCCTAACATATTCATCCAGGGTTTCAAGACAGGAGCAAGAGAATCCTTCTAGATCTCTCACTCTCCTTCACCCAGTCGAGACTCAAAAGACATTTTTTTACATTTAAAACTCAAAAGGAACTCTGCCTCTACAACAAATTGAAGCAACCTCTGGTTATGAATTACCCACCAGCTGCGACCATTTCTTAAAATTAGGTAAAAAATCAGAAGTGATTTAGACATCTCATCATGTATTTTTAACTATTTTGATATAGCTTTATTATGAAATAGGATTTTATGAGCATAACAAAGCCAGTTGTTAATCTGTATATGTGGATGACTGTGTATGTTTGTAGGAACTCTCTGAGATTCTATATGTGAAAACTTGCCTCCTCATGTGTCTTTAAGAACAAAGTAATTAAGTCAAGGCAGCACATCTGAGGCTTTTCCATCAAAAAATGAACAATTTCATGAGAATGAGATTAATCCTTCAATTAAAATAAAAAAGACGGGAAACAATCAGCTATAAATACATATACGATCTGGGCTGAAATGACTCACAGAAGAACCGTGAAGCAAGAGCATTTTGTATGCACCCGTCTTCACTTTCCTTAAGAACTCCTGGGCAATGAAGAGAATGTACCTGCAGGTAATTACTGAGCTGGAGAAATAGTAAGGCTGTTCACCCAACCTTCTCTTCCCTAGAGGGTAGTTAGAGCTACACCCTATGGGGCAGAGAGGAAAGGGTGTACCACCTGTGTTACACCTGTGTAAAATAAAAATGTTTTTAACAGGCTCTTCACCACCTGCTGAAGCCATTCCATTTTTTAAAATGGCACAGAAGGTCCAGACTTACTAAATTGTACAAAGAAAACCATATATACATAGATATATTCATATTCAAATGACCATGCAAAGCAACAGTTTACATCGGGAGAATGAAGAAATTTCTTATTTCTGTGGAACCAAAGTATTTCCAAGAGCTAAACAGATATTTGATAGAAATGAAGTCCCAGCATCAGATGATATTCACATACTTCTACGAACGCAGTTTATGTTTTACATTTGTGATTCTGATACTGTAGTCCAAGCTTCACAATGTAATAGATACAGGTTCTTAAGTATAAATAAGTAAGCATGAAAAGGAAATATGAACAACAAATTTATACATTATCCTTGAAAATGAAGAGAAAAATAGATGAATTCCTGAGATATCTGCCCTTGAGACCAAATTGTTGTGAAAAGCAAATGTTTCTCTAGTGCTTAACCAGTGCCTGCAACACATACTTTTGGAATGATATTGAATGGATGGATGGATGCTTGAATTCATGGGTGAATTACTAAATGGATTAATACATTTGGCTCCATAAGGTGTCTTCTTTTTCATAAAAATGCTAAAATATAAATGGAGAGCCACTGTCTGGGTAATGTTTCAGAATCAGGAAACACTCTGATAGATTATCCCCATGTGAATCAATGAAGATTTTTCGGTTGCAGAAACAGAAACCTAATGTCAGGAAGTTAAACTAGACAAAGATTTGAGATATCTTTATTTATTTATTTGCTTTAATGAGGCAGAATTGCAGAGCTGTCTGTTCCTGGAGAAAAGAGAGCAACTGTTCTCTGGAGTGGCTTTTGCTCTATGACTCTCTCTCTCTCTGAGTCACTTCAGTCATATCCGACTCTTTATGACCCTATGGACTGTAGCCCACCAGGTTCCTCTGTCCATGGGGATTCTTCAGGCAAGAATACTGGAGTGGGTTGCCGTGCCCTCCTCCAGGGGATCTTCCAGAGCCACAGATCAAAACTAGGTCTCTTATACCTACCTGCATTGGCAGGTGGGTTCTTTACCACTAGCATCACCTGCGAAGTCCTAAGACTCTAGAGGGACTGTTATTAGGGTTACTTCCAGATCACTTCTCCCTTTTCATGTACTCTGCTCAATGGAAGCTAATGTCTCCACTTTCTGGTGGAAAGAGTCAAGGCAGTAAAATTCTATCAGTGCTGACCACATTTTTCTTGCTCTCTTAGACTTGCCCATTCCAAGGTACAGGATGTACTTCACAGTGTTAATGTTTAACTGTGCACCCTCTAAATCACCTTCCACAAGGCAAACAGAGGGAATTTTGAAGCAGAAATCTTACCGTCTTCACTCTTCCTAAAAACCCTTCAGTGGGCTAGAATAGTGGCTCTAAAGAGAACGCAAATATTTCACTAGACCCTCCAAGGCTGTTGATCTGTTCTCTGTTTCTCAGGAGCCCATAATTATCATGTTGAGGTGAGAAAAATTACCTACTGTACTAGACTGTCCCTGTAATGAAATCTTCCCCCACACCCACTAGATCTTGGTAATGCTGCTCCTCAGTAATTCAGACATGTGAAAATATTTCCAGAGATTTCTAAATGTCGGTGACTGGAGAATCTCTTCAGTTTACATGACTTCTCACTAAAGTACTGAACTTCCACCAACAGTGAATTATCCAGAGTTCACTTAATAGGCAACATTTTCTTTCACTTTACATGCATTTGCATGCTCCTTATTCTTCTGGATCTTTAATTTCCACAGATCTAATTACAGGAAGACAAAAGATATCATTTTAGACATCATCTTCTCAGTGCCCCCTCTAAATGCAGATTTCATATCCTCTCTGCTGCTGCTGCTAAGTAGCTTCAATCATGTCCGACTCTGTGTGACCCCATAGACGGCAGCCCCCTAGGCTCCCCCATCCCTAGGATTCTCCAGGCAAGAGCACTGAAGTGGGTTGCCATTTCCTTCTCCAATGCATGAAAGTGAAAAGTGAAAGTGAAGTTGCTCAGTCATGTCCGACCCTCAGCGACCCCATGGACTGCAGCCTTCCAGGCTCCTCCATCCATGGGGTTTTCCAGGCAAGAGTACTGGAGTGGGGTGCCATTGCCTTCTCCCCATATCCTCTCTAGGTTCTATCAAAACACCTTATACTTGCCCTGAATATGATACTTTAAAAATATCACATGACCTAATTACTTATCTCATCTGCTACATTCAGAGCTACTTGAAAGTGAAAAAAAGAAAAAAAGAAAAATGACCTATTTAGAATTGTGCCCTCCATTCCCAACCTGTGATATACTTACCAGGTACTGGTGTATACTAGGTACTTAAACAGAAATGAATAGCTGAGGTGACACTGAACTTGAAACTAGATGACCTGATTTTGAATCTGTACTCCAGTACAAGCTGCTTAAGTTTCATAGCGTCCTCTGATATCCCCTACCCTGCAGGATTTCAATGAGGATTAAATGAGGAAATGTATGTAAAATCTCTTTAAATACTGATTTCCAGCTATGATTATTTTAAATTTAAACTGTAATTTTCCAAATGTTAGTAAAAATGCTGTTAAGCCATAAGGTTCATTTTCCTAAAAGGCTTAAAAACTTTCTGAACTCTGGAGCTTGTTAGAGAATTTAAATGGCTGTCCAACTAGGCATATATTTTAAAACAATTAGTCAATTCAACTATTTAATCAGCCTGCACTTGTGTGAAGGTTGTTTCAATTCACATCAAAGTAGTTACTCATAATGTTCACAGGTACCAATTTCACAATTATTTCTCCTTACAACTACATTTTTTCCAAGTCTTCTGACATTTTTTGTTTTAAAATTGGACAAAATATAGCTATACTATGAGAAATAAAATAGCCTGTGGATAGTTGTGCATTAAGAAAGGTTTTAGCACAATATATTTTTGTCCTCCTCAGAGCAAATTTCGCTACAATTTTCTCTTAATTAGTATAATTGATAACAGTTATACAGAAATCTGGCATTTTAATCATGTAGATATGTCTTTTGCTGTCTAACATGAAATTAAAAACCACCAGCAGGTTTTGTTTTTTTTTTTTACTTTCAGTGGAAGCTGGAAAGGAAATTAGAGCTGGTAATAAATCGCTGACATGTTCAATATGAAAGATCACAGACCTCGGTCATTTACATGGGGAAGGTATGGCACAAAACTGACAAATCAGGGAGAAAAACTCCTATCCACACAATGAACTGGGAATCCTGAAATCTTTAATAATACGCTCTATAACACATGTTACCCAAGATTTTTTATTTGATTAGCATCAATTCTTATGTAGAGTTAAAAACAAACAGAACCCACACCCTATATTACTCACTGCCATTTCATTTATCAATTTAGCAATTGATATTTGGCTAAGGAGATATAAATATACACAAAATTGCTTTGACCATGCATTTTGTAGATTATAAGAGTGTTATTTTGATTTATTAATATGCTAAACAGTAATACCAAATGGATGACTATCAAGCACACTCATTAGATGCTGTCATCAACTCATTTTCAGAGAATACGGGCAGTTAGAAACATTACAAACAGTTCCAATCATAGAATTGCCTTAGACAGGCATGATGATCTCTGCATAATATCAAGAATCTATCATGATGGAAACTGGAAGAAGGACAAAGAGTCAAGTATTCAACATTTTTTTTTCGGATCTATATTCTTTAGCGAAAGCAGAATCACTAGAGATTTTGGTTCATGTTTCTAACATGCCAGTCTCTTTAAGGATATAGGATTTTAAGATTTGGGAATCACATGAGTGAAAATACTAGATGAAGCTGTGACTGAATGAGAGTACTGAGCAGTAATGTATAGAAAGAAGAGAGAGGAGTTCTGAGGACAGAATGGAAGTCAGAGTAGGGGGAGGAATAGTCAGGGTCAGAAATATATTGTATAATTTCATGTAACCAAAGAAGAATAGAAAAGGAAATGGTAATCAATCACCAAGAATCTACAGAGATCTCAAGAGGTGGAAAATGTGTACCACAAACTGGACCTAGGGTCAAACTATTTTTCATAATGTTTGCAAAGCTATACCTTATAAAATCTCCATCAAGAAATGGAGAACATTAAAAATTTTAATTCTATCACTAGAAAATTCAGGCAAAGCAAGCTGACAGTTGTTCACATTAATTTATTAATAATTTAAAGTGTCAGGGCTTCCTTGGTGGTCCAGTAGTTAAGAATCTGCCTTGCCGTGCAGGTGACACCAGTCTGATCCCTGGTCTGGGAAGATTCCCTTGGAACCAGAGATCAAATTGCCAACACCTGTTGGATCATAGAAAAAGCAAAGGAATTCCAGAAAAACATCTTCTGCTTTACTGACTAAGCTAAAGTCTTTGACTGTGTGGATCACAACAAACTGTGGAAAATTTTTAAAGATATGGGAATGTCAGACCACCTTACCTGTCTCCTGAGAAATATGTATGCAGGTCAAGAAGCAACAGTTAGAACTAGACATGGAACAAAGGACTGGTTCCAAATTGGGAGAGGAGTACATCAAGGTTATATATTGTCACCCTGCTTATTTAACTTATACACAGAGTACATCATGCAAAATGCCATGCAGTATGAAGCACAGGCTGGAATCAAGATTGCCAAGAGAAATATCAATAACCTCAGATATACAGATGACACCACCCTTATGGCAGAAAGTGAAGAGGAACAAAGAACCTCTTGATGAAAGTGAAAGAGGAGAGTGAAAAAGCTGGCTTAAAACTCAACATTCAAAAAACTAAGATCATGGCATCCAGTCCCATCACTTCATGGCAAATAGATGGGGAAACAATGGAAACAGTGACAGACTTTCTTTTCTTGGGCTCCAAAATCACTGCAGCCATGAAATTAAAAAACACTCGCTTCTTGGAAGAAAAGCTATGATCAACCTAGACAGCATATTAAAAAGCAGAGACATTACTCTGGCAACAAATGTCCATCTAGTCAAAGCTATGGTTTTTCCAGTAGTCATGTATGGATGTGAGAGTTGGACCATAAAGAAAGCTGAACATCAAAGAATTGATGCTTTTGAACTGTGGTGTTGGAGAAGACTCTTGAGAGTCCCTTGGACTGCAAGGAGATGAAACCAGTCAATCATAAAGGAGTTCAGTCCTAATATGCATTGGAAAGAGTGGTGCTGAAACTGAGGCTCCAATACTTTGACCACCTGGTGTGAAGAGCCGACTTATTGGAAAATGTCCTGATGCTGGGAAGGATTGAAGGCAGGAGGAGAAGAGGTAAACAGAGAATGAGATTGTTGGATGGCATCCCTGCCCCAACGGACATGAATTTGAGCAGGCTCTGGGAGATGGCGAAGGACAGGGAATCCTGACCAGCTACAGTCCATGGGGTCTCAAAAAGTTGACACGACCGAGTGACTGAACAGCTGGGAAGATTCCACATGCCCCTGGGCAAGTAAGCCTGTGCACCTCATCTACTGAGCCTGTGCGCTAGAGCCCATGAGCCACAGCTACTGAGTCCACTTGCTGGAACTACTAAAGCCCAAGCAACTAGAGCCAGTATTTCACAACAGGAGAGGCCATATCAATGAAAAGCCAGCACCTGCAACTATAGAGTAACCTCTGCTCTCTGCAACTAAAAAAAGCCCACACACAACAAAGACCCAACTCAGCTAAAAATTAAAAAAAAAAAAATTTTTTTAAATTAAAGCTTTGCGCATTTAATTATAAATTTTAAGTTGATGGAATATGCATTTTCCTACAGCCTGTTCTTCTTTAATTATACCCAAATTTCTTGAAAAAGTAAAAGTGCTATTTAGTTATTTCTGACTCTCTGACCCCATGGACTGTAGCCCACCAGGCTCCTCTGGCCATGGAATTCTCCAGGTAAGAATACTAGAGTGGATAGCCATTCCCTTCTCCAGGGCATTTTCCAGATCCAGGGATCAAACTCAGGTCTCCCATATTGTAGGCAGACTCTACCATGTGAGTCCCCAAGGAAGCCCTCTGAAAAGGTAATTGACACCTACTGCTTTCTCTTCCTTCTAGTCTCTCATTACGGAACTCACTCAATCTGGTTTAAATGTAATGAACCTCGTCAACTCTCTTTCAGTTTAGATGAGCTTACCATCAAATGTAGCTGCAAACAAACATGTTTAGAGTAATCTTAAGAGCAACTAGATATCTTGAATAGCAGCTTTTCTCAATACTTAGATACTTCTCTCCTTATGTTCCATTCTAAGTAATGGGCTTGCTCTATTTCTATTTAATTCAATGCTTAATGTTATACAGAAACAACCTACACCAACATACAAACTCTTAAGTATTTTAACAATTTGTCTTTTATTTTAATTTTATTTTTCACCATATTAATTGGCATAAAATACATAGATATTTTTACTTTGGTAACGTTTCCAATGCAAAACCTGTAACTTCATTCAATTATTTTATAAAGAAACAATAACTGTCATTGAATGCAAAGTACTAGCTTTCCTCTGATGTGATTTTTCCATTTTAAAGACAATCCTAATGGTTTAATCCTCCAAGGATCATAAAATTGGTAAGAAAAAGAATGAAGTAAAGAATTATTAAAGTTTAGTGTATCAGATTTCAAAAATGTTCTCTGATTTTTGAAAAGTAGCATCCTTGCTGCTGCTGCTGCTGCTGCTAAGTTGCTTCAGTCGTGTCCGACTCTGTGCAACTCCATAGATGGCAGTCCACTAGACTCCTCTGTCCCTGGGATTCTCCAAGCAAGAATACTGGAGTGGGTTGCCATTTCCTTCTCCAATTTGGATTTAATATTGATAATCAGTGTTTATTCAGCTCAATTATAGGAACAGTTTTGGTCATCTTGAAGCTCACAGAGTACATAGCATACAGTTGAGCATAGTAGTAGTAGGAGTCACTGTATTTGTTGGGCTGTTGATTTTCGCCTCTTGGTTCCCATGTGAGTAAGTTGAGATGAAGTATATATTGTGAAAACTTTGTAAAGGGAAGTATCCCATGGACAGAGGAGCCTCGCAGGCTACAGTCCATGGGGTTACAAAGAGTCAGACATGACTGAGCCGACGAACGGCAGCAGCCTCTTTGAAAAGGGTCTTTTGAGAGATCGGAGAAATAGTTTGCCATAAGTAGGGTTCCAGTAACTCTCCAAATGCAGTCAATCCTTACATAAATGCTTACATAGAGCCTCATAGAAAAGTAATATGTCTCCCAAGAAGTAAAATAGCTCAGTGGAAAAAGCTGTAACTGCTAATCACTTTTATCACAGAGGTCCCAGTCTCAAGGATGCTGATTCAGTCAATAAGACTGGGCCTCTTATTATTAAAATTATTCTCTTATTTTTTTAAAATTGAGGTAACACTGGTTTATAACATTGTGTGTTTCACACATACAGCACTGTAGCTTGACTTCTGAATATGCTATATCATGCTCGCCATCAAAAATCTAGGTTATGAAAATTATATTTTATTAAAATTATTTCTCATAGTTCTGGAAAATAGGAAGTTCAAGATCAAGATTAGGTTTCTATTGAGAGCCCTCCTCCTGTTATGCAGAAGGCTCTTTCTTTCTGCAGCATGCATGGGCTTCCTTGGCATATCTAGAGAGGGAACACAAGCAAGATCTCTGATTCCTTCTTGTGAGGGCACTAGTGGTAATTCCATCTTAAGGGCCTCAACCTCACAACCTCATCTAAACCTAATTATCTCCCAAATGCCCCAGCTCTGAAAGATATAACATCAGGGAGTGTAGCTTTAACATATGAATTTGAGGGAAGACACAATTTATTTCACAGTAATAAATAAAACCCCCTCCTCCAAACCACACTAATTACCCATTTTCCTTGGAATCCTATACCTCTTTAAATATTATCATATATTTTGTTTTATTTGATTTTAACAGCCATTATATCAAGCATATAGACCAAGAATCATATTACTGTTTTTAATAGGATGAAAATTAAAAAAAAAAAAAAACAACTAAAACTAAAAGGCTAAATGCTGCTCACTAAATAGTCAGTAGAAACTAGTTTCTGTAATTTATCACATCATTATAATCTTGCTATACCACATCACTACAACATATCTTCAAATCCATGAAAGAAAGGGCTATTTACTGGTATGGAATACAGAGTATATGGACAGCTGAAATAAAAACTTTTTAGTTTTGGCATTTCTATTGGTTTACCCTCAAAGCACTGAAAGATAATTGTTCTAAAAATTAAGTAGTAATTCGGTTTCTGGTGAACCAAAATGCTAGCTTCACTTCAAGTTGATAATAAAGTAATGGTAATAAGCCTTGACCAAACTAAATTAAGTTATATTAATATTGACATTGATTGATTTATCTAAAAGTTATGATCAGAATAGTTCTCAGTAAATCTGTTTGAAATACATGCAAAAATACCCTAAAATGTATTTTGTGCACTGTACTAATGTATATTTGCCCCAAGTAAGGGGGAAAACTGCTGTAATGGAGATAATTTGAAATTTAAACAAGAAAATTATTTTTTAATTAAATGCCTGCAATGAAATCCAGCAGGCTAAACATACTGAAGAGGTGCTTTTAAATAGTATGCATGTCTATAAGTACAGGGACCTGGATTTGCATGTATTCCATCCACTGTTTCTCAAGGTTCATCATTGGAACCCTTTGTTCTCTCGTGCTATTAGAATAATTTACAGTACTGCCTACAGATTCGATACCTGCATACAGCTTAATATTTTTAATATCGGGATTATTCTTCTTAGTGTATGTATTTTGCTTTAAAAATAGAAAAGATAGTCAAAAATGGAACTGTTCACTTGCTACAATCGAGACAGCTCACTGTGATATGACATAACCCTGTGATTCTTGTCTTCCCAATGACTAACACCAACGCATTAAAAGTAACTGTTCTGCCTGACAGTAAGCAGTAATTCAGTTTCCAATTCAGCTAAAACCATAGCTTCACCTCAATTTTAACAGCTGAAATTCTTATGTCTTGTATGGGTCATATCTGGTCACTTAAAAAAACTGCTTAAGTTCAGTTACTATGGAATCAATGGATATCATATATTGTATCCCCAGGGTGAACTGAAAAATATGTGGGAAAAACACCTTTCTCAAAAGACTTCTTTTCAAAATTTCAAACTCTTTACATTTATCTTGCAATAGGTGGGAGAGTTTCTACTGACACTTAACAAACTGCATTTCAGTTACACAAGTTTCATTTGGTGTTTGCATCAGGATCACAAAAATAGGCTTCTTTAAAACTTTAGAATCATATACAACTAAAGGGGAGCTTCTCAGGAGATGCTAGTGGTAAAGAACCCACCTGCCAATGCAGGAGACCTATGAGACACCAGGTTCAATCCCTGGATTAGGGAGATCCCCTGGAGGAGGGCTTGTCAACTCACTCCAGTATTCTTGCCTGGAGAATCTCATGGACAGGGGAGCCTGGCAGGATACAGTCCACAGAGTCGCATAGAGTTGGACACAGTTGAAGCGACTTAGCATGCACACATGCATGAATAGCTAACGGATTTGCCAGACCAAGTTGGCAGCTTATCACAGACACACATATTTGGATACAGAAATTTTGATATGCCACAAACCACCAGAAAACAAAGCTAGTGCACTATTTTCATTTCTAAGTGCTTTTTAAAGAAATAACTTTAACATTTACTTAGGTAAATTCTTAGGTACAATTATTATTACTTTACTTTTCTGTTAACTTACCAAATTCTTATACAACTTTTTGTGCTAAATTCATTGATTAATCATCTCTCCCCATGATAGATAAGGAAACTGAGGCACAGATAGACTCAGGAAATGTTAAAAATTCATTCAGATGGTAAGCAACAAAATCAAAATTCAAAGACAGGCTCTTCGGTTCTGGAGATTTCTCCGTGTACTCATATTTACACACTGCTATAACTCTCAAATTCAAACAAATCATAAACGGTAGATATTTCCCAGGGAAAATCGGTAATTCTAAAAATCTCATCATACGTCTCCACAAGAGCTCACTTTCCTTGCAATGCCTTTATGTCTCTAATATAACACGCTTTGAGTTTTCCTGAATACAAACCTAAGCAAAGCACTGTACTGGTGACAGATTTAGAATAAAATATAAGGACTTATTCATATTTCTTAGCTTATAGATGAAAAGGTAAGCATCTTTTCAATATAGCAAATGGTAAATGTAAAATGAGTGATTACAGTAATAAAATCTATGAGAATTCATAATGGTTGGAGCTGCCACTTTCATCCAAGATGGAGTATTAAGGACTCTCTTGCTTGAAACAATCAAAGGGAAAAAAAAATCCATCACAAATATTGATATATTATACAGTTTTCAAGACATCAGGTGAGGAAGGGGAGTGATCCCTGAGAAATGAGAACCAAAGTGAGTTTCACACTGGAAATAAGAAACAGAGTGCTACATCCCACATTCCCTCAGCTTACTGAGAGTATGCCTAGGCCATAGCAAAGGAAGGAGGATCCAGCTGAAGTTGCAAAGATTCCCTGAACTAGGAATATTTTGCTGAAAGTACTCAGTTTGCGAGAGAAAACTCATACAACAACATGGAATGAATCTTGAAATAATTATGAGTGAAGGAAGGTAGACAAAGGAGTATAGTATATAATTCCACTTACATAAAATTTTGGAACAAGCATACTTATTTTGACAGCAGATCACTGATTACCGGGGAGGTTCAGTGCAAAGAAGATGTATAGGGAAGGATTACACATGGGCATGAGGCACCTTTTGGGGGTGATGGATATATTCACAACTTAATTTTAGCCATATTTCCACAGGTGTATAAATATGTCACTAATTACCAAATTGTACACTCAAAATATGTGTAATGTATTATATTCAATTATACCTCAAGAAAAATATTAAAACATTTCTGGTGTGGGCATAATGTTTTAGGAAAGTTGGATCTGAGAAATGGTCCTTGTTAAGGGCATGTTTGTGTCTCCTCAAAATTCATGTGTTGAAACCCCAATCCCTAAAAGGACAATGGGACCTCTGGGAAGTAATTAGTTATGAGGATGAAGCTCTATGATGGGGTTATAGTGTCCTTATAAAAAAGAAAAAAAAATAGTTTTGTCTTTCTCTCCTATCTCCATATGAGGACACAGCCAGAAGACCGTCACCAATAAATCAGAAAGAAGGCATTCACCAGAATCCAGCCATGCAGGCATGCTGATCTTGAAATCCCAGCCTCCAGAACAGTGAGAAATAAATGTCTGCTGTTTAATTCATCCAGTCTACGGTAATTTGTTATAGCAGTCTAAGCTGATTAAGATAGTTTTCATTGAATGATGGCATTTAATAAAAGAAAATAAAAAGGAAAGGCTATGCTCTGCTTGGTGAATGTTACATGCAAGCCACAGTATATTGTTTTTAAAGGTCTGTAACTTGATTAATTTGGCTTGAATATTAGTTAATTTGGGTCATATGAGAGACAGAACAGAAGGCGTTTGAGATTAAATATCGTTGTGGAATAACTGCAATTATCTACAGACACTGTGTTTTCTGTTGCTGCATAACAATGACCACAAATCTGGTGCTTAGAATAATACAAATTTATTATTTCACAGTTTCCATGGGTCAGGAATCAGCATGAGTGTATTAGTTTCTTATTATGGCTATAATAAATCACCAGAAACTTAGTTGCTTAATACAACAAAAATTTATATTCGTTATGTTTATGGAGATCAGAAACCTGAGGTCAATTTCACTAAACTACAGCTGAGGTGTCAAGTGTTGGCAAGGCTGTTTCCTGCTGCATGCTTTCAAGGGAGATTCCATTACCTCTTTTTTGAGTTTCTGTTGCTTCCTGTAATCCTTGGTTTGTGGCCCCTTCCTCTGTTCTCAAACTGTATCACTCCACTCTCTGTTACCACTTTTGCACTATCTGCTGATCCCTTGATTTTCTTGCTTCTCTCCTAACCTTTGCATCTAGTGCCCACTGGGGTAATCTTTTAAAAAATGTTTCCTCTTGTTTATCATTTACTTATGGAATATCACTCTCCAAAATGCAAAATAAATTTGAAATCAGCACAGCATTGTGAAAAGAATGCACGCAGGACACATGGTCTGCCCCGGGGCTGCTGACTATTTATTGCTGCAAGATGAAGTCATCCCTAACTAATGCTGAGCCTGCTGCCTATTTCTTCTGATAAGAGCTTCTGCTCACACGCTTCTGTTCTGTCCCTTAATAGTGAACTTAGCTTATGGTGTTCTCTGTTCCTTTTTTTTTTTTTTTCCACTTTCTTCAACTAAATGAGGCATTTGGGACTTTTGACTCACTCTTCTGAAAATATTTTTTTGTGTGTGTGATCTGAGACCATTTCATCATTGATTTATTTGGCCATGCATTTGACAATAGATAGCTCCCATTGGATAATGTAGGCCAATCTCCCATTTTAAGATCCTTAACTGAATTACTCCTGCAAAGTTGTTTTGCATTTAGGGTAATATCATAGGAGAAGAAATGGCAAACCACTCAAGTATTCTTGCCTGGAAAATCCCTGGACAGAGAATCCTGGTGGGCTGTAGTCCATGGGGTCACAAACAGGTGAACACACATGGGTTCAGGGATTAACACATATTATCTTTGAGAAGCTGTCGTTCAGCCTACCACAATGGATTTGCTAGGCCCTGTGTTCAGGTCTGAACAGGCAGAATTCGTGGTGATGGCTAGGGTGTCAACTCTTCCAAGAGGCCACCGGTCTTGTTGCAACCTCATTTGGGTTGTTGACCAAATTAAGACTCAGATTTTTCACTTGCTTCCCGCTGCCGGAGTCAGTATCAGCAACAAGAGGCCATCCTTGTGACCTGGAAGCATGACTCTGTCACATGAGGCAGCTCAGTTTTTGAAACCAGCAAGAGAAAACATTTTCTGTTATTATGACGATTGGTAACTTACATCACCTTAGTTCTGTGGTACTCAGCATTTTCCCTCAGTTAAGTAAGTTATGAAAAACCCTTTGAATATTTCATTATATATTTTAGGAAAAATCAGAAGCCTTTTGTAAGGTACTTTCAACATTTAAATATGTTTACCTCTTGTTTAAAGTCTCCACACATGCTAACAAATAAACAATGAAAATGTTTCCAAAGTGGAAAAACACATCAGCATAAAGCAGTAGCAGTTTCAAAGTAGACAAATAAGAGTTACATTGATGATGCTCACTGCTCTTTTCTCCCATTTCCAAATGAAAAGCAAGTGGAAAAAATCCTAGTATGCAGCTGTTCAGTATAAATAAAATACTGATATGTTTTTGCTCTCTATAGAATTTATGCTTCTTCAGGGCATTTTGTTACAAAATGTACATTATTGAATTTTCTGATCTTTTTAGAAGAATGGATAAAATATGACAAAATAAGCTTATCTTAAGTCATTGTCATTGGTTCAAAAAAAGCATAATGAAATACATCCTCATGTTCATGTTTAATTTTACAGAAACCACAAAGAGAAATTATCAAGAGAAAAACATCAAGCATGATTCAAAACACAAATTTGTATATAAATAATAAGGGGAAACAACAAAAGTGAGCTCTATCTCTCTGGCTACCAAACAAAATGATGAATCTATTCTCTCATTTTTAATTAACTTTTGCCTTTAAAGGGTTTATTGGAAGCTAGGTAGGATAATAACTACAATTTACTCCTTTCAGAATGGTATTCCTATATAGCATTTTTTTATTACAACCATATCTAAATCTATACTGATTGAATATAGGCCTTATTTGATGTCTCATTTATATGCGCTACTGGATTTTAATTACTATTTTGCATATATATTACATGTCAAAATAAATTATGAACTAAAGGGAAAAATTATATTTGTTTTTTCACTAGTGTCCATATACATCCTTTGAATACTACCAAAAATAATTTATAATGATTCTGTAGACAATTTCAATACATTTTATTATTTCACACAGTTTTAAGCATTTTGTAATATAGGCACACATTTTCATTGATAGAAGTTCAGACATACCAACTTGCACTCAATAATATACATAAATATGTGTATGTGTGTTATATATGGTGTATCTTCGGAGAAGGAAATGGCAACCCACTCCAGTATTCTTGCCTTCTTGCTGGGATATCCCATGGACAGAGGAGACTAGCAGGCCACAGTCCGCAAGGTCACAAAAGAGTAGGACATGACTTAGCAACTAAACAGCAACAAATGGTATATGTGCAAAACGCCTGCACATAGCAAGTGAGTGATCTTTAATTGGCAACTATAACTACACTTATAGATCAACTCATCTAGGATTTAATTAAGGTTTTTATATCTAAAACACAGTAAGAATAATGGTGTTATTTGCTATATCCTGTTGGATTCTGTGTTCAGCAGTTGGTGTTATTATTTTTTATGATCTAAAGAGTATAAATTAGCCTATATTCCCAAACAAAGCAGAAATTTTTGTAGCCCATTGGTCTTGTATAAGCAAACAGAAGGGGAAACAAAGTACAGTTTCATTATAAATTTCAACTTATGGTGATAAAATGGTGTGTGCATCAAAAAGTACCTGCATTAATGTACCTTAATGAGAAATTTGGGAGATGGCAATGGCAACCCACTCCAGTATTCTTGCCTGGAAAATCCCATGGGCAGAGGAGCCTGGTAGGTTGCAGTCCATGGGGTCGCTGAGTTGGACACGACTGAGCGACCTCTCTTTCATTTTTCACTTTCATGCATTAGAGAAGAAAATAGCAACCCACTCCAGTATTCTTGCCTGGAGAATCCCAGAGACCAGAGACGGGGGAGCCTGGTGGGCTGCCATCTATGGCGTCGCACAGAGTTGGACACGACTAAAGCAACTTAGCAGCAGCAGCAATGAGAAATTTATATTGATACAAACTTTAAACTCTCTGAGAAAATATTTTTGGTTTACAGTAATTACATATTTTATTTCCCACTTAAGGCCATAGGGGTGAGGGGGTACACCACCCTGGTGGGATAAAAGACACCACTGCCACCCCAGTGGGCTGAGAGGACAGAGCACTGATCCAAAGAGTTATTCCAGAACCTTAAAATCGAATGAAGATTTCCATGATAGTTCTGGGTCTTTCCTGTTGGGTCAGAAGGTAAAGAATCTACCTGCAAGGCAGGGGACTTTAGTTCCAACCCTGGGTTGGGGAGATCCCCTGGAAAAGGAAATGGTAACCCACTCCATCTTCTTGCCTGGAAAATTCAATGGATAGAGGAAGATGTTGGGCTATAGTTCATAGGGTTGCAGAGTCGGACGTGACTGGGCCACTTTCAGTTTTCTGGTCTTCCTTGGGATCATTAACCCTTTTTTCTTTTCTAATTTCTTCAGTTTGAAGTGAAAATGTGTATCTTATGCATATCTCAGCCTTGCATTTTAATAATAAAGACTTTATCTGGTTCACAGTATCATAGGTGAGGAGACATTTTCCTTCAGGATGAATCAGACCTCAAGTCTCAGTCATAGCTGATGTGCATGATATTTAGAGGGGATTTTGGACTTAGACTTATTTCTGGAATAGGTTAAGACATTGGGGTCTTTGGAGATGAGGAAAACATACTTAGCATTTGAGAAGGTGTAACATTTAAGGTGTCAAAGGGTGGAGTATGGTGGACTTAATTGTATCCCTCAACCAGTCCATTCTAAAGGAGATCAGCCCTGGGTGTTCTTTGGAAGGACTGATGCTAAAGCTGAAACTCCAGTACTTTGGCCACCTCATGCGAAGAGTTGACTCATTGGAAAAGACTTTGATGTTGGGAGGGATTAGGGGCAGGAGGAAAAGGGGACGACAGAGGATGAGATGGCTGGATGGCATCAGTGACTCAACGGACATGAGTCTGAGTGAACTCCGAGAGTTGGTGATGGACAGGGAGGCCTGGTGTGCTGCGATTCATGGGGTCACAAAGAGTCGGACACGACTGAGCAACTGAACTGACCTGAACTGAAAATTCCTTTGCTGAAGTTCTAACTCCTAATGCCTCAGAATGTGAACATATTTGGAGATATGAGGTCATTTTTGTAAACCCTAATCTAGTAGGGTTAGGAAAAGGAAATTTGAACACATATGTACAGAGGGAAGAAGATGTGAAGATACAGGGGGAAGACAGCTGTCTATAAGCCAAGGACGGAGGCCTGGAATGCGAGCCTTCCCTTTTGCCTCTCAACAAGAAGCAACCTAGCTGACACTTGGATTTGGGGTTTAGAATCTCTGGGAAAATGATAAAATAAATGTCTCTTGTGTAATCCATTCAGTCTGTTATACTCTGTTATGGTGGCACCAAAAAACAGACAAATCAGCTGACTCAAACACTTCCTAAAATGTCCCCATTATTGAGCAGGAAAAAGAAACAGTAAATTTGGTCAAGCACAGTGGGCCTTGTGATTCTATTGTATAACAAATCTAATAATATTTATTCATATCTTTTAACTACTTGTTCATAATAGAAATTGTATAGGCACATATCCTTATGAATAGATTTTGAGCGTCTTCAGGGGAAGAACTTTTTAAACTCTTATTTATATTTATACATAATATAGCATACTATAATAATATGCATCTATGGTATTTCATGTTTGAATAAAATAATTAAATATATATTAATTAATTTATATTAGACTATTAACTATATTTGGCCAAAACATAATAGTTCAACACATCCAAGTTAAATAAAAACAATTTCTAAAGTGCTTTTGTTGCTGTTGTTAAACTCTTAACTCTTATCCAAGCAACTAAACATAAGAGAAGGGAAACAAGCAAATACATAAATACAAAGGCATTTGATATACTTCCTTGAAAAGTTATACACCTCACAGTTAGGCTTGACTCTATTTTCAAATGTTTATAACTATGCTATTCTCATGTTTTCTCCTTTTGAAAAAAGAAATCATGTTTGCATCCATTCTGTTTGTATCTGAAATAACTCACTACATTTATCGATTTAATTCCAATTTGCTTTCCTTAACCTAAAACATCATTCTTTATTACTACAAAAGTTTCATTTTTAATTTTAAAGAGTTTTAAATATTTCAAGACATATTTTGCAGAAAGTAACTATTCAGGCAATATCATGCTTTATCTTAATAAGAACATTAATTTGATGACTGAAAATAAAGTTGGATATATAATGAGGTCTCATGAGTACATAACTTTGTAATAAAGTAACACCCAGAAGACAAATAATTCTGGGAAATAAGAGAAATACTGATGAGAAAAGAATCAACATAATGGCTTATCTGTATGTCAAGTAAACTTAAATAGAAAAATTTTTTGGTGTTTAATTTTTTAATTTACTTTAAAATTTGATATAAATATACCAAAACCTTAACTTATAAAAACCATACATTTAATTATGAAAGACAGTAGACTTTTAACATCAATTCTTTGGAACTCCATGGACTGCAGCCCGCCAGGCTCCTTTGTCCATGAACTTCTCCAGGTTATGACTACTGGAGTGGGTAGCCATTTCCTTCTCTAGGAGATCTTTCTGACCTAGGGATGGAACCTGGGTCTCCTGCATTGCAGGCAGATTCTTTACCACTGAGCCATCTGGGAAGCCCTTAACATAAACAGATGTCTGTTTAGTAAAGAGCTGCAAATAACTCTCTAAAATAGTTTCCTCAGACAAACATTCCTCGTGTGGATTAGCAAACTTATTAGTCGCCTCTCTGTCTCCCTAACTGGGGAATGTTTAGAATGAACTTAAGTATTCTACCAAACATAGCAAGAACTGTGCAATTTAACACAAAACCATGCTGATAAACCATGTGAAAGTGAAAAGTGAAAGTGAAGTCACTCAATTGTGTCTGACTCTTTGCGACCCCATGGTCGCAGGGTGTGACCTGTGGCCTACCAGGCTCCTCTGTCCATGGGATTTTCCAGGCAAGAATACTGGAGTGCGTTGCCATTACCTTCTCCAGGAGATCTTTCCAACCCAGGGATTGAACCCAGGTCTCCTACATTGTAGGCAGACGCTTTACCGTCTGAGGCATAAACCATGTAATTTAACACAAAAACATGTGGATAAACCATGACATCACCCTTATGGCAGAAAGCAAAGAAGAACTAAAGAGCCTCTTGATGAAAGTGAAAGAGAAGAGTGAAAAAGTATGCTTAAAACTCAACATTCAGAAAACTAAGATCATGGCATCCAGTCCTATCACTTCACAGCAAATAGATGGGTAACAATTGAAACAGTGACAGACTTTATTTTGGGGGGCTCCAAAGTCACTGCAGATGGTGGCTGCAGACATGAAATTAAAAGGCACTTGCTCCTTGGAAGAAAAGTTATGACCAACCTAGACAGCATATTAAAAAGCAGAGACATTACTTTGCCAACAAATGTCCGTCTAGTCAAAGCTATGGTTTTTCCAGTAGTCATATATGGATGTGAAAGTTGGACTATAATGAAAGCTGAGCACTGAAGAATTGATGCTTTTGAACTGTGGTGCTGGAAAAGATCCTTGCTAGTCCCTTGGACTGCAAGAGGATCAAACCATTCTATCCTAAAAGAAATCAGTCCTGAATATTTATTGGAAGGACTGGTGCTGAAGCTGAAACTCCAATACTTTGGCCACCTGATGGGAAGAACTGACTCACTGGAAAAGACTCTGATGCTGGGAAAGATTGAAGGTGGGAGGAGAAGGGGACAACAGAGGATGAGATGGTTGGATGGCATCACCAACTTGCGTCTGAGTAAGTGTTTGAGTTTGAGTAAGCTCCAGGAGTTGGTGATGGACAGAGAAGCCTGGCATGCTGCATTCCATGGGGTTGTGAACAGTCAGACACGACTGAGCAACTGAACTGAACTGATGTGGATAATGTAAGAGCATCCATTCATTTTTTCATTCATACATATAATTAGCATATACAACAATTATCCATACTATATAAATAATTCATATATGATATATAGCAATGTATGATATAAAATAATCTATACATATTCACAAACTAGTAATTTATTTAACAATTTAATAAAAATGTATTTGTTGAGTGTCTGTTATAAACATGAGAATGTAAGACAGATTTGGGAAATAATAATAGGGTAGAATCTATAGTACTTGATGACTGATTACACATAAGAGTTGAGCAAAAGGAGTTGTATAGCATATTAAAGTTTTCTTAGCTCAGGGACCAAGTAGACAATAGAAACAGCTACCACAGTAGAAGATACTGGGAAATAATTTCAGAGGACAGAAATAGAAAACTCACAAAAAATTTTAATTTTGGATATATTGCATTTAAGTGGCTACTTATAATATATTATACTAATTTAATGGTGCTAGAAGTTATGGATGTGTAAGAACACTTATATTAATCTGTATTCGTTTGCAGTCTATATTCAGATAACTATTTCCAGGTATGATGTCTTTTATTAGCTGACATGGAAGATAAGTTTGTTTAAGATCTCTTATTCCCCCAAGTGTTTTCTAGCTTAACATGGGAAGTAAGACTTTTGCAAAATATTGAGGTAAATCTCTAAATAGTCATTTAAATCAGTAGCTTTAGCAGAGCCTTATATGATATAGGAGAGAATTCAAACTACTGAACAGAATAAGATCCATTTGCTAATTCATGATCACATAATTTTATAAGTCTCAGTTTTACCATATATAAAATACAAATAATAATTATTTTCCAGAACTAAGTAGCTGAATATATAAATGTAAATTCCTAATACAGTGTTTTACACATGTTAGATTACTTCCCTCCCACTCTTCTTTTGTGTCTGAATCAAGTGAGACACATGAATATCTTTTTAGAAAGATTATTATTAAGACACAGCCAAAAATATCAATTATGAAAAGATACAGTTTCTTTCTGACTGGTCATTATCCACAAAAAACAAATTATATTTTTAAAACTTGCCTACTTGACTAACTAAAAAACATAGCCAACTAAAATTATACCTAGAATCTATCTTGGTTTTCACATAAATATATAACTTCAGAGGATTAACTTAACTAGTTCTATAAGATTAACATATGAAATTCAATGGTAAATTGCCAAATCACAATGTTGCTTTGTGTTTAGTGATGTGACCCAATCCCTCTTATTAAACTCAAATATAAGCTTAGTTTAATGCTTCAAAAATAGTTTGGTACATTTACCATGGTTACAAAAATATTCTTGCTGATGTATTCCAATGAGGAGCCTGTGAAGTGTCATCTCTGCTTGGTTACAGTGTTGACACTTGCTAGAAGAATATCTAATTTGCTCACAGATAATTTATCAGACTTGGACTGATTTACCTCTTTCATGGGTTGTTTTGGCAGATCAAAAAGTGTGCTGGCTTGCTTGGTGTTTGGCTTGAGTCATTGATGGATATGTAAGAGATAATGAATAAAAAGCAGCCAGAGCCTGTGAATTTTGTGATTGGAAAAGTTCCAAGCAGTCTTTGGCACAGATGTCCTCTTAATCAAGGGTGTTAGCTTTGGAAAGGCAAGGAGCTGGGATTGGGGGCCATCAGAAGACGAATATGTAGTGAAGAAAGCTTGTGCCTTTCATTTTAAGAGTAAATGAAAAAATTTTAGTTTCTCCTATTACTGGTCCACTCCAGAGGTTTTTTGAAATATACTTTCAACTGCTTTCTGTGTATTTTAGGAGAACTACCTTAAGTCATATAGGAAGCACTGATAAAATTAGAAAAAAATGGTTTTACTGGGATGTTAGTCTCCAATATATTTTAAAATAAATTCTCTATATGTAACTCAAAATTTGAATTTGAATAATACTCAGCAACCTGCCTCTCTAGTAATAATTTATTTTAAATTAATTCCATTATATTTTTTCTTATCCTTTTACCTCTACAGGGAGGAAAATAGGATGAGTATGGCCTGCGGATCCAGATGAACTAACATTCAAATCCCAGCTCCAAAACTTATTCATCAAGAAAACCGAATCAAACCCCCTTCTCTCACAAAATATCTTTTTACCATAGTAAAATGAAGATAATACCATCCTCACAGAAGAGTTGAAGGATAAAGAAAATGTATGTATATCCTCAAGATCAATTTCAAAAATCCTAATGTTGAAATGTATTTGCAATTTTCTACCATAACACAAGTGTGGGTTTGTGTGTACATGCACATGTGTGAGAAAAAAAATGAGAGTGAGACAGTAAAAGAGATAATCTGCATAAAGATAGAAAAGATGCCTATTTTAGAAAACACATAGCATGCATTTTACAAAAGACAGCAAAGACTATAGTATATTCTTCTTCATTAAATGTCTCTCTACTAAAATTTAATTGAATAAATCTGGTGGAAGAGAGACTTGAATAAATTTAAGAAACACTAAATTCGTTGGCATCAAAATAAAGCCAAACATTCATACATCAAAATTTAACAGTGTAAACTTGACACCTGAAAAATATTCCCAGGGTTAACCATATAAGAAAAGAGGCACCTACTATATTCAAAATGAGCAAAGATGACCTATTTTCTTATATTTGTGACTAACATCCTCACTGCTGTTAAGCTTGTTAGCAACAAATAACAAGGGAAAGGTCACAGCCTTATGTGATTTGAGTCAGCCCAGTTTTGAAATTACACATCTACCAATGTTGAGTACAGGATCTCTAGGAGCCTTCTTTCCTACCAAACACAAGTCTTTTATTTCTATATTTTCAAAACTTTAAAAATTCTCCTGCATAGTATGCAACAGAATGTATTATTTACAGAGACATACACTGATACTATTAGTTTTCTAGTCAATAAAATCTAAATTGATTTTAATAAAATACAAAGATCAATTAAATGTCTGAATAACTAGTTCAATATAAAACAGTTACTACTGCAAAACAAAAACTAAATGAAACAAAAAGAACCTCTGTTAAAAGAACAGAATGGGAGCCTTTGTTATTTCTCCCGGTATTAAGTACATAATATAGCCTGGAGGGAAAAACAAAGCATATATACATTTCCAGAGAACACACAGCTAGGAAGCAGTTTAGCTGTGAGGGATTACAATGTAGTCATGCTTATTTCTAAAATCAAGGCTCTTTTCTCTACATCATTCTGCATTCTGATTACCTCATACAGAAGACAAATTATAAAATGATTAAAAAAGGTGAAGGAAAACAATCATAGTTGAAGCAATTTCCTTGTGAATTTTGTGGAAATAATACCACCTTTCAATATAGATCATCAAGATAGTATAACGGTTTTAATAAAAGGTAATGTCTTTTTTATTATGTGCTCAAATTAATGCAATAGAGTTTTCTTACAAAACAGATAAACAAAACGAATGTCAATTCTCCATTTCTTTATTTATTACTTGATTACATACAGCCTCGAAACTTTAAAATAAATGTTTATTAAACAATAATGTATTCATTTTTGTGTTGCCTAAGACTTCAATGCTAACATTAAATCCCTTCTCCAGAGGATCTTCCTGATCCAGGGATCAAATCCAGGTCTCCTGCATTGCAGGCAAATTCTTTACCCCCTGCTCCACCAGGGAAGCCCTAAAGTGAGGATACATTAACAGTTCTCTAAGTAAGAAGCCATGAGTGTTGAATCTTAGGTCACCATCAGAAATTTTAAAAAGTGGACAGAGTATTACGATGTTAACACAGCATCCTTAACTTAGAAAAACGCCAATAACAAAGAAAACCCATGACAGTATGAAAGTGTACCAGTCTTCAAAATCATATTTCTCTTTACCTCATGATATTATGGGAATGATTCAGTTGAACTGCAAAGTCCTTATAGGAAATTAAATTGGTGTGACTAAACGAGGTGCTATTTTTTTCATTTGACAAACACTTTAGAGGAGTTTATTTTGAACAAGGCATTGTTTCAGGCTGTGAGGATATAGTGGTCAAAAACAAAACAAAACAAAAACACAACTATGTTCTCAAGGAAATTCCATTCTCATGATGTAATCTTTGACGGTATACTTCTTAAGATTCAATAGTTTACATCGCACATTCTTCTCTTCCTATGAGTTGTGCCCTTTAAAGTGGTTATTAAGGTTAAATGAAATCATAAGGGTGGGTCCCTAATTTGATAAGATTGGTATCCTATTTAGAAAATGAAGAGACACCAGATATCCCCCTGTCCTTCTACATGCACACAAAGGAAAAGTCAACTGAGGACACAGAGACAAGATGGTTATCTAAAAGCCAGGAAGGGGGGTCTCACCAGAAACCAGCATCTTGACAGCAGACTTCCAGTTTCCAGAATAGTGGAACAACTTAATTTCTTGTTTAACTCACAAGGTCTCTAGGCCAAGAAATCTAATTTACAACAGACCAGCTAAGGACTGTGCTTTTATATTCTTCTGAATGATCTGTTATCTTAAAAGAATCATTTTAGATGTGAAATGGAAATAAGTTTCACGAATCCTGTTAACATATCAATTGTAATCTTAAGAATATTGGTAATATATCAATAATTTAGAGTATACTGTATTAACTAGAGAAACCTTCGACTTCATGATCATCTTGGCCTTTACCATAAGTGAAGATACCAGTCTTTTGTGATGCTATAGTTACATATACAGTTTTTTAATATGTAAGGAGAGGCCACAAGATTAGAAGACAATATAAATCCAGAAGCAGGCACATAAAGAAAGTGTGATTGACAAAAAGCAAATAATTATTATGAATGTCATATATTCATATAGTTTAACATAAATGAAAAAGAGTAATGTCACATACATATCTCAATTATATCCCCAAACCTAGAGAAAGTCATAAAAATATTAACATAAATATCCTACTTTGTACTCCAAGTTTCTTATATATCTTACCTTCAAGAAAATTACAATTGCCATTTTATTACTATTCACATGATTCTTTCATTATTGCCTGTCTCACCATTACACAATAAGATCCAGACTTAATTTCTCTGTTTTCTTTCCACTGTATGCAATTTTTAAAAAATTTTTAATGTAAACTAAATGCAAAATATTCTAAATACCTAACTTCTCTATCTTCCATTGGTCCTGACAGTTTTGTGTTATGGAGAATGAACTGAGAAGCTTCATTCATTTTCTTTCATAATGAAAGTAGTATCAAATTATATTCACTCTAATCATTTATGAGTAAAAATAGATACACTTATGACATTGAAATACTATGTTAAAGACAATCAATCTAGCCTTCAAACTGGCTAGGAATAAATTAGTAGTACTGATTGTTGAATACTTTGGAGTATAAAGTTGCTCTTTAATATTGTAAGGGTAAAAGGCTTTATTAAAATTCCTTTTAACGCAGGAGAGACAATTCCAATGCTATGAGCCATTCCTTGAGGTGATTCCGTACCTTATCAAATTTGATGACAACCTGGTGATAGGGCGACAGACAACAACTATAATGAAGGTCTTGATCTTCGTCCCCACTTTTACCTCCTTTCCAATATTTAACTGCAAGCTTCCTGATAGTGATTAATTGCCTAATCAGGACATTCATCACAATTAAATGATGCTAGAGTCCATGTACTACAACCTTAGGAACAGACTTTTTCTTCAGCAACTTTTCCTACCGGCTAACCACAAGAACGGTCTCTAGGGAAGTTTGGGAAGAGATGACAAGAGAGAATTTCTGTGACTAGATCATTCTCTCAAAATCAGTATGCAGAGCACATGGAACCCAAAGGATTTATTAATCAATTCACTATTCTTGAAAACAAAAAGTGTTGTCTGTATACTGACAATTGGGCTCAATACAGAGAACATAAATTAATAAGCAAAAGAGATGCCAAGCACAATTTCAGGAAATTCATAATCTAACCATGAAGGGGGGAAATAACCACATACTTCTAAAGGGAAGTGGAATTGCAACCATATCAACATTTATGATGACAGAGGCAATAGCATGGGCAAAAACTTTCATTAAATGAGTGAATAAGTGAATCAGTGAATGTAACAGTGGGTAAAAGAGACTCAAAGTAGGCTCACTGAGCTGGAGTAGACGGGCCCTGTAGGAGGCTATAAGAGGAAGTGGAGACTGAGTTTATTGCAGGTTCTTTCTAATTGAACCTTGGAAAAAAGGAAAGACATTGGAGGTCAGTGTCTGTTCACACACCTTAAAGTGTAAGGGGTATATCACAAAGGGTAAGAGAGAAGGGAAATATAAAGTGTAAGAGAGAGGGAAAGGGAAACTCACTCAGTCGTGTCTGACTCTTTGTGACCCCATGGACTATGCAGTCCATGGAATTCTCCAGGCCAGAATACTGCAGAGGGTAGCCTTTCTCTTCTCCAGGGTGTCTTCCCAACCTGGGACTCGAGCCCAGGTCTCCTGCATTGCAGGCGGATTCTTTACCAGCTGAGTCACAGAGGAAGCCCAAGAGAGAAAGGGGAATACGAAATTTGTGTTTTGAAAAAATAATTCATGCAGCACTGTAGAGAAAGGGAAACTTAGGTGAAGGGAGTGTAGGGAGACTTAGGTGGATATGGGAAAACAGTTATTAAGCTCTTGGAATTACTCAGATCTGGGTTGCCTACTCAATGCATCATATGGATTTGGAATAATAATTGTTAAACGCTAAAATAATTTTTATGCCCTTCTTTACAGGTGAAGTAGTATTAGCTGCTACTAATAACTTTATAAAGACAGTGGCTGAATTAACAGCTATTTCATATATTGTTTATCATTTAAATATGAGAAAACTAAGCTATCATAATTGTCTGTCTCGATTTGCTGGAGAAATGAATGCAGTATATTGATTCCAAGATAATGAACAGCAATATTCCCGCCCTCCAAAACCAAAATAGCTATTCTTTATTTTGTGCATTTTCTCTGTTACTTAATAACTACCAAATTGATAGTTCAATAAGAAACATTGAAGTATTTCAGAAAGTAAAATTTATAGAAAATGCTAATACAATTACTATGAACTGAATGTTGGTATCCCTGTGAAATTCATGCTAATACCCTTATCCCCATCATAGTAGTATATTTGGAGATGGGGGATATGGGAAGTAATTAGATCATAAGTTTAGCGCCTTCAGGATGGGATTAGTGTCCTTGTAAGAAGAGGCAGAAAAGAGCTTGCTTCCTTTCTCTCCCTCAGCCAAATAAAGATACAACGAGAAAATGGTTTTCTTCAAACTAGGAAGAGGGCCCTCACCAGACACTACATTTGCTAGTGCCTTAATCTTGAACTTCTCAGACTCTAGAACTATGATAAAGGAATGTTTGTTGTTTATACCCCCCAGTCTATGGTATATTTCCTATAGCGTCCCAAGTTGCTTATATTTACAGTGTAAGATAACACTTAGTGTATACATAACATATGTTCAGTTAAGTTCATGTATTAACAATTATATAAATACTTTTAAGAATTAATTTTCAGTCTTCACAGGAAATCAAATTCTATGCAGGAAAGTACAGATGTTATGAAAATTATACATAGGATAGGTAAGTCACACAAACAGTTTTTGAAATATCAAATGTAAAATGAAATATCAAATGTAAAATCTATCAAGACAATTTATTTTTGTGTTTTAGTGAAAATAATATCTGTTATTCAATAAGTGACTGAGGTGATATAAAATAAAATGTTATTTTATTATCATAATATTAAGTAAGGGTGTTATTATTTCAATAACTGATACTAAAATTTTCTGCTAATTCACAAAAATTATGATCTAATTTTATATTACCGTGATACAATATAGCATTGAAAAAAAGCCTGGACTATTTGAAGTACTCCAGTTTTCTCTCTTTTCCTTTGGTGATTGAAAGTGCATTACAAAATGACCCAGGACACTTAAGAATCAGTATACAACTTAAATTCTTATTTTTCAGGCTTTTCAGGTCACTTAGCAAAAACCTCCAACATCTGACAAACAGTTTCTCTGCTTTCTCTGTCTGTAGCCCTATAATTCTCACCTTTCAGCCCTTTAAGATTTATAATCAACATTCACACCTGCTATAGGCAGTCAAATGTTGCGTGTTATGATGAAAAAGGATGAACAGAACATTATCCTTGCATTCTGAAAATTTAGGAAAGCAGTAGGTGAAGACTGGTAGGAAAATAGTAGACTAAATTCAACATGGTACATACTATGAAAAATAATGCATCAAGGGACGTGAAGACACAGATAAGGAAGTGACTGATTTTGTAGGGAATGCAGTGTATGCTCAAGAATAGCTTTTAATAAAAGAAGTACTAAGAATTAGGTTTTAATATTAATTTTTTTCTTTTGTTTCAGGAAAAAGAACAAGGTGAAGATGCCGAGTAACTACGTATGTTGGTGTGATTGGAATACCTATTCCGATTGGTCAAAGGTTCATTTCTCACAAAATACACTAGGTTTTCTTTTACCTCCAATCCTCTGCACAAACTTAATACCATTTATAATTTCACCCCCAAAGTCTGTATCAAATCCAAATCAAAACAGCTGGAAATACCTGTTAGCCTGGTGCCCTTTTAAAGATATCTTATCTTTGAGCTCCACTGCCCCCTCAATCTCTAAATTTCTAAGCAACAGTCTTCTGAATTACTCATATTAACCCTGTCCATGTATTCCTAAGCTTGTACTTTGTCATATATATCTAATTAGTCAGTAAAAACACTGATAATTTTAAAATACTATGTAAAATGCTATGCATAGAGAAGTTCTAAACAAATATTTTTTTGCATTTAAGTCTTTTTTCTCTTTTTCATAAACAGTAATTTCACCTTAGAATTATACTTCTCAGTCTAAACCTTAGACCTACGAAAATGCATGCTTGTCAAAAACTGTCTATCTATGTGTGTTTCTCTCTTCCCATCCACCCCCACCATCCTGGCACATGTTCCTGTCCTAGCCTGCGATACCCTTACTTGCAATCGTCTGACATATTCCTTGGAGTTTATCAAACATTAATGTAGACTCTTTTTTCTTCCCATAAATCTCCTTATCCCCTAACATCCATCAGATGTCACACTTCAATGTTTATATATAACTGTATTAATAATACACCTCTATCAGGGCACTTAACTCCACATTACAACCCTCTTCTTACTTTCTGGTCTCAGTTTGGGGAAAGAGACTGGAGACTGTTTATTTTTGTATCCCTAAATATTCGTCTGCAGTGATGCTTAAGTTTTGACTTACAAAAAAAAAAAAAAAAACCAGAATATATATGCTTTCAAGAAAGCCTTTGAAACACATGGCTATAATCTGAATGTGCTGATGCAAAAGCTATTCTAGATACAAGAAACAACAAAATGCATTTGAAAATGTAGGAAAACGGTTTATGATAGGGGGCAGAAAGGAGTTCTGCTATGCTGGAATGTAGGCTTTATAAAAGAAAATAGGAGATGAGTGAAACAATTAATAAATGAATACTGCATTCATTCTGGAATGTTATGGAAATGGTTAGTTTGTAAACAGAACTAGAATTCCAGGCTATGATTAGAGCAGGAGACTCTAGAAATTTGTGTCATTAAAATCAATTTATCAATCAATAAGCAGGAGGAAGCTAAAATTATGAGGGAGGCATTGATGAATTTAATAAAGGCTACAGCGGGAAGAATCTATGTGCAGAGAGACTAGTAGGAGAAATAACAATAGAATTTGGACTGACAAAGTAAGACTGGGATTTCAGCGAAGACAGAGACCAGAGAGAGGGCTTGCGAAGGCTGAACTGTAAAGATTTGGCACCCACGGATCTACAGTTTGGGCTTCTCATTTGGTGCTAGTGGTAAAGAACCCGCCTGCCAAGCAGGAGACGTAAGAGATGTGGATTTGATCCCTGGGTCAGGAAGATCCCCTGAAGGAGGGCATGGCAACTCACTCCAATATTCTCGTAGGAGAATCCTATAGACAAAGGAGCCTGGTGGGCTACAGCCCATAGTGTCGCAAAGAGTCAAACACAATTGTAGCAACTTAATATGCACGTGCCCATGATTGACTATTCATTCAATAATGTGTTTGCTCTAGGCATCATACTACTTGCTATGAAAAATTTTAGGTAAATATAGATCATGCTCTCAATCAGTTTAAGTAAGAATAGGAAAAGAACTGTGAAGAAAAAGGAATTCAAGCTGAAACTTGAAAGGAAGAATTTCAATAGATCATATGAAATTATGGTCTGTCATAGACCATATCTATCATAGATCCTATCATTCAACGGATAGAAAAATCCTATAAAAGCTACCGAAGTTACCAAGGTGGGACTGATTGTGTTTAGAATGAAGAATGATCTGCAGTTTGGACTGAGTATGTGTGATGGGAAGATGAGGATTAGAGAAAGATTAAGCTTATGAAGGAATGAGACCTTAATGCATCAGACTGACGATTTGTTAGGTATTTTGTCTCTTGTTTGGGGATCTCTTGCCTGTTTTTATATTATTTGATTCTTTATTTTTTCTTTTGTGTAAGATCATGCTAGATTATCTTCTGAAAATATCCCTTTTCATGAAGAGCCACTGTGACCCTCTGTCTCAAGAATCTGAATGTTACTCAGTGACATACGACAGTAAATGAGAGGAGCTGAAACTCACCAATCACAGTGTCATGGACAGAGTATCCTCTCATTTCTTCACACTTCCCTGTGTTCTGTTCTTTCCACGAGGTGGTGGTTTGCTTTTTCTTTTGGCCTATGAATTACTATGAATCCTTTCAATAAATTTCCTGTTTCCCCTAAGTAGGCTAGAGTTGACTTCTGTTACTTAAAAGCAAAGTGCCTTTATTCAGAAACCAACAGAATTATGTTATACAAGCCTCTCACATAAGAGTCTGATGAAAAAATTTTGTTTCACATATGTGGTTTTCAAATAAAGAATGAAAAATCAAAAGATCTGTCCAGTGAAAGAGTAACTATAGTACTGATGTTATTTCAAGGCATCATTATGTGGAAAACTGCTACATTTTGAAAGACATCATAAATCTGTGTACAAAGTAATTGTTACTTAGAAAGTGTTCCTGAAAAGAATAAATTCACCATGACTCTGTAGCCAGTCCATACAATCAACAATTTATATTAAGCAAGCCAGAATTAGGTTATCCTTGGAGAGCTTGAAGAAGATATTTTAACTTACTTGAAAATGTGTAGCTGGCACACACACACACAAAAAATAGCATTCACATTCAAGTAGTTTTGTATGAAAGAATAAAAGGTTAAGAGTAAAAACTAAAAGCAGGATAGACTCAAGATAAAAGCAATAAAAACTTTCAGAATAAAAATGTTCATAAATTAAAATGTTTTATATGCCAGGAATCCATCAAACCTCTCACATTAAACTACAACAACTTTTCCTACTAAAAACAGTTGAAAAGTGTTTAGAAACTGTGTGGCAAAATCTATTCTAAATACTATGTGAACTCTCCTATTTATGTTCGGGAAGATTGCTATGGAATATGCTTTTTAATTCCTAGGATTCTAATTATATATGAACAGATAACCTGACCCACAGCCATTTAACCAAAAATAGGACATTCTGCTCACATATGCAGAATTTTGTGGAAGTTTGGCCTACATGGCAAATTCATGGGCTTAAAAGCTATTTTAAAAATTTAGTTTCAGCTTCTCACTTTGAACCTCCTCACTTTTACTAGTTGTCACTGTAACCCTTTATGATCATAGAATGGCTATATAAATCCAGCTGGACACTCCCAGAACTCAACGTCTAACAGAAAGAGTAATTTCTTACCCTTCAACATGTTAATGTCTTGACTTGATTCTCTTTGTCTAAATTGAATGGCATTCATTCCTGACACAATCAGGAAGACACGTTGAAATCAGAAAGACAAAATAGAGACTCACACACAAAGGAAACACAAAGTAAAAACTTATGTTTATCAAAGAAGAAAGGGAGGTGGTGAAGGGATGCATTAGGAGTATGGAATTAACAGATACATACCACTATATATAAAATATAGAAACAACAAAGGGTTTACTCTATGGCACAGGGAATAATATTTAATGTATTGTAATCATCTATAGGGCTTCATAGGTAGCACCAGTGATAAACAGTCCACCTGCCAATGCAGAGACACAGGAAATCCAGGTTCAATTCCTGGGTCAGGAAGATCCTCTGAGGAGGAAATGGAAACCCACTCCAGTATTCTTGCCTGGAGAATCCCACAGGCAGAGGAGCCTGGTGGGCTACTGTCTATGGGATCACAAAGAGTCGGACATGACTGAACAGGAGCATACACACAATAATCTAAAATGAAAAATAATCTAAAAAATGATATATATGTAACTGAATCAATTTGCTGTATATTTGAAACTAACACAATATTGTAGACTGTACTTCAGTAAAAAAGAAGTTGTCAGGCTCCAAAGCATACAAAGTAGCCATTATACAATTTGACCCTTGAACAATGTGGGTTAAGGGTGCTGACACTATTGCATAGTTGAAAATCCACATATAAGTGATGATCCTCCTTATATGTTGCTTCTCCATATCCTCAATTCCTTATCCAGGGTTTCAAATAATGTGTATCATATAGCACTGTAGTATTTAGTACTGAAAATAAACTACTTTTAAGTGGACCTGTGAGGTTCAAACTCTGCTGCTCAAGGGTCAATTGTACCCTACACTCATATTCTCCAAGGAGAGGATAATAAGGACATTCTTTTGCTAACCACATATGATGAAAGTAGTCATAATAGAAAACCTGAGGTGAAATTTTCCAGGAGGAAAGAAAACTGAGGCACAAAAAAGCTAAACAATTGTTCTGAAGTGACTAACCAGTCAATGGTTGAGCTAAAATTCAGACTAGATCTATCTGATGGTAGAGTTGGAAGTCTTAATTACTGGACTATGTAAATCATGTTCTGACTGCTATTAAATATACTTGTACACAGCTAAGTTAACCAGACATTTGGAGTGCACTGCCTTGATGAATTTTTATTTCTTCCATTAATTATGTTCCCTAACAGTTTATGACTTTTCATAATTTTCCCAATCCAGGGATAAGACAGCAGGTCAGTGCTGACTGAGAAAAAAAAAAACAAACAAACACAGTAATTGACTAGATTTAAGTTTCAATGGGTACTTTTATGTTGGTCTTGTTTCTTTTTAAATGGATACTAAGAGAATGATCTTGAAATGTGGACTGTACTAAAAAAAAAAGTGATGAAGCTATGTTCCATGAGCTTCTATTCACATATCAAGAACAAATCTTTACAGAATAAATCATCAATTTTGTTCCATAACTTGGAAGGGACATTATGAATACTGACACAATTCCCAACACTATTAATACTGACTGCAAAGAAGTTACTTATGATATAGAGAAATCCATGCCACAGGGAAAGAGGTAATGGCAAGTCCAAGAATATCAATACAAGATTCTGCTACAAGCTAATTAGATTGAATCTTTAGTAATGAGTTCTAAGCACCCATATTTTTTGAATAGTTGCTATTTTTTTTAATGTTGTCAGTGTTGATAAAGATTAGTCTAGGAAAAAGAAAAGATATTGCATAACAAATTACCATAGCAAGTAGGCAACAACATTACTAGGAAGTTGCCAGGGAGATGAGTCTGAGGAAACTCTTCTACCCTTATAGCTTAAATGCAGCCTTGAAGGGTCCAGAAGTCCCTGTGTGCTCCGGTTAGGTGCTGGGAGGGCTAAAGAATAAGTCAAGAGTAGGAGTAGGGCCAAACAATCCCTGAATTTGAGGGTTTAATAAATAAGACAAATGACCAGGACCATAGATAGACACCAATAAGAGGTGTGGAAAAATCACTCTGAAAAGCCAGAGAGGATAAGTATTTTGCCAAGGTCAATCCAGGTTCAAGAACAGAGGAGTCACCCAACATATATTCAGAACATCATATGTAGCTTGAGATCCAACAGGATCTTAAAAGGAACAGAACATCATGAAAGTTGAGCACTTGAGCATTTACAAATATGAGAATTGTTAAGCTTAAACAATGGTACTTTAATGTTTTTTTGTTATTTTTTTTTACATATAAGGTGAATGTATTTTTCTTTTTTTACCTATCAGGTTGAAAGACTTGAAACATCACTTTTTGCAGATAATAAAACACTTTATTTCCTGTGCACATTTAAATGGAAGTATGTTCATATTTTGTTCAGTTTATATAATTTTAAAGGTTCTTTTTTACCTCTTTGGATTTTTCACTTTTTCTTCTCTATTTTAGAAGTTAGTGATTTCTAGGCTATGGATTGGTTTACAACTAGAACGAAAGCAAACTTTCAGATAAGACATCCTTTTTTCAGCTATTATTTCCAGAAGCTTAAACCCACTGAGGGAATTTTACAAAGTGCCTCTGAGGAAGCTATAAAGAGAGAGACGCACCTTTGAATGAAACATCAAGAGGAGAATTTGCTTAATGGAGAGGTGGCTGATCTGCAGGCTGGGAAAAGAGCATGCATGAACTGCAAGTACAGAAGGAAGGGAGAGGTAGATTTTGGAGATACTTAGCATAGCGAAGAGGGGTCAAAATACCCAAATGGAGTTAGCTGAATGGTGCTTAGAGAGAAAGCGAGACATAGCAACTTGTGCTTGCAAGTGTTGACAAAGATTCTTATATACACAGTTGACAGGGAAATAGCCCCAACTTTCCAGACCTAGTGAAGGTCTCATAGGGAACCAAGGCAGTAATTCTGTCTGGTCTGGTAAGATCAAAAGCCCAGTTAAAATGAGATCAATTTAAAGGAAATAAAATTCAGTTCATTATATATCTAGGTACTATTCATACCTACTACACAAAACATAGCTTTACATTGATGGATTAAGTTCATAAATATTCATTAAGATCTTCAATAACCATTGATTGTTTAAGACATTAAGTATATAATAAAAATGGGCTTCCCAGGTGACTCAGTGGTAAAGAATTCATATGCCAAGCAGGAGACGCAGGTTCAATCCCTGGGTCAGGAAGATCCTATGGAGAAGGAAATAACAATCTACTCCAGTATTCTTGCCTGGGAAATCCAATGGCAAGGAGGAGCTTGATGTGCTACAGAGGAGCCAGATGGGCTACAGTTCATAGGATTGCAAAGAGACAGACATGACTTAGCAACTAAACAATAACAATAAAATAAAATATATTCTTGAGCAAAATTTTGAGAGATGAATGAGACACTTGCACAGAAAGATGAGCCAACGCACATTCAGATTTACTAGGAAATGGGCTGCTATCATGGATTTCATCAGAAAAGAGTTAACAAACACCCCTGGTATTTCCATATAAACATATTATACTCCTAATATACCCACATATAGAAGTCAGATCACTAACAAAATATTGTCACAATTAAAAACATTTTTGAACAAATATACAAACTCATACAATGTACAGATTTGTGCATTTTAGAAAAATGGCTGAAATACTTTTTTTCTGGCTAAAATTTAATTGCCTGGGAAAACTAATTAATAATGAAAGTCTAAGGATATTCCATTTCTCCAACTTTGTAGTTACTTCAGGTTTCACAACACATTCTATCATTTCTCTGTTAGAAAATAACTCATATTTGTCTTCAAACTTTAAAATCTGACATATTTAATTGCCTGGTCAAATCTGGATTTGATTAACAATTGTTTTAAACGTAATTATTCAGAAGTTCATTTTTTTTTAGTCTAATTTTGCTCAGTGCTATCTAAAAATGCTACTGCTGTTCAGAGGAGTGTATCATTACTCAGAAAGGAAGTGATTTATTGAGTAATTAAAGCAAACTAAATCTATACCAACTCAACGCAAATTATAAGTGAATAGTAACTTGGTCTGAGCTCTGCAAACTTTTTTAAATGTAAAAGAAAATTTATTTTGCTGCTATTAGTACCTCTAATCCTGTTGGGTTTTACTAAACAGTTTCTTTAGTTTTAAATTTATGTTTGCTTTCTAAGAAAAAGTAAGACACTAAAATATGAGTATTTTCATTGAAATTAGGCATAGTGAAATAGAAAAAATATTGGATGATTTTAAAACTGAATAAAATAATGATTTAAAATTATACACACACTCATTTACTTTCAGTTAACACACACTTCTGAGTATACATATATCTACCTGTCAATGTTTTCTATAAATATACAATAGTAAATCTGTATTGATACAACATACAAATGGACATAATTTTCTTAATTTCATTTTCTACTCATTAAGTGATTAACAATGCAAATATTTGAACTTCATTTTCCCTGTTATAATTTTCAGCTTAGTTGGTGTCTATTATTTTTTATAAATTAAGCTGAATTAAAAACTAAAACATAAACAACATCTGCATAAATGCACAAAAACACAAATAAACATCTGCAAATGTTACAGAGTTGGAAAATGTCCACATATCATTAATAATAAAAAATGTGAAAAAACTAAATAAATAGGCAAGTGAAGAGATGCATGAAGGTTTGGGTTTATATTTCCATTTAGATATAACATCATAAACTCAAACAAATATTAAAGAATGTATATACATTTATACAGATAAATAACTATAGAAATTATGCCATTACTTTGGCATAATAAAAATGATAAAGTAAAAAATTTGCAACAGTAGGAAGTGACTATTTATTTGCATGTTTAGAGTTAGAATTTTGTGCAAAAATATAACATTATTTAACATACTATTGTTTTCAAAATATATAAACCATTTATTTTTAAACTGTGTTTCCTTTATAATTAAGAAAATTATTTTCTTTTTTTTTTAGCTTTTAATTTTTTAAATTTTAAAATCTTTAATTCTTACATGCATTCCCAAACATGAACCCCCCTCCCACCTCCCTAATGTTAAGAAAATTATTTTCTAATAGAAACTCCACATGATTATTTTCTAATTGTAATGTGTTTATTATGGTTTTCATTTAATGTAAGAACAATAATGAATTTGGGCTTCCCTGGTGGCTCAGATGGTAAAGTGTCTGCCTGCAATGCAGAAGACCCAGGTTCAGTCCCTGAGTTGGGAAGATCATCTGGAGAAGGAAATGGCAACCCACTCCAGTACTCTTGACTGGAAAATCCCATGGATGGAGGAGTCTGGTAGGCTACAGTCCATGGGGTTGTAAAGAGTCAGACACGACTGAGCGACTTCACTTTCACTTTCATAACAAGAAAAGATGGAGAAGAAATAAACTGTGTGCCGTTGAACAGTTACACTTCCACTAGACTTAAATTTGTGAAATTCTGATACGGTATTTCTCAAAGACATTCTAGTGCCTTCTCCACGAAAATAACACAAGTTATATCTACAGTATCAGGTATACTATAATAAAACTTCTTTCATCTAATCTCTAGCATTATATTAATAGTAGCCCCTAAATTGATATTCAATTTTTAAAATTCAACTTAATTTTCTTTTTAATTTGTGGACCCAAGCTTAAATATAGTAGTGAATCAAAATATTTAGTAATTAAGTATGTTTGAGATAGGGATGGAGGGATTTGGAGAGGACACAGAAAGAGACTGGATATAGCTGAATCATCCCTGATTATTACAAATCATTGCTTGATATAAGCCAGCTTTTAACCCTCCACTGCTCTACAAGACTTCTCTAGGAATTCCTACATTCATCTCAAAAAATTTGGTGCCTGCTTTCCTAAATATTTGGGCTATATAGAATTTCAAAGGTATTTCTGGTTTAGATTTAAACCACAGTCTATTGGAGATCTCCACATGCAGCCTCCAAAACTCCTCAAAACCAAGTTTGAAAGCAGAACCATATATTGCCATATGGAAAATTATAAACAGAATCATATGAGACTTTGTTATTTTTAAGGACATCAAAAAACAGATCTTCATGTGAACTTTATACAAATATGATATGCTGGTTCAAATAGTTTTTGCTGACCCTGAGCATGAGGGAAAAAGTAAATGTGCAAGTTTGCCAGTTGAATTACTTGGTTATGAGTACAATCACTTTTATATAGGAAAATGTGTCTGTTAACTAACCTGACCTTTAAGCTGCTCTGTATTTTGCATTTTTTTCTCATCTCTGCAGTCTCATACTTGGTGTATTATCAGTCACACTAAATTACAGTCATACATGCTAGTAACTCTATTACCCTGTGATTTCATTATCTTCTTTCTTCCTTTCTTATTCTGCATTAATGCTTAGAGCACATACAAAATGCCATTTCTAGTACTCATGGTATAGTGAGAAATAAATACAAAACACACCCTCACATTATTTGCAGAAGCAGGATTCATGGCGTAACCATGAGGAATGTGGAAAGGAAATGAAGAGGTGTTTGGCTTCTGGGCAGCAAAAAATAAAAGACCTCTTTTTGTCTAATAAAGTGAGTGAAAACCCCAATCCTGATTTGGTATCATCACCTGAGATCACTCTTCTTGTGCAAAGGGAAGAAAGTACAGGTTGAGAAAAATTACAGCTATTGAAACCGGTTCTTCTCTTTCTCCATCATACATCTCATCTGTTTTATCTCCTTTCTTTTGTATGTTTTGTCCCTTCTTATCTATTGACTTCTCCCCTACAGGCTCTGAGCATTCTCAAGTGCCTCCATAATGAAAAAAAATAAAAAGCTGGCCTATAATACTACAGCCTAATACAACAACAATTATATATTCTTATAGCTATCTCACAAATTTTCTTACAATTTATACTTCCTTACATCCCATTCAATTCTCATTTCAATACCTCTGGCTTCTATATTCATCATATAACTATTTTTTCACTGGTGGCTCAGCTGGTTAAGAATCTGTATGCAATGCAGGAGACTTGGGTTCCATCCTTGGGTTGGGAAGATACACTGGAAAAGGGAATGGCTAACCACTCCAGTATTCTGGCCTGTGAGGTCCATGCGGTTGTAAAGAGTCAGACACGACTGAGCGACTGTCACTTTCATACATATGAAAGTCAACAATAGCCAAATGCAACAGATACTTCTTTCATTTGAATTTACTAAATATCCCAGAATCGCTGGCTATGCTTTTCAGATGTATTTTTCATACATCCATTGCTGCTATGGAGACTGCAGGCTCTCATCACTTCCTAGTTTATCTGCTTTCCTTTGGAAATTTCTTATCTTTAAATACACAGTGTATAAATATGCCCTCTAATGGCACCCCACTCCAGTACTCTTGCCTGGAAAATCCTATGGATAGAGGAGCCTGGAAGGCTGCAGTTCATGGGGTCGCTACTAGTCGGACACGACTGAGCGACTTCACTTTCACTTCTCACTTTCATGCATTGGAGAAGGAAATGGCAACCCACTCCAGTGTTCTTGCCTGAAGGATCCCAGGGATGGCGGAGCCTGGTGGGCTTCCCTCTATGGGGTCGCACAGAGTCGGACATGACTGAAGTGACTTAGCAGCAGCAGCAGCAACCCTCTTTTAATTCTTTAGAAAATTTAAACTGTTCTCTTGATTTTGGTCAATGAAAATAAGCTTATAATATATTGTCCATTGAAATAAAGCACTTTATTAACAAAATGTTCAAGTTTGAAATCCTGACCCTTGTATGTATAACCTCTCATCCTCTGATGTTCTTTATTGTAGTTACTGATAACCAAATCACTCAAGGTAGATCTTGGGGAATCAAGATGCTTCAATCTGTTGAAGTCTTTATTCAATCTTACAACCTATTGATTGCTAAATTCACACATATTTACTTCTTACGGGCTTCCCTGGTGGCTCAGAGGTTAAAGCGTCTGCCTCCAATGCAGGAGACCCGGGTTCGATCCCTGGGACGGGAAGATCCCCTGGAGAAGAAAATGGCAATCCATTGCAGTATTCTTGCCTGGAGAATCCCATGGTCAGAGAAGCCTAGTAGGTTACAGTCCACGGGGTCGCAAATAGTCAGACACGACTGAGCGACTTCACCTTCACCTTACCTCTTACACAGTATTGAATAGATTTATTCATCTTTATCACCAAGCCATTTATTTATATTCTCTTTATCATTTGAATGTGTTCATAACTTACTCATAACTATAACTCTCTAATAGCTGCCAAGGTGTAAATCACATCATATCTATCTTAGTCTGTTTGGGCACTACAAAGAATATACCAGGAACTGGGTGACTTACAAACAACAGAAATTTATTTTTCAATTTTCTTGAGACTAGAATTTCAAGATCAAGGTGCCAGCATGGTCAGGTGAGAACTTTTAGAATCTCAGACTTTTTCTTATATATCTGTATATAATGGAAGGAGTAAGGGATCTCTGTGGGGTCTCTTTTTTAAGAGCACTAATTCCACTCATGAGGGATCCACTCTTGTGACCTAAGCATCTCCCAGAGGCCCCACTTCTTAATATCAACCCATTGGGCACTAGAGTTTCGGCATGTAAATTATGAGGGGATATAAATAGGCAGACCATAACAATATCTTTTCTCTATATCATAACAACTTAGTGGCTTCCTCTGTCAGGATAACTGACTGGATGCTTTCCATGACACATGAAACCATCACACACTACATGTCCATGAAGCCAGTGCTGCTAACATGTTATGATGAAACACAAAACTGCCTTTATTAACCATAATGCATACATTATTTAATCTTTTAAATTTTTATTCACAATTCTGACTGTACTCCATTCTTTTTTTAATTTCCACTGTTTCATCTGCCAGGAATGTTCTTTCCACCTCCCTTAATGAGTATACTTCCTAATTAATGTTCTACATTAAAATATGGCTAGGTATCATTGCCTGAGAAACCATTTCATGCTCTCCCTCTCCCCTACACAGACTGAATAAACCTAGATATTGCCCAGGCTTCATTAAGAGCATTTCTTTTTTTCATTCACTTCTAAAGTTTATAATTTTATATGAGAGTATTTCCTAGTATATTCTGAATTCCTCTGGGTGCAGTGATTTAACATTATTAATCTTTATTTTTCTTCCTGCATAGCAGTTGTTCAATATATATATATATACACATATATAGGGCTCCTAAATATAAGCAACATATATAGAAAAGCAGGCACAATTAGTTTTGCTTTCTTTCAGAGAAACTGAAAAAATAAAGTATACCATTGTAATAAAGGCTGAGTGGTGGGAACTTAAAATACTGGTTATTCCTTGGCATTTAAAAAATATATACCCTATTTTACATTAATTGGTCATCATGTTACCAACTGGTTATAGATACCAAGTCTTGAAGATTTAAAAATTGAATGCTTTGTAAAAGTCAATTTATTTTATTAAATTTAGCAATGTTTTTTTATTTTAATGTATAAGAACCAAGTGATCTAGGTGTTGCTAAAGCTTGAAAAACTTCAGCAGGAGTAGCACAAGCTGTTAAACCAGAATCACCTTATAGGAAAGACCTGTGTTTAAATAACTCAATTTGCCTAGTAGAATTTGTGCAACAATTCAAAGAACCAGTCACTAATTAATTAACAAAGTTTGAAGTATATTAAGAAGAAGTTTAGAATATAAAAATCAATTGGGATAAAATGATTAGGTTTGATTTTCATAAATGTAGCCTAGATATTTGGAAAACTTATCTTTTATCATCCCTGACAATCCTTATCTTCTTCTGCCCTCACTAGCATGATCAATATGAATTTTTTTTTACTTTTTTAAAACATGATTTCTGCTTGCTATAATCCACATATAATCACTGCATCATGTGACTCACCTGAATTCAAATTTGAGTATAACCACAGCAAAATTTGAAGAAATGTCTGTTACACTGTTTGATATAAACATTTTTAAAAATTGAAGTATAATTGATTTACACTGTGGTTAGTTTCTGGTGTAAAGTGATTCAGTTATTCACATACATACATACTCTTTTCCATTATGGTTTATTATAGTATATTGGATATAGTTCCCTGTACTATACTAGGATCTTGATTTATATATATAGTAGCTTTATATATATGTAGTAGCTTGTACTTGCTAATCCCAAACTCCTAATTTACTCCTCCACAACTTTCCTTTCCCCCATCATACCTGTAAATTATCTATGTTTGTGAGTCTATTTGTTTCATAAATAAGTTCATTTGCATCATAGTTCAGATTCCACATGTAAGTGATATTATATGGTGCTTGCCCTCCTTTGATTTACTTCATTTAGCATGATAATCTCTAGGTCCATCCATGTTGCTGCAAATGACATTTTTTTTTTTATAGCTGAGTAGTATCCCATTATGTGTGTGTGCATGTCTGTGTGTGTGTATCTTCTTCATCCATTCATCTGTCGATGAACATTTAGATTGCTTCCATGTCTTGGCTATTGTAAATAGTGCTACTATGAATATTGGTATGCATGTATCTTTCTAATTATAGGTTTATCTGAATATATGCCCAGGAGTAGGATTGCTAGATCATATGTCAGCCCTATTTTTAGTTTCTCAAGGAACCTCCATAATGTTTTCCATAACAGCTACACCAATTTACTTTCCCACCAACATTGCAGGAGGGTTCATTTTTCTTCACACCATCTCCATCATTTGTTATTTGTAGATGTTTTAATGATGGCCATTCTGGCTGGTGTGAGATGGTACCTCATTGTAGTTTTGATTTGTATTTCTCTAATAATTAGCATTGTTGTACATCTTTTCATGTTCTCACTGGCCATTTCTATATTTTCTTTGGAGAAATGTCTATTCAGGTTTTCTGTCTCTTTTTTGAGTGGGTTGTTGGACTTTTTTACATTGAGTTGTAGAAGCTTCTTAGATATTTTGGAGATTGATCCCTAGACAATTGCATCATTTGTGAATATGTTTTCCCAGTCTGTAGACTGTCTTTTCAGTTTGTTTCTGGTTTCCTTTGTTGTGCAAAAGCTGATAAGCTTGATTAGTTCCCATTTGTTTATTTTTGCTTTTATTTCTATAGCTTTGGGTCACTGATCTAAGGAAACATTGCTGTTATTTACATCAAAGAATGTTTTGTCTTATTCTCTTCTAGGAGTTCTATGGTGCTGTGTCTTATATTTAAGTATTCAAGTCATTTATAGTTTACTTTTGTGTATGGTATGAAGGTGTGGTCTAACTTCTTTGATTCCAATGCAGCTGTCCAGCTTTCCCAACACCACTTGTTGAAGAGACAAGAGACCTTGTATATTCTTGCCACTTTCGTCAAAGATTAATTCACCATAGGTGTGTGGACTTATTTCTGGGCTCTCTATTCTATTCCGCTGATCCATATGTTTGTTTTGGGTCGATACCATGCTGTTTTGATTATTGTAGATTTGTAGCATTGTCTGAAGTCCTGGTGTATTATACCTTTAATTTTGTTCTTCCTCTTCAGGACTGCTTTGGTAATTTGGGGGTTTTGTGGTCCCATATAAATTTTATGATTATTTGTTCTAGTTCTGTCAAAAATGTCATGGGAATTTTACAGGGATCACATTAAACATTAGATTGTTTCAGTTAGCATGGTCATTATAATGGTATTTATTCTCCCAATCCAAGGGCATGAGAGATCTTTCCATCCTCTTGAATCATCTTCAAGGCTTCCCTGGTGGTTCACCAGTAAAGAATCTGCCTTCAATGCAGGAGACCACCTATTATGCAGGAGATATGGGTTCAATCCCTGAGTTGGGAAGATCCCCTGGAGAAGGAAATGGCAACCCATTCCAATATTCTTGCTTTGAAAATCCCATGGACAGAGGAGCTGGGTGGGCTACCGTCCACGGAGTCACAACAGTTGGACATGACTTAGTGACTAAACCACCACCACCACAGTTTCCTTTATCAACATCCCATGACATATTAATCTTCCACCTCCTTGGCCAGGTTTATTCATAAGTGTTTTATTTCTCTCTCTCTCTTTTTTTTTGACATGATTTAAAAGGAGTTATTTTTTTTTAATTCCTTTTATGATATTCCATTGTTGGTGTAAATAAATGCAACAGATTTCTGATTCTTAATCTTTTATCATGCTACCTTACTGAATTTCTTTATCAGTTTTAGGAGTTTGTGTTGGAGTCTTCAGGGTTTTCTGTGTATAATTTATGTCATCTTCATATAATAACACTTTTACCTGTTCTCTTCCAATTTAGATACTTTTATTTCTTTTCTGGTCTGCTTGCTGTGTCCAGGACTTCACTTCATGGCAAACAGATAGGGAAACAATGGAAACAGTGACAGACTTTATTTTGGGGGGCTCCAAGATCACTGCAGATGGTGACTACAGCCATGAAATTAAAAAGACACTTGCTCTTTAGAAGAAAAGCTATGACAAACATAGACAGCATATTAAAAAACAGAGACATTACTTTGCCAACAAAGGCCCATCTAGTCAAAACTATGGTTTCTCCAGTAGTCATGTATAGATATGAGAGTTAGACCATAAAGAAAGCTGACCACTAAAGAACTGATGCTTTTGAACTGTGGTGTTGGAGAAGACTCTTGAGAGTCCTTTGGACTGCAAGGAGATTAAACCAGTGAATCGAAAAAGAATTCAGTCCTGAATAGTCATTGGAAGGACTGATGCTAAAGCTGAAGCTCCAATACTGTGTCCACCTGATGTGAAGAACTGACTACTTAGAAAAGACCTTGATGCTGGGAAAGATTGAAGGCAGGAGGAGGGGATGGCAGAGGATGAAATGGCTGGATAATATCACCAATGTGATGAAGATGAGTTTGAGCAAGCTCTGGGAGGTGGTGATGGACCAGAAAGCCTGACATGCTGCAGTCCATTGGGTCACAAAAAATCAGACACGACTGAGCAACTTGAACTGAATCTTCCAATATGGATACTTTACTTTTACTTCTTTTTTTGTCTGCTTGCTGTGTCTAGGACTATATTGAAAAACGTCCTGAGACTGGGCATATTGTCTTATTTTAGATTTTGCAGGAAAGCTTTCAACTTTTCACTGTTGAGTTATATACTGGCTATAGGTTTGTCATAAGTAGTTTTTATTATGTTGACATGTTTCCTCTATACCCACTTTGGTAAGTTTTTATCATGAAAGGATGTTGAATTTTATCAAATGCTTTTTCTGCTTCCATTGAGATGATCATGTAGTTTTTTTCTTTTGTTGATGTGGTTTATGACATTGTTTGATTTGCATATGTTGAAACATTCTTGTTACCCTGGATAATTCCAACTTGATCATGGCGCATGATTTTTTCATGTGTTGCTGGATTCAGTTTGCTAATATTTTTTGAGAATTTTTGTATTTACATTAATCAAAGATATTGCATATAATTTTTTGGTACTATCTGATATAAAATTTTAAAAAGATTACTTAGTTGAGTTCCCACAATATAAGATAATTCAAAACAAAATGCAATCATGCTAGTCATTTAAGTTACATGCAGTAATATTTGTCACATTCTTAACACATGTATCCATGTTATGCGCAAACCTAAGTTATAGGAAAGATCACATACAATATATTCTTCACTCTTAAAGTAGATTCTAGTATTGTTCTGTCATCTGAGACACTCTTTAAATGATAAAAGCTATGTCTGTAACATAAATAATGTTTTAAAAGAAAGCTGATAAAATAATAACTTAAAGAACATTTGTGAGGTAGCAAGTATTTTTAACTGAAATCTCTGCAATATTCATGTACTAAATGCTTTTCAGAGAGTATTCTTTCTAGGTCTGAGGCCTTAAAGCACTATTGAAATCAGAAGAATATTTTTGTTATTATTATTCAAAGCAGTGTTCAGTATGAGTACCAGGAGACATATTTATTCACTTATTGAATTTCATTATGCATAATTTATATTTGGTGCATATTTTAATATTATATTGAAAGTAAATATGTCCCATAAGGGTTCAATTTCACAAAGTTTCATTTTAGTTTCTTAGATTAATATATTTAAATTACCAGCATGATCTCTTTGGCTTTTATCTCATACTATGGAGACCCAACAAAGTGATCTTTTTAAAAGACTGTATCAAACATACCAGACATTTCTAAACTTGTTGATGTCATATTAAAATTTTAATGCAGATAACTTACAATACACACTTGGATGCAGATCATTACTATTTTTTTGTGGCATACAAGAATGCAAATTTCAGACCATAACTATGAGAAACAAGAAGAGAAAAGGAAGGTGAGTCCTTTACTTCCTCAGTGAATATATACTGAACAACTAGTTTTGGGTACTTCCTGAGTCTACACTAGTAGCAAATCAAAGAAGGAAAGAAACAAAAAAATCTAACAAAAACTGAAATTGTAAGCTCCCTAGGAGGGAGAGTAAAGAACAGAGAGACAATTTTAAGAATTAACAGGTAATATATATAATATGTTGCTGCTATTCTTAGCTGTTAAGTCGTGTCAGACTCTTCATGACCCCATAGGTTGTAGCCTGTCAGTCTTCTTTGTCTATAGGATTTTCTTAGGCAAGAATATTAGAGTGGGTTGCCATTTCCTTCTCTGGGGGATCTTTCAAACCCAGGGATCAAACCTCCATCTCCTGTATTGCAGGGTGATTCTTTACCAGTGAGCCATTTAGGAAGCAACCCAAGATTAATAACAGAACCATAATCAAGATCATAGAAAATATTTTGCAAGCAAAATTATATAATAACAAATCAAAGATCACAATTTTTAAAAAAATACAAGGAAATTTAAGAAAGCATATTTAAATAATTTATAGAGAAAAGTAAATTTAGCATAGCTTACAAAGATAATTTAGTAAACTAAACAGCTATGAAAAATCATAGAGGGATAAAAAATAAAAATGAATGAAAATGCATGGAAACTAGAATGAGAAGGCCTGACAAAATAGGAATTAGAAAAAAATGGGTAAGGTAATTTTGATAAAGGTAACAATCACAGATATGCAAGAATTGATCAAATTCTTGCCTAGTCAAGTTAAGAAACACAACAGCTCCTGAGTAGAATATATCTACAGCTAGTCACGTAATAGGAAATGGTAAACCTCAAACAAATAAAAAGTCTTAAAGCTGAACAGAAAAACAAATACTATATTCAAAAAAGCAGAAACAACTGGATTTTCAGAAATTCAAAATAAATGGAACCATTATCCTCAGGAGTTGAAAGGCCCATTCTAGAATTTAAAATCTATTGAAGAAAATGAGTAAAATATGACTAACAGAAAATAGTAGCAAAACACAGATCTGATAAAGGACCTGAATCTAGAAAACATAATGAATTATTGCAATACAATAATGATAACATCAATCCAAACAACACTCTTAAAAATAAATAAAATATTTGAATAGACTCCACACCAAAATAATTATATGAAGGGCAAATAAGCATATGAGTAAATGCTCACTGAAGAAATGTAAATTAATACAATTGGATCCAACTACACACCCACTAGAACTGCTGAAACTAAAATGTCTGAAAATAGTGTTGACAAGAATATATTGCAACTGAAAATTCACACACTGCAGGTGTGAATGTAAAATGATACAATTACTTTGGAAAACATAAAACTTAGATTTACATGGTTACTGTCTTTTTCTAAATAGATGAGGAAACGCATATTTAATATTTCAGACTTACTACAAGTCATCGAAAGGCCTCAAGTATTTATTAACTCAATATGTTTTATTACCCACAGAGACTTCCATTTAAAAAGGGAAGTCAAAATTAGAATCAAAATAATTCCCAAGTCTTCATGGTAGGAAAGTAGTACAGACATGATATGATCTTTATTTTCAACTGTGACATGATATACAGTATTTTTTAAAATATTTAATCAAATTTTCAACAGCTGAAAATTTTTCTCAGGTTTGAAAGAATCCAAAATACATAAAACTCACTAAACTAAAAATTATGTGAATTTATTCTTTCTGTTTAAATTTATAATACTAAAATTTCTCAAATTATCCAGTGCAAAATACTAGTTTATTAGGCTGTCAACAGGTGGTGTGTGAATAAAAGGGTACTGTGACCAATCTACTTAGGAAAACCAAGGTAAACAGTATAAAAGATACTTCTTTTTTGTTAGACTTCTAAAATTTTCCTCATGCTAATTAATGAACACTATTAACAACACAACATATAGTAGGCAGCAAATCCTATTTGTATTTTACTACAAAGAATATAGTTTCTTTTCTGGATGAACCACCGTACAAGGACTCACTTAGCACTAATTCAGAATATTTGCATAGAACATTAAATAGAGTTCCAACCATGTTTGGTTCAGTGAACAAAAATATGGAAATATCCAATGGTGAAATATTCTGTTACATTAGAGCTTTAAAGGAGACAAGAAACAAGCAGCAATTCTCAGTCCATATGGGAAATCTTTCCTTAAGCCATGTATTCTCTGTGGTAAATCTTAAATGGGGTTAAACATGAAGAAATAAGGCATTCTAGAAAATTTTCATTATCTAACTTATGCATTAAAATGAATAAATATGCAATACATTAAAAGACAATTTTAATAGTGGGAAAGATCCCAACAGTCCTCAAAGAGTTTGAAATTTGTTCTTCCAACGAAGAACAAATTTGAACTTCTAATGAAGTTCCAGCCAGTTTAAAAGTTCCTGACCAGGCACCTTGCAAATGTGCATGGGCTATGCTGATGAATGAATAAGGAATGGGTGAATCACTGAGGACAAAATAAAGTAAGAATTTTAAATGCAGTGGGGAATGTTTTATTATAGGTTTAGGCTATTTTCCTGTTTATATTAGTAGAAAACTGCAATGTGAGTGAGTGTTTAGAGCTACTGGGCATTTAGCCAAGTGGCTGATTTAGCCTAGTGTCTAATAAATATTTGAAGAGAGTTAAAAAGAAGCATTGAAAAAAAGTTTTAAATTACTGGCTTTGACTTTAAGATATAATGAAGAAGCCAACTGGTACATTCCTGCAATTACATGATCTGCTCATTTCCGCTATCATGTATAAACATAAAGAGCAAAATGGTAAATATTATACATAGATAAGAAAGCAAATCGAATTAAATGCTAGCAATAAAATCTTCATTTTGTGTGATAGTGGGTGTGGAAAAAAGCAATCAAAATATGAAAATGGCTTTGAAGTTTACAAACTTGATCGAATTACGTATATGTTCATTTTCACCAGGGAACCCCTGGCTCAGTCAATTCTATTTTTAAGGCTCAGCAAATTTTAGTGATGTGATGTTCAAGGTCCTGGGAAGATAGGACATTTGTGGTAGAATCAAATTAAGCTGCAAAGAGAGGGCAAGGTGTTACCCTGGATATTTGATGCTATAAGAGGCAGATCTCTGCCTAGGCATAAACTGTGCTGCTAACAGAATTAGCTACAAGATTAAAAAAGCTCTAGATGACCAAAATCTATCTCTGTCCACAGTTTGCACACCTTGTCTTTCCCTTCCTACTCACACAGCTCACAGCCCTTCTAATAGTAGGCACAAATATATGTGTGTGTGTGTTGAATAAGCATTTATTAAAATGATATGTGGAGTAGTATGTATGTAAACTCACAATTTGCCCAGCAGATAAAGTTTGTATTTCCTGAAATTTCCCATACATATTCCTTAAGAATGATAAACCCTGTGGTATCTTCTCTGTAAAGTCTTCCTCATATGATCTTTTTATTTTTATTTAAATTTTTATTTTTACTTTATTTTACTTTACAATACTGTATTTGTTTTGCTATACATTGACATGAATCCACCACGGGTGATATGATCTTCTTTGAAGTTCCTTAAACTAAGAACACTGCTGCTGCTAAGTCGTTTCAGTCGTGTCTGACTCTGTGCGACCCCATGGATGGCAGCCCACCAGGCTCCCCCATCCCTGGGATTCTCCAGGGAAGAACACTGGAGTGGGTTGCCATTTCTTTCTCCAATGCATGAAAGGGAGAAGTGAAAGTGAAGTCGCTCAGTCGTGTCCGACTAGTAGCGACCCCATGGACTGCAGCCTACCAGGCTCCTCCATCCATGGGATTTTCCAGGCAAGAGTACTGGAGTGGGGTGCCATTGCCTTCTCCGAACTAAGAACCCTACAATGTGATATTAGTGACTTTATAGGAAAAATAAACTTCTATTATAATTTATGAATTACTTTAGAAGATGAAGAGAAAAGGAAAGGTTTGATAAAGAGCTGAAAAATCAGGCATTGAACAGGAATATAAACTGATATAACTTGGGGGAAATAGTGGTTTGAAAAAGCATATTCACTATGTTCAAAATTGTAATTCTAAGTATCCCTCTCAGCAAAACATTTCTGGAAACTAAGATATGTCAAAATATTAAAAGGAACTTTAATAAAATATTGTTTATAATAGTTAAAACAGGACACACTCTACATGTATATAAATAAGAGCAAGGAATAATGAATTATGGAATATCTATTGACTGAAATATGCAATCGAAATTAGAGGAAATAAATCAATGTGTAATAATTCAGAAGAATCCTTGGAAAAATACTAAATCAAAAATATAGTTCCTATCTCATAATATTATTTAAGTAAAGCTAATATTTTTTAAACACACAAAGTAATATTAAATAAAATCTATTGCCACTCTATACGAATGTTTAAAAATGGACAGAAACTTCATATCTGGAAAACGGGGAGAGAATCTGACTGCTTTATGCACCTGGGATAATTTAAGAATATTATACATTTTAAAGAGAAATGCAGCCATGTTCTATTGATGCAATATTAATGCATACACAGGAAAAGACAAGGAATAAATATGTCAAAATATTAACTGTGGATAAACCCAGGAAATTGGAATATGAGCACTTGTTTTTATTTTTACTGTTTTCATATTTTTCAAAATCCTAAAAGTAAAAGAGGAAAAGGGATAGTTCTTAATTACTTTGATAATCTCTCTCATCTGCCATTCAGTGATTCAATGAGGCTATAACTTGTGAAAGATTGACTTTCATCTTAAGTTAGATAAAAGGGGTTTGAAAAGGAAGAAGGGGAAGTTAGAGAAGTAAAAGGCAGCAGAAAGAGAAGTGGATGCCCCAAGAATCTGTAAGAATGGGCAACCCTCTTGAGCAAATAATGAGACGTCGAGTGGAAAGTCAGAGTAAAATAAGCCAACAGTTACACATAAAATCCAGAAAGATTACTGTTATAGAAGATGGGGGCCCGTGACGTTTGATGAACATGGAGGAATTCCCTAACTCAGTTTTATATATGGAGCAAGGCAGGAACATCAAAAAAACATTGTAAATAAAAGGTGGTGCTGGAGTTGAGACTAAAAGAGAATTAGAAATTAGCCAGGCTATCCTGAGGTGCTGAAGGTACAAAGGGACAAGAGAACAAAAGAAAATTTTTAAACTGACTGAATTTCTTAAGAAGAGGCGATGTCTTGATTTCTCTGCCACAGCTCCAAATAGAGCAGAAAAAGAAATTTAATATTTTTTATTAATGAATCAAAGAACTAGATGACCATCTATTACATATTGTTTTCTATTTGCAAATTGAGGATAACACTGTTCATGTGAGCCAAACAAAAACACTTTTAAGAATCACAAAATTATATTTCTTGGTGTACAAGGAATAGCCTATTTCTAATTTAACTTATTGCATGTGAAGTTTTAACTATGTAACTTAACACAGAGAAATGCCAATGTTTTGAACACAGCAACCTTTCAAATTTATATTTACTTTAAATGCTCTTTGATTAAAAAAATCCATTCAAGTTATTTTGTTATAGCCACAAAGTGAATTTCAAGGCAGTTTAATATTAGTTGTAAAACAGATGTGAAGTGGAAAAGGGAAAGTCGCTCAGTCATGTCCTACTCTTTGTGACCCCATGGACTATAGTCGACAGAATTCTCCAGGCCAAAATACTGGAGTGGGAAGCCTTTCCCTTCTCCAGGGGCTCTTTCTAACCCAGGGATCAAATCCAGGTCTCCCGCACTGAAGGAGGATTCTTTACCAGCTGACCCACAAGGGAAGCCCAAGAATACTAGAGTGAGCAGCCTATTCCTTCTTCAGCAGCTCTTCCTGATCCAGGAATCAAACTGGGGTTTCCTGCATTGCAGGCGAATATTTTACCAACTGAGCTATCAGGGAAGCCACCACAAAGTAGATATGCTATTCTTATTTTTGAATACATGAAAATAAAAGTGTAATAAAAAATAGAATTGGACTTTTTAATTCTTTAAATATTGAATGCTTTAGATTATTTTGGCAAAATTAATTCTTATTCTGGTGGTGTTGGCAATAAAATTCTATTTTTATACAATCATAATTATTCATATATATAAATTATTAATAGTTTTAATTAAAATAAAGCTTTTCTTCATGAATTTATCTGCAATAATCAGCAAGGATTTTAAAAGTCTTTCAAATACTGCTTTTAGTTACTAGAATGAATGTTAGATAATATTATGTATTTCCTTAAAAATATCTATTATTTCTATACATTTTAGGTAACTGTTTTAGATTTGCAAAATAACTAAACCCTGAAAAATGCAAATATAACAAAAGAAAAATAAAAAATAATCAGAGGGGCTACACTTTATTATTATTCCATTTCACACAAAAGGCAGCTCACATTTATTCGATAATATTTTTCCTCCAACTGTATCCTGAAAATTATGGTTTTTCAATTAGTATAGGTTTATAGTATTACATTCAATGATTATGTATTATCTGAGCTACACTGAGCACATAATTTACTTACCCTCCATTATGCTAATGAACATTTAGGTTGATTCCAAAGTTTCTGTTAATATAACAATGAAGCTACTTGGACACACATTTTCCATATTTGTGTGATACTTCCTTAGTATGAAATCTTAGAAGTGAATTGCTATTTCAAAAGAAACTGTGCTAAGCTCAGCCATCATTTACAAAAGGAAGTTTCGCCTAATTTACTTTCTCATAGGTTGAACTACGTGTCCCTACTATATACTCCTATTGTGGCTCTGCCAGTTTATATTTCTGCACTACTGTCTAGTATGTTATGTGTCACTCCCTATAGGCACCAGAAGGGCAGGAGCTAGACACTATTTTGTATTCTCAATAATTAGTTTTTAATAAGTATTTGTTGCTTTGCATGATTGCTGCTGACAGAATAAAAAGATATATAAGTATTAGAATCATTACAAATACACTTTGGCTATAGAATGATTGTGGGATGTTGTAAGGCTCTAAAGATTTTCTGAGCTATATCTGGTATGAAGCTACCCCATACTGGGAAGAATTTGAACTGCTTTATCTAACAGATGAAAAGACATAATTAAAGAAATAAATAATACCAGTAATAATTAGTATGAACAATATAAATATTCATGGGTCATTATAGTCAGAATTACTCTCTATATAATTTCTAGTATAGAATTTTATCACACTCACAAAAACAGATACAAATGAATCTCTTATAACACATATTCATAAAGATTTTTGATCCTTTGCCTTTCTTGAAATTTTATGTCTAGGTGTGCCAAAGCTAGGTGCTATGTACTGAAATATGTCTTGGCAGAATTTATATGTTGAAGCCCTAACCCCTAAGGTTGGGAAGTAACTAGGTTTAGGTGAGGCCATAGGTGTGAGGCACTCATCATGGGATTAGTTCCTTTATAAGAAGAGACATCAGAGAGGAGCCTGCCCCTCTTTTTGCCTCTCCATTCTTTCTCTCTCTTTGCCATATGAAGACACAGCGAGAAGCAACCATCTGCAAGTTAGGAAGAAAGCTTTCATCTGGCCTCCAACTGGCATCCTGATTTTGGATTTTCAGGCTCCAGAACTGATAGAAAAACATTTCTGTTGTCTAAGCCACCCAGTTTATTGTATTTTCTTACAGCAGCCCAAGCTGACTAGGACACTAGGGAATATACATTATTAATCTAAATCTTTTCACTGATTCTGGTCCCTAAGCAGATGCAACATATGTATTTAGGTATCTTTTACTCAAAGAAGCAGGTACCCAGGGTTCTTTTTTCTTTACAACTTTGCCAATACTTTTTATCTCTTGTCTTTTTAATGACAAACATTCTAATAGGTGTGAGGATATATCTTACTGTGATTATGATTTGCATTTCCATGATGAGTACTGATGTTGACCAATTTGTAAGTGCCAGCTGGCCATTTGTATGTTTTCTTTGGAAAAAATGTCTGTTTGGTTCTTCTGTCCATTTTGAAACTGGATTGAAAGGGAACCACTTTCAATATGCTGTCTAGGTTGGTCATAACTTTTCTTCCAAGAAGTAAGCATCTTTTAATTTCATGGCTGCAATCACCATCTGCAGTGATTTTGGAGTCCCAAAAAATAAAGTCTGACACTGTTTCCACTGTTTCCCCATCTATTTCCCATGAAGTGATGGGACCAGATGCCATGATCTTCACCGGGCCATATGCTGGCTTTATTACTAGTTTTTCAAAGAATCTCAATACCGTCTTCCATAGTGCCTATATCACTTTACATTCCCACCAACAGTGCAAGAGCATTCCTGTTTCTCCACACTCTCTCCAGCATTTATTGTTTGTAGACATTTTGATGATGGTCATATATGCAGGTCAGAAAGCAAGAGTTAGAACTGGACATGGAACCACGGACTGGCTCCAAATAGGAAAAGGAGTACATCAAGGCTGTGTATTGTCACTCTGCTTATTTAACTTATATGCAGAGTACATCATGAGAAATTCTGGGATGGAAGAAACACAAGCTGGAATCAAGATTGTTGGGAGGAATATCAATCACCTCAGACATGCAGATGATACCACCCTTACGGCAGAAAGGGAAGGGGAGCTAAAGAGCCTCTTGATGAAAGTGAAAGAGGAGAGTGAAAAGGTTGGTTTAAAGCTCAACATTCAGAAAACGAAGATCATGGCATCTGGTCCCATCACGTCATGGGAAGTAGATGGGGGAAACAGTGGAAACAGTGTCAGACTGTGTTCTGGGGGGCTCCAAAATCACTGCAGATGGTGACTGCAGCCATGAAATTAAAAGACGCTTGCTCCTTGGAAGAAAAGTTATGACCAACCTAGATAGCATATTAAAAGGCAGAGATATTACTTTGCCAACAAACGTCCATCTAGTCAAGGCTATGGTTTTTCCAGTAGCCATTTATGGATGTGAGAGTTGGACTGTGAAGAAAGCTGAGCACTGAAGAATGGATGGTTTTGAACTGTGGTGTTGGAGAAGACTCTTGAGAGTCCCTTGGACTGCAAGGAGATCCAACCAGTCCATTCTGAAGGAGATCAGCCCTGGGTGTTCTTTGGAAGGAATGATGCTAAAGCTGAAACTCCAATACTTTGGCCACCTCATGCAAAGAGTTGACTCATTGGAAAGATTCTGATGCTGGGAGGGATTGGGGGCAGGAGAAGAAGGGGATGATAGGATGAGACGGCTGGATGGCATCACCAACTCGATGGACATGAGTTTGGGTGAATTCTGGGAGTTGGTGATGGACAGGGAGGCCTGGTTTGCTGTGGTTCATGGGGTCTCAAAGAGTCGGACATGACTAAATGACTGAACTGAACTGAACTGCTTCTGACCAGGGTGAGGTGATATCTCATTGTAAATTTGATTTGCATTTCTCTAATAATGAGTGGTGTTGAGCATCTTTTCATGTGTTTGTTTGGACCTGTATGTCTTCTTTGGAGAAATGTCTGTTTAGGTCTTTTCTCCACTTTTTGATTGGGTTGTTTGTTTTCCTGGTATTGAGTTGTATGAGCCACTTGTATATTTTGGACGTTAATCATCTGTCAGTTGTTTCATTTGCTGTTATTTTCTCCCACTCTGAGGGATGCCTTTTCACCTTGCTTATAGTTTCCTTTGCTGTGCAAAAGCATTTAAATCTAATCATGTCCCATTTGTTTACTTTTGTTTTTATTTCCATTATTCTAGCAGGTGTGTCAAAGAAGATCTTGCTTTGATTTATGTCATAGAGTGTTCTGCCTATGTCTTCCTCTAATAGTTTTACAGTTTCTGGTCTTACATTTAGGTCTTTAATACATTTTGAGTTTACCTTTGTGTATGGTGTTAGGAGGTGTTCTAATTTCATTCTTTCACACGTAGCTGTCCAGTTTTCCCAGCACCATTTATTGAATGACTGTCTTTGCCCCATTGTTTATTCTTGCCTCCATTGTCAAAAATAAGGTATCCATAGGTTCATGGATTTATTTCAAGGCTTTCTATCTTGTTGCATTAGTCTATATTTCTGTTTTTGTGCCAGTACCATACTGTCTTAGTAACTGTAGCTTTGTAGTATAATCTGAAGTTAGCAAGGTTAATTCCTCCAGCTCCATTCTTCTTTCTCAAGACTGCTTTTGCTATTCGGGGTCTTTTGCGTTTCCATCCGAATCATGAAATTTTTTGTTCTAGTTCTGTGAAAAATACCATTGGTAATTTGATAGGGAACACATGAAATCTGCAGATTGCATTTGGTAATATAGTCATTTTCACAATATTGATTCTTCCTACCCAGGAAAATGGACTATCTCTCCATCTGTTTATGTCATCTTTGATTTCTTTCAATAGAGTCATAATTTTCTGTGTACAGTTCTTTTGTCTCCTTAGATAAGTTTATTCCTAGATATTTAATTCTTATTGGTGCAATGGTGAATGTGATTGATTCCTTAATTTCTCTTTCTGATTTTTCATTGTTAGAATATAGAAATACAAGTGATTTCTGTGTATTAATTTTGTATCCTGAAACCTTGCTATACTCTTTGATTAGCTCTAGTAACTTTCTGATAACTCTAGTAACTATTAGCTCTAGTAACTATCCCTAGGGTTTTCTATGTACAGTATCATGTCATCTGCAAACAGTGTGAGCTTTACTTCTTTTCTGGATTCCTTTTATTTCATTTTCTTCTCTGATTGCTGTAGCTAGAACTTCCAGAACTATGTTGAATAACAGTGGTGTAAGTGGACACCCTTGTCTTGTTCCTGATCTTAGGGGGAATGTTTTCAGTTTTTCCTCAGGGAGAATGTTTGCTGTGGACTTATAATATATGGCCTTTACTATGTTAGGTAGGTTCCTTCTATGCCCATTTTTGAAGAGTTTTAATCATAAATGGGTGCTGAATTTTGTCAAAGGCTTTTTCTGCATCTATTGAGATTATCATATGGGTTTTATCTATCAATTTGTCAATGTGGTATATCACATTGATTGATTTGCATATATTGAAGAATACTTGCATCCCTGGAATAAACCTAACTTGATCGTGGTATATGAGCATTTTGATGTGTTGCTGAATTTTGTTAGCTAAAATTTTGTTAAGCAGTTTTGCATCTAGGTTCATCAGTGATACTGACCTGTAGTTTTCTCTATTGTGTGTTGTCTTTGTCTGATTTTGGTTTCAGGGTGATAGTGGCCTCATAGAATGAATTTGGAAGTGCTCCTTCATCTGCAATTTTTTGAAAGAGTTTTAGAGGGATAGGCATTAGCTCTTCTCTAAATGTTTGACAGAATTCTCCTGTGAAGCCATCTGGTCCTGGGCTTTTGTTTTTTGGGAGATGTGTTTTTTGGGAGATTTTTTATCACAGCTTCAATTTCCATGCTTGTAATTGGGTTGTTCATAATTTCTTTTTTTCCTGGTTCAGTCTTGGAAGATTGAACTTTTCTAAGAATCTGTCCATTCCTTTCAGGTTATCTATTTTATTGCCATATAGTTGTTCATAATAGTCTCTTATACTCCTTTGTATCTCTGCATTGTCTGTTGTAACCTCTCCTTTTTCATTTCTAGTTCTCTCTTTTTCCCTTGATGAGTCTGGCTAAAGGTTTGTCAATTTTGTTTACCTTCTCAAAGAACCAGGTTTTAGTTTTATTAATCTTTACTATTGATTCTTTGATTTCTTTTTCATGTATTTCTGCTCAGATCTTTATTATTTCTTTCCTTATACTAATTTTGGATTTTTTTTTTTTTTTTGGTTTTTGTTCTTCTTCTTTTTCCAGTTGCTTTAGGTGTAAATTTAGGTTGCCTATTTGATGTTTTTTTTTGGTTCTTGAGGTAGGATTGTATTGCTATAAACTTCCCTCTTAGAACTGCTTTTGCTGTATCCCATAGGTTTTTGAGTTGTTGTGTTTGCATTGTCATTTGTTTCTAGATTATACTTAATTTCCCTTTTGATTGCTTCAGGAATCTGTTGGTTATTTAGAAACATGTGGCTTAATCTCCATGTGTTCATGTTTCTTACTCTTTTTTCCTTGTAATTGATATCTAGTCTCATAGCATTGTGCTCAGAGAAGATGCTTGATATGATTTCAATTTTCCTAAATTTATTGAGGTTTGATTTGTGACCCAAGATGTTTCTATCCTGGAAGAATGTTCTATGTGCACTTGAGAAGAAGGTGTATGCTTCTGCATTTGGATGGAATGTCCTGAAGATATCAATGAGATCCATCTCATCTGATGTATCATTTAAGACTTGTGTTTCCCTTTTAATTTTCTGTTTTGATGATCTGTCTATTATTGTGAGTGGGGTATTAAAGTCTCCTACTATTATTGTGTTACTGTCAATTTCTCCTTTTACATCTGTTAGCATTTGTCTTATGTATTGAAGTGCTCCTATTGTGGGGGCATAGATATTTACAATTGCTATGTCTTCCTCTTGGATTGATCCCATGATCATTATGTATTGTCTGATTTGAGGATTGCTATTCCAGCATTTTTTTGCTTCCAATTTGCATGGAATATATTTTTCCATCCTCTCACTTTCAGTCTATATGTGTTTTAGGTCTGGAGTGGATTTCTTATAGACAGAATATATATGGGTCTTGTTTTTATATCCATTCAGCCAGTCTGTGTCTTTTGGTTGGAGCATTTAATCCATTTACATACAAAGTAATTATTGATATATATGTTCCCATTGCCATTTTCTTAATTGTTTTGGGTTGATTTTGTAGATCTTTTTCTACTCTTGTATTTCTTGACTATGTAAGTCCTTTTATCATTTGTTGTAAAGCTAGTTTGGTGGTACTGCATTCTCTTAACTTTTGCTTGTTTGTAAAGCTTTTTATTTCTCTGTCAATTTTGAATGAGATCCTTGCCAGGTACAGAAATCTTGGTAGCAGATTTTTTGCCTTTTAGTACTTTAAATATATCCTGCCGTTCCATTCTGGCCCACAGTGTTTCTGCTGAAAGATAAGCTGTTAAGCATATGGTGGTTCCCTTGTATGTTACTTGTTGCTTCTCCCTTGCTGCTTTTAATATTCTTTCTTTATATTTAGTCTTTGATTAGTATATGCCTTGGCATGTTTCTCCTTGGGTTTATCCTGTATGGGACTCTTTGTGCCTCTTGGACTTAATTGACTCTTTTCTTTAACATGTTGGGGAAATTTTCAACTATAATGTCTCCAAAAATTTTCTCATACCCTTTCTTTTTTTCTTCTTCTGGGACTCCTATGATTTGAATGTTGGTGCATTTGATATGGTCCCAGAGGTCTCTGAGACTATCCTCAGTTCTTTTCATTCTTTTTACTTTATTCTGCTCTTCAGAAGTTATTTCCACCATTTTATCTTCCAGCTCACCGATTTGTTCTTCTGCTTCAGATATTCTGCTATTGATTCCTTCTAGAGTATTTTTAATTTCAGTAATTGTGTTGTTTGTCTCTGTATATTTATTCCTTAATTCTTCTAAGTCTTTGTTAATTGATTCTTGCATTTTTTCCATTATGTTTTCAAGGTTTTTGATCCTTTACTTCATTATTCTGAATTCTTTTTCAGGTAGTTTGCCTATTTTCTCTTCATTTATTTGGACGTCTGTGTTCCTAGTTTGTTCCTTCATTTGTGCATTATTTCTCTGCCTTTTCTTTCTTTCTTTTTTTTTTTTTTTTTCTTTTTTAAGTTATTGTGTTTGAAGTCTCCTTATCTCAGGCTTCAAGAAAAGTTGAATTCTTTCCTTGAGGAAGGTTGAATTCTTTCTTCCTTTTGGTTTCTTCCCTCCTAAGTGTGGTCCAATGGTTTGTGTGAGCTTTGCATAGGGTGAGATCTGCACTGAGTTTTTGTTTGCTTGTTTATTTGTTTATTTTTCCTCTGATAGGCAAGGCTGAGGTGGTAATCCTATCTGCTGATTATTGGGTTTGTATTGTTATTGGCTCAGATGGTAAAGCATCTGTCTACAATCTGAGAGACCTGGGTTCGATCCCTGGGTTGGGAAGATTCCCTGGAGAAGGAAATGGCAACCCACTCCAGTACTCTTGCCTTGAAAATCCCATGGACGGAGGAGCTTGGTGCAGGCTACTACCCATGGGGTTGTAAAGAGTCAGGCATGACTGAGCGACTTCACTTTCTTTCTTTGTTGTTTAGATGAGTCATCCTGCAGAGGGTACTACTGGCGGCTGGGTGATGCCGGGTCTTATAGACAAGTGGTTTCTCTTGTGTGAATTCTCACTATTTGATGCTCCCTAGGATTAGTCTTCTGGTAGTCTAGGGTCTTGGAGTCAGTGATCCCACTCCAGTGCCCAGGGCTTTGTCTCTGCTATGTGATCTTGAGCAAACTGCTTAATGTTGCTAAACATCAGCTTCATCAGCAGCAAAGCACAGATTGAAAATATCTCCTAGTTCTTCACAGAGTGTACAGTTGTCAAAGCATTAATGAAGTCTGTGTGAAGAATTCTAATTCAGAGTTATTTTTCCATGAGGTACTTAAGGCCCCACACCAGCAGATCATGATTATGTTGGCAATTTCTTTCCATAACTGTTGGTTTCCTTGGCTGGAATCACATCTCTGGCGACTGGGCAAGCTTGGGTCCTAAGGCTGGATTGTTGTGGGGCTCAGCATCCTAGGAGGATGTGGCAGGCAGAGTGACCCCACAATGTTCCTGGAGTGCCTCTTGCCCTCTACAGGAGCCCTCAATCTATCTCACATTGAACCCTGGATCCAGGAGACAGACTTGAATGCTTTATCACCTATCTTCTTCCTGGTTGATCTCTCAATCCAAATTGTGGGAAATTCTTAAAGAGATGAGAATACCAAACCACCTTACCTGTCTCCTGAGAAACCAGTATGCAGGTCAAGAAGCCACAGATAGAATTTTACAGGAACAACTGACTGGTTCAAAGTTGGTAAAGGAATATGACAAAGTTGTATACTGACACCTTATTTAACCGATACGCAGACTACATTATGTGTAATATCAAACTGGATGAATTACAAGTTGGAATCAAGACTGCTGAGAGAAATATCAACAACCAGATATGCAGATGATACCACTATAATGACAGAAAGTGAAGAACTAAAATGTTTCTTGATGAATGAGAAAGAGGAGAGTGAAAAAGTTAGCTTAAAACTCAACATTCAAAAAATGAAGATCAGGGCATCCGGTCCCATTACTTCGTGACAAATAGAAGGAAAATGTGAAAGCAGTGACAGATTTTCTTTTTAGGGGCTCAAAAATCACTGCAGACAGTGACTGTAGCCATGAAATTAAGATGCTTGTCCTTGGAAGGAAAACTAAGACACATCTAGACAGCATATTAAAAAGTGAAGACATCACTTTGCTGACAAAGGTCTGTATAGTCAAAGCTATGGTATCTATGCTTTTTCTCATAGTTGTGTACAGATATGAGAGTTAGATCATAAAAATCACTAAGTGCAAAAGAACTTTCAAATTGTGGTGTTGGAGAAGATTTTTAAGAGTCCATTGGACTACAAGGAGATCAACCCTGAATATTCATTGGAAGGACTGAAGGACTGATGCTGAAGCTCCAATGCTTTGGCTACCTGATGCAAAGAGCTGACTCATTGGAAAAGACTTTGATGAAGGCAAAAGAAGAAGGCAGCAGAGGATGAGATGTTTAGATAGTATGATACACTCAATGGACATGAGTTTGAGTAAACTCTGGGAGACAGTGAAGTATATGGAAGCCTGGCATGCTGCAGTTCATGGGGTTGCAAAGAGTCAGTCACAACTTAGTGACTGAAAAACAACAATAAAAAATGGAATCTTAGACAGGTCTAGAGCAGAGTTAAAAAACCTGTTAATCGTGATACAGCTTTTGAAATTCAGTTTAAAAGATTATTTGAAATAAATGAATAAAAGAAGCAACACAAGTATCAGAGTAACAGAAGATAATTTTGTGACAGAGAAGACTCTAACATGGTTATTAAAGAGGTATTATTGACTTGCACTTAGAAGGATCTTTGCAGAAATGTGAGTCTGTGATCCAAAAATCTGCAAGCAATAAATGCTGGAGAGGGTGTGGAGAAAAGGGAACCCTCCTACACTGTTGGTGGGAATGCAAACTAGTACAGCCACTATGGAGAACAGTGTGGAGATTCCTTAAAAAATTGCAAATAGAACTACCTTATGACCCAGCAAACCCACTGCTGGGCATACACACCGAGGAAACCAGAATTGAAAGAGACACATGTACCCCAATGTTCATCGCAGCACTGTTTATAATAGCTAGGACATGGAAACAACCTAGATGCCCATCAGCAGATGAATGGATAAGAAAGCTGTGGTACATATACACAATGGAGTATTACTCAGCCGTAAAAAAAGAATTCATTTGAATCGGTTCTGATGAGATGGACGAAACTGGAGCCGATTATACAGAGTGAAGTAAGCCAGAAAGAAAAACACCAATACAGTATACTAACACATATATATGGAATTTAGGAAGATGGCAATGATGACCCTGTATGCAAGACAGGGAAAGAGACACAGATGTGTATAATGGACTTTTGGACTCAGAGGGAGAGGGAGAGGGTGGGATGATTTGGAAGAATGACATTCTAACATGTATACTATCATGTAAGAATTGAATCGCCAGTCTATGTCTGATGCAGGATACAGCATGCTTGGAGCTGGTGCACGGGGATGACCCAGAGGGATGTTGTGGGGAGGGAAGTGGGAGGGCGGTTCATGTTTGGGAACGCATGTAAGAATTAAAGATTTTAAAATTTAAAAAATAAAAAAATAAATAAAAATTAAAAAAAAATAAAGCAAATAACACATGTAAAAAAAAATAAATAAAAACATCTGAGATTCTAGGTGGATCCAGCTATGTGAGCAAAAACATAAAAGTTGAAAAGTGCAGGCTATGCTTGAATCAGTATGTCTGCTTATATAGAGAGATATACAGATATCTATTAAACTGGCTAAGACTCACAGTTCAGTTCAGTTCAGTCACTCAGTCGTGTCCGACTCTTTGCAACCACATGAATTGCAGCATGCCAGGCCTCCCTGTCCATCACCAGCTCCCAGAGTTCACACAAACTCATGTCCATCGAGTCGGTGATGCCATGCAGCCATCTCATCCTCTGTCGTCCCCTTCTCCTCCTGTCCCCAATCCCTCCCAGCATCAGGGTCTTTTCCAATGAGTCAGCTCTTCTCAGTTCTACATTAAATTATTCTCCATCACTTATAAACAATACTTAATTTCTCTTTCCCCAATTCATTTATCTGTAAAATAAACACAATTATACTAACAGGTGTGTTTTAAAGGTAAACATTCTTAGAAGACTATCTGGTAAATAACATAAATTATTACCTGATTATTAGTATGTCAGAAAGAATGCTATATTAATAAACAGAAAACAGAAAAGAAAAAAGTACAATAACATATCTTATTTCCAGCATTATATAATATATCTATAAAGGTCAGACATTATTCTAGACATGAACATTAAAGAAGAAAAAACAATCACTGTCCTCAAAGAACTTACACTGAAATAAAGGAGAGAATACAAAATATAAAAACAAGCATTTCAGGCTCACAGTACAAGATGGAAGATCTTGAATTCACCTCCTCTATGGACACAGAATTTATACCTATGTGTAGAATGATTCCTCCTGAAGAAGCACTGAGATCCAACAGAACAGCTTTTATATAGCAAACAATAGAAATGGCTAGAAGAGCAGAAGGTGTGGTATCCATAGGGACCCCAGTACTGACATGGAGACCTGCAATGGGGGGAAACATCGCTAAGGGGCCTGTGTGTAAACTCACACACTGGGGCAAAAAAACAGCCAACAAAAAGAAAAGAAAAGATACGGGTTTTAGGTTTAAAGGGCACCTAAATAATACATGACGGAAATCATTACACTAACCCTAGAGCATCTGCCAAACAGGAGGGGGAGTGGTGAAACTCCACCTTTTGGGGTGTACCTCTCTCTCTTGACCCTGGAGAAGGAAATGGCAACCTACTCCAGTACTCTTGCCTGGAGAATCCCATGGAGGGAGGAGCCTGGTAGGCTACAGTCCATGGGGTCGCAAAGAGTCGGACACGACTGAGCGACTTCACTTCACTCTCTCTCTTGATGGCACAGGTGAGAATATGGCCCCCAAATTCTAGCTGGCCTGCCAGAGATACCACAAGCCCCTGGCCTATATCAACTTCAGCCATTCCCCAAAAGGCAGCCCTGGCAGCACACCCATAAATCACCCCAGGCCATGCCCACTCCAGCTCCAGCCATTCAACAAAAGTAGCCCTGACACAGTGAGTGCGCTGATGCTTCCTGACCTGTACCCACTCTAGTTCTGGTCTTTCTGCCAAAGCTGCAAGAACACACAGTGTACACAAGGGATGCTCCTACATAAGAGAGCCAATAGTTGTATAAGTTGACCCCCATTTAGAAAATAGAAATAATGGAACAAAGCTAATATATCATGCAAAAGAGGGCTTTAAACTGCATATTAAAAACAAGGTATCATGCCTTAGAGGAAAAAAAAAATCATCCCAAACTGTCAACACTGGAGTGTACCCTAGTAAAACTGTATGAATTGTGTGAAGCACTAACTACAGTCAGGCGCTCAATCATGTCCAGCTCTTTTGTGACTCCATGATTTCACCAGTTCCTCTGTCCATGAGATTAACCTGGCAAAAATACTGTAGTGGGTCACCGCTGCCTTTTCCAGGGGATCTTCCTGATCTGGGGATCAAACTCATGTCACCTGTAACTCCTGCATTGGCAAGTAGATTTTTTACCACTGAGAAATCCTAATAAAATTGCGTGCATGCATGCTAAGTCACATCAGTTGTGTTCATCTTTTTGAGATCCTATGGATTGTGGCTCACCAGGCTTTTCCATCCATGGGATTTTCCAGGCAAGAATACTAGTATGGCTTGGCATGCCTTCCTCCAGGGGATCTTCCAAACCCAGGGATCCAACCCGGGACTGAAGCAGCATCTCTTTATGCCTTCTGCATTGGCAGGCACTAGTAAAATTACTTGACATCAAACATAAAAATCCCATAAAAAGATGCTGTAGGCAGTTAGGCCAAAAAAAAAAAAAAAATCTCTTAAATTTACATTGCTAAAAAAAATGGTTAATCTCAGAATTCTTTTGAAGAGTCTTCATTATGAGAATAATATGTAAAAATACTCAAGGAAAGAAACTATGAATCAAGGCATTTATTTGAGTTGAATAATATTTCAGAACAAAAGCAATAAAACATTTTCTATAAATTGTTTCTGATATAGGTACTAATCAGCCAATCAAAAGATTATTAGGAAAACCCCAAGTAGTCAGCAACTGTGAAGGTATTTTACACATTCATCTACTGATGTAAGATTAAAACAAATGTGGGGAGTTTGGAGTGAAGAATTAAAAAGTATGTTCAATGAAGAAATGATATAAACAGCAAAGTGGAGAAAAGAGAATAAATAAAGCAGGAGGTATACTTATTCTTCACTTTTCTGATAATAGTTTTTATCAAAAAGATGGAACTCATAAACATTTCTCAAATTATTACATATAAATTGGATAACACAACCCTGTAAAGTAATTATGCTCCGATAAAAGTTAATTAAAATAAATAAATTGGCTAAACTAAAATTTTAAGAGAGGAAATTTTCACACTGCAGTTTGAATGTGAAAGTATACTTTATGCTGTATATGAGAGATAAACCTGCAGCAAAATGATTCATAAAGATTTCTTAAACATGCATAAAGGTAGGCAATTCAAACAAAAAGAAGCAGAGTTCATTATATGAATAATAAACAAGTGTAAATTCTGGCCACAAAGCATCCATAGTGACAAATCAGGGGTCTTTATAACATTAAAGGGTATAAGGAACACTGGATCAAACAGTTATGAATATGTACATATAAAACAAGCAGTTTGAAATGCACACACAAATCTATAGGGAATACAAGGAGAAAAAATACACTATTAGAGAATATTTAATTTCACCTCTCTGGACCTTTAACATATCGGGGGCACAGAATATTTAAAGCATAAATTATATATTGTTTTAATAAATGGTGGAGCTAGTCTCAAACGCATCATCACTGGTTCCAGAGAATAAGATCTTTATCAGCATCCTATAGTGTGCTAATAACATGACTCTTGAACAGGAGATGACAATCTCTTTTCTGATTAAAACAAGAAATGAGAGTTGCTGGAGGTTTAACAGGAAAAAAAAAAAACAACTATTGAAACATTCTTCTGAGAGAGCAATAGACTGCATTAATGAGGAGGTTAGTGTGATTGGCAATAGTACTGAGAGACTACTTCAGGTCACTTAGAATGATATGGAGTTTTTTGATGGTTCCAAGAATCCAGGCGCAGAAACTGAGCCAGAGAAGTTATCCAGATTATCACTATGTCTTTCTCTTACAGTGACTATTGGGTGTTTCATCTCCACCGCCTGGGCTTCATTCTCTCATACTGCTCTCTGCAAAGTGCTTTGTTCTGTCCCATTTGCACATAGCCAACTTGTGGCTGGCAAATTCCACTGTACTTGATTACCCAGTTTTGACACCAAATTAAGATTAATTAGAATTTGTATAACTCTACCCTAGGTTCTAGGGAAAGAGAATCTTATTTCTGTAATTCAGGTCACGAGGTGATATTTAACCCATACTAATCTGGTGGGATGCAAGGCAGGATCAGCTTTAAAAAAAAAAAAAAAAAGTATGGCTGCAATTGAGGAACTTCAAAATTCTACTGTCAGTATCTCACATTTTGGACATTTGGTAATTTAAGCTACTTATTCCAGTGAAATTTAAAAAGTATACCCAAAGTATTCTTGATCTATCCATGCCTTCAATAATGTCATTGCAATAGTTTTTGTTTAAATGATTCCTGAGGAGTAAAACCTAACACTGTCTTTCTACCCAAACACTTCATTCCATTTTCCACTCGTCCATGGATACCTAAGGATCATACTGAAAAGAATCCCTCAGAAATAGCATTTTGTGGTAGTGGGCATGGGTCAGAATGGGACAGTTCCTGCAGGGCTCTCCTTGGGCCAATGTATTACAACGTTTACAGTTTCTTTCTGGAAACCAGCAACTGAGTTAAACTGAAACATACATGGAATGGGGTAGAGTCTGCCAAATCTCAACTGAAATGTTAATTTTGTAGTTTTATAATTTTAGTCAATGTTTATTTTTTCTAAAATATAAGGCACAATAAAATTTCCATTTCAGTTCAAAAGAAAAATTCTGAAGCCAAGCAAAGAAACTCTAGTAATTTCTGTTATGAATTCTCTGCATTTCTATGATAACCAAGAGAATATGGTACTTAATTTTTTTAGAAAAGCAGTTCAATTATATTAGATGACAAAATTGAACAATATAATTCATAGAACTAAAAATATTTCATAGTAATAAATTAAAATATACAAGACATTTATTTACTTATTGGAAAACTGCTTGGTATGAGAGCACTTTCAATTGATCCAACTAAAGTCTGGGCCATTTTGAAAGCAGAAAGAGCCTAAGTTGCATTTACAGTATCCAGGAGAATAATGATGTAAATCAGAGCATTAGATCCAAAATTTGCATTTCTGGTGCAATTATATGCTCAGTCACTTAGTTGTTTCCATCTCTTTGCAACCACATGGACTGCACCTGGACTTCCATGATAGCTCAGTTGGTAAAAAATCTACCTGCAATGCAGGAGACCCCGGTTCAGTTCCTGGGTCAGGAGGATCTGCTGGAGAAGGAATAGGATATCACTCCAGTATCCTCAGATTGTACTCTGCCAGACTCTACTGTCTATGGGATTTTCCAGACAAGAATACTGGAGTCGGCTGCCATTGCCTACTCCAGGAGATCTCCCTGACCCAGCAATTGAATCTGCAAATTCAGTGTCTCCTGCACTGACAGACAGAATCTTTACCATTATGCCACCTGGGAGGCCCATGGTACAATCAGAGATGTCATCCAAAATTCTTATAAAATAGAAAAATATTTGCATTCTCTTCAATAACATATGCATAGTTTCTTCTTTATATTTTATTGAATAAATATTTTACAGGGTTTTATGTAAATAGAAATTTATAGGTTATAAAAGCTTCAACTATCTACCATGTCAGAATCAAAGGAAAGAAGCCATGACTACAGTTCTAGTAGTCAGAGTTGAAGGTGTAGCAAAGTGTAAAACTACCCAGTCTGAGTAAGTACAGAAAAAAAAGCTGAAGGAAAATAATAAAATCTAAAAGATGAAAAAAGAAAAGTATTTTGGGAGAATGTGAATTTCACACACTAAAACTAATAGAAACTGTTGCAGTAAACCATATGTTTGGTTCTCTGACTCTTCGTGAGTAGCAGAAAAAAAATAAATTCACTTAAAAGCGAATAAATTTTGCTTCATACCTAAGATAAGTATTTCAAAATAAAGACAGGGTCCCATGTCAATGGGTCACAATAAATGATTTAGAAATCTCATCCTGAAGCATAAGCCTCCAAGAAAGATTCACAAGCTATTTGAATATGGATAAAATTAGATAATGACAGGAACCATAAAGATAATCAGGCTAACATATAGGTGGCCTCAGTCAGCCCCATGACTTGGAAATTGATATCTAAACTGTTTTCATTAAGTTCATTCAGTTCAGTCGCTCAGTTGTGTCCGAATCTTTGTAACCACATAAATCACAGCACGCCAGACTTTCCTGTCCATCACCAACTATGGGAGTTCACACAAACTCATGTCCATTGAGTCAGTGATGCCATACAGCCATCGCATCCTCTGTCCTCCCCTTCTCCTCCTGCCCCCAATCCCTCCCAGCAACAGAGTCTTGTCCAATGAATCAACTCTTTGCATGAGGTGGCCAAAGTATTGGAGTTTCAGCTTCAGCATCAGTCCTTCCAATGAACACCCAGGACTGATTGCCTTTAGAATTGACTGGTTGGATCTCCTTGAAGTCCAAGGGACTCTCAAGAGTCTTCTCCAACACCACAGTTCAAAAGCATCAATTCTTTGGCACTCAGCTTTCTTCACAGTCCAACTCTCACATCCATATGTGACTACTGGAAAAACCAAAGGTTTGACTAGAGAGACCTTTGTTGTCAAAGTAATGTCTCTGCTTTTTAATATGCTGTCTAGATTAGTCATAACTTTCCCTCCAAGTGGTAAGCAGTCACCATCTGCAGTGATTTTGGAGCCCAGAAAAATAAAGTCTCAGACTGTTTCCACTCTTTCCCCATCTACTTCCCATGAAGTGATGGGACCAGATGCCATGATCTTCATTTTCTGAATGTTGAGCTTTAAGCCAAACTTTCACTCTCCTCTTTCACTTTCATCAAGAGGCTCTTTAGCTCCTCTTTACTTTCTGCCATAAGGGTGGTGTCATCTGCATATCTGAGGTTATTGATATTTCTCCCAGCAATCTTCATTCCAGCTTGTGATTCTTCCAGTCCAGCATTTCTCATGATGTACTCTGCATAGAAGTTAAATAAGCAAGGTGACAATCTACAGCCTTGACGTACTTCTTTTCCTATTTGGAACCAGTCTGTGGTTCCATGTCCAGTTCTAACTGTTGCTTCCTGACCTGCATATAGGTTTTTCAAGAGGCAGGTCAGGTGGTCTTGTATTCCCATCTCTTTCAGAATTTTCCACAGTTTATTGTGATCCACACAGTCAAAGGATTTGGCATAGTCAATAAAACAGAAATAGGTGTCTTTCTGAAACTCTTTTGCTTTTTAAATGATCCAGCGGATGTTTTCAATTTGATCTCTGGTTCCTCTGCCTTTTCTAAAACCAGCTTGAACATCTGGAAGTTCACGGTTCACTTATTGCTGAAGCCTGGCTTGGAGAATTTTGAGCATTACTTTACTAGCATGTGAGATGAGTACAATTGTGCAGTAGTTTGAGCATTCTTTGGCAATTCCTTTCTTTGGGATTGGAATGAAAACTGACCTTTTCCAGTCCTGTGGCCACTGCTGAGTTTTCCAAAGTTGCTGGCATATTGAGTGCAGCACTTTCACAGTACCATCTTTCAGGATTTGAAAGAGCTCAACTGGAATTCCATCATCTCCACTAGCTTTGTTCGTAGTGATGCTTTTTAAGGCCCACTTGACTTCACATTCCAGGATGTCTAGCTCTAGGTGAGTGATCACACCGTCATGATTATCTGGGTCATGAAGATCTTTTTTATACAGTTCCTCTGGGTATTATTGCCACGTCTTCTTAATATCTTCTGCTTCTGTTAGGTCCATAGCATTTCTGTCCTTTATCGAGCCCATCTTTGCATGAAATGTTCCTTTGGTATCTCTAATTTTCTGGAAGAGATCTCTAGTCTTTCCCGTTCTGTTGTTTTCCTCTATTTATTTGCATTGATCGCTGAAGAAGGCTTTCTTATCTCTTCTTGCTATTCTTTGGCACCTTGCATTCAGATGCTTATATCTTTCCTTTTCTCCTTTGCTTTTCACCTCTCTTCTTTTCACAGCTATTTGTAAGTCCTCCTCCAACATCCATTTTGCTTTTTTGCCTTTCTTTTCCATGGGGATTGTCTTGATCCCTGTCTCCTGTACAATGTCATGAACCTCCATCCATAGTTTCTCAGGCACTCTATCTATCAGATCTAGTCCCTTAAATTTTTTTCTCACTTCCACTGTATAATTGTAAGGGATTTGATTTCAGACATACCTGAATGGTCTACTGGTTTTCCCTACTTTCTTCAATTTAAGTCTGAATTTGGCAATAAAGAGTTCATGATCTGAGCTACAGTCAGCTCCTGGTCTTGTTTTTGCTGACTGTATAGAGCTTCTCCATCTTTGGCTGCAAAGTATATAATAAATCTGATTTTGGTGTTGACCATCTGGTGATGTCCATGTGTAGAGTCTTCTCTTGTGTTGTTGGAAGAGGGTGTTTGCTATGACGAATGCGTTCTCTTGGCAAAACTCTATTAGCCTTTGCCCTGATTCATTCTGTACTCCAAGGCAAAATTTGCCTGTTACTCCAGATGTTTCTCGACTTCTTACTTTTGCATTCCAGTCCCCTGATACTGAAGTGATTTGTCATTCCCTTCTCCAGTGTACCACATTCTGTCAGACCTCTCCACCATGACCCATCCATCTTGGGTGGCCCCACCCGGCATGGCTTAGTTTTATTGAGTTAGACAAGGCTGTGGTCTGTGTAATCAGATTGACTAATTTTCTGTGATTATGGTTTCAGTGTGTCTGTCCTCTGATGCCTTTCACAACACCTACCTAAATAACTTCATTAAGTTAGGAAACTCTAAATATCAAAACTTATACAGCTCTCACAAAGTGATTCATGGTAGTCAAGATTAAGCATTAAAAACATTGCAATAGAAAAAAAAGGCATTTCAAATGGAAAATATGCTACCAACAAAAGGTTCATTAAAATTATCTATACACTATACACTTTATATCTATATACTTTATATTTCTATAATAGCTTATTCATTCAGAAAACATTTAAACTTTTATAAGAACTCTTTTTCTATCTTCAGTAGGAATATAAAAAGCAAGAACAGATTAAGAAAAGGCAGAGGAACCAGAGATCAAATTGCCAACATCTGCTGGATCATGGAAAAAGGAAGATAGTTCCAGAAAAACATCTATTTCTGCTTTATTGACTATGCCAAAGCCTTTGATTGTGTGGATCACAACAAACTGTGGAAAGTTCTTAAAGAGACGGGGATACCAGACCACTGTACCAGCCTCATGAGAAATGTATATGCAGGTCAGGAAGCAACAGTTAGTACTAGACATGGAACAACAGACTGGTTCCAAATCAGGAAAGGAGTGCGTCAAGGCTCAATATGGTCACTTTGCCTATTTAATTTATATGAAGAGTACATCATGCAAAATACTGGGCTGAATGAAGGACAATCTGGAATCAAGATTGCTGGGAGAAATATCAATAACTTCAGATACACAAATGATGCCACTCTTATGGCAGAAAGTGAAGAATAACTGAAGAGTCTTGATGAAAGTGAAAAAGGAGAGTAAAAAAGTTGGCTTAAAATTTAACATTTAGAAAACTAATATCATGGCACCTAGTCCATCACTTCATAGCAAATAAATGGGGAAACACTGGAAACAATGACAGACTTTATTTTGGAGGTTCCAAAATCACTGCAGATGGTGACTGCAGCCATGAAATTAAAAGACGCTTGACCCTTGGAAGTAAAGCTATGACCAAGTTAGACAGTATATTAAAAAGCAAAGACATTACTTTCCCAATAAGGGTTTATCTAGTCAAAGCTATGTTTTTTCCAGTAGTCATGTATGGATGTAAGAGTTGGACTAAAGAAACCTGAGAACCAAAGAATTGATACTTTTGAACTCTGGTGTTGGAGAAGACTCTTGAGAGTGTCTTGGACTTCAAGGAAATCTAAGCAGTCAATCGTACAGTAAATCAGCCCTGAATATTCATCAGAAAGACTGATGCTGTAGCTGAAACTCCAATATTCTGGCCACCTGATGCAAAGAACTGACTCCTTGGAAAAGACGCCGATGATGGGAAAGATTGAAGGTAGGAGGAGAAGAGGACAACACAGATGAGATGGTTGGATGGCATCACTGACTTGATGGACAAGAGGTTGAGCAAGCTCCAGGTGTTCGTGATGATCAGGGAAGCCTGGTGTGCTGCAGTCCATGGGGTCACAAAGAGTCAGACATGACTGAGTGACTGAACTAACTACCTAATAATTTTAAAAAATTAGTTTGTGTATTTATAATTTATATTGCTGTTTTGAGATATGCTATATACATAAAGCAAGTAAATAAGATTATGTATATTTGAAACAACTACCCTAGGTTTTGGGGGAGAATATGTCATTTTTGCATTGCCTAAATATCAACATTGTTAAGAATTAGCGAACTAAAATGAACTGGAATGGGTGAATTTAACTCAGATTACCATTATATCTGTGGGCAAGAATACCTTAGAAGAAATGGAGTAGCCATCATAGTCAACAAAAGAGTCCAAAATGCAGTATTTGGATGCAGTCTCCAAAATGACAAAATGATCTCTGTTTGCTTTCAAGGCAAACCATACAATATCACGGTAATCCAAGTCTATGCCCCAACCAGCAATGCTGAAGAAGCTGAAGTTGAACAGCTTTATGAAGACCTCCAAGATCTTTTACAACTAACAGCCCCCAAAGATGTCCTTTTCATTATAGGGGACTGGAATGCAAAGCAGGAAGTCAAGAAACACCTGGAGCAACAGGCAAATTTGGCCTTGGAATGCGGAATGAAGCAGGATAAGGCTAATCAAGTTTTGCCCAGAGAACGCATTCGTCATAGCAAACACCCTCTTCCAACAGCACAAGAGAAGACTCTACACATGGACATCACCAGAAGGTCAACACCAAAATCAGTTTGATTATATTCTTTGCAGCTGAAGATGGAGAAGCTCTATACAGTCAGCAAAAACAAGACCGGGAGCTGACTGTGGCTCACATCATGAACTTCTTATTGCCAAATTCAGACTTACATTGAAGAAAGTAGGGAAACCAGTAGACCCATTCAGGTATGACCAAAATCAAACCCCTTACAATGATACAGTGGAAGTGAGAAATAAATTTACAGGACTAGATCTGATAGACAGAGTGCCTGATGAACTATGGATGGACGTTCGTGACATTCTATAGGAGATAGGGATCAAGACCATCCCCAAGAAAAGAAAGTAAAAAAAAGCAAAATGGCTGTCTGAGGAGGCCTTACAACTGAACTGAAATACACTTCTAAATACAAACTTTTTATGAAATTTGTTAGCTTTGCTTCATTCATAGTTTTTAGAAAAGGAGCCCTGTAAACCTCAACACAGAATAAATTAAGCTGAACATTAGTTTCCAAGCACACATTCATGGTACGAATAGAGACTCTAGAAAATTAAACACAATCTTCACTCTTTGACAGTGAACAACTCCCAAAACTGAACTCAGAAATAATCCATATATACATTATCTGGTTAAAAAAGAAATGCAATTATTGTACGCCCAAGTAGCAAGCTATTATTTGGCATTGAAAAGGAGCTCCAACATGGATGAACTTCAAAAACAGTAGGCCAAGTGGAAGAAGCTAGATAAACAAGACTGTGTTTAAATCCATTTATTTTAAATCTCCAGAATAAGCAAATTGGAGACAGAAAATAGATTTGAAGTAGTCTTGCACTGGGGTAAGAAAGGAGAGTGAGTCGAAATACACAACAAGATTTCTCTTCACGGAGATGGAAATATTCTAACACTGGATTGTGGTGATAGCTGCACATAAGAGTAAATGTGCAAAAAGCAACTGAACATTTAAAACAGATGAATTTTGTGGTGTATAAATTCATTTCAGTTCAGTCGCTCAATCTTCTCTGACTCTCTGAGACCCCATGGACTGAAGCATTCCAGGCCTCCCTGTCCATCACCAACTCCTGGTGTTTACCCAAACTCATGTCCATTAGGTCAGTGATGCCATCCAACCATCTCATGCTCTATCATCCCCTTCTTCTCCCATCTTAAGTCTTTCCCAGAATCAAGGTCTTTTCAAAAGAGAAGACTTTTAGCTCTTCACATCAGGTGGCCAAAGTATTGAAGTTTGAGCTTCAACATCAGTCCTTCCAATGAACACTCAGGATTGATCTCCTTGAGGATGGACAGGCTGGATCGCCTTGCAGTCCAAGGGACTCTCAAGAGTCTTCTCCAACATCACAGTTCAACAGCATCAATTCTTTGGTGCTCAACTTTCTTTATAGTCCAACTCTCACATCCATACATGACTACTGGAAAAACCATAGCCTTGACTTGACAGACCTTTGTTGGTAAAGTAATGTCTCTGCTTTTTAATATGCTATCTAGGTTGGTCAGAACTTTCCTGCCAAGGAGTTCAGTTCAGTTCAGTCACTCAATCATGTCCGACTCTGTGACCCCATGAATAACAGCACGCCAGGCCTCCCTGTCCATCACCAACTCCTGGAGTTCACTCAGACTCATGTCCATTGAGTCAGTGATGCCATCCAGACATCTCATCCTCTGTCGTCCCCTTCTCCTCCTGCCCCCAATCCCTCTCAGCATCAGAGTCTTTTCCAATGAGTCAACTCTTCGCATGAGGTGGCCAACGTACTGGAGTTTCAGCTTTAGCATCATTCCTTCCAAAGAAATCCCATGGCTGATCTCCTTCAGAACGGATTAAGAGTCTTTTAATTTCATGATGGCAATCAACATCTGCAGTGATTTTGGAGCCCCCCAAAATCATGCCTGCACTGTTTCCTTATCTATTTGCCATGAAGTTATGGGACTGGATGCATGATCTTAGTTTTCTGAATGTTGAGTTTTTAGCCAACTTTTTCCACTCTCCTCTTTCACTTTCATCAAGAGGCTCTCCAGTTCCTCACATCAGGTGGCCAAAGGATTGGATGTTTCAGCTTCAGCATCAGTCCTTCAATTGGATATTAAAGACTGATTTCCTTTAGGATGGATTGGTTGGATCTCCTTGCAGTTCAAGAAACTCTCAACAGTCTTCTCCGATACCACCACAGTTCAAAAGTATCAGTTCTTCAGTGCTCAGCATTCTTTATAGTCCAACGCTCCCATCCATGCATGACTACTGGAAAAACGTTAGATTTGACTAGATGGAGTTTTGCTGGCAAAATAATGTCTCTGCTTTTTAATATGCTGTCTAGGTTGGTCATAGCTTTTCTTCCAAGGAACAAGCATCTTTTAATTTCATGGTTTCAGTTACCATCTGCAGTGATTTTGGAACCCAAGAAAAGTTTCTGAGTTTCCATTTTTTCCCCATCTATTTGCCATGAAGTGATGGGACTGGATGCATGATCTTAGTTTTCTGAATGTTGAGTTATAAGCCAACTTTTTCCACTCTCTTCTTTCACTTTCATCAAGAGGCTCTTTAGCTCCTCTTCACTTTCTGCCATAAGGGTGGTGTCATCTGCATATCTGAGGTTATTGATATTTCTCCCGGCAATCTTGATTCCAGTTTGTGCTTCTTCCAGCCCAGCGTTTCTCATGATGTACTCTGCATAGAAGTTAAATAAGCAGGGTGACAATATACAGCCTTAACATACTCCTTTTCCTATTTGGAACCAGTCTGCTGTTCCATGTCCAGTTCTAACTGCTGCTTCCTACCCTGCATACAGATTTCTCAAGAGGCAGGTTAGGTGGTTTGGTATTCCCATCTCTTTCAGAATTTTCCATAGTTTGTTGTGATCTGCACTGTCAAAGGCTTTGGCATAGTCAATAAAACAGAAATAGATGTTTTTCTATAACTCTTGCTTTTTTGATAATCCAGTGGATACTGGCAGTTTGATCTCTGGTTCCTCTGCCTTTTCTAAAACCAGCTTGAACACCTGGAAGTTCATGGTTCACGTATTGTTGAAGCCTGGCTTAGAGGTATATAAATTATACCTCAATAAAGATTTTTAAAATGGTTTTTCATATAACAATGTGTGCTTTTCAGAGATTAAAGTAAAAAGGAAAATACCTCCCCACCAAAAGCAACCTCATAGGAAATCACAAATCTCAACTTTGTTTGTATTAACTTGTAAAGTACCAGATGTGGTACACAATGGTAGTTTTTAAAAAGCTAATTTATTATGCCCACCTAACACTAACACTAAATAGTTACAAATATCAGCAAGATATTGCATACAAGGTATTTATTTAACAATAATATTCTAACACATGCATTTAAATGTATAGTCTCTCTCTCTCTCTATATATATATATCCTTCTGACCTGCCTCTTGAGAAACCTATATACATGTCAGGAAACAACAGTTAGAACTGGACATGGAACAACAGACTGGTTCCAAATAGGAAAAGGAGTATATCAAGGCTGTATATTGTCACCCTGCTTATTTAACTTATATGCAGAGTACATCATGAGAAATGCTGGGCTGGAAGAACCACAAGCTGGAATCAAGATTTCCGGGAGAAATATCAATAACCTCAGATATGCAGATGACACCACCCTTATGGCAGAAAGTGAAGAGGAACTAAAATGCTTCTTGATGAAAGTGAAAGAGGAGAGTGAAAATGTTGGCTTAAAGTTCAACATTTAGAAAATGAAGATCATGGCATCTGGTCCCATCACTTCATGGGGAATAGATGGGGAAACAGTAGAAACAGTGTCAGATTTTGTTTTTTGTGGCTCCATAATCACTGCAGATGGTGACTGTAGCCATGAAATTAAAAGACGCTTACTCCTTGGAAGAAAAGTTATGACCAACCTAGACAGCATATTGAAAAGCAGCGACATTACCTTGGCAACAAAGTTCCGTCTAGTCAAGGCTATGGTTTTTCCAGTGGTATGCATGGATGTGAGAGTTGGACTATGAAGAAGGCTGAGCACTGAAGAATTGATGCTTTTGAACTGTGGTGTTGGAGAAGACTCTTGAGAGTCCCTTGGACTGCAAGGAGATCCAACCAGTCCATCCTGAAGGAGATAAGTCCTGGGATTTCTTTGGAAGGAATGATGCTAAAGCTGAAACTCCAGTACTTTGGCCACCTCATGCGAAGAGTTGACTCATTGGGAAAGACTCTGATGCTGGGAGGGATTGGGGGCAGGAGGAGAGGGGATGACAGAGGATGAGATGGTTGGATGGCATTACTGACTCGATGGATGCGAGTCTGAGTGAACTCAGACTCTGAGTGAACTCAGTAGTTGGTGATGGACAGGGAGGCCTGGCGTGCTGCAATTCACAGGGTCTCAAAGAGTCAGACACAACTGAGCGACTGAACTGAACTGAATTGATATCCTTCCAAGACTCTAAAAGAAACTGCTAACTAATTAGTAGACTTCGCCATTCCTTAGACATTCTTAAAATTATAAATATTTTGAACTATTGAGTAGCTATTAATATTTCAAATAAATCTACTGTTAATTATAATGTGATAATCAAAATTTTCTACAAAACACTAAAAGGTCGACATATGTTCATTCAAGCTATTATCATTCCATTCAGTCATGGAAACATTATATTTCCCTTGCTTTTCTCAATTTATTGCTGCAAAAATTATCCAGTGCATTTATAATTTAGAAGTAATTTCAATGACCCAAAGCAAAAGAGTGAGGCTATAATAATTGCTTGACATTAATAATGTTTTTCAGGCAAAAGTGTTTTATTCTTTTGTTTGTTATAATTGTTGTTGCTTCCTCTAGAGAAAGAAAATTGATCATTTTATAATCTGAATTCTGACTTGTCCATTATCTTACAGAGTTTGAAAAGAGCTTAAGGTAACCTTTCAACAGGAATCTCAAAATAACTTGACTGTTTTTATTTGTTTCTCTTACCCAAAGAAAGAAACATCAGAAAAAGGGAATGACAAAACAGCTCACATATGTATCTATGATTCACCTCTGTGGTGGGGAAAATTGCATAGATGAATATGCTTCAAAAATGTCCTTTAATAAGCAATAAATATGGCTTATTCCTGAATTTTGCCTCATGGATGTAAAGGCAGCGTTTTAGTGTGCAGTGTCTGTATACACCAACAACTATGTTTACATCTATGCCTTTCATTGGCCAGACCCACCTGTTCATGTTAGACATGGGTCTGGCCTCAGACTTCTGTCTGTTCAGTATCTCTGTGTCTATATCTGCCAGTCTGTGCTTACCTTGCTGTCTATTCAGCCAGTTCTTACTGTGGTATGTTTCTGGCTGGCTGTCAGTTTGCCTGTCCCTTATATTGGTCTACCATCCCTGTCTCACTGTCAGTTCTTACTGTCAACCTGTCTTTGTCTGTCAGCCTGTTCCTATTTGCCAGTCTGTTGGACAGCGCATATTGCTCTGTAGGTATGTGTCTATCTATCCTTGTTGTTGTTGTTCAGTTGCCCAGTAGTGTCGGACTCTTTGTGACCTCATGGACTGCAGCATGCCAGGCTTCCCTGTCTCTCACCATTTCCTGAAGACTGCCCAAGTTCACCTGCATTTCATTGGTGATGCTATCCAGCCATCTCATCCCTCTTCTCCTTCTGCTCTCAGTCTTTGCCAGCAACAGGGACTTTTCCAATGAGTCAGCTGTTCACCTTGGGTGACTAAAATACTGGAGAATCAGCTTCAGCATCAGTTCTGCCAGTGAGTATCCAGGGTTGATTTCCTTTAAGACTGACTGGTTTAATCTCCTTGTTGTCTATATGTAGCTATGGGCAAATTAAGGTTTTTCCCTTTAGTGTAGATTTAATCTATACCCTGTGGTCTATGTGGGTGTTTACCAAAGGTTTGGAGATAGCTATTAGGAGTCACAAAAGGAAAACAAGACTTGCAGCTTAAAATAAATACAACTGTTCTCATTACCAAATGAGATTACATAATAAGATAAACTCTTCACAGAATTTCTGTTATGTGTATCCCAGTTCCCAACATTATTCTCCAGATCTGGCACATTCCTATCCCCACTGAAAACCTAGAAATAATTATTTTCTTTTCAGTGTTAATCTTCGTTTCTTCAGATAAATTCTACAAATTCTCCTAAAGATTTCATTTACCTAGAATATTTCCCATTTTGACCTCAAGGGCATAATCCAAGAGAGAAAACAAATCCCTGGCATGATATTTTCTAACACATGGATGTTTTGTAAGGAGTAGCTTTAAGAAAAAGGAGGGTGGTAGAGAGTTGTAAAGTAATCCAGGGTGGGATTTATTGCTCTAATTCCTATATATTTCAGGGTCCACTTACTAGTGAGAAGATGCTTTTCAATATATTGCTTTGAACTAAAGATCTGTATATCAAGTCTTCTATGGATAGCTCCATTAAAAAAAATGCAGATAAACATGACAATCACAGACATGCACACAAATACCTTCATACATATATTTATGTGTCTACTAATATACTTCTTAAAGATAAATAAAACCATTTTTAGAGAGAATAAATATAAATGCATACTTCAAAAATAATTCCAAAGAAAGAGGAGGCCCACAGTTATCCACCAGTCCCAATGAAAATATATGAAGGCATTTTATCTTAGGTTTGCTCCACAGTAACTAGGAATCTACCAGAGCCTAAAATAACAGGGCCTATTATAATAAATTCCTAAACAATAAGTGTTTTATTAATGTTCTTCATGTATAGAAACCTATACTTTAATTACTAGAAATTATAGCTAAAAACTGGAAATAGCTCTTTTTTTTTAAACATTGATTCACTTTGGCATGTGACTGACAACCTTCCACTTAATTATGATTACATTTCTTTAGTAGGAATAGGAACATAAACAACAAGGATTCAATTGTGCAAATTGGGTGATGGAAGAATAATTTATGAAGTAGGTCAGCTGTCCTTACATCACAAGGGAGTGCTGGCCTACTTTTCTTTTCAAAGATGTTGTACCAATTCAAATTTGGCTAGAAAATACATTTCAGTTCTATACAAACACTGAAAATATATCACATGTATTGATTAAATTAAAAAGGACAACCTAGGTACACAACATATGTTTCTTAGAATTAAACCAGAATTGCCACCTGGCAAAGTTTTCACTCAAACAGGTTCTTATACCAACACATTCAGATCTACTACCTGTTGATACTGTTAACATAACTAGAAATAATGAAGCATTTATAACTGTTTGTCGGTTTAGTTTTTTTAGAAGTTGAGATCAAGTTTCAGGAGGGTTGATTTCTTCTGGGGCTTCTCTCCTTGGCTTATAGATGGCCATCTTTTCCCAGTGTCTTGTAAGAATCTATGTCCAAATTTCCTCTTCTTATAGGGACACCAGTCATATTGGATTAGGAATCACCCTAGTGACCGACTTTAACTTAATTATATCTCTAAAAATCCTGTCTCCATATATAGCCACATTCCAAGGTACTGGGAGTTAGTACATAAGCATATGGATTTGGAAGTCTCTCAGTCGTGTTTGACCTTTTTGAACCCACGGACTGCAGCCTGCCAGGCTCCCCTGCCCATGAAATTCTCCAGGCAAGAATACTGGAGTGGGTTGCCATTATGGATTTTAGGGAGAGACAATTCAGCTCATAATTCTTATTAGTACACCTTTCATAAAAGAAAGCCTCCACTCGAGAAGCCTGTGGAAGTTGTATCTGCCACAAGACAACCATATTTTCTTTCTGCTTCCTTTATACAAAATAGACATCAGGAGAGAATTAATAAGCTTAATAATTTACCAGCAAAAAAGCATCTCAAGGGACTGTAGCTAAGCTTTTTAAAGTTAGGTCAAAGGAGCAGGGCTTAGTAAACAAGAATATTAACTTGTAGGAAGCTAGATGTAAGAGAAATATGTAGGTGAATATGAATTTGGGACCTTCCCCCTGGGGCCCCTCCCCCACCAAAGGTAGCCTGATAATCTAACTGAATAACTGGAAACCTAATATCAGGAGTGGGTGTGCAGATGGTGATGTCATAAGAGAAACAATAATACTTATTACCATTTATTAGCATAGTTGAACCTTGAAAAACTTGTGGTCTAGGAACACCAACCCTCAAAGCAATCAAAAATATGCATATAACTTACGGTTAAGCCTTCCATATACATGGAGGAAGTTTCCTTCATATCCTCAGTTCCACTTTCTTGGATTTAACAAACCATGGATCATGTAGCACTGTAGTATTTACTAATAAAAATAGATCTACATTTAAGTGGACCTGTGTAGTTCAAATCTGTGGTGTTTGAGGATCAACTCCGTACTTATGAACAAGCCCCTGTAATACTATTTTACAACATTGTCATGTATTCTACACCACCATGTGACCATTATTATTATTCTTACACACATGCGTACAAATTAGAAAACTGAGTTGAAATTAGAATATAGATTCTAATCTCCTTTAAGTACCGGGCCAAAATACCTGAAATTGGCGATAAAAAAACAATAGAACTTCAAGGGTCATCTACAAAACGAAGTCAGATACCCAAACCTTCACCTTCTCCTTACTGACAAGTAAGTAATCAAGTAAAATTGCACAGATCATAAAAAAACAGGAAGTTAGGTACTGACAACAGATCCTGACCAAAAAAATTAAAAAAAGAAGGAGAAGAGAGAATAGTTTCTCAGCAGGTACTTGCTTTTGCATCCACATTTTGATCTAGTTAGAATGTTGTCATGTACTTTGAAAATAAATACTTGGTGGTTCCTTTTTATAAGAAGACTTTTATATATCTATTTCCAAATTCCAATACAAATCCAGATATATACAGATATATAAGACCAACTTATATTATGCTTAATCTCCCTCTCTATATAACTTAGGATATTAAAGTAGGCTTTCTGTACATGCTTAATTCAATATGAAATATATTTGAGAAATTCAGACTCAGGAGTTTTCAGCAGCCTTGTCACCTAAAGAAAACAGCTTATAGCTTGGATTTGTATCCTATTTTTATAAAGATTCAGACTCACAGTTAAGGTCAACATCTGGCTGGATTTAATACTTGCATTTTAACATTTTCACTCTCATTAAAAAATGTTTAGTATTTTTTCAAAGCAAAAGCTGTCTTTATTTTAATAAAAGTTTTCATATATTTGCTTTGTTCCGTGAGGGATGGATTTGTACACTTGAACTACCATATGCAGTTGGAATTTGAGGCCATCTCACTAGACAAGTCATTATAGCAAAGTAAATGCAAATGAAAGGGGCAACGGGCACATTAAAATGAGCAAGAGGATTTAGTGTTTTTTCTTCTATTTCCATATCTTTTGGAAGAAGGGAAAAGTGGGAAAATGAGATATAGTTCTATCTTTTCTTCCCCAGTAGATCATGATTTATTTAGCAGTTTGAAAGCCATGGGGAATATGCCAACAAATTTCTCAAACTAATCTTGAATTTAGTAATTTTGCTTTAGTAATTTTATAGAGAACTTTAGTGCCAAGCAATAACCATATAACCAATGCATTATTTTGATTACTAAGACTGTATAACAAATGAACATATGCATATACACACATCATTGAAGAAAGAGTCAAGGTGATTTCAAATGGAACATTCTGTATGTAAAATTATAATAAAATGTGTTTAAAAAACAGGTACTGTTTATCAAGCATATGTTGTGCATAAATTCTGTGTTTGTTAATTAATGTGCCTGATCTTTACTACCACCAAGAATCTAAAAAGTAGATACCATTATACCACTGATGAGATAGGAGTATGGAGGAGATGATTAAACTACACAAATTTGCTTAACAGATTTAAATCTAGTTTGTCTTACCTACAATTCAGTGTTCTGTCAGTGACACTTTAACATATAAAACAGAGTTAAGGGAGAATTTGAAAATATCTGGATGACTAGTCTGGAATCTTCAGTAAAGGTGTATGCAAATTATTGACCAAATATAGGAGTGTCCATGCCTTATACACACATAAGTAGCTACTAAAGAGTCAGGCATAATTGCTTTTCTCTGTGGGCACCAATTAGAAATCTTGAAATATTAATAAACTGGCTGATTTGTGAGAAATATCAGTATGTACTTTCTTTCTACATATTGCTTTTAAGCACCAAACATTTCATGGGCACTCAATAAATATTAAATATTAAACAGCAGCTAATAAAATGAAATTATGGCAATATATTTTACAATTAACTCATCATAAGATGAAATAAAAAACAAGTTTTAGCACTAGACCTAGAAGATGAGCAGATTTAGATAGCTGGATAAGTGAATGAACCCTCTAGGGAGGTAAAAGACATTAACATGCGTGGTAGAAAAAGTTAACAGGAGGTTAAAACAAAACAAACACAAAAAAATTCCAATCTGAAAAATGAAACTACTCCTCATTTTCAGATTTGTTATATTCATCTAACATCTAAAATGTAAATTAAGGGATATATTTCTAAGCTGTTGTCATTCCTGTCCCATACTCAAACATGAAGTGAATATATTTCATTATTTATTCGTATTATCTTACTCTAAAAGAACATAAAGTATGTTCCCTTATTTTTTTCCCCTACTTATGTCCTCTTTTGCACACAGTCTGAGATTTTCAGAAATGCTAATTGTGATAATAATTTTAAAAGAATGTTAAAAAAATGTTATATTATCTTTTGGCATACAAAACTCAATGAATGATCGAACTGAGACTCTGAAGTGTATGCAGTTTCAGAGAGCACATTTCTGGAGAATTAAATTAGAGATGCAAGCTATTGGGCAGAAATCAGGCTGGAAGCAAGCTCACTTTTTTTTCTTAAGTGAGTGGAGCAAAAACATTCCATAAAAGAGAGAGAAAAGTTGTAAAATGGAGCAATCCATAGGGAAACCTTAATTTAAGCCCCTATTTCTCAATTCTTGTAAGATTCATGAAACAAGAAGCACTTAAACGTACTCTTTGAGGACTCTATCTCCTTCCTTTCCACTTTTGGCTTTTTACAATCCCTCTGAGGATAAGAGAGAATGAACTTAAAGTTACTATTTGGGTGACTCATTCCTTCTCTGTTTGCTTTAAGCTTCTAATAGTCTCTCGAATGCTCCAAAGAAATTAGAACACATTTAACAAGTGCTTTCATGAAGCTCAGCCACCATTTCCTCTCTCAAGTCTGTGATTAACCCATTGATGGGTCCACAAAGTCTGTGTAACAATCCACAAATACTACGCTTCAGGTCACAGGCACCGACTACTCGACCTATCCTAATAGTCATTTCTGACATGTAAAAATATCAAAGCCACAGTAGGTTTCACTGAGTGAATTCACACAATAATAAAATACTTAGATGCATCAAAAGCCCTCATACAATATTTTAAAATATTTCTTCAGTTTTCATAAGCTCATTGCCATTACTATGTGCTTACTTTCTGTCTTACACTCCCACCCACTCTGACACAGAACAACCCCTTACAAATACATCTTTACCTTTCAGGAACCATGCACAGAAGTCATCCCTTTCTGTGTTAATATTTTACAGTTAGACCTAGTTTAGGATAAGGTTTTCTCTATTTTTATTAGTTTAATAAATATTCCGAAGTTTGTCAGCTTTTAAAATTTTACTGTGCTAGTTTCATGTTTTCTACAAATGTATTGAGGTTTTCACTTCACAGAACAAAGTTGGATAATAAATCTTTAGAGTATGTGTATTTAACTAAAATTAAAGCAACTTATCTTAGCATGTTGATTCCAAACTCAAAAATACAGAGCTGTAAGTCAACAAAGTACACCGATATAATATTCTCAGGAATACTTCTACTAGAGTTTCTTTAAATACTCTTGCCATTCATATATTCAAATGTCATAAGCATCCACGACATCAAAATCAATAGCAGCATTTGAGACAAAGTTTTGTGTTTTGGAATACATAGATAAAATATCATTGTGTAAAAAGAATAAAACATATATAAGGTTAAGTGAGTTTCCAAAGTCTGTATTCCCCTTTATTATATAGTGCAGCTATAAAAGAAAATCCTCAAGAGAATTCATATGAACTTATGATAATGAAGCCTGCAGGACGGCTTGTTTTTGTTTTGCCTGTTTTTGCTGATAATGCAATTCAAACCATACCCTACTAATCTTTAGTACAGGAATCAGATAATTCACCTATAAACATGCAGCCATAAAGTGTCATTCTTTAGTCAATACAGACTAAGATCTTTCTCTTTTTCACAGGTTTGGCTCCCCAGCTCATTAGATCATTACCTGATAAACAGGAAAAGGGTAATGAATTGAGAAAATAACTACGTACCTTCAGAGAAAACCTGCCCGATAACAATAATCCATTAGAAAACTGGCAATATCCTCTGATCTATTGCCCGCAAAGCTATGACTTGATGGAGAGTTTCATTCCCTGGGCTCAGTTCTCCAGAAGAAAATCAGCACAATTTAAATATTTCTTGGAATGTGACAGCTCTCTAGATCTCCGGTTGCATTCTGTTCCCTAGGGACGACAATCTGGTGTTCCTGTGTGCATAGAGCAGTGAAGATGAATTGAATATGCTTGAGATAAATTAGGAATGGCTAAGTTAAAACTGTCTCTGCTCCAGACTCTCTCATCTGCAGTCTGTAAGCCTGTTTTTCTGTGAAAAAGCTAGATGGCAGGCTGCCTCAGTAAGTTCTTCCTAAGCAACACAGAGCATTTTCAATGAAGAAAAATTCTCCCATTATCTAAGCTAATGTGACTGCTGCTAAATCTAGTTTTTAAAGTGTCTACTGGCATGGAATTCATTTTCACTATTGCTTTCTTTCAAACTACAGTTTGGAATCCATACTGTCCTCATATATACATTTCTATCTGAGAGAAACATGTAAAGTTTTAGCTAACATATTAAATCATATCCCTTTTTGCAGTTATAAGAATCATTCATGGATAGGGAAGTTCCTCTTTATGTCCTAAAACCACTGTATTGCATTTTATAATAAGTAGATGGTTTTGTTTTAAATTACAGTACTGAAGATAGATAAATAGATTTTTATTAACACTTATTACTTGTTGCAATGCAGAAGTATATCATTTTTAAACATTACTTAAAATTCAGAAGTTAGATAAAAATAGACAGAGGGAATGTCGATCCCTAATACGTGACCACAGGCATAAATATTGACTTTGAATATCCTCCTAAAGGAAATAATATGTTCCAAATAAAACCAAGTTGCATAAATTATTCCCTTCTAAATAAAAGCAAGTGATTTTTGAATTCTGTTTCAGTTGAATGATATGTTGTGATATGACAATTCCTTGTAAATTAGAAACTTATTTTAGAATTTTAATAATATTCTGGAATTGAGAGATAGAACACTTTATTTGGAATATTAGCAACACACAAAACATAAGAGGAAGGATCACTGGAATTTTCAGTTCCATTTCTTTATTTGGAATCTCTGTATGAAACAATATTCATATTTTAAAAAAGCATTTAAAAAGCATCATAATCCATTGATATATGGATGTCTTTTAAAATGTTGGCTAAAATATCGAACCTCATTTTTCTATAACTTTCTACATGGCATTCTCTAATGCCCTATGTCTAATTATTTAATAGATAAGCAAGCTGTTGCTTCCACAGCAAGAATGGGGTGAACATATATATATATGGTAAGGGAGGCAATACAATATAATCACCTGGGAACCAACAGAAGTAAATGAACATTTTTATTTTCTCTCCACCCACCCTGTAGCTACAGCTGATCACTTTATTCAGGAAGGTGGAAGGGAGAAGAAACAGGGGAACAAAATAAAACACCACATGGAAAATGCCTCCAAGCCCTTCTCTCTCTCTTCAGAAGTGGAAACTGTAGATATTTCTGAGGAGAGAGCATAGGGGAGTTGGAAAGAAGCAGCCTCAGCATCCCAGATATTTAGTGCTCAATATTCATAAAACAAATGAAAAAAAGATAAAAGCTAATATCTCCAATAACCAATGGTTGATCGAAAATCCAACTACACTGCACAAATGTGCATTGCACATCCCAACTAATGTAATAGATAATTATAGTAATAAAGTAGGCACAAGCTTTTAAGAAATTCAGATGTCCCTCTCCACTTAGAAACTGCCCATTTTACTAGCACTATACTGCAGTGATAAATTTAGGGTTATAAACAGTAAAATATGAGTGATGCCTAAGTTATTCTTGGAATATTATAAATTGGCTCTTGTAGAAATGTTGGACTAGAAGAAACACAACCTGGAATCAAGATTGCCGGGAGAAATATCAATAACCTCAGATATGCAGATGACACCACCCTTATGGCAGAAAGTGAAGAGGAACTAAAAAGCCTCTTGATGAAAGTGAAAGAGGAGAGTGAAAAAGTTGGCCTAAAGCTCAACATTCAGAAAATGAAGATCATGGCATCCGGTCCCATCACTTCATGGCAAATAGATGGGGAAACAGTGGAAACAGTGTCAGACTTTATTTTGGGGGGGCTCCAAAATCACTGCAGATGGTGACTGCAGCCATGAAATTAAAAGACACTTACTCCTTGGAAGAAAAGTTATGACCAACCTAGATAGCATATTCAAAAAGAGAGACATTACTTTGCCAACAAAGGTCTGTCTAGTCAAGACTATGGTTTTTCCTGGGGTCATGTATGGATGTGAGAGTTGGACTGTGAAGAAGGCTGAGTGCCGAAGAATTGATGCTTTTGAACTGTGGTGTTGGAGAAGACTCTTGAGAGTCCCTTGGACTGCAAGGAGATCCAACCAGTCCATTCTGAAGGAGATCAGCCCTGGGATTTCTTTGGAAGGAATGATGCTAAAGCTGAAACTCCAGTACTTTGGCCACCTCATGCGAAGAGTTGACTCATTGGAAAAGACCCTGATGCTGGGAGGGATTGGGGGCAGGAGGAGAAGGGGACGACAGAGGATGAGATGGCTGGATGGAATCACAGACTCGATGGACGTGAGTCTGATTGAACTCTGGGAGTTGGTGATGGACAGGGAGGCCTGGCGTGCTGCGATTCATGGGGTCGCAAAGAGTCAGACACAAATGAGCGACTGAACTGAACTGAGGAAGTAACATTTAGAAAAGGCCAAGTGAGCCTTGCTTAAAAAGTTAAGGAGTATATCCAGGCTTGAGAACAAAGCCCAAAGGGAAATATGCATATCACATTTGGATAAGTGAAAAGATTCAGTTTGGCTGGAGTGTAGAGTGAGGTATGAAGGACATGGCAAGAGATGAGTCCTTTATACTACATAAAGGAGTTTGGACTTCTCTTTGATCATTCCTAAATGAGAAGGATAAATGATCAATACATTACAAAAAGATTACTCTCATATCACAAAAGTCAGGTAGAAAGTATTCAGTTCAGTGCAGTTGCTCAGTCATGCCCGACTCTTTGAGACCACATGGACTGCAGCATGTCAGGCCTCCCTGTCCATTACCAATTCCCGAAGTTTACCCAAACTCATGTCCTTCGGGGTGGTGATGCCAACTCAATCCAACCATCTCATCCTTCTCTTCCCACCTTCAATCTTTCCCAGCATCAGGGTCTTTTCAAATGAGTCAGTTCTTTGCATCAGGTGGCCAAAGTATTGGAGTTTCAGCATCAGTCCTTCCCATGAATATTCAGGACTGATTTTCCTTAGGATGGACTAGTTGGATCTCCTTGTAGTCCATGAGACTCTCAAGAGTCTTCTCCAACATGAGAGTTCTAAAGCATCAATTCTTCGGCACTCAGCTTTCTTCACAGTCCAACTCTCACATCAATACATGACTTTTGGAAAAAGCATAGCTTTGACTAGACGGACCTTTGTTGAGGAAGTAATGTCTCTACTTTTTAATAGGCTGTCTAGGTTGGTCATAACTTTCCTGCCAAGGAGTAAGCATCTTTTAATTTCATGGCTGCAGTCAACATCTGCAGTGATTTTGGAGTCCAAATAAAATAAATTCTGCCACTGTTTCTCCATCTATTTGCCATGAAGTGATGGGACCAGAAGCCATGATTTTAGTTTCCAAATATTGAGTTTTATGCCAACTTTTTCACTATCCTCCTTCACTTTCATCACAAGGTTCTTTATTTTTTTTTTTTTAATTTTTTTTTTTTTTTTTTTTTCTTCATTTCACATGAACCCCCCCCCCCCCCCTCTCTCTTCACCCTATCCCCCCCCTCCCTCTCCACTCTTCATCACAAGGTTCTTTAGTTCTTCTCTTTCTGCCATAAGGGTGGTGTCATCTTTATATCTGAGGTTATTGATATTTCTCCTGGCAATCTTGATTCCAGCTTGTGCTTCATCCAGCCCAATGTTTCTCATGACATACTCTGCATATAAGTTAAATAAGCAGGGTGACAATATGTAGCCTTGATGTACTCTTTTCCCAATTTGGAACCAGTCTGTTGTTTCAATTCCAGTTCTATCTCTTGCTTCTTCACCTGCATACAGATTTCTCAAGAGGCAGGTCAGGTGGTCTGCTTTCCCCATCTCTTTCAGAATTTTCCACAGTTGGTTGTGATCCACACAGTCAAAGGCTTTGGCATAGTCAGTAAAGTAGATGTTTTTCTGGAACTCTCTTGCTTTTTGGATGATCCAGTGGATATTGGCAGTTTGATCTCTGGTTCCTCTGCCTTTTCTAAAACCAGCTTGACCATCTGGAAGTTCACGGTTCATATCCTGTTGAAGCCTGGCTTGGAGAATTTTGAGCATTACTTTGAGCATCTGAGATGAGTGCAATTGTGTGTTAGTTTGAGCATTCTTTGGCATTGCCTTTCTTTGGGATTGGAATGAAACCACACACCTAGTTAGCCAAGCTAGACCCTTAGTGTGTGCGTGCTAAGTTGCTTCAGCTGTGTTCAACTCTTTTTGACCCGATGGACTGTAGTCTGCCAGGCTCTTCTGTCTACGGGATTCTCCAGGCAAGAATACTGGAGTAGCCTGCCATGTCCTCCTCCAGGGTATCTTACATCTTGTGCATTGTGTGGCCTGTACTCTCAGGGGCTTCTTTACCAGTAGCACTACTTTGGAACACCTTTCTTAGTAGTCAAAGGATTCACTTCCTCTTTCTTTACTTCTAATATCCTGTTTGTTATCCAGGAACTAGGATCCCAATAATAAACTGGTTCAAAATTGGGAAAGGAGTATAGTAAAGCTGTATATTGTCACCCTGTACAATTAATCAATCTGCAGAGTACATCATGAGAAATATGGACTGGATGAAGCTCAAGCTGAAATTAAGTTGCTGGGAGAAATATACATAATCTCAGATATGCAGATGATATCACCATAATGGCAGAAAACAAGGAACTAAAAAGCCTCTTGAAAGTGAAAGAGGAGAGTGAAAAATCTTCTTAAAAAACAACATTCAAAAAACTAAGATCATGGCATCTGGTCCTATAACTTCATGGCAAATAGATGAGGAAAAAATGGAAGCAGTGAAATTATTTTTATGGGCTTCAAAATCACTGCACACAGTGACTGCAGCCATGAAATTAAACGATGCTTGCTTCTTGGAAGAAAAGCTATGACAAATCTAGACAGCATATTACAAAGGAGAGACATTACTTTGCCAGCAAAGGTTGGTATTGTGAACACTATAGTTTTTCCAGTAGTCATGTATAGATAATGAGAGTTTGACCATAAAGAAGGCTGAGTGCTGAAGAATTGATGCTTTTGATCTGTGGTGTTGGGAGACGACTCTTGAGAGTCCCTTGGACTGCAAGGACATCCAACCAGTCAATCCTGAAGGAAATCAGCCCTGAATATCCATTGGAAGGACTGATGGCTGAGGCTCCACCTGATACAAAGAGCTGACTCATTTGAAAAGACCCTGATGCTGGGAAAGATTGAAGGCAGGAGGAGAAGGGCGACAGAGGATGAGATGGTTGGATAGCATCATCAACTCAATGGATCTGAGTTTGGTTGACTCTGGGAGATGGTGGGAGACAGGGAGCCCTGGCATGCTGCAGTCCATGGGGTCATAGAGAGTCGGACACAACTGAGAGACTGAACAACTACAAGAAAGGATTCTGCATGCTCTGTGGCATGGAAAAAAAAAGTAAAAATGATGACACAAAGAAAAAAAATGTCTGAGGATAAAAAATAATATATAAAATAAGCCAGTCACAAAAGGACAAATTCTGAGATTCTTCCTATATGAGGTACTTAAATTAATCAAATTCATAGAGATACAAAGTAGCATGATGGTTGTCAGAACTGGAGGAGGTAGGAATATGTACTATAGTGAGTATGGAGCTTCATTGTGAAGATTAAGAAGTTCTGGAGTTGAATATATTACTCTTTATCTTAAGATAATGGAATAAAAATATTCATTTTCTTGGGTTAATAATGCAGATATCTAAACACAAACATAAGTTGTATTGCTTCTTAGAAAAGAATTGTAGAAAAATCTAAATACAGATGTTAAGAAGAATAAAATACATAAATCCACCATTGTTAACATTTTAAGATCTATCTCTCCTTCGAATCTGTCTCTATTGAGAAAAACATATGTATGAAATATGCACATATAAGGATTTATATATACATACATTTATAAATTCTTTTGTATGGTGGCTCAGAGGTTAAAGCATCTGCCTGCAATGTGGAAGACCTGGGTTCGATCCCTGGGTCTGGAAGATCCCCTGGAGAAGGAAATGGCAACCCACTCCAGTATTCTTGACTGGAGAAGCCCAGGAACAGAGGAGCCTGGTGGCTATAGTCCATGGGGCCGCAGAGTCAGACACGACTGAGCGACTTCACTCACTCACTTTGTATACATATATAAGTTCTTTGTATATAAAAGGAGCATATGCATACACACACAGAGAATCTCAGCTTTTCAAGATGAAATGAGTTCTAGAGATTGATCACTCAACTATCTGAATGTACTTAACACTACTGAAGTATATACTAAAAATGACTAAGGTGGTAATTTTATGTTGTTGCAATTTAAAAATAATAATAAATACATTTTAAAGAATGTTTTCTGTGGAAAAATAAATTTTAAAAATCATTACAAAAATATGTGATAGTATATTTTAAAAAACAAGTTAATTCATATTAATACTATAAATTACAATCTATAAAGAAAGTTAATTCAGCTATTTCCTACAAGTAAGCATCTTTTTCTTTTGTAAATTCAAAGTAATTTTACCAAGTAAAAACTAGTTAACTTTTATTAAATTTTTTTTGATTCAAAGTAATATGTTCTTGATAATTATGTTAAATTTGGCAGTATGTTATGTTATACATTATAACCTGGACTAAAGAGCATAAATTCAAGTACCTGGAGTATTCAAGAAAGCTGAAATATGAATATTTCAAAGACCCCATCAAGAGAGCCAATGATAGAAACCTCACAAGTAGCTTAAGGCAAAAGACATGGGAGATGTCTTAAGTTTCTTTAAACATGTCAACCCTGACTTTGAAAAAAAATTTCAATGGGATTAGCAAACCATACTTTGTTTCTTCAAAAATAAATGAGTTTCTCATTTATTCTGTATAATCAAACACTAAAGAGCTTCAGCCCAGTTTCCTAATCAAAAATTATTACTGATTTCCATGAAAAGAGAACACTTATAAATGAGTTGAGAAAAATGTAATACTAATCCTATTAGAACTAACATCTCTGATTCAAGGAAATTTGATTTTATTATAAACAATAAACTGTTCTGTCAGAAAATATTATTTTAAAATTGTTAAACTACTTATAAGCATTTTTAAATCAGTGTTAAATATTTTATAAGGTAAGTAAAACACAACTTAAGAGTTCATTTAAACTGCATTGAGAAATAATACTCCTTTGTAGGTACCTAAGCTTTATTAAAGCATCAAATAAAAAATAAACAACATAATTCTTCAATTAAAATAAATATATATAGGAAATTGTGGCAATCAATTTCCAATCCAAATGATCTGAGTTGATTCTAGCCTTCAGAATTGCTGTCTGCTATATATGTCATATAGGAACACTTTGATATATTTTTGGGTACAAATAAATTACTTGAAATAGTTTATATATCAATAAAGCTTGTGTTAGATGAAGGCTTTAAAATCAATTATGAAAGATATTCAGCTACATTTTTAACTCTAAAGTGACAATTACAACATATGTCATCAGATTTGTTGTCAAAACAGTGAACACTCTACTGTAAACCTTTAAAATTTAATATTTTTATGATCTATGTTCTTTTATGATTCAAAAAGTATTTGAGTTAATTTTCAGAGTTAAAATAATACAATGTATAACAGAGAACTATGAACTTCATGCAGACAGAATAATATAATTTCAAATAAAAGTATGTCAAGGCCATGCTCAAGGCCAAAAGACTTGGAATGATGAACTTGGGAAATATGCAAAAGTTTATTTTTCTATGGAGAGTGGAGAAAATATTAAAAATTATACACCAATAGCCAACTTTATTGAATCTTCTCCTATATTGGTGAGAAAGCTAAGTGTGATAATAGAAAGCAATGTATTCTGCCCTCTTGAGAAATAACTGTATGAAGGGTTTCTAGACAACTGTTTCATAGTGTTTTCTAACATTTTGGCATGTTTGTAAGGCTCCAGTGAAATATCGGGCATGTGATATCTTTTGTGGGGTATAACTTAAAACAGTATACATTTAAATTTATGAAAGAACTGTAGCGATCATGTACTTCAAACCCTTCTTCATTTCCTAGATTGTTTTCTTCTCTGAAGTCAGCGATAGAGGATCTAGAATGAATATTTTTAGTTCAATACTCATCCCATCATATTGTACTATGCCTTCATCTACGAAAAACCTGGAAATATTAATATGTTTATTTAGTATTTTCCAGCCAGACAAAAATTTTAGTAATTATACTGAATCATTGTGTAAGGCAATCCAGGTGATAAAGTAAGAAAAATACTTTACCTATAAAAAGGTGAAAGTGTTAGTCATTCAGCCATGTCCAACTCTTCAAGACCCCATTGACTGCAGCCTGCCAGGCTCCTTTATCCATGGAATTCTCCAGGCAAGAATACTGGAGGAGGTAGCCATTTCCTTCTCCAGGGGATCATCTCTACCCAGGGACCGAACCTGGCTCTCTTACATTGAAGGTAGATTCTTTACCATCTGAGCCACCAGAGAAGCCCCATTCCTCTAAGACCATAGAAACAAATCAGTAGGAATGCTTAAAAGTGATCAAAATAGGAAAAAAAATGTACACAAGGCAAAGCATGATACGACATATGAGAGTTATAAACAAAGAACATCTGTGACTCTACTTCTGTTTGATAAATCAGCTCATTTGTATCCTTTTTTAGATTTCATATATAAGCAATATCACATTTGTCTTTCTGTGTCCAACTTAAATTTCACTCAGTATGACAACTCTAGGTCCATCCATGTTGCTGCAAAAAGCATTATTTATTCTTTTTTATGGCTCAGTTATAGTCCATTGTATATACGTACCATGTCTTCTTTATCCATTCCTCTGTTGACGGACATTCAGGTTGCTTCCACGTCTTGGCTATTGTAAATGGTACTGCAGTGAACACTGAGTTGCATATATCTTTTTGAATTATGGTTTTCTCTGGATGTATGCCTAGGAATGGGATTGCTGGGTCATATGGTAGTTCTGTTTTTAGTTTTTTAAGGAGGCTCCATATTGTTTCCATAGTGGCTATACCAATTTACATTCCCACAAATGACTTTATTTACAAAAAATCTGGGAGACTGGGTTGATATATATACACTACTATATATAAAATGCATAACTAATAAGAACCTGCTGCACAGGGAACTCTACTCAATTATCTGTAATGACCTGTATGGGAAAGAACCTAAAGAACAAAAAAATAGTGGATGTATATATAAATGTGCATAACTGATTCGCTTTGCTATACATCTAAAAGTAACACAGTTTGAGTTGACTATAATATTAAGAAAAGAAGAAAAAATAATAAAATGAGGACCTCAGCCCAAAAACCAACCCCCGAAATGTCCCATTTCTTATCCAAGTCTTCTGAAAATAAAATCCCTAATTTGTTGCTTGTCAGAAAATGAAAAATAAAATACACAAAGAACAATTAAGAATTGATGGCAGGGATTTGGTAGTCACCAAATATACTGTGAAGAACCAAATCTGATAAGAAATTAGAATTATCTATCATAATGATAGATAGTTCTATTCTACTTAAAAGAGCAAGGTCAAATCTATTCTTCAGCACCAGTAGAGTGAAGAAACACAGTATATTAGGAAAAATCTTATTCAGTCCCTTGAAAATAGCCAATGTAAAACACACAATGGCATGGGAACTATTAAAATGCTTCTAGTTCTCCAGCATATTTTCAAAATCCAACAGGCGGTAAACAATATAAAAAGGCCTTTAGAAAGCTATACAAAAGTTCTCAAATGTGGGAGCTAGCTCTAGAAATTATATAATTGGATATGCCAGTGACCGCATGCAACACTTCACAACAGTATCAACTTTGAATCACATAGTTGGTTTAACGAAATATGCCAAACCTAGAATCACCGTGCCAATTTCAAAAGCTATCTAATGAAAAAGAGTACATGGTATACAAGGTGTTTATGCTCTCTAGATTCATTTTAACTATGAGTACACTACCAAGTTATTATTCTAAATGTTTTAATATGCTTACAGGTAGTTTCAATTATTATCCCAATAATTCCAAATTCAATTTTATTGGCAATATACACTAAGCCTATTATTAGCTGAAATTTTCCAAAACATCCTAATTAACATTGTTCTCTCAAGGAATAAATACTTGTTATCTTTAAAAATTAAATAAATATGATGTAGCCATAATAAAAAATATTGGGAAGGTATGCCACAATTCAAAAGCCACCTTACAGATATCTATAACCTATGGATATTGCTTAATTTGTTACTAACATAGGCAAAATATTCAAAATAATAAAACTATAGGTTACTTCCTAATTTTATTAAGAAGATAGATGATTCTGAATATATATAACATGACATAGTATATACTTTATATTTTAAAAGTTTTAAATTTTTAGAAAAATTATAAAGATTTTAGTTTCCATATACCTTCTCAACTAATTTCACTATAATTAAAATCTTATATTAATATGGTATGATCTTCAAAATTAAGGAACCAATATTGATACATTAACTAAATTGTATAATCTATTCAGATTTCTTTCATTTTTAAACTAATTTTCTTTTCGTGAAATATCACACTTCACATGTTTTTTGTGTCTCTTTAGGCTCCTTTTGATTGTGACAGTTTCTCCTATTTTCTTTGATTTTGATGATCTTAAGGGCTTTGAAGTATACTGGTCAGATATTGTAAACAATGTCCTTCAATTGGGATTTGTCTAATGTTTTTTCTTATGATATGTTATGGGTTTTTCATACTAAGAGTGCATAGAATAGACCTGACTTATTACTGTTGATGTTGAATTTGATCAATTGGCAGAAATAGTGTTAGTCAAGTTTCTCCACTATAGAGTTAATTTTTTAATAATGCTTCTTCTCATATTGACCTTTTTGGAATGAAGCTACTATGATCAGCTCATACTTAGGGAATGAGGCATTAGTCTTCCCTAGCTTGAAATTAGAGTACACAAATTATCTGGAAATTTTCTTTTTATTTAGCTGTCTCTGTTATTTAGCTAATCATTTTTATCAGTATAGACTCATAAATACTTGTTTTAAAGTTTGGGGTATAATCCAATACTACTTTGTTTTGTTGATCAAACTGTCCAGCTTTGAACATTGGGAACATTTTAGTAGGCCTTCTGTGTCCTGTCATACTCCATTGTTGAGGGTTTTTTTTTTGTTTTTGAGAACTTATTTTTTGGAAATATAAAATGCTCTAGACTAACTTACATATTTCCTACTCCATCCTACAGTCAGCCATTTACCCAAGGATTGCTGGTTCTGTTTATTGAGATTGGTATTAAGAAACCAATATCTAGATTCTAAGGGTGCTCACTATTACTGGGGTTTTCTTATTTCTTAGCTCCCTGAGCTGGTAAAGCAAGGAAATATATGTGTGTCTACTAACCCATGTATAAGCAAATATTGATAAATATTTCTATATGTAACAATCTATGTTTGCTATAGGTGACTTCATATTGATTCCTTCCTCTCTCTATGACCTTATCCTATCACACTTCCACCTGCTCCAAGTAATGAAATCTTTGCTTATCTGTCAAATCCAATTACAGTCATGATAATTTTGGTACCTATCATGAGTCAACCACATACTAAATTGTTTAAATCCATTACACATGAGTAGTGGTATCAGAATTATTAACATGCATTCCCTACAGAAACAAATTTATTATCTAAAGCACAGTGCTTATACACAAATTCTAATCACCTCTGAAGTTAATTAGGTCAGCATCTTTTTCCTCCACCTCTCTTTCTGTGAGACTGTTACATGCATTTGTAATGAGTTAGAGTGTTTATCACTTTCTCAATCCATCCTGGGATGCTTGACCTTCCTCACAAATTTTATGTTTGCATATATTAAGCTTCCCTCTGTGTAGTAAATTTCCATGTTCTTTGGAAATGTATAGTAACATGTATCCACCATTAACTACTTACAAAAAAGAGTTTAACAGTGCAGGAATGACACTGCTGCATCTCTTCAACTCTACAGTTCCCCTTGGGAACCAAGAAACTATGCTGTTTCTACAGTCTATAATTTTGCCTTTCCCAAAATATTAAATCAGAAACCTAGAGCATACATCCTTCTGTTACTAGCACATTTCCTTTTTCAGTATGCTTCTAAAATTCAGTAATTTCTTTTCATGGTTTAACAGTTCATTCCTTTCTATTGAGAATAATATTTCTTTTTTTTTTCTTTTTTTTTATTGCAAACTGTTTTAACATCAGCTTTAACCCCCATGCATGGTATTCAAAAAGAACACAGCTGCAGAATTTAAAAGATCACTTAAGTTAAAACGAGGACTGAACTCAGGAAAAAGCTGGGGTTTCTTCTGAAAGGAATCTTCAAGTACCAATATGTATAGAGAAAGAATACTAATTTTGGTTACATTTTCCCCCTTACTGTTAAATATACAAACTATATAATACCTTTCAAAGTAAAACACTCATATAAGATAAACTTTAATTAAGAAACATTAAAACCAGATCTTGGAAAAACATTAGGCAAGGAGTTTACTGGGCCAATAATGTCTCAATCTGTGATTGCTCAATAATATTTCAATATATTGAGGCACTCACAATATGTCTATCCATTCAGTACCTATTAGAGGACATATTGGTTGCTTCCAGTTTGTGTTGATTATGAATAAAACTTCTATAAATATTTATGTAACAGTTTTGTTGGAACATAATTTTTCAAATCAGTTAGGTAAATACCAAGAAGTATGATTGATGGATTATATAATAAAATTATGCTTAGCTTTGTAAGAAACTGTAGTACAGTCTTCCAAAGTAGCCACTAGCAATGAAAGAATGACTTTTTGCTGTTTACATCCTCATTAGCATTTTTAACTTTTTTGAATTTTAGTCATCCTAGTATTTGTGTGGTAGTACCTCATTGTTGCTTTAATTGTCAATGCCCTAATTACAAATGATAGTAAGCATTTTTCTTATGTGTTTGTTCACCATCTGTATATCTTCTTTGCTGAAGATGTCCATTCGGATCTTCTGCCCATTTTTAAATTGGGCTGTTTATTTTCTTACTGTGGATTTTTAGAAGTTCTTTACATAGTTTGGCTACAAATTATCAGATATGTGTTTTGAAAATATTTTCTCCCAATGTTTGCTTTGTTGCTTTATAATTATAACAGTGTATTCCTCAGAGCATATACATATTTAATGTTAATAAATAACAACTCATCATTTGTTCTTCCACAGATTATGCTTTGGTGTTATAAACTAAAATCTCATTGATTGATCTGTATATCTTTTATCTTGTAGATCATATTTTTCTTGCCTTTTAGCATGCCTTGTAATATTTGGTAAAATACAATTATGATATAAGGGGGTAATAGGAAGTGAGGCTGGAGAAGCCAATGGCACCCCACTCCAGTACTCTTGCCTGGAAAAATCCCATGGACGTGGGAGCCTGGTAGCCTGCAGTCCATGGGGTCACGAACAGTCGGATATGACTGAGCGACTTCACTTTCACTTTTCACTTTCATGCATTGGAGAAGGAAATGGCAACCCACTCCAGTGTTCTTGCCTGGAGAATCCCCGGGACGAGGGAGCCTGGTGGGCTGCCGTCTATGGGGTCACACAGAGTCGGACACGACTGAAGCAACTTAGCAGCAGCAGCAGAAAGTGAGGTGATTAGGTTAGTATCAAGTTCTGTATTTCTCTAGTTCTGTCAAAGTCTCAAGAGAACTTTTATTGGCTCTTCACCATAAGAACCTGGTGGTACACCTGAGGATAAAAGCTATAAACACTGCCTCCCAAACCTGTGGTCCCATGTGTTTCTCACAACTCAAGCTTGTTTACTTTCAGCCTCCAATAGCTCACCAAAATTGCCATCTACATGCTCCTACCATGTATAGCTCCAAAGGGAAGTTCACCTTGGCTGTGATCTCAACATTTACTCTCCATATTTCAGGGTGGTGGTGTGCCCTACAATCTCATTTATCAGAAGATTCAGTGAAAGTTCTTCTTTCCCATTTTGTTCAGTTTTTGTTGTTGTTTTAAGGACAGGGGTGACAGCTTTTAAGATCTTTGCATGTTGGAGCTGAAACTGCAAGCCTTCTTTTTTTTTAATCACTAAACAAATGCTTTAAATCATTAAATACATGCTTTACATTTCAGATTATAGAATTGTTGCTAGAATGCAATATCAGAATAAAATCTCTCTGTACTGAGATTTTAAAAATTTATGACAGAATAAAAAGCAGATGAGTCATAAGAGGTGAAATAATAAGAGAAGGAACGGTTACAAATTCTAAGAATGTGATTTGAATTTGAAGAAATTACATATGGTAATAATTTTTCTATGCAAGGTAACTCACCCTGTTTTGTCAATCATTATTTTCATTTTGTGTTCTCATGTTAACATGAGTAATAGCTCATACAGGAAAATAGATACTAGTCTGTTAAAGAAAATGGTTTCAAAAAGATCAGTCATGTTTTGTTTTGATCTATATGAAAAACTGTATTAATATGTAATTCTACATATATACTATACTTGTCTGCTAAACAAATTACATAAGATGCAAAAAGCATGGCCATTTAATAGAAATTGAATTTTAATGGAACTCTCAGACATGCACACTTTACACACCTCCCTTTAAGTCACAGCCTATGCAGAGGTATAGTCATCAATAAGCACCAGCAGGCACCAGCGTAGTGTACTGTACAGAGTTGGTGCACAACACTTGTTAAAATACTCTAAAATACTAGTGTTATTTGCTACTGTCATCACTAGCAATGAGAACATCATGTCAAAAAGGTCTCCAGAAATAAGTTATTGTCTTTTAAATAAGGCTTCTATCTAATATCACCTTTTATTATTTATAAGTATTTGTTACTGTGTGGTCAGCCATTTCAATCATGCCTGACTCTCGGCAACCCTATGGACTATAGACCGCCAGGGTCCGCTGTCCATGGGGTTCTCTGGGCAAGAAGACTGGACTGGATTGCCGTGTTCTCCTTCGAGGGATTTTCCCAACTCAGGGATGGAACTTGAGTCTCCTGTGTCTCCTATATTGCAGGTGAGTTCTTTATCGCTGAGCCATCAAGGAAGGCCATTTATATGCATACTGTGTGATAACTATGTTCATGTAATAGGTTGTGTACAATTTCTCAGCATTAAATAAGACAAAAATAGCCTTTTCTCATATAGTTTATACTCCAGTGTAGACACATTCTCTTCTCATCTAATATTAGCCTTCTTTATATTGCTAATTGTTTACAGCTAACATCCAGTCATTCTCAGGAAGAAACATGAAGTGGAATTTAATCTTGTCTCCCCCAGTCCACCTTTTCATAAATGTATGCAATAAAGCTTTCAGGACTAAGATATTCAATGCTGTAGTGGCTGCAGCAGGATGTACCCACTATTTCTATGACTTCAAATAGTAAAGAAATTTTACTTTAAATGCAAATAAAGCAAATTTGCTTAAATTTTGTGTTTAAAATATAATGCTTTCACCAATAAGGACTCCAAATAAAAATGAAAGTTCAGTTAAACATCTAATGTGAGTGAAGAGAGATGATTGCAGTCAAATGGTATCCCATTCATTTGTTTTTGCACTCTATACATGTAAAGGAATTTTGTGCTGTGGGCTTGTGGTGACCTTCTAGGTCTTAAATGAGATGAGGAGTCGGGAAACTTGGAATAGGCATATTTTTGGAGTTTGAAACTAACGGAGTAATTAAATGTACACCACAATATTTAGTGAAATAATAGATTTGTGCTAAGAAAAGCAAATTCAAATAGACCAAACAAGACTGGATTATGATGGAAAGAGGAGTTTTCAAGGGCAAAGTTAGGTTAGTCTGTAGTACTTTCCTCTTACACTCCTGCTTATCACCTCCAGCTTGAAAGTATGTAAGTTTTAAAGGAGTTAAAAGGAGTAAAGAGTAACTAATCCTCACTCATTTTCCACACTCATTCTGAAGCAGCTGCATAATAATCTTTAAATCCTTGACATTACTTGATTATGCAGTTTAATTAGCACAACACTCATTGCTAAATATTAGAAGTATTTCATCTCATGTCTCATACCTCTTCTCAAATCATGTCTCTGAATGCCCTAGTTTTTTTTTATAACAATCAATTAAGCACAGTGCTAATCATATACAGAAAAAATCATTATTTTTAAAAGTATATTATTTTTCAGTTTCATCAGAATCATCATTCAAAATTTAATACTGTGTTGCTCAAAAATAATTTTAAAGCCAGTATATGGCATGTGATGTTTTTGATAAATTATATGTGAATATATCTAGGTGGCATCACATGATTATAACTGTATATATATAAAGGATTCTTACAAGCCACAAGATTATGAAACTTACTGAAATATTTTAAAATTGCACGTCAGAAATAATTGTATTTCTAGTAAGTACTAGATTTTACATGGACAAAACTGGTATTATATAGAAGTATATATTAACTGTATGAGAGTAGCTGTCAGTAACATATATGCACATGTAAGAGTGCATTTATATATATTTATGCATATACACATATATACAAAATTCAACAATATATACAGTTAATATATGATACATTGAATTTCACCTATGACTTCAGGATTCACTTCTAGTTGACTAAAAATGTAATTCTAAAAATATTTCATTTTATTAAAGTGGGTAAAAATATATTAAATTGGGCTTTCCTGGGTGGCTAAGTGGTAAGGAACCCACCTGCCAATGTAGGAGACAAGGGTTCAATCCCTGGGTCAGGAAGATACCCTGGAGAAGGAAATGGCAACCCATTCCAGTGTTCTTACCTGGGAAATCCCAAGGACAGAAAGGCCTAGTGGGCTATAGTCCTTGGGGTCCCAAAAGAGTTGGACACAACTTAGAGACCAAAACAACAACATACATTAAATTAACACTCAAATTATTTTTATCACTTAAACTCCAAGTTGTTCCTGAAAGGAACTTTCCATCAGATATAATGTTACATTTTGTGGTAAGTTTAACTTATGTTTTAAACCATTACTCTTTTTTTCAAACCAAATATTTTTATTGCGTTTGCTAAGTATATCACTGCTGCTAAAAAATAAATATAATTTCTTTTATAATATGGTTCATTAATTCTTAAGGATATATTAGCATTAGTTGCTCAGTTATGTCCAACTCTTTGCGACCACATGGACTGTAGCCTGCCAGGCTCTTTTGTCCATGGGATTCTCCAGGCAAGAATCCTGGAGAGGGTTGTCATTCCCTTCTCCAGGGGATCTTCCTGACCCAGGGTTCGAACCCAGGCCTCCTGCATTACAGGCAGATTCTTTACTGTCTGAGCTACCAGGGAAGTCCGTAAAGATAGGTTTAGATGTTATAGACCTTTATGGACCATAAAGAAAGCTGAGCACCAAAGATATGATGCTTTCAAATTGTGGTGCTGGAGACTCTTGAGAGTCCCTTGGACTGCAAGGAGGTCAAACCAGTCTTTCCTAAAGGAAATCAACCCTGAGTTGGAAAGACTGAGGCTGAAGCTGAAGCTCCAATACTTTGATCACCTGATGCAAAGACCCAACTCATTGGAAAAGACCCTGATGCTGGAAAAGATTGAGGGCAAGAGGAGAAGCGGGGACAGAGGATGAGATAGTTAGATAGCCTCATCAACTCAATGGACATGAATCTGAGTAAATTCCAGGATATAGTGGAGAACAGAGGGGCCTGGTGTGCTGCAGCCCATGGGGTCTCAAAGAGTCAGACATGACTTAGCCACTGAACAACAACAGCCAAACACTCACATCCCATATTGTTATTCTTTATAAGTTCTAAAGCTTTTCCCCTTAGAGTTAATTTAACTAAAAGCATTTAAAAAATCATGTGATGGTGTGGAGGACACTAATAAAAACTGTTTTTTGCTAATTCTGCCTTTTACAGACAGTTTTTCTACTTATTAATTATGAGCGAAGTCTGGATTGCCCTTTCTCATCTAGGTCTGTGTATCTGGAGTGTAATTAGTTGTTTTCACTTAGCAGGGCTTCTCACAGGTTAGAGAAACATTGACTAGTCAAGGCGAGAAGTGTGGTATGACAAAATGAGATTCACAGAGTAACAGAGATAGACAATGTTCAAAAGCTCCTTTAAACAAGTTACACCCCATAAAAGCATACCCTTATTAAATGCAATTTATAGCAATTTTGTAAGTTTCCACAACCAAAATGTATTGGCAATGAATATAAAAATTCAAAATTCAATCACTCCAATCCTATGACTGGGTTTCCCAGGTTGCTCAGTTTAAAGAACCTGTCTGCCAATGCAGGAGATGTGGGTTCAATCCCAGAGTCAGGAAGACCTCCTGGAGAAGGAAATGCAACCCACTCCAGTATTCTTGCCTAGGAAATCCCATGGATGGCACAGCCTGGTGGGCTACAGTCCATGGGGTTGCAAAAGTGTTGGACACAACTTAGTAACTAAAAAACAAACAAACAAAAAAAAAATCCTATAGTATCCATGCTGGTAGTAAACACAATCCTGCTACTGTTGTGCTAAGGAACAGCCATATAGATAGGAGCCAACATAGAGTAAGAGCCTTATTTCTCCACTAGTGAAATAACACATAATTTTACCTTTGAAAGTACTCTCATCGGCACTGCAGACATATAGCATGTATGATTTCTAACAAATGTTGTCTACATATCAGTCTAAAGAAATAAACTGTGTGTGTGCATTTCTTCCCATACTCGGTGATTTGTACAGTATTACCATATCCAGAAGGATTCTTTAGCACATGTAGAACAATTTTATTGCTGGAACACATAATATTTTGAAAATTGTTTCCTCTATCCACCCCCACAACTGTCACCCACAAAGCCCAGATAACATCTTTCACGAAAGTCAGCATGACATATTTTTTTGTGGGAGTTCACAAAGTAGTTTTCTCAAACAATGTGTTAGTCCATCTGATTTATCCTGCTTCATTTCTAGTAATTTCTTTACAACCCAAGTCAGATTTCTAGCCCCAAATTTACTCATTTAAATAGAATCTATGACTATTTCACTAAGGAAAAATTTATAAATAGGTTAGAGGATTTTTTGTTAGATACCCATACACGAATAATAATAATCATACATTTCCAAAGTTACAATGAAAACTTGTTTATAATAAAAATTGATTATTTCTTAAACTATAATGACATCTTTCCACATCTCAAGGAAAAAAATGGATGCAGTGTTCTTTTTATTGAAATGACGGGCTTCCCTGATAGCTCAGTTGGTAAAGAGTCCACCTGCAATGCAGGAGACCCCGATTTAATTCCTGGGTCTGGAAGATCTGCTGGAGAAGGGATAGGCTAACCACTCCAGTGGATAATGCTGGATCCCTCCAAAAAAAGATACCCCACATTCAAGGGCAAAGGAGAAGCCCCAGCAAGATGGTAGGAGGGGTGAAATCATGTTTAGATTCAAACTCCATACCCACCAGAGATGCTAGGAGGGCTCAAACCAAACCTCATGTGCACCAGGAGACCCCACAGTTCTAAGTGAGACCTGCCTTTCAGTGTTTGTCTGTCTCCTGTGAAGGTATGGCTCAGCAGAGCTCTGCCGCAAGGGCAGGGGCTCTGGATGAATCAGACCTGGGTGTGGCATAAGACCTCTTGGAGGAGGTAGCCATTAGCCCCACCATAGAGCCGACAGAAATTACAGTCAACAAAAACAAGACCCAGAGCTGACTGTGGCTCAGATCGTGAATTCCTTATTGCCAAATTCAGACTTAAATTGAAGAAAGTAAGGAAAACCACTAGACCATTCAGGTATGACCGAAATCAAATCCCTTATGATTATATGGTGGAAGTGACAAATAGTTTCAAGTGATTAGATCTGATAGAGTGCATGAAGGGCTATGGGCAGAGGTGTGTGACATCGTACAGGAGGCAGTGATCAAGACAATCCCAAGAGAAACAAATGCAAACAAGCAAAATGGCTGTCTGAGGAGGCCTTACAACTAGCTGAGAAAAGAAGAGAAGGAAAAGGCAAAGGAGAAAAGGAAAGATATATCTGAATGCAGAGCTCCAAAGAATAGCAAGGAGAGATAAGAAAGCCTTCCTCAGTGATCAATGCATAGAAATAGAGGAAAATAATAGAATGGGAAAGACTAGAGATCTCTTCCAGAAAATTAGAGATACCAAGAGAACATTTCATGCAAAGATAGGTACAATAAAGGACAGAAATGGTATGGACCTAACAGAAGCAGAAAGAAGAGGTGGTAAGAATACACAGAAGAACTGTATAAAAAAGATCTTCATGACCCAGATAACCAAGATGGTGTGATCACTCACCTAGAGCCAGATACTCTAGAATGTGAAGTCATGTGGGCCTTAGGAAGCATCACTATGAACAGAGCTAGTAGAGGTGATAGAACTCCAGTTGAGCTATTTCAAATCCTAAAAAATGATGCTGTGAAAGTGCTGCACTCAGTATGCCAGCACATTTGGAAAACTCAGCAGTGGCCACAGGACCGGATAAGGTATGTTTTCATTCCAATCACAAAGAAAGGAAATGCCAAAGAATGTTTAAACTACTGCACAACTGCACTAATCTCACATGCTAGCAAAGTAGTGCTCAAAATTCTCCAAGCCAGGCTTCAACAGAACGTAAATTGGGAAATTCCAGATGCTCAAGCTGAATTTAGAAAAGCCAGAGGTATCAGAGGTCAAATTGTCAACATCCGTTGGATCATTGAAAAAGCAAGGGAGTTCTAGAAAAGACATCTACTTCTGATTTATTGACTACACTAAAGCCTTTGACTGTGTGGATCACAACAAACTCTAGAAAATTCTGAAAGATATGGGAATACCAGACCACCTGATCTGTCTCCTGAGAGGTCTATATGCCGATCAAGAAGCAACAGTTAGAACTGGACATGGAACAGACTGGTTCAAAACTGGGAAAGGAGTATGTCAAGGCTGTATTGTCACCCTGCTTATTTAATTTATATGCAGAGTACATCATGAGAAATGCTGTGCTGGTTGAAGCACAAGCTGGAATAAAGATTGCTGGGAGAAATATCAATAACCTCAAATGTGGAGTTGACATCACCCTTATAGCAGAAAACAGAAGAATTAAAGATCCTCTTGATGAAAGTGAAAGAGGAGAGTGAAAAAGTTGGCTTTAAACTCAACATTTAGAAAACGATGATCATGGCATCCAGTCCCATAACTTTATGGCATATAAATGGGGAAACAATGGAAACAGTGACAGACTTTATTTGGGGGGATTCCAAATCACTGCAGGTGGTTACTGCAGCCATGAAATTAAAAGCACTTGCTCCTTGGTAGAAAAGCTGTGACCAAACTAGACAACATATAAAAAGCAGAGCATTACTTTGCCAGCAAAGGTTCATCTAGTCAAAGCTATGGTTTTTCTAGTAGTCACGTATGGATGTGAGAGTTGGACTATAAAGAAGCTGAGCACTGAAGAATCAATGTTTTTGAACTGTAGTGTTGAAGGAGACACTTGAGAGTCTCTTGAAATGCACGGAGATCCAACCAGTTAATACTAAAGGAAATCAGTCCTGAATATTCATTGGAAGGACTGATGCTGAAGCTGAAACTCCAATACTTCGGCCACCTGATGTGAAGAACTTATTTGAAAAGACCCAGATGCTGGGAAAGCCTGAAGGTAGGAGAAGCAGATGATCAAGGAGATGTTTGGATGGCATCACCGACTCAATGGATGAGTTTGAGTTAGCTCCCAAAGTTGGGATAGACAGGGAAGCCTGGTGTGCTGCAGTCCACGGGGTCGCAAAGAGTCTTACATGACTAAGCGACTGAATTGAACTGGTCATTTTATCATTATGATTACATGATAACTAGTGTTAAAATGCTTTTTCTTCAAATACTCATAAATTAAATATATCTATATTAATTTTAAAGTTTTGAGGTGAGTATTTTTTATTTGTAACCCTATCTTACCTACTCCTTGACACTTATTTACTCCAAGGATGTTTACTCCTTGGCAGGAAAGTTATGACCAACCTAAACAGCATATTAAAAAGCAGAAACATTACTTTGCCAACTAAGGTCCGTCTAGTCAAGGCTATGATTTTTCCACCGGTCATGTATGGATGTGAGAGTTGGACTATAAAGAAAGCTAAGCACTGAAGAATTGATGCTTTTGAACTGTGGTGTTGGAGAAGACTCTTGAGAGTCCCTTGGACTGCAAGGAGATCCAATCAGTCCATTCTAAAAGAGATCAGTCCTGGGTGTTCATTGGAAGGACTGATGTTGAAGCTGAAACTCCAATACTTTGACCACCTGGTATGTGAAGAGCTGACTCATTTGGAAAAGACCTGTGATGCTGGGAAAGGATTGATGGGCAGGAGGAGAAGGGGACGACAGAGGACAAGATGGCTGGATGGCATCACTGACTTGACGGACATGGGTTTGTGTGGACTCTGGGAGTTGGTGACGGAAAGGGAGGCCTGGCGTGCTGTGATTCATGGGGTTGCAAAGAGTTGGACACAACTGAGCAACTGAACTGAACTGATACTTCAATAAAAATACTAAGAAAAAAATAAATTAAAAAATCCTGTCAAAATTATTATATATGCCTGTTTCCCTACTAGACTTAGAATTCAATCAGAAAAAAAAAAAGCAAGTTGTTAAAAAACTAAACTAAACTAAACTAGGGTTTGATTCATCATTTCCTTCCAGCATTTAATATAAGCAGTTAGTGATTAAATGAGTCTTGAAAGCCACAGACAATTCCACAACAACCAAACACTGGACTGGAGGCCCAAAATATGACCCAGATAAATACCCATAGAAACTGATGAATCACTGGAATATAGTCCATCTGCTTTGTGGAAACTAACTGATTTTGTTCTATCTCAGAAGCTGATATGTAATTCAACTGGAAAGGAAAATGTGAGTCTGTCAATATGGCAAGAGCCTTCTGACCCAAAAAGAGAACTCCAGGATAAGTGTGAGAGGAGATTAAATAAGTTACATATATTAGAATAAAGTTGTACTCACTGTAACACAAATGTTTCACTAGGGAAGGAATTGTGGCAGGTGAAGAAAAGACAGCATTATTTAATCTCTATAGTGATCCCCTATTGCCCTTAAGCCCCTAGTCCCGCTGATTCAACAGAACAAATCTGTCAATAAAATATGCTTTAAGAAAAAAAAAAGAAAAAGATATGTTACATTACACAATGGAATACTACTCAGTCATAAAAAGTACAAAATAATGCCATTTGCAGCAACATGGATACACCTAGAGATTGTCATGCTGAGTGAAGTAAGTCAGACACAGAAAGACAAATATCATATGATATCAATAAAGTAAGGCTCAAAATTCTCCAAGCCAGGCTTCAGCAATACGTGAACCATGAACTTCCTGATGTTCAAGCTGGTTTTAGAAAAGGCAGAGGAACAAGAGATCAAATTGCTAACATCTGCGGGATCATGGAAAAAGCAAGACAGTTCCAGAAAAACATCTATTTCTGCTTTATTGACTGTGCCAAAGCCTTTGACTGTGTGGATCACAAGAAACTGTGTAAAGTTCTGAAAGAGATGGGAATACAAGACCACCTAACCTGCCTCTTGAGAAATCTGTATGCAGACCAGGAAGCAACAGTTAGAACTGGACATGGAACAACAGACAGGTTTCAAATAGGAAAAGGAGTACATCAAGGCTGTCTATTGTCACCCTGCTTATTTAACTTCTATGCAGAGTACATCATGAGAAACGCGGGACTGGAAGAAACGCAAGCTGAAATCAAGATGGCCAGGAGAAACATCAATAACCTCAGATATGCAGATGACACCACCCTTATGGCAGAAAGTGAAGAGGAACTAAAAAGCCTCTTGATGAAAGTGAAAGAGGAGAGTGAAAAAGTTGGCCTAAAGCTCAACATTCAGAAAACAAAGATCATGGCATCTGGTCCCATCACGCCATGGGAAATAGATGGGGAAACAGTGGAAACAGTGTCAGACTTTATTTTTTTGGGCTCCAAAATCACTGCAGATGGTGACTGGAGCCATGAAATTAAAAGACGCTTATTCCTTGGAAGGAAACTTATGACCAACCTAGATAGCATATTCAAAAGCAGAGACATTACTTTGCCGACTAAGGTCCGTCTAGTCAAGGCTATGGTTTTTCCAGTAGTCATGTATGGATGTGAGAGTTGGACTGTGAAGAAGGCTGAGCACCGAAGAATTGATGCTTTTGAACTGTGGTGTTGGAGAAGACTCTTGAGAGTCCCTTGGACTGCAAGGAGATCCAACCAGTCCATTCTGAAGGAGATCAGTCCTGGGATTTCTTTGGAAGGAATGATGCTCAAGATGATACTCCAGTACTTTGGCCACCTCATGAGAAGAGCTGACTCATTGGAGAAGACTTTGATGCTGGGAGGGCTTGGGGGCAGGAAGAGAAGGGGACAACCGAGGATGAGATGGCTGGATGGCATCACGGACTGAATGGACGCGACTCGGAGTGAACTCCGGGAGTTGGTGATGAACAGGGAGGCCTGGCGTGCTGCGATTCATGGGGTCGCAAAGAGTTGGACACGACTGAGCGACTGAACGTAACTAAACTGAACTGAAAGAAAGGGTGCAAATGAAGTTATTTACAAAACAAAAGTAGAGTCACAGATGTAGAAAACAAATTTATGTTCATCAAGACATAATGAGGGGGAGGATAAACTGGAAGATTGGGATTGACATATACACAGTACTATATATAACATAGATAACTAATAAGAACCTACCGTATAGCACAGGGAACTCTCCTCAATGCTCTGGAAAAGCCTGTATGGGAAAAGAATGTAAAAAAAAAATAGTGGATATATGTATATTATAACTGATTCATTTTGTAATATATCTGAAACTAACACAACATTGTAAATTAATTATACTCTAATATTAAAAAAAGAAATCTAAACTTCAACTTATATATGTAAACTTGAAAGAAAGTGAAAGTGAAAGTCATTCCATTGTATCCAGCTCTTTGTGACCCCATACACTATACATTCCTTGAAATTTTCTAGGTCAGAATACTGGAGTGGGTAGCCTATTCCTTCTCCAGCAGATCTTCCTGAGCCAGGAATCTAACCAGAGTCTCCTGCACTGCAGGCAGATTCTTCACCAACTGAGCTATCAGGGAAGGCCATATATAAACTTAACACTTTCAATTCCCTTTATCTATTATCATCTTTGCTAGCACAGGAAACAGAAGCATAGGACTTTCTACAAAGGCAAAATGGAATCCGAACATATTCCTTTGGGTAGAAAGTTATATATTTTCATTTCATAAAGCAGCCTCAAACACAATAAACATCAACTAAGAAAAACAACATTTAAATTAAAAACAATTCTGTGCCCAATTTATTTATAAATGGCTATTCCACATATAATAAAATTTGATTTGAAAACTTGGGAATTAGAATCAAATACTTGTACTCTATATTCATATAAGCTTTTAAAGGGTAATTATCTGCACTATTGTCTAATTAGAAATTTAAAGATACTCTACTTCATAATACAGTTGAATGTAGTACAGCCAAATGAGCCTTCATTAAACCCAAGAATGATCAAAGTATTTTAAGTTCTGGACATAGTTAAGTGAATACTGAATTAATTATTCCTTCAAATAAAATCCCAAAGGATCTATAAAGCACTCTAAATATCTTTTCTTTTATCCTTTCTCCATTATCCACTTGAAACTTGGAAAATGTTTTACATTTAGTCATGCAGTAGCAAGTAATAAGCTAATCTTTACAATTCAATGAGATAAGCAGTTGTTACTTTAAAGGATTTAATTCATTTTAGTGTGATTTATTAATTGATAAGCTGTAGAACAAAGATGTATGGCTTCCTAAAGTTCCAAAGAAGGTCATTTTCAAGTCTACATTGTTTTGTCTTTTAAAAAATGTAATAACACCAACAACAAAACCAACATTAATTGCTATAGCTAAAATTTTACTCCTTCTCTATGACAGACACTATTTCAATTTTAAAATGTATCACATATTATCAAATGTGCCATATCCTGCTTTTTACTGATTATTATCAAATTACATGTAGTAATATGCCCAAAGGTACAGTTTGTTAGTGATAAAGCAGCATTCAAACTTCAGCAGCCTGATTTGGAGTCTTAGATGTTAATCATTTTATTCTATGTTATCTGAACCCTGATCAGCTTTTGAAATACGAACTCATATATGCTGTATCCTTAGTGATCAAAAATAAATGTTTTTATGGAAGTTAGAACAATTTGTAATAAATAAAGTGAAGTTGCTCAGTAGTGTCTGATTCTTTGCAACCCCATGGACTGTAGCCTACAAGGCTCCTCTGTCCATGGGATTTTCCAGGAAACAGTACTGAAGTGGGTTGCCATTTCCTTCTCCAGGGGATCTTCCCAACCCAGGGATTGAACCCTGGTCTCCCACATTGCAGGCAGATGCTTTACCATCTGAGTCACTAGAGAATAAATATGGGCCATCACTATAGCAATGTAAGTGATTCTCACCAATCATAACCATCCACTGCCCTAATCCCAGATAAGAAAATGCTTATTGAGGAACTTTATTGTGAGTATTTAATATAAAATCACTTTTATTCATTTTTACAGCCTTGTATTGTAAAACTTTTTATGCTTCACCATAATCTTATCACATTCTCTTCACCACAATACTGTGGGAATCAATGTATACTGTGATTGGTCCAAGGTCATAAAGCTCTTAAGAAGCAAGAAATCAGAAACAAAAACTGAGACCTTATCACAAACCCAATGTTCTCTTTACTCTACCACACTGCTTCTTTCATTTGTAAAAATCTCCAACAATATTTTATTTCATAATCTCCAAAATTAGTCACATTCTTGGTTCATTTCAGTCAAGAAATTTCTAAGTCACCCATTTAAGAGAAAAGGTGTAGAAATGTCACAAAAATAATATGAAATTAATAGTGTAATATAGGTAACTCAATAAATATTCTTTTAAAAAAAGACTGAGGTAGAAAGCACAGTGTAAAATGACTTCAAGGCATTGGCTTGAAAGATTGTGACACTGATAATGGTGACTAATGAGAAAAATCAAATTGGTGATTCCAACTGCACCTTCATGAATAATCCAACATAATGGCCAGAATAATCTCATCTGAGGCATGCAGGTGCATACATGTATGCATGTGTGTGAGAGAGAGGGAGACAGAGATTAGAATGCAAATATACATTATACTAAATACAAATACATTATATTGAATTAAAATGTTCAATTATCAAACTGACATAATATAGAATTTCTTTTCAAAAGACACACAAAAACTATAAACTATTGGATGTTCTCAATGCATCTAACAACTTAAAACAATTTAGTTTGTCAAATTTAGAAAGGCCTTCTGAGGCTGTTTTGATCAAGATCCAATACATGCTACTAAAACAAAATAAATAATCTTTTTGGAACATAAACAAACTCTGACATAAACTCAGGTTTTTAGCAAAAATGACATATCTGTCTTTAGTGTAAGAAGAGAATATTATCATAGCACATAGCACAATGCTGCTGCTGCTGCTGCTAAGTCACTTCAGTTGTGTCCGACTCTGCGCGACCCCATGGATGGCAGCCCACCAGGCTCCTCTGTCCATGGGATTCTCCAGGCAAGAGTACTGGAGTGAGGTGCCAGCGCCTTCTCTGACATAGCACAATAAAGATCCCATAAAATATGAGGTCAGTGTTCAAATAATTTAAAACCCAAAGCCATGTTTATTTGGGCACCTCTTGCTATCAAATGTTTTAAAAATATTCTAAATATGCAGAACTAAATATAGATTTTCCCATTTCTCTATCAGGCAAGTAAAAAAAAATTTTCCTTTTTTTCCTCTCTCTCTTCTATTTCACTTCAAACTTTGATGTGTCTACATAATTAACAACAGTCATAGGTTCTTTCTTCCCTTTTCACCTTGCTCTTTTCAAATCCATTTCCCTCTTACATTGTTTATGGGGTAGCTCTTACTAAAATTTTGAATTGCTCCATGTAATTATTTATTTGATATGTTTCCTCACATAGAAAAAAGCAAAGTAGTTCTCATTAATACTTCAATATGCCTGGTTTAGAGTATATATTCACACATATTTGAAGAAATATGTTGGAAGTAATAAATTCAGTTTAGTATTTCCATTCATCTCTAAAAGATTATGTAGGAGGGTAGTAAAGTATTCTAGATGATCAGGTCTTGGCAGAGCTCATGGCACTTCAGAGAAATATGAGTGGCAGAAAGAACTAAACAAGTCAGGACCTTCACATTGCCTTCATTATAGACAGGACACCATGGAGATCTGAGCATTTTTTCCACTATTCAGGTAACTCTTTCTTCCTATATTAGTGGAGATATGGTTAAGATATACAGGGCACATATTACCTTGTCAAACTGAAAACTCTAGTCTCCTGGGGTTCTAGCAAGAAGCAATTCAGGGTTTAGTAACAAACTCAATTCATGCTGTTAGTTTGTTCCAATGGTTAAATTTTAAAAACAGATGACTGGTTGACTATTGGGAAATCAAAAAGAATATTTCAGTGCAGTTAATTTGCTTTTACTATAAAAACAAGATGTTAGTATTAAAGTTTCTCCTTAAAAAATCTAATGTGGATGATTCAATAAAAATCAAATCACCATTAAAATTATAATAAAATATTATAGTTATTTGAAAAAGATAGTGTTTAATTAGAATTCAATCAATTCTGTTGGTGTTACTAGCCTGAGTCCATTCTATTCTTTCAAACAAGACTAGAAAAGGGTACATATGTACTGAAGAAAAGTAGTTTCCTACAAATTCTGTGGAAACTGGGTTACTAATTTTGCTAAAATTATTTCAGAAAAATGATGACATGAACCTAATATTAGGTCCTTTGTAAGTAATATCTGTTTTCTCCCTAAATACCTTTAATGTGTTTTTTTTTTAATAAAAGGAAAAAAGGGACTGTGATTAGGTATTACTCCAATATTTTTGTCTATAAAACAGGTGTACAATAATAAATGAATGTAGGTATGTAATCAAATTGTAAGAAAATTTAATTAGTATGAAAAAGTACCACATTGGGATTTATTTTTGATATTCTAATGTTGTAAAATAGCATATTCAACCTACAGAATATATTCCAATTACAGGGTAATGAAGAAAAAACATTATTTGTTTCTCTCTTATATAGTGACTCTTTCAGAAATGAATCATTTCTAACTAGCTTAGTAGTTAACTATCTTTTAAGAAGTGTATTTATGAGTTTTTTACATATTTCCTCAGGAGAGGAAAAAAATCTTTCTGACCTCTTTCTCTTGGTCTATGTTATTTTTACTTCTTCTTCATGAGAGAAGTTGGAAATTTAAGGAAATACTTGTTAGCTAGCATAAGTGTGACCAAAAGGTGTTATAAGAGATCTTTCCTTTCTTCCTCTGTGTGGAAAGGTGCTGTGCTATTTCTCTATTTCTCACATCCATCATTGTTCCCTCTACCATTAACAATGAGCTATTCTATTTTTAGCTCTCAAATTTTCTGGAAGGATAATCAGAGAGTAAGATCAAATTGGGTCTTTAAAATCTAGGTACTTTTCTCCTAGGCAGACTATCTAACTTTACTATATTTCTATTTTAATATCTCACAAAGGACTACCTTTATGGTTTACAAATGAACTTTTCATTGAAATCCAAGATCACTTAACAAAATCCATTAAGGCTTAATTTAAAAGGAAAAAAAAACACTTTGGCCATAACACACAAATAAAAATATGAATTTATTTATAGAAATATATATATATATCCTCAGCTGTAAAAGCCCAGCTGTTGTGATTCGTTATTCATTGGTAGCAGAATTCTTGCTCTTCTTAGATATAAATTAGAACCAATGAGTTATAGTTCTGGATCAAGTTTTATGCATCTGAATTACTAAAGTTAGTAAAAATGAATATAGATATTAACCTCAAAGTTGACTTAAAAAAAAGGTTTATGAAATAATTATTTCCTTTTGCTTTCAGCTTCCATAATATATAATCAGAATATCAAGATGAATTATGACCAACCTAGATAGCATATTCAAAAGCAGAGACATTACTTTCCCAACAAAGGTCCATCTAGTCAAGGCTATGGTTTTTCCAGTGGTCATGTATGGATGTGAGAGCTGGAATGTGAAGTAAGCTGAGTGCTGAAGAATTGATGCTTTTGAACTGTGGTGTTGGAGAAGACTCTTGAGACTCCCTTGGACTGCAGGGAGATCCAACCAGTCCATTCTAGAGGAGATCAGTCCTGGGATTTCTTTGGAAGGACTGGTGCTGAGGCTGAAACTCCAATACTTTGGCCACCTCATGCGAAGAGTTGACTCACAGGAAAAGACTGATGCTGGGAGGGATTGGGGGCAGGAGGAGAAGGGGATGACAGAGGATGAGATGGCTGGATGGCATCGCTGATTCGATGGACGTGCGTCTGAGTGAAGTCTGGGAGTTGGTGATGGACAGGGAGGCCTGGCAAGTTGCAATTCATGTTGCAAAAAGTCGGACACAGCAGCAACTGAAATGAACTGAACTGACCTGTGGTAGAATCAGAATTGGACTAAAAACTGAGAAAACCTAGTTTCTTATTATGGCTTTATTCTTGGCTAGTATTGGTTGCATGAGCACTCCTTTTTTATGTAAACTGGACTCCAGGATACTGCCCTTGTCATCCCACTCAACATGTTTGCTTCCTTATTATTCATTCATTTAAATACTTGTTCAACAAATACTGACACCGTATTATCTTATGTTGTTCTTGGTAGTGGGGAAACATGGAGCAGAAAGGAGGCAAGACCAGAGATGTTGCTTATAAGTGAGAAAAAGGCAGGGTAAAACAGAAGCACAAAATAGGGAGAAATTTATAGTCTAAGAGCTCTGGAAGACTTTCAAAAGAACTATTTCTAATGAACTTTCAATGTAAGAGTGTGGAACAAAACTGTACAGAACTTAAGAGATCCAAAATGCTGAGGGTTGAAAGTCAGAAAGCTCATGGTTCATGCATGGACAATAAGAGTACAAAGGCTATAGAGTAGAAACCTTTAACTATGAGCTTAACAAAAAATGTAATTTTCCTCCTGATAAGCCCAGGCTATTAGAGATATTGTTTTAAAACACTCTTCTGAGTTCTTACAATTCAGAAGAATGCTGTCTTATACTAGAGTGGAATAAAGTTTATCATGAACAATTTCATATGTTTTCATTTTCTTAAGATTCAGAAGTAAATCCTAAAAGAATGGAAGAGCAAAAAGTAATTAAAACATTGTAAATGAAGGGATTCCTTGGCTTAGTAATACAACAATCCTGCCAGTAATTGTAAAAAAATAGACATTTATATATCCTCTGAATATTTTTTGCTGAATGTAGTCTATTGAAAGTCTATAATCTTGTAACAGGTTATTAAAATATACCATTTTCACAGCATTCCTTCCCAGCAACAGCTTTTTGAAGCCTTCCTCTGTTTCTCATAAGTAAGGATGGCAAACTTCCAAATTTGTAGCTTAACTTTCATTTTCTATGTCAGCAACATGTAGATTATAAGAAGGCTTTGAAAGAATACACTAGTTAAGAACACAGTCAACAATCCTCAGAAAAGGCAACCCAATTTCAAGGAGAGCTGTTTAAGCTTAGTGAACAGAGTCAGAATGCACTAGCTACAATTAGGCATATATCAAGCATGCATCTCACTGCATTGCAATGAAGACTGGGATATGAAGAAGAGGAAATAAAAGAGGTTTGATCAGATATCTGTGTTCAATTCATCAACACACTTGAAAATGAGAACCACAGCTAAAATAACCAATGGTTAAGTGAAAGTGAAAATGTTAGTTGCTCAGTCATGTCTGACTCTTTGCAACCTCATGGACTGTAGCCCACGAGGCTACACTGTCCATGGAATTCTGCAGGCAAGAATACTGGAGTGGGTAGCCATTTACTTCTCCAGGAGATCTTCCCAACCCTAGGATCAAACTGGGGTCTTTACATTGCAGGCAGATTCCTTACCATCTCAGCCACCAGGGAAGACCCTGGAAGTAAGTACCAGGAAGTTGTTACTAAACATATATTATGACCTATTTGATCCTGTAGCTTAAACTGATTAAATCTTCTGAATGACTTGATACAATGTTGAATCTGTTGAAAGATAGTATCAGTAATAATAATCATGGGCCTTATGTCTACTATTTAAGAACACCTAGCAGATTACAGAAGAAGGCAATAGCAACCCACTCCAGTACTCTTGCCTGGAAAATCCCATGGATGGAGGAGCCTAGTAGGCTGCAGTCCATGGGGTTGCCAAGAGTCAAACACGACTGAGCGTTTTCACTTTCCCTTTTCACTTTCATGCATTGGAGAAGGAAATGGCAACCTACTCCAGTGTCCTTGCCTGGAGAATCCCAGGGATAGGGTAGCCTGGTGGACTGCCATCTATGGGTTTGCACAGAGTCAGACACGACTGAAGCGACTTAGCAGCAGCAGCAGCAGCAGCAGGTTACAGGCATTCCACTTGGTAACTGTCATTTGAAGTACTTTTGATACAAGAGAAAAAATAAAATTGCCTACTCAAATTTGGGTAAAATGTGGCCTACCATCATTAGCTCTTACTGTGGAATTGCTTTAGGCCTAGGAAGACAGTTTTCTGCTTCTTGTGTCCTATACTAGAGAATTCATCATATCTGAAGCTGTGCTTAAAACCAGTATCTCTGACGTATAATCCCAAAGAGTTGGTTTCCATAGATTTTGAGATTTCTAGGAACAAAATAGCATGTATTTGTTCTTTATCTTTTTACTGTAATCAAAAAACATCCACCAATTATTTTATTTCTTTCTTTGCCTCTTTTTCTATAAGAAGCAATTATTTCATGACCTTAAATATGCTTCTTAAATTAGTAGTCTACTTAAATTGCTCATTAAATTGATATTAGCTAGTCTGAATATTATCTTTCTATTCTCTTTCCCATTAATTTCTGACCCAGATATTTATTTTTCCTAACTTTCTCTAAAGTCAGCCTAAAATTGAAATGTGAAGTTTATCAGTAGTAAGCTTGCTAAAGCAATGATTATTAAAGAAACCCCTACTCCATGTCATTTTCCATTTTATCATATGATAGAGGGCACAGATCCAGCATTCTGCTGTGGTGCAGACAGTGAAGAGGTGCATGACTGTTCATTACTTACAGAAATAATTAAATTAAAATCCTTAATAATAAAAATAGTCAAAATAATTTAAATAATAAAATAATAAATTAAAATATATTTTTATTGTCACCATGATCCAACAATTTTAAACAATGTCACTAACAAAATGCTTTTCCTTGTAAAAACCTGGTTTTAGTTAAGTACAAAAAATTTTTGTGGTTCAAATCAACTTTAAAAAAGTATATGTGCTAGCAATTTATATATTTTATCATTTGTCCTCTATTAAATAATGTATACTCTATGAAGTTAATTCAGAGAACTTCCAGTTATATAGTGTATTCAGATATAGTCGTTTCCTAAAATGAGTTTGTAAGGGTTTGTGATCATTTGAATTCCCTTGGGTATACTGTGTTGCCAATAAATATGGTACTACATATTACTGTTTTTCAAACGTAGATTCAAAATAAAGTGATAGCACAGTGATTGCATCAATAATGAAACCAATTATTTCAAGACTCTCATTATACATGACTGCTGGAAGTTTTGGTTTTTATCTTAAAATATAACTAGAGGAAAATAACCCATAAGTATTACAGATTATTACAGATTAACAAGTATACAATTCTTGTCTTTGCATGTGTTCGGTTGTGTCTGGGTGTTTGCAGCCCCATGGACTTAGCCCACCAGGCTCTTCTGTCCATGGGGATTTTCCAGGCAAGAATGCTGGAGTGGGCTGCCATGTTCTCTTCCAGGGATCTTCCCAACCCAGGGATCAAACCCAGGTCTCCCACATTGCAAGCAGATTCTTTACTATCTGACTTACCAGGGAAGACCTGTTTAGTAAATTTAAAGTAGTTCACATATATCATAGTTCATCAATTTCAGTAATGTTTAAAATTGAAAGGCATTCTTCTATTTTGTTATTATTTTGTTTTAAACCTAAAACAAACCATGAAAAGAAAATTTCAGACCACTGGAATAATTCAGAGTTACCCAAATTAAATATTTTATATTTGGACAATAAAATATATTTAGTAATTTATTAAAAATAAGTGATCTTTATATAAGTTGTAGCCAAAGGGTCAAATTTGATGATGTTTACTTAATAGAAAACTAACTACATCATTTTTTTTTTCATTTCCTACAGGAATTTAGAGAAAACTGAATTCATTTGTAGTATTATTCTGAATCCAGTGACTAGTTTATAATTATTCTAAGTTTTCTAAAGAATTTTTAAATCAGGTACCTACACTCATCAATATGAAAGGACACCATTCTACTGGAGTACAACAAAGGAAAAAAAGAAAAAGGTAACTGAATCATTTCTGAATCTATCTTGCAAAGTGTAATACATGAAATACCGCATATAATTAATGAAAATTTGTAGGAAATTCAGGCTTGCAAATCTCAAGTATCCATACAAGAAACACTATTTAAATGACACATTTGAAAAATTACAATGAATCATTTTCTCTAACCCTTGATAATGTTTAAGAGAAAAGAAGTATTACTGAGTCAATATTACTGCTATGGTGATAATAAAAATAGAGATGTTTTCAAAGATCAAGACTGATGAAAGATATGGTAAGAGAAATTTTAGTGTAGGATGATGCCATTAGTTGATTAATAATGGTTTGAGATGATTGAGAATTAACCTGGTTAAAAGCAGTAAATCACCTCATAATAAAGACTATTATACAGCTGAATACTAATGAAAAGAATAAAAGAAAGAAGTAAAATTCATGGTTTCCATAGTGTTTATTTACATACACTTTCCATATGGTGGAAAATGTTAAGTTTGAATGTATGAACTGCTTGAAACTAAATAATTGTTTTTTTTTTAATCCATTTGTAGGTAACGAGACAAAAGGTTGAAATGCCTGTTAAAAAATCACAGCAACATCTGATTAAAAGTGTACCCTAAAATCTCTGATCTTGAGATATCTGAATATCTATTTTCTTACAAAATAGATTCTGGCAACAGAACTGAAAACTATATATAAGTGGATAAAAAAAATGACTTTGTACATCTTATTTAGACTTAATTATGCTTTCAGGCTAAAAACAAATTTCTTTCCCTATTCACAAAAACTATACATCATCAGCAAATAAAGGACATTTTGTTGATATGAAGGACTTCCTCTTAAATTATAACCCAAAGTTGAAAGAACGTTTTGTAAGAATTAGTATGTTACTTTTTTCTGAATAGAGACTGATCCAAATAATTATATTCATCTCCTGGGAAATTATCTCAAAGAACAGATAGTTAAAGATATTAAAAATGCATAGTAGTTTGAAATTCTTAATAGTATTCCCAAAGCTTTATACTTTGACCATTTACACAAGCTGATCAGACACTTCAATCTTTATATATATATATTTATTTATTTATTTTAATTGGAGGTTAATTACTTTACAATATTGTATTGCTTTTGCCATATATCAACATGAATCTGCCACAGGTATACATATGTTCCCCATCCTGAACCCCTGTCCCTCCTCCCTCCCCGTACCATCCCTCTGGGTCATCCCAGTGCACCAGCCCCAAGCATCCTATATCCTGAATAGAACCTGGACTGGCGATTCGTTTCATATATGATATTATACATGTTTCAGTGGCATTCTCCTAAATCATCCCACCCTCTCCCTCTCCCACAGAGTCCAAAAGACTGTTCTATACATCTGTGTCTCTTTTGCTGTCTCACATACAGGGTTATCGTTACTTTCTAAATTCACTATATATGCATTAGTATACTGTATTGGTGTTTTTCTTTCTGGCTTACTTCACTCTGTATAATAGGCTCCAGTTTCATCAGCCTCATTAGAATGGATTCAAATGTATTCTTTTTAATGGCTGAGTAATACTCCATTGTGTACATATACCACAGCTTTCTTATCCATTCATCTGATGATGGACATCTAGGTTGCTTCCATGTCCTGGCTATTATAAACAGTGCTGTGATGAAAATCGGGGTACACGTGTATCTTTCAATTCTGGTTTCCTCAGTGTGTATGCCCAGCAGTGGGATTGCTGGGTCATAAGGCAGTTCTATTTCCAGTTTTTTAAGGAATCTCCACACTGTTCTCCATAGTGGCTGTACTAGTTTGCATTCTCACCAACAATGTAAGAGGGTTCCCTTTTCTCCACACCCTCTCCAGCATTTATTGCTTGTAGACTTTTGGAGAGCAGCCATTCTGACTGGCATGAAATGGTACCTCATGTGCATTTCTCTGATAATGAGTGATGTTGAGCATCTTTTTATGTGTTTGTTAGCCATCCATATGTCTTCTTTGGAGAAATGTCTATTTAGCTCTTTGGCCCATTTTTTGATTGGGTTGTTTATTTTTCTGGAAATGAGCTGCAGGAGTTGCTTGTATATTTTTGAGATTAGTTGTTTGTCAGTTGCTTCAGTTGCTATTATTTTCTCCCATTCTGAAGGCTGTCTTTTCACCTTGCTTATAGATTCCTTTGTTGTGCAGAAGCTTTTAAGTTTAATTAGGTCCCATTTGTTTATTTTTGCTTTTATTTCCAATATTCTGGGAGGTGGGTCATAGAGGATCCTGCTGTGATTTATGTTGGAGAGTGTTTTGCCTATGTTCTCCTCTAAGAGTTTTATAGTTTCTGGTCTTATGTTTAGATCTTTAATCCATTTTGAGTTTATTTTTATGTATGGTATTAGAGAACATGTTCTAGTTTCATTCTTTTACAAGTGGTTGACCAGTTTTCCCAGCACCACTTGTTAAAGAGGTTGTCTTTTCTCCATTGAATATTCTTGCCTCCTTTGTCAAAGATAAGCTGTCCATAGGTGTGTGGATTTATCTCTGGGCTTTCTATTTTGTTCCATTGATCTATATTTCTGTCTTTGTGCCAGTACCATACTGTCTTGATGACTGTGGCTTTGTAGTAGAGCCTGAAGTCAAGCAGGTTGATTCCTCCAGTTCCATTCTTCTTTCTCAAGATTGCTTTGGCTATTCTAGGTTTTTTGTATTTCCATACAAACTGGGAAATTATTTGTTCTAGCTCTGTGGAAAATACCGCTGGTAGCTTGATAGGGATTGCATTGAATCTATAGATTGCTTTGGGTAGTATACTCATTTTCACTATATTGATTCTTCTGATCCATGAACATGGTATATTTCTCCATCTATTAGTGTCCTCTTTGATTTCTTTCACCAGTGTTTTATAGTTTTCTATATATAGGTCTTTAGTTTCTTTAGTTAGATATATTCCTAAGTATTTTATTCTTTTCGTTGCAATGGTGAATGGAATTGTTTCCTTAATTTCTCTTTCTATTTTCTCATTATTAGTATATAGGAATGCAAGGGATTTCTGTGTGCTGATTTTATATCATAGGGTGCCCACTTTCACCACTACTATTCAACATAGTTTTGGAAGTTTTGGCCACAGCAATCAGAGCAGAAAAAGAAATGAAAGGAATCCAAATTGGAAAAGAAGTATAACTCTCACTGTTTGCAGATGACATGATCTTCTATATAGAAAACCCAAAAGACTCCACCAGAAAATTACTAGAGCTAATCAATGAATATAGTAAAGTTGCAGGATATAAAGACACATCAATCTTGAAGATGGTCAAGATGAAATAAAGACATTAATTTTGAGCTTTCATTCTTTTTTCCAGAAATTGCCTGAAACAAGTACACAATATTCAAGGATATGACAATGCTCTAACTTTGGCCAATATGCATGATGATAATAAAGCAAAATGTTAAAAAAAATTATTTCAAATTCTCATTTGTCCTTTGAACACATTGTTCTCTAAGATCAGAATTCACTCCTTTACAGGGATTTCCTCTGGTGGTATTCCTGGAATTGTGAAAAGTAAATCCATATTTTCCAGTTCCTTCTTATCAATAGAAAATGCTACAGAATGTAGATATAATTACCAAAGACTTTCTTAGAAAGCAGAGTGCACATTATGGAGCTGTGTGTATAAGAAAGATAAATTTTGCAAGTTAATTAAACCTATGATGTACCAAGTTAGCAAAAGGAAAATGGGTGCACACTTCTGTTGTGCCCACACATCAGCTCATATTTTACTTTCTGCAGTATGTGTCTTATCTGAGTTATCTTTCAATTGAAGGTGAAATTTGAGATATAAATATTTAAAAGACATATGTATAGCAAACAGCCAGAATAAGACTTGAATCACTTATAGGGAAATATCAAACTTTGAAATTAATCCTTGAAGACTGGCTCACAGAAAAACACAGAGAAAGCTTTTAACTTTGCAGCAAGAAAATATAAGGAAATGAGTGAGTTTTGTGGGGAATAAAAATCAAATTTAGAAGAAAATTGTCAAAAGAAATGGTAAAGGACAGTAGACATATGTCATCAGAAAAATTAGATAGACAGTGTCTGAATGCATCAATTATTTTTACTAATAACTACATAACTGTTTTAAGTCAGTGGATCAAATGAAGCTGATGTACACTAACATTTAGTGATTTGTCTGAAGAAAATTGCAAACCTATTTTTACCAAATGTAATAGAATTGCATGATAAATTATGTGACAAAGATATTTTTGGACTATAGAAATACTGAATATGTGCTAGAGTCAGTTCTGAAGAAATGAAGATAAATATTGTGGAGATGTCTGTATTTTATAGTGAAATTTATCTTTTTATGAATCTCTACTAAACTAATTATTGCATTTAAGAATTTTTCTTTTGGATAATAGTCACATACAAGTGAAACTCATTGAAAATAAAAATTTACAAAAATATTTCTGTCATGAATTAAATTGATCTGGCTATACTATTTACTAAACATTATTATGTAAAGAATATATATTTTAACTGCTAAGTTTGCAGACCATAAGACTCAAAACTAAAATATGTTATCATTAATTACTGTGATAGATCACTATGTAGACATAAAATTGAGTTTTTATTATCTTTTATAAACACAGATTCTTAAAGTGTTTTATTCACTTTAAAATATAAGGTCATTTTGTTTTCCTTTGTGTTGTGATGTTTATATTATTAATATTTGTGTTATATTACTGGCATTATTATAATTATAAAATTCAACTAAGGAAAAAATTCACTGTGTGCTCTTTTGGGGATCATTATTACTTATTTAATTTCATAATTATTTCAGAAAATAATTTCATCATGAAGGAAAGAGTATTAAAATGAGATTGATTCTGAGAATCAGATACACTAGTATGCTGCTGCCTTTTGGATCATTAAAAAAAATTAAATCTTCTCCCATAATTGTCTTTTATTAAACAATGTCTAACCCCAGTCTAGACTCAAGATAGCATTATTGTTCTAATTAGCTACTCATTATATTGGACATGACTTGTACACTATTTTAAAGTCCTCTGGTTGCAAAAACCAGATCTATGCAACTATTGAACAGCTTTTGCATTGAGAGCCTTGCCTTGAACTGAGGATCTTACAACATGAGTCCTTCCTAGAGCTTTTCTGATACCCTTGTGTGGACTGCCATCTAGTCAGATGGCCTAAGTAGCCTGGAAGTAAAAGGAATCAATGTTAGCATAGCCATCCTGGCCCAATGGGGAATAAAGAATATTGGACAAACACTTCTGTGTTTTGCCTTTAGGTGGACAATTCTGTGGTCCATTTTATAAGGTTCCTCGGAAGGTCCCAGTGGAAATCGATAATAGTTGCCTACAAAGCAACCAAGTCAATACCACACCCTCGGATTAGCTCTTCCTCCTCTGCTTCAGTCTCCACGCCCTCTCTCTACCTCCTACCTTGGATCAAATTCTGAAATATACTAGCCTCACTAGTTTATTTGACTAAACTAGCTTTGACTCAGGTTCTGATTCTAGGGAGGACCTCAAGCTGTGGAATGTTTACTGCGTAATTTTGGTTGCATCACTCCTTAGAGGATGACTTGCATTGATTTATCAGACATGATCCATAAGGAAATATAACTGAGCAGAAACCTATGGAGTCTTCCTGTGACAGATCTTGTATCCTCTGCTGTAGTTCCCCTATGAAGTAGCCAGATAATAGTATCGCATGGACATTTCTTGAGTTTTTCAGATGCTAAAAACTACTACCAAGTGGGGAAAAAAAACTGACTAATGTGGTCCACTGGAGAAGGGAATGGCAAACCACTTCAGTACTCTTGCCTTGAGAACCCCATGAACAGTATGAAAAGGCAAAATGATAGGATACTGAAAGAGGAACTCCCCAGGTCAGTAGGTGCCCAACATCCTACTGGATATCAGTGGAGAAATAACTCCAGAAGGATTGAATGGATGGAGCCAAAGCAAAAACAATACCCAGCTGAGGATGTGACTGGTGACAGAAGCAAGAGCTGATGCTGTAAAGAGCAATATTGCATAGGAATCTGGAATGTCAGGTCCACGAATCAAGGCAAATTGGAAGTGCTCAAAGAAGAGATGGCAAGAGTGAACGTCGACATTCTAGGAATCAGCGAACTAAAATGGACTGGAATGGGTGAATTTAACTCAGATGACCATTATATCTACTACTGCGGGCAGAAATCCCTCAGAAGAAATGGAGTAGCCATCATGGTCAACAAAAGAGTCTGAAATGCAGTACTTGGATGCAATCTCAAAAACGACAGAATGATCTCTGTTCGTCTCCAAGGCAAACCATTCAATATCACAGTTATCCAAGTCTATGCCCCAACCAGTAACGCTGAAGAAGCTGAAGTTGAACGGTTCTATAAGGACCTACAAGACCTTTAAGAACTAAAACTCAAAAAATAAAGTCCTTTTCATTATAGGGGACTGGAATGCAAAAGTAGGAAGTCAAGAAACACCTGGAGCAACAGGCAAATTTGGCCTTGGAATGCAGAATGAAGCAGGGCAAAGACTAACAGAGTTTTGCCAAGAAAATGCACTGGTCATAGCAAACACCCTCTTCCAAAAACACAAGAGAAGACTCTACACATGGACATCACCAGATGGTCAACACCAAAATCAGATTGATTATATTCTTTGCAGCCAAAAATGGAGAAGCTCTATACATTCAAGAAAAACAAGACTGGGAACTGACTGTGGCTCAGATCATGAACTCCTTATTACCAAATTCAGACTCAAATTGAAGAAAGTAGGGAAAACTGCTAGACCATTCAGGTATGACCTAAATCAAACCCCTTATGATTATACAGTGGAAGTGAGAAATAGATTTAAGGGCCTAGATCTGACAGATAGAGTGCCTAATGAATTATGGAATGAAGTTAGTGACATTGTACAGGAGAAGGGATCAAGACCATCCCCATGGAAAAGAAATGCAAAAAAAGCAAAATGGCTGTCTGGGGAGGCCTTACAAATAGCTATGAAAAGAAGAGAGGTGAAAAGCAAAGGAGAAAAGGAAAGATATAAGCATCTAAATGCAGAGTTCCAAAGAATAGCAAGAAGAGATAAGAAAGCCTTCTTCAACAATCAATGCAAAGAAATAGAGGAAAACAACAGAATGGGAAAGACTAGAGATGTCTTCTAGAAAATTAGAGATACCAAGGGAACATTTCATGCAAAGATGGGCTCGATAAAGGGCAGAAATGGTATGGACCTAACAGAAGCAGAAGATATTAAGAAGAGGTGGCAAGAATACACAGAAGAACTGTACAAAAAAGATCTTCACATCCCAGATAATCATGATGGTGTGATCACTAATCTAGAGCCAGACATCTTGGAATGTGAAGTCAAGTGGGCCTTAGAAAGCATCACTATGAACAAAGCTAGTGGAGGTGATGGAATTCCAGTTGAGCTATTTCAAATCCTGGAAGATGATGCTGTGAAAGTGCTGCACTCAATATGCCAGCAAATTTGGAAAACTCAGCAGTGGCCACAGGACTGGAAAAACTCAGTTTTCATTCCAATCCCAAAGAAAGGCAATGCCAAAGAGTGCTCAAACTGCCACACAATTGCATTCATCTCACACGCTAGTAAAGTAATGCTCAATATTCTCCAAGCCAGGCTTCAGCAATATGCGAACCGTGAACTTCCTGATGTTCAAGCTGGTTTTAGAAAAGGCAGAGGAACCAGAGATCAAATTGCCAACATCCACTGGATCACGGAAAAAGCAAGAGTTCCAGAAAAACATCTATTTCTGCTTTATTGACTATGCCAAAACCTTTTACTGTATGGATCACAATAAACTGTGGAAAATTCTGACAGAGATGGGAATACCAGACCACCTAACCTGCCTCTTGAGAAATCTGTATGCAGGTCAGGAAGCAACAGTTAGAACTGGACATGGAACAACAGACTGGTTTCAAATAGGAAAAGGAGTACATCAAGGCTGTCTATTGTCACCCTGCTTATTTAACTTCTATGCAGAGTACATCATGAGAAACGCTGGACTGGAAGAAGCACAAGCTGGAATCAAGATTGCCGGGAGAAACATCAGTAACCTCAGATATGCAGATGACACCACCCTATGGCAGAAAGTGAAGAGGAACTAAAAAGTCTCTTGAAAGTGAAAGTGGAGAGTGAAAAAGATGGCCTAAAGCTCAACATTCAGAAAACAAAGATCATGGCATCTGGTCCCATCACTTCATGGGAAATAGATGGGGAAACAGTGGAAACAGTGTCAGACTTTATTTTTGGGGGCTGCAAAATCACTGCAGATGGTGACTGCAGCCATGAAATTAAAAGATGCTTACTCCTTGGAAGGAAAGTTATGACCAACCTAGATAGCATATTCAAAAGCAGAGACATTACTTTGCCGACTAAGGTCCGTCTAGTCAAGGCTATGGTTTTTCCTGTGGTTAGGTATGGATGTGAGAGTTGGACTTGTGAAGAAGGCTGAGCACCGAAGAATTGATGCTTTTGAACTGTGGTGTTGGAGAAGACTCTTGAGAGTCCCTTGGACTGCAAGGAGATCCAACCAGTCCATTCTGAAGGAGATCAACCCTGGGATTTCTTTGGAAGGAATGATGCTCAAGCTGAAACTCCAATACTTTGGCGACCTCATGCGAAGAGTTGACTCATTGGAAAAGACTCTGATGCTGGGAGGGATTGAGGGCAGGAGGAGAAGGGGACGACCGAGGATGAGATGGTTGGATGGCATCACTGACTCGATGGACGTGAGTCTGAGCGAACTCTGGGAGCTGGTGATGAACAGGGAGGCCTGGCGTGCTGCAATTCATGGGGTCACAAAGAGTCAGACACGACTGAGCGACTGAACTGAACTGAGAACTTCTGGAACCTAAGGACTGATAACATCAATTACCCTGTTACCTCAACACCAATTGATCAGAGAACCATGCCTAAGTTGATCACATATCCTGGACACACTTCCTCCCCTTGCCTTTAAAAATGCTTTGCAGAAACCCATCAGGGAGTTCAGGGTTCTTTTGGGCATGGGCCACTCATTCTCCTTTCATGGTCCAAACTCCAAAGTTTCAGTTTGTGTGGCTTCACTGTGCATCAGACACATGAACTTGTTTTCAGTAACAGAAACAAGGATGTTTTTGCTTCTCTACCCAGAATAAAGTTTATCTTGAGACTCACATGATCCTTTTTAAAGTTTTTGCATTGGTATGTTTAGTCATCCACCCTGAAGTCTGTCTAGACTTTCTGTGACACAGCTGTGAGAGTATTTAAATAGTTGCTGCTCAACTGCTGTTGTTACTGGATCTCAATCTGCTACACTGAGGTTTTACCTCCGTTTTCTACTGGATCTCAGCTCCCTCTGAAGGAATTATCCTAGTTTGCTCTTTCAGCTTCTGTGTCCTTTGTTAGATCCGCATTTTTGCATTTCTAACATCTCCAAATTTAGAAAAAATGTCTGATGAGTTAGAATGATAGAGATAAAAACCTTTATTACAGATATTAGTGAATTTGAAGAATGCAGCTTTTGTGTGTTTTAATAATGAGTTTCCTAGTAATACACTAGACCACTATTTCAATAGAGAAGCTGAGATATAAATCAGAATGTAAGCTGAGCTGTTCACCAAACTGTATGAACAGCTGCCAATTTTCTGTTTGGGAGAAACTAAATATATTAAATCTATACCGATTTTGCTGCCTTGTTCTCTCATTTTAATAATTATCTCAGGAAAATGGAAGCCCATCGGGTCATAGAGTTCTAATTTTGTCACAAGCAACAAGAATTATTTTTCAAATCTGAAAGTTTATTTTTTAAGGAAAGATTTTATTTTCTAGACAGCCTGCTCTAAAAATGACAGGCATGGGGAATTCTCATTGGAACATAAAATGACATTTGTTTTCTCAAGTGGTTTCTTTCTTATTGCTTCTCTTGAACTCTATCTGAATCTTGATGTCCTTCTTTGGTTATAAATCACCTTTGTCTATGGAGATTTTGCAAGTTTTGACTTTGGAAAAATCAGATCTATACTAAAAGAAAAATAGGAAAAGAAATAAAAGAATACCTGTAGAGACATGAGCTAACCTTCAGCTGTCTGAAACTATGAACCAATGTAATTGCCTTCTTAAAATATTATTTAATCAGGTGTTTTCTATAATATTAAATATGTATAAATACTATTAAAAAGTGTTAGAACTAGAATTGATTTTCTTCATTGTCCTAATTTTGAGAAAGGTTCTTTTTTATATTAAGGTGACTCCATCCTTATATTCATCCTTATAGCAGATTCCAATATTTTGCTAAATTTTTTTTCTATGTTTAATATTCCTTCCCTATTTATTTTCCCCTATATTTTAAATCTTAAATCAGCTATTTCTTGACACTATGCTCAATTATTTATTTCTCTACTTGGTATATTCTGCTTAACCACTTTTCCCACCATTTTTTTCTAGATGCAAATCTAATGTACTAAAAATGAGGAGACCCCTCTCTGCCACCAGACCAATCTCATATACAAATTATGACAGGTTCTGTCTATAAGTCACGTGGCTTTGAAGAACCAAAATCATTTATGCTCATAGCTTAACTCCACATTATCACGACTTCACTAATCTTATACTTACTCTTGTATTACAGAAAACTTGCCCAGAAAGATGAAAAGAAAGTGACAGTGTAGTCTCTCAGTTATGCCCAACTCTTTGAGACCCCTTGGACTGTAACCGGCCAGGCTCTTCTGTCCCCGGGATTCTTCAGGCAAGAATACCAGAGTGAGTTGCCATTCCTTTCTCCAGGGGATCTTCCCAACCCAGGGACTGAACCCTGGTCTCCTGAAATCCAGGCAGATTCTTTACCATCTGAGCCATCAGGGAAGCCTTTACAAATAACATTACTATTCCTTTCAGAATGAAAGGAATGAAAAACTCTTTAAGATGAACATTGGACAGCTAACTTTTAATAAATACACTTACATTGGAACATTTTTCTCAAAACCTTAGATTTGCCCTCTCCACTGATCTGTAACTATTATGTCATGAGCTAACACTAAACAACCCTTTCTATTAAAATACATGTCTTGGGCCATACCACCCCCAAACCTCATAAATATCTCTATTTTGCCTGTCCCCACTCTGAAATACTTTATGACATCTACAAGTAATTGATCTCATTTATCTTATCTTTCAACACATTGTTTTGGTAGAATTTAAAACTGTGGGTGCTTTAAAACAACTGTGTTAAAATTATGTTTCTGAATCATTTGTCTTTTTTTTTTTTAATACTAGAAGTGCAAAGTTTCCATTCTGCTGTAAGGAAACAAATCCCTATAAACTTCTTGTCTCTGTCTCTCTTCTGTGCAGAAGCATTACCAGTTTAATTTCATATTTCAAAATTGTTTATAAAGCAAATAGCCTTGGAAGTTAGAATCTTCCAGAACTGAGGGCATATTAGTTTGCTGCTCACATTAATAATGACAATGCCTAGGGCAACGTTCGGATAAGTTTTCTAGAAGCCTCCTTATAAATGATTGGCATTTTCCTACACTCAGTTTTCTCCTCTAACACAAGCCACTATGTACCCAGGCATCACCTGGACCTTGTAATGTGAGTATGTGGAAATTAGGGTTTGGGGAACTACTAGGGTCAATGATATAACACTAACTACTGCTGGTGTTGTGAACCACAAATGTCCCTTTGTTTCATGCAGTACACCAGTATACATGAACTTGCATTTTTGCTGATATACATGAACTTTTGGCAGACTAACTCATTAGCTTACACATAGGGTAAAATCTCAGACCCTTCACAGATCCTGATGTCGGTATGAAAGATGGCAGATTTAAAAGTAAATTCTTTGCTTTAGTGAGCTTAAATGTAAAATCTATTTTAGAAACTACATTTAATATTGCTAATGAACCACTCCACCCTAGCATGTAGAAGATTATTTTGATAGATTAACTAATTGCAACTATAATTTAATAATAATTATCTATGGGTCAAGCACTTTAAAATGTACTTTAGAGATGAAAGGTGACTTTATTTTCACAACAAATGGTGTGGTACATTTAGTTACCCAGATGTAAAGATATGGAAACTGATATTAAAAAGTACCTAGCATATTCAAAATCATACAGGTGATGATTGATTAGCACTCAGATCTAACCTTAAAAGCCAAGTTCTTTACCCCAGTCTATACTGTAACTTCAGAGTCTCAGTTGAAATTTGAACACTGGTATTGCTTAAGTGTCAAAGGCTAGCTGAGATTACCTTTTCCCCATATGAATAATATATTGAACTTGCTATTATCCAATAAGGAGTTGAAAACCAACTTAATAAAACAATTGAAAAAAAAAAGTCTGTATTAGAGGGGAAAAGAAATATCTTCTTTTCTACTAATCATAACCTTCTTTCCTTATTTGTTTCTGAAATGTCATTAGCCTGACATCAGAATTATAGCTATAGCAGATAAAGCTAGATGAAGAATTTTGAAATCCAATGAATGACATTAAAACATATTTTAAATTGTGGCAGTGCTAAAAAATGTCCTTAAAATCTTAATCAGATAAGATCACAGGAAGAAAGCTGAATTCAATTAGGCAATAAATAAAAGTGGGAAATTTCATCTACCAAAGCAGGCAGCTTTAAAAATGGTGTCCTGGGAGGAACCCAGGCATATACCCAGTTCTTGTAAATTGATTTCAAATTTATGAATGATAAATAGATATATTAATAATTACAACAAACTCATTATAGCAAATAGTACAGTGGTTTTTAATTTTCCACCCGGTGGCTCAGACTGTAAAGTGTCTGCCTGCAATGCGGGAGACACGGGTTCCATTCCTGGGTCGGGAAGATCACCTGAAAAATCCCATGGATGGAGGAGCCTGAGAGGCTACAGTCCATGGGGTCGCAAAGAGTCGGACACAACTGAGCAACTTCACTCACTATAATCTCAGTATGCCCAGTAATAAATTAAGATAATTAAGATATAAAGACAGAGAAGTAAAAAAACAGAGAAGTAAAAATCACTAATACTCCATTATTAAGTTTAGAAAAATCAGTGTCTTTTTAATGAAAATGCTTGTGATATTTAGGGGGATGTAATATATTTTGTTTTTAGTTAAAATGTATATGATAATTTGGGTTTCTGTTAACATTATTAGAATGCTAAGGGGATTTGATTTGCTAAATTAAAGTTTGTATTAAAAAAATTTTTAAGAGGTTTGGGAGAAATATTTCTGTTGACTTCTGAGTTTTCTCTGTCATGATTATTAGATACCTAAAAAGAAGACTAATTATACCTAATACATAAATGCAAGTAAAATCATTTAAAAAAAACCTGTTACTTAAATTTATGTGACTTTTACAAAAGGAAAAACATTTAAAAATTATAAGTAGAATTTTTTAAAGTATTCTACTCTGTTCAGTTAAAACTATAATATTTAAAGGTCTTGCTGGAAGCATTTGTTATTTGGTATGTAAGAAAACTATAAAATGAATTTTGTAAGTTGAACTTAAAGATTCTTACATTAATTTATAAGTTAATAACTTGATTATAAATTTAATATACAAAATTATTAGTTTCCCATAAACATTCAAATAATACTATTAAGTAAATTTAATATATATAGGATTAGTTTTATGCATTTACTTTTGCATTGAAATATTTGAATATGCAAAAGATGTTCATCCTAGTGCATTAATTTGGTATTAGAATATCTTCCTATAGACTTTTTCCTATTAAGTAGCAGTTTTCTTTATTGCTGATATTGCTGTGCCTTGAAACTTTTTAAGCAGTAAACAACTTTAGACAGTATCTTTTAATTGCCTTTATTATTTTACTTTTATTAATTGAGAGAGACATATTTCAAAAGAGTTCAGAGATTTAACTTATAGAAAAAAATTGATTTTTATGTTTGCTCTTGCATCCTGTGACCTTTTTATTATTAATTTAATCAGTTAAATACAGACTCTATTGTGTAGAAGCCTTGTTCACATTGCTTGTGAGCTTTATACTGCTAATATGACTAATCAGGTACTCTGATAACAATGATAGTTTTACTTTTGTTTAATCATTATTTTTTATATTATAATCATTATTATATTATTCATTTTGGATTTCAATATAATTGCTAATGGAAACAGTTTTAGCTAGCACACCCATATTTTCTCAATATCAGGGGCAAAGCTTTCAATATTTTACTATTAACCATATATTGCTGTTTAAGACTAGAGGTATTTTCTAGTACTCTACCCACTTTGAAAATTCTGAACTAATTTTATTTCATTTTTTTTTGGTTCCATGAAACTGCATTATTAAAAAGGCGTGGCTTTAAGAGGCCCTTTTTGTGTTTTCTGAGCTACTGCCCTGGACAATTTAATCAGCAAATGTCTAAATGAGTATATAATTACTGAGGGTCATGATCATTTCTCTAATCTGCCTTTTTTCCCCTATATATTGAGCTTCCAAGTCCTACTTCCTTTAATGATTAGACTTCTAAATTCTGTATCCTGAGTTCTGTGAAATTTAAAGAATCTATACTGGTTCTGCAACTAAAATGATGCTGTTTCCATTAGCATTAAGTCGGCCTCCCCAGCCCAGAAAGGTAGAGTCGGATCACAATAAGTCTCCCTCTGTGCGGATTTTGACCTTTAAGTCCTGATTGCCATGGCAGCTCTCCAAAGTTTCAAAAAATAAGTTTTTTAATCTAGGTAATCTCATAAATAATAATTTCTGGGTTATTTACAACATTATTGTAAACGATTTTGTTTTTATAACCAAAATAAAAATGTTTTATGTTTACCTATAACTTAGTGTTAGTATCTAATTTTATTATAATTATGTTATAGTTTCTATCTGATAATTTCATTAGTTGAAGTAAAGGAAGTTCAGATACCCCTTTCTATACTTTTTTTCTGCTATATCTCCTTAATGACTGACTCATCAACCCTATGGTTTTAAATAGAGTACTATAAGCATAATTCTATTGATACTTCAGTTTATGTTTAATGTCTGGAAATGCTGTATCATGTTGGAGTAGGGTTCATATATCCAACTATAATTTTGCTTCTGCTCGGCATCCAGTAGATCACTGGCTAGGGAATACTCATACTAATAATTTCAGCTCACATTGTCAAACCCTCCATATATTATGTAATTCAAATAATAGTTAAACCCACTTGACAATGTATCAATGTTACGAGGGGGCTTATTTATTTTTTCTTTCTTTTTTTTTTTTTTGTCAAAGGCCAGGCCAATTTATGAAAGGTCTCCTGACGTCTACTTGCTTTGGTGATTGAATTTTATTTCTAATCCACACTTTCTGTTAGGTAGGAAGTTAGGCGTAGCCAAAAGAGATTCAAGCTGATCTCTAAACTCTACCCCAGACACTCCCCAGTGCAGCCCAGGAGAGCTCACAGATATGCTACAAAATAACCAGAAAAACTTTCCTAACATTGCAGTATATGCCCTAGGCACACAATGGATACAAACTAACCACAAGGGCTCCTCCAACTCTGGCACATGAGCCCTGCACAGCTGTGACCTCAAGTGACCTTAGGCAGCTCAGAGCCCATTATAGGTTCAAACATTCTGTCCATACATATATCTGATTATAATGGACTGAACTATAGGAAGACTTGCTGAATAGAGCCTGTTGTGTCATTTGCGACTGTCAATTAAAACCATCAGTCTATGTCCACCTAGGTGAGTAAGTAAAAGGCCTGTCTTGAAAACCCCGTTCCGTATCATTCCTGTGTCAGTGCCTCTCTGGACTTGGCCCATCTCTCCCTTGAGGTGTTCTGTTCTTTCCTGAGAAAACTTATTTATGCCATAGGTAAGACCTCAGATTCTTCTTTGTGTCCTTACCAAGAACTGAGGCCCGTGAGGAAGGGTCCTCTTTGACGTGCCTCCACGTACACAGTAACACTTTCTTTGAGGTTATAGTCTTCAGAAGGACTTGGCTATGTTGAAGATCTCTTTTCTAATTCTCTCCTAATATGCAGGCACTTTGTCAAGGCCTTTTCTCTCTATATATATGGTCAGTAAAGCACAAATCTTACTTTCATCCATCCTGTAAAATGCACATTCCTGGGACTTCTAGGACTTCTGCAGAATTTTTTCCTTTGATTACATTCTTTTTATTAATTTAACACTGCTCAATAAGTTACTGAGATGATGCTGTTTATTTCTGTTACCTATACTTTGATACTTCCTAAATTTTAATGTACATCTTAACTCAGGCATACATTAAAATTTATTTCTAGGTGTTTGAATCATAGCAGTTCCTACAAAAATACCAGAAATGGATGCTTGAAGGTGATACCTATACACCCAGTAAATAAATGGCACAGCACTGTGCCATCTTAGAGACTGAAATAATCATTGTAGATCTTGTAGAAATTGAAATGAATGAACTGACATATCAAAAATCAGATTATCTCCACAGTAGCCTGGAAACTATAAATCCCCACATTTTCAAGTATATGTGCAGTTAAAACAGAGAAGGGAATGGCAACCCACTCTAGTACTCTTGCCTGGAAAATCCCATGGACGAGGAGCCTGGTGGGCTGCGGTCCATGGGGTCACTACAAGTCCAGCACAACCGAGCGACTTCACTTTTCACTTTCATGCATTGGAAAAGGAAATGGACAACCCACTCCAGTGTTCTTTCCTGGAGAATCCCAGGGATGGGAGAGCCTGGTGGGCTTCCGTCTAGGGGTCGCACAGAGTCGGACACGACTAAAGCAACTTAGCAGCAGCAGCAGTGTTAAATCAAGTATCTAAATTGTGATTTATTCCTCATAAAATTTACTTTCAGCCTTAAAAACTCCCTTGCTGTTCAATTTAGAATTAAATATCCAGCTCATATTAAACAGGTAAAGTTAGTTAAAATATTAAAGAAAGAACCATTATGACTGCAAGTCCAGTTTCAGAAGAAAGTCAAGCATCAGAAGAGAGTTTTCAAATGGAATACTGCAGCAGGAAGAGTTCTTTCTGCAGCAGAGGCAAGTCCGCAAGGCTGCCCATAACTGTACTTTATCACAAAACACAGCCTTGCATGGCTGAAAAAGATAGCGCTTCGATGTCAGACAGAAACTGGGCGGTGAGCTTGGCAGCACAAGCAAGCACTCTCAGCAAGAAAACGGACAAGAGTGTGGCAGCCTGTTCACTTCCATAGGGAATGGATAAATAGACAATGCTGTGTTTTCTATTAATTGAAAATTAAACAATGCCTATCTTCCCACTTCTTTTTGATGAATAGTAATCATTTCAGGCTATTTTAAAACTGGGAGCTGCATTAAAATATCTATGGTATGCTGGAAAGTTGAAATTTTCTACACTTGCATTATTTAAACATAACTTCCAAAAACACATTTTCGTGTCTTTATACACTTTGTGTGGTTCTAGGTAAATTTGTCTAAGTACATACACACATATGTACCTATGAATAAATATGCTGTATCTAGTTCAATTGCAAAAATAATTTTACTAGGATGAATTATTCAGACATATAAGCCACATGAATAATTTGTAAATCATCATGTCCTTTCCCAAGGAGAAATGGATTTTCAAGAAGAAATTCTATTTCAAACACTGTTAATTGCTTGCTTTTCATTGTTAATGTACTCACATCTTCTAATGAAACAGCAAAGGAAAAATTATAATTACTATTAGTGACAGTATTAAGCAGATACTTCATTATTATATTAAAGTTATTATATAAATATGTATTCATGATCTTTAATACATTCTAATGAAAATATTTTTAAAAGAATCATTTCAGCATCTTATCATGTTTGTGATTATTTCAATAGTATTTTCATATCTGTAAAGCACAGAATGAATGAGCAGTATCTAAAATCACATTATAATGCTAGAAATTTTAAATACATCATTAAAAGATAATATGAACTGAAATGATTACCTTTCCAGCGAAAATCTTGCCAATGTATTTTCAAAACACTCTAATTTATAAGGGCTGTAAAACAAAACCTCAAGACATGGAATATGAGATTTTTGTCTTATCATTATTGAAAAATGCACTGTAACATTTAGCTGTCTATTTGTCAGTATTAAGTTTTCTATTCAAGGACACATGATCATAGGCTAAAAAATGAATATGAGCTTGGGTTATATACTGTATGTAATGTACTGACTGTAAAAAAAATCCAATTCATATTTTTTTTAATTTTCATAATTAGGTTCTCTATCCCAAAAGTCATTAGCTACTTCATTCAATCATATTTTTTTTAAATACTTAGTCTCTGACCAGAGATAGCTAATATTATAATGGTTTGCTCAGTTTCTTCATATAGAATCACTTGGTTTTATTGCGGCGTTGCTGAAGAGAAGCATTGTTTCAATATTCAATAGTCTGAATGCTAAATCTATATAATTTTCATCCAGGCTCTGAACTTGGGTTCTTGTAATCATAACTGACCATGTGCCTGAGCTACCGCCATATGGAATCAAACTGTCATGACTTCAGAGGAAAAACAGAGAAAAAGTAAAAAAGTAAATACATCTTCATAATTGGCAATTATCTAACTTGCCTTTTGGGCCAAAAAGGCAAGTTTTCTTCCCCTTCCTTAAACACATTTATTTAAAACAGACTTTGAGATGTGACATCACTCATTGTTCTGTGTATCTGCATAGAGAATGGACAGGTTGACAATGATGATGATAATAAATATGTAGAATTGGCTGAGAAGCTAACTGCAGAAGACCAAAGCCTGTTATACAAATATTAGTTAATATGAGTTAGAGCATTAGCTAGTTGCACGATCTCATTGAATCTTTAAATATTACCATTACTCTTATATACATTTGAAGGAAGTAAGGATTAGAGCTGCTAAGTATATTGCCCAAAGTCATACAGCTGATAAATGGGAGAGTTACCATTCAAACTCAGACATCCTGAACTAGTGTGCAATTTCCATCCTTATTCTCTACTAGCAGTTGGAATGGTTCACTGTTTACTAAAGTTTTGGAAAAATACATGACTTAAGGAGTAGGTCATGCTGTTCAGAGGTGATGAAATGCTAGTGAAACGTAACAGTAGAGCTGATAATTTTCAAAGAACACGGGTGCACATTAGAGAAGCAGCAGTTCTATAAAAGAATTGACAGTAGCCAATGAACTTGATGAAGTTTAGGATTTTGGTTTGAAATCTCATAAAGTAAGGTAAAGAGTTTTCAAACAAATCAATGGATTGGAGAACATGCAAAAGCTAAATAAAAACAGATATAAGTGAAATGGTATCATAAGTGATACTAATAGAATAGTCCCAAAAGAAGGCTCCATAGACATAAAAGACCACCCTCCTGACCTTTAAGAATTATCCCTCTGAATCAAGGGAAAGAGCAATACAGCAATCATTAGTTAAAATAAACATCTATATTCATTGTCTTGTCATTACATTCAATGCATGATGTTAAATAATAAATCCACAAATTTATTTACAGAGTGACAAAATTTTCCATCTGTATTTATTTGAAAAATAGTTGATGGAGAAGCAATTTTATTATCTTATATATTCTGCAATTAAACTTTAAATCACAGTGATCTTTTTAAACAAAGAAAATAAGCAAAAATTGCCAATAGTTCAATTTAATTGACCCTAAACTGCAGCATGTCAGTAAATGTAATTACACTGTATTTTTCATGGCTTTACATTTCACAATGCATTAAATGTTATTATTGGTTGTGGACATTTTATTCTCAGTAAGCTGATACTTATTTATGGCTTTTTATGAGTTAAATTAAACAACTAGTAAATCTTTTCTAATGTAATTTACTTGGATGGGTTTGAAAAAGAACTTTTATAGTGATGTAATATCTCCAATGCCAAAAACATCATATAAAGAAATCTCTGTTATTAGATACAATCAAGTTTGTTTCTGGAATAACTGTATCATCTGAACACTTGAGAATTGTGTAGCTTTCCCCAATCTAATTTAACCTTACAGATATCAGACTTTTTATAGTTTTTCACCACTAACCTTCCCCAAGGAGTAGGTATGAGTGTATCATAGGTCAGAAGAGATTGAAGAGTTCTTTAAAAATTTAAAGCTCCCTGAATTAAATTACTCTTGTATTTTTACACTAAGCAATATTTCATCTTTACAATTTTATTGTAGAGTAATCAATTCCCCACAAAATTGACAATAAGCTTAGCTGTCACTTGTTTACTATCAATGTGACAGTAAGGGTTGTCTCAAAATTAGGAAAATCAAGATCATTTAAATTTTAAGATTGTGGAGGGGCAGAGATGTTCTAACCAAAAATATGGTTGTGGGTGACTAACCACAGTGCTTAATTGCATAATGCATTTGAGCTAAGCCACTGAAAATCCTAGTTAAAAATGCAAATATCTTTTGGATAAAAGGACATGAGACAAATAATAACAATAATACTCTTTTTAATCCTCCTATACTAACACCCTGAAAATGAAAATAAAACTATCTGCATTTAATAGACAAAGAACAAAGGCTGAGGTTTATACAACACAAGAAATAAAGCTTCTGTAAAGCTTTTTTCAAGAAATAAAGCTTCTTTCATGTTTCAAATCACAGCAGTAGACCCTATGCCCCTTGCTTTCTGAAGGGGATTGGTTCCAGATCCACACTGAACACCAAAACCCATAGATGCTCAAGTCCTTTATATAAAATGGGGTAGTATTTGCATGTAACCTATGCATATCTTCCCACAGGCTTTAAATCACCCCTGAAAGCTCAAAGTCTTAGTCGCTCAGTCGTGTTCAACTCTTCGTGACCTCTTGGACTGTAGCCCGACAGATTCCTCTGTCCACGAAATTCTCCAGGAAAAGAATACTGGAGTGGGATTTTCTTCTCCAGGGGAATCTTCATGATCCAGGGGTTGAACCCAGATCTCTTGCATTGCAGGCAGATTCTTTACTGTGTGAGCTATCAGGAAGTCCTTAAATTGAGAGGGAAGCCCCTCTCAATTACTTATAATATTGAGTACTCTGTTCAGTTCAGTTCACTCAGTCGTGTCCGACTCTTTGCGACCGCATGAATCGCAGCATGCCAGGCCTCCCTGTCCGTCACCAACTCCCGGAGTTTATTAAAGCTAAGCAAACAGTTACCAGTATGAAACAAATTCAGTTTTGGCTTTGGGAAATTTATGGATTTTTAAAAAATATTTTTTATCTGAGGATGGCTGAATCTGCAGATGTATAAGCTGCAGATGAGGCAGGCCGACTATACATATGCTATGCTGCCTCTCAATTTAATGACATCATTAACTCTATATGTCAGCATCAGTCACAAACAGAATTTCCCCTTGAACAACACGAGTTTTAACTGCACAGGTCTACTTATATGCAATTATTTTTTCAATAGTAAATTCTATAGTACTACATGATCCTATAAGTTAGGGTTTTCATCTGTGTAGAGGGTTGGCACCACTACCCCTTGTACTGTTCAAGGGTCAGTGGAAAGAGATTCAAACAGATTCAATTCCATTCATTTGATAGTTACAAAACTTACCAGAGACATGTTTAAATAAAAGGAATATGCCAAAAGCACACTGGAAGCATAGAGAAGGGCATGATTAACTTGGTTTGAGGGTGGGGTCAATAAAGTCTTTAAAGGTCACTATTAGAGAGTAAATAAAATTTGAGGTATTAGAGGGGGAAACATGCTCAGAAGGAAATAGTACTCAGAACTGATTACTGGAAATGAGTTAAAAAAAAAAAAATAGGTAAAAGTCTACAAAGAATAACATGCCACCCAAGAGGGAGCATCCAGTAATACACTGCTTTATAGCAGGAATTGGAAAATGATGACCCTAATGACCTGAAACAAATAGTTATTTCTCCAGCAAAGATGGATTCATTCAAGATCAGCAAAGAATTGCATTCTGGGGTCTGCAACCACGGCAAGCCTCATGCAAATTTCCGCACATAGCAAGGGAAGGAGAACACTTATATAGAGACAAAAAGGAGTTTGGGAGAGCTATAGCATACAGAGTGCATAACTTTTCATTGGCTAGGCCCTTGGGAGGTGGGGTTAGGAGTCTTCTTCCTATTGAGTTCTCCTGTTCGAAGAGATTGTGAGAGCTCCTCCCTTCTGGTATATCAACTCTATGTAACTGAGGCTTCAGATTATTAATTTTTTACAGCCCATAGGTCAAGTCCAGTCTGTGAACTGTTTTTATATTGTTCCATGAACTGATTAATTTTTATATTTTTAAAGACTATCAAAATAATCAAAGAATAGTGATATTCTATGGCACAAGATATCCAAAATATTTACTCTCTGGTCTTTTACAAAAGAATCTTGCTGAATCTATGTTTTCTATACAAGAGTTAAGGTTCTAAGAGAATCAGTGAGGAAATGGGACAGTTGGATCAAGGAAAAGGAAAAAGGAAAAAAGTAATTCAAGGAAAAAGGTACAAGGACAAAATTAACCTATTTTGTAAGTGTGTCTTATAAAGTAGGAATACAAATAATAAAGAAGTCTTAAACATGAGCTCAGTTAAGGCAAAAAGAGATTCAAAAGAGGAAAATATTTTTTCTTTATCAAAGCTTTACTTGTTGTACCAATAATTCTCAACATGCTATACTCACTTATTTCTCACCTGAGTTCCATATATATATATATATATATATATAGCTAATTGTTCATTTCATATTTTTATTAAGATATCTGATTCATATATCCAAAATTATAATTATTCTATCACTCCTCAAAGAGTCATACTCCAGTATTTATCTTAGACGAGTGCTACCACCCAAATTTTTACATTAAATGTATCCTCAACAATTACTTCTCCTTTGTCCACATTTCAAACAATCTTTAAATCCTGTTGATTTTGCCTATTAATATCTTTCAAACCAATTCATATCTCTTCAATTCAAAACCAGTACCTTAGGCTAACAGAAGACATCTTACCTTGGTCACTGCGTTCATTGTATAACTGTTTTCACCTATATACTCTCTAATCCATTTGCAAAAAAAGAAAAGTTTTGAAATATACCTTCCAGATAAAGGATTTATACATGGAATATATAAAGAAATCTCAGGACTCATTAATAAGAAAACAATTTTAAAAGGACAAACAACTTAGACACTTCTCAATAAGATATATAATCAGGCAAATCAGCATATGAAATGATGGTCAATATATCACTACTCAGGGAAATTCAAATCAAAATGATAATCACAAAACACCCACTAGAATAACAATAAAGCGCCTGACCTACCAAGTGTTTACAAGAATGAGGGACAACAGTAACTGTTATGTTTTGCTGTCGAAACACAAAATGACACAGATACCAACTTCTGAAAACTGTTTGGAGGTATCTTATAGGATTAAGTGTATGTTATAGAATCTAGCAACCCCACTTCTAGGCATTTTTCTAAGTGAAATATACCCACATGTCAACAAAAAATAATGTTCACAAGGGCATTATTTTGTAATAGCAATAGCCCACCAATGGGGAATAGATGACCACACTGTGACATACTATGAAATCTCTTCACCAATAAAAAGGAAATATGAAGACAGCAACATGAACGAATCTCAAACTCATCATAAGTAAAAACAGTTAAATGCTTAATGCTACATATTGTTATCATTTCATCTACATAAAATTCAAGAAAGGTCAAAATTATGACACCATATAGATCCCATTGATTGCTTGGGCTTGAAAGTGAAAATGGATATATTATTAATAGTCTGCTAGGGTTGCCATAACAAAGTACCACAGGTTGGGAGGCTTAAATAACAGAAATTATTTTCTCACAGTTCTGGAAGCTAGATGTCGGAGATTAAGGCATCATTGGCAGAGCTCATTTCTTCTGAGGCCCCTCACCTTGGTTTATAGACATTAACCTTCCCCCTTTATCTGCACATGCTTTTCCCTCTGAGTGTTTCTCTATCCTAATCACTTCTTCTTTTGAACACGCTAGCCATATTTGATTAGGGCTCCTATATATGACCTCATTTTAACATAATTGCCTTATAATACAGTCACATTCAGAGGTACTGGAGGGGGTTAAGACTTCAACATTCGGCCTATTACTGGGGGAATCAATTTCAAAGGGATAAGGGAAAACGTTTTAGGGTAATGAAAACTTTATAACACGTTTGTGGTAGAGGTTACATGATTGGAAGCGATGATTAGAAGAATATTTTATAGTTAAAAAGGGTGAATTTTACTTTATGTATAATGTACCTCTGAAAGCTAAAAATACTTCAGGAATCAAACTTTAAGGTTTCACCACTTTGAGTTAAGCTTTACTATAAAAATGAAATGCTAGTTTGAATGTGAATAAAGTCTTCTTAAGTATTTCATATTTTTTTAATTGTCTAGATCAAAGACAATCTACATTTACCAGAAAGCATTAGACTTCTCTTTATTTTGGTTTACCATGAAGTCCTCTTTGTATTTGGTTCTCATTATAATTTGTAAAAGTAAAGCACTCAGAAAATGCTCAATTCATATAGGCTCAATTGCAGCAGATGTTCCTAGAACTCCTAGTTTGGGGTAACAAAGCAAATCAAAATTTCATTTTTCTAGATTTCTATAGCTTATCATCCACTTTCATAAACTTGGGGATTACAAATCCAATGAAATTGTCATTTCAGAAAAGGATAAAAATTGCCTGGATGTTTTCTCCTGTTCTCTCCTACATGTTCCCTGGTACCTTCTGGCTTTGGTGTCCTGGAGGTGGTCCTCTGATCATGCCAGTGCTGGCACTATCTACAGTAAGAAGAATCCTCAGGTCACTCTTCTCTCAGCCCATGGCTACTTATTACGGGAATTACAAGTCTAAGTTCCACTATCAGTCTATCCTTATTCCCTCCAAGAAACTGTTGCTAGAACTCCTGCATTGTTCAAATTGGTTGAGGCAGCTTTTTAAATCAAGATTTTATAAACATTGATTTTAAATTTTGGTAGGGCTCTAACTTTTATCCATATTCTGGGTTCGACTATGGTGATAACCACTTACTCAACACATCTCTATTGCCTGTTAACATACCTCACTTTCCTGGAAGCATGAATTAGTTCCCACTTTTTAACATCTGAATTATTTTCCCACTTTCTTTCTCCTATGTCCCAGCTACACCTATTCCATATTCCCACAATCTAGCCACGTTTCCTCACATGATATGACTTAGGTAACAGTTTACTTACTAGTTCATTGCAAAATCCAAGGAGTAGCACTAAGAAAAGAGGGGCTTAGAGTTCAATAAGTAAAAGGATGGGCAGACTAGAAACCAGATATGTTGGTGAGCATGAGGTAGATGCTTGTCAGGAGTTCACCATCACTTTACTGGATAAAGTTTTTACATATATAGAACCCAGAATTGAGATGATGTGCTTGCAGGTAATTAAGATATATCAATGCAGATTTTAACACCCAGAATAAATAAGCCTTTATAATGGGTAGGCTTCAAATAAGTAGAATAAGAGATGGAGGCTCTTAAAAGGAAACTAGGAGCAAATACCAGTCAGAGATTCAGACTGAGAGCATCAAATTCCTGTCTTCAGAAAAGAAGGCCAAGTCACTGGGCAAGGTTTAGGAAACAAACCCTCATTTGTATGGGTTAGTAAAAGGAGAGCAAAATTTCTGATCTCATGGTGGTGGTTTAATCACTCAGTCGTGTCCAACTCTTGTGACGCCATGGACTGTACCCTGCCAGGCTCCTCTGTCCATGGGATTCTCCAGGCGAGAATACTGGAGTGGGTTGCCATTCCCTTCTCTGATCTCATAGGAACTAGAAAACTAGCAGACTTAACCACATTTCCTCAGTTACCCTCACCCACACATTTTGAGAAAGATCACTTTAACTATTGTAAAATAATAGAAGCCTACTATAATAGCTTCTTAAAAATACCTGGATCTTTTCTTAATAAGCTCATTTTAAAAATATTTCAAGAATGTTCTTCCACATACACTATATGAAACCCTACTGCTGGAGTCACATTTATGTTAGGTAAGAAAGAATCCCAGGATTTCTATTTAAGCAGTATTATGACATTATACTTAAACCTCTATTTACTGCAGCTAAATAACTCAACTTCTTTTAAAGTCTTCTCTCAATTACATAACCTACATCTTGCCCAGAAAAAGGTTAAAAAATGAAAAATGATAACTTTAAGATGTCATCTTAAGATGTAGATAAGTTTGTATCCATTCATGTGTTTGTCTATAATTTATAATACAATATATTTTTCTATGAATGGATACATTAAGATGCAACAAGTCAGTCTTCTCTCATCTCTTTTTCTCCTTTATCTAAAAAGATTCCTAGGATAAAAGATAGTAAATATTTATAGGAGAAATACATAATGTTAATACAGGCATGCTTCATTTTATTGTCCTTCTCTTTATTGCATTTTGTTGACATTTTATTTTTTACAAATTCAAAGTTCGTCATCAAGCAACTGTATCAGCACTATTTTCCCAATAGTATTTTCTTGATTCATGTCTCTGTGTCAAATAGTACTTCAAGTTCTTTCTTCAGTATTATATTTGTTATGGTGATCTGTGATCAATAATATTTTATGTTACTATTGTAATTGGTTTTGTATTTATTTAGCCTTAAAGTATTTTTAATTATAGTATATACATCCTATAGACATAACGTTATTGCATACTTAATACTGTTCAGTTCAGTTCAGTTCAGTCGCTCAGTCGTGTCCGACTCTTTGCGACCCCATGAGTCGCAGCACGCCAGGCCTCCCTGTCCATCACCAACTCCCAGAGTTTACTCAGACTCACGTCCATCGAGTCAGTGATGCCATCCAGCCATCTCATCCTGGGTCGTCCCCTTCTTCTCCTGCCCCCAATCCCTCCCAGCATCAGAGTCTTTTCCAGTGAGTCAGCTCTTCACATGAGGTGGCCAAAGTACTGGAGTTTCAGCTTTAGCATCAGTCCTTCCAAAGAAATCCCAGGGCTGATCTTCAGAATGGACTGGTTGGATCTCCTTGCAGTCCAAGGGATTCTCAAGAGTCTTATCCAACACCACTGTTGGCGCTCAGCCTTCTTCACAGTCCAACTCTCACATCCATACATGACCACAGGAAAAACCATAGCCTTGACTAGACTGACCTTAGTTGACAAAGTAATGTCTCTGCTTTTGAATATGCTATCTAGGTTGGTCATAACTTAATACTGTAGCATTATATAAATATAACTTTTATATGCATTGGGAAACCAAAATATTTTATGACTCATTGTATTGCAATGTTCTTTGTATTTCAGTAGTTTGGAACCAAACTCATAAGATATCCAAGGTATGCTTATACTTAACATACCCTTGCAAGCATTATGCCTGCCTTATTAGTCCCTGAAGAGTAAAGAAAATATTTATCTTTATGTGAGTATTACGTTTTTTTCTGTTTGTGTGACTATCACTTGCACAGTTGTGTGCATATATGACATTTCTCCAACTCACTCTTTCCAAAGTTTCTAATTTTTAGTACCTCTACCTAAAAAGTAAATGAATTTGCATTCAAATTATCTAAGAGTATAAAATGTTAACTCTGTATACTTATAATATTTTTATAAAACATGCATTAAAGATGAGCTAATTATTTATATATATATTTAAATGTTGCTGTAAAATATGACGATTACCTAAAATTTTAAACAAATGTAGTTCATTTTCTCAAAACAGTGACTGAGTTGGAATTTTTAGGCGAAAACTATCATCACATTGATTATAGAATATAATTTATGTAATTTTTATATTAAGTCAGTTTTATCCAGTTCACACTCAAGAAAAAAAGGGCTTTGGAGAAAAAGAATATACTAGAGTGTGTGTAAATTGATCCAATTATCTGTGGGAATATTTTTTTGAGTAATATAATATATAGATATATATAAAAATACATCATAAAAAAGTGACAGGTGAAAAAAAAAAGTGACAGGTACAAATATTTACATATAAATATCCATGAACAATTGTTGACAATGACAAAGGAGCTGGAAATAACTTAAATGTTCATCAAAATGTAAACTGTTAATTAAATGGTCATATATTGAAATGCTGATATAGTGCAGTTATCATCATTGCTAAAGGTGTTGAGTGCGTGTAGAGAGAGTAGAAAACCAATAAATATGTTGGTTATATGTTGTTTATCATAAATAGTTAATTATGTACATAAAATTTGAGAAACCTGAGCCATCTCTGGAGATTATGTCTTTGGAAGAGAGCTGATAAGAAAACACAGAATGGTAAAGACATACAAAAATATTTTCCTTGATAATAAACCTTGTGTCTCCTGACAGTGATTATTGTTGCTATCCAGAAGACAGAGACAATTATTTCCCAAAAAGAAATATGGTATTCAAAACTTTAAAGAAATCGGTTACTACTTATTCTAACAAACACAAAGGCAGTGGAGAGTTTTTATATATTCAAATGCAACTACCAGCTTTCATATCTGTCTCTCTATGTACAGATTCTGCTTGCTAACAACTGTAACTATTTTTTAATTTTTCCATTATCTTATCTATGTCTCTCTTATCACCACACTACTGAGTCTCATTTTTTTGCATCTCACATTTAAATTTCTCCAGAGCAAGTGTCTGTTGGGGTTGAAAATCACCCACTAATCTATTATTCTCAGAAGACATTATCATCATGATGTCATGATCAGATAATGAATGCCTGATTATTTGAGTTTTGCCTCTAAGAGTTGTGTATAAACAATTAAAACCCATGAAATATAATCATAGCAGAATATTTTTGTTCTACCACATTCTTTAAAAATTATTCTGTAGGTATCTCTTCTACCCTTGGATAAAAACTTTGGCAAATGACATGATTTTCCAGAATCCTCCTAGGTGATGGAAAATTCTAAATTACCTATGTCAGAAAACACAGCCTTGATTTAGAAATAATCTTATATGCATCCCAATATATTACTTTGCTGCAACCTGAAACTAATACATCATGTCAATTATATTTCACTACAAATAAAATTAAGTAAATAAAATAAAGTTTTAGACATCAACAAATCACTTAATGGAAGTGCCATTTACTTATTCAAGAAAGATAGGGCAGGGATAGGTTAAAGGAAGGCATAGAAATTAGTAATTTGCTTGGAATATGTTAAATTTATGCTGTTATTTCAGGATCCAAGTAACCTCCATAGCAACTAAGTAACTGGATATAGATTCTACAGTTTAGGAGAGAGGTCATTGATGGAGATATTAATTTAAAAGACATCAGTTTATAGATAACATTTCAAGCCAGAAATAGCCCAGAGAACAAGTAAGGGAAAAAAAGAGCAGGGAGGGGGTCTGAGAAACAAGTTTTGAGATACTCCAATCCTTAGGAGTGCTGAAGGATGAAGATTCAGAGATGGAGAAGGAGAGAGAGCAGCCATGAGACAGAAAAATGGAGAGATTTACTGTTCTTTGGGCCAAGAGAATAAAAGCATTTAAAGAAGCATAGAAAAGAAAGCAGCTATTTAAAAAGCCAGAGTCTCTATGATTCACAATCACATTCTTTAAAAAACAATAAGCCACATGTATTTGCCCATGTTCCATAGCTGTTCTCTTCCGTTTATTTGTGTTTCGTGTTTGCTTCCTGTTGTCAGTTTCATCTGTGCTTTGGTTATCATTTAATAAGATGATTATAACAGCAAGTTAGTTCAACATAGTGCTAAAGAAGAACCAGAGACTGATTTTGTTTTTGTTTTTTTCTTTTTTCTGTGATGCAGGGATTTGAAAAATTGTTGTACAAATGCATGGCTGGATTCCACACATGCCTTTCAATATGGGGACCACAGAGGAAGAAACATTATGTAAAGATAACATTTGAAATAATGTCATCCATGCAAAGGCATCCATAGAAGTTCACAAGGGAGTAAATATACATATTAGGAGGGGGACTTATAACATTTGAAAAGGGCAATACATTCATCTTTATTTAGTCTTTCTGTGAAGGAAAAGCAACCTATATTTTGATACATTTCCAGGTATGATGATGGAATGTAAACAAGGAGAAAAACCAGCCTATTTCCGAAATGGCTATAAATCTTATATTTGATACATCTGAAAATATTGGAGACATGGCTTGAACTACTTGGAAAAGAACTCAATATCTTTATAATTACAGGTTTTTCTCTATTAATATGAATTTATTAGATGCTTAATGCCTTGTGTTGAATGAGTCAGTAATGAAGCATACTTAATGCAATTTGGCTGCTTCTAGACATAAATGAGAGATACTCTTATGCCCAGATATAGCTGAATTACTGCAGAAGTTACAGATTAAAATTGTCAAATATCTTTAAAACATTTTCTGTGATTATCTGCCCCAAATCAGGAAATCTGGGTACAATTTAGACTGATAACTAAGTGCTTGAAAGACACGGTACATAACAACTTTTAGCTACAATAATGACACCAATGGAGACACTCAGATACGGACCTACAGACCAGTTCTGCTGTCTAGAATGGAAAAGCATTTAGGACTTTTGTTACCACATTATCGTTTTGAGTTCTCAGGTCCAATGCATTGCAGCTTTCATTTCTTCTTAGAAAACAGATTCACAATTTTGATGCCTCCCACTTTAAATTTTCATATGTATTTAATTTTTTAAACCAAACTTTTCACTAACAGCATAGAAAAATCAGAGTCCAGCATAAAATGTCATATGCTCTCTGGTTTCTATTATATAATTAGCCTGTTTTTGTCCTATTAAAAATTTTAATAATAAAAATATGATGTTTATTGTTAACCAATTTGTAAGTGATATCATTGGATGTCTTAGGGTACCAAACTAATCTGGTATGAAAAACAGTCCCCAGTAAGCTACAGTGATGTGGCATTTGCCTTTCATAAAACAGGGTAAGCGGTATGAATGGACCCTGTTGCAAAATGTCTGCAGTTTTCCCAAATGGTTTTGCCAATATTACACCCTTAAGAGCAATTTATGAAGCTGCTTTGATCATTCTTTTTGTTTTCTCACAGCAAATGGGGTGTTAGCATCAATCATCATATTAACATTTTAGTGAATTAGAATAGATAACAGGTGAAATGGAGAATAAACAAATCATTTACACAAAATAAGAGAGAAGTAGTCTATCTCACTCCATTCATATTCCATTGAATCCTCCTAATCATATGGCCATGCCTAGTTAGGAGGAAGGCTGGGGAATACCTTTTTTAGCTTGGAAGTCAAGTGCATTTAAAAATATTTTGGTACAGGAGAAAGAGAGAATGGATTTCGTGGGGAAAAAACAGAACTATGCCACAAGGCTATCTGAGAGCCAATGATTTGATTACGTTTCAACTCCTAATCTCTTAAACCCAAGAGAGCCTATAGATAATAAATGTTAGTTATTTTAAGCTACCAAGTCATGTATGGATGTGAGAGTTGGACTGTGAAGAAAGCTGAGCGCTGAAGAATTGATGCTTTTGAACTGTGGTGCTGGAGAAGACTCTTGAGAATCCCTTGGACTGCAAGGAGATCCAACCAGTCCATTCTGAGGATCAGCCCTGGGATTTCTTTGGAAGGAATGATGCTAAAGCTGAAACTCCAGTACTTTGGCCACCTCATGCAAAGAGTTGACTCATTGGAAAAGACTCTGATGCTGGGAGGGATTGGGGGCAGGAGGAGAAGGGGACGACCCAGGATGAGATGGCTGGATGGCATCCCTGACTAGATGGATGCGAGTCTGAGTGAACTCCGGGAATTGGTGATGCACAGGGAGGCCTGGCATGCTGCGATTCATGGGGTCGCAAAGAGTCGGACACAACTGAGCGACTGAACTGAACTGAAGACCACAGTAATTTGTTAAGCAGCAGGAGATAACAAATACAAGCTCCTTTATATCTTGCCTCAGAGCTCCTTTCAATTACATGTGCAAAGCTCTTTCAGCTTCAACTGCTCTTCTCCATTAACTGGCCTTCTGCACTCTAGGGAGTACCTTTGACTTTCTGCTCTCTGCTCCGGCAGATGCACTTACCTTCTCCCTGGTTATATAGCGTATACCTTAAAGCTGTAGGTGATTTCTCTCTATTGTATTTTAGGGTTTATGGGTATACATTTTCAGTTAGTTTTTATTTTTGATGTTGTCCAAAAATTTTTAGGTGAGGAGTCATATTTTCCTTTTTATACTCTCCATTCCACAAAGGAAATCAAAGACGTTAAAAAAACTATGTCACACTGCCATCTTCCAAGAATTGCTCTATGCATGTTGTTAAAATTCACCAGATCTTGCCAAATTGCTCTTCAGACTGGTATACTCACTAGATCTGCTGAAACCACGTTCAATTACTCAACACTCTTGGCAGCAGCAGGAAATGTCAGATTTTAATTTTTTTTTCAGTTTGCTAGATGTAGGATAGTATCTAACTGTGGTTAGATTTTCATTTCCTTTCCTAGTATATCTGTAGTCTTAAAAAAAAATGAACTTATTCATTGCTTGCTCTCTCTTTTGAGCCATTTGCCTTTATTGATCTCAGTGATTATTCTATTTTGGAAATTAATGTTCTGTTATTGGATTCATTGTAAATATCTTTGCTAAGACTTCAGCTTTTGTTTTGATCTTTAATAATAAAAAATTTTGTAGAAAAATTATCATAATGTTAAATTTATTCATATTTTATTTTAAATGTGTTCTGTTTGCTCCTTTTCAATATGTTTTCCCTTGTCTGCACTTATACTCTTCCAAATACTTTTAAGTTTTGCTTTTAAAATTCAGATTCTTAAAATGAAGTAGAATTGATACAAGTTCTGCATTTTTTTAAATAATCATTTTATTTTTCAATTTATAATTTAATAAATTATTCTGATAGTTTATAAAAATGAAGCTTAATTAGTCAAAATTGAATTAATCTTAATCCAAGGTTCAATATGTATTATCATACATCTTGGTATGAGATAACACATTTTTTTTAAATAGACTTTTTTTTTAAAGCAGTTTTAGCTTCACAGGAAAATTGAGTGGAAGTCTCAGAGAGCTCCCATTATATTCCCTACCCCACACATTTGTATCTTGTCTCACTAACATTCTTTGGAAATTAACAGTGAAATCCTTTTTTTGACCTTTTTCACCATCCCAAAGAGTTGCATATTGCTCAAAAGCAGTTTGTTTTCACTGGTCAGTAAAACTGTTCATTTGTTTTTTATCATTTGCCAAAATGGTACTTTGGGCTTTCAGGATTGCAGGACTATTGGAGTCAAACACAGCAGGTACTCAAGTGTTCAGTAATGGCCAATCTTAAGAATTCACTCCTTCAGTAGAAATTTATATTATCTTACACAATGTAAAGTTAGGAAGACATTTGGAAAATGTTTTATTAAAACTATAAAGCAACTTATAAAAGCATTAAACATTTTGAACAATTCCACACAGGAGGGAAAAGTACTTAAAAGTACTGATATTTTATGAATATCCTTTTTATGTTTTTTTTTCCCCAAAGTGATTAGGTCTAGCCTGAAGGAAATTTGATTTCTGTTCCACATAAATCTGCATTAGTATATTAGTTTCAGAGTTTGAGGGTTTTTTTCTCTCTGCTTTTCCAGGAATAGATCAATAGTTTCTTAGAGGAATTATGAAATGTATTATCTTACAAAACACACATCAATTTGCTGCCCCGTTTAATTTTTTCTTATAGCCTTAGGCTAACTTACTGTGAATGGAGTAAACTTGATTATTTAGTATTGAGGATTGGTAATAACAGTTATAATTACAGGACACAAAGTCTTATTCATCTATCATTTATTTCAGAAATCACATTTTTCTAGAAATGCAATAATTTCACAGAACATTAAAATGGAAACAAATTATAAAATTGATTTAACACAGATAATTTTCTAAATAACATGTTGCTTTCATTCAAATTGGAACTGCTTCAAGGTTTGAAAACATTGGTCAATGCTTATTTTTGTGTTTGTTTCTTAGATCTCTTTATCTTTTATGTTGAAAATACAAGAACCAATATGATGCTAAGTTGAGATGTTTCATATTTAAATTTTGATTTAATATGATCAAGTCATTTTGTTCAAGAAAAAGTCTGTAGGATTTTTATGTTTGACATATATTGATGGATATATTAATTTTATAAGCAATCTGTAGATTTTACAAAAAAAATCATATGATCAAATATTTCTAAGTACTGGAAAAATAAAGTCATAGTTATTCAATTCAGTTCTTAATTGTCAAATTTATTAGAAATGGTATATATGGATATATATCAACCTTTCAAAAGTAGGGTATAAAATGATAACAATTTTTATTTCCCGAAAGTACTCAACTGTGCAATGTTACGTAAGACGTGCTTCTTCTAGAAAAAGCTTTTGGAAAGTTATGTGCTGTATATGATAGGTAATCTAAATAATAGAGTAACTTGAAAATGTTGTATTGTTATTTAATATGCCAATAATCTGAAATTGTTTTATTCTTTAATACACCATCTGCTTTGTATTATTCTCCTCTGGATATATATTTCTATTTCATTTAAGGTGGATTTCACCATCTCCCATACTTTTCTCTGTAAATTTTGTATCTTAAAGTGATAGGCTATGCATATTGTTGAACATGCATAATGCCAGTCACATGTTTATTGAGACCAAAGATACTTAAGCAAAGTGAAGTGAAGTGGCTCAGTCATGTCCGACTCTTGGTGACCCCATGGACTGTAGCCTACCAAGCTTCTCAGTCCATGAAATTTTTCAGGCAAGAGTACTGGAATGTGTTGCCATTTCCTTCTACAGGGGATCTTCCCAACCTAGGGATCGAACCCCGGTCTTCCACACTGCAGGCAGACACTTTACCATCTGAGCCACCAGGGAAGCCGTTTGCATACTTAAGCAAAGGAGTATTAAAAATGCCATATATGAAGTACTCTTACATACTCGACTACATACCTGTCAGTTTAGTATCTGTGTTTTTGAAATAAAATTTTAATTTTAGAGCAATTTTAAATAGAAAAAACTCATAGGACAGTACAGAGAATTATTAACATCTTAATAATTAACATGTGTATGGTACATTTGTTAGAATTAAAGAGCCAGTACTAATATATTAACACTAATGAAATACTTAGACTTATTTTTTTTTTTTTTTTAGTTTTGAGCTAATGTCCTTTTTCTGTTTCAGGATCTTATCCAGTATATCCACATTTATTAATCATGTCTCCTTAAGCATCTTTTGGCTTTGACAGTTTCTGAATTTCCTTGCTCTTGATAGTCTCTCAATTTTCAAGGAGTGTTGGCCAGGTAAATAACAGACTATCCTCCATCTGGAATTGTCACCTATTTTTCATTTTGATTAGTTGGGAGTGCCTGCAGCCGCCAGGCACCTCTGTCCATGGATTTTTCTAGGCAAGAACTCTGGAGTGGGTTGCCATGTCCTCCTCCAGGAGATCCTCCTGATCCAGGAATGAACCCACATTTCTTGTGTCTCCTGAACTGATAGGTGAATTCTTTACCATTGAGCCACCTGGGACTGGAGTCAAAGTGCCATTTCATCACATTGTATGTTAAGGGTCAAAACAAACAGATGAAAAGAAAAAACCCAACTCTCCTGAGTGATTTAAAAGAATACCTCAAGCATAAAGCACAGGACTTGGCATAGTGGGTATTAAATAACCATACTGAACTGAAACTGAATCAATGGATAGAAATGCTAATGTCCTGGATAAGCATCACACATTGCAAGATGTCAATCCTTGCCAAACTGATTTTTTTTTCAAGGGAAGCAAATAGTATAAAATATGAGGTTCGTTAGGTGACAGTCAGAGCCCTGAAGATGTAGATGACCTTAACTTTGAAATTTTAATAATATCAATGGGATTTTTGGTTTATTTCTTTAAATTAGCAGTATATAGTTAAGAACATTTTTTAAAACAAGGGAATGTGGGTGAAAAACCACTGCCCCTGCTATATCTTACAGCATTTTATGAAGTTAAAATAATTACACCATGGGTACTAGAGTATGATTAAAAGAAAAAGTGGAATAAAAAGGGGGTGCATGCATGCTAAGACACTACAGTTGTGTCCGACCCTTTGTGACTCTGTGGACTGTAACCCAGCAGGCTCCTCTGTCATGGGATTCTCCAGGCAAGAATACTGGAGTGGGTTGCCATGCCCTCCTCCAGGGGATCTTTCCAACCCAGGGATTGAACCTGTCCTTGTCTTTTAAATCTCCTGCAATGACAGGATAGTTCTTTACTACTAGTGCCACCTGAGAAGTACACTATCAAAATGACTTGTCAGTAGTGATGTGGACCTTGATCACCCAGCTGAAAGCATGTCTGTCAGATCTGTAGCTGCAGAGTTAACTCTTTTTTAGACCCATTTATGCTGTAGTCTGTGTAGAAGTCACTGCGCATAGCTGGTACTTACTCTGAGGGAGTTATACTCCTCCTCCTTGAGGGTAGTGTATCTGCACAAATTACTTGGAATTCTGAACAGATTTGTTTCTTTTCCTCCATTTATTATTTTTATTTCTTTAGGTATATCAGTAGGAGCTTGTAGATATTTAGTTTAGAGTGTGAGTACAACGCAATATCATAATATTCATTGCGCTTCTCATGCTGTTGGCTGTTGGGAGCTCTGTTACTGGCTCCAATGTTCCTTTGTTATTCCCATCATTGTTCAAACTGTTCCTTTGTTTAGCATCTTCTTACGTTTTGACACTATAGGATACTCCAGGCTTATCTCCTAAATAGACTTTGCATAGAATTGGCCATTTCTCTAAGAAGCCTTGTTCCTTTTATTTGAGAATGGAATTAGAAACATTAGTGTGGTGAGTACTCTTGTGCCACTGAGGCTTCTTTGTTTTAGGTCTTATCAGCTGAAAGGAATTATATTTGCTTGTGTATACTAACTAGGTTATATACAGATATCTATAAATACTTCTGCATGTAACAATCTGTATAATTTAACACTGAGGCCTCCCACTTGAATCCATTACCACATGAATCATTCTACCCACTTCCCCATGCTTATCTGAAAATTCCACTGTGTGAGACACTTTATTTCTGCCATGTACCATCCATTTGCTTAACTGTTCAAATCTAAAGTATGTAAATAACAGTATCAGAATTGTTAACCCCATACACCATGAAAAATAATTACAGCAACTGTAATGGTCATGTGCAGTTTTTGTTGTTGATAGTAATTTTTTGTCTTTAGCATTACAGATTCCACTTTTTTCATAAATACTTAGGCAAGTGCATATGTTCCCTAGCTACTTCAGTGGCACTGTTTCATACATTTATAATACAGATTGATGAGTCACATTTTTCACTCTATCCTGGAATCCTCCAATCTCCAAAATGATTTTTTAAATTTGCATACATTGAGGTTCACTCTTTATGCTGTAAGATTCTATCAGTTCAGTTCAGTCGCTCAGTCATGTCCAACTCTTTGTGACCCCATGGACCTCAGCACACCAGGCTTCCCTGTCCATCATCAACTCCTGGAGACTACTCAAACTCATGTCTATCACGTCGATGATGCCATCTAATCATCTCATCCTCTGTCATCCCCTTCTCCTCCTGCCCTCAGTCTTTCCCAACATCAGGGTCTGATGAGTTGTGATCCAATGAGTCAACTCTTCGCATGAGGTGGCCAAAGTACTGGAGTTTCAGCTTCTCCATCAGTCCTTCCAGTGAATATTCAGGACTGATTTCCTTTAGGATGGACTGGTTGGATCTCCTTGCAGTCCAAGGGACTCTCAAGAGTTTTCTCCAACACCACAGTTCAAAAGCATCAATTCTTAGCCACTCAGCTTTCTTTACAGTCCAACTCTCATAGCCATACATGACCACTGGCAAAACCATAGCTTTCAAAGTGTAAAATTCTATAGCTATAGGCTAACGCCTATCATCATATAACCACTATTTTACAACATCATAAAGTATCATAAGAGGTAGTACTATACCCTAAAAAATCCCCTGAATGTTACCTATTCAAGCTTTCCTTCTTTTGTCTCAAATCCTTTGCAACCACTGACCTTTTCATCATCTATACTTTTTCCAGAATTTTGTACTCTAGTTGGAATCATATAGAATGGAGCACTTTGAGTCTTACTTCTTTCACTTAGAAATATGCATATAAGGTCCATCCATGCCTTTTTCTCTCTTGATAGCTCATCTGTTATCCATCAGTTATAGTTTATTATCCATCAATCATGATTTCTTCAATCACAGTTTGTTAAGGAAAACAGAAGCGACTGGATATTCTCTACATATTAAATATTTTAATGTAAGGAAACTGGTGCTTTCACAGTCCTAGGAACAGCAAAGGAAGCAATCAGCTAGTTTAGAAGCTGTTTACAGCACCAAGATTTGTGTTTGACCAGATGCTATGAAAGGCCATTGCTAGTCTAAAGAATCTCTAGGAAACTGATAACAATTCTCCCAAACTGCAGGTTCTCAAATCCTCACTAGGTTGCTCTTGTGAATCTCATCTCTGCTCAGAAGTAGGTTTAGTAATACCACAGGGGAAAAAAAAGAAGAAGAAATGACTCTTTCTTTTGTAATGCCTTCTAAATCTCTGGGAATTTCCTCTCTTAGTAAACTAATCCAGATTCTAGGAAAAGTGATTCTAGAAAATTTTGTTTCTCACTTTCTTCCATAGTTTTATAGATAATATAGAAGTGGAGTGATATTGAGTTGGTTAGTGATAATCCAGCATAAGAAGCTTAAAAAGTAGAGTAACTAAAAGAAAATTAGAGTGAAGTACTTAGTCTCATATCTGCTATCCTGGCTTCTCTTGCATTATTATTTCCTCTGTATTTTCCATATTATTTCAGTCTCTGTTATTGGATAGGTCTTTTCGGTGGGTTATATACTTCCCATCGATACCTGGTTTTAATTTATTTTAGAGAATGTTATACTTTCCTTTGAAATTAGGGTATAAATGTGTATGTCTTTCACCTACTATATATCACCTGTATATAGATATAATTTTTAATTTCTTCTATTAATATATAGGACATATGTATGTAGGCTATTGAAGATGATATGGTGTTTTTGAGACATCTTTGGATTTAATATGCCAAACATCCATAACCAGATGGAAAATCTTTCATTGCTAATCAGTCTATACTAGAGATCACAAAATACAAAGAATATACATGGAAAGAAAAATCACTAGATAAGGTAAATGAAATTTTTGTCTCTTAAACACTGTGAAAAACAGCTTATAATTTATGATTATGAAACACAGATTGTTTTCTTAAATATATATCCTTAATTATAAGGTACTGAGAAATTATTACCACATGAAGAAAAGCCTAGAATAGGTAAATATAGAGAATACATTTTAATTTCTGATTTAGAAGATCATATTACCTACTCCTATAATTTTCATTGGCTCTATATTTCCCATAAAAGTCTCCAGCAGATTTCTCTGGCCTTACTACAGTATCCTAGCTGTTGGAAGGGGTGGAAGTATGTCATGGTATCAGTAACACATACATAATTTAAAATTATATGTTTTTAATGTTTATAATCTGGTTGAGAAAACATGAAATAAACATGAAATTATTACATTTAACAATCAGATAATGCAAATAAATGCAAATGTCATATATTTCAATAACATTTTAATCCTAGACTAGACTTAAAGGGATAAGGATTATGTTTTATTCATCTTTGTATTCTCAAGTCAAATACATTTCTCTGACATATTTAGGTACTCATTAGATGACTGACTAATAAATCAATGTAGTGAATAAGACTTGTTTATTGGTACCATAAATTTAAAACAATCTTCTAGCTTCTCCTTTAGAGGTTTTTTTAAATTGCAAGATTTGGGGTAAGGATTGAAATACTCTATTAGATCTCCTATGGACTAGAGAGGATAAACTAAGTAGTCTAAACACAGGTCTAAATGATCAATAGGCTGCCATCTACTCTCTAATATAACCTGATTTTGTAAGTATTAAGTAGGATAGGTGAAATTGTTCCTTTTGACTTGGCCTGTTATTTTAACAGGCATTTCTGATTTTTCTATTCATCTTAAGATCTCTTTTATTATATACTCTTTCCTTGTTCATGAATTTTGAGGGTGCTTTAAGTACACGAATGAGGAAGTGAAATAGTGGTATAGCTCACTTGTAATGTAAGATATTTGAAAAGAGAGTGAGCATAAACTGATGAGAACAAAGTGTTGAAATGGTGTGAAATGGACTGCTACCAAATGAAATTGGTGTAGGGAGGAGTGAGAGCCACCCTGAGTCCAGGAAAGGAAGTGAAGCATGATGGAAGTTGATGGAAGGTAATGGAGAAAAGAAGGGCATTAGCCTAACATTACCAAGGTGATTACCACACTCTGGTGCAAAATCATTCAGTGGAAACACTTTTCCCCATATATTTCAATTTTCCATGCAATTGGTCATCTGACAGCTACAGTATAGCTTCACAAGTTCCTTACGAAAGAGAGTTTTCTGAATAATTTCAGATGCATATTAGTAAGGGTCAAAGAACAAGAAATTAAAATTGCTCAGCTATTAATTTGTAAGAATGATGATCAAACACGCATAATCTCCACTCAAAGCAAATTTAGGGCTATTTCTTTATTCATTTTAGAGTCTATATCAGAGTTGGTATTATGTCTGGAATTTGCTGCCTAGTTTTGGATTATGTCCACAATTGACAGTAAAAACTAAAATGCTTGCAAAAAAAATTGTTCTCAATTTTTTAAAAATCAATGAAAAAATTGTGTAAGCTCTTCTAAGCAAGGAAAACGGAGAGACTGCTTTTGCATAAGAAGCCCTGGATTTACCTTTCACATGATATCTTTGATGACGTGTGATGTTATATAGAGAGCTTTGTACACTAAGGCCATAGACAATAACTGCCTCATTACCTCAAGAACAGATCATATACAACGAATAATTACTTAGGCTATGAATATTTTCATCCACGACTTGGTACATGGCTGGATCAAGCGATACTCTAAAGGGATGCTGTCAGACTAATGTTGATAAATTCCAATTCATATATTCCACAATATTTTGGAAAAAAACACATGTATGTAAGCTTTGACTTTTCTATCTAATTTGAAAATATCTCTTTATGTGGAAATAACTCCCAACAGGGGAGCATGGGAAGAGTCTAAATATAAATTAACTTTTAAAAAGTCTTGAAAATGAGTGTTCAATTTTAGTCAGGCAGGTTTTGAATTACTGAAGTTTTTCCCCTTTCCCTAGTCTTCTGAAAACTACATGGACTGTATCATACAATGTCAGCTTTTAATAGTAGAGACTCTTGTTTGGTGAGAAGCAACTCTGCTAACATGAGCCTGAATGAAGGATCAGTCATTTACTACCCAATTTGAATATATTGGGATGAACAGATATGCATGAAAATATTAAAGTATGTATATCAATGTTTATAGCTATTGAAGAAAATGCTGAAAGTTTTCATATCTGTGCACAGAAAATTGATGAATTTGTAAAGAACATAGAAATTTCCTAAAAATATTTAGCAATTAAGTATACAAATTATTTTTCTTAGATTTTAGGGAAAATGTTGGCAGAAAAAAATATGCAATACCAAGAAAATAATAAGTATTTCTTAGTTATCTCAAAATTAACAATAACACCCACTGAAGAAAATTTAGAAGATACAAATAAAAGGAAAAATGAAAGGAATTTACCAATGTTACCAGTTAGAGCTAAAATTTATATTCACTTGTCATTGCAAGAATTAAAACATACTGAGTCTTGTCCGACTTTTTGCGACCCCATGGACTGTAGCCCACCAGTCTCCTCCATCCATGGGATTTTCCAGGCAAGAATACTGGAGTGGGTTGCCATTTCCTTCTCCAGGGAGAATATCTAGGCTCTTTCTTTGTAAATTCAGCAGAATACCCATGGCAAATTAACGTATTATGGTACTGTCCTAGAAATATTTGTATGCTTCAGGGGTTTTCTTCTGAACAAATTTTACTAAACCTTGGGACCTGGGCTGAGAGAAAAGCCTTACAAATTATACTATGATGGAATACCTATTTCATAGACATTTACCACTCCGGAGACGTATGTTTTTATTCAAGTAGGGATAAGATTTGAAACTATGTGGACATCCCCTAAGCTGTAAAGCTAGTGAAACTAGTCTTATCTTCCCAAGCTACACTGTTTATACTAGGGAGAAAAGGTTTCTCTCTTTCTCAAGAGAAAAAGAAGAAACAACTGTTTCTCTTCTATTTAACTACTTAGATTAATCTTTTAAGAATTACTTGCCTGTAATACAAAATCCCATGCCTGCATAGTGATTTATAATCTCACCTCACATCATTTCACCAAAAGAGGATATTTGGGTCTGAGGAGCTAGAATGATTACTTACTGTAAACAAATAATAATCTTTTCTGTTCTAGAAATCTGTGTTTGTGATATATGTATATATTCAACAGGAGTTTTTGGTGAGAGCTGGACTTAATGATGGACTTTTTTTTGGACAAAATCATTTCATTCACTTTTTAATGAATTTGTCAAATTCATTCTTTGTCAAGTAGACTATTTATTCTTCATACTGAACTGCTTACAGGGATAGTGTGAATGTGTGAATAATAATAGTCACTATTGTTAAGCCCTCAGTCAGAGCCAAGTACTGGATTTAATACTTGGAATTTATTACATCACTTAAATTTTGTTACAACATTGCATATTAGGCACTATTACTATCGCCTTTTTATAAAAGTGGGACTTCACCTTTAGCAAAATTAAATACGTCATCCAAAGTCACATAGTTATTTAATGATGAAAATGAGATCTTAAACTGATTTCACACTATTCTATCTTTAATTTAGTCATGCAACATCTGATAAGATATTGGTGCAACTATTTTTTTTTACAGATATATAAATGATATATTTGCGAGGAATAGATAAGTTAAAGAAACCTGATTTCCTTTTTTTTCTATATAGTCTCATTTCTCTTCATATTCCATAAAATGGTAAACTTAAATACTGAATATAATGGCCTTTGAAGTGATTTCAAATTATGTTAATTGTAAAGTAATTTCCCCTATCCACCCTAAAACTTACATATTTCCAAATTTTCTTTCTTAATTAGAGGAATTAATATACACTCAGTTAACCGACATGGAGTACTCATATAAGTACTCATCATTGTTTCTGGAAAAATTTTAATACTTTTAAACACTTGTGGGTTTGGAAGACATCTACTAATTCTTTGACATTTTTTCATTGAATCTGTGAGTCTGGGGAATGCTCTGTATCTTTGACAGTGAGATAGAGCAGAAATAAGATATGCCAATATCTACCTTGGACCAGCAGCTTTTTCTTCCTGTTTCTTGAAATTGTTCTTGAAGCCCTCTATCTCCATTTAAAGATCCTAACTACATTTCTGGAGCGATGCCATGAAACTTAGACACCACATGAAGAGAGAGAGAGCTTGATATAGCCCCAGTCTTCCTGTCATCACAAATAACGGACTAGGTATATGAAAATAGTTATGTTGGACTTTCCTCACCATACAATGAACTAACTGAAATCATTGACAGATACCATTCAGTGAGTGCTACATGAAGCAGAAAAATCATTCAAATAAGAACTTCTATGATTCTTGAGCTATAATTAAATAATTAGTGTTTCTGGGTCACTAAGTAAGTATAATTAATCATGTATTCTGAAGCCAGGCTACCTGTGTTCAAAGCTGATTATGCATATAACTGGCTTTGTGAATTTCAAAGTTATTTTGGTATGTTATGCTTCTCATCATCCCACATTCACACCTCATACTCAGCACATCAGTGAATCCCACTGTTATTAACTCAAAATATACCCTTAATTCAAGTTTCCCAATTATTTCCATTATTATTTTCATTTTATAAACCACCATACTTTTGGTTTAGAGTACCCCAGAAGCCATCTAATTCTTATCCCTGATTCCTTTCTTGACTTCTACTGCCACGTAAATGTGCATTAAAGTATGTGTTGGATAATGTTACTGTTTTGCTCAAAAACTTCCACTGCTTCTCTCATTCAGAATAACATTCAATTCCTTAACATGGCCTATAGCATCCTAGAAAATCTGGCTCCTTGTTATTCTTTTATCTAATTTCCTTTGCACTTGTCACTTCCTCTGCCTGGACTAGTCTAAGTGTTGTATGATTTTTCATTTTCTTTTTAAGTTTTCTGGTTAAATATTAACAGATAACTTCTGTGTCTATCATCCAAGAGATATCTATTGTACCTTTGAATTTCTCTATCCACTTACTTTCTTTTCAAATACTGTTTCATGTTTTGTCTTATTATGTCTTATTTGTTTATTGTTTCTTATTTCCACAAAATAAGGAATTGTATCTGACTGGTTTACTGCCAGTGAAGTAAATATTATTTCTATGAAGGAATGGATGTTTTATATCAGAATAAAAAACAGTAAAGTTTCATAAAATAAAAATCAAATATATCTACCTTGACAAAAGCACATGGCATTTGTCTTAACCAAAAGAGCAAAAGTGATTTTATATATGTTATACTGGAAGTAATCTTGATAAAACTGGCAAAAACCAATCATATATTAATTGCACTGCCTTTATGTTATTATTAGCCACTGTCATTGACCATAGAGCATACTGGATTCATAATATTCAGATTTGCACATATTCAGAATGTAAACTTTCACAAACTATGCTAATAAAATAGCTAATACTTTATTTAGGTAAGCCAAGTCCTCACAAAATAATATTTTAGAGCATTGGCAGAAATGCCAATGGTTCTCATCTGAAGATAATTTATTTCACATATAAGATGACTTTTTGCAAGCTATTAAAGCATACATATTAAAAAATGGCATGTAGGGGTGGGATGGGGAGGGAGATGGGAGGGAGGTTCAAAAGGGAAGGGATATATGTATATCTATGACTGATTCATGTTGAGGTTTGACAGAAAACAAAATTCTGTAAAGCAATTATCCTTCAATAAAAAAAAAAATTAAAAATTAAAAATGGCATTTAAATGGTGCACAGTCTAAATGAGTGGTTTATTCCTACTGCTGTTCTTTTAATGGTAATACTATTTATTAGTTTATCTAGCCTACATTTTATATTTTTCAACTGATATGAAAAGGCTTTAATTTTCCTTTGAAGTTTGGAAAGAGACAATTAAGAACCACAGGAATAAAGTAATTTGCTCTCCAAGAATAGTAGAGAAGGACTATAATTTGACAAGTAAAGAAGCCTGGTTAAGGACGTCCCGCAGATTTGATTGAAACTTTCAAGATTAAATCTGTTCTTGTCTCTTTATGAAATTGGCATTGAAGAAAGAGCTGCCATTTCCAGGGTATGATTTTACAAAGATTTATATAATTACATGCTATTCAAATATTGCCATTCAATAATGCAACTCTGATTAGGGGGAAGAAAAAAGAAAAACAACTTGCACTGTTGAGCACGTGGGAAAAATATTATCTGGATTATATAATTGATAGGCTGTCCATAGATCAGGGATGGGGGATGCATGCTGATATTTCAATTCCAAATACTCTACATGAAAGATGGACTGTTCAATATATCTTTCACGCAAGAAGTTTATGAGGTTTCCTTAATAACTTATCAGGTCGTGTAAGACCTTACCATGTGAAATATCTGGCAATGCTTCATTTCAGATATACAACCGTGGCCATGCAGCTCAGTGTATCTAGGGAATGAAGTATGATAGTTACGTTCATATTCTCACTAGCCCTTATGCAAGAGAAAGTAATTGCTTCTATTGTACCTTTGATCTTTTGTCCTGGTTAGTATTTCACTCTCCAGTAAATGAAATGATATACGTCCTGGAATAAATTGTAATAACCGGTATAATAATACCTTTTTAATCCTGAGTTACACAATCTTTAGTGTTCAGTAAGTCAAATTAATGGAATTTATTTAAAGGATCCAACTCAATTAGATACATCATAATCGATTCTCCAAAGCAATCAACTCACGGCATTATTATAATGATGCACCTATAGAATCAAATTACTGAAAACTCATACTTTGTGTATCCAACCGAAACTTTATGTAATAAGGTCTCCTTCAGTGTATAAACACACAATCCCTTTGTTAAAAGGACAATAACATTGACCTTTGTCTTGAAGGTCATTTTTTTCTTTTTTTTATTGAAATAGTGACAAATTTTCACTGCTTATTTGTAATCTTTGAAATGACAGAACTAGACATATTTTCAGATATAAGTTCTCAGGTCAGATTTTCTTCCCTCACTCCTACTTTTAAAATGTTCTTAGCCCAAGGACCCTATCAATCAGACAGTATTCTTTCCAATGACGCTATATTCCATTCTGCCCTAGGACCTATGTGCATATTTTCACTCTTCTGAATACCAGTTCTGACCTAAGTAATATTGAGTTGTGATTTTTTTTTTCATTTATAACAATTTTGGCAAATAAATTTGGAAAGGTGATGAGAAATGAATACCCTGCAAAGCGAGTTAAGACTTGGGAGAACAGAAAAAGGTAAATTTATTTATTTATTGTATTTATTTATTTTTTTTAACTGTCAATTTAAAATACATATTGTAAAGCTGTTAAACATGCAAAGTATCTTACAAATACTATCTATTGTTTGCATGAAAAAAAGTACATAACAAACAGAGAGTAAAAGTAAACTTATCAAGTTGCATTTAAACCTGGAACAATTAGAACAAGAAGGAAAATTAGACGTTGATAATTTAAGGAAAAACAAAAACAAGACGTTTAAGGAAATAAAAGCACTTTACTTGAAATCTGAAGTGTTCAAAGACAGTTCACAGGTATGAAAATGCCAGACTCAGTAGTAACTGAAAAAATTGTATAGGGAATGAAACTGTGGAGGGTGAAACCAAAACAGATTGCTTAATGTTGGATATTATATTGAATGAGACAAGATGGCTCTTAATTACATACTCATTCCACATCAATTATTCACAAGGTAACAGAATTTAGCATTTAAAAGAGAGTCCTATTTTGCAGCCTTAGGCCATTACTTTAACTTGCCCTCCCTCAAGTTATTTGCTTACCAGTGCCTTCTCTATCTATGGTTTTCTTCTGGTCTCTTTTCTATCTGATTGAATGTCATTCTTTAGAAATAGCTTGTTAAGGCATTTTGGTAATAAACACATTCATTTTTTTTTTGGCTTAAACTACTCATTTTATTTTTATTTTTCACTATTTAGCCACATGTCTAATTTTAGATAGATATTTCCACTCATGCAAAGATGGGCTTCATAAAGGACAGAAATGGTATGGACCTAACAGAAGCAGAAGATATTAAGAAGAGATGGCAAGAATTCACAGAAGAACTGTACAAAAAAGATCTTCATGACCCAGATAATCACAATGGTATGATCACTCATCTAGAGCCAGACATCCTGGAATGTGAAGTCAAGTGGGCCTTAGATAGCATCACTACGAACAAAGCTAGTGGAGATGATGGAATTCCAGTTGAGCTATTTCAAATCCTGGAAGATGATGCTGTGAAAGTGCTGCACTCAATATACCAGCAAATGTGGAAAACTCAGCAGTGGCCACAGGACTGGAAAAGGTCAGTTTTCATTCCAATCCCAAAGAAAGGCAATGCCAAAGAATGCTCAAACTACCACACAATTGCATTCATCTCACACACTAGTAAAGTAATGCTCAAAATTCTCCAAGCCAGGCTTCAGCAATACATGATCCGTGAACTTCCAGGTGTTCAAGCTGGTTTTAGAGAAGGCAGAGGAACCAGAGATCAAATTGCCAACATTTGCTGGATCATGGAAAAGGCAAGAGAGTGCCAGAAAAACATCTATTTCAGCTTTATTGACTATGCCAAAGCCTTTGACTGTGTGGATCACAATAAAACTGTGGAAAATTCTGACAGAGATGGGAATACCAGTCTACCTGACCTGCCTCTTGAGAAATCTGTATGCAGGTCAGGAAGCAAAAGTTCGAACTGGACATGGAACAACAGACTAGTTCCAAATAGGAAAAGGAGTATGTCAGGCTGTATACTGTCATCCTGCTTATTTAACTTATATGCAGAGTACATCATGAGAAACGCTGGGCTGGAAGAAACACAAGCTGGAATCAAGATTGTCGGGAGAAATATCAATAACCTCAGATATGCAGATGACACCACCCTTATGGCGCAAAGTGAAGAGGACCTAAAAAGCCTCTTGATGAAAGTGAAAGAGGAGAGTCAAAAAGTTGGCTTAAAGCTCAACGTTCAGAAAACGAAGATCATGGCATCTGGTCCCATCACTTCATGGGAAATAGATGGGGAAAGAGTGGAAACAGTGTCAGACTTTATTTTGGGGGGCTCCAAAATCACTGCAGATGGTGACTGCAGCCATGAAATATAAAGACGCTTACACCTTGGAAGAAAAGTTATGACCAACTAGATAGTATATTCAAAAGCAGAGACATTACTTTGCTGACTAAGGTCTGTCTAGTCAAGGCTATGGTTTTTCCTGTGCTCATGTATAGATGTGAGAGTTGTACTGTGAAGAAGACTGAGCACTGAAGAATTGATGATTTTGAACTGTGGTGTTGGAGAAGACTCTTGAGAGTCCCTTGGACTGCAAGGAGATCCAACCAGTCCATTCTGAAGATCAGCCCTGGGATTTCTTTGGAAGGAATGATGCTAAAGCTGAAACTCCAGCACTTGGGCCACCACATGTGAAGAGTTGACTCATTGGAAAAGACTCTGATGCTTGGAGGGATTGGGGGCAGGAGGAGTAGGGGGCGACAGAGGCTGAGATGGCTGGATGGCATCACTGAATCAATGGACGTGAATCTGAGTGAACTCTGGGAGTTGGTAATGGACAGGGAGGCCTGGCGTGCTGCAATTCATGGCGTCGCAAAGGGTTGGACATGACTGAGCGACTGAACTGAACTAAACTACCTTAGTAATAATTTTTGGCTTATGGCTAAGGTCTGTATAAATCTAATTGTCATTGCTTAGAATGAAATCTCTCTCTACTCTTTCATTGTTTAAGATCTATATTTATGATTGTGAAAGTGAAAGTGTCAGTCGATCAGTCGTGTCCAACTCTCCAACCCCATGGACTGTAGCCCACCAGGGTCCTCTGTTCATGTAATCCCCCAGGCAAGAATACTGGAATGGGTTGCCATTCCCTTCTCCAGGGGATCTTCCTGACCCAGGGATTGAACCCAGGTCTCTTGCATTGCAGGCAGACTCTTTACTATTTTGTAATTATACCACGGTGTTACTATTCTCAACCAGTACCAAAAAGTGCAATGTTTGATTTTAGCTCTTTTGCTATGTAATAGAAGATCCAGTGGTTTCCACTTGTGTTTTCCTATGGCATTGGATTTATTGTATATGTCTGAAAGCCAATTGTCCCTTCAGTAAGTTGGTGAGTAAGACTATGTATTCAGGAACTGGAGTAAATCAAAGATCATCTAACCTTATTGTAAAATGCATTCAGCTCACAACTCTATTGATTATTAGACCTTCATAATTTTCCTCTTTGTCAACAGATCACCTTGGTGTTTGGGGTACCCAGGGACTATTGTAAATGTATATAGCTTCAGCCAGTGCACAGTCATCACCTTAAGTGCTAAGTATTTCTTCAAGGAAGCTGAGGAGAAATAGGGCACATACTTGCTGCAAAACTACAATACAGTCCCTAAAGGAGATTCAGTCTTTACATCTTTTAAGGCAAACTGCATGTGTGAACTGGCTCAAATCTGGAAATTTAATACGGGACATTGATTTTTCCATTATGGAAATTCATGTTAGATCTCTTCCAACAGATCTATGATTTTTAGTAGACAGATTAAACAACATTTTACTAGACAGTTCAGTGACAACAAGGTCAACAATTTATATCACTGAATGCCTCAATTTGCTCTGCTGTATATTATTGTAATTTGCTTACTTTTTCTCTGGTGTGTAAGCCCTGTTACTTGAGCTCTGGGATTCCAGGGTCACATCATCTCCCCACAAACCCCAGAAAACTCATTTCAATGCTGACATCTACTACTATTGGAAAAGGAAATGACATCCCACTCCAGTATTCCTGCCTGGAAAAGTCCATGGACAGAGGAACCTGACAGGCTACAGTCCATGGGGTCACAAAGAGTCAGACAGGACTTAGTGGCTAAACAACAACATCTACCGCTGCAATCTTTAGCTTTCATAATACAGCCACTACAGACTTTTCTACAATGCTGGGGCTCTCCTCACATACATACATATATATATACATACACATATATATATTTTATTACATCAGTGATAAAGATATGTCTTATGAGTACTCAAATTTATATTGGTAGGGTGTGACTGAGCCTGTCACACATGACAAACACTCAATTCCTAGCTGCCTAAGATTTTGAATTAATTCTTTCACATTACTGCCTTGTATCTTTATTGAATGTAAGGGACTACTGTTAATTTATCTTTATCCAGTGTTGTGATATTTATTTTCTGTTCTAACAACCTTAAGATACATGACATTCATAATCTCAAAGTTTCGCCACCCTTCTCCAAGGTCAGCATCTGTCCTAAGTTGTCTTTACTGAGTATGAAGAAGCTAACCTCAACAAAAACAGAAGGAAAACTTGCTTTTGTTGACAAGGGGACTCAGTGTCTTGAGACTTCAAATTATTTAGTCATTATGATTTTCTCAAATTCTCTCATATCAAATTTCAGCCTCTTACTTTCTCTACAAAAAGGTCCTGATTTTTCAAATAAGAGACCCAGTGATGCTTTGAATTCAATGTGTTGTTAATTCTGTAAACCACATGATCAAATCCTGAGTCTGGTTTTCAGATCATTGTTTCCTGTGATTACAGTGGATAAGATATCCTATTCAGTAGTAAAGAAATTCTCTGATCTCTGATTTGTGTATTTCTAATCTTGAGTCTTTAGTTTTCTTTTTGCACACTCACTAGTGCAGAAAGATGGCCATCAAACTTGTGCTCGTTTACTATTTCTTTCATAGTATCCCAATAAAAAAGCCAGTTTGCTTCCCAAAGTGCTGACTTGAAAGGCAATAAGTTAAATAATTAATTAATTTCATAACAGAAACTCCATGCCATAAATGATCAGTATGCCATTTTCTGTTAGCAACATATTTATTACACCTTCCAATCTAAATCTAATTGAATCCATGGGCTTCCCAAGTGGCGCTAGTGGTAAAGAATGTACCTGCCAATGTAGGAGATGAAAGAGACATAGATTCAATCTCTGGGTCCGGAAAATACCCTGGAGGAGGAAATGGCAAACCATTCCAGAGTTCTTGCCTGGAAAATCCCATGAACATAGGAGCCTGTCAGGCTACAGTCCATGGGGTTGCAATGAGTAGGATATGACTGAGCACTCATATACACAATTAAGTAAATAATCGCAGATTTCTATCTTGTGCTTAGTTTTCTAGGCAACTATTTCTTATACCAAATACTACATAATGTATGAAGCAGTTAGGAAAACAAAAACCAATGCAGACATTTTTAAAAGAGACATCTATTACCGAAAACAGGTTTCCACACATCTTGCAAGAGATAGAATATGCTTCTGAGGGTCTGAAATGGCTGATCTATATAACAACAGGGTCCCAAAAGTAGTAGGAATACTTAACCTCCATATATATCTTCATGTTCCAAATCATTTCCTTTAATTGTAAGAGTCTCTCTAGAATCCCCCTAGAAAGGAAATGGAGTTCTTTTTTTTTTTTTTTTTTTTTTTTTAGCCTTTATGATTATAGGAAGTGGTTTGAATGAATGGGAAGTTACTGAGTATCAACAAACTATATAAGACTGAGTTCTTTAGGGTACAGGTTTTGGTAACAGCCACAGGACAGCCATTACATTTGTTCATGTTCCTACCACCTTCCTTTTCAGACTCTTATTTGATTCTGACCCTAGACACATCTTTCTTTCTTTTTTTTTTTTTTTTTTTGAGTTTATTTTTATTTATTTATTTATTTATTACGTTTATTTTATGTTTATTTATTTATTTTTTTCTTACATGCGTTCCCAAACATGAACCGCCCTCCCACCTCCCTCCCCACAACATCTCTCTGGGTCATCCCCATGCACCTGCCCCAAGCAAGCTGCACCCTACGTCAGACATGGACTGGCGATTCAATTCTTACATGACAGTATACATGTTAGAATTCCTATTCTCCCAAATCGTCCCACCCTCTCCCTCTCCCTCTGAGTCCAAAAGTCCGTTATACACATCTGTGTCTTTTTTCCTGTCTTGCATACAGGGTCGTCATTGCCATCTTCCTAAATTCCATATATATGTGTTAGTATACTGTATTGGTGTTTTTCTTTCTGGCTTACTTCACTCTGTATAATTGGCTCCAGTTTCATCCATCTCATCAGAACTGATTCAAATGAATTCTTTTTAACGGCTGAGTAATACTCCATTGTGTATATGTACCACAGCTTTCTTATCCATTCATCTGCTGATGGACATCTAGGTCTTTGACAAAGGAGGCAAGAATATACAATGGAGTAAAGACAATCTCTTTAACAGGTGGTGCTGGGAAAACTGGTCAACCACTTGTAAAAGAATGAAACTAGATCACTTTCTAACACCGTACACAAAAATAAACTCAAAATGGATTAAAGATCTAAATGTAAGATCAGAAACTATAAAACTCCTAGAGGAGAACATAGGCAAAACACTCTCAGACATAAATCACAGCAGGATCCTCTATGATCCACCTCCCAGAATTCTGGAAATAAAAGCAAAAATAAACAAATGGGATCTAATTAAAATTAAAAGCTTCTGTACAACAAAGGAAAATATAAGCAAGGTGAAAAGACAGCCTTCTGAATGGGAGAAAATAATAGCAAATGAAACAACAGACAAACAACTAATCTCAAAAATATACAAGCAACTTCTGCAGCTCAATTCCAGAAAAATAAACGACCCAATCAAAAAATGGGCCAAAGAACTAAATAGACATTTCTCCAAAGAAGACATACGGATGGCTAACAAACACATGAAAAGATGCTCAACATCACTCATTATTAGAGAAATGCAAATCAAAACCACAATGAGGTACCACTTCACACCAGTCAGAATGGCTGCGATCCAAAAATCTGCAAGCAATAAATGCTGGAGAGGGTGTGGAGAAAAGGGAACCCTCCTACACTGTTGGTGGGAATGCAAACTAGTACAGCCACTATGGAGAACAGTGTGGAGATTCCTTAAAAAATTGCAAATAGAACTACCTTATGACCCAGCAATCCCACTTCTGGGCATACACACCGAGGAAACCAGAATTGAAAGAGACACATGTACCCCAATGTTCATCGCAGCACTGTTTATAATAGCCAGGACATGGAAACATCTTTCTTTCTTGAAAGAGTATATGTACATGTAATCTTTCTCTCTTCTCTCTTCCCTCTGTCTTCTTCTCTTTTTCCCTTTCTCTCTCTGCCCTCTCCTTTCCTCTTTCTCTATTGTTAAAAGGTAAACTGAGGCATATTAAGAATTTTAAGAATATCTTTCAAATACTTTATCAGGTGTCAGCCAGAATACACAGCACATATTCCATGGCAGTATTCCGCAACTCCACAGACACAAGAGGCACTCCCAAAGAGTGACATTACCCTCACAAGATCCAGATTAACCAAAAGACAGCTGAAAGAACGACTTGGACAGTTTCGCCGAGGGCTGCCAACAAAATGACCCAGGCCACCAAAGGAGTGAAACCCACATTTCTGTCTGGCCATATTTTTGGGGGCCCCCAACTGGACAGTGGAGCTACCTGCACACACAGCAATCCGAGTGCCCCAGGTAGGCAGAAAGTTAAGTTTTCTGAACACAAAACGAGACCTGAAGGCAATGTCTGCCTTTGGGAGAGAACAGTCGACAACCAGCGGGTACCTGAAAGCAAATTCACAAGTCAAGATTCAAACATTGAATTCTTACATAGGCCTTCTGCCTGCCAATTTGAAAGGAAAAGACAACGTGAAAATTTCCCTTCTTCTCTCAACCAGGCATCACAGATAGAGACCTAGGACAGCTGACTTTGATAAGAATCCTTACCCTTTGCTGTCTTCTGCCAGTCTCCCCAGAATTCTGCACACTCCAGAGTGAGTGGGGTGTGCCGGTGGGTTCATCCAGGTCACAAATAGCTGAAGAGGAGGAAAATAAGTTTTCCCTCTATGCTTTATTGTGAGTGCTCAGCTGAGACCCCTTTTTCTTTGAGGCGTCTTATAAACAGCTAAACAGCTGCGTTAAAAGTTCTCCACTGTGGCCGCTGTAATTCAGGATTATCGTGGGTAAGGTTAAAGTGCTTGTTCAGTCTCAAAACAAAATTAGGTTCACCTGACGCCGCACACTGGGTTCACTGCAGCGTCAGTCAGAACCAGTCTGTTTCTAACTTGTCTGAGATCTGAAGGTGAACCCGGTCCACTTTCTAAATCAGACTCGGTCCACCCTTAGGCCCAGTCTGTTTTTAAAGTCGCACCCAGTTCAACTCCGGGCAGTTTATGCACGGAGTCTGGAAAACAAACGCTCAAGTAATGCCATGTTCCTAAGAAAAAAGCAGCAGAGGCTTGGAGAGGGTCACACCCAGCATCTCCTGAGGAGGAAGAGGCCACGAGCTCGCTCGGGGTTCAGCAGGTACTGGATCCGATTGCTCATTGCTCACGGGGCTGTGTGTGTGTCGGGGGGGGGGGGGGTTGTGGGCGGGGGTGGTCTCCTTCAGTTCCCACTTCTTGTTGTTAGTAACAACTATTGAAATAAACAGGCGTATTACCTTTTTAAGACTGAGCAAAAATCTATTTGAATCAGGCAACATCCAATTTAGCAGATAGAAGGGGCTCTGGGGAGCTGTTCAAAATGAAACATTTTTATAGACAAGAAGGAAAATAAAGGAGTCAAAAAGTGGGTTGTTTTTTACAAAGTTACTTTCTTTTAGGGGATGGCAGGAGGCCATCAGGCAGATGACCTCACCAAGATGATTCCTGATTGACCTTTTTAAGGTTCCATTTCTGAGAGAGCCAAAAGTCTTAAGTCTCCCGTTTGGTGTCATGGGACTTAGCATAAGTAACTCCATTTTGGACCTATTGCCCTGTTTATAACACGAATAGTATATATTCAAGCACAGTTACGGAGTTTTGGCTATAGGTTTTCTTTATTGTATTTGTTATCTATAACCAAGATTATTTTCATGGCAGTGAATCAAAATGCCAGTTAATATTCCTACGTGAGGAAATTGTGATGGGTAGAGTTCCACTTAACTGCATCTTATCAGTATATGTCTAATCTAGAGTCATCATGTGGCTCCATGACAGAACTGCTTTCACATCACAGATGCCGCAGTTATGGCCATAAGGGTAGCAACTATCTCCAGGTTTAAGCATATTCTAAGTGATTGCATGTGTGTGTTAGCTCTTTGGTCCTGTCTGCAGCCCCCTGGATGGTGGCCTGCCAGGCTCCTCTGTCCATGGAATTCTCCAGGCAAGAGTACTGAAGTGATTGCCATTTCTTTCTCCAAGAAATGTTCCCAACTCAGCGGTTGAACCCTAGGTTGCTTGCCTTGACAGGCAGATTCTTTACTGTTTGAGCCACCAGGGAAGCCCGAGTGATATAGTGGAAATAAAATCTACCACTCTGTGTATCCTTCATTTCTTCTTTCAGTAATAAACTTGGCCTGATTCTGTGGAATATAAGATCAAGAGAAAAGAACTGAAGGCCTCAAAGCATTACATTCTGCAGTGTTTGACAAATAAGTAAATGATTATCTGAAAATAAAATGAGACATTAAGAGATCATATATAGAGTGAATGGAAGAAAGATTCCTAACCTAGATGATGTAGTTTGTAGAAGATGTTCAAGATGACCTTTTAGGGAGTTATACCTAAGCTGAATCTTAAAAGAGGGTTATACCTAATAGAGAGGTAGGTGCTCTGCTCAATGTACTGCTTAAGAGAAACTGCTATGTAGAACAGTTGAGAACTCCAGCTGGCAACTACACATACCTGCGGATCAACTACCGAGTTCCTACCGAAGTCACATTTCCCTCTGGGCTGTTCTCAGCTAATGATTAAGCATATAGGTTCTTTAGTACCAGTCTCTTTCTGCCAGATGTGGGATTCCTGAAATGAGCAAGATTTGCTTAAATACTCCACATTGGTCTGCCTGAGACATTCTTAGAACTCTGCAGCTATCTGAATTACTTCCTACCCATTCCTTCCTTTTCCCCTCCTTCCACCAACATCATATTTATATTGTGATCTGAAGGCAATCTGCACTGTTCATTTTGTTATGATTTATCCTTTATAGGCATTCCTACCAGAAGGATCTATCATATTCATTCTGCTTCAGTATTGGCTGACAGACAACATGAAGTGGCACAGCTAGTTCTGAGAATGTTTAGAGAAAGGGATTTTAAGAGTGGCTGATTTATGACCCCGTTTGTCATGTTCCAAGTGCATGTGAGACATGGGTAATCTCTGTCTCAAGGTGGTAGTCCAAAAGCTAAAGAGTTCATCATTTGGTGACCTGTGAAAGCATCCTGGTGAGAGGATACCCTGCCAATGTGATTATTCCAGCATTTGAAACATATGGGGGAAAATGACTGCCAGAAAAATATCCTATCCTAACGGAAGGATAATACAAACACTGAGGTGGATTAACAGGTAAAGGTTATGTGTGAAATCCAGACAGTCTTTTCATAGCCATCATATTAATATGCAGCTGTCTTTCAGATAGCAGATATTCTTATCCAGATGTGAATACATGGGATTCATTATTTTCCATCAATAATAATTAATCTCAAGTACAAATAATTTGTACTGGTTAAGTAAAGTCAGAACGTTTCATTGGCTCATAAGAAAAATTTTGTGGAATTTTATAACAAGCTTTAAGAAATAATTTATCTTCTTAAGTATGGACTAATCTCTATGTAGATGGTGTGTGTGTGTGTGTGCACGTGCACACATTCTCACATACATGACATGTGCATGTGTGTATAATTTGTTTCTTTAACTTGGAATTACAGTATCTTATGTAAATGTTTGGTTACGTATCCATCATTCTGTATCACATATAATAAGAACATTTTTCTAATTCCAGAAAAAAAATGAACTTCATTCATTGATGCTCAATATGGCTCTTCCTTAGAACTGTCATCAGATGTATTCAGAGCACACTGGGCTTTCCAGTGGCACTAGTGGTAAAGAACATGCCTGCCAGTACAGGAGACATAGAGATGTAGGTTCGATCCCTGCGTAGGGAAGATCACCTGGAGGAGGCCATGGCAACCCATTCCAGTATGCCTTGAGAATCCTATGGACAGAGGAACCTGGCAGGCTACAGTCCATGGAGTTGCAAACAGCCGGACATAACTGAAGCTACTACACACACGCACACATTCAGAGCACACCAATCTTCCGTCTCAAGCTTAAAATCTCAGATGCTTGTCTACTTCTCTCCTAGCATCAGAGAGCATCCGAATCCGGTTGTACCCACCCCATCCCGTGGGCAAACATCAGGCATATTGATGTTTTTGCATAGTTGTCTGATAACATCTAGTATGGAGCACTCTGGATTGGATTTCAGTGTGTGGAAAAATATTCCCAACAATGGAAATGTGAACAGTTACTAATAGACTATTGTCTTTAGAAATTAACTTAAAGGAATCATTTTAGTAGTCCAAACAACTATGCAATGACTGAAAATACTTTTTCCAAGTATTTTGTTGTAGTTAAAATATTACTTAATGATATATTTAGCTACTCTGGCCTTGATGAGGTGCAGCATAACTCCCACTCAAGTGAGGACTATGCTTAGTGACTTCATTCTAAAAGGTATGGCATGTAAAGGAGGAAGAAAATTGCAGTAGAGAAACCTCAGCCCTACCCCAATCAACTGTGAACACAAACAATGATATGTTAATAGTATGTAGCTTTATATGAATATAATGATGTGATGAAACTGATACTTTACCTCTGTGATATTTCTCCCCTCTCCTCAAAAAAAAAAAAAAAAGTAAAAAAAATAAGCCATAACCCCAGTCTAACTGCAAGAAACATCAAAGAAATCCCAATTCAAGGCCATTCTACTGACCAGGAGTCTCCCAAACTATTGATATTGTAAGACACTGATTCTGAGATACTATTACTGCCTAAGTAGCCTAAGAAGACATAATGAATAATATAATATCTTATATGGGATTCGGGTACAGAACATTAGATAATCACTAACGAAAGCTGAATATAGTATCAATATCATTAATTATAACAAACATATTATACTAATGAAGTGAAGTGAAAGTCACTCAGCTGTGTCCGACTCTTTGAGACCCCATGGACTCTACAGTCCATGGAATTCTCTAGGCAAGAATCTGGAGCAGGTAGCCTTTCCCTTCTCCAGGGGATCTTCCCAACCCAGGGGTAGAACACAGGTCTCCTGCATTGCAGATGGATTCTTTACCAGCTGAGCCACAAGGGAAGCCCAAGAATACTGGAGTGGGTAGCCTATCCCTTCTCCAGCAGATCTTCCCGACTTAGGAATTGAACTGGGTCTCCTGCATTGCAGGTGGATTCATTACCAACTGAGCTATCAGGGATACTAATATAAGATAGTAATAATAGGAGAAATAATGCAAATATATAGGCATTCTCTGGAGAAGGCGATGGCACCCCATTCCAGTACTCTTGCCTGGAAAATCCCATGGATGGAGGAGCCTGGTGGGCTGCAGTCCATGGGGTCGCTGAGTTGGACACGACTGAGCGACTTCATTTTCACTTTTCATTTTCATGCACTGGAGAATGAAATAGCAACCCACTCCAGTGTTCTTGCCTGGAGAATCCCAGGGACGAGAGAGCCTGGTGGGCTGCCGTCTATGGGGTTGCACAGAGTCGGACATGACTGAAGTGACTTAGGATAGGCATTCTCTGTTCTATCTTCATAATTTTTTGTAAATCTAAACCTATTCTGTTATTTTAAAACCATTATTTACTGTTAATTAAATATATATCTCTGTAGCTTTTCCATAAATAGAACCATAATTTTCTATGATATAAAATAGAATAAAGGCATTGTAATAAATTCATGTTAATTTTAAATGAAACCTGCTTATAAAATTATAACATAGGGAGAAATTTACATTCAGCAAATTTTCCCAATGAGTCAGAAAACACATTCCTTAGACATGAATTAGGAAATGCTGTCTTTATCAATTACGTTTATGACCTAAATGCACATCCTAAGCACAGTATTTATATCATAACAAAAAAAATCATAGAAAATTTAATTTCACTTATTACATTTGAAAAATATGTGAATTAGTGATAAAACATATTCTTCCATGCCACTTCACTTCAGCATTTTATTAAGTAACTGACTGTAAATATCTGCCTATGCTTAATTTTGAAAGTCTTCTTAACTCTTAGAAAACTCAATAAATTAAAGTTTTAAGTATGAGTGACAGGCAGTGCACTTTTACATGCATAACAAGGAATTATTGCTGTTAATCATTGTTAACCCTTCATGCTACGTAACCTTATTTTCAGGGTAACAAAAATATACTTAGTAGTTTGTATCATTCAATACTGTCTGCTTGTCTGGTAATCACATAAAACACTAACAATTCAGCTACTGAAAACAGTTTTATTTTTTACACTACAGATTCCACCTCGGGTCAGTTGGACACTTTCCTCTACATCATGTACATTCTCAACATCAGCTTTAAAGAATCTTCACTCTCTGGGATATTGTTTTTCACCATCTGAGAGAGAAGGAAGCAAAGTAGTGTTCACACCAATAATTTAATATTCCAGCCCAGAATGATCTGTGCTACTCCCAGCAACATATGGTCAGCTCTAGTTACATGACCCTACCCAGTGCAAGGGAGAATGTGTTCAGTTTCCCAAGATCATTCTTGGCCTTAGTAATTCGCTAGAAGGATGCACAGAGCTCAGCATATAGTTGTATTCATGGCTAATATTTATTATAGTGAAAGGATACAAAGTAAAATCATCAAAATGAAAGGATGCATGGGGTGAAGTTCGGCACAAGCTTCCAAGAGTCCTTCCTCCGTGGAATTACGTAAGACACACTTAATTCCCCCAGCCATGAGTTGCAATGGCACATGTGAACCATTGCCTACCAGGGAAGTTAATGAGGGACTCAGTGTTCAGAGTTTTTGTTCGAGTGGTCACACAGGTAACCCACTCCTTAGAAGATATGAAAATTCCAGACTCAGAAAGGAAAAGGAAAGGTTCAGCATAAAATCATATTGTTTACTTTAAAAGCCTAAACGGCAAATCATCCTTATCTGCTAATTGCTGGTTAGGAACACCTGAGAGCCAAGTTGCTGGCTACTAGCCCAGGTCCAGCCTTGTAAGCAATCCACTGTAAGGATAGCAGTCTCAGGTGTGCTGGGTTTATTTTTTCTCGGTGCAGGCAGTAAGAGATTTTAATCTCCACTGTACCTGAATAATGAGAGACTGAATTCAGAGAAGTATTAAAATCTCTTCTTTGTAGTTATTAATTGTAGCTCTAGGAAGAATTTAAGTATAACCATATGAATTATAGTGTTTACATTTCTTGGAATAGTGTTTTAGCAAAATATAGTGGAATTTTTCAAGGAAAAACAAAAATATTTGGCAGAAAAAAATACTTAAAACAAGCTTTAGATAAATTAATCAAGATGTGAGTTCACAGAGGAAATTTAACTTTAATATTTAATACTGTACAAGTAAACAAAAGGGAAGAAGAAGATAGGAAAATAATGTGTTAAAAAATCTGTATCACTATTTACATATGCATATGCATAGAATATATACATATATTTACTTGCACATACATAGAATATTTTAAGAAGAATAGATATAATACTGGAAACAAATCTTGTGAAAGGAAGAAGGGCTGGGATATGTAGCGATAGAGAAATTACTTGTCAATATATACAGTTTATTTAATTTTTATCCTCCTCATATATTAATTTCAAATAAAATTGTTTTCTTAAGCTCACTGGGAAGGATAAATGTGACAATTCCTTCTGTATTTTCATAAAACCCTAGGGAAAGCTTTTTAATACTAGCTGGTATTGCTGCAAGAATAGATGAATAAAGAAAACTCATCAGCAAACCCCTAAACAGACAATATTAAATACATAAATTGAGGGAAGATGATACATAACATATGCATTCAAATTGTGGTATATGAGGATAAGTTAATAGAAGTTTGTATGTTCTTAGAAAAGTTAAAAGAATATCTTTGTGTGTCAACTTGCCATTTATTTCCTGCATGTGTGCTAAATTGTTTCAGTCATGTCCAACTCTTTATAACCCTATGGACTGTAGACTGCCAGACTCCTCTGTCTATGGGATTCTCCAGGCAAGAATACTGAGTGGGTTGCCATGCCTCCTCCAGGGGATCTTCCCAACCCAGTGATGGCACCTGTATCTCATATGTCCTGTATAAGAGAAAACTGGCAGGCCAGTTCTTTACACTAGTGCCACCTGGGAAGCCCGAGGCCCCTCAGAAATGCATCCTTGATATCAAATTTTAAATAATTTATCTGAAATATCATCAATAAATGTACTGGCATTATCTCTCTTAAAAAGATGTATTGGGCTGTGCCTTAGCTCAGTATTAAATAAGACATGTATTTTTCTTCTCATTTCCTTTTTCCCCTCAAATTTTCTTCTTCCCTAAGCAGAATCATCTCTCATACATGTTGCCCTGTAGATTGACTCTTAAGGACTTGTATTCCCAATTATTTCCTTGAATTTATATGCACATGTGTAAACCTCAGAGGTGGAAATAACACAAGCTAAGGTTGGTGATCCATATTAAAGTACCACACTCCCACCTTATAGAATAAACAGAGGTTCTGAAAATGATATTGTCCAACACGGGTGGGCTGCAGTAAAACAGAGACACCATAAGGCATAATTAGTAGGAATAGAATAAGCTAATATTTCTAGAGATTTATATGGCAATCTAAATACAAAGATGTTCATCTCAGGATTAATAATAATGTAAGAAATAAATAATAAATTAATAAAACTTGGGTTTCAAATACTCATGAGGGCATATGTTATATACAATCAAAATAACAAAAAATAGAATGGGTAAGGTATATATTGTATCACAACTATAATAGTGTTTTCTAGATTCCTTAATGCCACAGAAAATGATTAAATATCTAATGTTAATTTTGAAATGCAAATACACATTTTTATATGAAATCTGATCCAATTTAATTGCAAAAGATAGTATACTGGTATTTAGGAATAAGAAATATTAGAAAAGAATAGTTATCATGTGGCAGTGATTTCCTTTCGGCCTTAGAATCATGAAGTTTTGTTTTATATGTACCTTTCTATACATTTAAAACTATTTATAATAATGACATACTTTCAAAAGTTAATCAAGTAATTAAAATGAAAGGAAAATTATTGTAGCACAAAATTATAGCTTTTACAATTGTAAGGAGTATAGCAATAAACTTGATGAGGATTATGACATTTAGAGAAAATATTAAGAAAATGTGTGCTTCATTGACAGTTATAATTTCTATACACCATAGTGTCAGTAAATGCAACTTTTATTTATATAAAGTACTGTCTCTAGTTTTTATCATGTTCATTTATTTAGATAGTGATTTTTAAAATAAAAGTTAAAAATAGAACTATTTAAATTAAAAATAGTATATCTTCAAATACTACCCACAAATAATAAGAAACTAAAAAAAAAAAATCAAAAGTAGTCTTTAATAAGACTATGCATGTTTAAGTATTTTACATATTAAACTTTTCCCTTGCAGGACTGCTGAATTATACCAGCAAACCTTCCTTCTTAAAGGCTGGAAATATTTAGACACTCCTCAATGCAATAATGGGTTTTACTTTATAATCACCATAATAGGATAGGACATAAACATGAAAATTCTCCCTCATCTGTTAGTTAATCATTACAACCTTTTGATTTGCTTTGAGGGTCACTATCTTTCCTTAGAAAGGCTGAGGTCATCTCTAAATCTCAGTACTCATTAGTGATGGATAAAAAGTGATTACAGTAAGGTAAATTAAATTCAACATAATGCATTTACCTTATTCTAAAATGTCTTAACATATTTAGAAATTTTTATCTTCTTTTCCTCCAGTCCCAACCACCTGACTGTGTTATGTGTTTTAAAACTTAGATTGATATGTAGTGGGAAAGAGAAAAGAGAGACTCTCTGTCACTTCTCAGTGGTTAACAGAGGACAAACATCAGCAATAACAAGGAGTAAAAACATGTTTCATGTTGTGTTAGATAGCAGGGATATTCAGTTTGATGGAAAACATAGGAGACACAGTGTTTAGGCTCTTCCATTAAGAAGAGAAAATGATGACACTGAACTCTGAACTTGGACCTGACATCTTCATCATTGATTTATAGTAACGTCTGCGGATGGGAAGGTCACCGTGCTGAATAAGCTTCTAATGTAGCTCAGGGAGAAGGTCATTTGTGCACACTGTAACTTCTCATCATTTTAGGAGCATAGAGAATTTGGAAACCAGAACTTGACATTTTTAGAGAATTATTACAGTGCTAAAGAGTTCAAAGTGTTTATTCTTGATACCTGGAAAATAAAGTGCTTCTTGCTCGGAAGTTTTCAAACAAGATTGCTGTACTAAAGTTTAATCAGCATTCCATCAAAACTACTCATGTGGAGGCTGAGGCTTAGATAACTTAATTTTAAAAGATTCCCATGCTTAGGCCTTTTGCAACAAAGGCAAATGAAAGCAGAATGTTATAAACAGACAGAACTTGTGTGTGTTTGTTTTTTTCCTAAAAATTTTCTCTTCAGCATGGCAAATATAAAGTGTCCACTGTTCCATTCCAATGCCTTCATTATATTGGAGATAGACTGCTAATCTCATGAGATCCTTAGTCTAGAGTTCTGCAAACACACACACATACACGCGTGTGCACACACACACACACACACACCACATTACATTAAAATTAAAACTAAGTTTTCTCTCTGAGTATGAGCAGTCATTTGCAACAGCTTTTCTGGCTACAGATATCAGGATAAAAATCAAAAGGTAGTGAAGAGACAAAGATAATAAAAAGAAATACAGAAATGATGGGAAGAGCTGTACTTTTTCTCTTCTTTGTGTTTGTCCTGATGTGTCTCCTAAAACCATGGGATTATTAATGAGAATTTTTTTTTCCTTCTATGCTGTTAAGTAATTTTTTCTCTGGTAAATTCCATGCTTTCTGGTTGACTAAAGTCCACAGTATCTTCTTACCATTAGATATCATGTTTTGTTCATGTAACAGTACATCTTCTAGGTTATACTCTGGATTGTACCGTATGATTCAGTTCAGTTCAGTTCAGTCACTCAGTTGTGTCCGACTCTTTGTGACCCATGAATAGCAGCACGCCAGGCCTCCCTGTCCACCACCATCTCCCGGAGTTCACTCAAACTCACATCCATCGAGTCAGTGATGCCATCCAGCCATCTCATCCTCTGTCGTCCCCTTCTCCTCCTGCCCCCAATCCCTCCCAGCATCAAAGTCTTTTCCAATGAGTCAATACTTCGCATGAAGTGGCCAAAGTACTGGAGTTTCAGCTTTAGCATCATTCCTTCCAAAGAACACCCAGGGCTGATCTCCTTTAGAATGGACTGGTTGGATCTCCTTGCAGTCCAAGGGACTCTCAAGAGTCTTCTCCAATACCACAGTTCAAAGGCATCATTTCTTCAGTGCTCAGCTTTCTCCACAGTCCAACTCTCACATCCATACATGACCACTGGGAAAACCATAGCCTTGACTAAACAGGGCTTTGTTGGCAAAGTAATGTCTCTGCTTTTGAATATGCTATCTAGGTTGGTTATAACTTTCCTTCCAAGGAATAAGCGTCTTTTAATTTCATGGCTGCAGTCACCATCTGCAGTGATTTTGGAGCCCAAAAAGATAAAGTCTGATATTGTTTCCACTGTTTCCCCATCTATTTCCCATGAAGTGATGGGGCTAGATGCCATGACTGGTATCTGGACTATGATTGCACCAGCAATGAATGATAGTTCCCATTGTTCAATATTCCTGTGTCTGGTGTTGCAGTGTTCCAGATTTTGGTGATTCTAGGTCAAGAAGCAACAGTTAGAACTAGACGTGGAACAATGGACTGGTTCAAAATTGGGAAAGGAGTACGTCAAGGCTGTATATTGTCACCCTGCTTATTTAACTTATATGCAAAGTACATCATATGAAATGCCAGGCTAGATGAAGCATAGGCTGAAATCAAGAGTGTGGGGGAAAATATTAATAATCTCAGAAATGTATATGACACCACCATTATGGCAGAAAGTGAAGAGGAACTAAAGAGCCTCTTGATGAAAGTGAAAGAGCAGAATGAAAAAGCTGGCTTAAAACTCAACATTCAAAAAACAAAAATCATGGCATCCAGTCCCATCCCTTCATGTCAAATAGATGGGGAAACAATGGAAACAGTGAGACTTTATTTTCTTGGGCTACAAAAACACTGTGAACAGTGACTGAAACCATAAAAGTAAAAGATACTTGCTCCTTGGAAGAAAAGCTATGACAAAACTAGACAGCGTATTAAAAAGCTAAGACATTACTTTGTTGACAAACATCCATGTAGTCAAAGCTATGGCTTTTCCATAAGTCATTTATAGATGTGAGAGTTGGACAATAAAAAACGTTGAGCACCAAAGAACTGATGCCTTCAAACTATGGTGCTGGAGAAGACTCTTGAGAGCCCCTTGGACAGCAGAGATCAAATCAGTCAATCCTAAAGAAAATCAACCCTGAATATTCATTGGAAGGACTGATGCTGAAGCTGAAGCTCCAATGCTCTGGCCACCTGATGCGAAGGGCCAGTTCATTGGAAAAAGCCCTGATGCTGGGAAAGATTGAAGGCAAGAGGCAAAGGGATGACAGAGGATGAGATGGTTGGATGACATCAATGACTCAGTGAATATGAGTTTGAGAAAATCTAGGAGACTATGAAGGACAGGAAAGCCTGGTGTCCATGTGGTCACAAAGAGTCAGACATGACTTAGTTACTGAACAACAATAATAGATGTATACTGATATTTCATTGTTGCTTAAATGGGTATTAATTTTCCCTTGATGCCGTGTGATGTGAAACAATTTTCATATGTTTCTTTATGTTTCTATTTTCAATGAAGATTTGCTGGGCAAGCAAACAACAGTGTAAGCAATACTTAGTCTAGGGAGACGATACAGTTAAACTATTGTGCCTTTCTATCTAAAATCAGCATATAGCATTCTACTTGTCCATTCTACTTATACAGCCTACAAGAGTTTTTTGTTTGTTTGCTTGTTTGTTTGTTTTTCACATAGAACTTGCACACTTCTTGGCGCATGTTATTCCTCTAGAGACTGATCTTTTTAAGTTGTTATTTTAAAAGAGCTCTTTTCTTCATATATATATATATATATAAAGCTATGTCTTATATATGTATAAAACATTGGTTGTTGTAGTTCAGTCACTCAGTCGTGTCTGACTCTTTGCGATCCCATGGCCAACGGCACACCAGACGTATCTGTCTTTCACTATCTCCTGAAGTTTGCTCAAACTCATGTACATTGAATCAATGATGCCATTCAACCATGTCATTCTCTGTCAACCCTTCTCCTCCTCCCTTCAATCTTGGTACACATACTCAAACATACATATATAGGTGTCTGTCTCTCTCTATATATACACACACACACACACACATACACATATATATGTATATATAATTAATAGTATGTAGATTTTAGCATAATCAAAAACTTAAGAAATTTTTTATTGTTATTCTTTTCCAATTTTGATTAAACATGCTTCTAGTGTCAACTCTGGCACTTTCTAATAAAACATTTGATACAGAAAACCTGGTTTCCAATGTAAGCTTGTCTGACTGAATTCACAGCACTACAGTTCACTAAGTGCATGGCCTTGGGCAGGTTACTGAACCTTCTTAATAATATCTACCTCCTGAGAGAGTCATTAGGAAAGGGGATAGTCATGAAGATTAATTCTCAGAAAACATATACAATAAGTATCAAATGATTTTTATTTTTCTTATTAATAATACTAATACTTTGTCTCACTTTCCTAAAACTATGTCCTTTTCAGTTTTTCATGAAAATGATAAAATGTATAATTAGAGTGATTGGAAAAAAATTAAAACATTCCAAATGATTATAGTTGAATGAAATCATTGCTAAAAGAGAATAATAGACAAGTGCAATTGAAAGCCAAATAAAGGATTAGTTCACTTTTTGGAGGTTCAGGAAACACTAGATAAAATGTGTAACATTTGAATGACCAATTTTAAAAAGGTAGATTTAAGCAAAATAGGTCAAATTGGAAGTTTTCTGACTTGTTTCTTCTCTTCAGCTTAAAGCAAAAGTTAAGTTTTCTGAAAAATCTGTAAAAGACAATTAAGATTCTACAATAGGAGCTGCCCATTTGATAATGGACATGAAATTCTTCAAGTTTTCTAATCTTCTTCTCCACTTAAAATATACAATAGATGTGCTTGAGATTTAAATGATGGAATTTGAATTTTCAAATACTTTACAAATAGTATGTGAGAATTATCTACTCTGTTTAAGAGTGCTTATAATGGGAATTTTCACCAAATGAAAAAGAAAACTGCTTCATCAAGGTCTCTAGCTTAAGCACTAGAACAAACTGAGAGGTTGAAATTGTGTTGAAAAGACCACATTTCATGCTACTAATGGCTAAGTGAAAAATAAAACAAAACAAACTCTCTCCACATGACAATTTCCTTCTGCTTGGAGCAATTCTCATACCTGTCCTTCAAAGTGTCAGCCTCACCAGAAACAATGCAACTACTGCTGGGCTTGGGCCAAAATTTTATGGAATGTCTTAAAATATTTTATTTGTTGGTTTAATAATCTCAAGGCTATATTCCAAGAACAGGAACCCCCCAGAGAAGTGTCAGCCAGGCTATGAGAGACTATTTCCACTCTGTGGAAAATATTATTTCAAAAGGCCTTTATAAAAAGGGAAATAGAAATAAAGTAAAAAGGCAGCATGGGAGGGAAAAAGGGATATTAGAAAAGTTTTTCTTTTAAAGTATCAATTGAAATAGAGAAAAGGTAGTATCTCTACTGTGCTTTTCATATCTGTAAAACGTTACTATTTTTCATGTCTATGATACATGTCACAATAAAACAAAAAGAAAAAGAAAAATCTTGGACGTTTTAGAATCCTGAAAGTTAAAAAATGAAATGAAAATCTGTCTAGCATCTGAAATGAAATTTTTATTAAACAGCTATAAAGTAAATATCATTTCAGAAATTCTCATGGTATTACATTTTACTAATTTAATAAAAATATTTAATGTCAGCAAAGGTATTCACCAGCAGAATTCATTATTGATTGAGACATATAATATACAAAAACCTTCAAACTATGGACAGCATTAAAAAAAAAAAAAAAGAAGATTCTCAACCTAGAGCCAGATATCCTGCAATGTGAAATCAAGTGGGTCATAAGAAGCATCACTATGAACAAAGCTAGAGAAGGCAATGGAATTCCAGCTCAGCTATTTGAAATCCAAAAAGGTGATGCTGTTAAAGTGCTGCACTCAATATGTCAGCAAATTTGGAAAACTCAGCAGTGGCCACAGGTCTGGAAAAAGTCATTTTTCATTCCAATCCCAAAGAAAGGCAATGCCAATGAATGTTCAAACTACCTTACAATTGTGCTTATTTGATATACATGTGTGGAAATGCTCAATTAGAGTTTACTGCTAGGCTTCAGCAGTATGTGAACCGAGATCTTCCAGATGTACAAGCTGGATTTAAAATAGGCAGAAGAACCAGAGATTAAATTGCCAACTTCTGTTGGATCATGCAGAAATTCCAGAAAAGTATCTGCTTCACTGATTATTCACACTGTTTCACTGTGTGAATGAAAAAAAAAAAAGAAAGAAAGAAAAATACTGTGGCAAATTCTTAAAGGGATGGGAAAGTCAGACCATCTTACCTGTCTCCTGAGAAACCTGTATCAAACATCAAGGCTCTCACCCTGCTTATTTAACTTATATGCAGAGATGCAAAATGCCAGATTGGATGAAACACAAGCTAGAATGAAGATTGTCTGGAGAAATATCGACAACCTCATATATGCAGATGATACCACTCTAAAGGCAGAAAGTGAAGAACTAAAGAGCCTCTTAATGAGAGTGAAGGAGGAGAGTGAGAAAGCTGGCTTAAAATTCAACATATGAAACCCTAAGATCATGACAGTCAGTTCCATAACTTCATGGCAAATAAATGAATAAAAAGTGGAAACAGTGATGAATTTTTATTTTCTTGGGCTCTAAAATCACTGTGGATGGTGACTGCAGTCATGAAAGTAAAAGATGCTTGCTCCTTGGAAGAAAAAGCTATGACAAATCTAGATAGCATATTAAAAAGCAGAGACATCACTTTTCCAACAAAGGTCCATATAGTCACAACTATGGTTTTTCCAGTAGTCATGCATGGATGTGAGAGTTGAACCATAAAGAAGGGTGAGAGCTGAAGAATTGATGCTTTTGAAATGTGGTTCTAGAGAAGACTATTGAGAGTCCTCTGGACAGTAAAGAGATAAAACCAGTCAATCCTAAAGGAAATCAGCCCTGAATATTCTTTGGAAGGACTGATGCTGAAGCTCCAATATTTTGACCACCTGGTGGGAAGTATTGACTCACTGGAATAGACCCTGATGGTGGGAAAAATTGAGGGCAGAAGGAGAAGGAGGTGACAGAGGATAAGATGGTTGAATGGCATCTTTGACTCAATGGACATGAGTTTGGGCAAACTCCAGGAGATAGTGAAGGACTAGCGAAGACTGGTGTGCTGCAGTCCATGGAGTCACGAACAGTTGGACCTGGCTTAGCAACGGAATAACAAAGAAAGAAGGCAGAAAAGATAAGTGGGGATAATTTTCAAATCTGCCTCTATCCATCAAAATATTTTAAGATGGGCTCAACACAAGATTGAGTGTTCTGTTCATATCATTAAACATGGTTATATACACATAAAGATCAAAATTTATTCAGCTTAATTTTCTATTAAATTTTAATTGCATAAGTAACATATATCTTTTAAAATAAAAACAACAATTTTACAATAATAAAACAGCAATTAGATGGACTCAGATATTTTCATATCTTAAATGATGGTAAATGGTGGGTTATGGAAATTCATATTCATCATGGATTTTGTATCTTGGAAATTGGTATATTTGTCTTTATTAAATATAAAACACTTTAGTGGATATAAAATATAAATTGATTTGATAAATTCTTATCAATGAAACAACTTTCATAATCATTGATTATTATGGTAAAATGTTTTTTTATGAATTTCTGGTTCACTATTATAATTTTCTCATGCCATCAGCCACATATATGCATATGTCCTTGAACATCTCTGTAGTGTTCTATCATAGAGGATAGATAGCTCAGACTTATTACTTTAATATCATATTTACTTAATACCAAGAAATATAGTAATTATTATTCCTAAGTATGACAAAATATACTATTCCTCAATTATTTTTATTTTATTATTATTTTTTAAAATTTATTTATTTTGATTGAAGGCTAATTACTTTACAATATTGTATTGGTTTTGCCATACATCAACATGAATCTGCCACGGGTGTAAACATGTTCCCCATCCTGAACCCCCCTCCCTCTTCCCTCCCCGTACCATCCCTCTGGGTCATCCCAGTGGATCATACGCAGAGAAGATAAAACTTCCTTTTCTTTCTTGTAAGTTCTTATCTATGGCATGGCAGTGGGAAATTTTAGTCAAATGTTAAACGTTTGATCCCTTAAAATATTTTTAGCCATACATTTCTGTATAATTATTTAAACAAAAATTTTGTCTTTTATTCCTCCCATTCATTTAGAAAATGCATGAAAGAATCAGAGACTTTTATACCCTTGTGATGTCAAAGATAAGGGGTACCCTTTGATAGAACTATGGATTCTGTCTTCTACACATGACTGTTTTCTTCTTTTGAATGTCAGAAGTGATTATTAATTCTTCATTTCTCTTTGCTTTTATGCTCCAATGAATTTTATCCCTTCAAGCAAATAGGTTGTGTCTATGTAGTAAATAAGTATATGGGAATGCACATAATTTTCAACTTTTACATGCATATTATACTTTTTTACATGTATATTATACTTTTTTACATGTATATTATACTTTTTTACATGTATATTATACTTTTTTAGAGGGGCTTTCATCTCATTATTTGATGTGAGCCTACTATCAGTATGCAAAAGTAGCAGTAATACAAAGGAACTAAACCAAAAGTAAATGAATGTTATCCAAGCATCTATTATGTGATATTGGTGCTTTCACATCAAGAGCTAAAGAAGAAATACATCCGAAGAGCAAAATAAAAAATTGGGGCAAATTTACATAGTCTTATGGCTAAAACAAAGAATACCCATAATTTAATAGGGGCCTCTCAATAAATTACATACTGATAGTGGTGAGAAAATAAAGAACAGCATTATGAACAAAATAAACACATTCATTATAATAGATTTATAATATCTAGGAATGCATTGCCTCAAATATATCTTTATTCCCTTAGGGATATTAATCTCAAATTATGCAAATTTCAAAGTATGTAATGAATGTTCCAGCATTTATTCATTTCACAAAGTGTTAATGTTGAACACTTAATATGCAATGCTTAAAGATAAGAGTTTTTAAAAGAAAAAAATATCTGTAGATATGAATCTCAGTCAAGAACTTTAAATCAAGACATACTGAATGTGTTTTAAAGTAAAAATTAAAATAGACCTCTCAAGCATTGAAAATTTCAATTTAAAAATTAAGAACTGGGAAAAAGGGCATCCCTGATGACTCAGTGGTAAAGAATCCGCCTGCCAGGGGGGCGGTCCTAAGATGGTGGAAGAATAGGATGGGGAGACCAATTTCTCCCCACCAAATTCATCAAAAGAACATTTGAACGCTGAACAAATTCCACAAAACAACTTCTGAATGCTGGCAGAGGACATCAGGCACCCAGAAATGCCACCCATTGTCTTTGAAAGGAGGTAGGACAAAATATAAAAGATAAAAAGAGAGACACAGAGGTAGGGATGGAGATTGGTCCCAGGAAGGGAGTCATTAAAAAGAGAGAAGTTTTCAAACACCAGGAAACACTCTCTCCGGTGGGTCTGTGGTGAGCCTTGGAATCTCAGAGGGCAAAATAACTGGGAGGAAAATGAATAATTGAACCAGACAGATTACATGCCTAACAGCAACTCCCCATGGAGCAACAGCCCAGATGCTCACATCTCCCACTAGGAAGCGGGGGCTCGACAGGGAGCCTCGGGCTGCATTGCTTAGGGTAAGGATCGGGCCTGAATACCCCAAGGGCAATCTGAGGGAACTAGCTTGAGATAGCAACCCAGACTGTGGGATAACTATCCCGTGAAAAGCCCTAACCTAAGACATTGCCAGGCCCGCTCACAGAACAAAGACTGAGCAGGGCTAGCTGGCTGTGGACTGGCCCATCCCCTGCTGGAGACAGGCAGGCGAGGGCAGCCAGAGCCGGAAGGGGACAATTGGGGCCCCAGAGAGGCATCCCATACCAAATTGCAAGCTGACTTTATTGCTAACCAAGACTTCTTGGGATTCTGGATGGTCGACATCTGCCAGGAGGGTCACAGCCAGAGATCAGCTCCCTAGAAGAGACACATGGCACACCTGAGAAGGCGTGCCCATTGTACACCCAGAAAACCAAGAGGCTGGGATGGGGGAAGCAATAAGTCACAGCCTTCTACTGGGGGCAACAGCGCTCACCAAGCACCTAGTCACGTGAGGTGCTCGGACCTGGGACAGGCACAAAACGCAGGCCCAACCAAGTCTGCACCTTGTGGAGTACATGAGAACCTGAACCTGAGCGGCTTAGACCTGGGGAGTGCATGCAACCCAGGGCCAGCATCAGACAGTTCCCAGCAGAGCAACCTAAAGTCTGAGCAGTGTAGACTGGGAAAGCACATATGCCATGAGCGGGGACAAACCCAGTGCGGCTGAATCACTGTGATCACACTCCAGTAATATTTGTTTGCATTGTTCCACCCTCCCCACAGAACGACTGAACAAGTGAGCCTAAAAAAAGTGACCATCACCGCCCCCTTGTGTCAGGGAGGAAATTAGACACTGAAGAGACCAGCAAACAGAAGAAGGTAAAACAGAGGGAACTGCTTTGGAAGTGACAGGTGCAATAGATTAAAACCCTGTAGTTAGCACTGACTACATAGGAAGGGGCCTATAGACCTTGAGAAGTACAAGCTGGGCCAAGGAACTATCTGAAAATGAACTGTCCCACACTGTCCACAGCTCCAGAGAAAGTCCTAGATATATTTTTACTATTATCATTTTTTAAATAAATTAATTTTAAGTCCCTTATTACTCCTTTAATTTTCATTTTTATAACCTACTATTACCTTGCAAAAAAAAAGGACCCTATTTTTAAAGCAAACTTCATATATATATATATATATACACACATATAATTTTGGGGACTTTTTTAAATTTTATTTTTTAGAATCTAACCTCTACTCTAGATTTTTAATCTTTGCTTTTTGGTATTTGTTACCAAGTTTGTACCTTTAAGAAGCCAATCTTCAGTACCCATTTTTACTTGGGAGAGAGATTACTGGCTGGATTGCTGTCTCCCCCTTTGAATTCTGGTTTTCTCCACCAGGTCACCTCTATCTGTTCCCTCCCCCTTCTCTTCTCTACCCAACTCTGTGAATCTCTTTGTGTGTTCTGGGCTGTGGAGAACACTTAGGGAACTGATTACTGGCTGGATCTCTCTTCTTTTGATTCCCCCTTTTCTCCTTCTGGCCACCTCTGTCTCCTTCCTCCCTCTTCTCTTCTCTCTGTAAATCCATGAACATCTCTGAGGGATGTAGACTGTAGAGAGCATATAGGGAATTGATTACTGGCTAGCTTGCTCTCTCCTCTTTTGACTCGCCCTCTTCTCCTCCTGGTCATCTCTATTTCCCTCCTCCCTGTTCTCTTCTCCATTTAACTCTGTGACCCTCTCCAGGTGTCACTCACTGTGGAGAAACTTTTCATCATTAAGCTAGATGTTTTATCATTGGTGCTGTATAGATGGAGAAGTCTTGAGGTTATTGTAAGAATAAGACTAAAAGGGGAGGCAGGAGGCTTAGGTCCAAATCCTGAGAACACAGAGAACTCCTGACTCCAGGAACATTAATTGATAGGAGCTCATCAAATGCCTCCATACCTACACTGAAACCAAGCACCACCCAAGGGCCAAAAAGTTCCACAGCAAGACATACCAGGCATATTCTCCAGTAACACAGGAACATAGACCTGAGCTTCAATATATAGGCTGCCCAAAGTAACACCAAACCCTCTGACATCTCAAAATGTGTTACTGGACACTTCATTACACTCCAGAGGGAAGAAATCTAGCTCCACCCACCAGAACACCAACACAAACTTCCCAAACCAGGAAGCTTTGACAAGCCACCCGTCCAACCCCACCCACAGCAAGGAACCTCCACAATAAACAGGAATCACAATCTGCCAGAATACAGAAAGGCCACCCCAAACACAGCATTATAAACAGGATGAAAAGGCAGAGAAATACCCAGCAGGTAAAGGAACAGGATAAAGGCCTACCAAACCAAGCAAAAGAGAAAGAGATAGGGAATTTACCTGATGAAGAATTCCGAATAATGACAGTGAAAATGATCCAAAACCTTGAAAACAAATTGGAATTACAAATAAATAGCCTGAAGACAAGGATCAAGAGGATGCAAGACAGGTTTAAAAAGAACCTAGAAGAAATAATACAAAGAAGAACTATACAAAAAAACTTCATGACCAATATAATCACGCTGGTGTGATCACTCACCTAGAGCCAGACATCCTGGAATGTGAAGTCAAGTGGGCCTTAGAAAGCATCACTACAAACAAAGCTAGTGGAGGTGATGGAATTCCAGTTGAGCTATTTCAAATCCTGAAAGATGATGTTGTGAAAGTGCTGCACTCAATATGCCAGCAAATTTGGAAAACTCAGCAGTGGCCACAGGACTGCAAAAGGTCAGTTTTCATTCCAATCCCCAAAAAGGGCAATGCCAAAGAATGCTCAAATTACCGCACAATTGCACTCATCTCAAACGCTAGTAAACTAATGCTCAAAATTCTCCAAGCTAGGCTTTAGCAATACATGAACCATGAACTTCCAGATGTTCAAGCTAGTTTTAGAAAAGGCAGAGGAACCAGAGACCAAATTGCCAACATCCTCTGGATCATAGAAAAAGCGAGAGAGTTCCAGAAAAATATCTATTTCTGCTTTATTGACTATGCTAAAACCTTTGACGATGTGGATCACAATAAACTGTGGAAAATTCTGACAGAGATGGGAATACCAGGCCACCTGACCTGCCTCTTGAGAAATCTGTATGCAGGTCAGGAAGCAACAGTTAGAACTGGACATGGACCAACAGACTGGTTCCAAATAGGAAAAGGAGTAAGTCAAGGCTGTATATTATCACCCTGCTTATTTGACTTACATGCAGAGTACATCATGAGAAACGCTGGGCTGGAAGAAGCACAAGCTGGAATGAAGATTGCCAGGAGAAATATCAATAATCTCAGGTATGCAGATAACACCACCCTTAGAGCAGAAAGTGAAGAGGAATTAAAAAGCCTCTTGATGAAAGTGAAAGGAGAGGGAAAAAGTTGGCTTAAAGCTCAACATTCAGAAAATGAAGATCATGGCATCTGGTCCCATCACTTCATGGGAAATAGATGGAGAAACCGTGGAAACAGTGTCAGATTTATTATTGTTATTTTTTTTTGGCTGGGGTCGGGGGTGGTGGTGTCCAAAATCACTGCAGATGGTGACGGCAGCCATGAAATTAAAAGACACTTACTCCTCGGAAGGAAAGTTATGACCAACCTGGATAGCATATACAAAAGCAGAGATATTACTTTGCTGACTAAGGTCCGTCTAGTCAAGGCTATGGTTTTTCCAATGGTCATGTATGGATGCAAGAGTTGGACTGTGAAGAAGGCTGAGCGCTGAAGAATTGATGCTTTTGAACTGTGGTATTGGAGAAGACTCTTGAGAGTCCCTTGGAGATCCAACCAGTCCATTCTGAAGGAGATCAACCCTGGGATTTCTTTGGAAGGAATGATGCTGAAGCTGAAACTCCAGTACTTCGGCCACCTCATGCGAAGAGTTGACTCATTAGAAAAGACTCTGATGCTGGGAGGGATTGGGGGCAGGAGGAGAAGGGGACAACAGAGGATGAGATGACTGGATGGCATCACCGACTCAATGGACATGAGTTGGGTGAACTCTGGGAGTTGGTAATGGACAGGGAGGCCTGGCGTGCTGAAATTCATGGGGTCTCAAAGAGTCGGATACTTTGAGCAACTAAGCTGAACTGAGAAGAAGTAAAAAAGAGTCAACATATAATGAATAAGGCAATATATAATGAATAAGGCAATATATAATGAATAATGCAATATATAATGAATAATGCAATAAATGAGATCAAAAACACTCTGGAGGGAACCAACAGTAGAATAACAGAGGCAGCAGATAGGATAAGTGAGGTAGAAGATAGAATGGTAGAAATAAATGAAACAGAGAGGAAAAAAGAATGAAAAGAAATGAGGACAGCCTCAGACACCTTTGGGACAATGTTAAATGCCCCAAGGTTTGAATCATAGGAGTCCTAGAAGAAGACAAAAAGAAAGACAATGAAGAAATTCTTGAGGAGATAATAGTTGAAAACTTCCCTAAAATGGGGAAGGAAATAATCACCCAAGTCCAAGAAATCCAGAGAGTTTCAAACAGGATAAACCCAAGGCAAAACAGCCCAAGACACAAAAAAAATCAAATTAAGAAAGATCAAACACAAAGAACAAATATTAAAAACAGCAAAGGAAAAACAACAAATAACACACAAGGAGATTCCCATAAGGATAACAGCTATTCTTTCAATAGAAATCTTTCCAGCCAGAAAGGAATGGCAGGACATACTTAAAGTGATGAAAGAAAATAACCTACAGCCCAGATGACTGTACCCAGTAAGGATCTTATTCAAATATGAAGAAGAAATCAAAAGCTTTACAGACAAGCAAAAGCTGACAGAATTCAGCACCACCAAACCAGCTTCCAACAAATGCTAAAGGATCTTCTCTAGACAGGAAACACAGAAAGGGTGTATAAACTCAAACCACAAACAATAAAGTAAATGGCATCAGGATCATACTTATCAATAATTATCTTAAATGTAAATGGGTTGAATGCCCCAACCAAAAGACAAACACTGGCTGAATGAATACAAAAACAAGACCTCTATATATGTTGTCTACAGGAGACCCACCTAGAAATGAGGGACACATACCGACTGAAAGTGAAGGGCTGGAAAAAAATATTCCTTGCAAATAGAGACCAAAAGAAAGCAGGAGTAGCAATACTCATATCAGATAAAATAGACTTTAAAACAAAGACTGTGAAAAGAAACAAAGAGGGACACTACATAATGATCAAAGGATCAATCCAAGAAGAAGATATAACAATTATAAATATATATGCACCCAACATAGGAGCACCACAATATGTAAGACAAATGCTAACAAGTATGAAAGGAGAAATTAACAATAACACAATAACAGTGGGAGGCTTTAACATCCCACTCACACCTATGGATAGATCAACTAAACAGAAAATTAACAAGGAAACACAAACTTTAAATGATACAATAGACCAGTTAGACCTAATTGATATCTATAGGTCATTTCACCGCAAAACAATGAATTTCACCTTTTTATCAAGTGCTTACAGAACCTTCTCCAGGATAGATCACATCCTGGGCCATAAATCTAGCCTTAGTAAATTCAAAAAAATTGAAATCATTCAAAGCCATCTTTTCTGACCACAATGTAGTAAGATTAGATCTCAATTACAGGAGAAAAACTTAAAAATTCCAACATATGGAGGCTGAACAACACACTGCTTAATAACAAATCACAGAATAAATCAAAAAAGAAATTAAAATATGCATAGAAATGAATGACAATGAAAACACAACATCCTAAAATCTATGGGACTCTGTAAAAGCAGTGCTAAGGGGAAGGTTTATAGCAATACAGGCTTACCTCAAGAAACAAGAAAAAAGTCAAATAAATAACCTAACTCTACACCTAAAGCAACTAAGATAGGAATAAATGAAGAATCCCAGGGTTAGTAGAAGGAAAGAAATCTTTAAAATTAGGGCAGAAATAAATGCAAAAGAAACAAATGAGACCATAGCAAAAATCAAAAAAGCAAAATCTGGTTCTTTGAGAAGATAAATAAAACTGACAAACCATTAGCCAGACTCAAGAAACAAAGGGAGAAAAATCAAATCAACAAAATTAGAAATGACAATGGACAGATCACAACAAATAACACAGAAATACAAAGGATCATAAGAGACTACTATCAGCAACTATATGCCAATAAAATGGACAACTTGGGAGAAATGGACAAATTCTTAGAGAAGTACAACTTTCCAAAACTGAACCAGGAAGAAATAGAAAATCTTGACAGACAGACCTATCACAAGCACGGAAATTGAAACTGTAATCAGAAATCTTCCAGCAAAAAAAAAAAAAAGCCCAGGACCAGACATTCACAGCTGATTTCTACCAAAAATTTAGAGAAGAGCTAACACCTATCCTACTCAAACTCTTCCAGAAAATTGCAGAGGAAGGTAAACTTCCAAACTCATTCTATGAGGCCACCATCACCCTAATACCAAAACCTGACAAAGATGCCACACACACACACACAAAACTACAGGCCAATATCACTGATGAACATAGATGCATAAATCCTTAACAAAATTCTAGCAAACAGAATCCTACAGCACATTAAAAAGGTCATACATCATGACCAATTGGGGTTTTCCCACGGTTGCAAGGATTCTTCAATATCCACAAATCAATCAGTGTAATACACCATACTAACAAATTGAAAAATAAAAACCATATGATTATCTCAATAGATTCAGAGAAAGCCTTTGACAAAATTCAACATCCATTTATGTTAAAAAAAAAAAAAAAAAAACCTCCAGAAAGCAGGAATAGAAGGAACATACCTCAACATAATAAAAGCTATATATGACAAACCGCAGCAAACATCATCCTCAATGGTGAAATATTGAAAGCATTTCCCCCAGAGTTAGGAACAAGACAAGGGTGCCCACTCTCACCACTACTATTCAATATAGTTTTGGAAGTTTTGGCCACAGCAATCAGAGCAGAAAAAGAAATAAAAGGAATCCAGATTGGAAAAGAAGAAATAAAACTCTCACTGTTTGCCGATGACATGATCCTCTATATAGAAAACCCTAAAGACTAAACCAGAAAATCACTAGAGCTAATCAATGAATATAGTGAAGTTGCAGGATATAAAATCAACACACAGAAATCCCTTGCATTCCTATACGCTAACAGTGAGAAAACATAAAGAGAAATCAAGGAAACAATTCCATTCACCATTGTAATGAAAAGAATAAAATACTTAGGAATATATCTATCTAAAGAAACAAAAGACCTATATATATAAAACTATAAAACACTGGTGAAAGAAATCAAAAGGACACAAATAGATGGAGAAATATACTGTGTTCATGGATCAGAAGAATCAATATAGTGAAAATGAGGATACTACCCAAAGCAATCTATAGATTCAATGCAATCCCTATCAAGCTATCAACGGTATTTTCAGAAAACTAGAACAAATAATTTCACAATTTGTATGGAAATACAAAACACCTCGAATAGCCAAAGCAACCTTGAGAAAGAAGAATGGAACTGAAGGAATCAACCTGCCTGATTTCAGTCTCTACTACAAATCCACAGTCATTAAGACCATATGGTACTGGCACAAAGACAGAAATATAGATCAATGGAACAAAATAGAAAGCCCAGAGATAAATCCACACACCTATGGACACCTTATCTTTGACAAATGAGGCAAGAATATACAATGGAGAAAAGACAATCTCTTTAACAATTCATGCTGGGAAAACTGGAGAAGGCAATGGCAGCCCACTCTAGTACTCCTGCCTGGAAACTCCCATGGACGAAGGAGCCTGGTAGGCTACAGTCCATGGGGTCGCTAAGCGTCAGACATGACTGAGTGACTTCACTTTCACTTTTCACTTTCATGCCTTGGGGAAGGAAATGGCAACCCACTCCAGTGTTCTTGCCTGGAGAGTCCCCAGGACGGGGGAGCCTGGTGGGCTGCCATCTACGGGGTCACACAGAGTCAGACACGACTGACGTGACTTCACAGCAGTAGCAGCAGTAGCAGCATCAGCAGCTGGGAAAACTGGTCAACCACTTGGAAAAGAATGAAACTAGAACACTTTCTAACACCATACACAAAATAAACTCAAAATGGATTAAAGATCTAAACATAAGACCAGAAACTGTAAAACTCCTAGAGGAAAACATAGGCAAAACACTCTCCAACATAAATCACAGCACGATCCTCTATGACCCATCTCCCAGAATACTGGAAATAAAAGCAAAAATAAACAAATGGGACCTAATTAAACTTAAAAGCTTCTGCACAACAAAGGAAACTATAAGCAAGGTGAAAAGACAGCCTTCAGAATGGGAGAAAATAATAGCAAATGAAGCAATGGACAAAGAATTAATCTCAAAAATATACAAGCAACTCCTGCAGCTCAATGCCAGAAAAATAAATGACCCAATTAAAAAATGGGCCAAAGAACTAAACAGACATTTCTTCAAAGAAGACATGCAGATGGCTAACAAACATATGAAAAGATGCTCAACATCACTCATTATCAGAGAAATGCACACCAAAACCACAGTGAGGTACCATTTCATGCCAGTCAGAATGGCTGCTATCCAAAAGTCTACAAGCAATAAATGCTGGAGAGGGTGTGGAGAAAAGGAAACTCTCTTACACAGTTGGTTGGAATGCAAACTAGTACAGCCACTATGGAGAACAGTGTGGAGATTCTTTAAAAAACTGGAAATATAACTGCCATATGACCCAGCAATCCCACTGCTGGGCATACACACTGGGGAAACCAGAATTGAAAGAGACACATGTACCCCAATGTTCATTGCAGCACTGTTTATAATAGCCAGGATATGGAAGCAACCTAGATGTCCATCAGCAGATGAATGGATAAGAAAGCTGTGGTACAGATACACAATGGAGTATTACTCAGCCATTAAAAAAATACATTTGAATCAGTTCTAATGAGGTGGGTGAAACTGGAGCCTATTATACAGAGTGAGGTAAGCCAGAAAGAAAAACACCAATACAGTATACTAACGCATATTTATGTAATTTATAAAGATGGTAACAATGACCCTGTATGTGAGACAGCAAAAGAGACACAGATGTATAGAACAGTCTTTTTGACTCTGTGGGAGAAGGCAAGGGTGAGATGATATGGCAGAATGGCATTGAAACATGTATATTATTGTATGTGAAAAGAATTGCCAGTTCAGGTTCGATGCATGATACAGGATGCTCAGGGCTGGTGTACTGCGATGACCCAGAGGGATGGGATGGGAGGGGAGGTGGGAGGGGAGGTGGGAGGGGGGTTCAGGATGGGGAACACATGTACACCCATAGCGGATTCATGTTAATGTATGGCAAAACCAATACAATATTGTAAAGTAAATAAATAAAGCTGAAAAAACCCCCAAAACCAAAGAATCCACCTGCTGGTGCAGGAAACGCGGGGTGACCCCTAGTCCAGAAAGATCCCACAAGGCTTGGAGCTACTTGGCCCGAATGCCAGAACTTTGGAGCCAGTGATCTAAAGTCTAGGAGCCACGACTACTGAGCCTGCATACCCTAGAGACCATGTTCAGCAATAAGAGAAGCCACTACAATGAGAAAACCATGCATTGCAACTAGAAAGTAGCCCCTGCTGGCTGCAAATCAAGAAAAGCCCATACAGCAACAAAGACCGAGCACAGCCAATAGATAAATACATTAATGAATAAAATTATTTTTAAAAGAACTGGGAAAGAAACATTATCAAAGTAATAGATAATGTTGCTTATGCTGTATTTCCAGATGTGGAAAAAGAATGCTGACTCCCACCTCTAATTTGTGGATATACCAAGGGTGTAAGTTACAAAAGTGGTTGTCATATACATTTGTCTTAAAATTTCTAAGACACTGAGAACTCTTCACAACCAAGATTGAGATAGAACTGTTCTTACTATATACAGTAATTGGACACTGAATTCCATTGCACTACTGTTTAGAGAGACATAAAGACTTCACTCCAGCTGTTGACAAGTCCCTGCTTCAAGGGACAGTTAAAGTAATGAGCATAGGCTTAAGTTTTCAGCCAAAGAATTAACGTTGATATGAGAAATTTAGTAGTTTCAACAATCATATGGGGGTGAAGAAATGCATGCAAATTATAATAAGGAACTGTTAGAAAATACTAATAGAGACTATTTTAAGCCAACATTGAGTTTATTTTAGAAAATTTTCTTGTTTAACCATCATCCTCTTTATAGAGAATGTTATATTTATACATAATAAAAAATGAAGAGGAACTAAAAAGCCTCTTGATGAAAGTGAAAGTGGAGAGTGAAAAAGTTTGCTTAAAGCTCAACTAATTCAGAAAATGAAGATCATGGCATCCGGTCCCATCACTTCATGGGAAATAGATGGGGAAAGAGTGGAAACAGTGTCAGACTTTATTTTTGGGCTCCAAAATCACTGCAGATGGTGACTGCAGCCATGAAATTAAAAGATGCTTACTCCTTGGAAGGAAAGTTATGACCAATCTAGACAGCATATTGAAAAGCAGAGATATTACTTTGCCAACAAAAGTCCATCTAGTCAAGCTTATGGTTTTCCAGTGGTCATGTATGGATGTGAGAGTTGGACTGTGAAGAAAGCTGAGCACCGAAGAATTGATGCTTTTGAACTGTGGTGTTGGAGAAGACTCTTGAGAGTCTCTTGGATGGCAAGGAGATCAGCCCTGGGATTTCTTTGGAGGGAATGATGCTGAAGCTGAAACTCCAGTACTTGGGCCACCTCATGCGAAGAGTTGACTCATTGGAAAAGACTCTGATGCTGGGAGGGATGGGGGGCAGGAGGAGAAGGGGACGACAGAGGATGAGATGGCTGGATGGCATCACAGACTCGATGGATGTGAGTTTGAGTGAACTCCGGGAGTTGGTGATGGACAGGGAGGCCTGGCGTGCTGGGATTCATGGGGTTGCAAAGAGCTGGACACGACTGAGCAACTGAACTGAACTGAGTTGAACTGAATCTGTTTTACAAATTTTTGGATTTATTGTTTTATATAGCATGCCTACCTTTACTGCATAGTAATGCATACCCATGGGGTGGCTCACATGGTAAAGAGTGTGACTGCAGTTGAGGATACCTGGGTTTAATCCCTGTGTTGGGAAAATCCTCTGAAGGAGGGCATGATAACCCATTCCAGTATTCTTGCCTGAAGAATCCCATGGACAGAGGAGCCTGGTGGGCCCTAGTCCATGGGGTCACAAAGAGTTGGACAAAGCATCAGCAGCAAGTAAAATACTAGAGTTGATGTTTAATAGGTTATCTCTGTGTATCTGGACACTGTACTTAATTTGTCCTTAAAATTTGAAACTGCATTGTCTTAGGAAGTCTGAGTATTTGGCTTTTATCATTTTACTGTTTACATTCATTTCTTTTCTGAACATTTTTAAATTAGCAATTTTTAATTGATGATTTGGCAAATTATTATGGCAGTCTTAAATTTTTCTCTAAAAAATTAGTAGATAATATATAGAAGTGAAATTATATTAAACATTACAATTCATAAATTATCTATGTATATATTTATATGCCTGAAAATTCTGATACAATGTGGATTCTTTATAAATATTAGCATTTACCTCTGTACTATTTTGAATCTTGGGCAAAATCAACAAACCATAAATGGTCTTCTCTTTCTCTGTTTTTCCCTGAAATAATTGTTTAAAACATAGCCTTGGTGATAGTAATTTTATAACTTAGTATGATTTTTGATGGAGAAGGCAATGGCACCCCACTCCAGTACTCTTGCCTGGAAAATCCCATGGATGGAGGAACCTGGTAGGCTGCAGTCCATGGGGTCGCTAGGATTCAGACATGACTGAGCGACTTCACTTTCACTTTTCACTTTCATGCATTGGAGAAGGAAATGGCAACCCACTACAGTGTTCTTGCCTGGAGAATCCCAGGGATGGGGGAGCCTGGTGGACTGATGTCTATGGGTTCACACAGAGTCGGACACAACTGAAGTGACTTAGCAGCAGCAGCAGCATGACTTTTGAAATTATAACTCAAAAATGTCATAGAGATATAACTATAAAAATTAAAATGTATAAAATCAATTATGAAGCTACTCATAATATATGTAATTTCTCCACCCTATTTCATAAAATTATTCAGTCTCAGAAATTTCATCTAAATGCATGACTATTCAAGAGACTTAGAATGTATGAAGAATAATTAGAATTCTGAAACTTGTTAAAGATTCTAGATTTTGTGACTTGATTGTATACATTCATCATCAACATCATCACATCAGAGTAAATATTTGTGCATGCACATATATAGTATTCATTTTGTATAGTGTATGTCTGCATGTCTATATGTAAATAGTATGCAAGAAATCTTCTTACTTATTTTACATATATTGCTTCCTTTACCCCACAGTAAAGACAAGAGAGACAAGATCATTGTGGTCCCAAAGGGTTAAATATTTGTTCAAAGTGATACAGCTATCTAATGGCAGCTATTCATTTTTAGTCTTTACAAAAAATATGGAAATTGCATTCTAAAAATAAAAATACTATAAAATTGAAAGTCATGTTACTGATTCTCTCTGTTGCCATTGTTAAATCACAAACCAGTATAGATTGCAGTTTACTAATCTGTAAAATGAGAAAATCATGTTATATCATTATGGATACTCTTTTTATCTATTGTAAGTCAATAATTTTAATTTTCTACATCATTTATACATTCATTCACTTTACTTTCACTTACTCAGATACTTACCCTGGTCCAGTGGGTTTTCTATTCACTAGGGTGTACTGATATGGCATTATCTACTTGGGCTTACAATAGATATACATAAGAGGCAAACAATAATGAAATAATCATATCAGTTATTTTATTATTATAAATTAAGGTACGTACTATGAGAACACAATGCAGAATGCCAGAAAAAGCATATAAAATCAGGGGACTAATAATGACTATGCATGCCCAGGGATAAATAGATGAGCTATGAGCAGTGCCTACTATGAGGAGAATCATTACAATATGGAGATACTCTATAAAACAATGTATATTTTATATATACAAGCAACTTCTCACCCATTTGCCCACTTTATTTTGGTACCAAAGGCTTAATTTTATTTTATTTTATTATTTAATTTTTTTTCAAAGGCTTAATTTTAAAGCATCTAAAACCATTATTGGGCAGAATAGGTTATGCTGTGGTAACAAACGACCTAAAACCTTATCAAGATGTAAGACAAAAAGTTCGTTATTCCCTCATATGAAACGTCCATCCAGGAGCAGGTTGGGGATCTCCTGATCATTGCCAGTCAAGAACTCAGGCTTACACAGACACCTTCTCAATATGTACATCCATGACAGGTTGAAGGGATCTGATGTCTACCAAGTAAAATGTCAGATCTCAAAAGCAGTTGCCTAGATATAATACATGCCACTTCCATTCTTATTTCACTGCTCAAAGAAACTTACTTGTTCCGAGTTATCATTAAATGAAGTGAGTGAGTGCAATCCTAGCATTTATCCAGAAGTAATAAATGTTTATAAATTTCCTGACTACTATCACAAAACACAGTCTATGTACGAGCTTTGAAGAGGTGTAATATAAACTGTAATGAGGGTTTGAATAATCCACTAGTAATACTAGCATGGAGTCTATTAGGAAAGGGAGTTGAGTTCTGTTTTGGGAAGTATCAGTTCAGTTCCGTAGCTCAGTCATGTCCAACTCTTTGCAACCCCATGGACTGCAGCATGCCAGACTTCCCTGTCCGTCACCAACTCCTGGACTTACTCAAACTCAAGTCCATTGAGTCAGTGATGCCATCCAACCATCTCATCCTCAGTCATCCCCTTCTCCTCTTGCCTTCAATCTTTCTCAGCATCAGGGTCTTTTCAAATGAATCAGTTCTTTACATCAGGTGGCCAAAGTATTGGAGTTTCATTTTTATATTTGGGAAGTATAGTAAACCCTATTTCTTTGAATATCTAAGTTCCATTATTTAAAATGTCCGTTTATCCACTTGATGGACACTTTATTTATTCTTTCGCCCCAAATCACATATCACTTCCTCTGCAAAGTCTTCCCAGATATTCTCCAAGCAGCAATACTCACTCACTCTCTGTGCAGTCTCTGTATGCTTTTCTTGGTTTGCATTCATCACACTTCACTTTGCCATTTGTTTATTTATCTGAACAAGCCCGGATGCCATGTTTTGTCAGTAAAGAGACTATGCCCTGTTACTCTGTAAGCCTCCACCAAGCGTCTCAATGAGTAGCACACAGACAATTTCCAATTCGGTTCGAATTATTGTATCCTGCAAGCCATGTGTTAAAAATCTGTATGTGGTTAGTTGATGAGAAAAGGGCATTAAATACTGATAAAGATTGTGAGTCAGACAGGATCAAAGGCTGTTCACGAATTTGGTACCGATGAGTCCAAAGAATGCTACTTCATCAGATGTATTAATTTTACAATTGAAACCACAGTACTTTGTATGGAAAAGGGTAAATAGTTTTTGAGGCAAGAGCAACTCTTTAGATTAAGATTTAGAAACTAACTTGTACTTTTTTTGTATACTATTTGTTAATTGGAAATATTGACCTATTGAAGGAATTTCAAAATATAGTGTTGAACATAATAAAAAAAGGATAGCTTCTCTTTGTATTATTTGGAAAGCTCAATTGCTCCAAAGAAAGTAGTTATAAACATGTACTTTATGTGCATATAAATATATAAAAATGAAGTTTCTCTACGCTGATCTCTTAGATGAATTTTCCATGTCTTTTAATTAATGTTACCTCAAAATTAAAAATATGACAGCCTAGATAACCACAACTGTAATATGTAAATAGGAGTTTTAACTCAATCATTATTATATATGCAGAGCTGAGAAGAATAATGATGAAGCAACTTAGCATAATTACTCAATTACATCAACAATCTTATTAAAAAGTAAGTTAATTCAATTTGGAGTTATTAGCCTGTAAGTTAAAATGAAAGTAGTGGGGGAAGAAGATTTGGCTTTTCTAAGTTAAGGTGGCACATGAGTAAATGTTATATCACAAAGGAATATCTAATTTATTTAATTTTTATAAAAAGTCATATCCTGGTTTTACCTGTAAACAATATTTATTATGTTTTTGGCTCTATTTTGCCAATAAGGAGTTCATGATCTGAGCCATAGTCAGCTCCTGGTCTTGTTTTTGCTGACTGTATAGAGCTTCTCCATCTTTGGCTGCAAAGAATATAATCAATCTGATTTTGGTAATGACCATCTGGTGATGTCCATGTGTAGAGTCTTCTTTTGTATTGTTGTAAGAAGGTGTTTGTTACGACCAGTACATTCTCTTGGAAAAACTCTGTTAGCCTTTGACCTGCTTCATTTTGTACACCAAGGCCAAATTTCCCTGTTACTCCAGGTGTTTCTTGACTTCCTACTTTTACATTCCAGTCCCCTATAATGAAAAGGACATCTTTTTGGGGTGTTAGTTCTAGAAGGTCTTGTAGATCTTCACAGAACCATTCAACTTCAGCTTCTTCAGCATCACTAGTCAGGGCATGGACTTGGATTACTGTGATATTGAATGGTTCGCCTTGAAAGTGAATAGAGATCATTCTGTTGTTTATGAGATTGAATCCAAGTACTGCATTCTAGATTCTTTTGTTTACTGTGAGAGCTACTCCGTTTCTTCAAAAGGATTCTTGCCCACAGTAGTAGATATAATGGTCATCTGAGTTAAATTCCAGCCCATTTTAGTTAGCTGATTCCTAAAATGTCGATGTTAACTCTTGCCATCTCCTGTTTGATCACTTCCAATTTGCCTTGATTCATGGACCTAACATTCCAGGTTCCTAGGCAATATTGCTCTATAGCATCAGACTTTATTTCTATTGCCAGTCACATTCACAACTGGGTGGTTTTTGCTTTGCTCCTTTTCTGGAGTTATTTCTCCACTGATCTCCTATATTGGATTTATTGGACATCCACCGACCAGGGGACTTCATCCTGCAGTGTCCTAACTTTTTGCCTTTTCATTCTGTTCATGGGGTTCTCAAGGCAAGAATACTGAAGTGGTTTGCCATTGCCTTTACCAGGCAACCACGTCTTTATTTCCAAATTCAGACTTAAATTGAAGAAAGTAGGGAAAACCCCCAGACCATTCAGGTATGACTTAAATCAAATCCCTTATGATTATACAGTAGAAGCAACAAATAAATTCAAGGGATCAGATCTGATTGAGTGCCTGAAGAACTATGGACAGAGATTCATGACATTGTACAGGAGGCAGTGCTCAAGACCATCCCCAAGAAAAATGCAAAAAGGAAAAATGGTTTTCTGAGGAGGTCTTACAAAGAGCTAGAAAAGAAATGCTAAAGACAAAGGAGAAAAGGAAAGATATACCCATTTTAATGCAGAGTTCCAAAGAATAGCAAGGACAGATAAGAAAGACTTCCTCAGTGATCAGATGCAGAGTAATAGAGGAAAATAATAGAATGAGAAAGACTAGAGATCTCTTCAAGAAAATTAGAGATACCAGCGAAACATTTCATGCAAAGATGGGCTCAATAAAAGACAGACATGGTATGGATCTAACAGAAGCAGAAGATATTAAGAAGAGGTGGCAAGAATACACAGAAGAACTATACAGAAAAGATCTTCATGACCCAGATAACTATGATGATGTGACCAGTCACCAAATCAGACAGACATCCTGGAATGTAAAGTCAAGTGGGCCTTAGGAATCATCACTACGAACAAAGGTAGTGGAGATGATGGAATTCCAGTTGAGGTATTTCAAATCCTAAAAGATGGTGCTGTGAAAGTGCTGCACTCAATATACCAGCAAATTTGGAAAACTCAACAGTGGCCACAAGAATGGAAATGGTCTGTGTTCACTTTAATCCCAAAGAAAGGTGATGCCAAAGAATGTTCAAACTACTGCACAATTGCGGTAGTTTCACATGCTACCTCACATGCTCATTTCACATGCTAGCAAATTAAAGCTTAAAATTCTCCAAGCCAGCCTTTAACAGTACATGAACCATGAACTTCCAGCTGTTCAAGCTGGATTTAGAAAATGCAGAGGAATAAAAGTTCAAATTGCCAACATTCATTGGATCATTGAAAATGTAAGAGAGTTCCAGGAAAACATCTACTTCTGCTTTATTGACTATGCCAAAGTTTTTGACTGTGTGTATCGCAACAAACTGTGAAAATTCTTCAAGAGATGGGAATACCAGACTACCTTAACTGCCTCCTGAGAAATCTATATGCAGTTCAAGAAGCAACAGTTAGAACTGGACATGGAACAACAGACTGGTTGCTAATCAGGAAAGGAGTACGACCAGGTTGTATTATCACCCTGCTTATTTAAATTCTATGCAGAGTACATCATGAGAGATGCCAGGCTGGATGAAACACAAGCTGTAATGAAGATTGCTGGGAGAAATATTAATAATCTCAGATATGTAGGTGACACCACCCTTATGGCAGAAAGTGAAGAACTAGAGAGCCTCTTGATGAAAGTGAAAGAGGAGAGTGAAAAAGTTGGCTTAAACTTAACATTCATAAACTAAGATCATGGCATCTGGCCCCATCACTTTATGGCAAATAGATGGAGGAACAATGAATACAGTGAGAGACTATTTTTGGGGGGCTCCAAAATCACTGCAGATGGTGACTGCAGCCATGAAATTAAAAGACGCTTGCTCCTTGGAAGATAAGTTATGACCAACCTAGATAGCATATTATAAAGCAGAGACATTACTTTGCCAAAAAATGTTCATCTAGTCAAAGCTATGGTTTTTCCAGTAGTTATGTATGGATGTGAGAGTTGGACTATAAAGAAAGCTGAGCGCTGAACAACTGATGCTTTTGAGCTGTGTTGTTGAAGACACTTGAGAGTGTCTTGGCCTGTAAGGAGATCCAAGCAGTCCATCCTAAAGGAAATCAGTCCTGATTATTCATTGGAAGGACTGAGGCTGAAGCTGAACCTCCAGTACTTTGGCTACCTGATGCGAGGAACTGACTCCTTGGAAAAGACCCTGATGCTGGGAAAGATTGAAAGCTGGAGGAGAAGGGGTCGACAGAGGATGAGATGGTTAGATGGCATCACCAATAAGATGGACATGAGTTTGAGCACGCTCCAAGAGTTAGTGATGGACAGGGAAGTCTGGCGTGCTGCAGTCCATGGGGTCGCAAGGATTTGGACACAACTGAGTGGCTGAACTGAACTGAACTGGCTCTATTTTAAGAAAATTCTATTTAAAATTAGAAGTGATATAGGTAAACTGTATTTTTAAAACACTGCAAAAAGACTACTGTTCTTTGAGAACATGGTTAAGATGACATAAGTAGGAAGGAGATTGCTCTGAAACAAAGCTCTCCTGGATTAGTTATATCAACATCGTCACTGAAATAGGTGTAACTTTAGAATACTATTCAAGAAACAGTGATAAGTAAAATGCAGTCAGGAGAAAACAAATTTTAATCCTTTTAGTGTCTTCATAGAAAGAGCTAAGATTCATTTAGTTTATTTAAGAATGAGCTAAGTGCTTTATAAAACCTCTCTCACTTTATGAAAGACACTCAAATCTTAACTATGCTAAAATACCTATGTCATTCCTGAGGCAGACAGTCATAAGTGAAACTGTTCGTAAAGAGGTGAAAAATCCTAAATCATTACTTTTCATGTAAAACAAATTACTGGCTAGAAACTAAATTACATTTTAATGCAGATAATATGATTTTGTTAAGCCACGTCCGGTAGAAAAAGAATGATGGATACAGGTGAGGTAAAACACACCTGCTTCCTTTAGGCACTTTGCAAATTCCCTGAGGGAGACAGATGAACCAGTGCAGGACTAAACAAATGCACTATCTTTATTACAGGCTGAGCTTTGGCCTCAAACTCCTTCGTAGCTGCCAAAAATGGCAACAATAGTTGGAACACACAGACTTAACTTGAATCTTTAATCTCTGGATGAAACTAGAATCAAGTAGAGTCACTTCCCCCTTGACCAGTTTCTTTAGGTTCTCACTCCAGTTTGGCTCTCAAGATCTTACAGTCTTGTAGAAAAATGAATATAGAGAAGAAAGTTTCCTTAAGGGTGTGGGGGGGGGGTGCGGAATATTTCTTAGGCTTACAGCAGAAGATTCAGCTTTTCTAAAAAGTGTCAGAGACAAAACCTATTTGTTCAGGATTATACAATGAATATGCATACAATATACTCATTCTTCTGCATGATATATAATTTTTGGCTTAAGGTATAAGATAGACTATTTTGAAATCAGATATCAGGTCACTCCTCCTCATTTAATTATTACCGAGTTGTTCTTTGGTATAAATACTTTAGTCTCTGAGATATAATAAAAATCTATGTTTACTAAGCATATGGTTTAAAACAGTGCTAGAATAGATTCCCTATGGGGGCAAAGGCTATTAATACCTGCCACTTTACAGAGCTATCTGTGCTTTTGCAAAACACAGAACAGAATTTTATATTCCATTTAGGTTTATGATCCATTCTGAATTAACTTGTACATGGTGAGAGGAAAGGATATATACATCTCTGTGTGTGTTTCTCAGGTAGGATCTCAGCAACCTTTATTCTAGGGCTAATTTTGTCCCACTGCTGAGTATCTTGTGAGTACACTACACCATCCCCTCTGACTGTTTTCACTATGGCTCTTTCACTGCGGAACTAAACTATTGATGACCCTTTGAAAACTCCATTGACTGTTCCTTGTGCTCCCATTCTCCCCACCTAAGGCTTGTGTAGTTTCTTCATCCATGTTGCTGTTTTTTGCTCATTTGTAGATATAAGGGTGAACTTGTAAAGAACCCAAGAACTATCTCTCCTTGCAAATCTCTCCTCTCTGGGTCTGTTCTGCACACTCTAGTTTTCTTGGCCTCACAACTTTCCAATTTCTTGGAATTCCATCTCTGTCTCCTGCACTCAGGGAAACCAGTCAACTCTACCTTGATTCGGCCTTCTTGCTCTATGCCAAAGGGATTTTCTACAGGCAGGATGTTGGGATATGACTGTGCTCAGCTCATTTATTTTTTTCTCTTTCAGAAATTCCTGTCCTGTACTGAGCTTTGTACAATGTTTGAAAATTCCTGTTTCACATATTTTATGCATTTTGAATTGTTTAAGGAGGGAGTATAAGTCTAGTGCACATTTTTGAATATTGGCTAAAACTTGAATATTGGCTAAAAAATTATGTCCTCTCTCTTTCTCCCTCTTAACATTTTATTTGGATAATTTTTGATGATTTATCTTAATTTATCTCCTCTCCCCCCTGCCCCGCAGTGTCCAATATTGTAATAGAACTCTCAGAGGAAATTCTCACCTCTAATTTGTCTTTTTACTTGTGGTATTTCTTTTTCAGACTTATGTGTCTACTAAATTCAGCACTTCATGTTCTCTACCTCTTCCACTCAGTCTTTTAAGATGTTATTTGTAGCAGTTTTAATCTCTGAATGATCATATCCAAATCTTTATCATTCTAGACTCTGATTCTATTGGCTATTTATTTGCGGGGGTTCTCCTTCTCCCCTTTCTCACTCTTGCCTGTCTCCCTTCCCCTCTTCTTCTCTTTCTCCTTCTTCATTTTTCTAGTATTTTTTTAAACCATTGCATGCTGATTATGGGGGGAAAAATGTAGCAAGTAAATAGAATTTGGGCCAAGTAATTATATCACTTTTTGTTTGTTTGTTTTTCAAATAAGTAATGATGTTTGTTACATAATTGACTCCATAGATAAAATAGTATGGTATTTTATTAATGATAAATTTACCAGTATTGGAGCACATAATTTTAATCTCTTAGATTGTGGTGGGGAGGGGGGCTGCTCCTACTACTTTGTTCTTAAACTATATGCCAAGGACATCATAAGACTTTTTTTCTTTTCTTTTTTAAAGGACTATTTCTACATTCCGAGCTTTCAGTTTATAAGCTTGTAAAGAACACTGAAAAATATATTAAATTATAGTCAATTGATAACCTACTAAATTTTGAGATTCTTGAATTATCAATGTCCTGTCTTTTCTATACATCCCATAATAATTTATCATATATGATCCAAAACTGTTTTTCAAAACTAAATAACTAGTATAATAAAACTATATTATTAATTTACAGCAAATAATTTAATTAAGATTATGTTAAACAGAATGGCTGCAATTATGTATAATATAATCTATTAAAATATAACATTATGGGAAATGGAAATATCAAAATCCAGAAACAGATGGTATGAATGTGGTATTTTCCCTAAAAAAACAGAGAAAATGTTATTACCATTTGAGCAAATATTTAATAATTGTCTAACTCTGTGGCAGACACAGAGTAGGCATTTAAATGTTATGAAGATAAATAAGTCACACTTTCCTTTTAAGATGATGGGTAGCTTATTTTTATTTTGATATCTTGGCGAATTACTAAATCTATTCATGGTGTTCAGAGAAGGCAATGGCACCCCACTCCAGTACTTTTGCCTGGAAAATCCCATGGATGGAGGAGCCTGGTAGGTTGCAGTCCATGGGGTCGCTAAGAGTCTGACACGACTGAGTGTCTTCACTTTCCCTTTTCTCTTTTGTGCATTGGAGAAGGAAATGGCAACCCACTCCAGTGTTCTTGCCTGGAGAATCCCCGGGATGGGGGAGCCTGGTGGGCTGCCATATATGGGGTAGCACAGGGTCAGACACAACTGAAGCAACTTAGCAACAGCAGCAGCATTCGTAATGTTCAGTTTTAAACTTAAAACTTTTTTTTTTTTCATTTTTTGGCTTAAAGGCAAATTATATGTTTAGAAATATGCAGCTCTGCTTTTTTGTAACTAAGTATATTTTTGTTGTGTTATCAACTTAAGGGAAGAAAATTATTTGATCCATTATTAAGTTGACATGTTCTCTAAGGGAAGATCAAAACTCATATTTTGGGAGTCATTTTATACTCCAATTGCCTTTTCTATGGGCTACTTTAATTTGCTATTTTTCTGTTATTATAAGAAATCTACAAAATCACAGAGAAACCATGTTTCTCTCAGACTAAAATATGCTTTAAATCTTCTTCTTAAATATTTTATTTCATTAAACTTACATAAGTATAGAAGATCAAAGTATTTTAAGGACAATTCTAATATGTACATTCAAATATTGATTAATGGTGATATTTGTGATAGGTTGTTTATCTTTGATCATGTAACAACAGTTTAGAAATTCTAATAATATAACTCAGAAATTTTGATGTTTATAATGTTCTTAAATAACTGCCATATAATATCCTAAGCATAAAATTTTAGATAATCAGATGATTTTTTCAAGAAGTAACTGAATATGTTTTATGCCTCATAACTCAGTAGTAGATGATTGAAATATAAGCCCATCTATCTAACCAAAGATGTTAAACCTTTAGTGATAAAGTTATTCAAAAAATGCCATGGTACATTCTGATTCCTTCTACCTAACTTCTACCCCAAATAAAGTTCTAGGGGAAAATCTCAAGTGAAAAGATTAATGCTTTATGTTATTTGAGGACAAATAAACATATAGATTGTCTTCTGAAATGGTATATAATTTTACTTTCTACTAAATAAATGAATATTTTGTTGTTATAAGTGCAATACTTAAACAACTTACTACATATAAATATATTAAGCCAGAATGAGGACAGAATTAGATCAATTAGAAAGGAGGGTAAGTGGGATAATGTGACATAAGAGAAGGCCAATGTATTCTATCTAAAATTAAAATATGTAATTAAAAAATACTTCTATAATGGATGTTTTACATTTTTCTTAAAATTATAAGAATCATTCAAAAATTAAGATTTACTGCAAAGAAGTAACATTTATCCTAAACTCAGCTAGTGTTTCCATTTCATAGTATTTTTTCCTCCATGAATTATACGTAAAACTAAAATTAGTCTTTTTTATAAATATAGATAGCCAATTATTCCCTCTTCTTTTAAGGAAAACAAAAGCAGGAATAGGAAAATATTAGATATAGAACTTGCAATTTGAGCCAGTTCTAGAACCTCGCTGTTGCTGTTGTTCAGTCACTAAGTTGTGTCCTACTCTTTGCAACTCCATAAACTACAGCAAACCAGGCGTCCGCGTCCTTCACTATCTCCTGAAATTTACTCAAGACTCATGTCCATTGAGTCGGTGATGCCATCCAACCATTTAATAAGAGTTAATAAGCTCTCTGTGAGGTAAGTTTTGCTGAGACAAGAGGTGAGAGTTCAGGGGAGGTTCTTTCAATTGAAAAGTCTGGATGTCTATACCAGAGAAGCTCAGTAACTTGAGGTGGACAGAATCTTGCCAGAGTTTCAATCCACCCTCTACTCAGCTAAAAGTCTGATTTAAGTTACCAGCCATCTTTCTATCTGCCAAGCAGAGCAAAGAGTGAAGGCTCCCTAAAGGAAAATAAATCAGCTAGTGCCTAACTTTATTATAAGCAATGTTTGGCATGTCATTGAAAAAAATCTCTGGGCATGCTGAAACAGAGGACCATATGCAGTGACTCTGGGAGTTAAAGGAGTCTTGATTTGTAAATTTTGCTGATTTCTGTGGTTTAAGCTTTCATGCCACGAATGATTTCACATTATCGATGTGAAGTTATTGAATGCAGAATTAGGAAGAGATGCTCATTAGCTGCACTCCCATGTGGATATGAACCAGTTCTAGAACCTCACTGTTGTTGTTGTTCAGTCACTAAGTCATGTCCTACTCTTTGCAACTCCATGGACTATAGCAAGCCAGTCTTACTTGTCCTTCACTATCTCCTGGAATTTGCTCAAACTCATGTCCATTGAGTCGGTGATGCCATCCAAACATTTCATCCTCTGTGTGACTCTTCTTCTCCTGCCCTCAGTCTTCCTCGGCATCAGGGTTTTTTCCAGTGAGTCAGTTCTTCGCATCAGATGGCCAAAGTATTAGAGCTTCAACTTCAGAGTCAGTCCTTCCAATGAATAGTCAAGGTTGATTTCCTTTAGGATTGGCTGGTTTTTGCTCTTTGCAGTCCAAGTGACTCTCAAGAGTCTTTTCCAACAGTACAACTTGAAAATCATCAGTTCTTTGGTGCTCAGTCTTCTTTCTGGTCCAACACTAACATCCGTATATCACTACTGGAAAAACCACAGCTTTGACTAGAAGTGATATGACTGGATGCCATGATCTTAGTTTTTTGAATTCTGCATTTTAAGCCAGCTTTTTTTACTCTCCTCTTTCACCCTCATCAAGAAACTCTTTAGTTCTTCTTAATTTTCTGTCTTTAGGATGATATCTGCATACCTGAGGTTGTTGATTTTTCTCCTGGGAATCTTGATTGCAGCTTTTGATTCATCCAACCCAGCATTTAGCATAATGTCCTCTTCATAGAGGATAAATAATCAGGGTGACCATATATCACCTTTTTGTACTCCTGTCCCAATTTTGATCCAGTCAGTTGTTTCATGTCCGGTTCTAACTGTTGCTTCTTGACCTTCATACAGGCTTCTCAGGAGACAGGTAAGGTGGTTCTGGTATTCCCATCTCCTTAATAATTCCCACAGTTTGTTGTGATCCACACAGCTAAGGGCTTTATTGTAGTCAGTGAAGCAAATATATTTTCTGGAATTCCCTTGCTTTCTCTTCAAACCAACAAATGTTAACAACTTGATCTCTGGTTCCTCTACGTCTTTGAAACCCAACTTGTATATCTGAAAGTTCTCAGTTCAAATCCTGTGGCAACCTAGCTTGGAGGATTTTGAGCATAACCTTGCTAGCATGTGAAATGAACACAATTGTGTGGTAGTTTGAATATTCTTTGGCATTGCCCTTCTTTAGAATTGGGATGAAAACTGACCTTTTCCAATCCTGTGCCCACTATTGAGTTTCCCAAATTTGCTGAAATATTGAGTGCAGCACTTTAACATCATCATCTCTGAGGATTTAAAATAGCCAGCTGGAATAATATCACCTCCACTCACTTTGTTTGTAGTGATGCTTCTTATGGCCCATTGACTTTATACTCCAGGATGTTCAGCTCTAGATGGGTGACCCCACATCATTGCCCAGTTATATGTGTCATTAAGACCTTTTAGTATAGTTCTTCTTTAGTATAGTATTCTTGCCACCTCTTCTTAATCTCTTCTGTTAGGTCCTTACCATTTTTGTCCTTTATTCTGCACAACCTTCCATGAAATGTTCCATGAAAAGACTGAGAACTTTCAGATATACAAGTTGGGTTTCAAAGACATAGAGGAACCAGAGATCAAATTGTCAACATTCGTTGGATTGAAGAGAAAGCAAGGGAATTCCAGAAAAAATATCTGATTCACTTACTACAATAAAGCCCTTAGCTGTGTGGATCACAACAAACTGTGGAAATTATTAAGGAGATGGAAATACCAGACCACCTTACCTGTCTCCTGAGAAACCTGTATGAGAAGACAAGCTGAGAAGACCAGCTCTCTGGTCTTCCCCATTCTATTGTTTTCCTCTATGTCTTTGCTTTGTTCATTTAAGAAGGTCTTCTTCTCCTTGCTCGTCTCTGGAACTCTGCATTAACTTGGGTATATCTTTCTCTTTCTCCTTTACTTTTCTTCTTTCTTTCTTTCTCCTAAAAATAGGAGGCTATTTTTAAAGCCTCCTCAGACAAACACTTTGCCTTCTTGCATTATTTTTTCTTTGAGATGGTTTTGTACAATGTTATGAACCTCTGTCCATAGTCCCTCAGACATTCTGTCTACCAGATCTGATCCCTTGAATCTATTGATCAACTCCACTGTATAATCATACGGGGTTTGATATAGGTCATACCTGAATGTCCTAGTAGTCTTCCCTACTTTTTTCAATTTAAGCCTGAATTTTTCAATATGGAGCTCATGATCTGAGCTACAGTCAGTTTCAGGTTTGTTTTTGCTGACTGTATAGAGCTTCTCCATCTTTGGCTACAAAGTACATAATCAGTACAATTTTGGTATTGACCATCTGGTATGTTGATGTGTAAAGTCATCTCTTGGGTTGTTGGAAAAGTGTTTGCCATGACCAGAATATTCTCTTGATAAAACTGTGTTTGCCTTTTTCTTGCTTTATTTTTATTTTGTATTCCAAGGCCAAACTTACCTGTTATTTCCGATATAACAAGTGACTGATTTCCTATTTTTGATTCCAATCCCCCATGAAGAAAAGGACATCTTTTTTTGGTGTTAGTTCTAGGTGTTGTAGGACTTCATCAAACCAGTTAGCTTCAGCTTCTTTGGCATTAATGGTTGAGACATAGACTTGGATTACTGTTGATGTTGAATGGTTTGCCTTGGAAATGAAACTGATTATTCTGTCTTTTTCTCAGATTGCACCCAAATACTGTATTTTAGGCTCTTTTGATGACTTTGAGGGCTACTCCATTTCTTTTAAGGTATCCTTGCACCCAGTAGTAGATATAATGATCATCTGAATTAAATTTGCACATTCTTGTCCATTTTCATTCACAGATTCCTAAGATGTCAATATTCACTCTTGCAATCTCCTGCTTGACTACATCCAGTTTACCTTGATTCATGGACTGAACACTCCAGGATCCTATTCAATATTGTTCTTTACAGCATTGGACATTACTTTCACCACCAGATACATCTACAACTGAGCACCATTTCTGCTTTGGCCCAGCAACTTCATTCTTTCTGGAGCTGTTAGTAATTGCCCTCTGCTCTTTTCTGGTTTGGCCATCTGATGCTTAAAGAACTGACTCGTTGGGAAAGATCCTGATGCTGAAAAAGATTGAAGGTGGAGGAGAACAGAATGACAGAGGACGAGATCATTGGATGACATCATTGACTCAATGGACATGAGTTTGAGTAAACTCCAGGAGTTGGTGATGGACAGGGAGGCCTGGCATGCTGCAGTCCATGGGGTAGCAAAGAGTCAGATACAGCTGAGCAACTGAACTGAACTTCCCTGGTAGCAAATTGGACATCTTATGACCTGGGGGTGTTTATCTTCCAGTGTCATATAGTTTTGCCTTTTCATGCTATTCATCAGGTTCTCGAGGCAAGAATACTGAAGTGGTTTGCCATTTCCTCCTCCAGGGGGTCATGTTTTTTTCAGATCTCTTCACTATGATCCACCATCTTATGTGACTCTGTAGAGCATGGCTCATAGCTTCATTGAGTTATACAAGCCCATTTTCTATGACAAAGCTGTGATCCATTAAGGGGAAAAATTAAAGGGAAATGAAAATAGAAAACATCAAAAATGTACTAGAATCAAAAAATAATAATATTTCTATTAAAAGTGAATATTCTTCGCATTTTAGATCTGAAAAATAGAATGAATTAAATTAGACTTGATATTTGATTTTAATAAATAATAAATTCCAGATAAGATTAGAACACTTTAAATCAAATTCATAGGAAATATCCAAATTAAAGCACACAGGAAAAAATAGAAAAATACTGAAAAATATAAATGTAAAAGTCTAACCTATTTTTAATTGAAGCTCCATAAAATATTATGTCCTATAATATTGTGACAGTAGCAAAAAGCTAACAGCTTTAAAAAAGAAGAAAAATTAAAATATTAACCCATAGATTCAAGGACAATGTCATCTGAGGCAAGGTGAATGAATACAAAGAATAGCCCATAATGACACCTTCTGGTAAACTGTAAAGAACAACACAGAAACTAAGCAATTTTAAAAGAAACAAGTGGAAAACAAAATATAAATATAATCTTCAAAAGAGCAAATATGCTGATAAAAATCCATGATTTATCAATAGAAACAATGGAAGTCAACCATTCAATATTATTTGCCAATATGTATTTTAAAAATTTTGTTCTTCTGTCTTCATTCATTCTCATGTTCTTATCTGTCATCTATATCTTGTTGAAAAATATTTCAGCTGAGATCTCACTCTGGAGTATCATGTTGCATGTCCCTGCAGGCAATTCAAACTTATACCTCTGGTCCTGAACTTAGTTACTCATTCTCCCGATGTCCTGTTATAGAATTTCATCATGGCAATGATCTGTTAAGCTTGCTGTTGAATTTTGAATGAATATCAAGTATCCATTAAGGCTTGTTTTTCACTACTAGATAAATTGTTTATGCTTTAGTTTCCCTCATTACATTTGTTAATCATATCCCCAACCCTTTTCTGTCACAGCACTGCTAACTCTGTGTATGATTACTAGATACATAACTCTCTCTCTCACTAGAATAGAAGGTGATAAACTCAAGGTTGATTGCTGTTGTGGGTAATATTATATCCCTAGATCTTAGCACAGTGTCTATTGCATTATTGGATGTCAATAAATATTTAAGGAATTAATGAATACTTCTTTGCTGCTACATGTATTCTTTCAATAAGTTCCTTTTACCTAAATTATCTGGATCTGTGGCTTTTTTGCCATAGGAAAAACCTAAGGACATGCTTGGTACCTGTCATTTTCCTCAAGTGTTATTCACTATTACTCCTAAGCCTCTGTCCCTACTACTTCCTCTCCTTGAAATGTCCTCCATATCTTTTTGCATTTAGGCCAGACTTTTTCATTATCTAAACATATCAGGATGTACCTTTTCCTTGAGGCATGCTTCAACTTTGCAAGTTTAGGGTAACTAGCTCTCTTTTCAGGCTCATGAACGGGTTCATGAACTAATATTACTACATTTCTCCTCTATTATAAACCATTGTCTATGAGCTTGTAAATGTGTTAGGGTAAAAACCATTACCCTTGTGTTCAGGGTATAGACTTTGTAGTCAATAATTATTTATTGAGTAAACATAAATGGTCAATTGGCTTTGATTCAGAGAAACTCATTCAACTATTCTTTTCACTGAAAAACATATGCCAGGTGTTTCAGAAATCAAATGTCTCCATAGACATTATCTTTTAAGATTCATCTTACCACTTAAATCATATATTTAATAGATGAATTGATTCATTTATTCAACATCGCATAATTGGGCAACTGAATATTTGTTAAACATCAGTTCTAGAACCTAAAAAGTACTGGTGTAGGTCCCAAGTGGGAAAAAAATGATAGCTGTTGACCTGGAAATGAATATAGTATGGAATAGAAGCAGATGTTTGTGTCAACTAGAGAATTAACAGTGATGAGGGAATATTCAAGTCCACTGTGAAGGAGAGTAAAACAGAGGCTTTGGGGAGAAGCACTGGTAAATTTGAGAGTGAAAAATTGGTTGGTTTCAAAATAAGGAGGAAAAATAAATTATATGCACAGGGATTATATGCTTAAAGTAATGGAGAAAGTGATTTTAAAAACTAAACACATTTAGAAAACTGCAGTTCTCTCAATAGAGTTTGGGTGTAGCACATAATGAGAGAGAAATTACTTATTGGATATGTAGCTAAGGTAATCAGAGGCTACACTTCTTGTGTGCTAAGTCGCTTAAGTCATGTCCAGCTCTGCGATCCCATGGACTACAGCCCTCCAACCTCCCCTGTCCATGAGGTTCTCCAGGCAAGAATACTGGAGTGGGTTGCCATGACCCCATCCAGGGGATCCTCTTGGCCATGCGTTCAGTTCAGTTCAGTTCAGTTCAGTTCAGTTCAGTTCAGTTCAGTTGCTCAGTAGTGTCCGACTCTTTGCGACCCCATGAATTGCAGCACGCCAGGCCTCCCTGTCCATTACCAACTCCCGGGAGTTCACTCAGATTCACGTCCATTGAGTCCGTGATGCCATCCAGCCAACTCATCCTCTTTTCCCCTTCTCCTCCTGCCCCCAATCCCTCCCAGCATCAAAGTCTTTTCCAATGAGTCAACTCTTCACATGAGGTGGCCAAAGTACTGGAGTTTCAGCGTTAGCATCATTCCTTTCAAAGAAATCCCAGGGCTGATCTAATTCAGAATGGACTGGTTGGAACTCCTTGCCATCCAAGGGAATCTCAAGAGTCTTCTCCAACACCACAGTTCAAAAGCATCAATTCTTTGACGCTCAGCCTTCTTCACAGTCCAACTCTCACATCCATACATGACCCCAGGAAAAACCATAGCCTTGACTAGATGGACCTTAGTCGGCAAAGTAATGTCTCTGTTTTTAAATATGCTATCTAGGTTGGTCATAACTTTTCTTCCAAGGAGTAAGCGTCTTTTAATTTCATGGCAGCAGTCACCATCTGCATTGATTTTGGAGCCCCCCAAAATAAAGTCTGACACTGTTTCCACTGTTTCCCCATATATTTGCCATGAAGTGATGGGACCAGATGCCATGATCTTTGTTTTCTGTATGTTGAGCTACAAGCCAACTTATTCACTCTCCTCTTTCACTTTCATCAAGAGGCTTTTTAGCTCCTCTTCACTTTCTGCCATAAGGGTGGTGTCATCTGCATATCTGAGGTGATTGATATTTCTCCCAGCAATCTTGATTCCAGCTTGTGCTTCTTCCAGCCCAGCGTTTCTCATGATGTACTCTGTATATAAGTTAAATAAGCAGGGTGACAATATACAGCCTTGACGTACTCCTTTTCCTATTTGGAACCAGTCTGTTGTTCCATGTCCAGTTCTAACTGTTGCTTCCTGACCTGCATACAGATTTCTCAAGAGGCAGGTCAGGTGGTCTGCTATTCCCATCTCAGAATTTTCCACAGTTTATTGTGATTCACACAGTCAAAGGCTTTGGCATAGTCAATAAAGCACAAACAGATGTTTTTCTGGAACTCTCTCACTTTTTCCATGATCCAGCGGATGTTGACAATTTGATCTCTGGCTCCCCTGCCTTTTCTAAAATCAGCTTGAACATCAGGAAGTTCACGGTTCATGTATTGCTGAAGCCTGGCTTGAAGAATTTTGAGCATTACATTACTAGCATGTGAGATGAGTGCAATTGTGCAGTAGTTTGAGCATTCTTTGGCATTGCCTTTCTTTGAGATTGGAATGAAAACTGACCTTTTCCAGTCCTGTGGCCACAGCTGAGTTTTCCAAATTTGCTGGCATATTGAGTGCAGCACTTTCACAGCATCATCTTTCAGGATTTGAAATAGCTCCGCTGGAATTCCATCACCTCCACTAGTTTTGTTTGTAGCAATGATTTCTAAGGCCCACTTGACTTCACATTCCAGGATTTCTGGCTTTAGATGAGTGATCACACCATCGTGATTTTCCAGGTCGTGAAGATCTTTTTGTATAGTTCTTCCATGTATTGTTGCCACCTCTTCTTAATATCTTCTGCCTCTGTTAGGTCCATACCATTTCTGTCCTTTACGAGCCCATCTTTGCATGAAATGTTCCCTTGCTATCTCTCATTTTCTTGCAGAAATCTCTAGTCTTTCCCCTTCTGCTCTTTTCCTCTATTTCTTTGCATTGATCGCTGAAGAATGCTTTCTTATCGCTTCTTGCTATTCTTTGGAATTCTGCATTCAGATGCTTCTTTCTTTCCTTTTCTCCTTTGCTTTTCGCTTCTCTTCTTTTCTCAGCTATTTGTAAGGCCTCCCCAGACAGCCATTTTGCTTTTTCACATTTCTTTTCCATGGGGATGGTCTTGATCCCTGTCTCCTGTACAATGTCACAAACCTCAGTCCATAGTTCATCAGGCACTCTATCTATCAGATCTAGGCCCTTAAATCTATTTTTCATTTCCACTGTATAATCATAAGGGATTTGATTTAGGTCATACCTAAATGGTCTAGCAGTTTTCCCTACTTTCTTCAATTTGAGCCTGCATTTGGTAATAAGGAGTTCATGATCTGATCCAGTCAGCTCCTGGTCTTGTTTTTGTTGACTCTATAGAGCTTCTCCATCTTTGGCTACAAAGAATATAATCAATCCGATTTCGGTGTTGACCATCTGATGATATCCATGTCTAGAGTCTTCTCTTGTGTTGTTGGAAGAGGATGTTTGCTATGACTAGTGCATTTTCTTGGTAAAACTCTATTAGTCTTTGCCCTGCTTCATTCTGCATTCCAAGGCCAAATTTGCCTGTTACTCCAGGTGTTTCTTGACTTCCTACTTTCGCATTCCAGTCCCCTATAATGAAAAGGACATATTTTTTAGGTGTTAGTTATGCCTTGCTAAATGTATTGACTTTTCTGTGCAGGTAATAGAAAGTCTTTGTTAGGTTTTAAATAATGTAGTGATATAAAAATTAATGTAGAAATAGTACTCTGTGGGCAGTATCTACATGCTGGAGAGCAGAGACTAGGATAGAAAGACCAATTTAGAGCCAAATCTGAGGATGATGGAGGATTGAACTGAAAAAAAGAAAAAATGCAGTGAGGTTGTAGTAGAATTAAGCAAGACTCAGTTCCCTATTATGAATGAACAGCAGAAATGTGTAAGTGAATAACAAGAGATTTCAGACTTAGCCAGCGTCATCTCGGGGCCCTCGATAGCAGAAGAGATAATGAGAGGCAGTGGAATGTGCAAATCTTACTTTTATGTAAAGAAATCATCATTGGTATTAATGAGTTAACAACTATTATGATTTTGTAATATTCCTTATATTTTATTTTACTTGGTTTGGCTTCTATGAGTTTTTTTAAAACCTTAAGGAGAAGATAAAAATAAAAGTGATTCACTTTTATTCTCTTACAGTGCTACTATTGTTTCCCATGTGTTGCAAATAGAAACGTATAGCTCATCTGTGACCTCCTATCCCAGTGGAAGAGGAATTGTGTTTAAGGAGCCAATATTCACAACTTCTGGTTATAGGTATTCATTCTTTTCTTTTCCTTTTGAATTGTCTAATGAGAAACTGACTAAAGAAATATTTATACACTGGTGTTTACTATAAAATAGACCAAAAAAAAAAAAGAGGGCAAAATAGTACCTTCTTGTTCGATTCAGTTCAGTTCAGTCGCTCAGTCGTGTCTGACTCTTTGCAACCCCCTGTCCATTACCAACTCCCAGAGTTCACTCAAACTCATGTCCATCGAGTCAGTGATGCCGTCCAGCCATCTCATCCTCTGTCGTCCCCTTCTCCTCCTGCCCCCAATCCCTCCCAGAATCAGAGTCTTTTTCAATGAGTCAACTCTTCTCATGAGGTGGCCAAAGTACTGGATCTTCAGCTTTAGCATCATTCCTTCCAAAGAAATCCCAGGGCTGATCTCCTTCAGAATGGACTGGTTGGATCTCCTTGCAGTCCAAGGGACTCTCAAGAGTCTTCTCCAACACCACAGTTCAAAAGCATCAGTTCCTCGGTGCTCAGCCTTCTTCACCATCCAAATCTCACATCCATACATGACCATTGGAAACACCATAGTCTTGACTAGACTGACCTTAGTCGGCAAAGTAATGTCTCTGCTTTTAAATATGCTACCTAGGTTGGTCATAGCTTTCCTTTCAAGGAGTAAGCGTGTTTTAATTTCATGGCTGCAATCACCATCTGCAGTGATTTTGGATCCCCCCAAAAAAGTCTGACTATCGTAACTATAGCCAGAGTTTGCTTTCCCTAAGAGATAATGAAATGGCTGTTTGCTTATTAAGATGAGATCCTTTGTCTTCTGTCCTTCCTCTGTCCCTTCCTCCTTATTTTCTTTCCTTCCTCCCTTCTTTCATTATTCTTTCCTTCCCTCTCCACTCTCTCCTTCCTCCTTTCCCTTCTTTTTCTCCCTCTGTCTTTCTCCAAAGTTTTACAGACATATGTCTTATTGTGCTTTCATGTAAAAGTTAATATTGAAGTTGATAGTTACAAGTGAATTTAGAAAACCAGCCAAGTTGATACTGTTGGTGAACTTTAAAGACTAACAATAACAAACAATATGAAATAATTGAATATTATCAACCTTTATTCTTTAAGCACTAATGCAAATTGTTCCTTGCATGTAGGTTGCTAAGCAATGGCCTGAAAGTGTTTTGGTTGACCATAAGTGCAATTTTGTGTGGTCCCAAAAAGCATAGGCATTCCCTCAATCTTTTTTGAGCTATCATATTTTATTATCAAGCCATGCTTTCAAAGTGGCAGAATTCTGTATAAATGAAAATACTATGTATGCTATGCAAACAATTTCATATGTGCTTCAAATTTTCTTTCCATCCAATAGTTATTTTGGCAGCAAAACTATCATTAAAAGTAAATATGAAATGTGTAATCAAGCTGAGTAGAGTCAGTAAAAACATTACTTCTAATATATGCTGAAAATAATCAGAAACATATATTTAAACAACTCAAGCACATGATAAGAATAATGTAGGAATTAGATTATTATTTAATTTGCTTTATAAACTATTATGTTATAAAATTATTATAAAAAGTTTAACATCAACATGGGATTAGCTGAAGAGGGGAAGACTAGAACCATAAAAAGAAACATACACTAATTTTCCCAGGAGAAATGGAAAAGAGGATGAAGATGGTCTGTTACATGATAAAATGTAAGATCATCAGATCAAAGGTTCAGAGTTATCCATTACAGCAGCAGGATCTGGGGAGATTATATTTTTAAATTCAGTTATATAGATGAACTGTATAGTACGCTCGTGCTACTAAATCTCAGGCATAAGAAAAGTGACCCACATGATTTCTTTCCTATAATTTCTTAGTAAATAGAACTCTAGTCTATGAGGAAATAAGAAATAAATCAAGTTGTTCTTATTTCATTCACTCTTTGTGAAGTTGAAGTCATGAAATTTGGCTTAGGGATTTAGGCTTATATATTTCTTAACCAATGGTAAATATGTCTTCTAATTCCATATTTTGAATATGTCATTATTACGACATGTTTCTTGAAGGAATGGATCTCAGAGGTATATTGAATCACAGATTCAAGTTTACTTAAGTATTGCAGTAAGTAGCATTTCAAGGTTTCTCTAACACCTATTACAATGTTTCATGAAAGAAATAAAAAATAGGTGACTATAACTAACACTGCTGTATGGTAAATAGGAAAGTTGTTAGAATAAATCCTAAGAGTTCCCAACACAAGGAAAAACATTTCCTCCCCCCTCCCCTTTTTTTTTTCTTTTGTCTTTGTTTTATGAGAAGATGGATTAGCATCTTAAAACCCTCTTATGGTAATCAATTCACAACCAGGTAAATCAAATTATTTCTCAATAAAACTAGGAGAAAAAATGAAAAATAATACAGATTGTTAATCCTTTGTTAGAGGAAGTCATACTAGGTAAAAATAAATGTCACATAAACATGTACAAAAGAAGCAAAACTCACATTAAATCACTTTTAAAACATCTATGCCTAAACTATGTTAACTGACGTGAAATATCTAGTATATACATTGCAAGAGGTAATAGTAATAGAAAATGTTGCAAAATATAACCTTCCAACTTAATTTTGCATTAATTTTTCCTTCCAGTTTTAATGAGATATAGTTGACATATAACACTGTATAAGTTTAAGGTATACCATGATGCTTTGACTTACATGCATCAAGAACTGATTACTGCAATACTTTCAGTAAATATATATCATTTCATGTAGATACAAAATAAAAGAAAAACACTTTACTTGTAATGGAACTCTTAGGATTTACTCTGTTTACAACTTTCAAATATAACATAAGTGTAAGTAAGTAAGTGAAAGTCACTTAGTCGTGTCCGACTCTTTGTGACCCCATGGACTATACAGTCCATGGAAATTTTCAGGCCCGAATACTGCAGTGGGTAGCCTTTCCCTTCTCCAGGGGATCTTCCCAACCCAGGGATTGAACCCAGGTCTCCACATTGTGGTCAGATTTTTTACTAGCTAAGTCACAAGGGAAGCCCATAACATAAAGGAGTGTTAATTATATTGATTATGTTGTAACTTGCATCCCTAGGACATTTTTAATCTAACAACAATTCTCTTTCCTTCCCAACCTCGCACCTGTGAAAACGACAAGGCAGATCGCTTTTTCTACAAGATTGTTTTTTGAAGTATAGTTGAACTACAGCATTGTGTTAGTTTCTGGTACACAACAGAGTGATTCAATATTTCTATTACAAAATGATCACCACTGTAAGTCTAGTTACCATCTATGACCATACAACTATATTACTTTATTATTGATAATATTCTCGTGCTGCACATTTCATCCTTGTGACTCATTTATTTTCAACCTGAAAGCTTTATAGAGGTATAATTTCCCTCACCTATTTCACTCATCCTTCCCTCCCCATCTCCTCTGACAACCACCTGTTTGTTCTCTGTATATGTGACTCTGTTTCTGTTTTGTTATATTTGCTCATTTGTTTTGTTTTTTAGATTCTTATATCAGTCAGTTCAGTCATTCAGTCGTGTCCGACTCTTTGCGACCCCATGAATTGCAGCACGCCAAGCCTCGCTGTCCATCACCAACTCCCAGAGTTCACTCAAACTCATGTCCATCGAGTCGGTGATGCCATCCAGCCATCTCATCCTCTGTCATCCCCTTCTCCTCCCCCTGCCCCCAATCCCTCCCAGTATCAGAGTCTTTTTCAATGAGTCAACTCTTCGCATGAGGTGGCCAAAGTACTGGAGTTTCAGCTTTAGCATCATTCCTTCCAAAGAAATCCCAGGGCTGATCTCCTTCAGAATGGACTGGTTGGATCTCCTTGCAGTCCAAGGGACTCTCAAGAGTCTTCTCCAACACCACAGTTCAAAAGCATCAATTCTTTCGCACTCAGCTTTCTGCACAGTACAACTCTCACAGCCATACATGACCACTGGAAAAACCATAGGCTTGACTAGATGGACCTTTGTTGGCAAAGTAATGTCTCTGTTTTTAATATGCTGTCTACGTTGGTCATAACTTTCCTTCCAAGGAGTAAGCATCTTTTAATTTCATGGCTGCAGTCACCATCTGCAGTGATTTTGGAGCCCCCAAAAATAAAGTCTGACACTGTTTCCACTGTTTCCCCATATATTTGCCATGAAGTGATGGGACCAGATGCCATGATCTTTGTTTTCTGAATGCTGAGCTTTAAGCCAACTTTTTCACTCTCCTCTTTCACTTTCATCAAGAGGCTTTTTAGTTCCTCTTCACTTTCTGCCATAAGGGTGGTGTCATCTGCATATCTGAGGCTATTGATATTTCTCCCAGCAATCTTGATTCCAGCTTGTGCTTCTTCCAGCCCAGCATTTCTCATGATGTACTCTTCATATATGTTAAATAAGCAGGATGACAATATATAGCCTTGACGTACTCCTTTTCCTATTTGGAACCAGTCTGTTGTTTCATGTCCAGTTCTAACTGTTGCTTCCTGACCTGCATATAGGTTTCTCAAGAGGCAGGTCACGTGGTCTGGTATTCCCATCTCTTTCAGAATTTTCCACAGTTTATTGTGATTCATGCAGTCAAAGGCTTTGGCCTAGTCAATAAAGCAAAAATAGATGTTTTTCTGGAACTCTCTTGCTTTTTCGATGATCCAGTGGATGTTGGCAATTTGATCTTTGATTCCTCTGCCTTTTCTAAAACCAGCTTGAACATCTGGAAGTTCACGGTTCATGATTCTTATATAAGTGGAATCATATAGTATTTAGTTTTGTCTCTCAAGGAGTTGGAACTGTAGAGTGTGACTGCTTAGATATTGATGTGCAGATTCTAGTCTTGTTAACTTTATCTACCTCTCTATGCCTTCTTTTCTTCATCTGTAAAGCAGATATAAAAAATTATACATATGATTATTATGCTAATTATAGTATATAACCTATGCAAAAGAACCAGAACCATAACAATTGCATAATAAATGTTAGCTATTATTTTTATTATTACCCAAAATAGTAGCCATTGTTATTTATGTTTATTATTTGGGTTTCCAAACTTTGAAAAAGTAAAAGAAGTTAGGTTTTAAACACAACTAATAATTAGTTTTTGCAGTGAACAGATTCTATAGAAGAGACGAATGTTAATTATTTGGTAAACGTAATATCAACAGCATTTTTGTGAAATTTTTATTTGTAAAGAAAGATTATATACTTTTATATCCAATTAATTTTAATGCCATATTAATTGCAATCAATGTGGAAACATAATTTTTAATAGCTAATTCCTATTTTAAGTGGAGAAAGAGCTAGAGACTTATAACAAAACAGTGACTTAGACTTCCAGAAAAATTGTTTAAAATGCTATATATATAACATGAAGAAAAACTGAAAATGCAAATTTCCAAGGAAACAATGTGTTTAATGATAATTCTATGTATATAGAAAAACCTTATAGAGCTTTTGCTGATAGGTCAAATTCATTACAAGTAACAAAAGTATGCCGAGGCTTTAGCATAAATGCATGTGATTATGATTAAAACATCCAAAGATGTTGAATAGATTAAATATATTAACATGTAATACTGTAGAAAGGCACAGAGGAGCATGCCTAAACACAAGCTATTCCATTTCCTTGGATAAATAGAATTCTTAATGCAGTAGAACCACAAGTGATTGCAAGAGTAAATTTTACATTTCTGCCTAGATATTAAAAAGTTTGCATGAAATGAAGTTTCTTCCATGATTAGTATCAATTTGTAAAGCAGGCAACTCAGTTTGCTACAGGAAATATATCTTTATGAAGCAGAACAAAATCTAATTTACCAGTAAAATCCATTTACATTAAAACCAAAGACTAATCTTCATGTAATCCTTTAATTGTATCATAATAATGAATGATGAAGAGATACATATAGTGAGCACTTACTTATTCTGATTATTTTCATTTTTACTTGATTTTTACTTCATTTTATCTTCTGCAAGAATGAAAAGGTATATAGAAAGGTCACATTACTTCTTGCAACCAGTAAACTTCTTTAAGCTACACTAGTCCTGGATGTTCATTGGAAAGACTGATGCTAAAGCTGAAACTCCAGTACTTTGGTCACCTCATGCGAAGAGTTGACTCATTGGAAAAGACTCTGATGCTGGGAGGGATTGGGGGCAGGAGGAGGAAGGGACGACAGAGGATGAGATGTCGGGATGACATCACCAACTTGATGGACATGAGTTTGAGTAAACTCTGGGGGTTGGTGATGGACAGGGAGGCCTGGCGTGCTGCAATCATGGGGTTGCAAAGAGTCAGACACAACTGAGCGACTGAACTGAACTGAACTGATCAATGGAATAATAAAAGAATATTCACATTTTTGTAGGGTCATAGAGACTGTAACTGCATAATGATGGTTTTTAAACCCTAGTCTGAAATATATAAAATCTTTCAAATTCCAACAAAATTCTCCTATACAATGACTGAATGTTGCTAAAAATGTCACACTCCTGATGACTGTATAAAATTTTGTATACAGTGAAAATTTACAAAATCTTCCTAAAATTTATATTGCAATGCCAATTGACAAAAATAGTTAAGAAAATACTGAAGAGCAAAGACGAGATTACATAATTAGATATTATATTTTATTATAAAGTTAATCCAGGTTCCTCTGTCCATGGGATTTTCCAGGCAATAGTACTGGAGTGGATTGCCATTTCCTTCTCCAGGGGATCTTCCCAACCCAGTGATCGAACCCAGGTCTCCCGCATTGTAGACAGACGCTTTACTGTCTGAGCCACCAGGGAAGTCCATTATAAAGTTATATCAGTTGATGGTTTTGAATGGGGAAATAATCTGAACTCATATTTGACTCTCAAAATATCACACTGACTCCTCGTTAAAAATAAACTGAATAAGGACTGGGACATATTATAGGAGAGTAGTTGGGAAGTTTTAGGATAACCAAAAATGAAGAAGATGGTGATTTCTAGCATGGTAACATTAATACAGTTGATTAAATACATGATTATATTCTGAAGGTACAAACAATAAAATTTGCAGATATAGTGAATATGCAATATAATAAAAGTGAAAAATAAGAGATATCTCCAAGCATTTTAACCTGAGCAACAGGAAGTGTAGGAGAAAGAAAATGTGGTATTGGTGAAGTGGATCAGAGTTGCTTAGTTGTGAAGATAATAGGTTCCAAGGAGAGGTTGAGTTAGGATATACAAATTGTGGTGTCAAAACTATGTAATAACTGTTATCAGAATTAGTTTTCTGCAATATATGATTAATTTGGATTTTTTTATTCATTGCAGAGTTAGACAAGGCTGTGGTCCTAGTGTGATTAGATTGACTAGTTTTCTGTGAGTATGGTTTCAGTGTGTCTGCCCTCTGATGCCCTCTTGCAACACCTACCATCTTACTTGGGTTTCTCTTACCTTGAGCGTGTGGTATCTCTTCACGGCTGCTCCAGCAAAGCACAGCCAGTGCTCCTTACCTTGGACGAGGGGTATCTCCTTACCGCCCCGGTTCCTGACCTTCAACGTGGGATAGCTCCTCTAGGCCCTCCTGCGCCTGCACAGCCACCGCTCCTCCGGATGCTCCTCCTGGGAGCCACTGACCTCAGAAGCAGGGTAGCTCCTCTCCGCTGCCGCCCCTGACCTCGGATGTGGGGTAGCTCTTCTCGCAGCTGCCTGCGCTTAGTGCACCGGCTCTCACATCCGCCTGCGCTTAGTGCGTGAAAAAGTTGGCTTAAAGCTCAACATTCAGAAAACGAAGATGATGGCATCCGATTCCATCACTTCATGGGAAATAGATGGGGAAACAGTGGAAACAGTGTCAGACTTTATTTTGGGGGCTCCAAAATCACTGCAGATGGTGACTGCAGCCATGAAATTAAAAGACGCTTACTCCTTGGAAGGAAAGTTATGACCAACCTAGATGGTATATTCAAAAGCAGAGACATTACTTTGCCGACTAAGGTCTGTCTAGTCAAGGCTGTGGTTTTTCCTGTGGTCATGTATGGATGTGAGAGTTGGACTGTGAAGAAAGCTGAGGGCCGAAGAATTGATGCTTTTGAACTGGGGTGTTGGAGAAGACTCTTGAGAGTCCCTTGGACTGCAAGGAGATCCAACCAGTCCATTCTGAAGGAGATCAGTGCTGGGATTTCTTTGGAAGGAATGATGCTAAAGCTGAAACTCCAGTACTTTGGCCACCTCATGCGAAGAGCTGACTCATTGGAAAAGACTCTGATGCTGGGAGGGATTGGGGGCAGGAGGAGAAGGGGACGACAGAGGATGAGATGGCTGGATGGCATCACCGACTCGATGGACGTGAGTCTGAGTGAACTCTGGCAGATGGTGATGGACAGGGAGGCCTGGCGTGCTGCAATTCATGGGGTCCTAAAGAGTTGGACACGACTGAGCAACTGAACTGAACTGAACTGAACTGATTCATTGCAGATACCTGAGATCAGTTTGGATTAATAGATTTTCATTTTATATTTTAGATTATAATCCAAAGCAACTTAATTTTATTATTTAAATGCTTCTAGTTTTTCCCATTGGTAGTTCTCTCAAGTGCCCCTTTGATAGAGACTCACATTGGTGTTTATTTTTTACTATCCTTTCTGCCTTTTTAGGTTTTTCTTTGCATGTGCTTCTGGCACTACAATATACTTCACACTCATCTGGTGAATTTTTTTGCTACCAGAATCAGCCACTTCCCCAAAGATTCCTTGTTTCTTTTGTTGGAAAATTCTATTAGGAATCAAGATATGAGTTTAGATGTGCTCATGGGTACCGGGGTTTCATTACTGCTAAATCAACTCAGCTGAAAGAGGAAGGAAACCTATAATGGATAGTAACTTGTTTAAGCACACAGGGATAAACACAGACACATTATCATTTGTATCTACCTTATGCTACTCATGAGTTTATACTAATGTTGCCAGATCTAATCTGTTACCACATGAATAAATCTAATGTTCCAGTTTTGCTTGCCAATTCTAATCTAGCCTTCCACTCTTGTTGCTAATTCTAATCTGTTACCAAATGAATAAATCTTACCTTCTACTCTTGTTAATCTCCCTCCGCCAAATGTGAGAAACCTGGCTCCCACAATCACCATTTTGTACATAATTGTTTAACTCTAATATATATATTCAGAGAAGGCAATGGCACCCCACTCCAGTACTCTTGCCTGGAAAATCCCATGGATGGAGGAGCCTGGTGGGCTGCAGTCCATGGGATTGCTGAGAGTTGGACATGGCTCAGTGACTTTACTTTCCCTTTTCACTTTCATGCTTTGGAGAAGGAAATGGCCACCCACTCAGTGTTCTTGCCTGGAGAATCCCAGGGACGGTGGAGCCTGGTGCGCTGCCATCTATGGGGTCGAACACGACTGAAGTGACTTAGCAGCAGCAGCAGCAATATATGTATATATCAGTTCACAATTTTATTGCTATATGAAACAAGCTTGTTAACCACAGTATAGTGGTTTTGTAAAGTTTTTGGTATTGGTTTAAAAAAATCTACATTTTTCAAAGTTACTTAGGTCAGTAAGGTATATTTGCAATATAGTTATACCATTTTTTCACATTCTTCATTCCATTCTTTTATCTCTTGCTGGCATACCTCAAGTCATTGAATACACAGAGAGTTGCTATGTGTACTATAACATATATGTCTTTAAAAATAAATTACAATACTTTCAGTTGTGTCCGACTCTGCAGTCCCATGAACTGTAGCACACCAGGGCTCCCTGTCCATCACCAACTCCCAGAGTTTACTTAAACTCATGTCCATAGAGTCGGTGATACCATCCAACTATCTCATCTCTGTCGTCCCCTTCTCCTCCTTCCCTCAATCTTTCCAAGCATCAGGGTCTTTTCAAATGAGTTCAGTTCTTTACATCAGGTGGCCAAAGTATTGGAGTTTCAGCTTCAACATCAGTCCTTCCAATGAACACTCAGGACTGATTTCCTTTAGGATGGACTGGTTGGATGTTCAAAAGCATCTATTCTTTGGTGCTCAGCTTTCTTTATAGTCCAACTCTCACATCCATACAATGACCACTGGAAAATCCATAGCTTTGTCTAGATGGACCTTTGTTGGCAAAGTAGTGTCTCTGCTTTTTAATATGTTATCGAGGTTGGTCATAATCTTTCTTGTAAGGAACAAGTGTCTTTTAATTTCATGGCTGCAGTCACCATCTGCAGTGATTTTTGAGCCCTGAAAAATTAAGTCTGTCACCGTTTCCATTGCTTCCCCATCTATTTGCCATGAAGAAATGAGATCAGATGCCATGATCTTAGTTTTCTGAATGTTGAGTTTTAAGCCAAAATTTTCACTCTCCTCTTTCACTTTCATCAAGAGGCTCTTTAGTTCTTCTTCACTCTCTGCCATAAGGGTGGTATCATCTGCATATCTGAGGTTATTGATATTTCTCCCGGCAATCTTGATCCAGCTTGAGCTTCATCCAGCCCAGCGTTTCTCAAGAGTTTAAAGCCCTAAAAATCCCTTTACATCACCTACTAACTATCCTCTTCTTCCATACCCACAAACCTGGTTACCAGTGATCTTTTTACCATGTCTATAGTTTTGTATTTTTCAGGATGTCATATAATTGAAATCATACAGTATGTAGTCTTTTCACATTTGCTTACTTCACTTTGCAATATGCATTTAATATTCTTCAATGTCATTTTGGGATTTGATAGCTCATTTCCTTTTATTACTGAATAACACCCTATTATATCAGTTCAGTTCAGTCGCTCAGTCATGTCCTACTCTTTGCGACCCCATGGACTACAGCATGCCAGGCCTCCCTATCCATCACCAGCTACCATAGTTTACCCAAACTCATGTCCATTGGATCAATGATGCCATCCAACTATCTCATCCTCTGTTATCCCCTTCTCCTCTTGCCCTCAATCTTTTCCAGCATCAGAGTCTTTTCAAATGAGTCAGTTCTTCACATTAGGCGGCCAAAGTATTGGAGCTTCAGCTTCAACATCAGTCCTTCCAATGAACATTCAGGACTGATTTTCTGATTCTATTGTATAGATGTACCAAGTTATCCATTCACCTGTTGAAAGATATGTTGGTTGCTCCCAGTTTTTGGCAATTACCATTGAAGTTGCTACAAACATTCATGTCCTGGTCTTTGTGTGAATATTAAGCTTTCAAAAATAATTGGGTAAATACCTAGGTGTGCAATCACTAGATCCTGTGGCAAAACTAAGTTTGAAAGTGAATGTGAAAGTCACTCAGTTGTGTCTGATATTTTACAACCCCATGGACTGTAGTGCATGGAATTCTCCAGGCCAGAATACTGGAGGGGGTAGCCTTTCCCTTCTCCAGGGCATCTTCCCAACCCAGGGATCAAACCCAGGTCTCCTGCATTGCAAGTGAAATCTTTGCCTGCTGAGCCACAAGGGAAGCCCTATGTTTACTATGTTTACCTCTAAACTAAACTATGAGGTAAACTATGTTTACCTGTATAATAAGAATTACCAAGCTGTCTTCCAAAGTGCCTGTCTTTTATCACTCTCACCAGCAATGAGTTCCTGGTGTTCTGCATCCTTGCTAGTGAGTGGTCCTATCAGTTTTTGTTTTTGTTTTTGTTTTGTTTTTTTTCTTATTACTAGATATGTAGTAGTATTTCATTGCTATTTTGATTTAAAATTCCCTAATGAAAAATGATGTTGATTAGTATTTCATAGGTTTATTTGACCTATGAATTTTTGGGGGTGAAGTGTCTGTACTAATATTCCCTATTATTAGAATTTTTATTGTTAATTCTTAAGAATATTTTTGTATATCTTAGACACAAGTCCTTTATCAAATATATATTTTGAAACTTTTTTCTCTCAGTCAGTGGATTGTAATTTTTATTCTTTTAACAGTGTCTTCCACAAAGATGAAGTAGAATTTCAGAAGTCTAAAAATCTTTTATTTTCTCCCATCTCTGTCTCTTTCTAGCAGTGTTTCTGCTGGTATAGTATTTCCAGTAAACTTATTGGTCACCCATGTAATACATGAAAGGTCACACCATTGGGCAAGAGTTCTCTACAGATCCTTCCTGGATAAACCAATCTGTAATCCTGGCTTCTGCTGAAATTGTTTATTAGAGCCAAATATGATATACTTAATCTTTCAGTAAAAATCTTTCCAGCTGAACCCTGGCCTTCCCTCTGGAGCATGCTTTTCCAAGGGTAAATTTCATAGTTTTAGCTAGGAAATTTAGATGTCCTCATTTCCTTTGCAATCTGGGTAGATTGAGAATTTCCCAAGTCACCAAATGTTTATTTTTGTTGGGAAATTCCTTCCTCAATTTATCTTGCTCTCACATTTTATTATAAGCACAGGGAGAAACCAGGCTGATAATTTCAACATTTTTCTTGGAAATCTCCTGAGCTAATTTTATCTATTACAGATTCTGTTTACCACTTAAAAGTAAAATAAATTCAACCAAGTTTAATGCTGCTTTGTAACAGGAATTGCCATTCCTCCTGTCTCTAATAACACATTCCTCATTGCTTTTCAAACGCTCACCAGTCATCTTCAGTGCTCATGTTTTTAACCAGTCATTTCTTTAGGACAACCTAGACATTTTCCATCATGTGCATCTGATTTCTCTCAGCCTCTTCTCATTGTCCAATTCCAAAGTCATTTACAGATTGATCAAAATTTGATATGGTATCACTTCACTAACTTGTGACAGAATGTGCATTAATTTCCTAGGGCAATCATAGTAAATTACTATAAACTTGGTGACTTGAAACAACACAAATTTATCTTCTTGTAATTTTGGAGGCCATAAGTCCAAAATCACTGTGTCAATAGGGATGGTTCCTTTTGGAGACTCTTAGGGACAGTCTGCTCTGTGCCTCTCTCCTAGATTCTGGTGACATGTCTTGATTTTCCTGTTTTCAGACGTGTCACTTTAGCTTCTGTCTCCTTTAACTTATGAAACAAGCCATTGGTTTTAGGCCCTGTACATAATCCAGAATGATCTCATCTCAACATCTTTAACTTAATGACACAGTCAAGATCTTATTTTCAGATAAGACCACAGTCACATGTACCAGGGTTTAGCATTTGGATATACCCCTTTGAGGAAACTATTAATGCACTAAAATAACCAGTATAATTTCCCTTCTTAACTGAAGAACGTTCTTATATATGTTTTGCAGGGTATGTCTGATGACAATGACCTCCCTCACTTTTTGTTTGTCAAAAATGGTCTTCAGTTACATAATTTTCAATTCTAAACTTACATTATGTTTAGATAATACCCAAACCATAAAAAATAAATGCTGTTAAATCTTTGATACACACGTGGTATGAATATAGAAAGTATTTAATATAGCTATGGTGGTGGTGGTGGTTGAGTCACTAAGTCATTTCTGATTCTTGCAACCCCATGGACTGTAGCCCACCAGGCTCCTCCGTCCATGGGATCCTCCCGGCAAGAATACGGAAGTGGGTTGCCATTCCCTTCTCCAGGGGATCCTCCCAACCCAGGAATTGAACCCAGGTCTCCTGCATTACAGGCAGTTTCTTAACCAACTGAGCTATGAGGGAAGCCCCTAATAGAAAATTTTAAAAGAAATATATGATGAGGAGGAAGATGATCATCATTATTATTTGCTTTCTGAGGTAATTTCAAGGACATGAATTTAGAATACAGAGCCAACTTGACAAACTTAAACTTCTTACAATAACCTACTATACCAAAAAATATTTCTCTTCAAGCTGTGGCATCAGGTAGGGAAATTAAAACTAAGATATATTGATTTCTTCAGTTTTATTCTATAAGCTTTATATGCTTCTATCATTACATGTTTACTTTAAGAAGTTTTAACACTGGGAATACTAAGAGGAGACAAATTATTTTCATGTAAAAATAGATTCTTTGAGTTTTTTTTCTCCCATCCATGGCCTAAAGCTAATTTTCTGAAATAAGCCAAGAGAAAAAAAGCACTTTTTTCAAACTGTTGCTCTCTGGGGAAAAACATTTTGATTATCATATTTGATTATATTAACATAAAAAAGTGTCTTCTTTATCTATTTTAAAGTCAAAAAGCTTTATCTTTCTCTAAAGTTAGTTATGCCTCCAATATAAAATTTTATTTATGATTTTAACTGTGTCATTCAGCTATCACATAGAATCTACTCCAAAACAAAGATTCATGCATCAATAAGCCTCTATACCAATATTCATGGATCTGAATGCAGCTACAGGATAGCACATTTAAGCTGAGCTCAGTTGTAAAGTTCTTCTTCATACCACAGGTTGATAGGGCTTGGCTTTTTCCTTACAAGTTCAGCTAAGTTAGACCTTGCATGTGTTATATTAACTGAAGGAAAGCCAGTGGAGCAAGAAAGAAATTCATGTAAGCATGTTTTTAACCCCTTACTCTGTCAGGCATATTATTATTAATACTCAGTTGGCCAAAGCAAGTTACATGGCATGGAACACAGATTCAGAGACAGGCTTTAAGAATTGCCAAAATTAATTAAATCTACTATTGCCTACTCTCTTCAGCATAATTTTTATGATTCTTCCACACACAAAGTTCACTTACCTGCTCTTTTCAAAATTTACTTATTGTTGCTTAGGATCTGCCAGTCTATATCATGTCTGGAGTCAGTTATTATTATTTACCTATTAACTAAAAAGACACATTATTCTCCACCCACATATCCAACATATGATTGTGGACTAGGGACAGAAAAGCTGCAATTAACACTTTACTTTGAAAAGAGAAATGGGAGATATACTGGAGCCTCTGATCTAGGAATTCTGAAATCCTGCTGGGCAAGCATTATCATGTATTCCCAGTCTTGTGGTAGAAAATTTTCTTGACCAGAACCTGGATCTACTTACTCAAAGAGGCTCTTTTCTATGAATTTTTTATTTTGCCTCCTGAGTGTTTTCTATTTATTCTCTGCCTATAGTTAAGTGCAGGACCAGAGTTCTTTGTTTGTCTTGTTTGTTTTTAATATGGTGAACAAACAAGTGATATTCTCACAAATATAGATCTCTCAAAATTTGTTTTTTTTTTTTTAATAGATTCAAAATCATTAAGCAATACATGCCAAAGCCTCACCCACAAATCCTTTAGAGGTGTTTTTCTTATCATGTTTTGTGAGACCATATACTTCACCTTATCAGAAGTCTGTTTACCTAGTTATAAGCATTTAATAGGCTCCACCCTATGTATATCAGAAGTCTTAACAAATGGTGGAGCAGCCAACCCCTAGGTTTTGTTTGCTTTCACCCACAGGAAGTATTTTAAGGGTATATAGTTTTTGAGCTTTGCCCCAAGTCTGGATGTATCTTAAGTTTTGAATTATTATTGGCTGGAGAGAACAAAGATTAAAAAAATAAGTTTTATTATTTATTTTCAAATCTATCATATGTCAGCCTTTCTAATTTCTTAGTAATACTTCTTAATTCTATTTGCAAACTAGTCTGTTCCTTGTTAAATCTCTTATAACAGTTTTCATAACTCCTGCTCTCCGGTCCCAAAGCCTATGCAGATATCTTAAATTTTTGTTATGGCTACTTCTTCTAGGTGCCAGTGTCTTGGTCTGTCAGCTACTGACTCAAAAATGTTTAGTAACAATCCTTCCCAAACCTCTGTTACATAAAACAATGATAAGAATTTATTCCCACGTCATGGGTTGTACTGTTGTGAAGCAGCTAACCAAGTTAGCCTTCACAGAGTGGTTCTACTTCAAACTGTAGCTCTAGAAAGGCTGAGATTTTGACTATATTGGGCTCAGATAGGCCCCACAAGTATTCATTCTGAGGATGAGGGTAAAATGGTTCTTGCTCTTTGAGAGATGCTCTTCTCATGCAGAATCAGAAATGATAGGGCCCAAGCTCATCTACTCAGACACGCTTAAAGTTCCTCTGCCATTGCACCTGCTACCATCCCTTTGGTTAAAACAACCCCTATGTAAAGAGCGTGGCTACAGGGAGGCATGCATAATTGGGAACCATCATGTTATCTGCCACAATAACATAATTAAATTTATGGTTATTGTTTAATTGCTATGTCTATTTTAATTTAATCACTAAGATATTTTGAACTACTTTGGAAATAATAAAACTTATTTAAGTTAACTCTGGGAGTTGGTGATGGACAGGGAGGCCTGGTGTGCTGCGATTCAAGGGGTCGCAAAGAGTCGGACACGACTGAGAGACTGAACTGAACTGAACTGAAGATTATGTTTGTAAACACACAAACTTGTTATCATTTAAGCATCATAAATAATTTGCCTACCAATTTACCTTTGGAAATATGTTCTCACTTATGTAAACTCTTTAACCTTTGAATACTAATTCAATTCATTCCTAATAAATGTGCACAAATAGAGTCTCAAGGTCAACGCTACCTAAAGAAATAAACATAGCATAGATTTTAAAATAGATTTACTCACGATTATAAACCTTAGCTTGGAACTAGTTTTCTGTTTGGGCACTCTTTTGAGGAAGGCCAGTGAAGAAATACATTGTCTTATTTTTGCTAGCCGTCCTTTTCCCATTCATATATTTGATAATTATTCTCTTACCTTGGTTTGTCATTTTATCTTCTGCCGCTTATCTACAAAGTATTCTCCCACTTTCTTTTGAAGGTGGAGTCATGGCAAATTTTGTCATCTTTACCTCCACTCTGTAACTTTTCAATGCAGATCTGGTGTCTCTGCAACTGGAAAACAGAGTATAGATGATCTGAAAAAGATGTGACCTCAGGCTTCTACACTGTTGCTTGGTTATACCCTCTTGCTTTTCCAGGGACCGATGACAGAGCATAGTTCAAATAGTCATGGAAATTGGACTGCGTCTTCTAATTTATATAAAAATATAATCTTTGGTCATTTTCCCACTCATAAATTAGAAATAAATAAAGATTCTTCTCTCTCCATATATTTATGTACCCCCTCCACTGCAAAGTCAACAGGTTGGCACAGCACTCACTCTGTTTAATGACCACTGCTCTTGCTTTTTCTTTTCTACTGCCATAACAATCTGAAAGTGCTTGCAGTAACATTTTATTAAGTCTGGTGATCTGATTGGTTTTACCCACACAGATCTTCAATAGTTAGCTGCTTATGAGGTCTCCAGGAATAAAATGGATGCTCTATAAACTAAGGCCTTGTTTGGACTATAAAATTAAAACAATATCATCAACAACAATAACAACATATTAATAACAACAACAACAACATTGTATCTAATGTGACCAGTATGAACTGACCCACCTGCAGTTATGGTCCCTGAGTAATTCCCAGACTTGGTCAGTTCAAAGACCTAAAGTCTCTTCGTTGAGTGTAAGACTGATACATTGAAGGAGACACATATGTGAAGTACATAATTTGTATTTCCCTCTTTATCTCCCCTAAAAAGACTTACAGGCATTAAACAGCAGTGGTACGTTAGGGGAAATGAAATACGTGATCATTTTTCAGACTTTGGAACACTGATGCCTAGCAATCACAAACCCCTGTTGAGTACAAATGCCAAAAGCAGGGAAAAGCTTTATGGGGATCAGGTGATAAGTAAAAATTTTTCTTGAATCCATTTCATTGTTACAATGTATGTCAATATATATGCCTTTTAGTTCTTTCCTCAGTTCTTAAGAGATTAATTACAATAGAAATATGCAACCTTAGCCAAAAACCAACCTTTACTCTCAGACTATATTTTGAGAGCTATTACAAAAAAATAACCAAGCGCAAGACTATAGAACCTCACCCTCTCACATCAAAATATTAAATTAAAACAGCACTCAATACTTCTGTTTCTAGGTAGGTTCTAATAAGTACCGGCAAGCCATGGTTCTGTTTCAAAAACTAGCAAAAATTGTATATATCACAAAAAGAATATTTTCAAGGTAATGAGACAGCTATGAAAGAAAGAAAATCTAGACTTAAAAAATTCCTAGGAGGAGCTAACTTTTCTTGGGTGAGCTGATAAACTGCAGTCTTTTTTAGTCCCCTGTAGATAATTCACTGACCCTGGGCACGGGCTTAGCTGAGACTTAGCTCAAGCAGAGAGACTCTGCTGGAGGAAGGAGAAACCAGAAAATTTTCAGTTGACATGCAGTATTAAAATAACAAAGCAGAAAATTGAGGAGGCTCAAATGCTTGACCAGTTCTCTCCACAGGATGCCTTCTGAGTTCTGGGACCATGTGGGAGTCTGGGGAGCTAAGAGAAAGTTTCTGAAAGATAGACTGAAACGTCCTGCCATCCAGGGTGTTAACAAACAAAATCCTGCTGGGGGGAAGCAGCTAGACCCTAGCACATGGCCGGAATCCCTTCAATATATTTTTCAGATTTTGAACCTCTGTGAGAAGGAGAATAATATGAAGCTTGGCTGGGAATTTCTGAAACAAAGCTTTAAGTTTTATTTTTAAAAACCTCAGAATTATCCTTTTCTTTTATTGGCAACTATATCATTCTAACATTTCTAATAATAATGAAAACAGGCTTTGAACATTTTTCAAATATTTCCAAATAATTCCGAAGCTCCAATTTGTGAAGAGTACATGCATTGCTGAAGGCATCACCTTACACCTAGCTTGGAGGCCACTAGGAAGTCACATGAACTACAAACGGATGCAGATCTCTGCTTTCTGTGGACATAGAGCTATTTCCTCTATCTTCTCAACACCTGCTGTTCATTTTGTCTGAATGCTTTTCCCTCTTCATGTGCCTCAGCCCTTCTTAGTCTTAAGATTTTAGCTTGCTTATCATATCCTCCAAGAAACTGTGACTGACCAGATTATTTGAGGTATTTTGATCTCTCATTTTCTGCTTATATATTCTGTTTATTTCCTTCTAATCACCTTTAACAATTTACAGGTGATAGATATTTACTGAATTCTAATTCATTTTTTCTTACAATTTTCCTCTCTTGAAAATTAGCTTCATGAAGTTAGGGATACTTTTTGTGCCTTTTTCTTTTGCATATGCCCACAACTCTTAGAAGGTACCACATAAACAACAGTCACTAAATAAATATTGGTTGAATTAACAAAATGAATCAAGTATTACTGTACAATATATTGGGTTGGCCAAAAAGTCCATCTGAGTTTTTCTGTAACTTCATATGGAAAAACTCAAACAAAGTTTTTGGCCAACCTAATACGTTGTGACAGTCATTATGCTAATTTCCATTTTGTTTTTCCCATGTGCATTTTAGATGGCTCTTGAACTCATCTGAGTTACAAGTTGTGTTACTCTGTCCATGAAAGAAAACACATATTTATAAGTACAATATTATACTTATTACAATTCTAATCATACAATTAATTACAAAACTTTTAACATGATGTTGGATTAAATAATGATTCTAGAAATAAATAGAACTTTCTCTGAACATCAGTGGTTATTTAAAATAATACTATTTTTTACAATCTTATTAAACAAGCAAACACATAATTATATATCATTTTAAATGATTTTCATTAAGATTAAAAAGCTATGTATTTTTTTTTCAATCTCATATTATGAATAAGAGATAATAGTGTGTGGAATTTCAGTAGTGTTATTCATGATTGGGTGTCTGTTTACAGCTATCCCTTTGATAAGACAAGTCAGTGTTAGGATTCTGTAGGCTGAGAAATTTAACACGATTAGTTCTCACTAATGTCAGAGTTAAGCTTTTTCCTTATAATAAGGACAGATCCATTCAAGTAAGATTCTTGCAGAACCCAAATATCTGTCACACAGTGATTGTTGTTTCCTGCACCATTAATTTTAGGTCAACTAACAGAATATTAAAGAAAAGTAGAACAATAATCTAAAGTTTGGAGGCTTAAAACCAAGTGCATAAATTGAACAACTTTTGTGAAATAGGTACATATTAAAAATAATTTGTCTACTATATGTATTTGATTATACTTTTTAAATAGCATCATTTTATTTTCATTGATATTAGAAATATTTATTCAATTTGAAAAGATTAGGAAATACACAAAAAAATAAATGCTAAAAAATAACCACCAACAAAACTAAAGCCCAGTGAAAATAACCATGCTCATGTTGGAATATTTCTTTTTTTCCCTCTCCATTGATGTGCCTGAGGATGATGAAGACTAAATCATACCCTTGGGATTCTCATAAGCATTGTGGAAGGAAAACATCCAGGAATATAGACACTATGTTAAAAAAAATCAGATTTTAGGCCTGGCATTATGATTTTGACATAAAAATATTGTGACTCATAGGTTGGTTAAGGTTTAATAGGCCAGAAATAAACTTCTTCATATCTTGCATTTTTCATGTTCACCATTATAAATTAAATTAATATAAGAAGATTCGAATCCAAGTCATTCTGAGAATTTCTGATTGTTTACAAAGAGGAGAATGTTTATAAAATATATCTATGCATATGAAAATTAAAATTTGACATATATTGAAAAAGCACTATGAAAGGCTGTAATTTCACACTTCTCTTAGTAATTATGATGGGGAATTTTTAAACGAATCCTTATCAATCACAAATGCCATTCTTTCTTTTTCCTACTATGTTAGTTAATATGTGAAGACTTGAATTCTATTAAATTTTGTAACATTTAATCATGAATCATCATTGGCTCATTTATGTTAAATATTTCTCAAATATGCATCAGTTATTTGATCATCTTTGGTCACTTTGTTACTTATGTTGTGACTTTCTATTAGGATACAAAGTCTAGATCCTGAGGCTAACACTTTTGTCATTAAATTGGACTGTATGCCTCTTTGTTTAAATAGATCATAAAATAACTTGCAAAATATATTCTATAAGCAAACTAATGAACTTTGCTCTATCAGCATAGACAAAATGAAGTGAAGTGTAGGAATGCTGAATTACTTAATGTCTATTAAAGACCTAATTTGCTATAAATATCTCACACCTATATGAAACAAAAAATTTATAACTATATATATTTTAGGCAGAGGTTAGTAATATTGTACAGGAGGTGGTGAACAAAGCCATCCCAAAGAAAAAGAAAAGCAAGAAGGCAAAGTGGTTACTTGAGAAGGCTTTATGAATAGTGAAAGAATGAAGAGATACAAAAAGCTAGGGAGAGAGGGAAAGGTACACCCAATTAAACGCAGAGTTTCAAAGAATAGCTAGAAGATATAGGAAGGCCTTCTTCAATAAACAGTGCTTAATAATAGAAGAAAAGAAAAAAGGGTAAAGACTAGAGATTTCTTCAGGAAAATTGGAAACATCAAGGGAGATTTCCACCCAAAGATGGGGACAATAAAGGGTAAAAACAAAAGAGACCTAGTAGATGCTGAAAAGATCAAGAAGAGATGGAAAGAATACATGGAAGAATTGTATAAAAAATATCTTAATGAACTGGATTGGTGGGTGACTAACTACAGTGGTGTGGTTAATCACTCAGAGCCAGATATTCTTGAGAATGAAGTCAAGTGGGCCTTAAGAAGTACTGCTGTTAATAGAGCTAGTGGATGCGATGAAATTCTAGCAGAACTATTCAAATCCCTAAAGGATGATGCCATCAAGGTTTTGCATTCATTATGTCAGCAAATCTGGAAGACTCAGCAGTGGCCACAGGACTGGAAAGTCAATCCTCATCCCAATTTCCAAGAAGGGTGGTACCAAAGAATGTGCTAACCATTGGACAGTTCTCCAATCTACTAGCACTTATCTCCCATGCTAGTAAGGTCATGCATAAAATTTTGCATGCTAGGCTTCAGCATTATGTGAACCAAGAACTTCCAGATGTCCAAGCTGGGTTTAGAAAAGGAAGAGGAACTAGAGATCAAATTGCCAACATTCGCTGGATTATAGAAAAAGCAAGGGAATTTCAGAAAAGCATCTATCTCTGTTTCATCGACTATGCTAAAGCCTTTGTGTAGATCATGACAAACTGTGGAAAGCACTAAGAGAGATGGGAATAACAGACCATCTCTTACCTGTCTCCTGAGAAACCTGTATGCAGGTCAAGAAGCAACAGTTACAACCCTATGTAGAGCAACTGATTGTTTCAAAATCAAGAAAGGAGTATGACAGGACTGTCTGCTGTCACCCTGTTTATTTAACTCATAAGCTGAGCACATCATGAGAAATCCTGGGCTGGTTGGTGCCGGGAGCCAGTGTGAGGAATTCCGCCCGTGACAAGGTCATGAGGAAGGAAGCTGACATACGCAAGGCGTGCTCAGACTTCAGGGGCCCCTCTGGAAATTCCTAAGCATGTACCCCAACAAAAATCTGCCGGCTTTTGTGCTCTGCTTTTCCACTCTTCTGACATTTTCTGGAAAAAGTCAATTCAGGGCTTTAGTCTTCTGCATTTGAGTGTTTCAATCCAAAAAACCCCTCCGATGGCTTTCTAGCCTGCCTGCAGGACTCTGCGAGTGTGATTGTTTGAGGCCTCCTGACCGCAGGAGGCACAGGAAGCTTAAAACATCCTAGGAATGTAGGGGCTTCCGAAGAGTCAAAATCTTTAGAATAGGACTGATTAAGAGTTTCATTTGTTGAGTCAATGCTTGCTGCCAAATTTTCATATCCTTTATTTTTAGATATAGTTGGTATATAGAAAAACAAGTAGTAGACCTGGTATTAGCAACATTAGATCTTTGAGTTAAGTACCTTCTTTGTTATATCCCACTGCACCTTTGTTCTATAGAGATGTAACTTTAATGCTTTAAGGAGATGCAGATTAAAGAAAAACACTTCAGGGGAAACAAAATGAACATTCATTAAAGAAGAGAGCCAAAAAGTGTTAACAAGCCTCTTGGCCAGAAGATAATATAAATCACCTGAGACCTTTTGTATACAAAATGATATACGGAAAGAATCTGGGTTGCGAATGCTACATAATTTTGTATTACCCATTGATCTCCGTGTTTTATCAAAAGTATAAAAGGCCTTCTGAACAATAAAGGATGGGGGCCAGGGGCCAGGGGCCAGTTTCTCGGACCAGTTTCTCGAACTGGTCTCTCGACCTGGTTTCTTGGGACTCTGGCTCCCCCCATGTCTCTCTCTCTCTTTCTCTTCTTCTCTCCCCTTCCCTCTCTCTGCTCTTTACTTTAACTTCAGGCTGAATCTCCACCTGGGGTGCGGAAGCTCGCCAGGTCTACTTACTTGCCCCGGCTGTTAAGACCCGCACGAAAGGGAGCTTAAGGCGAGGCACCCTTAGATATTCAAGCGGGCGCCGGTGGCCCAACGTAGATGGTGCAAATTCCTTGTCTGGAATTTTATTGGCCTTCCGCGTAAACCAAGCTATTCAGCCCTCTTCCTCCACTTAATCTTCTTATTACACTATAGTTTCTTAATCTAATCTTACATTAATAAACAAACAAGTCTTTCCACGCCAACGCCGTCCACCCTTCGAACTCCCTGGATCCACCGGGGCTGGACCCCGGCAGGTTGGGTTGCAAGCTGGAATCAAGATAGGTGGGAGAAGTATTAACAACCTCAGATAGGCAGATGTTACCACTCTAATGGCAGAAAGCAAAGAGGAACTAAACAGCCTTTTGATGAGGGTGAAGGAAAGGAGTAAAAGAGCCAGCTTAAAACTAAATATTAAAAAAAAAAAAAACTAAGATAATGGCATCTGGACTCATTATTGCATGGCAAATACAAGGGGAAAGGGTAGAAGCTGTGACAAATTTCTTCTACTTGGGCTCCAAAATAACTGCAAATGGTGACTGAAGCCATGAAATCAAAAGAAAATTGCTTCTTGGCAGGAAAGTGATGACAAATCTAGCTGAGGCATGATTCTGCTGACAAAGGTCTGTATAGATAAGGCTATGGTCTTCCCAGTGGTCATATACTCTTGTGAGAGCTGGACCATAAACAAAGTGGAATGCCAAAGAATTGATGCCTTTGAACTGTGGTGCTGGAGAAGACTCTTGAGAGTCCCTTAGACAGCAAGAAGATCAAACAGATCAATCTTAAGGGAGACCAACCCAGAATATTCACTGGAAGGACTGAAGCTAAAGCTGAAGCTCCAGTATTTTGGTCATCTGATGCAAACATATGACTCATCAGAATAGTTCCTAATGCTGGGACAGATCAAAGGCAGAAGGAGAACATAGTGTCATAGGATGAGATGGCTAGATGGCATCACTGATGCAATGAATATGAACTTGAGCAAACTCTGGGAGATAGTGTGGGACAGGGAGGCCTGGAAAACTGCAGTCCATGGGGTGGCAAAGAGTAGAACATGACTGGGTGACTGATCAACAACAACTATATTAGTTGGATTAAACATTTACTGAGCGTGGCTCTGCCCATCAGAACAAGACCCAGTTTCCCCCTCAATCAGTCTCTCCCATCAGGAAGCTTCCAGCAGCCTCTTATTCTTCAGCATCCAAGGGCAGACAGACTGAAAGCCACAATCACAGCCTTATCTATCTCAAGGAAACTATGAGCCATGCTGTGTAGGGCCACCCAAGACTGGCGGGTCATGGTGGAGAGTTCTGACAAAACCTGGCCCACTAGAGAAAGGAATGGCAAAAAACTTCAGTATTCTTGCCTTGAGAACCCCATGAAGTCTATGAAAAGGCAAAAAGATAGGATACTGAAAGATGGACTCCCCAGGTTGGTTGGTACCCAATATGCTACTGAGGATCACTGGAGAAATAACTCCAGAATGAATGAAGAGATGGAACCATAGCAAACAATACCCAGTTGTAGATGTGACTGGTGATGGAAGTAAAGTCCGATGCTGTAAAGAGCAATATTGCATAGGAACCTGGAATGTTAGGTCCATGAAACAAGGCAAATTGGAAGAGGTCAAAAAGGAGATGGCAAGAGTGAACGTCAACATTCCAGGAATCAGCGAACTAAAATGAACTGGAATGGGTGACTTTAACTCACATTGCCATTATATCTACTACTGTGGGCAAGAATCCCTTAGAAGAAATGTAATAGCCATCACAGCCCACAAAAGAGTTCTAAATTCAGTGCTTGGATGCAATCTCAAATATGACAGAATGATCTCTGTCATTTCCAAGGCAAACCATTCAATGTTACAGTAATCCAAGTCTATGCCCCAACCGGTAATGCTGAAGAAGCTGAAGTTGAATGATTCTATGAAGACCTACAAGGCCTTCTAGAACTAACACCCAAAAAAGATGTCCTTTTCATTATAGAGGTCTGGAACACAAAAGTAGGAAGTCAAGAAACACCTGGAGTAACAGGCAAATTTGGCCATGGAGTACAGAATGAAGCAGGGCAAAGGCTAACAGAGTTTTGTCAAGAAAATGAACTGGCCATAGCAAACATCCTCTTCCAACAACACAAGAGAAGACTCTACACATAGACATTACCAGATGGTCAATTCTGAAATCAAATTGATTATATTCTCCAAAGATGGAGAAGCTCTATACAGTCAGCAAAAACAAAACCAGGAGATGACTGGGGCTCAGATCATGAACTCCTTATTGCCAAATTCAGACTTAAAGTGAAGAAAGTGGGGAAAACCAGTAGGCCATTTAGGTATGACCAAAATCAAATCCCTTATGACTATACAGTGGAAGTGACAAATAGATTCAATGGATTATTTGATAAGTGCCAGAAGAACTATGGATGGAGGTTTGTGAAATTTTTCAGAAGACAGGGATCAAGACCATCCCAAGAAAAAGAAATGCAAAAAAGCAAAATGGCTGCCTGGGGAGGCCTTGCAAATAGCTGTGAAAAGAAGAGAAGTGAAAAGCAAAGGAGAAAAGGAAAGATATACCCATATGAATCCAGAGTTCCAAAGAATATCAAGGAGAGATAAGAAAGGCTTCCTCAGCGATCAATGCAAAGAAATAGAGGAAAACAATAGAATGGGAAAGACTAGAGATCTCTTCAGGAAAATGAGAGATACCAAGGGAACATTTCATGCAAAGAAGGGCACAATAAAGGACAGAAATGGTATGGACCTGACAGAAGCAGAAGATATTAAGAAGAGGTGGCAACAATACACAGAACTATAAAAAAAGATTTTCACAACCCAGAAATCACAATAGTGTGATCACTCACCTAGAGCCAGACATCTGGAATGCAAAGTCAAGCGGGCCTTAGGAAGCATCCATACAAACAAAATTAGTGGAGGTGATGGAATATCAGTTGAGCTATTTCATGTCCTAAAAGATGATACTGTGAAAATGCTGCACTCAATATGCCAGCAAACTTGGAAAACTCAGCAGCGGCCATAGGACTGGAAAAGGTCAGTTTTCATTACAATCCCAAAGAAAGGAAATGCCAAAGAATGTTCAAGCTACCACACAACTGCACTCATCTCACATGCTAGCAAAGTAATGCTCAAAATTCTCCAAGCCAGGCTTTAACATTACATGAACTATGAATATCCAGATGTTCAAGCTGGATTTAGAAAATGCATAGGAACCAGAGATCAAATCACCAACATCCATTGGATCATGGAAAAACAAGAGGGTTGCAGGAAAACATCTACCTCTACTTTATTGACTATGCCAAAGCCTTTGAATGTGTGGATCACAAGAAACTGTGAAAAATTCATAAAAAGATGGGAATACCAGACCATGAGACCTGCTTCCTGAGAAATCTGTATGCAGATCAAGAAACAACAGTTAGAACTGGACATGGAACAACTGACTGGTTCCAAATCAAGAAAGGAGTATGTCAAGGTTATAAATTGTACCCTGCTTATTTAACTTATATGCAGAGTACATCATGAGAAACACTGGGCTGGATGAAGCACAAGCTGGAGTCAAGATTGCTGGGAGAAATATCAATAACCTTAGATATGCAGATGATAGCACACTAATGGCAGAAAGTGAAGAACTAAATGGGGCTTTTGATGAAAGTGAAAGAGGAGAGTAAAAATTTTGGCTTAAAACTCCACATTCAGAAAACTAAGATCATGGCATCTGGTCCATGACTCAATGGCAAATAGATGGGGAAACAGTGGAAACAGCAACAGACTTCGTTTTGGGGGGCTCCAAAATCACTGCAGATGGTGACTGCAGCCATGAAATTAAAAGACGTTTGCTCCTTGGAAGAAAAGCTATGACCAACCTAGACAGCATATTTAAAAGCAGAGACATTACTTTGCAAACAAAGTCTATCTAGTCAAAGCTATGGTTTCTCCAGTAGTCATGTACGGAGGTGAGAGTTGGATTATAAAGAAATCTGAATGCCCAAGAATTGATGCTTTTGAACTGTGGTGTTGGAGAAGATTCTTGCGAGTCTCTTGGACTGCAAGGAGATCCAACCAGCCCATCCTAAAGGAAATCAGTCCTGAATATTTACTGGAAGGACTGATGCTGAAGCTGAAACTCCAATACTTTGGCCACTTGATGCAAAGAACTGACTCACTGGAAAAGATCCTGATACTGGGAAAGATTGAGTGTGGGAAGAGAAGGGGACAACAGAAGATGGGATGGTTGGATGGCATCACCAACTCAATGGACATGAGCTTGAGTAATCTCTGGGAGTTGGTGATAGATTGGGAGGCCTGGTGAGCTGCAGTTCATGAGGTCACAAAGAGAGCTGACTGAGCAACTGAACTGAACTGAATTGATTTTTGATGCTTTTAAATCAGGAAGAGATAGAACATAATTATGAATATTTCACAAGAAAATAAACTCATCATTATTCACCATAGATTTTCCTGCCAAAATATCAACCACGTAACAGTTAATTCAGTATTGCATGACAGGAAAAGAGACATTACTTTGCCAACAAAGTCTATCTAGTCAAAGCTACGGTTTTTCCAGTAGTCATGTATGGTAGATTGCTTCACAGCTTCTCCACTGTTAGTCACTGGTACAAGGTAGAACCCAATTGATTTTATGGAGTTGAACATTGTTTTCTTTTGGGACACGAACCTCTGTACCTCTGTAGAATTCTATACCTCTACCTCTAAGACAATCAAATGAAGAATCTGACTGCATAGTTTAGAAAACAGGACTTAGGTAAATATTTGAGGTACAAAATAAGTGAAATAAAGCTATATTTGAGATAATCAGAAAAAAATGTAACAGTGATCTCAAACTGGTGGTTCTGCAGATGTGTTTTACTTGGTTAATGTAATGTTTAAAAAATTAACATGTTTAATTTTAGGTAAGGCTTATATTCTCCAGTTAGGTAGGTTTTCCCACTCATTTGTTGTATCTTACCATGATTGCCTTCACTAAATTATGTTATCTGCACGTCTACTGAAGTTACTTCAGTTCTTAAGCCTTGCTTAAGATGAAACAATAGATAGTCTTAGGACTTGTTCTTGTTCAGTCTCTAAGTTGTGGCTGAATCTTTGCAACCCCATGGAGAGCAGCATGCCAGACTTCCCTGTCCTTCACTATCTCCTGGAGTTTGCGCAAGTTCATGTCCATTGAATCAGAAATGCTATCTAAATGTTTCATCCTCTGCCACCTTTCTTTTGTCTTCAGTCTTTCCCAGCATCAGGGTCTTTTCCAATAAGTTGGCTCTTCCATCACATGGCAACAGTGTTGGAGTTTCAGCTTCAGCATCAATCCTTCCAATGAATGTTCCAGGTTGTTTTCATTTTGGATTGACTGGTTTGATCTCCTTGCAGTCCAAGGAACTCTCAAGTCTTCTCCAGCACCACAGTTCAAAAGCATCATTTCTTCAGTGCTCAGCCTTCTCTCTGGTCTGACTCTCACATCCATGCATGACTACTGGAAAAACCATAGTTTTGACTATATGGACCTTTGTCAGAAAAGTGATATCTTTTCTTTTTAACATGCTGTCTAGGTTTGTCTTAACCTTCCTTCCAAAGAGCAAGGATCTTTCAATTTCATAGCTGCAGTCACAGTCTGCAGTGATTTTGGAGCCCAAGAAAATAAAATCTGATACTGATTCCTCTTTCTCCCCCTTCTATTTGCCACGGAGCATTGGGAAATCCAAATTATATACCTTTGATTTGTGAATGTAACATACTTGAGAACAAATCCTATCAAAATATCTAGATGAAGGAACAAACCCCATTTTGCATTTTATGTATATATATAAATTTTTGTCTCACAATTCTGAAGGCTGGAAATCTGAGACCAGGGTATTTATTGGCAGGTTTGGTTTCTTCTGAGGGGTGTAAATGGGAATCTGTTCCATCCTAGCTTCAGGTGGTTTGCTGGCAATCTTTGATATTCTTTGGTGTACAAAAGTACAGCTTGATCTCTTCCTTCATCCTCACATGGCTTTTTCCCTATGTGTGTGCTTCTGGGTCCAAATTTCCCCTCCTATAAGATTACTAGTATTATTGCTTTAGGGCTCACTGACCTCATCCTAAGAAATTACATTTTCAAAGGTCTTATTTCCAAAAGAGATCACATTATGAGTTACTGATGGTTAGGCCATCAACTTACAAATGTGAGGGTCACACAATTCTAAACTATTGAATTCTAACCATAAGAATGAATTGCAATAATAATGTCATAGGAATGTCAATTTGCTTTAAATATTTCTAAGTGCTTCCTCTATTTTCTATATTAATTTCATGCCTGATCTGTGGTTAAGAATATGTAGATTGGTTCCAGGGCACAAAACACACTGAGTATAGCACTGATTACAAAAATAGAAAAAGTATTTAAAATTCCAGAAGGATAGAAAGAGTAAGTTACAATAAATATATCAGAAAGATATTTGCTTTGATATGTTCAGAATACTTCTTCTTTTATGAGTATCTTTTCTAGGAAAGCTGTTGTCTCTAATTTCTGTTAGAGGCAATCATTGTAGCTTGGTGTTCTGTGATTCTTCCCTGTTTTTGAAATCCTGCCTACAGATTTTTACTTTCCCTGCTCAACTAGCCTTAGAGAAATCTTTGCTACATTAGCTTCTGACAAATCACTATTCACTGGAGATGGAAGTCACATTTCTGTTTCTTTGCTTAGCTTCTTCTAATGTAGCTTCATGCCTCTGAATGAGGAGCTGTTAATGGAGATTATTCTGAATTTGGGTCATTTTTCAGAGGTACTTTTTCAAAACTGGTAATATGAGTCACCCTGAAATGCCTTTCGGTCTGGTATAATCTCACTCTAGCAAAAATGTGTTTAAGTTTATGATTTATGCATAGTACTCTATTTTCCTGTTTACCTGTTTTCCTATTAATTACCCCTCTCAATCCAGAATTTTCTCTCCTATGAAGATAACAGGAAAAAAAAAGATTATAAAAGCAGGTAATTTTTCCTTTAACTCAATCTGTCTTGACTCAATTAATTCTTCTTTAAAAGTATATTTATAGATAAAGTAATCTATTTAGTGTTTCAGATAAATATATATCTTTCATATAGTTATGGTGATTCAAAATTATTACTTTAAACCTTAAAAGGGCTATTGCAGAAATTATAAAAAATATTTTAGTGCTAAGGAGTAAAGTGTCATACATAACATTGTAATATTCCAGTATCAAAAATGTAAAGTGACCTATCAGATCCATAGTGAAATTTTAAAAAGTTAACTAAAAAATAATTACTTGAATTACATCATAAAGTTGTATGAGTAGTTGTAATGAGTATTTTCATTATACAAATGGTAGAAATACTGTTTTACAGGGAAGTCTCATGAATATTTTTAAATAGTTACTATATCATCCATTACTATAGCCTGCCAATAATTACTATAACAACCAACGGGACCATAAAAGAATAAACTACTATTAAAAAAAAAAAAAAGTAGTGGTAGATAAATTGTAAAAGAATACAAGTGAATGTATTTTTCATAGTATGTCCAACGGTGCTGTCCCTTTGGCATTTTTAAAATATAAATTTATTTATTTAATTAGAGATTAATGACTTTACAATATTGTATTGGCTTTGCCATACATCAAAATGAATCCACCACAGGTATACTAGTGTTCCCCATCCTGAACACCCTCCATCCTCCCTCCCCATAGCATCCCTCTTGGTCGTCCCAGTGCACCAGCCCCAAGAATCCAGTCTTATGCATCAAACCTGGACTGGCGATTCGTTTCATATGTGATATTATACATGTTTCAAGGCCATTCTCCCAAATCATGCCACCCTCTCCCTCTCCCGCAGAGTCCAAAAGACTGTTCTATACATTTGTGTCTCTTTTGCTGTCTCACATACAGGGTTATCATTACCATCTTTCTAAATTCCATATATATGCATTGCTGCTGATGCTGCTAAGTCGCTTCAGTTGTGTCCGATTCTGTGCGACCCCATAAACGGCAGCCCCCCAGGCTCCTCCATCCCTGGGATTCTCCAGGCAAGAACACTGGAGTGTGTTGCCATTTCGTATACTGTATTGGTGTTTTTCTTTCTGGCTTACTTCAGTCTGTATAATAGGCTCCAGCTTCATCCACCTCATTAGAACTGATGCAAATGTATTCTTTTTAATGGCTGAGTAATTCTCCATTGTGTATATGCACCACAGCTTTCTTATCCATTCATCTGCTGATGGACATCTAGGTTGCTTCCATGTCCTGGCTATTTTAAACAGTGCTGCAATGAAAATTGGGGTACACATGTCTCTTTCAATTCTGGTTTCCTCAGTGTGTATGCCCAGCAGTGGGATTGCTGGGTCATGAGGCAGTTCTATTTCCAGTTTTTTAAAGAATCTCCAGACTGTTCTCCATAGTGGCTGTACTAGTTTGCATTCCCACCAACAATGTAAGAGTGTTTCCTTTTCTCCGCACCCTCTCTAGCATTTATTGCTTGTAGACGTTTGGATAGCAGCCATTCTGACTGGCATGAAATGATACCTCATTGTGGTTTTGATTTGCATTTCTCTGATAATGAGTGAGGTTGAGCATTTTTCATGTGTTTGTTAGCCATCTGCATGTCTTCTTTGAAGAAATGTCTGTTTAGTTCTTTGGCCCATTTTTTGATTGGGTCGTTTATTTTTCTGGCATTGAGCTGCAGGAGTTGCTTGTATATTTTTGAGATTAGTTGTTAGTCAGTTGCTTCATTTGCTATTATTTTCTCCCATTCTGAAGGCTGTCTTTTCACCTTGCTTATAGTTTCCTTTGTTGTGCAGAAGCTTTTAAGTTTAATTAGGTCCCATTTGTTTATTTTTGCTTTTATTTCCAATATTCTGGGAGGTGGGTCATAGAGGATCCTGCTGTGATTTATGTTGCAGAGTGTTTTGCCTATGTTCTCCTCTAGGAGTTTTATAGTTTCTGGTCTTACGTTTAGATCTTTAATCCATTTTGAGTTTATTTTTTGTGTATGGTGTTAGAAAGTGTTCTAATTTCATTCTTTTACAAGTGGTTGACCAGTTTTCCCAGCACCACTTGTTAAAGAGATTGTCTTTACTCCATTGTATATTCTTGCCTCCTTTGTCAAAGATAAGGTGTCCATATATGTGTGGATTTATCTCTGGGCTTTCTATTTTGTTCCATTAATCTATATTTCTGTCTTTGTGCCAGTACCATACTGTCTTGATGACTGTGGCTTTGTAATAGAGCCTGAAGTCAGGCAGGTTGATTCCTCCAGTTCCATTCTTCTTTATCAAGAATGCTTTGGCTATTTGAGTTTTATTTATTTCCATAGAAATCTTCTTTAAAAAAAAAATCACCTTCTTTTATTTATTTATTTATTTTTAATTTTTATTTTTACTTTATTTTACTTTACAAAACTGTATTGGTTTTGCCATACATTGACATGAATCCACCACGGGTGTACATGCGTTCCCAAACATGAACTCCCCTCCCTCCTCCCTCCCCATAACATCTTTCTGGGTCATCACCGTGCACCAGCCCCAAGCATGCTGTATCTATGCCGGACATAGACTGGCGATTCGATTCTTACATGATAGTAGACATGTTACAATGCCATTCTCCCAAATGATCCCACCCTCTCCCTCTCCCTCTGAGTCCAAAAGTCTGTTATACACATCAGTGTCTTTTTTGCTGTCTTGCATACAGGGTCGTCATTGCCATCTTTCTAAATTCCATATATATGTGTTAGTACACTGTATTGTTGTTTTTCTTTCTGGCTTACTTCACTCTGTATAATCGGCTCCAGTTTCATCCATCTCATCAGAACTGATTCAAATGTATTCTTTTTAATGGCTGAGTAATACTCCATTGTGTATATGCACCACAGCTTTCTTATCCATTCATCTGCTGATGGACATCTAGGTTGTTTCCATGTCCTGGCTATTATAAACAGTGCTGCGATGAACATTGGGGTACATGCGTCTCTTTAAATTTTGGTTTCCTCGGTGTGTATGCCCAGCAGTGGGATTGCTGCGTCATAAGGTAGTTCTATTTGCAATTTTTTAAGGAATCTCCACACTGTTCTCCAAAGTGGCTGTACTAGTTTGCATTCCCACCAACAGTGTAGGAGGGTTCCCTTTTCTCCACACCCTCTCCAGCATTTATTGCTTGTAGATTTTTGGATCGCAGACATTCTGACTGGTGTGAAGTGGTACCTCATTGTGGTTTTGATTTGCATTTCTCTAATAATGAGTGATGTTGAGCATCTTTTCATGTGTTTGTTAGGCATCCGTATGTCTTCTTTGGAGAAATGTCTGTTTAGTTCTTTGGTCCAGTTTTTGATTGGGTAATTTACTTTTCTGGAATTGAGCTACATAAGTTGCTTTTATATTTTTGAGATTAGTTGTTTGTCAGTTGCTTCATTTGCTATTATTTTCTCCCAATCAGAAGGCTGTCTTTTAACCTTGCTTATATTTTCCTTTGTTGTGCAGAAGCTTTAAATTTTAATTAGATCCCATTTGTTTATTTTTGCTTTATATTTCCAGTATTCTGGAAGGTGGATCATAGAGGATCCTGCTGGGATTTATGTCAGAGAGTGTTTTGCCTATTTTCTCCTCTAGGAGTTTTATAGTTTCTGGTCTTACATTTAGATCTTTAATCCATTTTGAGTTTATTTTTGTGTGTGGTGTTAGAAAGTGATCTAGTTTCATTCTTTTACAAGTGGTTGACCAGTTTTCCCAGCACCACTTGTTAAAGAGATTGTCTTTAATCTGTTGTATATTCTTGCCTCCTTTGTCAAAGATAAGGTGTCCATATGTGTGTGGATTTATCTCTGGCTTTCTATTTTGTTCCATTGATCTATATTTCTGTCTTTGTGTCAGTACCATATTGTCTTGATGACTGTGGCTTTGTAGTAGAGCCTGAAGTCAGGCAAGTTGATTCCTCCAGTTCCATTCTTCTTTCTCAAGATTGCTTTGGCTATTCGAGTTTTTTTGTATTTCATACAAATCTTGAAATTATTTGTTCTAGTTCTGTGAAAAATATGGCTGGTAGCTTGATAGGGATTGCATTGAATTTGTAAATTGCTTTGGGTAGTATACTCATTTTCACTATATTGATTCTTCTGATCCATGAACCTGGTATATTTCTCCATCTATTAGTGTCCTCTTTGATTTCTTTCATCAGTGTTTTATAGTTTTCTATATATAGGTCTTTAGTTTCTTTAGGTAGATATATTCCTAAGTATTTTATTCTTTTCATTGCAATGGTGAATGGAATTGTTTCCTTAATTTCTTTTTCTACTTTCTCATTATTAGTGTATAGGAATGCAAGGGATTTCTGTGTGTTGATTTTATGTCCTGCAACTTTACTATATTCATTGATTAGCTCTAGTAATTTTCTGGTGGAGTCTTTAGGGCTTTCTATGTAGAGGATCATGTCATCTGCAAACAGTGAAAGTTTTACTTCTTCTTTTCCAATTTGGATTCCTTTTATTTCTTTTTTTGCTCTGATTGCTGTGGCCAAAACTTCCAGAACTCTTTTGAATAGTAGTGGTGAAAGTGGGCACCCTTGTCTTGTTCCTGACTTTAGGGGAAATGCTTTCAATTTTTCACTATTGAGGATAATGTTTGCTGTGGGTTTGTCATATATAGCTTTTATTATGTTGAGGTATGTTCCTTCTATTCTTGCTTTCTGGAGAGTTTTTATCATAAATGGATGTTGAATTTTGTCAAAGACCTTCTCTGCATCTATTGAGATAATCATATGGTTTTTATTTTTCAATTTGTTAATGTGGTGAATTACATTGATTGATTTGTGGATATTGAAGAATCCTTGCATCCCTGGGATCAAGCCCACTTGGTCATGGTGTATGATCTGTTTAATATGTTGTTGGATTCTGATTACTAGAATTTTGTTATGGACTTTTGCATCTATGTTCATCAGTGATATTGGCCTGTAGTTTTCTTTTTTTGTAGTATCTTTGTCAGGTTTTGGTTTTAGGGTGATGATGGCCTCATAGAGTGAGTTTGGCAATTTATCTTCCTCTGCAATTTTCTGGAAGAGTTTGAGTAGGATAGGTGTTAGCTCTTCTCAAAATTTTTGGTAGAATTCAGCTGTGAAGCTGTCTGGACCTGGGCTTTTGTTTGTTGGAAGATTTTTGATTACAGTTTCAATTTCCGTGCTTGTGATGGGTCTGTTAAGATTTTCTATTTCTTCCTGGTTCAGTTTTGGAAAATTGTACTTTTCTAAAAATTTGTCCATTTCTTCCACGTTGTCCATTTTATTGGCATATAATTGCTGATAGTAGTCTCTTATGATCCTTTGTATTTCTGTGTTGTCTGTTGTGATCTCTCCATTTTTATTTCTAATTTTATTTATTTGCTTTTCCTCCCTTTGTTTCTTGATGAGTCTGGCTAATGGTTTGTCAATTTTATTTATCCTTTCAAAGAACCAGCTTTTGGCTTTGTTGATTTTTGCTATGGTCTCTTTTGTTTCTTTTGCATTTATTTCTGCCCTAATTTTTAAGATTTCTTTCCTTCTACTAACTCTGGGGTTCTCCAATTCTTCCTTTTCTAGTTGCTTTAGTTGTAGAGTTAGGTTATTTATTTGACTTTTTTCTTGTTTCTTGAGGTATGCCTGTATTGCTATGAACTTTCCTCTTAGCACTGCTTTTATAGTGTCCCACAGGTTTTGGGTTGTTGTGTTTTCATTTTCATTAGTTTCTATGCATATTTTGATTTTTTTTTTATTTCTTCTGTGATTTGTTGGTTATTCAGAAGTGTGTTGTTCAACCTCCATATGTTGGAATTTTTAATAGTTTTTCTCCTGTAATTGAGATCTAATCTTAATGCATTATGGTCAGAAAAGATGCTTGGAATGATTTCGATTTTTTTGAATTTATCAAGTTTAGATTTATGGCCCAGGATGTGATCTATCCTGGAGAATGTTCCATCAGCACTTGAGAAAAAGGTGAAATTCATTGTTTGGGGGTGAAATGTCCTATAGATATCAATTAGGTCTAACTGGTCTAATGTATCATTTAAAGTTTGCATTTCTTTGTTGATTTTCTGTTTTAGTTGATCTGTCCATATGTGTGAGTGGGGTATTAAAGTCTCCCACTATTATTGTGTTATTGTTGATTTCCCCTTTCATACTTGTTAGCATTTGTCTTACATATTGCGGTGCTCCTATATTGGGTGCATATATATTTATAATTGTTATATCTTCTTCTTGGATTGATCCTTTGATCATTATGTAGTGGCCTTCTTTGTCTCTTTTCACAGCCTGTTTTAAAGTCTATTTTATCGGATATGAGTATTGCCACTCCTGCTTTCTTTTGGTCTCTATTTGCATGGTATATCTTTTTCCAGCCCGTCAATTTCAGTCTGTATGTGTCCCTTGTTTTGAGGTGGGTCTCTTGTAAGCAGCATATAGAGGGGTCTTGTTTTTGTATCCATTTGGCCAGTCTTTGCCTTTTGGTTGGGGCATTCAACCCATTTATGTTAAAGTAATTATTGATAAGTATGATCCTGTTACCATTTACGTTATTGTTTTGGGTTCGGGTTTATACACCCTTTTTGTGTTTCCTGTCTAGAGAATATCCTTTAGAATTTGTTGGAGAGCTGGTTTGGTGGTGCTGAATTCTCTCAGCTTTTGCTTGTCTGCAAAGCTTTTAATTTCTCCTTCGTATTTGAATGAGATCCTTGCTGGGTACAGTAATTTGGGCTGTAGGTTATTTTCTTTCATCACTTTAAGTATGTCTTGCCATTCCCTCCTGACCTGAAGAGTTTCTATTGAAAAATCAGCTGTTATCCTTATGGGAATCCCCTTGTGTGTTATTTGTTGTTTTTCCCTTGCTGCTTTTAATATTTGTTCTTTGTGTTTGATCTTTGTTAATTTGATTAATATGTGTCTTGGGGTGTTTTGCCTTGGGTTTATCCTATTTGGACCTCTGTGTTTCTTAGACTTGGGTGATTATTTCCTTCCCCATTTTAGGGAAGTTTGCAACTATTATCTCCTCAAGGATTTTCTCATGGTCTTTCTTTTTGTCTTCTCCTTCTGGGACTCCTAGAATTCAAATGTTGGAGCGTTTCATGTTTTCCTGGAGGGCTCTGAGATTGTCCTCATTTCTTTTAATTCGTTTTTTTGTTTGTTTGTTTGTTTCCTCTCTGATTCATTTATTTCTACCATTCTATCTTCTATTTCACTAATCCTATCTTCTGCCTCTGTTATTCTGCTATTTGTTGCCTCCAGAGTGTTTCTGATCTCATTTATTGTGTTATTCATTATATATTGACTCTTTTTTATTTCTTCTAGGTCCTTGTTAAACCTTTCTTGCATCTTCTCAATCCTTGTCTCTAGGCTATTTATCTGTGATTCCATTTTGATTTCAAGATTTTGGATCATTTTCACTATCAATATTCGGAATTCTTTCTCAGGTAGATTCCCTACCTCTTCCTCTTTTGTTTGGTTTGGTGGGCAACTCTACTGTTCCTTTACCTGCTGAATATTCCTCTGTCTCTTCATCTTGATTATATTGCTGCGTTTGGGGTGGCCTTTTTATATTCTGGTAATTTGTGGAGTTCTCTTTATTATGGAGCTTCCTCATTGTGGGTGGGGTTGTATCAGTGGCTTGTCTAGGTTTCCTGGTTAGGGAGGCTTGTGTTGGAGTTCTGGTGGGTGGAGCTGGGTTTCTTCTCTCTGGAGTGCAGTGGAGTGACCAGTAATGGGTTATGAGACGTCAAAGGTTTTGGAGTAACTTTGAGCTGCCCGTATATTGAAGCTCAGGGGTGTGTTCCTGTGTTGCTGGAGAATTTGCATGGTATGTCTTCTTCTGGAACTTGTTGGTCCTTGGGTGGAGCTTGGTTTCAGTGTAGGTATGGAGGCATTTGATGAGCTCCTATTGCTTAATGTTCCCTGAATTCAGGAGTTCTCTGATGTTTTCAGGCTTTGGACTTAAGCCTCCTGCTTCTGGTTTTCAGTTTTATTTTTACAGTAGCCTCTAGACTTCTCCATCTATACAGAACCGATGATAAAACATCTAGGTTAAAGATGAAAAGTTTCTCCACACTGAGGGACACTCAGAGAGGTTCACTGAGTTACAAGGAGAAGAGAAGAGGGAGGGGGTAGTTAGAGGTGACTGGAATGAGATGCGGTGAGATCAAGAGAGGAGAGAGCAAGCTAGCCAGTAGTCACTTCCTTATGTGCATTCCATAGTCTGGACTGCTCAGAGGTATTTACGGAGTTATACAGGGAAGAGGAGAGGGAGGAAGTAGACAGGTGGCCAGGAGGATAAGAGAGAGGAATGAGAAGGAGAGAGACAAATCCTGCCAGTAACCAGTTCCCTAGGTGTTCTCCAGCGTCTGGAACACACAGAGATTCACAGAGTTGGATAGAGAAGAGATGGGGGAGAAAAGAGACAGAGGCCACCTGGTGGAGAAAAAGGAGAGTCCAAAGGAGGAGAGAGTGGTCAAGCCAGTAATCTCACTCTCAGGTAAAATTGGGTAGTGAAGTTTGGGTTTTTAAATGTACAAAATTGACAACAAAAACCAAAGAGTAAAGATTAAAAATCTAGAGTAGAGGTTGGATTTTCAAAAATACAATATTAAAGAAAAGAAGCAGAAGGAAAAAGGAAAAAAGAAAAAAAAAAGCAAAGAAAAAAAAAGCCACAAGAATTATTTAAAAAAAAAACCCACCAATAACCACCCAAAGACTATATATGGTGTTTGCCTTAAAAAAAAAAAAAAAGTCGTTTTTTTTTGAATAGTAATAATAGGTTATAGAAATAAAAATTAGAGGAGAAATAGAAGACTTAACTATTAAAAAAAAAGTTAGAAAAAAAGAAAAAAAAAAGGTATGATTTTTAAAATAGTACAAATATATCTGGCCCTTCTCTGATGTTGTGGGCAGTGTGGGGTCACTTCCAAGGTGGTTCCCTCTGTTTAACTTCTTCTTTATGCTGGTTTTTTAGGCTCACTAGTTCAGTCACGCTGTGGGGAGGGGGGATGCTGCAAACAAATAGCGCTGTCATGTGGGCACAGTGTCTCAGCCCCGCTGGACCTGTCCCTTCTCGTGGCGTACAAACCGCTCCGGCTCTACTATGCTCAGCCAGGAACCATCTGAGGCCGGCCCTAGGCTGCGTGCACTTCCCCGGTCTAAGCCACTCAGGTTCGCCAGTCAGGTAGTCCTCAGAGGCACAGATTCGGTTGGGACTGCGTTTTGTGCCCTTCCCGGGTCTGAATAGCTCAGGAGTTTGGGAGCGCGATTGCTGCAACTTGTCGCCTTTTCTGCCTCTGCTGCTCAGTTTTCTGGGTGGACCGCTGGCGCCCCTTGTGAGGCAGATGGTGACTGTCCAGCACTCCCAGAAGTCTTAGCAAAGAAGCCTGTTTGCACTTTGGTAAGTAAAGTCTCTCCGGGTCTGCAATTGCCTCTTTCCAGCCCTTACGGCTCTGGCTGCCTGTCCCCGGTGGGGGATGGTCTGCAGCCTGCTTTTTCCGTTCCATCCTTTGTTCTGTGCTCGGTCCTGGCGGTGTCTTATGTTCGAGCTTTTCGCGTGGTAGCTATCCCACAGTCTGGTTTGCTAGCCCAAGTTAGATCATTCTGGTTGCGTGTGGGGCGTTCCTGCCTGATTCTTACAAAGCACTGCAGCCCGCGCCTCCCTCGATTCCCTGCCCTGCCCCCACTTCCTAGTGGCGGATGCAGGCGTCTGTGCTGCTTTTCCGCTGGGGGAGTTACTGTTGGGCTTGTAATCTCTTGGTTTTAATTATTTATTTATTTTTCCCTTCCTGTTATGTTGCCCTCTGTGTTTCCAAGGCTCGCCACAGACTCGGCAGGTAGAGTGTTTCCTGGTGTTTGGAAACCTCTCTTCTTAAAATTCCCTTCCCGGGATGGAGCTCCCTCCCCACCTCCTTTGTCTCCTATTTCGTCTTTTATATTTTTTCCTACCTGTTTTTGAAGACAATGGTCTGCTTTTCTGGTTGCCTGATGTCCTCTGTCAGCCTACAGAAGTTGTTTTGTGGAGTTTGCTCAGCATTGAAATGTTCTTTTGAGGAATTTGTGAGGGAGAAAGTGGTCTTCCCGTCCTATTCCTCCGCCATCTATTTCCATAGAAATCTTGAAATTATTTGTTCTAGCTCTTTGAAAAATACCTTTGGTAACTTGATAGGGATTGCATTGAATCTATAGATTGCTCTGGGTAGTATACTCATTTTCATTATATTGATTCTTCTGATCCATGAACCTGGTATATTTCTCCATCTATTAGTGTCCTCGTTGATTTCTTTCATCAGTGTTTTATAGTTTTCTATATATAGGTCTTTAGTTTCTTTAGGTAGATATATTCCTAAGTATTTTATTCTTTTCATTGCAATGGTGAATGGAATTGTTTCCTTAATTTCTTTGTCTACTTTCTAATTATTAGTGTATAGGAATGCAACGGATTTCTGTGTGTTGATTTTATATCCTGCAACTTTACTATATTCATTGATTAGCTCTAGTAATTTTCTGGTGGAGTCTTTAGGGTTTTCTATGTAGAGGATCATGTCATCTGCAAACACTGAGAGTTTTACTTCTTTTCCAATTTTGATTCCTATTATTTCTTCTCCTGTTTTGATTGCTGTGGCCAAAGCTTCCAGAACTCTTTTGAATAGTAGTGGTGAAAGTGGGCACCCTTGTCTTGTTCCTGACTTTAGGGGAAATGCTTTCAATTTTTCACCATTGAGGATAATGTTTACTCTGGGTTTGTCATATATAGCTTTTATTATGTTAAGGTATGTTCCTTCTGTTCCTGCTTTCTGGAGAGTTTTTATCATAAATGGATGCTGAATTTTGTCAAAGGCCTTCTCTGCATCTATTGAGATAATCATATGGCTTTTATTTTTCAATTTGTTAATGTGGTGTATTACATTGATTGATTTGTGGATATTGAAGAATCCTTGCATCCCTGGGATCAAGCCCACTTGGTCTTGGTGTATGATCTTTTTAATGTGTTGTTGGATTCTGATTGCTAGAATTTTGTTAAGGACTTTTGCATGTATGTTCATCAGTGATATTGGCCTGTAGTTTTTTTTTTTTTTGTAGCATCTTTGTCAGGTTTTGGTATTAGGGTGATGGTGGCCTCATAGAATGAGTTTGGAAGTTTACCTTCCTCTGCAATTTTCTGGAAGAGTTTGAGTAGGATAGGTATTAGCTCTTCTCAAAATTTTTGGTAGAATTCAGCTGTGAAGCCGTCTGGACCTGGGCTGTTTTTTTGCTAGAAAATTTCTGATTACAGTTTCAATTTCTGTGCTTATGATGGGTCTGTTAAGATTTTCTATTTCTTCCTGGTTCAGTTTTGGAAAGTTGTACTTTTCTAAGAATTTGTTCATTTCTTCCACATTGTCCATTTTATTGGCATATAATTGCTGATAGTAGTCTCTTATTATCCTTTGTATTTCTGTGTTGTCTGTTTTAATCTCTCCATTTTCACTTCTAATTTTATTGATTTGCTTTTCCTCCCTTTGTTTTTTGATGAGTCCGGCTAATGGTTTGTCAAATTTATTTATCCTTTCAAAGAACCAGCATTTGGCTTTGTTGATTTTTGCTATGATCTTTCTCTCTCTCTCTTTGTTTTTTTTTTTTTTTTTTTGCATTTATTTCTGCCCTAATTTTTAAGATTTTTTTCCTTCTACTAACCCTGGGGTTCTTCATTTCTTCCTTTTCTAGTTGCTTTAGGTGTAGAGTTAGGTTATTTATTTGACTTTTTTCTTGTTTCTTGAGGTATGCCTGTATTGCTATGAACTTTCCCCTTAGCACTGCTTTTACAGTGTCCCACAGGTTTTGGATTTTTGTGTCTTCATTTTCATTCATTTCTATGCATATTTTGATTTATTCTGTAATTTGTTAGTTATTCAGCAAGGTGTTCTTCAGCCTTCATATGTTGGAATTTTTAGTAGTTTTTCTCCTGTAATTGAGATCTAATCTTACTGCATTGTAGTCAGAAAAGATGTTTGGAATGATTTAAGTTTTTTTTTTGAATTTACCAAGACTAGATTTATGGGCCAGGATGTGATGTATCCTGGAGAAGGTTCCGTGTGCACTTGAGAAAAACGTGAAATTCATTGTTTTGGGGTGAAATGTCCTATAGATATCAATTAGGTCTAAGTGGTCTATTGTATCATTTAAAGTTTGTATTTCCTTGCTAATTTTCTGTTTAGTTGATCTATCCATAGGTGTGAGTGGGATATTAAAGTCTCCCACTATTATTGTGTTATTGTTAATTCCCCTTTCATACCTGTTAGCATTTGTCTTACATATTGCAGTGCTCCTATATTGGGTGCATGTATATTTATAATTGTTATATCTTTGTCTTGGATTGATCCTTTGATCATTTTATAGTGTCCTTCTTTGTCTCTTTTCACAGCCTTTGTTTTAAAGTCTATTTTATCTGATATGAGTATTGCTACCCCTCCTTTCTTTTGGTCTCTATTTGCATGGAATATCTTTTTCCAGCCCTTCACTTTCAGTCTGTATGTGTCCCCTGTTTGAGGTGGGTCTTTTGTAGATAACATATATAGGGTCTTATTTTTATATCCATTCAAGCCAATCTTTGTCTTTTGGTTGGGGCATTCAACTAATTTATGTTTAAGGTAATTATTCATAAGTATGATCCCGTTGCATTTACTTTATTGTTTTGGGTTCGAGTTTATACACCCTTTTGGTGTTTCCTGTCTAGAGAATATTCTTTAGCATTTGTTGCAGAGCTGGTTTGGTGGTGCTGAATTCTCTTAGCTTTTGCTTGTCTGTAAAGCTATTGATTTCTCCTTCATATTTGATTGAGATCCTTGCTGGGATCTCATTTCCCCTTTCTGATTCATTTATTTCTACCATTCTATCTTCTACTTCACTAATCCTATCTTCTGCCTCTGTTATTCTACTATTTGTTGCCTCCAGAGTGTGTCTGATCTCATTTAGTGCATTATTCATTATATATTGACTCTTTTTTATTTCTTCTAGGTCCTTGTTAAACCTTTCTTGCATCTTCTCAATTCTTGTCTCCAGGCTATTTATCTGTGATTCCATTTTGATTTCAAGATTTTTGGATCATTTTCACTATCATTATTTGGAATTCTTTATCAGGTAGATTCCCTATCTCTTCCTCTTTTTTTTTTTTTTTTTTTTTGGTTTGGTGGGGATTTCTCCTGTTCCTTTACCTGCTGGATATTCCTCTGTCTCTTCATCTTGTTTATATTGCTGTGTTTGGGGTGGCCTTTCTGTATTCTGGCAGTTTGTGGAGTTCTATTTATTGTGGCAGCTGGCACACTAAGCACGGCCAAGAGGAGATACCCCACGTCTGAGGTCAGGGGCAGCAGCCTAGATTGCCAGGCTGTGACCTCACAGGAACTGCCAAGAGGAGCTATACTGCATCCAAGGCCAGGGGCGGCGGCTGGGAGGAGTAATCCCATATCCAAGGAGTGGTGGCTGCACGGGTGCAGGAGGGCCTAGAGGAGCCATCCTACATCAAAGGTCAGGAAGGGCAGCAGTGAGGAGATATCCCTCATCCAAGGTAAGGAGCAGCGGCAGTGCTTTGCTGGAGCAGCCGTGAAGAGATACCCCACACCCAAGGTAAGAGAAACCCAAGTAAGATGGTAGGTGTTGCAAGAGGGCATCAGAGGGCAGACACACTGAAACTATACTCACAGAAAACTAGTCAATCTAATCACACTATGAACAAAGCCTTGTCCACCTCAATAAAACTAAGCCATGCCTGCGGTGCAACTCAAGATGGGCAGGTCATGGTGGAGAGGTCTGACAGAATGTGGTCCACTGGAGAAGGGAATGGCAAGCCACTTCAGTATTCTTGCCTTGAGAACCTCATGAACAGTATGAAAAGGCAAAATGATAGGATACTGAATGAGGAACTCCTCAGGTCAGTAGGTGCCCAACATGCTACTGGAGATCAGTGGAGAAATAACTCCAGAAAGAATGAAGGGATGGAGCCAAAGTGAAAACAATACCCAGCTGCGGATGTAACTGGTGATAAAAGCAACATCTGATGCTGTTAAGGGCAATATTGCATAGGAACCTGGAATGTCAGATCCATGATCAAGGCAAATTGGAAGTGGTCAAAGAAGAGATGGCAAGAGTGAATGTCAACATTCAAGGAATCAGCGAACTAAAATGGATTAGAATGGGTGAATTTCACTCAGATGACCATTATATCTACTACTGCGGGCAGGAATCCCTCAGAAGAAATGGAGTAACCATCATGGTCAACAAAAGAATCCGAAATGCAGTACTTGGATGCTATCTCAAAAACAACAGAATGATCTCTGTTCATTTCCAAGGCAAACCATTCAATATCACAGTAATCCAAGTCTATACCCTAACCAGTAACGCTGAAGAAGCTGAAGTTGAACGGTTTTATGAAGACCTACAAGACCTTGTAGAATTAACACCTAAAAAAGATGTCCTTTTCATTATAGGGGTCTGGAATGCAAAAGTAAGAAGTCAAGAAACACCTGGAGTAACAGGTAAATTTGGCCTTGGAATGCGGAATGAATCAGGGCAAAGACTAATAGAGTATTGCCAAGAAAAAGCACTGGTCATAGCAAACACCCTCTTCCAACAACACAAGAGAAGACTCTACACATGGACATCACCAGATGGTCGGCACTGAAATCAGATTGATTATATTCTTTGCAGCCAAAAATGGAGAAGCTCTATACAGTCAGCAAAAACAAGACCAGGAGCTGACTGTGGCTCAGATCATGTAATCCTTATTACCAAATTCAGACTCAAATTGAAGAAAGCAGGGAAAACCGCTAGACCACTCAGGTATGACCTAAATGAAATCCCTTATAATTATACAGTGGAAGTGAGAAATAGATTTAAGGGCCTAGATCTGATAGATAGAGTGCCTAATGAACTACAGAATGAGGTTTGTGACATTGTACAGGAGACAGGGATGAAGACCATCCCCATGGGAAAGAAATGCAAAAAAGCAAAATGGCTGTCTGGGGAGGCCTTACAAATAGATGAGAAAAGAAGAGAAGTGAAAAGCAAAGGAGAAAAGGAAAGATATAAGCATCTGAATGCAGAATTCCAAAGAATAGCAAGAGGAGATAAGAAAGCCTTCTTCAGCGATCAATACCAAAAATAGAGGAAAACAACAGGATGGGAAAGACTGGAGATCTCTTCAAGAAAACTAGAGATACCAAGGGAACATTTCATGCAAAGATGGGCTCGATAAAGGAAAGAAATGGTAAGGACCTAACAGAAGCAGAAGATATTAAGAAGAGGTGGCAAGAATGCACAGAAGAACTGTACAAAAATGATCTTCACGACCCAGATAATCATGATGGTGTGATCACTCACCTAGAGCCAGACATCCTGGAATGTGAAGTCAAGTGGGTCTTAGAAAGCATCACTACGAACGAAACTAGTGGAGGTGATGGCATTCCAGTTGAGCTATTTCAAATCCTGAAAGATGATGTTGTCAAAGTGCTGCACTCAATATGCCAGCAAATTTGGAAAACTCATCTGGGGCCACAGGACTGGAAAAAGTCAGTTTTCATTCCAATCCCAAAGAAAGGCAATGCCAAAGAATGCTCAAACTACTGCACAATTGCACTCATCTCACTCATCTGCTAGTAAAGTAATATTCAAAATTCTCCAAGCCAGGCTTCAGTAATACATGAACCATGAAATTCCTGATATTCAAGCTGGTTTTAGAAAAGGCAGAGGAACCAGAGATCAAATTGCCAACATCTGCTGGATCATGGAAAAAAAAGAGAGTTCCAGAAAAACATCTATTTCTGCTTTATTGACTATGCTAAAGCCTTTGACTGTGTGGATCACAATAAACTGTGGAAAATTCGGAAAGAGATGGGAATACTAGACCACCTGACCTGCCTCTTGAGAAATCTGTATGGAGGTCAGGAAGCAATAGTTCTAACTGGACATGGAACCACAGACTGGTTCCAAATAGGAAAAGAAGTACATCAAGGCTGTATATTGTCACCCTGCTTATTTAACTTATATGCAGAGTACATCATGAGAAACACTGGACTGGAAGAAACACAAGCTGGAATTAAGATTGCCGGGAGAAATATCAGTCACCTCAGATATGCAGATGACACCACCCTTATGGCAGAAAGTGAAGAGGAGCTAAGAAGCCTCTTGATGAAAGTGAAAGAGGAGAGTGAAAAAGTTGGCTTAAAGCTCAACATCCAGAAAACGAAGATCATGGCTTCCAGTCTCATCACTTCATGAGAAATAGATGTGGAAACAGTGGAAACAGTGTCAGACTTTATTTTTTGGGGCACTAAAATCACTGCAGATGGTTATTGCAGCCATGAAATTAAAAGATGCTTACTCCTTGGAAGGAAAGCTATGACCAACCTAGATAGCATATTCAAAAGCAGAGACATTACTTTGCCAACTAAGGTCCATCTAGTCAAGGCTATGGTTTTTCGTGTGGTCATGTATGGATGTGAGAGTTGGACGGTGAAGAAGGCTGAGCACCTAGGAATTCATGCTTTTGACCTGTGTTGTTGGAGCAGACTCTTGAGAGTCCCTTGGACTGCAAGGAGATCCAACCAGTCCATTCTGAAGGAGATTAGCCCTGGGATTTCTTTGGAGGGAATGATGCTAAAGCTGAAACTTCAGTACTTTGGCCACCTCATGAGAAGTGTTGACTCATTGGAAAAGACTCTGATTCTGGGAGGGATTGAGGGCAGGAGGAGAGGGTGATGACAGAGGATGAGATGGCTGGATGACATCACTGACTCGATGGACGTGAGTCTGAGTGAACTCCGGGAGTCGGTGATGGACAGGGAGGCCTGGTGTGCTGTGATTCATCGGATTGCAAAGAGTCGGACACGACTGAGCGACTGAACTGAATTGAATTTTATTGTGGAGTTTCCTTGCTGTCAGTGGGGTTGTATCGGTGGCTTGTCGATGTTTCTTGGTTAGGGAAAATTGTGTTCGTGTTCTGGTGGGTGGAGCTGGATTTCTTCTTTCTGGAGTGCAATGAAATATCTAGTAATCAGTTATGAGATGTCAATGATTTTGAAGTAACTTTGGGCAGCCTGTATATTGGAGCTCAGGGCTGTGTTCCTGTGTTGCTGGAGAATTTTTGTGATATGTCTTGCTGTGGAACATGTTTGCCCTTGGGTGGTGCTTGGTTTCAGTGTAGGTTGGAGGTGTTTGATAAGCTCCTGTCAATTAATGTTCCCTGGAGTCAGGAGTTCTCTGGTGTTCTCGGGATTTGGACTTAAGCCTCCTACTTCTGGTTTTCAGCCTTATTTTTACAGTAGTCTTAAGACTTCTCCTTCTAAACAGCACCATTGATAAAACATCTAGGTTAAAGATGAAAAGTTTCTCCACAGTGAGAGACACACAGAGAGGTTCACAGAGTTACATGGAGAAGAGAAGAGGGAGGAGGGAGTTAGAGGCGACCTGAATGAGATGAGGTGGTATCAATAGAGGAGAGAGCAAGCTAGCCAGTAATCACTTCCTTATGTACACTGCACAACTGGACTGCTCAGAGATGTTCATGGAGTTATACAGAGAAGAGACGAGGGAGGAAGGAGACAGAGGTGGCCAGGAGGATAAATGAGGGGAATCAAAAGGAGAGAGACAGATCCAGCCAATAATCAGTTCCCTAAGTGTTCTCCACCATCTGGAACACACACAGTTTCACAGAGTTGGGTAGGGAAGAAAAGGGGTAGGAAGGAGACAGAGGCGACCTGGTGGGGAAAACGGAGAGTCCAAAGGGGGAGAGATCAGTCAAGCCAGTAATCTTGCTCCTAGGTAAGAATGGGTACTGAAGGTTGGGTTCTTAAAGGTACAAAAATGATAACCAATGCCAAAAAGCAAAGATTAAAAATCTAGAGCCGAGTTTGGAATTTCAAAAATACAATATTAAAGAAAAGAAGAAAAAAAAGTCACCAAAATTATAAAAAAAAAAATATATATATATATATGAAGTTTGCTTTTAAAAAATAGGTCTTGTTCTTTTTGCAAAGTAATAGTAGGTTATAAAAGTGAAAATTAAAGGAGTAATAGAAGACTTAAAATTTTAAAAAAATTAAAAAAAAAGAATGATCGTAAAAATAGTAAAAATATATCTAGGACTTTTTCTGGTGGTGTTGTGGGTATTGTGGGGTCAGTTCATTTTTGGATAGTTCCTTGGTCTGGCTTATATTTCTCAAGAGCTGTAGGCCCCTTCCTATGTAGTCAGTACTAACGACAGGGCTTTAATCTAGTGCACCTGTCACTTCCAAGGCGGTTTCCCTCTGTTTTAGCTTCTTCTGTTTTCTGATCTCTTCAGTTTAGGCTCACTTGTTCAGTCTCGCTGTGGGGAGGGAGGGACTCTGCAATCAAATACCACTGGCGTGTGCTCACAGTGCCTGCCCCTGCTGGGCCGGCCCCCGCTTATGGTGCATGTGTCCTCCCTGCCCACACTGCTCAGGTTTAGGTTGCTCCGCTGGGAACCGTCCCAGGCCAGCCATGGGCTGCATGCACCTCCCAGGTCTAAGCTGCTCAGGTTCAGACACTCGGGTAGTCCTCAGAGGTGCAGACTCAGTTGGGCCTGCGTTTTGTGCCCTTCCCCGGTCCGAGCAGCTAAGGTGATGAGGTGTTTGGTGAGTGCAGTCGCTGTGACTTATCGTGTCCCCTGTCCCTGCCGCTCGGTTTTCTGGGTGTACAACCAGCGCACCTTCTCAGGCGGATGTTGACTGTCCAGAACCCCAAGAAGTCTTAGTTAGCAAAGAAGCCTGCCTGCAGTTTGGTAGATAATATCTCTCTGGGGCTGTGCTTGCCCCCTTCCGGCTCTGACTGCCTGTCTTTGGAGGGGGATGATCTGCAGCTGGCTAGTTCTGTTCAGTCCTTTGTTCTGTGTGTGGTCCTGCGGTGTCTTAGGGCTTTTCTTGTGGTAGCTATCCCACCGTCTGGTTTGCTAGCCCATGTTAGTTCACTCAGATTGCCCTCGGGGCATTCAGGCCAGCTCCTTACTCTAAGCAATGCAACCCACACCTCCCTGCCCAGCCCCAACCTGCTAGTGGCCATTGCAGGCTTCTGTGCTGCTTCTCCGCTGGAGGAGTTACCGTTGGGCTCATAATCTGTGGGTTTTAATTATTTATTTATTTTTCCTCCCTGTTATGTTGCCCTCCGTGCTTCCAAGGCTCGCCACAGACTCTGCAGTGAGAGTGTTTCCTGGTGTTTGGAAACGTCTCTCTTTTTAAGACTCCCTTCCCAGGACAGAGCTCTGTCCCTACCTCTTTCTTCTCTTTTTTTGTCTTTTATATTTTTCCTACCTCTTTTTGAAGACAATGGGCTGCTTTTCTGGGTGCCTGATGTCCTCTGCCAGCATTCAGAAGTTGTTTGGTGGAATTTACTCAGCGCTGAAATGTTCTTTTGATGAGTTTGTGAGGGAGAAAGTGATCTCCCCATCCTATTCTTCCGCCATCTTCAGCAAAATCCCCTTTGGCATTTTTGTTTGCAGTTTTGAAAATAACTGTTGGATAATGTGATAACATGATAAAAATAATGCAACCATATACTGTTCATAAATACATTAAGAAAAAAATTAAAGCAAGTAAAATTCTTTTAATATATTAAAAGAATATATTTAATAGTAGACTGCTAAGAATATGAAATTCGGGACCAGATTGCCTATGTTCAAATCCTGACTTCCAATGACTTGCTTGTTGACTTGGTCAAATTATTTAATGTCTCTCTGTGACTTTAAGTCCTATTGTTTCAACTGTTGATTTTAAAAGAATGTAATTCACAATATAAATTATATCTTTACTTCATCAGCTATCTTCAATGCACATAAAGTGCCACACAGATAAAAGTCAACTGCTTTTTAAGTCAGGTGGCCTGAAGGTATTAGTATAGAAAAGTGTATTTGTGAACTGAGCACCTACAGATAAGTGATAGAACATCCATTGCTTTGGCTCCCCAGTATTCTTTCTCTTTCTCTCTCTTCTACCCATACATTGGACAGTAATGACAACAGCATCTTCTTCATTACATGATGCAACCATCTTTTATGCAACTAAAGATATCTGACCATTTCCCAACATGAATGCTTTAAAATATAATGTATTAATGGAAAATGTGAAGTTTCGTAAGGCCAAAAGATTGGGAAATGGTTGCCATTTGAAAAATAGTTTGTTACAGTCCCCAAAATAAAAGGGAATAGCAAGCCATGGGCCTGGGAAAGCGCCTGAGTTGGTCACTAAGCAGATGGAAAGGGGGAAACTATGGACAAGACTTTGTTTTCCTCAGGAAGTAATGGACAAGGATAAATAGGCTTAGAATTGGCTTTCAGGCTTTGATACATAGATGCTGTCCCTAATGGTCTGGTACCTGGTTCTGACATGATTAGGGCAGGTTTATAGTAACCAATAATGTGAAAACCCAATAAGAAAAGTGATTTGAAAAATCTCCCCAGAAGAGGACTCCTCTCTGAGAAGAGGGGTGACATGAAAGAGTCAGGAAATCAAAGCGTGGTGATGTGTATCAGGTTGTATAAAACCAGGCTTACTTGACACAGGCTTATAGGGCAAATATTAAAGCATCAAGCTTATATAAGCTAGAAATCCTGTGTACACTGGGTCATAAGATAATCATAATTCTTGACTGTTGTAGTCACACTCACATCTGAATATTCTATAGCCTTAAACTAAGTTGCCAAAAAAAAGTCACTCCTCCTTATATAACATATTAGGACAAGTGTAGAATGTAAAAATGAATAATGTGCCAGGACAAGTGATCATAAGAGACTGGTTCCAAATATTTCTGCTGTCTTTCTTACCCATTTTATGTCACTTTTCCTTCAACCTGCATTTTTTTGGTCAAAGGTCTTTAGCTGATTCTGTTACTCAAACCCACATTCCCAAAGGCCTGAGTTTCAATAATATTGCCATTATGGAGTTGAACATTTTTCACTAACTTTTATGTCTAGATCTGAATGTAGTAAGAGGCACGTCAGGTGGTTTTTAATTCTAACCATGGTTCCAGCTGCCCCATGGTTATTTATTTATTGATATGCCAAAATGATAAGTAATTTAAAGAATACATATAAAATATGACATTGAGCTAGATGCTATTTTTTATTTTTTTTTAAATTTTAAAATCTTTAATTCTTACATGCGTTCCCAAACATGAACCCCCTCCCACCTCCCACCCCATAACATCTCTCTGGGTCATCCCCATGCACCAGCTCCAAGCATGCTGTATCCTGCATCAGACATAGACTGGCGATTCAATTCTTACATGATAGTATACATGTTAGAATGTCATTCTCCCAAATCATCCCACCCTCTCCCTCTCCCTCTGAGTCCAAAAGTCCATTATACACATCTGTGTCTCTTTCCCTGTCTTGCATACAGGGTCGTCATTGCCATCTTCCTAAATTCCATATATATGTGTTAGTATACTGTATTGGTGTTTTTCTTTCTGGCTTACTTCACTCTGTATAATCGGCTCCAGTTTCATCCATCTCATCAGAACTGATTCAAATGAATTCTTTATGAAGATTTGCCAAGAATAAACTAGTTCTTCAGAATGGGGTTGGCTATAAATATATAAAATCCTTCTGATTAATGGAAAGAGTAGAGTGATCACGACAAGTGCAAGGAAAGAACACCAAAGACAATGGGAAAGAACTGCAACTTGAAATATCATAATACTCAGGATGCACCGAAACTGTGCTCATGCTTAGAGGGCAGCAAATGAATGTGGCCTTTTGGCTTTGAGATGATCATGGTATTCCAGCTTTACTCTTAATTGATCATGCTGACTCCAGAATGGAAAATAGATCAGAAGAGAAACAGTCTGAAACCACAACCCATGTACTGTTATTTATGAAGATCTTCAATATAATTTTCTTGTCTTCAATAAGATCTTTACTTATATTTACACTTCTAGTGTGTAGTTTTCGATAAGGATCTTATCAAGCAAAGGAGGTATATAGCTACTCATAGAAATGAAAGGATCTGGTTAAGTATCATAGTTTATAGGTTATAATGGCCAGTATTAGTATCTTTTTTTAATATATATCTGATCTTATCTATTTGTTACTTTTAGAACATCTTATTTTTGACTGGACTCAGACTTAGAAGTAGAAGCTCTCAGAGAGGACAGCCTCTGTCTCTTGGCAATATGTTCCTGTCATTTTTCTTTGGCTTCCTTCATTCTCTTCACCAAAAGTTTAGCATATTCTGCAGCCTCTTCTTTATTTTTCTTAGCATGCTGTTTCTTCTGAGCAATACACCAGCATTTGTGTTGCAGAACTCGTGGAGTCAGGAGATGCTGAATCTTGGGTGCTTTAGTCCTAGGTTTCTTATCGTCTTTGTTTAGGGACTTTCGCACAATATATTGGTGGATATCATCTTCTTTAGAGAGATTGAAGAGTTTGCGGCTTCTGGTAGCTCTTTGGGGACCCAGGCGATGAGGCACTGTAGGTAGTATCAGTGAGTCCAGGAATATCCTTCTCCCCTTTTTTCACGATGACCAAATTGAGAACACTCAGATTGGCATCCGCAGTCCAATCCCATACCGATTTGTGCTTTCTCTCTCCAGTCCTTGGTCTGTAACAGGAATGCCCCTTAGGAGCAGGCAAACTCAGCCATGGGTCAAGACACCCTGCTTCATGGGGAAACCCTGCTTATCATTCCCGCCACTGGTTTGGACCACATAACCCTTCCATTCTTCACCCAGAGCATCAGCAGCAACTTCTGTGGCCATACGCTTCTCACAGAAGGTATGAAGTTTTCATTCATCATCCACTTCATGAGCTTCTGGCAGCCAGTGGCCAGGAAAGGGATGCTCAGCTTCATTTTGAAGCAGCCGACAGCCTCCGAGGTGCCACGAAAAAGAGCCAGTATTAGTATCTTTGAAGGTTTGGAAGCCAAGAAAAGGAACAAAGACCCCCAACAGTAAGAAGTGACAGTATACAATTTTTTCAAGCCACTCATAGTTGCAAATCACTTGATATAACAAAGTTCTTTTTCTAGTATATGAGTGTGTACAGATTTTGTAAGCTGTATATGTAGATTCTGTATGATCTCTGGGTCAGGAAGAAACCCGGGAGTAGGAAATGGCAACCTGCCCCAGTATTCTTGCCTGAAAATTCCATGGACAGAGGAGCCTGGTGGGCTACAATCCATGGGGTCATAGTCAACCACAACTGATCACCCATGTCTCTGTTTAATAATATATGCTGCTGGTGCTTAGTCGCTCAGTCGTGTCCAACTCTTTACAACTCCATGGACTGTTTCCTGCCAACTCCTCTGTCCATGGGATTCTCCAGGCAAGAATAGTGGAGTGGGTTGCCATTTCCTTCTCCAATAATAATATGTAATTAGTAATAAAAGCTACCATGCATTGAAATGGTATGGGACTAGCCATGCTTATTACATTACTTAATTTTCAAAGCAAGTTAATATTTCATATGCTTTTCCAAAAGAGAAATGTGAGAAGTTCCTGACATTGGAAGATCTAGAGAGGAACATTAGCTATTTTAAAATTTTGTTTGGATCCTAATGTTAATCTCAGTGCCTGTGAATTAGTGAAAAACATTTTTCTCCCTTGTTGCCATGTTAGTGCTTTCTGAATTCTAACCCCAAGTGCCTCAGACAACAAGACGACTCACTTTTTCTACCATTACTGTTTTATGATCTATATGGTGGCCAAATGCAGGGCCAACATTGTGAAACTGACACCAATTATGCAATGCTATGTCTCGTCCTGACTTCGGAGTCTTGAGTTGGTTCCATTATAAACCTCTGGGATCAGGAAAAAGTTCCTCCTCAATATTCTGCTAGAAATCCAGGGATCCCTTGGGGTTTTACATATGTCTTAAGAAGTAGTGGGAAGGCAACATCTATAGTAGTCACATGGATACTGAGCAAGATTCTGGTGAACTGGTGGGCATCCCTTATTGCTGGTCAGTCAGAGTTGTGACTTCGGTAAGCAAAAGGGATGGAATTTCACTTTGAGGTATGTGGCATGATAAACTGGCTGATAGCTGAAGAATTAAAGGATGAAAGCTCCTAGTCAGGTAAAGACCTCTACCTAATGTAACTCCTCAAAATACTTAGTTATTCAGAGTGGTACCTCTCTTGGTCTACTTAACCACTACTTTCTAGGAATCCCCATCACCACATGCCCTTTGCCACTCTTCTAGCCTCAAGTCTTCACATTGTAGAGCCCAATTCATAAGCTGTCATGGATACTTTCCCTCCCATTTGGCCACTTATTCTTTATCCATCATGATCTATAAAGACTTTCTATTTTTCCGCTATAGATTTTTAGGCAATATAATAAAAGTTGATTAAAAATTGACAAGTCAACCAAGAAACAAATATTTAAATATTTTTTCAAACATAAGGAATAGTCATTTTCAGATACATTCTGCAGGTAAGGCAGGTATAGAGCAGTGCTACTATGAAAATTTGAATCATTTCATAGCAGCAAGAAAAAAAAATACTGATTTTAACGTTAGAATATATAATGTCCTGCAATAAATGCCTAGATTTCACTGATTCAGTCCTTTTAAGCTCCACATCTCCACATTTGGCTCTCAAATTATTCTCAGGAGAAAAAAGAGATAAAATCAAGGAAAGGAGGGAAGAGGAAGAGAGACATAACAGGAGTCTGTGACCTCAGAAATACATAATACATTGCATTATGCATGGACACAGTTGAGCTAATTCCAACAGCTATTAGGTCTTCTCATCCCTGCAAAGAACACTAGCCTATACTTAACTGGTACATAAATGCTACAATAAAACATTTATGACTAAGTCCAGCTTAATCTCTAATCATATATATTTATTTCAAATGTGTTTCAATATGGGGTTTCTCTGGTAACTCAGATGGTAAAGAATCCACCTGCAATGAAGGAGATCTGGGTTTGATCCCAGGGTAGTAAGATCCCCTGGAGAAGGGATTGGCTACTCACACCAGTATTCTTACCTGGATAATTCCATGGACAGGAGCCTGGCAGGTTACAGTCCATAAAATCCCATGAAGAAAAGCCTGGTACCTTGAAGATGGTTAATAAATAAAATGTGTGTATAACACAAAATTAGAAAGGAATAGTTCTGTTTTTCTTTACGCTTACACAGAGGTCTTATGTAGCCAGTCCAAAATCAGACTAACAGCTGACTGAAATAATGAGTGTAAAATACTTATTTTGGACCCTAGTGTAAAAGAAGGATTTAAAATTTAACAAAGCAAGCATGTTTTTATTATGGAAAATAGACCAAAAATACCAAGAAAATCTCTGAAGAAAAAATTTATAGAATGCCTGTATTAGGGGGTGAGAGCAGAAAAGGTAAGAATGAAAGTTCCTTCAACTTTGTTCAAATCTGGAGAGTTGAAAGGATCAATTTAATGAATGTGCCTCTGGGCATGTTTTCAGTTCAGTTCAGTCGTTCAGTCGTGTCCGACTCTTTGTGACCCCATGAACCGCAGCACTCCAGGCCTCTCTGTCCATCACCAACTCCCGGAGTCCACCCAAACCCATGTGCATTGAGTTGGTTATGCCATCCAACCATCTCATCCTCTGTCGTCCCCTTTTCCTCCTGCCCCCAATCCCTCCCAGAATCAGAGTCTTTTCCAATGAGTCAGCTCTTCGCATCGCGTAGCCTAAGTATTGGAGTTTCAGCTTCAACATCAGTCCTTCCAATGAACACCCAGGACTGATCTTCTTTAGGATGGACTGGCGGGATCTCCTTGCAGTCCAAGGGACTCTCAAGAGTCTTCTCCAACACCACAGTTCAAAAGCATAAATTCTTCTGCGCTCAATTTTCTTTATAGTCCAACTCTCACATCCATACATGACCACTGGAAAAGCCATAGCCTCGACTAGATGGACCTTTGTTGGCAAAGTAATGTCTCTGCTTTTGAATGTGTTGTCTAGGTTGGTCATAACTGTCCTTCTAAGGAGTAAGTGTCTTTTAATTTCATGGCTGCAGTCACCATCTCCAGTGATTTTGGAGCCCAAAAAAATAAAGTCAGCCACTGTTTCCTCATCTATTTGCCATGAAGTGATGGGACTGGACCCCATGATCTTAGTTTTCTGAATGTTGAGCTTTAAGCCAACTTTTTCACTCTCCTCTATCACATTCATCAAGAGGCTCTTCAGTTCTTCTTCACTTTCTGCCATAGGGTTGGTGTCATCTGCATGTTTTAGCACAAGTTTAATAGGATTATTGTCCTCTAACTTTCTCTTTTTAGTATAATGTCAGTCTCCTAGGAGTTTGGGACATAATGTAGACATAGAGACTTCAAGTTCTCAGAGTATCTCTCCATCCTTAAGTGATCTTTTTTCCAAAATTGTCTTCCATACATTCATTTAGCAAAACTCTACTTATCCTTTGAAACACAATTCAGTATTATCCTTTACAATGGTCTCCTATCATGTGCTGGTCAATTGTTTATTATGGCACTTATCACACTGTTAAAATCACTAGTTTACATGTATATCTCCTTCAGAAAGTTCTGGTTCTAAGTAAGTAAGATACTATATTTCATTGATCACAATGTCCCCAGGTATTGTATTGAATCTCACTCCATACCTGGGCACATAGTTGACATAAAATACAAATTTAAAGAATAAATGAAAACTTCATTTCACTGTAGCATAGAAACAGGTTCTGATATGAGTAGATTCATTTTAAAGATGATGCTAAAGATAGAGAAATATGAAGATGAAAAGGTAATGAATACAACTATCATATTGATAGAGATCATAGATCTGCCTATATATAAGTACATATTCCATGATATCCAGAGAACAGGGAGAGGGAAGAGATGGAAAACTATTAGAAGTAATATAAGTGAAAAAATACAAGAAATTACTTCAGTGGTTCCAACCTTCAGCCCCTTTCCTCATCCCCATCCCCAAGAATAAAGGACTAAAGTAAACAATGAGTGCCAATTGTGGGAGGAACCACTACTTAACCAACAACACGGGTAATGGGTGGTCTTTGTGACTACCTTTTAGCTGTGTTGTGTCTCTGATACTGAAGATGAACTTGTTCGTGTATTTGACTATGTCCAGCTCGGGGTGTCTATATTTGGACCATGATTCCCAAAACAACAAAGTCTAGGGGGGTGAAGTATTAATACCTGCTACAACATGAATTATTTGAATTATTCCATAAAACATTATGCTAATTTAAAGAAGCCAGTCACAGAAAGTCAAATATGGTATACAGACTGAAAGTAGATATATGGCTGCTGGAGGAAGAGAGTGATGAAAGATGTTTTAAAATTAGAAGTGATGGTTGCATAACTGTGAATGCATTTTCTTAAAGAAACACTGAATTCCTCAAAAAATAAGGGTTGGGGGATGAAGTATTGATACCTGCTACACTTTAAAAGGATTAACTCTGTGATATATGAATTACATGTTAATTAAGCTGTTATAAAAAATTGAGGGAAAGAAGTTTGGTGGATGATTAGACAATTGAAAACACTAGTTAAAATCAGGATTTGCAACAGGGGAGAAATACAGGGTATGTAGCATTCAAAGTTCTATATACCTTCTCACTAGTTTATGGTGATTTCAATACTTTAAAGAAATTTTTAAAACACAAAACATTTCAAAGAATAATACATCAAAAGCCCTATGATTCCAATATTATAATATGTAAAAAAAAAAACTTTAGCAAATTGTTTGAATTATTGCAAGTTTTAATATAGAAAAGAAATAAAATATTTGACATTAATGTAAATGCCGTTTCAACCAAGAGCTGGCTCTGTATTTTTACTTTGTTGGAAACCAGAATTTTAAGAATTATTTTTAAGTAATATGCGTAAGTTATTTGATTCTCATTTATATACTTCTGATGTTTTATTGGGCTATAGAAAGCACAAATCAGCCACCAATTATTAACATTAATATCTCAAACTTCCAGTTAAGGTGCATGCATTATGAAGGAAAAAAAAAATGCTCATTTTAAAAGTGTGAAGATTAATAAAAACATTGCTATGAGTCTATATTAGGAAAGGAAATGACAGCCCTTAAAAAAAAACTATTTCTGTTACTGTGAGAATTTTAGAAAAATGTTTAAATGCTTTAGTATAGTAATAAGAATAAGAAGAAACTTGACAATTCCATTGGGAAAGAGACAAAGACTTGAGTTTTATTTTATTTTCTTTTAGTTCTCTTAAAGTATTCATTTGGAATAAAAAAGGAAATCCTATATGGAAAAATATAGAAAAATTAGTTAACTGAATTATATAAACCAAAATAAATTTTATTTTTATAGAGCAATAATATTAAAACACAGGACCAAGAACTGTAGCAGTATCCTAAAACTCAAATTAATTTTAGTTTCGAGCTTCCATCTTTCCTGCCTGCTGACAAGCATAATTTTAGTCATTTGTAATATCTCTTAGTCTCTTCAAAGATGAAAGTCAATCAAAACATTGGGATTTTAGTAGTCCAGAATAAGCCATCTCATATTAACCATGTGAATATCCATGTAAAAGCTATATTTTATAAAGTTCAAGGTAATAACTATTTTGAACACCTACTCTATTGTATAACTCCAGTGTCTCAGGGTTCCACAGGCAGGCTGGTGTCAAAGTTCAGAGAAATGTCTGAGCGAGCTGAGACATGGGCAAAGACCATTTATCTATAGAAAATAGCATTTGAAACACCCCACAGTCAACATGAATGTCCAGATACAACACCTATCTAAGGCCTCAGTTTCAAGAGACCACAGGGAAAACTTCACAAGACCATCTGTGGTTTTGTCTAGTGTTAAAACATACATCATTTCTCTTTGAACTCTTTCAATTCACTGGCATTGTGAAATTCCATCTTATTCAGTTAACCATAGGGTATTGTTGAATTCACTTAGCACTTCTGGAAAGTACAGTTCAGTTTTCTTTCTTTTTTCACCCAACTTCTCATGGCTTCCTTGTCATCTGCAAATCCAAATTGGGGAATCTTCTAATCCAGGATTGAACCTATACTTGCTATGCCTTCTCATGCAGATAGACAGATAATAGATAGATATAAATTGATTGACAGATGTAGATACAGATATAGAAACAGATATTTTTCCTATTCAAGTACTTCTTCCTAGACACAAGTTTTGGCTTTCAGGGGAAAAAAATGCAGGAAGAATCACAAGCTGTTTTTGATATCTTGTCACTTAAATTCATGAATCTGGAAAAGAAAAATCCTAATATAATGTAGCATGACATGATATAGATATAAATAAATAATAAATTACTGTCTCAAAATATTGTCCACACTAGGCTAATGTATCTGAATGAAAACATTTTAGGCATGTATTAGGCTGTTCTCAATTTTTATAAATAATGAGCTTCCAAGAATATTTAAAAAGTGAATGCATAAGCAAAAAAATTATGTTTAATGAAAGATTTGTTTCTAATAAACAAAGCTTATTCTAATATCCATAATCAGCTTTTAAAATTCAAAGTTTTTGAATACATGTATAATGTCTTATAGAATATTAAAATAAGTATTAAATAAAGTACTTTTAAAAACATAAAGTTTTCTTATTTCAGTTAACTTGAAATTTAATAGGTTGAAAAATCCTAGTTCAATATTAAAGGAAAGCTTAGTTTGGTGATTTTTGTAAAGGATTAATCAGAGAAGCAGAAAATATTCACATGGAGATTGTGTTGATTTTGATCAGCTCTTAACATATTTCCTGAAATAAATTGTCAAGACAAATTTAAAGGCTAGATTTATTTTCTGTGAAAATAGTCTATTTGGTTTCAGCTCAAACATGTAGAGAACTGAAAGAGGATTATCCTCCTTGTTACAACATTGATAAACCTGGACAAAGGGCATAATAATTCTTTTTATTGAACCTAGCACAGAACTAAAATTTCAGGGCAATTAAGAAACCTGAAACTTTGGGAAAGAGAGCCATTTGCAGCAAGAAACAGAACTCTCTCATTTGCTTACTTGGAATGGATGAGAAATACAAGTTAAAATTTTAAACAAATCGCTAAAGACCAAGTGTGGGTGAGACCAGTGTGGAAAGAAAGCCCACTGGGACTGAAGACCTGAAGGAGTCACAACCTTTTTCAGATTCACCCTCCTTGAACTCAAACGGGAGATCACAATAAAAAACTCTGAGAGAATCCAGGAGAATTATTTTCCTGGTACTGGTTGGGAATGTAGAACAGCATTAACTTCTGAAACCTAACCCAGATCCCACCTCCTCTATTTCCCAATCAGAATAAATGATTTCATCTGCAGAGAGAAAGCAAAAAAATCAGCTGCCTTAAGGCAGTTTTGGAAACTCACTACAGTGGATTGAAGGGAAGGTATTATACCAATTCTAAGAAATATCTTCCAGAAATAGAAGGGAATTAAACAATCTCAACTTCTCTAAAATGCCAATTTTTTTAAAATACCAAAACCAGATAGAACCATTAAAATAAAAGGTAGCTACAGACCAATTTACCTTACGAAAATAGATGTAAAAATCCTCACCAAAATATTAACATATTAAATTCAATACCATGTATAAGGGGTAAAACATTACCACCAAGGATGATTCATCCCAGGAATGCAAAACAGGCTCATCGTTTACAAAATCAATGTAATTCTCCATACTAACAATTAAAGATGAATGCCATTCAAGTAATGAAGAAAAAAACATTTGAAAAAATCCCACACTCATTTATGACAATTATTCTCAGCAAACAGTAAAGAGAATGACTTTAACATAATAAAGAATATACTTTTTCCCTAAGTTCGAGAAAAAGAAAAGATGTTCACTGTTACCACTGCTGTTCAACATCATACTGGAAGTTCAAGCCAGTGCAATGAGAAAAAGAAAAAAATATAGATTGTAAAGAAAATTTAAGTCTATTCACAGATATTTTTTATATAAATAATCCCAAATTATCTACAAAGGCTAATGCATTTAAACATGTTAACTTAGGATATGAGGTCAAGATACAATAGTATAGCCATAATCCAATACAGACAGTAATAGCTTGTTGTGATGTCTAGACTGTCCAGTACCTGCTATGGCTCTTCTATTTTAAGGTATTAACTTCTTGAGTGTTTATTTTCCCATAGGAGTTTCACTGCCAATATTTGTTGTTCTAGAAAAATCCTAACTTTGGTTGTTGACATTTGTATTGGGGTTAAATTATGGATGTGTGTGCTAAGTTGCTTCAGTCATGTCCAACTCTTTGCAAATAAACTGTAGCCGGCCAGGCTCCTCCGTCAATGGGATTCTCCAGGCAAGAACACTGGAGTGGGTTTCTGGGCCCTCCTCCAGGGTAAATTATATATAAAAATGCATTAATCCGTGAAGCAAGAGATTTTTGCCTTGAGACTGTGTTGATTTTGATAGATTCATATATTTTCTTAAGTAAACTGTACTTTTGTACTTAGGTTGTTTCTGGGACCAGTGGATATGATATAGCTATACCAGAGGTGATTAGATATATCAGAGAAATAAATTAATCAGATACATCTTTACATCTTTAAGATTTTCAGTAAACTTATCTGTGCACATGGGATGACTTTCCATTTGTTTGAATAAACTCATAAGACTTGCAGTAATATTTTTCTTACAGATTATTCACATTAAAAAAAAATATTGGAATATAGTTGTTTTACAATGTTGTGTTAGTTTCTGCTGCATAGCAAAGTGAATCAGGTATATGCATACATATATCCCCTCTTTTGTGGATTGTGTTTCCATTTAGGTCACACAGAGCATTGAGTAGAAGTCCCTGTGCTATACAGTAGGTTCTCATTAGTTATCTATTTTATACATAGTAGTGTATACATGCAGAAGGCAAGGCAGCCCACTCCAGTACTCTTGCCTGGAAAATCCCATGGACGGAGGACCCTGGTAGGCTGCAGTCCATGGGGTCGCTGAGGGTCAGACACGACTGAGCGACTTCACTTTCACTTTTCACTTTCATGCTTTGGAGAGGGAAATGGCAACCCACTCCAGTGTTCTTGCCTGGAGAATCCCAGGGACAGGGGAGCCTGGTGGGCTGCAGTCTATGGGGTCACACAGGGTCAGACATGACTGAAGTGACTTAGCAGCAGCAGCAGTGTATACATGGGGCTTCCCTGGTTGCTCAGCACAAAGAATCCACCTGCAGTGCAGGTCACTCAAGAGATGGAGTTCAGTCCCTGGGCAAGGAAGATCCCCTGGAAGAGGGCATGGCAACCCATTCCAATATTCTTGTCTGGAAAACCCCACAGACAGAGGAGCCTGGCAAGCTACAGTCCATGGGGTCACAAAGAGTCAGAAACGATTGAATCGACTGAGCACACTCACAGTGCAAACATGCCAATCTCTACCCTCCCAATTCATCCCACTCCCCATTCCCTCTTTGGTATCCAAACATTTTTTATCTATATTTGTGTCTCTATTTCTGCTTTGCAAATAGGTTCATCTGTACCATTTTTTTTCTAGATTACACATTTATACATTAATATACAATATCTGTTTTTCTTACTGACTTGCTTCATTCTGTATGACAGTGTCAATTGGAAAAAAAGTAAAGCTATCACTATTTGCAGATGACATGATACTGTACATAGTACACGTCATAGATACTGTAAATAGAAAATCCTAAATATGCCACCAGAAAACTAATCAATGAATTTGGTAAAGTTGCAGGATGCAAAATTAATACTCAGAAATCTCTTGATTCCTATACACTAACAACAAAAAATCAGAAAGAGAAATTAAGGAAACAATCCCATTCACCATTGCAACAAAAATAACAAAATACCTAGGAATAGATCTACCTAAAGAGTCAAAAAGATGTGTAATCAGAAAACTATAAGGTACTGATGAAAGACATCAAAACTGGCATATTTTAAAATACTGATTCTTTCCATGTCCTGGCTATTATAAACATGGAAACAACCTAGATGTCCATCAGCAGATGAATGGATAAGAAAGCTGTGGTACATATACACAATGGAGTATTACTCATCCATTAAAAAGAATACATTTGAATCAGTTCTAATGAGATGGATGAAACTCGAACCGATTATACAGAGTGAAGTAATCCAGAAAGAAAAACACCAATACAGTATACTGACACATTTATACGGAATTTAGAAAGATGGTAATGATGACCCTGTATGCGAGACAGCAAAAGAGACATAGATATATAGAACGGACTTTTGGACTCTGAGGGAGAGGGAGAGGGTGGGATGATTTGGGAGAATGGCATTGAAACATGTATACTATCATGTAAGAAACGAAGTGCCAGTCTATGTCCGATATAGGATACAGGATGCTTGGGGCTGGTGCATGGGGATGATCCAGAGAGATCATATGGGGTGGGAGGTGGGAGGGGAATTCAGGATTGGGAGCTTGTATACACCCGTGGTGGATTCATGTCAATGTATGGCAAAACCAATACAGTATTGTAAAGTAAAATAAAGTAAAAATAAAATTTAAATTAAAAAATAAATAAAACCAAACATATAATGATTTTAAATATGAAAATGTGTAATTATAAAATATAAACATAAATACAGTAAAATGTAAATAATAAAAAAATAAAATAAAATAGATTCTTTGGCATCATATATTTTTATTTACTGTGTGTTTTTCTCCTCCATCTTATCTTGTAACTGTTTGTGAAGGAAATAGGACTGGGTAGAAGCAGCAACTGTGCTGTGATGTAGGGCTGACAAAGCCTCACCTGGTAAGGAGCTCGGCAGGTCTGCCTAGGATAGGACCTCAGACAGGTGCTTCTCTGCAGCTGAGACAGATCCTGAGGTAGTGGAGCTGAAGCATATCTCATGAGTGCTCTCCCCACTGTTGGGCTAAAAGTCTGCCTCTGAAAAGGGATTTGAGTACGGCATCTCTCTTCCTCAGCTGGGAATCATGATTTGACATTGCATGAAGAAGCTGAGCATGAGCAAGAGCGAACTAATAAAGGAGCCTTGAGGAAACACCACACCAACAGGGGCTGAGAGTCTGAAATGCAGAGTGAGAAGATTAGGAGTTTTGGAGTTTTTTAAGGTAAGTTTTGGAGTTTTGTTCAAAATTTAAATATGCAGGGATTGAAAAATATTGATTTATGGGGCAAAAGTTTTATTTTGCTAGTTTTTAACTGCATTTTAAAATGAGAAAGACTGTTAGAGTGGAATATGGGTTGGAGTGAAACAAGATTTTTTCAGGTCAATTCTCAGAAAATCGAGTATATTAGAACATTAGGAGAAATATCCAGAATAAAGGAATATGTTAAAGATACAGAGGAAAGGGGAACTAGCTGAAGTGAGAAAAGTTCAAAGAGCCTCAAACCACATATGGGATAATCATGTCAATGTATGGCAAAACCAATACAGTATTGTAAAGTAAAATAAAGTAAAAATAAAAATTAAAAAAAAGAATATTTAGGACACAATTTGGTGTGACTAGATAGATAAAAATGACTGTGTATGTAAGTAAGTTCATGGTGTTTATGGCAATAGTTTAATGAAATATTTGTTGTGTTAAAAAGCCTAAGTCATTTACTGAAAATGAGGAAGAAACTGGAGGTTAAGTTGAAAGAACTTAGGGAAGCCCACCTCTGAGATACAGCTGTGAAGACTGAGAGAGAAAGCTCAGAAGGGAAGTAGCAAGATTTCTGGGCTCTATTGAAAGCTGATCTAAGTTTGGAGCCACAGATGTATAAAGCAGCAGTCTAGAGCTGTATTGTCCAATACAGCAGCCAGTAGCCATCAATGTCTAAATAATTCAGTTCCTTAGGTGCACTAGTCACATACCTACTGCTTACCAATGACTAGTGTGTTCTCTGTTGGACATCACAGATATGGGACATTTCCATCACTGCAGAAAATGCTACTGATCAGTCTTGATTTGAGTTGGGTCATTTGTCTGCAATGGTGTTTGGCAGCCCAGGAGCAACAGCTGAGAGTGCATACTTTTAAGTGGCTCCAGGCCTGCCATTGTGCTTCCCTGGGCAGAACAGGAGATGGATGCTAAGACAAAACAAAAAAGTGTCTTGTAAAGCCTAATCTGCATATAGAGAGATAAGAATTGGAAAGCATTGATGCATTAGTGACACTTAAAGATGCCAAGGGCTTCCGCATTTGATGAGGCTAAATAACAGAGAAAAAACTAGAAAGATACTACTCAGAGTGAGGAAACGTCAAGATTTCACAGGTGCCATTGTTCTTGTTGCAGACAAGCTCAGGGTATGCTGGAAGTGGATATAGATTTGTAGGTTCACTGGAGTTCAAACAGTCAAGGAAACATAGCAGAGGACAGAAAACAATTTGGGTGATGAGGTCACTTGAAATGATAAGTTTATAATATGTAGGAAAACAGTTTGATAAATGATAGACATTAAAAAATAATAGAAATCATATAATCAAGAGAGAAATAACCCTTAAAAAATAGAGATGGAGAAACATATAGGTTTGGAAATCAACTTAAGGTTAGGTTTATGAACCAACCACATTGGTTATAGTTCAGTCTATCATTGGCATGTTATCATGTCCCCTATGTATGAATTAGAAGGTAACAGAGTAAACGTGGAAAACCACGAGCTGCGACGCTAGAAAAACCTGGCTTCAAATCCCTGTTCTATATCGTTTACCTGACATTTAATTTGTGGTAAGACTATGCAATTTCACAAAGCCTACTTTCTTCCTCTTTGAAATGACAATTACAGTCCTTCAAGAGCATCATGTAGATGTAACAAAATGACGTATTGGCCCATCTCGTCCTTTGCCCTCTCCCTTTTACACTCTGCTCCAGCCTCATGCTATATTTCAATTCCTTGAAAATTCCATGAAAATATTTCAATTCATTGAAAATATTTATTAACATCAAAACCTTTGCATTTCTATATCAATTAATATTTCATGTGGGAAACAAAATCATAAGGCTAAATATATAAAATTCACATTTTTATTGCAAATAATTGGTTTACAAGACTGAAGCCTGGCTCAGTTCAGTTCAGTTGCTCAGTCGTGTCCGACTCTATGACCCCATGAATCATAGCACGCCAGGCCTCCCTGTCCATCACCATCACCTGGAGTTCACTCAGACTCACGTCCATCGAGTCCGTGATGCCATCCAGCCATCTCATCCAGGGTCGTCCCCTTCTCCTCCTGCCCCCAATCCCTCCCAGGGTCAGAGTCTTTTCCAATGAGTCAACTCTTCACATGAGGTGGCCAAAGTACTGGAGTTTCAGCTTTAGCATCATTCCTTCCAAAGAAATCCCAGGGTTGATCTCCTTCAGAATGGACTGGTTGGATCTCCTTGCAGTCCAAGGGACTCTCAAGAGTCTTCTCCAACACCACAGTTCAAAAGCATCAATTCTTTGGCCCTTAGCTTTCTTCACAGTCCAACTCTCACATCCATACATGACTAGGAGAAAAACCATAGCCTTGACCAGATGGACCTTTGTTGGCAAAGTAATGTCTCTGCTTTTGAATATGCTGGCTAGGTTGGTCATAACTTTCCTTCCAAGGAGTAAGCATCTTTTAATTTCATGGCTTCAGTCACCATCTGCAGTGATTTTGGAGCCCCCCAAAATAAAGTATGACACTGTTTCCACTGTTTCCCCATCTATTTCCCATGAAGTGATGGGACCAGATACCATGATCTTAGTTTTCTGAATGTTGAGCTTTAAGCCAACCTTTTCACTCTCCTCTTTCATTTTCATCAAGAGGCTTTTTAGTTCCTCTTTACTTTCTGCCATAAGGGTGGTATCATCTGTATATCTGAGGTTATTGATATTTCTCCCAGCAGTCTTGATTCCAGCTTGTGTTTCTTCCAGCCCAGCATTTCTCATGATGTACTCTGCATAGAAGTTAAATAAGCAAGGTGACAATATACAGCCTTGACAAACTCCTTTTCATATTTGGAACCAGTCTTTGTTTAATGTCCAATTCTAATTGTTGCTTCCTGACCTGCATATAGGTTCCTCAAGAGGCAGGTCAGGTGGTCTGGTGTGCCCATTTCTTTCAGAATTTACCACAGTTTATTGTGATCCACACAGTCAAAAGCTTTGGCATAGTTAATAAAGCAGAAGTAGTTGTTTTTCTCTAACTCTCTTGCTTTTTCGATGATCCAGTGGATGTTCACAATTTGATCTCTGGTTCCTCTGCCTTTTCTAAAACCAGTTGAGCATATGAAAGTTCACGGTTCATGTATTGCTGAGGCCTGGCTTGGAGAATTTTGAGCATTACTTTACTAGCGTGTGAAATGAGTGCAATTGTGTGGTAGTTTGAGCATTCTTTGGCATTACCTTTCTTTGGGATTGGAATGAAAACTGACCTTTTCCAGTCCTGTGGCCACTGCAGAGTTTTCCAAATTTGCTGGCGTATTGAGTGCAGTACTTTCACAGCATTATCTTTCAGGATTTGAAATAGCTCCTCTGGAATTCCATTACTTCCACTAGCTTTGTTCGTAGTGATGTTTTCTAAGGCCCACTTGATTTCACATTCCAGGATGTCTGGGTCTAAGTGAGTGATCACACCATCATGATTATCTTGGTCATGAAGCTCTTTTTTGTACAGTTCTTCTGTGTATTCTTGCCACCTCTTCTTAATATCTTCTGCTTCTGTTAGGTCCATACCATTTCTGTCCTTTATCAAGCCCATCTTTTTGATTAAAGTAAGTAGGGAAAACCACTAGACCATTCAGGTATGACCTAAATGAAATCCCTTATGATTATACAGTGGAAGTGAGAAATAGATTTAAGGGCCTAGATCTGATAGATAGAGTGCCTGATGAACTATGGAATGAGGTTCGTGACATTGTACAGGAGACAGGAATCAAGACCATCCCCATGGAAAACAAATGCAACAAGGCAAAATGGCTGTCTGGGGAGGCCTTACAAATAGCTGTGAAAAGAAGAGAAGGCAAAAGCAAAGGAGAAAAGGAAAGATATAAGCATCTGAATGCAGAATTCCAAAGAATAGCAAGGAGAGTTAAGAAAGCCTTCCTCAGCGATCAATGCAAAGAAATAGAGGAAAACAACAGAATGGGAAAGACTAGAGATCTCTTCAAGAAAATTAGAGATAGCAAGGGAACATTTCACGCAAAGATGGGCTCGTAAAGGACAGAAATGGTATGGACCTAACAGAAGCAGAAGCATCGCTTGGCAATTCCAAAACTTGTAGGGCAGGTCACTGGGAAGGGCAGGCTGAAAAGTCCTGGGCCTCTGCTGACTCTGCAGTTCACAGGTGGATTTTCTTCCTCGCAGAAGGAACTTCGGTTCAACTACTTGGATCAGGCCCACCGAGAAAATTGAAGATATTCTCCTTAAAGTATACTGATAGTAGATGTTAATGACATATACTAAATAACTTCACAGCAAGACTTAGATTAGTGAGTGGTCAAATAACTGGTGTTTAACTGAATAGCCTGAACAAAATGACACATAGAACTGACCATCACAACTCTTTAACTGAATGCCTGAAACATTTTGTCTCTTCCTCCTTATACCTGAAGATTGCAGGCTTACATAAATCTTTTCTAACTTCCATATGTAACTTTCCATATATTGCAAGTCTCAGCAACTATGTTTATTGCTTTTATATTTGTGACTGTTTTTGTCTATTTGTTTTATTTCCTCTGTCCTACACTTCCCTTCAGCATAGAGATTATGCCTATCCAGTTCACTGCTATAGTCCACATGTCCACATTGAACGTGCCACAGAGTAAAAGGTAGAACCCCAATGAATATTGAATAAAATGTCTGAAAAATAATAAGCACTTAACTAATGTAGTTTCCACCTTCTCTATGAGCCAGACTTCATTGTATGATTAATAAATGAGTTAATGGATTATTTTTTTTTCCCTCCTCTGTCTTAAAAAAGAACTATATGTAAATTTCCTTACTATTTACTGGCTATACATACAGACATCCATTATACCTTTTGGCTCCCAATATCAGTATGAAGGCAATTTAATTGAAAATGTAAGCGATTTCATGTTGAGTTATAAAATGTGATGCATTACACCTTAAACTTTTGAATCCTTTATAAATTTACAGTCTGTGTATTTTAAAATTCCATAAATGTGATTAGGTTGTGCAGTTTTCAATGTACAGTTTACTTCCTTAATTTTCCTTTCTTGATTGTCTATCCATTAGCCTCTTCACTTTTCATCTATCAATAGTACCACTGTCTACTTCTTTTCACTCCTGGAATGTGTTGTAAATGTATTTATCCATGATGACATAATTATAAGCAAATGCATATGGAATTATATCTGATTACATGCTGAGTCTGTTTTCTCAAAAGACCTTATAGAATCAATCATCTAATATAGATCTCATTTAACCTTTTTAGTAGCCACATGAGAATATATGGTACCATCATTTTGAAAGCATTTTCTCTATTTAAGATCATATCCTCTATTTCCATGTCTTAGACCTACAATCCATTCTTCAACACATCCTAGAAACTTGCCTGTTTGATAGGATATAACTAGGAGAATAATTGAGGGTAGCTTTCCAAATAAGCTATGAAAATCACAGTTCTATCAACAATAATGTGTAAATTCTTGTGACAAATAGATCTTACACTTTTTAAGTCTGATTAATGTAAACTAATCATTTTATTTTACTTTGAATATTTGCATTTGTGTAGCAATTCTCTCTGTACCATTTATATTTAATTGCACAGCTATAAACATAGATAAGTCTTTCATATTTTAAAGTATGATTTAAAAACCATAATGCTTCACTTATCTTTAAGAATAAGAGAAAGACTGGTGATTAAATTTGTCAGATCCCTTAAAAAGTACTACAGGCCATATTTGGCATGTGTGCTAGAAAATGAATGATTACATGATTTTTCAATTTTTGTTTTTCTGAAGACAAAAAAAGGTAAAGTTAGTTTACTTGAAAATTAGACTGCTTTATGATATGTCATATTATGACACATACAGTATTATGTTTAAAAACAGAGTCATTTTGAAGCCAATAATACATCTAAGCAAAGCAAATATCACATCTTTTTTCATAAAATAGCAATATCTCCAAGACTGAAAGAAGCCAATTTTTTTAAATGACGAAGATAACTGAAGTTTTTTGCTTATATTAATTTTACTTCTTTTAGCAGAAGTATACATGTGTTAACCTTGATTCTTTTAGTCTTAGTAAACGTATATTGTAGGAATAAGAAATCAGAACACTTGCTTTGTTTTTTAACACATATATGTGCTGGGAAATATTTTTTCCTTTTTTTAAATATAAATTTATTTATTTTAATTGGAGGTTAATTACTTTACAGTATTGTATTGGTTTTTGCCATACATCAACATGAATCTGCCACAGGTATACACGTGTTCCCCATCCTGAATCCCCCTCCCACCTCCCTCCCCATACCATCCGTCTGGGTCATCCCAATGCACCAGCCCCGAGCATCCTGTATCATGCATCGAACCTGGACTGGCAATTCGTTTCGTATATGATATTATACATGTTTCAATGCCATTCTCCCAAATCCTCCCACCCTCTCCCTCTCCCACAGAGTCCAAAAACTGTTCTATACATCTGTGTCTCTTTTGCTGTCTCACATACAGGGTTATCATTACCATCTTTCTAAATCCCATAGATATGTGTTAGTATACTGTATTGATGTTTTTCTTTCTGGCTTACTTCACTCTGTATAATAGCCTCCTCAACCATTAAAAAGAATACATTTGAATCAGTTGCAATGAGGTGGATGAAACTGGAAAATTTTTAAACAGAGGTCTAAGAATATTTCTCAGTTCTGGATATAACAATGCATTAATTTCATTGAGAGTTATTAGGCTTATAGCTATGCTTGAGTATTCATTTCTGACACTAAATGCTTTTCTCTTTTGACTAAATAAATGATCAGAAACTGTAACTTGAACACATGGCTATGTTGCATAGTTACATCCAAGAACAATGTTTGTTCTTAAATAAGATTATTGTGTCTTTTATTCATCTAGAATATAAGATATATGCAAAATGTACATTCATATATTATACTTTAAAAACAAATTGCCCTGAATTCTGGGAAACTTTTCTCAATTTACTTTGTCTCACTTCACTTAAATTTGTACATATTTTAGACGTTTTTCTCTTGTTGACAATATCTATATTTGAATTTCTAATTGTGTCTAGAAAATGGTCCAAGATAGTCATGCAATATGTCTGAGCTTCTGCATTTTACCTACATCCCATCCCAGGGTTGGGAGAAGGAAATGACAACCCACTCCAGCGCCGTTGCCTGGAAAATCTCATGGATGGAGGAGCCTGGTAGGCTACAGTCCATGGGGTCGCTAAGAGTCGGAGACAACAGAGTGACTTCACTTTCACTTTTCACTTTCATTCGTTGGAGAAGGAAATGGCAACCCACTCCAGCATTCTTGCCTGGAGAATCCCAGGGACAGAGGAGCCTGGTTAGCTGCCGTCTATGGGGTCGCACAGAGTTGGACACGACTGAAGCGACTTAGCAGCAGCAGCAGCAGCATCCCAGGGGTTACTAGTTGGTATGCAAATTCACATAGGTTTTGATCCTTGGAATCAGTCAATAGAACACAGGAGAGAATACAGTGATGGTAGAAGTGAATGTGAGATTTGGGGCTAAAAGTAAGAGTAATAGAAAAATTAGTTTTGGATTTTGGCCATCTCTGCACTCGAGTCCCCACAGCTATAATATGGCATGATGACTAAAGCCACATGAGAGTTTCATGTGAAAATGCTATGAAGTCTCCTATGGCTAAAAGTCATGTATCATGTGTTATCCTTTGTGGCAAAAGTTATTTGCCCTTCACTATTCTAGGGTAGTAAATGTGGAATAATTTTGTTTGCTTCAGACATTTAAAAAATGTAATTAGAAAAATGTTTAACAAACTTATGTCTGGGTTTTAATTTCCTTAAAAAGATCAAGAGACTCTGTCTCGATTGTCAAGAGATGTAAATTTGGTCTAATAATTGTTTTGCTTTGTTGCTGTTGTTCGGTCACTCAGTCATGTCTGACTCTTTGTGACCCCTTTGGACTGCAGCATGCCAGGCTTACCTGTCCTTCACTATCTCCCAGAGTCTTCTCAAACTCATGTCCATTGAGTCGGTGATGCCATCCAACCATCTCTTCTTCTGCCACCCTCTTCTCATCCTGACCTCAATCTTTCCTAGCATCAGGGTCATTTCCAATGAGTCAACTCTTCACATCAGAATGGCCAAATTATTGAAGCTTCAGCATCAGTCCTTCCAATTAATGTGCAGGGTTGCTCTCTTTAGGATTGACTAGTTTGATTTCCTTGCTGTCCAAGGGACTCTCAAGAGTCTTCTCCAGGACCACAGCTCAAAAGCATCAATTCTTCAGCACTAAGCCTTCCTTGGGGTCCAACTCTCACATCCATACATGACTATTGGAAAAACCACAACTTTGAATACACAGATCTTTCTCAGCAAAGTGATGTCTCTGCTTTTTAATATGCTGTCTAGGTTTGTCATAGCTTTTCTTCCAAGGAGCAAGTCCTTAATTTCATGGCTTCAGTCACCATTCTGGTGATTCTGGATCCCAAGAAAATAAAGGCTGTCATTGTTTCCTTTGTTTCCCCATCTATTTGGCATGAAGTGATGGGACTGGATGCCATGATCTTAGTTTTTTGAAGTGAAAGTCGCTCAGTCATATCCAACTCTTTGCAACCCCATGTACAGTCCATGGAATTCTCCAGGCCAGAATTCTGGAGTGGGTAGCCTTTCCCTTATCCAGGGGATCTTCCCAACCTAGGAATTGAAGCCAGGTCTCCCACATTGCGGGTAGATTCTCTACCAGCTAAGTGACAAGTGAAGCCCAAGGTTTTTGAAGGTTGACATTTAAGCCAGATTTTTCACTCTCCTCTTTCACCTTCATTGAGAGGCTCTTTAGTTCCTCTTCACTAATGCCATTTGGGTCTTGTCATCTGAATATCTGAGGTTATTGATATTTCTCTAAGCAATCTTGATTTGAGCTTGTGATTCATCTAGTCTGGCATTTTATGTGATGTACTTTGCATAAAATAAGCAGAGTGAGAATATACACCCTTGTAGTGCTCCTTTCCTAATTTTTAACCAGTCCATTGTTCTATGTCTGGTTCTAACTCTTGCTTCTTGACCTGCATACAAATTTTGTAGGAGGCAAGTTAGGTGGCCTTGTATTCCCATGTCTTTGAATAATTTCCAGTTTATTGTGATCCACACAGTCAAAGGTGTTAGTGTAGTCAATGAAGCAGAAGTTGATGTTTTTCTTGAATTTCATGCTTTTTCTATGGTCCAACAGATGTTAACAGCTTGATCTCTGATTTACTTTTTTGCTATTAATTATTTTACTAATTTTTATGAAATAAAATGGCTGAGTTCTGACCCCTAGCCTCAATGAAATAGCATTTGATAAAATTGTACAAAAGATTAATAAAGCCATCTAAAAGGAAAACAAGAAGTGAAGTTAAAAGGAAAAAAGTCAATGTTGCACTTGTAATTTTCACATCAGAAGGCAAGATGTAAAACCAGTTTTTATAATATATATTTAAATTTATTTTCTATAATTATAAAAGTCTACTTTTTTCTTTCTTGTGCTGAGTTTCCTTGTAGCAAAAAAACCCTATACTGCATTTTATGCAGTGAGCCTTACTCAAATGCTTATAGCAATAGCCTACATACTGTCTTCTTCTTAGATTCCTTTTCCTTATCATTATATTATTTATAAATTTTACTATCTCAATTTTTTATATTCTGAAAGTTGCTAGTAGGAGAAATCAGTGCCCTCAGTGTGTACTGATGAATAAATATACCACAGATGCAGTCTTTCACTGAGAGTGTTCATGGTATAAGATAGAAGGAAATCTTTAGATTAGTATGTCTTTCAACACTTTTCATATCACATTTTGCTTTTCTGACAACTTTAAACATAGAAAACTTGAAATATAGCCATATAGGCACACATTATGCACCATGTATATTGGTAGATTGCTGAAAATGTTCTGTGTTTATCTGCTTCACAATTTCTATGCTGGGTATGTAATGCACAAATTGCTATTGATTGTATACACTCTGTTTTCTGTGAAGGTGAGTAAAGAATGACATAAAATAAAACATTTTTAGTTTTAAAATGCTGTATCAGGTACCTTAATTTGCTGAAAATAAGATTAAATTAGAGTTTAAAATGAGAACATTGCTACCCTGTTCTTCTGGTAGCAATGCAGCATCCTAACAGCATGTAAGCCATCACAAGATTTAGAGCTCAACTCAATCAGTGGCAACAAAATTAGAAATAAATAGGAGAGGATCAATACAAAGTGTTGTCTGGAATAATAAAACATTGCTTGGCTGCAAAAATCTATTTTATTTTTCTTTTAGCTAGGTGTTCTGGAAATATCTGCCCTAGCTCTTTAGAAACTAAGTCGCCTTTATTTATAAAGACAAAGAGGAGTCAATAGTGAATGCTACATATTACATGTAACTATACACATATATACACATGTAGCAATATATATCAATATACATTAAAGATGAACTGACAGAACAATAGGGCATCTAGGAGATGGTTTTCATTATTAAAATTATAGTTAATTCAAATTGATAAAATGGTGTTAAATATATCAGTGATATGGTAACTGGCCTTATTTTTTCTTGAATGTATTTTTTTTTCAAGTTTGAGTCTATGATGATAATTTTGCAAAGCTACTTACATAAGGAGCCTCTAATTAATGTTAATGTCAAGATATTTGACAGATCATGAAAAAGAAAAAAATAAACAAAGGTTTCTCAGTACATTCTAAGATTTTTAAAGTGCTGGATCCAACTTAAAAGAAATTTTGAACTGACTGTTAAGTACTGGTCCCCTCCCTCCTGTGGTAGGGATCAGGATACATTAGCAATGTGACTTCTCACAATATTGGCTCCAGCTTCATCCTGAGAGGTCAGAATTAGTGCTTAGTGGAAGAAGCAGCCACTTTTATGACGGTATCAAGGGATTAGTATTCGATCTTTTATGGTTGCATCTATATGATGGAGTCATAAGTGGCAGACGTCACCATGTTGCTGCTCACTCACTAAGTTATGTCTGACTCTTTGCAACCCCATGGACTATAGCATGCTAGACTCTGCTGTCCTTCACTGTCTCCTGGAGTTTTCTCAAACTGATATCCATTGATGCCATCCAACCACCTCACTCTCTGTCGCCCCCTTCTCCTCCCACTCTCAGTCCTTCCTAATGTCAGGGTCTCTTCTGATGAGTCTTCACACCTGTTGAGAAGAGCCTACCTGGTGCAAAGGCCTGACCATTTCAGCTTCTTATTTTGTAAAGAATCAAACATTCCCTTTGATAACAGAGGTGAGAATGGAGTCTTATTGTCCCTGACTTTCAATTGATCACATTGAGTTATCATAAGCCATGAGCCCAAGTCATTTTCAGTAATATTTTGAAGAAGAAAACCATCTTTTCTAGCAGGTCAATCAGAAGATGATCAGTTGTAAGAATTTATCTTTCCTTTTCATATTTTATTTGAAAATTACTTAACACATCTGGCTCTTAGGCATTAGTTAAAATGGGTGCTTTTCTGGGGTTTTACATGTAAATTAGAACTAGTGAAGAGATGGGACTATTCCCTTGAACATGCCTTTTGAAATCTTCATGTTACAGTGTATCTACTATAACCAAATATAAATTTAATTTCTATGAGAATAAAAAGCTTCTAAGTAGTGATTTTTTTAAAGTCACATGATGAAAATCTTTCCAAGTAAAGAGAATAGCATCATCAGTGAATATAAATGTCTCTAAGCTTTTTAAGGAACATAAATATAAAATTTCTATTTCAAGAGGTTTTTTTTTTTTCTCATGGGAATTGATCCTTTAAACAATTATTAGTCATTTTACTCTTATACTTCTGTTTTAATTCAGACATTATCTGCAATTATAAACTTTTTTATTAATAATCCAACAATTGTTTTCTTATGCAAACACATGAATGCAACTAAAACAGTCCCAAAAGTCATTCTCTTTGCTTCAAAATATTTAAGTGTAAAATATCATATTTAGAGGGAAATTTTAGAACTCTTTTTCAAAACTTTTTTTGAAAATCTTGATTTTATACTTTATATAACTGAAATAAAAATAGAATGACTTTTCTTAATTTTTAATAAAATATACAGACTATTCTGTAATACTTATCTGCTTTTTTCATTAATTTCTATTGTATATACATAAAAAAATATAAAACCTTGGATATGTTCATTTAAATATCATTATAGACAGAGTAGGGGACTTCCCTGGTGGCTCAGATGGTAAAGAGTCTACCTGCTGTGCAGGAGACCCAGGTATGATCCCTGGGTCAGGAAGATCCCCTGGAGAAGGGAATGGTGTTCCACTCCAGTATTCTTGCCTAGAGAATTCCCCGGACAGAAGAGCCTACTGTTACACATGACTGAGTGGCTAAGACAGGGATGAGCTTAGCACACAGAATGCAAACATCCTGACGAAAACTACTAGGAAAAACTATAGTCAGAGTGACTCTATTGGAATGGTAACTATTTCAATGTCAATTATTTTAAAGTATCATTCATTTACAGTACCTGATTTTTTTCTAAAGTTTTCATAGAAAAAAAAATGTAAAATGCTTTTAAGGGTACAGTTTCATCTATCAGTATTTCTAATTTATGCATACAAAGTTCAATTGAGCTTATGATTTAATCCACCAAACCCAGATGCATAATTAATCATTTCAGAAAATACTTTGCCATTTTAATAGCTGGAAGTAATATAGGAAACAAGGTTTAATCAGTCCTCTCTATAGGCTATGCTGTATATGATAAAAGGAGAGAGACCCTACCATCTAATTATCACCTTAGATCTTTCAAAGGTGAAGAAATATCACTGTTGTACCTCAAAGATGGGTGATAATGGGAAATAGCTGCTTCATTTTTTGTCCCTGTGAGATGTTACCTGGGACATCACCTCTTTCTCAACGGTTCAGAATTAGGTCACTGTTTGTTATCAGGGTTCTTAAACATCATTTGCAAGGAATTCATTTTAAGGAAGAAAACAGCATTACCCAAAGTCTTTAATGGAAATTCTGAAAATATATAAAATGAAATTGTAAAATAGATTATTTTCAGAATATTATAATCTAGATGTACCTTTGATTCTCATTTAATTAGGTCCTAGAAGAGAAGAGGTTAAGCACTAAAAAGAATAATAATAATAAAGTTAGAGAAAAGGGTAGTTTATTGTTGGTAACTTTATTTTAATTCTCTTTCCTTTGTAGAGTTCTTGTTTTTGTTTTGCATTTTTTTTTCATACAAGAAGGATTATATATGTGTTTTTACCTTTGTTTCAGATTTTGGAATGAATTTAGCAGCAGTCATGTGACTCCATTTTTTCCTTCTTTAATACATGTCACTTTTCATCATACATTAATTCTGTTTTTAAATGTAATATAAGTAAAAACCAAACTGTGTATACTGTTTTATTTAACATATTTGTATTTTGGTACTTTGCAGTAGTTCATATTATTCATTTTATGTAATATATAAACTGCTTTTGCAGTTTACCACAACTTATTTACCTATTACACTGATAATGAAATTTGGATTTTTTTCCTATATTTTTGCAATTATAAGTAAATTGGAGAAGGGCATGGCAACCCACTCTAGTATTCTTGTCTGGAGACTCTCATGGGTAAAGGAGCCTGGTGGGCTACAATCCATGGGGCTGCAAAAAGTTGGACATGAATGCAGCAACTTAACACTGCACATAAGTAAATTATAAATAAAACTGCTATGAATGTTTCAAGGTGTATATTTTGCTAGATATATTCACTCATTTTTTTTAGGTATATACCTAGAAATGGAATTACTTTATTTAATTTTAGTAGATATCATCAAACAACTTACCAATCTTTTACTATTACAGTTATTCTATTACAGTAGGTGTCTTCAAGTTTATTAATCCTAACTTTAGTCTCCAGACTGCACATTTCATCTAGAAAGTTTTTAATTTCAAATATTGTGCATTTGCAGTTTTTAAATGTCCTTTCAATAATTTTTTGTAGATTGAAATTCTATTAGAAACCTCCACCTTTAAAATTTGTTCTTAAGTCTTTTCTGAAATATATTATCAATATTTTAAAATTGTTTGATTTCTCTATGCATCTCCCAAGGATCGGTTTCCAGTCTTTTGTATTGTTTCTCAGTCATCTAGTCAGATTTCTTCAGGCCTTTGCATTTTCAATAGTATCCCAGCTATTGTGGATAAAAACATTTTAGAAGATCTGGGTGATATTATTTTTAATGCAGGGTTAATTTTTCTCCTGCCAGGTAAATATGGATCACGCTGGTACTATCTTGGCATGGTTCTATTGTCAGAGGACCATGATGCCACCACTGATAATCTGAATTAAAAAGACAAAGTTGAAATTATTGTTTGCTATATTAAGGGAGAATTTTGCTTATTAGGCACATTATTTACAAATAAATCTGAGAGAATCCTTTATGGATTGGTAGGCTCTCAAGAATCTTCTCCAACACCACAGTTCAAAAGCATCAATTCTTTGGTGCTCAGCTTTCTTCACAGTCCAGCTCTCACATCCATACATGACCACTGGAAAAAACATAGCCTTGACTAGACAGAACTTTGTTGGCAAAGTAATGTCTCTGCTTTTGAATATGCTATCTATGTTGGTCATAACTTTCCTTCCAAGGAGTAAGTGTCTTTTAATTTCATGGCTGCATTCACCATCTGCAGTGATTTTGGAATCCCCCAAAATAAAGTCTGACACTGTTTCCACTGTTTCCCCATCTATTTCCCATGAAGTGATGGGACCAGATGTCATGATTTTAGTTTTCTGAATGTTGAGCTTTAAGCTGACTTTTTCACTCTCCTCTTTCACTTTCATCAAGAGGCTTTTTAGTTCCTCTTCACTTTCTGCCATAAGGGTGGTGTCATCTGCATATCTGAGGTTATTGATGTTTCTCCCAGCAACCTTGATTCCAGCTTGTGCTTCTTCCAGCCCAGCATTTCTCATGATGCTTTTGAACTGTGGTGTTGGAGAAGACTCTTGAGAGTCCCTTGGACTGCGAGGAGATCAGTCCTGGGTGTTCTTTGAAATAACTGATACTAAAGCTGAAACTCCAATACTTTGGCTACCACATGTGAAGAGTTGACTCACTGGAAAAGACCCTGATGCTGGGAGAGATTGGGGGCAGGAGGAGAAGGGGATGACAGAGGATGAGATAGCTGGATGGCATCACTGACTCGATGGACACGAGTTTGAGTGAACTCCAGGAGTTGGTGATGGACAGGGAGTCCTGTCGTGCTGCGATTCATGGGGTCGCAAAGAGTCAGACAAGACTGAGCAACTGAACTGAACTGAACTGAGGCTTTCAGAGGCATGAGTAGACTCATATCAAATGTTAAAGTGTGATTACCCAGAAGCAGGCTATTTATTACTTACCAAGCTGGGCTTCCCTGGTGTTTCAGACAGTAGTGTCTGCCTGCAATGCTGGAGACCTGAGTTCCATTCCTGGTTTGGGAAGATTCCCTGGAGAAGGAAATGGCAATCCACTCCAATACTCTTGCCTGAAAAATTCCAAGGAGGAAGGAGTCTGAAAGGCTATAGTCCATGGGGTTGCAAAGAGTTGGACACGACTGAGCAACTTCACTTTCTTTCTAAGCTGATATACCTTTATTGGAATCATCTGCTCTTGATTAGCTGACTGTCCTAAGGGAGAGGCTGACACTGATTGGTTTGCTTGTGACGTGTGTTCACTGATTTTCCAGTGATGGATTAAACAAGTTCTGATGACTACTTATAATGACTACAAAATAATCAGTCTTTGCTTAAATATGTGAAAACATTTTCATCCTCAACGTTTTCCTGAATTTAGTTTATTTTAGTTTTCCTCTTACTTATAAGGTGTAGTTCTAACTCCTAGGCTATGACTCATTTCTTAGGCATGATCCTTCTCCTTCCAAAGTGTCTTTGGCCACCCAGAGCTCCAATATCTATCTCCTCAAGCCAGTGATACTGTTATGTCTAGCTTATATTCTATTTCTGTGCAAAATAATGTAGGGGAAAAGAAACCTACCCTCAGGGAAAAAGTGCAAGCATGGCTTATTTCACATGCTTTATATGCTTTCTTTATGTTTGTAGCTGCACAGATCCTCCTTCTATTGACTGTCTTCCAAAACTTGTAAAAGTATTTTGCATATTTTGTCTATATTTATAATTATTTTTAACAGAAAACCCAGTCCAATATAAGCTAATCCATCAGCTAAAACTGGAAAACTTTGAAAAGTATTTTCAAAAATGAACTCAAGATGTAGAATGTATCCATATTGTAAAGAAGCATGTTTTCTCTATAATTAACAGTTTTGCTGTGATATACAAAACCAGCATCTACACATTGGTGTCCAAACAATCTGAGATAACAAAGCCTAGAGTGACCCAGTAAATGATAGTTGAAAAAAGTTCTATTTAACAAGTTAACAAATTGTGTTTGACTGCATTATTGGCCCTAATTAAGGAGTTTTCCTGTATGTATGTCCTTCTATAATTTTGTATCATGTTTTCACATTGACTTTGGGTCCAGCCATGTAACTTACTTTGCCCTATGAGAGAGTAGCACATTTGATACGCTTAGAGTCTTGAGAAAATACTTACTTTTACTTTCTCTCTTAAAACTGTGCCACTACCATGAAGACAACCAGGGTACACTAAAGCAGGATCAGGAAGAACACAGGGAAATATCCCAGATGAAGATATCTTAAGGTAACCAGCCTCTAACTAACCCACCAGCTCTTCTCAAACACATAATGTTAGACATGGTAAACTGAGCCTCACTCAAATCAGTAGAATAATTCATGAGAAACAAGAGACAATTGCTGTTTTAAGTCATCATGTATGTAAATAAACTGTTAACTCAGAAATAGCTAACAGGTATACCAAGGGGAAAATGTTATTAACATTTTCTGTAAAGATCATTAATGCTAAATACACCAAAAAGACCTTTTTACATACTGTTCCTCCTCCTCCTCAAAAATCTCTTGTCTAATTTTTACATGACTTGCTCTTTTACTTTCTCTGGTTCTTCCTTAAGGATCAAATCTATTTTTTTCCTAATTACTTAACAATATTCCCTTCAAACATCTGTGTGTGTGTATGTGTCTCCCTCTCTCCTTGTCTCTCATACATACACAAACACATAAATTTTTTTTAAAAAATAATATTTCCTCAGTAAAATTAAGCTGCATAATGCAAATATTAGAATGATTTTTTTTTTTAGTGGATCACAGTAACTTCAAGTGCTAGGAAGGCCTGAAATATAGTGGTTCATCAATATATAATTGTTGAATTAACTTTGATAAATAGTATGTGTTAATAGACAATGTGTGTAGTAGACACCTCATCTTAAAAACTGAAATAATTCAAACCGAACATAAGATGGGACCACTAGAATTACTTAAAATATATCTGATAATCATAGTAATACAACTAAATATATATGAGCTTAATAGCAGAATGAATGTTATTAGAAATAATGAGCTAATTTTTTTTAAGTAGTAAAATAGAGGACCAAGACATTAAAATATGAAGGGGACATTAAAATAGAAGATATAAATATAAGCTACAACAATGACAGCAAAGAGGAAAAATAATATTATCAAAGAAACAACAAGAAGTATTCTCCAGAGGTAAAGAAAGTTATGTTTCACATGAAAAGTATTAAATACCATCCAATAATATCCAAGTACTGAATGGAAATAATACAAAGGCCTAGGTATACAATTCTAAGTATTTCTTAAAAAGAGAAACTACAATAAAAACAAGTAGATACCTGCGTATGCACATGGTAAAAGAATAAAGATAGTCAAATCATGCGTAAGGCTCTTAAAAAGCGAAAATAAAATAGTCACTCCATCATCAAAAAATTTAATGGAGCAACTATTATTTTTCAGTCATGGTTCCAAGTGTTTGAAATATATCTATAAAGAAAACAGAAAAACTGTTCCTACCTGCCCTCTGTCATCAGTCATTTTGAACCTAACTGCCAATGGCTAAATGAGCATTCAAGCGGCGGGGTAAAATAAGTCTCTTTTTTTAGCATTCAGAGAGTCAAGAGATTTATCAAGCATAGTCTAAGTTGAAAGAATTATTAGACTATATATTCAGATGGACAAAATGTAAAGCCCCCAAAAGAAAAGAATGAGAAGTTAACTATCTTCTAAAATCAATGTTAAATCTTATGTTTTTCTTATGAATAAAAAAAAATAGCAGGCTATTACTCTTGGGCAAATGACAGCAAACCTTGTCTCTTGCTGCAAAGGAAATATAAATATGGCAATAGATAATACAAGTAAAATGCTTATCAAATTTATTGAGAGCTCTATCCATCTCTAATATATGCATGTTCTATCCATTAAAAAGTATTACAGACCAAACTCACTTATGAAAATTTATGTAAAAGCCTGAAATAAAATATTATCACACCGAAGCCAACATCTTCAAAAATATTTTAAAATATGGTTTATTTCAGGAGTCATAAAAATCCATTATGTACATTGCTGCTGCTAAGTCGCTTAAGTTGTGTCCAACTCTGTGCGACCCCATAGACAGCAGCCCACCAGGCTCCCCCATCCCTGGGATTCTCTAGGCAAGAATACTGGAGTGGGTTGCCATTTCCTTCTCCAATGCATGAAAGTGAAAAGTCAAAGTGAAGTCACTCAGTCGTGTCTGACTCTTCGCAACCCCATGGACTGCAGCCTACCAGGCTCCTCCCTCCATGGGATTTTCCAGGCAAGAGTACTGGAGTGGGGTGTTAGGTCCTTTAATACATCTATCATACACTGCACAACAAATTATCACAAGCTTAGCATCTTAAAGCAATGTACATTTATTATCTCACAGCTTTCATGACTCAAAAGTTCAAACATGGCTTAATCAGTTCCTCTGTTCAGGGTCTCTCATGGCTGCAGTTGAAATGTCTCATGTGATTTCCAGGGTTCTCTCCTAAGATTACATGATCGCTGATATTATTCACTTGCTCACAGTGGTAGAACTGAAGTTCCAAGAGGCCACCTCTCTCAATAGGCAATTTGTAACAAGGCTGTTTGCATCTTCATGGCCAGAAAGAGAACATCTGTGTTGCTTTTAGTTTCTTCTCCTGTTTTTGACTTCTAGACACTTTTAAATGACTAACATGATTAGATCAGGCCTACCCAAGATGGTCTCCCTTTTAATTAACATAAACTTATCAAGATCTTGTATCTACAAAATCCCTTTTGAAAATTTCATATAATGGAATGCAATCACTTGAGTATTATTCCATTACCTTTACAATATTCTGTTGGTTAGAGTTAAGTTACAGGTCCCAGATATAATCAACTTGAAGGGATTGAACAGGGCATGGATGACTGTAGGTCATAGATTTCTTTCTACAATATAGGGTTGGCCAAAAATTTCTTTCAAGATTTTCCATGTTATGGAACAAACTTTTGGCCAACCCAATGGATAATATATATAATAATAATAGAAATATATTAAAATTCATTATTTTTTCCATTGAGCCTTTCATTTATGCATTATTATGTATTAATTGATATAAAATAGCATGTGATCATCTGTAGATTCTTAAAAGTTAATTGACAAAATATTACTTCCTTTTTTTTTAAGACAGTCATTTTGGATCAGCAGATATGCGTTTAACATATCTCATATGTTATATACTCAATATATCTCAATATTGAAGCCAGACAATAGAGAAATATTAAGAATTTTTCTATTTAGTCAGAAACAAAAAAAAAATATGTTTTATTTTCACTATACTTAACAATATGTTTGAAAAAGTTGTCCATGGTCTTTCTGCAGGTCTTCTATCAACTTTTGTTCCAGAACATACTCTCAATTGCATTTGTAGAGTAAGCAGCCTTGGAATATAGACATAATGTCTCAGAGCTGGGGGATCAGATTTGTTTACTAACTAGGTGAATAAACATAATATGTCTTCCCCTGAGATGAAAGGGTTAATAGTTTTGCTTGTTTTCTCCTTATGTTGTGGTTTAGTTGCTAAGTTGTGTCTGACTCTTAAAACCCATGGACTGTAGACTGCCAGGCCCCTCTATCCATGGGATTTTCCAGGCAAGAATAATGGAGTTGGGTGCCATTTCTTTCTCCAGGGGAATCTTCCTAACCCAGGGCTCCTGCATTGCAGGCAAATTCTTTACCAACTGAGCTATGAAGAAAGCCTTATGTTGTTGGGGGTATTCCAAGCTGGAAGTTAAACAGTTGTAACACAGACCCACTGCATGCACAGCATCCAGCTAGCCTGCTCCATAGCATTCTTGTAGAACTTGGAGAGCAAAGAAAACCACTAGATATACGAAACCTATGCTGCCTGTTCTGTTGTGAGTTGTAAATTCTTTTGCATCTGACCCAGGAATTGCATGCCTTCCGTCAACATCCCTGGGAGTATGTCAGTCTAATTTGTTAGCTTGCAAGTAGGGTAAATTATCAGACATTTCGCAGTTAATGATACATGGTATTGAAGATACTAGCTATTGCAATGAGATGAGACAAGACAACGAGCATAATTAGAACTGGAAAGGAAAACAGCCTCATTTCTCTCTGCATATAAGCTGAAAAAATATGTCTGGGAATCTCCCCCAAAATCAATTACAAAGTGAAAACAAGTATCAAGATAATTCAGTCAAATGTATGGCTTTGTATCAACATTCTAAAAACAAATAACCATCAATGATGTATACCAAAAACAAATAAAAAATGAGTAGGAGGAAATATTAAAATAGGGGAGGGAGGTGGGAAGGGGGTTCAGGATGGGGAATGCATGTACATCCATGGCTGATTCATGTCAATGTATGGCAAAACCAACTGCAATATTGTAAAGTAATTAGCCTCCAATTAAAATAAATAAATTTATATTAAAAAATTAGAAAAGAAAAAATAAAATAAAATAGAATATTGAAATATTAATTTTAACTAATATAGAGAGCTCTTCAACAAAATTAGAGATACCAAGGGAACATTTTGCAAAGATGGGCTCGATAAAGGACAGAAATGGTATGGACCTAACAGAAGCAGAAGATATTAAGAAGAGGTGGCAAGAATACACAGAACTGTACAAAAAAGTTCTTCATGACCAAGATAATCATGATGGTGTGATCACCCACCTAGAGCCAGACATTCTGGAATGTGAAGTCAAATGGGCCTTAGAAAACATCACTACGAACAAAGCTAGTGGAGGTGATGGAATTCCAGTGGAGCTATTTCAAATCCTGAAAGATGATGCTGTGAAAGTACTGCACTCAATATGCCAGCAAATTTGGAAAACTCAGCAGTGGCCACAGGACTGGAAAAGATCAGTTTTCATTCCAATCCCAAAGAAAGGCAATGCCAAAGAATGCTCAAAGTACCACACAATTGCACTCATCTCACATGCTAGTAAAGTAATGCTCAAAATTCTCCAAGCCAGGCTTCAGCAGTACGTGAACTGTGAACTTACAGATGTTCAAGCTGGTTTTAGAAAAGGCAGAGGAACCAGAGATAAAATTGCCAACATCCGCTGCATCATGGAAAAAGCAAGAGAGTTCCAGAAAAACATCTATTTCTGCTTTGTTGACTATGCCAAAGCCTTTGACTGTGTGGATCACAATAAACTGTGAAAGATTCTGAAAGAGATGGGAATACCAGACCACTAGACCTACCTCTTGAGAAACCTGTATGCAAGTCAGGAAGCAACAGTTCGAACTGGATATGGAAAAACAGACTGGTTCCAAATAAGAAAAGGAGTACGTCATGGCTGTATATGGTCACCCTGCTTATTTAACTTCTATGCAGAGTACATCCTGAGAAATGCTGGGCTGGAAGAAGCACAAGCTGGAATCAAGATTGCCAGGAGAAATATCAATAACCTCAGATATATAGATGATACCACCTTATGGCAGAAAGTGAAGAGGAGCTAAAAACCCTTTTGAAGAAAGTGAAAGAGGAGAGTAAAACAAGTTGGCTTAAAGCTCAACATTCACCTGTATACCTGTGGCAGATTCTTGTTGATGTATGGCAAAACCAATACAATATTGTGAAGTAATTAACCTTCAATTAAAATAAACAAATTTATATTTTAAAAAAATTAAAAAAATAAAAAAATCATACAAAATGTAAAAAAAAAAAAAAAAAAAAGCTCAGTGTTCAGAAAACAAAGATCATGGCATCTGGTCCCATCACTTCATGGGAAATAGATGGGGAAACAGAATCAGACTTTTTTTTTTTTTTCTCAAAAATTATTGCAGATGGTGATTGCAGCCATGAAATTAAAAGATGCTTACTCCTTGAAAGGAAAGTTATGACCAACCTAGACAGCATATTCAAAGGCAGAGACATTACTTTGCCAACAAAGGTCCATCTAGTCAAGGCTATGGTTTTTCCTCTGGTCATGTATGGATGTGAGAGTTGGACTGTGAAGAAGGCTGAGCGCCGAAGAATTGATGCTTTTGAACTGCGGTGTTGGAAAAGACTCTTGAGAGTCCCTTGGACTGCAAGGAGATCCAACCAGTCCATTCTGAAGGAGATCAGCCCTGGGATTTCTTTGGAAGGATTGATGCTAAAGCTGAAGCTCCAGTGCTTTGACCACCTCATGCGAAGAGTTGACTCATTGGAAAAGACTCTGATTCTGGGAGGGATTGGAGGCAGGAGGAGAAAGGGATGACAGAGGATGAGATGGCTGGATGGCATCACTGACTTGATGGATGTGAGTCTGAGTGAACTCTGAGAGTTGGTGATGGACAGGGAGTTCTGGCGTGCTGCGATTCATGGCATCGCAAAGAGTCGGACACATCTGAGCGACTGAACTGACAGAACTGATGCATAAACTTAGCAATACTAAGAACCAACAAATAGCTGTAAAACACATATTTAAAGACAGAAAACTAGACTTAAAAATTAAAATGATATCATTTACTTGGATAGAAAGGCTCCAAATCAAAAATAAAAATTTAGTTATTCCTCAAGTTTTGAATGTTTTAAAATTTCAACTAGATAGTGTCAAGTTTCTGCCTCCAACTTTGAGCTAGGCAACTTTGATTAGAAAATGTACTCTGAAGAACAAGTAAATGAGACTTTCCAGGAAACCCTAGGAAAAGAAGAACAAGGAGAATGGCACATAATCAGAGACTAATGAAAATCAGTTCAGTTCAGTCGCTCAGTTGTGTCTGACTCTTTGCCACCCCATGGACTGCACCACGGCCAGGCTTCCCTGTCCATCATGAACTCCTGGAGCTTACTCAGACTCACATCCATTGAGTCAGTGAAGCCATCCAACCATCTCGTCCTCTTTTGTCCCCTTCTCTTCTGGCCTTCAATCTTTCCCAGCTGATGCAGGGTCTTTTCAAATGAGTCAGTTCTTCGAAACAGGTGGCCAAAGTATTGGAATTTCAGCTTCAGCATCAGTCAATGAAAATATTCCCTCTAAACATACCATCTTAAATTAGCAGAGAATGAATGACATTTTAATAACCAATGTTGGGGGAAAAAATTGAGTCTATTTCCCCTTTTTATAAGAAGGTGAATTCCAAATCTTTTCTCTTTGGATCAACTATGTAAATGTATCAAATATACCTTAAAATTAAGATAATAAAATAAGTAAATTTCTTTCTAGACAGGAATATGAGGACTTCCAGTCATGACTCAAAATCCAACATTAGTTTGAAAAATATGAATTTTATTTTATTTTTAAAAAACTAGGCAAAAATAAGCTTAAAGAAAAATTTATGAAAACTTTAGTTTCCAGAATTCCAAGTAAGAAGGATAAATAGTTCTAAGTATTTTTAAAAAGGATAACACTTGATCAAGCTTGTGCTATTAAGGTACTCTGCCTGAATTCAAAGCTTAGTGACCTCCCAGGTATTCTAGCCTCAATATTCAGCAGTAATATTTGTTTTTCACAATTAGATCTTTATTTCATCATCTCATGTTAATTGTACTTAATTATATACTGGAATGGGTGAATTTAACTCAGACAACCATTATCTACTACTGTGGGCAGGATACCTTAGAAGAAATGGAGTAGCCATCATAGTAGCCAACAAAAGAGTCTGAAATGCAGTACTTGGATGCAATCTCAAAAACAAGAGAATGATCTGTGTTCCTTTCCAAGGCAAACCATTCAATATCACAGTAATACAAGTCTATGCCCCGACCAGTAATGCTGAAGAACCTGAACAGTTCTATGCAGAACTACAAGATGTTCTAGAACTAACAACCAAAAAAGATGTCATTGTCATTATAGGGGACTGGAAAGCAAAGGTAGGAAGTCACAAAACACCTGGAGTAACAGGCAAATTTGGCCTTGGAGTACAGAATGAAGCAGGGCAAAGGCTAACAGTTCTGCCAAGAGAAAACACTGGTCATAGCAAACACCCTCTTCTAACAACACAAGAGAAGACTCTACACATGGACATCACCAGATGGTCAACACCGAAATCAGATTGATTATATTCTTTGCCGCCAAAGATGGAGAAGCTCTATACAGTCAGCAAAAAAAAAAAAAAAAAAAAAAGACCAGGAGCTGACTGTGGCTCAGATCATGAACTCCTTATTGCCAAATTCAGACTGAAATTGAAGGAAGTGGAGAAAACCACAAGATCATTCATATGACCTAAATCTTACCCCTTATGACTATACAGTGGCAGTGAGAAATAGATTTAAGGGACTAGATCTGACAGACTGCCTGATGAACTATGGATGGAGGCTCATGACATTGTACACAAGACAGGAATCAAGACCATCCCCCTCAAAAAAATGCAAAAAAGCAAAATTGCTATCTGAGGAGGCCTAACAAATAGCTGTGAACAGAAGGGAAGGAAAAAGCAAAGGAAAAAAGGAAAGATATACCCATTTGAATGCAGAGTTCCAAAGAATAGCAAAGAAAAATAAGAAAGCCTTCCTCAGTGATCAATGCAAAGCAATAGAGTAAAATAATAGAATGGGAAAGACTAGAGATCTCTTCAGGAAAATTAGAGATACAAACGGAACATTTCATGCAAAGATGGGCTTAATAAAGGACAGAAATTGTAGGGACCTATCAGAAGCAGAAGATATTAAAAAGAGGTGGCAAGAATACACAGAAGAACTATACAGAAAACATCTTCATGACCCACATAATCATGATTGTGTGATCACTCACCTAGAGCCAGACATCCTGGAATGTGAAGTCAAGTGAGCCTTAGGAAGCATCACTATGAACAAAGCTGGTGGAGGTGATGGAATTCCAGTTGAGCTGTTTCAAATCCTGAGAGATGATGCTGTGAAAACGCTGTGCTCAACATGCCAGCAAATTTGGAAATCTCAGCAGTGGCAACAGGACTGGAAAAAGTCAGTTTTCATTCCAATCCTTAAGAAAGGCAATGCCAAAGAATGCTCAAACTACCACACAACTGCACTCATCTCACATGCTAGTAAAGTGATACTTAAAATTCTCCAAGCCAGGCTTCCGCAATACGTGAACCATGAACTTCCAGATGTTCAAGCTGGTTTTAGAAAAGGCAGAGGAACCAGAGGTCAAATTGCCAGCATCCACTGTATCATGGAAAAAGCAAGAGAGTTCCAGAAAAACATCTATTTCTGCTTCATTGACTATGCCAAAGACTTTGACTGTGTGGATCACAATAAACTGTGGAAAATTCTGAAAGAGATGGGTATACCAGCCCACCTGACCTGCCTCTTGAGAAATCTGTATGCAGGTCAGGAAGCAACAGTTCGAACTGGACGTGGAACAACAGACTGGTTACAAATAGGAAAAGGAGTATGTCAAGGCTGTATACTGTCACCCTGCTTATTTCACTTTTATGCAGAGTACATCACGAGAAACACTGGACTGGAGGAAGCACAAGCTGGAATCAAGATTGCCAGGAGAAATATGAATAACCTCAGATATGCAGATGACACCACCCTTATGGCAGAAAGTGAAGAGGAACTAAAAAGCCTCTTGATGAAAGTGAAAGAGGAGAGTGAAAAAGTTGGCTTAAAGCTCAACATTCAGAAAACGAAGATCATGGCATCACTTCATGGGAAATAGATGGGGAAACAGTGGAAACAGTGTCAGACTTTATTTTTTTGGACTCCAAAATCACTGCAGATGGTAATTGCAGCCATGAAGTTAAAAGACACTTACTCCTTGGAAGGAAAGTTTTGATCAACCTAGACAGCATATTCAAAAGCAGAGACCTTACTTTGCCAACAAATGTCCATCTAGTCAACGCTATGGTTTTTCCAGTGGTCATGTCATGATGTGAGAGTTGGACTGTGAAGAAGGCTGAGCACCAAAGAATTGATGTTTTTGAACTGTGGTGTTGGAGAAGACTCTTGAGAGTTCCTTGGACTGCAAGGAGATCCAACCAGTCCATTCTGAAGGAGATCAGCCCTGGGATTTCTTCAGAAGGAATGATGCTAAAGCTGAAGCTCCAGTACTTTGGCCACCTCATGAGAAGAGTTGACTCATTGGAAAAGACCCTGATGCTGGGAGGGACTGGGGGCAGGAGGAGAAGGGGACGACAGAGGATGAGATGGTTGGATGGCATCACCGACTCGATGCACGTGAGTTTGAGTGAACTCTGGGAGTTGGTGATGGACAGGGAGGCCTGGCATGCTGCGATTCTTGGGATCGCAAAGATTCGGACATCACTGAGCTACTGAACTGAACTGATTCTGTTAATGCCTCTACTCTTTAAACCTATGGTAGATTCATGTTGATGTGTGGCAAAACCAATGCATTATTGTAAATAATTAACCTCCAGTTAGAATAAATAAATTTATATTTTTTAAAAATGCTTAAATACATTCTCAGGAGAGAAGTGAAGCTCTTCTAGCATCAGAAGTAAATGAGTTGTGCCTATCCATCAAGTCCACATTTGTTGAGCATCTCTTGTGTGTCAAACAGTATCAATGACTGGGATTCAGGAAGAGCTAATAGTGCCTGTGAGTAGTTTAATTTTAGATGGACAAGGTTTGTTGGTTTAAAATGAAATAGTACCAAATTCAATATACTTGGTATTTGCAGTGTCAAAATACCCAGACATGGTGAGTCACTAAGAGATAGGGAGTACTTTGTTCAATAGGTACCAAAGATAAATAGATTTTACCTGGCAGCAATGGCATTCCCTCTGCTTCCCATTGTCCCTCACCTTTGCTCTTTACCCTTGTCCTTCTACAACATTCTGAAGTCCCTTGAGTCTTCAGAGGGCCTTTGTATCCTGTTGCCTTCTGTACCTTTTTGCCTACCCATGTATCATGCCGTTTTAAATTTTATCATATGTTATATTACAGTGTCTTTATATTCTTCTTGACTATTGACTAATATCACTACCTTAATATTTGACCTCCTTTTTTTTTTTAACCTATCAGTTTTTTGAACATAGAATTGTAAAGCCAATTTTCTGGTGCCAGTTTATATCTCCACCTAGTCATTGGTAAACCAACTTTCTTCTCCTGGTTTGACTTTGCAGTTCAGAGGAACTAGGTAGCTGGAGATAAAATATACTTTGTTGTTGTTCAGTTGCCTAGTTCTGTCCTACACTTTGCAACCCCATGGACTGCAGCATGCCAGGCCTCCCTCTCCCTCACCATCTCCCGAGGTTTACCCCAAGCTCATGTCCATTGCTTTGGTGATGCCATCCAGCCATCTGATCCTCTGATGTCCTCCTCTCCTTCTGCCCTCAGTCTTTCACAGCATCAGGGAATTTTCCAATGAGTCAGATGATTGCATCAACAATCAATGCTGAGTTTCAGCTTCAGCATCAATCTTTCCAAGGAATATTCAGGGTTGATTTCCTTTAAGACTGATTGGTTTGATGTCCTTGTCCAAAGGACTCTCAAAAGTCTTCTCCAGCACCACAGTTTGAAAGCATCATTTATTAAGTGTTCAGCCTTCTTTACAGTCCAGCCCTCATAACTGTACATGACCATTGGGAAGACCATAGATTTGACTATACAAAACTTAATTGGCAGAATAATGTCTCTGCTTTTCAATACACCATCTAGGTTTGTCATGCTTTCCTGCCAAGAAGCAAACACCTGATTTCATGGCTGCTGTCACCATCTGCAGTGATTTTTGGAGCCCAACAAAAGGAAATCTGGTGCTGCTCCTACCTTTGCGTCCTCTCTTTGCCATAAAGTAATGGGGCTTGATACCATGATTTTTTTTTAATATTTAGTTTTTAGCCTGTTCTTTCCCTCTCCTCCTTCGCCCTCATCAATAAGCTCTTTAGTTCCTCTTCATTTTCTGCCATTAGAGTGGTATCCTCTGCATTTCTGAAGTTGTTGATGTTACTCCTGCCTATCTTGATCCCAGCTTTAATACTTCCAAGCCCGGCATTTCTCATGATGTGCTCAGCATATAGGTTAAACAAACAGGGTGACCGCAGACAGCCCTGTCATATTCCTTTTTCAATCTTGAACCAATCAATTGTTCCATACAGGGTTCTAAATGTTGCTTCTTGACCTGCACACAGGTTCTAAGGAGAAAGGTAACATGGCCTGCTACTTCCATCTCTTTAAAAGCTTTCCACAGTTTTGTTTTGTTTTGTTTTTTTATGATCCACACAGTCAAAGGCTTTGCCATAGTCAACAAAACACAGATAGATGTTTTTCTGGAATTCTTTATCATCCTTTATGATCCAGGGAATGTTGGAAATTTGATCTCTGGCTCCTCTTCCTTTTGCAAGCCCAGCCTGGACATCTAGAAGTTCTTGTTTTGCATAATGCTGAAGTCTAGCATGCAGGATTTTAAGCATGACCTTATTAGCATGGGTAATAGTGTGAAGAGTGTGATAGCCTGATGGTTCGCACATTCTTTGGTACTACCCTTCCTGGGAATTGGGATGAGGACTGACCTTTTACAGTTCTATGGCCACTGCTTGGTCTCCCGGATTTGCTGACATATTGAATGCAACACCTTGATGGCATCATCCTTTTTGTTATTGTTCAGTCATTCAGTAGTTTCCTACTATTTGTGACACCATGGGCTGCAGCACATCAGTCTTCCCTGTCCTTCACCATCTCCTGAAAGTTGCTCAAACTCATGTCCATAGTGTTGGTGAAGCCATCCAACCATCTCACCCTCTGTCATCCCCTTTTCCTCCTGCCTTCAAACTTTCCCAGCATCAGGGAATCTTCTAATGAGTCAGCTCTTCTCATCAGGTGGCCAAAGAATTGGAGATTTAGCATCAGTCCTTCCAATGAATATTCAAAATTGATTTCCTTTAGGATTGACTGGTTTGATCTCCTTGCAGTACAAGGAACTCTCAAGAGTCTTCTCCAACACCACAGTTCAAAAGCATCAATTCTCTGCCACTCAGCCTTTTTTATGGTTCAGCTCTCACATCCATACATGACTCCTGGAAAAACCATAGCTTTGACTAGCTGGACATTTATTGGCATAGTAATGTTTCTGCTTTTTAATAATGCTGTCTAGGTTTGCCATAGCTTTTCTTCCAAGGAGCAAGTAAGTGTCTTTTAGTTTCATGGCTGCAGTCACCATCTGTAGTGATTTTGGAGCCCAACAAAATTAAGTCTCTCACTGTTTCCAGTTTCCCCATCTATTTGCCTGAAGTGATGGGACCAGATGCCATGATTTTCCAAAGAAGGACATGGCAACCCACTCCAGTATTCTTGCCTAGAGAATCCCATGCACAGAGGAGCCTGGTGGGCTACTGTCCATGGGGTCACACAGAGTCGGACACGACTGAAACAACTTAGCATGCATTGGAGAAGGAGATGGCAACCCACTCCAGTATTCTTGCCTGGAGAATCCCAGGGATGGAGGAGCCTGGTGGGCTGCCATCTCTGGGGTTGCACAGAGTTGGACATGACTGCAGTGACTTAGCAGCAGCAGCAGCCACGATTTTCATTTTTTGAATGTTGAGTTTTAAGCCAGCTGTTTCACTCTCCTCTTTCAGTTTCATCATGAAGCTCTTTAGTTTCTCTTTTCTTCCTTCCATTAGGGTGGTGTCATCGGTATATCTGAGGTTATTGATATTTCTCCTGGCAATCTTGATTCCAACTTGTGCTTCATCCAATCCAGCATTTTGCTTAACGTACTTTGCATACAAATTACATATGCAGGTGACAATATACAGATTTGAAGTACTTCTGAACCCAACCTTGAAAGATTTTGAGTATTACCTTGCTGGCATGTGAAACAAATGCAATTGTATGGTAATTTGAACATCCTTTGGCATTGCCTTCCTTTAGGAAGAAAATACTTGAAATCAAATAGATGTAAATGACATATTTAATTCTTATTTTGGAGATGTGAGTTTGAGATCTTTTAAAATACTAAATGAATGTTATCTGTTCATTCATATTTATTACTAATTTTTCCTGGAGCACCATGTAATAATTTAAGTATCACAAAGAGCATATATTATTCTCTTACTTGGCCATCACAACGGCTCTGCAATTTTAAAAACAAATGTCAGTGAATTTTATAGATTAAGAGATAAGGAGTTATAACTTACCTAACATTAAGAAATAAACAGTAAATATGGAATGTGTTGGAGATTCTGTGTTCAAAATCTTAACTCCCTTGATCACCGGTTACTTTTAAAACAATATTCAAAAAAAAAAAAAGATTGATATGGTTATCTAACTTTATAATGGTGACCCCATAGCTCAAATTTTCTTCAGTTCAATTCAGTTCAGTTGCTCAGTCGTGTCCAACTCTTTGGGATCCGATGAATCGCAGCATGCCAGGCCTCCCTGTCCATCACCAACACCCGGAGTTCACTCAGAGTCACATCCATCGAGTCAGTGATGTCATCCAGCCATCTCATCCTTGGTCGTCCCCTTCTCCTCCTGCCCCCAATCTCTCCCAACATCAAAGTCTTTTCCAATGAGTCAACTCTTCGCATGAGGTGGCCAAAGTACTAGAGTTTCAGCTTTAGCATCATTCCTTCCAAAGAAATCCCAGCACTGATCTCCTTCAGAATGGACTGGTTGGATCTCCTTGCAGTCCAAGGGACTCTCAAGAGTCTTCTTCAACACCGCAGTTCAAAAGCATCAATTCTTTGGTGCTCAGCCTTCTTCACAGTCCAACTCTCACATCCATACATGACCACAGGAAAAACCATAGCCTTGACTAGACGACCTTAGTCGGCAAAGTAATGTCTCTGCTTTTCAATATGCTATCTAGGTTGGGCAAAACTTTTCTTCCAAGGAGTAAGCATCTTTTAATTTCATGGTTGCAGTCACCATCTGCAGTGATTTTGGAGCCCCAAAAAATAAAGTCTGACACTGTTTCCACTGTTTCCCCATCTATTTCCTATGATCTTCGTTTTCTGAATGTTGAGCTTTAAGCCAACTTTTTCACTCTCCTCTTTCACTTTCATCACTATGCTTTTTAGTTCCTCTTCACTTTCTTCCATAAGAGTGGTGTCATCTACATATCTGAGGTTATTGATATTTCTCCCAGCAGGCTTGATTCCAGCTTGTGTTCTTCCAGTCCAGCATTTCTCATGAAGTACTTACTCTGCATATAAGTTAAATAAGCAGGGTGACAGTATACAACCTTGATGTACTCCTTTTCCTATTTGGAACCAGTCTGTTGTTCCATGTCCAGTTCTAACTGTTGCTTCCTGACCTGTATACAGATTTCTCAAGAAGCAGTTCAGGTGGTCTGGTATTCCCATCTCTCTCAGAATCTTTCACAGCTTATTGTGATCCACACAGTCAAATTTTCTTATTCATCATTAAATATAAGATACAGTACACAAATTCAAGCTAGGGTCAGATGAGGTTTTCCTACCAGAGGGCCCAAATCAGAACTTGAGGACTGCATGTAGAGAAACTTGACTCTCCGTGCAGTTTCAGAATTCACATTACAAGACATCTTCATATAGCATATCAGTTTTGCATAATGTTACCTTCCAAGAGTATATGAGAAAGAATAGCATGTCTGCATTTTGAGACCTGAGACTTCTCCCAAAGTGTACAGTACCTGCTAACAGGGACCAAATAGCAGCTTATCTAACTCATGCATTCATATATCAGATACCACAATCCAGAGAGTCAAAGACATATTCTTTGACTGTTGTGTGTCAAGCAGTTCAGTGACCCTCTACACTGGTTGTTGTTGTTCAGTTGCCAAGTTGTCTCTGACTCTCTATGACCCCAAGAAGTGGAGCAAGACAGGCTTCTCTGTCCTTCACTGTCTCTCAGAGTTTGCTCAAACTCATGTCCATTGAATTGGTGATGCCATCCAACCATTTCATCTTTTTGCCCCCTTCTGCCCTCAGTTTTTCATAGCATGAGGGTATTTTCCAATGAGTCAGCTCTTCAAATCAGGTGGCCAAAGTATTGGAGCTTCAGCTTCAGCTTCCAGCCCTTCCAATAAATATTCAGGCCAATAAATATTCAGGGTTGATTTCCCTTTGGATTGACTGGTTTGATCTCCTTGCTGTCCAAGGCACTCTGAAGAGTATTCGCGAGCACTATAGTTTGAAAGCATCAATTCTTTTGCACTCAGCCTTCTTTATGGTCCAACTCTTGCATTAGAAGAATGATTCCTCTTCATAGTACCAAGAATACATTTTCTGAATAACACTCTTATTTTCTAGTATATTGACACTTGAATAATCATGTGCCATTATTTATAACAGAAAGTGGACACTCAAATTAAATAATAGTTAAGGAGTATCATGTGAGTGTCTAAAGGAAACATAGAAATTAGAGCCATAGTGAAAATAATTTAACCTCAGATTCAGATTGGTTTTATCAGTGATCTATTCCTGCATATAAAATTATCCAAAACTTAGTGTCATAAAATAACAATATTTGTTATATCAGTTTCTATTTTTTTTCTCAAGAATCTGGGTGTGGTTTAACTATGTCTTTTGGCTTAGGATCTCTCATAAGACTTCAGTAGACATGTCAGCTGGGCTACAGGCATCTTAAACCCTAAGTAATGCTCTGCATCTAGGGTCACTCACCTGGTTGTTGGCTGGGTTCATTTCATGTGCTGTCACAAGGGCCTTAATTCCCTTCTGCCTGTTAGCCAGAGATTGCCCTTCACTCCTTGCCAAATGACCTTTTCATAAGGTAACTCACCACATGGTGTTGTCAAGAAAGAATAAGCAAGTTATGAGAGATGGAGAGAGAAAGGGAAGAAAGCTCAACAACTTCCCAACTTGCAAACAAGACTGTTTTCTCATGTTAGGTGGAATCAAAATAACTTTCTTGACAACATCATGAAACCAGGTTAACAGCATAAGTACCATATAAAGTGAAATTAGCATGGTTGCTCTTGTTGTATTAGCAGTATATTTAATAGTCTAATAGTATTATTGAAGTAACATATATGGGATGAGATTTGAATAAGGAACTTGCCAAGCAACACTTTAGATTTTACTAGTAGAAGCTTTGGAGAAGGCAATGGCACCCCACTCCAGTACACTTGCCTGGAAAACCCCATGGAAGGAGGAGCCTGGTAGGCTGCAGTCCATGGGGTCGCTAAGAGTCGGACATGACTGAGCGACTTCGCTTTCAATTTTCACTTTCCACTTTCATGAATTGGAGAAGAAAATGGCAACCCACTCCAGTGTTCTTGCCTTGAGAATCCCAGGGATGGGGGAGCCTGGTGGGCTGCCGTCTATAGGGTTGCGCAGAGTCGGACACGACTGAAGCAACTTAGCAGCAGCAGCAGCAGCAGTAGAAGCTAAAGATGAAACCCTAAGTTTTGGAAAATGTGTGGGTTTTAAAGTAACATATTCAGAGAGAGGAAAGCATTCATTCATATATTTTGAATATTTTTGAGCACCGTTGAAGTGCCAATCAAATGTGGTTCAGCTATTGATCTAATGTTGTTTAGTGGCTAAGTTATGACCAATTCTTTTGCAATCCCGTGAACTCCTCTGTCCCTGCCAGGCTCCTCTGTCCGTGGGATTTCTGAGGCAAGAATACAGGAGTGTGCTGAAAGTTCATCCACTAGTGTATCTTTCTTTCCCGGGGATGAAACCCATAACACCTGCTTGGCAGACAGATTCTTTTCTGCTGAGTTACCTGGGAAAAGTCAGTTAAATTTTGCTTATGTGTTAGGAATAGACCTGGAAGGGGGATGCTGCTGCTGCTGAGTCACTTCAGTCGTATCCGACTCTGCAACCCCATAGTTGGGAGCCCACCTGGCTCCTCCGTCCCTGGGATTCTCCAGGCAAGAACACTGGAGTGGGTTGCCGTTTCCTTCTCCAATGATGCATGAAAGTGAAAAGTGAAAGTGAAGTCGCTCAGTTGTGTCCAACTCTTCACAACCCCATGGACTGCAACCTACCAGGCTCCTCGGTCCATGGGATTCTTTGGGCGAGAGTACTGGAGTGGGTTGCCATTGCTTTCTCCTCCTCCTTCCCTCCAGATTGTCAATTTCCCTTTGCCTGTAATGTATTCCGCCTCTCCTCACTGCCACCCTCCACTCCTCCATGCTTAAATGTCATTCCTCTGAGAAGGCTTTAGGATCCACCCACTCCACTTAACAATTAGGTTAAGAACCCTTGTTAAACACTCTCTCGCTCTGTACTTTTCCTTTGAGGCGCTTATTATAATTCAATGTTTGTTCACCCCATTAAAATAGGGAGTGTCTTACATTGCTCCCTATCCACCCAGATACTTTGCACAATTCCAAGTCCATAACAGCACACATCATTTAAGTATCTGAGGAATGATGACTTCTTAAATCTGACTAGGCCCAAACTTTCTTGGGATTATAATAACCTCTAACAGTCAGTCACTTTTCTGCCAAGAGGCAGAACTCTTCACTCCATTTACCTTCTGAGGTAAGATTTTCAGAAATGAAAATCAAGAATTTAACAAATGAACTTGTGGCTGAGTGAGACTGCCAGGAATGTGTGTTGATTCAAGTTATTTTAGATTTGCATTGCTCAGTATGGTAGCCATTACCATCTGTGGCTACTGAGCATTTGAGATGTTGCTAGCCCAAAGATAAATACCTCTAAAAAATATTAGAATTAACCTAATGTGAACCTCATGTTTTATACAAGTGGAGAGAGGGAGAGTTAATAGTTTACCTAGGCCTTACAGTAAGCAAGCATCAGAACCATCCTAGAAACCTGGCCTCTAATGTCTAGGACAATATTTTCTTTTAAGAAACAGTTGTTTGTATATAGAATTATTATTTCAGGAATAGTTATTCCTAAGTTATTTCTAATAGAATAAAATATGAATAGTTGTAAAGAACAATGGAAGAAATATTAAAAATAAATATTTCATTCAAATGGGCTTCCCCAGTGACTCAATGGTAAAAAATTTGCCTGCAATGCAGGAGATGCTGGAGTTGTGGGTTCAGTCCCTGGGTTGGGAAGATCATTTGGAGGAGGAAATAGCAACCCACTCCAGTATTCTTGGCTGAAGAATTTTATAGACAGAGAGCCTGATGGCCTATATAGTCCATGAGGTCATAAAGAGTCGGACGTGACTGAACTTGCATGCACGTCTCTCTTGCATTTCATTCAAACACCATAGATTCATATTTTGGAAAAAAATATTTTAAATATAATTCTATGTTTTAAAAATAGTTTTAGAGATTTAAAATATACTATGATGGTATTTTCCCCCAAATGAATAAAAATTGTATTGAAAGTATTGAAAATCTTTGGCTTTAAAGTAAAACACTATTTGTTATAGATATTACAATTTAACTATAGTTGTACTCAATATGCCAGCAAATTTGGAAAACTCAGCAGTGGCCACAGGACTGGAAAAATTCAGTTTTCATTCCAATCACAAAGAAAGGCAATGACAAAGAATGCTCAAACTACCGCACAATTGCACTCATCTCACATGCTAGTAAAGTAATGCTCAAAATTCTCCAAGCCAGGCTTCAGCAATACATGAACTGTGAACTTCCAGATACTCAAGCTGGTTTTAGAAAAGACAGAGGAACCAAAGATCAAATTGCCAACATCTGCTGGATCATGGAAAAAGCAAGAGAGTTCCAGAAAAACATCTATTTCTGCTTTATTGACTATGCTAAAGCCTTTGACTGTGTGGATCACAATAAACTGTGGAAAATCTGAAAGAGATGGGAATACCAGACCACCTGACCTGCCTCTTGAGAAACCTATATGCAGGTCAGGAAGCAACAGTTCGAACTGGACATGGAACAACAGACTGGTTCCAAATAGGAAAAGGATTACGTCAAGGCTATATACTATCACCCTGATTACTTAACTCCTATGCAGAGTACATCATGAGAAACGCTGGACTGGAAGAAGCACAAGCTGGAATCAAGATTGCTGGGAGAAATATCAATAACCTCAGATATGCAGATGACACAACCCTTATGGCAGAAAGTGAAGAGGAACTAAAAAACCTCTTGATGAAAGTAAAAGAGGAGAGTGAAAAAGTTGGCTTAAAGCTCAACATTCAGAAAACGAAGATCATAGGAAATAGATGGGGAAACAGTGGAAACAGTGTCAGACTTTATTTTTGGGGGCTCCAAAATCACTGCAGATGGTGACTGCAGCCATGAAATTAAAAGACGCTTACTCCTTGAAAGCAAAATTATGACCAACCTAGACCTAGATAGCATATTGAAAAGTAGAGACGTTACTTTGCCAACAAAGGTCCATCTAGTCAAGGCTACGGTTTTTCCAGTAGTCACTTATGGATGCGAGAGTTGGACTGTGAACGAAGCTGAGCACCGAAGACCTGATGCTTTTGAACTGTGGTGCTGGAGAAGACTCTTGAGAATCCCTTGGACTGCAGAGATATCCAACTAGTCCATTCTAAAGGAGATCATTCCTGGGTGTTCTTTGGAAGAACGATGCTAAAGCTGAAACTCCAGTACTTTGGCCACCTCATGAGAAGAGTTGACTCATTGGAAAAGACTCTGATGCTGGGAGGGATTGGGGGCAGGATGAAAAGGGGAAGGCAGAGGATGAGATGGCTGGATGGCATCACTGACTCGAAGGACGTGAGTTTGAGTGAACTCTGGGAGTTGGTGATGGACAGGAAGGCCTGGCTGCTGCGATTCCTGGGGTTGCAAAGAGTTGGACATGACTGAGTGACTGAACTGAACTGAATAGATATCACTATACTTTTCATTTGCACAAGAGTTTTTCGTAAGAACCAAGATTGAAAATACTTATTTATACCTGCTATTTAAAAAAGATTTTGGAACATGCATGAGTATTTGCATGATAATAGGTATAAATTAGTGTGGATATTTGTATGCTGGATTAAAACTGATTCTTATGACTGGCTTTCAAGTTAAATTAATCTGGGAAGTTTAAAATGATCCTGATGTTTTGGTCTCTTACCTAACCAAATGAAGCAGAACCGCTGAGCTTGCAGTCAATATATTAATATGTGAAAAGTTCTTTAGGTGATGACAACACACAGCTACAGTTGAGAATTCCTGATTTATAATAAAGGAAATAATAATGTAAATTTCAGGACTGTCTAGTCCACTTTCCGAAAAAAACATAATAAGAATAAGAATACACTTTCACTTCTTAGCATTCAAAGACATTTACAGTTACTTTACCTTATAGAGCTCTTTTGGACTAATGTTTCCAATGGCTTGTAGAGTTTCAGCATCAAGTTATCAAGTTAATGATGTGTCATCACCTGCAAACAGGAAATAGGTGTTATGTTTCTAACAGCAAATGCTAGATTAATGTCATTTTAGTCAGAAGAAGTTCAAAATCAATTTCAATGCTAATCAGTGGTTGAAAGAACAGATTAGTAATGCAGTTGATGCCATTCACATTAGTGATGCAGTTACCCTTTCAAGCAATTCTTTTTATGTGGTGTTCCTTGCTGAAGTGAATAAAGTTGTAAGGCTATGATACTATAAATTAAGGCAGCAGATTAAATGAAATAATAATAGAAAAATGCCAAGTTAAAAATTTCTGAGTGAAATAATTTTCCCTAAAATAAACTGTGATTTCAGCCAGTTAGTGATTACCCTGCTATTTAAAGTAGGAATTTCTCCACATTAAAAATTAGAGTCAACATTGTGATTTTTGAAGATTTTTTATAGTAAATAACTTTGATTATAGTACAAAATTATTAAATCAAAATTGTTTTTGTATCTACAAGCGCAGGCGGCAGTGGCAGGCTAGCACACTAAGCGCGGCCGAGAGCTACCCCACGTCTGAGGTCAGGGGCAGCGACCTAGAGTGCCAGGCTGCGATGGCACAGGAATGGCCAAGAGCAGATACCCCGCGTCTGAGTCTGGGGGTGGCGGCCAGGAGGAGCCAGGGGCAGTGCCCAAGGCCAAGGGCGGCAGCAGGAAGGAGCAACCTCACCCCCGAGGCCAGGGCAGTGACCGGGGGTAGCAACCCCACGCCCAATACTAGGGGCGGCTGCCGGGAGGGGCAACCCCACGTCCAAGGAGTGGTGGCTGTGCGGGCACAGGAGGGCCTAGAGGAGCCATCCCACATTGAAGGTCAGGAAGGTTGTCAGGAGGAGATACCCCTCCTCCAAGGTAAGGAGCAGCGGCTGTGATTTGCTGGAGCAGCCGTGAAGAGATACCCCATGCCCAAGGTAAGAGAAACCCAAGTAAGATGGTAGGTGTTGCAAGAGGGCATCAGAGGGCAGACACACTGAAACCATACTCACAGAAAACTAGTCAATCTAATCACACTAGGACCACAGCCTTGTCTAACTCAGTGAAACTAAGCCATGCCTGCGGGGCAATCCAAGACGGGCGGGTCATGGTGGAGAGGCCTGACAGAATGTGGTCCGCTGGAGAAAGGAATGGCAAACCACTTCAGTATTCTTTCCTTGAGAACCCGATGAACAGTATGAAAAGGCAAAATGATAGGATACTGAAAGAGATACTCCCCATGTCAGTAGGTGCCCAATATGCTACTGGAGGTCAGTGGAAAAGTAACTCCAGAAAGAATGAAGTGTTGGAGCCAGGGGTTGGTGATGGACAGGGAGGCCTGGTGTGCTGCAATTCATGGGGTCGCAAAGAGTCGGACACGACTGAGCAACTGAACTGAACTGAACTGAACTGAACTGAACTACATTAATCTGGTCTGGTACTGCTTAGCTTGCCTCTGTTACATTTAAGTAACCTAATCAATAGAGAGAGGGCAGCATCATAGTAATATTCCTGAGTGAACTTATCTTATTACTCTATTGCAGTGGTAATATGTAAAGAATCTTTTATTACAGATTTCATATTCATTACAAAAGTTTGAAAGATATTCTGTAATTATAGTTTGTACATCCCAAAATATCTTGAAGACAAATTCAAATCAACATGAGATTTCCAATTGAAGGTACTTGAAGTATTTTAAAAACATGGTTAAGAATGTAATCTCCTTGCATGGTATTTATTTACTATAGGAAGATTTAGCAGAAAAACAGGCAAAAAGTTTTTTAACTTGCTCATTTTGTTTAGAATTCTAGTAGAAAACCTTGAGTTTTATACAATAAATTCAAATATAGATTAGAAATTGAATGAGAAAGCCTAATGATTTGTTTTTTGAAATAAACAAAAATAAACTGAAAATATTAGCTGTGTAGATAGATGCACAGTAGATGATATGCAGCATATTTCTTCATATTGGCAACATACCCTTTCTCATTTTAAATGAGAGTATATATTGCTGGTATTGGGTTCTTGGGCATTTTTTATAATGTGTACTTTCTTTTAAGCAATGTCTTCCTAATATGATCATTGTGCAGAGGTACAAACCAAATAAGAGTATAATGGAAAGAAATAGTCAGTCACTGTTTTAACCCATCTCCAGTTTCAAACAATGGATCACATGATGATCATGACCTTATTTTATTTCTTGTAGCAAAGCTAAATTTTATCTCATGGTCTTCTTTAATTAAAAAGAAGTTCTCATTATTATCAAATATATTTGGACTCAGGATGAGTTGTCTTTTCCATCCCAATGCCTTATTGACTCTATTCCCTTTTATTCTTCTTTGCAAAATGAGCATTTTTCACATAGTTGTAAGTTTCTCATAATGCTTTGCCAAACAACAGCTAATAACAAAAAGTGCATGCTGTCAACAAGCTGTTTTTAACCTCTCGACATCAGCCACCCTAGGGTAAATTAGCTGCATTATACTTCTTCCAATTTTTTGTCACTGTATTTTACTGAGTGTTTTCCACTACTTATATAGATACTGTCCCATACTCTTTTCCCCTTTGCTATCAGATGCTTAATCCCTAAAATAATGACACAAATAGATTTTAACTTTTGAGGTGGCAATGCACTCATGAGTACCAATTTCTCTTTCACATAGAATGGGCTAAATTACATTGTTTTAAAGACACGATGAAGATCTCTTTTTTAAAAAATAGACTTTGCTTTAGAGAAGTTTTAGACTTGCAGAAAAATCAAACAGAATGTCAATGTATGGAAAAACCCACTACAATATTGTAATTAGCCTCGAATTAAAATAAATAAATTCAAAACAAAAAAAAATACAGAATGTTCTCCTATGTTCCCCCTTTATTTTCCTGTTATTAGCATCTTTCACTAACTTTGTACATTCCTTATAATTGATGAACCAACATGTTATTATTAATTAAAGTCTATACATTAGAATTCAGATTTCTGTTTTGTTTAATTCTGTGGGTTTTGACACACATATACTACATAGCTGCTAGTTTAGTATCATACAGAATACTTTTCACTGCTTCAAAAACCCTCTGTGTTCCTCCTATTCCTGTTCCTGCCCTCCATCCAAACCCGTGGTAACCACTGATGTTTTTATAATCTCTGTATTTTTCCTTTCCCAGAAGGTTATATAGTAGGTTTCATATAACATGTAGCCTTTTCAGATTGGCTATTTGCATGTAGCAATATGCATTTAAAATTCCTCCATGTCTTTTCTTGCCTTGAAAGTTCATTTCACTTTATTGTCGAATAACATTCCATTGTATTTATGTGCTATAGTTTGTCAGTTCACCTTTTGAAGAACATATCACTTGCTTCCATTATGAATAAAGATGCTTTATACAATCCATGCAGATTTTTGTGTGTACACAAGTTTTCAACTCATTTTGGTATATAACGTGGAGTGTGATTGCTAGACAATGTAAGACTGTTTAACTTTGTAAGAAACTGCCATGCTGTCTTCCAATGTGTGCATTGTTGAATCCCCATCAGCAACGGGTAACGTTTCCTATTACTCCATATTTTGCTAGGAATTGATGTCAGTGTTTTGGATTAGCCATTCTAATAAGTGTTTAGTGGTATCACATTATTGTTTTAATTTGTGTTCCCTAAAATAACATATGTTAAGCATCTTTTATATCATCTAATAGTGATGTGGTTTTTTTTGGCAAGGTATGAGTTCTCATCTTTTGATGCCTTTTATTCAGCTGTTTGCTTTCTAAGTTTAAAAAATTAAAGTTTATTAGAGGAAATTGCTTTACAATATTGTGCTGGTTTCTGCCATACATCAAAATGAATCAGTCACAGCCACACAGATTTCCCCTCCGTCTCTAACCTCCCTCTCATCTCCCACCCCATCCCAGCCCTTAGGCTGTCACAGAGCACTGGGTTCAGCTTTGTGTGTCACACAGCAGATTCCCACTGGCTATCTATTTTACTTACAGTAATATATATGTTCCCATGCTACTCTTTCAATTTGTCGCACCCTCTCCTTCCCACACTGTGTCCACAAGTCTTTTCTCTATGTCTGTATCTCTACTGCTGCCCTGCAAATAGGTTCATCAGTACCATCTTGTAGCTTCCCTAGTAGCTCAGTCAGTAAAGAATCTGCCTGCAAAGTAGGAGACCCAGGTTTGATTTCTGGGTGGGGAAGATCCCCTGGAGGAGAAAATGGCAACCCACTCCAGTATTCTTGCCTGGACAATCCCATGGACAGAGGAGCCAGGCAGGCTACAGTCCATGAAGTCACAAAAGTCAGACACAATTAGCGACTTTAAAGATGCATTTACAACTAATTTCACTTTCAAATAGCACTATAAAGTTTCACTGGTAATGCAAATATTTTATAAAAGTATTCCCTGTTCCTTCCTCATCCCTTAAAAATTCCTGTCATTCATTTTGTTTATTTATAATCACCTAATTCATTATTGCTATTATGATTTTGAATAATCAAGTTAAGGATATTGATTATATAAAACTCATTGAAGGTTCAAAAAATTAAATCACTTAACATCTGATCTGAGCAAGTAAATTGATAACACTTTTAAATTCCCTTAGGCACCTTACCACTCTATCCAGCAACATCAAACATCTAAGAATAAACTTTACATTCAGTGATGTGGGCCATGTATCAATATGATTCAAATTAAAGTGTTGTCTTGGTATATTGGTAAGAGTATTCAAAGCATACAAGTTGTTTCATTACCTCAAATTTTTTTTGATCATTTGTTTTAAAAAATGAAGCATGATTTTTCATGAAATAATATTTCTGTAAAGACTATTAATAATAATTTTAGTCATGTGTAATATGTGGCAAAATTGAAATGATCAGCCTCAAAATTCAGTAACAGAATGAATGAAATATACTTTCAATTAAAGTTAGGTGTGATTCTTGGACATCTTTGAGATAGCCTACTTTTAAGAAAATCAGTGTGAATGTTTCACTTAAGAGAATCAAGAAAAAGAAATGCAGTATATGATTACAAGTTAGGAGTTGTTCAGAAATAGAGCCTTCCTGATTGTATGAGACAATCTCTTTTGTATCCATTTTCATTTTTCTGAAATGTCTTCCTGGAGAGAACAAATGGTGGGGTAGATGGACTTGGAGTACATCTCTCCCCAAAGATACATCAGGAATACACCTTCAGACACAGAAGTGCATGCAGATCACCTGCTGAGAGTGGACAGGAGTACCTGACCAGTGGGAAAGAACATATAGGCCCACAAAAAGTCGATAGGATGAAGGAACTAGGGGCGAAAACAGGTGTTAATAAGACTGGACCTGCCCTTGGTGGGTGGGGGAACTGAAGCAGGGGTCCAATTCCCACACTGGGGCAGTTGTCAGAGTCAAAGGAGAAACATTTAAGGCTGAGAGAGAAACAGCTGATCCGTGGCAGCCTAAATGGAATGGTACTATGAAATCTAATTGAGCTTTTGTGCTTTTTTTCTTTTTTCCTCAGTCACATTTTTTACTGTTGTTATAAACCTCTGCCTCTATGTTGCGCTTTTGCATTTCTGGGGAGTTTTCCTTCCTTTCTTTTATTTTCTTTTTCTTTTCTCTTTTTTTTAAAAATTTTAATTTTCAATTTTTTTAAACTATTATTATTTTTTCTACATTTATTTCTTTGTTTGCTTTTCCTACTGTTCTTTTCCCCTTGCAGTTAATCTTTAATGTATATAAATCTTCTTCATTTACATCTATTTGACTTTGCATATCTATTCTTTCTTTCTTTTCTTTCTTTCCTTTCCTCTCAACATATTTGTTAGTTTTATTTTTATTGCTTTATTTCCCACTTGGCACCTTGCTTTAGTTTTGTTTTCAGTTTGTGCTTTATTTAGTTTTGTTCTGGTAGGTATAATTACTGGTTTCCTTTGTTCACCGGGTCAATATATTTTACTTTACTTTTGTTGGACTGTTTTGATTTTGCTTATGGGTGTATATGTATATGTGTATATTCAGTCAAACTTTTTATTGTTATTATAAACCTCTCCCTCTATGCTGGGTTTTTGCAGTTCTGTGGAGTTTTCCTTCTTTTTCCCCTTTTGCCTTTCTTCTTCTGTAATTTTTATTTTCTCTTTTTTGTAATTTTAATTTTTTTAACCTATTATATTTTTCACATATTTATTCCTTTATCTATCTTTCCTACTGTTTTTTCCCCTTGCTGTTAATCTTTAATTATAGAAATCTTCATCTACCTCTATTTAACTTTGCCTATCTATTCTTTCTTGTCTTTCCTCTCAACATATTTTGTAGTTTTGTTTTCATTGTTAGAACATTATAAGACACTCATGAAAGAAATCAAAGACAGCATAAACAGACTGAGAAATATTCCATGTTCCTGGGCAGGAAGAGTCAGTATTGTGAAAATGACTAAACTACCAAATGCAATCTATAGATTCAGTGTGATACCTATCAAATTACCAATGGCATTTTTCACAGAACTAGAACAAAAATTTTCACAATTAATATGGAAACACCAAATACCCCAAATAGCCAAAGCAATCTTGAGAAAGAAGAATGGAGCTGGAGGAGTCAACCCTCCTGACTTCAGATTATACTACAAAACTATGGTCATCAAGACAGTATTCTACTGGCACAAAAACAGAAATATAGACCAATAAGATTAGAAAACCCAGAAATAAACCCTATGGGTACCTTATTTTTGACAAAAGAGGCAAGAATAAACAATGAGGCAAAGACAGCCTCTTCAATAAATGGTGCTGGGAAAACTGGACAGCTACATGTAAAAGAACGAAATTAGAACACTTCCTAAAACCAAACACAAAGGTAAACTCAAAATGGATTAAAGATCTAAAGGTAAGACCAGAAATCATAAAACTCTTGGAGGAAAACATAGGCAGAACAAAAATGACACAAACCAAAGCGAGATCCTCTATGACCTGCCTCCTAGAGTAATGGAAATAAAAACAAAAGTAAAAAAGTGGGACCTGATTACACTTAAAAGCTTTTGCATAGCAAAGGAAACTATAAGGAAGGTGAAAACACAAGCCTCAGAATCAGAGAAAATAATAGCAAATGAAACAACTGACAAAGGATAAATTTCCAAAATATACAAGCAGCTCTTACAACTCAATGCCAGAAAACAAACAACCCAATCAAAAAGTAGGACAAAGACCTGGGAAGATATTTCTCCAAAGAAGAGATACAGATGGCTAACAAACATGAAAAGTTGTTCAACATCGCTCATTATTAGAAAAATGCAAATCAAAACCAAAATGAGATATCACCTTACAACCAGTGAGAATGGCCATCATCAAACATTCTACAAACAATAAATGCTGGAGAGGGTATGGAGAAAAGGGAACACTCTTGCACTGTTGGTAGGAATGTAAATTGATACAGCCACTATGGAAGATGGTATGGAGACTCCTTAAACAACTAGGAATAAAACCACCATATGACCCAGCAGTCCTACACCTACACATATACCCTGAGGAAACCAAAATTGAAAAGACGGCTGTATCCCATTGTTCATTGCAGCACTATTTACAATAGCTAGAACATGGAAGCAACCTAGATATTCATCGACAGATCAGTGGATAAAGAAGTTGTGGTACATATACACAATGGAATATTACTCAGCCATAAAAAGGAACACATTTGAGTCAGTTCTGATGAGGTGGATGAACCTAGAATCTATTATAGAGAGTAAAGTGAGTCAGAAAGAGAAAGATAAATATCATTCTAACGCATATATGAAGAAGGCAATGGCAACCCACTCCAGTATTTCTGCATGAAAAATCCCCTGGATGGAGGAGCCTGGTAGGCTGCAGTTCATGGGGTCGCTAAGGGTCGGAAACGATTGAGTAACTTCACTTTCACTTTTCACTTTCCTGCATTGGAGAAGGAAATGGCAACCCAATCCAGTGTTCTTGCCTGAAGAATCCCAGGGGCGGGGGAGCCTGGTGGGCTGTCGTCTATGGGGTCGCACAGAGTCGGACACGTCTGAGGTGACTTAACAGCAGCAGCAGCAGTAATGGAGAAACAGATATAGAGAACAGACTTATGGACATGGGCATGAGAAGGTGAGATGTATGGAAAGAGTAACATGGAAACTTACATTACCATATGTAAAATAGATAGCCAACAGGAATTTGCTGTATGGCTCGGGAAACTCAAACAGGGGCTCTGTATCAACCTAGAGGGGTGGGATGGGGAGGGAGATGGGAGGGAGTTTCAAAAGGAACTTGATATATGTATACTTATTCTGAAAGAGATGGGAATACCAGACTACCTGACTGCCTCTTGAGAAATCTGTATGCAGGTCAGGAAGCAACAGTTAGAACTGGACATAGAACAACAGACTGGTTCCAAATAGGAAAAGGAGTATGTCAAGGCTGTATATTGTCACCCTGCTTATTTAACTTATATGCAGAATACATCATGAGAAACGCTGGACTGGAAGAAACACAAGCTGGAATTAAGATTGCCAGGAGAAATATCAATAACCTCAGATATGCAGATGACACCACCCTTATGGCATTAAGTGAAGAGGAACTAAAAAGCCTTTTGATGAAAGTGAAAGTGGAGAGTGAAAAAGTTGGCTTAAAGCTCAACATTCAGAAAACGAAGATCATGGCATCTGATCCCATCACTTCATGGGAAATAGATGGGGAAACAGTGGAAACAGTGTCAGACTTTATTTCGGGGGGCTCCAAAATCACTGTAGATGGTGATTGCAGCCATGAAATTAAAAGACGCTTACTCCTTGGAAGAAAAGTTATGACCAACCTAGATAGCATATTCAAAAGCAGCCATTACTTTGCCAACAAAGGTCCATTTAGTCAAGGATATGGTTTTTCCTGTGGTCATGTATGGATGTGAGCGTTGGACTCTGAAGAAGGCTGAGCACTGAAGAATTGATGCTTTTGAACTGTGGTGTTAGAGAAGACTCTTGAGATTCCCTTAGACTGCAAGGAGATCCAACCAGTACATTCTGAAGAACAGCCATGGGATTCTTTGGAAGGAATGATGCTAAAGCTGAAACTCCAGTACTTTGGCCACCTCATGTAAAGAGTTGACTCACTGGGAAAGATCCTGATTCTGGGAGGGATTGGGGGCAGGAGGAGAAGGGGACGACAGAAGATGAGATGGCTGGATGCCATCACTGACTCGATGGACGTGAATCTGAGTGAACTCCGGGAATTGGTGATGGACAGGGAGGCCTGGCGTGCTGAGATTCATGGGGTCGCAGAGTCGGACACGACTGAGCAACTGAACTGAACTGAACTGATGGATGATTCATATTAAGGTTTGACAGAAAACAACAAAATTCTGTAAAGTAATTGCACTTCAATAAAAAATTAATAAGAAAAAAAGAAAAGAACTGAATCATAAAGAAAAAATTTTAAGTGAAATGTTTTCCTGACATGTGTTTTCTCTCCAAACCCTAGAATCTCAGACATAGAGAATTTCCAAATAATTTTTTAAAGTATTCTTTTACATTTAAAACCATTTTTAATTAATTTTTAACACCAAAAACATTTTGTATTGGTGTATAGCCAACTAACAGTGTTGAGGTTGTTTCAGGTAAACAGCAAAGGGACTCAACCATACATATATATGTAACCATTCTCCTCCAAGCCTCCCTCCCATCTAGGCAGGCACATAACATTGAGCAGAGTTCCATGTGCTACACAAAAGGTCTTTGTGGGCTATCCCTTTTAAGTGTAGCAGTTTATACATGACCTTCCTCAAATCCCAAACTATCCCTTCCCTCCAGCAACCGTAAGTTTGTTTTCTAAGTCTGTGAGCCTCTGTTTTGTAAGCATGTTCATGTGTATCTTGTCTTTTTAGATTCCACATATAAGGGGTATTATGTGATAGTTCTTCTCTGGCTGACTTATTTCACTCATATATTCTCTAGGTCCATCCATGTTCCTTTAAATGGCATTATTTCATTCTTTTTAATGATTGAATAATATTCCATTGTATATATGTACCACATCTTCTTTATCCATTCATCTGCTGATGGATATTTAGATTGCTTCCATGTCTTGACTATTGTAAACAGTGCTGCAGTGAACATTGGGATGCATGTATCTTTTCAGATCACGATTTTCTCTGGATATATGTTTAGGAGTGGGATTGCAGAGTCATATGGTAGCTCTATTTTTAGTTTTCTAAAGAACCCTAATACTGTACTCCATAGTGGCTGTACCAGTTTACATTCCCACCAACAGTGCAGGAGTGTTCTCTTCTCTCCAAACCCTCTTCAGCATTTGTTGTTTGTGGATATTTTGATGATAGCCATTCTGACCTATGTGAAGTGATATCTCATTGTAGTTTTAATTTGCATTTCTTTAATAACTCCATTGGTAAAGAACCCACCTGCAATACAGGAGACCCCAGTTCAATTCCTGGGTCAGGAAGATCTGCTGGAGAAGAGATAGACTACCCATTCCAGTATTCTTGGGCTTCCCTTGTGGCTCAATTGGTAAAATAATATGCCTGCAATGTGGGACACCTGGGTTCAGTCTCTGGGTTGGGAAAATCCTCTGGAGAAGGGAAAGGCTAACCTACTCCAGTATTCTGGCCACAGGATTCCATGAACTTTATAGTCTATGCAGTCACAAAGAGTTGGACACAACTAAGTGACTATCAGTTTGTAACTAGCGATGCTGAACATCTTTTCATGTGTCTATTGACTGTCTGCATGTCTTCTTTGGAGAAATGTCTATTCAATTATTCTGCCCATTTTTCTGAGTGGGTTATTTATTTTGATGCTATAAAGTATCATGATGTTTGTAAATGTTGGAGACTAATCCCTTATTGGTCATATTATTTGCAAATGTTTTCCCCCAGTCTGTGGATTGTCTTTTCATTTTGTTCATTGTTTCCTTTGCTGTGAAAAAACTTTTGAGTTTAAATTTGTTTATTTTTTATTTTATTTCCATTATTCTGGGAGACAGATTGAAAACTATGTTGCTATGTTTTATACCAGAGAGTGATATGATTTCCTCTAAGTGTTTTAGAGTGTCCAGCCTCACATTTAGGTCTTTAATCCATTTTGAACTTCTTTTTGTGTATGGAGTTAAAGATTGGTTTAATTTCATCTTTTCACATGTGGCTGTCCCATTCTCCTAGCACCATTTGTTGAAGAAATTGTCTTCCCACACTGTGTAGTCTTGCCTCCTTTGTCATAGTTTAATTGACCATTCTGTTCATGGGGTTCTCAAGGTAAGAATACTAAAGTGGTTTACCATTCCCTTCTCCAGTGGACCACGTTTTGTCAGAACTCTATACCATGACCCGTCTGTCTTGGGTGGCCCTACATGGCATGGCTCATAGTTTCATTGAGTTAGACAAGGCTGTGGTCCATGTGATCAGATTGGTTAGCTTTCTGTGATTGTGGTTTTCAGTCTGTCTGTCCTCTGATGAATAAGGATAAGAGGCTTATGAAAGCTTCCTGATGGGAGAAACTGACTGAGGGGGAAACTGGGTCTTGTTCTGACGGGTAGGGCCATGCCCAGTAAATATTTAATCCAATTTTCTGCTGCCAGGAAAAATATCAGTAACCTCAGATATGCAGATGAAACCACCCTTATGGCAGAAAGCAAAGAGGAGCTAAAGAGCCTCTTTTTTTTTTTTCCAGATAAATTTTTATTTATTTATTTTTATTATTTTATTTTTTTTATTTTTTAAATTTTAAAATCTTTAATTCTTACATGCGTTCCCAAACATGAACCCAGTCACCATATGCAGTGATTTTGGAGCCCTTCAAAATAATGTCTGTCACTGTTGCCATTGTTTCCCCATCTATTTGCCATTAAGTGATGGGACAAGATGCCATGAACTTACTTTTCTGGATCCAGAAACAATGGCAACAGTGACAGACATTATTTTGAAGGGCTCCAAAATCACTGCATATGGTGACTGCAGACATGAAATTAAAAGACACTTGCTCCTTGGAAGAAAAGTTATGACCAACCTAGACAGCATATTTAAAGGCAGAGACATTACTTTGCCAACAAAAGTCCATCTAGTCAAGGCTATGGTTTTTCCAGTAGTCATGTATGGATGTGAGAGTTGGACTATAAAGAAGCTGAGCACCGAAGAATTGATGCTGTTGAACTGTGGTGTTGGAGGAGACTCTTGAGAGTCCCTTGGACTACAAGGAGATCCAATGAGTCAATCCTAAAAGAAATCACTCCTGAATATTCATTGAAGGACTAATGCTGAAGCTGAAACTCCAGTACTTTGGCCACCTGATGCAAAGAACTGACTCATTTGAAAGAACCCTGATGCTGGGAAAGATTGAAAGGTGGGAGGAGAAGGCGGTGACAGAGGATGAGATGGTTGGATGGCATCACTGACTCAATGAACATGAGTGTGAGTAACCTCTGGGAGTTGGTGATGGACAGAGAGGTCTAGTGTGCTGCAGTCCATGCGATTGCAAAGAGTTGGACATGACTGAGCAGCTGAACTGAACTGAATTGATCATAGGTGCATGGGCTTATTTTGGAGTTTTCTATCTTCCGTTGATCTGTATTTCTATTTTTGTGCCAGTACTATATTGTTTTGAAGACGTTACCTTTGTGTTATAATCTGAAGTCAGGGAACCTGATTCCTCCAATTCTATTTTTCATTTTCAAGATTGCTTTGGCTCTTTGGAATTTTTTGTGTCTCCATACAAATTTTGAAATGTTTTACTCTAGTTCTGTGAAAATTTATATTGACAATTTGATAGGGATTACATTGAATCTGTAGATTGTCTTGGGTAGTATAGTCATCTTGACAATATTGATTCTTCCAACCTACATAGTATATCTTTCCATCTATTTATGTCCTTGATTTCTTTCATCAGCATCTTGTAGTGTTCAGAGTACATGTCTTTTGTCTCCTTAGGTAGGTTTATTTCTAGGTATTTTATTCTTTGTGATGCAATGGTAAATGAAGTTGCTTCTTCAATTTCTCTTTCTGATCTTTCATTGTTAGTGTATAGAAATGTAATAGATTTCTGTGTATTAATTATGTAACCTGAATCTTTACTAAATTCATTGATGAGTTTTAGTAATTTCCTGGTAGCACCTTTAGGATCTTCTATGTATAGTATCATGTTATCTGCAACGAGTGACAGTTTAACCTCTTCTTTTCCAATTTGGATTCACTTTACTTCTTTTCTTCTCTGATTGCTATAGCTAGATCTTCCAAAACTATGTTGAATAAAAGTGGTGAGAGTGGACATTCTTGTCTTGTTCCTGATCTCAGAGGGAACACTTTCAGCTTTTCACCATTCAGTATGATGCTAGCTGTAATTTTGTAACACATAGCCTTTATTATTTTGAGGTATTTACACTCTATGACCACTTTCTGGAAAGTTTTTTTTTTTTTTTTTAATCTAAATGTGTACTGAATTTTGCCAAATGATTGTATGGTTTTTATTATTCAATTTATTGATGTGGTGTATCACATTGATTTGTGGATGTTGAAAATTTCTTGCATCCCAGGATGAAACTCATTTGGTCATGTTGTATGATCTTTTTAATGTACTGTAGGATACAGATTGCTAGTTTGTTGAAGATTTTTGCATCTTGTTCATTAGTGATATTGGCCTGTCATTTTATTTTTTGGTTGTATCTTTGTGTGGTCTTATTAGCTTCATAAAATGAGCTGGGAAATTTTTCTTCATCTGTGACATTTGGGAACATTTTCAGAAGGATAGGTGTTAACGCTTCAATAAATGTTTGATAAAATTTGCTTGTGAAGCCTTCAGGTCCTGGGCTTTTGTTTGTTCAGAGTTTTTTAATCATGGTTTCAATTTCAGTGCTTGTGATTGGTCTGTTCATATTTTCTATTTCTTCATGGTTCAGTCCAGGGGGACTGTACCTTTCTAGGAAATTATCCATTTCTTCCAGTTTGCTCATGTTATTGGCATACAGTTGTTCATAGTCTCTTAGGATCCTCTGTATTTCTCTGGAGTCAGTTGTAATTTCTCTTTCTTCATTTCTAATTTCCCTGATTTGAGTCCTCTCTCTCTTTTTCTTAATTAGTCTGGCTAAAGGTTTATCAATTTTATCTTTTCAAAGAACCAGCTTTGAGTTTCATTCATCCCTGTGATTTTTTTCTGCCTCTGTTTCTTTTATTTCTGCTCTCATCTTTAGGATTTCTTTTCTTCTACAACATTAGGTTTTGTTTGCTCTTTTTTCTCTAGTTGTTTTAGGTATAAGGATAGGCTTTTTACTTGAGACTTTTCTCATTTCTTGAGATAAGGTTGTACTGCTATAAGTTTCACTCTTAGAACTGCTTTTGCAGTATCCCATAAGTTTTGGACCATTGTGCTTTCATTTTCATTTGTTTCTAGGTATTAAAAAAAATATATTCTTGATTTCTTCAGTGATCCAATGGTTGTTTAGTAGCAAATTGTTTACCTGCCACATGTTTGTGTTACTAAATTTTTTTCTTGCAACTTATTTCTAATCTCATAACGTTGTGATCAGAAAAGATATGATTTTGATTTTCTTAAATTTGCCAAGCATGTGATCAATCCTGGAGAATGTTCTGTGAGCACTTGAGAAGAATACGTAGTCTGCTGCTTTTGGATGGAATGCTCTATAGATATCAATTAAGTCCAACTCATCTAAAATGTCATTTACAGCCTGCATTTCCTTATTGACTTTCTGTCTGAATGATCTATCTATTGATGAAAGTGGGATATTAAAGTTCTCCACTATTATTGTGTTACTGTTGATCTCTCCCTATTTGTTTGTTAGTGGTTGTCTTATGTATCAAGGTGCTCCCATGTAGGGTGCATATATAGATTTACAATTGTTATATCTTCTTCTTGGGATGAACCTTTGATCATTACGTAATGTCATTCTTTGTCTCTTATAATTGTCTTTGTTTTAAAGTCTATTTTGTCTGATAGTATTACTATTCCAGATTCCTTATGATTTCCATTTGCATGAAATATCTTCTCCCATCCTTTGACTTTCAGTCCATAAGTGTCTGTAGGTCTGAGGTGAGTCTCTTGTAGATAACATATATATGGGTATACCCAGCCAGGCTATGCTTTTTGGTTGGTACATTTAATCCATTTACATTTAAGGTAATTATCTATATATATATGATCCTATCATCATTTTGTTAATTGTTTGGGGTTGATTTTTGTAGTTCTTTTCCTTCTCTTGTAATTCCTGCATAGACAAGTTTCTTTAGCATTTGTTGTAAAACTGGTTTCATGGTGCTGAATTCTCTTAATTTCTGCTTTCTGGAAAACTTTTGATTTTTTCACCAAATCTCAGTGAGAGTTTTGCTGGGTAGAGCCTTCTTGTAGGTAGTAGATTCTTTCATTTCATAACTTTACATATATCATGCATTCCATTCTGGCTTGCAGAGTTTCTATTTTAAATCAGTTGATAAGCTTATGGAATTTCCCCTGTATATTATTGTGTGTGTGTGTGTTTTCCCCCTTGTTGCTTTTAAGAAGTGTGATTACTGTGTCTCAGTGTATTCCTCCTTGGGTTGATCTTGCATGAGACTCTGAATTTCCTGGACTTGCTTGATTATTTCCTTACCCATGTTGGGAATTTTTCAGCTATTATCTCTTCAAATATTTCTCAGGTCCTTTCTTTCTTCTCCTTCTGGGACCACTATAATGTGGATATTGGTGCATTTGCTGTTGTCCTAAAGGTCTCATAGAGTGTCTTCATTTCTTCTTTTTTCTGCATTCTGTTTTGCAACATTGATTTCCACTATTGTCTTCCAGGTCATTTATCCATTCTTCTGCTTTAGTTATTCTGCTACTGATTCCTTCAAGTGTATTATTAGTTCTTTAAAATTTCTAGGTCATTGGTAAACATTTCTTGCATTTTCTCCCATTATTTTTCAAAGATCAAGGATCATTTTCACTCTCATTGTTCTGAATTTTTTCTAGGAAGTTGCCTATCTCCATTTCATTTAGTTGTTTTTCTGGAGATTTATTTTGTTCCTTCATCTGGGATATAATGCTTTTTTTTTTTCATTTTGGTTAGCTTTCTGTGATTGTGGTATTAGTTCTAGAGGCTGCTTGGATTGTAGTTATTAATTCTTCTGTCTGTCCTTTTGTGGATGAGGTTGAGGCTTGTGCAGCCTTCCTGATGGGAGGGATTGGCTGTGGGGAAAACTGTGTCTTGCTCTGGCGGGCAGGGCTCAGTAAAACTTTAATTCAATTGTCTGCTCGCTGTTAGTTGTTTGGCCTGAATGACCCACTCCCAGAGTCTACAGGCTCTATGGTAGGGCTATTGATGACCTCCAAGAGGACTTATGCTGAGACATATCTCCAAGGACTCTTGCTGCCAGTTCCCCTGTCCCCATGGTGGGCCACTGCCAACGCATGCCTCTGTAGGAGACCCTCAGACACTTACACGCAGGTTTGACTCAGTCTTCTTTCCCCTAGATCCTGGTGCACACAAAATTTTGTTTGTGCCCTCCAAGAGTGGAGTCTGTTTATCCCAGTCTTGTGGAAGTCCTGCAATCAAATCCTGCTAGCCTTCAAAGTAAAATTCCTTGGGGATTCCCAGTCCCTTGGCTATATCCCCAGGCTAAGGAACCTGATGTGAGGTCTAGAACCTTCACAACAGTGTGAGAACTTATTTGGTATTATTGTTCTCCAGTTTGCAGATCACCCAACTGGTGGGTGTAGAATTTGATTTTATCATGATTGTGATCTTCCTACTGTTTTGTCACAGCTTCTACTTTGTCCTTGGATGTGAGCTATATTTTTTTCGGTGGGTTCCAGTATGTTCCTGTGGATGGTTGTTCAACAGCTAGTTGTGATTTTGGTGCTCTGGCTGGAGAAGGTCAGCACAAGTCCTTCTACCTCCCTTTTATATTCTGATTCAAGCATATGCAGTGCAATCTTACTCAAAAATTATCCAGAAAAGTTGAAGTTTTGGGTAACCATACACTGCATATAGAAGAAAACTGTAACAACCAAATATTTATTTTTAATTTTCATCTCATTTCAGTAACTTGGTAGTTCATTTGAAAAATCTTTGTAGTGTTTGGAGTTCTAGATTCTATTTGATTCATGGAGATGCTACTTCTGCTTTACTGCTATGTTACTAGAAAAATATTTATGATTCAAGTAAATACCTCATAAATAGTTTTATATAAATAACCCTAATAGGTATTTTATAAAAATATGCAGTCTTATAGATAGTATAAGAGTGCATCCAGTAAGTTTTAATATGTCTTTTGCTTTTAAGATTTTATAAAAATCAATAAATAAAATAATGGGGAAAATGTTTTTATACTTTTTGAATACTGTAGTGGTTATTAAACAACCATAATGCAAGACTTGAGTACTCTGAATGAAGAATATAATATATCACCATAGAATATTATGGCAAATTAATCATGTAGTAAAATATTTTTCAATAAAGAATATTGTTTTATTCTTATAGTTCATGACAGTATAAGCTCATAAATTGGGCCTTATTAACTGTAAAATGATCTTTTGATTCCTTTTAATAATAGAAATCCATTTCAATATAAATATCACATGTATATTAAAAAGATGTAAGAAAATAATACAGTATTTCTAACTGTAATTGTTTAGTGACACTTTATTAGACACCATTAACTTTTGATTGATGTGTGTTTTTATAAGATTTTTATCCACAGTGAGAGAAAATTACATTTCCAATTTAAAAAGATAATTTTTCATTGAATAAAAATCAAACTATGTTAGTATAAATGAAAAAGAAAACAAAATGAATTACTTTGTAGTAATAATGAATATATAACACCATTTTGAAAAGTAGAAGCAGCAGCTCTCACTCTTTAAGAAGTTAATTTTTATTTCTTGAAGAAAAGTGTAAGTGAATAGAGCACTTGTGGTTTATCAATTAGCTATTCTGGTTATTCTTTCCAAATATATCTAGTATCTACAAAGTACTGCTGCCTTAGAAATCCCATGAAAGTGTGACATTTTACAGTCTCCATGCTTCGCATGAAGTTAGGTGTTAGGTTGTGACCAATTTCATTTCCAGTTTAAAATGTGAGAAGGGATATACCACAGTCAATTTTGGACTGTACACTCTCTCACACAATCCTCCATTTTCTCTCTTGGCTCCTCTGCTGACACCTCCTGCACTATGCAAAAGGAGATCTACAGAGCAAAAAGAACAGATAGAGGGGATATGCCTTCTAATCATAACCATGTGATATTGAATAGATACTGACAGTTGAACAATCAATTTTCAGTGCTAATTCACTGAGAATTTTATCTTTTAATACAACAACTAGCATTATGTATCCAAAGTCTATGTTATTTCATTGTTATTCAGTCGCCTAGTCATGTCCAACTCTTTGTTACCCCTTGGACTGCAGTATGCCAGCTTCCCTGTCCTTCACCATCTCCTGAAGCTTGTTCAAACTCATGTCCATTGAGTCAGTGATGCCATCCAACCATCTCATCCTCTGTTGTCCCCTTCTTCTCCTGCCTTGTATCTTTCCCAGCACCAGGATCCTTTCCAATGAGTTGGTGCTTTGCATCAGGCGACCAAAATATTGGAACTTCAGCTTCAGTGTCAGTACTTCCAATGAATATTCAGGGTTGATTTCCTTTAGGATTGACTGGCTGGATCTCCTTGCTGTCCAAGGGACTATCAAGAATCATCTCCAACACCACAGTTGGAAAGAATCAGTTCTCCAGTGTCCAGCCTTCTTTATGGTTCGACTCTCATATCCATACATGACTACTGGAAAAACCATACCTTTGACTATCTGGACCTTTGTCGTCAAAGTAATGTCTCTTTTATAATATGCTGCATATGTTTGTCATCTTGGTTTGCTTTTCTTCCAAGGAGGATATCTTCTAATTTCACGGCTGCAGTCACACTCTACAGTGACTTTGGAGCCCAAGAAAATAAAAATCTTCTACTATTTCCATTGTTTTCCCATCTATTTGCCATGAAGGGATGAAACTGGATGCCTTGATCTTTGTTTTTTTAATGTTGAGTTTTAAGCCAACTTTTTCACCCTCCTCTTTCACCTTCATCAAGAGGCTCTTTAGTTACTCTTTGCTTTCTACCATAAGAATGGTATCATCTGCATATCTGAGGTAGTTGCTATATCTCCTGGCAATCTTGGTTCAAGCTTAGGATTCATCCAGCCCAGCCTTTCCCATGATGTATTCTGCATATAAGTTAAATAAACTTGGTGACATTATACAGCCTTGACATACTTCTTTCCCAATTTTGAACCAATCTGCTGTTACATGTCCAGTTCTAACTGTTGCTTCTTGACTTGCATACATATTTCTCAGGCAGCAGGTGAGGTGGTCTGGTATTCCCATCTCTTTAAGAATTTTGCACAGTTTGTTGTGATCCACACAGTCAAAGGCTTTGGTGTAGTCAATAAAGCAGAAGTAGATATTTCTCTGAGACTCTTGCCTTTTTAATGCTCCAATAGATGTTGGCAATTTGCTCTCTGGTTTCTCTGACTTTTCTAAATCCAGCTTGAACATCTGGAAGTTCTCAGTTCATGTACTGTTGAAGCCTTGCTTGGAGAATTTTGAGCATTACTTTGCTAGTGTGTAAGATGAGTGCCGCTGTGCAGTAGTTTGAGCATTCTTTGGCATTGCCTTTCTTTGTGATTGGAATGAAAACTGACCTTTTCCAGTCCTGTGGCCACTGCTGAGTTTTCCAAATTTGCAGGCATATTGAACCCAGCACTTTCACAGCATTATCTTTCAGGATTTGAAATAGATCATCTGGAATTCCATCACTAGCTATGATATTTTAAGGAAAGTTTAGTGAATATATACATTTAGAGGTCATTTTAACGATGATATAAAATAAAGGGAAAATATAAAACTTCCTCTTACTCTCATATTTTTAATAAGTTAATTAAATAATAATATGCAGTCTTGGAAACACTTTTGATATGTTTTCAATTTAGCATCACTAATAAAGAAGAATTAATTGGTTTGCAAAGATTCAGACACGATTGAGCACCTAAACTGAACTGAACTACTCTTAAGTTGGCAATGCCAAAGAATGCTCAAACTACCGCACAGTTGCACTCATCTCACATGCTAGTAAAGTAATGCTCAAAATTCTCCAAGCCAGGCCTCAGCAATTCGTGAACTGTGAACTTCCAGATGTTCAAGCTGGTTTTAGAAAAGGCAGAGGAACCAGAGATCAAATTGCCAGCATCTGTTGGATCATGGAAAAAGCAAGAGAGTTCCAGAAAAACATCTACTTCTGCTTTATTGACTATGCCAAAGCCTTTGACTGTGTGGATCACAATAAACTGTGGGAAATTCTGAAAGAGATGGGAATACCATACCACCTGACCTGCGTCTTGAGAAACCTATATGCAGGTCAGGAAGCAACAGCTAGCATTGGACATGGAACAACAGACTGGTTCCAAATAGGAAAAAGAGTATGTCAAGGCTGTATATTGTCACCCTGCTTATTTAACTTATAGGCAGAGTACATCATGAGAAATGCTGGGCTGGAGTAAGCACAAGCTGGAATCAAGATTGCCAGGAGAAATATCAATAACCTCAGATATGCAGATGACACCACTCTTATGGCAGAAAGTGAAGAGGAACTAAAGAACCTCTTGATGAAAGTGAAAGAGGAGAGTGAAAATGTTGGCTTAAAGCTCAACATTCAGAAAATGAAGATCATGGCATCTGGTCCTATCACTTCATGGCAAATAGATGGGGAAATGGAAACAGTGGCCGACTTTACTTATTTTAGCTCCAGAATCACTGCAGATGGTGATTGCAGCCATGAAATTAAAAGATGCTTACTCCTTGGAAGAAAAGTTATGACAAACCTAGACAGCATATTAAAAAGCAGAGACATTACTTTGCCAACAAATGTCCATCTAGTCAAGGCTAGCATGGATGTGAGAGTTGAACTATAAAGAAAGCTGAGCGCTGAAGAATTGATGCTTTGGAATTGTGGTTTTTGAGAAGACTCTTGAGAGTCCCTTGGACTGCACGGAGATCCAACCAATCCATCCTACAGGAAATCAGTCCTGGGTGTTCATTGGAAGGACTGATGTTGAAGCTGAAACTCCAATATTTTGGCCACCTGATGTGAAGAGCTGACTCATTTGAAAAGATCTTGATATTAAGGAAAGATTGAAGGCAGGAGGAGAAGGGGATGACAGAGGATGAGATGGTTGGATGGCATCACCGACTCAATTGACATGAGTTTGAGTAAACTCTGGGAGTTGTTGATGGACGGGGAGGCCTGGCGTGCTGCAGTTCATGGAGTCACAAAGAGTCGGACACGACTGAGCGACTGAACTGAATTGAGGATTATTTTGTATACTTGAATGCTATTTTTAGCCTTCAAATTTACCTAATCATAGATGAGTCTTCTACCAATTCAAAGGTAATTTATAGTAAGCTACCGTTGATAGAGTCTTCAATTTAAGAAATTATTTATGGTGACAGAGGATGAGATGGCTGGATAGCATCACTGACTCGATGGACGCGAGTCTGAGTGAACTCCGGGAGTTGGTGATGGACAGGGAGGCCTGGCATGCTGAGATTCATGGGGCCGCAAAGAGTCGGACACGACTGAGCGACTGAACTGAACTGAACTGGACTGAGGGAATTACACAATGTGGGTTTTTTGCATGAGAAATAATAAGCTTACCATGTATTGTATGTGTAGAAATGAATCTGGGATAGATGAAAACAATGGTTTTAATGGCAGCCTTTTCAGTAGGATTTTTTTTTTTTTACTAGAATTTTTAAATGTGATATTTTAGGCAAAATAACAATATATTTTTCTGTTTTGTATATTTTTGTTTTGTTCATAGAGAAAAACTCAATACACTTGTACATCTACTTCAAGGCATAATGTTATGAATGTTCTTTAAGCACAGTGTAATCTACTCAGCCACTAATACATACTCATAATACACAGCATGTCTAATATATATAATGCTGTTCAGTATATATTATTTTATAAATATCATTTATATAACCTTGTTTATAAAGGCTTATCAAAGTAACTAAGTAACAAAGTAAGAGTAACTAATAGATGTATATCCTAATCCAGCCTTGTGGTGAGTAGGGCAAATCATACTTGTGTCTTAATTAGATAGAGAAAGGGACAAAATGTGCTCTAATTTAAAAACAGCACTCTCCACGGTGGGGGGAAAGATCTTGCACCAGGCAATTAGGCATATTTCCATTACTGCAATGGCTCAAAAAAATGATCTCAGGCACTACTAAAATGAAAGTTCTTCAACATAAACATTGGTCAAACAATGCTTTTTATTATGGGTGATGCAGAGAATAAAAGCTACATAATGCCCATATTTATCTTCCAAAAAGTTCTGTAGTTTTTCTACTATACAGATAAATTATTTTTTAAAAAAGCTTTTGTTTTCACACTTTACTATGAGTTTGAAGTCTAATTATAATATAGTCTCTTTTTCTATTTAAATGTGTCAGTTTTCATATTATGACTTTCACACCTGTACTAGCTAAGATTAAACAACCATGTCATCTGAGACCACCCATCAACTAAACTGTGAAAATTAATTTCAATTTCACCTAAACTCAACTCCATGCTGCTTTTCTATTACTCCCATACTAGGATATATGTGACTTTCACTTAACAAATGGCTTATTTATTATTGAAGACAACATTCTAAAGAGTTGTGGTGACAAACTCTATCTCATATTTCTATATAGCTTTAATAAACACATTTTAGGTTTGAAGAAAGAATATTATAAAATTTTCATATTTCTTTGACATATTTAACTGAAAACTTCCAAATAAGTTTTATCTTAAACTCTAAAAGTTATTAATACTAGCTGGCAATATGTATCGTAATATTATAAATAAATATTATTTTTAGGAAGATTTTTAAAATAAATGAAGTAAGCACTGACAAAACTAAAAGAAGAAATTTAGAGAATCTACAATCACAGTTGTGTGATTGTAGATATTATTATTGTAGATTGTAATAATGCTGTCTTTGGATATTGATAGAACAAAACCAGACTGATAGTACCAGGAAACTACAGCTCAATAAGTGTGTGTCTGTGTACATGCACATATGTATGAATATGTCTGTAAAATATTTAATAAAACAGTTTTTAGAACCCACCAGTATAGAAAATTACATCATGACCAAATTGAATTTATTCCTGGAATTCAGATTGTTTTAACTTTGAAAACCAATCAGTGAAGTACATTATGTTAATAAATCAGAACAAAAGCAATCATTTCATTAAATGCAGATAAATCATCTGACAAAATTCAGTATACATGATAAGAATTGTCAGAAAACTCAGATAAGAGGATCTCCTTCAACCTAATAAGGTATAACTAAAATATTAAATAAATAAAGCTGGCATTATACGTAATGATAAATATGAAATGTTTTCTACTTAAAATCAGGAACAAGTCAAGTATGGATACCACTGTTTCTAATCAGTGTTGTATTATGATCTTGTTAGTGTTAATCACTCAGTTGTGTCCAGCTCTTTGCAATCCCATTGACTGTAGCCAACCAGACTCCTCTGTCCATGGAATTCTCCAGGCAAGAATACTGGACTGGGTAGCCATTCCCTCCTGAAGGGGATCTTCCTGACTCTTCCAGATTCTTTACTATCTAAGCCACCAGGGAACTCCACCATGATCCTAGACAATGCAGTAAGCCAGAGTGAGTGAAAAGGAGATTGGGAGGGAGAGAAGGGGAGAGAGAGAATGGTAGAGGGAAAGGGAGACAGAGACAGGATGCAGATTGGAGCAAAAGAGCAAACCACTTTTGTTTACAGAGGATGTGATCAAGTATGTGAAAAATTCTAAAGAATCTATAAAATGTTACTGGACCTAATAAACTGTAACATGGTTTATCATGTCATAAAATGATAAGCAGTTATATATATAAATGAGTAGAACGTAATATTTTAAAAAAGAAACTATTGGTTAGATTTTAATGACATGAAGTATTTAATAATAAATTTAATAACATATGCTTCCCTGTGGCTCAGCTGGTAAAGAGTCCACCTGCAATGCAGGAGACCTGGCTTCAATCCCTGGGTTGAGAAGATCCCCTGGAGAAGGGAAAGACTACCCACTCCAGTATTCTGGCCTAGAGAATTCCATTGACTGTAGTCCATGGGGTCACATAGAGTCAGACACGACTGAGCAACTTTCACTTTCTTTCACTTTAACAACATATGTGTGCAAACTTCCTAAACTGACAACTATGAAATTCTGTTGATAGAAAGAAACAAACGCTGTAATAGGCCAAGAGTTGTACTGTGTTGTTTGATTGGAAGAAGACTCAATATGGTTATAATGTGATTTATCCTCACACAGATAATCTATATACTATCTGCAATGCAAACAAAAATTCCATCAAAGTCTGTAGAAATCAACAAGATTATTCCAAAATGTGTATGGAAATTATAAGGACACAGTTTAGTCAAAACAGTTTTGAAAACAGAACAAATTTAGAGAACTAACACTACCGAATTCACTGGCATACTATAAAACTACAATAATCAAGGTAGTGAATTACTGGTATAAAGATAGAAATGGATCGATGAAACACAATAGATAGTCCAGACATAGTCCCACACTTATACAGTCAATTGATTTTAAACAAGCAATTCAATGAAGGAAAGGCTCTACTTTTCCATAAATTGTGCTGGAAAAACTGGCATTCATATAGGCAAAATAAACCTGGAAACACACATCAAAACATACACTAAAATTAGCTTGAGAATAGTTCACAGAACTAAATTTAAAAGCTAAAACTATAATATTTCTAGGGGAAAACAGTGGTGAAATCTTTTGACATATTAGGTTATGAAAAGATTATGTTTAACCAGGCCATAAAAAGCATGAACTATTAAAAAATTGTTAAAATGTTGTCATCAAAATTTAAAGCATCTTCTACTTGAGAATGTTCTTTTATGTACGTCTACGTATGTGTGTGTATACATATATTCAAACTTGTATCTAGAACAATCTTACAATGTACTAATAGCACAACTAATCCAGTTATATATAGGCACATATTTGAACAGATATTTGGCAAAAATATGTATATAATAGCTAATATTTGTAGAAAGATATTCCATACAACTAATCATGGACAAAATTAAAACTAAAATGAAATATTAATATAAACCCATTAGAATGACAAACATTTAAAAGTTAGGAGTGTCTTTTAAAAAGGATAATTTGACCATAAAACCTAGTAATCTTATTGATATTTATAAAGAAGAAATGAAAATATATGCCCATAAAAATGAATATATAGTAGATGAGTCCACTGATATGAAATTCTAAAACTATCAGAACTAATCTTTTTAATAAAAGAAATGAGATCACCACTATCCTGGCCCAAGCGAGTGGTGGGGCAACAGAAGAGTGGTGGTGGTTTTGGGACATACTCTTGAAATGGTTGAGAAATAATTAAATATTCATGTTAAAGGTTTTGTTTCAGCTTTATTTCTTCTTTAGTGATTACTTGGGTATATAAATATGTCACTAACATACACACACACACACACACACACACACACACATATACTTACATGAAATGGGTTTACTTGGCTCAAACAATGTTACCTGTATAAAATGTCAAACTGACCAAATCTCACAGGATGTTTTCAAAAGATTCTGTATTACAACATTTGAAAAGCAAAATTTTATCACTCTAAAAGAAAGAGAAAAAAAAAAGACTGGAAAAAAGACAGGGAAGAGCAGATTCTTTTTACTTTCTTTTTAATTATTTAAATTATTTAAAATTTTTATTTTTCTCTTTTTATTTATTTATTTCAATATAAATTTATTTATTTTAATTATAAGTTAATTACTTTCCAATATTGTATTAGTTTTGCCATACATCAACATGAATCCTCCACAGGTGTACACGTGTTCTACATCCTGAACCCCCCGACCACTTCCCTCCCCATACCATCCCTCTGGGTCATCCCAGTGCACCAGCCCCGAGCATCCTATTCATGCATCGAACCTGGACTGGCGATTCATTTCATATATGATATTATACATGTTTCAAAGCCATTCTCCCAAATCATCCCACCCTCTCCCTCTCCCACAGAGTCCAAAAGACTGTTCTATACATCTGTGTCTCTTTTGTTGTCTCACATACAGGATTATCGTTACCATCTTTCTAAATTGCATATATATGCGTTAGTATACTGTATTGGTGTTTTTCTTTCTGGCATACTTCGCTCTGTATAATAGGCCCCAGTTTCATCCACCTCATTAGAACTGATTCAAATGTATTCTTTTTAATGGCTGAGTAATATTCCATTGTGTATATATACCACAGCTTTCTTATCCATTCATCTGCTGATGGACATCTAGATTGCTTCCATGTCCTGGCTATTATAAACAGTGCTGTGATGAAAATTGGGGTACACGTGTCTCTTTCAGTTCTGGTTTCCTCGGTGTGTATGCCCAGCAGTGGGATTGCGGGGTCACAAGGCAGTTCTATTTCCAGTTTTTTAAAAGACTCTCCACACTATTCTCCATAGTAGCTATACTAGTTTGCATTCCCACCAACAGTGTAAGAGGGTTCCCTTTTCTCCAAACCCTCTCCAGCATTTATTGCTTGTAGACTATTGGAGAGCAGCCATTCTGATTGGCGTGAAATGGCACCTCATTGTGGTTTTGATTTGCATTTCTCTGATAATGAGTGATGTTGAGCATCTCTTCATGTGTTTGTTAGCCATTTGTATGTCTTCTTTGGAGAAATGTCTTTTTAGTTCTTTGGCCCATTTTTTGATTGGGTCGTTTATTTTTCTGGAATTGAGATGCAGGTGTTGTTTGTATATTTTTGAGATTAGTTTTTTGTCAGTTTCTTCATTTGCTCTATTTTCTCCCATTCTGACAGCTGCCTTTTCACATTGCTTATAGTTTTCTTTGTTGTGCAGAAGCTTTTAATTTTAATTAGGTCCCATTTGTTTATTTTTGCTTTTATTTCCAATATTCTGGGAGGTGGGTCATAGAGGATCCTACTATGGTTTATGTCAGAAAGTGTTTTGTCTATGATGACCCATTTACTGGAGACTTGGAAAATACAGGACAAAGTTATATATATTTAAGAATGGAGTTTTAATCAGAAAATTATTGATTGATTATATTATTTGCAGCCAAAGATCGAAAAGCTCTATCAGTCCAGTTCAGATCAGTCGCTCAGTTGTGTCCGACTCTTTGCAACCCCATGGACCACAGCACTCCAGGCTTCCCTATCCAGCACCAAATCCTGGAGTTTACCCAAAATCATGTACATTGAGTCAGTGATGCCATCCAACCATCTCATCCTCCCTCATCCCCTTCTCCTTCTGCCCTCAATCTTTCCCAGCATGAGGGTCTTTTCAAATGAGTCGGTACTTCCCACCAATGGCCGAAGTATTGGAATTTTAGCTTCAACATCAGTCCTACCAATGAACACTCAGGACTGATCTCCTTTAGGATGTACTAGTTGGATCTCTTGGCAGTCCAAGGGGCTCTCAAGAATCTTCAACAACACCAAAACTCAACAAAACATCAATAAAAACAAGACCAGGAACTGACTGTGACTCAGATAATGAAATCCTTATTGCAAAAGTTCGACTTAAGAAAGTAGGGAAAACCACTATGCCATTTAGGTATGATCTAAATCAAATCCCTTATGATTATACAGTGACAAATAAATTGGTTATATCTGATAGACAAAGTGCCTGAAGATGTATGGACGGAGATTCATGACATTGTACAAGAGACAGGGATCAAGACCATCCCCAAGAAAAAGAAATGCAAAAAGGCAAAATGATTGTTGTTGGAGGACTTACAAATAGCTGTGAAAAGAAGAGAAGTGAGAAGCAAAGGAGAAAAGGAAAGATATACCCATTTGAATGCAGAGTTCCAAAGAATAGCAAGGAGAAATAAGAAAGCCTTCCTCAGGGATCAATTCAAAGAAATAGAGGAAAACAATAGAGTGGGAAAGACCAGAGATCTCTTCAAGAAAATCAAAGATACCAAGGGAATATTTCATGCAAAGATGGACACAATAAAGGGCAGAAATAGTATGGACCTAACAGAAGTAGAAGATATTAAGAAGAGGTGGCAAGAATACACAGAAGAACTACACAAAAACTATCTTCATGACCCAGATAACCACGATGATATCATCACTCTCCTAGAGCCAGACATCCTAGAATGTGAAGTCAAGTGGGCCTTTGGAAGCATCACTACAAACAAAGCTAGTGGAGGTGATGGAATTCCAGTTGAGTTATTTCAAATCCTAAAAGATGATGCTGTGAAAGTGCTGCACTCAATATGCCAGCAAATTTGGAAAACTCAGCAGTGGCCACAGGCCTAGAAAAGGGGAGTTTTCATTCCAATCTCACAGAAAGGCAATGCTGAAGAATGTTCAAACTACCACACAATTGCACTAATATCACATGCTATCAAACTAATGCTCAAAATTCTCCAAGCCAGGTTTCAACAGTACATGAACCACAAACCTCCAGATGTTCAAACTGTATTTAGAAAAGGTAGAGGAACCAGAGAACGAATTGGAATGAGATTCAAAACCCATTGGATCATCGAAAAAGCAAGACAGTTTCAGAAAAAAATCTACTTCTGCTTTATTGACTACACCAAAGCCTTTGACTGTGTGGATCACAAAAATTGTGAAAATTTTTTTAAGACATGGGAATACCAGACCACCTTACCTGTCTCCTGAGAAATCTGTAAGCAGGTCAAGAAGCAACAGTTAGAACTGGACATGGAACCACAGACTGGTTCCAAATAGGAAAAGGAGTATGTCAAGGCTGTATATTGTCACCCTGCATATTTAACTTATATGCAGAGTACATCATGCAAAATTCCGGGCTGAATGAAGCACAAGCTGGAATCAAGATTGCCAGGACAAATCTCAATAACCTCAGATATGCTCATGACACCACCCTTATGGCAGAAAGCAAAGAAGATCTAACAAGCCTCTTGATGAAAGAGAAAGAGGAGAGTGAAAAGGTTGTCTTAAATCTCAACATTCAGAAAACTAAGATCATGGCATCTGGTCACATCACTTCATGGCATATAGATGGGGAAACAATGGAAACAGTGAACGACTTTATTGCTGGAGTCTCCAAAATCATTGCAGATGGTGACTGCAGCCATGAAATTAAAAGATGATTGCTCCTTGGAAGAAAAGCTATGACCAACCTACACAGCTTATTAAAAAGTAGAGACATTTCTTTGCCAACAAATGTCCATCTAGTCAAAGCTATGGTTTTTCAGGAGTCATATATGGATGTGAGAGTTGGACTATAAAGAAAGCTGAGTGCCAAAGAACTGATTCTTTTTAAATGTGGTGTTGGAGAAGACTCTTGAGGATACTTTGGACTGCAAGGACATTCAGCCAGTCAATCCTAAAGGAAATTGGTCCTGAAACTCCAATATTTTGGCCACCTTATGCTAAGAACTGACTCATTCAAAAAGATTCTGATGCTGGGAAAGATTGAAGCTGGGAGGAGAATGGGATGACAGAGGATGAGATGGTTGAATAGCAACACTGTCTTGATGGACTTGAGTTTGAGTAAGCTCTGGGAGTTGGCTGATGGACAGGGAAGCCTGGTGTGCTGCAGTCCATGGAGTCACAAACTGTTGGACACAACTCAGCGACTGAAATGAACTGAACTGATGCCAGCCTATCCCTTCTCCAGCATGTCGAGAAGATCTGCTGGAGAAGGGATAGGCTACCCACTCCAGTATTCTTGGGCTTTGCTGGTGGCTCCACTGGTAAAGAACCTGCCTGCAATGTGGGATACCTGGGTTCCATCCCTGAGTTGGGAAGATGCCCTGGAGAAGGGAACAGCTACCCACTCCAGTTTTCTGGCCTGGAGCATTCCATGGATTGTATAGTCCATGACGTTGCAAAGAGTCAGACACGAATGAGCAACTTTCACTTTCACACCCTTCCCTTAAACCCCATTACTACTACTACCACATCTGTACACTAAGGAGAGAATGGGTGGAGAGATCTTTAAATGCAACATCAGAGAGACCATTTAGAGAGCTTGGTTTGATGTTGTTATGGGTTGAATTGTGTCCTCCAAAAAAATGCATTGCAATGTTAATCCCAGGTAGTTATGAATGTGATCTTACATGAAAACAGGGTCTTTGCAGATGTAGCCAAATCAAGATGAGGCTATTAAGGTAGTCTCTGATTCGATAAAACCATTGTCCTTAGAAAAGGAAAAGACACGCAAGGAGGGAATGCCATGGCATGATAAGAGGAAGAGATAGAGATTGAAGTGCTGCCAGTGTAAGCCTAGGAATACGAGTATTGCTGTCAAGCCACTAGAAGCTAGAAAAAAGCACAAAAACATTTCTCCCGAAGATTTCTGATTTCTAGCCTTCAGAATAGTGAGACAAATTTCTTATGGTTCTTAGTCACTCATTTCGTGTTTCTTTGCTGGGTCAGACCTAGGAAACAAAGATATTTTCATTAGACGAGAAATTTCATAGAGGAAACCTAAGAGGATGAGTTAGTTTGACTAGGTGTTACAATGATTGGAGTAAGGAGCAGATTGCTTCTGTGTTGGATTCAGATCCTACTCTTATATTTAATCAGGTCAAAGACCATATAAATGTTTCTTGTGGACCATCTATTGTTCATTTGGCAGATAACCAGGGTGCAGTTAAGTCCTGTCCAGGTCAAGAGAATTGTCCTCCTAGAAAACAAAGAAATTGTATGGAGTATACTGCTGGAAAGCTAGACTCTGGAAAAGAATTCCCAATGAAAGGAGTGCATGGTCGATATTAAGTCAGTGGTACTTTAGCAGATGGGACCAGAATGAACAAAGGAGAAAAGGAGTAAGCTTTAATGATTAGTAAAGCATAGAATATTTTAAGCTCTTTCATGAAAGTAGCCATCATTAGTAATTTTATGTATCATTTTCCTTATTTTTGCTCTGATCCTCCAGGGCTCAGAAATGGCAGGTAGTATATATCAAATGAAGAGAACAGGGAAGAATAAAAGTTCAAACTATTTGCTCCTCTGACAAGGCAAGGGCCTGTCTCTAACCTGCGCTTGTTAGGCTAAGAGCAGAAAAAAATCTTTATGTTTAAAGTGTTGAGTGGCATAATATATTCTTTTTCATATCTTTTCCATCATATTTTTCTATAAGATATTCTATATAGTTCCCTGTACTGTACAGTAGATCCTTGTTATCTATCTTATATATAGTAGTACATATCTATTAATCTCAAACTCATAATGTATCCCTCTTTTTCCCTCTGTTTTCCTCTTTGGTAACCATAAATTTGTTTTCCATGTCTGTGAGTCTATTTCTATTTAATAAATAAGTTCACCTGTATCTTTTTTAGATTCCACATATACGTGCTATCATATGTTTGTTTTTTTCTGCCTGACTTACTTACACCTAGTATGATAATCTCTAGGTCCATCCATGTTGCATTATTTCATTCTGTTTTATGGTTGAGTAACATTTCCTTCAGGGCTTCTCAGGTGGCTCAGTGATAAAGAATCTGCCTGCCAACATGGGAGATATGGGTTCTCTAAGATTGCCTAGAGAAGGAAATGACAACCCACTCCAGTATTCTTGCCTGGGAAATCCCATGGACAGAGGGTGCCTGGAGGGCAACAGCCCATGGGGTCGTAAAAGTCAGACATGACTTGGCAACTAAACAGAATTTAATTATATATGTGTGTGTGTTTGTGAGTATGGGGGTGTATGTCACATCTTGTAAATCCATTCATCTGTCAATGGACATTTAGGTATTTAGTTTCCATGTCTTGGCTATTGTAAACAGTGCTGCTGTGAATATTGAGGTACAATATTCTTTTTGATTTTCCAGGTGTATAACTAAGAGTGGGATGACTGGATCATATAGCAAATCTATTTTTAGTTTTCTAAGGAGCCTCCATACTGTTCTCTCTAGAGGCTTCAGCAGTTTACATTCCCACCAACAGTGTAGGGGAGTTCCCTTTTCTCCACACCCACTCCAACATTTATAATTTGTAGATGCTTTGATGTTGGCTGGACTGCTAATGTGATATGATACCTTGTAGTTTTTGTTTGCATTTCCCTAATAATTAGCAATTCTGAGTATCATTTTATGTGCCTGTTGGCCATTTGTATTCCTTCTTTGGAGAATCAATGTTTAGTTCCTCTCCCCATTCTTTGTTTGGGTTGTTTGCTATTGAATTGTATGAGCTGTGAGCTGTTCATACATTTTGGTAATAAAGCCCTTATCAGTCACATCATTTGCAAATGTTTGTAACCATTCTATAGACTATTTTTTTCACTTTGTTTATGGTTTCCTTTGCTAATGAAACACATTTAAGCTCAATTAGTTGCCATGTGTTTATTTTTGCTTTTGTTTCTATTATTCAAAGGGATGGATTCAAAAAATATTGCTGTGGTCTATGTCAGACTGTTCTGCCTGTTTTCTTCTAGGAGTTTTACACTATCCAGGCTGACATTTAGGTCTTTAATCTATTTTGAGTTTATTTTTGTATATGGTGTTAGGGAATGTTATAATTTCATTTTTTAGCATGTAGCTGTCCAGTTTTCCCAGCACCACTTATTGAAGAAATTTTCTTTTCTACTTTGTATATTCTTGCCTCCTTTGTTGTAGATGAATTGACCATATGTGTGTGAGGTTATCTCTGGGCTCTCTATTCTCTTCCACCAATCTGTGTCTGTTTTTATGCCAGTCCCATACTGTTTTGCTTACTTTAGCTTTGCAGTATAGCCTGAAGTCAGGGAGCATGATTCCTCCAGCTCTGTTTTTCTGAAGATTGTTTTGGCTATTCAGGATCTTTTGTGTTTCCATACCAATTATTTTTTTGTTCCCATTCTATGAAAAATGCTGTTGGTAACTTGATATGTAGTGCATTAAATCTGTAGATTGCCTTGGGTAGTATGGTTATATTAACAATATTGATTATTACAATCCAAGAATACAGTAATACCTTTCCAGGAATTTATCTTGTCTTCAATTTATTTCACCAGCATCTTATAGTTTTCAGAATATAGATCTTTTGCCTCCTTAGGTAGGTTTATTGCCAGGTATATTATTCTTTTTGATTCAGTAATAAATGGAATTATTTCCTTAATTTCTCTTTCTGCTATTTTGTTGTTAGTGTATAGATAAGCAACAGACTTCTGCATATTAATTGTGTATCCTTTAACTTTACTGAATGCATTGCTTAGCTCTAGCACTTTTCTGGTGACATCTTTAGGATTATATACATATATTATCATTTCATCTGCAGTGACAGTTTTACTTCTTCTTTTTCAACTTGGATTCCTTTCGTTTGTTTTTCTTCTCTATTTGCTGTTGCTAGACTTCAAAAATTATATTTAGTAAAAGTGGCTAGAGTGGGCATTTCTGATGTTAGAATGCTTTCAGTTTTTCTAAATTAAGTAAGATGTTAGCTGCAGGTTTGTCATATCTTGACTTTATGCTGAGTATGTTCCCTCTATGCCTGCTTTCTGGATACTTTTTATCACAAAGAAATGTTGACTTTTATCAAAAGCTTTTTCTGCATCTATTTATATAATCATATGTTTTTTATTCTTCAATGTGTTAATGAGGTTAATCCCATTAATTAACTTGCAAATACTGAAAAAATGCTTGTATATCTTGGATAAATTACACTTGGTTGTGGTGTATGATCCTTGCAAAGTATGGTTAGATTCAGTTTCCTAGTATTTTGTTGAGGATTTTTGCATCTATGTTCATCAGTGATATCAGTCTATAACCTTTTTGTGACATCTTTGTCTAGTTTTGGTGTCAAGATGATGGTGGCCTCACAGAATGAGTTTGGGAGTGTTCCTTTCTCTGAAAATGTTTTTGAATAGTTTCCAAAGAATGAGTGCTATTTTGTTTCTAAATATTCGATTGAATTCACCTGTGAAGTCGTCTGGTCCTGGATTTTTGTTGGGAGTTTTCAAATTACTGATTCAAATTCAGCAGTGGTAATTGATGTGTTCATATTTTGTTTCTTCCTGGCTCAGTCTTGGGAGAGCGTACTTTTCAAGTATCTGTCCATTTCTTTTCCATTGCCAATTTTATTGGCACATAATTGCTCATAGTAGTCCCTTGTGATTCTTTGCATTTCTGTAATGTCAACTGTAACTTATCTATTTTGATTTACAATTTTATTGATTTGGACCCTCTCCTTTTTTTTTTTTTTTTTTTTGGATGATTCTGGCTGAAAGCTTATCAGTTTGTTTTTTTTTAATCTTTTAAAAGGACTAGCTTTTAATTTCATTAATCTTTTCTATTGTCTTTTATTTGCTATTTTATTAATTCCTACTCTGATTTTTATTTCTTTCCTTCTATCAAACTTTGAACTTTGCTGGGTAGAGTTCTTGGTCACAGGTTTTCCCCTTTCATGACTTTGAATATATCATATCAGTCCTTCTATCCTGCAGAGTTTCTGCCAAAAAATCAGCTAAATAACCCTATGGGAGTTTTCTTGTATATTATTTGTTACTTTTCTTTTGTTGCTTTTACTATTCTTTATCTTTAATTTTTGTCATTCTAATTACAATGCATCTTGGAGTCTTGCTCTTTGGATTCATCTGAGTATCTGTGTTTTTTAGACTTGGGTAACTGTCCCTTTCCCAGTTTAGGAAAAATTTCAGCTTTTATATTTTATTTATTTTATATATATATATATATTTATTATTTTAACAGAAAAATTGCCCAGGAAATTTTTAGGAAATTTCCCAGGAAAAATTGAGGAAAATTTCCCAGGTTAGGAAAAATTTCAGCTATTATATTTTATTATTTTATATTTATTTATATATATATTATTTTGTATTTTATTTACTTATAATAAAATATTTATTATATTTTATTATTTTATATTTCAGCTATTATATTAAATAGATAAATAACATATATTTCAGATATGTTCTTAGCCCATTTTTTTTTCTTTCTCATCTCCATTTGGAACCCTATAATGCAAATATTAGTGCCCTTGATATTGCAGTAGATGTCTCATGTCTTCCTTTTCATTCTTTTTTTCCGTTCAGTGGCAATGATTTCTATACTGTCTTCCAGCTCACTGGTCCATTCTTCTTTATCATTTAGTCTGCTATTGATCACTTCTAGTATATTTTTCATTTCAGTTATTGTATTTTGCATCTCTGATTAGTTATTTTTTATATTTTCTAGCTATTGGTTGAAAACTTCTATCCTATCATTCTGTGCATCCATTATTTCCCCAAGTTCTTTGATCATCTTTACAGTCATGATTCTGAACTCTTTTCTTGGGTAAACTATCTTTCTTCACTTAGTTCTTCTGAGATTTTATCTTATTCCTTAGTCTAAAACATGTTCCTCAGCTGCTTCATTTTGTCTAAGTTGCTACTGGTATTTTTTTGTATATAAGAGCCATCCCACATTTTTGTGTATGTATGTGTCCCTGCAGCACACTCCTCTGTCATCACCCAAGTTATATGCTCTAGGGATTCCCCCTCAAAAGGTTGTGTAGGTACTTCTGTTTTGGTGAGCTAGGTGGTCAGTCTTGACAGGCTTGGTTGACCCTTATCCTGATTGGTTGCCAGGACCTGCCTTGTGCAGACGGTGCTGGCTGCTAGTAGTGAGACTGCTGACTGAAGAACCCCAGGGGGCTCTGAGGCTAGTGCTGGCTCACTAGTGGGTAGAGTCAGGGTTCAGAAGACTCTGGTGCTACTTCCTTCCACCACATGCAGGTGAAACAAGGTCCTAGGGTTAGTGCCAGACTACTTGCAGACAGAGTCAGGTCCTAGAGTCAGGCCACAGGGCTCTGGGCTCCAGAGCACATATTTGATCCTTGAGGAAGGGAGGGCCTGTTTCTGGAAGAGTTGGGTATGAGGTCATGGTTGTCACAAAGCTTGTGTTGATCTGCTAGTGGACAAGGCCAGTGCCCCACTGGTCCCAGGTGAGGGTGGAGCCTGCTGTGTAGTCTGGGTCCCAGGCTGCTGGATTGTGGTTTCCTTCCATCTGGTGTCTGCCCCCTGGTGGGTAAGGCTAGTCTAGAGGCTAGCGCAGGTTTCCTGATGGTATAGCAGAGCCTGCCCACTGGTGGGTCAAGTTGGGTTTTCGCCCTCTGGTGGGCAGGGCTGTGTGAAGAAGCATGTCTGGAGAACTTAGGAAATTTTTAGGCACCTGTCTGATGATGACTGGGGCTGTGTCCCCATTCAGTTAGTTGTTTGACCTGAGGTGTCCCAGCACTTCTGCTCATAGGCTGTTGGGTGCAGCCGGATCTTGGTGCTAATGACCCAATAAAGCAGCTGCCAGTAGCATGTTTATACTGTAAAATCAGCTCACAAATATGGTTGCTGACAGTGTCTATGTCTCCAGGATGAGCCTCGGCCACCCCTCACCTCTCGAGGGGACTCTTTAAGACCAGCAGGTAAGTAACTACATAGGTTCTTCTCATATTACTACTTTTGCCTGAAGTCCCAGTACACATGAGATTTTATATAGACCCATTATGAGTAGATGGGTCTATTTCCGATAGTTTTTTGGTACCCCCCAAATTAAGCCCTGCTGACCTTAAAATGGGCTTCCCTGGTGGCTCAGAGGTTAAATTTTGGGAGTTCTTTCAGTGCAGGACTCCTGAGCTGGGGAACTGAGTCTGAAGCTCAGAACTCTTACTCCTGTGGGAGAATTTCTGTGATTTAATTATTCTCTAGTTTATGGGTAACCCGCTTGAGGGGGACTTGATTGTATTGAGAGTACACCCTTTTTACCTGTCTCACTATGGTTCTTTCTTTGTATCTAGCTGTAGAAATTTGTTTTCATAGGCTTCAGTCTTTTTCTTAGATGGTTTCTCTGCAAGTAGTTGTGGTTTTGTTATGGTTGTTGAGAGAACTCAAGGTCTTTCTACTACACTGTCTTGGCTGATCCTTTCTTTCCGCAAATATTTGTACAATGAATTTTGATTTTAATTCAAAATATGTTTCAATTTGCCTTCATATGTCTCCTTTGTTCTATGTGATGCTTAATTATCAGATTTATGTGTATTATCATATATCTTTCTGTTACTAATTTCTAGTTTAATTCCATTATGCTCTGTAAACATACTTGGTATAATTTTTGTTCTTTTAAATATCATGAGGTTTGTTTTATGACTCTGAATATGATATACCTTAGTGAATATCCACTGTATACTTAAGAGGTATATTAGTTATATTTTGCTATATATCAAATTACCATGAAACTTAAAATACACACTTATTTTCTCATAGTTTGTATGGGTCAGGTATCCAGGCAAAACTTAGCAAAGTTTTCTATCTCAGGATCTGTCACAAGTTGTAATCAAAATGTCATTTCATTGCAGTCATCTGAATCTCAAGAATTCATGTTCAAACTCATATGGTTATTGGCAGAATTAAATTCTAATCAGGCAGTTAGACTGAGGGCCTGTGTTCCTTACTGGGTTTTGGCCAGATGCTGTCATCAATTCATTGTCCCATGCATCTCTCCACTATAGCAGATTGCTTCATCAAACTATGCAAGCCAGCAAGGCTGTACAGTGATGGAAGTCATTCTTTTTAACCTAATCTCAAAAAAGAAATCATCACATTTTCTGTATACTATCCCGTAAAAGAGAGCTAGCCCACTCTTAAGCAGAGGGTCTTATACTAGAGCTTGTTTATTACAAGATCAAATCACCACTTCCTTCCTCCTCACTCTGTACCCCAGGAAGTGTCCCTGGAGAGAAATACAGTGGTCATAATCTACCTCAGGCTTACCTTGTGTGTTTCCCTTCTTTCAGTGGTAAAAGTTCCTCAGTTCTTCACGTATAATGCCTGGAAACTGTTACCTCATATCTTTTCTTCAGTGTTATCATTACTTTCAGCTATAGGCAAGTTTTGCACATGGTACTTTGTATTCTTGATATCATATTTCTATGTATTTGAGAACTATTCATTTTATTGCTAAGAATCCTGTATATTTTTTATACAGTCAGTTGTGTGAATGCACACCTGTTTTTTATTACATAAAATTACTTTCTCATTTATGAATGTTTGACATTTTCCCCAGGAATTTGCTTTGAGAGTAGTAATCTATGGAAATCTTTATACTGTGTCATGGAGTACATAGGAAATAGTTCCCTTGAACAGACACCCAGACACCTTTCAGTTACATTCCTAGAGAGAAGGGCATGCATAGATTCTTAATTATAAGAGCATGTTAAACTGCAGCACTAAACTTTTTAAAAGTGGCTATATAATTCTCTCATTATGAATGGATTCCAGTGGATATATATTCTCTTCAAATGTGTTATCATCAGGTTTATTTTTCATTATAATCTTTCAGATTTTGCTAATAACATGAGTATACAATATTATACTAACATTGCTGTGATTTTTATTTCCTTGAACACTAATGAGCTTGAACATCTCTTCATATGTTCTTGGCCATGTGCATGTCCCAAATAGATAGATAGATATAGATATCTGCAGGTCAACATAGATATTTAATGCCATTTTTTCTTAGAATATTTGTAATTTTCTTAGTGATTCATTTAATTTCCTCATACATTTTGATACTAGTCTGATACTAATCTGTTTTGATATGTGTCTTGCAAATATATTCATCCAGATCATGGTAAGTATTTATTTAATAATGAATAAATAAATATTAAATTAAAATACTTGTTCAGATAGTGGATTTTGCATGCAGCAACTGCAAAAATTTGGCAAAGTCTTTTAATTCCTTTGAATTTTTATTTTCCATGTTAAATACTTATAGTACCTATTTTAACAGTTTTTATTTCTTACTATATTTTATTATTTAAGTTAGTGACGAACTGAGATGGTGCAGAAATTTAAAGGTATTTTATATCAGTAAATTATTCCTCTCATGAATATCAAATAACACATAGATAAATACATGCATACATATATATACATATACATACATAGATATATCAAATGAAAAATATTTTAAGAATAAGATAAATCTGATTTTATTTTATGTCTGCCATTCTACCACTTGACTATATAGCAAGTTATTTTTCTGACATCGAAACTAAATGATATTTCTTAATAAAGTATGTACTTTAACGTTTTTAACCATGAAAGTGTTCTACATTTACACATTCTTTCTTGTGTTGTATTCTTAAAATTCTACTTCAATATCTGAGATTTATCAGCGTTTAAATAGGGATAAGAATTGATTTTATCTTCTCTTTGTAGTACAACCCTGTCCAACTTCTGCTGCCTCTTCTTTCAAAGAAACATACCTGTGTCCAGATGTAAAAGTGCCTACTTTCTAAGTCCAGTCACTGAGCTGCAACTAATACATATAACTCACCAAAGGGAATTTCACCCTTGACAAAACCACATATAACTTTACTTCTACATATTGTCTTGATCTTTATCTCTTCATTTAATTTCACCAATTATCAAAGCATAAACAACCTCATACTTTATTATTTGAGAGTTTTTTAATATAATATTTTGTCAAATAAAATTATATATATAAATAGATTTATATATGTGTTTTAATATAACCATGAAACATATAGAAAATAAAATTTAATTGGCATACAATTTTGAATTAAATTTTAATATCTTATTCTTTAATAAAAGTGACATATCGCTGCTGAATTATATTAATTTCAGATTTAGTTTTGGAATTTTGTCAAAGCTGTTCAATTGCACTATGTGTTGCTAGCCCGAAGGCAATTGATAAATTGCTGGACTTAATCCAGAAGAAAATGCAGGTCATGTTAAATATATCATTTTGTTAGACACATGGTATTATTTTAGCTGTATTTACTTTAACAGTTGGACAGGACTGTCATCCTATTTAAACTAGAATGATTTGAACAAAAACATTTGACATATCAGTGCTACTGCTCACAATATCCTATAAATATCCTAGATTTTTCATAAATTTACATGAAATATTTAAATATCCTTGGTTAACACCTCTTCATACGATGGTCACAAAAGGGAGAGAACAAAGTTTCAATGTAAGATAAATATAGTTAACATCCCAATGTCACCTTAAGTTAAACAAGCTTTACTAGTAAGGTCTGTTTTCTCAATGACCCAAAGAAAAGAGCCAGATTGGAGTGGAAAATGCAGTATTATGCTGTCGCAAATATAAACATGCTCTCATTCATTCTACAAATCAATTTCTGAAAAGCACAGTCCCAGTTATTAGGGATGTATAACAAATCACTCAACAACTTGGTGGCTTAACACAGCAAAAGTCATTTTGCTTAGGACAGATTATCTGCTGTACTCTGCATAACCTAAGGTGTTTTGGAGAATGGGACTAGAATCATGAAGGCGTGCTGAGAACATAAAAGAACACCTGGGGGATAGAACTCTTGGATTTCCTCAGGCAGCTCTAACTCCGTGTGGCCTCTTCATGTGGTCTCTCCAGGATAGTGATTTCAGTGTAATCATATTTCTTATATTCCAACTCATGGCTCCTCAAACTCTTGTTCAAGAGAATAGGCCTATATGTAAGGCAAGAATAGAAACATAGACATTGAGAATAGAATCGTGGACACAGCAGGGGAAGAAGATGGTGGGATGAATTGAGACAGTAGCATTGAAATGTATATGTTACCACATGTAAAATAGATAACTAGTGGAATTTGCTGTACAACACAGGGAGCTCAACCCGTCTCTGTGACAGCCTCGAGGGGTGGGATAGGGAGTCGGGTGGGAGGGAGGTTCAAGATGGAAGGAATATATGCATACTTATGGATGATTCTACTTGTATGATAGAAACCAACAGAATATTGTGAAACAATTATCCATAAATTAAAAAAAAAAAAAAACTTGTTAAAGGAGAGTCAAGTAGAAACCTTAGAAGTCACATAGCACCACTTTCATTATCATATATTGATCAAAACTGTTCCAGGGTCTACTGTTTCAAGAATAGAATATATAGACCTTCATCTCTCAAAAGAAGGGTATTAACATGAAATGATAAGAAAAAATAAATATATATATTTGTTAGTGTGTACATTTTTAGAAAATATCATCTGTCTTAAGCTCCAAAGTAGAAAAGATAGATGCCGAAAGAAGAAAAAAAATTATAATTGCAACCTAGTCTAAAGGAGAAAATAAGATAATCAGGATCAGCAGTAGGTCATAGATGGAAGCCTCTAACTGAAAGTATGGCAGGTCCAGGAAGATTTTGATAGGCTGCTAGGATGAGAAAATTACCCAGAATTGACTGAGAAACACAGCAGTGACACCGCTTCAGCTTGTATGCCTTGTGCCTAAACGCCTTGAAGAGAAACTAGCCTCAAAAAACAGGGGATCCACAGCTGAGAGCTGAAATGATCTTCTACCTTGAATGTATTATTTCATATGGATTAATTAATGGGGGAAGACAGTAGATGCTTCCCTTCTGTGAAAATAATAATTATCATTTAGTTGCTAAGTTGTGTCTGGCTCTTTTGTGACCACATGGACTGTAGTCCACCAAACTCCTCTATCCATGGGATTTCCCAAGGAAGAATAAGTGGAGTGTGTTTCTATTTCTTCCACCAAGGGATCTCCCAAACCAGGGATTGAACCTGTATCTCCTGTTTGGCAGGTGGATTCTTTACCAATGAGCTGCTGCTGCTGCTACTAAGTCGCTTCATTCGTGTCAGACTCTGTGTGACCCCGTAGACAGCAGCCCACCAAGCTCCCCCGTCCCTGGGATTCTCCAGGCAAGAACACTGGAGCAAGTTGCCATTTCCTTCTTCAATGCATGGAAGTGAAAAGTGAAAGTGAAGTTGCTCAGTTGTGTCCGATTCTTTGCAGCCCCATGGACTGCAGCCTACCAGGCTCCTCCGTCCAGGGGATTTTCCAGGCAAGAGTACTGGATTGGGGTGCCATTGCCTTCTCCGTACCAATGAGCTACCAGGGAAGAGAATAACAGTCTGCCTAAGACACCATTGAATGGGGTGGAGAGCTGCTATTTAATGCATGACTTATACTTCATGCTTTAAAGTGTTCAGGCTGATCCAGCTGAGTACACTAAAACATTCCTTTTCTATTCATGGATTTTAAAAAGTCTTTCCCTTCTTAGCCTCTCCAGATTATTCATTGAACCTGTACATTTCACTTTGTCTGCCTTTTACAGACCCATCTTTTCTGATCCTGTGCTTTCTTTCCACCTGCCTCTCCTGTGGCTTCAAACCAACTTTGCCATCAGTTTTGTCCCAAGAGCATGGGCCAGGTCCTGCACTCTGATATCCAACCCTAAATATTAGAATCCCATTGCAGAAACTGGCTCCTGAGCTCCCATTTCAAGAGTAAATAACCAGAAGTTTATAAAACACACTGTTATTCCATCAAATTCTCCTAATTATATCATTTAGGGTCATTATTATTATCTTCATTTAGAGTAAAGAAGGGCTTATGATTTTTTAAATCATATATTATGTAAATAATGTCATGAGAATTCATTTATCCTAACCCTAAAATAGACTTCTCTACACACCACAGGAATCACTCTGGTATTTTGATGCTGCTCAAGCCTTTAGTATTTCTGAATGTATACATTAATACCTGAATTTATCAAGTATATCTTAGTTGCACATATCTTTCTTGCCAAGATTAAGATTGAGATTTAGCTTATAGCATATATAGTCTTTGATATGTACTGGGTACTTCTATAAGCATTTTAGATGCATTGCTCACTTAATGATGACAGCAACACTGTGAGGGAGTTAAATTTAAATATATTAGGGAAGAGTAAGCAGGGTTTTTTTTTTTCTCAAGTGTACATCATACATTTATTACCAACAATATTTTTAACTCCAAAATTGGGCACAGGGATTAAAAGTAAAAATCCATTGCACTGTTAGTAAAGCATAACTGGTAACTTTCATAAAATATGTACAAACTTTGATACAAATTTATCAAGCCTTCAAATGGCCTGGTTACAAATATTTATAGTATATATATAATATGTACAGATATGCATAATATGTATGTATAAAATGCAAACTTAGACATTCTGTTGCGAGATTTACTGTCCTTACCCATGATGTGATATTGTTTCAATCCAACCAAAGGTCTCCTTACAACTTTAGCAAAGTGCTTTCTTATGTTAACAGAAAAGAATCAAAGTTGAAATGTTTAAATAAAATCAATTTTACATGTTATTAAACTTGATTCTTAATGTATGACTTGAAAGACTATTTGTCAGAAAATAATTTCCTTCCATTTGACATTATCCACTGGATTTAAGGTTAAAACACATATAATAACATGCACACAAGCAAAACATGAACTTTCATACTTATACCAGAAAAATATATTTTTTCTAGTTCTTACCATAAAGGGCATAAGTCTTACCATAAAGGGCAGCAATTCATAAATCTCAATCTTAGCCAAAAAATGTATCTTAAATATTATTTCTTCATGTTAAATGGGATATATTAACTTAAGATTAAAAATGTGATTTGCTCTATGGATTTAAATAATTAAAACAGTAATTATATCAGTGTAATAATGTGAATCATTCAATATTCACACCACCATCCATAATTTCTAAAATTATCTATGTAATTTAAGGCAAGTTAGTTCTATCCATTACTAATTTAAAATGTTGTTCCTATTCCGATTATTTCAATTTGCTAAATTTTCTAGTAGAAAAGTGGACAAAATCCTTCATGTAAATAACAGTTTAGCATTTTGTTAGGTTGGTGCAAACATAATTGCAGTTTTGGACCATGAATTTTAAATCATAACTAGGTTCAAACACAGCTTTATAAATCAAAATAGGAACCATTACAATCAACATGTTTGCCAACAAGAAATAAGTTTGTTAATTCTTGTAATGTAAAACTACGTGCTTTAGGATTTGACAAACTCTTGGAAAGCATTTTCTGCCTCCACCTGGTGTGTAAGCATTTTCCCTGCAAAATATTGTTGAGATCCTTGAAGAAGCAGTAATTGGTTGGCAAGAGGTCAGGTGAATACGGGAGATGAGGCAAAACTTCTTAGTCCGATTCATTCAACTTTGGAAACACTGGTTGTGTGACAAGCTGTGGAGAATTGTCATGGAGAATTGGCCCTTTCTGTTGACCAGTGTTGGCTGCGTCGCAGTACTCGGGGCATCTCATTGATTTGCTGAGCATACTTCTCAACTATAATGGTTTTGCTGGGATTCAAAAATCTGCAGTAGGTCAGATGGGCAGCAGACCACCAAACAGAGACTATGACCATTTTTAGATGCACATTTGGCTTTGGGAAGTGGTTAGGAGCTTCTTGCTCCAACCACTGAACTGCTCGTCTCAGGTTGTTGTATAAAATACATTTTTTTTGCATGTTACAATCCCATTAAGAAATGGTCCTTTGTTGTTGCATAAAGTAAATGAAGACAACTCTTTGAAACAACAACTATTTTTGATTTTCAGTCACATCAGAGGCACCCACCCACTTTTCAATTTTTCACCTTTTCAGTTTGTTTCAAATGACAAGCGACCATAGAATGGTTGTTGTAGAGTTCTTTAGCAACTTCTCATGTTATTGTAAGAGGATCAGCTTCAATGATGGCTCTCAATTGGTCGTTGTCAACCTCCAATGGCTGGCCACAAAGCTCCTCATCTTCAAGGTTGTTGTCTCATTTTCAAAATGACCACTGCACTGTACATTTCTTAGCAGTTCCTGGGACAAATTTGTCGATGTTGCAAGTTGCCTCTGCTGCTTTATGTCCTATTTTGAACTCAAATAAGAAAATCGCTTGGATTTGCTTTTTAGTCTAACATTATTTCATAGTTTAAAATCAATATAAAATGCATAGCAAGTAGTAAGTCATTAGCAAAAAACAAAGTGAGAAATGTGCATTAAAATGATGTATAACATAACCACATTTAAGAATGTATTCCAATATCAAGGCGAAGTTCAACAGTGCTAAACCACAATTACTTTTGCACCAACCTAATGAAAATATTTTTTCACTGTTCTTGAAGCTGATAATTTAAGTCACTGCTCATACTGACTCTTCTTTAAGTATTTAGACCAAGTCATTTCTATTGTGTTCAAGCTTTTCCCGTCTCAAATAATCTTTTATAAGTTTTGCTCCTTTTGCTTTCCCCCCCTAGAAATGTCATTTTATATACTGTATTTTATCAGTTGCTTCTTATGTGCTTCCTTATATATTAGGTACATTATATCCCTCCATCAAGGAGCTCTGGGTATTGGACATACTCAAGACTGCAAAGAAAAAATTGTTCCTTAACCCTCTATAGTACAGGTCAAATTAGGCATAGTGTTCTTTTTTATGCAAATCATTAAGACTTTAATGGAATGCTCATCTATGTACAATGGGAGAAATTTTGGATAAGTTACCTGTCATGGTAACCTTGCCCACCTTGTAACCATAGTTAAATCATTACTTATCTTCTGTCACCTCAAGATCCTAGTATCTGTATTGATGTCAATAGGCATATGTCGTGTCCCTCACCCCTTAAAATATACATTGTATATGAAATGTATGTATATGTATGTAATGAATGCTAGTGACCATCTCTCCCATACATTTAAGGCTTTAGAGAAAATACTATCTTCTGGGCCCTCTTGGAAGACATATTTATTAACAGGTTAATAGGTTATACATGACCACTTTGTGTGGACTTAAAGACTTAAAGGGTTAGTTACTTAAAGACAGCTTTAGTATTTAAACTACTTTCTGTCAACATACGAGGTTAATAATTCAAATTATTTTCCACTCTAGAAAAGACAGTCTAGAATAAATAGCAATTGAACACACATTGATAATTTCAATCCAAGTTAATATTACACACTTCTGTCTTTGGAATCACCCTTAGAATCTGTTACTGAAATCTATTGCTCATATTTTTATCAATGCTGCCACAGTAAGAAAAAAAAATACCTAAAATTCAATGGCTTACAAAGAAAATAATTATCAATACTCATGTTCAAAAACATGATCATGTTCTTCATGGACTGTGAGTCAGCTGTGTCTCTACTCCGTGTGCAGACTGATTCCAGGACAAAGACTGAAGCAGGAGTCAGTATTCAATAGTTTCTGTTCTTATCAGTGGACAGAGTCAATGTATGAAGTTCAGTCATACACAGTAAACAGTTCTACTTAATATGGTACACTTTGGGTTTTCCCATTTTGTATGGAGAATTACAAGTCATGTGTCCATGCTTAACAATAAGGTGAGGAAAGACAGTGAGGATGTTGACGTGTAATCCTATCAATGAGGACTGACCAAATAATTTTTTTAGATAATATTCAACAGTAAAATGCCAAATCTTGTGAATATTTCCATGCGCTTGCTGGAAACTGATTATAGTTAGAAACTGGGTTAAAACAGTATGTGTTTATGTGGGTATATTAGGCATATTGACCTCCTTCTATTAGACAATTCCCTTAAGCAAGGAAAGTCAGTATTTTGAGGAAGAGGGGACTGCCACAATAGACAGAGATATGACAGCTTACACAGTGGGTAAGGAAAGCTTAATGAGTTTATGAATTCAGATAAACCTGAGTCCTCTGACCCTTTCCATATAGTGCATTCCTATTCTTTGAGTCCCACCCTTTCTCTATCAATTCCCTGAATTTCATGTGAGACACTTCATGAGATTGTCAATCTGATTAATACTGTAATTTGGAAGCCTACATAATATTTTCTTTTCTTTTTGATATTATGGCATTCTAGGTTCATATATAAGAAATTGCCTAAAATAATGGGAAGTTTGTACTATGGGATAAAATTTTGGAATTAGAAACTTAAAGTTCTCGTTTTCCTCCTCAGTCTTGGAATTAGTAATAACTACTTCACCACAGTGATGGCAAATTAGTCACAGCATTCTATAACAGCAGCTAAAAGTTCTTGATAAATTTTATCTTTGCTGGTTAATTTATTTTAGGTCAAAATAAGTGATAATTTGACCAATTACAATTTTTAAAAACTTTGAGATTTCAGAGACAAATTTCTTAGGTTATTAGTGTGAATTTACTAGCCTTGATTCCAATTCACTAATCTATCATTCCTTGAGTCACCACAACCCCTCAGATTACAAATTTCTGTATCATAGAATTTGGTTTCAAACAACAAGATCTTCCATTGAATAATTATCTCAAAGTAATTCCTTGAGGAAAATTTGATGGTGAGCACGCTTGCAAGGAAAATGACAGCATGAGATTTGCAGTCGTGTCCAACTCTCTGCAACCCCATGGGGTGTAGTCAGGCTCCTCCGTCCATGAGATTTTCCAGGCACGAGTGCTGAAGTGGATTGCCATTTCCTTCTCCAAGGGATCTTCCCGACCCAGGAATCAAACCCAGGTCTCCCACATTGCAGGCAGATGCTTTACCGTCTGAGCCATCAGGGAAGTCACTCACACGTGCAAGGAAAATGACAACATGAGATTTGCAAAACAAACAAGGATTTAGCATAAATCAAATCTGCTGAATACGTTAATGTTTCCGTTGCTAATAGAGCACGCCTCAAATTATACTGCTATGACAGCCCCAGTCTTTGCAATCGACTGCTGTACCCAATAATTTCTTACTTGGAAACTCGATGTTGTGCCATTGAGTCTCTGCTACCAGACCCAGCTAAAATGAACTCTTCCTTTAACTTCTATATGTTGATAATTGTATATTCAATTTCACTGCCAGATATACCTAAGTTTAAACACTGGTGTCTCAGGTCCAAGAGACTATGGGAAAGAGAGGATCTTGTTTTCCTATAAGAAGAAGTGTATCTAGTCAATACTCAAAGTGGAATATAATCCAAACTGGAAGAGAGTTTAGATGCAGAGCAACAAAAAGCAGTGACATTTATCCATTTATATACCAACTTATCACTAACCACAGAAAAATTATTTCAAACAGATATCTCACATAATAATAAGGCAGCTTCTGATACTTGGGATAAATACTTCATAGTATAACTCAGACAAAATTATGTTTTGTTTTTATAATTAAATGTTTATTGTAACACAGCCACAACCATTATTTATATATTGTCTATGAAGATCATGGCATCTGGTCCCATCACTTCATGGGAAATAGATGGGGAAACAGTGGAAACAGTGTCAGACTTTATTTATTTTCTGGGAAGGGGCTCCAAAATCACTGCAGATGGTGACTGCAGCCATGAAATGAAAAGGCGCTTACTCCTTAGAAGAAAAGTTATGACCAACCTAGATAGCATATTAAAAAGCAGAGACATTACTTTGCCGACTAAGGTCTGTCTAGTCAAGGCTATGGTTTTTCCTGTGGTCGTGTATGGATGTGAAAGTTGGACTGTGAAGAAAGCTGAGCACCGAAGAATTGATGCTTTTGAACTGTGGTGTTGGAGAAGACTCCTGAGAGTCCCTTGGATTGCGAGGAGATCCAACCAGTCCATTCTGAAGGAGATCAGTCCTGGGATTTCTTTGGAAGCAATGATGCTAAAGCTGAAACTCGAGCACTTTGGCCACCTCATGCGAAGAGCTGACTCATTGGAAAAGACTCTGATGCTGGAGAGATTGGGGGCAGGAGGAGAAGGGGACGACCCAGGATTAGATGGCTTGATGGCATCACGGACTCGATGGATGTGAGTCTGAGTGAACTCCGGAGTTGGTGCTGGACAGGGAGGCCTGGCGTGCTGTGATTCATAGGGTTGCAAAGAATCGGACGCGACTGAGCGACTGAACTGAACTGAACACAACATTGCTAATAAAATTTCTGTATGAATGTTAGCAAATAAACACATTTCACAAATTAAAAAGAACACGGAAATGAGCGCTCAGAAATGAATTGCTCCAGAGATTGAAATTATTTTTTAAAAACATTGATAGTTTTAGCTTTCAATAAATTAAGGTGATAGCTATCTAGGTGCAGAAGTTTTGTAGACAGCTTATCTGAGTAAGGCACTTCAGACATAAAATACATTGTCTTTGTCTTTAAATGGACATCTTAAGTTTGTGAAGGTTTACTTACTCACCAACCTGTTATTTTCCCTACATTACCTTTCCTTTGTACTTTAATTTTCTGTTTTTCCTGTTTTTGAAGCTACCGGTTTGAAACAAATATAATTTTATATTTCCTATAGTGCTAATTCTGTTCCACCAAGAAAATGCAGCCCAAACAAAACTTTCTCTATCATTAAGCAACAGTATTTTCTCTTGAGCTGCAAACTACAAAGTGATATAGAAAACAGCAGAAGCTATAAATTTAGGGCAACTGCAATTTTCAAACAGTTTCCATAATAACTATCCAGAATGCTTCCTTTGTTTCCTGTGTTACCACCAGTGTTTGTATAAAGATTATATTTCTCTATTGATCTATTTCCTCAAATGAATGATAGTGTTTTTTTCCCTCTCTTGAGTGGTTTGGCAGTGGTTAGTTAACAAATGATATGTTAATCCAAAAATATTTTTTGACAAAAGCCTAAAATAAACTTAAGAATGTTTTGATAAGCCATCTGCAGAGCCAGAGCTCTACATAATCCAAACTCTGCAGTGTTATTTTTCAAAATTTCTGCTAAAATTGAATTGCAATCAAAGTGCCCTGATGGCTCATCTTAGGGAAGAAACAGAAGATGCAAGTAAAAACCCATCATTTTCTCTAAAATAAAATCTTAAGGAGTCAGGTGTTTGACAAGTATTATTTAATGACATTTTCTAATGTTACAAGTAAACATTTTGTCAATCTTCTTTACTTAGTATGTCAATTTAAGTGTATTAACACTAGCATAAATATGCACTTAAATGTGTTATTTTTTAAAAGATGAAGAAAGAAATCAAACCTTTTATTTGGAGACGGAAGCAAATTACAATTAAACTGCTCATAAAGTTAGCACAGATATCAATATATTTGAAATTAAGAGGTCTAGGATAAATTTTGTTATATAAATTAAGTCTGATTATAGAACTAGATTATAGGGGATGTAATGTGACTTAATAACCACTTAACTTTTTTTTTTTCTAGGTTCCAGGCACTGTGCTAAACACTTTATAAGCAATTATATAACTCTCTTAGGAACACTAAGTGGTATATTCTTGTTTTAATTAATAAACATTTTTAAAAGGCTGAAAAATTTGTCCAGGTCCACATAACTATGCATCAGAACAAAATATAAACATGAAAATATTTCTAGCACTTAAAATAATCACAAAGGCAACTCCCTCTTTGATTTCGCTTTTAACAATACAGGAGATAAGATAAACTAATGATATCTTAGAAAATTAGAATCTCAAATCCACCTTCTGTTCATTGTCCAGAACTTAGCTTTCCCTTTATTCAACACTATACATACGTTTATTTGCTTTATTCTTTTTTAGCTTTTATTTTTTTAAATGTTATCCAAAATTAATTATTTTATTCATTGCAATTCAAAAAAATCCGAATAGATTAAAAATCATAAAACTGTTTTGGGTTAGCAGATGCAAAGGAGTATGTATAAAATGAATAAACAACAAGGTCCTACTGTGTAGCACAGGGAAGTATTTTATACTGTCATAAACCATGATGGGAAAGAATATAAAAAAGAAATATATATATATGCATAGCTGAAGTTTTTTTTATGTACAGCAGAAATTAACTCAATATTTTAAATTATCTAACTTCAATTAAAAAAGGAAAAAACTTACAAAATTTTAAACTGTGATTAAAACTTGTTGTTATGGAAAATTTTAGACATATATAAAATAAAAAGAATACTGTAATAACCCTTCTATATCCATTATCCAGCTTCAAAAATTATCAACTCATTGTCTGTTATCCAAGTGGACCACATGGACTGAAAAACATGATCTCTAATGCTACATAGTCAAGTATCTAAAACATGGACTTGTTCAAGGGAAGAAGGGAAGGATAGGTATTGAAGAGCCATTATCAGTCTTTCCCATGGATAAGGACCAAATGATGGTTGACTGAATAAATCCCTAGGAGATCAGTTCAGTTTAGTTCAGTTCAGTTGCTCAGGTGTGTCCAACTCTTTGTGACCCCCACGGACTGCAACATGCCAGGCCTCCCTGTCCAATGCCAATTCTTGGAGTTTACTCAAACTCACGTCCATTGAGTCAGTGATGCCATTCAACCATCTCATCCTCTGTCATTCCCTTTTCCTTCTGCCTTCAACCTTTCCGAGCATCAGGGTCTCTTCAAGTGAGTCAGCTCTTTACGTCAGGTGGCCAAAGTATTGGAGTTTCAGCTTTAACATCAGTCCTTCCAATGAATATTCAGGACTGATTTCTTTATTTTATTTTTTTTTTAATTTTTATTTTTACTTTATTTTACTTTACAATACTGTATTGGTTTTGCCATACATTGACATGAATCCACCACGGGTGTACATGAGTTCCCAATCCTGAACCCCCCTCTGGATCATCCTCGTGCACCAGCCCCAAGCATCCTGTATCCTGCATCAAACATAGACTGGCGATTTGTTTCTTACATGGTAGTTAACATGTTTCAGTGCCATTCTCCCAAATCATCCCACCCTCTTCCTCTCCCTCACAGTCCAAAAGTCCGTTCTATACATCTGTGTCTCTTTTGCTGTCTCACATACAGGGTTATCATTACCATCTTTCTAAATTCCATATATATGTGTTAGTATACTGTATTTTTTTCTTTCTGGCTTACTTCACTCTGTATAATCGGCTCCAGTTTCATCCATCTCATTAGAACTGATTCACATGCATTCTTTTTAATGGCTGAGTAATACTCCATTGTGTATATGTATCACTGCTTTCTTATCCATTCATCTGCTGATGGACACCTAGGTTGTTTCCATGTCCTGGCTATTATAAACAGTGCTGCGATGAACATTAGGGTACATGTGTCTCTTTCAATTCTGGTTTCCTCGGTGTGTATGCCCAGCAGTGGGATTGCTGGGTCATATGGCAGTTCTATTTGCAATTTTTTAAGGAATTTCCACACTGTTCTCCATAGTTAAAATTAAAAGCTTCTGCACAACAAAGGAAACTAAAAGCAAGGTGAAAAGATAGCCTTCTGAATGGGAGAAAATAATAGTAAATGAAGCAACTGACAAACAACTAATCTCAAAAATATACAAGCAACTTATGCAGCTCAATTCCAGAAAAATAAACGACCCAGTCAAAAAATGGGCCAAAGAACTAAATAGACATTTCTCCAAAGAAGACATACAGATGGCTAACAAACACATGAAAAGATGCTCAGCATCACTCATCAGAGAAATGCAAATCAAAACCACAATGAGGTACCATTTCATACCAGTCAGAATGGCTGTAATTCAAAAGTCTGCAAGCAATAAATGCTGGAGAGGGTGTGGCGAAAAGGGAACCCTCTTACACTGTTGGTGGGAATGCAAACTTTTTCAGCTTTTATAAACGACCCCTGTGGAGTATATCTTTGCGCTGTGTCTGCAATTTTTAAGTTACCATAACGCTTTATTCTATCCTCTTCATCCATTAACTTGAATGGGCTTTACTTTCCAGTTTGCTTATTCCTGGAAACTCACCTATTAGGCCCCATATTTCTGGGGAAGATTCTAATACCTAAAACAAAATATTTGTATATTTAATACATTTCAAAATGGTAAAAGTAGAAAATGGACATAATTTCAAGAACAATTAAAATGCATGAAATTATTATTGCGATAAGAAATTAATATTGTTCACAAACTTCCCTAACCTTTTAGGAATGCCACTGAATAAGATGTATATTTATAGGGCATTGTTTGCATTGACATAGAATACTAGATTCTTAATCCACTGAATCTGTGACATTCAAGATCAAAATCTGACTGTGCCTTTCTTTCCCATATTTCTCCCCAGGAAACTCCACTCTCTATCCAATCATCTATCTAAGGAAAAGTTAATTACTTAATATGTTAATTACTTAAATATGTTGTCTGTTAATTACTTAAATATGTTGTCACTACCAGGTATACTTGCATTTTTAAAAACAAAATCACCATGGTAACTCCACAGGAAATTGTGTGGCATAAATTCTGGCTAATAATATGTTCTCAATGAACATTAATTCTCTTAAATTCTAAAAACTATAAAAACTGTGTAATCCTGGACAGACCTTGTATGTAACTCTGATAATTTAGTGTTCAACAAAATCTCACATTACCTCAGATTTTCCCACCTGTTCCACACTGATGCATGAGGAACTTTTTGTTAAAATAAGACAGTTTGTCCCTTGGGGGAAATTCTTTTTCTTGTATACTTATTTAAATTTTGTAAGAATCCACTTTTGTAATGACTCCACTGTTCAACTGTTTTTCTCAATTCGTACTTTTTCTAATAGTAGATGTTTTTACCTGATACAGGTTTCTGACACATATTTTGACTTTAACTGTCATTTAAAATTTAATATAGATTGTATTATTAGCATTAAACTTGAAACCTGTTTCATTGTCCCAATTGCAGGTAAATGTTCGGATTTCCCAAAATTGAACTTAGTTAAAAAAAAAAAATCAATTTAAGCATCTTTAAGTGAATTCTGATCTAGTAGAAGAACCAAATTAAGTCTAATTAAACTCAGGAAACAAGTATTATCATTGAAGTGTCCAAAACATGCTTTGGTTTAATTGACTTTAAATTATTTCTATTAATTTATTTCTACTGGTGTTTGTATTCCTATTTCTAAGGTAAAAAGTAATTAAAACTGTTATTTAGCATAAGTACATCATACTCCATGTTAAAAATTGTAAAATGTTTTAGAAAAATTTCAAGCTAGTAAAACAAAGGCAGAAAATTAGATATGAGATTATTAAGTGTACAAAGGGACTATGAGAGACCAAGTCTGAGAAACCAAGCTATTGTATGATGTATATGTCTTTTTTTTTTTTTTATCATATTCAGCTTCAGTTATTGCCTGCAATAGCTTCTATACTGGCAATTCTGCCTCTGCTATACATGCTGACAGAGCTGTGATTAACTGAAGCTTATTCTAGGAAATAGATGATATAAAGATTGATAAATGACTATAAATCAATATACATGTATTTATTTCCTCTTAGAAAAATATATTATATAATTTAATATTTATAATATGCATTATATACTGCTGTTAAATCCTATGAATTTTTTTTTAAACTTCATATTATTGTATCTTCAAAGTTAGGGATGGAATTTTTACTATATATAGTTTTTACATTTTAAAATTTGTTTATATATTTTTGCATTATTTTCCCCATGTACAAATAGTCACTCTTTTATGGTAATAAAGTACCTCTTTTGACTATTGTCTACCCAGCTGTCACCTCTATCTTCTATTACATTTGTCCATACTAGAAACATATAAGGTGGTCCACAGTCATAGCTAATATGTATTAGATCTTTCCCAGTATATTAAGGAAAAGGAGATATATTGACTGACAAATGCCCAAGGGATATCTTGAACTTTTTATAGAGGCTAACCAATGAAGAAATTTATACTCTGTAATTAAAATAGAATCAACTTTAATCCAAGTAATGGGATATTTTAGTTTTAATATGTTTGACAGCCAGATTGAGGTCATTCAGTGAAGTCTGATCCTGAAGCCCTATGAACTCTCTAAAACCTTTTGAAAAAGATTTATTGCTCATAGGGACCTAATTTGATATGGTTTAAGGTTACCAAAGATGAGGAGAAAAAATAGTTTTAGTGCCTAGACAGTTTCCCTTGAACATTGGTTGTTAATATCCGTGGTCAGAAACCATCCCTAATTGTATGCTCTCTACTGCATTTAGAGGTCAATAACCGTTAACTGACGACAGCAACAATAGGCATTTGTGATCCACAGCCTCATTCTCAGACCGTGGCAACATTCTTCTACCAAAGGTTGTGAACAAGTGAGGACTTTTCTACTCAATCAAAAGAGAAATAGCCCCAAAACAATTCATTGGTCTTTGAGTTGAGGTTTCCATATGCTATGAGGCTAGCAAGAATGTTTACTTTCCTTGAAAAGAGTCAGGATGAACATCATGTACATTTTTTTTCTTACTGGGTCCAAGCTCATAGCACTTGCCATATGACAGGCCAATAAATTAAGACCTGAGTTGTTGGAGCAAGGAATAGCATCGTTATTCAGAAATCCAGCAGACCAAGAAGATGGTGGACTAGTGTCTCAAAGAACCATCTTGCGAAGGTTTGGATGATAATTTCTTTCAGAGAACAAAATGGGGGAGGTGAGGAAGCAACATAGGAAAAGAAAAGTGACACATTTTTGCAAATGTCTCCTGGTTCTGGCCAGTCTCTGGAGGGAATGTGTTAATTTCTTTCCTGCAGCCTTTCACTGGTGGGTCTGGTCAAGATGTTTCCTGTGAACTTAAACAAAGGTATCTTAGGTTAAAACTTAAGCACCAAAGGCAAGATTCCCTGAGATGGGCCATTATGTATACTTTAAGCTTATAGGAGATATCCCTTTGGTGATTAACTTATAGCAAAATCTAACAAAATATAAAGGTTAAAATAAAAGAAACAGATCCAATGTGGAGTCAGATTTGTTTTTTATTACAGTTTGTTTTTGATATTTGATCTCTCATGAAAAGCTCATTGTAGCTCTAATCAGAAACCATTGAAATGTAAGTTAACTAATTATCTTTGAACCAGTCTTTACTGCAATGGGAGAAATCATTCTAAGCACTGAAATTTTCCTATTACATGTTCTAGTTTGGTTAAAGATGGAATTTATTTTCTAATGAGACCTCATGATGTATACTGTAGTCCCCCAAAAGTCTATATCTTCTAATGTGACACATAAAATTATATAACTAGTTATGAAATATGGAATTATATAAAAGATGCCATGTTTTCTTTCTATTTTAAAACTAGCAATCAATAAAACCTCATTAGGAGAAGGCAATGGCAACCCACTGCAGTACTCTTGCCTGGCAAATCCCATGGACAGAAAAGCCTGGTAGGCTGCAGTCCATGGGGTCGCTAGAAGCCAGACACAACTGAGTGACTTCATTTTCACTTTTCACTTTCATGCATTGGAGAAGGAAATGGCAACCCACTCCAGTGTTCTTGCCTGGAGAATCCCAGGGACAGGGGACCTTGGTGGGCGGCTGGCTACAGGGTCGCACAGAGTCGGTCATGGCTGAAGTGACTTAGCAGCAGTAGCAGCATACACGTATATGGGCTTCTCAGTTGATGCTAGTGGTAAAGAACCCGCTTTTCAATGCAGGAGACATGAAAGATGTGGGTTCCATCTCTGGGTCTAGAAAATCCCCTGGAAGAGGGTTTGACAACTCACTCTAATATTCTTGCCTGGAGAATCCCCATAGACAGAGGAGCCTGGTAGGCTATAGTCCATAGCGTTGCAAAGAGCTGGACATAGCTGAAGCAACTTAGCATGCATGCACACGAGCACATACATATATGTACATATGAATAAGAATGCTTAAAATGAGGGCTTTTTCAAATGTATGTGCATTCTTCTGTCAATCTAAGAAGATACCTTTCAAAGCACCATAGATCTAATAAGTATGTCAGGATTCTTAATCATTTCAGTTCAGTTCAGTTCAGTTTCTCAGTCGTGTCTGACTCTTTGCAACCCCATGAATCGTGGCACACCAGGCCTCCCTGTCCATCACCAACTCCCGGAGTTCACTCTAACTCAGGCCCATCGAGTCAGTGATGCCATCCAGCCATCTCATCCTCTGTCGTCCCCTTCTCCTCCTGCCCCGAATCCCTTCCAGCATCAGAGTTTTTCCAATGAGTTAACTCTTCGCATGAGGTGGCCAAGGTACTGGAGTTTCAGCTTTAGCATCATTCCTTCCAAAGAAATCCCAGGGCTGATTTCCTTCAGAATGGACTGTTTGGATCTCCTTGCAGTCCAAGGGATTCTCAAGAGTCTTCTCCAACACCACAGTTCAAAAGCATCAATTCTTCCGCACTCAGCTTTCTTCACAGTCCAACTCTCACATCCATACATGACCACAGGAAAAACCACAGCCTTGACTAGATGGATCTTTGTTGGCAAAGTAATGTCTCTGCTTTTGAATATGCTATCTAGGTTGGTCATAACTTTCCTTCCAAGGAGTAGGCGTCTTTTAATTTCATGGCTGCAGTCACCATCTGCAGTGATTTTGGAGCCCCAAAAAATAAAGTCTGACACTGTTTCCACTGTTTCCCCATCTCTTTCCTATGATCTTCGTTTTCTGAATGTTGAGCTTTAAGCCAACTTTTCACTCTCTACTTTCACTTTTATCAAGAGGCTTTTTAGTTCCTCTTCACTTTCTGCCATAAGTGTGGTGTCATCTGAATATCTGAGGTTATTGATATTTCTCCCAGCAATCTTGATTCTAGCTTGTGTTTCTTCCAGCCCAGTGTTTCTCATGATGTACTCTGCATATAAGTTAAATAAACAGGGTGACAATATATAGCCTTGACATACTCCTTTTTTTATTTGGAACCAGTGTTGCTGCATCTCAAGTTCTAACTGTTTCTTCCTGACCTGCATATAGGTTTCTCAAGAGGCAGGTCAGGTGGTCAGGTATTCCCATCTCTTTCAGAATTTTCCACAGTTTATTGTGATACACACAGTCAAAGGCTTTGGCATAGCCAATAAAGCACAGTTTGTAGTAAAATATAATCAAGCTATAAGAGAAATACAATAGAATACAGAGCAAGTAATTTCCAATAAAATAGGCATGCTAAAAGGTAGAAAAATTGCAAGTCACTGAAAGTAGTGTTTTGGAAATGAGATTATGTTAGTGCAATTATGCCTCTGTAGAATATCACACCCTTAAGAATTCAGAAGGTTAGTTGGAGATTTTCAAACTATGATGGATTCTTAGTATAGTAACCTATTTTACTTATTATAGTAACATATTTTAGGTAGATAAACTAATGGGTTAAGTAAGAAACACTATAAAATACCAATTAATAAGGCAGTTCAGTTGCTCAATTGTGTCCAGCTAGTTTTGCTTTGCTTTGCTTGTTGTGATGCTTCCTAAGGCCCACTTGACTTTGCATTCCAGGATGAGTGGTCACACCATCGTGGTTATCTGGGTCATGAAGATCTTTTTTGTACAGTTCTTATATTCTTACCACCTCTTCTTAATGTCTTCTGCATTTGTTAGATCCATACCATTTCTGTCCTTTACTGTGTCCATCTTTGCATGAAATATTTCCTTGAATCTCTAATTTTCTTGAAGAGATCTCTAGTCTTTCCCATTCTATTTTTTTTCCTCTGTTACTTTGCATTAATTACTGAGGAATGCTTTGTTAACTCACCTTTCTATTTTTTGAACTCTGTATTCAAATGGGTATATCTTTCCTTTTCTCCTTTGCCTTTTGCTTCTCTTCTTTTATCAGCTATTTACAAGGTCCTCAGATGACCATTTTGCCTTTTTGCATATCTTTTTCTTGGGGATGGTCTGGATCACTGCATCCTATACAATGTCATGAATATCCATCCATAGTTCCTCAGGCACTCTGTCTATCAGATCTAGTCCCTTAAATCTATTTCACACTTCCACTGTATAATCCTAAGGGATTTTATTTAGGTCATGCCTGAAAGGTCTAGTGGTTTTCCCTATTTCTTCACTTTAAGTCTGAATTTGGTAATAAGGAGTTCATGATCTGAGCCATTGTCAGCTCCCTGTCTTGTTTTTGCTGACTGTATAAGGCTTCTCCATTTTTGACTGCATAAAACATAATCAATCTGATTTCAGTATTGACCATCTGGTGATGTCCATGTGTAAAATCTTCTCTTGTGTTGCTGGAAGAGAGTGTTTGCTTATGACCAGTGCATTTTCAAGGCAAAACTTCTTTAGCCTTTGCTCTGCTTCATTCTGTACTCCAAGGCCAAATTTGCCTGTTACTCCAGGTGTTTTGTGACTTTTGCATTCCGGTCCCCTATGATGCAAAGGACATCTTTTTTGGCTGTTAGTTCTAGAAGGTCTTGTAGGTCTTCATAGAAACATTCAACTTTAGCTTCTTCAGCATTACCAGTCAGGGCATAGCCTTGGATTACTGTGATATTGAATGGCTTGCTTGCCTTTGAAATGAACAGAGATCATGCTGTCATTTTTCAGTTCAGTCAGTCACTTAGTTGTGACCAACTCTTTGCAACCCCATGGACTTCAGCAAACTGCCAGAGTTTATTCAAACTCATGTCCATTGAGTCGGTCACTGACTCATTTTTAATTGCACTCAAGTACTACATTTCAGACTCTTTTGTTGACTATGAGGGCTACTCCATTTTTTCTGAGATTCTTACCCACAGTAGTAGATATAATGGTCATCTGAATTAAATTTGCCCATTCCTGTCCATTTTAGTGCACTGATTTCTAAAATGTTGGTATCCACTCTTGCCATCTCCTGTTTGACTACTTTCAATTTACCTTAAGTCATAGACCTTACATTCCAGGTTCCTATGCAATATTGTTTTTTATAGTTTTGGACTTTACTTGCATCATCAGTCACATCTACTACTTGTCATTTTTGCTTTGGCTCCGTCTCTTCATTCTCTCTGGAGTTATTTCTCCACTCTTCTCCAGTAGCATATTGGGGACCAACAGACCTGGGGAAATCATCTTTCAGTGTCCTATCTTTTTGCCTTTTCATACTGTTCATGGAGTTCTCAAGGCAAGAATAGTGAAGTGGTTTGCCATTCCCTTCTCCTGTGGACCATGTTTTGTCAGAACTCCACCATGACCTGTTTGTCTTGGATCATACTAAAAGGCATAATTAATAAGTAAATCCTCCTAAAGTTTGATGTTCTGAAACTAGGATCTTACCTGAATGCTTTTATGCAGATATTTTGCTTCTGTTTGAATATCTGGGTCAATGTCATTTATATAATTTTCCTAGCACTCTCGACAAAAAGCGAAGATAACAACTTATATTCTTTCATTCATCAACAGCTACCAAATGTAACTATGTGCAAAAATGTTGTTCAATGTGCTGAGTATACAACAATAAACAAAATGGATAACAATTCTTGTCTTCACAGAACATGTAATTGTATATTTTCTTCTCTGAAGCTGAAGGTTCAAATATTTATTTTCTGTATTTTCATCATAACCCATATAAGTATGTGGTGAATAAGATATTAGATACAAGTCACAAAGTCAAAGAAAGAAAACTGGCCTTTTCCCCTTCTGATGTGAATTGTTAGGTTAGTGCCAAAATATGCAGAGTCACTTTACATAAGGAACACAAAATAACAGGATTTTAAAATAGAAAATGAAAAGCTAAAACTTCTTACCAGTTCCATATATTCATGATATCTCAGGGTCTGCTTGTGGTAATTGTAAAGAGGTAAAACCAAGGCATCCTAATCTAACATGGTAATATTCACTAAACTAATACACATGTCGATTTCCTTAGCCTTCCTCAGAGAAAGTTTTAAATTTTTCCCATATCCATTGCATAGATTCTCTTTTTATTTTTTGGTAAGGCTTTATACATACTTCTGAAAGGATAAAGCACTATATAAGTCTGCCATGTAAAAGAATTATAAAAAATATATGATGTGAAATCACCTCCTTTACCCCATCTCATTCCAACCTTTCTCACCAAACAGAAAGCCTTGTTGGTATGGTGGTTCATATTCTTAGTCTTTGCTGTCCCTGGGCTCTTGTAGATACACTACCCTACGTTAAGTTTCTAGTGCTGCTGTAACAGGGTACCACGAGTTGGGAGGTTTAAAACAATAGAATTTAGTCTTTTACAGTTATGGAGGTGAGAAATCCAAGATTAAGGTATCAGATGGGCTGTGTTTCCTCTGAAGGCTCTAGGGAAGAAACTCACCTAGCTTTCTCACAGTGTTTCATGATTGTCAGCAGTCCTTGTGAATTCCTTGGCTTGTAGATGAGCCATTCCAGTTTCTGCTCCATAATCATAAGTTTTTCCCTGGGTGTTCATGTCTCTGTTCTCTTTTAAGAGCTCCAGTCACAGTGGATTTAAGGCCTACCCTAATCCTGTATGACCTCATCTTAATTAATTGCATCTGATTAAAAAAAACAAACAATTCTCTCCTTGAGCAAACTTCAGTCAGGTTCCTCTGAGATCTTTTCTGGACAAGGTCTCTGTGAATGCATACTCCGTGGCTGAGTTGTGTCTGACTTTTTGTGACCCCACAACTGTAGCCCACCAAGATCCTCTGTCCATGGGATTCTCCAAGCAAGAATACTCGAGTGGCTTGTCATTTCCTCCTCCAGGGGATTTTCCCAACCCAGGGATGGAACCTACATCTCTCCTACCTTGTCAGGCAGATTCTTTATCACTGAGCCTTCTCCTTGGCCCCAATTCTTCCTGTAGCCTGCACAATCCAGGCTTAGAAAATAATTTTGCTAAGTCAACCCTCTCACCCTTTGTATATAATCATCCTTGATATCTGATCACCTTAGCCAGATATCAAGAATGAAAAATCCTGTTAATCATGTTTTTCAAGAATCTGTTACCTTTGATGTCTCCCTCTCAGTAAATTTCCACCCACCGAGCCCGTCTCCCTGCTCTTTGGCTATACATCCCAATTGAGGCTCCTTGGCTATATACCGGAATTGATTTCTTTTCTATATTAAATTCCCTTTCCCAATATTAAAATAGTAACTGAATAAAATCTCTTTTTACCACTTTAGTGCATAGTTCTCATTCTCTTTGACACTACAAAGCCCCCATTTACAAATAAGGTCACATTCTAAGGTTCTCGGTAGACATGGGTTTTGAGGGAACACTATTTAACACAGTACATACTATGTCTATTCCCTCTCTCTCTCACACATACACTCTTATTTGTGTTTGTTGCACAAATCAGATTTCTTTTTCATAAATAAACTGATCCATCAATTTCATTTAAGATTTTGTGAGACTCCAAGATAAAGGAAATCACATATCAGACAAAGTAATAACCCCCCACATTAAGTATGGAAATAAAATAATTATGAAAAAGTTACTGATCATTTTCTTTGCACACGCATAGCATATGGTATTTATATTGTTGTGACTTTCATGTGGTTGCTTACTCACTAAGTGGTATTCAACAACTTGTGACCTCACTGACTGAAGCCCATCAGGCTTCACTGTCCATGGGATTTCCCAGGTAAGAATACTGGAGTGGAGTGCCATTTCCTCCTCCAGGGGATCTTCCTGACCCTGGGACCTCCTGCATTGGCAGGTGGATTCTTTACAACTTCAATTTTTGGGAAGCCATTGGAATTAGTTGTGTGATTATATTTCCAGATAGACTTTAAGTTACTTTAGGAGAGATGCCATATCTCATATTTCTGAATTTTCAGGTCATATATGATATCCAAAAAATAGTAGGCATTTGGTGAAAGTCTCAGGTAGCCCACACTAGAATTCAAACATGTTTGAGTATGTCAGATGAACTAGTGGGTAACCTCATTTATTTATCTGCAAGATCAAAGAGCCTCTTTGAAAGATTCATCTTAAAGAAAACAGGAATCAGTGAGGTGAGCTGGACCCAGGAAAGAACACACCAAGCAGTCAGCTGATTTTGAAGTTAAGACTGATTCTTTTATTTAGATATGTCTTACATACATGTATGCATATCAAATTGCTTCGGTTGTGTCTGACTCTTTGCAAACCTATGGACTGTAGGGCCACCAGGCTTCAATCGGTTAAGGAGTTTCTGCAGGTGAACTGATAAATGTGCTGTGTGTGTATGTATTTGTATCTGTATTAGATGTTTTCATTGAATAATTATGCATGGTCTAATATCTATTTTGTCTGTGTCAAGTGAGTAGTACAAGTACTGGATGGAGAACTTAGAGAAATATTAAATCATTCATTCTTATATTTATTCAACTAACAGTGCCCTGGTTTTATACTAAGAGATACAGACGTAAGTGGAGCAGATGTATACACTAGTCTATCTTTTTGAGGCTGAAGTTTACAGGCGAGATGGACGCCAAAGGATCTCACACTCCATGTCATTCGCTACTGTGATCAGTTCAGTTCAGTTGCTCAGTCGTGTCACTTTGCAAACCCATGAATCACAGCACGCCAGGCCTCCCTGTCCATCACCAACCAGAGTTCACCGAAACTCCTGTGCTTTGAGTCAGTGATGCCATCCAGCCTTCCATCCTCTGTTGTCCCCTTCTCCTCCTGCCCCCAATCCCTCCCAGCATCAGAGTCTTTTCCAGTGAGTCAACTCTTCTCATGAGGTGGCCAAAGTATTGGAGTTTCAGCCTCAGCATCAGTTCTTCCAATGAACACTCAGGACTGGTCTCCTTTAGGATGGACTGGTTGGATCTCCTTGCAGCCCAAGGGACTCTCAAGAGTCTTCTCCAACACCACAGTTCAAAAGCAACAATTCTTCAGTGCTCAGCTTTCTTCACAGTTCGACTCTTACATCCAAACATGAACACTGGAAAAACCATAGACTTGACTAGATAGGACTTTGTTGGCAAAGTAATATCTCTATTTTTTATATACTATTTAGGTTGGTCATAATTTTCCTTCCAAGGAGTAAGTGTCTTTTAATTTCATGGCTGCAATTACCATCTGCAGTGAATTTGGAGCCCCCCAAAATAAAGTCTGATGCTGTTTCCACTAAGTGCTTCTAAAAAGAAGAACACAGGATTCTAGGAGAATAATAGTGATGGTTTATATAGTCACAGGAGGTGGAGGGGATGACAGACGATGAGATGGTTGGATGGAATCACAGACTCGATAGACATGAGTTTGAGGAGGCTCCAGGAGTTGGTGACGAACAGGGAAGCCTGGAGTGCTGCAGTCCGTGGGGTCATAAAGAGTCAGACATGACTGAGTGACTGAACTGAACTGATATTGTCACAGAGAGCAGGAAAGGATTTCCTAGGAAAGTAACATTTGAGCTGAAGGAAAATGGCAATTAACCAAATAGCAGATCACATGTGTCTACATTTGGGTGATTCCATTTTACTACTTCCTGAGAAAATCACCATGTTAGGGATGGCCAATCATGAAAAAGGGGGATTGTTCTATTTTATGAGGAAGATCCCCTAAATTTTCCCTTCCTTGTCTTTTTTGTATCTTAGTTTCCCTCATTCAAGCATTTGGATAGATAATTCACTCAAAAGAATATGGAAATAAACTCTTATGAAACAGCTGTAATTTAAATCCACGGGTAATAATAATAAACTTTGAAATGCTTTCCTCAAAGGCTTTGGTTTTACTTCGTAACTCTGATCTCCTGGCCACAAAGGCATAGAGAGCACCATACATAAAGGCCCAATCACTGTAAAAAATAAATGAAAGCAATTTTTTTCTCTGACAGATTATAATAAAATGAAAATTTAGGAGAAAACATCATCCCCTTACAACATTCTCAACTAACTTTTGGTTAAATTTATGAATCCAGAAACTTGAGAAGATAATTTAAAAGTGTTTTGTGATTTTCTCTAGCTACTGAACATGGAATTCAATCCAGTTGAGCTGTTTCAAATCCTGAAAGATGATGCTGTGAAAGTGCTGCACTCAATATGCCAGCAAGTTTGGAAAACTCAGCAGTGGCCACAGGACTGGAAAAGGTCAGTTTCCATTCCAATTCCAAAGAAAGGCAATGCAAAAGAATGCTCAAACTACCACACGATTGCACTTATCTCACACTCTAGTAAAGTAATGCTTAAAATTCTCCAAGCCAGGCTTCAGCAATACGTGAACCGTAAACTCCTTGATGTTCAAGCTGGTTTTAGAAAAGGCAGAGAAACCAGAGATCAAATTGCCAACATCCGCTGGATCATGGAAAAAGCAAGAGAGTTCCAGAAAAACATCTATTTCTGCTTTATTGACTATGCCAAAGCATTTGACTGTGTGGATCACAATAAACAGTGGAAAATTCTGAAACAGATGGGAATACCAGACCACCTAACCTGCCTCTTGAGAAATCTGTATACAGGTCAGGAAGCCACAGTTAGAACTGGACATGGAACCACAGACTGGTTCCAAATAGGAAAAGGACTACGTCAAGGCTGTATATTGTCACCCTGCTTATTTAACTTATATGCAGAGTACATCATGAGAAATGCTGGACTGGAAGAAACACAAGCTGGAATCAAGATTGCTGGGAGAAATATCAATCACCTCAGATATGCAGATGACACCGCCCTTATGGCAGAAAATGAAGAGGAACTAAAAAGCCTCTTGATGAAAGTGAAAGAGGAGAGTGAAAAAGTTGGCTTAAAGCTCAACATTCAGAAAACGAAGATCATGGCATCTGGTCCCATCACTCCATGGGAAATAGATGGGGAAACAGTGGAAATAGTGTCAGACTTTGTTTTTTGGGGCTCCAGAATCACTGCAGATGGTGACTGCAGCCATGAAATTAAAAGACACTTACTCCTTGGAAGAAACGTTATGACCAACCTAGATAGCATATTCAAAAGCAGAGACATTACTTTGCTGACTAAGGTCCGTCTAGTCAAGGCTATGGTTTTTCCTGTGGTCATGTATGGATGTGAGAGTAGGACTGTGAAGAAGGCTGAGCGCTGAAGAATTGATGCTTTTGAACTGTGGTGTTAGAGAAGACTCTTGAGAGTCCCTTGGACTAAAAGGAGATCCAATCAGTCCATTCTGAAGGAGATCAACCCTGAGATTTCTTTGGAAGGAATGATGCTAAAGCTGAAGCTCCAGTGCTTTGACCACCTCATGCGAAGAGTTGACTCATTGGAAAAGACTCTGATTCTGGGAGGGATTGGGGGCAGGAGGAGAAGGGGACGACCGAGGATAAGATGGCTGGATGGCATCACAGACTCAATGGACGTGAGTCTGAGTGAACTCTGGGAGATGGTGATGGACAGGGAAGCCTGGCGTGCTGTGATTCATGGGGTCACAAAGAGTCGAACACGACTGAGCGACTGAACTGAACTGAACTGAACATGGAACAACAGACTGGTTCCAAATAGGAAAAGGAGTACGTCAAGGCTGTATATTGTCACCCTGCTTATTTAACCTATATGCAGAATACATCATTAAAAACTCTGGGCTGGAAGAAGCACAAGCTGGAATCGAGATTATTGGGAGAAATATCAATAACCTCAGATATGCAGATGACACCACCCTTATGGCAGAAAGTGAAGAGGAACTAAAAAGCCTCTTGATGAAAGTGAAAGTGAAACAGTTGACTTAAAGCTCAACATTCAGAAAATGAAAATCATGGCATCCGGTCCCATCAGCTCATGGGAAATAGATGGGGAAACAGTGGAAACAGTGTCAGACTTTTTGGGGGGGTCTCCAAAATCACTGCAGATGGTGATTGCAGCCATGAAATTAAAAGATGCTTACTCCTTGGAAGAAAAGTTATGACCAACCTAGGTAGTATATTGAAAAGCAGAGACATTACTTTGCCAACAAAGCTCCGTCTAGTCAAGGCTATGGTCTTTCCAGTAGTCATGTATGGATGTGAGAATTGGACTGTGAAGAAAGCTGAGCACTGAAGAATTGATGCTTTTGAACTGTGGTGTTGGAGAAGACTCTTGAGAGTCCCTTGGACTGCAAGGAGATCCAACCAGTTCATCCTAAAGGAGACCAGTCCTGGGTGTTCATTGGAAGGACTGATGCTGAGGCTGAAACTGCAATATTTTTGCCACCTTATGTGAAAAGTTGACTCATTGGAAAAGACTCTGATGCTGGGAGAGATTGGGGGCAGGAGGAGAAGGGGATGGTAGATGGCTGGATGGCATCACCGACTCAATGGACATGAGTTTGAGTCAACTCTGGGAGTTGGTGTTGGACAGGGAGGCCTGGCATGCTGTGATTCATGGGGTTGCAAAGAGTCGGACATGACTGAGTGACTGAACTGAACTGAACTGAACTGAACATACATTTCTCCCTAAATGTTAGATTCATATAGTCTAGAGATCATGCAGATTTATAATCAAACCAAGTAACATGTAAGGGCTTCCCTTGTGGCTCAGCTGGTAAAGAATCTCTCTGCAATCCAGGAGACCTGCATTCAATCCTTGGATTGGAAAAATCCCCTGGAGAAAGGAAAGGCTACCCACTCCGGTATTCTGCCCTGGAGAATTTCATGGACTGTATACGACACGACTGAGCAACTTTCCCTTCACTTCAAAATGTAAGGCAGCATACCATTTTTGTTATACTCCTCATGAATTTTGACTAGCCATTTGGAAGAACATTGGGAATAACTTGTACTGATATCTTCTCATTTAAATGTATATTGCATGTTCCTATGCATCTCAGTCACGCTATGATTACTTTGCATTAACACATTCAAAATATGCCATTTTTTAGCTTTTTATAATTTGTGTGTACATTAGTTCTTTTCAAACACAAACATCAATTTGGAAGGATCTTGTAAGGTTATATGCTTCATTCTTTTAAAGACTAGAACTCAATCTAAAATTTACAATGTAATCCTCTGTTTATTTTGTTTAGATTTAAGTATAACACATTCAATTTCCAAATTTATGTTTCCCTAATTTTTACCAGTCCAGTAATGCTAACTGGATTACAGGGAATCAGATTTATCTGAAATTTTGTGTATAATATTTAGAACAGCCTTCTTCACATACCTGGTACTTTGCTGAAGGCATCTCTCTTGTGGTCATGAATAAGGTCATTATTGTTGAGTATTTGCTAATGTGACAGATATCTGAGGCAACAGACAGAGTGACTGAGAAGAACCATATCTTTGTGCTCTTATCCAAACTGCACTGCTTGTTTCCTCATAAATTTCTAGGGTTTTCAATGAAATAGCTTTTATACATCTAATTCACCACTTACCTACACTGTATAGAAATCATTTGTCAAATATAGGGAGAATCCCATGGATGGAAGAGCCTGGTGGGCTACAGTTCATGCAGTCCATTGGAGACTGGCTCCAGTTCTCTTCTTGGTATAATTAAACCACAGATTTCATGATCCCATATCCTTGTGGACATGCCAGCTGCATTTATCCTCATGCTGTTTAGGCAGAATGCTCATATGCACAGTCACTGAAGAGAACTCTCCAGCCTGAAAGCACTGCAGATTGGTCTCTGATTTTATTGTTACACTGCAGGACCAAATAGGGATTCCGCGGCAGCTCAGATGGTAAAGAGTGTGCCTGCAATGTGGGAGACCTAGGTTCGATCTCTAGGCTGGGAAGATCCCCTGAAGTAGGAAATGACAACCAACTCTAGTATTATTGCCTGGAAAATCTCATGGATGGAGAAGTCTGGGGAGCTACACTCCATGGGGTCGCAAAGAGTTGGACATGACTGCGCAACTTCACTTTCACTTTCAGGACCGAATAGAAGCTTGTCAGATATGGAGGACAAAATGCTAAGCAGAAATGAACACTTTGAATAGTTTTTTAATTGTTTAACATAATTAAATATAGTGATTTACTTCAGCCTTGGAGGAATAGATAGTCTAGCTCCAGGTAGAACTAATTTAAAAAATATTTTAAAGAACAATTTGGTAAGAATCATTTATGAAGACATATCTATCCTAAAACTCTTAGGAACTGTGTGAGGTTAATGGAAAGTTTTAACAATTTTTTTTTTTCTGCTATAACTTTACATTTATTCCACTGTCATCAGAGTGTGAAAAATGCCGTATTAGTGAATAATTATGATAGAATTCATTCACTAAATGTTTACTATATGCCAGGACTTTTTGTACAATATCCATATTTCTCAATATAATATGCTCATTCTAATTTGGAAAATATTGAAATTTCAGACACTCATTTATGTGCACAATGTTACACAGTGGACCTTTGATTCAAATGCAAACCTAACTTTTATTTCTTTTTTATTTTACTTTACAATGCTGTATTGGTTTTGCCATACATTGACATGACTCCGCCACGGGTGTACATGAGTTCCCACTCCTGAACCCCCCTTCCACCTCTCTCCCCATATTCTCTCTGGGTCATCCCAGTGCACCAGCCCCAAGCCTCCTGTATCCTGTTTTGAACCTAGACTGGCGATTCATTTCTTACATGATAGTATACATGTTTCAATGCCATTCTCCCTAACTTTTACAGTCTCTGCTCTTTTCTTTCCTTACATTGTAAATGGGTTGGAGGAGAACCCTGCTTCTCCTATACAACTCACACAGAATGCTTCAGTAACCAGGTGTATGGGAGATTTTCCACATCAATCAGTTCTCTGCCATCAACTAAGTGTCCTACAATTCACTTCTCACATTGGTCAAAGTAAGCATAAGAGACACAGGCTAAGGTCTTGGTCCCACAAGATGAGCTTCTCCTTCAGATTCCAATAACAAGGAGTGTGTCCCCAGGTTACCCACAACCTCACCTCAAATTAGCTATAAATCAGAGGGTCCCAAGACTCTCTGAGTTGAAGAATTTGCTAGACTAGCTTACAGAACCCAAGAAAACAGTTTAATTATTTATGCTATTTTATTATAAAGGATATGTTAAAGAATACAGATAAAAAGATACATAGTCGAAGGTCTGGAAGTGTCCTAAGCTCATAAGTTTTGTCCTTGTTGAATTGGAACGGGGCCCTTCCTTCCTGTCATGTGGATATGGCTACCAACCCTGAAGATCACTAAACTCCGTACTTTAGGGATTTTTATGGAGGTTTCATCACATAAGTATGATTGGCTGTTAGCTTCTAGCCCCTGTCCTCTCTCCAAAGAATAGGAGGTAGGGCTGAAATTTCTAAGCTTCTAATCATGTCTTGCTTTTCCTGGCAACCAGCCCCTATCAAAGAGCCCACGAAGTGTCACGTCATGCAAATAAAGGAAACTTTTATCATCCAGGAAGTTTCAGAGGTTTAGAAGGTCTATGGCAGACTCTCCTATCATTCTCCTATCTCTCTGTATTTTATTTTATAATTTTTTATTTTACATTATAGTAGATTTACAATGCTGCTTTAGCTGCAGATATACAGCAAAGTGATTTGGTTACACATACATCCATTCTATTTCAGATTATTTTCCCATATAGGTTATTAGAGATTACTGAGTAGAGTTCTCTTTGCTATACAGTAGATCCTTGTCGATTATCTATTTTATGGATAGTAGTATATACATGTTCAGAGAAGGTAATGGCATCCCACTCCAGTACTCTTGCCTGGAAAATCCCATGGGTGGAGGAGCCTGCCTGGTAGGTTGCAGTCCATGAGGTCGCAAAGAGTCGAACACAACTGAGCGACTTCACTTTCACTTTTCACTCTCATGCATTGGAGAAGGAAATGGCAACCCGCTCCAGTGTTCTTGCCTGGAGAATCTCAAGGATGGGGGAGCCTGGTGGGCTGCTGTCTATGGGATCACACAGAGTGGAATACGACTAAAGTGACGCAGCAGCAGCAGCAGCAGCAGCAGCAGCAGCAGCAGCAGCAGCGGTATATATATGTTAATCCCAAGCTCTTAATTAATCCCTCCCCTCACCTTTCCCTTTTGGTAACCCTAAATTTGTTTTCAAAGTCTGTTTTATGCATAAGTTTATTTGTATCATTTTTAAAAATTCCACAAATTAGTGATATCATGTGATATTTATACTTGTCTGTCTTCAGTTAGTATGATAATTTCTAGGTCCCATCCATTTTGCTGCAAATCGAATCATTGCATTTGTTTTTCAGGCTGAGTAATATTCCATTATATATATGTACCATCTTCTTTATCAGTTCCTCAGTTGATGAACATTTAGGTTGCTTCCATGTCTTGGCTATTATAAACAGCACAGCATGGTGGCTCAGCTGGTAAAGAATCTGCCTGCCAATGCAGGAGATGCTAGAGACATGGGCTTGATCCATGTGTCGGGAATATCCCCTGAAGGAGAAGATACAACCTGCTCCAGCATTCTTGCCGGGTGTATCCCATAGACAAAGGAGCCTGACACGTTATAGTCCCTGGATCACAAAGAGTTGGACATGACTGAACATATACACATGCATGCAGTGATCACTGGGGTGCATGTACTACTCAAATTACATTTGCTTGTTTCCCTCTCTTTTTTTTTTTTTTTCTGTATATATGCCCAGGAGTGGGATTGCTAGATCATAAGGCGGCTCTTGTTTTAGTTTTAAAGGAATCTTCCTTCTGTTCTCGATAGTGGTTGTACAAATTTACATTTCTACAAGAGAAAAGAGAGTTTCCTTTACTCCACACCCTCTCAAGCATTTATTGCTTATAGACTTTTTGATGACCATTCTGACTAGTGTGAGGTGACACCTTATTGTGGCTTTGATTCATGATTCTCTAATAATTAGTGGTGTTAAGCATCTTTCTGTGTGCTTTTTATTTTATATTTAATTTATTCTATTTATTTTATTTTCTATTTATTTTCCATGTTCTGTTCTTTTATTCTTTTACATGGACATCTGTTATGTATTCTCTGGAGAAATGTCTATTTAGAGCTTCTTCCCATTTTCTATTGGGTTGCTATTTTCTGTGTCAGTTTTCTTTTTCTGATATAGAGCCACATGAACTGTTTGTATATTTTGGAGATTAGTCTATTGTCGGTCACTTCATTGGCAAATATCTTTCCTGTTCTGTGGACTGTTTTTTGTTTGTTTATGGTTACTTTTGCTATCCAAAATATTTTAAATTTAATTAGGACCAAGTTGTTTATTTTTGTTTTTATTTTCATTATTCTAGAGGTAGATCCAAAAATATATTGCTGCAATTTATGTCAAGGGCTCCCCACGTGATGCTAGTGGTGAAGAACCCACCTGAAAATGCAGGAGATGTGAGACAAGGGTTCAATCCCAGGTCAGGAAGATCCACTAGAGGAGGGTACAACCCACTTCAGTATTCTTGCCTGGAGAATCCCATGGACAGAGAAGCCTGGCAGGCTACAGCCCATAGGGTGGCAAAGAGTTGGACATGACTGAAGCGACTTAGCACACAGCAATTTATGTCAAACGAGAATTCTCCCAATATTTTCTTCTAAGAGTTTTATACAATCCAGTTTTACTTTTAGGTCTTTAATCCACTTTGAGTTTATTTTTTGTGTATGGTGTTAGAGAATGTTCTAGTTTTATTCTTTTACAAATAGCTGTCAAGTTTTCCCAGCACAGTTTACTGAAGAGACATTCTCCATTTTATATTCTTGACTCTTCTATTGTATTAGAGGTTAATTGACCATAGGTGTGTGGGGTTAGTTCTCAGCTTTCTGTCTTGTTCCATTGACCTCTGTGACTGTTGCTGTGCCAAAACCATACTGTTTTGATTACTGTAGCTTTGCAATATTGTGTGAGCTCAGGGAGCCTGATACCTCCAGCTCCCTTTTTCTCTCTCAGGATTACATTGGTTATTCTGGGTCTTAATTTTTTTGTTACCAGTTCTTTGAAAAATTCCACTGATAATTTAATACGGATTGCATTGAATCTGTAGTTTGCCTTGGGTATTGTAGTCACTTTGATAATATTGATTATTCCAATACAAGAACATAGTATATGTTTCCATGTATCTGTGTCACTGATTTTGTTCATCATACAGTTTTCAGAAAACAGGTCCTTTGCTTCCTTAGGGAGGTTTACTCCTGGGTATTTTATTCTTTTTGATGAGATGATAAAAGAGGTTGCTTCTTTAATTTCTCTTTCTGATCTTTCATTGTTAGTACAGAAAAATGCAATAGATTTCCATGTATTAATTGTTTATCCTGCAACTTCAATGAATTCGTTAATGAGTTCTGGTAATTTTCTGGTAGCATCCTTAAGATTTTTTTATGTATAGTGTCATGTCATCTTCAAACAATGACAGTTTTTCTTATTTTCCATTTGGATTGTTTTTACTTATTTTCCTTCTCTGATTGCAGTGGCTATATATTCCAAAACTTTGCTGAATAAAAATGATGAAAGTAGACAACTTTATCTTGTTCTTGAAATTTTTATCATACATGGATATTGAATTTTGTCAAAATCTTTTTTTGCATCTATTGAAATGATCATATGGTTTTACCATTGAATTTGTTGGTGTTTGGTGTATCAAACTGATTCATTTGGAGATATTGAATGAAAAAGAAAAGAAGAAACAGGCATCCCTGAAACAAATCTCTCTTTATAGTGGTGTATGATCCTTTTAATGCATTTTTGGATTTGGTTTGCTAGTACTTTCATGAGGATTTTTGCATTTAAGATCATCAGTGATATTGGCTTGTAATTTTCTTTTCTGTGGTATCTTTGTATGGTTTTGGTGTTAGGAGTATGGTGGCCTCATTGAGTGAGTTTGGGAGTGTTTCTTCTCTGCAAATTTTTGGAAGGCTTTCAGAAGGCTAGATGTTTACTGTTCTCAAATATTTGACTATTTGCCTGTGAAGTCATCTGGCCCAGAGTTTTGTTTGTTGGAAGGTTTCTAATCATAGTTTCAATCTCAGTACTTGTGATTGGTCTATTCACATATTCTATTTCTTCTTGATTCAGTCTTGGAAGATTGTACCTTTCTAAGAATTTATTCATTTATTCTATGTTGACCATATAGTTGTTTATAGTAGTCTCTTAGCCCCTTATGATGCTTTATATTTCTACTATCAGTTATAACTTCTCCATTTTTAATCTTTAATTTTATTGATTCGAGTCCTTTTCCTTTTTTCTTGATGACTCTTACTGAAGATTTATCAATGTTGTTTATCTTTTTAAAGAGCCAGCTTTTTGTTTCACTGATATTTTCTATTGTTTCTCATCTCTATTTCATTGATTACTGCTCTGATTCTTATGATTTCTTTCTTTCTATTAACTTTGGGTTTGGTTTGTTCTTCTTTCTCTAGCTGGTTTAGGTGTAAAGTTTAGGCTATTTATTTCAGGTTTTGCTTGTTTCCTGAGTTAAGATTGTATTTCTATAAACTTCCTTTTTAGAAGTGTTTTTTTTTTTTTTCTCTGCATCCCATAGGTTTTAGATCATCAAGCTTTCATTTTCATTTGTTTCTAGGTATTTTTTTTTAAATTTCCTCTTTGATTTCTTCAGTGATTCATTGGCTGCTTAGTAACATATTATTTAACCTCATGTGTTTGCAGTTTTTAGTTTTTTCTAGTTTATTTCTAACTCATAGCATTGTAGTCAGAGAAGATGGTTGATATGATTTTAATTTTGTTAAATTTATTGAGGTTAACTTTATGGCCCAGCATGTGATCAGTCCTGGAGAATGTTCCATGGGCACTTGAGGACAATGTATATTCCACTGCTTTGGATGGAATGCTCTATAAATATCAATTAATCCCATCATGTCAATCTGTCTCAATGATTTGTTCTTTGATGAAAGTGGGCTGTTAAATTCCCCACTATTATTGTGTTATTGTCAATTTCTATTTTTATGGCTATTAGTATTCACCTTATATATTGATGTGTTTCCATGTTGGGAGCATATATATATTTACAATCAATATATCTTCTTGGATTGAGCCCTGATCATTTTGTACTATCCTCCATTGTCTCTTGTAACACTTTTTAAAGTCTATTTTTTTTAAGGAATAAATATTGCTATTCTGGCTTTCTTTAGATTTCCATTTGCATAAAATGCCTTTTACCTCTGCCCCCCACCCACCCACCCCCCACCTTACTTTCAGTCTGTATATGTCCCTAGATCTGAAGTGGGTCTGCTATAGGCAGTATACATACAGGTCTTTTTTTGTATTTACTCAGAAGGTCTATGTCTTTTGGTTGAAGCATTTAATCTATTTACATTTAATTATCAATGTGTATGTTCCTACTGCCATTTTGTTGTTTTGGATTTGGATTTGTAGTCCTTTTTTCCTCCCATCCTCTTTTGTTCTGTTCTCTGCCGGAGTCCAGCTCCAGCAGCCAGGGATTCAACCTGAAGAGATGAACCGTGTCGGCAATGAGGCCTCAGTTTTCTTGGACTGACTATTTATTTCAATTTTAAGATTCTCTTTTATACTTTTACAAAAACATTAGGTCAGAGGTTTGACATTTTCAGTTCCCCCTCAACCAGGTTTATTATCTCTATAAATAATTGTTGCTCTTCAGAGTTCCTGCTTCAGCGATTCTCTGGGAATCAGCTTTACCGTCTATTATCTACTTCCTCTTATGAGTCCTATAGTTAACTTGTGATTACACTGTAACTCATGCTACATTCCTCAGTTTACTACTTATCTTCCTAAATCCTGTTTGCCCCTAACATCCTGAGCTCACTATCTCTTAAAAAGGCTTCTAGCTATAGTGTCTCTAAAAATTCCTAACTTCTATAAGCTATAGAAGTTAATGGCAACCCACTCCAGTGTTCTTGCCTGCAGAATCCCAGGGATGGGGAAGCCTGGTGGGCTGCTGTCTGTGGGGTCGCACAGAGTCGGACACGACTGAAGCAACTTAGCAGCGTAAGCTATAGTAAAATATGCTAACTTTACAACATTCCTTAAATCTTTAACTTCTAAATATTTTAATTATTTCTAAGCCCTAAATTCAGTAAACTCCTTTGCCATAAACATTTTCCTCACAAATAGGCTTCAGATAGCAATTCCTCCCATGGCCTCAAGCTACAGCCTATGTGCTCATCCTGGAACACTCTTTTGTAAAAGTCCTTGAACTAATGTCAATGATTAACTTTATGAATTATTCTCTGAGCACAGCTGTAGAAGGCTTTGTGCCTTCTCATGCTCCTCTCAAGAACAATAAGCACCTTAATATTCCTTTTCAGTCAACTCAGCCAAGGAGAGGAAAAAACAAGTCAGAATTACAGGGCCTAACTCCTTCATCCCCGGTTGGTGCCTGCAGAATGAGGAAAGGGATCTGGGGCCGTGGCTCCATTTTGTCAGTAATGCCTAACACGGCTCCTGACAAATCTCTTCTGATTTGATGACTGTTTTTAATATATTTGGATTCCTTGTGTATGTGTGTGAATCTATTGTAGATTTTTTGGTTTGAAGATACCATGATGTTTTAATATAGCAGTCTATATATGACAAGATTGCTTTAAGTTGCTGATATCTTAATTTCAAATAATTTTCCAATGTCCTGTTTTTGTACTATTCTCTTCTCATGGTTGCTGAATTCGATATTATATGTATGTGTGCATGATTCCTACTTTTGTTTTTGCCTTTTCCATTCATCATTTTTTTGTTTCCAGTAATGGCTTTTTTTCTTTCATTTAGAGAAGTTCTTTTGCACTTTTTGTAAAGATGTTTTGCTGGTAACAATTTTTCTTAACTTTTGCTTATCTATAAAGCTTTTCGTTTTTCTGTCAAATCTGAACAAGACCCTTAGTGGGTAGAGTATTATTGGTTGTAGATTTTTCCCTTCACTATTTTAAATATATTGTGCCACTCCCTTCTAGCCTACCATGTTTCTACTGAAAAATCAACTGATAACCTTATGGGAACTCCCTTGTATGCTATTTATTGTTTTCCCTGGTCACTTTTAATATTTTCTCTGTCTTTAATTTTTGTCCATTTGATTCATATGTGTCTTGGTGTGTTCCTCCTTGGGTTTATCCTCCATAAGGCTCTTTGTGTTTCCTTTCCCATGTTAGGAAGGTTTTCTGCTTTCATCTCTTCAAATACAGTCTCAGAGCCTTTCTCTTCTCCTGGGAACCTTACAATGAGAATATTGGTGCTTTAATGTTGTCCTAGAGGTTTATTTGTTCATCCTTATGTTTTTTATTCTTTCTTCTGTGGCAGTGATTTCAACCCGTCTCTCTTCCATCCTATTTATTCATATGCCTCATTTATTCTGCTATTGATTCCTTATATTTTTAATCTCAGTTATTATTCATCTCTGTTCTTTAAAGCTTTTAGATTTTTACTAAACATTTCTTGTATCCTCTTGGTCTGGTCCTCCATTATTTTTCCAAGATGGTGGGTTCTCTTTACTATAATTATTATGAATTATTTTTCAGGTGGATTGACTTGATCCACTTCTCTTAGTTACTGTTCTTGGGTTCTTTTTCCTTCATCTGGAACATAACCCTTTTCCATCTCATTTTGTCTAACTTTGTTTGTAGTCTCAATTATTCAAGCTGCAGGATCATAATACTTCTTGGTTCTGGTGCCTGCCTCCTGGTGGGTAAGGTTGGTCAAGGGGCCTGTGCAGACTTCTTGGTAGGAGGGACTTTTCCTGACCACTGTTGAGTGGATATGGTCTTGTCCCTTTGGTGGGCAGGATTGTGTCAAGGGATGTGTTTATAGGCAGCTGTTGGCTGAGAAAGGCTTTAGGAAGCCTGTCTGATAATGGGTGGGGCTGTGTTCCCACCCTGTTGGTTATCTGACCTGAGGCATCCCAGCACAGGAGCCTGCAGGCTGTTGTTGTTCTTCAGTCTGACTCTTTTGCAACCACATTAACTGCAGCTTGCTAGGCTTTCTTGTCCTTCACTATCTCCTGGAGTTTGCTCAAACTCGTGTCTACTCAAATCAGTGGTGCCATCCAACCATCTCATTCTCTGTCACCCCTTTCTTTGCCCTCAATCTTCCCCATCATCAAGGTATTTTCCAATGAATCAGCTCTTCAGATCAGGTAACCAAAGTATTGGAGCCTCAACTTCAGCATCAGTCCTTCCAATGAATATTCAAGGTTAATTTCCTTTAGAATTAACTGATTTGATCAATTTGCCCTCCAAGGGACTCTCAAGTCTTCTCCAGCACGACAAATCAAAAGCATCAGTTCTTTGCTGCTCAGCCTTCTTTACGGTCCAACTTTCACATTCACACATGACTACTGGAAAAACCATAGCTTTGATTATACCGACTTTTGTCAGCAAAGTGATCTCTCTGTTTTTTAATACACTGCCTAGTTTTGTCATTACTTTCCTTTCAAAGAGTAAACATCTTTTAATTTCATGGCTGCAGTCAAAATATGCTATGATTTTGGAGCCTAGGAAAATAAAATCTGCAACTGTTTCCACTTTTTCCCCATCTATATTCCATGAAGTGATGAGACCAGATTCCATAATCTTAGTTTTTTAAATGTTGAGTTTTAAGACAGCTTTTTCACTCTCCTCTTTCACTTTCATCAAGAGATTCTTTAGTTCCTCTTCACTTTCTACCATTAGAGTGGTATCATCTGCATATCTAAGGTTGTTGATATTTCTCCCATCAGTCTTTATTCCAGCTTGTGATTCATCTAACCCAGCATTTTTGCATGATGTACCCTGAATATAAGTTTAAAAAGCAGGGTGACAATATATAGCTTTGAAGAACTAATTTCTCAACTTTGAAGAAGTCTGTTGTTCCATGTTTAGCTCTAACAATTGCTTCTTGACCTAAAACAGGTTTCTCAGGAGACAGGTAAGGTGGTCTGGTATTCCCCTGACCTTGAGAATGTTCCAAAGTACTTTGTGATCCACACAGTTAAAGGCTTTAGTGTAGTCAATGAAGCAGAAGTAAAAAAAAATCCCCCCCCCCCAAATTCCTTCTTTCTCTATGATTCAGCAAATGTTGGCAATTTGATTTCTAGTACCTCTGCCTTTTCTAAATCCAGCTTGAACATCAGGAAGTTCTCAGGTCATGTAATGTTGAAGCCTAGCTTGGAGAATTTTGAGCATCACTTTGCTAGTGTGTGAAATGAGTGCAATTGTGCGGTAGTTTGCATATTCTTTGGCATTGCCTTTCTTTGGGATTGGAATGAAAACTAACCTTTTCCAGTCCTGTGGCCACTGCTGAGTTTTCCAAATTTGCTGGCATTTTGAGTGTAGCACTTTCATAACATCCTTTAGGATTTTAAATAGCTCAGCTGGAATTCCATCTCTTCCATTAGCTTTGTTCACAGTGATGCTTCCTAAGGCCTGCTTGACTTCACACTCCAAGATGTCTGGCTGTAGGTGAGTGAACACACCATTATAGTTATCTGGATTATTAAGACCTTTCTATATAGTTCTGTGTGCTCATGCCATCTTTTCTGCTTCTGTTATGTCCTTACTTCGTGCTTTACTGTGCCCATCCTTGCATTTAATGTTCTCTGGATATCTCCAATTTTTTTTTGTTGTTGTTGTTTGTTTGTTTGTTTTTTAAGAGACCTGTAATCTTTCTCATTCTATCATTGTCCTCTATTTCCTTGCATTGTTCATTTAAAAACGCCTTCTTATCTCTCCTTGCTAGTCTCTGGAACTCTGCATCTATCTTTCCTTTTCTCTCTTGCCTTTTGCTTCTCTTCTTTCCTCAGCTATTTGTAAAGTCTCCTCAGACAACCACTTTGCCTTCTTTCATTTTCTTTTCTTTGGGATGATTTTGGTTACCACACCCTGTACAATGTTATGAACCTCTGTCCTTAGTTCTACAAGCTCTTTGTCTACCAAATCGAATTCCTTGAATCTGTTTGTAATCCCCACTGTATAATCATAACAGATTTGACTTTAGGTCATACCTGAATGGTCTGGTAATTTTCTTCCAATTATGTGTAATTTTTCAATATGGAATTCATGATCTGAGCCATAGTTGGCTACCAGTCTTGTTTTTGTTGAGTCTGTAGAGCTTCTCCATCTTCAGCTACACAGAATATAATTTCTCATTTGGTATTGACTGACCATCTGGTGATGTCCATGTGTAGAGTCATCTCTTATGTTGTTGGAAGAGGGTGTTTGCTATGACCAGTGTGTTCTCTTGGGAAACTCTGTTAATATTGGCCCTGCTTCATTTTGTATTCCAAGGCCCAATTTGCTTCTTACTCCAGGTCTCCCCTAACTCCTACTTTTTCATTCCAGTCCCCTCTGATGCAAAGGACATTTCTCTCTCTCTCTCTTTTTTTTTTTTTTTTTTTTTTTGGTGTTAGTTCTAGAAGGTCTTGTAGGTCTTCATAGAACTGTTCAGCTTTTTCAATATTAGTGGTTGGGCATAGACTTGGATTACTGTGATGTTGAATGGTTTGCCTTGGAAATGAACGAAGATCATTCAGTTGTTTTTGAAACTGCACCTAAGGACTGCATTTCAGACTGTTTTCTGGACTATAAGGACTACCCCATTACTTCTTAAGGATTATTGCCCACAGTAGTAGATATCATGGCCATCTGAATTAAATTTGCCTATTTCTGTCGTTTTTAGCTCACTGATTCCTGAGATGTAGATGTGCATTACTGCAAACTCCTGCTTGACCACATCCAATATACCTTGACTCATGGACCTGACATTCCAGGTTCCTGTGCAATATTCTTCTTTAAAGCATTGGAGTTTAATTTTACCACCAGACACATCCACAACTGAGCATCATTTCTCCTGTGGCTCGGCCTCTTCATTCCTTCTATAGCTATTTCTCTGCTCTTCCTCAGTAGTATATTGAACACCTTCCAATCTGGGGAGCTCATCTTCCAGTGTCATATCTTTCTGCCTTCTCATAATGTTCATGGGGTTCTTCAGGCAGGCTATGGACTGGGGCCAAGTATCAGTGCCAAAATAATAACTGGGAGAGCTTCTGGAGAGCTAATGCTGATGAGCATTCCCTGAAACTTCCACCACCAGTGTCCCTGCCCCATAGTGAGCCATAGCCAACCTCAGCTTCCCCAGGAGCACTTCCAAGACTGGTAGGTAGATCTGGTCCAGGTTTCTATGGAGTTACTGCTTTGCCAAGGGACTCAGTACACATGAAATATTTTGTGTGCCCTCGAAGAGTGGAGGGAGGCCCTGTTTCCTCCAGTCCTTTGGTGCTATTGTACTCATGACCTGCTGGTCTTCAAAGAAAAATGCCCTGGGGGCTCCTCCTCCCACTGCCAGACTCCCAGGCTGGGGAGTCTGACCTAAGTCTCAGAATTCTGACTCCTGTGGGAGAATCTCTGAAATATAATTAAATTGCAGACTGTGGGCAACCCACTTGGCAGATGGTTTTCCCTGGTAACTTTGATGGTAAAGATTCTGCCTGCAGTGCAAGGGACATGAGTCCAAACCCTGGGTCAGAAAGATCACTTGGAGGGGGGCATGGTGACCCACTCCAGTATTTTTGTCTGAAGATTACCATGGGCAGCAGAGCCTGGCAGGATACAGTCCATGGGATCACAAAGAGTTGTATACTGAGTGACTAATACTTCCTTTTCACTTTCACCTGGCAGGTATGGGGTTTGATTATATCATGAAAGTGCTCCTCCTACTGTCTCATCGTGGCTTCTTCTTTGTCTTTAGGTATAGTATAACTTATTTGGTAGGCTTGATTCTTTTTTATTAATGATTATTCAGCAGTTCAGTCTTTGAGGAGATATCCCATGGCCAAGGGCAAATGAGAAGCCCCAGCAAGATGGTAGGAGGGGTGAAATCACATTTAGAATCAAACCCCATACCTGCCAGAGATGCTCAGAGGGCTCAAACAAACCTTGTGCATACCAGGACCCAGAGACTCCCCACAAAGTCTGAGAAAGAACTGTGTTTGAGTGTCTCCTGCAGAGGCACGGGTCAGCAGTGGACTACTGCAGGGGCAAGGGCTCTGGATGCAGCCGACCTGGGTGGCTCTTAGAAGAGGTCACCATTAATCCTACAATAGAGCTTCCAGAACTTACACAGGACTGGGGAAAAAGACTTTTGGAGGGCACAAAGAGAACCTTGTGCATACCAGGACCCAGGAGGAAGGAGCAGTGATCCCACAAGAGACTGACCCAGCCTTGCCTGTGAGTGTCCATGAGTCTCCATCAGATGCATGGGTCAGTGGTGGCCTGCTATAGGGTTGGGGGCACTGGGTATAGCAGTGCTTGCATGGGACCTTTTGAAGTAGGTCACCATTATCTTCATTACCTCCACCATAGTTTGGCCCCAGGTAAATAACAAGGAGAGAACACAGTCCCACTCATCAACAGAAAATTGGATTAAAGTTTTATTTAGCCTGGCCAGCCAATCAGAACAAGACAAGATTTTCCCCTCAGTCAGTCTCTCCCATCAGGAAGTTTCCATAAGCCTCTTATCCTTCTCCATCAGAGGGCAGACAGACTGAAAACCACAATCACAGAAAACTAGCCATTCTGATCACATGGACCACAGCCTTAACTAACTCAATGAAACTATGAGCCATGCCATGTAGGGCCACCCAAGACTGGCATGTCCTGGTGGAGAGTTTTGAGAAAACATGATTCACTGGAGAAGGGAATGACAAACTGCTGGGGTCCTGCCCCGGTAGATCCAGGGAATTTGAAGGGGAGACGGCGTAGGAGAGGAAAACTTATTTATTTAGAAATATAAAAGAAATTAAGAAGAAATAGTATAGTAGGAAAATTTAGTGGAGAAAAGAGGCTGAATAACTTGGTTTACGGGGAAAGCTAATAAAACCTCAGGACAAGAGATTTGCACAATCTACGTTGGGCCACTGGCACCCCTTTGAATTTCGGAGGGTGCCTTGCCTTGGGCTCCCTCTCTCACAGATCTTAGAAGCCAGGGCAAGTAAGTATACGTGGTGAGCCTCCCCGCTCCAGATGGGAATTCAGCCAGAAAATAGAGTAAGAAAAGACACGGGGGAAACCAATCCAGTGACTGGCCCCTCCTCTATTGTTGTAAAGGCCTTTTTTTGTACATAGAGATCAATGGATAATATAAAATTATGCAGCATCAGCAGCCCTGACTCTTATCGAGACCAGACTTTTTCTCTGCATACCTAGTTGTATACACAAGTCTTAGGTGATTTACATCATCTTCTGGCCAGAAGGCCAGTTAACATTTTACAGCCCTTTTCTGATAAGGGTTTGTCAACCAAAAGACTTATTTGCCCTAATAGTGGTGGTCTTCCCAAAGTCTGGTGCCACTCTCAGAAAGCACTAAATAAAGTTACATTCTTACATAGCAAAGACCCAACAATTTATAACAATGAAAGAAGTACAGTGATTTGTAACAAAGGGAAAAGTAATTAACTCAAAAGTCTAGTATTGCTAACATCAAAACTACTATATTCCTTTTTCTATATCCCAATTACATTGATTAATATCTTTCAGATGCCTAAAAGATAAAGAATATGGCGGCCTGGCAGCAGTCATTGACTCAACAGTGAAACCTGTCACCAATATAATTCTTAGCTCTTTAGAAAAGACTCTGTATCTCTAAGATGCTCTAAGCTTCATGCCTCTTGAGGTTGGGGGCCATTAATAATTCACAAGTTGTAAAAGTTTCCAACTGTTAGGCAAGTTAGAGAGCCTTCAAAGGGGTTTGAGCTGAGACATTCTTTTCCTATGCAGGAGGCTGTTAACTGAAGCCCTGAGTTAACTTTTTTCCAGAGAATGTCAGAAGAGTGGAAAGCACAGTACAATTAAGCAGGCAGACTCTGGCTTTTGGGGGTAGATGTTCAGGAAAACCCAGGGGGAACCCCTGAAGCCAGATCATGCCTTTGCGTTTTGCTGGGCTTCCTTCCTCATGACCTTTGCCGTGGGCGGGATTCCTCACCCTGGCTCCCGGCAACAAACCACTTCCGTATTCTTGCCTTGAAAACCCCATGAATAGCATGAAAAGGCAAAAAGACAGGACACTGAAAGAGGAACTACCAAGGTCGGTAGATGCTCAATATGCTACTGGAGATCAGTGGAGAAATAACTCCACAAAGAATGAAGAGACAGAGCCAAAGCAAAACAAAAACAAAAACACCCAGTCGTGGATGTGACTGGTGATAGAAGTAGTCTGATGCTGTAAGAACAATATTGTATAGGAAGCTGGAATGTTAGGTCCACGAAACCAAATTGGAAGTGGTCAAACAGGAGATGGCAAGAGTGAACATTGGCATTTTAGGAATCAGCATAATAAAATGACTAGAATGGGAGGATTTAACTCAGATGACAATTACATCTACTTCTGTGGGTAAGACTTTAGTTTTGGGGCTCCACAATAATCACAGATGGTGACTGCAGCCATGAAATTAAAAGATGCTTGCTTCTTGGAAGAAAATTTATGACCAACCTGGACAGCACATTAAAAAGCAGAGACTTTACCTTGCCAACAAAAGTCCATCTAGTCAAGGCTATGGTTTTTCTAGTAGCCATGTATGGATGTGAGAGATGGAATATAAAGAAGCCTAGCACTAAAGAACTGATGCTTTTGAACTGTGGTCTTTGAGGAGACTCTTGAGAGACCCTTGGACTGCAAGGAGATCCAATCAGTCCATCTTAAAGGAAATTAGTCCTGAATATTCATTGGAAGGACTGATGCTGAAGTTCCAACACTTTGGCCACCTGATGTGAAGAACTAACTCATTTGAAAATACCCTGATGCTGGGAAAGATTGAAGGTGGGAGGAGAAGGGGACGACAGAGGATGAGATGGTTGGATGGCATCACTGACTCGACAGACATGAATTTGAGTAAATTCCGTGAGTTGGTGATGGACAGGGAGGTCTGCCATGCTGAAATCCATGGGGTTCCAAAGGACAAGACTGAGCGACTGAACTGAAACTGAAATTGATTCAGCATTTAGTTGTGATTTTGGTGTTTTCACGAGAGAGGGTGAGCTCAGTCCCTTCTACCTCTATTCTTTCTCCCTCCTTTCAATCTTAAGCACTTCTATCAAAATCAATTCTATATGGCTTAATGGTCCTAATTAGGGATTATTTTATATTGTATGTTTCAATATAGTGATGCATTGTTGGGGTATTCTGGACAGTAGAAATACTTTCTTTTAAGTTAAAAAAAAAATCTGCCTACTCCATTTTTGAGGTTTGATCTTTTGTCTGTCTTAACTTGTTTTTCCTCTTGGTAGTAGATAACAGCCAAACTTAACAACTAGCCTATCTACTTTTGGAAGGCATCCTCTTAACACAGCATTTGTGGAGGTCTTGTAATTCATAAGTAATTAAGCTCTGAGCATCTGTTATGCTTTACATTTTAAAAGAAAGATGAGTGTCCTAACATAGATTCCACAGGTATAGGTGGAGAGGGGGGCTTTTATGAATAGTTTCAGCTTCTAAGTTATGATCTGAATAATTAAAATTTTCAGAACATCGAGGGACAGATGTGTGTTACACAACTGTGGACAGTTACAGTGGTAACTGAATGAAAAAGAATTGAATAGAATGAAGTGTAAATTAGCAACACCAGATTATTTTAAAAATGTGAAGCAGCCACAAGGTGAAATATTCTACAGTAATTAAATAATCTTAGCAGGTTATTACTAACATGGGCAAAATTTCAAAATACATCTCACACTAAAAGTAAACACAATTATATTAAACCAATCATATAAAGGTAACATGGGTATATGAAAGGATGGAAGTATATGTTGTAAAAAACACAAATTATTACTGGTTAGTAAAAGTAAAAATCAGAAGTCAGTAGTTATCTAAAGTGAATAAACCAATAAATAGATGCAAACCTACATAAATAGAAGACAAATACCATATTAAACAAGTATGTAAACACTAAAAATGATTGTTTCAGAGAAATAAAACCAGGGAATAGAGAAGGATAAGTTTTCTGATTTTTTTTTTTTTTTAATGGTCATGAGTCCTTTGGTACTCTTTGACAGTGAATATATAACATTACTTTGATGAGGCTAAACTAAAATATAATGCATCTCATCAGAAGAGAGAGTCTCACAGTTCAAAATGATCAAGAGGCATAAAATGCTAAAACACTGATGCTTTCTGAAAACTCTTCAGAAGGACAGGGAATAAATAATTCCTACGTGTAACACTATGACATCAAAATGAAAATCCCTTTTTGCAAAGCTGCAAGATCAAATGCATATTTGGGCTTTGTTACAAAATCTCATGTAAATTATACATCTAACTAAATGGTCCACTTTTACTCCTAAAATTGATAAATCAATATTTCTAATAATATTAAAAGACATATGAAAATAAAAATTTCCATTTTTTTGAAGAAATATGAAAACTACACTGATATATGTCAAATATTTCTTATGTCAACATTTTTCAAAGGTTTTCATTACAATTGGCTATTTCAATAGACTGTCAACATTTTTAAAAGATGCTTCCATTCAGGCAGACTTTCTATAGAGGAATGTTTTTTACTATTTTAATATTAAGTTTCTATGCTAAGTTTTTGATAGAGAAAGCAAATGAAAGCCCATGTGCCTAGGATGGGTTAACCTAGGAAAACCTAGGTGCGTAGAAATGGGGGCCTAGGAAAAACCTAGCTTAGGATGAGGAGAGAAAAATATGCTTAAATATTTAATTTAGAATAAATTGTAGATGACAGTTATTTTTCTTTATATCAGCGCATGCATACACTACACACACACACTCAGACAACTCAATAAAGGTAGATTTTGTCTTTCCTTGTTTCTCTCTTCTTGACATAAAATTGTCTTTGAAAAAGAAAGGGAATGAAAGTGAGGAAGTACATGTAGGCCTCAAAAGATAAAATGATTCCTCATTTTAGACTTTAGGGCACAATCATCAAAGAAAACATTTATAATATTTTATTAAACTATAGTAAAATTGTAGTAGTGTGTCACCATTATGTACGAAAATTACAAAAATACTTTTTACTGAGGTATTCAGAAATATTGTAAAAGTAGGAAAATACCTGTTAAACTGTTACATTAAAAAGTACTTCAGAGGTACATGGCACTTTATGTATGACCTAGAGAAACAGATACTTTCTCTGGCAAAATACTAAAACTGATCCAAGTTAAAAAACAAAACAAAACAAAAAAGACCAATTACCATAAAATGGCCTAGAAAAGTAAAGTGATACCTTAAAAAAAAAAAAGGATTAGAATCTTTCACAACTGAGTTCTAGTCAAAATATATCTAAGAATTTAATGCTAATTATTTTAATAAATATTTGTTTAGCATTTTGCTGTCAGCCACTTGAGGTGATGGGAATGTTGCCCTGAAAAATAAATCAAGGATCCTTCTCTAATAAAATTTACATTTGAAATTATTCCATGGCAAGGAGAGAGGGCAGGAAATTTGAGAGCTTCATATTTAATTTTCTAAATCCTACACAATTTTAATACCACAAAACCATAAACAGAGTGAAACAATGAATGAATATATTATTAGGAGGTTATTTTACATATGAAACATTACAGTATAAAAGATCATTAAATATCAGAAATAATATATCATTATTTATTACAAAGAAAAATAATGACCCAATAAAAAGACCATGCTAATTGGTGATTTAAAGGCATTCCTAATGTTGTACAGTCGTTTTTAAAGTAAAATGTGAATAGAAGGCTATAGGAGACACAGTTTAAATATCAGACATCTTAAAATTAATATTATGAACATCAGAGAGATTCACTTTTTGGTCATTACACTTCAGTGTATGTCTGGGGTTTCTAGCAGATGGGCTAAAATAATCACTTAAACCATAATTCTACACCTGAAAAAATTATACTCCAATAAAAAATAAAACCTGTTAGAATTAACAACAGAACCTGAATGAGTGAATGGAGACATAATAATTAAACAAAGCCCCAATTTTCCTCTTTATACTCATCAATAAACAGTGAGAGATGAAAATAGAAAATTTTATTCAAATAATGACTAGTATATATTATATTCTGCAGTAATCTTTAAAATTTATTGGTAAAATACTATATGCCACTAAACACTTATCACTGGTAACTTGTCCCCATTTTAGACATAATGTATGCTTTATTCTTAATTCCATATTTCATATGATATATATATGAGAGATTCATATGAAAGAATTATTATCCCAAACTACCCATTTAAGGTAAGTGATAATAATGTGAAGGTATGCTTGCACACCACATATCAAGTTTATGATGAAGCATTATAATCATATTAATTCATATTTAAGCAGTTAAAAATAATCACTAGGCCAGGCATGAAGGCCATACTAGAACTCCAGTTGTGATGTGATTTTCTTCATCCCCTCCCCTTATAATACTCACAGAATTAACACCATCCTGGAAGATAGCTTTCTCAGCAGAAAAGAACAAGGAACCACTGCATTTGTTTGGTCTGAACAACTTAGAAGGTAATTTTTACTTTATTTCTATTTATAGAAATTACAAAATGAAAATGTTCTATTCCACATAATATATTCTTGACAGAATGAAAGACAAGACACAGTCTGAGAGAAAATATTTGCAAAATGCAGATCAGTTAAATTACTTAATTCAAAATAAAAAGAGAAAACAGTTAAGAAATGAGCAAAAGACCTCAAAAGATCCTATATCAAAGAAGATTTGTAAATGTCAACTAAGCATTTTATAAGTGCTTAACACCATTTGTCATTGTGAAAATGCAAATTAAAACAAAAATGAGATATAACTACATAGCAATTTGAATGTACAAATCCAAAAACAAAAGAACAGATAATGCCAATTTTGGAGAACATGCAGAACAACAGTGACATCCATTTTTGGTGGGATCCAAAACGTTACAACCATTTCAGAAGACAGTTTATATCACTTTCCTACAAAGCTAAGACTATTAGTGCTACAGAATCTAGCATTCATGTTCCTAGGTATTTCCCAACTGATTTGAAAATTTATCTCTACACAAACTTTGCACAAATGTTTATGGCAGTGTTTTCATAACAATTACAAACTGGAAGCAAATAGGAAGGCTTTAACAGGTGAATGGATGAATAAGCTGTGGTAGATTCATACAGTGGTTTTCTCACGAGTAATATAAAGGCAAGAGCTACCAAACCATACCAATATACGAGTGACTTCTAAATCTGTTTTGCTAAATAAAAGAAGGCAGTCTGAAAAGGCTACCTACTACATGATTTCAACTGCACAACGTTTTGGAAAAGGCAATAATATGGAGACAAAACCTGGTTGCTGGGAGTTTTGGGGAAGGGAGGACAGGATGAATAGGTGGAACATCACAGGTCTACTTGGGCTGCTAAAACTTACCTTAGATCGGATGATTTAAACAACAAACATTTATTATTCACAGTGCTGGTGGGTAGAATTCTGAGATAAGAATGAGAGCATAGTTGGGATTTGGAGAGGACACTCTGTTTATATCATCACATAGCTATCCTTAGTGTAGGCAGGGGGAGAGAGAGAGAGAGAGATATGGAGAGAAAGACTGGGGTGGGGGGTGGGCAGGAGTGGAAATTTTTGCCCTCTTTTTATAAGGGTATTAATTCTATCATGAGGTCCCCATCCTCATGACATAATTTAACCCTCTCAAAGGCCCCACTTTCAAATGCTATCACATGAGGGGTTAGGACTTCAAAATATAGAATTTGGAGGGGACACCATCCATATTAATACTCTAATAGTGACTACATGGCGTTAAAAATCAATCAAAACCATAAACTGTAAAAATGAACTATAATATAAACTATGCTATTTAGTTAATAATCAGTTCAGTTCAGTCGCTCAGTCGTGTCTGACTCTTTGCGACCCCATGAATAGCAGCACGCCAGGCCTCCCTGTCCATCACCATCTCCCGGAGTTCACTCAGACTCACATTCATCGAGTCCGTGATGCCATCCAGCCATCTCATCCTCTGTCGTCCCCTTCTCCTCCTGCCCCCAATCCCTCCCAGCATCAGAGTCTTTTCCAATGAGTCAACTCTTTGCATGAGGTGGCCAAAGTACTGGAGTTTCAGCTTTAGCATCATTCCTTCCAAAGAAATCCTAGGGCTTATCTCCTTCAGAATGGACTGGTTGGATCTCCTTGCAGTCCAAGGGACTCTCAAGAGTCTTCTCCAACACCACAGTTCAAAAGCATCACTTCTTCGGTGCTCAGCTTGCTTCACAGTCCAACTCTCACATCCATACATGACCACAGGAAAAACCATAGCCTTGACTGAATGGACTTTAGTCGGGAAAGTAATGTCTCTGCTTGCTATTTAGGTTGGTCATAACTTTTCTTCCAAGGAGTAAGCATCTTTTAATTTCATGGCTGCAGTCACCATCTGCAGTGTGGCTGTTTAAAATACTGCATCAATGGATTGATCATCCAGACAGAAGATTAGTAAGGAAACATGGTGCTAAATGACACATCAGGCCAGATGTACTTAATATATGTCTATATGGATATTCCATCTAAAAACAACAGAATATGCACTCTTTTCAACTTTTCAAGTGCACATGGAACTTTTTCCAGGATAGATCACCTGCTAAGCCACTAAACAAGTCTCAGTAAATTCAAGAAGACTGAACTAGTATCAAGCATATTTTCTTACCACCATGGTATGAAACTAGAAATCAAATACAGTAATAAAAATGGGGAAAAAAACACAAATGTGGAAACTAAACAATCTGCAGATAAACCAATGGGCCAAAGAGGATATCACAGAGGAAGTCAGAAAAACATGTTGAGCCAAAATGGAAAATATAAACAATTTTCCAAAATATATAGCAGATAGCAAATGTAGTTCTAAGATATGTTTATAGCACTACAGGTCTACCTCAAGAAATAAGAAAAATCTCAAACAAGCAACCTAACTTCTTACCTAAATGAATTACAAGGAGGAAAAAAAAGCAGAGTGGAAATAAATAATATAGATACCAAAAAATAACAGAAAAGATTAACAAAATTGATTCATTGAAAAGCTGATTCTTTGAAAAGATAAATTTGAGTCTTTAGCCAGACTCAAGAAAAAAAGAGAATTCAAATAAACAGGATTTGAAAGGGAAGATATATTGAAACTGATATCACAGAAATATAAACAATTATAACAAACTTTGAACCATTATATGCCACAAAATGGACAGCCTAGAAGAAATGGATAAATTACTAGAAATGTGATTTTCAAAGACTGAATCAAAAAGAAACAGATAATTTGATGAGACAAATTGCTAGTATTGACATGGAGTCAGTAATCAGCTCCCAATAAACAAAAGTCCAGGGCTAGATGGCTCCACAAGGTAATTCTATCAAACATTTAAAAAAGAGTTGATATCTATTCTTCTCAAACTCTTCCAAAATATTGAAGACCATGGAACACTCCCAAACTCACTCTGAAAAACACCACACACACAAAAAAATTACAGGCCAATATCAGTGATAAACAAAGATGCAAAATATTATCAAATTAAATCCAACAATATATTATATTGATCATGCATGATGATCGAGTACAGTTTATTTGCATGATACAAGGATGACTTAATATCCCCAAATCAATAAGCACGATAGATCACATTAAGAAAATGAATAAAAATCATATGGTCATCTCAATATATGCAGAAAAAGCATTTGACAAATTTCAACATCCATTCATAAAAATTTTCAACAAAGTGGATGTAAAGGACACATACTTCAACATAACAAAGGCTGTATATGATAAACCCACTGCTAATATCTCAAGTGAAAAACTGGATGGTTTTTCTCTAAGATTAAAAAATAAAACAATGCCTACTTTCACCATTTCTACTTAACATAGTATTGGAAATCCTAACCACTATAATCAGAAAAACAAAAAAGAAAATGCATTCAAATTGAAAGGAAGAAATAAAACTGTCAGTATTTGCAGATGATGTGATATTATATAGAAAACCCTAATGACTCTTCCATAAAACTCTTAGAGCTAACAAAGTAGTTCAATATAATTGTAGGATTCAAGATTAATATAGATAAATTTGTAGCTTTTCTATATAGTATAAATAAAATATCAGAAAGAGAAAGAAAAAAAAAAACCCTCCTATTTAAGGATCTCATCAAAAAGAATAAACTATTTAGGAATGTATTTAACCAAGAAGGTGAAAGATCTATATTCTGAAAACTATAAAACATTGATGAAGGAAGTTGAAGCTGACACAAAGAAATGGAAAGATATTTCATGCTCATAGATTGAAAGAATTGTTAAAATGTCCAAGCAATCTGCAAATTTAATGTAATCCCTATCAAAATATCCATAACTTTTTCACAGCACTAGAACAAATACTCAAGTTTGTACGGAAACACAAAATACCCTGAATAGCCAAAGCAATGTTGAGAGTAAGACTAAAGTGGGTGGTATCCTGCTCCCAGACTTCAGACTATACAGCAAACCTTCCATAATAAAAGGAGAACAGTGCTGGCAAAAAAGCAGACACATAGATCGATGGAACAGAATATAGAAGCCAGAAATAAGCCCATATGGTCAATTAATCTAGATCAAAGGAGGCAATAATATACAATGGGGGAAAGACAGTCTCTTCAAAAACTGGGCCTGGAAAAGCCAGAAAACTGCATATTAAAGAATGGAATAAAAATATTTTCTCATGCCACATACAAAAAATAAACCTAAAATAGTTGAAAAACCTAAATCTAAGACCTGAAACAATAAAACTCCTAGAAGAAAACATAGGCATAAGTTTTGCATAAGTCTTAGCAATATTTCTTTCCATTTTTTTCAGGCAAGGGAAATAAGAGCAAAAATAAACAAATGGGTGTAATGTGTAATAAAAATAAAAAACTTTGCACCTTAGAGAAACCATCAACTAAATGAAAAGGCAACCCACTGAATGGGAGATTTCTGCAAGTGTTATATCTGATAAGGGGTAAATATCCAAAATATATGAAGAGCTCATACAATTCATTATAAAAAATATTAAAAATGGGTATACGATCTGAATAAGCATTTTTCCCAAAAGACATAAAGATAGCCAACAGGCATAGAAAAAGATGCTGAATACCACTTATCATCAGACAAATACAAATGAGAGGTTATTCCACACCTGTCAAAATAGCTATTGCAAAAAGACAAGAAATAAGTGGTGGCAAGGATGTGGAGAAAAGAGAACACTACCATGCTGTTGGTGGGAGCAAAAATCAGTATAGCACAGTGAACGTAGTATGTAATTTCCTGAAAAAACTAAAAATAGAACTATCATATGATCCTGCAGATCCACTCCTGGGGTATATATCCAATGAAAACAAAAACATTAATTGAAATACATATGTGCACCCTAATGTTTATAGTGTCTGATTTATAATAGCCAAGATATGTAAACAACCTAAATTTTCATCAGATATATCAATAAAGATGTGTTATATGAATGTTATATACAGACCTTCACATACTGGAATATTACTCAGCCATAGAAAAATAACAAAATCTTGCCATTTGCAACAGGCAGATGGATCGGTAAGGTATTATACTTAGAGAAATAAGTCAGAGAAAGATGAATACAGTATATTTTCACTTATATGTTGAATATAAAATGCAAAAAATAAACAGACTGACACATACAGAGAACACATTAGGACAGGAAAAGGTCAATTTTCATTCCAATCCAAACAAAGGCAATGCCAAAGAATGTTCAAACTACTGCACAATTGCACTCATCTCACAAGCTAGCAAAGTGATGCTCAAAATTATCCAAGCCAGGCTCCAACAGAGTGTGAACTGTGAACTTCCAGATGTTCAAGCTGGATTTAGAAAAGGCAGAGGAACCAGAGATCAAATTGCTGGCATCTGTTGGATCATCAAAAAAGCAAGAAAGTTCCAAAAAAATATCTACTTCAGCTTTATTGACTACACTAAAGTCTTTGACTGTGTAGATCACAACAAACTGTGGAAAATTCTTCAAGAGATGGGAACACCAGACCACCTTACCTGCCTCCTGAGAAATCTAACTGCAGATCAGGAGCAACAGTTAGAACTCGACATTGGAACAACAGATTAACTCCAAACTGGGAAAAGAGTACTTCAAGGCTGTATATTGTCATCCTGCTTATTTAACTTATATGCAGAGTACACCATCAGAAATGACAGGCTTCATGAAGCCCAAGCTGTAATCAAGATAGCCAGAAGAAATATCAATAACCTCAGATAGGCAGATGACACCACCCTCATGGCAGAAAGCAAAGAACTAAAGAGCCTCTAAATGAAAGTGAAAAAGGAGAGTGAAAGTGTTGGATTAAAACTCAACATTCAGAAAACTAAGATCATGACATCTGGCCCCATCACTTCATTGCAAATAGATGGGGAAACAATGGAAACAGTGAGAGCCTTTATTTTGGGGGGCTCCAAAATCACTACAGATGGTGACTGCAGCCATGAAATTAAAAGACACTTGCTGCTTGGAAGAAAAGCTATGATCAACCTAGACAGTATATTAAAAAGCAGAGACATTACTTTGCCAACAAAGGTCCATCTAGTTAAAGCTATGGTTTTTCCTGTAGTCTTGTGTGGATGTGAGAGTTGGACTATAAAGAAAGCTGAGCACCAAAAAATTGATGCTTTTGAACTGTGGTGTTGGAGAAGACTCTTGAGAGTCCCTTGAGTGCAAGGAGATCCAACCAGTCCATCCTAAAGGAAATCAGTCCTGAATATTCATTGGAAGGACTGATGCTGAAGCTGAAACTCCAATACTTTGGCCCCCTGATGTGAAGAACTGACTCACTGGAGAAGAGACTGATGCTGGGAAAGATCAAAGGCAGAAGTGGAAGACAGAGGATGAGACGGTTGGTTGGCATCACTGACTCCATGGACATGAATTTGAGCAAGCTCTGGGATTTGGTAATAGACAGAGAAGCCTGACGTGCTGCAGTCCATGAGGCTACAAAGAGTCAGACAGGACTGAGCGACTGAAGTGAATTGAAAGAGGAGAGAGATAAGGGTGGGGCAAAATAGGAGAAGGGGATTAACAGTTACAAACAACTAGGCATAAAATAAGATACAAGAATGTAATTTATAGCATAGGAAATATAGTGAAAATTTTATAACAACTTTATGTGAAGTATAATCTATAAAAATATCAAATCAGTACATTGGACACTTGAAACTAATATAATATAGTAAATAAAATATACTTCAATTAAAAAAGAGTAAAGAACAGCTTGCCTGTAATAACATCACTCATAGAAATCATATTTCAGGTATTGGGTTCAAAGTCTTCTATGCATTGAATATATAAGACAAAGACATTGCAGTGTTGTATAGTTCTGCAAAAAATCTTCCAAAGTGAATAAAAACCCCTGATAAATGTACCTTTCAATTAGTGATTGTTGTTCAGTTGCTCAGTTGTGTCCGACTGTTTGCAACCCCATGGACTGCAGCACACCATGTGTGGATTATTATAATCCCTTTAAATAACTAATCAACACTATGCCTCTGTTGAAGAATTAGGTATATTTTATTTGAATTATCATAAATAATGTTTTCAATAATTTAATGAAACAAATGTTCTGTTTGGAGATAGCTAATTAAAAGGATTTAATATAAAGTACAGAGAATATGGCAAATCTTTTATAACTTGGCTGCGACCGGCGTGCTAAGTGCGGCCAAGAGGAGATACCCCACGTCCGAGGTCAGGGGCAGAAGCCAGGAACACCCCATGCCCGAAGGGCAGCGGCCAAGAGGAGTTACCCCACTTCGGAGGTCAGGGGCAGCATCCGGGAGGACCCCATGCCAGAAGAGCAGCACCCAAGAGGAGTTACCCCACGTCGGAGGTCAGAGGCAGCAGCCGAGAGTGCCAGGCTGCGACAGTGCAGGAACAGCCGAGAGGAGCTACCCAAGTCCGAGGCCAGGGGTGGCAGTGGAGAGGAGCTACCCTGCACCTGAGGCCAGGGGCAGTGACCTGGAGGAGCAACCCCAAGTCCAAGGAGCAGTGACTGCGCTGGTGCAGGAGGGCCTAGAGGAGCTATCCCACGTTGAAGGTCAGGAAGGGCAGTGGTGAGGAGATACCCCTCATCCAAGGTAAGGAGCAGCGGCTTTGTTTTGCTGGAGCAGCCGTGAAGAGATACCCCACACCCAAGGTAAGAGAAACCCAAGTAAGATGGTAGGTGTTGCAAGACGGCATCAGAGGGCAGACACACTGAAAGCAGAATCACAGAAAACTAGTCAATCTAATCACACTAGGACCACAGCCTTGTTTAACTCAATGAAACTAAGCCATGCCTGCGGGGCAACCCAAGATGGGAGGGTCATGGTGGAGAGGTCTGACAGAATGTGGTCCACTGGAGAAGGGAATGGCAAACCACTTCAGTATTCTTGCCTTGAGAACCCCATGAACAGTATGAAAAGGCAAAATGATAGGATACTGAAGGAGGAATTCCCCCGGTCAGTAGGTGCCCATCATGCTACTGGAGATCAGTGGAGAAATAACTCCAGAAATGATGAAGGGATGGAGCCAAATCAAAAATACCCAGCTGTGGATGTGACTGGTGATAGAAGCAAGGTTCAATGCTATAAAGAGCAATATTGCATAGGAACCTCGAATGTCAGGTCCATGAATCAAGGCAAATTGGAAGAGGTCAAACAAGAGATGGCGAGAGTGAACGTCAACATTCTAGGAATCAGCAAACTAAAATGGACTGGAATGAGTGAATTTAACTCAGATGATCATTATGTCTACTGCTGCGGGCAGGAATCCCTCAGAAGAAATGGAGTAACCATCATGGTCAACAAAAGAGTCCAAAATGCAGTACTTGCATGCAATCTCAAAAACAACAGAATGATCTCTGTTCATTTCCAAGGCAAACCATTCAATATCACAGTAATCCAAGTCTATGCCCCAACCAGTAACACTGAAGAAGCTGAAGTTGAACGGTTTTATGAAGACCTACAAGACCTTTTAAAACTAACACACAACAAAGATGTCCTTTTCATTATAGGGGACTAGAATGCTAAAGTAGGAAGTCAAGAAACACCTGGAAAAACAGACAAATTTGGCCTTGGGATGTGGAATGAAGCAGGGCAAAGACTGATAGAGTATTGCCAAGAAAATGCACTGGTCATAGCAAACACCCTCTTCCAACAACACAAGAGAAGACACTACACATGGACATCACCAGATAGTCAACACTGAAATCAGATTGCTTATATTCTTTGCAGCCAAAGATTTAGAAGCTCTTTACAGTCAACAAAAACAAGACCAGGAGCTGACTGTGGCTCAGATCATGAACTCCTTATTACCAAATTCAGACTCAAATTGAAGAAAGTAGGGAAAACCGCTAGACCATTCAGGTATGACCTAAATCAAATCCCTTATGATTATACAGTGGAAGTGCGAAATAGATTTAAGGGACTAGATCTGATAGATAGAGTGCCTGATGAACTATCAACAGAGGTTCTTGACATTTTACAGGAGACAGGGATCAAGACCATCCCCATGGAAGGGAAATGCAAAAAAGCAAAATGGCTCTCTGGGGAGGCCTTACAAATAGCTGTGAAAAGAAGAGAAGTGAAAAGCAAAGGAGAAAAGGAAAGATATAAGCATCTGAATGCAGAGTTCCAAAGAATAGCAAGAAGAGATGAGAAAGCCTTCTTCAGCGGTCAATGCAAAGAAATAGAGGAAAAGAACAGAATGGGAAAGACTAGAGATCTCTTTAAGAAAATTAGAGCTACCAAGGGAACCTTTCATGCAAAGATGGGCTCGATAAAGGACAGAAATGGTCTGGACCTAACAGAAGCAGAAGATATTAAGAAGAGGTGGCAAGAATACACAGAAGAACTGTACAAAAAAGATCTTCATGACCAAGATAATCACAATGGTATGATCACTCACCTAGAGCCAGACATCTTGGAATGTGAAGTCAAGGGGGCCTTAGAAAGCATTGGAGGTGATGGAATTCCAGTTGAACTATTTCAAATCCTGAAAGATGATGCTGTGAAAGTGCTGCACTCAATATGCCCGCAAATTTGGAAAACTCAGCAGTGGCCACAGGACTGGAAATGGTCAATTTTCATTCCAATTCCAAAGAAAGGCAATGCCAAAGAATGCTGAAACTACCACACAATTGCACTCATCTCACATGCTAGCAAAGTAATGCTCAAAATTCTCCAAGCCATCCTTCAGCAATATGTGAACCATGAACTTCCTGATGTTCAAGCTGGTTTTAGAAAAGGCAGAGAAACCAGAGATCAAATTGCCAACATCCGCTGGATCATGGAAAAAGCAAGACAGTTCCAGAAAAACATCTATTTCTGCTTTAATGACTATGCCAAAGCATTTGACTGTGTGGATCACAATAAACTGTGGAAAATTCTGAGAGATGGGAATACCAGACCACCCGACCTGCCTCTTGAGAAATCTGTATGCAGGTAAGGAAGCAACAGTTCAAACTGGACATGTAACAGCAGACTGGTTCCAAATAGGAAAAGGACTACATCAAGGCTGTATATTGTCACCCTGCTTATTTAATTTATATGCAGAGTACATCATGAGAAACGCTGGACTGGAAGAAACGCAAGCTGGAATCAAGATTGCCGGGAGAAATATCAATAACCTCAGATATGCAGATGACACCACCCTTATGGCAGAAAGTGAAGAGGAACTAAAAAGCCTCTTGATGAAAGTGAAAGAGGAGAGCGAAAAAGTTGGCTTAAAGCTCAACATTCAGAAAACGAAGATCATGGTATCCGGTCCCATCACTTCACGGGAAATAGATGGGGAAACAGTGGAAATAGTGTCAGACTTTATTTTGGGGGGGCTTCAAAATCACTGCAGATGGTGATTGCAGCCATGAAATTAAAAGACACTTACTCCTTGGAAGAAAAGTTGTGACCAACCTAGATAGCATATTCAAAAGCAGAAACATTACTTTGCCGACTAAGTTCCGTCTAGTCAAGGCTATGGTTTTTCAAGTGGTCATGTATGGATGTGAGAGTTGGACTGTGAAGAAGGCTGAGCGCTGAAGAATTGATGCTTTTGAACTGTAGTATTGGAGAAGACTCTTGAGAGTCCCTTGGACTGCAAGGAGATTCAGCCAGTCCATTCTGAAGGAGATCAACCCTGGGATTTCTTTGGAAAGAATGATGCTAAAGCTGTAACTCTAGTGCTTTGGCCACCTCATGCGAAGAGTTGACTCATTGAAAAAGACTCTGATGCTGGGATGCATTAGGGGCATGAGGAGAGGGGGACGACCAAGGATGAAATTGCTGAATGGACGTGAGTCTGAGGGAACTCCGGGAGATGGTGATGGACAGGGAGGCCTGGCATGCTGCGATTCATGTGGTCGCAAAGAGTCGGACATGACTGAGTGACTGAACTGAACTGATGCACTGAATTATGTTCATTAACTTGGAGAAAGTTCCAGACCTGATATTTCAGAATGCTTCTTAGGTAACACCAGAAGTGTGATTGATAAAAGAAAGGCCAAAGAGTAGTAATTTTATATGGACTCCAGGTCATTTGGTTCACATAAACAGCATCTGCTGAAAGCTAGATGAGAGCCAACATCCAGAAAAATTTAAATTTGGAACTCAAATCTGAAAGATGTTGCCACACAAAATAAACACAAATACTCCCAGCTTTTTAAAAAAATTATCTCATTACTGTAATAGTCATTTTCCAGTCATACATATTGGAGAAGGCAGTGGCACCCCACTCTCGTACTCTTGCCTGGAAAATCCCATGGACGGAGGAGCCTGGTAGGCTGCGGTCCATGGGGTCGCTAAGAGTCGGACATGACTGAGCGACTTCCCTTTCACTTTTCACTTTCATGCATTGGAGAAGGAAATGGCAACCCACTCCAGTGTTCTTGCCTGGAGAATCCCAGGGAGAGGAGACCTTGGTGAGCGGCTGGCTATAGGGTCGCACAGAGTCGGACATGGCTGAAGCAACTTAGCAGCAGCCGTCATACACATTATTCCATCAGAAGTAATTGCTTCAAGGAATGGCATGATTTTGAACTACACATACTAGAATATAATCTTAACTTCTAAGGCATTGTATAGTTTTAATTCAATGTTCATCAAGCCACTCTATAAATTTGACTCCAAAGATCTACATGTATATTCCTAGCTATTAATATTAAAACTAATTAGAAAAAATATATAATTTACTCAATAATTAATGATAAAAATTGGTCAATGGAAAGCACATTAAGGCTATATAGATAACGCTGGTCTGATTAGAGAAAAATTAAGATCTAGTTTATAAAACAGAATTAAATTAGATTCCTTCTATTCAGAAAAGAAACAGTAGAGAATTCTCTATTTGAAATGACTTATGAGTATTAGCATTCTAAGCATGCATAGTAAAATGATTAGTAATATCTGCTTGTCCTTTATTTAACATATTAAATTCAGCAGTTGTATGAGTTTTTAAATGTTGGGACTATTATTTTAACATTACAGTGGATATCATTTTTATAATGTTGAAAAAAATAGATCCAGACTTTCATTATTCTAACACAATTTTTCCAAATAAATGAAGAAAAAAAAATCTCTGACTGAAACATGTAGAACAAATGACAAAAAAATAGATGTGTGTGCATATACATTAATTTTAAAGGCAAACCATAGCACTTCAAAAATAAAAGAAGAGCAACATGTAGTTCAGGACTGTGTTAAATTCTCAAACTCTCTGATATTGCTTCCTTTTACAAGGTATGCCATTTATTTAGATACTTAGATTATATTCTTCATCTAACAGGATATATTTCATCACCTTTAAGGGTGATTTACTTGAACATTCATCAAGTTAGTGGGTCTTTGATCATCATTATCTTCATAATAATCATTACTCTCAACATTTATGAAGTACTTATTATGTACTAAGTAGACAGTGTATTTTTTTCCTTAGCCCTTGACATCAGTTTGCTTTTGTGTTGAATCACATCCATTTTTCTTTTAGACTATCACTTTTACTGTTTTTAGAGAATTTCAAGTTATTTTATAAATCATCTCAGGAAACATCAAATAAAATAGGTTATTGAATTTTTTTTTGCTGTACATGACATCCAAAGAGAAACGGTAAGCTGTGGCTTAATAATGCTAATCAAGACAGCAACTAACTATTACAGTCAAAATACTAATAAAGATGATGTATTTTCTTCATTTAAGTACTTCTATATCCTGGTATTACTATGAAAATATACATCTTAGAAAAAATATTAAATTACAGAGATAATCTATTAATATATGGTACTACTCTATAAATAATGATGTGCTAGATCTCAAAAATTTCAATATACAAGAATTATATCTTTTCTGGGAAGTCTTTCTGATGTAGAATTTCAAATATTGTAGATTACATCTCATATTAAGCATCATAGTATGAAATTATTAACCAGTATTAGGGAAATTTTTTCTAAATTAAATTCATTCATACGTTTTTGGAAAATATTACCTATAAAACAACATAGTCTGCTATCTTTATTGCATGCTGGAAGAGAAATTTTAAAAAAAAGGAACAGGAAATATTTAAAGGTGGAGAAGAAAACTAGGTAAATTATATATAAAAATGAAAAAAAAAAACTGGTTGATATAAACAGAACAGAGGCCCTTAATAGATTATTTTAAAAGGACAGGAAATAAAAAGGAAAAGATTATTGAGTTGAGCAGAAAAAGAAACAGATAAACAATAGCTGGATAAATGTTGCAGTCACTCTGTGAAGGGAAAAAGGCAGACTTCCCTGATACTTTTGACTCCAGCTCTTCTGTTTTGTCTATTTACCAAGTGTCTTTTTGATTAGGTTTTCTGTGTTTTCTGCAGGTAAAATAGTGTTTGATAATAGTCATTTGACTCACCTTCCCTTAGAATGGGCATTTAGGATAGTTAATCAGAAAGTCCCTCTGCTGTCTTCCTTTCTTCAAATCTACTGCCCACCTCTCTTGTTCTAGATTTCTCTGGGCTCTATTTTGTCAAGATCACAAGATTCCATCTCACTGGAAAAAATAATGCGTACATTTTATAGTATCATAACTCTGAAAGGCAATAGCATCTTTTTAAGTGGAACAGTATAGTCTTAAATTCCCTTTATAACTCATTATAAAATAATATAACGATATGTAAATGATAAAATAAAACATGATCTATATGGGAAAATATCACAAATGTCTCTAAAATAATGTAATGTATGCAAGATAATCCATATATTTAAAATAACAAGTGTTCATGAATCCTATATAGCAATATTCACTAATATTTACATCTTTCTCTCATTTCTCTCCCTTATACTATGTACTCTTTTGCTTTCATTTTAGTAAGAGGATGAAACTAATTCAGAGCACAGCAGTCTTCCAGGACTCACTGAACACCTACCAAGCATCATGGCCTCCTGCAGAGCAAGTTATAAATGGCAATTGAGTGTCTGTTTGTTATTGGCAGTCTACTCCAGGAATCTTTTCTTGTAACTTTTCTCCTGCTCAGTTTCGTTTCTGTCTCTGTCTCTTCAGTAACTATTTTACTTTAAACTATAATAAGAATCTTTCTTCCTATATGTTAACTCAAATATTTGAACAATATATTCATAATTTAAATTATGTGATAATGCATAGCCATTGGCTTTTTCAGTTTCATGGACATTAAATGATATGCAAACTAATAGAAATCATGGAAAGACAGGACAACAACAATGAGAATTAAAAATTTTTAGTTTCTGAAAGATCAAACTATCTAAAAGATTGCTTATATTATTACTTATGAGATCGTATATAGCTATTTCTATAAGATATACAGAGGTTAATTAAATGTGAAATGATTATTTGATTTCAGCATATTAAGTTATTGTTTTATTTTTTAACAGTGAATGATATTCTATTGAAAGAGACTTAAACACTTCAGTTTAAACAAATCAGTTGCAGAGGTTTTAATCCAGAAATTCTTCAAAACCTATAGTTTTTTATAGTTAAATCAATAAGAGCTAACACAAAGTGAAATGAAATAGAGAGATAATTAATAAAAATTGGAGGTTTTCTCCATCATAACATGAAATGTGGCCTTTCACATGGAAAAGACTGTCTCAGGGGTTCTAATAACTGATAGGCAGAAATAATATGTAACATATTCTTCTCATATGGTTTATTGCTACTAGGATGTGGTGAAAGCAAATAAGATCTTCGAAGGCAGGTTTCTCTTTTTATTTCTACCTTTTAATATGAGGTTGGTATTTGTTTTGTTTTTGCTAATTTAGGGAGTAACTAGCTAACTCAAGAAGAAGAAGATAAAATCCTTTTCAGTGGAATCCAATTCCCCCAAGATCTAAAGCAAGAGGAATTTTAACATAAAAATAATAATCAGGTAAGATTTGTCTTTAAGTCTATGAAGGAAAAAAGAAACAAAGAAAACTCAGAGTAAACATTATTGTAGTATAGTATTTTATGATTATGTTCCTTTTTTCTTATTGTAATAATATGGATCAACTTTAAATAAGCCAATTAACTCTTTCAATAAAGATATATTGTCATTTTAGATAGAGTGAGAAGCTAAAAATACTAGAATTAAAATTACTGCCTAAGGAACTCTATTCTTTCAAATTCAAAACTGCAAAAGTAACTTATGAACATAAGCAAAAGTAACTTATGAACACAATATATGCCAGGTATATAGGTATGTATGTGTGTGGTTTATCTGTGTGCACAGGTATGTGCTTATATATGTGTGAACATAGGAGTGCTTGAGGTCTTTTGAAGCTAAAGCCACTATTGCTGAATAAAGAATAAATGGGGAATTTATGTTCTCAATAATTTTTAACCATTTGTTCCTAGGGAAAATGTCCTAATATAAAGTTTCTCATTTTACTAATGTTACAGCTCATATAAAATAAACTTTGAGGAATATTCTAAGCCTTACACATTTTCAGAATTGAATTCTCAGGCTTTCTTTAATGGAAAATACATATGTAAATTTTTTTAACATTTCAGTTCTAATCACTCTCTGTCCCTACTGTGGCTTTCTTGAATCAGAAATGCTTTCAGATTAAATTAATGTTTCATGTTTCCATAAATAACTGTAATAATCATCACTCACCATTCAAGCATACCAAAGTATATCTCAATATTCATATCAATTCACCAACTTGAAAGAAATATCAATTTAACCCAAAATCATAAGGAGAAATGTGGCAGTTTTCAAAATAAGTTACTCAAAATATTTAGATTATTGAGAAAAAAAGGCCTTCATCACTTAGAATTATTTGCATAATTAATTTCTACTTCCATTTCACCTTAATTCCATTTCTCCTAATATAGATGTGCCTTGAGTGAATATAGGCTAGGCAACTTTCTGTTAACTGGATTAATCTTTCATTTAAAAATAATATAATTTTTTCCTGTGATTAAAATATAAATTTATTAGATCTTACCTTTTAAACTTTTACACATATTTATGAAAAGTAAATTACTCTGAAGGTAATTTTGGAGAGTATTTTCTTTACTTTGGGGATAAGACAGTGTATGTTTGAAAAAAATCAATTGCTGCCATAAAAAACAAATTCTTTCTGCACTGCCTGTTTAGATCTATTACAAACTTTAATGAGCAAGTAACTGCATTTATGAACTACATTTCTGGCCAGCTCCATCTGCTTTCATTTTCCAAACAGCCTGGTGAAGCAAACAGAGATAAGCAGGTAATAAAATATTTGACTGAATCACTACCTCTAGGGTACCACCAAGATAAAAATGCACTGTGGTGATATTTGGACTTAACACTAGAGATTAAAATCTAGAATTATTTATTTTCAGAAGTTGAAATATCAGTATTCTTTAGCAAAATAAGAAAATTAACTAATGTACTTAATATGAGAAGGATTTCAGCTATCATAATGTAAATAATAAAATAGAAATCCTAACAATCATTAGCTGAAATGACAAAGTGAAAGTCACAGTACAGGTCCAGATGGTTCTGACGAGTCAAATAATATTCAGAATAGGGGAAGTATGATTAAAGCAGCACAGAGATAACTATAAGTATTGGCAAAGATAAATATTCACCAAATTCAAATAATTTCTAAGCTAGGACAATGCTAACTGTTTTAAGCAGGAAAAGACCTTGGGTTCATATTTATTTACTTCACATAATAGAACATTTCTGATAATGAACCACTTCCTAGGAATTTAGTTTGTTTGACTTAAAATATGAAACTCCTGTAATGGTAGATTGCTTGCAAATAGGATGTCATTTTTCACTTCTATGTGTCCATACCTCTTTGCAGGTTTACTCTGCTTCTCTTCCAATAAGGGTAAATACAATAGGCTAGTCATTAAATTTGGGATGGCCTTGTGACTTTGGTCAAATGTGTTCTCAAGAGGCCTTCTTTGGTTCCACTCTCTTCCCTGGATCACTGCCAATTTTCCATATGAACATTTCCAGCCTAGACTTTTGGAAGATGGAAGACACTTGGCCCAGTTACTCACATTGCCTCAGCCCACAGACAAACACCAGGCATATGAGTGAGGCCAGAGTAGGCAATCAGCTCAGGAAACCTGCCAACTGATCTCAGACGCATTGAAAACTTAAGTCAGCCAAGTCTGGTCTAGATTTGCAGAGCTATCCACCTGCCCCACGGACTCATGAGTGATATGAATGATTGTTGCCTTAAGGTTTGGAAAACTAGGGCCTACCATTGGCCTCTGTTTTTGTAAATGAAACTTTAATAGAACACAACCCCATCCATTTCTTTATATATTGTCTGAAGCTGTTTTCTCACTATCACAGCAGAGTCAACTAATTACAACAGGGATCCTATGACCTTAAAAGCCTAAAATAATCACCAACTAGTTAGTCATTTACAGAAGATATTTGCTGACCCCTATTTGAAGCCACTGCATTTTGAGGTGAACTGTTGCCCAGGAATAAGTAAATGTAGTCATTTATATATATATTTCCAGAAATGGTTGCTTCTATTAAATATAATATTATAATATTAATATATAATAATATATAATATATTTCTAATTTATAATAAATCTAGACCTTTGAATTTTACAACCATCTGTTAAACAAATATTTAATTATTGAGTACCTAACATAAACCATCGCAGCATCAGATGCTGGTGATACTGAGTTGCACAGACAAAAATACTTCCCTTCATGCAGCTTAACTTCTAGGGCTTAGCGACAAACTGAATATAAATCTATACTCACAAACACATTATATACACATATGCATATATACATACACATATCTAGGAAACTTATTAAGTTATAATCTCACATGGTGAAAAATAGAATTATACCCAATGCTAGGAGGGAATTAGGGAGGCAGCAAAATCGCTGTAAATTCAAGCAAACACTTGAGGCAGATAAAGTACTGAGCTTTATAGCTAATAAGAAAACAGGCTCAAGAAGGAATGGCAAGTTTAGTAGTCTTAAAGTAAGGTCAGATCTATTCAAACCGCAGAAAAAACAAAGAAAAAAGTAAGCAAGAAGTGTAATAAAGGCTGAGAGCAAGAGATAATGGGTTGCTGTGAAGAGTACTGTGACAGATACTATAAGGTTGTACTGACCAATAAGTTAAGACACTACTGAGCTCTTGCAATGCAGCTAGTTCAACATGTGATATTATGGTAATGTAAAATGTATAACAGATTTTGAAGATTTAGAATGAAAAAATAAATGTTAATATCTCAATAAATTTCATGCTAATTATGTGTAGAAGTGATAATAAGTAGTATCACATTGTCAAAAGATGACAGAATTGGAATAGAATGAAGGTAACACATAGAGGTAGTGAGAAATATTCATATTTTGCATGCATTTTGAGGGTGGAGACAATGATATTTGTGGATATTTTGAAAGTGCATTATGAAGAAAGGCCTGTGGTTTCAGTTCAGGCAGTTCACGCAACTGAAAGAATGTGAGTCAATTACTGAGATGGAGAGGGCATGAAGAGGAGCAGGCTTGGTGTAAGAAGGATTCAATTTGAGACATGGTAAGACTGAAAATGTTGAATAAAAATTTGGATAAATTATCTGTATTTCAAAAGTAAGATAGGGGCTGAGTATTGCACTTTTGTGACTCATTAGCCTGTAAGTGGGATATAAAGTTTTCAGAATGAATGAGTGAGCATGGAAAGAGAACGTTAGCCATTCTGAAGTACTGCCTCAGTGCACCCTTAACCTTACTGGTCAGAGAAGCGAGAGAAAACCAGTGAATAGAACTGAGATCACCCTAGTGAGGAAGGAAGAAAAACAGAAAATTGTGGGTGGAAAGGAAGGAAAACATTTCAGGGAATCAGGAATGATGCTCTGGGTCAAAGAGTTCAGCAGAGATCTGAAAATCAGTCAATGTATTTTGCAGTCTGTAACTGTAAAATATTTTGGTAAGAAAAGCTTTGGTTAGGTGTTAGAAATGAAATGGGCTAAAGGAGGAAACAGAGGAAAAATGGAGATAGTGAATAGTGATAACTGTCTCTGGGAGTTTTGCTAGTAGGAAAAATAGGCAGAGGAGGTGTGATCAGGATAGCAATTATCTCTGTTGCAGAGGTGTTCTGCCACAGGAGTAAGGGTTCTGAGTCCCATTTCAGGCTCCCAAGTCCAGGTCTGGCACTGGGAAGAGGAGCCCCCAGAGCATTTGGCTTTGAGAAAACAGGGCTTAACTGCAGGAGCCCCAAAGAACTGGGAAAAAGACAGTTCACTATTAGAAAGCAGAAAGTGAAGAACTAGAGAGCCTCTTGATGAAAGTGAAAGAGGAGAGTGAAAAAGTTGGCTTAAAACTCAACATTCAGAAATCTAAGATCAAGGCATCTTGTCTTATCACTTCATGGCAAATAAACAGAGAAACAGTGGAAACAGTGTCAGACTTTATTTTGGGGGGTTACAAAATCACGGCGGATGGTAACTGCAGCCATGAAATTAAAAGACGCTTACTCCTTGGAAGAAAAGTTATGACCAACCTACACAGCCTGTTAAAAAGCAGAGACATTACTTTGCCAACAAAGGTCCATCTAGTCTATGGTTTTTCCAATAGTTATATATGGATATAAGAGTTGGACTATAAAGAAAGCTGAGCGCCGAACAATGGAGGCTGAACTGTAGTGTTGGAGAAGACTCTTGAGAGTCCCTTGGACTGCAAGGAGATCCAATGAGTCAATCCTTAAGGAAATCAGTCTTGAATATTCATTGGAAGGACTGTTGCTGAAGCTGAAACTCCAATCCTTTGGCCACCTGATGTGAAGAACTGACTCACTGGAAAAAACCCTGATACTAGGAAAGATTGAAGACAGGAGGAGAAGGGGATGACAGAGGATGAGATCGTTTCATGTGTCGGGGGAGTTTGTAATTTCCTCAGTTCTGTTTCCTCGCAACAAAAGTTTGAAGTGACAGATGGACCAGCATTACAGCCTTCAGATGGACCAGTGTTACAGCTCCATGTTACAGCTCAGTTTCATTTAGAAAGTAAAGGAAAATACCTCTTTGAAGTGTGAGGGCATGCCGACCCAAAAAATGCAAAGAGAAGAGAGGCCCTCCCACCAGCCCAATTTGGGCCCCTCTTTTTATGTTTTTCCTCCCCCTGGGCCTGCCCTGTGTAAATTGGGCCAGCCAGGAGTGCTGTTTGTTCTACCTGAGGTCCTCACTCCGGTCCTTGGACCCTCCTTTGTTCTATTTTCACATGCTTTCCCTTCCTTTTCTTTTAGCCACCGCCATTCTGGACTCCTTTTTCCTATTCTAACTACCTAACAAATGACATCACTGACTCAATGGACATGAGTTTGAGTAGGCTTCAGGAGTTAGTGGTGGACAGGGAAGCCTGGTGTGCTGCAGTCCATGGGGTCACAAAGAGTTGGACATGACTTCATGACTGAACAGATTAGAGAGCACACATAAAATTTCATACACACTAGGACCCAGGGTAAGAGCAGGCATTTGATAGGAGCTTGGGCCAGACTACCTGCTGGTCTTGGAGAGTGTCCTGGACAGGTGCGGGTCTTCTGTGGCTCACCTGGGGACATAGACGCTGGTGGCAGACATAGTGGAGAACACTCAAATGTGTGAACACTCCTGGCAGCTGCTGTGTTGGCTCCATAGCACCAAGACCTGGCGACACAAAAGAGCCTATAGGCACCAGTTCTGGGACACCTCAGGCCAAACAACCAAGTGAGGACGCAGTCCCAACCATCAGGAGACAGGCTGACTAAAGTCTTCCTGAGCCCACGGCCACTTCAAGACATGCCACTTCATCCAGCCCTGCCCACCAGAGGGCTAAGAATCAGCTCCACCCATCAGGGAACAGGCACCAGCCCCTCCCTCAAGGAAGCCTGCAACTGTCCTTAGACCATCTTTGCCCAATTGGGGGCAGACATCAGACACAAGAAAACCTGGGACCCAGACTGCCCACAGCAGGCCAGACCCTAACCTGGAACAAGCAAGGCACAAGCGGTGCACAGTTGCAGACCAACACAAGCTTTAGGACAACCGGGACCCCCATACACAACTGTGTCAGGAACAGGCCCTCCACCTCACCCAATGATGATCTGAAATGAGCTCTGGAATCCCTTGGACCTAGAGTCAGACTCTAGGAAACATTTCTGCCCACCAGTAGTCTAGCACTAACCCCATCACCTAGTGGCATGAGAGTGCAAAAGCCCCAGAGTCTTCAGGATCCTGACTTCACACACAAGTGAAGTGAGTGAAGCCAGTCCTAGGGCCCCTTGGGTCCTGCAGCCAGCTGTCTTGTGGCCAGGTTCTGCTATACAGCAGAATCTGCACAAGGCAGGGCCTGGCAACCAGTCAGACTTGGTGACAGCAAAACCTACAGACTACCCACATAGTCAATCTGCCCAAACAGAAAGACCCTTCTTAAAGGGAATCCCAAGAGCATATAGCTTAGGTAACCAGAGGGGAGTGCACTGCTGTAATGCACAGGACACCTCCTACCGAGAACCACTTCTCCAAGGTCGAAAAACATAGCTAACCTAATACATACATAAGAATACAAATAGCAATTTAGACTAAATGAGGTGGCAGAAGAATATCTTTAGGATGAAGGAACAAAATAAAAAACCAGAAGATGAGCTAAGTGAAGTAAATTGACCACCATAAACGTCTACAAATAATAAATGATGGAGAGGATGTGAAAAAAGAGAACCTTCCTACACTGTTGATAGGAACATAGATTGGTACAGCCACTATGGAAAACAGTATAGAGACTCCTTAAAAAAACTATAAAGGTATAACATGATCTAGCAATCCCACTCCTAGGCATATATCCAGAAAAGACAAAAACTCTTAATTCAAAAAGAAATATGTATCCCAATGTTCACTGTAGTACTGTATACAGTAGCCAAGACATGGAAGCAATATAAATGCCTGCTGCCAGGTGAATGGATAAAGTCGTGTTTTATATGTATACACAATGGAATATTATCCATTAAAATAATGAAAGAATGCTATTTGCAGCAACATAGTTGCACCTAGGGATTATCATAAGTGAATTAAGTCAGGCAGAGGAAGAATTCTTAAGTGATTAAGTGATCACTTATTATTAAGTGACACAAATATCACTTGTTTGTCTTAAATGCAGTCTAAAAAAAGAGACACAAATGAATTTATTTACAAAAAAGAAATAGACTCCCAAACACATAAAGCAAATTTATGGTTACCCAAAGGGATGGGATGAGAAGGGATAAATTAAGAATGGGATTAACAGATACACAGTAGAATGCATAACATAGATAAATAACAAGGACCTACTCTTTAGCATAGGAAGTTATATTCAATATCTTATAGTAACCTATAATTTTAAAGAATTTGAAAAAAAATGTATATACAAATATATATAACTTAGTGACATAAAGCAACAAAAATTTGTTTGCTTACAACTGTGTAGGTTATAAGCCTGACTGAATCACTTTGCTGTATACCTGAAACATTATAAACCAACTATATTTCAATTTTTAAAAAAAGAAAAAATGAGCAATCAATGGTTGTTGAAACATGATATGGAGTACAAAGAGAAAACTTTTTAAAATGTCTAGTTCACTGAATTCATGACCCAACTCTAACCTAAAATGATGTTTCCCCTAATTTTTCTTATTATACAATTTAAGCATATTTTAGAACAGTCTTAGGTTTATAGAAAAATTGGGCAGAAAATACAAAAAATCCATACATTCTCCTACTGCCAAATCCACACACTTCCCATATTATTAATAACATTTTGCAGTAATTAGATATTTGTTACAGCTGATATCAGTTATTATTAAATAAAGTCCACAGTCTACATTAGGGTTCATTCATTGCTTTACATTCCATAGGCTGTGATAAGTGTGTAATATGCATACACAACTATAGCATCATACAGAATAGCTTCAGTATCCTCAGCTCTCCCCTGCTCCACTTATTCACCCCTCCATCCCTTTTACTGTGTTCCTAGCAATCACTGATCTTTAAACTGTCTCCATACTTTTGCCTTTTCCAGAATATCATAGAGTTGGAATTATACATGTAGCCTTTTCAGATTGGCTTCTTTTACTTAGCATTTGAAGTTCTTCCCTATCTTTCTGTAACTTCATGGCTTATGTATTTTTAACTATTCCACTATATAGATGTACCTCATTTTATGTATCTACTCATTTATTAAATGGGCTTCCCAGGTGGTGCTGGCAGTAAAGAACCTGCCTGCCAATGCAGGAAATAAAAGAGATGCGGGTTTGATCCCTGGGTGGGAAAGACCCCCTGGAGGAGGAAATGGCAAGCCACTCCAGTACTCTTGGAGAATACCATGGACAGAGGAGCCCACAGTCCATAGGGTTGCAAAGAGTTGAACATGACTGAAGTGACTTAGCACTCACCTATAAAAGGACATTGTTATCGCTGTCAAGTTTTGGCAATTATAAGTAAACATGCTATAAACATTCTTGTACAGCTTTTCGTGTGGGCATGAACATTCAGTTCCTTTTTTGTAAATACCAAGGAGCATGATTTTTGGCTCTGAAAGTAAGAGCATACTTAGTTTTGTAGAAACTGGGAGTTTTCCAAAGTGGCTGTACCATTTTGCATCACCACCAAAAATGAATGAAAATTTCTATTGCTCCACATCACCAACATCTGGTGGTGTTAATTTTAGCCATTCTAATAAGTGTGTAGTCATATCTGTTGGATGTTTTAATTTGCAATTACAGGTATCCTCCACTTTTCAAAAGTTCACTTTATACCACTAGGCTTTTTACAAGACCTATATTAATTCTTGTTTTTGCTAATTGAAATAAATACAAGAGGATTTTCACTTTCATAATAAAAGTTAATTGTTTGTTTTACACCATTTGGGTTTGCAAAAGATTTCATAGGAATCTCCTTCTTTTGGAAAGCAGGGGAAAGTTGTACATGTTTTGATGTTAAGTATGATGTTGAGCTTCTTATTTATGTCTATATCCTCAGAATCATCTGCTGGGAATTTCTCTGAAGTATTTTTAATAAAAACTATGTCCTATTCCTTCCTAGGGCTTCATGAAGACAAACCTTTAAGAATACACTTATAATAGTATTTTAGTTTTGATAGTTATTACTTATTATAATGTAATCCTCTAATTTTATTTTTTAAAATAAAATGTATACATTGCATAGATAAAAGAGACTTTTATCTATTATACAAATAATTGTTCCAATTATTTACTTTGTAATTATATGAAAATAGAATCAATGAAATAAATAAGTGGAAACCCCATTAAAAAGTACAAATATTCCAACACCATCAGCTTCTATGTGAGAATAAGGTTTCATTTCATGCGCCACTGAAAACTTGCTTTGAAATATTTCTATAAAATAACATTAACATGTTCATGAAGAGAGAAAATCAAACTTTAGCTTCAAGATATATTGAAATGGAGGTATCACATATTATCAGGTTTTTATATAATTTTTATATCCAACAGAAAACATTAAATTCAGCATTTAAGCAGACTAAAATTTTTGCGGGCTTCTCAGGTGGCACTAGTGGTAAAGAACCTGCCTGCCAAAGCAAAAGATGTAAGAGACGCAGACTCCATCCCTGAGTCTAGAAGAATTCCTGGAGGTGGAAATGGCAGCCCACTCCAATATTCTTGCCTGGAGAATCCCATGGGCTGAGGATCCTGGCAGGCTTCAGTCAGAGTTGCAAAGAATTGGACACAGCTGAAGTGATTTAGCACACACACATGATTAATTTGTGGCAAACTGGGTCATTGGACTTTCATCATTTTCATTCTGAAAGATGGCTGATTAAAGCAACTTATGCTGATTGTTCATTCGCTAAAACAAAATTTATTATAAACAATTATAATAATCTAGCTCAAAGTTTGGAGGATCTCTTCTGTGGAATAAAAGGTAATCAAATCTGGATTGTACCTACAATCTTCAGTCACCCCAACCAACTGTAGAGTTTCCAGACACAAAATTAGACACATTATTTTTTTCTTTAATGCACTCCCTAAAATATTACCAGTTAGTTCATTTTGCTGAGTATTCTTCAAAATTCATAAAGTTTATTCATTTCTTCTACACCAAAGTGTAGAGATAGAATACAGTGTTTAAATTTGGAAACACCAGCATCATGTTCTGATTTCATTATTTCCAGGCTACATCAAGTTGGATAAATTTCTTTATCTTTTCTGAAGAGTCTTCTCAAATTAAAAGTGAGAAATAAGATGCTTATCTCAGAAAGTTGCTATCAAACCCAGATGAGATGAAAGGCTTCCCTGGTGGCTCAGTGGTAAAGAATCCACCTGCCAATGCAGGAAACATGGGTTCCATCCCTGATCTGGGAAGATCCCACATGCCACAGAGAAACTAACCTGTGGACCAGAAGTACCGAGCCTGTGCTCTAGAGCCCGGGAGTCACAACTACTGAGCCTACATGACGCAACTACTGAAGCCCACGTGCCCTGGAGCCCATGCTCTGCAACAAGAGAAGCCACCATAATGAGAAGCCTGCACCACAACTAGAGAAAAGCCTGAGCCACAACAAAGACCCAGCAGAGCTAAAAATAAACGTTAAAAAAATCAGATGAAATGAGTATGAAAAATTTCTTAGTAAATGATAAACACAACTGTTGACATGTTACTCTTTTATATGCATACCCTCATAATTCACGTTGCAACTGTTACTATATTATGCATAAATTGCTACATTTTCACAAACAAATTTTCTCATTTTCTAACTTATCTTACAAATAAAATTGGAGATAATATTCCTAAACCATGTACATTGTATGTCATACATATTGAGAAATAGGCATAAAATACAAAAGGAACTATATCATTAAATTAACACTCATTTGATTGAAATATGATGGACCTGCATTTTCTTTTCTGTATTTTTGATTTAAAAACATATTCTTCATGGCATATACATAAATTTCATAATCAGAAAAGAGATTCTAATTATAATTTACTTAAAAGAAATACCTTTTAGAAATGCATATCTTTTCTCAAAATAATATCCATGTTAAATCATAGGAATTCCCTGGTGGCTCAGATGGTAAAGAATCTGCCTGCAATGTGGGAGACCTGAGTTCAATTCCTTGGTCTGAAAGATCCCCTGGAGAAGGAAATGGCAATACACTCCAGTTTCTTGCCTGGAGGATTCCAAAGACAGAGGAACCTGGCAGGCTACAGTCCTTAGGATCACAAGAGTTGGACACGACTGAGTGACTAACACTTTCACTTAAATCATAATGCATATTTATTTAAAATCAATAGTCAACTATTGATATTATATGCCCACCCTTAGCTTTCATGAGTTTATAACAGTTTTCGTCTTCAAAATATGTCAAATAAATGTATATTATAGAGTTAAACGAGAAAATGAGACTTAAGCTAGTAGAAGTTAATATACTACTACAACATAGAGTTAATCTCCAAAGGATACAGCCTCTCTTTCAGTACAAACATCCTTAAAAATCGTTATGCTTAATAAGACATTTCAAGAGGAAAAAGTGTCCCCAGTCGAAGGTATTATGTTCCATGAGGAAAGAACACCTTTGTTTAAGAATATGGGCTTAGAAACATAGAGATATAAAACAGATTGTTGAGCACTCTAATGGTGCCAGTCTAGCTTAGCTATGATGGTCATAATAGCGTCATTTGTCAGCAGCCTTCCTTTTCTCCTCTACCACTGAGTAAGCAGCTTACAGACTAAAGCCAAAAACTGAGATGCAATATTAGATACCATCTGTGTTGCTCATCTGATTTCAATCCAAATCGTTCTCAAGCCAATCATGGAACCAAGTGAAGAATTTGATTGTGATTAGGGTGAGGAATGAAAAAGGCACAAAGCTAGAAGATCAGCATCTAGCTTCCAGGCACAAAAAGGTGGTTTGCATGTTTTGAAAATTACATTTTGAAAAGATTTTTGACCTAGAAAATCATAATATGCACAGAGCTGGACAAAAATGGAAATAAATGCATTTGGTTGTGCAACTGAACACTCACACTGTAGAAGTGATTTTTTTAAATGTCTACTTATTTCAACAATGTATTCTTTCTAATTATTTTAGCAAAATATCTGACAATGTTGAAATATGGGATAATAAAAATTGCATGCATCTCTGTGTGATGTAAAAATTTAATTCTGAGATACTTATTTCCTTAAATACTTGAGGACTGCAAGCAAATAAGAAATCAGTGTATCGACCCGTGTCCTAGTGATAGACACCTGCTCTGCATGTGAGCCACTACTGAGTCATCTTCAAAGCACATAAAGTAGCCATTTGTTTGTTTTATTAAGCTACATTTAAAAGAATGAAATTAGAATACTCACTAACACCACACATACACACACAGAGAAACTCCAAAAGGATTAAATAAATATACAACTGGCCAATATAAAACTCTTAGAAGAAAACATAGGAGGAACATTATTTAACATGAATCACAGTAAGATCTTTTTTGACTCACCTCCTAGAGTAATGAAAACAAAAACAAAAATAAACAAATGGAACTAATGAAACTTAAAACATTTTGTACAGCAAAGTAAACCATAAACAAGATGAAAAGACAACCTTCAGAAAGAAAGGAAATATTTTCAAATGAGGCAATCAACAAGGGATTCATCTCTAAAATATACAAACAGCTCAATAATAAAAATAAATAAATAAATGACCCAATCAAAAAATGGGAGGAAAACCTATACAGACATTTCTTCAAGAAAGAAATATAGATAGCCAAAAGGCACATGAAAAGATGCTTAACATCACCAGTTATTAGTGAAATGCAAATTAAAACTTCAATGAGATAGCATCTTCCACTTGTCAAAATGGCCATCGTCAAAAAATCTACAAACAGTAAATGCTGGAGAAGGTGTGGGAATGTGAATTGATAGAGCCACTATGGCGAGCAGTATGTAGGTGCCTTAAAAAACTACCATATGAAATATGGTAGAAATAGAACTACCATACGACCCAGCAATTCCACTACTGCACATATACCCTGAGAAAACCATAATTCAAAAAGACACCTGCACCCCAGTGTTCACTGCAGTACTGTATTACACTAGCCAGGACTTGGAAGAACCCAAAATGTCCATTGACAGATGAATGGATGAAGATGTGATGCATATAAACCACAGAATATCACTCAGCCATTAAAAAGAACAAAATTGGGTTATTTGCAGAGATGTGGATGGACTTAGAGACTGTTACACGAGTGAAGTAAGTCAGGAAAAAGAACCACAGAAAAAGAACCACAGATACATTAATGCATATATGGGGAATTTACAAAAATGGTACAGATGATCCTATTTGCAGGGCAGGAATAGAGACACAGACATAGAGAACAGATGTAGGACATAGAGTGAGGGGAAAGGGTAGTGGGAGGAACTGAGAGATTGGGATTGACATATATACCATGTTTTATTAAAATCAGAGATTATTACTTTGCTGACAAAAGTCCATCTAGTCAAAGCTATGGTTTTCCCAGTAGTTATGTATGGATGTGAGATTTGGACCATAAAGAAAGCTGAGCACCAAAGAATTGATGCTTTTGAACTGTGGTGTTCAAGAAGAATCTTGAGAGCCCTTTGGATAGCAAGGAGATCAAACCAGTCAATCCTAAAGGAAATCAGTCCCGAATATTCATTGGAAGGACTGATGCTGAAGCTGAAGTTCAACACTCAGGCCACGTGATGCAAAGAAGTGATTCATTGGAAAAGACCCTGATGCTGAGAAAGATTGAGGGCATGAGGAGTAGGAGATGACAGGGGATGAGATCGTTGGATGGTATCACTGATTTGATGGACATGAGTCTGAGCAAACTATAGGAGTTGGTGATGGACAGGGAAGCCTGGCATGCTGCAGTCCATGGAGCTGGAAAGAGTCGGGCATGACTGAGGGACTGGCCTGAACTGAACTGATGTCTAGAATAGATAGCTAGTGGCTACCTGCTGTATAGCACGGGGAGCTCTGCTCAGTGCTCCGTGGTAACCTAGATTGCTGGGATGGGGAGGTGGGGAGGCGGGTGGGAGGGAGGTCCAGGATGGAGGGATATATGTATACATACAGCTGATTCCCTTTGTGATTCAGCAGAAATTAACACAATATTGTAAAGCAACTATACCCCATATATATATAAAAGGAACAGTTGAAAAGAAGGCTAGTCACATCACTCTTATCTATTTTGACCATTGCTGGCTATTTTGGGGGGTTGAAGATAAGTTATTGGCTATTTTTGTCTATTATCATCATATTTTCAATCCTTTGTGTTTTTTCCCAACATTTTGAGCAGTGTTCTTGTTTGTTGGGTAGGTGGTGATATTGGGCAATATGGCAAGAGCAAGATATATATTTATAAACATAAAATATTATTAAATTTAAATGTTGGTTATTTTAAACATCTTTTACGATATAAAAAGAATGAAAGACAAACATTTGCCTTTGGATACCAACAAGGTATATCATTTTAGGGCTCAGAAAATTATCTCCACAGGCATATATTACCCAATAAAATACACTGAACACTTTCTATTATTGCAAATTATTGGAATCATGTATGTAAGCTCTATAATGTATTTAAACATTAATGCATAAAGAAAAAAAGTATAGAAGTGGTTCTATGAATTCTCTTCCCCCAAGATTTGCCAACTTTTATGGAGAGAGATATTTTTAATCAATAAAATGAATGTGATATGAGTTAAATATATGATTTTCAATATGATACTTATATTTAAAAATCACTTTCATTAAGAAACACTATGGTATACTATCAAAGCTTGTAATATATACAAATGTTGTTAAGAGGCATTTTAAAAATGTGGTCAGAAGCAAGTGTTCTAGGAGATATTGTTCTTGTTTGTCTTTTTACAGTGGTGTTTTCCAGTTACATTCTACTTTAAGGAGAGGTGTATTAGGTTTGAGGGCAAAGATTGATTCTGATATTTATCTTCTAAATGACACATTTATCTTGTTAGGAAAATATTTTAACAAGAACATAGTATGGCAAATGCATCGCCATGAGCTAGTTATCCAGGTTTCAGTGTTGAACAATCTACATGAACTGATCTGGAACAAGTTTGACACTTTCAGAAAAACTACATGTAACTCTCTGTAAGATGGTTGCTCCCTTATTAATGAAGTTAGATCTTGATTTTATGACTTCATATTACAATACTGCAAAATTGTATTAAAAAGTTTGTATACTTTAACCTCAAATGCATTAACTCTCAGTGCAGGTGTTATTACTGTTTCTATTAATAGGACACTCCAGGGAAAGCACTTACCACAGTGCCTGCTTTAAAATAGTGCTCACTGAATAATGTCTGCTATCCTTGTTACTTTTCCACATACACTCTACCCAAATTCTCTTTTCCTAAGTTATACGTTATTAACATCTCAAGAAGAAATTAAACTTTCCTTTTTTTTTTTTTTGTTTCCACATATAAGAAGCTTGAAAGCTGCCACTCTCTCCTAACAAGTAAAAAGCTGAAAAAACTGAAATATCAACAATTCTTAGACCCACAAGAAAGATTTGAACAGAAGGCAAATTGCTGCCCCCAGCACTGGTAAGACAGAACAGCAAATACAGAAAAGTCATGACCTACCTGCGTGGAAACCATCAGGGGAATCCGCACGGAGTAAGGAAAACGTGAACTGTAATTGCTGGAGATTCAGCATAGACACCTCAGTCAAAACTCTGGGGTACCCAACTAACAGGGAGAGCCCCTACAGTTTTATGAGATTTGCCTCATACTGCTTCCACTGACTCCATAGTAGATATCAGAGTAAAAGTCCCCCAGTCTTCCAGCAGTGGAGTGGAAAGGAACCATTTTAACATATGCCAGAGCATTCTGTTCTTAACAAGCAATTTCCTCCAGGGAAACTAATGAACCAAAGCTTGGGCTTCCAAGGTGGCTCAGTGGTAAAGAATCTGCCTGCCAAACATGAGACGAGGGTTTAATCTCTTGGTCAGGAAGATCCCCTGTAGGGGGGAAATGGCAACCCATTCCAGGATTCTTGCCTGGGAAATCCCTTGGACAAAGGAACCTCAAGGGCTACCAACTTTGGGGTCACAAAGAATCTGACATGACTTAGTGACTAAACCACCAATAAGAACACAACAAGATAACTGATCTGGGGAAAGGGAATACCCATCTCCAGCCTGCTCTAGCCATCCTATCCCACCTAAAGAGGAAGAGGGAAAAAATTGAAAACATTCATGATATTTACAGTGCAGAGGCTGAAGCTTAAGTAAAAGGTGAGATTTAATTATGAGACTATAGACTGCTTCCCCTCCCTCCATATCTTACTACCACCTTAAGAAAGGCTTATTTGCAACAGCTATTTTTAACTACCAGTTCATGTCAGTTGATCAAGAAAAATTACAAAGCATACTAAAATAGCAAAATAAATAAGTAATACAATTTGAAGAGACACACCAAGCATCAGATTAGATTTATACTGAAGTATCCATTTTGGGGAGTGTTAATGTAAATGGTATTGTGTTCTTAATTTCAAATTTCACTTGTTCATTACTGATATATAGAAAAGCAATTGACTTTTGCTTGCTGACCTTGTACCATATAATCTTGGTGGAATGGCTTATTAATTCCAGGAGTTTTTTGGTCAGCTCTTTTGGATTTTCTGCATGATCTGATTTTCTGATGATCTTATCTTCAAATAAGGGCAGTTTTATTTGTTTCTTCCAAATATGTATGATTTTTATTTCCTTTTTTTGTTTCTTACTGTGTTACCTAGAATTTTCAGCACAGTGTTGAAAAGAAGTAGCAAGAAAACGCATTCTCACTTGATCTTAGTGTGAAAGTGTTAGTTGCTCAGTCATGTCCAACTCTTTGTGACCCCATGTAGCCCACCAGGCTCCTCTGTTCATGGGATATTTCCAGGCAAGAATATTGGAGTAGGTTGCCATTCTCTTCTCTAGGGGATCTCCCCAACCGAGGGATCAAACTGTAGTCTCTGGCACTACAGGTGGATTCTTTACCACTTGAGTCATCTTGGTACATGCTCTCTATCGAGTTGAGGAAGATTCCCTTTATTCCTAGTTTAGTGAGAGTTTTTATCATGAATGGGGGTTGGATTATGCCCAGTGCTTTTTCTGCATCTATTGATATGACTTTGTGGTTTTCTTTTTATTTTATTGATGTGAGGGATTACATTAATCATTTTTGGAATGTTGAAGTAACCTTGCACTCCTGGGATAAAACCCACAAGGTCATGGTGTATAATTCTTTTTATATGTTGTTGGATTCAATTTACTAATAATTTTTGAGAATGTTTCATGCATGTTCTAGAAGGACCTTAGTCTTTAGTTTTCTTGTAATACCTCTGTTTCTGATATTTGGCTGACACTGGCCTTACATAATGAGTTAGGAAGTATTTCCACTAAGAGAATATGTGAGAGCAGACTTTGTATTTCTTTCTTTTTTTCAGTTTGTTAAGACATGTTTTATGTCCTAAAATGGACTATATCTTGGTGAATGCTATGTGAGCTTGAGAAGCATGTGCATTGTGCTGTTGTACTCTATAGAGGCCAATTAGACACTGTTGATTGATGATGTTGTGGAGTTCCACTATGCCCTCCCTGATTTTCTACCTGCTGAAACTTCCACCATATTCATAAAGGGAAAACATGAAAACACATTACCTTCGGTACAGGCTGTGGAAAAAAACACCAAAGCATAATTCAAGGAAATGAACAGTTTTGAGCACTAAATTGGTGTAGTTCCCTAATAGTCTATTAATAGCATAATTGAAAGACAGATCTGCTTTTGTGTGTTTCCACTTTCTTTAGGTTGAGACAGGTATATATTTCAGAAAGAAAAAATGTGTAAATTTTAGACCAAATGATAAGACATTATTATAAAGTAGTTTTCACAACTGCTAGGGGCAGGATTCCAATGGTAACAGAATATTCTTATCTCTTTTCATCTTTACCATCTAAAAGAAAATACTTCACTTCATTCTCCAAGAAAAATCCAGGATAACAAAGGAGATGAGAATAGAGAATTGGACAAAATGAATTCCAGAAAAAGAAAAAATCAAGTAAACTATAAGCTTCTGAAATAATAAGGAAATAGTATTTTTCCTTGATTTTTTCCATAATAAGCATCTACCTTATTCCATGTTCCTAATATATATAATGAATCTGTACTATTTTAATGATATATAATTTCTTGTAGCAAGTAATTACTTTCTTCCCACTTGTTCATAGAATGCCAAGGTATGCATTAAAGTTATCTTAATAATTTTAAATTATTTAAAAATGAATGCAGCCACTTATATACATAATAAATATAATGTTAACATTCAATAATAATAATAAGCAAATAATGAAAAGTCTAAATATAAGTGTTCATGGCAAAATCTTTCATACAAGTTTGTCAGCTGGTGAAGAAAAAAGAAAATTGGGGGATATCAAACTTGGATAAGAAACTAAGAAATTTCTTTTATCTGTTTTTTTTTGGGGGGGGTTGTGCTATTTCTTATTCTTCAAACAGAATTCAAAAGAAACATTATCTTTTCAAATATGTAGCACCTTCTAATGCTATAAAATTAAAGATTCAATACTGCAAATTACAGAGGTGAATTGCCACCATAAGATATACTGGCAGTCTTTATATAAACCAATTCCATTTATCTCCAGAAAATGTCCCAAATGTTTATGTATAATCTGAGCACTGCACTAGCTCTGGTGAAGCTCATATGATCATAGCACATTATCTAGCCTCAGAAGTCAGAGAGAAAGAGAGAGAGAGAGATAATGGTCTTAATATGACAACTTGTATGCTTGCAGTATAAAAGAGGTGTTGGAGGAACAAGGAGAGAGCTGTTAGTTCTGCCTATGAAGGTGAATAAAGGACCACATAAATGAAATGACATGTGTTGGGGCTTGAAATTTGAAAAGGAAGTGGAAAAGGAAAGGGCATGGAATGAAAAGTGGAATGAAAAAGAAGAATATTTAGGATTTATGGCAGGTTTTGGAGAAGGCAATGGCACCCCACTGCAGTACTCTTGCCTGGAAAATCCCATGGATGGAGGAGTCTGGTCGGCTGCAGTCCATGGGGTCGCGAAGAGTCGGACATGACTGAGCGACTTCACTTTTACTTTTCACTTTCATGCATTGGAGAAGGAAATGGCAACCCATTCTAGTGTTCTTGCCTGGAGAATCCCAGGGATGGGGGAGCCTGGTGGGCTGCCTTCTATGGGGTCGCACAGAGTCGGACAGGACTGAAGCAACTGAGCATGGCAGGTTTACTTCGTAGGTAAAAAATAAAAAATTAAACAGCTAAACAGGTAAATGATAAGGAATTACAGACACTTGCAAAGATTCAAGAATAGACAGGGCCAAAGAGGCAAGAGTACAGCAGCAGCAGTGTAGGTCATGAGAAGGTGCAGTGTACAGAGAATTTAAATAACTGCTACATAATTGCTAAAGTAACTGTTGAGTTTCAAAATTCATGGAAGCTTAAAACAACACATTTTTATTACTTTAAAAAACTGTATTCTACCTGGAAGAATATGTACACTCATTCAAAAACAAATTCACAACAGTTCAAAGTCATTCAGTGTTGCTTTGGGCACAGTTTGTGTCTCAAGCTGCTGTGGCAAATCATAGCCTAGTGTTTAAATAATAGATTAGATATAAACAATGATCATACAGTAATTGTAAAGACAATTAGACAAAATGTGTGTTTGTTAATTTTCATTAAGTCCTTCATGAGTCTGCATGGAGGTTTCACTTGTGTTTAAAGTTTAAAGCAGTGAGTGAAGATCGTGGGTGCAATAATTTTCCTTTACTACAGATTATTTTAGTTATTTCTTTAATATTTAAACTTCTTTCTCTTTTTACTCTTTGTGTTTGGTAAAACTAAGAAAATGTGCATCAAAAAAAAATTTAAAAAAAGGAAATGTGCATCAGTGGTACAACTTGCTATATGCCTAAAATATATCTTTCAGAGATATTCCAGTTTTATTAAAATTCACTTATAAGTTATTGTGTATGCTGCGCTAAGTTGCTTCAGTCACGTCTGGCTCTCTGCACCCACCAGGCTCCATGGGATTCTCCAGGCAAGAATACTAGAGTGGGTTGCCATGCCCTCCTGCAGGGGATCTTCCCGACCCAGGGATTGAACCTGCATCTACAGCATTGGCAGGCAGGTTCTTTACCACTAGTGCCACCTGGGAAGCCCTAAGAAGCAGGGTTCATTCAGAATGAGTTATTATGATATTGTGAAACTATTACTCATGGCTGTAATGGATTGATTACAGGTAGATATTTTCTCATTTTGAAATAAATTAATTGAATGTAGAAGTAGTACTCTTCCCTTTTTTTGAATTATAATATTTCATTGTTCAAAAAAATTTTACTTAATTATTTTTCTACTGATACTAATATAAAAATAAAATACAACTAAAGAAAAATTTCACTGCCTGCACTTCCTTTCTAGCCGTTATTTTCAGTTCATTTCACAGGTATATCTGTATATGAACTTGTCATAATAGGAAGAAATACAAATTGATCTGCTTCAGTTGTTCAATACTCTAGGTACACTCCACAGAGATTAGAAAGCTTTTCGATGAAGAGCTAGATAGTTTTGTTAGCCATACTGTATCTGTAACAACTACTCAGTTCTGGAGTTGTATTAAGAAGTTGCTGCTGCTACTGCTAAGTCGCTTCAGTCGTGTCCAACTCTGTGCGACCCCATAGATGGCAGCCACCAGGCTCCCCTGTCCCTAGGATTCTCCAGGCAAAAACACTGGAATGGGTTGCCATTTCCTTGTTCAATGCATGAAAGTGAAAAGTGAAAGTGAAGTCGCTCAGTCATGTCTGACTCTTCGCGACCCCATGGACTGCAGCCCACTAGGCTCCTCCATCCATGGGATTTTCCAGGCAAGAATACTGGAGTAGGGTGCCATTGCCTTCTCCTAAATTATTCCTGCTGAAGCTAGCCAGTGAGAATACATTCACAAATGGGTGTGTCTACTTTCCAATAAAACTTGATTTACGAAAATGGCATGACTATTGGAAAAACAATAGCTTTGACTAGATTGACATTTTTGGCAAAGTAATGTCTCTGCTTTTTACTCTGATGCCCAGGTTGATCATAACTTTTCCTCCAAGGAGCAAGCATCTATCAATTTTACTTCTTAGTAATGTAGATGGTAAAGCATCTGCCTACAATGTGAGAGACCTGGGTTCAATCCCTGGTTGGGAAGATCTCCTGGAGAAGAAAATGGCAGCCCACTCCAGTATTCTTGCCTGGAAAATTCCATGGACAGAGGAGCCTGGTGGGCTACAGTCCATGGGGTCACAAAGAGTCGGACACAACTGAGCGACTTCACTTTCACCTTCAGTGTAAGCTTGATAACTTCTTTTCTTGCTTGTTGGTTACTCTATGTTTTACTCTCTAAATGACCAAACAGTAACCTTTCTGAATCTTCTCAGCATTTCTAAAAGACTACAAGCATTGGTAAACAGTACTATTTAAATGCATTCTTAGGTTCCATACCTATAAATTCTATTAAAGTATGTTTGAGGTAAGAATCAGAAATCTGATTTTATTTTTTTTTAAGTAGGTACAGGGGTTCATGGATCAAATCTAAGAAAAACTTAGCATGTGAAAGATACTTTAAAAGGTGAAATATCCAAGGCTGATTAACTAAAAAAGATAGTTCACTGGGTGAATAATTTTCAAAATGTGGGTAGCTTTTGATTGTTTGCTAAGAGAAAATGAAAAACAGTTGCATAAAAAATAAGATTTTTTTGTTTGCCTTTTCAGGCTTTTTTGTTTGTTTGTTGCTGTTATTTATTTATTTGGCTGTGGTAGGTCTTAGTTGGGACATGCAGGCTTAGTTGTTCCACAGCATGTGGGATCTTAGTTTCCTGACCAGCCCAGGGGATCAAACCCATGTGCCCTGAATTGCAAGGCAAATTCTTAACCACTGGACCACCAGGCAAGTCCCTGTTTCTTTTTCTTTTTCTTTTTTAATCCTAAGTAATTCAGGAACAATAATAGAATAAATGTCACATGGATCTTATATATTACAAATAATGCACTATTTTTTTGCTTCATTTGGTTACAAAATTTTTGAATTTCCTATGTTGGTATTTGAAGTAACTATTTCAAAACCTAGGCTTTATTAAGCAACTTATGGTAACTTTTCTCATTTTTTTCTTATTATATTCTTTAACAAAATAACATATATAGGAGGAGAAGACTTATTGTGATGAAGACTGACTTTACTATGGGATGTCAGAAGTGAACCCTGTATTATATTGTTGCAGCCTTGGAATCATAAAAGAGAACAGATTGTCCTTGTCCAGGAAGTCTTGTCCTTAACACTTTATCAGAAGTTCACAGAGAAGACTGGGGAAAAAAGTCTAACACCTTTTATTATTTACTTCACTTATAAATATCATAGAGGAAGAATAAAAGAACCTTAATGAATAGAAAGCATATTCAATCATTTCTCATCTCACACCAAATGAAGTTTATTACTCTGCTTTCACACCACAGGCTTATAGAATTGTATCATCTCGATGGTCTTCTTGATTGAGAATAAATGCTTCATTAAATTTAAATATAGCAACCTAATAACAATAGTAAAACCAGAGAGAATAATGATGGACATTAAAAGGAGAACACATATCACTCTTTGGAACCTATTCAACTTCCAAATAAAATGCAAAATTTAATGTTCACAGTTGCATAATAAATGCAAAGAATTATGGTATGACATAAGGATATAAAATCAAACTTAATTTGAGAGCAGTTTTCAATATAGAGAGATTTTGTTGTTTTTTAAATGGGAACTATAGAAGAAAGAACAAATAATTATAATCCCTAGGTTACTAGCTTTGGCAACTAAGTAAATAGTAATAAATTGCATTAAGATAAGCAACAATGAAGGAAGAACAGAGTGTGCTTTTTGAGAGGTGTGCAGACAGAGTTCATTTTTCTTTTTAACACATAGAGTTTAGGTGTACTGGAGGACTCCACTTGGAGATGCCAAATAAGAAGTTGGTTCCTTAGATCTGGGATTCCAAAGAGTCTAGGCTGGAGATAATCCCCAAAACTATTTCCCAGCTCTCAGGTACAAATAATCAATGCCTTATGAACATTTTTTTATGTTTCCATCCTAATAATTTAGTAGATTCCATGCCTAACACCAAATATGCCATTATCTAAACCTGCAAACCATTATTCCCCATTTCTTTACAGAATGACACTTCTAATCATCTGGTCTATAGGCCAGGGACTTAAGGAACTCTTGCCTAAAAGCCATCTCTGACACTCTGGGGTTTCAAACACTCAAGGGTCCTCCTATATGTTTGCTTCTCCTTTGTGCTACCATGAAAAACTGATCTGACAGCTTTGCTATCTAAATACTTATGAAATCCTATAATACTTATGAAATTTTAAAACAATGTCTTACCTGTGATCTTAGGATAAATACTTAATTCTTAAACTGGACTGAAAATAGGTAATATCTATCCCTTCCTGTGATCCTATTTTATCTTGATTCACTTCTCCTTTCTTTCATTTCACCAATAATGATCAATTTTTCATTCAAACCTTCAATGCTCCTTTTTTATATATATAATCAGTAGAACTTCTCAGGTGATGTAGCAGTAAAGAATCCACCTGCCAATGCACGACACACAAGAGATGCAGGTTTAATACCTGGGTCTGGAAGATCCCCTGGAGTAGGAAATAGCAACCCTCTCCACTAATCTTGACCCTAAAATTCCATGGACAGAGGAGCCTGGTGGGATACAGTCCATGAGGTTGCAAAGAGTCCAACCCAGTTGAGCATGAACACATTTGCAGTAAATAGATAGATAGGTATCTTTTAATGTAAAAAATTGAAACTGAATTGAGCTACCTTCAGCAGCAAAAGAAATTATCAGGAATTGTATGGGAGCATTCACAGAACTAACAGGAAGGCCAGAGAAACAGGTACAGAATAAAACAGAAAAATGTGGTTGTCTGGCATCTACATAGCATAATCAATTCAACAGTTCCATATCAGTATCCATACAAAAAGGAATGAGCTTCCATTTCACTTTCATATTTTAAAAATTCTGTCCAAAATTCATGTTTCAAGAAGAGAAAATAAGACTGGCCTAACTTGCATTATATATATATTCCCTGGCAAATGAAAGGCAGGAAACTTGATCAACAACACAGCTAGCCCCTTACAAAGGAGAAGCGATAACTGTCCATAAGTAAATTAAAGGGCTATCACAAAAGAGTCTGCAATTCATGATAGATGGCCAAAATTTTAAAACCCTATATACCAGTTCAGGGCCTTTATTCTGCTGCCATCACTGCCTGAAATATTCTATCCTCCTTTTATAAGTAAATTCCCACTTTTGCTTGTGAATTAATATCAAATATATGTGTGAAACCCTTTCCCATATCAATTCTAACTTTCATATCTATTCACTGGGTCTAGTGTACTTTTCCTATATAACAATGATCACAGATTGCATTTAGCAACTTACTTGTATATTTATTTGATTAAGGTTAATGAGTTGGACCATCAAAAAGGCTGAGCACTGAAGAACTGAAGTTTTTGGATGCTCTGGAGAAGACTCTTGAGAGTCCTTTGGACTGCAAGGAGATACAACCAGTCCATCTTAAAGGTAATCAGTCCTGAATATTCATTGGAAGGACTGATGTTGAAGCTGAAATGCCAATACTTTGGCCACCTGATGCAAAGAGCCGACTCACTGGAAAAGACCCTAGTGTTGGGAAAGATCGTGGGCAAAAGGAGAAGAGGGCAGCAGAGGATGTGATGTTTAGACAGCATCACTGACTCAATGGACTTGAACTTGAGCAAAATCTGGGAGTTAGGGGAGTACAGGGAAGCTTGGTATGCTGCAGCCCATGCAGTCAAAAAGAGTTGGATATGACTTAGCAACTGAACAACCACGAGTATATCACTTTCATTTTTCAAATTGTATTCCAAGAACAAAACACAGTACCTCTCACGAAGCAGGTGTTCAACATGCACTAGCTGAATAAATGAATAACCATGTAGTTGCTCTTTGATATCATGAAGGTGAATGTAATCAAGTAAGCAAGGCAGTGTGGTATTGTTGAAAGAACAGTGGGACAAAATAGAGAGCCCAAAAGTAGACCAACATAGTTAGCTGATCTTTGATAAAGGATCAAAAGCAGAGGAGCAAAGATGGTCTTTTTAACAAATTGTACATGAACGACTGCACAACCACACACACAGAGAGAAAGAAAGAAAGAATCAAGGCGTAAACCCTATACACTTTCAAAAACATTTATCCCCTAAGTATCAATGACCTAAATGTAAACCACAAACTATGAAACTTCTAGAAGATAACATACGAGAGAACATAGATGGCCTTGTGTTTGGTAACTACTTTTTTTTTCCTTTTACTTTATTTTTATTTTTTTTACTTTATTTTACTTTACAATACTGTATCGGTTTTGCTATACATTGACATAAATCCACCACGGGTGTACATGTGTTCCCAAACATGAACCCCCCTCCCACCTCCCTCCCCATAACATCTCTCTGGGTCATCCCCGTGCACCAGCCCCAAGCATCCTGTATCCTGCATCGGACATAAATTGGCGATTTGTTTCTTACATGATAGTATACATGTTTCAATGCCATTCTCCCAGATCATCCCACCCTTTCCCTCTCCCTCAGATTCCAAAATTCTGCTCTACACATCTGTGTCTCTTTTGCTGTCTCCCGTACAGGGTCATCATTACCATCTTTCTAAATTCCATGTATACGTATTAGTATACTGTATTGGTGTTTTTCTTTCTGGCTTACTTCACTCTGTATAATAGGCTCCAGTTTCATCCATCTCATTAGAACTGATTCAAATGTATTCTTTTTAATGGCTGAGTAATACTCCATTGTGTATATGTACCACAGCTTTCTTATCCATTCATCTGCTGATGGACATCTAGGTTGTTGCCATGTCCTGGCTATTATAAACAGTGCTGCGATGAACATTGGGGTACATGTCTCTTTCAATTCTGGTTTCCTCGGTGTGTATGCCCAGCAGTAGGATTTCTGGGTCATATGGCAGTTCTATTTGTAATTTTTTAAAGAATCTCCACACTGTTCTCCATAGTGGCTGTACAAGTTTGCATTACCACCAACAGTGCAAGAAGGTTCCCTTTTCTCCACACCCTCTCCAGCATTTATTGCTTGCAGACTTTCGGATCGCAGCCATTCTGACTGGTGTGAAATGGTACCTCATTGTGGTTTTGATTTGCATTTCTCTAATAATGAGTGATGTTGAGCATCTTTTCATGTGTTTGTTAGCCATCCGTATGTCTTCTTTGGAGAAATGTCTCTTTAGTTATTAGGCCCATTTTTTGACTGGGTCGTTTATTTTTCTGGAATTAAGCTGCATAAGTTGCTTGTATATTTTGGAGATTAGTTGTTTGTCAGTTGCTTCATTTGCTATTATTTTCTCCCATTCAGAAGGCTGTCTTTTCACCTTGCTTATATATTCCTTTGTTGTGCAGAAGCTTTTAATTTTAATTAGATCCCATTTCTCCAGTGGACCACATTCTGTCAGACCTCTCCACCATGACCCGCCCATCTTGGGTTGCCCCACGGGCATGGCTTGGTTTCATTGAGTTAGACAAGTCTGTGGTCCTAGTGTGAATAGATTGACTAGTTTTATGTGAGTATGGTTTCAGTGTGTCTGCCCTCTGATACCTTCTTGCAACACCAACCATCTTACTTGGGTTTCTCTTACTTTGGGCATGGGGTATCTCTTCATGGCTGCTCCAGCAAAGCACAACCTGTGCTCCTTACCTTAGACGAGGGGTATCTCCTTACCACCACCGTTCTTGACCTTCAACGTGGAATAGCTCCTCTAGGCCCTCCTGTGCCTGCGCAGCCACCACTCCTTGGGTTGCTCCTCCCAGCCACCGGCCCTGACCTAGGGTGTGGGTGGCTCCTCCCAGCTGCCGCCGCTGGCCTCAGGCTAGGGGTGACTCCTCAAGGTCACCGCCCCTGGCCTCAGGAGCAAGGTGACTTCTCCTGGCCGCCCCTAACCTAGGATGCAGGGTGTCTCTTCCTGGCCACCACTGGCCTCTGATGCGGGGTAGCTCCTCCTGGCCACTGCCCCTGACCTCAGACTCTCGGTGTCTCCTCCTGGCCGCCACTGACCTCAGACGCAGGGAAGCTCCTCTTGGCCTTTTTCACGACCGAGATAATCATGATGATGTGATCACTAATCTAGAGCCAGACATCCTGGAATGTGAAGTCAAGTGGGCCTTAGAAAGCATCACTATGAACAAAGCTAGTGGAGGTGATGGAATTCCAGTGGAGCTATTTCAAATCCTGGAAGATGATGCTGTGAAAGTGCTGTTCTCAATATGCCAGCAAATTTCGAAAACTCAGCAGTGGCCACAGGACTGCAAAAGGTCACTTTTCATTCCAATCCCAAAGAAAGGCAATGACAAAGAATGCTCAAACTACCGCACAATTGCACTCATCTCACATGCTAGTAAAGCAATGCTCAAAATTCTCCAAGCCAGGCTTCAACAATATGTGAACTGTGAACTCCCTGATGTTCAAGCTGGTTTTAGAAAAGGCAGAGGAACCAGAGATCAAATTGCCAACATCTACTGGATTATCGAAAAAGCAAGAGAGTTCCAGAAAAACATCTATTTCTGCTTTATTGAGTATGCCAAAGCCTTTGACTGTGTGGATCACAATAACCTGTGGAAATCCTGAAAGAGAGGAAATACCAGACCACCTAACCTGCCTCTTGAGAAATCTGTATGCAGGTCAGGAAGCAACAGTTCGAACTGGACATGGAACAACAGACTGGTTCCAAATAGGAAAAGGAGTACGTAAGGCAGTATATTGTCACGCTGCATATTTAACTTCTATGCAGAGTACATCATGAGAAATGCTGGACTGGAAGAAACACAAGCTGGAATCAAGATTGCCGGGAGAAGTATCAATAGCCTCAGATATGCAGATGACACCACCTTTATGGCAGAAAGTGAAGAAGAGCTAAAAAGCCTCTTGGTGAAAGTGAAAGAGGAGAGTGAAAAAGTTGGCTTAAAGCTCAACATTCAGAAAACAAAGATCATGGCATCTGGTCCCATCACTTCATGGGAAATAGATGGGGAAACAGTAGAAAGAGTGTCAGACTTTATTCTGTGTGGCTCCAAAATCTCTGCAGATGGTGACTGCAGTCATGAAATTAAAAGACACTTACTCCTCGGAAGGAAAATTATGACCAATCTATATAGTATATTCAAAAGCAGAGGCATTACTTTGCCGACTAAGGTCCGTCTAGTCAAGGCTATAATTTTTCCTGTGGTCAGGTATGGATGTGAGAGTTGGACTGTGAAGAAGGCTGAGTGCCGAAGAATTGATACTCTTGAACTGTGGTGTTAGAGAAGACTCTTGAGAGTCCCTTGGACTGCAAGGAGATCCAACCAGTCCATTCTGAAGGACATCAGTCCTGGGATGTCTTTGGAAGGAATGATGCTAAAGCTGAAACTCCAGTACTCTGGCCACCTCATGTGAAGAGTTGACTCATTGGAAAAGTCTCTGATGCTGGGAGGGACTGGGGGCAGGAGGAGAACTGGACAACAGAGGATGAGCTGGCTGGATCGCATCACGGACTCGATGGACGTGAGTCGGAGTGAACTCTGGGAGATGGTGATGGACAGGGAGGCCTGGCGTGCTGAGATTCATGGGGTCGCAAAGAGTTGGACACAACTGAGCGACTGAACTGAACTGAACTGAACTGATCCCATTCGTTTATTTCTGCTTTTATTTCCAATATTCTGGGAAGTGGATCATAGAGAATCCTGCTGTGATTTATGTCGGAGAGTGTTTTGCCTATGTTCTCCTCTAGGAGTTTTATAGTTTCTGGTCTTACATTTAGATCTTTAATCCATTTTGAGTTTATTTTTGTGTGCGGTGTTAGAAAGTGATCTAGTTTCATTCTTTTACAAATGGTTGACCAGTTTTCCCAGCACCACTTGTTAAAGAGATTGTCTTTAATCCATTGTATATTCTTACCTCCTTTGTCAAAGATAAGGTGTCCATATGTGTGTGGATTTATCTCTGGGCTTTCTATTTTGTTCCATTGATCTATATTTCTGTCTTTGTGCCAGTACCATACTGTCTTGATGACTGTGGCTTTGTAGTAGAGCCTGAAGTCAGGCAAGTGGATTCCTCCAGTTCCATTCTTCTTTCTCAAGATTGCTTTGGCTATTCGAGGTTTTTTGTATTTCCATACAAATCTTGAAATTATTTGTCCTAGTTCTGTGAAAAATACCACTGGTAGCTTGATAGGGATTGCATTGAATCTGTAAAAGGACTAGTAAGTTGGACTTCACTAAAATGAAAAAATTATGCTCTGCATAAGAGAATGAGAAGACAAGCCACAAAGAGGAGAAAATATTTGCAAAAGACATATCTTATAAGGCACTGTTTTCTAAACTATACAGAGGGATCTTAAAAGTCAACCGTAAGAGCACAACCTCATTAAAAATGGATAAAAGACCTTAAGACATTCTTTACCAAAAAAAAAAAAAGGATATGCAGAAGGCAAATAAGCATATAAAATATCCTATCATATGTCATCAGAGAAATACTAATTAAAACATTAATATATGACTACATATCTATTAGAATAGCCAAAACCTAGAACACTGGGAACACCAAATGCCAACAAGGACAAGGAGCAACAGGAACTCTCAATCATTGACATCGAAAGACTGTTATGTGGTTTCTTACAAAAGTAAACATACTCTTACCATATGATCCCAATCATGCTCCCTGGTATTTAATCAAAAGATTTGAAAACATATTCACACAAAACCTGCACACAAATGTTTATACCAGCTTTGCTCATAATTTGCAAAACTTGTATGCAACCAAGATGCACTTCAGTAGGTGAATGAATAAATTGTGATATATCTAGACAATAGAATATTTTGCAATACTAAAAATAAATGAGTTGTCAAGCCATAAAAAGACATGGAAAATCTGTAACTCCACTTTACTAAGTGAAAGAAAGCAATCTGAAAAGACTATATACTGCATTATTCCCCACTATATGACTTTCTGTAAAAGGAAAGAACTATGAAGACGGTAAAAAGACCAGTGGTTGCCAGAGGTTAGGGAGAAGAATGGGCTGAGTAGGCAGGGCACAGAGGATTTTTTAGGTCAGTGAAAGCATTAAGTATAAAGCTATGATGGTGCATATGTGTCATTATAAATATGGCCACATTCATAGAGTGTACAAGACCAAGAGATAACTCTAAGGTAATCTAGGGACATTTGATAACGATGTGTCCATGTTAAGTTCATTAATTGTTACCAATGTGGCACTCTGGTGGAGGATGTTGATGATAGAGGAGGCTCAGGCTATGTAGCTAGAAACTATATGAGAAATCTCTGTATCTGACTCTCAGTATTTTTGTAAACTTAAAACTGCTCTAAAAATAAAGTCTGTTAAACATATGAGTATGGGGACATTTCAGTGATGAACAATGAAACAGGAACCCAAAGGAATGCTCAGGCCAATAAGGAAACCAGGATGATGCTAAGTCACAAAAGTCAAAGGAAGCCCATTTGAAGGAGGAATCAGTCATGACAAAGGGTAAATGTAAACTAAGGTTGATGAAAAATGATTGCATTTAACATAAAGAGATAATTAATAATCTTGGGGGTAAATTTCAGAGAATTAATGGGAGAGGTTGGAACTGAGAAATATGAACTGTTCACAGTTTAGTTTGGAAAGTCTATGACATGAACGGTAACTGCGTTCTTCATGCATGAAGGACAGGAATTCTAAGAACTTTTTGTTTGCCCTTCATAGTTGTATTGCTGCTACAGTGTTTGAGAAAAAACAAACTAGAATAAGTTTAAATATACATGAAAATTTTTAATTGAAGGAAAATCTGAACACGTAGATGATTATTAAGCAATTGACTAAGAGGAGAAAGTGAGAAGGTTCAAGTCATTACCTTTAGAGAGAAAAGGGCTTCTCCAACTTTAAGGAAGGGAAATAGGAAATGGCTGTGGGTGCAAATAAAATCATAGGTTTAGAACTAGAAATCTGAGGGAGTTCAGCCTATTTGACATGGAAACATAAGATGATCTGGTCAATAGTGTAATCCAGGCAAGAAAGAAAATGAGAGACTGGGAGGGTAACCACAAGCAATATAGAGAAAATAAAAAGTGGGGGAAATAGCCTAGAAATTAAAATGATAGACAACATTGACTTGCAGCTTCATGAGACTTGAAGTATAATCATATTTTTCTCTCTTTAAGAATAGAGAAAATTACAGACATAAAAATAAGCATGAGGCTGTGGGAGAAATCCATGCATTTGAAAGACCCTGAAGCTTAAATTGACTTAGCTTCATGGCAAATCTGCTTCTTACCATAAAACTTGCTGATAAATTTGGCATGGAGTAGGAGTGGAGGAGTTTGCGTGAAAAAAAAAAAAAAAGAAAGAAAGAAAGAAAAGATTGCTTTAGATGTGCTGTGGAGAATGGGTTAGAATGGAGGTATAGACGTTGGGAAGTAAAGAAAAGGGGGAAAAAGCAAGAGAAATGAGACTAAAATATAAGAAAGAAAATGTCCATATTTCTTCCCCCAAAACAAGCCCAAATAGCAACGTAATAAATTCCTTCAAAGCTAAAGGCCAAAAATATATATATTTTTCTCCCAAAATATAATAAATAATAGTTGTGCTTTATTTTAAATAATCAGATATTAAATTTAAATATTTTATGATATTCATTTGCCTAGAGTCTCACTGCAAACTAAATACGTTTAATAAAATGCCTTGAGATGGACTTCAAAATGACAGAGAATAAATATGTATGTAATGTCAAAAACTATTTGTAGTTACATTCAACAGGAAGAAAAAATTTTGAGTAATATGAAGTTTTTTTTAATTGAAACTTTTATTGGAATAATTTTAGATTTTCATGCAGTTTTAAGACTAGTGCAAGGAGATCCATTATACGTTTTTCTGTTTCCGTGAATGGGTAACACTGCAATCCTTTAGCGTAATATCAAAACCAAAGTACTGATAGTGATACAATACTCTGATCTATTCCGATTAGCTCCATTTTACTTGCAGTCATTTTTCTATGTATCTGTGTGTGTGTGTTTATTGTGTTCTATGCAATTTTATTATGTGGTGTAGGTTTTTATATCCACCACTACTGTCAGGATTCTGAACACATTCCACACCATACATAGGTGATATTTTTAAAGTAAAAGTATATGAAATGCTTTATTTCTTTGTCTAGAAAACAGAAAAGAAAATAGTTTCCCTATCGACTTTATTATCAATGTAGCCATAAACTGGTGAATTAAACTTGTGAACCCAAACAGTAAGAATATCCAAAGCAGCATCACACTTGAGATCTTGATTTTATTTCTTGCAATGAAATGTAACTACCAATTAATGACATGTAAATTGGGAGTGAGATGACCAGTTTCTAAGATATCCCAACAAGTCAGATATTAGAATGAAATTAGTAGACCGAGACACCAAGCACAATAGACATAATGTATGAACCGATTTCTGATTAAAATCAGTTCCACAGGTGTTAGAGGAAGCACACTGATTGAAACCGCCCACCCTGGCCAGGCACCAGAGTAACCGTTTGCATGAGTTGTTTTATGACAGGAGATCCTGATAAGGAATACGGAACTAATAAGCCACCACCAACCGGAAGAGTTCGGGAAAGGTCAAAAGGAGACACCACATGTCCGTCCACTTCCCAGAATCCCTCTTGCTAACATCCATCTTGGCTGAGCGATGCGTGCTCCACCAGGAAAGACTCTGAATTAGAATGATTGGCCAAAGACCACCCAGAAACTAATCCCATCACCATAAAACCCGAGACTGCAAGCTATGCGGCAGAGCAGTTCTCCTGGGTTCCCGTACCCTACTGCTCTCCACCCGGGTGCCTTTTCCCAACAAAATCTCTTGCTTTGTCAGCACATGTGTCTCCTTGGACAATTCATTTCCGAGTGTTAGACAAGAGCCCAGTTTTGGGCCCTGGAAGGGGTCCCCCTTTCCTGCAACAAAGGTACTCTCTCCTAAAAACAAACAATTTATGTATAATTTTATGAGAAAGGGCATTACACTCATTTTTATATGGGAAAGGTGTTTTACCAGTGGAAAATATTTATGTAAAGTACATGCTTAGTGTACAATTATTCAAGCTACACAGTGTTTAGAATGTATCCTGTATAAATTATGCGAATAGTTATATTGTGGTTAAATAGAGAAAGATACATATTCTGTTACTGAAGAATACATTTATATAAGGTGCATAATTGAACTATAATTATGCATATTACTGATTATTGAGAATATGTGCATTATATATATGTAAATAGCTATATTTTGTACTTGTATTTTTAAAGGAGCTTTCTTTAAGAGAGCATTACTGTTTGTATTTGCAATATTTTCCTTTGGTTTTATTATGAAAAAAATTCTCGTTTGGGGGTGTATGGAAGGAGAGAGAGAATAAAAATGAAGTAGATTTACCATACTCTCATCCACAAGAAACTTCTTCCTATTGGCAGAAGTTAGACTTGCACTGACTAAATCACCTTTCTTACTTGCCATTTTTGTGCTCAAGGGCACAGGCTTTAGCATAGTTTCTCTTCATGGACGTTGGTATAGGAAAAGTGTTCCTCCTTAAGACAGATGAGACTCATGAAGGCTGAAGTGTCATTTCCGGCCAGATGACTGTTGGTTTCATGTCATCGTTTTGGATGGAGAGCTCAGAGACTCTACTTGTCAGGGTAGATTTTTTTCTGTGGGATGTGCTAGGTGTGGTTAGCATCCTATTTAGGGCCAGGCATCATTTGCTGGAAGTTATGTAGAAGCTTATGCTTGGAAATCCAATTTATGAAATGGTAAATAAATGGGTAAGCACAGAAAAGATGATTAAAAAGTGCTTGTCCTGGGAATGACTATTAAGTGGCTGAAGACTGGATTGGGGACAGAGAAACATGAGGAATTTTGATTGTAGGGAATATGCTATGCATAGGGGGCTTCTTTGAAAATAAGAATGACTCTCTCATCACCCCCAGGTGAAGGGCAGGGAGCTGTAAAAAGTACATCGTGGAAAGACATCTTGAAAACAAGATGTTGAAGTACTGATGTGACTGATGGAAAACCATTACTGACTGTTCCTGTAACCAGAGCCTTGAGGGAGTTGCTGAGAAAGGGCATCACTAGCCAAAGGGCTAAACAAAGTCATGAAAGGCCTGAAGGTTTGACATTCAGGACTGTGCATTGTATATCTTTATCCCCCATCTGAGACTGTAAAGAACAGATATAGCTAGAGCAGGAATAAGGAAGTATAAGTTAACAATAAAAGGCATGCAAGAATTAGGATCTGGGCTTTTGCCTGCGAGTGGCATCAGCCCCCTGAGCCCCACTTTATTTCTGAGTCTTATTTTTCTTTATTCTTCTGTGGCACCATTCTTTCAGGTCGGTTCATTGTTAGGATGATCCCGACAGTGATAATTGTATGCAGTTAGGTAGGATGCTGTCCTTTTTATTTTTTCTCAGAGTATAGTTGATTTACAATGTTGTGTTAGTTTCTCATGTACAGCAAAGTGAATCAGTTGTGTATATATATATATGTATACACACACACACACACACACACACACACACACATATCTAGCCTTTTTGTTGATCCTTTTTCCATATAGGCCATTACAGAGTATTGAGTAGAGCTCCCTGTATGATACTGTCCTGGTTTTAAGGAAACACACAGAGAAGTAATTATATGGAATTTTCCAGGGAAGAATAACGGAGTAGGTAGCCATTCCCTTCTCCAGAGGACCTTCTCAACCCAGGGGTCAAACTCTGATTCCTGCATTGCAGGCGGATTCTTTGCCATCTGAGCCACCAGGGAAGGCCATTTATGGGGAAAGAGACACCATATCTACACTTCACACTCAAAAAGTTCTCCAAAAAAAAAAAAAAAAAAGTGTTTGTGTGTCTATACATGGGTTTGTGTTTGTATGTGTGTAAGGAGTAAAATGATAATGTAAATGTGATAAAGTGCAAATTTGGCAAATACTTGGGAATTATGAGTTTCTATACTGTTATAATTTTAATATGTCTGGAATCACTGAAATTAAAAATAAAAAATAAAACAATTGGGAATCAGCCATATATTTTCCTTTATATCTAATGGTTTTTATGATTATTTTTTTGTAATGTAGGGGGAAAAGCTAGCCTATATGTCCCTCTCAGGGAACTGACAGGCAATAAATAAACACAGCCTAACTAAATATTAATGAGCCAGACTAAAATGTATCTCAAATGACCCTTAACATGATCCTTCTTTTTTCATTGCACAACCACAGACACAGTTTGAATCTTATCTTCTCTGGTATGGCAGTCTACTAATTAGTGTTCCTAATGCCAAATTTACTACACTCCTCATTAATTTTCCTAAGTCATTTCACCACAAAAACAGGTCTAAATCTCCTCAGCTGCACTAGATTTAAGCCCCTAAAAGTCAGAAGAAGACTTTTAGAAGATTAAGTCTTACTAATTGTCATATTCACCAAACCTCAGGTCTAACTTACTGGGAGGGTACTTTTTAAAATGGTAAAAGCCATTTTAAAGTACGCCAAAGTAAGCAGTCATTTATTTATAAGCATTTCATACATTCTTATTATAAATACAGTCACAACACAAAGCAACAGAGACAAGATAAATTCATATTATGCTAATTTCATAAAAAGTTGAAATTAAAGAGCTTTGAATATTTTCCTAAAAAACACCATACTCTTCAATTGTTTCTTGGTGTCACTAGCTAACTCAGAATCCTGGAATAAAATGAATATCAGTCTGTGGCTATTTATTTTTAATTTTTCTCTTTATTAAAGGAAGTAAATTAATAAGTTTCTTGTCATCAAAGTAGACAAATATCAAGACGTGTGGATGGTGCATAGAGAGTAATCAAGTGACTCATAAAGAGAAGGTGAGCAATCTTCTCAAGCTTTAGGATATTCATGAAAGTGATTTCACAATATAATAGTATGGCAACTGTACACCAGTTAAGAGACTTAAAATACATCCCTAGTGAGAATGCAAACATGCGCGAGGACACACACACACACACACACACACACACTAAATGAACAACAGGTGGTAGAAAGTACATTACATTGGAACTAAAAATATTTGGACTGTCATTGTGGATCTGCCTGTAAATTACTGTGTTTTTTGGGACAAGTCATTTAGCTCCTCTGAGCATCAGTGATCTTCACATTGAAGCTACACCTCTGAGAGAAATCTAATCTGTAAAATATAACACAGGTAATAATTCTATGGAAAACAAAATGAGATCACATGTGAAATTTTACTTGAAATAATGAAATTCTGTGGTAGCATATACTAATTTAACTTAAAATAGGAAACATTAAAATATTTAAAATATTTGCATGCTTACATATATATGATTTATATATTGTCATATAAAAGATGACACACTCGAAGACAAATTCTCTTTTAAACTCCACAGACAAAATACTGGTGCTAAGCAGAACTGAATCCCTGATATTCTAATTTTGATGAATTTATTCCAAAGTTATAAAAAGATAAACTATTTATCAACATTATTTGATCCCAGAGGTTTCTGCTTCAGTAGATATTGCTTAAATTATACTTGACATAGAAACACAAATATTAGAAGGAGAATATATTAAGAAAGGTAGGAAATATAAATTAAAACACAACTTTCCACAGAAATTTTCCATATATTGGAAACACAGTATATCTGATGCAATTTTACTAAAACATAGCTGGTTATCTAAGTATACTGAGAAGAAAGATTTTTCCTAATTCAAATCCAGTTAATGTATATTTAAATTTTTCTAATTCTTTTTAATTTTTCTTGAACACCACCACTAAACACATAAAATTAAATATATAAATCATCAGAGGAATTTTTTCTGTAAAATTCCTATCCTAGAAAACATTATTTTTCTAATGTGTGCCTTCTATTAGAATACATATTACATTTACACATAATTTTACCTCTCACATACCTCCAAAAATGATGATGATAATAATAATACCTAGAATCATCGATAGAGTATTTACCATGTTTTAGGCTGAGTGCTAAATATTTAATGTGAATTGTCTTAGTTAGTTTTCACAGAGGCCATATAGAGTTAAATCACTTGAGGACAGTGACGTTAACGTGGGTTACAGAATTTGAACAATTTCACATGGATGATAAATGGTAGAAACAGAATTTGAACCAGGGATTTTAATTGCAGAAGTTTTGCTCTTAACTTCTTTACTCTGCTCTTGTTTCTGGACAGATAAGTACATTGTATGGCAGACTTGAGGTTATTTTATACTGCAACTAAGTTCAGCAGTGATTCGGATATCAGGCTTACTTTCAGTGTTAACTTTGTAAAAACTCTGCATATATAAATATTTCAGATCTGAGTTTAAACTTAAATTTTAAATAATTTTATCACAATCCTTGAAAGAAATTGTTCATATTTATTAAAAATATTGTTTTGGGCTCACAAAAAGGCAGTATATTTCAATAAGTAACAATTTTTGAATTAAGTATGTTTTCCATATATAACATGGATATTTGGATCAATTAACAAAATTAAGATGCTATATAATAAATGTTGATATAAATATAATTTATAATCCTGGTGGTATATTTATAACTTGAATACTCTAATTGAATATAAATGCTCCTTTGTATAAAATATCATTACCTATTCATGAATCTAATCCTGGTTCTTTCCTAACACATCCTTCCAAAAATAATGTGCACGTTCTTTCCCTCCAGCTTTTAATGTTGTATTCAAGACAACTAAGTTAGACTCAATTTTCCCATCTCTTAACTCTTCCCCTGGAGAGTCTGTCCACTGCCAGTGGACACCAATATGTTACCATATTATAGAGAGTCTGAATCACATAAAAATACTACATACTAGGGGTTTTTTTTTGTTGTTGTTGGTTTTTTTTTTTTTTAACCTACTATTTCTGGAGCTTAAATAAACTTGAAAATCACTCATAATGCTATAGCACATTTCATTACTATCTTGCTGATAGACATTTTTTATTCTAGAGTTAATCTTGGTTTTATTGTTTATAAAAAGTTCATTATGAAAGGGTGTTTAATGGTTATCTGCTAGCATTTTAAAATGGCATAGTGGTAATCAGCCCTCCAAGGACTGTGTCTACCTAAGGTTAGCTGAAAAACTCAGCAGCCTAATTAGCATCCCAAATCAGCATCTAGCCATCTGTTATCTCTAGGCAAAACAGAAGAAATGTAAATGTCTGGGAAATAAAGGCTTTGTATAAGAAGTCCAGATTTTTATTTATTTATTTTTTTAAATATTTCCCTGTAGCATTTGTAGAGGCGCTGCTGCTGCTGCTGCTGATATAAAGTTTCCTGTTCTGATATCCTTCTAAAATTAAGAAGTGCGTATGAGAAGAGGTATCAGAATCACAACATATACATATCACTTCAGTCTGTTTTTAAAGATCAAAAATAGGATGTAAAGTAGGTGGACAAACAGTATTTCACTCTCCAGAGCTACCCATCTGACACCTTGTGCTGACATAAACTCATCATAGAAATGACACATTTTTCAAATAGGTAACACAGCTTGTTACTAGATTTGAAACTTACATAGCTTTTTCCTTACCAAGAGGGCTTCCCTAGTGGCTCAGACAATGCAGGAGACCCGGGTTCGATCCCTGGGTCAGGAAGATCCCCTGGAGAAGGAAAAGGCAGCCCACTCCAGTATTCTTGCCCGGAGAATCCCATGGACTGTGGAGCCTGGTAGGTTACCGTCCATGGGGTCGCAAAGAGTCGGACACGACTGAGCGACTTCACTCACCCACTCACTTCCTTACCAAGGGACACTATGTATATTTTTCACACACAATTCAGTTTAAATCAAAACAATCTTTGTTTTGATACAAAACAAATGAATGCTGTTGTAATATTCTGGCTTTTTGAAAAATTAAAAAAAAAAGCTTATTTTTAAAATCTAGCATTATTCCTTGTACTGCAGGGTTTCTGTGACATCAAAAACAAACCTAAAGCTTCATTATGTCTATACTTACGAGACACAAGTAAGGGAGGGGCATATTAAAATAACATTTAATGACAAAAGGACAGTACAATTAAAACTTCTTTCAATCTTTCTATTTTTCTGTCCCACTGAGGCAGATACATTGAGCAAAAAAACCATTTATGAACATTCAATGATGTTCTCAAGAATGTATTTTGATTTTTATCTAGGAAATAAGGCAATTTCAACCATAATTATTTTCAGATATATCACAAATATAAAACAATCAGTTAATAGCTAAGTTACCTCAAGTAGTATACAGATTGTTGTCCAAGAAATTATATTGCAATGCCCCTGTAAATCATGCTATTACATAAACATTTTTACGTAACTTGAAAGGGATCTTGTTTTTATAGATTCTATGCCATTGATATATGATAACAGATTAAAATAAGACTATGAAATAATGAGAATGTGGTATTTTGTTCCAAGTTTTAATATGGTATTGATAAAATATTTTATTTTTTAGATTTCCAATTGCCCTCATTTTTATTATTCTGGGGAAGTACTCTGCACTAGATATAGCATAATAATAAGCACTGAAATGCACTTTCTTTTTGGCTCTGGTATTCATTTAGCAATAGATTATTGAGTATCCATTATATATTAAACATCTTACAAAAAATAAGGCAATTTCAATTCCAACTTATAGACTATACATGATTAGTAAACAGTCCTAGTCCTATAGTTTACTATACAGCATGTGAGAGAGAGATTAATTAAATAACAACAAAATGAAAGGAAAAACACAAAACTAATAAATTTCTGTAAATACACAAAGGAAGAGGCTCAGATAAGATGCCTTTGAAAGCAACCCTTGACATGAAATCTGAAGGATGAGAAAGAACTTAAATGAGCAAAGAAAGAGGGAGAAAAACTCTACTGAGAATATGAACTTCACATGTAAATATTCTGTTATGAGAATATGACAAACTAAAAGATCAGGGGATGGGAAATGTTAAGTTATACAACATGAAGTTTAGAAGGTGGACAAAGTGCAGTCCATGCAGGGTACTGGTCTCAGTCCTAAAATATTGGTTAAGTCACAGAATGGATTTAAGCCACAAGGTTACATAGCACATTTGTGCTCAGTTGTGTCTGACACTTTGAGACCCTATGGGCTGTAGCCTGACAGGCTCCTGTCTGTGTGATTTCCCAGTCAAGAACACTGGAGTAGGTTAACGTTACATACATACATGTTTTCAAAGTGTGGAAGGGATACAATATGATGGTAATGAACGTGGTTCAGAAGTCACTTGCTAGTCTGTAAAGAGATTATAATTATATGGAGTGAGTTGAGACCAGTGGATAACGAGCCAAGAGGATGGAGTTGAGAAGTTATTTGATAGTACTTAACAAACTGCCACTGTGTTACGATCTTTTCAATTATATAATCTTGTAGAGACTCCATTTCTCTATATGTAAGATCATGAATCCGAATCATTCATTTAAATGTAATGGATTGATAGGGTTGATCAGTGAACTATGACAGATGATCTCACAAGTCCATCTCCTTTCCTTCCAAACCCATTGAGTTACTGGAGTGCCTTTCTCCAGTTATTATTTCTCCATTTTCCAGGCAGATGGCCTACTTGCCCCTCTCTGTCTTATGGATAGTAGGCATGAACACGTGATTTGTATTTGTTAACAGTAAGACCAGGGAGACAAATCATAAAATATTTGGATTTGTAACAATTCATGAAGAAAAGGATCCTATGCAAATCTAAAACCTAACAAGTTAAATTCCACTTAAAGAAAAAAATTTTTTTTCCCATAAAATTGTTCATTTTTCTCAGCAATACCAGGACTGAGTACATTTCAGTCAGAAAAGAGCATCTCCTTTTCTGTACAGTAAGTCCCCTACATACAAATTCTGTACAGTAAGTCCCCTATGTACAAATTCTGTACAGTAAATCCCTACATACAAACATTCAAGGTGCAAATTTTCGAAGACGTGAGCATGCATCTGATTCCACCAAGGAACCAGAACCTGTGCCATCAACGTCAGGCATGAGTGAAATTGAAGCTTGCCCTCTGTCTTCTATTGCTAAGGATCCTTCAGCTCTACCGTCTCCCATCCCCTCTCCCACCTCCAGTCGGGAGCTCTGCTTGTCCGTTCACTCCATGCTCTCTCCTGTATGCCAGTTGTTGTACTGAACTACTGTACTTTCCAAAGTACTCAACTGTAAAATTAAACATTTTTTATATTTGTTTTTAGTATTATGTATGTAAAAAGCATTATAAACTCATTTCAGTACAGAACTGTATAGCCCATTGTGTTAGCTGGGTATCTATCTAGGACTTACAAACCAAATGGACTTAAAAACTTGCTCTTGCAGTGGAACTCATTTCTATGTGGCAAACTTACTCTATTCCCTTCTTATAGCAGAGGGAAATTTTACCTGTCTATCTAACCAGATTACAATCCTTCAAATGGATCACTTGCTGCTTTTAGGATTTAGATTCACTAAGATTTATTTGATTAAGATTCTACTGATTTTAAGGCTGGAGAATAACCTTTTTTGTCCCATGGTCTGCTCTCCAGGCCCACAGGGGCAGCAGCAATATCCCCCAGTACTCTTCAGGGCAGCCCTTCTTTTAAAACTGCCGTCAAAGGCCTTGCCCTCTGAAATTGAGACCGAAGCAACCTTGCTCCCTGGGCCTGTAGTGGCAGTGACAGCTCTATAGATCTCTAAATCGCCTTCTGGGTCATTCTTTTCTCTTTTGAAGGATGAAGTATGTTAGCAACCTGCCTTCATTTTGTCCCTTTCTGTTTCCTCTGTTCCCACCTAACAGTGTTTCTGCTGGTATAATCCCATCTCTACCCCTGGCTTCTGCTGACACAGCTGAGTAAATTTCCAGTTCACTTCCATTCAGATCTCCTTATCAAATGGTTGTTCAGTCACCCTCTTAATGCTTTCATAACACACTTTCTCAATTTTTTATAACTGTGCTACTTTAAGAAATTTTCAAATCTTTATGTTCTTGTTCTTTTTGACACAGAATTCCTTCAATTTATTTTTCTCTTGTCACTTTTTTCTGCAAGTTGTAAGGACAAACCAAGTTGCTCTTATAGCATTTTGCTTAGAAATAGTCTTAGCTAAATATCCAATCTCCTGTTTTGCAAATTTTACCTTCTATACAATAGTAGAACAGAATCAGCCAAGTTCATAGACACTTTATATCAAGGATCACCTTTCCTCCAGTTTTCAATAACCTATTACTCATTTCCATCTGAAACCTCACCAAAAAATAGGCCTTTAATGTTCGTATTTCTTCATGATGATATATGTATTCTCTACAATTATAAAGGCTTTCTCTATGGCTCTCTTCTTTTTTCCCTAAGCCCTCAACAGAATTGTCTTTGATGTCCATATTTCTATGAACAGTCCCTTCAAGGTAATCTAGGCTTTTTTATACAGACACCACAAAAGTCTTCTATTCTCAACCCATCAGCCTGTTGAAAGTCACCTCCACTTTTTAAAGTATTTGTTAAAGTATAAATAAATATCTTAGATTGGGTGGGTAAGCACACAGAAATTTATTTTTTCACAGTTCTAGAAGATGGAAGTCTGAGATCAAGGTGCTGGCCTATTCGGTGTCTGAAGAGAGCTCTCTTCCTGGCTTATAGATGGATACCTTCTTGTGATGCCTCATGTATCCTTTCCTCAGATTATGCATAGGGAAACAGGGAGAAAGCTTCTCTCTCTCTCTCTCTCTCTCTCTCTCTCTACATATATATATATATATATATATATATATATATATATATATATATATATATATATACACACACACACACACACACATTCACGAATCCTATTAGATTAGGGTCCCACATTTATGGCCTCTATTAACCTTAGTCATCCTCCTTAGAGGATTCATCTTCACATACAGGCATACAGAAGGTTAAAGGATTCGATACATGACACCTGGGGAGAAGCCAAGCTCACAGTCTGTAAAACCAAGGTTATTTCTATCCTCTGACTATTGTGAATAGTGCTCCTATGATCATGGGTATGCAAATACCTGTTTGAGTCACTACTCTCATTTCCTTTGGATATGCATAGAATTTCTGAGGAGAAAGCAATGGCACCCCACTCCAGTGCCCCTGCCTGGAAAATCCCATGGACGGAGGAGCCTGGTAGGCTGTGGTCCATGGGGTCGCTAAGAGTCGGACACGACTGAATGACTTCACTTTCGCTTTTCACTTTCATGCATTGGAGAAGGAAATGGAAACCCACTCCACGTTCTTGCCTGAAGAATCCCAGGGACAGGGGAGCCTGGTGGGCTGCCATCTATGGGGTCGCACAGAGTTGGACACGATTGAAGTGGCTTAGCAGCAGCAGCAGAATTTCTAAATCCTGTGGAAACGTTAAGGACTTTTTTTCAACAAATGTTTAAATACCTTCTATTCCACAGGCATTGTGCTGTGTACTGAAAACAAATGACTTCCTTTAAAGCTTGTGAGGTCAAAGCCATCCTCTTAAAAAAGAATAACTATGTATTTTAGTTTCTTGGATATAAAGTGTCCAAGTTCAAAGTAATAAGGCATTTCACTCCCAATAGTGTCCCTCCTTGATTGACAGACTTCATGGCCACATTACCTAAAGCCAATTCCTAAAGTTCAGGTCTTCAAAATAAATCCACTAATATGTTTGCTTGCAACTTTTTAAAATCAATAAATATTCCTTCACCAGAGTGGTGTTTTATATTCTTAAATAATCTTACTGTTTAATCCTCTTTAGAATTCCAAGGATTTTTCCTGCTAATTAAAGATCCTTACTGCTAAAATTTAAGTGAACAATAAGTTACAACCTATAAGTCTAAGAAAAGTTGAAAAGTCAGAAAAAGGACAATGACTCCCATGTGATTAAGGAAACTGCAACTATACCATTTCCTCTTATCCGTCAGTCCCTTTATTTTTGTTTTACTTTACTATAAGAAGAATGGGTCAAAACAGGAGTCTGGTAGTATAACATCATCCTTTCATGTTAGCAGTTTTGAAAAAGAATGAGAACTTCACTTTACTCCTACAATAAAATAAATTACAAATGTAGCAACAACTTTACCCAAAAAGGAAATAACATTAATGTTACAAGTTTGGTGGGGAAATACCTCCTAAATTCAGAAGCAATTGAAGAAAAACTGCTAAAAGATGAACATACATGGCAACATAAAATTAATTAAGGAATAAAATACTATTCATTTATGATATAAGCAGTTATTAGATGGACTCTGTTTAGCCCTGCCTAATTGGATTTCCTTATCTGAACAGACAGGATCAAGAGAGAAGTGTCATTTGAAAGACAAATACATAGCCATAAGAATTTGTTATTTTGCATAGTGTTTGAGGCTATGGATGGACCTAGAGATTATCATATAATCATAGTAAGTCAGATGGAAAAAGACAGGTATCATATGATATCACTTATATGTGGAATCTTAAAAAAAAAAAAAGTAATACAATGAACGTATTTAAAAAGTAGAAATAGGCTCACAGAGGTAGAAAACTAATTTACAGTTACCAAAGGAGAAAGTGTGGGTGGGGGAATAAATTAGGAATTTGGGATTAGCAGATAAACTACTATATATAAAATTAATAAACATTTTCACTATATCAGTGTTCTGGGACAACCCAGAGGGATTGGGTGGGGAGGGAAATGGGAGAGGCGTTCAGGATGGGGAGGACATTATACCTGCGGCCGATTCATGTTGATGTATGGCAAAAATCATCACAATTTTGTAAAATAATTATCTTCCAATTCAGATAAATAGGTTAATTTAAAAAATAAACAGCAAGGACCTATTGTATAGCACAGGACACCATATTAAATAATATATAATAGCCTATAAGGGAAATAGGTTAAAACTGAAAACAATACAAGAGTTCTTCAAGTTCAGAATGAATAAACAAATCCTGGTGTATTCATGCAGTGGAATGCGCATGCGTGCTTGCCAAGTTGCTTCAGCCATGTCCAACCCTGTGAGACCCTGTGGACTGCAGCCCAATGGGATTCTCCAGGCAAGAGTACTGGAGTGAGTTGCCATGCCCTCCTCACAGTGGAATAGTATATACCAAAGACATAAATAAGCTACAGTTATCACTGTGCGTATCACTGTGTTTGAAACTCAAAAAACATAACGTTAAGGGAAATGAGCCTCTATTCATGCAATATTGTACCATTATATGGAATTCATAGAGATGAATATTAATATACTTATATACTGAAGATATAATAAGCAAAACTAAATAAATATTCAACATAGAACTCAGTGATTTATACTGGGTAGTGGAAGAAGAGGCAAACAGAATATTTCTAAAATATAGGCAAGTTTCAGCTTTACAATCTGAATGGTGCACCATTGTGTTTGTTTCTTTTGATTAAATATGTAATGCTATTGCTATTAATATTATTAAATTAGTAATAGTATCATTATAATTAAAATATGCATACAGAGACTAAAGGAACATTTTAGGATCCCCACTGACTGAACAACAACTGACTTTTTGATTTAGTACCAGCAAACTGTAAGCTTCATTTCCTCTCTATATCTTGGCCCATCATCTCTCTAGTTTTCTGATAAAGCCCCCCTACATCCACATAGGTATATTAAATACCTAATATTCCCTGATAGCTTCCCTGATAGCTCAGTCAGTAAAGAATCCGCCTGAAATGCAAGAGACCTCAGTTTGATTTTTGGGTTCGGAATATCTGCTGGAGAAGGGATAGGCTACCCACTCTAGTATCCTTGGGCTTCTCTTGTGGCTCAGCTGATAAAGAATCCGCCAGCAATGAGGAAGACCTGGGTTCAATCCCTGGGTTGGGAAGGGAAAGGCTACCCACTCCAGTACTCTGACCTGAAGAATTCCATGTACTGTTCAGTCACAAAGAGTTGGACATGACTGAGTACCTTTCACTATTCACTATACATCCACATAAACACATATAAGCATTTATGCTCTGTTGCTGTTTCTTTTACATTTGGTACCAAATGTGAAATTTTTCAATTCCTTCAGCAGCAAGATTTTCCTCCAGAAATGACTGCATATTTTGCTGGCTCTCTTTCCTGACTTCTTCCCATCCTTTGTCCCTGGTCGTGGGACATCCCATTCTTGTGAATCAAAATAATTTGTTCACTGATTGTCCTAAGGGATGCCTGTCACGTTTTGACATCTGAACCTCACTTTAAGAGGAACTTTTTTCCATATCACAGGGATGTTCTTATAACATCCAAATATTAATTTGATTTTTGCACTCTTTTCTATGATGTAGTTTTGATGTCAAATATATCTTTTATTTGGGGCTCATCCCAGGTGGTGCTGGTAAAGAACCCGCCTGCCAAGGCAAGAGACATAAGAGATGTGGTTTCGGTACCTGGGTGGGGAGGATCCCCTAGAGGATGGAATGGCAACCCACTCCAGTGTTTTTGCCTGGAGAACCCCATGGACAGAGGAGCCTGGTGGGTTACAGTCCATGGGGTCACAAAGACATGGACACGACTGACATGACTTAGCATGCATGCATAGCTTTTATTAAGGTTAATTTTTCAATGCCGTTCAATTTACAGAATCATTATTTGTTGCAAAATTTTTTGTCAAATTTTTCCTCTTAATAAGTTTCTTATAACCTAAGACCAAAAAAGTCTTTAACATGATATCTAATCTCAATACAAATGTTCCAGCTTGGGGCAATAAGATCCAAAGTAGCTCACTTCTTCCTCAAAAATAATTTCTCTTTTTCTACCCTCACACAGTGGCATAAATGATTTATAATAGCTTAATATTCTCTATTTAATTGCATTTTAACTCGATGGGCATGAGTCTGAGTGAACTCCGGTAGTTGGTGATGGACAGGGAGGCCTGGCGTGCTGTGATTCATGGGGTCGCAAAGAATCGGACACGACTGAGCAACTGAACTGAACTGAACATTCTCTATTTAATTGCATTTTAACTTGGAAGCAAATATAAGACAAAAAGATGAAACTCTAATGATTACTAGTCATCAGGTGACATCAGCTGAAAGAGTAGGTTGACATGGGAAACTTGCTGGCACTCTTGAAGTCGCATCACCATCTTCTACATTATATATTGAGTGGTATATGGTAATGCCAAGATCAAGATGGCTGTGTAAAGCAAAAGATACCAACATTTCTATTGACTGGATGTGTTGCTTTCATTTTAATACTTATTTATAAAAGTTTTTCCTAGTTAGATTTAGAAATCTTACCTATGAGTAAATGAAACCTAGTAAATAAATCTTGCTGTTGTTGTCGTTAAGCTGTATCCGACTCTTTTTCGAACCCATGGATTATAGCTGGCCAGGCTCCTCTGTCCATGGGGTTTCCCAGGCAAGAATATTGGAGTGGGTTGCCATTTCCTTCTCCAAAATAAATCTTGCCTATGAGTAAATAAAGCTTAAGGTCATCTAGTCACATTGGTAAAGCCACACCTAAAGCCAAGGCCTGGACCATAAAATCAATGTACATTTCACTACAACATATTTCTATATTTTCTAAAATCCCACAAGACCCACATGACAAAACTTTTCAAAACACAGTCAACATTATTTTACCTTATGTAGGTGATTTGTAATTAACACGTTCAGCATTTTAGAGAACAGACAAAATGCTAATGGTGATTTCTTCAGATAACAGACCAGAAATGAAAGTGATCGAAGTAAGTTCTCGCTTTAAGAGTTTTTGCATAACAAACCTAACAGTCTATTATTTCTAAATAACCAAATTCTTTGAAGTATACTTAAAAATCTTAACATTTATAGAGTTGAAAATAATTATAGTTGTATAAATAAAAACTTTTCTGATGCTTTAGTTGATTTTAATAAATATAATTCATAATAAGTGCAATACAGCATGAGATTCTAATAATTCAGAGTCATGCTCTCTTGCCTATGAACATTAAAAGACCATGAGGAAGTGGTGGGGGGCACTTATTAACATTGAACAGAAGACTGAGAATATGAATCTGTATGTATTGGTATTGCATGTTAGAAGCTGTGTCAGTCAATCGTGTTTTCTATATATAAGTATGAAAGAAAAGTATAACATTTGAATTATGCTTTTCATACTGGAAAGAAAGAAAAATCCAAGTTTAGGGTAAAAATAACTGCATTTAAATCCTAATCATGCTGCTTACTTCCCTCATAACTCAGTTGGTAAGTAATTTGCCTGCAATGCAGGAGACCCGGGTTCAATTCCTGGGTCAGGAAGATCCACTGGAGAAGGGATAGGCTACCCACTCCAGTATTCTTGGGTTTCCCTTGAGGCTCAACTGGTAAAGAATCTGCCCACAATGAGGGAAACCCGTGTTCAATCCCTGGGTTGGGAAGATACCCTGGAGGAGGGAAAGGATTCTGTCCTAGAGAATTCCATGGACTGTGTAGTCCGTGGGGTCACAAAGAGTCGAACACAACTAGGTGAGTTTCACTATCATGTTGCTTAACATTCCCTAACTTTCTGAGCCCACAGTTTCATTAACAATAATTTAATTTTATCTGCCTTAGCTATTTCATAGTGTTGTATTACTGACTGAATAGTTGGTATGCCTCTGTAATTTGTTAGGTAAAAACGCAATATGAATATAATTGTTATCTATTGTGTTCTCTGAAATTAAGTATTCAAACTTAGAAGAAAAATCCAGTTATATTTGAAACCTACAGAAACAAACTCCAAAATAATTCATGGAAGGAAAGGAAAAATAATCAGAGAGATAATGAAATACATATTTCATTATTATAAAATAATAGTGCAACTTTTAAGTGGCTAATTTCATTTCAAAGCTTGTGTGATTCCATTTAACTGTCCAGCTCAGTTCAGTTCAGTCGCTCAGTCCTATGCGACTCTTTGTGACCCCATGAACTGCAGCACGCCAGGCTTCCCTGTCCATCACCAACTCCAACTCAACTACAATTTGACTGTAGATCGAGGCAAAATCATAGCTTCTGATGGAAATATTTCAACATCAAAAAACTGAAAATTGCTAGGCCAGTAATTCAGACTGAATTTCAAAAAATCAAAATAAGTATCAATAAAATAAAGGCATCAACTAATAAGTCCCAAGGTCTTCCCTAATAGCTCACTTGGTAAAGAATCTGCCTACAATGCAGGAGACCCCGATTCGATCCCTGGGTCAGGCAGATTCTCTGGAGAAGGTATAGGCTACCCACTCCAGTAATCTTGGACTTCCCCTGTGGCTCAGTTGGTAATGAATTTGCCCGCAATGTGGGAGACCTGGGTTCAATCCCTGGGTTGGGAAGATCCCCTGGAGAAGGGAAAGGCTACCCACTCCAGTATTCTGGCCTGGAGAATTCCCTGGACTGTAAGCCCATGAGGTCAAAAAGAGTCAGAGGCAACTGAGCGACTTTCACTTTCAATAAGTTCCCAGGGACTGCACTCTGCCGGGCTCCTCTATCTGTGGAATTCTCTAGCCAAGAACACTGGAGTGCGTTGCATTTTCTCCTCCAAGGGATCTTTCTGACCCAGGGATTGAACCTGAATCTCTTATGCTTCCTGCATTGGCAGGTGGGTTCTTTTCAACTAGTATGTAGAAATGATATTACACATCACTATATTATCTCTATTTACACAATCATAAAATATGTATATGTGTGATATGTGTAAGTAAATATAGAAAATACTTAAACAATTTAAATAACAAATTTGTTTGAGCTTGTTTGCATAGACATCTATGTGTGTGCTCAGTCACTCAGTAGTGTCCAATTCTTGCAACCCCATGACTGGAGCCCTCCAGTTTCCTCTGTAGATGGGATTTCCCAGGCAAGAATAAAGAGTGGTTTGCATTTTCTCCTCTGGGGGATCCTCCTAACCCAGGTATCAAATCTGTGGCTCCTGCATTGGCAAGTATATGCTTTACCACTGAGCCACAGAGAACTGCAACTACTTCTGAAAATACATTCTTTTTATGCACATATTTAATTCTTATAAAAATTGAAATGAATCACATCTCAACTCATTTCAAATAATTGATGAAAAATAACATTATAGAACATGAATTTCATAATTTAAAACAAATATTTAAATAATCAGTGAGTAAAAATGAAAAATTATAAAGCCAAGTAAGAAAGACACTTGAACAACAGTCACTGTACTATGAGTCAAACTTGTACAATGTGGCTGACATACAGGAAAAATGTGATTTTAATTGTATATATATTCAGTTCACTTCAGTCGCTCAGTTGTGTCCGACACTTTGAGACCCCATGGACTGCAGCACGCCAGGCCTCCCTGTCCATCACCAACTCCTGGAGTCTACTCAAACTCATGCTCATTGAGTCAGTGATGCCATCCAACAATCTCATCCTCTGTTGTCCCCTTCTCCTCCTGCCTTCTGTCTTTTCCAACATCAGGGTCTTTTCCAATGAGTCAGTTCTTCGCAGCAATATTGGAGTATCAGCCAATAGTACTGGAGTCTCAACTTCAGCATCAGTCCTTCCATTGAACACCCAGGACTGATCCTTTAGGAGAACTGGTTGGATCTCCTTGCAGTTCAAGGGACTCTCAAGAGTCTTCTCCAACACCACAGTTCAAAAGCATCAATTCTTTGGTGCTCAGCCTTCTTTATGGTCCAACTCTCACATCCACATATAACTACTGGAAAAACCATAGCCTTGAGTAGATGGTATATATATTCAAGTAGCTGTAAACCTGAAATTAGCTACACTCCCAAAATTAAAAGTTTCTTTAGGATGAGGAATGTGACAAGAATACCCCAAAATAAGTAATTCTTTTTTACAATGAAGGACAAGATGTCTACATCCCAAGAAAGCAGAAATATAAACTATTTTGAAAATTATATATGTTTTAGGCTATAATGGAATAACAGGAATAAACTTGCTTGTCCACACTAGAAACTAGAAAGCAGACAAAATATTTGAAACAATAATTTTCAAACACTGAACATGACAGTGCTCATGGTCCTTGAGAGAAGGAAAATCAATGAAGTGAGCCTGGAAGTGTCCAAAGTCACTGTCTTGAAAATAAATTCCAGCACAAAGCACAGGGATAAAGAAACACCCAAAGCAAATATTAGGTGTTTCTTTTTCAAAATTATGGACTAGGTCATCATCACAGATGCTCCTCTATAATGATAAGTAGACCTGAGGATACAACTTTTAAAATCTTTAAGATTTGCAAAAGAATAAACAAAATGCAAAAAATAAAACATAAATGCATAAAAAGGAATGGAACAAGAGAGGAAAAACATAGCCAAACAATATAATCTCTTAAACAGTTGTGACTCGTTAGAAATTATTTAAAAAATAAAAATCTCATTAACCATATGTATCTAGTAATAATTCTAACAAAATTTATGTAAGACTTTTATATAAAAATTAGTTAAACTGTATTGAAGGATATTAAAAACCAATTAAATAAAATGATGCATTATTAATGGCCATGATGACTCAATATTATCATCAATTTTTAATCAATTCTCAACCAATCAATTCCAAGAATATCTTAACATTTACAAGAAGGAAAATTTATTAAAAAAATAAAGATCTAAAGAGAATCAAAGTAAGTTTTCAGTAAAAAGACAATAAAGGAAAATCAAGATTTAATATCTGTAATAATTAAAATAGTGTGGTATTTGCAGTGGAAAAAATGTAAAAAGAAAAGCATTCGAATTTTCAAACTAGACCTATGCATATATGGAACTTGCCATACAATAGCATGAGCATTTTATATCATAGGGAATCATGAGTCATTTTTTTAAACTATTCTTGGACAATTGACCAACCTCTTGGAATAAAAACACAGACACACAAAATAAAACCACTGCTTCTTACTACACACACACACACACACACACACACATACACTTAATTACACTCATATATAATTATGCATATTTTGATTAAAGATTAAAGGTAAGACATGAAAAAATATTGAAGAAAATATCTTCAGGCTAGTAGCATAACACATTTAAAAATTTGGAAAATGTTACAAAAGAATAAATTTAACAGCAATTAAAATATATAGACTATGATATGGTTAAAAAAATTATCAAAGTATAAAAGTAAACCTATATATTGAGGGTGGGAGGAGAAGGGCATGAAAGAGGAAATAGTTGGAGAGCATCACCGACTCAATGGACATGAGTTTGAACAAACTCCAGGAGAAAGTGAAGGGCAGGGAAGGTAGGCATGCTGCAGTCCATGGGGTGGCAAAAAGTTGGACATGATTTAGCGACTGAACAACAACAAATGTGATAGTGTATGTGCATCACAGTGGATTAGCATTTAAATTAGAAAGAAAAACAGCAGAAAATAAACAATTCAAAACATATGAACGGTTAATTTATAGAAAAGCAAAGCTGACTGGCAATAAGCAGAACATTTGCTCAATTACATTACTATTGAGGAGAATGTAAGTTAAAACACTACAATTTTATTCCAAACCTATCAGATTGGCAGCAATAAAAAGTTACATGAACATTAAGTGTGTAGGCAATGCTGAATGAGATCTAAAACTGAAAAGCATTTTGGCAATATTTGGGATAGGTGATGATGCATGTCATATAAGTCAGTCACACCACTTCTCAGTACATGTTTTGGTAAAAAGCTGAGACATGCAAAAGAACGGTCATTAAACCATCATTTAAGGTGGTGCTGCGTTGCGTTGTATTGCGCTGAGTTGCTCAGTCAAGTCTGACTCTTTGGGATGCCATGGACTGCAGCACGCCAGGCCTCCCTGTCCATCACCAACTCCACACACACAAAGACACACGAATTTGTGATTAAATGTCTAAATAATCCAAAGAAAGAAGATAACCCTCATTTCTCTTCTAGAAAAGCATATTGAAAAAGAAAGTACACCATCAATTAAAATATTTCCTTAATTTTGTTTGTTTTGTGAGTTGGGAAACATTTGATATATACCTTTTTTTCCAGTCTTGTGAATTTAAAGGAACCTAGAACATATTTTGACTGTATTATTTATTCCATTGATTCCTTTAGACTTATTTTTACTAAATTCATTCTTCGCTTGATTGATTCTTATATATCTCTCTCTAGTGTAGAATCAAATGAATTGAGGCTCTCGGTTATTTCACATAATACAGTTATCATTTCTCAAACATAATCAAGATAAAAGATAACTAATTGCTTATTACTGTTACATTTTAAATGTCACAGTATACTAGAAAATATTCAGTATCTTTACCTATAAATATTACTATTTTCTTGAAAGAAAGAGAAAATACTTCCACAAACATCATCGTTCTAACTAACTTCAATTTGAAAAGCTTTGGTACTGTTAGGTCATTTTTAACTTATGATAATAAAAATAGTATAATAGCTCAAACAGCATTTCATATCTTTCCAAGTAATCTTATTTAACTATCTTATTAAATCCCCAACTAACCTACTGAGATAGATCAATAGGAAAGTTAGAAAGAAAAAGGGGAACGCTCTGAATGGCTCTTCTAGAGCCTTCTTCAGAGATGAAGCTAACTTTAAGTAAATGCGCTGGTAGGTTCCCTGCCTTCCAAACGGCTTTCAAGAGACTGTGACGGATTTGTAATAGAGATGGCTGGAGTGTTGGAGTTTCTCTCCAGGGTTCTATTTCTCACTGTGATGATTGCTGGATAATTTTTGCTCCTCAGTGGGCCCACAGTAGTCAGTGTTGGTCTATATCCAAGTCCGTATGTGCTTAGGATACTAGAGAGAGACATGAAGTTTTTCATACTTGGCATTTCACCATCTGCTCTCATGCTTCTTGGCTTGGTTTATCCATAATGACAAACTTTCCTGTAAGAAATCGCAGGTGTTGCCAATGACTTCCTTGATCTGCTTCTTAATCTCAGAATAATTTCTAGGGACTAGTTCCTGAACATAGTTCATGCTATTCATATTGCAAAAGAACAGTACTATTTTCATTTTCCCATCACCTATAATATTTTTATTAAGTACTTCTTAAATGAATCTCTTGCTTAATGGTTGTACAAAGAGCAATCATTCTGAAGTTCTCATGCTGGAAATCATCCAGATGAAACTGAATATCAATCTAATACCAAAATGCTTTCAAATTGTATGGCTCTATCTCCAGAATATGTGACTAAATTAAAATTTTAACACTTTGTTGATCTACTCTTTCAAATGCATTTATTCGCTTATTCACAAGTATATATTGAGTGTTTCTATATACTAGGAAGATGCCCTGGAAGAGAGAATGGCTACCCACTCCAATATTCACGCCAGGAGTATACCATGGACAGAGGAGCCTGGCAGGCTACAAGTCCATGGGGTCACAAAGAGTGTAACACAACTGAGCCACTAACAGTTTTTCATATACTAGGCACTCACGCTACATCAATATATTGAAATTTATTAATTGTACTATAAAAATAGTAATATCCAGATAGTCTGCAGTGATTATTAAAGAATACAGTGCTTGTCAGGATCTTGAACTTTCTTTTATACAACTCTAAAATTCTTTGACTTCCTTTATGAAATAACAAAAATAAAGAATTCTTGAAGGAATTTTCTGATGTTTTTCATTCAGATGGAACAACATCCTGCATCTTGGAATCAGAAGTCATTCACTGTTCACATTAGCATATACAAGCAAGATTTTACCTTTCATTGAAGTTGCATTGATGTTTCTTCATTCTACATAAATTTAATCTTAAGTTTTCAGCTCATTTTGTTGACATTATGTGATAAACAAGAATGGATTTGGAAAATATCAGGCAAAAGTTTGAAAGGGTGGCATAGAACAAATTGCATTTTAAAAGTGGAATTTATCAGTTGCTTCATTTGCTATTATTTTCTCCCATTCTGAAGGCTATCTTTTCACCTTGCTTATAGTTTCCTTTGTTGTGCAGAAGCTTTTAATTTTAATTAGATCCCATTTGCTTATTTTTGCTTTTATTTCCAGTATTCTGGGAGGTGGATCATAGAGGATCCTGCTGTGATTTATGTCTGAGAGTGTTTTGCCTATGTCCTCCTCTAGGGGTTTTATAGTTTCTGGTCTTACATTTAGATCTTTAATCCATTTTGAGTTTATTTTTGTGTGTGCTGTTAGGAAGTGTTCTAGTTTCGTTCTTTTACAAGTGTTTGACCAGTTTTCCCAGCACCACTTGTTAAAGAGATTGTCTTTAATCCATTGTATATTCTTGCCTCCTTTGTTGGAGATAAGGTGTCCTTAGGTGCGTGGATTTATCTCTGGGCTTTCTATTTTGATCCATTGATCTATATGTCTGTCTTTGTGCCAGTACCATACTGTCTTGATGACTGTGGCTTTGTAGTAGAGCCTGAAGTCAGGCAAGTTGATTCCTCCAGTTCCATTCTTCTTTCTCAAGATTGCTTTGGCTATTCGAGGTTTTTTGTATTTCCATACAATTCTTGAAATTATTTGTTCTAGCTCTGTGAAAAATACCTTTGGTAGCTTGATAGGGATTGCATTGAATCTGTAGATTGCTTTGGGTAGTATGCTCATTTTCACTATATTGATTCTTCTGATCCATAAACATGGTATATTTCTCCATCTATTAGCATCTTCTATGATTTTTTTCATGAGTGTTTTATAGTTTTCTATATAAAGGTCTTTAGTTTCTTTAGGTAACAAACACATGATAAGATGCTCAACATAACTCATTATCAGAGAAATGAAAATCAAGACCACAATGTGGTACCATTTCACACCAGTCAGAATGACTGTGATCCAAAATTCTACAAGTAATAAATGCTGGAGAGGGTGTGGATAAAAGGGAACCCTTTTACACTGTTGGTGGGAATGCAAACTAGTACAGCCACTATGGAGAACAGTGCGGAGATTCTTTAAAAAACTGCAAATAGAACTGCCTTATGACTCAGCAATCCCACTGCTGGGAATACACACCGAGGAAACCAGAATTGAAAGAGACACGTGTACCCCAATGTTTATTGCAGTACTGTTTATAATATCCAGGACATGGAAGCAACCTAGATGTCCATCAGCAGACGAATGGATAAGAAAGCTGTGGAACATATACACAATGGAGTATTACTCAGGCTTTAAAAAGAATACATTTGGATCAGTTCTAATGAGGTGGATGAAACTGGAGCCTATTATACAGAGTGAAGTAAGCCAGAAAGAAAAACACCAATACGTATGCTAACACATATATATGGAATTTAGAAAGATGGTAATGATAACCCTGTACGCGAGACAGCAAAAGAGACACAGATGTAAAGAACAGACTTTTGGACTCTGTGGGAGAGGGAGAGGGTGGGATTATTTGGGAGAATGGCATTGAAACATATATACTATCATGTAAGAAACGAATCGCTAGTCTAGGTTCAATACAGGATACAGTATACTTGGAGCTGGTGCACTGAGGTGATCCACAGAGATGATATGGGGAGGAATGTGGGAGGGGGGTTCACGGTTGGGAACTCATGTACACCTGTGGTGGATTCATGTCAATGTATGGCAAAACCAATACAGTATTGTAAAGTAAAAAAATAAAAATAAAAAATAAATTAAAAAATAAAGTTATTGATTAAAAAAATAAAAAAATAAATAAAAGTGGAATTTACCTTTTACAGCATTTGCTTCAACCCTTGCAGCCCTCTTCTTTCCAGAGAAATCATAAGTTCAAAAAGATAAAATAATTTACCAAAACCAGTGACAAAACATATTAATAGTATATAACAAGTCTCTTAAAATTAAACTCTGTACTTAATTAAACTAAGTTGCACTCTTTGGCATTTATCTGTCATATTTTTGGTTGATTACAATCCATCCTGTCATCCCATTCCAAATTTCCTCTCAATTTCCACATCTTCATTTGAAGACGATTCTTTACTGTATGATCATCTCCGTAGAGTAATTCTGGCCAACCCCTTTCCAATGTTTCCCATAAGAGAAGCTCAGGAAATCCTAGTGTTCCTATAACTATCCATGGATTCATTGAGAGAAAGGAATATGATCAAGACTCTGTAAATCAGATACATACTACAAGTATTTGTAGTTTAAGTTACCAATACAGAAATAGAGGCAACTTTTGGTTGTCAGATTTAAGGCAATGCAATCAATTGCTTCAGATTCCACACAGCTAACACTGCCAGATGGTTCCTTTCAAGGATCCAACTGAAGGACTGTAATTTGTACTGCCAAACCTCAGAACCTCTCTTGCTGTTTATTTATATTCCAAGCATAGAAAACTAGCCTCCTGTGGAAACTCTACATCCCACCCTATAATTTCCTTCTCTCTTCCTCTCTATCTCTCTCTAATGGTGCCTGAATCAAATATGTTTTAAAATATCTCTTTTTAAATGATAAAATAAATACAAACAAAAACAGAGAGTGTGTTCTTGGTTAGAATGTCCTCAGCAGGAAGTCTTCACACTTTAGAAAAAGAGGAATACTATTGATTCCAAGTAGTATAACTATTTTCTTGCATTAAAATTCTCTACTTTTTCTGACTTATCATAATACATAGCCAAGCAGCATAAACACTGCATTATAATAAAGACAAATTTAATTCATTATTCATGTTCAGGTTTTTACTCTTTGCTTATACCAGCCATGAGCATGTTAAGTTCCCAGTGTATATTGACATTGTTCTAGGTTCTAGTTATTGTTCTTTTTTTCTTTTTGATCCACAGAAAATGTTTACTTGATGTAACAAATCAATACATCTAGTGTTAGATCCAACCACAAAGGGCAAAAGGAATGAAAAAAATTTGTGCAATGCACAGTGAAAAACAAGATGTTTACCATGACAACTAGATATCTATATATTTCTAAAATGATGATTTTTAAAATCACTCAATTATTGACATCTATATGAAAACAGAAAGATGTTAACAGTGACAAAGTGAATTAAACTAAAAATCAAATTTTAAGCAAATTAACATAGTAGGCATTTCTAAGATCAGCAGCTCCTAATGAAATTCTAATTCTCTTTTGACTATTAATGAGTGATAATTTTAAAAAAAATACATGTTAATGACCAACAGAAATACTATAGTTAAAATTCAATATGATCCTTCTCAGGAAACAGGATTATCTGAAGTGCCTAGGTGTGTGCATGCTAAGTTGCTTCAGTCCTGTTCGACTCTGCAAACCCATGGATTGTAGTCTGCCAGGCTCCTCTGTCCATGGAATTCTCCAGACAAGAATACTGGAGTGAGTTGCCATGCTCTCCTCCAGGGGATCTTCCTAACCCAGGGATTGGACCTGAATCTATTGCATTGGCAGGCAGGTCCTTTACCACTGAGCCCCTAGAGTGCCTAGGACCATGTCAAATCCAACTGAGTTTCTAGCATTACTGACTACCAGTCAAACCAGAAGAAAAAAATATGATTAAGGATATATCAAATGTGTAATATTCATAGAGTATAAAACTGTTGATGATGCCATATTGTGTGTGGCCCCTATCAATAAATACACTTTTACTTTAAAAATATTATAAAATTTATGGGCCCATATGTAGTATAGTAATTTATCAATTTAGAGAATTTAGAATAATGGGATAATAATGGTTAGAGGTAATTGCCTATTTGCTTTTCTGTTTTACTAGTACACATGGAGACTCTTCATACTACCCAAGACCCATCTCTTCACATTAAGGTCCAAGAACAACTATCTCTTTACCTTATTTATTAATATGTGTACCATTTTTTACTAATTTCCCTGTTTCCACTATGAGAAAAAGGTAGCAATGCTCTTATTACAACATGAGTCTTGGAACCAGGTTGCATTATAACAATACAGATTTCCATCCCTCAGCAGTTCCCCCAAAACATTTAATGCTAGAGGCATGATTTTTTATGACTGCTCCCTCCACTGTACTTCCAGAAATAATGGATTCCAAGAAGTCTCAAAGACAGTAACTGTGTTCCATTAATGATAGCAACAAGTGCCAGTCTTACTCAGATTATAGGGGAAATTATGAATGTTAATTTACTTCTCTACTATGTTAAATTTATCATTGATAATCTTACAGTGTAAACAAGGACCAATACAGCTTCCAATCATTTATTCTTCTCTTGAATATTTTAGGCTATAATCACTTCTCCTAGAATGTAATCTCCAATAATAATTACACCTCTGCCTTCTGCACCTCCATATCGCCACTAGCAGGAAGGACAGACGAAAGGCTCATGTGTGGAACCAGAAGAATTGCCACATTTGCTAAAGGATTGTCCTGCCCTTGTCTGACATGCTTAAGACCCACCCAGGAGAGGAGGCTATTACTATACAACAAGAGAGAAAATCCATGTGAAAGCCCATTTGGCATTGTGAAGTAACTATTTTATAAGCCATAAGAAATGGCACAGACACATAGGAAGACTGCCTGACATACAGTGTGGAGCCTGGGGAGGAATTGGGGAGACAGCCTTTAGTGCCAGTGGCTGGGACAAAGGATAAAGGAAGTCTGCCATCACATTCAGTGCCCTGGGGTGCTATAGATTTAAGGCAGCACAGAGTCTAATCACTGACAGGCAAAAGTCCAAATTTCATTGTTATTCTCTGTGAAACATGGGTAGCCAGATCATCATTCATTTGGAATCCAAAGGAATGAGAGCTCCTAAGTCAAGTCATTAGGACCATTCTGGCAATAAAAATATATGCTCCAAACAGCAGGGATGATCCTTATCAGTCTTGCTCCTGGAATGAGGGCTCAGCTGTAGGATCTGTGACATCCCTTAGACACTAGACCTGAAGCTTCTTGGTGTCATCAGATCAATAAAAGGAATGGGTGAAGAGGGTGTGGGAAGTGTTGTAAGGAGGCGTGTTTGTGTGAGTAGCTCAGTTGTGTCCGACTCTTTGCAACCCCATGCACTGTAGCCTGCCAGGCTCCTCTGTCTATGGGATTCCCCAGGCAAGAATACCAGAGTGGGTTGCTATTCCCTTTTCCAGGGGATCCTCCAAACCCAGGTATCAAACCTGGGTCTCCTGCATTGCAGGCAAATTCTCTATCGTCTGAGCCACCGGGGAAAGCCTATAGAGAGGCATAGGGTGCCCTGCTGAGACAAACGGGCACAGGTTTCTCACAGACTCCATCTGGGTTCAAAGTGAATTTAAAGCACCACCACCAGATGGTACGGATGACTGCAGGATTCCCAGACACTGAATGAGAATGCAGATAATTTTGAGGCAGGCATTTCTATCAACCACAACTCACTCATGACCAGGTATGCTCTTTGGGCACCCTTTCTTAAGGGTACTGAGGTCCTGATAATTCAAATGGAAATAAATTAAGAAGATACTCTAAAGGTAACGGGGGTGGATGGTGGGAGGCATAAACTTCAGGCCTAAGAGTGTAATACGTGATAGATATCTGTTTCCATAATTCAGAATACACAGCTACACCTTTTCTTCTTTATCACTTTTCCTTCCTTCCCTCCTCCCCACTCCTTCCTTTCTGCCTTCCTCTCCTTCCTTTCATCCTTCTGTCCTTTCTATCTAAATAGAATATAAAAATCAACTAATCTAACTCCTACCAAGTCATAGAATAGGAGAATGAACAATGGTGAAACAAGTAGTGCATTCAGATGTTCGAGAAAATCAAAGCTGTAGGAAAAGTCAAATGAAGTTTAGAACTCCAAATTGAATAGGCAAAGAGGCATTGACCCAGGCAGGATGGAAGGGGATAGATACTAATTTCAATCTGAAATAGAGAATTAGTTTTGAAAGGATGCAGCAAAAAAAGAAATATTTCATACAGCTTTAATACAAAGTATTTCACAGACGATTGCACACTTCATTTAAAATTAGCACAGAAGTGAAAACAATGAAATGACAACCCAACAGGGAGGAAGAATAGAAAGACAAAGTAAGGCTGCCATTCAAAAATCAAGGTTGAACTGAATTGCTGGCCATTTGCAATTCATCATAGGTTTTGTGTTGCTTCAAAGATTAAATGTATTTTCCTTTTTCAGAAAAAGATATGAAGATGATTAGATGACAGTCTGTGACAATCTGTAAAACTAAATAAGGAAATGCTTCTCAGAGGCTATCTTCCAGGAAGAATGAGTTTAAAAATATATATGAATATATATAGCCTCCAAAAAAACAAAACTGTGAAACAGTTCTTTTAGCATCAAGCTTTAGCTCTCCAATTTCTATAAAAGGAAAATAAAACAACATTCTATCAATATTTCTGACGTTTACTTACACATTGGAAGGTTTCCACAAGTAGGTAAGTAGGCTTTAGCTGGTATGTTTTTTCAAGTAATTCTCACTAGTCAACATTCAAAAAGAAAAGGCACCTCACTTAATGCCATTTTAAGCAGGGTTTAATTCACAACCAGTTTTAAATTTTGTGACATCTCAAATTTGCGGGCCTCTATAGAGAAACCATCATGTAAACATATAACTCCCTCTGTGCACATACATATATTTAAATATTTAGTAAAGCCTGACTCAGGGTCATAATTAGAATGTTCTTAACTAATTGTATCCACTTACAGTTTCCTGTGCACATAAGAAAAGTGAAGTAATAACCACATATGTATAGGCTTCACTGGCAGAAGAACTTAGAAAACATTTTGTATCAGTGATATTAAGCACTTCAAACAGAAAATCAGTAAAGTCAATTCAGTATGTGTGTGAAGTCATTTCGACTCTTTGCGACCCCATGGACGGTAGCCTGCCAGGCTCCTCTGTTCATGGGATTCTCCAGGCAAGAATACTGGAGTGGGCTGCCATGCCCTCCTCCAGGGGATCCTCCCAACCCAGGGATCAGACCCAGGTCTCTTATATCTCCTGCATTGGCAGGTGGATTCTTTACCACTGAGCTACCTGGAAAGTTAAGTACTTCAATTACAAAATTAGTGAAGTCAATTCAGTATAGATTTGATATTTCTCAATCAATTTATGCAGCGGAAGCTTTCAATGTTCAATATTTCAGTGGCAAAATATTTGATAATATGTGAATGCTCCAAATTCAGTTTAAAATAGCAGTATTTAAGATAAACTTACACATTTCTGCTTTTTTTTTTTCCTATAATGTTATCAACACACACTTTGGTGAATTTTATTTTCATGGAACTTTTTAATACTTACTACTAATTTAAAATAAAGTGGGCCAGAAATGTACTTGGAAACTTGGAATTGGCCATGGTGTATATACAATCTATGACTGCTCCAATAGATGTAGGGTATTTAATCACTCTTAAAAGAAACCAATTTTTTGAAAATTTATAATTTATAAATCAATATAATCATAGAAAAATTAAACCAAAAATTATGACAAAACTGATCATAAAAGAAAAACAGTTAAAAGATTTGACAGGGCAAGTGATTTCTTTGCTGCCCCCTCATTAAACAGATTTTAGAAATGTTTCAGGATTTGAAGAACTATTCTCTAATCAATAGTGTTAGTTCACTAAATGTTGGTTGTATCTTTTTTATAATTAGTTAAAAATACTTCATTAAAGCAATCAATGAAACAAGGCCAGGAAATTTTAAATTTTAAAGTTTTAAGTGAATTGTGATGAATAAAAATAAACCCTGCAAACAAGAAGATATTGAAATTATTCTTTAAAAACAAGGACCAAACTGAACCAAACTGATGAGAAGTTAGTTTATAAGATTTAATTTTGAGACACTATAATTAAGGTTTAATATCTGAAGTACAGTAAGAGGGAACTCCTGTTTTTAATTGTGTAACTTTATAATTGGAGGCTGAAGGAAATGGAATAAAACCTATGATTTTGAAACATTTGTCCTTTTTGTAACATTTAAAAGACTTAACACTGACAAGGTATTTGAGGAATTTTGCTTCTGGTAGATAATTGGGAAAATAAATAGGCTGAAACATTTATAAAATTTAGTTATAAAAATGGAATTATATCCAACATTTAGGAACAATTTGCTCAGTAGCTAGAGAGAATGTTATCTCAGTTAAGATACAGTCTTTTAGGAAGGGTCTGTTGAAAAGGTCAACAATTTCAAATTGGTCAGCTATAAAATAAAACTTTGAAGAATGTTGCAAGAAATATTTTCTGGAAACAATTAAAAACATTATGACCATATTGAAAAAAAGGTCTTCAGATAAATACCACTGACATGGTACTAGAAACAGATATTGCTAAGAAACTGATTAAAGACATGCATATGTCATAAAAATAAAGATGTATTCTACCTATGTTCAGAAAAATCAACAAAATTTTGTATCTTACTTTGTCTTAATGTATATAAATATGCTATTTTTATTTCCTTGAAAATAATTTCATATTTGAATGTGTCTTGAATTAAACTATTACAGAAACCAACCAACATATTGTATCTATGATTAACTTGTGCCATGTTGTACACTTAAACTTTGTTAAGAGAATAGACTCAAGAGTTCCTACAATCATTAATAACAGTAATAAATATAAAGAAATCATTGTGATAGACTCATTCTCTTTCTTAACCATTCAGCATTTCAATATTTCTAACAAATCAAATTCACATTCTGAACAAAATAGCTCACTCCAGTCACACATAATTTTTTAGAGACTTAACATTTCCATTTCCAGTATTTATGTTCAACCCCTATTAAAAAAAACAACTATTGAGACTTCTTGCCTAACAGCAACAAAAACAACAGATACTTGATTATGAACATGGTCCATACTGCTGAATGCTTTACGAGTTAATGAGATAAGCACCATTACTACATACTTTTCATAGATGAAGACAGTTAGGCACAGAGATGAGGACAGCTAGGCATCTGTATGCAGGTTAAGAAGCAACAGTTAGAACCAGACATGGAACAACAGGCTTGTTCAAAATTGGGAAAGGAGTACATCAAACTATATACTGTCACTCTGCTTATTTAACTTATATGCAGACTATATTATGCAAAATGCCAGACTGCATAAAGCACAAGCTGGAATCAAGGTTGCCAGGAGAAATATCAATAACCTCAGATACACAGATGACACCACCCTTATGGCAGAAAGTGAAGAGGAACTAAAGAGCCTCTTGATGAAAGTGAAAGAGGAGAGTGAAAAATTTGGCTTAAAACTCAACATTCAGAAAACAAAGATCATGGCATCCGGTCCCATCACTTCATGGCAAATAGATGGGGAAACAATGGAAGCAGTGAGAGATTTTATATTTTGGGGCTCCAAAATAACTGCAGATGGTGACTGCAGCCATGAAGTTAAAAGACACGCACTCTTTGGAAGAAAAGCTATAACCAACCTAGACTGCACATAAAAAGCAGAGACATCACTTTGCCAACCATGGTCTGTCTTGTCAAAGCTATGGTTTTTCCAGCAGTCATGTATGGCTGTGAGAGTTGGACTATAAAGAAGGCTGAGTGCCAAAGAATTGATGCTTTTGGACTGTGGTGTTGGAGACTCTTGAGAGTCCCTTGGACGGCAAGGAGATCCAGCTAGTCCATCCTAAAAGAAATCTGTCCTGAAAATTCATTGGAAGGACTGATGCTGAAGCTGAAACTCCAATACTTTGGCCCCTGATGTGAAGAACTGACTCCTTTGAAAAGACCCTGATGCTGGGAACGATTGAAGGCAGGAGGAGAATGGGATCACAGAGATGGTTGAATGGCATCACTGACTCAATGGACATGAATTTTAACAAGCTCTAGGAGTTGCTGACGGACAGTGAAGCCTGGTGTGCTGCAGTCCATGGGGCTGCAAAGAGTCGGACATGACTGAGAGACTGAACTGAGGCACAGAGAAGCTCACTTAATCAGTCCAAGATCATTTAAACAGTAAGTGAATAAGCCAGAAGGAAAACCAATGCAGTCTGCCTCTCTGTTCTAGAAGTCTGCAAAATAGTGTACTTTACATGAACTAATCTTTGATTTCTGCCCTAAATTATTTCATAATTACTACAGAACTTTACCTGGAGAATCCCATGGGTAGAGGAGCATGGCGGGCTACAGTTCATGGGATCAAAAAGAGTCGGACACATCTGAAGTGACTTAGCACACACTTACCTTGCTCAGAGGTTAAAGTGTCTGCCTAGAAGGCAGGAGACCAGGGTTTGATCCCTGGGTCAGGAAAATCCCCTGGAGAAGGAAATGGCAACCCACTCCAGTACTCTTGCCTGGAGAATCCAATGGAGGGAGGAGCCTGGTAGGCTACAGTCCATGGGGTCGCAAAGAGTCAGACACGACTGAGCGACTTCACTTTCACTTTCACTTTCATGCTTTATAAATATATGAATCAGGCTTTAGGACTTTTATCATTTTCCATGTCCCTCTCATTATGAAATACCTGGCTCTGTTTGTTTCCAGTTGAAATCTGGCACACCTCAAGCAAGTGAAATGTATCTATTTGTAGAATGACTGATTGGGTTTAAAAGCTGACATATAAGTGGACTCATTAAAATTAAAGAGGAATTTTTTTTGCAATTTTATTATTTTATAATTGTTTTCCCAGGTTACTTTCAAAGTTCAGTGAGGAATGAGGAAGGAAAAATAAAAACACTAATCTTTTATTAACACACAATTTTAAAGTATTTGCCTACCATTTCAACTCTGTAAACTGTCCCTTATGTACTAACCATAAAATACTAGCCTTAGCTGAAACACCAGAGATCATTTAGCTTAATCTTCTCACAGATGAAGGATCATTTACCTTAATAATTTACTTTATTCATATGCATATCTGTTCCTGATATGGTTCCTTTCAAAAAAATCTTCTAAATTACAGAGATAAAAAATTCTTCCTTTTCATTACTTAAAACTTTTCCTTCATAAAAAATATCTTCTTCAATGGCATAATTTTCTTTTTTACTAAGAATTCTGAAGGAAGCTTGTTACAGAAAATTTCTTTCTTTTGATAAGTTTTGAAGCATCAATATTTGAAAAGTTTTTGAAGTATCAATCTCCTGTTTTTTTTTTTTTTTTAATTCCTCTCTAGTCACAGAATAGTAAGCATATTTAAGGTATGGTCAGGCCTCTATTTCACAACTTGTACCAATATTTTTAATCTTTCAACCTACAGTATAATTCTGAGCTATTTCTAGGGTATGATGACTGTACATTTATATAATGGCAATTATATGCAATATTTTTAAATGAATACATTTTTGTACTTTTGAATAATACACTATAACATCAAGAACTCTTTTCTAACACATTTATTCTTTTAGACCATTAACTTGAATCAGTTTTGGTAAACTAAGTGATGATTATATCTGTTTGTTACGTGCCTTAAACATCATATAGATACATCCATTTAGCTAAGTAAATATGGGAGAATCGCAAATACTCAGTTCCTGAGTGGACCAGAGATCCACCAGTCACAAAAACTCAGAAAATGAGGTCTTAGTGAGACTGAGCTTGGCTCAACATATATCTGTTTTATCTACTGGAGATAATAATCAGGCTATATGAATTATAGATGTCGCCTTCACACTTGTTTTATATGGAAGAAAGGTCATTATTTTGTTGTTCAGGTCCAAGTTTGCTATGACAAGTGTATTCAGCATTCGAGGATGCTAGAGTAGAAAGCTTATTCATTAAATCACTGACAACATTAATTTGAATGAGTTGGTTGGCACCTTGGAGAATAGGATAACATTTTAAAACTTGGCAAGTTGATGTGTAGGAGGATGTCAACAAGTTAGGTTTTAGTATTGAGGTTGAAGGAAGCTAATTCACCCAAGGGGGAAAAAATCCTGCACAAATACAAGAAGATAATATTTGTGGAGATGTGGTATATGTGTGTAATATAATAAAATATGTTGTTTAAAATATGAGTAAATAAAACAATTCCTATAATTAGCATTTATCAGTTCAGGTCAGTTGCTCAGTCATGTCCAATTCTTTGCAACCCCATGGACTGCAGCAGGCCAGGCTTCCCTGTCCATCACCAACACCCTACTCAAACTCATGTCCATCACATTAGTGATTCCATAGAACCATCTCATCCTCTGTCGTCCCCTTCTCCTCCTGCCTTCATAGTTCATGACTAAAAATAAATTTTAGTTGAATCATTTCTATTTAACTTCAAGCCTAAATGGCATCATCTATCTTTTTATTCATTCATGAATTCACAATTTCATGCTTATATGCCTCCATTTAGTTAGTAAATATTTAATGACAATAAACATTCTTCTTTTTGCAAGAGAGTTGTAGTCAGGGAAGAGGCAATCTGTTATTTATCTTTCTACTAGATTCTCTATGGGGTTTTGATTATAAAAAGAGATTGAACTGAAAATTCAAAAAACCTTTATTTATGCACTGACACATTGAATATCCATTTTGTTATGACTGAATGCTTGAGTCCCCCTCCTCATGGGATTCTTACCCTTATAAGAAGAGGTTGAGAGACTAGGTCTCTCGGTCTCTATCTATCTCCACCCTAGAAGGACATACTGAGAAGGCAGCAGTCCAAGCCAAGAGGGTTCCACAAGAAATCAAACCATCAAACACATTGATCTTATGCTGCCTGACCTCTATAACTGAGAAATAAATCACTTGTTTGAACCATCCAGTCTTTGGTATTTTTTTATAGTAGCCTGAGCTAACTAAGAATGGTGATAATAAGAAATACATATATTTAGTCTTTGTCCCCAGTTCTTGAACTAGAGCTTCTAAAGTCTTTGTTGATAAGAACATCTGGTATTCATAACAAGTCTTTTTTCCACATACCTGAATTTATGCTAATAAAGTGACTCTTAGTTGGCTCTAGATAGCTTCAGAATGGGGGCTGGTTGTTACAGGAACCAACCTCACAATTTAGAAGTTTGGAACTTTCAGCCCCGCTTGCAGAGGGGAGGTTGAGTCTAGTCATCAGTGGCCAACAATTTAATCAATTGTGCTAACATAACGGAATCAACATTAAAAAGAGAGAGAGAGAGAGAGAAAAGAAAAAAACACTCTAATGGAGTTGAGATAGCTTCTGGGGAGTGAACACATCACATGTCCAGAAAGGGTACATGGAGCATCCCTTCCTTCATACCTTGCCCTGTGCATATCTTCAATTTGGTTGGGCCTGAGCTGTATCTTTTATAATAAACCATAGCAGTAAATTACCTTCCTGAGTTTTGTGAGAAGTTCTAGCAATTTATCAAACTGAGGAAGCTTTGATAGACAATTGGATTGACCAGACCTGTGATTAGAATCTGAAATGGGGACAGTTTATGGGACTGAGGCCTTCACCTGTGGGACTTGTGCTAATTTGCATAGTTAGTGTCAGAACCAAACCAGACACAGGACATCTAGTCAATGGAAGAAATGGTTGTTGGGTGAAGAAAAAAATACATATCTGTTGTCATAAGTGTTGTAAGAACAGTTCAGAGGACAACTTTCCCTGCTCTTTTTATGAATTAATTAAACTGACATTCTTTAAAATTCAACACCTCAATTCCTAATTTGGCCAACTAGAAGTTGAAACATCCACTTCAACAACAGTACACATCAGGATGCTGAAAATACATTAATATCATATAACAGTCTATGTCTTTATGATCTTACTCTCTTTCTGGCAGAGATAAAATATATTAAAAATATGTCATTGAGAAATAAACACTGTTTTAAGCTTTTAAAATAGGTGACAAACATTAAGCAAAACAAAAATATAATGAATGTTATTTAAAATAAGAGGTATGTATATTCTTGAATTGGCGCTCTTGATTTTTGTTTCAGTTTTATAAAAGGAGCAAAACTTCTGGGTCATATGGTAGTTCTGCTTTTAGATTTTTGAGATATGGCCATGCTCTTTTCCATAGTGGCTTCACCAATTTACATTCCTATCAGCAGCACAGCAGGTTCCCTCTGACCACATCCTCACCAGCACAAAGATACTTGCACTGCAATGCTTGTAGCCGTGCTATTTACAATTCCCAAGGTATGGAAGCAACCTGTGTCCAGATGAATGGATAAAGACACACACACACATACACACACACACACATATATCTGTATGTGTGTATATATATAGAGAGACACACTAGAATACTACTCAGCCATAAATAAGTACAAAATAATGCTGTTTGTGGCAACATGGATGGACCTAGAGAATATAATACTAGGTGAAATATGTCAGACAGAGAAAGACAAATATCACATGTTATCACTTTTACATGGAATCTAAGAAATAAAACAAGTGAGTAAAACAGAACAAGATGCTGACTAAACAGATATACAGAACAAACTAGCAGTTACCAGTGGGAAGAGGGCAGGAGGGAGGGTCAATATAGTGATGGGGGTCTAAAAAAAAGGATTATTTTTACATTATACTACAGGATTATATGAAAACATGTGTTGGAAACTTTTGAAAACTATAAAGCACTGTAGAAGTTAAAGAATATTTCATTCAATTGAAAACATTTTAAAAATGCCATTTGCAAAAATACTAAATAAAAACTAAAAGAAGATGCACACTTTACAATTTAGTACTGCGTTAAACAATGATCCTCAGATACTGGATTTCTTAGATGATTTTCTCTCAGCAGCATGAACTTTTACATGTTGAGACCACAACCCTACCATTAAAATAAGATGCACAGATGTAATAAGGGACTGAAGGGGGAGTCAGACCTGCTGAAATGGATATATAATTTTTTGAGGATGGTGGTTGCAAACAACCTATTAAAAGAGTCATGAGACCAGTAATCTCTTTAAATACTTCCCAAACATAGAGATTATCAAGGATATAGCTACAAAAAGACACAAAGCTCTTCAGTAACCAGCCAAATAAGAACTTTCACATTCCTCTTCTCTTCTCCCTCCTAGACTTTCCCTCATCCTGTCCTTATGTCCCATTGCATGTACCTTAGTTTTGTCACAAACCATAGTTTGAAAGCTAGGAGAAAAGCATTAGAAAAAATAGATGATGGGAAAAAAAAAAAAGTCATACCTAGCTTTTATCTGAGGTAGGACTAACCTGGAGAAGAGGAAAGGTCTCAACTTTAAGTCAAAAGCTACATCCAGATTGTTGTTTTTATTGTTTAGTTGCTAAGTTGTGTCTGACTCTTTCACAACCTCATGGATGATAGCCCTCCTAGGCTTCTCTGTCCATGGGATTTCCCAGGCGAAACTATGGAGTGGGTTGCCATTTCCTTCTCCAGGGGATCGTCTCAAGCCAGGGATCAAACCCATGTCTCTTGCACTGGCATGTGGATTCTTTACTGCTGAGCCACCAGGGAAGCCCCGTATAAAGACTATTAAATGAAAATTGATGTTTAATTTATTGACTAGAGAAGCTCTCTCAGATGGGTTTAGTGGTAAAGAATCTGCCTGACAACTCAGGAGATGGAAGAGAAACAGGTTTGATCCCTGGGTCAGGAAGATCCCTTGGAGAAGGAATTAACAACCCACTCAGGTATTCCTGCCTAGAAATTTCATAGACAGAGGAGCCTGGTTTTTCTACATGGGGTAGCAAAGAGTTGGACACAAGTGAGTGACTGAGCACAGCACACATGTACAAACAGAAACACTATCATAATTTGATAACAATGATTGGATTTGCCCAAAATTTCATCAAAAGTAAGGAGCAGGGCTGGGAGGGGAAGAAAAGTAAAGTCTCTTTATTTTTTTTACTTTATTTTACTTTACAATACTGTATTGGTTTTGCCATACATCAACATGAATCTGCCACGGGTGTACATGTGTTCCCAGCCCTGAACCCCCCTCCCTCCCCATACCATCTCTCTGGGTCATCCCAGGACACCAGCCCAAGCATCCTGTATCCTGCATCAAACCTAGACTGGCGATTCATTTCTTATTTGATACTATACATGTTTCAATGCCATTCTTCCATATCATCCCATCCTCTCCCTCTCCCACAGAGTCCAAAAGACTGTTCTATACATCTGTGTCTCTTTTGCTGTCTCACATACAGGGTTATCGTTACCATCACTAACATATATGGAATTTAGAAAAATAAAGTCTCTTAAAGTTACATGGCAAGAATAAAGCTTGCTTAATTAAGAATTATAAGAACTCCCTTGTACCTGGTGTTGTACATACATAGTATTTTTACATAATATGTGTGTGTCACTGTTGTTCAGTCGCTCAGTCATGTCTGACTCTTTGCAACCCATGGACTGCAGCAGCTGGACCTCCATGTCCTTCACCATCTCCTGAAGTCTGCTCAAACTCTTGTTCATTGAGTTGGTGATGCCACCCAACCACCCGGTCCTCTGTCATCCCCTTTTCCTCTTACCTTCAATCTTTCCCAGCAACAGGGTATTTTCTAGTGAGTTGGCTTATCACATCACATGGTCAAAGTATTGAGGGTTCAGTTTTAGCGTCAGTCCTTCCAATGGATATTTAGGACTGATTTCCTTTAGGATTGACTGATTTGATCTCCTTGCTTTTCAAGGAACTCTCAAGAGTTTTCTCCAATACTACAGTTCAAAAGCATCAATTTTTCAGTGCTCAGCCATCTTTATGATCCAACTCTCAAATCCACATATGACCAGTGGAAAATTCATAGCCTTGACTATACTGACCTTTGTTGGCAAAATAATGTCTCTGCTTCTTAATATGCTGTCTAGTTTGGTCATAGCTTTTCTTCCAAGGAGCAAGCATCTTTTAATTTCATAGCTGCAGTCACCATCTGCAGTGATTTTGCAGCCCAAGTAAATAAAGTCTGTCACTGCTTCCATTGTTTCCTCATCTATTTGCCATGAAGTGATGGGACCAGATGCCATGTTCTTCAGTTTTTTTAATGTTGAGTGTGTATTATCATAAATTTTATCACATCATTACAATTATTGCTATTTCATTGTAGAGACAAATGAGACTTAGAGATATTACATAACTCACCTAGATATAAGGTTGCAAAATTTATCAAATAAAAATATAGAATGCCCAGTTAAATTTGAATTTCAGACATCAAATGAGTGTATATTTGTAGTACAATTATATAATGTGTAATATTTGAGCCCTTCTTAGACTAGACAATTATCTATCAGTAAGTTGAAATTCAAATTTAGCTGAGTATCCTACATATTATCAAGAAAACCTATCTAGATAACACAGCTAGTAAATGGTGGGGCCAACATTTGAAATCAGATTTGTAGGATCTGCATACACTTTGTCCTCATAACTCTGTGGTCTCTTTTCAGAGGAGGAAAGGAAAACAGCAACTTGATTGCTTCTTTGCACTGTTAAATCTCAGGATCTTTCCCTATAGCATTTGGCTTGATGTATTCCCAGTATCAGATACTGAAATCTACTGATGCTGGCCCTCTGTATGATTCTGATACACTCAACAGAAAAACTCATCCCAAAGACATGAAGCATATATTCAGCTTTGTTTCTGTGGTTGTGTTTATTATTCCCCTATGTTAAGAGCTTCCAAATACTTTTGGCATTTCTCCTAACTCAACACTGCTTCCTACTGCTTACTCAATTTGCATTTTACAAGCCTCTCAGCTTCCCCTACCAATCACATATTCTGGGCCAGTGGTTTTTCAAGCTGTTTTCACAGAATGTGAATTCCTTGAAAGAGAAAATATTTCATTTGTGAAAAATATGAAAATCTACTTAGGGTAAAACAAAAGTGAACAAAATATATTTGATACATTCTGTTTTCACTGTATGTTTTGGAATAAAAAAATAACATGTAATACTACTTTGTGGTGTCATTGGTGTTAATCTTTGGTGTCCCTGTCCCTTAGTGTGGATTATAAAGATAAAATTCACAATAAACAAGAAAATAAAGGAAGTACAAAATATCAGGAAGTTAATAAAATAATGGAAGTCAAAGTTTTCTTTGAAAATTGTATTAATTTTTCTGGGAAACTTAAAGAAGGGTTATAATAGAGAGTTTATATAATTATTTTAATTCTAAAAGAATCCTAAATGTTTTAGTATGTGCATTTATATGGACAGCACAGTTTCTAGCCTGATAAAGACAATATTAAAAATGTACTTAGAGAAAGTCAGGCAATTATTAAGAATTACCCTGTATTTATTAGTGAGAACACTATGGAGGTTCCTTTAAAGACTAAAAATAGAGTTATGAATTATCACATGATCCAACATTCCTACTCCTGGGCATGTATCTGGAGAAAACTCTAACTTGAAAAGATTCATTCATTCCAAAGTTCATAGTAACACTTCTTACCATAGCCAAGACATGGAAGCAATCAAACTATCCATCAATAAACGAGTGGATAAAGAAAATGTGATATATATACACAATGGGATATTGCTCTGCCATAAAAGAGAATGAATGTTGCTATTTACAGCAACATGGATGGGCCTAGAGATTATGATAGTAAGAGAAGTCATACAGAGAAAGACAAACACCAGGTAATATCACTTACATGCGCAATCTAAAATATTACATAAATAACTGTACAAACTAGAGACAGATTCACAGACAAAGAAAATAATCTTATGGTTACCAAAGGGACAGGGTTCCCAGGTTGCGCTAGTGGTAAAGAACCCACCTGCCAATGCAGGAGACTTAAGAGATGCTGATTTGATTCCTGGTTTGGGAAGATCCCCTTGGGTTGAAAAGATCCCATGGAGAAAGAAATAGCAACCCACTCCAGTATTCTTGCCTGGAGAATCCCATGGACAGAAGATCCTGGTGGGATACAGTCCATAGGGTAGCAAACAGTTGGACACGACTAAAGCGACTTAGCGCGCATGCACCAAAGGGACTGGTGGGAAGGAATAAATTAGGAGTTTGGGATTAACAGATACACACAACTATAAAATGCATAACAGCAAGGACCTACTGTATAGAACAGGGAATTCTGCTCAATATCTTATAATAACCTATAATGGAAAAGAATCTGTGTGTGTGTGTGTGTGTGTGTGTGTGTATACACACACACACACACATTTAACTGAATCACTTTGCTGTACACTTGAAACATTGCGGATTAACTTTATTCAAAAAATTTTATTGGAAAAAAACATTTACTTTTAAAAAGATTATACACACAAAGGTAAAAAGAATATATCATATTTCTACATGCAAATGTCTCAAACAAAATGCTAGTTTTATGATACATACATACAACATAACAAAATTATAAAAATAAACTAGTTGAACTGAGATACAAAAGTGATATGTATTTTAAAAGAATGAGGAAAAATAAAGTACAGAATTTCTGAAGTGACTTTGTAAGTAAAATAAATATAGCTAGCTGGAATATTTTCAGGGAGGTAGCAAGCTTAGAAATGAACTTCAAAAACAAGAAAAGTCATGGACTAGAGGTGAGAATGTCAATCCAATGTATGAGACGTGAGCAAAAGCAAAATGAGGATGGCAAATATATTGACTTTACCTAATGCAATAGGGTCTGAGAGACAGTAGGTCATGTGAATTCTGGAAGGAAAAATTTGTTATTTGGTTGAAGAAAATGCTGAGGATCCTGGAGTAGTGAGGAAATAATTCTCTTTATTCTGTAGGAATTAATTTACACATCCAATAAGAAATTTTATGTTAGATTTTAGGAAGCAGTGGTATGCTGATCTGGGTTTTCAGTACAAAAGAGATGATTATTTAAATGTTGTTGTCTTGACATTGACAGTGGTGGAAATATTTACATCATGGAAATCTACCAACGCTATAAGTCAGGATTTTGTTCCTTTGCTTTTCTAGGGAGTTGCTTCACAGGCACTCCACACAAATTCCTGTTACTGCAATAATCTTTTGGTATATTTTAACAGAATGTCATAAATATCTTCTTAAATTATTTCTAACATTATTTCATAGAACAAAAGTCCAAACATAGTCCCTTCAGTAAAACTGTACCTATACTAATTAGCTCCTCAGGAAATTTTTCTAAATTTTTCTGTTTGACTTATGATGTATCTAATTTTTTAACATTATAAGCCTCTTAAATATTTTTAGTTAACAGAGGAGAAATAAAGCTAATATCTATTTAATGAAGAGTATGTTGTCAAATGAAGAAAACATGTGATGGTGGAAAAAAGGAAAAAATCTATATAAAAAAGATACTCTCTAATTTTAAAAAATATCCTATTTTCCATTTGTTAAATATTTATGTTAATTTATGTGAAAACTCTGAGTCTCAAAATTTACATTGGTTTGCTCAATGGCTTTGAATGTTAATTATATAAGTATGGTTTGTTAGATTAGAAATAGTCAAGTGACAAAGTATACTGTGTCAGTACTTTAAATTATGTTTGAAATTGTATCCCTCAAAGTTTGAGACAAATAAAAACACAGGGCATGAAATAGCTTGCCACAGATAAAGCATTTACACAGCTCTGCTTCCTCAGAATTCACTTGCTTGAACAGATATCCTAAATGAATATACTACATAAAGCAAAATATTGCATTTGCTAAAATAACTACAAGTTCAAATGTGCACAGCTACAGATGGCTATGGCTCTTAGAGAAATAAATAGGGCTCAGTCTAAAATGAATGTAAGACATTGAAAGAAGCATAAAGCAGTTTTACAGAACATGATAAAATGAATACTGTGCCATTTAAAACTGATTGACAGGTAATGAACTATAAAATCTATATTAAAATGAAAATGACACAGAAAGAATAGTGCATGGCTTTATCCCTACAGTCTTAGGGTTGAAAAATGGGAAATTTTCTAAACCACCAGCTCATAAAAATTAAGCAAATTAAAAACTGATGAAAAATCTATGTGCTATGATTGAATTAGCCAGTTGCTGAGAAAGGGAAGTGCAGTGCAATTTAACTTTGTGGTATTAGAATGATATTCCTACTCATATTAGGCTGAATTGGCAGTTGAAAATGGGGTATTTCCTGTATATGTGTGTGTTTATTAATGTTTCCTTATGTTTCTAAATAATTCTTCAGCTACCAGGGGATTTAAACATATGTTAGATATTTACATTCTGCATCTTAGCCTATCAGCATATTCGTGTAGACCTTCTATTGCTAGTTTACAATTTAACAGACTGAATTGTGTAGTCACAACTAGTAAACAGTGGGTGCTATTGCTAGCTTAATGTGATTGCTTTGCATAAAATTTGAACAGCCTCAGTCAGAGGAAACATGCCTCTGTACCTTACTCTAACTCTGTATCTTTTTTTTGCTCCCTTGCCAAAGAGCAGATGGAAAGAAAAAAAAAAAAAAATTGTCAGGCTCTCACAAATTTGAAATGCATATCTTATTCCTTACATTAAAAAATAATAAACTGAGTTTGTTTGTATAACTGAAATGAAAAGCAACAATTGCAAAGTTACAGGATTATATTATAAACTTATTTCAGGATGCACATACATATACACACACAGAGTTGAGGTATCATTCAGGCTTCCAGGTGGCTCTGGGGGCTACCCTGGTGGCACCAGTGGTAAAGAACCTGCCTGCCAGAGACCCAGGTTTGATCCCTGGGTCAGGAAGATTCCCCTGGAGGAGGAAATGGCAACCCACTGCAGTATTCAGAGGAGCCTGGTGGGTTACAGTCCATAGCATCACAAAGAATCAGACACAACTAAAGCTACTTGGCAGGCACGCAGGCATTGATAATCTGTTATTTGCCAGGGTTAGCTACAGAAATGTTATTAAATTACCTAGTTTCATGGTGGGCTTCAATAAGATCTGCAATGTTATATTCTCAGTTCACTAATGACAAACCTAGGGTTCAGAGACTTTAACAAAATTTTCCAAATTTGCTCACATAGTAAATGGCTATAGCCTAATTTCAAACCCAGTAGCCTCACTACCATACATTTTCTTAACCATTATATAATCAAAGTTTTTTTTTTTTGATACCTATACATTATCATTGTACCCAAACATTCTATTTAGATGTCAGCTAAATATCAATGTTTTGGCCCAAGGCCTAGATCATCAGATACATAATTAACACTGAAGGCTGATCTCTCAATAAAAAGAAGGAATTGGAGCCAGCAGTATTATCAAAGGGCATTCCTCAATTAAGCTTATTGTAGAAAAAGGAGAATGTTATCAATGATGACTAAGGAGATAGGGAAACTGTCTAACGGATCTTATCTCTTCTTTGCTTCCAGTAAATTTCCTCATTTTTAGTCATTATAGTGTAAAATGTCCTTCTTTTAGAATTTTCTTCACATCAAAAATGTTGAGGTCCATTTATAATGTAGAAAAGAGATTGTGAGTTTCAGTGAAATATTTTGGCTTCCAGGGGGTTTGTAACCGTCTGAAAAATGAACACATATTTTGGATACATATGTATTTGTTAGCAGAGTGAACTTATGGCTTTTTTTTTTTTAAGACCACTAAACCAACAATTAAAGCAGATAACCCAATTCCTTTCTTAAACTTTTATAATTTTAGAGCTGTCAAGATGACATGGATTAGTGCAAAGAGGAAGAGGTCAAAAAGCCTGCTTGTATAATGGTTAAAACATATTTGAGAGAGAGAATACCAGTTTTGAATCTGGGCTATGACCACTTATCAGTTCAGCTCAGTTCAGTGGCTCAGTTGTGTCCGACTCTTTGCAACTCCATGAATCGCAGCACACCAGGCCTCCCTGTCCATCACCAACTCCGGAGTTCACTCAGACTCGCGTCCATCGAGTCAGTGATGCCATCCAGCCATCTTATCCTCTGTCGTCCCCTTCTCCTGGCCCCAATCCCTCCCAGCATCAGAGTCTTTTCCAATGAGTCAACTCTTCACATGAGGTAGCCAGTGTACTGGAGTTTCAGCTTTAGCATCATTCCTTCCAAAGAAATCCCAGGGTTGATCTCCTTCAGAATGGACTGGTTGGATCTCCTTGCAGTCCAAGGGACCCTCAAGAGTCTTCTCCAACACCACAGTTCAAAAGCATCGATTCTTCGGCGCTCAGTCTTCTTCACAGTCCAACTCTCACATCCATACATGACTACTGGAAAAACCATAGCCTTGACTAGACAGACCTTAGTTGGCAAAGTAATGTCTCTGCTTTTGAATATGCTATCTAGGTTGGTCACAACTTTTCTTCCAAGGAGTAAGCGTCTTTTAATTTCATGGCTGCAATCACCATCTGCTGTGATTTTGGAGCCCCCAAAAAATAAAGTCTGACATTGTTTCTACAGTTTCTCCATCTAATTCCCATGGAGTGATGGGACCGGATGCCATGATCTTCATTTTCTGAATGTTGAGCTTTAAGCCAGCTTTTTCACTCTCCTCTTTCCCTTTCTTCAAGAGGCTTTTTAGTTCCTCTTCACTTTCTGCCACAAGGGTGGTGTCATCTGCATATCTGAGGTTATTGATATTTCTCCCAGCAATCTTGATTCCAACTTGTGTTTCTTCCAGTATAACTAATGCAAATTTGGACAATTTGGCTTGATGTCTCTGGGCCCTATGTTTGCCATCAATGAGGACAATAGCAATATGTACCCTGCATTTTTACTTAGTCGTTCAGTCATGTCTGACTCTTTGCGACTCCATGCACTATAGCCCACCAACCTCCTCTGTCCATGGGGTTCTCCAGGCAAAAATACTGGAGTGGTTGGCTATTTCCTGCTCCAGGGGATCTTCCCAACCCAGGGGTTTAACCCTGGTCTCCTGCATTGCAGGGTGATTCTTTAGGGTCTGAGCTATCAGGAAAGAACTATTGAGGTCCTACATGAAATTAAAAATATTAATATATACAGAGCTTGCAGAATTTAAAATTTCACTTTGAATCCTCTATCCCTACTCAGTTACCATGTGAACTTTGGAAAAGCCAATTCACTTATTGGTCTAAAACTCACACCAATTTTGTTTAAATTGATGAAAATAATAACTAGTCATTTGTGGCAGGGTGAAAAAGTACCTCAAAGATAATGGCTTAAAATAATGCAAGTGCATTTTGCTTTTTGTCACAGGCTTCAGTGGGAACAACCTATCTCTGCTCCACAGGACTCTATATGCTGGGAGTAAACCCAATGACTTGGGCTGAAAGAATTTGAAGACTCCCTCCCTCTGCCTGGTGGTCCATACTATCACCAGGAATCTCAATTAGCTTCTCAACTGAACCAGCTACATGCAGCCTGTCTGCAAGGCTCCAAGGTTTTCTCACTATGACTGGGATCCAATAGTGAGCACCCAAATCAACCAGGAGGGTATTATATCATTTCTATAACCTTAGCTCAGAAATCACAGTATCTATCATAATCACATCTCTAGCTCAGAAATTACAGTATCTATCATAATCACAAGCACATCGAAATTCAAAAAGAAGGGTCCAAGTCAGAATATAAGACAAACATGCAGTGGGAGATACTATTGCAACAATTTTTGAAAACTAGTGTAGTTTTCAAATCTACACTCTACCACAAGTATCTAAGACTGCTGCCTGAATAAATGGAACAAGATATCTAAAAGAAGTCTGCAATATTTTAATTTCTGTAATCAAATTAAATCACCTATGTATGTGAATGCACAAAGGAAAGGTACTATTACCTAATTATACATTATCAATCGTCATTATCCAGAGTATAAAATTTGGATAAATTTTCAGCAATGGTGTTATATTTGAAAATTTCACTATAACCTAAAATCTCTCTATAGCTCAGATTAAAAATATAGGAAAAATTGAAAAGGAGGGCAAGGTATTTTGGAGTTTAAGATATTAAATCACTTATGGACTATAGATTATTACTAAAATTAGCCATGGTATACCCTCTAGGCAGGTAATTAGTATTTTGAAGTTTAGAAACCTTTTGGGTATTTGAAAATATTGCACTAATAGCAGAATTTTCAGCAGCCTCAGTGGAAGCCCAGAGGCAGAGTGAAATATTTCCCAACACTGAAAGAAAATAAATTTCAAAGTATAGCCAGCAAAATTATCCATTAAGAATAAAGGCAAAATTCATCCTTAAAATCCTTCTGAAAGATATACTTAAGGAAGAAGAATAGTGTTAAAAAAGGAAGGTCTGAAGCATTAAAAGGAATGATAGCAAAGATACTAGATAATATGATTATGTCTAACTTTTCTTTAATGTATAAATCAATAATAAAAGTATACCTAATCTGTAGGTTAAAAACAACTACAGAATTAAGTGCAGAATTAAAATATTTAAATTATGTAGCATAAAATATTGTTCTGTAGAAAGTAATATTTTATGTTCTCTAGATGGGTATTGGCAAACACTCAGTAAAGGAGCCAGGCTAGATAGTCTAGGCTTTGTAGGTTAAGAGGCCCCTGCAAGGAAATGACAACCCCCGTAAGTATTCTTGCTGGGAAATTCCATGGTCAGAGGAGCTTGGACCACTACAGTCCATGGAGTTGCAAAGAGTCAGACATGACTTAGTGACCAAACAGCAACAAGATCAAAAGGCAAGAAGAGAATACTGTATAAGGAACTTATATGACAAGAGAGAAAACATTTCCACAATTGTTTTAACTGATGAAGTTCAAGTTAAATAATAGTGATTGATAACAATTACGTGTATGTGATGTGTGTGTGTGAGAGATACAGATTTATTACTGACAAAAATTAAAATTTGAGGGGTATTTTGCTTAGGGTCCCAAGTTACTGTTCTCTATCATCCAAATTGATTGGAAAATGTGCATCTGTTAATGTTCATCTGTAATGAGACTTTATATATTTCATGTTCGAAAATGTCTTTCACAAAGATAGGTACTGATATTACATCAACAAGTGAGACACTTGGAAACTTACTTTGGTTACACTTACTTTTTGGTCATTTGGCTATTTTCTCTTCTATCTGCTCTGGTAAAATATATCATTTTAAATTTTCTAATATTTATAATGTTGCTTTTGTTGATTACAGATGTTGTTGTGTGTGCTTAGAGTTGTAATGTTTATATTTCATTTGTTTAGCCTAGAGGTAATGTCACTGAATAATAAACACAATGCTTTGTTATCTAATTTTATAACAATGCTCTATTGTATCTAAATATCAACCAATATATTTGAAGCTCACTGTGCTGTTTACATGATGAGCATTCATTGGTATCAAAAGTAAATAATATATTATTTTTTGCTTTTTCATTTCTCTACAAATGTTTCTATACTATACAACCCCTCTTCCTCCACTTCTTTAGTTTCAGTGACCTTAGAGTTCACATTGTAAAAGAAGCACTCAAAGCATTCAAAGCACTCTTGAATAATTAGAATCCTTTTGTCAGACTGTCTAATGTCAATTTGTTTTTGACACTGTTCTTTCATGTCATCTTCCCCATTGTCTGGCACTGGTTTAGAGGCACTCTTTTATGATTTCCTGATTGGCTCTGTTGTAAATCCTGTGAATTCATACACAACATCTGGATACAGTTTTTTTCAGCAGGAATTTATTGTTTTCAGGCCCCATTACTTGAATGGCTTTTTGTATAACAATGGCATTTTTAAAGGTGTAATCCTTCCAGATTCTCATGATGGTCTCTGTAAGGGGATTTCCTTCCAGAGCACTGTCAATCCTTTCCATAGAGAGCTGCATGCAATGAGTCTTATAGGTCCTCACAGTTCTCTGACCTAGAAGCTGAATTAGAGTTGTGTTTGGGAGCAAGAGACCAATAAGATGCCTTCAATTTGAACTCATGGTTTTGGGTAACCAGAGGCATTGTCCAATATCAAGAAGACATTAAAGGCCATCCCTTACTGGCAAGGTACTCTCTGACGTCAGGGACAAAGTATCAACCTAACCAATCCAGAGAAAGGATTCTCATTATCCAAGCCTTCTTCTTGTACAACCAAAAGACTTACAGCTAGTGTTAATTTTTCCCTTCGAGGCTTCAGGCTTAGCAAGCTTATAGATAAGGGTAGTCCTAACCATAAGCCTGACTGCATCTGCACAAAGTGGGAGAGTTAACTTCTTGCCTTAAATCCAGGTGCTTATTTATCTTCTTACTAACAAGTCTTTTGTGGCACTTTTTTTCTAGATGAGGGTACTTTCATCTGCTTTAAAAACCTGTCCAGGCTTCTCAACCCTTTCTTCTCAGTGATTTTCTAAATGGTGTCTGGGAACTTTGCTGCATTTTGGTCAATAGACAATGCTTCTCATGTTACCTGATTTTTTTTTTTTAAGTTTTTTTTCATTCATTAAAAACAAGTTTTATAACTGTGTTTTTCAGGATGCATCAAAGTTTCTTTTTTTAAAAAAAAATTTATGTATTTATTTATTTTATTTATTTTTTATTTTTTATTTTTTTTTAAATTTTAAAATCTTTAATTCTTACATGCGTTCCCAAACATGAACCCCCCTCCCACCTCCCTCCCCATAACATCTCTCTGGGTCATCTCCATGCACCAGCTCCAAGCATGCTGTATCCTGCATCAGACATAGACTGGCGATTCAATTCTTACATGATAGTATACATGTTAGAATGTCATTCTCCCAAATCACCCCACCCTCTCCCTCTCCCTCTGAGTCCAAAAGTCCATTATACACATCTGTGTCTCTTTCCCTGTCTTGCATACAGGGTCGTCATTGCCATCTTCCTAAATTCCATATATATGTGTTAGTATACTGTATTGGTGTTTTTCTTTCTGGCTTACTTCACTCTGTATAATCGGCTCCAGTTTCATCCATCTCATCAGAACTGATTCAAATGAATTCTTTTTAACGGCTGAGTAATACTCCATTGTGTATATGTACCACAGCTTTCTTATGCATTCATCTGCTGATGAACATCTAGGTTGTTTCCATGTCCTGGCTATTATAAACAGTGCTGCGATGAACATTGGGGTACATGTGTCTCTTTCAATTCTGGTTTCCTTGGTGTGTATGCCCAGCAGTGGGATTGCTGGGTCATAAGGTAGTTCTATTTGCAATTTTGTAAGGAATCTCCACACTGTTCTCCATAGTGGCTGTACTAGTTTGCATTCCCACCAACAGTGTAGGAGGGTTCCCTTTTCTCCACACCCTCTCCAGCATTTATGCTTGCAGATTTTTGGATCGCAGCCATTCTGACTGGTGTGAAGTGGTACCTCTTTGTGGTTTTTATTTGCATTTCTCTAATAATGACTGATGTTGAGCATCTTTTCATGTTTTTGTTAGCCATCCGTATGTCTTCTTTGGAGAAATGTCTATTTAGTTCTTTGGCCCATTTTTTGATTGGGTCGTTTATTTTTCTGGAATTGAGCTGCAGAAGTTGTTTGTATATTTTTGCGATTAGTTGTTTGTCAGTTGCTTCATTTGCTATTATTTTGTCCCATTCAGAAGGCTGTCTTTTCACCTTGCTTATATTTTCCTTTGTTGTGCAGAAGCTTTTAATTTTAATTAGATCCCATTTGTTTATTTTTGCTTTTATTTCCAGAATTCTGGGAGGTGGATCATAGAGGATCCTGCTGTGATTTATGTCTGAGAGTGTTTTGCCTATGTTCTCCTCTAGGAGTTTTATAGTTTCTGGTCTTACATTTAGATCTTTAATTCATTTTGAGTTTATTTTTGTGTGTGGTGTTAGAAAGTGATCTAGTTTCATTCTTTTACAAGTGGTTGACCAGTTTTCCCAGCACCACTTGTTAAAGAGATTGTCTTTACTCCATTGTATATTCTTGCCTCCTTTGTCAAAGATAAGGTGTCCATATGTGTGTGGATTTATCTCTGGGCTTTCTATTTTGTTCCATTGATCTATATGTCTGTCTTTGTGCCAGTACCATACTGTCTTGATGACTGTGGCTTTGTAGTAGAGCCTGAAGTCAGGCAAGTTGATTCCTCCAGTTCCATTCTTCTTTCTCAAGATTGCTTTGGCTATTCTAGGTTTTTTGTATTTCCATACAAATCTTGAAATTATTTGTTCTAGTTCTGTGAAAAATATGGCTGGTAGCTTGATAGGGATTGCATTGAATTTGTAAATTGCTTTGGGTAGTATACTCATTTTCACCATATTGATTCTTCCGATCCATGAACATGGTATATTTCTCCATCTATTAGTGTCCTCTTTGATTTCTTTCATCAGTGTTTTATAGTTTTCTATATATAGGTCTTTAGTTTCTTTAGGTAGATGTATTCCTAAGTATTTTATTCTTTTCGTTGCAATGGTGAATGGAATTGTTTCCTTAATTTCTTTTTCTACTTTCTCATTATTCGTGTATAGGAATGCAAGGGATTTCTGTGTGTTGATTTTATATCCTGCAACTTTACTATATTCATTGATTAGCTCTAGTAATTTTCTGGTGGAGTCTTTAGGGCTTTCTATGTAGAGGATCATGTCATTTGCAAACAGTGAGAGTTTTACTTCTTCTTTTCCAATTTGGATTCCTTTTATTTCTTTTTCTGCTCTGATTGCTGTGGCCAAGACTTCCAGAACTATGTTGAATAGTAGCGGTGAAAGTGGACACCCTTGTCTTGTTCCTGACTTTAGCGGAAATGCTTTCAATTTTTCACCATTGAGGATAATGTTTGCTGTGGGTTTGTCATAGATAGCTTTTATTATGTTGAGGTATGTTCCTTCTATTCCTGCTTTCTGGAGAGTTTTTATCATAAATGGATGTTGAATTTTGTCAAAGGCCTTCTCTGCATCTATTGAGATAATCATATAGTTTTTATTTTTCAATTTGTTAATGTGGTGAATTACATTGATTGATTTGCAGATATTGAAGAATCCTTGCATCCCTGGGATAAAGCCCACTTGGTCATGGTGTATGATCTTTTTAATGTGTTGTTGGATTCTGATTGCTAGAATTTTGTTGAGGATTTTTGCATCTATGTTCATCAGTGATATTGGCCTGTAGTTTTCTTTTTTTGTGACATCTTTGTCAGGTTTTGGTATTAGGGTGATGGTGGCCTCATAGAATGAGTTTGGAAGTTTACCTTCCTCTGCAATTTTCTGGAAGAGTTTGAGGAGGATAGGTGTTAGCTCCTCTCAAAATTTTTGGTAGAATTCAGCTGTGAAGCCGTCTGGACCTGGGCTTTTGTTTGCTGGAAGATTTCTGATTACAGTTTCAATTCCCGTGCTGTGATGGGTCTGTTAAGATTTTCTATTTCTTCCTGGTTCAGTTTTGGAAAATTGTACTTTTCTAAGAATTTGTCCATTTCTTCCACGTTGTCCATTTTATTGGCATACAATTGCTGATAGTAGTCTCTTATGATCCTTTGTATTTCTGTGTTGTCTGTTGTGATCTCTCCATTTTCATTTCTAACTTTTTTGATTTGATTTTTCTCTCTTTGCTTCTTGATGAGTCTGGCTAAGGGTTTGTCAATTTTATTTATCCTTTCAAAGAACCAGCTTTTGGCTTTGTTGATTTTTGCTATGGTCTCTTTTGTTTCTTTTGCATTTATTTCTGCCCTAATTTTTAAGATTTCTTTCCTTCTACTAACTCTGGGGTTCTCCAACTCTTCCTTTTCTAGTTGCTTCAGTTGTAGAGTTAGGTTATTTATTCGACTTTTTTCTTGTTTCTTGAGGTATGCCTGTATTGCTATGAACTTTCCTTTTAGCACTGCTTTTATAGTGTCCCACAGGTTTTGGGTTGTTGTGTTTTCACTTTCATTAGTTTCTATGCATATTTTGATTTCTTTTTTGATTTCTTCTGTGATTTGTTGGTTATTCAGAAGTGTGTTGTTCAACCTCCATATGTTGGAATTTTTAATAGTTTTTCTCCTGTAATTGAGATCTAATCTTAATGCATTATGGTCAGAAAAGATGCTTGGAATGATTTCGATTTTTTTGAATTTATCAAGTTTAGATTTATGGCCCAGGATGTGATCTATCCTGGAGAAGGTTCCATGAGCACTTGAAAAAAAGGTGAAATTCATTGTTTTGGGGTGAAATGTCCTATAGATATCAATTAGGTCTAACTGATCTAATGTATCATTTAAAGTTTGCGTTTCTTTGTTAATTTTCTGTTTAGTTGATCTGTCCATAGGTGTGAGTGGGGTATTAAAGTCTCCCACTATTATTGTGTTATTGTTGATTTCCCCTTTCATACTTGTTAGCATTTCTCTTACATATTGCGGTGCTCCTATATTGGGTGCATATATATTTATAATTGTTATATCTTCTTCTTGGATTGTTCCTTTGATCATTATGTAGTGGCCTTCTTTGTCTCTTTTCACAGCCTTTGTTTTAAAGTCTATTTTATCGGATATGAGTATTGCCACTCCTGCTTTCTTTTGGTCTCTGTTTTTGTGGTATATCTTTTTCCAGCCCTTCACTTTCAGTCTGTATGTGTCCCTTGTTTTGAGGTGGGTCCTTGTAAGCAGCATATAGAGGGGTCTTGTTTTTGTATCCATTCGGCCAGTCTTTGTCTTTTGGTTGGGGCGTTCAACCCATTTACGTTTAAGGTGATTATTGATAAGTATGATCCCGTTACCATTTACTTTATTGTTTTGGGTTCGAGTTTATACACCCTTTTCATGTTTCCTGTCTAGAGGATATCCTTTAGAATTTGTTGGAGAGCTGGTTTGGTGGTGCTGAATTCTCTCAGCTTTTGCTTGTCTGTAAAGCTTTTGATTTCTCCTTCATATTTGAATGAGATCCTTGCTGTATACAATAATCTGGGCTGTAGGTTATTGTCTTTCATCACTTTAAGTATGTCTTGCCATTCCCTCCTGGCCTGAAGAGTTTCTATTGAAAGATCAGCTGTTATCCTAATGGGAATCCCCTTGTGTGTTATTTGTTGTTTTTCCCTTGCTGCTTTTAATATTTGTTCTTTGTGTTTGATCTTTGTTAATTTGATTAATATGTGTCTTGGGGTGTTTCGCCTTGGGTTTATCCTATTTGGAACTCTCTGTGTTTCTTGGACTTGGGTGATTATTTCCTTCCCCATTTTAGGGAAGTTTACAACTATTATCTCCTCAAGGATTTTCTCATGATCTTTCTTTCTGTCTTCTTCTTCTGGGACTCCTATAATTCGAATGTTGGAGCGTTTCATATTGTCCTGGAGGTCTCTGAGATTGTCCTCATTTCTTTTAATTTGTTTTTCTTGTTTCCTCTCTGATTCATTTATTTCTACCATTCTATCTTCTATTTCACTAATCCTATCTTCTGCCTCCGTTATTCTACTATTTGTTGCCTCCAGAGTGTTTCTGATCTCATTTATTGCGTTATTCATTATATTTTGACTCTTTTTTATTTCTTCTAGGTCCTTGTTAAACCTTTCTTGCATCTTCTCAATCCTTGTCTCTAGCCTATTTATCTGTGTTTCCATTTTGATTTCAAGATTTTGGATCATTTTCACTATCAATATTCGGAATTCCTTCTCCGGTAGATTCCCTACTTCTTCCTCTTTTGTTTGGTTTGGTGGGCAACTCTCCTGTTCCTTTACCTGCTGAGTATTCCTCTGTCTCTTCATCTTGGTTATATTGCTGCGTTTGGGGTGGCCTTTTTATATTCTGGTAATTTGTGGAGTTCTCTTTATTATGGAGCTTCCTCACTTTGGGTGGGGTTCTATCAGTGGCTTGTCAAGGTTTCCTGGTTAGGGAGGCTTTTGTTGGAGTTTTGGTGGGTGGAGCTGGGTTTCTTCTCTCTGGAGTACAGTGGAGTGACCCGTAATGGGTTATGAGACATCAAAAGTTTTGGGATAATTTTGAGCTGCCTGTATATTGAAGCTCAGGGGAGTGTTCCTGTGTTGCTGGAGAATTTGTGTGGTATGTCTTGTTTTGGAACTTGTTGGCCCTTGGGTGGAGCTTGGTTTCGGTGTAGGTATGAAGGCATTTGATGAGCTCCTATTGCTTAATGTTCCCTGAATTCAAGAGTTCTCTAATGTTTTCAGGCTTTGGATTTAAGCTTCCTGCTTCTGGTTTTCAGTTTTATTTTTACAGTAGCCTCTAGACTTCTCCATCTATACAGCACCGATGATAAAACATCTAGGTTAAAGATGAAAAGTTTCTCCACATTGAGGGACACTCAGAGAGGTTCACTGAGTTACAAGGAGAAGAGAAGATGGAGGGGGTAGTTAGAGGCAACTGGAATGAGATGCAGTGAGATCAAGAGAGGAGAGAGCAAGCTAGTCAGTAGTCACTTCCTTATGTGCGCTCTATGGTCTGGACCACTCAGAGGTATTTACAGAGTTATACGGGGAAGAGGAGAGGGAGGAAGTAGACAGAGGTGACCAGGAGGATAAGAGAGAGGAATGAGTAGGAGAGAGACAAATCCTGCCAGTAACCAGTTCCTTAGGTGTTCTCTACCGTCTGGAACACACAGAGATTCACAGAGTTGGATAGAGAAGAGATGGGGGAGAAAAGAGACAGAGGCCACCTGGTGGAGAAAAAGGAGAGTCCAGAGGAGGAGAGAGTGGTCAAGCCAGTAATCTCGCTCTCAGGTAAACTTGGGTAGTGAAGTTTGGGTTTTTAAATGTACAAAATTGACAACAAAAACCTAAGAGCAAAGATTAAAAATCTAGAGTAGAGGTTGGATTTTCAAAGATACAATATTAAAGAAAAGCAGAAGGAAAAAGGAAGAAAGAAAAAATTATTAAAAAACAAACAAACAAACAAAAGAAAAAAAAAAAACACACACCAACAACCATCCAAAGAGTATATATGGTGTTTGCCTTAAAAAAAAATATAGTAATAATAGGTTATAGAAATAAAAATTAGAGGAGAAATAGAAGACTTAACAATTAAAAAAATGCTAGAAAAAAAAAGAAAAAAAAAAACAAAAAAGCAAAAAGCAAAAAAAAAAAAAAAGGAATGATTTTAAAAATATTAAAAATATATCTAGCCCTTCTCTGATGTTATGGGCCGTGTGGGCTCACTTCCAAGGTGGTTCCCTCTGTTTAACTTCTTCTGTTTGCTGGTTTTTTAGGCTCACTAGTTCAGTCACGCTGTGGGGAGGGGGGATGCTGCAAACAAACAGCACTGTCGTGTGCACACCGCATCTCAGCCCCACTTGACCCGTCCTTTCTCGCGGCGCACAAACCGCTCCGGCTCTACGATGCTCAGCCGGGAACCATCTGGGGCTGGCCCTAGGCTGTGTGCACTTCCCCGGTCCAAGCCGCTCAGGTTCGGCGCTCAGGCAGCCCTCAGAGGCACAGATTCAGCTGGGACTGCGCTTTGTGCCCTTCCCAGGTCCGAGTAGCTCAGGAGTTTGGCGAGCGCGATCGCCGCGGCTTGTCACCTTTTCCGCCGCTGCCGCTCAGCTCTCTGGGTGGACCGCTGGTGCACCCCGTGAGGCAGACTGTGACTGTCCAGCACCCCCAGAAGTCTTAGCAAAGGAGCCTGCTTGCAGTTAGGTACGTAAAGTCTCTCCGGGTCTGCAATTGCCCCTTTCCAGTCCTTACGGCTCTGGCTGCCTGTCCCCGGCGGGGGATGGTCTGCAGCCGGCTTTTTCCATTCAGTCCTTTGTTCTGTGCTCGGTCCTGGCGGTGTCTTATGTTCGAGCTTTTCGTGCGGTAGCTATCCCACAGTCTGGTTTGCTAGCCCAAGTTAGATCGTTCTGGTTGCGCGTGGGGCGTTCCTGCCTGATTCTTACAAAGCGCTGCAGCCCGCGCCTCCCGCCCGTCCCTGCCCTGCCCCCACTTCCCAGTGGCGAATGCAGGCGTCTGTGCTGCTTTTCCGCTGGGGGAGTTACTGTTGGGCTTGTAATCTGTTGGTTTTAATTATTTATCTATTTTTCCTTCCTGTTATGTTGCCCTCTGTGTTTCCAAGGCTCACCACAGACTCAGCAGGGAGAGTGTTTCCTGGTGTTTGGAAACCTCTCTTCTTAAAATTCCCTTCCCAGGAGGGGCTTCCCTTCCCGGGACGGAGCTCCCTCCCCACCTCCTTTGTCTCCTTTTTCGTCTTTTATATTTTTCCCTACCTGTTTTTGAAGACAATGGTCTGCTTTTCTGGTTGCCTGATGTCCTCTGCCAGCCTACAGAAGTTGTTTTGTGGAGTTTGCTCAGCGTTGAAATGTTCTTTTGAGGAATTTGTGAGGGAGAAAGTGATCTTCCCGTCCTATTCCTCCGCCATCTTTCCCCGACTCCTACCTGATTTTTTAAAGCCAATTATTTTCCTAAAATTATCATACCATTCTTTGGTAGCATTAAACTCTTCATCTTTAGATCCTTCACCGTCCTTTTGCTTTAAGTTGTCATATAATAACTTCGTTTTTTTCTTGACTTAGAGGCTATAGGTATGTCTTTCTTATAACAATCCTGCATCCATATAAGAGCTTCATTTTCAGTCTGAGATAAAGAATACTTAAAAAAATTTCAAGTTTTTGCATGTGCTGGAGTAGCTGTGGCAATTAATGAAAGACCTAAGCTACTCCATTTTGTTAACAGAAAAACTCCATTTTGTAAGGTTCCAGGAAAAGAGCCTTTGGAAATCCCCTGACCTCACCCCACCACCCTCGAGCCAATCAGACCCCAGACCAAAATCTCCTGACTTAACATAATCTACCTAGGTAATGGGAACCAATCAGAACCCTTGGCCAGCCCAGGAAATGGGAACCAATCAGAACCCGGGGCCAGCCCAGGGAAAATAAGAACCAATCAGAAACCAACACCTAACCCTTCCACAGAAGGTAACCAATTAGATGTCTCCCAACCCGGAAACTCCTGTTTTTCAAATTTTTCATGCAAGAATACCCTATATAAGCAATGTAACCCAGAACTCGGGGCTCCTCCCTAAAGCCGCTGTGTCGGTATCGGTGGGAGCCCCAGCTCGAGCTTGGTAATAAAAACTCTCTTGCTTTTGCATCGGATATCGGCTCCCTGGTGGTCACTGGGAGATTTCGCGACTTGGGCACAACAATTACTTTATGGATTTCCTTTCCTTTTTTCATAACGGTCCTTATGCTGAATTCATTTATCTTGAAATGGTAGGCAACTGCAGCTGCAGATCTCAACCTGTGGTATATGTCAAGCCAATTCAACTTTTTCTTCTAAAACTGTGACTGTCCTCTATTTTGGGAGCACTTCCTGTGTCACTGGTGGCACTTCATGAGTCCCATGGTGTTATTCAAAGTTTACATTTTTACACAAAACATGATGAAAAATATTAATACACAAGAAACACAAGAGATCACTTTTACTGAGATTTATAATTTACTGGAGTGATAAAGTCCTCAGGCAGAGACAATTAGTGTCACATAGCAGATACTATACTGGAGCTCACCACAATAGCAACAGGAGGTGGCTAGAAAACTAGTAGTAATTTAGTGTGTACTGATGGCTCAGAGGTTAAAGCATCTGCCTGCAATGCGGGAGACCTGGGTTTAATCCATGGTTCAGGAAGATCCCCTGGAGAAGGAAATGGCAACCCATTCCAGTATTCTTGCCTGGAGAATCCCATGGACCGAGAAGCCTGGTGGACTACAGTCCATGGGGTCACAAAGAGTTGGACATGACTGAGCGGCTTAACCTTCACTTTCAACTTTCACATTTTTTAGTGTGAGCCCTCGGGGTCGCAAAGAGTTGGACACGACTGAGCGATTTGACTTTCACTTTCAACTTTCACTTTCTTTAGCGTGTTCAGTTCAGTCGCTCAGTCGTGTCCAATTCTTTGCAACCCCATGAATCGCAGCACACCAGGCCTCCCTGTCCATCACCACCTCCCTGAGGTCACTCAGACTCTCGTCCATCGAGACAGTGATGCCATCCAGCCATCTCATCCTCTGTCGTCCCCTTCTTCTCCTGCCCCCAATCCCTCCCAGCATTAAAGTCTTTTCCAATGCGTCAACTCTTCGCATGAGGTGGCCAAAGTACTGGAGTAATTTTATGCACTTATGATTTAATGCATCTCTGGATTTGTTTATATCTCACTACTGCAAATGCCTTCATATCAGCATTTGTATAGGTGTTAATAAATTTTAACTTTTTATAATAGATGTGTGTATATTTTATAGTAAATAATATAATAGTCTAGTAATTTCATCTATTTTATGCATTCATGACATACATAAACTTTTGTTTTTCTGTGATATTTCTAGGTTATGTGGTATATCTGGTATATCTGTGGTATATGTGAGTTTTTTTCAAATTGTCATGAATCTCCAAAAATTTCGCCAAAATATTTACTGAGAAAAAAATCTGCATATAAGTGGACTGACATAGTTCAAACTCAGGTTGTTCAAATGTCAGCTATATAATTTTTCCGACACGAGGAATTCCTCAGTTTTCTCATAATTTGGAGAGGACCAAAGCTTTGTCCTTAAATATAAACTTCTCAGTTTTGAAGACATAAGCTTTGCTATAGAGTTGTTTGGGGAGAGCACATTTTTCAACTTATTCAGAATTGTACAATTGGAGCCTCAATTATAGTTTGTTCTCAATAAATGTATCCTGACTGTATTCAACTCCTAGTTAGAAAGCACTTCAGATATATGTAGTTCAAATTTTAGCATTTCTACCTAAATGTACTTTAGAGCAAGTAACTTCTCTCTCTCTCTCTCTCTCTTTTTTTTTTTGCCTTAAAAAAAATCATTATAATAGAAGTATAATTCTGACTCCCAGAGGTAATGAAAATATTTACTGTAATGATGCCATAAAATGCCTGGTACAGTACCTGGCATCTAGGAGGCATTTAATTGATGGTAGCTATTATGATCATTGCTCTATTACTCTTGCTGCTGTCCAAGCTTGGGGAGGTTGAAGTCTGTGCAACCAGAAATAGAGCACTATTTGTCACATCTTGTCAGAAAGTTTTAATGAAATTCTAGCTGAAGACCTAAGATCGGTTTCTTCTCACTAGATTTTTAATATGCTTCAGTTGGGCCACCTCTAAGGAGCTCATTAGCAATACTGCCTCATCAGTTGCTATAGGCATCTCAGTAGGAGGGATTATTTGTCAGTCTCCTTCCTATTTCATCCTTTGCTTTTGTTCTTTCCCAACCTGAATAGCAAAGGTCATTTTCTCTGCACTTAAGGAATTTTACAGCAGCTCACTCACTTTTTTTGCTCACAAAGAAAGCAAATTGGCCTTATCATAGAGCAATATAGTGCTACAGTCCAAAAGCTCAAGCTTAATTTACTCATTAGTGAGAGATACCCTACTAGAGGAAAATAATGGAGATCTAATACTTATGCTCCATAGCTTCTCAACAGAATATTCCTTTTTAAAAGAAATAACTAGATGAATAAACTAGCTTTTAACCACTGATCTACCTATATATACCAAAGAATATGTAATTAGAAATGTAAGCAGTCAGCCAGATATTAAGTTATTGAAGACATTTCTATCAGAAACCAATAGTATTGCAAGATGTTAATTGTCTGAAACCTTATAAAATCCATAAACATTGCAAAGTGTACCTAAGGATGATTGAGCAAACCAATTTAGATAAATGTAGGAGATAAATAAAACTATACCCATGGAAATTACATGCCATACTCCTGTTATTAGATCAACTTGGTATTTTAAAACCATGGCAAAAGGATGATAGAAATGTCATGGCAAAGAGTCATTTGCATTCAAGAAAATATCCTTCACTCAAAAAATAATTGTCACCTAATGCTTTATCTTTGTAGCTCATTCAGTAAAGCATCTGCCTGCAATGCAGGAGACACGGGTTCGATCCCTGGGTTGGGAAGATCCCCCGGAGAAGGAAATGGCAACCCACTCCAGTATCCATGCCTGGAGAATCCCATGGACAGAGGAGCTTGGCAGGCCACAGTCTATGGAGTCACAAGAGTTGAAGACGACTCAGTGACTAAATCACCAACGATAATATGATTCTAGGTGATACAGGAAAATAGGCTATGTCCTTTATCCATAGAGATCCTATCTCCAAATACAGTCACATTGAGGTGAGGACTTCAAAATATGAATCTGGGGAAAATGCAATTCAGTCCATAACACATGGGTATTCAAAATGATCAAATGAACATAAATAGTTCCAACTTTTATGCTTCTAAAAAATCAACATATAAGAAAAGATGACTGGAGTATCTGTGTAAGAGCTAAATAAGTAGAAAAAACTGGCCACATTTGGAACCAGATGTTTTACTTATGGATGATTAGTAATTGCTTGCAAGCTGCTCTGTTTCTTTTTAGTTTTACATCTGAAATGATACAGTTTTTTTTTTTTTCTTTTGAATCTTATGTGGTTATAAATCCTAGACTAATTCTAAACTATGTAACCCTGTGAGATATCAACCAGTCTGGATATGTTCATAGCTCGGTTGGATGTGTCTACAGGAATCCTATTTGCTTAAGGAATTAAGATGTCTCTTGAGGTGGAGGGACACATTCTAGAAGGAGTCACAGACTATATGCTTAATAAGTTAAAAAAAAAAAAGCTTATCTTTGCAGGGAAAAGAATGTCAATCAGAATTACCTATTAGTCTAGAAACTGAAAGTGAAAGTGAAGTTACTCAGTCATGTCCAACTCTTTGGGACCCCATGGACTATACTCTACCAGGCTCCTCTGTCCATGGGATTTTCTAGGCAAGAATACTTAGCCATCATAAACTTACATTGCAGTATACAGTATTACTATATTGCATGAAAAAATTTGAAAGTGATGAGACAAAAACTTGGAGAAGGCAATGGCACCCCACTCCAGTACTCTTGCCTGGAAAATCCCATGGACAGAGGAGCCTGGTGGGCTACAATCCATGGGGCTGCGAAGAGTCAGACACAACTGAGCGACTTCACTTTCACTTTTCACTTTCATGCATTGGAGAAGGAAATAGCAACCCACTCCAGTGCTCTTGCCTGGAGAATCCCAGGGGTGGTGAGCCTGGTGGGCTGCTGTCTATGGGCTCACACAGAGTCAGACACACTGAAGCGACTTAGCAGCAGCAGTAGCAGCAGAGACAAAAATTTAAACTATCTTGTATACATATACTATATCCAACTGTTACAAACAATACAACATTTCTTCCCATTTTTTTTCTTCCCATTTTTTAACAAACTTCTAAAAGTGAAAATTGAAAATAAAGTTCTAAATTTAAATGGTTACTTTGTGTATATGTCTGGGCTAATATATTCTTTCCTATAAAAACTTCAGTTCTAGTACACTCCCTGTTCTTGGATATTTTAAGGAAGGCACTAGATTCCTTTGGGGGGAAAAGAATGACAATGATTAGAGTTAATCTCCTTTACTTGAAATAAGAGGCCCTGCTAGTATTTGTATGGGTTAACTTGGGAACACTGACTCCACAAAAAAGTAGGGAGGGTTTCAGACACTTCAGATAAAATTAGAACCAGAAGAGAGTTCCTTTATTACTTTAGATAAATAGCAGGAATTATTAGAGATAAATTAAGGATACAAGTTATAACACACACAGAAATTCTCCCTACTACAAATGATATTTCAGTAAAATAACCATTATATTTGGCATCTGCCATGATTATTTGGTATTAGATTTCTTCAATAAGTAAAAAAGAAATTAAGTTTGCTTATAGTATTAAGGCTTATCAAGATTTCTGATCTCAGCACTACTGAAATTTTGGATGGATAATTCTTTGTGTGGGGGACTGTTGTGTGCATTGCAGGATTTTAGCAGTATACTTGACCTCTATCCACCAGATAACAATATAACTCCTTCCCAACCTAGCAATCTCTCTAGACGTCGCCCAGTTTCACTAAGTGGGGTGGATGGAGAGAAGAGGAACATTCCAGGTTGAGAACTACTGGCTTAGGTAGAATAACATTGTGAATTTCTTGAAACAGGACTCTACATACATGCAAAATTTAGAAGTCTCACATACAAACTCACTTGTGTAGACACAGCCTCACTGTCTGGGCTTAAAGCCAGAATTAAAATTAAGTATCTCCCAATTCCCTGAGACAATCAGGAAACACATTTTTCTACCTCCCTTTCCTCTATTCTGACACCATTTCTTTTGGACAATTAAACTACAGTACTTTAGATTCCATAGAGAAAAGCAGCTGTGTAAATGCAAAGTAATAATGGATAGTGGCCAAGTAAAATGAAAGAAACTATACTAAAAAGCTAACTAGCTAAAGTGAGAAGCTGATGCTCATGAATGAATATTCATGGATATATTTTCATACTAATATACTGAAGTAACACCAGAGTCCTACTAGCAGATGAATTTAAAGCCAAAAGAGACATATATTTTTGAAGCTCAAAACATTGATTTTGTGATGATGATCTATAACAATAACTACATTTCTATCAAAGAAAGTGAATGATAATGTAATTTTAAAATGATGACTGTGATGGTGTGTCTAGACACATGTTTATTAATTTGATTTCCTTTAATGGAATTTTTTCCCTAAGGGTTCTGGTAGCAGGCAGCAAACTCATAATACATAAGAAATGGTTGTTCTTACTGTTACTTTTATAACAGAAAACACAATCACTGGCTATACTTCAATATCATCATAAATATTCAGATACTGATGTCTTGCAGCCCAGGGGGAATTTGAGTTTGGTGATGAAATGCATATTGCTGAATGGAAAGTTTCATTAATTCTGAAGAGAAATAAAAATGTGGTTCTGTCTTCCCTGAAAAGACTAATCTTATTTAATTAGTTGTTGGCTTGATTTCACTATGAAAGGTAATGGGATAAATAGCTAATTATACTATAAACTTATTTAATTTATTTATTTGATAATCTAGCTGAGCTGAATAGCTGATTCAAGGCTAATGCCTCAATCCTGACAAAATTTAATGCTAATAAAATTAATTTGGAATATAAGGCTACATGAGCTCATGAATATTTCTCTTCTATTCTGTGTCCCAGCCACTGAACCAGTCTCACTGGATCACATGCCAAACTCTTCCTCATTTATCCATACACTCATGCTAATCTTTCAGTTATTAAAGGCTGAACCTCATTTTTATAGCATTTTACTCATTTTAATTTAAAATTAATCTCCCTAGATTTATCTTCTCTATGAAGTCTTGTTTCTACTGCCTTAAGTATATTGAGTCTCCCCTCCAGTGGTTTCCTCTCTCCTCTGTTATATCACCTTTCTCACTGTAAAGCAGTTTATCAGTCCATATATTTGCCCCCCTGAGAATGTAAACTCTTTAAGATCAAGATCCTCTCTTATTGATGTTTCCTACCGAACACAGTAAACTCACAGAGCAGACGCCATCTCTATAATTTTAGAATTCATGAACAAATTAATGTACAAGTTTAAACTACTTTATAGCTTAAAATCAATTTTTCCTATAGATATTTTCATGTGCAGTTCAGTTCAGTCGCTCAGTTGTGTCCGACTCTTTGCGACCCCATGAATAGCAGCACGCCAGGCCTCCCTGTCCATCACCATCTCCCGGAGTTCACCCAGACTCATGTCCATCGAGTCCGTGATGCCATCCAGCCATCTCATCCTATGTCGTCCCCTTCTCCTCCTGCCCCCAATCCCTCCCAGCATCAGAGTCTTTTCCAGAGTCAACTCTTCGCATGATGTGGCCAAAGTACTGGAGTTTTCAGCTTTAGCATCATTCCTTCCAAAGAAATCCCAGGGTTGATCTCCTTCAGAATGGACTGGTTGGATCTCCTTGCAGTCCAAGGGACTCTCAAGAGTCTTCTCCAATACCACAGTGCAAAAGCATCAATTCTTCGGCACTCAGCCTTCTTCACAGTCCAACTCTCACATCCATACATGACCACAGGAAAAACCATAGCCTTGACTAGACGGACCTTAGTCGGCAAAGTAATGTCTCTGCTTTTGAATATACTATCTCTTCCATGGTGTTCTGTCTTTCTGAGGTTAAAGGCCATAGCCCTTTCAGATGGCATGCATAGCCTTCCATCACCTAGCTCCAGTCTAGCACTCCCCTTCTTCACCCCATCAGGCCCTGTGCTTTAGCCATGTGACCTGCCTTCAGTCCTTATGTGCTGTTCTCAGGGCCTCCGTTCAGGCTTCTCTCTTGGTCTGCAACCATCTTTTTCATCTTTCTCTCCACTTTGTCTAATATTTAGGTCTTGTTCTAGATGACACTTCACTAAGGAAATGTCCCTAATTCCATATATTAGGTTAGAGCATAGCAAAATTGGAGATATTTTAAGAATTATTGTATTACATTAATACCTGTCTTGCTTACTAGACCATAATCTCATGGTGTCAGGCAAAAAATCTGTATTCTTTGCCATTATAGCTTCAATTCCCAATACCATGACTGACTCAAATTTTAGGTTGAATAAATGACCTGCAGTCAGGTCAGAAAGAACAAAACATTACTATATAGATATCTATAGGGAGAGAAAAGCAGACATGTTTCATATGGTTGTTGTTTAGCAGTCAAGTTGTGTCTAGCTCTTTGCGACTCCATGGACTCTAGCCCACCAGACTCCTCAGCCCATGGGATTTCCCAGACAAGAATGCTGAAGTGGGTTGTCATTTCCCTCTCCAGGGGATATTCCCAACTCAGGGGAATATTCCAACCCATGGCTCCTGCACTGGAAGGCAATTCTTTACCACTAAGCCACCTGGGAAGCTCATTTCATATTAGATACCCATTTTTATTCATGGTGAAACAGCTGGATAGAGTTGAACATATATGGGGAAAAAAGATAATACAGTATCAGGCAAAATGGAGAATTCAATATAGAATAAGCAAAGACTCAAAACCCATAAATTACCCAATAAAATACAAGAATATCTGAGATCACCAGACCTCCACAATCTTTCTTGCCACGCTGGGACACATCCTGGTCCAGAGTTAACAGACAAAATCTCCGAACATTGTAAGCAGAGAATAATTTCCACAAAGAAAGCTAATTAATAAAGTATGTCCATTATATACTCTGATAATTATAAAACTGACACAAACATCTCTCAGTGAATCATGTCCCATAAATGCTTAAAATTTGTTTACCGTGAAATTAAAAGACGCTTACTCCTTGGAAGGAAAGTTATGACCAACCTAGACAGCATATTCGAAAGCAGAGACATTACTTTGCCAAAAAAGGTCTGTCTAGTCAAGGCTATGGTTTTTCCAGTGGTCATGTATGGATGTGAGAGTTGAACTGTGAAGAAAGCTGAGTGCCGAAGAACTGATGCTTTTGAACTGTGGTGTTGGAGAAGACTCTTGAGAGTCCCTTGGACTGCAAGGAGATCCAACCAGTCCATTCTAAAGGAGATCAGTCCTGGGTGTTCATTGGAAGGACTGATGCTAAAGCTGAAACTCCAATACTTTGGCCACCTCATTCAAAGAGTTGACTCATTGGAAAATACCCTGATGGTGGGAAGGATTGGGGGCAGGAGGAGAAGGGGACGACATAGGATGAGATGGCTGGATGGCATCACGGACTCGGTGGACATGAGTTTGAGTGAACTCCAGGAGTTGGTGATGAACAGGGAAGCCTGGCGTGCTGCGATCCATGGGGTCACAAAGAGTTGGACACAACTGAACAAATGAACTGAACTGAACCATTTACAACCTTGACTAACTAGAGGTACCCTACTTAAATCATTCCATAGATCATGAATTTCAAATTGTGTTTCTACTGGTTAATGTTATCTGGATTTCATAGATATGTTAGCAGGGAGGTTGATCTTTTCCTATCTCTTTCTTTTATTCCTGGTGCCCTCTTGGGAGGCAGAATGAGTTACAAAACAATCGCTATTCTTTTGTTTACCACTTATCACCAATTGGCAGATAACAATAAAAAAAATCATGTGCACAGTTTTAATGTGGAAACTGCTAATATCCAATTTATAGAAGACATATGAAGCAAAATAAATTATCTACAATCACACTATCTAATCTTTCAAGATCTGAAATAATTCAAGCTTTAACTAACCTAAACTGCAGGGAGATAAAACACACATAAAGCAAAATATACATATCCTATTGTGATCCTTAGATGTATTTACTTTATCCCTACATGATAATAAAGGATTAAAGGTATTAAAGTTGTATAGTATCTTACCTATATCAGGCAATTTCTATATTTATATATCATTGCATACCACCTCTACAAGACTTCTAGAAGTAAGCATTAGTATAATTTTATTCAAGTTAAAAAAATAGTTGTTGTTAGCCATAAAATTATCAATTACAGCCTATGAGATGACAAAGATATTCTTTATTCATTTCACTGGGGGCACAATGATTTTCCAAAAGATTTCAGAGCTAATGACCTTAAGCAGTGGTCTCCACACTTTTTGGCATCAGGAAATGTTTCCACGGAGGAATGGAATGAGGAACGAGGGTGGGGAAAACAAGGAGGGGATTCTTTCAAGATAATTCAAGTGCATTACATTTCTTGTGGACTTCATTTCTCATATTATTACATTAGTTCCATCTCAGATTATTGGGCCTTAGATCCTGGAGGTTGGGGATCCCTGACCTTGAGGATAGTTATATTTGTCCTTTATACAACTCTGTATTTCACCCCGTTTTGCAAGACAGGATTATATTCTAAGCATGGCAGTGTCCTAGTTGCTAATTTTTTTTTTTTTTTTACTGTGAGCTTGAATTTATTTTTTTTAATTTTTTTTTAAAAATTTTTATTTTTACTTTATTTTACTTTTCAATACTGTATTGGTTTTGCCATACATTGACATGAATCCACCACGGGTGTACATGAGTTCCCAAACATGAACCTGCCTCCCACCTCCCACCCCATATCATCTCTCTGGATCCTAGTTGCTAAATTTTTATAAAATAGAATCAAATAATTATAATGAAGGTTTTCATCTTTTCAATTAATATAAACATTTTATTCCTAAGATATATTTTCTTTCAGAAATATTCAATAGAATGAGTCAGTATATTTTTTAAAAAGATACATGGATATGTTTTCCAGTCTCAGTTGAAATTACTTGAAGGACAAGCATTTAAAACTGGTCTTGGATGAACTTTTTCCACACCAAATTTGGAAGCTCACTAAGAATAGATACAACATTCATTTGGATAAGAACATTTCTAAATGAAAATGTGTTTCTGCAGTGAAAATATTATCTTTTTGCCTTATACTTGGTAAATCTATGATATCATGGACAAAAAAAAAAGCCTTTCAAGGTAGTATATTAAAAGCAATTTTATGAGTTAGGTAATTCAAGTATTTTTATTTCCATTGTTCAAATAAGCTAACAGTATATTAAGAGTTTAATTACATCCCCAGGTTTTAACTCAATGTCCTTGCACATCATGTGCCCTAGACATTGTTATCTCTGTTATTTGCTTCTGCAAGGTTTATAGCACCAGTGGAGAACTGTACAGGAAGCTACTTTGTCTTGTTTTTTCTTTCTTACTTAACATAGATACCTTCCTCTATCCCCCATTGCCTTGTAAATGGAATGAGGCTTCTACTTTCACAAAGTAATCACAGAACTGCAATCAAGGAGTGATAAACATTACTACATTTAAAGACCTTCAGGATTATAAAGTAAGGAGGATTAAAGAGGAGAAATTAAGGCCTAAAAGAAGCCCGAAATCTCTTTCTTAAATTAGAGATTCAGGGAAAAAATTTCTCTGTCCCTAAAACTACCAATTCCTTCCCAGCTGCATTTTAACGTTAAACTTATCTAAGCCATTTTAAACATTAAAAACACATAGAATTAAAACAGTAACCATGTTTTCCTGTTTGTTTAATTTTCTTTTGCCCTTAAGAATTTATTTTATTATCTCACAAGCACAACTGCATATTCACAATTATGCTTGTTACATAGGAATGATGTGAAAACATACAAGCCATTGATTTGAAAATATTAAATGATAAAATAGTTTCTTCATTTATATAGTTAAACACATACTAAATTGGTTGCTTTAAAACATATTACATTAAAGTGTTAATGTTGCATTAATCTTCATACAATCTTTACATTTGGTCAGTTCTTGAGCAGGATGAAAGGGCAGAATAATCAATTATTACAGAGACCCAGAAATTGAAAGGGCTCTCGATCAGTAACTGTGACTCAGGTCAGCATGAAATTACATGTTGTAGGCAATGGCACCTCACTCCAGTACTCTTGCCTGGAAAACCCCATGGACAGAGGAACCTGGTAGGCTGCAGTCCATGGGGTCACTAAGAGTCGGACCCGACTGAGCAACTTCACTTTCACTTTTCACTTTCATGCATTGGAGAAGGAAATGGCAACCTACTCCAGTGTTCTTGCCGGAGAATCCCAGGGATGGCGGAGCCGGTGGGCTGCCATTTAAGGGGTCACACAGAGTCAGACACAGCTGAAGCGACTCAGCAGCATCAGCAGCAGCAGGCATTAGCTAGGGAGTGGTGGTTAATATCTATCTTGGACACTGGCTATGTTAGTGCCTGAAGAAATCAGCCTTTGCTTATTTCTCTGGGTGAGGTGCTGACAATTATCTTGGCTTGTATATTTTGGGGGATAAGAGCAGAGAAGCATCTGCTTTTGCTGCTGATAGCAATATGAAGGGACAGTGTCCTTAGGCAGTAGTATAAGGCTGGTGTAATGGTTGGAATCTCTAAAAAAAGCCGGGATGTGGAGGGAGATAATAGAAGGTTGGTAATGAGTTATTCATTTTTACTATACAGTGAGTGTAGGAGGGCATGGCAACCCACTCCAGTATCCTTGCCTGGAGAATCCCATGTACAGAGGAGCCTGATGGGTTACAGTCCATATGACTGCAAAGAGTTGGACATGACTGGAGTGACTTGGTATGCACAGCACTTGGCACGCACAGCACGCATACATTGAGCAAGCAAGGTGCTAATTTTATGTGAATGGGAGAGAAATATCCAGGGGTGAATTGACTGTCAGACAGCTCACTTTCTGTCAACTCCTTCTTAGAAAGGCTCTATCAGTATTGGATATGATCATATATTTTTGCAAAATTTGCTAAAGTATTTTGTATTCATCTTTTTAAATAACAACTCCCTTTCCCCATATGGTACAGACTTCCATCATTCTCAACTTGTACCTTCCTGTGAACATACTCCATGAATTTCTAAATTAAGATAATCACTTCTGATTATTCCAGGAGAAGGTGTATAGACTTTATATCCTTATAAGATTTGAACACTTCTCTCTTTGCAACTTTGCAGGGCTTCCTCACCAACTATGGACTTTCTGGAAAAGCAAGAATAACTGAAATAAACTGGTGCTGTACTTGTCATTCAGAATGTGCCTTGGACACGGACTGTCAAAAGCTTTTGCTGTTTGTCCTTCACCATCAGTGGTGGGCCTTTCTCTCTAAGGGGGTCAGGTGCAGCAGGATCTGTAGGGCAGCGCTGAAATATTCTGTGACTAAAGTAATGGTCTGCAAACATGATCCTTAGGACCAACAGTGACTCATGACTGTCCCTTCCAAGTTATGTCAGTGAAGGCAGTTTTTTTTATAGGAATCCACAAGAGATACTTAGCTTTCTGTGTGAGACTAGTAATCAGGGGATCAGAGATGCAAAGACAAATTCACACTATGAGAGATCAAACTGGGAGAGATACTGAATCAGGAACACAGTGAATGAGCTAAGGACCAGGTGGACACTGAGGGTCCCCTGGAGTTCTCCGAGCCACAATTAAATAAACTCATAACTATGGCGCCATATTTATATTGTGACATTTATTTGCATATTTACAGTCTGGTGACAGCATCTGTCTCTTCTTGTCAGCTTAACCATCACGCATGTGTTGAAGTGTTAGGGATTAGTCGTGTCCAATTCTTTGTGACCTCATTGACTGGGGCTCACCAGGCTCTTCGGTTCATGGGATTCTCCAGGCAAGAATACTAGAGTGGGTTGCCATTTCCTTCTCCAGGAGCCATCATGCATCGTGACCCCCAAAACACAAGAAACCAAAGAGAATTACTACTACAAGGCCATTCAAAGGGGTGAGTCAAAATAGAGTTAAGATACAGTGAGGCCAACAGACAGACTCTGAAATATAGTTTTGCACAACCTGAATCTAGAAGCTGATTGTTCACTATTGCCAAGTTTTTAGGTTACTAAATATTTTTCAAATATGTGTATGGCTAATCACCAGAACTTGTAAATATATTACCTTATATGGTAAAGGGGGCTTTGTAAATTAAATTTGTAAATTAAATTAAAGGATCTTGAGACAGAGATTATATTGGATTGGGGTTCTTATAAGAGGAATGGAGAAAGGTCAGGGTCAGAGAAAAAGAAGTTACAACATAAACAGAAATTGGGATGATATAATTTGCTGGAAGAGAGGTAAAAGCTAAGGATTGGTAACTTCTAAAAACTGAAAAGGGCAATGAAAGGGACTTCACCCCCACAACCTCCAGAAAGAATGCCGTCTACCAACACCTTGATGCTGCCCTCCATTTCACTCATTAGGACCCTCTGACTTCCAGAGCTTTAAGATAAATGTGATGTTTTAAGACACTAAATTAATTGTAATTTGTTACAGTAGCAATTAGATACTAAAACAGCAGTTGTACAATCTGGGATTATCATTGGTTTAAATAGTGGGTGTTCAATCTCATACTTTATAGGTGCTTTTCTCATTCATTTCAGTATTTTACCTTTTTTGAAAGAATTATAGCTAATAGTTCAAAGCAATTGTAAATGATTAGTAGAAAACAAAAGTAAGTGACCAATATGCTTAGAAACATTAAAAGGCATTTAAAAAAAATTTAGGTACACTATAGAATTGAACATATATATATAAATATATTACATTGTATAAAACTTAATGTTAAAAAATACAGAACAATGTGATCCCACATATATTAAGATTTATACTCAAATAAAGAATGTATAATTTTACAATTGACCTATTGTTCTGCCTAATCAAAATTACAAATTATTTCATGTTTAAACGACTGAAAGAAAATAAGTGCAATGAAAAAAAGATTCATTAACAGAAATGCTTCTAAATATAAAAATCATGTTGTACATATATAAATAAATACATATACATATATAAAATTGGAAAAGAGCAAGGGAATCAAAAGCAAACAAACAAAAAAGCAAAAATAAAAATAAGAAAGCTCCAGGTTCATGGAAACCTCTATCTCTATTAAAACCCGTAATGTATTATAGTGGGATTTCAGGGCAGGTTCTCAATTTGTTGTGCTTCAATTTCTGTTGCCTTTAGACTTTTAACAAAGAAGAAAATGTATTTGAGAAGGTCAGGAAAAAAGGGTTGTTTTCTCTTCAGATTAAAAAAAAAAAAATACAATGAACACTTCAAATTGATCTACCATGGGCACAAAGATATGTTATTTTTCTGAAGAAGTTGCAATATCAGTGAGCATAGTAAATAAACTTCCAGAACGAAGAAGGTGAACTGTCTGAGAGTCCCCTTTGACCAAAGCTTTACAGATGTGCTATTTAAAACTGTGCTCATTTTCATAGGCAGCTAGTTTTAAAGTGAAGCATGATGTAATCATTAACTCCCTTAATTTGAAATGGTTTTAGTTAGTTTATAAGATCAGTTTAATTGGTCCTTCTTTACTGGCATCTTTAAGATTTTGCCCTGCTTTCTGAATCTTCAAATCCAAATACCCAGACTAAATTTAGCTAATCTCAGTCTTTGGCATCTAATGATATCTTCTCCTCAAAAATTATTCTCTTCTGCTATTAATTCAAATTATTGAGCCCAAAACATCATTTTTGTTAGGTGTTTCAATCATATAAGTTGTTTACTCATTTCAACCTTGCTTTTAACACTCAATGGTCCATGGGAGTCTTTCCCATTCTTATTATTCAGTTCAAGCTGCACTTGATGGCCCATTTTAAAAACATCTCACACTTGATGCCCACCACATTAGTTCTAATTAAGCACATTTTCTTTCAGCCTGATTTGTTTTACATTTCTTAATATCATAGGAAAGCATCAGAAAATCCTCAAAATGTAACCTGATAATCCTGGTCACTATGAGTAATGGATTTTTCTCTCACAGGCAACAGATGGAATAAGCAGATTGTGACTATTATGTATTATTTTTAAGCAAAGTATGCCAAGGTATCTGCCAGTTTTAGAGACTGGCACACATCTATAAGCAATATCTACAAAAATCCCCTGTTTGAATCCTTTTGCCTGGAAACCATTTTAGCATTTTCATTCTGTTTTATTCTACAAATATAAAAGGACTTGTTCATCAACACGCCAAATAACATAAGAAGTGTCACAGAAGCTCATTATGGGTGGGGGTGGGGGGCGGTGGTCACTCTTTCTACCATGAGGAAAGTTATAAAAAGGTCTGAATAGCTTTTTTTAATCTGTTCAACCATCCCCCTCGTACACTCACACAAACATCTTCTAGATGAGTTCCAGACCACATTTTCAGAGGTTCAGCTAAAGATAGCATATATATAGATACACACACACACACACACACACACACACACACAAATTTTTCTTTTAGTACTTCTCAAGGATTTCCCTGATGGCTCAGCAAGTAGAGAATCCACCTGCAATGCAGGAGACCCAGGTTTGATCCCTGGGTGAGGAAGAGCTCCTGGAGAAGGAAATCGTAGCCCACTTCAGTATTCTTACCTGAACAATCTCGTGGACGGAGGAACCTGACAGGGTACAGTCCAAAGGGCTGCAAAGAGTGGGACACAACTGAGCAACTAAGCACACAGGTACTTCTCAAAGAATATAATATAGGAGCCTCCGCCTACCAAAGTGAAAAAGTGTTAGTCGTTCAGTCTGTCTTTGCGACCCCATGGATCTTTCTGACTCCGTGGACTGTAGCCCGCCAGACTCCTCTATCTGGGATTCTCCAGGCAAGAATACTAGAGTGCGTAGTCATTCCCATCTCCAGAGATTTTTCCCCACTTAAGGATGATACTTGAGCCTCCTTCATTGCTAGCAGATTCTTTACCATCTGAACCATGAGGGAAGCCCTTACACCTAGCAGGCATTCAGGAAATATTTGCTATGTAAAGCCATTTAGGAAGAAATGTTAAGACAATGAAGCAATAATGGTTTTTAGACTTTTTAAAATCTGTATTTGAAATTACAAAAATAATTAATGCCTAGTATAAAAAAATACCCACACAAGCAAAAAAAAAGGATAAAATAAAAATGCCTTCATTTTTAGGGCAACAAAATATACAAGATAATTCCAAATAGACAATCCCTAAATGATTTTTCAGAATCATCACGGCAAGTTTTAAAAAGTATAAATCATTTACAAGAAATATACAAGTAAATTTAATTACAAAGTTTAACATAAAGGCTTCTATGGACTCTTCATTGTGATGGTGAAACAAATGAGTCTGTAACTGAGAAACTCACAGTGTGGGAGAAGAGTCAGATACTGAGAAATGGTCTTACAAGCAGAAACACAAAGTGCCATGGTAAGCACAGCTAAATAAACCAATACACAGCTGTGCCACTTTTTTCTTTAGTGTGAGAATTTGTACTACTATTGCCTCTTCTTCAGAAATAAACCCATGTCTACTTTGAATTTCTCTATATATTTATCTGAAATTGGAACTACAGCCAAAGGATAACATCATTCTCCCAGTTTCATTGTCTCTTTATCCAACCATTTGCCCTCCACCAGCTCATGAAAAAACAGATTTTCAACAATGAAACACAATAGCTTTTCTAAGACCTTTTTGGACACTGTAAGAAAAATTCCATGACTAACTAGGAAGATTGAGCAGATAGGATATCTTATCATGCTAATTTATATTACGCCTTAGAAACAGATTTTAAACTGAGTGAAAAGATATGCTAAAAAGAACACCAGTCACTAACATTTATGGAAATTATTACGAACCATACATGTAAAGAAATCTGTCTCTCAGAAACACCACAAACCACCCGAGTAATTAGGTATCACTTAATACAATCTCTTTCATAATGTTTACATTAAAATAATGGAACACCTGCAAGGGTTTATTTTGCTTTAAATAGACACTTTTGTATCAGCCAGAGTTGACCAAATTGACTTATTAGAGTCTTACAAGAATAAGACTATTTGACATAAAAAAAAAAACTAATCAAAATGACCAAGAAAGTTATAACAACTTTTGATAATTAAAATTGCTTCAGTTATTTACTCAACAAATAGTTACTGAAGACCAACTATCCACCAGGCACTATTAAGTAGATGTAATCTGTGAAATAAAGCTCCTGATATCAAGGGGCTTATATCCTAGTGACAAGAGAAAAACAGGTGGAAAATATGGTATAAAGAAAAATAAAACAGGAAAAGGAGATGGGAAGAAACTGTCAGCATTTTGAGCTGGTGCTAGGAGATCTTAGCAGGAGATGGTGATAGTTTGGATAATTTGAGGAGCTGTAGAAAGGAGGAAAAGTAGTTCAAATCTAGAAAAACTAACAGAATTAATAATATAACCATATGCTAGTAACCACCGAGAAAGGAGAAGTCAAAGATAACTCCCACTTGATAATATCAAGGATATTGAAGAATTGGAGTTGAAACTGAGAGAAGAATGAGAGGATCCATCCTAAGGACAGAGAGTTTAAAGGGATTCTTGAAGAGTTTACATGTGTTCTTGTACTGACATAGTAAATTAGTATTTTATTCCTATCTGGGAGGTCTGGTGAGTTAAAGATATATGCGCTAGCTGCTTTCATCATGGAACAAAAGAATGGTAACTATGTGGAGATAGGGGCACATAAACTTAAAAAATTCTCCCAACAGGGATTATAAATGCTTCTCATGGAGTTGCTGTGACCCATTCATATAAGAGGAAAGTTATATTTGTCAGGTCTTGTCAAAGGGGATTTCACAGGGAGGCATAAAACCTTAGTAGAAAGAAAATGATGGTATCATCAGGATACAAGAAATAATGGAGAAAGTAACAAACAAAATAGAACCTCTTGATCCTTGCTTAGTGAACAGCAGAAGAGAGATTCCTTTTGCTGAGGGTATGGAGTCTCCTGACCTATTTATGGCAAAAATTCATGGAAAAATAAGTCAGTGTCAAACAATGCAGGACAATGCATACTGTACTTACTATGTCAGGAGGATTCTTCTTTTTTTCTCTTCTCTTTCCTTTCCAAGTTGCCAAACCTGAAAGGGCCAAAAACAGAAATTAGGAAGGTGTTTAATGGGACCAGAGGAAGAGACTAAATGCGGAAAAAGGAAGGTGATCACACTCTCCTTATTCATACCTGCTGACTTCATACCTGGAGCATGCTGAAATCAGGGACTGAAAAAGCCTTAGCTTTCAATTAAGTTAGTAATTCTAATTTTGATCTAAGATTGGGCATTCTAATTAACAGAGTAAAGGACTATAGACAAATTCTCTAAGAGAAAGATGGTAAAATTTATATATATATATCTATACATATATATGTATATTCAATGAGGAAATTTTTGAATTTTGATTCTACTTCCTTATATGCCTATTTTTGCATCAGTGTTAACAAAATCTAATAAGCTATTATTCATTTTTAACATGATTTTTTAAAAACTTGCTGAATAGGATGGGATCAATGATATTAAACTTGCACAGTGTTTCAACTGATAATAATTCCACAAGCTAATTAAAAGCCCTTTCCATTTTATCACAGCTTTTCTATATCTTGTCCACTGGGATAGACTAAGAGACTCTAGGAAAATGTTTTATTAAAGAAAGACAAGAGAGCAGCCAAGATAGCAGGGAAAGACCTTAAGTTTACCTCCTCCCATGAGCACACCAAAATCACAACAATCCGCAGAGGAACCCTTGCTAAAAGAAAAAAAACAATCTGAAACCTACCAGAAATGATCTTCCACAACTAAAGACATAAAGAAAGAACCACAAGACTGGTAGGAGGGGTGGACTGTTGATATGATTAAATTCCAAATGCCTGAGGTGGGTGAACTACAAACTGCAGAATAATTATATTACCGAAATTCTCCCACATGAGTCTGAGTTGCATGTCAGGCCCTCTCAGCCTGGAGGTCCAGGACCAGGAAGAGGAGCCCCCAGAGCATTTGGCTTTGAAGGTCAGTGGGGCTTGACTGTAGAAGCTCCCCCGAATTGGGAGAAATAGAGACTTCGCTCTTGAAGGGCACACTCAGACACTCACATGCCCCAGGACCAAGGGAAAAAGCAGTGGTTTCCTAGGAGCTTGGGCCACACCAAGCTGCTTATCATGCCCCAAGACAGGACCCAGATGGCTTCATAGGTAAAGCATTTAAAGAAGAGTTAAGAGTTAACACCTATCTTTCTGAAAATATCAAAAAATACACAGGAAGGAACACTTCCAAATTCATCGTACGCGGTCACTCTATCACCCTGATATGAGAACCAGCCAAAGATATCACACAACAAAGAAAATTACAGGCCAATATCACTGACGAATATAGATGCAAAAATCGTCAACAAAATACTAGCAAATTGAATGCAACAGTACACTTAAAGGATCATACTCCATCATCAGGTGGGATTTATCCCAGGGATGAAAGAATTTTTTAATATCTGCAAATCAATGTGATATGACAATATTAACAAATTGAAAGATAAAAACCATATGGTCATCTCAATGGATGCAGAAAGAGCTTTTGCTAAGAAATAACATCCATTTATGATAAAAACTCTTCATAGATAGAACCTACCTCAACATATAGACAAACCCATAGTTAACATCACACTCAGTGGTGAAAACCTGAAAGCATTTTGTCTAACGTCTGGAGCAATACAAGGGTATCTACTCTTGCTTTTACTCAACATAGTTTTGGAGAGGGCACAGAGTAAAGGAAAAGCTCCTACATTGTTGGTGGAATTGTAAATTAGTACATTTTGGAGAACATACAGAGAACAGTATAGAAACAAACAGTTTAAAACTAAAACTAGAGTTGCCATATGATCCTTCCATCCCACTCCTGGGCAGATATCTGGAGAAAAGACACATGCACCTCAATGTTCATTACAGTGCCATTTACAGTAGTGAAGACATAAAAGAAACTTAAATGTCCACCGACAGGTGAACGGATAAAGCAGATGTGGTACATATATAGAGAGAGTAGAATACTTCTCAGTCCTAAAAAATGACATGATGCCATTTGTAGCAACATTGATGGACCTAGAGATGATCAGACAAAGTGAAGTAAGACAGATAAAAGACAGAGAGCATGTCATATCACTTATAGGCCGAGTCTAAAAATGTATATAAATAAACTTATTTATAAAACAGAAATGAACTCACAGACATAGAAAACAAACTTATGGTTACCAAAAAGGATACAGGGAAGACGGGTAAATTAGGAATTTGGGATTAAAAACACACACCACTATATATAAAAAAGATGAACAATAAAGACCTACTGTATAGTACAGGGAACTACATTCAATGTGTTATAATAACTTATAAGGGGAAAAATTCTGAAAAAAAAGTATGTGTGTATATGTGTGCATGTAACTGAATCACTTTGCTATATACCTTAACTGTGCTAAAATTTTTAAAAGTTAAAAAAAAATAAAAAAAGAAAGAAAAGACACATGAAAATAAACAAAAAAAATAGGAAAAGATAATCAAGGATTGAATTGATAATAAAAGAATGACATTCAACCCTCTATCCCCCAAAAAAGAAAGGCAAATTACTTGTTCAAAATTGTCTAATAATTTAATAAAATGTTACCATATCAAATAATTTAACAAAACCTAGTAATTTAAGAAAATCACTACCTACTAATTTAACAGAATATCAAATAAGCAACTTACTTCATCGTGATCAAGTTTGTTCTTAGTCAACTCACTAAATCCCTTTCTAAAATTGTTCACATATAAGTAACAATTCTATTATTTTATTCAAAAATCTAAACTTAATATAAAGGCTTTTGTTCAGAAATAGGTCCCTAAAGCCATTTATTATATAATAAGCTATGTACTTCCTAATTTTGAAAGTAAACTTTTTCAAATATTTTAATTTAGTATTTCTGTGGATAAATCTCTCAATTTTCTAAGGCTATTGATCTCAACATGAGCTTCATATTAGAATCATTTGAAGAACTTTAAAAATGCTCCTGCCAAACACAGTTCAAATATTCTGGGGTGCTGCTGCTGCTGCTAAGTCGCTTCAGTCGTGTCTGATTCTGTGTGACCCCACAGACAGCAGCCCACCAGGCTCCCCCGTCCCTGGGATTCTCCAGGCAAGAACACTGGAGTGGGTTGCCATTTCCTTCTCCAATGCATGAAAGTGAAAAGTGAAAGTGAAGTCACTCAGTCGTGTCTGACTCTTAGCAACCTCATGAACTGCAGCCTACCAGGCTTCTCCGTCCAGGGGATTTTCCAGGCAAGAGTACTGGAGTGGGTTGCCATTGCCTTCTCCATTATGGGGAGGGGACCTAGCAATTATCTACTTTTGTAGGAAAAAACACCTTAAAACTTGGGGGCTTACAACAACAAGCATTTACTTGATTTTCATTAGATCATTTGGCCTGAAGTCAGCTGGGCAATTATTCTGCTGGAACTGAAAGTCAAATAATTGCTGAGAAAAACATTCTTCCAAACTCTGAGAAAGATACAGAATTCAAGACCGGGGAAAAAAATGTAGGGAGAAGTACATTGCTAAATATCTGTATCTCTCTGTTTTCTATTTTTACAAATAGAAATTTTTTTCTATTGTAAAAATTTTCTATTATTTTTACATATGATGAGTAATTGGAACCATGCTTTCAAGGTTTTATTTTTTTTTAAGCAAGTAGTCTTATTTCCCAAAATATTTTATTATGAAAATATTCAAATATACAGAAAACTTGAAGAATAATAAAACAAACCAGATATCCATAATTAAAAAATTAACATGCCATATGTTTTACTGAATGATTGGAAAGTAACTCACAGGCATTTCACCCCTAAACATGTAAGCATGCATCTCATAAAAACAACCATAATACCATTATGTACCTCAAAAAATGAACAGTAATTCCCTAATATTAGGGGGGAAAAAACCCACAGAGAATCAAGATATTAATGTGAAAAGTAACTGTTTAATTAGTTACCAGAGCTTAAACTTAGAATGTAAACTCATTATGGGACAACTAAGTGATGTGAAAACTTGGGTTTGTACTTATTTCAAAGGATCTAAGAGACTTTAACTCCTACACAGAGAAGAAACACACACACACACACACACACACAATAATAGACACGGAATAAGAAGACAAATGATTTAATATTACCATGGATGGCTTTTCTAAGACCTAAGCAAATGAATATGATTATTTTCATGAAATATTAATTCCAAAATCTTGGGCCATGACAATCTCTCTAGAAAAGTTCATATAATGATAGACATTTGTGAGCCATTGCATTTTGATTTTATAGATACTTTCCTATTTAGATCTCTGTTTTTCTCATTTGAACATCACAAGCAAAGAGCTTCTTTCTGGAATCAACTACACTAACAGAATACAGTATTTTGTAGTTTTGATAATTAGATAATTAGGTTTGTAAGAGATAGGCACTTGTGTAACTAGAATGTCAACAATGATGAGTAGGTTATCTATTTTGCTCTTGAAAGGCAAATTTTACTTGTTATAAAATACCATTTTATCATATTTCTAGGTAATATCAAATTCCTTAGATGAAGAACTGAAGAATATCATATTTTTACTTGGTTATTATGATTTTCATCAGATATATTTTTGTAACATGGCTTGGATAACTAAAATAGTAGCAACAACTGATTCATTTTGACCTTTTTGTTCTTTGTTACAGATGGCTTCATTATAGAGGAATAGATAAACAATACAGACATTTCCTTGTGTTCACCTCTTACACATGGAAAAGCCAAATAAACCACATATATGTCTGTTCCATTCCTCCATTTACTATACTAAAGGATTATTGGCACATACCAAATGGTTATTCCCCCGAATACATATATTTCATGTTTTCATGGGTTTTCCATAACTATATAAGAGCTTATTGGATCATTTACTCTAAAATGTAGAAATGTAAATAAATAATTGTTAATGTTTAAAATCATGGAGCTGGTGCATGGGGATGACCCAGAGAGATGTTATGGGGAGGGAGGTGGGAGGGGGGTTCATGTTTGGGAACGCATGTAAGAATTAAAGATTTTAAAATTTAAAAAAAAAAATAAAATAAAAAATAAAACATTTTAAATCTTAAAAATAAATAAATAAATAAATAATAATAAAACTATAAAAAAAAATAAAAAAAAAAGAAAATATACTCTGTTTTAACAGACATTGCCTGCTAAAGCTGAAAGGAAATAAAGAGAAACCTCATTTTTTTCTTCTATATTTACTTTGGGAAAGTTTATAAAATTTTATTTCATGGAAAAAATTAAAACACATTTTCAAAAATACATTTTTATAATTATCAAAAATATTATATATTTCATAAAGGGCATACAGTAGTTTCCAAAGAAATAATCATTTGAATGTTAAAATACAAATCATCTTTCTGGTAAGCTTTGTTAGATGATTGTGTCTTGTCTGATATTTCCCTGGCAAACTTACTTATAAAGGAGGGAAAAACACACATTAAGAAGGAGCAAACAAAAATATAATTCCATCTTTATCAAATAAAATGAATTTAGGGGAATTTGTAAGTTTTCATGGAAATATATCATGGAGAAACATGTAAAGGAAATGAATATTGAGTTAGAAGTGTGACAAATGTATTTTAGTAAGTCCATTGTAGAGACTGCAGAATATAAAGTATTTATGAAATATATAAATATATATATTAAATGTGTTAAATTTTTAATAGTTTTAAAAATGCATTTATACTTGACTAGAGAAAAGGGAACTTAAGGAAGAGGCAAATAGCAAATATTTTATACATGTATGCATATATATGTAAAGCATTTGATATATTTATATATGTATACTTACATATACACACACATTCATATAACTGATATATCACATTGACACACCCAACTAATAACCAGACTTTATCTAACAACTTTTTCCCTGTAACTTAGCTGTTTTCTTCCTCATTGATAGTGAGCCAGCCTTGAGCTTTTGTTTAGCTAACAGAGTATAATAGTAGTATACTCCGATGGCTCAGTGGATAAAGAATCCATCTGCAATACAGGAGACACAGGTGACATGAGTTGAATCCTAGGGTCAAGAAGATCCCCTGAAGGAGAAAATGACAACCCACTCCAGTACTCTTGCCTGGGGAATCCCATGGACAGAAGAGGCTGGCGAGCTACAGTCCATAGGGGCACAAAGAGTCAGACACAACTCAGCACATGGCACACACAAGATATTGTGAGTGATGGTGTGCTAGATTTGAGCTTGTACAAATTTTATTTATCCCCTTGAAACTCTGAATCTACCATGAAAACAAGCTTAGGGAAGAGGAAAGATCAAGTGAAAGAAACAAGCAAGTCATCTCAGCTGAGCTCATGCTGGACCAGTCAGGTACCAACCAAGTTGCCAGTAGACCTCAGAAAGATAAGTCTAGCATCAAGACTGGCTCGATAAACATCCATTCAACTAATCCTGTATTCATGACAAGATGAAAAGCAATAAATAGTTGTTATTTTAAGCCACTAATTTTGTACTATGACAGTATTGTTGTAATAGGTGATATACAGCAAGTATGTAACTTATTATACAAACCAGGAGTTTTGAGAATGAAAGGGACTGCTATCAATAATTATACTGAGAAAGCAGGTATAAATTAGCCTTGCCCAAGTATAAATAAGCATATAGTCATCTTATTCACATATCATTCAGTATCAGTCATTATCCAAATTTTCCTTTTTAACTTATGAGGTTTACATATTGTTTATTGGGATATAGGGTTATAAAAAATCTAGAAAATGAAATGCAAACTTTATTACCACCTTTAATAATATGTGCATTCATCCTTCAGCTGTAAAAGAGAGTAACACAACTCAAAATGATTTACAAAATAAAGAGATTAATACTCTCACATAAAGAGTTAAGGTTAGTTGGTTTATTGACTCAACAATATCACTAAAGAAAAAAAGCACAAAAATAAACAAACAAAACCCTTTATGCTGTTTTCATTAAAATCTTCCTTATCTCAATAAATGGAATTATCATTAGCCTAGGTTTCATAACATTTTACCCTTTCTCTCATTTTATTCATCAGCAAATCCTGACGTATTAATCTTTGAAACACATACAAAATCTGACTATATTTTTCTAGATCCATTATCATCTTGACCTAAAATACCATCCTCCCCTGCTGAATTATTGCAATAGCCTCCTAATCTGTTTCTCTAGTTATATGTCTCTACAGTCTATTCTTAATTTAGAGTGATCCTTTCATACCGTAAATCAGATCATGCCACATCTCTGCTGACAGTCCTCCACTCTCTGTCCATTTAATTTAAAATTACAGTGTTCTAATGCTGTGCTGTCTATTTCAGCAGCCACTAGCCATGTACAGCTATTGATAACTTTTTATGTGCCTGCTTCAAATGATGGTTCAAGTATAAAATGTACTTTGGATTTGAGAAAATTAATATGACAAAAAATGAAAAATATCTCATTAATAGCTTATATGTTGATTACATTAAGGTAATAATGTAAGATATTTTATAAGATATTATTCTGCATGTGTTGGATTAAATAAAATACATTGCTAAGTTAATTTGCTTTTATATTACTTTTTTATGTGGCTACTTTAAACTGTAAAATTATATATGTCTGGCAGTATATTTCTGTTTGACTGCCTATGTGAGTGGACATGTAAAGCCACTCTGAGTTAATCTCTTACTGTGTCCCTTCCCTTTGTTCACTGTGCTCAAAAAACTGTTGTAGTATACTTTTGTGACCCTCCTACTGCCACAGAAACATCAGACATGCACCTATTTTTAGGGGCAATTTTAAGTTTTGTATAAACAAATAAAATTTGGAATCCTCTAAAGGAAAACAGTACATTATTAACATAAAATATGGTAAAAGTAAATATTTGTTAGAATTTATAAAAGAACTATAATTCCTAAGAAGGTGAAAAATACCACAAATACAAAAAATTCTAAATGCTACAGTAATAAGACAATATTTTGGGCACTGTAATTAATAATATTATATTGTCTCTGGTCTTTCACCTTTAGGTTATAACTCATAAAGTATCAGTTCCATGGGCTACAGAATTATTTATTAGAAGTTATTCCTGTGAAGGTGTGGCTAGCATAAGTAGAAGTGATTGAGTATATACCACCAAAATCATTTCATATGAAATCATTTTAAATGTATCCCTGTTCACCTTTTATTTAGCTGGTTTTCAAAAAATGCCTGTGTCACCTGGACACAACCATATGAAAATAGGGGTATACTGGAGGAGAATTTAAAGTTAGGAGACAGTGAGTGAACTTATCCAACTGAAGCTAGCAAAAATCTAATTTTTGAAATTTTTACAAAAACTTGTGACCACGTGATCATATTGCTAGTTTCATAGTAAATACTTCCCATGAGGCCTTTGGATAGACAGTGTCTTTACCTCCTAGGAAAGAGATCCTAAATATTCATTGGAAGGACTGAAGCTGAAGCTAAAACTCCAATACTTTGGCAACCTGATGTGAAGAACTGACTCATTGGAAAAGACCCTGATGCTGGGAAAGATTGAAAGCAAGAGGAGAAGTGGATGACAGAGGATGAGATGATTGGATGGCATCACTAACTCAATGGACATGAGTTTGAGCAAGCTTTGAGCGTTGGTGATGGACAGGGAAGCCTGGCATGCTGCAGTCCGTGCAGTCACAAAGAGTCGCATATGACTGAGCAATTGAACTGACCTGAACCTCCTTTATATCCCCTTAAAAATCACCTTCCCAATGAGATTTACCATGGTCAACCTATTTAAAATCATAACCATCCACAGCTTCCTGATGTAACTTCTTACTCTACTCCACCCCCGCCTCCCACTGCCCAGAGATCTCCGGATAGTATAAAATTTGCTTTATTAACTCTTTTGTTGTTGTTGCTGCTTCTTGATCTTCCCTAATGTTACTGGAATATAAGCACCCTGAGGACAAACATTTTTATAATTTTTTTCCAAGACTGAATCATATCCACAGCAGAATAACTACTCAATAAATATGTATTCAATAAATGAAGATGCCAGAGTCTTTTATCTTTCTGCACTGCCAACCTCGTTGGTCTTCAGAATTTTCTTATATTTGCAAGATAAGGCAGGAGCCAACATCTCTTCAAACTGGGAACTGAATAAGGACAAGGAATTGTTTCCTTTTGGTTCTCCTTTGCATTTTTATACCTCATTATTACTTGCTTTAGCATTAGCCATTTTCTTCATTATGCTTTCCCATCATTATCTTTAATTTTCCGTTCCTATCACTGTATCTTAAATGCCTGAGTTATTTTTCCTTCTTTTCTTTTTTGTGGGTCTATGTATGAGATTATGCATTTCCTCTGAGATTTATTTAGCTGTCTATATACTTTTGTATGTCAGGCTTCAACTGTGATTGTCTTTAAAGAGTGTGCAATTTGTGACTGAACATTCTCTGTATCATCTGAGTTGCTTAGGAGACATTTTCGTGATTTGTTTTGATAGAATTTATAGATGCACAGCCTTTGCTCTGCTTCATTTTGTACTCCAAGGCCAAATATGCCTGTTACTCCAGGTATCTCTTGACTTCTTACTTTTGCATACAAATCCCCTATGATGAAATGAATATCTTCTTTTGGTATTAGTTCTAGAAGGTCTTCATGCTGCTGCTGCTGCTTAGTCGCTTCAGTCGTGTCTGACTCTGTGCGACCCCACAAACGGAAGCCCACCAGGCTCCCCCATCCCCGGGATTCTCCAGGCAAGAACACTGGAGTGAGTTGCCATTTCCTTCTCCAATGCATGTAAGTGAAAAGTGAAAGTGAAGTCGCTCAGTCGTGTCTGACTCTTAGCGACCCTATGGACTACAGCCTACCAGGCTCCTCCATCCATGGGATTTTCCAGGCAAGAGTACTGGAGTGGGGTGCCATTGCCTTCTCTGGAAGGTCTTCATAGAACCATTCAATTTTAGGTTCTTTGGTATTAGTGGTTGGGACATAGACTTGGATTACTATGATGTTGGATAGTTTGCCTTGGGAATGAACCGAGATCATTCTGTCATTTTTGAGGTTGCACCCAAGTACTGTATTTCATATTCTTTTGTTGACTCTGAGGGCTGCTCTCCATTTTCTCTAAGGCTTTTTTGGCCATGGTAGTAGATATAATGGTCATTTGAATTAAATTCACCTATTCAATCGCTTCTCGGCCTTTTGGCTAAGATCAAGTGTAAATTCACCTATTCCTATCCATTTTAGTTTACTGATTCCTAAAATGTAGATGTTCACTCTTGTCATTTCCCGCTTGACCACATCCAATATACCTTGATTCAAGGACCTAACATTCCAGGTAGCTATGCGATATTATTCTTTACAGCATTGGACTTTACTTTCACCACCAGACATATCCACAACTGTGCATCATTTCTGCTTTGGCCCAGCCTCTACATTCTTTCTGGAGCTATTTCTCTACTCTTCCTCAGTAGCATATTGGACACCTTGTGATCTGGAAGGCTCATTTTCTGGTGTCATATCTTTCTGCCTTTTCATACTGTTTATGAGGTTCACAAAGCAAGAATACTGGAGTGATGTGCCATTCCCTCCTCCAGTGGTCATGTACAGATATGAGAGTTGAGCCACAAAGAAGGCCAAATGCCAAAGAATTGATGCTTTCAAATTGTGGTGCTGCAGAAGATTCTTGAGAGTCCCTTAGACTTCAAGGAGATCAAACCAGCCAATCCTAATTGGAATCAACCCTGAATATTCATTGGAAGGACTGATGCTGAAACTTAAGCTCCAATACTTTGGCCACCTGATGCAAAAAGCTGACTCATTGGAAAAGACCCTGATGCTGGGAAGGATCGAGGGCAGGAGAAGAAGGAGGTGACAGAAGATGAGATGGTTGGATAGCATCACAGACATTGGACAAGAGTTTGAGCAAGCTCATGGAGATGGTGAAGGACAGTGAAGCCTGGCGTGCTGCAGTCCATGGGGTTGCAAAGAGTCAGACACAACTTAGAGACTGAACAACAGCAATAGATGAACAGGAAATTTTTTTTCTGTATTTTTCAGATGTATAGTTTATTACACTGTGATCAAAGAACATGATCAACTATTCCTATTTTTAGAATATTTTAGGGGTTGGGTCTTTTGTGGCCTAATAAATGGAAGTTTATCATGAATGCTCTACTATAGTCATATTTTACAAATATTGTTGCATTTCTTGGCAAAACACATACTTTATTACAGTTAGAAAAAATTTTGTGTTTATTCTATTAGTTCTACTAAAGTATACATTCAAATAATCCTACCTACAATTAGATATCACTAAACCAGATGAAACTGTTGAAACTGGCATGACTCAAAAATTAGAATGTTTTAATTGCACTATAAAATTATTCATTTAACATCTTATTATAATTAAAAATATTTGAATTAAGAGATTTCTTCTGTTTGTCATCTAGGAATACAAGAAAGAAGAAAAATAAATAAAATTTATTTATTTAATATTTTACTATAAATTCATTCATAAAGAAGAATGAAAAATGTTTCTACCTATATCACATCTACTGGAATACTGTGAAAATTGTCACTAGATTCATTCAACATGTAGATTTGAACATTAAGTAAGAGTGTGTAATGACTTCCATGCAACTGATTTGGTGAAAGTTTGGTCCAAAGAATAAATTGGGAAAAGGGCCATTGGAGTGTTTCTTTTCCTTTTCCCATAAAATGCGACTTATTTATCACAAAAATGTATAAGAATGCCCTGGGTACAGTTAATATTACCATACATATAATTCAATAGTTCAAATTTTAAAATTCATATATAAACCTAAATTCATTTTTCTCTATTTCTTTAATCATTAATTTGACCTATTGTCTCAGTCTTTCTGATACAGCTTTTTGTAAATACTGTATTATATCTTATCTATCTCTGAAAAGGTAAAGCTAAAACAAAGAATTTTTCTGTAGTCTTTTTCTTTTTTTAGAAGGACAGGCTAATTTTCTCTGAATTCCTACTGCATTAAAATGTGATATCAAGATGTAATAGATGCTGGTGCGACAGATTTGAAGGATTTTGAACTTGAATGCATTCTGATTGTTTTTCTTCCCTTGACAAAATTGCAAGAAAACTCTTCTCCTTATATAACACTGCTGTAGAAACAGAGCTGACTGGCTACAGAATTATATACAACTTGGCTTTCCCTGTGGGAGATGAATAATAATTGTTTTGTTTCCAGAGTATCACAAAGTCATATGAAATTTGCAGAGAATAATAAATAGAGCCTAGGCTTAGCTCCTGCCTCTGAATCACCAGCCAGATCAAATAAGCATTGGATGCTGTTATACAAAGTGAATGCAATGTTAAGTCTGCAGTTGAAATGAAAATATTTCACTTGCTAACATATTTCAAAATGACTTTTGAAAGAGATGCCTTGCTTTGCTTGATGATACTTTATTCACTATGCATTACAAATATTATTAATCAACAGGATTCTTTGTTGACATTTTCCTCCAAGGTTTAACCTTTGGCTAAAAAGAGCGTGTTTGAATTTACATTGTTAATGAGTTTCTATCGAAGTTAAGTGGTTCATGGAGTCTTAAAAATGTATGTTATTTTTGGCATGAGTAGTTCAAAATCCCTAGTGTGCGATATGTATATGTGTGATTGAGAGGTTGTTGATTTAATTTTTCAGATTGCATTTCAATGATGATTTCTGATTCTGAAATTCATGGGGTTTGAGTCTGGCATTAACATTTTACTCTCTTTGTGGCCTTGTAAAATTCATTAATAACAACTGGATATAATCAAATATAATAAATGACCCTGTCTGATAAAGATGTTATGAAAATTAAATGAGCTAGACCAAGCAAATGTCTTATATAGTGGCAGACACATATTGAATGTTTAAGAAGAATAACTGTTATTACTGAAAAGTTAATGTGTAATACAGTGAAAATAAGCGGGACAGGAAACGTGGACCTCCAGTAAGAACACTATTACTTAATAGCTCTGCAGCCTTGGAAAAGCACATAAACTCTCTGAATCCATTTTAGTAGCTATAAAATAAAGGTTTCCGTTATAACTAGCACATAAAATAAAAAACTGCCGTAAAGACAAAACAAAATAACATATATGACCATGTCACACAGCCAGATGAACTTTTATTTTAGGGTTTATTCATTTTATCATCTTCTTTCACGCACAGATTTCTTCTAGAATCATGAAATTAGTTGACATTCTCTCTATAAATCTGTATTTTAAAAAAAAACTCAGATTCAAACTGCTAGCAATTATATTCAGACTTTGCTTGTATATCAACATTTTCCACAGTTTGGGTTTTTTAGAAATGTGCTTTTCATTGCTATTTTACCTCATTCCTAACAGTTAACTATCAAACAAGTATTCAAAAAAGTTTATTTCTGCAAACATTCACTACAAGTCCCATATTGCTTTTATCCATTTGGAATACCCTGGTTATAAAATTTAGCACAGAGAAAGAGTGAAATTGGATGTACATATCAAGTAAGCTATTTTGGTCATGATGTCTCCCAGGAACAACTTGATATAGATTTGTAATCCATCTTTAAAACTGATGAACCTTGGGGACTGTAATGGAAATGAAATATTGAGGCACTGAAACTTTAACATGATTTAAATATCCAGATAGAATATACAAAAGTAGCTTGGAGGAAATAAAGAAACAAAAAAAGAAGGAAGGAATTGGTATTCGGTCTGATTTGTATTGCTGCAAAGAAACAAACTTTCACATACTGGACCAAAACATATATTACTGGCATATGAACTTCTATGTCCACTCAGTGTTGCTGGAAATATGCAAGTCAATTCAACTAAATGAATCTTTTGGTAGACTCCCAAATGCTCTGATTTTTTTTACACATTCCACCCCTCCTTTCTTTTTTTTTGGTGGACTTAAGAGGTGACTGGCAGCTCAGCTATCTCCATGGAGATTAATAGTATGTGATTTGAAACATGATTTCAAAGTAGGATAACGTGCCAGATTCAATGGTACTTAATTATAGGGTATGAACCAATTTTTGTCTCAAGCTGTAAATATTTGAGGATGAAATCTATAGAAAACAAAAACTGTATTATAAGAAAGCATAATTACATTTTAAATGTAAAGGATATTCAAAATGCCATTTCAGTGAGTTTAAGAAATAGCTACTATTTTCCAGTAGATGTTTCTGATTTTGAGGGGAGGGTGTGGATGGTAAGGAGGTCATTCTCCATAGTATTTTCACACAGTGTATGACAATTTCAGCCTATGCTGTCTTTTCAAGAGTGTTTATACAGTAAGCAACCTGTAAGTTGTGAACCCTGTAAGTGGTGAACACGTTTGTTTATTGACCAGGAAAATATAGATAACATCTTCCCCCTTCCAGTAAGACTGGGAAAAACGTAAGCTTGGGACTCCATACCTATGATGCAGTCTCATTGTACAGCATTCTCCTGGGCTATTTCTCATGGACTCCATAGACCTTCGGAGGCAGGAGTGCCTGATGAAAACATGAAGTTCATGCCTGAGAGTAAATCAAAAAGGCCTTTGTCTCTATCCCATGGGTCTCTTGCCTTCTGCCAGCATCTATGAAACTGGGGCAAGGTATCTCATTAGCTGAGAAATTGGGTAAAATCCAAGAACCTTCATCATTTTTGACAGGTTCATTTTGATCTAACAGTTATTTATCGAGAAATTAATGGACAAGTGACTGTGTTCAATGTTGCATGGAAATAAATGCAAAGAGATATGTGAGGCATCAGTTCGGTTCAGTCACTAAGTTGTGTCTGACTCTTTGTGAACCCATGGACTGCAGCACATCAGACTTCCCTGTCCATCACCAACTCCCAGATCTTACTCAAACTCATGTCCATGGAGTCAGTGATGCCATCCAACCATCTCATCCTCTGCTGTCTCCTTCTCTTGCCTTCAATCACTCCCAGCATCAGGGTCTTTTCTAGTGAGTCAGTTCTTTGCATCAGGGGGCCAAAGTATTGGAGTTTCAGCTTCAGCATCAGTCCTTCCAATGAATATTCAGGACTGATTTCCTTTAGAAGAGACTGGTTGGATCTCCATGCAGTACAGGAGACTCTCAAGAGTCTTCTCCAACATCACAGTTCAACAGCATCAGTTCTTTGATACTCAACTTTCTTTATAGTCCAACTCTTGCTTCCATACATGACCACTGGAAAAACCATAGCTTTGACTAGATGGACCTTTGTTGGCAAAGTAATATCTCTGCTTTTTAATATGCTATGTGGGTTGATCATAGCTTTTCTTCCAAGAAGCAAGCTTCTTTTAATTTCATGGCTGCAGCCACCATCTGCAGTGATTTTGGAGCCTCGAAAAATAAAGTATCTCACTGTTTCCATTATTTCCCCATCTATTTGCCATGAAGTGATGGGATCAGATGCCATGTTCTTAGTTTTCTGAATATTAAGTTTTAAGCCAGCATTTCTGCTCTCCTCCTTCACTTTCATTGACAGGCTCTTTAGTCCTTCACTTTCTGCTGATCAGGGTGGTGTCATCTGTTTATCTGAGATTATTGATATTTCTCCCAGCAATCTTGATTCCAGCTTGTGCTTCATCCAGCCTGGCATTTTGTATGATGTACTCTGCATATAAGTTAAATAAGCAGGGTGACAATATGCAGCCTTAAGATGCTCTTTTCGCAATTTGGAACCAGTCTCATATTAGTTAATCTAATTCAACTCAGTCATCTGGTCTGGACTATGCAGAATCAGAATTGCATAAAATCCATGTTACTGTCTGAATGACATGCCGTGGCTTAGCACTTAATTATAAGGGCAATTCTTTAGAGGATGAAAAAGCACCAAAATGTCAGCTTTCAGAAGTTCATCTTTATTTTAGTCTATCTGAGATGATAGAGACTTCTTTTTATGCCTCAAAGAAATGAATGTGAAGAGAGTGTCACAAGTTTTACTGTATTTAATTCAGCTTTCCCTAAGCCTAAAATGGAGACAACATTAATAAATACTGAACTCCCTGTCTCAGATCTGCCTGAAACAGATTTTTAAAAATTACATTTCATGCTGCAATCCAAGCAATGAGCTGCCACACTTATGATTAACAGAGCAGCATTCTTATAAAATAACTACAGTTCTAAAATAAAAGAATTGTGTTATACAGTGCTATGACATCAATATCAAAAAGAGGTACAATGTTGTTACAATATTAATAATAAATTATTAAGCTGTCAGTTCAATTCTGTGTCAGATTTTAAAAAGTATAAGTACTAATTGACATCAAAATTCAAAAGATAATTTTTACAAACTTGGAGTGGGATCACTGTTGTTTTGATGTAAGACTTTGAGAGGATATTCATAAAAACTCATTTGAGTAGCAATAAATTTTATAAATTGAAATCATACTCTTTGAAGTCCCAAACAAATGCATACGAAAATCCATCAAGGCTGCTAGTAATTTTAACATTGTTAAAGAATGTCTTCGGGAACATTTAAACATGATTTTAACTTTTAATTTCAATTTTTCTAAATATTCTAATAGTTACTGAAATTATTCTTAAGATATTTTCAAGTCTTTTTGAAAGTAAAAACTGACCTTTTCAGCCAGTGGGGGTGAAAAAATATTTTCTCAATAGCTGATCCAGAATTCTCCATTGAACAAGAACTGCATTTGTTTAGAAAATGATACCAAAGGAAAAAAGGTTAGTTAGGCTTTTGGTTTTTAGCTCATAGATTGGATGAGCTAAGGAGGAAGAAAATTGTTAAACTTTACAAATAAATGAAAATTGGAAGTAGAGATAGCACACAAAAAAGAAAAACGACAAGGAAAATATGAAAGAGCAGTCAAGTAAAGAGCAGTACACCAAAGCTGGAGTTGCAGAAATGGCTGAGGAACTGTTAGCTCGATCCCCAACGCTGATTCTGCAGTTTTCTAATTGCAAAGAGAAACTTCTCTCATCTTCCTTAATCTTCTGGAGTGAGTACAGTCTGTTGCTTACTCTCTCCTCTAAAAATAAGCCAGCAAAACTCAAAGTTAATCATCCTGATTCTTTTTCTGTGGCTTATTTGCCATCTTCTTGTCTCGTCACCTCTCCTTCTAACTAGTGGCTTTCAGATTTTAGCATTCATCAGAATTTCCTGGGGAACTTCTTAAAACAGAATTTTGGGATTCATTCCCAGACCTTTTGATTCAGCAGAGTATGGCCTGACATTGCTGGTTAGGGAAACATTTTGAGAATATCTGGCCTCACATTTTCTGGGCTATCACCCTCACTCATCCCTTACCTGGACAACAGCCTCCTAACTGATGTCTCTACTACACATCTACTCAATAGTCTGAATAATCTTCCAAAGAGTATAAATCTGATTGGGTAAATAAAACTTTCACAAAAATCATTTTCTGTCCACTTTATGTAAAATAAAGTCCAATCCTTTTCTCCCACATCCTGCACCTCAAATACATTATGGCTTATGGTTTCTTATTTAATATATAAGAAATATATAATCCTACTGTTTATAAATTATTAGAGCTATGATATAAAATAGCTTGTCTCTCCCACTTACATCCTTTTTTTTTCTTTCTTTTTAAATTTTTTTTTAAATTTTTTTACTTTACAATACTGTATTGGTTTTACCATACACCAACATGAATACACCACAGGTATACATGAGTTCCCAACCCTGAACCCCCCTCCCACCTCCCTCCCCATATCATCTCTCTGGGTCATCCCAGTGCACCAGCCCCAAGCATCCTGTATCCTGTATTGAACCTAGACTAGCGATTTGTTTCTTACATGATAGTATACATGTTTCAATGCCATTCTCCCAAATCATCCCACCCTCTCCCTCTCCCACAGAGGCCAAAAGTCTGTTCTTTACATCTGTGTCTCTTTTGCTGTCTCACATACAGAGTTATCATTACCATCTTTCTAAAGATGGTACATTCACCCTACATTGTGCATGGCTCATTTTGTAGGTTTTGTTAATATTTGTTAAAAGAATTAAAATGCCATATTGCTGTTGTAAATATTTTGCTTTAGGTGCTTAGTTATTTTTTACATTTTCCATGAAGATTTAGATTGCAAGAACTTCTATTTTATTTACTTTCTTATAGCCCAGCTCTGTCATTACTCAGCTTTCCTGTTTGGGGACAGTGGTGGCTCAGAGGTTAAATCGTCTGCCTCCAATGTGGGAGTCCTGGGTTTGATCCCTGGGTTGGGAAGATCCCCTGGAGAAGGAAATGGCAATCCACTTCAGCATTCTTGCCTGGAGAATCCCATGGATGGAGGAGCCTGGTGAGCTACAGTCACAGAGTCAGACACAACTGAGCGACTTCACTTTCACTTATTTTCTCTGTGTTTCAGTTTCCTTACCCATAAAACGGGGGCAATAATGCTATCCATGTCAAAGGTTGCTTTTAGAAACCAGTTTATCGTTACATATAGAGCACATGACACATGGTAAGTTCTCAATAAATGCTAATGTAATTTCATTATTATTTAAAATTGTTGTTATCATTGCTACCTCAGATGCTCCCACAGATTAGACTGTTCACCACCAACCAGAGGTCATTGTTGGCAAAGGGACTGGGAGGTGGAAGAATACTCAAAAGGAGTACCCTGATGAATGAAAATGAGGGTGTCATAAAGTTAGTCTCCAACCAGTAGGCAGAAATTTATATGTCTGGAATGTAGGGATTGTAGATGTGGACAAGCAGGCTCAGATAGCAAATGGTTTTGGAAAATGGAACTGTCTGGTATTTAAGCCCTGATTGTGGAGACTGGGAAATAGAACAAAGTACAACTTACTGAGCACCTGCTGCATGCCAGATAATTGCATTCATGTTGTCTAATTTCATACTTGTCAATATTTCTATTTTTATAGAATGTAAGGGAAGAGACAGAGATAGGTAACTTGTAAAACACTACGCAATTTAAAATCATAGACTCCGAATTCAGTCTTAGTTTTGTCTCAGTCCAAAGCTAATAACCTCTTTTTTTGTGTGTGTTTTATTTTTAATGACAATAAGCAATAAATTTGCAAGCATTTCTGATATACAAGTTAAATCTATTTACAGTGCAGAGGCTGCTTTCAATTTATATCAAAACTAAGAACCCTGCTTTTGGGAATGTGGTTTCCTGGAGCTAAGAATAACAAGATGGGAGACATAGGTGGCTAGGACCTTTGGGAAGTAGCGAAGAAGAAAAGTGTGTTGAGGTCAAAAGCAAGCAATCTTGTGATTTTAAAATGAACACTTCAGACCTGACACCATTCCCAAAGAGGAGTGACCTTGGCCCTTCCCTAAACTAGAAATCCTCATCTTCCACTAAGCCAAGAACACAATGGGACTCTGAAAAACCAAAGGTGAAAAGTGTGTTTGCAACAACTTAAAACTTCTAGAAGCACTAAAAATCATATGTCTCTCAGAGATACTCTAGTTCACCTGGCAGACATCAAATAAAAACTCACATCACTACCCAGTGTGAATCTCAGAATTTCTGATTCATTAAGTCTTAGGTGAAGTCAAAAAAACTGCACCTATAACAACTTCTGAGGCAATGCTGATGCTGCTGATCTTCGGCCATACTTTGAGAATCACCACTGCAGTCTAAACCACTCATTTCATATGGGAATAAAGTGAGATGAGAGTGTACCCAACGTTGCACAGAAAATGATGTTGGAAAAATAAAAAGAATAAAGGACCACTGAGATTTGTCTGAAGAGTTTATCTGGAGTCAGTCTTGTGATAACATGGTTGTCAGGCCCTAATTCATAGTTAAACTAAAAGGATATTCAGTCACTTTGGGACTAGGTAAACCACCAGGAAAAAGAAATCAACATAATACATTTGATGCCATTTTCTCATAAACACTAGCTCTCAATTTGAACATATTATAACAAATTCTATTAGCTCATTTTAAAGCTGTAATGAAAATGGGTGAAACAGATTTTATCTAGTTAGTCTTCAATCGCTGAAATTCATTAGAAGAAGTTAGGCTATTTAAATCATGGCGTAAATGCTATGTTCTCAAGGGAAAATTGATTTTATTTCCCAGGCCAAATCAGATGAATTGAATATAGTTGCCTAGGGTACTGTCTTGAAACTCATTTGGACGCTAAGCTGGGGCTTAGAGAAAAAGATAATTATCTGCCAAATGTAATGAAGAGAGAAGGAACACCAAGTATTATACATTGTCAAGTTCTGGGTTGTTACTGTCAATTGTGATGGCATGTGAAAAATGTTTACATGGCTCTAAATTTGTTGAATATTTATGCTACTAATTATGACCTTGGAAACATTCTCTATCACATATTGTTTAATGAAATATTGATTGATCCACCCAATAAAGTTCTACATCTGTGATGGTAGTCAGATGACACATAAATTTCATGACTCTGCTGTTCTCTGACTGTCCATGTAGTACAAACTCAGTCTTGTGACTCACTTGATGACTCATTCGGCAAACAAATGAGGTTAAATTGTGATTCTGACAGATTTTAAGAATGAATGCTATGCAATAATGCTAGTCAACTAGTCTATGATGATGACATGATTTTTGAGTCATATTCTTTTACTTGCAGCAAATATCTAGAAAGCCTAGGAAATGAAAAAGCAAAAAGGTACTGGCCCTAAAGGGCTATGTATTCGTTTTCTATTGATAGATAACAAATCACCACAAATTTAGCATCTTAAAATGAAGTACATTTATTCTCTCAGTTTTTGTGGGCCAGGAGTCCAGTCAATGCCAAACACAATTCAAGATTGCAATCTTCTCTGAGGCCCTAGGTTCTCTTCCAAGTTCATCAGTTGTTTGTGGAATTCAGTTTATTAGGGCTGTGGGTTGTCTCTTTAGAGTTCTTAGGTTCTCTTAGGTCCCTTTTCTCTTTTGTAGAGTAATGGAGTATCTTTTCTATCTCCTAATGGATGCTATCAATTCCTAGCCATATAGATGATATTCACGATGGGGAATCTTACTTTTTTGAAACCAGCAAGAGAATCTTTCCTATACTTTAAATCCCTTCTTTGCAGAAAGGGCCCAGTCCCTTTTAATGGCTCATCTGATTTGCTCAGACCTACGCAGAATAATCTCACTTTAATTAACTCAAAGTTAAGTGACTTGAGACCTTAATTACATATTTGAAATCCTTCAGTTTTTGTTATATAACATAGTCTCATCATGCAAGTGACGTTTATAATAAACAGTCCCTCAACACTCAAGGAGAAGAGATTACATGGCATGTGTGTGTAGCAGGGGGAGGGAATTTGGGATGTCATCTTAGAATTTGGATGACAGGCTACTATTTATATGATGTTTATTTTATATAATTTTCTGATTATAAAATATTGATATATATTTATTATGAAAATTTTGAAATAAAGAATAAAAAATATAAATTTTCTGTACTCACCAATTATGGGTAATTTGGTGATTCTTCTCTATTGTTTCTACTCCTGCACGTATGTATAAATGTTTTAAACTTTTAGACTTTCCTAAATAGACAATTTTGCATTTTCCTCACTTAAAATATTAAAAATACATTCCTACATCATTGACATTATTCAAAAAGCTTTTTCAGTGACTACATGATCTTTATCTATGGATGTATCATCTTCTATTTTACCACTCCCTTAGGTTTGTTCCATTATTTCCATATTTTAATGTTCCTCACAGTGACTAGCTTTATATGTTATTTTTGTTAGCATCTCTATCTTAGTCAGATAAAGCTTGTGGTAGAAGGCAATCATGGACTTAATATCTCATGCCTACCTCTATCCATGCCTTTGGTAGTACCCATCACTGATTCTGGGTCTGGACATTTGAAAACTTCAGCTAGTGAGACATTAGCAAAGCTGATTCAAGCAGAGTATAAAATTAATCCTTACACAAACCAACTTTCTCTCATGGACCTCTGCCACTACATGAAAATGTTTCCAGGCTAGACTATGAATGATGTGATTACCGTGAGAAAGTGAACTGAGTGTACCTAGCAAAGGTCACCCAAGATGAGGTATCCCCCACCCTACCACAAGGTAACTGCACACACCTGAGTGAATCTAGTCAAGGTCAGCTGAGCCTGACCTGAATCAGTAAATATAATGACTCACAAGGCATAATAGTCAGTTATTGTTTTGAACAACTAAATATTTGAGGTAGTTTGTTAACCAACTAAAATCTAACACACAGCTTTAGAAATGAACTGTAAAGGACATATTTAGAAGTATCAGAAAATTACCAAAGTGTGATTATTTAAACAAAGTAACATTTACAGTGATGCTGAAAAATAGTGAGGTGAAAACTGCTTTCATGGAAGGAAAGAAGCAGGCCCTTTTGTACAGACAAAAAGAATATCATTGAGAAGAAAGACAATTGAGCACATTGGCTTGAGACATACAAACAGCACAAAGACATGAAATGCTCTTTTCATTGTGAGTTTCAGAAGTTTTCTCTGAGCATGACAAGACCTAGACTAAGTTTCTATAAGTTACCACTGGGACAGCCTCTAAGGCATATAATGTTTTGTTAAAACCTTCTGAGGAAATAAACCTTTCACTGCTCACTGGCATGAATAATGCCCTGGTCAAACTGAAACCACACATAGACATTAGCTTGGCTTCCCTTCATTCCATTAACTCACTGAGGCAAGAACTTGGCTGCATTTAGACATGCTGCCGCTGCTGCTACGTAGTCGCTAAGTCGTGTCCACGTTCGACTCTTTGGCAATTGTAGCCCACCAGGCTTCTCTGTCCATGGGATTTCCCAGGCAAGAAAACTAAAGTGGGTTGCCATTTCCTACTGAAGTAGACTTCCTGACCCAGGGATCAAACTCGCCTCTCTTGCATCTCCTGAATTGGTAGGTGTATTCCTTAACACTGTGCCACCTGGGAAGCCCTTAGAATTACTTAGCAAAGATCACTAACTACAAACTACTTTTCCTTTCTTTACCTTTTTCACATTCTTCAGAAACTTCAGAAACAAAGGCCAAACAGTCTCTCAGGGGAACAAAGCACATGGAAATAAAATGTGCACAAATTTGGGGTCAAGTAATGGAATCTCTGACTATGCCAAAGCCTTTGACTGTGTGGATCACAATAAACTGTGGAAAATTCTGAAAGAGATGGAAATACCAGACCACCTAATCTGCCTCTTGAGAAATCTGTATGCAGGTCAGGAAGCAACAGTTAGAACTGAACATGGAACGACAGACTGGTTCCAAATAGGAAAAGGAGTACATCAAGGTTGTATATTGTCACTTTGCTTATTTAACTTCTATGCAGAGTACATCAAGAGAAACACTGGACCGGAAGAAGCACAAGCTGGAATCAAGATTGCCGAGAGAAATATCAATCACCCCAGATATGCAGATGACAACACCCTTATGGCAGAAAGTGAAGAACTAAAGAGCCTCTTGATGAAAGTGAAAGAGAAGAGTGAAAAAGTTGGCTTAAAGCTCAACATTCAGAAAACTAAGATCATGGCATCCAGTCCCATCACTTCATGGCAAATACATGGGAAAACAGTGGAAACAGTGAGAGACATTATTTTGGGGGGCTCCAAAATCACTGAAGATGGTGATTGCAGCCATGAAAAATGCTTACTCCTTGGAAGGAAAGTTATGACCAACCTAGACAGCATATCAAAAAGCAGAGACATTACTTTCTCAACAAAGGTCCGTCTAGTCAAGGCTATGGTTTTTCCAGTAGTGATGTATGGATATGAGAGTTGGATTATAAAGAAAGCTGAGCACAGAAAAATTGATGCTTTTGAATGTTGGTATTGGAGAAGACTCTTGAGAGTCCCTTGGACTGCAAGGAGATCCAACCAGTCCATTCTGAAGGAGATCAGTCCTGGGTGTTCATTGGAAAGACTGATGTTGAAGCTGAAACTGCAATACTTTGGCCATCTGAGGCAAAGAGCTGACTCATTTGAAAAGACCCTGATGCTGGGGAAGATTGAGGGTAGGAAGAGAAGGGATGACAGAGGATGAGATGGTTAGATGGCATCACTGACTCAATGAACATGAGTTTGGGTAAATTCCAGGAGTTGGTGATGGACAGGGAAGCCCAGCACACTGCAGTTCAGGGGGTCGCAAAGAGTTGGACACGACTGAGTAACTGAACTGAACTGAACTGAACTGAATGGAATCTCTTTGGTGGAGAGACGTATTCTCTACAGGATGCTACAAAGACAATGAAACAGTTTTATTTCAGGGATAATAGCATATGGAACCAATCACTAGCAAGAAGATTCATTCCATAAAGAAAATTCATCACCAATATCTATTTAGTCTATATATAAAAAATCTACTGAAATGTAAGTTTAATGTGAAATACAGTAAATTAATCAAAATTTCATAACACCATTGGTTTTACTACTAGCAATATTTGACAGGAGTGGAATTAAAAACAAACTAGGAGAGGAAATTATATATTTCATCATCATTAAGAGACTTCATTCAGCTAAACGAGTACCATATTTTTCCCTTGAAGGTTAGATTTTTTTTTTTTTTAATATTCTTTCCAGAGTCAGAGGGAATATAAAGCTTGGCAAAGAGGAGACAAACAGAAACAGGTTATTTACCTTCCTTTATTTTTTATGAATTTTGCCCAGGAAATACAAATTAGAGAGTCTTAAGCATTTGACTATGTCAAAGCCTTTGACTGTGTGGATCACAACAAACTGTGGAAAATTCTTAAAGAGATGGGAATACCAGACCACCCTATCTGCCTCCTGAGAAATCTGTATGCAGGTCAGGAAGCAACAGTTAGAACTGGACATGGAGCAACAGACTGGTTCCAAATCGGGAAAGGAGTATGTCAAGGCTGTATATTGTCACCCTGCTTATTTAACTTATATGCAGAGTACATCATGAGAAATGCTGGCCTAGGATGAAGCATAAGCTGGAATCAAGATTGCTGGGAGAAATATCAATAACTTCAGATATGCAGATGACACCATCCTTATGGCAGAAAAAATGAGGACGAACTAAAGAGCCTCTTGATGAAAATGAAAGAGGAGAGTGAAAAAGTTAGCTTAAAACTCAACATTCAGAAAGCTAAATCACAGCATCTGGTCCCATCACTTCATGGCAAATAGATGGCAATAGATACAGTGAGAGACATTAGTTTGGGGGGCTCCAAAATCACTACAGATGGTGACTGCAACCATGAAATTAAAAGAAAGTTGCTCCTTGGAAGAAAAGTATATTAAAAAGCATATTAAAAAGCAGAGATGTTACTTTGCCAACAAAGGTCCACCTAGTCAAAGCTATGGTTTTTCCAGCAATCATATAGGGATGTGAGAGCTGGACTATGAGGAGGGCTGAGTGCAGAAAAATTGATGCTTTTGAACTGTGGTGTTGGAGAGGACTCTTGAGTCCCTTGGACTGCAAGGAGATCCATCCAGTCTATCGTAAAGGAAATCAGTCCTGAATATTCATTGGAAGGACTGATGCTGAAGCTGAAACTCCAATATTTTGGCCACCTGATGAGAAGAGCTGACTCATTGGAAAGGACCCTGATGCTGGGAAAGATTGAGGCAGGAGGAGAAGGGGATGACAGAGGATGAGATGAGTGGATGGCATCACTGACTCAGTGGACATGGGTTTGGGTGGACTCCAGGAGTTGGTGATAGGTGCTACCATTCATGGGGTTGCAAAGAATTGAAGACGACTGAGCGGCTGAACTGAACTGAAGTGTTTGGTCCTCTGGACTTCATATTTTCAAAATATGATTATTTGAACAGAGTGATAATAATAAGACAGGTGAATGTAGATAAAATTATAGAAATGAAGAGTTGTGGCTTGCTAGTGCTTCCCTTCACATGTTAGCAGAAGGGCAAAGCAGTGATGTCATGGAAATTATTTTTCAGGAAAATCCCAATATTAACATGGTTTCTCAAAAGATTTTGCGATTTTTTTCTTTCTTATATTCTTCTGTATTTTTAAAAGATTTGTTCTCTCCCATTTTAAGAATTACTAAAGTTAGATGTTTTAATATCCACATAATTAGCATACATTTTTATCAATCTTTATAAACACTTTAATTGAGATCATTCAGCTCGTTTTTTTCCAGAGTGACTTCCAGAGAACCTTTAAGATATGCAACATGCACACTTACAAACACAAAGAATTGGGATGAAGTGAAGATAAATATGAGAAACTCTTTAGAGTGCAACCTCTTTCTTGGGAAATCATGGTACATGTTAACATATTGGAGAATACTAGAATCCCATTATTAAGGAAAACAAACAACATACCATGAAACCTATCATCACTACAGAATTTGTAACCATGTGTGTGTGTGCTTAGTCGCTCAGTCATGTCCAACTGTTTGCGACTCTGTGGACTGTAGCCCACCAGGCTCCTCTGTCCATGGGATTCTCCAGGCAAGAATACTGGCATGGGTTGCCATACCCTCCTCCAGGGGATCTTCCCTACCCAGGGATCAAACCCAGGGCTGCGACGTTTCAGGCATATTCTTTACTGTCTGAGCCACCAGGGAAGCCTCTTTATACCTCTGGGCACCCAAAAATAAAGGCTGCACATAAACAGTACTCTAGAAACTATAATGAAATGAAAATTAAAAAAAAAAAAAAAGAAATGTGAGCATCCAATAGGGGCAAAAAACAGGTGTATATAAGTGGCTCTTTCTAAAGTTTCCTATGTCTGTAAAATGTGGAAACAGAAATAAAACAGTCCCTTGACCCAGGTAAAAGGGCTCTGCTGGCTATTGTTCTAGAATTTCTTGTGGCTTTAAAGTTGATTTAGGAGCTGGGGAATTTAAAAGAAAGTCACATTTTATCATTCTACCACTCAATTATTTGTGTGTGACCTTGAGCAAATTAATCCTTCTGCTTCAGTCTCCTCCTCTATAAAATGAGAACACTGCAAAATTCATTGGATTGTGAGGATTAAAGAAGTTAATAAGTAACGGGTTTAGAGCAATATTTCTTGCATTAGCAATCTGTTGTTACATGTCATTATTTTCATTACTTTTACTTTCTCTGACAATTCATTTGCATACTTTGAAAATCGATTGACTTTGAAGCTTCATTGCTGTACAAATGTCTTCAATCAGGGATTTTAAATTTTGTGTTGGAATAACAAAAACAAAATGTTACATTTAAACTTTTTACACAGATTAAGGGGGCTCCTCAAGTGACTCAGTGGTAAAGAATCCACCTGCTAATGCAAGAGACACTGAAAATGCAAGTTTGATCCCTGGTTGTGAAGGTCCCCTAAAGTAAGAAATGGCAACCTACTCCAGGAATCTTGCAGGCAAAGCCCACTGACAGAGAACCTTGGTGGGCTACATTCCAGGGGGGTCACAAAGAGTCAGACATGACAGAAATTGAGCATACACCCACGTACACAGATTAAGGACCTCTACAAATATAGCAACAATATTTTCATCACCACTGTATCCTGCAAATTAGCAAAAATCTCACAAATAACAAAAAATTCATTGAACAAGTTGATTAATAAAGTTAGAAAAATAAGATACATAGAGTGATTCAAACACATATTAACTATAGTAATAACTACATTATGGTGGGACATTTCTGAACATTTCCTTATAATAAAACAACATATTTTAATTACTTACAACAGTAAAATGTATTTAAAGTTCTCAATTCAACTGAGAAGTCTGTGATCCTAACCTTTACCAGCCTTAAATTTCTGCTCTCATTGTAGTCAAATGGTGCCACATTCAACAAACCCAATTAGATGCAACATTTCACATTAGCCCTTAAAATAGACTGCCTGCGTGTCATTATCTCATAAATCGGAAGTTTGACCTAAAAGATCTCTCACAAATGTCCAAACTTTTCAGTAAAAATCTCACCATTCCAAACATACCCAATGAGATGCAAAGGGATTTACTTGAGAGGAAGAATTAGATATCAATTAATATAAATGTACTTCTAGGATCTAGTTATTATTTTGGAAAGGGAAAAATGAGGTTGTGGGAACTATTATGTAGGTGAATGTTAGAGGAGGTATTGTGATGTCAAGCCTAGAAGTGTTCTGCTTGGTCTTTCCATTCCAGGGATGAGATAGGCAATGAAATTGGGTATAAGGGGAAAGAAAGATGTCAAAAATAAGTACTGTTTTCCCAGTAGGATGGTTTTGTCATTGTGTATAAGGTGGTGGATATTCTTAAATGCAATTCTATTTTGTAGAAGAAAGTACCAATTATTAATGACAAATAAAATTTAGTTTGTCAAGTTAGAATTTATGGAATGAACAAATGATTATACAAATTCATGCCAAGTTCTGATTTTTCTGGTCAAAAATATTCTTTTACTTAGACATTGTGCTCAGTTCTTGCACTCACATTCCTTCCACCGTGTGATATAATATCAGAGCAGTTGACTTGCAGATAGAAAAGACAAGCTTCCTACACTGAATATTCTGATAAGCCTCTTGAGTTACTGGGTACAGGGGACAGAAGACAGGCTTCGATGAGACCACCAGGAAACACGCTTGAAAATATGGCTATTAAAACATGTTCCTAGGGATATAGGGTTGGGCTTCCCAGGTGGCGCTAGTGGTTAAAAATCCTGTTGCCAATGCAGAAGATATAAGAGATGCAGGTTCCATCTCTGGTTTGGAAAGATCCCCTGAAGGAGGACATGGCAACCACTCCAGTATTCTTGCCTCAGAAGCCTATGGACAGAGGAGCTTGGCAGGCTACAGTCCACACGGCTGCAGAGAGTCAGACACAACTGAAGTGACTGAGCAAGCATGCACACAGGGAGATAGGGTCAATCGAATATTGGACTTTCAGTGTCCTAATTGGAAAGATAAGCTAATCACTAGGACTGACATTTGAGGAATAATAAAGAGGATTTAAGGGGTCTTGTAGGATAGAGATATGAGTTGACAATTAATAAGCGAAGATTCTTTCAGGAAAAAAAAAAAGACGCATAAAGGGGACTGTGTGGATCAAAATAAACTGTGGAAAATTATGAAAGAGATGGGAATACCAGACCACCTCCACCATATAACATAGTTTGGTATATGAGAGTGATGGAAACATTTCTCCTTCTCACCCCACAAAATCTCTAAACATCCATTCCTTGTAAATGTTTCTGTAGCTAAAGTTAAATGGGAAGAGTCAAGTTCTACAATTTTATGAGAAGGAACAATCTTTCAAGACTATTTCAGTTCAGTTCAGTTGTTCAGTCGTGTCCGACTCTTTGCGACCCCATGAATCGCAGCACGCCAGGCCTCCCTGTCCATCACCATCTCCCGGAGTTCACCCAGACTTGCATCCATCGAGTCAGTGATGCCATCCAGCCATCTCATCCTCGGTCGTGCCCTTTTCCTCCTGCCTCCAATCGCTCTCAGCATCAGAGTCTTTTCCAGTGAGTCAACTCTCCACATGATGTGGCCAAAGTACTGGAGTTTCAGCTTTAGCATTATTCCTTCCAAAGAAATCCCAGGGTTGATATCCTTCAGAATGGACTGGTTGGGTCTCCTTGCAGTCCAAGGGATTTTCAAGAGTCTTCTCCAACACCACAGTTCAACAGCATCGATTCTTCAGTGCTCAGCTTTCTTCGCAATCCAACTCTCACATCCACACATGACTACTGGAAAAACCATAGCCTTGACTAGACAGAGATTTGTTGGCAAAGTAATGTCTCTGCTTTTGAATATGCTGTCTAGGTTGGTCATAATTTTCCTTCCAAGGAGTAAGCGTCTTTTAATTTCATGGCTGCAATCACCATATCAGTGATTTAGGAGCAAAAAAAAAAAATAAAGTCTGACATTGTTTCCACTTTTTCCCCATCTATTTCCCATGACCAGATGGGACCAGATGCCATGATAGTAGTTTTCTGAATGTTGAGCTTTAGGCCATCTTTTTCACTCTCCTCTTTCACTTTCATCAAGAGGCTTTTAGTTCCGATTCACTTTCTGCCATAAGGGTGGTGTTATCTGCATATCTGAGGTTATTGATATTTCTCCCAGCAATCTTGATTCCAGCTTGTGTTTCTTCCAGTCCAGTGTTTCTCATGATGTACTCTGCATATAAGTTAAATAAGCAGGGAGACAATATACAGCCTTGACGTACTCCTTTTCCTAGTTGGAACCAGTCTGTTGTTCCATGTTCAGTTCTAACTGTTGCTTCCTGACCTGCATACAGATTTTTCAAGAGGCAGGTCAGGTGGTCTGGTATTCCCATCTCTTTCAGAATTTTCCACAGTTGGTTGTGATCCACACAGTGAAAGGCTTTGGCATAGTCCATAAGGCAGAAATAGATGTTTTTCTGGAACTCTCTTGCTTTTTCCATGATCCAGCGGATGTTGGCAATTTGATCTCTGGTTCCTCTGTCTTTTCTAAAACCAGCTTGAACATCAGGGAGTTCACGGTTCATGTATTACTGAAGCCTGGCTTGGAGAATTTTGAACATTACTTTACTAGCATGTGAGATGAGTGCAACTGTATGGTAGTTTGAGCATTCTTTGGCATTGCCTTTCTTTGGGACTGAGATGAAAACTGACCTTTTCCAGTCCTGTGGCCACTGCTGAGTTTTCCAAATTTGCTGGTATATTGAGTGCAGCACTTTCATGGCATTATCTTTCAAGATTTGAAATAGCTCAACTGGAATTCCATCACTTCCACTAGCTTTGTTCATAGTGATGCTTTCTAAGGCCCACTTGACTTCACATTCCAGGATGTCTGGCTCTAGGTGAGTGATCACACCATCATGATTTTCTTGGTCATGAAGATCTTTTTTGTACAGTTCTTCTGTGTATTCTTGCCACCTCTTCTTAATATCTTCTGCTCCTGTTAGGTCCATACCATTTCTATCCTTTATTGAGCCCATCTTTGCATGCAATATTCCCTTGGTATCTCTAGTTTTCTTGAAGAGATGAGTCTTTCCCATTCTGTTGTTTTCCTCTATTTCTTTGCATTGATTGCTGAGGAAGGCTTTCTTATCTCTTCTTGCTATTCTCTGGAACTCTGCTTTCAGATGCTTATATCTTTCCTTTTCCCCTTTGCTTTTCACCTCTCTTCTTTTCACAGCTATTGGTAAGGCCTCCCCAGACAGTCATTTTGCTTTTTTGCATTTCTTTTCCATGGGGATGGTCTTGATCTCTGTCTCCTGTAAAACGTCAAGAATCTAAGTCCATAGTTCATCAGGCACTCTATCTATCAGATCTAGGCCCTTAAATCTATTTCTTACTTCCACTGTATAATCATAAGGGATTTGATTTAGGTCATACCTGAATGGTCTAGTGGTTTTCCCCTCTTTCTTCAATTTAAGTCTGAATTTGGCAATAAGGAGTTCATGATCTGAGCTACAGTCAGCTCCCGGTCTTGTTTTTGTTGACTGTATAGAGCTTCTCCATCTTTGGCTGCAAAGAATATAATCAATCTGATTTTGGTGTTGACCATCGGGTGATGTCCATGTGGAGTCATCTCTTTTGTTTTCAGAGGACGGTGTCTGCTATTGCCAGTGCGTTCTCTTGGCAAAACTCTATTAGCCTTTGCCCTGCTTCATTCTGTATTCCAAGGCCAAATTTGTCTGTTACTCCAGGTGTTTCTTGACTTCCTACTTTGGCATTCTAATCTCCTGTAATGAAAAAGTCATCTTTTCGGGGTGTTAGTTCTAAAAAGTCTTATAGGACTTCATAAAACCATTCAACTTCAGCTTATTCAGCATTACTGTTTGGGGCGTAGACTTGGATTACTGTGATATTGAATGGTTTGCCTTGGAAATGAACAGAGATCATTCTGTCGTTTTTGAGATTTCATCCAAGTACTGCATTTCAGACTCTTTTGTTGACCATGATGGCTACTCCATTTCAAAACTATTTATTATTATAATAAGTGAGTTTTATAAAACATTTAATACAAATACCTTTGAGGTAGATATTACTGTTCTTGTAATTCTCAAATTTATAGATATGGAAACAGAAATTTGACAAAGTGAAATCACTTGCTTAAAGACAAAAACAAATTTAAAACTTTGAATTCAGTTTGAATTCTATACCTGATACTTTTTCTAAGCATTGATGTTAAGACATATTATTGTTATTCACATAAACATAAGCATTTGGATATATATATTATTGAATATCATTTTAGGGGGTGAAAAGTAAGGTTAGCTTGTAAATTTGAAATATCTTGGCAGAAATATTCTAGTTGAAAAAAGAAAACAAAAATTATTTTGAGAGTAAATCATGTTTTAATTTTCTACCAGGATGTATCAGCTGAAAAGCACTGAATATTTTAGAGAATTATCAGGCTGGCTATTGACATTTGAGGGAGACAAAAAAAATTCAGCTGGAGATAATACCTATATAGGGTATGACCTATTTAAGTATCCATAACACCAAGAGACAAGCTCAAAGAGACAACAAAGGCATGGAGGAGTCAGGGAAGCCAGACTAACAGTGGGAGTGAAAATCACTCTTTCTTTAAACCCAGTGAGAGAAAAGAATCCTAATGGAAAAAGGATATTGCTTATGAAATGAATGTGGCCATAGCCACAAAACACTCCAGAGAAGAAAATCACAGGTTAACAAGTAAGGGTCACACATTTCCAGATTTCAGATATTAGCTGTGACTACAGACATATTCCAATTACTGAAAAAAGGTATTACATTGTACAGAATTTTTTATAAACAGACCCCAGGAAATATTTTCCAAAGGCACTGCCATGTTATCTGTTGAAAGGAGATTACAGCCTAGATATGATAAAAGGGTCATTTTGTCTTGTGTGAGGCCAAGGCTTGAGGGCAAGACAAGAAGGGGTCAGATTTAAGGACAGCAAAAATTTCAAATTGGGGTCACAATGACTAAAAGCCAGAGACATGCCTTAGGCAACAGAGAACTATAAGCTAGACCACGGAAAATCTCGGTCATTTTCAAAATGAAATGGTGGGAGGCTAGAGAGAGAGAAAAAAGATTACCTAACTTGTGAAATGTAGTCAAATACTCTAAACAATTCAACATACATCACCAAGACTGACTAGAAAAAGTTTGTGGAAATATGAACATGATAATGACTGAGCAAAATAAACGAACATGAACACAACAGTCTGGGGAATTTTCATTTGTTTTTTTGGTATACCAAATAGTGTGCACCTCATCAGCTGGCTAACCTGATTTATGTCTGCAGCTTCCAGTCAGGAAGAGAATGAAGCTAATTGCTCCCTGTTGGTAGTAAACTTGGAGTCAGTTCAAAATCTTCACTCTTTGTACGGCCTTCCTTAAAATTTCCAGAGCACCTTATCTTAATCTACTTTTGGCACTTAACACTGTAGGCTTTTTAGCATAGCACAAAAAGAGATAAAGCAGTTCTGCCTAACAAGATGCAGCTACATCCCTCAGAGATCAGCAAAATGTGGATTGTGGGCCCTGTCTGGCCAACTACCTGTTTTTATACAGTCTATGAGCTAAGAATAGTTTTTGCATTATTAAATGACTAGAAAAAATATATCAGAGGAAGAATCGTATTTGTGACATAAAAGTTATATAAAATTCAAGCTTTATATCCATAAATAAAATTGTATTAGGACATTAGCCACACATATTTGTTTCGGTACTTTCTATGGCTCTTTTCATGCTACAATGATAGAGTTAAATAGGTGCAACAGGAACTCTATGGCATATAAAGCCAAAAATACTTGCTAAGTAAATGTGTGTATTTTGAATGTCCTGAATTTATTGGGCTGCATTTACTTCATAAGCAGTGTCCTCTTCTATTGAGATTCCTCTTTGCTAATGTGATTTATCTTTGTTAAAAGATGATTTCCTGGAAATAAGATTTTTTCTTTCTGTCACAGATTTTGTTCCACATAGTAGGAATTTAATAAATGTTTATTAAATTAATAACTATCCCAAGCAATTTGACATTGTATATATCAATTTCCTATTATATGCATAATTCTGAATAAAGTATAGCTTTGGAAAGAGTAGGGCTTGCCTGGGGGCACAGTACTAAAGAATCCATTTGCCAATGAAGGAAATGCAAGAGACACAAATTCCCTTGGTTGGGAAGATCCCCTGGAGTAGGAAACAGCAACCTGCTCCAGTATTCTTGCCTACAAATTACATGGGCAGAGGAGACTGGGGGGCTATAGTCTAGGTTATCGCAGAGTCAGACATGACTGAGCAGTTAGCACTTGAATAGAGTGGGTTGACATGAAAGAAACTAATGACATTATTAGAACCTTGAGATTCATAATTTTATTAGGGGTCCAATACAGATTTAAGAGTGTCATCTACAGAATGATACAGAACTATATATTACTTAAGTAGCAAATAATTAGAGGCATGCATTCCAATATAGCAATTGTAGGCATCAATCATTATCATAATAGCTTAACTTTCTCAAGTGTTCATTATGTGCTTGGTTAAATCCTAGGTATGTGTTACCTAAATCTTCAACAAACGTATATGTATATACTATTACCATTTTCATTTTAAAGGTGATAAAGCCATAACATTTAGAGATCCGATAGAAATAGCTGGAAATTAAAGTCAAGAAACACAGTCTTTTTTTTTAAATTTCAGAAAAAGTGTAACTTGGTGCATAGTCTTGGCCAATTGGAACACATACTTAGTCGCTCAGTCATGTCCAACTTTTTACGATCCCCTCTGTCCATGGAATTCTCCAGGCAAAAATGCAGAAGTGGGTTGCCATTATCTCCTTCTGGAGATCTTCTCAACCCAGGGATCAAAGCCATGTCTCCTCTGCCAGTCTTGACCAATTTGGAATCTAAAAATGTTCCAAGCGAATTAAAGAGTAGATTAAATATAAAATTGAGAGATCTGGAAGATTTCCTGCAGAAGAATGTGAATAATATTTATAAGTGAAAAAAAAGAGAGAAGTCATTTCCAGTGAAAGGAGTTAATTGCAAGAACAAAGACTTGTAAGGGGTGTGATTGGACGCTGCTAACAATTCCTATCATAATAGGATTCTACTTTAATTAACTGAGGAATCAAAGGAGTAAATTTGCATATATAATTTAAGGACAGAATACTGCTCTCTTGATTTACCAAAGTTTCATTTGCTAAATTTCTGTTTCAAAAGAAATTTTTTTTTTCAAAAGGAAGAGTATCCTATATTTTTTTATTCCTCCAGGAATAATGCAGTCTATGAAAATACCAAAAGAGAAATCACTTTCCTCTATATATTTAGAATAAAGAATATAAAAGTAGATAATAAATGGCATATTGTCATCATTAAAATCAGCAGCAGGAGTTACAAGATTAATTTATGCAATCATGGGGCTGCTCAAGGTGTTTCAGAGTGAGAGCATATTTAAAACATCTATTCCTCAACTGAGAATGAAGCCAGTGTGCTCAACCTTACTCAGCCTCTCTTCATATGAAAAACAAAACCCACAGAGCTACTTTCTACTTCGAGTCTTTATCTCATTACAATTTACACTTCAAGGGACAAGGTGAAGAGAAAGGCAGTTATGATAATTACATCTTCTCACCCATGGTGTATTACCTTCTTTATATTTCAGTGGGCAATCTAATTCCATGATCAAAAAAAAAAAAAACATTCCTTGGTAAGTGAGAAACAAGATGATTTTCACAATTGTGTGATGCCATGGGAAACAGAGGCAACAAAAGCGATAGCTTATTGGTATGATGTCAAGTACTCAGAAGCACTGAAATCATTTTGTGACAAAAAGACATAATCCCATAAACTATGGAAAGAATAATTTCTACCCACTGCATGTAATTGTAATTAATGGGTTACACCTCTACATTGAGTCTGGTTACTGCGTAGTTATAAGTTTATCTCTCTTTCTCTATCTCTCTATCTCTTGCCAGATAGATCGTGGTATCTTTTAAAGAAGGAAACAAAATACAAGATGCTTCCTGTAAATTATTTTATTTAATCCTCGTACCATTATAAGAGCTTTAGGATCAGTAACTCAATTTTCTAAGACAAGAAAACTAAAGCTCAGAGAGATTAAAAGATTTGCCCATTCTGATATCACCAAAATGGTGATGTAGCTTGTTTCTTACTTTGCAGCCTTTCACAAGAAAAATAACCACTGTTAAAGAACAGGATATCATTGAGAGACTCCCAGACCATAGGGGTGAGGCTGAAGCACCCCCACCACCATACCGCAGGACAGAAACAGACCGCATTAGAAGGGGAGGAGAAGTAGCCACATGTTGACCATACTGTTGCTCCCCCCAGGGCCAGTGTGGTAACACATGGAGAGATCTCTTCTGAGCGTCCAGTTCCCCCAGTGGGAAAGCAAAACATAGAGGGAGGACAAGCAGCACCCCTCAGAACTGTGGGCTACTTGCTGGGGGCCTCTACTTTGGTCTTGCATCATGAGGTTAGAGGGAAGTCTGTGGGGCTCAACCCCTGGGATCTGCGATGATGAAGAGGGGAGGGGCTTGCAACAACCATCACAGGGATCTTGGCAGATCTTGGCAGACTGAGTTTATACCTGCAGATCCCAAGTTGTTTTCCCAACGAACAGCTCTGTTCACCTATAGAAGAAACTTGTGGGTACACTCTAACCGGAGGACTCCAAGGGGTACAAATCTGCCTGATACGGATCCTCAAAGGAGGAGTTTTGCTGGCTTTAGAGCCCAGGTTGCCTATTCCTGTGCAGGGAGCTAAATCACAGCCCCCCCCCCCCCCCTGTGGTGGAGAGTGTCTTCTGGCCCCCTCTAACCAGCAGGGCTGAAGACAATGTCTGCAATCTGTGCATTCTGGCAGCACTTGAGCCAAGAGGTGGGTGAGTAGAGCTGATAGTTTGCTGAGCAAAGCCAGTGGCTCTGTTCAGTCCAGAGACTTGGAGTGTGGGTTGGCTTGAGTTAGAGTTAAGACAACAAACAAAAATCTTTACTGGCTTTAGAGCTGCTTCTCCCACTGCCCCAGAACTGAAAACCTAAAGCCTAGTCCTACTCGTAACTGAATACAGGCTTCAGCCTGTTCTACCAGAGGACCTCACCAGAGCATGGCGGGAGGCAGCACAGCCTATTCAATGGCCCCATGTACAGTGGCATTCACACAGAGAACAAAGCTCATGGCTTCCCCCATCTGCAGAGCAAAACCTGTGGCCTCATCTAAGCAGGGAATTTAGTGCACACTCTGGCCTCATCCAGGTCCCCAGACAAAGAGCTATATAGGTCCCAGGTTCCATCCTGCTGCCCTATCAGAGCACATAAGTTAATTCATGGCCCTCTCATTACTGAATCCAGGGTCCAGTCCCAACCATGTCATAAGCTTCATCAGGAAAATAGGCAGCTACAGAGGCCACCCTATAGTCTCACTGGGACAGAGAACCAAGCCAGTAGTTCTATCCAACTGTTCTCAGCCCGTGGTATATCCCTCAATCCCCATCCTCAATGCATGTAAATGAAACCATTATACTGTATTGCTTCAACTTATATAGTGATACATGTCAATTATTTTGCAATAAAACTGGGGAAAATATTTTCCATTGTGATACAGATAATAAAAGACTGAGCCACAGTTGATACCCAAATCTGTCTCCAAAGACTTCAAGAACTTAAAGTTTGTTGATATATCCCACCCACAGAAATCCACTCAAGCCCATCATACTGTTTCACACATAGAGCTTTCTCTCAGTTAAATACTTGAAATGAATAACCAAGTTGTGACTGCATTCCATCATACATACTTTAGTATGAATAAATACTCAAAACTTCATTTCTACATGGACTAAGATCTTGAGGAAATCAAGAGAGGAGGATAATTTGATAAACAAGCTTCAATTACTATACAATATTCTTCCAAAGGTCACAGCAATATGTCAGTATTTTGAAAGTACTACACAGTTCAGTTCAGTCGCTCAGTCATGTCCGACTCTGCGACCCCATGAATCACAGCACGCCAGGCCTCCCTGTCGAGCACCAACTCCCAGAGTTCACCCAGATTCGCGTTGATCATAACTTTTCTTCAAGGGAGTAAGCATCCTTTAATTTCATGGCTGCAATCACCATCTGCAGTGATTTTGGAGCCCCCCAAAATAAAGTCTGACAGTTTCCACTGTTTCCCCATCTATTTCCCATGAAGTGATGGGACCGGATGCCATGATCTTCGTTTTCTGAATGTTGAGCGTTAAGCCAACTTTTTCGCTCTCCTCTTTCACTTTCATCAAGAGGCTTTTAGTTCCGATTCACTTTGTGCCATAAGGGTGGTGTCATCTGCATATCTGAGGTTATTGAGATTTCTCCCGGCAATCAAGATTCCAGCTTGTGTTTCCTCCAGTCCAGCATTTCTCATGATGTACTCTGCATATAAGTTAAATAAGCAGGGTGACAATATACAGCCTTGACGTACTCCTTTTCCTATGTGGAACCAGTCTGTTGTTCCATGTTCAGTTCTAACTGTTGCTTCCTGACCTGCATACAGATTTTTCAAGAGGCAGGTCAGGTGGTCTGGTATTCCCATCTCTTTCAGAATTTTCCACAGTTTATTGTGATCAACACAGTCAAAGGCTTTGGCATAGTCAATAGAGTAGAAATAGATGATTTCTGGAACTCTCTTGCTTTTTCCATGATCCAGCAGATGTTGGCAATTTGATCTCTGGTTCCTCTGTCTTTTCTAAAACCAGCTTGAACATCAGGGAGTTCACAGTTCACGTATTGCTGAAGTCTGGCTTGGAGAATTTTGAGCATTACTTTGCTAGCATGTGAGATGAGTGCAATTGTGTGGTAGTCTGAGCATTCTTTGGCATTGCCTTTCTTTGGGACTGGGATGAAAACTGACCTTTTCCAGTCCTGTGGCCACTGCTGAGTTTTCCAAATTTGCTGGTATACTGAGTGCAGCACTTTCACAGCATCATCTTTCAGGATTTGAAATAGCTCAACTGGAATCCCATCATCTCTACTAGCTTTGTTCGTAGTGATGCTTTCTAAGGCCCACTTGACTTCACATTCCAGGATGTCTGGCTCTAGATGAGTGATCACACCATCGTGATTATCTGGGTCGTGAAGATCTTTTTTGTACAGTTCTTCTGTGTATTCTTGCCATCTCTTCTTAATATCTTCTGCTTCTGTGAGGTCCATACCATTTCTGTCCTTTATTAAGCCCATCTTTGCATGAAATATTCCCTTGGTTACTCTAATTTTCTTGAAGAAATCTCTAGTCTTTCCCATTCTGTTCTTTTCCTCTATTCTTTGCATTGATTGCTGAAGAAGACTTTCTTATCTCTTCTTGCTATTCTTTGGAACTCTGCATTCAGGTACTTATATCTTTCCTTTTCTCCTTGGCTTTTCACCTCTCTTCTTTTCACAGCTATTTGTAAGGCCTTCCCAGACAGCCATTTTGCTTTTTTGCATTTCTTTTCCATGAGGATGGTTTTGATCCCTGTCTCCTGTACAATGTCATGAACCTCATTCCATAGTTCATCAGGCACTCTATCTATCAGATCTAGGTCCTTAAATCTATTTCTCACTTCCACTGTATAATGAGGCTGGCACACTAAGCGTGGCCGAGAGCTACCTCACGCCTGAGGTCAGGGCCAGCAGCCTACAGTGCCAGGCTGCGATGGCGCAGGAACAGCTGAGAAGAGCTACCCCACGTCCAAGGTCAGGGACGACGGCAGAGAGGAGCTACCCTGCGTCCAAGGTCAGGGGTGATGGCTGGGAAGAGATACCCCACATCAGAGGCCAGGGGCAGTGGCTGATGAGCCACCCCATGTCCGATGCCAGAGGCAGTGCCCGAGGCCAGGGGCGGTGGCCAGAAGGAGCAACCCCACACCCAAGGAGTGGTGGCTGTGCGGGCAAAGGAGGGCCTAGAGGAGCCATCCCATGCTGAAGGTAAGGAAGGGTGGCGGGAGGAGATACCCTTCATTCACTGTAAGGAGCAGCAGCTGCTCTTTGCTGGAGCAGCCGTGAAGAGATACCCCACGCCCAAGGTAAGAGAAACCCAAGTAAGATGGTAGGTGTTGCAAGAGGGCATCAGAGGGCAGACACACTGAAACCATACACACAGAAATCTAGTCAATCTAATCACACTATGTCCACAGCCTTGCCTAACTCAATGAAACTAAGCCATGCCTGTGGGGCAACCCAAGACGGGCAGGTCATGGTGGAGAGTTCTGACAGAATGTGGTCCACTGGAGAAGGGAATGGCAAACCGCTTCAGTATTCTCGCCTTGAGAACCCCATGAACAGTAGGAAAAGGCAAAATGATAGGATACTGAAAGAGGTACTCCCCAGGTCAGTAGGTGCCCAATATGCTACTGGAAATCAGTGGAGAAATAACTCCAGAAAGAATGAAGGGATGGAGCCAAAACCTGGAATGTCAGGTCAATGAATCAAAGCAAATTGGAAGTGGTCAAACAAGAGATGGCAAGAGTGAATGTCGACATTCTAGGAATCAACGAACTAAAATGGACTGGAATGGGTGAATTTAAATCAGATGACCATTATATTTACTACTGTGGGCAGGAATCCCTTAGAAGAAATGGAGTAGCCATCATGGTCAGTAAAGAGTCCGAAATGCAGTACTTGGATACAATCTCAAAAACGACAGAATGATCTCTGTTCGTCTCCAAGGCAAACCATTCAATATCACGGTAATCCAAGTCTATGCCCCAACCAGTAATGCTGAAGAAGCTGAAGTTGAATGGTTCTCTGAAGACCTACAAGACCTTTTAGAACTAACACCCAAAAAAGATGTCCTTTTCATTATAGAGGACTGGAATGCAAATATAGGGAGTCAAGAAACACCTGGAGTAACAGGCAAATTTGGCCTTGGAATGTGGAATGAAGCAGGGCAAAGGCTAATAGAGTTTTGCCAAAAGAATGCACTGGTCATAGCAAACACCCTCTTCCAACAACACAAGAGAAGACTCTACACATGGACATCACCAGATGATCAACACTGAAATCAGATTGATTATATTCTTTGCAGTCAAAGATGGAGAAGCTCTATACAGTCAACAAAAACAAGACCAGGAGCTGACTGTGGTTCAGATCATGAACTCCTTAAAGTATTACACAGATATGTATTATTATTAAAATCTTACCTTATGCTAGACTCTTGTGGGTTTGTGATTTTCAAAGATAAAAATTATTTAAAATTTTAGTTTAATACAACACTCTACTCACTTTAAGTCATATAGTCAAATTTGAGTGTCTATATAAGAAAATATGGGCTTCCTCAGTGGCTCAGCTGTAAGGAATCCTCCTGCAATGCAGAAGCTACAGGAGACCTGGGTTCAATTCCTGGGTGGGAAAGATCCCCTGGAAGAGAGTATGGCAACCCACTCCAGTATTCTTGCCTGGAGAATCCTGGTCAGAGGAGCCTGGTGGGCTGCAGTCTACAGGGTCGTAAAGAATTGGACCTGACTGAAGTGACTCAGCTAGGAAGCATAAGGAAACATATCTGTGTTTAAGGTTATCTGATGGTATAGCAACATTCTGACAATGGGACGTTAAAGCTATTATTTTAATCTTGTTCCCTAGATATTGATTTTAGTTCATTTTATTACCATATTTTCCTTTGTTTACTAAGATGCTTGTCTTTTCCTACAGAGGATAAAACACTAGAAGATATATATAAGCAATATTATTCCTTGTCATGACTTCACATCAGGAATACACATTTCAGTAATAGCAAGTGCTATTTATGATGCAACGCTTATGTCATTTACCTAGCCTTTGCAAACTGATATAAGCCTATTCAGCCATTCCCAATTTCCCTGAAGTTTTAGTAAATATACAGCGTTAGAGACAAGTGAATGGCTATATGTTTCTCCCACAGAAGCTTAACCAATACGTGTTATATTCTGATAAAAGCTAGTTTCAGATCAATTCTACCACATCACATATAAATTTGCAAGCAGGCATAAAAAGTGGTCATATGATATTTTTGGTCAAATCAGTAAAGTCCTTGCACTTTGACCTGTTAGTCTGATTCTTCAAATGAGAGTTTATTTTGAGGTTGTTGAATATCCCCAAATATTGCTAGACAATCTATAAAAGGTTGATTAGAAAACACCTGGGTAAGCAAAAACACCACCTTGATGGATCTTAGAAGGGTCTCTAAAGTAAGAAGTCAGAAGTGACAGGTTATAGGGTTTTATCATCTGGGTTCAAGTTTTCTGAAGCAGATTTTTAATGGTATAAAATTGACTGGTTTTGAGCAAAGTAGTTGTTGACCTCGTAACTGAGGATTGGTAGACAATAGAGAAGGGAAGATCTTCAAGCAAGTCATGACCAGTAAATTGTGGCTTGATAAACAAGATATTTGCCTCAGTGTACAGATTTTTGGAGGCTTTCCCAGGTGGTGCTAGTGGTAAAGAACCCGTCTGTCAATGCCAACGCAGTAGATGTAAGTTTCAGTCCCTGGGTCAGGAAGATTCCTTGAAGAAGGAAATGGTAACCCACTCCAGTATTCTTGTGTGGAAAATCCTATGGACAGAGAAACCTGGCAGGCTACAGTCCATGGGGTTGCAAAGAGTCAGAAAGGAGTTTGTGACTAACCAACAATGATTAAGTATTTAAGTTCTTTGAAAGGCTGAGTGAATTCCTAATGTCAATTACTCATTTGAACGATTACCCTATGAGTATAATTAAAGTTTATTCACACATACATCCATTGATATCACTGAGTATTTAAAATTATTTATAGTAAATATGACACTTGCAAGTATACAAAAGTAGAAGTACAGGAAGGAGTATAACATCAAAAAAAAATTACAAATACAGATCCTGCTGATAATGAGTAAACAGAATCATCCTTAACTATTTTACTATGCTATTTTTGCAGGAGAACATAAGAAAATATTTACCTCCAAACTGTAAAACTTTGCATTACATATATAATTGTACAAGACATTTTTCTTCTGATTTGTAATTATTTTAGTTTTCAAGATTTTTATTATTAATATTTTCAAAATACAAGAGTTAAAGGAAATTTTACTATTCCATACTCACAGCCTAGGTTCAACAATGATCAATACTTTGCCATATTTGCTATATTTATATATTTTCTACCATCTACCTAAATTTTACTGAACACTTTCAGAGTGTTTCAGATATCGTAACACTTAAGCTTTAAATAGTCAACCATGTGAAGACCAAGGACATTCTCTAGCAAAACCTTCAGAAAATAAAACTCCATACCCAAGTTATTATCAAATTTTAACATAAATATTCAAATCATATTCTATGTTAATTAAAATATAGAATTTAAACAAATTCCAACTTAATTGTTATACAGCATTCCAAATCAGTACCTACCCATTGCAATATTATAATAACTTCTATGTGTGAGTTTTAAAGGAAGAATTTTTTACAATATTTAATCTTAAAGAAATGTATTTGAAAAGTTAAATCAATGTACTTTTGCATGGAAATAAGATTATAATTTTCATGACATTTCACAGAAAATGGAATTCTGCAAAGTATCAGTGTGAAGATCATTAGAATATATTCTAGACTCCCATTTCAGAATATTTTGTATGACTCTATGCTGCAGTTAATCAATACATTTTTTTAATTTGAGGTAATTAAAAGATAACAACTCATTTTACTTTATGTAGTATTGCTTAACTTATATTAATAATTGTGCTAACAACCAAATGCCTTAGTTGAAAAAAGCTTATTCTCAAGTCATCCTCTTCTCTTAGCAGTGTCACACCAGGCCTCACAATCCCTACGGAGAGTGCCAAGCTACCGCCTTAAGATCTCCAAATTGATTTTTTTAATGGGTCTTCTGTGTTGAAGCAAGAGATAAGAGATATTCACTCTTGAGTATATTTCCTCCTGAGTTTTATCTTCACAAGGGTCTTATTATAGTAAATGAAGGGGGAAAAAATCACCCTAATAATATGTACTTGTTAATTTTAAAGACAAATAACTTTAACCTCATACTTCCTTTATAGGAACCCTGCACATTCCCCCAAAAAATTTGAATGTAAACCCAGCCATTGATCCCAATTAGCTCTCTTGCCATCAAAAATATATGATTATTTTCAAAGAATGTATTTAAATGATCTGTGGATTAACTTGTTTCTGACTTTTATTTATGCAATATGTTAAGTAGAAAAACAATGTTGACTTGAAGTAAAAATGAAAGGAACATTATCAATTATGATGATTTAATAGCAGAATATTATCAACTGAGATTGGCATTATCCAGTTCTGTATATTCAGATATGAAGAAGCTATTTTAAGAAAATGAAATTCTTTTTGCAAAGTAAACTCACATCTTTCCAACTCTTGGGGGAAAAAAAAAAGGCCAAACATAGTATGTAAAAGAGGAGTTGGGACTACCATGCAAATAGGAATCATGATGCTACGGCCTTCTGAAGGTTGTTGAAAAGTGAAAACAATCTGAAAATATCCATTGAAAGGACATATGGCCTGGGTGAGCTGAGCCAAAGGAACAGGTAGCATAGCTCTTCAGCCAATTGCTTGAGTGATCACACAACAACAAACAATAATTTGCCATCAGGCATGCATCATCACTTCCTCTATTTCACACCCTGGCCCAAGGCACCTTCTCAAAAGATTTCCTTGAAAGCTCTTGTTTCTTATGAAAGAAATCATTGTAGTTGCATCCAGCTACTTGGGGTCCCAAAGAGTCCGTCGCGACTGAGCGAATTCACTTTCACTTTTCCCTTTCATGCATTGGAGAAGGAAATGGCAACCCACTCTAGTGTTCTTGCCTGGAGAATCCCAGGGACGGGGGAGCCTGGTGGGCTGCCATCTATGGGGTCGCACAGAGTTGGGCACAACTGAAGTGACTTAGCAGCAGCAGCAACAGTTGCTGCTTCATGCTTTAAAGCATATTTTGAAATTACACACACCTGAGAATAGCAGGAAGCTGAAAAAATACCTAGTTTCATGCTTTGCTTCTTTAATCTGCTACAGTAAAAATACATAAGACTTCTTGTTTTAAATATATATTGTCAACAGGAAAAATAAACCATTCTGATTTTATTAGCTGTGATATTTAAAAATATTAATTGATCAAAAGTACTTTAATTTAAAATATGAAGTTATAAAAGGGATTACCTACAGTGTAGAGCATGACACTGGAGTCCAAAATATTTGTGCTCAAATCTGTATCTACCCACGTTGCTGTATAATTGTGAACAATTTATGTAAATCTCAGTTTCTTCAATGGAACACTGAAGTCATTAGAATCTATCTCATGAATTATCGAGAGGATTCACTTAAAAATTTAGTAAAGGTATTAGGAAATGATCTGGCATCTGTCATTGTTTTAATCTTATTATTATATTTTAGTTTGATCAGTGTAACCAGAAACACTGTTACCAGTATTATTTCTATGAATGTCCAATAGACTTCACTCTTTATTGAACTGTAGTGCAGGAACTGATCTAAGTTTCTATGTATAACATTTTTTCAAGCTATCGTTGCCTCCTAAATTTCTAGATTTATAATATATTTGATTTCAAGAAAATGATATTCCATTTTGTGGCAGTCTCCTTTCTGATTTTTCAGTCTCATTTCTCTTTTCTGTACACATGGCTGATTGTATTCAGTATCCTTAGCAGGCAGGTTTGACAATGTAGCTGACTTAAAGTTTATGGAGCACAAACAACACATATCACATTTAGGCCAGGCCCCTAAAGCCCTCTCACCATAATCCTCTAGGTTTTTCCCACTCTATTTTCTTCATTCAGAAGAGCAAGGCAACACTAGAAACCACATTTTCAATATAGAAAGCGCACAAGGTGGAAGAGGTTAGGGTCTCTACATCATGTCTTAACAGAGGACAGTCTACCTACCAGATCCACTTGTTTGGACTTACATGATTGAAAAATAAACTTCAGTTACATTTAGCCTCTGATAATGTGGGATGTAACTATTACAGCAGCTTTTATTACCCTAACTAAAATATTGTTCATGGTGGCAAAATCTTACATACGTGCTCAAAATTTCAAAGTCAGAACAAATACTCAAATTATCTCTAGTCTTACAAAGCTTGTAATATCAAGTATTTAGAAACTAATTGCTATCAATAAAAGGACAGAAATTTCTTGTCTCTTTTTCTAGACATTAAAATTTTATTTCTCTGTGGGGCTTATCTAGCTTATGACTGGATCTTTTCCACTATCATTTCTTAAGGATAATCAGAAGCTGATCTGTAAGTGACATCTGAAGCAGAATTCATATTCTGTGAAACATGAATCTTTCATTAAGTTTGATCTGTGTGGACAAAATGGAATCATGGAAAGCATATGGGGCTTAGAATTAGTCACACCTAGGTTTAAATCCCAGGTCTAATATATTATTTTTCTCTTTAAGCTATTGGGCAAGTTAACTTAAATTCAGGTAACCAGTCTATAAAATGGTAGTAATCAATTTAGCAACATTAAAGAATAATTATAAAATTTAATGTATACATATATAATATATAGTTATAAGCTGTAGTTATATCTATGCTCATGAAATATGGCATAGAAAGAGGAAAGGAATTAACTTACTGAGCATGTCCCGTGTCAGGCACTATAAGTATCTTTTACGATGGATATTAATATATCTAATCCCCTGGAATAGGATATAGTACCCACTTAAGAATTCTGGCCTGGTGGGCTACAGTACATGGGGTTGCAAAGAGTCAGATATGATTGAGCACATTGCCTCCTCTCTACTTTATTTAATAACCCCTATAACCCTATACTAGTTTATCCTTCACATATGACAGGTAAAATGGGGGCTAATATAATGACTAAAAATGATTAATGATGGAAAGCCTTAATGATGAAGGTCAGGTAGGTTATGGCTAGGAAACAGGACAGTCACTAACCTCTTCAGCATGAAGCACAAGTACAGATGGAAAAATCCATGCCTCAGAAGGAGGATCACAAGCGAAAGTTCAAAGAAAGATCTGCAAAGTTGTCTTACTCTTCTAACCAGCTGACTGAATAAAGCCATGGTGTCTGACTTATACCTACTGCTTAATCTTACCTGAGTTCTTCTTGGCAAACTCTAACTTGGAACTGCACCCCAAAGAGAATTCTGAGGGAGGAAATTCCCAGCTTTAGTTAGAATGGAAAAGTGTTGATGCTGAGCAAGCAACAGACAATCCAGCAGGCTTAGACAGTGTTGTCCCCATAATTTAGGAAAAGAAGTAATCATAGTAACCACAACAACAATGTGTCTGGCATTAACTGTGTTCCAACAACACTTCATAAAGTGGTTACATCTACATGCACTTAACAGTCACAAGCTGTTTCTGTTTTACATATTAGGATATAAGAGTGAGCAAGTTGAAGCAACTTGAACAAGAATTAAAACTGCTAAGAAGCAGAGTCAAGATTCAACCCCATTATTTCTGATGTTAGAGGTTGAGGCTTTTAAAAATGAAACCAGGAATAAAATTTTGATATGTTTAATTGCAAAGCCTATGCCATTGACATCTTTATCACTTTTGTGGTACAAAACTTCGAGTTATTTCCCTCAAGTTAATTGCTTAAGATCAAGACAGATAATACAGCAATATACTAATACACTGTAATAGAGCTGTAAAATTACATAAATATGTTTAAAATTGTTGGAATATATGAGAGTCAGCTAAATTTCAATAAAAAATAACTACAATAAGATGTATAACTAGAAATTAGGGACTTCCTGTCAGTCAAGTGGTTAAGACTCTGTGCTTCCACTGCAGAAGCGCAATGGCATAGTCAGGGAACAAAGAGCCCACATGCTGTGTGGAACAGACAAAAAAACAGTAAAAAAATAAAGTTGGATATTTATCCTCTACTAAAACACAAAACTCTTATGGCAGAAAGTGAAGAGGAACTAAAAAGCCTCTTGATGAAAGTGAAAGAGGAGAGTGAAAAAGTTCGCTTAAAGCTCAACATTCAGAAAACAAAGATCATGGCATCTGGTCCCATCACTTCATGGGAAATAGATGGGGAAACAGTAGAAACATTTTGGGGCTCCAAAATCACTGCAGATAGTGATTGCAGCCATGAAATTAAAAGACGCGTACTCCTTAGAAGAAAAGTTATGACCAACCTAGATAGCATATTCAAAAGCAGATACATTACTTTGCCAAGTCTAGTCAAGGCTATGGTTTTTCCAGTGGTCATGTATGGATGTGAGAGTTGGACTGTGAAGAAAGCTGAGTGCAGAAGAATTGATGCTTTTGAAGTGTGATGTTGGAGAAGACTCTTGAGGGTCCCTTGGACTGCAAGGAGGTCCAACCAATCCATTCTAAAGGAGATCAGCCCTGGGTGTTCATTGGAAGGAATGATGCTAAAGCTGAAACTCCAGTACTTTGGCCACCTCATGCAAAGAGTTGACTCATTGGTAAAGACTCTAATGCTGGGAGGGATTGGGGGCAAGAGGAAAAGGGAACGACAGAGGATGAGATGGCTGGATGGCATCACCGACTCAATGGACGTGAGTCTGAGTGAACTCTGGGAGACGGTGATGGACAGGGAGGCCTGGCGTGCTGCGATTCATGGAGCTGCAAAGAGTCGGACACGACTGAGCGACTGAACTGACTGAACTGAAAACACCAAAATAAAAAACACCAAAAAGCCAACCAAAAAACAACAACAAAAAGACACATAACTAGAAATTAATAATATGATCATTATGGACTTAACTGCATCTCCCCCCTTCCCCAAATTTATGTTGAAACCTGGCTCTCCCAATGTGACTGTATTTGGAAATAGGCCCTTTAAAGAGGTAATAAAGAATGAATTAATTTGAACGGTGAGACTCTAATTCAGTTATTACTGGGGTTATTATACAGTGAGGAAAAGACAGAAATGTGCACACACACACACACAGAAAAGTTCCTAAGGACAGGGTAAGAAGCACGAAGATAGCTGTCTTCAAGCCAAGGAAGGCACGTCAATGGAAACTAAACCAGTCAGCACCTCGATCTTGCTCTTCAAGCTTCCAGAAATGTGAGAAGTAAAAGTCTGCTGTTTAAGTTGTCTAGTCTTATAGTATCTTATTACGGCAGCCCTAGCTCTAGCCCCAGTGTAAGGATCTTTACATAACATAATAAGAGAGAGGATGGATCCACCTGTGCATTGGTGTGATGAGAAGTACTTTAAATTTCACAAAAAGTGTACCTGTTTACTTTATATAATAGCTGTATCAATCAGATTTCCTAGGTAACAGAAATCAATCTGTCTAGTTAAAGCAGAAGAGGGTATACATGAAAACAAACAAACAGAAAAAAACTGCTGCTAAAATCATACATAATGATGAAAGATGGAATGTTTTACTCTAAGATTCACAACAGTACAATTTCTATTCTCAGAACTTCTACCCAGCATATTATTGTGTATTATAACTAGTGCAACCAGGAGAAGGCAATGGCACCCCACTCCAGTATTCTTGCCTGGAAAATCCTATGGGCGGAGGAGCCTGCCTGCTAGGCTGCCGTCCATGCGGTCGCTAAGAGTCAGACACGACTGAGTGGCTTCCCTTTCACTTTTCACTTTCATGCATTGGACAAAGAAATGGCAACCCACTCCAGTGTTTTTGCCTCGAGAACCCCAGGGACAGGGGAGCCTGGTGGGCTGCCGTCTGTGGGGTCGCACAGAGTCAGACATGACTGAAGCGACTTAGCAGCAGCAGCAGCATAACTAGTACAAAGAGGTAAGAAAGAGAAATAAAAAGCTACCAGATGAGACGAGGGAAAGTGAAATTATTCTTACTCACAAATGAAATGATCTGTCTTGTGGAAATCTAAAGGAGTCAACAACAACAGAGAATAGTAAAACCAGTGGATTTACCTTATTTTCATGATACAAGATCACTATTAAAAATTGTTTTGTTTTGGTCTTATATATAAATAACAAACAAATGGAGTTGATATTAAGATATGAGAAACAATAGTACCAAAATATGAATTATTTAGGGATAAATCAGACCAAAGATCTATAAAACCTGTAAATGAAAACTACAAGTATGGCTAGAAGAAATTTCAGGAGCATGTAAACAGAGACTAACCATGTTCATGGTAGGAAGACAATACCTTTAAATGACAACTGCCCTGAAGCTGATCTATAGATAGGTTAAATGTAATCTTTATCAAAACCCAGCAGACTTTGTGTGAGTATGCATATGATGTGTATGAAAAGCGACAATCTTAAACTCATATGAACATGAGAAGGACCTAAAATAGCCAAAATAACTTTGAAATAGAATTAAAAAAAAAAATTCAGGGAATAAACACTCCACAATTCTAAGATTTATCACAAAGCTACAATAATCAAGACAGTGTGGCAATGACACAAAGTTAGAAAGATCAATAAAAGAAGCAGAATAGAGTTTGGAAATGACTGATACATACATATACAACTTATTTTCAAGAAAGGTAAAAAGGAGATAGTTGGAGAAAGAGGGTCTTGATTTTCTTTTTTTTAAACAAAGGATTCAGAAACACTTTCAAATTTATCCCTAACATATACACAAAAAATAAATGAAGATAAATTATAGAATTTTATATCTTATGTGTTAGATATATTTGTGTTTTAATAACTATTAGACTGGATAGCACTTAGATTAACTGTAAACAACTTTATCCTTTCAATTCCTGGTATTAAGCTATCTTAGGAGAGGCAGAAGAACCAGAGATCAAATTGCCAACATCCCTTGGATCATAGAAAAAACAAGAGAGTTCCAGAAAAACATCTACTTCTGCTTTATTGACTATGGCAATGCCTTTGACTGTGTGGGTCACAACAAACTGGAAAATTCTTAAAGAAATGGGAATACCAGACCACCTGATCTGCCTCCTGAGAAATCTGTATGCAGGTCAAGCTGCAACAGTTAGAACTGGACATGGAACAACATATGGGTTCCAAGTCAGGAAAGGAGTATGTCAAGGCTGTATATTGTCACCCTGCTTATTTAACTTCTATGCAGAGTACATCATGTGAAATGTCAGGCTGGATGAAGTACAAGCTGGAATCAAGATTGCTGGGAGAAATATCAATAACCTCAGATATGCAGATGACATCACCCTAATGGCAGAAAGTGAAGAAGAACTAAGTAGCCTCTTGATGAAAGTGAAAGATGAGAGTGAGAAAGCTGGATTAAAACTCAACATTCAGAAAACTAAGATCATGGTATCTGGTCCCATCACTTCATGGGAAATAGATGGGGAAACAGTGAGAAACTTTACTTGGGGGGCTCCAAAATCACTGCAGATGGTGATTGCAGCCATGAAATTAAAAGATGCTTGCTCCTTGGAAGAAAAGTTATGACCAACCTAGACAGCATATTGAAAGCAGAGATATTACTTTGCCAACAAAGGTCCATCTATTCAAGGCTATGGTGCGGGGGACTGCCCGTGAAGGGTTAAGTCTTGGGAGCTGCTCGGCATTATGCAGAGCCTTAGGCATGTTCCTAAGCTCCCTGTCCCGCCCCCCTGAAGAATTTATTACCCTTAAGGCTCCAGGACATTTGGTTCTTGCAACATTTCATAGAAGATAGATTATCTTATTGATAGAAGATAGATTATCTTATTGTGATCTGTACACAATGGTAAGGGTCTTGTGATTGTATTTGGAGATTAAGAACAATCTTGTGAATGTCAGAAGTCACGTACTTTATCCTATATATACTGCAGCACAATAAAGGAAGGCATCAGCCATTTTGGTCTGATCCTCTCAACCCCATCTTTTGTCTCTCTCTTATTTTTCTTAGTGGGGACGCTCCGTTCTCTCCCTGTGCAGGTGCGACTCTTGCTTGTGCTGGCCGCGGAAGGTGGCGCCCAACGTGGGGCTCGATTTCGACAGTTTTCCTCGCCACTACTCTTATTAGCTGAAAAGAGTGAGTATATACGTATACAAGTGAATTAAAATTGAGGAGGAGTAGTAAGGTATATAGTTGAGAGTATAAATATGGGACAGACGCATAGTCGTCAATTGTTTGTACATATGTTATCTGTAATGTTGAAACATCGGGGAATTACTGTTTCCAAACCTAAATTAATCAATTTTCTTTCATTTATTGAGGAAGTTTGCCCTTGGTTCCCCAGAGAAGGCACAGTAAATTTAGAAACATGGAAAAAGGTAGGGGAACAAATTCGGGCTCATTATACTCTGCATGGCCCTGAAAAAGTCCCTGTTGAAACTTTATCCTTTTGGACACTAATTCGTGATTGTCTGGACTTTGATAATGATGTATTAAAACGTTTAGAAAATTTACTGAAACAGGAAGAAAATCCTCTCCATGTTCCTGATTCGGAACCCAGGTATGCTGTTCCCAAGGGAGTTGAAGGCGACCCTCCGTTTTCTAAATTATCGCGTCCTTCAGATAATGATGATTCACTTTCATCCACAGATGAGGCGGAATTAGACGAAGAAGCTGCTAAATACCATCAAGAAGATTGGGTTTTTTTAGCACAAGAAAAGGGGGCGTCAACATCTAAAGATGATTGAATGTTTAAAAAACCTCACTGTTGCTTTACAGAGTTCAGGAAGTAAGCTTCCCATTAGCAACTCTAAATCTCCTTCTGCTCCGCCTCTGCCCCCTGCCTATGCTCCTTCCATTATAGCAGGTCTCGATCCCCCTCCGGGGGCTCCTCCTCCTCCTCCATCTGAGATTGTGTCTCCGCTGCAGAAGGCATTGAAACAAGCACAACGACTTGGTGAGGTCGTCTCCAATTTTTCTCTTGCTTTTCCTGTCTTTGAAAATAACAACCAGCGTTTTTATGAAGCGCTGCCTTTCAAACAATTAAAAGAGTTAAAGATTGCTTGCTCACAATACGGTCCTACCGCTCCATTCACTGTTGCTATGATAGAAAATTTGGGTACTCAAAATCTACCCCCAAATGATTGGAAACAAATAGCTAGGGCCTGTCTTTCGGGGGGAGATTATTTACTATGGAAATCTGAATATGCTGAACAGTGTACTCGTATAGCCGATGTCAATCGGCAACAAGGTATACAGACTTCCTACGAAATGTTGACTGGTGAAGGTGCTTTCCAGGCTACTAATACTCAACTCAACTTTTTACCTGGTACATATGCACAAATATCAAATGCAGCTCGACAGGCATGGAAAAAACTTCCTAGCTCCAGTATTAAGACAGAAGATCTCTCAAAAGTCCGACAGGGACCTGATGAGCCTTATCAGGACTTCGTGGCACGGCTCTTAGATGCTATAGGTAAGATAATGTCAGATGAAAAGGCTGGGATAGTATTCGCAAAACAATTGGCTTTTGAAAACGCTAACTCTGCCTGTCAAGCTGCTTTACGACCTTATAGAAAAAAGGGAGATCTGTCTGATTTTATTCGCATTTGTGCTGATATTGGACCCTCCTACATGCAAGGTATTGCTATGGCAGCGGCATTACAAGGAAAAAGCATTAAAGAGGTACTTTTTCAGCAACAAGCCAAGAACAAGAAAGGATATCAAAAGTCAGGTAATTCGGGTTGCTTTGTTTGTGGTCAACCTGGCCATCGGGCTGCAGTGTGCCCTCAAAAACGACAAATCCCTGCTGATACTCCTAATTTATGCCCACGATGTAAAAAGGGGAAGCATTGGGCCCGGGATTGTCGTTCTAAAACGGACGTTCAAGGTAATCCTTTACCCCCGGTTTCGGGAAACTGGGTGAGGGGCCAGCCCCTGGCCCCGAAACAATGTTATGGGGCAACACTGCAGGTTCCAAAAGAACCATTGCAGACCTCTGTCGAGCCACAAGAGGCAGCGCAGGATTGGACCTCTGTGCCACCTCCTACACAGTATTAACACCCGAGATGGGGGTTCAAACTCTTGCCACAGGAGTGTTTGGGCCTTTACCTCCAGGAACTGCTGGACTGCTTTTGGGGCGCAGCAGTGCGTCTTTAAAAGGAATATTTATTCATCCTGGTGTGATTGACTCTGATTATACAGGAGAGATAAAAATATTAGCCTCCGCTCCTAACAAAATTATTGTAATCAATGCAGGACAACGTATAGCTCAACTCCTTTTAGTTCCATTAGTTATACAAGGAAAAACAATTAACCGAGATCGTCAAGAAAAAGGTTTCGGGTCCTCTGACGCCTATTGGGTGCAAAATGTTACTGAGGCACGACCAGAACTTGAGCTACGCATTGATGGTAAGCTTTTCCGCGGAGTGCTTGATACAGGGGCCGATATTAGCGTTATTTCTGAAAAATACTGGCCTACTACATGGCCTAAACAAATAGCTATTTCCACTCTTCAGGGTATTGGCCAAACTACCAATCCAGAACAAAGTTCGTCCCTTCTTACTTGGAGGGATAAAGATGGCCATACAGGCCAATTTAAACCTTATATTCTGCCCCATCTTCCAGTTAATCTATGGGGGCGTGATATATTAAGCAAAATGGGTGTTTATTTATATAGTCCTTCACCCACCGTAACAGAATTGATGTTGGATCAGGGCTTACTCCCAAACCAAGGTTTAGGTAAACAACATCAAGGCATCATTTTACCCCTTGATTTAAAATCTAATCAAAGTCGAAAGGGCTTGGGGTGTTTTCCCTAGGGACCTCTGATTCTCCTGTGACACATGCCGATCCTATTGATTGGAAATCTGAGGAACCGGTATGGGTCGATCAGTGGCCCCTAACACAAGAGAAACTTTCTGCCGCACAACAGCTGGTGCAGGAACAGCTGAGACTTGGACATATTGAACCCTCTACCTCTGCGTGGAATTCCCCAATTTTTGTTATTAAAAAGAAGTCTGGTAAATGGAGATTGCTACAAGACCTTCGTAAGGTAAATGAAACGATGATGCATATGGGAGCCCTACAACCTGGGTTGCCCACTCCCTCTGCTATACCTGACAAATCCTATATTATTATTATAGATTTAAAAGATTGTTTTTACACTATTCCTCTTGCACCTCAAGATTGTAAAAGATTTGCCTTTAGTTTGCCCTCTGTTAATTTTAAAAAGCCTATGCAACGCTATCAATGGAGAGTCCTCCCACAAGGAATGACTAATAGCCCTACGTTATGTCAAAAATTTGTCGCTACAGCATTAGCTCCCATTCGTCAACGCTTTCCTCAGTAATATTTAGTTCATTATATGGATGATATATTACTAGCTCATGCTGATGAACATCTATTGTATCAAGCTTTTTCTATTCTAAAAAAACACTTGAGTCTTAATGGTCTTGTCATAGCTGATAAAAAAATTCAAACTCATTTTCCCTATAATTATTTGGGCTTCTCCTTATATCCTCGCGTTTATAATACCCAATTAGTAAAATTACAGACTGACCATTTAAAAACTCTAAATGATTTTCAAAAACTTCTAGGAGACATTAATTGGATACGCCCTTATTTAAAACTACCCACTTATACCTTGCAGCCTTTATTTGATATCCTTAAAGGTGACTCTGACACTGCGTCACCCCGAACACTTTCTTTAGAAGGACGATCAGCCTTACATTCAATAGAAGAAGCTATTAGACAACAACAGATTACTTATTGTGATTACCAACGATCATGGGGTTTGTATATACTTCCTACCCCTCGAGCACCCACAGGGGTTCTTTATCAAGATAAACCTTTGCGATGGATATATCTATCTGCTACTCCAACCAAACATCTGCTCCCTTACTATGAGCTCGTTGCAAAAACTGTAGCAAAAGGACGTCATGAGGCCATCCAATATTTTGGTATGGAACCCCCTTTCATTTGTACTCCTTATGCTTTAGAACAACAAGATTGGCTTTTTCAATTTTCAGATAATTGGTCTATAGCTTTTGCAAACTACCCGGGACGGATTACTCATCATTATCCTTCTGATAAATTGTTACAATTTGCTAGCCTTCATGCCTTTATTTTTCCAAAAATAGTTCGCCGACAACCCATTCCTGAAGCGACACTTATATTTACAGATGGATCTTCTAATGGTACTGCAGCTTTAATTATTAACCATCAAACTTATTATGCACATACCAGTTTCTCTTCTGCCCAGGTTGTGGAATTATTTGCAGTCCATCAAGCATTGCTAACTGTACCCACTTCTTTCAATTTATTTACAGACAGCTCCTATGTGGTCGGTGCTTTACAGATGATTGAAACTGTTCCAATTATCGGCACTACCTCTCCTGAAGTTCTTAACTTATTTAAATTAATTCAACAGGCCCTCCACCGTCGTCAATACCCGTGTTTCTTTGGGCATATTCGTGCGCATTCCACCCTTCCTGGTGCCCTAGTACCAGGCAATCACACTGCGGACGTTCTTACTAAACAAGTGTTTTTTCAATCAGCTATCGATGCAGCCAAAAAATCTCACAACTTACATCACCAAAATAGTCATTCTTTACGGTTACAATTTAAGATTTCCCGTGAAGCTGCACGGCAAATCGTTAAATCTTGCTCTACCTGTCCTCAATTCTTTGTTCTCCCTCAATATGGAATCAACCCTCGAGGTTTACGCCCTAATCATCTCTGGCAAACAGATGTCACTCACATTCCTCAATTTGGGCGTCTTAAATATGTTCATGTCTCCATCGACACTTTTTCTCATTTTCTCATGGCCTCCCTTCATACTGGAGAATCAACTCGTCATTGTATTCAACATTTGCTCTTTTGCTTTTTTATTTCAGGAATCCCACACACCCTTAAAACAGATAATGGACCCGGTTATACTAGCCGTTCTTTCCAACGTTTTTGTCTTTCTTTCCAAATTCATCATAAGACAAGAATTCCATATAATCCACAGGGACAAGGTATTGTAAAACGAGCCCATCAACGCCTTAAACATCAATTATTAAAACTAAAAAAGGGGAATGAACTGTATAGCCCCTCACCACATAACGCCTTAAATCATGCTCTTTATGTTCTAAACTTTTTAACTTTAGACGCAGAAGGCAATTCAGCAGCCCAATGTTTTTGGGGAGAACGGTCCTCATGCAAAAAACCACTTGTACGATGGAAAGATCCACTTACCAATCTGTGGTATGGGCCAGACCCTGTATTAATATGGGGACGCGGGCATGTTTGTGTTTTTCCACAGGATGCCGAAGCGCCGCGCTGGATCCCGGAGAGGCCGGTACGCGCGGAGGAGGAACTCCCTGACACATCAAATGCACCACATGACACTGAGCGAGCCCACGAGTGAGTTGCCTACCCAAAGGCAGATTGAGGCGTTGATGCGATATGCTCAGAATGAGGCTCATGTACAACCTCCGGTGACGCCTACCAATATACTGATCATATTATTATTATTGTTACAGCGGATACAAAACGGGGTGGCTGCGGCTTTTTGGGCATATATTCCCGATCCACCTATGATTCAATCATTAGGATGAGATAAAGAAGTAGTACCTGTCTATGTCAATGATACAAGTGTTTTGGGAGGAAAATCAGACATTCATATTTCTCCCCAGCAAGCTAATATCTCTTTTTATGGTCTTACTACACAATATTCTATGTGCTTTTCTTATCTATCACAACATCCTCACTGTATACAGGTGTCAGCTGATATATCCTATCCTCGAGTGACTATTTCTGGCATTGATGAAAAAACCGGAAAAAGATCGTACCGTGACGGGACCGGACCTCTCGACATTCCGTTTTGCGACAAACATCTAAGCATCGGCATAGGAATAGACACTCCTTGGACTTTATGTCGAGCCCGGGTTGCGTCAGTGTACAACAGCAACAACGCCGATGCCACCCTTTTGTGGGATTGGGCACCTGGGGGAACACCTGATTTCCCTGAATATCGAGGACAGCATCCACCCATTTTCTCTGTAAACACTGCTCAAGTATATCAAACAGAACTGTGGAAACTTTTGGCTGCTTTTGGTCATGGCAATAGTCTATATTTACAACCCAATATTAGTGGGAGTAAATATGGTAATGTAGGAGTTACAGGGTTTTTATATCCAAGAGCTTGTGTCCCTTATCCATTCATGCTGATACAAGGCCATGTGGAAATAACACTGTCATTGAATATTTATCATTTAAATTGTTCTAATTGCATACTTACCAATTGCATAAGAGGTGTTGCCAAAGGAGAACAAGTTATAATAGTAAAACAACCTGCTTTTGTAATGTTACCTGTTGAAATAACTGAAGCTTGGTATGACGAGACTGCTTTAGAATTGCTACAGCGCATTAACACGGCTCTTAGCTGCACTGAAAGAAGTGTGAGCCTGATTGTTCTGGGTATAGTATCTTTAATCACCCTTATAGCAACTGCTGTCACCGCTTCTGTATCTTTAGCACAATCCATTCAAGCTGCTCATACTGTAGATTCCTTGTCATATAATGTTACTAAAGTAATGGGAACACAAGAAGATATAGATAGAAAAATAGAAGATAGACTATCAGCTTTATATGATGTGGTTAGAGTTCTAGGAGAACAAGCTCAGAGCATTAGTTTCCGAATGAAAATCCAACGTCATGCTAATTATAAGTGGATTTGAGTTACAAAAAAGGCTTATAATGCATCTGATTTCCCGTGGGATAAGGTGAAAAAACATCTACAAGGAGTATGGTTTAATACTAATGTTTCTCTAGATCTATTGCAATTGCATAATGAAATTCTTAATATTGAAAATTCTCCAAAAGCTACTTTGAATATAGCTGATACTGTTGATAATTTTTTACAAAATTTATTTTCTAACTTCCCTAACCTTCATTCACTGTGGCGAAGCATAATTGCTGTGGGCGCGGTTCTGACTGTTGTGCTTATATTGATTTGTTTAGCTCCTTGCCTTATTCGTAGCATTGTTAAAGAATTTTTACATATGAGAGTTCTGATACATAAAAACGTTGCAACACCGACATCTTATGGAGCTTTTAAAAAATAAAGAGAGGGGAGCTGCAGGGGACTGCCCGTGAAGGGTTAAGTCTTGGGAGCTGCTCGGCGTTATGCAGAGCCTTAGGCATGTTCCTAAGCTCCCTGTCCCGCCCCCCTGAAGAATTTATTACCCTTAAGGCTCCAGGACATTTGGTTCTTGCAACATTTCATAGAAGATAGATTATCTTATTGATAGAAGATAGATTATCTTATTGTGATCTGTACACAATGGTAAGGGTCTTGTGATTGTATTTGGAGATTAAGAACAATCTTGTGAATGTCAGAAGTCACGTACTTTATCCTATATATACTGCAGCACAATAAAGGAAGGCATCAGCCATTTTGGTCTGATCCTCTCAACCCCATCTTTTGTCTCTCTCTTATTTTTCTTAGCGGGGACGCTCCGTTCTCTCCCTGTGCAGGTGCGACTCTTGCTTGTGCTGGCCGCGGCACTATGGTTTTTCCAGTAGTCATGAATGGATGTGAGAGGGGGACTATAAAGAAAGCTGAGTGCCAAAGAACTGTAGGGTGTTGTAGAAGACTTTTGAGGGTCTCTTGTACTGCAAAGAGATCAAACCCGTCCATCCTAAAGGAAATCAGTCCTGAATATTCATTGGAAGGACTGATGCTAAAGCGGAAACTCCAATACTTTGGCCACCTGATGGGAAGAAATAACTCACTGGAAAAGACCCTGATGGTGGGAAAGATTGAAGGCAGGAGAAGAAGGGGACGACAGAGGTTGAGATGGTTGGATGGCATCACAGACTCAATGGACATGAATTTTAGCAAGCTCTAAGAGTTGGTGATGGACAAAGAGACCTGGAGTGCTGCAGTCCATGGGATTGCAAAGAATCAACACGTCTGAGCAACTGAACTGAACTGAGGGGAGGCCAGGTCACCTTTAGTCAAGTGTTAATTACTCTTTCATCATTCACACTCCCACTGAGGCCAGACTCTTCTTGAACTCTATCCAACATCCTATTCATTTTAAGGTTTTCCATTCTGACTGAAGATAAAAGGAGTTACTTTCGGTCATCTAAATTTTAGAGATTGTTTCTTCTGATCTTTTTTGTTGGTTCTTCCCCAGCCTAGTGTAACTTTGTCATATGTATTCATTGATCATTACTCCATCACAGACTGGAGAGAAACGTCTGAAGTTCTCCTTTGTCCCTACAAGCTCGTCACCTTGGCTCTTCAGATGCCTGGTTCCATCTCCTGAATTCAGAGAGGACACGGATAGAGTACAGTGAACAATGTGGGATTCATGATCTCCAAAGAAGATTTAGCTTCGAGACCAGGGACCAGGCTTGATCACTCAAGAGCTTTTGTGTAGCAGAGTTTTATTAAAGTATAGAAAGGCACAGAAAAAGCTTCTGACATAGACCTCAGAAGGGGGATGGAAAGTGCTCCCTCACTAGTGTTAGCAAGGGAGCTATATACTTTTTTAATTGGTTATTACAATAAATCAAAAGAATGTCTCAAGGTTGTAAAGATCTTACTAGGCCCACTCCCACAATTTACATTTTAAGGTGACAGGATTAGAACTAACAATAGAAAGATTTTACCAGATCCACTCCCATAATATACATTTTAAGATAACAGGATTAGTCAGAAGATTCTCAAGAAGGAGAAACTATCCTCAAGCAGGATACATTGTTATATAATCACTGTGTGTGTGTGTGTGTGTGTGTGTGTGTGTGTGTGTGTGTGTCTGTGAGTCTCTCAGTCTAACAACTCTTTGTTGATGAGGAACTGTAGCCCATAAGGCTTCTCTGTCCATGGAGTTTTCTGGAGTTGATTGCCATTCCCTTCTGCAGAGGATCTTCCTGACCCAGGGAATGAACCCTGGTCTCCTGCATTGCAGGCAGATTCCTTACCATTTGAGCTACAGGGAAGTCCTTATATAATCCTTAGTACAGAGTTTAAGCTCAGTTGTTTTGTTGTGCAATCATCAGCTCTGTGCTTAAAGAAAACACACATTTTATTTGACTACGACTAAGGAATATAGAGAAAAAAGCTTGTCCTTTTCTCCTTCTTGAGAACTCCAGATCCCTATCTCCTCTTTTAAAACCCCAGACTCCTCTTTCCTCCTCAAGGACCCCAGACTTTTTATCAACCTACCTAGAAACTGACTCTCTCAACACCAAGCTATGTCTCTTCTTGGGCAGCACTGTGGAATGTCTCTCAAGACAGAGAAATTAAAAGACTCATATTATCTGTTTCCCATCCTAGGGTTCATTGTCCTTTGTAGCCTGATAGCTTGAAAATTATTATTAATATCTATTTGGCCAAATTTTTTTTATTTTTTTACTGTTTCAAACAGGTTATATCTGGTTCCATTTATATCATCTTTAGCTACAAATGAAAATATCAAAGTTTTTTTGATTCAGATATAAAAATTAAATCCATTCAACAAGGTGTGTGTAGTAAAGAAGAATGGAGCAAGAGAAAAGGAATCTGAAGATGTGGTCTTACTCTATTTTTATAAATTAGAGGCTGCAGCCAAGGACAGGTCATTTAGTCTTTCTAGACTTAGTGTTCTGATCTTTGGAATTAAGATATTATTATCTGACCTTTCTGCTCTACATTGTTATTGTGAGGATTCAATGGCATGGCATGGTTTATGCGTGTTAAAAGGAATATTGCAAGTAGTTTACCAACAAGAGACATGCTAAGAAAATTGATCATGGAAATATTAAAATACATATTGAGAAGAAAATAAATTTTGCTTTCAGTCTCATGGACTTAAAACAGTTTCAGCTATTTATTAGGAGTTTGGCAAGTTAATTAAAGTCACTGAATCTCAATAGCCTCTTCTTCTAAGTGAAAGTAACTGTACCTACATTAAAGGATTGTTACAGAGAATTTTAAAGGAAAAAGTATACAAGATTCCTAGGAAAGTGCATGTGGTAGAATGCTAATAAATGTGTTAATTCTTGAATTGTGAAATAAGGAGTTAAAAAAAGAGAGGGAAAGAAGCAGTGGAAAAAAATAACAGACAACTCTGTACATAGGTGCTACATATTTGTGTTGTCTTGACTTTTTTCTAAAAAGTGGGCATCAGGGCTACCACCAGTCAATGCAGCATTCTTGTATGAGCTATAAGTAGAACTCATGTGGATAAATATCAAGGAGCACTATTGCTGGATTATACAGGAAGTGTATGCTTGGTTTTTCATTAAAAAAAAAAAAAGCTATAAATACAATGTGTGAACAAATTCGGAAAAGACACCTTTTGCTTCTGGTGATACAGCCCTTTAACAAGCAAACCTTAAACTAGATTTCAGCCTCTCACGCCCAGGACAGGTGTCACTGTGAAATGAACAAATCGTGCAGCTTGATACAGAGGCCGTGGTGGTAGCAGCCCCCAGTGTGCTTTCACATCACTCTCTCACCTTCAAGGCTTCTTGCTCAGAATCCACACCATCAGACAAAAGGGAATAATTTGACAATTGATAGAAGATGACATTTGATCTTGAGCTATTTAGAAATATCTTTTCCTGAGCTCAGAAAAGAAGTTGAGTTGGAGAATGTGCTATTTGGGAGAGGTTAGTAATTTAAAAAACAAAACAAAACAAAAACAGATTTTTATGTGACTCTGTCTGAGTTAAACAACTTGTTAAGAACTGGTCCTTTAAAATAGGTAAATCTTTTGTCTAAAAAAAGATATAAAAGTACATACAATTATTTTTAGATTATGTTTCCCTTCTTTTGTGGAGGGCCTTAAAGATGGTAGTGATCCCTCTGAATTAAATTTCCTGGATTCAGGTAGTGAAATATAATGATAAACATCTGGCTTAGATTTTTCAAAGTCAAGTAATTAGAACTCTTGTTATAGAAGCCTATCTGTGTGGGATGTTTATTTAAAAGGAAGAGGTAACATAAGTGAGAGGAAGGAAGCGGCACACAGCCAAGGCAGGTTTCTGAAGGCTTGACAGCATTCCAATCAAGAAAATCTCATTATTTATAAAAAGGAACAACAGCCAAAAAAGCCATAAATCTATCTTTCAGGGAGATAAAGATGCAACATCATGAGTAAACGTGTTGTTTTACCTGACATTTTGTATGCAAATAGCAATTTCAAAGAATTTCAGAAATATCTGCATTGTGTTTGTACCTTATTTTACTCATTTACTCACATATCCATACACTTACTGAAAATAACCATGCCATCCTTCAATTTACTGCATCATTTCTGAACTAATCATCACAGGAAAGGTTTTCAAAAGTGTTGTTTACATACAATCAGCAATTCCATAAGTTCCTTTTCCCTCCAGCAGAGCCACACTTATTTCCCAAATGCCTACTAGAACTAATTTTGCTAAAGTTAAAAATGACTTAGAGCTTCCTAATCTTTATAGTTGCTCACCCCTTCTCATTTTATCCAATTTCTCAATAGCATTCAAAACAGTTGACTACATTTGCCTTCTTTTTTTAAAGATAATTTTTTAGAGCAGTTTTAGGCAAAACTGAGAAAAACAGAAAAATTGAGAAGTTACAAAGATTTCCCATATACTCCTATGCCTACACAGCCTCTCCCATTATAAACATCTTCCATCAAGGTGGTACACTTGTTACAGGTGATGAACCTATATTTACACATCATAATCACTCAAAGGTCTTAATTTACATTAGAGTTGGGTTTCCTTTGTGACTCAGCTGATAAAGAATCCACCTGCAATGTGGGTAGACCTGGGTTCAATCCCTGGATTGGGAAGATCTCCTGGAGAAGGGAAAGGCTACCCAGGCCAGTAATCTGGCCTGGAGAATTCCATGGACTGTGTAGTCCATGGGGTCACAAAGAGTCGGACAGGACTGAGCTACTTAACTTTCACTTTCTTTTCACTCTTGGTTTTGTACCTTCTAAGGGTTTGAACAAACGTATAATGGCATATACCTATCATCACAGTACCATACAGAGTATTTCCACTGCCCTAAAAATCCTCTAGGCACCACCTATCCATCCCTACCTCCACCCACCATTTTCTCATTCCTGGTAAGCTCTGACCCATTCACTGTCTCTGGAATTTTGACAGTTTCAGAATGTCATATAGCTGGAATCATCAAATTGGTTTATTTCACTTAGCAAAATGAATTTGAAAGTCTTCTATGTCTTTTATAATGTAATAGCTCATTTCTTTTTAGCATTAAAACAGTCCGTTTCTAGGAGGTACCATAGTTTATTTATTTACCTACTAAAAGAAAATTAGATTGCTTCCAAATGTGGGGAATTATGACTAAAGCTGCTATAAATATTTTCATGCAGGTTTTTGTGTGATATGAGATTTTAACTCACTTGGATAAATACTAAGGAGTACTATTGCTGGACGGTACAGGAAGAATAGATTTAATCTGTAAAAGAGAAGCCACTGAATTGTCTTTCAAAGTGGTGGAACCCTTTTACATCCCCACCAGCAGTGAATGAAATTCTGGTTGCTCTATAGCCTTGTCAGCAACTGGTTGTCAGCGTTTCAGATTTTGATCATTTGAGCAACTGTAGTAGTAGTATCTTGTTGTCACTTTAATTTACATTTTACTGAAGAAACATTTTGTAGAGCATCTTTTCATACATTTCTATGTGTCCGCTTTGATGAAGTGTCTGTTACGGTTTTAGTCCTCTTTTAAGTGAGCTGTTTTTAGTTTTATTGCTAAGTTTTAAGAGTTCTTTGTGTATTTTGAAAAACAATCCTCTATCAAATATGTCTTTTGCAAACACTGTAGCCTATGGCTTGTCTTCTCATTCTCTTGCATTGGCTTTCCCAGAGTGGAATTTTTAATTTTATTGAAGACCAAACCTATCAATTATTTCTTTAATTAAGTATGCAAGATCTCTAATGTATCTGAACAGTCATAACCAAACCCAAGGTTATCTAGATTTTCTTCTGTTTTATCTTCTAGTAGTTTTATAGGGCTTCTCTGGCAGCTTAGATGGTAAATAATCTGTCTGTCATGCAGGAGACCCAGGTTCAATCCCTGGGTGGGGAAGGTCCCCTGGAGAAGGGAATGGGTATTCACTCCATTATTCCTGCCTGAAGAACTCCAATAGCTTGCATTTTATATTTATATATATCAGTTCAAAATGTTTTAAAATTTCTTTTGATTTTTTTTATGTGTTATTTAAAAGTTTTGTTTAATCTCTATACCTTTTGGGATTTTCTCATTATCTTTCTGCTACTGAGTTCTAGTTTAATTCCATTTTAGTCTGAAGACATTGTGTGTTTTCTATTCTTATAGTTTTTTTACATGTGTTTTATAGCCCCAAATGTGGTCTATGTTAGCGAATGTTCTACGTGATCTTGAGAGGAATGCATATTCTGCTGTTTTTGAATGAAGCAGTCTGTAGATATTGTTTATATCCAGTTGGTTGATAATGTTTTTAAGTTCCACTGTGTCCTTACTGATTTTCTTCCTGCTGGATTTGTCCATTTCTTTTTTAAATTCAGCTTTACTGAGATGTAATTGACATGTATAATTATAAAATATTGAGAGTACACATGATAGTAATTTGATATATGTATACACTGTGAGAGTGGATCTGTCCATTTCTGATAGAGGAGTGTTGAGGTCTCCAGCAATGATAGTAGTTTCAACTATTTTCTTTTTGAATTTCTTTCAGTTTTTTTCCTCATGTAGTTTGATATTCTGTTTTTAGCACATACACATTAAAGATGGTGACATCATTTTGGAGAACTGACTCCTTTATGATCATGTAAAGCCCTTATTGCTGGTAACTTTCTTTGCTTTGAAGTCTGCTCTGTCTAAAATTAATATGAATGTGTTAGTTGCTAAGTCATGTCTGATCCATTGCCACCCACAGACTATAGCCCACCAGGCTCCTCTGTCCATGCACTCTCTAGGCAAGAATACTGGAATGAGTTGCCATGCTCTTCTCCAGGGGATCTTCCCAACCCAGGGACCAAACCTGAGTCTCCTGCATTGTAGGCAGATTCTTTATTGTCTGAGCCACCAGGGAAGCCACTTCTTTTGTCTTTTAACCAAAAGAAGTGTTAGTATGCTATGTTTTTTTCCATCCATTTATTTTAACTTACGTGTCCCTTTATATTTAAAGCTGGTTTCTTGTAGGCAACATGCAAGGGACTTATTTTTGCTTTTGTTTTTAATTTTTGCATTGAGATGTAATTGACCTTTATTAGTTTCACAGTACAATGATTCAGTGGATGTCTATCTTTTATTGGTACATTATTTTGAATTTTTTTCCCTCTATGTTTTAAAGGGAAAAAAATCAATATATTTTCTATAGATTAGAGTTTTACTTATCTCTTTTTTGAGTCCTTATGGAAAAGATACTTAATTGTGCACCATATTTTCTGATCATCATTCTAAAACATAGAGGTTTCTTTCACAAGTAGTTGCCTGTTATTAGAAACTATATTGTCTACTTCACTTCCTGGTATGGCTGTGTAAATTACAGTTTTTACCCATGGAATGTGAGAGAAGGTGATATGTGTCATTTTTAAGTAATGGATATGCCTATCATTCTCCATTTTCTTCTTTCCCTTTTAATGACAAGTCCCAAGGCATCTGAATTAATAGAACAAAAGAAATCTTGGTCTCTGAATCATCAAATGAAGAAAGTCACTTGTAGATGAGACATTTCTGGTCTTGAACTACTGTGTGAGGGACTTTTTTAATGTGTGGTGGTGGTATGCACTTTGGGAAACTAAATCAATCAATTCTAAAGGAAATCAAGCCTGAATATTCATTAGAAGGACTGATGCTGAAGCTGAAGCTCCAATACTTTGGCCACCTAATGTGAAGAGCGAACTCCTTGTAAAAGACTCTTATGCTGGAAAAGATTGAGGGCAGGAGGAGAAGGGGGCAGCAGAAGATAAGATGACTTGATGGAATCATCAACTCAATGAGAGAATTCTAGATTGTGAAACATAAGCAAACCTGCTGTGCTGCAGTCCATGGGGTCGCAAAGAATTGGACACGACTTAGCAACTAAACAACAACAGATTTTTTTAGTATTCTGAATTACTATAAATGAAATAAAGCCAATGCAATACTATTTGACTGGAAAGTTCTATAGCACAAGTGGAGGGAATGAATAGAACAAAAACATTTATAACTATGAACAGAAAGGACTGTAATGCATATAAAGTAAAATTATTAGCTTTAGGTGATCAAAGATATAGATAACTCTTAGCTGACTCTATTTTCTCTAGGAATTGTGGAACAAACATCCAACAAAGAGTGGGAGGACAGGAGAGTTGAATAATATAGATGAAAAATACAAGATAGTCATCTCAACAAAATAAGAAAATATATTAAAATTATCTGACAGTGTTAAACATCAATTTGCAATTCATAAATTCTAGAGAATTTCCCTAGCACTATCCAGTTGCTCAGTTGGGTTTACCTAGCAAAAGAGATTAATCAGATGACTCTGACTAAAATACAGAGGGACAAAGAATTAAAGATTATGTATAAGGAAAATAATCTTGTATCTAAACTAAAGTGTGAGAGATGTGAAAGAACTGTGAACATGGGATGAACTTTAAAACATGGCTGAAACAATACAGAGCCTGCATTCATCATGCAGCCCCAAAAAAATTGTGAGATTAGAAGTATTTGGATAAGTAAATGAAATGATACAAGGTAGTACTGGAAATTTCAGAGGGAAATAAGTAGTGCAACCTCATAGTATGAACTTCAATTAAGTTGGGGAACTTTAGAGAAGAAGGAGAAATTTGAACAGCTCTTAGTAAAAGAGTTCTACAATATTTGGTCCATTCCTGACCCCTACAACTTGTTGACCTTTGACTGCTTCCAAAGAACCTTTCCCACAGCACTATAGACCTACACAAGGCAGCCCTGTGCTATTCTTAACAAAGTTATCCTTGAACTGAATTATACTCTTTACTTGCATTAGTCATTTACTAGTTGGATGAAGGCTGTTTAAACTTTTTAGGTTACAACTTCTTCAGCTCTTAATAGCAATCATGACATCTACCTCAAAGGACAAGTATATAGATCCAGTTCAGTTCAGTCACTCAGTCGTGACCGACTCTTTGCAACCCCATGAACTGCAGCAAGCCAGGCCTCCCCGTCCATTACCAACTTCTGGAGTCCACCCAAACCCATGTCCATTGTGTCAGTGACGCCATCCAACCATCTCATCCTCTGTTGGCCCCTTATCCTCCTGCTCTCAATCTTTCCCAGCATCAGGGTCTTTTCAAATGAGTCAGATCTCTGCGTTAGGTGGCCAGAGTATTGGAGTTTCAGCTTCAACATCAGTCCCTCCAATGAACATCCAGGACTGATCTCCTTTAGGATGGACCGATTGGATCTCCTTGCAGTCCAAGGGACTCTCAAGAGTCTTCTCCAATACCACAGTTCAAAAGCATCAATTCTTCTGCACTCAGCTTTCTTTATAGTCCAACTCTCACATCTATACATGACTACTGGAAAAACCATAGCCTTGTCTAAATGGACTTTTGTTGGCAAAGTAGTGTCTCTGCTTTTTAATATGCTGTCTAGGTTGGTCATAACTTTGCTTCCAAGGAGTAATGTTTTTTAATTTCATGGCTGCAATCACCATCTGCAGTGATTTTGGAGCCCAGAAAAATAAAGTCTGACACTCTTTCTGCTGTTTCCCCATCTATTTCCCATGAAGTGATAGGACCAGATGCCATGATCTTCATTTTCTGAATGTTGAGCTTTAAGCCAACTTTTTCACTCTCCTCTTTCACTCTCATCAAGAGGCTCTTTAGTTCTTCTTCACTTTCTGCCATAAGGTTGTTGTCATTTGCATATTTGAAGTTATTGTTATTTCTCCTAGCAATCTTGATTCAAGCTTGTGTTTCATCCAGCCCAGCATTTCTCATGATGCACTCTGCATAGAAGTTAAATAAGCAGGGTGGCAATATACAGCCTTGACGTACTCCTTTTCCTATTTGGAACCAGTCTGTTGTTCCATGTCCAGTTCTAACTGTTGCTTCCTGACCTGCATATAGGTTTCTCAAAAGGCAGGTCAGGTGGTCTGGTATTCCCATCTCTGTCAGAATTTTCCACAATTTATTGTGATCCACACAGTCAAAGGCTTAAAGTGTGTTTAAACAGTACTTATAAAGAAATGGTTAAATTATATGGTCTCAAAAATAGAATGTTAGCAAATTATAAGTAATTATAAAATTGTCTATTTTTATTCTATTATTTATTATCATGTTGTGATTTCCAGAAGCAGAATTAAGAAACAGGATTATAAGTTATAGTAAGGTCAGAATCCATTCAATCTATAGAAGAGCTCTTGAACAGCAAGAACTATCCTGATTGAAAAATCAGTTCAGTTTTTTTTTTCTTTTTTTTTCTTTCTCCAGGCTGTAGGATCATCAGAAAAGGAGGCAACAAAAACTCTGTTTCAAAGACCTCTGAGTTATTGCCATAGTCTCAATGTTTGTGTCCCTTCAAAATGCATATGTAAAAACCATTATCCCCAAGGGGATGGCATTTGAAGGTAGGCATTTGGGGCTGTGATTAGGTCATAATCCTTAGGAAGAGATTAGTAACTTATAAAAGATGTTCTAGAGAGCCTTCTTGTTCCTTCCATCATCTGATGACACAGCATGAAGGTTCCCCGCTATGAGGAAGCCAGCTTTCACCAGACATCAAATTTGCTAGCACTTTGGTCTTGGACTTCCCAGCCTTTAGAACCATGATACATAAATTTCTATTATTTATAAGCCTTCCAGTTTATGATACTTTTGCTATAACTGCCCAAATGAACTAGGACAGTTATCTTTTTCCTGTCTATGTTAAACGATCTTTTCTTTTTCATTCTGCAATGATGAAAACTTGAGCATTAGTGAGATTGTTGAATTTCTGAAGAGGATAGCTATGTGAAAGCCAGAGGACTAAATAATCAGTAAAAACAAAACCGTAGGCAAAGGCAAGAAAATGAGATTTTGCAATGAAACAAGAGTTAGGGATTGTGTTTCCTTCTGTTCTGGCAGCATATGTGGTGAAGGAGACATTCTCATACACTACATACAAACTAACATTACAACAAGTTCTTAAGTGCCTAACTGAAATCTGGCCCAAGGACTAAATTAGAATTATACTGTTAACATAAAGCAGATTGATCATTATGTCTGACAGTAGGAGGTATTCCTTACCAGAAAACCACTCCTAATAACACAGCAGGATGTGCTTCTCACACCTGGATGACATACCTATCTAAAAAACCATCTTTATGTAACCTGACAGAACTGCTTCTCACGTAAATATAGTCCGAATTGAAAATGACACCTTGCTTTCCACAGTCCCCTATTTTCCACCTCTCTACAATTTCCAAAAGACTCATTTCTTTATTATTTCATTTATTTTGAATGCTATAGACTTTCATACTTGCATTCATTGGCTTCGATGCCAGTTCCAATTCCGCATTAATTCCATCAATGGCACTGAGTGATAAAGTGCTGATGCTAATGTACTTGGAAAAAACGTCTTCAGTTGTATCGACTGTACTAAAGTAGGGTGCTTAATCCCAAACTAGACTCTTCTATTTTTCACTTTCCTCATTTTCCTGGAATCAGTTATTTTTCTTTGTCCAGGTCACTTTCATTTTTCTTGATTACCTCCCAGGAGATGACAAAGAAAAGACATGGATGTAAGGTGTCTTCAAAATTACAAATTAACTTTATGCAAACAGCACTCATGTTAATCAACTAGGTGCCTCCCGAAACATCCAAATGTTTGAAACCACTAGCTTATCCGAATTTGTTGATTGCAACGTTAGGTAACAGTAAAAGAGAGACAGGCTAAACAGACATGAAACACATATTATAGTATATTCTACTCAGCAAAATGGTTAAATTTAAAATTCTATACTTTTATTCTTTCTATTTCCCTAAGCATGTCTTTTATGAATCCCTCCCTCACCACAGGAGGTTTTTCTCCTTTCAATATATCATGTAATCCCCAGCCAGATCAATCTTTCTAGAATGCTATTTTAACAGTATCATTTGCAGAATAAAAAGTAAGACTCCTTACTCACCTCCCTACAGGATAAATTCCAAGCTCCTTAAGCTACAACTTAAGGGTTGTAGGAGGATCTGGTTAATCTAACTGCCTTGCCTTTCTAGGGCTAAGCGTGTTCTTCCCTTACTTCAGATCCCTGCTCAAGCTATAGAAAGGTTTTCACTGTCTCACTTTGCACATTTGCACCTTCACTAAGACAGTTATTCCTCCTTCTTTTTGCCTGCCAAAATAATATTCTCCATCAAGGCCATGCCAAACCTCACCCTACTTTCTATATTACAATAATCTTGCTGGTATAAACATCTGTAAGTCACAATCATAAGTAGTTCAACGTTACAAAATAAGTTTGACAGTTACCCACTTTTTCTTAAAAGGCCTAAATATACACGAAAGGAGGCTGGTCACTTCAATAAGTGGTTTTATTATGACAATTGTTATTTTTTTTTTTTATATACCATTTTCACTTATTCTTTGTCTAACCTACTAGTCTGTTTCTTTTTTACAGGCTTCTTATATTTCTATGCAGGGAAGAGACTTTAGGTTTACTGCATTTTTTTTATCTAATATAGAAGATGAAGATAAATAGACTCATAAGGATAGAAAATCTATGTGCTATTTTTCTTCTACTTTAGAGTTTACTCCAGTCCAGTACCTGACACAGAGTAGAAGGCAATTCATATCTGGAGAATCAATAATTGTTCACTTTTATAAAAATTTATATTGGAGCTATAGTATAAGGATCATGCTTATAATATTATAATCAAGCTTCATCTGAAAAGCAGTTGTTAATGTATAATTTTAGGAAAATGATGTTAGGTCTTGTTAGAAATGCAACATAGAGTATGCTATGAATTCTTACACATTTTTTTTTTTTTTAAATACCAGAGACTATCACTCTTCCGATGGCCTAAGTATAGCTATTCAGTAGGGTTTGATAGAGTCAGATAAGATATGTTATCTCCAATTTCCAGATTCAAAATATATTTACTAACCACACTCACTCTGTAAGATTATGGAAATACAAAAATTAGAAAAAATGTCCTCCCATCAAGTGCTATAAATTGAGGAATTTGACAAATGAGCATATAGCTGCAATGCAATGTAATATGGACTGTGATATACTCAGGACAGGTGCTGAGGTCACGTATCTCATTACGGATTACACAGAGAAAGCTTCTCAGATACAATCATATCTGAGTTGAATTTTAAAGAACTAGTAAAACATTAACTTTATTTAACACAAATAAATAAGAGCAGGGTTGGTGAGATGTTTGAAAGAAGTAAGGCTGTGTTTGACAGAAAATATCTTGTGTAAAAAACAGACACAGAAACACACTCAAGAAAGTACATATATTTCAGTATGACAAGTGTGATTATATTGGGTTCTTAGGGAAAAGAGAGTGGTAGGATGTGTAGTGGATAAATCATCTATAACTTTTTAGATTTGAGGATGCTGTTTAATGCTTTTAAGCATCAAAGTGAAATAGATTCAATTTATGCTTAAGAAACACTATTGAGAGCAAAAGTTTGGATGGATTGTAAAAAACAAGAAAGAGGAAACTAAAGGAAAGAGGTTCGATATTGTGTGGCAAGCCAGGTGAGAAATCATAAAAGCCTGAGCTAAGGAAATAACAGTGAGGATTGAAAAAAAAAAAAAAGGATATATTTTAAAGACGTTAAAGGAAATCAATATGTTTCAGTGACAGATATTACATTGTGTTAAGAGATGGGAAAGCATTAAAGATGACACTTGAGTTTGTGGCTTGACACACTTTTAAGATTGGGAAAATATCTATCTGGAAAGAAAAGAGAGAGAAACAGATTTTGGATTGGCATCCTGATTTCTTGTGTTCCAAATAGCCAGAATACTTACTGTTATAATGGTCATTTTAAAAAATAAACATGTTTTTTATTTGATAATGATTAAAATAGAACACAATCATCTACAAGCATAAATTAGTTGCTATTAAACAATGAACTAGAATTGCTTAATAGCATTTAAGACTAAAACATTACAGAATTTTTAACTAGATATAAACTGCACTTAATCACACTAAACTTCAATGTTATAAATCATTGTCATTTTCCTTCTTTATCTTTGATAATTTCACTGATAGAAACATTTAATATCACTGTGTGATTCAAGAAGAACTCAATGAAGCATTTTTCAAAGAGATTACTATTTAATCATTCAGTGCCTGACTATTCAGTTCAGTTCAGTCGCTCAGTCGTGTCTGACTCTCTGCAATGCATGAATCGCAGCACGCCAGGCCTCCCTGTCCATCACCATCTCCTGGAGTTAGTCCGTGATGCCATCCAGCCATCTCATCCTCGGTCATCCCCTTCTCCTCCTGCCCCCATCTCTCCCAGCATCAGAGTCTTTTCCAATGAGCCAACTCTTTGCATGAGGTGTCCAAAGTACTGGAGCTTCAGCTTTAGCATCATTCCTTCCAAAGAAATCCCAGGGTTGATCTCCTTCAGAATGGACTGGTTGGATTTCCCTGACTATTCAAGTAGAAAGATAACACCAGGGCAGAAGAGAAGACATTAAGAAGAAAGGGAATCTCTTCCTTTGTCATGTTAACATAAGACCTTCCCTGCTTTAGGATTTATTCACAGTTTTGTCCTTCTTTATATAGACTACTTAAATAGTGACACAGATGTCTTCAGCCCCATGTCCTTGAAATATCTTCCTTCTTCCTATCTGACTTAAGGTAATCTGGAGAAAAAAACAGTCTGTGTCCTATATCATTGACTTTACAAAGACCATTTTTGTTCCATTCACAAAACATAGCATTACTCTCAGTTCATATCTTTATTTCACTTTAAGTGTTTGCTGGAAATTTATTTTAAAAATTACACTAGTTAGCCTGGATTACCATTATGTTAGCTTCTTTGCAACTACTTCTGCTGCTGCTAAGTTGCTTCAGTAGTGTCTGACTCTGCGACCACAGAGATGGCAGTCCACCAGGCTCTCCTGTCCCTGGGATTCTCCAGGCAAGAACACTGGAGTGGGTTGCCATTTCCTTCTCCAATGCATGAAAGTGAAAAGTGAAAGTAAAGTCACTCGATCGTGTCTGACTCTTTGAGACCCCATGGACTGCAGCCCACCAGGCTCCTCCTCCATGGGATTTTCCAGGCAAGCCTACTGGAATGGGTTGCCATTGCCTTCTCCTTTGCAACTACTACGTAACTGATATTTATACAGAGTGTTTGAAAACAGAAAAACAACTTTATTGTAAAAGCATTATTAAAGTAATACATGGTTACCCTAAATAATTCAGAAAATTAAAAAGTAAATAAGAAAAAAAAACACTCAGAACTCCATCTTTCTTAGAAAATCTATGTTAATATTTTATTTTATTTTTTAATTTTTATCTTTATTTTACTTTACAATACTGTATTGGTTTTGCCATACATTGACATGATGAATGACATTTCAGATGTATGTGTGTGAGAAAGAGAGAGATGGACAGAGAGAGAGAGAAATGTAAATTGGTAACATAATTTAATATTCATGGAGTTACACTGTACTTCCAATTTGATAATGTTTTTATTAAACAAAGTATTTTATCTGTCTTTCCAAGGGGGCATATTCTCTGCTTGCTTGGATAAACCATAATTTCTTTTACCACTACCATTTAATAAATTTGAGATGATTTCCTTTTTATGTCAATATAAATAGTGTTTCAATATGAATCTTTGCTATTGGATTAGTTCCTTAATGAAAACAATTTTATACAAATTGCCAGGACACATAGCAAAAAAGCTGTTATCAATCTCTATATCCACAAACTGCACATAAAACTGCTGCTTTCCCTATACCCTTATGCTAATATTGTCTCTTCTTCATCTTTACCAATCTTTTATAAAAAAGTATCACATTAGTTTGCACAAATGGTACTTGGAAGAAAAACTTCCCTGGTCCCCTTCTATACAATAGCACAATTCTATTCAATAATCACACTTTGCCTCCCTTATTCTTTTTTAGGGCATTGTCACTACCTGACATACCACATATTGATTTAGTATTTATTGTGTCTTCCTCTACTAGAATTTCTACTCTATGAGCGTGTACATTGTCTCTTTAGTTTTGTATCTCTAGCAACTGCAGTAGATTTTGGCATATAGCAGATACTTTAAAATGTTGAATGAATTTTTGAAAATCATATGTTTTTACTTTATAAATCTCTTATTTATGTTTAATGGCCTTTTCTCAAACTTTATTGTATACTAAATTCTCATATTTATTCATATTTATGTTTTGATTCTTTGCTGTAATCCATAAGTTAATATGTCTATGTTTAAAATCAATATTACACACTTATTTTTACTATATTTCCCTAATACATTTAATTCTGAAGGGACACGCTGCTGCTGCTGCTAAGTCACTTCAGTCGTGTACGACCCTGTGTGACCCCATAGACGACGCCTACCAGGCTCCTCTGTTCCTGGGAATCCTGCAGGCAAGAATACTGGAGCGGGTTGCCATTTCCTTCTCCATGAAAGGACATAACCAGCTCTATTTTGTTCTTTGGATATTACTAATAATCCCTTGCCTTTATAGTCTTGTAGATGATCTTTTGAATCACTTAAGTTTCACATAAATCTATTTAAACTGTAATTGGAATTGCACTGACTCTGAAAAAATATTTAAAGAAGTTTGACATTTTTATTGTCATCCTAAGACAATGCACGGAGAAGGCAATGGCACCTCACTCCAGTACTCTTGCGTGGAAAATCCTATGGATGGAAGAGCCTGGTAGGCTGCAGTCCATGGGGTCGCAAAGAGTTGAACATGACTGAGCGACTTCAGTTTCACTTTACACTTTCATGCATTGGAGAAGGCAATGGCAACCCACTCCAGCGTTCTTGCCTGGAGAATCCCAGGGACGGGGGAGCCTGGTGGGCTGCTGTCTCTGGGGTTGCACAGAGTCGGACATGACTGAAGCGACTTCGCAGCAGCAGCAGCAAGACAATGCCTGTTTATAATTATAAAGCTTCATTTCAAAACACAAAACTTCATTTGTGTGCCTGTAGAGGATGTTATAGTTTTCTTCACATATAGACTGAAGGTTTCTTAAAAGTCTACATTTAGGTATGCTACGCTTTTGTCTTCATTGTGTGTGTCATTGTGTGCCATTGTGACTACACTTTAACTGATGTTTAAATTACTCTTTAAAAGGCCTTACATTAGAAATCCTCAGAAACTCTACATACATTATAATGCCATAAAGCATGCTGAAAATGAACTGAAACTTTACATATAAAAATTGTTTTAATAAAATATGAATTAATAGCTTGGAATCAACTTATATTTACATGGAGTTTAAAAATGACCTTATTTTTCTTAATGAAGCCCACAGTCTTTTATATTTAAAACAAATATTTTAGAAGTGTAGTTGAGTCATTTTTCCAAATTGTTTTCCAAAATGGTGATTCTCTCTCTATAAAAGAAATGTTCTTTTTTTCTCAACATATTTAAATAACCTATAATTAAAACTCCAGTAGCAGATGAGAAATAAACACACGCAATCAACACGCTCACTTTCTAGACCGCATGTGAAAGAACTCAGGGATGATTTGACCTGAGAAAACCCAAGAATTCTCACAAATGTAGCTGTAGAAGTTTTGTTTGCTTGTTTGTTTTACATAAATACCATGCTAATCTTTACGTAGTCATAAGCTGCATAGCTTAACCATTAAGGACAGAACTAGAAAGCTTAAGACATATAAAGTGTCCCAAAGGTGTTTCTAAGTCAAACTATTGTTGCTGAGTGAATATGATTTCTAATAAATGTGTTCACAATCAGTTGAGTGAAGAACCTGAGTAAGAAGAACGCTAAACTATAGCTTCCTGAGTGTTTCTAAAATGACCATACATTTAATATATTATTGGACTTCTGGGTACTGATTGCTAAACTGATTATAGCTTTTCAGTAGCCCAATCTCTTTTTGCCCTATTTCAGCTTGCAAATATAAACCATAACTCCTACACAGTTACATTTGCCATGACCTGAATGAATCTCCTTGTGTAATTTCCACTAATCATTTTTACTCCTCCATCTGTGCAAAAAATGACTTGATATTACCAACTAACCATCTGAATGTTTATGGAAAGGCTGCATAGCGCCTGCTTATATGAAACCACACATATCCTTTCCCATTGCAAATTGAATTCACTGAAAGAAGAGGCTGTAAAAATATTTTTAAATGTTGTTTCTCTTATTAAATAAAGATACATAAGATGGCTAATGTAACATAATCAAGCTGCATAATGTAAGGGTTAACCACAATACTTCAGTTTCATTCTTTGTGGGAGAAAAAGAGTTTTAAAAATTAAAGTACAAAATAAGGAGATGGTTTTAAAGCAAAACTATGCTAAATTGGCAGCTTTGCCTCACAATATTTTGTTGGAAGATAAGAAGGCAATTTCTGCCAATGTTGCAAAAAGACCTCCACTTCTCTGCCTTAGTTACTATCCCCTGGGCATTTTATATCTTTTCAAGTAGACTAAGAAGATGCTATGCCTCTAGGGAATGAAGGAAGAAGTAATCTCACCATTTGCTATTCACCATTCCAAGCTCTGGTTTTCTGAGATTTTCAAAAGCAGAGCTATGGTGTTGGGAACCACATCTTTCACTCCTGGAAACCATTCCCATAGATTTAGTCCAGGCTTACATCATTTGCAGTTTTGAATGTTTTCTATCTTTCCTCAGAACTTCTTTTGAAATATTTGAATATACTTGACAACTGAAATTGCATATTTTACTAATTTTCAAACATAGCTTGGTCACCAAAATTGTCTTTAATAGGATTTACTCAACAGGATGCATATTTTAACAATCAGCTAGTATGCTTCCTTGATTGTGCTGCATATTTGAATACTTAAGGTTTTATATATTTTTTGATTGGGGCTCATACTTTAATGAGCCACACAAATTACATCTTTGCAGAGAAGGTTTGTCAGAAACTTAGAGCTGAAGTATTTGGGAGACTTTTCCCCTTGCATCATTGTATGTTTGCTCATGTATGTGTGTGTGTGCTGGGAGAGAGGTTTTGCTGCTGGCTGAGAAGTTGCAGTTAGACATAAGCCTAAAGAAAATGTATTTGCTTTAAAAAAAAAAAAAATAAGATGAGCACCAATTTCTAGTTCAGGTTACAACTGAATGGAATTGTGTTTTCATGTAAAAAGAAAAATACTTAGAATCCCATTTCTTTGATATAACATTAATATTTTAGTGGCCAATCTTCTATACATCTCTATATGTATGTATACATGTGAGGCACAAAGGATAAACTCTCAAATGCCTTGGTTTTGTTGGGGGAGTGTGTAATTTCCTCGGTTCTGTCTCACAAAAAAAAAATTGAGGCGACGGACGGACCAGCGTTGCAACCCTTGGATGGGCCAGTGTTACAGCTCCGTGTTACAGCTCAGTTTCACTTAGAAAGTAAAAGAAAATACATCCTCGAGGCATGAGGGTATGCCGACACAAAAGATGTGAAGAGAAGAGAGGCCCCTGGACCAATTTTGGCCCCTCTTTTCATGTTTTTTTTTTTTTTTTTTTTTTTTTTTTTCCTCCCCCTGAGCCTGCCCTATGTAAATAAATTGGACTAGCCAGGAGAGCTGTTTGTTTAAACTGAGATTCTCACACCAGTCCTCCAACCTTCCTTTGTTCTATTTTCACAGGCTTTTCCCTTTCTTGTCTTTTAGCTGCCGCCATTCTGGACTCCTTCTTCCTATTCTAACTACCTAACAGTTTTGTATAGAGGTGCTGGATTTACATCTTTAGGGTAAAATCAGGCAACAGTTTTATTTTTCACTTTTTTAAAGCTCTGATGGTGCTCACTTCCCTGCCCATTGTCAGCAATGTGGTCAGAACTCAAAGTTTAATAGTAACTTTCAGGGAATGAAAAAGTCTAGTCTAAACAAAATAAATACTTTTATATTTGCTGTAAAGTTTCTTTTCTTTCCCTAGACCAGAGAACAGCAGTAAAAACAAAGTATGTAAGTGTGGCCTTTCCTTTCAGCCTCCTTTCTTCTCCCTCAACTATTATGATTATGAAAATGAAAATGTTAGGCATTGTCATGTCTGACTCTTTGTGACCCCATGGACTGTAGCCCAGCAGGCTCCTCAGTCCATAGAATTCTCCAGGCAAGAATACTGGAGTGGGTAGCCATTTCCTTCTCCAGGGGATCTTCCCAACCCAGGGACTGAGCTATCAAACCTGAGTCTCTTGCACTGCAGTCAGGTTCTTTACCATCTGAGCCATTAAGGAAGCCCTGCCTTAACCATTTTAGAATTACAAAAAAAAAAAAAAAAGTCTTTCAATCCCTGGAGCTATCTATTAAACCTTACTAGGTGCCAATATCTTCTACCACGAATGTGTAAATGTTCAAACACCATTTCTCTCTGTCCCTCTGCTTTCTCTTTTTCTGAAGGGACGTTTGTGGATTCTTGCATTTCGTGCCCTGCTGCAGATTTGACTGGAATGGACACCAGACTGTGCTGAATCTGACTTCTCACACTGACTCCTCAGACCTGGCTTCTGGCAGGTGATATGTGCCTCAGAGCTTTTCAATGAAGTCCTGTTCAGGTAAAGTCCTTTTAAGGCGGCTGTAATTCAGCATGTACTAAAGCCAGCGCTGCTCGCTATGTCATAGCGCCATCATCCAGTGGAAAATTTTAGCCCATGGCTTTTCTCTTACTGCTTTCAAATCTCTCTAGAGTGAGATCTGGTAGCCTCCAACTTTGAGGGCATGTTCCAAGAAATTTTTCAAACTCTTGTTCAACAAACAATGAGTAGAGGATACACTTCAGACCCTCAAGACAATCTCTCTTAGGGGCTCAATTTCCCTAATTATGGTTCAGGGCAAGACAGGGACATTCCCAAGTGCTCCTTCTCTTTCTAATCCCTTCCTTAAAGGCTCATTCCTAATAAAAAGACTTCTGTTATGTAGCATATTGAGGTGACAATCACTGGGCCAGTTTAACCACTGTTAGACCCGTGGGGATGTATCCAGCTCCTGTTTTCAGAGGATTCTTTTAAAATGCTCATTTTAAAAAATGTGTCATATTATCTATGATTATCTTCATATGGGTTTTGCAGTCAAGAATACACTGTGGAATTTTCTCCCAGTCAGCTGGTACAGAATTAATTATTTGTTAGTGGATGTGCGATTCTATATTCAACTATTTGTCAGTTGAAGGACATTATCTTTCTTCTTTCACTATAATGCTTTAGTAAGCATTTACTGATGTTATACTTTCATGGGATAGATTATCAGAAGTGACTGGGTCAATTTTTAAATTAAATTGTTTTCAAATGAAAGACTGTAATAATGCATAAAACCAACAGCACTGTATGGAAGTATTTTTTTTTTTCTGGAATCACTGGCTCTGGCAGTATTTAATCTTTCTTTTAAACTAATTTCTATTGTAGCATACTCACAGTATTTAATCTTTCAAAAATGTATTTTGTATTGCTCATCTTTAATTTCTATGCTCCAAGCTACTTGTGATATTATTGTTTATTGGTAATTTAGATGTGTTATTTCGAATTTCCTATTCATAACCATTGCTATTTTCATTTCGAATATTTTTCCCATTTCCTAAATGCTTTAATATATTATATACATTGAAAAATATGTTTTCAATTTTTAAATATTTTACAGCTAAAATGTTCATGTATATATAAAAGTAGACAGAATAATATAGTGAATGTCTCTAGTTTTAACAATTATTAGCACATTTCAGGAGAAGGCAATGGCACCCCACTCCAGTACTCTTGCCTGGAAAATCTCATGGACGGAGGAGCCTGGTAGGCTGCAGTCCATGGGGTCGCAAAGAGTTGGAGATGACTGAGTGACTTCACTTTCACTTTTCACTTTCACACCTTGGAGAAGGAAATGGCAACCCACTCCAGTGTTCTTGCCTGGAGAATCCCAGGGATGGGGGAGCCTGGTGGGCTGCCGTCTATAGGGTTGCACAGAGTTGGACATGACTGAAGCGACAACAGCAGCAGCAGCAGCAGCACATTTCAATATTTGCTTAAGACCCTGGTGCTAGGAAAGATTGAAAGCAGGAGGAGAAGGGGACAACAGAGGATGAGATGTTTGAGTGGCATCACCGACTCGATGGACATGAGTTTGAGCAAGCTCTGGGAGTTGGTGATGGACAGGGAAACCTGGTATGTTGCAGTCTACGGGGTCACAAAGAGTCAGACACAACTGAGTGACTGAACTGAACTAAACTGAGTAGATTGTATTACCTATTGCAATTATTCATCCTTCCTGTAACCAAAGGCACATGACTGAAGTTTTTCCCACAAAGCAGGCTATATTTTATGTCACTTAACTTGGGCTCATTCAAATGACTTGCTTCAGTCAATAGAATAAGACAGAAGAGACAGTGCTGGTCAGAATCTTGACCTTCAAGAAGGATGAAATACAAAGAACAGAAGGGAACTTCCTTAAGCCAGTTAAGGGCCTCTATGGGAAACCTGCAGCTAATATTAAACTGAATGATAAAAACTAATCGTTCTTTCCCTGGAGTTGTGTAAAAGATATTCATTCTCAGAATTGTTATCCATCATTCTCCAACAAGGCTAAACAAATAAGATATAATTGAGAAAAAGGAGAATCATCTTTATTCACAAATGACATAATTTACTTGTTAAAAATTAGAAGAAAATCAGTTCATAAGATTAGCTGGTCAAGAGTGAAAGTTTGAAGAAATGTTAAAAGCACACATTTTCAGAATGTCTGTACTGAGATCTTATGAGGTACTACAATAAGTCAAATTTGCAACATATATCTATATCTATCTATATATCTATATAAATATGTATATATGCTGGTTTCTGCTGAGATATATCTTTTTACTTTTAGGTATCTGTCTCATAGAAAATAAATTTGTATTTATTTATATTTCTTAATTATTTAAATAGTGGCCTTGAATTGGTAGATTAGAGATGAGATTTTATTTGAATGGTGTATCTAGGTTACCAACAACATATCATTCATCTAAGTGACATCATAATAAAAATGATCTCTAACTCTCGTGAAACATTCAGCAACAGTGAAACAGATATGCAGGAGGAATCCTTGATTTGTGTGTTACTTAGAACTTTTTGGAAGGAAATCTAATGGTAAATATTATTTAAAATGATTGTTCTCACACCGCTATACGGCAAGAACTGGGATATTACTGGTTGTATTACTATTCATTCATTTGTTAAAGAACACTAGGGCAAGTATCTTTTAAAGCCAGGTGCTGCTAGATATCAGGTAAATAACTGTGAGAAAAACATAGCTCCTGATATAGATACTTTGTTCCATCTGCAATGGACAATTTCAGATTTTAACTCCACAGAATTCAGGCCTCTTCTGATATTTTAATGAGTTTGTAAGTCTAGAATTACAAAAAGATTGAGATTTTACTCTACTTGCAAGATAAATTATCTGCCTACAGTTGCATATATGCTAGCAGAAAAACATAAAGCCTCTGGGCCAGAAAGACAAAGTTTATTACTCACAAAAATGACAGTAGGCAGAATATTATCTTTGTGCTGCTCAACTGAGCCCCAGTTCCCATACAGAAACATGATTAGGGAAGGATGTTGAATCTTACATGGTGAGAATGTATTATACAGGAGGAAGGCCAGAGATTAGGAAGCCCTTGGTCTTACAGAGGGGCTGATGAAAACCTGAATGTCATATTTTTTGAGAGAGACATCATCTAATTTATTACCCTGGAATGTAAATGAATCTTCTCTGTAGATGGGAATGAGGCATCTCTATTTTTACTATACTAGAATATAAATAAATCTAAAAAACTGATTATTAATGCCTAGACATGAAGTAACATGAGAGATTCATTGATAATTAATTTCCAGCAAAGGTAAGGCCTCATTATACTTCTACAAAGGACTAACATATGAATAAGGGGACAACCTCTTGCCTCTATTCTCTACATAGTATTTTACTTAAAAGGTACAAACAACCTAAAGCTAATTCGAAAATTTGTCCTTAAATGATGGAGAATCCTTTCACTCTCTTTTCCCCATTGAACATGCACAAAGTATAATTGGACAAGATTAGTATATTCAAAGAATAGCAAGGAGAGATAAGAAAGCCATCCTCAGTGATCAATGCAAAGAAATCGAGGAAAACAACAGAATGGGAAAGACTAGAGATCTCTTCAAGAAAATTAGAGATACCAAGGGAATATTTCATGCAAAGATGGGCTCAATAAAGGATAGAAATGGTATGGACCTAACAGGAGCATAAGATATTAAAAAGAGGTGGCAAGAATACACAGATGAACTGTATAAAAAAGAGCTTCAAGACCAAGATAATCACAATAGTGTGATCACTCACCTAGAGCCATACATCTTGGAAAGTGAAGTCAAGTGGGCCTTCGAAAGCATCACTATGAACAAAGCTAGTGGAGGTGATGGAATTCCAGTGGAGCTATTTCAAATCCTGAAACATGATGCTGTGAAAGTGCTGCACTCAATATGCCAGCAATTTGGAAAACTCAGCAGTGGCCACAGGACTGCAAAAGGTCAGTTTTCATTCCAATCCTAAAGAAAGGCAATGCCAAAGAATGCTCAAACTACCATACAATTGCACTCATCTCACACGCTAGTAAAGTAATGCTCAAAATTCTCCAAACCAGGCTTCAGCAATACATGAACTGTAAACTTCCAGATGTTCAAGCCGGTTTTAGAAAAGGCAGAGGAACCAAAGATCAAATTGTCAACATCTGCTGGATTATCAAAAAAGCAAGAGAGTTCCGGAAAAACATCTATTTCTGCTTTATTAACTATGCCAAAGCCTTTGACTGTGTGGATCACAATAAATTGTGGAAAATTCTGAAAGAGGTGAGAATACCAGACCACCTGACCTGCCTCTTGAGAAATCTGTATGCAGGTCAGGAAGCAACAGTTAGAACTGGACATGGAACAACAGACTGATTCCAAATAAGAAACGGAGTACGTCAAGGCTGTATATTGTCACCCTGCTTATTTAACTTATATGCAGAGTACACCATGAGAAACGCTGGCCTGGAAGAAGCACAAGCTAGAATCAAGATTGCTAGGAGAAATATGAATCACCTCAGATATGCAGATGACTCTACCCTTATGGCAGAAAGTGAAGAGGAACTAAAGAGCCTCTTGATGAAAGTGAAAGAGGAGAGTGAAAAAGTTGACTTAAAGCTCAACATTCAGAAAATGAAGATCATGGCATCTGGTCCCATCAGCTCATGGGAAATAGATAGGGAAACAGTATCAGACTATTTTGGGGGGCTCCAAAATCACTGCAGATGGTGGTTGCAGCTATGAAATTAAAAGATGTTTACTCTTTAGAAGGAAAGTTATGACCAACCTGGACAGCATATTGAAAAGCAAAGATAATACTTTGCCAGCAAAGGTCTGTCTAGTCAAGGCTATGGTTTTTCCTGTGGTCATGTATGGATGTGAGAGTTGGACTGTGAAGAAAGCTGAGCACCGAAGAATTGATGCTTTCGAACTGTGGTGTTGGAGAAGACTCTTGAGAGTCCCTTGAACTGCAAGGAGATCCAACCAGTCCATCCTAAAGAAGATCAGTCCTGGATGTTCATTGGAAGGACTGATGCTAAAGCTGAAACTCCAATCCTTTGGCCACCTCATGTGAAGAGTTGACTCACTGGAAAAGACTCTGATGATGGGAGGGATTGGGGGCAGGAGAAGGGGACAACAGAGGATGAAATGGCTGGATGGTATCACGGACTCGATGAACATGAGTCTGAGTGAACTCTGGGAGTTGGTGATGGATAGGGAGGCCTGGTATGTTGTGATTCATGGGGTCGCAAAGAGTCGGATATGACTGAGCGACTGAACTGAATTGAGTATATTCAAAACATGCATTCTTTAAGAATATAACAATAAAAAGTTAGTGAACATTGAATACATGCTGACACATATGATTGAAAATGAATTGGGCCTGGTCCCTTCCAATAAGTAGCTTAACAGTCAGTTGGTTGGGATCAGGAGGTAGGGATTGTAGGGACAAAAATTGCTGCTGTTCCAAGTGGGGACAGGATGGGACAGGGAAGTCTGGTATGCTACAGTCCCTGGGGTTGCAAAGAGTTTGATATGACTTAGAGACTGAACAACAACAAGGGGAAAGAGGCAGCAGAGCACAGTTATTAAGAATATACATTCTGGAGACTTTTCTTAGCTTCCTTTTCTTATGGCTTAGGCAGTTTATTTAAACTTTCCCTAGCTTTGCTGTTTTGTTTTTTAAATCTGTAATGACAACCTGGTAATATAATTTAACTCATGAAAAAAGTGTCTGGAATAATGCATGTACTAGTAATACACATAAATACTAATAGTATTTATTCTATATTATAGCATTAATACTAATGATACATGTAATACAATAGTAAACATACCATACATTTTAGCTATTATTATTATGATGATATAATAAATATGGCTTTGTTTAAATTGCTTTCAATTTTTTGTTGAAAAAGCACTAACACTATATATTTTTAACTTTCTTCATAGCATGTATTACTGTCTAAGATTATCGCATATATAAACATGCATATTTATTGTAGGCTCCTTTCCATATACATGTTTACTCATTTGTTCAGATCGCTCTCATTAGACTATAATTTTGAAAACAACAAAGACCTTGTCTGTTTTATTTTTCCTATATTTCAACTCTTGGAAAATTATCTTGCACAAAGTATAATCTTAGTAAATACCATCAACTGAAATCTACATAGATGGTGTTCCAGGGAAGAGGCTAATTCTGACTCCATGTTGGATCTATTTCTTTGACGTGCTTTTCATTGCTTTTCTCATTATAAACATACAGAATGGCTTGCCTCAGAGAATCCTGCCCCTCTGCCTGACTAGTAAACTAAAATGCCTTTCATCAGAACCCTGTCCCCTTGTGGACGGCACGAAGGAAGAAATTAACACATCCCCCGCCTGAGGCTTGCCATTCTAGGAGATCTTTGCAAGTTTAATGACTTTTTTACTTTGCTTCCTCATCTCCCCTCATCTCTAATCTAGAAAAGAACTTCGCATCCAGACCGCATAAGACGGTTATTTTGAAGCACTACCCTGCCATCTTCTCAGTCTGCCATCTTGCCAGTTAGTCTCTCTCTTGCCTCAACACCTCATTGCTCTAATTCACTGGGATTCATTGGCCTATCGTATGGTAAGCAGAGCGAGCTTGGACTCGGTAACAATGGGAAACTAAAAAGCCCTTGGAAATTCTCAAGCACACATGTATTGATACAGTATAATGTGTTTTTGGTGCTCATTGGCTGGGAATTAAGCTGGAAAACTATGCTAAAGATAGTTTTCAAAAAACAAATTTCAAAAACATAGTATGTTCTTACCAACATACTATGCTAAGAACTTCAGATTTTTATCTTGAAACAGAGTATCATAAGTTTCTTCAGCAAGAGAACTATCTGCAAATACTTTATTTACTAAAAAAAAACTAGGTCAGCAATATTGAGAACGAACTGAATGGTGATAGAAGAGAATGGATACATGCATATTATGTAGAAAATTAAAACTTCAGATAAGAGATGGCAACTGCCTTCAGTAGGTCTCATGGGAAGGATTCAAATGATATTTTGCAGATATAATGGACCAGATTGGTAATTCCATAAGAGGGATCAAATTAGGTATACAGTCAACAGAAATGATGTTACAGATTGCAATTTGAATGTATTGTGTGTCTCACTCACTTGAAAACTTCAGCTACAGGTAACTGTTAATAGAGGTGTAATGGTTCTCCAAGGGAATTTAAAAGAGAGGCCAAAGTAAATACATCTAAATTGAGTCAGTGCACTAGTTTCTATAAGAGGAAGGCAGCTGCCTCCACAAAGAGCTAAAGGAATAGGAACAAACTGATATTTTGTTTAAAAAGGTTTAAATGAACTTATTACAAACACCCATCTGGCTGTACTTATGATTCCTGTAGTTAAAGACAATGTTATTTCGAGTCTCAAAGATCAATAAAGGCTCAAACCAAAGTCTACAGAAATAATATTAAGAAAAAAAAATCTGTTTAAGCAGAAACTTTCAATAAAAGATTTAGAACTTCTTCCTTTATAAATACACTTCCCAATTAAAAAAATGTGTATGGTGATACAGTTCACTATGTGTACAAAGTACTAACAGAATTCTTCCTCAGAAAGAAACCACAATGTTTCAGACCAAAGAAGCAAACAGATAATAGAGAGCCATAGATTTCTTTCTCTTATTTAATATGGAACTATGCTTTCTGTATCCATGTTTCATCTGGATCTTTGCAGAAAGCAACTTTATCAGAGAAAAATAGAAAAGATTTTAAAAATAAAATGGAAAGGCTAAAGGTATTTGATGTTAGACATTCAGCTACAGGTACTTAAGAGTCAACCAACTTACATGTAAAGAAAGTCATGGTTTGTTCAGACCTTAAGAAACTGGTGAAGAAGAAACATCAGACTCTCTTCCCAGACAAAAGAAGTATCACATTTGGGTGCTGGCTTTGGGTTGAAAACATTTCGCCAGCTAGATGAAAAGTGTTCTGTATGTCAGTGGATGCTGAGAGCAAAAACAACTCTGGCTTTTTTTTTTTTTTTTAATTTTGCTATTTCATTTTCTAGTCCCACATACTTTTATTTATATGCTACAAGATACAGGGTGCAATCAGTTCAGTCGCTCAGTTGTGTCCAACACTTTGTGACCCCATGGACTGCAGCACGTCAGGCTTCCCTGTCCATCACCAACTCCTGCAGTTTACTCAAACTCATGTCCATTGAGTCGGTGATGCCATCCAACCATCTCATCCTCTGTCATCACCTTCTCCTGCCTTCAATCTTTCCCAGCATCAGGATCTTTTCCAGTGAGTCAGTTCTTCACATCAGGTGGCCAAAGTATTGGAGTTTCAGCTTCAGCATCAGTCTTTCCAATGAACATTCAGGACTGATTTCCTTTAGGATGGACTGGTTGGATCTCCTTGCAGTCCAAGGGACTCTCAAGAGTCTTCTCCAACACCACAGTTCAAAAGCATCAGTTCTTTGGCACTCAGCTTTCTTTATAGTCCAACTCTCGCATCCATACATGAGTACTGGAAAAACCATAGCTTGACTAGAAGGACCTTTGTCAGCAAAGTAATGTCTCTGCTTTTTAATATGCTGTTTAGGGTGCAATAACGGTGACTTTTTTTTTCCTTTTTGGTAAAGGAGCACTTTATTGAAAACTCTGAAATATCTGTCTATAATTACTACCCAAAACTACCCAAGAGACTTAAACAGCTGGTTGAGAATGAGGACATGATGAAAGCCTACAGTGACATAGAGAAGAGGGAGCAGACTATGTGTACGAGGATAATCTTGTGGGACTCTTTTGCTTGAGTTCTCAGTTACCATTTGTAATCCAACTCTTAGTCTTCTAAATGGAAAAGGACAGAGTTCTCTTTGTGTTGTGAAGAAGCCTAAGTAATGTTTTCATGGGCTTTCCCAGGTGGCACTAGTGGTAAAGAACCTGCCTACTAATGCAGGAGACTCAGGAGACATGAGTTTGACTCCTGGGTAAGGAAGATTTCCTGGAGAAGGAAATGACAACCTATTCCAGTATTCTTGCCTGGAGAGTCCCATGGACAGAGGAGCCTGGCAGGCTAAGGTCCATAGGGCTGCAAAGAGTCAGCCATGACTGAAGCAGCTTTACAAGCATGCAAGTAATGTTTTCATGCTATGAAGCATTAAAGCAGTCATAGATGATTTCCTTTTCTATGTAATATTTTCTGATATATAATTAGGTTGTGACCATCTCCCTCACATGTACCTGAATTCAATCGCAGATGTGAATTAAAGTCCATATCATCATAAGGGTCTTAAAAGGGAAGAAGGAAGGAAGGAAAGGTAAGTGAATAAAGACTCAAGTCTATAACTAGGAAAGATAGCCATTTATCTTGTTGTTCAGTTCTCAAAACAGTCGTTTTGATCTGTCACTAGGCTATCAGAATGTGTCAGCAAAAGATCTTGCATATCACATGAAGAAATAGCTTATCAAAGAGAAGAGAATGGAAGGAGGAAGTGCTGTGGTTCATTCTTTTTTTTTTTATTTTTTTTTATTTTTTTTTTATTTTTTATTTATTTTTTTTTTTTAAATTTTAAAATCTTAAATTCTTACATGCGTTCCCAAACATGAACCCCCCTCCCACCTCCCTCCCCACAACATCTCTCTGGGTCATCCCCATGCACCTGCCCCAAGCAAGCTGCACCCTACGTCAGACATGGACTGGCGATTCAATTCTTACATGACAGTATACATGTTAGAATTCCCATTCTCCCAAATCGTCCCACCCTCTCCCTCTCCCTCTGAGTCCAAAAGTCCGTTATACACATCTGTGTCTTTTTTCCTGTCTTGCATACAGGGTCGTCATTGCCATCTTCCTAAATTCCATATATATGTGTTAGTATACTGTATTGGTGTTTTTCTTTCTGGCTTACTTCACTCTGTATAATTGGCTCCAGTTTCATCAATCTCATCAGAACTGATTCAAATGAGTTCTTTTTAACGGCTGAGTAATACTCCATTGTGTATATGTACCACAGCTTTCTTATCCATTCATCTGCTGATGGACATCTAGGTTGTTTCCATTTCCTGGCTATTATAAACAGTGCTGCGATGAACATTGGGGTACATGTGTCTCTTTCAATTCTGGTTTCCTCGGTGTGTATGCTCAGAAGTGGGATTGCTGGGTCATAAGGTAGTTCTATTTGCAATTTTTTAAGGAATCTCCACACTGTTCTCCATAGTGGCTGTACTAGTTTGCATTCCCACCAACAGTGTAGGAGGGTTCCCTTTTCTCCACACCCTCTCCAGCATTTATTGCTTGCAGATTTTTGGATCGCAGCCATTCTGACTGGTGTGAAGTGGTACCTCATTGTGGTTTTGATTTGCATTTCTCTATTAATGAGTGATGTTGAGCATCTTTTCATGTGTTTGTTAGCCATCTGTATGTCTTCTTTGGAGAAATGTCTATTTAGTTCTTTGGCCCATTTTTTGATTGGGTCGTTTATTTTTCTGGAATTGAGCTGCAGAAGTTGCTTGTATATTTTTGAGATTAGTTGTTTGTCAGTTGCTTCATTTGCTATTATTTTCTCCCATTCAGAAGGCTGTCTTTTCACCTTGCTTATATTTTCCTTTGTTGTGCAGAAGCTTTTAATTTTAATTAGATCCCATTTGTTTATTTTTGCTTTTATTTCCAGAATTCTGGGAGGTGGATCATAGAGGATCCTGCTGTGATTCATGTCTGAGAGTGTTTTGCCTATGTTCTCCTCTAGGAGTTTTATAGTTTCTGATCTTACATTTAGATCTTTAATCCATTTTGAGTTTATTTTTGTGTGGGGTGTTAGAAAGTGATCTAGTTTCATTCTTTTACAAGTGGTTGACCAGTTTTCCCAGCACCACTTGTTAAAGAGATTGTCTTTACTCCATTGTATATTCTTGCCTCCTTTGTCAAAGATAAGGTGTCCATATGTGTGTGGATTTATCTCTGGGCTTTCTATTTTGTTCCATTGATCTATATGTCTGTCTTTGTGCCAGTACCATACTGTCTTGATGACTGTGGCTTTGTAGTAGAGCCTGAAGTCAGGCAAGTTGATTCCTCCAGTTCCATTCTTCTTTCTCAAGATTGCTTTGGCTATTCGAGGTTTTTTGTGTTTCCATACAAATCTTGAAATTATTTGTTCTAGTTCTGTGAAAAATGTGGCTGGTAGCTTGACAGGGATTGCATTAAATTTGTAAATTGCTTTGGGTAGTATACTCATTTTCACTATATTGATTCTTCCGATCCATGAACATGGTATATTTCTCCATCTATTAGTGTCCTCTTTGATTTCTTTCATCAGTGTTTTATAGTTTTCTATATATAGGTCTTTAGTTTCTTTAGGTAGATATATTCCTAAGTATTTTATTCTTTTCGTTGCAATGGTGAATGGAATTGTTTCCTTAATTTCTTTTTCTACTTTCTCATTATTCGTGTATAGGAATGCAAGGGATTTCTGTGTGTTGATTTTATATCCTGCAACTTTACTATATTCATTGATTAGCTCTAGTAATTTTCTGGTGGAGTCTTTAGGGTTTTCCATGTAGAGGATCATGTCATCTGCAAACAGTGAGAGTTTTACTTCTTCTTTTCCAATTTGGATTCCTTTTATTTCTTTTTCTGCTCTGATTGCTGTGGCCAAAACTTCCAGAACTATGTTGAATAGTAGCGGTGAAAGTGGACACCCTTGTCTTGTTCCTGACTTTAGGGGGAATGCTTTCAATTTTTCACCATTGAGGATAATGTTTGCTGTGGGTTTGTCATATATTGCTTTTATTATGTTGAGGTATGTTCCTTCTATTCCTGCTTTCTGGAGAGTTTTTATCATAAATGGATGTTGAATTTTGTCAAAGGCTTTCTCTGCATCTATTGAGATAATTATATGGTTGATATCTATAGGACATTTCACCCCAAAACAATGAATTTCACTTTTTTTTCAAGTGCTCATGGAACCTTCTCCAGGATAGATCACATCCTGGGCCATAAATCTAAACTTGATAAATTCAAAAAAATCGAAATCATTCCAAGCATCTTTTCTGACCATAATGCATTAAGATTAGATCTCAATTACAGGAGAAAAACTATTAAAAATTCCAACATATGGAGGTTGAACAACACACTTCTGAATAACCAACAAACCACAGAAGAAATCAAAAAAGAAATCAAAATATGCATAGAAACTAATGAAAATGAAAACACAACAACCCAAAACCTGTGGGACACTATAAAAGCAGTGCTAAGAGGAAAGTTCATAACAATACAGGCATACCTCAAGAAACAAGAAAAAAGTCAAATGAATAACCTAACTCTGCAACTAAAGCAACTAGAAAAGGAAGAGTTGGAGAACCCCAGAGTTAGTAGAAGGAAAGAAATCTTAAAAATTAGGGCAGAAATAAATGCAAAAGAAACAAAAGAGACCATAGCAAAAATTAACAAAGCCAAAAGCTGGTTCTTTGAAAGGATAAATAAAATTGACAAACCATTAGCCAGACTCATCAAGAAGCAAAGAGAGAAAAATCAAATCAATAAAATTAGAAATGAAAATGGAGAGATCACAACAGACAACACAGAAATACAAAGGATCATAAGAGACTACTATCAGCAGTTGTATGCCAATAAAATGGACAACGTGGAAGAAATGGACAAATTCTTAGAAAAGTACAATTTTCCAAAACTGAACCAGGAAGAAATAGAAAATCTTAACAGACCCATCACAAGCACAGAAATTGAAATGGTAATCAGAAATCTTCCAGCAAACAAAAGCCCAGGTCCAGACGGCTTCACAGCTGAATTCTACCAAAAATTTCGAGAAGAGCTAACACCTATCCTCCTCAAACTCTTCCAGAAAATTGCAGAGGAAGGTAAACTTCCAAACTCATTCTATGAGGCCACCATCACCCTAATACCAAAACCTGACAAAGATGTCACAAAAAAGGAAAACTACAGGCCAATATCACTGATGAACATAGATGCAAAAATCCTCAACAAAATTCTAGCAATCAGAATCCAACAACACATTAAAAAGATCATACACCATGACCAAGTGGGCTTTATCCCAGGGATGCAAGGATTCTTCAATATCCGCTGTGGTTCATTCTAAGGCTAAATAGAGATGTGTTCAAATAGCGTTATTATCTGTCTCTCCTTCTCTGCTGTTGTTGTTGCTATTATTATATTATTAGTAGTAGTAGTTACGCTTTTATTCTGTTGGTTATGCTTTCAAGCCAGACCCCTCATCTGCTCAGACGTATGTAGTGCTTATAATTTACGATTTCAGAATAAAAATAATATCATAAGTTGTTTAAGAGAAAGCAGCTTGAGCCAGTATTGTTTAGAATCCTAGTCTTGACATTTACTAGAAAAGTGACTTTGGTTGTCTGAGTTTCTGTTTCTCTATAAAATGAGGACTAATAATAGTATTAAAGCTCATAAAGTTACTGAGAGAAGTAAATTTCTTCTGCATAAATCACTTGGAATAGTGTTTGGCATATGAGAAGCATTCTTTTCAAATTACCTAAAAAATAAATACAAGTGTAACCAATTTCTCTCACAGTGTGAATACTGTAAGGAGTTTACTCAAACTCATGTCCATCGAGTCCGTGATGCCATCCAACCATCTCATCCTCTGTCATCAACCTTCTCCTGCCTTCAGTCTTTTCCAGCGTCAGGATCTTTTCCAGTGAGTCGGTTCTTCACATCAGGTGGCCAAAGTATTGGAGTTTCAGCTTCAGCATCAGTCCTTCCAATGAATATTCCTGGCTGACTGCCTGGGGAATGCACTCAGTAATCGGTGAACTGACCTCTGTGCCCCGAGTGATGACACAGCCAATACACAGAGTGGGAAGTGTAGACCTTTAACTCTGATATCGTCACAGGAATAACATGAAAATGGGCGAGGGTAATTCTCAGAATCAGAGCAGGAAAAAAAAAAAAAGGTGTGAACTGTCTTCGTTAAGACTCTCCTAAAAACAAGGGTATACTGCAGTGTTCAGGTAGAAGCTGTCAGGGTCTAGGTGAGGCAGAAGGAGTGGAAGAAAAACATGGGTTAACATTCTTCAAGCCAGATCCTTCTACTCACCTGCTTCTACCATTTCTCCCTTTTACTCCATTGTATTCTTTTCCCTCCCCTCGGTGTCTCAATAGCTCTACTTCCCAGCATACTAGGATCACACTGTGGCTTTAGTACGTGAGTATTACTACATTTGTCCTAGACCTTTCACTGTCAAGGGACTTTTTAGGACATAACTGTGTACTTTTACAGTATTAAAGACATTAACTACACTTCAACTAGAAAATGTGTGAATATAGTTTAAACACAGTCATACAAATGGCTTCATATGTTCAGATAAAATGCTGATTAAGTAAATGGACTATTTAATTTCAAACTGAGACAAAGTTAAACCACAACAACTATAGAAAAAATATCCTTATGTCTTTTGTCTTTTGCAGAAGCAGAGTTATTCATTTTGGGGTAGTAAGTAAACCCGATAAAGTATGTCATTACTTTATTCCAAGTCTTCTGTCCATTAAGTACTGATTATAATATTTTAAAGATATATTGGCAGATAAGACATCAGTAGAGTAAAACTAGGAGCTCTCTACTGAAATGCACACACTGAGCTAAGCAAACATACAAGTATTTTTGCCCTTTGGGGAAGTGTTCAGCTCAGCTCATCTTCCTTATTTCTAATGCACTCAAAGACTCAGCCTGGCTAATTCATACTCAGAACAAATTGCATAACACTCCAAGACTGACACATCCAAAGTTCATCCATTGTGTAGTAGCTTGACATTAGAAAAGGGCAACTTTTGAAAAACGAATAAAATAGATTTTCTCACTCTGCTGGTCATGTCTCAAAAACAGGTGGAAAGGTTTTTTTGAAACTTAAATTTCAAAGAGTGCATCATTCAACTTTCACCATTTTAACACTGATACCATTAAGATTTGCAACAGTCAGTTATTTCTGAAAAATCTAAATTCCTCAACATTTTAAATGTCATTAAAATATAAGTTCCATGAGGATAATTACTTTGTCTCTTCAAGTCATAAAACAAAGACCCTAACCCGGTGTGTTTCACTTAATAAATACTTTTTAAAACTAAGTGATCAATTTAATGAATAATTTTTTCAAAGTTTCATTATGGAATATAAACACTGCATTATAGCAAAATGCACAGCTGGGTAATTCTCAGGTTATTGATTTATGAAAATCATTGTAGCACTGTCTCATTTACACAAACATCATTAATGTATGACACCAACAATAGGCAAGAAACATTCAAGTGAATTTATGTCACTTCAGTTCAGTCGCTCAGTTGTGTCCAACTCTTTGTGACTCCATGGACTGCAGCACACCACGCTTCCCTATCCATCACCAACTTCTGGAGTTTACTCAAACTCATGTTGACAATTTGATCTCTGGTTTCACTGCCTTTTCTAAAACCAGGTTGAACATCTGGAATTTCACAGTTTCATGTACTTTTGAAGCCTGGCTTGGAGAATTTTGAGCATTACTTCGCTAGTGTGTGAGATGAGTGCAATTGTGCGGTAGTTTGAGCATTCTTTGGCATTGCCTTTCTTTAGGATTGGAATGAAAACTGACCTTTTCCAGTCCTGTGGCCACTGCTGAGTTTTCTAAATGTGCTGGCATATTGAGTGCAGCACTTTCACAGCATCCTCTTTCAGGATTTGAAATAGCTTAACTGCGATTCCATCACCTCCACTAGTTTGAATTTATATTAGTCCATACTAAATTTGCAGATGTATCACTTAAGTATATTTGTGACATATTATTCAGGCCTACTTAATTTTAAAGCAGGAATTGACCTAATTCAAATTGTCTTTGTTAAGGAAAAATAAAAATTAGGAATGTAAATATGACTTGTAGAAGTCTAGATTCATTATAACCTCAAGACATTTGGATCTGGGGGCTAAAATAATGTACCAGAGCTCTAGTTCTTCCTTTATCTTTTACATTTCCTTTTGTCAAGCTCTGTTTATTCTTCAAGTACATCATCAGGTTCTATTCCAAAAAGAAGAGAGCTTTTTGGTCATGTGCCCAGAGGCTTTGTATACACTGATTGTCCCGTATCTTGGGACCTGTGCCTAGTCAAGAAGCAAAAGGAAGATCGCTGTAAGTAACAGACATACTAGGCGTAGGGATGGGATTGTTCCTTACTGAAAGGGTTGGGTACATTGGTTACACAAATGGTCTCAATTATTCACATTTCAGTGTTTCCATACCTTTTTCAATATATTGTGACTTTGCAGCTTTTGCCGTCAAGGTGGGGAGTGGGGAGTCTGTTTCACTACCCTTTGAGTCTGGGATGGCTTTGCAACTTGCTTTGGTCAATAGAATGCTTCTGCTTTCTTTCTTGATTGCTGCCAACTACGATGGGCATAAGCACTGGTGAGACTGATGGATAATGAGAGACGACATGTGCTGATCTGTCCTAGGGAAGATACTGACGTGTCCCAGATAAGGCTGCTCTGCCCTCCAATCTCCTAGATATGCATGAATGAACTCAGGTGAGATCTATCAGCTGAGCTCAACCAAACCAACTTTAGATAAAGAAATATATATTGAACCCCCAAAAAAGTGTTGAATTACTATTAAATGACTAGTGGGTTTCCATCTTTGATTAAAATTATCTCTAAAAGAAGATAAAATATTTGCCTACAAGATTAGGTAAATGACAACGACATCTAGTGGAATAATTTTATAATTTCCCATAATTGATATTATGAGAAACAATATTCTTTAAAGTGAATGTTCTCTTATGTCTATTAAATTGAACCGTCTCATTGCCTAAGAGATGCAACTCCTGAAAGTGGTCAGTAAAAGATAAGATAATTCATCATTATAAGACAAGGACAGGTCTTGTGGCTAAAATAAAATGATAAATAATGTTAAAATGAGTGTAAACAATATTGTTCTTTTGTGATAGACTACCAATTAAGCCATAGTTTTTAAAATATTTTTTTACACTTTAAATCAAGATGAAGTAAGAAATTAATGTATTAATAATATGAAGTAGGCAAAGTTAAATGAAGGAGTGACTTCACCTAACCAAAACAAAGCCAGAATTGATGAGATGAAAATCAAAACATGGGAAGTTTTATTTATTTATTTTTTTGTTACTAGAGGAACAGAGTGAATAGCAACTTGAAATATAATGCTTAGGCTGGCTATAGGGAAATTTGCAATGAGTAAGAAGCCAGAAAGTCATTTCTTGATATAATTTTCTCACAATGATATCATGCTACTCAAAGTCTCACTTAATAGCTTCTCAAATATAACTCAAGATCCCCCAAGAGAGTAGCAATCCTCCTAAAGCTGTCCCTGTACTTTCTGAACTGCTGCAATAAAGATTAGGCAAGAATATAAAGAAGATAACTTTTTACACTAACTAAATCATGTTTAAAGAACAACTTTATGAGGCTACATTTCCCTGTTTAATAAAATCATATTTCTATTAGCAGGACCTGTATGGAATGACTCTATCATTTCAGTTCAGTTCAGTCGCTCAGTCGTGTCTGACTCTTTGCGACCCCATGAATCGCAGCACCCCAGGCCTCCCTGGCCATCACCAACTCCCAGAGTACACTCAAACTCATGTCCATTGAGTCAGTGATGACATCCAGCCATCTCATCCTCTGTTGTCCCCTTCTCCTCCTGCCCCCAATCCCTGCCAGCATCACGGTCTTTTCCAGTGAGTCAACCCTTCACATGAGGTGGCCAAAGGATTGGAGTTTCAGCTTTAGCATCAGTCCTTCCAATGAACACCCAGGACTGATCTCTTTTACAATGGACTGGTTGGATCTCTTTGCAATCCAAGGGACTCTCAAGAGTCTTCTCCAACACCACAGTTCAAAAGCATCAATTCTTCTGCACTCAGCTTTCTTTATAATCCAACTCTCACATCCAGACATGACCACCGGAAAAACTATAGCCTTGACTAGACAGACCTTTGCTGACAAAGTAACATCTCTGCTTTTCAATATGCTGTCTAGGTTGGTCATAACTTTCCTTCCAAGGAGTAAGCGTCTTTTAATTTCATAGCTGCAATCACCATCTGCAATGATTTTGGAGCCCCCCAAAATAAAGACTGACACTGTTTCCAATGTTTCTCCATCTATTTGCCATGAAGTGATGGGACTGGATGCCATGATCTTCGTTTTCTGAATGTTGAGTTTTAAGTCAACTTTTTCACTCCTCTTTCACTTTCACCAAGAGGCTTTTCCCTCTTCATTTTCTGCCATGAAAATGAAAGTGAAGTTACTCAGTCATGTCCGACTCTTTGTGACCCCATGGGCTGTAGCTTACCAGGCTCCTCTGTCCATGGGATTTTCCAGGCAATAGTCCTGGAGTAGATTGCCATTTCCTTCTCCAGGGGATCTTTCCAACCCAGGGATTGAACCCGGGTCTCCCTCATTGTAGACAGATGCTTTACCGTCTGAGCCACCATAAGGGTGGTGTCATCTGCATATCTGAGATTATTGATATTTCTCCTGGCAATCTTGATCCCAGCTTGTGCTTCTTCCAGCCCAGCGTTTCTCATGATGTACTCTGCATAGAAGTTAAATAAGCAGGGTGACAATATACAGCCTTGACGTACTCCTTTTCCTATATGGAACCAGTCTGTTGTTCCATGTCCAGTTCTAACTGTTGCTTCCTGACCTGCATATAGGTTTCTCAAGAGGCAGGTCAGGTCATCTGGTATTCCCATCTCTTTCATTTATAGTTGATTAAATGTTGTGTTTTTAATTGTAAAATGGGATTCAAGCCCCTCATGAAAAATAGAACACTTCTGAATCTTACCAGTTTGTTCATGGAGAAACTAAGTAAAAGTGGGGAAATATCTATAAGAAAATTTTCAACAACAAAAAACCTATGTGACATAAAACATGAAAATTGCAATATAACTTTAAGCATAACCAAAATTAATTGAGACCAGTAGACCAGAGTAAGAATTTCTATAAGAAGTTACACAGAGAGCCAAGGGGCAGAACCCCATCAATGGTAATCTCAGAAACTTCCAGTTAAAAATCCAGTTAAAAATCATCCCCCAAAGGTGAGGTCCCTATCATTAGTAAGAAATGGTATGAACAGGACAGTTTCTTTGCAGGTGTAGTAGTAAAGAAATCGGAGAAGGCGATGGCACCCTGCTCCAGTACTCTTGCCTGGAGAATCCCATGGATGGAGGAGCCTGGTAGGCTGCAGTCCATGAGGTCGCAGGGAGTCGGACACAACTGAATGACTTCACTTTCACTTTTCGCTTTCATGCATTGGAGAAGGAAATGGCAACCCACTCCAGTGTTCTTGCCTGGAGAATCCCAGGGACAGGGGAGCCTACTGGGCTGCCGTCTATGGGGTCGCACAGAGTCAGACATGACTGAAGCGACTTAGCAGCAGCAGCAGCAGCAGTAAAGAAATAGAGAGAAGGTGAGGAAAATGCAGAGTGTCCTGCTCTGAAAGTACCAGCACGGGGGTGGGGAGGGGGACCTTCCTAAAGCAATAGGAAAATCATGTTAGATGCAATAATGGGAGGCAACATCTGATGAAAAAACCCTGGAAGCATAGGTCAGATTGGGAAAACCCCTAGCACTTGCTTAAATTTGGAGATGCAGAAAAGTCATGGCTGGACAGAAGACTACATTGGAAAGAAATCTCAGATCATCTTATCAAGCGAGGAAGAAGCCCTTTGCAAAGGCTAGAGAAGTTTCCCCAGTCACTCGTGTTCATGCCCCGCCTTGTCAGGAAGGAAATTCTTGCAAAGAACTAGTACAGAAATTGCCACTTGCCCCCATATAGGTAATCCAGAGGAAGAAGGAAAATATTCAAATAAAGATTAGATAAATGACAGAGAGCTACCTAAAAGTTTTCTACAAAGTAATTCCTCAAGTAAATGTTGCCATGGAACAAACATTACAAGCCCTGTACCATGAATTAAAAACAATGGCAGTAATGATGAACCAAGCAGAGAATGAAGGACAAGTTCAAGACTACAAGAACTCAAGCAAGATATGGCCAGACAATGCATAAAAGTGAAAGAACTGACAGAACTACAAAGAGAAAGGATCACAAAGTATAAAAGAACTCCTAGAGAAATGAGAAAGAGTTAAAGGCCCAACAAGGTATAATAATCTATATTTAACTGCTTTGATTGAAATGGCTCCTTAAATTGCCACATGCATTTTAGCTTGTTTGTTTGTTTTCATGGTCTCCTTGTCCACTCACAATCAAGTAACACATTATTTTATCACTGGTTTAATAAACCTTACAGGCTATTGTTCCTTCGTTGCTCTTCTTTTCAGAATTTTCCCTCTCCCCCACTCACTGTCATAATTTTTTTATTATTATGACTGTCATATAGAAGATGTCTCTATGTGCATGTGTATGTGTGTGTTTGTATTTGAAACACCTTTATTTATTCAAGTTTGTGAGCCATTCACTTATGTTTTCTTCTAGTATTCATGGCTTTATTATTATATTTTTGCATTTGAATCATTGATTCAATTGCAGTTTACACTTATATATGGTATTATTATGGGCCAGTTTTATCATTTCCAGAAGAATACCCAGTTTGAGCATCATTAATTTAAATAAAGGTCCCTGTAAACAAGCAATCTTATACACTGCTGGAGAGAATACAAAATAATACAGCCCTTATGGAAGGGCCCTAGTTTAGCAATATCTATCAAAAACATTCAACTACATTTTCCCTTTTACTCACTAATGCTATTCTGAGGTTTATCCTGAAGTTATTCCTCCACAGGAATAAGTATATCATAAATCTGAATGACTGAAATAGCAACAGACTGAAGAAACCCCATCTATTCCATGATAAAGTCTTTCATAATTGAAACCAAAGTATATCAATATAATGAATTATTATGCTAATATAAAAAGATGAAGCTCTCTCCATATACATACACACATATACATATATAGACAGACATGAGGGAAATGATTCACTATGTACTAATTAAAAATATTACTGGAATTGTGAAATAGTATGCTACTTTTGCTTAAGAAACTGAGAGAACAAGAATTTGTCCACATTTGCTCCTATTTGCATAAAGAAAAGTTGAAAGAATATCTAAGAAACTGAAAAAGTGGTCAACAACAGATGTCAGAAAAATAAAAGGGAAAGGAACTGCATGGAAATGGTGACTTCCCAACTGTTTTAAGATTTACATATGGGCAATTACCCATTTCAACAATTTATAATGTGTCTTTTTAAGAGAACATTTTATTAATGTCTGCTTCAGATCACATTAGTGCTATTAAACTGCGTATATTGTAAAACTAGACAATCCACCTGAGATTGTTCAGATCAATGACTGCTTAACGCTAGGTTATCACATTTATACTTCTCCATAGATCTCTAACATCTCTGCAGTCTTGTAAGCAGAAGAACTGAGTCAGATGTTCTAGATTTTCTTTTCAAGGATATTTGTAGAGCAGGTAGATTTAGAAGAGAAAGACAGTGTCTTCATCTGGAGCAAAGAGAGGTTTATTTATTTTCCAGTATAATAAAGATAATGTCTCCCTACAAAGCAATGGGACAGGTTTGCTTACAGCCCCTTATAAAAGGCTGGAGTTTCCAGAGATTGTGGTTTCCCACCTAAAACACTCCCTACATGTCAGGACACCATCTTGTCTATCTGCATCATCCCGTGGAAATGGGCTTAGGGAACCACCACAAAAAAAAAAAAAAAAAAGAAAGGTCACACATTGGTTACTACTTTTGCAACTGGAAATAGACTATCTTTTATCTCTAAGCCCAGAATCTCATGTTTGCTGCCAGCATCCATAAAATGTCAGTAAACTAGCTTATTGACTTCCAAGTCTCAGATCCCATCGCGGTCTTGACAACATTTGATTTGTATAAGAAGGTTTGTGATAGATATCTGATGGCCATATAAGTTTCCTTATCTCATAAATAATTCTTAAATATTAGTTCAATCTTGTGATCCATTAATGTAATGATATGCTTTTGTGTGTGCATGCATGTGTATATTTTATAGGAAAGTGATAGTCGCTCAGTCGTGTCCAACTCTTTTTCAACCTCATGGACTGTAGCCTGTGAGGTTCCTCTGTCCATGCAAGAATCTCCAGCATGAATTTTGGAGTGGGTAGCCATTCGCTTCTCCGGGGATCTTCTTGACCCAGGGATTGAACCTGGGTCTCCTGCACTGCAGGCAGATTCTTTACCAGTTGCGCCACCAGGGAAGCACGAGCAAGGATGACTTATCAGCAGTGGGATATGAACCCACACCACCAGGGGAGACTGTGACCTAAACACAGCACCTTAGCCCATTCAGCCATCCTGTTGGACTTTTAAAGAAAAGGGTATAGAAAAACTGAGTTAGGACTAGTCAAAGGATTTTTTATAACTTAGAAATGTACTTATGAAGGAAACTGCACTGCACTTATGAAGGAAACTGTAGTCCCTCTAGGACTACATTTGAAGCATCTTAGAGGGATTTTCTAGATGACTTTCTTATGAATGGAAAATGTTTCTTACAAAAATTAAAATAGTAATGCTAAAAGAAGGAAAAGAACCAGTATCAGATAGCTAATTATACTCAAGATATACTTTGAAAAGCAGCAATTGGACTTTGACCAAATTTGGCATTAAATGATTGTTTTTACTGAACTTCAAATTATCTTTAACATAACACACACACAAAAATACAAAATGGTAAGCACAGAAAGACTCAATTTTTATATCAGCATGTGGATGAAACTGGAAGAATGAAAATTTTAACAGTGATGTCTTATGAGTATTGATATGCCATTTAATCTTTAGTTGCCTACTTGTGTATTTCAGTATTTACTGATTTAAAAACAAAACAGAAGCTAGTTTTATATCCAAAGTTTTAACTATTAAAAAATAATTTTTTATCTAATTCCTTTTTTCTCCAAAATGCTTTGAGAGTATATAACAATGGTGTCACATGTCCACATTATTTTTCTAATGGCTTTTCTAAAAATGTAAACTAAAAAATCAGTTCAGTTCAGTCACTCAATCATGTCCGACTCTTTGCGACCCCATGAATGGCAGCACACCAGGCCTCCCTGTCCATCAGCAACTCCCAGAGTTCACTCAGGCTTACGTCCATCGAATCAGTGATGCCATCCAGCCATCTCATCCTCTGTCATCCCCTTCTCCTCCTGCTCCCAATCCCTCCCAGCATCAGAGTCTTTTCCAATGAGTCAACTCTTCACATGAGGTGGCCAGAGTACGGGAGTTTCAACTTTAGCATCAACTAACTAAAAAATAGCACAAAGCAATTCATTTTTCCCTGTAATTCAGAGAAAATGCATGGACACTGATGGAAATAAGTCACTCTAATGACTGAATTTTGAGGTATCCCTCCTTTATTTAAATATATGTTTTGACAATATTTTATAGTTGCTTCAAATACATTTATTAATTTAAGCCCAACATGCTACTTTTAAAAATTATGAAACTCAACACTTTTTAATCTCTTTTTACTTATCACTGAGTTGGCCAAGCAGGACTTTTCTCCCTCTCTTTCTCTCTAATATTGCCGTTTTGGAATTATACAACAGTTTTTTATAACAATAATACTGTGAAGTCTTTGAAGGGAAATACGGTTTAATATATTATTTCTGATAAAGAAAGTGAAGAGAGCAAGACAATTCTTTTTTTAATTTGTTGCAGATACACTTGTGAGATTCTTAATGAAAAACTGGTGTGAGTTTGGAGAGCTGAAGTGAGAGCTTCTTTTACTCCATATTAAATCTACTCGCTAATCCAAGGTCCTAGTGACTGTCCTCACCATTTATAAAGATTTGTTTTATTGAAGCATAAAAGTACTAGTTTTTTGCAGAGTAAACAGGAAAAATAATTAAAGAACTCAAAAGTTCTTTGAATTGTGGTTCCCCAAGCTCAGCACCACTGGCAATCATCTCTGTAATTCTCTGCTGTTGAGGCAGTGGGTTAGGGGAGGGGAGGGTTGAACAGCAGTAAGCAGAGTGGTATCCAGTACAGGACAGACATTTAGTAGCATCCCTGGCCTTTATCCACTAGATGCTAGCAATCTCTCCATTCATGACAACCAAAAATATAATATTTCTAGACATTGCCAAAATGTCCCATAAGGCAAAATCACCCCCAGTTAAATACCAATGATATAACTATAATCAAAATTTCCCTTATGTATTAGTAGGTTATGCTAACTGGCAGAAATAGGGATGGGCTATATTAGCTAACTAAGAGATATGTTTTATTACAGTTTTAGCCTTGTTCACACTCTCAGATATTGGTAATTTCATCTTGGTACCATTAGTTCCTCAACTGTTTTTACTCAAGTAAAGTAAGGAAGCTTCTGGTGGGTGTGTGAGAAGAGGTTCCTGTCCAGTGAGAATGAAGCAATGACATTTGGCCTATGAAAAATGCTCCCAAACAGTCAAAATAGACGGGAAGTTATCAGTTATCGCTTCTCTGAAAAATTCCCTTGGAAAGCTTTCTCAATAAGCCAATCCTAGTACATTCTAGAAAAATAAGGTAACCAAATATTCCAATTTGCCTGGAATACTGGCTTGCTTATACTTGTTGCTCCTGCATGATTATTAAGAATAAATTTCTTTCACTCTCAAAGGTGTCCTATTTTAGGAGACAAAGTTAAAAAATATAACCCTTTATCAGTGTTAGCATACCACTTTGGAACTAGCAATAGTCTATAAGTTCTTATTTATCCCAGAAAGGCTTGTTAAAATTCATTGTAGGTAACAACTGAACTGGCAGTTTTGTCTGGTATTTAAGAGCATGGATTCTGGAGTCAGACTCTAAGCTCACATCCTAACTTTATCACTTATTAACCATGATACTTTGGCTCTGAGTTTCCTCATCTGTAATATCTGGTTAATAATAGCAGCTGCTTCCTCATAAGATGACAGACATGCAATACTTAAATTACATATATAATAAATGAATAAAGTACTTAGAACATTACCTGGCACAATACTATTATGTTTTTGGTTCATTTTCTTGGTCCTTGTCTTTTCTATTTTGCACATTGGGGGAAAAAAGTATGGGAGATTATACACATTTTTTCCCTTGTAATCTGAAATCATGCCATTAACTCATTATACAATTCTGTTGTTTTCCATTTGCTTATTTCAATAAAATTAGAATTGCATTGCAGTTGGTCATTTATAAGTGTTTTCTATGTACTTAATAAGTTTACTTTTTTATATATTTTAATATCACATCTAGGTTATTATTATTAATGAAAATTAATACAATTAATTTACAATTTAATATACAATTAAAGAAAATTGTATGTTTTCTTTTCTGGAGAACAATTTTTTTTAATTTTTATTTAATTTTTTTTTATTTTTTTTTAAATTTTAAAATCTTTAATTCTTACATGCGCTCCCAAACATGAACCCCCCTCCCACCTCCCTCCCCATAACACCTCTCTGGGTCATCCCCATGCACCAGCTCCAAGCTGGTTAGGACTTGGGAAATAAATGTAGACTTCTAACATAGCCCCCAGTAATCCTTAACCTCCCTACATTCGAACTTTTGTGTAACCCTTCCTCTTAATACAGGTTTAGTGACTTGCTTCTAACCTGTAAAATATGAAAAAGGTGAAGAGATGTCACTCTGTGATTAGGTTATAAAAGATTATGATTTACATCTTGTTAGCAGATGTTCCACGCTACTTTGTCAGCTTATAGGATTTGATGGAGAAAACTTCCATGCCTAGAAAGAAGTGAGACATTCAGTACCAAAACCCATGAAGAACTGAATATTATCAAGAACCACATGAGCCTGATTCTTGGTAATAGCAGTAGTGAATACTTCCCCAGGCAGGTTTTGAGATGACTAAAGACAGAGGATTCCTTGATTATGGTCTTTGAGAGTCTGAATCTGCAGGGCCATATTTCTGTTCAACACAAACTGTGATATAATAATTATATGCTGTTTTAAGCCTAGTTTTTTGATAATGTAATATGCACAGGAGGGCCCAGAGGAGCTACTCCACGTTCTTCAGGAGGGGCGGCGGTGAGGAGATACCCCTCATCCAAGGTAAGGAGCAGCGGCTGCACTTTGCTGGAGTAGCTGTGAAGAGATACCCCATGTCCAAGGTAAGAGAAACCTAAGTAAGATGGTAGATGTTGCTAGAGGGCATCAGAGGACAGACACACTGAAAGCATAATCACAGAAAACTAGCCAATCTGATCACATAGACCAAGCCTTGTCTAACTCAATGAAACTAAGCCATGCCATGTGGGGCCACCCATGATGGGAGGGTCACGGTGGAGAGGTCTGACAGAATGTGGTCCACTGGAGAAGGGAATGGCAAACCACTTCAGTATTCTTGCCTTGAGAACCCCATGAACAGTAGGAAAAGGCAAAATGATACGATACTGAAAGGGGAACTACCCAGGTCAGTAGGTGCCCAATATGCTACTGGAGATCAGTGGAGAAATAACTCCAGAAAGTACGAAGGGATGGAGCCAAAACAAAAACAATACCCAGTTGTGGATGTGACTGGTGATAGAGGCAAGCTCCAATGCTATAAAGAGCGATATTGCATAGGAACCTGGAATGTCAGGTCCACAAATCAAGGCAAATTGAAAGTGGTCAAATAGGAGATGGCAAGAGTTAACGTTGACATTCTAGGAATCCACAAATTAAAATGGACTGGAATGAGTGAATTTAACTCAGATGACCATTATATCTACTACTGCTGGCAGGAATCCCTCAGAAGAAATGGAGTAGCCATCATGGTTAACAAAAGAGTCCAAAATGCAGTACTTGGATGAAATCTCAAAAATGACAGAATGATCTCTTCATTTCCAAGCCAAACTATTCAGCATCATGGTAATCCAAGCCTATGTTCCAACCAGTAACTCTGAAGAAGCTAAATGGTTCTATGAAGACCTACAAAACCTTTTAGAACTAACACCCCAAAGAGATGCCCTTTTCGTTATAGGGTACTGGAATGCAAAAGTAGGAAGTCAAGAAATCTCTGGAGTAACAGGCAAATTTGGCCTTGGAGTACAGAATGAAGCAGGGCAAAGGCTAATAGAGTTTTGCCAAGAGAATGCACTGGTCATAGCAAACACCCTCTTCCAACAACACAAGAGAAGACTCTACACATGGACATCACCAGATGGTCAACACTGAAATCATATTGATTATATTCTTTGCAGCCAAAGAAGGAAAAGCTATATACAGTCAGCAAAAACAAGAATGGGTGCTGCCTGTGGCTCAGATCATGAACCCCTTATTGCTAAATTCAGACTTAAATTTAAGAAAGTGGGAAAACCACTAGACCATTCAGATCTGACCTAAATGAAATCCCTTATAATTATACAGTGGAAGTGAGAAATAGATTTAAGGGCCTAGATCTGATAGACAGAGTGCCTGATGAAATATGGACGGAGGTGCGTGACATTGTACAGGAGACAGGGATCAAGACCATCCCCATGGAAAAGAAATCCAAGAAAGCAAAATGGTTGTCTGAGGGGGCCTTACAAATAGCTGTGAAAAGAAGAGAAGTGAAAAGCAAAGGAGAAAACGAAGGATATAAGCATTTGAATGCAGAGTTCCAAAAAACAGCAAGGAGAGATAAGAAAGCCTTCCTCAACGATCAATGCAAAGAAATAGAAGAAAACAACAGAATGGGAAAGACTAGAGTTCTCTTCAAGCAAATTAGAGATACCAAGGGAACATTTCATGCAAAGATGGGCTCGATAAAGGATAGAAATGGTATGGACCTAACAGAAGCAGAAGATATCAAGAAAAGGTGGCAAGAATACACAGAACTGTACAAAAAAGATCTTCACGACCCAGATAACCACGATGGTGTAATCACTCACCTAGAGCCAGACATCCTGGAATGTGAAATCAAGCTGGCCTTAGAAAGCATCACTATGAACAAAGCTAGCGGAGGTGATGGAATCCCAGTGGAACTATTTCAAATCCTGAAAGATGATGTTGTCAAAGTGCTGCACTCAATATGCCAGCAAATGTGGAAAACTCAGCAGTGGCCACAGGACTGGAAAAGGTCAGTTTTCCCTCCAATCCCAAAGAAAGGCAATGCCAAAGAATGCTCAAACCAGCACACAATTGCACTCATCTCACATGCTAGTAAAGTAATATTCAAAATTCTCCAAGCCAGGCTTCAGCAGTACGTGAACTATGAAATTCCAGATGTTCAAGCTGGTTTTAGAAAAGGTAGAGGAAACCAGAGATCAAATTGCCAACATCTGCTGGATCATGGGAAAAGCAAGAGAGTTCCAGAAAAACATCTATTTCTGCTTTATTGACTATGCCAAAGCCTTTGACTGTGCGGATCACAAGAAACTGTGGAAAATTCTCAAAGAGGTGAGAATACCAGACCACCTGACCTGCCTCTTGAGAAACCTATATGTACATCAGGAAGCAACAGTTAGAACTGGAGATGGAACAACAGACTGGTTTCAAATAGGAAAATGAGTACATCAAGGCTGTATATTTTCATCCTGCTTATTTAACTTCTATGCAGAGTACATCATGAGAAACGCTGGGCTGGAAGAAGCACAAGCTGGAATCAAGATTGCCAGGGTAAATATCAATAACCTCAGATATGAGATGACACCACCCTTATGGCAGAAAGTAATGAGAGAATTAAGAAGCCTCTTGATGAAAGTGAAAGAGAAGAGTGAAAAATTTGGCTTAATGGTCAACATTCAGAAAACAAAGATCATGGCATCTGGTCCAATCACTTCATGTCAAATAGATGGGGAAACAGTAGAAACAGTGTCAGACTTTTTTTTTTTTGGGGGGGGGGGCTCCAAAATTACTGCAGATGGTGATTGCAGCTATGAAATTAAAAGACGCTTACTCCTTGGAAGGAAAGTTATGACCAACCTAGATAGCATATTCAAAAGCAGAGATATTACTTTACAAACAAAGGTCCGTTTAGTCAAGGCTATGGTTTTTCCAGTAGTCATGTATGGATGTGAGAGTTGGACTGTGAAGAAAGCTGAGCACTGAAGAATTGATGCTTTTGAACTATGGTGTTGGAGAAGACTCTTGAGAGTTCCTTGGACTGCAAGGAGATCCAACCAGTCCATTGTAACGGAGATTAGTCCTGGGTTTTCACTGGAAGGACTGATGCTAAAGCTGAAACTCCAATACTTTGGCCACCTCATGTGAAGAGTTGACTGACTTATTGGAGAAAACCCTGATGCTGGAGGCATTGGGGACAGGAGGAGAAGGGGATGACCGAGGATGAGATGGCTGGATGGCATCACCAACACGACTGACATGAGTTTGGGTGAACTCCAGTAGTTGGTGATGGACAGGGAGGCCTGGCGTGCTGTGATTCATGGGGTTGCAAAGATTCGAATATGACTGAGTGACTGAACTGAACTGAACCGAACTAAATATGCAGCAAAAGATAACTCATTTAAAAAAGACAGAGAACATAGTACATATGCTCATACCTATAAGAACATTCAATTAAAAATAAATTGTTACCTGTCTTCTTTATTTCCATTATCTCATTGATGTCATCATAACCTTGATTTTTCAGGTAAGCCTCTTTAAAACTTTAAAAGAAATTTTGTTATGAAACTGAACCGACAGTGGAGCAGTAGGGATAAGGACAATTTGTTTAGTTATTTTTTTGTTTGTTTGTTGTTATTTGATTGTTTTGCTTTGAGAAAGAAGATCGTCTCTTAAGTGAATAATAAGGAAGAGATTGAGGTAGACGACAAGGGAGACAGGCAGAAGAAAAGTTCTTAAGGATGCAAGCTTGGATGGTATCTAGAGGAATTTAGAAAGAGGAATCCATCTTTGACTGGAGGGCAATACTTTACCCTCACTTCACTTCTCTGAAGGTGTGAAATCGGGTAGATATTCAAGTATGCTGACAATTTTGCTGGTGTTCAGAAAAGGAAATTCATGAGTCAGAATATGCAATCTGATATTACCAATATGAAATGAATATAATAAAATATAATTGATGGACTATACAGGCATAAGTAAACCTATTTCTACTAAAAAAGGAAATATTGTAAATCTGCCTTTTTTACTTGGGGAGAATACAAATGTAGATGGCCTCTGACTTTTGATTTTTTGACTTTATGATGGTCAAAAGCAATAGGCATTCAGTCGAAGCCATACTGCAAATTTTGAATTTTGATCTTGTCCCAGGCTAGTGATATTCAGTAGGACACTCTCATGATGCTGGGCATTGGCAGTGAGCTGCAAATCTCAGTCAACCATGTAATTAAGAGTGGAAGTAACTGATACAATTATAACCATTCTGCTTTTCAATTTCAGTACAGTATTCAAAGCCTACTTTATTATGAAACAGGCTTTGTGTTAGATAAGTTTGCCCAACTGTAGGCTAAGGTAAGTGTTCTGAGCATTTAATACAGGCTAGGCTAAGCTAAGCTATGATGTTTGGCAAATTAGGTATATTAAGTGCATTTGTTACTTACAATATTTTCAACCTGTGACAGGTTTATTGGGACACAGTGCAGGAGACCTGGGTTACATTCCTGGATTAGGAAAATCCCCTGAGAAGAAAATGGCAACCCACTCCAGAATTATTGCCTGGAGAATCCCATGGACAGAGGAGCCTGGCAGACTACAGTCCATGGGTTGCAACAGTCCAACACAATTTAGCAACTAAACCACCAATCCCAACATAAGGAAGGAGCTAATATTACTCATGGGTTCCATCTTCTACATTCTACTTTGGAAATATTTGTTACATGTGAGGAAATGCAAGGAAAATGTGTGCTTTTACCTGTCATCAGAAATAATTAAGTGCTAAAACTGAATCAGTACTGAATCTCTAGTCAAAGAACCAGTTAAAATTGAACCTGTACCTTTGAAGAGCTACTCATGTTTTATCTTAGCCTCAAACACCGCTGTTTATTCAAGCTACTATCAATTTGTGTTAGGCAGTTATAAAGAAATAGCTTTATCCTCTCCTTTGATCATTGAGGGCACTGAAAAATAACTTCTTGGATATGAACTCAAGAGGATATCAACCTAGTCTCATTCTCTAAGGCTGCTGGCTTCATGCCCAGGCACCCTGTAATGCAGGTCAGCTGGTGAAATGGTCATGTTCTCATTTCCACAAAGAGCAAATCATGCCCTTTTGCTGAGTATCAACTTCCAGGAAATGTTAAAATCTATCCTGGGTGGAAGAAGACAAATGGAAATAGAAAGGTTCATGGCAAAATTGCATAATATACTAAAGAGCTTCCCAATGTCAGTATACTTCCCATTGCCATCTGTGATGGCATTGTAATCAAGACGCAGTAAAATGAGGACAACTCTCTGGTTGATTCATAATTTTAAATGTCAACATTAAAGAATTGTCCATTATTATGATTATTTCAATTTCTAACTTTCTGCTAAAGTACATTTTTATATGTCATTGTACATATTTTGGGCAATAGCAATTTTTTTTAATTTATTTTTTTATTGAAGGATAATTGTTTTACATAATTGTGTTGTTTTCTGTCAAACCTCAACATGAATCAGCCCTATGTATACATATATCCCCTTCCTTTTGAACTTCCCTCCTATGTCCCTCCCCATCCCATCCTCTAGGTTGATACAGAGCCCCTGTTTGAGTTTCCTGAGTCATACAGCAAATTCCCATTGGCTATAGATTCTATATATGGAAATGAAAGTTTCCATGATACTCTCTCCATACATCTTACCCTCTCCTTCCCTCTCCCCATGTCCATAAGTCTATTCTCTAAGTCTGTTTTCCCACTGCTGCCCTGTAAATAAATTCTTCAGTACCATTTTTCTAGATTCCATATATGTGTGTTAGAATATGATATTTATGTTTCTCTTTCTGACTCACTTTGCTTTGTATAATAGGTTCTGGTTTCATCCACCTCATCAGAACTGACTCAAATGCATTCCTTTCTATGGTTGAGTAATATTCCATTGTGCATATGTACCACAACTTTATCCATTCATCTGTCGATGGACATCTAGGTTGTTTCCATGTTCTAGCTATTGTAGATAGTGATGCAATGAATAATGGGATACATGTGTCTCTTTCAATTTTGGTTTCCTCACGGTATATGCCTAAGAGTGGGAATGCTGGGCCATAAGGTGGTTTTATTTCTAGTTGTTTAAGGAATCTCCATACTGCCTTCTATAGTGGCTGTATCAATTTACATTCCCACCAACAGTGCAAGAGTGTCCCTTTTCTCTACACTTCTACAGCATTTATTGTTTGTAGACTTTTTGATGATATCCATTCTGACCAGGGTGAGGTGATATCTCATTGTAGATTTGATTTGCATTTCTATAATAATGAGTGATGTTGAGCATCTTTTCATGTGTTTGTTAACCATCTGTTTGTCTTCTTTGGAGAAATGTCTATTTAGGTCTTTTCCTCATTTTTTCATTGTGTTGTTTGTTTTTCTGGTATTGAGTTGTATGAGCTGCTTGTGTTTATAGTTTCTGGTCTTACATTTAGGTCTTTAATCCATTTTGACTATATCTCTTTGTATGGCATTAGGAAGTGTTCTAATTTCATTCTTTTACAAGTAGCTGTCCAGTTTTCCCAGAACCTTTTATTGAAGGGGCTGACTTTGCCCTATTGTATATTCCTGCCTCCTTTGTCAAAAATAAGGTATCCATAGGCTCATGAATTTATATATGTCTGGGCTTTCTATCTTGTTCCATTGGTCTATATTTCTGTTTTTGTGCTAGTATCATACTGTCTTGATGACTGTAGCTTTGTGATGTAATCTGAAGTCAGGATGGTTGATTCCAACAGCTCCATTCTTCTTTTTCAAGACTGCCTTGGCTATTCAGGGTCTTTTGTGTTTCCATACGAATTGTGAAATTTTTTGTTCTAGTTCTGTGAAAAATGCCATTGGTAATTTGATAGGGATCTCATTGTATCTGTAGATTGCATTTGGTAATAGAGTCATTTTCATAATATGGATTCTTCCTACCCAGGAACATGGAATATCTCTCCATCTGTTTATGTTGTCTTTGATTTCTTTCATCAGTGTCTTATAATTTTTGGATACAGTTCTTTTGTCTCCTTAGGTAAGTTGATTCCTAGATATTTAATTCATTTTGTTGCATAGGTGAATGGGATTAATTCCTTAATTTCTCTTTCTGATTTTTCATTGTTAGTATATAGAAATACAAGTGATTTTTGTGTATTGATTTATATCCTGCAACTTTGCTAAATTCATTGATTAGCACTAGTAATTTTCTGATGCTATCTTTAGGGTTTTCTATGTAATTATATTACATAATATTACATATTGGAGAAGGCAATGGCAACCCACTCCAGTACTCTTGCCTGGAAAATCCCATGGACGGAGGAGCCTGGTGGGCTGCAGTCCATGAGGTCACAAAGAGTCAGACACGACTAAGTGACTTCACTTTCACTTTTCACTTTCATATATTGGAGAAGGAAATGGCAACCCACTCCAGTGTTCTTGCCTGGAGAATCCCAGGGACGGGGGAGCCTAGTGGGCTGCAGTCTATGGGGTCACACAGAGTCGGACACAGCTGAAGCAACTTAGCAGTAGCAGCAGTATGTATAGTATCATTTCCTCTGCAAACAGTGAGAGCTTTACTTATTCTTTTCTGATCTGGATTCCTTTTATTTCTTTTTCTTCTCTGATTGCTATATCTAGGACTTTCAAAACTATGTTGAATAATAATGGGGAAAGTGGGCACCCTTGTCTTGCTTCTGATCTTAGAGGGAATGCTTTCAATTTTTCACCATTGAGAATAATATTTGGTGTAGGCTTGTCATATATGGCCTTTACTATGTTGAGGTAGGTTCCTTCTATGCCCATTTTGTGAACAGCTTTAATCATAAATTTGTGCTGAATTTTGTCAAGGCTTTTTCTATATCTATTATTTCTGCATATATTATCATATGGTTTTTATCTTTCAGTTTGTTAATATGGTGTATCACATGAATTGATTTACGTATATTGACGAATCCTTGCATTTCTGGAACAAACCCAACTTGATCGTGGTATATGAGCTTTTTTATCCATTGCTAAATTCTGTTTGCTAAAATTTTGTTGAGGATTTTTGCATTTACATTCATCAGTGATATTGGCCTGTAGTTTTCTTTTAGTGTGTTGTCTTTGTCTGGTTTTGGTATCAGGGTGATGGTGGCCTTGTAGGATGAATTTGGAAGTGTTCCTTACTCTGCAATTTTTGGAAAGAGTTTTAGAAGGATAGGCATTAGCTTTTCTCTAACTGTTTGATAGAATTCTGTGAAACCATCTGGTCCTGGGCTTTTGTTGTTTGAGGAGATTTTAAATCACAGCCTCAAATTCAGTGCTTATAATTGAGTTATTCATAATTTCTATTTCTTCCTGGTTCAGTCCTGGAAGATTGAACTTTTCTAATATCTGTCCATTTCTCCCAGGTTATCCATTTTTTTGCCGTGTAGTTGTTCATAACAGTCTCTTATATTCTTTTGTATTTCTGCATGGTCTGTTGTAACCTCTCCTTTTTCATTTCTAATTTTCTTGATTTGATTCTTCCCTCTTTTTTTCTTGATGAGTCTAGCTAAAGGCTTGTCAATTTTGTTTATCTTCTCAAAGAATCAGCTTTTAGTTTTATTGATCTTTACTATTTTTTCTTTCATTTCTTTTTCATTTATTTCTGCTTTGATCTTTATGATTTCTTTCCTTCAACTAATTTTGGGTTTTTGTTCTCCTTTTTCCAATTGTTTTAGGTGTAAAGTTAGGTTGTCTATTCGATATTTTTCTTGTTTCTGGAGGTAGGATTGTATTGCTATAAATTTCCTTCTTATGACTGCTTTCTCTGCATGCCATAGGTTTTGAGTTGTCATGTTTTCATTGTCATTTGTTTCTAAACATTTTTTGATTTCCCTTTTGATTTCTTAGCCCGTTGGTTATTTAGAAACATGTTGTTTAATCTCCATGTGTTTGTTTTTCTTACAGTCTTTTTTCTTATAATTTATATCCAGTCTCATAGCATTGTGGTTGGAGAAGATGCTTGATATGATTTCAATTTTCTTAAATTTATTGAGGTTTGATTTGTGACCCAAGATGTAGTCCATCCTGGAGAATGTTCCATGTACAGTTGAGAATAAGGTGTGTTATTCTGCATATGGATGGAATGACCTGAAGAGATCAATGAGATCCATCTCATCAAATGTATCATTTAAGACTTATATTTCCTTAGCAATTTTCTGTTTTGATGATCTGTCCATTGGTGTGAGTGGGGTGTTAAAATCTCCTACTATTATTGTGTTAGTGTCAATTTCTCTTTTTATGTCTGTGTTTGTCTTATACATTGAGGTGCTCCTATGTTGCATGCATCAGTTCAGTTCAGTCGCTTAGTCATGTCTGACTCTTTGCGACCCCATGAACCACAGCACGCCAGGCTTTCCTGTCCATCACCAACTCCTGGAGTTGACCCAAACTCAAGCCCATCGAGTCAGTGATGCCATCCAACCATCTCACCCTCTGTTGTTCCCTTCTCCTGCCCTCTATCTTTCCCAGCATGAGGGTCTTTTCAAATGAGTCAGTTCTGCACATCAGGTAGCCAAAGTATTGGAGTTTCAGCTTCAACACCAGTCTTTCCAATGAACACCCAGGACTGATCTCTTTAGGATGGATCTCCTTGCAGTCCAAGGGACTCTCAAGAGTCTTCTCCAACACCACAGTTCAAAAGCATCAATTCTTCTGTGCTCAGCTTTCTTTATAATACAACTCTCACATCCGTACATGACTACTGGAAAAACCATAGCCTTGACTAGACAGAACTTGGTTGACAAAATAATGTCTCTGCTTTTTAATATGCTATCTAGGTTGGTCATAACTTTCCTTCCAAGGAGTAAGCGTCTTTTAATTTCATAGCTGCAATCACCATCTGCAGTGATTTTGGAGCGCAGAAAAATAAAGTCTGACACTGTTTCCACATCTGTTTGCCATGAAGTGAAGGGACCGGATGCAATGATTTTAGTTTTTTGAATGTTGAGCTTTAAGCCAACTTTTTCACTCTCTTTCACTTTCATCAAGAGGCTTCTTAGTTCCTCTTCACTTTCTGCCACAGGGTGGTGTTATCTGCATATCTGAGGTTATTGATATTTCTCCCAGCAATTTTGATTCCAGCTTGTGCTTCCTCCAGCCCAGCATTTCTCATGATGTACTCTGCATAGATATATGTTGCATGCATAGATATTTACAATTGTTGCGTCTTCCTCTTGGATTGATACTTAGAACCTTATGTAGTGTCCTTCCTTATCTCTTGTAATCTTCTTTATTTTAAGGTCTATTTTGTCTGATATGAGGATTGCTACCCCAGCTTTCTTTTGCTTCCCATTTGCATGGAATATATGTTTCCATCCTCTCATGTTCAATCTATGTGTGTCTCGAGGTCTAAAGTGGGTTTCTTGTAGACAGCATATATATGGGTCTTGTTTCTGTATCCATTCAGCCAGTCTGTGTCTTTTGGTTGGAGCATTTAATCCATTTACATTTAAAGTAATTATTTATATACAAGCTCATATTGCCATTTCCTTAATTGTTTGGGTTGATTTTGTAGATTTTTTTTCTTCTCTTCTATTTCTTGACTATATAAATCCCTTTAACATTTGTCCCTTTAACTTGATTATATAAGTCCCTTTACAACAAATGTTTGGTGGTACTGAATTCTCTTAACTTTTGTTTGTCTGAAAAGCTTTTTATTTCTCCATCAGTTCTGAATGAGATCCTTGCTGGGTACTGTAATCTTGGTTGTAGATTTTTCCCTTTCATTATTTTAAATATATCCTGCCATTCCCTTCTGGCTGGAAGAGTTTCTGCTGAAAGATCAGCTGTTAAGTATGTGTGGTTTCACTTGGATGTTATGTGTTGCTTCTCCCTTACTGCTTTTAATATTCTCTGTGTTTAGCCTTTGTTAGTTTGATTAGTATGTGTCTTGGCATGTTTCTCCTTGGGTTTATCCTGTATGGAATACTTTGTGCCTCTTGGACTTGATTGAATATTCCCTTTTTTATGTTGCAGAAATTTTCAACTATAATCTCTCCAAAAATTTTCTCATACCCTTTCTTTTTCTCTTCTTCAGGGACTCCTATACTTTGAATGTTGGTGTGTTTGATATTGTCCCAGAGGTCTCTGAGAAAATCCTCAGTTCTTTTCATTGTTTTTACTTTATTCTGCTCTTCAGAAGTTATTTCCACCATTTTATCTTCCAGCTATTTTATCTTCATTCTTCTGCCTCAGATATTCTGCTATTGATTCCTTCTAGAGTATTTTTAATTTCAGTAATTGTGTTATTTGTCTCTGTATGTTTATTCTTTAATTCTTCTAGGTCTTTGTTAATTGATTCTTGCATTTTTACAATTTTGTTTTCAAGGTTTTTGATCATCTTTACTATCATTATTCTGAATTCTTTTTCAGATAGTTTGCCTATTTCCTCTTCATTTATTTGGACTTCTGTGTTTTTAGTTTGTTCCTTCATGTGTAGTATTTCTCTGCCTTTTCATTATTTTATTATTTCTTTTAACTTACTGTGTTTGAGGTCTCCTTTTCCCAGACTTTAAGCTTCAATTCTTTTTTCCTTTAGGTTTCTGTCCTCTTAAGGTTGGTCCAGTGGTTTGTGTAAGCTTCTTATAGGGTGAGATTTATGCTGAGTTTTTGTTTGTTTTTCCTCTGATAGACAAGGCTGAGTGAGGTCTAGATCCTGTCTGCTGATGATTGGGTTTGTATTTTTGTCTTGCTTGCTGTTTAGATGAGGCATCTTACACAGGGTGCTACTGGTGGTTGGGTGATGCTGGGCCTTGTATTCTTGTATAACATTGGGCAGGTTACTTAACTAGTCTTTTCCTTAATTTCCTCAGATATAAAAATAAACTGAAAGGAACTTAACTCATAAGTGAGCAATTAATTCATTCATAAATATATGCAGTGTCTGACAAAGAGGAAGCTTGTTTAGTCAAGGTAGTCTATTATCATCTCAAAGCACTGAAACTGTTAGTGCAATTATAATGAATGTTTATTAATAAATGTTAACTTAATGTAAAGCAGTGAAGCTCTGGAAAATATTTTTTTAATTAAACATACATTTGTTGAGCAACTACTACATACTTGACACTATTCTATAATTTAGAAATACAAAATTAAATGAGACAGGATCCTCAGAGAATCTGCAAACTAAGACTCTTCCTTAATTTTCAATGAAGGGTTTAAGCAGATATAATTTTAAACTCATGATCTGTGCTAGATATTCAGTAGAGCTCTAAGATAGAAATTGGAAAAGATGAAAGTTAATGACAGGAAGACACCACAAAATTGCCAGTGACAAAGTGGACTACAAAGAATTCATTCTAACTAAGGAGAAAAAGAGATAAATTCAAAATAACTAATAAATGGGAATGTGTTAATTTCTGTGTTTGCAACCATTCAGCATAGAAATTTATTCTTTAAAAAGAAATATTTTACAATTTTCCTTCTAACACAAATAGTACCACTTTCCTCACTATGCTCAATTTTAGGAAGAACTTTTAAAGGGGAACTAGTGGAGTTAGTCAATCCCTTGGTTAGGATTTGATAGAAATATAACTATTATTTTGATCTGCATAATCACAACAATCAAAAGTTTCAACAAGTTAATACAAGTACTTTCTATTTATAAAAGGCTGGTGAATTGAATAATATATATGGTTCAATTATTACTTGAAATATCTCCATCATCCATCTCCTACCCTATGAAGTTCATCTTCAGCTCCAGTTGATATTGAAGTTCCCAAACAAAGGTACACATCCTCTTAACTTGATAGGCATTGCTCTTTGAATTATACCTAGGCTTGGTTTCATAGATTTATATACTGATATATTGAAAATCAGTATAATACAATCTATAAAATTCAGGTAAAATGAAAGATTTCTTTTTTTTTCAATTTCCATAGAAACCAAGTTGTTTAGTGCCCAGTGTAGACAAAAATTACTGGGTGAACAATTAGGCCATATCTTTTAAGGCAAGAAACTTGCCAATGTCCATTGATAAGGAAGGTGAAGGGCCTTATAACATTTTTACTATATGCTGAACATATCAACACTAAATGAACAGGATATAGCTTCTTTCATTGTTGATTTATAAATAAGTTTGAACTCATAACTGAAGCATAGAATTTTTAATGCCTACTGAATGAAGATAGAGCCTAAGGCAATTATATATATATATTTGTGAAGTTTTATTAGGTAGACAATTTGTATACATCTTAGGAGTACAAGCAATTTTTGATAGTAAAATTGATGGATGGAGACAAATTTCTTAGTCAAAATTATTTGCCTGCAACACTCTATGCTTATCATGTGAGACTGCTTTAGTCAGGGTCATACTGTATAATAAGTCTTTCCCAGGGAACAATCCAGGGGGAAAAAAGAAAGGAATAAGGACACTCTCAAGAAGTCCATAATTAAAGTGATGTGTTGGTCATCATCTGTTTAATCCTTAAACACTGATTTAGCTAAAGTTTCTCTTTCTGGTCTTTTTGTCTAATGAAAAGGAAACTGTTGGGTTGGTGGGAAAGATTCCTGGTTCTCATTGAAAGCATCAGCTTTGAAAGAGTGAGAACCATTCAGGGCTGCAGAGATGTGTGAAAATAACCAAATACACACATACACACACACACATAAAAAATCTGCCTATACTTTAGTACTGAAAATATTTAAGTTCCTCCTGTTTAAGATATTCTTAATTGAAATTTTGAAAATTATTTTAAGATTAATAATCACTACCAAAACTACTATTTGATTAGTATCAAAAATATTTTTAATATATGATGCTTTTTTTGCATGTAATAATTGTTTGGGTTGCTTGGCTTTGTTTCAACTTTGTTATAACTGTAAGCAAAATGCAAGCTCTGTGAGGTTGTTTTTCTTTCTTTCTTCTTTTCCTGTATGCAGTATCTATCTTAAATCATACAAATTTAGAAACATGTTAGTTCATTGTAGGTTTTAAAGTTGGCAGACTCTAGTGAAAAACTAACCACGAGGCATTCTGAAGTAATCCTATCCCTTTCCCAAGAGGATTCAAACAAATTGCTCATCAATCTGTGTTTTCACTCAGAAAGAATGGGTGTTAATAAGTCCAACTTGAAATCACAACCATGAATTCTTTAATCTGCAGGATCAATTTGTGCAAAGAAGATAAAAAAATTTCAGAGACACATGGGACACTCCAGTATAGCAGAAAGTATTACCTTTACTATTTCCTATTTGGCTCCAAATAGGAAAAGGAGTACGTCAAGACTGTATATTGTCACCCTGCTTGTTTAACTTAGATGCAGGGTACATCATGAGAAATGCTGGGCTGGATGAAGCACAAGTTGGAATCAAGATTGCTGGGAGAAATATCAGTAACCTCAGATATGCAGATGATGCCACCCTTATGGCAGAAAGTGAAGAGGAACTAAAGAGCTTCTTGATGAAAGTAAAAGAGGAGAGTGAAAAACTTGGCTTAAAGCTCAACATTCAAAAAACTATGATCATGGCATCTGGTCCCATCATTTCATGGGAAATAGATGGGGAAACACTGGCTGACTATTTTGGGGGCTCCAAGATCACTCCAGATGGTGACTGCAACCATGAAATTAAAAGACACTTACTCTTTGGAAGGAAAGTTATGACCAACCTAGACAGCATGTTAAAAAGCAGAGACATTACTTTGCCAACAAACGTCCATCTAGTCAAGGCTATGTTTTTTCCAGTAGTCATGTATGGATGTGAGAGTTGGGCTATAAAGAAAGCTGAGCATCAAAGAATTAATGCTTTTGAACTGTGGTGTTGGAGAAGACTCTTGAGAGTCCCTTGGACTGCAAGGAGATCCCACCAGTCCGTCTTAAAGGAGATCAGTCCTAGGTGTTCATGGGAAAGACTGCTGTTGAAGCTGAAACTTCAATACTTTGGCAACCTCATGCAAAGAGCTGACTCATTTGAAAAGACCCTGATTCTGTGAAATATTGGTCAGGAGGAGAAGGGGATGATAGAGGATGAGATGGTTGGATGGCATCACCAACTCAATGGACATGGGTTTGGGTAGACTCCGGGAGTTGGTGACAGACAGGGAGGCCTGGTGTGCTATGGTCCATGGGGTGCCAAAGAGTTAGACACGACTGAGAGACTGAACTGAACTGAACTGATTACCTTTAGATATAACCCAATTATTTATCAGCAGAAAGAGAGGCAATCCCAGGGCTGGACTATTATTTCATACTCAATTTCTAGTTATGTCTTGAATATCTTTGATGTTACAGAAAAATATGTTGGCAAATTTACAACATTGATCTAATGCCAAAAGTGTTTTTTCAGAATCTTCTCTAACAAAAAGAATATAAAAGCTCTGAAACTGCATAACATCATTTTCCACTTGATATAGTTTTAGATGTTTGTAAATATTATTGTTAACAGACAAGTTTCAATGTGATTTAATGCTACAATGCATAACTGCCTCTTTTTCACAAAAACATGTTTAAACTTTTGATGCAAATACAAAAGCTATCTTTTAAAATGCTTATAGTTAGGGGGGAAAATTTTTCAAATGCAATCTCTTTTTATCTAACCTCCTGTTTATTCTTTCTGCCACTTACCATGCAAATTCAACCTTCAATACAACTAAGAGCTACTTTGTTTAAAAACAGATCTGCTCTTAAACAACACAGGATGTGTTCTATCACCAAGGTATTTATTGAATAACTGCCATGTATCAAGCACTGTGATAAGCACATTTAGATAAATATCAATACAGTATAAAAGCCTAAAATCTTGAGGATTTCCTATTGCTTACTTATTCTTTATATTGCTTATCTTTTAGTTTGACATGCATAACTCCAATTTCAATCCAACCAACTTCTGCACTTGATTTCTCTTTATTTCATTTCATGCACTCACCCTCCATTCACCCTGAATATTCCAATGCTTTTTATTCCTGTTTGGTGTTGTCTATGATATAGCCCTCTCCCACCCGAAATATCCCATTCTCAACCTGTGAAACACCTACCTACTTTAGGACCATGATTGAGTTATTTTCTAATTAATAAAACAGTTTCTAAATCCCCTAGTAAGAGCCATTCACTTCCTCCTCTGAGGAAGTGCTTTGTTCTTCCCTCATTCAAATTAGTATTAAAATTATACCATCAAGTAATACTTTCACAGACAATGAGGGAAAGAAAATTAAAATGAGCATTAAAAAATCTAATGTTATAAAAAATAATGTGAAAGACACCTATTTCTACTCACTAAATAATATGGTAGCAGAGAGAAATACAATGGATTTCTCAACAAAGACTGGGAAGGTAGGAAAAGTGAATAGTTTACTTTGTGATAATATTGAAAAATTCATGCACTAAATGTACAAATGAGAAATAAAAATTATTTATACACCCAAAATATATAAATATGTATTTTTTCAAATAGTTATTTTTCCAGGACATCGAAATTCCTAGTACTCAGAGAAACTAATACTAGCATATCAAAGAGGTATACAGACTTTTTTTTTTTTTTTTTTTCAAATTAAACTAGAGCATTTAGAAAATGAAGTCACTCTTGGAAGCAGAATCATAAGTAAGGAAATTATAATAAGTAAGGAAAAAGTTTAAAAGCAGGTAATTTCAAGACACACATGTTGAGACAAATGTCTAGTGATGGATAATGCAAATGAATCACTTAACATATCTGATTATATTAAAACTTCTTTTTATGTGCATAAAACTAAAACTTATTAAAATTACAGAATTTATAAAAGTTGCAGCATAAGAGAGTTGGGTGTGATAGTCTTTGTGTCAGCTCCAGACTCTAGTTATTCAGTCAAATACTAATCTAAATATAGCTGTGAAAGCATGTTGCACTTATGACTAAAGTTCAGGAATAGCTGATTTTAAGTAAAGGGATTCTTTCAGTTCATCTGAGTAGGCTTGATTCAATCAGTTGAAAGAGCCTAAGAATAGGCTTCCCCAAAGAGGAGAAAATTCTGCCTGAGGATAAGAGCTTTGACTCATGTCCCAGAATTCCAGCCTATCCTTCCTGAAGACCTACCTTGTGGGATTCAGATTTTCATCCTTACCTCCTAAAAGCATGGAAGGCAATTCCTTGCAGTAAATCTCAATATTTGCTCCTGCTGGTAATGTTTCTCTGGCTGACGCTGACACATGATGTTTAGTGTCTTTATATGCCACATAATATTTGCCATTTCTTTCAGTTAATACATAGTCATTTAGCAAGCAGTTATTTCAAAGCTTGGGGCAAGTAACTGAATTCAGCTAGTCTCTGCTCAGTATTTGACTAATTAGTCTATTCAGCCAAAATAATTTTGCCTCCTGGATGTCACTGACCATAATCAAGTTTAAACTTGAGCCTGTCTCCAAGCATGATCCTCTTCCAGCACTCCTAATCTCTGATATAGCATATCCAGGTTCATCCCAGAAATCTGAGATTATCTCTAACACAGTTCTCTTTCTCAGTCTTCCACCTCAAGTCCACCACTATCTATCATAGCAGTTCCAGAAACCTATATATTAAGATAAAGGCCTAGGGAAGGTTGTGAGCACAATCAGCTGGAAGGTGAGAAACTAGGGCTAAAAAAATAGCACTTTACATACAACCAAGAGTTTCCAAAATCAACAAGCTAACCCATTTCTTTCTTTCTGCACTGTACTATCGTAATCAATGGATAGAAGCTTTCTAAGTGCATCCCCTGCTTCTCTCTCCCTTTGTCATCTGAGGAATATTTTTAAGCACCTGCTATAAGACTGGCATCTCCTGATACTAGGGGAAAAAAAAATTCAGCTGTCATAGGACTTGCATTCTCCTGGAAGGAAAGAAAAGATAATTTAGGTAATTCACACGTTAGAAATTAATGAGTGCTATGAAAATAAATTAAGTCAAGTAAGAGGAATGAGAGTGCTGGGAAGAGGTAAAATAAATAATTTTAGAAGTGTGCTTCAGGTAGGCTTCAAAGATCAAAAGCACTGATGTAGATAGAGGAAAGACTCTGAGCCATATGTCAACAATGATTTGTTATTGTGGGTGAGACTGAGGAAGCGCAAGATTCAAGGTGGCTGTGAACGAATGAATGAAGGTAAGAGGGAAGGAGATCAGAGAGCTCAGGAAACTAAGAAGCAGAGTGTGCAAGCACTTGAAAATCCCTGAATTCTAACTCTAAAGGAGAAGGAAGGAAAATAAAGACTTTTGAACAAAGGTGACATCACCCAGCTTGCATTTTAAAGGATTCTTGTTATTTCTGTGTTGAGATTAAATGGTAGAGGAGTAAGTGCAGATATAGGGAACTCAGTTAAGAAGCCATTAAAAATCTAAGTGAGAGACAAGGGCTGCACCAAAATGAAAGCAAAAACGATCAGAAATTCTGGATGTATTTTCAATGTAGACCCAACAGGATTTTCTAACTGATTGGACAAATGTCCATATAGTAATCAATGAAATATTTTTTAATTCACTTAGCAACCAATATTTGTTGGGTCTTATTTTCTGCCACATATTTCTCTAGGATCTGGTGATAGAAACATCACAGAAACAATACGATCCCTAAAGTGTGATCATTTCAAGTCATTATCTAAAACCATTCAAACTCTTCCCATCTATTTAGAATAAAACTCTAGTTCTTTAAAGATGGGCAATCAAAACTGTTAAGATCTGGTTCTTGCTTACTTTTTCTCCAATATGTTCCTCCTAGCCTGTCTCCCCTCTTCAAGCTAACTCTATTTTCCATTCACACTTAACTGTTCATTTTGCTTTTGAAGTTTGTTTATATTCCTTTCTTGGTGGAATTTCCAGCTCAGGTCCCAGATTCTTTGCATATCTACCCAGTCTTTAGGATTGACCTCAGATATCACTTCTTCTGAAAAATTTTCTCTGATCCCTCATGGCTCACAAACATGCCACTTTTGTCTTTCCATAATAACTCATACACTGGTTCTATTTACAGACAACTTATAAGTACATAGTATGGAGATATTACCAAATATTATCTTAATGAATAATTGATAAATTCTTCATTTCAGTTCAGTTACTCAGTCGTGTCTGACTCTTTGTGACCCCATGAATCACAGCATGCCAGGCCTCCCTGGCCATCACCAACTCCCGGAGTTCACACACATCGTCCATCAAGTCAGTGATGCCATCCAGCCATCTCATCCTCTGTCATTCCCTTCTCCTCCTGCCCCCAATCCCTCCCAGCATCACAGTCTTTTTCTTTTTCAATGAATAATTGATAAATTCTTCATTTCAGTTCAGTCACTCAGTCGTGTCCGACTCTTTGCGACCCCATGAATCACAGCACGCCAGGCCTCCCTGGAAATCACCAACTCCCGGAGTTCACTCAGACACGTCCATCGAGTCAGTGATGCCATCCAGCCATCTCATCCTCTGTCATCCCCTTCTGCTCCTGCCCCCAATCCCTCCCAGCATCACAGTCTTTTTCGCATTAGGTGGCCAAAGTATTATAGTTTCAGCTTTAGCATCATTCCTTACAAAGAAATCCCAGGGCTGATCTCCTTCAGAATGGACTGGTTGGATCTCCTTCCAGTCCAAGGGACTCTCAAGAGTCTCCAACACCACAGTTCAAAACCATCAATTCTTTGGCGCTCAGCTTTCTTTATAATCCAACTTTCACATCCGTGCATGACTACTGGAAAAACCATAGCCTTGACTAGATGGACCTTTGTTGACAAAGTAATATCTCTGCTTTTGAATATGCTATCTAGGTTGGTCATAACTTTCCTTCCAAGGAGTAAACATCTTTTAATTTCATGGCTGCAATCACCATCTGCAGTGATTTTGGAGCCCCCAAAAATAAAGTCTGACACTGTTTCCCCTGTTTCCACTGTTTCGTCATCTATTTACCATGAAGTGATAGGACCAGATGCCATGATCTTAGTTTTCTGAATGTTGAGCTTTAACTCAACTTTTTGACTCTCCTCTTTCACTTTCATTAAGAGGCTTTTTAGTTCCTCTTCACTTTCTGCCATAAGGGTAGTATCATCAGCATATCTGAGGTTATAGATATTTCTCCTGGCAATCTTGATTCCAGCTTGTGCTTCCCCCAGCCCAGCGTTTCTCATGATGTACGCTGCATATAAGTTAAATAAGCAGGATGAAATTCTTAGGACACACTAAATCTCTGGTATGAATTTGGGAAATACCCCAGTCTTAAAGATTTGAAAAGAATCTAATCACACCATACTCTGTTCTGTCTCTAGCTACATTGGTCTTCTTTCAACTGTTCTACAAATTAAGCTCTTTTTCTCCAGGAGGGTCCTCACACGAGTTGCTCCTACTACTTCAATCTTCATCTGAAAATTCCCTAATGTTTCAGATAATATCTTTGATCTCACTTCCTCAGAGGGGTCTTCCAGACCCTCCCACCTGAATTAGAGCACCTTATTTAATTCTCTTTAAAAAAACTTTCAATTATCCTTTAAGCTAGGGGCAAACTCATATTAGCACAGTTATGCTCACAATTATTACTTAATATCTCTCTTCCACTAGTCAACAATCTCTCTGAGGTCAGTATCAGATCTGTTTTCTTTTTCGTTTCTTGTGGTTTTTTTAGCCATTTTGTTGAAGGATGTTGTTTAAAAGGAAAACTACGTATTAACGTATTACAAGCGTGGAGCTTGAGGCATTCTCAGAAACAAACACCTGTATAAAAAAATCCAAGGTCAAGGAACAGTTTATTACTAACACTCAGGAAATTTCATTCATTCTCTATTCCTGTCCTCACTCTCTCTAGCTGCAAGGTCCAACTACTATTTCGAGTTTAACATCATAGGTCATCTTTGCCTTTTTTGTATTTTATCTTAGTGGAACATACACTATGTTCTAATGCGGCCCCATTTTTTCTGGCATTATGTTTATGAAATTCATCTATATTGCTGCTGCAATGGCAATTTATTTTCATCACGGTATGGTATTTCAGTTTATAAATATACCATGATATATTTATCCATTCTAGCAAAAATATATACTTATGTTATTTCCAGGGTTTGGTTATTATCAATGTCATTGCTGTAAACTTTCTTACACATGCCTATTCACTTCAGTCACTCAGTCATGTCTGACTTATTTAGACCCCATGGATTGCAGCATGCTAGGCCTCCCTGTCCATCACTGACTCCTGGAGCTTGCTCAAACTCATGTCCACTGAGTCGGTGATGCCCTCCAACCATCTCATCCTCTGTCGTCCCCTTCTCCTCCTGCCTTCAATCTTTCCCAGCATCAGGGTCTTTTCAAATGAGTCAGTTCTTCACATCAGGTGGCCAAAGTAATGGAGTTTCACCTTCAGCATCAGTCCTTCCAATGAATATTCAGGACTGATTTCCTTTAGGATGGACTGGTTAGATCTCCTTACAGTCCAAAGGACTCTCAAGAGTTTTCTCCAACACCACAGTTAAAAAGCATCAATATTTTGGTGCTAAGAGTTTTTACAGTTCAACTCTCACATCCATACATGACTACTGGCAAAACAATAGCTTTGACTAGATGGATCTTTGTTGACAAAGTAATATCTCTGCTTTTTAATATGCTGTCTAGGTTGGTCATAGCTTTTCTTCCAAGGAGTAAGTGTTTTTTAATTTCCTGGCTGTAGTCACAATCTGCAGTGATTTTGGAGCCCCCCCAAAAACAAAGTCAGCCACTGTTTCTACTATTTTCCCATCTATTTGCTACGAAGTGATGGGACCAGAAGCCATGGTCTTAGTTTTCTGAATGCTGAGCTTTAAGCCAAGTTTTTCACTCTCCTCTTTCACTTTCATCAAGAGGCTCTTTAGTTCTTCACTTTCTGCCATAAGGGTGGTGTCATCTGCATATCTGAGGTTATTGATATTACTCTCTAAAATCTTAATTCTAGCTTGTGCTTCATCCAGCCCAGTGACTCATGATGTACTCTGCATACAAGTTAAATAAGCAGGGTGACAATATACAGCCTTGACGTACTCCTTTTCCTATTTGGAACCAGTCTGTTGTTCCATGACCAGTTCTAATGTTGCTTTCTGACTTGCACATGGAATTTTCGGGAGGCAGGTCAGGTGGTCTGGTATTCCTATCACTTGAAGATTTTTCCACAGTTTGTTGTGATCCACACAGTCAAAGGCTTTGGCATAGTCAATAAAACAGAAATAGATGTTTTCTGTAACTCTCTTGCTTTTTTGATGACCCAACGGATGTTACAATTTGATGTCTGGTTCCTCTGTCTTTTCTAAAACCAGCTTGAACATCTGGAAGTTCATGGTTCATGTACTGTTGAAGCGTGGCTTGGAGAATTTTGAGCATTACTTTACTGGCATGTGAAATGAGTGCAATTGTTCGGTAGTATGAGCATTCTTTGGCATTGCCTTTTTTTGAGATTGGAATGAAAACTGACCTTTTCCAGTCCTGTAGCCACTGCTGAGTTTTCCAAATTTGCTGGCATATTGAGTGCAGCACTTTCACAGAATCATCTTTTAGGATTTGAAATAGCTCCACTGGAATTCCATCACCTCCACTTGCTTTGTTTAGTGATGCTTTCTAAGGCCCACTTGACTTCACATTTGAGGATGTCTGTCTCTAGGTAAGTGGTAACACCATCGTGATTATCTGGGTTGTGAAGGTCTTTTTTGTATAGTTCTTCTGTGTATTCTTGCCACTTCTTAATATCTTCTACTCCTGTTAGGTCCATACCATTTCTGTCCTTTATCGAACCCATTTTTGCATGAAATGTTCCCTTGGTATCTCTAATTTATTGGAAGATATCTTTAGTCTTTCCCGTTCTATTATTTTCCTCTATTTCTTTGCAGTGATCGTTGAGGAAGGCTTTCTTATCTCTCTTTGCTATTCTTTGGAACTTTGCATTCAAATGGATATATCTTTCCTTTTCTTCTTTGCTTTCACTTCTCTTCTTTTCACAGCTATTTGTAGGCCTCTTCAGACAGCCATTTTATTTTATTTTTTTTTCATTTCTTTTCCTTGAGAATGGTCTTGATCCCTGTCTCCTGTACAATGTCATGATCCTTCATCCATAGTTCATCAGGCACTCTGTCTATCATATCTAGTCTCTTAAATCTATTTCTCACTTCCACTGTATAATCTGAAGGGATTTGATTTAGCTCATACCTGAATGGTCTAGTGGTTTTCCCTACTTTTTTCGATTTAAGTCTGAATTTGGCAATAAGGAGTTCATAATATGAGCCAGAGTCAGCTCCCAGTCTTGTTTTTGCTGACTGTATAGAGCTTCTCCATCTTTGGCCTCAAAGAGTATAATCAGTCTGATTTTGGTGTTGACTATCTGGCGATGTTCATGTGTAGAGTCTTCTCTTTTGTGTTTTTGGAAGAGGGTGTTTGCTCTGACCTATGTGTTCTCTTTGCCAAACTCTATTAGCCTTTGCCCTGCTTCATTCTGTATTCCACGGGCATATTTGCCTGTTACTCCAGGTATTTCTTGACTTCCTACATTTGCTTTCCAGTTCCCTATAATGAAAAGAGCTTCCTTTTGGGGTGTTAGTTCTGGGAGGTCTTCAAGGTCTTCATAGAACCATTCACCTTCAGCTTCTTCAGCATTAATATTCAGTGCATAGACTTGGATTACTGTGATATTGAATGGTTTGCCTTGGAAACGAGCAGTGATCATTCAGTCGTTTTTGAGATTGCATCCAAGTACTACAGTTTAGAGTCTTTTGTTAACTATGAGGGCTACTCTATTTCTTCTAAGGGATTCTTACCCACAGTAGTAGATATAATGATCATCTGAGTTAAATTTACCCAATCCAATTCATTTTAGTTCGCTGATTCCTAAAATGTCAACGTTCATTCTTGCCATCTCCTGTTTGACCACTTCCAGTTTGCTTTGATTCATGGCTGTAACATTCCAGGTTCATCTGCAATATTGCTCTTTACAGCATCAGAGCTTGCTTCCATCACCAGTCACATCCACAACTGGGTGTTTTTTTGCTTTGGCTCCATCTCTTCATTCTTTCCAGAGTTATTTCTCCACTGATCTCCAGTAGCATATTGGGTACCTACCGACCTGTGGATTTTATCTTTCAGTGTCCTATCTTTTTGCCTTTCCTGGTTGTTCATGGGGTTCTCAAGGCAAGAATACTGAAGTGTTTTGCCATTCCCTTCTCCACTGAACCGTAATTTGTCAGAACACTCATCATGTCCCATCCATCTTGGATGGTTGAACAGGGCATAGCTCATAGCTTCATTGAGTTAGACAAGGCTGTGGTCCATGTGATTAGATTGGTTAGTTTTCTGTGATTGTGATTTTCAGTCTGTCTGCCCTCTGATGGAGAAGGATAAGAGGCTTGTGGAAGCTTCCTAATGGGAGAGACTGACTGAGGGGGAAACTGGGTCTTGTTCTGATGGGCTGCGCCATGCTCAGTAAAACTCTAATCCAGTTTCCTGTTGATGGCCTATTGGTGACGATAAATATGGATTTCTTTTGAGCATACACCTAGACTTGTAAATGTGGGGCAAAAAGCACATATGTTCAGCTATAGTCAATACTGCTAAACACATTTCAAAAAGAAATTGCGCCAATTTGTATGCTCACTACAGAGTTTCAGCTGTTTCAAATACTTATTTCCTAGAAAGCAGTGGAGATTTTCAGCATTTTTAATTTTATCTATTTTTGTGAGTATGTGGTAGTTGCCTTAATTTTATTTATTTTTTTTTTGTTTGTGTGATGAAGTAATTTATTATTTTTATTTTTTATTTTTTTTATTTTTTAAATTTTAAAATCTTTAATTCTTACATGCGTTCCCAAACACGAACCCCCCTCCCACCTCCCTCCCCACAATATCTCTCTGGGTCATCCCCATGCACCAGTCCCAAGCATGCTGCACCCTACGTCAGACATGGACTGGCGATTCAATTCTTACATGACAGTATACATGTTAGAATTCCCATTCTCCCAAATCATCCCACCCTCTCCCTCTCCCTCTGAGTCCAAAAGTCCGTTATACACATCTGTGTCTTTTTTCCTGTCTTGCATACAAGGTCGTCATTGCCATCTTCCTAAAGTCCATATATATGTGTTAGTATACTGTATTGGTGTTTTTCTTTCTGGCTTACTTCACTCTGTATAATTGGCTCCAGTTTCATCCATCTCATCAGAACTGATTCAAATGAGTTCTTTTTAACGGCTGAGTAATACTCCATTGTGTATATGTATGGCTGCGATCCAAAAATCTGCAAGCAATGAATGCTGGAGAGGGTGTGGAGAAAAGGGAACCCTCCTACACTGTTGGTGGCAATGCAAACTAGTACAGCCACTATGGAGAACAGTGTGGAGATTCCTTAAAAAATTGCAAATAGAACTACCTTATGACCCAGCAATCCCACTTCTGGGCATACACACCGAGGAAACCAGAATTGAAAGAGACACATGTACCCCAATGTTCATCACAGCACTGTTTATAATTGCCTTAATTTTAATTTCCTGATGATTAACATGTTTAAAGATCTTTTTGTTTATAGACAATAATATATTCTTTTAAATAAATGTTTATTTGCATATATTACCTATTTTTAACTGGGTTAATGTTATTTCTCAGTTGAGTGAAGAAATTTTTGTCACCTACACATATTGTGTCAGTTTTCAGCCTTGTGGGATTGCTTTGCACTTTGTTAATGGAGAATTTTGCAGTCCACTTTTTGTCAATCTTAATTTAGTTCAATATGTCAATCTCTCTATATATAGTTAGTGATTGTGTGCATGTGTATCTTCTTTAAGAAACCTTTGTATACTCTGAGGACACAAAGATGGTCTATCTTTTCTTAAAAAAGCTTTACTCATTTGTCTTCAACATTTAGACCTAAAATTCATTTGGAATTGATTTTTGTGTTGTTGTTATTGTTGTTTTTTTTTTTTTTTTGAGATATGCATTGCCTTTTTAAATCACAGATATATTCTCAGCACACAGCAATAAAACTGAATAAATAGTCCTTGAATGTCTGAGAAATATGAATAAGTGAAAACAGGATTTAGGCAAGCTCTAAAAAAGTACAGCATATACAGTAAAGCAGAGATTTTAATTAGCTGTTCAAAATTCCATTATCAACTTCATTATCCCTTCTTTGATATGTTAAATCTTGATATCTTAGCTTCCATTGCAGCTGTAGCCCTTTTCAGGTGAATAAGTTATAAGAAGAAGTCAACTGGCTGCCCTGGTGGTCTTAAATGGTAAAGAATCTGCCTGCAATGCAGGAGTCCCAGGTAGAGAAGGGAATGGCAACCCACTCCAGTATTCTTGCCTGGAGAATCTCATGGACAGAGTAGCCTTGTGGGCTACATTGCATAGGGTTACAAAGAGTCAGACAAAACTGAACAAATATCACTATTGACACTAGAAGTCAACTACAGATATCCCTTTCTTTTCCTCTTGCCCATGGCCTGTAATTTGTTCACAGTATGATGCCTGACACAGGAGAAGGGAGTGGTGACCACTTCAGCATTATTGCCTTGAGAGACCCATGAACAGTATAAAAAGGCAAAAAGATAGGACACTGAAAGATGAACTCCCCAGGTCGGTAGGTGCCCAATATGATATGAGAGATCAGTGGAGAAATAACTCCAGAAAGAATGAAGAGACGGTGACAAAGCAAAAAAACACTCAGTTGTGGATGTTACTGGTGATGGTAGTAAAGTCTGATGCTGTAAAGGGCAACACTGCATAGGAATCTGGAATGTTAGGTCCATGAATCAAGGTAAATTGAAGTAGTCAACAGGAAATGGCAAGAGTGAACATCAACATTTTAGGAATCAGTGCACTAAAATGGACTGGAATGGGTGAATTTAACTCAGATAATCATTATATATATTACTGCAGGTAAGAATCCCTTAGAAGAAATGGAGTAGCCCTCATAGTGAACAAGAGAGTCTGAAGTGAGGTACTTGGATGCAATCTCAAAAACGACACAATGATCTCTGTTCGTTTCCAAGGCAAACCATTCAATATCACAGTTTTCCAAATCTTTGCTCCAACCAGTAACGCTGAAGAAGCTGAAGGTGAATGATTCTATGAAGACCTACAAGACCTTCTAGGACTTTTCTGGTGGCTCAGATGGTAAAGCATCTGTCTACAATGCGGGAGACCCGGGTTCAATTCCTGGGTTGGGACAATCCCCTGGAGAAGGAAATGGCAATCCACTCCAGTACTATTGCCTGGAAAATCCCATGGACAGAGGAGCCTGGTAGGCTACCGTCCACAGGGTCGCAAAGAGTCTGACACGACTGAATGACTTCACTTTCACTTTCACAAAACCATCTAGAACTAACACCCAAAAGAGATGCTCTTTTCATTATAGGGGGCTAGAATACAAAAGTAAGAAGTTGAGAGATACCTGGAGTAACAGGCAAGCAAAGCAAAGGCTAACAGAGTTTTCCAAAGAGAATGCACTGGTCATAGCAAATACCCACTTCCAACAACACAGGAGATGACTCTACACATGAACATCACCAGATGGTCAATACAGAAATGAGATTGATTATATTCTTTGCAGCCAAAGATGGAGAAGCTCTATACTGTCAGCTAAAACAAGACCAGGAGCTGACGCTGGCTCATGAACTCCTTATTGCCAAATTCTGACTTAAATTGAAGAAAGTAGGGAAAACCACTAGACCATTCAGGTATGACCTCAATCAAAACCTGTAAAATTATACTGTAGAAGTGACAAACATATTCAAGGCATTAGATCTGATAGACAAAGTGCCTGAAGAACTATGGATGGAGGTTGTGACACTGTACAGGAGGCAGTGATCAAGACCATCCCCAAGAAAGAGAAATGCAAAAAGGCAAAATGGTTGTCTAAAGAGGCCTTACAAATAACTGAGAAAAGAAGAGAAGCTAAAGGCAAAGGAGGAAAGGAAAGATACATCCTTTTGAATGCAAAGTTCCAAAGAACAGCAAGGAGAGATAAGAAAGTCTTCCTCAGTGATCAATACAAAGAATAGAGAAAAACAAAGAATGTGAAAGCCTAGAGATCTCTTCAAGAAAATTCGAGATATCAAGGGAACTTTTCATGCAAAGAAGGGCACAATAAAGGATAGAAACTGTATGGACCTAACAGAAGCAGAAGATATTAAGAGGTGGCAAAAATACAAAGAGCTATACAAAAAACTTTTATGACCCAGATAGCCATGATGGTGTGATCATTCATCTAGAGCCAGACATTCTGGAATATGAAGTTAGCTGGGCCTTATGAATCATCACTATGAACAAAGCTAGTGGAGGTGATGGAATTCCAGTTGAGCTATTTCAAATCCTAAAAGATGATGTTGTAAAAGTGTTGCACTCAATATGTAGCACATTTGGAAAACAGCAGTGAGCACAGGACTGGAAAGGTCAGTTTTCATTCCAATCCCAAAGAAAAGCAATGTTCAAGAATGCTTAAACTAGCACACGATTGCTCTCATCTCACAGGCTAACAAAATAATGCTCAAAATTCTCCAAGCAAGTGAATCATGAACTTCCAGATATTCAAGCTGGATTAAAAAAAGGCAGAGGAACCAGAGATCAAGTCGCCAACATCCTCTGGATCATCGAAAAAGAAAGGGAGTTCTAGAGAAACATCTACTTCTGCTTCATTGACTATGGCAGAGCCTTTGACTGTGTGGATCACAACAAACTGGAAAATTCTTCACGAGATGGGAATACCAGACCACCTGACCGGCCTTCTGAGATATCTGTTCTTAGGTCAAGAAGCAACAGTTAGAACTGGACATGGAACAACACACTGGTTACAAACAGAAAAAGGAGTACGTCAAGGCTGTATATTGTCACCCTGCTTATTTAACTTATATCCAGAGATCATCATGTGAAATGCTGGGCTGAACGAAATACAAGCAGGAATCAAAATTGCTGGGATAAATATCAATAACCTCAGATATGCAGATGGCACCACATTATGGCAGAAAGTGATGAAAAACAAAAGAGCCTCTTGATGAAAGTGAAAGAGGAGAGTGAAAAATTTGGCTTAAAACCCAACATGCAGAAAACTAAGATCATGGCATCCGGTCCCATCACTTCATGGAAAATAGACAGAGAAACAATGGAAAGAGTGACAGACTGTATTTTTTCCGGCTCCAAAATCACTGAAGATGGTGACTATAACCATGAAATTAAAAGATGCTTTTTTCTTGGAATAAAAGCTATCGCCAACCTAGACAGCACATTAAAAAGCAGAGACATTACTTTGCTGACAAAATCCGACCAGTCAAAGCTATGGTCTTTCCAGTAGTCATGTATGGATGTGAGAGTTGGACTATAAAGAAAGATGAGCACTGAAGAACTGATGCTTTTGAACTGTGGTGTTGGAGAAGACTCTTGAGAGTCCTTTGGACAGGAATGAGATCCAACCAGTCCATCCTAAAGGAGATCAGTCCTGAATATTCACTGGAAGGACTGATGCTGAAGCTGAAACTCCAATACTTTGGCCACCTGATGTGAAGAACTGACTCATTGGAAAAGACCCTCATGCTCTCATAGATTGAAGGCAGTAGAAGAAGTGGATGACAGGGTGAAATGGTTGGATGACTTCACCTACTTGATCAACATGAGTTTGAGAAAGCTCCAGGAGTTGATGATGGACAGGGAAGCCTGACATTTTGCAGTCCATGGGGCCTCACAGAGTCAGACTCAGCTGATTGACTGAACTGACTGACTTATGATACCTGAAGATACAGCAGGTATATTGTAGCCCTGAGGTTACAAAAATGAACATCAACAACAACGAACATCAACAACAACAACATCAACAACAAAAACTCAATTGCAACAAACATATTTTTAAGGAAAAAATATAACAAGATGCATGGCTCCCAACATTATTATTAAACATCTATGCCAGTCGTATTCTTGAACTTTTTGGTATGCATTAAAAATTACCTCCATTTGTATTATTTGGACACATTTTTAGCTTAATTTTCTTTTATATGTAACCAAATGCATTCATAAAGGGAGAATTCTAAGGGATCAATCTACATTTTCTGTTTGAGACTGCCATATGTTTTGAAAGATAATTTTCTCATGCACTGTAAGTTGAGACATAAGGAATGTTCTTCATTTTAGACTGTGTTTAGTTCAGTTCAGTCGCTCAGTCATATCCGACTCTTCACGACCCCATGGAGTGCAGCACGCCAGGCGTCCCTGTCCATTACCGGCTCCCGGAGTTATACTCAAACTCATGTCCATCAAGTCAGTGATGCCATCCAACCATCTCATTGTCTGTCATCCCCTTCTCCTCCTGCCTTCAATCTTTCCCAGCAGCAGGGTCTTTTCCAAGGAGTCAGTTCTTTGCATCAGGTGGCCAAAGTTCAAAACACTGACGTTCAAAAGCATCTGTGCTCACATAAATCAGAAAGACCTAGCCTGAACCCCTGCAGTCTACTACACTTTCCTTTTCTGAGAAATATACTTAGTAACACTCACAGGCCTTTAGTGTGTGCTGTATTACAAAATAAAATAGGAAACACCTCTTATTTGTTGAGTTATTTTGGAGAAAGTCTTACAATTATATGTGAAAGGTGTCTGACATAAGGTAGGTATTTGATAATTATTAGGTATGCTTCTCTGGTGGCCCAGAGGGTCATGAATCTGCTTGCAGTGCAGGAGACCTGCATTCAGTCCCTGGCTGGGACGATCCCCTGGAGAAGGGAGTGGCTATCCACTCTAAGATTCTTTCCTGGAGAATTTCATGGACAGAGGATCCGTGTGGCTATAGTCTTTGGGATTGTAAGAGTTGGACATTACTGAGCCACTAACACACACTCATATCATCTCACTTTAATTATAGGATTAATACATTTATACTATATACCTGAGAAAAGCATCTAATAAACAATAAACCAGTAAACAAACAAAACAAAACAAAACAGAAAAAAACAGGAGAATTTTTTTTTTTCAATAGAGATATGTACTAGAAATTCATTTTGTCCAAATGGCAGCTCTCTTGGAAGTCATACTTGGCACACATATGTCATATGTGAAGTTCAATTAAAATATCTTTCACCTTGTAGAAAAAAAGACAAGGATATTTTCTGACATTTACAATATCAATGTTACTTGTCACATTCAATGTCAAATGTTACAAATTTTAACTCTTATTTTGTGGCAACTGTTTAATAAGTTATCATGGCCTAAGGAACTTTATGAAGCTTCCAGAATTTGTAAATTATTATCAGACAGTTGCATTCAGTGCCAGGAAAGCAATCCTAATGACTTTATGGGAAGATAATTTATTTGTCTAAATATTTAGAATTGTATGACAATTTTTAGAATACTTTTCTATAGTGTCAGGTGGCGCTAGTGGTAAAGAAGATACCTACCAATGCAGGAAATATAAGAGACACTGGTTTGATCCCTGGGTCAGGAAGATTCCCTGGAGGAGGGCAGGGCAACACACCCTGTCTTCTTGCCTGAAGAATCCCATGGACAGAGGAGCCTAGTGGACTACAGTCCGTGGGTCACAAAGGGTCGGACATGACTGAAGCAGCTTAGCACACACACACATATTGTTGCTCAAGAAGGTAACAAGCATAATTCTGAGATTCATTATCTCATCTGTAGTTTGTGCTGATGCATTAATAAAAGCAAATTCATCTTTCTTCAGAGTAGAAAATTAAACCACATCTCAAATTTGTTTTATACTAATAGGATATTACATTAATTCAAATATTTGATTTGTTTTTCAGGCAAGCAACAAGGGAAAATAAGAGAAATAAGAGTAATTATAAAAAAGACTGATATACCCTTGAAACTGATAAAACCAATTTTAGATGGCATACACAACATTAAGAAAATCAAGGGAAAATGAAAAAAGATATCAGTAAACTTTTAACTGGCCTTTTAAAAGTCTCATTCGGCTTAGAAATGTTCCTAAGGAGAAAAAAATAACAGACATTTTTGTTTTTTTGTTATTTTCTTGTTGTTACAAATAAATCAAGAAATTATACCCTAATCAATTGAAGATGTGCATTTCAGGAAATCATTGAGCTCTAAGGGAGCAAATACTGGCAAAGTTGCTACTACAATACCCAGTTACTTCAACACTGAGAAGAGAAAATCATGCCATATTTTAGTAGTTCTTAGAAAATATTACAGCAATCATACTCCAGGGAATTCAGAAGCTGTTGAAAAGTGTCATTAGTTTCTACAGAAAACTCTGTCAGAAACTTTGAAAACTGAAAATAAAATACAACCAAAACCTCAGACTAGTCTAACAAATGGTACAATAAATTTATCTAATTCTCTTTGAAAAAAGTGATTTGGGTTATCTGTAGGAAGAACAAGGGAATAATAATATTTTATATTTAGTACTCACTACTGTTAAGGCGCATTCACCTTCTTCATCTCATTTGAATCATTCAATAACTTTGTGAAATAAATAGGTTACTAACATGCCTTACTTTTCAAATGAAAAGACCTACAATATATCTAGGGAATTATGATTTTGAACTAGAATTCATCTCTCCTCACTATTTGCACAGAATCATTAGTGCTTTCTTAAATTATGAATATAAATTACGCAGATCAGTTTTTAAAATCTGTCTGTGTATTGTACTTTAGGTAAGCGGAAAAATTCAGAGACAATAGAGGCAGCAGAAGCAATTCATGGCCTGAAGCTATGATTGCTGTGACCTGCATGGCACTGCAATGTCCACTTCTGAATTTTACAGTTCTGTCACCAAAGTCTAATCAATTTGTAAACAAAATTTACATGTATTCTAATAGTTGCATAGATTAACTGTTCAGTGAACAGTTAAAATAAGTACTATAAAACATAGAGCATAGCACAATATCTACAAAAATCTGAATGTGAGGTCAACATACACAATAATCCCATATGTATATCTCAGGACATACAAGAACTTTGCTTCCTGAAGAATTAAGAGAATATGAACAAGACAATCAACAGTTCTCTTCAAGGAGAATCGCCGCACTAGAGAGTGAACGTGTGAAAACAACTGCAGGTATGAATGAGATACGCAGAAAGAAATAACATTCGTCACGTTGTATAAATTATTTAAAATTGAAGGACTTTCCTGGCAGTCCAGCGGTTGAGAATCTGCCTCCCAGTTCAGGGAATGCAGTTTCAATCCCTGGTTGAGTATCTAAGATCCTACATGCTCTGGGGCAACCTTGCTGTAACGACTGAACCCTCACACCGCCACTAGAGAAAGCCTGCACGCTGTAATAAAGACCCTGCACAGCCAAAATAATAATAATAAAATAAACCTAAAACTATGTAGCCTTTTAATTTTCCCAACACTGTTTCCCAGCTTCCATGTCTAATGATATAAGAAATATCAATTATTATTGAGTCTTCCAATCCTAGATTCTCATGGATAAAAATCCAAGACACTTTACGCCACTGTATCCCATTTGGGGTTAGGGATCTTCAACAAGCCTGTAAATCTCACTGCACCTAAAATGGGGTTGTTAGGTGTACGTTTGGGCTACTGTGATGCTTTCAAGGATGGAGACATAATCTCCTAAAAAAGTTAACTACATTGGTTTCCAGCTCAGTCTGGGAACTGAGCTCTCACTGCCTCAGGAGTGCTGGCTTCTTTATCTTTTCCTTCAAAATCAGTGAGCAGAGCCTTTAAGTATAATTTTCAAAAAGTCAGATACAGAAGAAAGGCAACCTTCATTCTGTCTCCGATTTTGACCAGAAAATTGAGAATAGAAGCACAAATGGCCCAGTCAGTTTCTTGGATTGGTGGATAAAAAAGAAGGGATAATAAAAATCCAAGAATTAAGCTTGAAGTGTTTGCTTGGTAACTTCAGAGTTTGCCTGCCGACCTAAAGATGGTAGATTAATTGGCTTTGTGCAAGAGATAGAAGACAAAGCCAAATAACTCGAGTAAAAGGGGAAAACAATGAAAACCCTGTACAAAGTAGAATTCCCGGAAGCCATTACCCTCAGTAGGCAAATTAGAAAAAAATAACCCTATCTGTAGAGGAAGAGGATGGAGATATCTTGTTTTGGCTATATATGCAGAGAAATAGACAGAGAGTAAAAGTAAAAGGCCATGAGAAAGGATGGCTATAACAAATTGTGACTGTTACCTACTTTTCTCAGGAAAGCTCTGCAAAAATGTGTGTATGCTTTTCTCACAAAGATACATTTTATATAATTACTGTAAATGAAGCATGCAGTGCTTTCAAAGTTCCCACAAGAAACCTTGGTTAAAAAATCACATCAGCTTGCTTTTACTGCTCAAACTGAAGCGCAAGAGAGCACCTCACCATTAAACCTGTTTTAATTAGGTAATGGCATTATAACTGGATGCTCCCTGGAATAGATAGTAACATATCTAAAACATGTCTTCCCTTTGAGAAAGTAACCCACTTGCAGCCAAAACCCTCTTTCGCAGTTCAGTTCAGTTCAGTTGCTCAGTCGTGTCCATGGACAGCAGCACGCCAGGCATCCCTGTCTACTACCCCATAAAATGAGGGGAACCTGGCCAGCAAAATGGACTTTTCTGAACGAGTCCACTGTAATAAGAAGATCACTGAAATCAATGTGGTAATATATGAAAATCACGGAACAGTGTTTTTAGGAGAAAATAAAGAGTGATAAGAAAAAATATTTTGTCTTACCTCTAGGTATATTTTATCCTAAAATTTCTGCCTCTGAAACTAGACCTGACCTAAATAGAACTTACTTCTGACTTTGACATGTACCTGAACAATCAGATGGAACAAGGGTATGGAACAAGGTGTTACTGATTGGGGACCTCATCAGATTTTATGGGCTTGAGTTGCTCAGCTTACATTCCTGAGATTTGTAAAAGCTACATGGCAGTACATTCAAAATGAAGACAAAAAAAAAAAAAGAAAAAATGAAATAAAAAAATCTAAGAACTTGTTCCTCTACCACTTCCTTTATTACCCCCACTGTGTTCTTGCTTCAGAGAAGGCAATGGCATCCCACTCCAGTACTCTTGCCTGGAAAATCCCATGGACGGAGGAGCCTGGTGGGCTGCAGTCCATGAGGTCGCTAAGAGTCAGACAGGACTGAGCGACTTCACTTTCACTTTTCACTTTCATGCATTGGAGAAGGGAATGGCAACCCGCTCCAGTGTTCTTGCCTGGAGAATCTCAGGGACGGGGGAGCCTGATGGGCTGCCGGCTCTGGGGTTGCACAGAGTCGGACACGACTGAAGTGACTTAGCAGCAGCAGCAGCAGTGTTCTTGCTTGGGAAACAAAGGGGTTGCCCATGGAGGAATAATGGGACACTAGATATATTTACATGGCTGTTTGGGTATTTTAGTATTCCTCCATTCTTTTGGCCTCATATCTCTTTTGGTGCAAGAGATAGCACAATGGTGGGGAAGAGTAACTTAGAATTTGTGCTGTTTCCCCTTAGTTTTGCAACAGAGACTTCACGAAAAAATGAAAATCCTCATGAGGCTGCTTCTAGCATCTGGGGATCATCTAAGTATGATGCAGAAGCAAATAAACCTGAGAGTAAGAGATAATTTCTCTGCATTTGTAACAAGACAGAACCAGCATGGAGAAGGTAAATGAGACATTCAGTTAATGATTCTGAGGTGACATGTGATCAAACATCTGTTAACAAGAGACACATCCACCTATTCCCATTAAAATGATAAACAGTCCTGATTCAGAAAGAAGAAGGACAAATTCCAACATTTTAGATGTTGGTTACTTGGAAGTGGGGGGAATGCATAGAGCTAAAAATAAATGAATAAATAAGAGAAAAGAAAAAAAAAAAAAAAAGTCTTGGTCTCCAGAATCCTCCATTCTCTAAAGGAATAGCTAATATGAAGAAGACTAAACACAATAAAAATTAAAAGTCTGTGCTCACACACATCTTATCACTTTCAACCATGAGCAACTCTGTTTAATGTGTGTGAGTTATAATCTTTCTGTTTTTATAGATAAGGATGTGTAATTTCTGAAATAGGACAGGGGCCTTGAAACTGTGAGTTGAACAAATGTATAAACTAATTAAGTTAAAATTAGTGTTCTGAAGTTCAGAGTCTCAAAAATTATTGTCTATGTGGAAAAGTCACCTTCTGTATATTCAATTAAAAATAATTAGTTTCAACACAAAACTTTCATTGATAAATGAGTGGGAGAAGTCTTTTTGAAACTTTATGTTGAAGGCTGAGATAGCAACTTGCCAGGAATAATTATGTGTCTGCAAAAGAAAAAGGTTTTAATATTAATTGATTCCAAGATGAGTTCCAACCTAGTAAAACTGAAATGCTATTGAAAATTAGACTGAATGTTAATACAAAATTTGGTTTTGTTTTATCAAAAGAGAACTTAAGTTTTTGAGCCTTCATCTAGAAGTTGGTAGCATGCCAAAACTTGATGCTATAATTTATATCCCAAACCCACATTCTATGAATTGAAAAAATAGAACCTCCTCAATTGAGAATAGAAGTGAAAATGAAAGTGTTAGCTGCTCAGTCATGTCCAACTCTCTGTGGCCCTGTGGACTGTAGCCCTCCAGGCTCCTCTGTTCATGGGATTCTCCAGGCAAGAATAGTGGAGTGGGTTGCTATTACCTCCTCCAGGGGATCTCCCTGACCCAGGAACTGAACTGGGCTCCTACATTGCAGGCAGACTCTTTACTGTCTGAGCCACTGGGGAATAGAACTTCATCAGTTTGTATTTGTCCCATATCTTCCTCTTGTTCTTATTTTTCTAAGTATCAATTTCTAGCAGTCTTAGAGTTAAATGACGTAAGAGTTGCGGTGGAAAGCAAGATGAGGTTGGTTCTGGTCCTGTATATTTGTTCACACTGGTTATTATCATTCCACCCTAACATCTGCTGTGAAACTGTCACTATCCCTCGTCTCCAATATGAGTCTACTCAGACTGTCCAACCTCATGGCTCCCATGCTGTATATTTAATCCATTTGGTTATAACAATTATTATAGATTGTTGCACTCATCTACAAAGATATGCTATTAGATTAAATTGAAAACTTCTAATGTTATGTATCAAGACCAAGGAAGCATTGAGTGATAAGAATTTGTAAGCTCTTTGTAAAGTAGTTTCTAGATTAAAACTAATTCCAATATAGTTTTCCAGATTTTTTTTTTGCAATTTTTAAAAAGATATTCAAAAACTTAAGGCTGCAATAGATTGTGAAATTGTAAATTTAGAGTAATGAGAGGTACAGTGACTCAGATAATAAAACTACTAATTAAATCAGTGTTTTATTGATGCAAAAATTAATAGACATCAAAGAAAAAATTGTCAACCATGAATAAAAACAGATATAGTTCATACTCTAGCATACAATTAATTATTAAATTAGTGAGGAACATAAAAATTATTTAATACTATGTTAAAATATTTGATTGGTTATTTGGAAGAGAAGTCTCATTTTACCTAAACTCCATATCCAGCACAACATGCACTGCAAAGTGAATAAATTATTTGAACATAAAATATCAAAATATGATTAAATAACTGAATTGAGTATATTCTAATACTAAAAATACAACAAGATATACCACAAAACGTTAATGGACTTGGTTCATACTTGTGAAGTTCAATGGGATGTTCAGTTTATTGGGGAGTATGCAACGAGTGTGAGGATAAGACCTACGATGTAGGAATGCAATGCCTTCCAGGGTAGGAGCAGGTATTAATGGAAGAGCACACCAATTTGGCTCAACAAATAAAGACCTTGCATGAGGGACAATTTAGTGAGACAACTTGTTTTCTTATTGAGCTTCCAAAGTTCTGAGTTAATGAGCCCTGTGTTAGATTAGTAAGGGACCTATAGGCTGAACATGTAGACAATTTCATGCCTCTTTCAAGAATAGATATGAGAAAGGTTAAAATGCTGAATGCATTTACTAAACTCACATAATTAGTCATGGCAGAATCATTCAAGTTTTTAAAGCAGGCCACCATATTTTGACAACATTTATTTTTACTTATTTGTAAGATGCTCCATACAAAAATTTATGAGGAAATTTCAGAACTAGAGACCTGTCAATTAATTAAAATATTTTTAATGCCCATTTATTCTTTACTCAAAGAAATTCTATGATAAGTTTGATAAAAAAGGAAGAGCCCATGATGAGGAACTTAAAAGAAGAGATCAGCAGATTGACAGACTAGAAGTAATTCAGAAGAGAGTCACTTCATCTCTTGAATCAAGAAATCAGATAGTATAAATAAATAAAATAATGGTCTTGTTTTGATAGACTGAAATTTATGAAAAATCAAATACTGATAAAATAATAAGAAATTGGATTGAAAGTATACAACATCTATTCAGAGATACAATGTCTAACTTCCAGTCATGGTCTAATGTGGAAAATTATGTATATATATTGTGGGGATAAAAGCAAAATAACTCTCATGAGCAATTCAGGAAACTTAATAGTGGCGTTAAAAATGACTAAAGACAATCTAGATGATGGAAACAAACTTTAACCCTTCATAGAGCAAACAGTCTCCATTCAGAAAACTGTAAAATGAGAGGAAAACAGGGGGTTTTAACAGGGTGAAAAACAAGGGAGAAAAAAGTAGAGAATATATAATTGGTTGGTGCTACACAGGAGACCTTGTCTGGAGTAAGAATGTCCAGTGTCCAGGACTGGCTGAATGGGTATACTGAGTTTCTGGTCAAGTGGAGCATTTATAAGAAAGCTACTTAAGTGTCTGTTGGTTGACATGGCTCCCCAGGCAAAAAATGGCTCCATTTTGGGCCTAGAAAATTATTTCAATGGTGTTCAACCTTTGTTAAATAATGATAGCACATTCTAGTATATTATGAAATAATTGACAGCAAAGAAAAAGAGGTATAGGTAATTTCATTAGTGAACTAGAACCTTCTTCCATGGGTTCTCAAAAGCCAAATGTGTATCTCGTAGTTTGAAATAACTCTGGCATGGCTGTATACAAAACAGAAATAGGAAAATGCTAAAAATCAGCTCTCCCCTACCACCACCACACCTGAGATGTCAAAAACCTACCAAAAGATGAGATGGAAAGAAATTCAGAGAACAATCCATAAAGCTCTGAACAAGCCAGAGAGATTTTCTTGGGAGAGGAAGCAAATATTAAAGAAATAAACATATATGCACGTGTGCTCAGCTGCTCAATCATGTCTGACTCTTTGTGACCCTTTGGACTGTAGCCCGCCAGGCTCCTCTGTCCATGAGATTGTCGAGTCAAGAATACTGGAGTGGGTTACCATTTCCTCCTCCAGGGGATCTTCCCAACCCAGGGATCAAGTCTGTGTCTGCCGCATCTCCTGCCCTGCATGTGGATTATTTCCTGCTGAGCCATCAGGGAAGACCAAAACAAATAAATATATGTGAATTTGGCCAAATAAAACTTAAAGGGAAATATAACAATTATCTGTAAGTATATAGAGAAGTTAAGCATCATTGAAAGTAAGGATTATTGCATGGTTCCTAGAGGAAAAAAAGGACTAAAATGATTGATTATAATGTAATTCAGAAAAACTTACTAAAAGATAAATATTTTGCAATGTAAAAGATTATTAAATGCCTATGGTTTCAATAATTTCTATGATATATAAAAATTTCAGAAAAGTGTGCATGTTAAAAAATAATTCTTTTAATCTAGTAAAAAAACAGATTGAAAAAACATGGGTAGACAAACTATTTTTCTATTCTTTTAGTGTTGTGACCATCATTATTGCTACTGATTTAATTAACAAAATCTAAATTATTTTTCTGTAAGGAGACATAATATTTATGCCCACATTAGTTAATACGTATTGATGTGATAGTAAGTGGAAATCTAAAATATTCTGAAATAAATTGATGCTAAATAAGGGATGTAGGTGCTTCTCAGGTAGCTCAACTGGTAAAGAATCCACCTGCAATTCAGGAGACACAGGTTCAATTCCTGGGTTGGGAAGTACCTCTGGAGAAGAGATAGGCTACCCACTCCAGCATTCTTGAGCTTCCTTGGTGACTCAAATGGTAAAGGATCTGCCTGCAACGTGGGAGACCTGGGTTTGATCCTCAAATTGGGAAGATCCCCTGGAGGAAGGCATGGCAACCCACTCCAATATTCTTGCTGGAGAATCCCCATAGACAGAGAGTCTGGTGGGCTACAGTCCATGGGGTCACAAAGAGTCAGGCATGACTAAGCACAGCACAGCACAGAGGGATATAGACACTTTGTATTCTGTTTAAATATGGAACTTTCAACTATTTTTAAAGTATAAAATTTTCAGTTGGAAAATTGTAGTGAGATATTCAAAAACTATGAAAGAAAAAAAAGAAAGTACATTTCCACAGTTATAATTACAAAAAAAAAAAAAAAAAGACTAATTACTGGATACATTCACCCTAAAGTTTCATGTGTCTAATAGCTTTAATTGAATGATCTCCAAATATCCTCACTTCTTAGAAGGGGAATATAATTTTAAAATACAGAAAAATCTCATTTCAGGTTTAGTAAGGCCTATTTTGTATTCATTCTCATGCTTGAATTGCTATGACTATGTCAAAGGAATAGATATATTCACAGCTGAATGAAATTTCCTTATAATGTCTTCCACGGACTGAGCTATTTCTTAGAACAATTGGGAGCCATTATGCAGCTATACACAGAGGTTTTATAGGCCTTTTGTTGAAACTTTTAAAATGTAATGTTACATAGGGGAATATAATATGCCAATTTTTTTCTGATAAAATTTCTTTGCATTTTAATATTGTATAAGTTTATGCATAACTTGGCTACCTCACACTCAAGGCTGTCACTTCTAAATAACTCAGACTTTCTTAAAGAAAGTCACAGAACCATGCATTTGTGAGTTTCTAATCAGTTCAGTCTGAGGAGTATGTCTATTTTAGCACGAGTTCTAATGTTATTATATTCATAAGATAGCCTTTATTTAAGGCTTTGTTGTCCCTCCATTCTTTTCAGTAATAACTGGTTTCGGTGAAGAGTGTATTATGGTGTATCATTAACCCATTTACTCTTGGACTTCCCTCCCACCTATCTTTCATTCTGCCTTTTTAAGCTGTCAGTCCACTGTATTCAGTGGAGCATCAAAAAACACCAGCTTCTTTCAGCAGCACAGCAGGTGTGTATTTATGAAGCGTATCTGATATATTCAGGAACAGTCAACAGATTAATGTCACTGCTCAAAATCCCTGTTAGAAGACAAGGGGAAACTGTGATATAAAAATAAAAGTATATTTCTTTTATGTATTTAAAGAAAATTTTTAAACAACATGATGAAATAATTTCTCTAGACTTCTTAATAAAAGCAGATATTGGCTTTTTCATCCTAATTCCCAGACCCCTTTTGGCTTTAAATATGTTAATTTTTTGTTCCTTTTCCTTAAATCAACTGGACTATGGATAATGGCAAAGATGAAGGGAAGTTAAAGATGGATTTAAAAGATGGAAAAGTTCATTGTGCCAATCTATTTACATGACCTTTAATTATTCTGAAATACATTAAAAAATTGACCATTTCATTTTTCTTGCTTCATTCATTACAATAATAGTAGTATTCAGGAAAAATAATATCCAGGTAATGTGTAGCATAAACTCTTAGCTGTTTTCCAATTTTTCTTCCCTTATTTTTCCATCTTTCATAAGAATATTTTCTTCCTTTGTTTTTAAGTTCGGGTATTTTTTTTCATGTTTCTGATTTATTTTTAACCTTGGCATTCTGCTTCCCAGGTTGAAGATTACATTTCCCAAACTTTCTGTCATCTTTGTGTGACCTTGTGAGTAATTTTTTTTTTTTCCTAATAGGATATCAGCAGAAGTTGCAGAGTAGCTTCTGGAAACCTTTTCTTAAAAGAAGCTTCATATGTCTTCTCTCCCTATAATTCTCTGTCCTTACTGCCAATATATACCTGCAATGTGCAGGCTCTTATCTGACACAATAAGATCAAAAAGAATAGTGTGTACTGATAAATAAATGGATAGAAGCTGATAGAAGCCAGATTTCCTGTTCTCATAGAGGGGAGCTACAGAAAAGTAAGGAAAGAAGGTTATAATAAACAACATTGGGGTGAGAGAAAAGAATAAACTCATGTTTATCTAATACATAAATGTGTGTGTGTACAAATGTATGTGTGTGGTGGTGGTGGTTTCAGTTGCTAAGTCATGCCCATTGACTGTAGCCCACCAGGTTCCTCTATCCTTGGGATTTTCCAGGCAAGAGTACTGGAGTGGGTTGCCATTTCCTTCTCCAATATATGTGTGTTTATATATGTATACATGTGTGTGCACACAGAGAGGAAACAGGTAAAGAAATAATTATAAATATCTGTATAATATGCATACATTCAAATTATCTAGTTCTGTCTATTGAGAAAGCCTAGAAATAATAACACCTCAGAAGAAACAAACAAACCTAACATTCAGATTTTGGTTTCTAAGTATCATTTCTATAAAAGGAATTAAGGCTTATTGGGAAAGTGATTTATTCTAGGATGGGGACAGGGAAAATACAAGGCGACTGTGAAGCACCTTTTAGTACCGGAATGTAAGGGTGTCCACAAAAAAACAGAAGGAGGTGACAAGTCAAAGAAAGATTGAAGTCAAACTTAAACAGCTTCCAAAGGTCAAAACGGGAATAATTTGATCCACAAAATGAATTATACCGTACTGCATTCTAAGCCAAAGTATAAAATAAATATAAATTAGCCATAATGATATAAATAAGCAATTGAATTAAGTGCTTAAATGGAAGAGAAGAGATAAATCTTCCTTGTATCCTTACAAACTTCTGTTTAAGATATGCAGTGTCTACCCACTCCAGAAAGTGGAGTTCAATCTCTTCCCTCTTAAAGGTACACTGGATCTAGTAATGTGATTACAAAGAACATGGAAAGGAAAGCAAAGTAACTATAGAGAAATCTGTCAAATACTACTTTAACTAAGTGATGGTTAATCACCAATAATACCATCTGCCTACTCATATTTTCTGTTGAGAAGGGCACTTTGACTATGCAATATTCTTATTACATAAACAACTCCAGTATAACCATGAAAAATAATCAACAAAAATTGAGGAGCAGTCTATAGGATACCTGACCAGTATGCCTCAAGACTATTAAGGTCATGAAAAAGTAGGAAAGGTTAATAAAGTATCAGAGACTAGTCATAACAGATAAATGCCATGTGGTGCCCTGGACTGGATCCAGGAACAGAAAAACATCATTAGAAAAATTAGCATTTTTAGACAAACTAGGATTTTAGTTAATAGTAATGTACCAATGCTGGTTTCTTTTACATAGTAGTGTAAGAGGTTGGCAAGGGGGAAACTTGATGATGGATATTCATTAGTTTTCATATTATCTTCATCAGTTAAGTTCAGTTCAGTCACTCAGTCATGTCTGACTCTTTGCGACCCCATAAACTGCAGAACACCAGGCCTCCCTCTCCCTCACCAACTCCTGGAGTTTACTCAAACTCATGTCCATCGAGTTGGTGATGCCATCCAATCATCTCGTCCTCTGTCATCCCCTTCTCCTGCCTCCAATTCCTCACAGCATCAGGGTCATTTCCAATGAGTCAACACTGTGCATGAGGTGGCCAAAGTACTGGAGTTTCAGCTTTAGCATCAGTCCTTCCAGTGAACACCCAGGACTGATCTCCTTTAGAATGGACTGGTTGGATTTCCTTTCAGTCCAAGGGACTCTCAAGAGTCTTCTCCAACACCACAGTTCAAAAGCATCAAATCTTTGGTACTCAGCTTTCTTCACAGTCCAGCTCTCATATCCATACATGACCACTCAAAACACCATAGCCATGACTAGATGGACCTTTGTTGGCAAAGTAATGTCTCTGCTTTTGAATATACTATCTAGGTTGGTCATAACTTTCTTTCCAAGGAGTAAGCATCCTTTAATTTCATTGCTGCAATCACCACCTGCAGAGATTTTGGAACCCCCCCAAAATAAAGTCTGACACTGTTTCCACAGTTTCCCCATCTATTTCCCATGAAGTGATGGGACCAGAGTCTTAGTTTTCTGAATGTTGAGCTTTAAGCCAATTTTTTGACTCTCTTCTTTCACTTTCATCAAGAGGCTTTTTAGTTCCTCTTCACTTTCTGCCATAAGGGTGGTGTCATCTGCATATCTGAGGTTATTGATATCTCTCCCAGCAGTCTTGATTCCAGCTTGTGCTTCCTCCAGCCCAGCGTTTCACATGATGTACTCTGCATAGAAGTTAAATAAGCCGGGTGACAATATACAGCCTTGACATTACTCCTTTTCCTATTTGGAACCAGTCTGTTGTTCCATGTCCAGTCTAACTGTTGCTTCCTGACCTGCATATAGGTTTCTCAAGGGGCAAGTCAGGTGGTCAAAGGCTTTGGCATAGTCAATAAAGCAGAAATAGATGTTTTTCTGAAACTCTCTAGGAACCTGGAATGTCAGGTCCATGAGTCAAGGCAAATTGAAAGTGGTCAAACAGGAGATGGCAAGGGTGAACATTGACATTCTAGGAATCAGTGAACTAAAACGGACTGGAATGGGTAAATTTAATTCAGATGACCATTATGTCTACTACTCTGGGCAGGAATCCTTTAGAAGAAAAGGAGTAGCCATCATGGTCAACAAAAGGGTCCGAAATGCAGTACTTGGACGCAGTCTCAGAAAGGACAGAATGATCTCTGTTTGTCTCCAAGGCAAATCATTCAATATCACAGTTATCCAAGTCTATGCCCCAATCAATAATGTTAAAGAAGCTGAAGTTGAATGGCTCTATGAAGACCTACAAGATTTTTTAGAACTAACACCCCAAAAAGATGTCCTTTTCATTATAGGGGACTGGAATGAAAAAGTAGGCAGTCAAGAAACACCTGGGGTAACAGGGAAATTAGGCCTTGGAATACGGAATGAAGCAGGGCAAAGGCATAGAGTTTTGCCAAGAAAATGCACTGGTCATAGCAAACACCCTCTTCCAACAACACAAGAGAAGACTCTACACATGGACATCACCAGATGGTCAACACCAAAAGCAGATTGATTATAATCTTTGCAGCCAAAGATGGAGAAGCTCTATACAGTCAGCAAAAACAAGACCAGGAGCTGACTGTGGCTCAGATCATGAGCTCCTTATTACCAAATTCAGACTCAAATTGAAGAAAGTAGGGAAAACCGCTAGACCATTCTGGTGTGACGTAAATCAATTCCCTTACGATTTTACAGTGGAAGTAAGAAATAGATTTAAGGGCCTAGATCTGATAGATAGAGTGCCTGATGAACTATGGAATGAGGTTCATGACATTGTACAGGAGAGAGGGATCAAGACCATCCCCATGGAAAAGAAATGCAAAAAAGCAAAATGGCTGTCTGGGGAGGCCTTACAAATAGCTGTGAAAAGAAGAGAGGTGAAAAGCAAAGGAGAAAACAAAAGACATAAGTATCTGAAGGCAGAGTTCCAGAGAATAGTAAGAAGAGATAAGAAAGCCTTCTTCAGCAATCAATGCAAAGAAATATAGGAAAAGAACAGAATGGGAAAGACTACAGATCTCTTCAAGAAAATTAGAGACACCAAGGGAACATTTCATGCAAAGATGGGCTCAATAAAGCACAGAAATGATATGGACCTAACAGAAGCAGAAGATATTAAGAAGAGCTGGCAAGAATACACAGAAGAACTGTACAAGAAAGATCTTCACAACCCAGATAACCATGATGATGTGATCACTAATCTAGAGCCAGACATCGTGGAATGTGAAATCAAGTGGAAACACAAGCTGGAATCAAGATTGCTGGGAGAAATATCAATAACCTCAGATATGCAGATGACACCACCCTTATGGCAGAAAGGGAAGAGGAACTAAAAACCCTCTTGATGAAAGTGAAAGAGAAGAGCGAAAAAGTTGGCTTAAAGCTCAACATTCAGAAAACGAAGATCATGGCATCTGGTCCCATCACTTCATGGGAAATAGATGGGGAAAAAGTGGAAACAGTGTCAGACTTTATTTTTTGGGGCTTCAAAATCTCTGCAGATGGTGATTGCAGCCATACAATTAAAAGATGCTTACTCCTTGGAAGAAAAGTTATGACCAACCTAGATAGCATATTCAAAAGCAGAGACATTACTTTGCTGACTAAGGTCTGTCTAGTCAAGGTTACATTTTTTCCTGTGGTCATGTATGGATGTGAGAGTTGGACTATGAAGAAGGCTGAATGCTGAAGAATTGGTACTTTTGAACTGTGGTGTTGGAGAAGACTCTTGAGAGTCCCTTAGACTGCAAGGAGATCCAACCAGTCTATTCTGAAGGAGACCAACCCTGGGATTTCTTTGGAAGGAATGATGCTAAAGCTGAAACTCCAGTACTTTGGCCACCTCATGCGAAGAGTTGACTCATTGGAAAAGACTCTGAGGCTGGCAGGGATTGGGGGCAGGAGGAGAAGGGAACGACAGAGGATGAGATGGCAGGATGGCATCACTGACTCGATGGACATGAGTCTGAGTGAACTCCGGGAGTTGGTGATAGACAGGGATGCATGGAGTGCTGTGATTCATGGGGTTGCAAAGAGTCGGACACAACTCAGCAACTGAACTGAACTCAACTTCCAAATTCAGACTTAAATTTAAGAAAGTAGGGAAAACCACTAGACCATTCAGGTATGACGTAAATCAAATCCCTTATGACTATAGAGTGGAAGTGAGAAATAGATTTGAGGGACTAGATCAGATAGACAGAGTGCCTGATGAACTATGGACAGAGGTTCATGACACTGTACAGGAGACAGGGATCAAGACCGTCCCCATGGAAAAGAAATGCAAAAAAGCAACATGGCTGTCTTGGGAGGCCTTATAAATAGCTGTGAAAAGAAGAGACGTGAAAAGCAAAGGAGAAAAAGAAGGATATAAGCATCTGAATGCAGAGTTCCAAAGAGTAGCTAGGAGAGAGAAGAAAGCCTTCCTCAGTGATCAATGCAAAGAAATAGAGGAAAAGAACCGAATGGGAAAGACTAGAGATCTCTTCAAGAAAATTAGAGATACTAAGGTATCATTTCATGCAAAAATGGGTTTGATAAAGGACAGAAATGGTATGGACCTAACAGAAGCAGAAGATATTGAGAAGTGGTAAGATTACACAGAAGAACTGTACAAAAAGAGCTTCACGACCAAGATAATCATGATGGTGTGATCACTGACCTAGAGCCAGACATCCTGGAGTGTGAAGTCAAGTGGGCCTTAGAAAGCATCACTATGAACAAAGCTAGTAGAGGTGATAAAACTCCAGTTAAGCTACTTCAAATCTTGAAAGATAATCCTGGAAAGTGCTGCACTCAATATGACAGCAAATTTGGAAAACTCAGCAGTGGCCACAGGACTGGAAAAGGTCAGTATTCATTTCAATCCCAAAGAAAAGCAATGCCAAAGAATGCTCAAACTACTGCACAATTGCACTCATCTCACACGTTAGTAAAATAATGATCAAAATTCTCCAAGCCAGGCTCAGTAATACATGAACCGTGAACTTCCAGATGTTCAACTGGTTTTAGAAAAGGCAGAGGAACGAGAGAACAAAATGCCAACATCCACTGGATCATGGAAAAAGCAAGAGAGTTTCAGAAATACATCTATTATCTTCATAACTTTTATCTAAACCTAAACTTATTCTAAAGTATAAAGTTTATTTTTAAAATATGGTGTAACATAAAGAAACCCAGATGTAACACCACAGAATGCCGTATACTCCTGACCCAGACACTGAATTCTGTATGAGATAAATAAATTTATAATGTGTATAAACTACTGCTACTTTGGTCTTGTATTATTCAAGGACAAACTCAAGCACATATGCATAAACAAGCATATAATTACAAAAATTATTAAATGATTTATACAAAATGCCATGCAAATATAATGTGTTTTAGCTTTTAAACACTTATTTTTATAAGCCACTAAATCCTACTTTCATTCTTTAACAGTCAAGAGCTTTCTGTAATTAATTTTGTTAAATCTCATCCACATGCTCAAATAACTAATAAGTTAAGACTACCTATCAAATGCTTCTATATTTATAAAGGAAACATGGAAACTTTAAATATGAGAATTTAGATAGTAGAAACTCTTATTGTTTTGGAATACCACTTACAAAATTAAATCTTAAATGATATCAGAATTTCTAGTAGATTGATTTAATTTATAGTACCAGTTAATGGCTTTCCTGTCTCCATACCCTATGCTATGTGACTTTATAAACTCTTCACTTGGCAAAACCAATACAGTATTGTAAAGTAAAATAATAAAAAACAAGAGTTAAAAAAAAAAACTCTTCACTTCAAGAGGTGAAGCTTTAGTTTTATTTTTTCCTACCATCCCTTGAATCTGAGTCAGGCTTGTTACTTGTTTTGGCTAATAGAAAAAAAGAGAAGTGAAGGTGTGCCCCTTCTGAGCACAGGTTTCAAAGACCTTGTGTTGCCACTGGTCCTGACTCACCCATAGAACCAAGTCTGTGTAGATCATAGGAAGATGAGAGAATATATGGAGGAAGGTTGAAATCCCAGCATATAAATCCCAGAAGCAGAGCTAATATTAGCTAATACAGAAGTAAGCCCAGCCAAGATCAGCAGAGCCTGGACTACATCAGAACTGCCTAGTCAACTAATAGGCTGCTGAGAAATAATTAATTGTTTTGAGTCATTATGTTTTCCAGTGGCTTATACTAGCCAATGATAATCTAGTAATGTAAGGGTCCCTTCTTGTTATGTTTGCTGCATGTAAATTTCTTTTCCAAATGGTCTTCCCCCAGAATAGCCTAAGTCAAAGGCTACACACAAAAATTAAAAGTAACATCAAAGTAATCATAATAATGTAAAGGGATCTATAGATAGGTATGTTTTAAAAGTGCTACTTTTGTCCCCTACTCATCAAACTCAGGTACTATGAAGGACCATTCACTTCAAACTCCAACCCAGCTCCAGTCTACAAACTTCTCATCTTTTACTCTTACAAATTCTATTTTATATTTTTTATATAACAATTGTGTCAAATTAGAACTCCCCTCTGATGTTAGGAAGGGGGAAATATAAGAAAGAAAAGAATTATAAAATTTATTTTGCAAATAAAGGAAAAATTATGGGCACTCATGTATTAAAAGTTTTCTTATAATACAACGTAAATTCAGTTAAATGCGTACATCATATACCTTATTTACAGCAAAATGAATTTCTAGTGTAAAAGACAAATGTCTGCCTATCTATATCTCCAATACAGACACTTTGCCTTCTTGGGTCAGTTTTGACTAAGCTAAGCAACCAGTTCATGTTTATTCCCCAAATTAACTAAGTATAATTTAGAATTAAAATTTTAAAAATTTGTCTTAATTAAGGTGACTATTTTCACTTTGCCAACAAAAATCCATATAGTCAAAGCTCTCCAGTAGTCATGTACAGATGTGAGAGCTGAATCATAAAGAAGGCTGAGCGCTGCAGAGTAGATGCTTTTGAACAGTGACACTGGAGAAGACTCTTGAGAATCCCTTGGACACCAAAGAGGTTCATCCAGTCAGTCCTAAAGGAAACCAACCCTGAATGTTCATTGGAAGGACTGACATGGAAGCTGAACTTCCAATACTTTGGCCACCATATGTGAAGAGCTGACTCATTGAAAAGGACCCCAAATGCTGGGAAAAATTGAGGGCAGGAGAAGGGAGTGACAGAGAATGAGATGGTTGGATGGCATCACCGATTCAATGGACATGAGTTTAAGCAAACTCTGGGAGATAGTGAAGGACAGGGAAGCCTGGTGTGCTGCAGTCCATGGGGTTGCAGAGACCTGGACACAACTTAGTGACTGAACAACAAATTTTATGTAATACTAAAAGGGAACATAATAGTACATTCAGGAAAAATAAAGCTGTAAGGTTCTCTTCTTAGTAGATTTTATGTTCTCTTTCTCGATTTTTTCCGGGCAAAAACTATCTGCTTAGGACAATAAAATCTTTGTGTATATATATATATTTGTTATTACTCCAATACTCTTAATACCCCCAAGTTTATTTAACTTTTTCTTTTTAGACACGTTTTCCACAGAATTTCCATATTTAATTGTAGTCTGGAATGTGTTTAAATTATTATTATTATTACTAGTTATTACTATTAAATCTACATCTTAGGGGACTTCTTTTAGAGCTGGCATAACAATGATATGTGATTTCTGTTTTTAACATTCCTATTTAAAAATTTTTACTTCATAACTTAAAAATATTAATTTAAAATTTTTTTGTAAAACAAGTGATACAGAAAACACATGTATAGTTTAATGACATAATATGAGACAAATGCACTTTTAATCACTGCCCATGTTAAGATATACAACTTGGCCAGCTACCTTAGGAACATTTCCATGTGCCTAGTTTCCATCCATCTCTGCCCCCCACAAAGAAAACATTACTCTTGACTTTTGTAGAAATCATTTTCTTCTGTTTCTTATATTCCCTAGATACTATGACTTAGTCTGGTCCACTCTTTAAAATGTCTGTTAAGTAGCTTTTCATTTACAAATTTCCCTTTTATCCTATTCTATTATTTATGTTAGCCTTTAACATATTTGTAAATTATTCCACGTTATAGGTTTTGCTGATTTCATATTTATGATACAATTCAGTGTGTATTTTTGTCCTATATTTCCTACAAATTGGCTGCTGGACTCAGAGTTTTGATAAGAATTACATTCAATCCAATAGTCAAGCCTACAGGTAATGGTGTGTGTTTTTTACTAGGAAGCACAAAGTTTCTGGTTGTGTTTTTTATGTGTGCATGTGTGTGTGATATTAATAACTGTTTATGTTAAGGTCCAGAGCTACTAATTAATTACATATGGAAAATGGTGATAATTCTAATTCTATACTGAATATAGAATATGTAATCATTCTATATGGGAGCTCCTATATTTCCAACTACAATTCAGGAATGCAAAATAATTGTTTAATATTTTCTGTAATATATTTTTATTTCTTTATTTTCACACCAAGAATCCTTGTTATCAAGGAGGCAGAGGATAAGTAAATTAGACTTTATCATAATTAATCCTTTACTTTATCTTGTATTACAAACAAAATAACAGTAATGATACTACTGCTATGAAATATTTACCAAAATAGTTAATATTTTTCTTTTGCTTTTGCCGTTTCTAAACTCCCTCTATTGTATACCTGTACTTCATCTATATTCTTTGAATATATAGCAACTGTACAGTATGCATCTTTTTCTGTCCTTTTAGTCCCCATTTAATCTTAGTTGTACAAGTAATAATATGTTTTAAGCTCACACAGGTCCTTATGCTGTCTTTAGTCATCTGGTTGTTTAAAACTCATTCTGTAACAGAGTCTTAGGTCTCATGGTAACAATATTTCCTAAATTAAGAGTTTGTCTGTGACCTTTAGGCCTGAAAGTCATTTCCGTATTAGCTCTTTGGTGAACTTTTTTTCACAGAGCTTTAAATATGGCATTCCATTTTGATCTATAATGAGGCATTGCTGGCAAAGAGTCTAATGATAATCTAATTTATTTTGCTTATAATTCACTTGCTTTTCTTGACTAAATATCCAAAGAAGTTTTTTTTTTTTTTTTAATTCTGTAAAGGCCAGGAATTGTACTAAGATAGATATTGAAATAGGTTCAGTTCAGTTCACTTCAGTTCAGTGGCTCAGTCGTGTCCGACTCTCTGTGACCCCATGAATCATAGAATGCCAGGCCTCCCTGTCCATCAGCAACTCCCGGAGTTCACTCAGACTCACGTCCATCGAGTCAGTGATGCCATCCAGCCATCTCATCCTCTGTCGTCCCCTTCTCCTCCTCCCCCAATCCCTCCCAGCATCAGAGTCTTTTCCAGTGAGTCAACTCTTTGCATGAGGTGGCCAAAGGACTGGAGTTTCACCTTTAGCATCATTCCTTCCAAAAAAATCCCAGGGCTGATCTCCTTCAGAATGGACTGGTTGGATTTCCTTGTAGTCCAAGGGACTCTGACCATCGGCAGATGGATGGATGAGAAAGCTGTGGTACATATACACAATGGAGTATTACTCAGCCATTAAAAAGAGTACATTTGAATCAGTTCTAATGAGGTGGATGAAACTGGAGCCTATTATACAGAGTGAAGTAAGCCAGAAAGAAAAACAGCAGTACAGTATACTAACGCATATATATGAAATTTAGAAAGATGGTAACAATTACCCTATAGGCAAGACAGCAAAAGAGACACAGATGTATAGAACAGTCTTTTGGACTCTGTGGAAGAGGGAGAGGGTGGGATGATTTAGGAGAATGGCACTGAAACATGTATAATATCATATATGAAATGAATCACCAGTCCAGGTTCAATGCATGATACTGGATGCTTGGGGCTGGTGCACTGAGACGACCCAGAGGGATGGTATGGGGAGGGAAGAAGAAGGGGTGTTCAGGATGGGGAACATGTGTATACCTGTGGCAGATTCATGTTGATGTATGGCAAAACCAATATAATATTGTAAAGTAATTAGCCTCCAATTAAAATAAGTATTTTTTTTTTAGAGTCTTCTCCAACACCACATTTCAAAAGCATCAATTCTTCAGCGCTCAGCTCACAGTCTAACTCTCACAATCATACATGACCACTGGAAAAACCATAGCCTTGACTAGATGAATCTTTGTTGGCAAAGTAATGTCTCTGCTTTTGAATATGCTATCTAGGTTGGTCATAACTTTTCTTCCAAGGAGTAAGCATCTCTTAATCTCATGGCTGCAGTCACCATCTGCACTGATTTTAGAGCCCCCCAAAATAAAGTCTGACACTGTTTCCACTGTTTCCCCATCTATTTCCCATTGAAATAGTTTACTCTAGGTCAATACTCTTATATTAAGCATACTGTTACTATGTAATTTCAAAAGATTTTCTTTCTTTTTTTTTTTTTTTTTTTGGTAATGTTTATTTAAGAAATGTTTCCTCCAGCTATATTTTTTAGTGTTTGTTCTGTTTTCCTTACTCTGCTTTTCTTCTTTAGGGAGTTTTGTTTTGTTTCGTTTTGTTTTTTGATCTATAAACTGGATATCCTTTGCTTATTCAGTATTTAATTCATTTTTTCTTTTATAAATGTTCCTTCTTTTACAATTCTTCTTTTAAAGCAGTATTTGTTTTCTTAATTTGCTATTTTTCTAGCTTTTATTTAATTTCTGAAAATGATTTTTTTCATATGTATCATTCTTTAATAAGTTCTATCATCTCAATTTTGGGATTTTCTAATTCTGATGTGTATTGTTCTTTCATATCTTGTATCATTTTCTTTGTAGATTTAAGTTAATTTTGAAGTGGAAGTCTTTCTCCATGAGCATCTCACTCTAAAGCATCTAAGGCATATGTTCATGGAGCATTTTATTCCATTTATTCTCTATAGGAAACTTATTCTCCTTTTTATTATACTAAGTTTGAATGGGTTTTAAACTTGATAATTGTCTGGAACTAATGTTTAATATAAATTGGTTTTTCCTGAACTTTTAGAAAAAGGCAAGGGTTGGTGGCCTTTTCTAATTTCACAAAATTCCTTCTTTTAATACCTTCGTGTTGCTGTTGTTCAGTCACTCAGTCGTGTCTGAGCAACCCCATGGACTGCAGCATGCCAGGCTTCCCTGTCCTTTATTATCTCCCAGAGCATGCTCAAACTCATGTCCATTGAGTTGATGATGCCACCCAACCATCTCATCCTCTGTTGCCCCCTTCCTCTCCTGCCTTCAATCTTTGCCAGCATCAGGATCTTTTCCAATGAGTTAACTCTTGGCATTAGCCTCAGCATCAGTCCTTCAAATGAATATTCAGGGTTGATTTCCTTTAGGATTAACTGGCTTGATCTCCTTGCTGTCCAAGGGACTCTCAAGAGTCTTCTCCAGTGCCACAATTTGAAAGAATAAATTCTTTGGTGCTCAGCCTTCTTTATGGTCCAATTCTCACAACTGTACCTGACTAATGGGAAAACCAGAGCTTTGACTATACACACCTTTGTCATCAAAAAGTGATGCCTCTGCTTTTGAATACACTTTCTAGGTTTGTCATAGCTTTTCTTCCAAGGAGCAAGCAGTCTTTTAATTCCATGTCTGCAGTAACCATCGGCAATGAATTTGAAGCTCAAGAAAACAAAATTTTGTAATTGTTTCCATTTTTACCCTTTGTGTAGGGTGCATAAATAAAGTAAAAGACTCTTTGATTTTTTTCCTCAGAATATATACCCCCCTTTTATGTGAATCTTCTCTTTTCTTTCCTCAGTTATCCCAGTACCAGTCAATATTTAATCCATTCAAGATACAAACATGTTTACAAGAAATTAAAGACCTAATAATTGGAGAAATATTCTGTGTTCACAGATCAGAAGAGTTAATGTTGCTAATACCGTGATGCTCCCCAATGTGTTCTACTTACTCAATACAATCTCTATCAAAAGCTCAGCTGACTTCTTTGTAGAAATTGACATGTTGATTCTAAAATTCATACAGAATTGCAAAGGACCCAGAATAGTCAAAATAATCTTGAAAAAGAAGAACAAAGTAGGAGGACTCACATATGCTGATTTCAAAGCTAAGATGAAGCAACAAAAATCAAGACAGTATGGTGATGGCACAAGTATAGACATATAGACCAATGGTAGAGAATTGATAGTCATGAAATAAACTCATACATATATGGTCAACTGATTTTTGACAAGGGTAGCAAATGTTGAGACACCATGCAAAAGAATGAAGTTAGACTCTGAAGTCACACCACATATAAAAGTTAACTCAAAGACCTAAACATAAGAACTAAAACTGTAAAACCATTAGAAGAAAGCATAGGGGTAAATCATCGCGATCTGAGAAAGAATTTTTAGATATAATACCAAAGGCAAGACTGATAAAGGGAAAAAAAGAAATATTAGATTCACCAAAGTAAGAAACCTTTTAGCTTCAAAGGACACAATTAAAAAAGTGAAACTATGACCCACTGAATTAAGAGAAAATATTTGTAATTTATATATTTGATAAGGGGCTTGTATTCACAATATATAAAGACCCATAAATCTCGATAATAAAAAGACAAGAATCTAACTTAAAATGGGCAAACAATTCTAATAGACATTTCTCCAAAATTTACAAATAACCAACAAGCGCATGAAAAGATGTTCAACGTAATCAGTTGTCAGAAAAATTTCCATCAAAATCACAATGAAATACACTTCATGGCCATTAGAATGACTCGTATCAAAGTCAGGTAGTAACAGGCACTGGCCAGTGAAATGTAAACAATGCAGCCATCTTGGAAAAATGGCCTGGCAATTCCTCATACAACTAAACATAGAGATATCATATGACCCAGCCATTCTACTTCTCAGTACCCAGAAGAAGTGAAAATATATGTCCATACAGAAATGAGTACACAAATAATGTACATATATATAAAATATATATATACACACAATATATATAGCAGCATTATTTATAATACCAGAAAAGTGGAAATCAATTAACAAACAGAGAAATGAAATGTGGACTATCCATAACATGAAATATAAAGTATAAAACAGCTGGACACATGTTTATAAAATAGTATATTTTCTATGTTAAAACATTTAAATGAAAATAACTTTCACTTAACAATATGAACTAAAATAGAAGTAAAATGAGCAAAAAAATTGAGTGTGATAAAGCCAAAGAAAATGTTAAATATAGGGACTTCATTATTTTTTAAGATGCAATAGATGATACACACCCATAAGTAGACCCAGGCACGGAGAGAATTAATGAAATGGAAGTCAACAATGAGATATCATACAAATGTTGCAGAGAGGCACAAAAATAAACTTGAAAGGTAGTTAAGGCATATGGAGGTTAAGAAGGTATTTTGTGATAAAATTACTTTTTACATCTTTTTCCCAATGCCCTACTTCTTGTGCTTTTCTTGTTCTTGATGGATTTACCATCTGCCTTAGCTTCTAGGAAACTAAGTCACCCCGTGAATGAAAAGGCATCTTTTTGTGTTTCTGTAAGAATCAAATATCATCCAAATTCATGTTATTTGTGATAAAGAAACATCTCTGAAAAAAAGTATTAAAAAAAAAAAAAACAAAATACCAATGTGGGCAAAACTGTTGAAAAGCAAGTAAGGCTTACTTTCATGCCTTTGATCACAACCATTTCAGACTCTATGTTCCCACCACTAAACTATCTCAGTTCTTAAGATTCTTAGTCTGACCTCCTGTGTTCCACCAATGTGGAACCACAACAAAGCTATCATTTTCTTGGCAAAACTATGAACATATCCAAGGAGGTTCCTTTCCCAGATGAAATCTAATCCATAACCTCAGTAGTGATTCATATTAGATCATGATTAGTTTGACAACCTAAACTGTTTTAAGGAGTTAGTGAAGAATAGTTGATTGGTGTGTCATCTTTCCCTGTAGTTATTAGTATCACATATTTTGATTGATTCCTGTGTGTGTTAGTCGCTCAGTCACGTCTGACTCATTGTGACCCCATGTACAGCAGTCCACCAGGCTCCTCCGTCCATGGGATTCTCCAGGCAACAATACTGGAGTGGGTTGCCATTTCCTTCTCCAGGGGATCTTCCTGACCCAGGGATTGAAGCTGGGTCTCCTGCATGGTAGGCAGATGCTTTAACATCTGAGCTACTAGGAAAGCCCCATGATTGACTCCTAAGTGGCTACATTTTTATCTATATGCCATATAAATAAGTCTTTTGAAAGTATGTTTACTTTTGTATCTATCATACTGCTTTTTTCTTTTAAACTACACACACAAAGATGAAATCAAGTACTTATCTTACTCTTCTTCTTCCAAGGTTTTTATAAGTAAAGAAGCTTGTCACACATTTTAAAACTTAGTTCTTTTATCACTTAGTAGCATTAAGGGTCTCAGTTTACAGCAATACTCCTGAGATAAGGGACTTAGTGAAATCTTAGTACTTATTGAACGAGTGAAGAAGGCAATTTCAGGCAAAGTCAAATATCTGATACTAAATCTCATTAGCCCCATATCAACTGTTCCCTGAAAACCCAAGTGCCATGCTGTTAGCAGTAAACTGAGATTCTAATGCCTTTTCAGAACTCCAAATTGCAATATGTAAATTTAAGTGTAAATAATTAAATGTACATATATTTAACCTGAATTACTCTGCAAACATGCTGTTCTCACCTCTGACCTCCCACCAAACCTTGTCAGTTGTTGGTAAAATACTAACATGGTGCTAGAGAAGAAGGAGAAACAAAGGTAGTGAGAACACTACAGCCCCTGCAGTGCTCAATCCATAAAGCAGGAAACACAAACTGGTGTATTGAATCAATGAAACGGTTACACTGAACCACAGAAAAGGGCCCCTTAGGGGACTAGCAGGAAGTAAATTGGGTTCTATTTTGAGAGGATGGCTCGCTTACATTACTGTAATTATTTAAATAATTAATTTCATCCTGAAAGAATGAAATTCTTTTATAAAAGCTAAAGCACCACTGAGCTGCAAATCCAAAGTTCTCTCATACTGAATTAGAGCTGTTTATTTGCCAGCACCACCCCCTGCCAACATCTCCTAGAATATCAATTAAGTCTATTAAAAAATTTAGGGGACAGGACATAGATCACATATAACTTAGTTGGTACTTTATGATTAAAATGGTTTAGGCTTACAGTATTGTAAGGGCTGCCTTTATAGAATTTTTTTCTAACCCAAAGAAGGTCGATGAATTTCTTTTAATCAGAAAAACATGGCATTTTCATTCTCATCATGCTTAGGCAAGCAAGGGTCCTATGGGTAGTGTCAGGAAGATATGCAAGGTCAGGACCTAAGAGACTAAAGGAGCAGAAATTTGCCAGAACATAGTTAACCTAATCAGTAAGGTAGCTGTAAATCTATAATGAGAGGGTAAAGATTAGGCTTGAGTCAGAGAATATTAAATAAAGTCTATGGGTTAAACACCCCAAGGTCAGGTTAAACAAAGGCGTCTCATAATGTTCTCATAACACAAGAAAACCCACTCCAATATTCTTGCCTGATGAAGTCCATGGACAGAGGAACCAGGCAGGCTACAGTCCATGGTATCTCAGAGAGTCGGACAGGACTGTGAGACTAAATTTCATTTTCACTTTCAAGGTTCTCAAAAGCAGAAGGTCAACAAAGGTTGAGAATGTTGGAGAAGAAAACTACAGATATAAATGCATAGAAGGACAATCAATGAGACTTTTTGGCAGTGCTCCATTTATTTTTTCTTGACCTGTCAGAATTTTAAAATTAGTTAATAGTAGGCTTGAACAGTTAAATGAGAGTTATAAGGGAAAAGTTTGAAAATTAAATAAATATATTGTATACCTTTGTTATACCTACACATTCTTTCCTCCAATTCTTTGAAGATGTTAACACTGATATCAATATCTCTCTCCAAGAAACTCAGTATCTGCCCCACCCTCAATTTTGTGCATTGTGGCCTTTATAACACAGACTCGCAATTCTTTTTCATTCTCTATTCTACCGATCTTTATGTTTGTTCCACTTCAGCCACTCATCCCTAATATCACACCTTGAACTTTCTCATTTCCTTAACAGTTCTGTCTCTGAAGTCTTAAACATACGGTATTCTACTTACAAGCTACAGCTGTTTATCCTTCACCAAACTTCAAAGCCTCACTACTATTCTTTAATCTCTTTAAGATTTGCAGATACTTAGTCCTGTTTGCTCTAAATCTTTGTAGTTCCTGCTCTTCTCTCCCACCTGTGGTTATTCTCTGGAAGCAGGATACGTAGTGGCTGAACCAGTCTGTTGCTCCATGCCTAGTTCTAACTGTTGCTTCCTGAACTTCATACAGATTTCTCAGAAGGCTGGTCAGGTGATTTGGTATTCCCATCTCTTGAAGAATTTTCCAAAGTTAGTTGTAATCCACACAGTCAAAGGCTTTGGCATAGCCAATAAAGCAGAATTAGATGTTTTCCTGGAACTCTTGTTTTTTCAATGATCCAACGGATGTTGGCAATTTGATCCCTGGTTCCTCTGCCTTGTATAAATCCAGCGTGAACATATGGAAGTTTATGCTTTATGTATTGTTGAAGCCTGGCTCGGAGAATTTTGAGCATTTCTTTGCTAGCATGTGAGATGAGTGCAATTGTGTAGTAGTGAGCATTCTTTGGCATTGCCTTTCTTTGGGATTGGAATGATAACTGATCTTTTCCAGTCCTGTGGCTGGAATTAGAATGAAAATGGACCTTTTCCAGTCCTAATTTTCTTGTAGAGATCTCTAGTCTTTCCCATTATATTGTTTCCCTCTATTTCTTTGCACTGATCACTTAGAAATGCTGTCTTATTTCTCCTTACTATTAGCTGGAACTCTGCATTCAAATGGTTATATCTTTCCTTTTCACCTTTGCCTTTCATTTCTCTTTTTTTTCTCAACTATTTGTTAGGCCTCCTCAGACAACCATTTTGCCTTTCTGCATTTCCTTGTCTTGGGGATGGTTTTGATCATGGCCTCCTGAACCGTGTTCTGAAGTTCTCTCCACTGTGGATTGCTACAATAGCCTTTTAATGAATTTTTCATTAATTCTACATGAATTCACTTTCTTCCCTCAAAACAAAACTGAACAAAATGAAAGCCACCTTACTGCCTCCAGAATGCTCTTCATAAAAGTGAAATCTGGAAATAGTACTCCTTTTCTAAAATTCTTTCAGTGGTTCACTGCATACTTCAAGAAAAGAGAGCTTTTCCTCATGTACATATGCAGACTTTCTTTTCCTTTTAGCATTGTGAAGTCAAATGGCAGAGCCTAAATTCACACTCAAATTCAATTCTTAACTCTGTGGTCTCAGATGAGCTATTTCAGCCACCTAGTATGTAATAATATAATAATGTAACTCACTTTTCTATGTAACTACCTTTAATTGGGCTTTAAATTGTTGAATTCTATTTGTAAGATATATTTTCTTATGTATTTAATGCAATATCTAGTAGTTTAGAGGCATACAAGTGTTGAATCAGATGACTAATATGTGCTAATTACTTTATAATTAGTACTCATTAGATTCTCTTCACAAGTCTATTTGGTAGACACTGTATTCTCCTCTTAAACATGAGGGATACTCAAGTAGAAAAGCTAACATCTTTCTCAGTGTCACATGTCCAGTGAGAATAATCATGATTCATATCCAGATCTATCAGTCTCTGGATTTTTTTTTTTTTTTTTCTGCTTCTGTTCCACTATCTGTTAGAGGAAAAGCAGCTGGCACCATTATGGATACTTCCATGCATCCATTTTTTATTAAAATCTTCAACTGTCATATTAGATTTAAAAGTACAGTTGAATTTAACTTTCAACTGGGTAAGCATATGAGAATTTCATGACACTAGATCAATGTTTCTCAAAGTACCACTTATGAACTACTTTGATTAGACTCCCCAAGGGTGACTTAAAACACAAATCCCCAAACCACAATTTAGATCTCCACATTAACAACTGATAGGAATACTTCTCAAGAGGATGCTACTGAATACAAAAAGAGACACTGGCCAAAAATGATGACTAAATATGAAAGATACAATCACTCTCTGTCCAATTGCTAAATGTGATGACCGTAAGAGTAGAGAACATGTTATTCCCAGATACTTTTAATCAACTTATGCCTAGAAAAGTGATCAAGAAAATAACTTCAAAAAAAAAAAGAAAATAACTTCAATAGCCATTCTGCGGAACCCACCTAAACTGGGAAGGAGAAGAAAGGAATCAAAGTTATATTTTCTATTCCTGGGTCTATGTAACATATATTGCCAAAACTCACTGGTATCACATGTCTCTCTGCTTCCAGGCAAATGAGAGAAGTGTACCTTCCCTCCTGTGAAGAAAGACAGGGCTACATGACTTGCTCTGAGGAACTAAATACAAACAGAATTCATGTTGGATACTTGTAGAATATACGTGTAGAATAATGTGTTCAACTTCCATTTCCTCTTTCCTGACTCCATGTGGTAGATGTAGATGGATATAATGAGCCATCACATGGATAACCATTCTTCTGGAGAGATACTTAGGTTTACACTGAACATCAGAGAAAGAACTAAACCTCTGAGATTTGTTTTATTTTTTGTTGTGCTGCTGTTTTTGTTCCATAATATAAAGTGTCAGTATGTTCATTGATACAGGGTGTTTGTGTTATGTTTATTAAGTGAATATTCTAAAATAATAATAACTCTAATAGTTTAAAATATTCAAAGTAATTATAACTAAAAAGGAGACAGAGTTGGTTAGCTGATTCACTTCAAAGAGGGGGTGCAGTTGCCTTGAGAGTAAAAAGAAAGACACTTTTAACTTTGTTTCAGATAGTAGCATCCCCAAAGAGGAAACGTGAAAACAGTTAAGTGAAATCATGTTCAACACTGGAATTGTCATCAAATAATTAGATTAGCTTTAGGATGCATGCCACCATACTAAGTGTCATGGGATTTTCAAAGCTTAAAATTAATCTCCTTTGAACTTCATATGACTGAAAGCAACCTTAATTACCATAGCATTTCCCAAGACTAAACCTCATAATGCTATTCCAGACAGAGCTGGTTATTAAAAGGTTTCAAAGATGTTTATTGATATGTATATAAGATGATCTTTTAAAAAGCTATTATATTAAAGAAAAATGAAAAAGTAATATCATGCAAACTGCTGGGATGCATTCAATTGATTCTTCTTTTTTGTGTGTGAGTTAATACTCCTGCTTTATGTTTGGAATATTTTTCACGCATATTACAGTCATGGGTTCCATTTAAAATTTATAGTGCCCAGAAGTAGACAGTACCTGCCTGAGAGTCACTTGTTGCATCATTTTGCTCTGGAATGAAATCTGGATTAATCTACATGTTAATTTTAAAAGTCAACAGAAAAGTCAATCTTCTAAAACTTGCTCTAACAATTGATAACATGAAGTCTATATGTGGGGATGAAGGGGTGTATTTTATTTTTCTTTCTCAGGAAGCAATGAATGAACTCAGCAGTTCATTCTGGAAAAGAATGGTCAAGAAAGTTTAAAGAAACGCTGTTCATTTTCCACCTGTTTCTTATTTGTTCCAGGTTGATGAGGCAAGTTGACTTTTCATGCATATCACAACACTTGCTTATCTTGGATTTATTATGTCTTTCAATGCTGAGACACTAGAGGGTAAGTAATGCACAAAACAAGATAGAGTTAGTGTCTTAAAGATGTTTTCAAAGTTAGTGTGGGAGATGGACATTTAATCAATCACACAAAGCAACTGAGATGTTGTTTTGTTAAATTACCCTCAAAGGCAAGATGCAGAGTAGTATGAAAGTGTATAATAGAAAATTGACTTAGAGATTCAGAAAACTCACTTTTGAGGCTGTGACACACAGACTGATCAGGAATTCATTAAGCAGACAGATGTGTGAGCATGTGTGTACATGATGTGCGCTCACACAAATAGGTGTGTTCACTTAGCATTTTAGGAGAGGAGATTGTAGGTGGGAAGGACAGGTTTAAGAGAGAACTCAGCAGTCACGAGGTCCTGGGGTGCAGGAGCATGACTTGGCAGAGTGAAGCACTGTAGAGAAACATAAGCAGAGACCAGACACGACAAGGTTCATAAGGTCTTGAGAGGCTTTCACCCCTTCCTTGATCTTTACACACTATAATCTCCGTGATTAAACTCAACTGCACCTACTCAGTTTCTCAGGAAAAAAATAACATATCCTCTTAACACTGTAAGGTTTAAATATTGTCCTAACTTTACATAATACTTTATGGAGGCGTACTCATTACATGACCAGGTAGATAGTACTATCAGTATCAATTTCCAAACTGAGGCACAGAGAGGATAGGTTATATACTTAAAGTCACAGAGTTAATAATAAGAGTCAGGATTTGAACTCTGCTCTCTTAGAGTTCAAAATCCACGCAGCCTTTCATTGGGTATAGCTAGCTTATGCATTCCAGCGTCATTACTATGAGAAAGAATAAGAGCAAGGGGTCTCTGAGAGAAATATCAGATGTCTTTAATATGTACATTCAATTTCTAAAATTATATTTACATATATATTAAGTTTCAGGGCTAAATATAATCCAATTAAAACACAAGCATTGGATTTCCTCAGTGGTCCAGTGGTTACGAATCTGCCTGCCCATGCAGGGGACACAGGTTTGATTTCTAGTCTGGGAAGATCCTACACGCTGCAGAATGTCTAAGCCCATGTGCCATAACCACTGAGACACAACTAGAAAAGGCTTGAGCACAGCAATGAAGACCCAGTGCAGCCAAAAAACAGTCTTCTACTTTGTTGAATTCTTCCAAATAAAGAAGGCAAATTACCCACTAGTTTCCAGACATGTTTATTCAACATCACGATGATCATATATGCTAATAATATAAATGAATTCAATATAATTTCCTAAAATATAGATAAACTGTTCCCTCAAAAGTGTTCATAATAGTAGCTGGATTACTTTGATATTATTTTATTCTTATCCATTTAAAGCATTATCAGTGCTTAGAATGGCATTAATAATATTTATATGGGAAGCTGATCATTCAGTATAATGGTAAAAGCACTACAATGTATCACATAATTCTTATCCTAGATTGAAAAAGGATTTTCATTCTACTACATAATTTTTTTCTGCACTGTTTCTTATCATGGAATTTTTAAAATAACAACTAAAATAGTTAAATGTCTTCCTAAAGTGATTTCTAGCAATAAATTTGTTGAGCTGCAGCTTGTATAGATGTTAAACACGATGGTGTCTTTTATATATTTTACAAATATGAAGTAAGAGATAATTCATCTTGGGAAAACTTTCACAAGTAAGTAAGAAACCTTAAGTATTATATTTGTATAAACTACCAGGACACTGAAATACAAATTAAGAATATTAAAATGGACATTCTTAATATGAACAAACCTATTTTTTATTAATATACTTTGTTTTTTATAATACTTTTAGAATTATAGAAAAATAGGCTATATAGTACAGAAAGCCCCCATATTACAACCACACAAAGGTTTTCTATTACTGTATTTGTTAGAATTAATGAACCGATATTGAAACTATATAATTTACCTAAGCTTATAGTTCTCTTGTGGCTCAGCTGATAAAGAATCTGTCTTCAGTGTGGGAGACCTGGGTTCATCCTTGGGTTGGGAAGATCCCCTGGAGAAGGAAAAGGCTACCCACTCCAGTCTGGCCTGGAGAATCCTGTGAACTGTATAGTCCATGGGGTTGCAAAGAGCCAGACACGACTGAGCGACTTTCACTCACTCACTCACTCACTCACTCACTCACTCACTCACTCATAGTTTATTCAAACTTCTTTAACTAATGTCTTTTTCTGTTCCAAGATCCCATGCAAGTTACTATTAAATATTTAGCTGCCATGTCTTCTCATTCTCCTGTTTGCTGTGACATTTTCTCACTTTCCTTATATTTGGTGAGCTTAATGCTTTTGAGGCGGCCTTGAAGTGAAGTGAAAGTCGTTCAGCTGAGTTCAACTATTTGCAACCCCATGGACTATACAGTCCATGGAACTCCCCAGGCCAGAATACTGGAAAGGGTAGCCTGTCCCTTCTCCAGGGGATCTTCCCAACCCAGGGATCAAACCCAGGTCTCCCACATTGCAAGCAGATTCTTTACCAGCTGAGCCTAAAGGGAATATTGTATGAGATGTCTCTCTATCGTAACTTGTTTGACTTTTTTTTTTATTCTTAGAGGAAAGTTTTGAGACGATAAACAGAGACAAAATGTCATTTTCATCACATCATAACAAAGGTGCATGCTATCTACATTATAATTTTTAAGGTTGACCTTGATAACCTTAGTAATCTAAATAGTTTGTCAGGTTTCTCCACTGTAAAGTATGCATTTTTCTCCTTCTTCACCCTCTAGTCTTTGCAAGGAAATCACTATGCAGGGCTTGCATTTAAGTAGCAGGAGTTATACTTTCTTTATAGGATGGAGTATCTGCAACATGTACTTAAGATTCTTTTCTACAAAATGTGTTTCTCTTCTTCTACACATGTTTACTTATTTAGTAATTTATTTATATCAGTATGGGCTCATGGATATTGACTTTATTTGGGGATTTTAATACAATATCATTTATTTGTTTGGTTGCTCAAATTGTTTCATTTGATCACTGACGTTCTTTCATTTTGCTCCAATATTCCATCAGTGGGTTTTTGGCTTGTTTGCTTATGTGGTTGGTTTTGTAAAACAGTTTCTTACTTTCTGGTACTATAAGATGCTTCATTTCTTACCCTGGTCCTATAATTGTGCATGTGTGGGTGCTTCAGTCTTGTCTGACTTTGTGCAACCCTATGGACTGCAGCCCACCAGGCTCTTCTGTCCATGGATTTCTTCAGGCAAGAATACTGGAGTGGATCACCATCCCCTCCTCCAGGGGATCTTCCTGACATAGGGATCGAACCTGCAACTCTTAGGTCTCCTGCATTAGTAGGCAAGTTCTTTACCACTAGCACCACCTGGGAAGCCCCAGTCCTATAATTAACATTTCTATAAGAACGCCTGATTTCTTTTAATGGAGAATGGTACTGGAATCCAAATTCTGGGCAATAAGTGCACTCATTGATACTGGGATATCAATTCTTTCAGGTCATCTCAGTTGACAGAATAAAGAAATATAGGTGTGTACACTTACCTATATATGTCCGCATGTCTATGATATTTGTACATGTAACCATCTTTATATTAAATGAAATACTTACTGATACCTCCAACTCCAATCCATTATCACACTGCTTACTCTAGATTTTTTCCCTGATTATCTATAAATTTCTACTCCAACAGTAAGAAACCTGGATCCCAGATAGGAGACAGATGAGATGAATCTACCATTCATTTATGTAATTTTTCAGTTCAAACAAGTATGTATAGCTGTATTAGAATAGTTAACTCATATCCTCATCAAAAAACAACTTAAACAGAATACAGTCTTTATGTACAATTTCTTGATCCTTTGGTTATTTTCAAAATTACACAGATCAACATTATCCCCATTTTCCCTTCAGGAGATTTTTAAAACCCATTTACATACAGTAAAATTAGCTCATCATAGTCTGCATTCTTTCATGAGAAACTCCAAAGAATTTACTTATTTATTTATAATTTATATACATCAAAGTTCCCTCTCCCTGTTGTAAAAAGATTTGTATCATAAAAAAGTTTGAACAAATGCATAAAGTCATGAATCCACCTACCATTATAGGATCATACAGAATAGTTTCACCACAAAGTTATTTTCACTCAATGAATAATATTTGTAAAGAAAACTTTTCTTAATGTTTATCAGGGCCCATGAAAATTATCACCATCTGATTGAATATTTTTTATTCATTTGATGATAGTGATTGGAAAACAATGCTACACTATTATTAATATAATTAGTATTAAATTTATTATTATCATTATTAAGGTAAATTCTATCTGAGCTAATTAGAACACTAGGACTTTGCAGTGAATTTTTGGACAATGATAACAGGAAACATACTGACTTTCAATGTTTCAATAAAGTGTTATAAATTAAAATGTTTACAATACCAAGGAAAAGCTTGTAAATAACTTGTCCTAGAAATATTCCCTCACATATTGTTCAAAATCACTGCACAATCAGTTTGTAGCTTGGAGATATTCTGAACACAATATTTGTTTGAATAATACTTTTATTACTTTTGAGTAAGTCTTTGTGCTGACCACGAGTCCATGAGACTTGTGAACAGCATTATGCTTTGCAAGCAGCTGAAGCAAAAAAATGCTTCTTTATTGGATCAGTATAGTAAGTAATGAAATAACTGATTTGTAAAATAGTTTGGAGAAAAAGCAATAAAAATGTTATCTCTAAATCTAAACAGGCTACTAAATAAGCACAATTAGTTCTATAACTCAAAATTCAGAGTGTTATAGCCTTGGGACTTCATGTTATAAAAGTAAACAAACAAAAATCTATCTCCTTTTTAAAAATTTGTCACTCAGAGAAAGCCTCCATTGCAATATCAATATTTCTACATTGGTCACATGCCCACTTTCATTTTGTTGTACCCTAAACTTTTACCTTAAAACGTATCTAAAGGCCTACATCTCAAAGAAATGATATAGCAATTTATTATTATTTGTTGAAATAGAAATAAAATGTACATAGTAAAATTAAATATAAATATAATAATATATTATTATACATTAAAATCAAATTTATAATGAATTATTCTAAATGTCGGTGCCTTTGTATTCAACCAATATTTATTTTTATACTTATACATTACTTAGTGTGAGAAATATTTTTTAACAAAAAGATATTAAAAAATACACAGGTTTGCCTGTGGAATCCATCAATTACTCCATCACTGTGAGTTCATCAAGAAAAAATATTATAACCACATATGCTTTAAATAGTATACGATGAGATAAGGATATGGAAAAGAATAAAATCAAGTTACAAGCCCCCATTATCCATACTTCCTAATAGAATAGACCAAGCTAGAAACAAGAAATTATAATGACTGGTATAGGTTAAATGACACAAGACTATACAATGATACAGGGTAATACCAGAGCCCATCATAGAAATAGGTCAAACAAGACAGGGTCTTGGGAGAGAAAATCACAGTATACATATATATTTGAAATATATATTCCAATATCATTAATACAGAACTGGTTACTGAAGTTGTTGGAACTGGTTTTCTATGCCAAAGATAATGGGCAAGGAGAAAAGAGATCAGAAGACAATATTCTGGGGAACACAGTCACCCAGAGGATGGGGAATGAGTAAGAAGTCCACAAGAGAGACTGAGGAAAACAGACTGGAAATCAAACACGAACGAATTTAAAGAGAGTGGTCAGCGGATCAGCAGTGGTCACATGCAGAAAGTGAAAGGAAGTAATGTATGAAAATGTTTTCCAAGAAATTAAGGAAAGAATTCCATTCACCATTGCAACGGAAAGAATAAAATACTTAGGAATATATCTACCTAAAGAAACTAAAGACCTATACATAGAAAACTATAAAACACTGGTGAAAGAAATCAAAGAGGACACTAATAGATGGAGAAATATACCATGTTCATGGATCAGAAGAATCAATATAGTGAAAATGAGTATACTACCCAAAGCAATTTACAAATTCAATGCAATCCCTATCAAGCTACCAGCCATATTTTTCACAGAACTAGAACAAATAATTTCAAGATTTGTATGGAAATACAAAAAACCTTGAATAGCCAAAGCAATCTTGAGAAAGAAGAATGGAACTGGAGGAATCAACTTGCCTGACTTCAGGCTCTACTACAAAGCCACAGTCATCAAGACAGTATGGTACTGGCACAAAGACAGAAATATAGATCAATGGAACAAAATAGAAAGCCCAGAGATAAATCCACACACATATGGACACCTTATCTTTGACAAAGGAGGCAAGAATATACAATGGAGAGAACTAAATAGACATTTCTCCAAAGAAGACATACGGATGGCTAACAAACACATGAAAAGATGCTCAACATCACTCATTATTAGAGAAACGCACATCAAAACCACAATGAGGTACCACTTCACACCAGTCAGAATGGCTGCGATCCAAAAATCTGCAAGTAATAAATGCTGGAGAGGGTGTGGACAAAAGGGAACTCTCCTACACTGTTGGTGGGAATGCAAACTAGTACAGCCACTTTGGAGAACAGTGTGGAGATTCCTTTAAAAATTGCAAATAGAACTACCTTATGACCCAGCAATCCCACTGCTGGGCATACACACCGAGGAAACCAGAATTGAAAGAGACACATGTAGCCCAATGTTCTTCGCAGCACTGTTTATAATAGCCAGGACATGGAAACAACCTAGATGTCCATCAGCAGATGAATGGATAAGAAAGCTGTGGTACATATACACAATGGAGTATTACTCAGCCGTTAAAAAGAATACATTAGAATCAGTTCTGATGAGATGGATGAAACTGGAGCTGATTATACAGAGTGAAGTAAGCCAGAAAGAAAAACACCAATACAGTATACTAACACAAATATATGGAATTTAGAAAGATGGCAATGATGACCCTGTATGCAAGACAGGAAAAATGACACAGATGTGTATAACGGACTTTTGGACTCAGAGGGAGAGGGAGAGGGTGGGATGATTTGGGAGAATGGCATTGTAACATGTATACTATCATGTAAGAATTGAATCGCCAGTCTATGTCTGACGCAGGATACAACATGCTTGGGGCTGGTGCACGGTGATGACCCAGAGAGATGTTATGGGGAGGGAGGTGGGAGGGGGGTTCATGTTTGGGAACGCATGTACACCCGTGGTGGATTCATGTCAATGTATGGCAAAACCAATACAGTATTGCAAAGTAAAATAAAGTAAAAAAAAAAAAAAAAAAGAGAGAGAGAAAAGAAAATGTTTTCCTTCTTTTTAGTAACAAAGAGGTCACTGTAATGAGTAAATAGAAGCGCAGATTTCAGAAGTCTAGCAGTGTGAGGGGGGAAGAATGTGAAAACCACATATTTTAGGTAATTTAGTCACAAAGAGGAAGAGTGAGATAGGAAGCAACATCAGATGGAAGGAGGTTATTTGGTGATGGGATATGTTCGTGACTATTAAAGACTGAATGGAAACAATGAACAAGAAAATATAGATAATATGTAGAATTAAGGATATACATAGTAGACACAGAAACAGGAGTGACATCCAAGGATGGCCTTGAACTTGAAAAAGGAAGTCTATTCATCATGACAAAATGTTAGGAAAAAAGGACAGCAGGGCTATAATTTGAGGAAAAGACTACTGAGGGCTCTTATTCCACTCAGGAGGTGAAATCTTCCACTGAGTATGAAAGGAAAGATGTTAACAGACTGGATCAAAGAAGTTGAAAACAGTTTTGGGTGAAAAAGAGCTCACTAAAAAAATAAAATAATTTCACAGTTGAAACATAAATAAAAACAAAACATCAAGGGTAGACAAGTAGAAACAGGTAGAGACAGCATCAATCTGGGTGAACACATAAATCCCTTCAAGACAACATGTAAATGTAGGAGAGAAAATAGTTGATCCTTATTAGCCACCTTTACCACAAGACTAAAAGAGGCAAAGACAGGAGGGTAAGAAAGCGTAAGGTATCAGCAGGAGCACAGTTAAACATTGGGCTCCAAACTGCATAACAAATGACTTAAGTAGGTGAGAAGAAGGTGATGAACCTGAAGAATGAAAGATATCCAAGGAGTCAACATTTAATCAAGCTGACTGGACAGAACCTGAGAAATTACAAAGTATGACAGCAATTTTTTTTTTCAACCTAAAATTTGGCCAGCATTATTGAATAAGATATAACTGTGGTGTTGGGGATAAGGGCAATAATTTGATGGGGTAATGTTGCCATCCCATAAACTTGACTCCTGCAGATAGTGAGACATTTCTTTATCTCAGTGTCAGAATTGTTGGTTTTGTGGTATGCCTATTATGCTATGAAAGTGAAACTGAAAGTGTTAGTCACTCTGTCCTGTCCAACTCTTTGCAACCCTATGGACTAAAGCCCACCAGGCTCCTCTGTCCATGGGTTTGTCCAGGTAAGAATGCTGGTGTGGTTAGCCATTCCCTTCTCCGGGGGGTATTCCAGATCCAGGGATTGAAACCAGATCTCTTGCATTGCAGGCAGATTCTTAACTGTCTGAGCCACCAGGGAAGCCCAATTATGTTATACCTTATTTGAGACTAATAGGTAGCTGAAAATTACAATTCTTTTTAGCATTATTTACATGGTAGGCTGCAGTCCATGGGGTCATGAAGAGTCGGATATGACTGAGTGACTTCATTTTCACTTTTCACTTTCATGCGTTGGAGAAGGAAATGGCAATCCACTTTAGTGTTCTTGCCTGGAGAATCCCAGGGACAGGGGAGCCTGGTGGGCTGCTGTCTATGGGGTCACACAGAGTCGGACACAACTGAAGTGACTTAGCAGCAGCAGCAAAGTGCTGAAAACAACCCAAAATTGTCTAGGCATTGTCAAACTCATAGAAAAATATTTTGTATTCTTACTGGTATTTCCACTTTGGCAGTGTTTCTGATCTGTACATCTGCTTTTACTCTAGCAAAGTCTGTTTCCAACTGGGAGTCTCAGAGTTCTGACACACAATGCCCTTGCTATGTCAGGGAAAATGAAAAAGAATTGCCTTATTTAGAAGAGAAAAATGCTATCTTGGTTATCAATATAAGAAAAGCACACATCACTTATAATATGAATCACAGATTTGAATTAGTTGATGCTCCTTAGTCCCTATATTGTACTCAGGCTAAATGAACCTTGAAAAGAAAGAGGGAAAAGAAGGAAATTCAGTACAGAAATAAAATACTTTATCTTAAAAAATAAAAAGGCACATGAATTCTTTTTATAAACCAGTGACCATTAGGAGGTGGCCAAGATGGCATTATAGGAAGACTCTGAGTTCACCTCCTCCCATAGGCACAACAAAATTACAACTATTTATAGAGTAACTGTTAATGAGAAAGACCTGAAGCCTAGCAGAAAAGATCTTCAATATTAAGCATCATTTCCTGCCATAACATTATGACAATATGCATGGGGAAAAACCTGCAAAAAATATAAACACATGGAAACTAGCCAATATGCTACTAAGTAGCCAATGGTCACAGAAAAAAAATCAAAGAAGAAATTATTGTTTAATACCTGGAGACATTAAAAACAAAGACACAATGATCCAAAATCTATGGGACATAACAAAAGTACTTCTGTAAGGGAAGTTTAAACCAATACAAGCCAAAATCTTAAATAAATAACCTATCCTCACACCTAAATGAACTAGAAAAAGAGCAAACAAATGCCAGATTTAATAGAAAGAAGTAAATAATCAAGATCAGAGATGAAATAAATAGAAACTTCAAAAATAAAGACAATATCAATGAAACTAAAATCTTATTGGTTGAAAAGACAAGCAAAATTAATAATCCATTAGCCAGATCCAAAAAGAAAAGGAGAAGGCCCCAAACAATAAGAAACATAAAAGAAGATATAGCAAAGACACAACAGAAATACAAAAGATCATAAAATGTTATTATAAGCAATTATGTGAAGAAGGCTGAGCACCGAAGAATTGATGCTTTTGAACTGTGGTGTTGGAGAAGACTCTTGAGAGTCCCTTGGACTGCAAGGAGATCCAACCAGTCCATTCTGAAGGAGATCAGCCCTGGGATTTCTTTGGAAGGAATGATGCTAAAGCTGAAACCCCAGTACTTTGGCCAACTCATGCGATGAGTTGACTCATTGGAAAAGACTCTGATACTGGGAGGGATTGGGGGCAGGAGGAGAAGGGGATGACAGAGGATGAGATGGCTGGATGGCATCTCTGACTCGATGGACGTGAGTCTGAGTGAACTCCAGGAGTTGGTGATGGACAGGGAGGCCTGACGTGCTGCGATTCACGGGGTCACAAAGAGTTGGACATGACTGAGTGACTGAACTGAACTGAACTGATATGCCAATGAAATGGACAGCCTATAAAAAATGGACAAATTCCTGGAAAGGTACAATCTCTCCTAAGATTGAAACAAGAAGAAATAAAAGCTATAAATATAACAGACCAACTACAGTAATGAAATTTTATCAGCAATTTTAAAAAAAAAAAAACCTCCCAACAAAACAAGTCTGCAACCTGATGGCTTTATAGATGAATCCTACCAACATTTAAAGAGTTAACACCTATCCTTCTCAAACTAGTCCAAAATTTACAGAAGAAGAAATGTTCCCAAACTCATTCTACAGTGCCAGTACCACACTAAAACCATAGGCAGACAATGGTATCTCACACACACAAAAAGAAAATTACAGGCAAATATCACTGATGAATATAGATGGAAACATCTTCAACAAAAACACTAGCAAACTGAATTCAATAATACATTAAAATAATTATATACTATAATCAAGTGGCATTTATCCCAGGGATGGAAGAATGGTTCAGTCTCCTCAAATCAGTCAAAGTTATACAAAAAATTGAAGAATAAAAATTATATGATCATCTCAATAGATGCAGAAAACATTTTGACAAAATTCAATATCTATATATAATAAAAACTCTCAGAAAAGTGGGTATAGAGGGAATGTTTCCACACCATAACAGCATATATGACAAGCTCACAGCTAACATCATACTCAGTAGTGAAAAGCTAAAATCATTTTTTCCAAGATAAGGAACAATTATATAAGTCCAAAAATAATTATATTTTTCTAAATGTTTCACAGATTTTTAACTATCTGTGGTCCTAAAAAATAGTCTAATTATTAAAAAAAATTATTTTCTCTTACTGTCTAACAGCAGTCAAACTTCAATCATTTTCCATGAGATGGAAAACAGAGAACTCTGAAAAATTAAAAAAGACCAAACAACAACAACAAAAACAAAAAAACTAATATGAATGGACAAAAGATTTAAAAGACACTTCATCAAAGAAGATAGATGGATGGAAAATTAGCATATGAAAATATACTAAATATCATTCATAGTCATTAATCTTATACTACTGTGTGAAATAATATGGTTAGATTATCTAGAACATCATTAAATAGAATCAATTCAGTGGAAAGAGACGCTTAGAATCATCAGTGACTAAAAATACCAAGAAATCATGAGGAGGACTTTGAATTTTCAGAGCGTAAAGAAAGAGGGGACTTGAACCAATCCTACCTAATCTTTCCTACATCATCAAGTCAGGGAAATCTATCGATGAATTAGATTATACATATATAGGCATAGGGAAAAAATGTGTAAAAATGATTAGCTGAAGTACAATCTATGGGATATGATTATGGTTGATTTCTACTACCTTTATTTTACTCCTCTATATATTATATATTTATCACCATAAAATCATACCATTTTTATAATTTAATGTGCTTTGAAAATATGTCTAAATATAGACATATACTCAAAATGTGGGGAGAAAAGGGTATATCAAATTGTCTGCTATTATCATTAGCATCTTGGAGACTAAAGTTGGTGATTCTATAATCTTAAAATATGTATGAACTCATATAAAAACCCAAGGGTGATTTTATTTTCTACCTTGTCAGGAGACAAAGTAATATCATCCAAAGAATCCCACTAACTACTTTGTATTTTATTAACAATAAGAGCCTTTGAGAATGGCAGAATGACAAAGCAAAGGTGAAGGGCACAATAAATTTTGGCAGACAGTCATCAACAGTACATTGCAAGCAGTGAAGATTACTGTTTAAATCATTACAGTGCATCTCCTTGAAATGAAAAGACATATTGAGAATACAAGGGTATGTGTTCCTAAAGAAAGTCAGCAGTAGTACACATGGAAGGAAAGAATATAAGTGGACAGTCAGCTAGTAAATACTAGATGACAAAGTTTAAGTAGAAAATAGTATTAGGGCTATTTTCAAAAAACAAAATTTTGCACAAATTTTTTTTTAATATGGTCTTCGTAACACAAGGAATGAGTTCATTCAAAAAATATGAGTTTTTCTTTGATTTGGTTACTCTGGTATCTTACAAAGTATTTACCAAGATAAAGTGTGAATCTTGGTTATCAATCCACAATAAAGGTCATCAACACAAGTCTGCAGACTTCAGGTATACAGAGGATCATCTAAGACTCCTTTAATGAAACATTTCAGCTCAGCCATGCAAATGAGTAGGCAATGCCAGCTTCGAAGGTATGTGACCTGTGCATATTACATTAATTCAGCAGGGCTAACAGCTGCACATCTGGCTTCATTCTCTGCTGTAACTTTCTTGAATTCTTCATATTTTTGTACAGGAAGGTATTTTTTATATCTGAAAATTATCTAGTCCATCCTGAGAATCACAGTAACTAAATACAGAAGAGGAGGTTAAGAGGAATTGAATACCAGGCAGAAAAGAAAATACGCAAAGTTCATAAAGTGCTATATTATGTGGCTTCATAAAAAATAAAAATAACTTTTTATTCTTAGATATCAAAAAGTACAATTGCATTTGGCAAGGTCAGTGTAATGAAGGAAAAGTTCAATTTGTTAAATGCCTTTTAGGTCAAGTTACAGATTTTGTTTCAGTTCAAGTCTTCCAAGAAACAGATGATGCCAAGATAGAATTGGAAGTTCAAGAGATGTACTGGAGAAAATGCCTGTAAGAATTTAGAGTAGTCGGAAGAGCTTTCAGACCTTAGTGTGAACTGACACTTGGGGAAAAGAAGTATTTCATAGGAAAAGTTAAAAATTGCAGTGCAGCTCTAATAAAGTCCTATCTAGGCAGAAAGAATCCCAGAGGAGGGACTGCCCATTAGAGAATTTCTACTTTGGGTAAGACTGGTCCAGGTCTAGTAACCTCACTACACTCAGTCATTAGCCAGCAGTGGTTTGGGGAGAGAGTCACCTTGGTGGAATCTTGGGTGTATATCCTGGCAGATGAATGCAATTAGCTAATGTCAATTCTCACAGCAGGGTCTCTCTTGAAAAGAGATCTGAATGCAGTTTAAGAGATTTGGAGTTAGTCTTCCAGATTTTGATAATTTCTACCTCCAAGCCAAGATTCTATATGGGGCTTATTCAATAATAAAGTATGTTGTCCCAATTTTATACTCATCCTGTGTGTCTGCTAAGTTGCTTCAATCATGTCTGACTCTGTGTGACCCTATGAACTCTAGCCTGCCAGGCTCCTCTGTCCATGGGATTCTCCAGTCAAGAATACTAGAGTAGGTTGCCATGCCCTCCTCTAGGGTTTCTTCCCAACATAGGGATGGAACCGGCATCTCTTATGTCTCTTGCATTGTCAGGTGGGTTCTTTAATGGATCAGTTGGTAGATCTAGTTTAAGCTTAATTATAGTTTTCGAAATCCATTTATTTCCTGGCTACCATATATTCTCAGTCTAGTTGGAGGCTATAACAAAGCTCTGTATCTTCATATATCAATGTCAGCTAAGACCCTGGATCTAATTGTCTCTAAATGTTGGAATATCCCTCTTTGTCCAGTGTTCAGTCAACTAAGTAGGTTGCTTTAGGTTCTACTGAGGGAATCTCTGTAATATATCCTTGCTGTGGTCTATGGGGGTGCTTCTTATAAGCCAAGGCATCTCTTCTGTCAGTGGTATAACAGCATAATCGTGTTGGGTATGGAGACTAGGGCAGAGAAGGCAATGGCAACCCACTCCAGTACTGTTGCCTGGAAAATCCCATGGACGGAGAAGCTTGGTAGGCTGCAGTCCAGGGGGTCGCTAAGAGTCGGACACGACTGAGTGACTTCACTTTCACTTTTCACTTTCATGCATTGGAGAAGGAAATGGCAACCCACTCCACTGTTCTTGCCTGGAGAATCTCAAGGATGGAAGAGACTGGTGGACTGCCCTCTATGGGGTCGCACTGAGTTGGACACGACTGAAGCGACTTAGCAGCAGCAGCAATAACATAGAGACTGGGGAGGGACTTGCGACTTTTATTTGGAGCAACTGTCCTCGACATACTGCTTCCACATCCTTGAATTTCTGATTATAGATATTAAACAGAATCCTGAGTGACTGCCCTTTCATTTGTCCCTAGAGATGCCTTGTTCCATTGATCTTTCCATAATCAGCTGTGGGTCCAGATCTCTTGGCAAGTCACTGTGAAACTGTGGATCCCAGCCTTCTAGTTATTAAGCACCACCACTTGACATCTATTGCTTTCAGGTACCATTAGCCCCATTGTGCCATTTAATAAGTCAAGTTCTAATTCTGAGACTGTTTCTTCTTCTGACATCCCTAGCCTCCATATGAGAGCAACCACTGAACTCAGTTATGCTAGTAACCCTCTCACCAACACACTTTTGGTGGCCTTAAGGTAAGCTTTGGGTCCTCTGTGTCTTCTTGTAGAATCTAATTGGAACGTGCCCATATTCTTACACCATTTTATGCTTTCCTCTAATGTCTGATCCTGCACCCAGGTATTCTACCTTTACTCAGTGTTCAGTTCAGTTCAGTCGCTCAGTCCTGTCCAACTCCTTGCGACCACATGAGTCGCAGCATGCCAGGCCTCCCTGTCCATCACCAACTCCCGGAGTTCACTCAGACTCACGTCCATTGAGTCAGGGATGCCATCCAGCCATCTCATCCTCGGTTGTCCCCTTCTCCTCCTGCCCCCAATCCCTCCCAGCATCAGAGTCTTTTCCAATGAGTCAACTCTTCGCATGAGGCGGCCAAAGTACTGGAGTTTCAGCTTTAGCATCACTCTTTCCAAAGAAATCCCAGGGCTGATCTCCTTTAGAATGGACTGGTTGGATCTCCTTGCAGTCTAAGGGACTCTCAAGAGTCTTCTCTAACACCACAGTTCAAAAGCATCAATTCTTCAGTGCTCAGCCTTCTTCACAGCCCAACTCTCACATCCACACATGACAGAAAAAACCATAGCCTTGACTAAACGGACCTTAGTCGGCAAAGTAATGTCTCTGCTTTTGAATATGCTATCTAGGTTGGTCATAATTTTTCTTCCAAGGAGTCAGCGTTAGGCTCCACTTTCTCTATTCTTTATGATATCCTAGCCCCAAATTTTCTCAACCCTGTGGAGTACTTGCCAGGATATTAAAGCCCACATTTCAAATAAATGCCCCCAATTCAATTAATTTGTGCTCATCTAATCTTATGATATTCCAGTTTACCAAAAAAATCAGTGATATCTTTAATATCTTTATCTCTCTGTACGAATATCTGTTTTCTCCTCTATTGGATTCTATTGGATAGAGTCTAAGTCTCTCTCTGTCTTCCCCCTCTTCTCTTTTTCTCTCTTTCACTGGTAGGGAGGAAAAAGTTTTTCTCTACCCTTCTAGCTTTTTCTGGATGGTCTAAGAATTCTACTGACATGAGACAGATTAACAGGAGAAAATTGAACAAAAATCTAGTAACATATATACATGAGAGTGAGAAAAACTAAGTAACTTGCAAAATGAACTAACTGAAGCCCTCACCTTAAATTCCATCCTCAGCTAAAAGCAGAAGAGGTTGTTGAGGGTGGGGAATGTCAGCAATGGATATCACCAGGAAAAGTACATCAAACGAGGTCATTATGCAGACTTAAATCACTATCTTCTCCATTGATACAAATTTCTAGAAGTCTGATCATTTTCTTCTTCCAGGTACAGGAGGAAGACACAAATGCAAATAGAAATCTCACTTAAAAATATATTTTACAAAAGAGTGACTCCTACATGGTTTTCAGAATTTTTCCCAGGTCTGCTATTTCTTAACTAAACATCTTTTAAAAAGATGCCAAAGAGGTGTATTTTGGGGTGGCAAATTCTGCTCCCCTACATTGCTCTTGTGCATTGTATTACTGATTTATTACAAACTTATGTCCCTTACCTCTCACAGTCTTCAAGAGTGCAAGAACTGTTGGACCAATCCATCCGCTAAAAGCCATTCTCTGCCTCTTTAGATTTACTAGGTGGAAACCAAATGCATTCCAACCACTATGTGAAACCAAGCAGGACCCTTTGGGGCCTTCCCAGATATGAATCCTTCCTGTAACCCCATTTCTTGTTTTTAGGGTTAAAACCTAATCGAGAAGGTTTTAGTTCCTAAATGGTGCTAGTGGTAAAGAACCCACCTGCAATGCAGGTGACTGGGGTTTGATCCCTGGGTCTGGAAGATTCTCTGAAGAAGGAAATGGCAACCCATTCCAGGATTCTTGCCTGGAGAATCTCATGGAGAGAGGAACCTGACAGTTGAGATTCCATGTGCCCCCAAAGAGTTGAACACGACTAAAGTGCAACTGTTCAGGGATGCAATCCAGAAAGCAATGGATGCAGAAACAAAGAAAACCAGAAAACAACAGTGCAGCTATTAAAGCAGGATTCTGGTTGTACATCAAGGGATATACATAACAATATCTTTGCATTCTTCTGCAGGAACTAAGACCCTACCTGGGTGGAAGACAGAGAGTAACTTCAGGCTTGAGCATAAGATTCCTAGAACATGGTCTGCTTATTTCACAACCAACCAATCAGAAGAATATCATAGACCCTTGCAGCCTTCACCTGAAATTTTGCTTATAAAATCTTCTCCCTGAAAGCCACTGGGATTTAAGGGGTTTTAAGCATAATCCACTGCTCTCCTTCCTTGGCCCTGCAATAAATCCTTCTCTGCTACACACTCTGACATTTCAGTTTGTTTGGCCTCACTGTGCCTGAAGCCCTGGGACAAATACTGAACTCTTTTTTGTTGTTGTTCAGTCGCTCAGAATCGCTTGTCAGACACACTTCTTTATGTCACAGTAATAAATAACAGCAAAAAGGACTGCTAAAGAATTCAATGGGAAACTCTAGTAGCTCGGATAGTAAAGAATCTGCCTGCAATGCAGGAGAGCTGGGCTCAAAAGCTGGGTTGGGAAGTTCCCCTGGAGAAGGAAATGGGTACCCGCTCTAGTATTCTGGCCTGGGAAATCCCATTACTGGGAGAAATAACAGCAACCTTAGATATGAAAATGATATAACCCTTATGGCAGAAAGAGAAGAGGAACTAAAGAGCCTATTGATGAAGGTGAAAGAGGAGAGTGAAAAGTTGGCTTAAAATTCAACATTGAAGAAATGAAGATGGAGGCATAGATGAAGGCAAGATGGAGACAAAGAAGCATGTCTGGTGCTTGGTGATTGCATGGCCTGCAGCACACCAGGTTTCCCTGTCCTTCATCATCTCCCAGAGCTTGCTCAAACTCTTTTCCATTGAATTGGTGATGCCATCCAACCATCTCACCCTCTGCCGTCCCCTTCTCCTCCTGCCTTGATTCTTTCTCACCATCATGGTATTTTCTAATGAGTTGGATCTTCACATCAGGAGCCCAAAGTATTCGAGCTTCAGCTTCAGCATCAGTCCTTCCAATGAACACCCAGGACTGATTTCCTTTAGGATTGGCAGGTTTGATCTCCTTAAAGTCCAAGGGACTCTCAGGAGTCTTCTCCAAAACCACAGTTCAAAGGCATCAATTCTTCATCACTCAGCTTTCTTAATGGTCCAACTCTCACATCCATACATGACCACTGGAAAAAACAGAGCTTTGACTAGATAGACCTGTGTCGGCCAGTAATGTCTCTGCTTTTTGATATGCTGTCTAGGTAGGTCATAGCTTTTCTTCCAAGGAGCAAGCCTCTTTTAATTTCATGGCTACAGTCACCATCTGCAGTGATTTTGGAGCCAAAGAAAATAAGGTCTGTCACTGCTTCAATTGCTTCCCCATCTATTTGCCATGAAGGGATGGGGCGTGATGCCTTCATCTTTGTTTCTTCAGTGTTGAGTTTTAAGCCAACTTTTCACTCTCCTCTTTCACCTTCATCAATAGGCTCTTTAGTTCCTCTTCTCTTTCTGCCATAAGAGTTATATCATTTTCATATCTGAGGTTGCTGTTATTTCTCCCAGCAATGGGATTTCCCAGGCCAGAATACTAGAGCAGGTACCCATTTCCTTCTCCAGGGGAACTTCCCAACCCAGCTATTGAGCCCAGCTCTCCTGCATTGCAGGCAGATTCTTTACTATCCGAGCTACTAGGGTTTCCCATTGAATTCTTTAGCAGTCTTTTTTGCTGTTATTTATTACTGTGAGATAAAGAAGCAGGGAATTTACCTATCTCTTTTGGGTGGGGGCAGGAAGAAGAAAGATGAGATGGTTGGATGGCACCCTGACTCAATGGACATGAGTTTGAAGAGGCACTGGGAGTTAGTAATGGACAGGGAAACCTGGTGTGCTGCAGTCCATGGGGTTGCATAGAGTGGGACACAACTTCGCAACTGAACAGAACTGAGGAAATAGAAATCACAGAAATCTGGCAACTCTCTCAAAATAAATCTTCTGCTTCAAATCCTCTCTAATCCTCAACTCCAGACCTTCTCATAATTTCCATGTGTTTGAGGACCTTTCAGAGTTGTCTAAACCCTTCTTTAACACTTGATTTTCAAATGTTAATACTTGGTTAGTACCTCACTTTAGACTATCATATGCATCATATCTTGGTGTTTTGAGATACTTCAAACTTAACATCTAGTTACAATTGCAAAAAGTAATTTAGCACATTGAGTTAAGTGACAGATTGCAGTGAATGTGAAGTGAAAAATGGAGAAAGTGAAAGTAACATATTCTGTCAAGAATTCTATTTTTCAAAGGAGATGGTTATAAGAGTGTAAAGAGGTGTGATGGAGTTATTCCAAGGAGACTATTTTGCTTTGAAAATGTGAGTAATTCAAGGATATTAAAAGGTTCTGAAAGGAGCAAATACAAAGGAAGAGGTGGATGTTAAAATGAGAAAAGATAAAAGACAGTCCATGGTCCAAAGACCCTGATGCTGGGAAAGACTGAGGGCAGGAGAAGTGGACAACAGAGGATGAGATGGTTGGAGCGACTCAATGGACGTGAATTTGAACAAACTATGGGAGACAGTGAAACACAGGGAAGCCTGGCATGCTGTAGTTCAGTTTAGTTCAGTCACTCAGTTCTGTCCAACTCTTTCAGATCCCATGGACTGCAGCATGCCAGGCTTCCCTGACAATCACTTCCCAGAGCGTACTCAAACTCCTTTCCATTGAGTCACTGATGCCATCCAACCGTCTCATCCTCTGTTGTCCCCTTCTCCTCCCACCTTCAATCTTTCCCAGCATCAGGGTCTTTTCCAATGAGTCAACTTTTCCATCAGGAGGCCAAAGTATTGGAGCTTCAGCTTTAGCATCAGATCTAACAATGAATATTCAGGACTGATTTCCTTTGGATGGACTGGTTGGATCTCTTTGTAGTCCAATGGACTCTCAATGGTCTTCTCCAACACCACAGTTGAAAAGCATAAATTTTTCAGTGCTCAGCTTTCTTTATAGTCCAACTCTCACATCCATAGATGACTATTGGAAAAACCAGAACTTTGATTAGATGGACTTTTGTTGGCAAAGTAATGTCTCTGCTATTAATATGCTGTCTAGGTTGGTCATAGCTTTTCTTCCAAGGAGCAAGCCTCTTTTAATTTCATGGCTGCAGTCACCATCTGCAATGATTTTGGAACCCCAAAAAATAGTCTGTCACTATTTCCATTGTTTCCCCATCTATTTGCCATGAAGTGATGGGACCAGATGCCATGATCTTAGTTTTCTGAATGATCTTAGTTTAAACCAGCTTTTTCACTCTCCTCTTTCACTTTCATTAAGTTCTTCTTTGCTTTCTGCTGTAAGGGTGGTGTCATCTGCATGTCTGACATTATTGATATTTCTCCCAGCTATCTTGATTCCAGCTTGTGCTTCACCCAGACTGGCCAACTATATAAACTCTCCCTACTCCCATTTGCCTATCAAAGTAATAAAGCTGTTATTTTCTTCTCCTCTGTAACTCTGTCTCCATATTTCTGGTTGGCATTGGTACACAGAATGGCAAGATTTTTCTAACAAATTTGGAGCTCATCTGGGATTTGAAGAACTTATCCCATAAACATTCAAAATAAAAAGATAAGGAGATAAAAAATGGAAAAGACAGATATTGTACAGGTAACACAAGTAGGTAGGGTTGGTGAAATGTTCCTTTTTTATTTCTTCACCTTTGTCTCTGTCAAGCACAAGTTGAGGGCATCTCAAGTGACTGAGAAATAATTTTGATGAGAAATTGATATACCACTCCGCCTGACCCCAAGTTTGAGAAAATATATGAACTACTTTATGCACTTTTCTCTTTCAGAAAAAAAGAGAAAAGAATAGAGGAAGTTCCCTTAACACTCAGGTACTATAATGAGACAGGAAGTGGGCAGAGCATAACATTTAAAAGAATGACACAGCCTTGGGACAGAACATAAAATGATTATAACCAACTAGGTCCAAGATTTTGAATTGTGGTGCTGGAGAAGTCTCTTGAGAGTCCTTTGACAGTAAGGAGCTCAAACTAGTCAAACCTAAAGGAAATCAATACTGAATATTCACTGGAAGGACTGATGCTGAAGCTGAATTGTCGATATTTTTAGCCACCTGATGTGAAAAATCAACTCACTGGAAAATAATCTGATTCTGGGAAAGATTGAGGGCAGGAGGAGAAGGGGATGACAGAAGATGAGATGGTTGGATGGCATTACTGACTCAATGGACATGAGTTTGAGGAAACTCTGGGAGATGGTGATGGACTAGGAAGCCTGACATGCTGCAGTTCTTGGGGCTGCAAAGAGTCGGACACCACTTAGAAACTAAACAACAACAGATCCAAGACGGCAGACAGGTTGACTTCCACTAGACCTTGAGCATCAGTATATGCTCTCTGTAATACATCAGCATAGTAAATGACATACCCTCAGGTACCATGACAGTCATAAGGCCAACGCTGATAGTTCAAAAACAGCAGTGGCCAAATTTCTGGAAATTCCCATTCCTTCCTTACATTGGTGAGAATAATCCTTCCATTCATTAGACTATTAAATTACCCACCTCTATAAAAGCTGACAACTCATACCCTGGTGCCTCTGTTGCCTTCCAAGATGGCCTATATTCTATGGAGAATGTTTTTTTCTAAATAAATCGACTTCATACCTATCACTGTGTCTCTCATTGAATTTTTTTTTTTTTGGTAGCAAGATGTTAAGAACCTGATTTTCATTAAGTCCTGAGACCAGACATGTGATCTCAATTAAAAGATAGTGGGTTCAAGTCCCATTCTGAGTGCATGGTTTCAGTAACAGCAAATGCGAATCCCTGAAAAATGTGTCAGGGGTCAGGGGGAGATTTTAGGGAAAGAAAAGGACAGTATATTCAATGAGCTTACCAGAAATGGCAGTCTCAGATTTTCTAAACTGGCAAATTCTGTGCAAAATTTAGGCCTACAGGAGCCCAGTCTGCTGCTTTCTGACCCTTCCTAAATCAGCTGGGACATGAGCCAGCCTAAGAACCTTGAAAACATTCCTAGAGAGAGAGAAGACTGGCCACGGCTGCATGAGCCAACATCTACCAAATCCTACCCTGTTAAGGAGCAAGAACAGGGAGAGGGTTATGAGAACAACTTGCCCTGGAGAGCATCCGCTGGGTCAGAAGGGAAAACTGACTTTGAAAATCTGGGATAAAAGAGTAGCTGCTATCTTTGCACATTAATAATCTCAAACATGTGCTGGTATCAGCCCCTCACACCAAGGATTTTAAGAAGGTATGTATAATTATTAAACTAGATCCTAAAAAGAAGGTTCAAGTATGGATAATGTTCCCAGGAACATATTTATTAAAAAAAAAAATTTCCAGGAACATATTTAAATTCTTTTTACATTTTGTGGGTTAAATTGTCTCCCTTCAAAAATATATGCTGAAGTCCTATCTTCTGGGCCCTGTGAATATAAACTTGTTTGGAAATAGGGCCTTGTAGATGTGATCAACTTAAAATGAGGTCAAATTGAATTAGGGTGGGTTTCTAATGAATGAAAGATGGTTATTCTGATTAGAATGGCACCCCACTCCAGTAATCTAGCCTGGAAAATCCCATGGATGGAGGAGCCTGGTAGGCTGCAGTCCATGAGGTCGCTAAGTTGGACATGACTGAGCGACTTCACTTTCACCTTTCACTTTCAGGCACTGGAGAAGGAAATGACAACCCACTCCAGCGTTTTTGCCTGGAGAATCCCAGGGACGGGGGAGCCTGGTGGGCTGCTGTCTAAGGGATTACACAGAGTCGGACATGACTGAAGTGACTTAGTAATAGCCTACCCTCTCACAGGAACTGGAAGATAAGGGTGCTAACTTTCTTGATCAGTACATTTTGAAAGGGTGGTCCTTGAGAAAGATATTACTGGGTTGTAAAACTGACAAGAAGCTTTTTAAAAAATCTGTATATGAAAGAGGTAAAGAAAGAATTCATAAGTTCTTAAAAATGAATGCTTAAGGAAAAGGAAAATTGAACGTGAAAGTCACTCAAATAGTGTCCAACTCTTTGTTACCCCATGGACTGTAGTCCATGGAATTCTCCAGGCCAGAATACTGGAGTGGGCAGCCTTTCCCTTCTCCAGGGGATCCTCCCAACCCAGTGTTGAACCCAGGTCTCCCGCATTGCAAGTGGATTCTTTACCAGCTGAGCCACAAGGGAAGCCCAGGAATACTGGAGTGGGTAACCTATCCCTTCTCCAGCAAATCTTCCTGACCCAGGAATAGAACTGGAGTCTCCTGCATTGATGGCAGATTCTTTACCAGCTGAACTATCAGAAAAAGGAAGCTATGGGCCAAAAGTGTTACTTACTCAGTTGTTTCCAACAGTTTGCGACCCCATGGACTGTAGCCTGCCAGGCTTCTCCATCCATGGGATTTCCCAGGCAAGAATACTGGTGTGGGTTGCCATTTCCTTCTCCAGGGGATCTTCCTGACCCAGGGATTGAACCCAGGTCTTCTGCATTGCAGGCAGACCCTTTACTGTCTGAGCCACCAGGGATGCTCTTAGGGGCCAAAAGGCAGGAAGATAATCTCTTGGTTGGCTTCCAAAATGAACTTCCCTGCCACACCTTGTTATCAGATTTCTAGCCTCCGAAACTCTAAGAGAACACATCCCTGTTGTTTTAAGCTACCTAGTTAATGTTAATCTGTTATTGCAGCCCTAGTCATTTAATAAAGTAAATGTGCTCTGCAAATGAAGATACCTCCAGGATGGTGATGGTGGTCACTGTAAGTTCCAAGAAGAAACACAAAATCTGAGGAATAAGAACATCCTTCCAAGAAAAAGCAGAGTTACAAAGGGATAAAATGAGACATTATTTCGGGGATTAAAATCATCTCTAAATTTAAACATGCTGAATAGTTAGTTATGTATGAATTCTATTACAATTTTAAGCATCCTTCTTCCTTATAATGTTTATGTGTCAGTTCTTCTCTGCAAGGCATGAGGAAATTAAATTTTATGTAGCTCTTTCCCAAGATATTACTTAACAAATATTTGGTGAACAAATGAATGTGAAAATTAAGCTCGTCACTCACCAGAGCACAAGGCTAGCCTCTCTTCATCTTCCAAAACTCAAACATCTAATCAGTAACTCAGTTGCTGTTTTTTCTTTCTGTGTATCTGGTAAATTCCAGTCTTCCTTCTCCATCTGCTCAGTTCAGTCACTCAGTCGTGTCTGACTCTTTGTGACCCCATGGAATGCAGAACGCCAGGCCTCCCTGTCCATCACCAACTCTCGGAGTCCACCTAAACCCATGTCCATTGAGTTGGTGATGCCATCCAACCATCTCATCCTCTGTTGTCCCCTTCTCCTCCTGCCATCAATCTTTCTCAGCATCAGAGTCTTTTCCAATGAGTCAGCTCTTCACATCAGGTGGCCAAAGAATTGGAGTTTCAGTTTCAACATCAGTCCTTCTAATGAACACCCAGAACTGATATCCTTTAGGATGGACTGGTTTGATATCCTTGCAGTCCAAGGGACTCTCAAGAGTCTTTTCCAACACTACAGTTCAAAAGCATCAGATTCTTCTGTGCTTAGCTTCATTTATAGTCCAACTCTCACATTCATACATGACCACTGGAAAAACCATAGCCTTGACTAGATGGATCTTTGTTAGCACAGTAATGTCTCTGCTTTGTAATATGCTGTCTAGGTTGGTCATAACTTTCCTTCCAAGGAGTAAGCATCTTTTAATTTCATGGCTGCAATCACCATCTGCAGTGATTTGGGCTCTTCAAATGAGTCAGTTCTTCACATCAGGTGGCCAAAGTATTGGAGTTTCAGCTTCAGCATCAGTCCTTCCAATGAATATTCAGGACTGACTTCCTTTAGGATGGACTGGTTGGATCTCCTTGCTGTCCAAGGGACTCTCAAGAGTCTTTTTCCAACACCACAGTTGAAAAGCATCAGTTCTTCAGTGCTCGACTTTCTTTATAGTTCAACTCTCACACTCATACATGACTACTGGAAAAGTCATAGCTTTGACTAGATGGACCTTTGTTGGCAAAGTAATGTCTCTGCTTTTTTAATATGCTGTCTCCATCTGCTGCTGCTGCTTCGTCACTTCAGTCGTGCCCGACTCTATGCGACCCCATAGACGGCAGCCCACCAGGCTACCCCAACCCTGGGATTCTCCAGGCAAGAACACTAGAGTGGGTTGCCATTTTCTTCTACAATGCAGGCAAGTGAAAAGTCAAAGTGAAGTCATTCAGTCTTGTCTGACTCCTAGTGATCTCAAGGACTGCAGCCTCCAGGCTCCTCCATCCATGGGATTTTCCAGGCAAGAGTACTGGAGTGGGGTGCCATTGCTTTCTCCACTCCATTTGCTAGACCATCATTTTAACTCAGACACCACTCATCTTGCTTCCATACAGTTTGTACAGCATTCTTACCTCTAGTTTTTATTTCTTCAATTCATCATTAGAGTGCTTCCAGTTATTCATCTAAATAAAAGTAATTATTTCATTCTCTTAATAACTTTCATCCCTTCTCCCTATCATCTAGGGTACAGATCCAGAAGGTCATCTCTTACATGTCATATATACTCCACAATGCAGGGAAGTCTCAGTGCATTCACATTCCATTCTCTTTACCTAGATTGCCCACCTTCACTTTCTGTACTCAATGAACACATATTTATTGAAAGCCCAAGTTTAAACATCTTCTGTGAAGCTTGCCTGACATCAATCACCTCACTAATCTGTCTTAGGCATCTATCATATTCTAATCTTGTCATATTTTAATTATTTTATCAAAAGATTGTCTCCCCTTCTTGGGTGATGTTTCTTTATCTCTGTAAAACTCCCACCTCCTCAGGCCCTGGCCTGAACTAGTCACTTAAATGCATGCTGGCATAATAATTAACAAGTTAATTTATTTAATGTATTAAAAATGCAGATAGATCTGTGAAGGCTAATAATAGCTAATACAATATTAAATATGAAAAATTAGAAGTATGACAAAGTGACTGCAGATCATGGGGTTCTATGAAAGTTTTAAGTAAATCTGATGTGCATTTACCAGGCTATGCAAGATCTTAGTGTTGTAGTTATAGACAAGGATATAGCATGGTTTTAAACAATAAATCATCCAGAAATACTGAAACAGGAGGGAAGGGGACAGGGCACAACTTTTGAAAGAATGACATAGTCCAGTCCAAGGATACAACACAAACCAATCAGAATCAAATGGCAGAGAAGTCGACTTCAACTAGACCTTGATCCTAAATAAGCAAGCTAAATGACACACTCAGAGGCACCATGACAATTCCAAGGCCTACTGTCAAAAGACCATTTACTGGAAATCTCTACCCTTTTCCCAAAATACTTGGAATAATCCTCCCTCCCATTAGCCTATGAAATTACCCAGTCTGATGTGAAGAACTGATTCATTGGAAAAGACCCTAATGATGGGAAAGATTGAAGGCATGAGGAGAAGGGGAAGACAGAGGATAAGATGGTTGGATGGAATCACTGACTCAATGGACATGAGTTTGAGCAAGCTCGGGGAGGAGGTGATGGACAGGGAAGCCTGGCATGCTGCAGTCCATGGGGTCACAAAGAGTCGGACACAGCTGAGTGACTGAATTGAACTGATAAAAGCTAATCACACCTCATTTCAAGGCCACTGCAATGACGCACACTGTCTGTGGAGTGTGTTTCTCCCTAAATAAATTTACTTCTTACTTATCACTCTGTTTCTCACTGAATTCTTTCTGTGATGAAAAATCAATAACCTGAGCTTCATTAGGTCCTGAAGCTAATTACTGTGAGTTTTGGCTGGGTTCGAGTCTCAGCCACATAGATTAGAGTCCCAAACTGGGTTTTGACTAGATTTGAGATCCAGCCACATGGGTTCAAATCCCAATCTGAGGTAAACAGTTTCAATATCATATAATACTCAAAAGCCAATTCTCATCAACTTTGAGACTTTAGAATCTCTCTCTGTTATTTTCAGTTACCTAGAAGTCAATGCATTCTTTGCATTCTTAAATATTCAGCTACATTTTGTATAGTTTAAGAAGTTTCAAATGTTTCTAATGATAAATATATTAATTTGTAAAAAAAAGCTTTCCTGTTTAAGTTAAATATATACAGAAAATAAAGATAAAATTTAAAAAATAAAGTTGGATATATTAAGATTTTGTGACTTGTTGATAGTACAAAATCCTTGGAGAATAAAAGTTTAGTAAGAATTATTATTATTTTTTAAAATCACTACTTGAGAATTCATATACTACCCAGATGACTATGGCCACTTTGGGCTTCTCAAACAGCACAAAGTTTTTTAGCTGAAAATGTAAAATACAACGAAATTCACTAAGCTATAAGGCAAAAGTTAAACTTTGAAACACTTCACTTAAAAAAGCTCGAGGTGTAAAATAATTGTGTTAGTGTGACTTGACAGTTATAAAATACTTAGGATAATAATTTAAATACCTTTGATAGTTACCATTCACTAACTACCACTAATTAGCTTGGTGACTATAAATTATTTTCATCCATACATTAAAATTAGTCTTCTGAATAAGAATCACATTCATTGATCATTCTTTGGATTAGACTGCATCATCTTACCTCTCCTGGAGCATAATAGAATGTTGACTACAGCATCAGACAAAGCAGGATATGACTCCGATCTGCATCATGTAAAATCAGTGTACACTGAGACCATGGTGCTTATATTTTCTGAGGTTCAGAAATTTTCCAATATGTCCTATCAAAAGAACATTTGAATCTGATTAAATAAAATGCCATTATTTAATATGTAAACTCCATCCCCTCCAAAATAATGCTAAATGTTGACTGTTTATAGAATTATTTGTGCACTAAAATTACATATGTGGACACATAAAATTAAACATGGTAACTTTAGTGACTAATATTGTGCACCATGTATGGGATATGTGAGGCCACATTAAGTGAATGTGGATGTTTAAGAATGTGCATGCATGTGTGTGTGTGCTAAAATCCAGTGAGAAAATGTACTTAGCATCAAAAATAATAACATTCCTTTAGTTTAAGACATATTTTAGTGTTGCTTAAATTTACCATCACCTCAATGATGTTCTCTTAATGGATGCTGTTTTTCTTTCATTGATTTTAACTAAATCTTGTCTTATGCCATGGTAGTATAGAATAACTCTATTTCTGCTGTCCCTCTTCCACAGAGAAGGCCCTTTTTCCAGACATTCTAAGATATAGGGGATCAATATATAGAATAAAGGCCTAGATGGCTTTGCTATGCACTTGACTGAGATACAATGCAAAGCAATTAAAACTATTGGCTGTGCAGCACAATAACCTTCTTTCTCTCTAGGTTTTGAAATCAAATTGGCTTCTAAACCACCATTCAAATAGTCACATGTCTGCTTTTTGAGTTATTTCTGAGATTGAAAAGGAATTGGCTGCAGGATGTGCAATGTCCTTGTGAATAGCTGGCCTTTCTTTTATGGATGACTGAGATATACTGAGGTCATATACTGTGTCTCTAATGTTGGACATTATGTTTTGGGGAAATGTTTTGTGAGTATAAATTAATCATCCCATAATAGAGAAAAGAAAATGGAAGGATAATTGTTCAATAAACATGGTTGACATGAGCTTGCATCACTGAATGCTTATTAAAATATATGCAACTTTATTAAAAGGATAACAGCAAAAAACTGCTTTATCCTTTCATGAATGCCACACTTAAAAAAAAAAAAAAAGAATCTTAGATGCTAATTTCTCTTAGAGACTTTCTCTTAAGTCAAGTTAGTCCCTATTTTGTTTTTGTGATCCCATCCCATTTTGCATAGCACCTTCTTCCATTCTAGCCCTAACCTTCTCCCCGCCTAACCTTCTCCCCACATGCCTCCAATATTCACTCTTCAAAGACAGGGATTCAATACAATTTGTTTTAGTATATTTAGCGCCTCATAAAAAATCAGACATTAAATTCTCAGCAAAAAAAAAAAAATGTGCAATGAATAAATGAATTAAGCACTACATAAGCCCACAAAGTATGTGTGGTCAAAGAATGAAAAGGGGTCATAGCTAAAAGTGACAGAAGCATATTTCAAGTTAGCCTAAACAGAAAGATATATGTTAGTTCATATAACTGGGGTGTTCAAGGACAAAGCAGAATTTACTTAAAGCATAGCAAGTAGATGAGAAACTTTCTTAGATCTGAATGAAAAATCCTAATCAGAACTCAAATAATCAGCCTAATCTTCCTCTGATTAACCTCCCAAGGATATTTATCTACCTCTATAGCCACCCAGAGACAGCACTTTGCTGACAAAAATGTTCATATAGTCAAAGCTATGGTTTTTCCAGTAGTCATGCACAGATGTGAAAGTTGGACTATAAAGAAGGCTCTGCACTGAAGAATTGATGCTTTTGAACCTTGGTGTTGGAGAAGACTCTTGAGAGTCTCTTGCACAGCAAAGAGATCAAACCAGTCAATCTGGAACGAAATAAACCCTGAATATTGGAAGGACTGGTGCTGAAGCTGAAGCTCCAACACTTTGGCCATCTTATGTGAACAGCTGACTCATTGAAAAAGACTCTGATGCTGGGAAAGACTGAGGGCAGGAGGAGAAGAGGTGACAGAGGATGAGACGGTTAGATGGCATCACTGACTTGATGGACATGAGTTTAAGGAAACTCCGGGAGTCAGTGAAGGACATGGGGTCGGAAAGAGTCGGACATGACTTAGCTACTGAACAACGACAATAGACACCCAGGGTTGGGGTAGGTTAAAGCTCATTTCAAATGTATGTAATGAGTTTCTCATTGGAGAAAAAGTGTCTCTAAAAACAGCAGGAAGTATTTGCTCTGCAAGCCAAAACATCAGATATCCATTTAAGGGAAAATCAAGAAGAGTGAATTATTAGAAGCATTTGGATAAGCAAGAAATGTCATCTAAACCATTTCTATTTTGACTCCAAAACATGAATATCTCTAAGCTATCAAGGACACTCATTTATCCACTTATGTTTTAATTTATTCACTTATTTGTGAACCATATACTGAGACTGTCAGTTCAGTTCATTTCAGTCGCTCAGTCGTGTCCAACTCCTTGCGACCCCATGAATTGCAGCACGCCAGGCCTCCCTGTCCATCACCAACTCCCGGAGTTCACTCAGACTCACATCCATCGAGTCAGTGATGCCATCCAGCCATCTCATCCTCTGTCGTCCCCTTCTCCTCTTGCCCCTAGTCCCTCCCAGCATCAAAGTATTTTCCAATGAGTCAACTCTTCACATGAGGTGGCCAAAGTACTGGAGTTTCAGCTTTAGCATCATTCCCTCCAAAGAAATCCCAGGGCTGATCTCCTTCAGAATGGACTGGTTGGATCTCCTTGCAGTCCAAGGGACCCTCAAAAGTCTTCTCCAACACTACAGTTCAAAAGCATCAATTCTTTGGCGCTCAGCCTTCTTCACAGTCCAACTCTCACATCCATACATGACCACAGGAAAAACCAGAGCCTTGACTAGATGGACCTTAGTCAGCAAAGTAATGTCTCTGCTTTTGAATATGCTATCTAGGTTGGTCATAACTTTTCTTCCAAGGAGTAAGCGTCTTTTAATTTCATGGCTGCAGTCACCATCTGCAGTGATTTTGGAGCCCCCCAAAATAAAGTTTGACACTGTTTCCACTGTTTCCCCATCTATTTCCCATGAAGTGATGGGACCGGATGCCATGGTGTTCGTTTTCTGAATATTGAGCTTTAAGCCAACTTTTTCGCTCTCCTCTTTCACTTTCATCAAGAGGCTCTTTAGTTCCTCTTCACTTTCTGCCATAAGGGTGGTGTCATCTGCATATCTGAGGTTATATATCATATACTGTGCCCAAGTGCTAGCCTAGTTGGGGTGGAGTGCAGGGTGGGGGAGACAAATAAATAATGATTAGAAGGAGATCATAAGTTCCATTTAATTTTATGAAATATCCTATTAAACAGTTAGCCTAAATTAATTGCATGATGAAGTAATGACTAATTCATTTAAATGACACATTATACTTTATGCCAATACTGACTTTTTATTATTAGACTTAATGTTTGAGCATATTAAGACACAGAGTAAATTGAGCACAAACCAATATGTTTGCTTGATTTTCTCTATGAAAATTCTGGAAAATCAATTTCATTAATATTTGGAGGATATGTTTGTGATATTCCTATTTCTTTTTTAGTTATTATAATGGTGGAAGGCAATTTTCAATTATTCGCCTTAAATAATTTTAAGTTTAAAATTTAATAATTTTAGACTCCTCCTTGAAATGAGGAGTTTTATCTAACTTAAAATGGGCACTGAATGTAGATTTCTTATCATAAGTTATTCTGTTTTTCACTTTATTCTCTAAATTGGAATTCAGTATTAGATAATTGCACAGTGATTCATTTTTGGTATTCAATTGAAATCACATTGTGAATGGGTTAAGAAAATAAAACTGAAAAGCTTGCATATATTTAAAGGAGAAGAACACTTCCATTGTATGAGGCAATATAGCAAACAAACAAAAGTGAAAAGAAAATTAGTTGTATACAAAAGAATCTAAATTTTCAAAGAGCATAAGAAATACAATTCTCTATTTTTCTATACAAAGGATTATTTTTAAATAATTGAAGAGTATATATTTATTTCATAAAATAATTTTATAGCTTTTCCTCCCACTCAATATTATTTCATCATAGTTAATTGCTCTCATAAGACAAGCCAGTGCATCTGGTGACTGGTCTATCTGTATTTTCATTTCCCTCATTTTTATTGTCCATGGACCAGCTCTGATATATGATTCTAATTTGTTTCTCATATTTGAAGGGTCACAAGGACTTTATATACCTCAAACATATGTAGCTTTTCTCTTCCTCAACATTTTGTTTACTTTTCTGTATGTTATCATTAGTGCTATTATGGAAGCCTGTTTGTTTACATAAATTATTTTTTCCCAATTAAGGAAAACATTCATGAAAAACATATACATTAAAATGGAATGAGAAAGAGAATGCTAAATTTTTATGTTTAACAATGCATTCGTTCCTTAAAATTCGGCACTCGACAGATACTCAAAGAGCAATGTCCAAGGTAGATCTACGGTGAAAATAATTGCAGAGAATCATAATTTAACATTTCAAGATTGTCCAAAGATCTAAGGATTATTAGGATCACAAAAGCACCTTAAATTTGCTAAAGAAAAATTTGCTGACTACCTGAACTAAATATTAAAGCAATAAAAACAAGTTATTGCTGTCCAATTAAATATAAGTCCATATTTATTAATAATTGTTTTCTAGTAGTTACATAATAAAAGAAAGAGACACAATTAAATGTATAAAACATATTTTTTTATCCAAGATATCCCATATGGTATTTGACCACTTAATCCATGTTAAAAACACTTACATTTTACTTTTTAAAAAATTGTCATTAAAATATAATAAACATATCTCTCTACCCATTTAGCACATCTCTATTTGGATCAATTACATTTCAAGTGCCCAATACCTACCATATTGGACAGCACAAATCTAGAACATTATGTAACATGAGAGAAACTCAAAATTTCAAGTAAAAAAACACAACTAAAGATGAAAAATCCAGAAAATATCATTTCCTAGCAAATTGATCTATGAATAGTTCAAATGCATTTTACAAACCATTAGGCATGTGATTGGGCTTCCTTGGTGGTTCAAATGGTAAAGAATCTGCTTACAATGCAGGAGACATGGGTTCAATCTTGGGTTGGGAATATCCCCTGGAAGAGGGCATGACAACCCACTCCAGTGTTCTTGCCCAGAGAATTCCATGGACAGAGGAGTCTGGCAAGTTACAGTCCATGGGGTCGCGAAGAGCTGGACACGACTGAACGACTAACACATTCACATGCACGGGCACATGCTCACTGATTTATGTGTTTTCAAAATTAATGGCAAATTTCAGGAACACAGTTAGCTGACAGGATACAAAAGTATATCTTAGACATATACTATATGTACTAGTCAGGCTGTATTTGAGGATCATTTGTATCAGAATCACTAGGATATGTTGAATTCTAGGCTAAAACCTGATTTTTTTTTTCAGAATTTCTGGACATAGAGTCTAAGAACTTACATATAAAACTTTTTAATATAATCTCTATGAATGTGAATATTTGAAATATGTGACTATATGTTGTATGTGATAGAGCTTAATAATATCTCCAAACACAGTAAGTAAGATTGCTTTACTTAGCTAAAAAAAATAATAACTCATATGTGACACAATTACATAAAGTGTTGTTACATAACAGATCATTTTAATTTTCATAGTCATGTAGGAATTTGGGATTTTATTCTTTATGGGATAAAATGCACAAATTTTAGCACAGGAAAGGGTCATAATTTATGTTGTTAAAAACCACTCTGACTGCTCTGAAAGGGCAAAGTAGAAGCAAAGATATCAGTTAGAAGAACAGGTGTTCAGAAAACATATTCTAAGACTTCAACTAGGTGACAAGGAGGCCATAGGCAAGGAGGGTTATAAAAAGTGGCTTAATTTGGTTATACTTTGAGAACTCATAAGTCTAGATGATAAAATCATACATAGATTGTAAGAGAGAAAAGAAGCAAGTCTGACACCAAGACTGTTGGCCTAGGTTTTGGAGAAGTGGATGTTTGGTTTTTCTACTGAGTAACTATGATTAGAAGCTTAAGACAAGACCAATTCCCTGGTGGCTCAGACAGTAAAGAATCTGCCTGCATTGCAGGAGACCCGGGTTCAATCCCTGGGTCAGGAAGATCCACTGGAGAAGGGCATGGCTACCCACTCTTGTATTCTTGCCTGAGGAACCTGGCAGGGGTTGCAAAGAGTCACACAATAAAGCTACTAGCAAAGACACACACTAACAGACCTTGATTACACATGCAAAGATCCTATTTCCAAAAAAGGTCACATTCATAGGTACACACATTAGGGCTTGAAAATACCTTTGTGTGGAACACAATCCAACCCATATGAAACACAAAACTATCATGTGCATCTTTGCAAAAATCAGCACCAAAGGAAAACCATATGCACAGTGCTGAATATGCCTTCAAGTATGCTCAATGTAATGGCAGAGAATGTCTATTTTGTTTCCCAGATCATTTCATTAGACAAGAATTGTAAGAGTTTCTTTGTTCAGTTTTGTTGTTTTATTTGCTATGATTCATGATAAATCTCTATTTCCCCAAGTCAGAACACTATGAAAGCCCTCCCTTTGTTCTGTAATATAGGAGAGAGTGTGTCAGAAAAACTTCCTAGTGTCATTTTTCCTCCTTTTGTATAAACATATTAACTTTAATAACAGTATTAAAAAGGAAAAAATACAATAAAAGGATGGCAGTGTTTGTCACTGAGGAAGAAAATTACAAACACAATAGCTTGGTAATGTTTTAGAAAATATTTGGATGTTACAATTTAATAAAAGATATAAATATGTCAATGCAAACTATAAGTATGCTATGCAATAATATTTCATAAGAAAAGGAAACCTAATCTTTGTTCCATCATACTAAATATGCAGCTATACTCTGCTTAAGTAGTAAGCTCGTACCTGCTTTAGCTTCTTGTGTGTGACATATTATAGCATTGTTGTAGCAATAGTTGTGTTTTACATGGAGAATCAAAGTTATTAGCAGATAGTTAAAGATAAGCCTGCTCCTATAAAAGTCTAAACTCATGCTAGTAGCAGATAAATAAATAGGCTAAAACTATGCATTCAATTGATAAATATAATTTGGACTTGGAAACCAGAAAATTGCCCTATTTTCTGTCTTTTGGTGACATGATCCAAGATTTTATACTGTCATTCTGTACTGACACTTAGACCGCTGGATTCCAATGCACAGAATGACAAAGGTATTTTTCTTTGTTCTTAAAATTTGAGATATGATCATTCCACTGAACTTTACATTTGTGATTCAAGTTAAAACCTTTCATCAGCTCTTATAACAGAAAAAACTTGATGGCTTAATAGATAAAAGTTCTGACCTTTTCAAGTCCAGAATTTAAGCACTAACCTCTAGTGAAGAATAATCCACATCTCAAATACAAACACATAGCTCCACTCAGTCAGCTTGGTAGTAGAGAAACTCTAAGAAACAGAGCAGATCTAAGTTTTCCAGCTCTCTGACTATGCATTTTTATTCCTTAGACTGAAAAAAGATCAACTGAACTTTTAAACCATACAAACTTTTGCTAAATAGAGAAACTCTGCTCTTGGAAAAGAATTATTTCTCATAGGAATGCAGTCTTTACGTTCAAAACTCCCACCTCAATTTTAATAATGACATAGAACAAATTCTAAGTAACAATTCATAAACTAGCATTTTTAATTGTAATGATATATCAATGTTATAGTTGAGTTAAACCATTCAAATCAAAACTCTCAGGTAAGAATTCCCTTTTCCTCTACCCACTTTGGCTACTTTCTGTGGTAAATTCTGCTATATTAAGATATCTAAAACTCTAAAGTCGAAATCTGTATGTATGAGACAATCTCAAACCAAATATCTCACTTCATAGTTGTAGGAATCACATCTGGATGACACACAGAATTCTGAATTCATTACCTCTAAACAAAACCTACTATTTCTCTGATTCTCTTTTCCCTCTATTTCATAGGGCAACTTTCTAAAAAATATAGGCCAGGAATTTGAGGCTTATTTCCAACTTATATCTTTATACATTCATCTGATGGGATACCAAAACCTTTCTATTCTTCTTCAATTAAAACAATTTTATAGAGCACTTTTAGGCTCACAGTAAAATTGAGGGGAAGATAAAGATTCCCTGTGTACTATCTGCCCCTAAACTATTTCCTCTTCTAGGAGTTTAATAGTTTTGTGTTTTAGAGTTATGATCCATTTTGCATTATTTTGTGTGCCAGTGTTTATAGTCTGTGTCTGGATTCTCCTTTTTTCCCCTTTGGAAGTAGATGTCTATTTTAGCACTATTTGTTAAAAAAGACTACCTTTGCTCCATTGTACTGCCTTCGCTCCTTTGTCAAAGATCAGCTGACTGTATTTATGGGGATCTATTTCTGGCCTCTCTGTTTTGTTCCATTGATCTATCTGTCTCTTATTTTGCCAATACCAAGCTGTCTTGTTATATGGTAGTTTACAGTAAGCCTTGAAGTCAGACAGTGTCAGCCTTGCAACTCTGTCTCCTTCAACATTTTGTTGGCCATTCTGGATCTTTTGCTTCTTTATATAAACTTTAGAATCAGCTTGTCGATATCTGCAAAATAATTTGCTGGAAATTTGATGTCTGTTCCCTATGTGTCATTAGTCCACCTTCTCACCAAGGGAGGGAGGGGATCAACATCACTCTCAGGATGCTATCATATTTCACATAACCCTTACTGCTTTCTTCTTGGGACAAATGACTCTCCTACCTATTGAAGAGAAAAAATGGGGATGGGAATAGGTAAGACCCAGAATCACCACTTCCAGGGCAATTTCTCAACCAGTCACTTACATGGAGACTCATAACTGCTTCTGGTTTCCATTTTTCTGATTTTTGGTCACCACAAAAGCACTCCAGTCTTTAGCAGCAATTCCTCTTCTATAACCTTCTCTTCCTTATTTTAAGCTTCTTTCTTTCATGCAAGAGATCCCCAGATGTTTTGCTCCTGATGTCACTTTTGGGGGACAAAATTTCAGTATATTATTTTTTTCTCCTTGTTTTCTTCTTTCTTCCTTCTTTATTTTTATTATCTTTCTATCACTTCTAGGTATTTAGGAAATTAAGTAAAATATTCATGTGCATAGTTTGCAAATGTGAGTCCAACTTTCCAACACTGTCTTTTCTTATTAAAAACAAAACTAATTCCTGTTGCCAAACTCCAGATGCACAAATTATATTGAAAGAAGAATTATGCTAAAAACTTAGTAACATAATGTTCCCAGGACCTTCATGGTTTACTCTCTAATAACCTTACAGAGTGACTCATGCACAGAGAGTTGGAAATAATTTTTCATTCCCAAACTATTGATATTCTATATTCAATATTTCATCTATCATTCTACTGCTGGCAACTCTCAGTCTTGTACAAATCTTGTTTTCTTGCCTCTTATCACCCAGGTAAAGAAAACATCTCCCTTTAGTGGTTTCCTAAATAGTACAAGTGCAAGGCAACTTTGTGTAAAAGGTCATTACTGAAAATGTGGAAACAATAGAGGGTATTAGCTCCATATAAAGCAGAACTAAAATCCTATTAAATATTTTAACTCTGTATTTATAAATTGTCTTTCTCTGCATCGAGCACTGCTTACTAGCTGGATTCCTTCTGGATGCCCTTCTCACTTCATCTCCATCCTCCTAACTTACCTGATATCCTAGTACTTTCTGAAATCAACTACCTACTCTTTTCATTTAAAAACAAATCCCTATTGTAAGTCATTTGTGGAGAAAGAATGAATTTTCATTACTTTGATTTAAATGGCTACTAATTTCTGGTCTTTTTCATAGTGTTCAGCTACATTTTTCACCTGGTCGCTTAAGATAAATTAAGTATAATACCCCTGAAACAACTGTTGACTTCTCTTGACTTCTGGTTCTGACCTTGCTTTTCAGGGGGAGTGTTGTTGACTTGACATAAGGCATAGAGGTCAGCCAAGATAGCTACGAATGAGTAATCTTGAGGTAAAGGCAAAATCTAAGGGGAAAAACTGAGAATCCTTCTAAAACTAAATGCCTTACTTTGAAAGAGAAAACCAAAATAAAAATCTCAAGAACTAGCAAGAGCTATCACAGAGGGGCAAAAACACACTGTCAGAGTAGAAAGTTATCTCCTTAGGAAAGAAAAGTTTGAAAACAAAAGGTCAAAGGCACACAGAAGCTTGAGACAGGTCTGTTTTCAGAGGTTTGTTTCATGCTAAAGGAAAAAAAAATAATAATTCTCATTGACATTTACGTTTATATGTCCATATACAACTGTATACAAAGTATATATTCAGGAAGTTACAAAGGGGTTAAAAAAATTGACAAACTATAATCCTCCACTTTCCTGGATTCCTTTCTGCTGAGATATTCTCCTCAGGTATCTGTGTTTTTATAATGCCCTCATTTCTCATATGTCTCTAGTATTAAAAGCTGATTACTAATGATACTAAGGTTTATAAGATATAATTTTTGAAACTATGTGAATATTAACATATAACTGCTGTTTTCAAATAAGCAGAGAATAAATCCACATCTTAAGGTTATATACTGTACTCCATATTTGAGAGGAGGTGATTATTTTCACTTATAAAGATATAGTTTTCTATGATGCTAGTGGTCACTCTTTTCCCTTGCCATAAAAATTATTCACTAATTTTCATCTCATGTTAGAATCTTAAAATTCATATTTCCACCTAAGTTAGAGTACATTTACCAAGAAATCTGTGTCTAAGTATCTCACAATTCTATTGTTTAGGGCTTTAAAATGTTTTTTAACATAAAAATTGTATATTTTAAGCTGTATAACATGATGATTTGATACAGACATACATAGTGAAATGATTTCTGTAGTTAAGCTAATTACCATAATTCTTCACATAGTTATCACTTTATTTATTTATTGTGTGTGTGATAAGAGCACCTGAAATCTACTCTTTCTGTAAAGCTCCAGTACTTAATACCATTAATAAATATATTAATATAGTTATAAATAACTATAGTCACCATGCTGTACATTAGCTCTCTAGACTTATTCCTCCAACACAGCAGCAACTGTCTACCTTTTAACTGAAAGCTACCAAACATTGTTTAGAACTTTTAAGAAAAGTTTTACATTCAGAGGGTCAATTCTGTGCTTTGGTTTCTCACATAGATTTGTATATTAATGCCAGAGAAACTATATATTATTTGACAATTTAGAAAGGCAGAACAAAATCAGAAATGTGTCCTTATTCCATTTACGCCAGGAATGAGGAGAAAGTAGGAAATGAATGGGATATGTTTCTCAAGAAAACAGCCTAGAAATGGCTTGTTCCAGCTGAGAGGGTATCTTTGGTCAGCCTCTCTGAATAATACCCCTGTCCTGGGGACTTAGTGGAGAACAGAAATTGTTATCTAGTCAAATCCCCTAAAAGTAGGATTTCAGCAACCTAAAAATAATTTTGAAGTACAGCTCTGACAGTAATCATGCCATTAAATTATACAAAATTATAGCCTAAAGATGAATTGCAGGAATTAAGACTTTCTATCAGGTTACCATTTCAACATAAGACCCAGCACTTTCCATTTGGGAGAGGGAGATTAGAAAGACCAACGCTCAGGGTCTATGGGGAGTAGGAAATGGCAACCCACTCCAGTATTCTTGCTTGGAGAATCCCAGGGACAGAGGAGCCTGGTGGGCTGCCATCTATGTGGTCACACAGAGTCAGACATGACTGAAGTGACTTAGCATGCATGCATGCAGGGTCTATGGAATACAGAGTTGGGGGTGAGGACTTGGCAGAGTCTCCACTTTCCAGAAAATCAGTGGCCAAAAAGCTTCTGACTTTTGGTAATTCTCGCTATTGACACCATTATGTTAAATCTGTTTCTTTCATCAACTTGTGCTTGCTCAGTCACTTTAGTTGTGTCTGACTCTTTGCAACCCCATGGACTATAGCCTGTCAGGTTCCTCTGTCCATGAGAGTCACCAAGCAAGAATACTGGAGTGGGTTACCACTTCCTTTTCCAGGGGATCTTCCTGACCAAGGGATCGAACCCATGTCTCCTGCATCTCCTGCATTGCAGGGTTGTTTTTTTTTTGTTTTTTTTTGTTTGTTTGTTTGTTTGTTTTTTTACCACTGAGCTACTGGGGAAGCCCTATACATCAGCTTGGTCCTTGAGATAAAAAGTTCTTTTGTCATCACACTTGGATAGTTCTGACCAGTCCCTCCACTTCCACATCTGTGGTTCAAATCAGTCTTTTGCCTCTCACCTTTGTTATTTCTGATGTTATTTTCATTTGGATATCAGCAGAATACTAGGGTGTTTTATGAACCACTTACTAAATTTAGATATTGGATTGGCTAAAGGTTCCTTTGGATTTTTCCACAAGATGTTAAACTTATTCAAATATATAGGTAAATAAAAACAAATACAAGATCTTTTCCAAATTTACAGAAATCACCAAACAGTTGAAAGAATATAAGGTTGCTGAACTTGAGCAATTCTTCAGTTCTACTTTTCTACTCTAAGATTATTGGTTCTGGGTAAACTGACTAGAGAAGTATCCATTTCATCACTGCATAGGTTATATATCTGTGTAGTGCCTCATTCACCTCTATGCTCTCTGTTTTTCAGTAACAAACCAAGTCTAAGAAAACCCCTGGTTCCAGTGCAGTTATTGCCATTTCAGCGATAAGGAATAAAGTTTTAAATCTCAGAATGAGCTCCTTACACATGTGAAATGTCCTTTGCTGGCTCTCTCTTATATTTTTAGCCACAGCATTTCTCTTACTTTTTCTCTGTTGTACTATGACTCAGTCTCCACTTCCCAGAATGGGTCTTACATTTGCATTGGATGGGGAAGGATTGTAGGGAAGAGTTGAGTTCTTGTCTAGTTTCACTGAAAGTAGCACTGGATTTCTGTTCTTCTGGGGTCATCAGGCTGGGAGTCTGATTTCATTATTTTATTTTATTTCTTTTTCTTTTTTTTAGTTTTTTATTTTTTAAATTTTAAAATCTTTAATTCTTACATGCGTTCCCAAACATGAACCCCCCTCCCACCTCCCTCCCCACAACATTTCTCTGGGTCATCCCCATGCACCAGCCCCAAGCATGCTGCACCCTGCATCAGACATAGACTGGCGATTCAATTCTTACATGATAGTATACATGTTAGAATGCCATTCTCCCAAATCATCCCACCCTCTCCCTCTCCCTCTGAGTCCAAAAGTCCATTATACACATCTGTGTCTTTTTTCCTGTCTTGCATACAAGGTCGTCATTGCCATCTTCCTAAATTCCATATATATGTGTTAGTATACTGTATTGGTGTTTTTCTTTCTGGCTTACTTCACTCTGTATAATTGGCTCCAGTTTCATCCATCTCATCAGAACTGATTCAAATGAGTTCTTTTTGACGGCTGAGTAATACTCCATTGTGTATATGTACCACAGCTTTCTTACCCATTCATCTGCTGATGGACATCTAGGTTGTTTCCATGTCCTGGCTATTATAAACAGTGCGGCGATGAACATTGGGCTACACGTGTCTCTTTCAATTCTGGTTTCCTCGGTGTGTATGCCCAGCAGTGGGATTGCTGGGTCATAAGGTAGTTTATTTGCAATTTTTTAAGGAATCTCCACACTGTTCTCCAAAGTGGCTGTACTAGTTTGCATTCCCACCAACAGTGTAGGAGGGTTCCCTTTTCTCCACACCCTCTCCAGCATTTATTGCTTGCAGATTTTTGGATCGCAGCCATTCTGACTGGTGTGAAGTGGTACCTCATTGTGGTTTTGATTTGCATTTCTCTAATAATGAGTGATGTTGAGAATCTTTTCATGTGTTTGTTAGCCATCTGTATGTCTTCTTTGGAGAAATGTCTATTTAGTTCTTTGGCCCATTTTTTGATTGGGTCGTTTATTTTTCTGGAATTGAGCTGCATAAGTTGCTTGTATATTTTTGAGATTAGTTGTTTGTCAGTTGCTTCATTTGCTATTATTTTCTCCCATTCAGAAGGCTGTCTTTTCACCTTGCTTATATTTTCCTTTGTTGTGCAGAAGCTTTTAATTTTAATGAGATCCCATTTGTTTATTTTTGCTTTTATTTCCAGAATTCTGGGAGGTGGATCATAGAGGATCCTGCTGTGATTTATGTCTGAGAGTGTTTTGCCTATGTTCTCCTCTAGGAATTTTATAGTTTCTGAATACTTGTTTTCTTCCTGAAATTCCATACAAATGTCTGCTCCATTCATAACTTTCTTTCTTGCTTTCAGTACAGTTCTCTCTCTCTCTCTCTCTCTATATATATATATATATATGTATATATATATATATCTTTAAACATATGCACTCAGTAAATCATGCTTTTCTCTTTCCTTTAATAAAAAAAATCAATGTTGAAAATAAAGAGTAAAAGTTATCTGAGTGTAGCATCTGTATTAAGACTTTGATTCATCTGTCAGTAGCAGAACCTTACAATAGTAATAATTTAAATAAGAAGGCGATTTCTTTTTCTCTTATGTAAACAAAGTGTAGGGTTGGTATATCTAACCCATGATCAGCAGGGTTCAGGTATTTTTTGGTACTTTGTCATTTTTAGTAAGTGATGTTCTTTGTAATTGTTAGGCTATTGTCCAGATATAAAGCTGACATTCCAGGCAGCTGACTGCCCCTCTTTTAATAGTAACTAACATTAAATTTGTATTATTTCATTAAATAATGATGAGAAGATAGGTATTAAGTAACTATATCTGCAAGCATCCGTTTACCGGCTCTACTCTTCGTTTGTGAATTGATACAGAATTCCTACCACATATTTTATAAAGAAGCATGGAAATCTCCTGAAACTTCACATTAAAAATGTTTCTCAGGAACCAAATAAAATTTTGCACAGAAAATATATCATGGTGATTAAGAATAGGACCTAAGGGACCAGATGACTGAATTTGAATTCAAGTTCTAACCTGCATCACAGTTCAGAGAGACTGTGATCCAGTCATTTAACCTCAGTGTGCAGTTGTTTTCTCGTATATCCAATAGATGTAATACTAATGTTATCTATCTCATATATGAGAAATATAAAATAAATCATGCGAAACACTCAGACTGGCTCCTGGAACTTATAATCCCTTAATAAGTGCCACGTAATTTGTAATTATTTAAATATATCTCTTTGCTTCTGATTTTTAGAGTTTTCAGGAAAATTTAAGTACTCTTTTGAAATGCACGCAGTTATAGCTGATGTGAAGCTCAACTTGAAAACATGTTTACTTCTCCTCAAGAAATAAATTATTCAAAACATAGTTACAAACACCACACAGAAAAATGAAAAATAGAAACTTCTTATCTCTGAACAGCAAAGAACCCTGATGGTTAAGGCATGACAACATTTCCTATATAAATTAGAGTTCAGAAGAACATACCATATTTCTGTGCAAATCCTCTCTATGAGGCAAAGTCTGACATGAAAGGTATCGTTTTAGAGTTTCACTTTTCCTCCAGTAAAATCATTTAATACATTTTTGCTCACAGCTATCCAATGAAGAAAGCATTATTTATTTAGATAAAATATTCTTCATCCTGTATCAGAAAAATGAGTTTACTTGGAAATAGGTGAAGACATTTGTTTTCCCTAGGGAATTATGCATATACATAACTAAAATTGGGTAGCATCTTGCTATGCATCATTTTCTACTTTTTCTCCTTCTGACATTTTTATTTGTGTCTCCATGTCGTTTTCACTCTGTTATTCTTAGCTTTAATTCCTACTGTCTCTCTCATTCTCATTATCTCAGTCTCTCTGTAATTATTAGGATTTTAAACATTTAAAGTTTATTCACTGATGTTATTGGCATTCTGTTGCAGATAATTTTTTTTTTTCTGTGAAGGTTGTCTTGGATATTTTAGGATATTTAGGAACATCCCTAAAATCTACTCACTAGAATTGTGTCATATCCCTACTCTTCAAATTGTGAGTGTCAAAATAAGGCCGCCAGGAATCACCAAGTATCCCCTGGGGGCAAAATCACCCCTGGTTGAGAACCACGGATTTAGCATCACTTCCATTTGTATTCTTCTCTTTCTTGATTTATTTGGCTTTTGTCCTATTTTACTTTGTGCTCTTACCTGAATTTTTTCTTCTTGGAATTTGCACTGCAATACTACACTTGACACTACACTTGATCTTAGACAAAAGGCCACATGACCTGCCTCTTGAGAAACCTGTATGCACCTCAGGAAGCAACAGTTATAACTGGACATGGAACAAACTGGTTCCAAATAGGAAAAGGAGTACGTCAAGGCTGTATATTGTCACCCTGCTTATTTAACTTCTACGCAGAATGCATCATGAGAAACACTGGGCTGGAAGAAGCACGGGCTGGAAGAAGCACAACCTGGAATCAAGATTGCAGGGAGAAATATCCATAACCTCAGATATGCAGATGACACCACCCTTATGGCAGAAAGTAAAGAGGAACTAAAAAGCCTCTTGATCAAAGTAAAAGAGGAGAGTGAAAAAGTTGGCTTAAAGCTCAACATTCAGAAAACGAAGATCATGGCATCTGGTCCCATCACTTCATACAAATAGATGGGGAAACAGTGGAAACAGTGTCAGACTTTATTTTGGGGGGCTCCAAAATCATTGCAGATGGTGACTGCAGCCAGGAAATTAAAAGATGCTTACTCCTTTGAAGGAAAGTTATGACCAACCTAGATAGCATATTCAAAAGCAGAGACATTACTTTGCCAACAAAAGTCCATCTAGTCAAGGCTATGGTTTTTCCAGTGGTCATGTATGGATGTGAGAGTTGGACTGTAAAGAAAGCTGAGCACTGAAGAATTGATGCTTTTGAACTGTGGTGTTGGAGAAGACTCTTGAGTGTCCCTTGGACTGCAAGGAGATCCCACCAGTCCATTCTAAAGGAGATCAGTCCTGGGTGTTCTTTGATGCTAAAGCTGAAACTCCAGTACTTCGGCCACCTCATGCTAAGAGTTGACTCAACGGAAAAGATTCTGATGCTGGGAGGGATTGGGGGCAGGAGGAGAAGGGTATGACTGAGGATAAGATGGCTGGATGGCATCACCAACTCAATGGACATGAGACTGACTGAACTCCGAAAGTTGGTGATGGACAGGGAGGCCTGGCATGCTGCAATTCATGGGGTCGCAAAGAGTTGGACACGTCTGAGTGACTGAACTGGACTGAACTTTGCACTGCAATACAGGGCTGTGGGTGTGGTGAAGAACATGGAAATGGCCTTCAGGACATCTAGATTTGGGTTTCTATACCTGACTTAGGAAATCTGACCTTGGACAATGCAAGTATCCAACTTATTCCTGCATTTTGTTGTGTAGTGATTTGATGTGATCCCAAATCTGCTTGGTTATGACATAAATAAACTTGTTTTTATAGGTAAAGTTGTGTTTGATGTAAAAGTGAAATTGTTGTATCAAGATGTCCACACTGACATCTGACATTTGTGATTGCTGGATGGAGGAGCCTGGTAGGCTGCAGACCATGGGGTCACTAAGAGTCAGACACAACTGAGCGACTTCACTTTCTCTTTTCACTTTCATGCATTGGAGAAGGAAATGGCAACATACTCCAGTGTTCTTGCCTGAAGAATCCCAGGGATGGTGGAGCCTGGTAGGCTGCTGTCTGTGGGGTTGCACAGAGTCAGACACGACTGAAGCGACTTAGCAGCAGCAGCAGCTAGGAGGCTGAGAGGTGCCACTGGGGGCTTGTTAATAAGAACACATGGAGAAGCGACTATGCGGAGGAGACATTTAGACTATAAAATCCAAGTTTGTGAAGACAAACCTGGAGCGCAGGATCTGAGCAAGGTGACTCTTTCCTAATCTAAATAGCTCTACAAAGACTCTGGGGCAATAGTTCCTGCTATGTGTGTTAGTCGCTCAGTCGTGCCCGACTCTTTGCGACCCCATGGACTGCAATCCATCAGGTTCCTCTGTCCATGAGATTTTCCAGGCAAGGATACTGGAGTGGGTTGCCATTTCCTTCTCCAGGGGATCTTCCCAACCCAGGGATCAAACCTGGGTCTCCTGCACTGCAGGCAGATTCTTTACCGACTGAGCTACATGCAGTGGTAAAAAACCATGCAGTAACCCCAGAGATCATTTTATTGGTCAATCCTAGTGTCTTTGTCTCCTACCAACACACTCTAGCAACAAGGAACTTTCTCCTTTGCTCCAGCGACTGGACTGTCAGCTCTTGATTGGCTAAGCTGACTCTCCCAACTGATAAAGCCATACCCCACAACTACATTTGGACTTTATTCCTTTTATTTGCCCTTTCCTTGAACAATAGTGTAACTTATCTATCAATTGGTTTAAGTTATGTTATTTTGTATTAGCTTATTAAGAGATATTATTCTGTATGCTATTATCTTATGAAATTATTATAATTCCTACAGTGTATCTGTTTTAAATAAAATATTGGCAAAAATAATCTTATTCTCTGAGCATAATTTGCCCCCAAAGAAAACAAATTTCCTCAACCATAAAATAGAAATGTTAGATTAGCTGATGTCTCAGATGTCTCAGACTTTAGAAAACTTAAATGGATGCAAATTATTTCTAGGGAAAGACTTTAATACTATTCTTTTTTTTTTTTTCTTTTCTTGTTGTCTGTTTAATTTTACTACAACTCTGTTTTGTTCCTTTCCTTTTACTTTAACATTTTATTCATGGCTTTGTCACACTTTTTTTTCTAAAATGAACATAAGCTTATATTATAATATAGATTATATATAATATATATATTTTTAGATCATTATTTTTGTATATCACTCCATTCTTTTCTGATTCTTCTAGCTTATTATAAGAATGCAGTTTTCAGAATAAATGTACAAAATATTAAAGTGAGTCACAATCCGATAATTATTTTCTATTGTTAAGGGAAGAATTAATTGGTCAAATTGAGATAAAGTTCAGTATGTAAATATAGGATTATTCTCTACATTATTTTGCATTTTAAATAAAATAAGATACTGTCACTGTTCTGGAAACTTTTTAAACTTGAAAGTGAAATGAAGAAAATATTTTAAAAACTGTTCTACAATGCCTAAAATTGACAGTAAAATTATCAAAATAATCTATGACTATTTGAAATGGATATTATGTCAACTATGTTTAACTTCACTCAAAGAATATATTGTGAGCAAAATTACTAACTAATGATAGCAGTACATATTTAATAGTAAATAGAAACATACACGTATTGGAGAGTAAGGAGCTATGTTTTTCTTTTGCTAAGAGTGCCTAATAAACTTTTTAAAGACTGTTAGTCTAAAATATTTGTTGAATGAGATGAATCAGTGAAGTTAAAACACATCCTCACACCAACACAAAAGTAAACTCAAAATGATTTAAAGACTTAAATATTATATGACACCATAAAACTCTTTGAAGTGAACATGAGCAAAACGTTCTCTGACATAAATTCTATAATATTTTCTTAGGTCAGTCTCTCAAAGCAATAGAGGTAAAAGCAAAAAAAGAAATAGTTGGGACCTAATCAAACTTACAAGCTTTTGTACAGCAAAGGAAACCATAAACTAATGAAAAGATAACATATGAACTTGGAGAAAATACTTGCAAATGATATGACAGACAAGCACTTAATTTACAAAATATACAAACAGCTCATACAACTTAAGAGCAAAAAAAAAAAGAAAAATGAGCAAAAGACCTAAACAGACATTTCTCCTAAAAGGGAACCCTCCTACTTTGTAGGAATATAAGTTGTAAGCTGGTACAGCCACTATGGAAAACAGTATCGAGGTTCCTAAAAAACTAAAACTAGAGCTGCTCCTTCAATCTCACTCCTGCACATATATTCATAGAAAACTCTAATTCAAAAAGATACACGTACCCCAATGTTAATAGAAGCACTATTTACAACAGTCAAGACATGGAAACAACCTAAATGACCATCAACAGATTAATGGGTAAAGAAGATGTGGAACATATATACACAGTGGAATATTACTCAGGTATGAAAAATAATAAAATGATGCCATTTGCAGCAACATGGATGGACGTAGATATCATCACATTAAGTGAAGTCAGGAAGAGAAAGACAAATACCATATATCACTTATATTTTCAATCTAAAATATGACACAAATGAACTTACATATGAAACAGAAACAGACTCACAGACATAGAGGACAGATCTGTGGTTGCCATGGGGGAGGGGGAGAGAGGGAGGCATGGATTGGGAGTTTGAGATTAATAGATACAAACTGTCATATATAGAATGCATAAGCAATAAGGCCCTACTGTATAGCACAGGGAACTATATTAGATATCCTATGATAATCCATTCTTTTTGCTTTTTTGCACTTCTTTTCCATGGTCTTGATACCTGTCTCCTGTACAATGTCACGAACCTCATTCCATAGTTCATCAGGCACTCTATCTATCAGATCTAGGCCCTTAGATCTGTTTCTCACTTCCACTGTATAATCATATATGCAGGTCAGGAAACAACAAAACTTGATATGGAACAACAGACTGGTTTCAAATAGGAAAAGGAGTACATTAAGGCTGTATATTGTCACCCTGCTTATTTAACTTATATGCAGAGTACACCATGAGAAATGCTGGCCTGGAAGAAATACAAGCTGGAATCAAGATTGCCGGGAGAAATATCAATCACCTCAGATATGCAGATGACACCACCCTTATGGCAGAAAGTGAAGAGGAATTAAAAAGCCTCTTGATGAAAGTGAAAGTGGAGAGTGAAAAAGTTGGCTTAAAGCTCAACATTCAGAAAATGAAGATCATGGCATCCGGTCCCATCACTTCATGGGAAATAGATGGGGAAACAGTGGAAACAGTGTCAGACTTTGTTTTTCACCATCACTGCAGATGGTGACTGCAGCCATGAAATTAAAAGACACTTGCTCCTTGGAAGAAAAATTATGACCAACCTAGATAGCATATTCAAAAGCAGAGACATTACTTTTCCAACTAAGGTCCGTCTAGTCAAGGCTATAGTTTTTCCTGTGGTCATGTATGGATGTGAGAATTGGACTGTGAAGAAAGCTGAGCACTGAAGAATTGATGCTTTTGAACTGTGGTATTGGAGAAGGCTCTTGGGAGTCCCTTGGACTGCAAGGAGATCCAACCAGTCCATTCTGAAGATCAGCCCTGGGATTTCTTTGGAGGGAATGATGCTCAAGCTGAAACTCCAGTACTTTGGCCACCTCATGCGAAGAGCTGACTCATTGGAAAAGACTCTGATGCTGGGAGGGATTGGGGGCAGGAGGAGAAGGGGACGACCGAGAATCAGATGGCTGGATGGCATCACAGATTCGATGGACGTGAGTCTGAGTGAACTCCGGGAGTTGGTGATGGACAGGGAGGCCTGGCGTGCTGCGATTCATGGGGTCACAAAGAGTCGGACACGACTGAGTGACTGAACTGAATTGAACTGATGATAATCCATAATGGAAAAAAAGATAGATAAGAGTATGAATCACTTTGCTGTACAGTAGAAAATAACACAACATTGTAAATCAACTGCACTTCAGTAAAATAAATTTAAATCATTTAAAAATCTTTGTTAAACTGATAAGTGAATGTGAAGTTGCTCAGTTGTGTCCGACTCTTTGCGACCCCATGGATTGAAGCCTAAGAGGCTCCTCTGTCCATGGGATTTTCCAGGCGATACTGGAGTGGGTTGCCATTTCCTTCTCCAAGAGATCTTCCTGATCCAGGGATCAAACCTGGGTCTCCCCCATTGTAGGCAGAGGCTTTACTGTCTGAGCCACTAGGGAAGTCACCAAATGATAAGTAGTTGGGCTGAAAAAATCAGTGCAGTCCAAGCATAGAACAGTAAGGAATGTTGAACCACTAAAGTTTTTGGAACAGGAACATGACATGCTTAGAAAAAGAATTTAGGACTCATATTCAGTATGAATTTATGCAGGGAAAACGCTGACTGGTGAGAAGTTCATTCATCTTGGCTCAACTTTTATACCTATTTTAGGGTGCCAAATACCTGTGTTTTGTATTATGGTATTTTGTATGCTTGTCATGATTAAATTCAATGTGTCCTTGAAGTCTTCCTCTCTGAATTCTCAATATCTTAGGAAATGAAAGGTGTAAAGTATTTGCTGGATGAGCAAAGGGACAAATGATTGCAACAATCTAGGTATTCTGAAGGCAATCAACTTGATCTGTGATATGCCAGGATTTAGTTCAACAAAATTTGTTTCAACCCATTTTAACATTTTATTTCTTCATTTAAAACAATTAAGATAACAAAAACAATAATAATTGCTTGATCATATGATCACATGTAAAAACAAATAGAAAATCTATTAGCAATAATAGGGATAATAGAAAATAATTGTTTTGCCATAGAAGGATCTTATTGATTCAGTGCTATGACATACGTAAAACAATTAGAATAGTACCTATCAGAATGCATCTTCAATTTACGCTATTTCCCTCTCTGAACATAGATCTCTAGAAACCAGCTTTTGGTCTCTGTTACCTAACCTAACATCTAAAGATCTTTGTGAATTTTCCTTATGTACACAGGTATGGGATAAATATAGAAGTCGGTAAAGTATAATGTATTTTCCAAAAATGTTCATCGTGTGATGAGGAAGAGTATTACACCTGATCTGTATACCAGTCAAACTCTAGAATAGTGATGAAAGCTCTATAGATTATTCTAAACTGTAATCTGTTTTGGAGTGAAGAGAAGCCATCCATAGGAAAAGCAGAATTCACTACCACTCCAGATATCAAACTCCTTTAGGGAACACGAAACCTGAGAGCTTGTGATGCCAACTCTAAACCATAGGCTACAGAATCGCTTAGTTACTAATGCATATAAAATTGAAGAGAAAGTCAACATATAATATATAAATAGTAAAATAGCTTTACCATTTAGATAGAGAAATGTTTAATCTTTTGGGTAAGCTGCTACTTAATTTTACTCGAGTTTAAAATTAAGCAGAATCTCTGAAGTGCGACAAATGCATCTACATTAAAATAGGGACTTTTGACAAATGTACACAGCTTCTCAAACATTTTCTCCTGAGATGTATATACATTCAATCCATTTATCTGTCCTAGGCGTAATAGGTAAGGTATATTCTAAGCTAAAAGGAGGAGGAGAAGGAAAGGGAGAAGAAAGGGGAAACAGGAAGAGGATGAGAAGAAAAGAGGAAAGCACAGATTATAAAGTTTTTATAATTTAGTTTCTTTTCTCATGCAAGATAGCTGTGTTTATATAGGTCTGTAAAAATATCACTTTTTTCTTTCTTTCTTTTCACTTTTCCCCCCCCTTAAGTACCATTATTTTGTTTTCCTTTGTTTCTGATTTATAGAGAAATCAGTTGACTGATTTGTTACACAAAGAATTTGAAAGAGTCTTACAGTTTGTTATTTGACAAAAGATATGCTAGAATTTCTCTACAAGTGGTTATCTTTTTTGTTCATTTGTGCTTCCTGTCTATGAATTTAACAAGACTTGTTGATGATAAAAATCTCACCATGTTAAGATTAGATAGAAACCTCAGAGTACAAAGAGATTTCAATACAAAGGTCAAAGAAAGAATAAATTAAAGCTATTCATTTTTAAAATGCTAAATGAAATATTCAATAGGAACATCTTATACCTGTACACAAAGTGAAGAATTCTTCTAAATCATGATTTTTTCTGAAATTACAACATTATGACATTTGTCTTGGAAGGCTGTTTTTCTGCATTTATAAAGTGGAATAAAGCAATCTAGGTTACATAAATAAGAAAATAAATTATTCTGATTATGAACCTTGTTGTCTTTTTGATTGAGGTAAAAAATGTCTGATCAGTATGGTATGGTAATTTCAGCTGATAAGTTTTCAGAGACAATGCTGAATTTACTTACTTGAAATATAATGTAGAGTTTGGAACACTGGACAGCATTTCAGGATAATCTGCTGGACTGATTTTAGGTTGCTTTTGAAAAGAAATCAGATGCTAATCATAATAGAAAAATGTATAAAAGAAATGTATAAATAAAATATTTTAACTCCACTTTTAGACAACTTTTAACTTTATTACTCTTTATCTTAAATAGTGAATATTCTGGTGTAAAAGAATATTCAGAATAAAATATTGCAGTCAACTGATTTAAACTTGAAAGTACGAAAACCTGATGTTATTAAAAGTTAGATTCCAAATATATTTAAAATACAATCTAATTAAATTTGGTAAATATTTAAAGATTGACTAATTCCTTTAGTATGCTAATTTATTCACAATATTTACTGAGCAAATACTATTGCCAGTCACTGTTCTTGTCAAAGGAGTATAGCACTATGTGAAACAGACATACAACATGTTCTCATGTACTTATGAGACAATAATCCAATATGTACACACTTTGTTGGGTTACAAGAACAATGCAAATAAATGAAGAGGGATATGAGTTGCAAAGAGTCACAAATGACTGAGCGCATGTTTGATTTTTATGGGGAGCAGGAAATGATGAGGCAATGCTGGGTTTTACCCATCTAGGTGAACTAGTTAAGCCTGATTATGGTCTAATAAAGTTATACTTGGGGAGAAACCTAATGCACGTGAAGCGGGGATATTTAGGAAAGAAATATGGATATTCAGGAAAGAACATTACAGGTTGAAGGAACAGCAAGTGCAAAGACCCTGTATGATGTGTTACAAAAATGCTGAAGAGGCCAGTTCCATTGTAGCACACTGACTGGGGGAAAATTTTCTAGGAGACAATATTGCAGAGGGCCAGGCTGAATGCTTGGGACTATGTAGGAGTTTTAGCTTTTACTCTGAGAAATATGGAAGTGCTTTAGAAGATCTTGGCAGAGCTGTAACCTGATCTGACTTCATAAAAAAAAATGATATCTCTACCTTTGTGTAGAGAATACCTGATAAGATGCCTCAAGTGAAAGAAGCGAGGCCAGTTGGAAGCTGTTGCAACAATCCACTGAGAAGTATTATTTGCATAGTCTAGGGTGATAGTGCAAAGTGGTGAGAAGTCTAACTAGATGTGTAAGGAAGAGATTATAGAATTTGCTGATGGATGTGAGGAAGTTCTGAGGGAAAAGGAGTTTAATAATGAACTCACAACTTTTCTTTTCTAAACAGTAGGAAAAAAAATTTCCTGTCATCAAGTTGAAGAAGACTGGAAAAGGATCAGGAAAGAGAGAAGGAGTACTCTGAAGCTAAGTTTTCTTCACTAAAAGTTGGAGATACTTGTTTTTGGTCAGTCACTAAGCAGTGTCGATTTTTTGTGACTCCATGGACTGCAGCATGCCAGGCTTCCCTGTCCTTCGCTATCTCCTGGAGTTTGCTCAAACCCATGTCAATTGATTTGGTGATGCCATCTAACCATCTCATTCTGTCTAACCGTTGCTCCCTTCTCCTCCTGCCCTCAATCTTTCCCAGCATCTGGGTCTTTTCCAGTGAGTCAGCTCTTTGCAGCAGGTGGCCAAAGTATTGCAGCTTCAGCTTCAGCATCAGTCTTTCCAGTGAATATTCAGGGTTGATTTCCTTTAGTTTGCCAATGTGTAAATGGAAAGGCAAATTCACATTTGTGTAATTCAGGGAAGAAATCTCTGCTGCTGCTGCTGCTGCTGCTAAGTTGCTTCAGTCGTGTCCGACTCTGTGCAACCCCATAGACAGCAGCCTACCAGGCTCCTCCATCCATGGGATTTTCCAGGCAAGAGTACTGCAGTGGGGTGCCATTGCCTTTTCCGAAGAAATCTCTAATGGAAGTCTAAAACAGAAATCTCAAATAAAAGTGATTTTTAGAGGCATGATCTTTGACTCTCAAAATGAGAAGAATATCTTACCTACTATGATCCTGTCTTCATTTAAAATTTGGCATTTTTTATGCCATGGAATTTTCTGCATTAATTTTGACATCATAACTGCAAAAAATAAAAAATAAAATGCAGTTGACCCTTGAATAACTGAGGGGTTATAGATGCCAACTCTTCTCACAATAAAAAATCCACTTATAACTTCACAATCTGTCCTCCATATCAGCAGTTCCACATCCAGAGACAACCAGTCCCAGAATGCATAGTACTGAAGTACATATTTACCGAAAACAATTGAATATAAGTAGACCCATGCAGTTCGAACCCGTGTTGTTCAAGGGTCAACTGTACAGCATGAAAGTATTCATCCTGTTACCTGGGCTTTTGGTTCGCCTTTAAATTTGGTACTTGAGGTGAGTGTCTCATCAGTCTCACCCTAGTTCAGCCCATCTTACTCTCTTTGTTATAAACTTTCACATCATTGCTGTTGTTCAGTCCCTAAGTCATGTTGGACTCTTTGTGACTCTACAGACTGCACCATACCAGGCTCCTCTGACCCCCACTATCTCCAGGAATTTGCTCATATTCATGTCCATTTTGTTGGTGATGCTATCTCACCATCTCATCCTTGGCAGCCCCCTTCTCCTTTTGCCTTCAATCTTTCCCAGCATCAGTCCTTTCCTCAGTCTTTGAAGAATGTAATACCTGACTGGTTATTTCTTTCAACATTAATTTTGTCATAATCCTCAGAGATTTATCCTCATAAATGATTTGTTTACTATTCTGACATTTCAGTGTCTTGATCTTTTCTCCTCCAATGATCTTTTTCTCCACTCTGACTCAGTTGGATTTCTAATATCATCCTCTAGTATGATAATGATATATTTCTATCATATTCTAGATTTTATCATTGTTGATCATTTTGACACTTCCATAATCGCAATCTTAAGCATCTCTATCTCTGATCTATATTTTTTACACAATACTATTGACTCAACCACTACAATTTTAACCCAATCAAGACATGATATATTCATCTTACCATCTCGTCACCATCCTAACCCACTCTCACTTACCTTATTGCCCTCTTTATCCAGCATAAATTCCTCAAACTTACTGCTGCTTCTACCTGAAGTCTCTCTCATTTCTTTTTTCAAGTCTTCGTTAACATGTACTTTTCTCCATGAAACTTTCCTTTGTTACCCAAATAAAATTACCACAGCTCCTTCATAGTATTTCCTCTCCAATTTTTCATAGCACTATTCTTCATATGATATTCTATATGTTTTAGTTGTTTATTTAATAATCTATTAAATACATTTCTTATAAGTGGTATAAATTCACGAAGCACGGACTTTGTTCATTTGTAGCTATATTGTTGCATAGAAAAAGTGCTCAGTGCACATTTGTTGAAATAATGAATGAGCAGAAGAACAGGTATTATCCCCATCGCCTTCAAGGATGACAAAAAAAAAAAAAAAGAACACACAATACCAGAGAACCAGTGAAAGTATAGGAAGGGGGTTGAGAAAGGAGAGGCAAAGGATTCCTTCACTCTCCAGATCATGAAGATGGAGAGAAACCATCAAAGGAGATGAAGAAGGAGCATAATAAACAGGGCATGAAGGAAACTGCATTTCACTGAATACCGTGAAAGAAGAAACAATTCCAGGAGCGTGTTCAAGAAGGAACACTGGATCCGATGCTGCTGAAAGGTCTTCCTCAATAAACATGGAAAGATTTGGAGGGGAGAATGTATAGACAGTAATCATTAGGCATTTTTTTTAAAGAGTCTAGCTATAAAGAGAAAAGGGTCAGAGCTGTTATGGATAAAAGATTGAGAGAGGAGTTTTAACCGTATTTAAACTTTAATAGTAAACTAACATATAGATTCCATTGCTTAAACATATGACTAAAATTCATAACATCTCAAAAAGTGTGCTTTCTTAAAACTGTAGATCATTTTCAATAAATCTTTCCTCTTACAGCAGGAGTGCACTGATAATTATCACTTTAACCTAAAGTGATAAAATGATGGAATAACCATTTTTACCTGTTTGTCTAGCTTCTCATAATTTTTCAGTGATGGTTATGAAACTGACTTACTTAAAATATTCAGTTGGCTTTTTATCTTTTAGAATCAAGTCCAAACTTGATATGCTGCTAAGTCACTTCAGTCGTGTCCGACTCTGTGCGACCCCATAGATGGCAGCCCACCAGGCTCCCCCATCCCTAGGATTCTCCAGGAAAGAACACTGGAGTGGGTTGCCATTTCCTTCTCCAGTGCATGAAAGTGAAAAGTGAAAGTGAAGTCGCTCAGTCATGTCCGACTCTTAGCGACCCCATGGACTGCAGCCCACCAGGCTCCTCCGTCCATGGGATTTTCCAGGCAAGAGTACTGGAGTGGGTTGCCATTGCCTTCTCTGAAACTTGATATATGTATACATATATATGTACATACACACACACACACACACATACACACACACACACACACTCCTTTAAAACATAAGACCCAATCAAAGGTTTGATCCCATTGTTAGAGTCCCTCTGACATAAGCTATATCTATTTTAAGCTTTCTTTCATTAAAAAATTAAGATATCTTTATAGGTGATATGTGTTCTGCTGTCTTTGAATCCCTAGGGTATGGAATATCCTCTGGCATATTGTAGACAACACATAATGTTTGGTAGATGAATACGTATATTAATGTATGAGCGGATTTACTCACTTTCTACCAGGGTTTGGAATAGGTCCACTCATTCTTTAGGAACCAAATTAGCTATATCTCACACTATTACAGTAAAACCCCTATGTTACTACAGAATATTACATTTTTGCTGGAGTGACAGTATAATAAGTTGGTATTACATGGACTGAGAGAATGATTATTACATAATTGCAAGAAAAGTTTTGAGTGAATTCTAAATATGGGCTTCAAAGTCATTCAGACATTGCAAATCTTAGCTAAGTAACTTAAAATAATAGCGATCTTAAACAAATGTCTAAATGTCCTCATCTGTGAAATGGGATATTGTCTATAGCTCAAAAGTTTTTCAAGGACAAAATAAGACATGTTAAATCCATATACAGTGTTGTGAACTGAAAGTGAGGTGGGGCATCTGTGTATCTTTACAGTGTTCACTTAACACTGGACTCAGAATATTTATTTTTTAATATGTTGAGTTGCAATGGTGTTTATAGTTGCAAAATCATGCAGACAGTATATCTCTGTCTTCAGGCTCACCCTCAAAGAAGCTGACTTTGTAGTATAATAATATGAAAAATAGTTCAAATTCAGAAATAGCCAAATTATCACAACTTTCCTGGAAAATCCAATAGATGGAGGAGCTTGGTAGGCTGCAATCCATGGGACTGCAAAGAGTCAGACAGGACTGAGTGACTTCACTTTCACTTTTCACTTTCATGCATTGGAGAAGGAAATGGCAACCCACTCCAGTGTTCTTGCCTAGAGAATCCCAGGGATGATGGAGCCTGGTGGGCTGCCTTTTATGGGATCACACAGAGTCGGACACAACTGAAGCGACTTAGCAGCAGCAGCATGGTAGCTTTAATAGCAATGGTTTTCTGAGTCTCTGTGTTGGGAAGGCATTGAGGCTTATTTTGACTTCTTTGTGGAAGAATGGCATGTTAAAGAACTTGTATTTTCCCAAAACACCGAACAGTGCCATTTTAAGGTAGACCTTTTATGGTGTAACTTCTAATTGGCTTTCTTTTTAGAAAGCACTGGTTTAATTTTTTCAGAAGTCTTAGCATGGCAATCTAGAATCTGAGCTTCCAAAATATGTGAATAGCATAGTGAATAAAGAAATTGGAAAAAGTGAGAAATAAAGCTGTAAAGAGCAGAGAATCTCACAAAGCAGATTCAAATTCACTGTGAAAAAGATATGGAAACAATTCTTCATAACTTTTAATATTTAATATCATAAACTATGCTAAAGCAATATTTCACATTTAATTATTCTTAGATCTAAAGAGACATGAAATGATTTAGTCTAACTGCCACAAAAAGTGACTATTGCATTTAGATAGTAACACTGAAGATTGTAGGCAATAATACTAGAGGTTTACAAATCTCAAAGATGACATTTAATTAATCCAACCCTGTCTCAGTCATAAAAGTCACAGGAGTTCTCCACAGTGTCCATAAGGTTATTTTTTCAATCATTCAATATGTTTGGTAGAGCAAATTATAACAATATTTCTGAGGGGCAGTTATTTATCATTAAACATACACACAAGTTAAATTCTTCTCCAAACTTCTTCTGAATAAAATGGCACAATGAGGATATTAATATATTCTAAATGACAATCGGAGAAGGCAATGGCACCCCACTCCAGTACTCTTGCCTGGAAAATCACATGGATGGAGAAGCCTGGTAGGCTGCAGCCCATGGGGTCGCTAAAAGTCGGACACAGCTGAGTGACTTCACTTCCACTTTTCACTTTCATGCATTGGAGAAGGAAATGGCAACCTAGTCCAGTGTTCTTGCCTGGAGAATCTCAGGAATGGGGGAGCCTGATAGGCTGCTGTCTATGGGGTCGCACAGAGTCGGAAACGACTGAAGCGACTTAGCAGCAAATGACGATATTTTAGGATAGATTTCCACATATTTTTATTTTAAATTCTGGGACATAATCATAGGATTGAGATGTAATTTATAAAATACAGTCATATATGCTTGGGTGCAGTGAGATAAATTCTAAATTGATGCTATTTGCATGATTTTTAATACATGCTATAATGAAAAATGAGAAGACTTAGGTAGTTAAATTAATTGATTTGTAAGACCCCAACTAGTTCTAAAATTGTATTTTAAGCAGTAAATTTTGTTTTATATGAATTTTATAATTAAGGCCAATACATCATTTACTTCTGAGCACTGATAAATATAAATGTTCTGAATATCTACTTCTTTTTACTTATTTATTTTCTGGAATTAGTTTAAACCTCAGTGAATGATTTATTAATTCTGGGCAGCACAGTTGTTCAGAAGCTTTCATCAAAATGAAAACGGATACACTATCTCTTGATTCCATCAGAAAATTACGGCTTTCTTCCTCCATAAATATCTACAATCCCAGTAGTTTCTTTTAATATAAATTTATTTATTTTAATTGGAGGTTAATTACTTTAAAATATTGTATTGGTTTTGCCATACATTAACATGATTCTGCCACAGGTATACACGTGTTCCCCATCCTGAACCTCCCTCTCTCCTCCCTCCCCGTACCATCCCTCTGGGTCGTCCCAGTGCACCAGCATCAAGCATCTAGTCTCATGCATCAAACCTGGACTGGCGATTCATTTCATATATGATATTTTGTAGAGTAAAAATAGAAAAGAAGTGACTTGTGAGAATTGATTTTTTTAATAGCAAATGTAATATTTTCCCAGGTCATTATTATATTTTATAATTTTGTGAAAAACTACCGTTATTACATGTAAATTATCATGAATTGAGCTTATCACATGCAGTGGCCATAAGCACATCATTACATTTAATATTGACAAGTGCCTTAAGCAAATAGGTACTATTATTACCCAAATTTTAGAGATGAAAATCACACAGCAATTAGGTTGCAAGGCTGGGATTTAAATCTGGTTCTGTCTGGCCCCAAAGCTAAAACTCTAAGCCATTGCATCTTTTTAAAGGTTATTTATTTTTAAATAATTTTAGATTCATACCAGAGTTCCAAAGAATACCAAATATTCCTGTGTACTCTTCACCCAGATTCTCCAAATGGTAGCATCTTATATAATCATTATACAAATTAAATAAATTAATATTGACATAATACTATTAACTAAACCAGAAGTTAAGTAAAAATTGCTGTAACTAGACACTTAGTCTTATTTTAGGCTTGTGGGCCCTATGGTCTTTGTCCCAAGTTATCAATTCTGCCCTTAAAGAGTGAAAGCAGCCTTTATGAAAACATTACATAAAGAAATAGATATGGTTGAACCTCACTAAAATTTTAACAAGTAACTTGACTTATCTGGTCCATGGGCTATAGCCTGCAGAGTCCTAAACTAAACTATAGATTTTATTCAGGTTCCCCAGTTTTTCTACCAGCATTCTTTTTCTGTTCTAAGATCCAATCTAGGATCAAAATCCATTGCATTTGGAGGTCGTATGCCATCTTATTAGTTTTTTTCATCTGTAACATTTTGGACTTCCCTTTCTTTCATAAACTTGAAACCTAAATAATAATGGCCGGGTTTTAAAAAAATGTCCATCAAATTTGATCTGTCTAATGTTTTCTCATGATATGATTGGGGTTGTGGATTTGGGTAAAGAACATCACAAGGGTGATTTTGCTCTTCTTTCATCATTAGTTCAGTTCAGTTCAGTTGCTCAGTCGTGTCCGAATCTTTATGATCACATGAATTGCAGCACACCAGGCCTCCCTGTCCATCACCACCTCCTGGAATTCACTGACTCACGTCCATCGAGTCGGGGATGCCATCCAGTCATCTCATCCTCTGTCGTCCCCTTTTCCTCCTGCCCCCAATCCCTCCCAGCATCAGAGTCTTTTCCAACAAGTCAACTCTTCTCATGAGGTGGCCAAAGTACTGGAGTTTCAGCTTGAGCATCAGTCCTTCCAAAGAACACCCAGGACTGATATCCTTTAGAATGGACTCGTTGGATCTCCTTGCAGTCCAAGGGACACTCAAGAGTCTTCTCCAACACCACAGTTCAAAAGCATCAATTCTTCAGCACTTTGCTTTCTTCACAGTCCAACTCTCATATCCATACATGACCACAGGAAAAACCATAGCCTTGACTAGACAGACCCTTGTTGGCAAAGTAATGTCTCTGCTTTTGAATATGCTATCTAGGTTGGTCATAAATTTCCTTCTAAGGAGTAAGTGTCTTTTAATTTCATGGCTGCAGTCACCATCTGCAGTGATTTTGGAGCCCCCAAAAATAAAGTCTAACTCTGTTTCCACTGTTTCCCCATCTATTTGTATGAAGTGATGGGACCAGATGCCATGATATTAGTTTTCTGAATGATCTTAGTTTAAACCAGCTTTTTCACTCTCCTCTTTCACTTTCATCAAGAGGCTTTTTAGTTCCTTTTCACTTCCTGCCATAAGGGTGGTGTCATCTGCATATCTGAGGTTATTGATATTTCTCCCGGCAATCTTGATTTCAGCTTGAGCTTCTTTCAGCTCAGCGTTTCTCATGATGTACTCTGCATATAAGTTAAATAAGCAGGGTGACAATATACAGCCTTGATGTACTCCTTTTCCTATTTGGAACTAGTCTGTTGTTCCATGTCCAGTTCTAACTGCTGCTTCCTGACCTGCATACAGATTTCTCAAGAGGCAGGGCAGGTGATCTGGTATTCCCAACTCTTTCAGAATTTTCCACAGTTTATTGTGAGCCACACAGTCAAAGGCTTTGGAATGTTCAATAAAGCAGAAATATATGTTTTTCTGGAACTCTCTTGCTTCTTCGATGATCTTTCATCATACTGTATCATTTTTTAAAGGAAATTTAAGTCATTAGTTTTTAGAATTTCCTAAATCCTGGCGTTTCTGAATTCCATTTCCTCTAGTTCAAGTTTTAGCATTATGTAAGTCATGAAAAACTTTGGGGCTTGTGATGCAAATGTTACTATTTTTGCTTTAATGTCAACTAAAAATAATATTTGGGAGCTACCAATATTATTAGCACTTAGGCTGGGAACATTGTGATTTATTAGAGTTGTACTATACTAGTAATACAATAGTCTATATTTGACATTTGTCAAAATTTAACAATACTCATGGAAAAATGGCAGGTCTTAGTAAGTAGTTAAAAATCAGTTAGTTTAAATATGTTAGAAAAATGAACCAAAATACCTAAACTTACTATTTGATTTACCAAACAATCTTTCCAATTAGTCTAAAGAGTTTGATATCTCCAATTAGTTAATCCAAAATGTATTTTGGTCATCTCCATTTTACTCAAGTATACGAAAGTAGAAATGTATGTTCTTGGTGAATCCCAAAACTAATTTTAGAAATGTATCTCTTCAATAATTTTTTTTACCTAATGATGTTATCCTATTCTTTTCCTTTTTTAAAATTTTATTTTTAATTGGAGGATAATTGCTTTACAATGTTATATTTGTTTCTGCAATACATCAACATGAATCAGCCATAGGTATACATATATCCCCTTCCTCTTAAAACTTCCTCCCACCTCCCACTCAATATTACCCCTTGAGATTGTCACAAAGCACTGGGTTGAGCTCCCTGAATCATACAGAAAAAATTCACTGGCTATCTAGTTTACCGATAGTAATACTAGGTACTACTGAACAACAACACATTCAACACTTTTTTTATAATTTACATCTAAAATCTTGTCACTAGAAAATGACAAATATTTATTGTTTTTAATCTGTCTCCTCATATAATCAAATATGATAGTTTTTGCATTAGAGTCATCAAAAATATTAGTAGAATTTTATCACCTAATTTTTTCACTGATTATTTCAAATATAAGTTGACATATATTAACTTGCTCCACATTTCTGTGGACCCATACATCTTTATTCTTCCTAGACAAAGTTATCTGAAGTTCAATGAATCTAAAACTAGTCAGATTATGATAAATCCTATATGAGCATGCTCTTTTGCGTAAGCAAATGGAGTGACAATTTGTCCATGCTCATACATTAAAATCTTCTAAATAAATTTGACTAACAAAATGTCCATTTCCCTTCCAAGTGTAGTCAATTCTGATCAGAAATTTCTCATAAAAATGATTTCAACCCTTAAATCCTCATTACCACTGCCATACGCTGCCATAGTGTGTCAACAACTATATTCATTATTTTCTCTTGGACCTTAACTCATTCTGATGGTTCCTTGCTCAGTGGTAAACCATCCACCTGCAACGTGGAAGACTTGCAGGAGGCACGGGCTCCACCCCTGGGTTGGGAAGATCCCCTGGAGAAGGAAATGGCTCCCATTCCAGGATTCTTGTCTGGGAAATCCCATGGACAGAGGATCCTGACAGTCTACAGGGTCTCAAAGAATTTGACGCGGCTGAGCACACATGCTTCACCCTGATACTGTCATCTATCTATAGTCCATTCTCCATAATGTTAGCATACTTATCTTTCTGAGAAATATACCTTATCACGTCACTCTGCAGATTAGAAAACAAAGGATAAATCCTGAACTTCTAGGTACTGCATATAAACTCAACGTGCTTGCAACCTCACTCTTCATATTCAGAACACATTGCTACCTACCCTCACCTCATCAACTTGGTCCAAGTAAATTGGAGTTTAACCTGATATGCTCCTTGTTGTGCTTCTCTCTTCTATGTCTCCTTGATTCTTTATATATTGTCCTATCATACATTTCTTAAAATTGTGCTTAAGATGTTTTCAAATGTTTAATGCATTTTTAAATATATTTCAAATAGTAATGTGTATTATCTAATACATTAATAATATAATTAATAATACATTTAGTTCACATGTAAAATGTAAACATGTATGATTATATTTTTAATAATAGAAATATATAATATGTGTGATTGATTTTAAGAAAGTTTATCGTCTCTTTCATGCAGGCCTCAGGGAATGGATTGATAAATAAATATGGATTGATAAATTGTTTTTATTTATAGATGATCAATGTACCAAAGATAGCAAGCTTTTATAAGCTTTAAAATTTAGTCTAAAATCAGCTCATTCTGGATTTGGTAAGAATAGCACTTTGGCAATGTGATCAATTTCTTCTATAGTTACTGGACTAGTCTGTTCACGTTTTCCATATGATATTGCTTTATATATTTTTTGAGGAAAATTATTCAACTTAATTAAAATTCTAAGTATTATGTAACAGTGTCACATTCTATTATCTTGAAAGTTTTGCTTTATGTATTTTATCATTTTTATATTGATTTATATATGTACTGTCTAATCTTCTATTTATTTTCCATTATTGTGCATCAAAATGCCACAAATTTTACAGTTTAAAACCACATTGATTTATTAACTCAGTTGTTGTAGGTCAGAAGTCTAGCATGATATAACAAGGTTTTCTACTAAGAGTATCACAAAGAGTATCACAAAGCTGGTATTAAGATATTGGATGGGCTGATTTCTCTGAAGGCTCTGGGGAAAAATTTGTTTCCAAGCACATTCTTATTGTTAGGAAACTTCACTTTCTTGCAGTTTTGTGACTGAATTCCCCTTTCCCTTGCTGTTTACAGGGGCCACCTATAGCTTCTGGAGGTCATCCAGAACTTTGTCACAAGGCATCTCCATCTAGAAGCCAACAATGGCTCATTGACTCTTTCTCCTGCATTGAATCTCTCACTTCCTCTGTTGTGACCAACCAGAAAAAGCTCTCTGCTTTTAAAGGGCTCATATACTTTGGAGAAGGCGATGGCACCCCACTCCAGTACTCTTGCCTGGAAAATCCCATGGGTGGAAGAGCCTGGTAGGCTGCAGTCCATGGGGTCGCTAGGAGTCGGATACTCACTCTTCATGTTCATGCATTGGAGAAGGAAATGGCAACCCACTCCAGTGTTCCTGCCTGGAGAATCCCAGGGACGGGGGAGCCTGGTGGGCTGCCGTCTATGGGATCGCAGAGAGTCGGACACGACTGAAGTGACTTAGCAGCAGCAGCAGCATACTTCGATTAGACCCACCTGGATAATCTCTCTGTCAAGGTCAACTGTGCCATATATTGTAACTTAATTATAGGAATAAAATTCATCCTATTCACTGTGCCTTGAAATGTGCAGGGTGTGTATAACAGGGATGGGGAATCTTGGAAGCCATCTTAGATTCTGCTTACCACAGACCTAAAGTTTCTCCTAAAATAAACATATTCTTATATATTCCAAGTAAATGAGGTTCCAATTCATCCATATATCCAAGTTGGATAGGTCAGATTTGTCCAATCCCTACACCATGCCATACAAGAAGAATGTTTTAGTAACCTCTGGAGAATAATCTTTACTTTTATCCCCACTGACAGTGTGCCAGTTCAGACCTTAACAACTCTGGTCAGACTGCACCTGCTTCTCCCTATTTACACCACCAGCCTCTTCTTACTTTAAATCACTGTTCAATCTGTCATTAAATTCAGCTTGCTAAAAACCGAATCTGATTTTTTTTTATTTCTGTTATTAAGAATATATTTTGGTTCTCTCCCTTTTTTATGTAAATTTCAAAGTCCTTGACATCTCAATATAAATCTGTGAGGGCAGTGAGCAGTGTGAAAGAAATGTCTGCTTTATAAAATACATTTGATAAATTTTTTTAACCAAATTATAGACAAACGTTAAGTTTAAAAATCATCCTATTTAACTTGCTCAGCTTCAGCTTCTGCCTCACTCTGTGTTCCAATGACATTAAACATCTCACCTTTCACAGACTGCACAGCCATTTCACACATTTCTTTTTGTCTTGACACATGCTCTTAGCTATTCCTGTAAAACCTTTTCTCACAATCTCTGCCTTCTCATTTTTCAAGATCCATCCCAAACGTTTCCTCCAGTGTGAACTCTTCTATAAACCCCTAAATATTTTAGTTTCTTCCCTTTTCTATCATATTAATGATGTTGTAAAGTTATATATGGTAAAATCATGTTAAAGAAAGTCCTGTAATGTGACTGTGCTTGGTATGTGGTAAGATTGTAATTTACTTTTGTGAAACATGGTGGGCTGGAAATATTCCCTTTCTTATAGCAAATAAGGAAAAGTTGCATGTTAAAAGAGAAATGCAACTGCAATCTTGACTCATAATGACTTTAATTTTTGGACTCAATAAACAGAACAAGTAAGTGACACCTACCTAAAGGAATAAATTGGAATTGCAGCCCAGGATACGCAGAGAAGTCCACTACTTCAGGGGAATGGAATCAATACCAACAGTGGTCCACACCGGGGAGGTATGGGGGCTAGAAGTGAGAGGTGGCTGGGAAGAGTAAATGGGCTCTGCAGCAGTTGGTGTGTTTTAACTTGCAACCCAAGGTCAGTTAACAGTAACATCAAAATCAACTTTCAGGAAAAACTGTGAATCTGGAATATACTAGGAGTTGCTGACATTCAGCATATCAAGGGGCACAATGCCAGAGGGTAAAAAAGAAAACATTTTACCAAATTTCAACAAAAGGAATTAATTTCTTGTGAGTATCAAATTTATCAATATGAATTGTCTTTTACAGTCCCAGACTTTTTCATGTAAATGTAATCACACTTTTCGAAAATCCACTCATCTTTCAAAATTTTCTTTCAATTATATTTAAGATACTAAAATTATAGGAAAAATATTTTTAAATGAAAACAATCAAAATACATATACAGGTCAAGGAATTAGAGACATACATACTGAATTACTAAATACAGTCTGATAAGCCAAAAAAATTATCTCTCAAAGATACCCAAGTCTTAAAATCAGGAACCTGTGGATATTGCATGTCAAAAAAAAAAAAAAAAAAAGGACTTTGCAAATGTAGTTAAAGATCTTGAGATGAGGAGATTACCCTAGGTTTTCTGGTTGGGTCCTAAGTGCAATTAATATATCCTTATAAGAGAGGAATATTGAATATACTCAGAGAAGAAGGTGAAAAGAGGATGAAGCAGAGAGAGACTTGAAAATACTGTCCTTGATGATTAGAAAAATGTGGCTAGAATTCAAGGAAAGCTGCCAGCCACCAAAATTTGGAAGAAATGAAGTTGGATTCTCTCCTAGAAACTTTGGAGAGAATGTGTACCTGCTGACACGTTCATTCCAGCCCACTAATACAATTTTGGATGTCTGACCTTTAGAACTGTGAGCAAATTAATTTGCTTGTTTGTTTGTTTAAGATACCATGTGTTATAGCAGCTACAGAACACTGGTACATACAGAATGATGAAAGAAATAGACAAATTAGGTAAATCAGGAAAAAAATAGCTTTATATGTGTTAAGATAGATATATGAGATTGGTAGTGATACATGAGAAATTTTGGTTTTCTAACCAGTCTTAACAATTAAGGCTTTCCAATTATGTTTATTTCATTTTTTACTGTAGCCAATTTTCAAATAACTAGAATAATTGAGTGAGGGGGAACAGAGAGATACACAGGTGAATGCAGAGAGTTTTGAAAGGCAAAAACAAGCAATTCAAAAATCTGATGGAAAACAAAGCTGTATGAAGTAATTCATGAAAGTATAATATAAAATTGCATCAGTATTCAGGACTTTATTTCCATTCTAAAGGCATCATCCAAAAGTATTAATGTATATGAAATATTTTATTACTGAAAAATTACTTAAATAAATCTAGCTAAAATATGACTATCCCCTCACAGCAGTTCAGATGTCATTTAAAAAGACATTATGCCAGTCATCTGTTTAAAATCTTCCAATGACACTTGACATAAAGCAAACTTGCTTCCTATGACCAGCAAGGGACTTACATAGGCCACATCTTGTTTGTCTATTTGGTCTCCTCATGGTTAGCCTCTTCTCCTTTTTATACCTCCAGCAGCCTGTGACTCAACCCTGTCAGTCTGCATTTTGCTCTTGTACACACCAAGGTATTTCCAGTTTTAATGCCTTTGCTTATCTTGTTCCCTCTGCCTGGCAATCATTCTTCCAGGTTTTTTCATGATTGTTTATTTCAAGCATTCAGGAATCTATCCAACCTATTCTATAGAAATCTAGTTAGTAACTAGATAACTAGTTAGTTTCTTCCTATCACAATCTAATTTTTTTAAACTTATTCACTAGTTTATTTTTCTATTGCAACTAGAACTTTGAGCAAGAATTCTGACTTATCCAAAACTGCATAAAACAGAGTTGTACCTGACAGGAGACAGGCATTGAAATATTAGTTGAGTGAATAAATACCTCTAGAGGGAATAGCATGCTTTCACTTTTGACTTTTTAATTATTTCTGTTTACTCTCTTTAGGCCTTCTTGACTGTGCATTGGTGCCAGTCCTTTCCTCTCAACACAATATTCTTAATTTTTTTTTTCTTTCAAGATACCATGAAATATCATCATTGTTCATTTTCCAAACACAGGTGCTACCAATCTAAGTCAAATTATTGTCAGTTAAGAATTTAAAGTTGCAAAGTCTTAATATTAATTTCCTTAATTAAATTCATTTCTTTTTACTGAGAGCAACTTGTTTGGATTAGCAAGATAAGTTAGTGACAAAATAAATTCAAATTTGAAAGATTTTAGGAAAAAGCTTTAGCATCTAGATTCTTACATCTTTGTTCGAGAATTTGATCTCCCATATCTCCCCTAGAGAGGAGACTTTCCATCACTCAGAGTAGCCACTTCAGTTACTTATTAAGTGTCAACTACATGCTGGATCTTTGATAATAGAGGTGGATGAAAACAAAGCCTCACCTTTAGAACTTACATTCTAGTGGGGAAGATATTCAATTACCAAATGAATGAGTAAATATGTATTATGTTAGATGGAGATAGATGTAATAGAGGAAGAAAATCTAAGTGGCAATAGAAGCAATAAATGCAATGGTTGTGAATTTGTTACTCAATATCACCATCTCTCAATATTGAGAGAATCACTTGCCCTCATGATGAGCAGAGTCTTAGGGGAACTAAGGATGTAATCTATCTTTATATGTGAAGAAAGGACATTCTAGGTAGAAAAAATAAACAGTGAAAAATCCTTGAGTGAAAGAAAGAAAGAAAGAGACAGCAAGATAGTCTTGTCTGGAAAATCGCATGGACAGAGGAGCCTGGTGGGCTATAGTCTATGGTGTTGCTAAGAGTCAGACAAAAATGAGCATGCATGCATGCACGCGCGCGCACACACACACATACACACACACACACACACACACACACACACACAGAGTTTGGAGAGCAATGTGAGTAAAAGAAAAAGTGGTTGCAGATGAGGTTTGAATGACCAAAAGAGTGCTAGGGACAGGTCATAAGGGGTCTTCTAGACCATTTTAAGAATTTAAACTTTAAATCTGAATAAAATGGCTAGCCAAGGGAGGGTCTGAATGGAGCAATAACATGATCTGAAATATTTAAAATTAGTCATCATGGCTGCCATGTTGAGAATGTATTTTTCCTTCATTTCAACTAAGTAAGAAAAACTCTAAAGATTAAGAATCTTCTAGTTTCAGCCAAAAAATAAAAATTCCAAGTGGATAAAGAAATACATGATTGCTAAACAGACTATCTCTTGATAAATAAACTACAGTACCAGTTCTTAAATCAAACCACTGAAAATGTCTAGTATTCAAGAGATTTTGGTTTGCAAAATATGTAATTCTATATGTTTAGTAATTATTCTATAATACTAAAAAAACAGAGATGCTTTTATATATATAGTTTTTTTGCTGATTTTAAGCATTTTCCCCTACTATTCTGACAATTATTCTTCTTTACCGTGGTTAACCTTCAAATCCTTGTATCTGCACTTGTATAACTAGCTTGAGTTATATAGTTAACTGTTAATAACTTTTCAGAATTTAAATGACTGTTCTTCCTTTGTTTACACTTTGAGCCTATGATTACTAAATTTGGGTGAGAAATGTAAGAATTTAAGTGTAGGATGCAATTTATAATTGGGTAAGCCTTTTCCCAATTTTGTGGGATAGTATTGTCCCCCAAAAAAAAGATGAACAGAAATACTTTTGTGAGAATTTCTATTTGTAGGTTTGGTTTAGCTTACACTGAATTTTTGGATTTATGCCTTCACTGGCACTTAAAAAATGTGATAAATATACCTTCCTCCCATATCTCAATGGTTATTAAAAATATTGTTTAAATTTTAATTATTGGATAAGAATTACTAAAATAAATGGAGTAATATAAAAATCATAGTCACATAAATTGACCATTTCAGATGAAAATGGTGCATGAGAAAACTGTTCATAGACATTCAAAATTGTATTCATATGTCCTTTCTCTTTAATTAATTTTTATTTTCTCGAGAATAAACTCTATTGTGGACTAAATTATGAAGAATACAGACACATTAGCACAAAATTAGTAATATGGACAAAATTATAGAAAAGAATTATAGCCTGACTTCAACTTAGTAAAGAGAAATATACTCCAAAATTATATGTTCCCTCAAGAGAGCTTGGTTAAAATGTAGTTTATGCTCTTAAATTATCAACTGTATTTGAAAGAATAAGTTCCAAAGGAGAATTTTACTCACTGAGTTAAAATTGCATACCATGTGATAAGATAGCTGAATACAAGAAAGACAAAGAGATTCTGCAATATTATCTATGGGTTAGCAATACATAATCCTAAAATGCAATATTCTAGGTCATACATATCAACAAAATGAATATTAATGGAAAAATGCCACTGGGAATTTTTATTGTCTCTAATCTAAGCTTTAGTTTGTTTTTTTTATTAATAAAATTGATTAAGTTCCCTGACAAGTTGTTTCACAAGGCATATACCCAAACTAATTAAGCTTGTTTTCTTAAGGATTTATGGCTTATGGTTGATTGACTTTGTAACTGAATTATATACTAATCTTGTTGCTTTATAACCCCTGACATTTTTGGCTTTACAATATTCCTCTTACCAGATAATATCTTTAGGAATCTGTTCACAGAAACAACTGTTACTCTAGAGTACAATTTAAAATAGACTCGGTGTTTCCACCCTGCTCAATATTAGAGCAATAGAAATGCTCATAAGTAAAAGAAGCCATATCAAAGCAATGATATAATACATCCCAGACACAGCCATCATGAGACAATCAGTCATACTAAAAGCAGGTAATATACGTACATATAATCAAGTATCAGAGGAATAACCACAGTGAAATGAATGTGTAAGTAATACAAATACAAGGTAATACAAAGAAAGGTAATACAAACCTTTCTGGACCTAATACTGTGGTTTGAAAGTAGTTGTGATAATTGAGAGGGGCAAAGTACCTAGTGTTTCTAGCTATGAAAAATACTATAACTATTTTATACAATATCATTTTGAACCTCCATATGCAAAATCATTTCAGACTGTGACTGCAGCCATGAAATTAAAAGACACTTTTTCCAGGGAAGAAAAGCTATGGCAAACCTAGATAGCATATTACAAAGCAGAGACATCACTCTGTGACAAAGGTCCACATAGTCAAATCTATGGCTTTTCCAGTAGTCATGTATGGATGTGAGAGTTGGACCATAAAGAAAGTTAAGCACAAAAGAATTGATGCTTTTGAACTGTGGTGCTGGAGAAGACTCTTGAGAGTCCCTTGAATTGCAAGGAGATCAAACCAGTCAATTCCAAAGGAAACCAACTCTGAATATTCATTGGACGACTGATGCTAAAGCTGAAGCTTCAATACTTTGGCCACTTGATGTGAAGAACTGAGTCTTTGTAAAAGACCCTGGTGCTAACAAAACCTGAGGGCAGGAGAAGAAGAGGGTGATAGAGGATGAGATGCTTATATGCCATCAATGACTCAATGGACATGAGTTTGAGCAAAATCCAGGAGACAGTGAAGGACAGGGAAACCTGATGTTCTGCAGTCCATGGGGCCACAAAGAGTCAGACATGACAGAGCAACTAGACCAGAAAAACCACATACAAAAGCTATAGAAATCTGTTATACTATCCCAAGAATTTAACAATGGCGATGCTCTCATTTAAAAATATGTGATCAGGATTTTCCTTTCCATTTACATTGTAAAAGGGAATTTATTCTAAGATCATCTGAAATATTGTAATACATAATAAGTTATATTTGCATATTAGTTCACTCTAGTAGCCCTTTGTTTTTTTTTTTTTTTAAATTTGCTTATGTACTCTCCTGTGGAATAGCAGAACATTCTTTGTGTGTGTGTGTGTGATTATTTATTCTCTATCCTTAACTATAGATATTAGTTCATTTTTTTATTTTTTTAATTTTTATTTTTACTTTATTTTACTTTACAATACTGTATTGGTTTTGCCATACATTGACATGACACCCGTGGTGGATTCATGTCAATGTATAGCAGAACATTCTTATTTGGACTATCAATTATAAAATCTAGAGAGAGTAAGTGGGTTATATTCATGCAGTTCTTCAGTTCAGTTCACTAACTCAGTTGTGTCTGACTCTTTGTGACCCCATGGACTGCAGCTCACCAGGCTTCCCTGTCCATCACCAACTCCTGGAGCTTGCTCAAACTCATGTCCATTAAGTCAGTGATGCCATCCAAACATCTCATCCTCTGTTGTCCCCTTCTCATCCAGCCTTCAATATTTCCCAGCACCAGGGTCATTTCCAATGAGTCGGTTCTTCACATCAGGTGGCCAAAGTGTTGTAGTTTCAGCTTCACCATCAGTCCTTCCAATGAATATACAGGACTGATTTCATTTAGGATGAACTGGTTGGATCTCCTTACAGTCCAAGGGACTCTCAAGAGTCTTCTCCAACACCACAATTCAAAAGCATCAATTCTTCAGTGTTCAGCTTTCTTTATAGTCCAACTCTCACATCCATACATGACTACTGGAAAAACCATAGCTTTGGCTAGACAGACCTTTATTGGCAAGTAATGTCTCTGCTTTTTAATATCTATCTAGGTCTGTCATTGCCTTGCTTTTCCAAGGAGCAAGTGTCTTTTAATTTCATGGCTGCAGTCACCATCAGCAGTGCTTTTGGAGGCCCCCCCCCAAAATAAACTCTGCCACTGTTTCCATTGTTTCCCCATCTATTTGCCATGAAGTGATGGGACCAGATGCCATAATCTTAGTTTTCTGAATGTTGAGTTTAAAGTCTATTTTTTCACTCTCCTCTTTCACTTTTATCAAGAGGCTCTTTAGTTCTTCGCTTTCTGGCATTAGCGTGGTATCTTCTATGTATCTGAGGTTATAGATATTTCTCCTGGCAATCTTGATTCCAGCTTGAGCTTCATTCAGCCCAGCGTTTCTCATGATGTATTCTGCATATAAGTTAAATAAGCTGGATAACAATATACAGCCTTGATGTACTCCTTTCCCGATTTAAAACCAGTCTGCTGTTCCATGTCTAGTTCTAATTGTCACTTCTTGACTGCATACAGATTTTTCAGGAGGCATGTCAGGTGGTCTGGCATTCCCATCTCTTTAAGAATTTTCCACACTTTGTTGTGATCCACACAGTCAAAGGCTTTGGCATAGTCAATAAAGCAAAACAGATGTTTTTCTGGAATTCTCTTGCTTTTTCCGTGATCCAGCGGTTGTTGGCAATTTGATCTCTAGTCCCTCTGTATTTTCAAGATGTTGGAGGAATAGGATGGGGAGATCACTTTCTCCCCTACAAATTCATCAAAAGATCATTTGAATGTATTTCTTATATACATTTATTTGGTCTAGCTAATTGAATAAGTTTGTGCTTCAAACTTAGCTCTCTGTTGTCTAAGCCTGCTTTCATGTTATTTTCAGCACTGAATGGTTCTTATGTTCTTATTTCCATCATTCCTATTCCCAGAATCCAACTTTAGTTGATATTTACCATTTTATTTATGATATTTACTACTTATGCTATTATTACCAAATTTCAGTTTATATTACTATCATTCTCACTTCAGTGCAAGACAAATAAGGTCTGTTATCTGTCTACAAGGAGATCAAACCAGTCAATCCTAAAGGAAATCAACCCTGAATATTCACTGGGAGGACTGGTGCTGAAGCTGTAATAATTTGGCCACCTGATATGAAGAGCTGATTCACTGGAACAGACCCTGATGCTGGGAAAGATTGAAGGCAGGAGGAGAAGGGAATGACAGAGGATAAGAGGGTAGGATGGCATCACTGAATCAATGGCCATGAGTTTGAGCAAACTCCTAGAGATGGTGAAGGACAGGAAAGCCTGGTGTCCTGAAGTCTATGGGGTCCCAAAAAGTCAGACATGTCTGAGAGACTGAACAAATCTATCTATACACTTGAGTCCAAGGAACTGTTCCCTGTTCCTAGTTACAAAAAAAACATAACCTGGAAATCAAGTTTTTTAATTCACCTCAAAGTTCTGATTCCTAACAGGTATATTTGAATCCTTAACTGTGGGACAGAGCAAAAAATAATTTAGGCATCTGGAAAGTGTATTTTCAGGGTTTTTTTTTTTTTAATATAGGTAGGAGATTAACTCTTGATTGCAGGAAAAAAACATGAAAACACAAAACTGCTTTCATTTTATTTTTATTGCAACTTAAAGATCTGATAGATATTTGTGTACCTGTTAAACAGCAGAGTGTGTGAGCTCACTTCAAAGTGAAGAGTAAACAGATTGAAGGCTCTTGTTTGTTTAGCTTCTAGACAAAAAAGAAGCTAGGCTTTTAAACAGCACATGAACTGAGAACCTCCAGATGTACAAGCTAGATCTAGAAAAGGCAGAGATCAAATTGCCAACATCCACTGGATCAGAGAAAAAACAAGGGAATTCCAAAAAACATCTACTTCTGCCTCATTGACTATGCTAAATCCTTTGACTGTGTGAATCACGACAAACTGTGGATAATTCTTAAAGAGATAGGAATATCAGACCACCTTACCTACCTCCTGAGAAAATCTGTATGCAGGTCAAGAAGCAACTGTGAGAACCAGACATGGAACAATGAACTAATTCATAATTTGGAGAGAAGTACATCTAGGCTATATACCGTCACCCTGTTTATTTAATTTATATGCAGAGTACATCATGCGAAATGATGCACTGGATGAAGCACAAGCTAGAATCAAGACTGCCAGGAGAAATATCAGTAACCTCAGATATGCAGATAACACCACCTAATGGCAGAAAGAGAAGAGGACCTCTTGATGAAAGTGAAAGAGGAGAGTGAAAAAACTGGCTTAAAACTCAACATTCAAAAAATGAAGATCCCATCACTTCATGGCAAATAGATGGGAAAACCATGGAAACAGTGACAAATTTTATTTTCTTGGGCTCCAAAATCACTGCAGATGTTGACTGGAGCCATGAAATTAAAAGATACCTGCTCCTTGGAAGAAAATCTATAACAAACTTAGACAGCATATTATAAACCAAAGACATCACTTTGCAACAAAGGTCAATATAGTCAAACCAATGGTTTTTTCAGTTGTCATGTATGGATGTGAGAGTTGGACCATAAAGAAAGCTGAGCACTGGAGAATTGATGTTTTTGAATTGTGGCATTGGAGAAGACTCTTAAGAGTCCCTTGGATCGCAAAGAGATCAAACCAGTCAGTCCTAAGGAAATCATCCCTGAATATTCATTGGAAGGACTGATGCTGAAGCTCATACTTGGGACACCTGATGTGAAGAGCCAATTCACTGGAAAAGATGGAAAAGATTGAGGGCAGGAGAAGGGGGCAACAGAGGATGAGATGGTTGTATGATATCATCAGCTCAATGGACATGAGTTTGAGCAAACTCTAGGAGATACTAAAGGATAGGGAAGCCTGGTGCACTGGAGTTCACGGGGTCACAAAGAGTCGGACAGGACTGAGTGATTGAACAACAACAAAACAAGAAGACAGCATCCTCCCAGAAGGCTAGCCTACCACCATCAACAGTTCTGTAGTACAAACACACATCCATTCAGTAAGAGGCCACATGAATCCATACACAACACACTTGGCCAATCGGAATCATCAGCTATACCACTAACCATTTGCTATTAGCTTATTTTGGGGGGGGGGTATTATTTTAACTGCAGTAAAAGACACATACAATTACCATTTGAACCATTTTCAGTGTAAACGTGCTTTTTTTAAAATAAATTTATTTTTAATTGGAGGATAATTGCTTTATGACACCGTCGTGGCTTCCGCCATACAACAATATGGATCTGCTTGTAGGGTGGTAATGGAGATTCTGACATAGAGAACAGACTTTGGACACAGCAAGGGTGGAGGCGGACAGAGAGAAGGTGGGAAAAACTGAAAGAGTCACGTTGAAACAAATATATCACCATATGTAAAATGATAGCTAATGGGAAGTCGCCATGTAACACAAGGAGCTCAACGGTACTCTGTGACAAGCATTTGCTTTGACAGGCTTTTTTTCTGTACGAGTCAGATCAGGGGGCTTACAGTTTTTTAAGTTTATGTCTCATAAACAGCAAAGTAATCATATAAATTCTCCCCAAATGATAGGCTTGTTGTCCTTTCTGACTTATGCTGGAAATCTGCATGAGGAAGGCACTGAATGGTCAAAGCAAACACACAGACATGGTCTGAACCAGAACAAAAATTCACTAATGATTAGAAGAGGATACAAACAAACAGCAGGCCAAGATGAGGCATCAAAGCACTGGTTTCTTGAAGGGATCTAAACCATCAAACACAGCTTAAAATAAAAAGTTCCCTTTTTCTGCCTTGAGACACTTCTGTCATCTCAAAGTAACAGATGAGATCTAATGATGTGTGCAGTATGATTTAAAGACAAGAAGGCTTCTCAGATTTGGGCTTCTTGTTATTTATACTTTATTACTCATTCAGATTGAGAGCCCATAGGACTAACTTTTGTTTTTCAACCAACTGCATTCTATGGGTCCGTAACTCCAGATGTGTTTATAATAAGCAATCAAGACAGACCAGATAAAGACAGCTAAAACCATTAATGATCACTTCCTTGGTTATCTCTCTGCTAGCAAATGGAACACAGTGTTGGTGAGGTCTAGTAAAAGTCAAAAGTTGCCTCTCATATCCCTGAGGAGCAGAGGACAGGTCATAGTGATAAAGGTATTTTCATATGCTTAAGAATTCATCTAATACCACTCATCCCCTGAATCGGAGACTACTGTATATGAATGCTAGCCTAACTAAGAAAGCTACACAGCATTTCTTAAAAATACCATTTAACTATTTGTTTCACACTATATTTTAAGATATGTAAACAAGACAAAAAAATCTTTTTGGTTGAAAATGTTACAGTTATTCAAAAGTTAAAATTAGAAGAGAGAAACCCAAGTGATTATGAGTCACATGAATAACTGATATAAAGCCATCCCAATTTCAGTGAATCCTAAGTCTGGTTGCTGATGAAAATTTTAGTCTCTGATATATACTAGAAATTATATTTTAACAGCCCTCTTAGATAACTCCAATGGAGGTGGTATCTGAGCACATTTTCAGAAATGCATGAAATGATCCAGATGCATCAGTTCGTGGATATTGAAGACCACATATAAGCATGGCTCTTTGTTACAGAATTACTATCTAGTTTCCTAGTAGTTAAATTACTACATTAAAAGTACTTGGAAGAATCATAATGATGAACATTATGGTTGCAGCAAGCATTATGTTTATGCTTAATGTATTCTGTATGAATTATACAATGGCTCATTTTTTAAACTGGCAATCTAGGTGTCCATGCTCTTTTTAACCATCATTCTCAATTAAAGAGAACACCTCAATGCTCAAACACTTTGAAATAGAAGGTAATTTTCTTAAAAGACAAAATGACTGTTAGGAAAGTCAGGTAGATATGCTAACTACTTTAAGTGCATTTGTGTGTGTGTGCAGTGATTATCTTTGCCCTATTAAAACTGTTTAAATTATGTCAGTTGCTACTGTTAAGCAGTAAATTTGTATATCTGTGCTTATAACACTTAGCGATCAAACATGGGAAGTTTCCTAAGTCCTAAGGAAGAAAGAATGATGCTGTATCATAATCCTGCTTTTTCTGCTTATTTTGAAGACACAGGATGAATGTCAGTTAGGCAAATAAATAATAATTCTACTCTAGGCCACTGTTTTCTGTGTTGGCCAGAATCATGCATCATACTTTCATTCTTTATATATACATAAATACATACATATATACATGATATATTTAGCTTTCGGTGAACAAATGTCAGATTCGTGATCACCGAAGAAGATTTAGCTTTGGGATCAGGGACCAGGCTTGATCATTCAAAGCTTCTGACATAGACATCAGAAGGGGGACAGAGAGTAATCCCCTTGCTAGTCTTAGCAAGGGAGTTATATACTTTTTGAATTGGTTATTACAGTAAATCAAAAGAAAGTTTCAAGTCTGTAAAGGTCTTAACACACCCACTCCCACAATATACATTTTAAGGATTTAGGATTTAGATTTAGGATTAGAACAATAGAAAGATCTTACCAGACCCTCTCCTATAATATACATTTAAGATGACGGGATTAGTCAGAAGGTTATTGTTAAATAGAAACATGCCCTCAAGCAAGATACATGGTTCTATTGATGAAGACAAAGCAATATAGAAAAAAAAGTTCATCCTGTTCTCCTTGAGAACCCCAGACCCCTCTCCCCACGCCCCCTCTGGAGGACCCTGGACTTTTTATCAATTTCTGTGTAGGAACTGACTCATATAGAAAGAGAGATAAAATATATAAAATGGTAATTATATATCATAATATATTAATATATCATAAGCACACACACAAACAGCTCCCTCACTTAGTATGGTTTAAGCTTTTCTGACTTTATGATGGTACAAAGAGCAAAAGCAGTATGCATTTAGTGAGAAGAGTATTTTGAATTTTGATTTTTTTTCCCACATTAGCAATATGCAGAACAGTATTCTCCCCTGATTCTGGGCTACAGTAGCAAGCAACAGCTCCCAGTCAGCTATGTGATCATAAGGGTAAATAACCAATACAGTTATAATAATTCTGTACCCATAAAATATTGTTTTTCACTCTCAGGAAGATATTCAATGAATTACATGAGATATTCAATACTTTATTATCAAGCAGGTTTTCTGTCATACAGCTTTGTCGAACTGTAGGTTAAGTGTTCTGAGCATCTTTAGCATGAGCTAGCCACCCTACTCCAGTACTCTTGCCTGGGAAATCCCATGGATGGAGGAGCCTGGTGGGCTGCAGTCCATGAGGTCGCTAAGAGTCAGACAGGACTGAGCGACTTCACTTTCACTTTTCACTTTCATGAATTGGAGAAGGAAGTGGCAACCCACTCCAATGTTCTTGCCTGGAGAATCCCAGGGATGGGGGAGCCTGGTGGGAGGCCATCTATAGGGTCACACAGAGTCGGACACGACTGAAGTGACTTAGCAGCAGCAGCAGCAGCCTAAGTTCTAATGTTCAGTAGATTAAGTGTATTAAATGCACTTTCAACTTAGAATATTTTCAATTGATGATGGGTTACTAGGACATAACCCTATCATAAGCTGATGAAGATTGATCTATCAATCTCTATCAAGAGGGAATAGAGATCCCAACTGGCAGTATTGTCATTGGAAATTGGAAGTGATTCATTTTATCTTTTGCTTTGCAGTTACTGTCCTTTAATCACTTTATTAAAGGATGAAGAATATAAGAATGTTGAGAACAATGTGTTTGCAAGATTGTATTTTTTCTTGAGAGGTCCTTGGTCAAAGATGTTTTACATACTGCAATGTATTATTCACACTTACAATTATCTACAGAGCTAGAAACCACATAGTCCAGGAGACAATCCATTTAATTCCTTTCTCTACTTGCTGCATATAAGGGAAAAAAGGAGACAGTTCTTAGCTATGTGCTCTCCAGTTTTAGATTGAGATCAAGACTCTATAACCACTGACGGAATGGGGAAGAGGGAAAAGTTTTCCACATACCTCATGTGCTGGTCATGTAAAGAGGAATAAAATAATTTTCATTTAAAATCATGTCTAGCTAGTGATCTTTTAAATAAGTTTTTTTTTTTTAATTACCCACTAATATATAGTTGAAGCTTTCAAAGGAAAACACACACACACCAAAAATAAGGGTGAGAAACACCTAGACAGTTGTCACATCTCAGGAGTAAATTCTTCTAATTACAACATCCATGAAACTGAAATCAGAATATTAGTTATGTCACATTGCTTGTAATATAAAAGAGAAACTTAGAGCTCCTAATAATATCTGAGTTTTATCTGGGAATAAAACTCAGATAAAAGAAAGGAGTAAAACTTTTAAAGGTATAAGCAAGGAATAAAAAATACTTTCCCCCAAATTTAATCCACTTAATTCCAGTGGAATGGCAATAAATCCATCTCATTCAGTCCCAACATGAAATTTGGCCTGATGAGAGAACATTTAGTCAGTTCATTGCCCTGACTGAACATTTTCTCTATAAAAGCAGATTTCAAGACTCCAGATGACTTTCAGATTACTGATTCTACCACCAGCTGCTGCAATACAAGGCAAGTTTTTGGCTATGAAACACATTTTTGTATACTTCAATACTAGTCCTTTGGCTCATCTTTTTAACAGGTGCTAGGCTGCAAAGAGAGATGAAGCGTTAGGAGAGTAGAGAAAAGATTTCTGAGACAAAACTAACCTCTTCCACTGGAATATACTCGCCTCTTGGTGCTTATGATTTTTTAGCTATAGTTTGATAAATCTACACTTGAATCCTTGGTTGCTGCGGTAGTTGGTCTTGAGAGGCAGACTAGTTTTAGTTTTACTACAGCGGAATGGAGAATGAAGACCATCCTATCAGAACAGCACTGGTTCTACCAATTCTAAAGCTAACTGAAAGCTTTATTAAAAAAAAAAAATCACATAAAATAATTTATGGGTGATTTGTTCAAAATAAAATAGTTTCAAAGGAACTTATGGTAGAATGTTGAAAATAATTTGGGTGAATTAAGTGTTTTTTAAAGAAATAAGAAAAATTTAGAAAGAATGTGTTGAGGCAGAAAATTACTGCATAGATTTTGTGTGTGTGTGTGTGTGTCTCTTATCCACATGTTGGCTTTGTAGATTTTTTCCCTAAGTTTTGAATTTTCATAGCTCAAGGTCACTCCTCATTTAAAAACTTACTCCAGAATGAGCTAAAGGAAGCTCACAAAGACACCTGGCTTATTCAGAGACTTGAGTTATTTCAAAGAGGATTTCTAAATGCAATCACTATATTCATATATAGGGCACAGTCATGTGTGGCCATAAAAGCTAGATTTTATTACTAAGAACTGTCCTTCTTAAAATAATATTTGCAACATGTTTTGAAGCACAGTTGATTCAAAAACAACATATATTTCATTTTTTGTTTTCTCTTAAAATGATGTATTAAATTCTAACAAAGTTAAATATTGAGAAAAAAAAGACTACTGAATCACTAACTTGCTTCACAATTATCAATAAATTTTATGAACTTTACTATAAAATACTTGCAAGTAGAAAACACAGTTTTTATGACAGCTTCTCACCTAGCCCTTTACCCCGTTTTCTGGCCAAGCCTTTTTTTTTTTCCTCCAAGTCTTTCCCTCTATCCTACACTCAAGCATTTTTTCCACAAATTTGTTCATTTTGCTTCCTAAGCCTGACATCCTCTACCTGCCGTTTCTTCGCCTTAATGACTTTAGCTCATTCTTTATGTATCATCTAGTTATAACTTTTTTTCTGCATGGTCTCCCTGAAGATACTCTCTCGCCACTTTATTCTCACTCATGTTACTGCATCTTTGGAGTTATATTCCGCCCAACATGTCTATCCAAGTTCCTGTCTCTTTCTGCTATGCATTGCTCTGAGTCTATTCCTCTTCACCATGGGATGTTAACTGTAATTACTCTTTACTCTGTTTTCTCATTCTCTCATATGAATCCCTGAATTCTTTGGGGACAGAAAAGAAAAGAATGTGAAGTCACTCAGTCATGTCTGACTCTTTGTGATCCCATGGACTGTAGGCTCCTCTGTCCCAGGTTCCTCCATCCATGGAATTTTCCAGGTGAGAGTCCTGGAATGGTTGCCATTTCCTTTTCCAGGGGATCTTCCTGATCATGGAATTTTCCAGGCAAGAGTATTGGAGTGGGTATCCATTTCCATCTCCAGGGGATCTTCCCGACCCAGGGATCAAACCTGGGTCTTCCTCATTGTGGGCAGACGCTTTACCGTCTGAGCCACCTGGGAAGCCCTTGGAGACAGAAGCTATAACTAATCAAATTTGAATACAGAACCCATCTTTGTGACTGAACAAGGATTAATCCATTAATTGTTTGCTAAATAAACATATAAAAGACGTATATACAGTGCCCACAACCCCTGTTACATCAGGGTTGATTTACAAGGGACAATAAATCCTTATATTGCCTGTGTTCATACAAATTGATCTTCTCTAAGGTACTCTTGAAAAAGAATTTGGAAGCTTCTGACACTATAATAAAGTCATCAATAATTGCATGGATGGTTTCTGCATTTAGGTCTATGTTTGAGGAAGAAGTGAATTGATTTGCATTAAGTGCATATTTTTTTATGGCACACACACACAAAAATCAAAGAATTTAGGAGCTGAGTGGAGGCATGTGGGTAATACAGAGGAAAGAGAAGATGAGAGGGATGAGAGAAGAGAAAGGCCAGGCCAACTGGCATCAGATAAGAGCCTATGGGTAAAAGGGTCTCACAATACATGTTGATGGATTAAGCAATTGTTTAAAGATGGCAACGTCCGCCTTTAATTCTAACATGTTAGCATTATTGTGAAGTAAACCCCTTTGTTAATCTTAGGTTAAGACCATCATAAAATATAAATGCCTCCAGAATGCTTTTGTTTTATGTTACTTTTGTGCAAACAAGGGAAATAGGGCTGAGTTTCAAGTTAAGGCAGAGAAAAGAGACAAGGACAGCCCCAGGAGATGAGACACACGGGATTTTCAGCAGCATCAAAAACTTGGAAGCCAAATGTGCCATGAAATTTTAAGCTCCAGAGAATTCACTAAAATCTATTGAAGGTCATTGGACAGGGATTTGGTTTGCAGGCATGCTCAGTCGCTTCAGTCATGTCCGAATCTTTGCAATCCTCATGCGAAGAGTTCTGATGCTGGGAGGGATTGGGGGCAGGAGGAGAAGGGGACAACAGAGGATGAGATGGCTGGATGGCATCACTGATTCGATGGACGTGAGTCTGAGTGAACTCCGGGAGTTGGTGATGGACAGGGAGGCCTGGCGTGCTGCGATTCATGGGGTCGCAAACAGTCAGACACGACTGAGCGACTGAACTGAACTGAACTGTAGCCTGCCAAGTTCCTCTATCTGTGAAATTCTCCAGGCAAAAATACTGGAGTGGGCTACCTTGCCCTCCTCTGGGGATCTTGCCAACCCAGGGATCAAACCCGTGTCTCCTGAATTTCCTGCACTGCAGGCACTTTACCACTGAGCCACGAAGGAAGTCCATGGAATTTAGTTTAGGATGCTACAATCTAATTGTGTGCCAGAGTTTATGTATGTGTGTACCCGTGCCTTTGTGAAGGAACAGGACAACTTCAGCTGATGTTTAAAATTCACATAACTGATCCAAGTGTATTAAATCACTAAATTAACATCAAGAACTGTATATAACTTACACTGTCATATTATATTTTCAAAGGTATCAAAATATTAGTGCCAAATTTACTGACTTATAAAATAGTAATTAGAAAAATCCCCGAAAAGATTTGGTAAATACTATAAAGATGAAGCTTTGGCTTTGAGAAATAATTTGAAAAGCTAAAAACAGAATGATTTTTCCCTTTTGTTTGAAAGAGAAAAACAAATTTCTTCCATTATGTGGTTTAAAAGGGTAATAAAGAATATTAGTTTTCAATTTTACCAACATTTTGTAGCAATATGCATCAATATTATAGCACTTGCAACATTATTTAACAACTTCTAAATATGTTAATGGAGTTTTAATATTGATATACTATATTTTATTCTATAAACACTTTAAAATAAACATCTATGCCTTGTGGCAGATGAGGTTTATGAAGATAAATTTTATATGAAGCTAATCTATGAAATAAGTATGGTCCAATTTTCATATGGTTTTGTAACAGATCAGTCAGATTTTATGTAAAAAGAACTATATTTTGAAATCAATTTAATAAAGTACAGAGTTCAGAGGAAATGTAGCCACAGCAGTTCTTATATACTACAAAGATCCTCTTCACATTAAATGATGGGATAAGTGCCCACCACAATATGCACTGTGTTGTACATTACTTTTCTTATAACTCTGTTTGGTACATTTTGAGTGGTTCATGATGTGTCAAGATGAATTATGTTATACTGGTACTCTGGTGAGAATGCATAAATTCTAGGACGTCTGTCATTTAACATTAGCTCAAATCTCAAGAATTTTCACATTATATTTTACAGGAACTGGGCTTTCTCTACATCTCTTGAACTCTCTCATTGTAATGAGATTGCATTTTGCCAAGTAACCTTGAGTCAAATACAATCATAAGCCATTAAGCAAGCTGGAATACACATACATAAACACACACACACAATCTACATATGTGTGTGTGTGTGTGTATAAAACACCAAGTGTTACCTTTGAACAGTTTATATACAAACTTCTTCAGTAGTAGCCTATCCCATTTCTTCACTTTAATCAATGGTTCAACAGTGAAGTTAACGGTCCATTGGCATATTAATCACTGAGAGGTCTTGCAGCTATTGTTGATGTACATAATTATGCAATTAGTTTTAAGAATCTTTGCATCACTCACAAAAAGAAATGGATTTTAATTTATACTCAGTGGGGGAAAAAAAAATGGAAAAGGAAATGGCAACCCACTCCAGTATTCTTGCCTGGATAATTCCATGGACAGAGGAACCTGACAGACTACAGTCCATGGAGTCACAGTCAGACACAACTGAGTGACTAACACTTCCTTACTTATTTCAGAGAAAATAGACTGACAATAATAGCTATCTCTGACACTGTGAAAATTCCCATTAAATATCCATATACTAAGGTATTTCCATCAAGCATTTAATTAATAAGGAAGTTAGTGATTTTCCTTTTCTCCCCTAACATGTTCTGTTCCAGCTGTTAGGGCTATATAACAAGATATAGTCTAGATACATTTAAACTGAGGGTCACAAAAAAATAATTTTATATATAGGTTATCTGAGCTGATTGTATACCGTCTGATTAACATACTCATGATTCTTACAGTGAGACTGAGTAGAGAATTTAGCTAGCAGAAAAATTACACTCATCAGATAATATGCTACCTCTCATAGTGCCCGCAGTGTGAGTTAGACTCTAAAGAGCTACTGGTGACTCTAGGTAGGAATCAACGTGGATGCTGACTTGAGAGCTGTCTGGTAATGGAAAGAAGAGATGATCCATATTATTAACCATTACAAGAGAAATCAGAGAGTGGGCTGGGGAGAGTGGCCTGCAGTTCCAGGGAAGACAGGAGACAGCATGAACCTAGTAGGACCTGATAAGGAGGGCATAAATAACTCTGACCTATCAAATGTTGTCTCACACAGAAGAGTTTTAAATTTCAAAGATGAAAATCATTGCCACATCCTTCATATAATCATTTAAGCATTTCCAAACGTTGAGGTGCACTAACAAAGAGGGTCGGACTTTGCTATTATAAGCAAATTCCTTTTTTTTTTTCCTATCATTTATGTAGTTTGTTTTTAAAATCCTATTTGTTTGACATTTATTTTTAAATCAGAGCTAAGAAAGATTTTTAAAGTTTCTGAAAAACAGATTTTGTAAAACTTCATGACTATTAGGGCATTCTCATTGTTTTGACATGTTCAGGACTGATTGCCATGTTCTGGTATATCAGGAAATGAGCCAGTTTGCGCTGTCCCTGGTTTTGTACTTTGTACTTCACCTTGGTAAGTAAACTGCTATCACTTCTGCCGAACACCTGTGAGTAGTTCACCAAGCTGCATATTTCACATGTTTATAAAGGTGAGAAATTAAAGCCACCTGGACCTTCTCTTTTTTTTTAAGTTAACCCAGAATATAATTTATTTTTTTGTGTGCAAATTAGTAAAACTATTTCAGCATCACTAGGCTTCCCAGGTGGTGCTAGTGGAAAAGAACCTGCCTGCCAATGCAGGAGATGTAAGAGATGCAGTTTCAATTCCTGGGTTGGCAAGTACCCTTGGAGGAGGAAATGGCAACCCACTTCTTGCCTAGAGAATCCCATGGACAAAGGAGCCTGGCAGGCTAGAGTCCATAGGGTCACAAAGAGTTAGTTAGGACTGAAGCGACTTAGCGTGCATGCATGCAAGACTTTGTCTAGGCTTCCCAGGTGGCACAGTGGCAAAGAATCTGCCTGACATTGAAGTGACTCAGAAGACTTGGGTTCAGTCCTTAGGTCAAGAAGATTCCCTGGAGGAGGAAATGGCAATTTGTTCCAGAGTTCTTGCCTGTATAATCCCATGGATTTTACTGTAGCTTGGTGGGCTACAGTCCATGGGGTCACAAAGAGACAGACATGACTGAGCAGCTGAGCACACACCCACAAGCGGCTTTGTCTACTACAAACTAGAAGCAAGGCTAGGTAATTAGGGCAAGGGAATTGTGTCATATGTAAAAGGAAGTTTTTTTCTTAAGTTATGTTTTGTTTTGTGTTTGGGTTGTAATCATGCTAATTGAGTCTCTAGACAACATCTAACATATCTGGAGGGCATTAGACTATAATAGAACTCCTTAACTAGAACTTAATATCATGTCTTAAAATTTTTTGTTTGGTGTTTTGGTTTTGTTTTGAAGAAATCAGTCTTATTCCAAAAAGCACAAGGGAGGGTTTTTATTAAGATTTCATTAAGTTACTAAGGAGACAGCAAGGTCAAGGAGATGCTAGAATTGGAGGGCATAGAGAATTGAATCACAGGTTAATTTTGGTTTCAAGATGTATTAGTAAGCTTGGGATGCCAAAAAAAATATGTATGGTAGACTGAATGGCTTAAGCAATTTAAATTTATTTCTCACAGTTTTGGAGCCTGAAGTCCAAGATAAAGGTGCCAGGAGATAAGGTTCAGTGTGAAAATCCTCTGCCTGGCTTGCAAACCACCACACTCTCACTGTGAATTCCCAGGAAGAAAGGTAATGAGCTTTGATTTCTCCCTCTTATAGGAATACTAATGCTATACTAAAACCTTTGACTGTGTGGATCACAACAAACTGAAGAAAATTCTTAAAGAGATGGGAATACCAGACCACCTGACTTGCCTCCTGAGAAATCTTTATGTGGGTCAAGAAGCAACAGTTAAAATCGGACATGGAACAACAGAATGGTTTCAACTTGGGAAAGGAGTATGTCAAAGCTGTATATTGTCACCTGCTTATCTAACTTATATGCAGAGTACATTATGAGGATATGCCAGGCTGGATGAAGCAAAAGCTGGAATCAAGACTGCTGGGAATGATAGCAATAACATCAGATATGCTATGATACCACCCTTACGGCAGAAAGGGAAGAAGAACTAAAGAGCCTCTTGATGAAAGGGAAAGAGGAGAGTGAAAAAGTTGGCTTAAAACTCAATGTTCAGAATACTAATACCATAGCATCAGGCCCCATCACTTCATGGCAAATAGACGGGGAAACAATGGAAATAGTGATAGAATATTTTTGGGAGCTACAAAACCACTGCAGATGGTGACTGCAGCCATGAAATTAAAAGACACTTGCTCCTTGGAAGAAAAGCAATGACAAACCTCAACAGATATTAAAAAGCAGAGACATTACTTGCCAACAAAGGTACATCTAGTCAAAGCTCTGTTTTTTTCCAGTAGTCATGTATGGATGTGACAGTTGGACTGTAAAGAAAGTTGAGTGTCTAAAAATTGATCCTTTTGAACCGTGGTGTTGGAGAAGACTCTTGAGAGTCCCTTGGACTGCAAGGAGATCTAAACAGTCCATCCTAAAGGAAATCAGTCCTGAATATTCATTGGAAGGACTGATGCCGTAGTTGAAGCTCCAATACTTAGGCCACCTGATGAGAAGAGCTCATTCATTAGAAAAGACCCTGATGCTGGGAAAGACTGAAGGCAGAAGGAGAAGGGGATGACAAAGAATGAGATGGTTGGATGGCATCACCAACTCTATGGAAATGAGTTTGAGCAAGCTCTAGGGGTTGGTGATGGACAGAGAAGCCAGGTATGTTGCAGTCTATGGGGTCACAAAGAGCTGGACGCAACTTAGTGACTGAACAGCAACAATAATGCTGTCATGAGAGCCTAATTCTCATCACTTTATCCAAATCTAATCATCTTCCAAAGTCCCCACCTCCAAACATCACCACATTAGAGGTTAGAACTTCAGCACATCAATTTTGGAAGGGTACAAACATTCAGTGCCTAACACAAGGTATATCTAGGAAAATGAGGAACAAGGTATTGAAAAATACTGATTATAGAACTTGGCCATTACTGTGACTAAACAACTTTTCCCATTAGCCTCTTTTTAGCCCAATGCCAAATGCCTAATACTCAATAATCAATGAACTGATTTTCCTATAGCTTTTCACAAACTCTACTCAAGAATAAATCTGAAAATCTTCTGCTAATCCTACTTGGAACAGATAAATGGGAAGATTTATTCTCTCTTTACAACTATGTCTTTTGGCTCTGAAAGTTTTAAAATTGTATTAGAAAGTTTTACATGTCTCAGGATTTTTTTTAAGTGTAAAACTTAGAAATAGCATATACATGAGATTGCAAATTAAGGTGGAAACATGTCATGGGAGAAAGCATATTCACCTCTAATTTCAAGAAGAAAAATAAAACTGAAGTTTCAATCCATTCAGTGAGTTCAGTCACTCATTCACGTCTGACTCTTTGCAGCCCCATGAACTGCAAACCACCAGGGTTCCCTGTCCATCACCAACTCCCAGAGCTTGCTCAAACTCATGCTCAATGCATCAGTGATGCCATCCAACCATCTCATCCTCTGTCGTCCCCCTTCTCCTCCCACCTTCAACCTTTCCCAGCATCAGAGTCTTTTCAAATGAGTCAGTTATTCCCATCAGAAAGCCAAAGTATTGGAGTTTCAGCTTCAGCATCAGACCTTACAATGAATATTCAGGACAGATTTCCTTTAGGATGGACTGGTTGGATCTCCTTGCAGTCTAGAAGTCAAGAGTCTTCTCCAGCACCACAGTTCAAAAGCATCAATTCTTTGGCGCTCAGCTTTCCTCACAGTCCAACTCTCACATCCATACATGACCACTGGAAAAACCAGAGCTTTGACTAGATGGACTTTTGTTGGTAAAGTAATGTCTCTGCTTTTTAATATCCTGTCTAGTTTGGTCATAACTTTTCTTCTGAGGAGCAAGCATCTTTTAATTTCATGGCTGCAGTAACCATCTGCAGTGATTTTGGGGCCCCAAAAATAAAGTCTCTCACTGTTTACATTGTTTCCCTGCCTATTTGCCATGAAGTGATGGGACCAGATGCCATGATCTTAGTTTTCTGAACATTGAGTTTTAAGTCAACTTTTTGACTCTCCTCTTTCACTTTCATCAAGAGGCTTTTTAGTTCCTCTTCACTTTCTGCCATAAGGGTAGTGTCATCTGCACATCTGAGGTTACTGATATTTCTCCCAGCAATCTTGAATCCAGCTTGTGTTTCCTCCAGCCCAGCGTTTCTCATGATATACTCTGCATATATTAAATAAGCAGGATGACAATATACAGCCTTGACGTACTCCTTTTACTATTTGGAACCAGTCTGTTGTTCCATGTCCAGTTCTAACTGTTGCTTCCTGACCTGCATACAGATTTCTCAAGAGGCAGGTCAGGTGGTCTGGTGTTCCCATCTTTTTCAGAATTTTCCACAGTTTATTATGATCCACACAGTCAAAGGCTTTGGCATAGTCAATAAAGCAAAAGTAGATGTTTTTCTGGAACTCTCTTGCTTTTTCCATGATCCAGCGGATACTGGCAATTTGATCTCTGGTTCCTCTGCCTATTCTTAAACCAGCTTGAACATCTGGAAGTTCATGGTTCATGTATTGCTGAAGCCTGGCTTGGAGAATTTTAAGCATTACTTTACTAGTGTGTGATATGAGTGCAAGTGTGTGGTAATTTGATCATTCTTTGGCATTAGCTTTCTTTGGGATTGGAATGAAAATTAACCTTTTCCAGTCCTGTGGCCACTGCTGAGTCTTCCAAATTTGCTGGCATATTGAGTGCAGCACTTTCACAGCATCATCTTTCAGGATTTGAAATAGCTCAACTGGAATTCCATCACTTCCACTAGCTGTGTTCATAGTGCTACTTTCTAAGGCCCACTTAACTTCACATTCCAGGATGTCTGGCTCTAGGTGAGTGATCACACCATCATGATCATCTTGGTTGTGAAGATCCTTTTTGTACAGTTCTTCTGTGTATTCTTGCCACCTCTTCTTAATATCTTCTGCTTCTGTTAGGTCCATACCATTTCTGTCTTTTATCGAGCCCATCTTTGCATGAAATGTTCCCTTGGTATCTCTAATTTTCTTGAAGAGATCTCTAGTCTTTCCCATTCTGTTCTTTTCCTCTATTTCTTTGCATTGATCACTGAGGAAGGCTTTCTTATCTCTCCTTGCTATTCTTTGGAACCCTGCATTCAGATGCTTATATCTTTCCTTTTCTCCTTTTCTCTTCACCTCTCTTCTTTTCACAGCTATTTGTAAGGCCTCCCCAGACAGCCGTTTTGCTTTTTGGTATTTCTTTTCCATGGGGTTGGTCTTGATCCCTGTCTCCTGTACAATGTCACAAACCTCATTCCATAGTTCATCAGGCACTCTATCTATCAGATCTAGGCCCTTAAATCTATTTCTCACTTCTACTATATAATAATAAAGGGTTTGATTTAGGTCATACCTGAATGGTCTAGTGGTTTTCCCTACTTTCTTCAATTTGAGTCTGAATTTGGCAATAAGGAGTTCATGATCTGAGCAATAGTCAGCTCCCCATCTTGTTTTTGCTGAGTGTATAGAGCTTCTCCACCTTTGGCTGCAAAGAACATAGTCAATCTGATTTCAGGTTGACCATCTGGTGATGTCCATGTGTAGAGTCTTCTCTTGTGTTGTTGGAAGAAGGTGTTTGCTAGTCAATAGTCTGCATTTATTATGAATTTATAACTTACATGCCTGCTTGTTCAAGGTTAAAGTTCCACGTCCAAAAGGTATTTTAGAAGTTTGCATCAAAATCAAAAGTAAACAGATACCACCATACCATAAAATCTATATTCCCTCCACTACATATTGCATGTTTGACAGAAAATATTTATCATGCTACATGTTTGAATGAAAAATTTATGTGTTGGTATAGGAATGCATTTATAAAATCACTTGCTTATCTTTTGCAATTAATGTCCTTCTAATGGTGACTGCAGTAATGAAATTAAAAGACGCTTACTCCTTGGAAGAAAAGTTATGACCAACCTAGATAGCATATTCAAAAGCAGAGACATTACTTTGCTGACTAAGTTCCATCTAGTCAAGACTATGGTTTTTCCAGTGATCATGTATGGATGTGAGAGTTGGACTGTGAAGAAGGCTGAGTGCTGAAGAATTGATGCTTTTGAACTGTGGTGTTGGAGAAGACTCTTGAGAGTCCCTTGGACTGCAAGGAGATCCAACCAGTCCATTCTGAAGGAGATCAACCCTGGGATTTCTTTGGAAGGAATGATGCTAAAGCTGAAACTCCAGTACTTTGGCCACCTCATGCGAAGAGTTGACTCATTGGAAAAGACTCTGATGCTGGGAGGGATTGGGGGCAGGAGGAGAAGGGGACGACCGAGGATGAGATGGCTGGATGGCATCACGGACTTGATGGACGTGAGTCTGAGTGAACTCCGGGAGATGGTGATGAACAGGGAGGCCTCGAGTGCTGCAATTCATGGGGTCACAAAGAGCTGGACATGACTGAGCGACTAAACTGAACTGAAGATAAAAAATGAAACAAAGTATAGTAAACAGAGTTGAGATGGGAGATAGACGGGAATGTTTTCAGTAGTACTTCAGGAGCAGCTTCCTGTTTAAGCTCAGAGCTGAAAGAAATAAGGAAAAGTGCAAGTGGACTTTTGAAAAAAATATTCCAGGCACAGATTACAGCAAGAATACCTGGTGGAAATGAGCTTTGCATCCAGATAGTTCAGTCTTCCCTACTCACAATATACTACCCTTGATAAAGAAATCAGCCACTGTAACAATGAAAGTCACAAACTCTTCAGTAGAAAAATAAATATTTATATCTTCAATGAACTTATACATATCTTATGCTTTATTGTGTGACACTATTTTATGCTGGCTTTGAAATATATTAATATGTTAACAGTACTCTTTAGGGAAAACATTTTGAAGCTGACATTTTATCTTATGTCTGGAATATCCCCCCATTGCCCCAGTCATCCCTAAATATCATAAGACAATTTTAAAACAGAGTCCTGAGGTGTGAATTTTATGGGTTTTCTATTTTTATAATAGAAAAACTTGAAACATGATTAAGAGATAGGTGTGTGAGTGTTCCCTTCATTCTTCTTATGTGCCGATTTTAATAAACTATGAGGTACTCTTTTAAATTTTACGTCTATAACCTTAGTTTTTTAACCACCTGTATCATTGGAATGGGAATATATCTCTATATCATAAACTTCCTGAGGACTAGAAACATTTCATCTATTTTGGTACCTGCTTACCAATCATACATTTTCTTGCATAATAGTTATTCTTAATACCTCTTTGTTGAATAAATGAAATGCATATATATGTAATCTCCATCAGGAAAGACTTTGCAACATTACAGATTGCAAATTTCTCATTTTTTAAGAAAGATAATTAACAGTAAGTAGCATTATGAAGACTATTATTTGTTACCATTGACTCAGAATCTAGCAATCTAAGCCTGTAGTACAGTAGCAAGTATACTTTGAATATCGACATGAAACTTCTCTGACTGTATTCAACCCAATGAATATTGATTTTCAAAGCAATCAACTCATCTCCTTTCTCCAAAGACTCCACCCTTGCTCAGATGTTACTGGAAAAGAAAAACCTAACTGACTCCTGAGTAAGATTACAGGCTTCACAACAAAGTCAGATGGGATTTCTCATACATCTGGTCATTCACCAGTCACAGCCACTAACTCTAAATTCCAAAAAATAAATATTTTCTGTTTCAGCAGAATTTCTATAATAAAGTAATAAATGAATAAGTGTTCAGAATTAAATAAAAATGCACTTTTGATGTGAAAATCAGGTTTTAGAAAAAAATTATCAACACATTGATGAGGAAATTGGCTCCTCTGTAATACATGGGTGTTGTCAGTGGAAAGAAAAAGTCCCAACATAGTAACTTAGCCTACACATTTGATTAAACAATGTAACTGTTTTCGCTCATATTATTAGTTTAAGTTTCTAACAGTCTTTCTGACCTTTACCAACTCAAGATTCACTTCCCTTTATCTGAGGAGTATCACAAGCAGTCTCCTCTGCCTGAGAATCACAAAGCCTTGTCTACTGATCACAGAGTGGCTCTTGGGAAAGCCATCCGGTTGTATTCAAGTATAAATTTAAATTTTTTCCTTTTAAATTTATTTTTTTATTGAAGGATAATTGCTTTACAGAATTTTGTTGTTTTCTGTCAAACCTCAACATGACTCAGCCATAGGTATACATATATCCAATCCCTTTTGAACCTCCCTCCCATCTCCCTCCCCATCTCACCCATCTAGGTTGATACACAGCCCCTATTTGGCTTTCCTGAGCCATACAGCAAATTCCTAGTTGGCTATTTTATATATGGTAATGTAAGTTTAAAAGCTGTAATCTGAATCACAGAATGAGGGTATGGTGGTGGCTACTGCATATTTATCTCCATCTTGTAATGCACTTCTTAATCATGGTGAAGCGTTAGGGGGGTCTTTACAATTCTGCATCTCTGGCCTTTATTTCTGCCATGAAAATATAAGCTCTAACAGTCATGTTATCAACATGTAGCATATTCTAAAGTTTATGTGAGATCTCGCTGCCTTCAGCATCTCAAGGGTCATTATCAATTCTCAATCATCAAATTTATGTGCAACAGCCAACCATGCCCACAAGTGTTGCCTCTTCCCTCCACTAGACATTTTTTAATCAGATAACAAATCAGGGTGAGTTTAGTCAGGGGACTCATTTTCCTCCGGCAGTGATTCCATTAGCTGTCACAACTGAAGCTAAAGTCATGTACTTGGGGTCACATTTTCCTTGATCCAGTTCTGTTCCTGCCTTTGGCAATATCAGCAGCTGTGATTATTATAACTACCCCCAGGTGACAGAACTTAGCATGTCATTTTGCACGGGAAAAAGGCAGTGAAAATGGATGGAAGGCTTAGTATCTATATAACGTTTATGACATTCTCAAGTACCATACAGCTAAAAGAACAAACACTATGTAATCATGCCTGCCTGAGCTAGAGCAGAGGGCACCATATATGGACCATCACTCAGGCAATAATGCATTAATGATTCCTTTTTCTCCCCTAGTAATTTGAGCCATATTGAAAAAAAAATGGTAGCAGTTATTTTAAATATATTTTTCTTAACTGCTGGATGCTATATTGGTATGCTTTTCATGATTCTCTTTGTTCCTTATTCCTTCTCAGATCAAGGAGAAATCAATGCTTTAAAAAAGTCTTTTAAAGATTGACAATTATTCTGTAATACAAAATAAAATTACTTAAAATTTTTTGACATATCACCTAAGAAGAGAAACGGTAATTTCTCTGAAAACTTAAATTATTGTTTGAGTTAATGGGCAACCCAATGTAAGTTCACACACATGTACCACAGCAGTTTCTAAATAATATGAGTTTCACAGTTTAAAGTCAAGCAAGTGGTCTCACATGTGAAATAGGCTGCATCTTTAGTTCACAAACGTTGCTGCCATTGAATTTTCTGCTGAGTTTCAACAGAGAAAAACTGTACTGAGGACCAGGGCTCAATTGTGAAGATTTGCTTTTCATTTTCTTAGTATTTAGCTGGATCCTTCCCTCCCTTACGCAAAATTCACAAAGGTCTTCTCCTGGCTAGTATTTTTAGAAGTTGATCTTCTTCAAAAGTTTTAGATGTTTGAGGTATTCTATTGGATTTGTCAGGAAGAAGAGCTTTTGTGAAGCAGGTAAATAAACACCTATACAGAGGTCTGCCCAGTCTTTAAGTTCTAAAGACACATGAAAAACTCTAATTTAGTTCATAATCCTAAACTATTTAATGTGGAGGCTCTTCATTTCCAGAGACATAAATGATTTGAGAAAATATTTTTATTAGTATGAAATTGACCCACCCATCTTATAAGTCAGGCAGGTGCTATACCTTTTTTCTACTTACATATGTGTGTACACATCATCAATTGACTCTACAAATAATGTATTGAATGTCCCCAGGCTCTGACTGCAACACTAGAGATTCTTATTAAAAATACAAACGACATCTTAATCAGAGTTCATCTTGAGAGCAAGAGCCAAGGGGTGAAAGCACCAAGTCCTGCTTCCATCTTTTGATACTACTTTTTGGTTCTATGAGCTTTGCTGGTGGCTCAGATGGTAAAGTGTCTGCCTGCAATGCAGGAGACCCAGATTGGATCCTTGGGTTGGGAAGATCTCCTGGAGAAGGAAATGGTAACCCACTCCAGTATTTTTGCCTGGAGAATCCCACAGAAGGAGGAGCCTGGTAGGTTACAGTCCATGGGGTCGTAAAGAGTCAGACACGGCTGAGTGACTTCACTTTCACTTTTCTTTGGCTCTATGCTGAGTATCCTCAAGGTCAAAGGTCAGTTGGGCTGCAGCAGCCTTGTCACCACCATGCTGACATTTAGGGATGCAATATGAATCCAAGGGTAGATGGGGGAAACTCCTCTTGCCACTAAACTATACAGGGGCTTTACACAAATCAAAAATCCAGAAATGTCACTTTTCCTCAGGATCCTTTAATTCTGCAGCAATTTTCACTCTTTCCAGCTAGAATTATAGTTGTTATAAGCTTTAATGGCTTTTTGCATGACAGTTGTGTCCTTTTAATTACTAATCATGTTTACAAGCTGAGTTGTTATTACGTGGTGGCTCAGTGGTAAAGAATCTACCTGCCAGTGAAGGAGATGTGGGTTCAATCCTTGGGCTGGGGAGATCCCCTGGGGAAGGAAATGCAACCCACTTCAGTATTCTTGCCTGGGAAATCCCGTGGACAGAGGAGCCTGGTGGGCTACAGTCCATGGGGTCGCAAAAGAGTCGGACACACCTTAGTGGATAACATAAGGAACACTGGTGTCTAGTATAGATAAAGACTTAAAGTCTCTTAAATACTCAATTGTTTCATCTTGAAAGAAAATTAAATTGGAAATATTTGGAAGCTAGAAGATCTTTAATTCCTGAAAAAAATGCTGGTTTCCTCTTTGACTATAGTGTGTGTATACAACCATTTTACAGAATAAGCAGATTGAAGGAAAGGAGGGGGGGGGTATAAACACAAAATATTTTATATGTTTCCCAATCATAGCTTTCAACCATACAATGCTAAAATCTTTACTCCATTCAAAACCCTATAATAGATCCAATGCCAACACTCTTAAAGGGTCTATAATGACTACATCACCTCAAACGCTCCCTCCTCACCCTGCTTACACATCTGCTCTCTTCGCCCTCTCCTGTCTTCCTGACTGCCTTGTTCTCCCATAAACATGGTAATCACGCTGTTTTCATAGCACTTTGTATAGCTGTTTTCTCTTTCTGAAATGTTGTTTGACTCCAAGTCTTTGACCTCTAAGTCTTTGTTTAAACCCATCCTCTCATTAAGGTCCACTTTGATTAGTCTATTTAAAAATGAAGCTGTTCTCCCTATGAAATACCTGATTTCCTTCATCTTGCAATATATATATATTTCTTTTTTGCCATAACATTTTTCATCTTCTAACACAGAATGCAACTTACTAATTTTTTCAAGTGACTGCAACTCATATTTGTGATTCATTTTTTAAATTAATTTATTTTTTATTTTTGGCGGTGGTGGATCTTCATTGCAGCACACGTACTTTTTCTAGTTGTGGCAACCCGGGGCTACATGCTAGTTTGCAGTGCACGGGCTTCTCATTGAAAAAGTGTCTCTTGCAGAGTGTGGGCTGTAGGGCACACAGGCTTCAGCAGTTGCCACAGTCACGCTCAGTAGTTGTGGGTTTAGTTGTCCTGTTGCATGAGAAATCTTCCTGGTTGCTGCTGTTCAGTCATTGAGTCATGTCCAACTCTTTGTGACCCTATGGACTATAGCACACCACTGTTCCCTGTCCTTCACCATGTCCCAGAGTTTGCTCAAACTCACATCCATTGAGTTGGTGATGACATCCAACCATCTCATCCTCTGTTGCTCCTTCTTCCTCCTGCCCTCAATCTTTGCCAGCATTAGGGTCTTTTCCAATGAGTCTGCACTTCACATCAGGTAGCTGAAAACTGGATCTCCAGCTTCAGCATGAGTCCTTCAAAGGAATATTCAGGACTGATTTCCTTTAGGATGGACTGGTTGGATCTCCTTGCTGTCTAAGGGTCTCTCAAGAGTCTTCTCTAGCACCACAGTTCAAAGGCATCAATTCTTTGGTGCTCAACCTTTTTTATTGTCCCCCTCTCACATCCATACATGATTAATAGGAAAACCATGGCTTTGACTATATAGACCTTTGTTGGCAAAGTAATGTCTCTGCTTTTTAATATGCTGTCTAGGTTTGTCATTGGTTTTCTTCCAAGGAGCAAGTGTATTTTAATTTCATGGCTGCAGTCACCATTTGCAGTTATTTTGGAGCCCCCAAAAATAAAGTATGTCACTGTTTCCATTGTTTCCCCATCTGTTTGCCATGAAATGATGGGATCGAATGTCATGACTTTTTTTGAATGTTGACCTTTAAGTCAGCTTTTTCACTCTCTATTTCACCTTCATCAAGAAGCCTTTTAGTTCTTCTTTGCTTTCTGCCATAAGTGTGGTGTCATCTGTGTATCTTAAGTTATTAATATTTCTCCCAGTAATCTTGATTCCAACATGTGCTTCATCCAGCCCAGAAATTCCCATGATGTATTCTGCATACAAGTTAAATAAGTAGGGTAACAATATACAGCCTTGATGTACTCCTTTCCCAATTTGGAACCAGTCCATTGTTCCACGTCCGGTTCTAACTGTTGCTTCTTAACCTGCATACAGGTTTCTCAGAAAGCAGGTAAGATGATCTGGTATTCCCATCCTTAAGAATTTTCCACAGTTTTTCGTGATCTAGACAGTCAAAGACTTTAGCGTCGTCAATGAAGCAGAAGTAAGATCTTCCCAGTGAGTGAAAGTCGCTCAGTCATGTCACTCTTTGTGACCCCATGGACTATACAGTCCATGCAATTCTCTAGGCCAGAATAACTGGAGTGGGTAGCCTTTCCTTCTCCAGGGGATCTTCCAAACCCAGGGATCAAACCCAGGTCTCCTGCATTGCAGCCAGATTCTTTACCAACTAAGCCACAAAGGAAGCCCAAGAATACTGGAGTGGGTAGCCTATCCCTTCTCCAGCAGATCTTCCTGACCTAGGAATCAAACTGGGGTCTCCTGCATTGCAGACGGATTCTTTACCAACTGAGCTATCAGGGAAGCCCAAATCTTCCCAGAGCAGGAGTCAAATCCATGTCCTCTACATTGGCAGACAGATTTTCAACCACTGGATCACGAGGGAAGTCCCAACTTACTTATTTTTATATTTATTATTTGTTATTTACCTTGTCCCATTACAGTGTAAAATCCATGATTGCAAGGGCCTTTGTTTCATTCTGTGATCCATCTAAATCACAGAGAAGAGTCCATCTGATACTGTATGTTCAATACATCTTTAAACGAGATACCTTGTCTTTTAAGGCTATGTTTGGTGGACGCCTTAATCTTCAAATCATTTACAAGTAAAAGAAAAGATTAAACCAACTTAGTACCATTCAAAATTTTAATCTTATATTTTCATTTATGTCCAATATTTACTATGCTTCAGTCTGAGGGACTTTTATTTATTTATTTATTTATTTTTTAATTTTTTCTGTTTATTTTTTTATTTTTATAAAAAATGTATTTATTTTAATTGGAGGCTCATTACTTTACAATATTGTAGTGATTTTTGTCATACATTGACATGAATCGCCATGGTTGTACATGTGTTCCCCATCCTGAATTCCCCTCCCACCTCCCTCCTCATCTCAAACAGGTATATTATAATATGTGAAACAGATCGCCAGTCCAGGTTTGATGTATGAGACAGGGTGCTCAGAGCTGGTGCACTGGGATGACCCTGAGAGACTTTTAGAACATGTCAAGGCTATGGTTTTTCCAGTAGTCATGTATGGACGTGAGAGTTGGACTGTGAAGAAATCTGAGCACCAAAGAATTGATGCTTTTGAACTGTGGTATTGGAGAAGACTCTTGAGAGTCCCTTGGACTGCAAGGAGATCCAACCAGTCCATTCTGAAGGAGATCAGCCCTGGGATTTCTTTGGAAGGAATGATGCTAAAGCTGAAACTCCAGTACTTTGGCCACCTCATGTGAAGAGTTGACTCATTGGAAAAGACTCTGATGCTGGGAGGGATTGGGGGCAGGAGGAGAAGGGGACGACAGAGGATGAGATGGCTGGATGGCATCACGGACTCGATGGGCGTGAGTTTGAGTGAACTCTGGGAGTTGGTGATATACAGGGAGGCCTGGTGTACTGTGATTCATGGGATGGCAAAGAGTCAGACACAACTGAGCAACTGAACTGACTGAACTGAATATACTGGTCATCCTCCTGTGATGACCAGTTTTTTTTTTGTTTGTTTGTTTGTTTGCTTGTTGTTGTTTATTCTTGGATATTTTATCCTTTTGATGCAATCATGGTCCATTTTGTGTGTCAACTTGGTTAAACTATAGTCACCAGTTATTTAATTAAACACTAGGTATTGCTGTGAAGGTATTTTATAAATGTGATTTAAGTCCATAATCAGTTTAAGAAAGCAAATTTAACCTATATTTTATAAATGTGATTTAAGTCCATAATCAGTTTAAGTAAGCAAATTTAATCTATATAATATGGATGGATCTAAATCAACCAATTAAAAGGCCTTATAAGAAAAACTGGGGCTTCCTTTAAGAAGAAATTTGACTTGTGGATCCAGCTTTAATTTGTGCCTGAGAGTTTCAGCACTCTTCCCAACAGTTGACCTTCAGATTTCCAAACTGCCTGGCCAGACCTCACAATTATGGAGACTAATCTCTTCCATTAAATTTCTTAATGTATACCTCCTACAGGTTCTGTTTCTCTAGTGATATTCAGTCAGACAGATATACATCCTATATAGTCAATTCCCTTAAATATGCATTGAAGCCACTGTTGAATCAGGAAAAGATCAAACTTTTCTTTTTTAATCAACTAGGTGTTGTGGTTTTATTTTACTCACACTTACAGGTTATCGATATCCTATATGAGACAGACTAGACAGTCAGTTGTTGCATGGAGCACACAAGAGGTATATGGCAGACGTCTTCTTTCCACAGATTCCTCAGAAGGAGAAATATGACCTAGTCTGTCATCTATGGACAACTTCAACTACCCTCAACAAAAATCTGCCCCATGGCCTCTTGATTCTGGGTTTTCCCAACCTGTGAGCCTTCCCTCTTAAGTCAGGTTTTGCAAGATGCTTCAAATCTTATTTTTGTAACAGCCATCTTAAGTTTATATATCCTTGACTCAGCACATGATGGGAGGAACAATGGTTCATACCGTATCCTCTCTCTCAACCTCTCATTCTTCTGCAGTCCTCTTCTACTCAAGGATACACAGAACAAATCACAAGCTTGCTATTCAAAATCCAACTGTAGAACATATTGCTGTTCTATCCATGTCATGAGAGTCCCTTGGACAACAAGGAGCTCAAACCAGTCAATCCTAAAGGAAATCCTGAATATTCATTGGAAGGACTGATGCTGAAGCTGAAGTTCCTATACTTTGACCACCTGATGCGAAGAACTGACTCACTGGAAAAACCTCTGATGCTAGGGAAGATTGAAGGCAGGAGGAGAAGGGGATGACAGAGGATGAGATGGATGGATAGCATACCAACTCGATGGACATGAGTTTGAGCAAGCTCCAGGGAATGGTGAAGGACAGGGCCGCCTGGCATGCTGCAGTCCATGGGGTCACAAAGAGTCAGACACAACTGAGCAACTAAACTGAACTGATCCATGTCACAGCTATTATGATATTCACAAGAGATTTTCCTGGCAATCTACTTACTTGGCATTGATTGGGGTTGCTGAGTGCAAGCATGCAGAAGAGAAGGAAGAGTTACATTGGTTACAATTCCTTGTAAGCCAATGAATCCTAACTCACTGTTATTAAACATATGGAACTCTGAATATGAAAATGTATACCAGAATGGAAAGCCATGGCAATGATGATACAGTAATAAAGGGGCCAATTTTGTAGTCTCTTACCAAATCCTGAAGGGATGTATCAGCTGGTGTGGTACTGGGGCTCATTTTAGGATATGAACTACTTTGTGCCCTTTGTATTTAGATACAAGCCTTTAGCCAAATTTCCAGGTTACAAAGAAAGTCCCATTCAGCATCTTGTTACAAGATTCATCAGTAATTAAAGAGGAAGGAAATTCTGATACATGCTAATGTACAAATAAACCTTGAAAATCTTATGCTATGTGAAATAAGCCAGACACAAAAGGACAAATGTTATATGATACCATTTACATGAAGTACTAGAATCATTAAATTCACAGCGATGGGAAGTAAAATGGTGATTTCTAAGCAAATTTCATAGAAACATGGCCATTTTCTATGCATCCAACAGAAATAGTTATTACTGACTGGGGATATTTGAAATGTTAAAGATATGTGCTATGTATATAAATAGATAACATTTCTTAACATTAAAAAAAAAAATTACCCAATAAGAACTTCATTTTGGGTGCTCTACTGCTTTTCTGTGGCTGCCATAATAAATTACCACAACTGGGTAGCTTGACACAACAGAAGTTTTTTCTCTTTCAGTCTTAAGGCCAGAGTATGAAACTATGGTGTCGGCAGGGCCACCTCTCCTGCAGAGGCTCTAGGGGAGCACCTGTTTCCTGCCTCATCCAGCTTCCACTAGTGACAGCCACTATTCCTAGGTTTGTGGCTCTGTAAATTTTTTTTTAATTTATACTTATTTATTTTAATTGGAGGCTAATTACTTTACAATATCATATTGGTTTTGCCATACATCAACATGAATCCGCCACTATATATATCATTTGTGTGTCTTGTTCTTGTAAGGATACTTGCCATTGAATTTAAGGCCTGCCTGGATAGTACAAGATTATCTCCTCATCTCAAGATCCTTAATTTATTTAACTCTATGAAGACCCTCTTTCCAATGAAAGCAATCATCACAGGTTCCAGGGATTAGAATGTGAAAGGAACTTTTGGGGGACTACAATGCACCCACTATAGACAATTATATATGGATCATAATTGTTTTTTCTTATAATCCAAAACAATTTATTTATAAGTATGCATGCATGCCTGCATGCTCATCATCAAGGTGACTTCATAGACTGTAGCCCTCCAGGCTCCTCTGTTCATGGGATTCTCCAGGAAAGAATACTGGACCGGGTTGCCATTTCCTCCTCCAGGGGATCTTCCTGACCCAAGGATTGAACCCGAGTCTCCTGTCTCTCCTGCATTGGCAAGGTGGATTCCATACCACTAGTGCCACATAGGAAGCCCTAATTTATAAATAACATGTAGAAAACTGTTGTCACTGAAATTGCCTTTGAAATGGACTCTTGGCTTCCTCAGTAACCCTCTTATCTCTTGTCAGTATAGTGGATAACATGATTCTTTAAAATCATTAGTGAAAACACATCACTTCTTTTCTGAAAACCCTCCGGTGGTGCTCACACTATCCAACCCTGATCTCACATAGCATAAAAGCTTGAGTGTCAGTGTGTGCCCACTAGGCCCTACAACACCTGCATTTCCCTGTACTTTATCTTTTCTGGACTCAGTTTGCAATACTCACACTTTCATATAATCTACTACAGTCACAGCATTCAGTGTTTCATTTGCTGTTCTCTGAGCTTCTCAGGCAGGTTCCCGCCTTTGTATTTGCTCTTCTTTCTGCCTAATTTTTTTTCCCAAGGTATTTGTGAGGCTTAACAGTTTCCTTCCTAAATCCTGGCCCAAATATCACCTTTCTAGTGAGGCTTCTGGTTACCAGTTGTTCCCATTCACTTATTTTATTTCTCTTCAAAATGTTTCTCATCATTTAATATAGTCTGTATTTTGCTGGTTAAATTTTTCTATATATTTCATTCCATAAATTAGGCAGTCCAAGAAGATGGAGATTTTTTACAGCTTTGTTCACTACTGTATCTCTGGAGACAAAACAATGCTTGACATATATAAGGGTCTCAATAAATATCAGCTGAATGAATGAATGAATCTGCAAAGAACTCATCCATGTGTGGTTCTTAATTACATATAAATGTGAAGAAAAACATATAAGCTGACTCAAATATTTCTATGTAATTGTACTTTTGATGAAGTTTAATATAAGCCAGCATTCTGGTTAACATGAAAATAAGATGCATAGATTTTTAAATATGGCAGTAAAAAAAGCATTTTTTTGATAAAATGAAGTATGCAATATTTGGAAGTGGAGGGGAACTGCATAAAGAAAATTGAAGGCATAAAATAGTTATTAGAATCATGAAGATATTTTTGTTTTAATGCTTTGATATTACCTTATAGAAATAAGTCATTTTCCACATACACAGACACACACACACATATAGATGCACATAGAAGTAGTAATAAGTGTCTTCCATACCCTGGCAGGTAGTATCCTGGAACTTTGTGTTCAAGTCACATACTGGACTAAAGCTCTGTCTGCATGGAGAGGGGATGGTCTATAGCAGTTTCATCTTTCTGGGATTCTGTTTAGATAACACAAATACCATCATGATTCAAAATTTAACTCATACCATCAACATACTAAAAAATTAACTGGAACATTTGTTTTTCTGTGGACCAATAGCAGTGGTATAAAGACTAGCTTTCTCTGCTTTTTGAAAGCTGCTTCTTAGCATCACAGATCTGTACTGTCAGATTTAGGTCCACGTAATAGTGCACAGTCAAGAAAGATGCTGCGTTATGCCTATTTCTGGAATTCAATTAGGAATGTGATGAAGGTGTCTTTCAAAGCCCCTTAACTACATAGTAACTGTTTTTGTGTGAGTGTGATTTTCCATTTATGTGTAAAGAGCTCTAGTATCTGTCACATATTGTATCTTTATGGCCCTACAAGATCTGAAGTCTTGTTGACTTGGAAAAACCTGAAAGGGTTAGCAGAGGGTGAAGGCAAAAATTTGGGAATCAGTCTATATTTTCTAAAAAATACTTTTTCTGTGGGAGAAAGAACAAAACTGTCAGAAAACCAACCATACACCAAGCTCTAAGCTCCCTCTTCAAGCACTGCAAGTTGATATAGGGTCAATGAAATAGTTTTGAAATACTTTTGTTGGCAACAGAGAAAATATACTGAGGAAAGAGACATCCATTCAAACTTCCTCTCATACCTTTCAAAAGAAAATCTAGGTGATTCCTCAAAGCAAAAATTTAACCATCCATCCAGTTAATTCCCCAATCCCTCTAAATTCAACTACTAATAAATTCAATTTCAAAACTAAATTATCAATGATCAAAATAAATACTCTACTGTTTTAAAGTAAAATATCACAATGTGGTCAAAATAAAACTGCTATCCCTGATTTCTATCTGTTACTTATCTCTAGTATAACACTCCTCATGTGTTTTAAATTATGACCTTGGCATGCTATGGCTCCAACTCTTCCTTAATCTTGGGACCCAATAAACAATCCATGGGAAACATACATTGTCTTTTGTTCCACTATAAACCTTCCAGGGGCAGAGACCAGACCACAGAGAAGTGTGCACTGTGAAAATCTGTATAAATTTGACATTAAGTACTAGGTATCTTGGACTTCCCACATGGCTCAGTGGGAAAGAATCTTCTTGCCAATGCAGCAAATGCCAGTTTGATCCCTGGATCAGGAAAATCCCCTGGAGTAGGAAATGGCAACCCAATTCCAGTATTCTTGCCTGGAAAATTCCAGGGACACAGGAGCCTAGAGACCTACAGTCCACGACATTGCAAAGAATTGGACAGGATTAAATGATTAAGCACGCATGTATTAGGCATCTCATTACTGTCGCATGCCTACATATCCCAGTTATCAACATCTTCAGTAACAATGAAATATTTTATCTGGCTTCTTTAACTTCTATTTTAAATGTTTTAGAACACAGGAGGGGAAAGAGAAAAAAATATATCTTTTTTTTTTTTTTTTAGTCCCTCTTCAAATTTCAATGATCAAATTGTGTTTTTATTTGGTAAAAGTTTAATTTATAAAGCATTGGAACCTCAAATATAGACAATATGTGCAGTTATGTCTCTTTAATAGCTCTTATTATGTATAATGTTTAAACAAATATTGAGGGTTTTAATGGCCACATATTTTTTGAAACATTCTACTTTACTAATTTGTATATATATTTAATTTATATTAATTAAATATCAAACAGGACATCAAGAAACATGTTAAATTAGTAACCTACCATAGCTTGAAATATTTTAAAATCTCTTTGGATACTTATGAATACATGAGAGAAGGCATTCCATCTTCAAAATAAACCCTGCCATTTGATTCTTTGTTTCAAAGTTGCTGAGACTATTTTTATATAAATTTTTTAAAATAACCAACTCTAAATGTAATCAGTAGCTCTAACTTTTTCCAAAGGAGGGAAATAGAGAACTTAGGATTCCCACTCATCACTTCTACTTCAACTCATAGGTCTCATCAATAAAAATTTTATTATTGCTTTCTAGAATTTCAGTTCTACCTCTTATTATAGCATCAAACAACTGGTATTATTTTTTTATGCCAACCACTTAAAGCACTTTCTTTAGAAAGAAAATCTTTCTTCCAAATTCATAGTAATATACTGGTTTTTTTTTTCAAATTATATCAGAATTCATTCAAATACACTGAAGGTTTTAATACAAGTAGTTAGAGGCCTACGCAAACCCTGAAAGAGATGAATGAGGAAAAGTCAAGGAATCTTTCATGAATAAATCAACCTGGAGAAGGAAATGGCAACCCACTCCAGTGTTCTTGCCTGGAGAATCCCAGGGATGGGGGAGCCTGGTGGGCTGCCGTCTATGGGGTAGCACAGAGTTGGACACGACTGAATTGACTTAGCAGCAGCAGCAGCAGCACATCAAAACAGGCACTTCCTAAGAGCTTACTGAGTAACTACTAAGTTTTCAAGAATTTGAGGCATGGGGCTGGCAATTGGTGGTAGTGGCTGTGTAATGTTTGACTATCTCCAAATCCCCACATTAAACCAGGCAGATAAATAACATAGCCAAAAACTCATGGGCAATAGTTATAACAAATCTAGGCAGCAGGATATAACCAGAAACTCCCAATTACATGCAGGTAAAAACAAACTATTCTCACTCATAAGACCTGTGTGGTACCAGAGCCAGGGGAGGGAGAGGAAAGCAGCAGAGGAAAGCCTCTGAAGGACCCACAAACAGCAGAACATGAAAATATTCAATGTGAATTCATAGCAGATGGGACTGGGAGAGATCCTGCCCAATTCAATACTGTTGTTGCTGTTGTTCAGTTGCCAAGTTGTGTCTAATTCTTTGCAACCCCATGGACTAGAGCACACGGGGCTTCTCTGTCCTTCACCATCTCCCATAGTTTGCCCAAGGTCATGTTCATTGAATTGGTGATGCCATCCAACCACCTCATCCTCTGTCACCCTCTTATTATGCCTTCAGTCATTTCCAGCATCAGTTTTTTCCAGTGATTCAGCTCTTCACATCAGGTGACCAAAGTATTGGAGCTTCAGCTTCAGCATCAATTCTTCCAATGAATATTCAGGGTTGATTTCCTTTAGGATTGACTGATTTGATCTCCTTGTTGTCCAAAGGACTCTCAAGAGTCTTCTCCAGCACCACAGTTTGAAAGCATCAATTCTTCCACACTCAGCCTTCTTTATGGTCCAACTCTCACATCTGTACATGCATGACTACTGGATAAGCCATATTTTCACTATATGCAACTTTGTTGGCAAAGTGATAGCTTTGTTTTTTAATAAACTGTCTAGGTTTGTAGTAGGTTTCCTTCTAAAAAGCAATAGTCTTCTAATCCCATGGCTGTAGTCACCATATGCAATGATCATAGAGCCCAAGAAAAGGACATCTGTTACTGCTTTCATCTTTTCCCCTTCTATTTGCCATAGAGTGATGGAACTAGATGCCTTGATCTTAGTTTTTTTTAAATATTGAATTCAATAGAAGGTAATCACAAAGCCCCTCAGCCATGTCTGAAGATGCTAAAGTAGATTAGTTAGTTCAGTCACTCAGTCGTGTCCGACTCTTTGCGACCCCATGAATTGTAGCGCACCAGGCCTCCCTGTCTATCACCAACTCCCGGAGTTCACTCAAACGCATGTCCATCGAGTCAGTGATGCCATCCAGCCATCTCATCCTCTGTCATCCCCTTGTTCTCCTGCCCCCAATCCCTCCCAGCATCAGGGTCTTTTCAAATGGGTCAACTCTTCTCATGAGGTGGCCAAAGTATTGGAGTTTCAGCTTTAGCTATCAGTCCTTCCAATGAACACCCAGGACTGCTCTCCTTTAGGATGGACTGGTTGGATCTCCTTGCTGTCCAAGGGACTCTCAAGAGTCTTCTCCAACACCACAGTTCAAAAGCATCAATTCTTTGGTGCTCAGCTTTCTTTATGGTCCAACTCTCACATCCATACATGACCACTGGAAAAACCATAGCCTTGACTAGACAGACCTTTGTTGGCAAAGTAATGTCTCTGCTTTTTAATATGCTATCTAGGTTGGTCATAATTTTCCTTCCAAGGAGTAAGCGTCTGATTACAATCTCTAAAATCTTAAAACTGAACAACCAGGGATTCTTTACACAAAAGCCTCCTCATTAAGAGAAATCTCCTAAGATTTGTTTCAAAACTGAACAGAAAAGGGGATAAGAGAGACAGAGAGAGGAGGTACACATAAAAGTAGGAAAAATGATAAGACTGTTGAATTTCACAGTGTAATTTGCCATATTTATGAAGACTGGAAACCATAGCAAAGGGGGCTCAAATTTAAAAGAATATTGTGTATCCCAATCCCTTCTAAAATTTATAGAATATAATTTACCATTTTAAATGACTGTAAGAAAATATTGCCGTCACAATCTAGACCAAGAAAAAAAGAGCATACAAAGCAAAATTGCAAAATGGCACTGCTATAAATAATAGTACGATACTAGGAAGACACAATCACAAAATAAATAAAAATAAAACCATAACTAATACAATTTTTTTTTCATCTTAAAAAGAAAATTTTGGAATAGAAACACATATAAAATAAACGAATCTTTTCAGAAATGAAGACTGAGAGGAAATGCAAGAGTAAATAAAAACTGCAACAAGGCAACTAGAGAGTGAAAAATAAGACTTTATTTTCCTAAAAGCAAAAGGAAGGGAAAAAAGAATAACTTGGGAGAAAATAAGAACATTTACATTAGGCAAAGAAGACTTGAGATATTTATAAAACCTGCCCATGAAGAAGAATACCAAATATGAGAACAGATACTAAATACTCAAAAGCTTTCCTGAACTTAGAAAAAAAAAAAAAAAAAACATTGAAAGAGCACCCTACGTAACTGATAATATCAACTTGGAATAATCCAAATCAAGTCATGTTTATGTAAAATCACTCAACTTTAACAGTAAAAATTCCTTTTAAGATATAGGAAAAGAGTAAGTGACTTAGAAAGGAAAGGGTAGTTTATCATCATCATATTTCATAAAAGCACTTTGATATGCATAAAATAAATGGAGTAACATTTTCCAGTGGTCATATATGGATGTGAGAGTTGGACTGTGAAGAAGGCTGAGCGCCGAAGAATTGATGCTTTTGAACTGTGGTGTTGGAGAAGACTCTTGAGAGTCCCTTGGACTGCAAGGAGATCCAACCGGTCCATTCTGAAGGAGATCAGCCCTGGGATTTCTTTGGAAGGAATGATGCTGAAGCTGAAACTCCAGTACTTTGGCCACCTCATGCGAAGAGTTGACTCATTGGAAAAGACTCTGATGCTGGGAGGGATTGGGGGCAGGAGGAGAAGGACGACCCAAGATGAGATGGCTGGATGGCATCACGGACTCGATGGACGTGAGTCGGAATGAACTCCGGGAGATGGTGATGGACAGGGAGGCCTGGCGTGCTGCGATTCATGGGGTCGCAAAGAGTCGGACACGACTGAGCGACTGAACTGACTGCCTGACTGAACGGGGAAAATGTGAGCCATTGACTTTCATATCCAGAAAAACTGACTTTTAAGTACAAAGAGTAGAACTAAACATTTATTGCCAAAAATGTATGGATTCCTATTTTCATAGGACTTTCCTGAAGAATAATAGAGAACAAGGTACAGACAGCCGATATAGCTGAGTGGATATTGATATAAAGACCAGCAATGAACACTAAATATATATAGTTACTCGTTGAACCAAGAACAAATGAAAATTAAAAGGGAGAAATAGCTATTAATGGCTTTACATTCTGATAAGGTATAATCAACTGTGAGCTATAGAAAGAGAACAGGGAGACCCTATGCAAAAAACTGATTTCCAAGTCATACAAATAACAGTAATATTAGTACTGCTAATTTAAGATGTTTGTAATTAGTCAGCTAAGGCTACCATAACAAATTACCACAGATTTGCTGGCTGAAATGTCAGAAATTTATTTTCTCATAGTCTGGAGGCTGCAAGTTCAAGATCAAGGAATGTTTTTTGGTGACGCTCCTCCTGGCTTTAAGGTAAGTCCCTTCTTGCTATATCCTCCTATGACGTCTCCTCTGTGTGTGCACACAGAGAGAAATCTCTGGTGTGTCTTCCTTTTCTTATTTAGGATGACAGTCATACCAAATTAAGACCCCACACTTATAACCTTGCTTAACACTTACCTTCTCTTTATATGCCCTATCACCAAATATAGGGGTAGGACTTCAACATATGAATTTTGAGAGGATATCATTCAGTCCATCACAGTGACTGTGTTGTGGTTAAAGTAAATGAATAATCAGGAAACTTTCTAATTGCCCTGTCTCCTGTGCACAAGTGAATGAGTATTCTCTGGGTGCAACAAAAGAGATACAGACGTGGAAGAGGTTAAATGCAAACCCTGTAATCTGAATTTAATTTGGTAATATTGTTGTTTAATTACATAGTATTTTATTACCACATACACACACACACACACACAAGCTCTGTCTATCTGAAAGGCCTAAATGAAATTAATGACTCAATAGCAAAGAGTGTTTCTAACACCCAGATTGCAAATGTCATTCCCTTCTGAAAGAAATCAGGGTTCATTACAGAAATGGTTGCTTCCAGGATTTGAGTAGTAAATATACAGAATTGTAATGAAATATCTTGTCATATTTTTTTTGATAGCAGGAAAGCAATCAAAGATTGTTAGAGTCATGTCAAAAGAAAATTCAGGGCTAACATTTAAAGATACACACTAATCAAATAAGGCAGAATTTCAGCGGCAATAAGGAAAGTCATTGCAATGGATTGAAACTCATCAAAAACTTTTAAAGTAATGCATTTTTATGTTGGAGAATAATAAAGGCAACCCATTCATTATCTTGACATTTGGAAATAGAGAAAAATAAGCATGAATGTCCTATCATTTTTAATGAACTGTAGAAGGAAATGGCAACCCACTCCAGTATTCTTGCATGGAGAATCCCATGGACAGAGGAGCCTGGTGGCCTACAGTCCTTGGGGTCACAAAGAGTCGAACACGACTGAGCGACTACACTTACTTACTTACCACTGGAAAACCAAAATAATGCTTTTAAGGAAGGGCTACTTTATAGAAGTATTTCTAGTTGATAATTTTTTTATTAAATTTTTTATTAAAGTACAATACCATTGCTTTGAAACTCCTGTGAATGAAAGGATCTAGGCATTGACCATCTACAGATACAAATGCTATAAGAAGAGAGAGAAAGAGACATATTCCTCCCGAAGATAGACTACACCACTTACTTAAGTTTTGTAAAAAGGATGGAATTTGGATCTGAATAAGCCTCTGAACCTACCTGCCTATATACAGGAAAAAAAACAAACAAACAGTGAACATAATTACATCTTAGGTACACACTGAGTTAAAAACATTTAGACTAGCGGGAAATCTATAGGTTAAATGGTTCAGGTTCTTTAATATCTTGAACTGCATCTATTAGTATGAAATCAGTGACACACAAACAGCTGATCAAAGAAAGAGATGAAGGGTGAGCCTTTAGATTACTACAGACTTAAATTGTTAAGGGAGGAAGCAAGACAATATTATAGTGTCTACTGTAAAATAATCAAAATAAGTTCCTTAGAGAGCAGTAGTATGGCCTCATTTGTCTATTCCTCCAGGGATTAATATCACAGTTGATCGCGACCGCTGTATAAGAAACTTTGAAAATGAGTTTTGTTTGCTTTTTGTGGAAGAATGTGTGTGTATTATTTTATTACTGGAGATGACTGTTGGCTATTTTTCCCTGAATAAATTCTGATCATATTTGCAAAAATAAAATGCAGAGGAAAATATGTACTGTACCTTGTTTCAGTGTGAAGAATTCATTGATGCTAAATATATTTTTCCCCCAGATATTTCCCATATGTATTAAAACATGAGACACTCAGATCTTGAAGAGAAATCAGGCTCTGTGAAGACACAGAGCTATGCCTCAGTGCAGGTACAAAGCTGTGCCATGATAAGAAATACACAGTAAGAATGCAGAGCTCCTACTCAGAGTGAATTATCAATAGGAAAATACCCAAAGAGGCTTCCAGTGGCATTGCCCCGTTCACCCTCTGTTTAAGACTTTAGGAAAGGGGAGATTCATTGAGACCTTGGAAAATGGCTAATTCATTTCTTGGAAGATAGAAAAACAGTTCTAAGGAGAACTAGTTTCTCTGACAATTCTAGTTCTCTTCAGTATACTTGCATCCTTTCCTACTAAATAAATGACATTTCACAAGGATCTTGGAAAAAATTTTAAAGACTTTGAAATATACCCATGGCCCCAACTCATTAATTAATCCTGTCAACTTCCACCAAATAACTATCTTTAGTCCCTGCCCAATGAATGTTGGGAAGTTCTAGAATTAGTATCCTTTTGGGGGAATATAAATGAAATATGCCTGTCTTCATCCGTAGAGCTTCAAGAGCCAAACATTTCCAACATTACACCACACCCAGAAGCCAACTGTTAAAAACCAAAAATTAAAACAAACCAAAACATAAAGACCTCAAGTAAATTTTTCTAAACAACACTTGTCAACCATTATCTAACATCCTAAAAGCCACCATTTGAGCATAGATGCAGGTTATAACTTTAGCCATGATAAATTTAAAAGGATACAATTCACATCGATAAGACATAGTTTTACTTTAATAAATATGTATTTACTTCTTCTAATATTTATTTTTAAACTGGTAAATATTAATATTTCTGATTAAATATCAAGTAAAAAGGGTTTTAGTTCTTTGATAGTCTTTAAAGCTTAAGGACCTATCTCAATCAGAAAAATCATGTAAATATATTAAATAACATATATAAAAATTTTTTTAAAGTAATTATATTCAAATGACTACTTAAATATTTTAACTGTAATATTGTCAAATAATATATGCACTTCTTGATAAAACTTAAATATTAATATCTTACAGTGACTCTAATAATTGTCAAAAGTTTAAGTAGTGATATTTCAAGATTATCTGTAACAACTCCAATGAGGTATCTGATACTGCTGATGCAACTGTGAAGTCACCAAAATTCATGATTGAAGAAAAATGAAATTTCAGTTAGACATTAGAGAAAATAAAGATTAATATTTTTTCCATCCCGTTGTCAGATTATCTAAATTCTGCCCATCAACTCTTTAGGGATATTCAACATTTATATTTAAATCCTCTGAATTGAGCCAATACAATGAGAACTCTATTTCAAGAGGAAGGAAGGAAGGTCTTTTTTGGTTCTTAATCAGTTTATTTATCATATTGCATATATTGATGATTTTTCATATGACTATAACATTAAAAGTATTATTTTAAATATTTTAGGTATGTTCAATTGCTTAGCAAATGCAATCAAGAATATTAATAAATAACATGTATACATTATAATCATATTATTTCTCCTACACATGATAGGATAAATATTAAGATAGGAAAATGATAGGAAATGACAAATGACATATGATAGGAAAAACTTTACATTTATGGTATAATTCTAATATTACTAACAAAAGGAAACCTCAACTGACTTTGCATTATACTGAAAACTTAAAAAAGCTGTTTTGTTTTCAAAAAGTTCTTTTTTATAGCCTCTCTCTTATTTGAATATAATTTCACTCTGTCCCATTTAGGTTTTATTACATTTCTAAGTATATATATCTTCCAAAACTGAAATAGCCCTCTGGGTCTAACAAGTAATGGAGGCTCATAGAACTTTAACAATCACATAGCCAATCAATTAACAACCATTTGTTGCTCTTGTTCTCTAACAGCCTAAAGAAGAGCAGAACATGATATTCAGGGACAGACAAAGAGCCAGAGGATAACATTAGAAATGGCTATGTGGTATTTTCTCTAATATTGTATTATTTTGTTGCTATGAGGATTTCTATATTAGGACTCAAAATATATTTATCTATGGATTTCTTGGTTATCAGAAGACATAAAATGACAGGATGGATCTTTGAAGTACTAATCTAATGGCCACAAGGAAGTTTCTTGGTCTTCCTAGCATGAGGTTTTCTTTGCTGCAAAATGTCAGTAATAAAAATCACCTTATAACTGTACTGTAAGAATCAACATTACTGAAAATTATCTCTACTGTAAACTACTCTAATACTGTTAGTTATTTTTGCCAGCATTAACCACTATAACCCAGGCTGGTTCCAAACCGGGAAAGGAGTATGTCAAGGCTGTATATTATCATCCTGCTTATTTAACTTATATGCAGAGTACATCATGAGGATATGCCGGGCTGGATGAAGCACAAGCTGGAATCAAGATTGCAGGGAGAAATATCAATTACCTCAGATATGCAGCTGACACCACCCTTATGGCAGAAAGCAAACAGAAACTAAAGAGCCTCAGGCCGGCCCCAGATGGTTCCCGGCTGAGCATCGTAGAGCTGGAGCGGTTTGTGCGCCGCGAGAAAGGACAGGTCAAGCGGGGCTGAGATACTGTGTGCACACGACAGTGCTATTTGTTTGCAGCATGCCCCCTCCCCACAGAGCGAATGAACTAGTGAGCCTAAAAAACCAGCAAACAGAAGAAGTTAAACAGAGGGAACCACCTTGGAAGTGATCCCACACGGCCCATAACACCAGAGAAGGGCCAGAAATATTTTTACTATTTTTAAAATCATTCCTTTTTTTTTTTTTTTTTGCTTTTTTGTTTTTTGTGGTTTGTTTCTTTTTTCTTTTTTTTTCTAACTTTTTTTAATTGTTAAGTCTTCTATTTCTCCTCTAATTTTTATTTCTATAACCTATTATTACTATTTAAAAAAAAGACTTTTTTTTTTTTTTTTTTTAAGGCAAACACCATATATAGTCTTTGGATGGTTGTTGGTGGTTTTTGTTTGTTTGTTTCTTTGTTTTTTAATAATTCTTTTTTTTTCTTTCTTCCATTTTCCTTCTGCTTTTCTTTAATATTGTATCTTTGAAAATCCAACCTCTACTCTAGATTTTTAATCTTCGCTCTTAGGTTTTTGCTGTCAATTTTGTACATTTAAAAACCAAACTTCACTACCCAAGTTTACCTGAGAGCGAGATTACTGGCTTGACCACTCTCTCCTCCTCTGGACTCTCCTTTTTCTCCACCAGGCGGCCTCTGTCTCTTTTCTCCCCCATCTCTTCTCTATCCAACTCTGTGAATCTCTGTGTGTTCCAGACGCTGGAGAACACCTAAGGAACTGGTTACTGGCAGGATTTGTCTCTCTCCTACTCATTCCTCTCTCTTATCCTCCTGGTCACCTCTGTCTACTTCCTCCCTCTCCTCTTCCCCGTATAACTCTGTAAATACCTCTGAGCAGTCCAGACTATAGAGTGCACATAAGGAAGTGACTACTGGCTAGCTTGCTCTCTCCTCTTTTGATCTCACCGCATCTCATTCCAGTTACCTCTAACTACCCCCTCCATCTTCTCTTCTCCTTGTAACTCAGTGAACCTCTCTGAGTGTTCCTCAATTTGGAGAAACTTTTCATCTTTAACCTAGATGTTTTATCATCAGTGCTGTATAGATGGAGAAGTCTAGAGGCTACTGTAAAAATAAAACTGAAAACCAGAAGCAGGAGGCTTAAATCCAAAGCCTGAAAACATTAGAGAACTCTTGAATTCAGGGAACATTAAGCAATAGGAGCTCATCAAATGCCTTCAAACCTACACCGAAACCAAGCTCCACCCAAGAGCCAACAAGTTCCAAAACAAGACATACCACGCAAATTCTCCAGCAACACAGGAACACTCCCCTGAGCTTCAATATACAGGCAGCTCAAAATTATCCCAAAACTTTTGATGTCTCATAACCCATTACGGGTCACTCCACTGCACTCCAGAGAGAAGAAACCCAGCTCCACCCACCAAAACTCCAACACAAGCCTCCCTAACCAGGAAACCTTGACAAGCCACTGATAGAACCCCACCCAAAGTGAGGAAGCTCCATAATAAAGAGAACTCCACAAATTACCAGAATATAAAAAGGCCACCCCAAACGCAGCAATATAACCAAGATGAAGAGACAGAGGAATACTCAGCAGGTAAAGGAACAGGAGAGTTGCCCACCAAACCAAACAAAAGAGGAAGAAGTAGGGAATCTACCAGAGAAGGAATTCCGAATATTGATAGTGAAAATGATCCAAAATCTTGAAATCAAAATGGAATCACAGATAAATAGCCTAGAGACAAGGATTGAGAAGATGCAAGAAAGGTTTAACAAGGACCTAGGAGAAATAAAAAAGAGTCAAAATATAATGAATAACTCAATAAATGAGATCAGAAACACTCTGGAGGCAACAAATAGTAGAATAACAGAGGCAGAAGATAGGATTAGTGAAATAGAAGATAGAATGGTAGAAATAAATAAATCAGAGAGGAAACAAGAAAAACGAATTAAAAGAAACGAGGACAATCTCAGAGACCTCCAGGACAATATGAAACGCTCCAACATTCGAATTATAGGAGTCCCAGAAGAAGACAGAAAGATCATGAGAAAATTCTTGAGGAGATAATAGTTGAAAACTTCCCTAAAATGGGGAAGGAAATAATCACCCAAGTCCAAGAAACACAGGGAGTTCCAAATAGGATAAACCCAAGGCGAAACACCCCAAGACACATATTAATCAAATTAACAAAGATCAAACACAAAGAACAAATATTAAAAGCAGCAAGGGAAAAACAACAAATAACACACAAGGGGATTCCCATAAGGATAACAGCTGATCTTTCAATAGAAACTCTTCAGGCCAGGAGGGAATGGCAAGACATAATTAAAGTGGTGAAAGACAATAACCTACAGCCCAGATTACTGTACCCAGCAAGGATCTCATTCAAATACGAAGGAGAAATCAAAAGCTTTACAGACAAGCAAAAGCTGAGAGAATTCAGCACCACCAAACCAGCTCTCCAACAAATTCTAAAGGATATTCTCTAGACAGAAAACACGAAAATGGTGTATAAACCCGAACCCAAAACAATAAAGTAAATGGTAACGGGATCATACTTATCAATAATTACCTTAAACGTAAATGGGTTGAACGCCCCAACCAAAAGGCAAAGACTGGCCGAGTGGATACAAAGACAAGACCCCTCTATATGCTGCTTACAAGAGACCCACCTCAAAACAAGGGACACATACAGACTGAAAGTGAAGGGCTGGAAAAAGATATACCACAAAAACAGAGACCAAAAGAAAGCAGGAGTGGCAATACTCATATCCGATAAAATAGACTTTAAAACAAAGGCTGTGAAAAGAGACAAAGAAGGCCACTACATAATGATCAAAGGAACAATCCAAGAAGAAGATATAACAATTATAAATATATATGCACCCAATATAGGAGCACTGCAATACGTAAGACAAATGCTAACAAGTATGAAAGGGGAAATCAACAATAACACAATAATAGTGGGAGACTTTAATACCCCACTCACACCTATGGACAGATCAACTAAACAGAAAATTAGCAAAGAAACGCAAACTTTAAATGATACATTAGATCAGTTAGACCTAATTGATATCTATAGGACATTTCACCCCAAAACAATGAATTTCACCTTTTTTTCAAGTGCTCATGGAACCTTCTCCAGGATAGATCACATCCTGGGCCATAAATCTAAACTTGATAAATTCAAAAAAAATCGAAATAATTCCAAGCATCTTTTCTGACCAAATGCATTAAGATTAGATCTCAATTACAGGAGAAAAACTATTAAAAATTCCAACATATGGAGGTTAAACAACACACTTCTGAATAACCAACAAATCACAGAAGAAATCAAAAAAGAAATCAAAATATGCATAGAAACTAATGAAAGTGAAAACACAACAACCCAAAACCTGTGGGACACTATAAAAGCAGTGCTAAGAGGAAAGTTCATAGCAATACAGGCATACCTCAAGAAACAAGAAAAAAGTCAAATAAATAACCTAACTCTACAACTAAAGCAACTAGAAAAGGAAGAATTGGAGAACCCCAGAGTTAGTAGAAGGAAAGAAATCTTAAAAATTAGGGCAGAAATAAATGCAAAAGAAACAAAAGAGACCATAGCAAAAATCAACAAAGCCAAAAGCTGATTCTTTGAAAGGATAAATAAAATTGACAAACCATTAGCCAGACTCATCAAGAAGCAAAGAGAGAAAAATCAAATCAATAAAATTAGAAATGAAAATGGAGAGATCACAACAGACAACACAGAAATACAAAGGATCATAAGAGACTACTATCAGCAGTTGTATGCCAATAAAATGGACAATGTGGAAGAAATGGACAAATTCTTAGAAAAGTACAATTTTCCAAAACTGAACCAGGAAGAAATAGAAAATCTTAACAGACCCATCACAAGCACAAAAATTGAAACGGTAATCAGAAATCTTCCAGCAAACAAAAGCCCAGGTCCAGACGGCTTCACAGCTGAATTCTACCAAAAGTTTCGAGAAGAGATAACACCTATCCTCCTCAAACTCTTCCAGAAAATTGCAGAGGAAGGTAAACTTCCAAACTCATTCTATGAGGCCACCATCACTCTAATACCAAAACCTGACAAAGATGTCACAAAAAAAGAAAACTACAGGCCAATATCACTGATGAACATAGATGCAAAAATCCTCAACAAAATTCTAGCAATCAGAATCCAACAACACATTAAAAAGATCATACCCCATGACCAAGTGGGCTTTATCCCAGGGATGCAAGGATTCTTCAATATCCGCAAATCAATCAATGTAATTCACCACATTAACAAATTGAAAAATAAAAACCATATGATTATCTCAATAGATGCAGAGAAGGCCTTTGACAAAATTCAACATCCATTTATGATAAAAACTCTCCAGAAAGCAGGAATAGAAGGAACATACCTCAACATAATAAAAGCTATCTATGACAAACCCACAGCAAACATTATCCTCAATGGTGAAAAATTGAAAGCATTTCCCCTAAAGTCAGGAACAAGACAAGGGTGTCCACTTTCACCGCTACTATTCAACATAGTTCTGGAAGTTTTGGCCGCAGCAATCAGAGCAGAAAAAGAAATAAAAGGAATCCAAATTGGAAAAGAAGAAGTAAAACTCTCACTGTTTGCAGATGACATGATCCTCTACCTGGAAAACCCTAAAGACTCCACCAGAAAATTACTAGAGCTCATCAATGAATATAGTAAAGTTGCAGGATATAAAATCAACACACAGAAATCCCTTGCATTCCTATACACGAATAATGAGAAAGTAGAAAAAGAAATTAAGGAAACAATTCCATTCACCATTGCAACGAAAAGAATAAAATACTTAGGAATATATCTATCTAAAGAAACTAAAGACCTGTATATAGAAAACTATAAAACACTGATGAAAGAAATCAAAGAGGACACTAATAGATGGAGAAATATACCATATTCATGGATCAGAAGAATCTATATAGTGAAAATGAGTATACTACCCAAAGCAATTTACAAATTCAACGCAATCCCTATCAAGCTACCAGCCATATTTTTCACAGAACTAGAACAAATAATTTCAAGATTTGTATGGAAATACAAAAAACCTCGAATAGCCAAAGCAATCTTGAGAAAGAAGAATGGAACTGGAGGAATCAACTTGCCTGACTTCAGGGTCTACTACAAAGCCACAGTCATCAAGACAGTATGGTACTGGCACAAAGACAGACATATAGATCAATGGAACAAAATAGAAAGCCCAGAGATAAATCCACACACCTATGGACACCTTATCTTCGACAAAGGAGGCAAGAATATACAATGGAGTAAAGACAATCTCTTTAACAAGTGGTGCTGGGAAAACTGGTCAACCACTTGTAAAAGAATGAAACTAGATCACTTTCTAACACCCCACACAAAAATAAACTCAAAATGGATTAAAGATCTAAATGTAAGACCAGAAACTATAAAACTCCTAGAGGAGAACATAGGCAAAACACTCTCAGACATGAATCACAGCAGGATCCTCTATGATCCACCTCCCAGAATTCTGGAAATAAAAGCAAAAATAAACAAATGGGATCTAATTAAAATTAAAAGCTTCTGCACAACAAAGGAAAATATAAGCAAGGTGAAAAGACAGCCTTCTGAATGGGAGAAAATAATAGCAAATGAAGCAACTGACAAACAACTAATCTCAAAAATATACAAGCAACTTATGCAGCTCAATTCCAGAAAAATAAACGACCCAATCAAAAAATGGGCCAAAGAACTAAATAGACATTTCTCCAAAGAAGACATACGGATGGCTAACAAACACATGAAAAGATGCTCAACATCACTCATTATTAGAGAAATGCAAATCAAAACCACAATGAGGTACCACTTCACACCAGTCAGAAGGGCTGCGATCCAAAAATCTGCAAGCAATAAATGCTGGAGAGGGTGTGGAGAAAAGGGAACCCTCCTACACTGTTGGTGGGAATGCAAACTAGTACAGCCACTATGGAGAACAGTGTGGAGATTCCTTAAAAAATTGCAAATGGAACTACCTTATGACCCAGCAATCCCACTGCTGGGCATACACACCGAGGAAACCAGAATTGAAAGAGACACATGTACCCCAATGTTCATCGCAGCACTGTTTATAATAGCCAGGACATGGAAACAACCTAGATGTCCATCAGCAGATGAATGGATAAGAAAGCTGTGGTACATATACACAATGGAGTATTACTCAGCCGTTAAAAAGAACTCATTTGAATCAGTTCTGATGAGATGGATGAAACTGGAGCCAATTATACAGAGTGAAGTAAGCCAGAAAGAAAAACACCAATACAGTATACTAACACATATATATGGAATTTAGGAAGATGGCAATGACGACCCTGTATGCAAGACAGGAAAAAAGACACAGATGTGTATAATGGACTTTTGGACTCAGAGGGAGAGGGAGAGGGTGGGATGATTTGGGAGAATGGGAATTCTAACGTGTATACTTTCATGTAAGAATTGAATCGCCAGTCCATGTCTGACGCAGGGTGCAGCATGCTTGGGGCTGGTGCATGGGGATGACCCAGAGAGATGTTATGGGGAGGGAGGTGGGAGGGGGGTTCATGTTTGGGAACGCATGTAAGAATTAAAGATTTTAAAATTTAAAAAATAAAAAACTAAAAAAAAAAAACTAACATTAAAAATTAAAAAAAAAAAACAACAACAACAACAACAAAAAAAAGAAAGTGAAAGAGGAGAATGAAAAAGCTGGCTTAAAACTCAACATTCAAATAACAAAGATCATGGCATCCAGTCCCATCACATTATGGCAAACAGATGGGGAAACAATGGAAACAGTGACAGACTTTATGTTCTTGGGCTGCAAAATGAATTCAGATGTTTACTGCAGACATGAAATTGAAAGACGCTTGATCCTTGGAAGAAAAGTTATGACAAACCTAGACAGCTTGCTAAAAAGCAGAGACATTACTTTACCGACAAAAGTCCATACAGTCAAAGCTAAGGTTTTTCCAGTAGTCATGTATGGATGTGAGAGTTGGACTATAAAGAAAGCTGAGCGCCGAAGAATTGATGCTTTTGAACTGTGGTGTTGAAGAAGACTCTTGAGAGTCCTTTGGACTGCAAGAAGATGGAACCAGTCAATCTTAAAGGAAATCAGTCTTAATATTCATTGAAAGTACTCATGCTGAAGCTCCAATACTTTGGCCACCTGATGCAAAGAACTGATTCATTGGAAAAGAGTCTGCTTCTGGGAAAGACTGAAGGCAGGAGAAAAAGGGGACAACAGAGGATGAGATGTTTGGATGGAATCACCAACTCGATGAACATGAGTTTGAGTGAGCTCCGGGAGTTAGCAATCAACAGGGAAACCTGGCATGCTACAGTCCATGGAGTTGCAAAGAGTCAGACATGACTGAGCAACTGAACTGAACAGAACCACAACTGTATTATGAGAATCAACATTACTAAAAATTCTCTCTGTGGTAAACTACTCTATTACTCTTGGTTACTTTTGCCATCATCAGAAACTATAATCCTTTATTTACTCAACCAATGTGTATCCATTGCTCTCTATGTGGCAAGTACTTAGATACTGATGTACAACAGTGAACAGGCACCTCTTATGTTGACAACTAGAGGAAAGAGTTCATGTGAGAAGAGTGAGAAGATGGTGAGATATATACATACAGCACAGACAAACCACGGTATGGCAGAAGAGGATAAATAGAAAATTTAAATAAAACCTACTAAATTCACATTCACAAGAAAATTATTTTTCCTTTAAATCTAAAAGATGAGCACTACTTTGATATGTATATATATCAGGGGGATATGTGGGCAATAGATTTAGCCCAATCCAGGACTATTTTCTGTGAAAGTTATACTGTCAGACTCTATGCTCTTAGCACTCTTAGATAAATCACAAATATTAGGAGCAAGAAAACAATATAATGAACTATAATATTATGAATTTAAAAACTTAAGCAGTGAATATAAGGGATGAAACAAAGAAAATAAAGTAAAATACCCTTGTGATTTAAGAATGACAAAAATAAAATTGTTTTAATAAAGACTTTAAAAGCACATTATAAAAATATTTCTATTATCAATATTCCCAAGACCCACCATTAATAACAGTCTTTTGCTCTATTCATTATATTTATGTCTAATTTTGACATCAGGCACAATTCATGACATACTACCTCCACCATTCTGTGCCAAGCCTTTCCCCTATTTTACTTAAATGTAAAATATATAAAGTATATTTTGCTATAAATACAATTTCTTACTTTTAATATAAAAGTGTATTATAAGAACTATCCTGTTTGCAGTTTAAAAACTTGAGTCATTATGAAATTCTTGTTACATTATATTCAATCCTACATACACCCCTCAACTTATTCATTGTATTAAGTCAGGTTATTCTGCAATAAAGCAATAAAATAAATTCTCAGTGGTTTACAACATATTTATTTCCTGCCCAAGGATATGCAATTACACCCCTGCTGAGCTTAAGCAGAGTCAAGGGTGCATGGATGTCTATTGTGCCCCCAGGGAGGCCACGTTGAGGTTGGGGAGAGAAGGAAAATAAACAGACAGCTATCACATCTGTTGCTACCTCCTAGCCATTAGAATGATGAGTTTTCTAAAATATACCTTCTGATACACCTGCCCAAATTACTATCAGGTGTCAAAAAGGGGTGACATTTCTGTATCTTAAAGTACTGTCACTAATCACTGACAGGAGGTTCTGCCAAACTGCTTTCAGAATGGTTTGGCTACTAAACTCCCCATAAGAAATAAATAAGGGCTCTCACTCTCCTACAATCACATCAGTATTTGGTGTCATTTTCCATTTTATCTTTTTCCCAAGTCTGATGGGAGTACATATATTTCTCATTTTTTAGCTTAAACTTTTTTTTCCTTTTTTTAATCAGAGAGGATGAGCATTTCTTTTACAATTTTTTATTCAGGTTTCCCATTCTGTGACTTGCCTGTCAATATTTGTCCATTACTTTCTCATTGATTTCCAGACATTCCCTTGAAAATATAGATATTGATACATCATTTACGTTTATGCAATCTGCCACCTAATAATAACATACTTATCACTTCATTAGAAACTCTTAGGTTTTTAATTATTATTTATTCAAATCCTTTACTAGTGTATATGGTTTTGGAATATTACTAAGAGAGTTTTGCCAGCTACAAAGTAACAGAAGTATTCTGTATTTTCTTAATTTTCATTAGTCTTAACTTTGGGCTTTTATCTATTGGGGGTTTATTTCTGAACACCATATTACTAATTAGTAGTACCAATTTAGAAATTACTAACTGTACTATATTTGTAATTTATTATTTTGAACCATCTTTGTATCATCTATAGGATAAAATTGACCTGATCATACATTTAAATACAGTTAATTTGATTACCAATTTGCTAATTCAGTTCAGTTCAGTTGCTCAGTCCTGTCCGACTCTTTGCGACCCCATGAATCGCAGCATGCCAGGCCTCCCTGTCCATCACCAACTCCCGGAGTTCACCCAAACTCATGTCCATCAAGTCGGTGATGCCATCCAGCCATCTCATCTTCTGTCGTCTCCTTCTCTTCCTGCCCCCAATCCCTCCCAGCATCAGAGTCTTTTCCAATGAGTCAACTCTTCACATGAGGTGGCCAAAATATTGGACTTTCAGCCTCAGCATCAGTCCTTCCAATGAACAACCAGGACTGATCTCCTTCAGGATGGACTCTTTGGATCTCCTTGCAGTCCAAGGGACTCTCAAGAGTCTTCTCCAACACCACAGTTCAAAAGAATCAATTCTTTGGCACTCAGCTTTCTTCACAGTCCAACTCTCACATCCATACATGACCACTGGAAAAACCATAGCCTTGACTAGATGGACTTTTGTTGGCAAAGTAATGTCTCTGCTTTTGAATATGCTATCTAGGTTGGTCATAACTTTCCTTCCAAGGAGTAAGTGTCTTTTAATTTCATGGCTGCAATCACCATCTGCAGTGATTTTGGAGCCCCCTAAAATAAAATCTGACACTGTTTCCACTAACAATTGTTAATTTATTGCATTTTAAACTTAACTTTCTGCTCTGCTTTGGTATCAGTAATATTATTATGCTGTTGCTGCTGCAAAGTTGTCTCAGTTGTATTCGACTCTGTGTGACCCCACAAAGGGTAGCCCACCAGGCTCCTCTGCCCATGGGATTCTCTAGGCAAGAATACTGGAGTGGTTGCTGTTTCCTTCTTCATCAGTAATATTATAGATTCATATAAAGTATTGAATAGCACACACTTTCTCTCTCCCTTTCATAATCTACTTTCAAGTGATTAAATTGATAGATTTATAGATGAAACCTCATGAATGGAAAGAAAGTGTATATAAAATTATTAATATTATTAATATTTTAACTTGAATCTCAGGAACATTGGGCTCACTAAAGTATTTTTCCTAATACTTTGTCCAGTTTTGACTATTTATATATCTCTAGAATCCATCCACTGCATTGACATTTTCAAATATCTTGGCTTACAAGAAAATATATTTTAGCAATCAAAATTATATTTTACTTAAATAGGGGTTTCTCATTTTTATTACATATTTTAATGATTTTTAGTATAACCTGTACAATTAAGTGTATGCATTTAAAGTATGTAGTACCTTCCTATGTTGATGTCATTCAATTTTTTTCTAATTTGTAACCATTCTTCTATAATTATTTTTGTTGATGCCTCTTTTCTAATCCCCATGAGTAATAAATTCTTTGTTTTAGTAATTTTAAATTTGTGACTGGTGAGTCAGTAGTAAGTTCTAAAATGAATTTAGTTACTCACACTCATTAAAAAATTAGAAGAAAACAAAATGAAGGTATAAGACTATAACACACATAGCACATATAAGTCAAATAATGTTTCCTGAATTATAAGTCAATTTAAAGTTTCTTGTGTGTGTTTCCTACTGTATCTGAATATAAAAGGCAACGTTTACTGTTGGTTGTACCCTAAGAAATTGAAAAACAGCAGTCTAAAATATATTTTCTGAAATAGAGTCCTGTATCTTAAGATAGGGACTTCACAGTTTAGTTTTTCTTTCTTTTTAACAAATGTCTCTTTTATAGCACTGTTTGACTGTATTTCCTCAAGTTGCTAAAGTTCCCAGAGAATCTCCCATCTCCTTTTTCTCTTCCATTGCTAGACTATAGCTGTTGAGGATCTAAAAGAGAAAACATGTGTCTCTGAATTGTGTTTAGTTCCTCAACTCTGAATTTTGTCCTTCTTTTCCATTCAGTTTCTAAGCCTTTGGTTGCCTCTTCCTGGAATCAGTAAACACCTTCTCAAAAGAAATACAGGACACAACACTCTGTATTTCTGTCTTTCTAGTCCACTAATACTACACTACTAATTTCCTTATGCATTCAGAGACTTTTTAAATTTGCTGGGTTTTCTTAACCTTTTTTTCCTAGTTGTACTGAGTGATAGGATTATCATGAGTTATTTGTCATTACTGCAAAACTCTATTAAATTTCTTAACAGAAATATTAAATCCAATTTCAAAAGTCTAAAAACATGTCTATTTTCCCTCTCAATAAATAAGGAAAATAGTACACTGTAATTTATCTTCAGTTTTCACCTTACAACTTCCTTATTATTTTATATTATTTATATTGTGTGCTTAAAATACACCTATCCAGAATAAGACATATTTTCATTATTCTGTTTCTGAAATTATTATATTTAACTCATTGCTTATTTTAGATCACCATTATCTACCAATATTTGGTTCATTACTACTTTAAAAGTGCAATTTCTTTTCTCAAGGTTAATATTAAGGGTATAGAAAGAAGATTCTTTTGTAATTTTTCAGGGAAAATTGTATAAGTAGGAAACATTTAAGTCTTTGTATGCCTGAAAATATATTGACTTTGCCCTTATTTTTAAAGAATGTCTTGGCTAGTTTGAAATTCTAGAAATCTTTTCCTTCTAGTACCTTTTCCTTTTTGTGAGTGGTATCCTGCCTATTTGACTGCCATTTCTTTGAAATTGATGTTATTTTTTAATCCAGCATATTGCAAAAATTACTGAATAATATTTGATGTTCCACAGTTTGGATGAACTTATAGAAATCAATTCTTTTTATAAATTTGGAATCATTTTCTAACTCATCACTTGGCAGGACCAACCTAGGACTTCATATCTTCTTTTTTCTCAACAGTTTATACAACATTATTGATGTATAATTCACATCCTATATAATTCACCCATTGTAACTTGTTTTTAGTATATTTCAGAGTTGTGTAACTGTCACCACAATCTAATTATAGGACATTTTCACCAACTCTCAAAAGAAACTCTGTATCCATTAGCAATCACTTTCCCTAGTCACAGCCAAATCACCCATTCTAAGGTAACTATTAATCTAATTCTGGTCTCTATAAACTGGTCTAACATGCATATTTCATATAAATGAAATCATATAATATGTGAATATCTGTAACTTTTTTATTTTTGCAGCTGATGTATCAAGGTTCATCCATGTTCTACCTGTATCAGTCATTCCTTATTTTTATTGCTCAATAAACTTTTTGGTTTCTACTTTTTCACTATAAGTAAAATGCTGTATCTACTGATATAGTCATGTGATATTTCTTTTTTAATCTGTTAATGTGATGGATCATGGTATTGATCTGACCTGGCATACCTGGAATAAATTCTACTTGCTCATGCTTTGTAAATCTTTTTATATACTGTTAAATTTGAGTTACTAAAATTTTTTGAAGATTTTTACATCTATATTCATGAGAAAACTTGGTCTATAAATTTCTCTTCTTGAAATGTCTTCATCTGGTTTTCCTATTAGGGTAATGGTGGCCTCAAAGAATGAGTTAGTACATATTGCCTCTATTTCTATATTCTGAAAGTGATTGCAGATAATTCATATAATTTCTTCCTTAAATGTTTGGTAGAATTCACCAGTGAACCCATCTGGATCTTGTACTTTCTGTTTGGCAGATTATTAATTATTGATTTAATTTATTTATCAGATAAACGCTAATTGGATTATCTATTTCTTCTTGTGTGAGCTTTGACAAATTATATCTTTCAAAGAGTTGGTCCATTTCATTCAGGTTATCAAATTAGTGGGAGTAAAATTGTTCATACTATTCCTTTACTGTCCTTTTAGAATCCAGGGGATCTACAGTGATGTCCCCTCTTTCATTTCTGATATTAGCAATTTGTTTCCACTCTCTATATTTTTAGTTAGCCTGGTTAGAGGCTTATCAATTTTACTGATCTCTTCAAAAAGATGTTTTATACTGCTTTCAATGATTTTTATACTAATTTCCTGATTTCAGTTTCATTAACTTATGTCCTAAGTCTTATTATTTATTTCTGTTAATTTTACATTAATTTTTTCTTCTTATTCTAGTTTTGTAAGGGAGAAATTTAGATCATTGACATTCTATCTTTATTCTTTTTTGATATATGCATTCCATAATATAAATATCCTTTCCAGCACTGTTTTCATTGCATCCCCAAAATTTTCTTCTTTGGTCCATGTGTTATTTAGAAGTATATTATTTAATCTCCACATACAGGCATACTTTAATTTATTGCACTTCATTGTGCTTCACAGATCTTGCATTTTTATCAGATTGAAGGTCTGTGGAAACCTTAAATCCCTAAATCTATTGGAGCAATTTTCTCAGCAGCATCTGTTCACTTCCTATTTCTGTTTCACATTTTGGTAATTCTTGCATTACTTCAATTTTTTTTCATTCGTAATATACTTGTTATGGTGACCTGTGATCAATGATTTTTGGTGTTATTACCATCAATGTTTTGAAGTGACACAATTCATACCCATAAGACAGCAAACAATCTATAAATGTTGTATATGCTGACTGTTCACTGAACAGTCATTTCCCCATTTCTGTTCTTTGTCTCAAGCCTCTCTATTTCTTGAGACACAAAACTATTAAAACTGTGCCAATTAAGAACCTTAAAATGGCTTCTAAGTATTCAAGTCCAAAGAAGAGTAATATACCTCTCACTTTAAATCAAAAGCTATAAATTCTTAAGCTTAGTGAGGAAGGTATGTCAGAAGATAAGATCAGCTGAAAACTAAGCTTTTTATGTCAAACAGTCAAGTTGTAAATGCAAAGGTAAAGTTCTTGAAAAAAATTAAAAGTGCTATTCCAGTCAACACATGAATGATAAGAAAGTAAAGCAATCTTATTGCATACAAAGAGACATTTTAAGTGGTATGGCTAGAAGACCAAACCAGCCACAACATTTCCTTAAGCCAAAATCGAATTCAGAGCAAGACTCCAGTTCTCTTCAATTTTATGAAGAATTAGGGAGGTGAGTTCCAAGGTAAAAAGTCATCTACATAACATAAAAGTGCAAGGTGAAGCAGCAAGTGCTGATGTAGAAGCTGCAGCAAGTTATCCAGAAGATCTAACTAATAAGTAATGAAGGTGGCTACACTAAATGCCTTTCTCTAAAAACATAACAGCAAAATCTGGATGACAGCATATCTGTTTAAACATGATTTACTGTATATTTTAGGCCCTCTTTTGAGACCCATTGCACAGAAGAAAAGATTATTTTCAAAATATTAATTCTCATTTACAATGCACCTGGTTACCCAAGAACTCTGATGGAAATGTATAACAAGATTCATGTTTTCATGTCTCTAATACAACATCCTTTCTGCAGCCCAAAGATGAAGGAATAATTCTGACTTTCAAATATCATCATTTAGGAAAAAACACTTTGTAAGGCTATAATCGTCACAGATAGTGATTCATCTGATGGATATGGGAAAAGTAAATAGAAAATCTACTGGAAATGGTGTACTACTCTAGAATTCATTAAGAGCATTTGTGTCATCAATAATTAATGGGAAGAAGTTCAAATATCAACTAACAGGAGTTAGTAAGTAGTTGATTTCAACTTTCATGAATGATTATGTGTGTTCAAGACTTCAGTGAGGAAGTAATGCAGTGGAGGAAATAGCAAGAAAAATAGAATCAGAAATGGTAGGGACCTAACAGAAGCAGAAGGTATTGAGAAGTGGTGGCAAGAATACACAGAAGGACTGTACAAAAAAGATCTTCACAACCCAGATAATCACGATGGTGTGATCACTCACCTAGAGCCAGACATCCTGGAATGTGAAATCAAGTGGGCCTTAAAAGCATCACTACAAACAAAGCTAGTGGAGGTGGTGGAATTCCAATTGAGTTATTTCAAATCCTGAAAGATGATGCTGTGAAAGTGCTGCACTCAATACGTCAGCAAATTTGGAAAACTCAGCTGTGGCCACAGGACTGGAAAGGGTCAGTTTTCATTCCAATCTCAAAGAAAGGCAATGACAAAGAATGCTCAAACTACGGCACAATTGCACTCATCTCACACACTAGTAAAGTAATGCTCAAAATTCTCCAAGCCAGGCTTCAGCAATACGAGAACCATGAACTTCTAGATGTTCAAGCTGGTTTTAGAAAAGGCAGACGAACCAGAGATCAAATTGCCAACATCCTCTGGATCATGAAAAAGGAAGAGAATGCCAGAAAAATATCTATCTCTGCTTTATTGACTATGCCAAAGCCTTTGACTTTGTGGATCACAATAAGCTGTGGAAAATTCTGAAAGAGATGGGAATACCAGACCACCTGACCTGCCTCTTGAGAAACCTATATGCAGGTCAGGAAGCAACAGTTAGAACTGGACATGGAACAACAGACTGGTTCCAAATAGGAAAAGGAGTACATCAAGGCTGTATATTGTCACCCTGCCTTTTAACTTATATGCAGAATACATCATGAGAAACTCTGGGCTGGAAGAAGCACAAGCTGGAATCAAGATTGCTGGGAGAAATATCAATAACCTCAGATATGCAGATGACACCACCCATATGACAGAAAGTGAAGAGGAACTAAAAAGCCTCTTGATGAAAGTGAAAGAGGAGAGCGAAAAAGTTGGCTTAAAGCTCAACATTCAGAAAACGAAGATCATGGCATCTGGTCCCATCACTTCATGGGAAACAGATGGGGAAAGGGTGAAAACAGTGTCAGACTTTATTTTTCTGGGCTCCAAAATCACTGCAGATGGTGATTGCAGCCATGAAATTGAAAGATGCTTACTCCTTGGAAGAAAAGTTATGACCTACCTAGATAGCATATTAAAAAGCAGAGATATTACTTTGCCAAAAAAGGTCCATCTAGTCAAGGCTATGGTTTTTCCAGTTGTCATTTATGGATGTGAGAGTTGGACTGTGAAGAAAGCTGAGTACCAAAGAATTGATGCTTTTGAACTGTGGTGTTGGAGAAGACTCTCGAGAGTCCCTTGGACTGCAAGGAGATCCAACCAGTGCATCCTAAAGGAGACTAGTCTTGGTTGTTCATTGGAAGGACTGATGCTGAGGCTGAAACTCCAATACTTTGGCCACCTCATGTGCAGAGGTGATTCACTGGAAAAGACTCTGACTCTGGAAGGGATTGGGGGCAGGAAGAGAAGGGGACGACAGAGGATGAGATGGCAGGATGGCATCACTGACTCGATGGATTTGAGTATGAGTGAACTCCGGGAGCTGGTGATGGACAGGGAGGCCTGGCATGCTGAGATTCATGGGGTCACAAACAGTCAGACACAACTGAGCGACTGAGCTGAACTAAACATGGAGATATGACTGAATTGCTATAATCTCATGATAAAACTTGAATGTATCAGGCATTGTTTCTTATGGATGAGCAAAGTGGTGTCTTGAGATAGACTCCGCCTCTGGTAAAGATGATGGCAAGACTGCTGAAATGACAAAAGGAGATTTAGAATATTGCACAGACTTAGGCAATAGAGTAGCTGTAGGATATAAGAAGAGTGACTCTGATTCTGTAAGAAGGTCTACTATGTGTAAAATGCTATCAAACAGCATTGCACACTACAGAGAAATCTTTTGTCAAAGGAAGAGTCAGTCTATTCAGCAAACTTCATTTTAAAATTGCCACAGCCATTTGGAGCAAACACCACACTGATCAGTCAGCAGTCATTAGCTTCAAGGCAAGAACATTCACCAGCAAAAACATTACAACCTGTAGAAGGCTCAGATGATGGTTAGCACGTTTTTAGCAATAAAGGATTTTTAAATTCAGGTGTATGCATTTTTCTTTTAGACATAATGCTGGTGCACAATTAATATACTACAGTGTAGTGTAAGCGTAACAAGAAGTTTCAAGTGACTTACTTAATTGTGATATGTTGCTAAATTATAGCTGTCTGGAACTGAACCCAAAGTACCTTCAAGTTATGTCTGTATTGGGGATTTTCTAGTTATATTTACATTATAGATTTCTAGTTCAATTATATTACTGTCTGAGAGCAGATATTGTATGATTTCTATGTTTCTAAACTTTCTAAAATTTGCTTTATGGTTTACAGTGTAGCCTAGTTTGGTGAATGTTTCATGTGAGTTTGAGAAGAATGTTCATTTTGCTACTGTTGGATGATATAATTTATAGATGTCAATTATATCCAGTTGATTGATGATGTTCTTGAGTTGACCTATTTCCATTCAGATTGTCTGTTTGCTGTATCTGTCCATTTCTGATAAAGGGGGTTAAATTCTTCAACTATAATAATGGATTAATATATTTCTTATATAAAACTGATGGAATTCAACAAAAATTGTAGAGTTCATTGGTTTTTATTGCATATTGTTGGTGCTCCTTTCGAAGAGGGGGGCACACATCTTCCTGAAGAACTGACTTCTTTATTGTTATATAATACCCTTAATCACTAATAAATTTTATTTTGAAATTTGCTCAAAATTTAGATTACAGTAGTTATTTCTGCTTCTTTTTATTAGCATTAGTATAGTGTATTTCCCTCCTTCCATTCACTTTTAAAACTGTGTGTCTTTGTACTTAAAGTGGGTTTTTAAGAGACAACATATAGTTGGGTCTTATGTAAGCCTCTTGATGACTAGGTCCCCCAGGAACTTTCAACTCTTTCAGTGCTCACACTGAGCCTCCAGCAATTTGTCAATTACAGTTCAGATTTTCCTACCCAGACACTGGTTCCCATTCTGTTTGTGATTATCTGCTCCAGTAAGCTATGCCTCTCTGTATTCGTTTATCTGAATCTCCAGTTTGGGGGCAGTAGTTTGCTCTTGGTCATCTCTCATCTTATGAACCTAAAGAGAGTTATTGATTTTTCAGTCGGTTCAGCTTTTTGCTTATTTCTAAGACAGAGTGGTGACTTCCAAACTCCTTACATGTAGAACCAGAAGTCAGGACTTAGCAATATTACTTTTATGCAATATAACGTTAGTCCACTTATGCTAGTATTCTTTATTGTGTATTATTTAATAGGATGAGTCTAATATTATTATTAATATAATATCATCTTCCCTCGGGGTGTCGCTAGTGCTTTAGAAGGTAAAGGATCTGCCAGCGATGCAGGAAATCAAGGTTCAGTCTTTGGCCTGGGAAGATCCCCTGGAGAAGGGAAGGGCAGCCCAATCCAACAGTCTTGCCTGAAGAATTCCATGGATAGAGGAGACTGACAGGCTACAGTACATGGACTTGCAAAGTCGGACACAATTGAGTTAATAACACACACATATTTCCTCATGGAGTCTATAACAATCTAGGAATCATGGCATACTGTGTGGATTACAATAAACTGTGGGAAATTCTGAAAGAGATGGGAATACCAGACCACCTGACCTGCCTCTTGAGAAATCTGCATGCAGGTCAGGAAGCAACAGTTAGAACAGGACATGGAACAACAGACTCTTTCCAAATAGGAAAAGGAGTACGTCAAGGCTATATATTGTCACCCTGCCTATTTAAGTTATATGCAGAGTACATCATGAGAAACTCTGGGCTGGAAGAAGCACAAGCTGGAATCAAGATTGCCGGGAGAAATATCAATCACCTCAAATATGCAGATGACACCACCCTTATGCAGAAAGTGAAGAAGAACTAAAAAGCCTCTTGATGAAAGTGAAAGAAGAGAGTAAAAAAATTGGCTTAAAGCTCAACATTCAGAAAACGAAGATCATGGCATCTGGTTCCATCACTTCATGGGAAATAGATGGGGAAATAGTGGAAACAGTGTCAGACTTTATTTTGTGGGGCTGCAAAATCACTGCAGATGGTGACTGCAGCCATGAAATTAAAAGACACTTACTCCTTAGAAGGAAAGTTATGACCTACCTAGATAGCATATTAAAAAGCAGAGACATTACTTTGCCAACAAAGGTCCATCTAGTCAAGGCTATGATTTTTCCAGTGGTCATATATGGATGTGAGAGTTGGACTGTGAAGAAGGCTGAGCACCGAAGAATTGATGCTTTTGAGCTGTGGTGTTGGAGAAGACTCTTGAGAGTCCCTTGGACTGCAAAGAGATGCAACCAATCCATCCTAAATGAGACCAGTCCTGGGTGTTCATTGGAAGGACTGATGCTAAAGCTGAAACTCCAGTACTCTTGCCACCTCATGGGAAGAGTTGACTCATTGGAAAAGACCCTCATGCTGGGAGGGATTGGGGGTAGGAGGAAAAGGGGACAACAGAGGATGAGATGGCTGGATGGCATCACCGACCTGACGGACGTGAATTTGGGTGAACTCTGGGAGTTGGTGCCGGACAGGGAGGCCTGGCATGCTGCGATGCATGGGGTCACAACGAGTCGGACACAACTGAGTGACTGAACTGAACTGAAGGTTGCCGTGAGCTCTCAGGTGTTTCCCTTTTCTACAGTTCAAATTAATATAAATTTACTACTTGTTCATAAATTTTATCACTTGCTAGTATTCATTGTTGAGAAGGGTTTCTGGTTTTAGAAAAAAATTATGAGATAAAGCTTTACAATAAGAAAAATATCCTAACCTTAAATTTCATCCATTACTTCCTATAAACTGGAGGAAAAATTCCTACCCTTTGATTTTAGCAACAGAAAATCTGTTCATGTCACAGGCTAACAGTTACATGGGAATAGAGTGTGAATACCAGTGTATGATTCTTTTTAACCTTCAACCTCCATCTCCCTACTTTATGGACAAGGAAGTAAGAAAAAGCCAGGCCAAGGCAAGAAAATGAATTAAGGGCAAAATATGTATTAAGAATGGGCTTCCCTGGTGGCTCAGTGATAAAGAACCTGCCTGCCAATGTAGCAGATGCCGGTTTGATCCCTGGGTCAGGAAGATCTCCTGGAAAAGGAAATGGCAGCTCACTCCAGAATTCTTGCCTGGGAAATGTTATGGACAGAGGAGTCTGGTGGGCTACAGTCCATGGGGTCCTGAAAGAGGCAGACGATTTAGTGACTAAACAACAACAACAATGTATGAAGAACATAGATCTCTTAAATCTTATATATATATATATATATATATATATATATATTTCAAAATGTGGCTAGCCAGAATGGGCAATAATAAATAAAATTCTTCTGTGAAATTCATCAATATTGACTGTTATTTGACATGACTTTTAAGTGACTGCACTAACACAGGAATTATTTGTTATTCTTTTTACAGGAAGAATTCATGAAACTACATTATAGGCAAGGAACAACTGCACATATAGCTGCATAAATAACACTTTGACAAAGGAATAATACTGTTATTCATATTCAATATTCAGTATTCATAGTGAATTACCATTAAGTTTGCAATCTATAGCCTACAGTCATCTACTTTTCCCCAATGACACACATCAGATATAAGCAGACAGAAACAAGATACAATCATTTTGTAATGATATTCTAAAATCTTAAGAAACCTTGACAAGTTTCAAGACTAATTTGCAAAATTCTATACTCTTAAAAATTGACTGAGTTTTACCTTTAAGACTCCATAATGGAAACATATATACATATTGTGATCAAATTATATCTTATCCGTGCAATAAGTATTTGGTTCAATTATTCTCACATACCAAGGAATAATTTTTTCTGGGGAGCTAAAAATATACATGGAGCTGTTCACTGTGTAGACCTGAATAAGTTATTGAGCTTCTCTGGACATAAATATCTTCATGTCTGCCTTGCAGTGAGATGATGAAAGGGAATCATTGATGTCCTTAAATGAAATAACTTTAAGTATAGGGTAAGTCAACAATGCAAAATGTAAGCTTATTAGATGGTGACTATCAAGAACAATTGTGATTTGGGACCTCTTTTAACTGAGTCTCTAAAGTACAGTCTGTAAGATCTTATTCTACATTTGTTAGAGTGACCAACATTTACATAAACACATAGAATATTCACAGATCTGTTCCTTTCTTTTTCAGTTACTCCTTGGTCAGTAGGGCATTTCAAGACAAAGACAATGGAAATGAAAAATTGCATCTGTCACAAAGAATCAATGAGGCAGAAGTTAGGTTTAAAATAAGATCAGATGAGGGGTCCCTTATGCAGCCTCTTCCAACTTCCACTAATATACACATAAAAGGCAGAAATTTTAGAAAATTCCCAGTGCAAAAAACTAACAGAAAAATGACTGACAGTCAGCCAAATGCTAGACATGGGAAAGACTTTTATCTAGGATAAACCTGAGAGAACTACACTGAAATACAGCAGAAAGCCTTCCCATGCTAGGCTATAGTTCTCTGGTTTCTGAAAAGTAGGTAAGGAGAGATTTGTTTTCTTCTCCATTGTTTGTCATTCTAATTGAAAACAAAACAAAATAAACTGAAGACTGCAGAATATTGTGAAGCTATCTCTTTTTGGAAAGAATACTGTTTTTTATATATCTGTCTTGAGAGTCCCTTGGACTGCAAGGAGATCCAACCAGTCCATTCTAAAGATCAGCCCTGGGTGTTCTTTGGAAGGACTGATGCTAAAGCTGAAACTCCAGTACTTTGGCCACCTCATGCGAAGAGTTGACTCATTGGCAAAGACTTTGATGCTGGGAGGGATTGGGGGGCAGAATGAAAAAGGGATGACAGAGGATGAAATGGCTGGATGGCATCACCGACTCAATGGACATGAGTCTGAGTGAACTCCGGGAGTTGGTGATGGACAGGGAGGCCTGGTGTGCTGTAATTCATGGGGTGGCAAAGAGTCAGACACGACTGAGAGACTGAACTAAACTGAACTGAAGGCTGATCCTTAATACCCTTCTCAGTGGAACCCTTTCTCCATCCAAAAGAACAAGGCAACCCCCAGAAAGTTTTTCAGAGCCAGATCACTGGTTCACTTCAGTTCAGTCCTGTCTGACTCTTTGAGACCCCATGGACTGCAGCTCGCCAGGCCTCCCTCTCCATCACAACTCCCGGAGCTTACTCAAACTCATGTCCATAGAGTAGGTGATGCCATACAACCATCTCATCCTCTGTTGTCCCCTTCTCCTCCTGCCTTCAATCTTTCCCAGCATCAGAGTCTGTTCCAATGAGTCAACTCTTCACATTAGGTGGCCAAAGTATTGGAGTTTCAGCTTCAGCATCAGTCCTTCCAATGAATATTCAGGACTGATTTCCTTTAGGATGAACTGGTTGGATCTCCTTGCACTCCAAGGGACTCTCAAGAGTTTTCTCCAATACCAAAAACAAATCTTCGGTGTTCAGCTTTCTTTATAGTCCAACTCGCACATCCATACATGACTACTGGAAAAACCATGGCTTTGATTAGATGGACCTTTGCTGGTAAAGTAATGTCTCTGCTTTTTTATGCAGTCTAAATGGGTCATAGCTCCTCTTCCAAGGAGTGAGTGTCTTTTAGTTTCATGGCTGAAATCACTATCTGCAGTGATTTTAGAGCCCCAAAATATAAAAGTCTATCACTGTTTCCATTGTTTCCCCATCTATTTGCCATGAGTAATGAGACTGGAGGCCATGATCTTAGTTTTTTGAATGTTGAGTTTTAAGCCAACTTTTTCACTCTCTTCTTTCACTTTCACCAAGAGGCTCTTTAGTTCTTCTTTGCTTTCTGCAATAATGTGGTGTCATCTGCATATGTGAGGTTATTGATATTTCTCCCAGCAATCTTGATTCCAGCTTGTACTTCATCCAGCCCGGCATTTCTCATGATGCACTCTTCATATAAGTTAAGTAAGCAGGGTGACAATATACAGCTTTGACATACTCCTCTCCCAATTTGGAACCAGTCTGTTATTCCATGTACTAACTGTTGCTTCTTGACCTGCATACAGGTTTTTCAGAATGCAGGTCAGATGATTTGGTATTCTCATCTCTTGAAGAATTTTCCACAGGTTATTGTGATCCACACAGTCAAGGCTTTGGCATAGTCAATAAAGCAGAAATAAATGTTTTCTGGAACTCTCTTGCTTTTTCAATGATCCAAAGGGTGTTGGCGATTTGATCTCTGGTTCCTCTTCCTTTTCTAAATCCAGCTTGAACATCTGGAAATTCACGGTTCATATACTATTGAAGACTAGCTTGGAGAATCATGAGCATTATTTTACTAGCCTGTGAGATGAGTGTAATTGTGTGGTAGTTTGAACATTCTTTGGGATTGCCTTTCTTTGGGATTAGAATGAAAACTGACTTTTTCCAGTCTTGTGGCCACTGCTGAGTTTTCCAAATGTGCTGGTATGTTGAGTGCAGCACTTTCACAGCATCATCTTTTAGGATTTAAAATAGCTCAACTGGAATTCCATCATCTCCACCAGCTTTGCTTGTGGTGATGCTTCCAAAAGCCCACTTGACTTCACATTCCAGGGTGTCTGGCTCTAGGAGAGTCATCACACCTCCATGGTTATCTGGGTCATGAAGATTTCTTTTGTATAGTTCTTCTATGTAGTCTTGCCACCTCTTCTAAATACCTTCTGCTTTGTTAGGTCACTTCCATTTCTGTCCTTTATTGAGCCTATCTTGCATAAAATGTTCCCTTGCTATCTCAGTTTTCTTGAAGAGATCTCTAGTCTTTCCCATTCTATTGTTTTCCTCTATGTGTTGCACTGATCACTGAGGAAGGTTTTCTTATCTCTCCCTGCTATTCTTTGGAACTCTGCATTCAAATGGGTATATCTTTCCTTTTCTCCTTTTCTTTTTGCTTCCCTTCTTTTCACAGCTACTTGTAAGGCCTCCTCAGACAGCCATTTTGCTTTATTGAATTTCTTTTTTGGGAGGATGGTCTTAATTCCTGTGTCCTATATAACATCACAAACCTCTGTCCATAGTTCTTCAGACAGTCTATCAGATCTAATCACTCGAATCTCCTTTTCACTTCCACTGTATAATCACAAGGGATTTGATTTAGGTCATACCTGAATGGTCTAGTGGTTTTCCCTAGTTTCTTCAATTTAAGTCTGAATTTGGCAATAAGGAGTTCATGATCTGAGTGACAGTCAGCCCCCAGTCTTGTTTTTGCTGATTGTATAGACCTTTTCCATTTTTGGCTGCAAAGAATATAGTCAATCTGATTTCTGTATTGACCATCTGGTGATGTCCATGTGTAGAGTCTTCTCTTGTGTTGTTGGAAGAGGGTGTTTGCTATGACCAATGCATTCTCTTGGCAAAACTCTGTTAACCTTTGATCTGTTTCCTTTTTGTACTATAAGGCCACATTTGCCTGTTATTCCAGGTATCTCTTGACTTCCTACTTTTGAATTCCAGTTCCCCATAATGTAAAGGACATCTTTTAGGGGTGTTGGTTCTAGAAGGTCTTATAGGTCTTCATAGAACCATTCAACTTCAGTTTTCAGCATTACAAACTAACCAATCTTATCACATGAACCGCAGCCTTGTTAACTCAGTGAAACTATAAGCCATGCCGTTTAGGGCTGCTTAAGACGAATGGGTCATGGTGGAGAGCTCTGACAAAACGTGGTCCACTGGAGAAGGAAATGATAAACCACTTCAGTATTCTTGCCTTGAAAACCCCATGAACAGTAGGAAAAGGCAAAAAGATAGGAAACTGAAAGATTAACTCCCCAGGTCAGAAGGTGCCCAATATGCTACTGGAGATCAGTGGAGAAACAACTCCAGAAAGAATAAAAAGACGGAACCAAAGCAAAAACAACACCCAGTTGCGGATGTGACTGACGATGAAAGTAAAGTCCTAGAGTAAGTTGCTCTATAAAGAGCAACATTGCATAAGAACCTGGAATGTTAGGTCCATGAATCAAGGCAAATTGTAAGTGGTCAGATAGGAGATGCAAAGAGTGAACATTGACATTTTAGGAATCAGTGAACTAAAATGGACTGGAATGTGTGAATTTAACTCAGATGACCATTATATCTACTACTGTAGGCAAGAAACCCTTAGAAGAATTGGAGTAGCCATCATATTCACAAAAGAGTCTGAAAGGCAGTACTTTAATGTAATCTCAAAAATGATATAATAATCTCTCTGTTCGTTTCCAAGGCAAACCATTCAGTATCACAGTAATCTAAGTCTATGCCCTGACCAGGAATGCTGAAGAGCGCTGATGATTAAAGGTAAATGATTTCAGTCTGAAAGACAAACTTCTATTAGTTCTCAGCAAAATTATCTGGGAAAACTTATTTATCAGCAGGATATATCTATGGGAACCCTGGAAATACAGATGCCTTTTCCACTGGTAGGAATTCTGATTTCAGTCAGTCTAAAGAGAAGCCTGAGGGCCTGTATTTCAACATATCTTTCATGAGATTAGAGAAATGGACTAGGGTGAGAGTCAATGATTTAAGGCTCATGACTGATATGTCCAGAACACTTTTCTTTGTTTATTGTGGACTCCAAAATCACATTATCATTTTCTACCGTGTTTTTCCACCACAAATCAGTTTTCTCTTGATGAAGAAAATTATGTCCAGTGTAACAATTTCTCTGAATGCTTTGTTAACCTTATCACTGAAATATTCAGCACGGGCAAATGATAAATAATCAATAATATTTACAGTGAGATAGAATTTCTCATTTTTCTGGGCTACTGATAGTTCACTGCCATATTATCATTTAATACCTTAACTTTGTGATGTCTCTTTTTGTAGTTTCAAACTTTCACCTTCAAATTTGTTATTTTATATAACATAATATACTCTGCAGACATCTATTACTATCTACTTGTATCTATTAAATATGAATTTTAATAATGAGAACTCAAACATTGCCTATGTGTTTGTGTGCTTTGTGTTCAGTTGTGTCCAACTCTTCGCAACCCTATGGACTGCAGCCCACAATCTTCCTCTGTCAAAGGGATTCTCCAGGCAAGGATACTGGAACTGTTTGCCATTTTCTCCTACAGGACTACTTCCCAACTCAGGGATCAAACATGTGTCTCCTGCATTGGCAGGTGGATTCTTTACCACTGAACACCTTCGGTAAACAAAGGATGCTGTATCGTATTGCCAGTGCTGGAAAAGTGAGTCCTAGAAAAACACCTGTCCATTGCCAAGCTCATCTAGTAGTCAGCTGCTGCTGTCACTGGCCCCAACCAGTGAGCCCTGAGGGGTCTTAGGAAGGACGCAAGGAATGCCAGCTAGCTAGCAGGCACCAGACCAGCCACTCCTGTCGCCGCAGTTTGAGGAAACTCGGGATGGATACTTGCCCCAGATATCTGAGGTATATATCAAAGGGAGGATTTCAGTGAGCGCAGACTATTGCATTTTTACATATAGAAAAGCACTAAATTCCTTAACTTGAGATATCTGGTTTCTGAAATTAACAATAATCTTTTGACGTTGGAACCACCTGCCCTTTGTGGCGAGACTCCTATGTGTCCTGGCCTCCCTTTTGTCTCCTCAGAGCAGTCTCTCAGGATTATATGAGATGCTGTTTCCCAGGCTTGAAGTCTTAAGAATGTCTGCTGAATAAAAAGTAATGCTCAACTTTTAGGTTGTACATTTTTTTTTTTCAGTCAACAATAAAATAGTTCCTTTCATTGTATATTCCACTTATGTGTCATACTTCAGCAAGTACCAGTGACACATATGAGATTTTTTTTTGTTCTTATGATAATATTTCCTCTTGACTTTGTTTATTATCATATTTACCATTTGATTAGATATATCTATGGCTTTTCTAAGATTCATTTGATATGCTTACTTTGGGAGAAGAAATTCAAAGATGTATATTCCTTTCAGTAAGAACAGAAGTGAGTGAATTCTGAAATGTAATATTTATTTAACAAAAAAATAATTAAAATGATCAAAAGTGAACCTGTCATAGAAAAGCTGTTTGGTTTTTATCACTGGAAGTGATTTTTCCTATACAAGCAAATTAACCTTACAGTAGATCTGTAAGCTATTTGATTTTTCATATTACATCAGAATGTTAATTCTATTATTGCAGACATGTGAAGAAATTGACATTATAACAACTGACTTGCCAAGCAAAACTTAATTAATGGAAATAATTATCATTAATATCAAGAAGCTACTATCATGGTCCCAGAGAAATTAAATAGTTTGAGTGAATATCACTTAGTAATGTACTGATTGTCAGTTGTAAGGACTTCAAAATCAAATATATTTAATATGTTATTAACTAGTCAGCAGTGTATTATAAAAATTCAGCAAAATTTTTAACACATCGTGACTTAGCTTTTCTACAGTAAAACAATCTCATAACATATTTATATTCAACTCAGGCAAAATGTTTGAAAGAAATATTACTGAATTGAAATGTTTTCTGATTAATAAAGAGTATGACTCCAAAGAAATATGATTAATTTTAATAAGCATGTCATTAATTGAATATTTATATGAGTAAATTTTTGAAGTATTCATTTAAGGAGGCTACTTATTTATTCTACATAGATGCTATTACTCAAAATATTTAGGTAAATTTTCCTTTGGAGTTGCTCTCTGTGCCTATAGCACATATATTTAAATATCCATAATCGTGAAAATATCTGTCCCCTGAGAGCTGATTTAATTTTGAAAACATCTCGGAATCATCTGGAGGCAAGTGTTAGGAATAAATTTTGATGATCAGGCTGAACATTAGAGCCTGGGTCAGGAATAAATCTAAAGTAATGAAAACTAATTTGTTTTCACAGCTTACAACCTATTTTTATGGTAATTCTTCCTCTCCCCCAAAAAAATGAAATAATTTTAGAAATGGCAGCATTTTTAGTAAGTATATAGATTACCAAAGATAAACTTCATTGGATAGGGAAGCTTGAGTGTAATATTTAAAATCAATCTTATTACTACAGAATGAATTAGTGTCCTCTGATGTGCCTGGCATGTAGCAGAAAAAAAAAAATACTAGCAGAATTAAGGAAATGACACAGACATTAATCCAATAATACTTGTAGGAAAAACAATTTAAGAAACCCATAGGGCTTTTAAATATACTTTCTAAAATAATATATACCACATATACTTCATTTATTGTACCTATATTTTGATAGTATATGTACTTTTTCTACTTAGAATGTTTAATAAGAAAAACAAAGGTAATTTAACGAACTATTATAGACCATGTGAATACCTGTTCTTTTATAGATATATATTGCTATTTAATTTAAATTCTCTGCCTACATAAGAAAAATCATCTTAAAATTATTTAATCACAGCTTTAATGTCAAAATATTTTCAAGAATTCATGGCCCCTACCCACCTGTGCAACTTAACCTCTCTCATTCAAAACATAGTCCTTTTGAACTACTTGCCTTTCCCTGTCCTTTGAATGTGAAAATACCTCTCCACTGGACAACTTCTATTTATTATATTTTTCAAGCCTCAAACTCAGTTATTACTTCCTCTGTGAAATTATGCAAAAACCAAACAAATAAACTCAGTATCCCCTTCTCTAAAACTGCACAACTCCATGTGCAAACTTCTATTATGACACTTATCACCATGAACTGTTCACATGTGTGCCTGTTCTCTTCACCTGTGCTTCTTTCCAAGTCCTTAGCTTTCCAACTGTGTATCCCAACTATCAACACTGTGTCTGGCACATAGTAGGCATTTCATGAATATTGGTGGAATAAATAAAGAAAAAAGGCTTTCTCTAACAACCCTCAATAATATTCTCGTCTGAAATTCTTATGAACCTCTCATTTTTATCATTCTACTTAGCATCATTATACTCTGTAAAAATCAATTTGAATAATCTATCCATAGTAAAATCTTTCTAAATATATGTACATTTTAGACCAAACATTGGCTGGCTATTATTATATACATAATGCTTAAAATAATTCACATTCCTTAAAATATATCACTAAACAACATTGACTCATTAAACAAGTATTGATTGAGAACATGAATACATAGAAACTCATTTAGTCTCAAAAGGATTTTTTTAAATCCCTTGTTTCTCAAAATAGTTTACTTTCTTTGTACATTTTATGTTCTGTTATACACTAAACTTAAAAAAAATAAGGGAATAAAGCAAATCTGTGCCATGTTTAATTTCAGACAGGGAACTGTCTAAAGCAATTTGAGCAGGAATATGAAAATGATCCTCCTGACTTTTAGATGTACTAAAAACAATGATTTTTTTTAATGCAATCTCTAGGTTAGTGTTCCTTTATTTCTATTTTTCTTTTCAAATTCAGGGCTACCTCAGTAGAAGTCAAAGCACTCTCTGCTTTAACTGAAACAGGTCTTTTCAGTTCCCAGTTGACTGTTTTACCTGAGAAAATATTCTGTCCATCATTTGGTTCGGCTGACAGCAATATCTTCAAAATCATTTCTTTCAAAAGTGCCCCTTTGGAATTAAATTCTATACCCAAAATTCAGAGAAGCTAAACATTACATGTTTTCTGTATTGACTAATTAGCATTATACATGTATATAATTATACTAAGCATCTAATACTTGTAATGGCTAAAAGCATATATGCATATGGTTTATTTTAAGAAGCTAAAGTCATTATCTAAATTTATAAAATAGATATGGAAGGGAAATGAGCCTTCACTTGAAAAAAATTCTTAAGGAAAATTTTTCATTGAATGATACTGTGCAATATGATTTATTTTTTTCCATATTTGACTAAAATATTTAATAAATTGAATCATCCATAAATGAATACTAACATCTTTGCAATAGCCCAATCTTCATGCATTTTGAATAGTCATCCCAGAAAAAGGAAAGCAAAAAAAAGGGAAAAAAAAAAAGTCAAATTTGATGTACAGGAGAAAAAAAGGAAGAGATAATGCTCAGCAGTAAAGCAAAATGGATAAAAAGAAAGTTCCAGGAGGTGGTAGGGAATAGCAAACAGCAGATATTGCATCAAATGAAAAGAAATAGAAAGACATAAATGAGGTCAACAGTGGAATTGTTCTGTATTCTATTTCAGTAACTCAAAATGTTTGAAACAGTACTGCTGCTATTGTGCATGTGATGGGGAAGAGAAAAGACTAGTCAAGGGAGATCAATTTCAATATTTTATGAAGCTTTATGGGGAAACTTGGGACAGTGAAAATTACTGAACATATATGAAGTGCCAGAAATTGCATAGAATGCTTCTTATAGTCTGCTTTTATAAAATTCCCTTCTGAATTACCTTTAAAATGAGAAAAGGGTGAAACCTGCTGCAAGAGAGCACTTGAAACACAATTAAAATAGCTTTCCAGAGTATAAAACTTCCAGTAGTTAAAAAAAAATGTTAATTTTTATTTTTAATGTGTGTGTATATATATATATATACATGGCTAGTTTAAAATAAAAGATGGTGTTTAAAACTCTTCAGCACTGTGTAAAAGCAATATGGCTGATTCATGTTGAGGTTTGATAGAAAGCAACAAATTTCTGTAAAGCAATGATCTGTCAATAAAAATGCTAGTTAAGAAAAACATGGACATGCTCTCCATACCTTCAAGTATAGGAAATTTGAGTTTAGCAGAATGACTAATCTTACTTAATTCTTAATCTTGTTAGCAGTGCTAGAAGATTTGCAATATTGTCCCTGTATTACAGCTAAGAAAACTGGAATTAATAAGTGAAAAATGGACATTTTTATTGAATCCAAATCCATGCAATTTCTACTACATCATACTCCCTTTCTAACAAGAAACTGTCTCTGGTCTGTTTTCACAGTAAACAATAAATGAAAATCATGATGGTTATAAACTCAATCATGTTGAACTTGAATGTAGGGGCTGGAGAGAAAGGAGAGGGAACTAACATTCCAGTAATGTCTACATATATCATAGAGTTCAATCCTTAAAGCAGCCTAATCAATAGTTGCCATTGTTTATGTTTTATAAATATCAATAGCTTCTATTTTGAACATCTACTATATTTTAAGTATGTTTCAAATCAAAACAGTTATTTTGAAGCTGAAACAGCTTCCTACATTAAAAGTTTTTATTATTCCTTCCTAAAAACATTTTCCATACTATATCTATTTTTATTTTAGTATATTTTTTACCACATGTATAGTGACTTGCTTTCTATTAAAATTGTTCAAAAGATTAAATAAATAATACATTTAAATATATACATATGTGTGTATATCAACAAACACACATATATACATAGAAAGAGAGAGCTTAAATGTGTGGGCTCAGAAGTTAGCAGACTGCCTGTGTTTAAATACGGCTCTGCTAATACTTGAAATAATGGGAAAATTCATTTGTAAATTCAATTATCAATTTAAAAATTAAGTATTGATCATAGCTAAGTGTCAGGGTGTAAGGTACTGCTGTGTGTACTTGACATTCATCAATGAACCCAAAAACTGCATACATGGAGCTGATCTTATAGCTGATGGGAGGTAAACAATAAGCACAAAACATAGTGAATTACATAACATGATAGAGAATGTTAAATCCTACAAGAGGAAGTGGTTTAAGGATAATGAGGAGTAAAGGTAGAGAAGGCAAGCTGCAATATTAGATATATTAGTCATGGTTGACCTCACGATGAGGGTGAGATCTGAGAGTAAAAATGAGAGTGAATGTTACCCCACAGGAAGCACAGGGAACAGGAAAGCAAAAGGCCTAGAACTCTCTATAGCTAGAACAGAGTCATCCAGAGAGAAAAGAGCAGAACAGGTCTAAGTGGCAAGCTGGGGAGAGAGGTAAATAACATGGCTCCTTGAAGACCATTGTAAGGACTTCAGTTTTTTCTTCCATGGGGAGCCTCTATAGGGTTATGAGCACAGAAGGGACATAAGAAAAGACTGTAATCAAGAGATGATGGGATTAAAACAACAAGACCTGTTGAGAAGTTAACTGCAGCAATCCAGTGAGAAACAAAGGCAGCTCATATTAGGAAGAAGCAGCAGAAGTGCTGAAAAGTGGTCGGATTCTGCATGCATGAGTAATGACTTCTTAATGTGACTAGCGCATTGCTGAAAGCCAGACTCTGTTCCAAAACGTTCTCTTTATTTTAAATTATTTAAATCACAATGTACTCTTTAAATACAATAACTAAAACATAATAAAAGCACAATATGCCAGTAGTAAATTATTATGTTGGAGAGCAAAAATGCATGTGATCACCAATTAATATGAATAATGACAATTATTTTTGTCAGCAATTTCACTGGTTAGTACTAGAAAAATCCATAGGGTCATTTTCTCTGCTGAAACTCTTTACAGTATTGTGCAAGTTTCATGTGCATAGCATCAGTTCAGTTCAGTTCAGTTCAGTCGCTTAGCCGTGTCCGACTCTTTGCGACCCCATGAATCACAGCACGCCAGGCCTCCCTGTCCATCACCAACTCCCGGAGTTCACTCAGATTCACATCCATCGAGTCAGTGATGCCATCCAACCATCTCATCCTTGGTTGTCCCCTTCTCCTCCTGCCCCCAATCCCTCCCAGCATCAAACTTTTTTCCAATGAGTCAACTCTTTGCATCAGGTGGCCAAAGTACCGGAGCTTCAGCTTTAGCATCATTCCTTCCAAAGAAATCCCAGGGCTGATCTCCTTCAGAATGGACTGGTTGGATCTCCTTGCAGTCCAAGGGACTCTCAAGAGTCTTCTCCAACACCACAGTTCAAAAGCATCGATTCTTCAGTGCTCAGCTTTCTTCACAGTCCAACTCTCACATCCATACATGACCACAGGAAAAACCATAGCCTTGACTAGATGGACCTTATTCGGCAAAGTAACATCTCTGCTTTTGAATATGCTGTCTAGGTTGATCATAACTTTTCTTCCAACGAGTAAGTGTCTTTTAATTTCATGGCTGCAGTCACCATCAGCAGTGATTTTGGAGCCCCCAAAAATAAAGTCTGACACTGTTTCCACTGTTTCCCCATCTATTTCCCATGAAGTGATGGGACTAGATGCCATGATCTTTGTTTTCTGAATGTTGAGCTTTAAGCCAACTTTTTCACTCTCTTTCACTTTCATCAAGAGGCTTTTTAGTTCCTCTTCACTTTCTGCCATAAGGGTGGTGTCATCTGCATATCTGAGGTTATTGATATTTCTCCTGGCAATCTTGATTCCATCTTGTGTTTCTTCCAGTCCAGCATTTCTCATGATGTACTCTGCATATACGTTAAATAAGCAGGGTGACAATACACAGCCTTGACATACTCCATAGTGATTCACTGTTTGTGCAGATTATATTCCATTATATATTATTACAAGGTATTTAACATATATCTCTATGACAATGAAAGTTTTAGTTGCTCAGTCATGTCAGACTCTTTGAGACCCTGTGGACAGTAGCCTGCCAGGTTCCTCTGTCCACGAAATTCTCCAGGCAAGAATACTGGGATGGGTTGCCATTCTCTTCTCCAGGAAATCTTCCCAACCCAGGGACTAAACCTGTGTCTCCCTCATTTCAGACAGATTCTTTACTATCTGAATCACCAGGGAGCTAGTAAATCATTATTTATCTACTTTACATTTAGAAGTTTGCATGTGATAATCTCAAACCCCTAACTTGTCCCTTCTAGATAAGTGAGACCATAGTATTTGTCTTTATCTGACTTATTTTATGAAGAATAATATTCTCTAGGTCCATCCACATTGATGCAAATATTAGTATTTATTTTTATAATTGCATAATAACACACACGCATCTTAATCTAGTAGTCTGTTGATGGACATAAGTTGCTTCCATATTGGCTACCATAAATAGTGCTTCTATGAACACTGATGGAGAAGGCGATGGCACCCCACTCCAGCATTCTTGCCTGGAAAATCCCATGGATGGAGGAGCCTGGTGGGCGCAGTCCATGGGGTCGCAAAGAGATGGACACGACTGAAGCAACTGAGCATGCACACACACACATGCACTGGATTGATGACATTTCAGGTTTTAAAAGACGAGAGTACCAAAAGAATGAAAGAAGACAGGGGACAAATGACATGTAAGCCTTGAGCACAGCAATATTAAGATGCCTGGAAAAGAGGAAGAACCATCAAAAGAGACTGTGGCAGGCAGAATAACGTCTCCACAAAAATTTCTATATCATAACTTCAAGACTCTATGAATATATTTTGTCACAATACAAGGGAGAATTAAGGCTGCTAACTGGTTGACCTTAAAACAAGGAGATGCTAAGGAATTAGCTGAGAATTCTTAAAAGTGGGAGTGAGAGGCTGAGGAGTCAGTGTCAAATGATGCAAGGTGGAGAAAATTTGACCAGTCACTCCTGGCTTTGAAGATGGAAGTGGGCCACAAGTCCAGGAATGTGCTTTGCCTCTAAAAATGGGATATTAACAGGGCGTACTTCTATTTTCACGTTTCTCAGCCTTAGCTGCACATTGCAATAAACTTGGGGGGAAAAAATATCTCATGCCACCATCTCCCACCTTGAGAATCTTGTTATTTTTAACAATAATCTCCCCATGATCCTAATGTGTATCTAGGATTAAGACCTCTGCTCTATAGGATTTATCATGAGAATTATCTGAGGTAATCAATGTAAAATGCTCAGAATACATTTCCCAAATACATGGTTAATTCTGATCTATTTTAATGATCATTACTTTACAGTTGAAGAAATAAAACTTAAAGAGATAAGGAAATTTGCCTAAGATCATAGTTGATACTCAGCAATCTCAGGTTTTACTTCAAAGACCGGTTCATTCTAGTAAATGAATCAGACCAGAGAAACAAAAGAAAGATAGAAAATGAAAGCCCTTCTGAGTTCAAATGAAAATTTTCATCAACAGTCATCTACCCTGGGATTATTAAACAGTAAATTTTTTGTACTGATTTTATTCCAATGAACTCTTGTTTACTTATTTTATTTTTAATGTTTTAGAACTTACATGTTAAAATAATATAAAATAGTTAAAGATGATTACTCCACAGTCCAAGACATTATTTCATCTTTCTGGAAGTTTTATATCATCAGGTAGAACATTTCCCAAAAAATGTAGTTTCTACCAAAAGGAAGTTATGCTGGAAATGAACCCACTTAAACACTAGCACTATCATTCATTATCTGGTTCCCCTTTGTCTTTAACAATGATCATAAAAATACAAAAATAGCTAAGCTTTTTGCGTTCTTGCAGAGCACTTTCTACATATTAAGTAATCTAATCTTCTCAACAGTCCCATCAGTTAAATAATTTACTGCTCCATTTTTTTTTCATATAGGAAGCTCACTTAACTGGTTATTTATAAAATAAAGAGAATATTATACCACAGAAACACTAAAAACAGAAAGCTAATATGGGTTTTCTAATAAGACACACTACAAGAAACAGTCTGGATATGTGGAGGCACAAATTTTACAAGGAGGATGCTTGAATTTATCCTTGCTAGCAGTGATGCCAGAAAGCTAACTTGCTTGGGAAAGAAACAAGTGCCAGTAGAAAGAGATACTTTCCATAAAATGAATGAATTTCCCCAATCTCTACTCTTTGTTTTGTGTCTGAACATTCAGAGAGGCTTTTAGCTGCACAGTGGAGAGCATGCCAAGGCAGCAACTACTAAAATTTCTGGCTACTGTTTCCAGGAAGGCAAGACCAAGGGTAGAGGAGTCTGAGCTAATGGGAAAGGGGTGAAGTTTGCAGTGATGCAGAAAAGAAAAGGCAGTTGACTCAGATAAGAGCCTGAAGCAAATTCCTAAGTACCCACAAAAAAAAAAAAAAAAAAAAGCACTGCCTTTTATCTTTTTAAAGTTCTAGACTTGAACTTTGATGAGTTAGAAAGAATCTCTTCTTCCCTAGACCACAAAGCTCATTTTATTTCTGAATACAAACTACGCTCCTTTTCCAAAGATTGGGTCCAGCATAGGCTGGAAGAATACTGAAATACTGGACTGAATCCCTAGAAGTTCTGCCAGTGTTGGAGCCTGAACACAGAAGCGAGTACCAAGGATTCACAGGTTGACATACAAACAGAGGAAAGGGCAATGGTATCCACTGACATGAAAAATATTTCACACTTTGAGTTATCTGACCGTTCTCAGTTAACATTGTTTAGTCTATATGATTATTAGTTGATATTTGCAGTCCATTGTTTTTGATAAGTTCAACTCCCAAATAGATTTTTTAAGAGTATTTGCACATTATTTCAAATAAGAAAATAGATATATGATACCTGACATCATGTCATAAACCATAAATCAATTATATGAGAAAAAAATCATGAAAGATAGTACTAATTTGGGTGTTAAATAATATCTATATTAAAGAGTTTTTTATTAGGATTAAAGATAATGCAGATAAAGCATCTAACATTTGTTAACATGTTTATAGCACTTGTTACAGATATTAATGTTATTAGAGTGAGAGTATCCTTTCAAGCAAAATTTGTAATTGCAAAGTTTGCCCTGTAACTATAGTACAATCATACAATCCAATTCCTCAGGCAAATTAAATACTCATTAAATAACAAAAATTCCTTCCTCAGAACGAGTCACATCTGGAAATAAATTGAACATGAAATTCTATGCCAAAATATTATGGGAATGCCTATTTGGCAAACAGATGGGGAAAAAATGGGAATAGTGACAGATTTTATTTTCTTGGGCCCCAAAATCACTGCCAATGGTAACTTCAGCCATGAAATAAAAGATGCTTGCTCCCTGGAAGAAAAGCTATGACAAACCTCAACAGCATATTAAAAAACAGAGACATCACCTTGCTGACAAAGGTCCTTATAGTCAAAGCTATGGCTTTTCCAGTAGTCATGTATGGAGGTGAGAGTTGGACTATAAAGAAGCGTGAGTGCCGAAGAATTAATGCTTTTGAACTATGGTGCTGGAGATGGCTCCTGAAAGTCCCTTGGACTATAGGGAGATCAAACCAGTCAATCCTAAAGGAAATCAACCCTGAATATTCACTGGAAGGACTGTGGCTGAAACTGAAGCTTCAATACTTTGGCCACCTGATGAGAAGAGCTGACTCATTGGAAAAGACTCTGATGCTGGGAAAGATTGAAGATAGGAGGAGAAGGGGATGACAGAGGATGAGAGGGTTGGATGGCATCACCAATTCAATGGACATGAGTATAAGCAAACTCCGGGAAATAGTGAAGGACCGGGAAGCCTGGTGAGCTGCAGTCTATGGGGTCACAGAGTTGGACATGATTTAAGAGACTGAACAATGACAAATCTGCTAGGTACCTCCTACCTCCTTAGATATATTTCTAATGGGTCCTTAAACCACAGTGGCACGTTTTTCTCATTATCTTTTCCTTGGAAGTCTTCCCTGAAAACACTAGCCAGATGCAAAGCTGTTTGTGCTTCATCAGAGTAAATCTGATATTCAAAGTATCAAGTTCCTTACTTGCTATAAACTTCTCCTTGTTTCCAAGTGTAAAAGTAATGAAATATATACTGCCTAGTATACATGTAAACATTCCTCCAAAATTTGTATAAAAAACACCTGACAATTTTAAATTTTCATGTACTTTCTTTCCTCACTTTAGACAACACATTCAAAGTGTCATTTCAGTTCACTGGTTAATTGTAAATAAAGCATAAAGATTCAATATCTGAATCTTTTATATCACCTCTTCCTCTTATATGTGTACTGTTTCCAATCTCAGCAGTGTGATTGCTCATGCAAAACTCTGCACCTGTGACCATTTACAAAAATCGTACTTTGGTATATACTAAAATTCAGAATATTCATGAGTTGTACATGATAATGTTTCTAAACTAGTGCAAACTAAGAGATTGTGGGAAAAGCCCATTATTTGCATGTAATTTTCTGTCAAATACACACACACAATTTGGCCTTTTTTTGGTCCACTATAGGTACAATTTTCAAGATGTGAATATTTTGTCAAACTTAAGATAGAAAAATAAAAGCTGTGCCTACCAAGTCTATATTCACACTGTTTTCTCTGATCAGTATTCTGAAGGTTTTTTCCTCCTTGAAGAATTGCTGTCACTTTTCACATTTTAACACTCAGCTATCATTTCTATAAATGCAATCACACCAGGAACTTCTTCATCTGCATGTGTCAAAAGGAAAATGTAAGAGATGTATACTTCATGACATAATAACATTCTACAAATTTCATAATGGAATTCTGCAACCTTTGGAGATATTTGTTTTCTCAAACTGATCCAATATCTGAATTGTTCATAAATGCAAGTTTGCAACTTTGTATTTTATTTTGAGCTTTACTTTTTTTGTCAGATCATCTCTATTTCTATGATGTCTATCTATCCAGAAGTTACCTTAGAAGATATCTCTATTCTCTACCTGTGCTACAGAAAAAAAAAAAAAAAAAAACAATTTGTTCAGAACTTTACTTTCTAAGACTGAATGTTAGGAAATAAAGGCAAATTCAAAATGGTTTCAGTTCAATCCAGTCACTCAATCCAGTGTCCAACTCTTTGTGACCTCATGGACTGAAGCTCACCAGGCCTCCCTGTCCATCACCAACTCCCAGAGCTTGCTCAAACTCATATCCATCAAGTCAGTGATGCCATCCAACCATCTTATCCTCTGTCATCCCCTTCTCCTCCTGCCTTCAATCTTTCCCAGTATCAGGGTCTTTTCCAATGAGTCAGCTCTTCACATCAGGTGGTCAAAGTATTGGAGTTTTAGCTTCAACATCAGTCCTTCCAATGAACACTCAGGACTGATCTCCTTTAGGATAGACTGGCTGGATCTCCTTGCAGTCCAAAGGACTCTCAAGAGTCTCCTCCAGCACCACAGTTCAAATGCATCAATTCTTTGGTGCTCAGCTTTCTTTATAGCCCAACTCTCACATCCATACATGACTATTGGAAAAACCAGGCTTTGACTATATGGATGTTTTTGGCAAAGTAATGTCTCTGCTTTTTAATATGCTATCTAGGTTGGTGATAGATTTCTTCCAAGGAGCAAACATCTTTTAATTTCACAGCTGCAGTCACCATCTGCAGTGATTTCAGAGCCCAAAAAGTTAAAGTCTGTCACTATTTCTATTGTTTCCCTATCTGTTTGCCATAAAATGATGGGACGATGTCATAATCTTAGTTTTTTGAATGTTGAGTTTTAAGCCAACGTTTTTACTCTCCTTGTTTACCTTCATCAAGAAGCTCTTTAGTTCTTCTTCACTGTCTGCCATAAGGATAGTGTCATCTGCATATCTGAGGTTATTGATATTTCTCCCAGTAATCTTAATTGCAGCCTGTGCCTCATTCAGCCTGGCATTTCACATGATATACTCTGCATATAAGTTAAACAAGCAGGATGATAATATACAGCCTTGATGTACTCCTTTCCTGATTTGGAACCAGTCCATTGTTCCATGTCCAGTTCTAACTGTTGCTTCTTGACTTGCATACAGATTTCTTAGCAGCCAGGTAAGGTGGTATTCCCATCTCTCTAAGAATTGTCCACAGTTTGTTGTGATCCACACAGTCAAAGGCTTCAACATAGTCAATAAAGCAGAAGTAGATGTTTTTCTGGAACTTTCTTGCTTTTTCCATAATCCAACAGATGTTGGCAATTTGATCTCTGGTTCCTCTGCCTTTTGCAAATCCAGCTTGAACATCTGGAAGTTCACAGTTCGCATATTGTTAAAGTCTGGCCTATCTGGCTTAATGTAAAATTCCAGTTTGAATAAACAAGTTCTTTATTTTATGTGAAGAATATGGCCTCTAAAAATCTGCTGCTGGACCTAGAATCGGATAATCACAACTACTGTGTACACTTGTGTAGAGTGAGCATTTGACAAACACCAAGGGCTGGGTCTACTTGAATACAAATTAGATGCTCTTTGTCTGGGTCAGGATTTCACAAGACTGTTGTGAGTATTGAGATTATGCATAATGAGTCCAAAGCTTAGCACAGAGAAAATGGTTTTATCTATTTCCTATTACTACTGTATTGAATTACCACAAACTTGCTGTTTTAAAACAATTTATCCTTTTCTAGTTCTAGAGGTCATGAATCCAAAATCAGTTTTACCTAGCTAAAGTCAAAGTGTCAGGAGGGCTGGTTTCTTCTGGAGGCTCTGAGAGGAGAATGCTTTTCCTTGACATCTCTGTCTCCTAAAGCTAGATGCTTTCCATGCATTGACTCCTGATGTTTTCCTCAATTTTCAAAGCGAGTAATGTAGCATCTGCAAACCTCTCTGTTTCCATTTTCATGTGCAATCAAGCAAGACCCTATGGGGCCTCCCCTGAACAAGCCTTTCCCCATAAACTGTGTTAGCTTCTCTCTGAAATACCTATTTCAGAAGGTATTTGAATGCAACAGTATTTGAGGCACATTGCCTGAGTTGTTTCACAGATGTAAAAACCTCCCACTAAACGTATGTGTGTGTCAAGTCATTTCAGTCATGTACGTCTCTTTGCAACCCTATGAATTGTAGCGCTACCTGGGAACCCCCTCCTACCAAGTGGAAGATGTAAACTACTTGATGAGAATGAATACACAGCTCCAGGCCTCCTATTACTAATGACTAATAATGTGAACCTCTGTGACACCACCCTGTTACCTCACTCTCAGTCAGTCAGAGAATTGTATGTGAGCTGACCGTGTAACCTGTGGCCCACCTCCCTCACCTGACTTTAATGAATGCTTTGTAGAAACCTCAGGGAGCTTGGAGCTTTTTAGGCATGAGCCACCCATCTCCTTTCATGGTGCTGCAATTAACCTTTACCTGCTCCGAACTCCAACATTTTGGTTTTTTGGCCTCACTGTGATTCTGTTATTCTGATCTCCTGCCTCTCTCTGATAAGGCTCCCAGTGATCACATGAGACCCAGCTGGATAATCCAGTATAATATCCACATTTAAAGATTCATAATCACATCTACAAAGTTCCTTTTTACATGTGAAATAACATATGCAGTGCACATTCCAGGGATTAGAAAAGGACATAATAAATTACAGCGCTTATTATTTTTTCAGCAGTAGAATACAGATGAAATGCTAAACTGGTGATGGTAGCATTAGTAGTAGACAAGTTGTGGCTAAAAGCCATGTATAAGATAACATGTTTTAAAAGATACTGCTTCTCTATATCTTTTTGACTAGCCTACAATTGGACCAAAAATGTCTAAACTTAATTTCAACCCTTTGATTTTAGCATTTCTTAGACAGCTAGCATGTTAATTCATCAAGTTTCTACAGGATTTGATAAAGAGGTAATATATGCATTTGTGCATGTGTGCTAAGTTGCTTCAGTCATGTCCTACTTTTTGTGACCCTATAGACTGTAGTCCACCCATGTTCCTCTGTCCATGGGATTCTCCAGGCAAGAATATTGGAGTGGGTTGCCATGCCCTCCTCCAGGGGATCTTCCCGACCCAGGAATCAAAGCTGCTTCGCGTTATGTCTCCTGCAGTGGAAGGCAAGTTCTTTTTACCACTAGTGTCACTTAGGATATGTGAGGTAATATGAGGAGTGATAAATGCTTTCTCTTTAAAGATCACTGGAGCCTAGTAAATACTTGAAGTGATACACAAAATGAGTGAATTTTTATGGGAAAGAGGAAGAGATTTGACAAAAGAAAAGAAAGGTAAAGATATTAATGTGTTACTCAAAGAGGTAGGACAAAAGGGTGCTCAAAAGGAAGAAGAGTGGAAAGATGAGGAGAGTATTCATTGAGTTCATAAAATGTCCACTGTTTTTAGCACTGTACTTACATTTATTCTGTTAATAACTATTGCATTATTAGGTAGGTATTACTATTACCCTGTTTTGCAGATAGAGAAGCTAAAACACTGAGCTAAATAGTGGTAGGTTTTGTATTGCAGGTAGATGGCTCCAGAGCCCACTTTCTAAAGCAGTAAATCAAATAGAGATCTGTGTTTTGTCAGGGCGCAGCATGCCCCTCTAAACTTCAGGATGTAGACTGCATCCAAAGAGAAGTTATCACTGTCTAGGGTAAAAGGAAAGATACAGACTCTCAATTTGCCAATATTGACACCTCATTTATCTTTTTTTAGGTTTGAGAATTTCATCCAGTCCCATTAATGTGAGATAGAAAGGGATAGAGCAGAAGAAGGTGCATGAAGATTGAAATATACTAGTGAATATTGGATTGTGTATTTAGTTAAAATAATGTCATTTTTGTTTTGTTTATGCGATTTTGTTTTTTAACATGAAAACTTTTGGAAGTCTGGGCTTGATTCTTTTAAAGAAGTTGGCTATGCTATAAAGTGGTCCTGAGCAATGTACACCTGAAACTTACATAATAGAGAAAAAAATCATTAGGGAAAAGAATTGACAAACCACAGACTGGGACAAAACATTTTCAAATTATAGTTGATAAAGGATTTATCTTGTAAGTAACAAGTAAACTTATTATCCAGATAATATAAAGAATTCTTAAAACTAAATATAAGACAACTAATTTTTTAAGTGGGCAAAATTTGAGTAGATATTTCAGCAAAGAAGATATCCAAATGGATTAGCATGTGAAAAGATCACTAGTCACTAAGGAAATGCAAGCTAAAACCAAAATTAGAAACCACTTCACAGTCACTAGGACTATAATAAAGACAAAGACAGTGTTGTGAGGATGTGGACAAATATACTAATATACTGGTGGTAATGAAGCTATTTTGGAAAGTAGTTAGACAGTTTCTTAAAAAGTTAAGCAGTTTACCATATGAGCCAACAATTCCATTCAATATTCTATCTTAAAATGAATGAAAACTGTTCACAAAGACCTAGATGTGAATGATTGTTTATAACATTATTCATACTAGAGAAAAAGTGGAAACAATCCAAATAACCATCAACTGGTAAATGGGTAGACAAAAAATTCATGCAATAAAATACCAATCTATTGAAAAAGCAAGCAAGTTCCAGAAAAACATCTATTTCTGCTTTATTGACTATGTCAAAGCCTTTGACTAAGTAAATCACAATAAACTGTGGAAAATTCTGAGAGATATGGGAATACCAGACCATCTGACCTGCCTCCTTCAAAATCTGTATGCAAGTCAAGAAGCAACAGTTAGAGCTGGACATGGAACAACAGACAGGTTCCAAATAGAAAAGGAGTACCTCAAGGCTGTATACTGTCACCCTGCTTTTTAACTTATGTCCAGAGTACATCATGAGAAACGCAGGGCTGGAAGAAGCACAAACTGGAATCAAGATTACTGGGAGAAATAGCAATAACCTTAGATATGCAGATGATACCACCCTTAAGCAGAAAGTGAACAAGAACTAAACAGCCTCTTGATGAAAGTGAAAGAAAGTAAAAAAGTTGGCTTAAAACTCAACATTCAGAAAACAAAGATCATGGCATCTGTTCCCATCACTTCATGGCAAATAGATGGGGAAACAGTGGAAACAGTGGCTGACTTTATTTTTGGGGGGCTCCAAAATGACTGCAGATGGTGACTGCAGCCATGAAATTAAAAACACTTACTCCTTGGAAGGAAAATTATTACCAACATAGACAGCATATTAAAAAAGTAGAGATATTACTTTGTCAACAAAGTCTGTCTAGTCAAGGCTATGGTTTTACCATGTATGAATGTGAGAGTTGGACTATAAAGAAAGCTGAGCACCGAACAATTGATGCTTTTGAACTGTGGTATTGGAGAAGACTCTTGAGAGTCCCTTGGACTGCAAGGAGATCCAACCAGTCCATCCTAAAGGAGATCAGTCCTGAGTGTTCATTGGAAGGACCGATGCTGAAGCTGAAACTCCAGTACTTTGGCCACTTGATGCAAAGAGTTGACTCACTGGAAAAGACCCTGATACTGGGAAAGATTGAAGGCAGGAGGAGAAGGGGACGACAGAGGATGAGATTGTTGGATGGCATCACTGACTCAATGGACATGAGTTTGGGTAAACTCTGGGAGTTGGTGATGAACAAGGAGGCCTGGTGTGCTGCCGTCCATGGGGTCTCAAAGAGTTGGACACAACTGAGTGACTGAACTGAATTGATTCTATTATATGGACTTTGCTGATGGCTCAGACGCTAAAGAATCTGCCTGCAATGTGGGAGATCCAGGTTCAAGCTCTGGGTTAGGAAGATCCCCTGGAGAAGGGAATGACAACTCACTTTAGTATTCTTACCTGGAGAATTCCATGGACAGACCCTACAGTCCATGGGGTCACAAAGAGTTGGACACACTGAGCAATTAACACTTTCACTTTTCATGCTACTATATGGTTGAATCTCAGAAACATCATGCTAAGCAAAAGAAGTCTGACATATAAACCGTATAAAGCATGACTCCATTTGTAATGAAATGACAAAAAAGGAAAATATCTAAACCAGATATTAAATTAGTAGTTACATGGGAGGAGGGTGATTAAAATGTTCTACAACTAAATTGTGATATATTACTTTCAGGTGCAATAACTTCTTTTTCTCATCTGAAAGTTAACACATGTGCTTCATAGAAAGTTTAGAAAATACAGAAGTGTACAAAATAAAAATAATGATAATCTGATGACTATTTTTCATTAGAGAATGAAGATGTTTGGTATCCTGATTATTTTTTTTTAATTTTTTTTTAATTTTTTAAATTTTAAAATCTTTAATTCTTACATGCGTTCCCAAACATGAACCCCCCTCCCACCTCCCTCCCCACAACATCTCTCTGGATGATATGTTGCAGTCTATGCAATTTTAATAGAAATGCCAGCAGTCCTTATACTTCAGGAAATTCTGAAAATCACAATAGTTTGAGAATCTGACGAAATCTGTTAGCCACTCAGTTGTGTCCAACTCTGCAACCCCGTGGACTGTAGCCTGCCAGGCTCCTCTGTCCATGGAATTCTCCAGGCAAGAATACTGGAGTGGGTTGCCATTTCCTTCTCTAGAGGATCTTCCTGACACAGGGATTGAATCTGGGTCTCCTGCATTGTAGGCAGATTCTTTACCATCTGAGCCATCAAGGAAGCCCAGTTAGAGGTCAAGTAAGGATTCACATCTAGCTACTAACACAAGCCCAAGTTTCTAACTACTAATATTTTACTTAATATTAAGATAAAAACTGTTTACAACAAATTATTAAGAAATAAATTCAGTATATTCATTAAAGAAATTTGATTATAGTCATATCCATCACAATGACTCCTAATTTTCATCTATTAATCTAGGAATAAAAAAAATTTGGTTCTTGGTTACAAGAATTCAATGTTTTCAAAGGAAAGACATTTTAATATTTTTATAGTTTGGTTAATATAATCTTTTAAAAGAAATTTATAAAAATAATAGAATCAAGACAACAGTAGAATATTAGCTGTCATTGCCAGAAATTCTTACCAGTAACCTAACATCCCTGGATTTAGGTTAAGAAGATTTATGAAGATCATTTTTGAGTATAGAATGATTTAATAAATTATGGATCCTGAGGTTCCTCAAAAGTACAGAGAGCTTTTAGATTATTTTAGTCACTGACTCTAAGCCATCATTTACTTTTGGCGTTGACTATAAAGACTTTATTTTTACTAAGTTTTTTAGGATGTGCATAATATTTGGAATCACATATATCTGTAAGCAAGAATGAGCTGTTTTTTATAATATTCAAAAATTTCTGAGTTTTTTAATTATAAGAAAAAGATGTTTGAATATGGACTCCTGCTGTTGCAACTTGATTTGTCACTTAAAATGAAAACAAATATAGTTCTACTTATCATTATGTCCTAAAGATGATTTTTTTTAGTTTAGTTTATGAAGAAACTTTATACTGTATTTTCATTCAATATTCTTTATGAAAAACCATTTAACTTCAAAGCTTGAAGACAATTTTTATTTGTATGAACTCTTTGGCTATTTTCATGTAGAAATACAATATAATTAATAAAGTACACATGAAACTACCGGTTTCATTATGAGGGAAAATGCCTCTGCCTTCAACAACTCAGTACAAGTTTTCTAACAGATTTGAAAAAGCATTTGTTCACTGTAACAGCCATTTGGATTTGGAAAGGATTTTCAGTTTCCAATAGGGGATAAACGCAAACCCTTGTACTCATTTTACTTAGCCAATTAATCACTGATAATGGTAAGGACTTCTGTCATAAAAAGACACTGGGGATATTAAACATTAAGGTATTAGTGTATATTTTTATTTCTGTGTTAACTTCAACTTATAACAATTATTCTTTAAGCAGACTCCCCCAAGTCCTTCTTATAAGTGTTGTTTTTTCAGCTTGTTGTTTGTTTTCAGAAAATAAGAAAAGTTAATTTCTACTCAGCTGAGCAAAAGTAACCAGGAAACTCTTCACAGAGAAACTGACTTGTTGCCAGAACATCTGATACCCCTGGTGCCTGGTGCTATCATGTCAGTCATTTGCTCCCGAGTCTCTGTATCCTCACCTAGAAAACGAGGAAGTTGTTACACCACTAGAAAGTCTTGGTGTGAAGACCATAACATAAAATATAAAGCCCCTGGAAGTGTAAGTGAGCAATAGTACTTCTATTGACCTTGAGTCTGAAATCACAGGGCCTTCCTAAAGTGAAAAGTTTCTCCACGTATTTCTATGAAATACCTTATTCAGGTGCAGATCTTATGCATTCTTATATGCATAAGAAACATGAGACAGGTTTGCCAAGCTACAAGGGGGTGGGGGTGGTGAGGACATTGACTATTATTTGATAAGTTTGTCCATAAGGACAATGAATGATAATGTATATGTAAAAGATCACATTCTCAGCCCACACAGTGCTGCCACTTAATAAAAATAATCTTTTTTAAACAAAGTACACAAAGTACATCTAAGACAGTATTTTTACAAAGTATTCAAAGACTATTATCTTCATTTTTCATCTACTTGACATGTCTCTAAAATAATAAGATTTAATTTCAGTATTTTCAACTTGCATGCAGATATCAGCATGTATGGGTGTGTTTACACGAACACACACACAGAAAATGTACTGAGCAACAGTCAACTGGCAAACCTCCTGAGTTCAAAGTTCCTAAGGTGTACAGCCGAATCAATGAGCTGCACCAGCAGCAGCAGAGGTGGCAGACTCATCACAAACATCCAGCTCTGTCGCAGTAGCTAACATAACCAAAAGCTGCTTGGGAGTAAATAAAGATCACAACTCTAAGACTTGAAAAAGAAAACATTTTGGCTTTTTACTGACTCATTGAATTAAAGAGAACTTTAAAAATCTTTTTTTTTTTTTCTCCTAGTACCATTATTTGAGTCTTCAAAAACAAGAAAGGAGATACTTCCCTTTGCAGGTTAATTAGAGACTGCAGGGCTCACAAAAAGATGAGGCTAGAATGAGAATCAACAAAGGCTACCCCATGCCTTTCACTCTACAGTTCTGCAAAGTATACAGGGTTCATTCAGGGGCCTCAAAACCCTTGCCTAGATCAGCCCTGTAATATCTGGAATGTCATCTCCAAACAGCATATTGAGTAACCTTTTCTTTCTGCTTAGATATTCATTCTCTGCAATAATGGTTACTACAGGATAGCTATACTTTTGTATATTCTTTTGCCATTTAGAGTCAAGTCATAGTCATGATAACAAAAATCTTAAAAAACTGGAATAAAATGAAATATTAACTCATTAAAAGGAGTTACAAAAAGAAGATATTCAAAAAGAGCATTCTATTGCTGTTTTTAAAGGACAAAAGAAAAACTGTAAAATGCAAAATATCAGAAACTGGTTCAATAGGCCAAAAATATTTATTCAGAGATATATCACTGTTAAAAAAAAAAAAAAAAGGTGAAGGTGACATTCCACTGAATCATTTAGCAAGCACTTTCATATGTCTGTTCCAAAATTCAGGGACCAAATTAACAAAAGAGTACAACAGAGTTCCAGATAAGAACCTTCTTTCTCACATGATTTGATTCACATTGCAAAGCATTTCACATGAGTCCTGTGAAATAACTGATCTCTTCCTCAGCAAGGAATAGATGATCAGAAAAATCTTAATTATCTTATTCCCTGATTCTCTCCATCCTATTTTTAGGTATAGTTCCCATTTCAGTTCACACTGGGGAAGGTATCACCAACAAGAAGGTTATGCACACCTTGGGGCAGCTTGACAGCTTGTCAGAAATCTAGCTTGTGTTGCAAGACAGAATGAGAACAACAAAGTTTGTCTGACATTCTCCATCTCGGCAGCTAAAGCAAGATGTAACTTTTTCTACAGGGGTTGTTATTTCCCAGGGGAAAGAAAACCTTTTTTAACACACTGCATCTAAAATGCCTCCTAGAGAGCATGCACACAGCATCATTACAAAATGAAAAGTCAATGTTTAAAGGAAGTTTTTCATTTGTTTCAGTTTCTAGTAAACTAGACGGTCCCTAGCTCTGGGGACTTTGTTCTGTGTCGCCTCCTCTAACTGATAGAAATCCGAAGTCCAAGTTTTATAAATCATGTTCTTATTCCTTCCCTCCCCTCTCTTCACAACCCTGATACCTTAAATCCCTTCAAAGCAGACAGAATTAATCGATTGCATTGCAACAAGAAAGGATCATTTATAGGTAGTCGTTGAAGCATCTTATTTGCTGAAAAACCATTGAAAAATATCTTCCTAAAGTAAAACCATTCATTTATAATGGGCATAAATATGAAGATGGAGAGAGACCATAACCTACCTCTATTTAGAGTGATTATCTTGAAACAGGACTCATTGTACCAAGTGATACTATTTGAAATGTCATTGAAAGTAAACTAAAACTGCAGAGCTGGGAAAAAAATATGTTAGGCTAAGGAATAAATAAAATGAGAGTAAGAAAAAACTATAAATAGAAATGTAAAATCAGCTTCATATTCATGTTTTATTTTTGCGTACATCACTAGCAAATGTGCTATTTTTAATATATTGGTCTAATACATTGATTACATTGTGAAGAGCTGATGTAAAATCTTGCCATTTATTCTAAGCAGAAGGTTGATTTTATTCTATTACTTATTTAAACAGGACACTAACTTGATAGGTATAAAAACAAGATTCAAGATCTAATCAATAAAAATCTTCTGTGAAAATAGAAATAGTCAACATTTCACTTCTTTTCTGTCCAATTGTCATCCTTTCTTTTCCTAAACAAATGAGTTACCATAAATTATTTGCTACTTTTTTTCCCTAAAAATAGGAAAACACATCCTAATGTTTTAATTTCTACAAATATGGATAAGAAAACCAGGCTCAATCTGGGGGTATAAATTAGAAGAATATATTTTGACAACATTCCTGTTTTACTGAACATTTACACTTGAGAATCTCTTTCCAGAGGAGACGTTAAACTGCACAGATGTCCACTCGCGTGGTATTCTCTGATCATCTCTGGAAACGACAAATGTATTTTACTAAATGAAAGTCAACTACCTCACCCATAAAGGTGAAAAGGAGACAATTAATAGGAGAGGCTTACTGAATATGACTTAGTTAATGACTGGAAAGCTCTCTAAACACATAAAAGAGAAGGAAAAGACTTTTTCAGAATGTCTGTGGTGTGTTTTGCTAGTTATCTTAATTGATTTCTCACTTCAAAAAGCAAATGTGCAAAGCCAGGCAAAAGCAGAGGGCTACACCTCTGAAATAATGCACCATTAGCTGAGCACTTCTCCATGGTAATGTTCCTATAATTGATTGTGCAACCCCAGACAAGTACAAAGAGCACTGATTCTAAGTATACAGGAGCTTTGACTCCTTGAAAAATGCATGCACCCTATGAATACTTTGGTTTAGAAAAAAGCTTTCCCTAGGCACTTCATTTCAGTTGTTAGTGCAAGTAAACCTCTCACTAATGTCAATGGACACTTTGCTTCTTTGGGTATCAGAGCCCAGTGAATGGTTAGGAAGTCAAAGTGTATAAATAGCCTTAAAGACTATGGAAGCTCAGAAAAGAGCAAGGCAACATCATAATTGACAGCTTGATCTCTCTCTCTCTCAATGGTGAAGCAATTTTATTTCAAGACGTAACACCATCTCTCACAATTCTTTCCCTAAAGTTTCCATAAATTTATGTATTTTTAGTTGCATGGGTTGTAATAACCTGCTTTACAGAGAAAAATAAACAAAAAAAATGCAAGAAAAACCCTTGCTGTTTTTAGTCCCAGGATTTATGTTATGAGAAATGTGAGTATAATCATAGCATTTACTAGTTAAAGTATTTATGGCTGTTCCTCAAATAAAATCTGTGTTTGGATTACCAATATATAAAATTCCTATTTTCGCTCACAGGACTGATGATGACAGAAAGTAGAGCTTGCTTTCAAAGAAAGCTCAATACCAGTTTAAATCAGAACTTGATAGTAACTTTAGTATTCCAGGTCTGTTGTTTAAAGGACCATAGGGCACACACTTTTGTATTCCATCCTTATGTTTCTCACATGAATTTTTCCTCATCTTTCTTTTTGACAACTTGCCTTTTCTTTCCATGTTTGCCTAGTCAGACTAACAGTTTTTGTAAACTGATGATTTCAGCTCCCTTATTATTCCACATTACATTGCTACACAGTGCCAGTCAAGCATTATGATTTTTTTCACTCCAGCTGTGCTGAACCACAAGTAGATATGAAGCAATTGACCTTGTTGTTCATTGACTTGTATGATGCCTTACTACCCACTGTTTTGTGCCACTCACTTTACTTCATGCATTTTCTAATGTCATGACCTTTGTAGGAGATATTATTCTCTAAGAAAGTTTTAGAAAAGCAAAACATTAAATATAATATGGCCAGTGTTATGAAAATATCAAAGATAAGCAGAATGTTTTCTTGTCTGAGATCAAGAGATCTAAGACTGCTGGTAAAAGGAAAACAAAGAAATAACTTTGGGCCATTTGGAAAAGCCTACTCTGCATAGTTAATTGCAATCTTTTTAAATTACTGATTTACTTGCTTGTTTGTTTGCTTTTTTGCCTATTGCAAATGCAGTTAATATTTTAGTGACTCTTCCAATGAATAGTCAGATGGCGGTAGGATGGATTTCAAACAATCACAAGAACAGAAGCCATAAGCAAATACAATCTATCATTGAATTGTGTCATAACCCACAATTTTGGAAGTAGGGATTTTACCTTCAAACCCTTTACACAGTAAGGAAAAATATCTGAAACCATAGATATGCTCTTTTACTGTAAGAGCAGTAAAGGGCTAATCAGTAGAGTTACAAATATCAATCAAATATTAATGATGTAGTTAGTGTTTGCAAGATGTCACTGAGAAAATCATAATTAATCTATACAAATATAGATACAATATGTGTTAATAATATATTTTTCTATTTACTAACAAACACTTTTTTAGTCAGTGACCACTTTTAGAGCTGAGTTTTAGTATCCACTGCATTTCATGAATAGGTGATAACAGTCCCTACAGAGACTACTTCATTACATAACCACATAAATAAGAAATCCAGTATTATTAAACATTATTAAAATAAGTGAACAGGAGCTAAAAAGCCTCTTGATGAAAGTGAAAGAGGAGAGTGAAAAAGTTGGCTTAAAGATCAACATTCAGAAAACGAAGATCATGGCATCCGGTCCCATCACTTCATGGGAAATAGATGGGGAAACAGTGGAAACAGTGTCAGACTTTATTTTGGGGGGCTCCAAAGTCACTGCAGATGGTGATTGCAGCCATAAAATTAAAAGACGCTTACTCCTTGGAAGAAAAGTTATGACCAACCTACATAGTATATTCAAAAGCAGAGACATTACTTTGCCGACTAAGGTCCTTCTAGTCAAGGCTATGGTTTTTCCTGTGGTCATGTATGGATGTGAGAGTTGGACTGTGAAGAAGGCTGAGCACCGAAGAATTGATGCTTTTGAACTGTGGTGTTGGAGAAGACTCTTGAGAGTCCCTTGGACTGCAAGGAGATCCAACCAGTCCATTCTGAAGGAGATCAACCCTGGGATTTCTTTGGAAGGAATGATGCTAAAGCTGAAACTCCCATACTTTGACCACCTCATGAGAAGAGTTGACTCATTGGAAAAGACTCTGAGGCTGGGAGGGATTGGGGGCAGGAGGAGAAGGGGACGACTGAGGATGAGATGGCTGGATGGCATCACGGACTCGATGGATGTGATTTTGTGTGAACCCCGGGAGATGGTGATGGACAGGAAGACTTGGCGTGCTGCAATTCATAGGGTCGCAAAGAATCGGACACGACTGAGTGACTGAACTGAACTGAATGTCAGTCAATGTGTAGCCAGGAAGCAACAGAATTAAAACTACAATAGGGAAAAGAAAAACTATGGCTCGAGAAATTGAGGTGTGGAAGATCAAAGTTGGAGAAATAAAGCTACTCACCATCACAGCCTGTACGTTGACTTGACTGGGCAACTCGGAGCTTGCAGGAAAATTCCTCTAGCCATACTCTTCTGGCTGCTGACGTGGACCCACAAAAAGAGCTCATAGTGAGGTCTTTCAAAACTGTGATCTATACTGAAAGTGTACTGTCATGCTCGAGGCCACTGCTGTTTGACGAGACTAGTAATGGCGAGGATGATCTGGGAGCTGGAGACTGCCAGATATCCATACATCAATCTACTGAGAGCAAAATGGTTTCCACTCTGCTTCCATCTTCCAATCTCCCACAGATTCCTCCCTCAGTCAATGCTAACCTGAAACTAATAAGGAAAAGGAACTGTGGAAAATATTTTTTTCCAGATTTAGACATGTGTAGTAATTACAAAGGAGATCCAACCAGTCTATTCTGAAGGAGATCAACCCTGGGATTTCTTTGGAAGGAATGATGTTAAAGTTGAAACTCCAGTACTTTGGCCATCTCATGTGAAGAGTTCACTCATTGGAAAAGACTCTGATGCTGGGAGGGATTGTGGGCAGGAGAAGAAGGGGACGACCGAGGATGAGATGGCTGGATGGCATCACGGACTCGATGGACGCAAGTCTGAGTGAACTCCGGGAGTTGGTGATGGACAGGGAGGCCTGGCGTTCTGCGATTCATGGGGTCGCAAAGAGTCGGACACGAATGAGCAACTGAACTGAACTGAGTAACTACAAGCTGACAAAACGCTAGCCAGCACAGTCCAATCTGTCAAGTTGATATTCACACATACATATTTTAATCACATTTAATTCTAAGTAAAACAGTAGCAAAATCATGACTCCACTAAAATAGTGCAACTATAGTCATAAAACCAAAAATACAGTAGCTGTCTTCTTAAGGGAAGGTAAAAAATATTCTGTATGTCCCCACCCCCCCTCACCCCATATGTCTGTTTCTCCACTCCCTCCAGAACTCACACTTCTCACATGGATTTTTCCCATTCTTTCCATTTGATGGTCCACTTGAGTATCAGTCCTTCCCTAGTTGGCTCAACCTCTCCTTCAGTATCCTGTACTTACATAGTGAGATTTAAGGTTAATCACTATCAATTAATAGTTTATTAGGTGAGAGGGTGACACAAGAAAACAAAAAAGCTTTTCAAGTTACTCTCAATCTCTTAAAAGTTTCAAGTTTGGGTTTTGGTTAAGGATCCTTAACTCTATTTTGTGCTGTTTCAAATTATTTTTTTTTAATGAGACTTAAAATTCATCTATAAGTAAATCAAATAAAAGGCTATATGATAGGTTGCCCATCTATTTCAGTAGTAGAGACACATGAATCAATTAGTCAAAGATTCCTGAAGGTCAAACCATTCTAACTAACAGTATCAATTCTGCCATCCATGCAGTAATCATGCCTATCACTTCATAGCAGGTTAACTTATGCCTCTTGGTCCCTGCCACTCTGGGACCCTATTATCTCAAAGAATAACATTGCACATTTTAGTGGCAACTTCTCACACCACTGTAGTGTCTTTACTGATCTTCAGGTCACCACAAAGTTCTTTAAGGATTCTTATGTTACTCTTAATAAAGCACTTGTCAAAGACTCTGTACCTTCCTGGAAGATATAGGAGAGGAGTAAAGAAAAGAGCCAGTGATATATAGTAAACATATTCCAACAACCAATCTCTCTAACATTTGGTTTGTTTTTCTTTTCCATATCAAGGAAATTCTGATACCTCAGTTTACCTTTGTGTCCAGAGTCCAATCAACCAATCCAGGAAATTGTTGGACCCACTCTAAGTTTCTCAAGTTATCTAATTACCTTTAGAATTTCTAGTTAAGTGTGCCTGTGTTAATGAATTCAATCCAGTCCAAGATCATATCCTCCTACCCCTCCTTTTACATTTAGGATACATTCTCATACTTATGTCCCCTCAATTGAAGAGGTCTTGCAATTATTTTGGTACATAATTCTTACTAATGGCATTATGTACCCATTATGTACTCCTGAAGCCAAGCAAAACCTGAGTCTGCCTGTGGGTCCAGAAGTCACAGAGGAGCTGGAGTATGTCTTGAGGCATGTAGAATTTTCTAATATATTAGTTTCCTAAGGCTGCTATTTGAGGGGAAAAAAAAGAAAAAACAAACAAACCAACACAAAACACAAACTTGGGAGATGAAAACAACAGAAATTTACTTCTCACAGTTCTGAGGACAGAAGTCCAAAATCTATTTCCATTACCAAACTCAAGGTGTCTTTATCCTTCTGGAGGTTCAAAAATAACCCATTTCTTGCTTCTCCCAGTTTCTAGTGAATGACAGCCTTCCTTGGCTGTGGCTATACCAATCCAGTCTCTGCCTCTATTTTATATCACCTTCCTGTCTTCTCTCTGTGTGGTAGGGTATCTCACTATACCTCTCTCTTTAAGGACATCTCATGTGATAACATTTAGGGTCCACCCATATAATCTTGAATTATCTCCTCATCTCAATATTCTTAATCATATCTGCAAAGATCTTTCTTCCAAATAAAGGTAACATTACAGATACCAGGGATTAGTAACTGGTATCATTGGAAGACATTTTTCAGCCTTCTATGCCTACCAAATATTTATTTATTTATCTATAAGTGGTCATTACAGGTTACTTAGGCAAGAGTGAGCTATCTTCTTCCTGCTAGAGTGTGTTAACAGAGCAGATTTTTCAGAATTTAGAGCATCAAATTTTATTGTAATCTTATGTCCCCATAAGACCCTGTGAGGCTATATTTTTAATTCACAGTGTAATTTAACCACCACAGTAACAAATTTATGTTTAGTTTCATAAATATTAAATCTGTGATATGAGGGGATAAGGATACAGAACAGAAATTTGCTAGTACTATGGTTTTACTTGGAAATGCAAGGCAATGAGTTCATTTATTTTCCTTCAAATTTTCAAATTTTCCAGTGCACTTATAGGAAACAAATCCAAAGTCCTTGTCTCTTCATCCCCACTATAATTTTAAATGGTAGAAGCTATGTAGTCATCCAAAGCCTTGACTTTTATAAACACTTTAATTCTAGATAATTAAAAGGGATGATTTTAGTAACTATTTTGTCATTAAATGTCATGGACTTCCAGTGTTTCACTTATCACTGACAAAGGGGTGGTTAATGTCTTTATATTCATCAGATCAAAGAACCAATTCCAAAAGCATAGCCTTAACTTTCTGCCCACAAGGAACAGATACATAAAATCTTTATCAGTTATGATTCAATCAGGAAACCACAGCCACAAAACATACTGTGCAAATAGGCAGTCTAAAATATGAATTACAACATACTCACATATAAGAAGAAGGCAATGGCACCCCACTCCAGTATTCTTGCCTGGAAAATCTCATGGATGGAGGAGCCTAGTAGGCTGCAGTCCATGGGGTCGCTAAGAGTCGGACACTACTGAGTGACTTCACTTTCACTTTTCACTTTCATGCATTGGAGAAGGAAATGGCAACCCACTCCAGTGTTCTTGCCTGGAGAATCCCAGGGATGGGGGAGCCTGGTGGGCTGCCATCTATGGGGTTGCCCAGAGTCGGACACGACTGAAGTGACTTAGCAGCAGCACATATAAGGATAGCTGAGGACGTTAAAATTCTGGAAAAGGGGATGGCAAAGAGCTAGAAAGTTGCTAACCATGATACTTGCAGCAGTTCTCTGTGTGGACAGGCCAGAGTCTATAGGGAAAATCCCAGAAGCAATGTGCACCCAGCCATCAGAGTGGGAACACTAAGGAGATGGGGGAGAAAAGACATGCAAAGATCTTTGGAAGTGGTTTTCTCTATACAGAGCACAATCGCCCTTGGTAGTTAGCTTAAGACCTCTGTTCTGCTGGGCATACACACCGAGGAAACCAGAATTGAAAGAGACACACGTACCCCAATGTTCATTTCAGCACTGTTTATAATAGCCAGGACATGGAAGCAACCTAGATGTCCATCAGCAGATGAATGGATAAGAAAGCTGTGGTACATATACACAATGGAATATAACTTAGCCATTAAAAAGAATACATTTCCATCAGTTCTAATGAGGTGGATGAAACTGAAGCCTATTATACAGAGTGAAGTAAGCCAGAAAGAAAAACACCAATACAGTATACTAATGCATATATATGGAACTTAGAAAGATGGTAACAATAACCCTGTATGCGAGACAGCAAAAGAGACACGGATGTAGAGAATAGTCTTTTGGACTCTGTGGGAGAGGGCGAGGGTGGGATGATTTGAGAGAATGGCATTGTAACATGTATAATATCATATAAGAAACGAATCTCCAGTCCAGGTTCAATGCATGATACAGGATGCTTGGGGCTGGTGCACTGGGATGACCCAGAGGGATGGTATGGGGAGGGATAAAAGAGGGGGGTTCAGGGTTGGGAACACATGTACACCCATGGCGGATTCACACTGATGTATGGCAAAACCAATGCAATATTGTAAAGTAATTAGCCTCCAATTAAAGTAAATAAGTTAAAAAAAAAAAAAAACAGCTCTGTTCTTTATCCAGGACAATAGCTGGGAAGACACACTAAGAGCTAGAGCCTGCTGACACCATGTCTGATGATTATAACTTGCTTACAGTAATGGTTTCACTTTTCAAATCATGCATGAGTTATAATCTTGGCTAACCGCAACCTAGAAACAATAAAGGACGAGGATTCTGAGACATACAACTCCTAGACATACACAAAAGTGGTAATATTACGTTCACAAAATAGATTCCAGAACACTCACCATATTCTAAGCACAGCTTAAATTATAAAAACAGAAACAAGCAAGCAAACAAAAACCTAGCAAATCTTTCCCATTATAAAGAGAAAAAAATATATTAATACATTATGATTAAGCAGTTATTAATAGAATTGGCCCCTTTGTCTGTAAAGTGGTTATCCTTCAATTAAAAAATAAAAACAAAATTGTCCCTTTTTTCCCTATCCACTTGACATTTGATAGAATGCATAGAAAAGCAAAATGATCGTTCAACTTTCTCTCAATTTGGAGATAAAACACACAGATAAAAGGGTAACAGAACCACTATAAGAACATATATAGTTTGCAGCAAGATGAAGTGAGAGTTGGATGTGATCTGAAGTGAATGTCAAACCTACTCAAATTAAAATCCTACACCTCTTAAGCACCACACAACTTCCCATGATGGTCCTGTTTTCTGAGCAATCTCAGATATAATACACCCCAGTTCACCCATGTTGTATGGGCAGCAGAATTATCTGGTCTTTTATTTGCTGAACTTATCCACCAAACCACAATATAAATACTCCAAGCATTCTCATTGTTCCCTTCTTTATTTTCTTTAATTATTTCATATGATTCCTGCCTAATCCATAAAGGTTAGGGTTAGATCCTAACTCTGAGAAAAAGATGACACAGTCCTCATAATTTTTCATGAAACCTTGCAAAAAAGGACAAAAGAAAGCCTTTTTAACCAGTTCTATTTGAAAGCAACATTATCCCTAAATGCTCAATTTTTCTTTTTTTCTACCTACTAGCCCAAGGAAGGGATTGTATAGAGATTTACCTTGCAGTAGCCTAATTGTAGCATTCGGACTATCAATATTCTTGATTTAGTACAGAACTTATGAGCAAGGAGGATGAAAATAATATGACCAGGTAGAAAAATTCAAATGGCAAAGACTGGCTATCTAAGAGATGCAGTAGGTCCCAGAATTGGCACTAATTTTTTTCTCTGTCCAATATTAGTTGAATATTATCATTTTGATGATGTAAATCAAGGGAGAGAAAGCAATTCTCCTTCATGGTCTTTACTTTCTAAGGCTGAGACATATTATTAACTCTGCACATGCAAGAGACACCTGTCTGGGAGCAATCTTTTTATCCCACTATCTTTCTTCGTTGCTACTGTATACCTTCATTCTTATTCCAGGATTTTTCTCATCCACAGAAGGAGCTTGGCAAAGAGAAAGCATCAGGTAATGGAAAGCAAAGCAGAAGTCAATGGTTTTCTCTGAAATCTTTTCAGTTTCTTAAGTGCTAAGAAACTTATAGCAGCTATACTGAGCTTGTGATCTTAGCACCCTCCATCGATTTTGAAAATGAATGGCTGTTAGCAGTCAAATCAAAAGATGGAAGGCAGGGTTATATAAGCAACAAAAATTTTGAGATGCTTTGAACATCAATCTTTTCTTCTTTTTCTCTTGTAGACCATGATGAAAGCAACATCTTTGAAAACTTGAGGCATTAGACCCTGCGCCCTCTGTAATTTTTCCCCCTTTCTTCACCATGTCTGAGGCCTTGATCTCTGCCATCAGCTTATTCGCACACTGTGGTGCTCCACCTTTCATTTGTACCTGGGTCATCTTCTTTACAGATGCACAGCCTCTCCATCTTACCTCTGAACTAAACTGCTTTTGAAAAGACATAAATCTACCATGGGCTATAGGGAGGAAAAGTGAAGGGAAGTTCACTTAAAATAAACCACAGTATTTTTCAGATAAAGTTTGACAGAGGTCTTTTGGATATTTTTTAGCCTGTTTTTTAGAATAAATTATAGAAATTGTAGAATTTTCATTTCTCTTTCCTCCTTTCTAACTTGGTGGTTGGCATAGTCAAATGCTAACCATTGTGATTAAACAGAATACATGAATTGCAGCTAAGATTATGATCTTAAATAGTTTCAGAATAATAGTAGGATTGAAATGTCTTAGATTTTCTTTTTAAACAGTCTCTTTCATTTCTGACTAAAGTAGAAAGTATTTCATGTAATGAACACAAATATATTCTATATCATTATTTCCATTCTAAAGATTAGAAAAACAGTTGACATAAAGACTTGCAGATGGCAAGTGACATAGCATTTTTCCAACCAGTTTAGATCTCCACAGGTTATCAAGAGATGTATATTTAACTGAGATCTATTAAATTTAGGCATATTTCCCAAACTATCACTTATTTCTCATAGAAAAAGGACATGTATGCTCTCAGTTGAGCAGTTGTGCATTCATTCACTCTTTGCAAAAATATTAACCAAGACACTAGTGCTCATAGTTACTTTGCTTAGTGATAGGAATCCAAAGGTGAATAAGACAATAAATAACAGAGTAAAAATCATAAGTATTTTAGGTAAAGTAGTTAAGATGACAAGATAATGCATGAGAAGGTAGAGGCTCCTTCCACATGGCAATTGATCTGTGAAGATTTATAAGATATGTAAATGAAGTCCTGGAAGATTAGAAAAAGTGAGTTATACAAGAAAAAGGGGCAAGTATTTTAAGTAGAGGAAACTGTAATCAAGAAGGCCATTAGGCAGGCAATGGCTTGTTACATTCCAGGGACTTTTAGAGGACCAGTGTGGCTTGAGAACAATGGGTGAGAAGGAAAATCATTCAGAGAATTGTGAAAGATGGTCAGGATTCCTAAACGCATTTATGCACCATCTCAGTGAACAACACGGGGGAGTCAGAGATGATGTTTTTGCAAAAGGAATTTTAATGATGTTAAGGGCAACATAAGCCAGAAAGATGTGCTTTAGTGTCAATGAGAAGCATGGAGAAAGAGCCTGAATCTGCGTGAAGCCAACTTTTCCTTTCAGGAAGTTTTGCTATAAAGGGCCCCAAATGGGGAAAAATTTAGCATATATATGCACTGATGATCAGGGTTCTATGGAAACATATAGATGGACAATATAGCATAAAATATTAATATATTAAGTTACTTTATGTGTAGTAGAGTGGAATACACATACCATTACTTTTTATATTCGGTGTTCAAGCATTAATATGTATTTCATGAGTTTCAAACAAATTTGGCAAATAACCTATTGGCTTGGTATTAAAATTTTAAATATACAAAACTAAATAAGTATCTGATACCCATGTTCTCTTAGACTTCCATATAAATTTAATTATATATGAAGGTAAATGCTAAAGGAGAGAGAAACTTGGTCTCAGTTCTGACATAAAATCTACTGCATGGAAAAGGCTGCTGTAAGATTCCATTCTGTAGTTGTAATACACCCATATCTGAGGTTTTTTCTATTTCTCCTGGCAATCTTGATTCCAGCTTGTGTTTCTTCCAGTCCAGCATTTCTCATGATATACTCTGCATAAAAGTTAAACAAGCAGGGTGACAATATACAACCTTGATGTACTCCTTTGACAGAAAGTGAAGAGGAGCTAAAAAGCCTCTTGATGAAAGTGAAAGAGGAGAGCGAAAAAGTTGGCTTAAAGCTCAACATTCAGAAAATGATGATCATGGCATCTGGTCCCATCACTTCATGGGAAATAGATGGGGAAACAGTGGAAACAGTGTCAGACTTTATTTTGGGGGGCTCCAAAATCACTGCAGATGGTGATTGCAGCCATGAAATTAAAAGGTGCTTACTCCTTGGAAGAAAAGTTATGACCAACCTAGATACTATATTCAAAAGCAGAGATGTTACTTTGCTGACTAAGGTCCATCTAGTCAAGGCTATGGTTTTTCCTGTGGTCATGTATGAATGTGAGAGTTGGACTGTGAAGAAGGCTGAGCGCTGAAGAATTGATACTTTTGAACTGTGGTGTTGGAGAAGACTCTTGAGAGTCCATTGGACTGCAAGGAGATCCAACCAGTCCATTCTGAAGGAGATCAGCCCTGGAATTTCTTTGGAAGGAATGATGCTAAAACTGAAACTCCAGTACTTTGGCCACCTCATGTGAAGAGTTGACTCATTGGAAAAGACTCTGATGCTGGGAGGGATTGGGGGCAGGAGGAGAAGGGGACGACCGAGGATGAGATGGCTGGATAGCATCACGGACTCGATGGATGTGAGTCTGAGTGAACTCCGGGAGATGGTGATGAACAGGGAGGCGTGGCGTGCTGTGATTCATGGGGTCGCAAAGAGTCGGACACGACTGAAGGACTGAACTGAACTGAACTGAACTGAACTGAATTGAATACACCCATAAAGTGTTAGAATAAGCAAGTTAAATTTTCTTTTTATACCCTAAAATCTATGATTTTATCAGATCTTATAGTAGATACATTTTTGTCTTTGTCAGCTTTTTTGGTTGCAATAACAGAGACACATTAAGTTATCTCAAGCCATATATCATCTTTGATATTTGAACAAACAGAAAGATAAGCCATGTGCTTGAATAAGGAAGTTTAACATCACAAAGATATTAATTCTTGCTAAGAGAATTTAAAAATGTACAACTAATAAACCTAGATTCTATATCCCAAATCTCTCTGGCCTTCTGCCCTGCCCTCTCCATTTGAATTCACTATTCAGCAGCTCTCCCTGTCTCCTCTCTGTCATTCACAGAGTGAAACAACATACGCACACATATACAAAGATTTTATTGCTATATGTTTACACACTTTTTTCCTTTACTATCCTTTCAAGAGAACCAAGGAATAAAATGCATAAAGCTTATGTGTTTAGTCCATGAAATTAAACTAGATTCCTAGATATAATAACATATTTTTAAGAGAGGAATGCATTTGAATTAAATCACTACTTTGTAGTACACCTTAGGATGTAATTTATGAATGGCCTCTCCTTGGGTAAGAGGACCACTGTTGGTCAAATCCTCTGAACAATAAAAATGGTCAAAGAATAAAAGATGAACCCTGCCCCCACTGCAACATCATATATGGGAAGGATGGAGAATGGAGCTATGAAAGGAGCAAGAAAGCAAAATATTAACAACAGGAGAAATGAAAGATAAGGGTCCACTTACGCTTAATGTCTTTTCATCAATTAATCAAGTACAGTTTCAACTGTTTGGCAAAATGACAGTCCAACTAACAATAAGTCTGGTCTAAAATTAAACACACACACACATTAAATCAGAGCAATGTCTAAGTGAACTATCTCTTGTCTTTATAAGGGACAGTCTCAAGTATTCCACTGAGATCATTCATGTATTGTGTTTTAGCTGATGCATGCTGTTTTCACTTATGTCATCTTATAACTCTCAACATTTAGAAATCCATTCCCTTATATCCTTGCTATTCTTATTAATACTAGTTCCTTTTCCTTTGCTACTTAGATTTATATTTGGAATCTTGTAAAGCCATCCCAGATGCCTATCTCCCATTCAGGTGAGAACAAACAAATAAAAACTCTTAGTTTTAAATAAACTTTGCTTTCATCTCTTCTCCATTTCCTTAAACACACTGGTTTGTAGCATGGGCCAAGATTCTTCTTCTGAGTAAATGGTGTAGGTATGAGCTTCTCAAGAAGAAATGGCTACCTCTTCAGTTATACAGTCATGCTCCACGTAAAGGATTCTAAAAACCTGTTCCCCTTACAGGTATACAGGGGCTAACTGGAGCAGGTGGACAATTCAGGGATTTTGATTTTGAAACCAAGTTGTTATCCTTCCACCTGAATGAAATAAAAATCTGACAAAAGCTATACTAAAGTAAGTTAATTCAACACATTCCTGACCTAAGTGATAAATGGCTCTTCACAGAGTCAGTTTACTGCAGAAATTGCTTTTTAAGGCACAGTACTCCCAACTGACAATTGCACAGATAATTGTGACTGTTTAGTTTTTTCCCAATGCATTATGCTTATTTTTAATGCAAAAGAATCAAGTTCATAAATCGAAACAAGGAGAATTTTTACTGATAGTAAATAATTTAAATGAGATTTTATTAAAATAAGCAAGGATATGTTATAGAATTGGATGCAAACTCACATGAATATTTTAGGATAAAACATGAGACTGTAAAGATATTTCACACTTATGGTTAGCCTCTAGGGGATTTACTCCGAAATACCCATGAAAAAGTTGGCTTAAATCTCAGCATTAAGGAAACTAAGATCATGGCATCTGGTCCCATCACTTCATGGCAAATAGATGGGGAAACAGTGGAAACAGTGGTTGACTTTATTTGGGGGGGCTCTAAAATCGCTGCAGATGGTGACTCCAGCTATGAAATTAAAAGATGTTTACTCCTTGGAAGGAAAGTCATGACCATTCTAGACAGCATAGTTAAAAAAACAGAGACATTATTTTGCCAACAAAGGTCCATCTACTCAAACCTATGGTTTTCCCAGTAGTCATGTATGGATGTATAAAGAAAGCTAAGTGCCGAAGAATTGATGCTTTTGAACTGTGGTGTTGGAGAAGACTCTTGAGAGTCTCTTGGACTGCAAGGAGATCCGACCAGTCCATCCTAAAGGAGATCAGTCCTGAGTGTTCATTGGAAGGACTGATGTTGAAGCTGAAACTCCAATACTTTGGCCACCTGATGTAAAGCGTTGACTCAATTGAAAAGACCCTGATGCTGGGAAAGATTGAAGGCAGGAGGAGAAGGGGATTACAGAGGATGAGGTAGTTGGATGGCATCACTGACTCAATGGACATGGGTTTGGGTAAACTCTGGGAGTTGGTGATGGACGGGGAGGCCTGGTGTGCTGCGGTCCAAGAGGTCGGCAAAGAGTTGGACATGATTGAGCGACTGAGCTGAACTGAATACATGGATATTAATATTCTCCTGTTTCATACTAGTTGGGAAAATTTGAAAAGCACTAGTCTAATATAACTGAACTATTTTTAAAGTTTTTTTTAATAAATCTTCAGAGAATTTAGATTCATACAGCTTTGAGTATGTCAATAATGAAAAAAATTTGACTAGATTGCCCAGATAATATAATGACATAGAAGCACGTATATTTAGAAGTAAAACTGACCAGAGTCATATTATTAGGTAGTTTACATAGAATTCCTGAAATAGTTCCATAAATATCAATATTTGTGAAAATTAAACCTAATATTGGAGAAGGAAGTTCCAATTAATGTCCATTAGGTCAACTGAACATGGAGATTTTCAGTCCTTATCAGATATCTGATAAGATATATCTTATAAAATGGATTTTATTTTTAAATTGGTGACATCTATAGCATAATAGGGCTTCTTTCGTGGCTTAGCTGTTAAAGAATCAGCCTGCAATGCGGGAGACCTGGGTTCCATCCCTGGACTGGGAAGATCCCCTGGAGGAGGGCTTGGCATCCCACTCGAGTATTCTTGTCAGAAGAATCCCCATAGACAGAGAAGTGTGGCAGGCTACTGTCCATGGGGTCACAACTAGTAGGACATGACTGCGACTAAGGACACAGTGTAGCATAATAGCATAGGCTCTAGAGTCTAAAAATTATAACTATGGTCCTGTCATACTATAGGAGAATGACATAGGACAAGTTATTTAACTTCTCTGAGCTTCAGATTATTCGTTTATGAATGGAAATACTGCAAGTGGTCACATATGCTCTGTGGATTACCTAAGGAATGCAGAGATTGAGATCTTTCAAAAATGCATCTAGGACTTTTTTATTGTATTTTTGTTTGACTTCTCAGAGGCAAGAGAGGAAGTGCACTGTGCTCCACAGACTACTTACCTTACATACTCCTGAATGCTCTATGATGCTCCTTGGCTCTCTATGAAAAAATAGTACATCTTTCACCTAAATTATGATACAGGCAAAACAAACAAAAACACCTAAGTATTCATAATTACTACCTTCTGGTATTGCTTATACTCAATTGATCTCCCAATTTAATATTCCCAAGTTTTGATTTTGTGAGGTTGCTCTCCCTGAATACAATACACTGCTAACCGTAGGTTCCATCCAGAATCACACCATTTTCATAGGGTATGAAAAGGGCTAACGAAGAAAGAACAAACACAGAGCAGCTAAATGAATGCATGAACAATGCCAGGCTTGAGATAAGCTGTGGGTAAGGTGATCCATATGCTGTACATGTGTACCCTATTTAAGAGATAAGCAGTGCTGTGTTGTAGCATTCAGGGTTTAAAAGATAAGTCATGCAAGGATTTGACCTAGAAGTAGGAATCTGTGCACAGACTAGCTAAACTTCAGTTAAATGAAACATTTAAATGGAAACAGAAATTGATTCTGAGTTCTTATTTTGGCTCTTCAAAGAAGGTAACAGCTACTGTCATATCATGAGCTAATAATATGGGATCGGCTGACATTGTGAGGCTCTCAAATAAACATATTCATTGACTCGACTTGAGTTTGGATTTTTCCTGCCTATTTCTAATGTCACTTGGAGACTTAAACTGCTTATTGAAGGGGCATCAAGTATGACCCTTCCTAAAATGGAAATCTTAACAACAGCATTTACCTGCTTGCAATCTTTCAATCTCTACACAAATGTTTCACAACAAATTCACACTTCCTGAGATGACATTTCATGCCCTTCAGGGCTTTGGCAAAACACGCTTGTCTTATTCTATTTCACATACCCACACCCACCCACACACTCACACACTCCACCAGTAACACAAATACATATGCAATTTTTGCAACAGGATTACTTTTTAGACCCATAAGTTTCACAGATTTACACAGGACCTTCCTATGCTCTTACTCAGCTTTTCAATATTTAGACTCAGCTCAAATAGTCTTCTGGCACCTAAAGTCTGGGAGAGTGAATCTGCTTGGCACTACAATACTAATCCATGCATATCTCCATCCATTGCATCCAAGTCAATTCTACTGTAAATTCTAGGTGCTTGTTTCTACCTCTCCCAGTGGAGTGTAAGTAGCTTAAAGATGAGAACTGTGCTTTGTTTATAATATTTGGTATATGGAATATAAAATATTTAAATGCATTTTACAGAATAAATTACAGATTAATTAATTAATGAGATTTTTATTGATATACATTTTCATGATGTTGGAGTATATATATTTTAAAAACATTCAAAAATGTATTATTAATAAATAACAAGGCACAAGTTAAAAATCATCTGCTATCCTACTAACCAGAAAATGAATAATTGTTTGTATTTTATTTCCTAAACTCATTCACAGTTCTAGATTGTTGTTTTAATTTAACTTGTAAACACATGTGACCATGTGAGTGAATTTTTATCATATATCTTTCAAAGGAAAACAGGCTGTTTTCAACAATGGCTGTTTTCAACAATGGCTATTTTGGTCCAGCCACCAAAATTCCATTTCAGTAGCAGGCTGTTTTCAAAGAAAAGAACAATTTTTGTGTGTTTGTTTGTAAGAAACTTTAATGAGCCTTTTAGTTATTCCAAGAAGAGGCTGGAGTAGATTGGCAAGATTGAGACCAACTGGAGTTAATTTGCTCAGTGAAGCAACGTAAAAGAGACTCCCTTTCTCATATTATAATAAAACTGCTGATTTTTAGCTGAATTCACGGCTGCCTAAAATGAAAACATTTCCCAGACTCTTACACAATATGACTAAAAGCTGTACAGTAAAATGTCAGATAAAGCCTCCTGCAACTGTCCATAACAGAGAGCGGCTGCATAGTTCTTGCCCCTTCCTCTTCTTTCATTCTGCTGCTTCGAATGAGGTGTAATGGCTGGAACTGTACTCGTGTATAAACATTCTATAATGACCTTTTTGAACTTGAATCTCTTACATGTCTCTGTTTTGTGTGGGAAACTTCCAAGAAATGGAATGCATGCTTAATTGTATTTGTTTGGCATTGTCAAATTGCACTCTAAAATAGCTGCAGCAAAATACAGTCACACAAACAATGCATCAATGTTCCAATCCAAAATATTCAAAATATCACTGGACACTCTCATGTTTGAGTCTTTGCTAATTTTTAAACAAAAGCATCTTATTGATGTTTTAACACATACTTATACATTTACTGATTAGGTTAAATTTTATTCATAATTATACCTTTTAAAATTTTTTGTTCTTTTTAATTTTGTTTTTTAATTTTTTTTTTTATGTCAACTTTTCTGTGTATTACCCATTTCCAGGTGGAGCTAGTGGTAAAAAGTTTGCCAATGCAGGAAACGCAAGAGTCATGAGTTCAATCCCATGTATCAGGAAGATCCCCTGGAGTAGAAAGCAGCAACATGCTCTAGTATTCTTGCCTGGAAAATTCCATGGACAGAGCAACCTGGTGGGCTACAGTTCATAGTTCATTATATTTTCCTCTTCATTAAAGAAGCTGCATATCTAAATTTTTAATTAATTTTTTATTTGAGGAACCATTTTTTTAACATATAAGTTTCATGTATACAACACTATATTTCTACTCCTGTATACCCTACAGTATGCATACCACCAAGTACTTAGTGTTTTCTATCACCATATAGCTATGGTGGTGGACCTTGGACTAGTTCAGTCTCCTTGGACTGCAAGAAGATCCAACCAGTCTATCCTAAAGGAGACCTGTCCTGGGTATTCATTGGGAGGACTGATGCTGAGGCTAAAACTCCAATACTTTGGCCATCTCATGCAAAGAGTTGACTCATTGGAAAAGACCCTGATGCTGGGAGGGATTAGGGGCAGGAGGAGAAGGGGACGACAGAGGATGAGATGGCTAGATGGCATCACTGACTCGATGGACATGAGTTTGGATAAACTCTGGGAGTTGGTGATGGACAAGGAGGCCTGGCGTGCTGCGATACATGGGGTCACGAAGAGTCGCACACGGCTGAGTGACTGAACTGTAACTGAACTGATATAGTTAATCCCCCTTACCCATTTCACCTTTCTGTTCCCATTCCTTCCCTTCTGATAACCACTGTTCTGTTTACTGCATTAACAAGGGTTTTGTTGTTGTTGTTGTTTGGCTTGGTTTGCCCATTTATTTTGTTTGTTATATTCTAAATACAAGTGAAATCATACAGCACATGTCTATCTCCATCTGACTTATTTTGTGTAATACCCTCAAGGTCTATTCATATCCAAATGGCAACATGACTTTTTTTATGTTTTCATAGTGTATATACTACATCTTCTTTATCCATTTAACTGTTGATGGGCACTTAGGTTGGTTCCATATCTTAACTATTATAAACAATGCCATGATGAACATAGGTATGCAATTATTCTTGCTATTAAAGATGAATTTTTAAATTTAAATTTGTCTTTATTATTATGGTATAACTCAAGATACAAAATTTTAAATTATATATTAAAAGATACTTTTGTGAATATCATTATTATAGAAGGGAGAACTTAGACTATTCGTTGTTTTATAATAATAATAAAACCTTTTATTTATACACATCCAAAGATACAGAGAGAGTAGAGAATAATATCTAAAGTCAGTCTTAACTTTAGATTTGTGAAGCTTTTCTAATTTATGTTAAATAAAATTTACCTGCATCCATATAGTTTAATAGAATCAAGTACTATTATAGCAGTTGGCTTTAACAAGACCTCACTACTAAACATAGCTGAAGACCAAACAGATAAATTTGTAACCATACTGTCTGTTTCAGGAACTTTCTAAATGAAACATTTCTCAGGACAACACAATCCTCAATAGCCCTCTTTCCAGACAATTGATTTCTTCTTACAGTAATAGATCCTTTCTTAAGGTAATAAGTCACTCAAGTGGGCACACTTCTTGCTTCTCAAAATGTTCATCAAATCCTTACCTCACTGTGTTCACCAACCCTAAACAATTCTGTTGTGAACTTAACCTAACACTAATAAAATTTCTGTTTCAGTGAACTTGAAAGTGAAATTCACTCAGTTGTGTGACTCTTTGCGATCCCACGGTCTATACAGTCCATGAAATTCTCCAGGCCAGAATACTGGAGTGGGTAGCCTTTCCTTTCTCCAGGGGATCTTCCCGGCCCAGGAACTGAACCCAGATTTCATGTCCAGGTCAGTGAACTTAGACCTGCTTAATACCAGAACCTAAAACCTTATGAATGTATATGACCCGCACACACACACTTCAGATGCACTATCAAAAACTATAGCAAGATAGCAAGGTGAAGTCTCCCTCATGGGAGTAGGTGATAAGCTTGATTTACACTGAAGGGTAAATCACTGGCACTTAATTTGGTGGCATTTTTGAGGAGCTGGAAGTAGTCATATGGACTCTCCAGGGCACTGAGAATTATTTATGACTCTTTTTCCCTCATGTAAACCCCCTTTCCTCATGCCTTTCCTTTTGATATCAGAGAACTATCAATTCTAACCTCCAGGAAATCCACACATTCCTTAAGGATAGTCTCTATTTTTGTTTTTGTTTTTCACTTCTTTTGCCTAATTTTCATCTTTGATTCTAGCACAGGTTCTCATTCAGCTCCTTTAAGACCTGTATTTTTCTGTTGGTGAAATGGTGCAGGAGGCATAAGAAGAGAGGAAGACCCACATCTAGTGAAACTGAGATTTTAATAAAATTATATGTCCGGTTAATTGTTGTAAAAAAGGGGATCCTTTTCTTCCTCTGTCTTGGTTCACATTATCAAATTCCCTCATTTTAACCCTAGTGGATGAATTTGAGGAAAGTATGAAAGGTACACCCCATTATATGGGGCACTATCCAGATCTTGGAGAGCCTGCGTCTCTAAGTAATTGAATGGGCATTGAGGGAGGCACAAATCACTTCCTTCAAATTCCGCAAACTGTAATGTTTCTTTCTATCATGCAGTAAAGTGTGTGTCAGAGTAAACTTTCAACTTTTATTGCATTTCAGTGTTCAGCAAAGAAAATTGTCTAGATTTTAGCAACCGTGGATTGACAACTTGTCTTGTCAAAAACATTATGAATTTTGAAATAAGTATATTTCATAAGTGTATACAGATCTTTCTAAAATTTTCTTCAGTTTTACTTTACATATAAAGGTAATGTTTTATGAGTTTTATTTATGCCAAATCAACTGACTACTTTCAGCATTTTTAATAGGAACATAATTCTTATTTTATCTTGTCTAAAAATTTAGGTATCAAAGTACAATGGCGGTATTCTGTACATATAACTTTCTTTATGTAGATGTCTTTTCACACAGTATTAACTGTCTTTTCCAGAGGGAAACTTACTTATCCTTTATTATGCTATAACTAAATTTTTTCAAATATTTTATCTATTAACCACAAATTCTAGTTAAAATATAGAGCAATTCATAATATTCACACAAAGATAAATATTTTCAATTAACTGTTTGGAAATATATTCAAGTATTCTATTCTTGTCCTTAATCAGAAAACACACTAAATTTTACATTAAGATATCCTTTTGTGCTGCTATCTATTTATATTATGGTTGCTATCTTTTTTAAGTGAAAAAATAGTTTTACAGAGGTATATTAATAAATCCTAAATTTCATATATCTTGAGGTTTATCATATAATATTTTTACTTTATGAAAGTTTTTATTTTAGTAAGAAAACATCCCCTTCTATTTTCCTTTTATTAAAATGTAATATTCTGGATACTGTTATAAATCTGTTAACATTAAACTTAATAAATATTTATTAAAAATCTACTATGTGCAAGGTACCCTATAAGAAATACAAATTAGAATCAAATCAGTCCTTGATTTAAGGAGCTATGCTGTCATGTATGAAAAAAACAGCATGTCATGTATGTTAAGCCAAGAAAACACTGAGAGACAAAGTGTTGCAGAAGAGAGTAAAGTGGCTTGGAAGTCTCAAACTTATAGTGAAGATTGAGAAATTAGATTTTAGAACTTACGCTAGAAAATACATTGGACCTAGATGTGTAGAATTAAAAAGATACAGGTTATAGTAGATGAGCTATGGAAAGAGAATATTAAGTTCTTCAGTACCTTCTGAGAATGGCTAAGGATAGTCCCATCTCGTCTTCTAAAAATACTGTTTTTGTTAAGTTTAACCACAGTTTATAAACCAGTATCTGATAGTGAGACTGTCCTTTTCATCTTAAATGACCTACAAAGCAGCCAGGGAACAGAGAGAGAAGTACAGGCACACGCCTGAGCAGAGCTGGAATGAAGGGCATATGCAAAGACGTCAAGGAAAATAAATATACAAAATGACTAGCATATGTTATGGAGAATCTTATATGAGTCTTAGGGTTGTATCACATCAGATATCTCAGTTCTCAAGATAGTTGTTAGAATAATAATGCTTTGCAATTGGCTTTATTATCAGATATGTTTCTATTCAAAAGGTTAGAGAACTGTCACAAGTTGGCTTTACCTTTACCTGGTCATATACCCAAAGTTCAAAGGTGTTCACTTGGGATGAGTGAGATTACCTAACAGAAAGGACTCTTGATACCACTTTCTTACTAAGTGGATGCATACTCTTAGCTAACTCAAGAATTCTTTGTCTGTTCTTTATCTATTTGTGATGAGTCTCTAGGTAGTCACATGTTCTGTCCAATCATTTCAGTCATCTGCATGACAGTTTCACCTCAGAGTTGTAGTCAATCAGCCATCACCACTCTCTGTCTTGTTTATTTAGCGTTAGCCAATTGTCACCTTATTATCTATAGAGCATAGATCTATGCAAACATTATCCAGACATAACTTTGAATAATGAAAAGATAAGGTCACTGGAGGTACATAGGCATTCCTTCTCTGAAACATCAATAAAAGATTATTTTTGCAGAAAGCAGAAACAGTTCTAAGGGTTTGTGCTGACCTGGTTCCCTTAATCGGCAATGGGAAGGAATTAACATATTTCAAGCAGAAGAATGATATGATCAGCAATGTATATTGCTGAATACAATTTGGCAGTAATGTCAAATGAATCAGAAGGAAAACATAATATTTAAATAAACCAAATATAAAGCTAAAAAGATAACAAGAAGCATCAAAAGGCATTTAAGAAGCAGGGTTATTAATAGAATACATAGAATATTGTGATTAATTTGAGGAAGAAGAGATAAAGGAAGAAATAACTAAGATTTCATGTCTTGGTGGGTGGGAAATATAGAGTTTATATACAGGGAATATGGGAAAAAGAAATCACTTTGAGGTGGAAACAGTCAAAACTGGGTTGTGAACAATAGGGAATACAGATAAATATGTCCCAAAGACAAGGGAAAATTAGATCTTATTTATGAAAGATAAGAATTGGAGGTTTAGAGACATAGACCTGGTTCACAGGCACAAAATGACTATATTCTGTGAACTCATTATTAAGTAAAAAGTATATATTTGGAGAAGAGACAGCAGAAGGTTATTGTTGATCTTCAAAATATGTCACATGAACCTTCAAATAATTTTTCTTGTTAAAATGAAAACGATAATGCTAAATTCTTCATAGTAATATTGGAATAAGAAAAAATATAAATGGGACTGACAAGCAAGTTTAATTTGAGGAAGTTCTCCTTGGTTACTCATAGTTTATAATAACTTTGAAAGCAAAGTCAGAATAAATTACCCTCAAGTTTCAAATATTGATGCCCATCATGCTCACTTATGTCAGCAAATCATTTCAAAGCTCTGACTCAGAATCTGTTGAATCAAAGTGGGCAGATTAATGAGGAAAACTTTTACAGAATTTCATTTTATTTTAAATCAAGCACACACAAAGAATTGCATAATATGTATTCTAACATTTTGAACCAAAAGTTCAATGTTTACAGGACTCAGGCAATTGCCTGCCTTCCCAAAGTATTAGGCACACACTCAAGAAGGAAATTCACTCTCCATTGGAGCCTACCAAATCAACACCTGTCACATTAAATCCTTCATCTATTTCTACTGTTTAGAAAATTCAGGGACTAATCTTAATGTGAAAGTTCAATATAAAAACCATATATTATGTATGAAGTTGGAATTATGGTAAATACAGCAAGTTAAAGAATAGTTATCAGCCATGATTTATTAATTGAAATTTAGGCCTTTTTAAAATATGAAAATGTAGTCAGTGTATTTTACAATTGGAAAGAAGGATTGTAAGAAATTATTTATGCCAAAAGATATATCACAAAACCCTTGAGGACCATTCAAGAAGCTTGAATCATTCTACAAAGGTTTATTCAAACTTATTTTGAAAATCTATGGTAACACTATATATACACTGAAATACCCTAACACCCATTTAAAAATATGATCAGCATAACTGAACTATTATTCTCATAGATTGACTTCTTAAGTATTAAATGTGATAAGCCATATGTATAAAACTTAAATACAGAAATTCTGGTTTCAATTTTGAACATGTGGTCACCTTGCCTGCTATAGGTATTTATCTTACTCCTACTCTACGAAAGGCCATAGACTGGGTTACTAATAAAGAAAAAATTTATTGCTCACAATTCTGTAGGCTAGAAGTCCAAAACTGGGAACAGTATGGTTGGGTATTAGCAAAGACCTTCTTCTGAACTGCAGATTGCTAATTTATGGTGTCCTTTTTAACTTTTTATCAGAGTGTAGTTAATTTACAATGTTGTATTAGTTTTAGGTGTACAGCAAACTGAATCAATTATACATATGCATATATCCACTCCTTTATAGATTCTTTTCCCATATAGACCATTAGCAAGTAGAGTTCCTTTTTTCTTGTGTAGGTTCCTATTATCTATTTTGTATACAGCAGTGTGTATATGTCAATCCCAATCTTCCAATCTATGTCTAATCCCTCCAAATATCCTGGTAATCATGTTTGTTTTCCACATCTGTAATTCCATTTAAGTTTTGTAGATAAGTTCACTTGTATCTTTTTTTTTTTCCCTTAAGATACCATACATAAGTGATATCATATGATATTTGTCTTTTTCTGTCTGGCTTACTTCACTCAGCATGATAATATCTAAGTCCATTCATGTTGCTACAAATGGCATTATTTCATTCTTTTTATGGCAGATTAATATTCCACTGTATGTGTATGTATATATATATTCCACTGTATATGTGTGTGTGTATATATATATATACACACACAACATCTTCTTTATCCATTCCTCTGTAGATGAACATTTAGGTTGCTTCCATCTCCTGGCTATTGTATATAGCACTGCAATAAGCATTAAGGTGGATGCATCTTTTCAAATTGGGGTTTTCTCTAGATATATGCCCAGGAGTAGGATTACTGGATCATAAGGTAGCTCTATTTTTAGTTTTTTTTTTTAAGGAATCTCCACACTGTTCTCCTTAGTTGCTGTACCAGTTTGCATTATCACCAACAGTATAGAAGGGTTCTCATTTCTCAACACCCTCTCCAGGATTTATTGTTTGTAGAATTTTCTGATGATGGCCATCATGATAATTTTGATTTTGATACCTCATTGTAGTTTTAATTTGCATTTCTTTAACAATTAGTAATAGTGAGCATCATTTCATGTGCCTTTTAGCCACCTGTATGTCTTCTTTGGAGAAATGTCTATTTAGATCTTCAGCCCATTTCTTGCTTCTTCTTTTTTTATATATATTGAGCTATATGATTTGTTTATATATTTCAGAAATTAATCCCTTGTCAATTACTTCATTTGCAAATATTTTAACCCATCTAAGGGTTGTCTCGGAGAAGGCGATGGCACCCCACTCCAGTTACTCTTGCCTGGAAAATCCCATGGATGGAGGAGCCTGGTAGGCTGCAGTCTATGGGGTTGCAAAGACTTGGACTCGACTGAGCGACTTCACTTTCACTTTTCCCTTTCATGCATTGGAGAAGGAAATGGCAACCCACTCCAGTATTCTTGCCTGGAGAATCCCAGGGACAGGGGAGCCTGGTGGGCTGCTGTCTATGGGGTCGCACAGAGTCGGACACGACTGAAGCAACTTAGCAGCAGCAGCAAGGGTTGTCTTTTCATTTTGTTTATGGTTTCCTTTTCCTCTGAGATCATGAATAAGACAAGGATGTCCACTCTTGCCACCTTTATTCAACATTGTTTAGAAAGTCTTCAGTTCAGTTCAGTTCAGTTGCTCAGTTGTGTCCGACTCTTTGCGACCCCATGAATTGCAGCTAGGCCTCCTTGTCCATCACCAACTCCCGGAGTTCACCCAAACTCATGTGCATCAAGTCAGTGATGCCATCCAGCCATCTCATCCTCTGTCGTCCCCTTCTCCTCCTTCCCACAATCCCTCCCAGCATCAGGGTCTTTTCCAATGAGTCAGCTCTTTACAAGAGGTAGCCAAAGTATTGGAGTTTCAGCCTCAGCATCAGTGCTTCCAATGAACACTTTAGCCATGACAATCAGAGAAGAAAACAGAAATAAAAGAAATCCAAATTGGAAAAGAAGAAGTCAAACTGTCACTGTTTGCAGATGACATGATATTATATGTAGAAAATCCTATAGACACTGTTGAAAACTACTAGACCCTCATCAATGAACTTGGTAAAGCTGCAGGACACAAAATCAGTACACAGAAATCTGTTGTATTCCTTTCCATTGACAATGAAAGATCAAAAAGAGAAATTCAAGAAACAATCTCATTTACATCATATCAAAAGAAAAAATAACTTGGAATAAGACTACTTAAGGACTAAAGACCTGTACTCTGAAAACTATAAGACACTGATGAAAGAAATCAAAGATGACAGAAACAGATGGAAAGATATACCATGTTCTTGGATTGGAAGAATCAATACTGTAAAAATGACTATACTACTCAAGGCAATCCGATTCAATGCAATCCCTATTAAATTAACAATGGCATTTTTTACAGAACTAAAACAAAACAAAACAAAAATCTAAAAATTTGAGTGGAGACACAAAAGACCCTGAATAGCAAAAGCAATCTTGAGAAAGAAAAATGGGTCAGGTTCCCTGACTTCAAACTATATTATAAAGCTATAGTCATCAAAATATTACGGTACTGGCACAAAAATAGAAATAGATCAGCAGAATTGAATAGGTAGTCCACACACTTATGGTCAATTAATCTATGGCAAAGGAGGCAAGACTATACAATGGAGGAAAGACAGTCTGCTCAATAAATGCTGCTGCTGGGAAAACTTAACATCTTCATGTAAAAAAAAATAAATAAAATTAGAACATTCTTTACCATCATACACGAAAATAAGCTTGAAATGAATCAAAGACCTAAATGTGAGACCAGATTCTATAAAATTCTTAGAGAAAAGCATAGGCAGAGCAATCCCTAACAGAAATTGCAGTAATATCTTTTTCAATCTGCCTCCCAGAGTAATGTAAATAAAAATAAAAATAAACAAATGGAACTTAATTAAAATCAAAAGTTTTTGAATAGCAAAAGAAAACTCTTACATCCTTGTAATGGCAGTAATGTTATCAAGATGGCCCCACTCTCTTGGTTACCTTCTAAAGTCCATACCTCCAAATACGATCACATTAAAACTTAGGTTTTAATATATGAACTTTGGGGCTTTCCAGGTGGCACTAGTGGTAAAATAACCCATCTGCCAATGCAGGAGACATGAGACATAGGTTCAATCCCTGGGTCAGGAAGATGCCCTGGAGTAGGAAATGGCATCCCACTCCAGTATTTTTGCTCAGAAAATTCCATGGGCAGGGAAGCCTGGTAGACTACAGTCCATGGGCAGCAGAGTCAGACACAACTGAGCATAGCATATGAACTTCAGGGAAACACAGACATTCAGTCCACAATCATATTTGATTAGTAGTATTCAATGATTATATTTTACTTGTCCCTATTGCTGTATCATACTATAGATTGCAAGTACCCTTTTTAACATTGGAAATAGAGTTATTAGTACCTTTAAATATATTCATATTAGATAATCAGTTTCTTAAAGTGAAAGTAAAAGTCACTCAGTTGTGTCCGACTCTGCAACCCCATGGACTATACAGTCCATGGAATTCTCCAGGCAACAACACTGGATTCAGTTGCCATTTCCTTCTCCAGAGGATCTTCCCGACCCAGGGATCAAGCCTGCATCTCCTGCATTGGCAGGTGGATTCTTAACCACTGAGCCACCAGGGAGTCCCCAGAGTATAGGTAGGTACGTCTAAATTCTTTAGGACAAGATGGTATGCTAGAAATTCTCAATTAGGAGCAGACATTGTAGTCCACGGGGAAAGTTTATTCTTCAAGGAAACCTCAGTTTTGTTTTAAGGTCATTCAACTGATTATATGAGGCCTACCCAGACTATCAAGGATAATCTCCCTTATCTAAAGTCAACTGACTGTAAATGTTAGTCACATCTACAAGATACCAACATAGCAACACATAAAATAGTGTCTGATAGAAAAAATGAGAATTATAGCCTCACCAGGTTGAATATAAAAACAACCAACACATGCAGTAAAGAAGAAATAAATTATTAAGCATGGATTGGACAAATAGAAAACAAATAACAAGAAGGGATACTGAAATATTTCCTAGCAGTAACTGCATTCAACGTAAAAGTTCTAAACACACTAACCAACAGGCAGATATTGTTTAAGACTGGATATGAATAATATTAAACTATAAATTGTCTATAAGGAAGTGATTAATGAAAAGTCAGATATAAGCTAAATATAAAGCAAAAGGAAATGTTTATAATGCAAACTGAAATAACAAGAAAGTTATATTAATTTGCGAGACTATGTTAATTTAAGATAAAACAGGCCTCAAGAGAAAAAATATTACCAGAAGCAAAAGTGACATTTCATAATAATAATAGTGTAAATTCATCAGGAAAACATATCAGTTATAACATATATACAAATCCTAGCATAAAAATAAAGAAAAATATATCTGAAAATAAAAAATATATGTCCACAACCACAGTTAATTACTCTAAACTCCTCTTGTAAAGCTGATAAAACAGATATATCAGGAAATAAGTAAAACTACAGAATACTTGAAGAATACTAACAGCAAACATAATCTGATTGATGATTACAGGATGTATCGTGCTCAGTCACTTCAGTCACGTCCGACTCTCTGCAGTGCAATGGAGTGTAGTCCACGAGGCTTCTCTTTCCGTGGGATTCTCCAGGCAGGAATACTGGAGTGGGTTGCCATGTCTTCCTCCAGGGGATCTTCCCAACCCAGGGATCGAACCCACATCTCCTGCATCTCCTGCAAAGGTGGATGCTTTATTGCTGAGCCACAGGGGAAGTCCAACTATAGGATAGTAGAGAAAAACTGCAAAAATGCATATTTCACATATACAAAACACTCCATAATAAATTTTCAAGAAAATAATTGGCCTAAGAATATAGTCTCAGACTAAGACACAATTAAAATTAAAAATCAGGAAATATATACTGATATATATATATACTAGGCAAGTCCCTAAAATACCATGTTAAACATCATAGTTCTAACTACCTCATGTATCAGAGGATTCACTTTGGAAATTACAAGAATATTTCACTGAATCCAAATGAAAAAGCAAAAAATAAAATTTGTGGAATGCAGCAAAAGCATGAATAAGAAAGTTTTCATAGCTTCATAAGTCTACTGAGAAGAAAGCTTCAAATCCAGCAAACTCAGCTTTCACTCTATGAAACTTTAGGGGAAAAAAAAACAAAAGGAAGTGCAGGTTTCCCCGGTGACTCAGCGGTGCAGAGATACTTGCCAGTGCAGGGGATATGGGTTCAGCCCCTGGTCAAGGAGGATCACGCCATGGAGCAGCTCAGCCCATGCCCCGCAACGACTGAGACTGAGCTCTGGAGCCTGGGAGCACGACTATTGAACCCACGCGCCACAAAGACTACAGTCTCTGCACCCTGGAGCCTGTGCGCTGCAGCAGGAGAGGTTACTACAATGAGAAACCCACCCACCGCAACAGGATGTGCCCCTCCCTTGCCTCAACTAGAGAAACAGCCCAAAGAGCAATGAAGACCCAGTGCAGCCAAATACATCAATAAATAAATTTTTTTTTTTAATTTTAAAATCTTTAATTCTTACATGCATTCCCAATCATGAACCCCCCTCCCACCTCCCTCCCCATAACATCTCTCTGGGTCATCCCCATGCACCAGCTCCAAGCATGCTGTATCCTGCATCAGACATAGACTGGCGATTCAATTCTTACATGATAGTATACATGTTAAATAAAATTTTAAAACATAGGTGGTTAAGATAGAAAGAAGAAATACTTTTAAAGAATCACAGAAATCAGTGCAAGAGTAAATAAACAACTGAAAAAAGCCACCAAAACCAAGAGCTCATTCTTGAAAAATTTAGTAAAAATGGATCAGCTAAATTGATCAAGACAGAATCAAAGAGGGTACATCTCTATAGTTCCTATTTTTAAGAAGAATGTAAAATATTATGAAAAATTTTATGCCAGGTGGCTCAGTGGTAAAGAATCCACTTGCCAATTCAGGACCCTAGGTTTGCTCCCTGGGTCAGGAAGATCCCCTGGAGAAGGAAATGGCAACCCACTTCAGTATTATTTCCTGGGAAATCCCATGGACAGAAGAGCCTGGTGGGCTACAGTTTGTGGGGTCACAAAGAGTCAGACATGACTGAGCATGCATACAAGTTGTATGCCAATATATTCAATGATCAACGTGAAATGAAAAAATTCCCTAAAATTAACATTACTAAGACTAACATAAGAAGAAATAAAAAATCTGAAAGTTTTATACTAAAAAAATTAAATTGGCAATTAAATACATCCCCACAAAAAATCTCCATGAGCAGATTTTTTTACTGGTGAGAGTGATCAAATATTTGAGGAAGAACAGTACAAATCCTACAGCAACTCATCCAGAAAATATAGAAATAAAGGATAATCCTCAGTTCATTTTATAAAGTGAAAGTAAAAGTCACGTCCAACTCTTTTGCAACCCCATGGACTCTACAGTGCGTGGAATTCTGTAAGCCAGAATACTGGAGTGGGTAGCCTTTCCCTTCTCTGGTGGATTTTCCTGACCCAGGAATCAAGCCAGGGTCTCTTGCATTGCAGGCAGATTTTTTACCAACTGAGCTATCAGAGAAGCCCAACATTTTATAAGGCCAGAAATAAACTGAGAGCAAAATCAAAAACATTACAAAGAAAAAGAAATATCACAGACCAAATTTTCTTATAAATATAAATGCAGAAAACCTTAAAATACATTTGAAAAATTGAACACAGCAAATACAGAAAGGAAAAAACATGATGTTCAAAGATAATTTTGAGGATCTGAGGTTGATTTACTATGAACAAATCAACATTTTATCACAATATTAACAGAATAAGGAGGAAAACTATGTGAGTAGTCAAAGAAATCATATTTGAAAAAATTCAAAACACATTCAGGATAAAAGATTCCAGCATGCAAAAAACATAAAGGAAAGCCTTTACCTATAAAAAGTATCTATGCTCACAGTTAACATCATACTCCAGACAGACAAGCTGAAAATTTTTCCTCTAAAATCAGGAAAAAAGACAAAATGGCCACTCTTACCATTTTTTTTAAATATTTTTTGATGTGGACCATTTTTTAAATATTTATTGAATTTGTTACAATATTGCTTCTGTTTACATTTTCATTTTTTTGGGTGATAGTCATGTGGAATCTTAGCTCCCCAACCAGGTCAAACCCGCATCCCATGCAATGGGAGGCAAAGTCTTAATCACTGGACTGTTGGGGAAGTCTCTCACCAGTTTTGTTCAATGTAGTACTGGAAGATCTAACTACAGTAATTAGGCAAAAAAATAAATAAAATACATCCAAGAAGCAAAGGAATAAGTAACTGTCACTATTTGTAGATGATATGATATCACTAAAGAGTCCAACCAAATCTCTGTTAAAACTAGTTAATAAATTCAGTAAATTTGCGGGATACAAAATCAATACTCAAAAATCAATTGTGTGTCTTACAATAACAAACTATTAGAAAGTAAAACAATCTCACTTACAATAGCATTTTAAGAAATGGAGAGACTAGAAATAAATTTAACCAAGGAAGTAAAAGGCCTGTATGCTGAAAACTATAGGATATCGATGAAAAAAAAAAAAAAATTGAAGAAGACAGAAATAAATGGAAAGATATCAGCTCATAGACTGGAAATAATACTGTTAAAATCCATAGCACCCAAAGCAATCTACAGATCTGATTCAGTCTCTATTTGGGAAAAGGATAGTCTTTTCAATAAATAGTGATGAGGGAAAAGCAGACAGCCACATGCTAAAGAATGAAACTGAATCCCTACCTTACACCACACAGAAAAATGAATTCAAATTTGATAGATGTGAATGTAAGACCTGAACCATAAAATTCCTAGAATAAAACATAGGGGGTAAGTTCCTTGACATTGGTTTCGGCAATAATTTTTTTCTTAAGATTTGACATCAAATCTTAAGCAAAGGCAATACAAACAAAAATAAACACGTGAAACTACCTGAAACTAAAAAGCTTCAGTACAGTAAAGGGAACCAACAACAAAACCAAAAGTGAAAGAAAATCAAAATGGAAAAAAGTATATTTGCAAATCATATATCTGATAAGGGGCTAATATCCCCAAAATGTAGAGAACTCATATTATTCCAAAAAAAAAAAAAAAAATCTGACTGAAAATGGGGCAGAGGAAATCAAGAGACATTTTTCCAAAGCTGACCATTTTTCCAATGGTCAACATGTACATGAAAATTTTCCCAGCATCACTTAATCATCAGGGAAATGCAAGTCAAAGCCACAATGATGCACCACCTCATGTCTGTTAAATGGCCATCATGAAGACAAGAGACCCAGGGGCTGACAGAGTGGTTAAAAAAAGGAACTCTTAGTGTTGGTGGGGATGTCAACTGGTCCAAACACAATAGAAAACAAAATAAAAGTTACTCAAAAAATTAAAAATAGACCTGCTATATAATCTAGCAATTTCACTTCTGAGTATATACCCTGAAAAAAGGAAAAATGAAAACAGAATTTCTAAACTGCTTGAATTTTTTAATTATGTAACTGTATTTTTGTAATGGTGTTATCTGGATGGGGTATCATGAGTTGCATTTGCTTTTATACTATAATTTCCTGTATTTCAAAACTAATAAGCATTATTAAAATACAAATCATAAGTGAATCACAGAATCATTTCAGCAAAATAAATGTCTGTTTCTAAATCAAAAATGTATATGACAGAAAATCTCAAACTAATTTACAAAATTCCACTGTCAATTCCTAATCAGTCAAATATAAGATTTGAAAAGAATTGAAATAACTAGATAATATCATTAAATTAGAAAAAATATCAATTACTTTTCAAGATCTTAAACTACACTATGTAAAGTACAATTGTCTATCTGGTTGTCACATATAATTACATTGTTGCCTGTTATGCTTCACTGTAATCTCAAGATAATTCTTCTAACAGTATGTTCTCTTTACTATTTTGTATGACTTTGTTATAAAAAGTAGTTTTGCTATTATTATTAGCTTCTTCAACAAAGAAGGCAATGGCACCCCACTCCAGTACTCTTGCCTGGAAAATCCCATGGATGGAGGAGCCTGGTGGGCTGCAGTCCGTGGGGTCGCAAAGAGTCGGACATGACTGAGCGACTTCACTTTCACTTTTCCCTTTCATGCATTGGAGAAGGAAATGGCAACCCACTCCAGTATTCTTGCCTGGAGAATCCCAGGGATGGGGGAGCCTGGTGGGCTGCCGTCTATGGGGTCGCACAGAGTTGGACACGACTAAAGCGACTTAGCAGCAGCAGCAGCTTCTTCAAAGATGCATTTCAGGGAGCTAACTTTTCAACAATGTGGCTTCATAATGGACGGAACACCTTACTGCTATGCAAGAGCTCTGAGACTGTTACAACTAATTGTGGGAGCCAGATCACATCCTTTAGTATTCCTCAGCATTGTTCTGCAAATCTGAATATCTACACTGTGCCAGCCACTTAAAAGTAAAATTAATTTTTAGTTCTTCTCCTAGCACAGAAACAGTCTAATTTTTATCCATGCAATAAATATAATTTATTTTTATAACTTTCTAATTCAATGCACATTTCTTTCAGATTAACAATGACAAATAACATGAACAGTATATTAATATTAGATGTGGGTTCAAGAAAATCGGTCTCCCTGGTGGCGCAGATGGTAAAACATCTGCCTACAATGCGGGAGACCCAGGTTCGATCCCTGGGTCTGGAAGATCCCCTGGGGAAGGAAATGGCAACCCACTCTAGTACTCTTGCCTGGAAAATCCCGTGGATGGATGAGCACGGTAGCCTACAGTCCATGGGGTCACAAAGAGTCGGACATGACTGAGTGACTGCACTTCACTCAAGAAAATCAACTATTTTCTAGTAGCTTTGCCTGCCAATTTGCTCTCTTGTGTTCTAAATATTTGCAATAGAAGTGTGCAGAGCTTGTTTCTTTCCTCACTGAGATCCTGGGAGGATTCTGAAGATCCTGTGCACAAACCATTTTACCTTATTTGGAAGAAGGGGGCTTTATGTAAAGAGAACATTGTTATTATTGTCTGTAGAGTGCAAACATGTTTTATGATAAGCTCTACTTCCAAAAGGAATCAGCAATCCCCGTTTTCTATTGAAAAAGAGAGTGAATTACAAGTTGAGCAGAAGTACAAAAAAGTTCTACCAGTAAATACTACTTTGAAATACTGCTCTTAGTGATCACATAATTTTTCTGCTTTTTTCTCATTTTAAACTGACACTACAAAATTTCATACAAAGTGACAATCACTCTTTTGCTAGTATGCAAATTCAAGTAATACAATACAGTGAAATTATAGTTGAAAAAAAGTTTTGCTGCATAACTAACTTAATTTACATTCAGTGTGGCTGGTAGAAACACAACATTTTCTATTTTCCTCTGCAAGGTTAAGAAATGTGGCTTTTAACATTAGGTCTGACAAGAGTGAGAGATTAGAAATGGCAACACTGAACTCTTTCCTTCCTCTCTCTCTTATTGTACACTGAACTAATTTTCTCAGCATAAACAAAACCCAGCAAAGCAAGGGCCTTTCAACATAAAAATAAATGAGCTGTAAAGGGAGATTTTCTGTGCAGAATATGTAATTTCTGCATGATCCCAAAAAGCTCTAAGTGTTAACTAATGAAAAGTAGTGACATCTTAACACAAGTATGAAGCAACTTGTACAACACTCAAGCCCCTCATAGTAATAGTCACAAATGTCTAGCACATTAATACACAGTATGTGAAATTCATGCATCACTAAGCTTTCCCTAATTTTATTTATATGCTTTCCCTAATATATGTAACCTTTCCCTAATATTTATTTACATTTTGGTTTAAAAGATTATAATATTGACTGACAACAATATTTTGAGAAAGGAGATGCTATTTTTACAATTTTCAGATTATATCTTATATTTGGATTAGAAAAGTAAGTGGCACTTTTGTTGTCAAGGGTTAAATGGTGTTCCTCAATAAACAGGAAATGTTGAAGTGTAGGGGTAAGAAGAGGAAAGAAAAGTAAAAACACTAAGGACTGCAGTTAAACATGTTTCTGAGAAAGTAACCTGCTCTTGGGACATTTTATTTTAACCACGTAACATAAAATCACACTTGATTTTGACATTTGATATTTACCTATTCTCTCCTTCAAAATCCAGGGATAGAGAAGAGTTATTTAACTACACTTACATTGGCTTTCTATTAGAAATCTAATAAATGTCAGAGATTTCTGCACACAGACCACTTGGGTAAAAATCTAGTAGACAATTACCAGTTTTGAGAGACTCTAAATCAGTGCTTCTTATACATAAGCATGTCTAAGAATCAATTGGATGCCTTCTTAAAACACAGACCTTAGGGACCAGGTTTCATATCTAGGTTTGAAATTGGAAATGAGAATTTGCATTTCCATAAAGTTTCTAGGTGATGGTGATGCTGCTAGTTTGTAGGTGACACTGAGGAGCACAGCTCTTATCATCACTTGGTGGTATTTATGTCCACATACACTAAATGAATATCTGTGTTAAGTTATGTTTTTAAAAACCCATATATATTGTCCATTATTTTTAGCAAAACTCTTTCTTTAGATAGATATTAAAGACAACTAGGAAAGCTGAAAAACTATTTATTTTCCAGGTTCATGATTCTAAACAAGAGTTTCAGTTTTGCTTCATCATAAACATGACCTTTATAAAAAGTGAGAAAAATAGTTGGTCTTACATAAAATGGAAGTCCCATAGTCATCAATGGTCACAGCTCTATCTCAATATTTGTTAAATATGTCCCTTCTAACAAATTCAGACCACAGGTCCTAATTGCATTAGAGGGATGGGGGATCAGAACTGTGGCATACTCAGGAGGTCTCCAGTCTAAACTAAAGATCATTATAATTTTAAAGTGACTGTTCTAAAATTGCCATATGAACTTTGACAGTTATCCACCATAGTCGTCTGGGTGGAATCAGGAACTAGAAACTCCACAATAGATGAAACGGGGGCATTCAATATAATGAACCATTATCTAAAATACAAGAGGAACTATGAGAAATAAGGAAACTATATGGTACCCTAGGCATAAGGGTAGGGGGGAAATACCCAAAGAAGGACAAACCAAATCTCTTGGAGAAAGTGTGGTTCAGCCACCAGACAGCATCAGTGGTTTAGCCAGGCCAGAGCTGCTCTGGAGGTCCTGAGCAAACAATAGACTCCTCTCTGGAATGCAGAAATCAGCAACTGATGGTAGTGAAGGCAGTGGAAATCTGGGTGCCTGTAGGACAAGGAGGCCTTCAGAGCATGCAGGCCACAAAAAGACCAGCTGCAAGCAGGCTCTGTTGTGCTTTCAAAGGGAGTCCAGGTGCTGGGCGTTGGACAGGAGGACTTCAGAGGTCATGCTCTTCGGGGGATCTAATTTTAGTACCCTGAATGAGTAGAAAGGTCATCATCTATCTACAGGCCAACCCAGCAAGGTCCATCAAAGACCAACCTCTGGGCCTGTGATGTTTGGGCCCTTACACTCTCGTTTTTACATTTCCTGTCTCTGGAGGAGCACCATTCACCCCTGACAACAAACATGCCACTTACTTTTCCTAATTCAAATATAAAATGTAATCTGGGGATCATAAAAATAATATCTCTTGTCCTTTTAGCATATGTCAATGACAACTTTTGAAACCAGATGACATATAAATAAAATCAGCAAAAGCTTAGTGGTGTATAAATTTCACATGATGTAGTTAATAATAATTTGTCACTATCAATTCAAGGAGACCTGAGTTAAGTTGACTGCTCCTTACTAGATCAATTTTCTCCATCTTCTATACTTTTCTATTACTTTTATTACTACTCTTTATTAATCCCTTCCTTCCACCTTCTGGGTTTAAATTTACTATTTTTTGTTTTAAAGGTGCAGGCTCAGAAGCCTAGATCTTTGGTCTCAAACTTTTCTTCTTATACAGATTTCTAAGGGACAAACTTTCCTCAATATATTGCTTTTGCTGCAACCCACAAATTTTAATAGTCTTTTAAATTTTTCATTTATTTTCAAATATTTTATAATTTCCTTTGTAATTTTTTCTTTGAACCATGAGTTGTTTAGAATGATTACATGAAGTTGCCAAATATTTGAGATTTTCCAAATACATTTTTTGTTTATTTCTAATTTAATTTTGTAATTTCAGAGAATATACTTTGAGTGATTTCAATTCTTTTAATTTATTGAGACTTTTATGGCCAAGCATATGGTTCTATTCGGCTAATGTTCCGTGTGCAACTGAAAGTAATGTGTACTCTGCAGTTGCCTTGTGTAGTGTTCTATAAATGTTAATTAGGTTAAATTTTGGTTGATTGTGTTGTTCAAGTACTCTGTCTACTTCCTGACTTTCTGTCTGCTAGTTGTATTACTGAGAGGGGTCCTAAAATTGCCAATTTTAATTGTAGATTTATCTATTTCTCCTTTCAGGTCTGTCAGTGTTTGCCTCATGTATTTTAAAGCTTCTTTTTGGTGCATACACATTTAGGTCTGTTGTGGTTCTTGATTAATTTACTCCTTTATCATTGGGAAATGTCACCTTTATCTTTGGTAATATTTCCTGTACTATAGTCAACTTTGTCTGATATTAACATAGGTATATTAAGTTCTTCTATTATGATGATTTGAACATAAATATAACTTTTTTCATCTCTTTATTTTTAGATTATCTGAGTCTTTAGAATCAAAATGTGATTCTTAGTGAGAGTATACATTTGGGCATTGCTTTGTTTTACCAATTTAAGAATCACTGACTTATAGGTGGAGTGTTTATATTTCATATGGGCTTCCCAAGTGGTGCTAGTGGAAAAGAACCTAACTGTCAAAGCAAGAGACATACGAAATTTGGTTTTGATCCCAAGAGCCCTGGAGGAGGGCATGGAAATCCACTCCAGAATTCTTGCAGGGAGATCCCATGGACAGAGGAGCCTGCCATGCTACAGTCCACGGGGTCACACAGAGCCAAACATGACTGAGGTGACAGCATGCACGCATATTTAATATGACTGTTGACATAGTTGAATTTAAGTCTCTTTTTGCAATCAGTTTTCTATTTATCTCATAGTTTTTTTTTTCTCACATATTTGAATTAATTGAGTATTTTGACTTTCTATTAATTATTTTATATGAGGTTCAGTTCAGTTCTGGTGCTCAGGTGTGTCTGACTCTTTGTGACCCCATGACTCGCAGCACGCCAGGCCTCCCTGTCCATCACCAACTCCCAGAGTTCACTCAAACTCACATCCATTGAGTCGGTGATGCCATCCAGCCATCTCATCCTCTGTCGTCCCCTTCTCCTCCTGCCCCCAATCCCTCCCAGCATCAGAGTCTTTTCCAATGAGTCACCTCTTCGCATGAGGTGGCCAAAGTACTGGAGTTTCAGCTTTAGCATCATTCCTTCCAAAGAACACCCAGGGCTGATCTCCTTTAGAATGGACTGGTTGGATCTCCCTGCAGTCCAAGGGACTCTCAAGAGTCTTCTCCAACACCACAGTTCAAAAGCATCAATTCTTTGGCTCTAAACTTTCTTCACAGTCCAACTCTCTCATTCATACATGGTACTGGAAAAACCATAGCCTTGACTAGAGGGACCTTAGTTGGCAAAGTAATGTCTCTGCTTTTGAATATACTATCTAGGTTGGTCATAACTTTTCTTCCAAGGAGTAAGCATCTTTTAATTTCATGGCTGCAATCACCATCTGCAGTGATTTTGGAGCCCCAAAAAATAAAGTCTGACACTGTTTCCACTGTTTTCCCATCTATTTCCCATGGAGTGATGGGACCAAATGCCATGATCTTTGTTTTCTGAATGTTGAGCTTTAAGCCAACTTTTTCACTCTCCTCTTTCACTTTCATCAAGACGCTTTTTAGTTCCTCTTCACTTTCTGTCATAAAGGTGGTGTCGTCTGCATATCTGAGGTTATTGATATTTCTCCCGGCAATCTTGATTCCAGCTTGTGTTTCTTCCAGTCCAGCGTTTCTCATGATGTACTCTGCATATAAGTTAAATAAGGAGGGTGACAATATACAGCCTTGACGTACTCCTTTTCCTATTTGGAACCAGTCTGTTGTTCCATGTCCAGTTTTAACTGTTGCTTCCTGGCCTGCATACAGATTTCTCAAGTTAGAAGGGAAGAGAAGATCATTTAAAATTTTATGCATTGTTTTCAGGAAGACCAGCTGAAGGAAGCTGATTCAAGCTAAACACAAGTCTTGCCAAGGCCCAAAGTATGAAGTATCACCATCTGCTGGATTCTGCAACCCAGGCTTATAATTCAAAGACAATGTTGACCTTTGATAGGGATTCTTAAATCTTTTACATTCTGAATTTTTTTTTCTGGTTTTATTTTTTATTTTTATTTTTTTATTTCTTTTTTTTTTTAGTTTTTTATTTTTTTTAATTTTAAAATCTTTAATTCTTACATGTGTTCCCAAACATGCACCCCCCTCCCACCTCCCTCCCCATAACATCTCTGTGGGTCATCCCCATGCACCAGCCCAAATTTTAGAAGTTGAAATGGAAGTATATTTTATATGTTCTTATTAATGATAAATTTATATTTTATGGAAAATATAACATGGTTTTTAAAAAATAATCACTAGTCAGAATGGAGTTATCATGTAATGAAACACTCTGCCTGATTTCAGGAAATATATGCAGTCTGAAAATAGGTGGTAAGATCTTTTATCCTTGAGCATGTTGATAGAGGCAAAGAAATTCTCCAACCAAATCCCCATACAATTTCTGAAGGCAAATTATATAACTAAAGTAAAAGGGAAGAGACACAGATGTTGCACTGTCAGTAATGGAACTGAAATTAATGGAGTCCAAGGAAAACAGATGAATCAAAGTCTGTCTTGACTCCTCTCTGTCAGGGTAAGGGGTTTAACACGAATATTTTGGTCTAAGATGGAAGATGATGAATAATTATAATTAGATATGCATTGGATATATTTTCTTTATTTTGTGTTTAAATAATTCATAATATATTCAGAGAGTGGATGTTTCCTGCTATCTTATAATTCCCAAAGAAACTGACAAAATAACAACACAGCCTTCAAAACTGCCAATTCTCAATTTGTTTGTTTTGTTGGGATTTTGCTATTTTTCATTTGTTTGTTTCTTTAAAATGAGAGTGCACATCTCTAAGGATTATTTTCATCAAATATATCTGTAAGATATTAACTTCAGCATTTGTATTTAGAAAAGAATTGTCTTATGTGTGTGGTGAGTTACACAAAGATAAATGGAATTAAACATAGAGAGTGCATTCTTGTGAAAGCATATGTTCAGGGACTAAAATAAACAAGCTCCCTGAAGTGAACAAAACCTCTGGGATAACATGGAAAAGGAGGTTCTCACATCACAACCAAAAGAGCAGGGAATTACAGTATTTCATCTAGGAATCAGTTGTAAACAATAGTTATTCTATGAAGATCCACTCTTCATATATCAGACATACTTAAAGCTGAAAAAAAAATATTTCCATGCTTACCCTCAATAAGAACTGATGCTTTTGAACTGTGATATGAAGACTTTTGAAAGTCCCTTCGACTGCAAGGAGATCAAACCGGTCAATCCTAAAATAAACCAACCCTGAATATTCATTTGAAAGACTGATGCTGAAGCTCTAATACTTTGGCCACCTGATGAGAAGAGCTGACTCATTGGAAAAGACCCTGATGCTGGGATAGATTGAGGGCAGGAGGATAAGGGGGTGACAGAGGATGAAATAGTTGGATGGCATCACTGAATCAATGGACATGAATTTGAGCAAACTCTGGGAGATAGTGAAGGGCAGGGAAGCCTGGTGTGCTGCAGTCCATGGGATCACAAAGAGTCAGACATGACTTAGGGACTGAACAACAATAACCTCAATAATGTGAAAATAATTATTTACCTATGCAAAGGGAACAAGGTACATTAACAAAAAACAGAATTATCTAGATAATTGTTTCAACTCTCCATTTTTTTATATGATAGGAAAGCATATTTTAAAATTATATTCCAAGGCAGTATGAAATAAATTATCTGGGCAAGATTATCAATAACCTAATTCTTCATTATAAAACAGCTATGATGTCTCCCACAGCTATACCCCATGCCCCTTTCATCCAGTTTTGTAATCTCACACAGCATTCAGAAATGGACATTTTTTCCTACCTTCCAAATATTCTCTGTCCCCTTATATAAAGGGATATAAGCGGCTCAGAGGTTAAAGTATTGCCTCCAATGCAGGAGACCTGGGTTTAATCCCTGGGTCAGGAAGATCCCCTGGAGAAGGGAATGGCAACCCACTCCAGTATTCTTGCCTGGAGAATCCCATGGACAGAGGAGCCTGGCAGGCTACAGTCCACGGGGTTGCAAAGAATCAGACACAACTGAGCGACTTCACTTCACTTCACTTCAAGTTATAACTTAGTAGCTACTGCTGAAAAACTAAAGCCCATTCATAATAAACATTGCCTTTATTTCTTCATTGATTTAGGTCATACCTGAATGGTGGAGTGGTTTTCCCTACTTTCTTCAATTTAAGTCTGAATTTGGCAATAAGGAGTTCATGATCTGAGCCAAAGTCAGCTCCTGGTCTTGTTTTGCTGACTGTATAGAGCTTCTCCATCTTTGGCTGCAAAGAATATAATCAATCTGATTTCAGTGTCAACCATCTGATGATGTCCATGTGTAGAGTCTTCTCTTGTGTTGTTGGAAGAGGGTGTTTGCTATGATCAGTGCATTTTCTTGGCAAAACTCTATTAGTCTCTGCCCTGCTTCATTCTGTACTCCAAGGCCAAATTTGCCTGTTACTCCAGGTGTTTCTTGACTTTCTACTTTTGCATTCCAGTCCCCTGTAATGAAAAGGACATCTTTTTTGGGTGTTAGTTCTGAAAGGTCTTGTAGATCTTCATAGAATTGTTCACCTTCAGCTTCTTCAGCATTACTGGTTGGGGCATAGACTTGGATTACTGTGATATTGAATGGTTTGCCTTGGAAACGAACAGAGATCATTCTGTCGTTTTTGAGATTGCATCCAAGTACTGCATTTTGGACACTTTTGTTGATGATGATGGCTACTCCATTTATTCTAAGGGATTCCTGCCCACAGTAGTAGACATAATGATCATCTGAGTTAAATTCACCCATTCCAGTCAATTTTAGTTTGCTGATTTCCTAGAATGTCGACATTCTTCGTTAGTTTTAATTTTTCTTACTGTCACTGGGAAAACAGTGATTTCTATTTTTCTAACAATCACAATCCAATCAATTGGGTTTAGTTTCAATGTACTTCTTTTTCCGTCTTCTTTTCTACAGATTCTTTCAGTTCATGGTATAATCAGTGATATCTACAGTTATATATGTGTGTACAAAAGATTATCCAAATCATTCCCTCAATCTCAATCATATATTCACATTTACTGGTTTTGCATAATTCTATTATTTCTTTAAAAATTAGAATACCAATAGATTATTTCTATTAATAAAATTACAATTTCTTCTAAGAAGTGCAAATATTTCCCAAATAACCTCTGACATCTCAGGGGTATTAGTATTTACTGACAAAAAACCTTCTTGTTTAAAATTGGCTTATTTCATTGTCCCAGTAGCATTAGTTCCATGTAACTCTCCTAAATATCTACCCTGCAGGGCTTATTTTGGCTAGAATCTAGGCTTTTGATTTTCTTAGATGAAACACAAAACTGTGTATATGAAAAGCTGGGAAGACCAAAGGGAAAAGAGAGACAACACTAAAGGAATCCCAAAAGGCATCGTGAATTCTACAAATGGCTTAGGGCCCAAATCTAGCAGTTTGGCTTTTGGTTGATTATTATGTTAGAGGAGAAATTTTTGGAGCTAGAGCAATGGGATTGCTAGGTCCAAAAACTGAGGAATGAATATATATCCCAAGTGTGTCTGAAATACAACCAGAAATAACTTACTTTTCTCTGTATATTTTCTCAATTTCTGGTCACAATATGGACAGGCCAATCAAAATACACTTTCTTAAACAATTAGTTCTTAAAAGAAAACCCTGTTATTTGGAAAATAGATGTTACAACACTTCTGTATCCTGCACCACTTTCCTTACTTTCTAAGTAAAAGAAATAAGCTAAAACTATTTCCTACTGATGGGGCTCCATAGGCTTATGGGTTCCATTAATTCAGATAATGAAAACAGTCAATGCAAAAGAAAAAAAGCTCTTCTCAACTTAGTCTAGATGCCTGATCACCATTAAGTCCACATGTTATTTCTTAAGAAGAACTCTGAATCAAAAAATATTAGATTTGTTAGTGTTAAAGAAAAAAATTATTCTAACATCAGTTAATACGGTAAGGAAGATTTTATTCAGGGCTATTGCAATTGATGTCAATACTATAGTAATAGGGTAAAGAAATATGAATAAATTGTAAATACAGAAAAAATAGCTAATAATTTATAACCAAGGAACAGAGTGATAGAGTCAGTAGATGGAAAATTATTACTAAAATGAAACATCAATAGTAGGGGGATCTTGCTGAAACCAAGTCAAGGACTTCCATGTCAAAGGTGGAGGATGAAGAACTTGATCAGATGCTGAGTGTCATCAGTTATGAGGGGTGGGAAGATTCTCACTAAATTGACTTAGAAGAATTCTTATTAAAACTGGACAATGCAGGCTTGGCAAGGACAGAACAGACACAGAAGACAAGACTGAAAAGAGGGCTCAAAGAAGTTTCACTAGTCTTTTCAGAAGAGAATGTTTGTCAATAGTATGATTTAGAAACCTCTAGCTGGCAATGCATGAGCACTCAGTCGCTTCAGTCATATCTGACTTTTTGCTACCCCCATAGACTGTAGCCCACCAGGCTCCTCTGTCCATGGAATTCTCCAGTCAAGAATACTGGAGTGGGTTGCTGTGCTCTCCTCCAGGGAATCTTCCAGACCCAAGGATCGAACCTGGGTCTCCTGAATTGTAGGTAGATTATTCACCTCTACCCTGGAGAAGGAAATGGCAACCCACTCCAGTACTCTTGCCTGGAGACTCCCATGGAGGGAAGAGCCTGGAAGGCTACAGTCTACAGGGTCGCAGAGAGTCAGACACGACTGAACTACTTCCCTTTCACTTTCACTAATTCACCTCTAAGTCACCAAGGAAGTTCCCAAAACTGACAATGGCTTAAACAAATATGGATTTGTTTCACTTTAATTGCAGCATGCAGGTAAAATAAAGCTCCATGACTTCAGGAAAATAAACTGTTTTAGCTTATTGCTAAAACATGTCTTTAAGTTATGGATTGCAACTCTTGGTCCAGAGCAGCCAACTAAAAAGAAAAGTTTTCTGCCCTTCCGCTCACCCATCACACACAAAACAAGCAAAAGGCTGTGTGGCTCATCCGTGCTCCATGTATTTCTGCTTTGATGGTTCAGCTGTTGCTGGATTATTCCATATGACTTCACATACTCATTGAGTTGGTGGGGCTTGGTACAAGTTTCTGATTGGAGCAGCTTTGTTCTTCCCCAGGGCCTTCTCTCTTTTGTGATCTCTCATTCCACAGAGTTTCTTCCCCATATCATTTCCCATGCAGGAAATCTTGGACTTCTTTACACAAAGACTGGATCCCAGAAAATAAAAATGTAAACTATAAGATGTCTTAACATGAGGGCCATGAGTCACAGTATGTGAAGTCAAGGTCAGCCCACACTCAAGAGGAGAGGAAATAAATGGACTCCCCTTGCTATGTGGAATGAATATTATGCATATACAGAAGAACAAAATAATTGTTTATTAGCAGCCATCTTTGCAGGCAATCCACTACAGTTAGTTTTCAGGCCTTTGCATTCATCCAATAAACTCTACTGTACTTGGCCACTTTTCCTAGGGGTTGATTTTGGGGATTTATTTTCCCCTTTTACAGATTTTGACCCAACCCAGAACCTCTTAATGTTCTTTATGTTTGGCCAATACAGTATCTTCGGATTGACTTTGCTCCTCCCAATATGGATTTATGTATCAAAGACTCTTTCAAAGCATGTATATATACTGATTAATGCCTTAATTATACTTCCCAGGTGGTGCTAGTGATAAAGAACCTGCCTGCTAATGCAGAAGACACAAAAGATGTGGGTTCGATAACTGGGTCTGGAAAACCTCTCAGAGGAGGGCATGGCAACCCACTCCAGTACTGTTGCCTGGAGAATCCCATGGACAGAGGAATTTGGTAGACTACAGTCCATAGGGTCTCAAAGAGTCAGACAATAATCAATATAAAGTATTAATTAATTAATATCACATTTCAGTATATAAGTATCTATTAACATCAGGCACCAGGACAAAACATGACAGAAATAGAATAAGTATGAAGTGTATATAAATGGAAACCGTTTCCCCAAATTATTGATATTCCATTACAGAAGCTTAAGATTATATCCCCCTTAGAGAAATAATTGCAGAATAGCAATTATTCAAACTAATGAGAATTTCTAGCACATCACCAAAAAGAAGCATTTCCCCTGAATTATGTTCTATTCAGAGCATACATGCAATATTGTGCCAAATTCTGAGATTATTTCAGAAAAGGACATTGGTAATGGCAAAGCAGTCACTAAAGTAATATTACAAGTGTGTGTTTTGAGGAAAATTGATGTTTAAATTCTTACAGCAGAAGAGTAAAAAGAAAAAAGCCATCTTATTATTTGTAGGTTTGTGTAAATAGTAATATTTTATATTGATTCAGAAAGTTAACCAGCAATACTAATGGTAGAAATTTCAAAGTAGGTCTTCTCTAAAATTAAGGAACAAATTTGGGGCCAACAGAATCACAAAACCAAATAGCACTTTAGTAACAGAAGTGTATATTTAATTTAATTCCTGGAACAGTTTAGATACTTTATATAATATATTTTAATGAAATAGTGAATGGCCATCTAAAAGGACAAGATGAGAAAAGAATTCTTCAATGAGCAATAGGAAGGAATAAGAGTCATCTCTAAAGTTGTTTATAATTCTGAAAAACTAAGGTGGGAGAGAGGGCAGCTTCCCTTTCTGTCTTATCCAAATATGTTTATCAGAAACCAAGTAGTCATTCTGTGAAAACGCCAAATGTTCTGTAAGGTAGGACACTGAAGAAATTACAGCACATTTCTAGCGTAACAGCCGTGAAAAGGCACATTCAAGTGGTTATGACATTTCATTTTACTATCGTTTTAGTTCTTTTCATTTTCTCCCTTAGATGTGTTTACAGTAATATGTATGGCTTTTACATTTTTATTCAGTTTTCATGAATATTAAAGTTTATCTGCTCCAAGCCAATAATCATATTTCTTAATTTTCTCTATATTAAGTTCTAGTAGGCACCAAATAAAAATTCAAGATTACTTTTGAGATAATTTACTTCCAATTATTATTTGATTTTTTCCATAATCTCATACATGGAACCAATATTTAAAGCTTGGGTAATGTAAGATGACACTGTCATTATGAACATAGTAACACACATACCTTCACATTCACACACATACACACAATACATATTTTCAACTGATTTCACACAAGAAATAGATCCTACCTTTCTTCAGTTGCTGATATTACAAATATTGATTTAATAGTGAAATTATCCAAAAGACATTTCAGGAAAAAACGTACCTCCTCAAAGCTCATGGAACTTTTATGGTGAAATGATTTTTAAAACTATAGAAATCTGCAGTAAGGTAAATAATAGGTAGTTGGGAAGTACCAACTCCATCTTTCACATACACAGTTCAACTTTCATCAGAGGGAAGTGATCCTTGGGAAGATAACTGAGAACCTTGACTTTTATGGGTGAGTTTTATAATTCTAGTCTAATAGCATGGATAATGCTATTTCTCAGGCCCATAAAAATAATACCAGTTATCAATCTTTACTTATTCTGACATCTATCATTAATATTTTGAAATGAAAGCTTTTTGAGTAATGCAGAAGCTTCTCTCTTCTTTCCTGTGAAAGTCTAGCATTTGTAAATATATATGACAGATCATGGGCAAAACACCAATTATAAAGTCTTTATAGAAGTGCTATTTGCTTTACCCACCAAAAATTTTCATTCTTTTTAATAAATCCCCATTAAAATAATATTTTCTTGAAGTTGAAATGTGCAAAGCAGAATAAGAGTTTTAGTAATCTCTTCATTTGTACTATTAAAATTGACATCTTCACATGCATGAATCAAATAGTAATTTATGGATCAGAAGAAGCATAAATAGGACATTGGATAATATATAAGAAACACATTGAAAATCACTGAATTTAAACATCATCTAAAGCATAAGTTTGGCTACTCGTAGTGAGGAATCAGAAAAAAAATAAAGGAAAATCAAGTAATCTCAGTATAGTGATTAACAGCATGGCCTTTGACATCAGATAAAATGCCTCTGTCTCTCTTAAATTATGTAACCCTGAGCAAGCTCATTTTTTTGAGCTTTAGTTGTTTTAAACGCAGAACCTGGCAAACAGTAAGTTCTCAATACATGGCAACTAGCAACATTATTAGTATCATGTCAAAATTACAGGATTCCTAGATCGATTGAGTAAAATTATGCAACCAATAATTAATACAAAATGAACATAAATATTGCTAATTTAAGCTAGTTCACCTAAGATAGTCAGTTTTTGCTTCTTACCTAAATACAGCATCTATATTTTACTTTATGGTCATAGCTAACTTAGCAAACTCAATGAGCAAGCTCCAGGGTGGGTGATGGAGAGGGAAGCCTGGCATGCTCAAGTCCAAGGGGAGGCAAAGAGTCAGACACAATTGAGGGATTGAACTGAACTGAACTTAGTAAACTGTTTCAAAGACATTCAGCTCCACTGCTGAATTCACAGGTCAGAGATCAGTTACAGGGTCATGATCAGAAACTACTTATGGATTTGAACCTGAGTTAGAGAACAGGGCTTCCAGCTCTACAAAAAAGTTAAAGTAGGATTTTTTCCTTTTGAACCTACAGAGAAAATATTGAAGTATCCTAAGGAGCTAAAAGAGAGAGAAAAAATGCCCTTTTATTCCTCTATTATTAACAATCTTAATTTGAGATTTAAAGGTAGACTGGGTGAAAAAAAATTAAAAACCTCTAGCTAAAATGACTTTAGGGGATAATGAGAAAAAAGTACATTTTATACTGAATATTTAATAATATGATACATAAATCATCACACTACAACCAGAATTGTAAGTTGACTAAGGGGCAGTTACAAAGGTTAAAGCTTAGACAAGTAATAAATGAGGAAAGCACCCTCATTACCTTGAGGGCAGGTGTTTTATCAGGACAGAGGTTTTCTACAGAACTGATTTATTTGTGCTTTCAAGCAAAAATGTACTAAGAATCTTGTTCATAAAGTTCTCCTGCTGTTAATTCATGCTGTTTCTATTTGCATGAGTGCTATGTGCATATCTGACTTCTGGCCACAGATTTGCCATCAGAAAGTAAGGCATGATTTTTTTCCTCAAGTAAGAGAGAATCATGGGAATTTTACACATAAAGATATGCAATTTTAACTTTGTAAGAGAATGTTACTCAATAGCTGTACTTCAGATTCCATAAAGAATGAGACGAGCATTTGTGTTTCATATCATAATGAAAAGAACAGTCACCCATCCTTGTCACCTAGACTCAAAACTAGAAAATTATCTTTGACTTACCCAAAACCCAGTTAGTTATGTGTGCAGTCTTGCCAACTGTATTAATACCTCCAGTACATCTTTCATATTGATGCCCTCTTTTCCAGCCTCTCTGCAAAAATAAGAAAGCAAATAACATGACTTTGTACCTATTAGTGGCATTATTTCCTAACTAGTTTTCCTATCATTTGGTTTCCCCTTCTCCAGCCCATTCTTCTCTCAAACACAACATTATTCTGCCTAAAATATCTCACTGATCATATCACTTACTTGATCCAAAGTTTTTAAAGTTTCCCTGTGAAGGAAAATAGCTTAGATCCACCATATTTAAGCTCAGAAAAATTAGAATTACATAAACCTGACATCACCGACTTAATGGATATGAATTTGCTCAAACTCCTGGAGATAACGGAGGACAAGGGACCCTGGTGTGCTGCAGTCCATGGGGTTGCAAAGAATAGGACACAACTTAGCAACTGAACAACAGCAGCAACAAAACCTGGTATCATTTAGTTCAGATCATTTTTGTCAGGTGACTTCAAATGCTAAAATATTTATTAATACTTAAGGTTCAAAGCTGGATGTATAGGGAGGTAATAACTTAGAGTAACATCACTGATCTAAAGCTAATTAACTCAACCTGCATCAAAGGACTCTGGATATCCATTTGATACTAGAAACATAGGTTAAAGCAGCATCACTAAAAATTCTTTAAAAATCAAATGAGTTGTTCTGACAGATTAATATCAAATTAAAAAACAGAACCTGGATTGGTCAACACAGCTTTTCATGCTCCCTCTCAAGTCCAAACCACCTTCTATATGTTCTCTTCACATTTTTTTCAGCTGGCACCACAGCTCCCATGAACTTTCTTCTCTCCACTGTAAATGTTACAGGAAACACAGAATCTATCACCCTACATGGAAAAAAAAGGAGGGTGGGCCTGATAAGTTAATTTTTGATTAGATCTGTCCTCATGTTCTTCCTCTCTCTTATTCTTCATTAAAGTTTCTACTGCCATTTCCCTAGTTATTTGAAATGTTTTCAGGTAGAATGAAAAGAAAATAGAAGAGAATGGAGAGAAAATAAGCACAAGAAACCTTTCTATCCACCTATTTAGGTTAACACTTCAGTTCAGTTCAGTCACACAGTCATGTCTGACTCTTTGTGAACCCATGAACCGCAGCACACCAGCCCTCCCTGTCCATCACTAACTCCTGGAGTTCACTCAAATTCACATCCATCCAGTCGGTGATGCCATCCAGCCAACTCATCCTCTGTCATCCCCTTCTCCTATTGCCCCCAATCCCTCCCAGCGTTAGAGTCTTTTCCAATGAGTCAACTCTTTGCATGAGGTGGCCAAAGTACTGGAGTTTCAGCTTTAGCATCAGCCCTTCTAAAGAACACCCAGGGCTGATCTCCTTTAGAATGGACTGGTTGGATCTCCTTGCAGTCCAAGGGACTCTCAAGAGTCTTCTCCAACACCACACTTCAAAAGCATCAATTCTTGGCACTTAGCTTTCTTCACAGTCCAACTCTCACATCCATACAGGACCACTGGAAAAACCATAGCCTTGACTAGACAGACCTTTGTTGGCAAAGTAATGTCTCTGCTTTTGAATATACTGTCTAGGTTGGTCATAACTTTCCTTCCAAGGAATAAGCGTCTTTTAACTTCATGGCTACAATCACCATCTGCAGTGATTTTGGAGCCCCAGAAAATAAAGTCTGACACTGTTTCCGCTGTTTCCCCATCTATTTCCCATGAAGTGATGGGACCAGATGCCATGATCTTCGTTTTCTGAATGTTGAGCTTTAAGCCAACTTTTTCACTCTCCTCTTTCACTTTCATCAAGAGGTTCTTTATTCCTCTTCACTTTCTGCCATAGGGTGGTGTCATCTGCATATCTGAGGTGATTGATGTTTCTCCTGGCAATCTTGATTCCAGCTTGTGCTTTTCCCAGCCCTGCGCTTCTCATGATGTACTCTGCATATAAGTTAACTAAGCAGGGTAACAATATACAGCCTTGACGTACTCCTTAGGGAAGGAAATTACTCAAGTAATTTGAATAAACTAAAAATGTAGCAGAAGTTAAATTTGACAATCTAGTCTAGTGGAATGCATTGCCAGAAGCCTCCTTTGAACTGTTCTGCTAGGACTACCATCAAAGATGCTGGTTCCTTTTCTGGAATTATAAGTAAATTCAAGCTGCATGCAGTATCTTCCTTTAGGGCATTGGCATGAACCCTCTTAAATTGGAGAGGAGGAGGCCACACAGAGAAATTGAGGCAAGAGATGTAGGGAAAATCCCCAAAACATTATTTTTGGCTCTTTCAATCAGTTATAGTATATGTGGACCAGTTGACTCCACTGACTTTTCAGTTTAATGAACAAGAATTTATTTCATTTTTTTTTAAACTTAAACTAGTTTGAATTATTTTTCTGACTCCTGTAGTTGAAATAATTCTAATTAACACTGGAGTGAAATGACACATTGGTTTGTTGCAGTGGGTTTATGTATATATAGAGTAAATCAAGAAGATATAATGAGCTATTTTGAATTTATTTTTCATTGTTGGACAACTTAAAATTACCACTGCTCTGAAACTGAAGTTTGTGGATTAAAGTTTCAGTAAAGTATGTAGAGTACATCATGAGAAACACTGGACTGGAAGAAACACAAGCTAGAATCAAGATTGTCGGGAGAAATATCAATAACCTCAGATATGCAGATGACACCACCCTTATGGCAGAAAGTGAAGGGGAACTAAAAAGCCTCTTGATGAAAGTGAAAGAGGAGAGTGAAAAATTTGGCTTAAAGCTCAACATTCAGAAAACGAAGATCATGGCATCTGGTCCCATCACTTCATGGCAAATAGATGGGGAAACAGTGGAAACAGTGCCAGACTTTATTTTCTGGGGCTCCAAAATCACTGCAGATGGTGATTGCAGCCATGAAATTAAAAGACGCTTACTCCTTGGAAGGAAAGTTATGACCAACCTAGATAGCATATTCAAAAGCAGAGATATTACTTTGCGGACTAAGGTCCGTCTAGTCAAGGCTATGGTTTTTCCTGTGGTCATGTATGGATGTGAGAGTTGGACTGTGAAGAAGGCTGAGTGCCAAGAATCAATTCTTTTGAACTGTGGTGTTGGAGAAGACTCTTGAGAGTCCCTTGGACTGCAAGGAGATCCAACCAGTCCATTCTGAGGGAGATCAACCGTGGGATTTCTTTGGAAGGAGTGATGCTAAAGCTGAAACTCCAGTACTTTGGCCACCTCATGCGATGAGTTGACTCATTGGAAAAGACTCTGATGCTGGGAGGGATTGGGGACAGGAGGAGAAGGGGACGACTCAGGATGAGATGGCTGGATGGCATCACTGACTCAATGGACGTGAGTCTGAGTGAACTCCAATAGTTGGTGAAGGACGGGGAGGCGTGGTGTGCTGCGATTCATGGGGTCGCAAAGAGTCAGACACAACTGAGTGACTGAAGTGAAGTGAACTGAACTGAAAGTTAAAGTATATGCGGTCTAGTTGTTAAAACCTAAAATTACTATTTAGCTAGAGTTGAGTCCTGACTCTCATTTATTTGTTATATGGTGTTATACAGTTTAAAGGACTCACTAAGTCTTACTTTTTTTCATGTATAAAATAGACTTCGTATCTAAAATATGGCACAAATGAACCTATCTACAAAACAGACTCACAGACATAGAGAATAGGTTTGTGGTTGCAGAAGGAGAAGGGCAGGGAGAGAGAGGGATTGGGAGTTAGATGCAACCTATTATATTTAGAGTGGATATACAACAAGGTCCTAGTGTACAACACAGAAAGCTATATTCAACATCCTATGTTATAATGGGAACTAAAATTTTTAAAGAGTTTATATATGTGTGTAACTCAACTGCTTTGCTGTACAGTAGAGACTGGCACAACACTGTAAATCAACTATACTTCAATATAAAACAATTAAACTAAAAAAAGAGGCTTTCTAATAACTATCTACCCCATTATATTTTGTGATAATTAAATCAGATAATGAAAAAAATATTCCTGGAACTCAAGTACAATGAATACTAACTACTAATAATATTGTCATTATTTTCAATTTAATTTAAATATTTCACTGATAATCATCAGAAAAATAAGCCAGGAATAACAACAATAACAAGAGTTATATTGTAGAATAAGCAAATTTCAATACTGATTTATAAATAATAATACATAAAAATATTAAATGGGTACATATCAAGTTAATCACACTAATTAATAAGAGAATCAGTAAAATGTAAAAACAAACAAACAAAAAAAGACTCAGAAGAATTCAAAGAACAGATACATATGCATAAAGAAAGCTGAACTAGATTTGTTAAGTGGTATAATAATGTTCCATATATAAGGTAATTAAATGTTGCTCCTCCACAGACAAAATTCAACTCTACTGCTACAGATAATCATTTGCATTACCATTGCTTTCTACAATTTATAAAGACATAAAACATCTCAAAGAGAATTAAAGGCACAAATCTATGTAGAATCAGATAACCCAATAAGGGACCACAAGATAATGACCAACACTATACCGAAAAGACACCCAATAGCCTTTTTGCCCATTTCCAAGAGTGTCATGGGGCTTCCCTGATGGCTTAGATGCTAAAGAATCTGCCTGCAATGCAGGAGACCTGGATATGATCCCTGGGTTGGGAAGATTCTCTAGAGAAGGGAATGGCAACCTGCTGCCGTATTCTTGCCTGGAGAAGTCCATGGACAGAGGAGCCTGGTGAGCTACAGTCCATGGGATCACAAAGCCGGACACGACTGAAAGCGACTGACACACACACACACACACAAGAGTCTTGCCATTTTTTTTTTTTTCTGAACAAAATATTTAAAGAAATTTCACATTATCTGTACCTCAAAAGTTGCTAATATGACAGCCCTATCTTTGAATTTTATGCCTCTTATTTTATTATAAAGTTTTCCCTAATTTTGAAACTTTAAGAAAAGAAATGTTGATTCTGTTCTCCATAATGGACTCTGGAAATGCAAACATTTCCCTGCGTCTACAATGAATATCTGCCTTTCTGAGGATTCTCCCCTGGGTAATACCGACTGTACTGCTAATTCCTCAACTCATGCTTTTATCTTCACATTCTACATCCACATGCATCATTCCTCACATTCTACACCCACAACAAGTATAAATAGTTTAGTAGGGTATGAAAAATCTTCAGAGACTGCCCCCAAACTATATTTACAATTTAATTTACACTCACTGCTCTTCTCCCAGCCATATGTTCCTGCTAAATTTGTATAATGTCTTTCACAGAATAAATCCTGAGCTGTTTGACTCTATTTCCATTCATGATAATCCTTCAATCAGAATGTCCTTTTATTCACATCTGTATGCCTAAAGAGATTGGTCTCTAGAATTGGACAGCCTAGTTTAAAATCCTGGTCTTCCCAGATGGCTCAGCAGTAAAGAATCTGCCTGCCAATGCAGAAAATGCAGGTTCAATCCCTGGGTCAGAAAGATCCTCTGGTGAAGGAAATGGCAATCAACCCCATTATTCTAGACTGCAAAATCTCATGGACAGAGGAGTCTGGCAGACTATAGTCCATGGGGTGGTAGAAGAGTTGGACATGACTTAGCAACCAAACAACAGTTTAAAAACCTGGTGCTGGGAAAACTGGTCAACCACTTGTAAAAGAATGAAACTAAAACACTTTCTAACACCATACACAAAAATAAACTCAAAATGGATTAAAGATCTAAACGTAAGACCAGAAACTATAAAAATCCTAGAGGAGAACATAGGCAAAACACTCTCTGATATAAATCACAGCAGGATCCTCTATGACTCACCTCCCAGAATACTGGAAATAAAAACAAAAATAAACAAATGGGATCTAATTAAAATTAAAAGCTTCTGCACAACAAAGGAAAATATAAGCAGGGGAAAAGACAGCCTTCAGAATGGGAGAAAATAAGAGCAAATGAAGCAACTGACAAAGAACTAATCTCAAAAATATACGAGCAACTCCTGCAGCTCAATTTCAGAAAAATAAATGACCCAATCCAAAAATGGGCCATGGAGAAGGAAATGGCAACCCACTCCAGTGTTCTTGCCTGGAGAATCCCAGGGACAGGGGAGCCTGGTGGGCTACCGTCTATGGGGTCGCACAGAGTCGGACACGACTGAAGCGACTTAGCAGCAGCAGCAGCAGCAGCAGCAGCAGACTGTACTACTAACTTACAGGAAATGTGGAAGATAAGGACACCGAAAGAAAACATTCTTGAATCTAAAATGGGGTCTTTCTACTTGAAAAAAAAAAAAGAACCAGTTTTCTTGAATAAATCAAAGGAATGAAAAGGAAACTAGGGTAATAACAGTGAGACATAAAAGACAAGGTATGAAATCTAAAAAATAAATTAACAAAACAGAAACAAGAGTTATAGATAGAGAGCCGGACAGGATGGGGTAGGAAAAGGAGAGAAATAGATGAGGGAGGTTGCAAGGAATCAACTTCCAGTTGCAAAACTGAAGTGAGTCACAGATATAAGATGTACAGTGTGGGAAACAATCAATAATAATGTAACCTCTATGTATCATGACAGTAATAACTGTACTTATCATGCATTTTGAAATGTACAGAAACACTGAATCACTATATTGTGTAACAGAAAATGTTATATGGTTCTGCTGCACATAAATTATAACTCAAAAACAAACTCATAGAAAAAGAAAATAGATTTAGGGTTACCAGAGGCAGGAGGTGGAGGGATGGGGATGGAGGAAGGACATCAAAAGGTACAAACTTCCAGCTACAAGATAGCTAAGTACTAGTTTGTGTAATGGACAAAATGATAAATGTAATCCATGCTACTCATGTACAGTCAAAGCTATGGTTTCTCCAGTAGTCATGTATGGATGTGAGAGGTGGACCATAAAGAAGGCTGAGCACCAAAAATTGACGCTTTTGAACCGTGGTGTTGGAGATGACTCTTAAGAGTCCCTTGAACTGCAAGGAGATCAAACCAGTCAATTCTAAAGGAAAATAATCCTGAATATTCATTGAAAGGACTTATGCTGAAGCTCCAATACTTTGCCCATCTGATTCGAAGAGCTAACTCATTGGAAAAGACCCTGATGCTGAGGAGAAGGAGACGACAGAGGACAAGATGGTTGGATGGCATCATTGACTCCATGGACATGACTTTGAACAAGCTCTGGGAGATGGTGATGGACGGGGAAGCCTGGCATGCTGCAGCCCATGGAGCCATAAAGAGTCGGACTCGACTGAACAACAACTGTATGTTATATGTGAAAGTTGTTAAAATAGTAATTCCTAGGAGTTCTCACCACAAAGAAATTTTTTTTTCCTTTGATTTTGTATCTATGAGATAATGGATGTTCACTAAACTTGTAATAATCATTTCATAGTCACATCATTATGCTATATACCTAAAACTTATACAGTGATATATATGTAAACTCTATCTCAATAAACAGTGGCTGACTTAAAAAAAAAAAATGGGCCAAAGAACTAAATAGACATTTCTCCAAAGAAGATATATGGATGGCTAACAAACACATGAAAAGATGCTCAACATCACTCATTATCAGAGAAATGCAAATCAAAACCACAAAGAGGTACCATTTCACACCAGTCAGAATGGCACCAATCCAAAAGTCTACAAGCAATAAATGCTGGAGAGGGTGTGGAGAAAAGGGAACCCTCTTACACTGTTGGTGGGAATACAAACTAGTACAGCCAGTATGGAGAACAGTGTGGAGATTCCTTAAAAAACTGGAAATAGAAGTGCCTTATGACCCAGCAATCCCACTGCTGGGCATACACACTGAGGAAACCTGAATTGAAAGAGACATGTACCCCAATGTTCATCGCAGCACTGTTTATAATAGCCAGGACATGGAAGCAACCTAGATGTCCATCAGCAGAAGAATGAATAAGAAAGCTGTGGTACATATACACAATGGAGTATTACTCAGCCATTAAAAAGAATACATGTGAATCAGTTCTAATGAGGTGGATGAAACTGGAGCCTATAATAAAGAGTGAAGTAAGCCAGAAAGAAAAACACCCTACAGTATACTAACACATCAGTTTAGTTCAGTTCAGTCACTGAGACGTGTCCGACTCTTTGTGAACCCATGAATCGCAGCACCCCAGGCCTCCCTGTCCATCACCATCTCCCAGAGTTCACTCAGACTCACGTCCATCGAGTCCGTGATGCCATCCAGCCATCTCATCCTCTGTCGTCCGCTTCTCCTTCTGCCCCCAATCTCTCCCAGCATCAGAGTATTTTCTAATGAGTCAACTCTTCACATGAGATGGCCAAAGTACTGGAGTTTCAGCTTTAGCATCACTCCTTCCAGAGAAATCCCAGGGTTGATCTCCTTCAGAATGGACTGGTTGGATCTCCTTGCAGTCCAAAGGACCCTCAAGAGTCTTCTCCAACATCACAGTTCAAACGCATCAATTCTTCGGCACACAGCCTTCTTTACAGTCCAATTCTCACATCCATACATGACCACTGGAAAAACCATAGCCTTGACAAGGCGGACCTTAGTCAGAAAGTAATGTCTCTGCTTTTGAATATACTGTCTAGGTTGGTCATAACTTTCCTTCCAAGGAGTAAGCGTCTTTTAATTTCATGGCTTCAATCACCATCTGCAGTGATTTTGAAGCCCAAAAAAATAAAGTCTGACACTGTTTCTACTGTTTCCCCATCTATTTGCCATGAAGTGATGGGACCAGATGCCATGATCTTCGTTTTCTGAATGTTGAGCTTTAAGCCAACTTTTTCACTCTCCTCTTTCACTTTCATCAAGAGGTTTTTTAGCTCCTCTTCACTTTCTGCCATAAGGGCAGTATCATCTGCATATCTGAGGTTATTGATATTTCTCCCGGCAATCTTGATTCCAGCTTGCATTTCTTCCAGTTCAGCGTTTCTCATGATGTACTCTGCATATAAGTTAAATAAGCAGGGTGACAATATACAGCCTTGACGGACTCCTTTTCCTATTTGGAACCAGTCTGTTGTTCCATATCCAGTTCTAACTGTTGCTTACTGACCTGCATACAGATTTCTCAAGAGGCAGGTTAGGTGGTCTGGTATTCCCATCTCTTTCAGAATTTTCCACAGTTTATTGTGATCCACACAGTCAAAGGCAATGGCGTAGTCAAATAGTCAAAGCAGAAATAGATGTTTTTCTGGAGCTCTCTTGCTTTTTCCATGATCCAGCGGATGTTGGCAATTTGATCTCTGGTTCCTCTGCCTTTTCTAAAACCAGCTTGAACATCAAGGAGTTCACAGTTCACGTATTGCTGAAGTCTGGCTTGGAGAATTTTGAGCATTACTTTAGTAGCATGTGAGATGAGTGCAATTGTCCGGTAGTTTGAGCATTCTTTGGCATTGCCTTTCTTTGGAATTGGAATGAAAACTGACCTTTTCCAGTCCTGTGGCCACTGCTGAGTTTTCCGAATTTGCTGGCATATTGAGTGCTGCACTTTCATAGCATCATCTTTCAGGATTTGAAATAGCTCAACTGGAATTCCATCACTTCCACTAGCTTTGTTCATAGTAATGCTTCTTAAGGCCCACTTGACTTCACATTCCAAGATGTCTGGCTCTAGATTAGTGATCACATCATCATGATTATCTGGGTCATGAAGATCTTTTTGGTACAGTTCTTCCATGTATTCTTGCCTCCTCTTCTTAATATCTTCTGCTTCTGTTAGGTCCATACCATTTCTGTCCTTTATCGAGCCCATCTTTGCATGAAATGTTCCCTTGGTATCTCTAATTTTCTTGAAGAGATCTCTAGTCTTTCCCATTCTGTTGTTTTCCTCTCTTTCTTTGCATTGATCACTGAGGAAGGCTTTTTTATCTCTCCTTGCTACTCTTTGGAACTCTGCATTCAGATGCTTATATCTTTCCTTTTCTCCTTTGCTTTTCACCTCTCTTCTTTTCACAGCTATTTGTAAGGCCTCCCCAGACAGCCATTTTGCTTGTTTGCATTTCTTTTCCATGGGGATTGTCTTGATCCCTGTCTCCTGTACAATGTCAGGAACCTCATCCCATAGTTCATCAGGCACTCTATGCATCAGATCTAGACCCTTCAATCTATTTCTCACTTCCACTGTATAATCATAAGAGATTTGATTTAGGTCATACCTGAATGGTCTAGCGGTTTTCCCTACTTTCTTCAATTTAAGTCTGAATTTGGTAATAAGGAGTTCATGATCTGAGCCACATTTAGAAAGATGGTAATGATAACCCTGTATGAGAGACAGCAAAAGAGACACAGATGTATAGACCAGTCTTTTGGGCTCTGTAGGAGAGGAAGAGGGTGGGATGATTTGGGGAAATGGCATTGAAAAAACGAATGTTCTATCATGTAAGAAACGAATCGCCAGTCTATGTTTGATACAGGATACAGGATGCTTGGGACTGGTGCACAGGGATGATCCAGAGAGATGATATGGGGTGGGAGGGGGGTTCAGGATTGGGAACTCGTGTACACCTGTGGCTGATTCATGTCAATGTATGGCAAAACCAATACAGTATTGTAAAGCAAAATAAAGTAAAAATTAAAAATACAAAAAATTAAAATATGAAATCCTGGTCCTGCCATTTGTTTTTAGATTGCTAATTTAACTTCTCTATAACTCATTTTACTTATTTGTAAATAAAAGCAATAATAGTTCTTCATAAAATTGTTCTTAGAGTTAAATTAGATAAATCATATAAATCAGTTGATAAAAATCCTTGGCACCTAATGAACTCTTATTGTTAGCAATCATCATTATCATTATCACTATTATAATCATACTCAGACCTAGCACAATGGCACATTTACCAAAAATTTGGCCTTATCTCTTTAAATATAAGAAAATATAAAGCTTTTGTCTAAAACTGCCAATAACTCTTAGTAACAGATTGTCTCACTGCACAGGTCTTTCTCACCACCCCATCCCACACTAGCCTCCCCGCTCCCTCCCCCCCCCCCCCGCCACTTCTGTCAGTCTAATCAAATATTAATATAATTATTCAATGGATATGCTTCTACTAGTTCAGGCCATGATAGCCATAATCTTGGACTGCCTTTGGGCTTACTTTCTCACGTCTATCCTTGCTGAAATTTGTCATTCTCAGGTTTATTGTTCTTTTTTGTTTTAATTCATTATTATTTCTTATGGTCTGATTATTATTAGGTCTATAATTATAGCAGAAAAGGAAACTGACAGATGACTACTACAATCCAAGATCTCCAGTTCTCAACTAGATGACTACCATTGTACAGTTTCTTGAGGAATATGTGCAGAGGATTTATTCCAGACAAGAGGCCCAAACTTCAGAGTAGTCTTATGAACTGGAATGTATCACATTAAGCTAAAGGACTCCTTTTGATTGGGGTAGTGGCAGAAATTTACTCTCATCAGGAAATAGCATCATTTTGTACTATTTTGTATACAATCTAAGGGATTTTCATAAATGCTACATTAAAAAGCCCTATCCTAGACCCTCCTTTGATTATTTACCTCTAGATGCCATCACTCAGATTGCAAATAAATAGCAAAGCAGAAGTAGGCATTTCCAGCGTGAAGTGAACCCTCTCACATGCAGCACCCTGGATGCATGTTTCTATATCAGCCACTTGTGAGAAGTAATAAGCAATCTTAACAGCCTGTGGATTTCCAAAATATGAAATTACTAGAACTAATCAATGAATATAGTGAAGTTTCAGGATATAAAATCAACACACAGAAATCCCTTGCATTCCTATACACTAATAATGAGAAAATAGAAAGAGAAATTAAGGAAACAATTTCATTCACCATTGCAACGGAAAGAATAAAATACTTAGGAATATATCTACCTAAAGAAACTAAAGACCTATATATAGAAAACTATAAAACACTGATGAAAGAAATCAAAGAGGACACTAGTAGATCCATGTTCATGGATCGGAAGAATCAATATAGTGAAAATGAATATACTACCAAAAGCAATATATAGATTCAATACAATCTCTATCAAGCTACCAATGATATTTTTCACAGAGCTAGAACAAATAATTTTACAATTTGTGTGAAAATACAAAAAACCTCGAATAGCCAAAGAAATCTTGAGAAAGAAGAATGGAACTGGCGGAATCAACCTGCCTGACTTCAGGCTCTACTACAAAGCCAGAGTCATCAAGACAGTATGGTACTGGCACAAAGACAGAAATATAAATCAATGGAACAAAATAGAAAGCCCAGAAATAAATTGACACACATTATCTTTGACAAAGGAGGAAAGAATATGCAATGGAGAAAAGACAATCTCTTTAACAAGTGATGCTGGGAAAACTGGTCTACCACTTGTAAAAGAATGAAACTAAAACACTTTCTAACACCATACACAAAAATAAGCTCAAAACGGATTAAAGATCTAAACATAAGACCAGAAACTATAAAAATCCTAGAGGAGAACATAGGCAAAACACTCTCTGACATAAATCACAGAAGGATCCTCTATGACCCACCTCCCAGAATACTGGAAATAAAAGCAAAATAAACAAATGGGATCTACTTAAAATTAAAAGTTTCTGCACAACAAAGGAAACTATAAGCAAGGTGAAAAGACAGCCTTCAGAATGGGAGAAAATAATAGCAAATGAAGCAATGGACAACGAACTAATCTCAAAAATATACAAGCAACTCCTGTAGCTCAATTCAGAAAAATAAATGACTCAATCCAAAAATGGGCCAAAGAACTAAATAGACATTTCTCCAAAGAAGACATACGGATGGCTAACAAACACATGAAAAGCTGCTCAACATCACTCATTATCAGAGAAATGCAAATCAAAACCACAAAGAGGTACCACTTCATGCCAGTCAGAATGGCTGCGATTCGAAAGTCTACAAGCAATAAATGCTGGAGAGGGTGTGGAGAAAAGGGAACCCTTTTACACTGTTGGTGGGAATACAAACTAGTACAGCCACTATGGAGAACAGTGTGGAGATTCCTTAAAAAACTGGAAATAGGACTGCCATACGGCCCAGCAATCCCACTGCTGGGCATACACACTGAGAAAACCTGAACTGAAAGAGACACGTGTACCCCAATGTTCATCGCAGCACTGTTTATAATAGCCAGGACATGGAAGCAACCTAGATGTCCATCAGCAGATGAATGAATAAGAAAGCTGTGGTACATATACACAATGGAGTATTACTCAGCCATTAAAAAGAATACATGTGAATCAGTTCTAATGAGGTGAATGAAACTGGAGCCGATTATACAGAGTGAAGTAAGCCAGAAAGAAAAACACCAATACAGTATACTAAAGCATATATATGGAATTTAGAAAGATGGTAATAATAACCCTGTATGCAAGACAGCAAAAGAGACACAGATGTATAGAACAGTCTTTTGGACTCTGTGGGAGAAGGAGAGGGTGGGACGATTTGGGAGAATGGCACTGAAACATGTATAATATCATATATGAAACAAATTGCCAGTCCAGGTTTGATGCATGATACAGGATGCTTGGGGCTGGTGCACTGGGATGACCCAGAGGGATAGTATGGGGAGGAAGGTGGGAGGGGGGTTCAGGATGAGGATCACATGTATACCCACGGCAGATTCAAGTTGATGTATGGCAAAACCAATGCAATATTGTAAAGTAATTAGCCTCCAATTAAAACAAATAAATTTATATTTAAAAAAATAAGAATTAAGCCTTAAAATAAAATAAAATCTAAAGGCTCATGACTTGAAAACTTTAATTCTTTGGAATCATTCCTCCATTTAACAAAATACATGAAAAGCACAGATATCACACAAATAATTGGAGATAAGCACTGAGCAATATATTTCAGAATAGTAGTCAGAGAATGAAGCTAAATTTTTACTCCTATGGGATGAATATGGTTTCGAAAGAAATACAATGTGTTAATCATTGTGGCAGGAAAAGGAAGGTCAAATAGGAGAGACTACTAACCAAGCCAAGGAGGTTCAAGAAAGACATTTGGTAGGAAATGTTACCTAAATTGAAAATTAAAGACTGAGTGAAAAATAATCAAGTAGACCTAGAAGAAAATATGCCTCACGGCAGGGATAATATGATCAAAGGTGCTTACGCTACTATAAATTCTACCTGTCATAAAATAGCCCTTTAGCCCTCTCCTTATATTTTATGGACTTCTCCAGTGGCTCAGATGGTAAAGAATCTGCCTGTAATGTGGTAGATCCAGATTTGATCCCTGGGTTAGGAAGATCCCCTGATGAAGTGGAATGGAGTATTCTTGGGGCTTCTCTTGTGGCTTGGCTGGTAAATAATCTTCCTGTTTCTAGAATGCACTTACTATGAGGAACAGCATAGAAATCAACATTTTTATCTAAGGTACAATGGCATTTACTGATATTATCCAGGTTACAGACTTTCATGGACACAACTGAGTGACTAAACGGAACTGAACAGACTTTCAGGTCAAATACTAAGCTACTCACCAGTGTTCCAAAGAGAAATAAAAAACACAAATGTTTAGTATTGGGACAGATTACTATGTGTGTAAACATAATCTACTCCTCAATAGACTCTTCTATTGACAGTCTACCCTCTGAGTGACAGCTATGTCTCTGTGCAACTAAAAATTAAATAATTTATACCAGTGCCTCAGAAAGGCTGGGGAATGTTGCATGGTCAGGAAGAATGGTGACCACCATTTTTCTGCCTCGAAATATCCATGATGGGATTTCCACTGGCTCCTTGGCTTTCATTCAACAAACCCTCTGACTCCACTCTCAGTCACACATATTTCTTCCCTTGGTTGTTCTTGTTCAGTTGCTAAGTTATTCCCGACTCTTCATGACCCTACGGACTGCAGCACGCCAGGCCTCCCTGACCCTCACCATCTCCCACGGTCTGCTCAAACTCATGACCATTGAGTCTGTGTCACCATCCAACCATCTCATCCTCTGTCACTCCCTTCTCCTCCTGCCCTCAATCTTTTGCAGAGTCAGGGTCTTTTCCAATGAGTCATCTCTGTGCATATGATGGCCAAAGCATTGAAACTTCAGCATCACTCCTTCCAATGAATATTCAGGGTTGATTTCCTTTAGGATTGACTGGTTTGTTCTCCTTGCTTTCCAATGGACTCGTAAGAATCTTCTTCAACAGCACAGTTTGAAAGCATCAGTTCTTCTGTGTTCAGCCTTCTTTATGGTCCAACTCTCACATCCATGCATGACTACTAGCTTTGACTAGATGGACCTTTGTCTGCAAAGTGATGTCTGCTTTTAAATATGCTGTCTAAGTTTGTCATAGCTTTTCTTCCAAGGAGCAAGGATCCTTTAATTTCACTCTTTTCCCCCATCTATTTGCCATGAAGTGATAGGACCAGATGCCATAAGCTTCATTTTTTGAATGTTGAGTTTCAAGCTAGATTGTTCATTCTCCTCTTTCACCCTCATCAAGAAGCTCTTTAGTTCCTCTTTACTTTCTGCCTTTAGACTCATATCATCTGCATATCTGGGGCTGTTCATATTTCTCCAGCAATCTTGATTCCAGCTTGTGATTCATCCAGTCCTGCATTTCACATGATGTAATCTACATATAAGTTAAATAAGCAAGATGACAATATACAACCTTGATGCACTCCTTTCCCAATTTTGAACCAGTCCATTGTTCCACGTCTGGTTCTAACTCTTGCTTCTTGACCTGCATACACGTTTCTCAGGAGACAGGTAAGGTGCACTGGTGTTCTGTCTCTTTCAGAATTTTCCACAGTTCATTGTGATCCACACTGTTAAAGGCTTTAGCATAGTCAATCAAGCAGTAGATTTTTGCAGGAGTTCCTTTGCTTTTTCTATGATCCAACAGATGTTGGCAATTTGATCTCTGGTTCCCCTGACTTTTTAAAATCCAGCTTGTACATCTGGAAGTTCTTGTGGTAAAAGAAATTATCTGAGTGATAATGAGTTGGGAGAAGTTTGTGAGCATCTTCTGCCCAGTTAATTCCTCTCTCCTGAAACAGAGTACATTCTGGTCTTCTCTGGACAATGTGGCAATTGCCCTGCTCCTATGAAGAATAAGTGGGATAGCCTTGCATCTCCGCAATGAATCACAAGGAGTGGGAGCAAGCAGACTTGTGTATGCATTTTTCTTGGGAGCTCAAATGGGACACCAGGACAACACCTTAAGGACAACAGACCTAGAAACAGTTCAATATTTATTCTGTGGCCTCTGTAAACTTTACAAATGCTAGCATGAGATGAGTTCTATAAAGGGAATTGCCTGAGGACCCCGAATTTCAAAATTTTAAAACAGAAAAACTTTGGAGCATTTCTGGAGCAGTAGATGCTTTCTAAATTTAGAGCTTGTTCCTAGCCATCCTTAGCAATATGAATTACCATTAATTCATTCAACAAATATTAATTATAAATATTTATTATTTTCCTTATTGAGGGTCTACTATATGCCAGTACTGTTTTAAGAATTGGAGATAAAATGAAAAGCAAATATATGCCAAAAATCTCTATACACATATGTGTGTACATATGGTACATTGGTGATGAATGCTGAGGAGATAGAGTGAAACAAGGAAGGAGGATGAAAAGTGCCAGAGGTTAGAAGAATTCAGACGCGACTGGACTGGACATGAGAGCCCTACAAGCAAGCTAAAATTTGGAATCACTTTGAAATGAAGTTATGCGCATGTGTGTGTGTGTGTGTGTGTATTTCTAGGAGAGTTTGAGTGCCATCATTTTGGAGAAGAAAGAGAATAAATTTGTCTCATATCATTATTCAAAAACATTTGGCACTAGCCCAAAGCTTTTATCTAAAGAAAAGCCCAGGGGCTACTGGAACCGAGAAGACAATTTACTAGAGATACAGTTCATTGTCCTTTAGAAGAGTTTGGGAAATAAAATTTTCTTTATCCTATTATATTACTGTAGGGGAAATGCTGAATGAAACCACCTGCACTGGTCAGGTCCCATAGTAACCACTTGCAGAGTTATCTTACAACAGGAGGTCCTGATAAGGAATGCAGAATTGACAAGCCACCACCAACAAGAATTCAGGAAAGGTCAAAAGGAAACACCACGTGTACTACCAACCTCCCAGAATTCTCCTCACTGGAATCTATCTTGGCTGACCAATGTGTGCACTACTGTGAAGGACCCTGAGTCAGAATGATTTGCCAGAGACAACCTGGAAACTAAGGTCATACCATAAAACCCTTGACTGCCAGCTATGTGGCAAAGCAGTCCTCCTGGGTTCCGTAACACTCCTGCTCTCTGTCCAGGCACCTCCTCCCAATAAATTCTCCTGCTTCGTCAGCACATGTACCACCTCAGACAATTCATTTCCAGGTATTAGATAAAAGTCCACACTCGGATCCTGGAAGGCAATCCCTTTTCTGCAACATTACCAGCCATGTCTTTTGCTAAGTCACTTCAGTCGTGTCTGACTCTGTGCGACCCCATAGACGGCAGCCCATCCTATTAATGTTGCATGGTCCTTTATGTACAGGGACTCCTGGGAGCTGCCTGACTACCTGATTTTGCCGCTTCATCTGGCTGTGAGTAAAAGTAGTGATTCTTGTCTAGTTTCATCTTCAAATGGAGACTCACAAGAAGTACCACAGATCTGGGAGTAGACATAGGATGTGGAGAAACTTGCACCTCAAGAAAGAAAGATGACTATATGGTCAAAACTTTACCAACTTCATAATCTAGCCAAGGACTATTGCTGTAAATACATTTTCTAACAAAATTTTGTTTTATATAAGATATCTCTAAATTTTGCTAAATGGCCCTTCTCTCTTCCTACTATTTCTTTCTTCATGAAATTCTAGAAAGTGTTCATTTATACCCTATCTTTCACAGACGTATGCCCCTATTTATTTACTGCCAGTGTATTTGCTTGCTGTTAAGTAGAAAGAGTCATAATGATGGCTTCCGGCATCTTTGCTTTCTATACATCTTCAATTACAGCCAGCTGAAGACATGTCTTGCGTTCTGCTATCTATTTTTTTCCGAGCAAAGCTTGGTAGATTTAGCTCTCTTCTATCAAATTTACCAAAATGGCTATTTTATGTCTGCCTTTGTGTTCACAGCAATTTCTCGGCTTCGTTTGTAAATTTGCCAAAATCTTAATTGCATTTACAAAAGCGGCCAAATTAAGCACATAGAAGAAAATACAAAAAAAAATAGAGGTTTGAGGAAAGAGAAAATTAAAGCAAAATGAATAGAGAAAAATGCATTTAAGGCTTATTATATTTTTGGAAATTTCTAATCATTAACTTATAATAAGGGCAAAGGACATTGGTTGTCTGTAGAAGAACTTTAAAAATTCATATCACATTCTTAGAATTAATACTTTTAAAGTAGCCCACTAACTAATTGATTTAAGTCCCAATATTTCAGTATTCATGCCAAAGCAATTAAGAAGGTGGCTTATTCAATTGTGGAGAGTTCTGAAAACAAATTTCTAAAATAATAAAAATATGTAAAGAATTAAAATTTAAACAAAGTTAATCTTCTTTGGGTTTTTTCTCCTTTTCTTTTTTCTTATATTTTTACATCTACTTCACAGCAAGTTTCACAATATACTCTCTGAGGTATAAAGAAAGGAAGTTTATTAATAAATAAACACAGTTTTAAAACAGAATATCATGCCACTAAAAACCATTTTCTTTGTCTTAAAGTAATTAAACAATGCTGAATCAAAGTAGACAGGTCCTACATGATTCATCACCTTAGAATAACTAGTTTATAACATACTACCTTGGAGAAGGCAATGGCACTCCACTCCAGTACTCTTGCCTGGAAGATCCCATGGACGGGGGGGCCTGGTGGGCTGCAGTCCATGGGGTTGCAAGGAGTCGGACACGACGGAGCAACTTCACTTTGACTTTTCACTTTCATGCATTGGAGAAGGAAATGGCAACCCACTCCAGCATTCTTGCCTAGAGAATCCCAGGGATGGGGGCGCCTGGTGGGCTGCCATCTATGGGGTCGCACAGAGTCGGATATGACTGAAGCGACTTTGCAGCAGCAGCAGCAGCAGCAGCATACTACCTAACAAAAAGCAGCATAGAAATGAAAAAATATCAAGCCTCCACAATCTAAGCTGTAAGATATATTTGCATGAGAAGAAGCATTCTTAAGAGTCACTTCGAAGGTTTAACACCCTCGTGAGAACACAACCTGGCCATAAAGTTGCAATGTAACTTTTATCATCATATTGTTAGGTTGTTACAGTAGGGAAAAGGCGTCCAAAATGGCGGTGGCTAGAAGACAAGGAAGGGAAAAGCCCGCGAAAATAGAACAAAGGAAGGTCCGAGGACAGGAGTGAAGACCTCGGGCAGAACAAACAGCACTCCAGGCTAAGCCCAATCTGCATAAGGCAGGCCCTGCTGCTGCTGCTAAGTCATTTCAGTCATGTCCGACTCTGTGCGACCCCATAGATGGCAGCCCATCAGGCTCCCCCGTCCCTGGGATTCTCCAGGCAAGAATATGGAGTGGGTTGCCATGTCCTTCTCCAATGCATGAAAGTGAAAAGTCAAAGTGAAGTTGCTCAGTCGTGTCCGACTCTTTACGACCCCATGGGCTGTAGCCCACTAGGCTCCTCTGTCCATGGGATTTCCCAGGCAAGAGTACCAGAGAGGGTTGCCATTGCCTTCTCTGAGGGCAGGCCCAGGAGAAGGAAAAAACATAAACGCTTTCTCTTTCTCCCCCACGTGCATACGTTCTCTCGCTCACTCTCTCTCTCTCTTTCTCTCTCTCTCTCTCTCTCTCTCTCTCTCTGTCTCTCTCTGTCTCTCTGTCTCTCTCCCTCCATCCCGAGTGCTGGGACTCCTCCACTCTCTTCTCTTCGCGTCTTTGGGTTGGCACACCCTCACACTTCGAGGATGGATTCTCCTGCTATCTTCTAAATAAAACAGAGCTGTAACAGTGATTTGTCTAAGAGCTATAACACAGTTTGTCCAAGACCCGAGAGCTGTGACGTGCTGAGGGCTTTAATGTCCATCACTCCAAATCTTTGTTGTGACAAGATCAAACCGAGGAGCATACACTCACCTGATAATATGACCTAAGGGCATCTAATTTGAAACATACTTGGTAAACTCTGCTATCAAGTATAACTCTTGGTACATTTCTTTACTCTGTATATTCATGTTAGCTCCAATCTCAGGCCTCAAATATTCTCAGGATATTTGCTGGCAACTTGAGAGTATGGGATATGAAATGAGGGTGATTTTGTGGGGCTAGATCATGAGAATCATGACATAGGTTTTGGCTTTGGGCTGTTAGTGAGATGGAAAGCCACTGAAAGGATTTATGCAAAATTATTTTATCTGGCTAATGATTTAAAGCATTATCCTGGATTCTGTACCGAGAAGTCTATTGCAACCAACTAGCATAACAGTTGAAGAAGGCAATGGCAACCTACTCTAGTACTCTTGCCTGGAAAATCCCATGGTGGCTGCAGTCCATTGGGTCACTAAGAGTTGAACACAGCTGAGTGATTTCACTTTCACTTTTCCCTTTCATGCATTGGAGAAGGAAATGGCAACCCACTCCAGTGTTCTTGCCTGGAGAATCCCAGGGACAGGGGAGCCTGGTGGGCTGCCGTCTATGAGGTCACACAGAGTCGGACACGACTGAAGCGACTCAGCAGCAGCAGCAGCATAAGAGTAACATGGAGCGTAATATATATAGGGGAGGCGGGGGCGGGGGGAGGCGAGAGAGCACACGCACGCGGGGGGGAGAGAGAGAGACAAAGTGTTTTGGCTCTTCCTTTTATGTTTTTTCCTCCCCCTGGGCCTGCCCTATGCACATTGGGCTTAGCCTGAAACTCTGTTTCACCCGAGGTCTTCACTCCTGTCTTTGGACCTTCCTTTGTTCTGGGACCTAAGGGCATCTAACTTGAAACATACTCAAGTTTGTCTGAGTATGTTTCGACTCTGTGGGACCCCATAGATGGCAGCCCACCAGGCTCCTCTGTCCCTGGGATTCTCCAGGCAAGAATACTGGAGTGGGTTGCCGTTTCCTTCAGAGTGATACAAATGGTAGGCAGATTCACACATTTACTATCTGTGATACCTTTGCAAATTACACAAAAGAAATGTACAAAAAAAGATCTTCACCACCCAGATAATCACAATGATGTGATCATTCACCTAGAGACAGGCATCCTGGAATGTGAACTCAAGTGGACCATGGGAAGCATCACTACAAACAATGCTAGTGGAGGTGATAGAATTCCAGTTGAGCTATTTCAAATCCTAAAAGATGATGCTATGGAAGTGCTGTATTCAATATGTCAGCAAATTTGGAAGACTCAGCAGTGGCCACAGGACTGGAAAAGGTCAGTTTTCATTCCAATTCCAAAGAAAGGCAATGCCAATGAATTTTCAAACTACTGCACAGTTGCACTCATCTCACACGCTAGCAAAGAAATGCTCAAAATTTTCCAAGCCAGGCTTCAGCAATATGTGAACTGTGAACTTCCAGATGTTCAAGCTGGTTTTTAAAAAGTCAGAGGAACCAGAGATCAAATTGCCAACATTTGCTGGATCATAGAAAAAGCAAGAGAGTTCCAGAAAAACATCTATTTCTGCTTTATTGACTATACCAAAGCCTTTGACTGTGTGGATCACAATAAACTGTGGAAAATTCTGAGAGAGATGGGAATACCAGACCACCTGACCTACCACTTGAGAAATCTGTATGCAGATCAGGAAGCAACAGTCAGAACTGGACATGGAAAAAAAGACTGGTTACAAATAGGAAAAGGAGTACATAAAGGTTGCATATGTCACCCTGTTTATCTAAGTTATATGCAGAGTACATCATGAGAAATGCTGGGCTGGATGAAGCACAGCTGGAATCAAGACTGCTGGGAGAAATATCAATAACTTCAGCTATGCAGATGACACTACTCTTATGGCAGAAAGTGAAGAAGAACTAAAGAGCCTCTTGATGAAAGTGGAAGAGGAGAGTGAAAGAGTTGGCTTTAAGCTCAACATTTAGAAAATGAAGATCATAGCATCCAGTCCCATCACCTCATGGCAAATAGATAGAGAAACAAAGGAAACACTGGCTGACTTTATTTTGGGGGGCTCCAAAATCATTGCAAATTGTGACTGCAGCCATGAAATTAAAAGATGCTTATTCCTTGGAAAGAAAGTTATCACCAACCTAGACAGCATATTAAAAAGCAGAGACATTACTTTGCCACCAAAGGTCCATCTAATCAAGGCTATGGTTTTTCCAGTAGTCATGTATGGATGTGAGAGTTGAACTATAAAGAAAGCTGAAAACTGAAGAATTGATGCTTTTGAACTGTGGTATTGAAGACTCTTGAGAGTCCCTTGGACTGCAAGGAGATCCAACCAGTCCATCCTAAAGGAGACCAGTCCTGGGTGTTAATTGGAAGGACTGATGTTAAAGCTGAAACTCCAATACCTTGGCCACCAGATCCAAACAAAGAACTGACTCATTTGAAAAGACCCCAGTGCTGGGAAAGATTGACGGCAGGAGGAGAAGGGGATGAGAGAGGATGAGATGGTTGGATGGCATCACTGACTCAACGGACATGAGTTTGGGTGGACTCCAGGAGTTGGTGATCAACAGGGAGGCCTGGTGTGCTGCAGTCCATGAGGTTGCAGAGTTGGACATGGCTAAGTGACCATACTGAACTAAAACTCTTTTAAGATGTAACATGTTCTCCACATGTAATACTCAGACAGTACTACCTTCCTCACAGCATACTGTACAATATTATCCTGAATAAAAATGGGACATACTTGGGAATGGGACATAGTACTTGTTCCCCAATCTCTAATAGTCACAAACCATCAATGGAAAAATACAATCAGAAGACAGATAGTTAGACATTAGCAGCAAGGAAGTAACAGTGGCAAAAAGACAAGTGGGGAGCAATGAAGTTATACTCCAACCATCCAGAAACCCTCCTCTGATCTCACCCAGAATGGACAAAACTATGGTTGAGTGGTGAGCAACTTATCCTGATAAAGAGAAAGCACAGTATCATGAGGGAATGTCTCTGGGCTGCATATGATCAGACTAGACAGGTGTATAATCTTTGTGTGTGTGTGTGTGTATGTGTGTTTGTTGTATACTAAGTCACTTCAGTTTTGTCCACCTCTTTGCAACCCTATGAACCATAGTCAGCCAGGCTCCTCTGTCCATGGGATTCTCCAGGTAAGAATATTGGAGTGGATTTCCATGTCCTCCTCCAGGGGATTTTCCTGACCTAGGAATAGAACCGGAGTCTCTTATGTCTATTGCATTGGTTTGCAGGATATTTACCACCAGTGCCACCCACGTAACCTTGATAACCCAAACTCATTATACCATCATTATAACAAAATCTGCATCTGGTTTTTCCCTCTCCTCTCTTTCACAAAATCAGCTCACTCTCTTTCTGAGAGTGTAACTGTGCTTTAATAAACTTTGCTTTGAGCTTAAACCTGAAGTGGTAGTCTGCAATTCATTGCTTGCTATCACAAGGACCAAGATAGCTGGTCCAAGTCTTCCACTGACTTCCCTGGTGAAGTTATTTGACACAACACATGCCAAGCAGGTAACACAGGGACAGCAGAACTCTAAGGCTGTAGATCAAAGGATTAGGATTTGAAGAATGTTTATGAAATCTGGTTTTGCATATTTTACATTTTATTAAAATTCTTAACAGGAAAATAATAGAATATTGCAAAGGTGGGAAAAATTTAATTTCTTCATTTAATAAAACTTTTTCACTGGATTAATTATAAAATGAATTTTAAAAATTGAGGTTTTCTACCTTTAAGCTCATCAAGGGCTTCCCTGATAGCTCAGTTGGTAAAGAATCTGTCTGCAATGCAGGAGACTCTGGTTTGAATACTGGGTTGGGAAGATCCACTAAAGAAGGGATAGGCTACCCAGTCAGTATTCTTGGGCTTCCTTTGTGGTTCAGCTGGTAAAGAATCCACCTGCAATGCAGGAGACCTTGGTTTGATTCTTGGGTTGAGAAGATCCCCTGGAGAAGGTAAAGGCTACCCACTTCATTATTCTGTCCTGGAGAATTCCAAGGACTGTAGAGTAGACATGACTGAGCGACTTTCAGTCACACTAAGTTCATCAAAACTATGTCTTATTAATAAATATTAATGAAAGCTGCTAAATCATTGAGGATGGGATTGTTAATTTTTGCTAGTATAACTCCGGAAGAACATTAACACAATTCTAGATAACCAAACAAAATTCCTAAAACAGCATCAAAGCAGAGTTTCAAGGATCTCCAGGTGTAAACGGGGTTTGGTCCTTCCAACAGGATCAAAACTGGGTCGTTAACTAGTTGCTGAGGGTCTCTCAGTTCAGTTCAGTCACTCAGTCGTGTGCGACTCTTTGCGACCCGATGAATCGCGGAAAACCAGGCCTCCCTGTCCATCACCATCTCCCGGAGTTCACTCAGACTCACGTCCATCGAGTCAGCGATGCCATCCAGCCATCTCATCCTCTGTCGGCCCCTTCTTCTCCTGCTCCCAATCCTTGCCAGCATCAGAGGTTTTTCCAGTGAGTCAACTCTTCTCATGAGGTGGCCAAAGTACTGGAGTTTCAGCTTGAGCAACATTCCTTCCAAAGAAATCCCAGGGTTGAACTCCTTCAGAATGGACTAGTTGGATCTCCTTGCAGCCCAAGGGACTCTCAAGAGTCTTCTCCAACACCACAGTTCAAAAGCATCAATTCTTCGGTGCTCAGCCTTCTTCACAGTCCTACTCTCGCATCCATACATGACCGCAGGAAAAACCATAGCCTTAACTAGACGGACCTTAGTCGGCAAAGTAACGTCTCTGCTTTTGAATATACTGTCTAGGTTGGTCATATTTTTTCTTCCAAGAAGTAAGCGTCTTTTAATTTCATGGCTGCAGTCACCATCTGCAGTGATTTTGGAGCCCCCAAAAATAAAGTCTGACACTGTTTCCAATGTTTCCTTATCTATTTCCCATGCAGTGATGGGACCGGATGCCATGATCTTCATTTCTGAATGTTGAGCTTTAAGCCAACTTTTTCACTCTCCTCTTTCACTTTCATCAAGAGGTTTTTTAGCTCCTCTTCACTTTCTGCAATAAGGGTGGTGTCATCTGCATATCTGAGGTTATTGATATCTCTCCCAGCAGTCTTGATTCCAGCTTGAGATTCTTCCAGTCCAGCGTTTCTCATGATGTACTCTGCATATAAGTTAAATAAGCAGGGTGACAATATACAGCCTTGATGTACTCCTTTTCCTATTTGGAACCAGTCTGTTGTTCCATGTCCAGTTCTAACTGTTGCTTCCTGACCTGCATACAGATTTCTCAAGAGGCAGGTTAGGTGGTCTGGTATTCCCATCTCTCTCAGAATTTTCCACAGTTGATTGTGATCCACACGTCAAAGGCTTTGGCATAGTCAAGAAAGCAGAACTGTATGTTTTTCTGGAACTCTCCTGCTTTTTCCATGATCCAGCGGATGTTGGCAATTTGATCTCTGGTTCCTCTACCTTTTCTAAAACCAGCTTGAACATCAGGGATTTCACGGTTCTCGTATTGCTGAAGCCTGGCTTGGGGAATTTTGAGCATTACTTTACTAGCATGTGAGATGAGTGCAATTGTGCGGTAGTTTGAGCATTCTTTTGCATTGCCTTTCTTTGGGATTGGAATGAAAACTGACCTTTTCCAGTCCTGTGGCCACTGCTGAGCTTTCCAATTTTGTAGGCATATTGAATGCAACACTTTCATAGCATCATCTTTCAGGATTTGAAATAGCTCAACTGGAATTCCATCACCTCCACTAGCTTGTTTGTAGTGATGCTTTCTAAGGCCCACTTGACTTCACATTCCAAGATGTCTGGCTCTAGATTAGTGATCACATCATCATGATTATCTGGGTCGTGAAGATCTTTTTGGTACAGTTCTTCCATGTATTCTTGCCACCTCTTCTTAATATCTTCTGCTTCTGTTAGGTCCATACCATTTCTGTCCTTTATTGAGCCCATCTTTGCATGAAATATTCCCTTGGTATCTCTAGTTTTCTTGAAAAGATCTCTAGTCTTTCCCATTCTGTAGCTTTGCTCTATTTGCATTGATCACTGAAGAAGGCTTTCTTATCTCTTCTTGCTATTCTTTGTAACTCTGCATTCAGATGCTTATATCTTTCCTTTTCTCCTTTGCTTTTCGCCTCTCTTCTTTTCACAGCTATTTGTAAGGCCTCCCCAGAAAGCCATTTTGCTTTTTTTGCATTTCTTTTCCATGGGGATTATCTTGATCCCTGTCTCCTGTACAATGTCACGAACCTCATTCCATAGTTCATCAGGCACTCTATCTATCAGATCCAGGCCCTTCAATCTATTTCTCACTTCCACTGTATAATCATAAGTGATTTGATTTAGGTCATACCTGAATGGTCTAGCAGTTTTCCCTACTTTCTTCAAATTGAGTCTGAATTTGACAATAAGGAGTTCATGATCTGAGCCACAGTCAGCTCCTTGTCTTGGTTTTTTGACTATATGCAGCTTCTCCATCTTTGGCTGCAAAGAATATAATCAATCTGATTTCAGTGTTGACCATCCGGTGATGTCCATGTGTAGAGTCTTCTCTTGTGTTGTTGGAAGAGGGTGTTTGCTATGACCAGTGTATTTTCTTAGCAAAACTCTATTATTCTTTGCCCTGCTTCATTCCTCATTCCAGGGCCAAATTTGCCTGTTACTCCAGGTGTTTCTTGACTTCCTACTTTTGCATTCCAGTCCCCTATAATGAAAAGGACATCTTTTTTGGGTGTTAGTTCTAAAAGGTCTTGTAGGTCTTCATAAAGCCGTTCAACTTCAGTTTTTTCAGTGTTACTGTTTGGGGCATAGACTTGGATTACTGTGATATTGAATGGTTTGCCTTGGAGACAAACAGAGATCATTCTGTCACTTTTGAGATTGCATCCAAGTACTGCATTTTGGACTCTTTTGTTGACCATGATGGCTACTCCATTTCTTCTGAGGGATCCCTTCCCGCAGTAGTAGATGTTATGGTCATCTGAGTTAAATTCACCCATTCCAGTCCATTTTAGTTTGCTGATTCCTAGAATGTCGACATTCACCCTTGCCATCTCTTGTTTGACCACTTCCAATTTACCTTGATTCATGGACCTGACATTCCAGGTTCCTATGCAATATTGTTCTTTACAGCATCGGATCTTGCTTCTATCACCAGTCACATCCACAACTGGGTATTGTTTTTGCTTTGGCTCCATCCCTTCATTCTTTCTGAAGTTATTTCTCCACTGATCTCCAGTAACATATTGGGCACCTAATGACCTGGGGAGTTCCTCTTTTGGTATCCTATCATTTTACCTTTTCCTACTGTTCATGGGGTTCTCAAGGCAAGAATACTGAAGTGGCTTGCCATTCCCTTCTCCAGTGGACCACATTCTGTCAGGCCTCTCCACCATGACCCTCCCGTCTTGGGTTGCCCCGCAGGCATGGCTTGGTTTCATTGAGTTAGACAAGGCTGTGGTCCTAGTGTGATTAGATTGACTGAGGGTCTCTAGCTTTATGGAAAGAAATGTTATAAAAAACAGGATGGAGTTATAGCCTTACACTGAACTATTAACATTTTCCAGTGAGAAATGGAATATTTTCTGCCATATCAGTTAAACAACAGATGTCACAAACATTAGAGATTGCAGCCACCACCAATGGTGAGCTGGTGAGCACTGAAGGAACCAGGAAGGGAAAGAATGCTTGCCATCTAGCAGCCATCAAACTGCAGGTACTCCCTAAGGTGAGCCCTGAGGAAAATCAGCATATAAAAACACAGGATACTGATCCCAGATAGCTGAAGTGCATATGAAAGGAATTTCAGTGAGCCCAGACTCTTTAATTAACAATAATCTTTTGATGCCCTAACTACCTGCTCTTTGTTGCAGAACTTCCATATAACCTGACTCCCCACCTTGTCTCCTTGAAGCAGTTTTCTCAGAATTACTTGAGATTCTGTCTCCTGGGCCTGAAGTCCTAAAAATTCCCACCAGCAATAACTTTCAAATTTTACATTTTACATATTTTTTTAAGTCAACACTGGTATGTTCACTTGTAAGCAGCTTTAAGTTATTAAATATTAAGGAATTTTGGGAAAGCTTTTTGAAAAGCTAGGATCAATAAAACACTATAAAAACATTCTCAATGAGGGCCAATCCACTTCCTATATTCTGATTCACTTACAGCATTTCTTACAGACTTGTTATGTAGTGAGCAAAGTTAGCAAAGCCGTCATCTGCCCTTGAAAAAATTTTAACCTTCCCTATCTCTCCAAACATAAAACAAAATCGAGATAGAAATACATTCCAAATATTACAAAACATAATTTTAAATAGATTTATTAATAGAAGAAAAACAAAGACAATGCTTAAAAATATGCAAAATCCCTTTATGACACTTTTTAAAAACTTAATAAAAATATGAGATACAAATAATCTTAAATCTGGAAAAGAAATTAGCAAAGCTAATTGCACACTTATTCACTTTTATACAGCTTTTTACTGTTTCATTTCCTATGTTGCTTTTCATCCAATGTATACAAATCTCACCCATCTTTGCTTTCTCTACGACAGCACTGTATTTTATCTGTGAACACTATAAGAGTTTTTTTGGTTTGCTTAAAGATGTGTTTCCAGAGCTAAATATTTTATCTGTAGACTCTTAAAATAAGAAGGTGTTGCCAATTATTATTGTCATGAACTATCTGGCAGTCTAGGTAAGAGAAAAACCTGGCTCTCTGTGTAATGACCACACATGACATATTAAATAAGAAGGTGGGGATATGAAGAGCTCCTTCTTGAGTATCTATCTTTTTGCACAGGTAGAAAAATTTCCCAGAAGTCATATGATTTAGGAATTTTGAGATACTAATATTGGTATCCTATAAGTTTACCAAAAAAAAAAAAAAAAAAAACTGATCTCACAGTGAATAAGACGTGCTTTTTTATTAAGTATAACACACTTGATATCTGTTTTTACCACTCAGAGAGTTGTACCTAGAAAAGCCCATCACAAATAAATATGCTATCTTATGTAGCATATTTTAAGAGTGAGTGAAGCTAAGAGAAATATCATTTTCAGATTTTACTGAAACATACTTTAATATGTAATATAAAACATATCACTAATGGAATCTTCATGATATGGTATTTTGTGTGTAATTGTCTATAAATAACATGTCCTCATAGGATAGATGCTACACCATCTGCAAAATCCAGCTGTCATGCTTTCTTCACATCCTGAGTTAAATTGCTTACATTTTTTTAAGTGTTTTTACTCTATCAATGCAAACATATAATGACAAAATACAAAATCTCTTCAATTCATCATGTGTTTAATTAGCTGTGCTGTACAGAAAGACTAGGTGCTTAGCAACCCCAGTGACTAGCTAACAGTCGCAGTAGCAAAATCTCTTTGTCTCTTTGTGTCATACATTCTACATATAAAATGATAGGTGATGGGCTGGTTATTTCCTAGAGATAAGCTGTTCAACATAGTGGTTGTTTTTCACATATGGTTCTTGAACATTTGAAATGTGCTAGTGCAAATTGGAATGTATTGTAAGTCTTGTACACAAGACTTCAAAGACAGTACAAACTACGGAGGCAAAATATTTCAGTAATAATTTTATACTGATTATCATTTGAAATTACAATATTTTGTATGCTTATATAAATAGAATGTAAAAATTATTTTACCTACTTTGTTTACTCTTTTAATGGATCAGCTTGAGGATACAATGAAAGGACATTTATTCAGATACACTCCCTTAATTCTTTTCAGCCTGAGTTATTTGGCATCAAAACGGAGGACATCAATAGGAATGTATTATCCAATTTATCTTTTCCTCTTTAAGGGTTAGAGGTTGGTCATTACTTGTTGACTCCCCCAGCTTATCTATAGACGGTCCTTTTTTCTGAATAATAAAATGACTAAGCACACACAAAATGTCTCCACCAGTGTGGATGCCACTCAGTCCTGCTTACCTCCAGGATTCTCTGTACTTCCTTTCATTTCTGTCAGTGTACTTACAACTCATTTGGGCAAGATCCTTCTCCACACCCAGCTCTTAATAGAAATGGCAGGATCCTACTATTTGTCTGCACTGAGGTCTCCCTTGAACTCAAATAACCCTGGATTTACAACTACATACATCCATCCCTCAGAAGTCGGGTACTCTGGAGAGCACCAAATTCCATCTTCTGCACTGAATTCAAAGCAAAAGTCTATACTTGATCATTTGTTTGCTTTCTAATTCTGAAGTACTAGAACTGATACTTCAATATTTATCTCAAAATGAAAGAATTCCAAAAATGTATGTTTTCTATTTTGCATTTACTCACTTTTATGAGAGTTTATTTGCATAAATTTGAGATATAATTTTCAGAGTTTTTAAAATCATATATTTTGACCTAAATGTTGAGCATATGGCATGTAAATTCTTTTGGGAGATTGACTTGATTTCTTTAATTCTCATTTTACCATGTTATCCCTGGAGTTATAATACTACCAATTCCTAACAGAAAAAGAAACACATCACTGTGTTGTAACTAGGCAAAATCAATGCTGCCACTCTGGGTTTCTGAAAACTTGAAAAAGCAAAGCACAAAGATTTATAAATGTTATCTTCTTCAATGGTGATGTGCTCTAACTCTTTCATATTACACTGTAAAGCATTTTGGCATTTTACCCAAATCTTGTAAGACTGAAAGGAGAAGTGTGCTAAAAATTTCCTTCATAAGAGGAGGTGTAAAGGACAAACAAAATCAATGCTTCACAAGCTCATTCAATTTGTCCATCCCCTTTTAATGAAAACACTAGCAATTAATAGGAAAGTAAACAATATTGCGACAAACTGTCAGTTCACAATATATTACATCAATGAGGAAAATCCCAAAAGTATAGAAAGCAAAAGGACTTAGCAAACTTCAATGGGTTTACTTTCAGAACTTCAGTGCTATATATCAACTATACTTCAATTTGAAAAAAAAAAAAAAAACTTCAGACAGTCAGATGGGAACTGAGAATATCTACACCATGTAAAGAAATAGAAAAGGAAAGGGATTTACAGCCACAGAGAATCAAAGTTAAAAATGACACATATTTAACAAATAGAGAATACTTAAAACAATAAAGGGGGCAACTAATATAATTAACATTATAAAACATTCAATAAACTATCTTTTGAAAAAGCTAAAGGGTTACATAAATAAGGCATTGATGTCATGTGCAATAGGACACTTTTAGATAAACCTATATAATAAAATGATTATTGTTATAATCATAGCTGATGTTTACAAAGTCTATATGAAGTGTTACTTTTTTTATATAGTATCCAGGTTATTTCTCAGAAACTAAAATATTTTTCCCATTTTGTAGAAAAGGAATCTTAGACATATTGAAGTTAAATAACTTGTCCAAGGCCACTCAACTAATAATTGACAGAATCAGAATTTAAACTTAGGAAGTCAGACTCCAGAAATCAAACTCTTCAGTATCAGACACATTGATAAATTTTAATAACTTAAAACATACTTTAAAAGATAAAGTATCAAGAAAGTAATGTCTGGAGGATTAGACTCAGTATTTTAGAGAAAGCCACACTCTTAGAAAGGATCTGCTACAATCACAGATTTCATATATTAGCACACTTTCTCAAGGAAGTTAATGATTTAGATCAAAGGTCATTTTTATTTGGGAAGTTTTGGCCAAAGTTCAGAGCATCCTCTCATCCTTAAAAGAATCTTAAATTAAGCATTAAAATTCAATAAAGTAGTAACTGAACGACTATATATAGTCATTAAATATAAACACATATAACTGAAAGACTCAGATATCAATTGGATAATAGGCGACAAGTTTATTTATTTCTTTCCTTTTTCTTACAATGAGGCTTCATTGCACAAAATTAGATTGATAGCAAATTGTTAGTCTCTTAATCATGTCCGATTCTTTGTAACCCCATGGACTGCAGCCTGCCAGGCTCCTCTGTTCACAGAGATTTAAAAAAAAAAAAAAAAAAACAAGCTTCTAAGTTTGTTGTTATTAAACAAGAAGAACAATAAAAATGACTTATTTTCTGTATACAGTAATATATTATCTATTATATAAATACATATATTAATATAATGAGTATCTGTGAACTCACCACCCCAGCAAAGATGTCTGAAAGTAAATAACCATCCCCACAAGTTTCTTCCTTCTCCTACATCTGCCTCCTCTTTAGTAGTCTAGTTTTTTTTTTTTAATTATATCTTATGTCTTTAAATTTTTGTCAGATATACATGTGTGTCTAAATAAAAGAACAAATTGTTCTTTTAGGTGGAGGTGGAGTGCATCTCTCTTCGGGATAAATCAGGAATACACCTTCAGACACAGAAGTGCACACAGAACACCAGCTGAGAGTGGACAGGAGTACCTGACCAGTGGAAAAGAATATATCAGTTCAGTTCAGTTCAGTTCCATCATGTCGCTCTGTCCAGTCCATGATGTCTAGCCGCTCCGTCATGTCTGACTCTTTGCAACCCCATGAATCGCAGCATGCCAGGCCTCCCTGTTCATCACCATCTCCCGGAGTTCACTCAGACTCTCATCCATCGAGTCCGTGATGCCATCCAGCCATGTCATCCTCAGTTGTCCCCTTCTCCACCTGCCCCCAATCCCTCCCAGCATCAGAGACTTTTCCAATGAGTCAACTCTTTGCATGAGGTGGCCAAAGGACTGGAGTTTCAGCTTTAGCATCATCCCTTCCAAAGAAATCCCAGGGCTGATCTCCTTCAGAATGGATTGGTTGGATCTCCTTCCAGTCCAAGGGACTCTCAAGAATCTTCTCCAACACCACAGTTCAAAAGCATCAATTCTTCAGTGCTTAGCCTTCTTCACAGTCCAACTCTCTCATCCATACATGACCACAGGAAAAACCATAGCCTTGACTAGACGGACCTTAGTCAGCAAAGTAATGTCTCTGCTTTTTATTATGCTATCTAGGCTGGTCATAACTTTTCTTCCAAGGAGTAAGCGTCTTTTAATTTCATGGCTGCAATCACCACACAAAACTCAGTAGGACAAAGGAACTAGGAGGGAAAATGGGAGTACTGGACCTGCCCTCAGCAGGTGGGGGAACTGAAGTGGGGGTCTGATCCCCACAGCAGGGCAATTGTCTGAGTGCAGAGAAACACTTAAGCCTGAGAGTAGAACAGCTGATCTGTGGCAGCCTAAATGGAATGAGAATCAGAGAGTCCTTGCCTCAGCCATACATACTCTGTACAGGAACACTGGTCTCCTGGAAGGTGCAGCAGCTAGGAGCTGGAGTTTAGGGATTGTGGAGCAAACCCAGGGCCAGGGCTGCTGTTGATTCTGGAGAGACTGACTGAGGGGATGTTGGGTGGGGGGGTTCGTGGGGGAAATGCTGGTGGAAGAAAGCCAGGCAGCCATAGAAGCAAGGCAATACTGCTGAGTCAGGTGTATGGAGTGGAATCATCACTATAGCCTCTCTCTCCCCACACACCAGCATGGACAGCTGAAGAATAGAGAGGTTGGCCCATCAAATGCTTAATGCACCGAACTACAGAGTAGGACCCCACCCAGGGTGCCCTTTAAGTGCCTGACACACCAATCTACAGAGTAGGACCCCAGCTCGGGGGTGGGGGCATGGGGGGATGGGGTGGGGGCATGGGGGGGGTGGGGGTGGGGGTGGTTGGGCCCTCTATGCGCCTGACACGCTTAACAACAGACAAGGACTCCAGGCAAGGGAGCCCTCTAAGTGCCTGAATGGGTGGAGCTATGGAGAAAGACTGGCCAAAGAGGCCTTCTGATCACCAGCTACGAGAAACTTGAGAAAAGACTCTGATAGGGCCATAACTCCTGCAGCAGAGGCAGTCTATGTCCCTGCACACCAGGGTCCCCACAAGTCAAGCAGCTGTGCCACCTTCATGCTCAACTCTCAGTGGGGTAGAGCTGCCACAGGCAAAAAAGTCTTGCCTCTATGCATGCAGGGTCTCTTCAGTCATGTCCAACTCTTTTTGACTCTGTAGACTGTGGCCTGCCAGGCTTCTCTGTCAGGGAGGGGCTTCTCCAGGCAAGAATACAGGAGCATATTGGCCAACAGTTGTTGCCATACCCTTCTAGAGCACTATATTTCCTGCTGCCATAGCCAACACCTCCCCTGAGTGCCTGGTGCTGCCAGAACCCCTGTGACCCAAGCGGCTGCACCACCTCCACACCTGGCCCTCACATGGGCAAACCCAAGCCCTCCAGGGCAGCTGCAGGAGCTAAACCCCAGTGGACGACCCACATGTAGAGGTGGAGATAAAACCATAATTGAAATCCAGGGGCAGTGTGGCTAAGAAAGAAGACCCAAAACCTTCCCACCAGCTGTACAAGCTGCAGATTAAATCCACACGATCAACTAAGCAGACTCCGATTCAATGGACTATATAAAAGGTCATTGAGAGCTCCCACAAAAGAAAATGCACTAACCCTGATAGCTGTGGACATTGGAGGCAAGAACACATAGAAGTAGGACCAGATTAGAATCTGAGCTACCTCCACAGCAGGTCCAGAGATCAGCACAGTGTTGGAGAGCATCCTAGGGAGGTGAGGTGAACTGTGCCTCCCAGTGAGAGAAAGGATTCTGACAGCAGTGACTCAATAAAAACATTTATTATTCTTATTTTTTGACTTGTTCTGTAGATTCGTTTGGATTATTTTTTCTTTTCCATTTCCCCCTCTTTTCCAGTTGTTGACTTTATTGGCAAAAGAAATCCAATTAAGCTTCTGAGCTTTTCTATTTTTCTTTCAGTCAAATTTTTTATTGTCATAAACCTCTGCCTCTACATTGGGCTTTTGCACTTCTGTGGAGTTTTCTTTTTTTTTTCCTTTTTTATGTCTTCTTCCATTTTTTTCTTTTCTCTTTTTATAAGTTTAATTTTTAACCCATTATTTTTTTTCTATACTTAGTACTTTATTTGCCTTTCCTACTGTTCTTTCCTCCTTGCAGTTAATCTTTAATGTATATAAATCTTCTTCACCTCCCTCTATTTAACTCTGCTTATCTATTCTTTCTTTCTTTTCTTTCTTTCCTTTTCTCTCAACATATGTGTTAGTTTTATTTTTATTTATTTGCTGTATTCCCCAGTTGGCACCTTGCTTTAGTTTTGCTTTCCAGTTTGTGCTTAAGTTAGCTTTGTTTAAATGGTAAACATAATTTTTGATAACCTTTATTCACCAGGTCAATCTACTGTACTTTATTTTTGTTGGACTGTTTTCACTTTGCTCATGGGTGTATATGTATACGCATATATTCTTTAATTTTAATTATTATTTGCCTGATTTTGTAACTGCCATTTGTCTGGGGTTCATCTTTCGTTTCTCATTTTTGGATATCTGTTCTAATCTCAAATAATGCCATAACAAACCACTTGTGGATTCTTCCCTCCTGACAAGAGATCACGCCCTGAGTCTTTGGAGAAGGAGCGCTGACTCCAAGACCATAGACTACCAGAGAAATAACCCTAAGGAGTACCAAATAATGAGAACTCACACAAAGGAAACCACCTGAATACAAGACCCTGCATCACCCAACCACCAGTAGCACCCTGTGCAGGATGTCTCATCTAAACAACAAACAAAACAAAAATACCAACCCAATCATCAGCAGACAGGATTACCACCTCACTCAGCCTTGCCCATCAGAGGAAAAACAAACAAACAAACAAACAAAAACTTCAGCACAAATCTCACCCTGTACATCACAAAGCTCACACAAACCACTGAACCAATCTTAGCAGGGCAGAAACCAAAAGGAAGAGAGAATTCAATCTTCTTCAAGGAAAGAATTCAACTTTCCCTGAAGCTTGGGAAAGGAGAACTCAAACATAGTAACTTAAAATAATGAAAAGGCAAAGAAATACTACACAGATGAAGGAAAAAACTAGACACATAGAAGTCCAAATAAATGAGAGGAAATAGGCAAACTACCTGAAAAATAATTCAGAATAATGGTAGTAAAAATGATCAAGAAATTTGAAAACAAAATGGAGAAAATGCAAGAATGAATTAATGAAGACCTGGAGGATTAAAGGATAAACATGCAGAGACAAACAACACAATTACTGAAGTTAAAAATACTCTAGAAGGAATCAATAGCAGAATATCTGAAGCAGAAGAAACATATCAGTGATCTGGAAGATAAAATGGTGGAAATAACTTCTGAAGAGCAGAATAAAACAAAAGGAATAAAAAGAGCTGAGCATAGTCTTAGAGACCTCTGAGACCATACAAAATCCACCAATATTTGAATTATAGGGTTCCCAGAAGAAGATAAAAAGAAAGCGTATGAGAAAATTTTTGAAGAGATTATAGTTAAAAATTTCTCCAACAAAAGGAATAGTCAATGAAGCCCAAGAGGCACAAAGAGTGCTGCGAAGGATAAACCCAAGGAGAAACATGCCAAGATACATACTTCAAACTAACAAAGACTAAACACAACGAAAGAATATTAAAAGCAGCAAGGGAGAAGCAACAAGTAACATACAAGGGAAACCCCATACACTTAACAGCTTATCTTTCAGCAGAAACTCTGCAGACCAGAAGAGAATGGCAGGATATATTTAAAATAATGAAAGGGAAAAATCTACAACCAAGATTACTGTACCTGACAAGGATCTCATTCAAAATTGATGGAGAAATAAAAAGGTTTTCAGACAAGCAAAAGTTAAGAGAATTCAGTACCATCAAACCAGTTTTACAACAAATGTTAAAGGGACTTATATAGTCAAGAAATAGAAGAGAAGAAAAATAATCTACAAAATCAACCCCAAGCAATTAAGAAAATGGCAATAGGAACATGTATATCAATAATTACTTTAAATGTCAAGGCTATGATTTTTCCAGTGGTCATGTATGGATGTGAGAGTTGGACTGTGAAGAAAGCTGAGCATGAAAGAATTGATGCTTTTGAACTGTGGTGTTGGAGAAGACTCTTGAGAGTCCCTTGGACTGCAAGGAGATCCAACCAGTCCATTCTGAAGGAGATCAACCCTGGGATTTCTTTGGAGGGAATGATGCTAAAGCTGAAACTCCAGTACTTTAGCCACCTCATGCGAAGAGTTGATTCATTGGAAGACTCTGATGCTGGGAGGGATTGGGGGCAGAAGGAGAAGGGGACGACAGAGGATGAGATGGCTGGATGGCATCACTGACTCAACGGACATGAATCTGAGTGAACTCCGGGAGATGGTGATGGACAGGGAGGCCTGTCATGCTGTGATTCATGGGGTCACAAAGAGTCGAACACGACTGAGCGACTGAAATGAACTGAACTGAACTTTAAATGTAAATAGATTAAATGCTCCAACCGAAAGATACAGAGTGGCTGAATGGATACAAAAACAAGACCCATATATATGTTATCTACAAGAAACCCACTTCAGACCTCAAGACACATATAGACTGAACACGAGAAGATGGAAAAATATATTCCATGCAAATGGGAAGGAAAAGAAAGCTAGGGTAGTAATCCTCACATCAGACAAAATAGATCTTAAAATAAAGAAGATTACAAGACATAAGGAAGGACATTACATAATGATCAGGGGATCAATCCAAGAGGAAAACATAACAATTATAAATACCTATGCACCCACCATAGGAGCACCTCAATACATAAGATAAACACTAACAGACATAAAAGGAGAAATTGACAGTAACACAATAATAGTAGGAGACTTTAACACCCCACTCACACCAATGGACAGATCATCAAAACAGAAAATTACTAAGGAAACACGTCTTAAATAATACATTTGATGAGATGGATCTCATTGACCTCTTCAGGACATTCCATCCAAATGCAGAAGAATACACCTTCTTCTCAAGTGCACATGGAACATTCTCCAAGATAGACCTCATCTTGGGTCACATTTCAAACCTAGTAAATATAAGAAAATTGAAATATCAAACATCTTCTCTGAGCACAATGCTATGCGATTAGGTATCAATTACAGGAAAAAAAAAACTGTAAGACACACAGACACATGGAGATTAAACAACGTGTTTCTAAATAACCAACAGGTTACTAAAAAAAACAAAAGTGAAATCAAAAAGTTTCTAGAAACAAATGACAATAAAAACAGGACAATTCAAAACCTATGGGATGCAGCAAAAGCAGTTCTAAGAGGGAAGTTTATAGCAATACAATCCTACCTCAAGAAACAAGGAAAACATCGAACAGATGACGTAACTTTACACCTAAAACAACTGGAGAAAGAAGAACCAAATAACCCTAAAATTAGTAGAAGGAGATAAATCATAAAGATCTGAGCAGAAATAAATGAAAAAGAAATGAAAGAAACAATAGAAAAGATTAATAAAACTAAAAGCTGGTTCTTTGAGAAGATAAACAAAATTAACATACCTTTAGCCAGACTCATCAAGAAAAAAAGAAAGAATCAAATCAACAAAATTAGAAATGAAAAAGGAGAGGTTACAACAGATGATGCAGAAATGCAAAGGAGTATAAGAGACTGTTATGAACAACTATATGCCAATAAAATAGATAATCTGGAAGAAATGGACAGACTCTTAGAAAAGTACAATCTTCCAAGAATAAACCAGGAAGAAATCAAAATTATGAACAATCCAGTTACAAGCACTGATATTGAGGCTGTGATCAAAAATCTCCCCTAAAAACAAAATCCCGGGATCAGATGGCTTCAGAGGAGAAGTCTATCAAACATTTAGAGAAGAGCTAATGCCTATCCTTCTAAAACTCCTTCCAAAAATTGCAGAGGAAGAAGCACTTTTAAACTCATTCTACGAGGCCACCATCATCCTGATACCAAAATCAGACAAAGACAACACAAAAAAAGAAAACAACAGGCCAATATCACTGATGAACATAGATGCAGAAATTCTCAACAAAATTTAAGCAAACAGAATTCAGAAACACTTCAAAAATCTCAAACACCGTGATCAAGTTGGGTTTTTTCCTAGAATGCAAGGATTCTTCAATATATGCAAATCAATCAATGTGATACGCCATATTAACAAACTGAAAGATAAAAGCCATATGATAATCTCAACAGATGCAGAAAAACCCTTTGACAAAACTTTGCACCCATTTGTGATTAAAACTCTTCAAAAATTGGGCATAGAAGGAACCTACCTCAACATAGTAAAGGCATATATGATAAGCCTACAGCAAACATTATTCTCCATAGGGAAAAACTGAAAGCATCCCCCCTTAGATCAGGAACAAGACAAGGGTGTCCACTTTCACCATTATTATTCAACATAGTTTTGGAAGTCCTAGCTACAGCAATCAGAGAAGAAAATGAAATAAAAGAAATCCAGGTTGGAAAAGAAGTAAAGCTCTCACTGTTTACAGATGACATGATACTGTACATAGAAAACCCTAAAGATAATATCAGAAAATTACTAGAGCTAATCAGTGAATTTAGCAAAGTTGCAGGATACAAAATCAATACACAGAAATCACTTGCATTTCTATACACTAACAATGAAAAATCAGAAAGAGAAATTAAGGAAGCAGTCCCATTCACCATTGCAATAAAAAGAATTATGTATCTCATAATAAACCTACCTAAGGAGACAAAAGAGCTGTTTACAGAAAATTATAAGACATTAATGAAAGAAATAAAAGATGACATAAACAGATGGAGAGATAGCCCATATTCCTGGATAGGAAGAATCAATATTGTGAAAATTACTGTGCTACCAAATGCAATCTACAGATTCAATGTGATCCCTATCAAATAACCATTGGCATTTTTCACAGAACTAGAACAAAAAATTTCATGATTCATATGGAAACACAAAAGGCCCCAAATAGCCAAAGCAGTTTTGAGAAAGAAGAATGGAGCTGGAGGGATCAACCTTCCTGACATCAGATTATACTACAAAGCTATAGTCATGAAGACAGTATGTTACTGGCACAAAAACAGAAATATAGACCAGTGCAACAAGATAGAAAGCACAGAAATAAACCCATACACTATGGGTACCTTATTTTTGACAAAGGAGGCAAGAATAAAAAATGGGGCAAAGACAGCCTTTACAATAAATGGTGCTGGCTGCTTACAATAGCTAGGACATGAAAGCAACCTAGGTGTCCATCGGCAGCTGAATGGATAAGAAAGCCGTGGTGCATATACACAGTGGAATATTACTCAACTATTAAAAATAATGCATTTGAATCAGTTCTAATGAGGTGGATGAAACTGGCGCCTATTATACATAGTGAAGTAAGTCAGAAAGAAAAACACCAATACAGTATAATAACACATAAATATGGAATTTAGAAAGATGATAATGATGACCCTATATGAGAGACAGTGAGAGAGACACAGATGTAAAGAACAGACTCTTGGACTCTGTGAGAGAAGGCAAGGGTGGGATGATTTGAGAGAATAGCACTGAAACATGCATATTACCATACATGAAACAGATTGCCAGTTCAGGTTTGATGCATATGACAGGGCACTAAAGGCCAACCTTAGCACTGGGACAACCCTGAGGGATAGGATGGGGAGGGAAGTGGCTGGGGGGTTCAGAATGGGAGACCCATGTATACCCATGGCTGATTCGTGTGAATTATGGCCAAAACCACTACAATATTGTAAAGTAATTAGCCTCCAACTAAAATAAATAAATTAATTTACAAAAATAAAATAAAATAAATGGTGCTGGGAAAACTGGACAAATATATGTAAAAGAATGAAGTTAGAACACTTCCTAACACCATACACAAAGATAAACTCAAAATGGATTCAAGACCTAAACATAAGACCAGAAACTATAAAACTCAGAGGAAAACATAGGCAGAACACTCAAGGACATAAATCAAAGCAAGATCCTCTATGACCCACCTCCTAGAGCAATGGAAATACAAAGAAAATTAAACAACTGGGACCTGATTAAACTTAACAGCTTTTGCACAGAAAAAGAAACTACAAACAAGGTGAAAAGACAACTCTCAAAATGGGAGAAAATAATAGTAAATGAAACAACTGACAAAGGATTAATTTCGAAAATATACAAGCAGCTCATACAACTCAATACCAGAAAAACAACCCGATCCAAAAATAGAAAAAAGACCTAAACAGACATTTTTCCAAAAAGACATACAGATGGCTAATAAACACATGAAAAGAAGCTCAACATCACTCATTATTAGAGAAATGCAAATCAAAACTACAATGAGATATCACTTCACACCAGTGAGAATGGCCCTCACCAAAAAGTTTATAAACAATAAATGCTGCAGAGTGTGTGGAGAAAACTGAATGCCCTTAAATTGTTGGCAGGAATGTAAATTGATACAGCCACTATGGAAGATGATATGGAGATTCCTTAAACAACTAGAAATAAAACCACCATATGACCCAGCGATCCCACTTCTAGGCATATACCCTGAGGAAACCAAAATTTAAAGAGACACATGTATCCCATTGTTCATTGCAGCACTATTTATAATAGCTATGACATGCAAGCAACCTAGATGTCCATCAACAGATGAATGGATAAAGACGAGTGGCACATATACACAATGGAATATTACTCAGCCATTAAAAGGAATGCATTTGAATCAGTTCTAATGAGGTGGATGAACCTAGAACCTATTATACAGAGTGAAGTGAGTCAGGAAGAGAAAGATAAACACCATATTCTAACACATATATACAGACTCTAGAAAAATGGTACTGAATAATTTATTTACAGGGCAACAGTGGAGAAAACAGACACAGAAAATAGATATATGGACATTCAGAAAGGGAAGGAGAGGGTGAGATGTATGGAAAGAGCAACATGGAAACTTTTATTACCATATGTAAAACAGATAGCCAATGAGAATTTTCTGCATGGCTCAGGAAACTCAAACTGGAGCTCTGTATCAACCTAGAGGGGTGGGAAGGGAAGGGAGATAGGAGGGAGTTTTGAAAAGGAGGGGATATATGTATACCTATGGCTGAGTCATGTTGAGGTTTGACAGAAAGCAGCAAAATTCTGTAAGGCAATTATCCTTCAATAATTTTTTTTTTTTTTTTTAAAGCAGAGACATTACTGTGCTAACAAAGGTCCCTGTAGTCAAAGATACGGTTTTCCCATTAGTCATGTAGGGATGTGAGAGTTGGACCATAAAAAAGGCTGAGCGCCAAAGAATTGATGCTTTTGAAGTGTGGTGTTGGAGAAGACTCTTGAGAGGTCCTTGGACTGCAAGGAGATCAAGCGAGTCAATCCTTAATGAAATGAACCCTGAATATTCATAGGAGGGACTGATGCTGAAGCTCCAATACTTTGACCACCTGTTGTGAAGAGCCTACTGATTAGGAAAGACCCTGATGCTGGGAAAGATTGAAGGCAGGAGGAGCAGGGGGCGACAGAAGATGAGATGGTTGAATGGCAGCACCGAATCAATGGACACAAGTTTGAACAGGCTCCAGGAGATGGTGAAGGACAGGGAGGGCTGGCGTCCTGCTATCCATGGGGTTTCAAAGAGTCGGACATGACTGTGTGACTGAAACACAACACACTGCTTCCTCCTTAATCAATTTATATAATCCAAGATAAATTTTTTGCTGTTATGATTAAACAACATTAATGTCCTTTTGGCTCTTATTTCTATAATATTCAAATTTGCACTGTAATAGGGTTTTCTCTAAAAATAAAATGGCACCAATAAGAGCACAAAGATTGGCTTCTTCTTTTTTTTTTTTTTTTCCATTTTAAAATTTTATTTATTTTTTTTTAATTTATTTTTTTATTTTTTAAATTTTAAAATCTTTAATTCTTACATGCGTTCCCAAACATGAACCCCCCTCCCACCTCCCTCCCCATAACATCTCTCTGGGTCATCCCCATGCACCAGCTCCAAGCATGCTGTATCCTGCATCAGACATAGACTGGCGATTCAATTCTTACATGATAGTATACATGTTAGAATGTCATTCTCCCAAATCATCCCACCCTCTCCCTCCCTCTGAGTCCAAAAGTCCATTATACACATCCGTGCCTCTTTCCCTGTCTTGCATACAGGGTCGTCATTGCCATCTTCCTAAATTCCATATATATGTGTTAGTATACTGTATTGGTGTTTTTCTTTCTGGCTTACTTCACTCTGTATAATCGGCTCCAGTTTCATCCATCTCATCAGAACTGATTCAAATGAATTCTTTTTTACGGCTGAGTAATACTCCATTGTGTATATGTACCACAGCTTTCTTATCCACTCATCTGCTGATGGACATCTAGGTTGTTTCCATGTCCTAGCTATTATAAACAGTGCTGCGATGAACATTGGGGTACATGTGTCTCTTTCAATTCTGGTTTCCTCGGTGTGTATGCCCAGAAGTGGGATTGCTGGGTCATAAGGTAGTTCTATTTGCAATTTTTTAAGGAATCTCCACACTGTTCTCCATAGTGGCTGTACTAGTTTGCATTCCCACCAACAGTGTAGGAGGGTTCCCTTTTCTCCACACCCTCTCCAGCATTTATTGCTTGCAGATTTTTGGATCACAGCCATTCTGACTGGTGTGAAGTGGTACCTCATTGTGGTTTTGATTTGCATTTCTCTAATAATGAGTGATGTTGAGCATCTTTTCATGTGTTTGTTAGCCATCCGTATGTCTTCTTTGGAGAAATGTCTATTTAGTTCTTTGGCCCATTTTTTGATTGGGTCATTTATTTTTCTGGAATTGAGCTGGATAAGTTGCTTGTATATTTTTGAGATTAGTTGTTTGTCAGTTGCTTCATTTGCTATTATTTTCTCCCATTCAGAAGGCTGTCTTTTCACCTTGCTTATATTTTCCTTTGTTGTGCAGAAGCTTTTAATTTTAATGAGATCCCATTTGTTTATTTTTGCTTTTATTTCCAGAATTCTGGAAGGTGGATCATAGAGGATCCTGCTGTGATTTATGTCTGAGAGTGTTTTGCCTATGTTCTCCTCTAGGAGTTTTATAGTTTCTGGTCTTACATTTAGATCTTTAATCCATTTTGAGTTTATTTTTGTGTGCGGTGTTAGAAAGTGATCTAGTTTCATTCTTTTAGAAGTGGTTGACCAGTTTTCCCAGCACCACTTGTTAAAGAGATTGTCTTTACTCCATTGTATATTCTTGCCTCCTTTGTCAAAGATAAGGTGTCCATATGTGTGTGGATTTATCTCTGGGCTTTCTATTTTGTTCCATTGATCTATATGTCTGTCTTTGTGCCAGTACCATACTGTCTTGATGACTGTGGCTTTGTAGTAGAGCCTGAAGTCAGGCAAGTTGATTCCTCCATTTCCATTCTTCTTTCTCAAGATTGCTTTGGCTATTCGAGGTTTTTTGTATTTCCATACAAATCTTGAAATTATTTGTTCTAGTTCTGTGAAAAATGTTGCTGGTAGCTTGATAGGGATTGCATTGAATTTGTAAATTGCTTTGGGTAGTATACTCATTTTCACTATATTGATTCTTCCGATCCATGAACATGGTATATTTCTCCATCTATTAGTGTCCTCTTTGATTTTCATCAGTGTTTTATAGTTTTCTATATATAGGTCTTTAGTTTCTTTAGGTAGATATATTCCTAAGTATTTTATTCTTTTCGTTGCAATGGTGAATGGAATTGTTTCCTTAATTTCTTTTTCTACTTTCTCATTATTCGTGTATAGGAATGCAAGGGATTTCTGTGTGTTGATTTTATATCCTGCAACTTTACTATATTCATTGATGAGCTCTAGTAATTTTCTGGTGGAGTCTTTAGGGTTTTCCATGTAGAGGATCATGTCATCTGCAAACAGTGAGAGTTTTACTTCTTCTTTTCCAATTTGGATTCCTTTTATTTCTTTTTCTGCTCTAATTGCTGTGGCCAAAACTTCCAAGATTGGCTTCTGTAAATAAGTTATATCTTACTTCTGCCACTAATAAGCTGCGTGACTTTAGAAAAATCATCTAACTTTCACTTGCCTCAAAATCTTCATTGTAAGATGAACATATGGAAGAAATCACATTTTAGGAAATGAAATACATTCACACATGTATACATATGCACTGTGTATGTTTTGTGTGTGTTTATTTCCACATATATGTATTTTTTAAAGACCTTAAACAAACAAACTCTAAATGGGAAATGAATCAGAAAAGGCATTAGTACCCCCAAAATGCATAAAATAGGTGCTTCATACTTCCAAATCATCTAAGAAAGCCAATATATTTGAGTCTATAATTAGTAGAGAATGATAAAGAAATAAGAATGGTAAAAACTTATAACAAAAGTTCTGATATAAACATGTCTGTGAGTGATAAAGAATGTCAACTAACCACTCAGTAGTTAACAAACAAATAAAAGATGCAAGTAGAATTTTCTGGAGAGTACAGTGAAAGCAAACTCTAGGTATTGATTGAATGAATCATAAAACGTTAGAGACAGCAGCAACAGTAAAACTCAAATCTAACGTTCAGTTTCTTGATTTGACAAAGTTCTTTTCAAGAAAAATTACTAAAAATCTCTACTGTGAAGCATACTATATATAGATTATGAAAATTATAGTCTGAAAAGACCAAATAACATAAAAAGTCAACCAGTTAGTAGCTGAGTATAGAAAACAAGTTTCCTGATTTATATTTCAATATCCTTTCTACTACAATATTTAACTACATCAAATGGTAACAAAATATCAAAATATCTGTGACAAGTCATAATTATATACCAGTTATATGTCAAACAAAAAAATTAATTTAACATATTGCAAGAGAACCAGCTATGTAATGTAATCTTATTTTGAAAAAAATATTTTATTGGAGAAATAAGGTGAAGAAAGTTTCACAATTTAATCAGAAGACCAGTGTAATCAAACTTCTACACCTATGCTGGGTTTCTGGAGTTGTATCCCTGTAGAATCTAAATTGTCCTGCCAATCACAGGAACTGGGTTATAAGCTATTGAAATCAATCCATGCCTCATCCACCTTGCTCCCTATCCAAAAATGGATCCCATCATCACTATAAAAAGAAGTTTTCCTCTTCTCTCATATCTGCTCACTTTGTGCTACAAAACTCTCAGCCTTCCTGTGTGACAAATGACTCTTAAAATTAACTATTCTGAGTCATAACAGTCTACCCTGTCCTATTCTCTTTCTCAAGTATATACCATCTTGTTCATATTCTCCTTTGAGATTATATTCCTTTTGGGAAGAAGAGGAAGATGTTTAAGACATCTTGGTTTTAGGAAATTATGGTGATAAAGAGATGGTAGTTGCTTTTTAATGTCTCTACTTGGGGGGGGGAGAAAAAAACCAAAACTTGTAAGTCTAAGGGTTATTGTTGATGCTTAGTCTAAGGGTACATGCCCTTAAACTATTTTCTTCACTGGTTCAGGAAACTGACAAATCAAGAAATCAAACAACAAAGTTCATATTGGCAAATACTTCAGATTGATAAAGCAGATATATATATATATCCCTGGGTATGGGGAGAGTGGGGAGGGACTGGTTTCAAGACCCCTGTGGATACCAAAATCTATGAATGCTCAAGTTCCTTATATAAAATTATCATAGTATTTTCTTTCTCATATATACTTTAAATCATCTCTATATTACTTATGACACTTAATATAGTGTAAATGCTATGTAAATATTGTTGGCAAGTGGCAAACTCCAGTTTTGCTTTATGGAACTTTCTGGAATTTCTTTAAAAATATTTTTTATCTACAGTTGGCAGAACCTGCAAATAAAGTGGGCCAATCATATTTACAACTTCTCAGCAGAATTAGAGTGTTTTATTACTTGTTGATTTTTATTCCAACAATTAATAAAGATATACATATATATAATATCAAAGGAACATTTTATTTAATCAATTTTAAAAACAGCAAAATTTATAAATTAGGCAAATTAGTTGTTGACAATGAATTATTAATAAATAATATTTCTAAAATGTTTTACAGCTTAACACCTTATATAAATGTGATCTCCTTTGGTAAAGTGAAGCTGTGTTTCTGATTTCATTCTACATGAAGAAACTGAGGTTAACAGAAATTTACTAAGGACTTAATAATTGGAGAATCCAATAAGGATCTTACCCAGGGCACTAGCGGTAAAGAATCCACCCACCAGTTCAGGCGATACAACAGATGTAGGTTCAATCCCTGGGTCAGGAATATCTCCTGGACTAGGAAACAGCAATCTACTCCAGTATTCTTGCCTGGAGAATCCCATGGACAGAAGAGCCTAGCCAGCTACAGTTCCTGGGGTTGCAAAGAGTTGAGCATAACTGAAGCCACTGAGTATGCAGCACAAATAAGGACCTATGAAGAATTTAGACATAAATATTTTGACTTTAATTCTAGGGTTGTTTATTGCCTCAAAATGCCTCAAGTCAAGAAGTTCAAATGGCATATTTAAGTTGGTCCCAAATCACGTAAGAGTAGGCAAAGGACAACATTGACATATGTGATTATATAGTAAAACTAGATTTATAAATGTGGCAAAACTTGGCATTTGCAAACTTAAAATGTATTGAGGGTAGCAGAATCTCTGCCAGAAATGGTCAAAAACAGCTCAAGGATGGGAATCTTCAACCTGTAGTATATAGCAAATTGAAAATCACCTTCCAGCTTATTTGCTATTCTAAATTTAGCTATCCTAGGGTAGACTGTCTTTAAATTAAACTATTTGTTTTTCAATTAGTCACCTCCTGCCCTTTTCATTCATAGAAAAGTGTTCCTTGAAATCAGAGATGTGTCTCTACCAAGTAACTTTACCAATTACTATACCCTTTCTTTAAGGAACCCCTTTGAATTGTGAATATTCTTGGATGGACTTTATGTCCACAAGCATTACATACTGCATATTATCTATTTATAATACTATATTGACTTTAAAAATCTCTAAAGTACTTAAGTCATTCTTTTCATTTGAAAGTATTCAAGAAACACACTGTCTTTAGATGTAGCATCAAATTACATAGCTTTGAAGAGATGAAAATGTTTAGAACACAAAATCTAGAACCATATCTCTATTTGCTTATGTTTTTAAAATTTATTTCAATATTTTGATAAGGATGACACGTGGATTTAAACATTAGGGTGATATTGGGTAGAAACTTCTTCACACTATATAGGCACACGGATTTTATTTCTTCCTCCAAGAGGGGTCGTTCACTCAGTCAGTTCAGTCACTCAGTCGTGGCTGACTCTGCAAACCCATGGAGTGCAGGAGTTGGCTTCCCTGTCCATCACAAACTCCCGGGGCTTACTCAAACTGATGCCCAATGAGTCGGTGATGCCATCCAACCATCTCATCCTCTGTCATCCCCTTCTCCTCCTGCCCTCAATCTTTCCCAGCATCAGGGTCTTTTCAAATCAGTCAGTTCTTCACATTAGGTGACCAAACTATTGGAGTTTCATCTTCAACATTAGTCCTTCAAATGAATATTCAGACCTTATTTCCTTTAGGATGAACTGGTTGTATCTCCTTGCAGTCCAAGGGACTCTCAAGAGTCTTCTCCAACACCACAGTTCAAAAGCATCAATTCTTTGGTGCTCAGCTTTCTTCACAGTCCAACTCTCACATCCATACATGACTACTGGAAAAATCATACCTTTGATTAGATGGACTTTGTTGGCAAAGAAATGTCTCTGCTTTTAATATGCTGTTTAGGTTGGCCATAGCTTTTCTTCCAAGGAGAAAGCATCTTTTAATATCATGGCTGCAATCACCATCTGTAGTGATTCGAGAGCCCAGAAAATAAAGTATCTCACTGTTTCCATTTTTTCCCTGTTTATTTGCAATGAAGTGATGGGACAAGATGCTATGATCTTAGTTTTCTGAATGTTGAGTTTTAAGCCAGCTTTTTCCACTCACCTCTTTCACTTTCATCAGGAGGCTCTTTAGTTCTTCTTCACTTTCTGCCATAAGGGTGGTATCATCTGCATATCTGAGGTTATTGATATTTCTTCCAGCAGTCTTGATTTCAGCTTGCGCTTCATCCAGCCTGATTTCACATGATGTACACTGCATATAGTCTTCCCTGGTGGCTCAGAGGTTAAAGCGTCTGCCTCCAATGCAGGAGACCTGGGTTTGATCCCTGGTGGGGAAGATCCCCGGGAGAAGGAAATGGCAACCCACTCCAGTATTCTTGCCTGGAGAATCCCACGGACGGAGGACCCTGGTAGGCTACAACCACGGGGTCGCAAAGAGTCAGACACGACTGAGAGACTTCACTTTCACTTTCACACTGCATATAAGTTAAATGAACAGGGTGAAAACATGCAGCTTTGACGTACTCCTTTTCATATATTTGGAACCAGTCTGTTGTTCCATGTCCAGTTCTAAATGTTGCTTCTTAACCTGTATACAGATTTCTCAAGAGAAAGGTCAGGTGGTCTGGTATTCTCATATCTTGAAGACTTCTCCACAGTTTGTTGTGATCCACACAGTCAAAGGCTTTGGCCTAGTCAATAAAGCAGAAGTAGATGTTTTTCTGGAGATGTATTGCTTTTACAATGATCCAACGAATGTTGGCAATTTGATCTCTGGCTCCATTGCCTTTTCTAAATCCAGCTTGAACATCTGGAAGTTCATGGTTCACATACTGTTGAAGCCTGGCTTGGAGAATTTTGAGCATTACTTTTCTAGTACTTGAGATGAGTGCAGAGTTCCTAAGAATAATAAGGAGAGATAAGATAGCCTTCCTCAGTGATCAATGCAAAGAAATAGAGGAAAATAATAGAATGGGAAAGGCTAGAGATCTGTTCAAGAAAATTAGAGATACCACGGGAACATTTCATGCAAAGATGGCACAATAAAGGACAGAAACTATATGGACCTAACAGAAGCAGAAGATATTAAGAAGAGATAGCAAGAATACACAGAAGAACTATACAAAAAAAAAAAAAAAATCTTCATTACCCAGATAATCACAATGGTGTGATCACTCACCTAGAGCCAGATATCCCGGAATGCAAAGTCAAGTGGACCTTAGGAAGCATCACTATGAACAAAGCTAATAGAGGTGATAGAAATCCAGCTGAGCTATTTCAAATCCTAAAAGATGATGCTGGGAAAGTGCTGCAGTCAATATAACAAAAATTTAGAAAACTCAGCAGTGGCCACAGGACTGGAAAAGGTCAGTTTTCATTCCAATCCCCAAAACAAGCAATGCCAAGGAATGTTCAGACTACTGCACAATTGCACTCATCTCACATGCTAGCAAAGTAATGCTCCAAATTCTCCAAGCCAGGCTTCAACAATACATGAACTATGAACTTCCATATATGCAAGCTGGATTTAGAAAAGGGAAGAGGAACCAGAGGTCAAATTGCCAACATCCACTGGATGATCAAAAAAGCAAGAGAGTTCCAGAAAAACATCTATTTCTGCTTTATTGATTACGCCAAACCTTTGACTGTGTGGATCACTACAAACTGGAAAATTCTTAAAGAGATGGAATACCAGACCACCTTACCTGCCTCCTGAGATATCTGTATGCAGGTCAGGAAGCAATAGTTAGAAGTGAACATGAAACAGACTGGTTCCAAATCGGGAAAGAAGTATGTCAAGGCTGCATATTGTCACCCTGCTTATTTAACTTATATGCAGTGTGCATCATGCAAAATGTTGGGCTGGATGAAGCACAAGCTGGAATCAAGATTGCTGGGAGAAATATCAATAACCTCAGATATGCAGATGACACCACCCTCATGGCAGAAAGCGCAGAACTAAAGAGCCTCTTGATGAAAGTGAAAGGGGAGAGTGAAAAAGCTGGCTTTAAACTCAGCATTTAGAAAACTAAGATCATGGCATCCGGTTCCATCACTTCCTGGCAAATAGACGGGGAAACAATGGAAACAGTGAGAGAATTTATTTTGGGGGGCTTTAAAATCACTGCACATAGTGATTGCAGCCATGAAATTTAAAGACTCTTACTCCTTGGAAGAAAAGTTATGACCAACTTAGACAGCGTATTAAACAACAGAGACAATACTTTGCCAACGAAGGTCCATCTAGTCAAGGCTATGGTTTTTCCAGTGGTCATGTGTGGATGTGAGAGCTAGACTATAAAGAAAGCAGAGCACAGAAGAAATGATGCTTTTGAACTGTGGTGTTGGAAAAGACTCTTGAGAGTCCCTTGGACTGCAAGGAGATCCAACCAGTCCATCCTAAAGGAGATCAGTCCTAGGTGTTCATTGGTAGGACTGATTTTGAAGCTGAAACTCCAATAGTTTGGCCATCTGATGCAAAGAGCTGACTCATTTGAAAAGACCCTGATGCTGGGAAAGATTGACGGCAGGAGGGGAAGGGGACGACAGGATGAATTGGTTGGATGGCATCACTGACTCAATGGACATGGGTTTGGGTAAACTCCGGGAGTTGGTGATGGACAAGGAGGCCTTGCGTGCTGCAGTTCATGGGGTCACAAAGAGTTGAATGCGTATGTGTTTAATTACTTCAGTCATGTCCCACTCTTTTTCTCCCTGTTGTCTGTAGCCTGCCAGACTCCTCTGTCCATATGTTTCTCCAGGCAGAAATACTGGAATGGGTTGCCATTTCCTTTTCCAGGGGATCTTCCCCACCTAGGAATGGACCAGTGTCTCTTAAATCTCCTGACAATACAGGCTGTTTCTTTACCACTGGCACCACCTGGGAGACTTATATATATATATATATATATACATATATGCACACACATATATATGTGTGTATATATATATATATATATATGCAACATTATATAGCAGCTATAAGAAATTAGCAATATGAAATTCAGAAATTCAATTTTTAAATATACAGTATTAAGCAAAAATGTAAGAGATTATAAACTAACAGATGACAGAAAACCAGAAGAATAAATCTAAACATGTAAATCAAAACATAATTTTATCCCCTAACTATATTGTAGAACAAAATAGATAAAGTAAAAATAATTTTCAGAGAAATAATGTTGAGGAAAATATTTCTGAAGAAAGATCTAAGTTGGTCAATCAAAAGAGCTTTATGAAAATATCAATATAATGCATTAGACAAAGTTGACTAGGTTATATTGCAAACAACTTTCAAAATTCAATATCTTAACTCAACTAAAGTTTATTTCTTGCTTACACAAAGTCTGTTGAGAGTCTAGGTGACACTTCAGTGTAACTGATGTCCATAACAAGGTGGAGCAGTGTAGACTGTTTCCATATTAAAGCACTCCATCTCAACATATATATCTACTATTTCTATGGTAGGGAAATAAAGCACAGAAAAGTCACAGACTAGTCCTTAAATTCATACATCTCTTCTGCTCTTGGCTCATGGCCAATTATTAAGAATGCTAGGAAATAAAAGTTTTCATATGCCCAAGAAATGAGGAAAAACAGATATATGGGTAAACGCAAGCAATATTTCTTTATTTATATGGCATGCAAACCTCGTTTATAACTATATCCAGTAGCACAGTTTAGACAAATCTGTAGTTTGAAAATTAGTGAATAAGTATTTGTATTAATTTATCTAAAATGCAAGTAATTATGTAGAAGACTGAAAATCCCTAAATTAAAACTCTAGAGATATCAAGTATCTTCCCTTGACTGTTTAGCACACTCAGAGAAGGTTAGTAACTTGTCTGAAGTCACAAATCAAGGATTAGAACCCAGCCAATCCAACACCAAATTTCATGTTTTTAATCCTAGAGACTTCAGTTTCACTTTTCAGTCTCATGAATTGGAGAAGGAAATGGCAACCCACTCCAGTGTTCTTGCCTGGAGACTCTCAGGGACGAGGGAGCCTGGTGGGCTGCCGTCTATGGGGTCGCAGAGTCGGACACGACTGGAGCAACTTAGCAGCAACATCATAGTTTATTAAAAATAGCTTTCTTTTTATTTGTGTCCTATTCCATGTGTTCAATTGGAATGTCAAATGTGTATAAAAATACTTTGTAAGTTGCAAAGCCCTATGCAAAGACACCTGGCTCAAAAACAAATCAGCAAATACCATTTTCCAAATTTCCTAATAATCATTTCTCGGAGTCATTAAAAAACAGTGTAAGATATGATATCACTTGCCATAACCTTCCAATTGCATAGCTTTTCCATTATAGATTGCTCTCACCATAACCCTTTAAGCAATATAAATTAATAAATCAAAATATGAAATAAACTAGGAGATAATTTGGAGAAGGCAATGGCACCCCACTCCAGTACTCTTGCCTGGAAAATCCCATGGACGGAGGAGCCTGGTAGGCTGCTATGGGGTCGCGAAGAGTCAGACACGACGGAACGACTTCGCTTTCACTTTTCACTTTCATGCATTGGAGCAGGAAACAGAAACCCACTCCAGTGTTCTTGCCTGGAGAATCCCAGGGATGGGGGAGCCTGGTGGGCTGCCATCTATGGGGTTGCACAGAGTCGGACACAACTGAAGTGACTTAGCAGCAGTAGCAGCAGCAGGAGATAATTATGAAAGCATAATTTTATATTTGAGCTCCATATTTTAAAAATCTTTTCTACATTTAAAAATGTCTATTTTTTTAATATAAATTTATTCATTTTAATTGGAGGCTAATTACTTTATAATAGTGTATTGGTTTTGCCATACATCAACATGAATCCACCAAGGGTGTACACGTGTTACCCATCCTGAAACCCCTCCTACCTCCCTCCTCATACCATCCCTCTGGGTCATCCCAGTACACCAGCCCTGGGCACCCTGTCTCATGCATTGAACCTGGACTGGCGATTTGTTTCACATATGATAATATACATGTTTCAATGCTATTCTCTCAAATCATCCCACCCTCTCCCTCTCCCTCACAGTCCAAAAGACTGTTCTATACATCTGTGTCTCTTTTGCTGTCTCGCATACAGGGTTACCGTTACCATCTTTCTAAATTCCATATATATGCGTTAGTATACTGTATTGGTGTTTTTCTTTCTGGCTCACTTCACTCTGTATAATCGGCTCTAGTTTCATCCACCTCATTAGAGCTGATTCAAATGTATTCTTTTTAATGGCTGAGTAATACTCCATTTGTATATGCACCACAGCTTTCTTATCCATTCATCTGCTGATGGACATCTAGGTTGTTTCCATGTCCTGGCTATTATAAACAGTGCTGCAATGAACATTGGGGTACATGTGTCTCTTTCAATTCTGGTTTCCTCGGTGTGTATGCCCAGCAGTGGGATTGCTGGGTCATATGGCAGTTCTATTTCCAGTTTTTTTAAGGAATCTCCACACTGTTCTCCATAATGGCTGTACTAGTTTGCATTCTCACGAACAGTGTAAGAGGGTTCCCTTTTCTCCACACCTCTCCAGCATTTGTTGCTTGTAGACTTTTGGATAGCAACCATTCTGACTGGCATGAGATGGTACCTCATTGTGGTTTTGATTTGCATTTCTCTGATAATGAGTGATGTTGAGCATCTTTTCATGTGTTTGTTAGCCATCTGTAGGTCTTCTATGGAGAAATGCTTGTTTAGTTCTTTGGCCTGTTTTTTGATTGGGTCATTTATTTTTCTGGAATTGAGCTGCAGGAGTTGCTTGTATATTTTTGAGATTAAGTCATTGTCAGTTGCTTCATTTCCTATTATTTTCTCCCACTCTGAAGGCTATTTTTTCACCTTGCTTATAGTTTTCTTTGCTGTGCAGAAGCTTTTAATTTTAATTAGGTCCCATTTGTTTACTTTTGCTTCTATTTCCAGTATTCTGGGAGGTGGGGTCATAGAGTATCCTGCTGTGATTTATGTCAGAGAGTGTTTTGCCTATATTCTCCTCTAGGAGTTTTATAGTTTCTGGTCTTACATTTAGAACTTTAATCTATTTTGAGTTTATTTTTGTGTATGGTGTTAGAAAGTGTTCTAGTTTCATTCTTTTACAAGTGGTTGACCTGTTTTCCCAGCATCACTTGTTAAAGAGATTGTCTTTTCTCCATTGTATATTCTTGCCTCCTTTGTCAAAGATAACGTGTCCATCAGTTCAGTTCAGTTCAGTTGCTCAGTCATGTCCAACTCTTTGTGACCCCATGAATCACAGCACGCCAGGCCTCCCTGTCCATCACCAACTCCCGGAGTTCACTCAGACTCATGTTCATTGAGTCAGTGATGCCATCCAGCCATCTCATCCTCTATCATCCCCTTCTCCTCCTGCCCCCAATCCCTCCCAGCCTCAGAGTCTTTTTCAATGAGTCAACTCTACTCATGAAGTGGTCAAAGTACTGAAGTTTCAGCTTTAGTGTCATTCCTTCCAAAGAAATCACAGGGTTGATCTCCTTCAGAATGGACTGGTTGGATCTCCTTGCAGTCCAAGGGACTCTCAAGAGTCTTCTCCAACACCACAGTTCAAAAGCATCAATTCTTCAGTGCTCAGCTTTCTTCACAGTCCAAAGCTCACATCCATACATGACCACAGGAAAAACCATAGCCTTGACTAGACGGACATTAGTCGGTAAAGTAATGTCTCTGCTGTTGAATATATTATCTAGGTTGGTCATAACTTTTCTTCCAAGGAGTAAGCGTCTTTTAATTTCATGGATGCAATCACCATCTGCAGTGATTTTGGAGCCCCCCAAAATAAAGTCTGACACTGTTTCCCCATCTATTTCCCAAGAAGTGATGGGACCGGATGCCATGGTCTTCATTTTCTGAATGTTGAGCTTTAAGCCAACTTTTTCACTCTCCTCTTTCACTTTCATCAAGAGGCTTTTGAGTTCCTCTTCACTTTCTGCCATAAAGGTGGTGTCATGTGCATATCTGAGGTTATTGATATTTCTCCCAGCAATCTTGATTCTAGCCTGTATTTCTTCCAGTCCAGGATTTCTCATGATGTGCTCTGCATATAAGTTAAATAAGCAGGGTGACAATATACAGTCCTGATGTACTCCATTTCCTATTTGGAACCAGTCTGTTGTTCCTTGTCCAGTCTAACTGTTGCTTCCTGATCTGCATACAGATTTCTCAAGAGGCACGTTAGGTGGCCTGGTATTCCCATCATTTTCAGAATTTTTCACAGTTGATTGTGATCCACACGTCAAAGGCTTTGGCATAGTCAATAAAGCAGAAGTAGATGTTTTTCTGGAACCCTCTTGCTTTTTCCATGATCCAGCGGATGTTGGCAATTTGATCTCTGGTTCCCCTGCCTTTCTAAAACCAGCTTGAACATCAGGGAGTTCACGGTTCATGTATTGCTGAAGCCTGGCTTGAAGAATTTTGAGCATTACTTTACTAGCATGTGAGATGAGTGCAATTGTGCGGTAGTTTGAGAATTCTTTGGCATTGCCTTTCTTTGGAATTGGAATGAAAACTGACCTTTTCCAGTCCTGTGGCCACTGCTGAGTTTTCCAAACTCAGCTGGCATATTGAGGGCAGCACTTTCATAGCATCATCTTTCAGGATTTGAAACAGCTCCACTGGAATTCCATCACCTCCACTAGCTTTATTCGTACCGATGTTTTCTAGGCCCACTTGACTTCACTTTCCAAGATGTCTGGCTCTAGATTAGTGATCACATCATCATGATTATCTGGGTCATGAAGATCTTTTGTACAGTTCTTCTGTGTATTCTTGCCACCTCTTAATATCTTCTGCTTCTGTTAGGTCCATACCATTTCTGTCCTTTATTGAGCCCATTTTTGCATGAAATGTTCCCCTGGTATCTCTAATTTTTTTGAAGAGATGTCTAGTTTTTCCCATTCTGTTGTTTTCCTCTATTTCTTTGCATTGATTGTTGAAGAAGGCTTTCTTATCTCTTCTTGCTATTCTTTGCGACTCTGCATTCAGATGCTTATACCTTTCCTTTCCTCCTTTTCTTTTCACCTATCTTCTTTTCACAGCTATTTGTAAGGCCTCCCCAGAAAGCCATTTTGCTTTTTTGCATTTCTTTTCCATGGGGATGGTCTTGATCCCTGTCTCCTGTACAATGTCACGAACCTCATTCCATAGTTCATCAGGCACTCTATCTAGCAGATCTAGGCCCTTCAATTTATTTCTCACTTCCACTGTATAATCATAAGGGATTTGATTTAGATCATACCTGAATTGTCTAGTGGTTTTCCTTACTTTCTTCAATTTGAGTCTGAATTTGGCAATAAGGAATTCATGATCTGAGCCACAGTCAGCTTCTGGTCTTGTTTTTGTTGTCTGTATAGAGCTTCTCCATCTTTTGCTGCAAAGAATATAATCAATCTGATTTCAGTGTTGACCATCTGGTGATGTCCATGTGTAGAGTCTTCTCTTGTGTTGTTGGAAGAGGGTGTTTGCTATGATCAGAGCATTTTCTTGGCAAAACTCTATTAGTATTTGCCCTGCTTCATTCCACATTCTAAGGCCAAATTTGCCTGTTACTTCAGGTGTTTCTTGACTTCCTACTTTTGCATTCCAGTCCCCTAGAATGAAAAGGACATCTTTTTGGGGTGTTAGTTCTAAAAGGTCTTGTAGGTCTTCATAAAACCATTCAACTTCAGCTTGTTCAGCATTACTGGTTGGGGCATAGACTTGGATTACAGTGATATTTAATGGTTTGCCTTGGAGACGAACAGAGATCATTCTGTCATTTTTGAGATTGCATCCAAGTACTGCATTTCGGACTCTTTTGTTGACCATGATGGCTACTCCATTTCTTCTGAGGGATTCTTGCCCACAGTAGTAGATATAATGGTCATCTGAGTTAAATTCACCCATTCCAGTTCATTTTGATTTGCTGATTCCTAGAATGTCAACGTTCACCCTTGCCATCTCTTGTTTGGCCACTTCCAATTTGCCTTGATTCATGGACCTGACATTCCAGGTTCCTATGCAATATTGCTCTTTACAGCATCAGCTCTTGCTTCTATCACCAATCACATCCACAACTGGGTATTGTTTTTGCTTTGGCTCCACCCCTTCATTCTTTCTGGAGTTATTTCTCCACTGATCTCCAGTAGCATATTGGGCACCTAATGACCTGGAGAATTCCTCTTTTGATATCCTATCATTTTGCCTTTTCATACTGTTCATGGGGTTCTCAAGGCAAGAATACTGAAGTGGCTTGCCATTCCCTTCTCCAGTGGACCAGACGTCTGTCAGACGTCTCCACCTTTACCCGCCCATCTTGAGTTGCCCCACAGGCATGGCTTGGTTTCATTGAGTTAGACAAGGCTGTGGTCCTAGTGTGATTAGATTGACTAGTTTTCTGTGAGTATGGTTTCAGTGTGTCTGCCCTCTGATGCCCTCTTGCAACACTACCATCTTACTTGGGTTTCTCTTACCTTGGGCATGGGGTATCTCTTCACGGCTGCTCCAGCAAACACAGCCACTGCTCCTTACCTTGGACGAGGGGTATCTCCTTACTATTGTGGTTCCTGACCTTCAGCGTGGGATAGCTCCTCTAGCCCAGCCACAGCTCCTTGGGATGCTCCTCCCAGCCGCTGGCCCTGGCCTCAGGCATGGGTGGCTCCTCCCAGCTGCCACCCTTGGCCTCAGGCTTGAGGTGGCTTCTCCCGGCTGCCCCTGAACTCAGACTCAGGGTGTCTCTTCCTGGCCACCCCTGACCTCGGATGCAGGATAGCTCCTCCCAGCCGCCACTGACCTCGGACACGGGGTAGCTCCCCTTGGTACTTTTACTATAAAACTTTTCCTACATGATAATTCAATGAAAACATTAGATGAAGACTTAGATAAACTTTGACCTCAGTACTGACCTGCCTCTTGAGAAATCTGTATGCAGGTAAGGAAGCAACAGTTAGAACTGGACATGGTACAACATACTGGTTCCAAATAGGAAAAGGAGTATGTCAAAGTTCTATATTGCTAAGCTACTTATTTAACTTATATGTAGAGTATATCATGAGAAATGCTGGGCTGGAGGAAGCACAAGCTGGAATTAAGATTGCTGAGAGAAATAATAATAACCTCAGATATGCAGATGACACCACCCTTATATCAGAAAGTGAAGAAAAACTAAAGAGCTTCTTAATGAAAGGGAAAGAGGAGAGTGAAAAAGTTGGCTTAAAGTTCAACATTCAGAAAACGAAGATCATGGCATCTGGTCCTATCACTTCATGGCAAATAGCTGGGGAAACAGTGGAACCAGTGGCTGAATTTATTTTTCTGAGCTCCAAAGTGACTGCAGATGGTGACTGCAGCCATGAAATTAAAAGACGCTTACTCCTTGGAAGGATAGTTATAACCAACGTAGATAGCATATTAAAAAGCAGAGACATTACTTTGTCAACAAAGGTCTGTCTAGTCAAGGCTATGGTTTTTCCAGTGGTCATGTATGGATGTGAGTGTTGGACTCTAAAGAAAGCTGAGCACAGAAGAATTGATGATATTGAACTGTGGTGTTGGAGAAGACTCTTGAGAGTCCCTGGGACTACAAGGAGATTCAGTCAGTCCATCCTAAAGGAGATCAGTCCTGAGTGTTCTTTGGAAGGACTAATGTTGAAGCTGAAACTCCAATACATTGGCCACCTGATGCGAAGAGCTGACCCATTTGAAAAGACCCTGATACTGGGAAAGATTGAAGGCAGGAGAAGAAGGGGACAACAGAGGATGAGATGGTTGGATGGCATCACCGACTCAATGGACATGGCTTTGGATGGACTCCGGGAGTTGGTAATGGACAGGGAGGCCTGGTGGGCTGTGGTTCATGGGGTTGCAAAGAGTCAGACACAACTGAGTAACTGAACTGAACTGAACTGCATTGCTCAAAAATAGTAAGATATATACAGTGAGGTGATAAGCAATATTAGTCATAAGTCATGCTCCTAAAAGTAGTAAAATAGTAACGGTGCTGATAGTCAAAGAAGGTTAATGAAAAGTTAATGTCATCATTAAATTGCTAAACAGAAATAAAATAGTAAAACTAATTAGTAAATTGTAACTTTGTGTGGCATGAATGCTCGGCTGTGTCTGACTGTTTACAACCTCATGGACTGTAGCCCACCAGGCTCCCATGTGCATGGAATTTTCCAGGCAAGAATAATGGAGTGGGTTACCATTTCCTCCTCTACGGGATCATCCTGATCCAGAGACTGAACCCATGTCTCCTGTATCTCCTGCAGTGCAGATAGATTCTTTACATTAAGCCACCAGGGAAGCCCCTAATTCAAATTACTTAATTTCTTGGCATTTCTCTTGCTACTGCTAAGTCGCTTCAGTCGTGTCCGACTCTGTGCGACCCCATAGATGGCAGCCCACCAGGCTCCCCTGTCCCCGGGATTCTCCAAGCAAGAACACTGGAGTGGGTTGCCATTTCCTTCTCCAATGCATGAAAGTGAAAAGTGAAAGTGAAGTCACTCAGTTGTGTCCGACTCTTAGCAACCCCATGGACTGCAGCCCACCAGACTCCTCCATCCATGAGATTGTCCAGGCAAGAATACTGTCGTGGGGTGCCATTAGTGGCATATAATTTTAGCATTGAAATAGGTTGACATTGTTTATGTAATCAACACCAAATAGCTGTTTGACACCATTCAAGAAAGGGTACAACTACTACTGCTTCACAAACTACAAATACTACCAACATAATTAAGTAAATAAGTAAGTGAAGTCGCTCAGTCGTGTCCGACTGTTTGCGACCCCATGGACTGTAGCCCACCAGGCTTCTCCGTCCATGGGATTCTCCAGGCAAGAATACTGGAGTGGGTTGCCATTTCCTTCTCCAGGGGATATTCCTGACCCAGGGATCGAACCCAGGTCTCCTGCATTGCAGGCAGACACTTTAACCTCTGAGCCACCAGGGAAGGCACTACTAACATGGTAGGTATTAATTTAGCTTGAGAAAAATGAATGTTATGAATTATTATAGTTTCTATAATGAATATGGATAATATTATTCCTTCCAGGCATAATCGGGAGGATCTTCACTGGAATCAGTATTTTAATTCCACTAAAAAGGAAGCTGAACTGATAGAATATTTATATATACTAAAGGAATTTATTAACTATAAATGTAATCTAACTCAACAAGTCAGAAGTATACATTTTCACTTAAACTAATGATCATATTTTGTCCACATGAACCTCCTTTGTCTGCATTTGGAGGCTATACTCATTGTTACCAGTTAAGTCAGGATGACAGCTATAAATAACGTTCTTATATATATTTTTTTTCTTTGACAGGTTAGGGGTAGAGGCAAAGAGAGGGCAATTTCAACATCAAAAAGGAGAAATATAATCACCATTTTAAAATTGTTTGTGAAATAAGATAAGCAAGACTATCCTATACAGTCTAATGGGCATTCATAAGGACTTCATTTTTCTGTGTTTACTTCAGGAAGGCAGAATGTGATGAATACAAGTAATGAGACTAGGAATATATTCATAAATAATGCAAATATAGTGTTAATTACCCTTTTCCTGATTCTACCTTAACTAACTGGAAGACAGCTTTACCAACTATAAGAAAAGAAATACCTTCATCAATAACTGGAGATGTACAAGAATATCGAGAATGCATCTAAGAAGTGTCCATATCAGGCAGTAGCATCAAAGCTGAAATGATTAGAGATACAGTGAAATTTCAATTGGCGTAGAAAACAGACTATTAGAAAACCAGAGCCAACGATCATGTATAGGGCATGGAAAAATGTGACTATGAAAAATGTTGATCTACATATTCCATCTGCCATTGTAAAATGTGCTCTGTAATATCCTGAGGCTTAAAGGGGGTAAGCTCATGAAGAAATTGGAATAAAAATAGTTTGAGATATTTACTTACTATTTCCATCTGCCAGGCTGTGGTGAACTCAAGCAATACATACTCCAAAGGTCAGGAAGATAGAAATGTTGGGAACTGCTTTTTACTTCTACTGGACTTATGGAACAAATGCTTCTTGGTAGTCAGCAATTACCTAGTACAAGTGTAATGGCAAGACCTGAGTGATTAAAGCTATTAAAAAGTCAATTTTTAAAAGACAGCTTCTGGAAATAATAAATAAAATTATTCCATGTACAAGTCCTTTTTGAGAGACTGCTATGAAACAGCCCTGAAAAGTGCCTTCTCGGGTATCTCATCATAAGCACAAAGATAATAAAACACAGAGTTTAAATGGACTCATGTAATTAAACTAACATTTGAGAAGGGCTGAAGATTTGGACTGGGCTTTGGTTGGTCATTATATGTTATCAGGTAGCTAACAGGGTGAATCCAAAATCTCAAATAATACTTCCAATAACACTGCAAACTCAAGGAAAGTGAGTATAATTACAAAACACATTTCATGAACATTAATACATATTAGGGCCAGGGCTGCCCGTCTAATTAAGTAAATAAATAAATGGCCAGTTGTGGTGTACTTGATGAACAAGTACTTGTATGGCTAAAACTATTAGTTAGGTAAGTAACCTGATAGGTTCAATAATTACTAGCACAAGGATAAGAAAGTTTAATGTTCCTTGTGGCAGAAAGTCGGATAGAGATGCTTTTGTTTTATGGGGGCTCCTGATCACAAACAGACTACTTTTCCCAAACTTATTGGAAGGTGTGTCATGATTATAAACGAATGTGCTAAGAGACCTAGTAAGTTTGTCAAACTAGTGAACAAGCAATATAAATACAAATATTCAATTTCTCTTTTAAAGTTATTCATAGCCACTATTGGTTTTGACGTCACTTAAACCACTAACTTTGTCCACGGGATTCTCCAGGTAAGAATACTGGAGTCGGTTGCCATGCCCTTCTCCAAGGAATCTTCCTGACCCAGGGATTGAACCCTTGTCTCATGGCTTCTGCACTGACTGGCAGGTTCTTTAGCACTAGCTCCACCTGGAGCTCGGCGGTTAGAGTCCATAGAGTCACAAAGAGTCAGTCACGACTGAAGCAACTTATGCATGCATACACACAAACTACCAACTATAGAAGAGAAATTATCCTTTATTCTCTGAAATATATGTTAATCACTTGTTTGGGTACAATGAACAAAATACTCTGAAACCTAATAATTAAAATAATATCAGGCAAAACACAGACTTTTTATTCACATTCTTTCCCAAGGGGTGGGGTATTTTCCTATTTTAATTGATTTTACATCTTGCCTTCATGTGTAACTATACATTGATATTTTCAGTTAAAATATAAATATTCTCCTAGGAAGAGTGTGAGAAAGGGGCAACGTAAATGCCTTTTTACATTGAAGCCAGATACAAGTTCTGATTATCCTGTTAAATAAAATGAGGCTCTGTGATTTCTGCTAGAGTTGAGATAAATCAAATCATTGTTGGGGGTCAGGATGGGAAAATTAGTCACAGGTTTTCCTGTGTCATAATTACTGCTGAAAGTGTAAATAACACATTTATTATATGACTGATAAGACAGTCACTGCTATTCCTACTTCATAAGAGATTGTCTCTACTCCTATGCCTACAGCTCTGATAGCTGGGAGTTTGAATTCAAAGCTCACACAGATCAGAGGATATAATACATGGCCAGGCTTAATGTAAATATTAACAGTATAACTAGCATAAACAGCATGCTTAGGTTTATATTAATTAGTGGATAAACTATGGGGAGAAGGAGCAATTCATATTGTGAGAGCCAGGATTGAGGTCAGAACTGGAACAATTAGTAATTACATAAATTGATGAGCTTGATGGTCACAGTGGTTCTTCAATAAGTAATTAAATGTATCAGCAAATGAGTCGTAATGATCCATACTGGCTGGTAACGTTTGGCCCTTGGAAAATTTGTATATAGCTGAGACTTTGTATTCGATAACTGGGAGTAATGCATAAGTGAGTAAAACATTGAAAATGGCATGCTGAAGTTATGCAAGGTTGATTATAAACATTTTCTTATGAAGAGGTCTTGAACCTCATAGATAGATTAACATTTAACAGAATTACAAGGCTCTAACCCCCAATCAAATCTGGTTCTATAGTAGCATACGTACAAACTAACTGAATTTAAATTCTATCTTCAATTAGTTTGAAGGCACTTTTCAAAATGAGGCCCTATTTCTCTTTGCCTCTTATACTGGGAGACATTTATAACAGAGAAAAACTGTCCAGGATGACTCCACTCTGAACTAAATTGATGTGTGACCTAATTCATTGAACTATTGAGATGTCCTGATATGACATTGAGGTCTTAAACCGTATAGTTGATATGAATTCTAGAATAGGATTGTGCTATTATTCCTAGAGCAACTTGTTCTGATGATCAGTGTTTTGGATGAATACATGATACAGCATTTTGAACAGTTGCTCTAAATTTTATTCACTTGGAGTTTGCTTTATTCACTAAGGTTACTATGGTCAAAATAGTTAATCCATTAAAAGCTACACTATCCTGTGACATTTCATTATTATTTCTTTTTTAGATTAACCTCCATAAGGTCTTATATTATTCCAATCTCTTCACAGGAAAGTAAATCTCACTGATTAAGAGACAGTAAAACTCTCATGAGGCCATTCATGCAAATTCTTATTTAGAAAATAAATGATGATGCTACTTTTGCATGGTTAGGATACCCCAGTTGTTACGCAGATGAGCTGAGCAGGCAGTGTCTAATACCACAAGTGCAATACATAAAGTTTTGGTAAATAGGAAAGATTTCTGGGTGCTAGTTCCTTTGGCTTTGTTGAATCTTTCCACAAATGCATGCCTATGCTGCATTAAAAATTGCTTTCACAATTAGGTTTTAGTTTAGGTTTATTTTATTATTAACTATTTATAGGTTATTGGTTTTTATGAAAGCTTATACAGGGAGAAATATTTATTGTAATTCATATTAATAATATTGCTTCTATCAATAAACTACTCCAGTATTAAATTAGTATTTGGTTTACTTGGTAAATAAGCTATATGCATGTATCATATATATGCATATTGATACGCATATATAATGTAACTATACTTCTTGTATGTGCATAACAATCTAGTGCAAGTGTTCCAAGTTGGTGGGTGGTCTGATATAGACTTAAAATGACATAGACAATGCCATATTTTATACACAAGCTAAGGTTACTCTGCACATTGACCTCTGGCCAAGAAAGGAAAGGAGAGGGTGTTTGGAGAAAATCATTTTTCTCAAATAACTTGACCTAGGACAAGAGTTGGACACATCATTTTGGTAGCACTCCCTTAGCAAGAATAATGCAGGTCCTAAATGCAAAGACTATTGGGAAATAATAATCATTTTTCTAGGTAGACAACACCAAGCAACAACACTCTATGATAGAAGAAAAAAGTATTATCATCAGACAATCAGCCATTTTGCCACACAGAGACTATCATATATTTAGCTCTTGATTGTCAGCTATTTTTGATTGGTTATCATTAAGTTGTTTTCATTAAGTCTAGCATCCACTTATACTTGCATCCCTGTTTCCCAGGATTAGCGTCCTTTAACTCAGTAATGATTCCTTTACTTATTATGTTGATAAGGAAACTTCAATGAATACCAGTATCTGGATCTAATTAGAGTCTCTGAGTAAAGAGAGTAGGCACAGCATTCAGTAAAATCTTCCTTGGTGGTTCTACTTAGTCACCAGAGTTAACAACCATGGCCTAACGTGTGGGAAAATCAGATCCTGTGTGGATCTTTCAATCAGTACTGTGGCCTCTAGTTCCTCTGACATTCATTCTGCTGCTAAGTTTGCTGAAACTAACTTTGCTTCTTTGTTGGCACGAGCAGAAAAGTGGATGTGGGGTCCAATAAAAAGAATTACAGCTCTGGTGGTTTTATTACAAGTGTGCATGCTTAATATGACATGTGTTGGAGTTGGTTCCGAACCCTGTAAGTTGTTTTGTAAGATGCAAAGATTCTTCTGATAACAGGACACAACACAGTGCCGCTCAGTTTGATGAAGGGTCAAACTCTATTCTTTATAGATCCTCAAAAGAGAAGGATGTTAGGTGAGGCCAAACAGGAAGTTGTATTGAGGAACAAGTTAACAGCAAGCTGGAGCAGTATAAAGGGCAGTTCATATATGGCAACCAAGGTAGCATTAGCTAGGTGTTTCAGGTTCCCTGTGGATTGGCTAATTTAAATAATCCCATAGGCTCCAGGGCAGAGGGGCTGTGCCTAGTTGTCTGAGACCTGGTCCTATAGGCAATTAGGGCAGGGACATAATGGGTCTAGAGTTTGAGAGTCCCATAAAGGAAGTGGTTGGGGTATGGATTTATTGCTGCTCAAGAACTGCCTGGCCTCCAGCTAGAACCTCAAAACTGGGTCATGACAGCTTTAAAAAAAACTCTCTATTACAAATTGGCCCCTCGATGTCTTGACATACGTTTTGGGCTTAATGATTTCAAGTATTTGAGTGGTTTGAATAATAGAGGAGGCTTCCAGAGAGTATAAGAAGCCCTCAGTAGTGTAGGAAAGATTTTCTTACCAGAGAAAAAGGGAGACAAACAGAAGCATAAGGAGTCAATTATGTACCATCCCATAACCAAATTTACCATTTATATGGCATTAGCCAAGAAAACAGATCTGAAATTTTTGGAGTCTCTGACAGCATCTTTGTGTACTTGTAAAGTGATATTTTTCAAGACATAACTGTAAATATTTATATGACATTAGTAACTTATTGTATTCCTTGATCAAGTTGGAGTTATAATATTGGATCGTGTGAACTGATAGTTCAGAAAGGTATATTTAGAGGTTAGTGGTGTTTGTTTGTTTGTTAGTTTTTATAACCAAGGGAAAGGCGTAGGTGTAATAGTCATGATCAGAGACATAGTAGGAGGTCAGGATAGAGGGCCAAGGGACAGAAAATGAGAAGATTCTGGAGGGTGAGTGATCCTCTTCCCACAGGGTTAAGGGATGGACCTGTTCAAGGCAGTTGCTCTTGGGGAAAGCAATCATCTCCTGTATATTTTAAGAGTGGCATAGCAATACCCACTACAAGATCTTTCTTTAGGTTTGGAAATGTAAGAGTGTATGTTTTAGAAGAGGACAAGATGCATATGAGATCCTGGGTTAAGCAAACAGTGAGCTCAAGAAATGGAATCCCTTATACTGAAGGAAGAAAAGTAATACATATCCCATGATTTAGTGACTGAACAACAACGAATCCCATGTCTAGTTTGTGAGCTGTGGGTATGTATAGGTCAGTGGTATAACTGTCTGGGATGAAGTCATCTCCACTGTAGGGAGTAAATGTCATCTCTGATGGTGATGAGCTGGGCTAGGGCAATTCCATCTGAGGCAATGTTATCTCCAGTGGTGAATTCCAGGGCCAGGTGATATGGGATATGGGTGCTCTTCCTAAGTGGATTGCACTCAGGTTGACAGGACTCATATTCTCGTTCAGTCTCCTAACAAGGCTGAGCTACACTTGGAATTTGAAGGCAACACTGGGTTTGGGAGCTTGATTTACAATTTTTTTTTTTTAATTTAAGGGGTTTTATAATTGCACAGCCAACCTAGGTGCTGTGTTGTTGCCACAATCTCTGACACGGCCATCTGTGTCACTGTCATAACTAAACTAAACCACTGGAACTTGAGCAGCATAATTAAAACTCTGGTTAAGTATAGCTGAATCTAGAAGTTACCAACAGTCCAACATTTTGCCTAGATGAGAGATAATGGCTGTTGTGCTGAAAATAAATTTTGAATTTTATGGATACTCAAATATGGACTGATTTGAGTATATGTTATTAGGATATCAGGTTGTTTGTTAAGTAAAATATCAGTGGCTGAGATTGCACTTCTAGTATTAGCTTGTAATCAGCTCCTCTAATTTATCTAATTACTATGGGACCTCTGTATTATCACTTCAGGTCTTCGAGCTGCAGAGCTTGCATCAGACATAATTAATGACATGTGGGCCTCAGCATTCGCTATGCTTGGTGGAAACAAAAGTTTATTTGGAAGGTTTGGGCCTCCAGATCACAAACCAGTTAAAGCACCCAGACCAACAGTAACCAGCATGTTGGGCACAGAGTAACCATGGAATGTTAGGCAGCTGAATTTGATTGTCTTCTGTTCTCTGATGTTGATTTTCCTCACCAGGGAAGAGTTGTCTGATTTCATCATTATGGGATATGGCCTTGATCTCATTACTACTTCTAAATGTGATTTAATTTACTAAGAGTTTTCCACTTCTCTTCTTGGTAGTCCATACTATCCTTTGGAAAGGCCCTAGGCCACTAATTTTAGTTTCTTGCAGGATATCAGAGGGAGAGTCTGGATTAATCATCTCATACAATCTGAATATGGAAGAAGTTTGTTGGGGTGTTGGATGTTCAGAATTCCCAGTTAAAACATTTACTGCAAGTTAAACCTGACCTTCAAGGATTCAAACTTGCTATTTATAAGGCCTAATTAATAAAGAGTTTCCCCACTGCCTTTCCATTGGATAGCCCAAGTTTGCCTGTTCTTAAACCTGGAAGGAATGAAGATGGCTCACACTGGCTCACATTATTACAACTCTAATTCTGTGATCCTATGCATTAAGGCATCCACATCAAATATCACATTAACGAATTTACTATCTCTAACAGATCAGCAATTGATTTTGCCATTACACATTTGGCTAATATGTTCTATTTAGTCCCTATTTCCACAGATCATATATCTCTTTGGGGAAGACTAAAAGATTACAAAATTTTGGCAGTTTACCATGTTCCTTCCTTAAGGAGATAAAGCCTTCCATTCATTCAAAGGGCCCTGGGTCTGTAAATGGGCTTAAGTCTGGGGATTGACTGTAGGGCCATGATTGTTTTCACGACTCAGGCTAGACTATACAGACTAAGGACTCAGTAGATTTCCCATCTATTTCACTTGTAGAAACACCATGATCAGCTAGCCAGCACTACAGGTCTGCACATATATCAGATTATTCTGATTGCTGCTATGACTTCACTGTCCCTTATTGTAACCAAGCCCATCTTGCCTTTGGTGGTTAAGTGTAGCCATTGGGCCGCTATCATTCTGGGATCCAATTACTGTTATTGCATTTAGGTTCCCCAGCTCAGGAACTGCAGTTCTTTGCTTTGTGAACCCATATTAATAAATGTGTCCGACTCTGTGTGGCCGCATAGACGGCAGCCCACCAGGCTCCCCCGTCCCTGGGATTCTCCAGGCAAGAACACTGGAGTGGGTTGCCATTTCCTTCGCCAATTAATGAATTTAACCTTATCTAATTTTATGGTTCTTCCACCATTATCCGACGTCTTCAGTTTCCATTCTTACACATGTGTGATGCTACAGACTAAATGCTTGCCTCCTCTTCCCTAAGTTATACCTTGAAGTTCTAATTACCAAAGTGATAGTATTTGAAGATGGGGCCTTTGGAAAGTGATTAAAGCTAGGTTAGATTATGAGGGTAGGTCTTTCATGATGCAATTAGTAGTCTTCTAAGAAAAGAAAGATCTCTGTCTCAATCCCAGCTCTCCCTACCATGTGAACACACTGAGTAAAGGACATTTGAAGACATAGTGAAAAAGGGGTCATCTCTAAGTTAGGAAGAAAGCCTTCACCAGGACCTGACCAAGTTGGCACTTTGATCCTCAATTTCTAGCCTCCAGAGCTATGAGAGCATAAATTTCACTTACTAAGCCATCCTGTCTGTGGTATTTTATTATGGCAACCCAAGATAAGATATGCATAAACATGGTCAGTATAAATACATACATATTTTCCTCTATCAGATGAGCTGATCAAAAAGAAATAACTCAGCAGTGAGTACACTGAATCTCTAGAGTTCAGTTTCTAAAATTATTCTCCAATAAAAATAACCAGGATCCTTAGAGAAATGGCTGATTCTAAGTTTTGGGAAGAACATAATACAAAATGAACTTGGAGCAACTTGTATTGTCAGAAAGTATCTCAGTTCTGTTCAGTTCAGTCACTCAGTCATGTCTGACTCTGCGACCCCATGAATTGCAGCACTCCAGGCCTCCCTGTCCATCACCAACTCACGGAGTTCACTCAAACTCACATCCATCGAGTCGGTTATGCCATCCAGCCATCTCATCCTCTGTCGTCCCCTTCTCCTCCTGCCCCCAACCCCTCCCAGCATCAGAGTCAGAGTCCAATGAGTCAACTCTTTGCATGAAGTGGACAAAGTACTGAGTTTCAGCTTTAGCATCATTCCTTCCAAAGAACACCCAGGACCTATCTCCTTTAGGATGGACTGGTTGGATCTCCTTGCAGTCCAAGGGACTCTCAAGAGTCTTCTCCAACACCACAGTTCAAAAGCATCAATTCTTCGGTGCTCAGCTTTCTTCACAGTCCAACTCTCAAATACATATAGTATCTAACTGCTCAAAAGACAAAGACACAAACACATACACAAAAAGAAGTATTCAAAAACAAATAACTGTTGTATCCTGAAACTGAAAAAAGATATTAGGTGAAAACTAAGAAAATCTAAATAAACTATAGGCTGTCATTAATAATAATGTATTATTTATATAAAATAGTAATTATAATAAAACTTAGTGTGTGATATATGGTAACTTGGTACTATATTCTCAATATTTACCTAAATATAAAATTGTTCTAAAAAAACAAAGTTTTAAAAATATATATTAAGCAAGTGCTTTGTATTTACATGTGGATTTTTTCACTTATTTGAAAAGTAAAGTTCCCTTCTCCATATTATATTTTCTTTTATATTTTTACCAATAATAAAGGTTCTCAAAGTATCATCCTTCAGCCACTAGCAGCAGTATCAATTGAGAATTATTAGAAATGCAAATTCTTGGATCCCATTTTAGTTTACTGGATCACAAACTCTGAAGTTGAAACAATTTTTATCAAGCAGGTGATTTGAATATATGCTAAAATCTGAGAACTATCATCATATGATGCTAGATACATATTCTTAAGGATTAAAAGAAACCTGAAAAAGTAAGATAATTACTTAGGGATTCAAATGTTTTAAAACTAAATACTCAAAGCACATATTCATTAAGAGAACAATATATTAATCATCCACAAATTTGATAAGCAGATTTTATTTGATACTATAAAACATTGTGGGAGAATTTTCATAATAAAATTGCAAGTTAAAAGTTATGATCCTCATTTACAAATCAGAAAAATAGTGGATCAGACAAATTAAGTGACGTGGTCAAAATCACAGGGATTTGGTTAAGATCACAGATCTTTCATTCAAAAAGTCATAAAACTCTAAAATATGTTCAATTTCCACTATACCATCTGCTTTCTATTAAAATAATTGAGTATAAAGTGAAAGTGAAGTCGCTCAGTGGTGTCTGACTCTTTGCGACCCCATAGATTGTAGCCTACCAGGCTCCTCTGTCCATGGGATTTTCCAGGCAATAGTACTGGAGTGGATTGCCATTTCCTTCTCCAGGGGATCTTCCCAACCAAGGGCTCCAACACGAGTCTCCCGCATTGCAGATAGACGCTTTACCGTCTGAGCCACCAGGGAAGTCAATTGAATATATTACATAGTCAAAAAACTGATGAACCAGACTTGACATCTTAGCTCAATCACTTTTTTGCTTCATGATTTTGTCATTAAAATCACTGTCTCAATTTCCTCACCTTTGAAATAAAGCTGATAATATTTGCTAAGTCCATACTTGTGAATATTAAGTTAATTCGTGGAGAAACATTTTAAACAAAGAGGTTCCAAAAAGGCAGTTATATTTCTGACTCCTTTACCAGCTCTTATTATTATCAGGTTAATGGGTCTCTGTTGTCAAGAATACATGCCTCAGTTTCTTTACAGATATGAAGATTTATGAACTGTAAACAAAGGGTTAAAGCAGGGGAAAGTGGAGCACATATTGGAAGCATTTTGTTTCCAGTTCTTATTTCTTTTTTAGGTAGGAGGAGAATCTGATTAGATATGTAGCCTGACACTACACAGGTTCACATGTATGGATAATTCAAGAATCTGAAATGAGGTAACAAATTAAGTTACTTCTATATTATCTGGAAAAAGAAGACACATTGATTTGTCACACAAATTTTAAATAATTTAAGGTCAATTTAAACATAGATTTAATTCATATCTTGTAGTATTAGAGCCAGAGTAATTGTTAGCAATACAAAAACTGAGGAAGGGTGTAAGTAAATGGAGTAATTACAAGCTGATCACCTTAATTAACACAAAGCACAAAACATTAAACAGCAGAGATTATAACTGACCCTATGCAAATTAACTTCAATGACTTATAGGAGATTCATAGTCAGGAGCCACTGAACGATACAAATTGGCATTTTCACTTCATGAATGTAAATTTAAGCAGCAAACCCTACTGTGACTAACATGCTTCATGCAGTTGTTCAATAAAACGAGCTTTAGAGAGATTACCTTAGCTTTTGAAATCATTCATTGTACGGGAAAAATTTCCTTTGTTTAACTTGTAATTTAACAGAGACAGCTTATAGTTTTCTTCAAAGATATACTGTCAGAATGTTCCAGAAATAATCTGTCTACCATGACAATTGCAAGATATATTTTACAGGTGCAATAGTCATGGTTCTGTCAGGGAGACAGGACCACTAGGTGTGATTCAGAGTAAGTCATTTATTATAAAGATTAAACCTCACCCAGTTTGGGGGAGTTGGTGGAGAACTCTACAGAAAGTTGTTTCTTTCCAGTCTGGAAGTGGCCCTAAAGTCATCGTAGGGCAGCAGGGCCAGGAGAAAGGAAGAAAAACTGACACATACCAGAGGAAGGCTAGAAAAATTTCAGACCTTTAAGAAAAATTGCAACCCAGAGGGCAAATATGAACTACCTATGTCTTTCTGCAAATTACTACTTTGTGAATCCAGGTGATGTGCAGAAGAAGCCAGTGCTTTCACCACAGAACTGCTCCTTTACCTGGTCCATGACTCAAAGTATGATAAAGGAGCTGAGGGCCTGGTGGCTGACCCACAATAACAAGGTAAACTAGCCTATCAGCGCAGTTCGGCAAGCTTCGTTGGTATCTAGAGTTCAACACTGACCTTCAGAACACAATAGCTGCTGCTTTGCTTCTACCTTCAAAATTGTATGCATCATCCCTGTGGTTAACACTAACATACATTTATGCAGAAAAAGAAATTCTGGAAAACAGTTTAAGCTTAACTACTTGACAGTATAAACCCACCTTAACAAGATTTTGGTAACTCTGTCTCCAAAAATGGAGGGTCTAAGGCTCAGCAGTAAAAATCTGCCTGCCAAAGTAGGAGACATGGGTTGGGAAGAGCCCCTGGAGAAGGAAATGACAACCCACTGTGGTATTCTTGCCTGGGAATTCCCGTGGACAGGGAAGCCTGGCAGGCTACAGTCTACAAGGTCTCAAAGAGTCAGACATGGCTTAGCAACTAAAAAAACAACAACAAAGGCTAAAATAGGCAGAAAGGTAATGGAACATCTTCTACTCAGAATCAAATGGTCCAGCTATGGAGTTTCAACTCTAGCATTTTCTGGTAGTGTGACTTCTTTGAAAAGTCACTTAAACTTTCTAAGACTAATTTATTCATCTGTCATCAAAGTATAACATTATATACTTCATAACCCTGCTGTTATAAGTTAAATGAAATAATGCATGTGAACCACATATTAGGTTTCCTATTCATAGCAGGTGCTCAATAAATAGAAGATATTAACCAGATGATTGATACCCAAGCTGTGCCTTGAAACATGGGACATATTAATTTCATCTAGAATTTTAGTCTCAACTTTAAGCTGTGCATGACTTGGCCTACACCAAAGAGTTCATTGAGCTATAAAAACAAAGTACTCTGGGGCCATTTCTATATAATCAATCAAAAATTGACCACATGCTCCTTTCTACTGAAGAGAAAGCCAACAGAGAAATAAATTGCTAAATAGCAATTATTTAACTTTGCAGTTAAAATTAAGGACATAAAGGGTGCAAATACTCCATAAGAAAAATAATATTTTATGAAATCATCTTTAATCATGCCTAAGAATTACAACTAGAAAAAAAATGATCATTTTCTGGAATAGCTAATGGTGGGTTAGACATTAATTATCTCCTTTGTGAACAGCATAATGGGATAAAATATTTGAGGATTTCTATTTATACCACTATCATTAACCTTTGTCTTCAGGGTATACTCTTTGTAACTTTGAATACAGCAGTGAAAACATTAATGAATATTCATAGCATCCTTGTCTTTTACAATTGTTATTTTTACATTTGTCTTTTCCTTACAGACTTAAACTTGTTTCAAAACTTCTGCTGTGCTTTTCAGTCATTCCAGAGAGGAAAGTTACAATATCTTTTGATCACTAGTAGGTACTAGAACTGTGCTAGGAATTTTACTCAATCTTATTTAATCCTATAAGAAAACTGAAATATAAAAATATATTCACGCTTATGATTCCCTGGTTCATTACACTGTCTATGATCAAGAAGTCTACAGTTTTGTCCATAATCTGTAATTGCATCAGCAATTACACATTATGAAAACCAAAGAAGGAACAAAATTATGCAATCAGGAACTCTATACCAGAACTGGGGAGATTATAGAAATGCAAGTGCTGAACTATGTCTGCGGCATGTTCTTTATATAGTACAGCATAATATCTTGCATGTTTTGTATTTAATAAGAACAATTTGATGACAATAACCTGAAGAGACAAAGAATATCACTGGCCAAAAAAAAAAAATTAAAAATCCTATCACACCAACAAAAAGACAGCTTTTCATATCTGCTAATACCTAAGAGAGGGAAAAGCCAACTATATATTCAATATTATCTCAAGTTACTTTGAACTAGATAAGGTACTTTAAAAAAAAGCCCAGAAACTGTCTGTTGCCTGACTATTTATCTAGCTTTGTTAATAATATAACTGACTGATTTTCCCTGTACAAAAATCCCATCCATGTCTTTAAAAACAGTGTTAAGTTCTTTGAATTTTTATGCCCTCTTTCAATTTGCCTCTCCAGAACCATAAAAATAATACCCTAAAATTGCATTATAGAATATTAAACATTGTATAAAAAGTCTTTTTGAATAGTAACACTCTGGTGTTAAATCACATTAATCCATACATTCACATGACAACTGGCTTCTCCAATTCCACATTCCACAAATCAGAGAATTTACGGAGGGCTATGGAGTTAAACAACTTCTGTTGAATAGAAATTTATTCAAAGATGAAAATATTACCTTTCTGTAACTCATTTACACAGAGGATATATTTTCATTGGACCACAGGGCAAGATATTTCTTTAAATTTTCTTTATTTTTAGGTAACTTTTCATTACTTTTGGGTTACCAGCCCAAATTAAACAGCCAACCTATATCTCACTGAAAAAAAAATTATTTCCTATTTTAATAGCAGGGCTTACAGATAGATTTTTTTCCCTGTGGTTTCAGATATGACATATTTTTCATTTCTAGTTTAGCAAGACACAAAAATCAACTGTAAGCTATCATTTATGCTATATTTTAAGGAGGACAATTTCTGTTTAGAGGACAGTACATTTTTGATGAATGTTGAAAAACTGTACAGAATGGTCAGTTTATTCTTGAGTTTAAGAAAATTTGTCCAATGGGTTTTTATTAAAGTTGAGCACCTCTAAATACAGTGTCATCATTTGTGAGGCATTCAGTAACTGTTTATGTGCCAGACTAAGAATGTGAGCTTTACAAAGGCAAGAACTAAAACTTATACAAGAATACACAAGTACAGTTTTAAAATTCCTACTACAGCTCAAGAAATGTGAAAGAGATAAACTTTAAGGTTGCTGCTAATTTTTTTTTTAACTTGTGTGATTCTACGAAAAACGTGGTGATGTTTGTAAATACTAATTTATTTAAAATTGTATAATGAGCACTAACACAGTGTGCAAACTGTGGTTATATACATGAAAGTTAAATAATATTTATGACTGTGGTAGGCAGAAAATAGCCCCCCCAAAAGAGATTCAAGTCCTAATCTTCAGAATTTGAATATATTATATTACACTGCAAAGAGAAATTAAGGTGACTGATGTAATTAAAGTTGCTAATTAGCTTATTTTAAAATAGGGAGATTTTCCCGGATTATCCAAGTGAGTTAAATATAACCACAAGAGTCCTTAAATCTGGAAAACAGAGGGAGAAAAATCAGTGTCAGAGTGATATGATGTGAGAAAGACCAACCAGCCATTACTGGCTTTGAAGAGGAAAGATGTCATGAATCAAAGATATGGGGAGCCCCTAGAAGCTGCAAAATGCAAGGAAACAGATTTTCCCCTAAAGCCTCAAAAAAGGAACACAGGTTCACCAATACCTTAACTGCAGCTCACTGTGACCCATTTCAAACTTCTGACCTCTAGAGCTATAAGAATAAATTCATGTTATATTAAGCCACTAAATTCATGGTAACTTGTTACAGCACCAATAGAAAACTAATAGAGACTCTCTGACATAAATATTCATCAATAAGGGTAATCAGAGCCTATAGTGGGATTACAAAGCAGAAAGCTGAATTCAACTCATGGTAGAGATGGGGGAGGTCAAGAAAAGATTTCCCTAAGGAATGATAGATACTGTAGCTGAGTCTTAAGGAATAAGTAGAATTAGGTGAGAAGTCAACATGGGAGGTATTTAAGTATAAGACCACCACATGCAAAAGTTCACAGCAGGAGGAAAACATGGATTGTTTACATATGTCACTAAAACAGTTGAGGAAATATAGAGATGGATGGGTAGTTTGCCCTGTGTGTTAAGTTGAGATGGTCACATTTTATCTCACAGATAGAGTGGAACCAGGAAGAGTGGAGAGAAAATGAATTCATAAAATCTGTGAGAGGTATGATGAATAATTGATTTTAATTTCAAGGTTCTAATTAAGTTTAAGTTTCCATAACTTTTGCAGTAGTGTTCTGGTTAACCAGCTCCAAAAAACAAAACAAAAAACTTTGACAATGTGTACCATCTGTCATTTTTGCTTCTTTCTCCTATTGCAGTTTTTTTTTTTTCCTGTATACTATAACTGTCACCAACATAGATATCTCCTTTAATAATGCAAGTTAACTCCTTTCATTGATATCTTAGGTGGTTTTCATTCTTCACAATTTTCAGTCCATATATTTTCCCACATTGTGGGGCTTCCAATGATTAAAGTTTGTTTTTTTTTTCAAATCCCCTCTCGATCACAACCAGAATACAAATGCATTTGTTTTCAAGATAAACATGTTTGAAAGTTCATATAACCATAATATCACAGCATGTGTAGATTGGGCACAATTTTTTATTTTTTAAAAATATTTTTATTTTTTCCTGGGATATAGCCAATTAACAGTCCATGGGGTCGCTGAGTCGGACACGACTGAGCAACTTCACTTTTACTTTTCACTTTCATGCACTGGAGAAGGAAATGGCAACCCACCCCAGTGTTCTTGCCTGGAGAATCCCAGGGACAGGGGAGCCTGGTGGGCTGCCGTCTGTGGGGTCACGCAAAGTCGGACACGACTAAAGCGACTCAGCAGCAGCAGCAGCATAGACCTCATATTCCAGGTTCTTATGCAATATTGTTCTTTACATCATCAGACTTTAATTTTACCACCAGATACAACCACTGGGTGTCATTTCCACACTGGCTCAGCCTCTTCATTCTTTCTGTGGCCACTTCTCCACTCTACTCCAGTTATATATTGTACACCTACCAATCAGGGGGTTCACCTTTCAGTGTCATATCTTTTTGCCTTTTCATATTGTTCATGGGGTTCTCAAGGCAAGAATACTGAAGTGGTTTGCCATTCCCTTCTCCTGTGAACCATGTTTTGGCAGGCCCTAACTAGCAGGCACTGGAGAAGGAAATGGCAACCCACTCCAGTGTTCTTGCCTGGAGAATCCCAGGGACGGGGGAGCCTGGTGGGCTGCCGTCTATGGGGTCGCACAGAGTCAGACACGACTGAAGCGACTTAGCAGCAGCAACTAGCAGGGACATGCCCTTCATCTGCTCAAAGTACCTGGAAATGAGTACATGTGAAATGAATACAGAAGCACTCATTTCACAGGCCAGCAAGATTATCCTCAAAATCCTTCAAACTAGGCTTCAGCAGTATGTGTACTAGGAACTTCGTGATGTATAAGTTGGATTTAGAAAAGGCAGAGGAACCAGAGATCAAATTACCAACATGTGCTGGAGCATAGAAAAAGCAAGGGAATTCCACAAAAACATCTACTTCTGCTTCATTGACTATGCAAAACTTTTGACTGTGGTGATAACAACAAACTGTGGAATATTCTTAATGAGATGGGAATAACAGACCACCCCATCTGCCTCAGAAACTGGTATGCAGGACAAGAAGGAGCAGGAGAACCAGACATGGAACAACGGACTGGATCCAAATTGAGAAAGGAGTACAGCAAGGCTGTATATTGTCACCCTGCTTATTTAACTGATATACAGAATACATCATGTGAAATGCTGGGCTGGATGAAGCACAAACTGGAATCAAGATTTCTGGGAGAACTATTAACAACCTCAGATATGCAAATGATACCACTTTAAAGGAGAAAGTGAAGAGGAACTAAACAGCCTCTTGATGAAGGTGAAAGAGGAGAGTGAAAAAGCTGTTCTAAAACTCAACATTCAAAAAACAAAGATCATGGCATCCAGTCCCATTACTTCATGGCAAATAAATGGGTAAAACCTGGAAACAGTGTCAGATATCATTTTCTTGGGCTCCAAAATCAAAGTGAATGGTGACTGCAGCCATGAAATTAAAAGATGCTTGCACCTTGGAAGAAAAGCTACGAAAAACCTAAACAATGTATTCAAAAGCAGAGATGTCACTTTGCCAAAAAGGTTCATATAATTAAAGCTATAGTTTTTCTAGTAGTCATGTATGGATGTAAGAATTATACCATAAAGAATTGACACTTTTGAACTGTGGTGCTGGAGAAAACTCTTGAGAATAACTTGGACAGCAAGGAGATCAAACCAGTCAATCCTAAAGGAAATCAATTCTGAATATTCATTGGAAGGACTGATGCTGAAGCAGAAACTCCATTACTTTGGCCACCTGATGCCCAAAGCTGACTCATTGGAAAAGACCCTGATGCTGGGAAAGACTGAGGGGCAAGAGGAGAAGGGGACAACGGAGGATGAACTGGTTGGATGGCATCACTGACACAATGGGCATGAGTTTGAACAATCTTAGGGAGATAGTAGAGAACAGAGAAACCTGGCGTGCTGCATTTCATGAGGTCACAAAGAGCTGAACACGACTTAGCAATCAAACAAGAACAACAATAGCCAATTAACAATACTGTGATAGTTTCAGGTGGATAGTGAAGGGATTGAGTCATACATATACATGTATCCATTCTCCCCCACTGGGCACAATTTTCAGTTTAAAAAAAATTCCATGTTGTCTATCCTTAATTTATTTTAGAGGAGGAATGTTGTAAATATAACAAGCAAAAAAAAAAAAGACATCACGTTTTACAACAAAGCTTGGAATGAAGAGGTCAATAAGGAAATATCAAATTAATTACTTCATTTAGTGAATATTAAACATGTTTCCCTGGTGCACTCAGATAGTAAAGATTCTGCCAGCAGTGTGGGAGACCTCAGTTCAATCCCTGGGTTGGGAAGATCTCCTGGAGGAGGGCATGGCCACCCACTCCAGTATTCTTGCTTGGAGAATCCCATGGACAGAGGAGCCTGGCTGGCTACAGTTCATGGGTCACAAAGAGTTGGATACGACTGAGCAACTAAGCATAGTACTTATCAGACATTGTATACATGCTGGGAATTCAGAGATGAAAAAGACACAATAATCCCTATGCTCAAGAGACCTACAACCTAGAAAAGGAAAAACATATTTTTAACATATAATTGGCCAAGGTCTTTATTTCAATCCATAAATTCTTCAATTTATACTTTGCAGAAGAAATTAAAATTATAGAAATCCTAGAAACAATGTCAGTAAATAAGGATAATTCAAAATCTGTGAGTTTACAGAGTTTTTTTTTTTTAATACTATTTTGTCTTCATGTTCCTCTTTTGTTTGATCTCCTTTGTAATGCTGGTAGTTGTTTGTGTTACACTGACAACATATATTTCTTCTGATTGAAAAATATTACTGTAATGTCAATGATGTATTTGTGAGCTCTGAAAAGTTTATCACTGCTTTATCCAAATGAGCTATAGGCGACTAAAATGAGAGCTAATCAGATTTATTTTAATTCCTTTTTTTTTTTAATATTCCTAAGCATTACTTTGCCAACTAAGGTCTGTATAGTCAAGGCTATGGTTTTTCCAGTGGTCATGTATGGATGTGAGAGTTGGACTGTGAAGAAGGCTGAGCACTGAAGAATCGATGCTTTTGAACTGTGGTGTTGGAGAAGACTCTTGAGAGTCCCTTGGACTACAAGGAGATCCAACCAGTCCATTCTGAAGGAGGTCAACCCTGGAATTTCTTTGGAAGGAATGATGCTAAAACTGAAACTCCAGTACTTTGGCCACCTCATGCGAAGAGTTGACTCATTGGAAAAGACTCTGATGTTGGGAAGGATTGAGGACAGGAGGAGAAGGGGACAACAGAGGATGAGATGGCTGGATGGCATCACTGACTTGATGGATGTGAGTCTGAGTGAATTCTGGGAGTTGGTGATGGACAGGGAGGCCTGGCGTGCTGCGATTCATGGAGTCTCAGAGAGTCGGACACGACTGAGCAACTGAACTGAACTGAAGCATTATCAAAACTTTTGTCACTTTAGGATCTCTTTGAAAGGAATAAACAGATATGTTCTGCTTCTGTCTCATAACTCTTAATATTAATTGGTAGACTGGCTCTCTGTAACAGAACTCAATGGCACCCCACTCCAGTACTCTTGCCTGGAGAATCCCAGGGACGGCAGAGCCTGGTGGGCGGCCATCTACGGAGTTGAACAGAGTCAGACACGACTGAAGTGACTTAGCAGCAGCAGCAGCTCTCTATAATCCAGCCAAGAGTTTTATCCCTTTTTAACAAATTTTTCATCATTTATTTAGAAATAAGATACATATCTAAATAATATTTTCAAAATGTGTTTTCCTCTATATTGAAATATAATTGATTTACAATATTAGTTTCAGGTATATCACATAGTAAGTTTATATTTTTATACCTTATAAAATGGTCATCATGATAAGTCTAGTTATCATCTGTTACCAAAGGAACAATATTATTGACTACGTTATCTCTGCTGTACCTTGTATCTTCATGACATTTATTTTATAACTGGAAGTTTGTATGTCTTAACCTCCCTTACCTCAATCACCCACTTTCCCTCTGGCAACCACCAAACTGTTCTCTGTATCTATGTTCTGTCTTGTTATGTTTATTTGTTTTGTGCTTTGGATTCCATATATAAGTATGTAAGTGATATTATGCAGCACTTGTCTTTCTCTAACTTATTTTACTTATTATAATACCCACTGCATCCATTCATGTTATTGCAAATGGCAAGATTTCATCCTTCTTTGCGATTGAGTAATATTACATATACTCAAGGAGAAAAGGACGTCAGAGGATGAGATGGCTGGACAGCATCACCAATGCAATGAACATTAACTTGGGCAAACTCCAGGAGATGGTGAGGGACAGGAGGCCTGATGTGCTGCAGTCCATGAGACTGCAGTGTCGGAAGCAACTGGGTAACTGAACAACAACAACAACATTACATAGTATTTACTCTTCTTTACACACTCATTTATTGATGGAAACTTAGGCTGCTTCCATGTCTTAGAAGTTATAAATAATTCTAAAATGAACATTGGGGTGTATGTATCCTTTCTAATTAGTGATTTTGCTTTCTTTAAATATCCAGAAGTACAATTTCTGGGTCATACGGTAGCTCTAGTTTTAATTTTTTGAGGAACCTCCATACTGTTTTCCATAGTGATTGTACCAATTTACATGTCCACAGTAGGAATTTCCACTGTACATCACAACAGTGGGATGTGATGTTTCTTTTAACTAGGGAAAATACACACACATACACACAGAGACACCCACTCTGCCAATTTTCCAGTCTGATCATTAAGGACATATTGAGGAAAGCTATTCCAAAGAGGTTGAAAAAATGAAAACATTTCCTTTTGCCAGCTTTTTGCCAACACTCATTGAGCACATACTGCATGTGCGTTCTGTATTATGTAAAGTGCTTGGAGAAGGAGGAACAAGAACATAGCAGGTAATATTTTCTAATTAAACAAATGAAATTATAGATCCTGCTCTCAAGAATAGTATCACAGAACATGTAGGATTTGCACAAAAATAGTAATATTGACCCTCATAAAAACTGAGTCAAAACAAGGTACAAAAGAAATATGGACCATAAAATGATTAAAATTGCTTTTCCCTGAGAGGAGCCAACATTTTAGCATGCTCTTGTGTAGAACCAAAGTCACACTAGAAAAACTTCAAATTTGGTAATGAACTTAAATAGCAATATGAAGAAGTCCTTAAGATTCACTAAGTAACTAGAAATTTTTAAAAAATATCCTGAAACTTCACTTGATAGGAAGAGTAATAATATCAAACTTCATTTGATTAATTAGAAGTAACTATAAATTATACCTATAAATATCTTATAAACAGACCTAAGAGGAACTCTAACATTGAAGCACAGTCTAGAACTAAGAATAAAACAAGGTCGTCAGTCCAGAAAAAAGAAGACTTAAAGTTCAAATTTCCAGGCATCATTTGGTGTGACTCCAAAGAAATGTTATATTTTCTATTAAATATTCAAACTATATTGACTTCGACTCCTCAGTCTTGACTTCTAGAATTTTAACCTTCCCATTGCTACCACCTCTACCAGAAAATGTTACCGTCATTCAGTTCAGTTCAGTCGCTCAGTCATATCCGACTCTATCACCCCATGACTGCAGCACTCCAGCCTCCCTGACCCTCAGTAATTCATGGAGTTTATCCAAACTCATGTCCATTGAGTCAGTGATACCTTCCAACTCTCTCATCTCTGTCATCTGCTTCTCCTCCTGCCTTCAGTCTTTCCCAGCATCAGGGTCTTTCCAAATGAGTCAGTTCTTCACATCAGGTGGCCAAAGTATTGGAGCTTCAGCTTCAGAATCTGTCCTTCCAATGAATATTCAGGATTGATTTCTTTTAGGATGGACTGGTTTGATCTCCTTGCAGTCCAAGGGAGTCTCAAGAGTCTTCTCCAACACCACAGTTCAAAAGCATCAATTCTTTGGCGCTCAGCTTTCTTTGTAGTCCAACTTTCACATCCATACATGACTACTGTAAAAATCAAGCTTTGACTAGATGGACCATTGTTGGAAAAGTAATGTCTCTGCTTTTTAATATGTTGTCTAGGTTGGTCACAGCTTTTCTTCCAAGGAGCCAGCGTCTTTTAATTTCAGAGCTGCAATCACCATCTGCAGTTATTTTGGAGCCCCCCAAAATAAAAAGTCTCTCACTGTTTTCATTGTTTCCCCATCTATTTGCCATGAGGTGATGGGACCAGATGTCATGATCTTAGTTTTCTGAATGTTGAGTTTTAAGCCAACTTTTTCACTCTCCTTTTACACGTCCATCAAGAACACCAATACAGTATACTAACACATATATATGGAATTTAGGAAGATGGCAATGACGACCCTGTATGCAAGACAGGAAAAAAGACACAGATGTGTATAACGGACTTTTGGACTCAGAGGGAGAGGGAGAGGGTGGGATGATTTGGGAGAATGGGAATTCTAACTTGTATACTGTCATGTAAGAATTGAATCGCCAGTCCATGTCTGACGTAGGGTGCAGCTTGCTTGGGGCAGGTGCATGGGGATGACCCAGAGAGATGTTGTGGGGAGGGAGGTGGGAGGGGGGTTCATGTTTGGGAATGCATGTAAGAATTAAAGATTTTAAAATTTAAAAAAAAATAAAAGAAAATTCTACTAGCAAAAAAAAAAAAAAAAAAAAAAAAAAGATGCTGTCTAGTTCTTCTTCTCTTTCTGCCATAAGGATGGTGTCATCTGCATATCTGAGGTTATTGGTATTTCTCCCAGAAAACTTGATTCCAGTTTGTGTTTATCCAGCCCAAAATTTTGTATGATTTATTCTGCATATAAGTTAAATAAGCAGAGTGACAATATACAGCCTTGACATACTCCTTTCTCAGTTTGGAACCAGTCTGTTGTTTCATGTCCAGTTCTAACCATTGCTTCTTGACCTCCATAACAGATTTCTCAGGAGGAAGGTCAGGTGGTCTGGTATTCCCATCTCTTGAAGAATTTTCCACAGTTTTTTGTGATCCACAAAGTCTAAGGCTTTGGCATAGTCAATAAAGCAGAAGTAGATGTTTTTCTGAAACTCTCTAGCTTTTTCGATGATCCAGTGGATGCTGTCAATTTGATCTCTGGTTCCTCTGCTGGAAAGGAGAGGAATCCAGCTTGAACATCTGGAAGTTCACATCATTAAATAGTCTTAAAATCTCTCCTATTCAAGTCTGTCTCCTATTATATTGCCTATATAGCTTATCATTACTCCTGGGCACAAGCCTCCCACAACAGTTATAGTAGCTGCAACCACTTCCTGTTAGCTTCTCTCCTTTGCTAACCTTTCCCAAATTCTGCAACACAGTCCTGAGAGTAATCTTTTCCCAAGAGGACTAACATTAGGAAGAGCTACCTCCCTTAAGGAAAAAGTGGATCCTCTCTACAAAGAGATTCTATCCTGTAGTTCCTCCAGGACAACTAATGTATACATGGTTTAATAGTCCAAGAGCAAAGAATTTTTTTTGTTATTCTGTTTAAATTTATGGAATTGGTAGTATAGTTTGTGTTAAGATGACAAAGCACCGTCCAACTCCTTTTCAGTTTCTCTTTTCATTCAAAGTTAAAGAGGAAGATGGAACTAGACCTTCCAAAGTCCTTGAAGTTTCTGTTTCCAAACACTGTGGGCAATATACATAGTAAAAATACAGAATTCATCAAAGTCACAGGATATTTTAAGCCCACACTTTTAAAATAACTGTATTTTTAAAAGAAACAAGCTTTGAAGATGAAACTACTTAAACTATACAGTCACCCCTCAGTGTCCACTGGGGATTAGATCAAGGACATGACTGGGACACCAAAATCCCTGGATGCTCAAGTCCAACAGTTGGACTTCCATATCCATGGGTTCCATCATCTGCAGATTCAACCAACTATAGATCATAAACATACAGGGTCTGTAGTTTGTTGAATTCAAGTATGTGGAAACTGCCAACATAAAAGGCTGGCTCTATAAATATACAGACTACGTCTCTACAAACATACAGAGTAGTTTTAACTCTTTGGACATTTCTAGCTTCAAACGTTTCAGTGGAGGGTATTTAATTTTAATTTGTATAACTGAAAGAACCACAAATACTATGTGTTCCTCATTTTATTGTAGCAAGTATCATCTGTTTCTCAAAACAATCATGCTAAAGATAAATACAAACTTCAAATTCTTGAAATTATGTTTTCATTTTACAAGACAGTTTTACATTTTCTTATGATTGAGACTCTCTTAAAATGTGTAGAACCTAGATACAAGTACAACCTTTAACTACATGCTGAAAGCAAATTTAAAATGAATCTTAGAACCAGACATTATATATAAGTAGATAAGAAGATGATAATGGAAGTTCAGAAGGATAAAGCAGAAAAAGGGATAAAAATATATGAGTATGAATCCAAGTATTTGCAAATTTAATGTGCCATGACAGCAACTTGTTGATGAAGAATTAGAAAATATAAATGGAAATGTGATGGCAGAGTACAAGGTAGGTCCTTGGTCTTGAGAGAAGGAACAGGATTCCGATTACAGGCAACTCAGCTGGATGGCCAGAGAAGGATTAACCACAAACTTGGTGTGATAATAAGGCTTCCCTGGTGGCTCAGACGGTAAAGAATCTGCCTGCAATGCAGGATACCCAGGTTCAATCCCTGGGTTGGGAAGATCCCATGGAGAAGGGAGTGGGTATCCACTCTAGTTTTCTTGCATGAAAAATTCCATGGACAGAGGAGGCTGGTGAGCTACAGTCCATGAGGTCACAAAGAGTGAGACATGACTGAGTCACTATCACTTTCACTTTTCCTTTTGCTATCCAAAGTTTTGATTGGTATCAGATCCATACATGAAGCTTAACCCATGGACAGGGATTCTGCAATAGAGCAAGAAACCAGGAAGATTAAGAAACTAATATATCTTCTAATGCTAATATTCTGATTTAGAAGTCAAAGTTCTCTACCTATTTTTAAGAGGTTCAACAACATATTCCAGGTATAAATTTTCCTATATATTAGGCTTAATAAGTGCTATTAAACTGCATCTTCTAAATCATATTCTTACATTAAAAATGGGCTCTTATTAGATTTGGAATTATTATTTAAGGTCATGATATTAGTTTCTATACTTCCTTGCTCTAGGAGTACTATAAATGCAATTTTCTTGGATATATCAAGCTGTGTAACTCAGACAGAATGTTTCACTATAGCCCAGGGTAGAAATGTGAGTTCTTTCATACCAGTCAACCTAATTATCTCATTTTTATTTTCACAATCAAAAGGGCATATTCATACCTTTGAAAAGAGCTTATTAAAATAGACTTCTTACATTCACATATTTCAGTACTGTACATACTGTGAAAAAACCAACAGTATTACTATAGCTCCTGTTAAAATTATTAACTTCTTTTATAAGCAAAATTGTCAAAAAGTAATTCATTTAGGGTGAAAAGCTATGGCCCTGTTTCTTCTTAGTAGGAGACTTTATTTTATGGCAACTAACATTTGTGCTATAGTCAGTCAACAAGCACTTACTGTCCACCCTAGCGTCACAGTCACCCATATGAAAGGGCAGCAAAAAGAGCCTAAAGAAATGGAATTTAAGAGAAATTTCAAACCTCATTAAGTCAAGAGCATCAGAATATTTTCTCAATCAAGTACTGGACGTAACTGACTATTTGAGTATTTCTATTCTCCCACTCCTGTGTTCTTGCCTGGAGAATCCCAGGGACAGGGGAGCCTGGTGGGCTGCCATCTATGGGGTCGCACAGAGTCGGACACGACTGAAGCAACTTAGTAGCAGCAGCAGCATTCTCCCAAAACATTCTAAAAACAGATAGCCCAATACAGATAATGATATGTGGAATAGGGTAAAAATATATTATCACCTGGGAAATTAGTCTATTTTCAGTATTTAGAATAAGATAACATATATATTGGTGAATAAAGCAAAAAGATTATGTACTTACTGTTAAAACATAATAGATTACATAATAAACCAGATCAGAGACAAAGAAATGTTTTCACAAAAACAGCTCCCAGCATTGGTCTATTAGCAATCTATCTAACCTAAACTAAGGAAAGAATATGTCAGTCAACAGAATAGCACAGTATTCTGGTCAGCATGAGAAGTTTAGGGGGAAAGTCAACGTGGAAAATATTGTCTTTACCCTTTCAAATGTCATCTAAAGAAATTAGACAACAGAATAAGTATTCTGATCCCAGTAGCGAACCAACACCTTTGTGAATCTAGCTAAATTGAATGTGATTAAACATGTACATCATCTCTGACTCCTGTTTCTGTTTTACTGATTTGTGATATTTATGGTAGTGCTGCAAGTTTTGAATACTCATTCTGCGCTTTATTCCTATAATTTTCCATATTTTTATATTCTTATAATGTTGAAATTTCCATTATTATAAGCCATGGTTCCTTACTATAAAAGTCAAAATTCTGATTTCTGGACTCCTGGATTCAGTTCTGATTTGTAAGAAGTTCAGAAGTCATTATTTCATTCCTTTACATTAAGACAAAGCTAAACAAATGGAAAAACAATGTCTCTTTTTAGACTATTAGAGCATATGTGTGTGTGTGTATGCATGCATGCTTCGTTGCGTCCACCTCTTTCCAACTCCATGGACTGTAACACTGTAACCCACCAGTCTTCTCTGTCCGTGGAATTTTCTAGGCGAGAATACTGTAGTGGGTTGCTATTTTGCCATTTCCTACTTCAGCGGAACTATGTGCTGCAGGGTAAACCTTCAAAGCAATATCTGGCGATACAGGCAAAATCAGTGAGACAGAGCTAGGGTCAGCTAATATTGAACAGAAGTCACTGGAGTCATAAACTGGTAGGAAAATTTAATGGTAATTTTGATGAATTGCCAGAAACTGAATATAAGCTAGAGTGACAGTGAAAATCTCCTGGGGAATAGGCTTAGGGGAGGTCAAATTCAAAGGAACAAAAAGTTCACTTCTTAACGTGAAGATCTAAGATCCCATTCCAGATCTTTGTGAAAATATGCCCAGAGTTTTCAACATAACAAAGGCCTACTATTCAAGGGACAGATTTTACTAGACTCTTCCCAGTAGGGCATTTCTCCTACTCCAACCACCTAGTTTTAGTAGGGGGAAACAAAAATCTAAAAAAGCACATGTCATGGCCTCTAGGCTAGAGGACAATGGACAAATAAAAGACTGAGATTAAGCTATAAAACTAGAGAGTGCTATTTTTCCTGCATATCTTACTATCACACAAAAAGCACACCAGTATAATAGTTAATTTTACATACAACTATATAAAATATATGTATCTATTTTCCTCATTCTTTTGTAAACTTAACAGTCTCCTTTTATTCCCTATTTTAGAACAGTATGGCAAGAACTCACCACAAAGTGATCTTACACATTGCGCATTGAGCAGTGTGGATGGGAAGAGGAAAAACAAAGCAAAATGAAATAAAACAAACAGGAAATTTGTGCTTTATTTCTTTGATTTTCTTTTAATATATATTTTTTAGATTTTATTGAATGAGTTCAGTTCAGTTGCTCAGTCATGTCTGACTCTTTGCGACCCCATGAACAGCAGCACGCCAGGCCTCCCTGTCCATCACCAATTCCCAGAGTTTACTCAAAGTGAAGTCGCTCAGTCATGTCCGACTCTTTGCGACCCCGTGGACTGTATAGCCTACCATGCTTCTCCGTCCATGGGATTTTCCAGGCAAGAATACTGGAGTGGATTACCATTTCCTTCTCCAGGAGATCTTCCCGACCCAGGGATTGAACCTGGGTCTCCTGCATTGTAGGCAGACGCTTTACCGTCTGAGCTACCAGGGAAGTCACTCAAACTCATGTCCATTGAGTCAGTGATGCCATCCAACCATCTCATCCTCTGTTGTCCCCTTCTCCTCCATCCTTCGATCCTTCCCAGCATCAGGGTCTTTTCAAATGAATCATTTTTCACATCAGGTGGCCAAAGTATTGGAGTTTCAACTTCAACATCAGTCCTTCCAATGAATATTCCAGACTGATTTCCTTTAGGATGGACTGGTTGGATCTCTCTGCAGTCCAAGGGACTCTTAAGAGTCATCTCCAACACCAGAGTTCAAAAGCATCAATTCTTTGGCACTCAGCTTTCTTTATAGTCCGACCCTCACACCCATACATGACTACTGGAAAAACCATAGACTTGACTAGACGGACCTGTGTTCACAAAGTAATGTCTCTCCTTTATAATATGCTGTCTAGGTTGGTCATAACTTTCCTTCCAAGGAGTAAGCATCATTTAATTTCATGGCTGCGGTCACCATCTGCAGCGATTTTGGAGCCCAAGAAAATAAAGTCTGTCACTGTTGCCACTGTTTCCCCATCTGTCAGGAAGTATTTAACAGGAGGCTTCCTGTGTGCTGTTTTGGCTCTGTCAGGAATTCTCTTTTCCTTATTAATTCCTGAATATTCAAGAATTAAGAGGAGAGGAAACCCTCTCCCCAGGGCTGAGGAATCCAGGCATTTCTTTCCATAGTTTTTCTATATGGTGATAACTACCCTCTTCCTTTTTATGAACCATATGGTAAAAGTGATTATTTACAACTCTCTCTCTTTCACATAGATGACCTCATGTTTCCTTGATAACTTGTAAGTTTTGATTTCATCTCTGCTGAAAATAGCTACCTTGTAAGATAGTATAAATACCCACACAATGTTGAATAAAACACCTTTGCTCCATCAGAGCTTTGGTCCCCATGTCTTGTTTTCTCTCTCTCTTTCAGGCTGATTTCCTGGAGTGCAGAGGCTCTCTGAGTTCATGTTCCTGCCCGGGCTTCTAAGACCCTCTTGAGAAGGTACTCTGTGCCTTCACCCCATCAAGAGGGCACCTGAGGCCTCGGTGAACAGAGAAAGCCCCGTGTCAGGGACTTTATTGGCTTTCTGCAGAAACCAAGAAATATCAGCCTATATCTCTCTTCTTTACTTTCTTATGGGTCAACTCCAGACCATCAGGTTCTGGTCCATTAAAGGACCTCAAAACCCAGCTATTTGCCATGAAGTGATGGGACTGGATGTCATGATCTTAGTTTCCTGAATGTTGAGCTTTAAGCCAATTTTTTCACTCTCCTCTTTCACTTTCCTCAAGAGGCTCTTTAGTTCTTTTTCTGCCATAAGGGTGGTATCATCTTCATATCTGAGGTTATTGATATTTTTCCCAAAAATCTTGATTCCAGCTTGTGCTGCATCCCACCCAGTGTTTCTCATGACGTACTCTGCATATAAGTTAAATAAGCAGGGTGACAATATACAGCCTTGATGTACCCCTTTCCCTATTTGGAACCAGTCTGTTGTTTCATGTCCAGTTCTAACTGTTGCTTCCTGACCTGCACACACGTTTCTCAAGAGGCAGGTCAGTGGTCCAGTATGTCCATCTCTTTCAGAATTTTCCACAGTATGTCAAACCTTTCCACACAAAGGTTTGACATAGTCAATAAAACAGAAATAAATGTTTTTCTGGAACACTCTTGCTTTTTTCTGATAATCTAAGAGATGTTGGCAATTTGATCTCTGATTCTTTTGCCTTTTCTAAGTCCAGCTTGAAGACCTAGAAGTTCAAAGTTCACGTACTGTTGAAGCCTGGATTGGAGAATGTTGAGCCTTATTTACTAGCATGTGAAATGAGTGCATTCTTTGGCCTTTCTTTGGGATTGGAATGAAAACTGACCTTTTCCAGTCCTGTGGCCACTGCTGAGTTTTCCACATTTGCTGGCATATTGAGTACAGCACTTTCACTGCATCATCTTTTAGGATTTGAAATAGCTCAACTGGAATTTAATCACCTCCACTACCTTTGTTCACAGTGATACTTCCTAAGACCCACTTGACTTTGCATTCCAGGATATCTGGCTCTAGGTGAGTGATGATGCCATCATGATTATCTGGGTCATGAAGATCTTTTTTGTATCATTTTTCTGTGTATTCTTGTCACCTCTTCTTAATATCTTCTACTTCTGTTAGGTCCATACCATTCTGTCCTTTATCGACCCCATCTTTGCATGAAATGTTCCCTTGGTATTTCTTATTTTCTTGAGGAGATCTCTAATCTCTCCCATACCATTCTTTTTCTCTATTTCTTTGCAATGATCACTGAGGAAGGCTTTCTTGTCTCTCCTTGATATTCTTTGGAACTCTGCATTCAGTTGGGTATATCTTTCCTTTTCTCCTTTGCTTTTCACTTCTCTTCTTTTCACAGTAAGGCCTCCTTAGACAGCCAGTTTGCTTTTTTCATTTATTTTCTCTTGGGGATGTTCTTGATCCCTGTCTCCTGTACATGCCATGAACCTCCGTCCATAGTTCACCAAGCACTCTGTCCATGAGATCTAATTCTTTGAATCTATTTGTCACTTCCACTGGATAATCATAAGGGATTTGTTTTAGGTCATATCTGAATGGTCTAGTGGTTTTCCCTACTTTCTTCAATTTAAGTCAGAGTTTGGCAATAAGGAGTTCATTATCCGAGCCACAGTCATCTCCCGGTGTTGTTTTTTGATGACTCTATAGAGCTTCTCCATCTTTGGCTGCAAAGAATATAATGAATCCGATTTCAGTATTCACCATCTGGTGATGTCCATGTGTAAAGTCTTCTCTTGTATTTTGGAAGAGCGTGGTTGCTATGACCAGTGCATTCTCTTGGCAAAACTCTATTAGTCTTTGCCCTGCTTCACTCTGTACTCAGAGCAAATTTGCCTGTTACTCCAGGTGTTTCTTGACTTCATACTTTTGCATTCCAGTTCCCTATAATGAAAAGGACACCTTTTGGGGGTGTTAGTTCTAGAAGGTCTTGTAAGGTGTTCATAGAACTGTTTAACTTCAGCTTCTTCAGGATTACTGGTAGGGACAGAGACTTAGATTTTCATGACATTGAATGGTTTGCCTTGGAAATGAACAGAGATCAGTCTGTCATTTTTGAGATTGTATCCAAGTATTGCATTTCGGACTCTTTTGTTGACTATAATGGCTACTCCATTTCTTCTAAGGGATTCCTGCCCACGGTAGTAGATACAATGGTCATCCGAGTTAAATTCACCCATTACCATCCACTTTAGTTCGCTGATTCCTAAAATGTTGGCATTCACTCTTGCCACCCCCTGCTTGATCATTTCCAATTTGCCTTGATTCATGGATGTAACATTTCAGATTTCTATGCAATATTGCTCTTTAGAGCATCAAACTTTGCTTTTATCACCAGTCACATCCACAACTGTGTGTTGTTTTTGCTTTGGCTCTGTCTCTTCATTTTTTCTTGAGTTATTTCTCCACTGATCTCCAGTAGCATCTTGGGCACCTACCAACCTGGGGAGTTCATCTTTCAGTGTCCTGTCTTTTTGCCTTTTCATATTGTTCATGGGATCCACAGGGTCCTCAGGGCCACCCCAGCAAAGTGCAGCCACTGCTTCTGACCTTGGATGTGGGATATCTCCTCATGGCCACTCCCTAGCTGCACTGCCACCCCTACATTCCTTAGTAAGTATTATATAACAACAGTGTATCCTGCTTGAGGACAGTTTCTCCTTCTTGAAAACCTTCTGACTAATCCCGTTATCTTAAATGTATATTATGGGAATCAGTCTATAAGATCTCTCTATTGTTAGTTCCAATCCTATCATCTTAACATGTAAATTGTGGGAGTGGGTCTAGTAAGATCTTTACCATCTTGTGACATAATTTTTATTTATTGTAATAACCAATTTAAAAAGTAAATAATTCCCTTGCTAGACTGGGGGGGGGAGGGGCACTCTCTGTCTCCCTTCTGATATCTATGTTAGAAGCTTTCTCTGTCCCTTTTTCACTTTAATAAAACTCTGCTACATGAAAGCTCTTTAGTGATCAAACTTGGAGCCTGGTCCCTGGTCCCAGGTCCCAAAGCTGAATCTTCTTCTTTGGAGATAATGAATCAGACATCATTCACCATAAGCTATCATTTGTTTATTTTTGCTTTTGCTTCCTTTGCTTTAGGAGACTGAACCAGAAAATACTGCTACAATTTATGTCCAAGAGTGTTCTGCTTATGATATTTTATAGTATCCAGGCATTTTATGGTATCCAGTCTTATATTGGAGAAGGAAATGGCAACCCACTCCAGTATTCTTGCCTGGGGATACCCATAGACAGAGGACCCCAGCAGGCTACAGTCCATGGGGTCACAAGGAGCCAGACATGACTGAGTGACTGAGCAGTCTTACATTAGGTCTCTAATCCATTTTGTGTTTATTTTATATATGGTGTTAGACAATGTCCTGATTTCATTGTTTTGCACATGGCTGTAGAATTTTCCCAGTACCGCTTATTAAAGAGACTAGCTCTTCTCCATTTTATATTCTTTCTTCTGTTTTTCTCTAAAAAAAATGAGACAGAATACCTTTTGTGGAACCACTGGTGATCTTACCAGTAAGCATATTAACTGGATGACTAACATACTATGTGACTCCATTAAAAGGCAAAAGTAATTATATGGCTTTTAATTGAAGGAAAGGCATTAGTGACTAATCTAATGAGGTACAAATGTCCACGTGCTTTATAATGAGGGATGGGAGTTGTTTTAATTGTAGTATTCATTTTGTTTCATAGTTCAGTTCAGTTCATTTCAGTCACTCAGTCGTGTCTGACCCTTTGCAACCCCATGAATTGCAGCGCACCAGGCCTCCCCATCCATCACCAACTCCCAGAGTTCACTCAAACTCATGTCCATCAAGTAATCTCATCCTCTGTCGTCCCCTTGTCCCCCCGCCCCCAATCCCTCCCAGCTTCAGTCTTTTCCAATGTTTCATAGTTAGAATAGGGAAAAGGATTCCAAAATGGCAGTGGCTAAAAGACAAAGAAGTGAAAAGCCCGTGAAAATAGAACAAAGGAAAGGATTGAGGCCTCTCTTCTCTTGCCTTTTGAGTCGGCCCGCCCTCACTCCTTGAGGGTGTATTATCTTTTGTTTTTCATAATAAAACTGAGTTATAACACTGGTCTGTCCATTGCTTCACATTTTTGCTGCAATGAGACAGAACTAAGGAAATTGTACACTCCCCTGATATCTATGGTGCTATTTCTCAGATTTAACATGGCAGAAACAACCTCGGCTCGGCCCCCACAAGGTGGAAGCCAAGCACAGCCAAAGCCCAGTTCGGTGAAAGCTCCTGTGGTGGAAGCTGAATGTGAAGAAAACACAGCGCCAGAGATGTGGCAAGAAGACCAGAGTGCTGGAAACCGATATCAAAAACAAACTCGGCAGAAAGCACACGCGGCTCAGTGTCAGATTCCAGAAGCCCTTCGATTGTGTAGGAGGTCCTCATTCCTATGGTTGGAAGGACATATGGCTAATCAAATCTTAATTCCTTTACAATCTCTCATTTCTTATTTCCTCAAACCCCCCAGTGAACAGGTGAGCCACAGGGGGTGCAATTGAGGGACTCTGGCAGGGGCTACTCCTCATTGTGTCCCAAAGGCGCCCCTATCTGCTGGGTCCCAGTAGCTGTTGCCCAAGCAGGTGGGGGTTCTTCTGTCCTTAATCTTCTTTGTGCCAAGGATCAGATAAATGAAAAATGTGAGCACAGGTCAGGTATTTAGCAGATTTTCTGGCAGGTTATGAAGGGGATTCCTCGGCACATATTTCCCACTGCTCTTTCCTGCCATCCTTCAGCTCCTCTCTCCCTCTCTCCTGGAACTTGAGCCCGGCCAAAACCCACAATGCCTGGTTTTAGGACCTGGGTTTAAAACACTCTCACTGAGTTTAAAAAAGCTCAGTGAGAACATAGCAATAGGTAAGAGGTGGATTTGTTGGATTCAGGGAGAAGCACATTCCACAGCGTGTGGGCCATCACAGAGGAGAGTACAGAGCCATGGAATGTGATGCGATTAGTTTCCTCAGGCTGGGTGATTTCATATGCTAATGAGTAGGAGGGTCATTCCAACAATTGGGGAACCACCCACTCCTCAGTCTTTTGACAGTGCCTTGGAAACCAAAGGAAGCCTATTACTTGTGGGACAGTACCCAGTCTCAGCAATAACTTAGGAGTCCAACTAGAACCCCATTGCCTTTCTGGAAAGTCTAAAAGAGGCCCTCCAAAAGTTTACCAATCTGGACTTAGATTCCTATGAGGGACAGGTGATTTTAAAGGAAAAATTCCTGTCCCAATGTGCACCAGACATTAGGATAAAGTTACAATACCTCCAGCAGCAGGGCCCTGCTGCCTCTTTAGATGAGATGGTATAGACAGCCATCAATACCTTTTATAACAAAGAACAGGAGAGGGAAGCCAAGGCCCAGGAAAGGAAGAAAAGGAAAGAGACAAGGCATGCCCAGATACTGGCTGCCCTCCAGAGAACCCCTGTGGCAGACCTCATGTCCTTAAAGGATAAGTTATGAGGCAAATGCATAATCTGGACAGGTGGGACACTGGGCAAAAGAGTGTCAAATCATGACAAGTCTCCTAAAATGGCTTGCTACAAATGCCATCAACTGGGACATTGGGCAGCACTCCTACCTCAGGTCCCAAGAGCCTCAGGGTCAAGTGCCAAGCCTTCCCTCAAGATGGTTCAACAGGACTGCAGTGGCCCACTCCAGCCAGCCCACTGTCACAGATAACTATCATGGGGCTGGAGCCAAGGGTACAGCTGGATGAGGCAGGTAGGTCTGAGATTTTCTTGGTTGACATAGTGGCTACCTACTCTGTCCTAACCTCCTGCTCCAGAGCCTTCTCCTCCCAAACCTGCAACATTGTGGGTGCTACAGGAAAAACAACTACAAAAATATTTACCTGAGAACTTCTTCGTTGCTTGGATGGACAAATATTTTCCCACAAGTTTCTGGTGGCCCCTGAGTGTCCTACTCCGTTATTGGGAAGAAACCTTTCCCTGACTTCAAAATCTTGCAGCAATTGCAGTCTTGATAGAAAATGCTTTAAAACTCCCTCTTGGGGGCAAACTAACTATTTTTATTAGCCACAAAGTGAAACAACTCCTGCATGGGAGAGACCATTTATGGATGTCTGATCAGAGGATCCTCAGATATCCAGTAGTGCTGATGGAAAGTCCAAGCCTGACTATATACCCTTCTGAGGTTCTTAACCCAGCTACCCTCCTGCCTACCCCCCGAGGGCTCTCTCCTCTTTCACCCTTGCCTAGAAACTTTGGACCACTGGACAAAACCCTGAGAGGGATTGTCAGAAGATCCTCTGACCAGTCCTGAGGAAATCTGGTACACTGATGGAAGCAGCTTTGTCTTGGATGGAAAAAGAAGAGCCAGGTATCCAATTTCAAGACCATAGAGGCTAAACATGTGCCACCAGATACTTCAGCCCAATTAGCAGAACTCATAGCCCTGACTCAAGCTTTAGAGCTGGGAAAAGGAAAAAGAGTAGCCATTTACACTGACTCCAAGCATGCCTTTCTGGTGCTACATGCACATGCTGCTATTTGGAAAGAAAGAGGACAAGTGGCCATCCAAGGGTCCCCAATCAAATATAGTGATCAAATCCTTAGGCTCTTGGAGACAGTTCATCTGCCCACAGAGGTTTCAGTCTCCCACTGTAAAGAACACCAGAAAGGGAGCATGGAAGTGGCATGAGGGAATCAAGCAGCCGATCAGGCAGCGTAACAGAACAATGACCTAATAGGGGTTATCACCTTAGTTCCACAGGCTAATTTGCCAGAAACTCCTTCATATACTGAAGGTGAGACTCTTCAAGCTAAGAGTGAGGGCTTTCAAGAAGATCATGTGGGGCGATTCCACAAGGAGGGACTCCTTTTTTCTGCCTGGAAACCTCCAATGGAAGTTGGTTAACTCCCTACATGCCACCACTCATATTGGGGAAATGGCCCTCCAATGATTACTAGAAACGTCCCTCAGAGGAACAGGCCTCCAAACAACTATAAAGCAAGTGATGTTCTCTTGTCACACTTGCCAATTAAACAACCCCCAAGGAGCTTGAAGACCCCAGCTTGCCCAGCCCATCCAATGACGTGGGACCTACCAGGAGAGGACTGGCTGATGGGCTTCACCCAGATTCCAGTTTCTCAAGGGTATAAATACCTATTAGTCATGATAGATACATTCACAGGATGGACTGAAAGCTTTCCCACCCAGATTGAGATGGCTGAGGAGGTAGTAAAAAAAGAAAAAACTGCTCCATGAAATCATTCCAAGATTTGGTCTGCCCAGGTCATTACAAAGTGACAATGAGACATCATTTATTTCTAAGGTCACCCAAGGGGTCTCTAAAACATTTGGCATTACTTATTACCTCCAATGGGCCTGGAGGCCTCAGTCTTCAGGAAAAGTAGAAAGATCCAACAAATTCTTAAAATCAGTGATTAAAAAGATAACCCAGGAGACCTCCCTGGGATGGAAGGAGGCTTTAACAATAGCTCTCCTCTGCACCCATATGCCCGTAAGGAACAGGTTGGTCTTAGTCCTTGAGATACTATATGGGAGACCTTTAGTTTATGTCAATGACCTCTTCCTAGATCCAGAGGCTCAGACCCTCCAGTCTTATACCATGGTCATTGGGCAATTCCAACAGGATATACGCTTGTGGGGTGTCAACCAGGACCCAAAAGATTCCAAAGAGTCACCACTATATGCTCCAGGGACTCAAGTCCTAATTAAAGTCTAAAAAGATGGGTCCCCAAAGGCTCAACTCCAGGCCACATGGAAAGGCCCCTACCCTGTAATACTTTCTACCCTCACAGCAGTCAAGGTACCATGACACCACTTCTGGATTCACTACTCATGAGTCAAGCTGTGGAAGAAAACAGAAGAGGACACTCAATATACCTGGGAGCCCCTGGGAGATCTCAGATATCTATTCAGAATGACAAATGAGTGCCATTCTAATGAACACCCCCAAAATTAAGTTTTTTGGGGTAAGATTTCTCAGGATAGCTCTAAAGAGCCAATACAGCTTAGCAGGGGTTGTACTTAGATCTCCTGATCCTTGAACAAAGAGAGACTTGTGCCATCTTGAATGAGATACATTGTTTCTGGGAAAATACCTCAAGCTAATTAAAGAAAATCTCACCATCCTCAAAAAATATTCAGCCCCTACAGGGTCTCAAAGAAGCTGGAAAGTTCTTGGGGTGGCTACAGTCTCTCTTTGGGGGATTCTTCTCCTGGTGAGGGGGAAATGTGGGGTTGGCTAATGCCCCTAATTAATCCTTGTTATCACCATGTTAATCCTGCTTATGATTGCACCATGTAATTTTAATCGTCTAAACCATTTTGTCTCTGCCCAGGTCAACAAGCTACAATATGCAGTGCCAGTTCAACAAGGATATATAAAACCACCTGACCACAGAAAATATCACTCATCCTTAGATGGACACTGCTATAAGGACTCTGATGCTTGAGACTAGCAAGAGGGGGAGGCCCAATGTCCCTCGCTGTCCCAGTTCAGCAGGTAGTAGCCAGAGAGACCTTGATAGCCCTATCCCCAAAGAATTAGGCCTCCCATCTCTTGAGGGGGTAATGTTAGGTAGTTAGAATAGGAAAAAGGAGTCCAAAATGGCAATGGCTAAAAGACAAAGAAGGGAAAAGCCTGCAAAAATAGAAAAAAAGTAAAGGATGGAGATCTCTTTTCTTTTTATATTTTGGGTCGGCCCACCCTCACTCCTTGAGGGTGTACTATCTTTTGTTTTTCCTGACAAAACTGAGCTATAACACTGGTCTGCCTGTTGCTTCAAATTTTTGTTGTGATGAGACAGAACCAAGAAAATAATACACTCCCATGATAATTTGAATAAATGGGTTACTACATTATTGCAAAAAAAATAAAAACCGTTTTGAATATTTTCCTTATAATTTGAAATTAAAATGTTAATGACTTTAGGTCAATTTTTCTCTTCTTTTATCCCCATAGGTGTACTTTAAAAAGAAGAGGAAGAAGAATTAGAATCTGTTGGGAAAACAGCCTGTTTCTTCTTTATCATCGTCAGTTTTCTTTTTTTTTTTTTTTTTCTGACATAATCAATGAATGACCATGCAGACTTCTCTTTTCCAGATGCAATCTTTTTATTTATCAGCTAGTAACACTTAGTGTCCCATACCCATATTTACTTGCCAGAGTTTTTGTATTTACTTCTCTTCCTTGTACGCTATCTCAGGGACTCTATAGTAGTAATTTCCAATTTAATATGTAATAATGCTGATGTAGATCACAATAAACTGTGGAAAATTCTGAAAGAGATGGGAATACCAGACCACCTAACTTGCCTCTTGAGAAATCTGTATGCAGGTCAGGAAGCAACAGTTACAACTGGACATGGAGCAACAGACTGTTTCCAGATAGGAAAAGGAGTAAGTCAAGGCTGTATTCTGTCACCCTGCTTATTTAACTTCTATGCAGAGTACATCATGAGAAATACTGGACTGGAAGAAGCACAAGCTGGAATCAAGATTGCCAGGAGAAATACTAATAACCTCAGATATGCAGATGACACCACCCTTATGGCAGAAAGTGAAGAGGAGCTAAAAAGCCTCTTCATGAAAGTGAAAGAGGAGAGCAAAAAAGTTGGCTTAAAGCTCAACATTCAGAAAACGAAGATCACAGCATCTGGTCCCAGCACTTCATGGGAAATAGATGGGGAAACAGTGGAAACAGTGTCAGACTTTATTTGGGGGGGCTCCAAAATCACTGCAGATGGTGCCTACAGCCATGAAATGAAAAGACGCTTACTCCTTGGAGGAAAAGTTATGACCAACCTAGATAGCATATTCAAAAGCAGAGACATTACTTTGCCGACTAAGGTCCGTCTAGTCAAGGCTATGGTTTTTCCTGTGGTCATGTACGGATGTGAGAGTTAGACTGTGAAGAAGGCTGAGTGCTGAAGAATTAATGCTTTTGAACTGTGGTGTTGGAGAAGACTCTTGAGAGTCCCTTGGACTGCAAGGAGATCCAACCAGTCCATTCTGAAGGAGATCAACCCTGGGATTTCTTTGGAAGGAATGATGCTAAAGCTGAAGCTCCAGTACTTTGGCCACCTGGTGCAAAGAGTTGACTCATTGGAAAAGACTCTGGTGCTGGGAGGGATTAGGGGCAGGAGAAGAAGGGGACGACAGAGGATGAGATGGCTGGATGACATCACGGACTCGATGGATGTGAGTCTGAGTGAACTCCGGGAGTTGGTGATGGACAGGGAGGCCTGGTGTGCTGCGATTCATGGGGTCACAAATAGTCAGACACGACTGAGCGACTGAACTGAACTGAATGCTGATGTACTTCCTTTTTCTGTATAATCTATACTTTTATATTATTCTTGAGCCAAAGTTTTGTGACCTAAATAGATACTCTGTTCACACTGATCAGGGAGTTAAAAGAATTGAGGAAAAGTAAAGGAAACTTTCTGGATCTCCTGAATATATCCCATGTAATAAAAAAGGGCAATCAACTTGTCTGCGGTCTTTCATTAGGTCTTTCTAAACTATAATAATTCTGCTTCTGAAGCAATGAAAGACTCAAGGAGTGTGACTGGATATTCTGCTCCAAATGTGCATGGTTATGGATACCTTGAATAGATTCAAAGGATTAGATCTGATAGAGTGCCTGAAGAACAATGGTCAGAGGTTCATAACACTGTACAAGAAACAGTGACCAAAACCATCCAAAGAAAAAGAAATGCCAGACGACAAAGAGATTGTCTGATTAGACTTTATAAATAGCTGAGTAAAGAAGAGAAGTGAAAGGCAAGAGATAAAGGTCAGTTTTCATTTCAATTCCAACGAAGGCCAATGCCAAAGCATGTTCAAACTACCATCTAAATGCACTAATTTTACACAGCTAGCAGAGTTATGCTCAAAATCCTTCAAGAGAAGCTTCGGCACTACATGAAATTTCAAATGTATAAGCTAGGTTTTGAAAAGGCAGAGGAATCAGAAATCAAGTTGCCAACATTCATCGGATCATAGAGAATGCAAGGGAATTCCAGAAAAACATCTACTTCTGCTTAATTGACTATGTAAAGCTTTTGACTGTGTGGATCACAACAAACTTTGGAAAATTCTGAAAGAGATGGGAATACCAGATCATTTTACCTGCCTCCTGAGAAATCGGTATGCAGGTCAGAAAGCAACAGTTAGAACCTTACATTGAACAACTGGCTGGTTCAAAATTGGGAGAGGGGTACATCAAGGCTGTTTATTTTTACCCTGTTTATTTAACTTCTATGCAGAGTACATCATGTGAAATGTCAGAATGGATGAATCACAAGCTGGACTCAAGGTCACTGGGAAAAATATCAACAACCTAAGATATACCGATGATTCCACTCTAATGGCAGAAACTGAAGAGGAACTAAAGAGCCTCTTGATGAGGGTAAAAGAGGAGACTGAAAAAGCTGGCTTGAATCTCAATATTAAAAAAAAAAAAAACCCTAAGATCATGACCTCCAGTTTTATCACTTTTAAATAGAAGGGGAAAATGTGGAAGCAGTAACAGATTTTATTTTCCTGCATTCCAAAATCACTGTGAACAGTGACTGCAGCCATGAAATTAAAAGTCACTTGCACCTTGGAAGGAAAGCTATGACAAACCTAGGCTGCTCATTAAAAAGCAGAGATATTACTTTGCTGACAAAGGTCCATATAGTCAAAGTTAGTTTTTCCAGGAGTCATATACAGATGTAAGAGTTGAACCATAAAGAAGACTGAGTGCCAAAGAATGAATGCTTTCAAATTGGGGTGCTGGAGAAGACACTTGAGAGTCCTGTGGACTGCAAGATTGCACCAGTGAATTGTAAAGGAAATCAACCCTGAACATGCATTGGAAGGACTGTTGCTGAAGCTGAAACTCCAATACTTTGGCCACCTGATGTGAAGAGCTAACTCATTAGAAAAGACCCTGATGCTGGAAAAAGACTGAAGGCAAAGGGAGAAGAGGACAACAGAACATGATGGTTAGATAGCATCACCAACTCAGTAGACGTGAATTTGTGCAAACTTCAGGAAATAGTGTAGGAGAAAAGAGTCTGGAATGCTGCAATCCAAGAGGTCACAATCCATGGGGTCGGATATGATTTAGTGACTAAATAACAACAGATTTGGTTCTTTGAAAAAAATCACCAAATCTGATAAACATCTAGCTAAGCTAACCAAGAAAAAAAGTGAAAAGAGGCAAACTACAAATAGTACAGGGATATGCCCTTGCCTCTGCAAACATGACACATCTTTAGGAGAATATAAACAGACAAAATAAATTAAAAAGGACACATTCCATGAGAGATGTCACAGAGAGTAGTGGTAGATGTCCTTGTGGAGATGTCCAGCAATCATCTACTTCTTGGACTCAGGAACAAAGGGATTATGCCTGTCAGCAGGCTATTGAAATGACCTCAATAATGGTCCTGACTGTGTAGCCTCCAGAGATTCTGTGATCTATCATATTTTCTTATTAGATTCTATTTCTGATTAAACTAGCTAACATGAGTTCTGTGGTTTGTAACTAGCCCACTGAGAGAGATTCTTCTTACCCACAAATCTACAGCCAATATTTGGCTTTATACATGAACTCTGCTTAAAGAGATAAGATATGCTTGTCTTGTCAGCAACCATTAAACAGTTCATGTAACAGATGTAAGTTAATAGCATTTCCCATCTGGACAAAGGTGTTCCTACAACAATCCCCACAGCAATGTTGCATAGTTATGAAAGGGCTAGTCTGGTTTAGCAAAAAAGAAACATGATTTTGTAACCAGATGGACCCAAGTTCAATCCTTTCTCTGTCTTTTCTAGCTGCATCATGCTAGGAGAATAACAAAGACCCTCTAAACCTCTATTTACCCATTAATACAGGTAATAAAATCTACTGCCTCTGAAAGACACTATCACTTGCCAACTCATCAGCCATTTCTCATTATTCTTGATTTAACATATAACTCTAATTTTATCCATGTATGAAGTAGCAGTGTCCTGTTCAGATGATATCTTTCAACTGACAGAATTCCATTCCCATCCACCAGTTAGTAACTTGTTTACTATGGGAGATTTGATATGACTCAGTTTTGTTCAAAAGAACCTCATGGGGCAGATGTTAGAGATTTCTGGAGAAGATTTCACTCCCTGATAAAGACAGAGTAAAAAGGTGAGAGGTAGATCAAGGTCAAGAGTGACAAGATTTTCTTTCTTCCTGCCTTTGAGGACAGTTGTGTAAAACGATGTGATGCTTAGAGATACAGCAACTATTTTAACACCATGCATGATGTGAAGACTAGGGGAATCAAAAGTACACAGTGATGCTCCAAGAATTAAGCACCATTCATTAAACCATCTTCCTCCAGGCCCAGTGTTACAGGAGGAAAACAAAGTCTTACTGTGAAATCCAATTTCAGTTGGTTTGCTTTCGTCTAAAATAATCCTTACTGAAATACTGCTCTATAGAAATTTTATAAGGACTGAGAAAGATGATTCTTTCTGAACAAATGACAATCTACTCCTCTACTCTAACCCCACTTCTTCCATCTCACTCAGAGTGAAAGCCAAATATCTTGTGGTATTCATGATTTGTTCTCCACTCCCTGTATCCTACCACTAAATCTGACCTAAATGGAGTTGCAAAGAGTTGGACATGATTGAGCAACTGAACTGAACTGAATCTCTTACTGCTTTTCTCCTTGCTCTCCCTGTTCCCAACTTTATGGCTTCCTTGTTGTGCCTTCCAAACCCCAAGAAATCTCCTTTCTAAGGATCTTTGCTTTAACTGTTTTCACTGCATAGATCTATTTTCCTCCATATACTTTACTGATTTCCAATTCATCCCTCCTTATTCACACTATACCTTCTTGATGATTCTTTTCTGGTCACACTATTAACACATTTGATCCCCCTTATCCTGTTCCATAATTTTGTTTTTCCCCATAGTATTTTTCACCTTTTCCCTTAGTATATAATTTATTTATAAATAATTATTATATGCCATTTAAATATATGCTTAAACAGAGCTATATGAGGGCAGGTCTTTCTCTTTTTTATTCAGTGTTGGATCTCAAGGAACAAAAACAATGCCTGGCATATAGCTGGTGCCTAATATATACATCAGTTCTCAGCCTTTTGGCTAAGATCAAGCATAGTATGGGGGCTTCCCTGGCTAAGAACCTGCCTGCCAATGCAGGAGACACGAGAGATACAAACTCAATCCCTGGGTCAGGAAGATCCCCTTGAGTAGGAAACAGTAACCCACTTCAGTATTCTTGCCTGAAAAATGCCATTGATAGAGGACTCTGATGGGCTACTGTCCATGGGGTTGCAAAGAGTCAGACATGACTGAGCACAATAAATACGTGCTAAATTAATGATGAATTTTCAGAATGTGTGGTGCATTCTAGCTAGTTGATTTATCTTTTCCTAATCACTATACAATTTCTTGCTCATTCATGCCTTCTCACAGTCTAAGCATGTTGCAGGATCCCCCTCCCCCCTCACCCCCCCCCCATTGTCTATGGCTCTGCTCTTATTTCTCCTTCAACTTTTCTTTTCCCTAATGATTTATTTCTGTATGTAGTACTATTGCACATCTTATGGTTGCTTTTCCTGATATTTCTCTTTGCATGCACAATAAGCATTATTCTTATTCATTCAGCAAATATTTGTTGTTGTGTGCCTACTATGTGCCAGGTAATTTGCTCTTTTAGCCTTTCAAAGAATAAAACAGAGTCTAACAGTTACTCTCTTTTGTATTCTCTCATGTACTGATGTGGTTCAAATAGTACATTTGTACTCTAATGTGACAAATGAATAAAGGTGTTTGAACAACATGCCCAGGTACAAGGTGAAATGTGTGTAATGGTCACTGGTCAAGAAAATAAGAGATCAGGCATGCTGAACAATGAATCGCAGAAGGAAAGTTCACGAGAATCGTACCATGATTTACTGTACAAATAAAATTTCAAAGCTATGCTACTAAGGAGACAGAAGAACAGAGATCTTTTTAGAACATAAAGGAAGTTACTCTAGGAGGAAAGAAGAATACAGACATTACAAATTAATAGAAAACAGAATATTTTGGTGACGGACACAATATCTTTTTAATGAATCTACTCTCCCAGACAAGATATAAAATGTGGTATATATTTTATACACAAAATCAAAAACACTTATGAACTACTCTTTTAATAGTTATTCTATTTGACTCTCTCCTTTGGTAAAGATATTTTCAGACAGTACTTTTTATGCAGAAATTTCCCATTCTGAAAAACTGTCATAATGCCAAGTGAAGAAGTTATTCATCCATGAAAGCTTCCTTTGTTAAAATGCAGATCGCATTATTTATGCAATCTTAATGTTTAATGAATGCACACAAATTCAAATGTCAATGTAGATAAACTAAAATTACATTTCTATCAAGAAAGAAAGGCGTTTTGAACAAAGAACAGAACTCTTGTTTTAAGGTGAAAAAGTTAAAGGATGAATATTAAATTGCTTTTTTAAAAAGTAAATGACAGAAAAGTATATGAGCATTTCCTTAAAGGTTATCCCAAGTACAAATTTGAAACCATATGTTTAAACAATGAGTGGTCTAGCTATTTGATATTGTAGCTCAGAAAATAAACAAAACATTTTTATCCCATATCATGGGGGGGAAAAAAAAACACATAGTAAAATCATTATTATAAGTGCCTTTAAGAATTTTGTCTGTGCATGCACCTGAAGTATTGAGCTTTAATAACTCAGATTCTTATTAATAATATACTTGAGAAGAACTGCAATTCATAAAAGAAATTGACCATAACAAAAGATTTTGTGAGATTGTTTTAACTACATAGAAAACTTTTCTCAAACAAAATACCTAGAATATTTACCTTACCCAGGTTTGTTACTCCAGTATATTCGCTTCTTTACAGGTCACATGAGGAGCTTTGGATAAAAGGAGATGATCAGATTCTACCCATTGTTTCCTATTATAGCTGTAAAAAGGCATCTTTTTGAAGGAACCTTTTAAAAAAAGATTTTCCAGATAACATAATAATCACACAGAAGAAGAAAATTTAGTTTTACTGTCTTAGATGCTTCTGAACAAGTTTACTCTTTTGGTACAAAAAGCAAATTGATAAAATCAGTGTGATTTCTGCCTTACTGAGAAACTAACTGATGAAGGGCTTTTCCCTTTGGCTTATTGAAACCCACTCCAGTGTTCTTGCCTAGAGAATCCCAGGGACAGGGGAGCATGGTGAGCTTCCGTCTATGGGGTCGCACAGAAGGACATGACTGAAGCGACTTAACAGCAGCAGCAGCAGCAGCAGCAGCTACTACTAATGCATTTTCAGTGAAATAGTGAACGAAGATTTTAGTAGTATCTGTAAACTGAGCTTTATAGATATAAAGGGGAGATAATAGAAGAAAGGTTTGAGATAAAAGAAATCAGAAATTCTCTCACCATTTTTCTTATATAAAAATAATCTGCCTATTGTTGTTTGCAAGAATTTTTAATTATAGCAAACACCTTCTTCCAACAACACAAGAGAAGACTTTACACATGGACATCACCAGATGGTCAACACCGAAATCAGATTGATTCTATTCTTTGCAGCCAAAGATGGAGAAGCTCTATACAGTCAGAAAAAAACAACAACAACAACAACAACAACAACTGGGAGCTGATTGTGGCTCAGATCATGAACCTCTTATTGCCAAATTCAGACTTAAATTGAAGAAAGTCTGGAAAACCAATAGACCATTCAGGTATGACCTAAATCAAATCCCTTATGATTATACAGTGGAAGTGAGAAATAGATTAAAGGGACTAGATCTGATAGACAGAGTGCCTGAGAACTACAGATGGAGATTTGTGACATTCTACAGGAGACAGGGATCAAGACCATCCCCATGGAAAAGAAATGCAATAAAGCAAAATGGCTGTCTGGGGAGGCCTTACAAATAGCTGTGAAAAGTAAAGGAGAAAAGGAAAGATATAAGCATCTGAATGCAGAGTTCCAAAGAATAACAAGGAGAAATAAGAAAGCCTTCCTCAGTGATCAATGCAAAGAAATAGAGGAAAACAACAGAATGGGAAAGACTAGAGATCTCTTCAAGAAAATTAGAGACACCAAGGGAACATTTCATGGAAAGACGAGCTCAATAAAGGACAGAAATGGTATGGACCTAACAGAAGCAGAAGATACTAGGAAGAGGTGGCAAGAATACACAGAACTGTACAAAAAAGATCTTTATGACCTGGATAATCACAATGGTGTGATCACTCATCTAGAGCCAGACATCCTGGAATGCAAAGTCAAGTGGGCCTTAGAAAGCATCACTACGAACAAAGCTAGTGGAGGTGATGGAATACCAGTGGAGCTATTTCAAATCTTGAAAGATGATGCTGTGAAAGTGCTGCACTCAATATGCCAGCAAATTTGGAAAACTCACCAGTGGCCACAGGACTGGAAAAGGTCAGTTTTCATTCCAATTGCAAAGAAAGGCAATGCCAAAGAATGCTCAAACTACCGCACAATTGCACTCATCTCACACCCTAGTAAAGTAATGCTCAAAATTCTCCAAGCCAGGCTTCAGCAATACATGAACTGTGAACTTCCTGATGTTCAAGCTGGTTTTAGAAAAGGCAGAGGAACAAGAGACCAAATTGTCAATATCTTCTGGATCATCAAAAAAGCAAGAGAGTTCCAGAGAAACATCTAGTTCTGCTTTATTGACTATGCCAAAGCTTTTGACTGTGTAGATCACAACAAACTTTGGAAAATTCTGAAAGAGATGGGAATACCAGACCACCTGACGTGCCTCTTGAGAAACCTCTATGCAGGTCAGGTAGCAACAGTTAGAACTGGACATGGAACAACAGACTGGTTCCAAATAGGAAAAGCAGTATGTCAAGGCTGTATATTGTCACCCTGCTTATTTAACTTCTATGCAGAGTACATCATGAGAAACACTGGGCTGGAAGAGGCACAAGCTGGAATCAAGATTGCAGGGAGAAATATCAATAACCTCAGATATGCAGATGACACCACCCTTATGTCAAAAAGTGAAGAAGAACTAAAGAGCCTCTTGATGAAAGTGAAAGAGGAGAGTGAAAAAAGTTGGCTTAAAGCTCAACATTCAGAAAACGAAGATCATGGCATCTGGTCCCATCACTTCATGGCAAATAGTTGGGGAAACAGTGGAATCAGTGGCTGACTTTATTTGGGGGGCTCCAAAATCACTGCAGATGATCATTACAGCCATGAAATTAAAAGACGCTTACTCCTTGGAAGGAAAGTTATGACCAATCTAGACAGCATATTAAAAAGCAGAGATATTACTTTGCCAATGAAGTATTTGTCAATTCAAGGCTATGGTTTTTCCAGTGGTCATGTATGGATGTGAGAGTCGGACTGTGAAGAAAGCTGAGCACTGAAGAATTGACGCTTTGAACTGTGGTGCTAGAGAAGACTCTTGTGAGTCCCTTGGACTGCAAGAAGATTCAACCAGTCCATCCTAAAGGAGACCAGTCCTGGGTGTTCACTGGAAGGACTGATGCTGAGGCTGAAACTCCAATACTTTGGCCACCTCATGCAAAGAGTTGATTCATTGGAAAAGACCCTAATGCCTGGAGGGATTGAGGGCAGAAGGAGAAAGGGACGACAGAGGATGAGATGGCTAGATGGCATCACTGACTCGATGCACATCACTCTGGGTGAACTCTGGGAGTTTGTGATGGACAGGGAGGCCTGGTGTGTTGTGATCCATGGGGTCACAAAGAGTCAGACAGGACTGAGCAACTGAACTGAACTGAATTGATATATAAATCCCAGCTGCTATACATCTTAAAAGAAGAAACTATTCAGCTGTCCATGTGAGAAGCTACACAAGTGTAAATCAACACATCTGTTTTAGAAGATCTGCACTTGTGAATGATTCTTTCAGATAAGAAAAATAGAAACCTAAAGTAAAAAGGATATAAAAAATAAAAGGTAATTTTTTGGTTCATATAACCAAAAATTTTAAGGACAGTCTGGGTTTCAGGGCTTAATGTTACAAGATGACATGTATGTCTAGTGCTGCACTATTTTTTACTTACATTGGTTGCATTTCAGAATAGTGCCTTATATGTCACAACAAAGTCTGAACTTCTCATTCAGTTCCAAGACCTGCTCTAGTTTACAAACTCAGAACCTGTACAATGAGGAATGGGTAGAACCTGCTTAAGAAAGTTATATACTGTAAAATTTTATCCTAGTTTTCTCCAAAGGAACCTGCAGCTATTTATCAGAAAAGCCTATACATATACACTGGAGGAAGGAACGTAAGCCATTACTGGATACTAGTTAAAAATTATTTAATCCCAGAAGCACCAAATTTCACTTTGGAATGCTCTGGTTCTTTAGGAATGCTCCCTGATAAAAAGCCAATAAGGAAAAATATCACATTCTTTGAGGAGTAGAAGCGATTAAAGCCATATTATAGATCTAAGAGATGAAAGTATGGTGTCTCCTATCATATAACTCTGAATTTAGAGTTCCAAAGAAGAGCAAGAAGAGATAAGAAAGTCTTCTTAAATGAACGATGCAAACAAATAGAGGAAAACAATAGAATGGGAAAGACTAGAGATCTCTTCAAGAAAATTGGATTTATCAAGGGAACATTTCATGCAAGGATGAGCACGATAAAGGATAGAAACAATGAGGACCTATTAATAACAGAAGCAGAAGAGATTAAGAAGAAGTGATAAAAATACAAGGAGAACTACACAAGAAAGATCTTAATGACTCAGATAACCGCAAACGTATGGTCACTCACCTACAGCTGGACATTCTGGAGTGTGAGGTCCAGTGGGCCTTAGGAAGCATTACTCTAAACAAAGCTAGGGGTGATGGAATTTCAGCCGAGCTATTTAAAATCCTAAAAGATGATGGTGTTAAAGTGCTGCATGTTATATGGCAGCAAATTTGGAAATCTCAGTAGTGGCCACCATACTAGAAAAGGTCAGTTTTCATTCCAATCCCAAAGAAGGACAATGCCAAAGAATATTCAAACTTCCTTACAATTTCACTCATTCTACATCATGCTGGCAAAGTTATACTCAAGAGGACACCCAATGGCCAATGCTGGAACATTTTCAGCTAAGAAATTAAATAAAATAGTGTTAATATATAACCAAAATATATAAAATAATATGCATAATCCCATACTTATAGAAATAATTTATTGAATCCACAAGTAAGTGGGGGGGGGGGGGGAAGAGACATATCTCCAGTGTAGAAGAATTCCAAATAATGTATGTACCTGTTCTATTCTCAAAAAGGTACAGTCAAATTCCCACTCTTAATGTGTGTGCTATACTGAGTGATTTCTTCCCAAAGAGTGTTAACATGGAAAGGGAAGATAAGTAGGGTGTAACCTTAAAGTAGTGAAACTTGGCAAAGTTTAATTAATTCAGCTGGTGATCAAGGTTAAAATCAACAGTGATAAGTCATGTGAACAATATGTACTATTGATATAAAGCGATGATAATGTAACTTAAGCTCTGTGGTCTCCTCCCAAGAACACATAAACCTCAGTATAATAATGAGAAAAACAGATAAACTCAAATTGAAGGACATTCTACAGAATATTCAATACCAGCTAGTAATCATCTAAATTCTCAAGGTTATTAACAAAAGAGAGAGAATCAAAGCAAGTCTAAAATAAACTAACAGTTGAAAAGAGAATAGAGATATGATAAGTAAATGTAATATTGTATCTTAGAAGACACTGGAAAAGCAAAAGGACCTTAGGTCAAAAATAAGGAAATCTAAGTAAAATATGAACTTAAATAATGATGTATTGATACATATTCATTAATTGTAACATGAACCATATGAAAATAGTGTTCTAATCAGGAAAGTTGTGTGTGTAATATAATGCAACTCTCTTTACTATATCACAATTTTTCTATAAATATAATGATTTTCTAAACATTAAAATTATTAATAAGCAGTGCACTGAAATTCTCTTCCATGAGAAACTTCATCGTAAACAATATAAAAGAAAATCAACTCGTCTGTCAACAGGAAATGAATGAGTAAAATCAATAGGATTGTGTGTGTGTATGCACACATATATACACACATGATGTACTATTACTGTGTAATAAACATGCATTTGCAACAACATGGATGGACCTGAAAGGTAGTATGCTTAGTGAAATAAATCAGAGAAATCCAAATACTGTATTTTATTATTTATATGTGGAATCTTAAAAATAGTACAAATGAATAATGCAAAATAATACAAAAATACATAGCAAAACAGATTCACAGAGAATAAACCAGTTACCAGCAGGGAGAGAGAAGTGGAGAGGAGCAAGATAAGTGTAGGAGACTGAGGTACAAACTATTATAAAATAAACAAGCTACAAGGATGCACTGTACAGCACAGGACATATAGCCAATATTGTATAACTTTAAATGGAAGAAGCACAAGCTGGAATCAAGGTTGCTGGGAGAAACTTCAATAACCTCAGATATGCAGATGACACCACCTTTATGGCAGAAAGTGAAGAGGGACTAAAAAGCCTCTTGCCTCTTGATGAAATTGAAAGAGGAGAGTGAAAAACTTGGCTTAAAGTGCAACATTCAGAAAACTAAGATCATGGCATTACAGAAGATGAGATGGTTGGATGGCATCACCGACTCTATGGATGTGAGTTTGAGTGCACTCCGGGAGTTGATGATGGACAGGGAGGCCTGGCATGCTGCAATTCATGGGGTCGCAAAGAGTCAGACACGACTGAGTGACTGAACTCAACTGAACTGAATCTACAAAAAATTCTGAATTGTTATCTTGAAACCAAAATAATATTATAAATCAACTATATTTCAATGTAATAAAACTTAAGAAAATTGTCAGTAGCTTTTATGAATTGATCATAAAAGAGGGAAGTCTCTGACTGTGTTAATATCAAAGACTTCTAGACAATAAAATGAAATTTAATAACATTAAAAAAAAAACCTGAATACCCTTTCTTCAGAGACCTTCTTCATGGAAATATTAATGAAACAAATAAGAGTTACACCTTAATTTCTTTGTGTTTCTATAGTAAACTTTTAATATCTTTTCTCTTTATTATTTATGTTGTCTTTATTAGGTACTCTCTAAAATTACACAAAATTTTTATTTAATGAGCTGTTATCATTGACATTAGCCAGTAGTTAAAAAGAAAAAATTGTCTCAGATTCTTCAGGAGGGATAGATCCATATTTATTTACAATCCATTTAAGTCAAAACACTGGAAAAATACTGCTGTTTAGCAAACTCAGGAGATCCGCCAGGTGAAATCTGAAATTGGTCCTCATACACAGAGGGCAAGGAAGGACTGAAGAGGCAGACCATTTCCAATTGGTAGGTGGCAGCTTTAATAAGCAAGGGAAATTATATATGCTTGTCTTGGGCAGCCACAAGATGAGTAGATCTCCATATTCAACTACCAGAATCTTAAGTTTATTTAAAGCTGTTAACAGGGTTCAATCTAGTATAGAGTCCAGATGGTCCCAACATCACCATTATTAGTTCAAAGTTGAATCCTTGAAACAGCTCTAGCTATGGGAATGATTCTGAATCACTTCAGTCTTGTCGGACTCTTTGCGACCTCTGCACCAAGGCCACTAGGATCCTCTGACCATGGAATTTCCCAGGCAAGAACATTGGAGTGGCTTACTGTGCCTGCCTGCAGAGGATCTTCCCGACGCAGGGATCCGAACCTGTGTCTCTCATGTCTCCTGCTTTGGCAGGTGGGTTCTTTACCACAAGTGCCACTTGGGAAGCCCATTTGATCTATAAATCAAAGCTGTTTATTATCATCCTGTTTATTTAACTTAACTTATATGCAGAGTAGATCATGAGAAATGCTGGGCTGGATGAAGCACAAGCTGGAATCAAGATTGCCAGGAGAAATACCAATAACCTCAGATATTCAGATAATACCATGTTTATGGCAGAAAGTAAAGAGGAACTAAAGATCCCCTTGATGAAGGTGAAAGAGGAGAGTGAAAAAACTGGCTTAAAACTCAACATTCAAAAAACTAAGATCATGGCATCTGCTCCCATCACTTCATGGCAAATAGATGGGGAAACGATGAAAACAGAGACAGACTTTATTTTCTTGAGCCCCAAAATCATTGAAGATGGTGATGCAGCCACAAAATTAAAAGAGGCCTGTTCCTTGGAAGAACAGCTATGAAAAACCTAAACAGCATATTAAAAGGCCAAGACATTACTTTGCCAACAAAGGTCCATACAGTCAAAGCTATGGTTTTTCCAGCAGTCATGTACAGGTGTGAGAGTTGGACCATAAAGAAAGCTGAGTGCCAAAGAACTGATGTTTTTGAACTGTGGTGTTGGAGAAGACTCTTGAGAGTCCCTTGGACAGCAAGGAGATCAAACCAGTCAGTCCTAAAGGAAATCAACCCTGAATATTCATTGGAAGGATTGATGTAGAAGCTCCAATACTGTGGCCACCTGATGCGAAGAGCTGACTCATTTGAAAAGACCTGATGTTGGGAAAAATTGAGGGCAGGAGCAGAAGGGGACGACAGAGGATGAGATGGTTGGATGGCATCACCGACTCTATGGACATGCATTTGTGTAGACTCTGGGAGTTGGTGATGGACAGGGAGGCCTGGCGTGTTGCAGTTCATGGAGTTGCCAAGAGTTGGACAGGACTGACCAACTGAACTGAACTGAACCTGATGAGAAGAGCCAACTCATTGGAAAAGACTCTGATGTGGAAAAGATTGAAGGCAGGAGGAGAAGGGGACAGCAGAGGAGAGACGAATGGATGGTATTACTGACTGAATGGACATGAGTTTGAGCAAACTTTGGGAGATGGTGAAGGACAGGAATGCCTGGCGTGCTGAAGTCCATGGGATCACAAAGAGTTGGACACGACTGAGTGACTGAATAACAACAACGTGGGAATGGTGGGCAGAATGGGGGTAAAGAGTCTCCAATTGCCTGGGTCCTGCTTGGGGATCAACCAGCAGTCATGTCGTCTTAATGACTTCCTCCAAAAAATACTGTTTCAATAGCATACCAGACATATCACACCTGCAAAGAAGCATACAAAGAGAAGGACGATCAGTGAGGAGAAACCTCATGATCTTGTTGCACAGAGAAGTGTGACCAAATAGCATATTGACCCCCAAAGTTCACTAAAATTTGCTGAAGCAGTGGCAACTTAAAAAAAAAAAGAATATGTTGAGACCTGGAAGAAGTGTTAACGTTTTCTGAAGAAACAAATGAAGTTATGTAATATATGTGTAGTGCTATGTATACATAGCATATAATTTTTGTTTATTAAAAAACAAAAGCCTATGTCATATGCTGATGAGAAATTCTTTGGAATCAACCTAATCACATTTTACAAATCAGTATTATCCATCTCTCTCTATTAACAATTAAGAAATTAAGCAAAACTAACTAGTCAAAATAGGACATTTTATATATCAAAAATGTTTGTTTTGTTTGCATTCAAAAATTCATTCAGCCTAAAGAAAATACCCTTAGGCATTTTGATTGTAGTGACTCATCAATTAATTTCTCCTAGAAAGTTTGAGAAAGGCCCATAAGTGGATTGATTTAAGTTAAAACATTAGAATAAAATTCATTTTTTAAAATCAAACAACTACCATTTGTTATAATAGTAAACTGAAAGAGTCCAAAGGATTTATGTTAAATCCAATGACTTATGAAGAAGAAAAAGCTTTACTACACCAACGTTACATAAAACTTCAGTGTTTCAAAAGAAAGAAACCCAGAGATGTGTTTGATGAGTCTTTTTGTTCAAATTCAGGGCTAATCATGTGTCTCGTAAAGGAAGAATTGTCAGCAAGATATTCAAAAGAAAGTATTGACTTGCTCACCTAAAGCTTTAAATCTCCTACCAGGAAGTTTGAAAAGACTAAGAAAGGATTTTGTCTTTTGGTGAGATGAGGGAATAAAAACAACCTTAGGAAACCAAATACTTTCATTATGGATTACTGAAAAGAATTCTAAGTAAAAAGTCTTGTTCTTCTTGTTCAAATGAAGAATAACTACAACTGCAAACTGTTGTTTTATCTGAAGGCCACAAGTAAAAATAATATAACCAAAAATATGAGACTTAATTTTGCATTTATTTTAAAGAAAACTAATATTCGTGCCCATACACATTTTCTGAGCCATCACCATGAGTTATTTCCAAAAGAAAGAGTTGCTTAGTGAGGAAAATGTTGAAATTCTGTGTTTTCTCCCCTTTCTCTCTCTTTACCATTCTTTGACTTCCCTTTCCAAGCCTCACATTTCTTAGGAAACTGATGTTGTATTCTTCAGGATTTAGCCTGCTTGTAAATAAATGTTATCACAATTTATTTAACTCAGAGGAAAAAAAAAATTCTATTGGATTAAATCCCCAAGTCATTGATGGAATAAAGCAATGTGAGGTAATTTGAGGGCCACCAGCCCAAAGTTCTCTTTTATAGTCTAAAACTCTGACTTTGTTCATAGAACCAGTTTCTAGAAGGCTGCTGTTAAAATATGAATATGCCACTTTACTATCATTTTTTCTATAATTATTTATTGAGTGAGTTGGAGCCAGGAAATAGATAGGCACTAGAATGATCAGCTGGAATTTGTCTCTCATGGACAGATACTCCAAGACGAAGACAATAGTAAGAGGGAGAACAAGCTGATCTCTGCCCAGATAAGAGATAAAAGATCACATATATGTCATTCTCAATGTCAAGGAGATCTCCCAGACTACACATGAGTGGAAAGGCTCCCTGAAGGTCAAAAGAGAGGGGGCACCACCCCATAGTAGGTGATGTCAATCTACACATAGGCTTCTTCACTGGAATCCATCTCAGCTAAGATATGTACACTCACATATGGGTGGATCATGAGGTACACCAAATACAGTCTCAGAATCAGGCAAAGCAAGAAGTTGGCCAAAGGAAACCTGGAAGAAATGTCCCATATAAGTGATTCAACTACCATGAGAGTCAACCCTTTAAGTCTGCCTGTGTGTGCCTATCACACATATCTTTTTTTTTCCCTTCTAATAAACACTTTACTGTTTCACCAGTTACATCTTTGCAGGCATTCATTTCTGAAAAGCTATATAGGCCAGTGCTGGGAGCCAGCATGAGGAACTCTGCCCTTGGCAAAGGTCATGAGGAAGGAGGCTCAGCATTACGCAAAGACGAGATCAAGCCTCAGGAAACCCCCTGTTCCCAAGCATCTACCCCCAAAACCAGAGTGCCTACTTTATTGTTTTATACTCTGACCTACACCTCTGACTTTACGGGGAGCTGACCCCCACCACCTCTCTAGGAGAAGGAGTTAACTTGCAGCTCCAGTCAATAAAGATTCCTGGGCGTGACAAGAGTGTTTCAATTTACAAACTCCTCTGAAGTTTCTCTAGCCTGCCTGAGCAGGTTCGTCTGGCCACACGTGATTATTTACAGCCTCCCAACCATGAGAGGCACGAGATGCTTTAAACTTTCTACATGCAGATTCTTTTGAGAAGTTACAAAAGTTTTAGTATAGTATAGTATAGTGGGTTGATTAGAAATTATATTGGTGAAGGGTTTTTCATTTGTTGAGCCAATATTTGCTGCTAAATCTCTATATTCCCTGCCCTTATAATGAATATAACTAGCATATAAGAGAAGTAAGTATTAACCTTTAAGATTAATCATGTTAAACCTTAGGCTAAGTAAATTCCTTTTCTTGATTGTAACCCACTACACCCTCACCCTATAGGAATGCAACTTTATTTGGAGGGTGGCGCCTGGTTTAAGAAAAAATCACCCCTGGAAAAAATTAGTTATCTGGTTGACTGACTGTTATCAGAAAGGGCCATAAAATGTCAGCAGGCCTCATGGCCATAAGATGATGTAAAACCCCTAAGACCTTTGTATAATTTTATATGAAACACCTGATTGTGACAAGGGTCAGGTCTACTGACCCCACGTGACTCTGTATTCATCCCTATGTATAACAAAAGGTATGTAATCAAACCTGAAAATAAAGAAAACAGATCAGTTTCTGGAAAGACTGATTCCCCCGTGTCGTTTCTTTCTTGTTCTTTTCTGGCTGAATTCCCATCTGGAGCGTGGGTACTCACCAAGCCTGCTAATTTTACCTGGGCTTCTAAGATTGGACTGGGGAGGCCTCAGTGCCTCCTCTCCTTCGGGAGAATGGAAAGACGCCTGTGGCCTACGTAGGTGGTACAAGCTTCTTGTCTTGAAGCTTTATTGGTATTCCATGTAAACCAAGTTATTCAGCCTCTTTTTCTCCACTAATTTTCCTACTACACTATTCCTTTCTAATCTCTCTTTATATCTGTAATTAAATAAGTTTTTTCCTAGGATGCTGATTCCATCTCCCCTTCAAATTACCCTGGATCCGCCAGGGCTGGACCCCGGCAGGCCAGGACCTTGTCATGGCCACTGGTCTAATGGCTAGAGTTCAGTCAGTGTTCTCACTCTATTAGTCTGACTTCAGTCTATGGCCAGGAACCTGTTTCAAGTTGCTGCAAGCCAAGGCCACCCAAGATCAATTCCTTTGGAAACTTTATTGGGATCATGAAAGTGTGTTCTCCACTATGAAGTGAGACTTTCAGAATATGGGTCTTTTTCAGAAATTTTGCCTTGGATATAACAGCACCATGAAGAATTCCAGCAGTTTAGAAGATACAAAAGGGAATCAAAGAATGAGGGAATTCTTTTGAATTCTTGGGCCCAATTTCAACATGAGTAAGGTGGGGAGGTTCCTACCACACCAACAAGCAATTCTCAGAAGTCCTGGTTTCAGGTAAATTAACCAAATTTTAGGCAATACCTGCCTGGAGACAGCATCAGATCCCACAGGTTAAGGGTTCAGTCCTACAATACTAGTCCTCCCTCAACCCCACCACAACTTCAGATGCCAGTCTTAAGCCTAAGTTGTTATCTGTATTCCTCAACAGCTGGCTATATATATGTGACATGGAGTATATCCTGCCATGTCTATAAGCAAGGATCTCACAGTCATCAGTGACTACATCCCTCCCGTGTGAGCAGGTAAGCCCTAAGGGAATTCAAGAAGGAGAAGAATACAGGCTATCAGGCTACAACCATTCTCTACAAACAAAGTAAAAATGCAGGATGCTGACCCCAGATAGCTGAGATGCATATGAAAGAAATGATTTCAGTAAGCCCAGACCCTTGCATCTTCCCATAAATAGAAGAACTAAATTCCTTAACTTGAGATACTTGGTTTTCCTTAATTAACAGTAATCTCTGATGTTCAAATTATCTGACCCCCTTTGTTGCAAACTTCTATACAATTAACTCCATCCCCCATCTCCTCGGAACAGTTTCTCAAGGCTACTTGAGATGTTGCCTCCTAGGCTTGAAGTCCTAAGATTTCCCACTGAATAAAATAATACTCAATTTTTGGGTTCTAACTATTTTTTAAGTCAGCATATAAATCAGAAGTTCCCAAGATGCTCTCCTTGGGTTTGCTTTATTTTAAATAGTTTTAGATAGTTGTGAGAGCAATGGCAACCCACTCCAGTACTCTTGCCTAGAAAATACCATGGACGGAGGAGCCTGGTAAGCTGCAGTCCATGGGTCGCTAAGAATCGGATTCAACTGAGCAACTTCACTGTCACTTTTCACTTTCATGCATTGTAGAAGGAAATGGCAACCCACTCCAGTGTTCTTGCCTGGAGAATCCCAGGGAGAGAGGAGCCTGGTGGGCTGCTGTCTATGGGGTCACACAGAGTCAGACACGACTGAAGTGACTTAGCAGCAGCAGAGCAACTCACAGAACTCAGGAAACCTATTTACTCACTAGATTACCAGGTTATTGTAAAAGGCAATAATTCAGAAAAAGCCAGACAAAAGAGATGAGGCAAGGTACGGGGAAAGGGCTCAGAGCTTGCATGTTCTCTTCCTAACTCTTCATGTGCTCACCTACCAGGAAGCTCTCCAAACCCTTTGTTTGGGGGTTTTTAATGAGACTTCAGTACTCTGAAGTACTCTGAAAATCAACAGTCTCAGATATGTAGATGATACCATTCTAATGACAGAAAGCTAAGAGGAACTAAAGACCCTCTTGATGAGGGTGGAGAAGAGTGAAAGAGATGAATTAAAATTAAATGTTATAAAAACTAAGATTATGGCATCCAGCTCCATTACTTCATGGCAAATAGAAAGGGGAAAGGTGGACGTAGTGACAGATTTCCCCTTCTTGGGCTCTAAATCACTGAGGATGATGACTGCAGCCATGAAATCAGAAGACATCTGCTTCTTGGAAAGAAAGCTATGACAAACCTAGACGGCGTTTTGAAAAGCAGGGACATTGGACCACAAAGAAGGCAGAACACGAAAGAATTGATGCCTTCAAAACGTGGTGCTGGAGAAGACTCCTGAAAGTCCCTTGGACAGCAAGAAGATCAAACCAACCAATCTTTTTTTTTTTTTTTTTTAATTGGAGGCTAATTACTTTACAGTATTGTAGTGGTTTTGCCATGCATTGACATGAATCAGCCATGGGCGTACATGTTCCCCCATCCTGAAACCCCTTCCCACCTCCCTCCCCATCCCATACCTCTGGGTCATCCCAGTGCAACAGCCCTGAGTGCCCTGTCTCATGCATCAAACCAGGACTGGTGATCTATTTCACATTTGGTAATAGACATGTTTCAATGCTATTCTCTCAAACTATCCCATCTTTGCCTTCTCCCACAGAGTCTAAAAGTCTGTTTTTTACACCTGTGCCTCTTTTCCTGTCTCACATATAGGGTCATCATTAACATCTTGCTAAATTCCATATATATGCGTTATTATACTGTATTAGTGTTTTTATTTCTGACTTCACTCTGTATAATAGGGTCCAGTTTCATCCACCTCATTAGAACTGGTTCAAATGAATTCTTTTTAATGACTGAGTAATGTTCCATTGTGTATATGTACCACAGCTTTCTTATCCGTTTGTCTGCCGATGGACATCTAGGTCACTGCCATGTCCTAGCTATTGTAAATAGTGCTGCGATGAACATTGGGGTACACGTGTCTTTTTAAATTCTGGTTTCCTCGGTGTGTATGCTCAGCAGTGGGATTGCTGGGTCGTATGGCAGTTCTATTTCCAGTTTTTGAGGAATCTCCACACTGTTCTCCATAGTGGCTGCACTAGTTTTCATTCCCACCAACAGTGTAAGAGGGTTCCATTTTCTCTATACCCTCTCTAGCATTTATTGTTTGCAGACTTTTGGATAGCAGCCATTCTGACCAGCGTGAGATGGTACCTCATTGTGGTTTTGATTTGCATTTCTCTGATAATGTGAGATGTTGAACATATTATTATGTGTTTGTTAGCCATCTGTATGTCTTCTTTGGAGAAATGTCTGTTTAGTTCTTTGGCCCATTTTTTTGATTGGGTCATTTTTCTGGAATTGAGCTGCAGGAGCTGCTTGTATATTTTTGAGATTAGTTCTTTGTCAGTCGCTTCATCTGCTATTATTTTCTCCCATTCTGAAGGCTGTCTTTTTACTTTGCTTATAGTTTCCTTTGCTGTGAAAAAGTTTAATTAGGTCTTACTTATTTTTGCTTTTATTTTCATTACTCTGGGAGGTGGGTGACAGAGGATCCTGCTGTGATTTATGTCGGAGAGTATTTTGCCTATGTTTTCCTCTAGGAGGTTTATATTTCTGATCTTACATTTAGATCTTTAATCCATTTTGAGTTTACTTTTGTGTCTGGTGTTAGAAAGTGTTCTAGTTTCATTCTTTTACAAGTGGTTGACCAGTTTTCCCAGCACCACTTGTTAAAGAGACTGTTTTTTCTCCAGTATATATTCTTGCCTCCTTTGTCAAAGATAAGGAGTCCATAGCAGCATGGATTTATCTCTGGGCTTTCTGTTTTGTTCCATTGATCTATATTTCTGTCTTTGTACCTGTACCATACTGTCTTAATGACTATAGCTTTGTAATATAGTCTGAAGTCAGGCAGGTTGATTCCTCTAGTTCCATTCCTCTTTCTCAAGATTGCTTTGGCTATTCGAGGTTTTTTGTATTTCCACACAAATTGTGAAATTATTTGTTCTAGTTCCCTGAAAAATAGCATTCATAGCCTGATAGGGATTGCACTGAATCTATAAATTGCTGTGGGTAGTATACTCATTTTCACTATATTGATTCTTCTGATCCATGAACATAGTATATTTCTCCATCTATTTGTGTTGTCTTTGATTTTAATTTTATATACTGAAACTTTACTATATTCATTGATTAACTCTAGTAATTTTCCGGTGGTGTCTTTAGGGTTTTCTATCTGGAGGATTATGTTATCTGCAAACAATGAGCATTTTATTTCTTCTTTTGAAATCTGGATTCATTTTATTTCTTTTCCTTTTCTGATTGCTGTGGCTAAAACTTCCAAAACTATGTTGAATAGTAGTGGTGAGAGTGTGCACCCTTGTCTTGTTCCTGACTTTAGGGGAAATGCTTTCAGCTTTTCACCATTGAGGATAATGTTTACTGTGGGTTTATCATATGCAGCTTTTATTATGTTGAGGTATGTTCCTTCTATGCCTGCTTTCTGGGTTTTATGCCTGCTCTCTGGTGATTTTTTTTTTTTTTTTATCATAAACAGATGTTGAATTTTGTCAAAGGCTTTCTCTGTGTCTACTGAGATAATCATGTGATCTTTATCTTTAAATTTGTTAACGTGGTGTATCACATTGATTGATTTGTGAACATTGGCGAATCCTTGCATCCCTGGGATAAAGCCCACTTGGTCATGATGTATGATCTTTTTAATAGGTTGTTTGATTCTGTTTGCTAGAATTTTGTTAAGGATTTTTACATCAATGTTCATCAGTGATATTGGCCTGCAGTTTTCTTTTTTTGTGGCATCTTTGTCTGGTTTTGGTTTTAGGGTAATGATGGCCTCATAGAATGAGTTTGGGGGTTTACTTTCCTCTGAAATTTTCTGGAAGAATTTCAGTAGGATAGGTGTTAACATTCCTCTAAATGCTTGATAGAATTCAGCTGTGAAGCCATCTGGCCCTGGGCTTTAGTTTCTTGAAAGACTTTTTATCATAGTTTCAATTTCCATGCTTGTGATGGGTCTGTTAAGATTTTCTATTTCTTCCTTGTTCAGTTTTGGAAGATTATGGTTTTCTGAGAATTTGTCCATTTCTTCCAAGTTGTCCATTTTATTGGCATATAGTTGCTGATAGTAGTCTCTTATGATCCTTTGTATTTCTGTGTTGTCTGTTGTGATTTATCCATTTTCACTTCTAATTTTGTTGATTTGATTCTTCTCTCTTTGTTTTTTGATGAGTCTGGCTAATAGTTTATCTATTTTATTTATCTTTTCAAAGAACCAGCTTTTAGTTTTGTTGATTTTTGCTATGGTCCACTTTGTTGCTTTTTCATTTATTTCTGCCCTAATTTTTATGATTGTTTCCCTTCTTCTTTTTCTAGTTGCTTTAGGTGTAGAGTTAGATTATTTATTTGATTTTTCTCTTGTTTCTTGAGGTAAGCCTGTATTGCTGTGACCCTTACCCTTAGCACTGCTTTTACTGAGTCCCATAGGTTTTGGGTTGTCATGTTTTCATTTTCATCCATTTCTCTGCATATTTTTCTTTTTTGATTTCTTCTGTGATTTGTTGCAAACCAGTCAATCTTAAGAGAGATAAACCCTGAATATTCACTCAAAGGACTGATGCTGAAGCTCCAGTATTTTGGTCATCTGATACAAAGTGTCAGCTCCTTGGAAAAGTCCCTGATGCTGGGAAAGACTGAGGGCAGAAAGAGAAGAGGGCATCAGAGGATGAGATGGCTGGATGGCATCACTGATGCAATGGACATGAACTTGGGCCAACTTCGGGAGATGGTGAGGGACAGGGAAGCCTGGTGTGCTGCAGTCCATGAGGTTGCAAAGAGTCTGACATGAGTGGGCAACTGAACAACAACAAGAGTACTCTACATGATTGATTATATCCCTGGCCACTAGCAACTAAATTCAATCCCTCTTCCCTCACCCAAAGGAGATGGTGTGAGGAACTGAAAATCTATTCCTTTAACTATATCCTCTAACTCAACATTCGAAAAACTATGATCATGTTATCCAGCCCCATTACTTCATGGCAGATAGATGGGGAAACAATGGAAACAGTGACAGACTTTATTTTCTTGGGCTCCAAAATCACTGCAGATGGTGACTGCAGCCATGAAATTAAAAGACACTTGCTCCTTGGGAGAAAAATTATGACCAACCTAGACAGCATATTAAAAAGCAGAGACATTACTTTGCCAGCAAAGGTCCATCTAGTCAAAGCTATGGTTTCTCCAGTAGTCATGTATGGATGTGAAAGTTGGACTATAAAGAAGGCTGAGCACTGAAGAATTGATGCTTTTGAACTGTGGTGCTGGAGAAGACTCTTGAGAGTCCCTTGGACTGCAAGGAGATCCAACCAGTTCATCCTAAAGGAGATAAGTCCTGAGTGGTCATTGGAAGGACTGATGCTTAAGCTGAAGCTCCAATACTTTGGCCACCTGATGTAAACAGCCAACTCATTAGAAAGACCCTGATGCTGTGAAATGTTGAAGGCAGGAGGTGAAGGGGATGACAGAGGATGAGATGGTTGGATGGTTCAAACTCATGGACATAAGTCTGAGCAAGCTCTGGGAGATTGTGATGAACAGCATAGCCTGGCTTCTGCAGTTAGACACAACTGAGCCACTGAACTAAACCACATGTTTTGTTCTCCTAGCAACCAGCCCTCCTCACTTTTTGATGACCTAAGGGCTTTTTTAAATCACCTTAGTAACATAACAAAAGATACCTTTATTGCTCTTGTCACAGGAAATTACAACAGTTAAGGAGTCAAGAGCCAGGAACCAAGGACAAAGACCAAGAGAATATATAAGAGAAACATATTTTAGTCAGCTGAATGACCAGGTATATATTTCTTATAAATCACAATATCACAGAGGTACTGAATAAATGAAAAGCAGCTAAATTCTAAGAAACCTCAGTGGGCACAGAAAACTTCAGAATTTCATCAGTTCCATGACTTCTTGTTAAATTGTTTATTAAGGAAAATAAAAACATACAGTAGAACCTCTTTTGTTATGGATGACCTAATTTGGAGCTAAAACTAATGCCAAATGAAGTCATATACATAATAAATAACATGTTCTTCTCTTATATGTCCTGACATCACAGAATAAAAACTAAAAGAATTTTCACTAAACTTGAAGGGTAGGTGACTCAGATGGTAATGAATCTGCCTGCAAAGCAGAAGACCTCTAGGTCAGGAAGATCCCCTGGGGATAGAAATGGCCACCCACTCCAGTATTCTTGCCTAGAGAATTCCATGAACAGAGGATCCTGGCTGGCTGCAGTCCATAGAGTTGCAAAGAGTCAGACACGACTGAATGGCTAACACACTGAAGGGTGGGTGGAAAATATGAAATTTATTTGCTGGATCTGAAAAAAATTAATAAAGAGAAATCTCATTTGAATATAGTTGAGAGACAGGGGCAGTGGGGAGGAGCTCTCATGCCCTGAAATGATAACAAAACCCAAGAGGAAGAAGAAAGACTCCTCTTCTTTCCTGACAAGGACTCAGCCAATAAAAAGCCATGGACTCCTTATTTATCGCTACTGTAGATCCATCAACTTCATCTTCCCCTCCATAAAAATATTATCCTGTTGTAGAAACCAGTCCTTGAGAAACCAAGCACCACACTCAGAGAGTTGGAGAACTCAGGTACTCAGGTTTATTATGCTCAAGGGCCCAGAGGAGTTAACACGCCAAGCTCTGAGCCCTGAACAAAGGGGTTACAAAGTTTTTTTATACACAGACAGGCATGATTAACTGGGTTTGCAGGGTCTAAGGTGATTGCAAAGAGCAGGACAAGGGTGAGTGAGATAAGCTCCAGTTCCTAGTACTTTGAGTCCCCACTTTCTGAGACCTACGTGATCTAGACTTTGCAAGGAGCAAGCTGGGTTACAGAGGCAGAAGGAGCAGGAGGTTATGTAAAATTTTAATTTTTCCTCTTCACTCCTTCCCTTGGTGTGCTAGAACTTGCATGTGACTTGTCATGGTTATAGATCCCAAATTGCAACTCTCCACTGATCCTGAATAAACCTACCTTTGCAGTAGAAATATCTGGCAGTCTATTTACTTCAAGTCAGCAGATCCCTATGTCATCTCAAAAAATTAGACAGTTACCATTCACAGATCCTGTACCTGAGCTATATCAGACACCCATGTGACCACCAATTGTGGAGCTGTCCTAAATGTGTACTAAGGTACTATGGTTAAAGAATGAATTGAGACCAACAAAACAGTCTATATCAAAGCTGAGTTTATTAACCTGTCAAAGAACTCACCATGCCAGAACAAATTGGGATAAATGAATACATGCTCTAAACACAGACTCAGTTTCCAACAAAGTCTGAAAAAAGGTTTACAATTTTTTGTCTGTCTTGTATGGATATAGAAAACCAAATACACCATTCTAAAATGGCAAGAGAAGAATTTTCAAAATATGGGTATGGATTACAATTTAGTTCCTTATCTTATTGGACTACTATATGGAGTCTGTTCTGCAGTTAATTTTAACATAAATAAGATCTGGTAGAGCTGATAATAAAAAATAAAAGTGATAAGTCCTACATTTTTAATCTAATTTTAAATACACAGAAGCCTTATGGTGTCTGAGATGCTATGTAATTTTACCAATAAAAGAGGCCAGGTCTCATAGAACTTGACATTCCTAGCAACAGCTCCCTAAAAATGTCCTTCCTGGGTCCCTAGAAATGGAGAGAATGAAGGTTTGCGTGACAATAAAACTTTTCCTCTTCCCTCCACAGCATACTAACAAAGTAATTATTCTTATCCCATGCTTCCTGTTAGAACTTAGAAGTGTTTCTCTTTCCTTGGTGAGAGATACTTGAGGTGAAAAAAGATATTTCATTAAAAAATTGTTTATGTTGCTGTCAGAAGTGGTTTAAGGTGTTGTTTTTGCTTTCTTTGCTCAGCTACTAGCTCCACTCTGAACATTTCACCATTATTTTCAGTTACCTTCTAACAAAACTGCCAGGCTATGAATGCTTTTCCTCATCTAAGGATTACAGAGCTATAAATGCTCATACATTCAGAAATATTTTTTCAATAGTTCTTTCTTACTTTATCTTAATATGCATTTTTAGTTATTCATGTCATAAAATTGCTTTCCATCCTTACTAAAATTGCTTACACTAACATTTGGCTCAGGTAACGGCTGTTCATTTGTAAAGTATTATGCATTATTTAGGAAAGTTGTGAAAAACAGAACTCATCCCCCATCCCTGCTTACTCTGACACTTGAGTATTTGAGTATAGGTATTTTGCTATTGCTTTTGCCAAGCATTATTCCAAGCCTCAGTATCCAACCAATATCTAGCCAGTATTATATACTGTCTTTTTTTTTTTTTTTTTTTTTTTTTCTTTTCTATAATAGGCTCCTCTCAAGTTTCCAAAGCAAGCACACTGTCAGAACTCTGCAGAAATCTCTCTGGTCAACATTTCCTTAGCAAAATGCCTCTTGGTTTTTCTATACTCAAGTTTTAAAAATGTATATGTTGGATACGGTATGATAAAGTCAGTGCAGCCACAGCAAGAGATTAGAATGTGACTTGGTAAAGGTTTATGTTACTCACACATCTAGAAAGGGGGTTTTCTACATGCCACCCAAGTTCAAAGGGAAGTCACTAGGGACGTCGGAGGCAGAAAAATGAAGCAAAAGCGGAGCTTATGCCACAGCGTTTATTGGAGTGTCCACAGAAAAAGCAAAACAAAGCACAACAAACAGTTCAGGACTGGCTAGTTTAAATAACGCCAGCAGGCTTTGGGATATAGTGGCAGTCTCTAGTTGCTGGGTACCTGGCCCTAGAATAATTTAGGTCCAGGGAAATATCAGGCTGCTGTGTGAGAACAAAATAAGGAGGCACATGGGGGTACAAGCAGAATAGGCTGGTTTATACAGCTGACCCTTGAACAACATGGATCTAAATTGCATGGGTCCACTTATACGTTGGAGGAGGAAATGGCAACCCACTCCAGTATTCTTGCCTAGAGGATCCTGTGAACAGAGGAGCCTGGTGGGTTGCTGTCCATAGGGTCACACAGAGTCAGACATGACTGAAGTGACCTAGCAGGCATGCATGCCTTGGAGAAGGAAATGGCAACCCACTCCAGTATTCCTCCCTGGAGAACGCCAAGGACAGAGGAGCCTGGTGGGCTGTCGTCTATGGGGTCATACAGAGTCAGACATGACTGAAGCGACTTAGCAGCAGCAGCAGCACTTATATGTGGATTTTTTTTTTCCAATAAATATAGTACATATATTTTCATTTTACAAATCTTTAACTAAGCTTGGGGGAAAGTTTGTATTTGATTAGAGATCACAATATGTGGAATTAAAAAAAAAAAAAAAAGCTAGGATTTGAGACCTGATTTTATCTAAACCATTTTAGCTTCTTGCCCTGAGATGAGTCATTTATCAATTCCTTTTGTATTGAGGCAGAGATAGCAGTACATAGATTTTCAGTTGTGGGGGAAATCAATGCCTCTAACCCCTCTCTTTTTCAGGAGACAACTGTATATGAAAAGAATTTTTAGAGGCAAGTTGTTATCATCATTGAGAATTACCTAGCCCTGAAAGGGGCAATCTCTCTTCAGCAAGAATTTTTTTTTAATATCAAAACATAATAAACAGAAAATTCTGTATATTAATACATATATTCATACACACAAAACACAAGCCAAATTTCAAAGGAGGAATATATCTTTGAAAACATTTTTAGCCAGTGTTTATATTTAAATTCGTAAATTTTTATCTCCCAATATTTTTAATTTTTAAAAAGTAGGAAAATCTTGAATTGCATTTCATATAGAATTACTAAACTGTCAGAATCAGGTGAATATTGTTGTTGCTGCTAAGTCACTTCAGTCATATCCAACTCTGTGTGACCCCACAGATGGCAGCCCACCAGGCTCCCCTGTCCCTGGGATTCTCCAGGCAAGAATAGTGGAGTGGGTTGCTATTTCCTTCTCCAGTACATGAAAGTGAAAAGTAAAAGTGAAGTCGCTCAGTCGTGTCTGACCCTCAGCGACCCCATGGACTGCAGCCCACCAGGCTCCTCCATCCATGGGATTCTCTAGGCAAGAGTACTACCTTTAATTATAAACTGTTTGGTGGTCAGAACATCATATTTTAAACTTCTACATTCTAATAAAATAATGTGTCATAGACATTCCTGTATATTTTAGTTACATTTTGAGAGGGTAACAGGCAGGAAGGCCAGGGGTCTCCAAACAGAGGAAATAGCCTGCAAGTGTCAGACATTTTTATCTCTCTTAAGCAGCAGAAAGAAACAAACTAGTAATATTTTTTTTTTCCTTCTCTATACAAATTTAAAAGGAAGTTTCTCTTAAAATACTGTGTTGCCATAAAGACACCTGGTTTTACCTGAAGTTAGCTATTCTCAAACCTAGAGATAACCAATGCATTTCTCTTATGGAAATGTTTATCTTAAGCTATGCTAATGTATGCTAAGGCGGCTGCAGCCAGCGCACTAAACACAGGCGGCTGCGGCTGGTGCACTAAATGCAGCCGAGAAGAGCTACTCCATGCCCGAGTAAGGGGCAGTGGCCTAGAGTGCCAGGCTGCGATGGTGCAGGAACGGCTGAGATGAGCTACCCCACATCCAAGGTCAGGAGCGGTAGTCGAGAGGAGCTACCCTGCATCCGAGGCCAGGGGCGATAGCCAAGAGGAGCTACCTCGTGCCCGAGGCCAGGGGAGGCAACTGGGAGGAGCTACCCTAAATCTGAGGTCAGAGGAGGTGACAGAGGATACACCCTGTGTCCGAGGCCAGGGGTGGCGCCTGAGGCCAGGGGCGGCAGCCGGGAGGAGCAACCTCATGCCTGAGGCCAGGGTGGTGACCGGGAGGAGCAACCCCACACCCGAGGCCAGGGGCGGCAGCCGGGAGGAGGAACCCCACAGCCAAGGAGCAGTGGCTGCACTGGCGCAGGAGGGCCTAGAGGAGCCATCCCACGGTGAAGGTCAGGAAGGGTGGTAGTGAGGACATATCCCTCATCCAACGTAAGGAGCAGTGGCTGCGCTTTGCTGGAGCAGCTGTGAAGAGATACCCCACGCCCAAGGTAAGAGAAATCCAAGTAAGATGGTAGTGTTGCAAGAGGGCACCAGAGGGCAGACACACTGAAACCATACTCACAGAAAACTAGCCAATCTAATCACACTAGGACCGCAGCCTTGTCTAACTCAATGAAACCAAGCCATGCCTGCGGGGCAACCCAAGACGGGCGGGTCATGGTGGAGAGGTCTGACAGAAAGTGGTCCACTGGAGAAGGGAATGGCAAACCACTTCAGTATTCTTGCCTTGAGAACCTCTTGAACAGTATGAAAAGGCAAAATAATAGGATACTGAAAGAGGAACTTCCCAGGTCAGTAGGTGTCCAATATGCTACTGGAGATCAGTGGAGAAATAACTCCAGAAAGAATGAAGGGATGGAGCCAAAGCAAAAACAATACCCAGTTGTGGATGTGACTGGTGATAGAAGCAAGAGTCGATACTGTAAAGAGCAATATTGCATAGGAACCTGGATGTCAGGAGAATTGGAAGTGGTCAAACACGAGATGGCAAGCATGAAAATCAACATTCTAGGAATCAGCAAAGTAAAATAGACTAGAATGGGTGGATTTAACTCAGATGACCATTATATCTACTACTGTGGGCAGGAATACCTCAGAAGAAATGAAGTAGCCATCATGGTCAACAAAAGGGTCTAATATGCAGTAATTGGATACAATCTCAAAAATGACAGAATGATCTCTGTTCGTCTCCAAGGCAAAACATTCAATATCACGGTAATCCAAGTCTAAGCCCCAACCAGTAATGGCGAAGAAGTTGAAGTTGAACGGTTCTATGAAGACATACAAGACCTTTTAGAATTAACACCTAAAAAAGATGTCCTTTTCATTCTAGGGGACTGGAACACAAAAGTAGGAAGTCAAGAAAAACCTGGAATAACAGGCAAATTTGGCCTTGGAATGTGGAATGAAGTAGGGCAAAGACTAGACTATTGCCAAGAAAATGAACTGGTCATAGCAAACACCCTCTTCCAACAACACAAGAGAAGACTCTACACATGGACATCACCAGATGGTCAACACCAAAATCAGATTGATTATATTCTTTGCAGCCAAAGATGGAGAAGCTCTATACAGACAACAAAAACAAAACCAGGAGCTGACTGTGGCTCAGATCATGAATTCCTCATTACCAAATTCAGACTTAAATTGAAGAAAGTAGGGAAAACCACTAGGCCATTCAGGTATGACCTAAATCAAATCCCTTATGATTATACAGTGGAAGTGAGAAATAGATTTAAGGGCCTAGATCTGATAGATAGAGTGCCTGATGAACTATGGAATGAGGTTCGTGACATTGTACAGGAGACAGGGATCAAGACCATCCCCATGGAAAAGTAATGCAAAAAAGCAAAATGGCTGTCTGGGAAGGCCTTACAAATAGCTGTGAAAAGAAGAGAAGTGAAAAGCAAAGGAGAAAAGGAAAGATATAAGCATCTGAAAGCAGAATTTTGAAGAATAGCAAGAAGAGATAAGAAAGTCTTCTTCAGGAATCAATGCAAAGAAATAGAGGAAAACAACAGAATGGGAAAGACTAGAGATCTCTTCAAAAAAATTGGAGATACCAGGGGAATATTTCATGCAAAGATGGGCTCGATAAAGGACAGAAATGGTATGGACTTAACAGAAGCAGAAGATATTAAGAAGAGGTGGCAAGAATACACGGAAGAACTGTACAAAAAAGATCTTCACGACCTGGATAATCACAATGGTGTGATCACTCATCTAGAGCCAGACATCCTGGAATGTGAAGTCAAGTGGGCCTTAGAAAGCATCACTACGAACAAACCTAGTGGACATGATGGCATTCCAGTTGAACTATTTCAAATCCTGAAAGATGATGCTGTGAAAGTGCTGCACTCAATATGCCAGCAAATTTGGAAAACTCAGCAGTGGCCACAGGACTGGAAAAGGTCACTTTCCATTCCAATCCCAAAGAAAGGCAATGCCAAAGAATGCTCAAACTACCGCACAATTGCACTCATCTCACATGCTAGTAAAGGAATGCTCAAAATTCTCCAAGCCAGGCTTCAGCAATATGTGAACCGTGAAATTCCTGATGTTCAAGCTGGTTTTAGACAAGGCAGAGGAACCAGAGATCGAATTGCCAACATCTGCTGGATCATGGAAAAAGCAAGAGAGTTTCAGAAAAACATCTATTTCTGCTTTATTGACTATGACAAAGCCTTTGACTGTGTGGATCACAATAAACGGTGGAACATTCTGAGAGAGATGGGAATACCAGACCACCTAACCTGCCTCTTGAGAAATCTGTATGCAGGTCAGGAAGCAAAAGTTAGAACTGGGCATAGAACAACAGATTGGTTCCAAATAGGAAAAGGAGTACATCAAGGCTGCATATTATCACCCTGCTTATTTAATTCATATGCAGAGTACATCATGAGAAAGTCTGGACTGGAAGAAACACAAGCTGGAATCAAGATTGCCAGAAGAAATATCAATAACCTCAGATATGCAGATGACACCACCCTTATGGCAGAAAGTGAAGAGGAACTAAAAAGCCTCTTGATGAAACTGAAAGAGGAGAGTGAAAAAGTTGGCTTAAAGCTCAACATTTAGAAAACGAAGATCATGGCATCCGGTCCCATCACTTCATGGGAAATAGATGGGGAAACAGTGGAAACAGTGTCAGACTTTATTTTTTTGGCTCCAAAATCACTGCAGATGGTGACTGCAGCCATGAAATTAAAAGATGCTTACTCCGTGGAAGAAAAGTTATGACCAACCTAGATATCATATTCAAAGCAGAGACATTACTTTGCCGACTAAGTTCCATCTAGTCAAGGCTATGGTTTTTCCAGTGGTCATGTATGGATGTGACAGTTGGATTGTGAAGAAGGCTGAGTGCTGAAGAATTGATGCTTTTGAACTGTGGTTTTGCAGAAGACTCTTGAGAGTCCCTTGGACTGCAGGGAGTTCCAACCAGTCCATTCTGAAGGAGATCAGCCCTGGGTTTTCTTTGGAAGGAATGATGCTAAAGCTGAAGCCCCAGTACTTTGGCCACCTCATGAGAAGAGTTGACTCATGGAATAGACTCTGATGCTGGGAGGGATTGGGGGCAGGAGGAGAAGGGGACAACAGAGGATGAGATGCCTGGATGGCATCACGGACTCGATGGACTGGAATCTGAGTGAACTCCGGAAGTTGGTGATGGACAGGGAGGCCTGGCGTGCTGCAGTTCAAGGGGTCACAAAGAGTCGGACATGACTGAGTGACTGAACTGAACTGAACTGAAGCTAATGTACTATGCGTTTACCCCAAACTCTGTCTTCTAGTCGGTTCCGCCTCTTGGCTCAAACCTGCTTGACAAACCAGTATGTTATATTCAGATATTGTTCCCCTAATCCATGTAAATGAAACTATTTTTATGGTAATCCGCCCCTCTTCAAGATTCAAGTTAATCATTTTATGGCCCAGGATGAACCATTTGGTGCCAAGATTATCCCTAAATGTATCTTATGGGTGAGGGGCCTGGTACCATTCTGAGTTTTAAAACATTCCTTTCTTTCATTAACAGACTGCTTGTGACTATATAACATCCAACTAAAGACTATCAGGGGGGTACTCTTTCTGCCCTCTTCTGATGCCTATGTCAGAATCTTTCTCTATCTCCTTGATACTTTAATAAAACTTTATTACACAAAAGCTCTGAGTGATCAAGTCTTGTCTCTGGCCCCGTATTGTATTCTTCCCCTCTGGGGGCCAAGAATCCTGGTGTCTTTGTGTGATTCAACAACAACCTTTCAATTTTAGACAACTGTTGAGGTGTGGGTTTTTGTAAAATGCACTATTGTTTTTCCCACTTAAGAATAATATGAACTAAGTTCTGGGTTAGTGTTTCTATGTAGAACAACTGATTTTAAGGAAGAGATTACTGGCATTCAGTAGTGATAACTATATTTGTGGAAAACCATTTAGGTCTCAAGAGTATCAGTGTCATGAGTTAAACTACAATGTGGGACAGTTACCTTCACACTCTCTTTATAACTGTAAGTAATAATGCAAGTCATATTATTGTCATTATTACTTAAACTTGACAAGCCAAAAAAAAAAGTCTCCAATTTTCTTCTGTCAGTATCTATAGCTGTCATCTGTAGTTTCTGTTTATTATTCATTCACTTTAATTTGGAAAGAACTTCCTGATTTTTCTCTGAAAAACTACCCTTCACCCTCTCAGTTTAGGGTATGGGGATATAGACTGACTACTTAATTTCACTAACCACAGTGATCAGTTCACAGCAAGACAGGTGATCCAAGGGAGGGCAAAAAGAACTTTAGGAAGTATTTTTGCTTTACTCATTGAGAAAACTTGTAGCTGTCCTTTTCTTTTGATTGTCAAGGTAACAGGCTATAAGCACAATCCTTTTGAAGGCACTTTGCCACCCCATAGAAGAGCTTTCATAAAAACACCAGAGAAAGAGTGAATTGAGCTCTGATGACATCATCTCAGTCTGTGGATCCATCCATGCCTGAAGCCCAGACATCCTTCTGGATGGTTAATATGAGTTTAAGATTTACTTTGCTGTTTAGCATACTAGCAATAAGGGTACTGGCTCTTTCAGGCTATCTTTGGGGTAAATTAAAATGTTTATCAATTCTTCTTTGCCCACTGACTATTTTTAGAACAACACAGAATTTTTAAACATCAGGTGCTAAAATATAATTATAGAATGTGCCATTTTATTGGATTTAATAAGCACCAAAAAAGGGAAAAACAGTGACACCATCAATTGCCCTCTTTTTAAACCCCTATTTGTGATTTGAAGGGAGGAAATCCTTCAAGAGCATATAGCATAATGATTAATAGTGAGGCTTGGAAGCAAGAAATCTGGAATTCATATGTTATTTCTACAAATTAGTAGTTACATAGCCACAGGAAAGTTAGTCAGTCTATCAGTTTTCTCACTTATAAAGTTGGGGTAACTTTATATATATATATAGTACTTAAAACAGTATCAAGCATATTGTGAATACTCAATAAATGCCAGTATCTGGGTATTATTTTTATCATAGTTATACATTATTATTTATTCAACTATATACATATATTATAATACAATGATAAGACAGAAGAGAAAAAGAATGTCCCCCCTCCTAAATCTCTAATAATTGGAACCATCTCCCTTGCATATTTATCTGCCTTCCAAAATCTTTTATCTATTAAAGCAGGCAAGTTTCTGATGGGTTCACTTATTTCAAGGTTTAGGTATTTATTGAACACTACTTATGTTCAAAGTTCTTCCTATAAACTAGGAATATAAGGGATAACAATTCAAATACGATCATTCCTCTCATGGAATGTACATTCCAAAAGTGGCACCAAAAAAATAAAAATCAAGTTTTTATAGGTTGGAAAAGTGTTATGCAAAAGAAATGCAAATTATTTGAGACTATATTCTGGGGTACCTGCTCTAGGTTTAGAGAGTCAAAGAAGACTTTCTTTAAAAAGTGATTTTCAGTTAAATCCTTTACAAGGATAAGAAAAGGAACACACTAATATTGGAAGTAGCTTGTGTGAATGAGTAGATTCAGGAAGGAGAATGGTGGCATGTTAGAAGAGTGAGAAGGAAATTCTATCTAAAGCATGAACAACAAATGAAGGCATGGCAAAAGAGGAGATTGAAAGGCAGGGAGATATAGTCATGCTATAAAACACATAGCATAAGACAATATAAAAGAGCTTTTGATTTTTGTTATTTTTCTTATCAATCTAACAAAAGAAATTAGAATCCACTGAAGTATCATTTTTTAAAAAATTAGAGAAAATTATTCTGACAGATTGTATCTAAAAGGGAGAAAAGAAATTAAATTTATTTATTTATTTATTTTATAAAATAGAAGCAAAGGTAAGTGAATGGATATGAGGCATATTTAGGAGGGGAAACAGAAGTGGATGGGTATATGATATATTTAGACATTAGAAGCTACTAGCTTGGATAACTGATTCGTTGTAGGGACTGACAGAGGAGAGAAAAAAGAATGCTTGGGGATGCTGACAGGTATCTGGATTTTTACAGCCAGCTGAATGATGCTGACATTCACTGAGATAGAAACACTGCATTAAAAGAAAGAAGAATGTCTTTTCTGATGGCTCAATGGTACAGAAACCATCTGCCAATGAAGGGGACATGGGATTGATCCCTGATGCAGAAAGATGCCACAGAGCAACTAAGCCCATGCACCAAAACTACTGAGCCTGCACTTCAGTGCCCAGGAGCCACAACTACTGAGGCCTTCATGCCCGAGAGCCTTATGTTCCACAACAAGAGAAGCCACTGCAATGAGAAGTCTGCACACCACAAACAGAGAGTGGCTCCCACTTGCCACAACTAGAGAAAAAGCCCATGCAGCAATGAAGACCCAACACAGCCAATAAATAAATAAAATTATTTTTTAGAAAAAGGAAGACTTTCCCATTCTGTGAGGGTAGGTAGATATAGCATGGGAAAACTCATTCTGCAATTTCCAAAAGACTTACCTGAAAAGATTCTTTTCAGGATATCACAGGAAATTTTGAAAATAAACTACTGAAACTTTCATTCCAAGAACTTAAGAAAGAACAGCAAATTAAAGATAAAAAAGTAAGAAGGAAAATCCTTTCATTAATAAAAGATTCTGTCCTTAATCATTTAAGAACAGAAGTCAAAGAAATTGAATACAGATGTACAATTATAAAACTCAACACATCTACTAATAAATTCTTTAAAATGAAAAAGCAAATTTACGATCCCTTTAAAAACAATCAAAGAATATATGAATTTTAAGAATGAAAATGATACATCATTTTTACATAGACTCAATCATTAAAAGGCAAAACATTTTGAACAAATGTTTAACAACAAATTCAATACTTCTGATGAAAGGAGAAATTTATAGTATTATATCTGACACAAGAGTAACTAGAAGTTTTGAATAGTGCTAGGTATATTAAAAGAAATTAATACATAAATAGAAACTTTCTCAAAAGGAAACTCTAGGATCAGTTGACTTTTTCTGCCAAATGATCTCAAACCACTCAAAAAGAAATACAGCTTTTTACACAAACTTCTTCAAAAAAGAGAGAAAAAGAATTTTAGTTCATTTCATAAGATTAATATAATATTTATTCTGAATCTTAATAGCATGTTATAAGAAAGGAAAATTACAGACCAATATCTCTCAGGAATATAGGTGCAAAAATTCTAAACACTATGTTTTTAAGAACTCAATTTTAAAAGAGAAAAAGATAACAGAATATGACCAAGTGGAACCTGTTCCATGAATGTTAGGTTAGCCTGAAAGATCAAAATCAATCATTGTGGAATTTCAATGCTAAAGTAGACAGGTGATTGAGAAGTAATAGCTAGACAAATAGAACAATATACAAGAGAGTATGATGTCACAAAACTCAAAAATAAAAAGTGCTTTCAGAGGGAAAACATGATCTTTATTATCCTCTCCTTTTCCATTGCTATCAGTCAAGTTTAGATCAGTAGAAGTCATATACTGCTGCATAACAAACAACCATAAAAATCTGTGTTATATAACAGTATCTATGTTGGCCATTCGTCACCAAGTCAGTTGGTGTTCTACTAAATTTAGTCTGGTCATACCTGGGCAACTATAAACTAAGGTCAAGTCTGAGCTTGCCTCACATACCTCTCATTCTCCTTGAGAATGTTTTCCTCACATCCATATCAGAGACACAAGAGGACAAATATGTGACTTCTCTTACAGTCCTAGTTTTAGAACTGGCACGTTATCACTAATGACATTTTTTTATTTTGGCCAAAGAAAAACACATGACCAAGCCCAAAGTCAAGAGGTGATACACACTCCTGATGGAAGGAACTGCAAGGTCAAAAAGCAAAGGCCAGTTCTATAGATGGAGGGTGGTGATGACTGCACAGCAATGTGAAGGTACTTGTAACACCACTGAGCTGTATCCTCAAACAGGTCAAAATGTTGGATTTTGTGTTATGTCTATTATACTGCCCACAGAAAAATAATCAACAACAGGACATTTCCACATTTGCAACCATTTAAACTTAAGACAAAGTGTTTTCTAGGTGTTGAGTTCAGTGTGTCATCAATGGGGCTTCCCTGGTGTTTCAGACTGTTAAGAATCTGCCTGCAGTGTGGGAGACCCAGGCTCAGTCTCTGGGTTGGGAAGATTCCCCAGAGAAGGGAATGGTTACCTACTCCAGTTTTCTTGCCTGGAGAATTCTATGGACAGAGGAGCCTGGTGGGCTATAGTCCATGGGGATGCAAAGAGTCGGACCCAACTGAGCGACTCACACTTCCACTTTCAACAAACTAAGACAAAACGTTTTGTAGATGTCAACTTCAGTGTGTCAGCTGTGTATTTAGCTTTGCAAAACTCCTTTGGGGACGGAGTACCTAAACACACAAGAGAAGCAATCAGTGGGTTTGACCATAGAGAACCTTGAGCCCAACTTCAGAGTGCTCCTGTTTGGATCCAAACCCCATTGCTTTGAAACTGGGAAGTAAACCATGTGTTTGAAAGTCTTCCAAGTCATCATGCACCTCGTGTGTCAGCACATTCCTTTCATGTCATCACAGTACCTCTCTGTGCTTCTAGGAGACTTCGAGAGTCACCGCAGTGTCTCCCTACATCTTCTGGGAGTATCTATTCATCACTATGGGCTTTCTAACATTATCACTGTGCCTCTCTGAGTTATTTTTCATCATCTTTTATGGCTCTTATATCATCATGGTGCCTCTCACTTCAACATGGTTAATTTTGAAAAGCAGTGCTACATCTTTCTGGATCCCTCTGAAAATTTAATAAAAGCTTTGGGTTTGCTTCCCCAGAAAAGCACACAGCATGTTTCATCAAATTCTGGGTGATTTACAGGCCCAGGTTGAGAACAGGTACACTGAATCAGGGTCCCAAAGACCATCCAGGAGGTAGAAGGTGCTGAAGGAAGTTTGAACACTATCTTGTGCCCCATACGCCTTGCCCAAGTCTGGAAGGCAGGGCCATATGCCAACTTTTGAGGGTCCTAGGCTTTTTTCCTTTTGTGGGTTTCATCCTCCATTTAAGTTGGTATAAATATACTGCTACTGCTACTGCTACTGATGCTAAGTCGCTTCAGTCGTGTCCAACTCTGTGCGACCCCATAGACGGCAGCCCACCAGGCTCCCCTGTCCCTGGGATTCTCCAGGCAAGAACACTGGAGTGGGTTGCCATTTCCTTCTCCAGTGCATGAAAGTGAAAAGTGAAAGTGAATTCGCTGAGTCGTGTGCAACCCCATGGACTGCAGCCTACCAGGCTCCTCCACCCATGGGATTTTCCAGGCAAGAGTATTGGAGTGGGGTGCCATTGCCTTCTCCGGTATAAATGTAATTATCTATTAAAAGTTTGTCTTCAACCTAAAAAAAAAAAGAAAAAGGCATTTATAATGGATATTGGAGGGACAAGAAATTGGGCAAATAACTCAGTTTACTAAAGGCCCATTAACTAGGTTCTCATGTTAATGTTTTCTAATGCAAGACTACAAATTCAGGCTTTTAATCACGGCACCATCCTCTAAAAATCCCTAAAACGTCTCCAATATTCACAGATGCATTTTTAAAGATTCACTATGCAGCAGTCACCACACAACGTGCTACAATGGCCCATCACCCTAGATGTGGTTAATTGGATCAATCATGGATCCTATCCCAAAGACAGCATATGGAGGAAATGCACAGATCTTAGTCTGAGAGGTAGCCTCAGACTCATACTGGATAATGACTAATGAATCCAGCCAAATTCATTCTCTGATGACAGTTTGAATTTGAGATGGAAAGAAGGCATAAGTCATGAACACAGTAGATTATTAGAATTATCTTCAGACCCACTCTTAGTTAAAAAGTAACTACTATTGCAATCTGAGCGGCAATGAATGAAATTTCAGTTCTTCCTATGGCCTGGCCATGCTCCTAATGAGACTCGTTCCTGTCTGTCAGCCACATCTGTTAACCTACCTCTTGTCTTCAGTACAATATCTCCAATCTACCTTCTAATTTTTCAAAAATTTCTCTTCATGCAAATATTTCATTACCCACACACACAAAAATGCTCTTAGTAAGCAATTTCTAAATTTTCAAGTATTAGGAACCTCAGCTTATAACGAATCTTTAAAAGCTGCCTGAAATATATATGTAAAATATAATGTGACTTTTAATTTATGAAATATCTATGAGGGTTTCTAAACTTTTAAAAACCAAGACAAAATTCTATCAAACTCAAGAATCTATTATAGATTTCAGTATCATATGGAAAGTTAAGCAGTGACAATCTTAAAGTTAATTAAATCTTTGAATTCTGTTAGTATATTAATAGCATACTGTGTGTGTGTGTATAAGTGTGTGTGCGTGCTTCATCCAAGAGAATACATAAGAGAAACATATCTGGAGCTTCCTTAGTGGCTCAGATGGTAAAGAATACGCCCAGAATGCAGGAGACCTGGGTTTCATCCCTGAGTCAGGAAGATCCCCTGAAGAAGGGAATGGCAACCCACTCCAGTACTCTTGCCTGGAGAATTCCATGGATGGAGGAGTCTGGCGGTTTATAGTCCATAGGATTGCACAGAGTTGGACATTCCTGAAGCAACTAAGCAGCATTCTATATGGAAGAATGTCTCCCAAACCTATCAGTGATTACTCTTAGAGATGAGAGAGACTTAAGAAAGTATTTCATTTTTCCCACATTTGTCAATTTGTCATGACTTTTTTAAAAATCGCTAGAATGTTTTAAAACATTCTAGAATTCTAGAATTAATTAAAACTATCTCTTTACTGATCCACATGTTGAGTAGTCTCCCTGATACATAAGAAGTAATTTGGAAATATTGTCCCAAGCTTATCTTTACAATGAACTTACCATGGAAGTCAGAAAGCAGAGAAAAAGAAGATAACAAGGGAAACAGTATGAATAAATCTAGGAAAATATAAAGATGTTAAGAAGAACTGTTTCTCATTACTGTTTTTGAAGGTATTGTCTCTGATGAAGCTAAAAGTTAACTTCCCCACTGAGTAGGATCACACACTTAAGTCATACATCATTTTAAGAGGTCATGAGCTAGTTTCACTTAAATCTGAGCAACAATGTATTCATCTTTAACATATTTTAAAATGAACTTTAATAATTTGAATTTAAAATGTATTGTAGAAGACAAATTTGTACTAAAACAGTCAAAACTAAAATATTATGCTACTGACAGAGCATTAAAGAAAAGTATATCATTCTGTGATTATAAAGTTACCATACCTATCAAAAAGTCAACCCTTTTCTACTATAATTAAATGAGGCTTCTTTCAGAAGTATATATAGTAAACCAAACTGGCATGAAAAAGATTATGTAGCAATGTATATGTGCAGAAACTTTCAAGATATACTACCCCTTGTATACTAGCTCTTCTTCAGTGATCAATGCAGAGAAATAGAGGAAAACAATAGAAGGGGAAAGACTAGAGATTGCTTCAATAAAATTACTGATACCAAGGGAATATTTCATGCAAAGATGGGCTTGATAAAGGACAGAAATGGTATGAACCTAACAGAAGTAGAAGATATTAAGAAGAGATGGCAAGAATACACAGAAGAACTATACAAAAAAGATCTTCATGACCTAGATAATCACGATGGTGTGATCACTCACCTAGAGCCAGACATCTGGAATGTGAAGTCAAGTGGGCCTTAGAAAGCATCACTACGAACAAAGCTAGTGGAGGTGATGGAATTCCAGTTGAGCTATTTCAAATTCTAAAAGATGATACTGTGAAAGTGCTGCACTCAATATGCCAGCACATTTGGAAAACTCAGCAGTGGCCACAGGACTAGAAAAGGTCAGTTTTCATTTCAATCCCAAAGAAAGGCAATGCCACAGAATGTTAAAACTACTGCACAAGTGCACTCATCTTCCATGCTAGCAAAGTAATGCTCAAAATTCTTCAAGTCAGGCTTCAACAGTACATGAACAGAGAACTTCCTGATGTTCAAGCTGGATTTAGAAAAGGCAGAAGAACCAGAGATCAACTACCAACATCTGTTCAATCATAGAAAAAGCAAGAGAACTCCAGAAAAACATCTACTTCTGCTTCATTGACTATGCTAAAGCCTTTACTATGTGGATCACAACAAACTGTGGAAGAATTTTCAACAAATGGAAATATTAGACCATCTTATGAGCCTCTTGAGAAATCTTTATGCAGGTCAACAAGCAACAGTTATAACTAGACATGGAACAATGGCCTGGTTCCAAATTGAGAAAGGAGTACACCAAGGCTGTATATTGTCACCTTTCTTATTTAACTTATATGCACAGTACATCATGTGAAATGCCAGACTGGATGAAGCACAAGCTGGAATCAAGATTGCTGGGAGAAATATCAGTAACCTCAGATATGAAGATGATATCACCCTTGTGGCAGAAAGCAAAGAGGAACTAAAGAGCCTCTTGATGAAAGTGAAAGAGGAGAGTGAAAAAGTTGGCTTAAAACTCAACATTCAAAAAATGAAGATCACAGCATCTGGTCCCATCACTTCATGGCAGAGAGATGGGAAAACGATGGAAACACTGACAGATTTTATTTTCTTGGGCTCCAAAGTCACTACAGATGGTGACTGCAGCCAAGAAATTAAAAGACATTTGCTCCTTGGAAAGAAAGCTATGACCAACCTAAACGGCATATTAAAAAGCAGACACTTTACTCCGGTGACAAAGGTTTGAGAGGGTAACAGGCAGGAAGGCCAGGGATCTCCAAACGGAGGAAATAGCCTGCAAGTGTCAGACATTTTTATCTCTCTTAAGCGCCAGGAGGAAACAAATTGGTATATTTTTTTCCTTCTCTATACAAATTTAAAAGGACGTTTCTCTTAAAATACTGTGTTGCCATGACACCTGGTTCCACCTGAAGTTAACTATTCTCAAACCTTGAGATAACCAATGCATTTTTTTATGGAAATGTTTGTCTTAAGCTATGCTAATATACTATGCATTTACCCCAGACTCTGTCTTCAAGTTGGTCCTGCCTAATGGCTCAGAACCTATTTGACCAACTAATATGTTATACTCAGATATTGTTCCCCTAATCTATGTAAATGAAACTATTTGTATGGTAATCCACCCCTCTTCAAGATTCAAGTTAATCATTTTATGGCCCAGGATGAACCATTTGATGCCAAGATTATCCCAAAATGCATCTTATGGGTGAGGGGCCTGGTGCCATTCTGAGTTTTAAGACATTCCTTTCTTTTATTAACAGACTGCTAGTGACTATATAACATCCAGCTGAAGACTAGCAGAGGGGCACTCTTTCTGCCCACTTCTGATGTCTATGTCAGAAGCTTTCTCTATCTCCATTATATTTTAATAAAACTTTATTACACAAAGGCTCTGAGCGATCAAGCCTCATCTCTGGCCCAAGATTGAATTCTTCTCCTCCGGAGGCCAAGAATCCCTGTCGTCTTTTTTCATTCAACAACAACCTTTCTGGTTCGTCTAGTCAAAGCTATGGTTTTTCCAATAGTCATGTATGGATGTGAGAGTTGGACCATAAAGAAAACTGAGCACTGAAGAATTGATGTTTTTGAACTGTGGTGTTGGAGAAGACTCTTGAGAGTCCCTTGGAGACTCAACCAGTCCCAAGGAGATCCAACCAGTCAATCCTAAAGAAATCAGTCCTGAATATTCATTGAAAGGACTGATGCTGAAGCTGAAGCTTCAATACTTTGGCCACCTGATGTGAAGAACTGACTCATTGGAAAAGACCCTGATGCTGGGGAAGACTGAAGCCAAGAGGAGAAGGAGACAACAGAGGATGAGATGGTTGGATGGTATCACCAACTCGATGCACATGTGTTCAAGCAAGCTTCAGGAGTTGGTGATGGACAAGGAAGCCTGGTGTGCTGCAGTCCATGGGGTTGCAAAGAGTCAGACACGACTGAGCAACTGAACTGAGCCCTTGTAAGGTTGACACTCAAAGTTTCATAGGACTTTATGAATAATCCATTGGTTTTGTATTCATATATTTTTCCTTACACGTATAACCTGCTTATTTAACTATTTTATTCATTTCACCTATTATTTTGACAACGATAATAAGATAGGCCTGTTTAGAGAATCAGCCTTGTGAAAAGTTGAAATGGTCAGTGGATTCTTACATTTAACAATGTGATTTAAACGTCCATGACACATTCTAATCTTTACCATGAAAAAATCAGCAGCCCTGTCGGCTATAGTGCAAGTCAAAGCAGTTATCAGTCGCTCTGTCTTTATTTTATTTGTAAGTTGCGTTAAATAGAATGTTTTTCTAACTCAAGTATCCTTCACATCATTTCCTAATTTTTCTCCAAAATAATCCAAATCTCCTTTGTTTAGACCAGACTTCTTATCAGGGCATTTCAGGCTTTCCATAATCAGGCAAAAGACTTTCTTTTCAGACACAATTCATATCACTCCCGCCTATGAACTTTTTATTCTAGCTCTATTGAATTTCTTCCCATTATACAAAATGTAGTGAAAATACCATGGATCCACCTTTCTATGTTCTTCCTGAGATTGCCTTTCTCTTTAATGATTGTCAAAAAATACCTTCTAGCTCTTATGTTTGATATTCAGATGTCCCATCCTGTGGGGAGTCTTCCTCGATTTCTGTCTTGCATAACTATCTGCCTAGGATTTCTACTGTGAGAATGACTAACTGTGGGGCTGTTATGTGTAGCTGTGCAGTTTGTGCACTGCACAAAATTACCCAGTGGAGAGAAGGACACCATAAACACAACCAGTACTCCTCTAGCTATGCCTTGTGTCCTAGTATAAGGAGGCATTCTGCAGGAGAAAGTAAGAGCACGGGGTGGCAGATGGAGGGGTGCCTTTTTGGTACTCCATAAAATGTCATTAGTTTTCTGCACCATCTACTAATGGGACTAGCTTTGCCTAGAGGGAGAGTCTGTTTTAATTTACACATCTTAGAAAAGGTGAGGGGTTCTCATTAACACCAAGTTGTTACATAGTCTAGCTGCAAACCCTGCTGGCTGTTGCACCTCTTAGTTACCTATATGTACTTTTCCTCAGATAAATACGACCTAAGAACAAACTAGATGCTTAATGATCTTTGAATAAGCAGTAACCTAGTAACTACCCTAAAGTCTGGCATACAAAAAACACTTAATAAGTGCTATATATTCCAAGAATTATTCCTTGGGAAGGCAGAGTCTGGGCAAAAAAAAAAAAAAAAAACTGCATAAAATTTAAGTTCCACGACTAGCATTCCCAGTGTATTCAATTTATCTGGTTATGATTTGAAGTAAGCCACCATTTTTTCCAAAGCATTGTATCAACTCATAGTAGGAATCAGGATTCCTTTGCATTCAGAAAATACCTACTCCAAAATAGAATTGATTTGTTTAATTCAGTCTACAGAATTCATTGGAGTAAAACTTCCTTATTAGTTTCTTTACAGGGAAGACAAATGCCTCATTAATTTTAAGTATATCAATCTGAGAATGCTATACACATCACATAGAATAATGAATGACATTCTAAGGAACATAATACACTCCATACCAAAAGCAAATTGCCCATTATTCACCCAGAACAAATACCCACCTTTATTTGTACTTTATAAGTTTCATGAGGAGAAATCCAATTAGATATTTAAGCCACCACTGGGGCTGGAGGATATTATGTGATGGAAAGACTACTATTCTATCATTAGCAAGAGTATCCTATATAATGTGTACTACAAAAGTAAATATCTACCATGTGAAAATAATCCTTTCAGTCAGTTCAGTTCAGGTGCTCAGTCATGGCTGATTCTTTGTGACCCCATGGAGTGCAGCACACCAGGCTTCCCAGTCCATCACCAGTTCCCGAAGCTTCCTCAAACTCATGTGCGTTAAGTTGGTGATGCCATCCAACCATCTCATCTTCTCTCGTCCCCTTCTCCTCCTGCCTTCAATCTTTCCCAGTGCTAGGGTCTTTTCTAATGAGTCAGCTCTTTGCATTAGGTGGCCAAAGTATTGGCCTTTAAATACTTCTTCAAATTTAAATTTAAAAATAGTCCTTTACATTTAGAATTTTAACTAAGACTTGTCTTTCCATCTAACTCTGAGTTTGAATCAATACTATCAATTAGCATAGAAATAAAAAAATGTCATTCAGCTCAGTTTCATATGCTGCTCTTTTACGCTACTATTTTTAAAAAGAGTCATTAAAGCACTGAATCAAAAAAATTAACACTTCCATGTGTTTGTTAAATGAACTCAAAAGCTTGATAAATTTTTGACTACAGAGAGGAGCTACAGGAAAGGCTTCTCTGAAATGCAGACAAAGTTCTATTTCATAGCCTGTGTGGACCATTACAAACTTGTCTTAAAAGTATAAATTCTATACAAATGCAAAAGTTTACAAAGCTGTTCTTTTTCTCAAAATCTTTCTATGACTTACCTGTCTCACATGGAATAATACTCTGATCTACAAGGCTTAAAGACCACCCCATTCTACCTTCTTCTTGTTCACAAGCAACATAAGACACAGGGAGCATACTCCTGCTTCAGGGCTACCCAACACAGTGTCTTCAGCCTTGAGAGCTCTGCTCCCAGCTGTCATGATGGCTCACTCCCTCACTTCACTCGTCTGTGTAAAAGTCTGCCTTTTGGAGCTGTCTACCCATCACTGCTCTCTTCTTACCCTTTCTTTAGGCCACTTATCACAATCTGACAAATGTTATATTAATTTATCATGTGACTCCATCAAATAGAGTGATCCCCAAGGGCAGAGACTATTTGTTCTCTGCTGTATCGCACCATTATAAAGAGCTATCATGTAGTAGGATCTCAACATTTTTTATTAGGTAAATGAAATAATATCACTGGACTATTAGATCTAGTTTCCTTGAAGTTGTACAGAGAAATTTTGCATTAGTAAGATATTCTAGTATCACTGAAGAGATAAGAAAGGTAACTGACAAAAAAAGAAAAAAGAATAGAATATTTTGTCCTATCAAATCATATAAGAACTCAACCTAATCTTCTAGGGTGGTGGATTCATGTTAATGTATGGCAAAACCAGTACAATATTGTAAAGTAAAAAAATAATAATAAAATATGAAAAAACTGCTATCATTCAGGGATTCGTTTCCTCTTTAACATATTACTAATACTTTTAAAACATAAATTTATGTAGAAAGCTTTACATACTTCCAACTGGATAGTTTTGACAATACTTCAAAAGTTTTGTCCTTGTTCTTCATTTTATACACGTCAAATGATGAAATAATTGTGTAACATAATGGCAATGAAAATGTTTTCTCCAGAGAAAACAAGAATGCATACTGTTCAGAACTTGAACAGTACAATGTTTTGTGAAGGTCTGTCTTTGTCATTTGTGGCATGCCACTGAGAAGAAGAGCAAATGTAAACATGCAATTTGTACACCAGAGATGGATTCTGCCTTATCAGCAACTCTCTATTTTCCCATCACTGGCTCCTTTGATTATATATGTCTGTATTAAGGGTATTTTAACACTAACTGCTAAAACAAGACTGGGAACTAACTGTGGCTCAGGTCATGAACTTCTTATTGCCAAATTCAGACTTAAATTGAAGAAAGTAGGGAAAACTGCTAGACCATTTAGGTATGACCTAAATCAAATCCCTTATGATTATACAGTGGAAGTGAGAAATAGATTTAAGGGCCTAGATCTGATAGATAGAGTGCCTGATGAACTATGGAATGAGGTTTGTGACATTGTACAGGAGACAGGGATCAAGACCATCCCCATGGAAAAGAAATGCAAGAAAGCAAAATGGCTGTCTCGGGAGGCCTTAAAATAGCTGTGAAAAGAAAAGAAGCAAAAAGCAAAGGAGAAATGGAAAGATATAAGCATCTGAATGCAGAATTTCAAAGAATAGCGAGAAGAGATAACAAAGCCTTCTTCAGCGATCAATGCAAAGAAACAGAGGAAAAGAACAGAATGGGAAAGACTAGAGATCTCTTCAAGAAAATTAGAGACACCAAGGGAACATTCATGCAAAGATGGGCTCGATAAAGGACAGAAATGGTATGGACCTAACAGAAGCAGATGATATTAAGAAGAGGTGGCAAGAGTACAAAGAAGAACTATACAAAAAAGATCTTCATGACCTGGGTAATCACAATGGTGTGATCACTCATCTAGAGCTAGATCCTGGAATGTGAAGTCAAGTAGGCCTGAGAAAGCATCACTATGAACAAAGCTAGTGGAGGTGATGGAATTCCAGTTGAGCTGTTTCAAATCCTGAAAGATGATGCTATGAAAGTGCTGCACTCAATATGCCAGCAAATTTGGAAAATTCAGCAGTGGCCACAGGACTGGAAAAGGTCAGTTTTCATTCCAATCCCAAAGAAAGGCAATGCCAAAGAATGCTCAAACTACCGCACAATTGCACTCATCTCACACCCTAGTGAAGTAATCCTCAAAATTCTCCAAGCCAGGCTTCAACAATATGTGAACTGTGAAATTCCTGATATTCAAGCTGGTTTTAGAAAAGGCAGAGGAACCAGAGATCAAATTGCCAACATCTGCAATATCATTGTAAAAGTAAGAGAGTTCCAGAAAAACATCTATTTCTGCTTTATTGACTATGCCAAAGCCTTTGACTGTGTGGATCACAATAAACGGTGGAACATTCTGAGAGAGATGGGAATACCAGACCACCTGACCTGCCTCTTGAGAAATCTGTATGCAGGTCAGGAAGCAACAGTTAGAACTGGACATGGAACAACAGACGGGTTCCAGATAGGAAAAGGAATGCATCAGGGCTGTATATTGTCACCCTGCTTATTTAACTTCTATGCAGAGCACATCATGAGAAACGCTGGGCTGGAAGAAGCACAAGCTGGAATCAAGATTGCCGGGAGAAATATCAATAACCTCAGATATGCAGATGACACCACCCTTATGGCAGAAAGTGAAGGGGAACTAAAAAGCCTCTTGATGAAAGTGAAAGAGGAGAGTGAAAAAGTTTGCTTAAAGCTCAACGTTCAGAAAACTAAGATCATGGCATCTGGTCCCATCACTTCATGGGAAATAGATGGGGAAACAGTGTCAGACTTTATTTTGGGGGGCTCCAAAATCACTGCAGGTGGTGACTGCAGCCATGAAATTAAAAGACGCTTACTCCTTGGAAGAAAAGTTATGAGCAACCTAGATAGCATATACAAAAGCAGAGACATTACTTTGCCGACTAAGTTTCGTCTAGTCAAGGCTATGGTTTTTCAAGTGGTCATGTATGGATGTGAGAGTTGGACTGTGAAGAAAGCTGAGCACCGAAGAATGACGCTTTTGAACTGTGGTGTTGGAGAAGACCCTTGGGAGTCCCTTGGACTGCAAGGAGATCCAACCAGTCCATTCTGAAGGAGATCAGCCCTGAGATTTCTTTGGAAGGAACTGAACTAACATTAACTGCAATTACTTATTCACTTCAATACTTAGGACTCTTGAGAAGCAAGGTAAATGTTTAGGACATTAAAAAACAGAATTCATGAGGAATTCCCATGTATAAGTAAATTCATATTGAATATATTTAAATCTGCGGGTTCAGTTAAGTTCAGTCGCTCAGTCGTGTCCAACTCTTTGCGACCCCATGAATCGCAACATGCCAGGCCTCCCTGTCCAGCACCAACTCCCAGAGTTCACACAGAATCACGTCCACCAAGTCACTGATGCTATCCAGCCATCTCATCCTTGGTTGTCCCCTTCTCCTGCTGCCCCCAATCCCTTCCAGCATCAGACTCTTTTCCAATGAGTCAACTCTTCGCATGAGGTGGCCAAAGTACTGGAGCTTCAGCTTTAGCATCATTCCTTCCAAAGAAATCCCAGGGCTGATCTCCTTCAGAATGGACTGGTTGGATCTCCTTGCAGTCCAAGGGACTCTCAAGAGTCTTCTCCAACACCACAGTTCAAAAGCATCAATTCTTCAGTGCTCAGCCTTCTTCACAGTCCAACTCTCACATCCGTACATGTCCACAGGAAAAACCATAGCCTTGACTAGACGAAACTTAGTCGGCAAAGTAATGTCTCTGCTTTTGTATATGTTATCTAGGTTGGTCATAACTTTTCTTCCAAGGAGTAAGCGTCTTTTAATTTCATGGCTGCAGTCACCATCTGCAGTGATTTTGGAGCCCCCAAAATTAAAGTCTGACACTGTTTCCACTGTTTCCCCATCTATTTCCCATGAAGTGATGGGACCGGATGCCATGATCTTCATTTTCTGAATGATGAGCTTTAAGACAACTTTTCCACTCTCCTCCTTCACTTTCATCAAGAAGTTCTTTAGTTCTTTACTTTCTGCCATAAGGGTGGTGTCATCTGCATATCTGAGGTTATTGATATTTCTCCCAGCAATCTTGATTCCAGCCTGTGGTTCTTCCAGTCCAGTGTTTCTCTATATATACTCTACATATATGTTAAATAAGTAGAGTGACAATATACAGCCTTGACGCATTCCTTTTTCTATTTGGAACCAATCTGTTGTTCCATGCCCAGTTCGAACTGTTGCTTCCTGACCAGCATACAGATTTCTCAAGAGGCAGGTCAGGTGGTCTAGTCATCCCATCTCTCTCAGAATGTTCCACAGTTTATTATGACCCACACAGTCAAAGGCTTTGGCATAGTCAATAAAGCAGAAATAGATGCTGTAAAGAGCAATATTGCATAGTAACCTGGAATGTCAGGTCCATGAATCAAGGCAAATTGAAAGTGGTCAAACAGCAAGCGTGAAAATCAACATTCTAGGAATCAACTTACTAAAATGGACTGGAATGGGTGAATTTAAGTCAGATGACCATTATATCTACTACTGCATGCCAGAATCCCTCAGAGGAAATGGAGTAGCCATCATGGTCAACAAAAGAGTCCGAAATGCAGTACTCGGATGGAATCTCAAAAATGACAGAAAGATCTCTGTTCATTTCCAAGGCAAACCATTCAATATCACAGTTATCCAAGTCTATGCCCCAACCAGTAACACTGAAGAAGCTGAAGCTGAATGGTTCTATGAAGACATACAAGACCTTTCAGAATTAACACCCAAAAAAAAAAAAAAAAGTCCTTTTCATTACAGGGGACTGGAATGTAAAAGTAGGAAGTCAAGAAACACGTGGAGTAACAGGCAAATTTGGCCTTGAAATGCAGAATGAAGCAGAGCAAAGACTAACAGGGTTTTACAAGAAAATCTGTGGGTTACAGCTGCATTTATGAAGGAGAAAATTAAAGGACCCAATGAATTTAATGTATATTTCACTTCTCTGCATTTTCAAACAAAATTATAGAAGTCACCAGGTTTATGGAAGTCATGGAATTCCAGCTGAATTATTTCAAATCCTAAAAGATGATCCTGTGAAAGGACTGCACTCAACATTCTAGCAAGTTTGGAAAGCCCAGGAGTGGCAACAGGACTGGAAAAGGTCAGTTTTCATTCCAACCCCAAAGAAAGGCAACCCCAAAAAAATGTCCAAACTACTGTACAATTGCACTCATCTTCCATGCTAGCAAAGTAATGCTCAAAATTCTTCAAGCCAGGCTTCAACAGTACATGAACAGAGAACTTCTAGATGTTCAAGCTAGATTTAGAAAAGGCAGAGGAACCAGAGATCAAATTACCAACATCTGTTCAATCATAGAAAAAGCAAGAGAACTCCAGAAAAACATCTACTTCTGCTTCATTGATTATTCTATAGCCTTTACTCTGTGGATCACAACAAACTATGGACAAATCTTCAAGAGATGGAAATACCAGACCACCTTACCTGCCCCCTGAGAAATCAGTATGCAGGTCAACAAGCAACAGTTATAACTGGACATGGAACAACTGGCTGGTTCCAAATTGAGGAAAGAATACGCCAAGGCTGTATATTGTCACCGTGCTTATTTAACTTATATTCAGAGTACACCATGCGAAAAGCCAGACTGGATGAAGCACAAGCTGGAATCAAGATTGCTGGGAGAAATATCAGTAACCTCAGATATGATGATGATACCACTCCTATGACAGAAAGCAAAGAGGAACTAAAGAGCCTTTTGAAGAAAGTGAAAGAGGAGAGTGAAAAAGTCGGCTTAAAACTCAACATTCAAAATATGAAGATCACAGCATCTGGTCCCATCACTTCATGGCAGAGAGATGGGAAAACAATGGAAAGATTGACAGATTTTATTTCCTTGGCTCCAAAATCACTGCAGATGGTGATTGCAGCCATGAAATTTAAAGATGTTTACTCCTTGGAAAGAAAGCTATGACCAACCTAGACAGCATATTAAAAAGCAGAGACATTATTTTGCTAACAAAGGTCTGTCTAGTCAAAGTTACAGTTTTTCCAACAGTCATGCATAGATGTGAGATTTGGACCAAAAAGAAAGTTGAATGCCAAAGAATTGATGCTTTTGAACTGTGGTCCTGGACAAGACTCTTGAGAGTCCCTTGAGCTGCCAGGAGATCCAATCAGTCAATCCTAAAGGAAATCAGTCCTGAATATTCATTGGAAGGACTGATGCTAAAGCTGAAGCTCCAATACTTTGGCCACCTGATGTGAAGAACTGACTCATCAGAAAAGACCCTGATGCTGGGTAAGATTGAAGCCAGGAGGATAAGGGGACAACAGAGGATGAGACTGCTGGATGTCATCACCAACTTGATCAACATGAGTTTGAGAAAGCTCCAGGAGTTGGTGATGGACAGAAAAGCCTGGTGTGCCACAGTCTATGGGGTTCCAAATAGTCAGACACGATTGAGAAATTGAACTGAAATGAGCCATCGATACCATGTTTTGTTGATGAAATGGGATTAGAATTGATATGCTGAATTTCTAAGAAGAAATTTTAAGAACATTTGCACAGTTCTATACTTAATATCTTCTATTTTATCTTAAACATGAGGTCAAAAATGTCTCAGATCAAGGCTATTTTAGTTTGGATCCAAAATTAAAGACAATGTGTGGTACACAGCCTTGGATCAGACCTGTAGCTGACCCAGAAGGCACATGAAGCATGAGAGAGAAATAAACCTTGATTGTCATAATCTACTGCCATTTCTGAGCTGTTTATTTCAGTAATGTAACAGAGCCTCATTAATTCAATACCTATCCTAATATCAGTCTAAGAATAAGTAATTGTCTAAACAGCTTACTGAAGAGTGAATGGAGTAAGCTTAATAGGAGCTGAGAATACACAAGTGCTCATGTCAGGAGCAGAATTATAAATTATCATGAGGCAAGTATTGATGATAGTGGATGAGGTTTAACTTCAGTAACTTCAATGAAAAATGTTTGCCCTGAAGCCAAAGAGAGAGTTCAGGATGTAAAGAGTCCTTACTTTTTATGATAGCACTGGAGTTTACAAGGCAGCAGCAAAGTGGTCTAGATGAAGGCAAGGTCTTATAGTCGGTCTTCTAGGAAGTAGTAATAGTTATCTCTCAAAGGAAGTACTAGGAAGTTACATGCAAGAAGAATACAATGATCAAGATGGATATCAATTAACAGAAAATTTGCTGTTGTTCAGTCACTCAGTGTGTCCGACTCTTTGTCCATGGGGTTTTCCAGGCAAGAATACTGGAGTGGGTTGCCGTTTCTTTCTCCAGGGTATCTCTCCAACCCAGGGATCAAATCCATATCTCCTGCAAGGCTCCGGCCCTGCAGGTAGATTCTCTAACCACTGAGCCACCAGGGATGATGCTACTTAGCCAGTTTTTCCTCATAAGATCACACTTGTAATCAACTGAACATACAGTTTCTATCCTTAACTGCCCCAGCAAAAGAACAAAAGGCATTTTTTAGACTTCTAGATGGCACATGCTTTCATTGTAGCAATGAAAAAGCTGGGTTTCAGAGAGACAGAAGAATCAGAGATCAAACTGCCAACATTTGTGGGATCATGGAGAAAGCAAGGGAGTTCCAGAAAAACAATTGCTTCTGGTTCACTGAGTACACTAAAGCCTTTGTGTAGATCACAACAAACTGTGGAAAACTCTTAAAGAGATGGGAATACCAGACCACCTTACTTGCCTCCTGAGAAACTTATATGAAGGTCAAGAACAACAGTTAGAACAGGACATGGAAAACTGGACTGGTTCAAAACTGGGAGAGGAGTACATCAAGGCTGTATATTGGCACATTGCTTATTTAACTTCTTTGCAGAGTACATCATGCAAAATGCTGGGCTGGATCAATCACATGCTAAAATCAAGATCCCCAGGAGAAATATCAGCAGCCTCAGATATGCAGATGATACCACCCTAATGGAAGAAAGTAAAGAGGAACTGAAGAGCCTCTTAAATGAAGGTGAAAGAGGAGAGTGAAAAAGCTAGCTTGAAACTCAACATTCAAAAACCAAAGATTATGGCATCTGGTCCCATTACTTCATGGCAAATAGAAGGGGAAAAATTGGAAACAGTGACAGATTTTATTTTCTTGGGCTTCAAATCACTGTGGACAGTGACTGCAGCCATTAAATCAAAAGATGCTTGCTCCTTGTAGGAAAGTATCACAAACCTAGACAAAGTATTCAAAAGCAGAGACGTCACTTTGCCAACAAAAGTCCAAATAGTCAAAGCTATGGCTTTTCCAGTAGACATGTATGGATGTTAGAGTTGGGCCATAAAGAAGGGTGAGTGCCAAAGAACTGATGCTTTTGAACTGTGGTGCTGGAGAAGACTCCTGACAGTCCCTTGGACAGCAAGGAGATCAAACCTGTAATCCTAAAGGAACTCAACCCTAAATATTTATTTAAAGGACTGTGGCCTAAGCTCCAATACTTTGGCTATCTGATGCAAAGAGCTGACTCACTAGAAAAGAACCTGATGCTGGGAAAGATTGAAGGCAAAAAAGAGAAGCGGGTGGCAGAGGGTGAGATGGTTAGAGAGCATCACTGATTCAGTGGACATGAATTTTAGGAAACTCCAGGAGATAGTGAAGGACAGAGGAGTGAGCCCGGCATGCTGCAGTCCATGGGTCATGAAGAGTTGAGCACAAATTAGCGACCAAACAACAACAAAGCGAATGAAAGGTTGTCATAGAGAATGAATGGATATAAAATACAAGAATATCAAAGACTCAGTGGACATGAGTTTGAGTAAACTGGGAGACTGTGAAGAACAGGGAAGCCTGGCATACTGCAGTACATGGGATCTCAGAGTAGGACATGACTTAGCGACTAAACAACAGCAATAGGCTTTTAAGGCAAGCTCTCTCTTCTTTTTACTACTTCTGTGTAGTAGCTGCAGTTATCCAAAATAGAATAAAGACATATGTTTATTTCTGAAAATTCAGAAAAGGTGTATTACATACACCTTTGCTCAGAAGACTACCTGAAGATGGTGCCTTAAAAAGAAATAGAAACTGGGCAAGATAAGGAAGAGATGACCAAGAGAATGAGGCAAAGGGAAGAACACGGACTGGAAGAATACCTGGTAAAACACTGTACTGCATTCCTCTCTGACTAGCACCTCTGGCTGTAACAGTACACTTTCACACAGCCACTGTCTGATTGCAGCACACAATATTGATTTGTTGCAGAAAAAAATCATTTATGAATTGCTGAAACATCGGCATTATTTTCTTAGTCACCAGTCATATATGTGTTAATTGGCATGACAAGAAACCTGAGCTGTAGCTGAACAGACTGCATACAGAATTCTTATCTGTGTGCGCTATTTGGATTAAGGCAGCATATTGTAAAATAACGATACTTGCTTTTTTCTCCTTCAACAATATGTTCTTGAGATTTCTCCGCAGTCAAAAGTAAAGATGTAATTCATTTCTTTCAACCACTGCACCGTATTCCATCATGAGTTGTTCTGAAAGTCTCTCTTTTAAGAAATGAGTTTGTAAGATGCGAGTTTTATATTAATTATTTAAACATATATCAAGTCATTTCTGATAGTTTGTGCTTTCTATTATACATTTTATTCTTTTTCTCCTTAAGTTTTTCTGTTTATCCTCTAATCGTTCAAATAATATAATATTCATAGCTAATTTCTCTTCTTTCCCATTAGCTCCTGCTTTATAACATAATTCTCTTTAAATGATGTGCAAACTATATCTCAGATTAATTATCTCTGCTCCCTACCCAAATAAGACACGGACGTTAAAAGTTTGTAGAATTTAACTTTTCCCTGACGTCCCCTGCACACTTATTCTACTTTACTGCTAACCAGAATTCTATCCTCATCTCAGTCTGTTCATGGTTTACTGCCTTTGCTCCTATAGCAAATATTTAGGCTTGACATTTATTTTATTACTTCATTTGTATACTGTTACTCCATTCATTTTACACCCAGCTCTTTTTTCTTGGTTCCTTCTTTCATACTGCAGGAAATAATCTAACAGTTTCTCAGAGATAGTCTGTGAGAAATAAACTCTTAGTTTCTGCATATTTTTATTTATCTGTCACTCCTGAATGGATGGAGTTTAACTGGGGACTGAATTTTAGGTTGACAGTCATCTTCCTTCAGCTCTTTGTTTTCATGCATGCATTTCGGTGGATGAGAAGACGTCTGTCGATGGATTCTTCCTTCCTTTGGGCTGTAGCCCGCCAGGCTCCTCAGTCCATCGGATTCTCCAGGCAAGAATACTGGAGTCGGTTGCCATTTCCTTCTCCAGGGGATCTTCCCAACCCAGGGCAGGAACCCAGGTCTCCCGCTTTGCAGGCAGATGCTTTAACCTCTGAGCCACCAGGGAAGCCCCTAAGTAATCCTAATATTCTCTTTTAAGATTTTCTCATTATCAGTGATGTTATATTGGAGAAGGAAATGGCAACCCAGTCCAGCATTCTTGCTGAGAGAAACCCGAGGACAGAGGAGCCTGGTGGGCTGCTGTCCATAGGGTCACACAGAGTCGGACACGGCTGAAACGACTTGGCATGCGTGCATGCATTGGAGAAGGAAATGGCAACCCACTCCCGTCTTCTTGCCTGGAGAATCCCAGGGACAGAGGAGCCTGGTGGGCTGTCGTCTATGGGGTCGCACAGAATCGGACACGACTGAAGCGACTTAGCAGCAGCAGCAGCAGACAGGTAATTATTCTTTTCTCAATGTGCATCTTTTTAATTTATCCTGATTTCACTGAACATTTTTAATTTAAAGAGCTATATTACTTAGTTTCTGGAAATAATAAATTATCTATTTCTTTTTTCTAAAATTTGTTGCTTTATATATTATTGTTTAGTTACTAAATTGTTTCTGACTCTGCAACCCCATGGACTGTAGCCTAACAGGCTCCTCTGTCCATGAGATTTCCCAGGCAAGAATATCAGAGTGGGTTGCCATTTCCTTCTCTAATATAGACGTTAATTATTAAATATATATTATAGTTTATCAGTCTGTATTCTGTTTAAATTCTCTTCCATGTTTTGTGTTTCATTATGCTGTTTTCTAGTAGTTTGCTTTATTGTATTATTAAATATACCACTTCGACTAAGGAGAATTTGCCATTCATCTTGCCTATTGACCTCACTTCACAGAAGAGTTTTGTTGTTGTTTTTTTTTTTTTTTTTTCCCGGACATATAATTCACTCTTTCGCACCTCTATCTGTCCTTGTTTTTTGACTTTTATTATTTTTGCAGGACATTTTATCTCTAAACATTAAGGCTTTTTTCATATAGTGTCACTGTTGGATTTCTGCAAGATTTAATTATTCTTTTCAGTTTCTCTGTAGGCCTTCATATAATGGTTTGTTTTCTGGTATGCTTTTCATTTTGTTGTTAAAATCCTCATCAGATAGTCACTTGACCATGAACGTTTTTCCCACCTTGTGGTTCACATATGCCTAGGTCCATCTCTCCAGGTGAACTGGTAATGATATATTAGGTGGTAATTCTGTCCAAGCATAGGCCAAGCTCTCAGTTCTTGATCGCTGTCTTTATTTCATCCCCAAATCTCAGAATGTAATGCAAACCACCTGCTCTAAACTTACCTTTGACCAAGGTTTGAGGTTCTTTCAATTCTTGAGTCAAATCTTAATTTCCTATGGACCATGTGACCACTATGTATTTGAAACTATGGATTTTCTCTCTTTTTCTGTCCTATGGAGATGTTTCTCTTGTTTTTGAGCACATGTATGTACGAGTGTAGGTATATAAATCTTTCAGTGCATTCAGAACAGAGAAAGGGAAAATAAGTTTTTATTTGCCAAGTGAAACTTATTTATTGATTTTTAACATTTTAATTTATGAACTTCATCTTATCTCCTGGCACTCCCTATCAACTTCACTATTTTTTATCCCCCCACCCCCAGCACTTGTCACCATCTAACATGTAAGCCCTTTGAAATATTTGATTTATTCTTTACTATGGGTATATTTTATTTTGATAAAAAGTAAAGAAATTCTGTTAGATATAATCAAGATGAAAAGTGAAAGTTGAAGTGTTAGTCATTCGGGAATGTATGACTCTTTGTGACCCCATGGACTGTAGCCCACCAGGCTCTTCTGTCCATGAAATTCTCCAGGCAAGAACACTGGAGTGGGTAGCCATTCCCTTCTCCAGGGCATCTTCCTGACCCAGGGATCGAACCCAGGTCTCCCACATTACAGGCAGATTCTTTACTGTCTGAGCCACCAGGAAAGCCAAATAAGATGAAGAGTACTAAATAGTAGAAAAAGTGAAATGGAAAATAAAGAGGAAGAAACAGTTTGGAACATTTTGGTTTTTCATCTGTCTTGATGTTTTTTCATATCTAAGAATTTGAAAATTTTAATTTATAATATGCAAGGTTAGCCTAATTATGATGAAGACTGTATATTCGTCAAGCAATCAAAGAAGTATTGTTTGCTCTTATAAAAAAGAAAGGAAATGCTTGGAGATGGGAATGACTAAACATTTATTATATCTTATATCTCAGTAGGCCAGAAACAAAACAGTATTATTGATTTTTTTTTCCTTAACAGAAACCAAGGAACAATTTCTTGCCTTAGAATAAATAGATTCATTCCTAATAGAATCAGGGATCAATATTTGTGTACATTTTCTTGATGGGGTAACTGTTCTTTATTTTTCTCAAGTCTCATGAACTTAGAGCAATGGCTGTGAGGTTGCTGAGCAGAGAAACAGAGGGAATTGGCTAAAGAGGGGCTTTAGAGACATAGAGATAATATACCAGTGATGCCTGCTTCTCTGATTCCTATAAATCATCTTAGAGAAGGGCGTGATGTGGGGGCAGCAGACAGATCAGTATTAAAATCTATTGATCGACAGTGATCAATCCATTGGAAAGATTTGTTCTTGAACATTCTGATTGTACTCTCTCTAATTTATCTAAATACTGAGGTGATAGGCATGCACTGAAATCATCATTATAGCTTATTTCATTGTTTAAAGCGTTAGAGGAATCATGAATATTTAATGACACTAGAGGGAAAAAAATAAGCTTTAAAATAAACCTCAAAATTGCCAATGAAAATGCTTAGATGGCAAACAATGCAGCTTCCAAGGTGAAAAGTTTTATTGAATAAATGCAGAGACAGCTGTTTTCAGAAAATCATATTTCCCCCAGTCCCGAGTGAGACATGTTCTTGCACATCACAACATTAATAGTCACATTGTGTTATTTGATTTAGTGCAACATAATGCAGTGTGACTAACACAACCTGATGGTACAGATTCATGAAAGAGAAAAATCCATCACCTAGGAAATGTGAAACCACAATGCACTTTTCTGAAAACAAAGGTTAAGTAAATCAAAGTTTTCTGATGAAAGAAAAGTCATGCAAAAGAGAGTTTTATTCCAAAACACATTTCAATCCACCTTTGTGTTGATCCCTAAGCACGTTAGAGAGGGGAATAGGAATCAAACATGAAAAGCCCTTAAGCTGTTTGAACTTAGCAGTGCTTAGTGATTCTGCAATATTTTTCTCTGTAGTACCAATCTTCTGAAGCGATAACCTCTTCATCAATCTTCCCATGTATTGCCCAGGTGACTATTACATGAGCCCAGTTGACAACCTAATGTCCTTTCGTTTGCAACATCTCTAAAACTGTACTTGGGATACTAAAGAAATAATATACAATGACTTTTTAAAGTCTATCTTTCATACCCAATATTAAGGAGGTAAATATTATTGAGGAAAGATGTTATCATAGGCCTGTGGGTGTTTTTTGGTTGTGCTTACCCATCTGTATTATTTCCTTGTCAGAAACATGTATGGACTTTTATCTATCTGGCAATAAATGCATCAGACAGGTAACAGGAAACAAAGATTTGACTTCTCTATTAATATTTTGAAATAGGAGGGATTTTCATTAAATGTCTTGAAAAATTAAAGGGAAGAAAAGTCTTACAGGGGTATTTGGATGACACAGCCAACTTCAAAGTCATTATATTCAAGTAAACTGATATGATAGATGATTTTAATATTATTATTTCAGGTATTTCCCAGTCAATGTCTATTCTCCATCTTAACCCCACAACACCAATTTAGAGAATATTTTAAAATCTAAGTGTTAAATAAATTTTTGAAGCTCTTTATATTTTCCTGACTAGACTGGATGCTCCAGGAGTCTTCTCACAATTATTGAGCTTCTACTCTTTTCCAGTTACTTTGTATATACATTATGCTATTTGACATGGCAACACTGAAAAGGTATGTGTTGTTATTTCCACTTACCAGATGAAAAAGTTAAGGCAAAGAGAGGTGAAGTGAGTTGGCCTCCTAATATACCTAGTAAATGGTACAGTTTTTCTTTTAATACAAGTTTGTCTGAATTTAAACATATACCTTTGCATCATCTACAGAATAGAGTGTTTGTAACATTAGAAGTTTTCAATAAACACTCAGAATTATGAACTCTAAAAGTTGAAGATCAAAGCCCTCATTACCAATTCCAAACAAGCTATCTATGTAACATTTCAACAACTGGCTATCCAATCACCATGGAGAACTTCATTGTTAGCATCTCATTTATTTTAGGTTCTCTGAATAGACATTTGCGGTCAAAGCCTATCAGTGAACATTGTTCTAACCACTAAAAACTTATTAGAATTGACCAGAACTAAGCCTCTCCAGAAAAATTCAGTGACATTTTGTGTATTCAGCTCAATTCAGTCACTGAGAATAAAATGATTTAAACAAGCACCACCCATAGTAGACTGTTATAGTGGTGCCATCTAATGAACCATGCTTTCAACTATTCATCTCCTTGTATAGACTCTTTCCACATGAAATCTGGGCTTCGTCAAGTGACATGCTTTGGCCAAGGGTTATTGGCAAGGGAGATGTAAGCAAAGGCTTAGTTAAACCTTTGCTCATTGGGCCTTATTCTCTTAAAAACTAATAGAGTGTGAAGAAATTGAACTCACAGCTGAATGATGTCAGGTTACATACGAAGAACTTTGAATGATAAGAGGCTGTCCTGGAGCTGTACCACATAGACCTGTCCAGATGAGATCCATTAAAATACAGACTCATAAGAAATAACTTATTATTTTATGCTAATAAATTTGGGGAAAGTTCTTTATACCACCATAGATAACTGATACATTACCCTAACTGATTCATTACACTTCAAACTTTTCGCACTGAAAGACAGATATCTACATGCAACTATAATATATATGCATGTATATATATACTATGTCAATGAAATTAGCTTTGCTTCACCAAGGCATTTATGCCAAATTACATCATATAAGAAGACTTTCAAATCTTCTGACTTTCTTAGACATCTCACCTTGGAGTATATTATTAAAAAAATCTGGTGAAAGTGGTTCATTTAATAAAATGCTCCTGTTAAATAGAAAGTGAATGATAATATCTCCCACTTTATTGAATACTTATTGCTACTATATTCCAAGAACTACAAAAATTTAATTGCTTTTATGACACTCTAAGTGAAGTGAAGTCGCTCAGATGTGTCCGACTCTTTGTGACCCCGTGGACTGTAGCCTGCCAGGCTCCTCTGTCCATGGGATTCTCCAGGCAAGAATGCTGGAGTAGGTTACCATTTCCTTCTCCATGGCATCTTCCCGACCCAGGGATCAAACCCGGGTCTTCTGCATTGGAGGCAGACACTTTAACCTCTGAGCCACACCCTAAGATATATGCTATTATTTTTCTAATATTTTAGTCATGAAAACTGGGACACAGGTGTTTTTTGAATTTGCATAAGATTAGACAGTTACATTTGGTAATAACAAATTCAAAACTAGCTACATCTGGATCTAAAATTTGTATTCTCATTTACTACCTCTATAAAGGCTTCCCAGGTGGCTCAGTGGTAAAGAATTAACCTGCTAATGCAGGAGATATGGTTTTGATCCCTGGGTCTGGAAGATCCCCTGGAGAATGAAATGGTAATCCACTCCAGTATTCTTGCCTGGAAAATCCCATGAACAGAAGAGCCTGGTGGGCTATAGCCCATGAGGTCATGAAAGAGTCAGACATGAACTATCAACTGAACAACAACACCCCTACAGAATCTTCCTAAGAAGAACCAATGAAAGAACCTCAATAATATATTGACATATAAGAAAAGTAAGTTGTCCTCTGGGAGTTAAACTTTACTATTAGCACATAACATATAAAAAATAAGCAAAGTCACTGTAAAGAAATAAAATAAATCTCAGGCTTGAGAAAACTATAGTTGTGAGATAATTTATGTCATTAAATACACCTAAGGACAGAGTGTGAAGAATTTGAAGAAGAAACAGACTAAACTATCAACTTTTTAAAAACAAAAAGTATCAAAGGAAAATAGTGGCAGTGTTGATTTGAAAACTATTCTGGGGAAGGGCCTGGTGGTTCAGGCTGTAAAGAAACTGCCTATAATGTGGGAGACCCGGGTTCAATCCCTGGGTTGGGAAGATCCCCTGGAGAAAGGAATGCCTACCCATTCCAGTATTCTTGCCTGGAGCATTCCATGGACAGAGGAGCCTCGTGGGCTATAGTCAATGGGGTTGTAAAGAATTGGACACAACTGAGCAACTAACACTGACACTAACTGGGGGAGGGCATTCGAACAACTATTTGTTCAATTAATGTGGTAGGTATTACTCATGAAAAGATTGATTCATAAAGCTAAACAGACTGAGTCCAATATTTAGTTTATCTACACAGCTAATTCTCCTTATTCTTCAGACATGCTTCTGATTATAATTAGACTCTGAATAATACATTGCAAATCTGTAAGTTGGTGTTCCAGTTTCTATACTTCAGTCCAGTTAACTCTGAGTCACTCAGAAGGTCTAGGACCTGGCTGACTCCATCCAGGTAATGCTACTCTGAGATCTCCAGTCTTGCTATAGAAATATTCAGTTCAGTTCAGTCACTCAGTCGTGTCTGACTCTGCGATCCCATTGACTGCAGCACGCTAAGCCTCCCTGTCCATCACCAACTCCCAGAGATTACTCAGACTCATGTCCATTGAGTTGGTGATGCCATCCAACCATCTTATCCTCCGTCGTCCCCTTTTCCTCCTGCCCTCAATCTTTCCCAGCATCAGGGTCTTTTCCAATGAGTAAGCTCTTCAGATCAGGTGGCCAAAGTATTGGAATTTCAGCTTCAAAATCAGTCCTACCAATGAACATTCAGGACTGATCTTCTTTAGGATGGACTGGTTAGATCTTCTTGCTGTCCAAGGTACTCTCAAGAGTCTTCTCCAACACCACAGTTCAAAAGCATTAATTCTTCACCTTTCAGCTTTCTTTATAGTCCAACTCTCACATCCATACATGACTACTGGAAAAACCATTCCCTTGACTAGACAGACCTTTGTTGGCAAAGTAATGTCTCTACTTTTAAATATGCTGTCTAATTTGGTCATAACTTTTCTTTTAAGGAGTATGCATCTTTTAATTTCATGGCTGCAATCACCATCTGCAGTAATTTTGGAGCCCCAAAAAATAAAGTCTGACACTGTTTCTCCATCTATTTGCCATGAAGTGATGGAACCAGATGCCATGATCTTTGTTTTCTGAATGTTGAGTTTTAAGCCAACTTTTTCATTTTCCTCTTTCTCTTTCATCAAGAGGCTCTTTAGTTTATCTTCACTTTCTGCCATAAGGTTGGTATCATCTACATATCTGAGGTTATTGATATTTCTCCCGGCAACCTTGATTCCAGCTTGTGCTTCTTCCAGCCCAGCGTTTCTCATGATGTACTCTGCATATAAGTTAAGCAAGCAGGGTGACAATATACAGCCTTAACATACTCATTTTCCTATTTGGAACCAGTCTGTTGTTCCATGTCCAGTTCTAACTGTTGCTTCCTGACCTGCATACAGATTTCTCAAGAGGTGGGTCAGGTGGTCTGGTATTCCTATTTCTTTCAGAATCTTCCAGTTTGTTGTGATCCACACAGTCAAAGGCTTTGGCATAGTCAATAAAGCGGAACTAGATGCTTTTCTGGAACTCTCTTGCTTTTTGGATGATCCATCGGATGTTGACAATTTGATCTCTGGTTCCTCTGCCTCTTCTAAAACCAGCTTGAACATCGGGAAGTTCATGGTTCATGTGTTATTTAATAATATTACCTCTTTTAATATATTAAGAGATGCTAGTCTGGTCATTATTTGTCTCACTTAAGGAAAGTGTCTCGCATTTGTCTCACATTATTCCTCACTTAAGGAAATACTTGGCCACTATTCACAATGAGTGATTAGAGTACTACATAATCCAGCCCTATCTTTTCTGAATCAAGTAGGAATATACAACTGACTTACATAATAGTATGTTTGGTGTAGAACAGAAGTCCCCAACCTTTCAGCACACCAAGGATGGGTTTTACAGATGACAACTGCTCACTTTTTGCTGTGTGGCCAGTTCCTGACAGGTCACAGACTAGTACTGGTCTGTGGCCTGGGGGTTAGGGACCCCTGGTATAGAAGACAAGTCCATGGGCTCTGAAGTCTGTCTCTGGGATTCAAATATGGGCACTACACAGAGTAGTTGTGACCTTAATGAAGTTACTTAACTATACTTCAGTTTTTATGTCTACAAAATAGAAATAATAGCATAATGCCTACCTCAAAGAAGTCTAAACATTAAATGAAATTATAAATGCAATATTATATAGCATATAGTAAATAATAAATGTTAAGAGTGATTATGTAGAGGATGATAATGGATAAGAATGAGTGTATCTGGTTCAGAAAAGGAGGAATTCAACTGTTTAGAATAGCTCTTACATGACTTACAAAAAAGAAAGGAGATTCATCAACTTTGGTGTGAACTAGGTCATATCAAGCATACAGGTTCGCAAGAAGAACAAATGAGCAGGGAAAAAAATTTGGTCAAGAATAAGTGTAAAACGAAACATGCAGATAGAGATAGGCAAAGACGAGAGATGCCATGAAGCTCTTGAGCTGCGGAGAAAGTCTCCTGTGTTCCAGATTTTTTAGGTTTCTGGTTGGTTCTAATTCTCGGGAGGTAAGACTTATTTTGTTTCTTGATACTAGATAAGTATGCAATGGTCAGTTGTACCCTGACAATACACAATGCCCTTTCTCCCCAACCCTCCATCCATAAGCCACTTAATTGGCTTTCTGATTTTTGCACCTATAAAACTGTACCGTTCATTCAAAATTTGTCTAGCTTTATTCTTTTGAACTATTCTAGTCTTTTCTACCTTGTTCTACCTCTTGTCACTCATTATTTGAATTTGCCATATCAATAATGTGAAAGTGAAGTTGCTCAGTCGTGTCCAACTCTTTGCAACCCGTGGACTATAGCCCACCAAGCTCCTCCATCCATGGGATTCTCCAGGCAAGAATACTGGAGTGGGTTTCCATTTCCTTCTTCAAGGGATCTTGCCGACCCGGGGATCGAAACCAGGTCTCCCACATTGCAGGCAGACACTTTAACCTCTGCACCACCAGGGAAGCCCTTAAATATAAGAATCCAAGTACTAACATCAAAGATTTCAAGGGAGGAAAGGAAGCAAGGTTGAAAGAAGAAAGGGGAGGAGGCAGGAGGGGGGCAGCGAAAGGGGTGGCCTTACAGATGTTTCCTGCCACCTACAGATGCCCAGGCATTATCGGACTTTTCCCTGGGCCTCCAGAGAAGGAAGGACTGGAACTCGGCCCTACCAGAAATCAGACGAGATCAGAACCAGAATTCGAATTCTCTGCCAAGAGGAGCTGAGCAGTCTCCAATCCTCAGCTCAGGCTGAGGGCCCTTTGACCAGATTCCTGCATCCAGGACCAGGGGACTAGAAAAACAGGGAAGGATAGGAAGGGTTAAGGAGAGGAAAGAGAGAGGGAAGAGGAGAGAGGTCAATAAAGTCTCTTGTTCCTTACTGGTCGGGGCACTCTGGCCAGTTGTCCACTTCAGGAGGAGACCAGGGACAAAAGGGTCCCAGTTGCAGCCACTGGGTCTGGTCCATTGGCAGGCAAGCTGGCCCCTGAGTACCCCAAGTGGTCAGGATGTCAGTCTCAGTGAAGAAGAGTCCCCGCCAGAGTCGCCATTTGTTGCAGGAAGAGGGACCCCTTCCAGGGTCCGAAACTGGGCTCTTGTTTAACACTCGGAAATGAATTGTCCAAGGAGACACATATGCTAACAAAGCAAGAGATTTTATTGAGAAAGGGCACCCGGGTGGAGAGAAGTAGGGTAAGGATCATCATAATTGAAAATAAATTAACTGAAATCACAGGAAATTAGGTTGAAGTGAATACAAGAAATATATTCACCTCCCAGAGAATAGATTTTTATTAACTCTGTGTTAGGAAAGATATATGTCCCACCGATCCACATAGACATACTCTACTAGGATCTTAAATGGGATATTCGTTTACTTGAGGTTATCATTTCATTACCACAAATTCCTGACATTCACATCCTCCATCCCATCCTCACCTTTCTGTTTATCTGTCTCTCTCTCAGTTGGTTCCTCTCTACTGTCTCTAACTTATTTTCTCTTTTGCTCTTTTCCCTTGTATCAGCTTGTATCTGAGCTATCACTTCTAAAACCCTGAATTTTAATCTTCCTCTTCAAATCTCTGAGGAATCTGTCCATACTTCCTGCAAAAAAAAATTAAACTGTATATCATACAGCCTAAATTGTAATGGTTAAAAATTCATTAATGGGAACAGATTGATGTTATACTGCTACTTTAATTAAAGAAGGTTATGGAATGGCATTTTAAATAGCAATCATTTTCTAAATTGACATAGCTCCATTATAAGGAAAAATACTTAAATTGAATCTAAAGTTGAACAGTTTCTCTTTCAGTAATAGGTCATTTCAGTTTAAACATTTAATCTGCGAACAAAATATTCACTAGCAAAGAAAAGGGTTTTTCCCATTTTCGCCTGAAACCTAAAAAGGCTCCAAGATTATTTCCAGATATCTCAAAAAGCAAACCCCAAGTGTTATATGACTAGAGGTAAGTAGGGATAAATTTCTGGACAAATCTAGTGAAACAGCTACAAACTAGGTTTTTCCAAAAATAGTTGTTTTTCTTTCTTTTGACAGGTACATCACATCCTTCCTCTGATCTCCCTTACATCTTAGAAAGGAGCTTTAGGTCACTGGATCTAAGCACTAGAGAGAATTATTTGGAGGTTTATCTGGTGTCATATAGCTTGGCCTGGTAAATTGTACCCAGAGTCACAATTCTGGCCTATAATAGCTGATCCAGGACATTTTCCAACCATATTACATATTCTTTGAAAATCACTTCCAATATTTTATACAACTCATAAAGTTTTGTGCTGAAGTTCTTAGTATATAGAAGTTTAATTACGATTCTGGCAAATATATTACACTATTTTTAAGGGACTGAAAAATTTTTATCATTTTTAAGTTTGATATTCTAGGACAATAAATCAAGAACATTATTTTTTAAAGAAAACTTTTGAAGTTGGGTTTTAAAGAGGGGGTGAGTTCTGCTTTTAAATCATGAACAGTTCATATATGCACACAAATACAGAGAATAATGTAAGTATATTTACTAAAGACCAGTTTTTGTAAAGTTTTTAAATTTCACCATGTGCACTTTAGCTTATTTTTAAGATATAAAGCATAAATAAAGGTGAAGAGCCTGTGTATTATTCTCTGATAACTTCTTTCCTCAGAAATAGCCACTATCATATTGCTGGCATTTATTATTCACACAAGTATTTCCTTTACTCAATATTCAGATATTCAAAGGTAATATATGGATTTTATGAAAATAAATGTAATAAAAGTAACAGTATTTTGAGCCTTTTTTGCAGCTTCTTTTCCCTCTATGGAAAAATGTCCCTCTAGGTCACTTGTTCCCATGGCTGCAGAGTTTTCCATTTCAGAAAGAAATTGATGTTTATTTTCTCTACTACTGATGAACATCCCAGTTGTTTCCAAATTTTCTTACAACTAACTCTGTAATGAACATTCTTATCATACTTCTTTCTGCATCACGTGTCAGTTTCTCTGTGGTATATTCTTAGCAGAAAAATACCTAGGTCATTGTTATCTTCTCTCCAAAATGGCCATACCATTTTAGACTCTATTACATATACTCATCAAAACATATAAAAACTGTTGTTTCTCTTTATGCTCAAACATTATATTGTCAAATTTGTAACTATTTGTCAAAGTGTAAAGCAACATTTTGTTGTTTTTTAATTTGAACGTTCTTGATTAAGAGAGGGAGAAGTACTATATTCATCTCCCATTGCCACCGTACCAAATCACCACACACTTAGTGTTTCGAAACAGCACAAATTTACTCTCTCCAGCTTCTGGAGATCAGAAGTCTAATGAACTGGCAGGGCTGCATTCCTTCTGGAAACTTCAAGGGGGAATTTGTTTTCTTCCCTTTTTCAGCTTCTAATGTCTGCCTACATTCCTTGGTTTATAACCCCTCCCATCAATCCTTCCACCTACTTGCTTCTGTCATCATATCTCCCCTATTCCCCTGCCCTCCCACCTTCCTCTTATAAACACAGATATAGAGAGCAGACTTGGGGTCGCTCAGAGGGAGGGTGGATTGGAGCAGGGATGGCCTGGGAGTTAGGAATTAGCAGATGCAAACTATTATGTTCAGAATGGATAAGCAGCAAGATCCTACTATCAATATATAGCACACGGAACTATATTTAATACTCTGTGATAAGCCATGATAGAAAAGAATGTGGAAAAGAATGTGTGTATATATATATGTATAACTAAAACATTTTTCTATACCTCAGAAATTAACGTAACATTGTAAACCGACTATGCTCTGATAAAATATTCTTAAAAACACAATTTTTCATAACAAAATTTGTTCATATTAGTGATTTTGTAATGGTACTGCCATGCCTTGTGTTTGTGATATAGTTCTATTCAATGCTCTACAAATTTCCCAAAGTGCTATACAAAGACAAATCACTTACACATGTCTGTTCTCAAGGAAATTACAGTATAATAAGGGATTAAGAAAATATATTCATGCAGGAAAATGAAATATTTTAAGGATATTTCTCTTTACAGATCAGCATTACTATTGTCCTTACTTTCCTTAAAAATTTCTTCACTCAAATTTAAGTAGAAAATTTTAACCAATACATTTATGAGGTTTGTTTAATCAAGAAGACAAGAAAATGACAAAATTTCATTAATCCAAAATAAAATGTCCATTTTACTCGGAAAGTTATACTTTCCTCAGTGTATTTAGTTACAAGAATCCTCTTACTAAATTCTAAAAATAATCCAAAGGGTAGATTATTTCACAGATAAAGGCTTTGGAACCTAGTACAATTAAGTGAGCTGCTTAGGTTCATATGGCTTTGCACTCATAGATTTACTATCTATGTCTTCTATATCCAAGTGAAGTTGTTTTAACTTATATGAACAGTCTAACAATCAGTTTAAGCAGAATTTGTAAGCGGTTTCACCTATAAAATCTTCCTGCTCCTTACTTTTAAGAATCATAGTCTCCAGAAGGGGGCAATTAAAAGAAGATACTAAAACTGCAATATATATATCCAAGTCGGTTCTCAAGTTTATGATCTGACTTGAAAGTTTTTAAAATATTTACTTGTTACAGACAAGTTATAAACAAGTTTATTATAAATTAATCAAATTTAGAATTAATCAAAAAGTAAAGTACAAAAAAATCTTTTAGAGACAGATAAATAGTAAAATTATCATAATAACTACTACATGGAAAAAATGAAGTTATATTCAGTACTTTCTGAACATTCAGACTGAACAGAAAAGGAAACAAATTTAATTCCCTGTATTTGAACCACACTTTTAGAATAGCATTATCATATCTTTTCCTGGTTCTTTGGGATAAGATCAATGGTTCAGAGTATTTTCTCTGACTTACTTGAGGATATTTGTTATAAACGCAATTAAAACAATAAAAGCTTAGTTTTATCTTTGGTGTCAGAATCCTAAAGTATTTGGGCTTATCAATAAAAGAAATTAAACAGCCTATTATAGTTTCAAACAAAACCCTTTTTTAACTATATCTAAACTCCAAAAAGTTTTATGAAAAAAGAAAATTGCACTGTGCTCTGGCTTGAATTCCAAGGTGTAGTCTGCCAAAGTATGAATTTTCCAGAAATAATGTAGGGTCAAAATACTTCTCTTGAAGGTAGAGATTAATTTTTATGGAGCAATTTATTTAAAACATAAAGTGACAGCTGTTTTCAGTAGTAAAACATTGTCCAAGTAACCAATTAAACAAAAATGATGAGAAAAAAATCAATAAGGAAAATTACAACTAGCATTTAATGTGGTTTAGTATGCAAAATTAGTAACTATGGAGACTTGTCTACACAGGCATTTCTGTGGCAACCCCTCAGCAGTTCAATATATGAGACAATATTCTGATGACTAATTTCACCCATAAAAATTCTCATAACTATTTCTTCTAATGGATCCATTTTCCCCAAAAAAAATCCTGTTTCCTTGTAATTGTCAAGCATCTAGCTTGTAATCTGCCACTTGGCAATCAATCAAGAGCAAATATCTCTTTATTGCTATCCTTCTCATTAGCAACATTTTTTATGTGCATTCTTTAACAAGCCTGTGATGGTAAATTTAACTAAATAAGAAATGCTGACACAAATCAGATTATAAGTGTACCTTTGAGAACCTAATCGTTACTCTCACTTTCTCTCTCTACTCCTACTGCCTGACCCTAAAGCACATATGTCCCCAAAACTACTTTCAAACTCACTGGATAGCTACACAAATTGATACATCATGAATTCCCACTGGCTAAGAATCTGAGGACAAATGTTCTCAATTATTATTATCTTCTGTCTCCGTGGTGATACTATGCACTCTCTGTTGCCCTTGGACACCATTTTGGGGATTAGCGAGTGGTAATGATAGTCACAAGTGTATACTCACAAAAAGAAAAAAAAAAAAAAAAGAATTACCTTTGGATATTCCTTGTGTTATCATTGACATCTTCAAAGACTTAACTGCTTTAAGAGACTAGGTTTAATTCTACAGAGCTTAAAACTGTCAATATAATCCCACTATAATCAAATATGTGTTATTGTTGATTGTCTAAGTAAATAACCTCTGCAAATCTTCGTATTTTTTTCATTTTCCATGAACCTTTTTAAAATTACCATTAGCTTCTTATATTCTTGTCCTTCTATTTCATTAATTCTGTGCTACCTTTGCACTTTTGTTCTACAGTCCATTTTCAAGCCTTTCAAGAACTGCTAGAAACCGTTTTAACTTCAGTGAAAGTCACTTCGTCGTGTCTGATTCTTTGCTACCGCATGAACTATACAGTTCATGGAATTCTACAGGCCAGAATACTGGAGTGGGTAGCCATTCCCTTCTCCAGGGGATCTTCCTAATCCAGAGATTGAACCCACATCTCCCATGTTGCAGATGGAATTCTTTACTAGCTAAACTACAGGAAAGCCCATTTTAACTTCTCAACATTTCCAAAAATGTATAGAGCCCTAAAACATTCCTGAGAAGTCCTTGAGGTATTTTGTTTTCTCTATAGCTAAATATCAAAGTGAATTATGGTACAGAATATATAATTATATACATATATACAAATTTTCATTTAAAAAGCATGTATATATTGCAAAAACCTTAGGATTTATGACTTTGTGTAGAATTACTATCAATAATATTATACCTAACAAGGAGGTATCCGGAATTTATGTAGAAGAGTTGCCGGAGTCTAACATTCATTTTTAACTTTGCATCATTTTAAATTTTAAATAATTTTGAAAACTAAAATTAAGAAGAAAACATAAATTGTGGATGAACAGATAAAGAAAATCTGGACTATATACACAATGGAATATTATTCAGCCATAAAAAAGAATAAAAATATTGTCATTTGAGACAACATGATTAATGAGAGCACTGGGCTAAATGAAATAAATCAGACACAGAAAGACAAGTACTATATTATCTCACTTACATGTGGAGTGTGTGTGTGTGTGTGTGTGTGTGTGTGTATTAAGCAAGCTCATGGATACAGAGAATAAATCAGTGGTTACCAGCGCTTCTGAGTAGGGGATAGATAAAAGGGTCAAAAGTACAAAATATCAACTATAAAATAAATAAATCATAAGTCATTGGGATGTTATGTATAACATAGTGAAAGTGAAAAGTTAAAATCTCTCAGTCGTGTCTGAGTCTTTGCAACCCCATGGACTTCTCCAGGGTCCATGGAATTCTCCAGGTCAAAATACTGGAGTGGGTAGCCACTCTTTTCTCCAGGGTATCTTCCCAACCCAGGGATCGAACGCAAGAGAAAAAATTTAAAAAGTCAAAAATTACTTCAGAATAAGAACATTAATTATATGAATATAATTATATTAAAATATCAAATAGATTTAAATAAAACAGCAAAAGTCAAATCACATATTTACAGATTAGAAAAATATGGTTGCTAATAGCCTGAACTGTCTCACATATTCTCTTTAGAAAATGACAGTGCAGAGTCATCAGAAACATTCCTAGTTAAAAATAAATGCACCTCCTCCAAGTGCCAGATATTGGCTATAATGAAATATCATAAGAAAAGCACCAACTCCTGCTCTCATGAACCCATTAGTTAGAATCATTTTTTTTCATTCTATTTGTAATATTACTGTCAAAATCAAGTTCAAATAATCAAAAGGTAGAATTAAGCTGATTTAGTCAACTCTTTTAAAAGAAGTAATTCTATCCTCTAATGTTTAGAATCATCTTTATGAAATATGAAATAACTTCCATCTTATATATACATTATATTTTTAATTAGAAAACTGCATATTAAGTAGAGAAAAGCTGTTGTTTTAATCAAAAAATAAGCTGTTTTATGTTTATACAAACGGACTGGCAATAAATTCATCAACTCTATAGACCATACTATTCAAATGATAGCATAGTATGGTCTATAGAGTTGATTTAGCAAAAAATGGTATCTGGGCAAGTTAACATATATATTGGACAAAATCTATCAATAAATCCATATAAATATACACATAAGCACACACTCATTTTGGTTTATACATACATCTAACAAGTTTAAGTGGCTGACTTTATTTTGGGGGGCTCCAAAATCACTGCAGATGGTTTTTGCAGCATGAAATTAAAAGACATTTACTCCTTGGAAGGAAAGTTATGACCAATCTAGACAGCATATTGGAGAAGGCAATGGCAACCCACTCCAGTACTCTTGCCTGGAAAACCCCATGGGCAGTACTCTTGCCTGGAAAACCCCATGGGCAGAGGAGCCTGGTAGGCTGCAGTCCATGGGGTCACAACAAGTTGGACACAGCTGAGCAACTTCCCTTTCACTTTTCACTTTCATGCATTGGAGAAGGAAATGGAAACCCACTCCAGTACTCTTGCCTGGAAAACCCCATGGGCAGAGGAGCCTGGTAGGCTGCAGTCCATGCTTCACTTTCACTTTCACTAGACAGCGTATTAAAAAGCAGAGACATTACTTTGCCTACAAAGGTCCATCTAGTCAAGGCTATGGTTTTTCCAGTGGTCATGTATGGATTTGAGAGTTGGACCAGAAAGAAAGCTGAGCGCCGAAGAATTGATGCTTTTGAACTGTGGTGTTGGAGAAGACTCTTGAGGGTCCTCTGGACTAAGGAGATCCAACCAGCCCATCCTAAAGGAGATCAGTCCTGGGTGTTCATTGGAAGGACTGATGTTGAAGCTGAAATTCCAATACTTTGGCCACCTGATGTGAAGAGCTGACTCATTGGAAAAGACCCTGATGCTGGGAGGGATTTGGGGCAGGAGGAGAAGGGGACAACAGAGAATGAGATTGCTGGATGATATCACCAACTCAATAGACATGGGTTTGGATAGACTCCAGCAGTTGGTGATGGACAGGGAGGCCTGGTGTGCTACTGTTCATGGGGTCACAAAGAGTCGGACACAACTGAGTGACTGAATTGAACTGAACAAGTTTAAACATGTGATTTCCAGGATTACAAAGAATAGAAATATCAAAACAGTAACAAGGCAAAGCACATTGCATTACAGAAGAATTAGCACTGAAATAAAAATAGGTCAATATGCACATGAAAAGATGTTCAACATCATTAGCACCAGATACATTTACCACACGACCTGGCAATTGTACTCCTTGGTATATAATTAAATTTAAAAGTAAGAAAGAAAACATGTCCATGTAAAATTTATACATGAATATTCATAGCAGCATATTCCTGATAGCTAAAATGTGGAAACAATTCAAATGCCCATCAACTGTTGAATAGATAAATAAAATGTACATCCATACAATGGAATTGTGCCTTTGTCAGTGAAAGGGAACAAAGTATCAATTCATGTTACAACATGGATGAACCATGAGAACAATATATTAAGTGAAAGAATCGAGTCACGAAAGACCGTATTGTAAGAGTCCCCCTACATGGAATGCCTTGGCAGTCCAGTGTTTAGAACTTCATACTTTCACTGTTGAGGGCACATGTTTAGAAAAAGAGTCCATTTGCTTGAAGTGTCCAGAATAGGCAAAGCCATAGACACAGAACTAGATCAGTGATTGCAACTAAAGGATGGGGGCAACTGGGGACGTGGAAGGTGACTGCTACAAGTTTTGTAATAAAAGGTTTCTATGGGGAGGGATTAAAATGTCTTAAAACTATTTGCAGTTTCACAACTCTGGACATATTAAAAATATAATTATACACTTTAAATGGGTGCATTGTATGCTCTATGAGCTATATCTCAATAAAGCTGTTACAAAATAAAGATTCCATGAAAACAACAAAAGAGGTCACAATTAAGATTTCTTTGTTCTTTATCTAATGTAGTCTCCAAAAAGCAGAGTATTATTTTTCATAATTTTATACTTCTGTTCAAGTGAGTTATAATTATTCTTAGTTGTGAAATATTTCTGACACTTTTGTACAGTTAATGGTATTTTTAAAAATAAATCCTTAACCTCTTTAAGTTGGTTGAAAAGGAAGAAATCCACAAATCTCAAAGAGCATATTAATATGAATAACTCCTAAACATAAACTGGTCCCAAGAAATATTGCAATTATATTATTAATCATAGTGTCCCTCTATCAATTAAAAATATGAAAAGAAAAATGTTTGCTGATGTATATTTTTGTGAATTCTGATATAACCATTGTATTTGCCTCTCTAGAGGCAAATTCTGAAAAGAATACCAAGTGCCTCTGGAGATAATAAAGAGAAAGAAATTATATAAAATTCTGTTTGAGACACTCAAGTCATTTGGAACCAATATATGTTGTCATTATCCCATTCCAGTCTATCCCAATTCCTGTCCACCTTCAGTAACTGTAAGTGAATGACACAGTGTTGGGAAAACTACCCATGGCGATTTTTGCAACTTAGAGCACTTACGGTGGTTACCTTCAGTAAACTCTCTCTTTGAAACGTGTAACTCAGCTTCTCTTAGTTTGTCTTTCAGCTGACTGCAATGCAGCAGTTGACACAGCTACTCTGTATTAAAATGCACAGTTTGCATTATTCAAGGGCTGGAGGATTGGAAGTTATTTGCATTCCTTAGAGAATATTCAGGAAGGATATGTATTTCTAAACTGAGGAATAACAGCTTTAAACTTAACACACAGAGACATGTTCATTGACACACAGGCACACACATAACAGTTAAAAAGAAACAAAGGGTTTAGAGAACAGAATAGCCCTGGAGCAAACCAGGTTATTGTTCCCAAGGATGGAGCACTGAATGAATCTCTGTGAAGGTTTGAGCCATGAAAGGCTAATAGCAACACCAGCAAATATTTTAGAGTCTGACAGTTACCAGGCACTATTCTAGACTGTGAGGATTAAACTGCAAATGAGAATCAAAATTCCTCTTCTCAAGGGACTTCCATTCTAATGGAAGGAAATGACATTAAACAAATAGGTAATACAAAATTGGTTAGGTATATGAAGAACAAATTTAAAAAGGCAAGAGAGAGGGACCAGTGTTTCTGTTGTAGTGCTAATACAGACAGCGTAGCCAGGAACAACTACTGTCATGAAGGTCTTTCAAAGTAGAAATCAGATTAAAATGACGATAGTAGCAATATAATTTTATGGAGGAAACACATCGTAGGCAGCAAAGAGTGCAGTCTCTGAGGCAGAAACAAAATCTGACTTCCCCAGAAAATAGCAGGAAGAGCAGCGTGGTCAGAATGAAATTCATAAGAGGGAGAATATTTGAAGACGAAATTAGAGAGATAGCCAGAAATCAGATTTTAAGGCATGATTAGGATATTAGATTTTGTTCTAAGTATGACAAGAGAAATCTTTGGGGAGTTTTTAAAGGAGACCTAATTCAAATGGAGTTTTAATCTTAAAAAATTACCTTGGCTACTGTGTAGAGAATAGATTTCAAGAAACAAGAGTGGGTAAATGAAGATCAGTTATATTTGAGAAAAACATGAGGATGATTTGGACCAGGATTTAGACTGAGGACTGGCAAGAAAGGTCTGGTTTGGTGTGTATTTTGAAGGCTGATTCAACATGACTTGCTGATGGAAAGGAAGTGGGTGGGTAGCTCTTAGAGAGATGGAAATACCAGACCATCTTACCTGTCTCCTGAGAAACCCGTATGCAGGTCAAGAAACAACAATTAGAACTCTGTACGGAACAACTGATTGGTTTAAGATCGAGAAAGGAGTATGACAGGGCTGTCTGCTGTCACCCTGTTTGTTTAACCTATACCCTGAGCACATAATGAGAAATGCTGGGCTGGATGAGTTATAAGCTGGAGTCAAGATAGGCAGGAGAAACATCAACAACCTCAGATATGCAGATGATATCACTCTAATGGCAGAAAGTGAAGAGGAACTAAAGAGCCTCTTGATAATGGTGAAGGAGGAAAATGAAAGAGCCGGCTTAAAACTAAATATTAAAATAACTAAGATCATGGCATCCGGCCCCATTACTGCATAGCAAATAGAAAGGAAAAAGGTGGACGTAATGACAGATTTTCTCTTCTTGGGCTCCAAAATCACTGCAGACAGTGACTGCAGCCATGAATTCAGACTATTGCTTTTTGGTGGAAAAACAATGAGAATCTAGACAGTGTGTTGTTGAAAAACAGAGACATTACTCTGCTGACAAAGGTCTGTATAGTCAAGGCTATGGTCTTTCCAGTGGTCATGCACAGTTGTGAGAGCTGGACTATAAAGGAGGCAGGACATCAAAGAACTGATGCCTTTGAACTGTGGTACTGGAAAGACTCCTGAAAGTCCCTTGGACAGCAAGGTGATCAAACCAGTCAATCTTAAGGGAGATCAACTCTGAATATTCACTGGAATGACTGATGTGGAAGCTGAAGTTCCAGTATTTTGGTCATCTGATGCAAGCAGAAGACTCATTGCAAAAGTCCCTGATGCTGAGAAAGACTGAGGGCAGAAGGAGAAGAGGGCATCAGAGAATGAGATGGCTAGATGGCATCACTGAGACAATGAAGATGAACTTGGGCCACTCCAGGAGATGATGAGGGACAGGGAGGCCTGGTGAGCTGCAGTCCATGGGGTCGTGAAGAGTCAGACATGACTGGGTGGCTGAACAACATAAATCAAGGTTGCATAAATCAAAAATAGCACCTTTTCTTCCATGGACACTTTAATGAAGGATGGTGTTCTTTACTGAAATAGGAAAAAAAGGAAGAGTAGATTCAAAGAACAAGGTTCATCAACAGTTTTAATGAACAGATATCCAAGTAACAATGTTGAAAAGGCAACTGAATATATGTCTGGGGTTCAGAGGAAATGGCAAGGCTGAAGGTACAGTTTTAGTAGGCTTTCATTTAGGGTTGCTATATGTGTTAGGATACAATCATGCTGAAACAAAAGGATCCAAAAATATAGTGACTTAAATAAGATAGAAATGCATTTCTCTTTCATATGAAAGTCTAGTGCCAAGAGGATACTCAACTAACTCTTGGCCAAGTTATTGCTAATTTAATTTATTTTATTGATTTAACCCATAGAACATCTGTCTTCAAACCAAATGCATGTTTTTACATAGTCAACCCCATAATCTAATTTTGTTATCCTACTGTCTCACCCCTCAGGTATCCAGACTGTGTGTCCATGGAGAGCCAGGCACTATGCTAGACTATGAATATACAATAATAAACAAAAAAGATTTGGTCCCTGCTTTTAGAGAGAAAGAAATCTACAAAATAGAATAAACAAGTAGTAACATGTATAGTGATGCAGGTCTACAAAGAAAGTACAGTGTCCAAAAAATGTACCTAGGAGGGATGTACCCTTAGGCTCAATTGCAGGCTTCAACTTGCAGATCCCTACTTGCAAACCCTTCATTTTCTAACTTATTGATAAACCCTTCTTATATATTCTATATATAGCATTTTCAACAACCTCTACTTCTCATCATAAAATATCGCTCCGCTTGACCCAGGTATGTTCTCTTTTTTTCCTTAGAATAAACCAAAAATTACCATTTGGTATTGCAGCCTTGAGCATATAATCCGAGGGATTTTATTACAAAGGGCCCCCAAATCTACTTGTATACTAAGAAATGTCTGCAGACTGAAGAAATACTGAATCTTATTTATATATTGGGCTAAAATTCAGCTTCCATACTAATGGTTGGAACCTCGGCTTACTGAATATTTGGGGGGCTTCCCAGATGGTCCTAGTGGTAAAGAATTCACCTGCTGATGCATGAGTTGCAAGTTTGATCCCTAGGTTGGGAAAATCCCCTGAAGTAGGAAATGGCAACCTGCTCCAGTATTCTTGCCTGGAATATTCCATTGACAGATGAACCCTGTGGGCTATAGTTGGAGCCACAGAGAGTTGGACATGACTGAGCACAAATATTTTGGATCACCCCTGCTTACAAAATCTGACTGCAACTATAATCATTACAGGGAATATCATGTGAAAGCATTCATAAAGTCAGAATAGCCCCTTGAAAGCATACGGTAGCTCAATAAAAGGATGTCAAAAGGGCAAGTATTGATTCTGCAATTTAAATCCTTGCTGTCTTCAGTCTAGTCTCCTCCATGGCAGCTAAAGTGAATGAAAGTGTCAGTTGCCCAGTAGTGTCCGACTCTTTGCAATGCCATGGAGTGTAGCCCAGCAGGCTCCTCTGTCCATGGAATTTTCCAGATTAGAGTACTAGAGTGGGTTGCCAGTCTCTTCTCTAGGGGATCTTCCCAACCCAGGGATCAAACCCAGGTCTCCTGCAGTGCAGGCAGATTCTATACCATCTGAGCCACTATGGAAGCTACAGTGAATAGTTTAAATCTTGTATTTTGTTCAGAAAACTCCAATATCTTTCTGTCTCACTCAACGGCCTGCAGGTTTCTACATAAACTGCTTTCATCCCTGCATTTCTTGTCACCTTCCATTCCTCCTTGTTCCCACAATTCTAGTCACACTGAACATAGTTCTATTTCCTCAAGCCAAGCAAAGTCCAGTCTCAAGGTCTTTGGCAAAATTTTACCCTGGGGTCTCTGCAGTCATTGCTGTCTCTCCCTGGAATGTTCTTCTCCAAGGTAGGTAGCTACTTTTGTCCCTTCTGTTCTCATCATCTTTTCAGATCTGTGAGTGGACGCTGCTGGAACCTCAATCAGATCTCTTTTATCCAAGCTGGTGCAGCCATCCTCAGCTGTTTCTAGTGGGTTGGTTTTTTTTTTTTTTTTTTTTTTTTGGATGAGATCTTTATTTAGATAATTGACCTCAGTCAAATGGAGGTGTTTTTCCACCAGGCCATGCCACATGACTTCAGCTGGCAACCAAGTGACACAGCTAAAAAACCCTGCCTCAGGGTGAGACACACTCTATAATAAAATCTGTGTGCCAGAGATTTCTATGGTCTAAGTGAAAGTCTCCAGTGGAGACCACGTTCTGGCTAAGCTTTTTACCCCACTCTATCCTACTTGCCTCACTTTCCTTCTCCTGAGAATACCTGCCTCTCCCTCAAATACATTTTTTGAGCAAGAATCCCAATCCTGGGCTGATCTTCTAGGGAACCAAGCTAAGAAAGATGCCTTCCCTGACCACCATATATCCAGGCACTCAGTATCTCCCTTACCTTGCTTTACTTTTTTACATAGCACCCATAACCATATTGAATAATATATTTTTTAAATTTCCTTTTGTTTATTCACTTTTTCTTCCAATGACATGTAAAATCTAAGAGATTAGGAATTTTTTTTGTTCATTACTCAATTCCAAAGCCTCCAAAACTACCTAGTTCATTATAGTTAATAAATATGCATTGCTAAACGCATGAGTAAATGGAGCAGGACAGTGGATTTATTTTATTTATTTATTTTTTAAAGATTGCTCTATTCTTGAAAACATTAGGATCTAATAACCTGGGTTAATTTCATCTGCAACAAAGAATGATGCTATTGGGCACTGGGTCTTCTATGTCCTTTTGAACTCTCAACACTGAATACTGATCATTTATATTATATCCGCTTATCAACTGAGAGTTCATTAACACATTCTTCCCAAGCTTTGCAGTTTTTAAACTCAAACTCTTTAATTGTATAGTCTGATAGCCATTTAAATTTCCCTCTGGATTTCTTAATTAGCCTTTGTTCCTTAAATAAAAATTTATTTTCCAATCATCCATATTTTGAACTCAGAGCTTAAAAGCCCTATTGAAAACGTAAATAAAAAACAGATATATTTTAACAGTAAAAATTATTAAATAATGAAGAGTATATTGTAACTATAGCATGATCAATGTAAGCATTACTCACTCAGAGATAATCCCTAAAAGGATTCTAGAGGAGTTTCTTGAAATTTTATTTTAAAACAAGGTCATAGCTGTTTTAGTACACAGACCCTATTTGGCTAAAAAGCCAGCAAAGGATTTGAGTATACATCTGAGCCCCTTCATTAAGGAAATACTGCAGCCATATACGACACATCAAACATATTTAAATATCCAACTACAGAGACTCTAGCTGACTTTCAGTCCCTTCAGTTCACAAGCTCTCTAGAAGAACTGAACATTGATGGGTTTTTGCAGAAAATGGTCTATATTATCAACCCCACTCCGCAAAAATGACTTGGATATTATTTGACTTTTACAGATTTTTAAAGTCAGAAAGGATATGAGGCTGTATGCCAACTCCACAGGGATCTTTTCATTAGTAATAAATAAAGTTTGATTAATTTTTTCATAGAGACCTTTACAGTCATGAAAGTCTGCTATCTGCTCCATTAAAAATAAAGAAATCTTTTAGGGATAATCTCAAATATATTCATATAAAGACCTTGCAAAGATGTTTCACTCTAATTTGGGAGTACATAATGAATGTACTTCTTTGCAACTAGCATTTAATACCAGTGCTTTTATGGTTTATGCTATAACATTTGTTTCTTTTTATTCAACAGAAAAGGTCAATGTGACTAATAATTAGAACTATGACTCTGAGAGAAGAGGACTGTAATTAGACTATTTTTCAACAAATAATGAAGTGTCAGAAAAAAAGAAAGTGAGTCCTTGGTGTCAGCAAAACTAGTTTACACATAGACAGGAAAAGTAATTCTTTCTCGCAGATACATACTTGGGTGATCTCCTTCCAATAATCTACCTTGAATAATAAATATGCATAAGAAGTACTATCTAGATATTCAAACTGAAGCAATGGTTTTCATCCAACCACAATTTTGCCTACAAGGTGATATTTGGCAATATTTGGAAACATTTTTGTTTGCTGCAACTGGAGGGGTCCCACTGACATCTAGCAAGTAAAGGCCAGGGATCCCATAGCAAAGAATATAGACCCTAATATCACATCAATTTTAAGGAACTTTGAATAATGTCAAAAACCTTTCCTATTCTGAAATTAATGAGTAAGTTTTAAAGTAGTCCACGGTAATTAAACCCTGTAATGGGGTGGTAGTCTACTGACATTCTATTATGAGAGATATTTTGTAGCCATTGTAGATTAAAAGAAAAAAAAAGTAAGCGATATGAGACTTTTTAGAATTCTAAGATAATACTGGATTTCAGGACACTTAGATGTCATATCAGTCCTTTAGGGCCATATTAGTTTCTTAAGGCTACCAAACAAAGTGCCACAGATCAGGTGGTTTAAACAACAGAAATTCACTTTCTCACAGTTCTAGAGGCTTAAAGACCAAGATCAAGTTGTCTTCAGGGTTATTTCCTCTGAGACTTTTCTTCTTTGCTTGTAGCTGACTGTTTCCCTATTCCTCCCCGTGGTCTCCCCTCTGTGCCTGTGTCCATATTCTGATCTCCTCTTCCTATAAGAATATCAATCATACTGAATAAATGTCCATGCCAATAATTCCCTTTACATTTAATTGCCTTTTTAAAGACCCCATAACCAAATATGGTCACATTCTGAAGTACCGAGAATATTCAATATATGAATTTTCAGTGGGACACAATTAGGCCCATAACAGCCCATAACAATTTAGATTGTCTTCAATTCAAAGTCCTCTAGAGACACAAAACATCTCACAGTGTAAATGCTTTCCAGCATTTCTACCACTCTGGATAGCAGGAAAGAGTGTGAATGGAAAAAGTGAGACTTCACTGAAACAGTCCTTAATTTTTATCAAGTGATTGAATTTGCCCCAAATTTTTGCAGGAAACAGTTATAGGAACTCCAAAGAAACAAAGGTCATAGCGTTGAGTCACAGGATTAAGTTTTATATGTAAAACACTTCCCTCAAGAAAACCAGAACTAAAAGAATGAGTTCTGTCCAATGATCATGTTGATCAAAACATCACAAGCAAGTGCCCAGCACTTGCTGGGCAAGAGTCAGTAAAAGATGTCAGTATATTTGCTCATTGACTATGATATTAGGTCTATAAAGACTATTCCATTGAAACTCCATGATATGTTGGACAGTGTGCTTCTAACCTGCCTCCAACCCAGTCTTCAACCTTATCTCTGCGCTTGTTACAATGCATTTTATGATACAGCAACGACAATCACCAGTAGTCACGTGCTCAGCATGCTGCTTTCCTCCTTGCTGCAATGCTCTATTGTGTTGTTGAGGAGGAAGAAACTTCTCTCTACCTTTCAGGTGCTTCTGGCCTGTCTCAAATTTAGATTGGTCTAAGACAGGTTAACAGGAGAAAATGAAAGTTTAATAACATGTATACATGGCAGAGACTCCCAGAAAATGGAGTAACCTGCCAAAACGGCCAAAGTTCACAACTTAGATACCATCTTCAGCTTAAAGACAAAAGAGGATGTTGGAGGTAGTAGTTTGAGAGGAAGATTGTTTACATGGAGATGGAAAAGCAGATTTTAGTAAACAAATGTCTGTTAAGCCATGCAGAGACAGTATAAGAAATGAATAAGTTCTCAGTTTTTAATTTAAGTGTACACCATTGCTCAGTTGTGTCCAACTCTGGGAACCTACAGACGATAGCCCTCCAGGCACCTCTGTCCACAGAATTTTCCAGGAAAGAATACTGAAGTGGGTTGCCATTTCCTACTCCAGGGGACCATCCCAACCCAGGAATTGAACCCACGTCTCCTACATTGGGAGGTGGATTCTTTACTACTGTGCCACCTGGGAAGTCCCCAATTATTAATCTGTCAATATGTAAGTCAATAATTTTTAAAGTAAGTTTTAAAATATACGGACCTTGCTAGAATATATGCTAAAATTATAACAACTTCTGAAAATATTCAATGACTAATGAAAAAGTTTCATATAATTTTGTCTGCCAGATGGATTGACATAACTGGATTAAAACATTGGACAAATTTTCAGGTAGTTTACTCTTTTTTTTTTCTTTGTTTAACTGTATTTCAAACTATAAACTATTTATATAGGCTAGAAATAATTAGAAGAGTAACAGCTGATGAGCTTTCCTCAGCAGGTCTTGACCAACTCATTAAATAAATTTGTTAAATAAGGCAAATTCATAAAAGTAATATGAGAAACAAAGGGAAGATTGTAAAGGGTGGTGAAAATTAATGGTACTTGAATTATTAGAGAAGAATAAACAAAAGAGTATGTGAAAGAAGTAATTAATAAAAATTGTATAATTTAAAATTGTGTGTATTAGTCACTCAGTTGTGCGACTGTTTGCGACCCCATAGACTGCCAGGCTCCTCTATCGATGAAATTCTTCAGGCAAGAATACTGGAGTGGGATGTCATTTCCTGCTCCAACTTTAAAATTACCTTACTCGTAACTAATAGAAAACATTCTGGTCATTAGCTTTAAATATGCATAAAATAAAAGATGTATTCATATGGTATTTTATACATTAGTCATGAAATTAAAATGAATGTCACACTTTTGATCTTGATTGTATCCAGGGGAGGGGAAACAATAAAAAAAAAAAAAAAATCATTGGCCCAAAAAGAAAAACCATCTGGTGAAGTCATGAATGACTGAGTCGAGCAGCAGGGAGCCGACTGTTAATCATTTCTGCAGTCAATTGAGAATTCTGTAGAGAATATATTAAAGAGTCATATAAAAAGTACAGTGACCCAAATAAGTTGCTTAAGAAAGATAGTCAAAATCAGTTAACAGATACTGTATTCCTATAATATTGATCATTTTTAAGAATTAGTAGAAAAAATTGTTTGCTTATTGCTGTGATGCAGCTATTTCCTCCAAATTTTAAGAATTCTCCATTTGATTGTTTTTGATGATATTCCAAACAGAAAGACTTCCTATGTCCTACTTTTAGTAATCACCAAGAGATATTTGTTCATAATGCTTCAATTATGAAACACAGAACAAAATCAATCCTTAGTAAGAAATAACATATGTCTTTGAAATCAAGTACAATAAACTTACCTCATAAATGAATACTATATGTTGCCAAATGTCTTTAAGAATTCTTTTTTTTTCTGTCTTTGCTTCCTTTCTGTCTTTTTTTTCTATAATAGAACCCTGTTAGCTTAGCTTGAGACATGGAGTTTAGATACCCTCCCACAACCTCAATTTCCCATCCCTCAGGGGAGCTAGGTATAGCCATGGGATTAAGTCTGGGTCAACTGGAATGTGAGTTCAAGAGATATATTCAACTCAGAATCTTTGTCTTGAAGATGGATTCATTTTACCCTGAATGCTCTCTTTTCTCCATCTCTAATCCATACAGAAGAGGGCAACGAGTCCCATCATCAACTAGGCTATCATCCTATGAGCAACTTATAACCATGAATGATTTTCTGTAGTAAACTTATTCTAGCAACCTTGATCTTGCTCTTCCTATAGAATATGAAAAGATAAACTTCAAATTCATTTCAAATAACAATAGTTTGGGGTTATTTGTTATAGAGATTTATCTTGTACCTTATCTCAAGTAAAATTTGGTATGAAATGTGAGAGACTATGACAATGAATACTCAAAAGATTTGTAATTGGTTTAACAATTAGGTGGATTGAATCTTCAGAAGCTAGTCATCTATTTAACTCCCCAGAAAACCAATAGAAAAAAATGCAATCTGCTATGGACTGAGTATTTATGACCCCTGAAAATTAACAGGCTGAAGCCCTGATTCCCAATGTGATGGTATTTGGAAGTAAGAATTTTGGGAGGTAACTAAATCATGAGGATGGTGTCCTCCCAAATTGAATTAGCAACCATACGAGAGAAGACTCAAGAAAGACGATCTCGCTGTACCATATGAAGATACAAGAAGACAGCGATCTGTAAATCAGGAAGATGGCTCTCACTGGAATGCGACCATGCTGACACCTGATCTCAGATTTCCAGCCTCTAGAACTGTGAGAACGGTAACCTATTGTCTAAGCTAGCCAGTGTAAACAGTAATCTTTTCTAAAAAAGAAGCAATCATACTATAGCAACCCAAACCAAGACACAACCAGTGAAAAACTGGAAGCAGACAACATGTTTGCGGACCCTACTGCTCTGGAAAACTGATTGCAAAGCTAGAATACTGGTGACTGATAGAAGTTCCTTGCTTCTTTCAAAAAATTCTGTAAGTTAAAAAGGAGCTCATGTATGAACAAGCCAGTCTGAAAATTGAAATTAAAGAAAACAGACTTCTTAATGGAGACACTTTCTGCCTGTGGCATCTGTCTATTCTGACTCACAAGGCTAGAAAAGTCAACTGCATTTATGCTCTAAACAGAAGAAACTATGTCTGTCCTTCAGAACCTTCCTTTAAATTCTCTCTTAAATACAACTTTTTTTAGTCAAACAATGAGAGCAGCCTAGGGACAAAGGTCAGATTAGTTCCCTACTTGAAGTCTATATTTTTAGAAGACCTTAACCTAGCCAGTATTAAATTTAAAGAGAGCAGAGTTCACGCAAAGATGCAGCAAAAAATAAAATATCTCAGAGACTTAAGAACTATTAATAAAAGTAATGAGTGTGGTGACTTTCACATGTATTTTATTGGAAGCAGGTAGACTTATAAGATTATGAAGTTTTTGAGTGATCTCTACTGTCAAAGAAGCTGTGAGTTTGACCAGCAAGAGCCTATGATTATCCCTAAGACAGTGTTCTTGAAGTACTCTTAATGCCCGTTTCAGTGGTGGCAAAAAAAAAAAAACCTGGTAATGGACGGAATAATGCCCAATCCTACCCTAGAGAGAAGACTAGGGGATTTTATGGAAAACAGACAAGAGAGTTCCCCTCAGAAATCAGGACAAGAGTCTAATGGAACAGTTTACTCCACTACTAGAATAAATATCTTAAAATTCTTCAAAAGTTCTTATTTTTGTCATTTCTGTGGAACAGTGACAACTCCCATTCTTCCTACTTTATTAACAGGAGATTATCATGGTAGTTATTCCGTTCCAGCTCCGTAACTGTATACCAGGTGTCAGAGACATATACCACTTTCGTACTAGTTTATAAGTTACCAGATGGGAAGGGGCCAAGTTCAAACTTGGCAAAAAAGAAAATACAACAACATTTAGCCTCAGTTTTTATGCAGATGGGATAGCTTAAAGAAATCTGACTACCTCTACTGGAAAAAGTATGGTCTACGTGTGGGAAGCAGGCACCCACGGAGGTGATCAGAGAGGCACACTGAGTCTGACTGTCCAACAATATGTTTGCTACATTTTCCCTTTGGCAATAGAATCTTTGGGGTTTTAGCTGGTCAGTTGTTCACTCAGCTTATGAATTCACACAGCGTTTTCGCAGCTGTGCATAGCCATTGTATCTAAGCTTGGCCAATTTTTGGAAAAGGAAATTATGTGACTTCTAAGTTGTTTAAAAGCAAAGATGTTTGCTTTGGACTTCCCTTGATTTCTTCAGCTATAGTGTGGACAGTGGTGAACTAGCTTTGACAGAGTAGACAAGTACAACTCACTAAGGGATGATGAAATCATTGGAGGAGTGAAACTGGGTGGACCCTGAATGACCTAGGAAAGCAGAGCCACCCTGCTCAGCTTGGACTGCTTACTCCTGGACTGTTACATACATGAAAAATAAATTGAGAATTTAAGCTCTTCTGTGTTGGAGTATTTTGTTATAGCCATTTAATCTGTATCGTAACACAATATATAATTCAACCTGATAAACCATGGCTGTAAAGGGCAGATATGATTGTGAAACAAAACCAAATTTCTAAAGCTATGTCTCTGAAAGAAAACAATAAACTTTTATAGAACAGACATGGTGAAAGACTTTTTCTAGTGAAAACCAGGAAAGTATCAAATAGTTTCTGGGAGACCTGCTGTGATGATGTTTCAACACAGATGTTAGACTCAGGCACTTTTCATTTAATTTCAAAAGGTGCACCATATGTACATGTCTCAATAAACGATCATATTTTATAATTATAAGATACTTTAAATCATATGTCAGGCACATCCAGATGCCAAATAAGTCAAAACCTTCAGTATTCAAAACATTACTCAAATATTATTTATACACCTGGGAAATCACAGTTAATGATTTGGAAAGCAATTCTGAATGTGCCATTATATGCCCAAGATGGTACAATGTCTTGAGGACATAGAAAAAGACATTGCACCTACAATCAAGGATATTTCACCCTTGTTGAAAATACAAAACTAACCTACTCCAAACAATTAAAGAGACATTGACTGTTAAAAATGAATGCTTCTGGCTATAATCCAATTAAAATTATTAGTGTTGATATGTGATATACTGGTGAGTTAAAAATAAGTGACTAAGGCAACACAACTGGAAAGCCCTGCCAGCACACTAACAAAACTAAAGTAGACATGATTGAGGATCCAGTTTCCTCCTGGTATTTAACCCTTGTCTATTTGCTTACTTGGTGAATCTTGGCTAACTGACCAACCATAATCCTTGCAAAAACAGTCTTAAGAAAGTATTATTCTGACACTTATCAAGATAAGATTGCATCAACAATCCAAAGCAGGTGGTGCAAAAATGAGTGCAACCTTCCACTGCAAAATTTTTTGGCATTTAAATACAAAACTATTAACCAGCACTAAACCAGAAGGACACATGATTTTCCTTTCTCCTCTCAATAATATTTCAGACTTTTTCCAACTCTTCAATGTGTCCTTTGATGCTCCCAATCTGCATCAGCTAAATAAAGCCTATTATCATCTCTTTGAGTCACTTAAATTATATTTTTTTATAGGACAGAAATATATTGATAAGCTTCACCCACAAAAACATAACATTGAACATGTGATCAGTGGCTGACAGAGAAAGATAGAAAATGTCCTTTTCTCCATATCTATGACAACAGATGACTTACTTTGTGAGTAAGTCATTCATTTGACATCTCTAAAGATGAGGAAAGTATCCACTAAGGCAAGATTCCTCATGTCTGAACTGTGATCTCCTGTTAAGTCTACCTGTCTGGTGCCAGTATATGCTGAAAGTCCATCCCCATGCCAGACATTATAGGCTTGTGGCAAATATCAGTTGCCTTCAAATTGATATGTGCATTCTCAAATCGCTATGTGCATTCTCAAATCCCTAGTACTGCAGTCAGGGCCTTTTCCAGAGTAACAACAGGAATGTTCAGAACTTACTTTCATTATTCTTTGATTCTGTTGACACTTTTTCATTCTTTTCCCATTAACCTCTCTCCCTTATGTCCAAAGCATAATTGCTAGTTTCTCTTGGGTCATTATTTTCGCTTATCATCAGAGGTTAACCTTATACTATTATTTCACTGTATTTTTAAGTTCACAAATATTTCCAAACTTCTACATTATGCATCACAGAGGATCATGTAGCACCAGGACTTAAAAGCCAACAGTGCTCCTACTGAAAAAGTATTCCACTTTGGCCATTCCACTAAACATTTGTAGACATAAAGGAACAATGGTGGTTTAGTTGCTAAGTCGTGTCTGTCTCTTGAGACCCCATGGACTGTAGTCTGCCAGGCTCCTCTGTCCCTGGGATTCTCCAGGCAAGAATACTGGAGTGGGTTGCCATGCCCTTCTCCAGGGGATCTTCCTGACCCAGAAATCAAACCTGGGTCTCCTGAATTGAAGGCAGATTCTTTACCAACTGAGCTACAAGGAATATCCATTGGAGGGATGGAAAACAGTAAAGCTTTAGTGATTTTTGGCAAGAGTCCTTATGTAAGACCGAGACATTTTCATGTAATTTAGTAGATAATGATAAACTACTGAATGTTTTTAGGAAGTGGATAATAGAGTCAGTCTGTATTTAAGAAGGTCAATCCAGAAATTATGCAGAGAAATTAGGAAGCTACTAAAGTAGAGAAAGAGGGAGAAACTAAAGGAATATCAGAAATATAAAGTCTGCAATACTTCACAGCTAGACATTTCAGGAAAAGAAGAAATAGAATTAAAGATGATTCTGGATTTTGAGGTTTGAATGACAGAGAACATCAATGCTATTGGCAAGGATGAGGTAGACAGGAAGAAAATCATAAACTCTGTTTTAGATATGTGTAGTCATGTTGCCAAATACTCATACTAGAAGTTAAGTCTATATGGAAAAAAAGACTTCTGTATTTATTTCTGTAATCTGGCCTTTGTTCATTTCTTATTAGTAGGGGAGAGAAATAGATAAGGTGCAATCTAGTTTAAAATCAGTTTAAATACAGTGTCTTTTGGATAAAGTATGCTCAGATGATTGATCACTTGCTTGAGGAGGAATATGGCTTATTATTCTTATGGTATGGGAGAGGAAACATAAAATCCTCTGAAATTCATGTTGTCTCACTCTTACTTCTTCAGTGGTTCAACAATACCCTTTGCTCTCCTGGATTCTGGCTGATCTGTCTCTTCTGAAGCTAAAGTCTATGGCTAACATACCTCAGAGACCATGCTTTTAACACAAACACTGCTGTGGTATAACTGTTTGTTACATACCACTGCTGCGGCACATAAACTCTTGGCTGTGGTATAACCACTAACCTGACTACCTTCACCTCAGATCTGGCTATAAAACTCTGATGCTTAGCTGCAAGTTTTATTTGGTGCTGGTAAGAGTGGTCCCCTTGACAGAGCTCACTTCATCCCAACAATGGTGACCCATTTCTGACAAGATCCACATGAGGATCGGTGCCTTAGAAAAGAATATCCTCAGAATATTTTTTACCCTTAGAGGCTACAATCAGCAGCTCACTTTGAAGGGATTTTTTTTTTTTTTTACCAACCGTTTACCCAATACCATGCAAGTATCCTCTCCCTGAAGTCTCAATAGGAAACAGGAGCTTCCATCTAGTGTTGTCTCTTTTCCAATTCTCTTTGGGCAAAGCTTTGCTAAGAAGAGAAAATGTGGAACCACTTTTGGGTGCTTTAATTTCCCCTTCTCTTTCTTCCTTCCAAAATCCACTGGGCCAAGACTCCATGGAGGGGAATGTCATGCTCTATATATTACAGGAGAGCTCTAAAATGATTCCTTCAGAATGTGTTGTTTATTTGAAAATATAGGAAATATAAAAATAATAGAACTCCTCTCTCTAGCATAACTGATAGTTTGATTTATAATTATGGCAGGAAAATGCCAGCATTAACCTCAATTCTAAGAAGCCTTTCTTTCTTACAAATACTTCTTTATTACTTTCTCATTTTTATTTTTTGGGAATATTCCTTAGTATTCCCTCTGTAACAAATCTTAACGTCCCACTGGCATACTGTTGCCTCAGGCAAACCGAAACAATGGTCTTGTACTCTGAAAGGCAAAATAAAAAAGCATATCAATAATCTTCAAAACACTGCGCCATTGCACATGTTTAGTTTAAACTACCAGCAGAACATTTAGGAAAATAAATCCCCCTTGGTAATCCAGAGAGTTGTTTCCCCATTTTAAACTCTAAACAATGTTATAGTTTTAATTTGGCCTCTTATTATGATTAATCATCATCACTAATGGAGTTTGACTGTAAACCAGGAATAATTTTTATGCCCTCAAACCATATAGTTTAAAGAAATACTTGGTTTCTTGGAAAATGTAATAAGAATTTCATATGTCCAACCATAATTTTTAGGATCAAAGATTCAGGACCCACCTTTATTTAACAAAGCTAACTATCTTATTGTGCCAAATATAAATATCAGTGGCAAACATAGATAGACAGGTCTTCAAATGTGGAAAGTCAAGAGAGGAATCATAGGAGAAAAATAAGATAATCAGATCACAGTTAAGAGTCAACTATCTCATAGATAACTAAGGTCAAAGCAAACAGACCTAGGACCAGATACAACGAAGTCAGAGCCAAAGGCAGCAGAAGAAAGGACAGATTGCTCACTAAAGCCAGCTGGGAAATGTCCAGATTGGCAGAGACAAAAGCAGCCAAAGGCCACCAGGCATCAAGGTAAATCAGTTTTAGGAAGCCATAGTGATGAGATGAGGATTTAGGACTGATAGTCTAATCCTTTTGTTCTCACAGGAACTGGTGTTAAGTGGGCTAGTGTATCACTTAGAGACAATGATCATTTTTCCTGTGGCTGAGGTTACTGCTGACATTTCCATCACAAAGCAACTGGAGATTCTGAGTATATATGGCTGGAATTGAGAAAACAAAAATCGAGATCCATATGTCGGGGGTTCAGACTGACTTCAGGTGGGGATGACTGTTGGGATAGCAGTACTTTATGTAAGAAGGGCAAATAGAGATGGGATCAGACTTCTGCAGAACATGAGAGGATCTTGGGTAATTGTTTGGAACATGAAATGGTACCTATGAGTTGCCTGTGGATGAGAAGATTCAAGATATGAGCATCTCAAACAAGATGCAAACTGGACAGTGTTCAAGCGGAAGCAATGGGAATCACGAATCCAAAGGAAACAATGCAAAATCACTAGGCGGCCTCAGTTTAAGGAGATTTCTATTAAGCTGGTTATTTTTCACTTAGAGAAATGAAAAGTATATTAAAAACCGGTAAAAGTCCAAGTTCTCTATGATAGGAGGACAAGATAGGTTTCATCTGTTCAGTCATTTTCCAATTTATAACCTCACTAATAGTAATTCATTAAAGTCTTTTTTCAGTAACAGTCAATGTAAATTCAAATGTCACTGGAGCACTTGAAATTTCTCAAGTTAGCAGGACATGAGTTACTAATAAGTGTATTTTAAGTGTTCTTAAGTATTTTGAAGTATTTATGTAGACGCCATTTTTTTCTGAGTTATTGTCAAGGAATGAAGTAATATCCCTTCCTCTGTGTACTTGTTACTTTTCCGGAAGTCATCATTTCATATAGAATGGAGTATTTAATGCACCTCCTGATTCAACTAATGGCTATCAGTAGCTCCTTTTGGTAACCATCTAGCTCCCTTGTGTGAAAAATGTAAAGATAAATGACATATACTCCATGTGTTCAGTCAGTCAGTTCAGTCACTCAGTCATGTCTGACTCCGTGACCCCATGGACTGCAGCATACCAGGCTTCCCTGTCCATCACCAACTCCCAGAGTTTACCCAAACTCATGTCCATCAAGTCGGTGATGCCATCCAGCCATCTCATCCTCTGTTGTCCCCTTCTCCTCCCACCTTCAATCTTTCCCAGCATCAGAGTCTTTTCCAATGAGTCAGTTATTCACATCAGGTGGCCAAAGTATTGGTGTTTCAGCTTTACCATCAGTCCTTCCAATGAATATTCAGGACTGATTTCCTTTAGGATGGACTGGTTGGATCTCCTTGCAGTCCAAGGGACTCTCAAGAGTCTTCTCCAACACCACAGTACAAGAGCATCAATTCCTCGGTGCTCAGCTTTCTTTAGAGTCCAACTCTCACACCCATACATGACTACTGGAAAAAACATAGCTTTGACAAGATGGACCTTTGCTGGCAAAGTAATGTCTCTGCTTTTTAATATGCTGTCTAGGTTTGTCATAGCTTTTCTTCCAAGGAGCAAGCATCTTTTAATTTCATGGCTGCAGTCACCATCTGCAGTGATTTCAGAGCCCAAAAAATATAAAGTCCCTCACGGTTTCCATTATTTCCCCCATCTAAGTACTTCAAAATAAATATAACTGGAGATGTATTCCACATCCATTGCTTCCCTATTTAAGTGTCTTCAGTACTTCAGAATTAATGTAACTGGAGATGGGAGAGGACTATATGATGATGTTTCTGAATTCCATTTCTTCTGAAAAATAGACATTTTGCTTTTACAGAAGAAGTGACAGATAGATTCAAGGGATTAGATCTGATAGACAATGTCCCTGAAAAACTATGGATGGAGGTTCATAACACTGTACAGGAGGCAGTGAAAAAAAACATCCCCAAGATAAAGAAATTCAAAGTGGTTTTCTGCAGAGGCCTTACAAATAGCTTAGAAAAGAAGAGAAGCAAAACGCAAAGGAGAAGAGGAACAATATACCCATTTGAATGTAGATTTCTGAGAAAATAGCAAGGAGATAAAAGGAAGCCTTTTTAAGTCAATAATGTAAAGAAATAGAGGGAAACAACACAATGCGAAAAACTAAAGATCTCTTAAAGAAAATTAGAGATATCAATGGAAATTTCATGCAAATATGGGCACAATAAAGAACAGAAACAGTATGGACCTAACAGAAGCAGAAGATATTAAGAAGAGGTGGCAAGAATACACAGAAACTGCACAAAAAAGATCTTCATGACCCAGATAACCATGATGGTGTGATCACTTACCTAGAGCCAGACATCCTGCAGTGTGAAGTCAAGGGGCCTTAAGAAGCATCAGTACAAACAAAGCTAGTGGAGGTGATAGAATTCCAGCTGAGCTATTTCAAATCCTAAAAGATGAAGTTGTTAAAGCACTGCACATTATGTCAGCAAATTTGGAAAACACAGCAGTAGCCAAAGGACTGGAAAAGGTAAGTTTTCATTCCAACCCCAAAGAAGGAAAATGCTAAAGAATGTCCAAGCTACCACACAATTGCATCCATTTTACATGCTAGCAAGCAATGCTGAAAATCCTTCAAGCTATGCTTCAGAAGTACATGAACCAAGAACTTCCAGATGTACAAGGTGGATTTAGAAAAGGCACAGGAACCAGAGATCAAATTGCTAACATCTGTTGGATCATAGAAAAAGCAAGAGAATTCCAGAAAAACATCTATTTCTGCTTCATTGCACTAAAGTTTTTGACTGTGTCGATCACAACAAACTGTGGAAAATTCTTAGAAATGGGAATACCCGACCATCTTTCCTGCCTTTCGAGAAACCTATATGCAGATCAAGAAGCAACAGTTAGAACTGGACATGGAACAATGAGCTGGTTCCAAATTGGGAAAGGAGTGCGGCAAGGCTGCATATTGTCACACTGCTTATTTAACTTATATGTAGAGTATATCAGGCAAAATGCCAGGTTGGATGAAGTACAAGCTGGAATCAAGACTGTAGGGAGAAATATCAATAACCACAGATAAGCAGATGACATCACCCTTATGGCAGAAGGTAAAGAGGGACTGCAGCTATGAAATTAAAAGACGCCTACTCCTTGGAAGAAAAGTTATGACCAACCTAGATAGCATATTCAAAAGCAGAGACATTGCTTTGCCGACTAAGGTCCGTCTAGTCAAGGCTATGGTTTTTCCTGTAGTCATGTATGGATGTGAGAGTTGGACTGTGAAGAAGGCTGAGCACTGAAGAATTGATGCTTTTGAACTGTGGTGTTGGAGAAGACTCTTGAGAGTCCCTTGGACTGCAAGGAGATCCAACCAGTCCATTCTGAAGGAGATCAGCCACGGGATTCCTTTGGAAGGAATGATGCTAAAGCTGAAGCCCCAGTACTTTGGCCACCTCATGTGAAGAGTTGACTCATTGGAAAAGACTCTGATGCTAGGAGGGATTGGGGGCAGGAGGAGAAGGGGACGACCGAGGATGAGATGGCTGGATGGCATCACGGACTCGATGGACGTAAGTCTGAGTGAATTCCAGGAGATGGTGACAGACAGGGAGGCCTGGTGTGCTGTGATTCATGGGGTCGCAAAGAGTCGGACACGACTGAGCAACTGAACTGAACTGAACTGAAAGAGGGACTAAAGAGCCTCTTGATGAAAGTGAAAGAAGAGAGTGAAAAAGCTGGCTTAAACTCAACATTCAAAAAAGTAAGATCATGGCATCCAGTCCCATCACTTCATGGCAAACAGATGGGGAAACAATGGAAACAGAAACTTTATTTTGGGAGACTCCAAAATAACTGCAGATGATGACTACAGCCATGAAATTAAAAGATGCTTGCTCCTTGGATGAAAAGCTATGACAAAACTAGACAGTGTATTAAAAAGCAGACATTACTTTGCTGACAAAAGTCCATAGAGTCAAAGCTATAGTTTTTCTAGCAGTCATGTACAGATATGAGAGTTGGACCATAAAGAAGGCTGAGAGCTGAGGAACTGATGCCTTTAAGCTGTGGTGTTGGAGAAGACTCGTGAGAGTCCCTTGGACAGCAAGGAAATCAAATCAGTCCATCCTAAAAGAAATCAGTCCTGAATAGTCATTAGAAGCACTGATGATGAAGTTGACGCAAGCTGAATCACTGCAAAATACCTTGATAATGGGGAAGATTGAAGGCTGGATTAGAAGTGGACAAAAGAGGATGAGATGGTTGGATGGCATCACTGATTAAATAGACATGAGTTTGAGCAAACTCAAGGAAATAATGAAGGACAGGGAAGACTGGCGTGCGCAGTTCATGGGATCACAAGGAGTCAGACGTGACTGAGTGACTGAACAACAACTACAGGTTTTAACAATAACAAATCACACATCCTAAATTGTGCATGTTGACAGGAAAAGATAGACTAAATATAGGGAAGTAAAGGTCTTCTATTTGTAATGCAAACTGGGGTTTTTCCAGTTATTAAAGTATTATCAGCTTGAGTTCCTTTAGGAGAGGTGAGAAGATACAAAAAAACTTCATCGTGTATTCCATCTATCTTTCATAAAAGCATTTCTTAAATCATAATTATAATTTTTATTATTGGGTTGTTTATGCAATGCCTGCTTTCCCCATTTGAGTACAATTTTCATGACTATAAGGACATTTGTGTGATGATGTGATCCATCATTGCCCATCCAACTCTAGAAAAATCTCAATCATGAGAAAATGAACAGAATTTAGGCTATATTTCAGGACTGTGAATAGGACAGGAAGCAAGCTCAAATGAGCTCTTCAAATCCACAGTAGGCAGGATTATGGGATTGTGTTAAGGGCAATGCAATATCTCACTGAACTCAAGGTCATCTTCACTTTGAGAGATGTCAAGAGACCAGATTGGTTTCAAGGCCTCTAGAAGACCTTGATCCTTTCCAGGTCACCTATGCCAATAAGCACACAGGTATTTCTTGAGAGACCTTTGAGATAAAAAATACTTTTGAGAATAGAAGGTCACCCTTGACTGTCTGTCTCATGACACATTAATAAAGCTATTTAATCAGCCAGCTTCTGAGAGGGTCCAGACTATCTACTATGCTCTGTCAGATTTAGCAGTTTGATAAATAAGCATATTCAGGTCAATGAACACTGCCCTTTCACCTTTGAAACACTTTAAGGCCAATCTTATTGAGAAATACATGCAATTCTTTCCATTTTAAGGAAGTTTTCATGTTGTCTTTTAGTGATGAGTTTTTATATAACGTTCTAGAATGAACTCCAGACATCCCAGCTGGAGGTTGTATTACACATAAAAGCATTGCTTAACTGACACCAGTTTTGGACCCCTGCCATTTGTGTATAACTTCCTGTTTTTGCCCTTCAAATAAACTGTATATAAATAGACTCAAAATAAACTCATTATGGAGTTGGAAGTTGAACATACGTCTGAAACGTCACAGCATTCTTTGCAGCCAATGTAAGGCTGTCTATAGATTACCATTTTTATTTTCAATAACAAACGTTCCTTTGGAGCAAATTTCTAGGGTTTAAAGCACAGCTCAAAAATTTTTTCTATACAGAAACAACATATTTTAAAATTTTATTTCCTGCCAATGTGGTACCACTGGGAATTTTATAATAGTTAAATGACAAAAATATATGTCATAACTCAGCACAAATAGCTTTTTGATGAGTTAGCACCAATCTTTGGTTTTATTTACCCATATTGCAGAGTACCAAATGTTAATACAAATCAAATTTTCTCTAAATATGTACATATAGGTAGTGCTCAATATAAATGTACTCATCAAATAACTATGAGTGAAATTTAATTTTCAAGGAAATAGTAAATTTAAATGTCAAATAAAAACTTTGGGTTAAAACTATATCTAAATATTTTTTCAAGTTCAGACTACTGATGAATTTGTGATCTAATTGAAGAAAGTAGGGAAAACCGCTAGACCATTCAGGTATGATCTAAATCAAGTTCCTTATGATTATACAATGGAAATGGGAAATAGATTTAAGGGACTATATCTGATAGAGTGCCTGATGAACTATGGACGGAGGTTCTTGACACTGTACAGGAGACTGAAATCAAGATCATCTCCAAGAAAAAGAAATGCAATAAAGCAAAATGGTTGTCTGAGGAGGCCTTAGAAATAGCTGTGAAAAGGATAGAAGTGAAAAACAAAGGAGAAAAGGAAAGATATAAGCATCTGAACACAGAGTTCCAAAGAATAGCAAGGAGAGATAAGAAAGCCTTCCTCAATGACCAATGCAAAGTAATAGAGGAAAACAATACAATGGGAAATATTACAGATCTCTTCAAGAAAATTTGAACATTTTATGTGAAGATGGGCTCAATAAAGGACAGAAATGGTATGGACCTAACAGAAGCAGAAGATATTAAGAGGAGGTGGCAAGAATGAGAACTGTGCAAAAAAGATCTTCATGACCCAGATAAGCATGATGGTGTGACCACTCACCTAGAACCAGACATCCTGGAATGTGAAGTCAAGTGGGCCTTAGGAAGCATCACTAACAACAAAGCTAGAGGAGGTGATTGAATTTCAGTTCAGTTCAGTTCCGTTCAATCGCTCAGTCATGTCCGACTCTTTGTGACCCCATGAATAGCAGCACGCCAGGCCTCCCTGTCCATCACCATCTCCCGGAGTTCACTCAGACTCATGTCCATCGAGTCTGTGATGCTATCCAGCCATCTCATCCTCTGTCATCCCCTTCTCCTCCTGCCCCCAATCCCTCCCATCATCAGAGTCTTTTCCAATGAGTCAACTCTTCGCATGAGGTGGCCAAAGTACTGGAGCTTCAGCTTTAGCATCATTCGTTTCAAAGAAATCCCAGGGTTGATCTCCTTCAGAATGGACTGGTTGGATCTCCTTGCAGTCCAAGGGATCTTCAATTTCAGTTGAGCTATTTCAAACCCTGAAAGATGAAGCTGTGAAAGTGCTGCACTCAATATGCCAGCAAATTTGGAAAACTCACCAGTGGCCACAGGACTAGAAAAGGTCAGTTTTCTTTCCAGTCCCAAAGAAAGGCAGTGCTAAAGAATGTTCAAACTGCCATACAAATCCACTCATCTCACATGTTAGTGAAGTAATGCTCAAAATTCTCCAAGCCAGGATTCAGCAATACGTGAACCATGAAATTCCAAATGTTCAAGCTGGTTTTAGAAAAGGCAGAGGAACCAGAGATCAAATTGCCAACATCTGCTGGATCATGGAAAATGCAAGAGAGTTCCAGAAAAACATCTAGTTCTGCTTTATTGACTATGCCAAAGCCTTTGACTATATGGATCACAACAAACTGTGGAAAATTCTGAAAGAGATGGGAATACCAAACCACCTAACCTGCCTCTTGAGAAATCTGTATGCAGGTCAGCAAGCAACAGTTAGAACTGGACATGGAACAACAGACTGGTTCCAAATAGGAAAAGGAGTACATCAAGGCTGTATATGGTCACCCTGCTTATTTAACTTATATGCAGAGTTCATCATGAGAAACACTGGGTTGGATAAGCACTAGCTGGAATTAAGATTGCTGGGAGAAATATCAATAACCTCAGATATGCAGATGACACCACCCTTATGGCAGAAAACGAAGAGGAACTAAAGAGCCTCTTGATGAAAGTGAAAGAGGAGACTGAAAAAGTTGGCTTAAAGCTCAACATTCAGAAAACGAAGATCATGGCATCTGTTCCCATCATTTCATGGCAAATAGATTGGGAAACAGTGTCAGACTTTATTTTGGGGGGCTCTAAAATCACTGCAGATGGTGACTGCAGCCAAGAAATTAAAAGATGCTTACTCCTTGGAAGGAAATTTATGACCAACCTAGACAGCATATTAAAAAGCAGAGACAAATAAAATAAAATAAAATAAAAATAAAAAGCAGAGACATTACTTTGCCAACAAAGGTCCGTCTAGTCAAGGCTATGGTTTTTCCAATGGTCATGTATGGATGTGAGAGTTGGACTGTGAAGAAAGCTCAGCGCTGAAGAATTGATGCTTTTGAAATGTGGTGTTGGAGAAGACTTTTGAAAGTCACTTGTACTGCAAGGAGATAATTTAACCAGTCCATGCTAAAGGAGATCTGTCCTGAGTGTTCTCCTGAAACACTTCAATACTTTAGGCACCTGATTATGAAGAGCTGACTCATTTGAAAAGACCCTGATGCTGGGAAAGATTAAGGGCAGGAGAAGAAGGGGACAACAGAGGATGAGGTGTTTGGATGGCATCACTGACTCAATAAACACGAGTTTGGGTAAACTCCAGGAGTTGGTGATAGACAGGGAGGCCTGGTGTGCTGCAGTCCATGGGTTTGCAAAGAGTCAGACACGACTGAGCAACTGAACTGAACTGAACTGACACTTATATTTAAAGATGCTTTTGAAGTTGAAGAAATATATTAATCAGAACTACCTATATTTTGCTTTGGTGACAGATGCCACCAAAATCAAAATGGTATAATACAACAAAGTTTATTTCTCACTCAGATAAGGTCCACTATCCAGGCATCCTTGATGTTATTGCATTTCCTTCTCTTTTCAGGCTTCACCAGAATAAAGGTGAACATGGAAGCTATCACACTAGCTCGTAAGGAATTAAGGCCCATAGTAATTCTTATCATCCTCAGTCACAGATTATGGGAGAGACTAGTTACACCGTCCCACCTGGTGCAAATGATGTTTTTCTTAAATGCAAAAAAGTGAGAAGAACTGGTGATATCGGTGAACACGTATAATGTTAACCTCAAAACTCCATCATAGTAAAACAGATTTGTTTTAAAGCTGTTTTTCTCTGGACTTGGTTGACTAACATACCCCCAAATTAAGGTCCACCAGGAACCTCCGAATGAGACTCATTAAGAAAAATGGTCTTTGAAGATGTAATTAGTTAAGATGAGGTCATGCAGGATTAGAATGGGCCATGAATTCAATGACTGGTGCCCTTATAAGAAAGTCAGTTGAAGACACAGTGAGACAGCATTTGAAAACAGAGATTAGTGATGGCTGGAGTAGTGCACTCGCGAGCCAAGGAATGCCACGATTGCCAGCAACCACCAGAAACTAGACACGAGACAGATTCTTCCTCAGAGCTTCTAGAATAAAACAGTCTTGCTAACATCTTGATTTCAGACTTCTAGCCTCCAAAATCGTATGAGAATAAGCTTGTTATTTTAAGCCACCTCATTTGTAGCCATCTGCTATGCCAGCCCGAGGAAAAGAACGTACAGCCTCCAAAACGAAGAGGTAGGTAGACAGTTTCATCACTTCTCCTCTGTTTTGGACCTGCAGACACAGGCAGAGACACTGTCACACCAACTCACTGAGAGGTCTGACCTATTTTAACCACTTAGGTTACTCAACTTGAGGAAAGTCATAAAAAATATGACACTGAATTACTTAAACTCATGAGGACATTTAATCATCAACCAAATGATTTAATCATCAGCTCTCCTTCTGTTAATATTCTATTGTGTTTGCACTGGAACTCTGAAAATTCATGCAAAATTTGAAGTGTCCTGGGAAGCCAAGAAAAAAGAATAGCAGTAATGGTCTGTGCATTTTCTCAGACTTTTGCTAGTGATACTCATATACACTTCAGTGATGACGAGGTTAGGCATGTTGAGCCGGGGGTTACAACTACAGTTAAACACTTACAAGAATGTTGGAATTTCTGTTCCAAGGTCACTATTTAGCAATTTCACAAATAGCTAAATGAGATGTCAGAAGTTGGTTGCCATAAAAATCAAGTCAATGGGAAGATAGACATGAAATGCTTGAATTATTCCTTCTTTTAAAGATATATTAGACATATCTCTGTAATATCTATAGATGTTGTAGAGATAACATAAGATAACATCTCTCTTCCTATGAAGAGTATTTTATTCTTTACTAAAGTTGCAATCTTTCAGCCATAGATTAAATCACATAATTTTCAGAATGTTTTCAGAATATTTTACTTTTCTAGGAATACTTTTTCCCTTAATGTTTGCAATGAAGCAGAAAGAAACCACAAAACACTGCAATTTCTATTACATCAATTCATTGATATTAATATTTAGCTTCACTCTGCCAACAGCCACCTTTGAAGCATGCTTATTGTTCTTTGCTGTATCTTATTTCAACTCATTTATTTCAATGTTAGCATTTGAGTCTTTGCAGCATATCTAGTTATGTGGAAGAAAAATCACTGAAATGGTCTACTGCATTACTGAAATATAACCAGGCATTATTATCTCTGAAGTACTGCCATGACAGCCATTTGCATAGTAACTCGAAGGGTCTAATTCGCTTCAACAATGTCCTGTGATGGGCAAGGGCTGATGTATGAGCTCTGTATTGAGAATTACAATCAAATATATCATTTTAATGTACCCAAATGGATGCACGTATAATTCCAAAATCCATAATAACTAGTGTCATCATACCATGGTAGCTAGAATTTTCATGCTTATATTCCCACCAAGCCCACATCATTTCCCTAATAGTGCAGTTGGTTTTAACATTACAATGCCTAGACTGAAATAGACTGAAATTATTCTCTGTCATGATTGCTATTAAGTGAAACCAGAGCATTAAAATGAATAGCCATGAGAGAGAAAGTCCAACTTTCTAATGTCTTGTGGAATACAGTGCTTTTTGTTTTAAAATACAGAGACAAGAATCAACCTCAATTTTCTTTATATAATCCATGTAACTGAGTGACTCCTTTTCTCCAGTTTACACAAAAATCAACTGTTATTCCATTTTTTCCGATATTTCTCTCAAGTACATGTTGAATATTCTTTTTACCATTTAACAGAGCTTACATTTTTTTTTATAACTCCTGTATAAATATTTTCCAGGAAGCTTGTGTTTTCTTTAAAAAGATTTTCTTTCTACATTATGCACAAAATATATTGGGCTTACTCCATGAGCTTTTATCTAATTTTCATGTAACGAGTTTATATATAGTCTACTTGATTGTATCTGCCACTAAAACAGAAAAATCCTAAGGTGAAAAAAGAATAACCTCTGTGTCTCAGCATTGTAGAATTTTTTTTTAATCTCTTGATGCTAATGACAGTAATTGACATGATCATGTTAAAAAAATTTAACTTATCTGACTCTTAGTTTATAGTTTTATAGAATTAAATGACAGGCATAAATGCAAACATGTTTGAGTGACTTTTGTACACTTACTGAAGATAAACCATGGAGAAGGCACACATAGAACCTTCCCTCCTAGAGATTACAGTATAGGGAAAACTTTTAAAACAGAAAATTAAATCTCTTTTTGGAGCTAGCATGCCAAACTGCCCTATCTGTGTGGTTTGTAGGTTAACTGCAGATAACACTTAATAAAATGTTTATTTCTTCTGATTCCTTATGCAATCATGTCACTGAATTTTTCTTCAAACTGTTTTATCATGTCAACTAAGTGTTCTAATTAATTACTGCCTAACAGGAAATAAAATACATACTATACTGTTTCATTTCTAACCTATCTAAACTGCTTGATTTTTAGTTCTTCTAAGGAATTCATAGGCAAATAGACCACCTACTATTTAAATTATATCATAACTTCCAAATGTAATTAAGAGGAAATCAAGAACAAGAGTTTATTGTGCTCAGAACACAATCAGCAATGTTAACATTAATCAGTATTAAATATGATGTGAAATTATTAGCATCTACTACTTCATACTATGTGGTGAGCCTATGTACCGAATCTATTATGCTACTATTAGCAATGCAAAACCCTTTGGCATAGCCTTTTTGAAGCACTGAAATTCAAATCCAAATCATCAACCGTTAAACTTCATAGTGTTTACCTGCTCTTAATCTGCAGAAGGACAATTAAAAGCCATAAAATAGTGATATAAAATCTATAATAAAAAGAATTATTTCCTTCTGAGATTTGACTAGTTGACAATCTGTTTTCTTGTTACCATATATTTTAAATGAAGTAAGTGATATGTCTTGTACCAGTATTTAAAAACTGTCATTTGAATTCTTACCAAAAATAGCAATTCTGGCTAAACCTCAAAGACAAAAACATTTAGTAGGTTTGTTGAAACAGATACTTGTTTTAATTAAGGGTTCTTTTTGATAGATGATGAAATTCTGATATATCCTCATTAGAAATCTGCAATAAAGGAGTACACCATCTAAGAATGCCTTGAGGGTTTTTATGGAATATCAGACCTTCAAAAAATATTTTTGTGAATAATAAGAAATCCAATTTTAGCATTGGCTGAAGAGCAGAAAAGGAACTAGTAACGTTCTTAAGCACTGAAATTCAGGAATATGCTTTTTCCATCTCTGCACTAAGAAAAATTTAAAGCTAGAAAATGAAAGATAAAAAAATCTAAAAGTCTTAAAAATCAATTACTTGATTATTCAATTCTTGTTTGTCTGTAATATTAAACATATATATCACCTTTAAAATCATATGAATTCTAATTTCTGAAGTTATTGCCATAAATATTTTTAAGAAAGTCAGTATTTTTCCATTTGAATGGACAAATAGCACAGAGAAACACTGTGCCAACAAGGAATTTCACAGATATATAAGCTTCCAGGATGTGTGGACCATTGCAGACACCTTGGATAAATCTTGCCTCTTCCCATGACACAGAAAATGAGAAACTGATATAGTTGCTCACATCATCAGCCAGATAATTGAAGTTAGAGCCTGGGGACAAGAACCCAGAAATCATGAGCATTCATAGCAATCAACAGCCTTCTAGAATATCAGCAATCAAAAATGTTTCGAGTTTACACTTGTTATCCTTCTCTCAGGAAGTTAGTCTCATTACTTGTAAATAATGGAAATGAGGGAGAAAACATCCCTTTTACTAGGCATATTTATAACTCACAACGAGAGCACAGATGTTAAAAGTCTGCTATTAAGTGGGCTGCCATATCGTATTTTTGTCTTATAAACACAACTGAAGCATTTATGTGTGGAAATTAGAGCATGTCTATGAAGGCTGCCCAGGACACTCATTGCGCAAACTTAAATTTGTGTTTCAGTGCTAAATTTTACTGTTTTGGTTACAAAGATGATTCAAGTTACGTTGAATTGGATGAATTGAATCATTTAAATAAATGTAAACATGGATATCTTCCAATAATTAACAAAGACCATTATCTATTTTGCAAAAAAGGCGGGAGCACATTGTCACCTCTGAAACAAAGATTCTGGTAATATCTATACAGCACCCAACTAAATTAAGATAAATAAATAAAAACAAACTTTAAAATAGCCAAATAAGTAAAATCCTCGACATACCAAAAGCAAATAGAGTATTTCGTAAGCACATAGCCATTAGAATAAAGAACTAACTCAGCTAGTAACTGAATTTCTGACATGAATAGAAAGGGGCATCATGATATATAAACATATTTAAACTATTATTAAAAAATATCAGCTCTCTCAAGTCCAGCCCACCAAGTTTAGCATGTCCTTCAGTCTGACCAGTCCTAACCCATTTTTAAAAACCTGACTATCCCAACTCAAAAGTACAAGATAACCATTCACAAGCATAGCCATGTCAGCCTCTCTGGAATTTTCCCTCTCCTGCTTCTCCTTTTGCCTCATTTTCATTACCCCCAGTTTTTCAATTGCTCCAAGATTCACTCTGACTCCTGATTTATCTCTTGACAATACAAATTGGTCAAAAGAACTAAGTTTAAGGTCAGATATCTCTCAAGGACAATCTTGACTATCTCCTCATTATCTCACACCACAACTGCACACAAGGTCTGCCCATCAGTCCTATGAAACTAACTTCCTGGAACTCCTCCTCAATGTGAGAAAGGAATAGAAAGAGAGAAAAGAAAGAAAGAGTACTATTTCTGCAGAATAAGTTCACCCCAGGAGTACCACTACTCTGGAAACAAAGACCAACAATGTAGCACCTGTCCATTACGTGGGGCTGGTCCGTATCAACCCATGAGGTACAAACAAGCTTTTATCTTTCCTTTTCACATTCTGTCTAGAGATTGACTCAAAACGCACACAGCATGAATTAATTGACCAGGAGTAGCATCTAGGCAATTACCATTTCTCTTGTGAGGAATAACAAGCAGAAGAGACATTAGCCTGTTACTTTCAAAGGGAAAATGGACAACTGTCATAAATGCAGAAAGGTAATATAAACAAATGCCCATAAGTCTGTTTCATACTGATTTATATGTTATGGAATTGTGACCTTCAAAAATTAATGGGCAGTGTTATACCAGCTCTTAAATCACCTAGATTATGTTTTATACTTGTGATTCATTTACTTCAAAACACTTATGCATGCACTAATACATACATTTTGCAATAACTAATGTCATAAAAATTTTAAAGATCTTATTATAACCTTTTCATTTATTTACAGTATTTAACCATGAAAATTAAAATGTAAAAGAAACTATTCTTTTGGCTATATGGTATAATTAATTATCTAGATACACTCATTCCTATAGGTTCTAAATTGCTGTTGTTCAGTCACTAAGTCATGTCTGACTCTTTGTGACCCCATGGACTGTAGCCTACCAGGCTCCTTTGTCCATGGGGATTCTCCAGGCAAGAATGCTAGAGTGGGTTGTCATGCCCTCCATCAGGGGATCTTCCGAACCCAGGGATCAAACCCCTATCTACTGCATTGCAAGTAGATTCTTTACTGTCTGAACCATCAGGGAAGTGCCACACTCATTCATATAGGTTCTGAATTGGTAAAGTAACATTATAACATGAGTCTCCAAATGTTTGAAAACACATATGACTGGATCACGCAAGGGAACACTGATACAGGGGGAGAAAACATCAACTCTATTGTTGTATCTACCACATTAAAAGTATATGAACTTGGTCAAATCTCCTAAATTCTCTGGGACTCAGATTTCTTAATTATAAAAATGAGATAGCACCTCAAGCTTAGATTCACAGGACTGTTGTAAGATTCCAATGTAAACATTTAAATGAAGATATTTATAAAACATGAAAAGATAATATAATTACTGGTTTTTATGGCTCATCTTTAGTTTTCAATTTTTATTTGAATAATTATATTTATTCAAATGAGCAATTCCACCCCTCTCTTATTCTTTTGTGTTTCATATCTTGACCCCTTGCTAATGCACAAATCAGTAATCGCTATCTTTGTTCCCATTTTTCTACTGAGACTTTCCAGCAATCCATATCTAACAATTCCTTCTTGGCAGAGATTAAACCCAAAGCATTTTAAATGTTGCTATTCTTTCTATTCCTCATCATCCTATTCAAGTAATCACAAGAATACTCTCAAAAATATCATCTAAAAATTCCATTTTCAATGAATCCCTTTAAGTAATCACATATTTTGAAAAAGTCAAAAAAGTATTTAGAGTCTTGGAAACATTCTTTCACACTTCCCTTGGTTGCATTCCATTTCAGCAATATTATTAACCTCTAAATCATTAGGGAAATAAAAGAGCTGGGAATCATTTAAATGGTAGAACTCAAAGAAAGGACCATGGAAAAAATGTAAATTGGTTTATAGTCCAAAAATAATTATTGTTTGCATTAATGGAGCTCTCCTAAACTTTGAATTAGCAAATATAAACTCAGTGAAGACACACAGACTTAACATCTTTGTTTCATGTTTAGTAGAGCCATGAAAATTAAAATTGATTGCAGGAAGTGGAAATGGATTTTTTATCAGACCAGAAATAAGAAGCTCCCATGAGAATCTCAGAAAACAGAATGTTAACACTAAGAAAAATTAAATTACTAAAACCAATTCCAAAGCATATTTGTGGATGTGACTATGAGACATAATCATAGACCTGTGGTATTTCTAAATATAAAATTATGTGGTGAACTAATATGAATGATTTTGGATGAACATCTACATCTCTGCCTATCCAGGCCAATTTATTTATAAGATAGAAAAAATAGCCAATAATCATCACATTGCCTCATGGACATAATATTGACCAGACTGACTATTTAATATGCAAGCTAGTATTAAGGAAGATTGTCAAATCTGCAGTAATTACCAATTTAAAAAAGTAATAAAAATGGAATTTCTAATGACATATAAGCATGATGATACTCAAGATGGTGGAATAGCTTGTGATACCTCATTTTCTTAAAAAAAAAAACAAAAAGATTTATTTCAACTTTTCCCCAGTAGTATATCTAATTGAAACAAAGTTCCTTAAAATGTTTTTTTAATTGGAAAGAAAAGGTTTTTATCAACTTAGAATAATAAAACCTAGAATAAGACCCTGCTGGGAAAGGGGAGAGGAGAGGGTGGGAGGTATGGAGAGAGTAACGTGAAAACATATATTCAGTTCAGTTCAGTCACTCAGTCTTTCTCTTTATGACCCCATGGACTGCAGCACACCAGGCTTCCCTGTCCATCACCAACTCCAGGAGCTTGCTCAAACTCATGTTCATTGAGTTGGTGATGCCATCCAACAATCTCACCCTCTGTCATCCCAGTCCCCTCCCGCCTTCAATCTTTCCCAGCATTAGGGTCTTTTCCAATGGGTCACTTCTTCACATCAGGTGACCAAAGTGTTGCAGTTTCAACTTCAGCATCTGTGCTTCCAATGAATGTTCAGGACTGATTTCCTTCAGGATTGAATGGTTTGATCTCTTGCAGTCCACGGGACTCTCAAGAGTCTTCTTCAACACCATAGTTCAAAGGCATCGTTCTTCGACTCTCAGCCTTCTCTAGGATCCAAATCTCATATCCATACATGACTACTGGAGAAACAATAGCTTTGACTAGATAGACCTTTGTCAGAAAACTGTTTCAGCTTTTTAATATGCTATATAGGTTGGTCATAGCTTTTCTTCTAAGGAGCACGTGTCTTTTCATTACATGGCTGCCGTCACCATCTGCAGTGATTTTGGAGCCCCCAAAAATAAAGTCTCTCACGGTTTCCATTGTTTCCCAATCTATTTGTCATGAAGTGATGGGATTGGATGCCAAGACTTTAGTTTTCCAAATGCTGAGTTTTAAGCCAACTTTTTCACTCTCCTCTTTCACTTTCATCAAGAGGCTCTTTTGTTCTCTTTGCTTTCTGCCATAAGGGTGGTGTCATCTGCATATCTGAGGTTATTGATATTTCTCACTGCAATCTTGATTCCAGCTTATGCATCATCAAGCCTGGTATTTCTCATAATGTCCTCTGCATATAAGTTAAATAAGCAAGGTGACAATAAACAGCGTTGACATACTCCTTCCAGATTTGGAACCAGTCTGCTGTTCCATGTCCAGTTTTAACTGTTATTTCTTGACCGCATACAGATTTCTCATGAGGCAGGTCATGCAGTCTGGTATTCCCATCTCTTTCAGAATTTTCCACAGTTTGTTGGGATCCACATAGTCAAAGGGTTTGGCAGAGTCAATAAAGCAAAGGTAGGTGTTTTTCTGGAACTCTCTTGCTTTTTTGATGATCCAACAGATGTTGGCAGCTTGATCTCTGGTTCCTCTGCCTTTTCTAAATCCAGATTGAATATCGGGAAGTTAATGTACTGTTGAAGCCTGGCTTGGAGAATTTTGAACATTACTTTGCTAGCGTGTGAGATAAGTGGAATTGTGTGGTAGTTTGAGCAATATTTGGCATTGCCTTTTGGGGGATTGGAATGAAAACTGACCTTTTCCAGTCCTGCAGCCACTGCTGAGTTTTCCAAATTTGCTGGCATATTGAGTGCAGCACTTTCACAGCATCATCTTTTAGGATTTGAAATAGCTCACCTGAAATTCCATTACCTCCACTAGCTTTGTTCGTAGTGATGCTTCCTAAGGCCCACTTGACTTCACATTCTAGGGTGTCTGGCTCTAGGTGAGTACCATACCATTGTGCTTATCTGGGTCATGAAGATCTTTTTTGCATAGTTCTTCTGTGTATTCTTGCTACCTCTTCTTAATATCTTCTGCTTTTGTTAGGTCCATAATATTTCTGTCCTTTATTGTGCCCATCTTTGCATGAAATGTTCCCTTGGTATCTCTAATTTTCTTGAAGAGATCCCTAGTCTTTTCCATTCTATTGTTTTCCTCTATTTCTTTGCAGTAATCACTGAGGAAGGTTTTCTTATCTCTCCTTGCTATTCTTTGGAACTCTGCATTCAAATAGGCATATCTTTCCCTTTTCCTTCACCTTTAGCTTCTCTTCTTTTCACAGCTATTGCAAGGCCTCCTAAGACAACCATTTTACTTTTTTGCATTGCTTTTCTTGGGAAAGGTCTTGATCACTGCCTACTTTATAATGTCATGAAGCTCTGTCCATAGTTCATCAGGCACTCTGTCTATCAGATATAACCTCTTAAATCTATTTGTCACTTCCACTGTATAATTATAAGGGATTTTAAATAGGTCATACCTGAATGGTCTAGTGGTTTTCCCTACTTTTTTCAATGTAAGTCTGAATTTGCAATAAGGATTTCATGAGACATTACTTTGCTGACTAAGGTCTGTCTAGTCAAGGCTATGGTTTTTCCTGTGGTCAGGTATGGATGTGAGAGTTGGACTGTGAAGAAGGCTGAGTGCTGAAGAATTGATGCGTTTGAACTGTGGTGTTGGAGAAGACTCTTGAGAGTCCCTTGGACTGCAAGGAGATCCAACCAGTCCATCCTGAAGGAGATCAGCCCTGGGACTTCTTTGGAAAGAATGATACTAAAGCTGAAACTCCAGGACTTTGGCCACCTCATGCGAAGAGTTGACTCATTGGAAAAGACTCTGATGCTGGGAGGGATTGGGGGCAGGAGGAGAAGGGGACGACAGAGGATGAGATGGCTGGATAGCATCACTGACTCGATGGACATGAGTCTGAATGAACTCTGGGAGTTGGTGAGGGACAGGGAGGCCTGGCGTGCTGTGATTCATGGGGTCGCAAAGAATCTGACACAACTGAGTGACTGAACTGAATTAATCAGTTCAGTTCATGATTATAACGTTTCATATGTAAGCATATATTACCATATGTAAAACAGATAGCCAATGAGAATTTTCTGTATGACTTAGGGAGCTCAAATCTGAGATTGATAAGAATCTAGAGAGGTGGGATGGAGAGGGAAGTGCTAGTTATGTTCAAATTGGAGAGGACATGGGTAAACCTGTAGCTAATTCATGTTAATGTTTGCTAGAGACCAATGCAATACTGTAAAGCAATTATCCTTCAATTAAAGATAAATAAAATTTTATAAAAGAACATTAGAATTATTTGGCACATCCATTCATTTTACGGGTGATAAATAAAAATTTGACCCACACTGATTTAATGACCATCACACCCAACATAAAGTCAGATATAAGAAACATGTCACTTCCTGAGTCCAGTGCTGTCTCCTTTATAATGTTTCTCTTTTTGTTTTATTGTTTAAAGTAATGACATTTAATTACACAATTAATGAAAAATTCTACAGACTAATTAGTAGTTCCATTTCTTCATCTGAAATACACATTCTTGTTTCTAAATTGTTTAACCTATTTTCACAAGAATTCTGCTTCATTTTTTCTTTATACCTCAGGATAAAAATTGTAAAGAGCCCATTGAAATATTTTCTTTCTCAGAATTCTTTGACCTTCTAATTTGACTTTCTACCAGTACCATGTTTTCAATAAATTTCCATTATTTCAGTAGCAAATTCTACAATAAATGACTGTAAAAAATGAATTAAATATCTTTAAGACAATTTGTCTTTAATATGCAGAACTAGAATATAAGTTTAAAATGGTGTCACATTCTAATGCCCTTTAGAGCAGTCATTTCATGTTACCAGTTCAACCTTTTTTTTTCCTAATATGCATGACAGATATGGTAGACATATCTCTACTGATACAATGCAAGAATATCCAAAATTCACGAAGTTGTAGACTTATTCTTTTCACATCAACTTAAGGAAGCACATAAGATATAAGTGAGTGAGTGTGATATTGATAAATATCAATTTTAAATTCCTTTTCATTTATTGAAGAAAAATCATTACTATATCCATAGCTAAGTACCTTTAGTTACAAAAAAAAAATTTCAACATACTACACAATTATGAATTCCCAGGATATTTTGGTATGTATACAGATAATTATCATCTAGAATTATAGTAATTTGAATGGAGAAATAGAAAAGATGACAATAAAATTAGGTTATGGTTGAACACTTAAGTATTTACTTTGTTGTTTTTGATTCACTGAGTTGTGTCCAACTCTTTGTGACTCCATGAATCTTAGCCTGCCAGGCTCCTCTGTCCATGGAATTTCCCAGGCAAGAATACTGGTGTGGGTTGCCATTCCCTTCTCCAGGGGACCTTCCCAACTCAGGGATTGAACCTGGACCTCCTGCTTGGTATGAGAATTCTTTATCACTGAGCCACCTGAGTTAACTAGTAAGTAACAAAAGAGAAAGTCTTGCACTTGGCCATGATGGAGCAACTGGTACCCAAATTCCCCGCACACTGTAAACAATCTTTCAAGTGGAAAATCTGTATGATGAAACCATTTTGAGGCATTGTAAATAGACCAGTGCAGAACTGTGACCATATGAGTAAGGAAACACAGGAGATGAGCCCTATGTGTGATCCAGGTTTTGTCCAGGGAAACTTAACGGACCATATTGTTGAAAGAGAGACTCTAAGCAGAGTATGACAGTCTAGCAAGGATGAAAAGGCAAAGACAGAATAAGTTCAGGGCAAGAATTCACAAAGTCTAGTAGAGAGTGTCTGTTACAAGGCTATTAACTGAATAGAGATATTAGATGTCATACCCTATTGGGAGATAGTCTCACTCTAGGCAAGCAAAAATACAGAAATCTCACAAAGTACTTCACATATTAAATTGAGAACTCTAGAAGACTATGTTTTAGAAGAAAGGCTCAAAATCAGTGTAAGCAGCACACACTAGGACAAAGTACAAAATCGAAGTAGATCAGTTCTCATAAATAACCCAGAATGTATCTGGATCAAAAATCTTTTTCATATTTAGTCAACAAGGAAATGTAAATTAAAGCCCTGGGTAAAAATACCTCTTCTCTCACTAGAAGAGTCAAATTTAAAATGACTAACAAAATCAAATGCTGGAAAGGATGTAGGACAACTAAAATTCTCATGCATTGCCAGCAGGAATATGAAATGGAAAAACTGCTTTGGAAAACCACTTGGCATTTTCTATAAAGTAAACATGCATCTACCCTATGACTCTGCAACCCCACTCCTATGTATGTAACAGAGAAATCATAAATATCAGAGTAGAAATAAAGGAGTCAATAGTAAAAGTTAATCAAAGTAAAAGCTGGTTCTTTGAGGAGATAAAATTGACAAATGATTAGCCAGACTCATGAAGAAAAAAGGGCAAAAAAGATTTAAATCAACAAAATTAGGAATGAAAAAGGAGAGCAACAACAGACAACACAGAAATACAAAAGGATCATAAGACACTATTACAAGCAACTAACCCTTGTACTGCAAGGAGATCCAACTAGTCCATTCTGAAGGAGATCAGCCCTGGGATTTCTTTGGAGGGAATGATGCTGAAACTGAAACTCCAGTACTTTGGCCACCTCATGCGAAGAGTTGACTCACTGGAAAAGACTCTGATGCTGGGAGGGATTGGGGGCAGGAGGAGAAGGGGACGACAAAGGATGAGATGTCTGGATGGTATCAATGACTCGATGGACATGAGTCTGAGTGAACTCCGGGAGATGGTGATGGACAGGGAGGCCTGCCGTGCTGCAATTCATGGGGTCGCAAAGAGTCAGACACGACTAAGTGACTGAACTGAACTGAACTGATATGCTAATAAAATGGAAAATTCGGAGAAAATGGACAGATTCTTAGAAAAATTCAACCTTCCAAGACTCAACCAGGAAGAAATAGAAATTAAAAACAAGCCAGTTACAAACACTGAAATCAAAACTGTGATAAAAATCTCCCAAGAAACAAAAGCCCAATACCAGACAGCTTCACAAGGGAATTCTATCAACATTTAGAGACGCGCTAATGCCTATCCTTCTGAAACTCTTTCCAAAAATAGTAGAGGAAGGAACGCTTCCAAACTCATTCTATGAAGCCACCATCACCCTGATACCAAAACCAAAGATATCACAAATAAAGAAAATTTCAGGCCACTATCACTGATGAACGTAGATACAAAAACTTTCAAAAAAATTTTAGCAAACAGAATTCAACGACATATTAAAAAGATCATACACAGGGATCAAGCCGGGTTTATCCAAGCGATGCAAGGCTTTTTCAATAGATGCAAATCAATCAATGTGATACACCATATTAACAAATTGAAAGAGAAAAACCATATTATAATCACAAAGATGCAGAAAAAAGCTTCCAACAAAATTTAGTACCCATTTATGATAAAAACTCTTCAAAACAAATGGGCACAGAAGAACCTACCTTAACATAATAAAGGCCATATACAACAAATCCATTGCCAACATTGTTCTCAATGGTGAAAAACTGAAAGCATTCTCCCTAAGATCAGCAACAAGACAAGGGTGCCCACACTTACCACTATTATTGAATATAGTTTTGGAAGTCCTCACTACAGCAGTCAGAGAAGAAAAAGAAATAAAGGGAATCCAGATTGGAAAGGAAGAAGGAAAACTCTCACGATTTGCAGATGACGTGATACTGTACATAGAAAACCCTAAAGATACTATCACAATATTATAAACAGCTAATCAGGGTAAAGATTTAGTAAAGTCATAGGATACAAAATCAATACAAACAACGAGAAATCAGAAAGAGAAATTAAGGGACAAATCTCATTTACCATTGAAACAAAAAGAATAAAATACCCAGGAATAAACCTACCTGATGGGACAAAAGAGCTGAATACAGAAAAATACAAGACACAGATGAAAGAAATCAAAGAACACATAAGCAGATAGAGGAATATTCCGTGCTTCTGGGTCGGAAGAATCAATATTGTGAAAATGATTATATTACCAAATGAAATCTACAGATTCAATGCAACTCCTATCAAATTACCAATGGCATTTTTCACAGAACTAGAACAGAAAATTTCACAATTCATATGGAAACACAAAGACCCCAAATAACCAAAGCAGTTGTGAGAAAGAATGGAGCTGGATAAATCAACTTACCTGATTTCAGACTACAAAGCTACTGTCATCCAGAAAGTATGGGACTGTCACAAAAACATAAATATAGACCAGTGGAACAAGTAGGAAGCCACACACACACCTATGGGCACCTTATCTTTAACAAAGGAGGCAAGAATATACAATGGGGAAATGATAATCTCTTCAATAAGTTGTGCTGGAAGATCTGGACAGCTACATGTAAGAGAATGAGATTAGAACACTTCCTAACACCACACACAAAGATAAACTCAAAATGGATTAATGACCTAAATATAAGAAAAGAAACTATAAAACTCTTAGAAGAAAACATAGGCACTATATGACATAAATCATAGCAAGATCCTTTGTGACTTGCCTCCTAGAATAATGGAAATAAAAGCAAAAATAAACAAGTGGGATCAAGTTAAATTTAAAAGCTTTTGCACAGCAAAGGAAACTATAAGCAAGGTGAAAAGACAACACTCAGAATGGGAAAAAATAATAGCAAATGAAACAACTGACAAAGAATTAATTTCCAAAATGTACAAGCAGCTCATACAACTCAATACCAGAAAAACAACCCAATAAAAAAGTGGGAAAAATACTTAAACAGACATTTCTCCAAAGAAGACATACAGATGGCTAAAAAACACATGAAAAGAAGATCAACATCACTCATATTAGAGAACTGAAAATCAAAACTATAAGATATCACCTTACACCAGTCAGAATGGCCATCATCAAAAAAAATCCACAAACAACAAATGCTGGAAAGGGCAAGGAGAAAAGGAAACCCTCTTGCACAGATGGTGTGGATGTAAACCAATGTAGCCACTATGAAAGATGCTATGGAGATTCCTTAACAAACTAGGAATAAAACTGCCAAATGACCCAGCAATAGCACTTCAATATCACTTCAAGTTCGAAACCAAAATTCAAAAAGATACATGTACCCCAATGTTCACTGCAGCACTATTCACAATAGCTGGGACATGGAAGCAACCTAGATGTCCATCATGAGATGAATGGATAAAGAAGCTGTGGTACATATATACAACGGAATACTACTCAGTCATTCCAAGGACCACATTCGAGTCCGTTGTGATGATGTGGATTAATCTCAAGCCTATTATACAGTGAACTAAGTCAGAAAAAGTTAAAGTATGGTATATTAACTCATATAGGAGGAATCTAGAAAGATGGTACTGAAGAATCTGTTTGCAAAGCAGCAATGGAGATGCAGACATAGAGAACAGACTTATGGACACAGGCTGGGGAGGGTGGAGGAAGGAGAGGGTGAAATGAATAGATAGAGTAGCATGGAAGCATATACACTACCATATGTAAAACAGATAGCCAGTGGTAATTTCCTGTATGACCTAGGGGCTCTGTAACAACCTAGAGGGATAGAAAAGGGTGGGAGGTGGGAGGGAGGTTCAGGAGTGACTGGACATATGTACATCTATGGCTAATTCATGTAGATGTATGGCAGAAATGAAACCAATATTGCAAAGCACTTATCCCTCAATTAAAGTAAATAATTTAAAAAGGAAAAAAGAAAAAGAAGACAAATGAAAACATGTGTCCCCAAAAGTCTTCTATTATGCAAGTGAAACAAGTCAGATAGAGAAAGACAAATATCACATAATTTCACTCATTTGTGGAATATTTTAAAAAATTAATAAATAAGGACCTATTGTATAGCATAGGGAACTCTGCTCAATATTCTGTAATGGCCTATCTGGGAAAATAATCTAAAAAGAGTGGACATGTGTATAAATGATTCACTTTGCTGCATAGTAGAAACTAACACAACATTGTAAGTCAACTAGAGTCCAGTAGAAATTATTCAAAGGGGAAAAAAAGGGAAGATTTAAATTACCCAGTGATAAAAAATTTAAAAAGTAAAAATATAAAATGCATTCCAAAAAAATACAATAGCTGGGACATGGAAGCAACAAAATAAACAAAAAACATGGAAAACAAACAAAAAGCAAAAATGCACAGAATGAGAAGACAATAGTGGTTACCACAGGGGAAGGAGTGAAGACAAGCGAAGGAGAGAAAAATGGGTAAAGGAAATCAACTGCACGATGAGAAATAGAAAATAAATTTTTAGCGGTGGGCACATTGCAGAATATACAGAAGAAAATGCAATACTTTACACATGAAACTCAACATAATAAACTGTTACCTTCATTAAAGATAAATATTTTTTAATTGAAAAATTAATATAATTAGATACTACAGTAAGGGTATGTGTGGAAAATAGGTATAAACAAAATAAAATGGTACATTTGTTAATAATTGTTTTTCAAAATAAAAATGTAAAAAAAAGAGAACTACTGACGCATGAAACGACACAATCTTAAAACCTTACACGGAGAAAAAGAAACTAGAAATAAATGAGTACAAACTGTATGATTCCATATTTATGAAGTTCAAAAATAGACAGAATTAGTTTGATACAGAAATCATTACTTTTCTCATCCATGGTTACAGGACTTGTTTGGGAAGTAAACACAAGGGCACTTTCTGAGATAGTGGAGATATCCTATATCTTGATGCAATATTCATGATTTAGTCATTTATTACAACTCACCAATATGCACATGTAAGATCTACTCATCACAATGTATGTTCTTTTTGCCTCAATTTTAGTAGGGAGAATTTAAGAGGATTATAGAGGAAATTCTCATTAGTCCAAAAGGTCCAAAAGAAACCTAATTAGTTTTTTAAGTATGTTTCTGTTTCACTACTAGACCTAAATAGATTGAAAGAAATTAATAGGATACAAGTTAATTTAGATGGAGAATGACTTCCTTAAGGAAAATATTGAGATCTTGTAAAACAGATTATACATATAGGAGAGGAAAAATAACACCTTGAGTCCAGAAGAAAAAGAGGAATACAGTCAATCCTTTTTTATAAAGGAGGAAAACAAGGAAATGAAACACTAGAGGTGTATTGCATTGGATAGACATATAGGAGAAAGAAATGCCCACAATGTAAAAATTCAAAAGCTGAAGTGAGATGATCATGAAGGTAAAAAGCAAACTTAGAGTTCTTGCTCAGGTCTTGTTGTGTAGTTTACGAAAACATCAATAGTAGCTTTGGCTCAGAAATCTACTGAAGATGATTCACCAATTGAAAGGTAAAATAGAGCAATGAAGGAAAAGCCTGTTTTAAGGAAAGAAGCTTATATACATAAACAATTATACAGCAAGAGGTAGTAATGATAGCGATTCAGTTCAGTCACTCAGCCGTGCCCATGAACTGCAGCACGCCAGGCTTTCCTGTCCATCACCAACTCCCAGAGTTTACCCAAATTCATGTCCATTGAGTCAGTGATGCCATCCAACCATCTCATCCTCTGTTGTCCCCTTCTCCTCCTGCCTTCCATCTTTCCTAGCATCAGGGTCTTTACAAATGAGTCAGTTCTTCACATCAGGTAGCCATAGTATTGGAGTTTCAGCTTCAACATCAGTCCTTCCAATGAACACCCAGGACTGATCTCCTTTAGGATGGACTGGTTGGATCTCCTTGCAGTCCAGAGACTCTCAAGAGTCTTCTCCAACACCACAGTTCAAAAGCATCAATTCTTCATTGCTCAGCTTTCTTTATAGTCCAGCTCTCACATCCGTACATGACCACTGGAAAAACCATAATCTAGATGAGGTGGACCTTTGTTGGCAAAGTAATGTCTCTACTTTTTAATATGCTGTCTAGTTTGGATAATAGGCATTATCGCATGACAAAGGCAGACTGCACAGGCTAGCTAGTCACTAGACAGAGTCCACATCTGTTGGCTACTTTGGGGTATCAATAATACAAATAATACAAAGTTCAAAGAGGCAATGAGAACAAAACATTCTTAAAATGCTATTTAGGAAAGAAAGACCTTCAATAAGACCTAGTGGACTAGAGGCTTGCATTGTTACAATTACATAAAAGTCTCAAATGCCCCTGAGAGAAGAGGTAATTTTTACCTTACATGTGGTAAATGGACAGTGTCTGAATTCTCCAGACACTTGGTGAACCTGAAACCGAGAAGCTATTCTCCACTTTCTTTCCCTTGTGTGTGTGTGCACACTCAGTCACTCTGTCATGTTCTACTCTTTGCGACCTCATGGACTATAGCTGGTCAGGCTCCTCCGTCCATGGAATTTTCCAGGCAAGAATACTGGAGTGGGTTGTCATTTCCTATTTCAGGAGAACTTGCTGACCTGGGGATCAAACCCACTCCCTTGGACACAATTAAATTCCCAAGATTTGAGGTCAATAGAAGTGAATCAGTTCTGTCTTGCTTTCTTCGCACAGACAACTGGTGAGATTGGTCTCATGGCCCATACTAATTCTAAGAGCAGTTATATAATTCTTCCAGGAGTCCCAACAGTCAGGACACAGAATTAATTGTAGCCAATGGAACATTTTTGCAATGCCTAGCAACATAAAATGTGGAAAGTATCTGTGGTAAATAGATTAATATCTAAAGTCAGAGGGCCTAGGTTAGCATCCTGGCTCCATCATTTAACAATCATGCAACTTTGGGACAAATTGCTGAATTCCCACATGTCTCCATTTCTGTTCTTTAAAACACAGATAATAATACCTATTATGTACAGTTGTCAAAAGAATTCAAAGAAATGATACCTTCAGGCATTTACCATGGATCCAGGCCGATACGAAGCATCTAACAAATGTTGGATACAACAACTTAACTGTCCTCTGGCTGCGATAGTCTCTACCCCCAGAGTTGAGATGGATGATAAGTATTGTGTTACCTTGTTCTGAGCTTTCAACCTTGACTTCACTTCTCAAAGTGAGAAACATTAACCCATTTTTTAATTCAATATAGGAAGATCCTTCTGATTTACTTCTATGACTTTGAATAAAACTCAGCTAATAAAATGGAATGACTTGAGAGACAGATTTTTCTCAAATTCAATTTAAATCCATTTTATTAGAAAAAATAATAGCAGCCAACATTTGTGTAGCTGCCAATTGCTATGCATTTGACGTGAATTATCGCATTCAATCTTCACAAATAAAGAAAACAAACTCTCTCAGTAACTGCATTTTATATATGAGGACATCTTTTGCTGAAAGGGATTACAAAACAAATCTCTAGGGCACAGATTAGCAAGTAGCTGAGCAGAGTATAAACTGAATCCCTCTGACTCCATGTAAACTTGAGTAAACCACTTTAACTGGTCTATGCCTCGAGTCTTTCCATCTGCAAAACAGGAATAATTATAATCCCTTCATCATAGACTTTTTCTCAAGGAGTGAGTTAGTATATGCAAACTATTAGTATAGTCCCTGGCACTGTGTTATAATTGTGATAATTTTGCCAAGTTGAGAGCATCTTTGATTAAAAGTTTCCACAGATCCTTATTTCTGCTAAAGAATTAGCCTGCCAGAAATGGTAACAATGATGTGGGAAGATCCCCATCTTATCTAACTTTATTAATGGTCACACTACAAGTTAGCAAAATAGAGTTTACATTCATCATAAGCCAACTGCTGTGGAGAACGAAAATCAGAACTCACTTGTCAGTGTGTGTAAGAGTCCTCAAAAACCTGGTAGTGGCTAGGAAAGATGGGAGAATAGGTGTATTTTCAACAGACTGGAATTTGAACCTAAGAAATTTAGGTTTAAGAGTGATGTGGCTTGAGGACATCTGGGTCATCAATATTTTACAACAATTTAATCAGTCTTACTAATGAAGAATCCATCCAGCTACTGTATATAAGCTTATTGCCAGAGTATGCCAGTCATCCAAGATGAAGAATTAAAAAACACAGCCCCAAATAACAGCAGAACATAACTCAACTTGGTATATGTAGCCCAAAAAGCCAGCAGCATTGCTTAACAGGATTATGTTTAACCTAAAAGGACACCACTAGAGATAATGTAAAACATCGAATGGCCTGAAGTGGCAGTGAAATTATTCAATTCCTGGACTGGAGGAGCTCTTAATCAGGGCCCCTTGAATGCTGAAGTAATTTAATAAGTTTAAATTATTTCACTTGTATAGATCCAGATTTGTGTTACAGATGTTATCCCACCCAAATCTCCTGTACAGGTTCACCAAACATGCCTAAGCAATCTGTGGAAATTTAAAATGAAATAAATTCCAAAGCTTGAATCTGAAAAGAGAAATATGTCAGATAGAAAGGCTTACCAAAGTAAAAGCCTGTGAGTGTGCTGATTTTAGACAAAATAAAAACATTACTAATTTCAAATATTATTGAATTTTGTACCATTTTAATGGATTATAACATTTTAAGATAAAGGTATTAAGTATATATATTTGAGACACAATTATAAAAAATTATACATTCAAAATTAGTAAATTCAACTGGATCCAATAGAGATGCACACACAATAAGAAATATACAAAGTATCAATGAAAATGCAACAAGTCAGTCCTCCTGCAAAAGAGAGAACAGGTGGTTTTTAGGGGGCCAGAAATTCTGCACAAGCAATCTCTGCACTTAAGCTGTAGAACAACAATTCACATCTATATTACAGAACTGAAATAGGATTTTCAATGTCTATCACCATATATAAAGGAACTAATCTCACTTCCAAAATAGAGAACACTGAACAGGATAGCAATTAGTTGATTAATTATCAGCATTATCAATGAATGCTCTTACAAAGTATGAAATGCACTGAGAAATTGCCCATATTTTCTCACTTTCACAAGGGCATTTGCTAAGTGCCTATTAAATGAATGTAACTAATCATGGTATAAGTGTATAAATTGTACATAATGTATCAAAATTTAAAGCACCATTCCATTCAACTGGTAACATCCAGCAGGTAGTCTGAAGAACATTTTAGAACAATGAATCTACTAAGCAACCTCTATCAGCAGCTAAATAACTTTCAGCAAGAATCTTAATTATGTACAGGTGCAAATGACTTTACCCATAATAAAGTTAAATGGCCACAGCTAAGGTATTTTAAATATGTGTACTTTTGGAGCTGAATATAGAAGGAAAGAAAAGCACCCTTTATAGAACCAAGTCTCTGAGATAAAATAACTTACTCCACATCATTAATGACCATAATAGCTAGAGTTTCAACCTAGTTCAGTGGACACCAAGGTCCACACTTTGTCTACCTCCTCACTATATTTTTCTATTGTACACAACCCATTCCATCTACTTTGAAACATGCCTCCTCTTTAATCTTGACTCACTTCTACCTCTGGCTGACCTGTTCAAACCTTCTACACTCTAGTTACTCCCAGTAACTATTTTTTAAAAGTACAGCTGTGGGGCTTCCAGATTCATCATGGTATAATACAAAAATATATACCCCTCTTTCCTCTCAAAAAATCACCAGTAAATCAGACCTAAGACAGAAATCCACCTTTGAAAAAAATCCTAGATGCCATCTGTGGTCACAAACAAGAAAATATGAAGAAGATGGGATGAATATGGGAAAGAGGTAATATTACTAGGCATAAAGGATGAACAGCAAGCGCAGATCCCTCAAGTGGATATTTCAGTGGGTTCAACTTTACAGGTTTCCATGTTTCCTGATCTATAAGATGAGAATAGCAACAGCACAAAACACTGCATTGTAGTAAGAATGAAATGAGAAAGAAATGTGGTATGGCGTATAGAAATAGAAAATCTCACTGAAGAAATGCACTGAATACAGCAAGGCAGATGGAAGCACAGACCTGAAGTAAGGCTACCGGTATAGATTTGGGAGCCGAAACACCACTGGGAGGGTTGAAGCTGTGTGCATGAAATATATGAAGGAGAGAAGAGGTACAGCAGATGGAACAAATAAACACTCAAGAAATAAAAGTTACTACAATAACGTTTATAACTACAATAATAATAATTTTAAAATAAGAACTAGTGCAAAGCACTGGGCTAATCACCTTACGTTCATTCCACCTTTATCTGTCAAAGCCACATTTGGTAGACACTATCATTCTGATTCTATTGAAGAGAAAGCTGAAAATTACACAATAACTTTTTATAGCCACTGATATCTTTCTAAGCTGTAACTAGAATATATGATTATGTGCCATTTAGTATGTGTTGGGCTATATTGTGCTGCCAGAGATAGAAAGTGTTAAACAGTCAATTGGCCAAGCAAATGCAAGGGATGAATATAGTAAAGAGCAGATGGACAACAGCTCAGTATTGCCTGGAAAGTGAAGAGAGGGAGTATCTTCAGGTAAGAAAGATTTGAGCATGTCCAGATTCCTTTGAGTGTATGGGGATGACCTCTTCTCCAGGAAAAGGACTTTAATAAATGAATGTGCATGTAATACACATAAAGGAGCTAGACAGAGAGCTGGGGGACCGGGGGAAGCTTTGTAGATCAAGGTGAGCTAGACAGAGACTGGATGGAATTCACCAGAACAAACTAGGAAAAGTTATTTGTTTAGAAGTTAAGTCAATGTCAAATGAATCAGCTTTAAGAATAAGTCCTAAAAATAAATCTGCTTCTATAGGGCTAAGTTTGAATCATTCTATGGATTTCTAGAGTACTCAAAGATAAAGATGAATGTTGTTCAGAATCTTAGTATGCCAGAAGAGATTGTCAATTAATACACCTACAGCAAAACAACAGACTACTATTCTCCCTCCAGATGTGAGTTGTATAAAAAGCACTGATCATAAGATGGACAAATTTGGAGGGGTATTGCTTTTTCACAAATATGTATTACAAATATGGAGAAATATTCTGTATCAGCCACAATGAGAAACCAAACCAAAGCCTTTTCTTTCTTTTCCTTATCTTTCTGCTTCCCTGTCTAAGTTCAATAGATGTATTCATTTATTTTCTTCACTATTCATCTAGCCTGCTTTCAAGGAAGGATCAATTATTCACAAATTGTTCTCAAAAGATTCAGATGTTGGGTCAAATACAAAAGATTCCCTAAAGAAGTTTTTTTTTTTTTTTCAGACATAGCTAATGTGCCATAATCATGAATCACCTTGCGTCTTGATATGTAGAGCTACTGATTCAAACATTTTGTAATGTAAGTGGAGACTGTGTGAAAAATGGCTAGCTGTCCATCAAAAATTGGAGCTTCCCTGTCAATGGGAAGCAAGATCTAAATACTGACTATATGATTCACCTCCTTTGTGCTGAGGTATAATCACATAAGTAGAATTCACAAACAACGAGCAACAGTGATGTATGAAATTCTGGGGCCAAAGTATTTAAGAAAATGGTAGTAAATTCTCAGAGGGAGTCCACCAACTATAAACATTGCATTTGACAGATTCATAAGTGAGAAATAATGTTTGATTCTGCTAAGCCATGGAAATTTTGTTTTTGATGTTTTTGTTGTTTCACCAGTATCATGAATATGTTTTTTTTTTTTTTAAGTTATGCTACTTGGCTTTGATTTTTCTTTTTAAGAAAAAGGTTTCAACTGCTATGAGCAGAATTTTTACAAATATCTCAAAGCAGGAACTTTCTGGATGTTCAGTTCAACTGCTCAGTCGTGTCCGACTTTTTGTGACCCCATGGACTGCAGCATCTCAGGCCTCCCTATCCACCACCAACTCCTGGAGTTTACTCAAACTCATGTCCATTGAGTCTGTGATGTCATTCAATCATCTCATCCTCTGCCATCCCCTTCTCTTCCTGCCTTCAGTCTTTCCCAGCATCAGGGTCTTTTCCAATGAGTCAGTTCTTTCCATCAGGTGACCAAAGTATTGGAGTTTCAGCTCCAGCAACAGTCCTTCCATTGAATAGTCAGGACTGATTTCCTTTAGGTTGGATCTCCTTGCAGTTCAAGGGACTCTCAAGAGTCTTCTCTAAGAAACATTTAAATATTCTTGTAGATAAATAAATATTTATTGATTATTAGTCATTGCTAAGCCCTGTTCCAAACTATTTCCATTTATTAGCTCATATCTTCACAGCAATCTATACAGTAAGCACTATTATTATCATCTCCACCCAAAAATGGGCAATCTGAGACAACAGACATTACACAATATGCTCATGATCACCAAACACTTATTTACCATCAAGCTTTAATACTCCTGTATACAAAAGCATAGTTCTAAGACTGTCTACAAAATACTTCCATTTAGTATTGGGCAACAACAATAAAATTTTAGACTATTCAACAAAGTAAGCATTTGCAATATGAAAATCAGACACACTTCTCCCTTTGGTTGCCTTTTTCGAATCTTCTACATTCTAGTTACTCCCAGGGACTCTACCTTTCAAAAGTACAGCTATGGGATGATATGGGGTGAGAGGTGGGAGGGGGGTTTCATGTTTGGGAACTCATGTACACCCGTGGTGGATTCATGTCAATGTATGGCAAAACCAATACAGTATTGCAAAGTAAAATAAAGTAAAAATAAAAATTAAAAAAAAAAAAAAAGTACAGCTATGGGGCTAAAAAGCTATGGCTTCTCTGGTGGTTCAGATGGTAAAACGTCATCCTGCAATGCGGGAGACCCAGGTTCGATTGGTGGGTTTGGAAGATCCCATGGAGAAGGAAATGGCAACCCACTCCGCTCCTCTTGCCTGGAAAATCCCACGGACAGAAGAGCCTGGTAGGTTACTGTCCATGGGGTCGCAAAGAATACGACACGACTGGGCGATTTCACTTTCACTTTCACTATGGAGCTAAAAAGCATTTTAAAATGGGAAATATGAGTAATTTTTATTCTCTGAGAATTTTTCTAAACTTTAATCTCTGAGAAATAAATAGTCTCTGACAGCATTAATGTGTTTTTCTTTCCTTTAGACATTGCAGATTAAAGAAACTTTACTTTGAATAAGGTCATTACGTAGTAATACAGGAGCTTCCTTGGTGACTCCAATGGTAAAGAACCTGCCTGCAATGTGAAAGACCCTGGTTCTATCCCTAGGTCAAGAAGATAATATAGCAACTAAGGTCTATCAGGCTAAGTAGATCAGCAGCCTAAAATGTTTCTCTGCAACTCAATTTAGATTCCTATCCTAGGAAGCCTGATCTTCATAAGGAGATTTGAGAATACACCCTAGGAAAAACACATCTTTTTATGTGAGTAGAAATCACCAAGGAAACACCACATTGTGCCTACTTGTTTGCTTCTTTAATTCTTGCTCCTACTTTATTTCCTGGATTATTTTCCTTACATAATACCATTATTTCAATAAATCTGTTTCATTTGATAAAAGTCTCCTTGGAGTTACTGAAGAGTCTTAAATCTCTTATGCCATGCTTTGTATACCTGTAATCTTGCTGTATTTTCAGAGTTATAAACATGAATTAGTTCCCTTCTTCTTTCTCAAGGTTGCTTTGGCTATTCAAGGTTTTTTGTATTTCCCTACAAATTGTGAAATTATGCGTTCTAGCTCTGTGAAAAATACCGTTGTAGCTTGATAGGGATTGCATTGAATCTATAGATTCCTTTGGGTAGTATACTAATTTTCACTATATTTATTCTTCCAATCCATGAACACGGTCTATTTCTCCATCTATTAGTGTCCTCTTTGATTTCTTTCACCAGTGTTTTATAGTTTTCTATATATAGGTCTTTTGTTTGTTTAGGTAGATATATTCCTAAATATTTTATTATTTTCATTGCAATGGTGAATGGAATTGTTTCCTTAATTTCTCTTTCTATTTCCTCATTGTTAGTGTATAGGAATGCAAGGGATTTCTGTGTGCTGATTTTATATCCTGCAACTTTACTATATTTATTGATTAGCTCTAGTAATTTTCTGGTGGAGTCTTTAGGGTTTTCTATGTAGAGGATCATGTCACCTGCAAACAGTGAGAGTTTTATTTCTTCTTTTCCAATTTGGATTCCTTTTATTTCCTTTTCTGCTCTGATTGCTGTGCCCAAAACTTCCAGAACTGTGTTGAATAGTAGTGGTGAAAGTGGGCACCCTTGTCTTCTTCCTGACTTTAGGGGAAATGCATTCAATATTTTCACCATTAAGGATAATGTTTGCTGTGGGTTTGTCATATGTAGCTTTTATTATGTTGAGGTATGTTCCTTCTATTCCTGCTTTCTGGAGAGTTTTTATCATAAATGGATGTTGAATTCTGACAAAGGCTTTCTCTGCATCTATTGAGATAATCATATGGCTTTTATTTTTCAATTTGTTAATGTGGTTATTACATTGATTAATTTGTGGATATTGAAGAATCCTTTCATCCCTGGAATAAAGCCCACTTGATAATGGTGTATAATCTTTTTAATGTGTTGTTGGATTCTGATTGCTAGAATTTTGTTAAGGATTTTTGCATTTATGTTCATCAGTGATATTGGCCTGTAGTTTTCTTTTCTTGTGGCATCTTTATCAGGTTTTGGTATTAGGGTGATGGTGGCCTCATAGAATGAGTTTGGAAGTTTGCCTTCCTCTGCAACTTTCTGGAAGAGTTTGAGTAGGATAGGTGTTAGCTCTTCTCTAAATTTTTGGTAGAATTCAGCTGTGAAGCCATCTGGACCTGGGCTTTTGTTTGCTGGAAGATTTCTGATTACAGTTTCAATTTCCGTGCTTGTGTCTGTTAAAATTTTCTATTTCTTCCTGGTTCAGTTTTGGAAAGCTGTACTTTTCTAAGAATTTGTCCATTTCTTTGATGTTGTCCATTTTATTGGCATATAATTGCTGATAGTAGTCTCTTATAATCCTTTGTATTTCTGTGTTGTCTGTTGTGATCTCTCCATTTTCACTTCTAATTTTATTGATTTGATTTTCCTCCCTTTGTTTCTTGATGAGTCTGGCTAATGGTTTGTCAATTTTATTTATCCTTTCAAAGAACCAGCTTTTGGCTTTGTTGAGTTTTGCTATGGTCTCTTTTGTTTCTTTTGCATTCATTTCTGCCCTAATTTTTAAGATTTCTTTCCTTCTACTAACCCTGGGGTTCTTCATTTCTTCCTTTTCTAGTGTCTTTAGGTGTAGAGTTAGGTTATTTATTTGACTTTTTTCTTTTTTCTTGAGATATGCCTGTATTGCTATGAACCTTCCCCTTAGCACTGCTTTTACAGTGTCCCCACGGGTTTTGGGTTGTTGTGTTTTCATTTTCATTTGTTTCTATGCATATTTTGATTTCTTCTGTGATTTGTTGGTTATTCAGCAGCGTGTTGTTCAGCCTCCATATGTTGGAATTTTTAATAGTTTTTCTCCTGTACTTGAGATCTAATCTTACTGCATCATGGTCAGAAAAGATGCTTGGAATGATTTCAATTTCTTTTTAACTTACCAACTCTAGATTTATGGACCAGGATGTGATCTATCTGGAGAAGTTTCCATGTGTGCTTGAGAAAAAGGTGAAATTCATTGTATTGTGGTGAAATGTCCTGTAGATATCAATCAGATCTAACTGGTCTATTGTTTCATTTAAAGTTTGTGTTTCCTTGTTAATTTTCTGTTTAGTTGATCTATCCATAGGTGTGAGTGGGGTATTAAAGTTTCCCACTATTGAGAAAGAAGAATGAACTAGAGGAATCAACCTGCCTGACTTCAGGCTCTACTACAAAGCCACAGTCATCAAGACAATGTGGTACTGGCACAAAGACAGAAATATAGATCAATGGAACAAACTAGAAAGCCCATAGATAAATTCACATACCTATGGACACCTTATCCTTGACAAAGGAGGCAAGAATATACAATGGAGAAAAGACAATCTCTTTAACAAGTGGTGCTGGGAAAACAGGTCAACCACTTGTAAAAGAATGAAACTAGAACACTTTCTAACACCATACACAAAAATAAACTCAAAATGCATCTAAACATAAGACCAGAAACTATACAACTCCTAGAGGAAAACATAGGCAAAACACTGTCCAACATAAATCACAGCAGGATCCTCTATGACCCTCCCAAAGGAATGGAAATAAAAGCAAAAATAAACAAATTGGGCCTAATTAAACTTAAAAGCTTCTAGACAGCAAAGGAAAGTATAAGCAAGGTGAAAAGACAGCCTTCAGAATGGAAGAAAATAATAGCAAATGAAGCAACTGACAAAGAATTAATCTAAAAAATATACAAGCAACTCCTGTAGCTCAATTCCAGAAAAATAAACAGCACAATCAAAAAAAAAGGGGGGGTCAAAGAACTAAACAGACATTTCTCCAAAGGAGACATACAGATTGCTAACAAACACATGAAAAGAAGCTCAACATCACTCATTATCAGAGAAATGCAAATCAAAACCACAGTGAGGTACCACTTCATGCCAGTCAGAATGGCTGCTATCCAAAAGTCTACAAGCAATAAATGCTGGAGAGGGTGTGGAGAAAAGGGAACCCTCTTACACTGTTGGTGGGAATGCAAACTAGTACAGCCACTATGGAGAACAGTGTGGAGATTCCTTAAAAAACTGGAAATAGAACTGCCTTATGACCCAGCAATCCCACTGCTGGGCATACACACCAAGGAAACCAGAATTGAAAGAGACACGTGTACCCCAATGTTCATTGCAGCACTGTTTATAATCGCCAGGACATGGAAGCAACCTTATCAGCAGATGAATGGATAAGAAAGCTATGGTACATATACACAATGGAATATTACTCAGCCATTAAAAAGAATACATTTGAATCAGTTTTAATGAGGTGGGTAAAACTTGAGCCTATTATACAGAGTGAAGTAAGCCAGAAAGAAAAACACCAATGCAGCATACTAACACATATATATGAAATTTAGAAAGATGGTAACAATAACCCTGTATGCAAGACAGCAAAAGAGACACAGATGTATAGAACAGTCTTTTGGACTCTGGGAGAGGAAGAGGTTGGGATCATTTGGGAGAATGGCACTGAAATATGTATATTATCATATGTGAAATGGATTGCCAGTCTAGGTTCAATGCATGAGACAGGGTGCTCGGGGCTGGTGCACTGGGATGACCCAGAGGGATGGTATGGGGAGGGAGGTGGAAGGGGGGTTCAGGATGGGGGACACTAGTACACCCATGGTGGATTCATGCCAGTGCATGGCAAAACCAATAAAATATTGTAAATAATTAGCCTCCAATTAAAATAAATAAATTATTATTTTAAAACAAACAAAACAAAACAAAACATGAATTACCCACAGGGCACTGATTCTTAAACCTTTGCATGCATTAAAAAATCATCTAAGTTTATTAAAATATGTATCAATAGGTTCCGTCTGAAACATTCTGGTTAACAAATAAGGTTAACTTCACTGAAGGTGGTCAAACTCTGAGAAAAAGAGACTTGTACACTATTCTACCCTAATTTAGTTTGTGCTAAAGACCACAAACTGAAAGGTACTGTAAATTCTCATACCTGAAAACACTCTATAAATACTTGTAGCTAAATCTTTGTTCTTCAACATTTTCCTATTTTCATTAATAAGTAAAGAAAACAGATTAAGTCCCTTCATAATCCTTATGTGTACTCTTGAACAAGTTTGATACAGAAAATGTAATCATTGAAATTGCTGGTTGTCAGTATGATAAAATATTGATGTAAGCTTACCACCTGTTTCTATGGATACAGCCACATATTTTTACATTTTCATCACAGGTCATGTGAACAGCCAACAGAAATATATAGATTTAATTCTATATGGAACAAGAGAATTATAAATGAGGAAATATTTCTTGTATTAATGAGAGAAATAAAGCTGAAATGTTTATTAGGGACATAATTCAATACAATCCTGGTCTAGTAGCAAATGTAGTTTATACAAAAATACTGTTTTAAGCTCATAGTCAACTAGAAAGCTATGAGTTCAAAACCATTAACTTGGTATAGGAAAGTTTAGGCCTTCATTAAGCTAGTCTTTATAGATGTAGATAGGTATGTGTATCTGTATGTATATTTTAGTGAAAATTTTCCTCTCCATAAAATGAGATTTTTTTTTCATATTCATAGTCTTCAAAAAGTTAATTTGTTTCCCAAGAGTTCAGTCTAGACGAGATGATTCATTTTATTTCTGATTCAATAATTTAGATTCTATTATTCAGTCTCTGGGGAATGACAGAGCAAGCATAACGGAAGGTTAAAGCACAGGAAGTTTTGTGCCCCCAGGGCTTGAATGAAGCATGTGAACACCTAAATAAGGCTTCAGACAGATTATCTTAAAATTTAAATTTATTTAAATTTTATTTAAATTTACTCATTTTAATTGGAGGCTAATTACTTTACAATATTGTATTGGTTTTGCCATAATCTGTGTTGAGAAGAAAAACTGATTGACACACTGGGAAAAGGAAGAATTAAGAGAATATTGTTTATTGTTTCAAGAAAATCAGTTAAGCTCAGGCCCCAAACAGGCATCCCCAACTAAGAAAGAAAATGTGTACATTTCACTGGACTGATTCTCCTACTCAGAGTGGCCATCATTTCACTCAAGGAAGAACATAAACTCAAAGGGCTTATCAAATGTTCATTCATGCTAGATGAAGCCACAATATGTTCACTGAGAGAATTTCTGTTAACCAACTATTTCCATCACCTTACATTTCCAATGATAATATGGCATTCCAATGATACATTAATGATAATTATAGATTGATGTCTTAGGTAATTTCCCCTCTGAAATAATCATTACTATAGCAAGTGTGTTTGGCCAAAATATTGTTGAAATATATGTGTCCCAATTGTTACTGAGGCAAGTGAGAAGGTAATCTACTAGGAAAATAGGAAATATAAACTGCTAAGTGATTTGGTAAGTGAAAAAGAATAATTGAGGAAGGTAAGTAATAATAAGGGCAAGATAGCACGCTTTCTCTAATACCTACAGTTACTGTCTTGAGTTCTTGGTTTTTATATCATTTTGATTGGCATAACTTATGCCTAGTAATACTGTTACTTGCATACTTATCTCTTCTTTCAGACTGTAAGTTAAGACAAGAGTAATCCCTTATGTATCTTTGCTCCCTTTTTTTTATAATGTATATATTATAAAGAGCAGTGTTGATTGAGTTTGATTAAACAAAAGTAAGATTGATTGTAGACAGGAATTTCTGTAGTTCAAGATCTTAAAAGTGTAGATATCCCACAAATTGATCTAATGGAAAGGATGGTGATGAAAGTGAGTGGCTGATTTTTGAAATTAAATATGATTGCAAAGTTTGAGGGATTCTGAGAAAAAGGTCTTAAAAGACGATTAAGAATTCTTAATTACTAAATAATCTTAATTACTAAAACAATGCCCAAAGTTGGAATAATATGGACATATAGAGTATCTTATGGTAAAAGTGGAGAAGGCAATGGCACCACACTCCAGTACTCTTGCCTGGAAAATCCCATGGATGGAGGAGCCTGGTGGGCTACAGTCCATGGGGTCGCTGAGAGTTGGACACGACTCAGTGACTTCACTTTCACTTTTCACTCTCATGCATTGGAGAAGGAAATGGCAACCCACTCCAGTGTTCTTGCCTGGAGAATCCCAGGGACAGAGGAGCCTGGTGAGCTGCTATCTATGGGGTTGCACAGAGTCGGACACAACTGAAGCGACTTAGCAGCAGCAGCATGGTAAAAGCGTGAAAGTGCAAGTCATTCAGTCATGTCCAACTCTTTGCAACCCCATGGATTATAGAATCCATGGAATTCTCTAGGCCAGAATACCGGAGTGGGTACCCTTTTTCTTCTCCATCTTATGGTTCGGTTCAGTTCAGCCACTCAGTCATGTCCGACTCTTTGTGACCCCATGAATTTCAGCACGCCAGGCCTCCCTGTCCATCACCAACTCCCGGAGTTCACTCAAACTCATGTCCATCAAGTCAGTGATGCCATCTAGCCACCTCATCCTGTTGTCCCCTTCTCCTCCTGCCCTCAATCCCTCCCAGCCTCAGGGTCTTTTCCAGTGAGTCAACTCTTCACATGAGGTAGCCAAAGTATCGGAGTTTCAGCTTTAGCATCAATCCTTCCAAAGAACACCCTGGACTGATCTCTTTTAGGATGGACTGGTTGGATCCCCTTGCAGTCCAAGGGACTCTGAAGAATCTTCTCCAACACCGGTTTGAAAGCATCAATTCTTTGGTGCTCAGCTTTCTTCACAGTGCAACTCTCACTTTCCTACATGACCACTGGAAAAACCATAGCCTTGACTAGACGGACCTTTGTTGGCAAAGTAATATCTCTGCTTTTCAATATACTATCTAAGTTGTGTGTTTAATTTATTAGCTCAGTTGTGTCTGACTCTGTACAACCCCATGGATTATACAGTCCATGGAATTCTCCAGGCCAGAATACTGGAGTGGGTAGTCTTCCCCTTATCCAGGGAATCCTCCCAATCCAGGATCGAACCCAGGTCTCCCACATTGGAGGTGGATTCTTCACCAGCTAAACCACAAGGGAAACCCAAGAATATTGGAAAGGGTAGCCTATCCCTTCTCCAGCAGATCTTCCCGACCCAGGAATCAAACCAGGTCTCCTGCATTGCAGGCGGATTCTTTACCAAGTGAGCTATCAGAGAAGCTGATATCCAATGTCCAAAGCTGGAATAATATAGAAATACAGAATATCTTATGATAATAAGTGTTTAATTTTTTTAATGAGGATAAAATATAGATGCTGAAAGACAATAGTCATAAGATGATGGAAAAGTGGCATGATCACATGGCATAGACAATAAGGAAAGAGAGACTAGTCAGTGACAGTGTCATATCAATGGGTCTGGAAGCAACAGCAGAGAACATGGAGTTTACTGACTTCACCAATGATTCATAAGATTTGAAAATTCTTTAACAGCAGGACACAACAAACTGATACACAAATAGAAGAGCTGTCGAACTCTGTTACTTATACACCGAAGGAGAGAGGTCTGTCAATCAGAGCCCTAGAGAGCATTACATCCTGGAAGAGGGTAAGGGCAAGCTAGAGATGTAGAAGGCAGTTTACATAGGACTCTAAGTTATCTAGATTTCTAGGACTCCCTGTAGATTGACTAATTTGTATAATGTCAGTTTCCCAACTCAGGGACATAGGAGCTATCCCCAGATATTGGTACCTCACCCTGGGACAATTAGCATGTGTGGATAGTGGGCTTGGAGTATGAAAGCCCCGTAAGAGAAGTGATTAGGGTATGGACTTAATCAGCTAATCAAGAAGAAATTGGGCTTCCTGATGGCCTGGATGGCAAAGAATCCACCTGCAATGCAGGAACCTGGGTTCAGTTCCTGGATTTGGATGATCCCCTGGAGGAGGGCATGGCAACCCACACCAGTATTGTTGCCTGGAGAATCCCCATGGACAGAGGAACTTGGCAACAGTTCATGCAGTCACAAAGAGTCAGACACAACAGAGACTAAGCACAGCAAGAAGAACCAGTCAGCCACTTGCTAAGACTTGAAATAAAGTAAAACCACATTAAAAAAAAAGAAAATCTAAAACTTATATTAAAATCTTGACTGCTAAGTTCAAGAAAATGGAGAGGGAGAAGCTTCCTTCTGTTCCAAGTGAAAATTCATAGTTGCTCTTTATATGTCTTGTCAGAAGATCTGATCTGTTTAGAACTAAGGAGCTACATTAAGGGAGCATCTGGGAATATTTGATCAAAGTCTGTATCATCATGTATAAAACTTTAACAAATATGAGAAACACAGAATTCAACTTATCCCTTCAAGATTTAGAAAAATATTTTTATAAGGAAATACCATATATACTATAAAACATGACTATCAAGTTGTAGAATTCGTAAATCTGGGTCCTCAACTTATGAAATGCAGAACTGTTCTAAACAGTTTCAAGGTTAATTTCAAGCACAGTGGTCCTATGAGGGATGTATCCTTAAGATGTTACATTGTACTCTGAAAAAAGAAATGCTCCTCTAATTCTGATTGACCTCTCAGAGTGTTTTCTTTGCTCCATCATATACCTCCATGCACACATATACACACATACACACACTCCAGACCTCTGTTAACATTTTTACTGGATAAATTATCTATTTATTATATTTTTGATGATTTCTCTGAAGAAGAAGATTAAACATTAAAATTATAGAAATTGTTATAGGATATTCTAAACATATGAAGTTGATATTCATAAGAAAAATCATACACCCTGGTGTTGCTAATAAGAGATTTAACAATGACCCAAATGACCATCAGTGTGACCTAGTATAATATATTTTGTGTTCCAATATCTGATTCCTAAAAATGAAACTAGGATCAAAGAAAATTGCACCAAACAAATTAAACAGCAAGGAAGGTTTCACTCAAGACTACTAGAATAGGGTAGAGAAACTGAACTCAACTCCACTGAAACAAAAGCAAAAAAGTTTTTAAGTACTAGGGTGAGCTATTAGAAAGGTAGTGGAGAAAGGACTTTTGCAGGGAAGGTGGTCAGTGTGATCAGGCCACCAGTGTGTGCTAATTTGCACTTATCTAACTTACATACCCTCCCACAGAGCCAGGGAAATATACTTTTTTTTAATTAAAATTTTTGGAGTGTAATTTCCCAGGTGCCGCTAGTGGTAAAAGAACCTGCTTGCCAATAAAGGAGACGTAAGAGACACAAGTTCAAACCCTGAGTCAGGAAGATGCCCTGGAGAAGGAAATAGAAACTCACTCCAGTATTCTTGCCTGGAGAATCCCAAGGACAGAGGAGCCTGGCAGGCTACAGTCCACAGGGTCGCAGAGTCGGACACGACTGAAGCGACTCACATGTATAATGTATAGTTGCAATGTTGTTATTAGCTTTGGCTGTACGGCACAGTGAATCAGCTATACATATCCCCTCTTTTTTTGGATTCCTTTCCATTTACGTCACCACAGAACACTGAGTAGAGTTTGCTGTGCTATACAGTGAGTAGGCTTTCAGTAGTATCTATTTGACACATAGTAGTGTATCTATCAGAGAAGGCGATGGCACCCACTCCAGTACTCTTGTCTGGAAAATCCCATGGACAGAGGAGCCTGGTGGGCTGCAGTCCATGGGGTCGCTAAGAGTCAGACACGACTAAGCGACTTCACTTTTTTCCCTTTTCACTTTCATGTATTGGAGAAGGAAATGGCACCCCACTCCAGTGTTCTTGCCTGGAGAATCCCAGGGACGGGGGAGACTATGAGGGAGAATGCCCATGGACGGGCTGCCATCTAGGGGGTCACACAGAGTTGGACACGACTGAAGCGACTTAGCAGCAGCAGCAGCAGTAACAGTGTGCATATGTCAATCCCAATCTCCAAATTCACAGCCTCCTTCCCTTCCTGGTATACATACATTTGTTCTCTATGTCTGTGTCTCTATTTCTGCTTGGCAGATAACTTCATCTGTAAAATTTTTCTACATTCCACATATAAGCGATATATTTTTTTCTCATTCTGTATAACAGGCTCTAAGTCCATCCATGTCTCTGCAAGTGACACGTTTTGTTCTTTTTTATGACTAATACTCCGTATATATGTATATATGTGCTACATCTTCTATTCCTCTTTTGATGGACATTTAGGTTGCTTCCATATCCTGGCTATTGAGTGCTGTAATAAACACTGGGATACATAAGACTACACATCCAAGCAATGACTCCCAGGTCCTAGAGAAAGACATTCCTGGGTTGTTACTCTGGCTAGAGGCTGAGGCAAGACTTTGGTAAAGAATTTAGAATTCCAAGGTTTCTTAAGTAAATGCTCAAAGAAGAAGAAAGGGAGCTACTGTCAGAAAGAAACCTGTGAAAGGTTTACTCAAGCTGAGTGGAATATTAAGGTCATTTTTGTCATGTGGAAGAGAAATTTTTTAATCCTTTCAACTACATTATAAATTTCAATCACATGTTTACTTATCTGTGTAAACCAATGTCTCTTCATCAATTTATTTATACATTTATCCAGTATCTACTACATGACCTACATGTGATTTAGCTAGGGAGAGGTAAACTTTAATGAGGAATTTAAAATGTTAACAAAACAAAGAGGAAGGAGTCAATAAATTGCTTCAGAAGAGTGTGTTCTTGTAAGTTAGGGTGTGTACTTAATATACAATCATATTCCAAATTACTTGGTATAACTCACTAAAAAAATAAAAATAAAAAGCAAAATTAATCCTTTTACGAAGTGTTTTTTCCCCAATTGTCTACCTTTTACTTCTACATTTTAAAATCAGGTGTTTATTCAGGACACATTCATATTTTGATTTTTTTAATTTTATGGAACGTATCAATGTATGAAAGTGAAAGTGAAGTCGTTCAGTCACGTCTGACACTTTGCAACCCCGCGGACTGTAGCCCACCAAACTCCTCCATCCATGGGATTCTCCAGGCAAGAATACTGGAGTGGGTTGCCATTTCCTTCTCCAGGGGATCTTCCCGACCCAGGGATCGAACCCAGGTCTCCCGCATTGCAGGCAGATGCTTTAACCTCTGAGCCACCAGGGAAGCCCCTATATCAATGTATATGAAAGTCATATTTTGTGGGCACTAATTTTAGAAATGATAATGTACATTGTTTGGCTTTCTATTTAGTATTTTGTTCTGCTTTTAATTTGGATTGTTGTTGCTGTTGAAAACCAACCCTAAAATTGACCTCTTTGCTACTTGGCTCTATCTCTTTGTTCTATTTCTTTAAAAGGAATCAGTTTTACAACACATACTTTTCAATGTTTTTATTTTCCCACTCACCTCAAATAAGCTAAACCCCAGATGAACTTAGTTTTGGTTTCTGATATTAAGTCATTCCAGAAATGGAACTGTCACTTTGCAGTTTAACTTTAAAAGCTTCCTGTTGTTGACTAATATATACACATGTCAATAATCCATTATTTAACAGTGAAAGCCAGGCTCCTGAAAAACCTAGCAGGTGGAGAGAGGACAATTACCCATCTTTGGAGATGAGATCTTTGAAAGCGACTTTTGTAGAAAGTGTTTTAAAACACATTTATTTCCATTAAATATTCCCACCATTATAAGCAACAAATACACTGTGGAATAGTAATGGAGATGCAGAAAAATCCTTTTTCTGGCTTATTTCACAGCAATAGCATTTCTTTTCATACCTCCCTTACATTTTTGTTAACAATTATTTATTATTTTTGGTTTTGCTGGGTCTTCATCGCTACACACAGCCTTTCTCTAATTACAGTGAGTGGGGGCTACTACTCTTGGCTGCAATGCATGGGCTTCTCATTCCAGGGGCTTCTCTTGTTGTGGAGCACAGGTTGTAGAGGGCACGGGCTCCAGGAGATGTGGCATGCTGGCTTAGTTGCGCTGTGGCATGTGGAATCTTCCCGGACTAGGGATTGAACCCATATCCCCTGCATTGAAATGGATTCTTATCCACTGTACCACTAGGGAAGATCCCCCCCGGTCCCACCTTATATTTTTAAGGCACTTGAAAACTTTTCACATCACTTATCCCATTGTAAAGTTTAAAAACTATACAATTCCCTTACAAAAGCCCAACTGAACCAACATACACTAATATTTTATACCACCCATGTATTTATTGAATTTTGCTTGTTATGTGATATATAAAAAGGCCTTTTAAATTTTTGAATGCCCAACAAAATAACTGAACTTGAAAATTTTCTAAAACTACATACAAAAGCAAGTGTTCTGAGAGCTAGATTTTTCATTTGAGTGGTAAGGGGAAAATAATTTACAAGCATAAAGCAAGTGAAATTTTTCATATATCGTCAATATTACTGATTTTTAACTGGGTGTTTCTTATATAATTAGAGTGCCACCTAGCGGGGAAGTACATTAGACAAGGTGTGTTTCAGTAGTTCTAACAAGACAGTTCCCTAATTTTCCATCCTGCTAGTAAAGCTAACCTGGAGAAGGAAATGGCAACCCATTCCAGTATTCTTTCCTGGAGAATCCCATGGACAGGAGCCTGGCAGGTTAGAGTCTATGGGGCCTCAAAGAATCAGACACAACTGAAGCGACATAGCACAGTAAAGCTAAGATATGAGATGATGACTGTAGTTCTGGCGAAGCAGGTTCTGTACCGAATGGAGGGAAAATATAGTCACCCTGAAAGCTAATGGTGTAATTATACAGTTTGTTTTCTGACAACTGCAGACTTTCTTAGCATAAAGATTCTCAGCACAGACGACTGTCCATTCCTCTCCCTCACACATCAAGACACTTGACTAAAGCCTAGCGTGGCTTCTATCTGCTAAGTCGCTTCAGTCGTGTCCGACTCTGTGCGACCCCATAGACGGCAGCCCACCCGGCTCTGCCGTCCCTAGGATTCTCCAGGCAAGAACATTGGAGTGGGGTGCCATTTCCTTCTCCAATGCATGAAAGGAAAAAGTGAAAGTGAAGTCACTGAGTCGTGTCCAACTCTCGGCGACCCCATGGACTGCAGCCTACCAGGCTCCTCCGTCCATGGGAGTTTCCAGCCAAGAGTACTGGAGTGGGGTGCCATTGCCTTCTCCGATGGCTTCTATTAGAAGTGTTCAAAACCAAACATTTTCACCTGTCTTCTCAAACAGTGGCATCTTGGTTTCTCAGAAATATTTCCCAATGCTGAGTTCTTCTCACTTCCAGGAAACGTACCTTTACTTCTAACCATAACCCCACATGTTATAATCCAAATTCCTTTTCTTCTGTTCTTTCCTCAGTGGAACTGGAGAAAGAATCTATTTATTGAGTTAAAACTGAAAACACTCTTACAGATAAAATAGGCCATTCTACAGAAAACAAAATTGAAGCTCAGTTTTAAAAAGTCAACTGCTTAGGAACTTCCCAGGTGGTCCTGTGGTTAAGAATTCGCCTTGCAATGCAGGGAACGTGGGTTCAATCCCTGGGCAGGTAACTAAGATCCCACATGCCTCAGAACAACTAAGCCTGTGAGCCACAACTATTGAGGCCACACACACCACAATCAGAGAATCCACAGGCTGTGGTGAAAGATCCCACGTGCTGCAACTAAGAGCTGACTCAGTCAAATAAATAAATATTCTTTAAAAAGTCAATTGCTTAAATTGCAAGAGCAAATTAGTGCCAGAATAGGATTAGTCTCTAGAACCTGATTTGATGAGTTACAACCTGGCAGTCTCTCTACTCCAGAACACTGTGTGTCTCCCTCATTTGGCTGTGATCTTGATGACCTCAATCAAATGTCACAAGATGTTTGCTTTGCCCGCAGTCTCCTCTTCCCAAAGTTTCAACACTTCTCCAAATGCCCACCTTGTTCTTCTTTCCCAGTACATAGTACCTCATACAATATGAACATATTACAGTCTCTCAATACTTATTGAGCCCCTCACCCATCATAGCTACACCTCTAAACTTCTTTTCTCCCTTTGTGTAGACCTCCCTTTGTGAGGCATGCTCACCATTAGAAAATGGCCTTCGTATGTCATGGCTTACAATGATTACTGCTCTGTTTAAAATATATTGAGTAAATTATCATTTTTATAGTCTATCAAATTGGATTTTAGCGAAGTATAGCAGTAAATGTGACAAGGATTAACCCTGACTTCCTATTCTCTGATAGTTTGTCTAGATATGAAGATAAAGCCCTTGGTGACAGAAATTATAAAATCCATTTTGTGGTTCCTCCTACAGAATATTAGCCATGCTTATATCTGTATCCTATGCCTGTTGACTTCAATATATATGCCTGTCAAGCAACTAAATGACTTGGCATTCCTTTCCTATTATTGCTACAGCTTCTTTATCACACACAAAGTAAAAATTATTATTATAGACTCACGGGTTCTGGTTTTTGTTGTCATTCTTATGTTCAAATTCCTACTTGTACATAAAAATATTCATTTACTCAATAGAGAGTTTTCTAAAGATATTGGCTGCTCTAAAATATTACATAAAATCTTCCAAAGACTCAAACTGTTGTTGGTTTTTCTGCCCTTGATGCCACTTAGAAACACTGACCTGTAGGATACTTATATCTGGAGCCAATTGTTCATTTTATGCCACTCAAACACACATGAGATGGCAGGCAAACACCCTGACATCAACTGGGGACAACAACAAAGAATAAATCACTGTGCTTCCAAGAGATATATGAAAGAAAGCTCATAAAACTGAGGGCAGTGCAGCAAAAACTTGGAATACAATGACATAAGGTAAAAATATATATATATGAATTCAGACAAAGGAATCCTTATTTATATTCAATAGCATATTCTATTATGATTGTCTTTATTTCTCTTTGACTTAAAAATACATTCAGTGACCAGTTCAAGTTAGTCCTTAGTATTTATAAATCATTTTTAAAGTCTAAAGTTACATGTAATGTAGACCAAAAAAAAGGTATAATTTTTGTTCAACAAAATAAATACAAACACTAAAAACCTAGAAATCAGGGGTACTTCTCCTTAACAATTAAACAATTCCTTTTTGGTTTGAAGAATAATTGCAGCTGTAAGGAAATATCAATATTGGAGTGAACCTACTTCTAACAGTACATGCAGAAGGCTGCATTTTAATTATCTACCAATCTGTCTCTCCCACTACTCAAGGTCCCTGGAGGGACTATCTTATTTATCTTCACATCTCCATCTTTGAACATACTTTCTATCACATAAGAATTCAATAAATGTTTGTTCAAATAAGCTACATCCAAGTGCTTATTGAATTGGAGATTAGTGTCAGAAAAACCTTAAGAGTTTTTCCCCTCATAAAATTTGGTAACCTACAGAAGTTGATATTCAAGTTTTGTTTCAGATATTATCAAATTTTACATATGCTCTAGAATACAGGCAAAATATAGTCAAGATTTTTTGCATAATTTTGCACATGTCAAATTGAATCTAGTGTTAATAAAGGAGAATTAAAAAATCCCATTTTATTCCTCTCACATGGCCCCGAAGTTCCTCCCTTTCAGCCCTTAATTGACATTCTATCTCAGTCCTGTGTACGTCTCTTCCCATCTCACTGCCCACTTTTGCTTATAACTATTACCCAACACTCAAACCTCAACTCAAATCACACCTCACCAATGAAATATAATATCATGTCCATAAGCAATGAAATCAAATGGAATTGGGCATGATTTCCTGTTATGCTTCCTTCCTCTATAGAACATACATTATAAGGAAAATATTTCAAACACCTAACACTGTACATATTGTACAAATTCCTAGCACTTTTTGTGTTGAGGTCTATGACCTCTTAACCAATACCTATGTAAGTCAGCAAACTAATATGAATCTCCTAGGTATTTGCCCCAGGCTCCACTCCACTAACTTGTCAATCTTCTGTTCTCAGGATTACCTATCTAGTTTTTCTGTTTATATTACTCTACTCTTGTTTTGATATCTACTCTACTCTTGTTATTCTTTGTTATCGTCACTGTTTTTATCTCTCAGCTTTGGTAGGGTCCTCTGTGCTGTTAATGTGTAGGCATTCTCACCTCAAGAAAAAAAAAAGAAAAAAAACTCCTTCTGTATTTCTAACACATTATATTATTTCCTTCAGCTCCCATACCATCTGGGAAAAAGGACTTAGGCAGAAAGCACTAATCTTTGGGCAATAACTGGAAATGAATCTGAGAATTCTCCCCAAAGACTAGATTCCTCTTACACACAGGGAATTTTGCTTTTAAAGTGGAGTGAGACGAGAAAGTACCAGAGAACTGAGATTTCTAGCAAGAAGAGAAGGCCCTGCACTGGAAAAGCAATATGAAAACACAGAAAGTAAAGTGGTGTATTACTTCAGATGGTGTAAATCCTAAATGGCCCCACAGAGAAGATGATATCTGAGCAGAGACCAGAAGAAAGAATGTAAAATGTGATTATCTGGGAGACAAGTATTCCATAACAAAGGAAGAAAACCTGCAATTTCTTGATGTTGACTCTTTCTTACAATGTTTAAGGAGCAAGGAGTATACCAGTTGCCTAGAACAGAGTAAGTCAGGATAAAAGCAGTCAGAAATAAGGTAAGAATATCCAAATTATATAAGACCTTGTAGGTTATGGTGAAGACTCTGGATTTAATAGAAAGCATAATGAAAAACTATGAAAATGTTGAAAATGACATAATATAATTTACATTTTAAAAAATAACTCTGACTTAAATACATGTATAGTATTTAAAATCTTGCATTAAGCAAAACATTCAAGGAGACACACATGGCACCCTATAAAAATCAACAACAAGTTAATAAAGGTCATACAAAATATGAACAAAACAGTTTCTTTTCCTCAGGTATTTTTCTATGATTAACTATTTCAACATATAACTCAGGAAAGCATAAAATATATACTTGCATATGTATAAATAAGAATATAAATACCATATGCTTGTGCATGCATGCTTAGTGGCTAAATCATGTTCAATTATTTGCAACCCCATGGACCGTAGCCCACCAGGCTCCTCTGTCCATGGGTGTTCCAGGCAAGAATACTGGAGTGGGTTTCCATTTCCTTCTCCAAGGATTCTTCCTGACCCAAGGATCAAACCCACATCTTCTGCATTTGGCAGGCAGAATCTTTATCACTGAGCTACAAGGAAAGTCCTAAATAATACATATGTACATACAAATATTTGGAGAAGGTGATGGCACCCCACTCCAGTACTCTTGCCTGGAAAATCCCATGGATGGAGGATCCTGGTAGGGTTCAGTCCATGGGGCCACGAAGAGTCAGACACAACTGAACGACTTCACTTTCCATTTTCACTTTCATGCATTGGAGAAGGAAATGGCACCCCACTCCAATGTTCTTGCCTGAAGAATCCCAGGGACAGGGGGAGCCTGGGGGGCTGCCATCTATGGGGTCGCACAGAGTCAGACACGACTGAAGTGACTTAGCAGCAGCAGCAGCACATACAAATATTACTGATGGCCATTTATTTTTCTTAAACTTACTCTGAACATTCAGGGGTGGGAGGTGGGAGGGAGGTTCAGGATTGGGAACTCATGTACACCCGTGGTGGATTCATGTCAATGTATGGCAAAACCAAGACAGTATTGTAAAGTGAAATAAAGTAAAAATAAAAATAAATAAATAAAACACTTCTGATTAAATAAATAAATATCACATGTAAATTTAAAAAAGATTAATGACAAATACTTTAATAATCCTATTTTGAGGAAACATTTTTATTTTTAACCAACTCATTTCATGTTGAATATTTCGAAAAAAATAAGGTTGAGGTATTGAACTCTGAATGCTTTTTCACATTGAAAGCAAAAGCAAAAGTACAAAAACACTGTATAAAAGTACAGAAATGCTGATAAAAATAGATTAGCTGGTGCCAAGCAGATATGTGAAGAGCAATAGAAAATGAGAGAAGTTAAACAACATTTTATCAGACACCATATAAACTTATCAAGCAATAACAATGTGTAATATTCAAGGAGATAGCAGGGGCTAATACTTAGTCTTTCATTTTCTATCAGCAGTGCTATTTTTACTATAAGTTCTCAGGGAAGATAGTCCACAGGTGACTTGCTGATTTTATCTCCTCCTAAGGCTATGGTTTTTCCAGTAGTCATGTATGGATGTGAGAGTTGGACTATAAAGAAAGCTGGGTGCTGAAGAACTGATGCTTTTGAACTGTGGTGTTGGAGAAGACTCTTGAGAGTCCCTTGGACTGCAAGGAGATCCAACCAGTCCATCCTAAAGAAGATCAGTCCTGGATGTTCATTGGAGGGACTGATGTTGAAGCTGAAACTTCAATATTTTGGCCACTTGATGCAAAGAGCTGACTCATTTGAAAAGACCCTGATGCTGGGAAAGATTGAGGGCAGGAGGAGAAGGGGACAACAGAGGATGAGATGGTTAGATGGGATCACCGACTCAATGGACATGGATTTGGGTGCATTCCAGTAGTTGGTGATGGACAGGGAGGCCTGGCATGCTACAGTTCATGGGGTTTGCAAAGAGTAGGACACAACTGAGCGAATGAACTGAACTGACTGGCAAAAAGCTTCTGTAAATTATCTGCCTACAATGGAGGAGATCAGGGTTCAATCCCTGGATCAGGAAAATCCCCTGGAGAAGGAAATGGCAACCCACTCCAGTAGTCTTGCCTGGAAAATCCCATGGATGGAGGAGGCTGGTAGGCTACAGTCCATGGGGTCGCAAAGAGTTGGACACGACTGAGCGACTTCACTTTCACTGTCACTGGCGAAAAGCACTAGAACTGAGTGATGAATGTCTTACTGCTGACTGAAGTAAACCATGTTAGGACCCTGGTTTCATCAGTTGCTAGTCCATGCCACCTTGCATAAGCCATAAAACTCTTCTCAGTCTTAATTCTCTTGCCCATAAAAAGACCATAAAATTACTTCGTACATCAAAATTTTTGTGGAGATTATTCCAATAAAGCATTTAGTCCACACTCTGAAATGCAGTAACCATCTTTTAAATGTTACTTGTGATTATTATATCCAGGCCACCTTATGCTATTTATATTTCTAGGATATAGTGATAATATCAGTGAGTCTTAACAATACACAGCTAGGAAGAAGAAAACGTCGATTGAAATGTGAATTTTTCATGTCAGACAAAAATATATTTTGTCAGGAAATATATATAAAATAGTACATATCTGGGCCTTCCCTCATGGCTCAGATGGTAAAGAATCTGCCTGCAATGCGGGAGACACAAGTTCAATCTCTGGGTCAGGAAGATCTCCTGGAGAAGGAAATGGCAGCCCACTCCAGTATTCTTGCCTGAGAAAACCCATGGACAGAGAAGCCTAGTGGGCTTATAGTCTATGGGGCCGCAAAGAGTCTGACATGACTCAGTGACTAACACACAGTACGTATCTGATAATAAAATTTTGCCTATAACATATTTTAAAAGTGAAAGAAAGGTATGCAAGCTAAGGATCAGTAAGTATTCTTAGGGATGTTATAGTGAAGTCACTCAGTCGTGTCCGACTCTTTGCGACCCTGGGGACTGTAGCCTACCAGGCTCCTCTGTCCATGGGATTTTCCAGGCAATAGTTCTGGAGTGGATTGCCATTTCCTTCTCCAGGGGATCTTCCCAACCCAGTGATCGAACCCTGGTCTCCTGCATTCTAGACAGACGCTTTACCGTCTGCGCCACCAGGGAAGTAAGGCAAAGTAAATGATCTAAATGTTAAAGCATATGGATTAAGGTCTTCCTATTACCACTCCTATCAAGCCAAATTCTATCTTTCAAGGCCCAATTCCAGTGGCACACATCAAGATCATTCCTGCCCATCATCATTCTGCCACAATAATTACATTAACACTTTCGTATGTTTATAACAGTTCACTGAAAACTGAGAGCAAGGCAGGAAAGTTCACAGAAATCCCTCACAAAGCACTTAGCCTTCACTGTAGAGTGTATTGCAGCAGCCATCTTAAGTCTGAGCACAAGATCTGAGAGATGAGCTTTCAAAGGCTCCCCGGAGGTTGAGATCTGATCAACAAGACAGCAAGGGAACTCCACTGCACCAAAAGCTACCTGGTGAGCAATAAAGCATAAAGCAATATCTTGATTCAGGTGATTAGATTCCAAACCCTGTTAAAAGGAGAATATAGATAGAAGAGCAATACAGAGTGAAAAAATAGAGTTAGATATAGATATCAATGTAGGAATAGGAATAGAAATAAATATTGATTGAGACATAGACATATGATATCTCATCACAAAACAGTAAAGAATTCATTCTGCATAAAATTATTTTGCAGATATTGTTCGTGAATACAAAACTATCGATATGCTCCCTCAAAAATAAAGGTTAAAGGAAAGAAATAAACACTATATGAATATCGTAAGCAAGATATGTTCTTTTCATATGTTACCTCATGTAATCCCCAAACAACTGAGCTGGATATATTAATCCCATCTTATAGATAATAATACCAAAAACAAAAAATTAAAGAAGGAAGTCATTTGTTTAAGGCCATAAAGCTTCCAGCAACAAAGCTGATACACAGGCCAGGTCAGTTTGCATTTCCAATGTGAAGTTGATGCTCCAAAAGAAAGATTTTAGGAAAATTTACAGAACTCTTTTTTTCCAGGATTCTGATATATACATCCCCTTACAATATCATGGTACAATCTCAGGAATTAACTACTCAATATATTTTTATTTCCTAGACAATATTATTGCAAACTTTTAGGGATTTACAACTCCTGAGCTCATTACTACATATTCAGAACAATTTTTAATTTCAATATAATGGGAAAAAAATTAAAAGCAAAGGAAGTCTTAAACTGCTGAATGTTGGAATTTGAATACATTCAACAGGTAGACAAAAGTATTAATACTTATATCGAAGATAAAATATTGGATATTAGGTGCTAGCTGGACAGTCACAACTGAAAACATTGAAACCTTTTCAGAAGTTTAAACACCACAAAGGAACTAAGCTAATCATTCTTTCTAAAAGAGATTGACTTTAAAAGATTGGAGAAGGAAATGGCAACCCACTCCAGTGTTCTTGCCTGGAAAATCCCAGGGACGGGGGAGCCTGGTGGGCTGCCGTCTATGGGGTCACACAGAGTTGGACATGACTGAAGTGACTTAGCAGCAGCAGCAGAGTAAGACACTTGTGAAACTATGGCTGTGTGTGTGTGTGTGTGTCTGTGTGTGTTGGAGGTGGTGCTCAGACGTGTCCAACTCTTTAAGATCCTTTCAGACTGTAGCCCACCAGGCTCCTCTGTCCTTGGGATTTTCCAGGCAAGAATACTGGAGTGGGCTGCAGATTCTCTTCTAAAAAAGATGTTTAAGCACTCCAGATAAACGAGATAAAAGGAGAAAGACCAGACATTCTCCATGCTGACCTTCAAATCCATAGGACAATGTGTTCACAACTTTGCCTTCTGTTTTCTGCTTTATCTTCTATTTTCTACTGAGATGACTGAAAAAGGGAGGAATGTTTAAAATCAATAAATCATACAATGTGTTATTTTTCTTATGAAATGATAGAAAAATATTGATGTAACCTCTGCTTGACCTTACACTCAGAACCAATGGTGAGGTGTCTAATATCACACAAAATAACAGAAAAACTAGAAGGAATAAAAATTCAATAGAACTAAGTAAATAGCAACCCTTTTTAGAAAAAAAAAAATACTTTTCTCTAAATAACTGGGGATGAAACAAAAGAATCAATTCACTTTGCTTTTTAAAGCAAAAGTCATATCGTAAGCCCCATCTGTAAGATTTTACTTTAAAGTCATAAAAGGCAGAATTGTTTTATTTTCATTTTTTCCCTTGGGTCTTTCTTTTCTTCCCCCTTTCTTCCTTTCCTCTTTACCTTTGTTCCTCCTTTCCTCTTTTTCTCCCTTCCTCGCTTCAAATCCAAAACCATGTTTTAAATGCAAATAGCTACATTTTTAATTTAAAAAATAAAAACCTAACATTGTCATTTCCATAGAGTGGGCAAATACATATAAAAATCTCCTCAATGTCATAGTGTTTTACAGAAATGCAACTCAAAGTGGGGTTGGCAGATCAATTCTAGTCTTGAATTGTCACTGATATGCAATAAAATAAACAGAAATAAAGTAATGTTGGATGTGTTTTGAAAATTCTACCAGTTCATTTCAGTCACTCAGTCATGTCCAACTCTTTGCAACCCTGTGGACTACAGCACGCCAGGTTTCCCTGTCCATCACCAACTCCCAGGGTCTGCTCAAACTCATGTCAGTGATGCCATTCAACCATCACATCCTCTGTCATTCTCCTCCTGCCTTCAGTCTTTCCCAGCATCATGGTCTTTTCCAAGGAGTTCTTTGCATCAGGTGGCCAAAGTATTGGAGTTTCAGCTTCAGCATCAGTCCTTCCAATGAAAATTCAGGACTGCTTTCCTTTAGAATGGACTGGTTGGCTCTCCTTGCAGTCCAAGGGACTCTCAAGAGTCTTATCCAGCACCACAGTTCAAAAGCATCAATTCTTCAGCACTCAGCTTTCTTTATGATCCAACTCACACATCCATACATGACTACTAGAAAAACCATAGCCTTGACTAGACAGAACTTTGTTGGTAATGTCTCTGCTTTTTACCATGCTGTCTAGGTTGGTCACAGCTTTTCTTCCAAGGAGCAAGAGTCTTTTAATATCATGGCTGCAGTCACAATCTGTAGGGGTTTTGGAGCCGCAAAAAATAAATTATCTCACTGTTTCCATTGTTTCCCCATCTATTTGCCATTGAGTGATGGATCTGGATGCCATGATCTTACTCTTCTAAATGTTGAGTTTTAACCCAATTTTTCCACTCTCCTCTTTCACTTTCATCAAGAGGTTCTTTAGTTCTTCACTTTCTGCCATAAGGGTGATATCATCTGCGTATCTGAGGTTATTGATATTTCTGCTGGCAATCTTGATTCCAGCTTGTGTTTCATCCAGCCCAGTGTTTCTCATAATGTACTCTGCATATAAGTTAAATAAGCAAGGTGACAATATACAGCCTTGATGTACTCCTTTCCTGATTTGGAACCAGCCTGTTGTTCCATGTCCAGTTCTAACTGTTTCTTCTTGACCTGCATACAGATTTCTCAGGAGGTTGGTCAGGTTTTCTGGAATTCCCATCTCTTTCAGAATTTTCCATAGTTTGTTGTGAACCACACAGTCAAATGTTTTGGCATAGTCAATAAAGCAAAAGTAGATGTTTTTCTGGAATTGTCTTGGTTTTTCAATGATTCAACAGATTTTGGCAGTTTTATCTCTGGCTTCTCTACTTTTTCTAAATCCAGCTTGAACATCTGGAAGTTCACAGTTCACATACTGTTAAAGCCTGGCTTGGAGAATTCTGAGCATTACTTTACTAGCGTGTGAGATGAGTGAAACTGTGAGGTAGTTTGAGCATTCTTTGACATTGCCTTTCTTTGGGATTGGAATGAAAACTGACCTTTTCCAGTCCTATGGCCACTGCTGAGTTTTCCAAATTTGCTGGCATATTGAGCGCAGCACTTTCACAGCATCATCTTTTAGGATTTGAAACAGCTCAACTGGAATTCCATCACCTCCACTAGCTTTGTTTGTAGTGATGCTTCCTAAGGTCCACTTGACTTTGCATTCCAAGATGTCTGGTTCTAGGGGAGTGGATCACACCATCGTGACTATCTTGGTCATGAAGATCTTTGTTGTATATTACTTCTGTGTATTCCTGCCACCTCATCTTAATGTCTTCTGCTTCTGTTAGGTCCATACCATTTCTGTCCTTTATTGTGCTCATCTTTGCATGAAGTCTTCCCTTGGTATCTCTAATTTTCTTGACAAGACCTCTAGTGTCTTTCCCATTCTATTGTTTTCCTCTATTTCTTTGCATTAATCACTGAGGAAGGTTATCTTTTCTCTCCTTGCTTTTTTTTGAACTTTGCTTTCCAATGGGTGTATCTTTCCTTTTATCCTTTGCCTTTAGGTTCTCTTCCTTTCTCAGCTATTTGTAAGGCCTCCTCAGACAACCATTTGCCTTTTTGCACTGCTTTTTCTTGGGCATGGTCTTGATCATTGCCTCCTGTACAATGTCACGAACCTCTATCCATATGGTTCTTCAGGCACTCTTTCAGATCTAATCCCTTGAATCTATTTGTCACTTTCACTGTATAATCATAAGGGATTTGATTTAGGTCACACATGAATGGTCTAATGGTTTTCCCTACTTTCTTCAATTTAAGTCTGAATTTGGCAATAAGGAGTTCATGATCTGAGCCACAGTCAGCTCCCAGTTTGTTGTTGTTGTTGTTGTTGTTGTTGTTGTTTTGCTGACTGTATAGAGCTTCTCATCTCTGGCTGCAAAGAAATCAATCTGATTTCGGTATTGACCATTTGGTGATGTACATGTGTAGAGTCTTCTCTTGTGTTGCTGGAAGTGGTGTTTGTTGTGACCAGTGCGTTCTCTTGGCGTTCTCTTTGCAAAACTGTTAGCCTTTGACCTGCTTCATTTTGTACTCCAAGGCCAAATTTGCCTGTTATTCCAGATGTTTCTTGACTTCCTACTTTTGCATTCCAGTACTCTACAATGAAGGAAATGGCAACCCACTCCAGTATTCTTGCTTGGAGAATCCCATAGACAGAGGAGCCTGGCAGGCTACTGTCCATGGGGTTGCAAGAGTCAGACAGGACTTAGTGCACTGTCTCACCCTATAATGAAGATGATACCTTTTTGGGGTGTTAGCTATAGAAGGTCTTGTAGGTCTTCATAGAACCATTCAGCTTCCTCAGCATTACTGGTTGGGGCATAGACCTGGATTACTGTGATATTGAATGGATTGCCTTGGAAACAAACAGAGATCATTCTGTTGTTTTTGAGATTGTTGAATAAAAAGAACACATACAAGCTTCCATTTTATTTCTCTACTAGTTCATTTATATTATAGTTTATAAGCGTAAAATAGTCTGAGGAGAGAAAAATGAGTATTTTCCCTCAAGTAACTCTTAGAACCATTGGTTAATGATGAGCTTTGGCAACAAATTGAAATCATTTTGAGTCCCAACTCTGCCAAATTCTTATTGTATTATGTTTGGCAAATTATTTCATCTCTTTAATTTCAAATTCCTCATCTAAAAATGAGTACCTACTTCATATGCCTGTTGTGTGGTCCTTGGACAAGCAACAGGAATATCACCTAGGTGCCTGTTTGAAATGCAGATTTTCAGATCTCCCCCAGACTTACCAAATCAAAATCTGCATTTTAACAAGATTCCCTGGGCTATTCATGTGCATAAATACAGTGCTTGTGTTTGGCATATTAAAAATTGATCAGGACTATTAGTTGTTGTTGATTTTATTCATAACAATAGTATGTAAATATCTCTTGCAATAAAGATTGATGTTCAAGACTCATGTAAATACAGAGACAGAAAAATCAAACCATTTCCTTTCTGATGTTTTACAAGTACCTAAAAAGATACAGAATATAAAGTAGATCTTGTGGATACTAATAACCAAGAAACACTTGCTTCTCATCCTCAAAGATCCCATCAGATAAACTATAAGCCAAGTACATCTAACAGAAATAACAAGGTGTTCTAACTTATGCATATGGGAATAAAGAATTTACTTCCAGAGGAAAATGGATAAATTGAGGCAATGCTAAGTTCAAAATAGTACTTTTGAACAAAGAGTAAATTGTATTTGACCTGAGGAAAAAAAGACAAAGGGAGAAAAAAAAAATCACTTTGTGCTCAGCCAATAACACTGTATATAGTTGGTCTTATGTCAGAAATAACCTGAATGTTCAAGGGCTTAATGTTAACTCCAGTCAAATGTCCTTTAAAGTTACCCTGCTGTGACTAGGCGATACAAAGGTCACATACCATTTCAGCTGCAATGGGAAAGCTCAGTGGGAAGTAAAGAATGAAATTGCTTGCTACTTATCTCTAGATTCTCTGTCTAGGTTTCTGAAAAACCATACTCAGGTAGCAAATACAGCTTAGTAATGATTTTTTAGAATTGACACATGAAGTTTAAGAAAGGAAAGAAAAGGAGCTTTTTTTTTTTAACTTTACAATATTGTACTGGTTTTGCCATACATTGACATAAATCCACCATGGGGAGCACATTGATATTTGCCATTTTATAGAATAAAGGTAAATCCCAACAATTTATACAAGGAGAGCACCTTGGCTTGATATTACCATTAATGTCCCAGAGATCAAAGTAGATGCCTAATAGGATAGTTTAATATCTAATATACAACAGATTGCTCCCTTCTGTTAAAGTCACATACAAAGATTGCCCAGGGCAAAGAGACATAAATACCGCTAATGCCCCATTTTACTTAGAAAATCTTTATTTTCTTTTCAACTCCATATATCTGACTTTTGTAAGGGCTGAATTTATACAAAATGGGAACTTCAAATTAGCCATAGAAAAGTACTATTCTACAATGCCAAACACCAAGATATCTTCCAGATATGCATGGTTGCCAGTGTTTTCTCTGTACCATACATTGTTCTAGATACTAAAAGATGGATGTAAAAGAAATCAGAGGAATTTCCTCTGTGACATCTACTGGAAGTACATAAGGAAGGATTGACGCAGCAGGTGGCAAGAGCAGACGTAACAGACTTGGGTTCCATCCCTGGGTTGGGAAGATCTCTGGAGGAGGGCATAGCAACTCATTCCAGTATTCTTGGCCTGGAGAGTCCCATGGACAGAGGCAGCCCACCAGGCACTATAGGGTCTCGTGGAGTTAGACATGACTGAAGTAACTTAGCACATACGCACATAAGGAACACACAGAAGTGTATGTAATATTTTACAGTGAGTCCAGACTCCTGGCCTCCACTCTGTTCCCATCCACTTTTCATTTTATGTCATGTTTCAGTATAGCATATAAATGACGTCTAAAAAGTCTGTGCTCCATCAATGTATCCAGAGTTTGAAGACTGATATGATACTAAAACAGATGATCTGTAAGTTTAAAAAAAGTCTGAAACTAAAACTCAGCCATTGTATTTCTTAAATGTGTAGAAACAAGAAAAATGCTTTCATAACTTAAAATTCTTTATATATTGTGAGAGAAAACCATTTTAAAATATCACAAAACTTTATGAACCAGACCTCAAATACATTATCTTTATTATTAAGAGAATGTGAAGTAATATCAATGGAAGTAATTCAACAGTAATTAGTTTCATATAACATTCTTACACGAATACAGAGTGTAATTTTTTAACTCGTTCCAAAGTTCAAAATCATATGATTAGTTTCTAAGACTGTATTATCATTTTGTTTTAGGCCAAAAAGGAAGTTGGAGAAGCTTTATTTTAAAAGTCATGGTATTGTTTAATTTTTGTAAGAATCTTCCTAAAGTACTTGTGAATAATTGTGTTAAATTATTCATAATGAAAGTTAATTTGACAGTTCATTACAATAAAGGAGAGGGCTTTCTGAACATAAACCAGGGCCTTAATTCCTAACAGATAAACTATACTGACAGAATCTGTCTTTGAGGCAGCCCTACTACTATATGCTAACCCCCAAGTTAACATTTCATACTTTAAGAGCTAAAAGGAAAAAAGATGATATTTTTGATGATGTAGCCTATGCTGATTTTTCTCAGAGAAGAGCATGAAATAGTGAGTTGAACAAGCTTTGGTCTGAATTCTTAATTTCACCTTTCATCAGCTATGTGATTGGAGCAAATTGTTTGACTCTCTGAGATCACAATCTTTTCCAGCTATAAAAAGTTGATTAAAATATGCAATTTTGGCTTTGTTGGGATAATTAAAATAAATGAAGAGAGCTACATCTGTTCCTGAGATACAGAAGGCACAAAGTAATTGTTAACTCTCCTTCCTCTTCCTTCATATTGGGAGGAGGGAAATACTTGTAATTCCCTCAAGGTCCTCAATAGAATTTTTTAAAATTACATTTTATGACATTTATCAGTGAATAATTTTTTACACATTCATTAGCTCTTTTAATGTTTCCATTAACCATGTGCTGGGGCAAAATATAATTATTCCTTTTCTTTTTTCTTACAAGTAAAGAAACTGATTAAGGGAAGTTAATTAAATTAAGTTCAGAAACCTAGAAAATGACAAAACGGAATGTAAACCCAAGTCTGTCTGATTTCAAAATCTATTCCCTAGCTCTTGCATCACTTTCTCCTAAGCCAACAGAACAAAAATCTTGACTAAACTGTATAAAAATTAGGAAAATTGGTATGATTACAGAGTTTTCCTAAAAGTAGAATATATTCATTTTTTTTAATTGGGAGATTATCCTTTATTAGAATAAAACATTTTTATCTTAAAGCAGTAGTGAGAGTAGATGGCAGAGGTTTCTCATGTAGTTTTAGTTAAAATTAGACATTATCAAACCTACATGTTTCCGTTATTTTTTAAAATTTTACTGGGCTGAAAGGAAGAAGTCTATAAATCATACACTATGGCAAGGAACTTTTAGTATTATTAGCACTCTTATTTTTAAATGAAATTGCACTGAAATAGCCTGAGACTTCCAAATGAAACTAACCGCAGAGAATATTATATAATGATGTGGGTAAATCTTAGTATCAATTATAAACTAAAAGTTCTAAAAAGTGTATTTAGAATTTTAATAGATTGCAAATGTGGTAGTTTCATCAGAACTATGAAGTTTGGTGATGGCAAATTATTCAATAGTAACGAGCTATACATTGATGGGACAGAAGAGACTGCAGGGATCATGGTGACTACTATCAGATAAAGCAGCCCTCAGGAGGAAGCGCAACTACCGAGGGGCAGCAGAGTTCATGATGATTTTATGTAAGGAAGAGCCACAAGGACTTCAGACTTATGAGACCAGATGGGGGTTAGCATGACTCTTAACACTGCAATGATGATTCTCCAGCTTCTTAAAAACATATGCCCATTTTACATAGCCCATCTGACAGACAGAGAGCCTGAAGAACTATGGATGGAGGTTCATGACATTGTACAGGAGGCAGGGATCAAGACCATCCCCAAGGAAAAGAAATGCAAAAAGGCAAAATGGTTGTCTGAGGAGGCCTTACGAATAGCTGAGAAAGAAGAGAAGCTAAAGGCAAGGAGAAAAGGAGAGCTATACACAACTGAATGCAGGATTCCAAAGAATAGCAAGGAGAGGTAACAAAGCCTTCCTCAGTGATCAAGGCAAAGAAATAGAGGAAAAGAACAGTATGGGAAAGACTAGAGATCTCGTCAAGAAAATTAGAGATACCAAGGGAATATTTCATGCAAAGATGGGCTCGATAAAGGACAGAAATGGTACAGGCTTAACAGAAGCAGAAGATACTAAGATGAGGTGGCAAGAATACACAGAAGAACTGTACAAAAAAAGATCTTCATGACCCAAGAAGCATGATGGTGTGATCACCAACCTAGAGCCAGACATCCTGGAATGCAAAGTCAAAAGTGGGCCTTAGGAAGCATCACTATGAACAAAGCTAGTGGAGGTGATGGAATTCCAGCTGAGCTATTTCAAATCCCAAAAATTGATATTGAGATACTGCTGTACTCGATGTGCCAGCAAATTTGGAAAACTCAGCAGTGGCCACAGGACTGGAAAAGGTCAGTTTTCATTCCAATCCCAAAGAAAGGCAATGCCAAACATTGCTCAGACCACCACACAATTGCACTAATCTCACACACTAGTAGAGTAATGCTCAAAATGCTTCAAGTCAGGCTTCAACAGTACATGAACTGTGAAATTCCAGATGTTCAAGCTGGATTTAGAAAAGGCAGAGGAACCAGATATCAAATGTCAACATCCGTTGGATCATCAAAAAAGCAAGAGAGTTCCAGAAAAATATATATTTCTGCTTTATTGACTACGCCAAAGCCTCTGACAGTGTGCATCACAAATAACTGTGGAAAATTCTTCAAGAGACAGGAATACCAGACCATCTGACCACCATTCTGAAAAATCTGTATGCAAGTCAAGAAGCAACAGTTAGAACTGGAGATGGAACAACAGTCTGGTTCCAAATCAGGAAAGGAGTATGTCAAGGCTGTATACTGTCACCCTGCTTATTTAACTTATATGTAGAGTAAATCATGAGAAACGCTGGGCTGGATGAAGCACAAATAAAAATCAAGATTGCCAGTAGAAATATCAATAACCTCAGATATGCAGTTGATACCACCCTTATGGCAGAAAGTGAAGAAGAACTAAAGAGCCTCTTGATGAAAGTGAAAGAGGAGAGTGAAAATGTTGGCTTAAAACTCAACATTCAGAAAACTAAGACCATGGCATCCAGTCCCATCACTTCATGGCAAATAGAAAGGGAAACAATGGAAAAAATGAGATAATTTATTTTGGGGGGCTCCAAAATCACTGAAAATGGTACTTCAGCCATGAAATTAAAAAACACTTGCTCCTTGGAAGAAAAGTTATAGCCAACCTCAGTTCAGTTCAGTTGCTCAGTTGTGTCCAACTCTTTGCGATCCCATGAATCGCAGCACACCAGGCCTCCCTGTCCATCACCAATTCCCGGAGTTCACTCAGACTCATGTCCATCGAACTGGTGATGCAATCGAGCCATCTCATCCTCTGTCGTCCCCTTCTCCTCCTGCCCCCAATGCCTCCCAGCATCAGAGTCTTTTCCAATGAGTCAACTCTTCACATGGGGTGGCCAAAGTACTGGAGTTTCAGCTTTAGCATCATTCCTTCCAAAGAAATCCCATGGCTGATCTCCTTCAGAATGGACTGGTTGGATCTCCTTGCAGTCCAAGGGACTCTCAAGAGTCTTCTCCAACACCACAGTTCAAAAGCATCAGTTCCTCGGTGCTCAGCTTTCTTCACAGTCCAACTCTCACATTCATACATGACTACTGGAAAAACAATAGCCTTGACTAGACGGAACTCTGTTGGCAAAGTAATGTCTCTGCTTTTGAATATGCTATCTAGGTTGGTCATAATTTTCCTTCCAAGGAGTAAGCGTCTTTTAATTTCATGGCTGCAGTCACCATCTGCAGTGATTTTGGAGCCCCCCAAAATAAAGTCTGACACTGTTTCCACTGTTTCCCCATCTATTTGCCATGAAGTGATGGGACCAGATGCCATGATCTTAGTTTTCTGAATATTGAGCTTTAAGCCAACTTTTTCACTCTCTTTCACTTTCATCAAGAGGCTCTTTAGTTCCTCTTCACTTTCTGCCATAAGGGTGGTGTCATCTGCATATCTGAGGTTATTGATATTTCTCCTGGCAATCTTGATCCCAGCTTGTGCTTCTTCCAGCCCAGCTTTTTTCATGAGGCACTCTGCATAGAAGTTAAATAAGCAGGGTGACAATATACAGACTTGATGTACTCCTTTTCCTATTTGGAACCAGTCTGTTGTTCCATCTCCAGTTCTAACTGTTGCTTCCTGACCTGCATATAGGTTTCTCAAGAGGCAGGTCAGGTGGTCTGGTGTTCCCATCTCTCTCAGAATTTTCCACAATTTATTGTGATCCACACAGTCAAAGGCTTTGGCATAGTCAATAAAGCAGAAATAGATGTTTTTCTGGAACTCTCTTGCTTTGTCCATGATCCAGCAGATGTTGGCAATTTGATCTCTGGTTCCTCTGCCTTTTCTAAAACCAGCTTGAATATCTGGAAGTTCATGGTTCATGTATTGCTGAAACCTGGCTTGGAGAATTTTGAGTGTTACTTTACTAGCATGTGAGATGAGTGCAATTGTGTGGTAGTTTGAGCATTCTTTGGCATTGCCTTTCTTTGGATTGGAATGAAAACTGACCTTTTCCAGTCCTGTGGCCACTGCTGAGTTCTCCAAATTTGCTGGCAAATTGAGTGCAGCACTTTCACAGCTTCATCTTTCAGGATTTGAAATAGCTCAACTGGAATCCCATCACCTCCACTAGCTTTGTTCATAGTGATGCTTTCTAAGGCCCACTTGACTTCACATTCTAGGATGTCTGGCTCTAGATGAGTGATCACACCATCGTGATTATCTGGGTCATGAAGATCTTTTTTGTACAGTTCTTCCATGTATTCTTGCCACCTCATCTTAATATCTTCTGCTTCTGTTAGGTCCATATTATTTCTGTCCTTTATCGAGCCCATCTTTGCATGAAATTTTCCCTTGGTATCTCTAATTTCTTGAAGAGATCTCTAGTCTTTCCCATTCTGTTCTTTTCCTCTATTTCTCTGCATTGATCGCTGAAGAAGGCTTTCTTATCTCTTCTTGCTATTCTTTGGAACTCTGCATTCAGATGCTTATATCTTTCCTTTTCTCCTTTGCTTTTCGCCTCTCTTCTTTTCATAGCTATTTGTAAGGCCTCCCCAGACAGCCATTTTGTTTTTTTGCATTTCTTTTCCATGGGGATGGTCTTGACCCCTGTCTCATGTACAAAGTCACGAACCTCATTCCATAGTTCATCACGCACTCTATCTATCAGATCTAGGCCCTTAAATCTATTTCTCACTTCCACTGTATAATCATAAAGGATTTGATTTAGGTCATACCTGAATGGCCTAGTGGTTTTCCCTACTTTCTTCAATTTAAGTCTGAATTTGGCAAAAGGAGTTCATGATCTGAGCCACAATCAGCTCCCAGTCTTGTTTTTGCTGACTGTATATAGTTTCTCCATCTTTGGCTACAAGGAATTTAATCAATCTGATTTCGGTGTTGACCATCTGTTGATGTCCATGTGTAGAGTCTTCTGTTGTGTTGTTGGAAGAGAGTGTTTGCTATGACCAGTGCATTTTCTTGGCAAAACCCTATTAGTCTTTGCCCTGTTTCATTCCGCATTCCAAGGCCAAATTTGCCTGTTGCTCCAGGTGTTTCTTGAGTTCCTACTTTTGCATTCCAGTCCCCTATAATGAAAAGGACATCTTTTTGGGGTATTAGTTCTACAAGGTCTTGTAGGTCTTCATAGAGCCATTCAACTTCAGCTTCTTCAGCATTACCTGTTGGGGCATAGACTTGGATTACTGTGATATTGAATGGTTTGCCTTGGAGACGAACAGAGATCATTCTGTCATTTTTGAGATTGCATCCAAGTACTGCATTTCAGACTCTTTTGTTGACCATGATGGCTACTCCATTTCTTCTAAGGGATTCCTGCCCACAGTAGTAGATATAATGGTCATCTGAGTTAAATTCACCCATTCCAGTCCATTTTAGTTCGTTGATTCCTAGAATGTCGACATTCACTCTTGCCATCTCTTGTTTGACCACTTCCAATTTGCCTTGATTCATGGACCTGACATTCCAGGTTCCTATGCAATACTGCTCTTTATAGCATCGGACTTTGTTTCTATCACCAGTCATATCCGCATCTGGGTATTTCTTTTGCTTTGGCTCCATCCCTTCATTCTTCTGGAGTTATTTCTCCACTGATCTCCAGTAGCATATTGGGCACCTACTGACCTGGGGAGTTCCTCATTCAGTATCCTATTATTTTGGCTTTTCATACTGTACTTGGGGTTCTCAAAGCAAGAATACTGAAGTGGTTTGCCATTCCCTTCTCCAGTGGACCACATTCTGTCAGACCTTTCCACCATGACCCACCCGTCTTGGGTTGCCCCAAGGGCATGGCTTGGTTTCATTGAGTTAGGCAAGGCTGTGGTCCTAGTGTGATTAGATTGACTAGTTTTCTGTGAGTATGGTTTCAGTATGGTGTCTGCCCTCTCATGCCCTCTTGCAACACCTACCATCTTACTTGGGTTTCTCTTTCTTGGGCGTGGGGTATCTCTTCACGGCTGCTCCAGCAAATTGCGGCCACTGCTCCTTACCTTGGACGAGGGGTATCTCCTCACCGCTGCCTTTCCTTACCTTCAACGTGGGATAGCTCCTCTAGGCCCTCCTGCGCCAGCACAGCCACCACTACTTGGATGTGGGTTGATCTTCCTGGCCGCCGTCCCTGGCCTCGGACGCGTGGTGGCTCCTCCCATTCCCCGACCCTGGCCTCGTACGCATGGTGGCTCCTCCTGGCCGCCGCCCCTGACCTCGGATGTGGGGTGGCTCCTCTTGGTCGCGCTGAGTGTGCCGGCTGTCGCAACCGCTTGCGCCGAGTACAATTCCTTTTTTACCCAATGATGTAGATCGGTGCGCATGTGGCATCCGGCGCTTAGGAAGTGGATGGATGCGTGGAATCTCTAGCATAAATATGTCTGGAGCAACTTTAGTGGTTTCCTTCTATAGAGATGAGACCTAGTAAAACACTCCTTGAGAGTCCCTACAGAAGGCAATGCCAAGACATTTCAACAGAACTTTAGAGTCATTGAAACACCATTAGTATTTGAAGACCCATATTCCAAATCTGGTTTATACTCATGAAATTCAAGAAATCTTATGTATGTCATCATTGGTTTTGATAATTACATAATCTTGCAATGAAAAACAAGGAGAAAAATAAAGAAAACTCTCATTTGACGTACCTTTGCCAATAGGTCCTTCACTAGGTTTCCCTGATGGTGTAAAGCACCACATGTGGTTAATGTTAACAAAATGGCACTAAACACATTCACAATGTAAGATAAAATTCATACTATTATTTTTCACAACTTTAAAAGCAAACCTAGAGATAGCAGAGTAGTTGAGAGCTCATAAAGATATAGTATTTATCTTCAATGAACGGTGTTTTCCCCACTGGGAATTATAAACAGCAAACTTAGAACCAGTTTTGGAGTTCTTTGAAATTAAGGAAAAATCAAAATGATATTTAAAAATCTAGGGTAATGAGTTAAGACATAGGGAGTTAAATCATGTAACCCATGTTGTCATGACTGGGTTTAGCAGAAGCTCTTGGGATAATAAAATGAGCTCCAATATACCAAAAGACAGAATTTTAAACTTTGATAATACAAATATTTTAAAAGTGTGAAAAACTTTAACATCAGTGTTTAGAACATTGCAGCTTTCCCCAACTGAAAAAGATAACTAGAATATTTTCTCAACTAAGCAATGAATGGAATATGCTTTATTAAATATATGTTCATGAGAACCATAGCTCTACCATGTAAAATATATAAATGTGTCAGAGTCTCAGGCCCTTTTAAAATCTTAATAATTTAAAGCCATTTAAGGGACTGCAGAGAAAAAGAGGTATCTGGAAATTATAAAGAGTCATTTAATGTCTGGTGCATTTTCATACAATAAGAAAATTCAATATTCAGAAGACTTCCTAAGAAAACAGAGAAGGAAGTACACAACTCTGGCTGCAAGTCTGCAAAGAAATTGGTGTGATGCCAGAGCATGGACATAGTTAGAAATGCACAGAAAACATAACATCTAAACTATAAAGGAACTGCTAACAATTTTCCATGTGGGCAGTGAGAACATAAACATTCTAGGCAGAAAAAATAGCAGAAGCAGTAGTATGATATATTATGTAATACTCTTTTGGCCATAGGAGACAAGAAACCCAACTTAAATTGGCCAATGGGGAAAAAGAAAGAGAGATGTTGGCTCATAGACCAACATCTATGATACAGTCAAGGTCCAGACATAAAAACAGAAACTGTGTTACGGATTTCAAACAGAAAGCATTTTCTATAGTGAGCTGGTTACTCTGATGTCGGAAGCAAAAGAAGATCCTGAGTTAACCCAAATATTAGTAAATTCAGGGTAAATTTGGACATGAGTTTGAACAAACTCCAGGAAATAGTGAAGGACAGGGAGGCCTGGCACGTGGCAGTCCTTGGAGTTGCAAAGAGTCAGACACAACTGAGAAACTGAACAACAAAGTTGATAGAACAAAAACACATCTGTAGGTTCTTGAAGGAGGGGTTCCAGCATGCCTTATCCTCAGGTCTCTAGGTGCCTTAGCATATCCACAGTTAGACACAAACTGCAGTATAGGTAACAGTTCTGATACTGCTTTACATCTATACTGGTGAGAGCCAGGTTTCTCACTGTTGGGGTGGGATTACATATAAGCATGAGAAGGCTCCAGTGATCAACCTTATGGTAACGGACTAGATTTTGAGACATCAGTAAGAAGCTATTATTACTTTAAAATAGATACAGACAGTTATATATAGAAATCACCATAGATACGTGTATATAGACAGATTAGGATAGACACATCTGTGTTCTATTATCTGAGAGAGCTTAGAAACAAGGATATCCCAGTAGCAACAATCTCATCTAGTAGCCAGAATTGGTCTGTCTTACCATTCTACAATAAAAGTAGCCACAGTTTCTTTGAGAAATGTCTGATTCTAGAACTAAGGCAGGAAATACACAAGATAAGTCTAAAGCATCTTGTAGTGCCAGAAAGTACAGAAGCGTTCAGCAAAAACAAACAACAAACCTAACTGATGGAAGTATGTCAAAAGGACACAAGAGTCAACTGAAAGGGCCCCCAATGGCCAAAGCCAGAAAAATTTGAGCAGTGAATAAAGTAGCATTAGATTATAACCCATAGTACAAGGTAAATATCCATGGATACATACTGACCTGACAAACACTACCTCAGCCAGGTAATCAAGGTTAACATTAATTGTGATAGCCATGCAGATGGTATGTACCCCCTGATATGAGGGAGTTTAATGGCACTTTACCTCTGGTTATTCCTATGGAAAAAACTGCAATTCTCATCTAATGATGAGAAAAATGTGAGAGAAATTCCAATAGAGGGGTATTTACAAAATACTTACCTAGAACTCCTCAAAACTGGCAAAGGCATCAAAAATAAGGAAAATCTAAAGAAATGTCTAAGACAAGAAAAGCCTCAGGAGACAATATGCCAAGTAAAGTGTTGTGTGGCATCCTAGATGGAATCTTATAACACAAAAAGATGTTGGTGAAAACTAAAGAAATCAATAAATTAAATAAATGAACTTAAATTATTAATATATCAATATTAGCTCACTAATTGTAAAGAATGTAACATAAGTATGTAAGATGTTAATAATAGTGAGATTTTGGTGAGGAGTATATATAATCCCTTTGGTACCATCGTCTCCATGGCATCATCTAACCATTTAGATAGAATGAATATATATATACATATATATGTATATATATCTGAAATGATAGCTTTTTGAAACTAATGAATACAATTAATAATGGATTAAATGGTAGATTTTATGTTTAGTATATTTTACAATAAATAATTCCATTATAAAAATAAATAGTGATTGCAGCTATTAAATTAAAAGATGCTTGTTCCTTGGAAGAAAAGCTATGACCAACCTAGATAGCATATTTAAAAGCAGACATATTACTTGGCTTACAAAGGTCCATCTAGTCAAAGCTATGGTTTTTCCAGCATGGATGGAGAGTTGGACCATAGAGAAGGCTGAGAGCTGAAGAACTGTTGCCTTCAGACTGTGGTGTTGGAGAAGACTCTTGAGAGTCCCTTGGACTGCAAGGAGATCAAAACCAGTCAATCCTACAGGAAATCGGTCCTGAACATTCACTGGAAGGACTGATACTGAAACTGAAACTCCAATAGTTTGGCCACCTGATGTGAAGAGCTGACTCATGGAAAAGACCCTGATGCTGGAAAAGATTGAAGGCAGGAGAAGGGGACAATGAGGTGTGGATGGCATCACCAACTCGATGGATGTGAGTTTAAGCAAGCTCTGGGAGCTGGTGATTCACAGGGAAGCCTGGCATGCTGCAGTCCATGGGGTCACAAAAAGTCAGATATGACTGACTGACTGAACTGAACTGAGAGCTAGAAATGTCTTCATTTTCTAGAACCACAGATGCTGTGTATGGAAATCCCTCTACCCTCTTTCCTGTCCTTTCACTTTCACTCTAATACCTCCAGTAGCAGAATCTAATGAAAAGTTGACCATCAAGTGAGTCAACGAAGATAGTTTGCAGAGTCCCAGCCTTCTAAATTTAGAGTTATGTGTTGGAGTTAAGGAATAATAGGTTACCACCAGCACAGTCAACAAAGATTGATCCAGGAGCTTAAAGGATGTCATCAGAGACCATTTCTTTACTTTACTCTCCTCTGTACTGCTTTCATTCTTAGGGAGAAAGCTCACAGAGGCTCAAGGCCCACACCCCAGGCTCAAGAATAGTATCTCTTTTTTGTTGTTGTTTATACTTGCAGTATCATGGAATTGGTTTTTGGTTACACCAGACTGACTTGGATCATGTGACATGCCTTTCCAATCATATTGCTTTGAGAAAGTTAAAATTTGTTTGGTTATGCTTAGATCTCAGGGTACAGCCAATTGCATCCAATTTCACTCAAAACACATAGATTGATAGTGGTAACCAGCTGTGTAAGGGCATTGTGATTATTATAAAGGAGAAACTAGCTCCAAAATAGGTTTATATACCACACCAAAAAAAAAAAAGATTTCTTAACTTCAATATAGAAGATAGGGTACCATTGTCTTGGGCAAAACTGGATGGTTGATCACCAAAAACTTAGGAAAGAAATGTGTATTTAGTTGAGCAAGAACTGCTTATGGGAAGTAAATACAGATATCTAGTAGTACAAAATCAAAAACTAAGAAAAGAACTATGAGCCAGAAATCCACATTTAGAAGTCACAATTATACAGGTAGGAGCTGAAGTAATATAAATGACACCAATCATGAAAAACTGCATAAAATATCAGTAAGAATAAAGAGGAAAAAAAGAAGAAGAACAGTAAGAGGACTAAATATAGAAATTTTAAAGAATGCCAATATTAGAGAAAATGTAGAAGAAAAGGAGTTAGCAAAAAAGAGTAAGAAGATACTTTCAAAGACATTGGAAGATGCTGAGTAGAATGCCTGAGACATCAGTACAAGGGATCAAGCCTGCAAAAGGAGTGATGTGGAATAGCAAGTGCTGCAGTGATGTGGCCATCGATTTCTATATTTAGAAGATCATAAGTGAGTTTAGTAAGAGCTGAATTATTTGTGTGATATTTTATTTACAGTTTAATTTATGTAGACCTGTACAATAATGGTTTGAAAAATTAGTAAGAAGAAAGTGAGAACAATAAGAATATTCAAAGACTGCAAATTAGCAAGTGATGAGCTGAATTCAATCCATAGGAATCTTTAACCAAACTTCAAAGTGTTCTGTTTTAGCTTTGATTTGGTTTAATTAGTCAGTAACATGTAGTGTTTAGGAATTATCAGTTAAAATCCAGATTTCCAAGGTCTCTTGGAAAAGAAGCTCTGACATCTGAATCTTCACTTTTGCAAGGCAGCCATCGGCCCTGGCAGGGACTGACAGACACGGACTGACAGACACTAACTCTGCAATTTTCCATTGTCTTCCCAGGCTTCACATGTCTCATTTCCATCAACAGCTTGGTCTCTGCAGATATCTGACTGTGAGGCCCATGTATGACATGTAGAAACTCCAAAAAGGAGAAAAGTATCTATGAAGGATGATTGGGTCCAGTGAAAGTTTTGGCCTTATTTTCCTCTTTAAATATGGGATTAGCTTGGGCCTGTTAATATGATAATAATCAAGGGAATAATTATTGAAACAAACTCAAAATGTGAGAGGGAATGTGATGTAGAACAATGATGGTGAAATCAACCTTGGACCAGCGGAAGGATTCCTCCAGAGAACCTAGCTGTATATACAATAAAGCTATAGTTCAAGAATATGACACTGAATATAAGACTGCAAGGAGATCAAACCAGTCAATCCTAAAAGAAATCAATCCTGAATATTCATTAGAAGGACTGATGCTGAAGCTGAAGCTCCATTACTTTGGCTACCTGATGCGAAGAGTCAACTCATCAGAAAAGACCCTGATGCTAGAAAAGAGTGAAGGCAGGAGGAGAAGGGGATAACAGAGGAGAAGATGGTTGGATGGCATCACTGACTCAATGGACATGAGTTTGAGCAAGTTCCGGGAGATGGTGAAGGACAGGGAAGCCTGGTGTGCTGCAGTCCTTGGGGTCACAAAGAGTTGGGCATGACTGAGCAACTTAACAACAAAACTCACTTGAGATGAGTAGTCACTAAAGCTTCATTCTTACCCTAATAAGATCACAAGTTAGCAATTAAGAAAATAAAAAGCTCCAATATTTTGTTATACCAAGAAACTAGGATTCAGGTTTCTAAGAGGCCCAAAGCACAGCTCATGATTTTGTGTTTCTGGTGAATTATACCCACAGTCCTTTGGTGCTACAGTGTGCTCTCATACAAAGGACTGGAGAAAACATGTTTATTGAAATCCAGAGAGTTTGTAAATCAAGCTTGCTACCGCATAAAGTGATCCATTTTTTAGCCCTTCCAAGGAGTACTTTTTTAAACATACATATCCTTCTCATGACATGAAAATTCATTTTTACTCTAGTTGATGTACTGGGGCTGAGTGAAACTACAAAGTATATCACCTGAGTTGCAATTTCACGCGAATTAGTTTTAAAAAGTTAACAGTGGCATCACTCTAAAGAGTGGGTTAGAAACTGCAGTGCCATAAACTAAATCTCTGATGGGTTTGGTATATCACCTAGACTCCTCCAAATAAAAGTACACATACTAGACCATACTAGATAGTTCATTACTGCTAGAGAGTTAAGATGAAATATGTCAATCTAACATCAAGATCATCCACAACATGGCTTGATTTATCTAAAGGGAAAAGTGAAAATCCAAGACAATCTATTATGGTCTTATCTTATTTGGCAGGTCAAATTGTTTTCTGGCTCATGCTGCTTGGTTTGGGGTCCTTGTTCTTTTTCCATAATAATGCTGGGTTAAGTGTTTCATTTGCCTTAATGTCTCCATTGGATCCACATTATGGCAACACCACATCATTACAAATCCAGTCATTGCTATAATTAGGGTTTAGAAGTCTAAAAGCTTTCTCAAAGAAAACAATGTCAAAATGTAGGCATGACTAAAATACTATAATTCTCCCAACTTTAGAGAAACTAACCCTTCATATACATTACCACAAGTATATATGAAAATGGAAATACATTATGACCATTTTAATATGACAATATTAAAAATGACTATATCCAGACTGCCAATGTTCCATAGACCTTTAACTCCTTAACTGAAAGAATTTACAATAGAGAATATATATATATATATATATATATATATGTTGAAGTACGCAACATGAAAATGAAAAAGGAGATTTTGAATCAATTATCTACTTATTTTCAAGTGATTCTCTTCAGTCATACTGAAACAATGCAGGTCAGCCTAATTGTAGTTTTAGCTAGCAATCTGTAAGGGACTTAAAATTTCACCATTTCTCTTGTATATAGGCCTCTGAAGTTTCCTTAAAAAGATCTAGTGAAATTTGGGGCACAGCACGAATTTGTTCTTATTCCCTTCAAACAGATTCACAAAAGAGAATGCCAAACAGTCATCTATGACCCACTGGGCACAGCAGGTCAGAGGGGCTGAGAAAAAAAATGTGAGATCAGATGAAGCCCCCTGCTCTGTGCCTTTTAAATTTTTCTCTTATTTTAATTTGAACAGAATTTTGCTCTCATGTTCTTTTCTCAACACAATAACATTTCTTAACGAAGGCATTGAGTCTTCTCCAAAGACAGCAAATGAGAAAGTGACTGAAACTGAAAAAGAGTTATGATTCAATTATACCTTCCTAGCCTAGATACATTTCATAATCCCCCAATCTGATATCCTAACTTGTAACCTCAAATGTGTTATAACTTTCTAGCCTTCGAAGAATTGACAGTATCAATACATCTATCCATTTCCATCTCATGAGGACTGACTCAAAAAGAACCCAGTACTATTTATCTAACTTCCTTTCTGTTTAAATCTTTTTGTCTGTTTTTATTGTTGTTCAGTCAATAAGCCATATCCAACTCTTTACAACCTCAGGAACTGCAGCACACCAGGCTTCCTTTTTCTTCACCATCTCCCTGAATTTGCTCAAACTCATGTCCATTGAGTCGGTGATGCCATCCAACCATCTCATCCTCTGTCGTCCCCTTTTCCTCCCTCCTTCAATCTTTCCCATCATCAGGGTCTTTTCCAATGAATCAGTTCTTCAATTCAGGTGGCCAAAATATTGGAGTTTCTGCTTTAGCATCAATCCTTCCAATGAATATTCAGGACTGATTTCCTTTTGGATGGACTGGTTGGATCTCCTTGCTGCCCCAGGGACTTAAGAGTCTTTCCCAACACCACAGTTCAAAAGCATCAATTCTTCGGTCCTCAGCCTTCTTTATGGTCCAGCTCTCACATTCACACATGACTACTGGAAAAATCATAGCTTTGACTATACAGACTGTTGTTGGAAAAGTGACATCTCTGCTTTTTAATACACTGTCTTGGTTTTTCGTAGTTTTTCTTCCAAGGAGCAAGCATCTTTTAATTTCATGGCTTCAGTCATTGTCCACAGTAATTTTGAAGCCCAAGAAAATAAAGTCTGTCACTGTTTCCATTATTTCCCCATCTATTTGCAATGAAATTATGGGACTGGATGCCATGATCTCAGTTTCTTGAATGTTCAGTTTTAAGCCAGCTTTTACAGTCTCCTCTTTTACTTTCATCAAGAGGCTTTTTAGTTCCTCTTCACTTTCTGTATTAGTTTCCTATTGTTTCCATAAAAGATTACTCTACCAGAGTGACTAAAAACAACACCAATATATTATTTTGCAGTCCTGGAGTTTGGAGTCTAATGTAGGATCTCCCTGAATAAAATCAAGGTGTCAGAAAGGATCCTTCTGAAAGTGCTAATGGTATCTGTTTCCTTGCCTTTTCTGGCATGTACAGACCTATATTCCTTGACTCATGACTCCCTTCAAATATCTTTAAAGCCAGAAAATTTCTTATCAACCTGGCATCACTGTGACCTTGCTTTTATCATTCTTACATCTTGTCTTGACTCTGACTCTATGTCTCTCACTTAAAAAAAAAAAATGTATTTATTTTTGGCTGTAACGGGTCTTAGTTGCTTCACGTGGGATCTTTCCTTGCAGTGCACCAGCCTCCCTCTTGTTGCGGCATATGGGCTCCAGAGTGCTTGAGTTTTGGTAGTTGCCCTCCCACATGTGGGATCTTAGCTGCAGGGTGGAACTAAGGGATTGCAGAATCTTAATTACTGGACCATCAGGGAAGTCTCCTCTCTTCCATGTTTAAGGACCCTTGTTATTTCTTAGAGCCCATTAGGAAAATTCAAGATTACCGCCCTATTCTGGTTTCAGCTGATTAGAAATCTTAATCCTATCATTTACTTTGATTGCCCTTTACCGTGCAACCTAACATATTCATAAATTTTGGAGATGAGGATGCAATCATCTTTGGGAACCATTATTCTACATACCATAGTCTCTAGAAGTTCCTCCAGCATTCCCTCCTGAAAACGCATATAAATGCAGCCTTTATTCATCAAACAAGTTTTCATTTCATTTTCTAAACTTTCCCAAGATAGTAAGTTCTTGGCAGCATGCTACTGTGAAAAAGCATTGAGTGGGACTCAAAAACCTTGAATCCAAGTTCTAGTATATCACTAATTAGATCAATATATTTAATGTTTGTGAACCTCAATTTCTTTTGCTGGTAAAACAAATGTAATAAATAGTTGACAACTTGACCAGCTCACAGAATATTGTGGTGATCAGATGAATTAGTGACTTGCAAGTTCCTTTAAAACAACTGAGTTGGACAAATGATAGATCAAAGAACAGTAATATAAACTTTAGAGAATCATCAACCTGTGTTGAAATCCTGGCTATTTTATGTGACTTTGGGCTATTTTCTTAAATTCTCCAAGTGGATTTTTCTATCTATAAAATAAAGCTAACCCTCAGGGGCTTCCCTTGTGGTTCAACTGGTAAAGAATCTGTCTGTAATGCGGGAGACCTGGGTTCGATCCCTGGGTTGGGAAGATCCCCTGGAGAAGGGAATGGCTACCCACTCCAGTATTCTGGCCTGGAGAATTCCATGGACTGTATACTCTATGGGGTCGCAAAGAGTCAGACATGACTGAGAGACTTTTACTTCACTTCACTTCAGGGGCATTAGGAGAATTAAATGAGGCAAAGCATGTAATAGTGCTTAGAACTGTGTTAAAGGGCATTCTAAGCTTTGTTTTGATAATTAATAAATGATTGCACTAATTAGACTACTGAGTTTTTCAAATTTTAAGGCAAGTGAGATGTACCTTATTGTTCAACTCTTAGAATATTATTCCTCCTCCTGCTTAGTCGCTCAGTCATATCCGACTGAGTCATGCAACCTGTGGACTGTAGCCCACCAGGCTCCTCTGTGCATGAGACTTTTTCCAAGCAAGAATACTCAGCTGGGTTGCCATTTTCTCCTCCAGGGGATCTTTCCAACCCAGGGGTCAAAGCTGTTGTCTCCTGAGTCTCCTGCACTGCAGGCGGATTCTTCACCACACAGCCACCAGGGAAGTCCCTAGAAGGTGGTTAGCACAATTTATTTGTAAAATATCTCAAAATTTTATTTAATGCCTTTTCAATCAGTAAAAGTACCTGAGTTTTTTAAAATCATTTTTATAATACATTAATATCATTGTTTGTGATCCTCTTTTGTCCCTAATTTGACCATGTAAGGTCCCTCAAGACTGCTCCTACCTTAATTTAAACAAAATTTCTTTCTGTGTTCTTTTCTCAGCACAATAGTATTGATTTCTAGCTTTTTGGCACATCAAAATATTCTAGGTTCACATTATCACTTTTCTGCCACAAATCTAGAATCATCTATTTCTCCATAGAACCTTGGTTTCTTTTAAGGAGAAATATTATTTAGAAACCAAGATCTAGGGACTAGTTGGTACCATTGTTAATCATGTATCATTAATCTGGCCCAGTTTGTGAATGGAGATAGGAAATGCATATATAGTACACATTTTTCTTTACCTATGGATTTCATCTCCATTTTTCACACAAAAAGAACACTAATTCTCAACAATAACAATATATTAACTTATTTGTTTTATCCTTTAGAACACACAAAATAATTTTTGAACTATTAAAGCAATGCCACTATTAATAGCAAATCTATTAAGGGAAACATATTTTTAGAGTTTTGTTTGTTTGCTTTACTTCTTTAACCCTAAGTCTACTGCTCACTAAAGGTCTCAAAGAACTATGTCCAAAAGTTCCCTAAATTTCTTCTTTTACTGAGTGATGATATTATCTGTTTGATATACATACAGGTTTTTTTCTAATATAATTAAATATAGAATTTTTATCTTTATATCAATTTTTAAAATATATAAATCATTCATATATTTTAAAAGGCAAGACAATATATAATTATATATTACACATAAAACATATATAAATACATAAATATGTATTACATAAACATAACTTTCTTTTCTATCTACTGTACTTTCCAATCAATTCCAACATAATTGGTATATAGAGTTTTCTTTTATCCTTTCTGTTCTCAGTGCTATTTGTTCCTGAAAATAAGTACACACACACATACACAGGTCTTATTTTCCTTACTGTTTTACAAAAAAGGCAAAGCTGTCTCTACCTTGTACTCTGTTCTTCACTTTATATTATATCCTAAAACTAATTTTGTATCTTTTTTAAAAGCAAATGCTGTATTGTTTGCTAGGTATTTACTACTGCTGAAACTTCATTGTGAATTTCAGTCCTCAACATTATGAAATACCCATCTTAATTACTATTTAGTTTTTACCTGATATCTATTTTATATTAAAATTGAAACTACTGTCTTATCATTTGTAGTCACCTAATAAAACTTTCGTGACATTGTACAGGAAACAGGGATCAAGACCATCCCCATGGAAAAGAAATGCAAAAAAGCAAAATGGCTGTCTGGGGGGGGGGGCCTTACAAATAGCTGTGAAAAGAAGAGAGGTGAAAAGCAAAGTAGAAAAGGAAAGATATAGAATCTAAATGCAGAGTTCCAAAGAATAGCAAGAAGAGATAAGAAAGCCTTCCTCAGTGATCAATTCAAAGAAATAGAGGAAAACAACAGATTGGGAAAGATGAGAATTCTCTTCAAGAAAATTACAGATATCAAGGGAACATTTCATGCAAAGACGGGCTCAATAAAGGACAGAAATAATATGGACCTAACAGAAGCAGAAGATATTAAGAAGAAGTGGCAAGAATACATAGAAGAACTGTACAAAAAAGATCTTCAAGACCAAGATAATGATGTTGGTATGATCACTCACTTAGAGCCAGACATCCTGGAATGCGAAGTCAAGTGGGCCTTAGGAAGCATCACGACGAACAAAGCTAGCGGACGTGATGGGATTCCAGTTGAGCTATTTCAAATCCTGAAAGATGATGCTGTGAAAGTGCTGCACTCAATATGCCAGCAAATTTGGAAAACTCAGCAGTGGCCACAGGACTGGAAAAGGTCAGTTTTCATTCCAATCCCAAAGAAAGGCAATGCCAAAGAATGCTCAAACTACCACACAATTACACTCATCTCACACGCTAGTAAAGTAATGATCAAAATTCTAGAAGCCAGGTTTCAGCAATATGTGAATCGTGAACTCCCTGATGTTCAAGCTGGTTTTAGAAAAGACAGAGGAACCAGAGATCAAATTGCCAACATCTACTGGATCATCGAAAAAGCAAGACAGTTCCAGAAAAATATCTATTTCTGCTTTATTGACTATGCCAAAGCCTTTGACTGTGTGGATCACAATAAACTGTGAAAAATTCTGAAAGAGATGGGAATACCAAACCACCTGACCTGACTCTTGAGAAACCTATATGCAGGTCTGGAAGCAACAGTTAGAACCGTACATGGAACAACAGTCTGGTTCCAAATCAGGAAAGGAGTATGTCAAGGCTATATATTGTCACCCTGCTTATTTAACTTATATGCAGAGTACATCCTGAGAAATGCTGAACTGGAAGAAACACAAGCTGGAATCAAGATTGCTGGGAGAAATATCAATAACATCAGATATGCAGATGACACCACCCTTATGGCAGAAAGGGAAGAGGAACTAGAAAGCCAGAGGAGAGTGAAAAGGTTGGCTTAAAGCTCAACATTTAGAAAACGAAGATCATGGCATCTGGTCCCATCACTTCATAGGAAATAGATGGGGAAAAAGTGGAAACAGTGTCAGACTTTATTTTGGGGGGCTCCAAAATCACTGCAGATGGTGACTGCAGCCATGAAATTAAAAGATGCTTACTCCAGTGTTCTTGCCTGGAGAATCCCAGGGACAGGGAGCCTGGTGGGCTGCCGTCTATGGGGTTGCACAGAGTCGGACATGACTGAAGTGACTTAACAGGAGCAGCAGCAGCACTCCTTGGAAGGAAAGTTATGACCAACCTAGATAGCACATTGAAAAGCAGAGATATTACTTTACCAACAAAGGTCCGTCTAGTCAAGGCTATGGTTTTTCCAGTGGTCATGTATGGATGTGAGAGTTGGACTGTGAAGAAAGCTGAGTGCAGAAGAATGGATGCTTTTGAAGTGTTGTGTTGGAGAAGACTCTTGAGAGCCCCGTGGACTGCAAGAAGATCCAACCAGTCCATCCTAAAGGAAATCAGTCCTGAATATTCTATTGGACAGACTGATGCTAAAGCTGAAACTCCAGTACTTTGGCCACCTCATGCGAAGAGTTGACTCATTGGAAAAGACTCTGATGCTGGGAGGGATTGGGGGCAGGAGGTGAAGGGGATGACAGAGGACAAGATGGCTGGATGGCATCACCGACTCGATGGAGGTGAGTTTGAGTGAACTCCAGGAGTTGGTGATGGACAGGGAGGCCTGGTGTGCTGCAATAAAGAGTCAGACACGACTGAGTGACTGAACTGAACTGAATTGAATAAAACTTTGATAATAAGCTAATCTGAAAATATTTTTCTTTTAAAAGTGACTTAACTTTTATATTATATAACTCTCTAATATTATATAACTATATTTAGTGTGTATTATGTAATATTTACTGTGCTTTTTTCTCTTTTCAGTGATTTTGTTCTTCTGTATTTCCGTGATGTATAGGAAAGGTTTATATTTTTATTCTTAATGGTTATTTTTATGCTAATGTATTTTAAGTGTTCTGATTGTTTCCTTGGGCTTCCTCATGGTTTAAGCTGTAAAGAATCTTCCTGCAAGGCAGGAGACTCAGGAGATACAGTTTGGCTTGATTCTCTGGCTGGGGAAGATCCCGTGGAGCTGGGCATGACAACCCACTCTAGCATTCTTGCCTGGAAAATCCCATAGACAGAGAATCCTGCTGGGCCACAGTCCATGGGGTTGCAAAGAATTGGACATAACTGAGCTCACAATGGCACCCCACTCCAGTACTCTTGCCTGGAAAATCCCATAGATGGAGGAGCCTGGTAGGCTGCAGTCCATGGGGTCGCTAAGAGTCAGACACAACTCAGCGACTTCACTTTCACTTTTCACTTTCATGCATTGGAGAAGGAAATGGCAACCCACTCTAGCGTTCTTGCCTGGAGAATCCCAGGGATGGGGAGGCCTGGTGGGCTGCCCTCTATGGGGTCGCACAGAGTCGGACACGACTGAAGCAACTTAGCAGTAGCAGCAGAACTCATAATGGATGGATTATTTTCTTACTTAGACTTTAACTACTTTGTCAGATCTACTTATATCCATTGATACACCCCAATACTCACATGAAAATCAATGAGCTTATTCAATATTTTACTTTATTTCATTTTTCTCCTACTTTTTAGTTTCCTTACCTCTGCTTTGTTATTATATACACTTTTTCTATCAATGTCTCTACTTTGTTTTATTCTTGGATGTGAAATGAAATATATTCAATTCAACATTACTCTTTGTATCTAAGGTTTCAGAGTCAACACTTGTGCTGGTGACTTCATTCTGCAGTCAGTTCCTCAGAAACAGTTCCTAAGTATAGTATCCCCAGAGGCAATGCATATTTAACTGTGTTTGTGGTTTTCGTTTTTTTTTTTTTTTTTTTTTTAAGGCAAGCTGAATAACAGTTTGGTTAGATATAAAATCCTTAATTTTCTTGATTTTGTAGAAAAATTTTAACACTACTGTCTTGTTTTATATCTTGCTTCAAGAGATCTGATGTCAACTTACCTTTCTTTCCTTTTTTATTTTATGTGTTTGTTTCAAGGCCCAAGAAGATGTGTTATCTTTAAAGTGTAATGGATTTATTGAAATACTTCTCAGATGTGACTGTTCTATTGATATGTTAATTATTCCAGGCACATGGAAGGCTCTTTAATGTCGAATTCAAGTATTTTATCTTTAGAAAACTTTCTTGGTTTATGATGTCAACTATTAGTTCTGTTTCATTGCTGTATTTTCTTCTTCAGATATTCAATTATGTACATGTTACTTCATCTTTATCTATGCTCTATATCTCTTTCTCGCTGATCTTTTTTTCTCCTATTTTCACTTAATTAAATTAAGTGAAATCTTGTAGTATTTTTAGGCAATTAACTTTTTCCTTGAGCTTTCATAAATTTTTTGAGATGATTTCTCCTTTATTTCTGGGATGATTTTTGCCCTTTTATTCCATTTCTTTTCTGAACGTAACTGACTTTAATTCATATCTTCCTGGTTTTTGTCTACTTCTATACCAAGATTTTATATTTCTAATGGGAAGTGTTTGTTCCTATCTGCACACACTTGCTTATGTATGCTAAGTCACTTCAGGTGTGTCTGATTCTTTGGGACCCCATGGACTGTAGCCTGTCAGGCCCCTCTGTTTATGAATTCTCCAGGCAAGAATACTGCAGTGGGTTGCCATAACATCTTCCAAGGGATCTCCCTACCCAGGGATCTAATCTACATCTCTTAATCTCCTGCAATGACAGGTGGGTTCTTTACCAATAGCCGCCACTTGGGAAGCCCTGCAGCCACTTGTGTATGCTATTTAATTAATATTAGAGGGAGTACTGTGTTACTCTTTTGGCTTCATTGTTGGTCTTGAAGAAATACTATTCATCAGCTAAAAAATTTTCTACTTGCTAGGGACTGAATTGTGTCCCCTGTTCCCCAAATGTCTATGTTGATGTTCTAATCACCAATGTGACTATATTTGGAGATAGCAGCTTTAGGGGCTAATTAAGGTTAAATAAGGTCATTCCAATCTAATCAAATGGACCAGAGACTTGTCTAACTAAAGGAAATTATAAGCAATGTCGTGTAGGGCCACCCAAGATGGATGGGTCATGGTAGAGATAGAGAGTTCAAGCAAAATGTGGTCCATTGGAGAAGCCACTTCAGAACAGTATGAGAGGCAAAAAGATAGGACACTGAAATATGAACTCCCCAGGCCGGTAGGTACCCAATATGCTACTGGAGATCGTGGAGAAATAGCCCCTGAAAGAATGAAGAAATGGAGTCAAAGCAAAAATAACACTCAGTTGTGGATGTGACTGGTGCTAGAAGCAACAACCAATGCTATAAGGAGCAATATTGCATAGGAACCTGGAATGTCAGGTCCATGAATTAAGGCAAATTGGAAGTGGTCAAAGAAGAGATGGCAAGAGTGAACATCGAATTTTAGGAATCAACTAAAATGGACTAGAATGGGTGAATTTAACTGAAAAGACTATTATAACTACTATTGTGAGCAAGAATCCCTCAGAAGAAATGAAGTAGCCATCATAGCCAATAAAAGAGTCTGAAATAAAGTACTTTGATGCAATCTCAAAAATGACAGAATAATCTGTTCATTTTCAAGGCAAAACATTCAATATCACTGTAATTCAAGTCTCTGCCCCAACCAGTAATTCTGAAGATAAAGTTGAATGGTTCTATGAAGACCTACAAGATCTTTTAGAAATAACACCCCAAAAAGATGTCCTCTTCATTATAGGAGACTGGAATGCAAAAGTAGGAAGTCAAGAAACACCTGGAGTAACAGGCAAATTTGGCCTTGGAGTACAGAATGAAATGGAGCAAAGACTAATAGAGTTTTGCCAAGAGAACACACTGGTCATAGCAAACACCCTCTTCCAACAACACAAGAAAGACTTTACACATGGACATGACCAGATGGTCAACACTGAAATCAGACTGATTATATTCTTTGCAGCCAAAGATGGAGAAGCTCTATATAGTCAGCAAAAACAAGACTGGGAGCTGACTGTGGCTCAGATCATGAACTCCTTATTGTCAAATTCAGACTCACATAGAAAAAGTAGGGAAAACCACTAGAACATTCAGATATAAAGAAATGGAGAACCCCAGGGTTAGTAGAAGGAAAGAAATCTTAAAAAATTAAGGCAGAAATAAATGCAAAAGAAACAAAAGAGACCAAAGCAAAAATCAACAAAGCCAAAAGCTGGTTCTTTGAAAGGATAAATAAAATTGACAAACCATTAGCCAGACTCATCAAGAAACAAAGGGAGGAAAATCAAATCAATAAAATTAGAAGCGAAAATGGAGAGATCACAGCAGACAACACAGAAATACAAAGGAAAATAAGAGACTACTATCAGCAATTATATGCCAATAAAATGGACAACGTGGAAGAAATGGACAAATTCTTAGAAAAGTACAGCTTTCCAAAACTGAACCAGGAAGAAATAGAAAATCTTAACAGACCCATCACAAGCATGGGAATTGAAACTGTAATCAGAAATCTTCCAGCAAACAAAAGCCCAGGTCCAGATGGCTTCACAGCTGAATTCTACCAAAAATTTAGAGAAGAGCTAACACCTATCCTACTCAAACTCTTCCAGAAAGTTGCAGAGGAAGGTAAATTTCCAAACTCATTCTATGAGGCCACCATCACCCTAATACCAAAACCTGATAAAGATGTCACAAAAAAAGAAAACTATAGGCCAATATCACTGATGAACATAGATGCAAAAATCCTTAACAAAATTCTAGCAATCAGAATCCAACAACACATTAAAAAGATCATACACCATGACCAAGTGGGCTTTAATCCCAGGGATGCAAGGATTCTTCAATATCCGCAAATCAATCAGTGTAATTCACCATATTAACAAATTGAAAAATAAAAGACATATGATTATCTCAATAGATGCAGAGAAGACCTTTGACAAAATTCAACATCCATTTATGATAAAAACTCTCCAGAAAGCAGGAATAGAAAGAACATTCCTCAACATAATAAAAGCTATATTTGACAAACATTATCCCCAATGGTGAAAAAATTGAATGCATTTCCCCTAAAATCAGGAGCAAGACAAGGGTGCCCACTTTCACTGCTACTATTCAAAATAGTTCTGGAAGTTTGGGCCACAGCAATTAGAGCAGAAAAAGAAATAAAAGGAATCCAAATTGGAAAAGAAGAAGTAAAACTCTCACTGTTTGCAGATGACATCATCCTCTACATAGAAAACCCTAAAAACTCCACAAGATTTTTACTAGAGCTAATCAATGAATATAGTAAAGTTGCAGGATATAAAATCAGCACACAGAAATCCCTTGCATTCCTATACACTAACAATGAGAAAGTAGAAAAAGAAGTTAAGGAAACAATTCCATTCACCATTGCAACGAAAAGAATAAAATACTTAGGAATATATCTACCTAAAGAAACAAAAGACCTATATATAGAAAACTATAAAACACTGCTGAAAGAAATCAAAGAGGACACTAATAAATGGAAAAATATACCATGTTCATGGATCGGAAGAATCAATATAGTGAAAACGAGTATACTACCCAAAGCAATTTACAAATTCAATGCAATCCCTATCAAGCTACCAGCAGTATTTTTCACAGAGCTAGAACAAATAATTTCACAATTTGTATGGAAATACAAAAAACCTCGAATAGCCAAAGCAATCTTGAGAAAGAAGAATGGAACTGGAGGAATCAACCTGCCTGATTTCAGGCTCTACTGCAAAGCCACAGTCACCAAGACAGTATGGTACTGGCACAGAGACAGAAATATAGATCAATAGAACAAAATAGGAAGCCCAGAGATAAATCCACACACATATGGACACCTTATCTTTGACAAAGGAGGCAAGAATATACAATGGAGTAAAGACAATCTCTTTAACAAGTGGTGCTGGGAAAACTGGTCAACCACTCTAAAAGAATGAAATTAGGACACTTTCTAACACCATACACAAAAATAAACTCAAAATGGATTAAAGATCTAAATGTAAGACCAGAAACTATAAAACCCCTAGAGGAGAACATAGGCAAAACACTCTCAGACATAAATCACAGCAGGATCCTCTATGACCCACCTCCCAGAATTCTGGAAATAAGGGCAAAAATAAACAAATGGGATCTAATTAAAATTAAAAGCTTCTGCACAACAAAGGAAACTATAAGCAAGGTGAAAAGACAGCCTTCAGAATGGGAGAAAATAATAGCAAATGAAGCAACTAACAACTAATCTCAAAAATATGCAAGCAACTTACGCAGCTCAATTCCAGAAAAATAAATGACCCAATCAAAAAAATGGGCCAAAGAACAAATAGGCATTTCTCCAAAGAAGATATACAGATGGCTAACAAACACATGGAAAGATGCTCAACATCACTCATTATCAGAGAAATGCAAATCAAGACCACAATGAGGTACCATTTCACACCAGTCAGAATGGCTTCGATCCAAAAGTCTGCAAGCAATAAATGCTGGAGAGGCTGTGGAGAAAAGGGAACCCTCCTACACTGTTGGTGGGAATGCAAACTAGTACAGCCACTATGGAGAACAGTGTGGAGATTCCTTTAAAACCTGGAAATAGAACTGCCTTATGACCCAGCAATCCCACTGCTGGGCATACATACTGAGGAAACCAGAATTGAAAGAGACACGTGTACCCCAATGTTCATCACAGCACTGTTTATAATAGCCAGGACATGGAAGCAACCTAGATGTCCATCAGCAGATGAATGGATAAGAAAGTTGTAGTACATATACACAATGGAGTATAACTCAGCCAATAAAAAGAATACATTTGAATCAGTTCTAATGAGGTGGATGAAACTGGAGCCAATTATACAGAGTGAAGTAAGCCAGAAAGAAAAACACCAATACAGTATACTAACACATATATATGGAATTTAGAAAGATGTTAACAAAACCCTGTATGCGAGACAGCAAAAGAGACACAGATGTATAGAACAGACTTTTGGATTCTGTGGGAGAGGGAGAAGGTGGGATGATTTGGGAGAATGGCATTGAAACATGTATTCTATCATGTAAGAAATGAATCACCAGTCTAGATCCGATACAGGATACAGGATGCTTGGGGCTGGTGCACTGGGATGACCCAGAGAGATGATATGGGGAGGGAGGTAGGAGGGGGATTCAGGATTGGGAACTCATGTACACCCGTGGTGGATTCATGTCAATGTATGGCAAAACCAATACAGTATTGTAAAGTAAAATAAAGTAAAATTTAAAATTTTTTAAAAAAGAAAAAATAAATCAAATCCCTTACGATTATACAGTGGAAGTGACAAATAGATTCAAAATATTAGATCTGATAGACAGAGTGCCTGATGGACTATGGATGGAGGTTTGTGACACTGTACTGGAGACAGTGATCAAGACCATCCCAAGAAAAAGAAATGCAAAAAAGCAAAACAGTTGTCTAAGGAGGCCTTACAAATAGCTGTGAAAAGAAGGGAAGCTAAAGGCAAAGGAGAAAAGGAAAGATATATCCATTTGAATGCAGAGTTCCAAAGAATAGCAAGAAGAGATAAGAAAGCCTTCCTCAATGACCAATGCAAAGAGATAGAGGAAAACAATAGAATGGGAAAGGCTACAGATCTCTTCAGGAAAATTAGAGATACCAAGGGAACATTTCATGCAAAGATGGGCTCAATAAAGGACAGAAATGGTATGGACCTAACAGAAGCAGAAGATATTAGGATAAGGTGGCAAGAATACACAGAAGAACTTTACAAAAAAGATCTTCATGACACAGATAACCTTGGTGGTATGATTTCTCACATAGAGCCAGACACCCTGGAATGTGAAGTCAAGTGGGCCTTAAGAAGCATCACAATGTACAAAGCTAGTGGAGATGACAGAATTCCAGTTGAGCTATTTCAAATCTTAAAAGATGATGCTTGGAAAGTGCTGTATTCAATGTGCCAGCATATTTGGAAAACTCAGCAGTGGCCACAGGACTGGAAAAGCTCAGTTTTCATTCCAGTCCCCAAAAAAGGCAATGCTAAAGAATGTTCAAACTACTGCACAATTGCACTCATCTCACACACTAGTAAAACAATGCTCAAAATTCTCCAAGCCGGGCATCGAACAGTACATGAACTGTGAACTCCCGGTTGTTCATGTTGGTTTTTGAAAAGACAGAGGAACCAGAGATCAAATTGCCAATATCCACTGGATCATTGAAAAAGCAAGAGAGTTCCAGAAAAATATCTATTTCTGCTTTATTGACTACGCCAAAGCCTTCGACTGTGTGGATCACAACTAACTGTGGGAAATTCTTCAAGAGACGGGAATACCAGACCATCTGACCAGCCTCCTGAGAAATCTGTATGCAGGTCAGGAAGCAACAGTTAGAACTGGGCATGGAACAACAGACTGGTTCCAAATAGGAAAAGGAGTACATCAAGGCTGTATATTGTCTCCCTGCTTGTTTAACTTATATGTAGAGTACATCATGAGAAATGCTGGACTGGATGAAGCACAAACTGGAATAAAGATTGCCAGAAGAAATATCATTAACCTCAGATATGCAGATGACACCACCCTTATGGCAGAAAGCAAAGAACTAAAGAGCCTCTTGATGAAGGTGAAAGAGGAGAGTGAAAAAGTTGGCTTAAAATTTAACATTCAGAAAACTAATTCATGGCATCTTTTCCCATCACTTTATGGAAAATAGATGGGGAAACTGGCAGACTTCTTTTTGGTGGGCTCTAAAATCACAGCTGATGGTGACTGCAGCCATGAAATTAAAAGATGCTCTCTGGTGTTGGAGAAGACTCTTGAAAGTCCCTTGGACTGCAAGGAGATCCAACCACTCCATCCTAAAGGAGATCAGTCATGGGTGTTCATTGGAAGGACCGACATTGAAGCTGAGACTTCAATGCTTTGGCCACCTCATGCCAAGAGCTGATTCATTTGAAAAGACCCTGATGCTGGGAAAGATTGAGGTCAGGAGGGGAAGAGGACTACAGAAGATGAGATGGTTGGATGGCATCACCAGCTCAATGGACATGAGTTTGGGTGAACTCTGGGAGTTCGTGATGGACAGGGAGGCCTAGCTTGCTGCAATCCATGGGGTCTCAAGGAGTTGGACATGACTGAGCGACTGAACTCAACTGAACTGAATGGTCATAAGGGTAGAGCCCTAATTCAATAGAGATGATGATGTCCTTATAAATAAAAAGAAAATGGAAGAACGTTATCTCCCATTTTCCATAAACACACCCTAAGGAAAAGCTACATAAGTACATAGTAAGAAAGGAGATGTCTTCAAGCCAGGAAAAGAGTTCTCACTGTAACTCAGTCACATTGAAACCTGAATCACAGACTTTCAGCCTCCAGAACAGTGAGAAACAAATTTCTAAGTCAAGTTACCAGTCTATCATATTTTATTATGGCAGTCTGATCTAATTCACCATTTTTATTCTTTTATTTCTTATCACAACTTTGCATGGATTTCATATGCAGCTTTCTGTTATGTTCATTTAATATTTTCATATACAAAAGTGGTAGGTTTATCTAACCAATGTTGGAATTTTGTGTTAATAGGATTTTTAATTCAAGATTATCCTCCTCTGCCTTTTAATTTCTATAGGATCTTTAACATCCACTCCTTGCTTCCTTTGTCTAACCAGTAAGACTCCAAGGATACTCCCCAGTCTGCTGCTGCTGCTGCTAAGTCAGTTCAGTTGTGTCCAACTCTGTGAGACCCCATAGATGGCAGCCCACCAGGCTCCCCTGTCCCTGGGATTCTCCAGGCAAGAACACTGGAGTGGCTTGCCATTTCCTTCTCCAATGCAGAAAGTGAAAAGTGAAAGGGAAGTCGCTCAGTCATGTCCGACTCTTAGCTACCCCATGGACTGCAGCCTACCAGGCTCCTCCATCCATGGGATTTTCCAGGCAAGAGTCCTGGAGTTAGGTGCCATTGCCTTCTCTGACTCCCCAGTCTAAATCTCCCCAGTTCACCCAAGAAAAGGAGCTTCTTCAGAATTTCCACCACTGGTTTCATGCACTTTCATGGCTCTTCTTTTCTATCCTCCTGTAACCAGAGCTGTGACCAACAAGATCTCTGACTTGTTCTCAGCAATTCTACGCGAAATGCTGATTCTTTCTGTGTGTGATTTTACCAGTATTTATCACTATTAGGTTCCTATCTACTTTTCCTATTTTCCACTCAGTCTCCCACAGACTCCCTAAACAGTCATGTGTTCTGAGAATGAATCTGCTGAATTTGCATGTTTATTTTACTACCTACAAATAACTTGAAACTTGTAGTAATTTTGGTGTCCTAATTATCCCATAGATGTCAATTACAAGTAATTTTACTTGCTGTTCTCATTGACCTACATGCATAGTTTTGGGGGAAATGTTTAGACTTTCTGATTTAATTAGCTAAAATTAATCACTGCAGATGGTGATGGCAGCCATGAAATTAAAAGATGCCTACTCCTTGGAAGGACAGTTATGACCAACCTAGATAGCATATTCAAAAGCAGAGACATTACTTTGCCAACAAAGGTCCATCTAGTCAAGGCTATGGTTTTTCCAGTGGTCATGTATGGATGTGAGAGTTGGGCTATAAAGAAAGCTGAGTGCAGAAGAATTGAGGTTTTTCAACTGTGGTGTTGGAGAAGACTCTTGAGAGTCCCTTGGACTGCAAGGAGATCCAACCAGTCTATTCTAAAGAAGATCAGTCCTGGGTATTCATTGGAAGGACTGATGCTGAAGCTGAAACTCCAGTACTTTGGCCACCTCATGAGAAGAATTGACTCATTGGAAAAGACCCTGATGCTGGGAGGGATTGGGGGCAGGAGAAAAAGGGGATGACAGAGGATGAGATGGCTGGATAGCATCATTGACTCGTTGGATGTGAATCTGAGGGAACCCCGGGAGTCGGTGATGGACAGGGAAGCCTGGCCTGCTGCAGTTCATGGGGTCGCAGAGTTGGACACAACTGAGTGACTGAACTTAACTGAACTGTACCTTTAGGAAGCTGGAAATCATAATCATCATTTCTTACTCCTTGTAACTGCTTGATATGACCCCTGGAGAAGGAAATGGCAACCCATTCCAGTATTCTTGCCTGGGAAATCCCATGGACAGAGGAGCTTGGGGTACTACAGTCCATAGGGTCACAAAAAAGAGTTGGACATGACTTAGCAACTAAACAACAACTTTATATAACAGATGTGATAATATTAAGGGAAACAATTCACAGTCTAAAGATCTAGTTCTTCCTCAAGAAAATATCTGTAACATGCCTTATGGCTCCCTTATGGTTGTGCACTGGTGCAAAATTCATCCATTACTGATTTCTTGGCCCATTTATTCAGGCCTTTAATTTGAAGTATTCTTTCAATATTCTCTCTTGAATATATATCTTTTCATCATGATCTTAATTACAGTGGACTAATTTCACTTGTTCTTGAAGCTCTGTCAGTTTACCTATAATATTTCTATCTTTAACTCCACTTTATCTTAAAATAAATGTATTTAGTTGTTGATTAATTCAATGTGATACTTCAAGTTTTATATGAATTTCTAATCTTTGGTTACTAATTCTTTTCATTTTATGCTTTATATATAGATATCTCCTTCATCTCACCTTAAGCATCAGCTGAAATACTGATTCCAAACACTAAGACTACCAACTCTTGAATGACTTTTCTGAGTTTTTATGTCTAAAAAATTTGAGTGTATTTTCAATCTTGCCCAATGGGACTCATGATCACTCCATCTATTCCAGTCTCATTTGTACTCAATTTATTCTTGCATCTACTTGTGTCTATTTTAATACCTGAGTTTTTTCCCACAATTTTTAAACAAGGATTTTCTTGTCAGCTTTTCCTATCTAGCTGATTTTAACTGCCAGCCTTGATTAGATGTATTTTCATGTGCTATAAAAGCTCTTAAAGCACATTTGTAACTGGAGAAATTTCCTTCTCATCCTCATTTTCCCTGTTCCTACACATTCCTCACACCCATCATGTCCCTCTTTAATTTCACCATAATTTTTTTCTAGCTTTCACTATTCCATGCTCATTTAAAAAAAAATTGTAGGAATAAAATTAAAATGAATAAAGAGGAATAGAAAGCCTTTAGACCAGTAAGTTTCTGTTCTCTAGTCCCTTCTATGCTCAGAGAATGTATTTAAGAGCAAGAAAAAAATAAGACTTCAACTCTTGGGGGTTTGGGATGAATTCTAACACCATACTAATTTACTATAAATAAGTCTTTTAGACTAACAGTAAGAAAGATGAGGGTTCCAAAACTACCAAATTAGAGAAGACATTAGAAGTACAATTCTACTTGGTACTTCTGATGTTAGTAAAAACTGGGGAATGATTATCTGGGGAACTGAAGAAGCATGTCTAGGTGCTATGATTACATTATTTTACTTAAGCATGTGGTGCCCTTAAATATTCCGGGAAAAGAATGAGAAGAAGCATGAAGAGTTTTCTAGTAGGCATTGGTACATGGGGACAACTTGTTTCCAGTTGACTCAAGCTCAGAATAATAATGGCCTGCACAAGATAAAATGAATTAACATTCTTCCAGCCTCTAATGGGGAGCTAAAGCATCCAATATTCCTATGTTTTCCAATATAATGCATATTTGGCAGAGTTCCTTAACTATAAAAATAAGTCATTGTAAGCTTTCTGCTTCTGTGTTCACCAATTGTACTAGGAGTTGGAGACACATTAGTCCAGTTCAGTTTCAATTATTCTGACTTCTCATTAGAGAAAGGATTGATAACAACAGTTTTCTAATAACATGTAAAGCTTCCTGTGATCTAGATTTAATTTAGGCTAATTCCCAGAACAGTGTGAGCTACTGTACAGTCCATGGAATATGACAACTTAATTTTCTCACTTCATTCAATTAGCTACACAGAGGCTAAGCCATGAGCCACTTACCATTTGCCATATCTTTACTGTGTAAATCTCAATTCACTGCTATTCATCAGTTTTAAAAATCAAAATCTGCCTGTTTAGAGAGTCAAGTATTCAAATTAGAAAAAGAAAAAATTAATACTTAGTTCAAATATTTTTACTAATAAAGTGTAATTTTTAATTTTATGCCTATTTTTCATCTATATCAAGTCTTTCTGTAAGTATAATGACTTAAACATTTGTATATATTCCACTACATTGCATGTAAGGCAGTCTTTTCCAAAGGGAATTCCAAGGAACATGTGTGCCTGCTAAGTCACTTCCATCATGTCCAACTCTTTGTGTCCCTATGGAGTGTAGCCTGCCAGGCTCCTCTGTCCATGGGATTCTCCAAGCAAGACTCCTGGAATGGGTTGCTGTGCCCTCCTCCAGGTGATCTTCCTCACCCAGGGATCAAACTCAGATCTCCTATGTCTCCTGCATTAGCAGGCGGGTTCTTTACCACTAGCAGCACCTGTGAAGCCCATTCTAAGGAGCACTTTTTCCATAACAGATTAGTGTATGAGGAAGTCCTATCTTTTACATATGAACTCTGATGCCCTTCAAGTTGATTCAAAATGTCTATATTAAATAAGCTCGTAAGTGTTATGTGTAAGAGCTATGCAAGGCAGAAGGAGGGAGGTTGAGGCACTATCTAGAAAGGGTAACATATCCCTTAGCTAATGTCCTAGGTGGGATTCATTTTTTTTTTTATGAACACACTATAATCCAGTACTGCCTAACAGAGGACAAGATTATGAGAGATATAAAATTTGGGTATGTATCACTGGGAGTGGGATGACAGCAAATGAACTGAAGAATAAGGGAAAGATGCAGAGTGTGGACCATTGTGTCAAGATGCTAAACCCAACAGAAGTTCTCAAGGCAAGAACTCCACTCAAGCATTGGTTGCAGGGGTATAGCAAGGAACAACCACCACAGAAGAAAATCTAGAGCAATCTGCTAACTTCAGTTTTGTTTATGAGTAATCTTAAGAAATAGAAAACCGGAATTCTCTTTCCTTATAAGTGCTTTTGAAACACTTCAGGCTTATTCAACATAGTCTTGGAGGTTCTAGTCATGGCAATCAGAAGAAAAAGAAACAAAAGGAATCATCCAAATTGGAAAGGAAGTAGTAAAACAGACAGTTTGAAGCTGACATGATACTATACATTGAAAATCCTAAAAATGCTACCAGAAAACCACTAGAGCTCTCAGTGAATTTGGTAAAGTTTCAGGATATAAAATTAACACAGAGAAATTGCTTGCATTCTACATACTAAAAACAAAAGATCAGAGAGATAAATTAAGAAAATAATTTACTATTACACCAAAAAGAATAAAATACTTAGGAATAAACCAACTTAAGGAGATAAAAGACTTGTAGTAAGAAAACTGTAAGATACTGACAAAAGAAATCAAAGATGACACAAAAAGATCTAGGGATACATTCTTGAAGTGGAAGAATCTATATTATCAAAATAACTATACTACCCAAAGCAATCTACAAATTCAATGCAATTCCTGTCAAATTACCAATGACACTTTTCACAGAATTAGAACAAAATAATTTACAATTTGTATGGAAGCACAGGGCTTACCAGATGGCTCAGTGGTAAGAATCTGCCTGCCAATGCAAGAGATGCTGGTTCAATCCCTGGGTCAGGAAGATCCCCTGGAGAAGAAAATGGCAACCCACTCCAGTATTCTTGCCTGGGAAATTTCATGGACAGAGGAGCCTGGTGGGCTATAGAAAATGGGATCACAAAAGAGTTGTACACAATTTAACACAAAAGACTCCAAATAGCAAAAGTAATCTTGAGAAAGAAAAACAGAGCTGAGAGGAACCAAGCGCCCTGACTTCAGACTATACTACAAAGCTACAGAAATCAGAAGAGTATGGTACTGGCACAAAAACAGAAATACAGATTAACGGAACAGGATAGAAAGCCAGAGATAAATTCATGCATGTATGGTCACCTAATCTGACAAAGGAACTCCCACCAGATTATCAGCTGATATGTCAACAAACTCTACAAGCCAGAAGGGAATGGCATAATATATTTAAAGTAAGGAAAGGGAAGAAACTACAACCAAGAGTACTCTGCCAAACAAGACTCTCATTCAGATTTGATGGAGAAATCAAAAGCTTCCCATACAAGCAAAAGTAAGGACAATTCAGCTTTATAACCAAGCCAGCTTTATAACAACTGCTAAAGGAATTTCTTTAGACAGGAAACAAGGCAAGGAAAAAACCTACAGAAAATAAGCCCAAGACAATTAAGAAAAAGGTAATAGGATTCATTGGGAAAGTCCCTGATACTGGGAAAGACTGAGGACAGAAGGAGAAGAGGAAGTCAGAGGATGAGATGGCTGGATGGCATTACTGATGCAATGGACATGAACTTGAGCAAATTTCAGGAGATGGTGAGACCTGTAACCCCAATGGGGTCACAAAGAGTCAGACACAACTGGGCAACTGAACAACAACAACAATAGGATCATATATCAAGAATTACCTTCAATGATAATGGATTAACTAAAACATTTATGACATTTTGACCCCCATAGTATGAACACCTGAAACATTATAAGTCAACTATACTTCAATAAAATATATGTATTAAGAAATTTTTTAAAAATCCAAAAAATAGGCAGAAGATCTAAGACTTTTGTCCAAAAAGACATACAGATGGCCAGAAATCACATGAAAACATGTTCAACATCACTAATGATTAAAGAAATGACATATCACCTTACGCTAGTCCGAAAGACATCATCAAAAAAATCTACAAACAATAAGTGAGGGAGAAGAGTATAAAGAAGAGATAACTTTCCTACACTGTTGGTGGGAATACAAACTGGTACAGCCACTATGGAGAAAAGTATGGAGGTTCCCTTAGACATTAAAAACAGAAGTACCATAAGCCCCAGCAACCCCACTACTGTGCATATGCCTGGAGAAAACTATAATTCACAATGACACATGGATCCTATTGTTCACTGCAGCACTAATTACAACAGCCATGACATAGAAACAACCTAAATGCCCATTAACAGGGGAATGAATACAGAAGATGTGGTACATATGTACAATGGAATATCACTCAGCCATAAAGAAGAATGAAATAATGCCATTTGCAGCAACATGGATGCACTTAGAGATTGTCATGATGAGTAAAGGAAGTGAGAGAAGGACAAATATCATATGATATCAGCTGTACATGCAATCTAAAAATGGCACAAATGAACTTATCTACAAAACAGAAATACAATCACAGATGCATTAGGTTGGCCAAAAAGTTCATTCAGGTTTTTCCATAACATCTTACAGAAAAACTCAAATGAACTTTTTTGCCAGTTCAATGGAGAATAATCATGGTTACCAGGAGGAAAAGAAGGGGTAAAACTGGATAGCTACATGTAGTTTTCCCAGGAATAAATTGGGAGATTGGAAGTGACATATACACACTCAGTACAGTTCAGTCGCTCAGTCGTGTCCAACTCTTTGCGACCCCATGAACTGCAGCACGCCAGGCCTCCCTGTCCATCACCAACTCCTGGAGTTCACTCAGACTCACGTCCATCGAGTCCGTGATGCCATCCAACCATCTCATCCTCTGTTGTCCCCTTCTCCTCCTGCCCCCAATCCCTCCCAGCATCAAAGTCTTTTCCAATGAGTCAACTCTTGGCATGAGGTGGCCAAAGTACTGGAGCTTCAGCTTTAGCATCATTCCTTCCAAAGAAATCCCAGGGCTGATCTCCTTCAGAATGGACTGGCTGGATCTCCTTGCAGTCCAAGGGACTCTCAAGAGTCTTCTCCAACACCATAGTTCAAAAGCATCAATTCTTCGGTGCTCAGACACTACTATATATAAAATAGATGACTAATAAGGACCTACTATATAGCACAGGGATGGAGAAGGAAATGGCAACCCACTCCAGTATTCTTGCCTGGAGAATCCCATGGACAGAAGAGCCTGGAGGGCTACAGTCCATGGGGTCACAGAGAATCGGACACAACTGAGTGACTAAGACACACACACATATAACACAGGGAACTCTACTCAATACTCTATAATGACCTATATGGGAAAAAACCTAAAATGGAGTTGGTACACATATAACTGATTCACTCTGCTGTACACCTGAAACGCACTGTAAATCAACTATGCTCCAACAAAAATTAAATAAGTAGATAAATAAAATAAAAAATTAGGGGCACCCACTGTTGCTCACTCTACATCCTATCTCATCTCTCTGGTTATATAATTTGGTTTATCATATGTCTAAAAATCCAGAAGTAGGCTTCTAGAATATGATAGTAGAGTATAGTTAATGAAACTTAGATGACTACATAGTAGCAGAGGTTACAGGTTACAGAAAACATCTAGGAATTAAATAAGCAAAACAAATAATATAATAATAATTTTATATTAGAACTAGCACATATAAAATTTACTACATAGCAGAAAATATTGTTCCAAAATATATATTAACTAATTTGACTCTTAAGACAACTGTGAGTTAAGTACCTTCATTACTCCCATTAAAGACAGAGAAACTGGGGCCCAGATAGGTCAAGTATATTTGCTGAAGTTGGAGACAGTATATGTATAAATAGAATTCAAGGCCAACTGTCTGAATCCAGATCCTCTGCTCTTAAATATAATCACCTTAAATTTTTCTGAAATTAAGTTTTAATTACCAGCAGTTGATATACCTAATAAAAGTAATTTTCAAAATCTTAAATTAATTAGTAGGCATCTTTTATCATATAAATCAGCGCATTATTTCTCCATTTTTGTAAACCTATTCTCAAATCAAAAGGCAATGCCCAAATGCTATATTTGCAGATCTCTTAGAGAGTGAAGAACATTTTTTTTTTCTGTCAAGAAGCAGCTGAAATGCAAAAAGACAGGGAGAAAGAAGTCTGATATCCTTTTTGTTTATCTCAGGAGCTCTATGACAAACTGCTGAGCTGCTGTTTTATGCAGTGAGACTTTGCAGACCGTGTCAAGACAGCTTGAAGACAACTCATTTTTTATTTAGAAATGTGTGCTTAATGGCTTCAGTGTCTGAGGTTTCCTTTGAATCAAATTTTGTAGCATGCTTGCTTTAGTTTCATTTCATTTGAAATTTGGCCGAAGAGGAGTTGTGAATGAAAACACCTCTTGTTTGTGTACTTTTCTCTGTACACAGAAGAGATAGAATATGAATTAATTATGACTCCATGGGAAATAGAATATGAATTAATTATGACTCCATGGGAAATCAATACCTTGGTGACTGAAATCTTGATGTGCTTTAATATATAGTATTATGATACTATATATTTTGATTGTATTTTGCTGCCTTTATTTATAGAGCTATGACATAATTTGTATTGGTGTAGTTTAATACTTGTACAGATGGTGATGTAAATAAGTTTATTATGCTGATAGTATTTTTTAATGTTAGCACTGAAAATACATATTTTACACACCCAATGTGTTTCATATTCTTTTATTTTTACCACTGTAAATTTTTGGTGTTTATTAAATGAATAATCATGAATTACAGACATCATCTATTCAGTTTCTGCTAATTAAATACATATGGATATCCACAATACTGTAAATTCTATATGGATAATATTTAAGTATAAATGCCCTGGAGATATTCGTAAGTCTATCTCTTGTTTCTTCACAAGATTCTCAAATCTGCTTTTGAGGTGAGTGAATTCTGAACTACAAATTAGTTTTCAGAAACCTAAAAATGGGTAAGAAAGAGTCCCTGGGGAAATTTGGTATTATTGATCACAGCTTGTCATGATCATTCAATTATGTGGGTGAAATCTTATTTGGCAGAGGATATTTTATTATCATAGTTGATGTGATTCTCTCACTGCAGGTTCTCAAGTTTTGAATGCCTGATATGAATGCTTTGATTTCTTTTCAAAGACAAGAAGACTCTTTAGCTCTATGCTATGCAGTTATAAGTAGAAAATGCAATGATGTTAGGAAATGGGTAATTAAGCTCTTTCATTACTTGACAATGTAGCTACAATAACTGACCACATAATGTTATCACTAAGGAATGTTTATTATTCTATTATCTTTAATACACAGAAAGTGACAATGAGATAGAATGTTTCACACTTTATTCACCTTTGATCTAGAATGATATTAAATCACATTATCCTCAATTCACATCACATTGTTAATAATTTCAATATAAATTTGCATATTTTTAATAACTATAAAGAATGTTCACCAACTAGTCCTGACACAGCTGAATGAGCTGGAGCTTGGAGGGTTTTATGGAAGCCTGAAGCATCTGGCTCCTGGGAAAGTTATTAAAAAGAGGAGCTAGTACAAGCTATCAAAAGAGCTTAACTTTCCATGGCCTCTTCTGTTAGTTCATAATCAAGCATATTGTGATGGGACTAGCTGCTGTGGGTTAGGAGGAAAGACAGTTAGGGAGATTCTAGAAATGGAGTGAGCAAGAGCAAGGACAAGATGAATCCTGCTCACATAACTGCAACTGCTCACAATCTTTAATCCACAGTGACCTTCAGAACAGGGCTGCAGCTTCTCTTTTGCCTCTCAAAAATAAAGCAACTTCATTTTCAGCCAATTCTTACCCAGTAGAACACAAGGAAGGAAATTTTAGGAAATATAGCTTCTAATGTAACCATGTTAACAACAGGGCAATCCCACACAGCGAGTTAAGGAGCTTACTAAGCAGGCACTGGGTTAAATCATTTATATGTATCATTCATTTCATCCTCCTAACAAACTTATGAAATTAGTGCTATCTTTATCTTTATTTTTATTTATCTTTAGTGCTATCTTTATTTTTACCTTAAAAACATCAAGAACACAAAAATGCTGATTAAAAACCCACCACTTATAATTACAAACATAGAAAAGGAAAAAAATAAAAATCCCCTCCTTCTCTCCAGTCACATCTTTCACCTGTGCACTTCCATTCTCAAAGTAGCTGCTCTTAACCTTTTGTTGTGTATCCCTCCTCCTTTCTACAGTTGTGGGCGGATAAAGATATCTGGAGCAATTTCGCTAGGTTGGTAAACAGAGACCTTTCCCACATTTTCTGGGAACCACATTAAGCCCCCAAATTGTTTTGTAATGGTCAGGGACAGAATGGGAAAGACAGGGAATATTATTGTTATAAACCCCTAGGTGGTAGAAAAACTCAGAGCCTAACATAGTTTAAAGAAATAAAAGAAATGTACCATTTCATTTACACTCGAGTTTATAAAATAACCTTTAACCTGGTGACCTCTTCCCCTTACATACGGGGCTTCTCAGGTGCCTCAGTGGTAAAGAATGCACCTGAATGCAAGGAGACACAGGAGACATGGGTTCGATCCCTGGGCCAGGAAAATTCCCTTGAGGAGGAAATGGCAATCCTCCCCAGTATTCTTGTGTAAAGAATCCCATATACAGAGGAGCCTGAAGAGCTATGGCCCACAGGATTACAGAGTCAGACACAACTGAGCACACACACCCGCATCCCCTTACACATACGGCAAGAATAACTCCAGTCTCTAAATCCCCTTTAAGTAGGTGCTTTACTGGATTCTGGGCCTAGCTAACACTTCAAATTCAGCTCCCTTGGAGAAGGAAATAGCAACCTACTCCAGTATTCTTGCCTGGAGAATCCCATGAACAGGGGAGCCTGGTGGGCTACTGATCATGGAGTCACACGACTGAGTGACTAAGCACCTGGTCCTATTCATCTGCTGTTCCTAAAAGATCTGGAAAGAAAAATCTAACATTTGTTATATCATCATGATTAGAGTTGACTTTGTTACTGTTTCACAATTCTTCCTTCTCTATCCTTCCCATAATTTCTGTATAAGCAAAGTATACTTTTCCAACCCATTTGGACATGGTCATACGCTCTACTTTAACCAGTGGAATGAGTAGAAGCCATACCACATAGTTATGAGCAGAGAGCTGATCTTGACCTAGAGCCTGAAGGAAGCTGCTCAGGCTGACTTCCTAAGCCCAGAATGGAAAATAAATCTCTGTATTGAAAACCATAAGAATTTTCAGTTGGTTAATACACAGTACTATCAGAGTAATAACTAGTCTTTCTAGCTATTGATGTGGAAGTATAGAGGGTCTTCTCTCTAATGGGCGGGAACCTCAATACCAGGCATATGTTAACATTGACAGAGAAAAATCCAAAAATCTACAGATTTCTCAAATAAAGTATTATTTGCCAAGTTCAGTTCTTGCTTGAATAGTAACTGATATGCTATCAAAAGTGTATGGTTGATGAATGGATAAAGATGTGGTACACACATACAATGGAATATCACTGTCATTAGAAAAAGAACAAATCCGAGTCAGTTCCAGTGAGGTAGATGAACCTGGAGCCTGTTATACAGAGTAAAGTAAGTTAGAACGAGAAAAAAATAAAAGTATATTAACAAATACATATGGAATCTAGAAAAATGATACTGATGCCCATTTGCAGGGAAGGAACGGAGACACAGATGCAGAGAAAGGACTTGTGGACACAGCGGGGGAGAGAGAGAGTGGGACAAATGGAGAAAGTAGCACCAACATAGATACACTACTATGAGTCAGATGGCTAGCTGGTGAGAAGTTGCTGTAGAGCACAGGGAGCCCAATCTGGTGTCTGTGATGACCTGGAGGGGTGGGATGGGAGGAGGGGAAGAAGACTTAGGAGGGAGAGGATATATGTGTAATTATGGCTGATTCACGTTGCTGTATGGCAGAGACCAACACAACACTGCCAACATTGAAAAACGAAACAGCATACGCTTTATGGCCAAAGTTATAGAATACTTCCATTAGTAAATGAAAAAAATGAAAGCATGTTGTAAAATGCTCAGCTCAAAAGTTAGAAAAAGCATTACTGCACAAAGCCCAAGAAATAAAGATTAAAGCAAATATTAATTAAAAATAGGAACAGAATAAAGAGTAAACCTAAGAGCCAGATTTTTTTCTGTTAAATCATGAGTCAAATTTTGAATAAGTCTAATAAATGGAAAGCATAAACATAAAATTAAGAATAAAAATAAATATAAAACTGATGAGAAATGAATAAATATTGAATTATGCACTTTGACACATGATAGAGCTGAAGTGCAGATCTTCCTCAACTTGTGGGTTGCCATTTCCTTCTCCAATTACATCCTAATAAACTCAGTCAAAAATGAAAATATCATGTTGAAAATGTATTTAATACACTAACCTACCAAACACCGTAGCTTAGCCTAGCCTATCTTAAACACACTCAGAACGCTTATAGTAGCCTACAGTTGGGCAAAATTATTAACATAAAGCCTATTTTATAATAAATTGCTGAATATTACATGGAATTTATTGAATACCATACTGAAAAGAATAAACAGAATGACCTCCAGGGTACAGAATGTATATTCAGTATATTAGTTGTTTACACTCATATTCATATGGCTGATCAAGAGCTGCAGCTCGCTGCCACTGCTCCACATCATGAGAGTATTGAGAGAGTATCTACCACATATCACTGGCCCAGGAAAAGATTAAAATTCAAATATGGTTTCTACCGAATCATTTTCCCTTTACAATTTCAAAGTCAAACAACTGTAAAGCTGAAACACAAGTCAGAATCTGTCAGTACTTAAAACAAAATTTCAAAAACAAGAAATTAGCAAAGTTTCAAAATTATTTTCTTAAAATGAAATCAGCCTACAGTATCATAATTAACAATAAACCACTAGAGAAATGCCTATTAAAATCAGAAATAGTGTAAGTTTAGCCAGTATCATCACTATGAGATTATTCTGGAGCCCTTGTCCAGTGAATAATATAAAGAATAAAATGAAAAGTCATTTATTTATTGATAAGTTATCTTCTCAGTAAATACAAACAAATCTAGAAAAAAACATAAAATTAATAAATTAGTTAATAAAGAGGTATACACTAAAGCAAACAAATACCATTAGTACTATATAACTCATGAAAAATACAAAATTTATTAGGAAAAATATGTATCTAATTCACAACTGCTAACAAAGTGCATTGGAGAAGGCAATGGCGCCCCACTCCAATACTCTTGCCTGGAAAATCCATGGATGGAGGAGCCTGGAAGGCTGCAGTCCATGGGGTTGCACAGAGTCGGACACGACTGAAGCGACTTAGCAGCAGCAGCAGCAGCAACAAAGTGAATAAACTTCATTTAAAAATTACAAAAATATGCTAGACATATATGAAAAAAACTACTAAATTTTACTGAGAATCTTAAAACTAAAACCATTGGAAAACCACACTAAGCACCAAGCTGAAAAGACACTGAATGTCTTCTCTACTATGTGGATTTAATTCTGTTTATATTATACCCCATAAAAGATGATGAGATACATATAAACAATAAAATATTACTCAGTCATTATAAATAATGAAATATGCCATTTGCAGAAACATGGTGGACTAGAAATTTTCACGCTAAGTGAAGTCAGAGAAAGAGAAACATCATATGACATCACTCATATGCAGAACCTTAAAAAAATACAAATGAACTTATTTACAAAACAAACAGACTCACAGACTCAGCAAACAAATTTACGGTTACTAGTTGGGAAGGGTAGGAGGATTGAGAATTTGGGACTGACATGTACACACTGCTATATTTAAAATAAAAATACATTTCCACTAAAAGAGATGTAAATTGCTTATTATTTTGTGAAAATAAGGCTAAATAATCATATTTTTAAATTGTGGTTTCAATATATACTTTCATATATACTGTATCACTTATTATATGTTAAATTATATATTAACTAGTATTCTTGAATAAAAAATAATATCCCAGTGATTGTTATCAGAAGTTGACAGAATGAGTTCCAAACTTTATCAAGAAGAGTGAATGGGTTAAAAGATCCAAGTAAACTTTTAAGTAAAATAAAGATCTGCTATGACCAATACTAAAATTAATTAAAATCACAAAAGCTGTAATTAGATTATTATGTAAGAATTGACAAATGGATAATTTGCCCAGAAATAGACTAACATGATGATGTTACATGACAATGAAGGTAGCATCATAATTCTGTCTAGGGAGGGAGGACAAAGAAAGAGGAAAATTTCTTCAATAAATAGTGCTGGGATAATTGATTGCCTCTTTGTGGGGGTGGGAATATCATATGCTCACCTAACATCATACAAAACAATTCTAAATTAAATAATTTACTACAAATAAAATCATAAGAGAAAATATTTGGTAAATGTCAGATCTCAAAATAGAAAAATACCTTTTTGTACTCAATGTCCTCTTAATCTTTTTAATTTTGAAAATCTATAAACATACAAAAAGGAATGATAATAGCATGAATTCCTGGGTTTTCATTATCCAGCTTTAACAATTACCTTCTGCAACCTTCTATGACAAGGATGAACCAAGTTACACATAAAAAAAGCCTATGTCTGACTATGTAAATTCATGTAAAAAAGAAAGACAAATTAAAATCCAAATGATATATTTTTCAGAAAGTCTTTAAAAAAGCTGATGAAGACCTCCTGTGATAATTAGATAGGTAAAAGTAATTATTCTACATGAAACCCAATAATAACAAAAACACAGCATCTTCCTTGCTTAAGGAAAAACCCTACAAATTTAAAACACAACTTAAGAAAAAGATTTGCCAAATACTGTGCACTTTGAGGCAAATAGGGAGATGCAACCTTCCACACTTCGGAGAATATTATTCAAGAAGGAAATGATGCAACCCTGTAAGGCCTCAGCATCATTTCCTCAGACTGCTGAGAGTTATCAGCATGGGCCAGTAACAAGAGAATCCCAGGGACAGAGGAGCCTGGTGGGCTGCCGTCTATGGGGTCACACAGAGTCGGACACGACTGAAGTGACTCAGCAGCAGCAGCAGTAACAAGAGGAGTCAACAAGATCCCCATGTAGACCCAGCTCCACATTGCAGAACAGCAAACTGCCGATCTAAAAGTCAGTGCATTTGGAAAGAGAAACCAGAAATAAAAATTGTGAGAAGGAAAAGAAAAAATGGATTATTGTTTGCAGTAGATATGACTATATATTTAGAAAACACAAAAGAACAAACTAGGGAGGAAAGTTACTAAAAACAATTTAAAAAAGTGAATCAGGAGACATTACAAAATCAAAATATAAAAGCAAAAGCTTTTCAATACATAAACCAAAGGGAGTTAGAAACGTTAAAGGTAAATCAATCTTCTTTTAAATAGGGATTAAAAAAGATAAACATTTAGGAAGAAACTTAACAATTGCATAGGACTTATAGAGAAAACCTTAAAGCACTAGTGAGGCATATTAAAAGCCTTGGATAAATGGAAACACATAACTTGTTTGTGGAAAACAAAATGTCACAATGTTAAGATGCTAATTCTCTCTAAATTAATCCATTGAATCAATATGACCTGCAATGAGGTAATTTGAAAGTAAAATTTTAACTTTGATTTGTTAAAATAAACATATAGAACTAGCCAAGGAAATTAAGAAAACCGAGGGAGAAGCACTACAGAATATTAAAGTATAATAGAGATACATAAATTAGAGTAGCTTGATACCAGTGAAGTTATATAACCCTGGCTCTAAAATAATGCAGAAGAATCATCCAGGATGCATTTTAACTCTCAAATTTCCCTGTGAGTCAAACACTAAAAATTCTGATTTTCTAGGTCAAGGCTAGACCATCAAAATATGCATTTCTTATAACAAGATTCCCAGATGATAACACAAGTGAAGTACAATCATCCTTCCCTTAACTAATCTACCAGTTTAAGTGATGCGCTCTATTTCCACTATGAAACATAGCATCTGATGCCCCCTGCATACTGAAAACAGAGCCAATGGACCACATTCTGTTGCAGTCACACTCTGTTCCCACAGGTGAGTCCATTGATTCCTTTCTTAGAAGCAAAACTAAAACTCAGAACTGTCTATACCTGTATATACCAAATAATTACCTAATTTAATTAAATACTATGTAAACCCACAAAATATAAGTTCTGAAAGAAGACTGTTTCTATGAAAACTAAGTTAAATGTTTTAGAAAAGTACAACAGTAAATTACTGAAAAAATATTTTGAACTAGAGTGGAAAATGCCAACAGACTAAGGTACAAATCAAAAAAAGCTAGAAGGATTCTCACTCGGATTACTCATGAAAGTCTTCCTCTAAGACTTGTCGCACTTTTTAAAAAGGTATGAGAGCATCATTAAATTGAAAATTGATGACACAAAAATTAACAGTAGAACCATAAATGCCTGAGATCTAATTCAAGAGACTGGCAAACATGCAGTCATACATTTTTTTAAGTTAAAATATTTATGATATGATATATTTTTATGATTTTCTGCTCTAACCAGTTTTTATTATTATTATTAGATGTTGTTGTTGTTTATTCAGTGAGTCATGTCCAACTCTTTTTGATATCCCATCGACCATTGCCTGCCAGACTCCTCTGTTCATGGGATTTCCCATGCAAGAACACTAGAATGGGTTGCCATTTCCTCCTCCAGGGAAACTTCCCCACCCAGGGATCAAACCTTCCTCTCCTGCATCATAGGTGAATTCTTTACCACTGAACCACCAGGAGAGCCACCAGTTGTTTTTTTTTTAATTATTATTGTTTAATGAGAAAATACTAATGCCAATCATATTGGCTAAAGGGACATCTTCTCTAATGAACAACTATTTGAAAAACATAATAGACAAATAAGTCAATTAAATAGTGTTCAAAGATGGATTAAATAGGACATTTGGAAAATATGTATTCCAAATAGATGGGAAGAAGATAGATAAAACAATTAAGGATGTTGAGAATATCAACTATTCATTTAGAAAAATATTACACAGCTGTATCCTTTGTGGAGGACTTCCCTGGTGGCTCAGGGGTAAAGAATCCACCTGCCAATGTAGGAGACACTGGTTTGCTCCCTTGGGTCAGGAAGATCTACTGAAGAGGGGAATGGCAACCCATTCTAGTATTCTTGCCTGGCAAATCTCATGGACAGAGGAGCCTGGTAGGCTATAGTCCACTGGGTCACAAAGAGTCAGACACAACATGGGGACTAAGCAACAATCCTTTTTGTATTCTTACCAAAAAGTTTGAAAATAAAAACAAATACATAATAGATGAAGGTAAAATATTCAAGAAAGCACTAAATATTTAATTCACATTTATAATGGAGAAGACTTTTGAAGCATGACATTACATTTAATCATAAAGTATTAAAAGCAAGACAACACGTCCAAGATGGAGTTGCTAATGCTAATCCTCACATTATCAACAGACAATCACTATTTTGGCTCTCCCAAAAAGACAATTTTAAACTAGTCAGTCAGGAACCACCTGATCAGCATTAGCAGGGTCATCTGCCTGATAGACCAGTGCCATTCCTGAAGGAAAACAACTTTGTATTCACCAACCTCTTCTTGGCCTAGGTTGGTTGGTTGTTTTTTCCTCTTTCCTGCTCCCTTCTCCTTTAAAAAGTCTTTCATTTTGAACAGTTTCCTGGAGCTCCTCCTTTCCATCTTCTAGACCAGATGCTGCCCAATTCAAATTAATTTTTGCTCAAATAAACTCTTAAAATGTTTAGCATACTTCACTTTATCTTTTTAAACAGTTCTGTTAGTAACAGGAAGAAGCAGAAACCGAAGGAGACCCCAGCGGCCTCATGAACAACAAGCAACCAGATGAGATACCTGTTGAGCTCCAAGCTCACGGCGTCTCCTGCCTCAGGAGCTGCTGGGTCGGTCCATCGGTTCCTCCTGGAGCCTTCGGGCTTCATTTGAAGGTTTCTTCCTCCAGACCCAGTCTGGAAACCAGTCGGTGTCGAACTGAGGGGCTGATTTAGAAACTCGGTTGGGAGTGGGATCACAGAACTGGTTCCAGGTCCGACTGGGTCCACTTAAGCAGGATTGGGCCCAGCATGAGGAGCCAGGTGAATAAAATTTTAAGTCCAAACAAGCAGGTACCCTTACCCAGGGTAATCTTGTTTTACAGTGGCTGCAGCTGAGAACATTTAACTTGGATAAGCTTAGCTGTTTAGGAGGTACCTTAGTGAAAAAGGGATCTCAAGCCAGCACTCACTGTAAAGCTTAGAGGAAAAACTATTTCCCCTCCTCCTCACTTTCTCCTGGACAAGATGAGACCCCTGGGACGCCCCACTGGCTCCAGAACCTGCAGGATCCTGGGGAAACTGGCAGAAGCCAGAAGAGGGTAAGAATTCTTATCTAAGTCAGCTCTCCTAGATCGTGGTGCCTGGGCGAGGGAGGAAGGGAAACCTTCACGTTGTTCTTTCTTTCCAGATTCAATTGGCAGGCAAATGCATGTGGAAGATTTGGTCCGAATCCAGCGGTGACTTGTGACGGGTACCCGCTGGTTGTTGACCTGTTCTCTCTCAGACAACCATGGCCTTTTTGTCTCCTTTTGTGCCCTAAGAAATTGGCTTTCTGTCTAACTGGGGTATGTGGGTTCTTGGATTCTTGTGTGTGCAGGCAGCTCCGCTGTCAGGTTGGGAGCTCCCCAAAATATGGCCAGACAGAAATGTGGGTTGCACTCCACTGGCAGACAGGGTGATACTGACTGTACCATCTCAGGGACCCCGGCATGCTGCATACAAGTAGAGGGTTCTCAAGTGCCCGTTCACGGGCCTAGAATCAAACCAAGACCCAGGTACCCAGAGCTCACCACCCCCTCACCTCACCCCACCCTACCGACATCTTTCTCTTTTTTTGATCTCCCTGTGTCTAGTTGTCTCTTGGAATAGAGGTCTCCACTCATATCCTATTTATTAATCTTGGACAGCAATGCGCTTATATACCTATTAATGTTTACAAAATTACATTACCACTGACAGAATTGGCCTCAAAAAAGCTGAATCTTAGATTCACCTACAGCTAACTGAAGGATTATAACAAGAACAAAAATCAGTTGCCCTTTGGAAAAGATGACTTGGTGAGAAGTCAGAAGGATGTCTGACCATATGAGATGGCCACTACATAATTGAGCAGCTTAAGTGACAATTATGTATCCTTTTTAAGTATGAACTCAATAACCAAGACTTTATTGATTAAAAATTATTCTAAAGAGTGTCTTGAGAAAGTATAATTATATTTTAGTTATATTTTCTACTTTAATTTTTGAATAATGAGAAATTAATTGAAATACATTTTAGTTGTATTTAACTCAGAAATGTTAATATTTGACAGTTTAGAAATAAATACAGAGAAGAGATTTAGCAAAGTTATTAAAGAAAAACCATATAATATAAACATCAATTGTAGCTTTTACTTAGTATTCTAGCTAACAGTAAAATCTATATCAACGCTTACTCCTTGGAAGAAAAGTTATGACCAGCCTAGATAGCATATTTAAAAGCAGAGACATTACTTTGCCAGCTAAGGTCGGTCTAGTCAAGGCTATGGTTTTTCCAGTGGTCATGTATGGATGTGAGATTTGGACTGTGAAGAAAGCTGAGCACCGAAGAATTGATGCTTTTGAACTGTGGTGTTGGAGAAGACTCTTGAGAGTCCCTTGGACTGCAAGGAGATCCAAGAAGTCCATTCTGAAGGAGATCAGCCCTGGGATTTCTTTGGAAGGAATGATGCGAAAGCTGAAACTCCAGTACTTTGGCCACCTCATGCGAAGACTTGACTCATTGGAAAAGACTCTGATGCTGGGAGGGATTGGGGGCAGGAGCAGAAAGGGACGACCGAGGATGAGATGGCTGGATGGCATCACGAACTCGATGGACATGAGTCTGAGTGATCTCCGGGAGTTGGTGATGGACAGGGAGGCCTGGCGTGCTGCGATTCATGGAGTCACAAAGAGTCAGACACTACTGAGCAACTGAACTGAACTGAACTGATGCTTACATGGTGGCTTTTAGGAAATTTCAGAATATGATCGATAATAAGTTGACCAGTGTTTGCTATTTAAAGAAAAAATTGCTTGTACTTTAAAAAATTTTTTAATTTTTTAATTTAAATTTATTTATTTTAATTGGAGGCTAATTACTTTACAATATTGTATTGGTTTTGCCATACATCAACATGAATCCGCCACGGGTGTACACGTGTTCCCCATCCTGAACCCCCCTCCCATCTCCCTCCCCATACCATCCCTCTGCGTCATCCCAGTGCACCAGCCCCAAGCATTGAAAATGCTGAGTTTCCCATATTGAAAATCTCATTGGTGAGAATCTGAGGATGAAGACAGGAATATTTCATTTGTATCCCCCAAAAGGATAGCAGTTCTAGAACTTTGTGTTGGGTAGGGACTAGGAATAGTTTCTTAGTGGAAGTTGACAGAACTGTTTAGTGAGTTGGGGCCCAGAGGGTATATACCAAAATCATGAAAAGAATTTCTAAGATCTCTGTGAAATATGATTTACTGAACAGAAAAGGATGCAAGTCAATTGAAGGGAATCAGAAATTTCAGTGAAACTTGGAGTCTTCCTAATAGTTGTTTTTCTATCTTCTATGAAATTAGCCATTTTCTGTGTTTGCAGTAGATTTTTCTTTTCCTAAAGTCTCAAAAAAAAGGATGAATGGGACAACATCACTGAAAGGCTCTTTGGGGATTTTTCTAATGATAATTCATTCTGAGAAGGATCTCTGCACTCCTGTGGCATAGCTTTGCACCTGCAATGTAGTATAGTTTATGCTCTCAGATAACCAATGGTTTCTCTCTATGATATGAGTGCTTTAGTGTCTTAATATACATGAGAAATACCTGGGATTAAATTTGGTGCTATATTTAGCAAAAGTGAATGCTTCTTCATACTAAAACAAAATATATATTTCATCTGCATTTTTCACCAATATAGTCACCATTTATTCAGGAAAAATAATGGCCACCTCTCACCACATACACATACACACACACACATATATATAAATGCTATTCCTACCCTACACGCTTTTTGACCCAGGCCAGAATACTGGCAATGGCACCCCACTCCAGTACTCTTGCCTGAAAAAGCCCATGGACGGAAGGGCCTGGTGGGCTGCAATCCATGGGGTTGAGAAGAGTCGGACACGGCTGAGCGACTTCACTTTCACTTTTCACCTTCGCGCATTGGAGAAGGAAATGGCAGCCCACTCCAGTGTTTTTGCCTGGAGAATCCCAGGGATGGGGGAGCCTGGTGGGCTGCTGTCTATGGGGTAGCACGGAGTCGGACACGACTGAAGTGACTTAGCAGTAGCAGAAGAATACTGGCATGGGTAGCCGTTCCCTTCTCCAGAGGATCTTCCCAATCCAGGGATCGAACCCAGGTCTCCCACATTGAGGGCAGATTCTTTACCCTGGTGGCTGAGCCACCAGGGAGGCCCAAGAATACGGAGTGGGTAGCCTATCCCTTTTTCAGCAGATCTTCTGACCCAGGAATCAAACTAGGGTCTCCTGCATTGCAGGCAGATTCTTTGAGCTTGTACAATCTCCAATACTTTGGCCACCTGATGCAAACTACTGACTCACTGGAAAAGACCCTAATGCTGGGAAAGATTGAAGGTAGGAGAAGGGGATGACAGAGGATGAGATAGTTGGATGGCATCACCAACTCAATGAACATGAGTTTGAGCAAGCTCTTGGAGTTGGTGATGGGCAGGGAAGTCTGGCGTGCTACAGTCCCTGAGGTTGCAAAGTCGGACATGACTGAATGACTGAACTGAACTGAACCCTCTCCACACACACCCACACTGACACACAAATGTTCAGGGCTTATCATGTGCCAAACATGATATTCTGTACCCTGGAGGCACAGAACTAACAGATGATATTATACTACTGCACCAGAGTCACAAGTGTGGACAAATCACAAAGTTTTAGCGGTGTGAGAGGAGAGGACAACTGTCACTTAGATGCGTCTCCTGCCCAACCCTCTCATTTCATGGAGGAATGAAATTGCAATCATAAGTAAACAATAAAACACCTTTAAAAAAAAATCTGCAAAAATTGAGGGCCAAACCTCACCGCTTTAATACACTGAGGGAAACGTAATTTTATGGGCATGGGAAAAGGTGTTCTCTTCCCTCTTCCCCATCGTATAGAAGGATGTTCAGGCTTCAGGAGTTTCACAGAAATCGGCTCTGCTGGGGCCCCATGGAGGAAGGAGGGGGGTTTGTTATAGGCATGTAGTGCAGTACGCAATAACAGTATCTAGGAGAAGTGATAATAATAGACAACATGAAAAGGCTGCTAGAAATAAGGAAAGGAAGCAAGCTGTGGATACCACATTGTACACTACAGGACTTATGTCTGAGTAGACAGGAGAATCTGTCTAGAGTGCAGTTGGGGGGGAAAATGGCAATATATGGCTTGGAATGCATACAGTGTGATGCTGTGTTGAAAGTAAACAGTGTGTGTCTATAACACATCATAAATAGAGAAGTACAGATAGAATCCCTGTGTAGGCAAATATGGTAAGTGTTAAGAGCAGTTAACACTGGGTGGTTGGATATCTGCAAGTTGAATATTCTTTATATAATTTTATGTTTTCCATGTTTCCTGTGATTTGGAAAGTATGCTTTATAAAATGCAGTACTTTATAAGAACAGTTAACGATGTTAAGATGATTTTCATCTTTACTCTTACTTGGTCAGTAAAAATCCTGAAAACAAATTGGTGCATTATGAAAATTCTCTAGATAGACATCTAGCTTTAGAAATTACAAAGTTACTGAATTGTTCTATTTGAATTAGCACTTTTTTTTTGAATTAGCACTTTAAATATAAGGTTCATTGTTACATTTAGCTTTATCTCAAAGGTATAGTATAATAGTCTATAAAATCTTTTATTATTTTTGTTGGAGCACATATTTACCTACCAATTGAACTTAGTTTTTAAAAAAGGAAAAGCCACTTATTCTTTCAAGGATGAAATTTTAAAATTTCCTTTTAAATCATATTATTGTATTAAATTATACAAATAAATACTTCCCAGTTGAATTTTATCTTTTATTTACCATCCAGATGCAATGGAGAAAAAATTAAAAAATAAAATTCTAGACTATATAAAAATACTGCTAACATAACATTTATTCTCCATTTAAATAGCAGTGCAGGCACATGGCAGAGGAGCTATTTCCATATGGCATGCATAAACACCCTGGTTAGTGGTCCCTGAAGAGTTTCTGTGCTGTAATCTGTTTGAATGCTGGGGAAATATTTCTATAGCATTTTCCACATTTTTGTACTTTTTCTTATAAGTTTTTCATATTTATTTTAAATCATGAGTCTTTATTACTACTTTTTTTGTATAAAGTACTCAACTGTCAAGTTTGTTGAATATCTTTGGTTAATGTGTTCTACTTTCCTTGAAGATAGAAAACTGATTTCTAAGGAAAACCAAAAATATATATATGTATATATAATGTATGCATGTATACCTTTGTATATAGGTGTATATATACACATGTATATATATATATATGCAAACATACATACATACCATAGACAAAGGAGTCTGATGGGGTAAAGTCCATGGGTTCACAAAAGAGTCAGACACCTCTTAGCAAGTAAACCACCACATAGATACATACAGGACATCATGGGATTTATGCTTGAAAAATAAATTATAGCAGACCAAATACCTGGTAGGAAAAGATGTGACAGACAGAAAGGGGTTTTACTTTCCTTGTCAATTCTCAAGGGAGAATTGACACCAAATTCAGGAAAAACAAATAAGGTTGCTTTAATCCCCTTCTCCTTTCCATTTTTTGGATATATCTCTGTTAATACATTTCCCATTGTGTTTCTCAGAAGCTTAATCCCTGGAAATAGTACTGGGAAAAATATCATGGTCAAGAAATATGGGAGAAAGCTACACAGTAATATTTCTTTCTGTAAGAACATTAGAATATTAAAGGCTCTAAAAAATCCTATGATAAATAAATCTGTCCAATTTTTCCCAAATATCTACTGCAATGAAGATGCATTTAAAATAATATTAAATAGCACCCATACAACACATTATCCAATCCGTGTATGTCATTATCACATTTACCTTTTAGACAATAAATTCATAAATGTTCTAAATTTTAATATTTTCCTGAGTTTTCTTCCTTTTCTTTTTTAATTCTTGCATCTTTCCACTATTGTTCCCCCACTTGCTCACAAACTTTTAACTATTTCATTTGTTTATTTAGTCACTAATGTTTATTTAAAACACCTGCACCGTTTACTACATTAGGCTCATTTAAATGTTTCTCATTCCCCTTCCTTCCTCTCTTTGTTACTAATTACCCTTTTCAAAATCCCATGTATTTGCATGGACCCTTCCTTCTGTTTCAACTATTTTCCTCCAACTTCAACTTGCAAATTTGTATTTATCCCCTTCTGCCACCCCTACACACAAATGCAGAGGGTTAGGTATGTTCACTGCTTGCTACCTTAGTTCTGGGTGTTTTCATTATCACAGCACACTTATGTAATTGGCCTTGCATTTATCTCTCATGCTAGAAACCTTTCTGTCCTTTCCGCTGTTACATTCTCCGAATCTACCATAATGTGCAGAGTATATACACATGTTTGTTAAATTAATGAATGGTTAATACTGCTAACACACTTGTGTTCTTCAACAATTCCTGAATATGTTTACACAAAGAGTATGTTATTATAAGTATTTCATTGTTTGAATGCAGTTGCTGTTGTAAAAGCTTACGTTGTTGAGGAAATTGGTATTTTTCATGATTGAATGATGATTTGTTTATGCAGCATTGATTCCATGGAGACAGGTAACAGCACCTTGTAGTCTAAGTTTAACAGTTCTTTACAAATACTAATCTGAACCAATCAATTTTTGAAAAGTGACTTTGTACTTACAGACGTACCTAGTCAGAACAGCAAAAACATCCTCTGTTTGGTGAAAAATACATACATTTTTGGTTGTTAATACAGACTATCAGATTCCCCCAAATCCCAAACAAAGATACATTTAAAGTCATCTACATTTGAATGAAAAATATATGGTGATTAACTATATTATATGCTTGGTTTGTTTAAAACATGGTATGATATGAGGACCAACAAATTCTCTTCACTGAAAGTGGATTATATCTAATTGCAGCACAGCACACTGGAAATTCAAACACAGAGAAGGATGATATGATGAAAAAAATCTTCATGAAATGCATCACTTCATGCCAAGAAAATATTAAATATGTATTATGGCTTGATAGGTTGATTCATTTGGCTAATCAATAATTAATCAGTCTGAAAGCTCCAGATAATTGATAAATATCAAAGACTTTTAGTAGCATAGAATCTACAGACTTCATATATCAATGGAAATGAAAAAAAGTTTAAAAGATAGGTACTTTAAAATGAATAAACTAAATCTAAAAGGTTCATATTCTGAAACGGTTGCTTTTATAAAGAAATGAGTGTGATAACAGGAAGGTAAAAACTATACCATCCCTAGGAATAGTTAGATCATCTGCATGAGCAAAAATGCCAACAAAGCAAGCTTGCTGCCAGTTCCTCTTTTGAAAATATTAGATATGCATCCAACTCACAATCAGTCTGGGTGGAGGAGGAAGAAATAATTTACACAAATGAAACTGACAGATTATCACTTCAGCCGTTTGTACTAATTCTATTCTCCAAATATATAAGAAAAGTTAGAATTAACCATGTTGAGTTTCCTTTATGTTTCATAACTCACCTCAAAAATCAACACCTTTATGTTTCTCTTTCAATTGTAATAACCATAATTTTGAGAATTATAATAATAATGATTGATATTTTACTTTCTCACAGTCCCTGTCATTAATGTGTGTACTTTAACGTCTGTGATGGCACAGAGTCAATTCTATGAGCAGGAATATTATCTGTTTTATTTATCACTATGTGCCCCACAGAGTGAAATAGCTCCTGGCATTTAGCAGGCATACAGCAGGTATCCCACACAATTCTTTGTGGAGTGGAATAATATATTCCACTAAGAATGAATGAATATTCAGTATGTGAGACAGGCAAAGAAGGAAAGCCCTTGGACAAACACAGAGATTCTTGTAAGACTTCTTAGAAGAGAAATTGCCTTCAGTCTTTTATTCTCTACACTCAAAATTTCAGGTGCTTCTAAAACTTCTTCTAATAATATAGTTTCTAGATCTTACCAGTTTCACAATCTAAATAACTGTTATTTGACAAATCCCAGTTGTAAATCTCTAAAAATTTTTGATTTTTTATTTAAAAAATATTGATTCAAAACTGAATACAATAAGCCAAAAGAGTCTGTCTGGCACAGAGAATAGAATAGTTAGATATGTACTTCTTAGGATTTATTCCTCGCATTTCTATTAGTCCAAACTAAGAATAGGTCCCTCCCTGTGTCCTGCATCATTTGAGTGACAAGCTGATTGACAGCTTTAGGTTATGTAGCTTTTCTCCTAGTGTGCAGGCGCTTACCCATAAGTGCCGAGGCAAAATCCATGGTGGAAAGCAAAAGCCACAATGCTAATTTATTGCAACCATGGCATGATATACCCCAGGACCCTTTGAGTCATCTTTCACATCTTGCTGCACCTGTGCCAACCTGTGCTGGCAGTTTTATCTTGCTTTGTCACGATGATGTGGCTGGAAACCAAGTAGTGGTGCTTGACCACAAGAGGAAAGATTGCTAGGTGTGTTTTGATCACCATTGTCCAAGCAGGGGAGGGAAAGATGACTGCATCCAGGATGCAATGCGGCCCACTCATGTTTGACTGACGTCACCTAGCTATCATACTGCTGTAAACCTCTTTCTGCTGCTGCTGCTAAGTCACTTCAGTCATGTCTGACTCTGTGAGACCCCACAGATGGCAACCCACCAGGCTCCCCCATCCCTGGGATTCTCCAGACAAGAATACTGGAGTGGGTTGCCATTTCCTTCTCCAATGCATAAAAGTGAAAAGTGAAAGTGAAGTCGTTCTGTCATGTCTGACTCTTCGCGACCACATGGACTGCAGCCTACCAGGCTCCTCCATCTATGGGATTTTCCAGGCAAGAGTACTGGAGTGGGGTGCCATTGCCTTCTCCGAAACCTCTTTCTACAGAGTGACAATTCATAAATACTCAAATACTGATGTTTACTTTTATTCCATAAAATTGCATCTTATTTATCTCAGCCTGTATTCTAAACTATTGAGATCAGTTTTTCTTTTTTTGTTGAGATATAAATGATCTAAACTATATTATGATCTACAGCATTATGATTTTATATATGTATATATGGTAAAGTGATTACTACAGTAAATTTACTTAACATCCATCATCACACATGGTTAAAAATATTTTTTTTTCTCGTGATGAAAGCTTTTAATATCTACTATCTTGATTGCTGCATGTGTGCTCAGTTATGTCTGTCTTTGCAACCCCATGGACTCTAGCCTGCCAGGAATTTTCCAGGCAAAAATACTGGAGGATGTTGCCATTCTACTCCAAGGGATCTTCCCAACTCAGCAACCAAACCAGCATCTCTTGTGTCTCCTGCATTGGCAGGCAGATTAGTAACTTTCAAATTTATAATACAGTATTGCTAACTAGAGTTACCAGCTTTGCATTACACCCCTAGGACTTACAGAAAGTTTGTACCTTTTGACCACCTTCACCTATTTCAACTGAGATTATTTTGAACATTCTTTTTTATCATCCATCATATTAGTTACCTCACTTAGCGTTTTTGTCAACAACAAACTTTAGTAACATGGTTTCTCTGTCACCCTCCAAGTTATTGATTAAAATGTGGATGATTAATCAATATTTTTCTACTACTAAACCAGTTCCAAATTGATCTTTGATTTGACTGCTGTATCTATTTTTCCACAGTGATAATGAAAGAGATTTTGTCATGTTCCTCACATATCACCAACTTCAATTTTTTAATAAAGGTTTCTCTACTTTTTTCAAGATGGAGGTTTTGTAATTGATAGGAAAAATAGAAAGCAAGAAAGTTGAAGCATACATATTAACATAAATAGTAAAAGATTTTAACACTTAAATTCATTTGTTATAACTAGAAAAAATTTAACTTTATTTTGATCCAAACAAATACTGATTTTTATATTTAGAAGTTAATGTTTCAAATTCAGTTACTAATTTTGTCTTTCACACATTTTGCTGTACAAATAAAAATAAAGATTTTTTAAGAAATGTTTTTGGTGTGTAACTGATTTACAGTGTTGTATTAATTTCAGGTGTGCAATAAAATGACTCAGTTATACATATACATGTATCTGCTCTTTTTTAGATTCTTTACCCATACAGCCATTACAGAGTGCTGAGTAGAGTTCCCTGTGGTATACAGTAGGTCCTTTTTAATTATCTATTTTATATATAATAGTGTATATATGTCAATCCCAATCTCCCAACTTATCCCTCCCTGCCCCCAGCCTGGCAACCATAAATTTGTTTTCTATAGGACATTTTTTTAAATTTGAGACAATATAGAGATTACAAGTAACTAATTTGAACTAATTTTGTTAGTAAATATGAAAATCTGAAATAATAATTTTCTGGAAAATAAGCTTATCAAAATTGACAATAAAAAATAGTCTAAAAAGAACCTCCTCAAAAAAGCAACTTTAAAACTATCAAAGAGATACTTTGCTCTCCAAAAATATTGTTATTCCCAGTTGACTTCACAAGGAAAATTATATGTAATTTAATCTACCCAGGAGAAAAAGGAGTAAAACTTTTTAGTATTTTTTCTCAGTCATATAAGAAAACAATTTTGATTTTGCATACAAAGAACAACCATTATGAATTATTAATGTGATAAAATGTCAGCAAACATGATTAAATCCCTAGGAATAATTTTAACAAGAAGGTTATGTTTCAGTAATAAATGTTCCAAATGTCTTTGGTTTACTAGAAGAAATGTTTGTTCCTCATATCTGTGGAGAGTTGCCTATTTCTATTTTCATGTTTTCTTCATTTGGGGATGAAGACTGAAAAAGCACCATCTATCAGGGACATGTTGACCTCGTGGCAAAGGGAAAGGCTGATAGTCCTTAAACTTTCTGTCAATAAGTAACATCTTTCACAACTGCTCATGTGCTCAGACCAAGTAATGTGGCCAAATCGATGACAGTTGAATGAGGAGTTATAATCTTTCACAAGGATTAGAGGTAAAAAATTAGTACAAAACAACAACAATAAAATCTACTTCCTGAATTAGTTGTAACCCCAATAACAAACCTGATTTAAAAAGAAATATATGGTTGTATCTCGCTTATGAATGTCAATGCAAATGATCAGTAAGATGAATGAGAGTTTATTACTTCACAAACTGGGATTCATTCCACATATTCAAACATAATAATTTAACAGTAGAAAAACTTAATAACTATCTGTTAATACATCTATGAAAAAGTGTGATCAATTCCACAGACACTGAAAAAGCATTCCACAAAAATTTAACACTCATTTTTGTTCTAAAAATCATCATTAAAATAAGAACCGATTGGTACTTTCTTGTACAGTATGCCAGCATTATATTTAATGGGACCACACTGGAGGCATTTAAACAAAATGATACTACAAACAGGTTCTCTGACAGTATTGTAATAATATTCTACTAAATGTATTAGGCAATGAATTGAGATAATAAAAGAAAATTAAAGACATTAAAAATTAAAAATAGAAAAGATTAAACTATAACTACTTTCAGCTGTAATTGTGTATGTGGAAACAGAAAAGAATCTATAAAAGCTCTACAAAAACAAAAAAATTTAGTATCTTTGTATTCAGAAAACAATTTCCTCCATTTTATACAAAGAATAACTATTAGGGAACAAAGCTGTAAAGTGAATATTGCAATTATCATAGCAGCAAAATGACAAATACCTAGGAATAAACTTAAGAAATATACAAGACCTATATGAGAAAAACTGAAAGGCTATATAAGTAGGTGTAAACAAATGGCAAGATTTTCCATATTTATAATTAGGAAAACAATATTATAATGACAACAAATCTCTTTACATATATAAATGTAATATTATCCCTATAAAATTACTAATACATTTTAATGAAACTGTACAACTGAAAGTTTTCAAAGAAAAAAAGCTAAAAAGCAAGAGTTGCACATCTGAAAAAAGGAGAGCAACAAGGTGGGAACAGCCCTATTGGTTCAGTTCAGTTCAGTTCAGTTCAGTTCAGTTGCTCAGTCGTGTCTGACTCTTTGAAACCCCATGAATCACAGCACGCGAGGCCTCCCTGTCCATCACCAACTCCCGGAGTTGACACAGACTCACATCCATCGAGTCAGTGATGCCATCCAGCCATCTCATCCTCTGTCGTCCCCTTCTCCTCCTGCCCCCAATCCCTCCCAGCATCAGAGTCTTTTCCAATGAGTCAGCTCTTCGCATGAGGTGGCCAAAGTACTGGAGCTTCAGCTTTACCATCATTCCTTCCAAAGAAATCCCAGGGCTGATCTCCTTCAGAATGGACTGGTTGGATCTCCTTGCAGTCCAAGGGACTCTCAAGAGTCTTCTCCAACACCACAGTTCAAAACCATCAATTCTTCGGCACTCAGCCTTCTTCACAGTCCAACTCTCACATCCATACATGACCACTGGAGAAACCATAGCCTTGACTAGACGGACCTTAGTCAGCAAAGTAATGTCTCTGCTTTTGAATATACTATCTAGGTTGGTCATAACTTTTCTTCCAAGGTTATTGGTTATTAAAATATAAAGCCTCAAAGTTTAAACAGAAGGTCTAGAAATATACCCAGATATACTAATGGACTTAAGATATTAATGAATGTTATTGGGCAATTGCAGAGAAGGCAACAGCACCCTACTCCAGTACTCTTGCCTGGAAAATCCCATGGATGGAGGAGCCTGGTAGGCTGCAGTCCACGGGGTTGCTAAGAGTCAGACACGACTGAGCAACTTCACTTTCACTTTTCACTTTCATGCATTGGAGAAGGAAATGGCAACCCACTCCAGTATACTTGCCTGGAGAATCCTGGGAGGGGGGAGCCTGGTGGGCTGCCATCTAAGGGACTGCACAGAGTTGGACACGACTGAAGCGACTTAGCATTGGGCAATTATGTAGTCATCTTGAAAAAGGTAAAGTTGGATCTTTATATTATACTCCAGAATAAACTCTAAATCAAAGATTTGAGAATAAAAATAAAATCATGATCTATCTAGAAAACCTCAGATGGTAAAGAATCTGTCTGCAATGCAGGAGACATGGGTTTGATCCCTGGGTTAGGATGATCTCCTGGAGAAGGGAATGGCTTCCCACTCCATCTTGCCTTGAGAATTCCATGGATAGAGGAGCCTGGCAGGCTATAGTCCATGGGGTCGAAAAGAGTTGGACATGACTGAGTGACTAACACTTTCACTTTTAATCTAGAGAACAGAGGGACAAAAAAAGACTAAAACTTGAAAAAATCCTCTTGATTGGGCTATGGTGACATAGTTTCTTTTCAGTTCAGTGGCTTGGAGGTCACAGTAGTCTGTAGTACCAGGCAAAGAGAAGCTGGATAGCTAAGTAGATAGATAGATTTAATTCAAGGAATTGGTTTAGATTATTATGGAATGTAGGGGTTGGGATGGGACTGGCTAGGCAAGACCAACATCTGGAGTACAGACCGTCAGGAAGGACAGGCTGGAAATATGCATGGACGCACTGTCACTGCAGCCAACAGGTGAAATTTCTTCTTCCTCTCAGAGACCTCATTTCTGCTCTTAAGTTGTTTCCACTGATTATTTCAGGCCTATCCAGATTACTGAGGACATTCTCCTTTACTATATCTATTAAATGCCTTCACAGCAACACCTTGTTCACATTTGAATAAACCAGGGGACTGTAGCCTCTCCAAGCTGACACAAAAACCTGTCCATCCCATGGGGAAAAAAATGCTCTCCAAGGGAGGGCTGTGTTCTGTCTCAGTGTCCAAGAAACATCATATTAAAGTTATTTTAAAAAATTAAGAAATGCTCTTTTCCTGCCTTTCAATATGTTGTAAGTTTTTCTCGAGAAATATGTAGGATAAAAGCAAAAGAAGTGGTAAGTATAGTGAAAGTGAAAGTCGCTCAGGCATGTCAGTCTCTTTGTGACCCCATGGACTATACAATTGCAAATTAAGGAATGAAAGTAATAACTTCAAGAACCTGCTAGGAAATTAGAGAAAAAACACTAGGTATTTCAAGCACAAAGGGAATTAATACAGAAGAAAAAAATGGGAGTTTACAGAAAAATTGGAAAAGCTTGAAGAAAAATATAAGGAATAAACAGTTACTGGTTCTTTAGATCACAAAGCAGTGAACTGCAATCAAAGTCAGAAAACCACCACACAAGTTCAAAAAGCCTCATTTGCTCTCAACCCCCAACCCAATGACTGACGGTGGAACATGGAGTCTAGTTGGATGCTGCAGAAACACACATCTGCTCCAGCTTAATGCAGCTGCCAGAGGAAGAATGGTTTTTGCTCTTTTTTTCTTTCCAAATCTTCTGTGAGCACCTCTTATTAGAAGAACATAAATTGCATCATAACTGTTAAACCAACATATTCTAGAAATGTAATTTCCAGATTTTCAGTCCCTTGTGATACAGTAGAAAGCATAGAAAAGAGTGGAAATGAATGATGCAGCCAACAAAGAGATTCAGAGACAACTCAGCATCAAGAAATTGCAACATACGTCATGAAGACATAAACCAGATGGAAGGGTTCTGATAAAGAAACAAAGTGGAAAAGGCAGCAGTCTAGAATATGCAAATGATCAAGCTGCAGCGAATGAGGTAGCCCATTCTTGCAGTGTAATTATGAACAGGCATAGCCTCAGGGTGAACAGATATAGAAGATAAAGAAAAGGTGAATGTACGATAAAGATTACCTAAAGATCTTTTTATTAACCACTGTGCCAGTTGCTCCCATCTCTACAATCTTATGCACAATCAAAAAGAATTTAAATGACCAAAATTAATTTATTTTCTCTAAATACTTGTGGGAAGGTAAATAAGGGGAACTTACATAAGCATTAACACCCAACGCATATCCCTCATCATCTTATTTGTGAGGCAACTGACTTTTTATACATTGAAAACAAGGCTGTATTTTGCAGCTCTTCCTATTGAGAAGTAGAATCTCTTTTCCAATCCCTGGAATCTGGACTGCTCCTTGTGGCTTATTTTGAACAACAGAATGCGGCAAAAATGACCCTATGTGAGTTCTGGAAACTCATGTCCTCTTCCACTTGAAATCCCAGCATGGAAGACCACATAAAGAAGCCTGCCTCCCTGTCTGGCCCTGCTTTCCAAGCCTCAAAATTGAGATCATCAATCTCAGCCAAACTTCCAACCAAATGAACCCACATGAAGTAAGATGAAGTCACTCAGGTGTTTCCAACTCTTTCGACCATGGACTATAGCCTACCAGGCTCCTCCATCCATGGGATTCTCCATGAAAGAATACTGGAGTGGTAGCCATTTCCTTCTCCAGGGGATCTTACCAACCCAGGGATTGAACCCTGGTCTCTCGCATTGCAGGCAGATGCTTTACCCTCTGAACCACAAGGGAAATCCCTGGTAGAAGAGTGAGTGAACCCAAATGAAACAAGCAGAAGAGGATGAGAAGTACTTTGTGGTGGTGGTGGTTAGCCACAGAGTCTGGGGGTGTTTTGTCTACAAAAAAGGCAAATGTTACTCAATGTTACTCAGTGTTACTCAAGCCTCAGCTCCCTGCATACTCAGTACAATCGAAATTTGTCCTGTCCACAACATTCACCATTCCTTCCCTTTCTTCTGTTTTAACTTGTTCAAATACTGTATACTCAAGGAGGTCTTTTCTAACTACCTTATATTAAATTATAACCACAATCAGCACCACCCTCTTATACTCCATCTCTACTTCTAGGAGACAGAGATTTCTGTTTGTGTCATTCACTACAATTTACTGAGTAGTCTCCCAAGTCTCCTGCAGGTAGATTTTTTACCCACTGGGGCTTTCCTGGTGGCTCAGATTTTAAAGAATCTGCCTGCAATGCAGGAGACATGGGTTCAGTTTGGATTGTGAAGATCCCTTGGAGAAGGGATGGCTACCTATTGCAGTATCCTTGCCTGGAGAATCCCATGGACAGAGGAGCCTGGCAGGCTACAGTCCATGGGCTTGCAAAGAGTTGGAAACACCTGAGTGACTTTGCAAGTCCATGGGCTTGCAAAGAGTTGCATATGACTGAAAGTGAAATACTTGTACTTTCACTTTTTTCTTTGCTTACTGAGCCATTCAGCCATACCCTGAATTAATAGGATATGAGCAGTAAAATATCAATTCTAAGAACACTCACCTTTGAGTGAAAGAGGGATCATTACTTTGGGCCTATAAAGATGGAAATGTAATTTTCTAGCATCCCCTAAGGGATCAATAGGGAATAATATTTGCTTTATGACCATAATGTGAATGCTGTTTACTGGTTTTCATATTTTAAAATTTATAGATAAATTGCACAAGACAATTATAAAATAAAACATAAATGTTATTAATCTCAACAACAAAAAAATGAAAGCCTCCATAATAGATATTAGAAAAATAAGTGGGGAAGAAATAGGGCTATAATAACTCTATTGTACATAATGGGAAGAGAAAAATAAAAGCTTTGTCTAAAGTCAGTGGAACAAGAATTAGGTGCTTAATCTAATATTAAATCATAAAGATGACTTGTGGGAAAAGGGGAAATAATGACTATCAAAGCCTGGGAAGATAGCAAAAACCAGTTTGAAGTAGAGGAGGCCAATGACTGAGTAGAGATTAAATTTTCTTATTTTCTAGAGAGAAGTTGCTAGTAAGGCAGCATAAACACACTGTTTAGATTTTCAAATGTAGCCACCAGAAAAACCAAAACAGAAATAATTAAAGGAATTTACCTCTGACATATGAGCCTGGAATAATGAAAGGGTATCTGTTGTTTTTCTTATAAAGTCAATGGTAAAATTTTTTAACCATATGCACCATTTTCTATCTTTAGAAATAGTAATAATAAAATGAATGGATAAAATTTCCTTAAATATAAAACAAAAATGATGTGTTCATCTTGAGGAAAATGAAAATGATTGAACTTTTCTAGACATTCTTTTTTAGACCAGAAACAAGCCTTCACAGTCAAAGTAAAATGAAAGAGAAACTCGTGAGGTACTAAAACTATGTAATGTACAAGGAACTTTGGGAAATTAAGGGCAACAGTGTCACTCACTCAATGTCTTGTTCACTCTTATGGTGTTCACAGATGTCGGACAATGCAAGGAATCCTTATAAGTTTGCAGTGCTCTGGCTTACTTGTTTCATCAGGACCTCTCTGTAACTCTGACTGTTTAATTCTTTAAGTTATTTCAGTTTGATTTTCCTACAAACATTAGTTCAGTTTCTGTGAACACTATGTATTTGTAGGTCAAGCAGCAATACAATCAATTTTTTTTCTATCTTAGAAGCACAAAATGTTTTCTGAAATTTGGAGGGGGAGTAAATTGGGTCTTATGATATTCAAATGTCTTATGAACTTAAGAAGAGTTCATCATATTCTCTCCTCCTAATGTATTCTTTATTGACTCTGTGTTCAAAACTACATCCTGAAACTCAGCAGAGCTATAAACTTATTGAGAAGTTCAAGAGACATAAAAAAATCTTTTTTAAAATTACAGTACTTTAAAAAAAATAAATAGGAAGAGGAAAAGGCAAGAAAACTGTGTATCAAAACATTTGGTTTAAAATTAAGAAAATCACAAAACTGATGCACCACTAAATGCAATGTAGTATCCTAAATTGAATTCTGGAATAGGGAAAGGATGTGAGTGGAAAAATTGGCGAAATCCTACTAAAGTCAGAAATTTAGTAAATAGTAATATACCAGTGTCAACCTTAGTTTTAGCAAATGAACCATGTTTATATGAAATGTTAACATCAGGAGAAACTGGGTAAAGCAGAAACTGTCTACTATCATTGTCAGTACCTGGGATGGGAAAGTAGGGCAGGAATGAAGTATTACTGTGACTTTGTTATGAAAATAGTTGACACAAGAGCAAAATGTTTAGCCTGATCCCTCTGTTAGAAGCAAGAAATACAGAATGTCTTGACTCAGCCAAACATGTACATCTGTCCCACCTAGTGTCCATTCAGGTTGCTATAACAGATACCATAGACTGGATGGTTTATAAAAAAACAAATTTGTTTTTCATGACTCTGAAGGCTGCAGTGTCCAAGATTAAGACCCTTTTAAATTCAGTGTCTGGTGAGAAGCCACCTCCTAGTTCACAGATGGCTGTCTTCTTGCAACACCCTCACATGGTAAAAGAGATGAGGGAGCTCTCTAGGGTCTCTTTTTCAAGGGCACTGATCCCACTCATGAGGGCCTCACCCTCATGTTCTAATCACCAATTAAAGGCCCTACCTCCGGGGCTTCCCTGGTGGCTCAGTGGTAAAGAATCCACCTGCCAATGCAGGAGATATGGGTTAGATCCCCAATCCTGGAAGATCCCACATGCTGTTGGTTGAAGAACAATTGAGCCCATGCACCACAACTGTTGAACCTGTGCTCTGAAGCCCAGGAGCCACAACTAATGAGCACATGTGCCGCAACTACTGAAGCCTGGGCTCTAAGACAAGAGAAGTCACCGTAGAGAGGAGCCCATGCACCACAAGTAGACGATAGCCCCCTCTTGCTGCCCATGCAGCAACAAATGCCTAGCACAGTCAAAAATAAATAAATAAAATTAATTAATTAATTAAAAATTTTAAAACACCCTACTTCCAAATACTATCACATTGGGAATTAAGTCTCAACACATGAACTTGACAGGTACACAAACATTTCATCTATGTGTGTGTGAGTTGTTCAGTCATGTCTGACCCTTTGTGACCCCATGGACCATAGTCCTTCAGCTTCCTCTATCCACAGAATTCTCTAGGCAAGAATACTGGAGGGCATTGTCATTTCTTTCTCCACGGGTTCTTCCTGGAGAAGGAATCGAACCCAGTTCTCCTGCTTTGCAGGTGGATGGTTTACTGTCTCAGCTACTAGGAAAGCCTGCAACCATTTATTATATACAATAAAACTTGTGAAAAGAAAATATCTTATGTAGAAACATTCATTTATTTTCCCATAGACGATAAGCTTCATAAAGCTCTACCTCATGCTCATAGTTACATCCCTGGTATTGGAAACATAGTAAGAATTCACTTAATTTTGATAAATGAAGAATAAATAATTGCTCATTAAATATTGCCTTTGTGTTCATGGCAGAACATATCACAATTACTCAGAATGGATTGGTTAAATGGAATTAGACTGGTTCTTATTCATACAGTCATATCACGGCAACCAAGTTAGTTATTATGCATTACAATTATTAGTAAATTTGTATCTAGATAGGGTGGATTGTTAGGGTTGTTAATGATAACAATAAGACTATATGCAGAAAAATATTTTGATGTAGTCATAGAGTTGCTGCTTCCTCCATGAAAAATCAGTAGCAAAAAGAGTCTATGTAAACTTAGAAAAATTCTTCTTATTATAGTAAAGAAATATTAATAAATTTTAAATATGATAGGATTTAGCTGTGTACCATACTAATAATTCATTACTTGTGACTGAATATTAACATATCTCTGAAAAGTAACTGAACGTGTTACTACCAAAGGTAATGTATCTATGATTTGATAACTTTTGTTAAGAGAGCTGACATTCTGTAAAATTATTTCCCTGTTAGGGTTAGATATTCATATACTTAAAGCTACAGCATCTAACTTAGCCTATCTATTTAGAAAAGTAACAGAAAATATTCAACTCTGTAACCATTAGAACAGTTTAATTATTCAGAAGATTTTTAACAGCAGAATTAAGTTCAGTGAGATGGAGATTATTAAATGTTTTAATGGAGTCATTCATTTGAAAGAAAGACTTTCATCTTAAACAATTAATTTTCCGATTACCGAAATGTTAAATTAATAATATGTCCACATTTTTTCATGTAATTAATAATGTAACTATCACAAAGCCCAATGCCTAATGCATTTTCTTTTGCATGTCTTCTTTTCTGATTGGACTAAAAATATATAGCTATGTAAGAGAAGTTCAAGAATTCAAATTCATTCAATATACTGCTCACTGGAGAGTGAGGATCACACTAGGGTGATCACATATTTTTCTGACTTTGAGTAAGTCATCTGTTACAATATTTATGTTCACTTTTTGTTTATTGCTGTCTTTCTATATGATACTACAAACTACTTTAAAGTGTTGCTACCACCTAGTATTTCCAAAGTCTGGAACCAAAATTTAAATAGCACATAAAAGTTTTTGATAAGCATTTTAAGAATATTTCTTTTCATTTCTTTCTTCTAAGTACAATTGTATCTTTTTTCTAAAGTAGATTCTGCATTTGGTAAATTACCTCTAGGCAACACTGTAACTGCAGATTTTTACCAGATAACTAATTTTGATGATCTGCATATTTATCCACTAAAATAATACTTAAATAAGATTCTTCCCAAGTTTTTTCTAAATGTACGAACAGAATTAAGCTCTGCTTTAATCACTGGATGTCATAATCATTATTACACACTTAGTGGTCCAAAAGTTAAAAAACTCATCAGAGTACCTCATTTTTTTAAGAATCTTTCAATATACTATGTAGAACCTAAAGACATGTATAGATTTTATTGGAGAAAATAGGTGAATATAGATTGCCTAGGAAGTTTAAATTACTTCAGCACTGATAAAAGGCAGTAAGCATATTTCAAATGCAGGATCCTTATTTAATTCTGAAATATCAGAACTCATTCAAATAAGATAAAGTATGAATATGAACATTAAGAGTTTTCAAAGTGTCTTAGGAAAAAAGGAGTGAAGAAAATTTTAGAAGTATGGGCCCTTATTAGTTTCCTAGAGCTGCTGTCACAAATTACCACAAATTGCTAAGTTACTGCTAAGTCACTTCAGTCGTGTCCGACTCTGTGCAACCCCATAGACAGCAGCCCACCAGGCTCCCCCGTCCCTGGGATTCTCCAGGCAAGAACACTGGAGTGGGTTGCCATTTTATTCTCCAACGCATGAAAGTGAAAAGGGAAAGTGCAGTCACTCAGTCGTGTCTGACTCTTAGCGACCCCATGGACTGCAGCCTACCAGGTTCCTCCGCCCATGGGATTTTCCAGGCAAGAGTACTGGAGTGGGGTGCCACTGAACAAGTTTACTTTCTAACAGTTCAGAGAATAGAAGGCCAAAATCAAGGTGCCATAAGGCCATCTCCCTCTTCTCATCTTTTCCTAGTTTCTGGTGGTAGCCAACAGTCCTTGACTGCATCTCTCTAATTTCTACTTCATGAGTGCCTACTCAGTTGCATCTGACTCTTTGAAACCCCCTGGACTGTAGATTACCAGGCTTCTCTGCCCATGGAATTTCCCAGGCAAGATTACTGGAGTGGGTTGCCATTTCCTCCTCCATAGGATCTTCCCGAGCCAGGGATCGAATCTGCGTTTTTTGTGTCTGCTGCATTGGCAGGTGGATTCTTTACCATAGCACCACCTGGAATCTCTGCCTCAGACATGGTCTTCTCCCTGAGTGTATTTGTGCCAGTTTCTCTCTGTCTCTCCTCTTGTAACAACGTCAGTGACTGGATTTAGGCCCACCCTAATCCCGTGTGGTTTTATTTCCACTTGTACAGTAATTATATCTGCAAAGACCAAATGAGATTTCCAAATGAGATCCCACTCACTGACGGTTAGGACTTAAATATGTCTTTCTGGAGGATACAATTTAACCCCTGAATGAAGGAGCATACAGGCCCTGAAAGAAAATTACATTGAAGAGGTTTTTCTTAGGAATAAATTTAAGTATGAAAACCAATCTGTTTGGCGTGCATTTTGGTTGTTTAACTCAATGTGAGCATCAAAAAAGGAACTGCAAATGCATGTCAGACCAAGGATCTCCAATGGACACCACTGCAGGTGTTAACAGTCACAAACACTATAAAAGGTGCGTCCAGGAGTTGTAACATGCATAGCCTATGCCTCAATTTCAGATCATTTACAGGAGCAGACTACTGGAATAAATCAAGCTGATTATAAGGCAATGATGGTGAGTGTGAGGAACTGGAAAACACTGGAATTCCCTGCTTAAAGGCTCAGTGTTGCTCAACTCCCTCCTACTAGTGCCATGCAGGAATGCAGTCCCAGTGCAACTAAGAAACCCATTTTTCTAAGAAATGTGAAATTTAGTTTCAATATAAAATATCCAATATTTAAATAATGATACTAAATTTTAAAATGTTAAAACTGTATTAGAGCTTTAAAAGAAAAATCCATCTACAGGACTATTCCATGCAGAAAGTCACCAATTTGCAATTTCTCCTATTTGGGCCCACCTGATTCAAGAACGTCTCCCTCACATTATACATGGTTTCTTAAATATTAAGCATTCTGATCCTGAAAGGAAAAAATTGTGAAGACTTTAATCCAAATGATCTCATAAGCCATATATATACCTTCAACCTAAGCATAAGTATACACTAGTGATTTGCTTTTCATTTCACTCTAAAAATGGAAGGAATCACTAGAGAATTCTTCTAGTGCTTACTACAAAACTGCCAACATCTGTGCCTATTTTCCTATTTCCTCTTCCTTATCTGCTTTTACAGTGGATAAATGATTCATGCTCCTCTCTAAGGCCGATGCATACTTTCAATTGTGTCATCAATCTTTTCATATTCCTTTTTACTACTAAAAACCATTGCCTTTGCAAAGCAATGATGTTTCTCTCTCTGTGTGTCTCTAGTGATCCTCACACAGCACAGTTCCTTAGTATTTTCCACACTCAACAGCCTCCACTCCCATCATAGTGTTCTCACTTCAACACTCTCCACGAGGATTTTATCACCCAAATTCCCTGAAAATATCAAAAGCCAAGATTAGAAATGACCTCTACTTTCCAAAGCCTTAATTCTCAGGCTTCGTTTTACTCAGTCTATCAATACATGTAACATAGCTCACATTCCCTTTTTAAACACATTTGCACTTGACTTCTGAAATAAATATTCAGCTACCCATCCTTGACTTGCCTGGAGCCTGCCCATCCTATGGGTAAAAAAACAAACGCATCCCATAAATGAGGTGTAGGTAGGTAAAGAACTCGCTGATGGACGGAGGGCCCCGATGAAAGCTTATTGGGCAAGAGATTACAAAGGGTGGAATTTCAAAAAGATTAACTGAGTGAAGAAGTCTGGCAGAATAGGTACCAAAAGCAACAAATGAAATGCAGAGGGAAGAGTGATTCCAGGTCCAATATGAAATGCTACTTAGCTGACCTAACCAGCCTTTCCTGAAACTCTCTCTACACTACAACCCCAGCAAGGAAGAAGGGAGTGCTCATGTTCAGTTTATTCACTCAGTCTTGTCCAACTCTTTGCAACTGCTTGGACTGCAGCATGCCACGCCTCCCTGTCCATCACCAACTCCTAGAGTTTACTCAAACTCATTGCCATTGAGTCAGTGATGCTATTCAACCGTCCAAGGTCAGTGGCGGCCAGGAGAAGACACCCCGCATCCTAGGTCAGGGCGGCGGCCAGGAAGAGCTACCCAGCGTCCAAGGCCAGTGGCCTCTAGGAAGAGACACCTCGCACTCGAGGTCAGGGGCGGTGACGATGAGGAGCCACCCCAGCCCAAGGCCAGGGGTGGAAGCTGGGAGGAGCCACCCACACCCGAGGCCAGGGCCAGCGGCCAGGAGGAGCAACCTAAGGAGCAGGCACAAGAGGGCCTAGAGGAGCTATACACAGCTGAAGGTCAGGAACAGTGGCAGTAAGGACATACCCCTCTTCCAAGGTAAGGAGCAGCGGCTGTGCTTTGCTGGAGCAGCCGTGAAGAGATACCCCATGCCCAAGGTAAGAGAAACCAAGTAAGATGGTAGGTGTTACAAGAGGGCATCAGAGGGCAGACACACTGAAACCATACTCACGGAAAACTAGTCAATCTAATCACACTAGGACCACAGCCTTGTCTAACTCAATGAAACCAAGCCATGCCTGCGGGGCAACCCAAGATGGGCGGGTCATGGTAGAGAGATCTGACAGAATGTGGTCCACTGGAGAAGGGAATGGCAAGCCACTTCAGTATTCTTGCCTTGAGAACCCCATGAACAGTAGGAAAAGGCAAAATGATGGGATACCAAAAGAGGAACTCCCCAGGTCATTAGGTGCCCAATATGTTACTGGAGATCAGTGGAGAAATAACTCCAGAAAGAAAGAAGGGATGGAGCCAAAGCAAAAACAATACCTAGTTGTGGATGTGACTGGTGATAGAAGCAAGATCCGATGCTGTAAAGAGCAATATTGCATAGGAACCTGGAATGTCAGGTCCATGAATCAAGGCAAATTGGAAGTGGTCAAACAAGAGATGGCAAGGGTGAACGTTGACATTCTAGGAATCAGCGAATTAAAATGGACTGGAATGGGTGAATTTAACTCAGATGCCCATTATATCTACTACTGTGGGCAGGAATCCCTCAGAAGAAATGGAGTAGCCATCATGGTCAACAAAACAGCCCGAAATGCAGTACTTGGATGCAATCTCAAAAATGACAGAATGATCTCTGTTCATTTCCAAGGCAAACCGTTCAATATCACTGTAATCCAAGTCTATGCCCCAACCAGCAATGCTGAAGAAACTGAAGTTGAACGGTTTTATGAAGACCTACACGACCTTTTAGAACTAACACCCAAAAAAGATGTCCTTTTCATTATAGGGGACTGGAATGCAAAAGTAGGAAGTCAAGAAACACCTGGAGTAACAGGCAAATTTGGCTTTGGAATGCAGAATGAAGCAGGACAAAGACTAATAGAGTTTTGCCAAGCGAATGCACTGGTCATAGCAAACACCGCCTTCCACAAAACAAGAGAAGACTCTACACACGGACATCACTAGATGGTCAACACCAAAATCAGATTGATTATATTCTTTGCAGCCAAAGATGGAGAAGCTCTATACAGTCAACTAAAACAAGACCAGGGGCTGACTTTGGCTCAGATTATGAACTCCTTATTACCAAATTCAGACTCAAATTGAAGAAAATAGGGAAAACTGCTAGACCATTCAGGTATGACCTAAATCAAATTCCTTATGATTATACAGTGGAAGTGAGAAATAGATTTAAGGGCCTAGATCTGATAGATAGAGTGCCTGATGAACTATGGAATGAGGTTCGTGACATTGTCCAAGAGACAGGGATAAAGACCATCCCCACAGAAAAGAAATGCAAAAAAGCAAAATGGCTGTCTGGGGAGGCCTTACAAATAGCTGTGAAAAGAAGAGAAGTGAAAAGCATAGGAGAAAAGGAAAGATATAAGCATCTGAATGCAGAGTTCCAAAGAACAGCAAGAAGAGATAAGAAAGCCTTCTTCAGTGATCAATGCAAATAGAGGAAAACTACAGAATGGGAAAGACTAGAGATCTCTTCAAGAAAACTAGAGATACCAAGGGAACATTTCATGCAAAGATGAGCTCGATAGAGGACAGAAATGGTATGGACCGAACAGAAGCAAAGATACTAAGAAGAGGTGGCAAGAATACATGGAAGAACTGTACAAAAAAGATCTTCATGACCCAGATAATCATGATGATGTGATCACTAATCTAGAGCCAAACATCTTGGAATGTGAAGTCAAGTGGGTCTTAGAAAGCATCACTACAAACAAACTTAGTGGAGGTAATGGAATTCCACTTGAGCTGTTTCAAATCCTGAAAGATAATGCTGTGAAAGTGTTGCACTCAATATGCCAGCAAATTTGGAAAACTCAGCAGTGGCCACAAGACTGGAAAAGGTCAGTTTTCATTCCAATCCCAAAGAAAGGCAATGCCAAACAATGCTCAAACTACCACACAATTGCACTCATCTCACATGCTACTAAAGTAATGCTCAAAATTCTCCAAGCCAGGCTTCAGCAATATGTGAACCGTGAACTCCGTGATGTTTAAACTGGTTTCAGAAAAGGCAGAGCAACCAGAGATCAAATTGCCAACATCTGCTGGATCATGGACAAAGCAAGAGAGTTCCAGAAAAACATCTATTTCTGCTTTATTGACTATGCCAAAGCCTTTGACTGTGTGGATCACAATAAACGGTGAAAAATTCTGAAAGAGACGGGAATACCAAACCACCTGACCTGCCTCTTGAGAAATCCATATGTAGGTCAGGAAGCCACAGTTAGAACTGGACATGAAACAACAGACTGGTTCCAAATACAAAAAGGAGAACGTCAAGGCTGTATATTGTCACCCTGCTTCTTTAACTTCTTTGCAGAGCACATCATGAGAAATGCTAGGGTGGAAGAAGCACAAGCTGGAATCAAGATTGCAGGGAGAAATATCAATCACCTCAGATATGCAGACGACACCACCCTTATGGCAGAAAGTGAAGAGGAGCTACAAAGCCTCTTGATGAAAGTGAAAGTGGGGAGCGAAAAAGGTGGCTTAAGGCTCAACATTCAGAAAACGAAGATCATGGCATCTGGTCCCATCACTTCACAAAAAATAGATGGAGAAACAGTGGAAACAGTGTCAGACTTTATTTTTGGGGTGCTCCAAAATCACTGCAGATGGTGACTGATGCCATGAAATTAGAAGACCCTTACTCCTTGGAAGAAAAGTTATGACCAACCTAGATAGTCTATTCAAAAGCAGAGACATTACTTTGTCGACTAAGGTCCATCTAGTCAAGGCTATGGTTTTTCCTGTGGTCATGTATGGATGTGAGAGTTGGACTGTGAAGAAGGCTGAGCGCCGAAGAATTGATGCTTTTGAACTGTGGTATTGGAGAAGACTCTTGAGAGTCCCTTGGACTGCAAGGAGATCCAGTCCATTCTGAAGGAGATCAACCCTGGGATTTCTTTGGAAGGGATGATGCTAAAGCTGAAGCTCCAGTACTTTGGTCACCTCATGCGAAGAGTTGACTCATTGGAAAAGACTCTGATGCTGGGAGGAATTGGGGGCAGGAGGAGAAGGGGATGATCGAGGATGAGATGGCTGGATGGCATCATGGACTCGACGGACTTGAGTCTGAGTGAACTCCGGGAGATGGTAATGGACAGGGAGGCCTGGCGTGCTGCAATTCATGGGGTCGCAAGGAGTCGGACACGACTGAGTGACTGAACTGAACAGATCCTCTGTCATCCCCTCTTACCCCACCTCCAATCTTTCCCAGCATCATGGTCTTTTCAAATGAGTCATTTCTTCACATTGGGTAGACAAAGTATTGGAGTTTCAGCATCAGCATCATTCCTTCCAAAGAATATTCAGGAATGATTTCCTTCAGAATGGACTGATTGAATCTCCTTTCAGTCGAAAGGACTCACAAGAGTCTTCAAAACTCCACAGTTCAAAAGCAACCATTCTTCGGCACTCAACTTTCTTTACAGTCCAACTCTCACATCCATACATGACTACTGGAAAAACCATAACTATGACTAGACAGACCTTTGTTGGCAAAGTAATGTCTGCTTTTTAATAAGCTGTCTAAGTTGGTCATAACTTTATTTCCAAGCAGCCAATGTATTTTAATTTCATGGCTGCAATTACCATCTGCAGTGATTTTGGAGCCCCCCCCAAAAAAAAGTTCCTCACTGTTTCCATTGTTTCCCATCTATTTGCCATGACGTGATGGGACCAGATGTCATGGTCTTAGTTTTCTGAATGTTGAGCTTTAAGCCAAATTTTTTGCTCTCCTTTTTCACTTTCATCAAAATGCTCTTTAGTTCCTCTTCACTTTTTGCCATAAGGGTGCTGTCAACTGAATATCTGGGGTTATTGATATTTCTCCCAGCAATCTAGATTCCAGCTTCTGCTTCATCCAGTCCAGCATTTCTCATGATGTACTCTGCATATAAGTTAAATACGCAGGGTGACAATATACAACCTTGATGTACTTATTTTTCTATTTGGAACCAGTCTATTGTTCCATGTCTAGTTCTAACTGTTGATTCCTGACCTACATATAGATTTCTCAAGAGGCAGGTCAGGTGGTCTAGTATTCCCATCTCTTTCAGAATTTTCCAGTTTATTGTGATCCACATAGTTGAAGGCTTTGGCATAGTCAATAAAACAGAAATGATGTTTTTCTGGAATTGTCTTGGTTTTTTCTATGATATAACAGACATTGGTGATTTGATCTCCAGATCCACTGCCTTTTCTAAATCCAGCTTGAACGTCTGGAAGTTCACAGTTCATGTACTGTTGAATCTGGTCTCTAAGATTTTGAATATGACTTTGCTAGCGTGTGAGATGAGTGCAATTGTGGCACTGCCTTTCCTTGGGATTAGAATGAAAACTGACCTTTTCCAGTCCTGTGGCCACTGCTGAGTTTTCCAGATGTTCTGGCACATTGAGTGCAGCACTTTCAAATCAGGATTTGAAATAGCTCAACTGGAATTTCATCACCTCCACTAGCTTTTTTCATAGTGATGCTTCCTAAAATGCACTTGACTTCACATTCCAGAATGTCTGGCTCTAGGTGAGTGATCACACCATTATGGTTACCTGGATAATAAAGATCTTTTTGTATAGTTCTTCTGTGTATTCTTGCCACCTCATCTTAATATCTTCTGCTTCTGTTAGGTCCCTACCATTTCTGTCCTTTATTGAGCCCATTTTTGCATGAAATATTCCCTTGGCATCTCTAATTTTCTTGAAGAGATCTCTAGTCTTTCCCATTCTATTTTTTTCCTCTATTTCTTTACATTGATCACTGAGGAAGGCTTTGTTATCTCTCCTTGCTGTTCTTTGGAACTCTGCTTTCAAATGGATATATCTTTCCTTTTCTCCTTTGCCTTTAGCTTCTCTTCTTTTCACAGCTATTTGTGAGGCCTCCTCAGACAATCATTTTGCCTTTTTGCCTTGCTTTTTCTTGGGGATGATCTTAATCCCTGTCTCCTGTACAATGTCATGAACCTCTGTCCATAGTAGTTCAGGCTCTGTCTATCAGATCTAATACCTTGAATTTATTTGTCACTTCCACTCCTTTAACTTAAGGAATTTGATTTAGGTCATACCTGAATGGTCTAGTGGCTTTCCCTACTTTCTTCAATTTAAGTCTGAATTTGGCAATAAGGAGTTCATGATCTGAGCCATAGTCAGCTCCCAATCTCATTTTTGCTGACTGTATAGAGCTTCTCCACCTTTGGCTGCAAAGAATATAATCCATCTGATTTCGGTGTTGACCATCTGGTGATGTCTATGTGTAGAGTCTTCTCTTGTGTTGTTGGAAGAGGGTGTTTTCTATGACCAGCCTTTGCCATGCTTCATTCTGTACTCAAAAGCCAAATTTGCCTGTTATTCCAGGTGTTTCTTGACTTCCTACTTTTGCATTCCAGTCCCCTATAATGAACAGGACATCTTTTTTGGGTATTAATTCTAGAAGGTCTTGTAGGTCTTCTTAGAATTGTTCAACTTTAGCTTCTTCGACATTACTGGTAGAGGCATAGACTTGGATTACTGTGATATTGAATGGTTTGCCTTGGAAACAAACAGAGATCAGTCATTTTTGAGACTGCATCCAAGTACTGCATAATAGACTCTTTTGTTGACTATGATGGCTACTCCATTTCTTCTAAGGGATTCTTGCCCACTGTAGTAGATATAATGGGCATCTGAGTTAAATTCACCCATTCCAGTCCATTTTAGTTCACTGATTCCTAAAATGTTGATGTTCACTCTTGCCATCTCCTGTTTGACCACTTCCAATTTGCCTTGATACAGGGACTTAAAATTCCAGATTCCTATGCAACATTGCTCTTTACAGCATCAGACTTTTCTTCCATCACCAGTCACATCCGCAACTGTATTTTGGCTTTGCTTTGGCTCCATCTCTCCATTCTTTCTTGATTTATTTCTCTACTCTTCTCCAGTAGCATATTGGACACCTACCGACCTGGGGAGTTCATATTTCAGTGTCCTATTTTTTTGCCTTTTTATACCGTTCATGGGGTTCTCAAGGCAAGAATACTGAAGAGGTTTGCCATTGACTTCTCCAGTGGACCACATTTTGTCAGAACTCTCCACCATGACCTGTCTGTCTTGGATGGCCCCACACGGCATGGCTCATAGTTTTGCTGAGTTAGTTAAGGCTGTGGTCCATGAGATCAGATTGGTTAGTTTTTTTGTGACTGTGGTTTTCAGTCTGTCTGCCCTCTGATGGAGAAGGATAAGAGGCCTATGGAAGCTTCCTGATGGGAGAGACTGACTGAGGAGGAAACTGGGTCTTGTTCTCATGGCCAGGACTATGCTCAGTAAATCTTTAATGCAATTTTCTGTTGAAAGACAGGTCTGTGTTCCCTCCCTGTTACTTGACCTGAGGCCAAACTATGGTGGAGGTAATGAAGATAATGTGACCTCCTTCAAAAGGTCACATGCATGCACACTCAGTGCCCCCAACCCTGCAGCAGACCACCACCGGCCCATGCCTCAGCCAGAGACTCCTGGACACTCATGGGCAAGTCTGGGTCAGTCTCTTGTGGGGTCACTGCTCCTTTCTCCTGCATCCTGGTGTGCACAAGGTTCTGCTTGTGCCCTCCCAGAGTCTGTTTCCCCAGTTCTGTGTAAGTTCTGGTGGCTCTGTTTTGAAGTTAATGGCAACCTCTTCCAAGGGAGTTTATGCCATACCCAGGTCTACTGCACCCAGAGCTCATGCTGAGAGAGTCAATTCCTAGGCAGGTTGATAAGAAGTCTGGGGTCCCTGAGGAGGGGACAGGGGTCTGGAATTCTCAAAGAGGAGGAAAGGACAAACTTTTTTTTCTACATTCCTTAGTAAGGATTACGTAACAATGTATCCTGCTTGAGGACAGTTTCTCCTTGAAAACCTTCTGACTAATCCTGTTATCTTAAATGTATGTTATGGGAGTGGGTCTAGCAAGATCTTTCTATTGTTATTCTAATCCTGTCATCTTAAAATGTAAATTGTGGGAGTAGGTGTAGTAAGATCTTTACAACCTTGAGTTATTCTTTTGATTTATTGTAATAACCAATTTAAAATGTATATAGCTCCCTTGATAAGACTAGTGATGGGGCACTCTCCACCCCCTTCTGATGTCTATGTGAGAGGCCTTCTCTGTCCCTTTGTATACTGTAATAAAACTCTGCTACATAAAAGCTCTTGAGTGATCAAGCATGGTCCCTGGTCCCAAAGCTAAATCTCTTGTTTGGAGATCATGAATCCAAAATCACTGTAAGTTATCAATGTGTAAGGGGAGATAAAAGTATACCTAGAGGCTCAACAGTTCTCTCAATGGAAAACCCTCTAAATAAGCTGAGCAAGTCTCAAGAAGCTGAAGGAACTTTATAGTCAAAAGTCATGGCAGTCAGGGGTTTAGAGGAAGCTGATACACGAGGGTATCAATTGAGGCAAATACCAGAGGAGAGAAGGCAGTAACTGTCATGGAGCAGAAGAGCCAGAGAGGTAGGAGCTGGAGACGAGTAACAGAGCAGAGAGGACCAGCTGCGACTCTCACGCACAACTTGTCCAAGGTGCAGGTAGAGTTGGGGAGGAGTTGGGGAGAACAATGTGAGATAAAGCCTGAGTTTCCTTTAGCCTTTCTATGTCTCAAATTATGTCAACATACTTTTAAAAACTCAAAGAAGATCCCCACATTACATTTGGTTTTTAACCTCATACATGTTTTTTGATTCCCTTTTTTTAAATTTTATGAAAACAGACTTTCATTTAGAGTGATTGTATTCAAGTCTCCCTTAATTTGGGATGTTTAAACACAGCTTTCCAGCATCACCCCTGCCCCCTTCCCTTCTTGCCCTCAGTCTAAGAAAGGGAATGAAAGAGTCAAGTCGAGAGAAAGTGCTCCTTCTTTTGATGTCAGCCAGAAGTTCAAAGCTCACAAACTTGGAGCCCTGCCAGGAACCCTCCCTGTGGCCCCACCCCTTAACCACAGTGAAAACCCAAGCCTTCATTTATCCCTTTGGTCAGGCCATCTCAGACTGGTTTGGTGTCTACCCTGTTAACCCAGGAAAGTCTCATTATATGAGTAATAAACCTTTCCACACTGTCTTTGTGCATGTGGGGTGTCCTCAGTCTCCATATCAAAACCAACTTTGGTTTTACAGGAACTCAGCCCTTGCCCTCCACAGGCAATAACAAAACAGCAGTATTATGATAGAAGATAATAAAAAGCCTTGTAAGGCATAATATCCAGAAAGAACATTGAAAGAAAAAAAATGGAAGGAAATTTTGAAATATTCGGCAGAAAGTGGAATATAAGGATCAATCTCCTATCATTCTCAAGGATATCTTAAGTTGTACCTCACTTATTAGTATTAATCCGTACCTCAGTCATGTCTGACTCTTTGTGACCCCACAGACTGCAGCATACTGGGTTTCTTGTCCTTCACAGTCTCCCAAAGTTTGCCCAAACTCATATTCATTGAATTGAGGATCCCATCCAAACATCTCACCCTCTGTCACCCCCTTCTCCTCATGCCCTCAGTCTTTCCCAGCATCAGGGTCTTTTCCAATGAGTCAGCTCTACACATCAGGTGGTCAAAGTATTGGAGCTTCAGCTTTAACATCAGTCCTTCCAATGAATATTCAGGATTTATTTCCTTTAATATTAAGTGATAAATAAACCCTTGGAAATATTTCCAGTCAGCCATTACAAAGGCAGAAGACACCCCTCAGAATTCATGGAATATTTTCAGAGGCCTTCAAAGTTCATGATAATATGTATTTTAAAATATGCAAATAAATGAACACTTTGCAAAGACATTTCATTGCCTCAAGAAGCATTTTCCTCTCATCTCCAACATCTAATTATATTTCAGGTGCTATTCAACATAAAACTCCGATTTCTGCAAATGTTCACAGACGTTTTGTATATAATCACAATCTATTTGTGCTAGTTGACAATTGTTGCTGAAATCTTGCTCTCTCAATGGAGGGTAGAGAAACCATTGAAAAAGAGCAAATCTGATTAAAGACTCCTTGCCTAAGGAAAGAGAGAAATCCATCGACAAATCCTTAGGGATCATTGATTTTTAGGTGAAAAACAAAAGAGAAAATAAGAAGGCAAAAGAAAATTAAAGCCTGAAAACAGGTATTGAACATTGTTTGCAAGTAGAAAGTACTTGTTTATATTCAGAAGATCCACCTCTTGGGGCTAAAATGTCACTGATTTTGGATGAATTCTTAGACCAAAAATCCAGCATTCTGCTTGTCATGATCTACATTCTGAACTGTATTGACTATTTTAAAGGTTTGACATGGTTTTCAACTTTAATTATTTAAATGTTAAAATAGAATTCTGAGTAAACAGGATAAAATTCACATTTTAACCTTTGCAACTGAGTTCAAATTTGTTAAAATATAAATTCTAGGGCAAAAGAGCTTTAATGTTAGTCCATTGGTTAAAAGCATCTTTAAGGCTGTGGCAGGATATTACACTGTGTCTTGCAGACAGAAAATAAGGGACATAATTCCCCCAAAATATTCATTCAGCACAACTGGAGAATTCTTAGAACTAGTGGGCTTGTGTGAGGTGGCATTTCACTCTTAAAGTACTAATAGTATTTACAATGCCTTACTTTGGTCATGATTTAGGCACTGAAGTACCTTATATTTAATTAGGGTAATTTATACTAATATTTGGAGAAAGCAATGGCACCCCACTCCAGTACTCTTACATGGACAATCCCATGGATGGAGGAATCTGGAAGGCTGCAGTCCATGGGGTCACAAAGAGTCGGACACGACTGAGTGACTTCACTTTCACCTTTCACTTTTCTGCATTGGAGAAGGAAATAGCAACCCAATTCAGTGTTCTTGCCTGGAGAATCCCAGGGACGGGGGAGCCTGGTGGGCTGCCATCTATGGAGCTGCACAGAGTCAGACACTACTGATATTTACCTGCTTCTTGAGAAACCTATATGCAGGTCAGGAAGCAACAGTTCGAACTGAACATGGAACAACAGACTGGTTCCAAATAGGAAAAGCAATATTGTCACCCTGCTTATTTAACTTATATGCAGAGTACATCATGAGAAATGCTGAGCTGGAGGAAGCGCAAGCTGGAATCAAGATTGCCAGGAGAAATATCAACAACCTCAGATATGCAGATGACACCACCCTTACGGCAGAAAGTGGAGAAGAACTAAAGATCCTCTTGATGAAAGTGAAAGAGGGAGAGTGAAAAAGTTGGCTTAAAACTCAACATTCAGAAAGCAAAGATCATGGCATCCGATCCCATCACTTCACGGCAGATAGATGGGGAAACAGTGGAAACTGTGGCTGACTTTATTTTTTGGGCTCCAAAATCACTGCAGATGGTGACTGCAGCCATGAAATTAAAAGACACTCCTTGGAAGGAAAATCATGACCAACCTAGACAGCATATTAAAAAGCAGAGACATTACTTTGCCAAAAATTGTCCATCTAGTCAAGGCTATGGTTTTTCCAGTGGTCACGTGTGGATGTGAGAGTTGGACTATAAAGAAAGCTGAGCACAGAAGAATTGATGCTTTTGAACTGTGGTGTTGGAGAAGACTCTTGAGAGTCCCTTGGACTGCAAGGAGATTCAACCAGTCCATCCTAAAGGAGATCAGTCCTGGGTGTTCACTGGAAGGACTGATGCTGAAGCTGAAAGTCCAATATTTTGGCCACCTGATGCGAGGAGCTGACTCACTTGAAAAGACCCTGATGCTGTGAAAGATTGAGGGCAGGAGGAGAAGGGGATGGCATAGAATGAGATGGCTGGATGGCATCACTGACTTGGTGGACATGGGTTTGGGTGGACTCCAGGAGTTGGTGATGGACAGGGAGGCCTGGCATGCTGTGGTTCATGGGGTCGCGAAGAGTCAGACACAATTGAACGACTGAACTGATACTAATATTGTTTCTCTCACACACATAATTTCTTCATGAAGAAATCACTCTGCTTTTCCAGATGTTCTCAGAGAATAGCTAGGAACAAGTGTTTTACCAATGATGGACAAGTGCCTAGCTTAGTGTTTTGAAAGCAAATGGTAATAACACAGAACAAGTTGCTAACAAGTGAAAAATAAGATGTTGAACTGGTTAAATACTTCACTCCATTACCACCCTTGAATGACCAGTGCACTTTATGGTATTTTGATAAGTGCAGCTGTTGGAACAGCCTCTATAAAACTTCCCTCTGGAATTTTTTTTTTTTTTTTTTTTTTTGCTTGAAGAGGAATACATAAAGGTTTCTGAGGATTAGGCAAAAAGCTATTTCAGCTTCCTCTTTTCCCTGCCTTAGTAAATCACTCTCCATAATTGTGTCAGCAGAACCAAATTATAGTTATGGGATTGAGAAAAGGGAATATAGGATTTGACAAAGGACTGAGACTAAGACTTTTCTGTTTCTGGATAACCTTTGATGGAAGCAAAAGTGTACTTGCCATCTTCATCAGCCAGATGCAGCAAGGAGGAAAGAATGAAAAACAAGAAGCTATTACAAGAAAGATCTGTTGTTTCAGAGTTTAATTCTCCTTGACCACACAGAAGTCTTTGTGGGGTTGTTCGTTTTTCACTTCAACCACAGAAGCAAGATTAACATACTTTTCTAGGATTCAGAGAGACAAGAATAGCAGACTAAAGAGAATGATAGTACAGTCTGTGGGGTGAGGTCATACCCAAGAAGTAAGTGTGTGGCCATTACTGGCTATAAAACTTGACTGGTGATAACATTTGTTAGCCATCTCACCAGAAATATTTTCTTCCTGCCACTTCCCAAATGAATAAAAAAAGTGGAAGGAGACTGAGGAAAATGGACTCCAACCCTAGCAGGATGAAAAAGGAATTCATTTCCTGCTATGAGGCAAAGGATTTATTCCAAGAGTAAACATATGACCAAACCAGTGTATCAAGGAGCTGTTCTCTTCAACCCAGATCCAGGAATTCTGGATCCAAGTCTATCTCTAGTATGTTAGACGTGAAAAAGAAAAAATTAAAAAAAAAAAAAAAAAGACATTCATAGTTCTAGTATCTATTAGCAACCATTTCAAGATGGTGAGGGAACCATAGCTGAGGAAATTGACCATATCCAAGGCTGGACTGAGAGAAATAAAATGATTTTTTTGTGATACCTGAAACCTACTCTACCTCTTGTCTTTACAGCTATATGACTCAATAAATTTTCTTTATTGGTTCAGTTCAGTTCAGTTCATTTCAGTTCAGTTCAGTTCAGTCGCTCAGTCATGTCCGACTCTTTGTGACCCCATGAATCGCAGCACGCCAGGCCTCCTTGTCCATCACCATCTCCCGGAGTTCACTCAAACTCACGTCCATCAAGTCTGTGATGCCATCCAGCCATCTCATCCTCTGTCGTCCCTTTCTCCTCCTGCCCCCAATCCCTCCCAGCATCAGAGTCTTTTCCAATGAGTCAACTCTTCACATGAGGTGCCCAAAGTACTGGAGTTTCAGCTTTAGCATCATTCCTTCCAAAGAAATCCCAGGGTTGATCTCCTTCAGAATGGACTGGTTGGATCTCCTTGCAGTCCGAGGGACTCTCAAGAGTCTTCTCCAACACCACAGTTCAAAACCATCAATTCTTTGGCGCTCAGCCTTCTTCACAGTCCAACTCTCACATCCATACATGACCACAGGAAAAACCATAGCCTTGACTAGGCAGACCTTAGTCGGCAAAGTAATGTCTCTGCTTTTGAATATAGTATCTAGGTTGGTCATAACTTTTCTTCCAAGGAGTAAGCGTCTTTTAATTTCATGGCTGCAGTCACCATCTGCAGTGATTTTGGAGCCCCCCAAAATAAAGTCTGACACTGTTTCTACTGTTTCCCCATCTATTTCCCATGAAGTGATGGGACCAGATGCCATGATCTTCGTTTTCTGAATGTTGAGCTTTAAGCCAACTTTTTCGCTCTCCTCTTTCACTTTCATCAGGAGGCTCTTTAGCTCCTCTTCACTTTCTGCCATAAGGGTGGTGTCATCTGCATATCTGTTAAGTGTGTTTAATGGAGGTTTTCTGCTGTTGCCACAGAAGTATAGTGAGAAAAAGGCATCATAATGACTATAGTCAAATCTGTTGAGAATATTTTAATTTATTCAAAATTTATTTAAAATGTGAGCCATGCTCTGTTAGGTCCAGAAAATGCAAGCCGTGATAAATAAGACAAGCATGGTCATTACCCTCATAGAATTTAGACCCCAGAGAAGTATTTGGAGAATAGGCAAGATAGCATGGAATGTGTCATGAGGAAGGAAGCATAGAGTACTACAGGAATAGTCAGAAGCCACAACATAGTGGACATTTGTATTTCTGAAGACCCTTGCTTTATCCTCTTTTCCTAAGCTCCTGTGAGTTTCTCGGGTGAGTCAGTGGTAAAGAATCCACCTACCAGTTCAGGAGATGAAAGAGACACAGTTTCCATCCTTGGGTCAGGGAGATTCCCTGGAGGTAGAAATAGCAACCCACTTCAGTATTCTAGACTGGGAAATCCTATGGACAGAGAAGCCTGGCAGGCTACAGTCCAGGGGGTTGCAAAAAAGTCACATATGACTTAAGTGAATAAACAACACTAACAAAGCTCCTGTCTTTCCTCTTGGAGAATTACTTTTCCATGGAGTATTTTATAGAATGGTAAATTCACATGCCTGACATTCTACAGAAATAATATGTGCAAGTTCTTTGTTTTCACAGCCCAATTAATTCAGGGCATGAATGTATTAGCTTAAGGCAGTAATCATTTGCTTTCTTCCCCAGAGTTCACTCCTTGAGTATTAAAAATATAGAATAAATTATTGGAATTTGTCATCCATCCCTACTGAAGTAGCCGAAGCAAATGGTTCCTGTTATAAGATAGTTGCTGAACTTCCTGCTTCTATAGTTTCCAACACTTTCCCCCTACTTATCAGTTCTAAGAGCCTTAATAGTCATCCTAGAAATTCTGTTGTGCTTCTAGCAGTTGAACTTAGTTACTATTGTTTGTAATCAAGCAACCCTAATCTGTACTTCATGTGTCAAGGAAGACTCCTATTGGAAGTGTCAACTAGGTTGATATCTTTTTGTTGTGAGTCTGTAAATGCAGTTTATTAAAGGAGCAGTTTGTCTAAGGTTAGTTTGGGAGGAAGATAGGTAGCGAAATATGAAACTGTAACTTTGAGAGCTTAAGCAAAAAGAAGGGATTCAAAGAGAAACAAGGTGGTACATAGAGTAAAGCTGTGCAGTATATACAGTAAGGAAAAACTGTAGGAAGAAAGCAATTGCTATGGTGTGGTCTTGAGATAAGAAACTGAGAAAATGCAAAGAAATTTAGAGAGTGCCAGAGTTCAACCAAAGAGAAGCAGCATATTCCAGAACAGGCAGAAGTCAATATGCAAAATAAAAGGGAAGGGTAAACTCTGTCATTGGCTCTAGCCATCCATGGTAAGAAGAGTTTTCTAATCCATTTGTAAAGGATCTGTGATTAATTAAGAGCACTCTTGTTAGTCAACTGACACAAGTAGTATATGTACATAGACATATCTTAGCTATGGTTAATTTATAATAAATGAACATTGGTTAATATTTAAATAAATGTGCAAATAGTTAATTCATAGGTTCTTTGGCTGTCTTCTCAAGAAATGTATTCTCATGTTTCAGAAATAACAGTGGTATTAGGGCTTAATATATCTTAAATTTGGATCCAAAAGGCCATGGTTTGGTTCAGTATCAATTCAGTTCAGTTGCTCAGTCATGTCTGGCTCTTTGTGACACCATGGACTAATGCCAGGCTTCCCTGTCCATCACTAACTGCCGAGCACGCTCAAACTCATGTCCATTGAGTCGGTGATGCCATCCAACCATCTCATCCTCTGCCATCCCCTTCTCCTCCTGCCTTCAATCTTTCCTAGCATCAGGGTCTTTCCCAATGAGTCAGTTCTTCGCATCAGGTGGCCTATGTATTGGCGCTTCAGCTTCAGCATCAGTCCTTCCAGTGAATATTCAGGACTTATTTCCTTCAGGATTGTCTGGGTTGATCTCCTTGCAGTCCAAGGGACTCTCAAGAGTCTTCTCCAACACCACATCAAAAGCACCAATACACTGGTGCTCAGCTTTCTTTATGGTCCAACTCTCACAAATAATTATGTTTGACTGATTCCTCCAAGTCATTTGTCACAGTGACATTTGCAATACAACTAACATAAATGATCTAACAATAGTTCCACTCCTTGTCTCTCCAGTAAATTCTATACAGTCAAGTCAAAGCTACCTGGCATTTATATTATAATAAACAGAACCATAATTGTTCATCTGAGGAATTAAAATTTCCCTGGCACTGAATTGTAGGAGCAATTTGTATTAAGCACTTTTATATAAGAGCAACGGCAAATGTCTTCAAACATAATTTTGTTATTAAAAAACCCTAGGAACAGAACCTTTTCCTTGGGGATACTTTTATGTCATATTTGAGTTGAGGGGCTTTTTGGTGGTATTCTGTAATGTAAACTCCTTTTGTATGTTCTAGTCTCTCTCATTCCAATCCCTAACCATTTACTGAGAATGTAATTTGTGTAAAGGCATTATGCCAGGTGTTAAATGACAGTAGTTCTTTAATGTGAATCATCAACTTGGTGAAAGCTCACTGCTTTTCAAAATCATCTTGGAAGCCTTTAGAAATACAGATTTCCAGGTTCCTGTGTAGTCACTGTGATTCAGAGGGTCTAAGATAGGTGGGGAATATCTTTTTTTTTTCAATTTCCAAAGTTATTTTATTGAAAAGTCAGTTTTAAGAATAGTGCTAGAAGTAAATCAAAGATGTGGATGATCGCTTTTAAGCCACTCACAATCTAGCTGTGAAAATAAACCACATACTTTCATAATCAGATTATGAGAAAATTGTGGGAAATTATATAAGAGAACTACAACTGAATCCTCAAGCTTGCAGTCATTCATATTACATATTTTATTAATTTCCTGAAACAATGTTCTATGACAAAGGTTCTTGATCTGGGGTCTGTGAAGTTCTAAGAGGTTCATGAATAGAAGGAACTTGATAGATTAAGGTGGAAGAAATAATTATATCTTTATTTTCATTAGCTTCTAAGTGACATTTGTAATTTTCTGCATCACTATGTATTAGCAAATCACTAGTTTTAACATTTTTTTTAACATTTACACTAGTAAATATCTGAAATAGATCTTAAGCTACTGTTTACTCTAACACTACTTCAAAGTTACAGTAACTATTATTATATAATGTGCCACTAAAACCCAGAAATATTACTGTTCTAATAGTTTGGTGTTCTACCAACTACATGCCAATATAGATGTTTTGTGTTGCAGTTATTCCAATTTGTTGAAAAATGGTAAGAACTTCTAACCTCTGCTCTCTGATCAAAAATCCATGATAGGAAGGATGTTACCAATTATTTAATCCATCTTCTTCATTTTATAATTGAAAAATAAAATGTAGTGAATTCTATAGTTCACTAATATTCTCCTCACAAAGAGTCAGACACAACTGAGCCACTGAACTGAACTGAATGAGAAGTAAAAGTTCATTTTTTACAACTGACCTCAAAGCAAGGGTAGAATATGGTTAAAGGAAAATGGTCCTTCCTCTCGGTGATTCTTCTGGAGAGGGCTAGTATCCACTTCAGTGAAGAGGAGTGCTAGAATTTTCTGGGAAAAATCTACTTTATTCCTTAAATAAGAAACCTTCCCCGGTCGCGCCTTATCTCCCCTGGGTTCAGTGAACCATGGGAGCAACAACACAGCTTCTCTGGCTGAAGGTTTTATATGTTTACAAAGTATCATCCAGGGCTGTGTTCTCATTTGGGGACTAGGGAAGGATCTGCTCCCCCACTTTCATGGTTTTTGAAAATCTTAAGATCCTTGTCGTTGTAAAATTAAGATCTTCAGTTTTTACTGACCTTTGCCAGGGGCCATCCTCTATTCTCAGAAGCTACTAGCAGTTCTTTGCCATGTGGATTTCCCCAACATGGCTTGAGTAGTGGAGGCATCTTAAGATCTGGTCACCACACATGAGTTTTTAAAACCTCACTGGGGTTGGAAAGAAGTAAACAAATTTGAGCTATATTAGATTATTTTGAATAAGAAATTGCATTGTTTGCATCAATTACAATTGAGCCACTCATGAACCTGCGTTATACTCATAAAATAGAAAAGCAAATATCTGAGCCTTCTCTTTTGGAGGGATAATTTATTCGATCCAAGTGCTGGGGTTATAGAATAGTTATCTTCACTACCATGCAATAATTATAAATTGTTTGCTCTAAGTAGAGAAATAGACTGGGGACGGAAATGCCCCCCTAAGGACAGTGAGTTTGAAGACGTTCTTTAATTACCAAGAAAGGATGCCCAAGAAGGACATCCTTTTCCAGGAACACTAACAGCAGGCATTAGTCACAATCTTGGCACAGGAGCAGATGCTAGAGTCCTGGAACTTCACTAGCAAGTGGTTAAAACCAAGCACATCATTTCTATGTGTCAGAGTTATTTGACATTTCAGGAAAGAGATTACCAATTAGTTTAAGTAATCTAGCCAAAACCTTAGGAAAATTTTCCAAATTATTTCCACCTTGCAGCCTTGCCATATGCGTCTCCAAATTCTACTTCTCCTATATACGTCCCAAGTGTGTTATTATTCAGAGAGATAAAAAGCCTGTTCAAATCATTCACTGAAATCCCACAAGCTCTAGCAGTATCCTAGGCAGTTAACAGGACTAAATTAGGAATCTTTCATTTATCTTCCACGCTGAAAGTTCAAATTCTTGTGTGTTGATCTAATAATAAATTACAAAGTGTTCTTCAATGTTATACAGACCAAGTATTATTTTTAACTGATTTCTCATATCACTGTTAGCATATAGGAATAAAATAGTTATTTCATTGGTATTGGCGCTGATAGATGATACCAATTTGAATTTTAAATGCCTTCTTGATCCCCAAGGTGTTTGATATCAGACATGCAAACTGAATCTGCCCACAATGAGCACCCCTGCAGGTAAGTTCAAGCTGCAAACAGAATGTTGCCCACGGATGTGCTGGATTCTACAGAGCAGCTGCAGGATAGCCTTGTGCTCACTTCTCTTAATAGAGTTTTATTTTCTCCAGCTTGCTGCTCCTTCAGGCAAGACACATCAGCAAGGAAAGCAAGCAATGCTTTTAGTCTACAAGTATAAATTAGACTTTAGAGAAATAAGAGATAACAAATAGGTAAATGACAAAATTACCATAAGAATTCTTTACAGTAGTAATTATAACACTAATAGGGACAAATAATATTATAACTACATAATACATGCTTGTGCATGCTCCGCTGCTGCTGCTGAGTCACTTCAGTCGTGTCCGACTCTGTGCGACCCCATAGATGGCAGCCCACCGGGCTCCCCAATCCCTGGGATTCTCCAGGCAAGAACACTGGAGTGGGTTGCCATTTCCTTCTCCAATGCAAGAAAGTGAAAAGTCAAAGTGAAGTCGCTCAGTCGTGTCTGATTCTTAGCGACCCCATGGACTGTAGCCTATCAGGCTCCTCCGTCCATGGGATTTTCCAGGCAAGAGTACTGGAGTGGAGTGCCATTGCCTTCTCCATGTGCATGCTCAGTTGTGTCCAACTCTTTGCAACCCCATGGAGTGTAGCCCACCAGGCTCCTCTGTCCATGGGATTTTTCAGACAAGAATACTGGAGTGGGTTGCAATTTCCTCCAGGGAATCTTCCTGGTCCAGGGATCGAACCCACATCTCCTGTGTCTCCTTCATTGGGAGGTAGATTGTTTACTGCATGAGATTATAATAATGCTAGCTAATAATAACTAATATTTTGGTGATATATATGGAGAAGTCAAGGTGTTGAAGTACTTAACCACCCTCAGCCTATTCCTTGTCCCCATTTTAGAAAAGAAACTGAACTTTGGACCTATTTGTATGTTTTAATCCAAGATATATCACTCATAAGTGCCAAGAGCAAGACTCACATTCAGCTGTATATTCCTTGAAGTTTTTGAAGTCCTTAAAGATATACAGTATGGCCACTGTCACTCCAGAGATGTGAAAAATGAAGCACACAACGATCTGAATAAACTGAAGGTTAAAATAAAAGAGAATTTTACAGCACGCAGCGTTTCTTCTTTATTATTTGTAGCAAGGAACACCTACCAGTAAACCATTACCTCCTAACTCACTGAAGTTTAAGGCTGTAACTCACTGAAGTTTAAGACTGTAGTGCTCTACTTATGACTTCTTTCCTTTTCTTCTTAACTTGAATTCTGGACACATAATTATGCAATTATAAATAGAGCCTGTGGAAAATGAAGAAGTTGAGCCATTTGTGGACCACACGAACTGACACACCAGATGACAGCCAACCGCATAGCATTTAGTTAGTAAAACAAACAGAAATGCCTTTGAGGCTTCCATACATGGAGGAGAATTGCACGCATATTCTCACCATGCCCTTCTTACTCGAAGGCACTCAGCTTATTCCAGGTGTTTTCTGTATTGTGTTCCGCCCCGGGTGTTGCAGAGGGTGTGAGGAACAGGATAAACAGTTTAGAGAAGCAGCGTGATGTTTGGCAAGTGGAGACAACTTGCCTGTGAAATGACTGCCTCTCTTTCGACTTGCTTTTTCTCATTTTCTTCCATTCCCTACATATTGAGAACATGTCTAACTAACCAATAATAGTTTCCAGTTGCGAGTGAAGTCCATTCCTGGGGCGTTATCTCCAACTCCCTCCTCAAAGTCTTTCTTCTTTTTCCCCTTTCTCTTCTTCACTCCCAGATAGTCTAGATAATGGTTCACAGCACAGCTGAGAAATGTATTTCTTAGTACCCATCAGTGTTTCTATACGCTCAGTGAACACAGAACACAACTTTGTGGGGAAAGGAATTATGCCACATATTAAGTCACCATGTCTCAGCTCCTAACCTCCCTTCTCTTACTCTTTTTGCTGGGACTCTGCAAACCACTTTTTCTTGTTCACAGGCTGCTGCCTATTAAGCTTTGACAGTAAGAGGAGCTAGACATCTCCTAGGTTGGAGGAGGAGAAGGATCTTCTTTTTCTTCTTCTCCTTCTCTTTCCTGTTCCTGTTGGTGTCTGGTGGGCTTCCTGACTGCCACGGTGACTTTAAGTGTCGTATCAGCAAGGCTGCTTCAACCTGGTTGTGGCAGTTTCTTCCCTTAGAATGACAGAGGAAGACTGGGAAGCCAGACACTCAAGAAAAGGAAACATGCTATTTCTGTGTGTTCCCTATATGCTTCTTCCAGGATTTCTGTCTGCATTAGTTTGCTGAGATCACCAAGACAGCAACACATTTTCACCCCGAGAGAGGTAGTTCCTTTTCACAACAGCAGGCGAATCCAGTTTTCAGTCTCCCCAGCGACTGCAGAGCCAACTCTATCTCACTGGCACCCCTTCCTCAGAAGTCTGGCTTGCATCCCTGCAGGGCCTCTCCTGTGGGATCAGAGATGGCCACACCTCTCTTCAGAGAATGTGACATGCTGGATCCTGGCTTGTCAAGGGCCAGGAGAAAGATGGCTGAATGACAAAGTATCAGACTCTGTCTAAAGAACTTCAAACTTTTGTGAGGCATGCTAACAGAATAAATAGAGATAGAGAAGATGACGTTAAAGCTGAAGAATCCATTTTGCAAATGCTCTTAGTGCAACAAGTTTTACTTTATTTTTGCTATGCTAAGTCATTTCAGTCGTGTCCAACTCTGTGCGACCCCATAGACGGCAGCCCACCAGGCTCCCCCGTCCCTGGGATTCTCCAGGCAAGAACACTGGAGTGGGTTGTCATTTCCTTCTCCAATACTTTATTTTTAGAGCTTGTTAATATCACTGCCCTCACTCATTTTCACTGCTCTGTTTGCCCTAAGAGCTTTCCCATCTCTGAAGGCCAATATTGTAAGCATGTAGAGGGTAGGCACCTTCTGTTTGTATACTCAGTACATTGATAGTGCTCAATGTATCTGAAATGACAGCAACAAAGGAATTGCTAGGCTTCTGCTGTAGTTCCCGAGGAGATAGGGTTATCCCAAAGGAATGGAACGGTAACTTAATAACAACCTTAATCCAAAGTGTCAGTAGAGGAGAAACTGTAAGTAGCAACAAGAAATAGCAAATTGTAGGCTTCTCAAGGGCAAAGGGAAAAGAGAGCCAAAGAAAAATTTAAAAATCCAAAGAGACTCAGGATAGTTATATTAAGATTGCTCCAGTAAAGCTTTCTTAAAACAGCAATCTCTGGGGCCTTCCTATTGGCATCATCAATATCATCGGTTCAGAATAGATGCTGTGAAACCCTATGAAACCTCCAAAGAGTGAAGAGAAACTGAACGGGTGAATAATACACTGAAAGCACAGTAGTGCTAGGCTTATAAGGCTGTTTATTCTGCAGCAATTTCAGCCAGAGCAAGCTGCTCGCTTTCCTAATGCCTTAAACAGCAGGTATCCATAGCCCCAAGGTAAGAAGTATTAAGCATTAACCAACTTGCACACTTGAAACATTGCAGAGGTGGAGCTGGAAGACTTCTCAGGATGCTTTTTCTCCCAATTTTTCTCTTTTTTCTTTTTTTGCCTTCATATCTTAGAAACTGCTAGGAATAACTTTCCAGTTCAATATCTTCTGTTGCAGAGTTCATCATCCTTCCTGTACAAAGATAAACACTTTTAATATGATTCATGGCCTAAGTTTCAGTCAAACTCATGTGTTTTGGAATTGTTTATACTCAAAACACTTCTGTTCCTTTTTTTAAAATAAAAACATATAAGCTGGAAATTAAAGATCAAGACAAAATGGGCTGCAGTCCTCTTACTTTCTTCTTATGAATAATAAATTTTAAGGGGTATTGGCATTAGTTCTGTAGATTTTTCCAGAGGAAAATGTGCTGAACTCAAGAATCATAGAGTCAAAATCTTGGTATTAGAAGGGAACCAAAAAGTCATCTAGATAAAGAAGCAGCAGACTTTTCCTGTGAAAGGCCAGATGCTGAATAGTGTAGGCTTCATGGGCCATAGAGTCTCTATAAGAATGATCAGGTCTGCCACTGTAGCATGAAAGCAGTGTTTACAGTACATAAACAAATATACATTACTATGTTCTAACAAATTGTTATCTACAAATACTGGAGGCCGTGGGCTGGATTTTGCCCATGGGTCAAAGTTTGTGATCTTCTAGACTATTGAGCCATGAGATGGAAAAATAAAATAGAAACTCCTTTCAGTAGGAAGAAAACAAAGAAATCCTAAATATTTGATCTCTATTGATTATTCATCCTTTTACTTTTTTAAGGTATAATATTCCAACAGTTAATGACATTTAATCTTATGTGTACAGCTTGACATATTTACTTAAAATATGCATATGTATATATGAGTATATATATATATATATATATACACACACATACATATATACATTATATATATATATCCCTGAAGAATCATATAGATCATGATATAGAACATTTCAACATCCTCAGAAGTTTCTCTTATCTCCCTTCTGAATTAATTACCCACAGAAGTGACCCCCATTTTTACTTTATCAGTGTAAATCAATGCTGCCTATTCTTGAATGTCATATAAAGGGAGTCAGTTTATAATTTGTTGTATGAGGTTTTTGTTGCTCAGTATTGTGAGGACTTATTATTTTATAAAATCCTTGCTCTAAAATGTGAAATTTCAAACATGTTTATTACAGCATTATTTATATCAGTAAATATTCAAGGATAGAGCAATAGTTATATAAGTGTGGTAGATCTTTTTGTGCCCACTGTATTTATTCATAACTTAAATTATATTGGAATTGACTTGAGCCTCCATCTAACATATTGGCAAAAGATTTCTTATCACAGTCTTGGAACACCTCCTCTTCCCGTCATCTCATATGCCTTCCCCATCACCCAGAAGACATAAGGGCTCATGGAGTACAAAAGAGCGGTAGGCCAGCCACCCTTTCCCTGGCTGGGGAGAGACCTACTGTCTATCAGTCTGCAGGCACCATCACTGCAGTTGACACTCCCAACCTAACAGGTGTGTGTGCAGAAGGTTTTACCCCAGCCCTGCTGGTCCATGCTGCTGTGAGGTCTCTCCCCTGGTCTATCTAGGTCTTTCTTGCTAAGCTCCTTAACCCTGATCATTTGAAGAAAGCTGATGTACCAGCAATTCCACTCTCTCCAGTTTGGCCACAAGTGACTCTCATTTAAGGTCCCAAGGCTTGTAATGCTGTTTTTAAGGCATTCAGTATTTGCTTCCTCAGAATCCTAACCTAGAGGAGAGTTAGGACTCTGAGAGGCAGTTGAGTGTAGTAGTGAAGAACATGAACTCCGGATCCAAACAGTTCAGATTGAATTTGCAGCCCTTTTATTTCCTAGCTGTGTGAACTTTGGTAAAATACTTAACTAATCTGTGCCTGTTTTCCTGTCCAAATAGTAACGATAACATTATTTACCTTACAGTTCGATGCGCATGTATGTGCTTAGTCAGTTAGCCGTGTCCAACTCTTTGTAACCCAGACTGTAGCCTGCCAGGCTCCTCTGTCCACAGGATTCACTAGGGTTGATGTAGGATTAAATTAATTAATGCACGTAAACTACTTGGAATAATAGAATAATGTCTAACACACAGTAAGCTACACTAGAGCAATAAAAATTAACTCTGAAATGCAAAGTCTTCCTGACTTACCTCCTCTGTGAAATAATCAAGGTATTATTATTCTAGGCCCCATGGTAATAAAACTTAATTTCCCAGGTAGGTTTAGTCAAAGATTCCAAACTGAGCTGATACAGAAATGAAAAGACTAAATGCAAAACTGAGTATGTCGCATGATCTTTAGCTTAAAAGTTGTATACATATACATAGAAAACATACCAGAAGGAAGCATATCTAGATGTTAGTAGTCATCTTGAAACTGTGAGATTACAGATAACTTTAATTCTCTTCTTTATATATTTTTATAATTTCCAATACAAAAAAAGAGTTTTTATTTTATTGATAGAGCTGTCTTCGTATGTAGGTTATATAAAATAATATATAAATCATTGTATATGAATGCTAGAACTTTGTATAGTAGAGCATTAATCATGAGGCAACTTGCATATCTAAACCCTGGTTTGCTGGTGTCTGAAAGAAAAATAATATCCTTACTTCAGTTGTTTCTAGAAGTTAAAGGAGAAGTCACATTAGGAACCCTTTTATAATGTAATGTGCTATATAAATATAAGAAATGTCATTGATTGTACCATTAGATTTTAAAAGGCAGATAAGTTAGTATTTTCAGAAACTCAAAATGCTCGCTTATATTCAGGCCATTAGGGAAAAAGTGAACAAAACTTCCAGCTAAGAAAGTGATTTAAGAGCTTATATTAAACCATTGTTGCTTCACTTCCTTTGTGAATGATCACAGGAGACTGTTGGCTGGCTCGTACCTGTTCATATGAGAGAAAATCCACATGAATACACCAAGAGTGCTAAGAAGATTTCAGTACTACAAAAACTGACTGAAAATCTGATGTGAGCCAGGCATTTTGATAGTTATTAGGGTTATAAAAATGAATAAAACAGATCATTATCTTAAAAAACTTCACAGTACAGAAAATTTGGAGGCAATCCCATGTATTTTTCTTCCACTTTAATCCAACATTGTATCCACTTTTAATCTATGTAGAATGCATCTTGATTATCATAGTTACAATATTTGTTTAAATAGCTGAGAAGTGTAAGCTGTCCTCCGTCCCCTGCCATCTTAGACAAAGAGAGATACAGCAACAGAGCAACGGTCATATTCTGCTGACACAACCCAGCAGCTGCAACAAAAGAGAGAATGTGTTCCCAGTCTCACCGACATCCAGCTCGGTCTTTATGAACTGGGTGGTTAGTGGTGATAAGACCAAAGAACAACCTCTCTTTTCATACACAAGCCACTAAGAGAAAGTGGCATTGCTTCCATTCTCTGTGGAACAATTAAAAACTAGCAAGTAGCAGGCACAAATTCCGAACAGAGATATTATACTGTTTAAAAACTTTGCTCGTTCCTATGTTCTCCCATTGTTATGACATTTACAAATTATATATCTTCAGATGGAATGATCAGAACCTACAGTACCTCACTCTAGGAACCCAGTGACCATTTTCCCATGTTGGTAAAAGAAAAGAGATGTCACAAGACAAAAATCCAAAATGTTTTTTAAAAGTCCACAAGCAGGATGTTCCAAGGGCCCCTTGGGATCCAGAGGAGGTCAAATTCCTATTATATGTTATAGCTCCATGTAGCTCTCTTCAGGACAACCACAAAAATATGATTCATTTATGTGGTTATTTGGTTTATGTCTTTCACATCTCCTCAACACTAAGCTTCATAAGAAGAGGGGCCTGTGCTTGTTGGTTATTTTGGCTTGCCATTTAATCTCCAGTGTCTAGCATAAAGCTTGGCATGTATTTATTAGGAGCCCGGTGATATCTGGTAAATAAATAGGGACAAAAACATTATTGAAAACTTTCCATAAACAGTGCTAAACAGTCCATATATAGCTGTCCTTTGAGATAGGCACCCCGATATTCTCCATACACAGGTAATGAAGGGGTGTTGAGACAGAGGCTTAGAAAAGTGGGATCATTTAGCCAAGGGCACATACCTGGAAATGCGCACAGCCAGGGAAGTCCAAAAGTTAGCCTGGCTTATTCTGGACTCACATTTTACCCATTCTGTTCTTTGTTCTTATTTCCCTTTTAATCTTACTGAATGAATACCCTGTTTTCTACTGTAATAGTACACTAGAGAAAGAAATAATGGCCAAATTATATAAGCAGCTTTCACATTAAGAAGTGATTTCAAGCCGTAGGTTGCTCCTGAGCTAACTATTCTACCTGAACCTTTAATGGACTAAAGTGAGTTTTTCAGCTATAGGGGGAGTCTATAATAAGTGAAATTTCCTAAAATAATCTGACCACAAATTAGTCAATACAATAACTTTCTGGACTTTTGTTCCACTTTGGGAACAAAGTAAAACAGCAGTATGTAAAATCACTTGAAATTAGAATTTATAAAGATTAAGTATTTTCAGATGATAACTAAATTATGTAAACATTTTAAAGCAGTTATCCTATAGCTGACTCACTCTGATGGGAAATCTAGTCCATTATAACCACAAATTTTAATCTTGTGTAAAATATCTTCTTATTACTGTCCCACTACCATTAACACAGTTTCCCTTCTCCATCATTGTTATAATCAGTATAAACTGGTTTCAGGTTTCCAGTCTGGCACATACGGGGATTAGAAGTTACCACTCACTCCCGTCAAAAAGAACTGAACAAAGGGAAATTATTAACAACTATTCTTAGATCTGGCAGAAAAGTGAAGTCATAAGGCAAAACCACTGCCCCCAAAATCGGAAAGAGAAACAAACAGATATAGAGAATCATGACGTACCAGAATGAAACTCAGCAGCACAAACCTCCTTAGAAATCAGTGCTGGGATGAGAAAAACTGAACTGCAAATGATGAATTGCTGAAGGCTTGGTGTGGACAACTCAGAGAGTTAAAGCCTACAGCGGGAGTTTTACCTCCAGGAGTCCTACTAAGTCCTCACAGTGAATATCAGAGAAAATGTTACTGGCTGGGAAGAAGAAAAGTAACCAAATACACCCGAGTATTCTGCTTTGTTTTTACTATTATTATTGGAGTATAATTGCTTCGCAATATTGTGTTACTTTCTGTCGTACAAAGAAGTGAATCAGTGGCTCCTTCCCACCTCCCTCCCCCACATCCCACCCCTCTAGGTCATCACAGAGCACCAAGTTCTGTTTCCTGTGCTTCATAGCAGGCTCCCATCAGTTGTATGTGTTACATATGGTCACGTATATACGTCAGTCCTGATCGTCCTATTCCTCCCACCCTCTCCTTCCCCCTGTGCCCACACGTCTGTTCTCTATGTCTGCATCTCTATTCCTGCCCTGGAAATAGGTTCACAAAGCCTTTACTACAACCTAACATGCTGGGGTTTTATCAGAGCCTAACCAATCTAGAGAGAGGAAAATAGTCAACTCAAACTCCTTTTAGAAACTCCATCTCATCCAAGTGGAGATGAGACTAAAACTCATCTAGTCCAAAAAACTGAAACTCCTAGTCCAAGGACACAGGCTCACAAAAAGATCAAGACCTAATCAAGGGACCCCAGAAGGCTTACCCTTCCCCCATACCTTACTCTACATTAAAAAGGCTTTTTTTCCTGCAGCTCCTCTTATACTGTCTACCATATCCATTTTTCAACAAAATTTACAAGGTACACTAAGAGGCAGAAAATGTAATTTGAAAAGGCTGAACAAGCTTGAAAACTAGAGTCAGCTATAACCGGAATTATCAGACCAGGGATTTTAAAACTATGATGAGTGTGCTAAAGGCTTTAATGGAAAAAGTAGACAACATTCAAGAAACAGATGGATAATGTAAGCAGAGATATGGAAATTGTAAGAAAGAATCAAAAAGAAATGCTGGAGATAAAAAACACTGTAACAGAAATAAAGCTCTTGATGGACTCATTAGTAGACTTGAAATGACTGAAAAAAGAATCTCTCCATGACAGAAAAAGATAAATGTTGCATGATCTCATTTATATGTGAGGTCTTTCTTTTAAAAAAATGAGCTTGTGGATATAGAAAACAAATTTGTGGATGCCTGAGGAGGGGTAAAGGAGATCATTCTGTAATTTCTCTTTACAAAATAAATGTATTGAGAGGATTACAGCATGATGACTACAGTTAATAATACTGTATTGATTATTTGAAAGTAGCTTGGATGTTGAAAGGGGAGTGGGTCTTGAAAGTTCATCACCAGAAAAACACACTTGTAAATCTGTATGGTGATAGACGTTAACTGGACCTAACTGGATTTTAACTGAATGATCATTTTGTAATGCGAGTCATTATGTTGTACACCCAAAATTATGGGCTTCCTAGGTGGCTCAGTGGTAATCCTCCTGTCAATGCAGGTAACCCAGGAGACACAGGTTTGATCCCTGGGTCAGGAAGATCCCCTGGAGGAGTAAATGGCACTTTAGTATTCTTGCCTGAAAAATTCCATGGACAGAGGAGTCTGGCAGCTACAGTCCATGGGGTCACAAACAATCAGACATGACTGAGCAACAGAGCGCGCACACACACGCACCTAAAATTAATATAATTTTATAATGCTATGTCAATTATAATGCTATAATTATAAGATAATTATAATGCTACGTCAATTATGCCTCTGTAAAAGAATAAAAGAATCACCACATTTAAGGATATGACAATGGAAACTTTCAAAACTGAAATGAAAATGGAAAAAAGAGTGAAACAAAAAAACAGAACTGAATATCCTAGAAATGTAGGACAACTAAAAATATGTAAAATGTGTATATTAGAATACCAAAAAGGAAGGAGAGGAAAGAAAGGAGGGAGGGAGGAAAAAAGGAAGGGAAGCAGTCTTTGAAGCAGTAACTAAGAATTTTCCCCCAGTTAATGTCAGATGCCAAACCATTGATCCAGGAAGCTCAGGAAACATCAATCAGAGTAAATGCAAAAAAAAAGAAAAGAAAAGAAAAAAAATTATATTCCTACTCATGTCATATTCAAACTTTAGAAAATTAAAAATAAAGAAAAATCTTAAAAGAGATCAGAGGAGAAAAACACCTTACCTATAGAGGAGCAAAGATGAGAATTATAGCTAACTTTGCCAAAGCCTTTGACTGTGTGGATCACAATAAACTGTGGAAAATTCTGAAAGACATGGGAATACCAGACCACCTAACTTGCCTCTTGAGAAATCTGTATGCAGGTCAGCAAGCAATAGTTAGAACTGGACATGGAACAACAGACTGGTTCCAAATAGGAAAAGGAGTACGTCAAGGCTTTATATTGTCACCCTGCTTATTTAACTTATATGCAGAGTACATCATGAGAAACGCTGGGCTGGAAGAGGCACAAGCTGGAATCAAGATTGCCGGGAGAAATATCAATCACCTCAGATATGCAGATGACACCACCCTTATGGCAGAAAGTGAAGAGGAGCTAAAAAGCCTCTTGATGAAAGTGAAAGAGGAGAGTGAAAAAGTTGGCTTAAAGCTCAACATTCAGAAAACAAAGATGATGGCATTCGGTCCCATCACTTCATGGGAAATCGATGGGGAAACAGTGGAAACAGTGTCAGATTTTATTTTGGGGGGGCTCCAAAATCACTGCATATGGTGACTGCAGCCATGAAATGAAAAGATGCTTACTCCTTGGAAGAAAAGTTATGACCAATCTAGATAGTATATTCAAAAGCAGAGACATTACTTTACTGACTAAAGTCCGTCTAGTCAAGGCTATGGTTTTTCCTGTGGTCATGTATGGATGTAAGAGTTGGACTGTGAAGAAGGCTGAGTGCCGAAGAATTGATGGTTTTGAACTGTGGTGTTGGAGAAGACTCTTGAGAGTCCCTTGGACTGCAAGGAGATCCAACCAGTCCATTCTGAAGATCAACCCTGGGATTTCTTTGGAGGGAATAATGCTGAAGCTGAAGCTCCAGTACTTTGGCCACCTCATGAGAAGAGTTGAATCATTGGAAAGGACTCTGACACTGGGAGGGATTGGGGACAGGAGAAGAAGGGGACGACAGAGGATGAGATGGCTGGATGGCATCACTGACTCGATGGATGTGAGTCTGAGTGAACTCCGGGAGATGGTGGTGGACAGGGAGGCCTGGTGTGTTGCCATTCATGGGGTCGCAAAGAGTCGGACACGACTGAGCAACTGAACTGAACTGAACTGAACAGAACTCTCCTCTGAAACCATTCAAGGAAGAAGAGAATGGGTGGAATGTTTAAAGTGTTGAGAAAAAAAAAATCACCAACCTAGAATTCTGTATCCCAAAAAAATTATCCTTCACAAATGAAGGAGAAATAAAGACTTTCTCAGACAAAGAAAAATTGAGAGAATTTGTTACCAGTAGACCTCCCTTATGGGCTCCCCTGGTGATTCAGATGGTAAAGAATCTGCCTGTAATGCAGGAGATCTGGGTTCAATCCCTGGGTCAGGAAGATTCCCTGGAAAAGGGAATGGCTATCCACTCCAATATGCTTGCCTAGAGAATTCCATAGACAGAAAAGCCTGACAGAGTACAATCCATAGGATCACAAAGAGTTGGACACGATGGAACGACCTTCACTTACACATGCACACATAGGCCTGCCTTTTAAATGTTAAAAGAAATTCTTCAGAGAGAGGGAAAGTAATTTAGGTCAGAAACTTAGGTCTACATAAAGAAAGGAAGAGCAGAGGAGAATGATTAAATGAAAGTAAAATACAAACGTTCATTTTACCCATTCTTAATTTAAAATCAGTTTTTTTCTTAATAATAGCAACAAATATATTGTGTATGCTGATGTATATATGTGTGTGTTTATGTAAGCTTATCCGTAAGTAAAATGAATGACAGCAATGAAAAATGGGACAGAAAGAAGGAATTAAGATTATTTTGTTTTTATGAGGTACTTGTACTATCCATAAAGTAGTATAGTATTATTTGAAAGTAAATTTAGATTCATTGCAAATGTATATTGCAAACTCTAGGGCAACCACTAAAGATCTCATTTTATATATTTATATAATATTAGTGTGCTAAGAAAGGAAAGAACTTAACAAAACTTGGAAGCAACCAAAATGTCCTTTAGTTGGTGAGCAGATAAATAAACCGTGGTACATCCAGACAATGGAATATTATTCAACACAAAAAGGAAATGAACTCTATCCATCCATGAAAAGACAGGGAGGAACTTTAAATGCATATTATTAAATAAAAGAAACCAACCTGAAAAGACTACATACTGTATGATTCCAACTATATGACACTCTGAAACATCAGAAAACTGTAGGGACAGTAAAAGGATCAAAGTTTTGAAGGAAGGGATGAACAGGCAGAGCACAGCAGTTTTTTTAGAGCAGTGAACGATTCCATATGACATTGCAGTAGTGGATACGTTTGTCAAAACTCAGGATGTACAATGCCAAGACTGAATCCTAATGTAAACTTTGCGTGATAGCAATGTTTCACTACTGGTCTGTCTGCTACAACAAATGAACCATGCTAGAGTGAGATATGTGTGGGTGGGTAGGAGTGGGCAGGGAATATATGGGAACTCTGTACCTTCTGTCAAATTTGTACTGAATCTGAAACTATCCTAAAAATAAAATTTATCAATTAAAAAATTATTATAAACCTCATCCTCCAAAAGCTGGGATCTCCCTAGCTTTTAACGGGATGCAAACTAGTAAACTAATCTGTAACACTGAATTATCACTGTTAACAGTAACACTGTTCTCTATTGTATTAACAGTTGGAATATAGGCAGGAGAAAGACAGTCATGAGGTTCCCTATTGCAAAAAGATTATTCAATATTAGCTACAGAGGTAGTTGAGAAAGAGAGCTATCAATGAAGGTGACAGAAAGGAACTAGACGTAAAATAAGAGTCACCAAGAAAAAAAGTAATGCAAGTATTCTAGAGAAACATGAACAAAAGATACCATGAAAGATGAGACTGAAGTGGCAGCATGGTGACTCTAGAAACAGCAACAGAAATACTCTATGCATCCTACTCACTCTTTGATGATGGTGAATTTTGATGTGTGCCATTTGAGTTCTCTAATCCTTTCATCATATGTGTAAAACAAGAATAATGATAGATGTTCTGCTTTCCTGGATTTATGAGCTTTACAACAGAAAAAAGGCTAATTCTTTTGACATAGTATTTATCGAGCAGCACTTAAGTTGTTTATGCTGATATCTGTCTCACTGAAGCTGAGTTTCTCGGGAGCAGGGATTATATGTCCTCTTCACCTCTCTAATCATGCCATACAGCATGGTGTCTGCTGTATAGTGAGCTTAACACATACTCACTGGATACAAGACGACAGAAGGAAGTGTGGGAGAGAGCGAGCGCAGCAAAACGCAAGGAAAGGCACCAGGAACAGAGAGAACAAGGCGCATAGCAAGAAGGGAGGAAGGGAAGTAGGAACTGAGGAAGGTGGGATGGAGGAAGGAAGCCTGGCCTTCATGATCCAAGAAAGAAGGAGAAACAAAATGTATCAGTACCTAAAGCCCTAGTCAAAGTCCTAAGGGGCGTGTGATTGAAAGGCGCAAAGGTGTGTATTTCATCTCACACATGAATGAAGTAAGGATAAAACAAGAACTTCAAGTGAATGCAAATAATGAGTTATAGTTACATAACTTCATACTCATGTGTGCCTGATTGGCATTAATAGTTTTTTAGTCCATTTGTCCCTTCAGGGCTTGGGGGCAGTAAATTATAATGCATTTGCCCTTTATCCTGTAAGAAAGGTATAAACCATTTATATATTTCCCTATTCCACAGAAAAAATGAGGCAGGAATTTTGACACATAACAAAGCCTTTCTGTGAGCATCATATTGTTAAATATTGTTGTCAAGAAATATATCCTGATTGAATGTCTTTTTAGATTTTGATAGCAGTTTGTGCTTGCTTGCTAGGTTGCTTCAGTCATGTCTGACTCTTTGCAACCCCATGGACTGTAGCCTGCCAGGCTCCTCTGTCCATGGATTTCTCAGGCAAGAATACTGGAGTGGGTTGTCATACCCTTCTCCAGGGTATCTTCCTGACCCAGGGATCAAACCTGCGGCTCCTGCATTGCAGGCGGATTCTTTACCAGTGAGCCGACAGGAACACTGGCCAACAGCAGTTTCACAGAAGGTAAGACAATCCCTGGAGAAACAGATACTCTCTCTGTGTCTCTGTCTCTTACACAGACACATACACACACACATACACCTTTTCAATTTGTTTATCAAAATAACTGAATTTCTCCAATAAATAATAACCCTCTCTCAAATTTAAATCTAGTATATTGTCTTCTGACAGTTTGCTTACCCATATCAGCACCTACTCTATTTTCTAACACAAATAGATCTACCACCTATTTTATACAAGGCTGTGTGTTCCTTTCTAAAATAAATAAATGTTTTTTCTCATCCTTTTCAGCAAACACTCAAGTTTTATTAGTTTTCCTGTGACTGCGCTTTCTTCTTTGGGCACTATTCTTTTTGTGTTTTATTTCTTACATCCTCCTCTATTCCCCAGTGGAAGGAAGATTACCATCCCTGACTCAACCACTCATGACCTGCTGGGCCCAATAGCTACAGCTGATTTAAGTAGGGCCTCGGGCAGCAGTGTCACCTTTCTTAGGAGGCATATATACTAAAGTCTGCAGCCTGGCCCTTGAGAGGAATGCCAAATCTGAACTGGGACAAGCCGAGCTTCTGTCTTCCCTATCCTAATGCAATTCATTGCTGCTAGCATGGTTTCAGCAAGGGCATCCAGAGAAAAATATGCCCCAGAGTGTCCTCCACTCCATCTGTCTTTATGCTTTTATTTTCAGATACTATAGAAGCCCTCCAGCTACATTATAGCTTCTCTGGATCCCTATAACCTGAAATAAACTATTTTTTTCTTTATCCAAGATGTCTTCGATGAAAAGGTTATGCTTTGTTTGTTTTCATTTCTGAAGACTCCTGCTGCTAGTATCAGTGAGTTAGAAATAAATGTTCCCAAACTGTCTTATTGTGATCTCTTCCTCCATTCATTTTCTGTTAGTGTGATACTGCTGACCTCTAGTGTACAGAACACCAATGTTTTCTTTAGCTTGATTTTTGTTTACTGTTTTTAAAACTCAGGTTTGGCTCTTCTATTAGTGGGAAGTGTGTGTGTGTGTGTGTGTGTGTGTGTGTGTTAGTTGCTTCAGTCATGTCAGACTCTTCGCAACCCCATGGACTGTATTCCTCCAGGGTCCTCAGACTGTAGGATTCTCCAGGCAAGAATACTGGAGTGGGTTGCCAGGCCCTCCTCCAGGAGATCTTCCTGACCCCGGGATTGAATCTGGTTCTTCTAAATTGCAAGTGGATTCTTTACCATCTGAGCTACCAAGGAAGTCTATTAGTGGAAACATAAAAATTCTAAGTTCACTAATAAGTAAATAATTGCCTTTATAAGTACTGAATCTGAGAAATAAGGCTTGGGAAATTTTTAAAATAGGAATTATTAGAAGAGATGTGAACATTTTTAATTGTCATCGTAGACATTCTCTTTGAAGCATCTCAAACTGAACATAACTTAAAACCAAACTTCTTCAGCCTCTAGCCTTCCAATTTATTCACACCAAAAATCTTGGCGTTAACCTTACCTCCTTTCTTTCTCCAACCTTACAAGTCCATGATAAACCCAGTGAGCGCATCACAGTCCAGCACTTTCCACCCTCTCCACCACCTCCCTGTCCCGAGCCACAGGCTCCCTCACTGGTGTTATAACTGGTCTCTCGGAACCTGCGGCTCTCATCCTACATGGAGTCTGTTAGCTTTAGCAGCCACCGTGCTCCTTTAGGAATGGAAGGCAGGTTGTGGCATTCCACTGCCCAAAACCTCCAGATGGCCTCCTGGGCTCTCAGAGAAAAGACTAAAGTCTGGAGATAACCGCAAACCCCCATCTGACCTGTCTCCACAACCCACCTCTCTAACCCCATCATTCACAACACTCCCTCTTTCTCTTTCCAGTCCATCCAGTTGGTTTCTTGGCTATTTCACAAACAAAGGCACTAACCAAGAAGACCTGAAAATTCTCTTCGGCTTGACTAAAATTTCGACAGGGTTCTTCCTGCCTCTAAGCCACTGACATCCCTTTTCCTAAAGGTTTTTTGCACTTTGCAAGTCATCTAAATGAAACCATGAACTCTCCAGGACCAATTTGTAACAATCAAGAAGAAAGCATTTACAAAACTGAATATAGAGATTGAGAATATACATCCTAGAATCAGAAAGACTTAGGTACAAAATGGAGTGCTACACTTTTTGGCTCTTGACTTGAACAAGTTACTAAGAAATTTGGAATCACAGCATTCTCATTTTATAAGGTGGAAAGGTAAAATTAGTACATATTTGAAAGACTATTATGAGAATTAAATTTGATAATGCATGTAATTCACTTAGCATATGCCTACTATGAAGTAAGCAATCTATAAAATTTTGCTATTACTGTTGGTGTCATTGCTTTTTTTATTTTTGGTCACAACCAACACATAAAGCTTCAGTAAAATATAGATAGCTATGCTAGAGGTAAAATTTATTATTAATTATAATATTATGGATTTTATTATAATATAATATTCAACTTTAGAAAAATACTGTCTTAATTATTACATGTTCTAATCTGTTTTTCTCCTTAAATAATTATTTTATTTCATTTTCTGATAGACTGTAATCTTGTTCAAGACAGAGATTGAGTCTACTTCCATTGATTCAGCAAGTTCTTATTTATTGCCTACTATGCGTGAGCCATCATTAGAGGCTCAGAGAAAGCAATAATAAACTAAACAGTCCTTACCTTCATGATGATTTTATTCTTAAGGATAAAAACTAGAAATAAACAAACAAACACATGATATACAATATATGTAGTTAATGGGATATCACAAACCTCTTGAATTGAAACTGGTTCAGAACTGGATTAAATTTTATTATTTTAAATTATTTTATTATAACAAAGAGAACATGCAGAGATGTGCTGAAGTGAGTTCTTTCCAGCTCAGGAAAGTCTGTTCAGTTCAGTCACTCAGTCATATCTGACTCTTGGCAACCCCATGGACTGAAGCACTCCAGGCCTCCCTGTCCATCACCAACTCCCACAGTTTACTCAAACTCATGTCCATTGAGTCGGTGATGACATCCAACCATCTCATCCTCTGTCGTCCCCTTCTCCTCCCACCTTCAATCTTTCCCAGCATTAGAGTCTTTTCCAATGAGTCAACTCTTTGCGTGAGGTGGCCAAAGTATTGGAGTTTCAGCTTCAACATCAGTTCTCAGGACAGTCAGTCATGTGAATTTCTTCCTAATTCTGTATTCTATGACTTTGATTTGGTAGCTTGAAATCAACCATGGTGAGAGCTTTTACACCACAGAAACAGACCAACTGTGGCTGTTTTTGCTAAGGATCAACTGTCAAACATTTTCACCACACCACTGGACAAAAGCTGACCAAGTGTGGAATCTGAATTTTATGCACTTCTGGAAATAAATAACCCTTAGTATACCACATTAATATATTAACATATATTACTATAATGCTGCTACTGCTTCTAAGTCGCTTCAGTCATGTCCAACTCTGTGAGAGCCCACAGATGGCAGCCCACCAGGCTCCCCCATCCCTGGGATTCTCCAGGCAAGAACACTGGAGTGGATTGCCATTTCCTTCTCCAATGCATGAAAGTGAAGACTGAAAGTCAAGTCGTTCAGTCGTGTCTGACTCTTAGCAACCCCATGGACTGCAGCCTACCAGGCTCCTTCGTCCATGGGATTTTCCAGGCAAGAGTGCTGGAGTAGGGTGCCATTGCCTTCTCTGATATTACTATAATAGCATGTTAATATATTGTTTCAGAGAGTCAAATTTACAAATTATACAGCACAATGCTAGTCTGAAGATGATTCAAAAGTATATATACTTACGTCAATAGAAATATTTTTTCCCAATAATAAATAACCATTCTTGATTATTCAGGCCCATGCAAGAAGCATAATGTAGATAAACCATAAAATCAACCAACGAACAAATGTTCTGTCTAAAATTTTAAATAACCTTTATAATAAAACAATTTTATTTTGAATAAGAATTCTTGTAGTATGATGAAAGCATTTTCATATCCTTCAAATATAACCCATATGGAGGGAAAAAAGATTTTGTATGTCAGGAGGAGGCAAATGAAGTCATTTCCCTGTGGAAAATCTCAAGAAAATCACTTAATTGACTCTGGTGGCCCTACTGGTAAAAAACCTGCCTGCAAATGCAGGAGACTTAAGGGACATGGATTTGATCCCTGGGTCAGGAAGATCCCTTGGAGGAGGTGTGGCGATCTACTCCAGTATTCTTGCCCGGACAATCCCATGGACAAGGAGCCTGGCAGGCTATAGTCCACAGGGTTGCGCAAAGTCTGAAGCAACTTAGCACAGCACAGCACATGCAGTTACAGTGCCCTAGGCTAGAAACTTTCCAGCACTGCATGCCTGGAGGGTATAAATTATTAAATCATAATTTTAAAAAGGAAAATAAAAAAGAATCTTTTAAAATTCTCCTACAACTTTTGACTTATTTAATTTTTAATGGTATAATGTATCAAACTTATTTTCTTATTTTGTTTTATATATATGTGTATATATATATATAAATTGGGCATTAATTTGTTTTTGAATAAAAAATATAAAAAAGGGAAATATTTGTTCCTCTTTTAGTCACCAGGAGACTTCAGGAAAGGAGCTAGTGAGTCTGAGATTTATCAATCTGTTCTCAAAAACAACTTCAAACTGTATTTCTGCCTATTCTCCAGTAGAAATATACAGATTTTATTATATTTGGTCATTGTTCAGTTCAGTTCAGTCACTCAGTCGTGTCCGACTCTTTGCGACCCCATGAATCGCAGCATGCCAGGCCTCCCTGTCCATCACCAACTCCCGGAGTTCACTCAGACTCACATCCATTGAGTCCATGATGCCGTCCAGCCATCTCATCCTCTGTCATCCCCTTCTTCTGCCCCCAATCCCTCCCAGCATCAGAGTCTTTTCCAATGAGTCAACTCTTCGCATGAGGTGGCCAAAGTACTGGAGTTTCAGCTTTAGCATCATTCCTTCCAAAGAAATCCCAGGGCTGATCTCCTTCAGAATGGACTGGTTGGATTTCTTTGCAGTCCAAGGTACTCTCAGGAGTCTTCTCCAACACCACAGTTCAAAAGCATCAATTCTTCGGTGCTCAGCTTTCTTCACAGTTCAACTCTCACATCCATACATGACCACTGGAAAAACTATAGCCTTGACTAGATGGACCTTTGTTGGCAAAGTAATGTCTCTGCTTTTGAATATGCTATCTAGGTTGGTCATAACTTTCCTTCCGAGGAGTAAGCATCTTTTCATTTCATGGCTGCAGTCACCATCTGCAGTGATTTTGTAGCCCAAAAAATAAAGTCAGCCACTGTTTCCACTGTTTCCCAATGTATTTGTCATGAAATGATGGGACCGGATGCCATGATCTTAGTTTTCTGAATATTGAGCTTTAAGCCAACTTTTTCACTCTCCTCTTTCACTTTCATCAAGAGGCTTTTTAGCTCCTCTTCACTTTCTGCCATAAGGGTGGTGTCATCTGCATATCTGAGGTGATTGATATTTCTCCCGGCAATCTTGATTCCAGCTTGTGCTTCTTCCAGCCCAATGCTTCTCATGATGTGTTCTGCATAGAAGTTAAATAAGCAGGGTGACAATATACAGCCTTGATGTACTCCTTTTACTATTTGGAACCAGTCTGTTGTTCCATGTTCAGTTCTAACTGTTGCTTCCTGACCTGCATATAGGTTTCCCAAGAGGCAGGTCAGGTGGTCTGGTATTCCTATCTCTTTCAGATATGGTCGATGTTCAATATGAGGCAAAGAAGACATCAGGTTAAGTTCTGAAAGTATGGTCACATTATTTCTATTACATTGATCAACAAGTAGTGATAACCTGTCAGATAACTTCCAATAATAATAAATGAGTATCCTTTGTTGAAAGCCTCCTCTGCCTGCATGATAAGCTGCTTCAGTTGTGTTTACCTCCTCGTGACTCTATGCACTGTAACCCACCAGGGTCCTTTGTCTGTGAGATTCTCCAGGCAAGAATACTGGAGTGGATTGCCATACCCTCCTCCAGGGGATCTTCCTGACTCAAGGATCGAACCTGCATCTTATGTTTCCTGCTTTAGCAGATGGGTTCTTCACCACTAGCACCACTTGGGAAGCCCTGAAAATCTCCTCTATCCCAGACACAACTCGTGGCATTTCATGTATGATCTCTAATGCCCAAGACAACCCTATCAGGAAGGTGTTATTACTACAAGTGAGGGAATTTATCCACAAAGAGACTAAATATTTTCTCCCAGGTCAAACAACTAGCAAAAGGCAAAGCCAGGAGCCTAAAAATGTCCCCTGGTTCCAAAGCCCACGTGAATTTATTGAACTCCTTGGCAATTACCTGCTCTCCTTGCTAATCACCCTTAATTTGTTCTATTGCAGTCTTTCCCTGGGGGAAAGAACATAAATATCAAGTTGGCAATAGGAGCAATTATCTCCACAAACACTGCCTTCCAAAGCAAACCCAAAGCAGACTGAATTGGAATGAAAATTCTCCCAGCCTTATTGTGGATGATCGGTTTTGATTAGCTTTCAAAAGGTACAAATTGTTCTTCTGAGTTTTTCAGGAGGAAAGTAGAAGTTGTGGTTTTTATTTTTTCAGGCAGTTTAGTCTCCAGTTTGTGACATAATAATTATAAGTAAAAAAATTGATTTCCAGGCCAAATGGCAGCCTCTAGTAAAAGGGTCCAGAAAGTATTTTCGAAAGAAGCCTGTCTATAGAAAACTGTCTTTAAAGATAGAATAGATATATACCAAGATTAGAATGGAAAACAAGCTATTTGGATCCCTCAAGTAAATCTAAGAGAATTTAGATTAAAATGTGTAATAGTCATAAGGTAAGAAGTTATCTACATCAAAGAAATGAAGAGTTTTAAATGAGAAGTAAAACACAGCCTCTTAGGTGATAAATGCAAGAGCGCTGATGCCTAGTTTTTCTAAACGTGCCCTTGTTTATTTGGAAAGTATACCTAGCGTGTTCTTGCCGCTTTAAGAGCTGAACATGCTTGCCTGTTCCTCTTCCTGCCTTCCTTCCTTTACCCAAATATTGGCAAGCATAGCAGTAAATAGAAGCTTAACAAACTTTTCATTCAGTGGTACATTCTAAATATTCTAAGATTCATGTATTCATTCAACAAGTAGTTTTTGCAGAGTTTAAATTTTGCCTGTGACATTGTATTTGAGACATTTGAAATTTATATTCTGTGTAAGATTAGGGATCCATTGTCTTTTTTTTTTCCTTTGGGGATACTCAATTTCCCAAAACATTTATTTAATAACCTCTTCTTCAACTGATATACAGGACTGTTTTTGCCATAGATCAGATTGACATAGATATGTAGGTTGGTTTTCTAGGTTCTCTCTTCTCTTTAATTTTGCCTCAAATATCATAATAATGTCAACACTATGCTGTTTCAGGTCTAAAATGTAGTTTTATAATATTAGAAAGCTTTAGAGAAAATCTAAATACATGACAGGCAAAGCCCCAAACTTTACTTTTCTCGGTTGGTAGTATCTTAGTCTTAAGGCTTTGGAATTTCATATTAATTTCAGAATAAGCTTGTCAAGTTTCATGAAAAAACCTGTTAGAATTTTGGTTCACATAATATCATGACTAGATCAAATTTGTAGACAATTGACATTTTTTAATATATTGTGTTTGTTTATCCATGATCCTGGTCTAGAATGTTATTTATTTTCTTAGGTGTTATTAATAACTTTCATTAATGTTTTATAGATTTATGCACAAAAGTTTTGCCCATTCATGAATCAACTATTTAAGCTAATCTCTTTCTCTTTTCTATATACACACACACACCCTATTGGTTATGTTTCTCTAGAAAATCCTAATCAAAATTTTGGTACTAAGAGTGGCTGTATGGGAACATAAGGATGAATTTCCTGGATTGTTCCTTGGTTTTCTGCCCTTGGATCTCTAATCTGATTAGTTTTGAAGACACTGATTATTCTGTTTCTAGCAATAAAGCATTGCTAGCTCATGGTGTCATGTGGCAATAGAATATGCAAAAATATCGCCACTGGATAGTCATTATCAAATACCTAGGTAGGGCAAGGATCCATGTGACTATGTATATGATACTTTCAAACATTTTTGTCAACCTAACAAATATGAGATTGGCTGATTGCTCCTAATGTCACTGAACAAAAGAAAAAAAAATGAGCTCAGGAATTTGGATATTTCAGCTCAGTTCAGTCGCTCAGTCGTGTCCGACTCTTTGTGACCCCATGAATCGCAGCATGCCAGACCTCCCTGTCGATCACCAGCTCCCGAAGTTCACTCAAACTCACGTCCATCGAGCCAGTGTTGCCATCCAGCCATCTCATCCTCTGTCCAGCCTTCTCCTCCTGCCTCCTAGGAACACGGAGTAGTCATATTAAGGGTTAAATCACAACCCACTGCATTTGTGCACTGACACAGCATGCCCTGAGAGGAATTCAGGATGGAGAAAACAGGAAGAGACATGCTGAGCTTTGGAATAAACAGGCCACTGGATAGATAAACATCTCAGGAAGAACTTCAATAATCCCAGATTTGTGCATCATCCCATACACAGGAAAGCTCTAAAATCATTGTGAGATACCTGTTCTTTGTGATTAGCAGTAATCTTTTACTAAGATTTGATATATATATGCTTGATTACATTTATCCTAGCCAAAAAGTTCATGTAAGTATATATTGGCTTCTCCTCTACTTCTTCAGAGCTGGTTACTCAGAGGTACTGAGACGGTATCTCCCCAGCGATAACCCACAAATAAGACCCTGAATAAAGCAAACTCACAACTGTCATGTGCATTTTTCTTTACACTTACAAATGCAAATGTGTCATGCATTTATGTAAATTTTTAATCTCAGTTCAGTTCAGTCACTCAGTCGTGTCTGACTCTTTGCGACCCCATGAATTGCAGCACGCCAGGCCTCCCTGTCCATCACCAACTCCCGGAGTTCACTCAAACTCACGTCCATCGAGTCGGTGATACCATCCAGCCATCTCATCCTCTGTTGACCCCTTCTGCTCTTGCCCCCAATCCCTCCCAGCATCAGAGTCATTTCCAATGAGTCAACTCTTCACATGAGGTGGCCAAAGTACTGGAGCTTCAGCTTTACCATCATTCCTTCCAAAGAAATCCCAGGGCTGATCTCCTTCAGAATGGACTGGTTGGATCTCCTTGCAGTCCAAGGGACTCTCAAGAGTCTTCTCCAACACCACAGTTCAAAACCATCAATTCTTCGGCACTCAGCCTTCTTCACAGTCCAACTCTCACATCCATACATGACCACAGGAAAAACCATAGCCCTGACTAGACAGACCTTAGTCGGCAAAATAATGTCTCTGCTTTTCAATATGCTGTCTAGGTTAGTCATAACTTTCCTTCCAAGGAGTAAGCATCTTTTAATTTCATGGCTGCAGTCACCATCTGCAGTGATTTTGGAGCCCCCAAAAATAAAGTCTGACACTGTTTCCACTGTTTCCCCATCTATTTCCCATGAAGTGATGGGACCGGATGCCATGATCTTCATTTTCTGAATGTTGAGCGTTAAGCCAACTTGTTCACTCTCCTCTTTCACTTTCATCAAGAGGCTTTTTAGTTCCTCTTCACTTTCTGCCATAAGGGTGGTGTCATCTGCATATCTGAGGTTATTGATATTTCTCCCAGCAATCTTGATTCCAGCTTGTGCCTCTTCCAGCCCAGTGTTTCTCATGATGTACTCTGCATAGAAGTTAAATAAGCAGGGTGACAATATATAGCCTGACATACTCCTTTTCTTATGTGGAACCAGTCTGCTGTTCCATGTCTAGTTCTAACTGTTGCTTCCTGACCTGCATATGTGTTTCTTAAGAGGCAGGTCAGGTGGTCCATTTTTAATTTACATAAATGTAAATTCCTACCTCATACATCAATAAATGACCAGAAAAGTTCTATGTTTGCCCTGAATGAATGTTCTATTGCTTATAGGCACAGTGTTGAGAGTGCTGGAAAACAGACCCAAAATTTCATCCTAAAGTGACTGAATTGTTATAATGATTGAATTAATACAGTGCAAATTGAGTTCCCAGGCTCATAGGTTATTTACTGTTACAATGATGGCATTGATTGGGAAGGAACATAATCCTGAAAATTGAAATTGGAATATGTAGGAAGACTCTAATGAAGCTGGGAACATGGAGCCCCTAAATTTTGATATCTTCTTCTTCGCCAGTAGAAGCAGTCTCTCTACCCCACAGTAGGAGCAGCCTTTCCACCCCCATTTGAAATTAACCTTGAGATAGCTGCCATGCCAGATATGCTGATTCTCTCAGGATCCACCCTCACGATATCTCTTTGCTACTCCATCTATAACTAGACTCAAGTCCCAACAGGCTCCTAAAGTACAGTGTGTGGTACCTGAGGATGTATGCTACACGTCAAAGTAACTACTTGAGTTTTCTAATTTATACAGGCAAAAACTGAGGGAATTCATGTGGGAATGAATATTAAAGATGCAGAATAATCATGGGAAGAACAAAAAGTTAGATCAAGCCTAATTTGTTGAAGCTCTCCCACTAAGCAGAGATTTTGCACTTGGTTGCGGCTCAGGGTGTTAGAAAGGATTCTAATAGTTTGGTTTGTCGGTTGGTTTAAATAGGGACTAAAATGTAGTCTAGAATGAGTATGCTAGAAATGCCAGACCTGCCTTGATTTACTGTAGAGGAGGGGATTCAAAGGTTTAGGGAGATTGGAGTCTTTGAATGGATTTATCACCTAAGAACTACTCATCCCCATGGAAGTGTCCCAGAGCCGCCTTTATGTCATCCCCAATTCATATGTTTTGCAAAGTCTAGCACCCCATCACCTCAGAATGTGACCTAATGGAAATAAGGTCTACACAGTTGAAATGAGGTCATTTAGATAGGCCCTAATCCAACATGACTGTATCCTTATAAAAGAAGAAATATGAACGCAGAAACGCATATGAAGGGAATTTGATATAAAGAGACATAAAGAGAAAGATAGTGATCTGTAAGCCAAGAAGAGAGTCCTGCAATAGATCCTTCAGAAGGAACCAACCCACTGACACCTTGTTTTCAGACTTCTGGCCTTCAGATTTCTGAGACAATAAATTTCTGTTGTTTGAACCACTCAGTTTGTTATAGTGGCCCCAGTTCAGTTCAGTTCAGTTCAGTTCAGTCGCTCAGTCGTGTCCGACTCTGCGACCCTGTGAAATGCAGCACACCAGGCCTCCCTGTCCATCACCATCCCCCGGAGTTCATTCAGACTCACATCCATCGAGTCCGTGATGCCATGCAGCCATCTCATCCTCTGTTGTTCCCTTCTCTTCCTGCCCCCAATCCCTCCCAGCATCAGAGTCGTTTCCAATGAGTCAACTCTTCACATGAGGTGGCCAAAGTACTGGAGTTTCAGCTTTAGCATCATTCCTTCCAAAGAAATCCCAGGGCTGATCTCCTTCAGAATGGACTGGTTGGATCTCCTTGCAGTCCAAGGGACTCTCAAGAGTCTTCTCCAACACCACAGTTCAAAAGCATCAATTCTTTGGCACTCAGCCTTCTTCACAGTCCAACTCTCACATCCATACATGACCACAGGAAAAACCATAGCCTTGACCAGAGGGACCTTAGTTGGCAAAGTGATGTCTCTGCTTTAGAATATACTATCTAGGTTGGTCATAACTTTTCTTCCAAGGAGTAAGCGTCTTTTAATTTCATGGCTGTAGTCACCATCTGCAGTGATTTTGGAGCCCCCAAAAATAAAGTCTGACATTGTTTCCACTGTTTCCCTGTCTATTTCCCATGAAGTGATGGGACCGGATGCCATGATCTTCGTTTTCTGAATGTTGAGCTTTAAGCCAACTTTTTCACTCTCCTCTTTCACTTTCATCAAGAGGCTTTTTAGCTCCTCTTCACTTTCTGCCACAAGGGTGTTGTCATCTGCATATCTGAGGTTATTGATATTTCTCCCGGCAATCTTGATTCCAGCTTGTGCTTCTTCCAGCCCAGTGTTTCTCATGATGTACTCTGCATAGAAGTTAAATAAGCAGGGTGACAATATACAGCCTTGACGTACTCCTTTTCCTATTTGGAACCAGTCTGTTGTTCCATGTCCAGTTCTAACTGTTGCTTCCTGGCCTGCATACAGATTTCTCAAGAGGCAGGTCAGGTGGTCTGGTATTCCCATGTCTTTCAGAATTTTCCACAGTTTATTGTGATCCACACAGTCAAAGGCTTTGGCATAGTCAATAAAGCAGAAATAGATGTTTTTCTGGAACTCTCTCGTTTTTTCCATGATCCAGCGGATGTTGGCAATTTGATCTCTGGTTCCTCTGCCTCTTCTAAAACCAGCTTGAACATCAGGGAGTTCACGGTTCACATATTGCTGAAGTCTGGTTTGGAGAATTTTGAGCATTACTTTACTAGCATGTGAGATGAGTACAATTGTGCAGTAGTTTGAGCATTCTTGGCATTGCCTTTCTTTGGGATTAGAATGAAAACTGACCTTTTTCCAGTCCTGTGGCTACTGCTGAGTTTTCCAAATTTGCTGGCATACTGAGTGCAGCACTTTCACAGCATCATCTTTCAGGATTTGAAACAGCTCAACTGAAATTCTATCACCTCCACTAGCTTTGTTGGTAGTGATGCTTTCTAAGGCCCATTTGACTTCACATTCCAAGATGTCTGGCTCTAGATTAGTGATAACATCTTCATGATTATCTGAGTTGTGAAGATCTTTTTTGTACAGTTCTTCCGTGTATTCTTGCCACCTCTTCTTAATATCTTCTGCTTCTGTTAGGTCCATACTATTTCTCTCCTTTATCGAGCCCATCTTTGAATGAAATATTCCCTTGGTATCTCTAATTTTCTTGAAGAGATGTCTAGTGTTTCCCAATCTGTTCTTTTCCTCTATTTCTTTGCATTGATCACTGAAGAAGGCTTTCTTATCTCTTCTTGCTATTCTTTGGAACTCTGCATTCAGATGCTTATATCTTTCCTTTTCTCCTTTGCTTTTCACCTCTCTTCTTTTCACAACTATTTGTAAGGCCTGCCCAGACAGCCATTTTGCTTTTTTGCATTTCTTTTCCATGGGGATTGTCTTGATCCCTGTCTCCTGTACAATGTCATGAACCTCATTCCATAGTTCATCAGGCACTCTATCTATCAGATCTAGGCCCTTAAATCTATTTCTCACTTCCACTGTATAATCATAAGGGATTTGATTTAAGTCATACCTGAATGGTCTAGCGGCTTTCCCTATTCTCTTCAATTTACGTCTGAATTTGGTAATAAGGAGTTCATGATCTGAGCCACAGTCAGCTCCTGGTCTTGTTTTTGTTGACTGTATAGAGTTTCTCCATCTTTGGCTGCAAAGAATATAATCAATCTGATTACGGTGTTGACCATCTGGTGATGTCCATGTGTAGAGCCTTCTCTTGTGTTGTTGGAAGAGGGTGTTTGCTATGACCAGTGCATTTTCTTGGCAAAACTATCAGTTTTTGCCCTGCTTCATTCTGCATACCAAGGCCAAATTTGCCTGTTACTCCAGGAGTTTCTTGACTTCCTACTTTTGCATTCCAGTCCCCTATAATGAAAAGGACATCTTTTTTGGGTGTTAGTTCTAAAAGGTCGTGTAGGTCTTCATAAAACCATTCAACTTCAGTTTCTTCAGCATTACTGGTTGGGGCATAGACTTGGATTACTGCAGTATTGAATGGTTTGCCTTGGAGATGAACAGAGATCATTCTGTCGTTTTTGAGACTGCATCCAAGTACTGCATTTCGGACTCTTTTGTTGACCATGATGGCTACTCCATTTCTTCTGAGGGATTCCTGCCCATAGTAGTAGATATAATGGTCATCTGAGTTAAATTCATTCATTCCAGTCCATTTTAGTTCGCTGATTCCTAGAATGTCGACGTTCACCCTTGCCATCTCTTGTTTGACCACTTCCAATTTACCTTGATTCATGGACCTGACATTCCAGGTTCCTATGCAATACTGCTCTTTATAGCATCGGATCTTGCTTCTATCACCAGTCACATCCACAGCTGGGTTTTGTTTTTGCTTTGGCTCCATCCCTTCTTTCTTTCTGGAGTTATTTCTCCACTGATCTCCAGTAGCCTATTGGGCACCTACTGACCTGGGGAGTTCCTCTTTCAGTATCCTACCATTTTGCCTTTTCATACTGTTCATGGGGTTCTCAAGGCAAGAATACTGAAGTGGCTTGCCATTCCCTTCTCCAGTGGACCACATTCTGTCAGACCTCTCCATCATGACCCACCCATCTTGTGTTGCCCCGCAGGCATGGCTTGGTTTCATTGAGTTAGACAAGGCTGTGGTCCTAGTGTGATTAGATTGACGAGTTTTCCGTGAGTATGGTTTCAGTGCGTCTGCCCTCTGATGCCCTCTTGCAGCACCTACCATCTTACTTGGTTTCCCTTACCTTGGGCGTGGGTTATCTCTTCACGGCTGCTCCAGCAAAGCACAGCCGCTGCTCCTTACCTTGGACGAGGGGTATCTCCTTATCGCCACCGTTCCTGACCTTCAACATGGGATAGCTCCTCTAGGCCCTCCTGTGCCTGCTCAGCCACAGCTCCTTGCATGGCTCCTCCCAGCTGCCGCTCCTGGCCTGGGGCTCGGGGTGGCTCCTCAGGGTCACCACCCCTGGCCTCTGGCGCAAGGTGGCTTCTCTCAGCTGCCCCTGACCTCGGACTTGGGGTGTCTCCTCCCTGCCGCCCCTGACCTCGGACACAGGGTTGCTCCTCCAGGCCGTTCCTGCGCCGTTGCAGCCTGGCACTCTGGGCCGCTGTCCCTAACTTCGGACGTGGGTTAGCTCTCAGCGGTGCCGGCCCGCTGCAGCTGCCTGCACTTAGTGGCCCCAGCAAACTAATATACTACATTTCCAATAAATGCTATTTTAATTATATTGCATTTTGAAATGAATAGAATCATTGAACACCAGTAAAATTCATCAAAGCTCTTTTATGTGCCAAAAAAGCAACTGCCCAACCAGGGGCATTATGGAATTTAAGCTTAAAAGCTCTACTTGTACACTTAAGAGTCTGTAAGCATTTCTTCCTCCATCGATTAATAGACAGCATTTCAACTCAGCTCTTTTCTTTTCTCCCTCTCAAGTCTCTCTTACCAGGATATTTTGCTGGCCCAGTTTTTATATCTATGTGTAAAAAAAAAGAGACTACATCCTCAAGTTTTTGAAAATGTGGAGACATAGCTCCATTAAAAGAAAGAAACTAGGACCTATTACTCCACAAGTTGGAATCACAGCATCAGTTCAGTTCAGTCGCTCAGTCACGTCCAACTCTTTGCGACTCCATGAACCGCAGCACACCAGGCCTACTTGTCCATCACCAACTCCTGGAGTCCACCCAAACCCATGTCCATTGAGTCGGTGATGCCATCCAACCATCTCATCCTCTGTCGTCCCCTTCTCCTCCTGCCCTCAATCTTTCCCAGCATCAGGGTCTTTTCAAGTGAGTCAGCTCTTCACATCAGGTGGACAAAGTATTGGGGTTTTAGCTTCAACATCAGTCCTTCCAATGAACACCCAGGACTGATCTCCTTTAGGATGGACTGGTTGGATCTCCTTGCAATCCAAGGGACTCGCAAGAGTCTTCTCCAACACCACAGTTCAAAAGCATCAATTCTTCAGCTTTCTTATAGTCCAACTCTCACATCCGTACATGACCACTGGAAAAACCATAGCCTTGACTAGACTGACCTTTGTTGGCAAAGTAATGTCTTTGCTTTTTAATATGCTGTCTAGGTTGGTCATAACATTCCTTCCAAGAAGTAAGCACCTTTTAATTTCATGGCTGCAATCACCATCTGCAGTGATTTTAGAAAATGTTTTAAAAATAAAATATTTCTAAGAGTCCTGATTGCCTCTCTTCTCCAATAAATGTTGAACAAGAGGCTACCAGTAACCATAAGACACAAGCAAATACAAATACAGGGGGTTCCAAAGTCTTAGTGAAGTTCTGAACTTTCATAAACATGGGAGTACAAATGTTACAAATTTCCCAACATGACATTTGAAAGGTTAATTATTTATATTGCTCTCATATTTGTTTTTAAGTTTGAAGAATAAGTTTTTAATTTCAAGTTTTTGTTTCAGTCACTCTGCAGATGAAATTTTTTAAATAAAAAAATTTTGTTATTCAAGATTCACAATTATAAACGAGCACAAACAAAATGGAAATAAGTTTTCAAATGATGTCTCTCTCTTACATTCATAAGCATTTATACTTCTGGAGTTTCTGAAACCTTAAAAGCTCACTCAGACTTTTGGGATACCCTGTTATTAATTCACTTTTTTTCTTTTATGAGTCCTTTTCTCCAGTATGATCATATAATTTTTGTTTTCATGGTTGGAAAATATTTGTTTTTCAGTTCTGAACGTAGCACATTCCAGCAGGTAGATTTTGTAGTTGCCAAATAAAAGACGTGGTTCAGCAACGGCCCTGAATGATAAACCAGACCTTGTCTCTTTCTATAACACATCAAAGTGTATATCTATTAGAATTCCTCTCATACTTATCACCACACTGTAACCCTGGGACTTCACTGAATGTTTACATTTTATCTGTAACTATCACAGAGGGCCCAGTTAAAATCTAGGTAAAGAAAGAAAATGTGAGGTTTCTTCCTTAAAGAATATTGCAAAACAGAGATCAACGGCACAATTTTACTCCTCAATCTGTGCAATCTAACTTAGTTTACAATTAAAGAGTGATCTTAATTGTCAAACTTTTAAATTTTATTAAATGTTTGTGGCAATGCATCGAATGAATCCCAGACCTATACAAATACACAGGCAGCTGTTTGTAATTTGCATTTTTATCAGTTTTGAAAGAGCACAATGTACTTCCTGCATCTTATTTTCAGAATTTGCATTTTATCATCTTTGGCTATCCAGTATACAGTATGGAGTACTTGAGTATCTCATTCTTTGAATTTTCATTTTTGATTGTAAATCAGATGATTCCTGGCACTTTTCTCTTTTCTCATTTTTCTCTTCTCTCAACCTCCAGGTTTACTTGCTCCCATTTCTTCTTGGCTCTAATAATAAAACACAAAACACATTTCAGTTATTTTCTTTTTCACCATTCTTCAGGGTACAAACATTTTGCGTTTCTTTTGTTAATTATGTCCCATATATCTTAGGACAAAACAAAAACTAGGCTTGTTTTAATTCATAAATTTTCAGAACACCATTCAAATTAATTCTGCTTCTTTCCAAAGCTTGCTATGATTTGAATTTAGATGGAGGGGAGGATAGAAAGGAATAGAAATACTACTATACAGAAGGCTGCACCATGGGGCACCCAGAATGCAGAGAAAGAATGTTCCCTTCTGTGCAGACAGGCACCTCCAGTCAACCAGCTATATCCCTATCGGAAAGGACATGTGGCCTCAAGGGAAGGCTGACAATGACACCTCTAATTGCCTTCAGCTCCTTTCCTCAGTTCCCACAGACGCGTTTTCCTCTCCTCTTGCATTATCCTCAGAGCATCCACAAACATTTTCCCAAAGGGCTCCTCTCACCCATTCACACTTCTCTGGCCTTGGCGCTCAGATATTCCTCAGAGGAACAGACTAGTGGCAGCTTGTATTTTCTGCCTCCTCTCTCCACAGTCCATCTGTCCACTGGGAAATGCTGCGATCTCTCCACTGTGCCCTAGCAGGAAGCGCAGGCGAGAAAACACAAGCTAACCTTTCTCTCCCTATTCCGGGGAAAAAACAACAACTGGAAAGGGGAAGTGTTTAGGGGTTACACATTACCCAGCCAAACCTTAGGCAAATAAGAAAACTAATTTTATTTTGTTAGAAGCCTTTTTAATTTCTTGACTCTAAATTCCCATTCAGCCTGAGGTCGAAAATTTATCTAGTCCTGTGCCTATAAACTTAGTCCAAATTCAGTGGTTCCATAGTTATTTCACATGTATCTTTCAATCACATTCAAATTTGAAGTTCTTTCCCAGGGTTGGTTTTGTTTTTGTTTTTCCCTCCCTTACCTTCCTGCTGTTTATCCTAATTTCTAGGGTTGGGACTGGGCTTCCCAGGTTGTGCTAATGGTAAAGAATCTACCCAGTCAGTGCAGGAAACATAAGAGATTTGGGTTCAATCCCTGGGTTGGGAAGACACCCGAGAGGAGGGCATGGCAATCCACTCCAGTATTCTTGCCTGGAGAATCCCATGAACAGAGAAGCCTGATCGGTTACAGTCCACGGGGTCGCAAAGAGACATGACTGAAGTGGCTTAGCACACATGCGTGCAGGGTTGGAACTTGGGACAATGGCTGCTGCTGTGTGACCATTAGGAAAAGAATGTCATCTCAACAATCTCGGGTTTCAACAAGGTCTGGGTCCTATGCTGGGGAACAGTGCCCAGATAACATAGTCTAAGGTTTCTCAAACTTTAATGTGTATCCTAATCACCTGGGGAATCTTGTTAAAATGCAGCCATACTGATTCAGTAAGTCTGAGATAGAGATTCCATATTTCTAACAAGCTCCCAAGTGATGTTATTGCTGGTGGCCCTCAGACCATCCTTCAAGTAACAAGGGTTTGATCAGTGAGTGATGGCCTGGTTTCTAATCAACTCCCTGGAAATCTGTTGTGATTCCAGCTGAGTCCTCCCCTGGAAGAGAACCCAACCACAAAGGCATCTTTCTGATGCTATCCCTTTAGTCCCAGCCAGGAGACTCTGTGTACATCCACGAGTCCTCTCTCCCAGAAACTCACTCTCACTTGAAACTCACAGGAATATGTAATGCCCTCCCAAGCAACCTTGGAGCTTGGCAATCTCAAGAGGCTCTGTCTCCAACCCTCTAGCATTAGACAGATTTACCCTCCCTGCAACCACATCACCAGAGGGCATTGAGAAATTCTGTCCAGTTTTTCCCTCTAGGTTGCATCTGAGAAGTACACTGCAGGTCCTCTCTGTGCTCTGATTCTTAAAAATTCAAGGGAAATTCTGTCATTGACTTTTCTACCACTGGGCCCTGGTGGAGCTGGAGGTGGTGGAAAATGAGGAGAGACTAGTACGGAGTAAGCTGGCTCCACAAAGTTTCTGTTCTCTTGCTGTCTGTTTCGCATACCTTCCTCCATGCTCTCCAAAATTGAAAGAATTAAAGCAGTTTTGTTAGCTTGCATTCCCCTGTCACATACAGGGATGGTACGTGTTTCATATTCTGAAGTGACCCCTCTCCCCTCCAAAACCTTTGGTGATTCATGTTTAACTATGTATGTGGAGGCTGTTGGAATACAGGAGCTGTCCCTGGGACAGGGGTGGAAACATCCCACCCACAACGAAATCATGGGAGAAAAAGACATGGCTCAACAATTGGTAGTTTTATTTGGGATTTTCACTGACTTTTCACTTCTTTCCTCACAAAATTAAGTGCGGCCCACATGAACTTAAGATGAAATATAAACATATAGCACCACAGTAGCATTCGGCTATAGTAATATATGATGAAGAGATGGGAAAAAAAGAAAAGTGATTGACTCCAGTATAAATATATATGAAAGTGTTAGTTGCTCAGTCATGTCCAACTCTTTGTGACCCCATGGACTGCAGCCTGCCAGCCTTCTCCGTCCATGGAATTTTCCAGGCAAGAATACTGGAGTGGGTAGCCATTCCCTTCTTCAGGGGATCTTCCCAACCCAGGGATAGAACCCAGGTCTCCTGCATCACAGGCAGATTTTTTTTACTGTCTGAGCCACTAGGGAAGACCTATAAATATATATACAGGTCTTCATACTGCATCACAGTTGCAGTGAAGAGTTTATAGGGAAATACTGCTTTAGAAGTATTTATTTTGGGAAGTATACAGTTTCTAGTCTGGATATATTCTGATTTTTCTGGGAATCTCTTGTATAATATTTTATGAATTTCAGATGATTCTGAAAGTTCTAGGCTACTGATTTAGGTAGGAACTCTCTACCTAGGAGTTTTTCTGAAAGTCTCATGTTTCTAAGAAGTAACTGAAACCAGCTTATCCTGTGTGATCTTCCAAACCTACTGAGCCAGCCTCAGAATAAGCTGGGATTAGACACCAAGCATTTTAGTAAAAGGACCACATCTGGAACCTGAGGTTGGAGCCACTATAAACCTTTACCCTCAGGAGGTACCCAGAATCCCTACACCCTCCCAGGGCAAAGAGCACAAAATAGAGACCAGAGTCACTTTGAACCTCCCAGGCTGGAAACTACAACTTAGGTGCCCGGTCAACCTGCATTAGCCATTATGTACTCACTAGCCAGGATATAGCAGGGCTTTAATATTTTGTGTCAAAATATGGTCTTATATATTGCTTTGTAATTCAACAAAGAATGCATCTTAACATTATATAATTGCTGAAACTACTATGCTTCTGGCTAAGGAGAGAAATATATCAAAAGGTTTCTGATAAAATAAAAATAAGCAAAGAAAAACCCAATTAAAAAAAGGTAAAGTTAAACCAACACAGCATTGTAAAGCAATTATCCTCCAATTAAATACATAAATAAAAGGCAAAAAAAAATTGTAGTAGATGAGATCTCTTCTAAACTCCAAGTAATTATATTCATATATATCACGAAAATTTTCTAAAATATGTTCCTTGAGCTTAAAACTTGTCATTCATTTTAGAGTTATATGATACATTAAAACCACTAGTAAATATTTACCTGTATATATCTTTTCATTTTTTGAATATGTTTTTGAAAAAGGAATTCTTTTTCGCCACACTGAACCATTATATGACGTTGACATATATTTATCTGAGATAATAAGGAAACAGGAATTAAATATTTTATAATGTTAAAATCATATTCCAGGCATATTTCAAAGTTATTATTCTCAGAGGTGAAGCCATTTCAAGGGTAAGGAATCAGGGATACAAGTGAGCTTATTAAGACCATTTAAGTTATCAATGACCATGGTTATACATCTCTTAATTGGCTGTTCAGTTCCTCAAATAAGAATTGCTCCCATGAGGCTAAGCTAAAGTATGATATATGTATGTGATCAAAATATTTCATTGTCTTGCTTTACTGTGATTTTACATATAATTCTGTGAATATTTGCGGGACTAAAAGGAAGGAGAGAAGGAAAGAAGGAAAGGAAGGTCTGAGGCCCCTTAAATACAAATCTAAACAATCGCATCTAACTGTCTGGTGGTCACTGTATTCTTCACAAAAATGTCCACTCACAGTAAAATAATAAAAAAATGATAATAGAAGTAAAAGGCTTTATTCTTGCCTGGGAAATCCCATGGACAGAGGAGCTTGGCAGGCTACAGTCCATGGGGTCGCAAAAAGAGTTGGACATGACTTAGTGGCTAAACAACAACAACAGTAGTAAATATAAATAATCATGTATATAAATTCATACATGATTCTATTCTAAAACAAACAGAAGAAAAAATAATTTAAAAACTAGCTTCTATGTAAATTGTAAAAGGAGGACCAAAGAGAGACACAGAGTTTTTCACTTGTGCTTCAAGAAATATACAACAATCAGAACTCCACTGACTAGAGGCAAAAACAAGCACATACAAACAAAATTACAGGGAGTTGAGTGACCTTTTGTTAAACTGAGAAAACCAAAGCCCAGCTTTAAAAGAACTAAATTCATCTGAGACAAGAGATTAAAAAAGAAATCTGGTTCCCTCCTCCCTCAAGGCCTTGTACTTCCTGACACATACACTATGACTTGGCCTATTACATGATGGAATGATTTAAAAGCAATCTGGACATGGGTGGGAGAGATGAGCAGTTGTCAAAAATATTGCAGTTAACCCCCAAACTAACCTTTTCAGAAAGTAATCATGAAGGCCTAAAGGAAAACCAAAGCACTAGCCAGAAAGTGATAATAGAACAATGCAGTTGGTGGAACAAGAAAATGTCAACCATTCAAAACCAATCCTCAAGAGTGAAATAAAGCCATCCAGGGGGAACAGCGTGCAGTGCTCTGAGACAAAACTCTAGAGAGGGTCAGTGACAAGCCATCTGCACCTAACACGTCCTCTCCAATATCCTTTAAATCATGTGTACTCCTGCACATGGACAAAAATCCTCTCACTAGTTTTCTAAGATGTTATGGTGGTGATGGCCTGGAAAGAGAAGGGGGTGGGGAGCAGCTAAGATTAGTTGGACCATCAGGACATCTCACAGGGATGCAAATCACAGACATGAATCAAGAGCCTATGTAAGTGTGGAATCTCACCTGAACAGAGGTTGAATTTGGGTTCCTTGTTAACATCAGCTTTATTGTAGGACCCGTGTGTAGGCCTGCCATGGGGAGGTGCATTCAATGAGACAGTTCTGACAGCACCTCTCTGAACATGGATATAGGATGCATTCTCAGAATTTTTGTTTTTATTATTCCGATGGTAACTCATTTTATTTTTGGGATTTGAAGGCTGCACTGCTATAATAAAGGAAAGGGGAAAGGGAACAAGGGATAATGCAAGCTGGTTTCACACCTGTAATTAATGCATTGCACTTTAGATGTTTAATAGCATGATGGAAGATAATGTAAGCTAAAAGAACTAGACTTATAGGAAATGACATCTCAAATAACATGGTGCATGATAGTGACTAGTTTGTTGGCTAGAAAATATTATTTAATCTATTTTCAAATTATAATTCAGGAATACCAAATATAGAGATACGTTACCTCTCCGCATCCCGGGGCCAGGAAAGTTCTTTGGTTCATCATATATCCATTTTCTTTTTTTCACACCTTTAAAATGAGGCTTCATTACTGGGTGGACATCATTCACTTAAAGAAGATACAAGTTTTTACAGTTTTTAAGGAGATGCTTTCATCTGAAAATTACTGTAGGTCCTAATTACATATCGGTGCATTCACACGTCAAGCAAGGGGGGAAAAAATGTACCACCCTAATATTTTACTTTCTAGAACAAACGGTGATTTATTTTTAAGTACCAAAAATATTCCATCTTGATTTTTCTCATCAAATTGATTGATGAGAAAACTTTCAATAAGTAACATTCCTTTGGAGGAAAAATGCTTTTCATCCAAAGAAATATGTGGATCCTTTTAAAAGAACATAAAAATTATAATCCAAATATAACTATATACCTGATTATGTTATTTTTAGTAGTTTTAGAATTGTCATTGTGAACATAAATCTTTCTTTACTTTTTAAGCCCAAACTACTACTTCTTAAGAAGTTGGATTAGTGTAAAATACTTTTAGTGAATATTACCTTGTTGTTCTAAGTTGGGGTCATGGGTAGTTTGGTGAAACAAGACTCAATAATCAGAATTTGTTAGTGCTGATATTACTAAATTATTCACTTCTTGTTTGCTTGTTTTAACATGGAAAATTTTATATACAAGTTCAATTTTCCAAGAATTTCTAAGGTACATTTCTCCAGAGTAAAAATGAACATCAAAATCACTATGTAGATTACATTAGCTCGCTATAGTGGGCTGATAAATCTCTCTTTGCCCTAGCTCCCATCTTCAGCCTAAGCAGGAAGCCTTCAGTAAAGCCCTGATTCACTGCCTCCTCTCCAAACATCATGCTCCATTCCTTACTCGCATGCTCCCCTTCCTAGAATTTGGAAACTGTATTTTTCACAAGTGTCACTGAACTAATCTCCTCTGAGGTAAACCATCATGGTTCTCTTCGTTGCCCAGCTGGGGTTGAAGAATATTACAGGGGTTCAATAAATGAAATAGGAAGGAAGGAGGGAGGGAAAGAAGATTCATGAGTCTTGATTGTATCAAGAGAAGAGGCTTAGAGTATAAATGGCAAGGAGAAGTGAAATCAAGAAAAATAATCTGAAAGATAATTTAAAAAATCTGTCAATGAATCCTGCCACAGGTTAAATTTAACATGTCATACTAATGAATCTTCTAAGAACGTAGTATTATATTATCAATTTTAATATCTAAATTAAACCAATGGGAAAGTATTTAATTTACTAGGACCCACATCACAATTCATTGTCAGAGTAGTAGAAGACTATTGTGTCTTTAAATTCTTAATCCTGAATTATTTTCAAACCATCCTTTTTTCTTTCTTTTTAAAAATTCTGTTTCAAATAAGCAAAACAAATCCATGATAAGACAAATATATCTAAGGCCAAAAAGTGATAGAGCTAATGTCTCACTTGAAGAGAGGTCCTCTCTGCACTTCATACTGATATTCTCAGTAGCATTTAATACATGCGTTGTAGGTACTAGTCGGGTAGTTAGGGAACGCTTTAGATGAGGGCTGTCCTTGTTATCTTTTAAAGCAAATTAAGAAAATAAAATGTCAGTATTAATTTAAAAAAAAGAAGTATTTCTGTTGGTATGTCACTTTGCAAGCATTATATGATGGGCATATACATGCTCATCTATGCTCTTTAAAAAATATATATGCATATTAATTTTTAGAACCCACCACTGAAATTCCCTAGTTAGCAAATTGAGTCCTCCAAATCTGTCAGTATCAAAACATTAAAAATTTGAAATACAGCCATTATCTTCAATAGGTAAACATGTATTTATGGCAATATTTTTAACACCTCCATACAAAAAAAAATTTTTAAAAGGGGGTTATCAATTTTATATAAAAGGTGCCAATTAAAAAAAATTACTGATTTCATTTATTTATTTGGCTGGCCTGGTCTTAGTAGTAGCACATGGGATCTTTGATGCAGCATATAGGGATTGAACCCAAGGCCCCTGCATTGGGAGCACAGAGTCTTAGCCACTGGACCATTCGGGAAGTTCCAAGTATGCCAATTTAAACCAAGGATGAAGAAATATCTGTAAAACACTTCACTTGTTCTAAGCTTTGGAGCAGAACAATCCAATAGAGTTTTCTACAATGACGGAAACATTCTAAATCTGTGCCATCTGAAATGATAGCCACTGGTCACCTGTGAATATTGAGCACATGCAATACGGCTAGTGCAACTGAAAAACTGAATTTTAAAATTGTATTTAATTTTGATTAACTTCAGTGTAAACAGCCACATGAGAATGATGGCTACCGTTATTTGTGTAGTTAGAGGTGTGTTTTTTGATGGACTGAACAAAAGAGAGGAGAAGAGATTTACATATCATTTTCCATAGGAAGAGTTTGATCACATGTGTCTTTTCCTGTCTTTGAGAATATTTATTTAATGATGGAGAAGACAGTAGATAAAATTGGTTAACACTTATATGGAGAATACGTGAAGTCCTCTAATTACAGGACAGCTATCCTGTCTGTGGCTTAGAGAGCTGCCCAGCCAAGGTCCCAGCTGGGGGATTCTTAGCAAGGTAGAGGCAGCATAAACCTATAGAGATGTACAATATTAACATATCTCTGGATTATTCTCAGGATACAGTTAGTAATAATCCTAAAGTGGGAAGTCAGCATGAGATTAGTGCTCTTCTCAGTATATATATCTTCACAAAAGCCTTCTAAGAAAATTCAATCATACTGAATATTAGAAGCTGGGGGAAAAAACAAAAAACAAAAAAAACAAAGAGGGCTGGATATTACCATTGAAGAGAACCAATAATTTTAGAGTTAGCAAGACTCTCAGAAATTGTGTAGCCCAACAGGCCAGTTTCTCCTATAAGGAAACTAAAGGTAAGAAAAATAAAGCTCCACAGGCAAATAATTATTGATAGAGCCAGGACTGCATACTGAGGGACCCTAACTCCTATCCAGTATATTTGGGTGTGTATTTTTATTTATTACCTTGCCTCTTGTCTTGGTTTCTACAACTATATAATACAATCAAATTTTACATTTTGAACTTATCTATACAAATCACAAATGGATCAAAATATAGACTGGCTCATTACCTTTAGCATTTGAACATTGTGATATGGTGCTTTCTTTCTCTTCGGTTAAAGCTTCATTTTCATCTACTCCAAGAAATATGATTCTCTGTGGAATGTAGCAGTCACCTCCTAGGGCAATAACTTACTGTCAGTGGCAACAATGGCAGACAATTGTACAAAGCTATCTTTCAATACAGCATACTCCTCCTCTAAAACACCATTTAAATACTTCTCAGTGATACTATTGCCATCTCTATACATATCATATATGTTTTGATTAATATATATGTATATGAATATTTAGTATGTACACTTACGGGTAATTGTAAGAAAATTCACAGTCAACACAATTTTCCATCTAACAATCTTTACCACACTTCAGAGATACTCAATAAATATAATTGCTTTCCATATAATATCCTCAGGTATATGAAAGCAATTTTCATGTTCCCTAAAGATCTATTTTCCAGGATAAATATCCACAGGTGCTTTAAAATGTACTTAAACACTTAATTTCAGATCTTCACCATACAAGTTTCTGTTTCTTAACATAGAATACTTGTTTTCAAGTAACCTTGTTTAAAAATAATTCTCAAGTATGGACTACCCTGTACAGAAATCAGTGGAATTAGTACAATAATAGATGACATTTCTACAGCATCTTTCTATATATGTCAAATAGTCTACTGAATATTTTAAATGACTTATTGCATTTAATTATTTTTCTATAGTACTCCTAATAATGCAGTGTAAGTTTACGTTAGCTATCTGGTAGCTGACACAAGTTACTTAATCATTTTGAAATTTTGTGGCCAACAAAAGCATTCATTTTTCCCTCACAATCTGTATCATATTAAGTCTTTCCCAACTTGAAGAAAACTTACCAGTTATGTCTTAGACTTCACTGCAAGAGGTTATGTTTATCACAGTTTGCCTTTACCTCGCTACACTCGACTCACTGTCCCAGCATATTAGCTTCCGGTCACCTGTGCATTTTATAAACAACGTCTCTATACATGTAATTGTTCAACTGTTTAAACATAAAGCCATTTGTTCCACAAATATTTACAAAGTGTACTGCATGTGCCAGGAATTCTACTGCAGAGCAACTGATTATACACAATTCCTGGCCTCAAGGAGCTTATCCAAAGTCAGTGATAAAATGTCAAAGAGACATTGATGAAACAAGTTGCTTATGAGAGAAAAAAACTCAGAATTATGTCTTATATGGTGATATACTCAGAATCAATCAGTAATACATGAACTAACCTCCATTTTCAAATGCAGCAATGTCAGTCCTTGGTTTCTTGTCCAATGATGCTTTTATTTCACCTTGCCTTTCAAATCGGCTGAATTTTGTTGGAACTGTCAGACCATCCCCTAGAAATTTAAAAAAAAAAAATCATTTAAGAAACCATTAGGTGCTTATCTAAGTTTCTGATAGAATCTATGATGATAGTAAAGAATCTAAAAGTTAATGGAAGTATTGTTTGTCCAGTGATTTGATGAACAACAAATTTATAATTATATACATTTTAAGCCAATTTATAATTATCAGGAAAGCAGAAGGGAAGTTTATTTTATTGTGTGGATAATATAACAAGTGGCAGTTAAAAATTGTGAGCAATCTAATGCTATAGTGTATATATATATTTAATTTAGTTGTTGTGCTTGACATATAATGAATTTTATAATATTTCTTTTGTTTTTATCTACTCACCATGAATAAACTGAGTAAAATGTATTAGGATCTACTCCCTGGTGGCTCAGACAGTAAAGCGTCTGTCTACAATGCGAAAGACCTGGGTTCATTCCCTGGGTTGGGAAGATTCCCTGGAGAAGGAAATGGCAACCCACTCCAGTACTCTTGCCTTGAAAATCCCATGGACGGAGGAGCTTGGTGCAGGCTACTGTCCATGGGGTGGCAAAGAGTCGGGCATGACTGAGCAACTTCACTTCACTCACTTCACTGATTGAAAAATGCTAATTATACTGATAATTAAAGTCTCTCCATTTTCTTTATACATTTTTAGATAATTTTCTCTTAAAATAAAATATTAAAAGGAGAATAAAGGAGCTATGGTAATCTGATATAACTTGTGATTCTGAACTGGATTCTAAATCAGGGAGACTTCATTTTAGTATAAAGAACATTGACGGCACAATTGGTGTAACTTTATTTTTAGGTTTGTAAATAATATTATATCACTAGTAATCTTCTGATATTGGTATTTATACCACATTTGTGTGAGAGTTATGCAAGCCTGCAACTTACTCTCAAACAATTTGAAAAAAATAACAACAATGTGTATACTGAGAGAGAGAGAGAAAGGGAATGAAAACATCAAATGTGTAAAGTGCTAACATTTGGGGAAATCTGGGTAAAGAGGGTTCATGAATTAACTGGAATTATTTAAAAATAAAAAGCTTTTTAAAACCATAATATAAAGTGAAAATGCATATAACTGTCTTTATATCTGACTTTTTTAATCCTCATTGCTAACATGTTTGTCCTTGTTTTGTTTTTCTTGTCTGTGTCATTTCCTTCTCCAGGGGATCTTCACTACCCAGGGATCAAGCTCATGTCTCTTGTGTACCCTGCGTTGGCAGGCAGGTTCTTACCACTGGCACCACCTGGGAAGCCCTTGTCCGTGTAATTTGAACAATCCGTCCTTCACTAGCTGGCTCCCACCTATCAGCTTGGGTTTTTTGACTGTTCTACCGTTTGACAGTATGTTGCTGCCACCTACTGCTGTATATGTTTAAATGGAAATGGTTTGCCACACATACTTGCAAGACAGACATTCTACTCTTTATCTTATATTCATCTTGATCCTGGGAATCTTTTCCAACTATCTTTTTGGTATCTAAGAGGAGGAAAGAATTTTGATTTTGCTTAAAGCTTTTTTTTTAAGCTCATCTCAGAGCCAAGAAAACTACTTAAACCCATGACATCCATGGATTTTTCTGAGTTCATTTTATATCCAGAAAATAATGTTCTTTTTATCTTGCCTTCAAGAGCAAAACATTCACCAACAGAAAAGTCAGATTCACCGGAACATAAGACCCATAAAAGGCACAGCCTTATAATTATTCACCTGTGTTGCCCTTGAAATGGGCTGGTACACAGGAAACACTCATTCAATGAACAAATACACGCTTGTCCTGCCACCAACATTATTCCGTGATCTCCCTTTTGTCCTTCTAGGGCTAAGTTGTCCATTCTACTTATATTAAAAAAAAATCTACACTTGTTTTATAGGGAGATTTATTTTCATAGACAAATGAAGTGGTAAAACCGAGTTATTTCCAGAATTTCTGCATGGGGTATGTAGTGTCACCATGGTTTATGTGGTCTATTCATTCTTTGGTTCCTCTGGGAAAATATGATTACATTAATAGCAGCTTTTCATATTAAATTTAGGTTATGCAATAAAATCATTTCCTTCTCACTCTCAATTCTGATGTATTATTTATCATTTGACTCCAGTACATACTTAATAATTCACAGCCTATCACGCCAAGTATTCACCACCTTGAAAAGCTTCCTTTTCATTCCTTACCTTCTTGCAATTCACTGCCACTTTCCAAAGACTTTTCTATCTCTTTTTCCACTATAGAGGCTAGGCTTTTAGATGATGAAATATCTGAAGGAGTATGAACTCTGTAGTATTCACCTAATCTCCCACAAGAAAATGAATGGTTAGTGTACTCCTCACATCAAATATGAGAAAATATACAAATGTTTGATTTCTTACCAGATTTATAACACATCTCCTTTATTGCTCTTTTTTCTTCAATTTCTTCAGGAGTCTTTGTCCATAAACTAGAAGCATCTATAGGATATATTTTTTTTAAATTAAATTGTCCCAAAGCCAAATAATCTGAAAATTTACAAACCAGAATGAAAAATCCCACACATTGTCCTCATAAATGGATTAGTGTTTTAAAAACATTTAAAGTCAAGTTTGTGTACTAACAAATGTTTCTTATTGCTATATTTTGTTTTAGAAAGAATCAGTCAAGAGAAAAATGACTATACATTATGTATCTTGAGATGAGAGGCTGGACATATAGGTTCACATTTGAGATCATGTTTGTCTGGAGAAGGAGGATGTTGGCGTGGGAGACAGAGAGCTAAACAGCAGAAAGTGCCACACCTCCTTTTTCCTATTCTTCCTCAAAGTTAGTTTTAAAATTAAAGGATGATGAGTGGGTTGTAATATATCTTCCTGAGGTTTCAGGGGTTTCTGACTCTAGATAAGAGGTGGAATTCCCTATTAACTATCTTTCTGTAGTAAGATGGCTACAGAAAAAAATATAACGTTTCAGCCATTTCAATGTGCCCACATTCTGAGTCTCCATACAAGGACAAATTCCAAGGCAGAGACAGACTTAGAGTTTGTTTTTCTGGATATTTATCTTGTTTGTATATACTTATTGGCACTGCAGGGCTGTGGCGATATGGGAGGAATAAGATGGACTACAATGTAAGACCTGGATTCTAGTCTTCTTTATGCTGGCAAGGATTACTGGGATAATGCAGATGATAATGCTTTACACATTACAAACTACTCTATTGATCTCTATAGCTTCAAGGATTAAATGTGACAGATAGATTAACACTTATGTATGTCAATGTTGTTACATATAAATAGACAATGTTGTTATATATACATTTATATGATTATATAAATCATATTATCAGTGTTAAGCTATACACAAATAAAACATGTTATTAGTATACCTACAAGCAACTGTGCATATTTAAACATGAGATCTGTCTCCTAGCCATCATACAACAAAAAACTTTCAATCCAAACAATCATAAACATATGTGTAGATGTTGAACAAATTAGAACATAATGAATTTAATATATTTAATAAAATTAAAGCTATTTTCTCACCAAAATCTGCCTTATATATTAGTTATAAACTTCTAAAAGTTAAACAAGTATGCAGAAAATATCATGAGGTTTTCAAATGTGCGCTATAAATATGAGAAAAGGTTTACTCACCATTTTGTTCACCTTCTTCCTCCTCCTCTTCCTCAAAGTTAGTTTTTAAAACTAAGGGATTGTGAATGGGTCGTGATATATTCTCCTGAGGTTTTAGAGGTTCCTGACTTTGGGTTGGGGGTGGAATTCCTTCCTGAGTTTCTTTCTGTAGTGTGATATCTATAGAGAAAAGGCAACATTTTGGTCTTCAAGATATACCTTTTGGCACATGTTCAATGATTAACTATTGTCCTCTTGATTAACTGCATATTTTGTTAAAAGACGTCTCATTTCTAGAAAGATTTTTAAACTAACATAAAAATCAGCATTTTGCTGGTAAGATATGGAAAATGTGCTAATTCATAGACTTTAGATAGTAATTATAACCCAATTTGGTATATATCATATTTTGGTATAAACACAAAGTGATCACAAGTATTACTGTATTCTTCCATTACATCTATGGGATAAGCATAACTTAGTTAATCACATTATGACAATTTAACAAAGGTAAACTCATACAAGACATAACTTATAATGTCAGAGTATACACGTTTAAGAGAGGAAAAAAATCCAGAGGTTCTAGTTTTCTGTGGTTGGGGGTTGATGACTTGGAAGTGAGAATAATACCTTCAGATTTCTCTATTGGCTCCACATTGGTCAGATTGAACAAAGCTCTAGGTCATATTTAAATGTTCTGTAACCTTCAAAACTAACCAGCAAATAACAGAAAAAGCAAGTGAACACATGTATCTTCGATCATTACTCATTCAAGTCCCTTTATTTTTTAAGCCAATAGTTATCAAATGTGGCTAAATATCGAATCAACTGAAGAAATTATTCAAATCATCTTTTCTGTCTCTGTTTTCCAAACTTCTGATTCTGAAGGTCAACATTAAAGCCTGGAAATCTGATGCTATTTTTCAAATGTTTCAGATAATTGCAAAATCAGTCAAGTTTGGAAACCACGCCCAAATCAAGGATCATCTATCTGGGGTCCAGGGTCATGGGAAGCCTTTTAGCGGGTTTGCCATCACAATAATTTGAAAGTCTGCCAGGCTCCTCTGTCCAGGGATTATTCCAGGCAAGGATACTGGAGTGGGTAGCCTTTCCTTTCTCCAGGGGATCTTCTTGACCCAGGGATCGAACCCAGGTCTCCCACACTGCAGGCAGATTCTTACTATCTGAGCCACCAGGGAAGCCCTGAAAACAACCAATTGTATTCCAAATTCTTAATTTCCACATCTATTTCACCTAAAATTTCCTGAGAACAGGCCTCAGTCCATAATAGCCTTTTCTCTATTTTACAAAATAAAGGTGGACAGGAAAGCATGGCATGCTGCAGTGCATGGGGTCACAAAGAGTTGGACATGACTTAGCAACTGAACAACAAACAACCCTTTACTCAGGCCAAAATTTTCTATATAGCACATTGCCCCAAAGAGAAATCCTCTTTTACTGATTAATCAAACCATCAAGAACCCATAAGGCTTTTTCCATTACCTTGATTTATACAGATTCCTAGAAAATCATGTTGTAATAAGCAGAATAATGGCCTCCCAAAGATGTCCAAGTTTTAATTGCTGAAACCTGTGTATACACCAGGTTATACAGGAAGGAGGAATTAAGACAGCTAATCAGCTGACCTCAATATTAGCAAATTATACTTGATTATTCAGGTGGTCCTTTGGAAGCAGAGGAGAGTTGCAGAGGAACAGGTGTGACAGTGGAAGCTAGGTCAGAGGAACGCAGTGTCAGACGGGCTTGACTACCCATTGCTGATTCTGAACTTGGAGGAAGGGGGACATGAACCAAGAAATAATGAACACCTCTAGAAACTGGAAGAGGTAAGTAAACAGGTTCTCCCTCAGAATCTCCAGAAGGAATGCAGCCCTGGAGACACCTTAATTTTAATTCAGAGAGATTTCATCGAATTCCTGAACTATAAGCTAATAAAATTGAGTTGTTGAAGCCACTTGGTTAGGGGTAATTTGTTACAGCAGTAACAGGAAACAAATACACATGGTATTAGAAAAAGTGCTACTGGGGTTTACATTGGAATGGTCTGAATTCTTATGCATGATAGAGTATGTCAGCAGTTAAGAATTTTTATTGAAAATTTTTGCTTCCTCCACTTCTAGACTTTTGTTAAAGAATATGTCATTCTTGAAAAAAGTCTCCTGGCATCAGTGAAGAGAGCACTAGTAAGAAATTCTGAAGGAAAAAGATGGATTTAAACAGAGCTTTTCAGCTATTCTAAATACCTATTCCCAAGACTTGTCATTAGCTGCAAAGAAAAGCTTCACTGAACACTCAAAACAGTAAATGTTAGTCCCATTTTTTAAAAGCTTTCTTGGGATTCACATACTATACAATTCACACATTTAAACATTTTTTTTAGTATATTCATAGAGGTGTGCAAATATCGCCATGATCAATTTTAGGATATTTGATCCCCTCAAAAAAGAAACCCATACCTATTAGCAGTTACTGTTCATGTCTGCCCGATGTCGCCAGTCATACAAGCACTGGTATACTTTCTGTTTCTATGGATTTGCCTATTCTGGATATTTCATAGAAATGAAATCATACAGTATGTAGTCTTTTGTACATGACTTCTTCAACTTACCACAGTGTTGTGCTTTTAAAATGTTTGTTTGTTTGGCCACACTGGCTCTTTGTTGCAGCATGAGGGATCTTTAGTTGCAGCATATGGGATCTAGTTCCCTGACCATGGATTAAACCTGGGTCCCCTGGATTGAGAGCACTGAGTCTTAGCCACTGGACCACCAGGGAAGTCCTATCACAGTGTTTTTTAATAGTCAAATATATTTCACTGTGTGCATATACCACAATTTTTCCATTCATCAAATGATGGACACTTGGTTTGTTTCCACTTTTTTAGTTGTTTTAAATAATGTTAGTATGAATATTTACTGTTGTACAAGTTTCATGAGGACGTATGTTTTCACATTTCTTGGATATATACTTAGAAGTGAGTAAGTAGGACATATGGTGATTCTGGGAGCTTCCTAGGTGGCTCTAGCAGTAAAGAACCCACCTGCCAATTCAGGTGACATAAGAGACATGGGTTGGGAAGATCCCCTGGAGAAGGGCATGGAAACCCACTCCAGTATTCTTGCCTGGAGAATCTCATGGACAGAGGAATGTGGTGGGCTACAATACTTAGCGTCAGGAAGAGCTGTAATGACTGAAGCAACCTGCATATGCACACACAGTAATTCTGTTTACTCTTTTGAGGAACTGCCAAACTGTTTTCCAAAATTGCATCATCTACATTCCTATCTTGGAGAAGGAAATGGCGATCCACCCATTACTCTTGCCTGGAAAATTCCATGGATGGAGGAACCTGGTAGGCTACAGTCCATGGGGTCGCAAAGAGTCGGATACAACTGAGCAACTTCACTTTCACATTCCTGTCTGAAATGTGTGAAGATTCCAATTTCTCCATATCTTGTCAAATCTTATTATCTATTTGATTAAACCATCTGAATAGATAGGAGTGATACCTCATGGTTTTGACTTACATTGATCTAATGGTTAGTTACAATGAGCATCTTTGCATGAGCTTATTCAGTTCAGTTGCTCAGTTGTGTCTGATTCTTTGTGACCCAATGGACTGTAGCATGCCAGTCTTCCCAGTCCATCACCAACTCCGAGAGCTTACTCAAACTCATGTCCGTCGAGTTGGTGATGTCATCCAACCATCTCATCTTCTGTTGTCCCCTTGTCCTCCTGCCTTCAAACTTTCCCAGCATCAGGGTCTTTTTCAGTGAATCACTTCTTCACATCAGGTGGCCAAAGTATTGGAGTTTTAGCATCAGCATCGGTCCTTCCAATGAACATTCTGGACTGATTTATTTTAGGACTGTCTGGTTTGATCTCCTTGTTGTCCAAGGGACTCTCAAGAGTCTTTTCCAACACCACATTCAAAAGCATCAATTCACCGCTCAGTCTTCTTTATGGTCCAACTCTTATATCCATACATGACTACTGGAAAAACCATAACTTTGACTAGACTGATCTTTGTCAATAAAGTCATGTCTCTGCTTTTTAGTATGCTGTCTAGGTTGGTCACAGCATTTCTTCAAAGAAGCAAGTGTCTTAATTTCATGGCTGCAGTCACCATCTGCAGTGATTTTGCAGTCAAAGAAAATAAAACTGTCACTCTTTCCCCATCTATTTGCCATGAAGTGATGGGACTAGATGTCATGATCTTAAAGGTTTTTGAATGTTGAGCTTTAAGCCAGCTTTTTCACTCTCCTCTTTCACTTTCATCAAGAAGCTCTTTAGTTCTTCTTCCCTTTCTGACATAAGGGTGATGTCATTGGCGTATCTTAAGTTATTGATATTTCTCCCGGCAATCTTGATCCCAGCTTGTGCTTCATCTAGCCTGGCATTTTGCATGATATACTCTGCATATAAGTTAAACAAGCAAGGTGACAATATACAGCTTTGAGGTACTCCTTTACCAATTTGGAACCAGTCTGTTGTCCCATGTCCAGTTCTAACTGTTGCTTCTTGACCTGCATACAGATTTCTCAGAAGGCAGGTAAGGTGTTCTGGCATTCCCACCTCTTGAAGAATTTTCCAGTTTGTTGTGATCCACACAGTCATAGGCTTTAGTGTAGTCAATGAAGTAGAACTAGGTGTTTTTCTGGAATTTTCTTGCTTTTTCTATGATTCAACAGATGTTGGCAATTTGATCTCTGGTTCCTCTGCCTTTTCTAAATATAGCTTGAACATCTGGAAGTTCTTGGTTCACATACTGTTGAAGCCTGACTTGGAAATTTTGGATATTACTTTGCTAGCATGTGAGATGAGTGCAATTGTGCAGTAGTATGAACATCCTTTGGCATTGCCTTTGTGATTGGAATGAAAATTGACCTTTTGCAGTCCTGTGGCCACTGCTGAGTTTTCCAAATTTGCTGGCATATTGAGTGCAGCACTTTAACAGAATCATCTTTTAGGATTTGAAATAGCTCAACTGGAATTCAACCACCTCCACTAGCTTTGTTTGTAGTGATGCTTCCTAAGGCCCACTTGACTTTGCATTCCAGGATGTCTGGCTCTTGGTGAGTGATCACACCATTGTAGTTATCTGGGTTTAAGATCTTTTTCGTATAGTTCTTCATGTAGTTTTACCACCTCTTCTTAACATCTTCTGCTTCTGTTAAATCCATACCATTTCTGTCCTTTATTGTGCCCAACTTTGCATGAAATGTTCACTTGGTGTCTCTAATTTTCTTGAAGAGATCTCTAGTCTTTCCAAGTCTATTGTTTTCTTTATTTCTTTGCATTGATCACTGATGAAGGCTTTCTTATCTCTCCTCACTATTCTTTGGAACTCTGCATTCAGAGGTATGTATCTTTTAGCCATTTTTATATCTTTGAGAAATGTATATTCAGATTCTTTCCCCATTTTGTAATGGAATTGTCTTTATATTACTGAGCTGCAAGAGTTCTTCATATATTCTGGATATAAAATGCTTACATAAAAGATGCAAATATTTTCTCTCGTTCTGTGGGTTGCATTTTTACTTTCTTGATTATATTCTTTGAAACACAAAAGTTTCTAATTTGATGAAATCCAACTAATTTTTTTACTGCTTGTTTTTCTTTTGGTGTCATAACTAAGAAATGTTTGAGTAGTCTATAGTTTCTTATAAGAATTTTATAATTTTAGCTCATATTTAGGTCTTTGTGGTCCATTTTGATTTAATGTTCACAAGAGCAAGGTCTGTACTTACCAAAGGCTAAAAATAACATAAATAGATGATAAATACTAAAGTATTATTCAATAATAGTGGGATATGTAAATAAATTTTCTATATGTGATGGTTGTGTGTAGTGTGGTTAGGTATATGTGTGCTTAGCTGCATCCAACTCTTTGTGGCCCCATGGACTATCACCCATCAGACTCCTCTGTCCATGGGATTTTCCAGCAAAAATAATGGAGCAGCTTGCCATTTCCATCGAACCTGCATCTCTGCATTGGTAGGTGGGACTAGCACCACTTCAGAAGCCCATGGTTATATCTGAGAGTGTTGTTAAACATAGGAGATCTATGTCAATGCATTTAGAGATAAAGTGTCATGATATTTGCAACTAACATTCAAATGGTTCAAAAACAAGGACAGAAATATATGTTTGTACATTTTTTGTGTATATGTAAGTAAAATGGAGAAGAGAAAATAAATGGATAAATTGGTGAATCCCAGTGAAGAGTACACGGTTAGGTGTTTGTTGAACTATTCTGCAACATTTTTGTCAGTTGGACATTTTTGAAATAAAAAGCTGGAGCTAGAAAAGCACACTGAAGGCTCAGCTCTAACACTCATGAATTTAACTGTTGGCTTAAGCGGTGATAGGAAACAGGAAAAAGAGTACATCAAGGCTGTATATCATCACCCTGCTTATTTAACTTCTACTCAGAATGCATCATGAGAAATGCTGGGCTGGATGAAGCACAAGCTGGAATCAAGATTGCCAGGAGAAATATCAATAACCTTAGATATGCAGATGACACCACTCTTATGGCAGAAAGTAAAGAACAACTAAAGAGCCTCTTGATGAAAGTGAAAGAGGAGAGTGAAAAAGTTGGCTTGAAGCTCAACATTCAGAAAACTAAGATCATGGCATCCAGTCCCATCACTTTACGGCAAATAGATGGAGAAACAGTGGTAACAGTGTCAGACTTTATTTTTTTGGGCTCCAAAATCACTGCAGATGGTGATTGCAGCCATGAAATTAAAAGAGGCTTACTCCTTGGAGTGAAAGTTTTGACCAACCTAGACAGCATATTAAAAAGCAGAGACATTACTTTGTCAACAAAGGTCCGTCTAGTCAAGGCTATGGTTTTTCCAGTGGTCATGTATGGATGTGAGAGTTGGACTATAAAGAAAGCTGAGCACAGAAGAATTGACGCTTTTGAACTGTGGAGTTAGAGAAGACTCTTGAGAGTCCCTTGGATTGCAAGGAGATCCAATCAGTCCATCCTAAATGGGATCAGTCCCAGGTGTTCATTGGAAGGACTGATGTTGAAGCTGAAACTCCAATATTTTGGCCATCTCATGTGAAGAGTTGACTCATTTGAAAAGACCCTGATGCTGGGAAAGATTGAAGGCAGGAGGAGAAGGGGACGACAGAGGATGAGATGGTTGGATGGCATCACTGACTCAATGGACATGAGTTTGGGTAGACTCCGGGAGTTGGTGATGGACAGGGAGGCCTGGCCTGCTGCAGTTCATGGGGTCGCAAAGAGTTGGACAGGACTGAGCGACTGAACTGAACTAAGTTGTGATAGGAATGGTTTGGGGGGATGGGTTGGGTTGTTCTTTTTTATTGTAGTTACTGCTGTTGTTTCAAGCTCCCCAGATAATTCTAAAGGGGAGCCAGGTTTGAGAACTATGATTCTGGGTCTTCCTGGATTCAGATGGTTAAAGGGAACGAGCCCCACCTATGTGTGGCCAGAAGTAAACAGAAAAAGAGAAAGAAAGAAGAAAACTTATTTAATGGAAATACACATAAATCAGAAATGTTAGAAGTATTCTACTGTTTAATGTAAATCAAAGGGGAAAGGGCATCTTTTATTACATGTAAACAATCTTAATAGCTTTGAAAGAAAGACTGTGGGGTAGGGTGGAAGAGCATTTGCCGCTTAGAAGGAGGAAGCCAGATTAGGTGGTCTCGTGGGTGGATCCACTCAAATTACCAAAAGGACTGGTTATACTTGAAATGCCAAGGCTGGGGTTGTTAGGCAGTTTTAGAGTCAGAATTGTGTTTGAAGTCAGGTACCTCTAGTTATGAGATATATTATGTCACCTAAGATATTTAACCTGTCTAGACTTCATTTTCCTCATCTGTACAGTAAGAATACTACTTTTCAGATTTTTGTGAGGATTAAATAAAATTAGGCATGCAGAGTACTCAGCATAGGGGTGCCACACAGAAAACTCATATTATTTGAAAACTGTGAATATGAGATTTTCTCATTTCTCATAATCCTACTTCATTAAAAAAAATCAGTTACATTTTTAGTTTATAAAGTCTTAAAAAGAAAGTCTGTGGACATCTCAGACATGACTAACAAACGTTAGGCCTGGGAACTAATACTTGAGTATGAAGCACGCGTGTGCTCAGTCGTGTCTGACACTTTGTGACCCCATGGACTGTAGCCTGCCAGGCTCCTCTGTCCATGGAATTTCCCAGGCAAGAATACTGGAGTGGGTTGCCATTTCCTCTCCAGGGGATCTTCCCGACCCAGGGGTCAAATCCAGTCTCCGGCATCTCCTGCATTGGCAGATGGGTTCTTTACCACCTGAGCCAGCAGGGAGTACCTACTCTTACTTCCAGAAGTACTGTGCTCATCGGTGAGAGCAGAACATGTCCAGTTAGGAGGAGAAGTCTCCCATCCAAGCCCAAATTGTTACAGAGGTAACCGTTATTTGGTTTAAGACACTTGCTCAACCCCTCTCCCCTTTCCCCAAAGAAGAAAGAACTGATGTGAACAGTTTTTCCTCTTATAACTATTAACAGTTGTCTTACTACGTGTCTTATCCACACACACACACGAAACTAGTCTGTGTTTTACTGACTCAAATATTCAAGTCAAGGTGTTTGTTAAATTATTTAAAGAAACATGAGACAATGGTTTTTTAAGACATAATGAAAAGGTCATGTACACATATTCATTTAGGCAAGACCTTGTAAAGTGGGCCGACCCAAGCTCCATTTACTGTGGTCTAATAGTCAGTTGTCCAAGGCATCTCCAAGACAGTGACTCAGAATAAACAAAAATCAAATTATCCTTTCAGGTATTCATTTTAGAATAACATGGCAAATAATCAAGAAGATGAGCATTTGCTTCAATGTTTGAGCTACTCTGTTTTGAATAAATTGTCCCTTAGCAAAATTTAAGGAGTTTCTTAAGAGGAACACTTTGGGTACACTAACATCTACTGCGTACCATGGGAGAAAGAACAAGAACCGACCAAGCTCACAAAGAAAATGCAAACTGTACTCAGAAATGCCTAGCAAATTCTTATAATTAGAGCAAATATTAACTGAGCTATGTTTTTCTTAGCACTATCATTTGGTGTTAATAGCTATTTGCTTCTAAACTTAGAGATGATAACCAGAGGGATTAGGCCACCTTTGAAAATGTCTGGTTTAGCAATATTTAAGTGAAATCTTTTGCAAGAGAGTCCAAGACCTTTTTTTAAATTTGTTAGCAGATTAAAGTTTAAATTGTAAAAAGACTAACGGGCAGTTTTACACGTCCAGACAAAAAAATGTCAGACTCCTGATAATTGAACTTAGTCCTTAAAGATAACAGACAATGGCAAATTAACTAATGGGAAATTGCTTTCGGCAAACACCTCATTCTGGAAGAGCACAGCTGGTAACTTAGATAGCATTGCTGTGGCTGCAACTCACCTACTTAATATGGACCACATGCTGCTGCTGCTGCTGCTGCTAAGTCACTTCAGTCGTGTCCGACTCTGTGCAGCCCAATAGACGGCAGCCCATCAGGCTCCCCCGTCCCTGGGATTCTCCAGGCAAGAACACTGGAGTGGGTTGCCATTTCCTTCTCCAATGCATGAAAGTGAAAAGTGAAAGTGAAGTCACTTAGTTGAGTCCAACTCAGAGACCCCATGGACTGCAGCCCACCAGGCTCCTCAGTCCATGGGATTTTCCAGGCAAGAGTACTGGAATGGGGTGCCATTGCCTTCTCTGATGGACATAGTTTATGCATTTAAATACCTAGATTTTATCTTATTTTAACTGGACACAAACTTATACATGAATTACACAATGCCATGTATTTTGCTACCAAAAAACCTCTGTCATAATCCTACCCTGAATCTGTTAATCACATGTACCCACTGAAACATAAAGGTAGATTTTAATAAAGTTATAACTTCGTAACTTAATTTTTATCTAAGGTGAGATGATTTATTTTCCTGGTTTCGGTTAATATGAACCTTGGTAGGTAGATGTTCCTGGAAATATTTTAGGAAATATTAGGTCTATAAAAGATCACATTATAACTTTTGAGGTATTGAAATATTCTTAGAATGAATAGATGATGCAGTAATTCAATACATAATTCAAGTGAGCTTAGTAGTTTTCTGTGGTGGTGGTGGTGGTATAGTCACTAAGTTGTGTCTGACCTTTGCAACCCCATGGACTGTAGCCTGCCAGGCTTCTGTCCATGGGATTCTCCAGGAAAGAATACTGCCATTTCCTCCTCCAGGGTAGTAGTTTCCCACAGCCTGGAAACTGAATCATCTTTCCTAAAGCACAAAAATGTGCCTGGGCAGAAAACAAATAGTTACCTTACTTAACCTGAATAAATACTTTTCAGGACTTCCTGGAATAGAATTGGCCACTATGTGAAAGGTAATACTCTGTTTCTATGTTTGGTGGTTGGGATTTATCAGTAAACAAAGATTCCTGTTCTTACAGAATTTTCATTCTATAGGGAGGAGTCAGACAAACAATAGATGTAGTGAAGAAATATATCTGAGAAAATGATAGGGAAGTGGCAAAGAGAAAGCAGAGCTTATCTCCTCTCATGATGGGAATAGAACGGCTAGGAGAAGCATCTGGTCCTTCCAAAACCAGTGCATGGATCTGGTTTGACCCTATCAAGAGAGGGGAAAGCTTATTCCAAGAGTCAGGAGCAGTTTTGACATGTGTTGAAGAAATTGAGACTTCCAGAAGAGCCAGAATCTATTTTTGACCCCCAGATTCTATGCCTAATATATGAGAATAATGAAATGTATCCGCAGAGAACTTAGCTGAGGACATGTCTTACAGTGGGGAGCTCACTATTTGTTCCAGAGACATTCTACCTTTCTTTTGCCCTCAGAGATGCAGTCTTTCTTCTAGTACTGAAATAATTAGTTTGAAAGACAGCAACTTTACACCTAGACCACTAGGAAGTAGGATAGCACACTATATAGAGAGAATTTAATACAATGTTCTTAATGAAATAAAATCACACTAGATGTTAACCAATGGGACCAAGTTAACCACTTAGTAGGTGTAATAACTTTCATCCCAGTAGGTTACCTTCAGTAGTCATCTATACATCTATCAGGTCAGTTTACTCAGTCATGTCCGACTCTGTGACCCCATGGACTGCAGTACACCAGGCTTCTCTGTCCATCACCAACTCCTGGAGCTTCCTCAAGCTCATGTCCATTAAGTCATTGATACTATCCAACCATCTCATCCTCTGTCATCCCCTTCTTCTCCTACCTTCTACCCATATGTCCTATCCATCTATCCAAGCATCCAATTTTACTGAGCATCTGGGTCCCGACATTGTGCTAAGCATTGGTAGGGAAACTAGCTATGAGCCCCATCCTTGTGATGTTTACAGTCTAGTGAAGAAAAACATTGATCCAGGTATTACATGTATGATGAATGCTCTGAGAGCAGCATTTTCCAGAAGACTATAACAAAGAGACATGGTTTTTAATCATTCATTTGCCAAGGATTATCTGAAGCCAAATTTTCAAATACAAAACACTGATATTCTGTAAACTCATTTCTAGAATAATTCCATTATAAGAAATACGGTGCCCATAGCAGGAGAGTGAAGCAGCTATAGCATCCGTGAAACCTGACTCTTTCAACTTCTCAAAGTTCTTGCCATTTACTGTTATAGGACATGGTGTCTTCTGTACCCCTTTCCCATAACTTAGTTTAAGGTTCACCACAAAGTAGAGTCTCAGTAGCATTTAGTTGGTTTGAAGGGTGCCACTTATTTAGCAACAATGGGATTGCATCTTCCCCACAAATGAAGTCTTAGGAAGAACCACACACCTAGCTTGCTCTTCTAGAAGCAGAAGCGTGCAAACCAGAGCATGCCCTTGCTCTCCCCATGTATGAGAGGTTTCTGCACATTTACAGGGAGCAGTGGTGAGGCCAGAACCTCCTAGCTTTGCTCCAGTCATGTGATGAGTTGCTGAGATAGCTCCCCTCTATCCAGTAAGGGCAGCAGTCATCTCACTTTTCATATGACTAAAGTCCACTTTAGAAACACGGTCAGAGAAAATTTAACTAACTCTGGCCATTCCATTTGGTTAGTTACTTGATGGCTCATTCTCATAATTCTTGATATAACCATCCTAAATCATCCACTGGTGATTACACTGTATTACTCACCTTGCCATACTTTATTTAATGTGTGATTCTATGCTGCTATTCCAAAATCAGATTATAATATGGTATAACCATGTTATTCAAAGAATATACTCACTGCTACTTGGTGGCAAAAATAATCCATTGATATTTCGAGGTTTGCTGTGATAAAAGATACAACTGATCTTCACACAACCAAGAGGTTGAGTTTCCCAGAAGCATGAAATACTGCAGTTTTGCTAGATAAAGGAGGTGAGGCAAATGTAATGATGAGATGCCATAATCACAGTAAATACAATGGGCTGCAACACAACATTACAACAACTACTGTAATTGCTGATTGACGATTGTGTGTGTTTCTAGGCTTCATTTCTAAGCTCTGTTATTTAAAGATGCAATGGGTACTCCTCAAACACATTTGCCCATTTTTTTAAGAATTTAAGTTGAGCAAAGTGTAAAATGCCTAAAATTAAGTCATTGGAGGAAAGAACAATTTCTTTTCTATTGTGTTGTAAGAGTACAGAGTTCAATATTATCGGAAGGAGATGCTTATAACAAACATGATAATGTTGAATAATTCTACCTGCATTTCCATGTGTCTAAATCTGCAAAGTGGATCTAAACATTTTCCCTCTCTCCATAACGAGCACACTGTATCACTGCCAAGGGCCTCTTCACAGTGTCGGAATCGGCACTGGGAACCCTAAAAGAAAAAAGTAAACAGTGTAGAAAACTCAATATATGAATGTCAGTATTTAACAACAGATTACTGATCAATTAAATAAAGTATGAGATCAAATTAAAATTAAAAAACACTACAAATCCAAGACCATCAAGTCTAAATTTTAGCAAAGTATCTAATTTTAGTGAGACTGATAAAATAATCTAATGATTAAATAGTACATTCCATAAGCCACTGATAAAATTCTCATATTCTTGCCTGGAAGATCCCATGGATGGTGGAATCTGGTAGGCTACAGTCCATGGGGTTGCAAAGAGTCAGACATGACTGAGCAACTTCACAAGGATAAATATATAAAAAGGTCAGTGACACTCTTGATCACAATCTAATGACAGAGGGATCTAATTTTCCTTATGAAAGCCAGAATTATTTTTAAGAATCATCATCCATATTCTAATTGCAGAGATTATCTCTATTAATCATAACTTTTATTAGATAATTATTTTCTTACTCAGATTAGGGACATACTGTTCAGTGTGCTTATAGAGGGAAAGTGAATGGAGTTTAAACTTTTTTATTGTGGAATTTTAAATATTTAGCACATTGTGCTAGGTTATACACACATATATTTATACATTTACATCATTATATCTCAACAAAAGCAAATGTGGATTATTGGAATGGGCTGCTATTTTTCCTTATCTTATATCTTTTACACATAGATCAACAGCTGGGAAAACTGCAGGTCATTGTCTTTTTCTGCAGAGGGGTGGGTGACATAGAATAAAAGTAAACATATCCTATTAAGCTCATCCCTTTTTTGACAGGTTTCAGGGTTGTTCCTTATTTTTATTTTTCCCCACCTTCTTACTGTCTGTCTTCACTCTCTCCTTTTTAAGGTGGGTCTGTAGATCTCATAGACCTGGATAGCAGGCAGAAACCAGATAAACCAGTATTTGAATGCCTGACTCTATTTTGCCCATAGTCACAAAATCAATCCATTACTCACTCTCTGTGCCTCAGTTTCCTCATCTGTAAAAACGGAGTAAAATGCCCTTCTCACATACTGTTGTAAAAATTATGGGAGATAAGGTAATGTGATTGCTATTATTATTTTTTTCATTTAATTATTTATTGATAACTTAGAATTTGAGGATATAGCAGTGAAACAGACAAAACTCTCTGCCCACACAGAACATAAATTCTATTATTTATCATCATCCCAGGGTTTAATCTTAAGGTAACAGGTAATGGAAGTGGATCTAATTCCTACAGTCTAAGAGGCTGACTCTATTCCATTGTCCTAGCAGAGATGAAATGCTTCAAACCATACACAGCATGTCTTTCACTGGGTTCATTCTGACATGAACATGAAGCTCCAAACATTGAATTTCTACATTTATTTGGCTTCATTGAGACCCACTAATCCAAATCACTTAGACATTTTTTCCCATTTTAACTTTATAAACTTGAATTCTTATTTGGCCAGTTTGTATTATTTTTTGCCTTTTCCATGATATTAATTATTTACTATTACTTTGACAGAGGAAAATTCAATAAATTCATTAATAAATTCCATAATAAGGAATCAATTAGATTTATTAAACTGAGTTTGATAGTGAAGCTGAATTTAACTATTTGAATATGTATGACTGGAATCACATTAACCAAAATATCATCTGCTTTAATATTAGTAATTTGATGTTTCAAGGAGCCATAATATAGGCAAAAGTGCCACATGAGGATTAAAAAGCCATAGGCTTATAACTGGCATATAGAAGGATAGTTTCAGATAATTTTAAATATTAGCAGATTTCCTCAGAGAAACTCAACATATCAAAAATACATGATAAGGTTTTACTTCATATTTTAAGTATGCACAATATTTTGTGGGAAAATAGTAAATTTTGACTCAGCAATGCAAATAAACTGTTGCCATATTCTCCTTCATTCTACTAAAAAGCTTAAGCATGTGGAATACGTACCATAAGTTGCACAATATTTACCTTTATGCATGTGGAATTAAAAAAGAAATAGCAGTCATTCCCAACTTCTGCCATTTTCAACTCTCTTGCTGCTAATCCAATGTTTTTTAATATAAGAATTGCAGGAATGCAAATATAAGAACTATCAGTGTGTAAGGGGAAAAAGAATTTCTTTTCCACAGTCTTTCAGGCTATCAGTAGTATTCCTTTAAAACTGACCTCCTGTTGACAGTATATTACACAATAGATAATTCTTAAATAAATTTAAATTAGAAGATACCTTCTCTAGCTTTGCAGAAATGTTGAAAGTGGTTGCTAGTAAGCACACAAACTCAAACTTCCAGAATTTTCCTCATTGTTACCTAATTCATTATTTGCTCATCATAAATGACCTCACATCTAACTGTAGGCTAGTTTACCTTAGTGAATACTGTACAGTATTTCTGTTACTCAATTAAGTTATTGACCGGAAAAAGCTAATACAAATAAAACAGTATATTTTATCTTTCAATGTTCTGATTAAATATGGAAAATAAACTAGCTCATACTTTCATAATTAAGAAGTATTAAATATTTTACAAGTGAATTATTTTCTAGACTCATTTCTATGTATGATTTGAAAACAAAACTAAAATTTTTATATAAGTAAATATGCTATATTTCTTTTAAGATGAAAACAAAATTATGTACTCACCACTATCCACTGATTTGGGAAAAAAAGCATTCAGATTGGGATATTTAATAGTACCTGAAAATAAGTTGGACTACTTATTCATCTTGTAGCTATAGTCCATTCATTCTTCATCCATCATTAAAAAGGAAATAGCTTCTTCCTATAGCAGTAAGTTTCCAGATGCTTGCAAATTTTGAGAATTTGTTGAAAGTAAAGTGAAGTACTCTGATTCCCAGAATGAGACATTTCAATCAGCAGTTATTCAGATCTTTCTTCATCTTAATATCTTTACTAAAAACTAGAACCTAGAAGAAATTAATAAAAAAATTCATAGTAGGTAATTTAGGAGATGCCATAGAGATGAGAAATTACAATAGATCAACATGTATTTTTAAATACCTTTGTACTTTTAATCAGAAATTCACAAGATCAAGACATATATTCACTTTGGTTAAGTGAAACAGACTAAGTTGGTATGAACTTGAGTACACTGCTTTAGAATAAAAATCTAGAAAGTATGCTAAAATTTATAAAAGAATTATAATTGTAAATAAGGGAAAATAATAAAGTCAAAAATAAAAAGAAGAGCCATGCAGCACTGAAAGTAAATGAAGTAGAAAATAAAGACTTAACCTAAGTCTTTGAAAATATTAGCAATGATATATAGAAAAACCTCATATCTCAACTTTTGTTTTGCCCTACCTTCTAATTCTAGAATAACAATGCACCCATCTCAAGCACATAGCTTACTGGGAAAAACACCCCTAAAAAATAGCTTTAAGTGGTCTTTGCCTCCAGATAAACTTCCTCTCCACATAGGAACTTACAGCTAGCTGCACTGCACTATTATCAAATACTGTTACCAAACACTATTATTGCATGATTACATTAACATACGATTAAAGCCATTGTGAAAATCCATGTTTTACATAGGAGAAAGGCTGAAAAAATGTTTTATCTCTTGAAATTAGTTTTGAACAACTATGTTCCATTAGAAACAGCAAAAACACAAACCCACAAGGGGATTTTTTTTTTTTTTTTTTTGTCATTGTGAATAGATCTGTGAAATTTGGTAGTCTTTAGCACGCCTGGAGCCCTAATTTTGTCTTCTTTTTTTCCAACTCTCTTTTCCTTTCCTTTCTTTCTTTCTATCCTCTTTCCCCCACCTTTTCCTTATTCTCTTCATTTCTTTCCTGTTGTGAAATTCCTTCTAGTTTTTCAGGGAAAGCTATGACCATACCTAGGATGACTTTTCTCTCTGTAATGAGTAAAGCAGAGTTATGAGAAATTTGCCTGCACAACTCAGGGTAGGCCTGCAAATTTTGTTTTTTGAGTGTGTTGGCCAAGATATACTCTGCACTGTATATTTCATTTTTGGTTCATGTCAGAACACTAACACATTAGAGAAAAAAGTCTTTCTTCCTGATTGTGGAATCCTGTAACACCACTTTTAAGTACTGGGGCTGGTAGTCAGTCCTTGCTGGCTCTAAGACTTATGAGAATCAAAGTGGCGGGCTGCTCATTGTCAGAGTGGGAGTCCAGACTGCGAGTGTGAACTGGGCCAATGGTTCCCCTAGTGTTGGACTACCTCGTTTCTGCTAGAGGCTTTTTACTCCAAGCACTGATGAAATCAAAGCATTAGAAATAGAGTGCTTAAAACATGGTTTAGCTTTGCTGCTACTTTCAAACAGCAAGTGGAATATTTTGGAAGGTGATCTTCAGAAACGATAGAAGGTTGGACCTAAAAGATTCTCTGGCAGTTTGGGAAATGACAGTTGCAAGTTTTAAGTTATTTCATTGTCGTCCCTTGAGTCCCATGAAACAAGCTCTTAGTTTAGGACTCCTGTGGAGTAACAAAAAGTCACTGGTTTTTGACTATGCAATGTTAAGGCCTTTCTGGTCTCAGGATCTCCCATTAGGTGTTTTCAGCCACTGCACCCCCGCCCCCGCCCCGCCCCAACCCCGAGGCCCTTTTTTATTTTATTTATTTTTCTTATGAGAAAGCCAAAGATAGTAAAAGAAAAAGTAAATACTTTTGTATGGCAGATCTCCTCTTCCCTCCCTCCCCTCTGAATCCAGCAATCAAAAACCAGTGACTTTTTTTGAGGGATATTTTATTCTTTGGGAATTCCCTTATACATAGATACTTCCAAGTGAAATATAGTAGTTTAATTTTCTGAGGGCTAAATCAGGAAAATGCTGGGCACTTTGATGCCTGCAGATAAAACAATTATAGAAATGAGACTCGGGCTTTGTCAAAGCACCTAAAAGATGGCAGTAATCAAAAGTCCCTATTCCGGACTACTTGCTTCAGTGAGAAAGGCTACTATTACTAAAAGTTTATTTATTTTTTCAGCCGTTGATTGTTATTACTTACCCTCCGAAATTCTTTTGAGGAGTAAGTCAGAGCTTTTTTTAGCTCTGCAGTTGATTGCTGACAAGTACTCAAGCCATTCGGATTCTGTTGGAGCTCATACTTAACTAAGGTAAGTGAGATTCCTATGAAAAAATTGAGACTGAAATCTGGTTGTTGGTTTTCCTATGGTTTGGAACTGCTCTAATGCTAAACGTTGCACTCACTCTGGGGGCGGGGGGGAGGGGGGGAACAAAAAAACCACCAGAACCAATTTCGACCATATTATGCCTTACAATGAGTTTGAGTAAACTCTGGGAGTCGGTGGACAGGGAAGCCTGAGGTGCTGCAGTCTAGGGGTCGCAGGGTCAGACACGACTGAGCGAGTGAACTAAACTGAACTGATGCCTTACAATGAGGAGTAATCCAAATGGTAATTTTCTTTCTTTTCTTGGCCCCAGGTATTTTAATTGTAGAGTTTTCTAACATTTTATCCTGGGAAATCACTTTTCATTTCGTTCTGCGATGTCTCCGGATATTTCTAAGCTTTTACAGTGCTTTCCCCAGGAACATATTAAAGAGAACACGCAAATCTGTTTCATCAAAATGATGTTAAATAGCCACCTGAAATAATTCATTACTTATCGCTTGATAACATTTAATTTTCAAAAATATCATCGGCTACTAAAACACACACACCAGAAACGGATGAAACCAGAAACGGATCTTTGTATTTTCACGGTCATCAGAACCCTGAGGGACGCTCTCGAGAGCGCACGCGAAGGTACCTCAGCTTGGGCACACGAAGTTACCTCGGGTTCCGCACTACAACTCCCAGAAGGCTCCGCGGCCAGGAGCCGGTTTCCGGGCGTGCGTCCCCGTCATACGCTCGGAACCGGGGAAATGGGGAGCGCGGCTACCTGGCCAGATCGCGGCGTGTTCGCGACTTGAGTACACGGCTGACCCCTCTGAACGCTCTCCTGGTCAGGACCCGGCGCTGCTCGGAAGGGCCTTCTCCACTAGCACCGCTTGAGGACCCACCATGAGGCGCTTGGGGTCGGTGCAGCGGAAAATGCCGTGTGTGTTTGTGACGGAGGTGAAAGAGGAGCCTTCCACCAAAAGGGAGCATCAGGTACCGAGGAGCTCGGGGCCCGCTGGGCTGCCGCGGGTGGGCTCCTCCCCGCGGCGCAGGCTGCATTTGAACCCGCGAGCGCTTCCAGGCGCGGTAGAGCCGCCCTGCAGCCCGGGGGTCTCTCTGCAAGGTTCGCTCCGGCGGCCTAGGGTACAGGTCTTCCTTCAGATAAAAGTGTCATAGACTGTAAAGACTGTAAAACGGTGGCATAGTCTTTCTCAGAAGTGAAAATAAATCACGAAGTTCGTTGGAACTTTTTTTCCCCTCCATTCTTGATGCTCTTTTGGCTTCCTGAGAATAAGCAAATCATAAATTAAAAACGTAGTTTATTACTGATAAAACTGAAAGGGTGCCCATTTTTTTCCTTAGTACTTAACATACTTAACATTATATTATGCATTTTATGACTGTTGTCTCCTTCACTTAAACGTTCCACCGAAGGCAGGTGCCATTTGACCTCCATCCTAGTGCTGAGGACAGTGCTTACCCCTTAGGAGGCTTTTAGCAAATGATTATCAAGTAAATGAACACACGTAACACCTGAGCTAGGCATACAGCTCTGCATAGAATATGATTCCTGGTGTCAAGCTCATTATGGGGGATAAAGAAACATGTGAATACAGTTGGCCTGTGAACAATGCCAGGATTCGGGGTCCGATCCCCTGAAATCCGAGTATAACTTGTGGTTGGCCCTCATATTTAAGTTTCCTCCGTAACAAGGCTTCTGCATTCAGGATTCAACCAACTGTGTGTAGTAGTGCAGTATTTACTATGGAAAAAAAATTTGCCGTGTAAGTGGTCCCGTGCAGTTCAAACCCGTGTTGGTCGAGTCAACTGTATTTAACAAATCTGGGTAGACAAACATATATTGCTCTGATAGCATAGAGGAGGAGAAGGTGATTTGTAAGAACTTTACAGGAGAATATTTTGAAGGATAAACTGGTGATCATACCTTGGAACTAGGGAAATTAACAACTTCCAGGTGAGAGCATGTAGAAGGCATAGAGGCTGTTTATCTTAAACCAGTTTTCTTTTTCTCTTTTAAGCCATTTAAAGTTTTGGCAACTGAAACTGTAAGTCACAAGGCATTAGATGCAGATATATACAATGCAATTCCAACAGAAAAAGTGGATGGAACATGTTGTTATGTTACTAACTACAAAGGTAAAATAAAACTGTGCTACAAATATTTATTTTTCTTAATCACTTAAACTGTATATATCTGAAGTGCTCTTCATAAACCCTTGGGAAAAAGTCACAATTGATATATTATACTTACTCTACCATTGTATCTTTCTCTTGGGGGAAGAAAGGAAGATAACTTAGTATTTAATTAATACTGATTAAGGGCCAGACAGTATGATAAATGCTTTATGTGTTATCTTTATCTATCTGCACAATAAGCCTCTCCTGTTTCACTGAAACAGAAACCAAAGCTCAGAGAACATAATTTGTTTGAGACCATTTAATTAATGAAGGCTCAACTGGTAATAGGACCTAGGTTTATGTGACCCTAAAGCTTGTTCTTATGCTGCTGATCCCAATGCTAATTCAGTTGTTTTATTACTGTTGTCAGTGTCTCTAATTTGTTTCATTTTAATGTACTTTAAAAGAGAAACTCAAATCGAAATTGTCAACTATGTTATGGAAAAAAATGCATTGAAAAGAGAGAAATAATCTCTGTGATTTCTTTTTTCTCGATATTGAAATCACTTCTCACTTCCAGCAAGAGAAATAAAAGTTAAATGCATATTGGATACGTTCTTCATAATAGGAAATCTCTTGTGAAGTGCATCTTTTTTCATTTTGTCGTGATGAAATTCACATACCGTTTACCATGTTGGTCCTTTTTAAGCGTACAGTTCAGTGTGGTGCGCACAGTTCTCATTGTTGCGCTGCTGTCACCACCACCCATCTCCAAAACTCTCTTCATCTTGCAAAACTGAGACTTTACACCTTTTAAATAACTCAGCCTCCCACCTTGTTTCACACACTGCTTTGTTTCTAGGATTTTGACTAGGTAACTCATGAAAGTGGAGTCTTACAGTATTTGTCATTTGGTGACTGGCTTATTTCACTTAGCATATTGTCCTTAAGATTCATTCGTGTTGTGGTGCATGTCAGAATTGCCTTCCTTTATAAAAGGATGAACACCACACATTTGTGTATACCACATAATTGTGTGTGTATACCGTTTATCCGTCAGTGTGTACTAGGTGAACCGTGCTGTGAACATGGTACACAAATCTTAGAATCCCTCCTTTCGGTTTTTAGGGCATATATCCCAAAGTGGAATTGCTGGATCCCATAGTAATTCTTTTTCATTTTTTTGAGGCACTGTTATACTGTTTTCTGTAGCAAGTGCACTGTTGTATTCCTACCAGGAGTATAGAAGAGTTCCAGCTTTTCCATATCCTCACCAACACTTGTTATTTTCTATTTTTTTGATAGTAGCCATCTTAATGGGTATACAGTACATTTTTTATGTTTATTTTTAAAAAGAACAAAAGGTTCATTCAACAGAAATGACAGTGTAGTTTTAATATGGTTCTTCATATTATTTATTGGTATAGCTAATAAGTAATGTAGAATGCCTTACCCAAACTGTAATCAATAATTTTTCAAATAGCTGATTTATATATTTGAAGAAACAAAGTTTTCTTTAGGGTTTTATATTTATATTATGGGCTTCCCAGGCAGCACTAGTGGTAAAGAACCTTCCTATGTAGGAGACATAAGCGAAGTGGGTTCCATCCCTGGGTCAGGAAGATTTCCCTGGAGGAGGGCCAGGCAATCCACTCCAGTATTCTTGCCTGAAGAATCCCATGGACAGGGAAGCCTGGGAGGCTACAGTCCATAGGGTTACAAAGAGTGAGACATGACCAAAGCGACTTAGCACACAGGCACATATTTATACTAAGAAACTGAAGTATGCATCACATTGTGTAATTACTATCAATATAATGGTGGCAGTTAAAGAAAACTGGGTTGCTAAAGAAAACTTCGAGAACCCAGAGTGACAGTGCTTGTAAATCCACAGTTAATTACAGGTACAGGATAGGCGATACAGTAAGGGCATTAAAAGGATGTACATCACAACCAAAGACTCTTGTCACAGTGAAGGGTCTGATGTTGCTGCTGCTAAGTCATGTCAGTTGTGTCTGACTCTGCGACCCCATAGATGGCAGCCCACTAGACGCCTGTCCCTGGGATTCTCTAGGCAAGAACACTGGAGTGGGTTGCCATTTCCTTCTCCAGGGCATGAAAGTGAAAAGTGAAAGTAAAGTCACTCAGTCGTGTCTGACTCTTTGCGAAATGGTGTCTGACTCTTCAAGACCCCATGGACTGTAGCCTCCCAGGCTCCTGCGTCCATGGGATTTACCAGGCTAAAGTACTGGAGTGGGTTGCCACTGCCTTATCTGAAGGGTCTGATAAGACCTGGTGAGAGCATCTATGGTCCTCCCCTGACGCCTCCCCTACCTTCCTGACAAATCTAGGAAAGACAAACTTTTTAAAATTAGGGACCACCACTGATGTAGGCAGGGAACACCTCAGAAACAGGGAATCTGAAATGCAGTCTCAGCTGAGGACTTTTATATTTTGCTGGTCATGAAGGCATCTTCCTGCTAAGTAACCAGCAGCAGCCCCCCAGGAGGCTCACTGAGACCAAGTGCAACTCCTTAGTCTCACTGTTGTTGAGGAAAAATGCTAGTACGTACCCTGGAACTTCTCAGACCCCTGACTGCAAACCATCACTATTCATCAGTGTTCCATGCCTTGACCCCAGGGGTCAGAGCCATGTAAAACAACTAGCTTCACTCCATGTTTTTGGAGGTTAACCCTCATAGCATAATTTAACATAGTTACATTTTAGAGAAGGTGTTCTGGTTATGTTTCCGTTAGCAGAGAGAGCTTCCGTTTCTCACGATTACTAGTTTCTCATGTCTGTGGGATGATGTCCTTACTGAAATGGTCAAATTTGTTTTGTTATCCTGCATATTTCTCTTTGTCTTTCGGGTTGTTTCCCTTAGAGGAAATGACCCTACGTTTATTGAAAAAGGTTATATTGAAATGTCTTTCAAGCCAAATTTTGTTTGCTTCTTAAACTTTTTTTTTCTTTATTATTTTTTAGGTCAGCCATACCTCTGGGCTCGGCTAGATAGGAAACCTAACAAATTAGCTGAGAAAAGATTTAAAAATTTTCTACATTCAAAACAAAACTCGAAAGGTTTGTGGGTCCTTTTTTTTTTAAAGCTATTCATGATTTAAGTTGAAATTTTTGTCTTATTTCTTGCTGTGGTGGTCTATACATTATATCCTTCTTTACAGTTTAAGCGCTTTGGGAAAAGAAAAAAATTACAAGTGAGTATCTTTTTATGTAAAAGCATATTCTTGAAAAAGATTTCAAAATATTTTCCTAACATTTCTGTGATTCTTCATTGTAGTTTATTAAAACATACAAGTTACTATGAATGACACATTTGGTTAGTAATAGTTTTACATTAAGTTTCTCTAAGTAGATATATACATGTATCATTATATATCCACTCATATATAATCTTTATATATTTGTATTCATAGTACATTAAAAATTCACCATGAATATACATACTGTAACACTGGCTGCTTTATAGACTGTTAACCTACTGTTACAAATGGTGGGTTCAAAATTGGAAACTTGAAGTGTTAGTACCTTAACCCTGAGAATTGTGGTGGTGGTAATGAATGGAGACTAATTAATATGGTGCCTGATTTGATGGGGCTCATTAGTTGTTCCCACTTTGAATTTGTTCAGTGCGTTATATTGCTTAAAGTATCACCACACATAAGATTATTTAATTCTTTTAGAATTTTTTTGGAATGTTGAGGAGGACTTCAAACCTGTTCCAGAGTGCTGGATACCAGCGAAGGAAATAGAACAGTTAAATGGGAATCCGATGCCTGATGAAAATGGACACATTCCTGGTATTACTAGATCTCTTCTAAGATAGTTTTGTGTTTACTAGTAAAAAGAATGAGATACATGCAATTGGAAATTAGAATATAATTTTAATATGGTGGTTCATGGTATTTATACCAAAGATGTTTCATATCGACTGTCCTTTCAGTTTTAGAATATTTTCTCAGATGGACAGTTTACTACCTATAGTCTATAAAAATTAATAAAGCATTGAGTTTGGGAATAGCCTTGAAGTATTGTCAGGATAGATGGTATGATCGATTAAATCATATAAGCCTTTACTTTTTAGACTGAAGGTAACAATATGCATATGTTTTTAAGTACCTATAATGTGCGAAAGTATTCTTAGATTTTAGTAATATAAAAATGAATATCAGAACCCTTATCCTTGATGATCTTGTAGACAGTAGGAAAAAAGTCTACCAGTAATAGTATGATTTAAGAACTAGAAGGAAATAATGTACAAGGTACAGTTGGAGAAAAGAAGAAGAATTCCTAGTTCAATCTTGGTGGTTAGTAGAGTCATCTAAGAAGAATGGACATTTATCCTGAAGCTGAAGAACCAGGAAGTTAGTTGGCAAGGGAAGAGAGGTTAGCTTAGGCAAACTTCCACAAAGGGCAGAGGTCATGGCATCTTTTGGAAATTTTAAATAACACCTCAGTGTGGCTGGAATGTTTATAACTTGGGTTATAAAAGTAGAGGCTGGAGATGTGTAATGGGGTCACATCTTAAACAGCTTTGTATTCTATCTGAAGAACTTTGTGAAGTTTCTCCTAAAGATGACTATTAAGCAGCAGTACAACAGAACTAAATATAAATTCCTGAGATAGAACTGTGACAAAAGTAGGGTAGGGAGTTGGAGATAGTAGACTAGTGAAGAGGTTATTACAGTAGTCTGGATGAGTAATGAATACCAAAGATGTGATGGTCATAATAGTGTTTATGCCATAGTTTGGGGTGTTTTTTTTTTTGGTAAGGAATTCTCCACAACAAAGAAGCCTAATCTGGCAACAGAAGTTAGGAAGGGAATAGCATTTGATAAATATAGAATCAATACATTGTTCAATAAATACTGGAACAATACAATAAATTGCGGAACAATTGCATCTGTCTGTTGTCCCTGAAACTGGAGAGGAGGTAGAGAGAAGGTGAAAAAAGGTTTTAGTGCTGTGTCTTAGAATGGCGCTCAGTTCTTATTGAAAATATGAATTTTCTTTTAAAAGAATTCTGGGTACTCTACTAAATAATCAAACAGGTTAATTCCTTCGCAGAATCAAGAGACCTTATGATTAGAAAAAGGATGACTTACAAAGTAGTAGAACTGTTAACATCTGCACTGATGTTGAATGATACCTTTATGTGACAGAACATCCAAAAAATTGGCGACAAAAATTGAAATTACCTTAGTCATAATCCAGAGAAAAACAATGCAAAAAGAAAACCTCACTTGTTTCTTTAAATGATAGGCTGGGTACCAGTGGAGAAAAACAACAAACAGTACTGCTGGCATTCGTCTGTAGTCAATTACGAGTTTGAGATCGCCCTGGTCCTGAGGCATCATCCTGATGATCCTGGCCTTTTGGAAATTAGTGCAGTGCCGCTCTCAGATCTTCTAGAACAAACACTGGAGCTCATAGGAACCAATATTAATGGAAATCCTTATGGTGAGTAAAGCCTATTTCTTGTTTAGTTACAGTAATCATTTATAAAGAAAACTTCCTAGGTTCAACTGAAAGAAATACACACTACAGGAGTGACTAATAAACTTGGAATTATTTTTTTTTAGATTCCCTTTTTAAGTGAAATCATATAGTATTTGTCTGTTATTTCACTTAGCATAATATCCTTTAGGTTTATACATGTTGTTACTACTGACAGGATTTCATTCTTTTTTTATGCCTAATGTTCCATTTTCTGTATGTGTACCCTATATCTTTATCCATTCATGGTGAGGTAATTAGTTTAATTATAACAGCTAAGAGTAAAATAAATAAAAGAATTAGCAATGACTATCATAAGCAGCATCAGAATATATGCCATGATTTGAGTACAAGTCCTGAGGGCACTATGGAGTATTGTTGACAGGCAGATGAAGATACAGCCAAGGTCATTAAAGCTGTAATAACAAAATCCAATATAGCGAATCAGAAGCAGATTGATTGGCAGGTGAAAAGAAGCTAAGACAGTGACTGTGCAAGTTACCAGATACAGCGGGGCCATTTGGCAAACACTGAATGATTGTGGCCACTGGTGTAGAGCAGTGGTTGGTGGACTTTTCTGTAAAAGGCTGCATAGTAAATATTTAGTTTTTGGGGGCCATATCTCTGAAAGACCATAGACAGTACTTACATGAATGGGTTGGCTGTGTTCCATTGAAACAATTTACAAAAACAGGCATTTGGCTGGATTTGGTCTGAAGGTTAAAGTTTGCCAACTCCTGGTATAGAGCACTTGAAGGTAGAATTTAGACTTAGTGGGATAAACTGCCAACTTGTGAGTGAAGGCAGTTGTAATATATTTCTCTTCAAGGAATCAGACTTTCTGGTAAATTTATCCCTCAGTGTTTTAAGGGGCTTTTTTTACTTGGAGAGAGAAATTTTCTAATTCTTTTTGAAACTTCTGAATGGCTAATGGCAAATATTTATGATTTTAGGGTTAGGAAGCAAAAAGCATCCATTACATCTTCTTATACCACATGGAGCATTTCAAATAAGAAATCTACCTACCTTGAAGCACAGTGATCTGTTGTCCTGGTTTGATGGTTGCAGAGAGGGTAAAATTGAAGGAATAGTATGGCATTGCAATGATGGTTGTTTAATCAAGGTAATGACAGAAAATAATTTGTAAGGTTATGTCATTTTATGTTCCTGAAACAAAGTAGATGTGGCACTGCAGTACTCTACAAATTGTAGCAATTCTGATGCGCAATAATGTCTTCATCAAATTGCAGCAATTCTGATATGCAATAATGTCTTCATCTCATGTGCCACCATCTTTATACAATAACATTGTTTCCCAGTATGCATTCTGTGGGGCTTTGGTTCTTCTAGATGTGCTTCAGAATTAAAGTGATGAAAATGTCTAGAAGACCCTACATACTACATATTCCTTCTTGGAAATTCATGTTGAACGTATGTGTTCTCTGAATCATCTATTCTATAATGACCTCATGTGAAAGCATTTCTCAAACTTCCTTGATTATAGAATTTGTTGAGAGAGTGCCAAGGTGACAGTTAATATGTACAGAATGAATTAGTTTACACTTTTTGCCCTTTCTGTGTCCTGGACTTGTCTATTTAATTTCATATAGGTTCACATTGTAATGTTCAAAACTGGAACTAATCCAGTTTGGACCAATCCAGACTCCAAATAATTAACTGAAGCCAAAAACTTAGAAATCATTTTTAACACCTCTGTCCATCACTTCATACATCTAATTATCAGTTCTGAAAGATTCTCATCTGTTGTATCTGTGTACTTCTCACCAACCAACTGGCTGCAAATTTAAATTTAAACCAAGATTCATGCTTGAATTTTTTCTCACCATCCCAAGCATTATCTTTCAGTCTTATCCCTGTCCTGTCTTCACAAATGAATGAGAATACTGTTCACTTGCGTAGTGACATTTAAGATTTTTCATGATCTAGCACCTGCTAAAATTTCTAGAACTCTCCACTTCCATCTCTCAAACATACACACATTGTGTATGTTCTTAACTAAATGCAACCAGAGCAAAAAGCACTATTCTGTCACATATTATTCCCTTTAGTTAGAATGACTTCTACCCATATTTTTCAATTGGCTACCTTCTGTATTTAGCAACAGACTCTATTATTCATTACCATTTTTATGGAGCCCCTGATTATGTTCCTGGAATGTTTCCAGGTGCTGAAAGTACAGAGTTAACAAAACAGTGTGTCTGCCTTCATGAAGCTTACATTCTAATGGGGAAGACAGACAATAAGCAAGTAAATATGTACTATGTCAGGAGGAAAAATATCTATTAAAAAAAAAAGAAAGGGTTAGATGAAGTGGAGCCTTAAATAACTCCCAGTGGCTGGGAAACAGTAGGCACTCAGAAGATGTGTAAGTGAGTAAAGATAATATAGGCTAAAGCTAACTTTTTTTTTTCTTTTCAGGTCCATCGCCACCATCTTGGTTTATGTTGGCCGATCCCAGATACTTATATGAATTCAAAACCAGTTATTATCAACATGAATCTGAACAAATATGAGTATGCCTTTGATGCTAAGTGTTTGTTTAATCATTTTTCAAAAATAGACAATCAGAAATTTGGTAGGCTCAAAGATATAATACTTAATGTATAAACTGGAAGTGCAATTAAAAACCAGCTTCATTGTTGTTCTGTTTCAATGTTGAATACTCTGCCATGTTTATAAGGTAAAAATATCTCAGATTGAGTTTATTATTCAGTGTCTTAATATAGCAACATGTCTTTTAGCATTTGAAGCAATCAATTTTCCAGCTGCAAATATCTATTCAAATTTTTATTTAGAAACAGCAAATGAATGTTAACCTCTGGAATTAAAAATATAATAATAAGCTCTCCACCTTGGACAAAGGTTGGATTCAGTCCATTGTACATGGGTAGTTTAAAAGACAAACCAACAATTTTGGACCATTACTTTAAAAATTAAATAGTTTAAACTAAATTTAAAATTGCTAGACATTTAACAAAACATATGGCTCAACTTAATAACATATATATAGACATAATTTCAGAATCTTAACACATATATAAATATGTAAGTATATATAAAATCCCAGTTTTAGATGTTTAAAAAACTTGGTACAACATTATAAATGTATAAAAATTTACCATAGCTCATTGCCTATTTGACAGACATACTAACAGTCTTCAAAAATACACTTTCCTAATATGTTGAAATTTTTATATAATTTTATTTACTAAAAATTCCAATTTAAGTAAAGCTATGAGGTATTGGGAAGGAAATCATGTAGGTCAGACTTGCTTGATTTCCAGAAGGAATGTTAACTTACAAAGTTAGTAAATAGTTAAATAAAACTATAGTTAGAGATGGCCTTTCAGTATATGGGGAAATTAACAGGATTTTCCTCCTCATCTTCAAACTGTTCAGAAGCAGCAACAGGACTAGTTAATTCAACTCCAAATTGTTCAGAAAGTTTTTTTAACTTCTCTTCTAAGAGAATATTTTTTTTCACTTCTTCTTTGTAGTTATACTTCAGATCTTCTATTTCTTCAAAAAATGATGGATCAAAATTTTCCAGTTCTTTTTTCAGCTTTTTTATTTCCTCCTAATAAGAATATATTATCTTTTAAAGGTGTACACAGAAAAAAATAACATTCTTTAGGTCTGAACTAAAGAGAATGATTTACAAACATGAAAGCCAAAGAAACTTGAATAGTCAAATACAAGGCAGAAGTCAAATTATTCTCTAAGTTATGTCCTATTCTGGCACTATAATTTATCAACTATTAAATCAGAGGGGATTTAATCTTTCCCCCAAAGAATATTATGATGTTCTCAGTGTGAGGCAGTCAAAAAACTTGGTTATTCACAACACTGAAGTTATTCTGGTTACAATTCTTTGGTTTAGGCGTCATTTGTATTTTCTTTACAAGTATCTAATTTTAATGAATAGTGGTCACCTGTTATAAATATATTTATGATCACAGAAACTGTATGGCTTCTGCCTGGCTAAAAGTTAACATCTAATAAAGAAACAATTTGAGCTTTAATGACCAGGTAGAATAGCCAGTGAGCACTAGTTAATTTTCATATTTATGTTCCTTCATTCTGTTTAGAGTCTTAAAGAGATAAAGCATATCAAATATCTTTATGTGAACCATTTCTGAAAATAATTGAAAAAGACACTAATCCCAATGTGACCCAAAACTTAGGAAAATATTAAAATAAGGAGCTATATTTGTGACAATAAAAAATAATAACTCTCTAAAGAATCCCATTTGTTCTGTCTCAATTTTTTGGTAGTTCTCTATAGTATTTTTAATAAAGTCAGATGAATATAAAAACCTTAATATCAAGGTTTAAATGTAAGTATAAAATGTGAGTCCAGGAATATTTAGGATACATAGTTAAAACTCAGAGATGGTGATCATGAAAATGGTTTTCAACAGCTGTTTTCACAAAACATTTATAATATATTTATAATTAGATATAATTAAATACTTACCTTCAAATGCTGCTTTTCCATGTCTGAGGTTCTGAGCTGTATCTCTAGATCTTTGACCTTTTCCTTTAGTTGATCAGGATCTGCCCCCACAAAGTGAAAATTAGACTAAGCTTTTTCCCACTCTGGGTTCAAGATAATGGACTTATTTTAGAAAAGAAAGAAGAAACTTATCCAACTAGAGCCTGGAAAATGTGGCCTTTTATAGCTGAAACAGTTCAGGCTGTGAATTCCGTATGCTAACCTCTATATCAATTCCATAGCAAACAAAGAAAAGAGACATATGCTTGGTGTTAGAAGTATAGAGTCAGGTTAATTTTTTACATGGAAGAAATCATTATTTGCAGAGGAAAATTCTAGAACCAAGAAAATTTTTTAGGTCTAAAGGTACAATGATAGAATAAGTATATGATTAGGGAAGGGGCTATAGCCATAAGGTGGCCAAGTGCTCCGGTTACCAGCAGCTCTGGCTGTTCCCTGTGCATCAGGATGTATTTACTGTGTAGTACTATGTGAAGAATGTGCTAGGCAGGATACGCAAAGATGAATACATCCTGATGTTTTGGTAGGAAAACATAGAAAGCAAAAGGGCATTAGTTTAATTTATTGATTTCCTCCAGAGTTAAACATATCTCTAATTTTATAGAGAATCGATCTGCAGTAGGAGTTTTTCTTTAATTAACCATCTTTGCTAGAAACACTTTCGTTAAACTGCATATAATGTGTCATATAGCCATCAAAAGGTAAACTTTTTTAAAATGCTAAAGTTTGAGAAAATAATGGTCAGCAAACACATTTCCATTAATGGGACAGGAAGCATATTCTATTAAGGTGACCTTGGAATGCTCCTCTAATTTAAGTAGGAGACAAGTATTTTCCTCATACTTTTCAAAGCTTTCCTCACCTTTGCATAAAGTGCTCATGATTTTGTTCACAGAGTTGATTCTTGATCACTGAAATGCTGTGCGAGTTGTCTTAATCAGTGGGACGCTATATATTACACACACTGGTAATGAAATAGTGCAGTAAAACTGATTATGTATGTGTGTGTGCTCAGTTGTGTCTGACTTTTTGTCACCCTTGGACTGTAGCTCACCAGGCTCCTCTGTCCATAGAATTTTGCAGGCAAGAAGACTGGAGTGGATTGCCATTTCCTACACCCCGGGACCTTCGCGACTTAGGGATCAAACCCACATCTCTTGTGTCTCCTGCATTGGCAGGTGGATTCTTGACCACTGTGCCACCTGGGAAGCCCAGTTATGATGTATAAGCATTTTCCAAAAGTTAATAAGCACTTAAGTTAAATAGTGCTTTAAAATTTCCAAAACGATTTGATTTTTGAGCCTTAACAATCTTTTACTGATATCCTCATTTTTAAATAGGAGATAAAGAATATGAGGATTCAGCAATCCCCTCTTGGGATGCTGAAGTTTAGAGAGAACTTGCCAAATGTCAGCAGCATTAACAGCTCTTTAGTACTGTGTCTGGTGTAGTATACCAAACTGGCTGCTGTTGTCAGACGAGGCTTACGCATGTATGTCTAGTCACCAAAAGGTGATGCAGTATAGTGGCCAATAGCAGAGAATGGCAAGGAACTTTGGAGTTTCATAGCTTTAGGCTTCATCCTGCCTCGGCTGCTTCCTAGCTATTGTAGCCTTGGGGACAGGTTAACCTCTTTGAATGCAGGTAAAATGGAGACAGAAGTACTCAAAATTCAGGGTCATAAGAATTATAAAATGCTTGTAAAGAATTTAGCATAGTGTTTGATACAACTCATGTGATAGTCTTGTTGCTATTTTGTATAAAAGCTACTTGATAGGATACTGAAAAGCTATGTGAAATAGTAAAAAACTGCTCAGATATAAGTTACTATCATCCTTTGGAACAGAATCTGGCATTTCCATCAAGCTGTCTGGTACAATATGCGTACAAACAATAGATTCTTATAATTTGCAGTAGTTCTATAACATGGAAAATCAATTAGTGAATTTTGAACCACTGTCCTTAGGGAAAATATACACACATATCTCACATAGATTTTATATCTGAAATTCTGGAAACAACTCATCCTAGAACAACTTGTTCTATTTTGTTTTACAAGAGAGAAAACAAGGTTCAGAAGTGTCAAGAGACCCCTGAGTCTGCCCCAATAACAGGTATCAGAACTGAGCTTTCAATCCAGTCCAGCTGGTCCCAGAACCAGCGGTTCCTGCCCTGCTCTGCACTCCCCAGTACTGCCTCCATCCTCTGGTCATCCCTGTACGACAGCTGAAACAAATGCAGAGCGTCACCTTGTTGAATCTCATCTGGAAAACTGCATCATAAAACTTAAATTTCTCACTCCTCTGTTATGTCTGCAGAAGTACCACACAGAACTGATGTTAGATTACAAGTAAATTGTAGTAAGTGAACATGCAAATACAGAATCTGCAAATAATGAGGATCAACTGTTCACTATATGTGTACCCATGTATATACATTACGTGTGTGTGTGTGTGTGTGTGTGTTAGTTGCTCAGTCATGTCTGACTCTTTGCAACCTCATGAACTGTAGCCCGCCAGGCTCTTCTGTCCATGGAATTCTCTAGACAAGAATACGGGAGTGGGTTGCCATTCCCTTCTCCAGGGGATCTTCCCAACCTAGGGACTGAACCAAGGTCTTCTGAATTGCAGGGGGATTCTTTACCTGTGAGCTACCAATTGCTTATTAATACATTACCTAAGCACACTGGAATAGTGAAATGATTAGTAACCACTTCTGAATGCAAACAGAGACTAGAAGGTTAGACTTTGTAAAAGGAAAAAAGAAAGGATATAGGCAATGTTTGCTTATATACAGGTAGTTTTTAAATTAATAACAAGATGAAAATAACATTTAGAAGAATATGTTAAATGGGCTTCAAAGGGCCTATACTGAGAAACTGGAAGCAAGAGACTTAGTATTTATTACTTAGCATTATATGATGATAAATCTGTAACATCCAGAAGCGACACAAGGAGAAAGGTTTGAATACTTGCTACTCAGTATTACAAATAAAGGGCTCAATGGGAATACTGCTGTGTGGAGGAAAGAGACAGCTCTAAAAACTTACATCAAGGATTTGATTTTTTAGGAAGACAGTTAAATCTGTAAACAAGGCATATCCTAATTCAAAAACTTGGGTTAGCTAACATGCTATGAGTATGTTAAAAAATACATTACCAGATATGGTACTTTCAGGTCCATTTTGGTCTTTGTTAATTTCTATCTGATGGATTAATTCTTCTTTTTCTTTTTCCAGCTGACTGTTAGCTAATCTAGAACACAATGATAATGTGTTAAAAAAAAAAAACAAAACAGACACTGCACCACAAAATAGGTCTGAGCATTTCTTTAACTGTGTGATACACAGTGCTTAGAACTTGCTAATATTTATAAAGGTAAACATTTGTCCATCTCCTTCAACTACTGCAGTGCTCCCATTCTCAAATAGAAATCACAGATTAAAAATCCACATTTTTCTTAAAATTTTATGTCATTTTCAAGAGTAGTTTTGGAGGGAGGAGCCTCACAAGAGTGTGCTACACAGAGCCTTGGAAGTAAAGAATTTTTTTTCTCATTCCATTAATACTTGCCTTTGGAAGCTAAGGTTTAATATATTCTATGCTATTAAGAAAGTTTAAATTACAGACGACACCTATAATAGGATCTGGTTTATCCTTTTTATACCATCTATTATATAAAAGAGTGACTGGCATTAGAAGGGTGAAAGAAGGCTGATAAACCAATTAGGGAGCAAGGGTGAAAAATCTTAACTCTAGATACAGCAAACCTGGTTGCATTAAAAAATGATTTTTGAAAAAGTAGTCATACAAACAAATAATATACCTAAGAACTCGAAGCTCCCGTTGAAGGCCTTGCTCTGTCTCATCACCTTCAGGAACATGTTTGAGAATCTCAATCTTTGTGCACAATGAAAGTTAGAAGACAAAGTTTGACATGGAAATACGGGGTTTTATAAAGATCCATAGTTTCAATAAAGCATAATTTTAGAATTTGAGCTTTCAAAAGTACACATGATTACACATCTATGGTGAATCTATCCACTATTCACTCAACAATTATTTACTGAAGAACTACTGACTGCATGCCAGGCACTGTCCTAGGCACACTGGATACAGCAGTGGAAAAAACAGGCAAAATCCCTTCCTGCATGTTCCTGTGGTTCTCTCAATGTCAGTGGGGGAAGACAGTGAGCATGTGATGTGATGTAATCGGTTTACATTTCAAGATGGAGGAGCCTCTGAAGAAAAATAAGAGAGTAAGAGGACAGAAAGTGAATGGAACGCAGTGCGAGGATTGGGAGGGTCTGAGGAGCCTGCATTTAAGGAGAGACGTGCAAGTGGGGAGTGAGGTATGGGAATATTTGGACACAGTATTCTAAACAAGGGAAACAAAAGCAGGGCCCTGGATAAACCAAGTGAGTTTGGTCTGTTCCAAGGACTGAAAGGAGTTACTGTGGCTAGAATACTGAATACCAGAGAAAGTAAAGATGAGGCTAGAGAGGAAACCAGATGCCAGATCATGTAGGTCCTTGCTGGCTATGAAAGGACTTCAGGATTTTATGCTAGGGTATGGGAGCCACTGGAAGATTCTAAGGGTGGACTGCTATGATGTGCTTTATACTTTAAAAGGACTACTTGGTAAATACATGGAAAGTATGTCAGGGATAGGGCTTCCCAAGGCTTCCCTGATATCTCAGTTGGTAAAGAATCCGCCTGCAATGCAGGAGACCCTGGTTGAATTCCTGGGTTGGGAGGAGCTGCTGGAAAAGGGATAGGCTACCCACTCCAGTATCCTGGCCTGGAGAATTCAATGGATGGGTGGGATTGCAAAGTGTCGGACACGACTGAGCGACTTTCACTTAGGGCTTCCCAGGTGGCGCTAGTGGTAAAGAATCTGCCTACAATGTAAGAGATGAGATGTAGGTCCGATCCTTGGGCTGGGAAGATCCCCTGAACTAGGAAATGGCAACCCACTCCGGTATTCTTGCCTGGGAAATCCCATAGACAGAGGAGCCTGGAGTGCTACAGTCCATGGGACCATAAAGAGTCGGACACGAGTGAGCAACTAACACATACACACCTACACACACACAGAAGGTGAAACAAGGACATTACTTGCCTGTTGCTCAAGGTCTGCCGTATATTTCTTAACTCTCTGTTCCCTCTCTGTTGCTTGTCTTACAAGCTGTTTAAGATCAGTAAGGCTTTTAGTTTTTTTGGCAATATCAGTTTCTAATTCTTTCAACTTGGTTTCATACATTCTAAAAGTATAAAGGGAAAAATGGTATAGACATGGAAAATAATTTCTCTTACTGATTTAAAAGCCACTGAACATTTCTGCATTAAAAATAAAGAATATCTTATACTGGTTCTTCTGGTCAAATCTTCTCCTACATATTTATTTAGCATTATATGACAGCAAGGGAGAAGTACCCCTTTATTAACAGGCCAGTTAAATTGAGGATTTAGGTGTTTCCAAAGATTATAAACAAGGATGGAGCCTGATGAATCTGACCACTGTAAAAGATTAATACCTTTTTCAGTCACAAAACTAAGAAATAGAAATTAAATTCATAAGAATATAAAATTGTATATTACTGGATATTCTTAGGAATATACTTAAAGATAACTAAAGCATTTCTCTCTCTCTCTCACTCACACACACAAACACACTTGAGTTAATCCAGTTAGAACAAAACCAGTACAACACTCCAGGGAGAGGGAACAGAATGTGTAAAAGTAGGGATAAGAAAAATGGCATATCTGAATAGATTTGTTACCTTTCAGGAAATGATCAATAGTTCAAAAAAAAAAAAAAAAACCCCAAAAGAAATTTCTAAAACATTGAGCCGAAACGGTTTCCACAAGCATATTCCATCTTAGAAGAGACAACATTCATAACATTCAGATTTCTCCAGAGAAAAGAAAAAGAAGAAGCACTTTGGCAAAATCAGGTTAAGGACACGACAAGGAAGAAAAATTATTATTTCAATATTACATCAAAGTGATTATCATCAAAGAGTATTTGATAAACCTTAGGAACTTAGAAGGCAACACTGTTAACCTAACAAAAACTGTCAAAAGAAGTGCTGAAATACCTGAAGTGCACTCCTGCACTCCATTTAATTCCTAGCTCTAATGCCAGCCAGTCAGAGAGGCCTTCTCTGACCACCTGTCTAAAACAGCTCCTGCATCACCCCGGACTGTCTCAGCAGTTGGTATTATAAAGCCAGACACAGAATAGATGTCACTAGTTTATTGAGTAAATAATAGAACAACTATAAAGATTTCAGTATAAGCATAATGTGGCATGGATACCAAAAGATAAATCACTTTACTGACCTGGGTGTCTAATCCCAGCTGCAGATCTGAGCCATTTTTAAGGTGGATTTAGGGATATATGAGGCTACAGACCAGAATTAGCCTTCTGTCAAGTTATGTTTTTTTGAAAGGTGTTTATTGGAGGCCTACTCTATGCTCAGTTACCTATACAGTTTTCAGACTAAAAACACAGAAATGATCTAAAAGGTCTCTCATTACCCTGCTCAAATTTATAAATCCTTTTCACATTCGTAATGTGTGTGTGTGTGTACCTTCACAGAGCCTTTTTTAGAAAAAAAAAGGATGGGATTTATCATTTCCACAGATTGAAAAAAAAAAAAGAACAACTTTAACTCACAGAAGAACTGTAATTTACTTGAGGTCAGAGTGAGAAATGTGTGTGTCAGTCGCTCAGTCGTGTCCAACTCTGTGATCCCATGGACTGTAGCCCACCAGGCTCCCTGCCGATGCAGGAGACACAGGTTTGAACTCGGGATCAGGAAAATCCCCTGGAGAAGGAAGCAGCTACCCACTCCAGTATTCCACCTGGGAAATTCTTGCCTGGTGGGCTACAGTCTATGGAGTCACAAAAGAATCAGACACAACTCAGTGATTACACAACAACAAGCCCCAGAAGCTACCTGGCTTTCTGAAGAAACCTAGTTAAAGTAGGCCTTTTAGAAATATATCTAACATAAAGCAGAGTCCAGCATGTAGCAGGTACTGAGAAAATACCTGCTAGATAAATACATCTTAAAGCAACTTAGAATTCTTTTGATCCCTACAGGATTATAGCAGGAAATAAAGGACCAACCAAGAACCCAACTGATAGGCCTGCTGGTTGAGAGCCTCTGCTGGAGTCTAAGCAGACAAAAGGAGAGACTCCTTCTCCCCTTTATACCATCACATATACTATTTCAGTCAGCCCTTACATTAACCCTCTGACAGAATCAAGAAACAGCTATAGGGTGGGAGGAAGAGCAGATTCTGAGTACTCTCATTATGATGTTAGAAAGGGACCCTTCTTCAGGACTGTCTGGCCACCTGGGCCCTCTAATCTACCTGTAAAACCTTCCTTCTGGGAGTTGTCTGACAGGGGCAAGTGCAGTGCAGCAGGCCCCCTCTGAGACCTGCTGTAGCCTCACAGTGCTAAGATTTCCATCCCAGCTGTAGTGACGGTGACCACAAACCCACATCCAGTCCATTCTAAACAGCAGCTAGACATCCAAGGGCGTACTTAGATGCACAGAGAGAAGGAACTCTAAGAATATGGTAAGATAAAGACGACTCTGCCTTCTGAAATGGGGTCAGCAGATGTAAAGAACACAGCTTCCTTCCGGATGATGTTACAGGGAGGGACGTGGGCAGGATCTCACTGGTCTCCACTTCTATGCATACTCCTTGAAGGAGCTGTTTAAGGTTGAAATGAGAGTGACACCAAAGCCATTTAGCGACTCATCAGTCACAGTGAACCACCCCTGGTGGTAGTGACAATGAACATACGAATATTTGCTAGTGAATTCCTGTTGCCCTCATTCCCAGAATTAAGAAGCAATGAAGCTAAAACTTGATCCTGGCTACGTGGCTGCTACATTATGTGTGCACGTGTGCTCGGTCATGTCCGACTCTTCTGCCACCCCCTGGATTACAGCCTGCCAATGAATTATAGCCTGAACCTCCTTCATAGCCACAAAGTTTATTTGATAGGCAGGAATCACACATACTTGTAGAAAAGGCTCAAGGGGTGGGAGAAAATCAAGTGCCAGAAAGTAGAGCTGAAAGACACTAAAACTGTCTGCTGAATTCATCTGTTGAAGGTATTTGAAGACCAAGCTGCCCAGAACATAACTCCAAAACTGCAGCACAGCCTACTCTGGTATGCCACAGCTTGTGACAAGACGGCTCCATTGTGCCTGGCTTATACTTGGGGTAGAAAACGAACGCAGCACGGAGAAAAGCAGGACGAGTTGGGCACCGTCAGTCTGGGCTCATGGTTGACAGTAGCTTCAGGAAACTTGTTGGGCTCCAGCACCCCCAGCCCAGCCCCAGCTCTGCTCTGATCCATGCCCTGACACCCCAATTAGTTAAATCTCTTCAGGAAGAAAGAGTAAGGATCATGTTAAACCACCCAACGGTTCTTCATGAAAGAACTAAGTGAGTTAGAATAATGTCATATTCTTTAAAGACAATAATGGCAGAATGAGAACTGATAAAACTGGCAAATGTTAAGCTGCTTGTTCCTACCTTGTGACAACAATTGATTTCCAGCTCTTGCTGTCCGCACCTTCAAGCTGTGGACCTCTACTCTCTGCCAGCTGTAATCTCTTACCACTCTCTTCTAGTTGAACTGTCATCTTCTCATTTAATATCTCCAAATTATTCTTAGCTATCCGTAATTTCTCTGCAGCTTCAGTTTCCTATCATTAAAAGCTAATTAGTATGTTATGTCAAAAGGTAATACTGTTCTCATGAATGTAATATATTCAAAATTATCACTACAAACTAGAAAGAAAAATAACCTGAAGTTCTAAATGCTGATTAAAAGTCCAAAAAAAATCCAGAATTTTTTAAACTCTAAAACTGCAATATGGTCATCATAATTACAACAGTGCAAGTAAATGAGGTTATAAAAATACATTTAAAATATTTTACTCCATAGTTACTTTGTCATATTTGTTATAATAGTTACAGAAAATGGAATAGTTTATGTCTTTAGATTTTTTTAAAAAGATGTTTTGACTCTTTAATACCTGAGACATAACTATAAGTATAAACTATGTGTGAGTACCACAGATTATTTCCATTATTAAACATCTACATTCAAAGAGCAGTATCACTCTGGCCTCAAAATGCGTTCAGATTCCACTGTAACTAGTTTAAAAATATTAATTGCAATTAATTCACTGGATCATCCATATAAATAATGACACATTTGTCTGGGGCAAGGAATATATTCTGTGTCTTAAACAGAAAGGAATCCTACTGTTTAACAAAATAGTTTCATATACTGTCTTGTACATCAAGTGTAATTCTAAGACATGTGCATAAATATTAATTAATTTAAACCCTGTAGCAGCTCTGTGAAACAGATACACTTAATAGTCCCAGTTTTACAGATGAGGAAACTGAGAGAAGGAGAAGGAATAGTAGATTGCCCTCATTCCCAGAATTAAGAAGTAATGAAGCTAAAGCTTGATCCTGGCTGTGTGGCTTCTACATTATGTGTGCATGTGTGCCCGGCCATGTCTGACTCCTCTGCCACCCCCTGGATTACAGCCTGCCAGGCCCTCTGGCCGTGGGATTTCCCACGGAAGAATACTGAGGTGGGTTGCAACTTCCTCCTGTATCTTCCCAACCTACGGATTGAACCCTGTCTCCTGCATTGGCCGGTGAGTTCTTTACCCCTGTACCACCTGGGAAACCCAGCTGCTACATTATACTGCCTGTTAATTTATTATTTTTTTATTTTCAATGTTCCTCACTATGAAAGGATGGTGGGCATAAAGCACAATTCCTAAGTCTCTTAATATCTATTCTGAATAGATACTCATCAACTATTTCATTCAGTTTTCCCAAAATGTATTAATTAACATAAAAATAAGTATAGTCAATAATGAAAGTCATACTTTTTTAAGTTCTTTACGAAGTCTGTCATTTTCAGCAACAATTTTCTCTGTGCCTTTGGCTTTGGATTCATAGTGCATGCTCAACTGACGTCCAAGATGAACTTTGAGTTTTTCTAATTCAGCCTAGAAATTTAAAAAACTCTACGTTATCAAAATGAGGAAATAAATGATGATCCCAGAAACTCATAAAACTTAGTTCAACATAGTTTTAGAGCTGATATTTGATACAATTAGAATTAAATTCTTCTCTTTAATACTGGTCATCTAGAGCAGAGGTTTCCAATCTTGGCTTAGAATGAACTGATGACTTAAAAAACAAAACAACAATACCAATGGTGGGACCAATCCCCAAATAACTCGTCAATCTCAAAATTAGGGTGTTAAGCAACTGTATTTTTGAAAATAGACACAGTTAATTATTTTACGTTGCCAGAGTGAGAACCAATGGTCTGGAAATAGTAAGATGACCACATGATGCTACTGTAACACTTTAATCATTGTCTCCAATATTTTTTTCCACATGTGTAAAATATCTATTCATCCATTAAAGCCACTTTATATACTATATTTAAAACTGTCCTTAAAAATTAATACAAATTGTATCAGTATAACATTCTGTACAAATGGCATTAAGAATATTACCTTCAACTTTTCATTTTCCATCTCAATATTAGCCATTTTTTCACTGGTCAATATTCCTGATGCTTTTTTCAGCTGTTCATTTTCCCTTTGGACTTTTTCGACTACTTTTTTCATTAAACCAATGGTTTTCTCTAGTTCTGGGATTGTCTTTCCACTTCTACCAGACTAGGAAAAAATGTTAACTTTTTATTTAATCAAATATTTTAGAAAGTACAGTATAAAGTACAAAGAATACAAGAGGTTTATTATTAAACTCATTGTTGATTCCTAACATTTAAAGCCAAAATTTGTATTACTTCAACTCATTATAATAACCTTATGAAAGAGGAATTACAATCTTCACTTTACATACAAAAAAATCAACACTCAGAGAATTTGATATTCCTAAAGTCATGCAGCTAATAAGTAACAGCTTAAACCCAACATTAGTATATTAGCATTATAACTAAGAAGCTGCCATGAATATCATAAAAAGTAGTTACAAAATGTTAGAATCAGACCAAGAAGCAGTTAGTAGTTACCTCAATGAATAGAAGGAAGATTCCTGGAAGTTAAATGTTTTCAAGATGTGGAGGGAGATGCAAAGAAAAAAGAGATGGTATAGAGTCCAAGTGGAATCAAAAGCATGTTAAGATGTGACAGATGATGAAATTTATTAACTTGAAACAAAGAGAAAGCTGAGTGATGTTTTACACTGTACATGCAGCAGAATATAACTGAGACTAGAAGCACCAGTAAAGGCATATCAATACTGCTATGACATATCCAACCTTTTATTCTCACTTCCAGCATAGCCCTTCTGAAGCTAAAACAAACATATGGCATACTCTCACATACTCACCCCTCTAACGTGGCCAAGTTTCCGCTCTACTTCTGCTTTTTCTTTCTTCAGAAATTCACACATTTCCTTCAAGTCTCTTACCTGATTCTAGAATATTAAAGAAAACATGTAACAGTTTAACACAGCTGTAGTCACTGATATGGAAAGGCAAATCATCGGAACTACCAGTCTCTTCCAACGTATAGCTTAAGTAAACAAGTGGATCTTCCTACTAACGAGAGGATTTTGAACTGTGACTTATGTTGAAGTAAAGTGTACTAATACAAGAGATTTTATATATGGATTTAAATATATATTTCCTACATTATTGCTTCAGTTCAGTTCAGTCGCTCAGTCATGACCAACTCTTTGTGACCCGATGGACTGGCAGCACACCAGGCCTCCCTGTCCATCATTACTGCCTTAGTATACAATAATAAATTTGAGTTCAGAACTCCTGATTTTAACTGTCCCATAAATTACATATGTAGAACCATATCCACATGGTACAAAAAAATAAACAATTGCTCTGACACTGGTTCTAACACTGTAAAAACCAGAATAAGAAATAGGACATAGATTAATTATACTATTACCAGTGGAATTAACATGTTGCTAATATTCTAAGTTAAAAAAACAGAAATGAAACAGTCAGTCGAGAAAAAGACTCCAATAAATAGGATAAGATTTCAAAAACCAAAAATAAATTTATAACAAATATCAAAATAAAATTTCTAACAGAGATAATCATCCTAAACATTTTTAAAGCAAAAGGAGTGCGTCAAGGCTGTATATTGTCACCCTGCTTATTTAACTTATATGCAGAGCACATCATGAGAAATGCTGAACTGGAAGAAACACAAGCTGGAATCAAGATTGCCAGGAGAAATATCAATAACCTCAGATATGCAGATGACACCACCCTTATGGCAGAAAGTGAAGAGGAACTAAAAAGCCTCTTGATGAAAGTGAAAGAGGAGAGCAAAAATATTGGCCTAAAGCTCAACATTCAGAAAACGAAGATCATGGCATCTGGTCCCATAACTTCACGGAAAATAGATGGGGAAACAGTGGAAACAGTGTCAGACTTTATTTTTCTGGGCTCCAGAATCACTGCAGATGGTGACTGCAGCCATGAAATGAAAAGACGCTTACTTCTTGGAAGAAAAGTTATGACCAACCTAGATAGTATATTCAAAAGCAGAGACATTACTTTGCCGACTAAGGTCCATCTAGTCAAGTCTATGGTTTTTCCAGTGGTCATGTATGGATGTGAGAGTTGGACTGTGAAGAAGGCTGAGCGCTGAAGAATTGATGCTTTTGAACTGTGGTTTTGGAGAAGACTCTTGAGAGCCCTTTGGACTGCAAGGAGATCCAACCAGTCCATTCTGAAGGAGATCAGCCCTGGGATTTCTTTGGAAGGAATGATGCTGAAGCTGAAACTCCAGTAGTTTGGCTACCTCATGCGAAGAGCTGACTCATTGGAAAAGACTCTGATGCTGGGAGGGATTGGGGGCAGGAGAAGAAGGGGACGACCGAGGATGAGATGGCTGGATGGCATCACGGACTCGATGTACGTGAGTCTGAGTGAACTCCAGGAAATGGTGATGGACAGGGAGGCCTGGTGCACTGCGATTCATGGGGTCGCAAAGAGTCGGACACGACTAAGTGACTGAACTGAACTGAACTATATTTTAAGAGCTACCCTAATATTTTATTACTTTTTTTCCCAAATATTTTGAAATTTGGTAACTGTTAATTAAACACACCAACTATCTTCTTGCCACACACACAGCATTTGAACTTGCCACTTCTGTTGTCTGGAATTCTTTTTCTAGTATCTTATGACCTACTTCCTTACCTGTCCCCTAGTTCTCTGCTAAAATATCATTTTATTAATAAGGCCTCCCCTTAATACTCTATTTTAAAGAGCAATCCCATATACTGTTGACTGCTGAACAATGTGGAGGTATAACTTATAGTCAGTCCTCTATATCTGCAATTTCTCTGCATTCGTGGATTCAACCAACCATGGATCAGGTAAAACAGCAGTATTTACTATTGAAAAATATCCCCATATAAATGGACTCTCATAGGTCAAGGGTCAACTATACCCCTATCCAACACCACACACGCACACACACACATGAACCGTGCTTTTTCTTCTTAGCATTTAAAATCAGCTGACATATAATATACTGACTTGCTTACCTATTATGAGCCTTCCTGCTGGAATATAAGCTCTACAAGTGCAAGAATTTTTCTGATGGCTGTTTCCCAGCACATGTATCTTTGTACCTGATACAAAGAAGGCCCTCAACAAATAACTGTTACATGAGTGAATGCAGAAAGTGTAAACACTACCATATTTCATGAATATGAGTTTCTGGCTTCTTCATAAGCTAACACAGTAAACATAACAATTAAGTAGGGAGAAAAAGGTTTTCAGGCATTAGACTTTCTAACTATAATAAAGAATATTAAATTTACCTTTAATCTTGGCAAATCTTTATTTGCTTGTTCAAGCTGAAATTTGAGTTCAATATTTTCAGATGACAACTTCAAGTTTTCCCTCTGGAGCTCCTGTTCTCTCTGATAATGATCATCTGAATCTATTCCTGAAGTCTTCAGGAAAATGAAGTTAGGAGTATTTTAAGGTATAGCAAATAGAAGCTGCATAAGACATGCTGGGTAAGAAAACACTATGCTAAAAGGGAACAGTGTTCCTCAAAAGAATGAGAAAACTCGAGAGCTCTAGATAAAACAACCATAAACAAACTCACAAAAGGTAATCAGTGTCTTGAAATTAATACAGAAAACAAAGTCAATATGATTTAATGATGTCCACACATATAATCAGTGGTTCTTTCAGTCCAAACTAAAATATTATTGTTATCTGACTGTTATAGATTGCATTGTGCCCCAACCCCCATCAAACCCCCAAATTTGTATGTTTAAGTTCTAATTCCCAGTACCTCAAATGGCCTTATTTGGAGATAGGGCCCTTTCAGGCTGTAAGATAATTAAGATAAAACAGGGTCACTAGGGTGGGCCTTAATCCAATGTCTGATGTACTTACACAAAAACAAAATTTGACACACAGATATATACAGAAGGGAGTAACTACAAAGACAAGGAGAAGCTAGCCATCTATGAGCCAGAAGAAAGGCCTGAAAGGATCCTTTCCCCAAAGCCTAAAGAAGAAATCAATTCTGCCGATACCTTGATTTTGGACTTCTGGTTTTCAGAACTGTGAGAATAAATTTCTGTTGCTTAAGCCATCAACTCTGTGGGGTTCTGTTACGGTTGCCATAGCAGACGAATACACAAGCCTACAAAAAGTGCCTCAATTCCTTCCTCCTTTAGAAACCTATTCCTCATTCCTGGAGCTAAAATAATCACTCCCTCCTCTGAAATCCAGTAACACTTTATTTGCACTTGTTTTGGCATGAATCTACCTTGGGGTTTATTATCCATGTTCATATTTATTTCTCATTCTAAACTGTACATTATTTGAAAGAGAAATCTGTGCTTGGTTACTTTTTACTACAAAGTAGTAAAGATACCACTTATAAGATTGTTAAAGAGCATTATATGAGATAATGTTGTGAAAGCACTCAGAACAGTTTTAGTTTTTTCTCTCCCATTCTATTCTCTTGGCTTGATTAACTATCAAGTCAATAATTCCAGAGATATTATTATGATCATCATCATATTATATACTGATATATTATACATCATTTTTAAAGTATAATATTCTGTAAATACATTTATTATACCTGGCTCTGTAACATCACTTGAGTTAGCAGTAGGTTAAATACATTCTGACACTTTCGCTCTTTGGTTAAAAAAAAAAGTAAAAACAAGAGTAAGTTTTCTTAGGTAAAACAGAGTTAAAGTAAAGAAATTAGAGAATAGGATGTAGAAAAGTAAAGGGATTCTGAGCTGAGAGCACATAACACAACACTGGCAGAAACACTGCATGTATCCACCTGATTTCTAACTGTCTGAGAGAATGTGTGCACATACGAACATACATAGTGGCAAGGAAAGAAGACAGACATGTTTCATGGTGTCAGTAAACTATAGCAATGTGTTCCTACGTTGTCAGATAATCCAAGTCTACATTCTGGTTCTACTACTATTAAGGTTAAAGTGAAGAAAGTGAAGTCGCTCAGTCATGTCTGACTCTGTGCCACCCCATGAACTGCAGCCTACCAGGCTCCTCTGTCCACAGGATTTTCTGGGCAAGAGTACTGGAGTGGGTTGCCCCTGCCTTCTCCAACTGTAACCATTAAGGTTAACACTAAGCAAAACCAACCCCTTGTAAGGCCTCTGTTTCTGCACCTCGCAAGTGAAGGCACTGATACTTTGGCAAGCTGTAGTTTCCTATCCCTGAGCTCTTCCATTTCCCTTACTTTATCTCTTCAGTCTACAAGAGCAATTTAATAAATGATAATCAGTACCCCTCACTGATAGTTAATAAAAGACTAATTCTATCTGATCACAGGAAAGACTAATTCTATCTGATCTTACATGGAGATATTTTTTTCAACAGTTCTCCTCACTAAAATACAGATGCAATTATTCAAGTAAGTGAATGTGGATCATTTTTTTCTTCCTATTCTCAGAAAACAAAAGTGCTAGCTGAGATTGTTTAAATTTTTGGAAAAAAATTCTAGTAAAACTCATCTATAAAAGTAAAATAAATAAAATTCTTGTATAATCAATTTCAGGGAGACTTACAAATTGTTCTGTAGAAGGAGAATCTTATTAAAAGGTATACACTGCTAAAAGTCAAGTTCTTAGGGGATGAGAGTTAGAGATAATACACAGATAATACTCAAATTCTCAATTACTTATTATCAAGTGAAAAAAAAGCAGCATTATGTGCCTGAAAAAGGAAATGAAATAAGAATTAAGTCATTTTTGCCCATTTTCTCTCAATTTAAATGTCTAATTTAATGAGGACTTAGGTGACTAGAATATCCAAGGTGGAAAGGAATGAACAAATGAGTGAATGCTATTTGATTTCAACTCAGAACGAACTTCTCACTCTGGACTGCCATATAAATTGACCAGAAGTAGAGCACATGTAGAAAGTTCATTAACTGTAGAATTAGACCTCCAGATAAATCCTAGTTCTGCATCTTCCTGATCACAAGAGATGTTTCTCCAAGCTTCCCAAGTAAAACAGAAATAGTTCTCTGCAGAGTATTGTGAGAACTATACCTAGGCAATACATATAAACTCCCTTTTCTCATTATATAAAAAAGTATCTGTTATAATACAAGGCAAAAAGATCATCAAAGGAACTTGCTATGTATATTAGAATGTTACAGAGCATCATAACAGATTTTTATCAATATTTTCCCTGTAGTGAAATTTGACTTGCAGTGAGATTTTACAACATGCTGAATTAGGAATTTCTAAGGCAAAACAAACACTTCTAAAGGGTCTTATTTTTGTTATTCTGTTATCTAATCTAATACTTTTTAGTGAATACCAGTAGTAAAACAGAGAATACTAAAATGAATTAGAGAAATGCATGACCACTAAGTTTTAGTAGGAACTAGTCAAATATTGGGGTTTAAGAAGTTTATTAACAGTTAATATTTTTTACAAATCTGACACAATTTGTTTCCATTTGTACCATACGTATATGCTACTTGCTATAAGGAAACTCAGCCAACAGAGAAATAAAGGACTGCCATGTACTCAAACTTGGGCCACTTCATTTCTTGGCTGGACTGGCGCATTGGTTTCAGAGTGTGCCTGTGCACCCTCCTCAGCACACTGATTCAGGGCAGCCACCCCTGTGGCCCAGCCACGGTCCTCTCCAGAAGATTCTGCTGGATCCATGTGCTTGCCGTGACTCACTTCTTCAGTTATGTGTCCCTTTTCTTTCTCATCTTGCTTAGCTTTCTCTTCCCTGTTTTTATCTTCCTGCTCCTCATTTTCACAGCAGTCTTGATTAATTTGCTGAACTTCAGGATTTGGATCATTTTCAAAATTGGGGTTAAAATCGGTCAAGGTACCTTCAGTTGACCTAAATGGACTTGATGTATTGTTTGTTCTTGACTCAGATTTATTTAACTCCATAGGACCTACAATATCTTCTGCTTTGTGTTTTTCTTCATTACTGTAATACTGTAGATTATGTCTAGGTACCTGATGATGTAAGTTGGCACTAACATCTATTTCTTTCTTATTTTTAATTCTCAGTACTGTTATGCGATTGTTTTGGTTCCTGTGTAAAGTGTTCTTTTTGTGAAAAATATTATGCCTGTATTTATTAACACTGGCAGCAAGAGGAGAAAGCGTAGTTGTGTCACATAACAGATTCTGCTTGAAGCAGACAGAAGAAAAGAAACAGGAAAAGAAAAGGAAAAAAATAATAAAAATAATAAAAATATACACACAAGTGTTTTAAAATAAGATACAACAAATAATTCTACATTAATCAGACTATAAAGACACACTAGAAATGTATCACACACATAAATGGATACAATGTTATAATGTATCTTCCTAATTTATCTAACTATGTGTTCTTGTTACAACAGAACTCATAACTACATTTAAAATCTACAGAAATCATGTGTAATGAAGCTTTATGCAAAGTATAAGAACCACAAATTTATATTATGTAAAAAGAATTAAAGAAAACATATATCTTTACCAAGTAAAAACAAAAGCTGGATTTATTATATTAATATTAATGAGAAGGATCTACTATTTCTAGCTAGATAAAGGCAGAAATTATTTCACTTTTAAACTTTAGAATTAAAACAATGAAAAGATATGCACTTACTGAAGGCCGAGAATATGCATCCTTTGAAAACTGCTTTTCTAAAGCATGAAGCTTTTCTTGGAGGTATTTATTTTGCAAACGTAAGTCTTCTATAACAGAATCTCGAGGAAGAGCTTGATGAGTCCTATGAACAATAATCACAGACTCTTTATTATTCAAACTGCCAACTCTTTACTGTTTTATTACATTAGAATACAGAAAAATATATTTTTAACACTGTATTTTAAATTCTACAAAACTTCAAAACTGTACAAAAATTAAATTGGGATATGACTATTCTATAAAATGATCCTCTACAGAGGATTTCATGGCTAGCCTCCTTTAAAGTAAGAGTTAAAAAGCGTATTTTGATTTAAAGAAATGCATTAACATTTGTAAAGAACATACATCTATTTTGGGATTGTGTAAGATAACTGAATAAAAATACCTACTATTTTTAAAACATTACATAATAATTTCATAATATTCATGTGCTTTTCAAAAAGTTCAAGGATTTTAATAGGTTCTTAGTGGGGCCAGATAACCTGTTTTTTTCAGTTTACACTCATCTGCATGACATACAAGGCCCTCCACTATCTGGCACAATCCCATCTGTTCAGCACAGTTGTCCAGGAGTTTTCCCTTACTGAGGATAATACAACCACTCTTACCCACACAAGAAAGATCACTTCTCCCCCTATGTCTCTGCTAGGGTTCTGTTTTTTCGGAATGTCCTTTCTCCCTTTAATAGCTACATGTGATTCATAACATTCACAAATTCACATTTGAACTGAGAGAGAAGACAAGTTGAAGTTCTCTTTTATAAAGTCTTCTCAATTATTTCAGCCTACACAGAGTCATACTATTCATACTAGAAAAGAAGCTATTAAATATCTAGAAGTATTAGAAGGTTTCAAAAGTAAAATTTTTTGATCCTTCTGAAAACTGCAAAAAAGAATAAAAGACTTGGTTTTATTCTGAATATATGCTTAGACTAAGAAAAACAAGGAAGCTAGGTCCAGACAGTGGCTATAAACAGGTGTCAAAACGAAGAGAAAATTTTCAATCACTTTTTTCTTCACCATCAAGAAAAATTCTGAAGAATTTAAGAAACAGTCATTTAGAAGGGAAGGAAATGGAATGTAGGTAGCTCATGGAGACTTTGAAAAGTAAATATTGTACAGACTGGGATAAAGTTCTGGAATTTGAACTATCAGCACACAGGTGATGAATTTACTTCTTTCTTTCCTCTATTATTTCCTAGCCTCAATAAAACACAGCTTGAAACATGAAGATGAGCATCAGCAAGGCTTCAAGTTCTAGCTTGAGCAGGAGCAAGGGCACTTAAGAACACTTAATACTCTTAGGCACTGCAAAAATCCCTCCTTATTTTTCTCTCCTATGCACTCTCCTATCTCAACCCTCAGGCAATCCCAAGGCAGTGGTGGCAAAGGCTGCAAAGGAAATTCAAAGGAGCCAAAATTTTTAGGGAGATGAATCTTCCCCAATTGGTAGAGTTGTGATTAGTAAATGGGGAAGGCAAAGTAGGGACCCCACCACCACATGTCCCCTTTTTTGCTCTCTTGCTGCTGGCTTAGATGCAGACAAGAGCACAACAGCTGAAGTGCACAGTATAACCGGGCAACTAAAGCCTCAGAATGTGCCTTAAAGTACCAAAAAGGCTTCCCTGGACGCTCAGCATTAAAGAATCTGCCTGTGATGCAAGAGACACAAGTTCAATCCCTGGGTCAGAAAGATCCCCTAGAGGAAGAAATGGCAACCCATTCCAGTATTCTTGCCTAGGAAATCCCATGGAAAGAGGATCCTGTTGGGCTACAGTTCATGAGGTTGCAAAGAACTGGACACAACTTAGTGACAAAACAACAACAACCAAAAAGAGGAGCCTGAAAGAAACCAAATGTATCAGTGAGATGACAGAAGAAAAGAGCTCTAGAAAGGAATCTTATAAAGTAGTTAATAAAGTACTGAGCTCACCCCTGAGCATGCATGAATGCATCTGATCCTAATCCGAACATTAAAGAATCTGAGAGAAGACAGCCAACATGCCAGACTGTCAATAGGGAAGTGCTCAGGCAGAACAAAGCAAAAGAGCACTGTAAAAGTTTTGAAAATGGTACTGAAACCACAGCCCACGGAAAGCAGGTTAAAAAATGGGGCTGAGCCTATCTAGACCTGCTAAAACAAAAATACTGCCTTTTCCACAGAATTCAATCAAGATCCAGAGTCGCAGAATATAACATTCAGAAGCTCAATAATATAATCTGTATTATGTGATGTAAAAAGAACCAGAAACATCTCTACTCACATGCGAAAAGAATAACCAGAACTCAAGTTTAAGATAAAACACAATTATGTTCAGTTCAGTTACTCAGCCATGTCTGACTCTTTGAGATCCCATTGACTGCAGCATGTAAGGCTTCCCTGTCCATCACCAACTCCTAAAGCTTTCTCAAACTCATGTCCATCGAGTTGGTGACGTCATCCAACAATCTCATCCTCTGTTGTCCTCTTCTCCTCCCGCCTTCAATCTTTCTCAGCATCAGGGTCTTTTCTGATGAGTCAGTTCTTCGCATCAGGTGGCCAAAGAATTGGAGTTTCAGCTTCAACATCATTCCTTCCAATGAATATTCAGGACTGATTTCCTTTAGGATGGACTGGTTGGATCTCCTTGCAGTCCAAGGGACTCTCAAGAGTCTTCTCCAACACTACAGTTCAAAACCATCAATTCTTCAGCGCTCGGTTTTCTTATTGGTCCAACTCTCACATTCATACAAGACTACTGGAAAAAACAAAGCTTTGACTACACAGACCTTTGTGGGCAAAGTAATGTCTCAGATTTTTAATATGCTATCTAGGTTGGCCATAGCTTTTCTTCCAAGGAGTGAGCGTCTTTTCATTTCATGGCTGCAGTGACCATATGTAGTGATTTTAGAGCCCCCCAGAATAAAGCCTCTCCCTGTTTCCATTGTTTCCTCACCTATTTACCATGAAGTTATGGGACTGGATGCCATGATCTTAGTTTCCTGAATGTTGAGTTTAAAGTCAACTTTTTTCACTCTCTTTCACTTTCATCAAGAGGCTCTTTAGTTTTTCTTCACTTTCTGCCATAAGGGTGGTGTCATCTGCATATCTAAGGTTATTGATATTTATCCTGGCAATCTTGATTCCAGCTTGTGCTTCATTCAGCCTGGCATTTCACGATATACTCTGCATATAAGTTAAATAAGCAGAGTGACAATATCAACCTTGACGTATCCCTTTCCCTATTTGGAACCAGTCTGTTGTTCCATGTCCAGATCTAACTGCGGCTTCTTGATCTATAAACACATTTCTCAGGAGGCAGGAAAGCAGGTTTGGTATTCCCATCATTTTAAGAATTTTCCACAGTCTGTTGTGATCTATGCAGTCAAAGACTTTGGCATAGTTAATAAATCAGAAGTAGATGTTTATCTGGAATCTCTGGCTTTATCTATGATCCAACAGATGTTAGCAATTTGATCTCTGGTTCCTCTGCTTTTTCTGAATCCAGCTTGAACATGTGGAAGTTCATGGTTCATGTGCTGTTGAAGCCTCACTTGCAGAATTTTGAGCATTACTTTGCTAGCATGTGAGATGAGTGCAATTGTGCAGTAGTATGAACATCCTTTGGCATTGCCTTTCTTTGGGATTGGAATGAAAACTGACCTTTTCCAGTCCTGTGGCCACTGCTGAGTTTCTCAAATTTGCTGGTATACTGAGTGCAACACTTTAATAGCATCATATTTTACGATATGAAATAGCTCAACTTGAATTCCATCACCTCCACTAGCTTTGTTTGTAGTGATGCTTCCTAAGGCCCACTTGACTTTGCATTCCAGGATGTCTGGCTCTAGGTGAGTGATCACACCATCATGGTTACCTGGGTCATGAAGATCTTTTCTGTATAGTTCTTCTGTGTATTATTGACACCTCTTCTTAATATCTTCTGCTTCTGTTAGGTTCATACCATATCTGTCCTTTATTGTGCCCATCTTTGCATGAAATGTTCCCTTGGTATCTCTAATTTTCTTGAAGAGATCTCTAGTCTTTCCCATTCTGTTGTTTTCCTCTATTTCTTTGCACTGATCACTGAGGAAGGCTTTCTTATCCCTCTATGCTATTGTTTGGAGCTCTGCATTCAAATGGGTATATCTTTACTTTTCTCCTTTGCCTTTCGTTTCTCTTCTTTTCTCAGCTATTTGTAAGGCCTTCTCAGACAACCATTTTGCCTTTTTGCATTTTTCTTGGGGACAGTCTTGATCACTGCCTCCTGTACAATGTCATAAACCTCCGTCCATAGTTCTTCAGGCACTCTGTCTATCAGATCTATTCCCTTGAATCTATTTATCACTTCCACTGTATAATCATAAGGGATTTGATTTAGGTCATACCTGAATGGTCTAGTGGTTTTCCCTACTTTCTAAACTTTAAGTCTGAATTTGGAAATAAGGAGGTCATGATCTGAGCCACAGTCAGCTCCCAGTCTTGTTTTTGCTGACTGTATAGAGCTTCTTCATCTTTGGCTGCAAAGAATATAATCAATCTGATTTCAATACTGACCATCTAGTGATGTCCATGTGTAAAGTCTTCTCTAGTGTTGTTGGAAGAGTGTGTTTGCTATGACCAGTGTGTTCCCTTGGCCAAACTCTGTTAGCCTTTGTCCTTCTTCATTCTGTACTCCAAGGCCGAACTTGCCTGTCACTCCAGGTGTCTCTTGACTTCCTACTTTTGCATTCCAGTCCCCTACATTGAAAAGGACATCTTTTTTGGGTGTTAGTTCTAGAAGGTCTTGTAGGTATTCATAGCAAAGATCAACTTCAACTTCTTCAACATTACTGGTTAGGGCACACACTTGGATTACTGTGATATTGAATGGTTTGCCTTGGAAATGAACAGAGATCATTCTGTCGTTTTTGAGACTGCAGCCAAGTATTGCATTTTGGACTCTTTTGTTGACTATGATGGCTACTCCATCTCTTCTGAGGGATTCCTGCCCACAGTAATAGATAAAATGGTCATCTGAGTTAAATTCACCCATTCCAGTCCATTTTAGTTCACTGATTCCTAGAATGTCGATGTTGACCTTTTGTATCTCCTGCTTGACCACTTCTAATTTACTTTGATTCGTGGCCCTAACATTCCAGGTTCCTATGCAATATTGTTTCTTACAGCATCAGACTTTACTTCCATCACCAGTCACATCCACAACTGGGCGCTGTTTTCGCTTTGGCTCTGTCGCTTCATTCTTTCTGCTGTTACTTCTCTACTCTTCTCCAGTAGCATATGGGCACCTACCAACCTGGGCAGTTCCTCTTTCAGTGTCCTATCGTTTTGCCTTTTCATACTGTGCATAGGGTTCTCAAGGCAAGAATACTGAAGTGGTTTGCCACTGCCTTCTCCAGTGAAGCATGTTTTGTCAGAGCTCTCCACCTTGACCTGTCTGTCTTGAGTGGTGCTACATGGCATGGCTCATAGTTTCATTGAGTTAAACAAGTTTGTGGTCCACGTAATCAGTTTGATTAGTTTTCTGTGACTGTGGTTTTCATTCTGTCTTCCCTCTGAGGGATAAGGATAAGGGGCTTCTGGAAGCTTCCTGATGCCAAAGACTGACTGTGGGGGAAACTGGGTCTAGTTCTGATGTGTGGGGCCATGATTAGTAATTTCTGACTAAGAGTTACTGCTGTCTCTTCAAGTAGACTAGTAAATTCCTAAAGGAATTGTCTTGAACTTCTGTATGTTACCCAGTGCCACTTATGGTATATGTATGGTTTATTATATGCTTCTGCATTTTAATGTATTAGCTTACCTCATATATGATATGTCATTTTCTAAGTCAAGATTTCTCTTTTTTAATTCTTCTAACTCTTTTTCTGACTCCAACACTCGCACTGCCATAACCTGATCAACAGTCAGGCCAGTTGTTTTTAGTTTCCTTTGCAGGGTAAGTTTCTCTTTATCAGCTCTGTGGGATTTAATACAGAATCATGAAAATGTACCATTCACTGGCTTGTTCAATTTATTAAATTGTAGCTTCCTTATTATAAGATGTATGTTTGTACAAAAACGAGATCATTCTCTATTTGCTATGAGCTAAATTAACTAAATTCCACTTAGAAATTGTTAAAATATATTTAACACATATTTTTAAAAAAATAAAAAGTGAAATATAGATAATAAATGATAAAGCTGGAGAATTTCTCATTTTAGCAAGTACACAAAAACTATATAACTTTCAGGTAAATGAAAAAGTATACATAATTAATTAGTTTTACATTAAACTCACTTGGCAAAAAGATCCTTCACAGTAGTCAATTGCTTTGTTAGAATATAGACTTCCCCCTCTTTCTCTTTTAACTTGTTTCGAATTCCCTCTATTTTGGTTTGCCATTTTTTACCTTCTTCCCACCGAATTACTTCTTCTCTGGCACTCTGTAAGTAATAACAAATTATTTACAAGTTTAATTACATGGATTTTAGCCAATTTGAGTTCTTCTTTGGATTATTTCTATCAATAACTTTTTTTACTACAAAACAGTTTACTAGTTAACTTGTAAGAAAATTTCAAGCTATTTTTCACACTACAGAATCAATTTATGAGTGGGTTGGTTATTGATTGTTACTGCAAACACTGAATATACCCAAGTCCCTCTGTTTACTCTGAAATAATAATCCAGTCCACTGAAGGATTAAATAGGACACATCTGGGTCAAGAATGAAGGATAAAAACGCCCAGATTTCTTTCTCAAAGGTCTGTACAAACCAATCTATATAAACAATTACACTGGGAAAAGTGATAAATACAACTGAATATATATGGTATAAAGGGATTTTGGGTGTACTGTAATGTCAGAAAGAAGAGTAATTTCTGAGGAAGACGTACTGGTGTCTCTTCAAGTAGACTAGTAAATTCCTAAAGGACAGACACTTGCCTTGAATGCCTCTATGTTACCTAGTACCACTTATGGTATATGTATCAGGTCTACAGATCAACAAATTACCTAGTCTTCAACTACACATTTAACTATCACTACCTTAAACATATCAGTACATCTCTTCACATACCTTTTCTTTCATAGGTTTCATTTCTGCTTCATCCACTTTTCTTTCCAGTTGGCTTTCTAGCTTTTTAATTTTCTTTTGGAGTTCTTCAATTAAACTTTGTTTGTTATCTGTCAAAGGTTTGCCCTAAAAACCAAGATGTAGTTTTACATTAAACAAGCATGAAAGTATCAAACAAAATACACAATAAATATTCCAACTGTAGAAACTTTGAGACTACAGCTAACCATACTTTCTAAATGACACTGTTGATATTTAAGCATAACATGGTAACTACTTCCATATTTTAATAAGATATGCTACTTTAAAACTACTAATACAATAGAGGTCACTGAAGGAATTAGCGGCTACATTAATCACAGTGATTTGAAAGCTAGTTTCAGCAAATATTATAGAAAAAATGAAAAAGTGGAAATAAACTACTACCTGTCTATTATAAATCAAAACATTATTACAAATAAGACTACCTGTAATCCACTGGTTAATCTTTTAATTTGCCTCTTCAGTTCATTATTCTCTTGATCAACTCCATCTTTCTCTCTAAGCACTTTACCATAGGCTTTTTGTTTATTTTGAAGTTCACTGGTTAAGTCATTTAAATTATCAGTTAGTGAGTTTTCTCTGTTTTTACTTGTTTTAAGAGCTTCTTTAAGTTTTAAAATATTTTCACTTAAATCTTCAATTTGTGACTAACACAAGACAAAGAAAGGTGTAAATTATGAATCTTCAGCAAATATCAATGATAAAAGCAATAATAATAAAGTACACCACTAATACTTACTAATAAGAAAGTTTCAATCTAAATTCTTAAGTACACACATGCAAAAAAACCCACCACAAACTATATAAATTCTTCTATCCTCATTTCAAATGAACTAAGTCTACCTTCAGGGAAAAAACAAAACATAAAAAAACAGTCTAAAGCAATTCATCTTCAGCAAACACCTAGAACCAAAATTTCATCAAGTAAGCAAATGTTTCATTCTGGCTGATTTAATTTATTAGAAGAACAAGTAAATATCACTGTATAAAGCATTTTTAAAAAATCCTGTGAAGCCTAAGAACAGCAGAAAACAAAAATCTTTTAGTAGTTTGTATTCTATTTTGTAAAGACAAGACATAAAAGGGCAGCTCACAATACTAGACAGTATACATAAGCCACTAGAAAGGAGTTCCAAGCTGTCCTAGATAGCAACATAGATGGGATTATTTGTCCTTAATATATGTTTTGTTGAATAAATTATTACAGGCCCAAAGGGATTATCAATAGCCCTAATAGGAAATTAGCAGTAGTATAGCAGTTACACAAAATACAAACTCCCTTGGAAAAGTCAAAAATTGTTTCAGGAAAAATGACTGGAAGTTTTTGAGGAATTCAGAGCAGAAATTTCGACAAAGAGAAAGGGACTGATCATCACAGGGCTATACCTATTTACATATTTATGACTTACTGGATTTTTATTACCAAATATGCTAATAATCTCAATAGGTCCAATAGGAGATTTAAAAAATCTGAGTAAAATCCAGTCCTTACATGGTTTAATGGTGATAAAGGGTATACATGAAAACCAAAAGTAAATAAAAATTATATGTTTTTATATGTTTTAAAAAAACTATATATTTTATATGTTTTACAAAATAAAACATAAAATTTTTCATTTTATTCAAACTGTATGACACTCTATGTAAAGAAATTTAAAAATCACAATTAAATGTACACATTTTAGAAAAAAAAATTTTCATACAGTAACAAACCTAATAACTGGGTAAGAAAATAATACACTGTCAAAAATTAAGAAATAATTTAAAAAAGAAAAGGCATTAATGTTGGGCAGCCCTATAGATTAAATGTGGACCACATAATTTCCATAAACTATTTCAGGGGCTAAAAGAGGAAAGTCAATTAAGTCATATTATGAACTTAGCAAAAACTAATCTCACTTATCAATACAGAATTTAAAAAGCCTAAGAAAAATGTTTCTTAAATTTAATTCTATTGAGGACTGTCTTATAATGGACTACTCTATACTAACCTTCAAGACAATATTCAGTGAATATGGTAAAGATATTTAGTGTTCAAAATGTGTACATCTATGCACTAATTATTTATTAGAATAAATTTCTTATTCATTATCAAAATTATTATATATCTAAGTGAATTTTCTTCCAACAGGAATTAGTGGGAATTCTGTTATATGAATGCACACGTTCATGTTCACCTTTAGCTCTTTAGTATGTCGATCCACAATTTGTTGAACATTGAGATTTGCCTCTTTCTGAGAAGTCACGGAAATAATACGTTCTTCAGCTGCTGCTGTCATTTCTGCCCGAAGTTCCAAAAGTGCCCGACTAAGTGCCTAAAAATTCCAAAACATACATAATTTTTAAACAGTGACACTTTATATGAGAAACGTGTAATATAAAATACACATAAGATTCATTACTTTAAACTATTCTAATACCATGTGTTTAATCAGTGTTCATAGACAATCCAGCTGTTTCAAACTGATTTCCATTAGTAAGTGAACTCAGTTCTTCCCAAATTGAGTGTAAGAATCCAAAATCTTAATAATGATAATTGTGAAAATCTAGCATTAAATCAAACAATCTGCATTACCCAACCCAGGCATGTTCTGTTCTCAAAATTCTAAGCTGAAATATTTATTTAAATTACTCACTTAATACATGCTTCCATGTGAAATTAATTGAATTTAAGAAGACAAAGTTACAAGATTAGAAAAGACTTAAAATTTGCCAATAAATTTCATGAGCTAACACAGAAAAACAGTAGCACCTTCTAAAACAGTTAATTATATACAAAATCTGAGATAAGTAGAAAACAAACTAATCAACCTGTTAATCCACTGACCAACCCCTTTTCACAGCACTGTCTCTGAGATCTCCTTCTTTAATTTTCCTCCTCTTATCCTATCTCCCTCTTAATCCCCAGAATTGTTTAAAATTTTTCAATTATTTAAATTGTTTAAAATGGCCTCAGTAACAGAGCATCTTAACAGAAAAGGAGAGAAAATATTTTCAAGAAGATTTTTCTTTATTGAGATGGCTGGATGACATCACTGACTCGATGGACGTGAATCTGAGTGAACTCCTGGAGTTGGTGATGGACAGGGAGGCCTGGCGTGCTGCAATTCATGGGGTCGCAAACAGTCGGACACGACTGAGCGACTGAACTGAACTGAACCCACAAATCAGACTGATAACATAGAAAGATAAGTTAGACAATGCATAGATGTGTTAGTCGCTCAGTCGTGTCTGACTCTTTATGACCCTATGGACTGCAGCCCACCAGGCTCCTCTGTCCATGGTATTCTCCATGGAGTGAGTAGCCATTTCCTTCTTCAGGGATCATCCCAATCCATTGATCGAACCCAGGTCTCCCACATTGGAGACATATTCTTTACTGTCTAAGCCACTAGGAAAGCCCAAGTTGGACTATATTTGAACTTAAAAACACCACCAATTTATAGGGCTTTCTAAAAGAGTTATCTTGAAAGACCCAACCTTGTTAACAGCTTAAGATAATGCTTATACTTTTTATTACAACAGAGAGATGCATGCTATCATCTTTTACAAATCTTCACTAACAGCATTCTACCACATGTTTTAACTTTCTATTGTTACTTACTTTTTGTTGTTTCTCTTTCAAGGATAATTGGCTCTTTAGCCTTTCTACTAGATTTCTCATTGTAGTTGTTGGAGCTCTTGAATTTGCTTCTTTTTGAGTCTGAAGTTCAGACTTTAAACTTTGTGACTCCTTTTGTGATTGCACCAGAAGACACCTCAAATTCTCTACTTCTGCTTTAATTTTTTTCACTTCATCTGCATGATTTTCTTGGAGCCTAATATACAGGAAACGTATGTATTTAGTAGAGTGGTTGCAGCAATTCGGAGAAGGCAATGGCACCCCACTCCAGTACTCTTGCCTGGAAAATCCCATGGATGGAGGAGCCTGGTGGGCTGCAGTCCATGGGGTCGCTAAGAGTCGGACACAACTGAGCGACTTCACTTTCACTTTTCACTTTCATGCACTGGAGAAGGCAATGGCAACCCACTCCAGTGTTCTTGCCTGGAGAATCCCAGGGACGGCGGAGCCAGGTGGGCTGCCGTCTATGGGGTCGCACAGAGTTGGACACGACTAAAGTGACTTAGCAGTAGCAGTAGCAGTTGCTGCACTTAACAGTTTGATTGATACAAATTTTACAAAGAACAAATGTTTGGTCCTCAGTATCCTTAAAAATCTAAGTCTCGATCCAAATCCTGAAAGAGGAACAATTCTTTACTCTACTTAACTACTATTTAACTTAACGTAAAATAGACTTTCTTCCAGTTTCTGCCTACTATGTTTTTCCAACAACTGCATCAGTAATTTATGGCTCTAGATGGAATAATATAGAGAATGAACAAAATAACACTTTAAATATTATGGTTCCTGCAAGACGCAACTGCTTCCTTTATATAAGGGTTTCTCCACCATGGCCATGACTGAAGTGACTTAGCAGCAGCAGCAGCAACCATGGCACTATTGACATTTTTGCTGGATAATTCTTCATTGGGGGTGGGGGTTACTGTCTATGCATTTTAAAACATTTAGCAGTATTCCTTGCTTCTACCCACAAGATGCCAGTAGTACCTCCTAGTCATTCATCAAAAATGTCTACATCAAATGTCCCTGAGGGCAGAGGAGAGCAAAATCCTGCTTGAAGATCACTGCCCTATAGTGACATTTACAAAGACAAAATATAAACTTTCACAGAAACCATCCATGTGTACTCTTAATTTGTATATGGTTTTAAAGTCACCAGTACTGTGTCTATAACTCTGTAGCTGTATATGGAAATAGATATTATAGTAGAAACTGAAGACTTTTTACAACTGAAGTGACTAAATGCATGCATGCATGCACAAAGACTTAGTAAATTCAATTAATCCTACTGCTTATTCAATATTAGTCTTATAAATGGAATTACATCATTACATCCAGTTCACTGTATTTACATAGATACTATATTAATAAGGCCATCAATATCGAGATTCAAATTATTAAACTTTGTTCAGTGAGAGAAAGGTATGTTAAACTATCAACAGGTACAGTATTAAACAATCTGAGATTTGTTTCTTCTAGCAAATCTTAGGCACTTTAAATAATCATCAAACTGTAAAAATATAAGGTTTCACTAAAGAAATCACACAGAACTATAATTTCCTAAGACGCATTAAAATATGCATACCACTGTGCACATAGAGAATAAAAGTATTAACTTTAGGCTAAAATGACAGAAGTACAAAACAACAACTTCAAGTGTTTCAGGTGGCGAAATAGTAAATATACAAGGAGATATCAAACGTTGATTATTTTCAACATCCAAGAATCAGATTCAGAAATGAGAGAAATGTTATGCTCTAAAATATGACAGAAACTTAATATATCAAAAATAGCATCTCATGTACAAAGTTTAACAGAAAGAGGAAATACAGATTGAAAATGTACCACATGCTACTTTAATTCTCTTTTCTCTTAGAGAATAATTCATTTAAAGTGGCAGCTTCTTAATAAAGCAAAAATAGTGTTAGCTTTGTCAGAAGCATCTTGGATAAATGAATAAAGAATCAAAGGTTCTAATAAGGACCTCAGAGATGGAATAGAATTATAAGTCAAGTAGTTTACTTTCTCATTTTTTTTTTGAGATAAGAAACTGAGCATCAGAGATAGTTCTACAGTGATTACAAAATACCTAAATATAAGCCTATTTTATTTAATGATGGATTTATGGCTGTTCTGGGTCCTTGCTGCTGCATGCGGGCTTTCGGTGAGTGCCGGGGGCTACTCGCTAGCTGCTGTGTGTGGGCATCTCATTGAGGTGGTTTTTCTCATGGTGGAACATAGGCTCAAGAGCACGCAAGGTTCAGCAGTTGCAGCACTTGGGCTCAACAGTTGAGGCTTGCAGCCTCCAGCACACAGGCTCAGCAGGTGGGGAGCATGGGTGCTGCTGCCTTGCTGCATGGGCAGTATTCCCAGACCAGGAACTGAATCCTGGTCCCCTGCCTGGCAGCTGGACTCTTTACCACTGGATCACCAGGGAACTCCTGTACCTATTTTAGTTTCAAAATTTATACTCTGATAAATGATTGAACAATGTATATTAGAATTTCTAACATAGAGAATGCTTTGAGCCCTCCACTGTTGATGTGGTTAATAAAAAAGATTAATATTTCATTCAACAAATATTTGAGCCTTAAATGTATGCCACAAACTGTTGTTGCTGCTGCTGCTAAGTCGCTTCAGTTGTGTCCGACTCTGTCCGACTCTATGGAGAGCAGCCCACCAAGCTCCTCTGTCCACGGGATTCTCTAGGCAAGAATACTGGAGTGGGGCCACAAACTATTACAGGTATATAAATAAAAGTTTTGTATTTATGTTACTTTACAATTTTCAAACTACTTCCATATATAGCATCATTTGGCCTTCATATAACCACCTTGAAAGAGCCAGAGTAAGTACTGTCATTTTCCTTTACAGATAATAAAAAGGAAAATTTCAAAGGTTAAAGATGAGATTCTACACAAGAATCTTTTGAGTCAGACTGACTAGATTCAAATCATGGCTTTCTCATCTTCTCCTAGGCATGTTACTAACGCATTCTATAGCTTAGCTTCCTATCTGCAAAATGGAGTGACTATCCCATATCATCAGTAGTACTGAGGATAAAATGAGATAATATAGGCAATATTTTTAGACCAGTGCATGATATAACAAATGCTTACATTTATATTTATTATATCATTATTCCCATTTTCCTATATTTACAATATATTTCTAAGACTTACCGTAATTTCATATTTTCAAATTCTTTGATTTTTAATTCAGTGATTTCTTTTTGTCTCTCTAATTCTTGAGATACTTGTTTTAGTTTGATCACAAGTGAGGAGAGAGAGTCATCTTGTTCTGCTACTGTCTGTTCCATTTCAGCCAAACGAATAAAATGCTTGTTGGTAGGAACTGGAGTGGGAGACTGTTTTATTAAATCCTATGAAATATCATTATATTAGCCATGAGCAGGTACAATGCAATGCCATACTTATCTCATAATTTTAACTTGGTTCCTTAAATGAGCAAAACAATTTCAAATCTAAAATGTAATGAAGGCAATGAAGGCTTAGAGAAGACAGGAAATAGAGATCTTATTCTTTGTATTCCCAGCATCTGGCAAAGTACCTACATGTAGGGAAGGATGAATAAATAAATGTTGATTGAATTAATGAGTTAAAGTTTGAGGAAGGTAAGGTTTGCATGTTAGGAGAAGAAAGACAGGTCATTTTGCACATACAGAATACAATGGCCAAGAGGCAAGAATAAACTGAAATAAGAACATAGAAAGCAGTTAGATACAAGTAAATTAATAATGTACAGATTTGAAAAGACAGACAGAGGTCAGAGGAAGAAATATAAACATGATTTTCTAGGCAGCAGTAAGCTATAACAAATCTAGGTCTAGGGAAAAAAATGATCAGAGCTGTGTTTTCAGATTATTCTGGCAAAAAAAAAAAAAAAAGTAGGATGGCTTCCAATCCCCTCTCCCCAAAAACAGAGCTAAATTTTCAACTGTATGGTCTGAAAAATCAATAAAGAATAGAACAAAGTTCCTAGACTCTTACCCAAACTGTAATCTTACCCAAGCTGTTTCTTTGAATTTACTGAGTGAATTATCAGCCTGCAGTTCTAATTTACGATGAAGAATATGAAGTTCTTCTTCATGTTTCTTAACAATTTCTCTTTGTTCCTGTTTTATAACAAATGAAAACTATAGCTTACATTGTGACTCATATAAATTTACATTCTAAAAGTCTTAAATATTTTATCTTTAATATACTAAAATCCTTATGAGAGGGAAGGAACAACATGTGCATACATTTCCCTAGCACATGTTCAAACTGACAAGCCTAGCCTTAGAGTATAACTTATTCTTAATATTAGAATAATATGATTCATTATCTTTTAACTTGTTTCTAGCAATTTTTAAATTTTAGATTTTTTTTACCCCTTAAAGTTCTGGCAAATTTGATTTTCACTGATAGCAGTGTGATGGATTTCATTCTAACTTACTGCCTCAATCTTTACTTATTAACTTGAAATCAGTTTCACCATGAACGCCATTACTGGTTTACTCAGTCAATAACACAAACTGCCAGTTTTACTGACAGATCTGTAATCCAATCACGTGAAAGTAACAATACCTGAATAGAATCATTTGAAAACAAGAAATGAAACACCACTTAAGGGCAGAATAGTATTTGGCATTTGTCTAAAAAACACCATAATAAATAAGACAGCATAACATAATCAAATACCTCTCTGGCTTTTTCTAGCAGATGTTGATACTTCTTCAACACTTCTTCCTTTTGATTTAACCTTGCTTGCATATTTGCAATGGTCTGGTGAGCAAGTTTCAATGTGTGATGAGATTTTGGTTCCACCTCTTTTCTGCTGAACTCAGCTATAAGCTTTTCTTGTTCTGCAGTGGCAGGCAATCGAAGCCTCAGTTCATTTATCACTTTGTCTCTTGACAGAATATTCTCCTCTGCTAACCGTAAAGCAGATTCTTTTTCTCTTAGTTTCTGTAATGATAAATCATTAAAAAAAGATACTTTTTTTTCTTTTAAATGCTTCACCTGAATTTTAGTCAGACTGGTGGTGGTGGTTTAGTCACTAACTCGTGTCCAGTTTTTGCTACCCCATGGACTATAGCCTGCCGGGCTCCTCTGTCCATGAGATTCTCCAGGCAGGAATACTGGAGTGGGTTGCCATCTCCTTCTCCAGGGGACCTTCCCAATGCTGGAATCGAACCGGGGTCTCCTGCACTGCAGGTAGATTCTTTACCAACTGAGCTACAAGGGAAGCGCACTAATAGCCAAATGCTACTTTCAGTTCAGTTCAGTTACTCAGTCATGTCCGACTCTGCGACCCAATGGACTGCAGCACACCAGATCTCCCTGTCCAACTCTCAGAATTTACTCAAACTCATGTCCATTGAGTCGGTGATGCCATCCAACTATCTTATCCTCTGTCATCCCCTTCTCCTGCCTTCAATCTTTCCCAGCATCAAATGAGTCAGCTGTTTGCATCAGGTGGCCAAAGTGTTGGAGTTTCAGCTTCAACATCAGTTCTTCCAAAGAACACCAGGACTGATCTCCTTTAGGATGGACTGGATGGACTCCTTGCAGTCCAAGGGACTCTCAAGAGTCTTAATAAGGTTAAACTGTATTTCTATGTGACAGCAGTTATCTATATGCATATTTTATTTATAAGATTATTATATATGCTAGAAACTTCATTGTTAATGATGAAAATGAAATTTAGTTACAATACTTTATTTAGATCTTATAGTTTTAGAAATAGAAATGGGGGTGGTGATAGATCTATAAAGAAAATGTAATAAATCATTTCTTTTATTTTGATTCATTGACTCATTAGAGCATCAGAAGAGTAACCCATAGAAGTCAACAAAGTATAAAAGCTGGAATTTTAGTGGTCTGAGTCAATGGATCTCCATTATAAAATGTGCAGCTTCTCAAAACAAAACAGAAAATAGTATATATTCCTCAATAGAATTAAGCAAATACTCAAAAATCAAATAGCTCAGTGGCAATTCACATAAATGACAAATTTACAATATAGAAGACAATTTAAGTTTCTTTGGTTGATTTAAAAATGTACAATTTAAAAAATTATTTCAAATGTATTTATAGTAATATGATTTTCATTTTAGTTGACATCTAAATATATTCAGTTTATACTATTTTCTGTATAATTTAATAGAGATCTGAACATCTATTAACCAAATTTAAGACCTAGATTAAACTAAGAAACAATTCCTAGTTTACCTTCAAGCCCTTTAACCACCCACAAAAAGAAATAAACTAAAAATTGATCCACGAAAACCCTAAAGACTCCACCAGAAAATTACTAGAGCTCATCAATGAATATAGTAAAGTTGCAGGATATAAAATCAACACACAGAAATCCCTTGCATTCTTATACACTAATAATGAGAAAGTAGAAAAAGAAATTAAGGAAACAATTCCATTCACCATTGCAACAAAAAGAATAAAATACTTAGGAATATATCTACCTAAAGAAACTAAAGACCTATATATAGAAAACTATAAAACACTGATGGAAGAAATCAAAGAGGACACTAATAGATGGAGAAATATACCATGTTCATGGATCGGAAGAATCAATATAGTGAAAATGAGTATACTACCCAAAGCAATTTACAAATTCAATGCAATCCCTATCAAGCTACCAGCCATATTTTTCACAGAACTAGAACAAATAATTTCAAGATTTGTATGGAAATACAAAAAACCTCGAATTGCCAAAGCAATCTTGAGAAAGAAGAATGGAACTGGAGGAATCAACTTGCCTGACTTCAGGCTCTACTACAAAGCCACAGTCATCAAAACAGTATGGTACTGGCACAAAGACAGACATATAGATCAATGGAACAAAATAGAAAGCCCAGAGATAAATCCACACACACATATGGACACCTTATCTTTGACAAAGGAGGCAAGAATATACAATGGAGTAAAGACAATCTCTTTAACAAGTGGTGCTGGGAAAACTGGTCAACCACTTGTAAAAGAATGAAACTAGATCACTTTCTAACACCCCACACAAAAATAAACTCAAAATGGATTAAAGATCTAAATGTAAGACCAGAAACTATAAAACTCCTAGAGGAGAACATAGGCAAAACACTCTCAGACATAAATCACAGCAGGATCCTCTATGATCCACCTCCCAGAATTCTGGAAATAAAAGCAAAAATAAACAAATGGGATCTAATTAAAATTAAAAGCTTCTGCACAACAAAGGAAAATATAAGCAAGGTGAAAAGACAGCCTTCTGAATGGGAGAAAATAATAGCAAATGAAGCAACTGACAAACAACTAATCTCAAAAATATACAAGCAACTTATGCAGCTCAATTCCAGAAAAATAAACCACCCAATCAAAAAATGGGCCAAAGAACTAAATAGACATTTCTCCAAAGAAGACATATGGATGGCTAACAAATACATGAAAAGATGCTCAACATCACTCATTATTAGAGAAATGCAAATCAAAACTACAATGAGGTACCACTTCACACCAGTCAGAATGGCTGCGATCCAAATATCTGCAAGCAATAAATGCTGGAGAGGGTGTGGAGAAAAGGGAACCCTCCTACACTGTTGGTGGCAATGCAAACTAGTACAGCCACTATGGAAAACAGTGTGGAGATTCCTTAAAAAATTGCAAATAGAACTACCTTATGACCCAGCAATCCCACTGCTGGGCATACACACTGAGGAAACCAGAATTGAAAGAGACACATGTAGCCCAATGTTCATCGCAGCACTGTTTATAATAGCCAGGACATGGAAACAACCTAGATGTCCATCAGCAGATGAATGGATAAGAAAGCTGTGGTACATATACACAATGGAGTATTACTCAGCCGTTAAAAAGAATTCATTTGAATCAGTTCTGATGAGATGGATGAAACTGGAGCCGATTATACAGAGTGAAGTAAGCCAGAAAGAAAAACACCAATACAGTATACTAACACATATATACGGAATTTAGAAAGATGGCAATGACGACCCTGTATGCAAGACAGCAAAAAAGACACAGATGTGTATAACGGACTTTTGGACTCAGAGGGAGAGAGAGAGGGTGGGATGATTTGGGAGAATGGCATTCTAACATGTATACTATCATGTAAGAATTGAATCGCCAGTCTATGTCTGACGCAGGATATAGCATGCTTGGGGCTGGTGCATGGGGATGACCACAGAGATGTTATGGGGAGGGAGGTGGGAGGGGGGTTCATGTTTGGGAACGCATGTAAGAATTAGAGATTTTAAAATTAAAAAAATAAAAAACTAAAAAAAGAAAGAAAGAAAGAAAAATAAAAAAAAAAATAAAATAAATAAAAATAAATAAATAAATAAAAGTAAGCTAAAGAGATGTAAAAAAAAAAAAACTTTCCAGAGGCACCTATGTAAAAGCAATGCCAAAAAACCTTGTGAAGAGCAGATCTTCCATAACTAAAGAAAGAGGTTGAGAAGCAGACAGTAAACCAACTGTCAGTGTCAAAATCAGAAGAGATGTTAAAATAAAGTAAAATTAGAGGCTTCACAGAAAGAAAGAATGGTAGTAACAGTGGAGATAAATGGCCTCTCCAGGTGCCGACAGCATTTCTGTGGAGCCACAGTGTACCTCCTAACACTCAAAAAATTATTGTGATTATTATTAAAGGTATAAGAAGGACCTTAAAGTTTAACAAGATCTTCTGTGTGGTTGGTAGTCAATAAGTCTTAATAAGGTCACAGTCTATTTTGTATTTCTTTTGAAATGTTTCAGATTTTACTTTTCTTTATAAAGATATTTGCTTGATTTTTAGCTATGATACTTGAAATTGATGCTCATAAAAGTAAGGGACACGTGTTATAAACTTGGACATAACCAGAATTTCAAAAATAAGATGAGTGCTTTGAAGATGGGAAAAATAGTTCACTAAGGAATGTGAATGTGTCTTGTGAATTTTTAAAAATACCAGAAAATAAATCTCATTAAAAAAAAAATTGATCCAGAGTTTAGAACATATGCTTCAAAATAAAACATAAAAATAAACAAGGATGAAAACAATTCTTGATCATTGAAGGGAGGGAAACACATTGCTCATAAAGCTACAGTCAAATGCTCTTTTGGTTTCCTTTCATGGTAGCATCTGATAAGTGTGCCCAAAAGTGATAAGTAATGACTAAAAGAAGAGTGATTTCAAATTAGCCATACCTACTGTTCTTTATCGGCAAAACAAAGACTAAAGAAAAGTAGAGTAGAATAAGCAACAGATTCATCATTTTATGCTTCATCCTCATTTAAAAATATTACTTATAAAATTCCAGAAGTATACCCAATAATACACTTAACAAAATGCAAGGAGAAGAGGGCAACAGAGGATAAGATGGTTGGATGACATCACCAATGAAATGGACATGAACTTGAGCAAACTCTAGGAGATGGTGAGGGGCCAGGAAGCCTGGCATGCTACAGTCCATGGGGTCACAAAGAGTCAGACTTGGGGTCAGACTTGCCAACTGAACAACAACAATATGCAAATTCTTCTAATTACCTCTTCCAGTGATCTGCAAGTTGCTTGGGTTTCTAGGATTATTCTGATATTTTCCTTAATTTTTCTTAGAGCAATCTCAAGTTGATTTGGAATGGGCAAACTAGGGTCTGGCATTGATCCTGTAGCCTCTTCAAACTATTGAGAAATAGATTTTTTTTTAAAGAAGAGCAGTTGTAACATTGGAAATAACAATATTAATTTTTACAACTATATGACAAGACATGGTTAAATTCCACTTATAGTTGACACATAAAAAGATATCATCAATTAAAATTCCAACTCAGCCATAAAAAAGAAGAAAATTGGGTCATTTGTAGTCATGTGGATGACCCCTACAGTCTGTCATACAGTGAAGTAAGCCAGAAAGAGAAAAACAAATATCGTGTATTAACACATATACATGGAAGCTAGAAAAATGGTACTGATGAACCTATTTGCAGGTCAGGAATAGAGACACAGATGTAGAGAATGAACCTGTGGACACAGCAGGGGAAGGAGAGGGTGGAATGAATTGAAAGAGTATAAATACTACCGCATGTAAAATAGATAGATACTGGTAAACTACCGTATGGCACAGGGAGCTGACCTTAGTACTCTGTGACAACCTAGAGGGGTAGGATGTGGCGACTGGGAGGGAGGCTTAGGAGGGAGGGGATGTATGTATACAGATAGCTGACTCACACTGTTGTGTACCAGAGACTAATGCAACACTGTAAAGCAATTATCCTCCAATTAAAAAAAAAAAAAACAGAAAAATAAAAATAAAATTCCATCCAACTTTAGAAAATATTTCTATTGGTTAACATTATAGGTCCTGCTATAGAGTAGCAAACAGAATTAATCATTTATACCTTTTGTGCTTCACTTAGTATTTCATTTTGCTGACGGTCAAAAACATCTAGTTGACGTTCCAGCTCAACTTCTCTCTGATCCCAGGCCATTTGTCTTTCTTCATGAAACTAAAGAAGGATAGTTGGGTCATACACACACAGAGACACTCACCAGGCCTATGAGAAGAACTTTTACATACATTTTTCTTCTTTAATCCTCACAACAACCATTTGAGGTCACTGTTATTATTTTCATTTTAAGGAAAAAGGAAGAAAATTCAGAGATTAAGTAATTTTTGCCTAGGATCACAAGGACAGGCAGGTGTGGAGTCAGGATTTCAACCCATCCATGTACCCATCCATTTATCCATCCATCCATTCATCCAAAGCATGTTTAATGACACAGTCTATGTGGCAAGTACTATTTGAGACAATGAGAACACAGCAATAAACAAAACCAAGTCCCCTTCACCACAGGAGTTATATTCTACTGAGGGGGAGATAGTAAACAAGTAAGTATGTCATATGTCCGAGGGCGATGAGTGCTATGGAGTAAAATGAAACTAGGTAATCCGTATTTAAGGAATCTTGATGATAAAATTTACTGTTGTATGTTGGGTAACTAGTGAAGGTCTCACTGATAAGGTAACACATTAGAGGTAAGATCAGAAGGCAGTGAAAGCGTAAGTAATACTGGTATCTTAGGTAAGAACAATTTAAGCAGAAGGAACAACAAAATTTCTAAGGCAAGTAAGCATCTGCTTAGTGAACTGCATCCGTCTCCAAAGCTTCTGTTCTTTATTCTATACCAAGCTGCCTTATTCCTTCAGTGACAGCCAGTAGAAACTTGTAAAGGTGAATTCAAATAACCAATAGTGAAACAAAAATTAACTTAACAAATAAACTTGTTTATGAATTCTTCCTTTTAAGACAACTAATGCAACTAAATAAATGAATAATGTATTTTTAGAATAGTTTAAAAAATAAGAAACAATATTTTATAAGAATAATAATAGAAGCTATACTTGATTAGGAAAATAAGGCAGTCATCAATGCAATGTTGTTATATTAAAAATCTTAGCAATGAAACACCAAAATAAATATAAAATGAAACCTTATTCTGCTGCACAATTTCTTCCTCCAGACTACGGATTGTGTTCTCATATTCAGAAATTATATTATTCAAATATTTTATTTCTTCTTTATCTTTGACTAATTCTCGACTGAGTTTAAGCTCTTGAAGACGGAGTTCTTCTATTTTTGTGTGCCAACTGATTACCTAAATATTTATAAATTACATATACAAATGTTAATACTATATTAATAAATAATGAATTTCTCTACTGATTTTAATGATTTCAATTCAAATTAATGGACATTCTAAAATAAAAAGAAAAGTTTATTTAGAATTTCTATAGACTTTTTTAATATGTAGACTCTTAACATAAAACATTTTTAAAAAGATGCCGAAATGGATATCACTAACAATCACATTTATTTATTCATTTACTTTCATGTATTTGTTGGGTCCTTAGTGTTTGTGTGTAATTGCAACATTGGTTTTACTTTCATAAATAAAAATCCCAAATGTTTCTAGCCTAGAGAATAAAATTTAATTTCAAAATAATTATTTTTCATTAATTCCTTCCAAATAAGAGTAAAAACAAAATTACATTAAAAAATAAATGTAGGCCTACTACTTGTTTAATCACTATAATGTTTAAGAATAATTACAATTAGTATTTAATTAATATATACTTTCCTAGAGTGTTTAAAATTCTTTGATACTACAATCTAAGCATTTCTACTGAAACTATGGCTTAGAGGAGTCTCATTTTATTTATAAACAGATATTCCAATAGCTCAAACTCCTAATTTATAAAATCTAAATTAATAAATATATCTGGAATTTTGCTCATATATTAAGCATTTTCCACATAGGCACATATTATTAACTCAAAATTATTATGTAACTCTTCTGAAAATACTGAACTTAAAATCAGTGTTTTACCTTTTGGGCTCCCCTGGCATCCTTTAAAGTGCTTATTAAATCTTCCAGTCCCTTTAACTTTAATTCCATCTCCAGTGTTTTGTTCTTCAGACTTCTATGTTCTTGTTGAGAATTTTTCATTTCTTCCATTATCCTAAGTTTGTCATTTTGTAACTGAATCATTGTTTTAGAGAACTTTTCCTGTTGTGCCAAAGGTAAAGCTCCACTGAACTGTCGTCGTAGAGACTGAATTGTTTGGCGCAGATGTTTTGCTCTGTTTCTACCCTCCAAACGGGCATAAAAGAGAGCTTGTTCTTTTTCATCAAGTTTCTGCTCTAAGCGCAAATTATGGGCCTCCATCTTCTGCAGTTTAGATGTAACTGACTCTAACTTACCAAGAGCAGTAGCCTCACTAGCTTGAAGAGAGACTATGTGTTGGTGCAGCTTGGCAATTAGTGCCTTTTCATCAGACTGTGCCTAATATAAAAAATAAATATTTGTAGTAAGTTTCAAGTTTTACCAGTGAAACTTATTATGGACTTAAAAATCAGAATTTACTAATTTAAAACATATGCTACATGAGATCTACAAAAATCTAACCTTGCTTTAACATAAATTGCAAAAGTCTGCAGAAGAAAAAGAACTAGAATGAAACTTACTTAAAATCTAAATCTGGCACCTAACTACATACCAGTTGGAATATTACTAAATTTTTTTTAAAATTCCATATGTAAATAACAATACTGATAATAATACCAATGTAGACAACGGGTAGTTTTTTAATCCTAAAAAAACTATAATGTGAGAATATGTGGAAACCTATACATAAATACAAAAACCAATACCGTTATGAAAGACAGTTTCTCCCCATTGTCTGAACTGTGGTCAGCAGTTTGCACAATGCATCTGTAAGCATTTAAATGCTTTCCTGTGTTATCAATGGCATTTCAAATTAAAGTTTTTCTAATCAAGTTACAATCAATGAAAACAGGAGCCTCTATTTGATATATCCTGTTTAAGACTACAAAAACAATCCCAAATATCTAATGTAAATTTTGGAAAAGAAAAGCCTCTATGCATAAGAGTTAATACCGCACATACCTGGTAGTCTAACAGCTGTGTTCTGATGGACTCTGCTTCCCTCTCCCTGGACTGCTGCTGTGCATTCAAAATTTCAACTTGCCTTTTGGCAATATCAGAAATCTCTTTTAGTCTAGGAAGTAATAAGATACTTCAGACATGATTAGGTACATACTCTAAGTAAATACTAGATTTTCCAATTTCTAGACCCTTGTGGAAAAGCTGTTAGCTTGCAGCATCTCTTCTTTTTACGAAATACTAAAGTTTCCTGAAGTATTTCATGAAACATAATTCATGAGAGGTTAACAGGTTTTAACCACTCCATTCCCAACATTCTTCTCCCTTGAAAATTCATATACACAGTATCATATCAAATGCTCTGAGAAGTTCTAAAGTAAAAAAGGATCTCAATCTGTACATATACATTTTCTAAACATAAATGGCCAACAAACTCCTCTCACAAATTTTTTCATGAGACACTTGTTACCATGGTTTGGTATAGCTGGAATAAGGTATTAGTTAGGCTTACTTGACAAACTGTACAGTTAAGATTACAGAAATTTAAATTTTCAAGGTCAATCAATGAATGCTTTGATTGGCTTTATTTTAATTTATAAGTTAGCAGAAATGTAAAAAAGATTATACATTTATTACAATTACCAAAAATGGAGGGGAGCTTGATGATAATTATTAAATGTCCTATATGACTACTGTGATAAGATTAAATAGGTAAAGTAAAATGCATTTTACTTTGGACTGGAGTAATTTTAGTTCAGTGTAACTGATAAGTCTGTTTTCCTCATATTGATTAGAAATTCTCATTGCCAGTTATATGAGTCTTAATCAATTAAAATATAACAAAATGATTAATTATAACTTAGTTTACTAAAAAAGATGAGGTCCATGACATAAGAAGAATAAAGGAGTCCTTCATAGTGAAAGGGCTGGAAATGAGTGATATTACCAAAACGAGGTTCCAAAACAATGGCTATAACTTTATGGGTAAGCTGTAACTCTTTTTACTAATTATTTGAGCTTGATGAATCAACTCAAGGATCCTCATACTACTCTAAAGCAGTTAAGACATGATTACAAACAAATGAACACAAGCATCTACGTGGTGTATAGTACTTCCTCCTACATATATTTTGAATTCTAAGAGAATAAACTGTTTCTTTATGTAAAATGAAAACAACAGATGTTATTTGGATTATTAAGTGGATTGGGATAATTCAATAAATATTTAATACAAAGCACAGTACACAGTGTGTAGCTTCCCAGATGCTCGTCCACCTACCAGTGTAGGAGATGCAGGTTAGAGCCCTGGGTTGGGAAGATTCCCTGGAGAAGGAAATGGCAACTCACTCCAGTATTCTTGACTGGAGAATTCCATGGACAGAGGAGCCTGTAGGCTATAGCTTATGGGGTCACAAAGAGTCAGACATGACTTAGCGAATGGGCCCACACACAGTACACAGTAGACACCCAAGATATGCAAACTGAATCAAAATCTGAATTGTTCTTTCAGCAACCCTATTATAAGTAGATATACTATTACTCTCTTAGTAAGTTAAGCTTAAATAAATGCCACAACTCTTCCTTCCAAAAAAATACTAGTATGTGAAAAAAAATAGATCTCATAGGGTCCTGATGCCAAGTTCTGTGTTTTCTGTAATACTGGACTCTGATAAATGTTAAATCTTGAGAAGTTATTTCCTCTCCAATATTCTTATTTATGTCAGTAAAATATCAATCTTCTTAATATTACTTAGTGAAACTGAAGTTGTTTGGTCATGTCTGACTCTTTGCGACCCCATGGACTGTAGCCTACCAGGTTCCACCATCCATGGGATTTTCCAGGCAAGAATACTGGAGTTTGTTGCCATTTCCTTCTCCAGATCTTCCCGACCCAGGGATTGAACCCGGGTCTCCCGTATTGTAGGCAGACGCTTTATCATCTGAGCCACCAGGGAAGTCAATATTACTTAACAGAGTTCTATATAAAAAGAAACCAGCATCAACTGCCACTAAGGATATTACCCTTGATCACTGTAATGAGGTTTCATAACACAAAGTACAGTGAAGACAGCTAACCAAGTGACTAACATGGACACAGCTAACCAAATGACTAAAACCTGCACATGCACTTACTTTGATACTTCAACTTTTAGTTCCATTTCACTCTTCTCTAATTCTAGAATGTGTTGCCTGTCAGCATCACTTACTGTCTTGCTCACACTATCAGCTAACTCATCTCTTAACATCTGTTCCACTTTCTGTGCCTCCAAATTGATTCTGGTAAGCTGGGAAAATAACAAAAGACATTCAGAAACATTAGCTTCTGGTGAAGTTTTCCTTTTAATATACCTTTAAAGCATCCTGCAGTCCTCTTTATTTTAGTTCAGATACACTAATTTGGGTGTCAAGTATTAAGAATAGATTGAAGATGATAAGAAGAGAAAAAGCCAGGAACAAATTAGGAAAACTCTAGTTATATGTCAACCCACCAAGTCATTTATATTGGTCAACTCACAATCTAGTAAGATATGAATCTATGATACTCTTAATTTACTTAAAATGCTTGTTATATTTTACTTCAATTATATTATCTATAAATAAATACAGTTAATATTAATAAAATCTTAATATATTATTTAATAACTTGGTTAAAACAAAATAACATGAATGACCTGAGAAATTTACTAATTCTCAAGGAAGACTACTACTTCATCGTAAATTGTTGAATATTTGCAGACTATATTATTGCTAACCAATTTAATAATTTTGACCATATCAAAAAAGTCTAAAACTTTCTATTAGAATGAAGTCCCTGAGAGGAGAGATTACTGTCTTTCTTATTTTGTGCCATAACTCCAGTTCCCACACAGCATCTGGCATGTTACAGGCACTCGGGAATAATAAGTGTTAAATGAATGGATGACAATGGAAGGAAATTCCATCAAGCAAATAACATCGTTTTGCACATTAAATCTAAATTTTGTAATGCTGGTAAGAAATAAGAACTCAGTCACAGAAATACATGGTTTCTTTTTAAACATTTCAGATATAAAGCTACATTATTTATCCATTACATGAAACACAAGCACTGTATTAATATGCTACTTCAGAGTTACAAACAAACCTCTTCCAATAATACGACGGCTACCATGAATAATTATTTACTCTCTAACTGTATCATAAAAATTATAATATCAAACCTCAGCAAATTTGGTTTCCAATTCAAAATTGCGTTCTTCCATTTGCTGTAGTGAAGTCTTCACATGATCGTACATTTTTTGAGAATGTTCAGCCCGCTGCCTTTCATTCAATTCCTTCATCTCCAGCATAGTGATTTTTTTGGAAATAGAAACAATCTCACTGTTGGTTACAGATTTCTTTGCCTTATCCATGTTAGATTCATTTCCTAAATACAACAATATGTTGGTAAATCTCATGCTCTTCTTATCAAAATGTTATCCCCAACATTTTAGACATCATATAAGGAAGCAATATGGTTCTGTGGAAAACACATGAGCCTTTTGAATTATGACAGACCCGGGCACTAGTCGTAGCTCTGTTACATCTTGTCTGTATGCTGCCTACCCCATTTAATCTCTCTGGAACTTCCACGTTTCATCAATCAAATGATCATAAAAATTATTCTTCATAGGATGAGAGGCGTGCTTTACTTTACTGAGCCTGGCAGATAACTGCATTTTTTCCTTTTTGTTTTTAAATTGAAGGTATGTGGCAACAGGCCTGGGCCGAGTAAGTCTACTGGTGCTATTTTCCAGTACCATTTGCTCTCTTTGTGTTTCTGTGTCACAATGGTAATTCTCACAGCATCTCACCCTTTTCCATTACTAGTATATTGGCTATGTGATCCGTGATCAGTGATCTTTGATGCTACTACTATGACAAACAGAAGGTTCAGATGATGGCTAGCATTTTTTAGCACTAAAGTATTTTAGCATTAAGTGTGGAGGAGCTGGAAGGCTTTGAGCAAATACTGAAAATGTATTTGCTCCACTCTTAATGAAGGTTGGAAGCTGGAATGAGCGTAACAAAGGGTTATGAGCGTTCACTGAGTGCCTGAGGCTGGGAACGGATAACAAGGGTTATAAGCCCGGCCTTGAGGCGTTCAAAGGCTTCCTTCTGACCACCTGTTTCTGAGAGCAAGGACTGTTGTTTCCTGATAAGACTCCCTTTAGAGTTTCGCCAAAGCTATGCTATGGCTTGGGTGGTGGGTTGTGTGTTTTATGCTTAAATGCTTTGATGTTTATCTGAAATGGCTACGTGCAAGTCTGTCTTATGCTCTATTCCCTGAAAATTATAAAACTACACAATTGGATAATAAACTTTGTCAGTCCACTAGAGGCTGTCCCTGAGTGTCCTTTTCAGAGTGCGGTTCTCCGAGCCTTACAATTAAGGTACGCACATTATTTGTTTACATATAATACGACTGCACACCTAATACATTATAGTATAATGTAAACATAACTTTTATAGGCACTGGGAAACCAAAAAATTTCTGTGACTCATTTACTGCAATATTTGTTTTGTTGTGCTGGTCTAGACCTGAACTTGCAGTATGTCCAAGGTATGTCTGTATAGAAGTAACAACGTGAAAGACGTAGTGTGGGAGGTGTCACAAGTAGGAAGTCAAAAAAGGGCAAATAAATACATTTTGTTAACTGAGAAATACAAGGTATAAGAAGAAATACAGTGAAGTATGACTCTGTGAATGCAAGTGCAATGACTTTGAAGTCTTAAAGAGTCAAAAAGTAAAACCTGAAGCCATGTGATTTAACGATTTCACCAAATATCTTCTTTAACCCTGAATATTATTTGGCCTTTGTATATATCTAATGTTTTTGAACTGTGGTGTTGGAGAAGACTCTTCTAAAGGAGATCAGTCCTGGGTGTTCACTGGAAGGACTGATGCTAGAGCTGAAATTCCAATACTTTGGCCACCTCATACGAAGAGTTGACTCATTGGAAAAGACTGATGCTGGGAGGGATTGGGGGCAGGAGGAGAAGGGGATGACAGAGGATGAGATGGATGGATGGCATCACCAACTCCATGCACATGAGTTTGAGTGAACTTCAGAGCTGTTGATGGACAGGGAGGCCTGGCGTGCTGCGATACATGGGGTTGCAAAGAGTCAGACATGACTGAGCGACTGAACTGAACTGAATGGGCTTCCCAGTTGGCGCTAGTGGCAAAGACACTTTCTGCCAATGCAGAAGATGAAAGAGATGCGGGTTTGATCCCTGGGTTAGGAAGATCCCTTGGTGGAGGAAATGACAACCCACTCCAGTATTCTTGCCTGGAGAATCCCATTATTTTACAATCTTTAAATATTTATTTATTTGTTTGGCTGTACCAGGTCTCAGTTGCCACACACAGGTCTTCAATCTTTGTTGCAGAATGTGTGGTCTTTTAGTTGTGGCATAAGAACTCTTAGTTGTAGAATATGGGATCTAGTTCCCTGACCAGGGATCGAACCCGGACTCCCTGTGGTAGGAGTACAGAATCTTGATCACTGGACCATCCTCAAATTATTTATTTTATTTAATTTTATTAGTTATTACACCCTCATCTCATATATGCAGTTGTATAGCTTATTTTTTGACACAAAAGTTTGTGGTTAAATGAAAAGAAAAGAAAAAAACTACCCCAATTTAGAATGAAAAGGTATCATGTAGGAATGTCATTTTTTAAGAAGAGAAAATGAGTATTTCTGTTACGCATAACAGACGTGCTCCAGGAAAAAGACAAAATTTGGTAGAGTTTTATTTTTTAGAGTGTCAATTAATCATTATGTTCAGGGAAGTCAATTATTTTAAGGAACTGTGCAGTGATTCATTTTGTCTTTTACAATAATGCCCTTCTCCTATCTTTCTAGCTTTTCAAGCTTGAGTTCTATAACTGAGTTTGCTCAAAAGTACATAAATTGTTTTGAAACCAGGCAAGTTGTTTCAGTGTCTACGTTAGTTTTAAGAAGTACTTCATTTTGTCCTGTATGTTTCTTTAAAATAGTATATGATTTTAGAATAGTTGCTGCAGGCAGTGATCAAATAACTTATAGTAACATTACTGAAAAGCTAAATGTGTTAGGAAAACATTATGGAACCATTTAGGCAACTAAGCACCATGAAGGACAGAAAAAAAGTTGCAGTAAATATAAATATACAAAGAACATAATACCCCTTTCCATTTTCTTTTGTGCTAAACTCTGACAGTGAAAAGAGATACTCCTGTATTTGGAGTGTCCTAGGGAGAACAGCCAACTCCAATCAATTCCTGCATGAAAAGAAGTAATAAAGTGACACTTATAAACAAAGAGATAAGGAAAGGCAACAGGAAATAAAAGCTTTTAAAACTTCAGTGATATAAAGCCATGTATCAGAGAGATTAAAGCATTTGAAATTAAGGAATTTCTATAAGGAATTCAGCACTTATTAAAGAGACACAGGACAGGATGAACAAAGAGCTTACTGAAACTGTATATAATATTCTTTTCTCTATCTTAGTTAAAATTGCATCTTCTTTCATTTAAGAGTTAGACGAAAGTCAATTCACTTTTAAACTCTTGATGGTGATGGTGAAGTCGCTCAGTCGTGTCTGACTCTTTGTGACCCCGTGGACTGTAGCCTACCAGGCTCCTCGTCCATGGGATTCTCCAGGCAAGAATACTGGAGTGGGTTGCCATTTCCTTCTCCAGGGGATCTTCCCAACCCAGGGATCGAATCCAGGTCTCCTGCATTGGAGGCAGACGCTTTAACCTCTGAGCACGAATTAAAAATCACATTTCTAAAAGTAGCTTATTTTAGACTTCCCAATGTCAAGCCTCTAAACTATGTCTGTTAACAATTTAACAGTAACAGAAACCTTGAAAAACATTAGAGCTCCAAGGTATAGAAAACAAAAGAAACACCTTACCCAAAGGAGCAAATTTATTTGGAAAGCATAAAGCATAATGCTAGTAAGACAAAATAACTTACATCTCATGAACTAGGAAAACCATTTGAAAAATTAATATGGAAAATCTTAGCAGGAGCCACATAGAAGTTAATATCCTTTGAGACAATAATATCTCTGTTAGACACACATGAAAATGTTGACAGCAGCAATAAATAAGCAATAGCAAAACTTAGAAAAGCGGGTGATTTAATCCCTCAAACACAGTACTTTATAGCATGAATATTTATAAGTATATAATGAATATTTTGTATCTACTAAATAAACATAGCATACAATGTTTATTATAATTTTAAGTATATAAAATATATAAACATGTATAAGGTAATACAAAATTGATATAGTAGTGAAACTATGAGCAATATGCTCAAGGTCATCCTTTAATTTAAAAATATCAAATGATATATTGCTAATATAACTTCACACACAGTGAAAAAGCCCATTATACTATCATTAAAATATAGATATTTCAAAATTATCATCTGCATTAATTCTTAAAGGGCTCAATATACCTAATGTTAACTCACAAATTTTAGCACATATGATTTCCTTAGAAAAAAATCCAATTTAATAACTAAAAACCAAATCTTGGTAGAGATTAGTACAACATGGTATTCATCAACTGCCTGTTAAATTAAACAGTTAGGCAGAGAGTTCATTTTTTATCAAACAACTTCCTTTTTATCTATCTGATATAGAAAGAGAAGTTTAAATGAAAAAAATATTCACTATTAGATCTTAATTATTTTATATTATCAGAGTCATAATACTTACCTAATTTAGTTTCTTGTTCCCAGGCTTGTTCAATAGTGTGAAGCTTTTCTTTGGTAATCTCCAGTTCTTTACTGATAGACTCCATTTGTTCTTTCAGGGATACATTTTCACACTAAATAAAATAGCAACATCACTGAGAAAGGACCTTGTAATTCAGACTAATACCACAGAAGTGACATTGTCTTAACTTCACATAACAATCTCTTAAACCTCACCATCTATTTTTTTAACAAAAGTTTCCTTGTATGTAATACAAATATAGACATACACATGTATATATGTTATATAAACAAACACACATATAAAATATTATTTTAAAATAATCATCAAAATCTTATATATCCAGTATATGAAATGATATGCTTGTATGTCTTGTATATCCTAAACTTCTGAGTACTACCTTATGCCATGTTCACTTTTGGCCAACATGGATACTCAACAGTTTCATAACCTTCCCTTAAGGAAGGGAAGGGCATTGTCAGAGTCCTGTTTAGAATGACCATTCTGGTGGCAGCAAGTAGGATGTAACATGGAAGTATGCACATGGAACAACAGACAGGTTCCATATTGGGAAAGGAGTATGTCAAGGCTGTATATTGTCACCCTGCTTATTTAACTTATATGCAGAGCACGTCATGATAAATGACTGGATGAAGCACAAGGTGGAATCAAGATTGCCGGGAGAAATGTCAATAACCTCAGACATGCAGATGACACCACCCTTATGGCAGAAAGCAAAGAGGAACTAAAGAGCCTCTTGATGAAAGTGAAAGAGGAGAGTGAAAAACTTGGCTTAAAACTCAACATTGAGAAAACTAAGATCATGGCATCTGGTCCCATCACTTCATGGCAAATAGATGGGGAAACAATGGAAATGTGAGAGACTTTATTTTTGGGGGCTCCAAAATCACTGTAGATGGTGATTGCAGCCATGAAATTAAAAGATGCTTGCTCCTTGGAAGAAAAGTTATGTCCAACATAGACAGCATATTAAAAAGCAGAGACATTACTTTGCCAACAAAAGTCTGTACCAACCTAGACAGCATATTAAAAAGCAGAGACATTACTTTGTCAACAAGTCTGTCTAGTCAAAGCCTTGGTTTCTCCAGTAGTCATCTATGGATGTGAGAGCTGGACTATAAAGAAAGCTGAGCACTGAAGAATTGATGCTTTTGAACCGTGGTGTTGGAGGATACTCTTGAGAGTCCCTTGGACTGCAAGGAGATCCAACCAGTCCATCCTAAAGGAAATCGGTCCTGAATATTCATTGGAAGGACTGATGCTGAAGCTGAAACTCCAATACTTTGGTCATCTGATACGAAGAACTGACTCATTGGAAAATACCTTGATGCTGGGAATGACTCAAGGTGGGAGGAGAAGGGGATGACAGAGGATGAGATGGTTGGATGGCATCACCAACTCAATGGACATGAGTTTGAGTAAGGTCCGGGAGTTCGTGATACAGGGAAGTCTGACATACTGCAGTCCATGGGGTTGCAAAGAGTTGGAGACGACTGAGTGAACTGAACTGAACTGAATCGTTACCACAATAATAATGGTAAAGAATAAAACTAAGACATTGCCAGTAGAGAGGTACATATGTTCAGAATTATAACTGAGATACAGGAAGTAAAGAAGAGAAAGGGATATACTACAAATAGAAAAAATTTTAAGGTTTGAGTAGAAATAAAAAATGTTATCTGGGAAAATAAACTTTAAAAGTTAAAAATTATTCCTTTGATATGTTATCTGCAGATTTCGTATCTATAACTTTTTAATGTTAGAGAAGAGAGGACAACAGACATAAAAGATGGGGAAAGGTGAGATTATTATCACACCTAAATATGCAGAATTTTCTACAAAATTAACATAATCATCTCTCTTTAACAAAAATAATAATAAAAAGTAAACTGATCATGATTATTTGTAGTTAATACTAATAAATAATGACTCAGATAATTGTGTCATTATAAAAGACTGAAAGCAAGAGAAAAAATAAAAGATTGAGGGCAGGAGAAGAAGAGGACAACAAAGGTCAAGATCACCCATCACTGACTCAAGGGACATGAGTTTGAGCAATCTCTGGGAGTTGGTGAAGGGCAGGAAAGGCTGGCATGCTGCAGTCCATGGGGTCGCAAAGAGTTCGACATGACTGAACAACTGAACAACAAAAACAGATAATTGTGTAGGAGCCACTGAAAGCCATTCAGAATATTTTCTTGAATATGTCCCCCTAAGCAAGTGAGAGCTTTCAACCCAGAAGATTTAGATTTCATTCTACTTCAATGAGAGTATCATAAAAGAAAATTAACCAAAAGACATAGTTTCTTATTTTTGATGAAAAAGAGAAACAAAAACAGGCGCTTATTTTGCTTAATGTACAACATATGAAGATCAAGTGGCTAGAAGAGAATTATAAAGGGTCTTGGATCCTATTCATGAAAGTGTTAGTCACTCAGTCCTGTCCAACTCTATTCGACCTCATGGACTGTAGCCCACCAGGCTCCTCTATCCGTGGAATTCTCCAAGAATCCTGGGAGTGGGTAGCCATTCCCTTCTCTAGGAGATCTTCTCAACCCAGGGATCAAACCCGGATCTCTTGCAATGCAGGCAGACTTTTTACCACCTGAACCACCAGGGTTATTTCATAGACTCCTTGAATTAAACCAAGATATTCCAGGCCACTTTGCTCTTTCCAGACAGTAAGAAAGGCTACGGATCTGCAGAGGTCATCCATGGTCCAGGAAGAGCGATTTATGTCTCATCTACTCTCTGCTACATTCATCCCCTGAAACTATGGGCCATGAGGGAATCAGAGATCAGGGTAAGAGAAAGTGGTGGATGCTTAATAACACTTTCTCTTTTGATTACATTATCCTATATGTTCCACGTTCTTTTTTCAAGTGCCCGGTTTAAGGGGTCTCATTCAGCTAAATTATGCAAATAAGCTAAGGAAGATGACCTGGAAGAAGCTGTCCAGAAATCATTCTGTACCTAGAGATATCACCCCCCCACACACAAAAAGAGGCTAATATCACAAGGTTTAAGGATCACATCAACTTACCTCTAGGTGTTCCAAGTTATTTGTTCTTTGAACAAGCATATTATCTTTTTGCAAGATGTCTCTGTACTTAGCAGTCAGTTCATTGTATTGTCTATTGGCCAATTCTAGTTCCGACAGAGAGACACTATTATCTACAACTTTTTGTAGTGCTGCAATCTTGAAAATGGCCATTTCCTATGTAAATAAAGATACATTGAATTGAAGTGTTGTATTTTTTTCTGGTAAAGTACTAGCCCCTTTTGAGATAATATAGCTGAAAGCAAAACAGATTTCAGAATCATTAAAAAAATTAGAGGTATCCTGTATAAAAACATATTGCAATAATTATTACTTTCATATAAGAAATGATATTTGGACATTGAAAATCTTTGAGTTATAATCTTAAATTATAACTTCTGTCATAATTAAATGAAATTCAGTTAATCTGAGAAAAGTGTATATATAGCAGCAAGAAAGCGTATCACTTAGAATATATCTTTGGATGGCTTTTTAAAATTTTATAAGATTTAAAAAAACTTGTCTTTTGAAAACTGAAAGGCAAAATTTGCATCCCTGCAGGTAATATTTACAGTTTAGCTATTTCTGCTTTTCTCCTTTTTAAAAAAAATTTTGGCTGTGCTGGGTCTTTGTTGCTGCACAGGACTTTTCTTTAGTGTGTCAAGCAGGCACTACTCTCTAGTTGTGCGCTTCTCACTATGGCGGCTTCTCTCGTTGAAGAGCACGGGCGCCAAGACATGCGGGCTTCAGTAGCTGTGGCTCCCAGGCTCCAGATCACAGGCTCCATAGCTGTGGCACACAGGTTTAGCTGCTCCACAGTATGTGCGATCTTCCCAGATCAGGGATCAAAACCATGTCTCCTGCACTGTCAGGCAGATTCTCTACCACTGAGCTACCAGGGAAGTCGCTATTTCTGATTATTTATAATTAAACAAACTCACTATAAAAGTAAAGAAATTCTTTTGTTCACAGAAAAGAAACATATAGGGAAAAAAAAACTTTGAATCATAGCTATCTAGAATAAATAATATCAAAGTCTAAATTACTTGCTTTATCTTCAACTCTTTAGTTATAGAGCTATAAAAGTCGCTACTTAAAGACACTGTATTAACACCAAAAAAAAATGTCTGAACAGAAAACCAAATTTATGACATGAGAAAGATAAAGAATTTATGAGTTTCCTGGTGGTCCAATGTTAGGACTTAGCACTTTCACTGTGGTGGCCTGGGTTCAATTCCTGGTCAGGGAACTAAGATCTGGCAAGTCAATTGGCAGAGCCAAAAAGTAAAAAAAAAAAAAAAATTATTTATGGTTATACTTCATTTTGAATTAGAATAATGAGGGGAAAATATTTGTAATAGTTCTTCAGATTTCATTTTGAAAACTTCTCTACAGAATATAAGTATCCCCTATTCTACCTTCAGTTCAGTTCAGTTCAGTCGCTCAGTCGTGTCCGACTCTTTGCAACCCCATGAATCGCAGCACGCCAGGCCTCCCTGTCCATCACCAACTCTCAGAGTTCACTCAGACTCGCGTCCATCGAGTCAGTGATGCCATCCAGCGATCTCATCTTCGGTCGTCCCCTTCTCCTCCTGCCCCCAATCCCTCCCAGCATCCAAGTCTTTTCTAATGAGTCAACTCTTCACATGAGGTGGCCAAAGTACTGGAGTTTCAGCTTTACCATCATTCCTTCCAAAGGAATCCCAGAGTTCTGTTTCACTTTTGCTGTGTGGTGAGGAAGATCATGTTTCCCATCTTTAAAAATAAATCCCCCCCTTTTCTTTTTGGCTTTCAAAGTGTTGCCAAAACAAACAAAAATTTAGGCTGAAGAGGAAGAAAATTCCAGTACTTTCTTCCGTCTATCTTAAATACTAGCCATAGTTGTAATACTCCAAGAAAAACATTCTACAAACTATAACACAAAAATAAGAACATTTCATATTGTAGATAGGTTTATTTGCATGACAATTTCACTCATTATTATGTTTAAAAGGAGATGGCAAGGAACTCAAATAACATTTTAATTTTACTTTGAATTCTTTGGTTTACATTGTTGTTTAGTCACTAAGTCGTGTCCAAGTCTTTTGCTACTCCATGGACTAGAGCCCACCAGGCTCCTCTGTCCATGAGATTTCCCGTTAAGAATATTGGGGTGGGATGCCATTTCTTTCTCCAGGGGCTCTTCCCGACCCAGGGCTTGAACCCATGTTTTTTGCACTACAGGTGGATTCTTTACTACTGAGCAACCAGGGAAGATGTACATGCTCCTATATAAATCCCGACATGTCAAATGAATATATGCATACTTAAATAAGCTATAAGATCAGATGTAAAGCAAGATGTGGAATAATACATATGGCATGCCACTTTTTGTGTCTTTGCTAACACTTGCAAAAGGAAACAGAAAGATTTTTCGTTACCTAAAGGGAGAAGGCAATGGTAACCCGCTCCAGTACTCTTGGCTGGAAAAATCCCATGGACGGAGGAGCCTGGTAGGCTGCAGTCCATGGAGTCACTAGGAGTCGGACACGACTGAGCGATTTTACTTTCACTTTTCACTTTCATGCACTGCAGAAGGAAATGGCACCCCAATCCCGTGTTCTTGCCTGGAGCATCCCAGAGACAGGGGAGCCTGGTAGGCTGCTGTCTACGGGGTCGCATAGAGTCAGACACGACTGAAGTGACTTAGCAGCAGCAGCTAAGAGGGTGAAGGGCTTCCCAGGTGGCTCAGTGGTAGAGAACCCACGTGCCAATGCAGGAAACACAGGTTCAATCCCTGGGTTGGGAAGATTTCCTTGGAGTAGAAAATGGTAACTCATTCCAGTATTCTTGCCTGGGAAATCCCATGCAAGATTTCAGAGGAGCCTGGCAGGCTACAAGTCCATGGGGTCACAAAAGAGTTGGAGACGACTTAGCCACTAAACAACAACAAAAGAGGCGAACGGGTGGAATATAATGAAGCAAAAGGTACAAGGACAGAAGTAAGATTTCTCTGACGACACCTTTTGTGTAAATACTTTATATATTCAAATTTAATTTTTTAAAAGTTATCCCTGAAGTTGAAAACAAATGTAAAATAAATGAGCCTAACCACAGCAAATGTATATCATAACCCACAAAGGAGAATTACTTCACATCACTATAGAATATGCTATTTTGATGACACATCCTTAGTGAGAGATATTATAAAGACAATAAGAACTGTAAAGAAACTTTAAACTACGTCTGACAGCAGGAACCATATTTCGAGATAACCAAAGAGGTTCGGCTTACGACGAAAAGCTGTTTATTTTATAAAAGAATATCTGCTAATAAATGAAAAGTACATAATAAACTAGAAAAATCATGATTTTTGCAACTCCTGATGAAATAATTGGGTCAGGCAACAATTACCAATGAATGTTAAAACCATTAGAGGACTGATAAAGAACTGATTATTTGCATGGTATCAAAACATTACCAAAGAGTTAACTAAACCACTTAAAAACAGAGATATATGGCTGTCTCCCCCTTAACACAGTTATCAGTCATGAAAATGGGACTACCAGACATTCCACCTCTTGAATGATACCATATAAAGTGTTACTTACAAAGTACAAAGTAGTCTTGCCAAAAATGTTTCCTTGAATATAACCACAGCTACAAAGATAACTTTTAGTAAATATAATGGTTAGAGGAACAAATAAAATTATGACAGAATATAATTAAACAGTCAATATTTTTCAGAGAGGGGGAGAAGAAAAGGGGGAGAGTCTGTATTAAAAAGATTTAGGGTATGAAACGTCCAAGGACAATGCAGAGTCCTTGACTGGATCCAGGGACAGCTAAGAAAATGCGGATGTGGTCTGGACATTCGACAATATATAAAGTACTGTTGTCAATTTTGTTAAGGATGATAAGGTTACTGTGGTCATGTAAACAGAAAAAGACTTTTTTCAAAGAGATGCATACTAAAATACTAAGGGGAGAAATGTCTGCAATTAAAATACTCTTACAAAAAACAGATGGAGCGATTATGGTCAAATGTTAATAACTGTTTCCTATTAATCCAGGTGATAGTTACTGATCATACTATGGCAACCCACTCCAGTGTTCTTAGCTGGAGAATCCCAGGGACAGGGGAGCCTGGTGGGCTGCCGTCTATGGGGTCACACAGAGTTGGACATGACTGAAGCAACTTAGCAGCAGCAGCATCCTTCTTGTCTGAAAACTTTCAAAGTTGGAAAAACTCAGACATACCTTAAAACGTTGCAAACGTCCAATTTTTTCACCAACTTCAGCCTCCATTGACATCAATTCATTCTTCTGTTTCCCATTTTCTTTTCTAAGCTGTCTCTCCATTTCTACCAAAGTTGTATATTGCCTGATGAGTGACTTTTCATTCACCTGTAAGACTGTGATCTTTCTACTATTTTCTGCAAGTGTTTTTTTCATTTCATCTGAATCCATCTGAAGAGCACTCAGCAAATTCTGCACAAAGTCACATTTATATTACTTGTTGAATCTAGCTATCTTAGTCTGAATAATATTGCATATTGACTTTAAAAGTGCTTTACTTACATTATATTCTTTCACTTTTATAGCATCTTGTTGGATTTGATCCTCAAGTCTTTTCTTTTCCTCTTTCATTGTTTCAGATTCTGTTTTCCAGTTCTCCTTTTCACTTAAAAGGATTAAAAAAAAAAGCAATACAGTAAATCTATAGGAAGAGATAACTTTAGATAATGGAAATTTAGTTACCATAAAACAAGAGAAATTATAACTAATCGACATATGATAACACAAGTTAAAATCCCACTTGAAAGAGTTAATCCTGGAAGTTATTATTATTATTTAATAAATTGAAAGTAAATAAATTATTTTATTAAATTATTTAAACTACAAATTACTACTCTATAACTATTACAATATAATGATAATGGATCTTGTAAACATTTTATTAAAAACAGAAGATAATTAAGAAAATAATCAATATTTCAAACTTACTTTGGAAATCAAGTCTCGGTATTCTGACCCTATTCTTAAATTTGAGTGTTAAATAATTGTGAAATATTTAGAATCCATACAAAGTGAGCAATCATTAGACTTAAAGAAGGTGTATAAGATATTGTTGCCTATCCAGACCTCCAATCTGGTTGGCATAAACCACTTAAGGTGTCAGCACTGAATGGTTCAAACCTGGACATATGACTTGGACAGCTCATTTACTATTCTGGCTAATGAGATCTAAGTCTGCTGGAGTCCTCTAGAAAAAATTTTATAAATCAAAACAAAGAATTGTGTGAAAACACCCCTCTTCTTCAATGGACATGGTTCCATCTTCCTTGAACTCCTAACTCCTGCACCATCATAGGAGATAACATGACATACACTAGAAGATTCCCAAACATGACCAACCCTATAATTAGCTTTTGGCTTTCTTGTTGGATTAAAGCATAATCATTCTTAGTGTTTAAACAACCTTTGATCAGATATTCTAATTATTACTAAAGCTATTAGTTCATTAGTACAGATGAGACGGCAGAGATAAGAAGAAACAGGCTAGTTCTCTACGAAAACACATGAATAATGATGCTGGTGATGAAAAAGAATTACTGACTGCTGACACGAACTTTTCATATGTGCCATAATATTCACAAAATACTCAGATCTGGGCATTTTCACATAATTATTTCACATAATTAAGTTATTAATAATTCTATGAAAAAGTATTACTATCACAGAATTTTTATCACAAGGAACTAAAACACAAAGCAAAGGTGAAGAGGCAGGAGGAAAAAGGAAAAGAAAATATCTAAATATTTTTTGTTACTTAACTTTAATAAGAATATGCTATATTTATATTTATAAAGTTTTGCTAACACCTATACCTTAGGTATTCTTTATATAATAAGCTTTGTTGATGACGAATTACTGCAAATTTTCTGTTATAGTCTTCAAGAGAATCTTCTAAATTCTTTAACTTATTTTCTTTATATTCTAGTTCCTAAAAATTGGTTTAGAAATGAGAATGAAAAAAGCATCAGGATATATTTCAAATCTGAAAGCATAAATTCATATTTTGACAAGATTATAGAAAAATATATAAAAGATAATCCACAACAAATCCGTAAGCAGCCCAGATCATTCCTATGATTATTTTGAACATCTTATGGCATATGGAATGAGATAATATATGTAAAAGAGAAGTGCTATGAAACAGGTAAGATTATTTGTATCATCATATATTTGTAATAGTTACAGTAACCATACAAATGATCAGATGCAGTGGTTACAAACTTGCCTCTAGCTACTCAGCCCCACATACCCTTTAGTGAACATATGCATTCATACCCTCACTCAAACTGTCCTCTCCAATTATTAAATTTTGAAGATGAAGAAACTTGAGACTCAGAAAGATAAGTAACTTATTTAACATTAACAAACTCATTAGTACTAGGCCTGGTAACCATTTTCTGAGATGTACACCAAGCTTGGTGCCAGATGCCTTACATATTTGCAGATCTAACACCTGCAGTCAGGTCTGGCTAACTCCAGAGACCTTGCTACTTCCAGCATGCTATGCTACCTTAGGACTGGGAGTTCAAGTATTGTTTTGCCACTTTGAACAGGTTTTCAGATTTTCAATCTGTGTTTGATAATCTACGACAATGCTTTCTATGTGTTTTTTTTTATGTGTGTGTTTTTACACAAAGATGAAAAAATAATGAATCATCACAAGTAACATGACAAGGCCATACTGTTATTGACAACACTACTTATTGACAGTGTTCCTGAAGTAAAGAAGAATAAAGTCAGGAAGAATGTTAAAATCAGAAATTTAAGAATAATGACACAACATGAATTATGAAGTAATGATCCAATAAACAGTTCAATTCTAATACTCAAGGATTACTACTGCTGCTGCTACTGCTAAGTCGTTTCAGTCGTGTCCAACTCTGTGCGACCCCATAGACGGCAGCCCACCAGGCTCCCCCGTCCCTGGGATTTTCCAGGCAAGAACACTGGAGTGGGTTGCCATTTCTTTCTCCAACGCGTGAAAGTGAAAAGTGAAAGGTAAGTCGCTCAGTCGTGTCTGCCTCTTAGCGACCCCATGGACTGCAGCCTACCAGGCTCCTCCATCCATGGGATTTTCCAAGGCAAGAGTACTGGAGTAGGGTGCCATTGCCTTCTCCGACTCAAGGATTAAGTAATGTAATTTACAAATACAAGCATTTGATAAGCATAACTCAAGTATATTCACAAGTGGATTACTTAGGAAAGGGAAACAGCAGTGCTTACAATGAAAAACTTATTTTCATTGATTCTCAACACATTTTTGTAATTATATTTGCAAAGTAAGAGATTTTATGGTTATTAACACACACTTCAAATGGAAAAATGAAAAGCGACTCTCATTAGGCCATTCTATGACTATAACATAGACAGCAAAGCTGACAAACCAATACAGGGCAAGCAGTATCCTCTCTGATCTGCTAACGGAGTAACTAACCTTACAGGGCAAAGGGAAGAAAGAAATAAAAGACAATTTTAAGACAATTTTTCTTAAAAGTTTTTCTTGTAGTTAACACACAAAAAAGGAACAATACTAATCATTACACAAAAAGCTGTGTCAGATTTTATTCATCTGAATTGCTTTTCCAAGCAGGAATAGATAAAAGAGCTCACTTTACTTATACGTTACTACCTTATAGTAGCTGCATGTTATTCTATCTGTCAATCATATATTTCATATGAATGGCATGCCTGCTTTTCATTCAGATGAATAGAACGAACTGCTTTTATTCATAACATTCCATCTAACATCAACATTCAATAAAAATACATCTCACTGTTAATAGTCTAAGAACTCAAAGAAACGGCGGATGATGTTATTTTGCTATTCACATATAAAGTTTTCAGTACCTGTAAGATATGTATTAAATATTCATTCTGAGAATTAATAATATTGGCACTAGATGGTGCTATCCCATCAGGTAAGTCTATTCCTTTAAACACAACATTTGATCCTTCTGTTTGTCGTAAAAGACTGGTTTCTTTTTCAAGATGATCTATCTGGAAACAAACAATTCAGAAATGAGAGTCTCATCTCTTATACAAAAAGAAAGACAAATTAAAAAGCAGTAACTTACATTTCCTAAAGAGTAACTTTAACAAGTAGATATATGAATGCTCTGCCAGGTATTAATTAAATTATAATGTAATTTCTGCTTAGAGATGCCTAAGAATACATTTAAAATCTCTGTATCCTTTTATATTTTCCTAGTAGCTCAAACGGTAAAGAATCTGCCTGCAATGCAGGAGACCGGGGTTCGATCCCTGAGTCAGGGAAGATCCCCTGCAGAAGGAAATGGAAACCCATTCCAGTACTCTTGCCTGGAAAATCCCATGAACAGAAAGAGCCTGGCAGGCTACAGTCCATAGGGTCGCAAAGAGTCAGACACGACTAAGCAACTAACACACAAACATTTTTACATTATAAGGTACTCATTTTTCCACTAATTCTATTTTAAAAATCCAAACAGAAGCTTTTCTAATATAGAAAGAATTAATCCAAGAGGCATTTTCTCATAAAATAGTCATTAAAAAAATAAATGTTTCACATTAAACCTTTGTTCATAAGTTTAGCATTTTCTTATATTTAAAAAAAATTCTCACCTTTAAATGTGCTTTTGTCAACTGCTGAGAATAATTTATAGCCTCTTTCCGAGATTCTCTGAGCTCCTGTCTTAATTCTTCATTTCTTCCAGTAAGTTGATCAACTTGGGCTTTTAAATGCAGATTAGCATCAAATATTCCTTCTGCATTCTTTGATTCTATAGCCTAATATATTTAAATTATATTGAAGAAATGTAAAGAAAAACACTAAAATCACAGTATAATAATCTATGTTTAAATAACACTTACATTTAAGCATTATACTACTCCCATGTGTAATAATGTATACCAACTCTATCTCTTACAAATTTATAAAATACCAGTTAACCTACATCAGTATTACCAAGCATACTGATCACCTCATTCTAACAATTAACAAATATTAAACTAACTCAGGTAGACTGGTAGACCAGAAAAACAACTAAACAGGAACAAGATGACTAGGGTTCAAATATAAACCAATCTCTTGCTAGCTGGACAACTGACTTAAAATTCCTTAAATATTAGCTTCTTTATCTCTAAAGAAGGGGAAGTAATGTTAGCTCTGTCTGCTTCACAAAGCTTTTATACAGTCAAAATGAGATAATTTATATGTAAATACTTTGAAACCATGAAGCATCTTAAAGTAAAATACAAGTAATGGAATGAAATAGCTACTACATTCAATCAGATAAAATTTTCACTGCTTCCTTTCCATACAGTTGAAGCATACAAGATAACAAAAGCAAAATATGATAAAAGTCTTATCCAAGAGTTCTGAATAAAAAAAAAAATAATGTCAAATATTGAAGTCACCAACCTACTTCGAATACTATGTCTCAGATCAAACTCTGCTCTACAAGGGGAACTCTATTTAGTGACCAAATAAACAGCCCAGTAAAATTCAAACTTTTTCTATTTTAATTGACAGCCTTTAGCATTCCTGATACCACTGCCTCCATAGACTTCATCTGCTTCTCTTCTGGGTCATTATTTTTCTTTTTTTCTGATTGATATGCCCCATTCAATGACATAACAGTATCTTGTCTAAGAGATCATCAGAATAGCACTTTAGATCAGATAATTGTTATGCACTTAAGTTTACTTTCTATTACTACAGGATATTTTTCAGGGTCCCTAATCACTAATTTAATCTCATTTTCCGAAAGGCCTTATAGACAACATGATGCTATTTATCAACAAAATAACTAACTAGACTACTCTGTCATCTGTCAGAGTACCTCCTTCTGCCTATTTCTTCCTGCTATCCCTTTTGAATTCGTATAAATTATTAACTTCATGTAGACTGTTCTGATCTCCTTAGGGTAAAGGCTTAGTCTTAGAAATCTACTGCCTTGAGTTAAATCCCAGATCACACTCTCTATGAGATTACATATGATTTTACTCATCTTGCTGCCTTTGTCTCAGCATGACCCTTAACAAAAAGTGGAGATGACAGACAAAGTATCAGTGAACTTGAAGATAAATCAATAGCAATTATCCAACTTGGAGAAAAAAGATAAAATTTTATGAAAAAATAATGAACAGAGCCTCAAGGATTTGTGGGACAATGTCAAAAAGTCTAACATGTATCACTGGAGTCCTAGAGACAATGGGACAGAAAAAATAAATAAAGAAATTAATGGCAGAAAATTTCTCAATTGTGGTGAATAACAAAAGTGAACAAGCTCAGGAAACCCCAAACAAGGCGCACACACACACACACACACACACACACACACACACACACACACACCCCTTTGGCACATTACAGTCACAATGTGAATACAAAATAAAAAGAGAAAGTTTTGAACTAGTTTGAGAACTATACATTTCATACAGTGGAATGACTCAAATGACAGTAATGTTTCATTAGAAGCTGTGGAGACCAATGAAAGTGGAACAACATTTTTAAAGAGATGAAACAACAAAATAAAACTATTAATATAAAAATAACTTACATTAACTAGTCTTTCAAGACTGGGAATAATTAGAGATGTTTCCCCTCCTTTAATATCAGGATCTTTCTGCATTTCCCTAATAGCTTGCAATATTTCTTTCATACCTTCTTCAAGTTGTTTATTTTCTTCAACTAATTCTTTTACTAAAAATGACATATTTATTGAATGAATGAGATTTATAACTTATAATTTATACTAGATATAAATTTACAATTATACTATGCTATAAAGATGACAAGTATTTCACATATAGCAAAAATAACCCATTTATAAAATGTGAATACAAATAAATGTACAAAAAATTCAAGTATAAATCCAATGGGTAAATAGTTAAATAAAACTGGACACCTATTTAAATAATACACATATACATATATAGCTCATGGATGAAATAAATAAATCATAAGCATACTTTGCTTTCACTTTATATTAAAACTTCTACATTTATTTCTAACTTCACTTTCATTAGAGGACAAAAGAGAAAAAATAGACTCATTTATCATTACAATAAATTCAGATTAATAAGATTTTCTAAAAAAGAAATCAAGCAAGGCAAACCAAATAAATGAGAGATTGACATTGATACATTATAGACATTGTTAAGGCTAAAACAGACTAGGGAACAGAATGTATTAGTCCTTTACACCCATAATTTTCAGTACAGGTAAAGAAAGTAAAGAAAAATAAGAGAGAACAGTGACTTACATTTATTTTGAAATTTCGCTATTACTGTTCTACTTCTTTCTAAATCTCTTTCCTTTTCAATTAGTTCTCTTGTAAGAAATTCATTCTAAACAAAACAAAGAGAAAATTGTTTTTTTAAAAAAATATTACAATAGTTTACACTTTTGAAGTTTAAAGAAAAGTTTGATCAACCTAGGTTTAAAATACCTAAAACAAGCTACAGAGACAGCAACAGTCATAAAAATAAAATTTAAAAGGTGAAACAGGTAATGATCACCCCTCCCACCTTCTCCCTCCCTGCAACACTATGGCAAAAGGGAAACAGATAATGAAAGTTTTTGCCTTTAGCACCACAATCATCTCTTTTAATGATCTGCCTTTACACTACCTGTTCTGCCTGGCTTCTATGACGTTCAAGCTCTAGTTCTGCATTTCTATTCTGTGCTTCTTTGATCAATAAATCCCGTGCTATGACTTCATTCTAAAGAAACAAGTTATAAATTAGGCAAGTTAATGAGTTCACCTCAAACGTACTGCATTTTTAGATTTTTAAAAGAATGTGTATAAATTAGTGTTAATGTGCAAACAGAAAAATTATTGTAACTGCTACTTATAGAATTTTGTTAGAAAGCCATAAAAATGAATTTTTAAAAAAATCCCAGGAATGTTATTTGGAGGATAGCTCACCTGAGATCTAAGAAATACTAGTTCTGTCCGTAGCTGTTCTATAAGATTTTCAAGCGGATCTATCTGAGGTAATTTTGATTGCGCAGTAATTGGCACAGGGTCCGGAACATTAACTTCAAGTTTACCTTTCCAGATCTCTGTCTGTAAGGGTATTTCACTTTTTCCTATATTTTCTTTCAAATTGGTATCAGCAAAGTTGACTGGGGTATGAACCTGTTCATCTTCTGATGTTGCTACCTGTGATTTATCCATGCCAGCACTATTATCATGAATTTGTTGACAAAATATTGCTGATTTTTGCCTAAGTGATAACTTCTGCATTAAATCTGAAGCTGTTGATAAGGCTCGTAAAGATGAATCACTTTTTTGTGTGAAATTAGTCTTTTCAAGTGCCTGATGGCTTCTTGTCATTTTCTTCATAGACTCATCAGAAAGAGAGCATAAATATTCGTTTATTTCTTCATGACTCTCTCTACTAAAGGTACTGATTAATGATTCTAGATTTCTTAAAGATTGTAGACAGGGTGCTTTAAAAATCTCCCTTATTGTAATAGTTTCTGGAGGTGAAATATCATCTTTCACTTGTACAGATGAAGAATGTGTAGTTAAAGAGACAAAAGGATTCACTTCACTTTCTACACGCTGGTGAATTTCAGATAACATTCTCGATAATGATCCCATGGTCATATTCTCTTCTGGCTCATTCTGACATGACTGTGGAATATTGAATGATGGTCTCCTGTGTGGCAGCTCTACTTTATCTGAACTCCTAATCTGTATTCAGAGTAAACAACGTTTCATTAATCTTGGGATCTATCTGAGACTTCTTAATAAGTATAAAAAGAAGCAATTTCCAAAATGAGATAACAGGGAAAGAAATGAAAGCCTGATAATAATATTCATTCTCTTCATCATAGTAATACTTTACTATTTACCTTTGACTGTCCTTCACTCATATTTTTGAGGCTCATGAAATCAGATTTTCTTTCTCCCATTCTATTCCCTTGAGAAAAGTGTTCAGTTAGGTTCAGGTCCTCAGCAATTAATCCTACAAATAAATTAACAAATGAGAAACAAAAATAACTCTTTTATTATTCCAATATTTTAGTGCCTTTTTTTTTTTTTTTTTTGGCTATGCCTCACAGCACATGGGATCTTAGTTTCCAGACCAGGGATCAAACCTGCACCGCTTGCAGTGGAAACACAGACTCTTAACCACTGGTAAGCCCCCAATAGTTTAATTCTTAAAAACTAAATCACGTTCTAACTCAAACAAAAGGTAAAATAATTATTTCCAAGATCCTGGATCCACATGTAGCCTCTTCTATAACTGCCTGCTTTATGCCACTTTTAATAAGATATTAATGAGAAACAATACAAATTCTATCTTCTCTATCATTCTTTTTGACATATTAATAAGTGCCAAAATAGTTAACAGATATATACTTAAAGAATCATGAATGATTACTAAATTGCTTAATATATATTAATAAATTACAAAGTTTTGCCCTTCAAGAAATGTTTGATGTACTATTGAGAGCATAATGCTAAAAAAAAAAATCTACATTATTCATAGATACTTGTGAGCTTGGGCCAAGTTAGAAAAAAAATTCTGTCTCTATGGTCTTCTTACAAAAAAGCAATAGCTATTAAAAAACTAATCCAACTGTTCTCTTTATATCATGTAAGATAAATCAAAACAAAAAAAGATGTTAGTTTTTATTCAATAAAACATTACTTTCATTTAGCAAAGAATAATGTACAAATAAAGCTTTCAGTGCATAGCTTTTGAGGAAGGAAAAAATATTAACATAATATATTAACAAATTACTAATCACAACATATTGTGATTGACTAGAAATTAGTAAGATTATACTATAAAGTTTTCTAAAGTCCATGATTCTGAAGTTTGTATTTTGTTCACTTATTATTCTTTTCAACTGTTTCAGATTTAGGACTGAACTCAATGACACGCATACACTGTCATCAGGCCATTATTTTCATTTATTAAACTTGTAGCAAAACCACAGGAATATAAAAATAATATTTCCAACTTACAGAAAATTCTATAGCCACACAATTCATTTTCCAATAATTCTTTACAGGTTTGGAGTAACAGAGTATACCTGAAGTGACAGTTCTTTTTCCTTTTTCTTGAGCCATTTGACGAATTTTTTTCTTCAGATCAAGTCGTTCTTCCTCTAGACTTTCAATCTACAAGGTATAAACTATTAGTATTTCTCTTTGCTTCAACCAGGAAAATAACCAGTTGACTACTGCACTTGCCTCTTTCAAAAGAATCTGGTTTTCAGCTCTGTATTGCTGCTGTTTTAAACTTTTGCTATTTCTAAATTCAGTTAAATCGATCATTGTCGTTGGTTCAAGGCCTAAAATAAAAGGCAATATGATTAAAATCATATTAATATTCAAATGAGCTATAAAAACACTGCATATAACAACTGGTTATCATCAAGCAACTGGTTATAATCTATTTAGCCAGCATCACTGAAGAACGGGGTCCTTTTTGTGTAAGAATTCTTCAGGTATTTGAACTGTATAAGCTACAATTTTATCACAATTTTTAATGGAAATCCTGACAAAAACATATTATGATCTGTCTTCTCCATGTTGGACTATCATAGTGGTACTATCATGTATTAAGAACAGAAGCTTTGAAATAAAACAGTTGGGTTCAATTCCCACTTTTAATTATTAACTAGTTGTAGGGATAATATTGTATGTATGTATGTATGTATATATGTATTTCTTCTTGGCTTACTGTCAGGGGTATAATAAAATTAACCCAAATAAAGTATTTATAGCAGTGCTTAGCACAGAGTAGTCATTATTAATATCAATTATATTATCAAGACTAGACTGACATTCTCAGCGTGCCTCTTTCCTATTTTCCTATTACTAAGATGCCACCATGCTCTGAAAACCAGATATCAAGATTGTCTCAATAATTATGAAGCAAGACTTGGGGCCTTTAAAATACAGAAAGTCTGATGTTTGTGACTACTATCTATATAGTTCAGTCATCTTTACAAACATCCAGATTGAAGTTGGCCATAATCTGATAGGTCAAACTGATTAGACTAAGTCTACTTTGAGGTCCTGGCATGACTCTGGGTCCTACTTAGAATCTTTTACAAATAAATAGTATGTATAAAATATTAACTTTTTTTTCCTCTGGAGAATAGTTTTTACAGATGATCACTTTGACCCTAGAAGAGCATTAATTGGTATCTACCAAGTATAATTAAGGAGAAAGCAATGGCACCCTACTCTAGTATTCTTGCCTGGAAAATCCCATGGATGGAGAAGCCTGGTAGGCTGCAGACCATGGGGTCACTAAGAGTCAGTCATGACTGAGCAACTTCACTTTCATGCACTGGAGAAGGGAATGGCAACCCACTCCAGTGTTCTTGCCTGGAGGATCCCAGGGATGGCGGAGCCTGGTGGGCTGCCATCTATGGGGTCGCACAGAGTCAGACACGACTAAAGCGACTTAGTAGCAAGTATAATTAAATCATTATTTACAACATTATTTTCATTTTCAAGTAGAAATTTACTGTCATAACATTCAAACTAGTGAACTATTCACTAGTGAACTATTTACTGATATCAACATACAAACTTTCAAGCTACATTTACTACTTCTTATAATCAGTAATAACCTTAAATACTCAACCTAATAAAACAATCTAAACTATAAAATTCAAGTATTTATCAAATAAAGTCTTAAAAAGGATTAAATAGTATTTCTAAATGTTTCCAACATTCATCTGAAGTTAGAGCACTTTGCAAACTAACAAACTACTTTTGTTGAAAATAAAGGTAACTTGTAATATATGGTATTAAGTTAGTAGACTTTCATTTTTTAAACGAGCAATTATTATTGAGGAGATCTTGGACTGAATATACCAACGCTCCAGATCTGGCCAACTATTTCGCCATCAAATAGTTAATCCATCAAATCCATAATCCCACTTCAATTGGAACAGTTCCACTTTTACTAATTTTAAATATTTTTATAGGAAAAATTATTTGGGGAAAAAAGAGTATCCAATTATTAAAAATAAAAATAAACAACAAAAAATGACTTGCCAATTAGGGTTGAGCAAATTCCCTATCTTAAAAGATGCCTTACCCATGCGCTCTCTAAGTGCCTCATTTTCATCAAGAAAATCATTGATCTTCAACTCAAGCTTATTGATTTCCTTTGTCAATACTTCAATCTCTCGATCTCTTATTTTAATTTGGTTTTTACAATTCTTTATTTCAATAACAGCATCTTCTAAACCATAAACTCCCTGAAAAATACCCAATGTGATTTAAATAAAACGTTGTTTATTTGAATAAATTCTCAAGTTCATAAATTTGTTTTCTTAAGTTGAGGGGAAGTGCACAAATAACTAAGATTTATATCTTTAAACTGTGTTTTTTTAATGCTACTTTTAAAAAACAAATCCAGGAGTAATAACAACAGGAAATGGAACAATTGACCTTTCCCAGTACAGCATCCTAATGGTAAAGCAACTCAGAATATTACATATTAAACACTTAACAACATATGGAAAAAGAACAGTAAGGGAGAATCAGCAACACCATTAGAATAAGTAGGTTATCGGTTGTGTGATATAGCAGTAACCAGACTTAAAAATATAAAAAGTACAAAGTAAAGCTGTGTTGGCACAGAATGTAGCAAACCCACCCCAATTACAACTTTTATACAATCAGTGGTGTCACATGGTGGTACAATGGCATAGATTACAAAGAATCGAATCCAGGTGCCTCAGCAAAGCTGATTATCTGGGCAAAAGCCTTTAGCCAAATGGTTTGAAAACAATTTTCCTGCCAAAAAGTTAATGCTACACAGAAGTTTGAAAACTTCAGTGTAACTCAGTTAGCATAACCTTTATCATAAGATACTTCTGGAATGTTTTTAAATGCACACAGCAAATGGCACAGAACAGTCTCACTTGAAGTGGCTCCGTGATTGACAAGATAAAAATACATACGGATTCATAATCTTTTAATCGCTTCAAAGTCTCAACCAGCTCTTTATCCTTTTCCCTAGCATCAGCCTCAGCCAGTTCAGCTGTTCTCTCAGCCTCTTTAGTTCTCTCTTCTAAAATTTGAACCTTAGACTGAATTTTCATATAATGAGTCCGCTGTGAAAGTGTTGAAGCTCCTACAGGGTAAAAATTAAAATCATCAATGAACTGAAGTGATTACTTACTCCTATAAATGACTGATTCCAATATGGGAAGCAGGAAGAGTGGTATGTCATTTTAAAAAGACCATTTAATATTACAAATTTATATTTATAAAATAAACTACCACACAATTGCACTCATCTCACACGCTAGTAAAGTAATGCTCAAAATTCTCCAAGCCAGGCTTCAGCAGTATGTGAACCGTGAACTTCCAGATGTTCAAGCTGTATTTAGAAAAGGCAGAGGAACCAGAGATCAAATTGCCAACATCTAACGGATTATCGAAAAAGCAAGAAAGTTCCGTAAAACATCTATTTCTGCTTTATTGACTATGCCAAAGCCTTTGACTGTGTGGATCACAATAAACTGTGGAAAACTCTGAAAGAGATGGGAATACCAGACCACTTGACCTGCCTCTTGAGAAACCTGTATGCAGGTCAGGAAGCAACAGTTAGAACTGGACACGGAACAACAGATTGGTTCCAAATAGGAAAAGGAGTATGTCAAGGCTGTATATTGTCATCCTGCTTATTTAACTTCTATGCAGAGTACATCATGAGAAACACTGGGCTGGAAGAGGCACAAGCTGAAATCAAGATTGCAGGGAGAAATATCAATCACCTCAGATATGCAGATGACACCACCCTTATGGCAGAAAGTGAAGAGGAACTAAAAAGCCTCTTGATGAAAGTGAAAGAGGAGAGTGAAAAAGTCGGCTTCAAGCTCAACATTCAGAAAACAAAGATCATGGCATCTGGTCCCATCACTTCATGGGAAATAGATGGGGAAACAGTGGAAACAGTGGCTGACTATTGTTCTGGCCTCCAAAATCACTGCAGATGGTGACTGCAGCCATGAAATTAAAAGATGCTTACTCTTTGGAAGGAAAGTTATGGCCAACCTAGACAGCATATTAAAAACCAGAGACATTACTTTGCCAACAAAGGTCCCCGTCTAGTCAAGGCTATGATTTTTCCAGTGGTCATGTATGGACGTGAGAGTTGGACTACAAGGAAAGCTGAGTACCGAAGAACTGATGCTTTTGAACTGTGGTGTTGGAGAAGACTCTGAGAGTCCCTTAGACTGCAAGGAGTTCCAACCAGTCCATCCTAAAGGAGATCAATCCTGGGTGTTCATTGGTAGGACTGATGTTGAAGCTGAAACTCCAATACTTTGGCCACCTGATGTGAAGAGCTGACTCATCTGAAAAGACCGCGAGGCTGGGAAAGATTGAGCACAGGAGAAGGGGATTACAGAGGATGAGACGGTTGGATGGCATCACCGACTCAATGGACGTTGGTTTAGGTGGACTCCGGCAGTTGCTGATGGACAGGGAGGCCTGTCATGGTGCAGTTCATGGGATCGCAAAGAGTCAGACACAACTGAGTGACTGAACTGAACTGAATTCAGTTTTATTAATAAAACTAAAAAGGATTCTAAGAAAATCTTCTTAGCTGAAAGGGTATGGATTATAAAAGATTGGAAAGCACTGCTTTACAAGGAATGATCATTGTGGCCCATTGTGTCCACTGTAATAGAATTATGGTCTTTTAGTTGGACACATGGCCACTTCAAATAAAGACTAAACTTCCACTTATATTTCAGTAGCCAAGGGTGGCCATGTGACTAAAGGGTATAAACAGAAAGACCATGTGCACATTTTCAGGAAATGTTTTTTAAAGGAGAGGAGTGAAACTTTCTTTTCTCCTTCCTTCTGCCTGCCAGCTGGAATATGTACATTAGGGCTCCAGCCAGACTCACACAGTCTTCTTATAACATGAGATGGAAACCACATGTTGAGATAGGCACAGCAACAAGATAATAGGGATTTGGTATCTGGTATTTGTACAACTAGCACACCAACCCTATACAAGTTGCCTCAACTTTGATTATATTATGGAAAAGTGCATTTCCATCCTGTTTAAAGCACTGTTACATCTGAAATTTTTTTTCTATCACTTGCAATTAAACCTAACTGTAGCTAGTTGCTAAAAATTCCTACTTGTACATCTTACCAAATTGTTGCTAAGACCAAAATAAGCATTCCCATCATTTTAAAATTTACTGCCAATAATCACTCTTATATAGTAAACATCTACCGAATTATACGGTTTATACTTATATAAGGCATTGGTCTAGAGTGGGAGATCACACGTGTTTGTAAGAAGTGAGCCCTACTCTCTGGAGAATATGGAAGAGTCTGCTGTCCCCAAAATCTATTCTCCCTTTCTTCTGCATTGTCGTTCAGTTGCTAAGTAGTGTCTGACTCTTTGAGACCCCATGGACTGCAGCACGCCAGGCTCCTCCGTCCTTTACTACCTCTTGGAGTTTGCTCAAATTCATGTCCATTGAGTTGGTGATGCTATCTAATCATCTCATCCTCTGCCACCCCTTTCTCCTTTTGCCTTCAATCTTTCCCAGCATCAAGGTCTTTCCCAATGACTTGGCTCTTCGATTAGGTGACCAAAATACTGGAGCTTCAGCCTCAGCCATCAGTCCTTCCCATGAATATTCAGGGTTGATTTCCTTCAGTACTGACTGGTTTGATCTCCTTGCAGTCTGTAAGGACTTCTGCTGCATGGCCCTTCCGCAGTAAATTACTGCCTATCCTTCAGTACATGCTCTTTGCTTCTTGCCTCCTCTTGCTCTCTCTCACTGTTTGGGACTGGATGTGAGGGTAAGGTCCTGTTTTACATGAGGCAAATGAAGGCAGTACCCTAGACCACCTAATTCTAGATCAGTACACAAGTGAGAAATAAACTTCCATCATGATTTTTGCTACCATTTTTCAGATGCTCCTGAGAGCTAAAACTAATCCAAATCAATGAAGGGGGAACACCATTAACTGACAAATACATGTTAAAGTCAAGACAAAGAGACTATGTAGTATATACCCCTCTGTAGGCTTTAGGGGTCATATGACTACAGACCAACATAGTGTCATTAAATAAGACCTCCTCCTTACTTGACAGCAGAGATCAACTGTCAGCTTTCCTCCTCTTGACCAGAATATGCAAACCCCACAATACCTATCACCCTTTTAAAGTAATTTAAGCTACTGGCAAAATATAACTCTCATACATACATAATACAGACACACATATAAATAAGAATATCCAGTGGACCTTGATGGTGCTCAATGATCACAGTACATTTCCCGAGTCTGTTCATTCTTCAGATGACCAGTTCATACCTTCTCTTTACTTCTTTCACCTCAAACTTCTAATACATCTGCCTCTCTCCTCAGTTTCATCTGAGAACTCTACTTGTTTACTGAGAAAATAGAAGTTTTTACTGTCAGGACATCTACCCAACCACATTCAACTCCATGTATACACTCTAGCTTTCTTCCTGCTACTATGGGTAACGCTCTGTGTTCCTAAGCTTGCTACTCTAGTGAACACTAGGTCCCATCCCATTGCCTCCTCAAGGCTATTAGTCCAGAAGTCCTTCTCTCATTCCCCTGCTTCATCAGTTCATGAATTGCTTCTTCAACGGATCTTTCCTATTAACTTAGAAACATGATTATTTCATCCATTTAAAAAACACTTTTTACCCTTCTTCCCCCAAGATACCACTCTATTTCTCTCTTTTCCTTTGCAGAAATAGCCCTCAGAAGTCTTATATTTGCCCTATTTCATCTCTGTATTTTCTCTTGAACTAAAAACCACCACTGATAAATCCAGTGGTCAATTTTCAGTGCTCCTCTTGACTTAGCAGCAGCAATGAACACAGCGCTGAACACGGCTGCCTATGCTCTTCCTTAATGACATTCCTCATGAGTTTCGGAGCTCCTTACACTGCTGGTTTTCCTCCCATCTCCCTGGTCTTTTCTCTTCAGTCTCTTTGTGCCTTGTCATCTCCCCAGGCTCTAAGGTAGAAGCATCCCAGAGCTTGGTCTTAAGATTTTTCTTCTTAACCAACAATCTCTATCTTCCCCCTTGATCATCTCAGCCAGCTTCATGACTTCCACTACCATTTTTATGCATACAGTTCCCAAATTGGTATGTTTAGCCTAGACTATCCTCCTGAAGCTGAGACTTTTATATACAAGTACCTACTTAATGGGCTTCCCTGGTGGCTCGGTCAGTAAAGAAACTGCCTGCAATGCAGGAGACTGCCTGCAATGCAGGAGACTGCCTGCAATGCAGGAGACTGCCTGCATGAGAACTGGGTTTGATCTCTGGGTCAGGAAGATCCCCTGGAGGAGGAAATAGCAACCCACTCTAGCATTCTTGCCTGGGAAATCCCACAGATAGAGGAGACTGAGGGCAACAGTCCATGGAGTCACCAATGTCAGACATGACTTAGCGACTACACCACCACCACCACCACCACTACCACCTACTTAACACTTTCACTCAGATGTCTAATAAGCATCTCTCACTTAACAAGTCTTATTTAACTAAGTATCCGATCATCTCTAAACCTTCTCTTTCCACAGTCCTCCCCAGCATTCAGACCAAAAACCTTGATAACTTTCTTACCTCTTACATCTTATCTGTCAGCAAATTTCATTTCCATCACCTTCAAAATGCATCCAGAACTGACTATATATAACTTCACTGCTACCTCCATGCTTTTGGCTACCGTCACCTTTCCCCAGGTTGCTGCAATAGATTTACTGCAAGCAGGTTTCCCTGCTTCTGTCCTTACCACGCCTCAAGTCTATGGCAAACACAGTCCAAGTCAAACTACATCATTCCTTTCTTCAGAAACTTTCCTTGATATCCATTCTCACTTAAAAGAAAAGCCAAAGTCCTTGCAATGAATTGTAAGGAGGGCCCCATGTGATACAGCCTTAGCTCTCTGACTGTATACCAATGACTGCCCACCTGCTCACTCCACTCCAGGCAAAATGGCTTCTTTACTGTCCCTCAAACATGCACCATGCACTCCTGCTTCAGAGCCCTGAGCTTATTTGCCCCCCCTCAGGAACATATGCATGGTTCCCTCCCTCAGTTCCTTTAAGTCTTTGTTTAAATATCTCCTCAGTGAGGCTTTTGCTTCACTATCTAAATTACCACCACACCTTCACCAACACCACCAACACCGTTACTTCACTTACACAAAAACACACACACAGACTCACTCATTATTTCCCATGTCTTATTTTTTAATCTTGGCAATCATAATAAATGGACTTACTACGTCACAGAATTATGAACAGTTTGCATTCATGTGCTCTAGTATAACTATAGCATGTAGTGTTATGGAAATACAGGATCAATGATGTTGTAAGGACTTACTTTCAAAAGATTTGATGAGTTAGGTAAGCCTGCATGACCCAGGGTAGGGAGAAAATGACATTATCAAGTTGCATAAGATTAATTTAAATGTTGACAAGTCAATTACTTTTGAAAAATCTCTGCAACATTGTTACACTTATCAAAAGTTTATTTTCTTTCATTCTCTGTTGATTACAAAAAGGAGGATAAATACTATCACCATTTTTCATTTCTTTTATACAACCAATCTGGCAAAAGAGGTTGATGTAATTTTCATCAGAGAAAATCTATAGAAAATACTGCCACCATTTACAAGTTTACACACTAGTATCACATGTAAAGTAGTTAATAATATCAGGTAAAATTTTTTTTAAATATGATAAAATTCAAATAGAGAAAAATCAACAATATATCTATTGCTATAACATAATTCCATTATAATAAAAATAAAACTCTTTAAAATTTAATGGTATCTAAAATAACTACATACTTATAAAATATTGAATTACCTTTATTTCTTTGGAGCTCATTTTTCATATCTTCAATTATAAATGTATTTTTTTCCATTTCTTTTGTATATTGTTCAACTTGCTCACTGAGCATTTTAATTTGACTATCTCGCTCTTGTATACCCTATAAAATATTTTGAATATCACATATTTTCACTTTCTGAATATTAATATACAATTTAGAAGTAAGAGGGCTTCCCTTGTGGCTCAGCTGGTAAAGAATCCACCTGCAAAGTGGGAAACCTGGGTTCGATTCCTGGGTTGGGAAGATCCCCTGGAGAAGGGAAAGGCTACCCACTCCAGTATTCTGGCCTGGAGAATTCCATGGACAGTATAGTCCATGGAGTTGCAAAGAGTCAGACACAACTGAGCAACTTAGTAAGAAGAAGGTAGGTCTTGTTTTATTCAACAGAATTTTAAAATGTATTTTTTTATAAGTCAAAACTCTTACTATTTTGTATACCTCAACTACACTAATCACTGTAGGTATACTACAGTCTCTCTAGTACTTAAAGATAATACAAGGGCTAGCACTCTGACAAACAAAAATTCTAGAACTCTCTAATGTTTGTGACTTATGACTTCTTTTGTGATATTTTCCCTCATATCCAACTATCTTTTTATCATTTTATGTTTCCATTTTGCCTTGTGCTTTTTTCCCCTTACCCAACTTCACTTTCACCCTTATAGTACACTTCATATGAAAATCTTGTCCTTTGCAACTGTCCTTATTCTCCAAATACTTCCAAAATTTCCTTCCTTCTTCTAGACTATGACTAGAGAAAACAGTTTATGCAAGTGTAACTTCTTTCCTTTTTGTCCTTTCCTTCTTTTATTTTTGGTCATGCCACATAGCTTGCAAGATCTTAATTCCCAGACCAGGGATCGAACTCATGACCCCTGAAGTGGACGCATTGAGTCCTAACCACTGGACTACCAGGCATATATGAATACATTGGTACTAAATATAAAAATTTAATGCAGTACAAATTACAGCCATATTTTAGTTTATTTCACATTGTACATCATATTTCAGCACTAAAACCCAGTATATAATAAAGTTTAGTAAGAGTATTAGGATATTTAAATTTCTAAAAGTTTCTAATAGTTCCTTATAAATAATTCCCAAACAATAAATGTATTATCTGCATCAACAGAGAAAAACACACAAAATAATTCTATTCCTAACTCTAAACCTAATTATAATTTTTGCTTAGGAGTGGATGATATAAGAAACTTCTGAAGACTTTATTATCTACCCAAAGGGGCCAGTGACTAGATTAGGCACAGGAGATAAATGAAAGACAGTTCAGAGTTTCACTTCCAACTTCAATAAAACTCAAAGACAAATTAAATTTTGAGAAAGTTTTACCTGTTGTAGAGCCATAACATTACTTTTATCAGCATCAAGCTGGGCATTTTTCAGTTTGTCCCGCAGACTATGTAACATTTGCTGATACTCAATAATTTCATCATCTTTAGAAGACAAAATTAACTAGAAATAAACAAAATACGGTTTGTTACATAACAGCAAAATTAATAAACCATTTCTCATTTATGATCAATACTTCAATATATACCATTAGCAGATCAAGAAAATACAGGCAAAAAAATCTTGGAAGTGAGAAAATAGCAACAATTGGAATACCATTGTCCCTTTTGCATACAGCCTGAAGTTCAAATAAGAAGTGATTCAAAGATATACACTGTGCTTTTTTCTTTTTAAGGAATTCAATCTTTTCATTTAAACAACGTCAAGTTTTCAAAACCCAAACCTCAAACAAGAAGATATAACTACTTCCCTGCAATTACAAAGTGTATACAACTAATCTTTAAAAAGAAAACATTAAAATGACATGAAGAAGCATAAATACCCTGAATGAATGAAAGACGCATATCTACAAAGAAAAATTACAGTCATACAGTCATTAAAAAGAACAAAGCAATACTATATGTATTGATGTAAACTAAAACTTAAAAGATACTAAGCAAAAACAAAGTGAAGAATACATTTACTAATGTCTCTCCCCCAAAATTGAATGATTAAAAACAACTCTAGAGGTCTACACATGACAGTTCTTAAGACTTTTCTATCTAAGACATTTTATACACCTTTGGAAATGCCTAATAAAAATGCCACTAACCAGTACAAAGCCTTTAAAGAAAATTAAGACTAAAAATTGAAATCCAAAATTAAAAGCTATTACAGCAATTGAAAACAAGCACCTTCCACTCTTCTACTTTTGCACTGACAGCTGCCATGATTGGATCATCTTCTTCATTTTTTGCTTTCAGAAGATCTGTAAGCTCCTGCACCTAAAAGGCAACAACTATTTCATAAACGTTGTAAAACAGTATAACACAAACATATTTATTACAACTGAACATTTATACATGCATTATACACAGTGATAAGCATACACATGCACATATATACATATATACTTAAAGGCATATTCATTCTTGGAGCAGTAGCTAGGGTGACATTAAATGGTTTGTGCATCTTTACAGTTGTAAAAAAGTACTTTTTGCTCCAGGAGTTGGTGATGGACAGGGAGGCCCAGTGTGCTGCATTCATGGGGTCGCAAAGAGTCAGACACGACTGAGCGACTGAACTAAACTGACTGAATTATATTTTTAAGCATTACTCTATTTTTTAACAAGTTTAATCCTGTGTAAGTAGTGAACAATATACTGGTTTCTATGACATGCAGAGTACATTTATTCTAAGGTGTAAAATTAAACTTTATGATTCACAGGACCTCCAAGAGTCTTTAGTAGAAAATTCCCCAAATTAATAGCTTTCCAGGACTGCTGTCTATATACTCATTCAGATATCACCCATACATGGCAAGAAGTATAAGGTATGTGTAAGGAAACTAGAAAACCATATAGAGGCAAATGTATCAGCATGGTAACATATTACAGTGTAAGATGGTATACTAGACCATAAGACAAAATCTCATATCCTAGAAAGTTAAAGTACTTTCCAATTTCAAATAAACAGTAATGAAGCAATATGAAGTCTGTCCAAATAAGTTAATCTAACAAGAATCCTTACTTGAAGCCGGTAATGATCATTTTCTTTTTTTAACTGATCCATCATGCTATCTGTCTGATGCACAACAGCTTTCATCCTATTATACTCATCAGTCATCTTCTCCATTTCCTGGACAGACTCCTCTAAATTTTTTCTCATTTCTTGATTCTGAAGTTCAATTTTCTCATTAGCTTCTGTTAAAGTCTAGGAAAGATAAAGGCATTATAGTTAAAAACAATGTAATAAAACAAATTAAAATTAAAATTAAATGGAATCATAAGTGTTTGCTGGAGAAAATGGAACTTTATAGATACTTAGTATCAACTAAATCAAATTTACCAACTAAATCAAGTATCAAGAAAACTGTAACTAAGAATCTTAGTTCTTAAGAAATGCACAAGATAGACATATAACAAGAATTAATTTGCAAGATTTGGAACTCCAAAGATGCAATTTATTTCATGTTTTACAAATACACATTTGCAGATTTACACTAAATATATTTAAATGTAGGTCTAAATACTAGATTTACATTATAATGAAAGTTTTATAAAAAATTATGGCTTTGAACTGACTTCCATTCATTTTACCTGAATTTCATCCAGATATTGGACAAGTTCATAGTTTTTTTTAGACAACTGTGATCGGTAGTCACTGTCTTCTCCTCTTCTTGATAAAAGTGTTTCTTTTTGCGAATCTATTTGTTTTTGATAGTCAATAATATCCTGACGAAGCTGTTCATTCTGAAGGTAGATCAAACACAATATTCTATTTAAAAAAACTATCCAAAGAAACAAAATTTCACCCTCTAAATAATCTCAAAACAGACCTTTAAAATCCCAAGGTTTCACAACACTTAAAGCCTCACCTTTTTCTTTAGACGTTTGTTCTCCAGAAAAGGACAAGAAGAAGGTAATTAGAAATGAGAAAGATAATATATAATTAAGTATAATAATAAGAAATTAAAGGAAAAAAAAGAAATTTTAGGAGAATAAGATATTATTTTGGATAATCAAAGAAAGCAAGAATATTAATTACCAACCAAAGCAAAAAAAATTTTCATTATATTAAAAAATAAAATTCATTATAAACAATGTACATTATTTGGCTCAGAAGAACCAAATAATTAACAGAATTTGTAAGATTTCATAAGAAACAAAAGTTTTAAAAGAACGCCAGATAAAATAAGAGGAAGTAAGGCAGAAATCCACTCACATACTGAGTTAGCAAATTAGCAGAGAACAGCTTAAAAAAGAAAGTAAGATTTACCCACAGAGATCTAACCAATGAATGCAGTACTTAAGGACCTTACCTTTCTATTTATTTTCTATTTCCCTAAGACAAAGTCACATCATAAAAATCACAGTTCAAAAACATCAATTACTTAGACAATTCCAGTTCTGGTTACAGAATTAATTTATGGAAGCTTTTTAATAAGTATCTTTGTTGAACCACCACAACTACTGAATTTTTTTACCAACCTCTCTCCTTAATTTGCTGTTTTCATTTTCTGCCTCCTCATTTCGAAGAGCCAACTAAAATACCAAAAAACAAATAAAAAAGATAAAATTCAGCAGTAATTCAATGTAATGTCAGGTTTTCAGTTTCTCGTCAATAAAGCAGAGAATGTTTAATTACTGAGGACTTCATGTTGACCCAAGACATGAACAGTTAGCCAAAATTTTGAAAACTACGGCTAGGAAGGATTAAGCAGGTTGAGTTTAAAAAACAAAAAACTCTAACCAAAGGATACAGAAAACAAAACCATTACTCTTATTCCTCAGCCTAAAACCTATTAATGAGCAGTCTTCTATCCAAGGTCTCTACCATTTTGCAGTTCTATCATCAGAGCTAAAAGACTTCGCTCTCAGGGAGCATTAAATTACTTAGAAATACAAAGCAGTACAACATAATGCTTAAAAAGAACCATGGATGCTTGGATTTTGGCTGGGGAAACTAAAAAGATATCACTGGGTCAACAGAGGAAATCTGATTATGGACTATCTATTAGAAAACAGCACTGAACTGATACTACATTTCCTGAGTATGCTAATTATATAAGTAGTTATATTGAAAAATACCTCTCCTTTCAGTGGAAATATACTGAAATATTTAAGAATAAAATATCATAATATTTGTAATATTTAAATAAGAAGTACCATGCTATCTCACATTAACTCTAATGGCTCACCAAAAAAGAAAGGAGAAGAGAGGGAAGCAAGAGGAGGAGGGGAAGGGAGGGAAGTAAGTCTGTGTGTGCGAAGACACTGACAGATAAAGCATGTGTAGCACGGTGTTAACTGGTGAGCCTATATAAAGAGTATGCGAGTGTTCACTGCTTTTCCTAAAATCTTCATGAAGATAAAGTTTTCAAAATAAAAAGTTTAAAGAAAGTTCATAATAAAATGCAATGTGCTATACAAATTTGGGGGCTTCCCTGGTGGCTCAGCAGTGAAAAACCTGCCTGCAGTACAGGAGCCATAGGAGACAGGGGTTCAATCCGTGGGTTGGGAAGATCCTTTGGAGGAGAGCATGGCAACCCACTCCAGTATTCTTGCCTGGAGAATCCCATGGACAGAGGAGCCTGAAGGGCTACAGTCCCTATGGTCGCAAAGAGTTGGACACAACTGAAGTGATGCACGCTTACAAATTTTACAAGTTTACCATTATCATTAGTATCATCTGGGAATTAAGGAACAGTCCTATCCTGTTTTGAACTGGGAAATTTAACAAGCAAACGCGTCAAGAACTTAAAGGCAAAACTGTTTACGCTACTAATGCTCATTTTCCTTGGTTTCTGAAACATCATACTCCTGATACTTTTCTTGGGCTGTTCCTTGAAGCACTCTTTCTATTTCATTAGACATTTCTATGCCATTAGACATTTCTATGCCTCAGAATTCAGCCTTCCAATCACTTCTATTGCTTCAATATCTATGACCCACAAACTCTTATCATCTACCCAGTGTCTCTCATGATTTCCTATCCACAGATGTCCTTTTGGAATATGCATGTTCCACAAGAAAAGCCGCTGCAATGAGAGGCCCACAGAATGCTACTAAAGAGTAGACCATACTCACTGCAGCTAGAGAAAGCCCACGCAGTAATGAAGATTCAGTGTAGCCCAAAATAAATTAATTTAAAACCTGTTTTTTAAAAATTCAAACTCAAAAAAAAAAAAAAAAGACTGACTTATGTATACCTTTCCATAGTATCCCACAGCATTCTTATATCGGAATGTATCCCCAGAGTATCCTACTATCTTATATTATCTTTGTAATTGACAGTGAATATGGCTAAGAAACAGAATAGTATGTCCACTGTATCCTTAGTATTTCGCATGCTATAAACACTCAGTAAAACTGAATGACTGGCAAAGGGCAAAAACAAATTGCCAAAGCAACTCATATCCATATTCTATTTCAAGGAACCTAGTGGCTGGAAAGGTATATCAACTATGTATTCAAGTTGTCCCTGAATATTCATTAGAAAAACTGATGCTGAAGCTCTAGTACTTTGGCCACCTGATGCAAAGAGCTGACTCACTGGAAAAGACCCTGATCCTGTGAAAGGTTGAGGGCAGAGAAGGGGGCGACAGAGGCTGAGATAATTGGATGGCTTCACTGACTCAATGGACATGAGCTTGAGCAAACCCTGAGAGACAGTGAAGGACAGAAAAGCCTGATATGCTGCATTCCTTGGTGTTGCAAAGAGTCAGACACGACTTAGCGACTGAACAAGTTGTCTGTGTGTGTGTCTAAGAATAAAGATAGTAGTCTAGGATATGAATCGACAAGATAGTTTTGATTAGCTAACAGTGAGTGGTATCAGTGATGAGAAGTTGATGAATACACAGGCTAGACAGAGAACAACAGCCTAGAAAAAGACACACACAGAAATCTCCCTAAGCAATTCTATTACTGTACAGCATAAGTAGGATCCTGCATGATAAGATATCTATAGTTATGTTTCACTGAGTCAACTAAACAGATAATTCGCTAAGAGCTTATTATTCACTTTTGTTGTTGTTATTTAGTCACTAAGTCATGTCCAACTCTTCAGTGACCTCACGGACTGTAGTGCATCACAGTCCACTGTCCATGGGATTTTCTAGGCAAGAATACTGGAATAGGTTGCCATTTCCTTCTCGAGTTCAGTTCAGTTGCTCAGTCTTGTCCAACTCTTTGCAACCCCATGGACTGCAGCACGCCAGGCCTCCCTGTCCATCACCAACTCCTGGAGTTTACTCAAACTCATGTCCATTGAGTTGGTGATGCCATCAAACTATCTCATCCTCTGTCATCCCCTTCTCCTCCTGCCCTAATCCCTCCCAGCATCAGAGTCTTTTCCAAAGAGTCAGCTCTTCGCATCAGGTGGCCAAAGTATTGGAGTTTCACCTTCAACATCAGTCCTTCCAGTGAACACCCAGGACTAATCTCCTTTAAGATGGACTGGTTGGATCTCCTTGCTTGTCCAAGGGACTCTCAAGACTCTTCTCCAACACCACAGTTCAAAAGCATCAATTCTCCGGTGCTTAGCTTTCCTTATAGTCCAACTCTCACATCACTGGAAAAACCATAGCCTTGACTAGATGGACCTTCGTTGGCAAAGTATTGTCTCTGTTGTTTATTACGCTGTCTAAGTTGGTCATAACTTTCTTTCCAAGGAGTAAGCGTCTTTTCATTTCATGGCTGCAATCACTATCTGCAGTGATTCTAGAGCCCAGAAAAATGAAGTCTGACACTGTTTCTACTGTTTCCCCATCTATTTGCCATGAAGTGATGGGACCAGATGCCATGATCTTAGTTTTCTGAATGAGCTTTAAGTCAACTTTTTCACTCTCCTCTTTCATGTTCATCAAGAGGCTTTTTAGTTCCTCTTCACTTTCTGCCATAAGGGTGGTGTCATCCTCATATCTGAGGTTACTGATATTTCTCCTGGCATTGATTCCAGCTTGTGCTTCTTCCAGCCCACCGTTTCTCATGATGTATTCTGCATATAAGTTAAATAAGCAGGATGACAACAGACAGCCTTAACATACTCCTTTTCCTATTTGGAACCAGTCTGTTGTTCCATGTCCAGTTCTAACTGTTGCTTCCTGACCTGCGTACAAATTTCTCAAGAGACAGGGAAGGTGGTCTGGTATTCCCATCTCTTTCAGAATTTTCCACAGCTTATTGTGATCCACACAGTCAAAGGTTTTGGCATAGTCAATAAAGCAGAAATAGATGTTTTTCTGGAACTCTCTTGCTCTTTTGATGATCCAGAGGATGTTGACAATTTGTTCTCTGGTTCCTCTGCCTTTTCTAAACCAGCTTGAACATCTGGAAGTTCACGGTTCACCTATTGCAAAAGCCTGGCTTGGAGAATTTTGAGCATTACTTTACTAGTGTGTGAGATGAGTGCAACTGTGCGGTAGTTTGAGCATTCTTTGGCATTGCCTTTCTTTGGGATTGGAATGGAAACTGACCTTTTTCTGTGGCCACTGCTGACTTTTCCAAATTTGCTGACATATTGAGGATCCTCCAAACCCACATGTTCTGTGATGGCAGGTGGATTGTTTACCACTAAGCCACCATTCGTCACCTTTAGGTGGCATCAATCTACACTTTTTTCACTGCAAAAACTATATATTAATAGTTTACTTTTACATTACTTCTGAACTACCTAATGAAATAGATACATCAAGAATGGGAATTCAGGATTTCACTGGAGACCCAGAGGTTAAGACTGCATGCTTCCAATGCAGGGGTCGTGTGTTTGATCCCTGGTAGGGGAACCAAAATCCCACATGTCCCGTGGCACAGCCAAAGAAAAAAAGAATCGGAATGTTTTTTCCTATATATCAGTCTATGATGAATTCTTTTTAAATATCAAAATTACCTCATAATCAATGTCATACTTGTATTTATGACAATCTATTTCCAAGAGAACAATGGACAAAATAAGATTATCAGGACATGATACAACATTGACCTTATAAAGGACACAAAAAGCTTCTGGACATCAGGGATGGGACAACTAATACATATATACACCAAATTTTTTACTAAGTCAGTGACAGTGGAGGCATAAAAAGGAAACATACTATTTTCTTAAGGAAATATAAATTTATCTGCAAAAATGTAATTTTTTCCTCAAACTAAACTTAAGTGAACATTGAATTATTTTATAAGTAACAAGTATAACAGAAGAGGTAATAATAAACCATGCTTGTATAAAAGATGACACATTATGATTTAACATATGAACTGATTTACAAAATGGTGACATTAACACTCTTTAAGAACCTCTATATTACATAAAGTGACGTATGCCTGAAAATAAAAAATTTGATTATTATTGAATATATCATTAAAGATTAATTTCCAAGTCTACCACTAATATAAATACAAATTTCTTTTTTCCCAAATTATGACAAATAAGAAAATCAGTTGATTTTGAATGCCTAATATTTTCCTATCAGTATTCAGGCCAAATCATCAACTTTATGTAAAGAATTCTTAACATCTGCAGAAAAAGATATCTCCATATATAAAAAATTAATGTCTAGGTCATATTCATTCACTAGAAATACCTGATCCATTTAAAGACATGATGACAACAACAGCTATGATATAAAACCTTAGAAATACATATAGATCAATTTCTACAAATACATAAAACACAAAACTTGGCATCATTACTAAAAATGATAAAAAGTATAAACAGGCAGTGTTTTTTGGTAACTTGAACAGTTAAGAGTCAATGGAAAAATGTGCCTCACTTGTTCATTAACTTTCTTTTCTTTCTCCAACTCTTTTTCCATGTCCTCCAATTCTCTATCTTTTTGTTCCAATTGCTTTTCAAGTTGGCGAATTTCATCACGTAAAAACCGAGTGTCACGTCCACCTGCAGAGTGCTGTGCCATCTGAAAGCAAGAAACCGAAAGTATAAATTAATTCCATTACATTTGGAGATTCAAATGAATCAACAGCAAACAAATAATTATTTCGACTTTTAAATTTTATTATAATCAGCACCAAGTGTTTAAAATCAAGCTGCTGAAGAACCATTTTTATTGAGCTTATTTAGGCTTTAGCTCACAGACAACCCTTTAAGCTCTTCCTAAGCCACCCAGAGCTACAAAGAATTGAGTGTCAATCACTCAGATCCTGTTATAGCCGAGCCACAGGCATCAGGGTAAACTACAAAGGCATATAATGGTCTATGCAATGAACTATTTAGGCTTTCCCTGAGTATCAGAGCTCTGAAACAACACCAGAATCCACCTGAGCCTCCACGCTAGTCACTGACCCATGGAGCTTTTAAGCAGCCCTTCCCCTCATATCACTGACTCATATTTACACCAGTGCTATCTAAGAGAACTTCCTAGGATAATGGAAATGTTCTCTGCACTGCCACTATATACATGTTTCTACTGAGCACTTGAAATGCAACTAGTGCAGCTAAACAAATGAATCCTTAATTTAAGTTGTAATTAATTAACTCAGTAATTAATTTAAATGCTAACAGCCACACATGGCTAGTGCTATCATATTAGACATCCAGACTTAGATTACCTTTAAAATCTTGCAGCAGACTAAATACATTTTCTTCATATTCCAGTTCCTTTGGGTCATGGTCGAAAACCAAAAATCCTCTGGTCCTCTAATCTGTCTCTAAGTCATCTCCCTGCCATTCAGTTCCTTTATTCTTCCATGTTAACCAAGTTTTTCATACTCTTTACCTCCCTAAAAAAGCTTCCCATTATGCTCTCAAAGAAAATCTTCTTCCAAGATAAACTAGTATTTTATTTCCCCAGCCTTTCCACTGACTTATCCTTTCTACCTCCTTGCTTTAGCTATAGTTTGGCTCTTATCTTTTAGTACACTACTTTATTTGGAACTTTTTCAGATTGGAAATGCTTATTCTTTCACATCTCATATACCTAGGGGTTAAGAAAAGGTGTTGATTTATGCCAAACTATAATTTCTAGGCTATCATTCCTGCGCCATCCTGTAAAAACTCCTCCTGCTGCTTTGATTCTCACATGATAGCCAGCTTTCTTATCACTACCTATTCATGGTAGTAGCAAACTACCAACTTCTCAGTCAATCCTTCACAAAATCCACTGAGAAATTTTGGCACATGGCTCACAGTCTTCCATCAAAAGTCCCCAAGCAATTGCTACACATATGTAACTCTCATTCTGGACTTTCTCTTTTAAAACTCTCTTCTTGTCTGCATTATAGTCTCACACTCCCATCCCCACACCAGGACCTTGTCCAAGCAGAAACATTCTTCAATTATTCACAAAACATCTGCCCTTTTACCTCACAAGACCCTTTAATGCCTTGACTCCTCTTCTCCTTAATCTCTCCCTAACATCCCAATCTTGATTTCCTTGCCTATTTAGCTTTTTATAATCACCGCTTCAACCAATATCTCCACCTGCCCTATTCTTCTATTCTGTAGCAGTTGCCCTGCTAAACACTAGCACAGACTTGATCTGACTCCGTTAACTCACTTGTGCTTGTGCTTAGTTGCGTCTGACTCTTCATGACCCTTTGGACTATAGCCCACCAGGCTCCTCAGTTCATGGGATTTTCCTGGCAAGAATACCAAAGTGGGCTGTAGCCCACTTTTTCTGGCCGGGAAAATACCATGAACTGAGGATCAAACCCGCATCTCCTACATCTCCTGCATTGCAGGCAGATTCCTTACCCACTGAGCCATTGGGGAAGCTCTCATAATTCAATTAACAAGTACTTATTAAGAATGACTGGTAATTCCCTAGAAGCTGGATATACAATAAAGAATAAAAAATAAAACCATCTGAATCCATAGAGATAATATGTGAAAGAACCAAGATCTGAACATTCCAGATCCTGAAATCTCCAGTTCATTCTCCATATATTTTAGGTTTTATCCGACTTCCTTAAAGTTTGACTACACATCTTCCACTCTTAGCAGATGACCTCTTCATCCTCTCAAATTCCAGGCACTAAACCTACCAACATGAAAAGCTTCTGTAAACATCCATTCTTCCTTCCTTCCAAGTGCAAAGGAAAAAGGGTCCTTCCTCCTTATAAAGACTAATCCATTTGTATCACATTCTTTCCAATAATCTCCATAATTTCAATGTATTCATTTATGTTCACATTTTGGCTCTTGGCTTTTTCAAAAAGCTTCTCTTCTCCTATCTTTCTGTCACTCAAATTTCCTCAAATTCCAACATGCCTCACTACACCTCAGTAATAGTAATCTCTCTGTATATTTCTCTAGACTGTAAGCTCCATGAGGTTACTCAACATTTTTATTTTGTTCACAATTGGACATACAATCCTTAATAGAATTTAAGGTACATAAATAGGCATGTAAAATATATACTGAACAAATAATAATAAACACAGTATCATTTCAGTGATTTTCCAGCCAAATATAATGAAAAAATCTGAAAATAATAATTGAAAATGATAATATTTATGACAATTATACCCTAAGGAATACAAAAGAACATACCTCTAGTTCATTTTCCAGTTTCATTACTTTAGTTTTTAATTGATTTTCTATTAAAAAAGATAAATGTTTGAATTGGTTAGGTCTCAAAAGAAACTTTTAAATAAATTTCAACAAAATAATAAAATTAATTTTTAAAGTCTATCATATTTAAAATAAGGTAACGCAAGAGAAAGTAACTATTTCATACATTTTCCATGAAACAGGAGTTCTAAAAAAACCTTTCAAAATAACTATACACATTTTATAAACTCTATATTAAAGCTGATTCTCTATTGCTTAGTGAATAAATGGAAGCCACTCTTTAACACCACAGTAATCCTTTCTCTAAGGCACTTACCAAATTTTGCTTGTTCTTCACCAGCTTTTTCAACTTCTTCCAAAGCTAGCTCTACTTCTTGAGCTTTCATCTAAACATTAAAAAAAGTTATTTCAGTATGCCTTTACATCAGAATATAAGCACTAAATATAAGAATTTAGTTTTATTTACTGTCCTACTACTTAGGGCCTGCAGTGCCTGGCACAAGGAGACATTCTGCAAGTATTTGCTGAATGAATAGGTGAATTTCTTACCTAAGGCTATAATTTCTAGATTTCCAGAAGTTTGAAACATCTTTGATTCCTCTTTTTCCTTCAAGTCTGAAATCAAGCTTTGCAACTTTCCCTTTGTAATGTTTTAAGCTATCTCTTTTTTCTATTTTAATTTTCATTACTCTAGCCCATAATTTTATGTCTAACTTCTTACATAATGTTATGTCTAAACTGCTTCAATTCTCTTTAATGTGTTGTTTAATATAACTAATTTAACCTTCTGAAGGCAACTGTATAGCTCAAAAACCTTTAACGGCTTCTAACTGTTGAGCGTAAGATATGCCTTTAAGGCCCTGGACAGCTTATTCCAAACTATACCCAACATCTGTTTCTTCTACAACCTGCTGTAAACTTTCTGCACTTGTCTCCTCAAATGTAAAGAATATGCATATTTCCTATCCCCAGTTTTTATTTACGGTAACTTTCAGCTCTAGAGGGCTTCCCTTGTGGCTCAGCTGGTAAAGAATCCACCTGCAATGCAGGAGACCTGGGTTCAATCCCTGGGTTGGGAAGATTCCCTGGAGAAGGGAAAAGCAACCCACTCCAGTATTCTGGCCTGGAGAATCCCATGAACTGTATAGTCCATGGGGTTGCAAAGATTCAGACAGGACCGAGTGACTTTCACCTTCACTTTTCACTTTCAGCTCTAGAGGGCTTCCCAGATGGCACTAACCTGCCTGCCAATGTAGGAGGCATGAAAGATATGAGTCGGGAAGATCCCTTGGAGGAGATCAGGGCAACCCACTCCAGTATTCTTGCCTGGAGAATCCCATGCACAGAGGAGCCTGGCAGGCTACAGTCCAGAGGATTACAAAAGGAGCCTGGCAGACTACAGTCCACAGGGTTACAAAGAGTCGGACATGACTAAAGTGACTTAGCACGTATGCATACCAGCACTAGAAGCTCGTTAACACTTTACCACTGCCTCCACTTACCTAAAACTACTCAACAGTCTTTGACCTTTATAAGGTATGAAAGTGAGTGATCATCGATCAGTCGTGTCTGACTCTTTGCGACTCCATGGACTATATAGCCCACGGGATTCTCCAGGCCAGAATACTGGAGTGGGTAGCCGTTCCCTTTTCCAGGGGATCTTCCCAACCCAGGGATTGAACCCAGGTCTTCTGCATTACAGGCAGATTCTTTACCTGCTGAGCCAAAGCAAAGCTCTTAAAACGTATCATTTCAGTTCAGTGGGTCAGTTGTGTCCGACTCTTTGCAACCCCATGAATCACAGCATGCCAGGCCTCCCTGTCCATCACCAACTCCCAGAGTTTACCCAAATTCATGTCCATTGAGTCGGTGATGCCATCCAGCCATCTCATCTCCTGTCGTCCCATTCTCCTCCTGCCCCCAATTCCTCCCAGCATGTAAAAGGTATTCTCACATCTAAATCTCTTCCTAACAAATCCCTGCAGCGGTTGGCTACTCTAACAAATTATAACATAATTAACATAAAACAGGCTTCCCTGATAGCTCAGTTGATAAAGAATTTGCCTGCAATGCAGGAAACCCTGGTTCAATTCCTGGGTTGGGAAGATCCGCTGGAAAAGGGATAGGCTACCCACTCCAGTATTCTAGGGCTTCCCTTGTGGCTCAGCTGGTAAAGAACTGCCTACCATGAGGGAGACCTGGGTTCAATCCCTGGGTTGGGAAGATTCCCTGGAGAAGGGAAAGGCTACTCATTCTAGTTTTCTGGCCTGGAGAATTCCATAGACTATATAGTCCATGGGGTCACAAAGACTCAGACACAACTGAGCAACTTTCACTCACTAATGTAAGACATCCCTATGCTTTTTAAAACACAACTGTTCTGTTTCCCCTACACATTCTTTTAGGAACTTTAGCTGTCATTTAGATTTTACAAAGTGCTTTAGAGATTAACTTATCTAAGAAGAGATTCTTAAGCTTTCTCTAATAGTCAAAGCTACTATTAAAGTACTGCATACAAACCTTCATTAATGATTGAGTAATTCTAAAAAGGTGTATCATATTTTCTTGACTTTCACTTTTTAGCTCATTTACTTCCACCTAAGTAAGAGAAAAGCAACAATTTCATATTTTATAATCCTTAAACAAAATATAAGAATTCTTTCAGCTGTTACCATTCAGTGATTTCAGGGACAATTTAATCATAGTTGTATACATGTATCTATGCTTTATCAATTAAGTACCTTGGATAAGGAAATTAATAAATTATCTGCCAATTCTTCTTGACGAGGCAGCTCATCTGGGTCAACCTTTCTTATTTCTTTCCAGTTTATATTAGGTGGCATCTTGAATTCTTTCACTGTGCTTTACCTTCTGTAACAAAACAAGTGGGTATTAGCATTTACAAGGTAAGTAGCATTACTGTCTTTACAGTAATTTAAAGTTGTTACAGATCACATTGTTACAACTCTCTACGGAGTTTGCAAAAAGTTATTGCTTCTCAATTGTGTAACAGATATGTCGATTAAATAGCCTGTATGAAAAGTACAGCAGTTGCAAAAAATCATCAGATATTTTATAGGTCAAATAATTACGAAGGCTTCCATGCTTAAACTAATCTAAGTCAGAACTAAGATTCTGAGTCTCGCTCCTCCACGACCCCTTACCACCTCGAACACCTAATGGTGCCAAGCGCGGGGGTGCTTGAAAGGCTGAAATTGAGCCCCGATTCGGAGAAACAAAAACTAGGATTTAAGGAAAAAAAAAAAGTGAGGAAATATACGACTGAAACGAGTGCAGTTGGGCCTGGGAAATCAGGGCTGCAGCGAAAGTCAAGCAAACAGATTGCGGACAGGAAGCTAAGGAACGGGGAAACTGAGCTGTTGTCTACCTGGGCCCCGAAGGTTAAAGAACCTGTGTGGGAAGAGACTCGGTTTGCGCTCACCAGGATCCACCTACCTACACCAAACCTGGCAACCAGCGGCGGCCGCTCAGCTACCGTACCCACTCGGCCCGGCCCAGCCGCCAAACCTGACCGCTCTCCAGCGCCCTTCCTATCGGACACTGGATCCCGCCAACTGGTCCGGAGCGAGTAATAGCGACAGCGGCTGCTAGGCGACACCATTCCCCACCCCGCCGAGGCCGCAACAAGAGCCCGGATGCTAGCGATGCCTACATTTCACGACCGTGGGTGATGCTTTACGTTCAGATTCCCGCGCGAGTTCCCTGCACTGTGTGTTATGGACGAAGTGACGGCGTGAGGTGAGGACTCCAAATCCCAAAATGCAGTTCTGCTTGGAGGCCGGGACTTTTGGGACGATGAAGTCTCTGAGAAGTGAAGGTAGGCCGTTCCCGGCGTGCAGTGCGGGAGGCTGCGGCGGCACCGGGGTGCGGGGGGACCGCCCGGAGGCGGGAGGCGCTGCGGCCGAGGCGTGTCTGCGCTGGTGACCTGAAAGAGGCCGAACATGACTGTGCCTTCGGTGGCGTCGCTCGCCGGGCCGCTCTTCCCGAGGTTTCTCTAAGTCAACCCCGGGTGGAACTGCTCCCAGGTGAGGTCGGGCTATTGGTTAGTGGCGGGGAGGAGTTAACGGGAGCGGTCCCGGGTGAGAGAAGCTCCTGCCTTTGGGGCCGAGGGGCCCGGCCAGAGTCTGAAGAGGTGGGAAGACGCCGCCCTCTCCTTGGGCGTTTGCTGGCGACGCCCTGGGTGGTGCCCTCTGTAAAAAGGCAGAAGTCTTAGCTTCTTCGATTTCATAGTCTGTCTCTGTACAGTGGAGTGGGGGCCGCGAGCTTGGCAGGGGGCGGAGTGAGAATTTGGGGAGAGGACACCGCATCCCTCGACCTCCGCCGCCTTACCTGTAGCCCCATTATCTTCGCGGGTTGACGGACTAGAAGATTGAGCGAAGGTTCCAGAGAGGAGAGGTTAGAACTTGCCCAGGCCGCTGCTAGGAGGTAGAAAGGGAAGGCTGCTCTGTACTCACCAGCCCTGTTGCTGTCACTTGCTTGGTGACCAAGGGTGGTTTTCCCTGACAACTGCCTTCTTAAACGCTTGCAGCTTTTCTTTGTGCAAGTTTTGCTCATCGGGCTGCTCTCAACCATTCTGGAATGTGATACACCGCTAGGAAAACTTTCTTAAGTTGTAGACTTGAAAGCTAAATATATTTTCAACTGTTTGGACCAGTGCATCCATCTTTTTAAAATTTGAAGCACTTTCTTTATTTGCTAACTATAATTGATACCTGTTTACTTTTGAAAATAATTTCTTTCCAAACCGTTCAGTGGAAAATAACATAATTTTGTGATCCATTTAGAGACATTCATCGGATTTGTAGAATGGTGATCATTTTGTCTGGTCCTTTACTAGAAGATGGTATACCAAACACTGTTCATTAACCCTTTTTTGACTATGCCGTATGTCCCCATAAATTATCTTATAAATGAAAGTTGGTGCCTGTTGACAGATCTGTTCTTTGTTTCTGTCAGTTTGCTTTTTTTAGATCCCACATATAAAGGAGATCACAGTTGTTTTTCTTTCTCTCTCTGACGTTTCACTTAGCATAATGCCATCATGTTCCATCCATGTTGTCATGAGGTCATAAATGGAAAGATTTCTTTTTGTGTGTGTCTGATTCATATTGCCTTGTGCGTCCATACTATTCATACATGTTCTTCATCCTTTCATCCATGCATTTATGCTTAGGTTGTTTCCATGGGTTGGCTATTATAAGTAACGCTGAATGAATATCTCTTCAAAAGAGTGATTTAGTTTTCTTCAAATATATACCCAGAAGTGGAACTGCTGGATAGTATGGTAGTTCTGTTTTTAAGTTTTTGAGAAACCTGTATCATTGTTTTCTATGATGGTTTCATCAGTTCGCACTCCCACCAGCCATACATAAGTGTTCCCTTTTCTCTACATTTTTGCCACCAATACTTATCTCTTGTCTTTTTGATGATACTCATTCTTACCAGGTGTGAAGTAATTGATAACTCTGATTGTAGTTTTGATTGGCATTTCCCTGACTTTGCGTGATTATGAGCACTTTTTCATATACCTGTTGGCCATTATATGTCTTTGGAAGAAGTTCCTGTGCCATTTTTGAATCAGGTTTTGGTTTTTTGTGATTGAGTTGTATGAGTTTTTATTTTGAATATTAACCTGTTTACATATCTATTTTTGCAAATATATTCTCCCATTCCATGGATTTCCTTTGTTATCTGAAAATGTTTTAATTTGACATAGGACCATTTATTTGTTTTTGTTTTGTTTTTGTTGTGCTTTGGTTCCAAATCCAAAAAGTCATTTCCAGGACAAATGTCAAGGAGCTTATCCCCTATTTCTACTGGAAGGATTACAGTTGTCGATTGTATGTTGAATTCTTTAATCCATTTTGAGTTGATTTTTGTGAGTCAAGTAAAACGGGTTAGTTTTGTTCTTTTGCTTGTGGTTTTATTTTCTCAAAACCATTTATTAAAGAGACTATTCCTTCCCCATTGTATATTCTTGATTCTTTTGTTTATTTCTGGCCTCCTGAGTCTGTTCTATTAATCTGTGTCTTTGTTTTTATGCTAGTTGCAAACTGTTTTGATTACCATAGCTTATTCATTATTTCATTTAATCTTCATAATAACTCAGTGAAATAGTTGCTTATATTGTTCTCATTTTCCAACTAAGTTAAGAAACCAAGGCTTGGAGAGTTTTAAGAACTCTGCTCAGACTTGAATAGTATGATTGCACACAAATCTTTCTGGTTAAAGGATATGTTTGTAACTGATACATGGCTTTCTCTTGCATGCTGGAGACCAATACTTGTAATGTGCTTATTCCTCTGTCTTGCTGTCTATATTAAAATATGTATTCTGATTACATAACTTTGTTTACTCAAGAATTTGAATTAAATATTCTTCATGTTCAGTGTTTTCAATTCATAATTTAGCAGGGGGAGGCAGAGAGGAAAGCTAGTGTTTCTGGAGCACGTATGTCATTTACTCTGCTTCAAACTATATACTTGCTTTTATAGTAGTAATCTGTTATTTTTGCTGCAGCACCTTATTTTTGTTCTTGTTTTTTCATTCATTACAACTGTTATTTTCTATTTATTATTTTTGTTCTGTCTGTTTTAGTCTTTTCTGCCTTTACCTTTCCTCACTTTCTTATTCACATTTAAGGTACCTGGCCTAATAGTAAGTTTTATTCTCATTTTTCAAAACTGAATGAGTACAGGTTCAGAGAACCTAAGTAATTTTGTAATAATTAATGAAACTAAAGTTGCAACCCACATCTCAATTGCAGTACTGATTAAATGCAAAATCTCGCTTTAATTTTATAACTTTGTTATTGTTTTTCAGTCTCTTAAGTCATGTCTGACTCTTTGTGACCCCATGAACTACAGCATGCCTGGCTTCTCCGTCCTTCACTATTTCCCAGAGTTTACGCAAACTCATGTCCATTGAGTTGATGATGCCATCCAACCGTCGTATCTGTCACTTCCTTCTCCTCCCGCCCTCAGTCTTTCCCAGCATCAGGGTCTTTTCCAGCAAGTCAGCTCTTCATATCAGGTGGCCAAAGTATTGGAGCTTCACCTTTAGCATCAATCTTGCCATGAATAATCAGGGTTGGTTTCCTTTAGGATTGACTGATTTGATCTTCTTGTTCTCGAAGGGACTCTCAAAGAGTCTTCTTCAGCACCACAGTTAGAAAGCATCAAATCTTCGATCCTCAGCCTTCTTTATGGTCCAGCTCTCACATCTGTACATGACTACTGGAAAGATCATAGCTTTGACTCTTCGGACCTTTGTAGGCAAAGTGATGTCTCTACTTTTTAATACACTTTACTCATTCTAACAGTATTTTAGGGCTTATTCACTCTGCTAGACACTGGGGATGCAGTAGGAAATGAGTTAACTAAGGTCTAGGCTCTAATGCACTGTAGTATGTTTGTACCTAACTGTGGACAAAGAAATTTAACTCAGGTTCTAGTTCAGTCACTCCCTATGTATAATTTTGAGGAAAATCCCTAAAACCCACTATTTTTTTTCTTATAGTTTTCTAAATCACTCAATTTTCACCAAGAGAAGGAAATTATCTGACAGTTTAATAAATGGCTTTACTATAGGAGCGCTTGCCTAAATCTGCCTTGTTTCATCTCTTTGGTTTTATGAGCAGTTTTATCTTCCCAGAATCACTTCACAAGAAAGACTTGCCTTTTATAATTGCTACTTCTGTTCTCTGTACCAGCCAACCTACATTCTAGATGTAATTTCCATCCCTTTTATGCTGCCTTATCAAGAAAAGGAATAGTAACTTACTGTTCCAGCTTCTAACGTAAAGCATGGTGTTGAAAAATTTAGTCTCTACTGTGTACAGAAAATGTTTTGTTTTGCCTTGCATTCATGGAGAGGACTCAGTGTGCAGCAAGCAAACACTTGTCTTCTCTCAACATGAAGAGACTGGAAAGATTAGTAGGAGTCAGTGTGAATACAGACCATGCAAGCCAAAGGTTTACTTTTGAAGAAGATATAATCATGAAATTACTGAGCTGAGATGTTCCTCTCCAGGCTAAATACTCCCAGATTTCATATAATATAAATATGTCATAAAATAGTCCTATAGATTTCTTTTTTCCATGATTGTGTTGTCGGGGTATGGAAGAGTGAGCACTCAGTACAATTTTAAAGGAATTACATTGTCTTCTATGTTCTTACTGTGCTTATGAGGGGTCAGTTGCGTTTGTATTCTTTGGATATAGTGACACCGCATTTGGTAAGCCAATTAGTCTTTCCATCCACTCACACTGTGTATCTGTGTGAAGATGCTTTTGTGCCTAGGAAAAGAACTGGAAGTTCCTTTTGGTCTGTTTGTGCTGCCAACAGAATACCGTAGATTCGGCAGTTCATAAGCCATAGGAATTTCTCACAATTCTGAAGACTGAGAAGTCCAGAATCAAGGCATAGCAGATTCAGTGTCTAGTGAGGATCTGGTTGATAGCAGGCATCTTTTCACAGTGTGCTTACATGGCAGAAGGAGCACTGGATCTCTTAAATCCATTAGTAGGATTAATGCCCTTATAATAATACGAAGCTCCACCCTCATAACCTGGCCACCTTCCCAAGGCCCCCTCCTCCAAATAACATCGGGCATTAGGATTTAACATGAATTTGTGGGTGGGGGAGACACACATCCAGTCTATAGCACTCCTACAACTAACATGCAACAGGGATGTGTTACATTGTTACAGTAAAGTGAATCTTGCTGCCCTCTCTCTATGTCCTTATGTAGCCCTCCCACTTTGCCCTAACCTCTTTCCTTGCAGATGGCTCGTTTATACAAAACCCAAGATGACTCCAGAACTGAACTCAGGACATATATGAGAAATAGCTCTCCTCCCTTTGTCTCATAATATGCTTCCTTGGAGAATCTTCAAAAATTCTATTGTCTTGACCCTTTATAACCTCTCCCACATTGTTTCTGGGTTTACCTTGCTTGGTTGATAGTAAAAAAAAAATGCAGTATGCAAGAACTTGAAAAGTGCATGTGCTTTGGGACCTACCATCTGGCTTTCCTGACAGTACCATTTAAAGTTCAGGTTAACCTATTGAAGAATATGACCACAAGAGGTAGAAAGGACTAAATGCTCTTAGCTACATTTAAAGCTTGATTTACCTAATTTAAAGCTGCATTTGTAATTTTAGTGTTTTCATTTTTATTCAGGGACTTCAGATGCCTGACCTAACAAGCAAAACTTTCTCAAAATTTAAACAACTTCTATAAAGCCAGAAAACTATACTTAAAACTATGACAACTCCCTTGGTCTTATAAAAATTTCAATATTTGTAAACTTGGCTATAAATTCTTATACTTTTCAACTAAAAGTCTTAAATCCAGAAATTGCATGGTCAATAATTTAATATTATGGAAAGGGAGGTGACCTGAGAGGTTTCTGACCCATACACAAGACTTGATTTTCACTACCTGATGGTGAATGTCGTGAGTTGTTTTGTTCTGAATTAGCGACACACATGATATTAAAGTAAAATCATTCTTCACTCTGTTTAAACTCATCAAGTGTTCTGTAAATTATTTCTTGAGACTGTCATTCAATAGCCTGCTGACCGATTCTATTGTTGCCTGGGTATTACTGGTTGAATGGCTGTAGTTTGGGTATTTCCTTTGTCACTCTCTTGTGCTTGATTTCCTATCTCCTGATTTCCCTGTCTTTGTGTTTCTTACTTCCTCATGTTATTGGAGTAAGTCTTCTATTAGTTTCCTGAGAGGAGAATTGTTGGAGGTACATTTTTGAGATCTTGAATGTTTTACAGTATTTTTATTCTGCTTTCCTACTTGGGAAATCAGACTTTATTAAAATAAAATTTCCATCGTTTACCCATCTGTTCGCCATGAAGTGATGGGACCAGATGCCATGATCTTAGTTTTCTGTATGTTGAGTTATAAGCTGACTTTTTCACTCTCCTCTTTCACTTTCATCAAGAGGCTCTTTAGTTCTTCGGTTTCTGCCCTAAGTGTGGTATCATCTGCATATCTGCTACTGCTGCTAAGTCGCTTCAGTCGTGTCTGACTCTGTGCAGCCCCACAGACAGCAGCCTACCAGGCTCCCCCATCCTTGGGATTCTCCAGGCAAGAACACTGGAGTGGGTTGCCATTTCCTTCTCCAGTGCATGCAAGTGAAAAGTGTAAGTGAAGTCGCTCAGTCGTGTCCGACTCCTAGTGACCCAATGGACTGCAGCCTTGCAGGCTCCTCCGTCCATGGGATTTGCCAGGCAACAGTTCTGGATATCTGGTTATTGTTATTTCTCCCGGCAATCTTGATTCCAGCTTGTGCTTCTTCCAGCCCAGCGTTTCTCATGATGTACTCTGCATAGAAGTTAAATAAGCAGGGTAACAATATACAGCCTTAATGTATTCCTTTCCTGATTTGGAACCAGTCTGTTGTTCCATGTCCAGTTCTAACTGTTGCTTCGTGACCTGCATACAGATTTCTCAAGAGGCAGGTCAGGTGGTCTGGTATTCCCATCTCTTGAAGAAATTTTCACAGTTTGTTGTGGTCCATACAGTCAAAGGCTTTGGCATAGTCAATAAGCAGAAGTAGATGTTTTTCTGGATCTCTCTTGCTTATTTGATGATCCAGAGGATGTTGGCAGTTTGATCTCTGGTTCCTCTGCCTTTTCTAAATACAGCTTGAACATCTGGAACTTCACAGTTCACGTACTTTTGAAGCCTGGCTTGGAGCATTTTAAGCATTACTTTACTAGTGTGTGAGATGAGTGCAATTGTGCGGTAGTTTGAGCATTCTTTGGCATTGCCTTTCTTTGGGATTGAAATGAAAACTGACCTTTTCCAGTCTTGTGGCCACTGCTGAGTTTTCCAAATTTGCTGGCATATTGCGTGCAGCACTTAAAAAGTTTAATGTTTTCTAAATTTTTCTTAATTCTAAAATAATTTAATACCTTCTCATAGGCTCTTGTGTATGCATTTTTATACAAATCTTGCATCTGATTTGATGTCTCTTGTTGTTCTTCTCTGATCTGACCCGAACTCCTACAGATTTATCTCAGGTTCCAGATCTTTTGGCTCTGTGAATGATACATTAATTTCCTGTTCCTACTGTAACACATGCCACAAATGTGGTAGCTTAAAATAACATTTATTATTTTACAGTTCTGGAAGTCAGAAATCCTCAACAAGCTGTAGTCCTTTGAGGAACTCTAATGAATAATGTGTTTGTTTGCCTGTTCCAGCTTCTGCCATTGTACTTGTGGCCCCCAGCTAACCATCATATCACTCTGACCTCTGCTTTTTTTTTTTTTTTTTTGACTCTCCTGTGTCCCTCATTCATTTGTGAGGTTTCTTTTCATTGAATTGGTCCACCTAGATGGTCCAGGATAATATCCTCATCTCAAAATCCTAAATTTAGTTGCACCTGTGAAGTCTATTTTGCTATAAGGTAACATATTCACAGGTTAAGATGGTTTACATATTTGGAGAAGGTTCTCTCCACAAGTGATAAACTAAAGTTATGCTAATGACACTACTCAAACTAGAAAAGTAAATCATCAGCATGCTTATTTTTATAATAGGGTTGTTTCTTCAGTAACCTCCAGGTCATATAGTTCTTTCTCCTCTATAAGCATTGTTTTACTGGATTCTTTTTAAAGCATTGACTTAAATTATACATTGTCATGTATGAATGAAGGCCAGTCTGTAGATTGAAGGCTTTTGTTACATTGGGAAAAAGAAAAACAGTGGTTTATATCTGGATCATAAACTGCTTCTATACCCTAGGGGCCAAGCAGATAACAAATCCATCGAATAACTCAACTTCAGTGAAAGATAATGGAGCTGTAGTAAACTGGCTAGTATACAGTGAGCTTAAAGGCATTCAGACAGACATTTCAGACTTGATCAATCTGAGCAAGACTTCAGTCTACAATTTTGGACTCTTGATTTAAGTAATAGTTGATCTTCAGATTCATAAGGTACTGAAATTTATCTACATTTTATCAAGATTTTATCTAAGATTTATATACATTTTAGAAAATTCATGATCATTGTCTTTTTAAGTATGTATCTGTTTTCCCACAAGGATTCATTTAGATCTTGCTGGGACATATCATACCAGGTTTTCCTTAGTTATCTTCGTTTCCCAGGTAACTGACCTGTGACAGCTGAAGAAGTTAGCTATCTAGTTAGCTAAAGAATGTGAACATGAAGCTGAAGTCTCTCAGTCCTGTCTGACTCTTTGTGACCCCATGGAGTGTAGCTTACCAGGCTCCTCCCTCCATGGGATTCTCCAGGCAAGAGTACTGGAGTGGGTTGCCATTCCCGTATTCCAGGCAGAGTCTTTAACGTCTGAGCCACCAGGGAAGGTTCAGTTCAGTTCAGTCGCTCAGTCGTGTCCGATTCTTTACAACCCCATGAATCACAGCACGCCAGGCCTCCCTGTCCATCACCAACTCCTGGAGTTCACTCAGATTCACGTCCGTTGAGTCACTGATGCCATCCAGCCATCTCATCCTCGGTCGTCCCCTTCTCCTCCTGCCCCCAATCCCTCCCAGCATCAGGGTCTTTTCCAATGAGTCAACTCTTAGCATGAGGTGGCCAAAGTATTGGAGTTGCAGCTTTAGCAACATTCCTTCCAAAGAAATCCCAGGGCTGATCTCCTTCAGAATGGACTGGTTGGATCTCCTTGCAGTCCAAGGGACTCTCAAGAGTCTTCTCCAACACCACAGTTCAAAACCATCGATTCTTTGGTGCTCAGCCTTCTTCACAATCCAACTCTCACATCCATACATGACCCCAGGAAAAACCGTAGCCTTGACTAGACGGACCTTAGTCAGCAAAGTAATGTCTCTGCTTATTGATGTGATAAAGAACTGTAATAGAGGTATGAAAACACACATGAAAGAGAGTGAGTGAGTGAGTGAGTGAAGTTGCTCAGTCCTGTCTGACTCTTTGCAGCTCCATGGACTGTAGCCTACCAGGCTCCTCTATCCATGGAATTTTCCAGCCAAGAGTACTGGAGTGGGTTGCCATTTCCTTCTACCTTTGGAATATGGAGAGGTGGTCTACTAATGCTTATTCAGTTCAGTTCAGTCACTCAGTCGTGTCCGACTCTTTGCGACCCCATGAATCACAGCACACCAGGCCTCCCTGTCCATCACCGACTCCCAGAGTTCACTCAGATTCACGTTCATCAAGTCAGTGATGCCATCCAGCCATCTCATCCTCTGTCGTCCCCTTCTCCTCCTGCCCCCAATCCCTCCCAGCATCAAAGTTTTTTCCAATGAGTCAGCTCTTCGCATGAGGTGGCCAAAGTACTGGAGTTTCAGCTTTAGCATCATTCCTTCCAAAGAAATCCCAGGGCTGATCTCCTACAGAATGGACTGGTTGGATCTCCTTGCAGTCCAAGGGACTCTCAAGAGTCTTCTCCAACACCACAATTCAAAAGCATCAATTCTTCAGCACTCAGCTTTCTTTACAGTCCAACTCTCACATCCATACATGACCCCAGGAAAAACCATAGACTTGACTAGGCGGACTTTAGTTGGCAAAGTAATGTCTCTGCTTTTGAATATGCTATCTAGGTCGGTCATAACTTTTCTTCCAAGGAGTAAGCATCTTTTAATTTCATGGCTGCAGTCACCATCTGCAGTGATTTTGGAGCCCAGAAAAATAAAGTCTGACACTGTTTCCACTGTTTCCCCATCTATTTCCCATGAAGTGATGGGACCAGATGCCATGATCTTCGTTTTCTGAATGTTGAGCGTTAAGCCAACTTTTTGACTCTCCTCTTTCACTTTCATCAAGAGGCTTTTTAGTTCCTCTTAAGTTTCTGCCACAAGGGTGGTGTCATCTGCATATCTGAGGTGATTGATATTTCTCCCGGCAATCTTGATTCCAGCTTGTGCTTCTTCCAGCCCAGCATTTCTCATGATGTACTCTGCATATAAGTTAAATAAGCAGGGTGACAATATACAGCCTTGATGTACTCCTTAGGTGGATGGTTTTTGAACTGAGTTTTAAAGAATTACTTCTCTGTGAGAATTCACATTCTGTCTTTATTTTACTTATTATCCTTCTATTAAAACTGTACTTATTTAAAAAAAAATGTTGTTTATTTCATTTTGGGCTTCCCTTGTGCCTCAGAGGACTTCCCTGATGGCTCAGATGATAAAGCATGTGTCTACAATGCAGGAGACCTGGGTTCGATCCCTGAGTCGGGAAGATCCCCTGGAGAAGGAAAAGGCAATCCATTCCAGTACTCTTGCCTGGAAAGTCCCATGGATGGGGGAGACTGGTAGGCTACAGTCCATCAGATGGCAGAGAGTCGCACACGACTGAGCAACTTCACTATTTCATTGTATCTTCATGTTCTTTTCCCCAGATCCTGTCCACAGGTGCTTATGGAAAAGATGGCTGATATTAACCTCAAAGAAGTAACCTTAATAGTTGGTGTGGTTGCTGTTTGCTATTGGAACAGCCTGTTTTGTGGTTTTGTTTTTGACGATGTTTCAGCAATACTGGATAATAAAGACCTGCATCCATCTACACCCTTAAAAACTTTATTTCAAAATGATTTCTGGGGGACCCCTATGTCTGAAGTAAGTATGAATTACTTATATGTATCTCAGATTTTAAAATGTTTCAGTAGTTTAGTTTTTCCTCAGAAATTTCATATAAGATGAATATTTGTAATACGTTAGATAGGAAGTGGAAAACGTGATTGTCTTTTTTAAAGGAGTACCTGATACTTTCCTTGATTGTGTACCTTGGCTTAAATGTTTTAAAATTAATATATGTGTGTAAAAAACAAACATATTAGGAGAACAATAAGGGCTGCTGCTGCTGCTCAGTCGCTTCAGTCGTGTCCGACTCTGTGTGACCCCATAGACGGCAGCCCACCAGGCTCCACCTTCCCTGGGATTCTCCAGGCAAGAACACTGGAGTGGGTTGCCATTTCCTTCTCCAGTGAATGAAAGTGAAAAGTGAAAGTGAAGTCGCTCAGTCATGTCCAATTCTTCGGGACCCCATGGACTGCAGCCCACCAGGCTCCTCTGTCCTTGGGATTTTCCAGGCAAGAGTACTGGAGTGGGTTGCCATTGCCTTCTCTGACAATAAGGGCAATACATAACTATTTCTTGATAATTGACATCATTTCTTTTTTCTTTCTTATGAGTCAAGCAAAGGAGATAACTGTTTGTGGTATATTTAACCATTTTAAAGGACTTCCCTAGTGGCTCAGTTGGTAAAGAATCCACCTGCAATGTGGGAGACCTGGAATCGATCCTTCAGTTGGGAGGATCCTCTGGAGGAGGGCATGGTTCTTATGCTTCCCAGTGTTCCCACTCCAGTATTCTTGCCTGGAGAATCCCCATGGACAGAAGAGCCTGGCAGGCTACAGTCCATGGGGTTGCAAAGAGTTGGACACAACTGAGCAACTAAGCATTAACCATTTAAAAATTATATAGCTTCATTACAGATTGAATAAAAATGGAAAGTACACATATTAACTATTTTTGTGCAGAAAAAATTATTTATTAAAAATTTTAATTTGTGCCATATCTCATATTTAATAATTATTTTGATTTTATACTGAGAACCCAAAAGTTTAGGTTGTTTATATGAAGGTATTTTTCCTTTGCTAGTAACTTTATTTTGAAGGTCAGTGTTAAACTGTTAAGGACCAAACACCTGTCAGCTTAGGATCATATAGACTGGATTCTAATTTTAGTTGTAGAATATAAAAGCTGTGTGAAGTAGATGGGGACACAGCTTTTAGGTAATGAGGTATTTTCCTGATGTATAAAAGAATAAACTTTGAGGATTCATTAATTAATCTGTCTGTAATATGTAGCACATAGTTGTTGAAACATAGCATGTAACACTCTTTTTGTTAATTTGTCATTCATGGCCCCTTTCCAAATTCTCCAAACTTGGAAACTTCTCAAGAAGGGGTATGGAATCTTTCATTCTTTTAGTCACAAACAAGTATTTTTTTTTCCTTAATAAAGAAGCAGGTTATTTATTTTCCTGCAGCCTTTCTGTTCTCACCCAGTTCTAGCTTTTAGAAGAAATGTCTTTTGATAACAAAGGGAAAATATGGTCCTGTCATGATATTATTTTCTTGATAATTACTACATTATTTTCTAGATAATTCATTCCCCTGTACCCATACCCTCTGGCCCCAAATTATGCTAGTATCTACTGTGGTTTTAATCATGACATTAGATTTTGACCTTAAAGTTGCTTTCTGGTATAAATGATTTCAATTCAGTACATTGGCTTAAAAACATTTCTGTATGTTTGAAGTGAAATCTGAAGGATGTACAGGAATTAGGCAAGAAAGAGAAAAACATTTGAGGTAGGTAGCACTCATGTTGTATGTAGTCAGTACAGATGGAGATATTTAAATGTTCATAATTTCAGAATGGGAAATGTTTGGTTCTTGTGCTTCCCAGTGTTCCCTATTGGGGATGAGCAGGCTTAAGTCTATAGCTATAAAACAGGGTTATAGTGAAATACGGTAGAGGTAGGAGAGCAAGGAATGTGAGTGTGGATGCCTTTGTATAAAATTATGAAAAAATGACTAGCATAATATTTTGTATCTTTTTAACTTGTGTGTTTTATTCAACTGCTTTGACTTTGTCTTGGAGTAAAAATATTTCTTGTTAAATGTAACTTTTAGTTTATAAAGAAATTCAGTACCTAACATAAAATTTTTATCTGCTACAAGTAGAGACCACAATAGCAAAGGTGTCTATTCTTTAAGAAAGTTTTTCTCTTATATCACTCCCTGTGTAGTACTTAGGAGTTTTTGGTTTAATATATTCAGGTTTATACATTATGGAGGTATTTTTTCATAAGACAACTAGGCAACCTTTTTGAGTCATTGTTATTTAAATGGCACTGGGTGATCATTCTATTCTTATGTTTCCTTTTGAAAATCTAGCCAGCAGTTACATGAATGTTTTTTGGTAGTAGTTTGGGAAACAGGCTTTGGAGGGAAATCCTGTACTACAGTTTGATTAATGCCACTATTACCCTATTTTCTTAATCTGTGTATTGAATTAGTAGTCAAATGTTTTTCTTCTATTCTTTGATTACTATATATCAGTGTGTGTATGTATATATATGTGTGTGTATGGAGTTGCAGAGTCAGACACAACTGAGCAACTGAACTGAACTCAACTATATATCAAAGAGGAAATTACCTTGTTTTTGGACAGAGAAAATAGGAAAACACACACAAACACACACACAAAAACCCACATAAAGCTATCTTTTATGTTTATGTTATTCTTGAGACTTTTATTAGTTTATTGTTATTTCTCAGCCAAATGTAGATTCTTTAGTAGTAAAAGCAGATATGAGTTTATGTATCCAGAAGAACCAGGATACTTTAGTAATCAATGATTGTTTTTTTCCTTATAGGAGAGAAGCCACAAGTCTTACCGTCCTTTAACAGTATTGACATTTCGCTTAAATTATCTGTTCAGTGAACTAACACCAATGTCATATCATCTGCTAAATATGATTTTTCATGCTGTGGTTAGTGTGATATTTCTTAAGGTCTGCAGACTTTTTCTGAATAACCAGAGTAGTATGATTGCCTCTTTACTTTTTGCAGTGCACCCAATACACACAGAAGCAGTAAGTAAAATTTATTTTTTGCATTATTCCTACACATGACTATGATGGTATATGTTTTTAAGGAAAAAAAATTAACCATGACTTCAAGTATTTAAAGACTCCTTAATTTGGTACAGTGTCTTACCTTCCTAGTGCACAGGATGTAGCTTTCCTATTGTGTAAAATTTTTCAATTTAAAACAATTTTTGAAACATAAACATATAATGTGTAATTATTCAACTTTAGCAATGTAAAATATAAATAAATACAGTTCTTTTCTTTGCTAACTTTTTTTTTATGAATGAAGATTTTAAGTATTTGTCAACTTGGCTTTGTTTGTGTTTCAAAGGACAGAAAATAATAAGAAACTTATGTAAGGCATGCAAATGTATCAAAATACATGCACATATAAGCAGACATCCTAACAAATGATGCTCAGTAATTTCATATTATTTATTACCATGTGTTTAAAAATTGCGCACTGTCTCTACTATTGCCAGTATGCTTTGATCAACACATATTCAAATTATAACCTTACTTAATTTGGTAATCTTGAAACTCCAGAATTGACTCTCAACAGAGCAAGGAGGACTCTATTCAGTTGTTTTATTACAAGCTTTTAGTTTGAAACAGTAGTCTGTGTGTTTAAATTTTGCAGAGTTGTGTTTGTGTGTTGCAGGGGTGTTGTGTGTCTCTCCCAATATCCTGAACCTTTTGGTATCTAACTGAACATTTTTCTATACATCTACAAAAATGATAGGTTGTTTTAAGTTTTATAGTGAGTTCAGAACACTTTAAAGGGAGTTTGGGGGGATTTTATATTGAAATTTTTTTGAGTTTAAAAGGATATTTTAAATGTATTGTCTTTTTAAACTTTCCAGGTTTTATTTGTGAGATATGATGCATTGTATTGAGTTTATTATACATTTATATTTTAAGAACACTTGTATTTAAAAACAAATTTAGAACTAAGTCTAGATGGTATACTATATAATTTTGTAAGATGTTACTATTGAAGGAAGCTGGGTAAAGGGTAAACAGGACCTCTACTATTTCTGCAACTTCCTCGGAGTCTATAAGTATTGATAGTTAAAATAATAAAAGCTATTATAGTTAGTGATGAATACATTTTTATGTAAGATACACAAATTCACCACATGAGGGCACTCAAGAAATACCTATAAAACAGAAATACGCACTTGATAAGTTATAGCAGCTTAATTTCTAATTAAACTGCTGTTGCAATTATATATAGTTAAAATTTCAAAATGCTTTTCGTTAATATGGACCCCCCTGCCTTTCCCTTTCTAGGTAACAGGTGTTGTAGGAAGAGCAGAACTTCTGTCATCTATCTTTTTTCTAGCTGCATTTTTGTCATATACTAAATCAAAAGGACCAGATAATTCCATAGGTAAATGTCTGATATTCAATACTTTTCCTTTAACTGTAAAACTCAATTAAATTATATATTTTAATGTATTGTTTTGAATATATAAAGCAGAAATTGCTTACAACATTTGAAGTTTTTCAGTAATATCTAATTGATGTCTTATTCTGTTATGATATTATAAAATTGTTTTTGTGTGTTTATATTCTTTTGTTCCTGAATTGAAGTGTGGACTCCAATTGCATTGACAGTTTTTTTAGTGGCTGTTGCAACACTGTGTAAAGAACAAGGAATAACAGTTGTGGGAATTTGCTGTGTATATGAAGTATTTATTGCCCAAGGGGTAAGGAGAAATATAAATTTCCTTGTTGCTGTCTTTTATACTATTTGAATCAGATTCTAATGAATTTATTTTCTAAATGTAGCATCATATAAATTGCTTTATCAATAATATTTAGCAAAAATTTGCAAAAAGTAAGCATGTTTTACCTTCATACCCACTGAATATTACTTAACATTTTATATTACACCTTCAGTTTTTTAAGGACAGATTTTTAAGTTTCAGTAAAGGAACTATTGGGCAGTTTGGGAAAGCACCCAGTAATACTGTATAGTATAATTCATTATTGGAGAAGACTGTTCGGCTCAGTTTTATTCATTATCAGTTCCACCAGTTCCATGTTGATTTTATAATTATAGTCAGTTTTTATTTAATCTTGCAGTTAGAAAGTACAGTTGTTGAAAACATTACAGTAAATTGCTATTTTTTACTTTTTTTTTTTTCTTTTTCTAGTATACTTTGCCATTGTTATGTACTACTGCTGGACAGTTTCTTCGTGGAAAGGGTAGTATTCCATTGTCTATGCTGCAGACACTAATAAAACTCATTGTCTTGATGTTCAGTACACTGTTACTTGTTGTGATTAGAGTCCAGGTTATTCAGTCGCAACTTCCAGTGTTCACCAGGTATGAAATTCTGGTTCTTTTTGTTTTTTTCCTTTTTTAACTTTGAGTTTTAAGTGATTGCAAATGTTGCAGAAAGTTTTTGATTTGCATTAAGGTTTTTTAACAGCTCTATTGAGTTATAATTTATACTTTTTAAGAATCCTCATGTATTTAAACTGTTCAGATTAATAGGTTTTGACATATATGTACACTCTTGGAAGCATCAGTCAAGATAATGATCCCCCAGTTGGTTAAGTGTTAAGTCTTCCATATCCTTAGTCATTTTTGTCTACTTGTTCTATTAGGTATTGAGAAAAGGATGTTGAAATCTCTGACTGTAACTGATCAGAGTTACAAACTGACTGATTTGTCTATTTCTCCTCAGTTCTGTCAATTTTTGCTTCCTGTATTTGTTGTAAAACTCTACAATAAAGTATATAAATATTTAGGATTTTGATGTCCTGTTGATGAATTGATCCTTATATCATTATTAAATGAGCTTCTTTATCCCTGGTAATAGTCTTTACTAAGAAATTCACTTTTCCTTATGTTAATATAACTACTCCAGCTGTCTTTTGTTAGTGATAAATGGTTTATCTTTTTTCATCTCTTTACCTCTTAACTCTGTCTATATCTTTATATTTAAAGTAGATTTTTTATAGGCTACATATAGTTGGGTCTTCCTTTTTTGTTTGGTCAGATAATCTGTCTTTTAAATGGTAGGTTCAGTTGTCTGATACAGTTTGCTGTAAATCTGCCATCTTGCTAATTGTTTTCTCTTTGTCTCATCTGTTCCTTGTTCCATTTTTTCTCTGTTTTGAATTGAATATTTTGTATTACTCCGTTCTTATCTCCTTGTTGGCTTATTAGCTATAAATCTTTGCTGTGTATTTTTAGTGATTGCTTTAGGGTTTTTTTTGGTTTACATCATTTGTTTATCACAATTTATTATTAAGGAATATTATAATTATATGTCTATAAATGATAAATGTCAGTGTATATAGTACAAATACATATACAATGAATAAGTTTATATATAAACATTTTAAATAATAACATAGCCTTTGTGCTATTTGCATATGTTTTTATTGAGTATACATTATAAATGCCACAATACATTGTTAATTTTTACTTTAAACAGTTATCTTTGGAAGAGATTAAATTTTTAAAAAATTTTGTTTTACCCTCTAGAGTTACCATTTCTAGTGTTCTTCCTTTGTTAGATCAAGATTTTCATCTGGTACCATTTTTCCTTCTGACTGAAGGACTTTCTTTGACATTTCTTGACCATGTAGGACCGTGCTGGTGATGAATTCTTTAAGCTTTGGTATATGTAATACCTTTATTTTACCTTTGTTTTTGAACGATATTTTCCTTGTAGAATTCTACAATGCTGATTTTCATTCACTAATCTAAAAATATTACTCTATATTCTGTGGCTTGTGTTACGTTAAACGGAAAATCTTTTCATCCTTATCTTGATGTTTCTGCATGTAGTATGTCTTTTTTTTTCAATCCTTGCTTTTAATAGTTTCTCTTTATCTTTGTTTCTCTTCTCTGTATTTTTTCATTGAGACATAATTGACATATAGCATTGTATTAGTGTACAACGTAATTAATCATATACATACACACACAAATGATTACCATAATAAATTTAGTCAACATCTGTCGCCACACATAATTACCAAAAAGTTTTTTTTTTCTTTTGATGAGAACTTTTAAGATCTATACTCTTAGCAGCTTTCAAATATATGATACAGTATTATTAACTACAGTCATGATGCTGCACATTGCAACTTCAGGACTTATCTTAACACCACAGTTTGGGTGAAAATGGCCAAAAGTTGTAAGCTTTCAGTTGCTATTTGTTTTATCTTCATGTTTCTTGTGCTTAGGTTAATTTAGCTTTTTAGAATATGTAAGTCTTTCTTCATGTACATTTTAGAATTGTTTCAGTTATAAACTTCTTGAAACATTTTTTCTTTCCTCTCCCTTCTTCCTCTGGGACACCAATTACATGTATTTTAGGCTTCTTGAAGTAATACTGTTACTCTGTATTTATTCCTCTTCCCTCCAAAGCTATTTTTCCAGTTTTCATTTTGGATAATTTCTTCCATTGTAGCTTCAAGCTTACTAATTTTTTTCTGCATGTCTAATCTGTCCTTAATTTCTTTTATTTTTCATCTCAGACATTTTCATCTCTGTTTGAGTTCTGTTTGAGCTTTGTGTGTGTGTGTATGTGTATGTATCCCATGTTTCTAACTGTTTTAGGACTTTAATGTCCTTTTCCACTGGTCTTATCATCTGTGTAATTTCTTGGTCAGTTTAGATTGAATTAATTTTTCTCCTCACGGATTGTATTTTTCTACCTCTTCACATGCTTGGTAATTTTTCTAATAGGTACTGTATCTGATTTTACCTAATGTATTCCTACAAATATTGTAGAGCATTGTTCTCAGATGCATGTAAGTTATTTGAAAGATGTTTCATCTTCAAGTCTTGTTTTTAAGCTTTGTTTTAGGAGACCATAGCAGTGTTTGTCGTTATTTGATAGCTAAGTCGTGTCTGGCTCTTTTTGCAACCCCATGAACTGTAGCCTGCCAGGCTCCTCTGTCCATGGGATTTTCAGGCCAGAATCCTGGAGTGAGTTAACACTTCTACAGGGTATCTTCCCTACCCAAGGATAGAACCCACTTCTGCATTGGTAGGAAGGTTCTTACCACTGAGCCACCTGGGAAGCATAGCAACATTTAGGATAGGGCTAATTTTGCTCCCTTGCTGACACAAGGCCCTTCTGACCTCTCCACTTGATAGACTTTGCATTATGAGGATTTCCACTCCGGTGCTGAAGAACTGTTCCTAGTTGTGAGCTTATATCTGATCCTTTCAGAAGGTACTTTCCAAACTGTATTTTCCTAGACCTGCTGTAATAATTTACCAGAAACTGAGTGGCTTAAAGAGCAGGGATTTATTCTCTCACAGTGCTGGAGGCCAGAGTCCAACAATCAAGGTATCAGGCACAGCTGGTTCCTTCTGAAGGCTCTGGGAAAGAATCTGTTCTATGCCTCTTTTCCTAGCTTCTGGCGGTTGCTGGCCATCTTTGACATTCCTTGACATGTTGCTATATCACTGTAATCTGCCCCATCTTTACCTAGCCTTTTTCCCCGTCTGTTTCTCTGTATTTTCTCTTCTTTGTATAAGAACATCAGTCATTAGATGGTGCTGTGCTGTGCTTTGTCGTGCAGTGACCCAGTAGACTGCAGCCTGCCAGGCTCCTCTGTCCATGGGGATTCTTCAGGGAAGAGTACTAGATGGGTCACTATGCCCTCATTGGATAGTGGGCCCACTCTTAATCCAGCATGACCTCATCTTTACTATAACTGCATTGACAAAGACTTTCTTGCTAATAAAGTCACATTCTGGGGTTTTGGGTAGACATAAACTTTGGGGAGACGGAAATCAACCCACTATACTGTCTTTAGGTATTTCTTTCTGTATATATATGCTGATCAGTTCTCATTAGTACTGAAAACTGGAGAGAGAACCTTTACAGATATGAGTTATCTTTCTCAACAGTTTTCTGCTTGCTAATTTTAACCCCCCTGGATTTCTAGGGTTCCCAGCTCCATCTTCTCAATTTAGGGATGCAAATGGTCTCTACTCAGATTCTCTCTTGCTGCTGCACAGACTAAAAATCTATCCAAGTTCTAAACTCTTTAGATAGGGCTCCCCTCATCTGTTTTTTGTGTTTGTTTTATTATCAATCAAGTGTTATTGTCCTTCTTTGCTTGATGCTTAGAAAGTTAAAGGAAGTTTTAATTTTCCATTTTTTTAGTTTGTTTAAAGCTAGAAGCAAAAGTTATACTGAATTTTAACATTCTTATCTTTTTTTTCCTGCTCTCATAGCATTTTTCCATTTCACCTCACTCATCCAAAGCTTAAAAGAAAATTTATAAAGTTGCCTATTCATAGTTGTATTCAAGTGACTGACATTACATGCAAAAACTTTTTTAAAAACAAAATCCCAATATTTTTCCTCTATAGGTTATTACAAGATATTGAATATAGTTCCCTTTGCTACGCAATAGGATGTTGTTTATCTCTTTTATATATAGTAAGGTATATCTGTTAAATCCAAGCTCCTAATTTATCCCTCCCTCACCTTTTCCCCTTTGGTAGTCATATATTTGTTTTCTGTGTCTGTGAGTCTTTCTTTTTAGTAAATAAGTTCATTTGTATCATCTTTTAGATTTCATGTATAAGTGATATCATATTTGTTTTTCTCTACCTAATTTATTTCACCAAGTATGCTAATCTCTAGGTCTATCCATGTTGGTGTAAATGGCATTATTTCATTGTTCTTTTATGTCTGAGTAATATTCCATTGTATAATAATTATCCTTAATAGCATTTTTTTCTATAAAGAATAGTTACTTTTTACTTCCAGAATTTTTACTTCTGAGTCTAGCCATGCTAAACTAAAAACTCATTTAAGCATAATAGTGTGGAAAACAGATTGAATTGTAGATAGATATTTTGTATTTCCTTCTTCACTCCTTAGTCTTAATGTTTCCTGTTTATCATTTGTTTTAGGGAATTTGAATCAACTGTTTTGCATCTCTAGTTCTATAATATGAAAATATGCCTTATAGGTGTGAATGTATTTATTGTTTATATATATGTGGATGGATATATGGAGTATGTTATGTTTAACACTGTATTTTCCAAATATAAGCATTTTAAAATGTGTATATGTACTCGTGTTACATAAATTTTATTCTGTTATCCTATGAGGTTGATTGTAATATGATTAGACTTGCTTTGACATGTATTCTTTTAAAGTTCAATTAGCAAATAATTTATCCTAAATAAACAGCTAATTTTTCTAAATGAACTCTGAAAAGTAGATGACAGGAAAAGATTTTGTGTTCAGTTTTGTTGGTCATGTTGAGAATTCAAATCCTGACTTTCAAGAATTAGTATTTTTCATACATGCATATATTGAAGTATGAAAGTTTTGCAGAAGGGATTGGCTACCCACTCCAGTATTCTTGCCTGGAGAATCCCAAGGACAGAGGCGCCTGGAGGGCTACAGTCCATAGGGTTGCAAAGAGTAGGACACGACTGAACTGACTTAGCACAGCATGACAATTTAGAAAATATTACTTGTTCAAATAATAATTCATTTTTCTCACCAGTTGATATTTTTAAGCAGACTAAGTCAGATTAGTGATATTGATTTTTCCTTGACTTACTCATTTTAAAATAAGAATTGGGTTTTTAAGCAACTCTGTTAGAGGAAGGAAATACTCAGTCATGTCCAACTGTTTGTGACCCCATGGGCTGTAGCTCACAGGCTCCTTCTGTCCATGGAATTCAGGCAAGAATTCGGGAGTGGGTGGTCAGTCCCTTCTCCAGGGGATCTTCCTGACCCAGGGATTGGACCTAACTTGCAGGCGGATTCTTTACCAACTGAGCCACCAGGGAAGATTTAAACAACTGTATGTTAACACAATTTAGATATCTTAATACAATTTAAAACATAGTGTAAAGAATTAAAAATCTGAAATGATTAATTTAAATGTACTTTTAAAAAATGATATGACTTAGTTTGCGGTAAACAGACTAATAATACATCACGGCCTATATAAACTAGGATATAAGTTTGTATTAAGTAGAGCACAAATAAAATGTTCCATAAGGCTGTGCAGTTACTACTCTGTACCAGAATTTGGTTTTTAGCTCTGTAGAAGTCAAAAAGAAAAAGCGCATAGGTGATTTAGTTTTCTCTGTTTGTGACAAGAGAAAACATAGTAATTCTTTCTAGAAAACAATTCTCATTAGCATTTGGTGATGAAAGAAACATCTCTTAAAGGAAAACATTAGTGTTCTCAGAAGCATTCATACAACACATACAGCAATGAATCATACAAAACATTTCTTATGATGTTGAAGCAGAAAGCCATAATTTAATAAAAGCATTTCTGCAGCATGTCGTAATATTATAGAATACCTGTCTGAATCATTCTCATAATAAACTAGAAATAGGTAACCTACTTGCCCCTCAAATAGTTCTTCATAAATATCATACCTCTTAATTAGACATTTCATAAAGAAATTTGAACTCAGGCAAGAATCTAAGGTATCCATAAAAAGTTTATGTCTTTAACAAGATTACATGTAAAATGCTGTTTTTATTATTGTTCAGTATTTGTATCTTTTATATATTAACTTTGTGTTTAAAGTGTTTTAATTTCAGTAATTTTTTTTTTCATTCTCTATACAGGTTTGATAACCCAGCTGCTGTAAGCCCAACTCCTACAAGGCAGCTAACTTTTAACTACCTGCTTCCTGTGAATGCTTGGCTTCTATTAAATCCTTCAGAGCTCTGCTGTGATTGGACCATGGGAACAATACCACTGATAGAGTCATTTCTAGATGTTCGAAATCTTGCCACATTTATTTTTTTTTGCTTTTTGGGAGCTTTGGGAGTATTTAGTCTCAGATATCCTAGTAATTCCTCCAAGACTGTTTTAATGGTAAGAAAGTTTCTTAAATTTTCAGATAATACTAAATACAGGATTAGTTTATTAATTGAGTGCCTTTAGTTTTTCAGAAGCATCTTTGTAAAACTGCTGTCTGTCTTTATTCATGTCATCCTAATTTATGAACTTATTTTAGGCTATCCTATAATTTTATGTCAGAATTTAATTAATGCTGCACATTCAGCATGTGACACAAAGAGTGATTATGAATTTCCCTAATTTGATGGGGACTCTGAAATCATGGAGCATCCTTTTTAGCATTATTTTTTTATATTTCTTACCTTTACCCCACTAGGTTATACACCCTTTTAAAGAAATGAATTATTCAGTATAATGTATACTTCTTTGTTTTCTTGGCACAGGAAAGAGGATCATGTAAGATAAGCCCCTAGAAATGCATAGCTCTTTATTTTTCATTGCCAAAACTTTCATTACTCCCTGAGGTATTTCTTACTGTGTTCAGAGAATTCTGATTATTAAGTCTTTTTTGTTTTTATGAGATCTGTTTCCAGTTCTCTTAGCTCTGCCCTCACTTCTTACTCATAATTGTGTTGCCTCTTTAAATTATGGAAGAAAATAATCATCTTGAACATTTTCTTAAGATTTTACTGTATGCCAGAAAGTGCCTTTAATACTTGGCAAGTGTATTCTGGCTGCAGCCACTAGATTCATTTATTCATTCAATAAAGATTTTGATTTGTAGCCTATGTATCAGGTAGCATTTTAGCCACTGAGATGGTAAAAAGAAATACAGGGCCCCCATTACCAAAGAACTCACATTCTAGAGAAATTTAAAAGAATATAGGGTTTGAAGAAAGATCATATTTACTAGTATGGACCTGTTGAGTTTGAGGTGTCTGAAATTTTCTAACGGAGATTTTGAATGGCGCTTTGTGCCTGGACTTCTGTGGCAAAGCCTGAGATACACATAGAGATTTGATAAATTGCCACAGAGTAATTTGACAGTTGCCATAGAGATAGTAATTGAAAGCAAGATGTAAAGAAGACGACCTTTGGAGAGGTTATAGAGCAGCCTTTCTCAACTGGGATTTTGTTACATCTCTTAGAGGTGGTAACTAGCTATCACCATTCTAGATGCATAGAAGTTAATTCATACACCTAATGCATGCCTTAGACTATTTGTTCTTAATTTTCCCTCAATATATAGTTGAAGAGGCTGAATAGAGAAGAAGGCTATATCTCAGTCACTCTTGAAAAGCTTCCATATTTAGGTATTGTGTAAAGGAAAATAAACCAAATAGCTGTTGCTGCTCGTGTCTGACTCTGCAACCCCATAGACAGCAGCCCACCAGGCTCCCCTGTCCCTGGGATTCTCCAGGCAAGAACACTGGAGTGGGTTGCCATTTCCTTCTCCAATGCATGAAGGTGAAAAGGGAAAGTGAAGTTGCGCAGTCATGTCCAACTCTTGGCGACACCATGGACTGCAGCCTAGCAGGCTCCTCCATCCATGGGATTTTCCAGGCAAGAGTACCAAATAGGAAATAGACCAAATGGACAGAAAGATAGGAAAACGTTCTGGAAAGAATGGTTGACACCAACAGTTGCTGTCAAGTAGTGAATGAGATCAGTTGAATTTGATTTCTTTTATGTAGTTACTTAAATTTTTATCTGTGGAGTGATTTGATTAGAAGATGAGGAAGGGAAGGTTGCTAATGTAGGTAACCTTTAGGAATGATTTAACTGAATATTTCAAAGAAGGAGACAAGGTCTAATTTAGAGAAGATAGCCAGTCAGGCAATGGCTTCAAGTATAACAAAGCAACTGATCTTTTATTGGGGGATCAGGGCTTGAGGGAAGCATAGAGACCTGGAATTGATGGACCTTTTGAGGCTGAAGTGGGTTGATATTGGGGGGAAGACTTGCTTGGTTGGCTTTTAGAATCACGTTCATTGGAGTACTCAGTTGGCTGACCTTTATACACAGAGATATCACTAATGGATTTGCATACAAAAACATGCTCTTTGAGTTGAAACGTTAAGTGAGGTTACAACCGACTGCTTGTAATCCATGTCCACAAAAATCTTTCCCTAAGAATATGGGAACTTGTTTTATACCTAAGGGTCATAATGAATGGTTAAGATAATTTAAAGATAATATTTTCAAAGGAGAAGATTTTTAAGGTTGGAAAGGCAAGAACATTTTTAGCATAGAAAGTTGATATAAGAAAGTGATTAGGTAAATGAAAGAAAAGCTGATTGATAGTAAGATTAGAGGTATAGAGCTCAGGTTTGGCCTCAGATAGATGGAAACACTGCTTAGGTTATAGGAAGGATGGAAATGGTCATGAATGTAGATGTTAATAGATTTAGTAGCAGAGAATTAAAGAAATTCTTGTTTTATCGCTTTTGTTTTTTCTGAAAGTTTGGTAGTGTAGTCACCTCCTAAAAGTGACATAGGTCAGAAATTTGAGAAAAATAGTCAAGATTGAAAATAGTAAAAGAGAGTGAGAGTGAGCCTACCAAAGAAACCTAGAATCTTGAGCAGTCTTAAGGATTTAATTTGAAGTTGATCATGAATTTATGATGATACAGATTTATTTTTGCTTTGGGACTTTGTCTTATAGTGCTTTGCAGCTCACAAAAATAAAAATGAAGCGCATACATGGTAGAATACATCCAAAAGTGAGTTTCTACTAAAAAGCAAAATGAAGAGTAGTTAAATAGAAAGTTTTGGCAATTAAAATAATTTGTATGGTGCAAACTGAATAAAAAATAGAAAGGATATTGCCAATGAAGTTAACATAGATTTACATTAATTATGTTATATTTTATATGTATAAAAAAGGAACCCTTATGACTTCAGGTATAACTGCTTTAAATATAGTCCTAAACATACTGTTAAATTTTTTGAAATTAAAATAGAGTCAATTTATAATACTGTGTTAGTTCTGTAGAAAACAAACTTAGCTACCAGAGGAGAAGGGTCTTCCTTGGTGTCTCAGTGGTAAAGAATCTCTCTGCCAGTGCAACACCCAGGAGACGCATGTTTGATCCCTGGGTCAGGAAGATCCCCTGGAGTAGGAAATGGTAACCCACTCCAGTATTCTTGCCTGGGAAATCCCGTAGACAGAGCCTGGCAGGCTACAGTCCATGGGATCACGAAAGAGTTGGACAGGACTCTTAGCAATTTAGCAATGTAAAAAAGGGAAAGGGAAAGAAGTGGGATAAATTAGGAGTATAGGGTTAACAGATACAAACAATTGGTACTATACATAAAAAATTCAATAGCTTGTAATAATCTATAATAGAAAATAGTCTGAAAATGAATTAATATGTATGTATAAAACTAAAATACTGTTTTTAATGGTCATATTATTTGAAGATATCTGAAAGAGGTAAGTAGACCAAAGGAATGTCTACCAAGCACCAGGTATGTTAAGCACTTAATAAATAAGATGTCATGTTTATCTCAATAGTATAAGTAGTTAATAATCCTGTTTATTTATTTTAAAAAATGGAGTCACAAGGTGATTGGAGTACTTTACCTTATTATAAAAAGTGAAACAGATTTGCCTCCAGAACTCTTCGCTCTTTCCACTCTCTGAGAAGATGTTGCATTATAGTTAACTTGGTTGGCATACATTAACAGTGTATTAGAACATCTGAGTAAGTTAATCATTGAGACATTTCTTATTGAAGAATCAATAGTTTTTTTTTGAGAGATGGCTTTTCTTTTTTTGTGTAACTTATTCATCAATCCATGATGCCTCTTTGGATGAATTTAACACTTTTTATTCTTTCAAATGAAATTGCCTTAGGGTATCCATGAATTAACAGGGAATTTTTTTAAAGAGGATCGTGTATTTAGGGACAAATACCTCTGTTTCACAGCTACCTGGTTGTTTTTGTCAAACATTTCTGGGAAGTGGAAAGTGAATTATGCACACTTAATGTTTTACCTTTTTGACTAAAAAGCACTAAAATTTCAGACTTATAAATTGATAATAGTGAGCAGTTTGATGGTAGTGCTTTTCTTCAGATTCAGTGTTGGATCATTACAAATTATTAATTTGTGATTCATAGAGAAAGTATTCTTTTCACTATTTACATCTCTACATCGATTTTCAGTAGTAAAGTATAATAAAAAGCATTGCTTCCTCTCAAACTGTTAGAAGACTCTCAGACTTCTGAAATTGAAAAAACAATGTGTTTATTGCACAAGGTACTATAAAACAAATCAGAGTAACAGAATATGGAAGCAGATGTCCATGGAAACAGATATCCTACTGACAACCAGCTTATTTCTTTCCATAAGTTATTTGTGTGCTAGTTATTTTGTCTTATCTTTTGCAATGACTGTAATCTGGAAACCATATGCCATCCCATTTTCAAAATGGCAAAAACATCTAAGCATTTTGTGATGTTTATTTCTAACACAGTACACAGTGTTGGAAATTTAGAAATTCTTATGGAATAAATGACTATTTAAAGGGGCCAGTTTTATTTTTATACATATACTAAGTCTGTTAAATGTATGTGACCCATCAGAATACTATGCAGAGCAACGCTGAAGTAACATGTAGAAGTAGTCTACTGTCTTGTCTGAAACATAGCTTATCAATTTCCAGTATACCTTACACATAGTAGTACTGATATCTTTTCCTGTCAGTTTATTTTTACCACGGGCACATAAGTTACATAAAATGTTAATTGCTCAGTCACACGTGTATGACTCTTTGCGCACATTAGTTAGATATATAAAAATTACTAATTTTTTTTAGATATATTTTTTGTTTTGTTTTTAATTTTTATTTTTACTTTATTTTGCTTTACAATACTGTATTGGGTTTGCCATACATTTTTTATCTGATGAGGCTGAGGTGTAAGCTCTGGTATTTAGGAAGACTTCATCTCACCTTGCTGACATACATCCTCATGTTTATTGTTACCATCCTTAAGTTTCCTTTATGTTTAAATCAGTATTCTTTATAGTGTTATTAAAATTGATCCACCAGTACATTGTCCAGATTAAATGATTAAATATTTGGATTTGACTGTTGATGTGGGTATATTATTTAATTTAATAAATTATCTTTTTTCTCTTTGTAGGCGCTTTGTTTAATGGCATTACCATTTATTCCTGCATCAAATCTTTTTTTCCCAGTTGGATTTGTTGTTGCTGAGCGAGTACTATATGTTCCTAGCATGGGGTTCTGTATTTTGGTAGCCCATGGATGGCAGAAAATATCAAACAAAAGGTGAATGAAAATGTTAGTGCATTTAATGCTTACTAACTGTAGAATTTAGTATGATGCATTTAAGTGTTTAAAATGTTTATTCTGTTTTTATGTTATCTTTTATACCTTTTTGTTTTTCACATTGAGAGTCTTCTTAGCTCACTAACTCCTACCTTATCTATGTTTTTCCTCATATTTCTATAATTTTATTTTACAGTCTAACACATAAGAGATTTTCATTCAGATGCAGATGCTACAAAGAACATTATCAAGACTAAAGTTTCAAATGATCATTGCTGCTTTCATATGTAATGAACTAAGATACAGTCTTCTTAAATGAGTCATATTGGATTAATACATGTAAAGTGCATATAGAAAGCAATATGCAATTTCTTGCTTCATAGAAACCACCATGTTCTAGTTGCCTTAAACTCACTGCTAAGGAACAGAATAATCACTGACTGTATATAGAAAAAATAGTCACTTTCTTTTTCCTTACTTTCCCGTCCCCTTTCAACCCACAGAATTGACTTCTGTCTTCATCACTTTACTGTCGTGTAACACATTGAGTCTGGTGGGTAAATCTAATCAGTGCTTGGTTTAAAGTGTATTTCCCTGGCAGCTGTGAAAGTCTCTGTCCTGACTCTCCACCACCTGTGCTCATTTCTCCTCAACCTCTTTTCAGATTGTTCCTGTTGTACCAGCTCTTTAAATGTTTTTTTATTTCTTAGAGTTTTACAAATAGCTGTTTTTCTCACATTGCATGTTCTCCCTAACGATCTCATCCATTACTACAGTTTTCACTCTAAGCTTTCTCATAGATGTATCCAGTTATAATCACTGCCAATCTTGTAGTGCCTCCCGTGTGCCAGCTCTGTAATACACTATGTAGATGTGTTTTCTCGTTTAATCTAGACATCCCTTAACTTCATTTGGCACATTTGAAAATTGAAGCTCATATTAGTTACCTGAATTACACAATACCACACAGCTAGTAAACAGCAGAGTCTTGATTTAAATTTATATCTGACTATCTCTCATGTCCATGGTCCTTCTGATCCATGCATTCTTATCCTGATTAAGTGGATCTATCAAAATGAAAGAAACAGAACTCTGTAACTGAGGCAAAAAGCAAAAGCTCAAAGAACATTAATACTACTAATACCAAATAAGATCATAGTGATTATTGAAGTATAACGATCATTTTGTAAGTGACAGATTGTGTCCCAAGTGATTAACCTAAAGCTATGTAAGTAATTTGCCTCTATTTTATAAAGGGTTAATTTTACTATGACTTTTAATGAATAGTTCTAGCTTTTTAAAATGTAAAATTCTGGGACTTCCCTGGTGGTCTACTGGTTAAGAATCCCTCAGCCAATGCACGGGACACATTCAGTCTAGTTCAGGAACTAAGATCCCACATGCATAGGGCAGCTAAGCCCGTGCACCGCAACTTTTGAGCCCACATGCCCTGGAGTCCATGCTCTGCAGCAAGAATAGCCACCACATTGAGAAGCCTGCACACCACAACCAAAGAAAGCTGTACGCAGCAACGAAGACCCAGCACAGCCACACACACACAGAAGAGTAAGATTCCTCGAAGGATATCATGATAACCTGTGGTGTATATTGTAAGCGGTAATGTTTTTAAATATAGCCAGGGATGAGATTGACCCTTTATAAACACAACTAAGAGTATTCAGGTTATAGGTAATGATACAAAAGAACTCTTAAGAAGTCACAATTAAAAATCTGGTTTATCAGTTTTTTGTCATTGAGCTTTATACAGTACTGTTTATAATATTTAATTTTTTTGGTGTTATTCTCTCTCAAGCTGGATGATTATTAGAACAGTCCCTAGTCTTTAGAGTAAATTCAAACACAACATTTAGAGATATTTAACATATTTCTTACCTCTTTTTGGTGATGAAGACAATGTTTTTTTGTTCTGTTTTTTCTTCCTTAAACAGTGTGTTTAAAAAGTTATCCTGGGTTTGTCTGTCTTTGGTGATATTCACTCATGCCTTAAAAACACTCCACAGGAATTGGGATTGGGAGTCTGAATATACGCTGTTTATGTCAGCCTTGAAGGTAAAATGTTATTCAAAATATATCACCAATTATTTCTTATTGCCATTTCTGCTACGGTGTTCTAACTTTACTTTTAACTTGACAATTCTCAATGTTAAATACTTCACCAAAAAATTAGTAAAAATAATTTGTTCCTTGTATAATTATACCATAACCAGTGCTCTGAATAGTATTTAGTTGTATGTCTGGAGCATATATGAATAATTCCCCAAATGCTATACAGTTGTTAGACACTGAAATGATAAAATGTTTAAATGTGAATACTCTGTTTCATTTGTTCTTAAGGTGTACTTTTTTTGTAACCTTTTAACATGTCTGAAATCAGAATAAATCTTACACTGAAAGGCATCTTACAATTAGTGACCTTTTTGTTTCTTAATGATATTTATGATAACGATGAGCCTTGTAACTGGTGGCATCTTAGATTCAATGAAATAAAATACATGGCAGAAAATGGCACCCTATCATACTGAGGATAGCCAATGGTTATAAAACTATAGGAAAGATAGGAACTGGCAGAAAGGAGGGATGGTGCATCTCTATGGAATGGACAATATAAATGAGAAAAGTTCTTTTTAAAAATCATATGATTTGTTTTCTGTAAAAGTTATAAGCAAAGATTTTTTTCAGTTGCTCCATTTCTTCAAATCTTTAAACTCTTAATTTCCTTTTTGGCTGTTTCTGTACTCTGCACAGTTCCCATTACTCTAATAGATTGCATAAATAGCTTTATGTCAAGCCTCAAAATAAGTCATCAGTGCAGTGTTTAAACATATTCTCTCGTGCAAATTCCTTCTTTCCCAAAAGACTATAAATAATAGAGCAGGAATTTTCAAACAACTCTATGCTTTGATGAAGTAAAATTTTAATATATAAAATAGATGAACTGAAGTTTTAGCATGTTGATGTTGAAGGGGAGGAGAGGTTAAATTTCATGAAGCAGTTTTCATTTTGACCCCTTCTTCATCTCCATACAACACTCTATTCCTAATAATATATCAGACAGTTATCTGTGTTAATTGGAGTTATATATATGGAGTTATACATATGCATATGCACATACACGTACCTGCACTTTTTTTTTTTTCTGAAATCTGAATGACTTCCAGTTTTTTGGGGATATAATTGACATATAACTTCATCTTAACTTTAAAGTGTATAATATAATTATTTTTAGATATATATGTATATAACAATTACCAGAATAAATTAACATCCATCACTTCATTGAGTTACTTTTTTTTCTGTGATGAGAACTTTTAAAATCTACTTTCTTATCAATTTTCAAACATGCAATGTAGTACTGTTAACTGTATTCCCTGTTCTATATATTTGCATCCTTAGACCTTACTTATAACTCAGAAGTTTGTACCTTTGAACTACCTTCATCCATTCATAGACATTTCTGTGGAGTACTCCTTTCCTAATAGTATACCAAACAAAACCTGTGTTAATTAGACTCATTTTTTAAAATTTAACTAATTTCTATCTGTCCTTCTGTATTTAAGGTAAATAAAAATAATGCCAAATTATGGAATAATGTGGGTCATGCTTTGGAAAATGAAAAAAACTTTGAGAGAGCTTTGAAATACTTCTTACAGGCTACGCATGTTCAGCCAGGTAAGCATTGTTGATTAATAAAGCTGTTGTTAATAGTTTGTTTTCTTTTTGAAAATTTGATTATATTTGTAGAAAGTAGGTGGAGTTTATTTTCAAGCTTTATTCCAACTGACTTGAATACTATGTTTGGTGCTGGCTTATTTTTTGACTGGGTTATATGTTAGAGCTATTTATATCAGACATTTAGGGATGTTTTTAAAACAGATTTGTTGGATGGCACTGATGAGCAATTTTGGTGGAGTGATAGATACAAAGGCCTATTAGAGTAGAAGAAGAACTGGGACAGTTGATATTAAAACTGATAAGAAATGTTGGTGTTGAGTATGGGGTCAAGAGAGGGTAGTAGGATGCTGGGGGTTTTTGTTTTTTTGGGGGGTTTTTTTTTGGTTTTGGTTTTAAAGATGAAAGAAACAAGGCATGTATGTGACTAGTGCATTGAAGCTCTGCAAAGTAGTAATTCAAGGTTGGGGAACGGAGTAAAGGATCAGTGTTCTTGAATAGATGAGAATAGATAATTAGGATCTGGTACTCAGGATGAGGATTTCAGTCAGCTGAACCAGTAGTTACCATATAGTAACAGAGAAAGCAGAGTATAGAAACACGGATACAGATAGGCAGGTGAATAATAGACAAATAACTTCTGAAAGTTATTCTTTGTTTGCTTGTTTTCTCAGTGACATAGAAAGCAGAATCAACAGTAGAGTGTGGGGAAGGGAGAGGACGTTCTGGAGATCTAAGACCAGGAGAGAGTCTGAAGTAGTCATCTAGGACATGGCTTCAGAAACTTTATTGTGTGTGTGAGTCACCTGGAGATCTAATGGTGCATGTTCTCGTGTATAGCGATTTAGAGTAGGGCCTGAGGTTCTCCATTTTTAATAAGTTCCTAGGTGATACTTAGCCCATGAATCACATGTTGGGAAACGAAGATCTAGGAAAATATATAGACTAGGCAAATGCAGTGTGATTGCCAAGCAGCTGTAACACCCTTCTTGAGGTTCAGTTCAGTTGCTCAGTCGTGTCCGACTCTTTGCGACCCCATGAATCGCAGCACGCCAGCCCTCCCTGTCCATCACCAACTCCCAGAGTTCATTCAGACTCACGTCCATCGAGTCAGTGATGCCATCCAGCCATCTCATCCTCTGTCGTCCCCTTCTCCTCCTGCCTCCAGTCCCTCCCAGCATCCAGGGATTGGCTTTTCAAGTATGCCGAACTGTCTGTATTGCAGAGTCTTTTCCAATGAGTCAACTCTTCACATGAGGTGTCCAGAGTACTGGAGTTTCAGTTTTAGCATCATTCCTTCCAAAAAAATCCCAGGGTTGATCTCCTTCAGAATGGACTGGTTGGATCTCCTTGCAGTCCAAGGAACGCTCAAGAGTCTTCTCCAACACCACAGTTCAAAAGCATCAATTCTTCAGCACTCAGCCTTCTTCACAGTCCAACTCTCACATCCATACATGACCACTGGAAAAACCATAGCCTTGACTAGATGGACCTTAGTCGGCAAAGTAATGTCTCTGCTTTTGAATATGCTATCTAGGTTGGTCATATCTTTTCTTCCAAGGAGTAAGCGTCTTTTAATTTCATGGCTGCAATCACCATCTGCAGTGATTTTGGAGCCCCCCCAAAATAAAGTCTGACACTGTTTCCACTGTTTCCCATCTATTTCCCATGAAGTGATGGGACCAGATGCCATGATCTTCGTTTTCTGAATGTTGAGCTTTAAGCCAACTTTTTCACTCTCCACTTTAACCAGTTGATGTGGTTATGTTTTTCTCCCACTACTATATATATAGTATAGGCAGGCACAGAGAATTTGGTTAAACAGGATTAGGATTTTGTCAGATGTGTTACTAAACAAAGGGTTAAGGGAATATTGAGACATAGTCTAAGCTGGTAATGAAGAGATGTGAGAGAGGGTGAAACATGAGGAAAAGATGATCAGATCAGTGGTTTATAGATCTGAAATTGTTGGTTTCTGAGGAGGATCTAGCTGGAGCATTGCTTGTTTTCAGTAGAAATGCTGTTGGCTTTTCAAGCATGCAGAACTGTCTGTATTGCAGGGTATGTACCAAATATGGCCCCCACCTACCCAATAAACTCATTACTTTCCATTCAGCATGATAACCAAAGAGTACTTCCACACACACACAGTTCTCAATATACTTGGCGGGGTGGGGGTGCTGTGCATGGCTCCCTTTGCTTCTGCTGGACAAGACTGTGACCATTGAATTGACTAGTTAAAGGAGAATGAGGGTGAAAATAATTGGAAAAAAGGATATCAAAGCAAGTATTAGAAGATACACCTTACGTAGATTTGAAACCACGAAAGAATTTTGACAACTGTATGATGTTGGAGAGAAGGTGAGAATAACAAGGAACCAGAAGCTTGCAATTGGTCACTACAATAAGGAGGGATAGTGGTTAACAGAGTTTAATGACCTGAAATTCAGAAAGGAGTGGTTTTAAAGAGTGGCAGTGGTCTGCAAGTGGTATGGTTCTAGGAGGACACTTAACTCCAGGCCCAGTGTTGCAAAAGATAAAAAGATCACAGTCATCGCTTGGAAAAACTACCAGTTTTCCCAAGGCAAAGCTGAATTCTAGTTAGAGAATGTTGTAGAAATATATAACTGATGGTCTGGCCATCTTTCCAATTTTATCTCCCATGGCTCTTCATGCAGTTTAGTTTTTTCTTGAAATACAGGGCATGTGTGGTGGGCTTCCTCACCTTTTTGCATTTGTTCATGTTGAACCTAGAACATGTTTGAACTTAGAATTCCTCTCTTCTCCCTTTCCATCCGATCTACCGTCCACCATATCCTATGCATCTCTTGCAACCCATCTCACATGGCTTCTCCTCTTCAATTCAGTTCAGTTCAGTTGCTCAATTGTGTCCGACTCTTTGCGACCCCATGAATCGCAGCACGCCAGGTCTCCCTGTCCATCACCAACTCCCGGAGTTCACTCAGACTCATGTCCCATCGAGTCAGTGATCTTATTAGAGGGGGAAAAGAAACCCTTCTGTCTTTCCAATTAGAGCAAATGTTTCTCATCTTCAGGACTCCTTACAACTTTCGTATCTTTCCTGTGATACCTGGTATTTAAATGTTTATTTAAAATGTTTATTCATTTAAAATATGTGTGTTACATTTGAACTGTGGAGCTCCCTAGGGGTCGCGTGAACATCTGGCTCATCTTCACACCTACTGCGTCATCTAGCGCAGTTGTATACACAGTCAGCAGTCACTAACTCTGGCAGTTTTAATTCATTGCTTTCTAAAGCCTTTTAGGTTCATTCTGGGAGTTTTTAGAAAAGCAAAGTCATCTTTATGTCAGGCATGCAGGGACTTCGAGACTAAGGATGGTATTTAGGCCCCTTCAGACTTATCCTAAATTGCATAGTAATTTCTATCTCATCATATTGTTGAAACTGAATGAAATTGTGTTTAGAGCTGTATGCTATTGCTAAGTTGGAGAAAGCAATGGAAACCCACTCCAGTACTCTTGCCTGAAAAATTCCTTGGATGGAGGAGCCTGGTAGGCTGCAGTCCATGTGGTTGCTAAGAGTTGGACACAACTGAGCAACTTCAGTTTCACTTTTCACTTTCATGCATTGGAGAAGGAAATGGCAACTCACTCCAGTGTTCTTGCCTGGAGAATCCCAGGGAGGAGGAGCCTGGTGGGCTGCCGTCCTTGGGGTCGCACAGAGTCAGACCTGACTGAAGCAGCTTAGCAGCAGCAGCAGCAGCTAGAGTGCTAGTTAGCTTCATTCATATCCAACTCTTTGCGACCTCATGGACTGTAGCCCTCCAGGCTCCTCTGTCCATAGAATTCTCTGGGCAAGAATACTGGAGTGGGTTGCCATGCCCTCCTCCAGGGAGTCTTCCCAACCCAGGGATCAAACCCACGTCTTTGGTGTCTCCTGCATTGACAGGTGAGTTCTTTATCAGTGGATGTAATTATGGATGTTTAGTTTAAAATCATTTTTCCTCTCATTTTCAGTTGTCACTTCTGGCGGTTTTTGAGATACTTACTAAACCTATCTCCTTTAGTATGACTTACCTACCATCCTCTCAAAGTTGCTATTTCTATTAATAATAAGCAGTGAGCTAGAAAAATAGGCAAATCATTTATTACAGTGATTTATTATATTTCATTTGTAATGTATTTTCATTGTATTTATTTCATTTATTACAATGAAAAAGTGCATAATCTTAGAAACATTGAATTTGGCATTCAAAGACTTCTGGCTCATTCTGTGTTTTTCAGCTATGTTCTTCATAGATAGATTTGACAGGTGAAACAACATGGAGAGGAGGAAATCAAGTCTTTTTGTCCCTATTAGATGTACAGATGGAGACAGATCTGTAAGTTTGGAGATAAGGGGAATGAATGGTCAGGACTAAAGATAAAGATTTGAAGTAACAAGCATGTAGGTAGTATTTAAAACCCTAGAGAAGTGTAGGATCACAGTGAGTAGAAATTCTTAACATTTAAAGTAGCTTAAAAAAAAAAAAAAAAAAGACATTCAATCTGAAGGCTTTTCTTGCTTAGCCAGAAAAAGAATATAAACTACAGAGTGGTTTTTGACCAGGCGACGTGCATGTTAGACAGTTGATTATGGGTTTTTGTTTGTTTGTTTTGATGGTTACAGGTGTTTTTAAAAAATCAATTCACAAGCTAAAATTTTTGCAAATAGAATTAAAGTTTCCATAAATACGTTATGAGAGTAGATTTTTCTCAGGAAACAGCGGATTTCCCCTGTGGTTTATTTTTGCCTTGAAATCAGTAATTTCATTTTTATCTAACTCCAGCAAATCTTTGACACTGTTTATTATCAGAAAACAATCATGGGCCTGTAGTTCAGATTTGATGCCATCAAGAAGGGAATGATTTTTTAAGTTTTCAGAAGTTTCTAGATGTTTATAATTTATCTTTTTAAATAAATTGACAAATCTGTGCATAGGAGATAATGGGAAAGCAACACAGATGCCTAGGCTATCAGTGCAGGAATACGTAGCTGAAGAGTTATTCGGCACAGAGTTGCCTGATATTTGCCAGTCCTCCTTTACCTTGAATTAAAGACAGACTGCTAGATTCATGCTGCTCTTGGTTTGGATAGTGCACTCACAATAGCAAGGTTTTTTGAAACTCTGTAGCTTCTTAGTCATTCAAATGTAACTGATTTTAATATTTTGTCTGCTTGCTTACCTTTTTTTTTTTTTCCAAATTTAAATTTACTTTAATAGTAATGCTGTTTCCTCCTGGAATCTTAAAACTTTGTAACTTACAAAGAAATTTGCTTTAAAAATTGTGCTTTTTTCATTTTTTTCCCTTTAGATATGTCATATAGTTCTTTTGATGCTAAAAGCTATCTAATTGCTATCTTTGTTCCTTGAGAAAGTAAGGATGCCTTACTGAGTGTCTGAAGTCTCCATCGATATCTCCTTGCCATAATTCTAAGAACCTGACCAGTGTGTAGTAATTTGCCTTGTCTTTCATCCTAATGGATAAACTCTTTCTTTTCTAAGATTAATTGGAGCTCCTTTCAGTGATATATTAAATACTTAGTTGACCTAATTGCACTTTTATTTACTTAAACTTTCAGTTTATTCTTTTCTTAGATTAAATTTTCACTTATACTTAATTTTTTCAGGTTTTGTACACTCTTTAGTTTTTTCTGGATAACTTTCTGATCTCTAGAGTAATTGGTATAGATTTATCTGATGTTTAAAAAAAATAAAGAGCTTGGATAAACAAGATCCTACTGTATAGCATAGGAAACTATATTCAATATCCTGTGATAAACCACAGTGGAAAAGAATATGAAAAAGAAAGCTTATATACGTGTAACTAAGTCACTTTGCTGTACAGCAGTAATTAACACAACATTGTAATACAATTATACTTCAATAAAAAGTAAATTTTTTAAAAAGAGCTTTTTAAGAGCAAAACTCTGTATACTCTTGGTAATGCGGTGCATTTCAACCTTCGCTGTACATCAGAATTGCCTCTGAAACTTTAAAAAACATTTTTGCAGTCCTGTTTTTGAAGATTCTGTTCTGATAGAACTGAGTGGGATAAGATAGCTGAATTTTTCAAAGCTACACAAGTATTCTGAATGCAGCCAGTATTGGGAAGCATTTTTTCTTTCTTTTTTTTTTTGACTTGACCCCCTACTGAAGCCCCATGAGATTCAGTAATGTATCTAAAAACAAAAAAAATCAACCTTTTTTCCCCTAATCTTGTCCCTTAGTTCTCTAACTGAAGCTGTATGGCATCTAACAGCTTTTGTGCAGTGCACACAATTGCCAACCTGAAACATAATATAGCAAGATCTTAGGACTGTTACTCTCCTCCTAGGGGAATGCCTAAGATATATATGCTTGGCCCCTATGTGTCCTGGGAGTTGCAGGCAGAGAACTATTCCACAAATGCAAAATCATCATCGGTGTCACAGGCAAGTAGTAATCATAATTTGAAACCTTGTCATGTCTGTTAGAGATTCATGTTGAGTAAAATTTGTCTAAATTAAGATCTCCCTTCTTTCTATCTTTATTCCAAACCTTTAAAATATTTACTGGAGAGTATATCTTGAAACCAGTGTACAGTGAACCCTCATATCTTTGTAATTTGAATTGCATATTTTTCTGTCTCTGAACAAATTTGCTGAGGGCTCAATTTTCTGTATCACAAAATGAGACAAAAGTTCCTGACATTCTGATATTAACACAACCTTTTTAAAAGTTTTAATTAAATTATATGGTAATATATCATCATTTAAGGGAGCTGGGCTGCTGCATCTTAAATAATACTATAGAATCCTGATAACTTACACTCCAACCATATTCACAAAAATTTTTTAAAAGTTTCAAAGTTTTTCAGTCTGTTTGCCCCTTTCCCACCATGGATGCATATTTGCAATTTATAATACTTGAGATTATTGTGGGAATCATGGTGACCCTTTTCACTTTTAGAGTTGAGCCATACTTTCTGAGTGAATTCCAAAGCCATGTGATTAAGGAAATAGAAGTAAGCCTTAGTATAGGACAGTAAAATATGGAGAAGAGGGAAAAAAAAAAAAAAGTAAATTCCTTCATTATATTTATTTCTCCTGTCTCGTCTCTTAACCCTTCCAGAAACCATTCAGATAGTTTTTTTCATGTCATGTGTATTTTCTGTTCTTCCAGTACTTTATAACAGTCTTCTAGTGTAGCCTTGCCTCATAAGTTATAGTAAGTTGTGTTAGAAGAGCTTTAAGGAGAAAGCAGGACCTGTTGCCTGCTTTCGCATTTTTTGCCTAGTTGTTGCTCGAAACATGTCTTCTAAGTAATTTACACTGGACACTAGTTAGTGTATCTGCCAACAAATGATTTTCTTTTATTTTAGATGATATTGGTGCCCACATGAATGTAGGAAGAACTTACAAAAATTTAAATAGAACCAAAGAAGCTGAAGAATCTTATATGACAGCTAAGTCGCTGATGCCTCAAGTAAGTTGTCGAAAATTATTCCTATTGTGTCATGTCTGCTGGATGTTTGTATTGAATAGAATTATCCAGATGGAAAATCTTTATCTTTATTTGGATTAAAATTAAGGTGTCCAGTGAACCATCTATTACTGTTTTATAAAAAATTGCATTTACCTATCTAGCTCACTTAATTTAAAAAGCTCATAGTCATGAAAACTAAATCTATGAAATTATGAGTTTTAGATATTTTTATTATGTTATCTATGACTTTAAATGACTTTAAATGAAAAGAATTTTATTTATGTACATTAAGCAGTAAACATTAACTCCTATTAAAAAATAAATGAACAAAGCAAAGTGATAAAATGAGTGGATATATATCTGTGCCTGTCAGTTGCTATAACGTCACAAGTACAAGATTTCTTGGATATCACACGACAAAGTTACAAAATCTGACACTGCCCTTTATTAGCTGTGTGTAATCAGAAAAGATAGTTTACATTGGGCTCTAATTTTCTCAGTAGTAGTTTGTATTAATACTGCAGCAATATTGAAATGAGTTTATAGTTTGATTTTGATAGTTTGATAAATGTTTTAAAAACACTTAGACCACATGATACATTAAGAATTCTTTCAGTCCTAAGATTCTAAAGTTAAATTGTGTTCATTGGATTTTTATCAGATATAATTTATTGTATTCATTGAGAATTGGGGTTCACATATATTATACCTTATGACTTTTAGAGTTAATTGATAATTTTATGTCTTAACCCCAGCAAACAAGTGAGGAATTAGTAAAGCTCTGAAGTAAAGTTAACTACCCCACTGTCACAACCAGGAAACATTTTGCTGACAACTTGAAAGTTGACATGGTATAACAAATATACTAGACTGAGGAAAAAGACCTGAGTTCTGTTCCTGGTCTGACTGCAGCATACTAAGGGACTCTAGCCTGTGGAAGTTCTGACTTATATGGCTTATAAAATAACGCATATACGAAAAAAATCTAATGATAATCTACTGAGATTAGCATGAATGAAAAAATACATCCATCATTGCGTCAAAGCATTATTTTACTTATATTTCGTGAATACTGCAGGTTATTTCATATTTTTATGTTTTATTTTAATATAGCAGTTAGCTTTATTTGGTACTGAAATATCAACTTATAAAAATGTTTGTTTTTTTATTAATAGATTATTCCTGGTAAAAAATACGCAGCCAGAATTGCACCTAACCATTTAAATGTTTATATTAATCTGGCCAACCTGATCCGAGCAAATGAGTCCCGACTAGAAGAAGCAGATCAGCTGTACCGACAAGCAATAAGCATGAGGCCAGACTTCAAGCAGGCTTACATTAGCAGGTATTGTAGTTCGCTTTAGGCTTTCACTATAAAAGATGGAAGCTTCATCTGCATATACATTTAGGCTATCTTCAGTAATTTGGCTTTTTTTTCTTCTAGTAAATCTTAGTTGGCAACCAAGAGCATAGAAACATAGCTTGTTTTAGACTAGCAAATTTAATTTTAAGTTGACAAGAGGGATGACCCAGAGGGATGATATGCGGAGGGAGGTGGTGGGGGGGAGGTTCAGGATGGGGAACACGTGTACACCCGTGGCAGATTCATGTTGATGTATGGCAAAACCAGTACAATATTGTAAAGTAATTAGCCTCCAATTAAAATGAATAAATTTATATTTAAAAAGAGAGAGAGAATCCATAACTTAAAGCAGCAAACTTAGGTTTATTTATACAAAAGGAAGGGTAGAAAAAGCTCATTGGTTTCTTTTGCTTCTCAACACCAAATTCGTTTTTACCTAAAACAGCCAAAATTTACCTTTTATGATTGCTTCTTAATTGTAACAAAATAATTGTTATTTTTGCAAGAAGTTGTTACTTCTTAATTATTATAGATTAAGAAATCATTGTATAATTATGGAATCATTATATATAAAATAATTAAGAAATAATTATAATATCCAGCTATCAAAAGAATTGACTGGTTATTTATGCTTTATTACAAAGAAACTTTAGTTGGTAGTAAAAAACAAAAAATTTGGCAATGTGTCAGAATCTAAGATATTTTGTCATGTAAATGTTATCATTTGTGTTATACTTGAGAAAAAATTGTTTTAAACTTTGTTTTGAAGCCTGCTCCAGAAACCTAATTATAATTTATCACATTGTTTATTTGGAAAATGCATTCAGAATTTAAGTTTTTGAAATAAAATCTGTTCATAAGCTGAAAGCTGTCTTTCTTCAGCATTATCTAGTACTTGCTGAAATTCACTAAGTTTACTGGGGTTGTATCAATATATAAAACCTGTCTTAAGTTAACTTATAAAGAATTGCTTAATAATCTCTGCATTTATTTTAAAAATAATATTTTGGACACTTATTCTAGGAAGTTTGAATATTAATAGTTCATTTGACTTAATGCCTATGCTAATATTTTAGGAAAGAGTAGTATTAAAATAAAGTTGATTCTTATATCAGTACTTAAATTGATTTGCACATATGTAAAAATGACTTTTTAAGTTCTGTAACAGAAAATGTAACCTTACTAGAATGATTTTCAGACCGATCATCATTTCCAGATGTGTTCCTCAAAAGTAACTACAGGTGGCAGTATTGCCCTTCCATGCTACCAGATCAGCTTTTTAATTCCTTTCTTTTAAGAATTCATTGAAGAAAACTAAATAATTAAAAGGGGTAAACAATTTTAAATGTTCTGCTTTTTGTATAGTTAGACATTGCTAACAAAGATTTGAATACTGGAATTTCCCCATCACTGCTATGTTTATTTTCCTTCTCCAGATGCTACTCATCTTCTGACAAATTGATCTCCCACTCTAGTTGCTATCATTTTTCTTATGCAGACTAGTCTGCTGTTTTTCAAGATATATTCAAAGGATATATTTTCTGTTCCCCTTTCTTGGATACCTCCCGATATCTTACCCTCTAAAGTCAGGCATGTTTTTTCCTTCTTGAATAATATTTGAAAACATAGCAAACCAAATGTGCAAAATTAATCTGTTTCGGTTTAAGGACAGTTTCAGATAGTTATTTTTGAAAAAAAAAATTTAAGAACCTAAATTAAAACGAAAGCTGTGAATATGTGGAAAAGCTTAAAACTTGTGAAAATAGTATCTACAGACTGACATGATAGTATAAGTAAAACTTGTGTTTTTCCACAGAGGAGAATTGCTTCTAAAAATGAATAAACCTATCAAAGCAAAAGAAGCATATCTTAAAGCCCTAGAGCTGGACAGAAATAATGCAGATCTTTGGTACAACCTGGCGATTGTTCATATTGAACTTAAGGAACCAAATGAGGCGCTGAAAAACTTTAATCATGCTTTAGAACTAAATCCAAAGCATAAACTAGCGTTATTCAATTCTGCTATATTAATGCAGGAATCAGGTATGTTTTCTCAAAATTTCTCTATATTTAAACATACTCTAGTTTGAAATATAATAAAGTCATATATTATGTTACCCCAGCAAACATTTTATGAATGGATGGTTTTTATCAAAACTGCATAAATAGTTATAAGAAGAATATTTTAAATACTTGACGTAAACCTTTCAGGTAATATACCCTAGCATATGTGTCATTCTAAATGTTAATTTCTCTGGTATATGCTAAAAATGACTTCTCAGACAGTCTATTAAGCAATACTTTATTCATCTATTTTGTCACTTTATACCTAGAAGTATATTTCGTATGCATAAATATCATACTATGCAAATAATCTGAATTTGTAAAAAAAAAAAAAGTTTTAAGTAATTATTTCTAGGGTGTCAAGAGCATTATATGTTTTAAACAAAATAGTATTCTATTTTCCCTTGATCTATAAGTCCAAATATTTTCAATGTCATGTTATACCCAGTGTTACTGTTTTCTCAGATATTATAATATCCTATATTTTATATAAATTACCAAAACCAAATTTTTCATCACAATAAATGAGGATCTTTGATATACCAGAATTTTAGTTCTGCTCCAGAAGGCAGTATATATAATTTATAGTTTTTTAAATTTTTATGTTTGGAGAAATCTTTATATTAATTATTAAATACTTTCATAAAACTTTTGCAAAAAATGTAAGAATCATATTTTATAATTAAAGAGAGTCTTTGAGTTTATTTTTATCAGTCATCTATTTTATAGATTAAAGAGTGAGGACCAAATAAATGTAATAACTACACTAACTTCATATGTCTAGGTTAGTAAGTAGTCCAAGACAAGAACTTAAGCCTACTGATTTATTTCAGATTTCTTTAATCATCATGTTATCAAATAAAAGGATAAAGATCTTTATGCCTGGCATTCAGAAAAGCTTAATTTGGAAAACTAATGTTTTTGTAAAGGTAGCTATAATTTAACACAAAATTAAACCCTGGGGTGTGTAGTTGTAGAAGCTGAAATTTTTTTGGTACTTACTTGCAGTAGAAATCATCTCAATAAATATTTGCTTCCTGAATCTTAATTTATATTTATAGGCTTTAGATATAATGATATTCTTTTTATATTTGAAATTTCCTAAAAAATTTTAAGTAACATACAAAATATATCTAATTTAGTAAGAATGAAACATCTTGTTTATCCAATATAGTTACTATTTGCTGAGCAGTTTGTATGTATCTCATGTAATTCTTAGAAGACTCAATAGGTTAACCCAGACAAGTAATTATTTTAGTGAGTAAAGTCATAATATTAACAGAATCATGATTGAATATATGTCTCTATTTTCAAATTCCATGCACCTTCCTCTTAATTCTCTATTCTTCTTCAACTCCCAGTTAGAATCTAAACTTATCAGGAAATATTTCACCCTTTTTTAGAGGAACTCTTACTACTTGTAATGTGCTATCAATCCAGTACATCAAACACACTTTCTTATGAAAACTTTGAGGGTTTTGCTTTCTGCTTTTTAATTTAGATACATCAATTAGTTGTTTTGATGCTCAGTTCAGTCACTCAGTCGTGTCTGACCCTTTGTGACCCACCCCATGGACTGCTGCACACCAGGCTTCCCTGTCCATTACCTGTTTTGATGCTATGTTTTTATAATCTATTTAAATATTTGCACCTCCATTTTTTACCTCAGACTTACTCATTTGCTAATGATATAATTTTTTTTTCTTTTTAAAAAAATTCTTAGGAGAAGTTAGACTCAGACCCGAAGCGAGAAAACGACTTTTAAGCTATATAAATGAAGAGCCACAAGATGCTAATGGTTATTTCAATTTGGGAATGCTTGCCATGGATGACAAAAAGGACTCTGAAGCAGAGATATGGATGAAGAAAGCCATAAAATTACAAGCTGACTTCAGAAGTGCTCTGTTTAATCTGGCTCTCCTGTATTCTCAGACTGCAAAGGAATTAATGGCTTTGCCAGTCTTGGAAGAATTACTCAAATACTATCCTGATCATATCAAGGGTCTCATTTTAAAGGGAGACATCCTGATGAATCAAAAGAAAGATATACGTGGAGCAAAAAAGTGTTTTGAAAAGATTTTGGAGATGGATCCAAGCAATGTGCAAGGAAAACACAATCTCTGTGTTGTTTATTTTGAAGAGAAGGACTTATTAAAAGCTGAAAGATGCCTGGTTGAAACATTGGCATTAGCACCACATGAAGAATATATTCAACGCCACTTGAATATAGTCAGGGATAAAATTTCTTCATCTAGTTTTGTAGAACAACCTATATTCCCAGCTGGTAAGACTTCAGGTGTCGAAGGAGATAAAATTCCAACTGAAAATGTAAAAGAAATAAAAAGTGAGCCCAGACCTACCCAAATAATAAAAACAAATGACAATAAGAGTCAGTCTAAAGCCAGCAAACAATTAGGAAAAAGTACAGACAAAGAAATTCCCCACAAAACAACAAAAGAAATCAAAGAAATTGAAAAGAAAAGAGTTGCTGCTTTAAAAAGACTAGAAGAGATTGAACGTATTTTAAATGGTGAATAGCATTATTCTTTATCATGTGACGGTTTCAAAGAACTTCAGTCTATATCATGTGATTACTTATACTGAGAGCTTTGAAAAATAGTGAGCATACTAAGAGTCTCTCATGAACTGCCTCTGTGTAGTATCAAAATAAGATTTTCATTAAAGACCCTTTCATTACCCCAGAATATGTTTTATATTTGACAGTAGTTTTTTGAGTTTGGGGGACTGTAGCAGAAATAGTAATCACAGGTGGCAAATCTATCTTTTCTTATCGAAGGTAGATTCTTTCAGCAGAATAATATTGACTACTCTCAGTTAAAAATAATCTGAGGTCAGAATGATAATCCCATGGTGGCAAATCTAACATGTGCTGGTTTATTCTGTGAATTCACATTGATTAGCTAACCACATTCTCCTTTAACTATTGGAGTCTGACTGTGAGTTGAAAACACTATTGAACACATACTTTTTTCCTTTGTAACCTTCTATTTAACTAAGGGACTTTGCACTACAAAAGAATACTGGCTGGCTTTCTTTACTTTGTATTCTTTTTTGATTTTTAGAGGGAAAGCCAGATGAAACATTTTCAAATAAGTCATATGACATATTAGCTTTAGAATGTATTAATATTTTCATAACTGTGTGCTTGTCCTTTACTTCCCTATCTATATGGCAATTTTTAATCAGGAGAAGTTTTAAATAAGTATATATACACACATTTCTGATGGTGCTCATTTATACTAGACTTTCATTTCTTTTATGTACTGAGTTTCACAGCATGAACCACACAATCACCACATAATCATTGACTCTGACTTTTATTTCCCAAACTATTCCTGTTTCTTAGGGTCATAGTCATATTGAGAAATCCCAGTAAGTATAACTTTATTAAACTTTTGAGTTAAAAATGTAGTAAGATTCTCTTTCATGTTAGTGTTATCTTTCTAGAGTTACTTGAATTTTAATTTTGTTTCCAAAACACATCTTAATTAGATACCTAAATTGAGTTTTAACTGAAGGCAAAAACAATGTGACAAAGTTTATTTTTAAACACTAAGTTCTTGATAGCTTGTTATGATGTATATTTTTATTAAATATTTATTTTGACTACTGAGCTTTAATAAAAATTTTAGCACTGTTTTAATTCCATCAAGTATGGAAAATAAATTGCTATTGCTTTTTTTTCTCTGCATACATATATTATTTGTTATCGTTCAGTTGCCCAGTTGTGTCCAACTCTTTGAGACCCAGTCGACTGCAACATGCCAGGCTTCCAGGGCATTTAGTAGAGTTTAACCAAAATTTCATCACTTTTGGCCTGCTGTCCAGCTAGGAAAAAAAGTTAATTAGCCTAATATAGGATTAGCAAATTAGTCTGCTGGTCTTAGCACATTTAAAGCTGAAAATTGTTTGAAGAATAGATATAAATCCAATTTATTAATTTAAATCTGATTGTTTTTCATGAGTTAAAATGCATTTTATAATACTCATATAGTTGGTTTTAGTTTAAAATGTTAAAGCTCAAGCTATCATCCTGGAATAGTAACTACTAATGTAGCATTTCAAAAACTTTCTGTTCCTTTGAGATAATTTCTAATGTTTCAAAAACCATATTCTCCTAACTTTTTTCTTAAATATTTTATAAATAGATCATAAGAAACATGGTCTGCATTAAAGACCCACTCTGACTAGGTTCTCTGAGGCTCTGTCGTAGTTTATTTTTTAGGCAATATAAACTGAGCACTGACAACAGTGGTAGCTCATCTTTGATTCATTAAAGCAATACCTAATTTCAGTGTTTAAATTACAGCTTTGTTACTCTGGATATATGATGGAGAATACCTCATATACTATGACTTGAAAAATGAAATTGTTATTACATTCTCTGCACATATCTTGAGAAGTTTGAGTTTAATGTTTATAATATCAAGTGAGGATAGTTGTGAAAAGTAGAAGGCAATCTTTTACGACAGCAGACCAGAATAAAAACTTAGAATAATATTTTAATAAAATTATGTAACTATTTCAAAATATATATTAATATTGTCCAATGATTTTTACAGAAAAAAATTGATCTCCATATTAGAACTTAAAACAATGTCTCATGTTGAAAATGTTCATATTTTGAAGTTTATTGAAATCAAATTCATTGTAATTAATAATTTTTTCAAATCATTGTTTCTAAACCTTCATTTCATATTAGAATCATCTAGATCCACCCTACAACAGTGCAATCTGAATTTCTTATTGTCAGGCTGTGCTTCAGTTTTTCCAAAGGCTCTCAGAGTGATTCTAATTCATAGTGAAGGTTAAGGACCGCTAGTCTAAATTAGTTCAAGAAAATCCTCTTCTGTCTCCCATGTTAATGTTTAAACTAGTGATATAATCCAATTAAGTTCTGATGCTTTAACTTCATTAAGGAATATGTTCTTCTGATACCTAGAAGTTCCATCAAGCTCGCTTATGTATAAGATTATTTCTTCTCTTTAAATTCATAATACAAATTTTATTCAAGCTGTTCAGGTGAAAAAGGGAATGAATATTTTTTTCCTTTGGAGCTGCCATTTTGGGGAAATGGAGTGTAGGGATATTTTAGCCCAGTTCACTAACTTGTTTCAGAGTTGTAAGCATCTATAAGTTTGTAAAAGGAAGCTTTTCATAGGTTTATGTATTAGTAAGGGGATGTAGTTTTAGTTCTTGCTGTTTTACAAAAGAACCTACTCTGTTGGAGTTCTAGAAAAGCTTTGACAATCCCCGTGGGGTAATTATGCTACACTTTCCTTCACTGCTTCCTAGAAGGAAGAATTAATTCATTATTGTTCCTTGTGTGCTTCTATATATGCTTCTCAGAAGGAAGAATTAATTTTCATATCCTATATGTGTTTCCTTACTAACATTCAGAATTGGGAATTTTGTCTTATAAATTCCAGTAAGTAATTTTTATAAAGTTGAAAATTTGGAGGATAAAACAAATATGTTTGCAACTTTGTCTTTATGTAGATATCTGGTATGTGAATTACTAACGTCTATAAAACCTCTTGCCTTTCATCTAATTTGAGCTCTCAATTTCATGTTCCAGAATGCTTCTTTAAAGATGCTTTAATGAAAAATATTATGAAAATATATAGATTTGTATGTCAATTTATACTTCAGAAATCCATATATTTGTCATATTTATTTTTTTAAAAACCTCCTAATTGTCTGCATGACTAAATGGTATTTAAAATGAAACCTCAAATATATCTGGTACCTTTGTCTGTAGTTTAATTTGTTGGAAAATGTCACCATCCATGTTAAAGTTTCATAAAATAGTTGCTAGTTGTTCATTTTATATTTCTATGGCATCTGTGTGTACTGTATTTCTAAGTATTCAGTATTAAATTGATACCTTTTAAAACATTAACCTGAATTGCCTTTTAGTGTTAAAATGAAAAAATATAATAGCAATTCAAAACATTTCAGCCCCCACAAAGAAGAGCTGGTGGGTAGTTTTATTAGCAATGATATGAGAAATGAAAGAAAGAAAGTGAAGTTACTCAGTCATGTCTGACTCTTTGCGACCCTATGAGTTGTTGCCTGCCAGGCTCCTCCATCCATGGGATTTTCCAGGCAAGAATACTGGAGTGGGTTGCCATTTCCTTCTCCAGGGGATCTTCCTGACCCAGGGATCAAACCTGGATCTTCTGCACTGCAGGCAGGCTCTTTACCATCTGAACCACCAGGGAAGCCCAATGTGTTAACTTAGTTCCTAAGAGTGATACATTTACAACCCAAAGTCACAGAAACTCAGTGAAGAAAATGAGATAATTAAATTCACATGTGAAATTTTATACATATGCACAGTTGGAAGTCAGTGTAGTGAAATAATTAGTCTGAATGATGAATCTACCTGGATTCAAATACTGGTACCACCCTTGCTAAAAAAGTACAGCTTAGGAGAAGTTTAACCCGTATGTCGTCAGTTTCCTTATCTGCAGGTTGGGGAAAATACTTTTCCTCATAAAGTTATTAAAAGGAGGTATATATATGTAGTGTATGTTGTATATATGTTTATGTATGTATTGCAATAGATATATATCTCCTTTTGTAATAAATTGGCAAGTATCTATAAATATTGCATGCCCAGCCATCACACTGTAAATAACCTTTACAAAAGTTTTGACCACAACCATAATTAACGTCGCTCAGTGTATTTTGTGATTTTCTTTTTCAGCCATGAAAATTATTGGATGTGATTGGCTAAATTATTTTTATGTGTCTCAAAGAATGAAACAGTTTTAACAGCCATGTAACCAGTGATACAGATCTATTCACTGTTGTCTTTATTATATTTGATTATAGTTCGATGGTCTTCCCTGATGGCTCAGCAGGTAAAGAATCCACCTGCCAAGGCAGGAGATGTAGGTTTGATCCCTGGATCAGAAAGATCCCCTGGAAAAGGGAAAAGTTAACCCACTCCAGTTTTCTTGCCTGGAAGAATTCCATGAACAGAGGAGCCTGGTGGGCTACAGTCCATGGGGTCACAAAGAGTCGGATATGACTGAGTGACTAGCACTTTTTCACTTTCATAGTTTGATCATGTTGCATTGTCAGACTAGAAAAGCTGAAGAATCAATATATTTTTAGTTTTGATAAAAATGAAACTTATGGACAGCTTTCCAACAAGCAATTTTTAATTTTTATCAGATATCAACATCTGTTTCAGGAACGTGACACAATGTTTACATGTCAGAGGTTTTGTTTAATTCTATGATGTTTCTAAATTGGTTTGTGTAAAAGTTCAGCCAATATAGACTGTATATTTATATTAAACATTTCAATTACTTGGGACAATAGTGAATAATAGATACTAGTTATTGTAATTGCAAAATTCAGACTTGCAGTTGTATGTGATTTATATATGTATTAGCATATGTAATTGGAGAAGGAAATGGCAACCCACTCCAGTGTTCTTGCCTGGAGAATCCCAGGGATGGGGAAGCCTGGTGGGCTGCCGTCTATGGGGTCACAGAGTCGGACACAACTGAAATGACTTAGCAGCAGCAGCAGCATGTGTAATATCAATGATTACAAACAAATTACTAGAAATTTAATATTAGATTAGATGTTCCATAGGCATCTAAGCCATAAGGTATATAAATAATCTAAAATAAAATATAGTAGCGGTGAAAGTGGACACCCTTGTCTTGTTCCTGACTTTAGGGGAAATGCTTTCAATTTTTCACCATTGAGGATAATGTTTGCTGTAGGTTTGTCATATATAGCTTTTATTATGTTGAGGTATGTTCCTTCTATTCCTGCTTTCTGGAGAGTTTTTATCATAAATGGATGTTGAATTTTGTCAAAGGCCTTCTCTGCATCTATTGAGATAATCATATGGTTTTTATTTTTCAATTTGTTAATGTGGTGAATTACATTGATTGATTTGCGGATATTGAAGAATCCTTGCATCCCTGGGATAAAGCCCACTTGGTCATGGTGTATGATCTTTTTAATGTGTTGTTAATTAAAGATTTTAAAATTTAAAAAATAAAAAACTAAAAAAATAATAAAAAACTAAAAAAAAATAAAATATATTCATTAAATATGAGGTATATAAATTTACTTAATAAATTATTAAAATGCACAAATAAGAACTCTAAAACTAGACACCTTAATAGCATACTACCTCATTCTTGCTCTTCACTGCCATTAGGAAGCAGTATAAGATGAAATATACCTAAACGTCTCTGAAGACAATTTCAGGCAAATTCATGTGCTTTAGAATCTACTTTCTTGGTGAATTCTGTGACTGTTATAGAAGCATATTTCCCATCAAGTAGCATTTATATTCTGTAAGAACCTGTTACCTTCATGTTTTTGCATTGAACAGAATACCCCTTACCAAGCCATTTTAGTTTGCCCTTTCTTAAAGACTTCCATGATTAAAACTCAGTCTTCTTTATTCCTTCCTCTCCTGTGGCTTCCATTTCTGATATTAGGAGCATAGTCTGATTAACGGGTGGCCATCTTGACAGGTAAGTCAAGTGAGCCTCTTATTTTGTAAAGTTGCAGGCAGTGTAGTATGAGCTATTTGAGAGCTATCAGTGCCTAAAAATTGAGGTAGAATTCTGCATAGGTTTGAAAGGCCAAAGAAAGATTTGTAACCACAAAGCCATTCTTGACCAGAGCCCTGTTTTTGGTGGGCCCTGGCAAGCCAAGTGACTGCCCTTTGGAAGTGGAATCAGCAGTACTAGGTTGTCAACAAAACTATACCTTAGCCTAATAGCAGTATCTGTAAAATGAATTCCTGAAAGTAGATGTAGTGTGTACATTTTAAGTGGTCTCTCTGTATGACACCGTTACCTTTGGTGACTCTACAGTATAATTTGCAGGCTTTTTCTCTGCCTGTACCTTAAATTTTAGTGTTCACTCTTCTACCCTTCCTTCCCCACTTCTTGGAGCAATGGTTTTGTCTATGTGCTTAGCTGCTCAGTCGTGCCTGCTCTGCGACCCCATGGATGGTAGCCTGCCAGGCACCTCTGTCCATGGAGATTCTCCAGGCAAGAATTCTGGAGTGGGTTGCCATCCCTCCTCCAGGGGATCTTACCAACCCAGATATCGAACCCAGGTATCCCACTTTGCAGGCAGATTCTTTATCGTCTAAGTCACAGGGAAGTCCAAGAATATTGGAGTGGGTAGCCTATCCATACTCCAAGGGATCTTCCTGACACAGGAACTGAACTGAGGTCTCCTGCATTGCAGTTGAATTCACTACCAGCTGAGCTACAAGGGAAGCCCAGGTTTTGGCTATATGTGATTCCGAATCTCTAGCCCAGATTTTCTCTAACCACCTGACCTATGAGTCCAGTGGTCTACTGAACACCAGATCCACGTTCATTCCTCCATCCTCTCTTCCAGATTTCATGCCTACTAAATGTTGCTCAGTCATGTCCAATTCTTTGCAACCCTGGGGACTATAGCACACCAGGCTTCTCTATCCATGAAACTGTCCAGGCAAGAATACTGGAGTGGGTTGCCATTCCCTTCAGGGGATCTTCCTGAGCCAGGGATCGAACCCAGGTCTCTTGTGTTGCAGGCAGACTTTTTATCATCTGAACCACCAAGGAAGCTTTACCTACTGTAAGGTTTACTCCAATAAAGAAAACATATTTCCAACTTAAAGCAGTAAAGGGAAGTAGGATCCAAAGGGACATGAAGTCTTGCTAATGGTTTAGTATCTACTCAAATACTCAAAACATCAGTTTAAGACATCAGTAGGGTAAATAAGGCTTCTCTCATAGGTCAGTTGGTAAAGAATCCGCCTGCAATGCAGGAGACCCCAGTTTGATTCATGGATTGGGAAGATCCCCTGGAGAAGGGATTACCTACCCACTCCAATGTTCTCAGGCTTCCCTCGTGGCTCAGCTGGTAAAGAATCCGCCACAATACGGGAGACCTGGGTTCAATCCCTGAGTTGGGAAGATCCCCTAGAAAAGGGAAAAGGCTGCCCACTCCAGTATTCTGGCCTCGAGAGTTCCAAGGGATTGCAAAGAGTCAGACACAATTGAGTGACTTTCATTTTTAGGGTAAATAAACATAATTATGAGACTTATGTTTAAAATAAATACGCAAAAAATTTGACCTGTCATCAGAATAAAGCTCATGCCAGTGAAATGTAATGGAGACAGGGCAAATAAACAGTGTGGTACGAAAGAAGTAGACTATCAGGCCTCAAAGGGCCTGAGTAAATTCTAAAAGATGATGTTCTTTGACCATAATGCAAATGTTCATAGGAGTTTTATTCATAGTAGCACAAAACTGGAAGTAAACTAAATGTTTACTTCCAACAGAATGGGTAAATAGGTTGTAATATTCAAACAGTGAAATAAGTTTCAGCAATTACAAAAAAAAATCACATATTTAACTACATAGATGAATCTGAACAGATGAAGCCATACACAAAAGTACATTATGTGCAGTTTCATTTATGTGAAGTCTCAGATAAAGTCATTTATAGAGGATGCCTAAAAGTACAGGGTTAAGGCAGGAGCAAAGGAGCCCAAGGGAACTTTTTGTGCTGTGTTCAGTTGGTCAGTCATGTCCAACTCTGCTCCCCCGTGGACGGAAGCCCACCAGTTTTATCTGTCCATGGAATTTTCCAGGCAAGAATATTGAAATAGGTTGCCATTTCCTCCAAGGGATCTTCCTGATCCGGGGACTGCACCCGATCTCTTCTGTTTCTTGCATTGGCAGGTGCATTCTTTACCCCAGCGCCACCTGAGAAGCCTTAGGGAACTTTTCAGGGTTATGTAAATATCCATACCTAGTAATCCCACTCCAGGTTTTATAGACAAATACATATAATGCACACTAAAAGACAGCTACCAGAGGGTTCTTAGGAAGATTATTAGGGCCCCAACAAATAACCAAAATATTCATGGAAAGTAGAATATTTAAATTGGATAATTTAAGTTCTGACAATATAACATGCCTGTGAAAGAATCGCCACAGTTAGTGAACCTATTTGTCACCACCTCAAAATTTCCTCATGTCCTTTTCCCCTTTCCAGTTTCATCCCTCCCTTCTAGCCTTGTCCCTAAACTACTAAACTGCTCTCTGTCTCTATAGATTAGTTTACCTTTTTAAAAATTTATATATATTTGTCTGACTTCTTTCACTCTGAAGTGAACTGAATATGTTTATACCAAAATCATATGTTGTAGCCCTAACTCCAATGTGATGGTATTTAGAGGTGGAGACTTTGGGAGTTAATTAGGTTTAGATGAACAGTATGATAAGGCAAAAAGATATGACACTGATAGATGAACTTGCCAGGTCAGTAGGTGCCCAATATGCTGCTGGAGAAGAGGAGAGTAATAGCTCCAGAAAGAATGAAGAGGCTGAGCCAAAGCAAAAACAATGCCCAGTTGTGAATATGACTGGTGATGGAAGTAAAGTCTGATGCTATAAAGAACAAGGTTGCATAGGAACCTGGAATGTTAGGTCCATGAATCAAGGCAAATTGGAAGTGGTCAAACAGGAGATGGCAAGAGTGAACATCAACATTTTAGGAATCAGTGAACTAAAATGGACCGGATGGGCAAATTTAATTCAGATGACCACTATATCTACTACTGGGAGCAAGAATCTCTTAGAAGAAATGGAGTAGCCCTCATAGTTAAGAGTCCAAGATGCAGTGCTTGGGTGCAATCTCAACGCAGCAGAATGATCTCTGTTCATTTCCAAGGCAAATTATTCAATATCACAGTAACCTAAGTCCGTGCACCAACCACTACTGCCGAACAAGCTGAAGTTGAATGGTTCTGTGATGACCTACAAGACCTTCTAGAACTAACACCAAAAACATATGTCCTTTTTATCATATGGGACTGGAATACAGAAGTAGGAAGTCAAGCGATACACAGAGTAACAGGCAAATTTGGCCTTGGAGTACGAAATGAAGCAGGGCAAAGGTTAATAACAAGAGAACGCACTAGTCATAGCAAACACCCACTTCCAACAACGCAACAGACAACTTGAGACGTGGACATCACCAGATGATCAAACCAAAATCAGATAGATTATATTATTTGCAGCTGAAGATGGAGAAGCTTTACACAGTTGGCAAAAACAAGACCTGGAGCTCACTATGGCTCAGAACAAACTCATTGCCAAATTCAGACTTAAATTGAAGAACATAGGGAAAACCACAAGGCCATTCAGGTATGGCCTAAATCAAATCCCTATGATTATACAGTGGAAGTGACAAATAGATTCAAAGAATTATATCTGACAGAGTGTCTGAAGAATTATTGATGAGGGTTTGTAAGATTGTACAGGAGGCAGTGATCAAAACTCCCAAGAAAAAGAAATCCAGAAAGGCAAAATGGTTGTCTCAGAAGGCCTTACGAATAGCTGAGAAAAGAGAAGCAAAAGGCAAAGGAGAAAAGGAAAGATATCCACCTGAATGCAAAATTCCAAAGAACAGCAAGGAGAGATAAGAAAGCCTTCCTAAGTGATTAATGCAAAGAAATAGAGAAAAACAATAGAATGGGAAAGACTAGAGATCTCTTCAAGAAAATTAGAGATACCAAGGGAACATTTCATGCAGAGATGGGCACAATAAAGGACAGAAACAGTATGAACCTAATAGAAGCAGAAGATATTAAGAAGAGATGACAAGAATACACAGAAGAACTGTACAAAAAAGATCTTAATGACCCAGATAACCACAATGATGTGATCACTAACCTAGAGCCAGAAATCCTGAAGTGCGAAGCTAGTGGACATGATGGAATTTCAGATGAACTACTTCAGATCCTAAAAGATGATGCTGTGAAAGTGCTGCACTCAATATGCCAGCAAATTTGGAAAACTAACAGTGGCCACAGGACTGGAAAAGGTCAGTTTTCATTCTAGTCCCAAAGAAAGGCAATGCTAAAGAATGTTCAAACTACAGAACAATTGCACTCATCACACGCTAGCAAAGTAATGCTCGAAATTCTCCAACTGAGGCTTTTATTGGCTTAAAATGAGAGAATCTGAGTTTATATTTGTAGCAGCCACCTTCCCACCATAACAAGAGGTCCTATTAAGAACGGAGTCAGGACAGAGTAGGCAGATCACAGAGACAGGAAACTGGGTCAGAGATCTTGTTGGAGACCTGGTCAAAATGCATCTGAAAAGACAATAAAGTGGAAACAACTTAGGCTATATCTGAGTCGTTGTGCCAACTTTGGAACAGGGACTAGACCTTCTGTGTAGTCTGGCCAAACTCATGAAGTCACCTAAAGGGCAGCATGGGTCTCTCCATCCAAATCTTGGAAGTTAGCAGTTTTAAGTGTAAGACAACTGGCTAAACTGAGTGTCTTGTGCTGAACAAGGCAACAGGTAAGAGAATTTTTGTTTTGAAAAGTCAACATGATAAGAGTCTTTGTTTTGAAAAATCAACTAGAACAAGAAAGTCTTAAGGTGTATCCGTTCTTTCTGCAACCAGATCAGAGAATTATTTTAGTAAAAGGACCTTGTCTACATGCACTCTGAAGCCTGAGATAGCTGCTGCTACAGTAGGAGGATTGGCAAGGGTCAACACTCCAGGTTCTCTGCCCCAAACTAAAATTGACTCAAGCAAAATCAGAGCTGGGAGACTTACCAAGAATGATAGATGAAATTGTAATCTAATATCTCAGGCCCCTTTCACATTCTTCCATTTAACCAAACATTGCCTGAGGTGGGAACAAATTACTCCCGTTGAGAAGATGCAATCCAGAGGCACAGATACTAAGAAAAGGGACATTCAGCTCAAGGCCAAAGGGATTGGCAGTGCATTGTGGCTGTATTAGGTTCCTGGGGCTGTAACAAGATGCACAAACTTGGCCAACAGAATGGATTGTCTCCCAGTTCGAGAGACTAGAAATTTGAAATCACAGTGTTGACAGAGTTGATTCTTATGGAAGCACTGAAGGAAAATCTGTTTCATAACTTCCTCCTAGCTCCTGGCAGTTGTTAGCAGTCCTTTTTTATGTGCTTTGGCTGTGGATGTATCATTTTAATCTCTGCCAGCATTCATACGGCGTGGCATTCTCTCTCTCCCCTCTCTCTCTTCTCTTGTGACTGTGTGTCTGTGTGTCTTTGTCTCCTTTCCTCTTAATCTATAGTATTGGATTAAGGACCCACTTTAGTGTGACCTCATCCTAACTAATTATGTTTGCAACAAACATATTTGAAAATAAGGTCACATTCTTAGGTACAGAGATTTCTAATTTCAGTGTATTTTTAGAGGGACAAAATTCAAGCCACAAAGGTGGCCATGGTCAATTTCTAAAAGACAGGAAATCCAAGGGTGATTTCCTGTTTGAAAGAATGATTCTTCTTGATATCTCTTTGCTTACTACCCCATCATATAGAGTGAATGGAAATAGTTAAAAGTATACCAAGATTTTAAATAAATTTTATTATTAGAGAAATTTCAGGCCCTACAAACAAGAGGTTGAGGTTGCTCAAACCTTAAAATAATCCTCAGACTCCAGAACCTGAAGTTAAAGTACATTGATAAAGAATTACAAGAGGCATCTCAGATGTGGTCATGGAAAACAGTTGTGTTTACTCAATAGATTGAGTTGTCAAAGCAGACACATACAAATCATAAATGTTACTTTATTCTCAACAATTTTATATCAAAAAATATAAGTAAATACCAGATATAGGTTAAAGTCTACAAGTTTCAGATTTGTGCACAATAAGAAAAACGGATCAGAAATATCCTACTAAAACATTATATAGGTAGGGAATTGCTGTGTGTAAGGAGATCCAGTGAAAATCATTTTTTCCTGTTATCTCTGCTGGGAGAGAAGTGGTTTATTGACCTGTGATTAACCATTTTCTCCTCAACAATGGAACAAAGATAATTCCAGAGAGCAGGTCTAGAACAGCCAGACTCATTGACCAAGAAACTGCATTTCATTTCTAGGCTGAGGGGTCCTTACCTTATCCTTCACATAAGATGCAATGTAAGTTATGTACCAGAAACTGCTTTTTGTCATTCCCTTTCTCCAATGATAACCTATGGGGAAAAGTGTGTTTTATTATTCTTTTCTTTTTTTAATGATACATGTATGTATTTATTTATTTTACTTTACAGCATTGTATTGGTTCTGCCATACATCAACATGCATCCGCCACAGGTGTACACGTGTTCCCCATCCTGAACCCCCCTCCCACCTCCCTCCCCGTACCATTAAATGTACTATTTAGCATTAGTTCTCTGGGCACAAAGGAATCAGAGTGGCCTGATTGAGAAGACTGTGCACTAAACATATTTTTGACTTCTAGCTGTAGCTGTAAATGAATGAGACTTTAAGTGGTATTATTAATACTTTGGGAAGGTAGAGGAGAGTGGACGGAGGAGCCTGGTAGGCTGCAGTCCATGGGGTCGCTAAAAGTTGGACATGACTGAAGTGACTTAGCAGCAGTAGCAGCAGCAGCAGCACAGGTTTATTATGTAGGCAGGGCTTTTCTGAATATGATCGAATGGGAATATGGACTACACAAAAGAATGGACATTTCCTTGGTTGTGCCTGCTGTTCAACATCAGTTCGCCCTATTTCTGGTACTGCCATTTGGAGATTCGTTCAAGGATGCTCTGCTGGAGGGGAGAAATTGAGCCACCCTGAAAGAAGTACATTTCATCCCCTGTACCATTGCTATTTGTAGCCATAAGTTCAGGAATTATATGTGTCAAAATTAGTAAGATGCTGGAACTTCCTAAAATCTCTTGCTCTTTTCCATTAGTTTTGATTGAAAGACCATCTAAGTCTGGAGTTAGAGCATGAAGGGCATGAAATCTGACAGGAAAGGAGCACAATGAATTAACAGAAGCAAACAGAATCTGGGTCCAGGTGACATCATTTGGTCCCCAGTCAAGATGAAGTAGTTATTTTCCTTTTGTTCTTAAACCCATTGCATTGGATTTCCTGTTACATGAAATTAAATAAAATTCACTGATAGTTTTTTTTTTTAATATTTAAACACATTTTCAGTGCTTTGTAATCAAGAAAAACCTTTTTGAAACCAACATTTTGTTTTCCCAAAGTCAGTCTGACATTAATCAAAGACAAATTGGAACTGGTAAACCTGCTCAACAGGTGGGAATAAAGGAATTGTTCTTCACATTTTCTGAGTTTTGTATCCTCTCTCAAAAATCTGCCAAAAAAAAAAGTCTGATTAATGTGCTTTTAAAAGTCCTACATGACCCTCCTCCTGGCTTAATCTCCTGTCTCTCTCCACTTCACCCATTTCATTCCATCTCAGCCAGCTTTCTTGCTGAACTCCCACCCCAGGGCCTTTACACTTCCCATTCTCTCTGCCTAAAAACTCTTCTTTCATGAATCTACATGGGTTCCAAAAATTCTTTGCATTTCTTTTCAAACAAAACTGAACACCAGACAAAGTGAAAATTTGAAGAGTGCATAAATATAAAGATCTGTAAAAGAGGAAATACTTGATTATAGGCCAGAGAATTATTAAAAATGAAAAAAGTAAATTAATTACCATGCAGGCTAAGTCTTCAGAGCCCACAGCTTAGGACATTGCCTTCCTAGAATATATGTCCCTAGGATCAGAATATCCAAGGGTAACTGTGGGAGGTTGTGAAGATTTTAGGGACTCAGGTAACCATATTATGATCCTGTAAAGTATATTTGTTTAATAATTCTCTCCTCTGCACAGTGCTCACTTCTTTTTGGTGTGTTTCTTTTGATATTTATTCCTTTGTCCTTAGTTATCCTCCTTCCAATTTAGTTTATATGTGGGGTCCCATGTAGGAACACTCCTGAGAAGCAAATCTTTGAAAATCTAAAGGAGCCAAGGCTGAATGAGGTGTAGGTCAAAGGATAGGGCCTGTGAGGGAGACATTTTACTTGCTATTTTAAGGCATAGCTGGAATGATGAGATATAGAAATGTAGGCCCAAGATTCCATGTATCAGCAAGTGGGAAAGGAACAAGCAGTTCCTACTGATGCCTTGAGGCTTACAGACAGTTTAGGGATTGGACATTGACATTATTTCATTCTATTTTTATGGCTGAGTAGTATTCCATTGTATATATGTACCACATTTTCTTTACCCATTCATGTGTCAATGGACATTTAGGTTACTTCCATGTCTTGGCTGTTGTGAATCAGAGATAATTTTAAGGTGATTCAGTAAGAGGAAACCCAAGCAGCTATGTGGTGGCTTGAGTAGTTTCCAAATTAAATGTTTTGTGGAAATAGAGAAGTTGAGTCAATCAAGCCACAGTAATTGAAGAAAGGAACACCAAATACCTTATTGGTAGAGCCAATTGCATATCACTTCATGGGAAATAGATGGGGAAACAGTGGAAACAGTGTCAGACTTTATTTTTTGGGGCTCCAAAATCACTGCAGATGGTGACTGCAGCCATGAAATTAAAAGACGCTTACTCCTTGGAAGAAAAGTTATGACCAACCTAGATAGCATATTCAAAAGCAGAGACATTACTTTGCCGACTAAGGTCTGTCTAGTCAAGGCTATGGTTTTTCCAGTGGTCATGTATGGATGTGAGAGTTGGACTGTGAAGAAGGCTGAGCGCTGAAGAATTGATGCTTTTGAACTGTGTTGGAGAAGACTCTTGAGAGTCCCTTAGACTACAAGGAGATCCAACCAGTCCATTCTGAAGGAGATCAGCCCTGGGATTTTTTTGGAAGGAATGATGCTGAAGCTGAAACTCCAGTACTTTGGCCACCTCATGCAAAGAGTTGACTCATTAGAAAAGACTCTGATGCTGGGAGGGATTGGGGGCAGGAGCAGAAGGAGACGACTGAGGATGAGATTGCTGGATGGCATCACTGACTCAATGGACGTGAGTCTGAATGAACTCCGGGAGTTGGTGATGGACAGGGAGGCCTGACATGCTGCAGTTCATGGGGTCACAAAGAGTCGGACAGGACTGAGCGACTGAACTGAACTGAACTGAACTGATTGCATCTCCCAGTCTCAGAAGATCTAGAATGTGGGTTGACTGTGCTGTTGCTAACATTAAGAACTGTGCTACTAGTATTTGTTTGTATTCTTGTAAACCCCTTCACTTAAGGTACATTAGTGATTGTGCCTTAAATAGCCTCACCAGTACAAGTACTCAAAATTCGCTTAGTAATAAACTATTAATGGGCCATAGATCCTTTAAACTCATATACTTTAGAAATCTAGGTGATTAGATGGAATTTAAATAATTCTGTTGTTTCCATCTATGATATCTATATTTATTATTCAGAAAGTTGTTTGCTAAATATACTTAAATTAAGAAAATATTTATTTAGGCTATAATAATTATCGTTTACTGACAGAAACTATTCTAGGTGTCTAAGTATAGTCCTCATTTGATCCTCACATCTAAAAGAGATTAGATTACAATTTCTCTTTTTAAAATGATAGGACTGAGGTTTAAAGAGGTTAAGTAAAATATCCAAAGAAATAGCTAGTGGAAAATTTAGGATTTGAACTCAGATGTATCCAACTTTGAAATTTGTTCTTTCCACTAGTCTATTCTCTCTCCTTACATGTTGCCAGTTTATTGGTGAGCACTTTTTTTAAAAACAAGTATTTATTTGCATGATAATAATACTTGTCATACATTGAACACTGACTACATTAAGTATTGTGTTAAACTTCAAATTTACTTCGTAGTGTAAAAACAAACATTTAATGAATAACTGCAGTAATATCTGAAAGAGTACATATATTTAAAGAGTTGATCCCAAGAGACTCATGCTATGGAAGACATGAGAAAATAGAACCTAAGTAAGAGCAGAATCAAGTAGCCTATAGTCACTCTTTCATGTATCCATTGGGTAGAATGGCATATATTATTTACTTTATTTATCTTTCTCTTTTCAAGTACACAAGTTAATTCAAGTAATTTCAGGGTGATTGGAATAAAATTTCAGTGTGCTGCAAATATGCAGCAAAAGCACCAAGTTTATCCCTTTTGCCCACAAGAGTTACTTTTTAGCACAGTACCCACATACTCTTACATGATAGAATGGAAATAGCTCTTTGCACACTATGTCCTTTAGTTCTCAGGACATCTCTGAGTAAGTAGGCATTGGTTCTATTTATCAGTGAAGGACACATAAGGTTCAAGGAACTTGTACTTGCCCAAATGTGTATCCATACAATGAACTGTTTTCTATGAAAGCAGCAGGTTAAAGATGAGTAAATAAGCGTGTGGATTAGCTGCGTGTCTTCTCCAATTAGTTAGAATTCCCTAGTATAGTGTTTGTGGTAGGCTGAGTAATGGCACCCCAAAGATTCCCATAACCTAATCCCTGGAATGTATAAAGATGTCACTTTATATGGTCAAGAGGGATTTTATAGATGTGATTAAATTAAGCATCTTTAGGTGGAAGTTTAGCCTAGTTTATCTGGATGGATCCAATATAATCAGTGTCCTTATGAGAGGGAGGCAAGAATGTCAGCAGCAGAAATGAGACTAACAATGCAAGAGGTTGTTGTGGTGCGCTTTGAGTGGAGGAAGGGACCATGAGCAGGCAGCCTTTGGAAACTGGAATGCGCAAGGAAGGAGGTTCTCCTCAGAAACATCCAGAAGTTATGTAGCCTTAGAATACCTTTCTTTTAGACTTTTGACCTCCAGAACTTTGAAAGAATACATTTATTTGTTTTAAACCATGAAGTTTTTGTGGTAATTTGTTATAACAACAGTAAGCAATTTGCGGAAATTTTATCTTAAACACCTTGGGAATGAATAGAAAAGGGGTTCAAAATCAAGATCTGTTTCTTTCAGAGTCCCTTCCTTTTCAAACATGATGCATTTTCTCTGCTTATATTTGTCTCTCCTGGATAATACAGTGTAAATATTAACAAATACAAATGTTCAATTCATCTTTTCAAAAATCTACCAGCAAGCACATCTGCTTTATGTAGTATGTCAGGTGAAATAAGTGTTTTTTGTTAATATATAACATGATTTACTCAAGAAGAGGACAGTATTCCAATCTTATAAGATATATTCAAGAGTATTGTCATAAGGTTATAAAAATTATTCTTTGATATGGCAATTAATAAATTTAATGTTAAAATGGATGAAACCATCAGTAGATATAAACTAGCTTGAATGATATGTTGCTAAAGTTATGTTGCTATTGAACAAAGATGTCTTCAGAACCAAATGAAAAGTACAGGGTATTTTAAAAACTTTTATCATGATAAATTGGTCAAATACTCAGAAAGAAGTGATTGAGGCTAATTGATCAGGGACCAGGGATCATTTGCTAAACCATATACCTTCATATCCTAGTTTTTAGAGACAAATAGAAGGCATTCAACAAATAGTTTTGAGTGGTTGAATAAGACTGCTCTTCAGTTAAGTTCAGTCGCTCAGTTGTGTCCGACTCTTTGCGACCCCATGAATTGCAGTGCGCCAGGCCTCCCTGTCCATCACCAACTCCCGGAGTTTACCCAAACTCATGTCCATTGAGTTGGTGATGCCATCCAGCCATCTCATCCTCGGTCATTCCCTTCTCCTCCTGCCCCCAATCCCTCCCAGCATCAGAATCTTTCCCAATGAGTCAACTCTTTGCATGAGGTGGCCAAACTATTGGACTTTCAGCTTCAGCATCAGTCCTTCCAATGACTATTCAGGACTGTTTACCTTGAGAATGGACTGGTTGGATCTCTGTGCTGTCCAAGGGACTCTCAAGAGTCTTCTCCAACACCACAGTTCAAAAGCATCAATACTTCAGCGCTCAGCCTTCTTCACAGTCCAACTCTCACATACATACATGACTACTGGAAAAACCATAGCCTTGACTAGACAGACCTTTGTTGGAAAAGTAATGTCTCTGGTCATAACTTTCCTTCCAAGGAGTAAGCGTCTTTTAATTTCATAGCTGCAGTCACCATCTGCAGTGATTTTCAAGCCCCAAAAAATAAAGTCAGGCACTGTTTCTACTGTTTCCCCGTCTATCTGCCATGAAGTGATGGGACCAGATGCCATGATCTTTGTTTTCTGAATGTTGAGCTTTAAGCCAACTTTTTCACTCTCCTCTTTCACTTTCATCAAGAGGCTTTTTAGTTCCTCTTCATTTTCTGCCATAAGGGTGGTGTCATCTGCATTTCTGAGGTGATTGATATTTCTCCCGGCAATCTTGATTCCAGCTTGTGCTTCTTCCAGCCCAGCGTTTCTCATGATGTGCTCTGCATAGAAGTTAAATAAGCAGGGTGACAATATACAGCCTTGACGTACTCCTTTTCCTATGTGGAACCAGTCTGTTGTTCCATGTCCAGTTCTAACTGTTGCTTCCTGACCTGCATATAGGTTTCTCAAGAGGCAGGTCAGGTGGTCTGGTACTCCCATCTCTTTCAGAATTTTCCACAGTTTATTGTGATCCACACAGTCAAAGGCTTTGGTATAGTCAATAAAGCAAAAAATTCACTAATTAAAGAATATAAATACAGAGAACCACCATTTCAGTATTGGTTATGGTATTGAAAAATTGAAAATAATGTTATTTTAGTGGTAAGATGTTTACAGTATAGTATTAGGTGGACAAAAGTAGACTAAAAAAAGCTATGTATAATATTCATTAAAAGGCATAATTATATTTAGATATAAATATGATTATATTTAAAAGATATAATTATATTTAATAATAGTATAATTACTATTAAATATATCACATGGATATTTATATTCATCCTAATTCATGGGGAAAAGTACTTTATATTAGCTGACAAAATTTTAACAGAGATTCATCTCTGAGTGGATGGGATTGTAGCTGATTTTTATTTTCTGTGATTTTATTATACTTATCTATATTTATAATTTTAAACATAAATATTCTTTTCTGATAATAATAAAAGAAGAAAAAACAAATTTGATAAAAAGAATAAGGTTACTCCACTCCAAATCTGATTATGTGTTTACTACCCAGTTTAACAAATCTCTACTGACTCATTTACTGCATAAAAATCCAAACACTTTATCTTGGGACCTAAAGTTATTTCACATCTGTTCTTACATATGAGATTCATTTCATTATTCGCCTCTGTATCCCATGGGTCCTCTGAATACTTTTGACAGCAACTATCAAGCCCCTCCTTTTTTCCGCCTTCTGCTGAAGGACCTCTAACCTTATTTTTCTGGAAAACATCACCTCTTCTATCAAGGCTTTCTTTCTCCCCTAAGAAGAGTAAGTGATCGCTTAGCTTTGGCTCATGGCATATTTTTAAGTGACTTGCCTATTGTCTTCCTAACTCCTGTTACTGCAAATCACATGTTTGCAACATTCCAGGTAAATACAAGTGCATACATGGCAGCTGTGCTTTTCTTATGTCTTAGGAATTGAAAGAATTGGCCCTAGAGGATGCTGCAGATTAGATGAAATAAAGCAGAGATTTCTCTTTAAAAAAAAAATCGCAATAAGGCCAATATAAGACCATCACAAGTGTAATTAGGAATTCTTCACATCTAAATAGAGTTCATGTAATATAATTAATAATTTGAGTGAAACTCAAAATGACAATTTTAAGCTCTTCTAAAGCAATAATTCACAGGAGCCTCTGCTAAGGGGATGTGGACAAAAAGACTGATTGATTGAAGGATGGGTGAATGAGTAGATGATAGATAGCTAGGAGAGATAATAGTGAGCCCTTCTTCTTGATTAAAGATTCATGAAACTATGATCATATACTATCCCCAAAATGCATTAAAAGAATCCCCCTTGATGAAAGTGAAAGAGAGTAAAAAAAGTTGGCTTAAAACACAGCATTCAGAAAACTAAGATCATGGTATCTAGTCCCATCACTTCATGGCAAATAGATGGGGAAACAATGGAAACAGTGACAAACTTTATTTGGGGGGGGGGGGGCTCCAGAATCACTGCAGATGGTGACTGCAGCCATGAAATTAAAAGAGGCCTACTCCTTGGAAGAAAAGTTATGACCCAACTAGACAGCATATTAAAAAGCAGAGATGTTACTTTGCCAACAAAGTCTGTCTAGTCAAAGCTATGGTTTTTCTGGTAGTTGTGTATGGATGTGAGAGTTGGACTATAAAGAAAGCTGAGTGCTGAAGGATTGATGCTTTTGAACTGTGGTGTTGGAGAAGACTCTTGAGAGTCCCTTAAACTTCAAGGAGATCCAACCAGCCCATCCTAAAGGAAATCAGTCCTGAATATTCATTGGAAGGACTGATGTTGAAGCTGAAACTCCAATACTTTGGCCACCTGATGCAAAGAGCTGACTCATTTGCCAAGACCCTGATGCTGGGAAAGGTTGAGGCGGGAGGAAAAGGGGATGACAGAGGATGAGATGGTTGGATGGCATCACTGACTCATTGGACATGAGTCTGAATAAACTCCAGGAGTTGGTGATGGACAGGGAGACCTGGCATGCTGCAGTCCATGGAGTCGCAAAAAGTCAGACACGAACTGAACTGAATCACTTTCAGTCTTTTCCTGGATAACTTTTGAATGCTGTGAGCATGGCAATTTGTTTTCAAGTAGTATGCTAGCTCAGATCAGTTGATAGTGGCTACCTAGAATTCTATGCCAGTTCATCCCTGTTCAGCAGAAAGGAGGAGAGTGATCAATGATGGTGAGCATGGACAAGAGGATGGCAGTATATGCCTTCCCTGGGCATTCCAACCTCTGAAACACGTTGATAATGGCAAATTAAGAATTGAAGGACTATGTAAACTTTCTTCTTTTGCTTTTTCATTCCTTGATTTCTGTCTTTTCTTGCAGGGTTTATGGATAACATCACAAAATGATTGTTTTGTTTTGTTTTTGCAGTCAATTCTATGTATAGTCATGAGGCTAAAACACCTTTAGCCTTTAGCTACTTCATTGTAAATAAAAAGATTGGATTATCATGGTTCATTTTAATGAGTCAGTAGGTAAAATCACTTAAAGCAACTCTGTGGCTGAATAAGCAATGTTTCTGTGCTATTGCTGTATATTGGCTACCAGCTCACACTAATGAGCCGTTTTAAGAATAAGAAATTTGGGAAGTTATCTGGCTGGGTTATGCCAAAATAAGATGTCATGCTAAGGCTTGTTAAAAGTTCCTCCATGACAAATTCAAAGATATACAATATTATTAACTGTATCTTGGCAGCTCATTTTCTTCTTTTATAAACAGTCCAAAAAGCTGCTCTGGTTTATTTAATTCTCAGAAAAGAAGAATTGGAACCATTTAGCCTGCTTAATATCAAAACCTACCTGACCCAAAGGAGAATCAGAAAGAATTTCACAGAACACTTTATTTTAGTTACAACATCCCATACATAAACTCTGACTGCAAATAAAATAGAATTTTTTAAGCCCTATTGCAAAATTATAGCATTCATTTCTTCTATCATTTTTTCCTTGAATACTCTTTCTCTGATTCCTTTTTTCCCCTATAATCCTTTAGAAATTCCCAGGAATTAATGTCATAGTTTTTCCTCCTTTCCCTTAACATTTATTATTTTCAGAAACTCCTCCTTTCTCATGATGAACTATCAGCTTTGTATGGATTAATGGCTAAATGTTTACCCTAAGTTCCAAACTCTCAATAATTTTCTGTAGATCAGTCATGCTAATATCAAATACAACTCTTATCTTTCTACCAAAATTGATACTTTAAAAATATGTTCATCCACTCATTATCCTTTGTGTTATTACCTGTTATCTCTTTTACCAGAATCATAAAAGTGATCGAGTGCTAGTCATTTTCTGAATTCTTCCCCAGCACTGTCTAAACTTTTCTTAGTTTCACTTCAGCTATTAGGGCCTTTTTCAGGCCTGAATACTTTAGGGCCTGGTCACTTAATAGTAAATATGAGAATATGATGATAGTTATGATTTCAGACTATATCTAGCAATAACATAGAAAATGGATAGTTGGAACATACCTAAAAGCTGATTTTAATTCTTCAGTGAAGTTAGGGATGAGGAAGGGAAGGGACTTACAAGTAATAATTTTGTGTTAGCATCTGTTGATGACTTTCTATGTTACTCTTCCAGGAAACAATCATCTTTAAAATGACCCAAAACTGAAAAAATGAGGAAGAAAAGAAAATACTTGCACCAGCACCCATGCAACTTGGTGTGTGGTATTCAATAAGTATGTTCTGGGTCAGATTAATGGTAAAAGCTTAAGTCGCCTTAGAGGGCTGGGAGGGCTTCTTAGGTGGTGCTATAGGTAAAGAACCCGCTTACAAATGCAGGAGACCTAAGAGACGTGGGTTCAATCCCTGGGTCGAGAAGAACCCTTGGAGGAGGGCATGACAGCCCACTCCAGTATTCTTGCCTGGAGAATCCCCCATGGACAAAGAAGCCTGGCATTCTACGGTCCATAGGGTTGCAAAGAGTTGGACATGACTGAAGCGAATTAGCACACACACATGTATGTAGAGCGCTGGCAGGGAAAATATTTTTTTCTCTAACAGTGGCTTTCTCAGCACATAGCCATTTGCATCATGCACCTGGCAACCCAATTTACTTCTGGGTATGGCTGCATATCTCATTTTCCCTGTCTCTTGTTTTACTCTTATCAGTCTTCTACATCATTTTAATATCATATACTTCTTAATGATAGCCATGTAGTAATTCTCTGTCATTTTGCTTGCTCTTATCTTGACTCCTTCCTTAACGTCAGAGACTAGATTTTCTAAATCAACCACAATACCTAGCAGAGTGCTGTGTACACTGGAGATCTAAAAATGCTTGGTGCCTTATTCTGGAATTCTAATATGCTAACAAGTGTAATATTATGATAAAAATATTGTTTATTAAGTTTACAGGTGTTTCACTTTGGTTATGTTAGGTTGTTTTGTTCAATGCTGTTTTTGTATTTAATTCAAAACATTTCTCACTTTGGAGGAAAATTGCCTTTGGTTTCCAGAAAGCAAACATTCCCAGCAGATTAATTTTTCATTCCTTTGTTGTCATTATACTATCTCTTCCCATGATTTTAATTTCCAGATGTTGATGGGTTTCTTCGATATTTGTGAATCTTGATATTTCATTTTATTCATACACAAAAGTCCTGAAATTGAGAGGTATCTACTACATGTCACAAACAGCTTTAATTAAATCATTTATTTAAGCCTTGATAAAAATATTCCATCACTTGGGACTTAGCCATGACTAATATAGAATCTTAGAATTAGTAAAGGAAATTAATCTAGTAGTTCCTTTGTGACAAGAGATATTGCATATTGTTTTACAAGTTATATAAGATTAAATCTTTTACATTATGAAAACACTTTTTGTTTTGAATTTTTATATTTTTCCAGGCTTATTGAGATATAATGGATGTATAACATTGTATTAGTTTAAGGTATACAATTAAAATATACTTGCTCATTGGAAGAAAAGCTGTGACAAACCTAGACAGTATACTAAAAAGCAGAGACATCTCTTTGCCGACAAATGTCCATGTAATCAACGCTATGGTTTTTCCAGTAGTCATATATGGATATGAGAGCAAGAATGTAAAGAAGGTTGAGCACTGAAAAACTGATGCTTTTGAATGGTGGTGCTGGAGAAGACCCTTGACAGTCCCTTGGAAAACAAGTAGATCAAACCGGTCAATCCTAAAGGAAACCGACCCTAAATTTCACTGGAAGGACTGATGCTGAAGCTAAAGCTCCAATACTTTGGCCACCTGATGCAAAGAGCTGACTCATTGGAAAAGACCCTGATGCTGGGAGAGATTGAGGGCAGGAGAGTGAGGGTGGGACCGAGGATGGACATTTTAATTGGATGACATCACTGACTGAATGGACATGAGTTTGAGCAAACTCTGGTAGATAGTGAAGGACAGAGAAGCCTGATGTGCTGCAGTTCATGTGGTCTCAAAGTGTTGGGCACAAGTTGGCAACTGAACAACAGCAACAACAAAGATGTACAATATAATGATTTGATATCTGAATATGTTGTGAAATGATTACCACAATAAATTTAGTTAACATCCATCAGTTCACATAGTTACAAATTTTTCTTGTCATGAGAACCTTTAAAATCTACTTTCTTAGCAACTTTCCAGTATGCAATATAATACTTTTAACTATAGTCTTCAAACGGTACATTAACTCCCCAGAACTTGGTTACTTTTGAGTTTTAGAACTTACTTGTCATGAATATAACTGTATGCCTTCTTGTGAGCAAAGACTTTGTGTATAAAGCTGTTGACTCCTAGACCTGTCATATTTTGAAAATGTTCAATTACTTACTCTTTCTTGTATTGAAAATCTTTTTACCAAGACAATTTCTATTTCAACACAGTTGGAACACTAAAGAAGTGCATAGATTATAAAATGTATTAAAGATTGTTTGTTAGTTTTCTATTGCTGCCATAACATATTACCACCAACATAATAATGTAAAACTACAGAAATTTATTGTCTTGCAGTTCTGTGGATCAGAAATCAAACAGAAGCCTGTGTCTCAATGGGCTAAAATCAAGGTGTTGGCAGAGCTATGTTCCTGTCTGGAGATTCTAGAGGAGAATTAATTTCTTTGTTTTTCCAGATTTTAGAGGTCACTTAATTCCTTGACTTGTGCTCCCCTTCCTCCATCCTCAAAGCCAGTAATGTTGCTATTAAGTCCTCCCCATGTTTCATTTCACTGATCCTCCTGCCTGTTGCATCTTTCTCATCACAGCCAAGAAAATTCCCCATTTTTGAAAAATTCATGTGATTATACTGGACCCCCATATCTATAAGATACCAACTTAGTTTTCACCTATGAAATTTTAAAAATTATAGTTTAATGTGCTAGAAAAAAAATCTTCAGTCTATTTCTGGCCTTAAAAGATACTAAACTCAGTCTCAAACCTGATCCCTTTCCTTGAAGTCTTTAAAGACTCTCTTATAAGTAACTGCCTTGTAATCATTTTCTTCCTGCAAATAACTGAGAAGACAAACTATATAATTAAAGATAATGAGGTGGAAAATCTATTACCCTGTCTTCAAATAGACAAAAGAAGGTTTCTCTATGCCCAGAAGAAATTTTCAGGCCATAAATCTGGATATTAATTGAAGGTGTCAAAATAAGTACAGATGAGTCAAACTATCGAAAGTTGTTAAAATAGGACAAAAAGTGCTTGTGTTTGCATGCAATATTATTAATTTAGGTAGCATTTCATGCATGTGCAGAGCTCCTCTCTCTTCCTCTCACTGAAATTTTCAGTATAATTTATTTGAAAAAAATTATTTTAACCTTTTAATCCTGTCGTCATGCTAAACCTAGAGTTTTTTTTTTTTAATGTTTTGAGGGTGTCTCCCTCGTGGCTCAGTGGTAAATAATCTGTGTACTAATGCAGGAGACACAGGTTTGCTCCCTCGTCCTGAAAGATCCTAGGCTATGGAGCAACTAAGCTCGTGAGCCACAGCTATTAGTATTGAACCAGCATTTTAGAGTCCAGGAACTGCAACTGCTGAGCCCACACACCACAACTACTGAAGCCTGGGCACCCTAGATTTCAGGGTGAAGCCCTGAAACAAGGCTTCACCCTCGAAACGTGAAATACGAGAAGCCACCGCAATGAGAAGCCTGCACTAGACTGTAGTGTAGCTGCAACGTAGATGGGACTCACTTCAACTAGAGAAAAGCCCATGCAGCCGCAAAGACCGAGCACAGCCCCAAATCAATTGATTTATTTAATTTAATTAAAAAAGAAAAAGAGGAACCTTTATTTTTTATTTTTTATTTTTTTTAATTTTAAAATCTGTAATTCTTACATGCATTTAAAACAGGGTTTTGCATAAGAGAATTATTTTAGTAACTCCATGATGGTATAGATAGATGTCAGGCATAGATACTACAGTTCTATTCCGTGGATTACAGGGAATTTAACTAGTTTGGATAATGATGAAAAGTGGTTTTAATATGTATAATTTTCCTTTTGGTGTTCAAGTTTTAGATTTAGAACTTCAGCATAGTTGATTTTAATGAAGGGCCAGCAGGTTTCTTGTTTCAGGGTTTCTTTGCTAGATTTGACACCCAGAGGGACCTCAAGAAAATACCTGAACATGATACTACACATGTTATTCCTGGTCAAGGATTCTTGCGGAAGTTTGCCTGTAGTTATGAAGATACCCTTAGGCTAAAAGCCCAGAGAAGATCACAGAGAGGAAGAGAATACAGTCAATGGAAAAGCCAGGTGAAGTGTCTGTTTATAACATCAGCACTTCATAGCACTCAAAAGTTTATCTCAACTATGAATTTTATTGTGTTTTGTCTTTTGGCATAGATCAGCTAGCACTATAGAAATATCTTTACAATGTGGTTGGCACGTAGAAAAGGATAGGAAAAGGTGGCTTCAAAGATGAAACTTTAGATTCCAGTCCTTCTTTGTTTCTTGTTGCTAGTGCCTCTTCAAATTGGTCACCTGTACTGTATACTGCATAATATACTCACACTAATATAGTGTGTATGTACTGTATGTACCATATATATCCTCTATAAAACAATGAGAATAATGGTACTATAAAATGTAAAACTCTTCAGGAGTACAAAATATTATGATGGGTAGCCAAATTTAATAACTACCATAGAGAACTGTGTTTGAGTGAGGTATTCAGTTAAGCATTTGATATTATTAAAAAAAAATCAAGAAGGCATTAGTTATCCTCACTTAATAAAGGAGGAAACCAAGGCAACTTTCTCTAGGTCCCACAGCTAATAAATGGCAGAGCCTAAATTGAATGCAGGATACCCAGGTACAGTTCTTGGGTTGGGGCGACCCCCTGGAGGAGAATGGCTACCCACTCCAGTATTCTTGCCTGAAGAATTCCATGGACAATGGAGCCTGGTGGGCTACAGTCCATGGGGTTGCAAAGAGTCAGACATGATTGAGCGACTTTCACTTTTTTTTTTACCTACTTGCATCTGAAGTTTTTCCTTCTACATGTTAATCAGTATGGTATCATTTACTAATAATGGAACTCCTAATAACATGTTATCCCAAATCTCACTTTCAGGTCAACTAGAACACTTCATAGGTTCTAATTTTTGTCACTTTAGTCCATCACATTTACTCTTCAGTCTCTACTGGAATTTTAACTCAAAGTCATTTGATATGAGCAAATTGTTACCGAGTCTGCGAAAAAGAGTGAGAAGGAAATTTCTTCTTAAAGATTACAGATGAATTCATGTTTGCCCTCTCTGTTTCCAAAACTACTGTAAAGTAATAACAATGTGTGAATTAGAACGGGGAAAAGGAATGGGAGATAATGGAACATAAAATATTATACATCGACAAATTTTTGAAGATGGAAATCTGATGGATGAATTGGTAACTGATTTAATCAAAGAAGAAATCTTTTTCTAAGAGAGATGTCACATGACACAAAAGAGTGTCATAGCATCATAAAGATTCAGGAATCATAGACATTAGTTACCGAGGAAAATAGAAAGGCTGGAAGTCTCTTTAACAGGTAGTTAGGCATCTTGATCCCATCCTTATCTTTTGCTAGTGTCTACTTTCCTGCATCCTGGTATTTGAAAAGAAATTTGCTTTCTGGAGAAACTGAATCCAACTGGCACTATACTTAGAGACATATACTAAAGACTTGATGATTAATTGAAAGCATACAGAGTGAGCTATGACATCCCAACCCTCTTCCTATATTTAACTCAAATAATACTGACAGCTAAACCTATGCCATTTATCATATGCATTCCTTAGTCAAAGATTGGAGGAGTACTTTCTGAGGAAACAAACCAGTCTAAAAGTGCCACAGATTCTATAGTTTGAGGATCCTAAAACAAACATCTACAATTACCACATGGCCATAATCCCCCAATCAACACATCTCACCCCTGTCAGCATTTTAGGGCTTCATTCTTAAATATAAATAAGCAACCAAGAAGGACAAATAGGAGATTTTCTATGACCCTGCAGAGCATGTATATTATGTTATATTATGTTTATGTATTTCAAAGTGCTCTTATACATAGCTTTATTTTACCAAAGTCTTGAAGAATTACTTCCTTGTACTTTCTTCCACCAGCCACCAACCACTGTCAAATCTACTTTTCATGTCTTGGTGAGCACAATAAATGTGTATTATACTACATTTTGCATTTATTCACTTTCAAGTTATTATATTTAGTTATATAAACATTTTAATATTTTTATATAAACATTTTATATTGTCACCCTGCATATTTAACTTATACTCAGAGTACATCATGAGAAATGCTGGACTGGAAGAAGTACAAGCTGGAATCAAGATTGCTGGGAGAAATATCAATAACCTCAGATATGCAGATGACACCAACCTCATAGCATAAAGTAAAGAAGAACTAAAGAGCCACTTGAAGAAAGTGAAAGAGGAAAGTGAAAAAGTTGGCTTAAAGCTCAATATTCATAAAACTAAGATCATGGCATCCAGTCCCAATACTTCATGGCAAATAGATGGGGAAACAGTGTCAGACTATTTTTTGGGGCTCCAAAATCACTGCAGATGGTGATTGCAGCCATGAAATTAAAAGACACTTACTCCTTGAAAGGAAAGTTATGACTAACCTAGACAGCATATTAAAAAGCAGAGACATTACTTTGCCAACAAACATCTGTCTAGTCAAAGCTATGGTTTTTCCAGCAGTCATGTATGGATGTGAGGGTTGAACTATAAAGAAAGCTGAGCACCGAAGAATTGATGCTTTTGAAGTGTGGTGTTGGAGAAGACTCTTGAGAGTCCCTTGGACTGCAAGGAAATCCAACCAGTCCCTTCCTAAAGGAGATCAGTCCTGAGTGTTCATTGGAAGGACTGATGTTGAAGCTGAAATTCCAATACTTTGGCCACCTGATGTAAAGAACTGACTCATTGGAAAAGACCCTGATGCTGGGAAAGATTGAAGGTGGGAAGACAAGGGGATGACAGAGGATGAGTTGGTTGGATGGCATCACCAACTCAATGGATGTAAGTGTGGGTAAACTCTGGGAGTTGGTGATAGACAGGGAGGCCTGGCATGCTGCAGTCCATAGGGTCGCAGAGTCGAACATGACTGAGCGACCGAACTGAGCTGAATTGAAACATTCTTATTGCTCAATTGATATATTTTTCTATATGTGAAAAAAATACGTGCATTTTGTATTGGGAAGGAATGTATCATTGCTTTCCCCATTAAATTAATGGGACTAGTTTTTCATTTAATAACTGTTTACTTAGCAACAGGGTCTTCAGAAATAAATGAAAACTGTTAATTGAGGGATAAGTATATAATAAAGACATTTTCTGATGCCCAATTTCTCAGAAACTTTTCCTCCCAAACATACCTCTTCTGGAAACTACTAGGCTCCAGAAAATTTTGAGAATGAAAACAAATGGGATTCAGGAAACAAATATTCTAACCAAGGAAAAGTGTAAGGAATTCCCAAAATTGTGTAGAAAAAGAAGACTTAGAATAACTGTGGGGCATGCCTGGCTACCTTTGGTCTCAGAGCAGTCTCCAATTCTGGTCTGTAACTAATATATTATAACTTGTAAACTGGCACCTCTTGTCTTGGCTGGATTTTGAATGGCATTGTCTAGCGACTTCATATCCTTCTGGCTGCAGAATTAAGAGGTGCTTCCATGTCCTCTCTCTCTCAATCCTAAGCCTCTGCCAGGAATTACTGTGCTCCTTCCAACTGGCTCGGTGGCAAGCCCTCTGTCAATGCTCACCCATGTCACTCAAGGTGGAAAGGTTTGAGAAAGTTGATTTCTAAGACCCCTATCTCACCTATCTCATAGAACATCAAGTAAGTATGGCCCAGCCCCAGAGTAGTACAAGAGGATTGGGCTAAGTCTCTTCATGTCTGACAATTTGCGACCCTCTGAACTGTAACTTTATGGTTTCTCTATGGGATTTTCCAGGCAAGAATACTGGAATGGGTTGCCATGCCTTCCTCCAGACGATTTTCCCAACCCAAGGATCGAATTTGCATCTCCTGAGTCTCCTGCATTGCAGGCGGATTCTTTACCACTGAGCCACCAGAGAAGCTGATAAAAATGTTAGTTGCTCAGTCGTGTCTGACACTTTGCAACCCCATGGACTGTAGCCCACCATCCTCTGTCCATGGAATTTTCTAGGCAAGAACACCAGAGTGGGTTGCCATTTCCCACAAGAGCATTCAGTTCAGTTCAGTTCAGTCGCTCAGTCGTGTCTGACTCTTTGTGACCCCATGAACTGCAGCACGCCAGGCGTCCCTGTCCATCACCAACTCCCAGAGTTCACCCAAACTCATGTCCAAGTCAGTGATACCATCCAACCATCTCATCCTCTGTCATCCCCTTCTCCTTCTGCCCCCAATCCCTCCCAGCATCAGGATTTTTCCAATGAGTCAACTCTTCGCATGCGGTGGCCAAAGGATTGGAGTTTCAGCTTTAGCTTCAGTCCTTCCAAAGAACACCCAGGACTGATCTCCTTTAGGATGGACTGGTTGTACCTCCTTGCAGTCCAAGGGACTCTCAAGAGTCTTCTCCAACACCACACTACAAAAGCATCAATTATTTGGCTCTCAGCTTTCTTGATAGTCCAACTCTCACATCCATACATGACCACAGCTAAAACCATAGCCTTGACTAGATGGACCTTTGTTGGCAAAGTAATGTCTCTTGCTTTTCAATATGCTATCTAGGTTGGTCATAACTTTCCTTCCAAGGAGTAAGTGTCTTTTAATTTCATGGCTGCAATCACCATCTGCAGTGATTTTGGAGCCCAAAAAATAAAGTCTGCTACTGTTTCCACCGTTTCCCCATCTATTTCCCATGAAGTGATGGGACCAAATGCCATGATCTTAGTTTTCTGAATGTTGAGCTTTAAGCCAACTTTTTCACTCTCCTCTTTCACTTTCATCAAGAGATTCTTTAGTTCCTCTTCACTTTCTGCCGTAAGGGTGGTGTCATCGGCATATCTGAGGTTATTGATATTTCTCCCAGCAATCTTGATTTCAGCTTGTGCTTCTTCCAGCCCAGCCTTTCTCATGATGTGTTCTGCATAGAAGTTAAATTAGCAGGGTGACAATATACAGCCTTGATGCACTCCTTTTCCTGTGTGGAACCAGTCTGTTGTTCCATGTCCAGTTCTAACTGTTGCTTCCTGACCTGCATATAGGTTTCTCAAGAGCCAGGTCAGGTGGTCTGGTATTCCCATCTCTTTCAGAATTTTCCACAGTTTATTGTGATCCACACTGTCAAAGGCTTTGGCATAGTCAACAAAGCAGAAGTAGATGTTTTTCTGGAACTCTCTTGCTTTTTTCATGATCCAGCAGATGTTGGGGATTTGATCTCTGGTTCCTCTGCCTTTTCTAAAACCAGCTTGAACATCTGGAAGTTCATGGTTCACGTATTGCTGAAGCCTGGCTTGCAGAATTTTGAGCATTACTTTACTAGCATGTGAGATGAGTGCAATTGTGCAGTAGTTTGAACATTCTTTGGCATTGCCTTTCTTTGGGATTGGAATGAAAACTGACCTTTTCCAGTCCTGTGGCCACTGCTGAGTTTTCCAAATTTGCTGGCATATTGAGTGTAGCAGTTTCACAGCATCATATTCCAGGATTTGAAATAGCTCAACTGGAATTCCATCACCTCCACTAGCTTTGTTTGTAGTGATGCTTTCTAAGGCCCACTTGACTTCACATTCCAGGATGTCTGGCTCTAGATGAGTGATCACACCATGATCATGTGATCATATTGGTTGTGAAGATCTTTTTTGTACAGTTCTTCCGTGTATTCTTGCCACCTCTTCTTAATATCTTCTGCTTCTGTTAGGTCCATAACATTTCTGTCCTTTATCAAGCCCATCTTTGCATGAAATGTTCCTTTTATATCTCTGGTTTTCTTGAAGAGATCTTTAGTTTCCCATTCTGTTGTTTTCCTCTATTTCTTTGCACTGATCGCTGAAGAAGGCTTTCTTATCTCTCCTTGTTATTCTTTGGAACTCTGCATTCAGATGCTTATATCTTTCCTTTTCTCCTTTGCTTTTCACCTCTCTTTTCACAGCTATTTGTAAGGCCTCCTCAGACAGCCATTTTGCTTTTTTGTATTTCTTTTCCATGGGGATGGTCTTGATCCTTGTCTCCTATTCAATGTCACGAACCTCCATCCATAGTTCATCAGGCACTCTATCTATGAGATCTAGTCCCTTAAATCTATTTCTCACTTCCTCTGTATAATCATAAGGGATTTGATTTAGGTCATACCTGAATGGTCTAGTGGTTTTCCCCACTTTCTTCAATTTGAGTCTGAATTTGGCAATAAGGAGTTCATGATCTGAACCACAATCAGCTCCTGGTCTTGTTTTTGCTGACTGCATAGAGCTTCTCCATCTTTGGCATACACAAGGTAAAGTCTTTCCATAACTTAAGAGATTGAAGAATAGCCTCACTGTCCTTTCCCTACCCCCATGTTGCCTTCACTTTTTTAAATCACCTGGTCTTCTTTCTTAAACTAAGTCAGAAGATGAGGACCAGAGGATGTTGTCATACACTCAGTTCATGCTTAACTTTCTTTTTGTCTCCTCCTTTTCTCCCCTGGAACCAGAAAAAAAAGACTTTTTTTTTTTGTTTTCCTTTCCCTATGTCATTTCTCCCTTCTGCCTTTGAAGAGCAGCAGGCTTGGCTGCTTTTATGTTATTGGGTAGGGAGTGTTTCTGAACTACAGGAGGGCTCTGTGAGACAAGTGCTTCAAGCTCTTGATATTCTAATGGAGGAAATGAAGCAATCTAAACAGTTCAGTCTCTTGACTTGCTCTCTCCACTGAAGTCTTGCTTCTTGGCTAGATGCCTGTTTCCCCAACCACCTCAGTGGTTCCTCAGTGAACTCAGAGAAAAAGTGGCCATGGTGACAAGGATAGAGGCTATGCATGGGCTCAACCACCTGGACTTCCTTGGACCTAGGCTGGCCTGGCTACTGTTTCTCATTAAATTCCTATCAATTAACTGCAAAGAAAACCACCACACTCTTGATATGGTTATAAAAGGATACCCGTTCATTAGGAGACGTAAGTTTTACAAATACTTTTTCACATTCTGCATCTTGTCTATTTTCTTCATGATATGTTTTTATGAGTAGAAATTATTGTCTTGATTAGTTCTAAGCTGTCATTTTTTGTTTTATGGTTATTATTGCCTTTTCTGAGAAATCTTTGTCTACCCCCAGGTCACAAATGTATTTTGTTATATTTCCTTATAAAATTTTTATAATGTTTTCTTTTACATTTTAGGTCTATGATCCATCTCAAATTAATTTTTGCAAACAGTGTGAGTTAAAGTTTTGTATATTCTTTTCATATGGATATCTATTTTTTCTAACACCATTTGCTGAAAAGATTTTCATTTCTTACAGATTGCTTTGGAGCCTTTGTCAAAAACCAAAAAACTGACTGAAAGTGTAAGTCAGTTTCTGCAGTCTCTGTTTTGCCATTTATCTATCTGTTGATCCATATGCCAGTACAAAACTATTCAAATGATTGTTGTTGCTGTTTAGTCTCTAGGTTGTATCCAACTCTTTTTCAGTGCCATGAACTGTGGCCCACCAGGTTCCTCTGTCCACGGGATTTCCCAGGCAATAATACTGGAGTAGGTTGCCATTTCCTTCTCCAGAAGATCTTCCTGACCAAAGGATCGAACCTGAGTCTCCTGCATTGGCAGGCAGATTCTTTGCCACTGAGCCTCCAGAGAAGCCCTCAAATAATTGTAGCTTTATATTTTGTTTTGAGATCAGGTAATATAAGCTTTCCAACTTTAGTCTCCTTTCTCATGACTGTGCTGGATATGCTGAGTTCTTACATTTCTGTATACATTTTAAAATCTGCTTCTCAGTTGTTACAAAAAAAGGAAAAAGCCTTCTGGTATTGATTGATATTGATGCTATCCTTAATGTCTTGCTGGTGAATGAGGGATGCCCTTGTTTTCCTAGTAGGAATAATTGTTTAATTACCAACATGACAGGATATTTAAAATTAGACTTCAGTATTAAGCCAGTACCTCCTCTACACTGTAATCCTTTCATTAGCTGAGGATATCTGTGATAGTGTTCCCTCTTGTGTGTGGGCTAGACTGAAAAGATCAGTGAAATTACAAAGTAATTCTTTATCTTTTGTACCTAACCAAAATGTTCATAGTTTCCATCTAAACACACACCAATAAAAATACTACATTAATAGTGCTATAAACAAATGGTTACAAACACACGCACAAAAAGGAAAACTTTATTTCTAGTGAGTCTAATGATCACCATGTGTTCATGATTATTGGAACTTTACCACAAGTGAGCTAGGTTTTTGTAAGCAACTTTAGTTAGGGTACTTCAAAATAAAGTCAGTAGAAGACTTCAAGACTCCCTGTTGTCAGCTGGCCACTATTTAACAGCAATATATTCTTTTAGTCTTACAAGGGTAATAAAGATGAACTCCTTTAGTCATCAGTCAGCAGCCCTTTAAAACCCTTTATCAGGTACTCTGAAGAACATGACCCATCATATATGGTGCTTCAGTAGCTGCTCACGTTTTTTTTCCATTTGTTTGTTTCTTAGTGGTTGATCTGTTTCCTGATGAATCATAGCACTTTTAAATAAAATACAATTTAAAAGCTTGATCCAGACATACCATCCATTTAATATTACATTTTATAATTTATTTCCATAGCTGTATAAAGGCATCAAATTCTGTGACTTGCTTAAAGAGCCCTTAACAGAAGAGAAGTCTGTTTATTTTAAGTCAGTAGGCATTTTGTCTTTTGGCTGAATATAATCCACAGAGAATTTTGAAGATACAGATGTGCATGGGGAATGATGCACGTGTAGAATTTTTATGGCTAACAAATGTTATCTGTGGCAGCTGCTAGTGTTATCCACGGTCACTTTTTAGTGTAACTGGCTGCAGATCCACCATTCCACCAAACTTCATATTTAATTAGTGACCACTCAGTTTTAGACACTGTATTAAGTACTGAGATAAACATACTAATAAAATGCTGTCCATGCCTTAGATAATTTCACAGCTAGTGGGAAAGGAATATGTAACAACAACTCACTCTAACAATAAATTATGACAGAGCTATGTACAAAGTGTTCTAAGAGTCCATGTAGAGAACAGTGAGTACAGCTGGAGCAAGGGCATGTATTTGCAGAGAGAGAACAAAGACAGCTTCAGCAAAGAGGTGATATTTGAAGTGGGTCTTAAGGAGTTGAGTAAGAGTGGCTCATACATCTGAAATCAGGAGAAAACAAATACACCTTAAGTCTAGAATAACTTTTAGGATGCATTAAGTTCTCAGTTCCACTATTGATTTAGTTAATATTTTAACTAAGGCACTTTTAAAATCTGTGTTCTGAATCTATTTCTTTTAGAATTATATTAAGTGGTGCTAATTTTTATTGCTACGTATAATTCCTGTCCTACAGTTTTGTTTAGAGAACCAGAAATCTTCTCAGTGACAATGGAGTTACATAAACATTTTAGCTCACTAACAACCCAAATTACTGTACAAAATTTACTCCTATTGACCAACTGATAGCAGGGTCCATGAAAGCTTGCGGCACAACTCAGCAAGAATCAGTTGTATTAAAATACTCTTCTTAGAGGGCTCTGCTTCTCCAGGTATTCCGAACTCGTGAATGTTAGTCATTCTTTTGTTTTTATCAGATTACCTAACTGCCTTTAGTGTAGACTTATTTTGCTTGGGATTTTATTTTAAAAAGTAAGAATATCTTGAAACTAAACAAATACACACTAAGACTTGAAAAAGTATGTAAGTTACTATGTTGTTGTTGTTCAGTTGCCAAGTCGTGTCCAACTCTTTGAGATTCCATGGACTGCAGCATACCAGGCTTCCTTGTCCCTCACCATCTGGCAGAATTTGCCCAAATTCATGTCCATTGAATTGGTGATACCATCCAACCATCTCATCCTCTGGAATAACTATAAATACAACCTGCTCTAAACAATGAAGTCCTTTGGAACCTCCATTTTTAATTCTCTGGTAAAATCCTTAGGCATATGTGGCCAAAGAAGATCTCTAAAGAGATTAAAACAGATTAAAGAGATCAAATCTCTTTTAAAATTACTCAATTATTCCATTCATTTCTCCATCTTTCATATCTGTGTTGAATCTTGTCTGAATTGGAATAGCCACTTCCTGTATATCAGGGCTTTAAATAAAATTGCTCAGTACTCTCAATGTCCCTGTTTATCATTCAGACTTTATAACAGAGAGTTAGCATCATTTGCTGCTCAGCAATATTTATCTCAGAGATATAGACAAAGATAAAATTAAGATTGTCTCCTTTCTGTAAAAGTTTGACAGCAGCTTTTTATTACCCAAGTTGGGTACTCTGCATCTGTCTTTTCCTCTGTTTGGTTCAACAAGGCAATGGCTAAGATTTTCTCAAATACTGGATTTCCTATAATCTTGTTATTTTCAGTAAAGATTACTTCTCACACTCTCATCACTTTAGCTTCAGCGAGAGGCTATGTAATGGTTTCTTAATGGATACACAATGTGATCCCTATACTAGGGTGGAGATTTTGAGGGGAAGAAAAGAATGTTATGATTGGATTGGCAAATTCTCTGGGAAAGATTCTGTGATAAGAGGCTAATACCTCCCTATAGGACTATAAAACAGTCTGGGAGATCCTCAACTCTGGATGGCCGTTTGGAGCCAGCATAGGATCAAAGGAAAAGGATCAAGGGGAGATGGACTACCTGGGAACTAAACTTTAAGGAAGAGATTTTAAAACATGGGGGTAGGGATCTTTGATGTCTACGACTCATCCAACCAAACGTTATGGCAGGGATTTGGGAAGGAGCCCTGTCAAGGAATAATGGACACACACTTTGCTGAGGTGTAGCTGGTGTCATAAAGCTTAGCCATCTTTTGCAATCAAGTCACATAACAAAGTACAGATGCAGTGAAGGAACTGGAGACCTCAGTAATAAAGGCAGTTAGTTCAATAGAGAAACTGAAATTTAATACAGAATTGCAAAGAAACGTTCCTTTGTCAGCTTGTCTACATAAACTCTCTCCTTTCACCTCTACCCCTCCAAAGATCATTTTTACAGACAATGAATACATTGTCTGTATTCATTGACAATACTCTAAATATAGAAAATACCTCCTCAGGACAAGCTAAATGGCTCTCATCTCTACCTTTTTTCACTAACATCCTTTTTAAACGGCTTTGTAAATCTATTAGCACATTTTGGAGATGTTTTCATTATAGAAACAGACAAGTTGCTAATTGATCTTTTCTGAAGATGCTCCCCTTCTATAAATGAAGAAGTTTTAAGTTTCACATATGTAATGAGGATGTCTTACTTCCATATTCTAGTACTTAATATAAATTTTAGTACTTAATACAGTGAATGTTAATGTGTGAATGAATAAAAAGATTTAGAGATTTTAATTTTACCAACATGAACTAAAAGACACAATAGTACTTAAAAAAAATAACATTTTAATCTTATAGTTCCTATGATTTCTCCAAAAGACTGTTCTCTTGGTTCTCAGAAGTTCCTACCAGTTTCTGATTTTAAAATGAGTAATTTCTCTTTTAAATGCCTGTAGTTGCCTTTCCTGAGTATTTGGAAGTCCTTTGACCAAAATCAAAAGGATAGAAGCCCATATTTCATTGGAGATTTAAAATTACTGATTACTGGGATTAAAGAAATATTTTAGTAAATTCAAAGTTCTCAATTAACCACTGACTGAACTAATTTATCACTTAAATAAAAAAATTTGTTTAGCTTAATGCTGCTGCTGCTGCTACGTCGCTTCAGTCGTGTCCGACTCTGTGCGACCCCATAGACGGCAGCCCACCAGGCTTCCCCATCCCTGGGATTCTCCAGGCAAGAACACTGGAGTGGGTTGCCATTTCCTTCTCCAATGCATGAAAGTGAAAAGTGAAAGTGAAGTTGCTCAGTCGTGTCCGACTCTTAGCGACCCCATGGACTGCAGCCTACCAGGCTCCTCCGTCCATGGGATTTTCCAGGCAAGAGTACTGGAGTAGGGTGCCATCGCCTTCTCTGGTTTAGCTTAATAGAAATTAACAAAGGACACTGAGTTGAACTGTGTATGGGGTACTGAGAGAGGATGTGAGCAGAGTGAAGAGTAAGAACCAAGACCTGTTAGGAAGTCACAGCTACTGTCACTTTCTCATATCTGGAGTAAAATCATTTCAAAGTTAGAAAACATCCAAGGATGTAATTCATTATTTTATAGCTGAGGAAGCTGAAAGATGGAGTAATTTAAGAAGCCTTACAATTGTACTCATTTCACATGCTAGCAAGGTTATACTAAAAATCTTTAGAGCTAGACTTCAGCAGCATGTGAACCAAAAACTTCCAGATGTACAAGCTGGGTTTCAAAGAGGCAGAGGAAACAGATCAAATTGCCAACATTCCTTGGATCATGGAGAAGGCAAGGGGGTTCCAGAAAAATATCTACACTTCTACTTCATTGACTATGCTAAAACCTTTGACTGTGGATCACAACAAACTATGGGAAATTCTTAAAGAGATGAGGGTACCAGACCACCTTCCCTGACTCTCAAGAAACCTGTAGGTGGGTCAAAAAGCAACAGGTAGAACCTTATATGGAAACACTGTTTCACAATTGGGAAAGGAGTACGGCAATGCTATATATTGTCACTCTGCTTATTTAACTTATATGAGGAGTACATTATGGGAAATGCTGGACTAGATGAATCATAAGTTGGAATCAAGATTGCCAGAAGAAATATCAATAACCTCAGACATGCAGATGAAAGTACTCTAATGGCAGAAACCAAAAGAGAACTTAAAGAGCCTCATGAGAAGGTGAAAGAGGAGAGTGAAAAGACTGGCTTAAAACTCAACCTTCAAAAAACTAAAATCATGGCATCTGGTCCCATCACTTCATGGCAAATAGAAGGGGAAAAAGTGGAAGCATTGCCAGATTTTTCTTTTCTTGGACTCCAAAATCACTATGTTCAGTGACTACAGCCATGAGATTAAAAAGCACTTTCTTCTTGGAAGAAAAGCTATGACAAACCTATATTGCATATAAAAATTAGAGACATCACTTCTCTGACAAAAGCCTATATAGTCAAAGCTGTGCTTTTTCCAGTAGTCATGTACAGATGTGAGAGTTGGACCATAAAAAAGGCTGCTGCTGCTGCTAAGTCGCTTCAGTTGTGTCCGACTCTGTGAGACCCCATAGACAGCAGCCCACCAGGATCCACCATCCCTGGGATTCTCCAGGCTAGAACACATGAGTGGGTTGGCATTTCCTTCTCCAATGCAGGAAAGTGAAAAGTGAAAGTGAAGTCGATCAGTCGTGTCCGACTCTTCGTGACCCCATGGACTGCAGCCTACCAGGCTCCTCCATCCATGATATTTTCCAGGCAAGAATACTGGAGTGGGTTGCCATTGCCTTCTCTGAAAAAAGGCTTAGCACCAAAGAATTGGTGCTTCTGAACTGTGGGGCTAGAGAAGACTCTTGAGAGTCCCTTGGACTGCAAGGAGATCCAACCAGTTCATTCTGAAGGAGATCAGCCCTGGGATTTCTTTGGATGGACTGAGGCTGAAGCTGAAGTTTCAATACTTTAGCCACCTGATGCGAAGAGCTGACTCATTAGAAAAGACCCTGATTGCTGGGAAATATTGATGGCAAAAGGAGAAGAGGGCAACAGAGGATGAGACGGGTAGACAGCATCACTGACTCAATGAACATGACTTTAAGCAAACTCCAGGAACTCGTGGAGGACAGAAAAGCCTCATGTGCTGCAGTCCATGGGGTCACAAATAGTTGGTCTTGACTTAGCGACTGAAAAACAATCAGTTCAGTTCAGTTGCTCAGTCATGTCTGACTCTTGGTGACCCCATCGACAGCAGCATGCCAGGCTCCCCTGTCCATCACCAACTCCCAGAGCTTGCTCAAATTCATGTCCATCAAATCAGTGATGCCATCCAACCATCTGATCCTCTGTCATCCCTTTTTCCTCCTGCCTTCAATCTTTCCCAGCATCAGGGTCTTTTCCAATGAGTCAGCTCTTTACATCAGGTAGCCAACGTATTGGAGCTTTAGCTTCAGCCTTAGTCCTTTCAATGAATATTTAGGACTGATTTCCTGCAAGATTGACTGGGTTGATCTCTTTGCAGTCCAAGGGACTTTCAAGAGTCTTCTCCAACACCACATTTCAAAAGCATCAATTCTTTGACACTCAGCTTTCTTTATAGTCCAACTCTCACAGCCATACATGACTACTGGGAAAACCATAGCTTTAACTAGATGGACCTTTGTAGGCAAAGCAATGTCTCTGCTTTTTAATATGCTGTTTAGGTTGGTAGTAACTTTCCTTCCAAGGAATAACCATCTTTTAATTTCATGGCTGCAGTCACCATCTGCAGTGATTTTGGAGCCCAAAGAAGTAGTCTGTCACTGTTTCCATTGTTTCCCCATCTATTGACATGAAGTGATGTGACCAGATGCCATGATCTTAGTTTTCTGAATGTTGAACTTTAAGCCAACTTTTTCACTCTCCTCTTTCACTTTCATCAAGAGGCTCTTTAGTTCTTCACTTTCTCTCATAAGAGTGGTGTCATCTGCATATCTGAGGTTATGTATATTTCTCCCTGCAATCTTGATTCCAGCTTGTGCTTCATCCATCCCAGGATTTCACATGATGTACTCTACATATAAGTTAAATAAGCAGGGTGACAACATCCAGCTTTGATGTACTTCTTTCCTGATTTGGAAACAGTCTGTTGTTCTATGTGCAGTTCTAACTGTTGTTTCTTGACCTGCATAAATATTTTGCAGGAAGTGGGTAAGGTGGCCTGGTATTCCCATCTCTTGAAGAATTTTCCACAGATTGTTGTGATCCACACAGTCAAAGGCTTTGGCATAGTCAACAAAGCAGAAGTAGATGTTTTTCTGGAACTCTCTCGCTTTTTCCATGATCCAGCGGATGTTGGCAACTTGATCTCTGGCTCCTCTGCCTTTTCTAAATACAGCTTGAACATCTAGAAGTTCATGGTTCACATACTGTTGAAGCCTGGCTTGGAGAATTTTGAGCATTACTTTACTAGCATGTGAGATGAGTGCAATTGTGCAGTAGTTTGAACATTCTTTGGCATTGCCTTTCTTTGGGATTGGAATGAAAACTGACCTTTTCCAGTCCTGTGGCCACTGCTGAGTTTTCCAAATTTGCTGGCATATTGAGTGCAGCGCTTTCACAGCATCATCTTTTAGAATTTGAATAGCTCAATTGGAATTCCATCACCTCCACTAGCTTTGTTTGTAGTGATGCTTCCTAAGGCCCACTTGACTTCACATTCCACAATATAGAGAAAATGAAAGATATACTCATTTTAATACAGAGTTCCAAAGAATAGCAAGAAGAGATAAGAAAGCCTTCCTAAGTGATCTGTGCAAAGAAATGGAGGAAAACAATAGAATGGGAAAGACTAGATGTCTCTTCAAGAAAATTAGAGATACTAAGGGAACATTTCATGCAAAGATGAGCACAATAAAGGACAGAAATGTTATGGACCTATGACCCAGCAATCCCACTGCTGGGCATACACACCGAGGAAACCAGAATTGAAAGAGACACATGTACCCCAATGTTCATCCCAGCACTGTTTATAATAGCCAGGACATGGAAACAACCTAGATGTCCATCAGCAGATGAATGGATAAGAAAGCTGTGGTACATATACACAATGGAGTATTATTCAGCTATTAAAAAGAATACAGTTGAATCAGTTCTGATGAGATGGATGAAACTGGAGCCGATTATACAGAGTGAAGTAAGCCAGAAAGAAAAACACCAATGCAGTATACTAACACATATATATGGAATTTAGAAAGATGGCAATGACGACCGTGTATGCGAGACAGCAAAAAAGACACAGATGTGTATAGCGGACTTTTGGACTCAGAGGGAGAGGGAGAGGATGGGATGATTTGGGAGAATGGCATTGAAACATGTATACTATCATGTAAGAATAGAATCGCCAGTCTATGTCCCGTGCAAGATACAGCATGCCTGGGGCTGGTGCATGGTGATGACCCAGAGAGATGTTATGGGGAGGGAGGTGGGAGGGGGGTTCATGTTTGGGAACGCATGTACACCCGTGGTGGATTCATGTCAATGTATGGCAAAACCAATACAGTATTGTAAAGTAAAATAAAGTAAAAATAAAAATTAAAAAAAAAAAAAAAAGAAATGTTATGGGCCGAACAGAAGGAAGCAGCAGGCTTCCCTGGTGGCTCAGATGGTAAAGCCTCTGCCTGCAATGCGGGAGGCCCGGTTTGATCGCTGGGTTGGTAAGATCCCCCGGAGAAGGAAATGGCAACCCACTCCAGTACCTTGCCTGGAGTAAATTTACTCTTGCCTAAATCCCATGGACAGAAGAGCCTGGTAGGTTATAGTCCATGGGGTCGCAAAGAGTTGGACACGACTGAGCGACTTCACTCAACAGAAGCAGAAGATGTTAAGAAGAGGTGGCAAGAATACACAGAAGAACTATACAAAAAAGATCGTCATGACCCAGATAACCACGATGGTGTGATCACTCAGCTAGAGCCAGACATCCTGGAATGCAAAGTCAAGTGAGCCTTAGGAAGCATCACTACGAACAAAGCTAGTGAACAACAATAGCAACAACAATTTTGATAGCACTGAGGAAAAGAGAGTAACAGCCTAGTGGGAGTGGGGTTGGTTTTTGTTTTTGGAAAAAAAATTTCTTTGTTCAACTATGCCAGGTCATAGTTGCACTGGCACGATCTTTTAGTTGTGGCTTGTGAACACTTAGTTGCAGCATGTGGGGATCTAGTTGAAACCCAGGCCCCTTGCATTGGGAGAGTGCAGTCTTAGCCACTGAACCACCAGGGAACTTCTCTGGTGGGTTTTTAAAGACTAGACTACTAAGAGAGAGGTCAAATTATTCATGTAAGTCTATAGTTTAACTAATCCAAATGAAATAAATAGGGAAAATACTAACTGATTTCATACTGTTATTTCACCACACCCTTCAGCTCTGAGGAAGGGGGCATAAAAACCTTGAATTTTATTCCTGTTGCTCAGTGACAATGTTCAGAGAAATGTGGCATTTTTGCCATCATTTTGGCAAACTTGGTTATTTTTGTATGGCCATCTGTCCCTAAACCTGATTATTAAGGATATTCTTAACTTTGTTCTTTTCAATGTAAAAATTAGCAGAAAAATTTAAAAAGCACTGAAATGTCTTCCTACTCTATACTTAGGTGGGTGGAAGGGAAAGAGAAGGAGAAGGAAGGAAAAAAAGATATGCTTTAAATATTATTTAATTATAAGATAGGAATTAACATTTTAACTTTTACAGAGTTCATGCTACTTAAAGGACAGAGCACTCTTTAAAAACTTCTGTTAAATCTTCTAAACTATATATAAAGTTCCTGTGATTTACCTCTTTAAATACTGTACTATTTACTTTTTGCTGGTATATACAATGCTAATCTGATTTAGAAAGATACTTTTTACTATTATGAATAATGATTACTGAGTAATGTCCTGCCACAAAAGCAATATATGTGCACAAGGTAATTAGACATTACAGATAAGGGGAAAGAAAAGAAAATAAAAATCACATGCAATTCCACCATCTAGAGATTTTTCTCTTATAGTGGAGTATTAATCTTCACTGTTAAAAATGGTGTTTCTGATAACCTGGATCAATTGTCAGCCATGTGAGTGAGCCTCCTGGCACATTCCAGCCCAAGTGAGCCCCCAGATTGAAACAGGAGAGAAGGGGACAGGGCACAACCTTAAAAGAATGACATAGCCATAGGGCATGACAAGAACTGGTTAGAACTAACTAGACCCAAGATGGTGGAAGAGTCAACTTCCAGTAGAACTTGAGCCTCATTATACCCTCATTGTAACGCATTAGTATCCTAAGTGACACACCAGTGCCATGACAGTTCCTAAGCCAACCATCAGTTCAGTTCAGTTGCTCAGTCGTGTCCGACTCTTTGTGATCCCATGAATCGCAGCGCGCCAGGCCTCCCTGTCCATCACCAGCTCTCGGAGTTCACTCAGACTCATGTCCATCGAGTCCGTGATGCCATCCAGCCATCTCATCCTCTGTCATCCCCTTCTCCTCCTGCCCCCAATCCCTCCCAGCATCAGAGTCTTTTCCAATGTGTCAGCTCTTCACATGAGGTGGCCAAAGTATTGGAGTTTCAGCTTTAGTATCATTCCTTCCAAAGAAATCCCAGGGCTGATCTCCTTCAGAATGGACTGGTTGGATCTCCTTGCAGTCCAAGGACTCTCAAGAGTCTTCTCCAATACCACAGTTCAAAAGCATCAATTCTTTCGTGCTCAGCCTTCTTCACAGTCCATAAGAGGCCCCAAACTGGCAGTGGCCCAGTTCCTAGAAATCTCCTCCCTTTCCCCAATACAGTTGGAATAATCCTCCAAGTCATTAGCCTATGAAATTATCCAGCCCATAAAAACTAATATATTTGGGGGCCTTTTGTCTTCTGAGATGGCCCACAAGGTGTTTGTGGAGTGTGTTCCTCTCTAAATAAATGCTCTACTCATCTGTCACTTTGCCTCTCTCTGAATTCATTCTTCAATGAGACATAAAAGAAAGTGAAAATGAAAGTCCCTCAGTTGTATCCAACTGTTTGTGACCCGATGGTCTATACAGTCCATGGAATTCTCCAGGCCAGAATACTGGAGTGGGCAGCCTTTTCCTTCTCCAGGGGATCTTCCCAACTCAGGGATCGAACCCAGGTCTCTCACATTGCAGGCATATTCTTTACCAGCTGAGCCATAAGGGAAGCCCAAGACATAAAGAACATCTTAGGATATAAAGAACATCTTTAGACATAAAGAACATTTATTATGTTCTGAGACCAGGTGTGTGATCTCAAATAAAAGACAATGGTTCTGGCTGGTTTGAGTCCCAGCTCATGGGTTCAAGTCTTAGACTGAGTTTTGCCTGGATTTGAGTCCTGGTACCTGTGTTCTAGTCCAATATGAGATGTGCAGTTTCAGCATGACTGTGGCCCCAGTCAGCATGATGTAGTACATTAGAACTTCTCAGCTGAGCCCAGTCAACCTACAGAATTTTGAGATACAATAAAGCAGTTGGTGCTTTAAGCCACAAGCTTTAAGTTTTTCTGGTATGCAGTGGTAGATAACTGGAAAAACTGTTGGAAAATTAAAGCTATTAGAAAAATAGACTGTAATGATGTGAGAAAGTGTTGATTTTAGTGTTAAAACAGATGCAAAAAGAGACAAGGTGTGATTGATATTGTTTAAAAATATAAAGATAACATAATTTCGTACTTCACTTATATATAGGATCTGTTTTTCACAGTTGTGTAACTAAGAGGAAAATAAAAGATGTTGCCAGTGTTTGAATAATTTATTTCCCTGAATCTCTGTTTTCTTATTTTTTTCACTTGGCAGGTAATACTAGTTGCGACACATTAACAACAGATAATAAATCTAGTAGTATGAAAAAAGCAGTGTATATGATAGTAAATAGGTCTCTGCTTGAAAGAAAAATTTAGATTACTAGAACATGTAATGCTGTAATATAATTTAGACAAATAAAAATTATTAGAAGAGTAATCCAATTGTTGTTTAGTTGCTAAATTGAGTCCAACTCTTTTGCAACCCTATGGACTGTAACCACAAGGCTCCTCTGTCCAAGGGATTTCCCAAGCAAGAATATTGGAGTAGGCTGCAATTTTTCCTCCAGGGAATCTTCCCGACCTGGGGATCACACCCGAGTCTCCTGTGTTGGCAGGTGGATTCTTTACCACTGAACCACCAGGGAATCCAACCCAACAGTAAGTAAAATTAATTCTAATTTAGCTTTGCTATAATAACCAAGTAATTATTTAATTTAGAAAGTGTTTATGTGTAAATAAACATTGGCTCTTAATGAGCAGATCATGTTCTGAGTTTAATCTATGATCAAATGCCTTCTGTTTTAAAGTTAAAATTATTTTTAGAAACATATATTTTAAATAAAAGTAATTTGAATGTATTATCCCCAATTATCTAATTATGCTAGTTAGAATTTGAAGAGATAATATATCATATAAAATATAAGAAGTAAGACATGAAAGGGAACTTCATGCCTGTATATTAATAGTTAATAAGTTAATATTGATGCCTATTAATATAGTTAATATTAACCTCTAAGTTTAGAGAGAGAGAGAAATGTAAGCTAAGGAATTGATCAGATCCGTAATATAAAATGGAAACTAAAAAGAGGGTTGCACAGAGATTAAAATTTGATAATCCAAGTTAGATCATGAAATGTTGTTTAGCCTTCCCGAGCTCTTGAAGTAGTGGTGTTGTTGAGGAGTGGATAGAGACCAGAAGCAGATAGTTCCACTGAAAAGGAATTTCAATAAGAGGCAAAGTCAAGCACTGAGAAATATCAATATGTATAGTTTTGCTCATGTAGTTCATCATTTGGAAAATGAATTTATCTGACCTCATAGGAGAAATCTGAACATTACATTAGGTTATACGACATGCCTATATTAGATAAGTGACATCTTAGGAAATGAGAACTCTAAATATTTCCCACATAGTGCCATATTATCTTTCTCCTCTAAGGATTTTTATAGCATTAAAATAAAATTCATTAGTTATCTATTATAAGCCAGCTATTTACAAGGCAAAATATTTTGCTGGAGAATGTGAGCATCCTGGCTCTCAACAACAACCTTTACTAGGGAAGACAGTTTTTCATTCATTTAGTCAAATATATTTTTACTGATCACGTTTGTATTCCAGTCACTTTAATAGATTCTGGGATACACTAGTAAATAAAGTCCTTGTGCCTGCATGCTAAGATGCTTCAGTTGCCTCTAACTCTTTGCTACCTTATGGACTGTAGCCCATCAGGCTCCTCATTCCATGGGATCCTCCAGGCAAGAATACTGGAATGGGTTGCCATGCCCTCCTCCAGGGGATCTTTCTTACCTAGCAACAGAAACTTCATCTCCAGCGGCTCCTGCATCGCAGGCAGATTCTTTACAGCTGAGCCACCAGAGAAGCCCAAAACAAAGTCTCTACTAACATGGAACTTATATTATTGAGAGGGGGAAAAAATAAGTGTATTTGTGTGCTAGTTGCTCAGTCGTGTCCGACTCTTTGCGAATCCATGGGCTGTAGCCTCCAGGCTCCTCCATCCATGGAATTCCCAGGCAAGAATACTGGAGTGTGTTGCCGTTTCCTTCTCCAAAATAAGTGTATAAATAAATATAAAATATATATTTATATAAAATAAATATATATTTATATAAATATAAAATATTAATATTAGATAGCCATAAAGTGCTACAAACAAAAGTAATGTAAAGTAATGGGACTATTTTAAATAGAATGATTTGGGTAAATCTTTTCAAGATGCTCATTTCTGAGCAAAAGCTTAAATGAAGTGAGAAACATATGAATAATAAATAAGTACATGTTTATTTATTTATCTATATTGACATATATGCAAAGTGAAGAATATGCACATTACATCATTGTTTATTTGACATATAAATATTTCCAAAGATTTATAATCTCTAGCCAACCTCAGTAATTTATTCTAATGCCAGCCTTCTCTCAACAAGAAAATTTTCCTGTGTAACTTAGAAAATTTTTCATGTAAGATGAATTACTTTTTTTCATCCACAATTTGGTGTATATCTTACTTAATGAAATAATTATGTTATTCCTTAGTTACTTACACATAAATTTTAATTAAAAATAATATAGTCTCACTGACATAAAAATCAGAAAATTAGAAGTGTTAACAGAAACATTCACCCAACTCTGTAAAATAATATTTACAGGTATAGCATAATTTTTAAAATGATACAAAAAGAAAGTGTTTTATGATGAGAATGATTACTTTCTACTTTTCAGTTTTCTTTTACTTTGACTCTAGTAGTACCAGAGTAATTTAAAATTTCCCAAATAAAAATAAACTCACACTGCTTTCCCATGGAAGGTAATTCAAACTTGAAGGGGAAATACCATAAGATTTGCATGTTTCTTTAAATATTTTCCTAAGAAATTAGATGATCTTTTGCCTATATATCTTATTCTATATCCTCAGCTGGGCCTCCCTTGTAGCTCAGTTGGTAAAGAATCTGTCTGCAGTGCAGGAAATCTGGGTTTGATTCCTGGGTCAAGAAGATCCCCTGGAGAAGAAAATGACAACCCACTCCAGTATTCTTGCCTGGATAATCCCATGGACAGAGGAGCCTGGCAGGCTACAGTCCATGGGGTCACAAGAATTGGACACAACTTGGCAACTAAACCACCACCACCATCTCCAACTAAATGTACATTTTAAAAATCTCAAACCAAAAACTGTGGTGTGTCTTCCATTTATTGTCTATTAACTTTCAATCTTCCCAGGTAGCCCTAGTAGTAAAGAAGAAGTGAAAGTGTTAGTTGCTCAATCTAATCTGACTTTTTGCAACCCCATGGGCTGACCTGCCAGGTTCCTCTGGTCCATAGAATTCTCCAGGCAAGAACACCAGAGTGGGTAACCATCCCCTTCTGGAGGAGATCTTCCTGACCCAGGGATTGAACTCAGGTCTCCTGCATTGCTGGCAGATCCTTTACCATCTGAGTCACCAGGGAAGTGGTAAAGAATCCATCTGCCAATGCAGGAGATGCAAGAGACGTGGGTTTGTTCCCTGAGTCAGAAAGAGCCCCTGGAGCAAATGGCAACCTGCTCTTGTATTCTTGCCTGGAGAGTTCCATGGACAGAGGAACCTGGAGGGCTACAGTCCATGAGGCTGCAGAGAGCTGGACACAGCTGAGCATACACATATACACAACTTTCAAAATTAATTTAATTTGTATTAAAAGAACTTTTTTTCTCTAGGATTGTTTGAGATAACTCTCTACATTTTGTTCATTTTCTTGAGTCACTTTCTCAGTTGAATTTTTCCTCAATTAATGTGTGATTAAAGTCAATATTTTCAAGTGTTTCTGGAAGCAAGTGTGCCTGTTCAAGTAAGTTGGTGAAAACTAAACAATCAGGGAGGTACAGTGTTTTCATTAGGATAAAAAAGGGCAAGGTTTCAAGAGGCAGTTCTTTAAAACGATTGTTTCCTATCAGATTTTATGAGGAATTACTCTAAAAATTCTCAAACAGTAGGCCAATAAAATGTCAAAACAGATTTTAACTTCTACCATACATGTAAACTGTTCAAATCTGTATGACTCAATCAACCTAAGTGTGGCAAGTAATGTTCAAATACTTGAAAAATGATATATTTTTTTCTTAATAGTTTACCGGTGTTTTTTTTTTTCAACTAAACTTTTTCTGTTACTTATGGGAAAAAGTGAGATTGTTGTCACGTGGCATGTATTTTGCTTTCCAGAGATAACTGATTATTCATTAATTTTATACTGCATAAAGAGGCGCAGTATGTCTGAACACTGAGGGATTAAAAACGTACTAAAATGAGAAAATTCAGTCCAAATGACTTCACTGATGCAACTCTGCTAGTTAAAAAATGATACAAACTTGAGAGTTCTTAACTCCTAGATTCTCTGCCCTTCACTGCATTGTATTGGACGAATTATGAAACTGGACTGAAGAAATGAATCATTATCATTATCAACCTTTTGTTGAGAACTTAATTCAATCCTCAGTCTTAGATCTCAGAGCATAATTTTTATTACATCATTTAGTCCTCACAAGCACTCCATAAGGTAGGTTACTATCATTATTCCAGCCTTGTGAAGGATATATCTGAGGTTTGAAGAGTTTAAATTCCCTGTTCCTGAGGGGCAGAGCTAACTGAAATCTATTGCCTAGATTCTTTGGTATAAGAGCCCTAATTAGAATAATTAATAACAAATGTTTCCTTCTCTCTCTTATTACTTTTCTAATAGTAGTTGGGTGTCTTTGAAATATATATGTATATATATACACACACATATATAGATATTTCTTCTTAAATCCTACATGGTTGATTTTATCATGTCAACCATACTTAGTACTTGCTGATTTATTTTCTTAGATTTCAAAAGTGTCAGGACTCAGGATTCAAGTTTCTTTGTGTTTGATTGCTTAACTTGATCTTTATTTTGGTATGAAAATTGGCTCATCCAGTAAACTCTCATCTTAACATACTAAAACATTTTGTGTTTAGTATTTCAGTCCCTGAGGAGGACTAGTGAGCCAATTCTAAGTTTTGACATCTCTGAAAATCTTTTTCTTTTACCCTATCTGACTCCAGAAATTCCAGAGTATGCTACTAACCAAATGTAATTTTATGTAATTTTATTTTTCACTTTTATTGAGAAATAGACATATATCACTGTATAATTTTAAGGTGTTGGGCATGGTGGTTTGATTTACATATATTGTGAAATGATTACAATAGGTTCAGCTAACATTTAACTTCTTATATACATAGAATCAAAAGAAAAGAGGAAAACATTTTCCTTTTGTGATGAGAAAATTTCCTTCTTAGGATTTTCTCACTTAAAAACTTTTGTATCATACAGAAGTGCTAGCTATAGTCATCACGTTGTTCATTGTATCTGCAGCTGGAAGTCTGTGCCTTTTGATCACCTTCCTCCAGTTCCCCCGCCTCACACTCTCTGCCTCCAATAACCTCAAGTTTGATCTCTTTTCCTATGAGTTTGGGTTTGTTTTTAATTTTTTTTAGATTCCATGTATAAGTGAAATTGTACAGTATTTGTCCTTCTCTGTTTGACTTACTTCACTAGCATAATGCCTTCAAGTTTCATCCATGTTTTTGCAAGTGGTAGGATTTCCTGACTATACTGCCAAGTAATATTCCATTGCAATAATGTTTATCACAACTTCTTTTTCCAGTCATTCACCAATAGACACTAAGATTGTTTTCATATGTTGGTTATTGTAAATAACATTATGAATATCGCACTGTAGATAGCTTTTTTTTTTTTTTGAAAGGAACAGAGAAAAACTATTTCTTTGTGATGATGGGAACTCTTAGGACTTACTCTTTTAATAAGCTTCCTATATAATATACAGAGTTAATTATATTTATTTTGTTGTACATTACATTTACAGTACTTATTTATGTTATAATCTGAAATTTCTACAAGAGGCTTTTAAACTTTGCATTTGATTTCCTTAATAGTTTTTGTCTTTCTTACAGAAAAATTCCAAATAATAGATGAAGTTAAAATGAGCTAAATAGAAAATCACCATTAGAATATCACAGTAATACTCTGGCTGTATGTATTTAGTGGGTAAAACTTTAAGAAAAAACAGGATGTTTGCATAGACTGAAATGATTAGAGAGTGTTACAGAAATTTTCAGTGACTTCTGTATTGATTCCCTAAGGATCTTTTCCAAGATTCAAGTATAGAATTTGTGTTATTTTTAGTACATTTAGATTTATACCTTTAGTCCCTTGATTGTGACTTGCACTACATAGCCCACTGGATAGCAGTGTTTCTCATTAAAAAAAAAAACATAAATGCCTAATATTATAGTTTCATTTTGTTATTGTTTTATGTTGAAATATACAGCCATGAAAAAACATTTTTTTGAGCTAAAACTATCTAATGATACTGGAAAATGATCATGATAAAATGGTAAGTATGTAAAGGCAAACACAAACTGTGTATGTGCTATGAAACAAATTTAGTTTTAAAAATATGTATATAAACAAACATATAGAAAAAGTACTAGAAAGAAATAGATCAACAGGTTAATAGTGTTTATCTTGAAGAGTAGAACTGCAGCTGATTTTTCTTTTCTTTTTTTATACTTTCCTCCAATGAACATATGTTTTTTATGTTACCAGAAAAATAATAACAATGAAACAAAAGTCACTTCCATGTGACAGTTGACACTATCCAAATCCTTCACGTGGATTTGTGTTAAGCTACTCTGGCTACCAACCAATCTTAGCACTGAGAGCGGATCCCATGGCTACCAACCAATCTTGGCCCTGGGAGTGGATCCCAAAACAAAGGTGAACCATCCTGCCTGAGACAGTCTAGAGTGGAAGTGTAACAGGGTTGCGACTGCTGCAAAGTCGCTTCAGTCATGTCCAACTCTTTGTGATCCTATGGACTGCATCCTGCCAGGCTCCTCTGTTCATGGGGTTCTCCAGGCAAGAATACTGGAGTGGGTTGCCATGCTCTCCTCCAGGGGATCTTCCTGATCCAGGGATTGAACCCATGTTTCTTACATCTCTTGCATTGGCAGGCAGGTTCTTTACCATTGGTGTATATGTCAAAATATGTACATGGGTTTGAGCAAGCTCTGGGAGTTGGTGATGGACAGGGAAGCCTGGTGTGCTGCAGTCTATGAGTTCACAGGAGTCGGACATAACTGAGTGACTGAACTGAACTGAACTGAAATGTCAAAAACCAATTAAAGAGAATCAATAACTAAAGTCAGGGATATTGAATATAGATTCTCAGATCCAATAGGTGAAACATGTAGCTTCATATAAGAACCAGGGCTGAGTCAGAACCATATTGAAAATAAGGATGAGAAGAGAAGCATGATACAGAGGAACTGATGGGGCCCTTGATTGCCATGAATTCCCCAGATGGATCTGGGGCTGATTTTCATTTGGGTTACTGGTTCCAAAGAGTTCAGGCTGCTTTAAATGCCTTGTGTTAAGGTAGCAAGAAAAGAGAAATAACTAATTTCAAAATATCAATTTTGCATTACAGTGTTTAATGTACTTTGAGAAACATTTATATTTCCAGTCCCTTTCTTTCTGCCACAGACTCATCTGTCAGAATTCTTGATGGTCTAGTTCAAGTTCCAACTCCTCTCTAAAATCTTCTTTGGTCCCCCAATTGGATGTGATTTCTCATTCCCTCCTTTAAAATCCTGAAGATTTTCTTTATAGTATTTGTAAAGAACACAAGTTTGTCAGCACAGTGAAATAGCAAACTGGCCTTTAAGGTTTGAAAACTTACAGAAGCCTGGGTTGACATATAACTGTTTTATATGACACACTGTGTGTAGCTTTTACTGAACTAGCTACATGACAAAGTGCTATGAACATATACATATTTATTAAGATAAAAATGATAAGGAAGGTTGTCACCCACTGCAAATACACTTCTCTTGGAAGATATATTTTATCTTAGTAGCTAATACTTTCACATACTTGTTCGTTACTTTCCTGCTTGCTTTTGACTCATAAATTATCCTTTAAAAGTTGGCATGCTTCCCACTGTCAGAGTTCACAGATTAAATTATAATCTGGAACATTTCCTTTACCTCGCCTGGTAATATTTTATGTAGGCTTCCAAGTCACTGACATTTTCAGTACTGCTGTGGAGATTAGGGCAGAGGAGGGAAATGGGACTGAATATCAGTCTCATTTTAAAGAAACAGATATCAGCAAACATTGTCACTGCTGGTTTTCCTCACATCACACAGATTTTCAAATTAATGAAATGCTTTAAATATTTCTAATTCCTAAATTTTTCTTCTAGGATATGGTGGTCTTTTTATGAGACTATGGCTATTTCTTACTACATTGTGTTGCCTTTAGTAATCTGTAAACCAACTTTCTTAACTTGTGAAATGTGTATTCTGGAATGAATTTTTGGCACCTTGTGTAACAAGGCTGTAACTCTTCTTTTAACTTCTTACTTGATGTCTCCATTTGAAGTCCCACAGATGCCTTAAGCTCAGAGAACAGAATTATGATATTCACTGCTTTCTGCCACTTCTCTTGCAAAGGTTCTCTTAGCATCTAGTTCTCTCTCACCTTCCATATCTAACCAACCACCAATTCTCATGGCACACAGAAAATAATTACAAATGGGATACAAATTACTGGGATTTCAGGTAGTCAATAACACAGTACCCCCTTTTGTTTGTCCACTTCAGAAGCAACTGAGAAGAGTGTTAGAAAGTGGAGATCATAATACTGGCTTTTAAAAAAATATCTAGTAGTTTGTACCTCTTAATCCCATACCCCTATCTTGCCCCTCATATCTTCCTTCTCCCCACTAGTTTATTCTCTGTATCTGTAAGTCTGTTTCTGTTTTATCTTTATTAATTTGTTTTATTTTTTAGATTCCACACATAAATGATAACATACAGAATTTATCTTTTTCTGTGACTTATTTCACTAAACATAATCCCCTCCAGGTCCATCATGTTGTCGCAAATGGCAAAATTTTATTCTTTTTTTACAGCTAAGCTATATATATATATACACCACATCTTCTTTATCCATTTGTCTGGTTAATGGACACTGAGGTTGCTTCCATATCTTAGCTATTGTAAGTAACATGGCTACAAACATTGAGGTGCATGTACCTTTTCAAATTAGTGATTCTGTTTTCCTCAGATATATTCCAAATAGTGGGATTGCTTCATATGGTAGTTCTGTTTTCAGTTATTTGAGGAATCTCCACACTGTTTTCCATAATGGCTGTACCAAATTAAATACTATCTGGATTGCTCTTGAACTCCTGAAGTCAGATGAGAGCTAAATGGACTGACTAGAAAGTCCTGGTATCCCCTAGCTCCTCTCTTACCTCCCATCTATGTCTTTGGAAAGTTCTTCCGGGAGTTAATTTGGTATTGAAAACATAACTTAAGCTTCTCTGCCTCCTACTAGTCTGCTAAAGAAAAGAAAAGACATCCAAATCCTCAGTGATAGCAGATGATTGACATACAATGTTGACCAGTGACTTTTAACCATAACGCAATCTGCAGTCTTCACAGGGAGGAGTGGTTAACGTGTGGGGCAAGCGGCCAGGAGTTTATGTTAGTGAAGTCCATCCACTGGAAGCAAGACAAATGGATAATACATATATTCCTCCTCCAACAAGAGACAGGAGGAAAAGAGGAAGAATTTTAAGTCATGGAAATCAAGAGAGGAGAATGTTTCATGAAGAAAACAGTTAATCACTGTTCAAATGCCATGCTTGCATCTTTCTTTAAGCTCATGGTCTCTCTGCGTGTGTGTGCTAAGTCGCTTCAGTCATGCCAGAGTCTGTGCGACCCCATGGACTATAGCACACCCACAGCCAGGCTCCTCTGTCCATGGAGATTCTCCAGTCAAGAATACTGGAGTGGGCTGCTGAGCCCTCCTCCAGGGGATCTTCCCAACCTAGGGATCAAATCCACATCTCTTATGTCTCCTGCTAACAAGCTCATATTTCTCCTTGAAGACTCAAGCAAGTGAGAGCTCGGTGAGACCTTGACAGGCAGGCAGAAGGCAGGTAGTTCTGTATCACCTATGCTTGCATTGAAATTTATATTTATCCTTTACCTTTTATCGCATCAAAACAGTTATTTATACTGCTTTTTGTTCTCACTAAAGAAAGAATTCTAAAAGCACAGATTGTGTGTGTCATTGTAAATGACCAGCACATTTTTGCTTTAGATATTTACCAGTACATGAATGTCAAAAATAGACAAAATAAATATTTAGGGTGGAAATAGCTTAATATCTATTATATGATGAGATTTAATGAATTACATTGTTATGTAAATTAAGAATATAATATATATTTAATTACTTTACTATATTAAATTTTGTTAATGATCTAATTAAATCAACTAATTAATTTGTTACAATGACAAATAGAATACTAAATATATTCTAAAAGTCTTTAGAATAAAGACTGAAAGGACATTTTTATAAGGATAAAATTGTAGTAACATAAGAAAAAAAACCATGACATCATAGGTGGGAAAAAGAAAGGTGAAAAGTAATTTTTAAAAATTACATACCAATATTTAAAATTTACATACACTTATTAATATGTAAAAACACATATAAATTTTAATAGAAAACATACCACAATGTTAACTATGTTTTTGTGATTTTATATTTTCTTGTTTATGCCCGTCAACATTTTTCCAAATAATAACTAAAAAAATATTATTGTAAAACAAAATAATTATGTAAACTCTGGTTCACTGGCTGCCTGTGGTGCACAATGTTCTTCCCACTGTCGACCTTCTATAAACCGTGGTGAATTGCTAGGTATATTGGGGCCACTGGTTTGTTGACATTTAAAAAAATGTTTTATTTATTTATTTATTTGCCATACATTGACATGAATCCACCACAGGTGTACATGAGTTCCCAATCCTAAACCTCCCTCCCACCACCCTCCCCATATCATCTCTCTGGGTCATCCCATTGCACCAGCCCTAAGCATCCTGTATCCTGCATCGAACCTAGACTGGCGATTCATTTCTTACATGATAGTATACATGTTTCAATGCCATTCTCCCAAATCATCCCACCCTTTCCCTCTCCCACAGAGTCAAAAAGTCTGTTCTTTACATCTGTGTCTCTTTTGCTGTCTCGCATATAGTGTTATCATTACCATCTTGCTAAATTCCATATATATGTGTTAATATACTGTATTGGTGTTTTTCTTTCTGGCTGACTTTGCTCTGTATAATCGGCTCCAGTTTCATCCACCTCATTAGAACGGATTCAAATGTATTCTTTTTAATGGCTGAGTAATACTCCATTGGGTATATGTACCACAGATTTCTTATCCATTCATCTGCTGATGGACATCTAAGTTGCTTCCATGTCCTGGCTATTATAAACAGTGCTGCAATGAATATTGGGGTACATGTGTCTCTTTCAATTCTGGTCTCCTCGATGTGTATGCCCAGCAGTGGGATTGCTGGGTCATAAGGCAGTTCTATTTGCAATTTTTTAAGGAATCTCCACACTGTTCTCCATAGTGGCTGTACTAGTTTGCATTCCCACCAACAGTGTAAGAGGGTTCCCTTTTCTCCATACCCTCTCCAGCATTTATTGCTTGTAGACTTTTGAATCACAGCAATTCTGACTGGTGTGAAATGGTACCTCATTGTGGTCTTGATTTGCATTTCTCTGATAATGAGAGATGTTGAGCATCTTTTCATGTGTTTGTTAGCCATCCTTGTGTCTTCTTTGGAGAAATGTCTATTTAGTTCTTTGGCCCATTTTTTGATTGGGTTGTTTATTTTTCTGGAATTGAGCTGCATAAGTTGCTTGTATATTTTTCAGATTAGTTGTTTGTCAGTTGCTTCATTTGCTATTATTTTCTCCCATTTAGAAGTCTGTCTTTTCACCTTTCTTATATTTTCCTTTGTTGTGCAGAAGCTTTTAATTTTAATTAGATCCCATTTGTTTATTTTTGCTTTTATTTCCAGTATTCTGGGAGGTAGCTCATAGAGGATCCTGCTGTGATTTATGTCTGAGAGTGTTTTGCCTATGTTCTCCTCTAGGATTTTAGTTTCTGGTCTTACATTTAGATTTTTAATCCATTTTGAGTTTATTTTTGTGTATGGTATTAGGAAGTGTTCTAGTTTCATTCTTTTACAAGTGGTTGACCAGTTTTCCCTGCACCATTTGTTAAAAAGACTGTCTTTAATCCATTTTATATTCTTGCCTCCTTTGTCAAAGATTAAGGTGTCCATAGGTATGTGGATTTATCTCTGGGCTTTCTACTTTGTTCCACTGATCTATATGTTTGTCTTTGTGCCAGTACCATACTGTCTTGATGACTGTGGCTTTGTAGTAGAGCCTGAATTCAGGCAGGTTGATTCCTCCAGTTCCATTCTTCTTTCTCAAGATTGCTTTGGCTATTCACAGTTTTTTGTATTTCCATACAAATTGTGAAATTATTTATTCTAGCTCTGTGAAAAATACCGTTGGTAGCTTGATAGGGATTGCATTGAATCTGTAGATTGCTTTGGGTAATATACTCATTTTCACTATATTGATTCTTCCGATCCATCCATGAACATGGTATATTTCTCCATCTATTAGTGTCCTCTTTGATTTCTTTCACCAGTGTTTTATAGTTTTCTATATATAGGTCTTTAGTTTCTTTAGGTAGATATATTCCCAAGTATTTTATTCTTTTCATTGCAATGGTGAATGGAATTGTTTCCTTAATTTCTTTTTCTGCTTTCTCATTATTAGTGTATAGGAATGCAAGGGATTTCTGTGTGTTGATTTTATATCCTGCAACTTTACTATATTCATTGATTAGCTCTAGTAATTTTCTGGTGGAGTCTTTAGGGTTTTCTATGTAGAGGATGATGTCATCTGCAAACAGTGAAAGATTTACATCTTCTTTTCCAATTTGGATTCCTTTTATTTCTTTTTCTGCTCTTATTGCTGTGGCCAAAACTTCCAGAACTATGTTGAATAGCAGCAGTGAGGGTGGGCATAAAATCTTTTAATCATTATGTTCCTATAAACTTCCTGATAAATTGATTTGAAAGGGTTTATTTAAAATTTTTTCCCCACATTTCCAAATAGGGTACCAATGAGTTACTTCATAGCCATTCTTCCCCTTGAAATAAAACATTTAAGAGAATTTCCTGCCATCTGGGTGCAGGGGCGTGAACCTTCAGAGTAGCTAGTTGTAAAGAGTATCTGCCAATTCTTAAATAGAATGTGTTGATTTCAACATCTCCAAATTGGATGTATTAAGTTGTTCTACCAATGTCTGTTAATTTTCTTACTCTATTTACTTTTCAGCTACTCCCCCACCCAAAATAACTATCATTCTGAGTATGTAGATCAGAGTATTTATTTAAGAAGATTTAGTTCAGTTCAGTTCAGTCGCTCAGTCGTGTCCGACTCTTTGCGACCCCATGAATTGCAGCACGCAAGGCCTCCCTGTCCATCACCAACTCCCGGACTTCACTCAGATTCACGTCCATCGAGTCAGTGATGCCATCCAGCCATCTCATTATCGGTCATCCCCTTCTCCTCCTGACCCCAATCCCTCCCAGCATCAGAGTCTTTTCCAATGAGTCAACTCTTCGCATGAGGTGGCCGAGGTACTAGTTTCAGCTTTAGCATCATTCCTTCCGAAGAAATCCCACGGCTGATCTCCTTCAGAATGGACTGGTTGGATCTCCTTGCAGTTCAAGGGACTCTCAAGAGTCTTCTCCAATACCACAGTTCAAAAGCATCAATTCTTCGGTGCTCAGCTTTCTTCACAGTCCAACTCTCACATCCATACATAACCACTGGGAAAACCATAGCCTTGACTAGGTCGACTTTAGTCGGCAAAGTAATGTCTCTGCTTTTTAATATACTATCTAGGTTGGTCATAACTCTTCTTCCAAGGAGTAAGCGTCTTTTAATTTTATGGCTGCAGTCACCATCTGCAGTGATTTTGGAGCCCAAGAACATAAAGTCTTACACTGTTTCTACTGTTTACCCATCTATTTCCCATGGAGTGATGGGACCGGATGCCATGATCTTCACGTTCTGAATGTTGAGCTTTAAGCCAACTTTTTCACTCTCCACTTTCACTTTCATCAAGAGGCTTTTTAGTTCCTCTTCTCTTTCTGCCATAAGGGTGGTGTCATCTGCATATCTGAGGTTATTGATATTTCTCCTGGCAATCTTGAATTCAGCTTGTGTTTCTTCCAGTCCAGCGTTTCTCATGATGTACCCTGCATAGAAGTTAAATAAGCAGGGTGACATTATACAGCCTTGACGTACTCCTTTTCCTATTTGGAACCAGTCTGTTGTTCCATGTCCAGTTCGAACTGTTGCTTCCTGGCCTGCATACAGATTTCTCAAGAGGCAGGTCAGGTGGTCTGGTATTCCCTTCTCTTGCAGAATTTTCCACAGTTTATTGTGATCCACACAGTCAAAGGCTTTGGCATAGTCAATAAAGCAGAAATAGATGTTTTTCTGGAACTCTCTTGCTTTTTCCATGATCCACTGGATGTTGGCAATTTGATCTCTGGTTCCTCTGCCTTTTCTAAAACCAGCTTGAACATCAGAAAGTTCACGGTTCACACATTGCTGAAGCCTGGCTTGGAGAATTATGAGCATTACTTTACTAGCATGTGAGATGAGTGCAATTGTGCAGTAGTGTGAGCATTCTTTGGCATTGCCTTTCTTTGGGATTGGAATGAAAACTGACCTTTTCCAGTCCTGTGGCCACTGCTGAGCTGTCCAAATTTGCTGTTATATTGAGTGCAGCACTTTCACATCATCATCTTTCAGGATTTGAAACAGCTCAAATGGAATTCCAATACCTCCACTAGCTTTGTTCATAGTGATGTTTCTAAGGCCCACTTGACTTCACATTCCAAGATGTCTGGCTCTAGATGATTGATCACACCATCATGATTATCTGGGTCATGAAGATCTTTTTTGCACAGTTCTTCTGTGTATTCAGGCCACCTCTTCTTAATATCTTCTGCTCCTGGAAGGTCCATACCATTTCTGTCCTTTATCGAGCCCATCTTTGCATGAAATGTTCCCTTGGAATCTCTAATTTTCTTGAAGAGATCTCTAGTATTTTCCATTCTGTTCTTTTCCTTTATTTCTTTTCATTGATAACTGAAGAAGGCTTTCTTATCTCTTCTTGCTATTCGCTGGAACTCTGCATTCAGATGCTTGTATCTTTCCTTTTCTTGTTTGCTTTTCACCTCTTTTCTTTTCACAGCTATTTGTAAGGCGTCCCCAGTCAGCCATTTTGCTTTTTTGCATTTCTTTTCCATGGGGATGGTCTTGATCCCTGTCTCCTGGACAATGTCACGAACCTCATTCCATAGTTCATCAGGCACTCTGTCTATCAGATCTAGTCCCTTAAATCTATTCCTCACTTCCACTGTATAATCATAAGGGATTTGATTGAGGTCATACCTGAATGGTCTAGTGGTTTCCCTACTTTCTTCAATTTGAGTCTGAATTTGGTAATAAGGAGTTCATGATCTGAGCCACAGTCAGCTCCTGGTCTTGTTTTTGTTGTCTGTATAGAGCTTCTCCATATTTGGCTGCAAATAATATAATCAGTCTGATTTTGATGTTGATCATCTGGTGATGTCCATGTGTAAAGTCTACTCTTGTGTTGTTGGAAGAGGGTGTTTGCTATGACCAGTGCGTTTTCTTGGCAAAACTCTATTAGTCTGTGCCCTGCTTCATTCCGCATTCCAAGGCCAAATTTGCCTGTTACTCCAGGTGTTTCTTGAGTTCCTACTTTTGCATTCCAGTCCCCTATAATGAAAAGGACATCTTCTTTGGGTGTTAGTTCTAAAAGGTCTTGTAGGTCTTCATAGAACAGTTCAACTTCAGCTTCTTCCGCATTACTGATTGGGGAATAGACTTGGATTACTGTGATATTGAATGGTTTGCCTTGGAGATGAACAGAGATCATTCTGTCATTTTTGAGACTGCATCCAAGTACTGCATTTCAGACTCTTTTGTTGACCATGATGGCTACTTCATTTCTTCTGAGGGATTCCTGTCCTCAGTAGTAGATATATGGCTGTCTGAGTTAAATTCACCCATTCCAATCCATTTTAGTTCACTGATTCCTAGAATGTCGACGTTCACCCTTGCCATCTCTTGTTTGACCACTTCCAATTTGCCTTGATTCATGGACTTGACATTCCAGGTTCCTATGCAATATTGCTCTTTACAGCATCAGACCTTGCTTCTATCACCAGTCACATCCACAGCTGGGTATTGTTTTTGCTTTGGCTCCATTCCTTCATTCTTTCTGGAGTTATTTCTCCACTGATCTCCAGTAGCCTATTGGGCACCTACTGACCTGGGGAGTTCCTCTTTCAGTATCCTATCATTTTGCCTTTTCATACTGTTCATGGGATTCTTAAGGCAAGAGTACTGAAGTGGTTTGCCATTCCCTTCTCCAGTGGACCACATTCTGTCAGACCTCTCTATCATGACCCACCCTTCTTGGGTTGCCCCGCAGACATGGCTTGGTTTCATTGAGTTAGACAAGGCTGTGGTCCTAGTGTGATTAGATTAACTAGTTTTGTGTGAGTATGGTTTCAGTGTGTGTGCCCTCTGATGCCCTCTTGCAACACTACCATCTTATTTGGGTTTCTCTTCCCTTGGGCATGGGTTATCTCTTCACGGCCATTCCAGCAAAGCACAGCCGCTGCTCCTTACCTTAGACGAGGGGTATCTCCTTACCGCCACCCTTCCTGACCTTCAGCGTCGGATAGCTCCTCTAGGCTCTCCTGTGCCCACGCAGCTGCCGCTCCTCAGGTTGCTCCTCCCAGCCGCCCCTGGCCTTGGGCTCGGGGTGGCTCCTCCTGCACGCGCCCCTGGCCTCGGGCATGAGGTGGCTTCTCCCGGCAGCCCTGGCCTTGGACACAGGGTAGCACCTCCCGGTCGCCGCCCCTGACCTCAGACTTGGGTAGCTCCTCTCAGCCGTTCCTGTGCCGTCACAGCCTGGCACTCTCGGCCGCCACCCCTGACCTCGGACATGGGGTAACTCCTCTCGGCCGCGCTTAGTGCGCCGGGTCTCAGCCAACCGCGCTAATTAAGAAGATTAGTATATCTAAATATAACATTCTTAATTGTTAAGGAATTTGGTTATCCTCCTTGTTTTTCATTATGAAGAGGTATAATTGGCTAGTCTCTTTTAGAGCCATTGGTCTTAAACTCCTTTGCCTAAAAAATATTTTGCTTTGGTGTTATTGTAAGTTTTTTTAAATTATTGCACTTTCTAATGAGCTTTTCTTTGTTAAAATTATTTAATACTTTTTCACATTTTTTCCTGTGTTGACCAAGGTCATTTCTGAATTGTCAATATCTTTACTTAACTATTTGTATTGGTAACCACAAGTCATGATGCACAGTTATTCTTGTAGAGGGTGAGTGAGTGAAGTCACTCAGTTGTGTCCGACTCTTAGAGACCCCATGGATGGTAGCCTACCAGGCCCCTCTGTCCATAAGATTTTCCAGGCAAGAGTACTGGAGTGTGTTGCCATTTCCTTCTCTGGGAGATCTTCCCAACCCAGGGATCGAACCCAGGTCTCCCACATTGTAGGCAGACGCTTTACCATCTGAGCCACCAGGGAAGAGCCACCAGGGAAGAGCCCTTGTAGAGTATAACTAGGCACATTCTTAACACTTGTACAGAAATCTGTGGCCTAGTGAATGTTTGGTGTAAAATTTCTCATGCTTGTGACTGAAAATATGTCTCAGAAATCAAACCCCTTTCTCTCCTGGTTTGTAAAACCATATTAGTAAATGCTTTTCATTTTTATCCAAAGTCTATCCTTAGTTTTAATGTTACTTTGTTGTGCACTATTTTCTGATTTTCCTTCTGTTTGCTAAATGTCAGAATGTACCTGTAATTCAAATTTCAAGAATCACAGGTCTGGTTTTCCCTGGTGTCATAAGCAGACTCTAAGAGGGCTCCCAATGATTCTTGCTCCTGGGAAACTTCCCTAGTGGTCCTGTGGTTAACACTTCACCTTCCAATGCCAATGATTCTTGCTTCTTGGGATCTGCAAACTTATATAAATATTTCCTCTTAAGTTTAGATTGGATCTAAGTGATTCTCATAAAGATGATGAGATGTCATTTATAAGATAAGGTTGCAAAGAAATTATGGTTCCTATCTTGGTGATCTTTCTTACACTCTCGCTTGCTGACAGAAGCCAAATGGCATGTTTGGGCTGCTCTATGGAGAGTCTCATATGGCAAGAGAAAGAGGGAGGCCTCTACCCATCAGCTAGTAAAAAAACTGAGGCCATTAGTTCAGTAGCCCATGAAAATTAAATTCGATCAGTAATGATACTGAGGCAGGTTTGAAGCAGATCCTCTCCACGTGGAGCCATCAAGTAGAATCACAGTCTTATCTGCCACCCTAACTATGACATTATGAAAATCCTTGATCCAGAGGCACCCAACTAAGCTGCACTTGAATTCTTAAGCCACAGAGAGAGTGAGATAATGTTTGTTTTTGATGCTGCTAGCTTTTGGAATAATATGCTATGAACTAACAGATAACTAAAACATCTGGCCATATATCTTTTCTGATATTTCTATTTAATAGAAGTTAAAAAATTAAGAATTATGAGCTGTTAGGCTGTGTTCAAGTTTAAAATATACCATTTTGGGTTAAAAGAGATAGATACAATCATGCATTGTTTAGGAAATGTTTGTCACAATATGGGCTAATAATTGCTAGCATGAGCAATGAGCCAACAAGATGTAGTCCTTTCACATCTACTGAGCTAAACACAGGACTGCGTAAGTCAATAAGGAGACAGCTCTCCATGAAGTAACCTTGAGAAAAATGAAACAAAGAAAACATGGCCACTGTTTCTATAACAGAAACTGGAGGAAGCGGGAAGAGGAGGGAATGGTATTTTAAATCTGAGTCATAGGTCAGGGCTGTAGGATTTAGCAAACTATATTCTGTTTATTCAAATCAATTTAAGAGATATAAATTCACCTGGTTTAGTCTTAGAGCAAACCCAACTGTGGCCAAGCCATATTCTGAGAAGACTCTTCAAGTGTCAGCATCCTCTTCTACTCCAAGAGAACATGCTCTGACCAGGAGGATAAGCCATTGCAGTGATACAGATTGGGCCAATGGCTCAGTTTTTACCTCATGGTTCTGTCAATGTCACCACCCTGTGACCTGAAACACTTACTTGGCCAGTTTACCAAAGGCAGGAATGTCTGATCTATGTTAGGCAAATCCAGTTCTTTTTCTTGAAGTATGACACTTGAAGAGAGCCACATAGAGACTGAGGGTTATGAGTGCTTGCTGTAGCTAAAATCAATAGGCAAGAGAATATTTCTAGTTTTTGATGCTGAAGACCCAAAACAGCCTTCATTCCCAGACTTTGTGAAGGCAGGATGATGGTTTAATATGTTTTGCACATCTTTGTGTTAATTTAATAAATTTAATTTTCTTGCTTGTGTTAGTCATAATAATTTTCAGTTATTTGATAGTTATGCCTTGACCTACTGTATTTATCCACTACATCACCTGTAATAAATAAACTTCTGCTTTAAGACTGTGATTATTAAAATCTGTGAATTAGTCTTCCGCACAGGTGAGTTATAAAAAAAAAACAAATGAACTGCTTTTATGACTAAATTATTTATGATTTTTTGAGTAAGTAAATAAGTATACATTTATTCTAGTCATAGATTGACTAGAGCAGGGATTTATGGGATATGAAGCGAAGTGAAGTGAAAGTCACTCAGTCGTGTCCAACTCTTTGCAACCCCATGGGCTATACAGTCCATGGAATTCTCCAGGCCAGAATACTGGAGTGGGTAGCCATTCCCTTCTCCAGGGGATCTTCCCAACCCAGGTTTCTCACATTTCAGGCATATTCTTTACCAGTTGAGCCACAAGGGAAGCCCAACATATGTGGGAAAAAATGAAAAAGATCCACACACGTAGCCATCATCAGTAGCCCATTAACAGTTGGATCTTATAAAACCAGAGCCAGGTTAAGATCCTTCAGACCTTTGCACTAACATAGCCCAGGGTATGGACTACATTTAACTTCATTAGCAGGAGATGTGACCCTTTCATGTACAGGGAGAGGCGTGCAGGTATACTTCTGCAGTCCTGCCTTCGAGGAAGAGACACAGGCCCTGTTGCTCATGGCTTGGCCTACGCCTGCTGGGTTTGTTGGTTCTTCCTTTAGTCCAGCTTACTTCTGACTTGAGATATGATGTCCAAAATTATAAGTGCACCCTTGATGTTTCTGGACTAGAAAATGGAGAAGACTCCCCAAAATTATTTTCTTTCTCAAAGGAATCTTTCTTGGAATGCAAATTTCTGCTTAAGTGCATAGGATATTAAAGACAGTAGATCCCATGGTGAGTCTTCTCTTTTCCTTTTATGAATGGGTCTGCCTCCAGGGGACCTTTCAATGGCACATAATTTAACCTTATTCATATCGTTTGGAACATCTTCATTTTTCTGGTTTTTTGAATGATGACTATAATTGGCTTTCCTAGCATCTGGGTGCTGTTTCTTCACTTCAGCTGCTCTATGGGATATACAGATGAGTAATTAAGGCATTCCTACTTGGTATCTTGTTGGTTAGCTTTTCTACAGTCCCAGCTAACACTTTTCTCCCACTTTTCTCACTTATTTTGATTTGAATTCTGCCGGGAGCCAGTGTGAGGAACTCCGCCCATGGCAAAGGTCATGAGGAAGGAGGCTTCGGCATACGCAAAGGCGGGATCAAGCCTCAGGAAACCCCCTGTTCCCAAGCATCTACCCCCAAAACCAGAGTCTACCTACTTTACTGTTTCATGCTCTCACCTACACCTCTGACTTTATGGGGGGCTGTTCCCCACCTGTTCTCTCAGAAAAGGAGTAAACTTGCAGCTGCAGTCAATAAAAATTCCTGGGGTGACAAGGGTGTCTCAGGTCAAACCTGTCTGCTGGCAGACTAGCTTGTGTGACAGGATTATCCACACTCCTGCCACTACACACATGATTGTTTACTACCTCTCAACCAAAAACAGCACAGAGAGTTTGGAGTATTTTGAAATTCTTAATTAGCATAGGGTTTTTCTCATTGTTGAGTCAATGATTGCAGCCAGGCCTCCATATCCTTAGGCACCTGGGAATATATTAATGTATTTGGAATATAGAAAAGGAAACAGAGTAGTTTTTGATGTTAGCAATACTAGACCTTTTGAGTTAATGAATTTTCTCTTTTGTTATAGATCACTATACTTTGTTATAAATGACTGTGTCCTTGCTATGCAAAAATGTAACTTTATCACTTTCTTAAAACTAAATAGATCTTAAGGGGAACATTAGTAAAGGGTTTTCATTTGTTGAGCTGATGTTTGCTGCTAAATCTCCATATTCCCTGCTCTTATAATGAATATAACTAGCATATAGGAGAAATAAGTATTAATCTTTAAGATTAATCATGTTAACCTTAGGTTAAATAAATTCCTTTCTTAGTTGTAACTCACTACACCCTCACCCTATAGGAATGCAACTTTATCTGGTACCTTCAGAGTGTGGTACCTGGTTTAAGAAAAATCACCCCGGGAAAATAAGTTTTTTGGTTATCAGAAAGAAAGGATCATAAAATGTAAGCAGGCCTCATGGCCATAAGATGATGTAAAACCCCTAAGACCTTTTTTTATACATTTATGTGAAGCACCTGATTTTGATAAAGATCAGGACTGCTGACCCCTGCATGACTTTAAAATTTCCATTTGTCTCTATGTGTAACAAAGGGTATATAAGCAAACCTAAAAAATAAAGAAATCGGATCAGTTTCTGGAAAGACTGATTCCCCCGTGTCGTTCTTTCTTGCTCCCCGTTTTTCTGGCTGAATTCCCATCTGGAGCGTGGGTGCTCACCACGTCTGCTTACTTGCCCTGGCTTTTAAGTTCCACGTGAGAAGGAGCCCAAGGAGGGGCACCTTCCGATATTCAAGTGGCACCGGTGGCCCAATGTAAATGGTGCAAATTCCTTGTCTTGGAATTTTATTGGTATCCCATGTAAACCAAGTTATTCAGCCTCTTTTTCTCCACTAATATTTCCTATTACACTATCCGTTTCTAATCTCTCTCTGTATCTGTAATTAAATAAGTTTTTTCCTAGGATGCCTACTCCGTCTCCCCTTCGAATTACCCTGGATCCACCGGGGCTGGACCCCGGCAGAATTCTGGTATAATTTTACATATACACATCATTACAGATGTGGTATAAATTATACACACATGTTTCATGGTTCCACTTACATGAATTATCTAAAGTACTCAAACTCATAGAAGCAGGAAGTAGAATGTGGCTGTCAGGAGCTGAGGGAAGAAGAAATGGAAGTTGCTGTTGAGTAGGTATAAAATTTCAGTCCTGCAAGATGAAAAAGTCCTAGAGATCCTCTGTACACCATGGTGTTCATTGTTAATAGTACTGTATTATATACTTAAAAATCTGTTAAAAGACTAGCTTGTATATTTTTTACCACAATTTAAAAAAATGTATTGTCAAAGTGACATTGACAAATGTCTAACCAAAATAAGGTGCAGTTATGACTTTTGATGAATTTGTACCTTTACAACATATATAGAATAAAATACAGAAAATATTCTCAGAAGGCATGACCATAAAATCTTGAGTCCATTCTAAACCCAGCAGGACTCTATGACCTCTTGATGCCATAGGACACAGCTTGAGACCAGATCCTGGTTAGGTTGCATGCTAACTTCCTGTGAGTCTCACAGAACTTTTGTGCAGTCTATCAAGAGGTGGTCTGGATCATCAAGTCTTTGATTAAAAGTGCATCAGAGAAGTTCTCTTATTACTCTAATTAATTTAGGGCCATCTAGAAGAGCAACATGGAGCCTGGTAGGTTACAGTCCATGGGATCCCAAGGACACAACTTCGTGACTTAAACAGAAAAAAAAAAAAAAAAAAAGAAGAAGAAGAACAGAAGAGCAAGGTAGTGTTTTAGTCTAATGTTATCTTACCACATTTGTTATTATAATTTAGTTGTTGGGAAGATTACTTACATTCTCCTCAGAAAAAGAAGCAGTACAATGCAATGATCAAAACATGATATTTTGAGTTATTTCAAATCTTAAGTCTCCTGGATTTCAGCTATTCCTCCATTTTAGAGAGTCTGGTTTGGGTTAGCCTAAGATTTCCATATTAGAGTAATGCATTGTGTATCAGCATAATGCTATAAGGCTCACAGAATTTTTACTTGATTAATAAATATTTTTAAATATCTGTCTGGTTAACTTTGCTCTGTGAGTGAACCTCTGTTTACTCCTGGTTATGAAACTAGGCTGGGTTAAATTGAATGACATTGTCATTTTGTTTCTCTTTCTAGCACTGCCATTATGTGGGCAGGAAAACCATGCCAGGTATTTATCCAACAAATATTTATTCATCCCTTATTATACTCCAGAAATTGGTGATAAGGCTATTAACAAAAAACATTAAAGTTACTGACTTCGCAGAGCTTGTGATCTAGGGTACCCAAAATGGTGACCCATGTTTCTACAACGCACCCAAATTACAAAGGACCCTATCTCCAAAGAAATGATTTTTTATTTTCTTCCACAAAAGCATCCCACTTTTGACTGTGGAAAATATGTGTCAAAACTGAGCCCTTCCTCTTATTTAGATAAAATATCTTTGTAAATAGCAAATATATCTTCAACAGTATAGGATTTTGGTAATTAACTAACTTCCTTATAAATGGAGATTCTTTTATTTTCTGTTGTGCTTGTTATGTTGGTTAGTGTGCTATGCAAAAATGTTCTCATATTCTCATTATTCTTGAAAATATAATTTGATTCAAGTTTGCATATTAAAATAGCAAACTTATTCCCCTAAGATTTGCCATCTCTTTTGGTCACTATTTCAACTGCTCTTCAAAAATGATTTATATGGATGCAGAATCAGATTTTAAAATATATGAGTAAGCTTAACTTTTTCAACCAAACTACTTTAAAAATGGAAATTGCCTTCTAGCTTTTTCTCTTTAAACTCATAATAAATATATATTTATGTTATGTTAATCATTCAGTCGTGTCTGACTCTCTACAACCCCATGGTCTGTAGCCCATCAGGCTCCTCTGTTCCATGGGGTTTTCCAGGCAAGAATACTGGAGTGGGTTACCATTCCCTTCTCTAGGGTATCTTCCCAACCCAGAGATCAAACCCAGGTCTCCTACACTGCAGAAAGCTTAGAGTGGAATGAAAGTAATTTTTCAGGCTCTTGATAAACTATTCATGGCAGACCAAGGACTAGAGCATTACCCTGAACTCAACAGTTTTCCCACTGTTTTCAGGCACTTTCAAAAGGAATTTTTTAGCCAGTCAAACCTGACTGTTCTACCTACTATTTTTTATGGTATTATATTTAAATTATTCCATTGAGCTTGATGGTTTTGCCAAGCATTCAAATATATGTTTACACAACTTTAAATTATGGTAATAATGACAAATAATTTCAAAGAGAAATATTGTTTATCCTGTCATCCAAAGATGAACAGTATTAACATTTTTTATATATTTCTTTCCAAAATGTTTAGTAGACATACACATAGAATTACAGGGAGACACAAAATCTTGCCCTATCCTTTAAATTTAAATATTTAAAATTGTTTAATGTTATAAAGCCATTAGCTTTAATCACAGAATATATATCATGGACATATTTAGATTTCAAAAATATTGAGCTACAGCATATTTTAGTGGTTGCATTATAGTCATTTCATGCTGTAAGTTATTTACCAAGCCCTCACATTTAGTTTTCATTGAATTCTTTTTGTTTTTAGGAAATCAAATTATCTCACTCAGGTACCTTGTGATTCTTTATAAGATTTGATCTCAGTTAATAAAATTTTCATTTGTGTGTACTCTCTTAATAATTAATAGAGACTCATCTAGCCCATGAGTATTTGATTAAGTATGCATAAAATTAGAAATAATTACACATCAGTATTATATTATGAAGTAGCATTGATTTCAGACTTCCTCTTTTCCCTATGTAATAAGTACTGGTAATTTTAATTCTGCATTTTGCTCTTGTCACTTTCCATTAGTTTCAAACTGCCTTCCTTCCAAATTTAGTAATGTTTATTCCAGAATAAATGTATTCAATCTGAACTGTTTCATTAAAGCAGCAACTCTGAAAGTCAGAACAAAGGGAAAGGCAAACATACCACTCACCCAGGAGCTAGGACATTACCAAGGTAATTCTATCATCTATCTTTTTCTTCTACAATGCAAAATATGGCGTTCTTATCTACTCGTTTCCCAGGCCACAGCCAGGAGAAGGAAAGAACAGAGGTATCTCTCTTACCCCCCCCACACACTCAAACAAGCCACACAAAGGCAAAACTATTGAGAATTTATCACTGAATCACATATGGTCCTGTCCCCCATTCCTTAGTACTTTTATTAGGGTCTTAGTTTAATGGGGACAGGGTCAGAAAGGAAGGCCTTATAAACTCTCCTTGATAAGGCATGTAATAATAATTACCAGTATTTATTTAATTTTTACTTAGTACCAGGAATTGGTTTAAGTCTTTTATAGGTGTTAATCATTCTACCAATCCCTTGAAGACATTATCACTATTGTTTGCAGGATATAGATAAGGAAGTTGAGGCACAGAGAAATTTAGCAAGTAAAGTCAAACAGCTAATGAATGGCAGAATAAGATCCAAACCTAGCCTGATTTTAGGGCCTCTTCTCCCAACCAATCTGGTGTGCTTTGTCTATAGCTTTATCTAGTTAACTATGTGAAATGCATGCTTAGCAGCCCAGGAATCTAAACTTGTGATGGAACTTGTCTGTTTAAGTTGGATTAAGAGTTTATTTACAATAGCCAGGACATGATGTCCATCAACTGATGAATGGATACAGATGTGGTACAATGGAATAGTACTCAGCCATAAAAAGGAATGCAACTGAGTCAATTGTAGTGATGTGGATGAATCCAGAGTCTGTCATACAGAGTGAGGTAAGTAATGCAAACTAGTACAGCCACTATGGAGAACAGTGTGGAGATTCCTTAAAAAACTACAAATAGAACTGCCTATGACTCAGCAATCCCACTGCTGGGCATACACACCGAGGAAACCAGAATTGAAAGAGACACATGTACCCCAATGTTCATCGCAGCACTGTTTATAATAGCCAGGACATGGAAGCAACCTAGATGTCCATCAGCAGATGAATGGATGAGGAAGCTCTGGTACATATACACAATGGAGTATTACTCAGCCATTAAAAAGAATACATTTGAATCAGTTCTAATGAGGTGGATGAAACTGGAGCTGATTATACAGAGTGAAGTAAACCAGAAAGAAAAACACCAATACAGTATACTAACACATATATATGGAATTTAGCAAGATGGTAATGATAACCCTGTATGCGAGACAGCAAAAGAGACACAGATGTATAGAACAGACTTTTTGACTCTGTGGGAGAGGGAGAGGGTGGGATGATGTGGGAGAATGGCATTGAAACATGTATACTATCATGTAAGAAATGAATTGCCAGTCTAGGTTCGATGCAGGATACAGGATGCTTGGGGCTAGTGCATTGGGATGACCCAGAGAGATGATATGGGGAGGGAGGTGGGAGAGGGGTTCAGGGTTGGGAACTCATGTACACCCGTGGTGGATTCATGTCAGTGTATGGCAGAACCAATACAGTATTGTAAAGTAAAATAATAAATAAATAAATAAAAATTTAAAAAAAAGAAAACAAACAAATATCATATATTAACTCATATAGATGGAATAAAAAAATGGTACTGACAAACTTATTTTCAGGGCAGGAATAGAGACACAGATGTAGAGAGCAAACTTACAGGTATGGAGGGCAAGGAGAAGTGGGATGAATTGAGAGAATATCATTTACGTATATACACTACCATATATAAAATAGATAACCAGTGGGGAGCTGCTGTATAACACAGGGAACTCAGCTCCATGCTCTGTGATGACATAGAGGGGTGGGATGTAGGTGGTGGGATGAAGCCTCAAGAGGGTGGGGAGATATATATATATATATGTATATATATATACATATTTTTTTCTTTGTACAGCAGAAACCAACACAACATTGTAAAGCAACTATACTCCAATTAAAAAAAATTTTAAGGCTTTATCTGCTTACTTTAGATTAAGATTAATCATCAGAATCAAGCAACATTTAGAGAACTGATCATTGTTAGTCTCCATAAACACTGTTACAGCCCTGTGATCGTAAATTAAGTTGTCAGTGCTACTACGCACTGTGGGGGGCCAGGGGCACTTTTCCAGACTCCAATGCTCTTTATCTTTCAAAACTGTTGGCTGGTGGTCCTGCCACTAGTAATTCTATCACGTGCCACTGGAAATCCTCCACAGCTACCAACTGTCCCACTGATTAAAAAAAATGTTGTCATTACCACCACCATCTCTTGCCACAGATTCCAGGTGCCAGGCCCAGGGAGGCCTGAGTCTAAGTTGCATATTTCCTGGAGGCAATGCTTTATCTTCCTTTGGAGTTGGGGTTCCATGTTGGAGAGACCTCTCTAATTTTCCTTTGATGCTCCCTCTGCTTGAAGAGAGTTTCAACCAGAGAAGCTCCATCTTCATTCTTTGACCTTAATTCCTGAGAGTTAACCTCATTTCCTGTCTCAACTTCCACCATTAGCCTGTCATCCCCTACTTTGGTTTCATTATTTTTTTTAATAGAGAGGAGGAGAATTTTCTTTACAAGTTTTATGTTCACATGGACCTAAGCTATATGATGAGTCCTTTTCCAAGCCTGTGTGCTTGGCTTCCAGATATTCTTTTAACATATTTAACTTGTAAACTTCACTTAATGATGTTTAATATGTCCTTTTATCCTTTAAGGAGCTAATCATCTTTAAAAACAAAACAAAATATAATTTTCAGGATACAAGGAGACTCCAGTGCTTGAGCATGCATATTTTGCCTAAATATCTCAAGCAATTCCCTTTGTGCCATTCAGAAAAGATCACACAAGAAAAGCCCATGCATATCAAGCAGTGAATGCTTGTGCTCTGCTATATTTCTGTTGGCACTTTTCTCAGCTTAAAGGGTCAAGGGACAAAGGAATAAAATAATGTCTGTGTGTTCCACTATTTGTTACAGATTCTCCAACTGTATTTACTATTAATTGGAGCTGAGTCAGCAAAAGGCCAGTCACCAGTCAGTATGCATCATGTTGTGTAAATTCAGGATATTGGTCAAGGACCAAGAGGAACAAAAGAAAGTTTTGGCTACACTCACTCAGAAGTCCTAATTGAATTTTTTTTTTTTTTAAAGAATGGCTGAAAATAGAACACTCTTTAAGGATACCATGCAGTTTAAGAGGCAAAACTAGTTAAACATAATAAATTAATTAGATAATTAGCTGTTTTGTAGAACTCCAAGAACAGTATGAAAAGGCAAAAAGATATGATACTGAGAGATGAACTCCCCAGGTCGATTGGTGCCCAATATGTTCCTGGAGAAGAGTGGAGAAATAACTCCAGAAAGAATAAAGAGATGGAGCTAAAGAAAAACAATGCCAGTTATGGGTATCCCTGGTGATAGAAATAAAGTCTAATGCTGTAAAGAACAATATTGCATAGGAAGCTGGAATGTTAGATCCATGAATCAGCGTAAATGGGAAGTGGTCAAACAGGATATGGCAAGAGTGAACATCAATATTTTAGGAATCAGTGGACTAAAATGGACCAGATGGGGTGAATTTATTTCAGATGACCATTATATCTACTCCTGTGTGCAAGAATCCCTTAGAAGAAATGCAGTAGCCTTCATAGTCAACAAAAAAGTCAAAAATTCAATATTTAAGTGAAATCTAGGAGAAAGCAAAGGAAACCCACTCCAGTACTCTTGCCTGGAAAATCCCATGGATGGAGCCTGGTAGGCTGCAGTCCATGGGGTCTCAAAGAGTCGGTCACGACTGAGCAACTTCACTTTCACTTTTCACTTTCATTCATTGGAGAAGGAAATGGCAATCCACTCCATTGTTCTCGCCTGGAGAATCCCAGGGATGGGGGAGCCTGGTGGGCTGCTGTCTATGGGGTCGCACACAGTCAGACACGACTGAAGCGACTTAGCAGCAACAGCAGCGGGTGAAATCTCAAAAATGACAGAATGATCTGTGTTCATTTCCAAGACAAACCATTCAGTATCACAGTAGTCCAGGTCTATGCCCTGACCAGTAAGGCTGAAGAAGCTGAAGTTGAACAGTTCTATGAAGATCTACATGATTTATAAGAACTAACACCAAGAAAAGATATCCTTTCATCATAGGGGGCTGGAACGCAAAAGTAGGAAGTCAACAGATACCTGGAGTAATAGGCAAATTTGGCCTTGGCATGAAAAATGAAGCAGGACAAAGGGTAAGAGAGTTTTGCCAAGAGAACACATTGGTCATAGCAAACACCCTCTTCCAACCACAAAAGAGATAACTCTACACATGGACATCACCAGATGGTCAATACTAAAATCAGATTGATCATATTCTTTGCAGCTGAAGATGGAGAAGCTCTATATAGTCTGCAAAAACAAGACTGGGAACTGATTGTGGCTCAGATCATAAACTCATCACCAAATTCAGACTTAAATTGAAGAAAGTAGGGAAAACCACTAGACCATTCAGGTATGACCTAAATCAAATCTGTTATGATTATACGGTTGAATCTATTTTAGTCAATAGATTCAAGCGATTAGATCTGATAGACAGAGTGCCTGAAGAACTATGGATGGAGGTTTGTGACATTGTACAGGAGTCTGTGATCAAAAACGTCCCCAAGAAAAAGAAACACAAAAAGGCAAAATGGTTGTCTGAGGAGGCCTTACAAATAGCCAAGAAAAGAAGAGAAGCAATAGGCAAAGAAGAAAAGGAAATATACCCATCTGAATGTAGAGTTCCAAAGAACAGCAAGAGGCACAAGAAAGTCTTCTTAAGTGATCAATGCAAAGAAATAAAGGAAAGCAATAAAATGGGAAAGACTAGAATTTCTTCAAGAAAATTAGAGATACCAAGGGAACATTTCATGCAAAGAAGTATACAATAAAGGACAGAAACAGTATGGACCTAACAGAAGCAGAAGATGTTAAGACAAGGTGGTAAGAATACACAGAAGAACTATACAAAAAAGATCTTCAAGACCCAGATAACCACACTGGTGTGATCATTCACCTAGAGGCAGACATCTTGGAATGTGAAGTGAAGTTAGTGCAGATGATGGAATTCCAGCTGATCTTTTTCAAATCCTGAAGGATGATGCTATGAAAGTGCTGCACTCAATATGCTAGCAAATTTGGAAAACTCAGCAGTGGACACAGGACTGGAAAAGTCGGTTTTCATTCCAATCCCAAAGAAAGGCAATGTTAAAGAATGTTCAAACCATCGCATAATTGCACTCATCTCACACGCTAGTAAAGTAATGCTCAAAATTCTCCAAGTGAGGCTTCAACAGTACCTGAACTAAACTTCTAGATGTTCAAGCTGGATTTATAAAAGGCAGAAGATTCAGGGATCAAATTGCCAACATCCGTTGGATCACAGAAAAAGCAAGAGAGTTCCAGAAAAACATCTACTGCTGCTGTATCGACTATGTCAAAGTCTTTTACTGTGTGGATCACAACAAACTGTGGAAAATTTTTAAAGAGATGAGAATACCACACTACCTTTCCTGCCACCTAAGAAATCTGTATGCAGGTCAAGAAGCAACAGTTAGAACCAGACATAGAACAATGGACTGGTTCCAAATTGGGAAAGGAGTATGTCAAGTCTACATATTGTCACCCTGCTTATTTTTATATGCAGAGTACATCATGTGAAATTCTGGGCTGGATGAAGCACGAGCTGGAAATCAAGATTATCAAGAGAAATATCAATAACCTCAGATACGCAGATGACACCACCTTTATGGCTGAAAGCAAAGAGGAACTAAAGAGCCTCCTGATGAAAATGAAAGAGGAGAGTAAAAAGCTTGCTCAAAACTCAACATTCAAAAAAATGAAGATCATGGCCGCTGGTCCCATTAATTCTTGTCAAATAGATGGGGAAACGATAGAAACAGTGACAGACTGTATTTGGGGGGGGCTCCAAAATCACTGAAGATGGTGATTGTAGCCATGAAACTAAAACACTCTTGCTTGCTCCTTGGAAGAAAAGCTAAGACCAACCTAGACAGCATATTAAAAAGGTGAGACATTACTTTGCCAACAAAGGTCTGTCTTGTCAAAGCTATGGTTTAGCGAGTAGTTGTGTATGGATGTAAGAGTTGGATGATAAAGAGAGTTGAGCACTGAAGATTGAAGCTTTTGAACTGTGGTGCTGATGAAGACTCTTGAGAGTCCCTTGGACAGCATGGAAATCAAACCACTCAGTCCGAGTTTGAGCAAGCTCTGGGAGTAGCTGATGGACAGGGAAGCCTGGAGTGCTGCAGTCCATGGTATCTCAGAGTCGGACAGGACTGAGCAACTGAACTGAACTGATCTTTAATTGAGATATATTTGAAGATAAGTTTCATGTTTCCAAACTGTCTAAAATAACGCAAAGTAATCTAGTATGGCAATTTTCTGTAATAATGAGATTTTAACGACCAATAGTCTATCTGATTTTAGTCTGTCTGATTCCATCCAGTTCTTTCCCATATAAAAAATTTGTGTTTAACCAAATCGAATCTATTACACACTACTAAAGTAATGCTCAAAATTCTCCAAGCCACACTTCAGCAATACGTGAACCATGAACTTCCAGATGTCCAAGCTGGTTTTAGAAAAGGCAGAGGAACCAGAGATCAAATCGCCAAAATCTGCTGGATCATGGAAAAAGCAAGAGAGTTCCAGAAAAAAACATCTATTTCCACTTTATTGACTATGCCAAAGCCTTTGACTGTGCGGATCACAATAAACTGTGGAAAATTCTGAAAGAGATGGGAATACCAGACCACCTGACCTGCCTCTTGAGAAATCTGTATGCAGGTCAGGAAGCAACAGTTACAACTGGGCATGGAACAACAGACTGGTTCCAAATAGGAAAAGGAGTACGTCAAGGCTGTATAATGTCACCCTGCTTATTTAACTTCTATGCAGAGTACATCATGGGAAACGCTGGACTGGAAGAAGCACAAGCTGGAATCAAGATTGCCAGGAGAAATATCAATCACCTCAGATATGCAGATGACACCACCCTTATGGCAGAAAGTGAAAAGGAGCTAAAAAGCCTCTTGATGTGAGTGAAAGAGGAGAGTAGAAAAGTTGGCTTAAAGCTCAACATTCAGAAAACGATGATCATGGCATCCGGTCCCATCACTTCATGGGAAAGAGATGGGGAAACAGTGGAAACAGTGTCAGACTTTATTTTGGGGGGCTACAAAAACACTGTAGATGGTGATTGCAGCTATGAAATTAAAAGACGCTTACTCCTTGGAAGGAAAGTTATGACCAACCATAGACATTACTTTGTCAACTAAGGTCCATCTAGTCAAGGCTATGGTTTTTTCAGTGGTCATGTATGGATGTGAGAGTTGGACTGTGAAGAAAGCTGAGTGCCAAAGAATTGTTGCTTTTGAACTGTGGTGTTGGAGAAGACTCTTGAGAGTCCCTAGGACTGCAAGGAGGTCCAACCAGTCCATCCTAAAAGTTTGCAAGCAATAAATGCTGGAGAGGGGGTAGAGAAAAGGGAACCCTCTTGCACTGTTGGTGGGAATGCAAACTAGTACAGCCACTATGGAGAACAGTGTGGAGATTCCTTAAAAAAATTGCAAATAGAACTGCCATATGACCCAGCAATCCCACTGCTGGGCATACACACCGAGGAAACCAGAATTGAAAGAGACACATGTACCCCAATATTCATTGCAGCACTGTTTATAATAGCCAGAACATGGAAGCAACCTAGATGTCCATCAGCAGATGAATGGATAAGAAAGCTGTGGTTCATATACACAATGGAGTATTACTCAGCCATTAAAAAGAATACATTTGAATCAGTTCTAATGAGATGGATGAAACTGGAGCCGATTACACAGAGTGAAGTAAGCCAGAAAGAAAAACACCAATACAGTATGCTAACACATATATATGGAATTTAACAAGATGGTAATGATAACCCTGTATATGAGACAGCAAAAGAGACACAGATGTATAGAACAGACTTTTTGACTCTGTGGGAGAGGGAGAGGGTGGGATGATTTGGGAGAATGGCTTTGAAACATGTACACTATCATGTAAGAAACGAATCGCCAGTCTATGTTTGATACAGGATACAGGATGCTTGGGCCTGGTGCATAGGGGTGATCCAGAGAGATGATGTGGGTTGGGAGGTGGGAGGGCGGTTCAGGATTGGGAACTCATGTACACCCGTGGTGGATTCATGTCAGTGTATGGCAGAACCAATACAGTATTGTAAAGTAAAATAAAGTAAAAATAAAAATTAAAAAAATAAAAAATAAAGGAGATCAGCCCTGAGTGTTTATTGGAAGGCCTGATGCTAAAGCTGAAACTCTAATACTTTGGCCACCTCATGCAAAGAATTGACTCATTGGAAAAGACCCTGATGCTCGGAGGGATTGGGGGCAGGAGGAGAAGGGGACGATAGAGGATGAGATGGCTGGATGGCATCACCAACTCGATGGGCATGAACTTGAGTACACTCTAGAAGTTGGTTATGGACAGAGAGGCCTGGCATGCTGTGATTTATGGGGTCGCAAAGAGTCAGACACAACTGAGTGACTGAACTGAACTGAATCCCTTACAAATCCTTGATATCAGTACATATTATTTTTAGCTTGTGGTACAACTTTACAGTTGAGCTGTTTCAAATCCTGAAAGATGATGCTGTGAAAGTGCTGCGCTCAAATGCCACCAAATTTGGAAAACTCAGCAGTGGCCACAAGACTGGAAAAGGTTAGTTTTCATTCCAATTCCAAAGAAAGGCAATGCCAAAGAATGCTCAGACTACCGCACAATTGCACTCATCTCACATGCTAGTAAAGTAATGCTCAAAATTCTCCAAGCCAGACTTTAGCAATACGTGAACCGTTAACTTGCAGATGTTCAGGCTGGCTTTAGAAAAGGCAGAGGAATCAGAGATCAAATTGCCAACATCCGCTGGATAATGGAAAAAGCAAGAGAGTTCCAGAAAAACATCTATTTCTGCTTTATTGACTATGCCAAAGCCTTTGACTGTGTGGATCACAAGAAACTATGGAAAATTCTGAAAGAGATGGGAATACCAGACCACCTGACCTGCCTCTTGAGAAACCTATATGCAGATCAGGAAGCAACAGTTAGAACTGGACATGGAACAACAGACTGGTTCCAAATAGGAAAAGGAGTGCATCAAGGCTATATATTGTCACCCTGCTTATTTAACTTCTATGCAGAGTACATCATGAGAAAGGCTGGGCTGAAAGAAGCACAAGCTGAAATCAAGATTGCTGGGAGAAATATCAATAACCTCAGATATGCCGATGACACCACCCTTATGGCAGAAAGTGAAGAGGAACTAAAAAGCCTCTTGATGTGAGTGAAAGAGGAGAGTAGAAAAGTTGGCTTAAAGCTCAACATTCAGAAAACTAAGATCTTGGCATCTGCTCCCATCACTTCATGGAAGAGATTGGGAAACAGTGGAAACAGTGCGAGACTTTATTTTTTGGACTCCAAAATCATTGCAGATGCTGACTGCAGCCATGGAATTAAAAGACACTTACTCCTTGGAAGGAAAGTTATGACCAACCTAGATAGCGTATTGAAAAGCAGAGACATTACTTTGCCAACAAAGGTCCATCTAGTCAAGGTTATGGTTTTTCCTGTGGTCATGTATGGATGTGAGAGTTGGCCTATGAAGAAAGTGAGCGCTGAAGAATTGATGCTTTTGAAATGTGGTGTTGGAGAAGACTCCTGAGAGTCCCTTGGACTGCAAGGAGATCCAAGCAGTCCATTCTAAACGCCCTGGGATTTCTTTGGAAGGAATGATGCTAAAGCTGAAACTCCAGTACTTCGGCCACCTCATGCGAAGAGTTGACTCATTGGAAAAGACTCTGCTGCTGGGAGGGTTTGGGGGCAGGAGGAGAAGGGGACGACAAAGGATGAGATGGCTGGATGGCATCACCAACTCGATGGACATGAGTCTGAGTGAACTCCGGGAGATGGTGATGGACAGGGAGGCCTGGTGTGCTGTGATTCATGGGGTCACAAAGAGTCGGACACGACTGAATGACTGAACTGAACTGAACTGAACTGAACAACTTTACAAGCTTTCTACTGTGGCTTTCCAGAGAGGAATTGAATTTTACCTTCTAGATTAACCAAACCATTACTTTCTCTTTTTTGCTACAAGGAAACATGGAGCTATAAATTTAGGTGTTTCATTCTCATCTTGACTTTGACTACACGGTATACCTTTCACTTATGTTTAGTAAATTTTCCTTCTCATTCTCCACATTCAATTAGTCTCTCCTATCCCTGTTCACTTTTCTTAACCTTAGCCTGACTTTGCTCTGAACTCAGAGGTAACAGTGACTTTTCTTATCAGAGGAAGGAAAGTTCGTTAGAAAGACACCTTCAGGTTCCTCACTCTTCACCTCTAGGCGACGATGTGTTCCACTTTCATTTTCAGAGCCAGAAGAACCTCTCACCATACACTGGATCATGCATTGACAAATCAATCTCTTGAAATGTCCTCTTTGTTTTCTTTAATACCTGTAAATATACCTGTAATTTAAATTCACAAAGTACATGTCTTTGTCTTTCCTAAGACTTCCCTTGCTCCTAAAACTACTTGTCTCCTTAATCATTCATCTAAGTCAGTGATGTTGCTCAGACTTCAAGCTGAAAATGTTTTAAGTCTTCTTGATTCTTACGTCTTATTCTTTATGTCTTGCTATGTTTCCCTCCAGTAAACTTGCTCATATTGTAACTAAACCCTATGACTTCCAGCACAGAAATACTCTTTGATTTTGTCTTCACCTCTTCATTTCCATCACTGCCTTTTCTCAGGTGCTTACTGTTGCTCATCTGAACTTCAGCAACTATCTCCTAACTGGGTTTTCTCCCTCAATTTCTCCTTTTATTCCAGTTCATTTCCTATAGAACAGTGGAAAGAAAGAAGCAAGGAAGGGAGAGAAGGAATTATGAGATTAGGAAGAAAGGAATGAAGGAAAGAAGAGAGAGAAAGAGCCAAGGGAAAAGGAAATGCTGATCATGTTCCTCCTCTGCTTCTCTTGGCTCCCTGCCTTTTTCCTTTTTCTTTTTCCTAAAAGTGAAGCTTTCTTCTCTGGTTTATTCCAAGCCACCTTTGACATCCTATGAAAGTGAAAGTCACTCAGTCGTGTCCGACTCTGTGACCCCATGGACTGTGGCCCGCCAGGCTCCTCTGTCCATGGAATCCTCCAGGCCAGAATACTGGAGTGGGTAACCATTCCCTTCTCCAGGGGATCTTCCCAACCCAGGAACTGAACCCAGGTCTCCCACATTGCAGGTGGCTTCTTTCCTGTCTGAGCCACAAGGGAAGTCCCACCTTTCACATTCCATAGATAAACGCTGATTCTCGGGTCACTTACACCATTCCCTATATGTACCCTGCTCTTCTACTTAGTGTTTCCTGCCCAAGCCAGACTTTTTTTTTAACAGATTTATGGTTTCTGATATGTTGTTTCTTCTCCATCCCCACCTGAATTTTTTCACCTGGCATATCCTACACATCTTTTCTATCACAGCTCAAATATCCTCCTCTCCAGAAAGCCTTCACTGACTTTTCCAATAAGTATTTTGAAGCCTTTTATGCTCCCACATTACATATTCATACCCCGGTTATTGTACTTAACTTTAAATTGCAAATGACCTGGCTTTCAATAATCAGCTAGTTTTCGTAGCATCCAGTTTATACCTCCTTAATGTCTATTAAACCATACTCCAATCACTTCTTTATATTCTGTGCCCAGATTACATGTTGAACTTCTTTAAGCAAGGTCTGGGTCTGTCTTCTCCATTTCTTCAATTTCAGAAACTATCATATGTTTAGCACATGTAAATATTCAGATGTGTTTGTGGAATTAAAAATCTATTCATTTCTCTCCTTTCTTCACTAGAGAAAAATAGGATCTTTTCTTTCTTTTTTTTTCTTCCCAGGATTTAACACTAGGCCTCTCTTAAGACGCATTCATATATAGTTTTGAACAAATTAATTCCTTATGGTTTCTTGCTAAATCCATTTCCATGAGCTGGTTTCCGGAGGAAGAATGATAGTATACTTAGGAGCTAAGAATCTGGAAAAAAAAAAATTCCCATTGATTTGATATAACCAACATTATTTACACATTTGAATTTTTCTAAGTCTTTTTCCAAGGACAATCTCTTGATTTTAGAGTCATTGAGATGTCATTAATTTACTCAGATCCTGACTAGACCAGAACTATATGTCTGAACCTCATTTTTGAGTCATTTTAGGCAAAATAAATTTTACGGGCACTTAATCTTGAAAGTCAGAGTAGGCAATGGCCACCCACTCCAGTATTCTTGCCTGGAAAATCCCATGGATGGAGGAGCCTGATAGGCTGCAATCCATGGGGTTGCTAAGAGTCAGACATGACTGAGCGACTTCAATTTCAATTTTCACTTGTATGCATTGGAGAAGGAAATGGCAACCCACTCCAGTGTTCTTGCCTGGAGAATCCCAGGGACAGTGGAGCCTGGTGGGCTGCCATCTATGGGGTCGCACAGAGTTGGACACGACTGAAGCGACTTAGCAGCAGCAGTAATCTTGAAAGTGGGGCTTCCCTGGTGGCTCAGATAGTAAAGAATCTGTCTGCAATACAGGAGACCTGTGTTTGATTCCTCGGTCAGGAAGACCCCCTGAAGAAGAGAATGGTTACCCACTCCAGTGTTCTTTCCTGGAAAACCCCATGGACAGAGAAGGCTGGTGGGCAACTGTCCATGGGGTCACAGAGCTGAGCACGACTGAGTGACTAATATTTTCGATCTTGAAAGTCATGTATGACAAAGCAATTGTTTTGCGTAGGAGAGGTTAAACATCAGTGATAAAAGAGAGGAGAATGCTCTGATTCATTCAATTCAGTTCAGTTCAGTAGCTCAGTCATGTCTGACTCTTTGTGACCCCATGAACCACAGCACGCCAGGCCTCCATGTCCATCACCAACTCCTGGAGTCCACCCAAACTCATGTCCATTGAGTCAGTGAGGCCATCCAACCATCTCATCCTCTGTCACCCCCTTCTCCTTCTGCCTTCAATCTTTCCCAACATCAGGGTCTTTTCAAGTGAGTTAGCTCTTCACATCAGGTGGCCAAAGTATTGGAGTTTCAACTTCAACATCAGTCCTTCCAATGAACACCAGGACTGATTTTCTTTAGGATGGACTGGTTGGATCTCCTTGCAGTCCAAGGGACTCTCAAGAGTCTTCTCCAACACCACACTTCAAAAGCATCTATTCTTTGGTGCTCAGCTTTCTTTATAGTCCAACTCTCACATCCATACATGGCCACTGGAAAAACCAAAGCCTTGACTAGACGGACTTTTGTTGGCAAAGTAATGTCTCTGCTTTTTAATATGCTATCTAGGTTGGTCATAACTTTCCTTCCAAAGAGTAAGTGTCCTTTAATTTCATGGCTGCAGTCACCATCTGTGATGATTTTGGAGCCCCCCAAAATAAAGTCTGCCACTATTTCTACTGTTTCTCCATCTATTTCCCATGAAGTGATGGGACCAGATGCCATGATCTTCGTTTTCTGAATGTTGAGCTTTAAGCCAACTTTTTCACTCTCCTCTTTCATTTTCATCAAGAGGCTCTTTAGTTCTTCTTCACTTTCTGCCATAAGGGTGGTGTCATCTGCATATCTGAGGTTATTGATATTTCTCCTGGCAATCTTGATTTCAGCTTGTGCTTCTTCCAGCCCAGCATTTCTCATGATGTACTCTGCATAGAAATTAAATTAGCAGGGTGACAATATATAGCCTTGACATACTCCTTTTCCTATTTGGAGCCAGTCTGTTGTTCCATGTCCAGTTCGAACTGTTGCTTCCTGACCTGCATAGAGGTTTCTCAAGAGGCAGGCAAGTCAGGTCTCATCCCTTTCAGAATTTTCCACAGTTTATTGTGATCCACACAGTCAAAGGCTTTGGCATAGTCAATAAAGCAGAAATAGATGTTTTTCTGGAACTTTCCTCCTTTTTCCATGATCCAGCAGATATTGGAAATTTGATCTCTGATTCCTCTGCCTTTTCTAAAACCAGCTGGAACATCAGGAAGTTCACGGTTCACATATTGCTGAAGCCTGGCTTGGAAAATTTTGAGCATTACTTTACTAGCGGGTGAGATGAGTGCAATTGTGTGGTAGTTTGAGCATTTTTTGGCATTGCCTTTCTTTGGAACTGGAATGAAAACTGACCTTTTCCAGTCCTGTGGCCACTGCTGAGTTTTCCAAATTTGCTGGCGTATTGAGAGCAGCACTTTCACAGCATCATCTTTCAGGATTTGAAATAGCTCAACTGGAATTCCATCACTTCCACTAGCTTTGTTCATAGTGATGCTTTCTAAGGTCCACTTCACTTCACATTCCAGAATGTCTGGCTCTAGCTTAGTGTGAGTGATCACACCATCATGATTATCTGTGATTATATTGTGAATATCTTTTTTGTACAGTTCTTCTGGATATTCTTGCCACTTCTTCACAACGCCTTCTACTTCTGTTAGGTCCATACCATTTCTGTCCTTTATTGAGCCCATCTTTGCATGAAATGTTCCCTTGGTATCCCTAATTTTGTGAAGAGATCTCTAGTCTTCCCATCCTGTTGTTTTCCTCTATTTCTTTGCATTGATGACTGACGAAGGCTTTCTTATCTCTGCTTGCTATTCTTGGAACTCTGTATTCAAATGGGTATATCTTTCCTTTTCTCCTTTGCTTTTCACTTCTCTTCTTTTTGTAGCTAGCACACTCTGTTTATTAATAGTGTTAGTCCCTGGAGATCTCTCCTCAGTAACCTTACCAGAGCTTGTAAGGGTAACTGTGAGTTGATGCTGTGTATAAAGCATCAAACAGAACCATCTCACAGGAAAAATATATCCCTCTCTGCTGTAGCTTGCACAACTTTGTGAGAAATCTATAACATTTTTTTATTTTTCATAGTTTAGAATTTCTCTAAAAGAAAACAAAAATCTCCCATATATCTTCTATATTTGATTGTTTCTAAGAAACAATGTATATTTATTGGATGCTTACCATGTAGTCACTGCTGGAGTAGATTCAGAGAAAGATTCAAATGCAATGCCATGTAAGATTTAGTCCCTGACCCCTCCAGGAGTTGAGAGTTCCCTTGAAGACATAATATCTTGTTATGAAATTATCTCCTTTTCCTCTTAACTTCTCCCTCCCTCCTTCTTTCTCTTTTTTTCCTTCCTTTTACCCTCTTTTCCCCTCTTTCCCTTCCTTCTTTCTTTTTTCCCTTCCCTTTCCCCCATATCTTCCTCCTTTCTATTTATAAAACTCAATTTTTGTATTAGTGTATAGTTATCCTCAAGGTATCTGAGTAATATTATTTAACTCTTTTAGTCTTTAGTTACCTTTACTTTTTTTCCAGTTTCACAAAGCAAAATGAATTGACATCTAGGTAAATCAGTTTCCTTCTCACAGGTCCTATAGGCAAGTTAGATTATCCTGCCATATTATAAGCCCTATTAAAAAGTTAACTATCCTCCTATCTACAATTAAATATGGCCTAAAACTGGGAGATAAAAGCAAATTAAGTAGATAAAAAGAGACAAAATGTACATTCATTTTGCATGGAATTTCTCAATTTGCAACTTGACTTGATCTTTAGAAATTAAAATAGTTGAAGAAAATGTTTTAAATTTCCTGAAAGAGACTGTCAGTAATGTTTGCCTTTTAGGATGAAAATCAGCCTAATCATAATTACTTCCTCTAATTCACCACCCTTAACTATACTGTCTTCACACATTAATGCAGCAATTAACTGAGAAATATAACAACTTTTGTTACTAGTAATAATACTAATGTCATACTTTAAAAACCGAAGAGAACTTTTTGTTCTTGGACCCATATCCTTCTCAGTCCTCTGCATCCTATAATTGTTTCTTGAGAAAAGGAAGAATCAAAGCTCTCATACTCAGAATCCCCATGGGAATCTGCTGCTGATGTGAACTTTAACTGTTAGAAGTGTCACAGCTGAAAATGCTGTAAGTCACAAGCGGAAATCCTTAAACTTTGAAAAGAAAGTATGAAGTTATTTTGGAACATGGGACAATGTTCAAATGAGGTAAACTTGGGAGAGGAGAGTAAAGATGGGATATTAGGATTGAAGCCTAGGGAAAATTAAAAAAAGAAAAAGAGAGAACAAAGGCAAAGAGAGAAAGAATGAGAGAAGGAACGGAAAGGCTTTGAAAGCACTTAGTTCATTTAATAATTTTAACTAAAACTGAACTTGAATGCCTTTCAGAAAAAATTAAGATAATTGATCAGATGACCAAAATACTGAAGCTTCAGCTTCAGCATCAGTCCATCCAATGAGTATTCAGAGTTGATTTACTTTAAGGTTGACTGATTTCATCTCCTTGTTGTCCAAGGGACTCTCAGGGGTCTTCTCCAGCACCACAGTTCAAAGGCATCAATTCGTTGGTGTTCTGAAATTGTCTTCCAAAATGCATTTTAACAGCTTAGAATTTCAGCAGAAAATAGACTGTGAAGAAGTAACAGTTCTCTTCTCCATTTATAAGGCCCAACACTTCGCAATTGCCTGTGCTGAGATTACACAGGATAATAGATGGGTGGATCCAGAAGAGGCCAAATGTTGTCCAATAAGGCATCTGCCTTATTTCCCCACCATATGAAATACCATTTTCCCTGCAGTCCACAAATTTAAACTTGGGGTATTTTTGTTATCAAATACTTAGGCCTATTAATTGTTTTAGGCTCTCTCTTTGTTCCATTTTCTTCTGATATACTGCTATATAAAATTGTCCTTTCATCCAAGTTTTAAAATTTATTGGCTTAGAGTTGTTGATAAAATAATCTTGCTCTCATGTAACTTTGCATTGATCAGTGGATTTGATTTATACATTTACTTGCATTTTCTAGTTTTTCTCTTGATTAATCTCACCAGGGACTAGTCTGCTTGGTTGGTTTCTTGATCATTTATATTATTTTTAGTTTCATTGATTTCTGTCTTTACTGAGTACCTTCCTACTTCTTTCCTTGGATTTATATTGTTCCTTTTGTAAGCTAATTTTTTGCACATTTAGCTCACTTCAGGCTTTCTTATTTTCTAATAGAAACATCTAAAACTTCAAATTGTTCTTAAAGCACAGTCCTACCAGCATACCATAGTTTTATATATGAAATATGTGTACCATTCAGTTCAAAATCTCTCTAATTTACCTATTGATTTCTTTTTTTGATCTGACTGTGAAAAATTGGAATTATATCTTAAAATGTTCAAATATATATTTTAAATTTATTTTTAACTCAGTTGAATTACAATCAGAGAATGTGTGGTGTGGAATATCTTTATTTTAAAATTTGTTAAGACTTATGTATAACCCAATCTTCCCTGGTGGTTCAGTGGTAAAGAACTTTCTTGCCAAGCAGGAGACCTGGGTTTGATCCCTGAGTTGGGAAGATAACTTAGAGAAGGAAATGGCAACCAACTCCAGTCTTCTTGCCTCGTAAATCCCATGGGCCAAGCAGACTGGTGGGCTATACTCTATGGGATCGCAAAGAGTCAGACAGTACTGAACAACTGAGCAACCAGACTAGTGTTTACATTACTATAAGCTTTGAGAATCTCCATGCTAAGTGGGTACTATAAATATAAACTCACAGAAACTTCTCACAGAGAACTTTTTATTCTTCCCTAGAGTCTAAGCAGGAATAAGCTTGTCAGAAACATCCAAAAATTCTTGTCTCTTCCCTGACCTAGTGGATAGATTTTTATGACTCATTTCTTTTCCTGATCCTTTTCTGAGAATTATTCTTTGCAGAGTATAGGCTTTGTGTAGTATTTTCTGTTCTTTGTGAAGTATGGAAGTAGCAACATCTAGATAATGTTTTTTTATGTATGAAGTGTTTTAAGAAATCTATAACAGAAACATCGAAAGCTCAATAGAAAAATGGACAAAGGACATAAACAGTTTGGAGGAAGAAATATGAAACCTCTTTAAATGTATGAAAAAATACTCATTCAGTTCAGTTCAGTTCAGTTAATCAGTCGTGTCCGACTCTTTGCTACCCCATGAACCACAGCACACCAGGCCTCCCTGTTCATCACCAACTCCCAGAGTTCACCCAAACCCACATCCATCGAGTTGGTGATGCCATCCAACCATCTCATCCTCTGTCATCCCCTTCTCCTCCTGCCCTCAATCTTTCCCAGCATCAGGGTCTTTTCGAATGAGTCAGCTCTTCGCATCAAGTGGTCAAACAAAGTATTGGAGTTTCAGCTTCAACATCAGTCCTACCAATGAACACCCAGGACTGATCTTTAGGATGGACTGGTTGGATCTCCTTGCAGTCCAAGGGACTCTCAAGAGTCTTCTCCAACACCACAGTTCAAAAGCATCAATTCTTCGGTACTCAGCTTACTTTATAGTCCAACTCTTGCATCCATACATGACCACTGGAAAAACCATAGTCTTGACTAGACGAACCTTTGTTGGCAAGGTAATGTCTCTGCTTTTCAAAATGCTATCTAGGTTGGTCATAACTTTCCTTCCAAGGAGTAAGCATCTTTTAATTTCATGGCTTCAATCACCACCTGCAGTGATTTTGGAGCCCCCCAAAATAAAGTCAGCCACTGTTTTCCCTGTTTCCCCATCTATTTCCCATGAAGTGATGGGACCAGATGCCATGATCTTCATTTTCTGAATGTTGAGCTTTAAGCTAACTTTTTCACTCTCCTCTTTCACTTTCATCGAGAGCCTCTTTAGTTCTTCTTCACTTTCTGCCATAAGGGTGGTGTCATCTGTATATCTGAGGATATTGATATTTCTCCTAGCAATCTTGATTCCAGCTTGTGCTTCCTCCAGCCCAGCGTTTGTCATTACCATACATAATAAAATAAATGCAAATACACGATGCTATTTCTCATCTATAAGACTGGGAAAAAAAATCCAAAAATTTGACAAGTGCTTTCTGTGTCAACCTGCAGAGGAAGAGACATTCATTACAAAGTCAGTCAAAATGATAAATCTCTATGGAGGTCAATCTGGTAGCAGCTCTCAAAAAAAAAAAATGAAGTTATTCTATGATCCAAGGATCCCCTATCTAGAAATTAATCCTACAGATATATTTACAAATGTTTGTGATGATGTAATTACAAGTTTATATCCTGCAGCAACCTGTGTTGATCAATAAATGACTGTTTCCCACACAAAGGAATACTATGCAGTGTTTTAGAAGCTCAAGGAAGTCTCCATGTTCTGATGTGAAAATATCTCTACAATATACTGCTAACTGAAACAACAAATTCCATAAGTGCATAAAAATTAAGCTACTTTGTGTCTATAAAGGAAGAACAAATGTACTTTGATATGTACTTATTATTACCTGGGAAAAACTAGAATGACCATAATAAATTAGTAAAATACATGATTTACAAGAAGAAGGGCAAGTGACAGATGGGGTGAGAATAAAATTTATTATTTATTAATAGTTTTAACTTTTTGAATAATAAAATATAAAACAATAACAACATGGTTCAGTTCAGTTCAGTTCAGTTCAGTCGCTCAGTAGTGTCCGACTCTTTGCAACCCCATGAATCGCAGCACGCCAGGCCTCCCTGTTAGCCCCATGTTTACATGGTTGAAGAATTCTTTGGGTTGCTCAGTTGCTTATCACACTGGCTTAAATTTTCTCTTGATTTCTGACACCTGGAAATTAAACTTTTTTCCTATTTCTTGTGAGTTCTGGTATTATTTAAAACTTAAAAAATGTATTATCCAGCATCATCATGAGTTTTCAGCAGGCAAGATGCAACAGTTGGTTGGCTTTCAGATTGCTTGAGGCCCAGAATATTCATACAATTAAGCAGCCAAAGATATTTCCCAAAAGTCAAAGAGCAGAAGGATTCTGCCTTCGCAACTTCACACAGGGCTTACTTACATGGGTAAGTAGGAGACTATGTAATTGACTTTTTCATGATTTTCATGATTTGAAAATTTATTTACCTATTTATGGTTGTGCTGGGTCTCTTTTGCTGCACACAGTCTTTCTCTAGTTGCGGTGCCTGGGCTTCAGGATTCTCATTACGGTGCATATCTTACTGTAAAACACAGGCTCAGTCATTGTGGCGCACGTGCTTAAATGCTTCATGGTATGTGGACTCTCCCTGGACCAGGGATGGAAGCCGTGTTCCCTGCATTGGCAGCCAGATTCTTATCTGCTGTACCACAGGGGAAGTTCTGGCCATCCCTTTGAAGAAGTAAGTAAAACAAAAGTCAAAACTGGCTTTCATTTATCATGAAATTCTAAAGTATGATGTTACAGCTGTTTTCCCTTGTTAACAGAGAATAGTTCTACTCTGTGGGCTTCATTTCAGATAATGAGTGTATTTCAACACTTACTTCATCAGAGATCATGTGTTTCATATAGCAAGTTTTAATGTCTTAATTCCTGAGTATCATCATCCTAGATTACATAAAATAGCTGAACCAAGGGTATTTAAGTACAGTATTCCATTTTCTCATTGGGCTTTACAAAGCCCATTGAAAGATAAGCCTCCCGTTCTGATATAAACACACTGTGAGAGATGTTCTCGAGGAGGACAGGGAGGAGCAGCACACATCAGAGACTGAGGTCACTGAGGGACCAACACTGCTAATTCAGCTGCTACACACATCATTATGCAATTCCCCAGGATTCATCTCATGGAATAAAGCAATTTAAAATAGAGGGTCTAAACCAAATCCATTTGTTGTGGGTTAGACTGTGTCACACCAAAAAGATATGTTGAACCCCCAGTACCTGTGAACTTATTTGGCAGAGTTTTTACAGATTTAATCAAGTTAAAATAAAGTCTACTGTATTAGCGGGGGCAGGGGGAAGGGTCCTAATCCTATCTTATGATTATAAGAACAGAGTGACAGACACGGGGGAGAAAGCCATGTAAAGACTAAGGGGGTGATTGGAATGAACTGCAAGCCAAGGAAGGCCAAGGGTTAGCAATAATGACCAGAAGCTAGTAGTGTGCATGAGCACTCAGGGTGTCTGGCTCTTTATGACCCCGTGGACTGCAGCTCACCACACTCCTCTGTCAATGGAATTCTCCAGGCAAGAATACTGGAGTGAGTAGCCATTCCCTTCTCCAGGGGATCTTCTCAACCCAAGGATGGAACCCGCATCTCTTGAGTCTCCTGCATTGCAAGCAGATTCTTTTATCACTGAGCCACCTGGGAAACCCCAGGATCTAGAAAAAGGCAAGGAAATATCCCTCCCTAGAGCCTTCAGAAAGAGTGTGACCTTGCCAGAACTTTAGTTATAGACTTCTAATCCAGTTCAGTTCAGTTCAGTTCAATTCAGTCACTCAGTTGTATCTGACTCTTTGCGACTCCATGGATGCAGCATGCCAGGCTTTCTTGTCCATCACCAACTGCCGGAGCTTGCTCAAACTCATGTCCATCAAGTAGGTGATACCATCCAACCCTCTAATCTTATGTCTCCAGAACTGTGAGAAAATAATGTTTTGTTATTTTAAACCATCCAGCTCATAGTAATTGCAGCAGCCCTAGGAAATTTAAAATGCAAGACAAGATCAAAAAACATCATTTATATGATCTCCATTTTCAGTAGCACTCATTCTCTTGCTGTTGTCATTTAGTTGCGAAGTTATGTCTGACTCTCTGTGACTCCATGGACTGTAGCCCACCAGGCTTCTTTGCCCATGGAATTTTCCAGCAACAGTATGGGAGTGGGTTGCCATTTTCCTCTCTGGGGGATCTTCCCAACCTGGGGATCAAATCTGAGTCTCCTACATTTCCAAGAGGATTCTTTACCACTGAGCCTCCAGGGAAGCCCCTGCTGCTGCTGCTGCTGCTGCTGCTGCTGCTGCTGCTGCTGCTGCTGCTGCTGCTGCTGCTGCTAAGTCGCTTCAGTCGTGTCCAACTCTGTGCAACCCCATAGATGGCAGCCCACCAGGCTTCCCCATCCCTGGGGTTCTCCAAGCAAGAACACTGCAGTGGGTTGCCATTTCCTTCTCCAATGCATGAACGTGAAAAGTGAAAGTGAAGTCGCTCAGTCGTGTCCGACTCTTCGCGACCCCATGGACTGCAGCCTACCAGGCTCCTCCATCCATGGGATTTTCCAGGCAAGCGTATTGGAGAGGGTACCATTGCCTTCTCCGAGGGAAGCCCCTAGGGAATGCTTAAACTTTTACAGGAACTAGCCCGGACTGAAGATTAGGAGAGTAGTGGGTTGGGAAACTGATACCAATATTTCCTTCTTGAATTCCTATATCTGGTAAGAAGATCTCTTTCCTCTGTTTAGGGGCTTGGTGTTAGGAACACTTACTTTCCTGAAACTCTTTGGTCAATAGGGTGAAAAATATATACCAAATTTCTTATTATAAAAATAATATATGATTAACAACGTCAACCAATGCAGACTTTATACATGACAATCATCGTTCCCCCCTCCTATCTCAGTGATATTCTCCAGAGATAAGCACTATGAATCATATCTTTCATTTCCTTCTAGAAATATTTTAGGTATGTACAAGCATTTTCAAATACATATGTTTAAACACAAATGTGATTTCATTATACACAAGAATCTGTGCCTTGTTTTCTTTAATATATTTTGAATGTCTTTTAAAAAAATAAATTTATTTATTTATTTGGAGGTTAATTACTTTACAATATTTTTTTTTAATTTTTTTGTTTTATTTTTTTAATTTTAAAATCTATTGTATTGGTTTTGCCATACATCAACATGAATCTGCCACAAGTATATATGTGTTCCCCATCCTGAACCCCCCTCCCTCCTCCCTCCCCGTACCATCCCTCTGGGTCGTCCCAGTGCACCAGCCCCAAGCATCCAGTATTATGCATCGAACCTGGACTGGCAATTTGTTTCATATATGATATTATACATATTTCAATGCCATTCTCCCAAATCATCCCACCTTCTTGAGTCATAATAATCTACGTCATTCTTTTAAAATTGCTTGGTATTCTATTGCAAGGATGCTTAACTAATATACCAAATGTTTACTTATGAGCATTTAAACTATTTCCAATATACCGATCACACTGCAGTAAATGTGCCTGTATGTATATATTTAAGGATTTGTACATATATATCTAAGGACAAATTCATAGAAATAACAGGGCATATGTAATTAAAAATTTAATAGGTACTATTGAACGACTCCTGGGGGAAATGTTTATGCCTTTCCGTATCACCTAATTCCTACAGCTAATTCAGAGTGCATGCAACTATTAAACAATAAAATCATAAGAAAATTGATTCAGATAACCTTTACTATCAAGGATAAACTCAACTTTTAATCAAATTAAGTGATCATAAAGTGTTTTAGGGATAAAGAAAGGAAAGACTTTCCTTAGATCTTGTCCTTAATATTGACTTTCCACCAGTAGTCAAAAATGCCTTTAAGCAACAGGAAGGCATTGAGAAGTTATTTTTAAGAATAGTATTTATTTATTTATCTTTGGCTGTACTGAATTTTTGTTGCTGCATATGAATTTTCTCTAGCTGTGGTGAGCAGGGGCTAGTTTCTAGTCGTGATGTGTGGGCTTCTCATTGCAGTGGCCTCTCATTGCGGAGCATGGGCTCTAGAGTAGTTGAAGCTCATGGGCTTAGTTGCATGTGAAATCTTCCAGGACCAGGTATCAGACCCATCTCCCCTGCATTGGTGGGTGGATTCTTAACCACTGGGCCACTAGAGGGGTCCAAGAAGATATTTTGTAACAGATATTTTTCAGAAAATGACTCAGAAGAAAGTGAATCTAGTGAAAATCCTTGTATCTGCAAGGATCTATATTGTAGGAAAGAAATAAAGACATAGCTAAAGCAAGAGACATACCACTAATGAAGTCAATCCTTATGCCTTAAATTTGAACACTTAGGTTTAACTTAGAGACATAGAAATAACTGTGATTTGTATATCACTTCTAGTAAAAGGAACTGATGACTCCAGGTGTCTCTGTAACTAATAGAAGTAAGAGAGGATAAGTGTCACCAATCATCCTTGGGAGGAGTTGATCATCAACACCAGAATCACAACTTTATAGCTCTAAGTGATTATGTATTATGACCATATTTTAGATGTCTATTACATAACATGCATTCTCTATATATTTGTATAGTCACGCTATAAATAATAGACCATCAATACATATCAATTTCTCTTTTATTCTTCTAAACTTAATTCTGCAATGAGTTGCAATTTTTACTCATCTTTGTTAAGCCTAGAACAAAGATTTTCTTTCAGCTGTTATTCGTGGGAAATACTCAAGTATGAAGATCCAACAGTTCAGTTCAGTTCAGTTCAGTTCAGTCATTCAATTGTGTCTGACTCTTTGCGACCCCATGAATCACAGCACGCCATGATTCCCTGTCCCTCACCAACTCCCGGAGTTTACTCAGACTCACGTCCATCGAGTCCGTGATGCCATCCAGCCATCTCATCTTCTGTTGTCCCCTTCTCCTCCTGCCCATTATCCCTCCCAGCATCAAAGTCTTTTCCAATGAGTCAACTCTTCGCATGAGGTGGCCAAAGTACTGGAGTTTCAGCTTTAGCATCATTCCTTCCAAAGAACACCCAGGGCTGATCTCCTTTAGAATGGACTGGTTGGATCTCGTTGCAGTCCAAGGGACTCTCAAGAGTCTTCTCCAACACCACAGTTCAAAAGCATCAATTCTCTGGTGCTCAGCTTTCTTCACAGTCCAACTCGCACATCCATGCATGACCACTGGAGAAACCATAGCCTTGACTAGATAGATCTTTGTTGGCAAAGTAATGTCTCTGCTTTTGAATATGCTATCTAGGTTGGTCATAACTTTTCTTCCAAGAAAGAAGCATCTTTTAATTTCATGGCTGCAGTCACCATCTGCAGTGATTTTGGAGCTCCCCAAAGAAAGTCTGACACTGTTTCCACTGTTTCCCCATCTATTGCCCATGAAGTGATGGGACCAAATGCCATGATCTTCGTTTTCTGAATGTTGAGTTTTAAGCTGACTTTTTCACTCTCCTCTTTCACGTTCATCAAGAGATTCTTTAGTTCCTTTTCACTTTCTGCCATAAGGGTGGTGTCATCTGCATATCTGAGGTTATTGATATTTCTCCTGGCAATTTATTATTGCCGGTTATTGATATTTCAGCTTGTGCTTCTTCCAGCCCAGCGTTTCTCATGATGCACTCTGCATAGAAGTTAAATTAGCAAGGTGACAATATTCAGCCTTGACGTACTCCTTTTCCTATGTGGAACCAGTCTGTTGTTCCATGTCCAGTTCGAACTGTTGCTTCCTGACCTGCATAGAGGTTTCTCAAGAGCCAGGTCAGGTGGTCTGGTATTCCCATCTCTTTCAGAATTTTCCACAGTTTCTTGTGATCCACACAGTCAAAGGCTTTGGCATAGTCAATAAAGCAGAAATAGATGTTTTTCTGGAACTCTCCTGCTTTTTCCATGATCCAGCGGATGTTGGCAATTTGATCTCTGGTTCTTCTGCCTTTTCTAAAACCAGCTTGAACATCAGGGAGTTCATGGTTCACGTATTGCTGAAGCCTGGCTTGGCGAATTTTGAGCATTACTTTACTAGCATGTGAGATGAGTGCAATTGTGCAGTAGTTTGAGCATTCTTTGGCATTGCCTTTCTTTGGGATTGGGATGAAAACTGATCTTTTCCAATCCTGTGGCCACTGCTGAGTTTTTCAAATTTGCTGTGCATACTGCGTGCAGCACTTTCACAGCATCATCTTTCAGGATTTGAAATAGTTCAACTGCAATTCCATCACCTCCACTAGCTTTGTTCATAGTGATGCTTTCTAAGGCCCACTTGACTTCACAATCCAGGATGTCTAGCTCTAAATGAGTGATCACACCATCGTGATTATTTTGGTCATGAAGATCTTTTTTGTACAGTTCTTCCGTGTATTCTTGCCACCTCTTCTTAATATCTTCTGCTTCTGTTAAGTCCATACCATTTTTGCCCTTTATTGAGCCCATCTTTGCATGAAATATTCCCTTGGTATCTCTAATTTTCTTGAAGAGATCTTTAGTCTTTCCCATTCTGTTGTTTTCCTCTATTTCTTTGCATTGATCACTGAGGAAGTCTTTCTTATCTCTCTTTGCTATTCTTTGGAACTCTGCATTCAGATGCATGTATCTTTCCTTTTCTCCTTTGCTTTTTACCTCTCTTCTTTTCACAGCTATTTGCAAGGCCTCCCCAGACAGCCATTTTGCTTTTTTGCATTTCTTTTCCATGGGGATGGTCTTGATCCCTGTCTCCTGTACAATGTCACGAACCTCATTCCATAGTTCATCAGGCACTCTATCTATCAGATCTAGTCCCTTAAATCTATTTCTCACTTCCACTGTATAATCATAAGGGATTTGATTTAGGTCATACCTGAATGGTCTAGTGGTTTTCCCTACTTTCTTCAATTTAAGTCTGAATTTGGCAATAAGGAGTTCATGATCTGAGCCACAGTCAGTTCCTGGTCTTGTTTTTGCTGACTGTATAGAGCTTCTCCATCTTTGGCTGCAAAGAATATAATCAGTCTGATTTCGGTGTTGACCATCTGGTGATGTCCACGTGTAGAGTCTTCTGTTGTGTTGTTGGAAGAGGGTGTTTGCTATGACCAGTGCGTTCTCTTGGCAAAACTCTATTAGTCTTTGCCCTGCTTCATTCTGCATACCAAAGCCAAATTTGCCTGTTACTCCAGGTGTTTCTTGAGTTCCTACTTTTGCATTCCAGTCCCTTGTAATGAAAAGGACATTTTTTGGGGTGTTAGTTCTAAAAGGTCCTGTAGTTCTTCATAGAACCGTTCAACTTCAGCTTCTTCAGCATTACTGGTTGGGGCATGGACTTGGATTACTGTGATATTGAATGGTTTGCTTTGGAAATGAACAGAGATCATTCTGTCGTTTTTGAGATTGCATCAAGTACTGCATTTCAGACTCTTTTGTTGACCATGATGGCTACTTCATTTCTTCTGAGGGATTCCTGTCCTCAGTGGTAGATATATGGTCATCTGAGTTAAATTCACCCATTCCAGTCCATTTTAGTTCGCTGATTCCTAGAATGTCTACGTTCACCCTTGCCATCTCTTGTTTGACCACTTCCAATTTGCCTTGATTCATGGACTTGACATTCCAGGTTCCTATGCAATATTGCTCTTTACAGGATTGGACCTTGCTTCTATCACCAGTCACATCCACAACTGGGTATTGTTTTTGCTTTGGCTCCATCCCTTCTTTCTTTCTGGAGTTATTTCTCCACTGATCTCCAGTAGCGTGTTGGGCAGCTACTGAAAGAGCCTCTTGATGAAAGTGAAAGAGGAGAGTGAAAAGCTGGCTTAATACTAAACATTCAGAAAACTAAGATCATGGCATCTGGACACATCACATCATGGCAAATAGATGGGGAAACAGTGGAAACAGCCTTTATTTTCTTGGGCTCCAAAATCACTGAAGATGGTGACCGCAGCCATGAAATTAAGACACTTGCTCCTTGGAAGAAAAGCTATGACCAACCTAGACAGCATAATAAAAAATGGAGACATTACTTTGCCGACAAAGGTCCGTATAGTCAAAGTTATGGTTTTCCCAGTAGTCATGTAAGGATGTGAGTTGGACCATAAAGAAGGCTGCGTGATGAATTGTTGCTTTTGAACTGTGGTGTTGGAGAAGACTCTTGAGAGTCCCTTGGACTGTAAGGAGATCAAACCAGTCAATCCTAAAGGAAATCAGTCCTGAATATTCAATGGAAGGACTGAGGCTGAAGCTGAAGCTCTGATACTTCGGCCACCTGATGCAAGGAGCCGACTGATTGGAAAAGACCCTGATGCTGAAAAAGATTGAGGGCAGGAGGAGAAGGGGATGACAGAATGAGATGCTTAGATGCCATCACTGATTGGATGGACATGAATTTGAGCAATCTCTGGGAGTTGGTGATGGACGGGGAAGCCTGGCATGCTGCAGTCCATGTGGTGGCAAAGAGTCCGACATGACTGATTGACTGAACTGAACTGAAGCACATTTCTGCAAAATATACTTGCCTATATATGTGTGTATATGATATGATGATGGAGGTCTGGGGGAAGTGACGTATGTTCCCTTGTACCAGTCCACTCACTAACCAGGGTTTCTGTGCTTTTCCAACCCTGGGCACTTGTGGTGAGCAGACATGACTCTGAGTGAACCAACTGGCTTGTCTTTTGGGCCCCATCCATGTTCTCATGTGGCTCATTTTCAAGCAGAATTCCTGCCATGACTAACCCCTGAGGCTCACTTTATCTGCCCTAAATTCTTTCTATCTGGTCCATAAATATCCTGTATTTGCTTGAGCTTCTTTGGAGGCTTTCTCAGTTACTTCCTCTCCACCATTAGGGCTACAGCCTTAATCCTTGTTTTGCCTCATACATACTGATAGTAATTCCACTCCAGAAAACTTGACCCTACTTCCTTCCCAGAACACTTTACGGTCAGCAGAGAACAGTGGAGTAGCATCCTGATGCAAGTTAAAGTTGACTATTTTATGGTTTTGTATAACAAAGGGGTAGGTTCCCTAGCATTTCCAGATGGCAGGGTAGGGACAGGCCCCCAAACCCATTTCTCTCTAAATTCCTTCTATCCAAAAGCTTCCATTTTCCCCATATTATGGATTCCAGCTGTCAAAACAAAATACTTCCAAAGAGTTGATTTTTATTGCATAATGAGAAAATGATTCAAATATTTAATTTTCAATTACTTTATGATGTATTATGAGTGAGTAGAAAGATTTTCAAAAATATTTCAAATAGCATTTCAAAACTATTTACTTTGTCAAACTTTTTCTTTCATCAAAAGGCAGAATAACAGATATCTGGAAATGTCCTCTTTTATGCAATTCAGTGATTGTATCTGGTTAAGAATTTGCCTAAAGACAGTACACAAAATGTGAGTGTGAATTGCTTCCATATGCTAAATGTTCATCATGGTGTACTGGAATGGTCTGGGATGAACTAGTCACACAGAGCTGAACTGGGCTAGATGGCCACTTACAACTTGGAGGATGTTGAATATCTCACTTGACTTCTCTGAGGCTCATTTTGTCTCACCTCTATTACTGATAGTTAGAAGTCCCTTTTTTCAAAAGTTTAAATAGGAAAAGATTCCCCAAGGTATTTTGCATGGTGCCGGTCAGATAGATGTCCAAAATGCATTAGTTTTTTTTTTTTTTTCCCAAAAATAAACAACTCTTTATTCAAATGAAAAAAATATACAAAATGAAGCCTGTCAGATGCCATCAAACTTCTGCTGTATTTTTCTTCTTTATTATTTCTGCAATATAACTCTTAGCAGTAACACATGATAAGAATACAAGATTGCCAACAAAGCAACCTGGAAACTTCAAGACAAAGTTACAGAAGATGCTTATAAATAAAACAATTGAACAAACACCTAGCTAGCCAATAATGGAACCAATTCTAAATATTTTTAATGAAAAACTGTTAATAAATGAAGCAAAAATGTCCCCATCTAAACGTTTCATTCAAATAGCATTTGGCTGGTGGTTCCTAGCGTTTTCTCCCCTACTTCCCACTGAAATATCTATAAAGACAATGGTAGAAAACGTTACAAATACAACGCTGAACACTCAGGTTCATAGAGCACCTAAAATCAGGGTTGAGAACAGTCCTTGTTTAAATATGTGGCAGCTGATATGACTAGGGGAAAAAAAAGCAACTTACATACGTTCACTTCACTAGGTCATACAAATTTCACCAGATTTCACCTTTTAGAGATGATACTATGCTACTGACCCATCGCAGTTTCAGTGATTGCTTAACATCAGTAGCAAGCAGAATATTAGGTTATTATCCTTCTATCATTCATTTATTGCATTTTGGGACAACTAAAATTGTATTGTTACACTTCATGGAGGTTTTGTATTGACGTATTATTGTCCAAGAGATAGTTTCCAAGAATAGAACACTAAAGCACGAGTTGGATACTATCAGAAATTCCTAGAATGAGTATGTCCTACGAATTGCAGTAATTTATTTAGCTTGTCATTTAGAATAGAATAGATTTTTTTTTTTTTTTGTAGGATAAATAGCCACCACAGTGGTACTTAGCCCAAGTAGGCATATCCTTGAAAGAAACTGAGAATTGTCTCAGGGGCTGTTTATAGCAACCTTCTCTCCATGTATCAATTTGAGAGAGAGATTTAACCATTATCCAAGAATGTATGAATTGAACCAAGGACAATCCATACAGTTTGTTAACTGAGAAGTGTAAAATTTGAAAAGATTTGGCTTCACTCAATCTCTTGCTTCACAAAGAAGCAATTCACATTCACAAAAAGAAGCAAGAGAGGGCAATGTACAAATGCTGCAGAGAAAGGAAAGGAAAGAACAACTAAAGCATAGGAGGGGAAATTTTCTCAACAAAAAAAACAAAAAACTAAGATATAATGCATTCTAAGGTTTAGAAAAATGAGTAGACATTCTCAATAAAATGCAAAAAGGGTTGGCCTTTTCATAAGAGAAAAATACGATTGGTTGAAAGGATAACACAAACAGGTAAAAAGGGAGATGACTAAAGATTTCAAGGAAGTAAGAAAAATTAGCATGATTAAAATTTATTGCAGAAGCAAAGAAGCAGAAGTGAAATTGCATAAAATTAAATCAGTGATTTAAAGAAACTTCCAAAACTTTTCCAAAACGTAGTGGGAAAGGGCAAAAGTAAGAAAATTATAATACAGAAGATGAAACATGAACTTAAAAGAATAGAGAATCAATACAATGATAATATTAGCAGAAAAGAAATCTCATCAAGATCAGAATAAGTCATAATGAAAGCTGTAAATAAAAAGCAGTGTGTGTATATACACACACATACATACACTAGAATAATTTTTTATTTATAACTAGAAGGTAAAAGTCCTCTTTCTGTCCAAAGTACTGAAAATGAATAAACAAACAACAAAATCTTGATCCCAGCATAGGAATTAAAATTAAGATACATGCAGATTGCTTATTCAACCCACAGTACCAGAATAATAAGCAATGCCAATAATAATCATACTTCCCATTTAATTGAGTGCCTTCTACATGAACATGATTATACATTTTATATTCTTAACTGAAAAAACAACCCTATGAAATAGGTAATCTCATTTGGAGAAACTGAGATTCAGACAGTTAGCATAACAAGGGCTTCCCTGCTGGCTCAGAGGTTAAAGTGTCTGCCTGCAAGGTGGGAGACCTGGGTTCAATCCCTGGGTTGGGAAGATCCCCTGGAGAAGAAAATGGCAGCCCACTCCAGTACTATTGCCTGGAGAATCCCATGGACTGAGGAGCCTGGTAGGTTACAGTCCACGGGGTCACAAAGAGTTGGACAGGACAGCCAGAAAGTCATCATAGAATTAAAATCTAACCTATATTTGATTCCAAAGTGTGCTCTTTTTATTTTAGTGTGTGCCTTCTATAATACTTAGGTGGAAATGCCTTTGATCTAAAATTTAGTACTTAGCTAGATTATTTTTAGCAACACAGGCAAAAGAAAGGCATCCTCAGATAAACAAAGATTCAGAAAATATGTCACAGTCTCCAGAAAAAAATATATTGGTACAAGATTAACTCCAGCTATACAAGAGAATAATAACAATTAACACATAATACAATATTGTAAAGTAATTAACCTCCAATTAAAATAAATAAATTTATATAAAAAAATAAAAGTCAAGTTTAATAGAAAGGCACTGAGTCTGAACTTTGGATTCATTTATCAAGTTGCTGGAAATAATTATCATGAATTAAATCAAGGCTATAGTACCAGAGATGAAGAGGAGAAAAGGGAGTGGCAAGAATTAATGAGATATTGACTAACCATGTATGGGGAGTAATGAATTAGGAACAGTTTAGGATAACTCCCAGATTTATTATGTTAGTGGCTGGATTGATGTTGGTAATGCCAGAGATACAGGAGGAAGAATATAATTTAATTAGAAGATTATTAGCTTTTAGACACAGGGTTTAACATGCCTCTGTAATATACTGGTGTGTTATGTGCTATGTCACTTCAGTTGTGTGCAACTCTTTGTGACCCCATAGACCGTAGGGGCTCCTCTGTCCATGGGGTTCTCTAGGCGAGAGACTGGAGTGGGTGGCTATGCCCTTCTCCCGGAGATCTTCCTAACCCAAGGATCGAACCCACATCTCGTATGTCTCCTGCATTGGCAGACAGATTCTTTACCACAAGCACCACCTGGGAAGGCAATATACTGGTAGGCAGGGAGTTAAACAGGACTAGTACTTATGAGAAAGGTTTTGGGTGGAGGTGTAGACTTGGGAGATGGTCTTCAGTTCTTGGGATTGAGTGAAATCACTTTAACCACTTAATAGCATGAAAGAACAAAGGATAGAGCATGGGGAATGTTAGCATGGAGGAACTGAGAAATAGTTATGGGATAATAAAGATTCAGTGAAAGAAAATAGATAGAAAGCAATAATAACAATGCTAAAGACTGCTGAGAGGTAAGATGAAACATGAGTCTTTGGTTGAGAATGGAATATTGAGGACTAAAAATTTGTAGGTAGGGTAGTTCCAAATGATGTCTGAAATCCCAGGTCACTTAGTTGTGCTCCTGATGTGAAATACAGATACAAGTCACTAGTTTTGAAGGCAACAAATATGAAATTACTATCCTGGATATATTTTCCCTAGAAATGCTGAAATTATCTAGGATAACTGCAAAGCTGGATTTGAAAGAAAGACACTGAACCATGTGCCTTAAAAATCTCAGTAATTAGGAAAATCTAAGGAGATCCAAATTACTATCACTTTTAGAAGCAGATCACCATTGCTGGAAGTAAGAATCTCAGATAAGTATTTAACATGGCTGTGACAAGTTGGAGGTTTCTCTAAAAGTTAGGGAGGTTTTATCCCATTGTGGAGTGACAGATGTTGGAGAGAAGGACCAGTTTTTGTTGTTGTTGTTGCTTTTTTGGAAGATTGAGATAGAGAAGTAAGTGGAGAGAAGTATAAACATGAGAATCCTGGAGAGAATAAGTAATCAGAAGAAACTACACTTGGAATACAGTACTGATACTTCTTCAGTCCTGATATTTCAGAAACAAGTATCATGAGTATAGTTCACAATATGGTTGTGAATTTGCCTCGGTGCCAAGAATTGGATGTGAATCTGTAATGCTGCTGCTGTGAACTTTCAGCAGAATTGGCCTCTTTTTTATCGGTTTAGAAAGGTGATTGTCCAGATGGAAACATTGATGGCAAGGGGAATCAGCAACTGTAGAGATAAAGTAGTTTGAAATGCACCCATCCTATGGTTTGGGCTAGATAGTGGATGAAAGGGTCAAGTTATAATTTCCAGAAACAGAATCTAACAAAAGATGCTCAGAAAAGTCCTTGATTTACAAAGTGATGGTGCTGGAGGCAGCATTGAAAATATTTGGGTTTATTAGCTGGGCTTTCATTATTTGTAACATATTTGTGAGAAAGAGGAATCTATTTAACTTCATGGGAGGGAATCTAAGCTGGCTAGATTAAAAAAAAATTGTAATCTCACTATGGCTTTTGTATTGCTAAACACAGGACTGTTTCTTAGGTACAGAAAGACTCAGTCTTTCCTAGGTTTTGTGATAGACAAGAAATATAGTAAGGCCACATCCTTTATATCTCTCGCTCATTTCTTCACAAGTCTGTCTGCAGACCCACAGGGTTTCCCCATCCTTTATTGATCCTAAAAAGAAATACAAAATCATGTCATATTTTTCCTTGAATACATACAGCATCATACAAATAAATGCAAGGCACAATCGTTATGTCTTTGTGAACTATATCAATGTCCTCAGGTCACCATCCACTCATATTTAGACGATCCACAAAAGAGTGTCCAGTGAAAAACCAGTGGAATGTATCATGGGTAAATTTCTATGATTGAATGCTGCTGCTGCTGCTGCTGCCGCCGCTAAGTCACTTCAGTCGTGTCCGACTCCGTGCGACCCCATAGATGGCAGCCCACCAGGCTCCTCCGTCCCTGGGATTCTCCAGGCAAGAACACTGGAGTGGGTTGCCATTTCCTTCTCCAATGCATGAAAGTGAAAAGTGAAAGTGAAGTCACTCAGTCATGCCTGACTCGTGGTGACCTCATGGACTGCAGCCTACCAGGCTCCTCTGTCCATGGAATTTTCCAGGCAAGAGTACTGGAGTGGGGTGCCATTGCCTTCTCCGGTAAGCAAGAGAGTGGAGTGAAATAAAGTATCAGGAAAAATACCAACCTAGAATTCTGAACTATGTGAAATTATTCTTCCAAAGTAAATAAGAAATACTTTCTGAGACAAGCAAATATTGGGGGAATTTGTTGTCAGAGATCTATATTGCAAGAAATGTTAAAAGATATTCTTTAGACTGAGGAAAAATGCTCCAGGAAGTAACCTGTATCTCCATGAAGAAGGAAAGGGCATCAGAGAACAAGTGAACAAAAGAAGGTAAAATAAAAAGTTTTGTTTTCATTATTTTCAATTCAGCTAACAGTTTATTGTTCAAAATAAAAATAGCAATAATGTATTCAGCATATATGTGTAGAGATATATCTACACATATTTGTATATATATATATCAGTTCAGTTCAGTCACTCAGTCGTGTCCGACTCTTTGCGACTCTATGAATTGCAGCATGCCGGGGCTCCCTGTCCATCACCAACTCCCGGAGTTTACTCAAACTCATGTCCATTGAGTCGGTAATGCCATCCAGCCATATCATCCTCTATTGTCCCCTTCTCCTCCTGCCCCCAAACCCTCCCAGTATCAGAATCTTTTCCAATGAGTCAACTCTTCACATGAGGTGGCCAAAATATAGGAGTTTCAGCTTTAGCATCAGTCCTTCCAAAGAATACCCATGACTGATCTTTAGAATGGACTGGTTGGATCTCGTTGCAGTCCAAGGGACTCTCAAGAGTCTTCTCCAACACCACAGTTCAAAAGCATCAATTCTTCAGCACTCAGCTTTCTTCACAGTCCAACTCTCACATCCATACATGATCACTGGAAAAACCATAGCCTTGACTAGATGGATCTTTGTTGACAAAGTAATGTCTCTGCTTTTGAATATGCTATCTAGGTTGGTCATAACTTTCCTTCTAAGGAGTAAGCATCTTTTAATTTCATGGCTACAATCACCATCTGCAGTGATTTTGGAGTGCAAAATACAAAGTCTGACACTGTTTCCACTGTTTCCCCATCTATTTGCCATGAAGTGATAGGACCAGATGCCATGATCTTCGTTTTCTGAATGTTGAGCTTTAAGCCAACTTTTTGACTCTCCTCTTTCACTTTCATCAAGAGGCTTTTTAGTTCCTCTTCACTTTCTACCATAAGGGTGGTGTCACCTGCATATCTGAGGTTATTGATATTTCTCCCAGCGATCTTGATTCCAGCTACTGCTTCTTCCAGCCCAGCGTTTCTCATGATGTACTCTGCATAGAAGTTAAATAAGTAGGGTGACAATATACAGCCTTGATGTACTCCTTTTCCTAGTTGTAACCAGTCTGTTGTTCCATGTCCAGTACTAACAGTTGCTTCCTGACCTGCATACAGGTTTCTCAAGTATATATATATAGTGTATTAGTTCAGTTCAGTTCAGCTGCTCAGTCATGTCCAGCTCTTTGAGACCCCATGGACTGCAGCACACCAGGCTTCCCTGTCCATCACCAGCTCCTGCAGCCTGCTCAAACTCACGTCCATCGAATCAGTGATGCCATCCAACTATTTCATCCTCTGTCATCCCCTGTCCTCCTGCCTTCAATCTTTCCTAGCATCAGAGTCTTTTCCAATGAGTTAGCTCTTTGCATCAGGTGGCCAAAGTATAGGAGTATCAGCTTCAGCATCAGTCCTTCCAATGAATATTCAGGACTGATTTCCTTTAGGATTGATTGGTTTAATATCCTTGCAGTCCAAGGGGCTCTCAAGAGTCTTCTCCAATACCACAGTTCCAAAGCATCAATTCTTCAGCACTCAGCTTTCTTTATAGTCCAGCTCTCACATCCATACATGGTTACTGGAAAAACCATGGCTTTGACTAAACAGATCTTTGTTGGCAAAGTAATGTCTTGACTTTTCAATATGCTGTCTAGGTTGGTCATAGCTTTTCTTCCAAGGAACAATCATCTTTTAATATAATGGGTATAGTCACCAGCTGCAGTGATTTTGGAGCCCAAGAAAATAAGGTCTGTCACTTTCCATTGTTTCCCCATCTGTCATGAAATGACGGGACTGGATGCCATGATATACTATACAATTTACATATATTGTATATGTATATATGCCATTTATATATAGATGTACATTATATATATACAGGCCATATATATATGTGTGCGTGTGTGTATGAAATGAATGACAGCAATTATAAAAGAAATAGAAGGAGGAATTAGAATGATCAGATGTGCTCACAGTCTCTGTGAGCATATCAGTTATACTTTAAAAAATTAATTAATTTGTTTTAATTGGAGGCTAATTACTTTACAATATTGTGGCAGATTTTGCCATACGATGACATGAATCAGCCATGGGTATAAATGTGTCCCCCATCCTGAAGCCCCCTCCCAACTCCCTCCCCATCCATCCCTCTGGGTTGTCCCAATGCACCAGCTTTGAGTGCCCTGTTTTATGCACCGAACTTGGGCTGGTGATCTATTTCACATATGGTAATACACATGTTTCAATGCCATTCTCCCAAATCATCCCACCCTTGCCTTCTCCCACAGAGTCCAAAAGTCTGTTCTTTATATCTATGTCTCTTTTGCTGTCTCATGTATAGGGTCATCGTTACCATCTTTCTAAATTCCATATATATGCATTAATATACTGCATTGGTGCTTTTCTTTCTGACTTACTTCACTATAATAGGCTCCAGCTTAATCCACCTCATTAGATCTAATTTAAATGTGTTCTTTTTAATAGCTGAGTAATATTCTATTGTGTATATGTACCACAGTTTTCTTATCCATTCATCTGCCGATGGACATCTAGGTTGCTTCCGTGTCCTAACTATTGTAAACACTGCTGCAATGAACACTGGGGTACGTGTGTCTCTTTCAGTTCTGGTTATACTTTTTTAAAAACATTTTTCAGTAGTTGTCCTCCAGTTTGCAATATACATTATAACTAATCCAAATATATTTTCAAATATACAACTTCACAGTGTAATTGACCAGGCAATTACACTCTTCCATATTTACTCTGACTGAAAATTTAAGCCCACATAAAAACCTGTACCTAGATGTAATATATCAGCTTTGTTCATAACAGCCAAAGCTTGGAAGCAATGAAGATGTCCTTCAGTAGGTGAATAAATAATAAACTGTGGTACCTTCAGACAGTGGAATATTATCAGCACTAAATAGAAAAGATTTATCAAGCCAGGAGAAGACGTGGAGGAATCTTAAATACATATTATTAAGTGAAAGAAGCCAATCTGAAAAGGCCACATGCTGTATGATTCCTGATTATGTGACATTCTGGAAAACGGAACTATGGAGACAGTAAAAAGATTATGCTTGTTAGGAGTTATGGGAGGAAGAGACATGAAGAGGTGGGGCATAGATTTTTAGAGCAATGAAAATATGCTCTAAATATGCATAAGCTTTTAGAGCAGTATGATGCCATATTGGTGGATACATATCATTATACATTTGGCCAAACCATAAACTGCATATAATATAAATTATGAATTGAGTGATTACAATGGGATTAATGTTCGCAGTTATAAATGTACCACTCTGGTGGGGGATTGTCTGGTGGGGGATAATCATGTACTGGGGCAGAACGTATGTGAGAAATCTCTGTACCTTCTGCTCAATATTGCTGTGAACCTAAAACTTCTGTTTAAAAAAGTCTATTTTTAAAATGAAGGAAAAAATATGAAAGGGAATCTATAGATTAAATATGTAGTTGTTCTTTGTATGGACCCTAATTTTTTAAAAACATATATATACACACACACATATAGGTGTGTGAGTGTGTGCATGGGTGCTAAATTGCTTCAGTCGTGTCTGACTCTTTACAACCCTATGGAGTGTAGCCAGCCAGGCTAATCTGTCCATGGAATTCTCCAGGCAAGAATACTGGAGTAGGTTGCTCCTCCTCCAGGGGATCTTCCCAATCCGAGGATCAAACCGGCATCTCTTATGTCTCCTGTAATGGCAAGCAGGTTCTTTACTGATAGTGCCACCTAGAAAACCTATATATGCATATATGTATATATTCACACACCCCTTTAAAAATAACGGCATAACAGGGAAATTTGAATTTAAATACTGGCTATTCAATAATTATGAGGAATTAGGTTTAGTTGTGTAAAGTGTGACAATGGAATTGTGAAGTTTTTTTTTAAATAAACTTTTTTAGACATAAATACCAAAATATTAAATAGAGTAAATCATAAGGTACCTGAGATTGCTTCAAAATTATTAAGGGAAATCCCTGGAGGAGGAAATGGCAACCCACTCCAATATTTTTGCCTGGAAAATCCCGTAAACAGAGGAGCCTGGTGGGCTACAGTCCATGGGGTTGCAAAGAGTCAGATACAACTGAGCATCAGGGGAATAATGTGAGGGGGCATTGAATTAAATGAAACTGTCCATAAATCAACCTGTACTGATACTGGGTGACAGGAACATGCGGTATATTGTACTAGTCTCTCTACATTTGAATATGATAGAAATTTTCTTCAGTAAAAGATAAAACAATTCAACAATATCATACATACCTAAAAAGCACATACCATGCTATGAATTATAATAAAAAATTAACACACTTTACCACCAAATTTAAGTCACAATACCAATAGTGTTACCTCTAACTGGTGTCCCTCAGTGATCTCTTCCTCTTTTAGCCATTATCCTGACCCTAAATCTTTCATCACCATTCTCAACCTCATTATTTCATTGTGTTCAGAAGCATCCCTAAATATTTGGTTGTGATTGTTTCTGAGCTTTTCAGAAATATTGTCATAGTTTAAGTAATCTTCTAAGATTTGCTTTTCACTGAACGTAAGTCTAAACTTTGTTCACATAGTTCATTTCACTTAGTTCATAAAATATGCCTTTATGAGAATACTTACTACATAACCATAATTAACAATTTAAATATCCATCCCCCCCAAAAAACAAAAAGTGTTAGAGAATAGAGACCATGAGTTTTTATCAGTTTTCTCTTGTATGCAAAAGACAAACTACATAGTAGGTATTTGCTAAATGCACATTTAATGAATAAGTATGACTGAATAAGTGCATGAACAAAACAGATAACAAGTGTGCTTCAACAGCAACAAAAGAAGTGGAAATAGGTTCTTGTGAGATATATATTATTTCTAAAATTTTTAAGGCAATTTATTAGGATAGCTGTGAAAAAATAGAGATTAGAGACTTTTCTTATATTAGATGAAATTGAGAAATTGAGCAGAGATCCCTCAATCCTTGAATTTGAGACCCTCATTTCTAACTTATAACATATAGCATTAAAATATATACTTGATCAAAGAATAATCTTCTCAATTTTAGGATTCAGTTACATAAAATAGAAATGTTGATTTTGGTAGTAATGCAAAAAAATCAAAGAAATTGAGTATCAGTCCAACAAATGAATAATAACTAATTAACTGAGAACTAACAGATGGCTGGCACTAAAATTTATTAATGCGTTAACGTCAAAGCTGATGCAGGAAACATTTTTTAAAAAAAATGGGACTACATTTCTCTTTTTCAGTCAAGGAAGATTTTACCCTTGGGATAGAGGCCATTGATTCATTAGGTTAAGTTTTCGCTTAATAGCACTCTGATCACTCTCAGAATTCAAACATAACAGCTTCATTGTACAAACCCAAGCACTGTATTTTATTTTTATTACTTTTAAGGGACTGTAATAGTGCTGAATTTAGAAAGGGAAGACTAATATCCTTATTGACATTATTGTTGATCAAAGCACTTCTTTGCAAGGAGTATGTGTCTTTCCCAACAATGCCTACCGATTCTTTAGTTAAAACTTTATAAAAAGTTCAGAAGGGAAATAATGAACTAAAATTTTAACACAGTAACAGGAACCACTGGCCACTATTACTAAGAACTTCAAAGTCTCAAAAAATTTCACCAACTGGAACATGGAGAGAGGCAAATTTCTTATCAAATATTTCCAATCTTCTTTCCAGATACTTAGTGGAAAGAATTTCCCTGTTTTTCAGTGATAGCTTATAGTTTGGTTTTCCTTTGCTTCTTTTACAAAGCATAGAGAAAATCTACTTTCAGAGAATTCAGTGCAGGGAAAAGAATATCATTTAGAATTTTTATCTCTTTAATTCAATTATAAATCTATCTTCATGTCAGACATAATCATAGACATAAAGATATGCATGAATCTCAGAAGTTATCAGGTACTGACCCTATGACAAATTATATATTTTCTGCTTTTGATCATTATTTCCATCTGGCTACCATTTTTCATAGTACTTATGATTAGAGCATCAGGTCTGCCAAAGTTTGGTAAAATTGAGTTATAGATTAAGCTTTTTTGCTATTTCTTACCACTAACATGACAAGAAGGACTTGTTACATGGAACATTGACATTCTAGGAATCAGCGAACTAAAGTGGACTGGAATGGGTGAATTTAACTCAGATGACCATTATATCTACTACTGTGGGCAGGAATCCCTCAGAAGAAATGGAGTAACCATCATGGTCAACAAAAGAGTCTGAAATGCAGTACTTGGATGCCATCTCAAAAACGACAGAATGATCTCTGTTCGTCTCCAAGGCAAACCATTCAATATCAGAGTAATCCAAGTCTATGCCCCACCAGTAACACTGAAGAAGCTGAAGTTGAACAGTTCTATGAAGACCTACAAGACTTTTTAGAACTAACACCCAAAAAAGATGTCCTTTTCATTATAGGGGACTGGAATGCAAAAGTAGGAAGTCAAGAAACCCCTGGAGTAACAGGCACATTTGGCCTTGGAGTACAGAATGAAGCAGGGCAAAGACTAATAGAGTTTTGCCAAGAGAACGCACTGGTCATAGAAAACACCCTCTTCCAACAACACAACAGAAGACTCTACACATGGACATCACCAGATGGTCAACAACGAAATCAGATTGATTATATATTCTTTGCAACCAAAGATGGAAAAGCTCTATAAAGTCAGCAAAAACAAGACCAGGAGCTGACTGTGGCTCAGATCATGAACTCCTTATTACCAAATTCAGACTCAAATTGAAGAAAGTATGGAAAACCACTAGACCATTCAGGTATGACCTGAATCAAATCCCTTATGATTACACAGTGGAAGTGAGAAATAGATTTAAGGGCCTAGATCTGATAGAGTGCCTGATGAACTATGGAATGAGGTTCGTGACATTGTACAGGAGACAGGGATCAAGACCATCCCCATGGAAAAGAAATGCAAAAAGGCAAAATGGCTGTCTGGGGAGGCCTTACAAATAGCTGTGAAAAGAAGAGAGGTAAAAAGCAAAGGAGAAAAGGAAAGATATAAGCATCTGAATGCAGAGTTCCAAAGAATAGCAAGAAGAGATAAGAAAGCCTTCCTCGGTGATCAATGCAAAGAAATAGAGGAAAACAACAGAACGGGAAAGACTAGAGATCTCTTTAAAAAAAAAAAAAAGAAATACCAAGGGAAGATTTCATGCAAAGATGGGCTCAATAAAGGACAGAAATGGTATGGACCTAAAAGAAGCAGAAGGTATTAAGAAGAGATGGCAAGAATACACGGAAGAACTGTACAAAAAAGATCTTCATGACCAAGATAATCACGATGGTGTGATCATTCACCTAAAGCCAGACATCCTGGAATGCGAAGTCAAGTGAGCCTTAGAAAACATCACTACGAACAAAGCTAGCGGAGGTGATAGAATTCCAGTTGAGCTATTTAAAATCCTGAAAGATGATGCTGTGAAAGTGCTGCACTCAATATGCCAGCAAATTTGGAAAACTCAGCAGTGTCCACAGGACTGGAAAAGGTCAGTTTTCATTCCAATCCCAAAGAAAGGCAATGCCAAAGAATGCTCAAACTACCACACAAACGTACTCTTCTCACACACTATTAAAGTAATGCTCAAAATTCTCAAAGCCAAGCTACAACAATATGTGAACTGCGAACTTCCAGATGTTCAAGCTGACTTTAGAAAAGGCAGAGGAACCAGAGATTAAATTGCCAACATCTACTGGATCATCGAAAAAGCAAGAGAGTTCCAGAAAAACATCTATTTCTGTTTTATTGACTATGCCAAAGTCTTTGACTGTGTGCATCACAATCAACTGTGGAAAATTCTGAAAGAGATGGGAATACCAGACCACCTGACCTGCCTCTTGAGAAATCTGTATGCAGGTCAGGAAGCAACAGTTAGAACTGGACATGGAACAATAGACTGGTTCCACATAGGAAAAGGAGTACGTCAAGGCTGTATATTGTCACCCTGCTTATTTAACTTATATGCAGAGTACATCATGAGAAAAGCTGGGCTGGATGAAGCACAAGGTGGAACCAAACTTGCCGGGAGAAATATCAATAACCTCAGATATGCAGATGACACCACCCTTATGGCAGAAAGGGAAGAAGAACTAAAAAGCTTCCTGATGAAAGTGAAAGAGGAGAGCGAAAAAGTTGGCTTAAAGCTCAACATTCAGAAAACGAAGATCATGGCATCCAGTCCCATCACTTCATGGCAAATAGATGGGGAAACAGTGGAAACAGTGTCAGACTTAATTTTGGGGGGCTCCAAAATCACTGCAGGTGGTGACTGCAGCCATGAAATTAAAAGATGCTTACTCCTTGGAAGAAAAGTTATGACCAACCTCGATAGCATATTCAAAAGCAGAGACATTACTTTGCCGACTAAGGTCCATCTAGTCAAGGCTCTGGTTTTTCCTGTGGTCATGTATGGATGTGAGAGTTGGACTGTGAAGAAGGCTGAGTGCCAAAGAATTGATGCTTTTGAACTGTGGTGTTGGAGAAGACTCTTGAGAGTCCCTTGGACTGCAAGGAGATCTAACCAGTCCATCCTAAAGGAGATCAGTCCTGGGTGTTTACTGGAAGGACTGATGTTGAAGTTGAAACTCCAATACTTAGGCCACCTGATGCAAAGAGCTGACTCATTTGAAAAGACCCTGATGCTGGGGAAGATTGTTGGCAGGAGGAGAGGGGATGACAGAGGATGGGATGGTTGGATGGCATCACTGACTCAATGGACATGAGTTTAAGTAGACTCCAGGAGTTGTTGATGGACAGGGAGGCCTGGCGTGCTGCAGTTTACAGGGTCGCAAAGAGTCGGACATGACTGAGTGACTGAACTGGACTGAACTGACTGAAAGGCACTGGCTGTCAGATTGAATTTCAAAAAAGCAAGATCCCTGTTATGAGTTGAATTATGTTACCTGCAAAAAAGTTATGTTGAAGTCCTACTCTCCAGGGCTTCAGAATATGATCTCTTTTGAAGAAAGCATGGTTACAGAGGTAATCAAGTTAAAACAAAGTCATTAGGGTGGGCTCTAACCAGATATGATTGGTGTCCTTTAGAAAGGAAATTTGGAAAGAAAGGAAAAGACACACACAGAGAAAAGAAAACTTGAAGATACATGGAGGATTAAAGTGATGTATAATATCTGCAAGCCTAAGAATGTCAGAGGCTACCTGGAACTAGGACAGAGGCATGCAACAGCTGGTTCCTTCTCTAGCACGATAGGAGGGAACAAGGCCTTGTTTACACCTTGACTTAAAACTTCTGGTCTCCAGACCTGAGATACAATAAATTTGTAATTTCAATACTTCCTTCTTCATAATGGATTAAATAAAGCAACTTGACCTAATTGACATGTATAGAATTTATGCTTTTGTTGATTATAGCCAATGAAAGTATAATATGTATTCTTTTAAAGTGTAAATGGAAGATGAAGTCTATTCTGAACCACAAAAATTCTCCTTAATTTAAAATGACTCATATCATAAAAGCATGTTCTCTGACCATGATGAGATTAATCTTTGACATCAATTACAGAAAGATGACATCAATTACAGAAAGATGAAATATGAAAAAATCCCCCAATATTTGTAATCCAAACAACATAATTTTAAATAACTTGTGAGTTACAAAAAGAAATCAAAATACCAAGAATGAGGGAAATGACATCACTAGAAATTCCATGATGTAAAAAGGATAATAAAGAAATATTATGAACAAACTTCTTGTCAAATTTGATTAAGTTAGATAAAGTGGACAGATACCTTGAAAGACATAAGCTGTCAAGGCTCACTCAAAAAGTGATATTTAATATGAATAACAGTATATCTATTAAAAGAACTGAACTTTACCTACTTCTCACATGGAAAACTCTAGGCCCAGATAGTCTGACTCCTGAAATCTATCTGTTATTTAGGAAAAAGTAATTCTGATTCTATATAAAGTGCTCCACTAAAAAAATGATATAAAGGAACTTATTTACAAAGCAGAAACTCAAAGACACAAACAAATTTATGGTTACAAAAGGGGAAAGATAGAGGGAGGAATAAATTAGGAATTAATAAATAAAATATACTATATATAAAACAGATAAACAACAAGGACATAATGTATAGCCAGGGAACTGTATTCAATATTGTATAATAACCTATAATGGAAAAGGATCTGAAAAAAAAATATATATATATATTTAAGTGCATCACTTTGCTGTATACATGAAACACTGTAAATCAACTATAATTCAATTAAAAATTATTTAGAAGAAAACAAGCCACTATCTTCATGTTATTAAAATTTTATCAAATTATACAATAAATGAAAAGGACAACATACCATGACCAAATGGGGTTAATCTTCTAATGTGCCGGGGTCCAGCCCCGGTGGATCCAGGGAACTCGAAGGGTGGACGGCGTTGGCGTGGAAAGACTTGTTTGTTTATTAATGTAAGATTAGATTAGGAAACTATAGTGTAGTAAGAAGGTTAAGTGGAGGAAGAGGGCTGAATAGCTTGGTTTACGCGGAAGGCCAATAAAATTCCAGACAAGGAATTTGCACCATCTACGTTGGGCCACCGGCGCCCGCTTGAATATCTAAGGGTGCCTCGCCTTAAGCTCCCTTTCGTGCGGGTCTTAACAGCCGGGGCAAGTAAGTAGACCTGGCGAGCCTCCGCGCCCCAGATGGAGATTCAGCCTGAAGTTAAAGTAAAGAGCAGAGAGAGGAAAGGGGAGAGAAGAGGAGAGAGAGAGACATGGGGGGAGCCAGAGTCCCAAGAAACCAGGCCAAGAGACTAGTTCGAGAAACTGGTCCGAGAAACTGGCCCCCGGCCCCTGGCCCCCATCCTTTATTGTTCAGAAGGCCTTTTATACTTTTGATAAAACACGGAGATCAATGGGTAATACAAAATTATGTAGCATTCGCAACCCAGATTCTTTCCGTATATCATTTTGTATACAAAAGGTCTCAGGTGATTTACATTATCTTCTGGCCAAGAGGCTTGTTAACACTTTTTGGCTCTCTTCCTTAATGAATGTTAATTTTGTTTCTCCTGAAGTGTTTTTCTTTAATCTGCATCTCCTTAAAGCATTTAAAGTTACAACTCTATAGAACAAAGGTGCAGTGGGATATAACAAAGAAGGTACTTAACTCAAAGATCTAATGTTGCTAATACCAGGTCTACTACTTGTTTTTCTATATACCAACTATATCTAAAAATAAAGGATATGAAAATTTGGCAGCAAGCATTGACCCAAAAAATGAAACCATTAATCAGTCCTATTCTAAAGATTTTGACTCCTCGGAAGCTCCTACATTCCTAGGATGTTTTAAGCTTCCTGTGCCTCCTGCGGTCAGGAGGCCTCAAACAATCACACTTGCAGAGTCCTGCAGGCAGGCTAGAAAGCCATCGGAGGGGTTTTTGGATTGAAACACTCTTTCAAATGCAGAAGACTGAAGCCCTGACTTGACTTTTTCCAGAAAATGTCAGAAGAGTGGAAAAGCAGAGCACAAAAGCCGGCAGATTTTTGTTGGGGTACATGCTTAGGAATTTCCAGAGGGGTCCCTGAAGTCTGAGCACGCCTTGCGTATGTCAGCTTCCTTCCTCATGACCTTGTCACGGGCGGGATTCCTCACACTGGCTTCCGGCATCTCACCCTTTTTAATTTTAAATAATTAATTATTTGTTTAAAATCAGGTGCAGTTCGGTCTCGAGATTCTGAATGCTCTGCCGAAGAATCTAGACAATACAGTGAAGTATGATTATGAGGAGCAAGATTATAAACAGTAGACAGAATAGTCTTTCCAGAAATGAAGTTAGAGAAAGTGTGGAAAAAGTCATTGGCTTATCCTGCGGTGGTAAAATCTAATTGGGAGTGTTCCAAGGTCTGAATCTGGTTATGCAGTTTCCCTAAGTCTAAACTAATACCTAAGCTGTTCCAAAACACCTAAAACTTGATTTTTTAACATATTGGGCATTTACACTTGTTGAGTCAATGATTGCTGCCATACAGTTGTTGTAACACAGCAAGAACATAATTATCATATCAATAAGTTGTTACAGTTACAGGATATCTTTAAAACCACAAAAGAGCAGACATTACTTTGAGGAGTTAAACAAGATGAAAACATCCATGGTTCACAAGTCGCTACATTAGGTACGTTAAGTTTTCTGGAATCATTGGTGAAAAGAAGAGCATAAGGAGAGGATAGACAAGCCAAAATAGAGTAAATAGAGTCATTTTCTGGTTGGAGTTTGCGCTGCAGCAGCTGTTAGTCCCGCCGGGATCTTGATGTTTCTTTTGCCTCTTCTGCCGGTGGGAGCAGCGGCCTTTACCCCGCCCTCTGACACTGGCGCTGTTACGGGGCTGCGAGTGCGGTGCACTGGGTTCCGTCAGTCAGGCTGGCCCCGCCCACAGCTTTTGGTGTGCTGCTGTTTCCCACGGCGGTGGCGGCAGAGAAGTTCCCTTTTTCTTTTGTGGCGAATCAGTCTGTCCGGGATCTAAATTGACGAATCTGCACCCTGTGGAAAAAATATAAACACTTCCTCGACCCGCAGTAAATTTTGGGTCGGGATCTTTTTGTTATCTGGAGGAGATCTTTTTGCTTTACTAATGGCTTTTTATTTTACTGTTTCAAACGAATCAGCATTCAACTTATTACAAAGAGAACATGTTGTAAAATCTGATGGGGGAAAACTATACTTAATTTCTCCTTTTTTAATTTTTGAATTAACAAAGCATGTGAGGGTAAATGATGCAAGATCTGATCACAAGAATTTTGTATAGCAATCTGCCAATCATCAAACATTTGAAAAGCATCAAGTTGTTCTCTGTTATATGGAATTACAATTTTTGATGGCTCTTTATTAAATAATTTAATAAATCAGTATACTTGAATTAATCTTTTTAATTAATATGTCAGTAATTTTTCCTTAGGCAGAGGCCATTGTTCCACCAAGTTGGGATAAGATAAAACTATTTTTTGGGGGGTCATTAGATGGAACCAATGGGCCTTCTTGTCACAAGCATCCTGTAGGTATACATTTTGTGGCAAGAATAATTTAATCTCCTTTTTTGGCAATATTAATCTTAATTAACTGATCATTTAAAGCCTCATTTACTTTAACAAAAGCCAACTCTGTCTCACTAGTCAACCTTTTTTTTAGAACTGGGATTAGGATTGTTTTTTTTCAGCAATCAAACAAAAGGCTTTAAATCTACAGAAGTCAGTTTTAAATGTGGGCATATCCAATTAATATCACCTAATAATTTTTGGAAATCATTTAAAGTTAGTAAACAATCTCTCAGCAGCCTTAAAGGGACATTATCAGTTTTAAAACTTTTGGCAGACCTAAATATAAGAAGCAAGAAAAGAGGTGTTACACAATATCTTTATAAGCTTTTGTAATGATCTTTTTATAACCCAAATCTGGTCTATATAGCCTTTTAGATGACAAGTAACCATTTAATCTTAGCTTGAATAGTTCCAGCAACGGGGAGCTCACTATTCACCAAGGTTTTAAACTCTCTCTCACCTCTTATTTTATAGCATTTTTATCTTGTATACCACCTTTTGTAATCCCACCAACTCCTTTTCAGTAGTATATGTTGGCCAGGAGCTGCACTAGTCTCTCAGCAATGTAAGAAACGTCTTGTCTATTGTCTAACAGCCATGACATTTTATATCTTTAAAAAATATTTTAAAGGCCTAGAAGCTGCAATTTTTTGCACCCAAAAAGCTAGATCTAGATCCTCTGGGGCTTTTTTTGTCTGGTTTTTCTGTTTGGTAATAAGGTAAAAGCAAAAGCTGTGCTATTTTTTTTTTTTTTTTTTTTTTTTATTAATTGCACAGTTTTAGCAGGTGGCGAGATCAAAACTTCAGTTTTTTCAGTATAATCAGAATTTACTACACAAGACACTACCGAAATTTCTTGAAAAGAAAGCAAGCTATTCCCCAGTACAAGTCTTACAATGTCCTCAGGCAGGGGACTAGCCACTCTCATTGGAATCTGAGTCACTGGCACATCAGGGGTTAATATTATTGAGGTGGTGGAACTGAGGTCTAGGCCTGAGCTACCTGGGGTTGTTTGGTACGGTTGTTGTCTCTGTTTAGCAGGACATTTTGGCAAAAAATGTTCTATTTGGCCTCAAGAGAAACATTTTGCATTTGTAAAATCCTTTTTATTATGAATATTTTTTTGTTGTTGTTGTTGTTTTCTTCCTTTTTCTTTTTTTTTTTTTTTTTTGGGTGAGGCCCCTCCTGAGGGGATTTTATGGAAGGAGCAAGCTCTGTTTTAAAAGCTCTTTTGCTCAAAAATATTGTCACTATCGTTTTGAAACTTAAGCAATGTTCTGGGAGGCTTTGGATATAAAGTGGGGAGTTCTTAAGCCCTGGGGAGGCGCAAGCAGAGGTTGCAGTGGTCGCCTTAAATAAGATAACTTTTTTAAAGGTTTGGTTTGTGTAGAGGGGGAGGGGGCTCTCCAGGGCGCTCGGCCGCTGCGTCCTGTAAGCACCCTCCTTCCTCGGGAGGAAGAGTAGTCTCTCTCCTTTTGTTTGCCAATGGCAGAAAATACGATCTGCATAGAAGGTGGAGACCCATTACCATTTACCGCTATAGCCTCTCCCATAGGCTATCAGCCTCATGACAGGGGTCCAGAACATTTGTAATCATATTTTACAGAGCAAAAGCATTTACAGGCCCATGCAAAGTATAGTAAGTTTTTAGCTGTTTTGTTAGCTTTATCCAAGTATCTAAATCCCTTTTTTGGAAACCAAGGACATTGCTCTCATAACAGTAGCCTTTTAATCTTTAATTTGTCTTTTTTGTTTAACAGTTACAAAATTACTTGTATAAAGAGGTGTCATTGTTTTGAGTCATTGTTACCCATGTCAGAAAATTAAGAGTTATAGAAAAGTCTGCCTTGACAAAAAGGTTTTACCTTAGCCAAGGGGGGTTTTGTTTTAAACCCTAAGATAGCAGGTTTGTTTTCAACCTCTAGAGCACCAGGTTTCTCTTAAACCCTTGAACACTTCCCACTCCTCCTCACCCTGTCTATCCTACAGGGGGGTCCGCGGCACCCTGAGTGGGGTCCTAGCCGTCCCGAACACTCAACACTGGGGGAGTACCCGAAAGTACTCCGGGGGGAGTGATTAAGTCACTCCGGGGGGAGCAACAGAGAGTGCTCCGGGGGGAGCAACAGAGAGTGCTCCGGGGGGAGCAGCAGAGAGTGCTCCGGGGGGAGCTTTTGCTCCGAGGAACCTACCTTCGAATAGCGTGTTCCGGGCGCCACTTGCCGGGGTCCAGCCCCGGTGGATCCAGGGAACTCGAAGGGTGGACGGCGTTGGCGTGGAAAGACTTGTTTGTTTATTAATGTAAGATTAGATTAGGAAACTATAGTGTAGTAAGAAGGTTAAGTGGAGGAAGAGGGCTGAATAGCTTGGTTTACGCGGAAGGCCAATAAAATTCCAGACAAGGAATTTGCACCATCTACGTTGGGCCACCGGCGCCCGCTTGAATATCTAAGGGTGCCTCGCCTTAAGCTCCCTTTCGTGCGGGTCTTAACAGCCGGGGCAAGTAAGTAGACCTGGCGAGCCTCCGCGCCCCAGATGGAGATTCAGCCTGAAGTTAAAGTAAAGAGCAGAGAGAGGAAAGGGGAGAGAAGAGGAGAGAGAGAGACATGGGGGGAGCCAGAGTCCCAAGAAACCAGGCCAAGAGACTAGTTCGAGAAACTGGTCCGAGAAACTGGCCCCCGGCCCCTGGCCCCCGTCCTTTATTGTTCAGAAGGCCTTTTATACTTTTGATAAAACACGGAGATCAATGGGTAATACAAAATTATGTAGCATTCGCAACCCAGATTCTTTCCGTATATCATTTTGTATACAAAAGGTCTCAGGTGATTTACATTATCTTCTGGCCAAGAGGCTTGTTAACACTTTTTGGCTCTCTTCCTTAATGAATGTTAATTTTGTTTCTCCTGAAGTGTTTTTCTTTAATCTGCATCTCCTTAAAGCATTTAAAGTTACAACTCTATAGAACAAAGGTGCAGTGGGATATAACAAAGAAGGTACTTAACTCAAAGATCTAATGTTGCTAATACCAGGTCTACTACTTGTTTTTCTATATACCAACTATATCTAAAAATAAAGGATATGAAAATTTGGCAGCAAGCATTGACCCAAAAAATGAAACCATTAATCAGTCCTATTCTAAAGATTTTGACTCCTCGGAAGCTCCTACATTCCTAGGATGTTTTAAGCTTCCTGTGCCTCCTGCGGTCAGGAGGCCTCAAACAATCACACTTGCAGAGTCCTGCAGGCAGGCTAGAAAGCCATCGGAGGGGTTTTTGGATTGAAACACTCTTTCAAATGCAGAAGACTGAAGCCCTGACTTGACTTTTTCCAGAAAATGTCAGAAGAGTGGAAAAGCAGAGCACAAAAGCCGGCAGATTTTTGTTGGGGTACATGCTTAGGAATTTCCAGAGGGGTCCCTGAAGTCTGAGCACGCCTTGCGTATGTCAGCTTCCTTCCTCATGACCTTGTCACGGGCGGGATTCCTCACACTGGCTTCCGGCACTAATGCATTTAGATTAACATTAGAAATTAACCAGCACATTTCACAGTATCAACAGAAAATAAAAAATGAAAACCATATCATCATCTCAGTAGATTCAGACAAATCATTTGACAGTATCTGTCCAATTTTTATAAAAGCTGTCAGCAAACTAGAAACATAAAGGAACATTTTCAACCTGATAAAAGACATTGTATTAATTTTTTGTTGCTACAATAGCAAATGCCACAAACTTAGTGGTTAAAATAACACAATATATTCTGCTTATTTTCTGGAGGTCAGAAGATTAAAATAGTTGGAGGGCTGTTTCTTCTGGAGGCTCCAGGGAAGAATCCATTGTCCCTTCCTTTTCATATTCTAGAGGCACCTTACATTCTTTGACTTGTGGTGAATAGATAAATTCATTGTGGTATATCCATGCAATATAATACTAATAATACAACAGTAAAAAAAGAAATAGACTACTGATACACATAAAAACATGAACGAATCCTAAAATAATCATGCTGACTGACAAAAGCCAAACCAAAAAAGACTACATGCACTATGATTTCATTTGCTAAAAATTCTAGAAATTACCATTTTGTTATGATAGAAACCAAATTAGTGATTGCCTAAAAATGGTGGGGAGCAAGAGGAGTGGAAAGTGTCTAGAGAGAGATATTACAAAGGGGCATGAGAACACTTAGCTCCGTTGCTCCATGTGTGTGCTCAGTCGTGTCCAGCGTTTTGTGACCCCATGGACTGCAGCCCACCAGGATTTTCCAGGCAAAAATACTGGGAATGGGTTGCCATTTCCCTCTCCAGGGGATCTTTCCAACCCAGGTAGTGAACCCGTGTTGCCTGGGTCTCCTGCGCTGTAGGGGGATTCTTTGTTTATTTTCTTGATCTCAGTTGTGGTTTAATGGGTGTATATGCATGAGAAAAACCTCAAATTGTACACTTAAATATGAGCAGTTATTTCATCTCAATAAAAGTTTTAAAATAGATTAACTAAATCTTTTAACGGTTCTTGGCCTTTCATGTTCCAAAATATAAAATACATATTACAATAAACAGTAAGCGTGCTAGCTTATTTTGCATCTGAGAGTTTGGATACATATTCAAGATGTTTGACATCAAGGGTCATAATACCAGATGTTAATCATGGATTAGACTCCACAGAATTTATACACGTGTAGGACTTCTGAAGAATGAATCTGAAATGAATCAGAAACAAATTAAATTTAATGATATTTAAGGAAGAGCTCAGATCTATGTCATTATTTGAGTATTCTTAGACATTAAGATCTTTTAGATGTCTGAACACATTTATTTACTGCTCTAGAATTTTATTTAAAAAGTAATGTCTGTTGTTGGGAAGAGGAGGGAAGAGGAGTAAGACTAGGAAGAGAGAATTAATGGCGAAATTAGGTTTTTTTTTTTTAAATGAGCACAAAAAGGTAATATCCAAGAATCCCTGAGGTCCAGGAATAGTCTCAAAAACATGTGTGAATGTTTCATAGACACGTGTATTTTTCCTGAGGAGAGAGCCCATAGCTATGATTAAAGTATTGGGAGGCTTCATAATCTAAAATATTAATGACTACTCAGTGACTTGTATCAAGAAAATATTTATGGCAAAATCTAATGGAAGCAGTCTAACCTGATTATCAGTTCTTTATTAAGATGGTTTTATGATCAACTGGCTGATTTTTATGTGCTTTGTAATATATTGTAACCACATATTGTGTCTGTTAGGTTCTTTTGGTATGGAAAATAGGCCCTCACCACATGTGTTATTCAAGCTTTTTTCCCCATTAAATTCTAGTCTTGCTGAGCAAAAGAAAACTGAACCAATCAGATATTTCCAACCAGTTCTCTCATCATATATATAGAGTTATAAAATTTAGTAGATACAATCGACAGTTTAAATTATTATGTCAATATTTTTATTGCAAATATCCTGTTAGGATGACATTCAGTAAATTAGTGGGAAGTCACCCAATTTTATTAAAGGTAATCAAACAATATACCCAACTGAACCACCTGCATATGCTTTCTTAAGTCCTTACAACTTTTCAACATCAACTTTACCAAACATTTTAAAATGATGATTGTAATAGGCAAATGGTATATGCATATACCTTAACAATGAATCCTTAACAATCTTTACCTCTGTTTCAATTGTCCTCTTTTATTTTTTTCTCTCTCAAGTCTTATAGTAATTTATAGCTATTATGATCTTATTTATTTCTGACAAAACCTTATTAAGACGTTGGTCAAATTGGTTAAATAATTTTTCAGTGAAACAAAATATGTAAAATTAGAACTATTCTGGAAACTCCACTACCTCTCAAATCACTCCCCTCCAATCAATCAATTATAAATGTCCAGATGCTGAGAACTCATTCCTCTGTGCAGTGTTAGTATCTGTATGTATATTTTCATCAACCTCTTCTATCCCAAGTTGTTCAAAGCAACATCTTAGAAGTGAGCTGGAAAACAGATCTGAACTCAGTTGAAGTGATTATGTTTTCAAATATTTATATTCAGTATGCCGCTGCTAAGTTGCTTCAGTCGTGTTCGACTCTGTGCAACCCCATAGACGGCAGCCCACCAGGCTCCTCTGTCCCTGGGATTCTCCAGGCAAGAATACTGGAGTGGGTTGCCATTTCCTTCTCCAATGCATGAAAGGAAAAGTGAAAGTGAAGTCGCTCAGTCGTGTCCGACTCTTCGTGACCCCATGGACTTCAGCCTACCAGGCTCCTCCGTCCATGGGATTTTCCAGGCAAGAGTACTGGAGTGGGGTGCCATTGCCTTCGGGGGACCCCTTCCAGGGCCCAAAACTAGGCTCTTGTCTAACACTTGGAAATGAATTGTCCGAGGAGACACATGTGCTGACAAAACAAGAGATTTTATTGGGAAGAGGCACCCGGGTGGAGAGTAGTATGGTAAGAGAACCCAGGAGAACAGCTCTGCTGCGTGGCTCCCAGTCTCTGGTTTTACGGTGATGGGATTAGTTTCCGGGTTGTCTTTGGCCAATCATTCTAATTCAGAGTCTTTCCTGGTGGTGCACACATCTCTCAGCCAAGATGGATGCTAGCGAGAGGGATTCTGGGAAGTGGACAGACATGCAGTATCTCTTTTCGACCTTTCCCGAACTCTTCCGGTTGGTGGTGGCTTATTAGTTCCATATTCCTTATCAGGATCTCCTGTCATAAAACAACTCATGCAAATGGTTACTATGGTGCCTGGCCAGGGTGGGCGGTTTCAATCTGTGTGCTTCCCCTAACAACTCCCCTCTGAGAGACTTCATACTCAAGATACTTTTTGGGAATTGGGGCGGAGGTCTCTTTCTTCTGTAACTTCTTCCTGCTGTGCATGGGCGTAGGCCTGCCTAGCAGAGGAGAAGTCTCTCTCTACCAGATCTAAGTCAAGGTATTTTTTTGCCTGAAACCAGCATTCACCCTTGTAATAATAGCAATTTAGTTTGAAACTGTTGGCCCTTCTCAAAGATGAAATAGACAGGGGCCAAACAAGAGACCTAACAGGATGGTCATCTCTGGATATTCAGTATAGTCTTCTCAATATTCTTTGAATTATCCTCACTTTTAAACATCATCTTTCTGCAATTCTTGTCTTTATCCAATTTTAACACAGTTTTCTTTAAAAAAAAAAAAACAACCAAAGCCCTCTTCCACTCTCTCACTGTAGCTCTTTCTCAGCATGCTTTTATTTATCTTTCTAAAAAAAAAAAAAAATCAAGCAGCAAGTTCATCTCCTCTGTTGTGTTCATCTGCCACCACCTACCCTACCTCTTCTACCCTGACAGCCAAGAAATGAAGTTCTGCTTAACTGTAGTCTCATTGGTATGACATGAACATGTGCTTCTTTTCTTTTTCATGTCTAGTTAAAAGACATATTAACAATAAAGAAATAATTTACCAATTAAATTATCTCAGAGGAGGAAATGTGTGGACTGCAGCAACTGACTTTATTAAAGTAACTCTTCGAAAATATTAGGGCTTCCCAGGTGGTTCAGTGGTAAAGGATCTGCCTGCCAATACAAGAGACGCGGGTTTGATCCCTGGGTTGGGTAGATCCCCTGGAGGAGGAAATGGTAACCCACTCCAGAATTCTTGCCAGGAAAATCCCACGGACAGAGGAGCCTGGTGGGCTACAGTCCATGGGGTTGCAAAGTGTCAGACATGACTGATCACGAACACATGTGAAAATGTTGCTTACTAAAAATCTGTATAAAGAAAACTCTAAACCCAAACATCTCTTCAAAGATAATCTTTAAAAATTATTTTTGTTTCATTATTTTTTAACATCAGACTATTATGAATCTTTTGCTCAATGTTACATAATACTCACTTTGTAGCATCTTATTCAATCATAGCGAAGAAGGCAATGGCAACCCACTTTTGCCTGGAAAACCTCATGACGGAGGAGCATGGTAGGCTGCAGTCTATGGGGTCACTAAGAGTCAGACACACTGAGTGACTTCACTTTCACTTTTCACTTTCATGCATTGGAGAAGGAAATGGAAACGCACTCCAGTGCTCTTGCCTGCAGAATCCCAGGGATAGGAGAGCCTGGTGGGCTGCTGTCTATGGGGTCGCACAGAGTTGGCCACGACTGACCCAACTTCGCAGCAGCAGCAGCTCTTGCTTACATGGTCTCTGAGAAGTTAGATATAATTCTTATTTTTGTTGCTCTTTAGTAAAATTATTTTCCTCTGGATTTTTTCAGGATTTTCCTTTATGTTTGGTTTTCCATAGTTGGAAAACGATATGCCTGCATTAGGTTTTCTGTTTGTCTATTGTTTTGTTTTGTGGAAATTTGGGGGGAATGTTGGCAGTTGGTCATTTATACAGTTTTGTGTTTTCTGAGTTGGTCATTTATTCAGTTTAGTGGACCTGACAATTTGGTATCTGACAATTTAGGGACATTCTCAGGGGGAAGAAAAATGTAGACTAGTATATCATTTTTGCAAATACTTCTTCTGCTCATTTCTCTCGTTGTTTTCCTTTTGCAGTTCCTATTACATGCATGTTACACCCTTTGTAGTTGTCGTGTTGTTGTTTAGTTTCTAAGCCGTGTCTGACTCCTTTTTCTTTTAATTAATTTATTTTTTAATTGAAGGATAATTGCTTTACAGAATTTTGCTGTTTTCTGTCAAACCTCAGCATGAATCAGCCATAGGTATATATAAATCCTCTCCCTTTTGAACTTCCCTCCCATTTCCCTCCCCATCTCACTCCTCTTGGTTGATACAGAGCCCCTGTTTGAGTTTCCTGAGCCATACAGCAAATTCCCATTGGCATTCTATTTTCCACATGGTAATGTATGTTTCCATGTTACTCTCTCCATACATCTCACCCTCTCCTCCCCTCTCTCCATGTCCATAAGCCTGTTCCCTATGTCTGTTTCTAGATTGCTGCCCTGAAAATAAATTCTTTAGTACCATTTCTCTACATTCCGTATATATGCATTAGAATATGATATTTATCTTTCTCTTTCTGACTTGCTTCACTCTGTATAATAGGTTCTAGGTTCATGTGTCTGACTCTTTTGTGACCTCATGGACTGTTGCCCACCAGGCTCCTCTGTCTACAGGACTTCCCAGGCAAGAATACTGGAGTGGGTTACCATTGCCTTCGCTAGGGGATCTTTCAGGCTCAGGGATTGAAACCGTGTTTCCTGCTTGGCAGGCAGACAGACTCTTTTTTTAGAAATCCTGTTCTGTTTTTTAATCTTTTATCTCTTTGTTTCAGTTTTGCAGATTTTTATTAAGATATCCTCAAGCACAGAGATTCTTTTCTCAGCTGTGTCCAATCTACTAACAAGCCCATCAAAGGCATTTTTTATTTCTGTTAGTGTATTTTATCTTTAGCATTTCTTTTCAGTTCTTTCCCAGAATTTCCATCTCTCTGCTTATATATTCTATCTGTTATTGCTGTCTACATTATCCTTAGAGCCTTAGCAGATTTATTGAGATATAGTTAACATATAACACTGCGTAAGTTTAATGTGTATAATGTGATGATTTGATACATACACATATTGTGAAGTGATTACCATAAGTTAACATGTCCATTATCTCAAATAACTACCATTTTTTGGTAGTGGTGGTGAAAACATTTAAGATGTACTCTTTAGCATCTTTCAAAAATACAATACAGTATTGTTAATTATAATCATCAATGCTCAACATTAGATCCTTAGAGGCTATTCATCTTACTAGAAGTTTGTTCTCTTGCTCAGCATATTCTCTTTTCTCCCACCCACCCAGCCTCTGGCACCTCCAATCTACTGTTTCTGTGAGACTGAGCCCTTAACACTTAAGCATAGTTGTTTTAAATTCCAAGTCTATTCATTCCAACATGTCTGTCATGTCTGAATCTGGTTTTGATGCTTGCTTTGTTTCTTCAAAATGTTTTTTTTTTTTCCTTTCTGTTTAGTATGTTTTGTAACATTTTTGATGGAAATCATCTACTGGGTAAATACTGTGAGTAGGCCTTCCCAGGGTAATGTGGCGATGAGATGTGGGGGCAGGGGGAGCATTTTATAGCACTTGGAGGTCTCAGTATTTAAGTGAGGCTTCTCATTTTCCAACTCTTTCCCCTTCAATGAGATAGGATGCCTGGAGGCAGCTGGGGTGGCAAATTTCCTCCACCACTCCTCAGGTCAATTAAGCTAAAACCCAGCTATTTAGCTTTCAGTTAAGTGGTTTCTCCTGTGAACAGACCTTGTTAAGGACTGAATGCTGTTGCAGGCATTTTTCAAAATGGCGTCTTTTCCCTTTCTTCTGCCAGAAGCACAAGGTGATTTTTCTCCTATATTCACTGTGAGAACCTGGTGGAACTCTTGGAGGTAAAATTCATGAAAGTACAGTGTCCCTCTAGTGAATGGGTCCCTGTCTGATTTTTATCTCTCAGAGGGGCCCATGCTAAGCCTCCAGCAGTTCATCAGTTCTGATTTTCCTGATTCCTGCAGAGGCTTCTGCTCCTGGTAAGTTGTGACTCTTGATATTCCTTTGTTGGCATCTATAATTTTGAGGACAGCAGTTTGCCCTGTGACTGACATTCTATTATGGAGCTAAGAAAAGTTGTTTTTTTCAGTTTATTATGCTTTTTACTTTTGGTTAGGAAGGTATGGTGACTTCTAGCTTCTTACAAGTCAGACTGGAAACCAGACTAGAATTCTCTTTTTTCTTAGGCTTTGGTAGAGAGTCTTTTCATTATCTATCTGAATTTTGTTGTATTTTTCTGTATTTGTTCTTATAATATCATTCAACTTCTTTCTCTCTACTATGTAAATTGTTAATTGGTGGTAGTGGCTTGATCTGATTTCATTGTAAATTTTTGGCAAGATTGCTTAGGGATGGTATCTATACTTAATCAAGGAAGTTTGCATTATCTGCTGCTGCTGCTAAGTCACTTCAGTCGTGTCTGACTCTGTACAACCCCATGGACTGCAACCTACCAGGCTCCTCCATCCATGGGATTTTCCAGGCAAGAGTACTGGAATGGGTTGCCATTGCCTTCTCCGTTCATTATCTGAATAGCTCTCTTTTTGTAATATTGGCAGTTATTGACCTTGCATGGTTTCACTAATACACATGGGAAGATAAAATGATGATATTCTATTGCTTTTTGCATTTGTTATTTGATTAACTTCTCTAAAAAACAACCTACCTTTATCAACTATTTGATTACAACAAGATGCACCTGGTACAGGAAAGGCAAAACAAAAGTCTTGTTTCCCTTTACCAGCTTTCAAGAAGGTAGGCTGGTTCTCAAACATTCTGTACTGAAGCACATTTAAGTTTTCTCATCCTGTAAACTCAAGGACTAAGTGCATCCAGTGTGATTCAGTCTACTTCAGTTATTCTGTGTATGTGTGCTCGGTCACATCTGACCCCTTGTGACTCTCTGGACTGTAGCCAGGCTTCTCTGTCCATGGAATTTTCTAGGCAAGAATACTGTAGTGGGTTGCCATTTCATACTCCAGGAGATCTTCCTGACCCAGGGATCAGACACGTATCTTTCATGTACCACATCAGCAGGTAGATTCTTTACCACTGCCACCTGGGAAGCCCAAACTGCAATTGCAATTATTACTTTCATTGAAGTTTGGTTTTACCCACATTTGGCCAGAGGTCACTTTTTTAAAAATCAAAAACTAGATTTAATAGTCTTTGATATCTTTGCTATCAGGTACATTAAGTTGTTTCATGTTCATCTTATATATTTCCTGATATAAACCTGGATTGGGAGCCACCTATTTAGTTAAACCTTGTTTATTTTCAAAAGATATATATTTTAAGATCTCAGTCAGTATTTTAGGTATATTGATTACAACTAAATAGGTTATTTGGCAATTGTTTCCAGGTCTTTTTAATAGAAAAGCTGAACTATCTGAATATATAGATATTGATAAAGTTACAATTCCCTATATTTTTGGCCCACTCTATTCCCATCACTCTCTACCCTAAGTCAACATCTATCCAGAAGTTTATATGCAGTCCATGTTTTAAATTGGGTTTAAGTCTTAGCTTTGGCACTTGACTATGTGGACTCAGGCAAGTTATGTAACCTCTCTTTGGGTCAGGTTCATCATTGATATTAAAAAAGGATTATTGTGCTAGTATCAGTTCAGTTCAGTCACTCAGTCGTGTTCGATTCTTTGCGACCCCATGAACCACAGCACGCCAGGCCTCCCTGTCCATCACCAACTCCCAGAGTTCACTCAAACTCATGTCCATTGAGTCGGTGATGCCATCCAATGATCTCATCCTCCGTCGTCCCCTTCTCCTCCCGCTTTCAATCTTTCCCAGCATCAGGGCCTTTTCAAATGAGTCAGCTCTTCTCATAAGGTAGGCAAAGTATTGGAGTTTCACCTTCAACACCAGTCCTTCCAAAGAACACCCAGGACTGATCTGCTTTAAGATGGACTGGTTGGATTTCCTTGCAGTCCAAGGGACTCTCAAGAGTCTTCTCTAACACCACACTTCAAAAGCATCAATTCTTTGACACTCAGCCTTCTTTATAATCCAACTCTCACATCCATACATGAGTACTGGAAAAACCATAGCCTTGACTAGATGGACCTTTGTTGGCAAAATAGTGTCTCTGCTTTTTAATATACTGTCTAGGTTGGTCATAATTTATCTTCCAAGGAGTAAGCGTCTTTTAACTTCATGGCTGCAGTCACCATCTCCAGTGATTTTGGAGCCCAAAAAAATAAAGTCTGACACTGTTTCCCCATCTATTTGCCATGAAGTGATGGGACCAGATGCCATGATCTGCGTTTTCTGAATGTTGAGCTTTAAGCCAACTTTTTCACTCTCCTCTTTCAGTTTCATCAAGAGATTCTTTAGTTCCTCTTCACTTTCTGCCATAAGGGTGGTGTCATCTACATATCTGAGGTTATTGATATTTCTCCCGGCAAGTTTGGTTCCACCTTGTGCTTCATCCAGCCCAGCGTTTCTCATGATGTACTCTGCATACAAGTTAAATAAGCAGGGTGACAATATACAGCCTTGACGTACTCCTTTTCCTATTTGGAACCAGTCTGTTGTTTCATGTCCAGTTCTAACTGCTGTTTCCTGACCTACATACAGATTTCTCAAGAGGCAGGTCAGGTGGTCTGGTATTCCCATTTCTTTCAGAATTTTCCACAGTTTATTGTGATCCATACAGTCAAATTCTTTGGCATAGTCTATAAAGTAGAAATGGATGTTTTTCTGGAACTCTCTTGCTTTTTCAATGATCCAACGGATGTTGGCAATTTGATCTCTGGTTCCTCTGCCTTTTCTAAATCCAGCTTGAACATCTGGAAGTTCACGGTTCATGTATTGCTAAAGCCTGGCTTGGAGAGTTTTGAGCATTACTTTGCTAGCATGTGAAATGAGTGCAATTGTGCAGTAGTTTGAGCATTCTTTGGCATTGCCTTTCTTTGAGATTAGAATGAAAACTGACCTTTTCCAGTCCCGTGGCCACTGCTGAGTTTTCCAAATTTGTTGGCATATTGAGTGCAGCACTTTCATAGCATCATGTTTTAGGATTTGAAATATCTCAACTGGAATTCCATCACTTCTACTAACTTTGTTTGTAGTGATGCTTCCTAAAGCCTACTTGACTTCACATTCCAGGATGTCTGGCTCTAGATGAGTGATCACACCACCATGATTATCTGGGTCGTGAAGATCTTTTTTGTACAGTTCTTCTGTGTATTCTTGCCGACTCTTCTTAATATCTTCTGCTTCAGTTAGGTCCTTACCATTTCTGTCCTTTATTGAGCCCATCTTTGCATAAAATGTTCCCTTGGTATCTCTAATTCTCTTGAAGGGATCTCTAGTCTTTCCCATTCTATTATTTTCCTCTATTTCTTTGCACTGATCACTTAAGAAGACTTTTTTGTCTCCCCTGCTATTCTTTGCAACTCTGCATTCAAATGGGTATATCTCTCCTTTTCTCCTTTGCGTTTCACTTCTCTTCTTTTCACAGCTAATTGTAAAGCCTCCTCAGACAGCCATTTTGCTTTTTGAATTTCTTTTTTGGGGGAGTGGTCTTGCTCCCTCTCTCCTGTGCAATGTCGCTAATCTCCATCCCTAGTTCATCAGGCACTCTGTCTATCAGATCAAGTCCCTTAAATCTATTTCCAACTTCCACTGTATAGTCATAAGGGATTTAATTTAGGTCATACCTGAATGGTCTAGTGGTTTTCCATACTTTCTTCATTTAAGTCTGAATTTGGCAATAAGGAGTTCATGATCTGAGCCACAGTCAGCTCCAGGTCTCGTTTTTGCTGACTGTACAGAGTGTCTCCATCTTTGGCTGCAAATAATATAATCAGTCTGATTTTGGTGTTGACCATCTGATGATGTCCATGTGTAGAGTCTTCTCTTGTGTTGTTGGAAGAGGGTGCTTGCTATGACCAGTATGTTCTCTTGGCAAAACTCTCTTAGGCTTTGCCCTGCTTCATTCTGTACTCCAAGGCCAAATGTGCCTGTTACTCCAGGTGTTGAACTTCAAAAGTTCTTTGTATATTTTAGGTAATAGTCCTTTATCAAATGTGTCTTTTGGAAATATTTTCTCCCAGTCTGTGATTATACCTTTTCATGATCTTTCTCAGAGCAGTAGTTTTTAATTTTAAGGAAATCCAGCTTATCACTTATTCCTCGTATGGATTGTGCCTTTGTTGGTTTATCTAAAATGTCATCACATAGTCCTCTGCTACTGTCTGTGAGCTTGACAATTTTGCATTTTACATTTGGTCTATGATGCATTTTGAGTTACTTTTTGTGAACCGTATAGATCTGTGCCTAGATTTAATTATTTTTTGTTTGTGGATGTCCAGTTTTCCCAGCACCATTTCTGAAAGAGACTACTATAATATTGTAATATTATAAATCTATTATATTGCCTTTGCTCCTTTGTCAAAGACCAGTTGACTGTACTTACACGGGTGTGTTTCTGATTTTTCTATTCCCTTGGCCTATTTGTCTATTTTTTGCCAATACCACACTTTTTTATTATTATTATTACTGTAACTTCCTCAAATGCAAGTATAATGGATGCTAGAAATTTGACATCTCTCTGGGACTATGATTTAAGTTTTAAGATGCAAGCCATATTGATAGAGCAAAAAAGATAGAAGATCTTATGAAAGATGCTTAAATACACATTCTCTCAGTACTTCCTAAACTTCATTCATTGCCTACTAGCAAAATTTTTGCACCAGAACTGGCATGGTGTTATTTTTCTTTTTTAAAAAAGCAAATAGAGCAAAACAAATTTCAGCAATGGGTACAGAAATTGAGTATATGAAAATCTTCACTAATGGCACACATGTTTATTCTTCACGTCTGAAGTTATTCTAAATGTTTCATTTTTTAAGGTTTGAATTATTCATAGGCATATCCAAATTCTATGCCTGCAATTTGTGCTATCTAAACTAGATTCCCATAGGTCCACCCACTTTAGCCCAACTACCATAATAATAACTAGCATGTTTTACATGTAAAATGGGCACTATATATGTATATATAATACATAATATATATGTATATAAATACACTATGAATAAAACAGTTGAAAATATTCTCACAAAGTTATCTCAAGTGTACATAAGGTAACTAAAAATTTCAATCTACCTAGATCTGGGGGATTTCTAGGACATAGAACTTTTGATGCTAAAATTGGAACATTCTCAGACAAACCAGGATTGTGGTCACACCACAAGCCTATAATATATTTAGGGAAACATGGCATTATCTCATATAATATTCTTTCAGCTACCCAGTTAGATATAATTATCCCTCTTCTAAAGATGAGAATCCAGGTACAGTATGTATCTGGTAATATGGCCACTATTAAATACTGATACCCAGGTCTGGCTGGCTTTAAAATAGCTGAGAATAAAACAGTCCTCACTTAGCACATTATCTTATAGGAAAAGCAGTTTTGACAAACAATGTGTGTTATTCAAACTCTAGCAAGAAAATGTGGGGCTCCCTAATCCCATCTTAGATTCCTCTTAAATGATTTAGAACACCGCAGGGAGCCTTGCGTGAGTTCAGGGACGTAGTCTGCTGGACCACGATAAGGATGCCACCCTGTCTCCCTCCTCCTCTGTGTTCCACGTCTGTGTTGTCACTGCTGGCCACCTCACTTCGGTTCCCTTCTCCTCTAGCCCTATTCAAGTGGCCCTCTCTCAACTGCTGTGTGTTTTCGTCTTGCAGATATTTTAGTCAGATATGATTTTATTGTAAAAACTTCCCTAGCTGGGTTCTTTGTAGGAAAATTTGGGAAGATCAGGGCTAGATGGTAAAATAAACAGAAATATTCATCTTGCAAAGCAGAGACATTACTTTGCCTACTAAAGTCCGTCTAGTCAAGGCTATGGTTTTTCGTGTGGTCATGTATGGATGTGAGAGTTGGACTGTGAAGAAGGCTGAGCGCCGAAGAATTGACGCGTTTGAACTGTGGTGTTGGAGAAGACTCTTGAGAGTCCCTTGGACTGCAACGAGATCCAACCAGTCCATTCTGAAGGAGATCAGCCCTGGGATTTCTTTGGAAGGAATGATGCTAAAGCTGAAGCTCCAGTACTTTGGCCACCTCATGCGAAGTGTTGACTCATTGGAAAAGACTCTGATTCTGGGAGGGATTGGGGACAGGAGGAGAAGGGGACGACAGAGGATGAGAAGGCTGGATGGCATCACTGACTCTATGGACGTGAGTCTGAGTGAACTCCAGGAGATGGTGATGGACAGGGAGGCCTGGTATGCTGCGATTCATGGGGTCGCAAAGAGTCGGACACGACTGAGCGACTAAACTGAACTGAACTGAACTGATGGACTAAATATTTGTGTTCCCCCAAATTCATGTGCTGAAATATAGAAGCCAAGGTAATGCTTTTAGAAAGGTGAGGCCTTAGGGAGGCACTTTAGGTCATGAGGGTGGAGCCTTCACAAATGAGATTAATGCCTTTTTGAAAGAGAACCCCGGAGAAATTCTTGCCCCTTATGCCATGTGAGGTTATAGTGAGAAGGCACCATCTATAAGCCAGTAAAGTGGGCTCTCACCAGACAATGAATCTGCTTGAGCCTTGTTCTTGAGCTTCCCAGCTTCTAGAACTGGGAGAAATTCCTGTTGTTAATAAGCCACCTAGTCTATGGTATTTGTTACAGCAGCCCAAACAGACCAAGACAACTTAAATATTTTCAGAATATTGCTTCCTCTTCTCATTTATCTTGAACGAGTGTCCTTTTAACTTTCTTGCCTAAAATGAAGTCTGTCTTTCCTTCCAAGATCTTTTCTCATATGCACAGGCATATGGCAGATCTGTTTCTCTGGCTTTCCAGATTTTGCAAGATCATGTGCTTTAGAGAACTTGAAATGCTGCTGGTCCAAATTGAGATGTACTGGAAATGTAAAATACACATAGGATTTTTAAGATTTAGTGTGAAAAAAAGTAAGCTAAAATATTTCATGTTGATTATGTGATGACATTATAATCTTTTGTATACTTTAGATTAAATTAAAATATATTAAGTTTTCACTTGTTTTTATTTTTTTTTAAATGTGGCTACAAGAAAGTGTAAAATAAATGCTCACATTTCTGTTGGATAATTAGCTCTACAGTATCATGGCCTCACATAGCTGGGACTAAAGAATATGTTTATCAGGAGAAGGTGCATTCATTCCTGTTTTATTTGTCCATTCACTCCTCTATCCTCTCAACCATCCATATATTCATTCATTTAACAGCTAGGTTTTGTAGATGTAATCATGGGGAAATAGACTTGGTCATTCTCTTCATGAATCATATGGCTTAGTGAAGGAAAAATTCATTAGTTAACTATTCCACCAGTAAAAGCATAATTAGAACCTGTGTTAGGTTGGAAAGTTGTGTGGGCCATGAAAGCCATACAGAAAAGAACTAGACTTAGAAGGGGAGTAGGGCATCTAAAAAGCCCTGTGCTTTCAAGAGATTGAGCATTTGGACTCATAGCTAAAGGATGAGTTGGAGTGCATTAGGCCAGAGTGTGGTAGGAAGAGAGAGAAGACCATTCCAAATGATTCTTCCAAATCTTGGAGCAAGATGACCCATGCACCAAAAGAGAACAAGAAGCATTCCTTAGGATGATTTTGGAGAGAGAAGTATAGGCCAAATCAACAAATCTTGATGGGCAAGTGGCCAAGAAGCAGAGAACATCAGCAGTGGCTATTACAAACTTGTACTGGCACAGGATAAGCTAGTGGGCAATTTTTGTTAGGGTCAAAAGCTCAACCTAGATGTCCATCAGCAGATGAATGGATAAGAAAGCTGTGGTACATATACACAATGAAGTATTACACAGCCATTAAAAAGAATACATTTGAATCAGTTCTAATGAGATGGATGAAACTGGAGCCGATTATACAGAGTGAAGTAAGCCAGAAAGAAAAACACCAATACAGTATACTAATGCATATATATGGAATTTAGAAAGATGGTAATGATAACCCTGTATGTGAGACAGGAAAAGAGACACAGATGTATAGAACAGTCTTTTGGACTCTGTGGGAGAAGGCGAGGGTGGGATGATTTGAGAGAATATTTATATTACCATATGTGAAACAGATCGCCAGTCCAGGTTCGATGCATGAGACAAGGTGCTCGGGGCTGGTGCACTGGGATGACCCAGAGGGATGAGATGGGGAGGGAAGTGGGTGGGGGTTCAGGATGGGAAACACGTGTAAACCAATAGCCGATTCATATCAATGTATGGCAAAAACCACTACAATATTGTAAAGTAATTAGCCTCCAATTAAATAAATTAAAAAAAGAAGAGCTCTGTAAAGGTCATTTTGGGTTGTTATATTGTTTGCTTTAGTACTTTTAGCACCAGATATAGATTTGAAAATGAGCTGTGGACTGTGGTGGCTTTCATGCCAGATCTGTTTTTTTTCCTTTAAAATTTAATTGCAGAGCTCATTTAGACAGGATTATTCCAGTTTAGCCATGCCAAAATGAGCAAGGCTGTAAGGATGCAGAGGGAAGATGTTCTCAGGAATTTATGTAATCCCTCCACCTTCTTCCCTAGGAGCCAAATAGGAAATCCAACTGAAAAAAAAAAAAAAAAAAAGTTCTTCAGGGGAAAGAAGGGACTATTTTTTGGTTATTTCTTCCAATCACAAGATTTCTCTGAATTCTTCTCTGCTGAACTCTTGGTGGATTGGAGTTTGTTTTAATAAGACAGATTCTCTTCTTGATCATCACTAAATACTGGCATTGATTCTGAGCATGATTGTGGTAATATATGCAAAAGCATAATTTAGGTTGTAAAGTGCTATATAAAATTTATTTCTATAGTCTTTAATCAGTGAGGATCACAGCCTCCTGCTCAAAGGTTATCTGCATTATTTTTTTCATAACCCCTTTTTAATCAAATGAATAAGAAAAGGAATTCATGGTGAAGCCATATCCTGTAGTTTTAAAGTTTATCCACTTAAACTACACATTTTTCTGGGAAAAGATCTATAAATAACTGAAGCTGAGGAATGCATGGGAAATTGAAGTTAATACAGAATGCATTGGGTTTTCTTGGGGTTTTTAAGTAAACTGCTTTCTGTTTTGTTTGTTGGATAACACATGGTTAACTGGCTTGGGACATTATATAATGTGGGGAGACTGACCCATTTTTTTGACACACAACTCAAATCATGTTTAAAATATGCTTTATCATATGTAATCTTGTGAATTTATAATAAGCAATGCGTATTTTGTCTTCCTCGCATTGGCACAGAGCTCCTAAAACCCTTGGAATTTCTAAAGTGATAAGAGATAAAGGTGTTCTAGGTAAATGATTGACTTTGGGACTGCACCTAAAGATGAGGGCTGGTTGCCAGGAAAACTAACCCTGTAATTAGAGGGTTGAAACTTTTAGACCCACTCCCAGATCCTGAGGAGAGTGGAAGGGCTGGAGGTTGAATCAGTTGCCAAGAGAAAATGATGTAATCAATTGTGAATTATAATCTACTAAGTAAAATGTTTCCCTGAGTTCTGTAAGCCATTGTAGCAAATTAATTGAATGCAAGAAGGAGATCATGGCAACCCCTTATTTGTAGCAGTTGGTCACAACCTGGACTTAAAACACAAACACCTCAGGTCCAAGGAAAGCATCATAAAAACCTCTAACTTGGCGAGATAGGACTGTAGTACCATTTTCAGAAGTGGAGCAGGTTAGGGAGGAGTGGGTTGGGAGGTAAGAAGAGTCAGGAGCTTAGATTTAGAAAGATTGTTTGAGTTGCCTATCCCAGTGGTGGTATCAAGCAGACAGCCGTCTACATGAGGGCAGAGCTAAACATCTGGAAGATACTTTTACCTTTGTTGCTGTTCAGTTGCCCAGTCATGTCTGACTCTTCATGACCCCATGGACTGCAACACACCAGGCCAGACCTTGCAACCAACCAACTCTATTAAATTTTAATTTACTTTCCACCAACCCGCTCTGAGCAGCTAGGGAAAAGATTTCAGTTAGAAAAGAAAAGAAATTATAGAAGCATTCTTAAAATTTCAGTTACTTATGACTCATAACAAAATTTTATGTAGCAAATTGTACAAGGATTATGTTATTACTATAAAATTTATCGATAGGACTTATTTGCTTACATTCTTTTAAGAAAATTTATTGGAGTATAGTTGAGTGAGCATTGTGTTAGTTTCAAGTGCACAGCCAAGTGAATCAGTTATATATATATATATCCAGTCTTTTTTAGGTTCTTTTCTATACAGACTATTACAAAGTATTGGATAGAGTTCCCTGTGATATACAGTAGGTTTTTATTATCTATGATATATATATATATATATATATATATATATATATATATATATATATATATATGTATTAGTGTGTGTATATAACCAGTTGGTCAGAGTGGCTGAAGACACAGTTGATGTCGTGTGTGTGTGTGTGTGTGTGTGTGTGTGTGTGTGTTGGGAGTGGGGATGTGGGCACAGTATTGTGGGATTGAGCCCTCAATCTGTGGAATCTGATACTGTCTCTGGGTAGATAGTGTCAGACTGCGCACTGTGTTAGTCACTCAGTCATGTGCGACTCTTTGCAACCTCATGGACTGTAGCCCGCCAGGCTTCTCTGTTCATGGAATTCTCCAGGCAAGAATACTGCAGTGGATTGCCATTCCCTTCTCCAGAGGAACTTCCCAACCCAAGGATTGAACCCTGGTCTCCTGCCTCTCAGGTGGATTCTTTACCGTTTGAGCTACAGGGAAGTCTAGACAGTGTCAGAACTGAGTTGAATTCTCAGGCACATTGTTGGTGTAGGAACCCCCACCTGGCACTGCTCCCGCACACATTGGAATTGGGTCTGGGAACCCACAGGAAGATACCTGCAGCAGAAATAAATACGCACAGGAAAGATGCCACTGTGTCTGTTCCATGTTTGGGAAATATGTTTTCCCAAACATATATCTACTTATTTATAAGACCTTTTAGAAAAACCTTTCAAAGTAACATTAAAAGGAAACTTGGAGACAAATTAAGATTTTGCAAGGATAACAGAATAAAACTTTTTAAAGGCTAGAGTAGAAATAAAACTATATAACCAATAAACTGCTTATTCGAAAAAATGATGTTGACTTTAGATTTAGAATGAATTATTCAGTTTGCAGATTCACAAATTTTCATTTCACTTCACCTTTCATCTCTTATTCTCCAATGCTATCAGTGTTGTTATTTGTTGATAGCTTAGTAAATTTTTGCTTGCATTATTTGACTTTTTTCCAGGAAGAAAAGCAGAGGAATTATAAAAAAACAGTGAAAATCTGGACAATTCAGATTTAAAGAAACAAGTTAAAACCTTGGCCCTATGACCTCACTATTCTTTCCTCTGTACACAACATACAAGTTACTGTCTCCAGGAGTCATGAACTGACTATCGTAAATCCTAAACCCTAGTCAGAATCCTTTATTCATACCCATCCAAGCATTTCGATGATTTAGTAAATCCCCAGGCTGTTCTAAGTGAGAAGGTTAACTTGACTGATTAACAAGACAGTCTTCTACTAGGTCATTTTCTAGAATCATCTCCTCATTCACAATGAACATTTAAGAACCCAAGTTGTCAAATAATCCAGGAATTCTAAGTCTGAAGTCTTTGTAATTCCAGGCTGAGTGATAGAATTTAAATCACCATAAAGAGAATATTAGGAGAGAGAAAGTTTGAGTTTTCTTTCTGAGAGTGTCTCCTTCCTCAGTCAGTTCAATCACTCAGCCGTGTCTGACTCTTTGAGACCCCATGGACTGCAGCACACCAGGCTTCCCTGTCTATCACCAGCTCCCAGAGCTTGTTCAAACGCATGTCTATTGAGTTGGTGATGTCATCCAATCATCTCATACTTTGCCATCCCCTTCTCCTCCTGCCTTGAATATTTTCCAGCATCAGGGTCTTTTCCAAGAATCAATTCTTAGCAGCAGGTGGCCAAAGTATTGGAGTTTCAGCTTCAGCATCAGTCTTTCCAATGAATATTCAGGACTGATTTCCTTTAGGATTGACTGGTTTGATCTCATTGCAGCCCAAGGGACTCTCAAGAGTCTTCTCCAACACCACAGTCCAAAAGCATCAGTTCTTTGGCGCTCAGTTTTCTTCATAGTCCAACTCTCACATAAATACACGGCTACTGGAAAAACTGTAGCTTTGACTAGACAAACTTTTGTTGGCTCTACTTTTTAATGTGCTGTCTAGGTTGGTCATATCTTTTCTTCCAAGGAGCAAGCATTTCTTAATTTCATGGTTGCAGTCACCATCTGCAGTGATTTTGGAGGCTAAAAAAATAAAATCTCCTCCCTAGTGACTTGAGAAACCTGGGATAATCCCACTGAGATCAGACACCTGTCTTTCTCTGCCAGACTATGAATTTTGCATTTAAGACTGTTAGATAAGCACTAACATGAATGCTAAAAGTAGGGTGAGTCAGAGTGCCAATTATATGTAGTTCAGGATCTAAAATATTAATGGATGAGGGAATGTATTATCCTCCATTTCCTCTGCTCTTTACACTGGATCAGGAAAAAAGGAACTCTCAGGTTAGCAAAACCAACTGTTGTGTATAGGAGTTTGACCTCTGCAGGTCTGTGACTCTTAGGAGAGAAGTCTGGACATTAACTCCACAGTAGTTTTCTTCCTGCAAGTCAGATCAATTCAACCTAATCCAGTTTTATTTGATCTGGTCTATATTCCAAGCACTATGCTCAGTGCCTGAGATAAAATGATGATTATATTAGGCAGAGTTCTCCAGAGAGGGAGAGAGGGAGAATTTTAGGAATTGGCTTATGTAATGATGGTGGCTGCCAAGTCCAAAATCAGCAGGATAGGCCTGCAGGCTGAGACCCATGGAACAGACACAGTTCCACTACAAAGGCTGTCTACTGGCCAAATTCCCTCTTCCTCCAGAAGGTCAGTGTTTTTCTACTAAGGCTTTCAAATGATTAAATGAGGCCCATTCACATTACGGAGGATAATCTATTTTCAGTTCAGTCACTCAGTCATGTCTGACTCTTTGGGACCCCATGGACTGCAGCATGCCAAGGCTTTCCGGTCCATGACTAACTCCCAGAGCTTGCTTAAACTCACGTCCATTGAGTACATCATGTTTCAACCATCTCATCCTCTGTCGTCCCCTTCTCCTGCCTTCAGTGTTTCCCACCATCAGGGTCTTTTCCAGTAAGTCAGTTCTTTGCATCAGGTGGCCAAAATTGGACTTTCAGCTTCAGCATTAGTCCTTCTAGTAAATATTCAAGACTGATTTCCTTTAAGATTGACTGGTTTGATCTCCTTGTAGTCAAAAGGACTCTCAAGAGTCTTATTCAACACCACAGTTCAAAAGCATCAGTTCTTCAGTGCTCAGCTTTCTTGATGGTCCAACTCTCACAAAATCAAATGTTAATCTCATCTAAAATATATCTTGACAGAAACATTTAACCAAATATCCAGGCACTGTGACCTAGCTAAATGAGCACATAAATTGATAACCACAGTAACCAATAATGTAGAAGTCAGTCAATGTATTGACAGTCTAGTGGGTAAGGGAGAAATTCAGTGAAAGGACAATACAGTTAATAAGTGTCATGACAAGGAGAAACAAAGTGCCAGGGGATTTTCAAGGGGCAGAAATACTTCCTGAAGGAGATGGCATTTGGACTGATCTGAACTTGCTTACATATAAACATTCCTGAGATGGGAGATAGTATGGAGAAATGAGAGCTGGGTAGGTTGCTTGATTGGCAGAGAAATGTTCAGTTGCTAAGTCTTGTTCAACTCTTTGCAACCCCATGAACTGGAGCATACCAGCCTTCCCTGTCCTCCACTATCTCCCGGAGTTTGTGCAAACTCATGTCCATTGAGTCAGTGATACTATCTAACCATCTCATCCTCTGCCACCCCCTTTCCCTTTTGTCTTCAATCTTTCACAGCATCAGGGTCTTTTACAATTGCATGTCCAAACCCCTGAACTGAGAGAGAGCTTGGCTTATTCAGAGGAATGTAAATGCAGTTGTTCATGATGGTTAGAGCTTAGAGTGTAAGGAATGGGCGCAGCAGCTAGAGAGATGAACAGGTCCAATCATTAAAGGTCCTGAATGCCAAAGTAAGGAATTTAAGGTTATTATTAAGGTTACTATTTGTTTCCTGGTAAAGGCTGTATATTGTCACCTTGCTTATTTAACTTATATGCAGAGTACATCATGAGAAACGCTGGACTGGAAGAAACACAAGCTGGAATAACGATTGCTGGGAGAAATATCAATAACCTCAGATATGCAGATGACACCACTCTTATGGCAGAAAGTGAAGAGGAGCTAAAAAGCCTCTTGATGAAAGTGACAGAGGAGAGTGAAAAAGTTGGCTTAAAGCTTAACATTCAGAAAACTAAGATTATGGCATCTGGTCCCATCACTTCATGGCAAATAGATGGGAAAACAGTGGAAACAGTGTCAGACTTTATTTTTTTGGGCTCCAAAATCACTGCAGATGGTGACTGCAGCCATGGAATTAAAAGACGCTTACTCCTTGGAAGGAAAGTTATGACCAACCTAGATAGCATATTCAAAAGCAGAGACATTACTTTGCCGACTAAGGTCCGTCTAGTCAAGGCTATGATTTTTCCATTAGTCATGTATGCATGTGAGAGTTGGACTATGAAGAAGGCTGAGTGCTGAAGAATTGATGCTTTTGAACTGTGGTGTTGGAGAAGACTCTTGAGAGTCCCTTGGACTGCAAGAAGATCCAACCAGTCCATTCTGAAGGAGATCAGCCCTGGGATTTCTTTGGAAGGAATGATGCTGAAGCTGAAACTCCAGTACTTTGGCCACCTCATGCGGAGTTGACTCATTGGAAGAGACCCTGATGCTGGGACGGATTGGGGGCAGGAGGAGAAGGGGATGACAGAGGATGAGATAGCTGGATGGCATCACTGACTCGATGGACATGAGTCTGAGTGAACTCCGGGAGTTGGTGATGGACAGAGAGGCCTGGCGTGCTGCGATTCCTGGGGTCACAGAGTCGGACACGACTGAGCAACTGAACTGAAAGTTCATTGAAACATTTTTTGCCCTATGACTTCTACCATCTGGGAAGACAATGAAGCCTTCTCTACCCACTCCAGCGGATGAATTCTGCTGGTTGTCACAATCTCAGCTCCAATAAGACCAAAATCCAAACCCAGGTCATTGGCTATACCATTCTTCCTACCAGATAGAGAGACTTACTCAGCTACAAACTAATAAACAGAGCCACTTGTAATTCTTGATAATTATTTATCTCCAAAACTTAGACCTTCAAAGATTTCAAATATCCATCCATGGAGAAATGAACTGCTTATCAAAATGCTTTTTATCTCTCACTATACCATGTTAATTAGTAGAAAGAGGATGAAAAGAGAGTCCCAGACATTCAACAACTTACCAACATGCTGGTCTGTGCAATGCTAGCTATGCCAAATGCTAGAGAACAAAAAGATCAAGTTTAGTTTCTGCCTAGGGAGCTCTTACAGTGACCATCTAGGCTGACTGCAGAGGTAAATGGCTGGGATTTGGAGGCAGTCTTCTGTTCTGAATATTTCTCCACTCTTAACTAACCAGGTAACTTTGGGCAGAAAGTTAGTGCTTAATAATCATGACTCATAACCTCATGACTTAGCTTTCTTTTCCTGTGAAATAAGGACTGTAGTAATTTCCCTACAAAGACATTTGTCAATTAGAAAGAGTATTTAACACTCATAGCTAACAGAGTGCCTGGCACACAGGAGGTTTTCAACAAGTGCTATGATGTTATTTCTGAAAGCATCGAAAAAGGGATTGCCACCAGTGAGGGACATGGGGCATTTATTCTTTGTGCAGAAAGCTGGTAAATTGTCAAGGAAAGGTGTGGGGCATCATCTTTCTTGGTGGGACCACCTGATTAAACACAAGAGGACAATCAAAGGATTCAAGACTTTGGACCATGAGCAGATTCTCATGAGAAAATGAAATGCTCCTTTAAGAACCTGGTGCAACAGGCTGAGGGAGAACCAAGGAGGACCTGACCGTGGACTTCGGTGCAGGCATCTATTATGCTTAGACTTCTGATAAGCCTTTTGTTGACATCTTGGTATGAAGTCTGAGGTGGTGGTTTTCTAGAACATTCAACAGTCTGTCTTTGGCGTTTAACCGTGTTTTTAAAATCAAAGTGGCATTTGCCACATGAAAGTCTCTCTTTCTCTCATCACAGTGTTACTTTACATAGAGAGCCTAATGGTCTATTAGCTGAGTTATCTTACTTTTGTCTGTAGGTTAAACCTTTCATTGTCTTAAAAGAAAAAAAACAAGCCAATTAAAGAAATAAGATTCCACTGAAATGATCCACCCACAAATAGTCCTTTAAAAAATGGCTCTTTGTTAACACTCATATATTCTGATATATTGTTTTGCAGAGTGTTGGACTTTTGCAAAGATATAGCTTAAGACTGTTTACAATGTCTAAATGGTTATCATATCTGTATGGCAGTTTAGGTAGAATATGTATTATATGATTATATAAGATAAGGTCATGTTATGGGAAAATTATCAGTTAAAATGTTGCTGATCTTACACTTCATGAAATAGAATCCATTTTCTAATACTCTACTGCTTTTTTTTTTCTTTTATTGTTTTAACTTTCATTGAATGCTTTTCTTCAGATTTCTGAGAAAAACACTTGGAAGCTGTAACTAGTATGTGATATTTAGGCCTATTTGTAATGTATATGTTATGCTAAACATATGTTCCCCAGTTTATTGTGTTTCTTAGTCCTTTCTCTGTGCATAATTGGATTTTAATAGGACACATGTAGTGGGAGGCTTTCCACCCTGAGACATTTCCTGGCTCCATTGTTTGAGAGTATCTGAAATTATCTGCCTGATACTTCCTTGAAAATAGATGTACAGCTCTGTTTGGAAGGACCCTTGAGGAACTTGAAAAAGTTTTCATTAACAATAAATACTTGAAGATAATAATTACTATAATAATATTTATACCCAGCAAAGATACTTTAACTTCCTAAATAAACTCTTTTGGCCTTAGGAAGTCTCTTATAATAATCTGATTTGCTTCTACTCTGAAAATAAAATCTTCCCTTTAGCTTAATAACCTTCCAGAGAAAACATAGCTTCTACTCTTAATATGGGAAGGAAAATTTAATTTAGCCCCTTATTTAATAACTCACAAGAAAGTCATAATCGATTTGAATCAATAGTCATGGTAAGGCTTCATTTACTCCCCAGTGGGAAAGCTAATCAGGTTACTTCTTAAATGTACTGACTCCTAGAAAATCTTTTGGTATTTTGTTAATGATATTGACATCCATGGAAAAATAACTATTTATCATTTAAATAAACCTTTTGGCCAAGCTTAATAGTAGATGATCTCTTCTATTTTATTCTAAATTTTTTGGTTTAATTTATCAGAATTATATAAAAATGAATTATAACAGACCCCCGAACTATATTCTCTTTCCCTGGGAATTCAGATTAAAATAGGTTTGCATGTGATTTGTTGACATTCCAAATATTCTCCTTTTCTCCTCCTCTGTACCCTCTTTCTTAGTGATCTTATCAAGACTCATTGCTGTAAATATCACATTTATGTCAAGGCTCTCAGATTTAGGCCTCCAGGAAGAAAACTTGTTTTAAGTTCTCAGCTAGTGTGTCACAATATCACCCTTATAGTTGAACATTTTCTTATAAGGATTTCATACTTAACAACATGTCCTAAACCCAATCCTCTTTTCCCCAGCATATCTAGCACCAAATAGTATGCCTAATATGTAGTAAGTATGGATGCTTTTGAATGAATGAATATCTAGATAAAAAATCAGCTGAAACTTTCTCCATGAAGTGTATAAGGAATGTCACTTTCCTTTTTTATTTTTTTAATTTGTATGTTGAAATGTCTAGCTTTACTTATGTTCTTATTAGTCTGGAGGAAGTAATAACATGTAAGACAAATTAATAGATAGAAAGTCTTCATGAGAAATGAAAATCATTAGGGAAAGTATTTAAAGATGTAAGGCTCTAACAGTTCACCTTAGTATTCCAAATCAGGGAAGAGCAACTTTGCAGGCAGGATGACAAAACTAGATGGCGGACAGAGACCTCACCTTCCTGGTTGGTTTGTTTGTTTGTTTGTTTGTTTGTTTGTTTTAGAATAGTTATGTAGCAGAGGTATTAATTTTGCTACAATGACAATCATATTGCAATATAGAACAAATTATATTATACACCTTAAATTTATACAATGTTATATGTCAGATATATTTGAAATAAAACAAAAACAAATGACTCCTTTTCAGGCTAAGCAATCACATTTTCTTTTATTAAGTGAAATTTGACACTGGGGTCTCAACTCTTGCTGGGAAGTTAGGAGGTTCAAACTCATATATCATTGAAAAGAGGAATCTCCTCTCTCTAAAGACACATGAGGGTCCTTGAGGCTTATGTGGTGCCCATAAAAATAGGAGAAGGACCCTTATCTGCAGCTCTTAACTTAATTACAGATCTTTACTGTCATATCTGCACTGCTTCTTAAAGGGAGACTGCTCTCAAGCCAAGCTCGAGCAAGCAAGCTTTGCTAATACTGGGAGCCTGATGTCTAGGGCTCAGCTTTGCAATGGATTCACAGTAATTTCCTTTTGAGAATTCGTCATTTCTTAGGGGCAGGACCTGGGTCTCTCGCTTTATTTTTGTCATCATCTTCGGAGCTTCAGACTTTGACTCATTTTAAATTTGGGTCCAAATGATCCAAAACATAATGTGTAAGAATACATGGATGGGATTTGTTAAATTTTGATTTTACAAAGACAACAAATTGCTGTAAGTGCTGGAATAAACAGTATGGAATTGGAATTCTTGACGTTTTGTGTGTTGGTGTGTGCCCAGTTGCTTAGTTGTATCCAGCTCTTTGCGATCCCTTTGTGACCCCGTGGTCTGTGGCCCACCAAGGTTGCTCTGTCCACGGGATTTTCCAGGCAAGACCATTGGAGTAGTTTGCCATTTCCTACTCCAGGGGATCTTCTGACCCAGGAATTGAACACACATCTCTTGATTCTCCTGTGTTAGCAGGCAGATTCTCTACCTTTGCACCTCCTGGGAAGCCCCTATTGACATTTTGCTACAAGGATATGACAACCCACTCCAGTATTCTTGCCTGGCAGGCTCCACAGTCCATGGGGGTCACAAGAGTTGGACATGACTTAGCAACTAAACCACCACCACACTCTTAATAGGAACATTATAGCCTACCACAAATAATATATGGTGGAAATCTCATAAAAACTTCTAGTCTACTAAGGAACTTTTTGAAACTCTTGTTGCTTAAAGGAGTTCCTTCTCCCTCTCTTCTTCCCTCTCTCTATCCTCCTCCCTTCTTCCCGCCTTCTCTCTCTCCCAATTCTACAGACCCTTTTCTTCATGCACTAAGCATTCTGTATTTAAATTATTTCCTTATATCAAAATCTTTTTAAATTAAATGCATTAATTTTTTAAACAAGACACCAATTGATTAATATTATCATTATTATAAACAAGAAAGTTTTGGTTACTCAGTCATGTCCAACTCTGCAATCACATGGACTGTAGCCAGACAGGCTCCTCTGTCCTTAGAATTCTCCAGATAAGAATACTGGTGTGGGTTGCCATTTCCTTCTCCAGGGTTAAACAAGAGAATTAACCCTGGAGAATTAACTTTTTTAAGCAAGATAACAATTGATTATTTCATTTTTATCTATAAAATACATTTCTGTTTCATAATACTTGAAAAAATACTAGAAGATATAAAGGCAGTCGTGTCCAACTCTGTGGCACCATGGACTGCAGCACACCAGGCTTCCCTTTCAATCACCAACTCCATCCAGTCAGTGATGCCATCCAGCCATCTCATTGTCTGTCGTCCCCTTCTCCTCCTGCCTTCAATCTTTCCCAGCATCAGGGTCTTTTCCAATGAGTCAGTTCTTCACATCAGGTAGCCAAAATATTGGACTTTTAGCTTCAGCATTAGTCCTTCCAGTAAATATTCAGGACTGATTTCCTTTAGGATTGACTGGTTGGATCTCCTTGCAGTCCAAGGGACTCTCAAGAATCTTCTCCAACACTGCAGTTCAAAAGCATCAGTTCTTCAATGCTCAGCTTTCTTTATAGTCCAACTCTCACATCCATACATGACTATTGGAAAAAACATAGCCTTGACTAGATGGATCTTTTTGACAAAGTAGCTTCTGTGCTTTTTAATATACTGTCTAGCTTGGTCATAGCTTTTCTTCCAAGGAGCTAGAGTCTTTTAATTTCATGGCTGCAGTCACCATCTGTAGTGATTTGGGAGCCCAAGAAAATAAAGACTGTCACTGTTTCAAATCTGTTTGCCATGAAGTGATGGGTCCGATGCCATGATCTCTGTTTTCTGAATGTTGAGTTTTAAGTCAACTTTTTCACTCTCCTCTTTCACTTTCATCAAGAGGCTCTTTAGTTCTTTGCTTTCTGCCATAAGGGTGGTGTCATCTGCATATCTGAGGTTATTGATATTTCTCCCAGAAGTCTTGATTCCAGCTTGTGCTTCATCCAGCCTGGCATTTTGCATGATATACTGTACATAGAAGTTAAATACACAGGGTGACAATATACAGCCTTTAAGTACTCCTTTTCCTATTTGGAACCAGTCTGTTGTTCCATGTCCAGTTCTAACTGTTGCAGCTTGACCTGCATAAAGATTTCTCAGGAGGCAGGTCAGGTGGTCTGGTATTCCCATCTCTTGAAGAATTTCCCACAGTTTGTTGTGATCCACACAAAGGCTTTGGCATAGTCAACAAAGCAGAAGCAGATGTTTTTCTGGAATGCTCTTGCTTTTTTGATGATCCAACGGATGTTGGAAATATGATCTCTGGTTCTTCTGCCTTTTCTAAATCCAACTTAAACATCTGGAAGTTCATGGTTCACATACTATTGAAGCCTGGCTTGGAGAATTTTGAGCTTTACTTTTCTAGCATTGAGATGAGTGCAATTGTGTGGTAGATTGAACATTCTTTGGGATTGGAATGAAAACTGACCTTTTCCAGTCCTGTGGCCACTGCTGAGTTTTCCAAATCTGCTGGCATATTGAGTGCAGCATTTTCACAGCATCATCTTTCAGGATTTGAAATAGCTCAACTGGAATTCCATCACCTCCACTGGTTTTGTTCATAGTGATGCCTTCTAAGGCCCACTTGATTTCGAATTCCAGGATGTCTGGCTCTAGGTGAGTGATCACATTATCATGGTTATCTGGGTCATGAAGATCTTTTTTGTATAGTTTTGTGTATTCTTGCACCTCTTCTTAATATCTTCTGCTTCTATTAGATCCATACCATTTCTGTCCTTTATTGTGCCCATCTTTGCATGAAACATTCCCTTGGTATCTGTAATTTTCTTTATGAGATCTCTAGTATTTCCTATTTTATTTTTTTCCTCTATTTCTTTGTACTGATCACTGAGGAAGGCTTTCTTATCTCTCCTTGCTCTTCTTTGGAACTCTGCATTCAAATGGGTATATCTTTCCTTCTGTCCTTTGCGTTTAGCTTCTCTTCTTTTCTCAGCTATTTGTAAAGCCTCCTCAGACAACCATTTTGCCTTTTTAGTTTTCTTTTTCTTCAGAATGGTCTTGATCACTGCCTCCTGTACAGTGTCATGAACCTCCATCCATAGTTCATCAGGCACTCTATCAGATCTAAATCCTTGAACCTATTTCTCACTTCCATTGTATAATTTTAAGGGATTTGGTTTAGGTCATTCCTGAGTGGTCTAGTGGTTTTCTATGGTGGTGAGTTCTGACAAAACGTCGTCAACTGGAGAAGGGAATGGCAAACTACTTCAGTATTCTTGCCTTGAAAACCCCATGAACAGCATGAAAAGGCAAAAGGATAGGACACTGAAAGATGAACTCCCCAGGTTGGTAGGTGCCCAGTAGGCTATGGGAAATCAGTGGAGAAAACAACTCCAGAAAGAATGAAGTGATGGAGCCAAAGCAAAAACTACACACAGTTGTGGATGTGACTGGTGATGGAAGTCAAGTCCGATGCTGTAAATAGCAATATTGCATAGGAATCTGGAATGTTAGGTCCATGAATCAAGACAAATTAAATTGGTAAAGAGATGGCAAGAGCGCACATTGACATTTTAGGAATCAGTGAACTAAAATGGACTGGAATGAACGAATTTAACTCAGATGACCATTATATCTACTACTGTGGGCAAGAATACCTTAAAGAAATGGAGTAGCCATCATAGTAAACAAAAAAGTCCAAAATACAGTACTTGAATGCAATCTCAGAAATGACAGAATGATCTCTGTTCATTTCCAAGGCAAACCATTCAATATCACAGTAATCCAAGTCTATTCCCTGACCAGTAATGCTGAAGAAGCTGAAGCTGAACAGTTCTATGAAGACCTACAAGACCTTCTAGAACTAACATCCCCAAAACATGTCCTTTTCATCATAGGGGACTGGAATGCAAAAGTAGGAAGTCAAAAGATACCTGGCTGCTAACTCGCTTCAGTCATGTCCAACTCTATGAGACCCCATAGACGGCAGCCCACCAGGCTCCCTCGTCCATGGGATTCTCCAGGCAAGAACACTGGAGCGGGCTGCCATTTCCTTCTCCAATGCGTGAAAGTGCAAAGTGAAAGTGAAGTCGCTCAGACATGTCCGACTCTTCACGACCCCATGGACTGCAGCCTACCAGGCTCCTCCGTCCATGGGATTTTCCAGGCAAGAATACTGGAGTGGGGTGCCATCGCCTTCTCTGAAAGATACCTGGGGTAACAGGCAAATTTGGCTTTGCAGTACAAAGTGAAGCAGGTCAAAGGCTAACAGAGTTTTGTCAAGAGAATACACTGGTCATAACAAACACCCTCTTCCAAAAACACAATAGAAGACTGTATACATGGACATCACCAGATGGTCAATACCAAAATCAAATCAAAATCAAATTGTATAGAAAAGCTCTATACAGTCAGCAAAAACAAGACTGGGAGCTGACTGTGGCTCAGATCATGAACTCCTTATTGAAAAATTCAGACAAAGACAGTAAACAAATGTATATTCAATAATAACCAAATGCCATCAAACTCTTATTAAAATTGTTTAATATGCCCAACTCTTCAACATGTTGGTATCAAAGTACCCATTAGCCATATTGATCTTATCATCTGAATATATGGAGCCTTCCTGCTTTATGAAATTTGCTGAATATCCTCTGACACCTGTCCTTATTTTCTGTTGGCCCAGAGCTGGTGGTTGGATTATATCTCAACTTCTTTTGTAATAAAGTCTAACTTCCAGTTTGATTTTCACCAAATTTATGATTTTCTATTGGAGAACACCAAAAATATCTTTATACTTCATAGTTGATATTATTAAACACTGCCTTTAACAGCTTCATGACTTTTTACCCATTTTATCTCTACTATCATGTTGACTTTTAAGTGTAGAATTAATAGTCATACTAAAGTATAAGCTATTCTGCATACCAACATGTATAGTTAGTAGCTAAACATCATGGTCATGTACTCTGAGTGGTTCTCTTACTGCCATTTGCTTCTTGCCCCCAATAACCTGGGTGGGGCATGAATAAGAAACATGTCTTTGTTGTTTAAACCACAGATATTTGGGGAATTTTTTAATTAGTGCATTGTAACTGAAATTATCCTAATGGTTACAACTATCCTGCCTATGAACTCTTGAAGTGCGTGAGTGGAGAGGATATGGGAAGTTCTAGGGAAACAGTTTATCGAAAGTTATCTTTTTATTTACCACATGAGACCATCTGAAGACTTCATGTCTACATGCTGCTGTTTCAGTTGCTAACATTGAACTTGACATGGTGACTGATTATCCACCCCTAGCTCTTTAGATACAGCAAAAAATAAGATGCCCTTAAACCTGATCTGTCACAGTAACACTTTTCTGCCTAAGGGATGATGTGAAGGAACTGGGAGGGAAGGAATAGAACATAATGAACACCCCCCTGGCATACCCAACGCGTATATTCAATCAAAAAAGGAGAACATATATATTCAATGACACAAAATACAAACCATCAAGGGGTGGAAACGTGCTAACACTGTCACATCACAACTCAGTTGCAACCCTTATCTAGAAAAGATTAAATCAAATTATAAATTGGAAGGAAATGATGAGTTTTTTAAGAACAGAATCTTAGGGAAATGAAAATATATTTCAGATTTTCAAACATTAGGACAGCAGAAACTCTATTATATTGACTAGAGCCCAGTGTGGAATTTAAAACTCTATTACACATTTTCCCTAACAGACTATTGGAAAGAAATTATTCATGACTTAGAAATCACTGAAGGCTTTTTTTCCCCTTTAAATATGATTCAGGGAAAATCCTACAAGATGTCCATAATTTTACCCATCATTTTTGAAATAAAACACTCTATGCTGACAAGACATTTAAGATCACCTGAATGTTGTATATCTACATCAAAGATGTTTTTAACTTTCAGAGACTTTAGATCTTAGTTGAAAGTACACATTATGGAAGTATACATTTGAAAGATACTGTAAAACCATGCACATAAAATGAATTTTCAGTCTTATTTAACATTTCATTGTGTGATTTCCATGGCTGTTATTCTAAATATTACTTCAGTCTGCACTTGTTTTTAAAGAAATGTGCAGTGGTTTTAATTTTTCATCAGCCTTGCAGATACAGAAACTGTGACTGTAGTCTGTGTGCTTTTGCTCAGATGTAGAGGCTATAAAAATACTTTCAAAAATTGATAATCAGTAAATTTTTTTATGAGGTTGCAGTGACTATTGTAAAATTCTTTTTTAATTTGTCAAGGGCTTGAAACTCTGTCTACATTTTTCTGTCATTTCCTTTCAATTTCCCTGAAAGTCTTAAGTATGCCACTCAGCACGTTCTATAAGTTACCCTTCAAAAAATAAAATTAAAATAACACTGCTCTAGAGACATGACCCAATCTCTGAGTTCTCTAACTTTAAACTTTTATGTCCTTGTATGCCTTTTGTAGCAAAATTTAGTGCACCAGGATTTCTACGACGTCTAGCCTTATTTTGCAGATAGCCATAACGCATGCACAGATAATGCATGTGTGTGTTTGAATATCTTCTGGAGACAGTTTCTCTAAGATATCTTTAAATAATGCCCTGTAGTCTGTCCTAAGTGGACTAAGTGATTAAAATGCAAAATTCCAGGAGGTAACTATTTGTGAGCAAATACATTACACTATTGACATTTTACAATCCAGCATCTTATAACAGATAAACAGTAATAAAACAACTGTGCTTATCCAGCAAAGGATAAGTAACATAACATATATTCAGAAATCTTCAAGAGGCTATAATTGGATGGTACTACCATCCCAATTGAGATAATTCACTTGAAGTTTTATAATAACTATTTATACACATTACTCTCAACTTGAGACCTTTTAACATGCCATTGTTATGTCACTGTTCTTAGTGAGAAAATCACTCAAAGTATATTTATAGATTTATAAACAACTGTTAAAAAACTTATAAATCAATTAGTATAGATTAGGCCTAGGTTGATTTATTTCATCCTAACAACTTGCAAATTATTAGGGATTTATTAAATGTGCTAAAGGAGTAAAGTAGAACTGTCCATTTATTTGGGGGACTGGTCATTTCGAATTTTACTTTTAATAAAGTCAGCTTAAGGAATAAACTGCCCATCAGGTTCTGTTTCTTTTGCCCTCCTCACTTGGAAGTATACGTAAAACACAAAATTGCCTAGCTTCTGTTATGTAGAACTATCATGCATTTTAAATTAAGCTAAAGGTTATTAGATCCTTGATGTGAGCATCTTGCAAAAGTAAAAAAAAAAAAAGATTCTAGTCTTGATTCTGTCACAGACTGCTGCTGCTGCTACTAAGTCGCTTCAGTCGTGTCTGACTCGGTGCGACCCCATAGACGGCAGCCCACCAGGCTCCTCTGTCCCTGGGATTCTCCAGGCAAGAACACTGGAGGGGGTTGCCATTTCCTTCTCTGTGTCACAGACTAGTTTTCTGAATTGGAGCATCTGACTCAACCTCTTTGAAGTTCTAACATCTACAAAAGAAAGAGGCTGAACGTGGGTGTGGGGTTGCTCCAGCTCTGCAGTCTTTGTCCATCGGTCAACTTTCTGTTTTTGATTTGTTCATAGTGTTCTTAACATTCTTGAACATGAAATTTGTTTTATCTGATGAAGAGTTGATTTCTTAAGAAGAGTTATTAGATAATTTTAATCTTAAAGCAGTGCCCCCAAATCTAGACACAGTAAAACATTATATACTACAACTATTGAATGTAGTTACTCCAATGAATACTTTCTTTGCCCGTGTGCCAGTCAATAGCCCATTTGCCCCTTGATCTGTTCCCCTTTCTCCTCCAGTTCTGCTCTGTTTCAGAGGTTGAACATAACAGTCTAGATTTCCCAAACTCCCTCGCTGAAGCAGCCTTGGAGGATAATATGTCCTTGACTCCCTTCACGAGAAAACATGCCATAGGGAGTTTGGGAAGCTGAGTGCGACCAGCGGTGGGGCCTTTAGGATCTGCCTCAGCTTTGGAGCCAAGGCTCCTTGTTCCACAGGCAGCCTGCAGTCAGTGAGTGAGCGTGGTCAGGACAGAAGATTCCCCTCTGGAGAATTTATGTGATGGAGGTAGGCTGCAGTCCATGAGGTCGCTAAGAGTTGGACAAGACTGAGCGACTTCACTTTCACTTTTCACTTTCATGCATTGGAGAAGGAAATGGCAACCCACTCCAGTGTTCTTGCCTGGAGAATCCCAGGGATGGGGGAGCCTGGTGGGCTGCCATCTATGGGGTTGCACAGAGTCAGACACGACTGAAGCTACTTAGCAGCAGCAGCAGCAAATTGTTAGACTGGTTGAGTCTTTCTCAAGACTCTCTGACAGTCTGAGACCCTTAGTACCTAGTGCTTTGATCTGCCTCCTCTCTTTTCACAGGTCCCATTTTACCTCTGAGTCTGCAGGCTTTCTCTACTGTTCCTTCCCTTTATCTTTCATCGGTGCTCAGTCAAATCAACTGAACTTCTAAATCCATCTTGACATCTCCTTTCCAGAGGACATGAATTTATGCATTTGTTGATTACTTCTGACTCCATGCAGCCAATGGGATACACTGAAGGGCGGCTGGAGGGGGGAAGCAAGAGAGACCCTTGTACATCTGTCTTGCTCTCTCCAGTAAAGGAGGCATCCCAGTGTGGCTGCACCTCCTCCTTCATGACACTAGCCCTTGCCACATGGCTGCTTTTCCTGTGAGTCTCGGTTCCTGTCTAATTAAGCAGTTTCTCGGCTCCAGTAGCATTACCTTCTCCCAGCTGCTTTAAGGACACTGGTAGCTTCCTGTTATCATTAACATTCTGGTTACTTCATTATTCTTTATCCCAAGGATTGCCATCTGGTAAAAGGCAGTTTCCAAGCACTATCTTTTGGTACCTTGGTGTCTTCCTATTGTCTTCCTGAGCTCCGAGTCACTTGGGGACTGCAAGTGTCCTCTTAGTTTCCTTTCACACTGCCTCCTATACTTCGCTTTTTTGGAGCATTGTACCACTGCTCTTCTGATAAAAGACTACTTCGCTCTTTTCTTTCAGATAGTGTTCCTTCTCTCCCTTGTGGTGCCCCTAATTGAGGCAAGCCCGACCTCCCTCCCTGGCCTTGGGTTTCAGGCCGTGAATCCAGTCTCAGCCAATCAGAATCATTTTCCAGGAATTGTTAAAGATGCCGGAGAGCGAGGATTCTCCTTTTGAGCTTGTGGCTATCGAGGGCTATGCAACCCATACCTGCTTGGGGCCATGTTGAGGAAAGAGCTGATCTGAAGATGGGGCTAACATCAAAGGACAGAGACCTAAGAACACTTTTTAAGCTCCTAGATAAATATGGGAAGAATGCATTATTAACTGCAAAGTACAAATCAACCCCCAAAACTCTCCAATCATAAAAGTCTTTCTTTTCCAGCTTGCCAAAAGGGAAACCTAAGTAGAGTGGTGTGGTGGTAGGAGAGGAGGTCATGGGAGATAAAGTTAATTTGGGGTCACAGGCACAGAAAAGGAAGCTAAATATGGGTGTCTGGATGGTTGCTGAAGAGTGAAACAACTTAAACACAGCACCCAGCAGACATTGACTTATCTCCATGGTGTTCATTTCTGTGTTTCTGGCCCTGTCCGCCACTTATGATGTCTGTACATTTGTTCTTTTTATTACATTGTGACAAATCCCCCCTAACTCTTTGAAGTCAGAGCTCTTTAGTTTTACTACTACTGGGTGCTGACATCTGTGACCAAGCTCCCTAGTTGCTTTGGAATTTTTTTTGAACCAGTTGCCATAAATTAGAGAAAAGGAGCTTGTCTAAAATTAAACTGTTTATTCATAAAACAATAACATTTTTGTGGCAAGAAATAAAACAGATTTCAAATGCCTATGAGTGAATTGTTGAAAATAACATCTAAACAATCATCTATATTTTCTTTAATTTTGAATGAACTGTTTTAGCATATGTTTTGTTTAATGCTGTAGATATATGGGCTATCGTCACTGAATAACTAACTTACTCCATGCCGTGAATGGATAGATTTCTGTTCAGCTGGAATTTAAGAACAGTATTTTTTTCCACTAAGTTATATAAACTTAGGCTAGAAAATTTTTCTTTTAGCTGCTCTGAACTTCTAGCACTAAACTGGCCACTTACCTGGACCTGCTTTGATTTTCTGCATGAATCCCTTGTGAATTACCATGTTTGTCTTAATCTTCGTAAGAACACAACATTTGTACCACCAAATAAAGTTTTGTTTCAATCAGTTAGAACTTAAGCAAAAAGTTATTGACATGCTTTGGTTACTCATAATCATACTGTTTGTGATTAAATGGAATAAGTTAAACATATTACTTATACCCAGTTATAAGCAGTTATTCATACTTGTGAGCAACATGACTCTATAAATTATTATTTCAGAATTTCAGCTGACTTTGACTTCTTTGACACATCAGCAGTGAGCAGATTGAATCTTGAAGGGTATTTCTTGACTACAGTGGCGAGTGTATGGTTGTTCAATCTAGTGTTCTTTATTTACCTGTACATTTATGTTTTTATATGTATATTTTGTAATGATATTTGATAATAAAATTATACATATATATGTTTTTATATAGGCTGATCTTCCTCTTTCTCAAGATTCTCTTTCTTTTATTTAGGGCAGGGTGAGCACAGAAAGGGAAAATGAGCTCTTTTTTCCCATTAGACTATTTGAGGGAGGGGAATCTGTGAACATTTGCAGATGGAATATCTTTGTCTTATTAACTGCAGTTTTTAAGCGTCTGTCTCCTTGGTTGATTGGAAACTCCATGAGTACAAAGACTGTCTCTGGTCTCTTCTGGTGTAGTCCCAGCGCTGGCACAATGCTTTGTTCAGTGTAGATGCCTAAACTTCTCTGGTGAAGTATAGAATTCATGAAATTATCATTGGATAAATGCATCCTTCAAATATTTTTATTCAGAGAGGATTTAATACCTAGAATTACTTTTCGCTTTATGATTTTAAGTAAGTTACATCTCTCAGGCTCATTTTTCTCATCATAATATCACTTTAATAAGGTTGTCCTGAGGACCAAACATAATTGGGTAAAGCATCAAGCACAGTATTGCCATCTCCTGAGTCCTCCGTGGTTACCATATTGGGGATCTTTGGCAGCACTCCATAAATATCAGAAAATATGTCTTAAAAAGCTAAAGTGTCCATACTGAATTTTTTTCTATTAAATTAGATCTTTAGGCACTCTCCTATGGTTGTAATTCCATTGTAGAATTCAGCTGTATGAGAAGGACTGACAGAGAAATAGTTTATAAGTCCACTGTTGCCACTTAAAATGGTAACATAATTTAGCAGCACACAAAAGGGTAGTAAGAGTTAATTTAGGTATCAGATATTGTGTTCAACCCACAGAAAGTGCGATTTGTCGTGCCAGTGTATGAACACATCCAGATCACATCTTTTCCCACGTCTCACATTAGGCCACAGCAGACTTTCCACATCCATGAGGTATTAAAATAACATGTCAAGGCTGTTTTAGATTTAACGGCAGAATGCACCTTCCCCTGCAAGGGAGATGAACTTTGAGCTGGGCAGAAATGACTATCCTATCCAGTTGAAAAGAAACAGGAGGTACCAAAGCTTCAACTGTCGTTCAGAACAAAGTAAAACAGTACCTGGATGTTTGGGGATTCCTTTGGCACTGGTCTGTAATGAGGTGGAGGAAACTAATGCCAGACGCATGCTATAATTTTGCCAGCCAGAGGGAAAAAAATCAGCATCATTTTAAGGGTGTGCGTTTCTAAACTTAGCCCAACCCTCGCTGGTTTGCTATTCGCAACTTCAAGATTAACTGGCATCTTCTAGATATGCTTCTTAACAGAAAAAAATACATGTATATACATTGAAAAAACGAAAGGAAAATAATGTCAAAAGAAGGTAAATAAGTTTGTCCAGCAAACTTCACAGTTGAGTTATGTAACTTTTATGAGGCTATGAAATATTTAGATAGCCTGTTTTTTGCAAAAGTCATCTTGTGTTTGGCTATTGCTTCTTCATGTTCTACCCCGTGCAAACAATCCTTTCTTCAACCTCAGTTCTCTCTGGTTATGCTTAAATTTAGAATCAAATTCCCTTTCCCTTCTTCCCTCTTCTCTAGCTTCTTCCTTTCCATTCTTTCAACAAAGTCTTATTGAGCACTTACGGGTGTGTAGGTATTTCACTAAAACCTTTGCTAAATTATCTCATATTCTTCATGATAACCTTGGGAGGTAAATAATATTATTTTTCCCCATTAAACAAGAAACAGCTACTAGAAATTAAGACTTAGGAAAGGAAGAGGTTTGTTCAGGGGTTCAAGGCCACACAGGTATAAGGTGGTAGAGCTGGGCTTCATCTACATTGCCTTCCAATTCTGTGCTCTTTAATACCAAGTAAGCAATCCTATCTTACTTGTGCTCAAAAAGCATCCAAATAGCAAGATAAATGTCTTTTCATATATGCAAAAACATCTATTTCTGGTTTATTAACTATGCCAAAGCCTTTGACTGTGTGGATCACAAGAAAGTGTGGAAAATTTTGAAAGAGATGGGAATACCAGAGCACCTGACCTGCCTCTTGAGAAATCTTTATGCAGGTCAGGAAAATCAGTTAGAACTGGACATGGAACAACAGACTGGTTCCAAATAGCCAAGGCTGTATATTGTCACCATGCTTATTTAACTCCTATGTAGAGTACATCATGAGAAATGCTGGGCTGGAAGAAGCATAAGATGGAATCAAGACTGCAAGGAGAAATATCAATAACCTCAGATATGCAGATGACACCACCCTTATGGTAGAAAGTGAAGAGGAACAAAAGAGCCTCTTGATGAAAGTGAAAGAGGAGAGTGAAAAAGTTGGCTTAAAGCTCAACATTCAAAAAACTAAGATCATGGCATCTGGTCCCATCATTTCATGGCAAACAGATGGGGAAACAGTGGAAACAGTGTCAGACTTTATTTTTGGGGCTCCAAAATCACTGCAGATAGTGACTGCAGCCATGAAATTAAAAAGACACTTACTCCTTGGAAGGAAAGTTATGACCAACCTAAATAGTAGATTGAAAAGCAGAGACATTACTTTTCCAACAAAGGTCCATCTAGTCAAGGCTATGGTTTTTCCAGTGGCCATGTATGGATGTGAGAGTTGGACTGTGAAGAAAGCTGAGCACTGAAGAATTGATGCTTTTGAACTGTGGTGTTGGAGAAGACTCTTGAGAGTCCCTTGGACTGCAAGGAGATCCAACCAGTCCATTCTAAAGGAGATCTTTGGAATGTTCTTTGGAGGGAATGATGCTAAAGCTGAAACTCCAGTACTTTGGCCACCTCATGTGAAGAGTTGACTCATTGGAAAAGACCCTGATGCTGGGAGGGATTGGGGGCAAGAGGAGAAGGGGACAACAGAGGATGAGATGGCTGGATGGCCATCTCATCCAACTCAATGGACATGAGTTTGAGTGAACTCTGGGAGTTGGTGATGGACAGGAAGGTCTGGTGTACTGCAGTTCATGGGGTCGCAAAGAGTTGGACATGACTGAGCAACTGAACTGACTGAACTGAAATCTCCTATATCTCAGAAGTCTACATTATACATTTTTCCAAACTTGCATTTTGACAGCAGTTCAGAGAATGGTGAAGCATTTTACTATAGAAGGTTGGCAGTACATGAAGTGATGCTGAACATCACAAGTCATTCCATCTGTCCTGTCACTTCAGTTGTATCTGACTCTTTGTGACCCTTTGCACTTTAGCCTGCCTGTCTCCTCTGTCCATAGGATTCTCCAGGCAAGGATACTGGAGTGGGTTGCCATTTCGTCCTCCATGGGATCTTCCTGACCCAAGGATTGAACCTGTGTCTCCTGCATTTGCAGGCAGGTTCTTTATCACTAGCTCCATCTGAGGGAAATGCAAAATAAAACCATAATGAGATATTGCCTCACATCTGTTAGAATGGCCATCATCAAAAAGTCTACAAACAATAAATGCTGAAAAGGGTGTGGAGAAAAGGGAACACTCTTGCACTGTTGGTGGGAATGTAAAGTGATACAGTCACTATGGAAGACAGTATGGAGCTTCTTTAAAAAACTAGGAATAAAACCACCATATGACCCAGCAATCCCACTCATAGGTGTATACCCTGAGGAAACCAAAATTGAAAGAGACATATGTATCCCATTGATCACTGCAGCACTATTTACAATAGCTAGAACATGGAAGCAACTGAGATGTCCATCGACAGACGAATGGATAAAGAAGTTGTGGTACAGACACACAATGGAATATTACTCAGCCGTAAAAAGGAATGCATTTGAGTCAGTTCTAATGAGGTGGATGAACCTAGAACCTATTATACAGAGTGAAGTAAATCAGAAAGAGAAAGATAAAATAGCGTATTCTAATACATATACATGGAATCTAGAAAAATGGTACTGAAGAATTTACTTACAGGGCAGCAGTGGAGAAACAGACATAGAGAATAGACTTATGGACATGGGAAGAGGGAAGGAGAGGGTGAGATGTATGGAAAGAGTAACATGGAAACTTACATTACCATATGTAAAATAGATAGCAAATGGGAGTTTGCAGTATGGCTCAGGAAACTCAAACAGGGGCTCTGTATCAACCTAGAGGGGTGGGATGGGGAGAAAGATGGGAGAGAGGGTTGAATAGGAGGGGATATATGTATACCTGTGGCTGATTCATGTTGAGGTTTGACATAAAATGGCAAAATTCTGTAAAGCAGTTATCCTTCCATAAAAAATAAATTAATTTTAAAAAAGACCAGAAGTAACATGCTGGCATGGATGTGGAGAAAAGGGAACCCTTGCGCACGGTTGTTGGGATGGTAAATTGGAACAGCCACTATGTAAAACAGTATAAAAGATCTTCAAATTAAAAATAGAACTACCTTATGATTCAGCAATTCTACTTCTGGGAATATATCCAAAGGAAATGAAAACCTTGACTCCAAAAGACACCTGCATCCCCACATTCATAGCAGCATTATTTATAATAGCCAGGAGACAGAAACGTACATTGATGGCTGAATGGGTAACGGAGTTGTTGTATATATACACAACGAAATATTACTCGTCCATAAAAACCAAGCAAATCCTACCATTTATACAAAATGGAAGGAACTTGAAGACCTTATGCTAAGTGAAATAAGTTGGACTGAGAAAGCCAGATATACATGATCTCACTTATATGTGGAATCTAAAGAAAAGCAAAAAGCAGGGTCATAGGAAGAGATTGGATGTGGTTACCAGAGACGGAGGATGAGGAGAGGAGAAATTGAAGGGAGGTGGTCAAAGTTACAGATTTACAGATATGATTAATGAGTACTAAGAATATAACGTGCAACATGATAACTGTAATTAACACTGCTGTGTAATACATAAGAAAGTTAAGAAAGTAAGTCCTAAGAATTCTCGTAACAAGGAGAAAATTTTTTAATTTTTCTATATCTATATAAGATGAAGGATGTTAGCTGAACCTGTAGTAATTATCATTTCATAATATATGTAAAGCAAGTCATCGCAATGTATGTCTTAAACATCTACAGTGGTATATGTCAACTATTTCTCCTAAGACTGGGGGAAAAAGCCAATGAAAATCTGGAGCCTTATGATAGCTCAGACAGTAAGCATCTGCCTGCAACGTGAGAGACCCAGATTCGATCCCTGGGTCAGGAAGATCCCCTGGAGAAGGAAATGGCAACCCACTCCAGTACTCTTGCCTGGAAAATTCCATGGATGGAGGAGCCTGGTAGGCTATAGTTCATGGGGTCACAAAGAATCAGAGTGACTTCACTTTCACGTTCCACCTTTCCAAAACAACTTGTTTGCAGGACAGACTTTGATTTGATGTAACATGTCTTGGGTTTCTACATTTGATTTGCAAAATATGTTACTCCAATAGATTTATCGGTCTCTAGGCAAGTACTGAAGTGACGAAGTATGCAGAGAACTTTAACATATAATTAAGAATACCTTCAGGAAGACTGAAAGATACTCTTCCTTCCTGTGTGTTTACCAGTTGCATTGCAAGAGTAGAACTGGCATGGCTTAACAAGAAAGACTCTTTCTGTTTTGTCTACTTATGCCTGTGCTCTAAGTATTGTTTGAAAGAGTTTGCTTTAGCACAGAAAAAAAATCCACTAAAGTTTTTATTAAACCGACGAAATAAAGTACCAGTGGAACTCACACATTTAAACAGACTGCCTAGACCTGAAATAAACATGACTAATCTTTTATTTCTTATTCACCACCATTCCAGGTTGTACAAGGTGAATGTATACGTGAAAACACATATATTAGCTTGGAAAAATTTAACTGCTTTTGAATTGTTGACAACAAAGTAGGCATGCGGTAACATGCAGTTCCAGTTTTAAGTGGCATTAAATCCTGCCTTGTAGATCTTAATCTGTATAGCTTGGGAGAAGTGTAATCATCCTGATTCTTCCCTGGCAGGAAGGTACTGTAGGCACAGCTTTTTTTCTCTATTGATAACTCTGCCTGCTGTACACTTTTAGATGCTTTCTTGAGTCTTTGCCCTGTGGTAGTAGCAAGCTCCAGCAACTCTGGTTACATAAATGATGCCTCAATTATATAATGCTCTTTTATTTTTCAACAAAGCAGAACATCCTTGGACTACAGATGACTTCTCTAGAGAAATTTAAGATTGCACAGATTAGAAAGTGTTAAAAACTAGAACCTCAAAAAAAAAAAAAGATTGTAGAAAAGTAAAGGATTATAAGTAATAAGTCTTTCCCTCTACATTTATAAGTTTACATGATAATTTTGTTGTTGAGTAAATTGTACTTTATCTCTAAGAGATATACTGTAATATGGACTTGATGATGTGAGTTTGTATATGTAATCATATGAGTGTATCAGTAGCTTCCTTCTTACTGAGGTACTGGTACATATGTGTGTGTGCGCGCAGTCATGTCTGATTCTGTGTGACCCCACGGACTGCAGCCTGGCAAGCTCTTCTGTCCATAGGATTTTCTAGGCAAGAAAACTGGAGTGGGTTGACCTTCCCTGCCCCAGGAGATCTTCCAGCTCAGGGACTGAACCCATGTCTCCCGCATTGGCAGGCAGATTCTTTTACCACTGAGCAACCTGGGAAGCCACACTGGTACATATATCTTGATACAGCCACACTGGTACATATATCTCTCTGGCCCCAATTCTTTATTTCATTGGCCCAGAAAATTCTTGTTTTGCCCAAATAAGTCAGTAGATCAGGGAATTGGTATGAGCAAAGATATGTGCAAATTGGTTTGGAGAAGAGAAGTCAGTTCTCTAAATCAGGACAAGTTACACTATATATGCACAGTGCTATGGAGAGAGCAGGGGCTCTATAGTTAGACACACATGGATTCAACTCTGCCTGTGTCCAACTATTGGCTGGATTACCTCGAGCCTCAGTTTCCTCAAGGACAGTGGGAATGATAATCTAGTACAGAGGAGTGGTATGAAGATACATATGAAATAAAATGAAGACTGAAGCACATCCAGGGATAATATCAGCTGCTGCTTCTGTTGAAGAGGATGATAAAGCCTGTTATTACGGACAATGTGCCAGGTACTTTATCAAGGGCTTTGCATACAATCTTAAATCTCTCAACAACCTCATTTATATAATTTACTGTTCTTCATTGTTGTTGATGTTGTTGTTCAGTCTCTAAGTTATGTCTCACTCTTTGCGAGCCCAGGGACTGTAGCCCACCAGGCTCCTCTGTCCTCCACTATCTCCCAGAGTTTGCTCAGTTTCATGTCCATTGAGTCGGTGATGCTATCAAACCATTTCATCCTCTGCCACCCCCTTCTCCTTTGACCTTCAATCTTTCTGAGCATCATGATCTTTTCCAATGAGTCTGCTCTTCACATCAAGCGGCCAAACTACTGGGGCTTCAGCATCAGTCCTTCTAATGAATACTCAGGACTGATTTTCTTTAGGATTGACTGGTTTGAACTTCTTGCAGTCCAAGAGACTCTCGAGTCTTTTCCACAACCACAGTTCAAAACCATCCATTCTTCAGTGCTCAGCCTTCTTTATGGTCCAACTCTCACATCCGTACATGACTATTGGAAAAGTCATAGCTTTGGCTATACAGATCTTTGCTGGCAAAGTGATGTCTCTGCGTTTTAATATGCTGTCTAGGTTTGTCATAGCTTTCCTTCCAAGGAGCAAGAATTGTTTAATTTCATGGCTACAGTCACTGTCCACACTGATTTTGGAACCCAAGAAAATAAAATCTGTTCTTCTTTTATAGAAGGCAAATGATCCTTGGGGAAATCAAAAAGATAGGTGTCCAAAGTATTCCTATTAAGAAGTGATAACATGGGGTTTTAAACTCAGATCTTTGCAACATCAAAACTTGGTTAATTTATTACCAACTTATATTAGTATAAAACCTCTGCTATAGTACCTGGGGAAGAGTATGCTTCAATAAGAGTAGATACTTCTATGTCTGTACATATGTAAATATTTTCCTGTAAGTAAAGATTTTTCTCTGTTGGTTATCTCATGGGAAATAAATTTTAAGATTCAAGTGTCTCCACGTTGCTATGTGACCTATATCAGAGTCATTGCTTCTGACTTCTATTATTCTAAATTTTCTTCAAATATTTAAGTAATTTTTGATATGAAGAAATTGACAGAGTAATCAGTAATTCAACTTTCCTTTTAATAAGGACCACAGAGAAGCAATAATGAGTCAGGCCTCAATGCCATTGAGAATCTTGTTATTTCTGAAATTTCCAAGATGAAAAGCTACTAAATCTCTTTAAATTTTTATTGCTTCTAATAAAGATGTTTGAAATGCTACAAGAGGGGGGAAAAAAAAACACCAATGGTGGGAGAGTTATCATTATTTGTTTTCAAATACTCTAGATAAAGTGATTTAGTAGATAAATGCTTCTACATAATTTTTTAGGAACAGTTCTTCCTCTCATGAGCAAGATAATAAACAAATATTTAAAGAACACTAAAAGAAATGCCAAACTATTTGCCTGTCTAGAGTATCCTCATGTCTCAGTACACATGTGAAACTTCCCACTGAAACTGTCAACTAATTTTCTGTGCCTGTGATCCCCAGAGAAGCCTGGATATGTAACGTTAAATGCCATTGATGTAGAGATGCAAGCCATGGGAACTGATGGAGTTACATAATCAGAATATACATTAGGAAAGGACTGGTGCTTAAAGCAGCTTTGTGGGACTCTATTATCTGATATTCAAGTAAATAAGAATGAATGGGGAGAGAGTAAGGAGGGATTTATTGGAAGACAAGGGAGTGGCCAGTGGAATGCTGCTGAGAAATAGGATGAGGACAAAATGTTCCTAGTTGTAGTAACAGGTAGATCGTTGGATAAGGAGACCACTGCTCCAGTTCGTCCAGGACTGTCTCCATGGAGCCTGCTTTTCCAGTGAAAGTGGCTCAGGGATATGGCAATCCTTGTCCTTAAGAAGTTTAGCAACAGTCATTTCAACACAGTGATACGAACAGAAGTCAGACTTGAATGGGTTAAGGAATGCAGAGGAGGTAAGGAAATGGAGACATTAAGGGCAGAAAATTTCTTGAAGTGTGATTATGAAAGGAATGGGTGAGTTTGACCATGGATGGAATGAAATGTGAGGTCAAGGGATTTTTAAGGTGGAAGAAGGACCTGCATATTTCTCATGGGAATATGTTGCAGGGCAAGAGAGGTTGGAAGAGGAGGGGTACATACATACAAGAAGGGGTATTTAAAGGGGCAAGCTTTCTGAAAAGAGAGCAGAGCATAGGATCCAGAATAAGGAAGGTGGTTGGGCCCTAAAAGGAAGGAGGTACACCTTAACAAGTACAAATGGAGGGTTTAGGGCTGCAATTGCTAGTAGATATGGATGTCTGCCCATGGAAAGTTAAGAGACTTGCACTCCATTGCTGTTTTTCTCTGAAGTAGGAGGTGAGACTATTTGCTTGGACTGAGGGGGCGAGGTGGAGGTGTTATGGGCTAAGGAGAAAAGAAAGTGTGAAAAGCTAATGTGTATGTGGTAGGGAGTGCATTGAATAAAATCCTGCAATAGAACTGCTTGACAGTATTTGAAGCACATGACCATTAATTTGTAAAGATACAAAAGACATCCTTTGTGGGACCTGCTCCAGCAGTACCTAGTGGCCTGCCTTCAAGTACAGATAAGGCGGATGTATCGTTTCATATAGAAACAAAGTGTTGCCAATAGATGTAATTACAAAGACAGAGGAACAAAGAAAATGTGAGAATCAGGAATACAGTAATTGTCATAATAAACCATGAAATCTAAACTTGATGAGGGTCCAGCAATTAAAGAGAGGGAGTAAATACAGAAGACAAATTGCTTTCTTTACCACTGAGCTCGCGGAGGAGAGTTGGGCTAGCAAACCTGATTCTGGGGGGCTCCAAAATCACTGCAGATGGTGACTGCAGCCACGAAATTAAAAGATGCTTGCTCCTTGGAAGAAAAGCTATGACCAAGCTAGACTGCATATTAAAAAGCAGAGACATTACTTTGTCAACGAAGATCCGTCTAGTCAAAGCTATGGTTTTTCCAGTAGTCAGGTATGGATGTGAGAATTGGACCCTAAAGAAGGCTGAGCACCAAAGAATTGATGCTTTTGAACTGTGGTGTTGCAGAAGACTCTTGAGCATCTCTTGGACTGCAAGGAGATCCAACCAGTTCACCCTAAAGGAAATCAGTCCTGAATATTCACTTGAAGAACTGATGCTGAAGCTGAAACTCCAATACTTTTGCCCTCCTGGTGAGAAAAAGTGACCAATGAAAAGACCCTGATGGTGGGAAAGATTGAAGGCAGAAGGAGAAGGGGATGACAGAGGATGAGACAGTTGGATGGCATCACCGACTGGATGGACATGAGTTTGAACAGGCTCTGGGAGTTGGTGATGGACAGGAAAGCCTGGTGTGCTGCAGTCCATGGGGTTGCAAAGAGTCGGACATGACTGAGTGACTGAACTGACCTGAGCAAACCCAAAAGATTGGCATTTGTGGTCAGAAATGGAGATGTTTGAATTAGTGATTTTGCAAGTAGAAGTGGAAAGGTTATCATCAATAATACATCTCTACCTACTATCTTGGGATAAATGTAAGTAGGCTCCTTACTTTCTAATCTCTGTAAAAAAAAAAAAAAAAAGAAAAGTTTGCCTCAAACATTTATATATGATTCAAGAACTTTAAGATTTTCTTTAGAAATCTGTCTTTTTTTTCCCAGCAACTTTATTGAATTATATTTGACACATAGGGCTTCCCTTGTGGTTCAGCTGGTAAAGAATCCGCCTGAAATGCGGGAGACCTGGCTTCAATCCCTGAGCTGGGAAGATCCCCTGGAGAAGGGAAAGGCTACCCACTCAAGTATTCTGACTTGGAGAATTCATGGACTGGGTCGCAAAGAGTCGGACACAACTGAGCGACTTTCACTTTCACTGACGTATAACTTTGTATACATGTATAGTGTACAACGTGATTTGATTTATAGCTGCACATTTGATTTGTGTTGTATATTTATAGTGTATAACATGATTTAATACACACATATATTGTGAAATGATTACCAAATGGGAAGGTGAACACATCTGTCCCCTCACACCTTAACTACCTTCTTGTGTGTGTGGTGAGAATTTTTAAGATCTACTCTATAGCAACATTCAAATATGCAGTACAGTACTGTTCATTATAATCACGATGCTATACATTGGATTCCCAGAATGTACTCATAACTGGAAGATTGCACCCTTTGAACAGCATCTCCTTTCCCCTACTCTGATGCACCTGGCACCCACCAACCCACTCTCTGTTTCTGAGTTTGACTTCCTTAGATTTCATGCATAAGTGAAATCATACAGTGTTTGTCTTTCTTTAGACAATGATTGTCTAAATTATTTCACTTAACATAATGTCCTCAAGATTCATCCATATTGTCACAAATGTCAGCATTTCCTTCTTTCTCATGACTGAATAATATTCCATGATAAGTATATGCCACGTATTCTTTATCCACTCATCTGCCAGCAGATACTTAGGTTGTTTCTGTGTCTTGGCTATTGTGAAAACTGCTGAAATAACCATGGCAGTGCAGAAATCCCCTAGAGAGAGGGACTTCATTTCCTTTGAGTATGTACTCAGAAAAAAGACTGCTGGATCATATGGCAGTTCTATATTTTGAGTGTTCTGAGAAACCTCCACCCTGTTTTGCGTAGTGGTTGAGCCATTTCACAGTCCAAGAGTGTGCTAGTTCTCTTGCCCCACGCCCTTGCCAGCTCTTGTCATCTCTGTTTTTGATAATAGCCACTCAAACATGTGTGAGGTGATACCTCCCTGAAATTCCGATATGCATTTCCCTGATGACTAGTGATGTTGGGCTCCTTTTTATGTATTTGTTGTCTGTGTGTCTTCCTTGGGAAAATGTCTATCGGAATCCTTTCCCATTTTTTAAGTGGATTATTAGATTTTTTTTTTTTTACTATTGAGTTTTATGAGTTTCTTATATTTTGAATATTAACCATTTATTGGTTGATGATTTACAAATATTTTCTCCCATTCCATAGATCGTCTTTTTATTTTTTAATGGTTTCTTTTACTGTCCAGAAATTATCAAGTTTGATGTGGTCAAACTTGTGGATTTTCGCTTGTATTGCCTGTGCTTTCAGTATCAAAAAAGAAAAAATAATGGTTGAGACCAATGCCAAGGAACTTCCTCCTAGTTTTTCTTCCAGAGATTTTATGGTTTCAGGCCTCACATTTAAATGAAAATCCATTCTGAGTTCATTTTTTGTGAGTGATGTAAGAGAGAGCTCCAATTTCTTTCTTTTTCTTTTTTTGGTATGTTACTGTTCAATTTTCCCAACACCACTTATTGAAGAGACTGTTGTTTCCTCATTGAATATTCTTAGCTCCCCTGTCAAATATTCAGTTTAGTTCAGTTCAGTCACTCAGTCGTGTCCGACTCTTTGTGACCCAATGAATCACAGCACGCCAAGCCTCCCTGTCCATCACCAACTCCCGGAATTCACTCAGAGTCACGTTCATCGAGTCCGTGATGCCATCCAGCCATCTCATCTTGGGTCGTCCTTCTCCTCCTGCCCCCAATCCCTCCCAGCATCAGAGTCTTTTCCAATGAGTCAGCTCTTCGCATGAGGTGGCCAAAGTATTGGAGTTTCAGTTTAGCATCATTCTTTCCAAAGAAATCCCAGGGTTGATCTCCTTCAGAATGGACTGGTTGGATCTCCTTGCAGTCCAAAGGACTCTCAAGAGTCTTCTCCAACACCACAGTTCAAAAGCATCGATTCTTCGGTGCTCAGCCTTCTTCACAGTCCAAATCTCACATCCATACATGACCACTGGAGAAACCATAGCCTTGACTAGATAGATCTTTGTTGGCAAAGTAATGTCTCTCTTTTGAATATGCTCTCTAGGTTGGTCATAACTTTTCTTCCAAGGAATAAGCGTCTTTTAATTTCATGGCTGCAGTCACCATCTGCAGTGATTTTGGAGCCCTAAAAAATAAAGTCTGACACTATTTCCACTGTTTCTCCAATTAATTCCCATGGAGTGATGGGACCGGATGCCATGATCTTCGTCTTCTTAATGTTGAGCTTTAAGCCAACTTTTTCACTCTCCTCTTTTACTTTCATCAAGAGGCTTTTGAGTTCTTCTTCACTTTCTGCCATAATGGTGGTGTCATCTGCATATCTGAGGTTATTGATATTTCTCCCGGCAATCTTGACTCCAGCTTGTGTTTCTTCCAGTCCAGCATTTCTCATGATGCACTCTGCATATAAGTTAAATAAGCAGGGTGACAATATACAGCCTTGATGTACTCCTTTTCCTATTTGGAACCAGTCTGTTGTTCCACGTCCAGTTCTAACTGTTGCTTCCTGGCCTGCATACAGATTTCTCAAGAGGCAGGTTAGGTGGTCTGGTATTCCCATCTCTTTCAGAATTTTCCACAGTTTATTGTGATGCACACAGTCAAAGGCTTTGGCATAGTCAATAGAGCAGAAATAGATGTTTTTCTGGAACTCTCTTCCTTTTTCGATGATCCAGCGGATGTTGGCAATTTGATCTCTGGTTCCTCTGCCTTTTCTAAAACCAGCGTGAATATCAGGGAGTTCACAGTTCATGTATTGCTGAAGCCTGGCTTGGAGAATTTTGAGCATTACTTTACTAGTGTGTGAGATGAGTGAAATTCTGCGGTAGTTTGAGCATTCTTTGACATTGCCTTTCTTTGGAATTGGAATGAAAACTGACCTTTTCTAGTCCTGTGGCCACTGCTGAGTTTTCCAAATTTTCTGGCATATTGAGTGCAGCACTTTCACAGCATCATCTTTTAGGATTTGAAAGAGCTCAACTGGAATTCCATCACCTCCACTAGCTTTGTTTGTACTGATGCTTTCTAAGGCCCACTTGACTTCACGTTCCAGGATGTCTGGTTCTAGATGAGTAATCACACTATCGTGATTATCCGGGCCGTGAATATTAGTTGAGTTGATATGTATAGACTTATTTCTGGAATCTTGGTTCTGTTCAACTGGTCTATGTGTCTGTTTTTATCCCAGTACAACATAGTTTTGGTCACTATAACTTTTCAATTCAGTTTGAGGTCAGAAAACATGATGATGCCACCAGGATTTCTTTAACTATTTGAGGTTTTTTGTGGTTCTTTAAGCATTTTAGGATTTTTTTTTCCTTTTTTTGTGTGAAAATGCCATTGGAATTTTGATAGAGAGCCTCCCTTTTATATTTCCTAGGGAAATTCCCAGAAGTATTCAAGGTTACACATCTTTTCCTTATCCTGCAGAGTTAAGTTGGCCATAAGATCTGCCCCCTATAGTGAGATCTCCGTGCTTTTCTCCTGGGGTGACAGAGCCACCTGCGGGGCACATGATGTGCAATGCCTTGAGTTTTGTAGGGCACCAGCCATAGAGTGGCACATTGGGTTCTTGGGGTATGCACCTGGGCTTGGTAGAAGTTCTGTAGGTGGCAGGTCATCCTGTGGAGTTCATGGGTGAGCCTCTTGGTGGATGCCCTGAGCAGGTTAGCAGAATCCATACCCAGCTGTTGAGATCACATCATTTGCCGTGAGCCTCCATGGCTTCTTGTTGCTCTGAGATGTTCTGAGATGATCTGGCCAAGCCCAACTCCTCAGCATTCGACGTGGAATGAGACAGAAATGAGCCTTCTGGACAGCATTGCACAGGGCTGGTGAGGCCTGGTACTTACTTTGCTCTCACTTCCCCTCATGAAGGAAATTGTGGACAAAGGAGAGCTGTCCCCCTCAGTTGGACTCTGAGGCTCCCACAAAGACATTCTCCGCTGTGTTCAGTTCAGTTCAGTCACTTAGTCATATCCAACACTTTGCGACTCCATGAACCACAGCAAGCCAGGCCTCCCTGTCCATCACCAACTCCCAGATGCAGCCAAACCCATGTCCATTGATTTGATGATGCCATCCAATGATCTCATCCTCCGTTGTCGCCTTCTCCTCCCACCCTAATCCCTCCCAGCATCAGGGTCTTTTCCAATGAGTCAACTCTGCACGTCAGGTGGCCAAAGTATTGGAGTTTCAGCTTCAGCATCAGTCCTTCTAATGAACACCCAGGACTGATCTCCTTTAGGATGGACTGGTTGGATCTCCTTGCAGTCCAGGGGACTCCCAAGAGTCTTCTCCAACACCGCAGTTCAAAAGCATTAATTCTTTGGCCCTCAGCTTTCTTTAGAGTCCAATTCTCACATCCAAACATGACCACTGGAAAAACCATAGCCTTGACTAGATGGACCTTTGTTGACAAAGTAATGTCCCTGCTTTTTAATATGTTGTCCAGGTTGGTCATAGCTTTCCTTCCAAGGAGCAAGCGTCTTTTAGTTTCTTGGCTGCAATCACCATCTGCAGTGATTTTGGAGCCCAGAAAAATAGTCAGCCACTGTTTCCCCATCTATTTGCCATGAAGTGATAGGACTAGAGGCCATGATCTTTGTTTTCTGAATGTTGAGCTTTAAGCCAACTTTTTCACTCTCCTCTTTGACTTTCATCGAGAGGCTTTTTAGCTCCTCTTCACTTTCTGCCATAAGGGTGGTGTCGTCTGCATATCTGAGATTATTGATATCTCTGCTGTGACTGGTTGCCAAATCAGTGTTTCTGTGGGGAGATGTCCATTTAGAGATGAGGGCTGGGACCTCCTATTGTGCCATCTTGCCAATCACTTTCTTGGTAAAGTTCTATTTAAGAGTGTTACTGAATTGTAAAAATAATAAAAACAGTCAACACTTGACAGCTAACAAAGGGCTTTTCATGGACCAAGATAGCTCTCTGACACAGAATCACAATTCCTACTTTACAGATTATTTAACTGAGGTCAGAGAACTGAAGTTAAGATTAATAAATAGCTCACATAGTTAAACAGGTAACCCAAATCTAAGTCTTGGTCCTTTGTTGTTTAAAACAATGTCCTTTAGTTTTTACTATTCTTTTCTAGTAAATAACATATACTTTGGTTATTTAAAATTTAAAAATTGGGAAAAATTTTGTTTAGTTATTTTGTAGTAACATTAAAATCTCTTAAAATATTTTAGTATTTATTTTGGTGATCTAAGAAAAGCCATTAGTACCTACAGATATTTTAATACTTATTAATATAAGCTTATGTTTGTGGCAAAGATATTTTCATTTATTTTTTAAAGTATTCTGGTATTTCTTTCCAAAATGAGCTTTCATGTTAGATTACTTTTTGTCTCAATTAAACAAACACAACTATTACATTAGTCCTTCAAATCACATGATTTTTAAAACCTGAGCTGCATAAGAATAACATCAGTTCAGTTCAGTTTACTCGCTCAGTCGTGTCCGACTCTTTGCGACCGCATGAATCGCAGCACGCCAGGCCTCCCTGTCCATCACCATATCCCGGAGTTCACTCAGACTCACGTCCATCGAGTCCGTGATGCCATCCAGCCATCTCATCCTCTGTCGCCCCCTTTTCCTCCTGCCCCCAATCCCTCCCAGAATCAGAGTCTTTTCCAATGAGTCAACACTTCGCATGAGATGGCCAAAGTCCTGGAGCTTCAGCTTTAGCATCATTCCTTCCAAAGAAATCCCAGGGTTGATCTCCTTTAGAATGGACTGGTTGGATCTCCTTGCAGTCCAAGGGACTCTCAAGAGTCTTCTCCAACACCACAGTTCAAAAGCATCAATTCTTCGGCGCTCAGCCTTCACAGTCCAAATCTCACATCCATACATGACTACGGGAAAAACCATAGCCTTGAATAGATGGACCTTAGTCGGCAAAGTAATGTCTCTGCTTTTGAATATACTGTCTAGGTTGGGCATAACTTTTCTGCCAAGGAATAAGTGTCTTTTAATTTCATGGCTACAGTCACCATCTGCAGTGATTTTGGAGCCCCCCAAAATAAAGTCTGACACTGTTTCCACTGTTTCCGCATCTATTTCCCATGAAGTGATGGGACTGGATGCCATGATCTTCATTTTCTGAATGTTGAGCTTTAAGCCAACTTTTTCACTCTCCTCTTTTACTTTCATCAAGAGGCTTTTTAGCTCCTCTTCTCTTTCTGCCATAAGGGTGGTGTCATCTGCATTTTTGAGGTTATTGATATTTCTCCCGGCAATCTTGATTCCAGCTTGTGTTTCTTCCAGTCCAGCATTTCTCATGATGTACTCTGCATAGAAATTAAATAAGCAGGGTGACAATATACAGCCTTGATGTACTCCTTTTCCTATTTGGAACCAGTCTGTTGTTCCATGTCCAGTTCTAACTATTGCTTCCTGACCTGCATACAGATTTCTCAAGAGGCAGGTTAGGTGGTCTGGTATTCCCATCTCTTTCAGAATTTTCCATAGTTTATTGTGATCCACACAGTCAAAGGCTTTGGCATAGTCAATAGAGCAGAAATGGATCTTTTTCTGGAACTCTCTTCCTTTTTCGATGATCCAGCGGATGTTAGCAATTTGATCTCTGGTTCCTCTGCCTTTTCTAAAACCAGCTTGAACATCAGGGAGTTCACGGTTCATGTATTGCTGAAGCCTGGCTTGGAGAATTTTGAGCATTACTTTACTAGCATGTGAGATGAGTGCAATTGTGTGGTAGTTTGAGCATTCTTTGGCATTGCCTTTCTTTGGAATTGGAATGAAAACTGACCTTTTCTAGTCCTGTGGCCACTGCTGAGTTTTCCAAATTTGCTGGCATATTGAGTGCAGCACTTTCACAGCATCATCTTTTAGGATTTGAAAGAGCTCAACTGGAATTCCATCACCTCCACTAGCTTTGTTTGTAGTGATATTTTCTAAGGCCCACTTGACTTCACTTTCCAAGATGTCTGGCTCTAGATTAGTGATCACATCATCATGATTATCTGGGTCCTGAAGATCTTTTTTGTACAGTTCTTCCGTGTATTCTTGCCACCTCTTCTTAATATCTTCTGCTTCTGTTAGGTCCATACTGTTTCTGTCCTTTATCAAGCCCATCTTTACATGAAATATTCCCTGGTATCTCTAATTTTCTTGAAGAGATCTCTAGTCTTTACCATTCTGTTGTTTTCCTCTCTTTCTTTGCATTGATCACTGAAGAAGGCTTTCTTATCTCTTCTTGCTATTCTTTGGAACTCTGCATTCAGATGCTTATATTTTTCCTTTTCTCCTTTGCTTTTTGCCTCTCTTATTTTCACAGCTATATGTAAGGCCTCCCCAGACAGCCATTTTGCTTTTTTGCATTTCTTTTCTATGGGGATGGTCTTGATCTCTGTCTCCTGTACAATGTTAGGAACCTCATTCCATAGTTCATCAGGCACTCCATCTATCAGATCTAGGCCCTTATAGAGAGGTTATTAATAAAGTGCACCTTCCAGATCATCTCCCAGAAGATTATTATTAGTGGGTCTGGTGTAGGAAATAGAAATCAGTTTCTTTAAGAAACACCCCTGTTGATATGATGCAGGTGATTCTTGGATCACACTTTAAGAAACACTTCTCTTGAATTTTATTTTCTAGTTTGTATTAGTATCTAATTTTAGACAATTGCAGATAAGAAGTAATCTTTAAATAAATATCTGACATTCCAGGTACTGTGCTATCTCATATATATAAATATAGTTACATAGCACATGTGGATGATTTAACACCTATACTTTATTTTTAAATTCTAAAAGCACTAGTTCTATAGCAAACTGTAATCTTCAGTGATAGAACTGTCTATAGAACCAAATTGGGATCACAACTTTCCATATTTAAATGTGGTTCTTTGAGTGTTAAAAAATTGTTTGATACTATTAATTAAGGATCCCTACTTTCTACTTTTAATCAGAAGATGATAATCAGATTGAGAGATTTTCAGCATATTTTAAATAACTGATAAATATAAAATAATTCATTCTTATTAGTGGCCAGGAAAATGCAAATTAAAGCTATAATAATATGCAGTTTCCCACAATAGACTGCGTGGATACACATTAAAGTCATGGAATTGGAACTGGAGATGAGAAGGGTAGAAGACTTAGTATTTCATTGCACATTTCATAAGGTCAATGTGTTTTAAAAATATGCATTATTACTGACACTTTTAAAATCTATTAAGTGAAAGTAAAATATTTTGTTTGCATCTTTCATTTGGGATGTGTTTATTTTAAAGCTTCTGCAGTACACATGAAAACAATTTCTCCTGTTGTGTGTAAGGAAATACTTGGCAATACATTCAGTGTCTGCGGTTGAATTTCCAAACTTTTTGAAGTGATAGGACATGCATATGACATAACATGATGTGTGAAACACTTGGAGAACAAGAAAACATACATTTAAATTCTAGCCTTTTCCTTTCTTCTTTATCTGCCTCTCATTTAGCCAAGGATGTGATTTTGCAAATTACAAGCACTCAATATTTTTTTTCTGAGTTTTAGTGTTATTATCATTTAGTTGGTAAAGGATAATTTGGCTCATAGTTTTTTTTCTTTCAAAAAAATATTAACTGAAAGGGTGAGTTGCAGGCATTTATCTTTACCATTCTGCTCTTACTCTTTTTAAAAAGTAATATTTATTTGGTGTATTGGGTCTTAGTTACAGCGCAAAGGATCTTTGTTGTGTCATGCGAGATCTCTCCTTGTGGGTCTCTAGTTGTGGAGTGGGCTCAGTAGTTGCAGAACATGCAGTTAGTTGCTCTGCGGCATGTGGGATTTTAGTTCCTTGGTCAGGGACTGAGCCTGTGTCCTCTGCATCGCAAGGTGGATTCTTAATCCCTCAACCACCAGGGAAGTCCCCTGCTCCTACTGTTACTCTCATTGTCTTCCTATCCAAACATTTCAGTAATATTTGTGAACAAGTGCTTTTTGTGAGTGCAGGTGAATGAAAGAAAATGAGATCATGATGCATTCAGGAAATGGCCCCAATGTCTCTGCTCTGCTGCCGCCTCTTGACCAGAAGATCACCAACGAGAGTCCCCAGTGCACTGACGTCGCCTTCGTGGGGCTTCTCTCAGTGCTTCTGGTCTGTGAAACTTTTATCCCCACCAAAGCACTGTGTGGGAAATATGGGAATGGGATGTCAGGTGTGACGCTGAATTTTAATCGCCTCCTTATTCAGTTTCTTCAGGAAAAATAGGACGTGCTTTGCCATGGGGGAAAGGCCATGTGTTGTTGAGGTAAGGACACATGATGTGGTATAACACACAATGCCTGTGCAAGAAGAGGCTTCTTTTGAGGAGCAGATAAAATTCCAAGGACAATAATTCTGTCAGATTTGGCTGAGAAACAGCCAACTTACTGTCAGCTGGTATCCATCTAGATACAAGAAGATAACAAACTTCATTTCACTGTGCAATCCACATAAAGTGTTTCTAATGGAAAAACAAACTAAGGACACCTATAGTGCCCGATTTTCTACACTTTGCTGCTTTACTTACTGTAAACACTGGCGAACTCAGAAGCAGTTATTTTGGGTTTGCTTGTCTAAATATTGAGCTAGTAGGCATTTGTTGATCATTGGTCCGTTTAAAGTCAACCCAAACAGAGCGAGAGTAAGGCGTGAAGATTGATGGGCTGGGATCTGTGAATCAGTTGCAGCGTGGGCCAGGAAGAGCTGCTGGTGGTTTGTTTTGCACACTGATTCAGAGCAGGTTAAAATTGAGGGTATTTTCTAAATAAAAGCTATAATTCAAAACCTTTGCATCCTTTTCCAATCTTCTGTTAATTTAACTCATTAGCGATTTTTCAGGCTCACAAAAAGTGAATTTTCTATAATGAAATAAGAATTCTAGAAGAGGTTATTGAAACGATCTCTCTGATTAATAACCCAAATCTCGTTCAGTTCCTGTATCAAGGGCTGTTTGTCTCATATCTGAAGGCTCACTTTTATCCTGAAATCTAGACCCAGTTCTTACTCTTAGCAGGAGAAATTTCCCTATTTCTCTAGCATTTGTAGTTTTCTTGTGATGATATCTCAGCTCTTTATTTTTGACCGATACACTACTTTGTACCGCAGTCTATCCAGTATCAGTGCAATGCCTAATTCTGTGTTTTTCCTAAACTCCTATGATAATATTCTGTTTCCAACTTCTTTCTATAATAGTGTTTTGTTTTTTTTTTTAAATTTTAAAATCTTTAATTCTTACATGCGTTCCCAAACATGAACCCCCCTCCCACCTCCCTCCCCACAACATCTCTCTGGGTCATCCCCATGCACCAGCCCCAAGCATGCTGCACCCTACGTCAGACATGGACTGGCGATTCAATTCTTACATGATAGTATACATGTTAGAATTCCCATTCTCCCAAATCATCCCACCCTCTCCTCCCTCTGAGTCCAAAAGTCCGTTATACACATCTGTGTCTTTTTTCCTGTCTTGCATACAGGGTCGTCATTGCCATCTTCCTAAATTCCATATATATGTGTTAGTATACTGTATTGGTGTTTTTCTTTCTGGCTTACTTCACTCTGTATAATTGGAAAGAATTCATTTGAATCAGTTCTGATGAGATGGATGAAACTGGAGCCAATTATAATAGTGTTTTAACTAAGACTGTGCATCGGAATGAATTGTGACGTTTTCCTGAAACAGGTTTTTAAGCCATACTTCAGTCAGATTTGTATGCAGAAGGTCAGGACTGGAATTAAGATTTCCAAAACTTTAAAAAAAAGTTCACAGACCATTTCCTATTGCCATGACTTTGCCTAAGAATTTATTTCATCTCACCTCTAGCTTCCATTCCACCTTTGTCTGATTGATTTACCAGCCAACTGCTCTTATGATACAGAAATCAAGATTGCACAGTTAGAGCCTGGGCAGAAACATTAAAAAAAAAACAGTATACTTATTTGTGATGTATGCTTATATATGTTTATACAGTTACTATTATGAAAAATAAATGTGTATGTTTTGATATTCTGTTTTTGTTACTATTCAAAACTAAATAGGAGAAAGAATATTTCAGGGGAAAAAAATTTAAAATAGCATATGAAACTTATTGAAATACTTAAATTAGGAGTTCACAAAATTGTGTGCATAAAAATTACTTGGAGATATATAAAATATATATATAATACACACGTATTATAAAATACATACACACACACACACACACGCACACATTCTTTGTCTCCCAAAGCTGACCTGAAGTGAGGCCCAGGAATCTGCATGTTGAATAACTCCAAAGAATACAGATGTCTTCAAACCACATCTTGAGAAATAGTGGCTTAAACCAACTAACACTGTGTGTCTTGGCTTTCATCAGGATTTAAAAAAAAAAAAAAAAAAACCTATTCTTGTTTTTAAACTTTCTGCCTGAAAACAATGTACATTTTTGGCCCTATGGGAGAGATACATGACCATTAAAAACCACAAGTAGTTGAGGCCTTTCAGCAAGTTTTGCTCTAAATACAATATAATTACTTTATTTTTATATTACATCTTACCAAGAAGCTATCTCTCTTGCTTTTCTTTAAAAAAGGAATAGCATGTTTATTCTTTTTCAATTATGCCTGATACTTGTGTCTGAAGTGAATCCATTAGCTGTGATTAAGGTACTTACTGGGCTTCTCTCATGGCTCAGACGGTACGGAATCCATCTGCAATGCGGGACACCTGGGTTCAATCCCTGGGTGGGGAAGATCCCCTGGAGGAGGACATGGCAACCCACTCCAGTGTTCTTGCCTAGAGAATCCCCGTGGACAGAGGAGCCTGGCGGGCCACAGTCCATGGCGTCCCAGAGAATCAGACGCTGAGCGATTAAGCACAGCACAGTTCAGGGCACCACTACCACCTGGTGGCAGCGGGTAAAAATTGCAGGTTTAGTTTCTGAACACTAAATTCACATCCATGTTGTGAAGTGCCATCTCTGGCAGTCCTGCTGCAAGCAATTTTGTCAACATAAATGGTATTTAGAGGAAGTCTATAAATAGTAGTGTCTTTTCTACACAGTGTTCCAATCTCATCTCAACCCTATTTATAAGACTAATATTTCACCAGGCTTCCCTGATGGCTCAGCTGGTAAAGAATCTGCTTGCAGTGCAGGAGACCTGGGTTCAGTCCCTGGGTGGGGAAGATCCCCTGGAGAAGGGAATGGCTATCTACTCCAGCATTCTGGCCTGGAGAATCCCATGGACTGTTTACTACTTGTCCAGAATATTAAACATGTAGTTTACAAGTTTTTACAGAATAACAAAAAAATCAAGGTTAGAAAATGAAGCAAGTAATGTTGACAAATTTCTCTTCTTTTTCTAGTGGAGACATTATTATTTTTTTAATATTGGGGAATTCTTGTACCTCCTTAGACTTTGATATCATCAATAAGACCCTTATTCTGTCTTTTCTAAATTAGCTAAACAGAAGTTATATTCCAGAGAGAATAATACATATTAGGTCTTCAGAATTCGGCAGCATGTACTGTGGAATGTAGTTTCATGGCCAGTGGACTGGTGGATATTTTCTAAATTTTTATACCTATACTATTACTCTTATCATTTTGTGTTTATGTTCACAACCAGTGGAAGAAGATAATCTTAACTTTAGAGTACCTTGTGAAAGTCCTTCCCGCCAAGATAATGATTACTCTTGTTTTGCATTTTTGTTTAAATGTGAATGTTTATATACATTTTGTTGAAAGGCACTTTAGTAATTATCAGGAAAGCAACAGGACAAAAAAAAAAAAAAAAAACCCTTACAGTATATAAATGCAGCGTGGATGGAAAGGGTATTGTTTATGCAAAAGCTTACTTAATATTTTGTGGAATTCATGGAAATAATTTTGTGACTTGGAGAGTAACTGAGACCAAAATTTTGCATTGCCTTATGCTTATAGTCTCACTAACATGTAACAACTTTCTTTGTTTATTTATGGGAAAAGTTTAAGATTAGAATTGTTCCTGAGACAAATAACATATTAACTTAGAGCTGACCTTCAGAGAGGAATTATAATGAGTAGGACAAGTGCAACACTGAAATAAGGGATGGCCTGGAGAAGCAAAATACCATCAAATAGCAAGGACGGGAGAACTAAACACAAATTTTGATAATTCTTTATTTTTGTTAGAAGCTAGCTTCTGATTTGGGCTTCTGAGCACAACCTTGATAAAAGACAGTGCTTCTCACCCTCTAATATCCATGCTACATGCTGCTTTCTAGAAGTCATATTTAGGAACCCCTGTTCTTGTAATTAATCCTCCATCCCTGTGTATAAGAATATGTATAAAGTGCTCAGCTCACATTTGTTCTCTGTAGAAAAGGACAGAATGCTTTCTAATGCCTGCCTAAGTTACCTGACAGGAATATTAGAATGACAGGAGAATTTTTAAGTCCTTTAATTCTTTGAAATAAAATATTTTCATCTATTAATAAAAATAGAGGTCTACCTAGAGATGTGTGGGTAAAATTTTCAACTTTCATTAAAGATAAATTAATCATTCCCATTTGTCAAAGAGAAAGCCATGTGAAACAAGATTAGATTATACACCACCTTTAGAGTACAGGAAACACATAACAAAAGAGTGTTCCCACCTAATCACATTTAAGCTAAAATAATACGACAGATTCTATTTCCATTGAGTTGTAAAAAGACTATTTTGTTCTGTGCAAAGGTATTCCCTAAGGAGTATCTATGGGAAAAATTGGACCTAACCTTCTCCCACCATTGTATTTTGAAAGTACACTGCAAAAGAGTAAACAAACAAGGATCTTCCTCTCTTTCTATACTCTTTTTAGTTGTTGACTCTGAACTCTGTGGTTGCTAAGTTGATGGACATGTTTATAAAGGTTTTAACAGGGATACTCCTAGTTTTAAAATAGGAGTGATCAAGCCTTTAAACCAATGTCTCTTATCACTCAGTTGTAGTACAATATAGTACCCAGGCCTCAGCTGTCCTGAATGATGAGAAAGGACAGCTCCCAGCAGGTCATATCCTCCAGATATCAGTGGGCAGGCGACACCAGCATTCCCAGGCTGCAGTGTAATACTAAACTGATCTGCGCATGTCCAGCTCAATATATACATCCTCTGCAGGCAAAACTTAGGTTTCCTGTAGGGGAATAAAAATCTGGACACACAGACACACACACATGTGGGCATACACACATACATACACAGTTTTAAAGTGATAGAGAAAGACATGCAAGAATCCTGGAGGGTTTATTTTTTGTGTAGGTTTAGACACAGTATTTAATATACCAAGAAGGACAGTTGTTGATATTTTTCCTAAAGGGACACTGTAGACCCAAAGTTTCTCACTGTGGGTTTCAGGCCTTGTGGTTGATGGACAAGTTAATTAGTATATTTTTACTGGCTTGAACATTCATAGGACATGGAACACCCATGGTAGCAATGAACTAATGTTGTGATGTCAAAATTAACATAATAAATTAAAGTGAAAGTTGCTCAGTCATGTCTGACTCTTTGCAACCCCATAGACTGCATAGTCCATGGAATTCTCCAGGCCAGAATACTGGAGTGGGTAGCCTTTCCCTTCTCCAGGGGATCTTCCCGACCCAGGAATTGAACCGGGGTCTCCTGCATTGCAAGCGGATTCTTTACCAAGCTATTAAGCTGATCTAAATATACACAGTTATTTCTTATTCTTGAATGCACTGAAGAGCACAAAAGAATTAAAAACTGTCCCAGAGCAATAATGAGCAGCCCCAACATGTATTAATCAGATCTTATGTGCAACCTATTATGAGATGTACTATATAGAATTAAAATAACAAACGAGAAGCAGCTTCTAAACCAAGGTGTTTGTAATATATTTATATTGGGAGAAACCAACAAAATATGCAGAAATGCTTTGAAAATAATCATTGGATAATACGGAATTTTTCCTTCGTACCAATAAATACAATCCTAAAAATCAAAACTGTATCTTCTCTTGACATTATAAATACCCTCAGTTATTATGATAAAGAACATACCAAAACAGAACTTAGGCTGGTTTAAAAAAGTGATTTAGAAACTTCCCTGATAGTCCAGTGGCCAAGATTCTACACTTCTAGTGCAGGGGGCCCAGGTTCAATCCCTGGTCAGGGAACTAGAGCTCATATTCTGTAACCAAACGATGCTGCATGAACTGAGACCTGGTGCTGTCAAATAAATGAAATAAGTAAAAATAAATTAAAAAGATGAGCTCAGACACTCTTGTTCTTCCCATCTTGGTCTTCAAACAGTTGACTGTTATAGTCGAGCAATGTCGATCTGGTATACATTTCAACAGTGGCTGAAGGATTCATTTTAATTAAGTTTAAGGTATATACAGACACATACCCACACATATGTATACACACATACCCTAATACACAAACATGGCTATATTACACATTTACCCATGCTGTCTGTGCTGGGGTGTCCACATTTTATTTTTTGATGTTACTTCTAAGTGTATCTCTGCATTTTTTCTGTATGCAGCTTCCAAGTCCTGCATCCTCATCCATTAATTTTAATGAGAGCCTTGCTTCTCTTCTATGCCCTTTTCAAATATTCACTGCTTTGTTATCTTAACACAGTCACTGACTCTGGCCTCCTTCAGTGCTGTTCCCTGGCCTAACTGGTCCATCTCTCTCTTCTCTCGGTTAGCTCTGTTTTTCCTCCCGTATCACTGTTCTCCATTGTCCATCCTAACCACTGGGGCAGTTGTAAAAAGGTTTCAACTAAAACATTTAATATAATTTCTTCCATTAATTTTACATTTGGGTTTTTCCATGGTGGGCTTACCAGCTTATAAGTGCAGGGTTTTGATTACATCATCATTTAGACAGTTTGACATTTATCAATCCGAATACACTCATACACACACATGCACATTGTATTTGATCATTGTGATGGTTTGGCATAATTGGCCGTAGAAAAGAAGAGAGGATTTGGAAGGAATATCCTTTTATACCAAAAATATCCCTCCCACGTGGATTCCGTTCAGTTCAGTTCAGTCGCTCAGTCATAACTGACTCTTTGCGACCCCATGGACTGCAGCACCGCAGGCCTCCCTGTCCATTACCAACTCCCAGAGTTTACTCAAACTCATGTCCATTGAGTCGGTGATGCCATCCAACCATCTTATCCTCTGTCATCCCCTTCTCCTCCCACCTTCAATCTTTCCCAGCATCAGGGTCTTTTCAAATGAGTCACTTCTTTGCATCAGGTGGCCAAAGTATTGGAGTTGCAGCTTCAGCATCAGTCCTTCCAATGAATATTCAGGACTGACTTCCTTTAGGATGGACTGGTTGGATCTCCTTGCAGTCCAAGGGACTCTCAAGAGTCTTCTCCAACACCACAGTTCAAAAGCATCAATTCTTTGGTGCTCAGCTTTCTTGATAGTCCAACTCTCACATCCATACATGACTACTGAAAAAAATCATAGCCTTGACTAGACGGATCTTTGTTGGCAAAGTAATATCTCTGCTTTCTAATATGCAGTCTAGCTTGGTCATAACTTTTCTTCCAAGGAGCAAGTTCCTTTTAATTTCATGGCACCAGTCATCATCTGCAGTGTTTTGGAGGCCCCTGCCAAAAAAAGTCTCATGCTGTTTCCACTGTTTCCCCATCTATTTCCCATGAAATGATGGGACAAGATGCCATGATCTTCGTTTTCTGAATGTTGAGCTTTAAGCCGACTTTTTCACTCTCCTCTTTCACTTTCATCAAGAGGCTCTTTAGTTCCTCTTCACTTTCTGCCATAAGGGTGGTGTCATCTGCGTATCTGAGGTTATTGATATTTCTCCCGGCTATCTTGATTCCAGCTTGTGCTTCATCCAGCCCAGAGTTTCTCATGATGTACTCTGCATAGAAGTTAAATAAGCAGGGTGACAACATACAGCCTTGACATACTGCTTTCCCAATTTGGAGCCAGTCTGTTGTTCCATGTCCAGTTCTAACTGTTGCTTCCTGACCTGTATACAGATTTCTCAGGAGGCAGGTCAGGTGGTCTGGTATTCCCATCTCTTTAGGCATTTTCCACAGTTTGTTGTGATCCACACAGTCAAAGGCTTTGGCATAGTCAATAAAGCAGAAATAGATGTTTTTCTGGAACTCTCTTGCTTTTTCGATGATCCAGCGGATGTTGGATGCAATTTGATCTCTGGTTCTTCTGCCTTTTTTTTTTTTTTTTAATTTTAAAATCTTTAATTCTTACATGCGTTCCCAAACATGAACCCCCCTCCCACCTCCCTCCCCACAACATCTCTCTGGGTCATCTGGAAGTTAATGGTTCATGTATGGTTGAAGCCTGGCTTGGAGAATTTTGAGCTTTACTTTGCTAGCATGTGAGATGAGCAAAATTGTGTTGTAGTTTGAACATTCTTTGGGGCTGGAATGAAAACTGACATTTTCCAAATTTGCTGGGATATTGAGTACAACACTTTGATAGCATCATCTTTTAGGATTTGAAATAGCTCAACTGGAATTCCATCACCTCCAGTAGCTTTGTTCATAGTGATGCTTCCTAAAGCTCACTTGACTTCACCTTCCAGGATGTCTGGCTCTAGGTGAGTGATCATACCATTGTGAATATCTGGGTCATGAAGATCTTTTTTGTGTAGTTCTTCTGTGTATTCTTGCCACCTCTTCTTACTATCTTCTGCTTCTGTGAGGTCCATACCATTTCTGTCCTTTACCGAGCCCATCTTTGCAAGAAATGTTCCGTTGGTATCTCTAATTTTCTTGAGGAGATCTCTAGTCTTTCCCATTCTATTCCTTTGCAGTGATTACTTACGAAGGCTTTCTTATCTCTCCTTGCTATTCTTTGAACTCTGCATTCAAATGGGTATATCTCTCCTTTTCTCCTTTGCTTTTAGCATCTCTTCTTTTCACAGCTATTTGTAAGGCCATCTCAGACAGCCATTTTGCTTTTTTTGCATTTCTTTTTCTTGGGGATATTCTTGATCCCTCTCTCCTGTATAGACCTCCGGCCCTAGTTCATCAGGCACTCTTTCTATCAGATCTAATCCCTGGAATCTATTTCTCACTTCCACTCTATAATTGTAAGGGATTTGATTTAGGTCATACCTGAATGGTCTAGCGGTTTTCCCTACATTCTTCAGTTTCAGTCTGAATTTGGCAATAAGGAGTTCACAATCTGAGCCACAGTCAACTCCCAGTCTTGTTTTTGCTGACTGTATAGAGCTTCTCCATCTTTGGCTGCAAAGAATATAATCAATTTGATTTCAGTATTGACCATCTGCTGATGTCCATATGTAGAGTCTTCTCTTGTGTTGGAAGAGGGTTTTGCTATGACCAGTGCATTCTCTTGGCATAACACTATTAGCCTTTGCCCTGTTTCATTCTGTACTCCAAGGCTAAATTTGCCTGTTACTCCAGGTGTTTCTTGACTTTCTACTTTTGCATACCAGTATCCTACAATGAAAAGGACATTTTGGGGGGTGTTAGTTCTAGAAGGTCTTGTAGGTCTTCATAGGACTGTTCAGCTTCAGCTTCTTCAGCATTACTGGTCAGGGCATAGTCTTGGATTACTGTTACATTGAATGGTTTGCCTTGGTAACAGAGATCATTTTGTCGTTTTTGAGACTGCATCCAAGTACTGCATTTCAGACTCTTCTGTTGACCATGATGGCTACTCCATTTTTTCTAATGAATTCTTGCCCACAGTAGTAGATATAAAGGTCACCTTAGTTAAATTCACCCATTCCAGTCCGTTTAAGTTGGCTGATTCCTAAAATGTCGACATTCACTCTTGCCATCTCTTGTTTGACCACATTCAGCTTGCCTTGATTCATCCCTGGTTCCTATGCATTATTGTTCTCTACAGCATTGGACTTTGCTTTCATCACCAGTCATGTCTACAGCTGGTTGTTGTTTTTGCTTTTGCTCGGTCTCTTCATTCTTTCTGGAGTTATTTCCCCATGTGGAGTAGATTGAACAAAACGATATGGCCAGCACCAGCAGGAAGCTACACATCACGTATCAAAGGTAACTCCATCTGGGAAAATCATTGAGATACTATGCACTTTTGTTAGAATTTCAAGATAAGAAATAGTGTGGAAGCCTGGCTCTTCTTTCTTGTCTGTGCCTTTGTCTAACCGCAGGATATGCAGAAGTACACTTGGCATTAAGAGGAAGTTTTCTTTGTTGCTTTTGTTGCTGTTGTGGTTTTTGTAATGGGCGGGTTAGTTATATTTCAGAAATATAGCTCTAGGTGGTGAGCCAGGAGGAAAGTTCTGTGTGGGAGAGTGAGCTTAACTAGAATGTTGTGAGCAAGCGCACTGCAATGTTCACAGCAGTAGAGTGGTCCGGACATGTCTGTCAGCGGCTGCTGTGTTGTGCTTCAAACTGAAGTGATGAGGAAACTGACACTGATAAGTGATTACAAAACCAAGCACCAGAGATGGACATCATTTCCCTTCTACCCAGCTACCATGTTGCTCCCAGTTTTTCTCTCGCTGAAGAGTCCTCCTCACACAGGGAAGGCAAGCACTAAGTGCTTCCATTTCAGGCTTTGCTTGCAGCCCAGATGCAGGCATGTTATAATCCAGTGCAGGTGAAGGGCTGTTACTGGACCTTCTGGGAAGAATTTTTCCCTGAGGAAAGAGATGCAAAAATAAATGTCCCCAAATAAATGCCTTTCTGTGTTGGGCATTGCCATATAAGGCATGCTACTGGAAGCTACTGTAGCCAAGAGAGTCACAGAGAACTTGCCTGAATCTTTGATGCCAGTGAGCATGTGTGTCAACCCAGCGGGATCCCTCCCCTAGATCTCTCTGTATGTATTGAAAAATAAACCACTTGCATTTAAATCACTTTTCTGACAGTCATATACATCCTAACTGAACAACACTCTGCTGGACAATTGTAATATGATCTCTTCTGATGTTTATAATCATCTTACCAGATAAGCTTTTATTTTGGGGGGCTCCAAACTCACTGCAGATGGTGACTGCAGCCATGAATTAAAAGATGCTTGATCCTTGGAAGAAAAGTTATGATCAACCTAGACTGCATATTTAAAAGCAGAGACATGATTTTGCCAACAAAGATCCGTCTTGTCAAAGCTATGGCTTTTCTGGTAGTCATGTATGGATGTGAGAGTTGGACTATCAAGAAAGCTGAGCACCAAAGAATTGATGCTTTTGAACTGTGGTGTTGGAGAAGACTCTTGAGACTCCCTTGGACTGCAAGGAGATCCAACCAGTCCATCCTAAACGAAATCAGTCCTGAATATTCATTGGAAGGACTGATGCTGAAGCTGCAACTCCAATACTTTGGCCACCTGATGCAAAGAAGTGACTCATTTGAAAAGACCCTGATGCTGGGAAAGATTGAAGGTGGGAGGAGAAGGGGATGACAGAGGATAAGATGGTTGGATAACATCACTGACTCAGTGGACATGAGTTTGGGTAAACTCTGGGAGTTGGTAATAGACAGGGAGGCTTGGGGTGCTGCAGTCCATGGGGTTGCAAAGAGTCGGACATGACTGAGCAACTGAACTAAACCAGGTAAGTATTATCTCCCCATTTGAGAGATAAGAAAACTGAAGCTTAGAATGATGTGAAGCCTTGTCCAGTGCCCCATGAACACAGAAGCCAGGGTTTGAATCCATATGCCCATGACTGAAGTACCAGCGCATCGCTAATTCTCACTTGCTTTCGGCCATTCTGGCCCATCTCACTGCCTCTGTGTAACTGCAAATATTTACCGACGGAGTCAGTATTTGAACCTGGCAGGGAGGGTGTAGGCAGGTGCGTCTTTGTTCTGCGATCACAGCAGGCATTATTATATAAGAATTAAGACGAGCACAAAAGACGATTTTATTTGTTGCATGATATTTTAAAACAGAATAATTTCAGATGTTTCTTTTTCATATAAAAGGGCTGGAGCATACATATCCTCAGTTATAATTAGATATTGAGTCAGAAATAGAAACTTAGCTTTGCAGATATTTTTGGAAGCTGCATGACTTTTCGACTTTCTATTTTTCGTCTTCCCCAAAGCACTCTCCCCTGGTCCTTGAGCCTCTAGTTTCTCACAAGTCCAATGACTTAACTAGAAGGATTTGGAAATCAGCCTCTAGCAAATAAATGTATTCCAGTCCTCCCATATGCTGCTGCTAAGTCGCTTCAGTTGTGTCCAACTCTGTGCGACCCCATAGATAGCAGCCCACCAGGCTCCCCCATCCTTGGCACTCTCCAGGCAAGAACACTGGAGTGGGTTGCCATTTCCTTCTCCAATGCATGAAAGTGAAAAGGGAAAGTGAAGTCACTCTGTTGTCTCCAACTCTTCGCAACCCCGAGGACTGCAGCCTACCAGGCTCCTCTGTCCATGGGATTTTCCAGGCAAGGGTACTGGAGTGGGTTCCTCCTATATGAAAACCCACAAAATCCCTATAAAATGGAAGAGGCAGGGATTAAGAACACAAGTCAGAGCATATTCTATTTTTTTTCCTTAAATACTGCTTGACTTTTTTTTTAAATATAAATTTATTTATTTTAATTGGAGGTTAATTACTTTACAATATTGTATTGGTTTTGCCATACATCAACATGAATCCACCACAGGTATATATGTGTTCCCCATCCTGAACCCCTTCCCTCCTCCCTCCCCATCCCATCCGTCTGGGTCATCCCAGTGCACCAGCCCCAAGCATCCTGTATCCTGCATCAAGCCTGGACTGGCGATTCGTTTCATATATGAAACATACATGTTTCAATGCCATTCTCCCAAATCATCCCATCCTCTCCCTCTCCCACAGAGTCCAAAAGACTGTTCTATACATCTGTGTCTCTTTTGCTATCTCGCATACAGGATTATTGTTACCATCTTTTTAAATTCCATATATATGTGTTAGTATACTGTTTTGGTGTTTTTCTTTCTGGCTTACTTCACTCTGTATAATCGGCTCCAGTTTCATCCACCTCATTAAAATTGATTCAAATGTATTCTTTTTAATGGCTGAGTAATACTCCATTGTGTATATGTACCACTGCTTTCTTATCCATTCATCTGCTAATGAACATGTAGGTTGCTTCCATGTCCTGGCTATTATAAACAGTGCTGCGATGAACATTGGGGTACATGTGTCTCTTTCAATTCTGGTTTCCTTGGTGTGTATGCCCAGCAATGGGGTTGCTGGGTCATAAGGCAGTTCTATTCCCAGTTTTTTAAGGAATTGCCACACTGTTCTCCATGGTGGCTGTACTAGTTTGCATTCCCACCAACAGTGTAAGAGGGTTCCCTTTTCTCCACACCCTCTCCAGCATTTATTGCTTGTAGACTTTTGGATCATAGCCATTCTGACTGGTGTGAAATGGTACCTCATTGTGGTTTTGATTTGCATTTCTCTGATGAGTGATGTTGAGCATCTTTTCATGTGTTTGTTAGCCATCTGTATGTCTTCTTTGGAGAAATGTCTATTTAGTTCTTTGGCCCATTTTTTGATTGGGTTGTTCATTTTTCTGGAATTGAGCTGCAGGAGTTGCTTATATACTTTTGAGATTAGTTGTTTGTCAGTTGCTTCATTTGCTATTATTTTCTCCCATTCAGAAGGCTGTCTTTTCACCTCGCTTACAGTTTCCTTTGTTGTGCAGAAGCTTTTAAGTTTAATTAGGTCCCATTTGTTTATTTTTGCTTTTATTTCCAGTATTTTGAGAGGTGGGTCATAGAGGATCCTGCTGTGATGTACGTTGGAGAGTGTTTTGCCTATGTTCTCTTCTAGGATTTTATAGTTTCTGGTCTTATGTTTAGATCTTTTATCCATTTTGAGTTTATTTTTGTGTATGGTGTTATAAAGTGTTGACTTTTAAAAGGCGTTTAGTTTGACAGTTTCTATGGAATTGAGCAGGTGAAACCTGATTACTTGTGTGTTTATTGGTGGGCCATTTTCCAGATATAATTTTGATAGATGCAGCATTTTCTTGCTGGTTTCACCTTCTCTTTGCTCTCGCAGTTGAGAGAGCATGGTCTGAATCCTTGGCCTCTCTTTCTTGCTCCAGCCTATCTTTCCTGCAGAGGATTCTTCCTTTGACAGTTTTTGTTCCTAAACTTTATCTCTAATGCTTCCTTGGTAGATGATACCAAACTAATATACCACTGGCATTTCAAAGTTAAATTTTTATATCACACACAGTTGGAAGTACTACATTTCCAAAGCCTTAACCCAGAAGAGTAGCTTCCTTTCATGGGAGACTTCAGCCAGACTCAGAAGATTTCTCTAAAGGAGGCAGAATGATGCCATGTTGGCAGATGCCTCTTGCACCAACCAGCCGTGGAGGGTGGCAGGTAATCTGGGAGCCTTAAACATGAAACCAGAAGGCAAACAGGAAAATTTATTGCAGCAGTGTATTCTTCAATTGGAAATGGAGCCTTTGGAAAACAGCCTTTATAATAATGTGAGAAAGGCTAGGCAAGCTACTGTTACTTTTCTGAATTCATAGCAACACTAAAAGCAATGAGGGTAGAAAAAATAAACTCTTCTCTTTTTCTGACCCAAGCCATCATCATCCGTTAACTGAAATTACTGAGATAATTAGTGAGTCTCTGGCCTCTATTCTCACCAGTACACACCTCCCCTTCTCCGTGGAATCTCAAAACAGCAGCCTGAGTTATCCCTTTCTAAAGTCAAGTAAATCAGGATGTGCCTCTGATCCAATACCTTTCCTGCTCACTCGTGATAAAAGCCAGCATTCTGACAGTGGCTTCACAGCCTTCCTTTGCTTCCACCAGATTCCTGTTTTGCCCTCAATGAATGGTCCCACATGCCACCCCAGCCATACTGATTTCCTTCTGTGTGCAGCAAACCAGCAGGCACACTCCATTCCTCAGGCCCTGAGTTACTGCCTTCACTCAAATGCTGTCTTCTCATAAAATCTTCTTGTAATCACTGTGTTTAGAATTTCAAACTCTCCATTGGCTGGACCCTCTTCCCCAGCAGTCTGTGCCCTTCCCTGCTTCATTTCTCCCCTAATACTGCATAATGAATATAACATACATCTTACTTATCTGCTTGGATGTTGCATTTGTTATTTGCTGACTTCCTGTTGTATTGCCCACCCCCTGGCTAGACTGGAAACTCTGTGGGGATAAGAACATTTATCCTTGTTTCTTTGTTTTCTAATGCTCTATCTACAGGGTGTCATATACTATTAGACATTTGGTAACTATAAAATAATCTTCCACCTCCTCCTCAGTCAGGGCTTGCAGTTGCAAAACTGCAGTATTACCTGGTCCTAATAATTTAAGAAATAATTACTGAAATGAGATTGGAATATTAAAACACTAGACTCAGTTGCTGATTAGGAATCCGAGAAGACTTGGCAGCAGAGCACCCAGTCAGGAAACTAGACAGTACTGACCCTATGGTGTCTTTACTCCGTCCCCACCCTCATGAGTGACCTCTGCCCCATATCTTTGTATACTTCGTCTCTTTCCGGGTGCCAATCAGCAGCTGGAGCCCCCTACGTCCTGTGCCAATAATCTAGTTGTCACATGCCGGGGAGGTATTAATTAACCCCTATTAGCTGCCATGTTAGAAGCCTGGGTTCTGCCTGTCACCAAAATTTATACAATAAGGGATTCCCTGGGATAAAAAACAGATCTGGATCACAGGCAGCCAACTAAGAAAACCCACTGAAAAGCCCAGTTCCAACCCACAAATGCTAATGGAAGTTGAGTTTCACTTGATGAGTTTTATTTTTCTCTATTATTTTCTAATTTTCCCAATGATATGAATTGGCATATTCATTTATTTAATACCATTAGTTAGAAAAATGAACATTAAGCTATAAAAGGTAATAAAAATGTCAACCAGATCTCAAGTTTTCTCTTGAGGCCATCTGTAATTTGTGGCCTATCAGTACATGTATTATGGAATGAGAAACAAGTGAATAGAGAGGTCTTCAGTGACCTCTGATTTCTTCAGAGTAAACTTCATCTGGAGCCTAACAGAGCATCTTTTGTGTTCCAGTAAATTTACATAATAAACTTCTATTGAGAACAGCCTCAATGGAAAGCAGATGCTCATATGACTGAATCATTAATCATTCTATTCTGCATAGGAGAATAGTCACGAATTACATTGATCTAGAGTCCAAATGTACTACACAAGTATTTTGTTTGGTGTGGGCTTGTTCTAAAGTCAGATGCAACAATCTCTCCTATCCTGCACAGTTCAGTTCAGTCACTCAGTCGTGTCCAATTCTTTGTGACCCCATGGACTGCAGCACACCAGGCTTCCCTGTGCATCAACCACTCCTGGAACTTGCTCAAACTCATGTCCATCTAGTCAGTGATGCCATCCAACAATCTCATCTTCTGTCATCCCCTTCTCCTGCCTTCAATGTTCCCCAGAATCAGGGTCTTTTCCAATGAGCAGTTCTTTGCATCTGGTGGCCAAAGTATTGGAGCTTCAACTTCAGCATCAGTCTTTCCAATGAATATTCAGGACTGAATTCCTTTAGGACTGACTGCTTTGATATCCTTGCTGTTGGATGGAACTCTCAAGAGTCTTCTCCCACACCACAGCTCAAAAGCATCAATTCTTCAGCATTCAGCTTTCTTTATGGTCCAACTCTCACATCCATACATGACTACTGGAAAAAAACACAGCTTTGACTATATGGATCTTTGTTACAAAGAAATGTCTCTGCTTTTTAATATGCTGGCTAGGTTGATCATAATTTTTCTTCCAGGGAGCAAGTGTCTTTTAATTTCGTGGCTGCAGTCACCATCTGCCATGATTTTGGAGCCCAAGAAAATAAAGTTTGTCACTGTTTCCATTGTTTCCCCCTCTATTTGACATGAAGTGATGGGACCAAATGCCATGATCTTAGTTTTCTGAATGTTGAATTTTAAGCCAACTCTTTCACTCTCCTTTTTCATTTTCCTCAAGAGGATCTTTGATTTCTCTTTGCTTTCTGCCGTAAGGGTGGTGTCATCTGCATTTCTGAGGTAATTGATATTTCTCCTAGCAATCTTGATTCCAGCTTGTGATTCATCCAGCCCAGCGTTTCTCATGATGTACTCTGCACAAAAGTTAGATAAGTAGAGTGACGATATACAGCCTTGACATATTCTTTTCCCAATTTAGAACCAGACTGTTGTTCCATGTACAGTTTGAACTTTTGCTTCTTGACCTGCATACAGATTTCTCAGGAGGCAGATAAGGTGGTCTGTTTTTCCCATCTCTTTAGGCATTTTCCACAGTTTGCTGTGATCCACACAGTCAAAGGCTTTGGCATAGTCAATGAAGCAGAGGTAGATTTTTTTCTGGAACTCTCTTGCTTTTTCAATAATCCAACAGATGTTGGCAATTTGATCTCTGGCTCCTCTGCCTTTTCTAAACCCAGCTTGAACATCTGGAAGTTCTCAGTTCATGTACTGTTGAAGCCTCACTTGGAGAATTTTGAGCATTACTTTGCTGGTGTGTGAGATGAGTGCCATTTGAACATTCTTTGGCATTGCCTTTCTTTGGGATTGGAATGAAAACTGACCTTTTTCCAATCGTGTGGCCACTGCTGAGTTTTCCAAATTTGCTGACATATTGAGTGCAGCACTTTCACAGTATCATCTTTTAGGGTTTTAAATAGCTCAACTGGAATTCCATCACCTCCACTAGCTTTGTTTATAGTGATGATTCCTAAGGCCACTTGACTTTGCATTCTAGAATGTCTGGCTCTAGGTGAGTGATCATATCGTAGTGGTTATCATCTGGGTCATTAAGATCTTTTTTGTACAGTTCTTCTGTGTATTCTTGCCACCTCTTCTTAATATCGTCTGCCTCTGTTAGTCCATACTGTTTCTGTCCTTTATTGCACCTGTCTTTGCATGAAATGTTCTCTTGGACTCTCTAATTTTCTTGATGAGATCTCTAGTCTTTCCCATTCTATTATTTTCCTATATTTCTTTGCATTGATCACTGAGTAAGGCTTTCCTCTCTCTCCTTTCTATTTTTTGGAACTCTGCATTCAGATGGGTATATCCTTCCTTTTCTCCTTTGCCTTTCACTTCCCTTCTCTTCTCAGTTATTTGTGAGGCTTCCTCAGACAACAATTTTGCCTTTTTGCATTTCTTTTTCTGAGGTTGGTTTTGATAATAACCTCCTGTACAGTGTTGTAAACCTCCATCTATAGTTTTTCAGGCACTCTGTCTATCAGATCTAATCCTTGAATCTATTTATCACTTCTATTGCGATAAATGGGTTTGATTTAGGTCATACCTGAGTGGTCTAGTGGTTTCCCTACTTTCTTCAATTTAAGCCTAAATTTGGCAATAAGGAGTTCATGATCTGAGCCACAGTCAGCTCCAGGTCTTGTTTTTGCTGAGCTTCTCCGTATTTGGCTGCAAAGAATATAATTAATCTGATTTTAGTATTGACCTTCCTCTGATTTCCATTTATAGAGTCATCTCTTGTGTTGTTGGAAGAGGAAGTTTGCTACCACTGGTGCATTCTCTTGGCAAAAGTCTGTTAGCCTTTGCCCTACTTCATTTTTTACTCCAAGGCTAAATTTGCCTGTTAGTCTAGGTTATCTCTTGACCTCCTCCTTTTGCATTCCAGTCGCCTATGATGAAAAGGACATTTTCTTTTGCTGTTAGTTCTAGAAGGTCTTGTAATTCTTCACAGAGCCATTCAACTTCAGCTTCTTTGGCATCAGTGATTAGGGTATAGACTTGGATAACTGTGATATTTGAATGGTTTGCCTTGTAAATGAACATATCATTCTGTCATTTTTGAGATTGCATCCAAGTACTGCATTTCACACTCTTTTGTTGACCGTGAAGGCTACTCCACTTCTTCTAAGGGATTCTTGCCCACAGTAATAGATGTAATGGTCATCTGAATTAAATTCTCCCATTCTGGTCCATTTAGTTCATCCTGCACACACCTTTGTGAGTGACTCTTCTCCCGTTCTCCTCCTACTTGCTTTGAAACTGAGATGGCCCTGTGACTTGCCTTGGCTAATAAAATGTTGTCAAAGGGATATGAGTGACTTCTGAGCCTAGTCCTTACTATATAGTGCAGCTCTTGAGTCTGACATCTTGCAAGCCAGCTACCACATAAAGATGTCTGGGTTATCCTGTGCAGGAAGCAACATGGAGAAAAATGTCCTACAGAATGACAGGCCAATGGAAAAAGTGCAAGCCTCTTCAGAAAACAGCCCGCATTCACTGCTGCACATTGTGGCAGAGGCCATCTTGGATGTTCTCACCTTGGCTGACCCACCAGTGAAATTCAGTCATATGAGTGACTCGTCTAATACGATGAAAAGCAGGATAATCACCCAACTGTGCTCAGCCAACATGGACAAGCAAGAAAGATAACTCATGTTGTTGCTTTAAGCCATTAAATTTTGGGGTGGTTTTTTATACAGCAATGGATTGCTAAAATACTTAGGTTATAAAGTTTCTCAAAAGTATTTTAAAAACTTGATTAGGTGGGGGCACTGTTACAATTTTCTTTTTTTTTTCAGATTTTATTTTATTATTATTATTATTTTTTTGCTTTACAATATTGTATTGGTTTTGCCATACATCAACATGAATCCACCATGGGTGTACATGAGTTCCCAATCTTGAACCCCCCCTCCCACCTCCCTCCCCATACCAGCTCTCTGGGTCATCCCAGTGCACCAGCCCCAAGCATCCTGTATCCTGCACCGAACCTAGACTGGCGATTCATTTCTTATATGATATTATACATGTTACAATGTCATTCTCCCAAATCATCTGACAATATAAAAATGTCCCCCCAACCCCTTTGAATTTTATGAGAAATGCTGAAGATCATTCTTTGCTGGGCCACACTGTCTAGTGAAAATCCAAAAAGAGTGGAAAACAGTTGAATTTTAAAAAACTGACCAAATCTTATGTGTGCATGAAGTGTATAGAACCCATGTCTACTCACCTCTCACAGTCCTGTCTATCTCTGGTTTGTCCTACTACTGATTATATGAACTTGAAACCTCACTCAACAATCAACCTCTAACTTTCTGGGCATCTTCCAAATAAACTAGGGGTTGAACTACCCAGCTATGTACTTGTACGCACAAATACTATTCTCCAGATGCTTTTTTCCTCCTCCTGTGGTATTGTTTCCTGTAGCAGTGTCTGTTGCTAAGGCAGCCTCCGCCCCTCTGAAAATGCTTCAAAGCTGCCAAGAACTCTAAACACTTCTGTGAAGCTGTTTGTTCCTCTGCTGAAGTCACCGACACCATCTGGATTTTGATTACCATACAATATAATAAATTATTTTCTGGCCCATCCTGCTGCTTTAGCCAGTGTCCTTCCCAAACTCTTATCATTCCTTGACTGAGAATATATATTCTTCCTATATTTCCTTGAACAGATAGATAGGCTACAAATCAGTGCTGCCTTGATTTCCATTGTCCTGCAAAGGTTTTAGTGAAACTTTACATGTGTTCTTTCTCTTCATGTGGCATGGGACATCAATCAGTCTAGGTCAGTTAATGATCTGAACAAAGGATACTGAGCTGATCAACTTTCCCTTCTGAGACAGACTTTGAGGCTGTTTGTCTTGACTCTGTCTTCCTTATAGATGAGTTATTTCCCTAGAGACTTTCTGGATCCACATGTCCTCCAGAGATGCCAGCTGTTTATAAGTTGAAAGCTCAAGACCAATCAGATTCACATTGTAAATATATTGAAAGACTAACATTACCTACATTTCCAACAGTTATTAACAGTTACTCATATTAAAATGGTAGAGAAGGGACTTCCTTAGTGGTCTATTGGTTAAGACTCCACACGTTCACTGCAGGGAGCATGAATCTGATCTAAGATCCCACATGCCACATAATGTGGCCAAAAAAGAGAAAAAGTGGTAGAAAATGCCAGAAACCTCTTGGACGCTATTACTTGATTTTCTAAAGCAAGATTAGACTTCGTGTTACTGTGTTCTCCAGTTGTGTGTTGCAATCATGGCTATTGATAGAGGTTCCTGGCAACAGTTTCTGGCAGCTGGTTTGATTATAGTGATTCCAAATATTTGTTTGTATGATAATTACTTCTTAACAACTGATACCAATGACAGTGGGGATTATGGAAAACAGCACACCCTCACCACTTCTTTGACATAAGGGTAGAATCGTATAGAAGCTGCTTATAAAGGAAGTTGCTAAGAGATGCCCACGTGTCTGTAGGGCTTGGGTATGTACATCTCTCCTCCCTATTGTCTACTTGTAGGTCCTTCAGCATCTGGACAGAAATTTAGAACACTTTCTCTCATCTGGAAAGATAGTTTAGAGCTGGGGCCTCTGGCCTTCTATTGGAAACTACACTGCCTTACGTTTTCTTCAGTGAATTTATAAAAGTTCTCTCCAGTGTAGTAGAAAGATAAATCTAAGTATGAGTCCACATGATGTTAGTACACAAATGAGACTTAATTTTCGTTAGGAACTGTCAGTCCTAGAGCACAGATGCAACAGTGATATAGGAGCAAACATCTTTGAAATGAATTTTTGCTCATGTGCCTTAATGATCTTGATATCAACCACCAAACAAATTGGATTCACATCTACTATGTACCAGTTCTGGGACAGGCAATTTGTAAAACAGAAATATGGTGTATGGGTTCCTACCCTAAAATCACTAACAATTTATTGGAAGGAAAAAAGCCAAGATATTATGATGGCTGCTGCTGCTACTGCTAAGTAGCTTCAGTCGTGCCCGACTCTGTGCAACCCCAGAGACGGCAGCCCACCAAGCTCCCCTGTCCCTGGGATTCTCCAGGCAAGAACACTGGAGTGGGTTGCCATTTCCTTCTCCAATGCATGAAAAGTGAAAGTGAAAAAAGTGAAAGTGAAGTCGCTCAGTCGTGTCCGACCTTTTGCAACCACATGGACTGCAGCCTTCCAGGCTCCTCCGTCCATGGGATTTGCCAGGCAAGAGTACTGGAGTGGGTTGCCATTACCCTTATTATTAGCCATCATAATGGCTAATGGCATCATAATATTAGCCATTATGATGGCTAATAATAAGAAAGTAATTATTTCCACTTTCTTAAGTACTTCTCAGTGCCTCAGTTTCCTCATCTGTAAAATGGAATAATGAGAGTACCTATGTTATATCTAGTACTATGTTATAGGGCTTTCCTGGTGGCTCAGATGGTAAAGAATCTGCCTGCAGTACAGGAGATCTGGGTTAGGAAGATCCCCTGGAGAAGGGAAAGGCAACCCATTCCAGTATTCTCACCTGGAGAATTCCATGGACAGATGAGCCATGGGCTACAGTTCATGGAGTTGCAAAGAGTCGGACACAGCTGAGTGACTTTCACTTTTCACTTTTCTTCGTGTTATAATCTATGTAAAGTGCTTAAGGTTATGCCAGACATAAACATTCGTACATGTAAACTCTTATTACTGTTAGATACTTGTATGCCACTGAGGCAGGTGTCAGCTTGGCTGTGTCATTTTGGCTCAGTGTCTACGTCTATAAAAAAAGCATATTTTTAATGATCACCTGAGGCTCTATTAAAGTTTAAAAAAAGAAACAATATGCTAAAATAGTATTATTTATAATCTTTATCATATTAATATTTTGAAAGCTGAAATTGTAAAACAATTTAAGTATTGAGATAACTTCTTTTCAAAAATATTTTCTAGCTGTATTTTTTTATTGAGGTATAATTGACGTGTAATATTATATTTGCTTCAGTTGTACAACATAGTGACTTAATATTTGTATATATTGCTAAATGATCACAATAAGTCTCAGTTCAGTTCAATTCATTTCAGTTGCTCAGTCATGTCCGACTCTTTGCGACCCCATATGCAATAAGTCTAGTTAGCATCCATCACTATACATAATTATAAGATTTTTTTGCCTTGTGTTGAGAACTTTTAAGATCTACTCTCTTAGCAACTTTCAAATATACAATAAATAATTATTAACTATAGTCACCATTCTGTACATTATATATTTAAGACTAATTTATTTTACAACTGGAAGTTTGTACTTTTTGATCCCTTTCATCCTTTTCACCTATTTCCCCACCTCTGGCAACCACAGATCTTGGGTTTGTTGTTTTTGTTTTCATTCACATATAAGTGAGTTCATACAGTATTTATCTTTCTATGTCTGACTTATTTTGGTTAGCATAATGCCCTCAAGCTCTGTGTCTGTTGTTATAAGTGGCAGGAATTCTTTGGATTTTTTATAGTTGAATATTATTCTGTTGTCGGTGTGTGGGTGTATGTATATATATATATACACACGTTATAACCTCTGTTGTGTGTGTGTGTGTGCATATATGTTCTAACCATCATTGTGTGTGTGTATGTGTATTGTGCGTGTATATATACACACACACACACACACGTTATAACCTCTGTTGTGTGTGTGTGTATATGTTCTAACCATCATTGTATATATATATATACACATACGTTGTTGTATGTGTGTACACACACCTTAACTTCTTCATTCATTCATCAATGGGCACTGAGGTTGTTTCCATATCTTGCTAGTGTAAATAATGGTGCAGTGACTCTGAGGATATGTATATATATTTTTTAAGTTATTGATTTTATTTTCATAAAATGCTCATAAGTATTGCCGGACTGTATAGTGCTTCTACTTTTAATTTTTGAGGAGACTTCATATTATTTTCCATAGTGGCTTTGCCAATTTTCATTTATACCAGCAGTACATAAGTTTCCTTTTCTCCACATTCTCATCGACACTATCTTGTCTTTTTAATAATAGCCATTCTGACGAGTCTGAGGTGATATCTTATTGTTCTAACTTGTATTTCCCTGACAATCATTGATGTTGGGCATCTTTTCATGTTTCTGTTGGCCATCTTTATGTCTTTGGAAAAATGCAGCTCTTCTGCCCATTTTATAATCAGATTTTTTTTTCTATTGAGTTGTATGAGTTCTTTTTATATTCTAGGACATTAACTACTTATCAGATATATGATTTGCAAATATTTTCTCCCATTTGGTAGCTTGCCTCTTCCTTTCATTTATGGTTTACTTTGCTGTTCAGAAGTTTTTTAGTTTGATGTAGTTCCACTTGTTTACTTTCTTTTCTGTTGCTATCGTAAGAAAATCATTTTTAAAACTTAAAAACTGAAGGATATGGAACTTTTTTACATTTTAATTTCTTATGTTATCTCTGAATATGAATGTTAGAAATTAAGCTCTAGATTTATCAAGGTCACTGATTGCACTAATAGTTCTATTTGCAAAGTAGTGATTAGTTCCACTAGTTGTTTTCCTTTTTTTGGTCCTTCATTAAGGCACATATCACCTTTAAACTATTTTGAAGGAACATAAAAAGATCAATTGTGAATTCTGTTCTTAGTTCTCCAAAATGATAGTTTTGGTTTGTTTTATATTTGTGTAGTAAAAGAACATGATGAAGCTATCAGTTTTCAGTTAAATAAACATCTTAAAATCTGACATATCAGAACAGTTATCTTTACCTACTAGCTTAGTGGTGGAGGTTGATTAGGAACAAGTTTATCTTCAAGGAAGAGCTGTAAGCTGCACAGTTTGTTAACTCTACACCCTTGAGAATTTTTCAATCCTTGGCGATACCTGTTGTTGATGTTAATCCTGGTTCTGTAAAAAGAATAAGAATTTCCTTCCAATGCCTGTTTTATTATAAATGTGTTGTGCTGAACAAAAGGTCATTGTTAATAACTGTTTGATAAAAGAGTTTTCATTAATTTTTTTCCCTTGGCATTATTCGCTGTTAGAAGATGAATTATCCACATTCCTAGATAACTGAGAACTATGGAGGAATGGGGAGGGAAGGGTGGGTAATATTTATTTAATCCTGTGTTTCAAATATAACAAAAATATGCCTCCATTGTAATGGATCACGGAAGTTTTCAGAAAACAATATGACCAAATCACAGGTTGAATAAACAATACATTCTTGTGAGAACACAGCCACAGGGGATTACAGTCAGGCATTCTAAGTTAAATTGAAAAAAAAAAGAGATTATCTTCAAAGAATTTTTGTACTGGTAAGTTACTGAATCATATTTAATCACATGATTTATTTTTTTTCATGTAATTGATAAGTTTTTTCAATATGTTTTAAAAGAAATATCAAGTTATATGTATAAGTAAAATGCTTGAAACTAGATGAACAAATTAAAAACTTTATATACTGTAAAATAACTGCAGATTTTACATAAAGCTCAAAATAATTATTTTTATAAGAAACATCAAGTAAATGCAAATTTTGGCAAAAACAGTGAAAAAGAAAAGTTTGTTTCTTAAACTGGAAAACATTCTTTGTCAAAGGAGCCCTAGGATTGAAGCAGTATGTTGTTGTTACTCAGTTGCTAAGTCATGTCCGACTCTTTGCGACCCCATGAACCTCAGCATGCCTTCCTTCCCTGTCCTTCACTGTCTCCTGGAGTTGCTCAAACTCCTGTCCATCGAGTCAGTAATGCCATCCAACTATCTCATTGCCTGTTGCCCCCTTCTCCTCCTGCCCTCAACCTTTCCCAGCATCAGGGTCTTTCCCAGTGAGTCAACCATTTGCATCAGGTGGCCAAAGTATTGGAACTTCAGCTTCAGCATCAATCCTTCCAATGAATATTCAGGTTGACTTCCCTTAGGATTGGACTGGTTTGATCTCCTTGCTGTCCAAGGGACTCTCAAGTCTTCTCCAACATCACAGTTCAAAAGCATCAGTTCTTCAGCACTCAGCCTTCTTTATGGCCCAACTCTCACATCCATACATGACTGCAGGAAAAACCATAGCCTTGACTATATGGACCTTTGTTGGCAAAGTAATGTCTCTGCTTTTTAATATGCTGTCTAGTTGGCCATAGCTTTCTTTCAAGGAGCAAGTATCTTTTAATTTTGTGGCTGCAGTCACCATCTGCAGTGATTTTGGAGCCCAAGAAAATAAAGTCTCTCACTGTTTCCACATTTTCTCCCATCTATTTGCCATGAAGTGATGGGACCAGATGGCATGATCTTAGTTTTTTGAATGTTGAGCTTTAAGCCAGCTTTTTCACTGTCCTCTTTCACCCTCATCAAGAGGCTCTCTAGTTCCTTGTCACTTTCTGCCATTAGAGTAGTATCATCTGCATGTCTGAAGTTGTTGATATTTCTCCCAGCAATTTTGATTCCACCTTTTGATTCGGCCAGACTGTCATTTCACATGATGTACTCTGCATAGAAGTTAAATGCACAGGGTGACAATATACAGTTTTAATGTACTCCTTTCTCAATTTACACTCTCAGATTTTAAACTTTTGGCTATATAAACAAATGCTTTAAATGGAGTGGGATTTTAATACATTGCTGGTTAAATTCACCCCAAAATATCTATAATCATTAAAACCTAGATGCATGTTTTAAGTGTTGAAACAGTAGCTTTAAATATTCATCTGAAATTTATTATCAGGATGAACTATATTTCATAAAGACATGATGGGCTATAAGAAGACAGGAGAGCTTAAGGTATTTGAGTTTCTAAGCCTCTATTCTCTAATTTTAATTTTTAAAAATTATCTAACACCTTTTTCTTCATCAGTGCTGTGGTCTGCAAACAAAAATAAATCAATGAAACCACATTATATCTATTTAAGTTTGTATATGAATATACCTGTTTTAGAATAGAGTTCATTAGATAAATATATGAAAAAATGCATTGAATAAAATAGGGGGAAAGTAATCTAATGATAATAATTTTAAAAATCTTTCTGAAGTACCTGAGATTTAACAGGAACGAATGTAATCACATTTCAAACTCCATCAGAAGCAAAAAATTTAAAAAAATATAACATTCAGATAAATACATGCTAATCTATGAGAAAATTATGATGATGATTCTTGTTGGTGAATGAAATTTTCCTATCAGATTCTTTAAGGTTGTTTCAAATTGCTGGTTTGTTTCATGACTTTTCTTGCTCAACACACCTGAAATACTTCTCTTACTAGAGTAAAGTTCAGTCCATGTCTGTCTTGAGTGTACATCAATACCCTTTACTTTGTCAAAAAATCAATAGATTCTAATTTGTCAAACCTGAGAGAAGCTATTCTGAAAAACAACCTCTCTGCTATGGTGGAGGTTTCAGCCTATAATACAAAAAATAAAACACCTCCAGGCTAACTCAGTGGAAAATTGTGAGACCATCAGCACAGCAGTAGGCAATGTGACTCTAGCAGTTAACGCTTCTAGGAAAACCAGTACCTAATGCACAGAGCCAGTCAAGTGGAGATGATCTACACTTCTAACCATGGCGCTTTGCCCTAATCTAATCTCAAGGAAGAGTTTGACTTCCAATTCAATTCCACAAATATTTGTTGAGCAAGAGCATTCAGTATTTGTTGTGCAAGAGACCTTAGCACTCTTCCAAATGCCCTGTTTGGGCAAAAATTGGAAATTTGTATTTAACCTTGGACAAAATTTTTAACCAAACTGGGCCTCATTTTCTCCACCTGTAAAATGAAGAGATTGAACTAAATATCTAAGTTTTTATAATTCTAATTTTATGGGATTTGTTTGGACATAGTGATGACAAATGAACCTTTGCCTTTAACCCATGCCTTTAGCTAAAAGGGCAGAAATAGAAAAGCCACAGATTCCCTTTGGTGGAAGGTACATCTGTCATTAGAAGGAGGGGTGTGCTCAGGGAGTCTTGCAGGGGGCAGTCCTGGAGAATGTGGGCTCACTAGTGAGACTGTCATGGTTGGGGCTCTGCCACTAATCAATCATATGTCTTTGGACAGTTCCTCTGCCTCTTGGGGCTTCAATTTCATACTCTCTAAAATGGAAACAATAAGTGTATTTTACCTTCAAGTGTTGTTGTGAAGATTACATGAGTTGATGTATGTAAAAAACCTAGAATTGTGGGAAACACAGACAGGATTACCTGCTACTCTTCTGGTTAAAGACTCAGGGACAAATGTTAGTAGCCTAGGTTCAGACTCAAGCCTTCACATGTGCCAGGACATGACTTAGGTATTTTAATTAGCAGTAGCCACCTCACAGCTTTACTTATGAATATATACATTTTAAAATAAATATATCTCTATATATCCATATCTATATGTCACTACAGTGTCACTATCCAACACATAGTAATACTAGGAACTCAAATATTGAGAAGTGGAGGAAAAATTTATGCCTGTACTGGTGTCTTCAGGTATTAGGCTGCATATATAACAGGTTTATGAATTTAAATTACTGTGAGTTTTTGCAAAATAAATATTCAGAACAAGAGCTTACAAACTTGTAACTGGATGCCTAGTGTATAGAAAATTTTCAGTAAGTCTTGGTGTTTATTGCTATTCACATTAGGTGTATCACATTCTCTTCTACAAGATTCTATTTCTTGGCTCTTATTAAAATGTAATAAAATTATTTCAATAATGGAATACACTTTTAAATGATAAAGTTATAGAAAAATTGTCTTTTAATAATACAGTTAAAATATGTTACAAAAATGGCACAGTAGCTTAAAGGGTTAAAGGAAAAGTAATAATTATAGCTAAATAAAATAAATTCATGGGAATGAAAAGCCACTATGTTTCGATTAAGTCTATTTAATTAATTATTTTGAAAGCTCAGCAGTGGCCACAGAACTGGAAAAGGTCAGTTTTCATTCCAATCCCAAAGAAAGGCAATGCCAAAGAATGCTCAAACTACCACACTCAAACAACAATTGCACTCATCTCACATGCTAGCAAAGTAATGCTCAAAATTCTCCAAGCCAGGCTTCAATAGTATGTGAACCATGAACTTCTAGATGTTCAAGCTGGATTTAGAAAAGTCAGAGGAACCAGAGATCAAACTGCCAACATCCGTTGGATCATCAAAAAAGCAAGAGAATACCAGAAAAATATCTACTTCTGCTTTATTGACTATGCCAAAGCCTTTGACTGTGTGGATCACAATAAACTGTGGAAAATTCTGAAAGAGATGGGAATACCAGACCACCTGACCTGCATCCTTAGAAATCTGTATGCAGGTGAAGAAGCAAAAGTTAGAACTGTACATGGAACAACAGTCTGGTTCCAAATCAAGAAAGGAGTACACCAAGGCTGTATATTATCACCGTGCTTATTTAATTTATATGCAGGATACATCATGAAAAATGCTGGGCTGGCTGAAGCACAAGCTGGAATCAAGATTGCCAGGAGAAATATCAATAACTTCAGATATGCAGATGACACCACCCTTATGGCAGAAACTGAAGAACTAAAGAGCCTCCTGATGAAAGTGAAAGAGGAAAGTGAAAAAGTTGGTTTAAAACTCAACATTCAGAAAACTAAGATCACAGCAACAGGTCCCATCACTTTATGGCAAATAGATGGGGAAACAGTGGCTGACTTTATTTTGGGGGGCTCCAAAATCACTGCAGATGGTGCCTGCAGCCATGAAATTAAAAGACACTTGCTCCTTGGAAGAAAAGCTATGACCAGCCTAGACAGCATATTGAAAAGTAGAGACATTACTTTGTCAACAAAGGTCTGTCTAGTCAAGGCTATGGTTTTTCCAGTAGTCATGTATGGATGTGAGAGTTGGAGTATAAAGAAGGCTGACTGCTGAAGAACTGATGCTTTTGAACTGTGGTGTTGGAGAAGACTCTTGAAATTTCCTTGGACTGCAAGGATATCAAAGCAGTCCATCCTAAAGGAAATCAGTCCTGAATATTCATTGGAAGGACTGATGATGAAGCTGCAACTCTGATACTTTGGCCAACTGATGTGAAGAACTGACTCATTGGAAAAGATCCTGATGCTGAGAAAGATAGAAGGTGGGAGGAGAAGGGGTCAACAGAGGATGAAATGGTTGGATGGCATCACTGACTCTATGGGCATGAGTTTGAGTAAACTCCGGAAGTTGGATAAGGACAGGGAAGCCTGACATGCTGTGGTTCATGGGGTCACAAAGAGTCAGACATGACTGAGCAACTTAACTGAAGCAATTAAATTCCCAGTAGTGTATAAAAGAATAGTGGGCAAGTGCTTAGCTTGCTTAGATTTTCTGTACTCTTGGCAGAAACCATAATCTTTTTAGAAAAGAAGTTCATTTTCACTTGGCTAAAAATTGAGGTTATAAGTGCATCAAAATCATTGTCAAAAGACACAGTTGTCTATGTATTGACACTCAGGGTAATGAAAGGGACAGTGTGTCAAGTTCCATTTGTAAATCTTCACAGACTCTCTAGGTGGTTGAATTAGGTTCATAGTTTATAATTCAGTAATAAAGAACTTCTATAAAACTCTTATAGAAAAATATCATGTGACTTTCATGTGGAAGAATTTATACGACTAAATATGATATGTCAGATCAAGAAACTTAGGATAAATGTTAGAACTTACTGTTGGAGAATGACCTTGATTGCATTAGAATATAAAGTTGGATGCATGACCCTCAGAGAAATAACAAAACAGCTGTTGGCCCTAGCAGTTTTCCAGTTTTCATCTCTTGCCTCCCCATTTGTGCCATATAAAATCCCTTTGTGCAATATGCAACCACATGCATACTCCAAATTAAAACTATCTTATCTCCTTGCAACTTCCCTTTTCCATGCTAAACACATCAGACTAAAGAGAATTGAAAGTGGCATTATTGAGGAGGAGTTTTGCTTTGGGTTAAGAGAAAATAACAGGGATTAAATTTACTCTCCTACTTGAAACTACAAAGCTAAAAATGCTTGACAAAACTGTAAAACAGCATAAAACAACCGTTTCAGACATTGGATGCCAGGCAGAGCAGGTGATGTCTGGTAAAAGGGGCAGCAAATCAGGTGAGCCTGAAGACTGTCCCAGTTTACAACCTGGAAGGCATTTCCCAAAGGCAGCGTAGGGAGAGGAAACCCAGGTGGAGCTTGGAGCTCTTCCTAAGTTGAGGTGATAGGGCTGGGAATCTGGGGAAGACAAGTTGGTTAATGTTTTCAGGACAGACTCCCAGAAAGCAGAACATTGCAGAGAGTTAATAGATCTGCAGAGGGTTAATAGATCTGCAGAGGGTCCCTTTCAAGGCTTGAGCTCAGTACTAATCAGCACATGTGAGAAGAAAACTCAAGCTTACAGATAACGTTACTACGAAGGAGCAGAGATAAGAATTCCTGGAGCTCACATAGAACCAGGAAAACTTTGTATTCCCCTAGGCAGTGTAAAAAATCTTGTAGTTCTTATGGAAGTGCCTTGGTAACAAAAATCAGCTCTGGAGTAAAGACTGGTCTGAACCTGCCTCAGTCAGTCAGTCAGTTCAGTCTCTCAGTCATGTCCAACTCTTTGTGACCCCCATGGACTGCAGCATGCCAGGCCTCCCTGTCCATCACCAATTCCTGGAGTTTACTCAAACTCGGTCCATTGAGTCGGTGATGCCATCCAACCATCTCATCCTCTGTCATCCTCTTCTCCTCCCGCCTTCAATCTTTCCCAGCATCAGGGTCTTTTCCAATGAGTCAGTTCTTCACATCAGGCGGCCAAAGTATTGGAGTATCAGCTTCAACATAAATCCTTCCAATGAATATTCAGGACTGATTTCCTTTAGGATGGACTGGTTGGATTTCCACACAGTCCAAGGACTGAACCTGTCTAATGAGGCTTAAAAGCAACGCTCATAAGTTTCAACCTGTTTACAAGTAACTCAGTTGCATCCAAGACTAAAGACCAGGAAATGTTAATGGAAATACAAAAATATCTAATACTAGTACTCACTGTGTCTGGTATCCAGTAAAAAATGACCAGTTCTGCAATATGTGAATGTAAAGGAAGACCCCTCCCATTTATCTTCTCTAGTCTCAGTACTTTACTCACAGAATACTTCACTTCTGATACTCTGTCTTCCAAAGGTGTTGAGTTTCCTCTCCCAAGCAAGAAGTTTCCCTTTCCCTAGCTGGGTGTCCTATGAACAACTAAGTTACAACACTGTCTACCTGAAGATAGTGTCAGATCTCACAACTTACAGGCTCAGTTCCACAAGACTGCACCTGCCCAACTTCAGATGTTAATCTCAAGTCCAGGTTGTTATTTGTATTTCTGACCAATTGCTATAATCAGAGGTTCCCAAGACACCTTCCAGGGTCCAATTAATTTCCTAGAGCAGCTTGCAGAACTCAGAAAAACATTTTACTTACTGGATTACTGGTTTATTACGAAAGTCTATAACTCAGGTTTAGCCAGATAGAAGAGATAAAAGGTGAAGAAATGTTTGGAGCTTCTATGCTGTTTCTTGCACATCACTCACCCGTCACCTCCATGTTTACCAACCCAGAAACTCTCCAACTCTGTCATTTTGAATTTTTATGAAGGCTTCATACAGAAGCATTATTGATTAAATCATCAACCATTGGTGACTGAACTCAACCTTCATCCCTTCTCCCCTCCTTGGACTCTGGGATATGAAGCTTAAAGTTCTAATCCGTTAATTATAGGGTTGGTTCCCTTTCCCAAGGGCAGGTTTTCAATAATTTACTTTTTTAACATAAATTCAGGTATGGTTGAAAGGAGCTTGTTATAAATAATAAAAGACACATTTACCTCATTCTTATCACTTAGGAAATCTCAAGGGTTTTAGGAGCCCTATACCAGAACAGGGATAAAGATAGAGATTGCATTGAATCTATAGATTGCTTTGGGTAGTATACTGATTTTCACTATATTGATTCTTCCAATCCATGAACATGGTATATTTCTCCATCTGTTAGTATCCTCTTTGATTTCTTTCATCAGTGTTTTATAGTTTTCTATATATAAGTCTTTAGTTTATTTAGGTAGATATATTTCTAAGTATTTTATTCTTTTCATTGCAATGGTGTATGGAATTGTTTCCTTAATTTCTCTTTCTATTTTCTTAGTGTATAGGAATGCAAGCAATTTCTCTGTGTTGATGTTATATCTTGCAACTTTACTATATTCATTGATTAGCTCTAGTAATTTTCTGGTGGAGTCTTTAGGGTTTTCTATGTAGAGGATCATGTCATCTGCAAACAGTGAAAAATTTACTTCTTCTTTTCCAATTTGGATTCCTTTTATTTCTTTTTCTGCTCTGATTGCTGTGGCCAAAACTTCCAAAACTATGTTGAATAGTAGTGATGGAGAAATATACCATGGTCATGGATCAGAAGAATCAATATAGTGAAAATGAGCATACTACCCAAAGCAATCTATAGATTCAATGCAATCCCTATCAAGCTACCAACGGTATTTTTCACAGAGCTAGAACAAATACTTTCACAATTTCTATGGAAATACAGAAAACCTCGAATAGGCAAAGCAATCTTGAGAAAGAAGAATGGAACTGGAGGAATCAACCTGCTTGACTTCAGGCTCTCCTACAAAGCCACAGGCATCAAGACAGTATGGTACTGGCACAAAGACGGAAATATAGATCAATGGAACAAAATAGAAAGCCCGGAGATAAATCCATGCACCTATGGACACCTTATCTTTGACAAAGGAGGCAAGAATATACAATGGATTACAGACAATCTCTTTAACAAGTGGTGCTGGGAAAACTGGTCAACTGCTTATAAGAGAATGAAACTAGAACACTTTCTAACGCCATACACAAAAATAAACTCAAAATGGATTGAAGATCTAAATATAAGATCAGAAACTATAAAACTCCTAGAGGAGAACATAGGCAAAACGCTCTCTGACATAAATCACAGCAGGATCCTCTATGACCCACCTCCCAGAACACTGGAAATAAAAGCAAAAATGAAGAAATGGGACCTAATTAAAATTAAAAGCTTCTGCACAACAAAGGAAACTATAGGCAAGGTGAAAAGACAGCCTTCGGAATGGGAGAAAATAATAGCAAATGAAGTAACTGACAAACAACTAATCTCAAAAATGTACAAGCAACCCCTGCAGCTCAATTCCAGAAAAATAAACAATCCAATCAGAAAATGGGCCAAAGAACTAAATAGACATTTCTCCAAAGAAGACATACAGATAGCTAACAAATGCATGAAAAGAGGCTCAACATCACTCATTATCAGAGAAATGCACATCAAAACCACAGTGAGGTACCATTTCACGCCAGTCAGAATGGCTGCGATCCAAAAGTCTACAAGCAATAAATGCTGGAGAGGGTGTGGAGAAAAGGGAACCTTCTTAAACTGTTGATGGGAATGCAAACTAGTACAGCCACTATGGAAAACAGTGTGGAGATTCGTTTAAAAACTGGAAATAGAACTGCCTTATGACACAGCAATACCACTGCTGGGCATACACACTGAGGAAACCAGAATTGAAAGAGACACATGTACCCCAATGTTCACTGCAGCACTGTTTATAATAGCAGGACATGGAAGCAACCTAGATGTCCATCAGCAGATGAATGGATAAGAAAGCTGTGGTACATATACACAATGGAGTATTACTCAGCCATTAAAAAGAATACATTTGAATCAATTCTAATGAGGTGGATGAAACTGGAGCCTATTATACAGAGTGAAGTAAGCCAGAAAGAAAAACACCAATACAGTATACTAACACATATATATGGAATTTAGAAAGATGGTAATGATAACCCTGTATGCGAGAAAGCAGAGACACAGATGTATAGAACAATCTTTTGGACTCTGTGGGAGAGGGCTAGGGTGGGATGATTTGGGAGAATGGCATTGAAACATGCATAATATCATATAAGAAACGAATTGCCAGTCCAGGTTCGATGCAGGTTACAGGATGCTTGGGGTTGGTGCACTGGGATGACCCAGAGGGATGGTATGGGGAGGAAGGTGGGAGGGGGGTTCAGGATGGGGAACACGTGTACACCCGTGGTGGATTCATGTTAATGTATGGTAAAGCCAATACCATATTGTAAAGTAATTAGCCTCCAATTAAAATAAATAAATTTTAATTTTTAAAAAGATCAAATATATATTCCTCACTATAAATCGTAACATCATGTTTGAAATAACTCATAATATGTTTTTAAAAAATCAATAGAAACAGTTCCAGAAATGACAGAGATGCTAGAATTATAGGCAAGGACACTAAAATTGTTGTTATAGAAGAAGGTATATATGTGTATGGGGTTTCCCAGTTGGCTCAGCAGTGAAGAATCTGCCTGCAATGCTGGAGACACAGGAGATTTGGGTTCAATCCCTTGCTTGGGAAGATCCCCTAGAGAAAGGCAGGACAATCTACTATTCTTGCCCAGAGAATCCCATGGACAGAGGAGCCTGGCAGGTCAATAGGGTCGCAAAGATTTGGACATGACTGAAGTGACTGAGCACACACATGTGTGTGTAACTGAACCACCTTGCTGTACAGCAGAGGTCGGCACAGCATTGTAAATCAACTGTACTTCAATTAAAAGAGAATGTAAAACTGTTGTTATAACTGTTATAACTATAGGTCACATAGTTATAGAACAGTGTATATGATTAAGAAGCTAGAGGAAAGATTGAGCATGTACAGTTAATACCTGGAAGATATTTCAAAAAAAAAAAAAAAGTCCTGGATTGAAGTTCAAAGATGTCTGAGTATCCTCTGGTTAAAAATGAATGTTCTTTTAAGCAAAGTCACTCAATCCAAGAGGCTTTTCCCTTCCTTCTTCTTCTTAAGGTCTCCCTGGAGGTGATACATATTCCTGGGGCCATTTTCCTTTTCTAGTAGAGGGCAGCTCCTGAGCCAGATGTTTGGGTTCAACTTTAACTCCATTACTATTTGCTCTGCAACCACAGGCAGATTACTTTCACTTTGTTTGGTCCTCCTCTTTCTTCACCTGTAGAATGGGTATATTAAGAGCACCAACTTTGAGGGATTATTGTGAGGATTCAGTAAGAGAACTTAGGAAAGCACTTAGTGCCATGCTCTTTACATACCAAGCCACAAGGAGGATACATTCCCCGTCTGTGATGTTCTCTGTCGTGCTGCATCTGCTGCTGCTGTTGGTCCATTCCTGCCATAGGCATGCTCGGTACACTGCAGCTGTGGAATTTGCGTTCTGTCTTCCTTAGTGTCCCCCAGCTCAATCAGCATGTCCACAGTTCCCTTGGGGGTTTCAGAAATGCTTTCATTGGTTCTCTGGACTGGGGTGGCCAGCATTTGGTGGTACAGCCCCCTGGTCCAGTCTCCAGGGGACTTCCCTCCACCTCAGCCTCTCTACTGCTTTGTCAGAAACCCCCATTCTCTGGACCACACTCTGGAGCAAGATACAAAGTTTTCCTATGTTTCTCTGTGCCACTAGAATCGGGCTGTCAAGCCTAATCCTTCTGATCAGTTCAGTTCAGTCGCTCAGTTGCGTCTGACTCTTTGCGACCCCATGAATCACAGCACATCAGGCCTCCCTGTCCATCACTAACTCCCAGAGTTCACTCAAACTCATGTCCATCAAGTTGGTGATGCCATCCAGCCATCTTATCCTCTGTTGTCCCCTTCCCCTCCTGCCCCCAGACCCTCGCAGCATCAGGGTCTTTTCCAATGAGTCAACTCTTCACATGAGGTGGCCAAAGTATTGGAGTTTCAGCTTCAGCATCAGTCCCTCCAATGAACACCCAGGACTGATCTCCTTCAGAATGGACTAGTTGGATCTCCTTGCAGTCCAAGGGACTCCCAAGAGTCTTCTCCATCACCACAGTTCAAAAGCATCAATTTTTTGGCACTCAGCTTTCTTCACCATCCAACTCTCACGTCCATACATGATCACTGGAAAAACCATAGCCTTGATATGAGCTGAAATTTTTCTATTTGAAAACTCAAGGCTAAGCAGTGACTTCCACATGGCCAACATGTGGCCAACAGTGTTTGTAGCCTACAAGCTCTGTGACAACAGGATGAGGGTTGGCATCCTGAAGAAGAAACTTAGTAATATTGTCACATAGTATCCACTGTCAGTGGCAGCCTTGAATCTGCTGCACATGGAAAATTATTTATTTAACTTTAGCTATGGGCTTCCCTAGTGGCTCAGATGGTAAAGAATCTGCCTGAAGTGCATTAAACCTGGGTTTCATGGCCAGGTTGGGAAGATCTCTTGGAGAAGGGAATGGCAATCCACTCCAGTATTCTTGCCTAGAGAATTCCATGGACAGTGGAGCCTGGCAAATTACAGTCCAAGGGGTCACAGAGTTGGACACGACTGAGGGAATAACACATTCATTCTCTCAGTATTAGTAACAAATCAGTTCTGAGGGGCCAGAAAGTGTTTCCTTCCACCACTGTGCCACAGTGAAGGACTATCTGAGACACTGGACTGTTGTAACCACACACAGGAAGAGATTTAGATACATTTGGAGGGCTCTGGAAGTGTCTGACTTTAGATATCCTTAGGAGTAGCAGTGGCCTCTTGCCTCAATTTAGAAAAAAAAAGTCAATGGGCCAGCTCAGTTAAAACAATTCCATGAGACCATTTCTGACCATTGCAGCTGGCAACACCCTCTCTCTGTGTGTTTTTCTCATGATGATTATTGTACACTGACTAGTATAGTCATTCACATACTTTTCTTCTCTCCTCTTGGGGTCTAGAAGTTCCTGGGGAGTGGCACTTACATTTCTGCATTCTTCATGGAGACTAGCAGTCTTGAAAAAGAAGCTGCTAACACCACTGCCACCACTAAATTCAAGGAGGCCACCCCAGACACTGCCTCAGAGGCTCCACAAACATGATCACATTTAATCTTCACAAGATATTAAGTTATTTACTGTTTTCCCATGTTATGGTGAAAATAATTGAGGTTCCAATGAGTTATGAGATTCGTGCAAGGGCATAAATCATGGGACCACAGTTCCACCCAAGCCTACGTGATTGCCATGCCTTGTTTCCAATTACTACAATATAGCATCTCCTTCACAGAACACCTCTCAGAGGTGAATGCTCTCTGAGCTTGTCTCCTTTCAGTGCATCCAGCCTTAACAAGGATTAGAGATTGGATTTGTGGCTATTGAGATAATAGAGGTAGATAGACAGCATTACCAAATATATGGTCCATTGCTTTAGAGATGCTTATAAGAAATTTATAAAGAACACTCAATAAGAGTCTTCTACACATATCTCGAGAACATGTGATAAATTGGACAAAATTTTATAGCTTGGAGAGAAAGGAAACCTAAGTACTTTTAATTTTTGCAATCTAACCAAAATTAGAACTGCTAGGCCGCATTCTACTCCAGAGAGTTCTGTGACTTCCGAACAGAACCGCATGGTGAAGGAGGCACAGCTCATCTTCTGCTCCACTCATATCTGGTTTACGAAGCCCTTTCCCCCTTTCCAGGCCTTTCTCCCTCTCCTCTACTCTAGTTCTCAGTCCTCTGCTCTAATTGTCCAGCAGAAAGTAAATCACTACTGCTTAAAGAAAAATTAGGCTGAAGATTTTTAATTAGCTCAAGGGGAGTAACTCAGAGAATAAATCTTTTGTAAAGAGGACTAATCATGGTATTTTAACCACTGTCACTTCTGATTAAGGGAATTATTTTGGTGATAATTTATAGCATTTGAGAGACAAATTGCACCATTAAATCTGCCACCTGTCCCCTCCTCTCAGGTGGCCTTAGCATTCCAAAGATGGTAGCAGAACAGTTTTCCAGTAGCTATATGTGAGGAAATGCACATTCCTCAGATTCGGTTCTATACTCGTACAGAGGCCGAAGTCCTGCTAATAGCAGAACAAATTGAATGGGAACTTGCAAATGTGGTTCTTGGTTATGGGTTCACTGCTGCCAACCACACTGATGCTTTCTCCAAATATGGGGTAGTTGAGTGGACTTTTGCCTGCTGGAAATGAAATCATAAAATCAATAAAGCAATCAATCAACAGATGCATAGTTCAATCAACAGATGCATAGTTCATAGATGCATAGGACTTCTTCAGTCTGCAAGGCTCAGACCAGGTGAACAAGGGAGGCAAAGATGATTTATGAAGCACTGTCTCTGTTTTTAAATCATATATACTAACTACTGGATGAAGAATATGTATAATACACACTGCAGGAAATCAGAGGAAAAAGCAATCCTTGTAGCTGATGTTGTCCAGAAAGACTTTTTTAAAGTAGCATTTGCCATGTTTTATTGTAGGAAAATAATAGAATCCTTGAGTATTTTGTGCACCATGTTAAGCTCTTTCCGTGTACTATATGTATTTAGACAAGTAAGCAGCACATTATAAGTGCTTAATATGTTATTTATAGTTCTTCTTATTGTCTTACTCTTTCCAAACCCTTTAAGTAGGAATAATTATTTTCCCCTTATTATAGTTAAGACTGGGGCACATCAAATTCATATAACTTGTATAATTTATACATAGTAAATATGAATTTATCGACTCCAGAGTCCATACTCTTAATCACACTCCATATTACTGGGTTGAGAAAAAAATAATGTTCATTTGGGTTTTTCCATAACATCTTACAGAAAAATGCAAATGAACTTTTTGGCCAACCGAATATATGGACTTAAGATTGGTAAGAAAAGCAGAATTTGGTGTGTGTCAGGGCGGGGAGGGGAGGAAGGTGAGTATAGATCCAGGGAGTATCAGGGGCAGATGTATAGAAGTGATAAAGTTACAATTTTGTTCAAGAGGTCAGGAAGTTAACCAGGGTCGAGGACTTGGGTTAAAAATCTGTGGAAAGTATGATTAGAAAAATATTGTAGAATAAGTAATGAAGGGTTTGAATATTAACTGAGAAGGCATTAAAAGAATTTCAGCTTTAGCCTATATGTACTAGAAAGTCAAAGATTTATACAGACACATACACTTTTATGAACAAAAAGAAATTGTTGTAAAGGTTAAGCTAGGAATATTCTCAGGGCCAACTTATCCATTAGACTCAGTAAACACAGTGCCTACTCATGTACTCTTCAGTTCAGTTCAGTTCAGTCGCTCAGTCATGGCCGACTCTGCAACCCCATGAATCGTGCACCCTTAGGGGCCCACAGAGATGTCATCTTGCCAAGGCCCCCAAAAATCATCCTGCTGCCTTGGATATTATGCTAATCATCTAGAGGTGGGATGACTAAGTAAAACAGGGAAGTACTAAAATCATTATGTGTGACATAATACAGGCTTTGAGCTTGTGTCCATGTCACTATAAAGAAGACAGAGGCATTTCAAAGAAAAAACTCAGAAAGGTTGATAACTGCCTCTGAATATATGAGTGTGTGGTGGAGTGTAAGGTTATTAGTTACAAATGAGCATAGAAAATGTAAGTTTCCTGGTTCAAGATAGTGGGCAAATATATACGTTTACTTTCTCTGTGTTCCAACATTTCCTGAAACAAGAGAGGAGATAGATTTTTCAAGATCCACAGTTGTGCTGCAGAAAGTGAAATCTGTGAATCAGCAGACCAGTGGAAGTTTGGAGATCTAGTTGAGAAAGAAGTCAAGACTGAGAAACCTGAAGCAAGCACAGGAGAGGGCGGCAGAATTCAGCTATTACAATGGTTAATTTAAAGGATTATGAAACAACCTGATTAGGTTTTACATAAGGTAGCTGGCTGAAGTGTTCGCCTCCAGGATAGAAACCTAAGGATAACAGCTTTCAAAACAAAATGGAGTATCTGTTGACACTAGAGAGGTGGATGAAGGGATAGTAAAAATGCAACATGGAAAACAAAATAATGCAGAATCTGGGTGATCTTAAACCTACACAGACATGAGATGAATGAAGGCAGGTAGGAATAATGGCTCAACACAGCGGTGAAATATACTCGAGTGCTCTGCCTTTTGTACTGTGGCATTTGGAAGAGGTCCTTGTCTTGCCTGCCTGCTGGAGCATGTCACTCAGCATAATCTTGCCTTTTCCACTTCAGCATCTGATCAGATTTCCCCATCATTTGGGAGGATGGGCTGGTAAGAAATCAGACACACACAACTTTTAAGAAAACCTGTATTGGCTATGTATGCAAATCAATGCAATCTTTCATTTTCAAATCTGTAAGGAAAAAGAATTTGCATGCCCTTAATAAAAGCCAATATCATAAAAGATAATCTAACAGAAGAGCTGACCTGTAGGAAATGTAAGCATGTTAATACAACCTCAGAAAAACTAAAGAGGCCATTAAAGCCATGAATCAAGTACAAGCTGCTTGGGGATAAAGGCAGTAAGAAGAAAAGAGTTCTTAGAAAATAAAATTATAATTGTAGAACAAAACAAGCATACCTATACACATGAGTCAAACAGCAAAATGGATAGAACTGAAGGCCAAATTAATGTGAGAAATAAAGTTAAGGAAACTTCCCAGGGCATACAGAAGACAAAACATTTTTTAAAAAATTAAAGGTAAATAAGTTAAGAATCATAGAGGAGAATGTTAGAAGATTCAATAACTATCTAAACAATGGAAAGAAAGAGGACATAATAAAATAGATAGAAATAAGCAGTTAATAGAAAAATTCCCCAAACTGAAGAGAGATCAGAGTGTTCCAAGGGAAATGTCTTTGATGGACTAATCAGGAGTAAGGAAATGTTTGCATATTTAGACACATCCTGATGAAATTTGTGAACTTTAAGTATAAAGAGTAAAATTTTAAAGTCACCACAGGAAAAATAAAGAAAACAAATAACTGAGCCTCGGACTAGTACAGACTTATTGGCCTTCACAGTGTAATTAGGACTCTAAGGATTTGCCAGGTGGCAGTGGTAAAGAATCTGCCTTCCAAGGCAGGAGACAGGTTTGATCCCTGGATTGGACAGATCCCCTGGAGAAGGAAATGGCAACCCATTTCAGTATTCTTGCCTGGGAAAGCCCATGGACAGAGGAGCCTGGAAGACTGCAGTCCATGGGGTCACAAAAGAGTCAGACACAATTTAGCAACTAAACAGCAAATATGTAAAATAGATTAAATGGTCCTTACTCTTTAGATGCCTTTAATTTGACTTACAATGCAGACTAAATGGTCCAAAAAGATATTTTGATTATTTGGAGATGCTAAAAATAAATGCCTCCCATAATCATCTTCACATTTCTTTGGCTCCTCTCTAAATCTCTTTAAGATTGTTCATCTTTTGGTTTACAATCCAGGTTTTTCTGTGCCATAAAAAAAAAGAAATCCTTGTATAGATATCTGAAAATATCTTTCAATAGAGGTTTATCTGAGCTGTTCTAGATGCTGGGGATACAGCAGGGAACAAACCAAACTCCGAGAACTTATGGTGCATTCTAGAATGCAGGACAGACTACACAGATAAATATGTAAGTGATATATTTGTTGTCGCTCAGTCGTGATTCTTGGTGACCCCATGGACTATAGCCTGCCAGACTTCTCTGACCATGGGCTTTCCCAGGCAAGAATACTCTACTGGGTAGCCATTCCCTTCTCCAGGGAATGTTTCCAACCCAGGGATCGAACCTGGGTCTCCTGCATTGACAGACAGGCTCTTCACCCAGTCATATATTAGGTAACACAAATGGTATGTTAGGTAGTGGCAAGTGTTGTGGGGATGAACAAAGCAGAATAAGGGTGACAAGAGTGTTGCATACACATGGGAACAGTTGTGATATTGCATTCAGGGAAGAAAATAGCTTTTAAGCAGATTGCAAAATAAATAAAAATGTAAGTTATGTGGCCCTCTTGGAAAACAGTATTCTGAAAAAGAAAATGGCAAAGCCCTGAGGCGAAAACATGCTTGGAATGCCGATGTGTCTGGAGCAAAATGAATGAGGAGAAGCATCATAGAAGGCAAGGTTGGAGTTGGTGGAAGGCCAGACCCCGTCAGTCCTTGTAAGACACCAGGACATTCAATTTTGTGCTGGGTGAAATGGGAAATTATTTGAAGTTTTCACACAGAAGAGTAAAATAATCTGTTTTAAGAAGATCACTTATTATTGAAGGGCAGGGGGACTAATCAGGGGGTCTCTGTTTTTAAGGAACTTGAAATGATTTGTTTGTGACTTCTAACTAAATTCATGGATGGTATTGTAATTGTTATCTTTTTTAATGGTTTTTAATTATGGTAAATGTCATATAAAACATACTGGTAGTAGTGTTAGTTACTCAATCGTGTCCAACTCTGTGACCCTGTGGACTATAGCCTGCCAGGTTCCTCGGTCTATGGAATCCTCCAGGAAAGAATACTGAAGTGGGCTGCATTCCCTTCTTCAGGAGACCCAGGGATTGAACCTGGGGCTCCTGCATTGCAGGCAGATTCTTTATCACTGAGCCACCTGGCAAGCCCTATAAACCATACTATTTTAACCATATTTAACTGTATAGTTCAGTGGCACTAAGTACATTCACATTGTTGTGCAGTTCTCACCATCATCCATCTCCCAAATTTTTCACCTTTCTAAACTGAGACTCTGTCCTCATTAAACACTAACTTCTCATTCCCAACCACCCCACCCACCCTACCCCCTTGCCTCTGGCATCTACCAGCGTACTTTCTGACTCCATGAATTTGACCATTCTAGCTACCTTGTATAAGTGGAATCAAACAGGATTTATTTGTCTGTATCTCATACATATTAGAATGCATCATTAAAACTAATATATTTCCTACAAACAGATGGTACCTTTTTATTTTTTCCCTGTACAGTAAAATATGTAGTTAATTGTTACGAACTGAATGTCTGTGTTCTGTCAGCCCCAGACCTGTATGCTGAAACCCTAATTCCAGTGTGATGATATTTGGAAGTGGGGCCTTTGGGGAGGTAGTTAGCTCATGAAGGTGGAGCCCTGGTGAATGGGATTAGTGCTTTTATAAGAAGCCAGTGGCATACCTAGCTCTCTTTCTGCCACATGAGGATCCAAGGGGTAGCCAACTGTCTATAGCCGGGAAGAGAGCTCTCATCAGAACCTGACCATGCTGGGAGCCTCATCTCCAGAACTGTGAGAAATTACCTAGGCCATGGCAGTTGTGTGTATTACAGAAGCCTGAATTAAGATAGTAACCAATTTATAGTTCACATAATGCAAACAGACATTGCTGATCATCCCCCCAAATCTGTCCCTTCTCTTTGGTATGTGACTATACTAAGGCTGCCAAAGTACTTAAAGTGGCTTAAACAACAGAAATCTATTGTCTCTGATTCTGGTGGCAAGAAGTTGGAGACCAAGGTATCAGCTGCGCTGGTTTCTTCTGAGGGCTCTCTCTTTGGGCTGGCAGAGAGCTATGTAAACCCTTTGTCTTCACACCATCTTTCCTCCCTGTGTGTCTGTGTCCTAATTTTCTTATGAGGACATCCGTCATGTTGGATTAGAGCCCACCCTGATGGACTTGTTTTAATTTAATCATCTTTTTAAAGATGTTGTTTCCAAATACAGTCACATTCTGAGATTCTAGGGGTTAGGACTTTAATATATGAATTTAAGGGGAATATAATTGAGCCCATAACACTGAGTCATAGAGTTGTGGCTAGGGTGTAGCTGCTGAGACATGACCTATACTTTCCAGCCTCCCTTACAGCTAGGAATGACTATTTGACTAAGATCTTACCAGGAAAATGTGGACAGGAATGGTGAGTTTCACTTCCACACTTCCAGCCAATCTCCTATAAAACTGCAAGCATATTCCTTCATACCCCTTTCCTCTCCTTATGGCTAACCTGGCAGTAAAGAGAGCAAGCTTGAAAGAACAAGGTGTTGAAGATGGTAGAGCCTATATCAGCCTAGGTTTCTGATTGGCAGTATAAAGAAACAGAAGTTCCCAAAAGTTAAATGTCAAAGATATTGTAACTAATAAGTGGAAGAAGTGAATTCATTTTGTCTGGCTCCCATACCTACATTCTTTCCATTAATTCTCCTACTTTAACTTTTCTATAACCAGTTGTTTGTTGTGGGAACTACCTGAATCCTCACCTGCTCGGTTTAGCTCATGGAGTTACATCATTTTGGCTGAGCATTTGGTCTCTGAGGTCCAGCTTTCTGGTTTGAATGAAAGCTTCTTCCACTTGTAAACCACGTGAATATGAGCAAGTTATTGAAACATTTGTTTTCCTCAGCTTCCTTTAATAGATTTTTTATTGTTGTTGGCAGGGGGGTATGAGTGTTAAACAAGAGTTAAATGGTATCTGTGGCATACAATACACAAACAACCCAACACACAGTAGGTATACAATATATATCTATTAGCTGTTAATAGAGAACCCCTTTTTTTTTTTTTAATTAATACCAATACTCAATTTTGCAAGTACTTTCTCAGTATGCAGAGTTAATCTGGACAATAAAAACAAGAGTTGGAACCCATTATGTAAGAAGCTCTAAACATTTTAAAGATTATTTTAGGGTTCATTGACCCCAAATAAAATATTATGGAGCTATAAATCATAGATGTGCTAAGTGAGAATATTGAACTCTCCAGCTTCTGTCATTTTAATTCTTTGAGTATTCCAGTTCAGTCCAGTTGCTCAGTCGTGTCTGACTCTTTGCGACCTCATGAATCACAGCACGCCAGGCCTCCCTGTCAATCACCAACTCCCAGAGTTCACTCAGACTCATGTCCAACGAGTCCGTGATGCCATCCAGCCATCTCATTCTTTGTCGTCCCCTTCTCCTCCTGCCCCCAATCTCTCCCAGCATCAGAGTCTTTTCCAATGAGTCAACTCTTCACATGAGGTGGCCAAAGTACTGGAGTTTCAGCTTTAGCATCATTCCTTCCAAAGAAATCCCAGGGCTGATCTCCTTCAGAATGGACTGGTTGGACCTCCTTGCAGTCCAAGGGACCCTCAAGAGTCTTCTCCAACACCACAGTTCAAAAGCATCAATTCTTCGGCGCTCAGCCTTCTTCACAGTCCAACTCTCACATCCATACATGACCACGGGAAAAACCATAGCCTTGACTAGATAGACCTTAGTCGGCAAAGTAATGTCTCTGCTTTTGAATATGCTATCGAGGTTGGTCATAACTTGTCTTCCAAGGAGTAAGCGTCTTTTAATTTCATGGCTGCAGGCACCATCTGCACTGATTTTGGAGCCCCCCAAAATAAAGTCTGACACTGTTTCCACTGTTTCCCCATCTACTTCCCATGAAGTGATGGGACCGGATGCCATGATCTTCATTTTCTGAATGTTGAGCTTTAAGCCAACTTTTTCACTCTCCTCTTTCAGTTTCATCAAGAGGCTTTTTCCTCTTCCCTTTCTGCCATAAGGGTGGTGTCATCTGCATATCTGAAGTTATTGATATTTCTCCCGTCAAGTTTGGTTCCACCTTGTGCTTCTTCCAGCCCAGCGTTTCTCATGATGTACTCTGCATAGAAGTTAAATAAGCAGGGTGACAATATACAGCCTTGACATACTCCTTTTCCTATATGGAACCAGTCTGTTGTTCCATGTCCAGTTGTAACTGTTGCTTCCTGACCTGCATACAGATTTCTCAAGAGGCAGGTCAGGTGGTCTAGTATTCCCATGTCTTTCAGAATTTTCCACAGTTTATTGTGATCCACATAGACAAAGGCTTTGGCATAGTCAATAAAGCAGAAATAGATGCTTTTCTGGAACTCTGTTGCTTTTTCCATGATCCAGCGGATGTTGGCAATTTGATCTCTGGTTCCTCTGCCTTTTCTAAAACCAGCTTGAACATCAGGAAGTTCACGTTCATGTATTGTTGAAGCCTGGCTTGGAGAATTTTGAGCATTACTTTACTAGCGTGTGAGATGAGGGCAACTGTGTGGTAGTTTGAGCATTCTTTGGCATTGCCTTTCTTTGGGATTGGAATGAAAACTAGTTCATTCACAACAAATTCTGTTGTTTACGAATTTTTTTGTTTTGTTTTCACAGCTTTGCTTCCTGTGTCCTCATGACTTAGTTTTTCCATTACTAAGTAATGATTCCAGACTTCATATCTTCTTCTCTTCTTCTTCCTTTTCTGTGTCCCAATGCCCATACAAACGGTCCACAACTGTTCACCCTATGTCTGGGCACTGCTTCATTGTTCTCTTTCCCTTGTTTATAACTGTGACTCTCAAAGCAGAGTGTGCATACCATTCCTGAGAAGCAGCAGGAGACTAGAGATTGCAAAACCTATGGAACAATAACCAGTACAAAGTCCAAGGTGTGTCCTGCTTACCCTCTCAGCCAAGGACTATCTGTCTACCTTTTAGCATTTTAGTGGTAATTTCAGAGGCTCAAGTGTTTTTCTTTATCCTAGGTGACCACAGGAGTGCTACAAATAGGTATATCCAGGCACTGGGTGTACATGAGATTTGGGGTCACCCTATCTAATCCCCAAGACCGTCTGACCATCAATGAAAAAGAAAATATTCCAGACTCAGAATTATGTGTTCTGTTTCTGCCTTATCTATTCATCTTGGTTATCCATGTCCTTGGGTTTTAAAACTGTTGAATTTAAAACTGAACAGCCAGTTATTTCACCAGCAAAAGGGATTTATTCAGAAATAGCAGAGAATTGTAATTCAGGGAAAGCATGCTATAAAAAGAAACTAGTCAAGTTCAGAGAAACCAAAGAGAGGAATGCTTTCTTATGGAAAAAATAGGGATGTTGAGAGGGGTTGTTACAAACAAAGAGTCCCTTGGAGAGAACTGGGATTTCAAAGTTTAGTGGTTTTTCATTGGCTGAGTTGTGACAGTCTCTCATTGGCTGGACTATTGCCAGACAAGGAGAAAAATCTTCCTTCTACTGGAGTAGCAAAGTTACTGTCACGCGAGTGTATGTTCCTTGGTTCTTTGTCTCATCACAACAAAGATTTGGAGTGACGGACATTAAAGCCCTCAGTGCATCACAGCTCTCAGGTCTTGGACAAACTGTGTTATAGCTCTTAGGCAAATCAGTGTTACAGCTCTATTTTATTTAGAAGATAGCAGGAGAATCCATCCTTGAAGCATGAGGGTATGCCAACCCAAAGACTTGAAGGGAAGAGAGTGGAGGAGTGCGTGGGGGAGGGAGAGAGAGAGAGAGAGGGAGAGAGAGAGCACATGCAAGTGGAAGAGAAAGAGAGAGAGAGAGGGCTTTGGCTCCTCCTTTTATATGTTTTTTCCTCCACCTGGGCCTGCCTATGCAAATTGGGCTTAGCCAGGAGCACTGTTTGTTCTACCTGAAGTCTTCACTCTGGTCCTCTGACCTTCCTTGTTTTTTTTAGCCACCACCATTTTGGACTCCGTTTCCCTATTCTACCTACCTAACATTACCAAAGCAGTAACCTTCCTGTTGGCAATGCAAGATAGGGCTCTTCCTGGCTCGCATTCACAGATGGCAATGAGCAGTAGGGCCTGAGAACTCCTCCTTTCTGCCTACCCAATTCCAATTTACTTATTTATTCATAATCAAATAAGATATGACATCTTATATCATATTTGAGAAAAAGTATCTTCTTATCGTTATTCAGTTCAGTTCAGTCGCTCAGTCATGTTCGACTCTTTGTGACTCCATGAACTGCAGCACACCAGGCCTCCCTGTCCATCACCAACTCCAGGAGTCTACCCAAACCCATGTCCTTTGAGTCGGTGATGCCATCCAACCATTTCATCCTCTGTCATCCCCTTCTCCTCCTGCCCTCAATCTTTCCTAGCATAAAGGTTTTTTCAAATGAGTCAGCTCTTCGCATTAGGTGGCCAAAGTATTGGAGTTTCAGCTTCAACATCAGTCCTTCCAATGAACACCCAGGACTTACCTCTTTTAGGATGGACTGGTTGGCTCTCCTTGCAGTCCAAAGGACTCTCAAGAGTCTTCTCCAACACCACAGTTCAAAAGCATCAATTCTTCGGCGCTCAGCTTTCTTCACAGTCCAACTCTCACATCCATACATGACTACTGGAAAAACCATAGCCTTGACTAGACAGACCTTTGTTGACAAAGTAGTGTCTCTGCTTTTTAATAGGCTGTCTAGGCTGGTCATAACTTTTTTTCCAAGGAATAAGCATCTTTTAATTTCATGGCTGCAGTCACCATCTGCAGTGATTTTGGAGCTCCCCAAAATAAAGTCAGCCACTGTTTTCCCATCTATTTGTCATAAAGTGATGGGACCAAATATCATGATCTTAGTTTCCTGAATGTTGAGCTTTAAGCCAACTTTTTCACTCTCCTCTTTCACTTTCATCAAGAGGCTCTTTAATTCTATAAAAAAAATTTTAATGCAATAGCAAAATTATAATATTCAACAGTTCATAGAAGTTTTAGTTTGGTTTGATTTAAAGATATAGTAATACAACTAACTCATGGTAAGTAATTTTCCTTTTAAAATTTAGTAATATTTATTAGGCAATAGTCCAATCCTGCATATATCCTCAACTGAAATGTGTACATGTGTTTACATGCATATTCAAGAGTATCCATAAGAGTGTCATCTGTAGTAGCTCCAAACTGGAGACTACCCAAATTCTCATCAATAGTAAATCACATAAAGGATGATTTATTCACACAGTGGAACACTATCCAACCATGAGGATAAACAAATTATAGCTACAAACAGTGACATAAAAAGTCAGACACAAATGAATATATATTACATAATTTCTTTTATATAAAGTTCAGGGAAAAACTAGGGAAAACTGATCCACGGCATTAGAAGTCATGAGAGTGGCTATCCTTTTTTTTTTTTTTAAGATTTTTTTTTTTTTTTGATGTGGACCATTTTGAAGGTCCTTATTGAATTTGTTAAATATTGCTTCTGTTGTCTGTGTTCTGGTTTTTTGAATACGAGGGATGTGAATGTTAGCTCTCCAAACAGAGCTCAAACCTGTAACCCCAGTATTGGAAGGTGAAGTCTTACCCACTGGACTACCAGGGAAGTCCTAAAAGTGACTATCCTTTAGAAAGGGAGTGGAGACACTTAAGGAAGTACCAGTGGAGAATCTGAAATTCTATTAATTTTCTTCTTTGGACAGGTTAAATGGTTATGTTTAGTTTGTGAAGCTTGGTAAGTTTATCATGCTATCTTCTTATGATCTTTATACTTTTTAATATATATCTTATACTTTGATAACATTTCAAAGATATATTGTGATATGGAATATATAATTTTTGTATACATATGAATATTCCTCTTAAGAAAACTGGTATAACTTCTTTTATCATAGAGAGGCCAGGCTCTTAACAGAACAATAGCAAGATAGGAAACCTGAAATGATGGAAAATAGAATAACTTTTGAGGGGAGCCCTCTTTAAATAAAAGACTATACAATTAGCTACAAAATGAATAGTTGGAGCAAAAATTCAAAGAATAAAGCAAAACAGTTATATTAATCAATTACCTGAGGTACATCTATTAAGATTTATTTTCCTACATATTAAATGGCAGATTCTTTGATTGCTTCTTCATAATGGTATGCCTTATAATATTTTCTACAGAGAGACTGCAGAAACTTCTTTCCTTTAGTATGGTGATCCAATTTTTTTAATTAAAATATGAGATTTCCTACACAGACATATTTACTGTTTTTGTATTCCTATGAGCTTAGACTTTCCAAACACAGGAATTGTGATAAATCCTACTTATTGTAATTTCCATGAAAATGTATGGTGCTTTTATAAGTTTATACCACCCATTAAATAATATTTTCCTAACAGCAGAGAACTTCTACTTGACTAGGAAATTAAAGGAAGTGAATCCTCCACTTTACATTTTACCTAACAACCAGGAAGAGTTTCCGACAGACTAGCCTCTTTCATCTCCACTGCCTACATTATTTCAGGCCCAGAGTACAGGACATGTTTGTGATACAGACTTCTTTGTGTTGATGCTGGCTGAGTTTTACTGATAGACAGTAGGAGTATTCCTAATTTTCCTTCACCAAGATGACTAGCAAGAATTTAAATAATAGAAGTGATAAATATATCCCATTAAACTCAAACTAAATCTACATGAATTCAACTTCCCTGTAGTTGGATCTCAAAAATGCCCTTGATGGCTTCAGTATCCTCCACACGAAGGTGAGTATGATGGAGACTAAGATGCGATAGAGACTGTGATCTCAACCAACTGCTATTAATATACTTTTGAAAATTTTATAAAAATGAATAACCCTATGAACCCAAATGCTAACTCCCTATCTAATACCATGGAAAATGCCTTATAATGTCATTTGCTTCTCTGTAGACCCATCTCTGCCTCCTACTTTGCCTCACTGCTTGCATTTTGCTCCTTCTGGAAGAGAGTTATTCACCTCTAATTACTGGCCAAACACAGCACACACCTACAGTTGCCTCCTTTGTTAGCCATGCTGGTCTTTTCACAGTCAACAGCAAACTGTATGGCACTATTTAATTTTCTCTTTTGATTTGCTTTCTAATAGAATTCCATCTGTCTGCCTTGAAACAGTCCATTTCAGGTAGTGGACAGCAGCTGGGGAGGGATATGGCTTTTGTTGTCAACCATTGTTAGATAACCAGCTGAGCACGGTTGGGAGGCAGCCATTAAGCTTTGTTGCAGCAGGACTGGCTGTGCTTCAAGGCCTTAATGGTTTTCTCTTGACATCTGATGTAGAATTGATACCAGTGACTAAGGTGGAGTCTCTGTGGATATACATGCAACAGCAATATTTTTAGTTTTCATTCTGATTACACAGTTCTTGAGTCAGTTCCTCACTTGTGCAGCCAAAAACTGCTTCTATTTTTTCAAGTTGGTTCTAGTTTATACTTGGAAAAAAGTACTCAGAAGTTTTATTTCCTTTCACCACATCATGTAGATTTACTTAACAAAATAATATTAATTTGTGTTTACCATGGATTTTGCAAGCACTTAACAGAAGAATAACAGCAGGAGGAAAATATTTACCTAATAAATTAATTTTTACAGTCTAATGTTATTCTATACTGGGTATCTTCTTTTTCTTTGGCCTAAAGAAGTAGTTCATTATTCTAAATTAGTAAAAGAATTTGGTATGCAGCACTGAAATTTATTTGAACTACAAACATTGGATTAAATATTATGAATTTCTTTAACACTAGTGCTCAGAGAATCCTTAGATTACTGAATATGTTGAAAATGACCATTGAAAGTTCTTTAACTTCTAACTAATTCTTCATGTTTAGCTGTGCTAAATAAATACTGGTGCTAAATATTTTACATATGTTATTTTCATTTTTTTACTTTATTACAGTTTTATCTCTGCTTTGTATTTTTCTTTTAACTTTTTACTTTGTATTGGGTATAAGAGATCAAATTGCCAACATCCGCTGGATCATGGAAAAAGCAAGAGAGTTCCAGAAAAAGATCCATTTCTGCTTTATTGACTATGCCAAAGCCTTTGACTGTGTGGATCACAATAAACTGTGGAAAATTCTGAAAGAAATGGGAAACAGGCCTCTGAGAAGGCCTATATATGCATATAGGCCTCTTGAGAAGCAGGTCAGGAAGCAACAGTTAGAACTGGACATGGAACAACAGACTGGTTCCAAATAGGAAAAAAGAGTATGTCAGGGCTGCATATTGTCACCCTGCTTATTTAAGTTCTATGCAGAGCACATCATGAGAAACGCTGGGCTGGAAGAAGCGCAAGCTGGAATCAAGATTGCCAGGAGAAATATCAATAACCTCAGATATGTGGATAACACCACCCTTATGGCAGAAAGTGAAGAGGAACTAAAGAGCCTCTTGATGAAAGTGAAAGTGGAGAGTGAGAAAGTTGGCTTAAAGCTCAACATTCAGAAAACTAAGATCCTGGCATCCGGTCCCATCACTTCATGGGAAATAGATGGGGAAACAGTGGAAACAGTGGCTGACTTTATTTTTTGGGGCTCCAAAATCACTGTAGATGGTGATTCCTTGGAAGGAAAGTTATGATCAACCTAGATAGCATATTGAAAAGCAGAGACATTATTTTGTCAACAAAGGTCCGTCTAGTCAAGGCTATGGTTTTTCCAGTAGTCATGTATGGATGTGAGAGTTGGACTGTGAAGAAAGCTGAGCGCCGAAGAATTGATGCTTTTGAACTGTGGTGTTGGAGAAGACTCTTGAGAGTCCCTTGGACTGCAAGGAGATCCAACCAGTCCATCCTAAAGGAGATAGATCCTGGATGTTCTTTGGAAGAAATGATGTTAAAGCTGAAACTCTAGTACTGTGGCCACCTCATGTGAAGAGTTGACTCATTGGAAAAGACTCTGATGCTGGGAGGTATTGGAGGCAGTAGGAGAAGGGGACGACAGAGGATGAGATGGCTGGATGGCATCACCAACTCAATGGACGTGAATTTGAGTGAACTCCGGGAGTTGGTGATGGACAGGGAGGCCTGGCATGCTGCAATTCATGGGATTGCAAAGAATTGAACACGACTGAGCAACTGAACTGATAGCTGATGAAGCTTCAGGTGAGCCTCAAAGGGACTCAGCTGTACATATGCATGTATTCATTCACCCCCAAACTCCCCTCCCATCCAGGCTGCCATATAACACTGACCAGAGTTTCATGTACTATACAGTAAGTCTTTGTTAGTTATTCAGTTTAAATATAGCACTATGTATTTGTCCATCCCAAACTCCCTAACTATCCCTTCCCTCCATCCTTCCTAATGTTTATTTATTTTTTTAACAGAACTATGAGGACAGTATTTTCACTATTTTGAGAAAACAACTTCAGATGTAGTATAAATTTGCACAAGTTTACATAAGTAACTGGGGGATCTAATATTCATACATACTATGAATGGGTCTGCTGACACCAAAGCCAGTGTTTATAAACATTTTTTACCTTTTGGAGTTAGTGGTTTGGTAAGCAAAATAAATCAAAATTAAAGGACAATTATTTTTTAAAATCCTCTCAAATCTAGAATGAACCAAGATTATATTCTAGCATTTGGATAGTTGAAAACATTAACCTATCATCTTCCAACCATAAAAGTACCTCCATCTTCCTCATACTAAAAATGCTTTGAATTTTTGATTGGGTTTTATTTTTTGTAAATTTGTTTTAGCTGTTCTGATACCCGTTTTATGCAATTTTGCTCAAAGGGTTGTTATGTTCCTGAGAATCTTCTGAGATATTTGTTAAAGAAGAGATCTGGGTCCCATCCAAAACCTACAGGATCAGACTCACTAGGGCTAGTGTCAAGAAATCTACACTTTTAAATGGTCAATTAGATTGTGATTCTGAAGAGTACTCAAGTTTCCTTTAGAAGAATTCTCCATGCCTTTGGTGTGGTTGATAATTCCTGGGTAGCCATTTAGCTGCTCCTTCAGGTTCTTAGCTTAACTGGTTCTCTGAAGAAGCCCCATCTGCTAGTTTCAGATCTCTTCACAAACACCCCTTGTTCTTCTCCATCAAATCATATGACAAAATTACATTTCTCTGCCTCCTTGAAATTAGATGTGCCCATGTGACTTCTAGTGGCCAATGGAAGTGAGTGGGAGTGACATATGTTATCTTCCTTGGCCTGAGGAACCATCTACATTCCAGGTAGTAGAGATTTTAGTAGCCTGTATTATTGCATGAAGATGAGATGGAGTAGAGCCCCAAGCTAATCCACAACTGATATGACAAGATTAAAGGCTAGTAAGATGCTAATTATTTTCCAGGACTCTTTCTATACTTAATTCTTTAGTTATAAGAACACCAATATTTTGTCAGTCACATTACTTTCCAGCTAAAGATTAAATTTTACAATCTACTTTGTGGCTAGACATAATGATTATATTAAATTTTGGCTACGCAGTTCACTTCAGTACCTCAGTCGTGTCCAACTCTTTGTGACCCCATGAATCACAGCATGCCAGGCCTCCCTGTCCATCACCATCTCCCAGAGTTCACTCAGACTCACATCCATCGAGTCCATGATGCCATCCAGCCATCTCATCCTGGGTCGTCCCCTTCCCCTCCTGCCCCCAATGTCTCCCAGCATTAGAGTCTTTTCCAATGAGTCAACTCTTCACATGAGGTGGCCAAAGTACTGGAGCTTCAGCTTTAGCATCATTCCTTCCAAAGAAATCCCAGGGTTGATCTCCTTCAGAGTGGACTGGTTGGATCTCCTTGCGGTCCAAGGGACTCTCAAGAGTCTTCTCCAGCACCACACTTCAAAAGCATCAATTCTTCAGCACTCAGCCTTCTTCACAGTCCAACTCTCACATCCATACATGACCACAGGAAAAACCATAGCCTTGACTAGACAGACCTTAGTCGGCAAAGCAGTGTCTCTGCTTTTGAATATAGTACCTAGGTTGGTCATAGCTTTTCTTCCATGGAGTAAGCATCTTTTTATTTCATGGATGCTGTCACCATCTGCAGTGATTTTGGAGCCCCAAAAAATAAAGTCAGCCACTGTCTCTACTGTTTCCCCATCTATTTCCCATGAAGTGATGGGACCAGATGCCATGATCTTTGTTTTCTGAATGTTGAGCTTTAAGCCGACTTTTCACTCTCTTCTTTCACTTTCATCAAGAGGCTTTTTAGCTCCTCTTCACTTTCTGCCATAAGGGTGGTATCATCTGCATATCTGAGGTTATTGATATTTCTCCCGGCAATCTTGATTTCAGCTTGTGTTTCTTCCAGTCCAACGTTTCTCATGATGTACTCTCCATATAAGTTAAATAAGCAGGGTGACAATAGACAGCCTTGATGTACTCCTTTTCCTATTTGGAACCAGTCTGTTGTTCCATGTCCAGTTCTAACAGTTACTTCCTGACCTGCATACAGATTTCTCAAGAGGCAGGTCAGGTAGTCTGGTATTCCCATCTCTTGAAGAATTTTCCACAGTTTATTGTGATCCACACAGTCAAAGGCTTTGGCATAGTCAATAAAAGAGAAATAGATGTTTTTCTGGAACTCTCTTGCTTTTTCCATGATCCAGCAGATGTTGGCAATTTGATCTCTGGTTCCTCTGCCTTTTCTAAAACCAGCTTGAACATCAGGAAGTTCACGGTTCACGTATTGCTGACGTCTGGCATGGAGAATTTTGAGCATTACTTTACTAGCATGTGAGATGAGTGCAATTGTGCAGTAGTTTGAGCATTCTTTGGCATTGCCTTTCTTTGGAATTGGAATGAAAACTGACCTTTTCCAGTCCTGTGGCCACTGTTGAGTTTTCCAAATTTGCTGGCATATTGAGTGCAACACTTTCACAGCATCATCTTTCAGGATTTGAAATAGCTCAACTGGAATTCCATCACCTCCACTAGCTTTGTTCATAGTGATGCTTCATAAGGCCCACTTGACTTCACATTTCAAGATGTCTGGCTCTAGATGAGTGATCACATCATCATGATTATCTGGGTCGTGAAGATCTTTTCTGTACAGTTCTTCTGTGTATTCTTGCCACCTCTTCTTAATCTCTTCTGCTTCTGTTAGGTCCAGACCATTTCTGTCCTTTATCGAGCCCATTTTGCATGAAATGTTCCCTTGGTATCTCTCGTTTTCTCAAAGAGACCTCTAGTCTTTCCCATTCTGTTGTTTTCCTCTATTTCTTTGCATTGATCACTGAAGAAGGCTTTCTTATCTCTTCTTGCTATTCTTTGGAACTCTGCATTCAGACGCTTATATCTTTCCTTTTCTCCTTTGCTTTTCAGCTCTCTTCTTTTCATAGCTATTTGTAAAGTCTCCCCAGACAGCCATTTTGCTTTTTTGCATTTCTTTTCCATGGGGATGGTCCTGATCCCTGTCTCCTGTACAATGTCACGAACCTCATTCCATAGTTCATCAGGCACTCTATCTATCAGATCTAGACCCTTAAATCTATTTCTCACTTCCACTGTATAATCATAAGGGATTTCATTTAGGTCATACCTGAGTGGTCTAGCGGTTTTCCCTACTTTCTTCAATTTAAGTCTGAATTTTGCAAGAAGGAATTCATGATCTGAGCCACAGTCAGCTCCCAGTCTTATTTTTGTTGACTGTATAGAGCTTCTCCATCTTTGGCTGCAAAGAATATAATCAATCTGATTTCGGTGTTGACCATCTGGTGATTTCCATGTGTGGCTATGCAATATAGGGAGAAATTATATTTTATTGTCAGCAAGCATCCTTGAAAGACAAGAACACTCTTGCCCTCTTTCTTCTAGCTTCCTGGGAGGCAAATATAATGGCCGGAGCTCCAGTAGTTCTCTTGGGTGATGCAGTGAATTTTAAGATGCAGGCCATATTCAGTAGAGCAAAAAGATTCAAGGTGCCTGGATCCATAACAGTGTAAAGCTTCTGCATTTCCCTGGGAGACCTATCCCTGAATTTATTTTATATGAACAAGGAATAAGTCACTATATGAATGAGAGCAAAAGTCATCATTTTTTCAGATCTTTATTTCCTACTACAGAATCTTAGTCTCATTGATTTAAAGCATTGTATCTACTTCTAATTACTTATAAGCCAGGATTCTACCACTAACTATATAAATTTGGGCAAAATCATAAATCTGAGTATTTTTCTTCACTTGTAAATAAGGCTATGACTGTGAATACTATGGTTCCAATGTAGGTAACATAATGCATAAATTGTAGGTTCTACAAGTAGAGTTGATGCCTCATTATAAAATATACTCTACATTCTACCCAAAGCACTGTTCTGAAAACATCTTCCTTACCAGCTTGTATGATAAGTAACTGAAATTTTTATTTAGTCATAATCTTTACAGAAAGTACTTGAAGAACTAAAACACATACACATGTATCATATGGAGTAAATGATGTAAAGCTTTAGCCTACCATTAACATTTATGAAATAATTTATCAGATAAACATAACTGATCCTTGACAGACCTTTGAGGAAGTAGAATATTAAATAGCAGTTTGAGTTTAAAGATGCTGGAGAGGATAGAGGGTCTTGAAATACTGAGACAGTAGAAATGAAAGACCAAGTAGAATATTACTGGGTAGGATATGTGAAGAAAAGAGGAAAAAGGCAGATGGGGAAATTGGATAAAATAAAAGGTATTTGAATTTGTTACCACCAAAGTATTCTATGCTACTTGGCTACTCCTATCTCAACTGATAGTGCCCTTTTTTTTTTTTTTTTTTTTTTTAAGAACAAAGGAATCTCTTTATTCAATGCTTTTAATTTGCCTTTCTGGTAGTGCCTAATTTTGAGTGTGTTATTTTATTTTAGGTTCTGTATCTCACTTTGAGTCATATCTCTGGGACTTCAATTTCTTTATCTTTGGCTGAATATTTTTAAAAATATTATTTTAAAGTGTTAATTTAGACAAATTTCTCTTACCTGAAAGAATTCTCTTTAATTATATAGTGTAAGTCCAATGGGAAAGTTGAGTCCAATAAATAGAATTTACTTCAGCAATTTTTAAAAATTAACATCAGAGTCTCTGTATATAATGAGGAACTTATATGAGGATCGAGATTTTGTTTTAAAATTCAGCCTCGGAGTTAGATATTCCTGGGTGACAGCCAACCTCTAGTCTTATTACATGCCTGATGACCCTGTGCCTTTTAATCTTTTAATAAAGTGTAATTGGTTTAATATTTTAGTAATCCCTTATGCATAGAATCTCATGTTACATGTTTCATAAAGATATATAGCATCATTTGTTATCAATTTAATCTTATGAGCCTTTCAATCAATAAATTCCTTTTGTTTTCTCAATCTGATGAAGTTCCACACCTGTTTTAGACATGAATTACCTGCTTTTGTTATTAGTTCACTGGTTCAATAAATCATGGATCTAGATAAAGAAGTACTGAAGATTTAGGCCTCATTAATCTGGATAATATATATTCTGAAAAAGAAGTCTTAAGTAAACAGTAGCAAATTCCATATATTTGGAATAGTGACTGATTCAAGTGTTTCTTTAATCCATTAGATTTTAAGACAATGCAAATGTATATAAGAATTTATGTAGACAGTCGACTGCAGGCAGCAGAACTTTATCTGGAAGCTTCCCTCAGGAAATAGTCTTATGTTTCCTGTCCTTCTAATAAAACTAAATAGCCAGATCAGGTGCTGGGTGGATAGTTTCTAAATGCGCTCTCTTAGAGTACTAGCAATTACACTGATTTCAGATGAACTTTAACTTTTATTTTACAAGACACTATCTTAGAAGCAGAGCATTTGGAGAAATGTAATAGAATATCAACATATGCTTCTTTCTATATGGAAATTTAGGTCAAGGCCCCAAAGTTGAAAATCATAAGTATAAAATGCTTCTATGGTTTAATCAAAGTGAACCATTTATAAAGGTAGTGTCCCCTCCCCAAATGTGGTTTTTCTAATTCAGTGGGCAGTAAATGATGGGAGGTTGAGGGTAATTTAAATAGTTATCCCAGCTCTCACTAAATTTCAGCTTAAGCAAGTTTCTCAAGACAGGCAGACTTAAAGAGAACCACTAAGACTGCTTAGCTTGTGAGCACTGAAATTCAGGAAAACAAAGATTAGAACCTGACTTATGTCTGGAAACTCTAAGTGATTGGCAGGTTCTGCCAAAAGCCAAGAGAAGGGAGAGAATTTGATGAACAAAAAGAACAGCTGGGAACATTAAAACAGAAGTATGTTTTTCTCTATGGATCAGAGGAATCCCATGGAGGTAGTCTGCTATGAACCCTCCAGATTAGTTTTCCAGTTTTCCCTAAAAAAATTCTGCCTGGAGAGCTAAACTTAGCATAAGAGGATGGATTGCTGGAAGCGAGGGCTTGAGAGCAATCGCATCTGACTGAATAGAGGAAATATCACAAGTGCCGGGGGCAGCAGCTGGACATCCCAGCAAGACAATCGCCAAGGGACCCACAGAAACATGCCAGGAGAGAAGCAACTGGTCATCTGACACACCCAGAGGGCACCAATACCTAATTACACTCAAACTAGTCTCATCAGTCTGCCTCCTTCCACCTCCCTCTCTGGTTTCAGCTTTAGGAGAAAGGATTGGAAGAGCAAAGCGGGGGACATGATAAAGAAGACTGTAGTGTGATGCCCCTTGGTTGAAGTGGACTTGTTACTACAGAAAAAATAAGATTATGTTTTCACACCTGATAGTTTCTTAAAAACTATAGGATCTTCTGGAGATTTTATCCAAGAAAGAGGAAGAATGAGCCAAGAGGGTAAATTTAATGGGGAATATTGAGAAACAGTAAAATTGCCTTCCACTTGAATCCTGCTCAGTACAACTCAATGAAGTATAGTAAAAATCAAACCAATTTACAGAGAAGGTTGGAAACACTGTGGTTATTAAAAAAAAAAAAATCATTTTCCAGAGCACTGCAATATTCCTTATCACAAAAATCCTCGAGATGAAAAAGGTTAAGTTTAAGAAAGGGGGTTCGGGATGGGGAACATGTGTATACCCGTGGCGGATTCATGTTGATGTATGGCAAAACCAATAAAATATTGTAAAGTAATAGCCTCCAATTAAAATAAATAAATTTAAATTTTTTTTAAAAAGCCTCTTTGAACATTTCCAGAAGTGGGGACATCACCAATTCCACTCCCCACACCACCACCATTTTTAAACTAGTAAACTCTCACTAACCCTTCACTCTAATAAAGGAGGGGAGAAAGGGAGGAAGCAGGAGACTCTGAGCTTTAAATCTCAAATAAACTATTCAACCAGAACCTTAGACCTGAAAAGAGTCATTGGAGAAATAATTTTGTAATGAGTATTAACTGCAAAAGTAGTACATATCAAATAATATAATATTTCTCACTCTAGAAATTTTCTGAAAGCAATTAAACATGAAACCAAAAACATAGACAATAGCATGCATTCACGTTTGTGTTTATGTCCTAATGCTTCCCTAACAAATTTAACAGCTGAAGCAATAAACATTTATTGTTTCATGGTAGGTCAGATATCTGACAGGCTCAAATGATTCCTCTGCTCCAGTATTACCAGTCTGAAATGAAGGTGTCCTTAGAGCTGTGTTCCCCTAGAGAGGCTTTAGTGTTGAAGTCCATCTCTGTGCTTATGACTGAAGTACTTGCTTTCTTACTGGTTTTTAGCTGGACCCATTGCCAGCTTCTTTTTTAGGCTGATGGCCCTCTTTCTCCACCTTCAAAGTCAAAAATGGCAGATCAAGCCCCTCTCATGCTTCATATCTCTCCAGCATCTTCTATGGTCACATCTCTCTTTTTTTTTTTTAATTTTTATTTTTACTTTATTTTAATTTACAATACTGTATTGGTTTTGCCATACATTGACATGAATCCACCACGGGTGTACATGCGATCCCAAACATGAACCCCCCTCCCACCTCCCTCCCCACAACATCCCTCTGGGTCATCCATGTGCACCAGCCCCAAGCATGCTGTATCCTGCATTGGACATAGACTGGTGATTCGATTCTTACATGATAGTATACATGTTTCAATGCCATTCTCCCAAATCATCCCACCCTCTCCCTCTCCCTCTGAGTCCAAAAGTCCGCTATACACATCTGTGTCTTTTTTGCTGTCTTGCATACAGGGTCATCATTGCCATCTTTCTAAATTCCATATATATGTGCTAGAATACTGTGTTGGTGTTTTTCTTTCTGGCTTACTTCACTCTATATAATCGGCTCCAGTTTCATCCATCTCCTTAGAACTGATTCAAATGTATTCTTTTTAATGGCTGAGTAATACTCCATTGAGTATATGTACCACAGCTTTCTTATCCATTCATCTGCTGATGGACATCTAGGTTACTTCCATGTCCTGGCTATTATAAACAGTGCTGTGATGAACACGGGGGTACATGTGTCTCTTTCAATTCTGGTTTCCTCGGTGTGTATGCCCAGCAATGGGATTGCTGGGTCATAAGGCAGTTCTATTTGCAATTTTTTAAGGAATCTCCACACTATTTTCCATAGTGGTTGTACTAGTTTGTATTCCCATCAACAGTGTAGGAGGGTTCCCTTTTCCCCATACCCTCTCCAGCATTTATTGCTTGCAGATTTTTTGGATCGCAGACATTCTGACTGGTGTGAAATGGTACCTCATTGTGGTTTTGATTTGCATTTCTCTAATAATAAGTGATGTTGAGCATCTTCTCATGTGTTTGTTAGCCATCCGTATATCTTCTTTGGAAAATGTCTATTTAGTTCTTTGGCCCATTTTTTGATTGGGTCATTTATTTTTCTGGAATTGAGTTGCATAAGTTGCTTGTATATTTTTGAGATTAGTTGTTTGTCAGTTGTTTCATTTGCTATTATTTTCTCCAATTCCGAAGGCTGTCTTTTCACCTTGCTTATAGTTTCCTTTGTTGTGCAGAAGCTTTTAATTTTAATTAGATCCCATTTGTTTATTTTTGCTTTTATTTCCAGAATTCTGAGAGGTGGATCATAGAGGATCCTGCTGTGATTTATGTCAGAGAGTGTTTTGCCTATGTTCTCCTCTAGGAGTTTTATAGTTTCTGGTCTTACATTGCAGATGACATGATCCTCTACATAGAAAACCCTAAAGACTCCACCAGAAAATTGCTAGAGCTAATCAATGAATATAGTAAAGTTGCAGGATATAAAATCAACACACAGAAATCCCTTGCATTCCTATACACTAATAATGAGAAAGTAGAAAAAGAAATTAAGGAAAGAATTCTATTCACCATTGCAACGAAAAGAATAAAATACTTAGGAATATATCTACCTAAAGAAACTAAAGACCTATATATAGAAAACTATAAAACACTGATGAAAGAAATCAAAGAGGACACTAATAGATGGATAAATATACCATGTTCATGGATTGGAAGAATCAATATAGTGAAAATGAGTATACTACCCAAAGCAATTTACAAATTCAATGCAATCCCTATCAAGCTACCAGCGATATTTTTCACAGAACTAGAACAAATAATTTCAAGATTTGTATGGAAATACAAAAAACCTCGAATAGCCAAAGCAATCTTGAGAAAGAAGAATGGAACTGGAGGAATCAACTTGCCTGACTTCAGGCTCTACTACAAAGCCACAGTCATCAAGACAGTATGGTACTGGCACAAAGACAGACATATAGATCATTGGAACAAAATAGAAAGCCCAGAGATAAATCCACACACATATGGACACCTTATCTTTGACAAAGGAAGCAAGAATATACAATGGAGTAAAGACAATCTCTTTAACAAGTGGTGCTGGGAAAACTGGTCAACCACTTGTAAAAGAATGAAACTAGATCACTTTCTAACACCGCACACCTCTCTTTTGACTGCAGCCAGGAAAGGTTCTCTGCTTTTAAGGACTCAAGTGATTTGACTGGGCCCATCCAGAGTATCCAGGATAACTCTCCATCTCAAGGTCCATACCCTTGATTTCATCTGCAGAGACCCTTTTGCTGGGCAAGGTAACAAGCTCTCAGGTTGCAGTGAGGAGTTACGGGCATCTTTGGAGAGCCATTGTTCTGCCATTGTTTCAATGCCTGACAGTCTCTGTTTTCATGGTAAAGCAGGAGATCAGTTCACTAGGTCAGAGCAAAATAGACAGTGGTGTAACTGAAGCAGTATGATTCAGAATAGCTGTAGTGAGAGGTGAAATAGAACTACATTTGGAGGTAAGGATAAGAGATTACATAAAGACGAGGCACCATATGGTAGTAAGCCAAATGGTCATGTAATTATCATACTTGCTGATCTGAAAAAGCATCATTAATTTAAAATTATAGGGACTTGCCTGGCAGTCCAGTGATTGAGACTTCGCTTTCCAGTGCAGGTGGTGTGGGTTCAAACCCTGATAGGGGAACTAATATCCCATTTGCATCACAGCCAAAATATCAATACATAAACTACCCCCCCCCCCCACAAATGAAACAATCTAGTAACAAAATTCAATAAAGACTTGAAAAAATGGTCCATATTAAAAAAAAAAAAACAAAGAATTGCTTAAAAACATATAATAAAATTATATATATTTACTCTTTTTTGGTAATTCACTTGTGTTTGAACAATTCCCATCATGAATTCCGAACTTCTTTATTAATTTATTTTAATTGGGGCTAATTACTTTACAATATTGTGGCAGATTTTGCCATACATTGACATGAATCACCCATGGGTGAACATGTGTTCCCCCCCAATCCCAAACCCCCCTCCCATCTCCTTCCCCATCCCACCCCTCTGGGTTGTCCCAGTGCACCAGCTTTGAGTGCCCTGTTTCATGCATCAAACTTGGACTGGTGATCTGTTTCACATATGGTAATAAACATGTTTCAATGCTATTCTCTCAAATCATGCCACCCTCGCCTTCTCCCACAGAGTCCAAAAGTCTGTTCTTTACATCTGTGTCTCTTTTGCTGTCTTGCATATATGGTCATTGTTACCATCTTTCTAAATTCCATATATATGCATTAATATACTATATTGGTGTTTTCCTTTCTGACTTACTTCACTCTGTATAATAGGCTCCAGTTTCATATATCTCATTAGAACTGATTTAAATGCTTTCTTTTTTATAGCTGAGTAATATTCCACTGAGTATATGTGCCACAACTTTCTTATCCATTCTTCTGCTGATGGATATCTAGGTTGCTTCCATGTCCTAGTTATTGTAAACAGTGCTGCAATGAACACTGGAGTACATGAGTCTCTTTCAGTTATGGTTTTTCTTGGTGTGTATGCCCAGTAGTGGGATTGCTGGGTTGTATGGCAGTTCTATCTCCAGTTTTTTAAGGAATCTCCATGCTGTTCTCCATAGTGGCTGTACTAGTTTGCACTTCCCAGCAACAGTGTAAGAGTCTTCCCTTTTCTCTACACCCTCTCCAACATTTATTGCTTGTAGACTTTTGGATAGCAGCCTTTCTGACTGGTGTGAGATGGTACCTCATTGTAGTTTTGATTTGCATTTCTCTGATAATGAGGGATATTGAGCATTTTTTTTTTTTCATGTTTGTTAGCCATCTGTATGTCTTCTTTGAAGAAATGTCTGTTTAGTTCTTTGGCCCATTTTTTGATTAGGTCATTTATTTTTCTGGTATTGAGCTGCTTGTATATTTTGGAGATTAATTCTTTGTCAGTTGTTTTGTTTGCTATTATTTTCTCCCATTCTCAAGGCTTCCTTTTCACCTTGCTTACAGTTTCCTTCACTGTGCAAAAACTTTTAAGTTTAATTCACTTGTGTTTGAACAGTTCCCATCATTCATTCCTAACTTCCTGAAATAATCATACTCATTAACTTTCAATTAATCCATAGCTATGGCTAATTCTATTTTCCATTTTGTAATTTGAACATTGATTTTCAACAGATAAAGACATAGCACTAGAGACTGAGAGATTGAGGAGATTGTAAAGTGGGCCAGAAGTCTGAATCTCTGGGAGTATTATGAGATTAGAATAAGATTATGTTCAGTATATAGTTTATGTTTCGGAAAGTAAAATGATTATAGTTTTTGAAATCTAGACTGGAGAGAAATTGAGATCCTTAAATTTACCAAAAAATGGTTTTGTTTTTTTTTTAAAGGATTGAAAAACACTGGTTTCGAGAAAACCCTCTAGCTTTCTTTGTTTTATTTTGTTGGGAATATAAGGCCTCTGTGTTGAGTCTGGATCATCAGCCTAGGTTCACCCTTCCTGTTGAGCTATGTGTGTGAGTGTGTGTGTGTGTGTGTGTGTGTGTGTGTTATTATTGCTTTTAGTTTTTACATTTTCTGGAATCATAGTCTCTATTCTGCTACAGATCATAGTTGGACCCAACTTTGTCCACCCCAATAGATTTCCCTAAATTTGAATTGGCATAGTGTACAGCCAATCCTGGAAGTTTCTTTGATCTCAGTCTTCCTGAACCAGTGGTTATGGTTTGGGTAACCATGACTAACCATGGAAAAGCCAACTGAAAAGGGCTATAGAGTTCAGCTCAATATGGAATAGCACTGAAAACTGGGCAGGAACCCCAACCATCAGTTCCTTATCAATGGCAATAGAAAAGTGAGATGCTAGCACAAAGATCATGGCATCTAGTCCCATCACTTCATGGGAAATAGATGGGGAAACAGTGGAAACAGTGTCAGACTTTATTTTGGGGGGCTCCAGAATCACTGCAGATGGTGACTGCAGCCATGAAATTAAAAGACACTTACTCCTTGGAAGAAAAGTTATGCCCAATCTAGACAGCATATTCAAAAGCAGAGACATTACTTTGCCGACTAAGGTCCATCTAGTCAAGGCTATGGTTTTTCCTGTGGTCATGTATGGATGTGAGAGTTGGACTGTGAAGAAGGCTGAGTGCCGAAGAATTGATGCTTTTGAACTGTGGTGTTGGAGAAGACTCTTGAGAGTCCCTTGGACTGCAAGGAGGTCCAACCAGTCCATTCTGAAGGAGATCAGCCCTGGGATTTCTTTGGAAGGAATGATGCTAAAGCTGAAGCTCCAGTACTTTGGCCACCTCATGCGAAGTGTTGACTCATTGGAAAAGACTCTGATGCTGGGAGGGATTGGGGGCAGGAGGAGAAGGGGACGACCAAGGATGAAATGGCTGGATGGCATCACGGACTCGATTGACGTGAGTCTGAGTGAACTCTGGGAGATGGTGATGAACAGGGAGGCCTGGAGTGCTGCAATTCATGGGGTTGCAAAGAGTCGGACACGACTCTGAGTGACTGAACTTAACTGAGAGCTGTCTAAATTTGCAACCCCATGTGGAAGCCAGAAGTAATGTCTTTATCAGAGTTCTCTCTTACTATTCTACATTAAAATAAAATTAAGGGTGCTGTAAAAGACAACTCAAAAAATACCTATCAATTATGGTAAGGAGGGCAGAGTGTAGATTCTCAGATGTTCCCCCAAACTCTCTTCATTTCCCAGATCAGTACTAGAAGAGATGATTAAAATGATCACTTTGTTAGTGATCTCAGTATATTAGATTTATCTCTGTATTACACAGTGAATTTCTAGTAAGGCTTTTATCTTTAGTGGAGAAATAAAGTCCCCTTCCCCTTTCATCTTCTCCTTTGCTTTCCTCCCCTTCCTGAAGAGTTCAGTCCTAGAGCTATTAAGCAGGCTTAATGAAGATAGATATCTGTGCCCAAGAGGGAGGGAAGCTACGATGGTCCAAGTGTCACAGCACACAAGCAGGTGAGGACAGTGCCCCCTGCAGGGGCACCAGATACAAGGTACCAGAGCCAAAGTGAGATGAGGAGGGTCTATATAGGAGGGCAGCCCAGAGCAGAAGCAGTTTGAGGACAGGTCCACATTCTGAGCATGAAATGTCAGAGCCTGAATGGAAAAGCCAGACGTGATCTAATTGGTCAGAGCAGGTGGGATGTGAGCAGCTGCTGCTGCTGCTGCTAAGTTTCTTCAGTCGTGTCCAACTCTATGAGACCCCATAGACAGCAGCCCACCAGGCTCCCCTGTCCCTGGATTCTCCAGGCAAGAACACTGGAGTGGGTTGCCATTTCCTTCCCCAATGCATGAAAGTGAAAAGTGAAAGTGAAGTCACTCAGTCGAGCAGGTGGGATAAGGAAGGGCATTTGCAAGGTAGGATAACTCAGTCCAGGTGTGTCAGAGCTTGGGTAGGGTAAAATGGGTATGCACACATGGGGGCAACTTGGCATGGGGTGATGGAGCCAATCAGGGTATGGAGGTGAAGAGCAGGGTGACTTGGGGTGTCAAGACCTGAGTGGAGTGAGGGAGTTTCTTTTTAGGAGAGTATCCCCAGGACTTCCGTGGTGATCCAATGGTTAAGATTCCATGCTCCAAATGCAAGGGGCCCAGGTTTGATCCCTGATCATGGAACTAGATCCCACATGCCACAGCTAAGAGTCTGCACGCTGCAACTAAAGATCCCACATGCCGCAATAAATGAAGATCTTGCATGCTGCAACAAAGACCCAATGCAGCCAAATAAGTAAATATATATATATTCACATATACATATATGGAGAGTATCCCAGACTGACAAGAGTGAGGAAGCTTCTGTTATAAAGGGTGTCAAAACCAGGCAGGTGAGCAGGATGCATGTACAGGGAGGGGGTCTGGTACAGTGAAACAGAACCTCAAAAGGGTAGAGAGTATATCTTTGTGTGGAAGAAGGTGGTGGAATAATGAGAGATTAGTTGCTCACCTATGGTTGGGGTAAATCAGTAAAAGCATGAAGATCATGAGAGCCTCATTTTCTCACCTTTGGATAAGGGAATTCCAAGTACAGAAAAGGAAATTAACTAGAAAGAGCTATGTCTTGATTAAAATTGTGAACCTATACTTTTCTATCTATATAAATAGAGAAATAGATAGACATTAATGTGAATGTGTATGTGAGTATTGGGAGGATGGGGGGACAGCTATACTCTCACACACTCAAAGACACCTAGCAGCCAGATCTTGATTTTTAAATACCATCCTTCAGTATATGTCTTATTTCAAGGCCGGGGAGGGAAAAGACAAAAATGGTGCTTGGACATCTTTTTGTGCCAGAAAGAGAGTGCCTAAAGAATAACGTGGACACATCAAAGGGAAAGAAAGCCAATTTGAAGAGTTTCACACTGGCCAGACTGTGGGGGGGACAATTTAAATATAAAATCATAGTTACATTATGAATGTTGAATAAAATGAAAACCATGAGTCTGTATTTTGTGATGAGGGATAACAGTCTCAAGGTGATTCTCCATAGAATGCTTATTAGTGACAAAGGAAAAAATGAGTAATTCTACAGTGAAGAATTCTGGCAGCCACCATCTTAACCAGGTCATCAGAGAACTGTGATTAGTGATGGAACAGACTGAACTATGTATCACCTGATGGGATATAGTGAGAAGAGCAGAGTACCTCTTCTCCAGTATTACTACCAAAGACATGGTACCTAAATCTAATCATAAGAAAAAAATGGAAAAATGCAAATTCATTCTACAACGTATTTGTAACCTGTACTGTTTAAAATTGTCAAGGTCAAGAAAGTCAAGGAAAGGCCAAGAAATGGCTCCAGATTTAGGAGTTTAAGGAAACGTGACACAAATGGAAAGTGGATCCTCTGCTTTCAGGTATGTTGTTAGGTCAGTTGGTATTACTGAGTGGACTAGAATCCTATGGTGTATCAGTATTAATTCCTTGATTTTAATGACTATATTCTGCCTTTGTTTGTCGGAATTACACGCCATATTAGATTCCAACAGTTGCTGAATTAACTTGTCACAAGCTAGGTAGCTTACAACTGCATAAATGTATTCTTTTAGTCTTGGGGGGCCACAAGTCCAAAATCAAGATATCAATAGAGTTGATTCCTTCTGGAGGTTCTGAGAGAGAATCCATTTCATACCTCTCTTCCTTTCCCCCCTTGGGCCTCTCTGTGTGCTATGCTGGATCTTATTTCCATGACCAGGGATTGAATCCAGGCCACGTGTATTGGGAATGCAGTCTTAACGTACTGGACCACCAGGAAAGTCCCTCCATGCCTCTTTCTTAGCTTCTGGTGGCTCTGGCAATCCTTGGCGTCCCTTGGCTCAGAGACGCATCTCTCGATCTATGCTTGGATCAGCTCCATCTTCACTTGGATTTCCCTTGTGTCTCTCCTTTGTATCTGAGTAGCTCAAATCTCCCTCTCCTTTCTCTTATAATGATACTAGTCATTAGACTTAGGTCTTACCCTAAATCCAGAATGATCTTATCTCAATATCCTTTATGTAATTACATAAGCAAAGGCCCTATTTCTAAATAGGGCCACATTCACAGGTATCAGCTATTAAGGACTTGGACAAACCTTTTTGTGCATGTCTTGGGAGGAGTAATCACTATTCAAACTGCTACATGTGTTAGAATATTCAGCGCAATCCTGATGGCAACTTATTCTCAAATGTTTAGGAAAAAAATTTAATTTTTTTACTTGCATTTTTAAAAATAAATTGAGACTGTCACAACTAGAAAAAGTTACAATAAAATAGAGGAATAAGCTCTGTTAAATTTGCTTTGTGGTCAGTAGGACAGACTAGAGTGAAATCATCTGGTTTTGAACTCTGCCACTTAACTCACTGTATGAATTTGGGCAGGTCACTTTAACCCATTTCAATCTCAGTCTCAGTTTCTTTGTCTGCAAAATGGGGATAGTGGTACTAAATAGACTTAGGAGGATTAACTGAGACAGCGGTTGTAAAGAAAGAAAAGTGAAAGTCGCTCAGTTGTGTCCGACTCTTTGCAACCCCATAGACTATAGCGTGCCAGGCTCCTCTGTCCATGGAATTATCCAGGCGAGAATACTGGAGTGGATTGTCATTCCCTTCTCCAGGGGATCTTTCTTACTTAGGGGTTGAACCCAGGCTCCCTGCTTTGCAGACAAATTCTTGACCATCTGAGCCAACTTAGTAAAAATATTTCAGTTCAGTCGCTCAGTCGTGCCCGACTCTTTGCAGCTCCATGAATCGCAGCACGCCAGGCCTCCCTGTCCATCACCAACTCCCGGAGTTCACTCACATCCATTGAGTCAGTGATGCCATCCAGCCATCTCATCCTCTGTCGTCCCCTTCTCCTCCTGCCCCTAATCCCTCCCAGCATTAGAGTCTTTTCCAATGAGTCAACACTTCACATGAGGTGGCCAAAGTACTGGAGTTTCAGCTTTAGCATCAGTCTTTCCAAAGAACACCCAGGGCTGATCTCCTTCAAAATGGACTGGTTGGATCTCCTTGCAGTCCAAGGGACTCTCAAGAGTCTTCTCCAACACCACAGTTCAAAAGCATCAATTCTTCGGTGCTCAGCTTTTTTCACAGTCCAACTTTCACATCCATACATGACCACAGGAAAAACCATAGCCTTGACTAGACGGACCTTTGTTGGCAAAATAATATCTCTGGTTTTCAATATGCTATCTACTTAGCATTTACTAAACAATTGATAAAAGTTAATATCATTTTCCTTTTAACATCATCAGCATCATTAAAATGATCAACATTTACTTTTACCCAACGACTGAGGTCAGAGATGTACTTTCACCCTGATTAAAACCCCCTGAATTTAGTAAGCCAATAAAACTTGTCCTTCCTACAGGAGTTTACCAAAACCACGCATTCTTGCTTTCTTCTTATAGTCACAATGAATTGTGCCATATTTTTAAGCATTGAACTTGTGAAGTTTTGACATTTAAATGTCTTAACCTAACCACACAAAATACAGAGATTCTCAGAAATCAGGCCTTGTCATCATAATTAGGTAAGTATTTCTGTCCATGTTGGTAACTGTATTGTACAGGAATGCATTCAGCTACAAGTAATATAAAGCAAAACTAGAGTGGATAAAGCAGATAGAGATTTATTTGTCTCACATAACAAAAAAAATCAAGAAGTAGACAACTCAACTGAGCTATGAGGGAAGCTTTAAGTCTAATAAGGTTGATGAGGCAGTTCACTGATGCCAATAGGGACCATCCTGGGCAGGTTAGCTTCTTTTTTAAATTTTTAATTTACTTTTATTTTTGGCTGTGCTGTGTCTTCTGGATGTGTTTCTGCACATGGGCTTTCTCTAGTTGTGGTGAGCAGAAGCTACTCTCTAGTTGCAGTACAAGGGCTTCACAGTGTGGTGGCTACCCTTGCTGCGGAGCACGGGCTCTAGGGAGTGTGGGCTTCAGTAGCTGCAGCTCACAGTCTGTAGAGCACAGGCTCAATAGTTGTGGCGCATGGGCTTAGTTGCTCTGCAGCAGGTGGGGTCTTCCTGGATCAGGGATTGAACCCATGTCTCTTGCATTGGCAGGCAGATTCTCTACCACTGAGCCACCAGGGAAGCCAGCAGCTTGGCTTCTATTCTTTTTTGCCTCATAGTCACAAGATGGTGACAGTATGTTGAGGTTTGCTATCTACTCGATAGGCATGAAGGGAGGAACACCCACTGTATCTTTTAATATTTTTTAATTAAAAGAACAAAATTTCCCAGAAGCTTCTATCCACCAGACCTTCCTTACATCACCTTGGTCAGAACTGGGTTACATAATGCCTGAAGATAAATTACTACAAGTCAGGGGAAGAAGGAAAAGGGATGGCATGACTGTAATTAATTTAGATCATTTATGATTCATTGTTCAGAACTGGAACAGGGATCAACATTCCCAGTAGGACCACCCTTCACATGGTAGCTGCACATACCATGATTCTGCTAGCAGCAAAGAAAAGAGGGAATATAAGCATGTAGGCAATAGATAGTTTCTGTCATAATTAGCCATGACCCTTGGCCAATCTTCAGAAATGAAATCTCAACCTTAAACAATATAATATACACACATGAGTTCAGTTCAGTTGCTCTGCTGCTGCCGCTGCTAAGTCACTTCAGTCGTGTCTGATTCTGTGCGACCCCATAGACAGCAGCCTGCCAGGCTCTCCCGTCCCTGGGATTCTCCAGGCAAGAATACTGGAGTGGGTTGCCATTTCCTTGTCCAATGCATGAATATGAAAAGTGAAAGTGAAGTTGCTCAGTTGCTCAGTCATGTCCAACTTTTTGCGACCCCATGGACTTCTGGATGCCAGGCTTCCCTGTCCCTCACCAACTCCCAGACCCTACTGAAACTCATGTCCATTGAGTCGGTGATGCCATCCAACTATCTCATCCTCTGTCATCCCCTTCTCCTCCTGCCTTTAATCTTTCCCAGCATCAGGGTCTTTTCCAATGAGTCAGTTCTTCGCATCAAGTGGCCAAAGTATTGGAGTTTCAGCTTCAGCATCAGTTCTTCCAGTGAACATTCAGGGCTGATTTCCTTTGCAACTGACTGGTTGGATCTCCTTGTAGTCCAAGGGCATACCTCATTTTATTGTGTGTTGTTTTATTTATGTGCGAGGGCACTTCGCAGATATTATTGTTTATGGCAAGCCTTTGTTGAACAAACCTATCAATGCCATTTTTCCAACAGCATTTTGTACTCTGGGTCTCTGTGTCACAGTGTGTGTAATTCTCTAAATATTTCAAGCTTTGATCATTATATCTATGATCAGCAATCTCTGAGGTTACTATTGTAATTGTTTTGGGGCACCCTGAACCATGTCCATATGAGGTTGCAAACTTAACATTGTGGTGTTCTAACTGTTCCACAGAGCAGTCATTCCCCCACATCTCTTCCCCTATTTGGACTTCCCTATTCCCTAAGACATAAAAATATTGAACTTAGGCCAGTTAATAACCCTCCAATGGCTTCTAAGTGTTCAAAAATGTTAGAGTTACATGTTTCTTACTTTAAATGAGAAGTTAGAGATGATCAAGCTTAGTGATGAAAGCATGTTGGAAGCCAAGATAGCCAAAAGCTGGGCCTCTTGTGCCAAACAGTTAGCCAAGTTGTGAATATAAAGGAAAAGCTCATGAGGAAAATTCAGAGTTCTATTCCAGTGAACACAAAGGTGATAAGAAAGTGAAACAGACTTATTATTGTTGATATGGAGAAAATTGTAATGGTTTGGACAGAAGATCAAACCAGCCACAACAGTCCATTAACCAAGGTCTAATCCAGAACAAGACCCTAACTCTCTCCCGTTTTATGAAGGCTGTAAGAGGTGAGGAAGCTGTGGAACAAAAGTTTGAAACTAGCAAAAGTTCAGTTTATAAAATTTAAGGAGAAACATCTCTCCATAACATCAAACTGCAAGATGAAGCAGCAATGCTGAGGCAGAAACTGCAACAACTTATCCAGAAAATCTAGGTAAGATAATTAACGATGATGGCTGCACTAAACAACATATTTTCAATGTAGACAAAATAGCCTTTAATTGGAAGATCCATCTAGGACTTTTATAGCTACAAAGGGGAAGTTAACTCCTGGCTTCAAAGCTCAAAGGACTGGCTGACTCTGTTGTTAGGAGTGACTGCAGCTGGTGACTGCCTTCTGAAAAAAATCAACCTAAGATCCACTAGTAAAATATGGTTCAGATGTGTTTCTTATAAGAAGTTATAAGACATACAGAGAGGTTTTTGGTATCAGTTCAGTTCAGTTGCTCAGTCGTGTCCGACTTTTGCGACCCCATGAATCACAGCACGCCTGGCCTCCCTGTCCATCACTAACTCCTGAAGTTCACTCAGACTCATGTCCATTGAGTCGGTGATGCCATCCAGCCATCTCATCCTCTGTTGTCCCCTTCTCCTCCTGCCCCCAATCCCTCCCAGCATCAGAGTCTTTTCCAATGAGTCAACACTTCACATGAGGTGGCCAAAGTACTGGAGTTTCAGCTTTAGCATCACTCTTTCCAAAGAACACCCAGGACTGATCTCCTTTAGAATGAACTGGTTGGATCTCCTTGCAGTCCAAGGGACTCTCAAGAGTCTTCTCCAACACCACCGTTCAAAAGCATCAATTCTTCGGTGCTCAGCTTTCTTCACAGTTCAACTCTCACATCCATACATGACTACTGGAAAAACCATAGCCTTGACTAGACAGACCTTTGTTGGCAAAGTAATGTCTCTGCTTTTGAATATGCTATCTAGGTTGGTCATAACTTTCCTTCCAAGGAGTAAGCGTCTTTTAATTTCATGGCTGAAGTCACCATCTGCAGTGATTTTGGAGCCCCCCAAAATAAAGTCTGCCACTGTTTCCACTGTTTCCCCACCTATTTCCCATGAAGTGATGGGACCAGATAACATGATCTTAGTTTTCTGAATGTTGAGCTTTCATTATCATATTTGTCAGCTATGAATATAAAATAGGAACACATAGAATCTTTTTTATTGAAGACATTCTAAAAACTATTAATTTCAGCTTGAGGTTAAAAACTCTCAGTGTTGGGAAAAAGGAAGTTTTCAATCATGTGAGAGAAATGAAATCCCATCTAAAGTCACTTAAGGAGTGAAGGAGATGGTATTTCTGTCTTCATGATCTGGACAAGGCCTAACCTAGGTAGAATATAAATCCAAAAACTATCCATTAGCATGATGTGATAGAGATCACCTACTTCTGCTCCTCCTTTGCTGATATGAAAGGACTGAGGCCCAGGGAGAGAAGACTAGGTATACGGTCAGATGTCGCACAATTGTCAGGGGAGGTGGAACTGGGCCTCAGACCTCCTGACTCCAGTCTAGCGATCTTTTATTTGTATCCCTCTGAGGCTGAGGCAATCCAACAGTTTGCACAAAGCGATGTGTAGTGAGTTGTCTAGATTCTTTCTGAGAAGAGGGAACAGGAAGCTAGAGAAATTCCCTGTAAAGTTTAACATTCCATCTAGGAAGAAAGGGCCAGAGCTGAAGCTTTGTGAGAAGCAGACAAAGAAATAATATAGATGTGAATGCTTGGTTTTATGTAGGCAGAAAGCCTATTTAAACTCTAAACTTGTCTCCCAGCCCTCCTTCACTCTCTCTCTTTTCCTTTCTCTTTCTCACAACATATGTTTTTTGAGCATATATTTTCTTTTTGCTACAATAGGCTACAAAGTGAGGTCCTACCTTCTGTACAACCTTGGTTTTAAAATCTGATTCTCGACTATACATACGATCACAAGGAATCAAATTTTCAGTTCATAGTCTGCTAGGAATCAGCTGTCTCACCATAAGTCCATTTTTTCCTCCAAAGTTTGGATGATCTCTCAGATAAACACTAGATGAAAGGTTGGCTTTGGTCTGGGGCTGTGATTGTTGACACAGTCTGTCTTTACTGGTGAGACACACAGTGGGACAGATAGAAACAAGACAGATTTGAAATTAAACAGCAGTGCTCAATCTCCCATCTCACATTCAATCTGAAGCCTGTGTTTGCTAAATAGAATGATGACCAGAATTGCTCACTTTTTGATATAGCTATTTTTTAATCTTTTTTATTTAAAATATTTAAGCAAAATATACATGTTAAATGTGTATGTGTGCCACACTACTAAATATAAAGTAGTGTGTGCTTACCTATGTAAATATAGAATTACAACTTAGTAGCTTGTGAATTGCTAAAAATGAACATCAGTTTAGATCAAAGAGCAGAAGATGAAGGGCAAAAAGAAATTTTCAAATGAAGCATTGCTGAGAGGTTGATGGTGAAAGATAATCATTATTAAGAGAAGAGAACTAACAAGGAGGGTCTTCTCTTTGCCAAATATTTTATTTTATTTATTTTTGACAGAAAAGTTAGGATTTATTGGCAGGCACGAATACGGAGGGGAAGACATCAAGGCTGTCCTGAGTGCAGGGCCTGCCAATTGTCTGCAGGGCCACAGGTAGGGATGCATTTGACCCCACATTCCTCTGGAATGAGCTGCTTTTCTGCTAGCGTGTTTTCAAGTCTATCTGCTTTAGGCTTAGTAAATCCCCACTCTTTGGAGATGTGGATCTTCTAGTGGCCAGGGCACTTGAACTTGGCTCTGCAGAGGGCCTCAGTCACATGCTCCTTGTTCTGCAGATTTGTGTGGATGGACATTCTGCCAAATGTTTTACATCTTCTCCCAAGCCTCGTTAAGAATCCCATGAGGTAATTTTCATTATTTGTTAACAAAAATGAAACAAATTCAAGAGCCTCTCCGAGATCATACATTTGGCAAGTGGTAGAGTCAAGGTCTGAGCCTTGTTTCTGTATGACTCTGAGATCTGTGTTCTAAAGGTGACAGAATCCTATTCCCCAAGAAGACAGCACAGCTTAGGATCCAGTGCATGGAACTCTTTCTTTTATGTGGAGGCCTGGGAGAAATCTCCTTGGTCTTCAGTCAGGGATAACTTATTAAGGGCCTCCTGAACAACTGGTATGTTTTGACTTGATCACACTCTGAGTATATCTTCATATTCTAGCATTTACGTTCTCCTGTTCAGCAAGAAATTTGTGGCCCATCTTTAACAAGGTCAAGAATCTATTCTATGAGATTTTTTGTTCAAACGTTGCTCTTACCATTATGTTAACTTTTTTTTATTCTGTGCATGGGCTCCTTTTCACATGCAGTTATTTTGTCAGTTTATTTTATTGCACTGTTATAAAGTAATTGCTTTAAGTCCTTCCTGTAACAAGGCAGAATATGAAGAATAAAATTAAAATCCAAACACTAGGTGATTCACAATCAGAACATGCCTTAAGAATGAGAGATTAAATTCAAAATAATAAACTCATAAACTATAGAAATATGCATAATAATATAATTATACATGCTGTTTTCTTTATTGCTGTTTATATTAACCAAAGCATTTACCTGTTAAATATAAGGATTGAAGAACCAGAAAAGAAGGAAGGATTTGTCTGTTTAAAGAAATGGATTTTTTTTTTTTTTTTTTTGGATGACTGGTTAAATGTGTTATAGGTCAGGCATTATACTAGGCCTAGAGGTAAAAAAAAAAAAAAAGAATATTTTCTACTCTCACTTACAATAGCCATAAAGAGTGATTAGTGATATGACAGCCGCTTGCATAAAACCTTCTGAGATTATTGCAGTAAATGACTGAAAGATTAGCCTTTAAAGTCAGACTTGGATTTAAGATTGTCTAATTCTGCTTAGTTGCTCAGTGGTGTCCAACTCTTTGAGACCTCAGGACTGTACCCTGCCAGGCTCCCCTGTCCATGGGGACTCTCCAGGCAAGAATACTAAAGCGGGTTGCCATGCCCTCCTTCAGAAGATGTCCCTGACCCAGCGACTGAACCCGCATCTCTTGCATCTCCTGCGTTGGCAGGCAGCTTCTTTACCTGCTGCACCATCTGCAAAGCCCCAGTTCTTTACAAACTAGTTTCCTATGGTTGCTGCACCAAATTGCCACAAACTTCATGGCTTAAGACCACGGGATTTCTTTTCTCACAGTTCTAGGGGCCAGAAATCAAAGTGTCAGCTGAGTTGTTTCCTTCTGGATGTTCTGAGGCAATATGTATGTATGTATATATTCTTTCTCACATTCTTTTCCATGATTATTTATCACAGGATATTAACTAGAGTTGATGTTATTCAGTCACTAAGTCAGGTCTGACTCTTTGGAATCCCATGGGCTGTAGCATGCCAGTCTTCCCTGTTCTTAACTACTGTAGAGTTCCTTGTTCTAGACCTTTTTTGTTTATCCATTCTGTATTTAATGGTTTGCATCTTCTAATCCCAAACTCCCAATCCATCCCTCCCAGATTTCCCCCCTTGGCAATCACAAGTCTGTTTTCTATGTCTGTGAGTCTGTCTCAGTTTCACAGATAAATTCATTTGTCATATTTTAGATTCCACATATGAGTGATATGACATGGCATTTATCTTTCTCTTTCTGGCTTACTGCAGTTAGTATGATCATCTGTAGGGCCATCCATGCCGCTGCAATGGCATTATTTCATTCTTTTTTAAGGCTGAGTAGTATTCCATTGTTTACACACACACACACACACACACACACACACACACACACACACACACACACACACACCCACCACGTCATTTTATCCAGTCATGGTTATTTTCTTTTTTAAAAAAAATTATACCTGCAAAGACCCTGTTTTTAAATAAATTCATATTATGGAATTCTGAGTGGACATGAATTACGGGGGAACACTAGTTCATCCAAGTATAAGTTACATGAGTTTAAACAAGAACTTCTCTGTTCCTCATCTGTAAAATGGAATGATGATAATTGCTATCTCCTAAATTGTTAGGATATGTAAGTAAAACATATATAAAATAGCATATGGCTTGGCACAAGATAACTTCTGAATAGCTAGTAGTAGTTTTGAGAACTGTTAAGTCTAGTTCTTTTTTCTAATGATAATGCCTTGTTAACTAATGTTAACAGAAAGTGGACCAATGCCTTGTTAACTAGCGTTAACAGGAAGCGGACCAATTTTATTTTCCCAAGTCCGTGATATTCTCCAGCTAAATTGTTTATCAATAGATTCTTCCTGAAACTTTGCAGTGGAAAACTGTTGGACGTTAGCAGAAACACTCTGAGGAGTATTGGTGTGCCAAGTTTCTTTTTTTATAATTATGAGGATTGAAAATGTGAAAATCATGAAAATCAAAAACATGTACACTTGGAAACAGGTCACTTAAGTTGATCTTTAGAAGTTCAATTCAGTTCAGTCGCTCGGTCACGTCTGACTCTTTGCAACCCCATAGACTGCAGCACGCCAGGCTTCCCTGTCCATCACCAACTCCCGGAGCCTACTCAGACTTGTGTTGGTGATGCCATACAACCATCTCCTCCTCTTTCGTTCCCTTTTCTTCCCAGCTTCACTCTTTCCCAGCATGAAGGTCTTTTCCAATGAATCAGTTCTTCGCATCAGGTGGCCAAAGTATTGGAGTTTCAGCTTCAGCATCAGTCCTTCCAATGAACATTCAGGACTGATTTCCTTTAGGATGGACTAGTTAGATCTCCTTGCTGTCCAAGGGACTCTCAAGAGTCTTCTCCAGCACCACAGTTCAAAAGCATCAATTCTTCGGCGCTCAGCCTTCTTCACAGTCCAACTCTCACATCCATACATGACCACTGGAAAAACCATAGCCTGGACTAGATGGACCTTTGTTGACAAAGTATTGTCTCTGCTTTTTAATATGCTATCTAGCTTGGTCATAACTTTTCTTCCAAGGAGCAAGCGTCTTTTAATTTCATGGTTGCAGTCACCATCTGCAGGGATTGTGGAGCTGGTTCATGGGGTCGCAAAGAGTTGAACATGGCTGAGCAACTGGACTGAACTGTTTCCCTTATTTCCCCATCTATTTGCCATGAAGTGATGCGACCAGCTGCCATGATCTTGGTTTTCTGAATGTTGAGTTTTAAGCCAACTTTTTCACTCTCCTCTTTCACTTTCATCAAGAGGCGCTTTAGTTCTTCGCTTTCTGCCATAAGGGTGGTGTCATCTGCATATCTGAGGTTATTGATATTTCTCCCAGCAAGCTTGATTTCAGCCTGTGCTTTGTCCAGTCCAGCATTTCTCATGATGTATTCTGCATATAAGTTAAATAAGCAGGGTGACAATATACAGCCTTGATGTACTCCTTTCCTGATTTGGAATCAGTCTGTTGTTCCATGTTCAGTTCTAACTGTTGCTTCTGGGCATGCATACAGATTTCTTAGGAGACAGGTCAGGTGGCCTGGTATTCTCATCTCTTTAAAATTTTTCCAATTTGTTGTGATCCATACAGTCAAAGTCTTTGTCATAGTCAATAAAGCAGAAGTAGTAGATGTTTTTCTGGAACTCTCTGGCTTTTTCAATGATCCAGCAGATGTTGGCAATTTGATCTCTGGTTCCTCTGCATTTTCTAAATCCAGCTTAAACATCTGGAAGTTCACATTTCACATACTGTTGAAGCCAGGCTTGGATAATTTTGAGCATTACTTTGCTAGTGTGTGAGATGGGTGCAATTATGTGATGGTTTGGACATTCTTTGGCATTGCCTTTCTTTGAGATTGGAATGAAAACTGGCCTTTTCCAATCCTGTGGCCACTGCTGAGTTTTCCAAATTTGCTGGCATATTGAGTGTAGCACTTTCACAGCATCATCTTTCAGGATTTGATATAGCCTAACTGGAATTCTATTACCTTCACTAGCTTTGTTCAAGGGCAAGTAGAAGCCCCAGCAAGATGGTAGTAGGGGTGAAATCACATTTAGAATCAAACCCTATACCTTCCAGAGATGCTCAGAGGGCTCAAACATACCTTATGTGCACCTGGACCCAGAGAGCCCACAGAGACAGACAGAACTGTGTTTGGGTGCCTCCTGAGGAGGTACAGGTCAGCAGTAGACTGCTACAGGGGCAGGAGCTCTGGGTGCAGCAGACTTGGGTATGGCATAAGCCCTCTTGGAGGAAGTCTCCATTAAGCCCACCATAGAGCTGCCAGAACTTACACAGGACCAGGGAAATAGACTCTGGAGGGCACAAACAGAAACTTGTGTGCACCAGGACCCAGGAGAAAGGAGCAGTGACCCCACAAGAGACTGACCCAGCCTTGCCCATGGGTGTCCAGGAGTCTCCGGCAGAGGCACCCTCCGGCAGAGGGTCAGTGGTGGCCTGCTGCAGGGTTGGGGGCAGTGTGTACATCTGTGTGTGCACAGGACCTTTTCAAGGAGGTCGCCATTATCTTCATTACCTCCACCACAGTTTGGCCTCAGGACAAATAACAGGGAAGGAACACAGCCACACCCTTCAACAGAAATTGGACTAAGGATTTTTGTATTACACTTGTGCAATTGACTGAATGTTTGGTTCCCCTAAAAATTCATAAGTTGAAATCTAACTCCCAATTTGGTGGAATTAGGAGGTGGTGCTGTCGGGAGGTAATTGGGTCATGAACGTAGAGCCCTCATGAATGGGATTAGTGCCCTTATAAAACAGACTCCAGAGAACTCTTCTGCCCCATTTGAAAATGCAGGAAGATGGCAATATACAAACTGGGATGTGGTCCTCACCAAACACTGAATCTGCTGGTGCTTTGATCTTGGACTTCCCCAGCCTCCAGAACTGTGAGAAGTAAAGTTCCATTGCATATGAACCAGCCAGTTTATGACATTGTATTATAGCAGCCTTAATGAACTAAGACACTCTATGTCCTGTAACCTTGCTATCAGTAATCACTTATTAGTTCCAGGAAGTTAGTTAACTTTGGATTATTCATCTGATCTACTTAGGCCAAGGAAAAACAAATAAACTATGACTAATGTTTACTGAGTGCGCTATGTGCATGGTGTAATATAGGCACTGGGAAATAGCTTAATGAAACTAGACAAATTCTCTACCCTCATGGTGTTCACCTTCTGGTGGAGAAGATAGATAATGTGTAAGTAAACCTGTAATGTCTGGTAGCAATAAGCATCATGAGAAGAAAAAAGCAAGAAAGGGATTGAATGAGGAGGCAGGTATGTTCCTATAGATAGATTGATCAGAGGAGACTTTATGTGAGAATATTACATTTTAAGAGAGTTACAAATGAAGTGAGGGAGCTGGTTATCCAATATCTGGAAAGGAACATTCCAGGAAAAGGGAAGAGCAAGATTGAATAGTAGGAGAGGGGAATGTTTTGGGAATGTTCTAGAGATAGCAAGGGCAGAGTAAGGGGATGGAGTGAACTAGAGGAAAGTTCATTAGTGACAGTCAGGGTCAGATGAAGGGAGTCTTGTAGTACATAGTATGTAGGACATGGTAGATACTTCTGCTATCATGCTTAGGATGATCGGAAGTCATTAGATGGTTGAAAGCGACTCTATGTTTTCCTTTTTAAATTTCTACTCAGTTCATACTACCCATTGAATTTATACTACCAAGGAATAATCTATGCCTAAAATATGCTATTTATGTTAGGAAATAGATACTATAAGAAATAAAATGACCAAAAATGTGGCCATAGTTTGACTGAATCAGTTTTTTTTTTTTAAAAGAAAAATGAGATCAAAGTAAATTAGACAACATGTTAAAAAAATAGGAGGTTAAGACAGAAAAAGAAATTGGAAACCCAGAGCTATTTAGATCCATTGGAGCATTTTCTATGTGTTCAATAGTTCACTCACACCCTAGATACATCTAACAAGGAAAAATTATTGGTCTTATTTTATATAAATAGATTAATTAGCTATTTTGAAGATAATGAAGCAGGCTCAGAATGGTAAGGAACTTGACTGAGATTATACAATTAAGTGGCAGAGCCAGCATTTTAGTCAAGAGTTGTTTGACTTCAAAGTCCATGCTCTTTATTACTTTGAATCATCTTAAACATTTGTTTTTACAAAGACCCTTCCCCTGTGAAGAATCTGAATTATGTTTTCAAGATGTTATTTAGTGTTGTCCCAGGCATCACGTCCAAGGCTACTTTTTTTTTTTCTTTTTTAAGACTTTTTGATGTGGGCCATTTTTAAAGCCTTTACTGAATTTGTTACTATATTACTTCTGTGTTATGTTTTGCATTTTTGTCCATGAGCCATGTAGAATTTTAGCTTTCTGATCAGGAATTGAAACTGCACCCCCTGCATTGAAAGGCAAAGTCCTAACCCCTGGGCCACCAGGGAAGTCCCCACCCATCTCTTGTGCCCCTCAGGCAGCCTCTGTGCCCAGAACCTTTGCTGCATCCATTATTGGTTCTTTGCCACCTCGATGACCATCTCACAGCCCAGGGAACTCAGAGTCCTCTCCACTGCCTCTTAAGCCTGTAGAGAAAATTTTGATGATGAAATTAAACCTGTAGAAGGAAGCTGTCTGTAAAAGGGAGGCCTAGTTTTCACAATAATGATTTGGGTCTCATATGAGCAGGGGCATGATTTCATTTCAAGAAAGTTGACCCAAAGTCAAGGAAAGAAAAGGAAAGAAAGAGTGAGAACTGCACATTTACTATTACACGTAACAAAGATTCTTCCTAGCACAGTTCTTTCATAATTGCCTATACTTGCTTCCCTAGTGACTTATATGGTAAAGAATCTGCCTGTAATGCTGCAGACCCGGCTTCAATTCTTGGGTTGGGAAGATTCCCCTGGAGAAGGGAATGGCTACTCACTCCAGTATTCTTGCCTGGAGAATCCCATGGACAGAGGATCCTGGCAGGCTACAGTCCATGGGGTTGCAAAGAGTTGGACATGACTGAGTGACTAACACTTTCACTTTTATACCCCAGTTTCAGTCATCTCCCCCTTGACTATCATTTCTCAATCTTTATCATTGACTAATCTGTCAGAAACTGTTTGCACCAAGAATGTTAACACTTTTTCCCCACACTTTCTTCTAATAACTTTCCCACAGCCATGTAATTTCCATGTGTATGACTTATTCAATACTGTAGGTCCATTACCCTGGTCTATTTTACCTTAATAACTTCACCTCTAAGCACTCACATGACTGTCTGCACTTCTAATGTTTTGAACCCTGCGATCTCTCTCTCCAAATAAACCCTCCACCTCTTTTACTGGCTTCCCTGGTGGCTCAGAGGTTAAAGGACCTGCCTGAAATGTGGGAGACCCAGGTTCGATCCCTGGGTCAGGAAGATACCCTGGAGAAGGAAATGGCACCCCACTCCAGTATTCTTGCCTGGAGAATCCCATGGACTGAGGAGCCTGGTGGGCTACAGTCCATGGGGTCGCAAAGAGTCAGACACGACTGAGCAACTTCACTTCCTCTTTTACTTCCTCAGGTTTAGTAAGTTTGCCTTTTCCTTTCATCTTTAGCTTCCACTTCCCCAGTTTATTTACTATCATCTTTCCATTTATTGTGTCTGTCTACAATGCAGGAGACCTGGGTTCGATCCTTGGGTTGGGAAGGTCCCCTGGAGAAGGAAATGGCAATCCACTCCAGTACTATTGCCTGGAAAATCCCATGGACAGAGGAGCCTGGTAGGCTACAGTCCATGGGGTCACAAAGAGTCGGACACGACTGAGTGACTTCACTTTCACTTTCTGTTTGTTAGGGTCTGAGCTTCATTTTCTTCCTATCAGAGCACTGTACACCAGTAGATCCACCTCGTGCCTTGCTGCTACAAACATTCTTCAGGTTTTTTAGATCGCACCATACTCCCCTAGATTTCTGAATCAAACACTAATTTTCACATTATGGCATTTTACTACTCTCTAGGCTTGTAGCATTTAGGATTATAACATTATTTTCTGGAAACTCTTGGATCATAGACTGGGTTTTCCCTTGGTCTGTGCTGCCAGTAGGAATCTGGATAAATATCCTTCCTAAAATTGTTCAATCCTGAATCCTATCCTATCACAGCCTAATAGGTGAAGCTGGAACTGATTTCACCCGCTCTCATATTTGTAATGGGCTTCCTTAGTGGCTCAGATGATAAATGGCTGCCTGCAATGCAAGAGACCCGGGTTCAATCCCTGGATTGGGAAGATCCCCTGGAGATGGAAATAGCAACCTATTCCAGTACTCTTGCCTTGAAAATCCCATGGATGGAGGATCCTGGTAGGCTACAGTCCATAGGGTTGCAAAGAGTTGGACATGACTGAGCGACTCCACACATATATGTGATCTAGAGAGCTTCCTACTCAGGCAGACTCCCAGGGTTCATCATGTCAAGTATATATCAACCACTGCTGCTGCTGCTGCTGCTAAGTCACCCCAGTCGTGTCCGACTCTGTGCAACCCCATAGATAGCAACCCACCAGGCTCCCCCATCCCTGAGATTCTCCAGGCAAGAACACTGGAGTGGGTTGCCATTTCCTTCTCCAATGCATGAAAGTGAAAAGTGAAAGTGAAGTCGCTCAGTCGTGTCCAACCCTTAGCAACCCCATGGACTGCAGCCCACCAGGCTCCTCCATCCATGGGATTTATCCCTCAATCTGCATCACTCTACTGACTGGTATTCTTTAATTCCATTTCAAGATTTCTAAACATTACTAAATAAAATTGCATGATTATGCTGATTTGGCCCCATTAAAACTTTATATTTCTCAGCCTCACTAAGCAGTTCTTATTAATAAGATAAGCAGTTCTCTTAATCACTCTTCATCCCATTGCATATTCCTTTCAGGGGCTATTAAAAACAAACAAAAAATACCTTTATGGTTCTCAAGGCCCTAGTTAATAACAATAATAATCTAGTTTTTATATGACTTGGAATTCGTGTGTCTTATAAGAACATCCTCAGTGTCACTGTTCACACTCTCTAACTTTACTCTTTCCTCATCTTTCGCTCTTCCTTCTGTACCAGCTAATGTTCTTGGACTAGAGCACTACAGATGAACTCTCTTGAGAAAAATTGAATTTATCAGAAAGATATTGTGAGACCGTTCTATTAAAAGGAAGCCTGGAGATGTGTATTTGGAAATTTACAGGAACCAAGGAAACCACAGAGGGAATTTTAAAATAGTCTCTTTGACAGCAAAAAGAGCTTGGTGTTCCAGTCCGACCTCTGGGATGAATCCAGCTATTTCTGGTTACTTGTCATTTTGCCCACTACTAAGCTTTAAGAAAAAGAGCATCCAAAAGTGACTTAGGCCTGGATTACAGACGTTACTTCTTGGCTCAGTGGAAATGTTGCTTCCATTTACACTCCATCAGACTATAATCAGTGGAGAAGCAAAACTTCTCCCAGAGGAAATTAGGGTGCCCTGAACAAGGGAAAATGAGTGTTAGTAAAACAAGCAAAACACAATAAAAATCCGCTGTAATTTCTGTCTCTTAGAAATAACTGGTTCTACTGTGTCCCAGTTCTTCCACAGTGTTTCTGATTCAATCTTGTGTAGAATTTCTTAATATCTTTCCTCTCCAATACACTCCTTTTAATCCTGGGTCCTCGTTTGTTTGTTTGTTTGTTTTCTTTTGAGAGCCATTATACCTATCAGTCCTACAAATTCTAGACCTTAGAGTCAGCTCTTTCCTCTTATTTATCATCTATTGTTGCATTATTTTGTGGAAAATACCTCTCCAAGTAAGTTTCTTTCCCTTTGTCTCACTTCAACCTGTTGTGGACTATTGTAATACAATAGCATCTTAGATGACTTTTTTTTCTATAAATTTTTCTAATCTACATATTAATATTGCTTGCAGAATTGTTTTTCTAAAGTAGTTAAAACACCAAAGTAATAAAGAATAATCTTGATACTTTTCTTGCTTTAAAAAACTGAAATAACTTTTTAGCAACTCCATTTATAAAGTCTAATCTTTTTATCAAGTTTTGCAGGGCCCTAACTCATCTGACCTCTCCTTACCCTTTCTAGAATCAATTCCTTCCATTCTTCTTAAATTCTTTTCAGAACACACAGTATGACCCCAATATCTTATATTTGTACCCAGTATTTATTGTGGATATTATGGTGGTTTTCCCAACAACCCTGTCACCCACTGGATAATAATCATGAACTTGGAGGGAAAATGGCTCCACCTACATATCCAAGGATGGCCCTGATTAATTTAATTCAAACATGGGAATCCATTTCCACTTGCCATTGTGATTGATTCTTATAAATCCGGTGTAAATCACTTGGTCTATGACATAACCACAGCCAAAGTGACTGATTTAAGAATAGGTTTGGGATATGAGAAAGAAGGGTACCCACTCTTCTGAGAGCTTTCTGCTTTCCTTTGGGTACAGTATTGTGAGGATTTGAATCTTGAGACCATTATAATTACTTTTCTCTGATGAGGGAAGCCACTCCTGAGATGAGGTATCATAGAGAAAGAGAGCCAGAGCCCCTGGATGAAGCCATTCATGATGCTTGCCTGACTTCAGGTCCTCCAGTTACAAGAGTTAATGCATTTTGTCATTGACTTGATCATTCTGAGTCAGGTTTTCTGTTACTAGCTGTTCAGAGCATCCTGATAACACTGTTCTCCATGATTAGCATGGCCTCCTTTCCCAGTTTCTGTAACTGGGAAATATCTGCTCTTTTTTTTTAAAGCCAAGCTGAATTGTTTCAGTGTCTGTGGAAGGCTTCTTTATCCCATGAACAACAATCATTTAGGCTTCACTCTCTGTCCCATTGCACCTTGTTCTTCAAGGTGACAATCATTTATTCAACATACTTACTCATTGAGTATTTTTTATGTATCAGGTTCTTTTACAGGCACTGAAAACACAGAAATTAGCAAATTGACAAAAATCTCAGCCCTCATAGAGCCTATATTCTCAAGTGCAAAACAGAAGCTAATCGCCAACAAAATGGTAAGATGTGGAGGGATATAAAGTATTATGGAAATAAAAGTATCATGGCACTAAATGAATCTGGGAAAAAGAGACAATGCTAGGGAGAAACTGCAATAAGGTGGTCAGGGAAGGTCTCACTAGAAAGGGTGGAATTTGAACAAACATTTAAAAGAGGTGAGAGATTAGGTGGATATCTGCGGGAAAAGTGAGACAGAATTGCATGTATCATGTTCAGTGTCAGTGAGCCATTGAAAAGCAAATACACTGATGTACTAGCATAGCAGTAATAGAGGTAGAAAAGGGGGCCACATTGATCATACAGGACCTTGTAAACCATTGTTTCTTAATGGGGAGCCTGGGCCGAGAATGGATAGGATCTGACTTCTCTTTTTAAGGGCTCATTCTGCTTGCTGGATTGAGAATGTACTTTGGGGAATATTCATCGCACTACATGATTATTAGCTGTTTATTCATCTCTGGCATCTCTTCTCCCTTTCATTTAAAAAGCTGCAGCTTGTTTATCTTAATATCCTTGCAATTTACAAGTGATTAAGAGACTTAATGGGACATCATATATTTGTTGAATTAGTTTTGTTCCCCTTATCAAGCATAAGAAACATGTCTGTACCAAGTGCGATCTGAAAAGATTACGTTCAGCTTAATTTCATAGAAGGCAACACTAAACTGATGAAAGGCAGTGGAGTGTAGAAAAAAAAGAAGGTTAAGCTTTCACATAGGTTAATAAGTATAGTGTACACTTGTAAAATAAAAAATAATTTGCCCCTGGATTTTTAAATGAATGAAGACATATAGGAGGACAATATTCTAGCTTAATTGAGTGTGTCAGTTATACATCTAAAATGTTGCCAACTATACAGCAATTTTGTATGCCTCCATTAAGATGAAGGTATAGGTGAAACACTGGAAAGTTATTCATTTCACAAATGGTTGAGTAACAGCAGCATAGACAAGTCATCAATCAGATAAGTATCCCATAGTTAAATAAACTTCTCCCCTGAATCTAAATCAAATGATATGTTTGAGGCATATGTGGGACTTCCAGATACAAATGTGCAGTTTCATTGAATTTTCAGACAATTCATAGGTTTTGCCAAACTTAGTCCTTTGCACCATATCATTTGTCTAGTGTTTGAAAAACTGTATTCACGAGTTCAGCTAGAAAATATTTATAAGCCGTATGGTGCCAGACATTGGCAAAGGTCCTCCCTGGACATGTGCTGAAGGGAATAAGCCACACAACTGCTTCCCTCCCACATAATCCCTCTGGCTCATTGAAATTGGATGACCTTCCTGGGAACTCTTTACTGTAGCCTCTGTGGGTGCCAAAAGCCCAAGAAAGCTTGCTGGGTTGTTCTCATTCAAATACAGAGCTTGCTGGGTTCTCATTCAGGAAATCTTTAGACACACTTCCTTCTTGCTCAGTGAAACTGCTAATTGGCACAGGAAACATCCCTGCTTTGTCCATTTTCTATAGAAGTTGGGAATGCTTCTACTTGACAGTGCTGGCAGAATTATGTTTTCAGTGGTATGAATGCCCCAGACATTTCAAAGATAACCTTGGGGATAAAATAACACACATAATGCAGTGATTGGTCTTAAACTGTCTCATGCCATGGAATAGATGGTTACAAACAAGAATCTGAAATTGGGGGCTTAAAAAAATGTGTGCTTGGGATAGTTATTTAAAGTTGATAAAAATGGGATATAGGGTCTTTGTGTTCTTATGGTCTTTACCCTAATTGATTCATTTGTGCTACTGTTTGTCACTAGTTTTATAAGTAAGAGGGATTGTTGAGTTGGTTTCCAAAGAATATTTTTCCATCAGTTCCAAAAAGCATGTTTTATTGCCAAGAGTAAAAAAAACTGTCTCTGTATTTGTCATTGACTAAGAGCCCATGTCTCCCATATACATGTAGGGAAAAAAAACACTTTTCTAATCTGTAGTTTTAGAACTACAGATTGTCTACCTCTAATGGACTTGTATAGCACCACAGACAAAAAGGAAGTGGAATTACTCGTGAGAGCACCTGGGCTGGGTGTTGAAACTATTGAAATCTATTTTTACCGGTCTTAACATTTTGAATGTTTATTTATGTCAAATTACCAAAACCTACCTTGCTTTTCTGCATATGTGTATGCAAATGTACATATGTATATTTTTGAATTCAAGCAGATGCATAAAGATTTTGTTAAGTCTTTAGAGGGTAATTATGCTTTAGCAGTGATGTTTCTTATCAAGTACATTGATATGAGCAAAGTCTATCCAAAAACAATAAATCATATTCTATTTTGTGTTTCTAATTGCACATTGTAAGGTTTCTCAATACTCACTGAGAGCAAGATAGAATTCATGACTTCACTGTCCTTGTGTTAAAAAAGACGATAACAAGATAACGAGGTGGTTTGTTGTGTACATGAAGATCCAGTCATTTTTTGTCTTTACTGTATATCATGTATAAGAAGATCATTCACACTGCCTCATTTTCAGTGTTAGAAGGTATTTGATTCATTGAAATTCTATGTGCCCACAATATATCCGGAACTGAGATAAAAAGTTGAAGGGACAAAAAAGAAGTCTGCTAGAGAACTTTTGTGTGTGTCCTCTTTGAATCGTGATTTCTAATACTTGTCAAGTCGTTTTTTTGGAATTAACTTTTCAAGGATAGTTTCAAAGGATAATATTCTGTGTCTCCCAAATTAAAAATCTATTAGTTTGTAAAACGGAACCAGGAACAGTTTTCAAGATCACAGTAAGTCAGAGAAGTCAGTGCTTGAGAAGGAACAAAATAACAGCTAAAACAGAATTGACAGTTCTAGAAACAGAGCCAAAATACACATGGGGATTTAGTGTGTGGCAAAGCTGTTATTTCAAAGCAGTGGGGAAAAATCAATTATTTAATAGGCAGTGTTGAGACAGCTGGCTAGCCATTTGGATGAAGATCAAGCTGTATCTGTCTTAGAGTCTAATAAATTCTTGGTAAAATAATGATGGAAAATAATAATAGTAAAATAAACCCTAATAAATTAGAAAAAAAATTGGACACAGTTTTTTTTTCTTCATTCATGTAATGGGCAAAATCAGTTTAAATTTAAAATATCAGCTATAGGTTTTAAAGAGAGGGAAATGGCTAAATTAACTATATAAAAATTTAACGTATCTATGCAGTAGAAAGTATGATTAAAATGTCACAAGCAAAAAGACAAACTAGGAAAAATACTTGCTGAATATATAATCAGAAGGCCAACTTCCTAGATATGCAAACAATATTCATAAACCAATAAAAAGATAACACCTGAAAGAATATTTGGCAAAAATATACACAGAGTTCAGAAAGAAACATAAATGATTAATAATTATTTATGCCACAACTGTGTGCTAAAAACTTACATATACCAGGACTATTCACTGTGCTTGAAGTAATATCAGAGAACAAAATAGATACAAATTCTAGTACTTGAGTACATTCGGTCATGAGGGAAGGAAAAGACAGTAAATGTCCTGATGTTCAAGCTGGTTTTAGAAAAGGCAGAGGAACCAGAGATCAAATTGCCAACATCCACTGGGTCATGGAAAAAGCAAGAGTTCCAGAAAAACATCTCTTTCTGCTTTATTGACTATGCCAAAGCCTTTGACAGTGTGTATCACAATAAACTGTGGAAAATGCTGAGAGAGATGGGAATACCAGACCACCTGACCTGCCTCTTGAGAAATCTGTATGCAGGTCAGGAAGCAACAGTTAGAACTGGACATGGAACAACAGACTGGTTCCAAATAGGAAAAGGAGTACGTCAAGGCTGTATATTGTCACCCTGCTTATTTAACTTCTATGCAGAGCACATCACGAGAAACGGTGGGCTGGATGAAGCACAAGCTAGAATCAAGATTGCCAGGAGAAATATCAAAAACCTCAGATATGCAGATGACACCACCCTTATGGCAGAAAGTGAAGAGGAGCTAAAAAGCCTCTTGAGGAAAGTGAAAGTAGAGAATGGAAAAGTTGGCTTAAAGCTCAACATTCAGGAAACGAAGATCATGGCATCCGGTCCCATCACTTCATGGGAAATAGATGGGGAAACAGTGGAAACAGTGCCAGACTTTATTTTTGGGAGCTCCAAAATCACTGCAGATGATGACTGCAGCCATGAAATTAAAAGACGCTTGCTCCTTAGAAGAAAAGTTATGACCAACCTAGATAGCATATTCAAAAGCAGAGACATTACTTTGCCAACAAAGGTCCGTCTAGTCAAGGCTATGGTTTTTCCTGTGGTCATGTATGGATGTGGGAGTTGGACTGCGAAGAATGCTGAGCGCCGAAGAATTGATGCTTTTGAACTGTGGTGTTGGAGAAGACTCTTGAGAGTCCCTTGGACTGCAAGGAGATCCAACCAGTCCATTCTGAAGGAGATCAACCCTGGGATTTCTTTGGAGGGACTGATGCTAAAGCTGAAACTCCAGTACTTTGGCCACCTCATGCAAAGAGTTGACTCATTGGAAAAGACCCTGATGCTGGGAGGGCTTGGGGGAAAGAGGAGAAGGGGACGACAGAGGATGAGATGGCTGGATGGCATCACTGACTCAATGGATGTGAGTTTGAGTGAACTCCAGGAGTGGGTGATGGACAGGGAGGCCTGGCGTGCTGCGATTCATGGGGTCGCAAAGAGTCGGACATGACTGAGCGACTGAACTGAATATACCTAATAAATAACTGTATAATATATCAGTGCCAAGCTTCCCAAACTGTATGCCCAGACATCTCTGTAATCCAGCAAAATGACAGTGACAGTGCAGATTATTTCAATTTTCAAGGGAAACCCAGAAGCTTATATCAGACAAGATACCATTACTAGCTGAGGTAGCTCAAAATTTCTTGAGATCACACCAAAATTTCTTTTAGTGGCATCACATCTTTTGTACTGACTGTGCCCTGGGAATGGTCTCCCTTCAAGTTTCTATCATGGTGGCTTACTCCTCCACCTCTTGTAGGCTTTGCTCAGATGTCTGCAATAACAAGCAAACATTACAAAACCCAAGGTGCATCCGGAAATCAGAGTAGTGTTGTCCATTATTATTATTCCAAGTGTTGACGAGCCATTCAAGGCCCGACAGGTAAACATACCCCATTAGTAGGCAAGAATAATTAATTAAAAATGAACAAATTATTTTCTTTTAACTTATGTCTATGACTTTTTTCAAATGGCTATTAAGTTGTTTGGACCTAACTATTTAATAAATGGCTTCCCAGGTGACTCAAGTGCTAAAGAATTAGCCTGTCAATGCAGGAGATGCAGCCAGGGGATGTGAGTTCAATCCCTGGGTCAGGAAGATTTCCTGGAGAAGGGAATGGCTACCCACTCCAGTATTCTTACTTAGGAAATTCCATGGACAGAGGAGCCTGGCGGGCTACAGTCTATGGGGTTGCAAAGAGTCAGACATGACTTTGCAACTAGACACTCACACCCATTTAATAAATGGAATTGTTAAATATTTCTTTTGAGGCACCATGAACTTATGAAAAAAGTGCAGAATACAGTAATTAGTCTGAGTACTGGGAGTAAAAGGGGGCAGTTTGCTATTTGAAATAGCCAGGATCATCTGGACTTCTCTGAGACATTTGAGCAAAGCCTAGGAAAGGTGAGGGAGTGAACCACCAGAATGGATACCTAAGGGAAACTGTTTCCAGGGCACGGTCAGTGCAAAAAACCCCAAGATGGGAGTGTGTTTGGAACATGCAAGGAGTTTAGTGTAGCTAGAGCAGAGTGAGCCAAAAGCAAAATGGTAGGAGATAAGGTCAAGTAGGCAAGTTATAGGGGCCATTAAAGTACTTTGGTTTTTGCTGTGAGAAAAATACAGAATCAGTTGCATTTTAAAATAAGCTTTTAAATGTACTTACATTCCCAAAAGAATGAATAGTTTAGAGGAAAAAACACACACACATCTGACTCTTTTGATATTTCAATAAACCCTACAGCTGTTAGAGTTGAGATATAGAAAGTTTGAATTACTATTAGATATATTTCAGTGTTCATTTTTTAAAATTAATAAGTGTATCCACATGTCTTAGAAAACTTAGCTCTCTACCTTTGACATGAATCATTTAAGGACACCATTGTTTAAAATGTAAAATGCCCTTGAGAGTATTAGAGGCTACAAATTCTTCTTTCCCCACCCCATTTTCTCCCACAAAAGAAATCCTTCCAGTAAGTAGTTACGCATAGCAGTGCCCAATTTTCTATGTAAAAATAATTGTGCATGAAGAATAGACAAAGATAATCTATTTTATAGTAGTTTTAATCATCAAACATCTAAAGAGTTGTAGTATGAGTTAGTTTTAAATTACAGTCTCTAAGGTTACATTATGTTCTGAAAGCTTTTAGGGGAGTGTTATTCTGACACATTTAAAAATATTTTTAATGACAAATACTTTACATTATATGACTAGTATATGAATATATTTAATTGTACACGTGATTTCCTTTTGCCTTAGATTAAAATCCTAGCGAGACTTTACAACCCAACATAAATACCACACTTGACTGAGTTCATCTCAGAATGAGAATTATGAGGGTTACTTACAGACAAACAGGTACTAAACACTGTTCATATACAAAAATATACTTCGGGTATATTTAAATTACAGTCAAATTAGTATTAGCATAAAATCATTGGCTGTGTTTTTAACGATAATAAACAACACTAGTCATAGAGCAATTGTCAATTAATAGAAGTATAAACCTAGGGTAAAATTTTAATATTTCCAAGCCTTTATTTGGATAATAGAAACCACTCAATTTAAAAGCATTAAATTGAGGCAGGGGTTTTTGTTTTTTCCTGTGTTTTTGTTTCTGCGGTAAGATCAAAAGTTCAGTTTTGAACATTAACTTTGAGATCACACTCAGATATCCATGAGATGGATCTGGGCTGGATACATTAATTAAGTGTATTTGCTATATCTGTGTTTGTTATTTAAAGTAAATTGAATGGAAATCACCAAGTGAGAATATTCTGAGAAAAGAGGGCCAAGGACTGAGCCATAAGCATTCCAACACAGACTGGACAGGAGGAGGATGAGGAAGGAGCTAGAGCAAGTAGGAAAAGGAAGACAAAACTGAGGATGAGTGTCAGAGAGTGCACAGTGAATGAGGATGCTGAACTGACCCAATGGAATTCACTGAGTAGTGATCTTGATAAGAAGTTTCACTGGAGTAAAGGAAATGAAAATCTGATTGGATTAAACGAAGAATGGAGGATTTCCACTTCAGTAATCCTGTAGGTAAATTGGATCAACCCTCCAGATAAGGAAAATAAGCTAGACAAATGGCTAAAAAAAAACCTTTTCAAGTGACTGGTGAACTAAAACAGAAAACTCACAGAGAAATGCAAGGCATTCAGGGGTGCTTTTTTCTCAGAACTGTCTGTGAGTAATGGAATTGGTAATGGAATTGCCAGCTAAAGGATTAAGAAGTTTAAGTAGAACTAACAGCAAACTCTTGGGGCCGGTGGACAAACACTGGCATTGGGGTTTGCCAAGGAGTATGAACCCTGGTTCAAAAAACAAATCCACAATATTGAGTTGGGACCCTAATTTTGGAGTGGATAGGAATAAATGGGTCTTCCCAGGGATGCCGATTTAGTTTCAGAAGATCTGACTTTCTCATAGTTGTCATCATTCAGTTGATAAGTCATGTCCTACACTTTGTGACCCCATGGGCTACAGCATGCCAGGTTTCCTGTCCTTCGCTATCTCCCGGAGATTGCTCACACGCAGGTCCATTGAGTTGGTGGTGCAATCCAACCATCTTATCCTCTGTCACCCCCTTCTCCTCCTGCCCTCAAATTTCCCAGAATCAGGATCTCTTCCAAAGAGTCAGTCCTTCGCATCGGGTGGCCAAAGTATTGGAGCTTTCCCATGAATATTCAGGGTTGATTTCCTTTAGGATTGACTGGTTTGATCTCCTTGCAGTCCAAGGGGCTCTCAAGGGTCTTCTCCAGCACTGCAATTTGAAAGCATCAATTCTATGGCTCTCAGCCATCTTTATGGTCCAGCTCTCACACCCATACATGACTACTGGAAAAACCATAGCTTTGCCTAGAGGGACTTTGTTGGCAAAGTGATGTCTCTGCTTTTTAACATGCTGTCTAGATTAGTCATAGCTTTTCTTCCAAGGAGCAAGTGTCTTAATTTCATGGCTGTAGTCACCATCTGCAGTGATTTTGGAGCCCAAGAAAATAAAACCTGTCACCGTTTCCACTTCTGTTATTGTTCAGTCACTCAGTTGTGTCCAAGTCTTTGAGACTTCATGGACTGCAGCACGCCAAGCTTCCCTATCCTTCACCATCTCCCAGAGCTTGCTAAAACTCATGTCCATTGAGTCAATGATGCCATCCAACCATCTCATCCTCTGTCATCCCCTTCTCCTCCTGCCTTCAATCTTTCCCAGCATCAGGGTCTTTTCCAGTGAATTGGCTCTTTGCATCAGGTGGCCAAAGTATTGGAGCTTCAGCTTCAGCATCAGTCCTTCCAATCAATATTCACAATTGATTTCTGGAGTATTACCTTGCTGACATGAATGCAATTGTATGGTAGTATGAACATTGCTTGACGTTGCCTTTCTTTGGAATTGGAATAAAAACTGACGTTTTCTAGTTCCATGGTCACTGCTGAGTTTTTCAACTTTGCAGGCAAATTGAGTGCAGCACTTTAACAGCATCATCTTTGAAGATTTTAAATAGCACAACGGTCATTCCTTCACCTCCACTAGCTTTACTTGTAGTAATGCTTGGTAAGGCCCACTTGACTTCACAGTTGGGATATCTGACTCTAGCTGAGTGATCACACCATCATGGTTATCTGTGTAGTTAAGAAGACCTTATCTCTCCCTGCTATTCTATGGAACTCCGCATTCAGCTGGGTATATCTTTCCCTTTCTCCCTTGCCTTTCACTTCTCTTCTTTTCTCAGATATTTTTTGCAAGCACTCCTCAGACAACCACCCTGCCATCATTCATTTCGTTTTCTTTGGGATAGTTTTGGTCACCGCCTCCTGCACAATGTTACAAACCTCTGTCCATAGTTCTTGAGGCAATCTGTCCACCAGATCTAATCCTTTGAATCTATTTGTCACTTCCACTATATAATTGAAAGGAGTTTGACTTAGGTAGTACTTGACTGGTCTGATGGTTTTCCCTATTTTTTTCCATTTAAGCCTGAATTTTGCAATAAGGAGCTCGTGATCAGATCCACAGTCAGCTCCAGGTCTTGTTTTTCTTCAGTGTGTAGAACTTTTCCATCAGATTTCCATGTTGATCATCTGGTTAAATTAAAACAGTCAATAGGGAAGCATCTGAATTTGCCCTTCAGAGGATATTTGGATATATCTGAGACATCTAGTATGTAGAGATTAGAGATGCTGCTACCCATCAGCAGTATTACCATTATAACTCCTTAAGGGAGAAAAAAGTGTTTTTCATATAATACATTATCCAGCAAGAATTTTAATATCCTGAATTGCTTAATAAACCTTTTCTAATTGAATTATAAGAATTAGGACCCCCAAATTGTTCTCACCGTAAATCTACAAGACCAACATTCAAAGAAGCTTAGCTTCTTGCTTTCTCCTTCCATAGGAGACAGTTTTCTTCTTCCCCTATAGTTAGTTATTTAGTTTTTAATTTATCATTCTGTATTATAAATATAAGCAACACTGGGTCATAAGGCAGTTCTATTTCCAGTTTTTTAAGGAATCTCCGCAATGTTCTCCATAGTGGCTGTACTAGTTTGCATTCCCACCAACAGTGTAGGAGGGTTCCCTTTTCTCCACACCCTCTCCAGCATTTATTGCTTGAAGACTTTTGGATCACAGCCATTCTGACTGGTGTGAAATGGTACCTCATTGTGGTCTTGATTTGCATTTCTCTGATAATGAGTGATGTTGAGCATCTTTTCATGTGTTTGTTAGCTATCTGTATGTCTTCTTTGGAGAAATGTCTGTTTAGTTCTTTGGCCCATTTTTTGATTGGGTCATTTATTTTTCTGGAATTGAGATGCATAAGTTGCTTGTATATTTTTGAGATTAGTTGTTTGTCGGTTGCTTCATTTGCTATTATTTTCTCCCATTCCAAAGGCTGTCTTTTCACCTTGCTTATAGTTTCCTTTGTTGTGCAGAAGCTTTTAATTTTAATTAGATCCCATTTGTTTATTTTTGCTTTTATTTTCAGTATTCTGGGAGGTGGATTGTAGAGTATCCTGCTGTGATTAATGTCGGAGAGTGTTGTAATTTCTGAATTGTTTTTATAAGCCATTCCAAAATATCTTTCCAAATTGGAGCTAAATGATGTGTCCGAAATTCATCAGTTTTTTTTTTTTCTCATGTGTTTTGATTTTTTGTTTTGAATCTTTAAAAAGTATATGTTGGAAGTCTTTAAAATGTCATCATGTCCCAACAGCCTGATACTGGGGAGACCATCTTGTTATACAAAAGTGCATTACAAAGCCCAAGTTTGCATGTGTTTAAAGTACTCTATTAAGAGGACCCTGAAAAGAAAAAATGTAACAGTTAAAATAACCAAAGGGATGAACAATTGTAGATACTGTGTGAACTGCTTTTACTCTGATGAGCTTAAGGGAATGAACTGAACAGGATACATACTCTATGTTCTTACATGTGTTTTTTAAAAGAATCCTTGCAGCTGCTCTGTGAAAGGCACTGTTAAGAGAATGATAAGACAAGCCAGAGACTAGTAGGAAATATGTGCAAAACACATATTTGACAGAGGTCTTGCATCTAAAATATGCAAAGAACTCTTAAAATTCAACAGTAAGAAAATAACCCAATTTTAATGGACAAAAGATTTGAGCAGACATCTGACCAAAGAAGCTGTATAGATGGCAAATAAGCATATGAAAAGATGCTCATTTATCATCAGGGAACTACAAATTAAAACAATAATAATATACTATTACCTACGTATTAGGAGAGCTTAAAAAAAAAAACTGACAATAACAATCACTGGCAAGGGGGTGAAGCAGCAAGACCTCTGATTCATAGCTCCTGGCAATGTTCAATGGTGCAGTCACTTTAGGAGACAGTTTGCATTTTCTTAGGAACCTAAGCAGTCTTACCATACAGCTCGGTAATATGTGCTCTAGGGTATTTACCTAACTAATTGGAAAACTTATGTCCACAAAAAAATTGAATGTTTACAGTTGCTTTATTTATAATCACCAAAAACTGGAAGCAACTAATCTGTCCTTAATAGGTAAATGGATGAACAAACTGTAACATAGTCACACAATGGAATATTCTTCAGTAAGAAAAGGAAATGAGCTTAAGCCATGAAAGACATAGATGAATCTCTGATTTGTATTGCTAAATGAAAGAAGCCTGTCTGAAAAGGCTATCTATCTATTATAGGACTTCAATTATATGATGTTCTGGAAAAAGCAAAAACTATAAAGACAAAAATCAGTGGTTTCCAGAGGTACAGGGAAGGGAAGGAATATTGAATATGTAAAGCACAAGGGATATTTTAGACCAATGAAACAATCCTGCCTGATGCTATAATGGGGATATACAGTGCTATGTATTTGTCAAGACCAGTACATTGCGAAGCCTAAAACATGTGTCCTTATGTACAGATTCTCTGGTTCCATAAACATGGCAATTTTGTTAAATTCTACTGTGCTTCCTCACTATTAAGAGGGGGAATAAAGTATGATTTGTTTATAAATGTATACTCTGCATGACTGAGTATTTTCTGGCTTAGGAAAGATACTGCTTTTTTTTTTTTTTTTTTTCCCAGTTGCACTGGGTCTTTATTGCTGTGTGCAGGCTTTTGCTAGTTGTAGCAAGTGGCGCACACTGGATCTTTATTGCTGTGTGCAGAATTTAGTTGCAGCAAGTGGCACACAGCCTTCTCTTTTCAGTGACTTCTTGTTGCAGAGCGTAGGCTCTGGGTGCCCAGGCTTCACGAGCTGCAGCACACAGGCACAGTAGTTGTGGCCTGAAGGCTCTAGGGTGCAGGGCCTTCAGTAGTTGCGGCTCACCAGTTGAGTCGTTCCCAAGGCATGTGAAATCTTCCTGGACCGGGGATCGAACTTGTGCCCTCTGCACTGGCAGGCAGATTCTTATCCACTGTGCCACCAGGGAAGTCTGAAAGCTACTGTTTTGATGAAGCATTAATGGAACCCGCAGAGTCTTCCATTTACAATTTACAATCATTTATGATGATTGTGACAGTTTTCCCTAAAGTGGCTTTGGTTCCATTCATTTTAAACCTTGTTTCTCCTCCATCACTGACATACTTCTGGGGTCAGTGCACAGGACACATTCACCAGGGCCTCATAATACAGCCTCTGACCTTTGGGTCATGATGCCCTAGCGAACTGGCACAGTGGTCAGTGGGAGAGTTGCTGGAAGGCACTGCCACACAGAAAACCTACTAATAACCTAAAGATAAATGGAAATGATGGCAAATTTTGCAAAAATATATTTCTGTGGGAATACATTGCTAGTCCCCTTCCTATGTAGGAAAGGACCAGGCATTTAAGCTTCTTCAGCTTCACAGAAAATCACCCTCCATGTGCCCAAGAGTCTTTGGAAGTTCTCTTATTTTCTTCAGTTCTCAAGGTGAAATAGCAATCAGGATGGATAACTGTGAGTATGAGGAATGAGGTGGGTAGTTTGAGAGAGAAAACAACATATGAAGTATCTATGAGAATGGAAATAGACTAGGGAAATATAATTGTTGAATGGCATTAGGACCTACTTGATGTTCTTGGGGAGGAATTTATAGAAAAACCAGTAGGTGTGATGTGTTATTACACTCTGGCCATGTTCAGTCATCCAATTATAGACCAAAGAGTGGGTGGAGAACTGGATTTGAGCAGGGGCATCATTGCCAAGCAAATATTGCAAAGTGAGAGGGATCAAGGGGGAAGAAGATGATGCAGAGAGTGATTTTAAAACTGGATTATGAATTTTAACCTGTGTAAGGAGAGGAGAACGGCTATCAAAAGTTGATGGTTAGTGAAAAGTGGTAAAATCAATAGGTTGACAGGTCTTGTGGATCAAAGGATTGTTAGAATTGAATGCATGAGGGAGTAAACTGGAAAGACACGGAGTGATGGCAAGAAATGGGATGCATGAGATTGAGATACAGGTGAGTTGCTGTTAATGGCAATGACAAAGCCTACAGGGTTACCATCAGACTGAGTGGGTAGGGTGGTGTTGAGGACTGGCTCAGTAGGAGAGACATTTCAAAGACCTAAAAGGACAGGATATTGAAAGGATCATTTATATGTGTATCAAATTCCCAAGAATTAAGACAGGAGTACAAATGAGTTGGGTGACAGGGAACCTTGGTGCTCATACCAGCAAGAAATAAAGAAGAACCTGGGGGTTAGTACATGAAAGTAACAGGGAATAGCAGTGGGCATGTAATCTGAGAAAATGAGGTGCAGATAATTGGAGGAATTAGGGAGAGGCAGCAATGAGGGGCAGATAACCCACTTCCAGACCCAGTTATGGAAGAAATGCAGCCACCAACTGGAAGGGCTGAAGAGGCAGATATATCCTCAAAAGAGAGCCTCATTTTAATTTGGAAGAAAAATTTCTCCAAGTACACTGGATTTTGCTAAGTATGGACTGGAATTCCGGAGGGCACATGTTCTATTACCATTTCTATGTCCAGATATAATTTCTGGGCTATGGTAGGGGTAGGCTATGGAAAGGGTAAGGTTAGAGAATATAGTATTGCATACAAATGTATATACACAGTATTTCTGATGGCTAACAAGAGATAAGTGTTTTCCTCTGGAGGAACTAACTAATGTTGGAAGGAGAATTTTACCTTTATTTTATACTGAAATACTACAATGCATAATGATGTGAGACAATCAAAATATGAATACCTACTGGGTCTTTTCTTAATATTTATTTGGCTGAAGTGGGTCTTGGTTGCGGCACATGGGATTTTCATTGTACAATGCAGGATCTTTCATTGTGGTGCAGACTCTCTAGCTGTGGCACACGGGCTCAGTAGTTGCAGTGTATAGACTTAGTTGCTCCATGTCATGTGGGACCTTAGTTCCCCGACCTGGGTTCGAACCCACATCCCCCGCAATGTAAAGCAGATTCTTAACCACTGGACCACTAGGGAAGTCCCTTGGGTCTTTGGAATTAAAGAATTATTACTTTCTTTCTCTTAGGTGTGACAAGGGTATTAGGATGATGTTTTAAAAGTCATAATTTAGAGATGCACATATATTTACTGATCAACTATTTGTAGGTATAAGCCTAAAAATAATATGAAAGGGGGAGTGGATAAGAGGAATAAATAGGAGACTTAAATAAGACCATTCACAAGCTGAGTAAGGTTGAAGCTAGGTTATGTTTACGTGGAGTTTCATTACACTGCTCCATCTGCTTTTGCATATATTTCAAATTGTCCACAAAAAGGTACAGAAAATAACTTATTGAACATTGCAATAGGTAATATCTATTCAGATGAAATTTTGTTTCCATTCCATACTTTATTATTTGCATTAAATTTGGAGGATGAGTGAAAGTTGCTCAGTTGTGTCCAACTCTTTGCCAGCCCATGGACTATACAGTCCATGGAATTCTCCAGGCCAGACTACTGGAGTGGGTAGCGTTTTCCTTCTCCAGGGCTCTTCCCAACCCAGGGATCGAACCCAGGTCTCTGGCACTGCAGGTGGATTCTTTATCAACTGAGCCACAAGGGAAGCACAAATTTGGAGAAGGCAGTGATATAAATATTCAGTCCTAGTCCTTGTGTTATTTATAACTTAAAGGGGAAAACAAACTATTAGCAAACTTCCCCACCCACCCCCCAGAAAAATTATGAGATGAGTCAAGCAGGGCCTTGAAAACCATGTTGAGTTTGGGTTCTCTCCAAAAATAATTAGAAGCCATTTCAGTGTTTTAACCAGAGAAAAATATTATCCATTGTCTCCATATTATTCACTCTAACAGAGGAACTGATTGAAAAATTGCTTAGTTCAGAATTGTGATCAATTACAAGGCTATTATGATCTAGGCTTATATTGATGGAAATTCATAATATAAAATGTGAGTAGAGAGAAAATCAGCAGAAAAATTGAAAAGAAATGGTGGGTGAGTGTTGTGTTATAAAGCTGGAGGATGGTCTCAAGAGTCCAGTACCAACTAGGGGTTAATACACAGGATGATTATTTATTGCCTAAACCACGTAAGCAGTGGTGGCTGATCTTGCCATGCTATCCTTCTCAGAAACATGCAATGGCTTAACCTAAGAATAATATGATTTCCTTATTCTGGTATCCAAGGCTCTGTTCTCATCTCACCATATACCTCCTTATGGGTTCCATGCTCAGGACCCAACTGATTCAATTTGATGGGACAAGCTGAAACATTTTACAACTACTTGCTTTGGAAAACACTGCACAGGCTGGGCGTGATTCTCCTTCTTTATCAAAATCTGTCTCATCCTTGTAAATCTTGGCCCAAACGCCAACTCCCCCATAACCATCCCTGTTCTATCCATTTCTCCTTGCTGCATGCTGCAACCATACTAGCTGGACCTCAGTTTTGCACTTAGGAAATTCCTTCACTGGCTCTATGCAGTCAAAAGTGGTTTTCATATCTTCTCAACTTCCCTCATGGCTCAGTCAGTAAAGAATCTGCCTGCAATGCAGGAGACCGGGGTTCTATTCCTGGGTTGGGAAGATCCCGTGGAGAAGGAAATGGCAATCCACTCCAGTATTCTTGCCTGGAGAATCCCATGGACAGAGGAGCCTGGCGGGCTACAGTCCATGGGGTTGCAAGAGTCAGAGATGACTTAGTGACTAAACCAACTTCAATGAAGTTAGACACCGCTTGCGATCTAACAATGTGTTAATTCAGCTTTACCTTCTTTGATTACCTTACCTATCTTTCTCAGTTACTTAACCAATACATATTTATTGGAATAAAATGATTTCTTTTTTTAAATCTTTCTTATGGGAATAGAGTTGACTTATAACACTGTTAGTTTCCGCTGTACAGCAAAGTGAATCAGTCATACATAAACATATATCCACTCTCTTCTCGACTCCATCCCCATATAGGTCACTACCGAGTACTGGATAGAGTTCTCTGTGCTATACAGTAGGTTCTTATTAGTTATTTTTGAGCTTTTTTATTTTGTATTGGAGTACAGGCAGTTGATAATGTTGTGATAGTTTCAGCTGCACAGCAGAGCGGCTCAGCCACACCTATACCTGTATCCATTCTTCCCCAAACTGCCCTCCCATCCAGGCTGCCACATAGCATTGAGCAAAGTACCCTGTGCTATACAGCAGATCCTTTTTGGTTATCCATTTTAAATATAGCGGTGTGCACATGTTGATTCCAAACTCCTTAACTCTCCCTTCCCCACCGGCAACTGTAAGTTCCTTCTCTAAGTCTGTGGGTCTCTTTCTGTTTTGTAAGTTAGTTTGTATCATTTCTTTTTAGATTCCACATATAAGGGATGTCATGTGATATTTCTCTTGCTCTGTCTGACTTCACTCAGTATGACAATCTCTAGATCTATCCATGTTGCTGCAAATGGCATTATTTTGTGGAATAAACTGATTTCTTATCTCCTTGTGTGCATATCACAGCAAAATCAAGATTGATGTTTCCATAGAAAAAAGTTGAGATTAGCGTAAATGCTCAATTATCATAATTATCATTATGAACATGTGTGACAACCTTAAGATAGCAAATCACAGGATAACTTTGAGTGCATAAAATTCTTTATTTAGAACAATAAAGTATATGTATATATAATGTAATTTCAAATTCAAACCTGTATAAAAAAGGGTCAGGACATATACCTATTTTAAAAAGTACACTTACAGTACATACACATACACATCACATTTTACAACTTTTTTTACTTAATTAAACTTCAGTCATAATAAAACTATAGAATAGTGTTGAAAGACATTTATATTACAATATGCAAACTCCAATCTATGACTGAACTAGCAATATATCTATACATCCATCTAAATGTCTGAATACTTTAAGTCCATTGATTTATAAAAAAAAAAAAAAACACAGTGGCAAGTGGACACTATAATCACACATTAATCCTTAGAATATAGGAGAATAGGATATTTTGATTGGAAACTTTTATTGAGTCACAGCTCAGAAATTAAGTAACTGAAAATACTACGGTTTTTAGTTTAAACAATGTTATTTAAAAAACAATATAATTAAGATGTAATTGTAGATGGCACTTATAAATAAATTTACAATGCTTAGGAAACATTTTTAGGATCATGAATATCCATTATAATATGGATTATTTCTAAAACAATACCTTGTTAGGAAATGAAAGTACCATTATTTTATCTTCACAAAGGGCATTTCCAGCAACATTATAAACAGCACAAATGAAGTGGTTGGAATTTCAATCTGAATGTTTGTATTTTAACTCCAATTTCAAAATAATACTGTTTCAAAACAAGCTGGCTTTCTTTAAAATTCTTATCCCATTTTCCAATTTTAAAATTTAATTTATGCTTTACCCATCTCCAAATGGATTCTAAAGTATCTTTTGGCACTTAAAAACTTTATGAGCATCTTACATTTTCTGCCCTTAGCTTTTAAGAAAATGAGAGATTTAAATGCTTAATTTGGTGCACTTCCAAATGCTACACACATCTTATAGTATCTTTTCCTGGATAAAATATACTCTTGGTTTTCATTCTTCAGAGGTAATCCAAAAATGTTTATTTAAGCAAAGGAAAAAGCCATCTCTTGTGTAAATGGTTATCCAATTCAACCTACAGTAGACTGAATTTCACTTTAAGAATGGACCATATTTACATTACAAACAAGAACAGCCATAGCTTTTTATGTTCAAATTGCTTATTCACAGAGATCCTAGTTGGATATTTTGTATGCGATAGCTTCAGCTTTATTTTATCTGTCATCTTTGTCATTCACATATCAGTAGGTTTCTCTCACACCTGTGGTATGACCTGACTTCACCACATAGATAAATAAAAAATTGAGATCCAAAGAAGGGCAGTGATTTATCAATACAGGTTAACAGCAAAGTGGAAGCTCCTGACAATTTTTCCTAACATCCACCCCACTATGTCAAAATGCCTTTTTGAAAAATATATTTTTTAGTTAAGTCAGAAAAGGTAGGCAATGGCTAAAAGCCCCATACTGGAGTTACATTTTGAAACCAGAAACTAGCTGCAGAAAAACATGAAGAACTATCTATGAATTCTGAATGGATTTTTCTATTAATTTAAAATTTCATTTGAATTAGAATATCAAAATATGCCACAAAGTTTCTCCAAAGACTTTAATTCTTACTAAAAGCAAATATTTCATTGCGAACATATTTTATCATAAATTGACATTTTCACATACTTAGTCCTTTTTAAAGAGGGTATTGTTCTATTAAAGTGTTGAAAAAATCAACGTCTCTGACTCATTTAAAAGTGGCAGTGTGGTAAGCACAACAGATTACAATACAAAATCCAGCAACACTTCGATATCACTGGGCAGGCATCATTTATCACAGAGCCAGTTTCTCTATAGATCTGGGTTCTGCCAAAGAGGTACAAAGCTTTTAGTATAATTGAGAATCTGAAGACTTCTGAAATTATTTTAAAAGACAATTTTAAAACATTACAAAAGAAGACTATAAGATACATGGCACCAATTTATAGGGTGATTTCACTGTATAAGATGTCAGTTGTGAGTTTTCCATTGTTTATGAAGGCTATTCAGAACACATACTGGATAAAATAAAGCAAAGCTATATATATTAATCTCTAAGCAGATAGGACAGTTAATCCCAAGCAAATACCATCCAAAGTAATGTTCAGCATTTTTCTATTGTTCGTGTGTTTTATTGAATTTTAGTGTTTTAAAAATTGGTATCCATACAACTGTCAATGAACTAATATATTTAATTAGGCAGAATACATTTCCCCTCACCCTACCATGCCAGATTTCATAACTTGCTGAATTTGTTTACTTAACTCTATTGATTTAGGACCATGTCCTTGAGTGTTAAAAACCCAGCTACCAGTTTTGAGAACAAAAATACATTTATTGTACTCTGAAGCTCATTAAGCAGCATTTTCACATACCTACGAAAATCGAAACCATTGCTGAAATGAACTATTAATTAGATTGAGAAGTTTCAATCTTCTCAAATCTATACGTGACTTACACATACTCATGTTAATCTATGTCTATTCAAAACAGTATCACACACTGAGACAGGTCCTTACAGCCATTAATTTGATCTCTTTTATTATACATGTCATAGTTGTATCATGGGATATTTGAGGGCCTAAATAAATTCATGCAGCTTCCTAAAGCACCTGGGTTGTATCTTAGAGAAATGACGAGCATTTGAGGAACCATAGCACTTTAGAGAAGACAGGCGTCATAGAGATCATCTGAGCTCTTTGGTATAAAAAAGAGCAAAGGCCACTTACTGGAGTTGTATTCTAATTAGCATTGAATGTAAGCTAAAATCCAACTCTATTAGAAATTCTTGGACTAGCAAAGTCAAATAAAAGGTAGCAGTTTTTCATGCCTTTCTGTGTCACTCTATTGAAGGTCATCTGATGGTGGTAGGATATGGCAATAATGTTGTATAAGGATGAAGTTAGAAGGAAGGCTTTGGATTTCTTTTATGTTCATGACACATTGAAAGACTCTTCATCAAAATAAACCATAAGATATCATTCTTTGACCTTAGTCAGATGTTCCTTTGATATAAAAAAAGAAAATTGGCAAGGGAAATTCACTTAATGTCTTTACAAGTTCTGGTTTAAAAACGCAATGTCCATCTTGGGAATTCCTGCCAAATTCACTCAATATGACAAAAATGCTGTCGCATATTTTAATAGCAAACTGACATGCATAACTACATAAAGCTCTCTCTTTATTTTTAACTCATAAACCTTAATGAATATAGAGTGCCTGATTTTAAACAAATGGATCCTTTAAACAGATAATGGTGATTATAGTATAAATAACTAAAGTTACCTGATTTCCTGCATTCTTGTAAAAGCCAAGTCATCTAATTTTCAACACCCATTATCAGCATGTGAGTGTGGTTTTCTAATCTTAGATACTAAATATCATAACTTATTTTTCCTCTCTCCCACAGCAGAAATTGAAAATGGGGCCTCCATACATTCAGTGATTCCTCCTAAGTCCCTTTACATAACTCTGTAATAGTTTTAGAATATAAACATTTTGAATATATTTTGCAAGCACAATTTATACACTCTAGAGTGGTCAAGGGCAAAGGCCGGCTTCACTAGGGGTGCCCGATGTCCTCCTCGGCAGATGGTTCTGCTGATCAGTGTCCACAGCTTCTTCATGTGACAACTCTCTAGGAGTCTCTTCTCAGCAAAGGCATCATGTTGTCATTCAGTACTGGCTAGCTTGTATGGATAGGGCCAGCCAACTTTGTCCATTTGTCTCGTGGGATACATGTGAGCACCTTCTATGTCAGGAAGAGACCCAAGTTCAGACCCACATCCCTCACTGATCAGCAGCTATGAGGCAGACCTGAACCTACTCCCACACTGTGTCCACTGCTTTCTAAATGAACAGTGGATGATGCTACTGAGTTTTTGTTTTTTGAACATTTTCTAGATCCCGTTGATACAAATGATGACCCCCACCCCCCACTATCCAGGCTGAAATCTATTTGCAGACCAAGATAACTGTGAACTGCAGGTTGTCACTGTAAAATAAAGCTATGTGGGTTTTCAGCAGTTAGATGCTTCTGGAGGCATGCAAAATTGTATGTGCAATCTGGGACACGTGCTTTCTCTCCCAATATCAGTTTGCAAGTTCTAATTGAGACCACAACTCCCTGTAGGTCCTTAAAATAGAGTCCCGCTCCATACAAGTTCTTCTTTATAGATGATTAATTCAGTGCCAGTTTCACAGTAAAACACTTTGTTCCAATTTCTCAATCATCCATAGAGTCATGGGTAGCAAGAACAGATAAAGATGTGGTCTGTCACTCCAGACAGAATAGGAATTTGTTTAAAGCTGCTTCATTTATGAAGCAAACATGAACTGTTACCCGCCTAGAGAAGAAAGGAAAAGAGAGGAATTATATAGCATATCTGCTTTTTGTCTTCTTTTCATTCTCAGCAGCTAAATTCATGTGCCTACAGAATGAGTACTAGATTTACAATGTATGCCTAAAGTTACTTGACAAATATTTTCCTAGCTATTAGCGATCACTCTGTGATCCCTCTAGTAACATTTTACAAAATCTGAAATGATCTTTTTACGTAGTATGCTTCCCATTAGAATGTAAGCCCTCTGAGGACATGGAGCTTTGTTGATCTTTTTCACTGCTGTATTCCAATAACTACAGCGCCTGATACAAAATCCATACGGTTATTCCCTGCTTTTTCCAAGTTCCCTCTACACTACTTTGCTTTTACAAAAGACCTACATTAGTACTTGTTTTCAACATACGATAGAAATCTCAAGAGGACTTTTGCTTCTATGAAAAAAGGCAAAAATTGACATAGCATTCAGGGTTTGTTTTGCAATAAGCCTATCAGTAAGTGTGCACCCCCATCAGTAAGAGTGTCACTCCCACCAAGTTCTTTCCCCAGAACTACACTTAGAATCTCAGCAGAAAGCTACTGTATCTTTGAAGTGTATCTATAAGTGTCTGTGCTTCACCTCAATTTCTTTTGTGCATCCTGTCAGTAAGATGTGTCCTAAGATGATTGCTTCTTTGCTTTAAGCCATTTTGGCTTAAGAAAGGTTTCACAGGAATCCTCTACTCTTGGATAGTGCTGGAGTGGTCTGTTTGTGCGTGCTCAGTCATGCCCGACTCTTGGCGACCCCATGGACTGTATGTAGCTCACCAGGCTCCTCTGTCCATGGAATTTTCCAGGCAAGAATACTGGAGTGGGTTGCCATTTCCTCCTCCAGCGGATTTTCCAGACCCAGGGATTGAACCCATGTCTCCGGCATCTCTTGTATTGGTAGGCAGATTCTTTACCACTGAGCCACAAGGGAAGCCCCCCCCTTATATTTGATAAATACATCTTGAACATGGAGTGGATGAATGAATGCCCTGTGGCTTTCATATCCCCAGGCACACCACAGATTATCTCCGTTTGTGATGAGAGTTATCAATCTGTGTAGCCGTGAATTTCTCTAACAAGGCTATGAAAAGGTTGTAGACAGGCAGTGAGGTATGAGGGACAGTGGCGGTGTCAGAGTGGAGAAGTGGAGTGGCATGAAATACATCAGGGATCCCACAAATGGCAGCCTCCCAGCCACTGAGAAGCACCAGTGTCTTGACTGCCTACCCAGGTTCTAGCAATCACGTCTACCAACCAAGGAAAGAACAGCAGCAAGATCGCCAGTACTGTGAGCCAAAAAAGAAACAAAGAAATCCTGTCACCACATCCTGACAAAGCCTCTGGGGAAGTTCATTTGGCCTCAGAGCAGCTTATTGTACTTGTTGAATCATGAAAGCCAGACTCTGTTCTAGTTTTTCAGTGCTGGGGTTAAACTGCTGAGCTGCGGACTCAGCTTTCAGATTTTTCAACTTTTTATTATTATTTTAATTAATTGCTTTATTTTTGGTTGTGCCGGGTCTTCAGTGCTTTCTCTGGTTGTGGTGAGTGGGGGCTAGTCTTCATGGCAGGGGGAGGGCTTCTCATTGCGGTGATTTCTTTTGTTGAGCAGCACAGGCTCTAGGCACGTGGGCTCAGGAGTTGTGGCACTCGGGCTTAGTTGCTCCATAGCGTATGGAATCTTCCTGGACCAGATATTGAAACTGTACTGGCAGGTGGATTCTTATCTGCTGTGCCACCAGGGAAGTCCCAGATTTTTCAACTTTCAACTGAAGTGTTTGTACTTCCTTATCTTATTTTTTTTATTATAGGCAGCATTTATATTTTATCTTTAGTCACAACCCCTAAATAAATGTGTATTTTGCATTTAGTTTCTTCCCTGTGAGAAGTTACAGTGTTAGTCATTCTGTTGTGTCTGACTATGGATGACTCCCATGGAGTGTAGCCCACCAGGCTCCTCTGTTCATGGGATTTTCCAGGCAAGAATACTGGAGTGGGTTGCCATTCCCTTCTCCAGGGGATCTTCCTGACCCAGGGATGGAACCTGAGTCTCCTGCCTTGTAGGTGGATTATTTATCATCTGAGCCACCAGAGAAGCCCCCTACTCTTTACCTATTTTTGTCCTTATTTATCAATCCAAAGAATCAGAGGTCACTTGTTTTAAAATGTTTGAGATCAATACAGAGGCTATATTAAAAACTGTATTAGTGTATGAGTGGTAAGAAGTACAGTGTTTTTTCCAGTAATATACTAGATGTATATAATCTCTAAATGTAATATATTTTGTATATTCCCTAAATGTAATTTACTAAAAATATAAATATATAAAATGTAATAATATACTAAAAACTGTATTATATGACAATCTACCAAACTCTGAAAAATAGGGAAATTATATTTAGGAAAGCAGAATTAAATCCTGAAGGAAAAATTAATAGACATTAAGAGAAAATTTCAGAAATACAAATTACCAAGTTTAAAAAATAAAACTTGGTTAGAAAAGCAGAAGGAACTAACAAAAGGCAAAAAAATACATTTTTTTTTTGAAAGCTATGAAGAATTTGAAATTCTAAACTTAAGCAGAGAGAAACAAGAAAGAAACAAGTCAGAAAGTCTTCTGACTTTGCCTTTGGATCATTTAGCAAAAAAAAAAAAAAAAAAAAAAAAAAAAAACATTTAAAAGCCAACAGCTGGTTTCCTATAGAACAAAACTACTATTTTAATAATGATACCCTGGATTCTTACAACAAACTCATGAAATAAACAGGGTGAGCGTTATTATCCTTTCAGTTATATTTGAAAAACCTGGGGTCAAAAACAACTGACTCACCCAGTAACCTACAGCTTGTTAAGGTGCAGCTCAAGGTTTGAACCTAAGGCTAATTCCTTCTAATCCTCTGCATCACAATGTATCAGCAGAGAGCAAGCTCCCAAACCAAACCTTCAAAGCTCTAGAAATTCTTAGGAAATACGTGGTAAAGAGACACAGATCTGGCCCTTTGGTAACCAACCAATCCTGAGTCCTGTACATTAAATGTCTCCACATAACTTGCCCTCATCCCTATTCCAGTTCTAGGATCTCCCTTCTTCTGTGTTAGCTCAGATCCACTGGAAACTTCCAAGTTGTGTTTCTTTTATAAATCTCTCCACCAGCCTAATTATAAATTACTTTCTCCACTTACTGTGCTGGGATAAGTCTACAAACACTGCTATCTGAGTGTCTACAGACTTATGCTGTTTAACCCCAATCAAACTAGGCTTTTGCCATGATTATGCAGTCCTTCCCCTAAGGTCTCAATTAAAATTCTTTGTAGATGACTTCCCAATCCCAAATCTACTATTTCCATCCCTGACTGTTCACTGAAGTTCCAGTGCAACATATTTGGTCACTGGTTAATAATTACTAACATCTCCTCCTCCCATTTTTTTCTAATGGCACTGACATCCGGTTGGTCTTATAGGCTCTAAATCATCAGAAATCCACATGCCAATGCAGGAGATGTGGGTTTGATTACTGGGTCAGGAAGATCCTCTGAAGAAGGAAATGGCACTCTACTCCAGTATTCTTGCCTGGAAAATTTCATGGGCAGAGGGGCCCGGCAGACTACAGTCCACAGGGCCGCAAAGAATCAGACTCTACTGAGCGCATGCATCCCTGAGTGCTGTAATATCAAGCCTTACATCCCATCAGGAACTAGGACTTCATTCTTTTACTGCTGTGTCTCCAAAATGGCCTACTCTTTCCTATTTCCATGGCTGGGAGCCTAGCTCAGGTTGTCATCCTCTCACATCTGTTTTGAAAATGCACTCCTCAGTGGACTTCCTGACTCTAGTTCACCACTCCCATCCATCCGGCCACATCAACATCTGATTACTTTCCTAAACCTCTGGTTTGATTGTATTACTCACATTTTTTCTAAACCCTCCAACAACTCCTTACGTGACTCAATAGTGTGTAAGCCCTGTATATTGGAATTCAGACCCTCTTTCACACTGAGGTCCATCCTTTGTTGGCATTTAAACCCTCTATGTGTGATCTCCAGCTGTATAGTCTTGAACAGTCTGTGCTTTTTGTCTTCTGATTTAGCTTATGCCATTTGCAGCACCTTCCCTACTGCCAGTAAAATTTTACCAATCATTCAAGACCTAGCTCAATACAAATGCCACCTCCATCACCTACACAATGAAGCTTTTCTCCTAGTGCTTTCGCTCCCCTGTTAAATAAGACAATTTTATCAGTTCAGTTCAGTCGCTTAGTCATGTCTGACTCTTTGCAACCTGATGGGCTGCACCACACCAGGCTTCCCTGTCCGACTCCTGGAGCTTGCTCATGTCCATCGAGGCAGTGATGCCATCCAACCATCTCATCCTCTGTCGTCCCTTTCTCCTCCTGCCTTCCATCTTTCCCGGCATCAGGGTCTTTTCCAACGAGTCAGTTCTAAGACAACTGTATGTGGGTGGAGCGATTCTAAGGGATGCTGTCCATACCATTCATTATCTAGTTATGTTGAGGGTACATCCTTGACAACCATATGCAATGGTTTGGCCTTTGATTCTTTACTGCATTTCTCTGTCAGCTCCTTCTATTGATTTTTAACCAACACCTCCTTTGGTGCTTTAAAAAATAGACTATTTATACATATGTCTTATCTCCTTTTATAGGCCATAAGCAATCTGAGGACTGAACTAGGTTATAGTAAGTTTTGCTATACTAGAGCTTGTTGGTATCACATTTGTGGTTAGAATGAAGAGGAATATGTTCTATGATCTACTCTATTTTTCTCTCCTGAACTGTGGTACAGGCAACCTAATAAATGAAAAATTCTGGGATGTCACATACGAATACTTGTCATCAGCTAGTTGACTAAATACATTTTTAACTTTTCAGAGATAATTTCACATTTGATGTCAAATAATCACAGCTTTAGTATATTTTCTCCTAGAGGCAATTTCTTTTTGTTTCTGGTTCATTATCTACTTCCCTTCCCTGTATTTAAAATATCAAACCCTCCTCCTCATTTTCCAGTTATAGGTTGGAAATCTAACTATTCCATATGTTTTCAATTCTAGCGTTCCAATATTTGTCCTGGTTTAATTTGTTTTAGTTCAGGCAGAAATTTTTGCCTCAAACCTAAGTCATTCCTTATATTTTCCCTTCTTTTGTTAACCAAGAAAATGTGTATAATACAAATTATATCCAATTTTTAAAATATATAATTACAACTTCACATTTCATTACTATTTTGATACTTTTTACTATGGTTATTCTTATTTCTTGGAAGACTTCCTCTCCTACCATGCCACAGCTTATTCTCCCTCCACCATATCCCTTTCCCCAAATTATACTCAAATTTCTTTGGCAGGTTTTAACCTCTATTGTTACAGAGAACAAAGCTTTCTCAATAAATGGTCACAAATGGTACATTCACATTTTGACTTTGGGGTTTGCAGATTCATGATAATGAGCTGCTTTTTACTTCCTTTTATATCTATCTTCCCCTCAACATTTGAATTATTTACTTCTACCTATACACATCTATTTTTACTACATAAAATTTATTCTCACATTATTGCAATTCTTTGATGTAGTCATTCATCTCTTCACTTACATGTGCAAAGTATAAACTATATAGTTCAGTGGGATTCCATAAAGAAATTCAGAAATGAGTCCTGTCCTCTCAGAGCTTATGGTTTATAAGAGGACACAAAAAGTGTATGTAAGTAAAGGTGATGCCTTCCTAATTTATTAGTATGGTATGAAATGTAATATGAAATATAATTGTGTGTGCATGCTCAGTTGGGTCCCACTTTTTGCAACCCCAAGGACTGTAGCCTGCCAGGCTTCTTGGTCCATGAGATTTGCCAGGCAAGAATACTGGAGTACGCTGTCATTTCCTCCTCCAGAGGATCTTCCTGACCCAGGGATTGAACCTGCAACTCCTGTGTCTACTACATTGGCAGGTAGATTTCTTTACCACTGAGCCACCTGGGAAATCATAGAGATTACTTTCATTTGGAAAGTCAGCTTTTCAGAGGGGCTCAGCTTTTCTGAGCCTTGAGAGAGCTTTGCCAAGATGATGATGAGTAAGGTCATCTATTTCGCACCAACTCCTCAATTATTATGTGATGAGTTTATTTCTAAACAATCTGGGGCTTCTTTAACCTGCTTCATTTTCATTCATTTAATTATATGAGTAATATTTCAGATTCTAAGAAAATAAGTTAGCTGTTCTCTATATTACCGTTTCCTCTTACTGTATACACTTTGCTGTCCTGACCAAAATCAGCAACTTAAACATACACATATAAGATAAAATAAACCTTACTGCACTTTTTAAAAGATTGTTCATCTTACTTTATTGCAGTAAGAACACAACACAAAATCCACCCTCTGAACACATTTTTAAATACACAATATAGCTTTTTTTAAAACTCTAAACATTATGTTGTACAGCAGATCTCTAAAACATACTCGTCTTGTAAAACAAAAAACCTTTTTAAAAAGGTCAATGAAAACCACAATGAGGTACCACTTCACACCAGTCAGAATGTCTGTGATCCAAAAGTCTTCAAGCAATAAATGCTGGAGAGGGTGTGGAGAAAAGGGAACCGTCTTACACTGTTGGTGGGAATGCAAACTAGTACAGCCACTATGGAGAACAGTGTGGAGATTCCTTAAAAAATTGCAAATAGAACTGCCTTATGACCCAGCAATCCCACTGCTGGGCATACACACCGAGGAAATCAGAATTGAAAGAGACACGTGTACCCCAATGTTCACTGCAGCACTGTTTATAATAGCCAGGACATGGAAACAACCTAAATGTCCATCAGCAGATGAATGGATAAGAAAGCTGTGGTACATATATACAATGGAGTATTACTCAGCCATTACAAAGAATACACTTGAATCAGTTCTAAGGAGATGATTATACAGAGTGAAGTAAGCCAGAAAGAAAAACACCAATACAGTATACTAACACATATATATGGAATTTAGAAAGATGGCAATGATGACCCTGTATGTGAGACAGCAAAAGAGACACAGATGTATAGAGTGGACTTTTGGACTCAGAGGGAGAGGGAGAGGGTGGGATGATTTGGGAGAATGGCATTGAAACATGTATACTATCATGTAAGAATCGAATCGCCAGTCTATGTCTGATGCAGGATACAGCATGCTTGGGGTTGGTGCATGGGGATGACCCAGAGAGATGTTATGGGGAGGGAGGTGGGAGGGGGGGTTCATGTTTGGGAACTCATGTACACCGTGGTAGATTCATGTCAATGTATGGCAAAACCAATACAGTATTGTAAAGTAAAATAAAGTAAAAATAAAAATTAAAAAAAAAAATTAACACCAAAACATTAAAAAAAAAAAAAGGTCATTTCGTAAGAACTATATTCCTTACCACTTAGTAAACTTTTCATTTAGGGTTTGTTTATTGCCTCAGTCACTCATTCAATAGACACTGACTGAACATCTACAATGCTCAGGCAACAAGTGAGGTGCTCATGAGGAGATACAGCAAGAACCAGTCTTGGTTCCTGTCCTTGTATATCCCCTGACTGGTAGACATGTGTTAGTTGCTTGACTACAGCCTTTAAAATGCCATCTTTTTTTTTTTTTCCCCTCTTAGGTCAGTTCCCTGGGCTTTTCCATCAAAATCTATTCTCCAAATGTCACAGGACAAGTATCACAGTTAAACACCACATGACCTGCATGCCAAAACAGGACCCCAGTGAGGCCATCCAAAAACAAACCACAGAGGACAGGCCATCCGAAAGCAAACCACAGAGGACATTACTTGAACCTTGAAGGTTCAATTAACCACTTAACGTGTGCTTGGAGGATGTCTGGCTTAAGGGAACTGAAACAGCAGATAGGGAAGAAGCAGTAGGTTTGTACTGGGATTCAAGGGCAGAAAAGTTAAGTTTTTAGAAATAACAATGATTTCAGCTTAGGGAATACTGGGCCTGAAAATAAAGAAAATCAAGTGTTCCTTTACAGTATTTGATAGGAAACATGAGTCTAGAGAGGGCTAGGATGGGAGGAGAAAAAAGAGAGGGTGCTATTCATGCCCCAGACATGGTGATCAAGGGCATGATTCAAGGAAAAAATGAAGTCTGCGTAATAGCAGGGTTAAAATGTGAGCGGCATATGTGACATAATTACTATTATTATATGAAGTTATTTTGGGTTGCTAAAAAATGGCGTTTTGATAAAAAGTGAGTTCCTGGAGGAGACAAGAGACTCTGTGACCCAGTTTCCCTGCAGAAGACTCACTGTAGAGAGAAATCTCTGAATCTGGGACAGAAGGACGAGCTGGAAGGACAATGACATGAAAGAAAAGGGCGAAGCTCTCCAGAAACCGTGTCTGTAAAAATCTGAGCAGATAAATGGTCCTCCAACCACGAGGGGGTGCCGGGGAAGAAAGGAAGATTTAGAAAAATGAAAGAACACTCATACCCCACTGGAATACATCGGGGTTCATGGGCAGAACAGAACTAACAGCCAGTTGGCGGCAGTAAAATGGGAAGAGCACGCATGATGCTGGGTCAGGTTAGTGCCGTTCAGGGTGCTGCCCGCACCACATCTGCAACTTTTTTGGAAGCTAAGACAGGAGAAGGGAGAGGAGATGTAAAAAACAGCGCCCTCCGGTCATGTTCTCCTGGTCTCCCTTCTCCCTGAGGCCTCCACAGACCCACGCAACCACCAACCTCAGGTATCTATCCCTGGCTTGTATTCAGTGCATCTGGGGTTCTGGACTGTGACGAGGCACAATGAGGACCAGTCATGTGGCAGGTGGCACCTTACCTTGACACCTTCCCTCTCCTGACTATAAGGGATTTTGACCTTTACTCCTTTTCCTTAAAATAGCAGGGAAATGTTTTTGGTTTTCACCTGATTGAGCATTTAACAAATGAGATACTTTTCCTATCATGTTATAGTAATCACACCTAATTGAAATTGGTTTTATTTATTCTTCTTCTATTTTATTTTAATCCTACTTTGCTCTATCTCTCTTGTTTATTTTTGGCCTCAAAAATAAGAAGCACTCAGGAATTCCCTGGCAGTCCAGTGGTTAGGACTCTGCACCTTCACTGCTGAGGATGTGGGTTCAGTCTCTGGTTAGCGACCTAATATCCCACAAGCCGTATGGTGTGGCGAAAAAAAAAAAAAAAAGAAAGAAAAAAAGAAAGGAATCACTCAACTGTTAATGTTCTGTATAATTCGTCTACAAGATGAATCCACTAATCTGGAATAACACTGCTTGCCTTTCAAAATTTGAGAATGCACAATTCAATGTAACAGTTTCAGCTGACATACTGATATCAGCTTGATAGAAGACAATAAATTCTGGCATCTAGGATGCTGTGTAGTTCCTGTTATATCTTTTAGCTTGAATTCTGAAAACTTACCAATGTACGAAAGTAACAGTGTTGATAGAAGCCACAGTTACACTTCTTGAAACTCTCTCTCTTTCTCTTGCAACATACTGAAAACCAAGAAACACGCTTATTTGCTTTAAGACAGATTCTGAAGTATACCATGATCTGGGCATTGTAAAGGGCAGTTTTTATTTTTCTATAAATACAGGAGCAAAAGGCTTGCAAAATTGGGTGGGAAGTTTACTTTTGTAACATTACTACAGGGAGGACTTCAACACAGTCTCTCCTCAAATAGTTAAAAAATTCTCTACGCATATGATACATATACAGAAAATGCTTGTATGTGCTTAATATGTGAATGTGTACACATACAACATGATATAAGAGGAAATAACATGCCAAATGGAGAAACCTGGATGTAAAGTCAAAGTATCGGTCCTGAGCAGTATGTGGTAAAATAGCGATCAGAAGTCAAGCATCATAAGTGGAGTGAGTGAAGTTGCTCAGTCGTGTCCGATTCTTTGTGACCCTATGGACTGTAGCCCACCAGGCTCCTCCATCCATGGGATTTTCTAGGCAAGAGTACTGGAGTGAGTTGCCATTTCCTTCTCCAGGGGATCTTCCCGACCCGGGGATCGAACCTGGGTCTCCCACAGTGCAGGCAGACACTTTACCATCTGAGCTACCAGGGAATCCCATCATAAGTGGAAGGTATCTTAGATTTTGTATCTGGCTTTAAAAAATACTGAGTAAGTTGAGATAAGTTAAAGGCTCCAAAAGCCAGCGTGAGGTCTAATAGATGAAGTGTGAGAGAGAAAAGCACTGAAAATATCTTGACTAGGAAGTGATGTCAAGAATGGGGTTTACAGAAGGAGACAAAGGTGGAAGTTCGAAGGGCCAAGGAAGGTTCTGTGGCAGCAACTCAGACAAGATGAAAATAATGACTGCCGCTAAAGAAGGAGCTAGGCATGTCTCAGTCACAGTATGTAAAAGAGGAGGGTAAACGTGCCTCCCGAGCTCCATGACCAGGAACACGATGAGCAAGATTCTGCTGCTTATAGAAAAAGAGAGAGCATACCCGAAGAAGGGTCAGGAAGCCAATTCTGTGAAGGTATTTCACAGGTAAGTGGAGATGTGGGACTGAAGAGACAATGGGAGATCAGAAATGGAGCTAAAAGTTGGAAGACATTGGTTAGGAGATGCCCTCATGAGGGTGAAACACTTCTTAAAAGATGTTTTGAGCACAGGCATGGCATGCAAAGTGGCGAGGTCAACCTTACCGATGAACATATTTAGTCACATGAAATACCTTATTTCATTATCCTCTTCATTAATCTGTCTGTTTTCAACTGTCCTTGTAAGATTTGGTTGTTTCTTCTGGGAAAAGAACAATGATATGTATTGTAAAATTATCATGTCCTATTTAAGAGGTAAATAGTCTCCACTTTTATGTTTTCATCCACAGGCAGCCTATGAAAATACTTTTGCAGTAAAAAATTATGAAAAATGCATAGTATTATCACTCAAAAGTTTTAGGATGTTGGAGATGAAAGAGTAGTAAAGAAACTGAAAGACTTAAATAGTAATCAAATTAAAAAGATATTTCAGAAAGCTGACTTGCAATCATTTAGCACATTTAAAAATTTCAGACAGGTTTCAATGAGAAGAGAATGTAAGAGTAGAAATCCAAAATAGCGTATCATACAAATGGCATTTCTAGCTAATTTTAAGCACATCATGTACTTATTCCTTTTTATATTTAGTTCAGACTAATAAACCAGTTTTCATTTTCTTAAGTATGCATTCTCAGTTAGAGGAGTGGTCTTCAAAACTAAGAAGGAACGGGGGAACCTTTCTAAGGTTTATATTCTGTGGAGGCTGTAAGTTAAGACATAGCCTGTCTTATTGTTTTCTTGGTAGGATCCTTTCTTAGAAAAGGGCAGTTTGTTAATCATTTATGTAATGTAGTATGAGCAAATAAACATGTAAAGTTTTTGATTAAGGGGAAAAAAAAAAAAAGGAATAACAGCACTTACCTTCCAGTATAACGCCCCAAAAGCAAACCCGATCACAAGAGAAAAGAATGCTGGCAATGCTACGGCTGCCCATTGTAGGCTGGAATCTTCAATGGAATTTGAGGCCTTCCCTGTAATTTAAACAGTACAGTGGTGAACACCACATACCCATACCCATGCCAGAGGTTTTGCTCTTAATGCTGTGGTTGTTCCCAACTGTTTCCGAAATATACTCTGGACCTAGCATCTGTTTAAAGTATTTAGCATACTGATTTTTCCACTTTCAATACAAGTTCATGTCGTTTCTGAAAGATATAAGGTGAAAAAGAAACCCCACAGATAGAACGCTGTCTGACTTGGTTAATGTGGACCCATATGGAACGCAGAGAACATCTATCTGAAAATGATTGCTGTCTAATCAAGCAAATTCATCTTCTATGCTTCTAATATCTTTTCACTTTTTTACACATCACCTCTTGCCAAGAAAGGTTAAAGATGACATTCTGCATCCCAATCAAGGTCTCGATGCATCAAGCTATGTCTGGCCTGCCTCAAATTTTAGTTAGTATCTGCACATTATGCTTAGGGTATTTTCAGGGACCTCAAGCTTAGAATTGGGGTGTCTCTTCATTGCATCGTCAGTTGGCATTTGCTGGATACCGAGCAGTGCTTTGCATTGTGATATGGACTAAAGGTTTCAGGTTTTCAGGCTTTCTATGTTAGAAAGCCAGAGGTGACTCAACAGGGGAGAATGGCTGGAAACACCAGTGTCTCCCCATATAACTAAGTGAGAGAGAGAGCCTGCACAGGAAATCAACTTGGGACACCTCCCTGCATCCTGCTTTGATCTTCCTTGAGAAGCAGAATGATTCAGGAATTAAACAACAAAACTCCTCTAAGGGACTCTTGCTCCCACCACAAAACTTAAACGTTTTGACAGATTCTTCCTCTCTGTCTCCTTACAAGAAACAGCTTCCTTGTTTGAGAACATGGACATATGTGTGTCAACTCGTAAGAGTTAAACTTTCAGTTCTCTTTGGAAGATGTAATACATTTATAAATTATATACTTTCAGCCATCATATGATCAAAATGTAAGCCAATTAAGTAAAAGTGACTGATTTGGGCTATGACATTTTGCAATGATACTTGGGTTACTGTGTCAGCCTACAGTCACCTATTTAATATTAAATACCTAAAGTACATGATCTAAAAGAATCAAACCACTGTATGTGTATCAGCATTTAAGAGGGAAAAGTTAACTCACAGACTTAACCCGAGAGGCAAGAAACAAATCTTGTCTACTGTAGTGAGAATAGGAATTGCCCATTTCCCTACCATTTGTAAACTTGGAACAGGAAACTCATTAATTCTACGATTCTTAGGTTTCCAAAGAGGTTCTCATAATAGAAAGTTTGGGTGTGTGTTTGGGCAGTGTAGAGGAAACATAGTGAGTCACGGTGCCCCTTATACTGAAAGGAGATTGAGTGAAGAAGTGGACTCTTCCATTCATGTAACTCTGAATCACTTTCTAAGACCAGACTGACAGATATTTTGGCCAACCCCATAGGAAATATGTCTTAGGCATCTTAAAGCTCAACATGAATTCTATCACCAAAATAAGCCTGAGTTATAAAATGGGATTTGGCATAATTAAAGTAACACTATTATTACAATAATACAACCATTTTAAGGGTTATATAAGATTACATGTGCTTGTCTGAGATTTTGCTACTATTTATAAAAGTGATTTCTATGAGGAAATGTGTTTGGAGTTACAGGCAATTCTGACCATTTTAGAAATGTTTATATCACTATCGGTAAATAATAATTTGGGTATTTGCGTTTGTATTCCAGTGACATGTTCGAATTCCCATTGATGGCAACCCACTATGGCCCACACTGTCTATTTTGATTGCTGGCATGTGATCATGATTTGGCCAAGTGACACATCCAGACATAGAGAACAAAGGAAGCTATGAATATTTTGTCCCCAGACTCCAGTGGAAAACTAGTGGGGATGGTGCTACGGAGAACTCCGTTACCTATGCTTGAGCAGCCAGATGCCCCAGAGTCAAGGCAGCTAGACATCTGCTCTTCCTGTTCTATCCAAAGGCCAAATCTTGAATTGTTATTACTCAGACCAGAGGAAAGAGCACACCCACCAGCAGTAAGCCAAAGGAACTTATTACAGAGTGAGGTGCTCTGGGATTCCCCACTCTAAATCTTCCTCAGCTAGGAGGACAGCCCCCAGGGGAGGTGCTGCAAATAAAGCCAAGCTGGAGGAGAGACTAAAGGGAGTACACCTCTCTCCCAGAACACTGTGACTCGTTAACCAAAGTCCTACCCCTAGGACTCTGGCCTTGAACAAAGTTCTGGAATTTGACTCACACCTAGCACCTGTCCTCCTGTATGAGACAGAAAAGGAGATAGGAGGTGGTCAGAGCCACAGGAGCTGACTTCACCTACAGGTGTCACTTCCTCATTTCTTCTCTGAATGTAAATGGCTTCACAGCTAGGCCTTGGGTTCTCTCCAGGGATCCTGCCATCCCTCTTCCAGGAGAGAAAATCTACTTTATTAGAAAAGGCTTTGCTTACACCTCCAAGGCATGAGTCCCAATACTTGCTACAGCTGCTATCCATCAGGGGTCAATGAGAACTGAATTATGTGCCTCAAGAGCCAAATGAAGGGTGTGCATGTGTGCTAAGTCACTTCAATCGTGTCTGACCCTTGCGACCCCATGGACTGTAGCCCATCAGGCTCCTCTGTCCATGGAATTCTCCAGGCAAGAATACTAGAGTGGATTGCCATTTCCTACTCCAGGGGGACTTTCCCAACCCAGGGATCGAAACTGTCTGTCTCCTGCATTGGAAGGGGCATTCTTTTCCACTAGTGCCACCTGGGAAGCATAAATGAAGGCTATTGGGTCCAAAGTGTTGCTTTTATATAAAAATGCCTCTAAGTTTATGGGGGTGGGGAAGCTCATCTGGACAGGATTTGAGTAATCCTGAATTCCTGAGTTCTTATTAGCTGTTCTCATTATTATGAAAACTGTCCGGTGTTCAAAATTGGTGGGAACTGACTTGTGTGGTTTGACTAATAATGCCAGACATCTGTACAAACACAGATCACAAAAACCTGTGCTACAGTTCTGCTGAATTTCTTTGTAGAGTGAGTCTGCTTATGGGCACCATGCCCAGGAATATGTCTCTCTTCTCGGTCCTTAGAAAACATGCAACTCAGTACTCTCCCTTGATTCAGAGCTCACCACAGGCTCACCACTTACTGACCCAGCCTAGCTCCTCTAATTGTTCTAATAATTCTTAATGAACATGTACTATACATCAGGCATGGTGCTAAGTACACATGTGCTAACTCATTTAAAACTCATAGAAAACTTGGAAAGATTATCAACCTCCATTTGATTGAGGAGTCCAGAGCAATTAAAACACTTGCCCAAGATCACACAGCTAGCCAAGCAAGGGCTAGAGCTGGGCAGTGGTCTTTCTAGAAGATGTGTAAGGTAATGTCAAAGTAAGGATCTTCTCTCTGTCATTTAAACATACTGTCTGTAAGGATCGCAAACTTAAACATTTTTAAAACACACTTTAGCTTGGTACAAAGAATATTACCATTACTTTGAAAGCACAACTCCCTTTGGATAACTTTTACACTGTTACCTTACCCATGATTCTCCCTTATAAGCTACAGAGAGGGCACTTACATCTCTGGGCTGCTCCATCATATGCCACGGTCCTCAACATTTGGAGTCTTATCCCTGAAAACAGCATGGTTTCTTCAAATTTCCCTGACCGTACTCCCCAAAACGCCTTACTTTCCTTATGTTACAACTAAAGACATTTACATACTTCTGTTAAATATACTATAAATAACAAAATATGAATATTTTTATTTGTGTCTGCTTCTCTTATGAGACTGTACACTCCATAATACCTAGTCCTATCCATGGGCATCTAAGTGCCATTTTCATGAGTGAGAACACCTGGCCAAAAGCTGCTGATCATGCAAGAGCCACTTTTTTTTTTTTTTTTTTTTACAAAAAAAAGAAAGGGAGAAAAAGGGAAACAAAACACAAGTCTGGTCATTCATATTGCCATTTGAAACTACCAAAAGTCTCAAAGGTACAGGACCGAACAGGTGTTTTATATTCAGTTCTCTTGTAAGTAGAAAAGATTTTGCATTCAACCCTGATGATAGCAATTTAACCTTCCCAACGTAAGTACTTATCATACTAAACAAATTATACTAGGCAACTACTTTCAGACCTTGGCCGAAAGGCAATGCGAGAGTGTAATCCCTGGGAGAGGGAAAATGCAAGAGATAAGCCCCACAACTGTCCCGATTTGCTGGCTGGGTGACAACTATTGACTTAGTAGTCTCACTGCGATAGGAAATCAGAGAATGAAGCTTAGGGCTGCTGCCTTGGCTGCAGGCAGGGCTATTTGTGAGGTTTGTAAGGCAGGGTTATTTTGGGGAGAGGAACTGTGTAGAACAGAAGTGCTGTAAGTGACTGGAGGAGACTCAGTCATTGGTTGAATAATAAGCTGTACATGCACAGTGAGAAACTTCACAAAAGCTGGCAATAAACAGTGTCCAAGAAGCTATGACTTAAACAAAGACCCTAGCAGTCAATTCAGAGACAAAGAAGTTCTGACAAGCAAGAATGGAGAGATTTTCTAGGCATTCAAGAAATAGCTCAGTGACCTCATGCCTTAGAAATAACGCTACTCTCCCTCCACCCTCTAAGAAAGCTTAAAAGAACTGAACTAACTGCCTATCAGAACAAAACAGTCACAGAAGAAATGCTACAAAATCCAGATATTCAACATAATACCTGTAATATCCAGCATATGGTCAAAAATTACTAGCCATCTAAAGGAAGATGTGACCCACAATCAGGAAGAAAAAACAATCTGTTAATAGAAACCATGCTGGGATGGCCTACATATTGAAATTTGAAAACAAGAACTGTAGAGAAGCTATTGTAACTATATCCAAGAGCCAAAATAGAAAATATTGTCAAATGAATATGCAGATGGAAAATCTCAGCAGAAAAATATAAAATATAAAAAGAATCAAATGAAAATTCTAGAACACAAAGCACAAATTTAGAAATGAAAAAAAAATGCACTGGATTCAAACCCATAGAATGGATAGCACCAAGAGTGAGCCCTGTGTAAACTGTGGACTTTGGGTGATATGAGGTGTCCATGAAGATTCCTCCACTGAACAAATGCACCACTCTAGTGGGGGATGCTGATAATGAGAGAGGCTACGCATGTGCGGCAGGGAGTATGCGGAAAACCTCTGTCTATGCCCCTCAATTTTGCTGTAAACCTTAAACTGCTCTAAAAATAAAGTCTTAATAAAAAAAATTAATGGAAAAAGGAAAACTTACTGGAAGAAAAAATTTAGCAGATGACAGAAAAGTCAGGGAACTTGAAAATAGGTTGAAATCATTCATCTTGAAGATTAAAGGGAGGTTGGAAAAAAATGAACAAAACATCCATGATCTGTGAGACTGATTTTATCAATAATATATGTGGATTATGTGTGTGATTGTACATATGTGTGATTCTTAAACTTACATATCCAAGAAGCTTGACAAACAAGAAAACCACTCCTAAACGCATCTTATTTAAACTCTTAAAACAGAAGTAAATTTTGAACGGCAGAGGGGGAAAATGACTCAGTACATATAAGGGAAAACATCATATAAATGCTGGCTGCCTTTTTGTCAGAAACAATAGAAGAAGGAAGACAATGGAGTGGCATCTTTAAATATACCAATAACTGTATTAAATACAAAATGGATGAAACAGCCTAATTAATGAAAATAAGGGACTAGATAAAATAGCAGGGCCCAACTACATCCTATCAGAGATACACTTTCAAAATAAGAAGAAAAACAGTATACATGAAAACAGTAAATATAAGAAAGGCTGGCTCTACCAATGTCAAACAAAATATGCTTCAAGACAAGAGCTCTAGCAGAGTTAATAAGGAATATTTCAGTAACATGTAAAAGTCAATTAATCAGGAAAGATATAACAATAATAAAATATATAAGTACTTAATAATAGAGCTGCTAAGTAGGTGAAGCAAAAACCATACCAAAACAAGAAATAACAAAATCCACAATCAAAAGGGAAGATTTTTAATGCTCTCCTCTCAGTAAACAATTAAAAAATTGACAAAAAATGTAATAAGGACAGAAGATCTGAACTTTATCAACCACTTGTATCAAATTTCAGGATGCTACACCTGAAACTTTAATATTCACAAAATGTCTCAATAAATTTCACAAGACTACACTGTATGTTCTCTGACAATAATGGAGTTAATTTAGAAACCATTAATAAGATATCTAGAAAAATCACATAGTTTTAGACAACAACCCACTTTTATATTCCCATGAACAAAAGAAATCATAAGGAAAATTATTTTTAAAGAAATGATAATAGGAACACAATGTATCAAAATATGTGGAATTCAGCTAAAGCTGCTTATAAGGACATTTATACCTTTAAGTGCTTATTTTAGAAGAGAAGAATGGTTTAGAGACAATGATCTAATTTTTCTACCTTGAGAACTTAAGAAGTTAGAAAAAGTTAAACAAATAAACCCAAGGCAGACGTAGGGAAATTATGAAAGGTAAGATTATAAATCAATGAAGTACTAACAGAATTTTGAAAGTCAAAAACTGCTTCTTTGAAAAGATTAATAAAATTCTTAGTAAGAAAGACCTTAACATACATAGTATCTTCAAATTTTTCGAATCCAATGGGTATTCAGAATTTTAGATCTTAGAATATTTCTGTCCTATAAATATTGTATATTATATAATATCCTCAATGAGGTATGAGTAGCACCCTATAGTCAAACACATTAATATTTCTTAGTGAAAGGCATGCCTTAGTGAAAGACATACCCACTTTTAGAGGGTAAAGATTACAAATAGCCTCATCACAATTCAGGTCAGGTGGCGCAGAGGTTAGAGCGTCTGCCCGCAATACGGGAGACCCAGGTTCGATCACTGGGTCAGGAAGATCCCCTGGAGAAGGAAATGGCAACCCACTCCAGTACTCTTGCCTGGAGAATCCCATGGAGGGAGGCACCTGGTAGGCTACAGTCCATGGGGTCGCAAAGAGTCGGACACCACTGAATGACTTCGTGACTTCACTTTGGTGGCAAACGTCCAAAACAGATTGATTTTAGAGGTTTTCCTTTTAATTTCTGAATTGAAGCATTGCTATTGTGGATTTGTATCAAATTGATTACTCTTTTTTTACAGATAGGTCTTTGATGCTCTTGAATATATGAGAGTGTCCCATTACTAACTTTTAAGACATGATCTTGTCAGCTAAGATCACAGGATGAATTTTTTCCTCCTACAGCATCCATGAGACTAGAGAGTCAGAATATTTAGTAAATCCAATGACCCTTATAGTGACTTTTGCCTGGGTAGGTAAGTTTAGTCTGTCAGTTGTGTCCGACTCTTGCGACCCCATGGACTGTAGCTCTCCAGGCTCCTCTCTCCATAGGATTACATTTGACAGAAAAAACAACATTTGACTTCCAGGAAACTGGATTCTTCTTCTCGAACAAGGATAGAAATTTCAGAGAAAGAAGCATATTGTCCCCCAACATATAATTTTATAGTAAAATTAAAAAAAAAATCAACTTTCTAAACATACAGTAATAAATAGTGTTATATACAACAAAACAGAAGATATCCTTGGAATTTTACACAGCCAGCACCTGTATTTTCCATTTTAAAATTCCATTTTTTTGTCAAGCAAATTCCATGCAAAATATATTTCAAGTCAACAATGAAAAAAGCTTAAATCATCTAAAAGTAATTTCATGCCTTATTGAAAACTATCTTAGCAGAAAATTTATTATCCCAATTAAACATTATCTCCAGCTTTAGGGAAATCCAATTGTGCAAACCTAATTATTTAATTCTCAGGAAAATCATAACAGGAAGAATAGTAAGAGAACAGAATTAATAGTAATGACTGTAGAAATTTCCTTTAAAGCTCATGCAATACTCCTAACAGAAGCTAATTGGAGCCATGCATGCATTAAGTCAGATATATGTACTTACTATTACTGCTACTGCTGTCATTCCTAAGGGAGCTGGCTGCAACAGGGGGTAACATAAATGGTTTTGTGACACTGACTCTGGAATCTAAATAGAAAGCAATAATGCGTCAGTGTTGCATGGCGATTTACATAAATTAAAGACTCCTCAAAAGGTGAAGTGCAATATTAGAGTACTTTCCAGGCCTGCTTCCCAAATCTTGGTTATTCAGATACTATTTATTTTATACTGGGTCCTGCTATTCTATTTTTATTAAGAAATTCACCAAAGTCACCTTACAGAACAAAGATTCACTGCCTACACATGCTAATAAATGTAAATAATGCAAATGGCTGGAAATTGGTCACTTTTTCAAAATAAGTAATTAAAATTTCATATCATAGGGATGATAGTGGGGAGAAAGTTTCAATACAGGGTTAAGTGGTGAAGATGAGAATTCATACCTCAGAGTTAGACCCCTAGGGAAAAGATTTGAGAAGGGGACATTAAGAAGACTGAAAGTGAAGAAGAATATAATTGTATATTACTAATAAATATCAGGTGAAAATGAGTGACTATCTCATATATCATTTACTCATGCGCAATTCTGTACTTTGAAGATGGTTAAGTGTTGTTTGGGCTTGAACACCAAGAAGTATATAACTGTTTTTTTTTTTTTTTCATGCCACCGATATTTGCTTTTATATTAGACATACACACACACATGTCTTTTTCTAGCTACATATATATTTGAGTCAGAGGTAGATTCTTACCTACACATATGATTCAGTCTTGCTTTTTACACTTATCTTAGGAATGCTTGTATGTCTTACCTTTCTCAGGACTTGATGTTGAGGAAATCACACATTCACTCATTGTAGAAGCCACTATCTCCAAGTCCTTGAAGGCATCGATGGATTTATTAAAAATTCCAAAGAATTTCTCAGGAGTAAACTGCCTGGGTTCTGGGCTCTTAGATGATTTTTTTACATTCTAGAAGAAGAAGAAAAGAAAGATTAGGTTTTTCAAATAGTCTGCAGATTTAATTAATGTCAAAATAATAGACCACAAATATGTCCTTGACAGACTCAAGTGAAACGGACACTTTTAGACAACTGTTTTTTTTTTTTAAAATAACATTGTTAATATTTTAGGAACATATCCATTGAGTTAAATTTGAATTAGATTTTTTTGCCTCTCCACAGGGCATGCAGAATCTAGTTCTCCAACCAGGGATCAAACCTGTGTCCCCTTCAGTGGAAGCCCAGAGTCTTAATCCACTGGATCACCAGGGAAGTCTCTAGACAACTGTTTTAAAACTCATAATTCAAACTGGCACTATAGGACAAATGATTCTATGCAGTTCAGTCTGGTGCTCAATTCCGGATAAAAGGAAGAAGGTGGTGGTGAGGGTGAGTAAGGTGAAAGCAACGTTAAAACAATGAAATAATCCTCACAACAAATTATAGACTGTTCTCTTTAAAGATGTTCATTAAAATCATTACTTCTCATTAAAAATATACACAACACATGCTCCAAATATGCACTAATTAAGAAGTCTAATGATGATAAATACTGGCAAGGACCTGGAGCAGAGGGGGTCTCTTATATACCGGTGGAATGACATAAATTGGCACTTTGATATTAGTAAGGTTGGACATGTGCCCATCCTGTGACCCAGAAATTCCACTCCTAGGTAACTACTTTAAGGAAACTCTTGCAAGATGTACCAGGAGGCATATTAAGAAAGTTCTTGCCAGCAGTGTTCATTAATTCTTACACCAATCAACAGGAGAGTGGTTTAATAAACACTGGTATATTGAATCAATGAACCGTTTATGAACAGTAGAAAAAACAGTCCTTTGGACTCTGTGGGAGAGGGAGAGGGTGGGATGATTTGGGAGAATGGCATTGAAACATGTATAATATCATATAAGAAACGAATCGCCAGTCTAAGTTTGATGCAGGATACAGGATGCCTGGGGCTGGTGCACTGGGATGACCCAGAGGGATGGTAAGGGGAGGGAGGTGGGAGGGGGGTTCAGGATGGGGAACACGTGTACACCCATGATGGATTCATGTTGATGCATGGCAAAACCAATACAATATTGTAAAGTAATTAGCCTCCAATTAAAATAAATAAATTTAAATTAAAAAAAAAAAAACAAAGTCAAACTGATTTCCTCACTCCTGGACTTTTTTTTTTTTTAATGTGGACCATTTTTAAAGTTTTTATTGAATTTGTTGCAATATTTTTCCTGTTTTACATTTTTTGACTGAGAGGCATGTGGGGTCTCAGTTCCCTAACCAGGGATTGAACTGGCATGCCCTAGATTGGAAGGCAAAATCTTAACCACTGGACCACCAGGGAAGTCCCTATTGGTTTGTTCTAGAAATGTGCATTTTGCATCTAAGAGCAGAATATAGCCTGAAGATTTCTCAGTATTCTCCACTCTCTGTTTTGTTATTTTGCATAGAGCATCTCTCCCTGGGATACAGTTAGGAAAAATGGATGAGGAAATTCAGATTTAGAGACTGATTTGTTAAAACCATGTCTTGAGTAAGAGGCAGATTTGGGATTAGAACTCAGGCATTGCTTTATTCTCCGTTCATGCAATTAAAAAATCATTCTCTGTGACAGACACTTCTGTGCCAGGTACCGTGTTATAAACCTGAACAAGTAAGTAATTAGCCTCCAATTAAAATAAATAAATTTATATTTAAAAAAAAAAAACCTGAACAAGAGAGTCTTTTTCTGTGGAGAGCTCACACTCTTGTTGGGGAGACAATTATAATATGCTGTGAATTTAGAGATATACGCAGGATGCTATGTCCTCAGAGAAGGTACATTCTACATCAATGAATTTATTTTTTGTTTTTATTATTTGGCTGCACTGCACAGGAGAAGGCAATGGCACTCCACTCCAGTACTCTTGTCTGGAAAAATCCCATGGACGGAGGAGCCTGGTAGGCTGCAGTCCATGAGGTCGCTAACAGTCGGGCACGACTGAGTGACTTCACTTTCGCTTTTCACTTTCATGCACTGGAGAAGGAAATGGCAGCCCACTCCAACGTTCTTGCCTGGAGAATCCCAGGGACAAAGAAGCCTGGTGGGCTGCCGTGTATGAGGTCGCAGAGTCTGACACAGTGAAGCGACTTGGCGGCAGCAGCAGAAGTTGTGGCATTTTAGTCACCTGACCAGGCATTGAACCTGGGCCCTTGGCAGTGAACGCACAGGATCTTAACCATTAACCCACCGGGGAATTACCTCAATGAGTTTATTTTAAGCATTTACAGTCTCCCTATATGCATATATATAATTTCCCTTCCTGATTTGCCAGTAGGGATTTAAGTCCATCCTAATTGGCCTCTGTGCCCTTGCTCACCTCCTCTACAACCATCTTCCACACTCACCTGGCATCTGAGCATATGGAATCACAAATATCCCCATACGTCCCACCCTTTTCGTTCTCTGCACCTCTGCTCCTGTCTTTGCCTGTGGTTCCTTGCTGCTTCATCTTTCTAGGCAACTTGGATTCTCTCTGTAAACTCAACTGAAGAGTCACCTTTTCTAAGATGTCCCTGATTTTTCATGGCACATTTACTCTCAAAGTGGGGCTTCCCTGGGGGCTCTGATGGTAAAGAATCTGCCTGCAGTGTGGGAGGCCTGAGTTCAATCCCTGGTTCTGGAAGATCCCCTGGAGAAGGGAATGGCTACCCATTCCAGTATTCTGAATCCAGAATTCCATAGCCATAGGAGCCTGGCGGGCTACAGTCCGTGGGGTCGTAAAGAGTCAGACACGACTGAGCAACAAGCACTCTCATAGTATATAAAAAAAAAAAAAAATTAACTACAGCTTTAATAATCAATGTGGATATCTTATAAACATAATGTGGAGTGAAAGAAGCAAGTCTCAAAAGCATAAAAAGAGTCTGATTTTCTATAAAATCCCCAAACAAGTCAAAGCTATATTTTAGGAATTCATAAATATATGAAAAGTGAAAGTTGCTCAGTCATGTCTTTCTGACCCCATGGACTATACAGTCCATGGAATTCTCCAGGACAGAATACTGGAGTGGGTAGCCTTTCCCTTCTGAAGGGGATCTTCTCAAACATAGTTATCTATAAATAAAAGCAGGTAATAATAATTAGAGTTAATACCTATGTACCACTATGTTAACCTCTGAAACAACTGAGAGATACCACCTGGTATGAATCTCTTGGGTTCTAGCCAAAGTGCCATGGTTAGTAAATTTATACTTTTTGGTATCTGGAATGTTCTTCTAGATGAATTGCCACTTATTGACCAATTAATTCATCTTTCAGGCCCTAGGGCATATCTTATTTTCTTCATGACACCTTGTCTGGTATACTCTACTTTTTGTGACCTCTCCTTATCATTGCCATTAGTATATCATTCATACTGATATGATAAAAAGGGATGCTAACTCTAAGATGTCATTGATTATAAGATACATTCTGATTGGGAAATTAGAAAGTAAAACAGTAGAAATGATGAATTATAGTGATTAGGTGACTGGCAGTATGAGAATTTTAAGATTGGAGAGCACAAATGGGATGAAGGTTGGGTCTTAGAGAGTGACTGGAATTTGAATGGAGACAGAGTATTTGACTATTACTATAGAGAATCATCGGAGAAGGCAATGGCACTCCACTCCAGTTCTCTTGCCTGGAAAATCCCATGGACGGAGGAGCCTGGAAGGCTGCAGTCCATGGGGTCACTGAGGGTCGGACACAACTGAGTGACTTCACTTTCACTTTTCACTTTCATGCATTGGAGAAGGAAATGGCAACCCACTCCAGTGTTCTTGCCTGGAGAATCCCAGGGACGGGGGAGCCTGATGGGCTGCCGTCTATGGGGTCGCACAGAGTTGGACACGACTGAAGTGACTTAGCATAGAGCATCATGGTTAAAGCCTTAGGTTGGAACTTCAAGAAGGCCTGTAGGTTAAACCTTGGCTTGTGAACTCTATGCCAAAACAGGTGTCCCAAGAGGTCATTTATTAGATAGACATAGTGTTATAAGATTTTAAAAAACTGTTAACATTTTACTTTGCCAAATTTGCATGATAAAAATTCCTTCATAATGATGAATAAAAATTCATCATTAATCATGTAATATCGACTCTTCTTTGTCCCCATTTTATGTGTAAAGAAGGTGAGCAAAACTATTTCTGAACAGAGCCAGGATTTGACCTCCAGCATCTCTAATCTCTAGTGGGTACACTGCTTCTTTCATATGCTTTGAACCCAAAGCACTGCCATACCCATACTCTGAAGTGACGACTAATCATCAAATGACCCAAAGACATCGAAATGCACTACTTTGTTGTGATGTTATTACTATAGATAAGAGGTCAAGTGTTCATTATAGGCAATTTTCCATTTAAAGGTAAATGAACATTGGTAACCTCACAGGAAGGCTATGAGAACCTTATCCACAAGATAAAGTCAGGGTTGTTTTTATAAGTGTATTGTGAATACATTTATTTTTATATTAAGTTACAACATTTAATTGTCTTAATATACATTTCAGTTGTGATATAACTACAAACATTTATTTTCTGTGCTCATCTTCGAAATTTTTTTAATTACAAATTTATAAATTAAAAATCTCACAAACACATCTCCACCCCTGCCACCACTAATCAGTCATAGGTTACAGAGTTGAGTAATAAAAAGCAGTCCCAATACAAAGTTACCTCAAATGAGTGTTCTTCCATGCACTCCACAAGGTCATCAACTATTTTCACAAGTTTGTCTATGATAGAATAATTGCTCAAGCCTTCAGAAATATTTGAAAACTTGTCCAGAAGATCAGTCAAGCTGACTGACAGTTGTTCCACCATCTCGCTTATCCAACAATGACTAGGCTGTAAGAAATTAAAAGAAAAGACAAAGCACCTGTTTTAAGTACAGTCACTGATTACTGGACAAAAGATTTCCTTCTATTAGAACAGGTTCGTTCTTAGGTTTTGTTTAAGTCATATCTCACAGCTGTTTCAAAATTTCCAAATGCATAAAGATCAGAAGACATTGTTGATGGTAAAGATTTTGCCCTTCCATAGAGATGAAATTAAGACAGAGCCCTTGACAAGGTTCAGATACTGCAAAATTTAATTCTATGGAAGCACATTTATTTCTTACTTACTGTATTCTGAAAAGAATTTAACCCAGAGAAATTTTTTTTTAAAGTTATAGTGGGAAAGGTTCCTATGTTCTTCAAGGAACTTCCAGTCTTTGGGGGGACTAGAATATGAATCAGAGGATCAATAATAGCTTATTTTTCTCAAGATCTTGATAGATTTCAAAGCTTCTACATAGCTGAGTTTCTGTGGGTGTTAAAAAAAAAAAAAAGCCCTGGCAAAATATGGTCTGGGAGAGAAGCACTTTGGCTTCAGTGGCAGGACCAGCTACATAATTTGGGGGGCTAACAGCAAAATGGAAATGTATTTACTGTTCAAAACGTGTTCAAAAAATGATGAAGCATTTCACGACGGTGACAGAAGAGCATGAAGCCAAGTGTGGAGCCCCACTCATGAAGCCAGCCCCGTCCACTGGTTAGAAGCTCAAGCCTTGGAATAAAGCAAAACTGGGTTCAATTCTGGCTGAGAGAATCCCAACAAGCTACATAAATTCTCTGAACCTTATTTTGCCCCTCTGTAGAAAGGGAATAACGGAAGTAAGGCAGTTTTGAGGCGATGAGGTACATAATTTGAATGTAAGTTTCATGAGGGTAGGATTTTTATAAAATTGTGTTTCCTGTGGTGTTCCTGAGACCTAGAATAGTGTCTGGCATATGGGTGTTGCTCAGAAACTGATTGCTTAACTGATATAGAAGTGAAAGAAAAAAAAAGTGAGAAAAAATACTACATAACAGGGGTCCCAACATTTTCTGGAAAGGGCTAGATGGCAAATATTTTCAAGCTTTGTATGCCAATAGGCAAAAATCAAGAATATTGCGTAGGTCCAGTTATACAAGAGAAAATGAATTTCTATCCATTCTTATTACCATTTAAAAAGTAATGATTATAATTAGATATAATTTCTTTTGCATAATTAATAATTTAGCTTCTTTTGTAACACAGGTTTAGCAATAAGAAGACTGGAACTCTTTATTGGGTCAACATTTTTGTTCACTTAGGGTTAAAAGCATTCTCTATTATCAAGCAGACTATAAATGTTCATCTGTAAAAAGACAAACTCAGCTGGCTGTACATATAATATCAGCAACATACTGGATCTGGTCTATAGAGTGTAGTTTGCCAACCCCTCTTATACATTTGCAGATAAATAAAGGTTTAGATTATTAGGGAAAACTTCTTAGCATATTAGAATGAATCATAGCATTTTTAGAAATTAAATGTGACACCACTTAAAATAATTGGAAATTTACATACTTTGTACATTGTAATATTCTCTTTTCTCATAAAGAACTTTGAAGTCTAGGTTCTGATTTATATTTTTAACTGTTAAAATGTTATAATGAAAAAAATAAGATAGATATTAGACAAAGGTAAAATGGTCTTGGCTTATTAAGATCTCACATAATTTTAAATTATTTCTATTGTGATAAAAATACATTATCAGAGAGGGTAACCAATGCCATGTAAAATGAATAAAACCCACTATAGTTTATTTTTCTACTTACCAGCAGAATATCTCTGTGGGGGAAAGTCATGTAATTCATGTTTTCTAAATTATACAAGAGAGCCATTTTATATTTATTTCATAGAACAATTTTAATAAATATGACCCAGTCAAAGGGAAACTGGTTTCTCTACAGATAGGTACACTGCAATTTCTGGAAGCATTAAATGCCATTCAAAACTTTTAGGGAGTGTTGGCTCTGGCTTCAGATAAGCAGAATAAACAAACTCCTAGTGGGAATTAGTTCAATTGGCCATTTCACTGGACTCACCAACCCAGCTCTCAAAGACTAAGTGTTTCCAAAATATGCTGAGAATGAACTCTTTGTTTTATAAAATCAGTGCTTATCTTAAGCACATGCAAGTTCATATTTGCATCATTAACAAGTCCTTTACAAGCTGTCAGTCTTTCTTTGGAGGCTGATTGCTTACCCAAGTTTCCCTCCCTTTAGACAGCGATAATTCCCTTTAGATAGTCATCCCTATCAGCAAGGGGCAGATTTCCTAGGATATGGAAAACAGCACATTCTGTAAATACCACTTTAGTAGTATTTATATGGTAGAATAGCCTTCACCAGTTAGTTCATCCCACTGAAATTGTGCAAATTTTTCCATGGCAAGTACAGCTCATGTACTAATCTTTTCAAACTCTGTCCTTGCTCCACTTTATGAATAAGCTCGCCTGTCCTCTCTGATCCTCTGACGTGTAGGAACCAAAATCAAACTCCCCTATTATGAATTAAGGTACTGTGGTCTTTGCGTTAAATGAACAGGTTGTTTTTTCTTTTTGGTTTTTTGTTTGTTTGTTGCTTTTTTGTGGTTAAAGCAGAAAGGAGCTTGTTTACATGTTTCTTAGTTTTAAATGGGGAACACTGGGGTGCTTACTGTCACTTCTGTTTATCTCTATCTTCAACTGAACTCTATGTTTACATTCCTCATTCAAGTTCTTATTTAGCTATGAGTACTCACCCCATGGCCACCCACCCTTGTTTTCACATACCTCATCAACAGTCCAAGCAATCAACTTTCCCAGAAACATTTTCAACCCTAAACCTGTAATTTCTTACTGTTAAATCATGGAAATCCCATAATCGAATCCTAGCCCAATACCTGCCCCTTTAAGGTTATGAAAAATTCATTGATATTTGACATAAACATTGAGACTACACTGCTGAAAAATATATTTCTAAACACCTTTAACTGTATTTCATTTATTATACATTCTTGCATAATTTTCTTCGAAAGACTAATCAATTCAAAGCTATTTCTTTTCACTAATCTGTTTAAACAGCTATATTTTAGCTTTTAAAGTTTACTGAATTTAGGAGAGATAAAACTGAGGTAAACAATATTAAATATCAGCCAGTTTTAACTTGTCTGCCTACAAGAAAGGAAACCAGCCTTGACTAGAATACCAAGCAGTTTCGCATTTTCTTTTTAATTAAATCTAGTCAATGATTTGTAGACAGCAAAACACAGTGACCTAAATATTTCATTTGTGAGATGATATGAAGTCTGTTTTTCAACTCTTACAAGATTATTATGATTAGGAAATAGATAATTAAGTGTGCAATTCACAAATTTAAGTTTTTCCTTTACCTTAATAAACAGGCATTATTCATCTTTCAGAGACCATTTTAAACAAATAGTTTTATATTGTACAACTATTAACTCACAATATATATTAGAAGAATAGAAGATATAAATAATGTTCTCTTTCACTAGAAGAATGTGAAAGATCAGTAAAGTTGATAGAGTCAGACAGGACATCAAAGAGGTGATGTAAAGAGCATGTTTCAAATTCCTGAAGTACATATAATGTAATGTTTTATTCACTCATATACACACAAAAAGAAATATAGTTTTTTGCTTCGAAAGGGAAAACTTGTCTGGATTTTCCTTAACTTCATACTCTTAATTTCTTACCTTCTTTTTTGGTAGCCTGTTACATTTTCTGGATCAATTATAACAGCTCTATTTAGGATTATTGGAGCAACATATGCTTTCATTCATATTTGTGTGTGTATATATAAATGATATATAACACGCGTCATTCTAGAATGCTAACTGAATCGATGACATTGAATCAATGTCCTTGACCTGCTTGCATGCCACCACCACAGAAGATCTGGGTAAAAACTATGAACTTCCTAAGGATCTTAAAAGTACCATAAGCACCAAATTAATGATAAGATTTAAAAAAAAAAACTACAATTGAAAGCATTCTAAACATAATTAAGAATATGACCACTTCCAAAAATCAACAGTGAAAACTCACACATTCACACAAATATAAATTAGATGATACGTGGATTTCACAGGATGTGTGATATAATATCTCTGCAGACGTAGAACTGGTAAATTTGAGAACATGGCTGAAATAAAAACATCCGAGAGACTTGCTAAATCTGGCCTGCCTTCTTCTCTCCATCCCCTGCTTCATTTAAGAAACTATGCTGGTTTATTAGCTGAAAACATTTGACTCAGGATTCTGCATCAGTCTTAGATGAAGAGTCTCCAAGAGCAGCCCAGAAGCCTTTGGAACTAGAATCTGAAAGTGGAAAAAACACACACTAATGTTTCTTCACGGAGGTACTTGGCACTACTTTTTCATTTAGTAACTGTTCTTTGAGAGAGATGTGTCTGCTTTGTCAGGAAGCCTCATGGAGGTATGTGCACTGTGAGGAATTCTCCACAAAGGAGCTGGCGTAAAACATCCATTAGAGATTCTGAGGGAGCAAAGCCCTGGCTCATAAACTATGAGGCTTCTGAGGAATATTCACAATGAGTCTTCTACCCCATCTTCTAATCCAACTAATCTAATTACCAGCATTACCGCCCAGTTTGATTGTTTCTGTTTTGCTTTCTTTAATGTGTGTCAACCTTCAATCTTGCCAGAATTAGAAGTATGAATGCCCACAGGCACAAAGCACCCCTTTCTTTCCTCTTGCGCTTCCAGCATTTACCTCCTGGCTGGTTAGTCAAAAAGAATCTAGCACTATGGCGCTAGAATCGTAACGGTTTAGATCTGGAAGAAATGCTAAAAGACCATCTGGTCCAGTCCCACCAATTTCATAAACGGGAAAATCAAGGAAGGTCTTGAGCAGTGAAGTGGTTCACCAAGGTTACACAACAAATTTAAAACAAATGCCAGAAACCAAGACTCCCAAGCACTTGCCTGGTTCTTTCATCAGTAAATACAGTCAAAACACATACAGCTGCAGCACTTTCTTCTGCTGGGCTCTCCATGACTCATGTGGTCCCACTTCCGGACGAGACACACTGGTCCTTAAACTCAGTTAAGAGATTACTTAGGAATTAGAAATGGCTCTGTCTCATTTCAATGAATCCAGAACTGTATTATAGGAACCAGATTTCTTCCAGTAACTGTTGCAACCAAATAACAAATGCTAATTGCTATTAGCGGGCTTCCCTGGTGGCTCAGCCGGTAAAGAATCCACCCGCAATGCAGGAGATCAAGGTTGGATCCTTAGGTCAGGAAGATCCCCTGGAGAAGGGAATAGCAACCCACTTTACTATTCTTGCCTGGGAAATCCCATGGGCAAAGGAGCCTGGGTGAGCTACAGACCATGGGCTCACAAGAGTTGGACACAACTTAGCGACTAAACCATCACCACCAATTGACTTTAATGGACTTTCCTTACTCCTTCTGGTTTTTACTCTTAGGACTAGAAAGCAGACACTCCTTGCCAATCTCGAACATTTCATGGGCAGGCAGATTTAAAACATTCCTATAAAAACACTTCGTAAAATATTGTGTGCTCAAGTTACTGCTGTAGAGTCTCCAAAATCTTAAGTCCTTTTTTGAGCTGGGTTTTGTCATGATTTATTTTAGTCCTCTCTCTAAACAATTAATTTGGGTCTTCAGTGTTCACTGCAGACATCTAACTGCATTTTCTTGCTTTAATTAAAGTGAGTAGAAACCTCAATCTGATTAAGATGGTAATCAGTCCAAACACTATAAATACATGTGGTTTCCCCAGGCAGGCCTATAAATGGCCTCTGAGCCAGATACAAAATAGCGCCAAGAAGAACATCGGAGATGAGGGCAGCCCTGATGAACTAGGGGCTGAGTCTAGCCCTAACTCTGTTAGCACACTTTGTGATTTTAGGCAAGTCACTTAATCTATTCAGAGCATCACTTTCTCTGTCTCTAAAATATCTCTGTCTAATCTGTGTGAGCCAATAGAGGGACCATTAGCCACCCTCAGCTACTCATCACTCAAAATGTGGCCAGTATGACTGAGGAACTAAAATATTAAGTTTGCTTAACTAATTCAACATGTTGAAAGTTAGAAAATCATTACACAATTTGGTGACTGAACACTTTTAAGAATCTTCAGAAAAGCTTAGGTATGTGAATCTGTGTTTTCAATTGTCAATTTTATAAAAATCTAAATGAGTAAATATTTCTGATGAAAATTTAGTATTTGAACTGGAGTGTACTGTAGATATGAAATACACAGTGGATTCTGAATAAATATTAAACATTAAAATATGTTGATAATTTTATATGGTTTACAAGGTACAGTGATAATATTTTGAATATATTAGACTAATAAACTTTATTACAATTTTTCATGTTCCTTTTTTTTTTTTTTTAATGCAGCTACTGGACAATTTAACATTACATATGTGGCTTCTGGGCTTCCCAGGTGGCTCTGTGGTAAAGAATCTGCCTGCCAAGATCTCAGCTGACACGGATTTGATCCTTGGGTCAGGAACATCCCTTAGAGGAGGAAATGGCAATCCACTTCAGTTCATGTTTGGAAAATCCCGTGGACAAAGGAGCCTGGTGGGCTATAGTCCATGGGGTCACAAGAGTCAGACACAACTGAGCAACTTAACAACATGTGGCTTCTATGCTGTTTTTTTCAGGTAGTAATGGTCTAGATGTTCTGAAAGTATCTTAATGTAATCACTTACTTATTAAGATGGGCCCTGTAGTTTGAGTATACAAAGTGAAAGTGAAAGTGAGGTTGCTCAGTCCTGTCTGACTCTTTGCAACCCCATGGACTATAGCCCACCAGGCTCCTCTGTCCATGGGATTCTCCAGGCAAGAATACTGGAGTGGGTTGCCATTTCCTTCTCCAGGGGATCTTCCCAACCCAGGGATCGAACCCGGGTCTCCTGCACTGCAGGCAGATGCTTTATCCTCTGAGCCACCAGGGAAAGAGCCACCTAAAAATTAGTTTTTAATGTTACATTTCATTCATTTACCTAACATTTTATACTTATTCCTTTGAAAGAAATATTATATAAGAGCTAGAAGTAGACAAGTACAGTGTCTACCTGACTGACTTCCATTTCTATAGGAAGCATTTCAAATCATAGGGGTGGATCCTTGGGATCCACAATTACAAACAATGGCCTTGCCCAGCAGCCACAGCTGACTGGACAACGTGGCATCCTGAGACAAATGGGTCAGTTGGAAAGTCCCTCCCCGCAAAAGGTAGTAGTGATAAGAACTGATAACTAGTCTCTGAGCAGGGTCAAACTGTAATATATAAGTGTGGGAGCTCTGGGGCAGCTATTATGCCATCAGGTGACTGAAAACACACAAAAAATTCTGCACCGGTGAAACAGAATGAAGCAGAGATGCGGAAAGGAAAACTTGGAGGCTTTCCAGTCCTGGTTCGAGTCCCTTTATGAGGCCTCGCTGTATCCCTCCCCTTGACTTGAAATGCTATTCTTCAGTATCCTTACAGTAATGGGACTTTTTTTTTTTTTTTTTCGGTGAAGCTTGAGTTCATTACTGTTAGCAAGAACCAAAGGAATCTAAACAAATAAGGTAGGCTCCTTCAAGATTTGTAAATCAGACATTTTTCTGGCCAGCAGTTAAATGTTTAATGGTAAGTAGCTTTTGAGTTGGAGAAGGGAATGGCATCCCACTCCAATACTCTTGCCTGGAAAAATCCCATGGATAAAGGAGCCTGGTGGGCTGTAGTCCATGGGGTCGCTGAGTCGGACGCGACTGACCAACTTCACTTCCACTTTTCACTTTCATGCATTGGAGAAGAAAATGGCAACCCACTCCAGTGTTCTTGCCTGGAGAATCCCAGGGACAGGGGAGCCTGGCGGGCTGCTGTCTCTGGGGTCGCACAGAGTCGGACACGACTGAAGCGACTTAGCAGCAGCAGCAGCTTTTGAGTAGCTACTACCTGCTCAAATGGTAAGGAAATACAACAGGGTAAAAGAGTTGATCCCTAATCTTTAGATAAATACAGTAAAAAGAGAAAATATAACAACAAAATAATCATGAGGACATAGAACAATTATTGCATGTACACTATATCTTGGGTTTTTCACATCTTAATCATTTCTCACAACAATACTATGAGACAGATCCATAACACATACAATTTTTAATAGCTTTGTTAGCAATATATGATCAATTACCCAAAATGATTAGTTTTGAGACAAATTCTATAGAAATTCAGAGATAATAAAGTAACAGATAAGGTCCACGGAACAAATACCACATCAGTATTGCTCATCACTTTGTCCCACACAAGAACAGATTCAGGGTGCTGTCAGTTTTTATTGGCCAATGATACAGGGAAGAGAGTGTGGTCTGGGACAGTAGGAAATGGTCTTATGAGAAACAGGGATCTTAAGCTGACCTTGGAGATGATGACCTCTAAGATGCATTCAGTCCCAGGATACTGCATAATTCTGTGGATAGAATTTGGATGAGTGGGTGGGAGAGGAAAGAATATTCCTAGCAAAGGGAAGCTATATCATGCAGTCTTGGAATTGAGAATAGAAGAGAATGGCAACCCACTCCAGTATGCTTACCTGGAGAATTCCATGGACAGAGGAGCCTGGCGGGCTAATAGGGTTACAAACAGTCGGACAAGAATGAGCAACTAACACTTTCACTTCAAGGTGATTCTAGGAGGGTGGGGCTCACCTGACTGGGTGACGAATTTGTGTTGCAAAATAATGAGCATTAAGGTGAGGTGGTTGGCATGGGGCAAGAAGGTTATTATGGAAGCTTATGAACATCAGACTCAGGAATCTGGCTTTCAGCCTTCAATCACTGAGAACAATGAGAAAGTTCTTGATTAAGGAAATGACTCAATTTAAAGTAGTCGCATAACAGAAGGCTTATGGAAATCATGATTCCTCAAAATAGCATGATATTGCTTTTAGACCTAAACCTTTTTACGAAATGCATACATATCTAAAAGAAGATGGGTAAAACACTGAGGTGCAAATACTTTGTGATAAGTTACAGTCATTCACCACATCATCATAATCTTACAGATTCTATTCAATTGGTACCTCAGGGAAATTACAAGGGATTACCTGTGAGAGAACGTCCCTCCTTCCTTCCATCTTCACTTTCAGCACATAAGTGTTTTTCATACATTGAGTACAAAAGAAGCAGGGCAAATGCTAACAGAATTTTGCCAAGGGGACACACTGGTCATAGCAAACACCCTCTTCCAATAATACAAGAGATGACTCTACATGTAGACATCACCAGATGATCGATACTGAAATCAGATGGATTATGTTCTTTGCAGCTGAAGATGGAGAAGCTCTATATAGTCAGCAAAAATAAGGCCTAGAGCTGACTATGGCTCAGATCATGAGCTCCTTATTGTAAAATCCAGGCTTAAATTGAAGAAAGTAGGGAAAACCACTAGGTCATTCATAAATGATCTAAATCAAATCCTTTATCATGTACAGAGAACGTGACAAATAGATTCATGGGATTAGATCTGATAGACAGAGTGCCTGAAGAACTATGGATGGAGGTTCCTAACATTGTACAGGAGATGGTGACCAAAACCATCCCCAAAAAAAAGAAATGCAAGAAGGCAAAATGACTGTCTGAGGAAGCCTTACAAATAGCTGAGAAAAGAAGTGAAAGGCAAAGGAGAAAGGGAAAGACATACCCAACTGAATGCAGAGTTCCAGAGAATAGTGAGGAGATACAAGAAAGCAAGTTGAACAATGCAAAAAGAAATAGAGGAAAACAACAGAACGGGGAAAACCAGAAATCTCTTCAAGAAAGTTGGAGATATCAAGGGAACATTTCAGGCAAAGATGGGCAAAATAAAGGACAGAAATGTTAAGGACCTAAAAGAAGCAGAAGAAATTAAGAAGACGTGGCAAGAATACACAGAAGAATTGTACAAAAAGATCTTAATGAACCAGATAACTATGATGGTGTCGTCACTCACCTAGAGCCAGACATCCTGGAGTGCAAAGTCAAGTGGGTCTTAGGAAGCATTACTATGAACAAAGCTAGTGGAGGTGATGGAATTCTAGCTGAGCTATTTCAAATCCTAAAAGATGATGCTGCAAATCTGGAACATTCAGCAGTGGCTACAGGGCTGGGTCAATTTTCATCCCAATGCCAAAGAATGTTCATACAATTGTGCTCATTTCACATGCTAGCAAGATTATGCTTAAAATCCTTCAGGCTAGGCTTCAGCAGTATGTGAACTAAAAACTTCCAGGTGTACAAGCTGGATTTAGAAAAGGTAGAGGGGCCAGATAGTAAATTGCCAACATCTACTTGGAACATAGAAAAAGCAAGGGAATTCAAAAAAAAACATCTGATTCATTGACTGCGCTAAAGCCTTTGACTCTGTGGATCACAAAAAACTGTGGAAAATTCTTCAAGAGATGGGAATACCAGACCACCTTACCTGCCTCCTGAGAAACCTGAATGCAGCTCAAGAAACAACAGTTAGAACCAAACATGGAACAAAAGACTGGTTCAAAATTGGGAAAGTATGTCAACACTGTGTAATGTCACCCTGCTTATTTAACTTATATGCAGATGTGAAATGCAGGGCAGGATGACTCAAAAGTTGGAATCCAGATTGCCAGGAGAAATATCAACAACCTCAGATATGCAGATGATACCAGTCTAACAGTGGAAAGCTAAGAGGAACTAAAGAGCCTCTGATGAAGGTGAAAGAGGAGAGTGAAAATGATTACTTAAAACTCAACATTCAATCTTGAGAAAGAAGAATGGAACTGGAGGAATCAACTTGCCTGACTTCAGGCTCTACTACAAAGCCACAGTCATCAAGACAGTATGGTACTGGCACAAAGACAGACATATAGATCAATGGAACAAAATAGAAAGCCCAGAGATAAATCCACACACATATGGACACCTTATCTTTGACAAAGGAGGCAAGAATATACAATGGAGTAAAGACAATCTCTTTAACAAGTGGTGCTGGGAAAACTGGTCAACCACTTGTAAAAGAATGAAACTAGATCACTTTCTAACACCGCACACAAAAATAAACTCAAAATGGATTAAAGATCTAAATGTAAGATCAGAAACTATAAAACTCCTAGAGGAGAACATAGGCAAAACACTCTCAGACATAAATCACAGCAGGATCCTCTATGATCCACCTCCCAGAATTCTGGAAATAAAAGCAAAAATAAACAAATGGGATCTAATTAAAATTAAAAGCTTCTGTACAACAAAGGAAAATATAAGCAAGGTGAAAAGACAGCCTTCTGAATGGGAGAAAATAATAGCAAATGAAACAACTGACAAACAACTAATCTCAAAAATATACAAGCAACTTCTGCAGCTCAATTCCAGAAAAATAAACGACCCAATCAAAAAATGGGCCAAAGAACTAAATAGACATTTCTCCAAAGAAGACATACGGATGGCTAACAAACACATGAAAAGATGCTCAACATCACTCATTAATAGAGAAATGCAAATCAAAACCACAATGAGGTACCACTTCACACCAGTCAGAATGGCTGCGATCCAAAAATCTGCAAGCAATAAATGCTGGAGAGGGTGTGGAGAAAAGGGAACCCTCCTACACTGTTGGTGGCAATGCAAACTAGTACAGCCACTATGGAGAACAGTGTGGAGATTCCTTAAAAAATTGCAAATAGAACTACCTTATGACCCAGCAATCCCACTTCTGGGCATACACACCGAGGAAACCAGAATTGAAAGAGACACATGTACCCCAATGTTCATCGCAGCACTGTTTATAATAGCCAGGACATGGAAACAACCTAGATGTCCATCAGCAGATGAATGGATAAAAAAGCTGTGGTACATATACACAATGGAGTATTACTCAGCCGTTAAAAAGAATTCATTTGAATCAGTTCTGATGAGATGGATGAAACTGGAGCCAATTATACAGAGTGAAGTAAGCCAGAAAGAAAAACACCAATACAGTATACTAACACATATATATGGAATTTAGGAAGATGGCAATGACGACCCTGTATGCAAGACAGGAAAAAAGACACAGATGTGTATACCGGACTTTTGGACTCAGAGGGAGAGGGAGAGGGTGGGATGATTTGGGAGAATGGGAATTCTAACATGTATACTGTCATGTAAGAATTGAATCGCCAGTCCATGTCTGACGTAGGGTGCAGCTTGCTTGGGGCTGGTGCATGGGGATGACCCAGAGAGATGTTGTGGGGAGGGAGGTGGAAGGGGGGTTCATGTTTGGGAACGCATGTAAGAATTAAAGATTTTAAAATTTAAAAAAAATAAAAAATTTATTAAAAAAAAAAGAAAAAGAAAAAAAAAAAAAAACAACTCAACATTCAAAAAACTAAGATCATGGTGTCTGGTTCCATCACTTCATGGCAAATAGATGGGGAAATAGTGGAAACAGTAGCAGATTTTGTTTTCTTGAGTGCCGAAATCACTGCAGATGGTGACTGCAGCCACAAAATTAAAAGACATTTGCTCCTTGGAAGAGAAGTTATGACAAACCTAGACAGCATATGAAAAAGCAGCGATATCACTTTGCAAACAAAGTTCTGTAGAGTCAAAGCTATGGTTTTTCCAGTGGTCATGTAAGGATGTGAGAGTTGAACCATAAACAAGGCTGAGCACTGAAGAAATAATGCTTTCAAACTATGGTACTGGAGAAGATTCTTAAGAGTCCCAAGGGTAGCAAAGAGATCAAATCAGTCAACCATAAAAGAAATCAACCCTGAATATTCATTGGAAGGACTGATGCTGAAGCTCCAATACTTTGGCCACGTGATGCTAAAAGCCCACTCATTAGAAAAGACCCTGATGCTGGGAAGGATTGAGGACATGAGGAGAAGGGGACAACAGAGGATTAGATGGTTGGATAGCATCACTGACTCAAAGGAAATGAGTCTGAGCAAACTCCAGGAGATAGTGATGGACAGGGAAGCCTGGTGTGCTGCATTTCATGCAGTTGCAGAGTCAGACACCATTGAGCAACTGAACAACAATAGTCATACATTGGACTGTGAGGATGGACGAGCAAAATATACAACTCCTGCCCTCAGGGAGTTTATAGGTAAATAGAAGATTACAACTAAATACTTGCACAAATAAACAAAAGCACTACCATTCTGAGGAGTACTATTAGAAGTTTCTAATATGAGGGTATGGCTTCCTCAAGGAGAGTAAAGGCTTCCTTAAAGAAGTGAAATTGAAAATCAATTTGTCAGACAAACAACAAGTGCTAGAGAGGGTGCAGAGTGAAGGAAAGTCTCCTGTGCTGTTGGTGGGAATGTAACTTGGTGCAGCCTCTGCAGAAAACAGTATGGAGGTTCCTTAGAAAACTAAAAATCGAGCTACTGTATGATCTTTAGCAATCCCACTCCTGGGCATATACCTGGGCAAAACTAAAATTCAAAAAGATACATGCACCCCTATGTTCATAGCAGCACTATTCACAATAGCCCAAACAGGGAAACAACCTAAATCTCCATCAATGGATAAAGAAGATGTGGTACATAAACACAATGGAATACTACTCAGTCATAAAAAAGAGCAAAATAGCGCCGTTTGCAGCTACATGGATGGAACTTCACACCAAGTGAAGTGAGTGAGAAAGAGAAAGGCAAGTATCATGACATCACTTATATGTGGAATCTAAAATACAGCACAAGTGAACCTGTCTACGAAACAGAAACAGAAACAGACTCACAGGCCTAGTGAGCAGACTTGTGGTTGCCAGGAAATGGGGAGGGAATATGGGGTTGGTAGATGCAAATTATTACATGTAGAACGGATAAACAACGAGGTCCTATTGTATAGCACAGGGAACTATATCCAATATTCTCGATTAGCCATAATGGGAAAACATATTGAAGAATGTATATATATATATAAAACTGAGTCATTTTGCTATATAGCAGAGACTGACACAACATTTATAAATCAACTACCGTTGTTCAGTCGCTAAGTTGTGTTCTACCCTTTGCGACCCCATGGACTGCAGCACACCAGGCTTCCCTGTCCTCTATCTCCTGGAAATAATCAACTATACTTCAATTAAAAAAAAATTTTTTTAAAGAAAAATCATAGAAGAAATTAAAAAGAAAATGAAAGAGGAGTTATCTAAAGAAAAGGATTAACCAGCACACTAGGTTCAGAGAAAGACTTGCAGGAAAGGAACAGGGGCAGCAGGGAACATGTGAGGCTGCAGGACTGAAGAAGAATCTGGAAAGGTGCCAGATCACCAGAGTCTTGGAGGCCATGTTAAAGGAGCTTCTTTTCCTAAAAGCAACCAATCGAAGTATATGAAGAAGAGGGATAAAATGACCAGGTGTATTTGTTTTGAAGAACTGCTGTCTTTTAAAGAAGAGTTGAAAAATCAAGTAATAAATCCCTTGACTGGTGAGGGATTTGTGAGAAGACCCAGAGGGGCAGACCAGCAAAAAAAGGTACGAATAGTTGAAAAAGTGAAATCGTCCAGAAGGGAGGAAGGGTGCTGCAAAGGGGAGATGGCTGGGATCCATATTTTTAGAATAACATTATGTATTGCCAATGACTTCTTTGCTTAACCTTGACTTAAAAAAAAAAAATAAAAACTGACATGACAGTAAAGACTGGTTCATGTAAAAATCAATCTACAAGAGAAACTTTGATGAAGAAATATACATGGTCTTCAGGTATCTTCCCAAAGATTGCTGCTTAGTAATCTTTGAGTAAATACAGAGGAATAGTGGGACACCTGAACCAGGAGATTAAAACAAGCAGCACCATGGGAAGAAGATGGACACTGTGCCTCTGGGAGTGATAACCAGAGGACACACCATGCCTTAATGTAGCATCACACCTTGGGATGCATATTCTGACAAGATGGTTGGATGGCGTCACTGACTCAATGGACATGGATTTGAGCAACTCCGGGAGATGGTAAAAAACAGGGAGGCCTGGCATGCTGCAGTCCATGGAGTTGCAAAGAGTCAAACAGGACTGAGTGACTGAACAACAATAACAGGCTGAAATCAAAGTGACCACAGATTACATGGTGTTTCCTCTAGAGGCTCTACAGAAGAATCCCCTTCCCTGTCTTTTCTAGCTTTCGGGGATCGCCCACATTCCCTGGCTTGTGGCCCCTTCATCTTCCAAGCTAGTGGTGTAATACCTTCTGTCTGGTTCCTAAACTCCCTCTCATAAGGATTTATGTTATTAGATTGGGTCCACCTGGATATTCCCAGGATACCCTACCCATCCTCAGATCCTTAATTAAACCTGCAAAGACTCCTTGCCATGAAAGGTAATATAGTCACAGCATGAGACATCTTTGGGGGACCATTATTCTGCCGATCATACATAAAATCAAAATGCAAATCATGATAATAGATTAGATCTTGTACCAGAAGAAAAACATGCCAGAAATATTTGGTAACATTGAAATACAGCCAACAGATTGAAGTATTTTAGTTACTGCTAAATTTATTCAAGTGGACAACTGTGGTTATGTAAGAGAAAATACTTAGGAAACACACACTTAAGTATTTAGGGGTAAACAGTCATTTTGTATACAACTTACTCAAGGGGTTTAGATATGCGCATACAGAAAGCAAGAATTTATAAAGCAAATGAAGCAAAGTGTTAAAAACAATTGAATCTGTATTAAAAGGTATATGGGTGAATATTCTTATAATCTATAAATTCGAAAGTATTTCAACTAAAAAGTTACATAAAAAGTGGTTAAGTACGCAATTTAACTAAAAGCAGATTAACTTTATTATGCCAATACCACAAGCAACTCATAGTTTATATCATTTTAGAGAGGTCAGAATGACTGCTGATTCAGCAACTCTATTTCTGTTCTTTCTACATGACTAGTAAATGAAAAGGATAAGAAACATTTAGGATTTTTAGGCTAAGAATTTAAAGGAAATCCTAAGTCTGACAATATTATAGTTTCAAAGAGTTTAAACTAAAATCGGTAATTATCGTTAGATTTAAATACCAACCAGTGGATCATACCCAGCTATTTGTGAGAGACAATCTGCTGGGTAATTTTCTAAAAAGGCACTTAGAAAAGTAATCTCCCCTTTTCAGGAGTATTTAGTTGATTTTTAAAACAAAACAAAACAAAACAAAAGTATTCTATTCTAGAACTTTCTTCTGCCCAGTGCCTCCAGCAGAATTTTATTGGTTTGGCCCCAGAGAATATTTCTGCTACCCATTCTGGCTCCCACTCCACCCTGTATTGTTTAAAGACAAAAGATAAGGCTGCCTGGACTCCAACCACTGACAAATAAGCCTGAGCCTCTCCACTGGGAAACTCCTCTGGTCTTAGAAGAAACTAACATTTTTAAATGAAGGTAAAACAAAGCATACGAACCCCTGTGTTCGGGTTTGTTTTTCTTGCCAACTGTGGTAGCCAAGAACAGAGTTCCTCCAATTGTGCCAGGACGGTGTGCCAAGACCGAATAATAGTGGGCTTTTCTCAATTACAGAAACAAGGCGGAAAAAATAGGTGGCAATGAATCCGTTTAATTTTTATAAGTTTAGCTGTTGTTAGCACCAGCCAATACTGAAATTTATGATTCAGCACAATCTATGATTACACCAGCACAGAAGAATCTATTTTGCTATTTTCAGTTTAACACATTGTTTTTCAAAGAGTTGCATGATTTCTTTAAATGAATTTGGCAATCCCAGCCTAAGTATTTCTATAGTCAGGAACAGGGTATGTCTTTATTACTTAGATGCTTCACTGAGAACTCTTTGCCTTGCTATTAATAGATTACCACATGAAGGGTTAAGAGTCAGATGACCTAGGATTTCTTTTTAAGACTATCACTTTCTAATTGTTTAACCTTGGTCAAAATGCTTCTGGTTTACAAAGCTCAGGGTGTCATTTGTATAATAAGAATCACAGTAGCCATCCTGCTTGCATATTTTTCTAACCATCCAAGGAGATAAAAATGTGAAGTCATTTTTCAAATAGAAAAGCATTATAAAAAGGCCAGCTAACCCAACCTCGTAATTACTAGTTTTTGAACGTGAGGTTAATTGATGGATGTTTGTTTGTTTCTTAAAGTGTCTCATAAAGTTTTCGCTCCATCAGTTTAGTTCAGTCACCCAGTCGTGTCCGACTCTGCGACCCCGTGAATCGCAGCACGCCAGGCCTCCCTGTCTATCACCAACTACCGGAGTTCACTCAAATTCATGTCCATCAAGTCGGTGATGCCATCCAGCCATCTCATCCTCTGTCGTCCCCTTCTCCTCCTGCCCCCAATACCTCCCAGCATCAGAGTCTTTTCCAATGAGTCAACTCTTCGCATGAGGTGGCCAAAGTACTGGAGTTTCAGCTTTAGCATCAGTCCTTCCAAAGAACATCCAGTACTGATCTCCTTTAGAATGGACTGGTTGGATCTCCTTGCAGTCCAAGGGACTCTCAAGAGTCTTCTCCAACAACACAGTTCAAAAGCATCAATTCTTCGGCACTCAGCTTTCTTCACAGTCCAACTGTCACATCCATACATGACCACAGGAAAAACCATAGCCTTGACTAGACAGACCTTTGTTGGCGAAGTAATGTCTCTGCTTTTGAATATGCTATCTAGGTTGGTCATAACTTTCCTTCCAAGGAGAAAGCATCTTTTAATTTCATGACTGCAATCACTATCGGCAGTGATTTTGGAGCCCCAAAAAATAAAGTCTGACACTGTTGCCACTGTTTCCCCATCTATTTTCCATGAGGTGGTGCGACCAGATGCCATGATCTTTATTTTCTGAATGTTGCTAGTTTTCCCTAAACAAATACTTGCTGAGTGAGCAGATGATTAGATTAATTAAGGTTCAGGCTGCTATAAAATTTACATTACTATTAGGACAGACACTGACCTAGGCTTGCTAGGTCAACAAAGAGGTACATGGTTCAACAACAAGGTACATGTTCTAAGGAGTTCTAAGGAATTTAGTAGATAGTAAAGATTTTAGCAAGGACTAATGAAAAGAAATATGCCTTTCAAGAGAATGCTCTTGAAATGACAACCGTACAAAGTTTGGAAGACATTTTAAGCACAAGCACTTAGTGATGTGCTTATGTAACTTATACGCAGAGCACGTCATGTGAATTGCCAGTCTGGATGAGTTACAAGCTGGAATCAAGACTGCCAGGAGCAATGCCAACAACCTCAGATATGTGGATGATACCACTCTAATGGCAGAAAGCTAACAGGAACTAAAGAGCCTCTTGATGAGGGTGAAAGAGGAGAGTGAAAAAGCTGGCTTAAAACTCAATATTTAAAAAAAAAAAAAAACTAAGATAATGGCATCAGCCCCATCACTTCATGGCAAATAGAAAGGGAAGAGGTGGAAGCAGTGACAGATTTCCTCTTCTTGGGCTCTAAAAGCACTGTGGATGGTGTCTGCAGTCATGAAATTAGAAGACGATTGCTTCTTAGAAAGCCATGACAAACCTCGACCGAGTGTTAAAAAGCAAAGACATCACTTTGCTGACAAAGGTCCATATAGTGAAGTCTAGGGCTTCCCTGGTAGCTCAGCTGGTAAAGAATCCACCTGCAATGCAGGAGACCCTGGTTTGATTCCTGGGTTGGGAAGATCTCCTCGAGAAGGGAACAGCTACCCACTCCAGTATTCTGGCCTGGTAAATTCCACAGACAGAGGAGCCTGGCAGGCTACAGTCCCTGGAGTTGCAAAGAGTCAGACAAACCATGAGATTTTCATTTTCACATGGTCTTTCCAGTAGTCACATACAGATGTGAGAGCTGGATAATGAAGAAGGCAGAGTGCTGAAGAATTGATGCTTTTGACTGCAGTGCTGAAGAAGACTCTTTAGAGTCTCTTGGACTGCAAGGAGATCAAACCAGTCAATCTTAAAAGAAATCAACCCTGAATACTCTTTGGAAGGACTGATGTCGAAGTTCCAATACTTTGGCCACTTGATGGTAGAGCTGACTCATTAGAAAAGACACTGATGCTCGGAAAGATTGAAGGCAGAAGGAGAAGAGGGTGACCGAGGATGAGATGGTTGGATGGCATCACCAATTCAATGGTGAACTTGGGCAAACTCTGGGAGGTGGTGAGGGACAGGAAGCCTGGTGTGCTACAGTCCATGGGCTTGCAAAGAATTGGACACGATTTGGCAACTGAACAACAACAATTTAGTGACATGCTTATTAACACACTTGAACAGGTAATAATTTTGATGGATGTGTCCACAGAAAAGACTCAAAGTCAACTTGCAAGAGGTCAATGTGTAATAAGTATTTTGGATGTTATAGAAAGATGTCAATTTGCAGAGCAGAGAGTAACCCAAGTGGTTTTAAATTAATTCAAAGGAACACAATACAGTAAAGTGAATCAACATGGAACATATTATGTGTCAAAAGCATTTTGCAAAATATCAGCAAGTTGTAAAGTCATAGATGCCTTATAATGGTATCAACATAAAATATGAAAATATGTAAAACATGGTATTATATATATATGGATGTAGAGTTTGCTATCAAAGTATAAGAAAGAGTAGGGCTACTGTGGGGTTACACTCAACACAACTCCGAGGGGATGGTACCCTCATGTCAAGCCCTGAAAACATGCATTGGAATGAGAAACTCCAGCTCAGAATACTTATTCCTAAGAGATAAGTTCTCCCTAAGAGAAAAAATGGTACTTAAGGGTATAGGAGAGAGGTATATACGGGGCTTTAATTTATCATGATTCACTATTAAAAAGTACATTTGAAACCTATTTCCAGGGCAAGAATAGAGAGGCAGAGGCAGAGACTGGACTTGCAGACATGAGGGGAAAGAGAGGGATGGGGGAAAGGGTAGGATGAATTGGGAGATTAGGATTGACATATATACACTACCATATGTAAAACAGATAGCTAGTGGGAACCTGCTATTTATATATAAAAGCACAAGAAGCTCAGCTTGGTGCTCTGTGATGACCTAGATGGGTGGGGTGGAGGTAGGTGGGACAGAAGTCCAAAGAGAGAAGGGATATATGTATATGCACGGCTGATTCACTTCATTGCACAGCAGAAACAACACTGTAAAGCAATTATACTCCAATTAAAAAATACAGTTGAAACAAATATTGCAAAATGGTAACATCTGATGTTATGTGACGGGTCCACAGTCGTTACATTAGTCCCTATATGTGAAATATTTTTTCGTGACTTAATACTAATACTATGTAATTAGAAAATCAATGAAAATTCTTGGTTACAGTCATAAAAGCGTACCTACAATCATGGCTACATTTTTATTGCAAATTTTGAAGAATCAGTCACACTGCAAATAAATTCAGAGATAAAACATTTTGTGTTCTCAAATTAAATAGGAGACTTTATAGGACCTTTTCAGGTATGAAAGTAATTTACATAATTTTACACTTGAGCCTTAGCTTGGAGGAAGGCTGAAAGAAAAAGAAGTCAGTGGCTAGCTATAAAGGTGATCTTATGTGCTTTGGGAGTATAGAGGGGAGACACATGCTGAAATGTTCAAACCAAACCAAAATTTAGCAGTTGCCTGAGGAAAAAATACAAATATACAAGTCAAATTCCAAAGATACCTTCTTCAAATTCTGACAATTAGCAAACTCTTAAATGGCAGACAGTTTCCTATCTCAATATGAATGACCCCGTTTCTTTTGTCAGCTACCACAATGAAACCCAGAAATGTACAGTTTACATACCAAAACGTCCATCCCGGGGACATATTTGAGGGTTATCATATAGTCTTTTGGAAGATTTGCCACCTACAGAGACCAAAAGAGAAAAAAAATCTGTAAGAAAATTTGTACACATCAGTTAATCATATTGTTTTCAGTGGTTTAGAGAAAAACACCTGCAAACCTAGTTTGCTTTTAAATTACCACTGATTTTCAACATTTACATACATAGTGATTTTTCATTCTTGATTTCCCTTTGCAATCAAAAGCACTCTCCAGAAATGAAGTAATAATACAAATCTTTTTTCACTCCAAATTCAGTTATGGGTGGCTAACTATAATCTACTGAGTTTGGAAACATGATTTGAATTTCAGCTTCCATCTGTGGTCTTGGAATTTCCCTTCAGGACTATTTTCCTATTTATTCCTCTGAAGGATCAGTAACACGGTGTATTTTTCTCGTTAAGTGGTTCTCCAAGTGATGCATCAACGGCACCAGGGAACCTGTTAGAAATGCAAAGCCTCGGACCACACCAGACCTACTGAATCTTACTAAACAAGTCCTCCAGGTGATTCTGATGTGTGCTCAAGTTAGAGTACTACTGTTCTATGTTAATCCTAGAAAAAAAAGTGTTAAGTTTCAAAAGAACAATGATCCTGATAAGCTGCACGTGCTTTATCAGTTAATTAATTTAGAAAGATTCAGTTTTGTGATATAACGTAACCTACTTGCCTGGGACTGAACGTTTGAGATGCCTCAAATGTTTAACTCGCTTCTCTTAAAGACTTTCAAAAAATATCTAACCCATTTCCATCAGTCATTGTGGCATAAGTTGAACAAGCACCTGATTTAGAACCAGGGAATTTAGAAAAAATCTAAACTCTACTTTGGTTTCTCTCATCTGTAAAGTGGAGATAAAAGTATCCATGTCCTATATACACTACCATGTATAAAACAGCTAGCTAGTGGGAAACTTCCGTATAACAGGGAGCTCAATTTGGTGCTCTGCGATGACCTATCACAGAGTGGGGATGGGAGTGAGACTGGGCAAGGGGAATATAAGCACATATATGGCTGATTCACACTTTTGTAAGGCAGAAACCAGCACAACATTGTAAAGCAGTTGTCCTCCAATTAAAAAAAAAAAAAGAAAAGAAAAAGTACCTGTCTCTAAGAGCCAATTTAAGAATTTAGATGAGTGTGCCAAGCATCATAAACAATCCATATTCTTTACTGAGAGCTATACTGGAAACTGACTTCCAAGGCACAAGATCTAGTAAGTTACAGAGTTTTCGGTTCACTTGTCTCCTTTTCTACATATCACCAGCTCTGACATCTCACCCTGCTAGCATAGTTAAAATTTCCTTCTGTAGAATATGGCCCGTTTATTCTATGTACAAATTGACTTAGCCCGCTGGGTCTTAAAACAATAGACAATGTAAAAAAAGTGGTTTTGCTCTATTATATCTTCAGTGGGTCTACCTGCTCTGGCAGACTCATTTTCCGCTTTACCCTATTTCTAAAATCATCACTATTCTCCATCGTGAGCTAGAACCTGGTACATATTTTCAGACTAGTTCATCTCTGACAAGACTCCCAGCACACAGCCCTTATGTTTCGTCTTGGCTTTGCCAATAGCTTCTAGAATTTGAGAACAATTTGCTGAGAAAAGAATCTAGGTAAAGGCATATGCAGTCAGAGGGGAGCCAAGGCAGTAGGTGATCCCATTATCCGTGCTACCATCCAACGTCCAAGGGAACCACCTCACACTCATCTCAGCCTCCAGCCTAACACTTACCAAATACTTACCATGTTCCAGCACTGTGTTCATTATGGGCTTACGTTGTGTGATCGCATCCAACCCTCAGAATCACTTTCACATAGTATTGCTAAATTGATGAATGAAGAACTTAAGACTCAAAGAGGTCAAATAACTTGACTGAGGTCACATGACTACTACCTGTTAAGTCTGGACTAGAACTCAGGTCTCTGACAGCCACGCCTCCGTTACCTCTCAGCTCAACTACACGTGGTCACCCATCTACTCTCTGCACACTGTCCTAGATTATTTCCCACTTGTGAGGCTCATGAACATCCCTTCTCGTGCCACCCCCAAGAAAACAGTCAAGTCTGCACTGCTTACTGAGAACACATCTGCACTGCCACAGGAGGTGGCATTCTTTAAGTTCAGGGTGACTTTTCACATTAACGTTCTTTCTCTTGGTCAAACTCCCCACCATGCTTCCAGGATTTCTTTTGTCTTGTGGATCTTCACCCCCATATTTGAAAAGCAGACGAACCTCATCATTTTATGGAAGCCCCGGTGGAAAGCAGAGCTAACAGCTTCACAGGTATAAAAGCTGGAATCAGAATGAGCAGCACCATTCTGTTTTGTTACGAACCAACCAGGTAAGTGAAAGCCATTCCAGATGGAGAAGCATGGCACGAAATGGTGGGTGTTCTGAACACAGGTGCTTGACAATCTAGCCCCCTTCCTTAAGCACAGTTAACATTATCGGAAAATAAATACAGAACTGACCAAATTAGTATTCAGAAAACTTATGATCTGAGTATGTACCAAGACAGCAGAGAAAATGTAAAAGATACGCTGGCCAATTCTGTTTTATTAGTAATTGACATGTAAAAATTGCTGCAAAGAAGTCAAAGAAACCTTACCACTTGGTGGGGCGGGGGGAGGGGAGGTGGCAGTATATCATAATAACGTCTGCCTTAAACTGATTTACTGATATTTAGTTTCTAAGGGAGCTGAAAAGGAATACTATTTTTGAAAAATGCTTTAAAAGTTTAAAAGGTTTTGGTACACAGTCTCTGCCACAACCAAGATACATATTATTGGGTCTATTTTACTGAATGACACATGGAGGCTCAGAGGGGTTAACTGGCATCTCGGGGTCACAGACATGAGTACACAGTGCGAGTGAACACACAAATCCCGGCTCTGGGATTTGTGCTGGTCTCAGCAGTCATCTGTCGATCAGTCTCCACATTATTACTTTCTTGGAATGCACTGGTTCATTTCCAATCACATTTGGAAGAGAAATTAGGAAGTCAAGTTGTATATTTTTTATGGCCACTTCATGAATTATTATTTTACTTTATAAACATTCATAGTATATTGAATAGCATCCAAAAAGCACAGATAACCTTGTGATAAATTCTCTTTCTCTTATGCAGGGTGAGCACTGCAGAAATTTGATAGAGTAGAGGGAGCCTTTGGCCTGGAACTAGGAAGATAAGCTGCTCCTTCGAGGCAGTTACTTTGATGAAGGAGTCACAGCACAGGTCCTGGTGTGTGTCCACACTGCTCAGGCTGGATCCAGGTCCTGCCACGTGCTAATTCAGTGATCTTGGGCAAGTTACCAAATCTTCTTTAGCCTCAAGTTCCACATAGGTAAAATGGGAATCACAGAACTGAGCTGGTGGATTTATTAAGACTATACAAGGATAATGTAACTTGTTTAAAATACTTATTTAGTGTTGTGCGTGAATGAGTACTTAATAATTGCAAGGGAGAGGGACATTCTAAATACAGGAAGGAAGAGACATCTGCAAAGACAAAGACATGGTAGACCAGGGACAGATCATTCAGGCTCTAGCCGGTAGGAGGTAAGAAATATGCCAGGAGACCCACATCAGTGAGGGACCTGAATGTTGGGCCACGGAGGCCAAGTGGGAAGCAGTAAGGTTCAGCGGAACCAGTTCCACCACTAGAGCCCTACAAGTCACTCTTGTCTTAGGCACATTGCTTCCTTCCTGTGGAACCTCTACCCCTCATCTGCAAGATGAAGAAGTTGAAGGAGAAAATTACTAAGAATTCAGTTGGATATAACTTCCTTGTGAAAGCAGTGGTGTTACACTGAATGTGTTTAAGCAGGAAGAAAACATGACAGTCAATTTAGGAAGGTTAGTTTGGAAGTACTCTTGCCTGGAGAATCCCATGGACTGAGGAATCTGGTGGGCTGCCACCTACGGGGTCGCACAGAGTGGGACACGACTGAAGCGACTTAGCAGCAGCAGCAACAGTTTGGAAGCATGCACTGAAGCAAAGAGAGAAGACAGACCAGGGCAGTTTAGAAGACCAGTGGGAGAGTACTGAACACGCATTAAATATTTCTACAGAGATTAGAACCTGAAAAACCAGAGACGTGCTTTAGATTCCAAGGAAGCATCCTGCTGGTAAGGTTATGTGGGTACGCCTACAGATTTTGAAAACCTAACTGTCCTAGTAAAATAAGTTCAGGGCAAAAATTAAAAAGAAATAGAACCTAATTGATGGAAAATTTATCAAAGCTCAAATTATTCCAATGAAAGAAATGGTTTGGAGTGTGAGGATTTAAATACTGTACCAGATTAGAAAATGCATAAAACTTCCAAAACAAGTCATTTTGTGATATGATGGGCTTCCCAGGTGGCTCAGATGGTAAAGAATCTGCCTGGGATATGGGAGATCTGTGTTCAGTCCCTGGGTAGGGAAGATCCCCTAAAGAAGGCAATGGCAACACACTCCAGCATTCTGGCTTGGAGACTCCCATGGACAGAGAGTTTGGTAGGCTATAGTCCATGGGGTTGCAAAGGGTCGGACACAACTGAGAAACTAACACTTTCACTCTATTACTAGACAGGCCCACTTGTTATCTTTTCATTTTTTCAAATATCTTAAGGATTGATCATACTCAGTGATACTAGGGGGAAAATGCATAAGAGAATCAGTTCAGTTCAGTCGCTCAGTCGTGTCCGATCCTTTGCGACCCGATGAATCGCAACATGCCAGGCCTCCCTGTCCATCACCAACTCCAAGAGTTCACTCAGACTCACGTCCATCGAGTTCGTGATGCCATCCAGCCATCTCATCCTCTGTCATCCCCTCCTCCTCCTGCCCCCAAGCCCTCCCAGCATCAGACTCTTTTCCAATGAGTCAACTCTTCGCATGAGGTGGACAAGGTACTGGAGTTTCAGCTTTAGCATCATTCCTTCCAAGAAACACCAGGGCTAATCTCCTTCAGAATGGACTGGTTGGATCTCCTTGCAGTCCAAGGGACTCTCAAGAGTTTTCTCCAACATCACAGTTCAAAAGTATCAATTCTTCGGTGCTCAGCTTTCTTCACAGTCCAACTCTCACATCCATACATGACCACTGGAAAAACCATAGCCTTGGCTAGACAGACCTTTGCTGGCAAAGTAATGTCTCTACTTTTCAATATGCTATCTAAGTTGGTCATAACTTTCCTTCCAAGGAGTAAGCGTCTTTTAATTTCATGGCTGCAGTCACCATCTGCAGTGATTTTGGAGCCCCCCCCAAAATAAAGTCTGATACTCTTTCCACTGTTTCCTCATCTATTTCCCATGAAGTGATGGGACCAGATGCCATGATCTTCGTTTTCTGAATGTTGAGCTTTAAGCCAACTTTTTCACTCTCCTCTTTCACTTGCATCAAGAGGCTTTTTAGTTCCTCTTCACTTTCTGCCATGAGGGTGGTGTCATCTGCATATCTGAGGTTATTGATATTTCTCCTGGCAATCTTGATCCCAGCTTGTGCTTCCTCCAGCCCAGTGTTTCTCATGATGTACTCTGCATAGAAGTTAAATAAGCAGGGTGACAATATACAGCCTTGACGTACTCCTTTTCCTATTTGGAACCAATCTGTTGTTCCATGTCCAGTCCTAACTGTTGCTTCCTAACCTGCATAAAGGTTTCTCAAGAAGCAGGTCAGGTGGTCTGGTATTCCCTTCTCTCTCAGAATTTTCCACAGTTTATTATGATCCAAATAGTCAAAGGCTTTGGCATAGTCAATAAAGCAGAAATAGATGTTTTTCTGGAACTCTCTTGTTTTTTCCATGATCCAGCGGATGTTGGCAATTTGATCTCTGGTTCGTCTGCCTTTTCTAAAACCAGCTTGAACATCTGGAAGTTCACAGTTCACGTATTGCTGAAGCCTGGCTTGGAGAATTTTGAGCATTACTTTACTAGTGTGTGAGATGAGTGAAATTCTGCAGTAGTTTGAGCATTCTTTGGCATTGCCTTTCTTTGGAATTGGAATGAAAACTGACCTTTTCCAGTCCTGTGGCCACTGCTGAGTTTCCCAAATTTGCTGGCATATTGAGTGCAACATGTTCACAACATCATCTTTCAGGATTTGAAATAGCTCAACTGGAAGTCCATCACCTCCACTAGCTTTGTTCGTAGTGATGCTTTCTAAGGCCCACTTGACTTCACATTCTAGGATGTCTGGCTCTAGGTGAGTGATCATACCATCATGATTATCTTGGTCATGAAGATCTTTTTTGTACAGTTCTTCTGTGTATTCTTGCCACCTCTACTTAGTATCTTCTGCTTCCGTTAGGTCCATACCTTTTCTGTCCATTATTGAGCCCATCTTTGCAAGAAATGTTCCCTTGGTATCTCTAATTTTCTTGAAGAGATCTCTAGTCTTCCCCATTCTGTTGTTTTCCTCTATTTCTTTGCATTGATCACTGAGGAAGGCTTTCTTATCTCTCCTTTCTATTCTTTGGAACTCTGCATTCAGATGCTTATATCTTGCCTTTTCTCCTTTGCTTTTCACTTCTTTTCTTTTCACAGCTATTTGTAAGGCCTCCCCAGACAGCCATTTTGCTTTTTTGCATTTCTTTTCCATGGGGATGGTCTTGACCTGTCTCCTGTACAATGTCACAAACCTCAGTCCATAGTTCAAAAGTTACTCTATCAGATCTAGTCCCTTAAATCTATTTCTCACTTCCACTCTATAATCATAAGGGATTTGATTTGGGGCATACCTGAATGGTCTATTGGTTTTCCCTACTTTCTTCAATTTAAGTCTGAATTTGGCAATAAGGAGCTCATGATCTGAGCCACAGTCAGCTCCCGGTCTTGTTTTGCTGACTGTATACAGCTTCTCCATCTTTGGCTGCAAAAAATATAATCAATCTGATTTCAGTGTTGACCATCTGGTGATGTCCATGTGTAGAGTACTCTCTTGTGTTGTTGGAAGAGGGTGTTTGCTATGACCAGTGCATTTTCTTGGCAAAACTCTATTAGCCTTTGCCCTGCTTCATTCCGCATTCCAAGGCCAAATTTGCCTGTTATTCCAGGGGTTTCTTGACTTCCTACTTTTGCATTCCAGTCCCCTATGATGAAAAAGACATCTTTTTTGGGTGTTAGTTCTAAAAGGTCTTGTAGGTCTTCATAGAGCCATTCAACTTCAGCTTCTTCAGCATTACTGGTTGGGGCATAGACTTGGATAACTGTGATATTGAATGGTTTACCTTGGAAACGAACAGAGATCATTCTGTCATTTTTGAGATTGCATCCAAGTACTGCATTTCAGACTCTTCTGTTGACCATGATGGCTACTCCATTTCTTCTGAGGGATTCCTGCCCGCAGTAGTAGATATAATGGTCATCTGAGTTAAATTCACCCATTCCAGTCCATTTTAGTTCACTGATACCTAGAATGTTGACATTCACTCTTGCCATCTCCTGTTTGACCACTTCCAATTTACCTTGATTCATGGACCTAATATTCCAGGTTTCTATGCAATATTGCTCTTTACATCATTGGACCTTGCTTCTATCACCAGTTACATCCACAACTGGGTATTGTTTTTGCTTTGGCTCCATCCCTTCTTTCTTTCTGGAGTTATTTCTCCACTGATCTCCAGTAGCATATTGGGCAGCTACTGACCTGTGGAGTTCCTTTTTCAGTATCCTATCATTTTGCCTTTTCATACTGTTCATGGGGTTCTCAAGGCAAGAATACTGAAGTGGTTTGCCATTCCCTTCTCCCGTGGACCACATTCTGTCAGACCTCTCCACCATGACCTGCCCGTCTTGTGTGGCCCCACAGGGCATGGCTTGGTTTCACTGAGTTAGACAAGGCTGTGGTCCATGTGATTAGATTGACTAGTTTTCTGTGGTTTATGGTTTCAGTGTGTCTGCCCTCTGATGCCTTCTTGCAACACCTACTGTCTTACTTGGGTTTCTCTTACCTTGGACGTGGGTAAGTTACCGTGGCTATAATAGCATGTGGGAATGCTGGAAACTTGGCCAAAAAAGTCTTTGCAAGCCAGTCACTGGCCGCTTACCATGCCCTGTAGGTATTTGGGCTCGGGAGAAAAAGAACTCAAAGTCAGAACATTTAACTCCCTCTCTAGATCACTGATCTAAAAGCTTTGGATCTCAAGATCCAAACATCATTGAGGTCTCTCAGTCTTATGAAATCAGTGGCTTTTTGGACATCCTCAGTGAGATCCTTGTGTCAGTTGTTTCTGCCAAGATGTTGATAAGAATCAAAATGCAATGATAGTAACTCGTGATTCCTTTGAGCCTACATGAAACAGTGCACACATAGTTGACCTTTCTGAGGAAAAGAGTCCAGTTCTCAAAGTCTCTGTGACGCAGAGAAGTTTAAGAATCACTGCTGATTCTAAGAGCAAAAAAAGCCTTCTATGCTTGTACTTAAAATATCCCAGTAATATCTCAGTTTCCTCCCATGCCACAGCTTAGTGTAACACTGGTTGTTCAGTCCTCAGAAATAACAGAACAAGGCTTTTTGCCTTTTTTATTTCCCCTTATACGCCATTTCTTGTTAATACTGACTAAAAATCTCACCGGGGTCAATTGCTTTTTTGTTTTTTAAATAATAACTCAGTCAGTGATTTAGAAGAAATTAACATGACAACTCACAAGACTTTCTGGGTCATCTTTTCTCAGTGAACAATACCCAAATAAGTTAGATGATCCTTGTCTCCTTCAAATGAAAGAGATTAAAAACATTTGGTCTCTACCGTCTAACACAGGGAACTCTACTGAATGCTCTGTGGTGACCTAAATGAGAGGGAAATCTAAAAAAGAGGGGATATATGTATAACTGATTCACTCTGCTATACAGCAGAAACTAACTCAACATGTACAGCAACGATACTCCAATAAAAATTAATTTTAAAATGTTGGTCTGCTTCATAAACACACCTTATGATGATGACTCCTGTTAAGTAGTACTAATCTATAATTTCCTAATCATAAAATAAGGAGACTTCTACCTAGGAAATACAATTCAAGAGGACAGAATGATTGTTCTTAAACTGCAGTTGATACTGACATGTTAAGACATCATAAATTATGAACTGGGTTCTTACGTTCCAGAGATAAGCAGTTATGGGTTCATACCTCTAGTCATCTCCCAGTTTCCAGGTAAGAATCAGCAGGTTACTAACCATCACTAGGCTTCAGCTGCCTAATCAATACACTGGTGCATTAGTCAGGCTTCCCTTTGACCCAGATGGTAAAGAATACATAGGTGGACAAAATCATTACCTCCTAGGGCTGCAATGACTAAAACAGACAATCCACAGACAGTGCTTTGCATGGTGCTTGGATGTTCACACAATAGTATGTGCTGTAAAAAAGTCAAGAAGCAGGAGATACTGTACCTAAGTGGTTTATCTTACAAAGGAAGAACAACATTTTCTTTATGATAAGATTGACATGCTTGGCAACATAGCTAGTCAGTTTTTACAAATATTATTTCTAATATACTCTGTCCTTTGAATACTGTTTAACTCCAAAATTTAGCTTTAAATAGAGGGAAAAAAAAAATCTACTGACTGCAGGAGCAGAAAGTAAAATGCTAAATACTGCAAATTAATAAAAAATCAACTTTAAAAACTATCCAGCTATCAAACTGTTGTTCTTCAATGGTCAAACAAAACTATGGGGGCCTCTGCTTTTAAAGAGAAGATATACTTAGAAATGGGAAGACACAGAGACTCCAATCCTCCATTTTAATGCAGTGGTAATTCTATCCAAAGAACATTGTATTTGAAGAGAATAAAAATTCATCACTATTCAAAACTGTCCACTGGAAGTGTGAAATTTGTTATCTAAGAATATTTTTATAATTTTCTATTATGCCAAACTGTAAGAGTCATGTATTAATCTGTTTAAAAGAATTGCCTACTGCAAGACCAGGAAAGCCACAAACTTCTGACTTTACCCTACTGATCTATAGACTGACCTTGAAAAGACAGTGATTTCCACTTTTACAAGATGGGGGCTAGAACAGCAACCTGCCTTAAACATTTTAAGGAAGACAAATAATTACCCAACAGATAAAGATAAAAATGTTTTCAAAAAGCAGCAAAGTCACATTCAATTAAACTCCCCCAGACGAAGAAAAATTATCAAAAATGAAGGAAACAGTAGAAGGAACAGAAGGAAAAACTAATTTGATCTATTTCAATGTTTGGATTCCTTTTTTATCAACACAGTCATTAAGAGCTGCAGTTGAACCACCCCAAAGATACACGTTTTTAAAGTTTGATTTCACCCCCTTCCCAAATACCCTTTCTTTAGGTAGGTCTGAGTTTGCCATTTAACACAAGTCTTGCAACATTTTTTAGTAACAAAGCAAAATGTTCTGTAAATAGATGAACTATTATGCTGAGTAAACATGCCAGAAGGATTTCAAATGGAAACCATGGGGACTATAGGTGTAGTACAAAATGTCCAAGAAGAAATTAAAAAGAAAATGACAGTGAAGTCACAAATACGCTTCTGTGACATGGGAGTCACCCCAAGCAAACAAACTTAAGATTTGTGGGCAGAGTGCAAGTTCCGCAAAGGCGGAACTGGCAGCATTGGTGAAGGAATGATTTTAGTTGAATAAATTACAATGAGCAAAGGATAAAAAGGTATTCTCAACCCACTTTCTTTTTCTCAGGTAAAATGTACAAATGTTATGCCTGAAAAGCAAGTAAATCTAATCTGATATAACCTCCTTTAGTCAAGGCATAACTGGATTATTCCAACACGTACAATCTGAAGAAGTAGGACTATGGAATAAGAGAATCTCAGGGCTAAAATGGGCCTCCCAAGTTATCCAATTTGCTAGTTCTTATCTTTTTGGGGGGAGGGTTACAGACTTCTCTGGGAAGCAGATGAAAAGTTATACATGTTCTTAGAAACACACATAGGGCTTCCCTTATAGCTCAGTTGGTAAATCATCTGCCTGCAGTGCAGGAGTTGGAGAAGGAAATGGCAACCCACTCCAGTGTTCTTGCCTAGAGAATCCCAGGGTTGGGGGAGCCTGGTGGGCTGCCATCTATGGGGTTGCACAGAGTCGGACATGACTGAATCGACTTAGCAGCAGCAGCCATGCAGGAGACCCGGATTCAATTCCTGGGCTGGGAAGATTCCCTGGAGAAGGAAATGACAACCCACTCCAGTATTCTTGCCTGGATAATCCCATGGACAGAGGAGCCTGGCGGGCACAGTCCATGGGATGGCAAGAGCTGGACACAACTTAGCGAATAAACCACCACCAGAAACACATAAGGCACACAGCAAGCATAATTTGGAATTTCATTGGAAAGAGTTTGAAAGTTTATGAATTCTAGATTAAGAACTACTGATTATGTCCTAATTCCTCATTTTCAAAACCAAAAGTTGAATCCCAGAAAGGTTCAGAGATTTACTTGTCCAAAGTCAAACAGCTGAATAACAGCAGAGCTGGTATCAAACACCCTAGTAAGCCTGACCTACTTCAAGATGCATTTTTGCTCCACTGTTCTCCAGAGAGAGGCTGTGGTTATCTGTAGCCATAAAACTGAAAAGTCACTCATGTCCCTGTTTGAATTCGTGAAATCAATGAGTTTTAGGCTAAGGACGGGAACGCCACTTCTTTTCAAATACGGAAACAACCCCATATTGTAAGTATGATATTATGACCTCAGCAGTCCTGACCTATGCAAATGACTACCACCTGGGACGCCAGTCCAACACATTAAGTTTCCTACATCTCATCTCCATGAGCTGCAATCCAGTATTTCTGAGGCAGGGCCCTGATGGCTAAACTTTTCATAAGGACCCTCAGAGATTGTCACTGGATGGTTCTCAAGTAATATTCCACAAAACGCCAGTTTAGAGATGTGATTGCAAACATTTTTTCCAGAAGCTCAATTCTTTGTTCCACCCAAGTCTTATTCAGAAACCCAGAAACACAAATAAAAGCAGAGCTGCTGGGTAGTCTCTTAAGCCAGTCTGAAAACCACTGTCCTAGAAGACAACACAGGTGTGGGACCAGGAGCTGGACCTCACCACTCATGGATCTCAGTTTTCCTATTTATGAAATTCTAAAATCTCTAAATTCAGCTCCAGTATCCTATGACCCACAAACATCACTACCATCACACTACCATTCTATCCTCCGTTGCTAAGTGTGTCCAACTCTTTGTGACCCTGGACTGTAGCTCACCAGGCTCCTCCGTCCATGGGATTATCCAGGCGAGCATACTAGAGTGGGTTGCCATTTTCTCCTCCAGGGGATCTTCCCAACCCAGGAATCAAATCCGGGTCTCTTGCATTGAGAGATTCTTTACCACTGAGCCACCAAGGGGGCCCTGTACTACAATTACTAACATAATATTTAGCAAGCACTTGCTATGTTCCTAGCACTGTCCTTTTAATTTATTTAATCTTTAAAATCACTCTTTGAGGTTAAGTACAGTAGATCCTTGAACAACACGTGTTTGAATTTCGTGAGTCTACTCATACTCCTATTTTTTTTCAATAGTATTACACTACTACACAATCCACCTTTGTTGAATCCGTGGATGCAAAAACCACAGCTAGGGAGGAACCTTATATGCAGAGGGCCAGCTATAGGCTGTGAGATGATTTTCCACTGCAAGAAGGTTGGCACTGCTAACCCCTGTTGTACCATTAATCTATTACAATGATGAGGAAACTGAGGCAGAGAGATTATGTGACAATAACTGTGGTTATATATATATGTGCATATATATATACACACATACACACATTCTCTTATTCCATCTACACCACAAAATTGGGAAGAACTGAGCTTTAGAAAGATAATTTCTTATCTAAGGTCAAAGAGCATGTCTGTCAGATGCTAAAATCCATTCTAACCAAAAAATTAGTACAAGTCGGATCCCATACTTTACCAGAAAATATTTTAAATAGCACCCATTTTCATGTGGTTATTGTGTATTAGTGATCTGCTTTCATATATTCATAGAGATGGCTTAGCCCCAAACTAGATTATAAACACTCTGAGACCAGGGATTATTTTATATCTTTCAATTTCCTACTCTATGAAATACTGGCTGTGCATTAAGTAGGTCTTCATTCAATCAGAAGTGATCTTCTAAATCCTTTTTTGTTATTAACTTGACTTTCCCCCCAATAATCTTGAGTAAACACACTAATTTCATTTAGATCAACTCTTGAAATTAAAAAATTCCCCTCTGAGTCAGTTGCTGGAAGGGAGAAAAAAGATTTTTTTTCAGCTTAATGATTTTACATTTGCCCCTGGGGAAAGGAATTATATTAATATTTTACTAAGTATGTCTTTCCAGGCATTTCTTTCTCAAAGTTTCTTGCATTTTTCAACTGATAGGTAACAGACTGAAAATAAGCAGATGGTTAAAGACAAGAACGGAAAATCTTGGAAGGTGCTTACAATACTTACTTATGCCACGTAAATATCAGTTTGACATTTCACAGGAAGTGGTGCTTATTAAGTAACATTCTTCAAACAGCAAAAAATACTGACTACAAGTAATTTTTCTTAAATGCCATTTTAATTTTGGACATGCTTAGCCTGTGGTCAGATACACCATCACCTTCCATCTGTGATTCCTTGTTCACATATTTGAAATTGGATGCCTAGGACAAATTCCTATCTCCTCTGCTCATTGTAGCGCCATGGTTCCACAAATAGCCCCATTAAGAGTTGTTCATGTCCCAGCTGTGACCTACTTTAAGTCTATTTTGGAGACTCGCATTAATCTAACATATATGTAAACCCATACAACATAGAAAAAGCTATGGTTTTTCCGGTAGTCATGTATGTATGTGAGAGTTGGACCATAAAGAAAGCTGAGTGTCAATGAAAAAGAATTGATGCTTTTGAACTGTGGTGTTGGAGAGGACTCTTGAAAGTCTCTTGGACTGCAAGGTGATCAAACCAGTCAACCCTAAAGAAAATCAGTCCTGAATATTCATTGGAAGGACTGATGGTGAAACTGAAACTCCAATACTTTGGCCACCTGATGCAAAGAACTGACTCCATAGAAAAGAGCCTGATGCTGATAAAGATTGAATGCAGGAGGAGAAGGGAACAATAGAGGATGAGATATTTGGATGATATCACCAACTCTATGGACGTGAGTTTGAGCAAGCTCCAGGAGTTGGTGACAGACTGGGAGGCCTGAAGTACTGCAGTCCAGGGGGTTGCAAAGAGTCAGACATGACTGAGCAACTGAACTGAACTGATACAACGTAGATAAAACTGGCCATAATAAGAAATGAGGTTAAAGTAAGGTCACAATATTTTGGTCTCCAAACTTTGACAGCATAAACCATCTAAAACAATGGTTCTTCAATCTCCTTTAAGGAATATCTTTAAAATGTAGATGCCTAGAGCCCTTCCTCAGACCTGTTTAAACAGTGGGGCCCAGACACCTGTGACTTGCATGAACGTCACAGATAATTTAGTTGCTGCGCAGTGATGAACATCCGTACTTTATCCATCGAACAAACATTTCATGAGGGCCTTTGACCCATACCAAATTTTGAATATAAATGTTTTCTCCTTAGTATAGTTCCTTGGCTCACAAACTAAGGAGCAACTTGAGGAAAAGGATCATGATCTATGTTTTGAAAAAAGTACTTCCCCCAGCCCATCCTTAAACCCAGCTGGGCCATATAGGAGGCAAATGTTACCGTGCTTGGATCACCAGCCCCTCAAATAAAACATGTTGATACACCTTCAGATACTGCACCAGAGAATATTTTTAAGCCTGGACTTTGTAGGTATCCAAAGAAATCTGGACGGTGTGTGTGTGTGTGCTTGTATGTGTATATTCTTAATTCTACATTGTATGTGTATATTCTTATTTCTACATTGAGACTAAGCTAAGCAAGACTCAGATCGTAGCATTAAACTTCTGTTCTGAAGCTTGGCTATGACCCAAAATAACAACATATACACCAGGAAATGCATATCAAAGTAGGAAAGATACATATCTCAACAAATATACTTTCCTTTCTTTTTTACATACTACAACCCTCATTTCGTTCCTGTTCTCACATCACTCTGCTCTCGAAACAATATTCAAATAACTGAGTGCCAGTGGGCTCGTTTAAATCAGGAACTTACAAAACAGCTTTTCAAAGTGTGTTCATTCCAAAAGCAAACAATGCTGCTCCAATGAACAGGTACAACTGCCGCCAGATCCTGAGGCTCGGGAGGAATCCATTTCAGAGGCTGCCACGCCCCGCTCCCTGCGGTCTGCGTCTCGAGAGAAGCTGGCATGAGGCTGGCCGTGAGGAAGGCGCACTAGTGAGAAGCGGCTTTTGCTGAGGGGATGGGTGTGGGAGATGTGTCTGGTCAACGTTTGGGCAACAAACGACTCCAGCTGTGTTTACTGAGGGGGCAAACACCCACCCGCGTGTAACGGGGTCTTAGAGAGGTTGGAAACGGGAGAATGAGCAGCTCAGACCTCCTTTTGTTAGGCTCCTTAGAGAAGAGCAGGAAGACGTGTGGAGGGAAAACGAAGCTTGCCTACGAGATAATGGGGAGCAAGCTAGTGCTCACACATCAGCAGACAGAGCCTCGCCAGTGTCCTTCACTGCCTGCCAAGGAGAAGAAGAGGCCAGCAAGGAAACAAAGTCCCTCAAGCGAGGTGCGGCGGCCAGCTTGACCAACAAGATGCTCCGTGACCGCAAGTTATCTCCTGACCTGCTCTCTACAAACCCTTCAGGATAACTCAGTGACTTCTCTCCTGACTCTGAAAGACACTAATCTGGGGCAAGAGAAAAAGGAAATCTTTTTCAAAAAGTACAAGAGTCAGAGCAATTGAAAGCATTCCTTACCAATTTTGTAACGTCTTTCACATCATCAGTCACACGGTTCCGGCAGATCCCTTGAGTGTGGACGAGAGGATTAAATAGGAGCAGTTGAAGATAAATGCAAGTGATAATCCAAGTCTAAATGAAAAGAGAAAAAATGCTGGTGACCGTCAGTAAATATCCATAGTCACTCACACTAGTAACAACTAACATTTTCTGCCTTAATGTGGAAAAAAGAATTGATCTTGAGGGTTGTTTTTTTTTTTTTTCTTTTAATACTGTTGGCTTAAATACAATTAAATGCCTTACACACAAACTATGCTAACCAAATTTATTAAAATTCTCAGTTAAAATACGGTTTGGATTTTTCATTTCAATGACAGTATCTTTAACTTTTGTCAAAAGCTTTCTATGGGCAATTCCCCAATGGCAATTAGGAATGAACTTGTAGCAACATGAAAAGAATTTATCACTTAAGCTATTTTCTAAAAACTAGGGAATGCATAAAATTTGTACCTTAAGGCACCAAAAAAATTTTTCTCTACTTTAAATGTAGACTGTATGGCAAGTAACAGCAAAACTCTGAGCATTGCTTTAACCCAATAACCTACTGGAACACCCAGTTAAAGTGAGGGAGAGATATTTAGGAGAGAATGTAATCTAATTGGTGAGATATCAAAAGAATCATTGTTTTCTATCAGCTTTTTAGCGATTTAACAAGGAAAAATATTTTTTTTAGTCAATGAGAAGACATTTTTGCATACCAGCATGAAGTAATCACACACACACACACACACACACACACACACACACACACACACACACACACACACACACGCTACCTCTCTTTCCAAATAACTCTTTCAACCATGTTAAATAGTTACTTTTATGCATGGCTTACTTTTTCTTATCACTCTATGTTTTGTATTTCCAAAAATTGGGGCATCTATTTTTTTCCCCCTCAGTATCTTTATAAGACATAACAGCACCTGGAATATAAAAAGCTCTTGCTAAATATTTGCTAGATGAATCAGTGATCAAGGTTAAAAAAGAGTCTAATGCTTCAAATTTGGTACCTATTTATTGAACTTGTACGAGACAGGGACTAAGCCAGCCAGAAAAACAAAGGTGATAAGACTGCCCTGAAATGCAGGTTCAGGGAAATAAGTAATACCCACACCCCGTGATAAATGTTTTGGGAACCCAGAGGAGAAAGCAATTAATCAATTAATCTTAAGGGAGAGAACTCGTGGCAGAAAGGCAGTGCCAAGAAAAGCCTCAGAGAAAATGTGACTCCAACTGGATTCTGGTGGACAGAGGAGGAATTTGCAAGAGGTGACAGGGAGGGGATGAGCATTCCAGGAAAAATAAACAACAGGAGCATAGGCATAGAGATGTGATGATATTTTAAAATGTGAGAATTCTTTTATGAATTAACATTCATCTACGGAATCTTAAAATTACACAAAGGCCCACCTGCACATGGCTAGAAATCTTTCCTACTTATTATGTAACCAGCCATGTATTAAATGTAACTGGATTATTATTTTCAATTAATATCTGCCACCTTAATAGATACTATACTGGACCAAGTTACAATGACCATTTACTGAAATTTCTAAGACTACAATACTACCTACATAGATAATAATGGAGTGTGAACAAAACTAAAATCCCTTCATTGTTTACCATTGTAATCTATGAATGTTAAGCAATCCTGCTTAATTTTGTTTAAGGCTACTTTGAGCTTGGTGGGATCCTGCTCTTCTCCCTTGGGCCAAAAATAAAGACTAAATTGTGTACATTGGGGGTCCCTAACCTTTGGGATCTAGTGCCTGATGATCTGAAGTAAAGCTGAGTTATAAATAATAGAAATAACATGCACAATCCATGTAATATGCTTGAATCATCCCCAAACTATCCCCATCTCTACCCTGGCCTGTAGAAAAATTGTCTTCCATGAAACTGGGCCTTGGTGCCGAAAAGGTTGGGAACCGCTGGTGTAAATGATTTGTTTGGGGGATTCTGCTTTTTAGACAATCCCAACACATAACATCTCCCCTAAGAGTTTCCCTTCATGTGTGTAAATACAGTGCTTAAACTCAAAGTGTCTTTCATACTGTCATCGCTAAAATCTAACCCTCCCTTGAAACAGATTTCTCCAACACCCTCTTTCATGATCTGACTTTGGGATCCTCCCTAAGGATCTCTATAAAGGGCCAATCCCTAATAACCTTATTCATATTCTAGGCTGTAAGGAATATAAAGGCACAGGGATGAGGGAGGGGGAATTCAATAAAGGTGATCGAAATATACAAACTTTCAGTCGAAAGATAAATAACTACAAGGGATGTAGTGTATAACATGATAAATATAGTTAGCACTGCTCCATGTTACATATGAAAGTTGTCTGAGAGTAAATCCCAAGAGTTCTTATCACAAGGAAAAAAAATTCTGCTTCTTTACTTTTGTAACTATATGAGATGACAGATGTTCACTAATCTTAATATGGTCATCACTGCATGATGTATGTAAGTCAAATCACTACACTGTACAACTTATATAGGGTATATGTCAATTATATCTCAGTAAGACTGAATGAAAAAAAAAAAAGAAATATAAGGGCAAAAATTCTATTGATTTCTCTTTACCTTGTCTTATGCCGGACACTGAAGAAACACTACACAAACATTTGTTCACTCATTCATTCATTCAGCAAATATTTGTTAAGCACCTAGTGCTACTGTGTGCTGGGCACTGTTCTAGATGCTGTGGATACATTAGTTTAAAAAAAAGCAAAAATCCCTGCCCTCATGAAGCTTAGCTTCTAGCGAGAGAAGGCATAGCATGACCAATAAAACTGATAAATACCCAGATTATATAGTATGTCAAAAGTGCACCATGAAAAGAGAAAAATTAGATCTCAGTACAGGGACTGGAATTATAATGCCTACTGTTCTCTACTAGCAACAGGGTCTTAGGTTCCAGGTGACAGTTACACTCATGAGGCTTTGGAGGCTTCACCCAGCACCAAGTGTACTACTGAGCTTTGAGAAGGGAAACAGGAGCGGTGACAAAGAGCACACAGCAGGGTAGAACTCATGACTGACTCCTGAACCATCTCTAATGTCCACATATCACTACATCCCTGGAGCATGTGGCAATGATCCACAATGCTGGGTGGGCAGGACCACTTCTCAGGCTTGTATCTCGCTAGTTGAGTAGCCCCTTCAGGGACATGCCGTGAGCTGCCACTCATTCTCCATTATAGCTACTCCCACCAGTAACAGTCTCAACAATAAAATGCATACTGGTGGTTGTTCTGCTACCTAGTAACTTCAGCAGAATTCTCTTGGGTGAAGTTTAGGTATACTCCTATCAATTACTTGAGTTCTTGATACAAAGAGGAAGGTAGAGAGGTCAAATCCCCAGGCATCTCTGAATCTAGAGAAAAGGCCACAGTACCAGCTATTAACGCCACCTCTCTTTCCCCAGAGACTGCAATATGAATGACTGCAAAAAGAATGCTATTTTGATGGGGCCTTATTGGGAAGGCAATGCTTTATCAAAGATTAGATGGCACTAAGGGAATTATCCATGCAGATGTCTGTAGGAGAGTGTTACAGACAGAGAAAGAGAAGATACTGCTAAGTCCCTAAGGTCTATTTTGTTGTTTTCAATTGAATCTTTCAAGATACTTTATTATTAAAGTAATATATTATCATTACCAAACACTTGGAGAATAAAGAAAAAACCTACTTGGAATGTCACTACCCTGACAATTTTTAGAAAGTGTACCTCCCCCCACCATTATAAAAGAAATGCATCTCATTGATTTAAGGAACCTGCTTTATTTAAGGAAGAGCAAGAAGAAAGCAGGGCTTCTCAGGTGGTGCTAGTGGTCAAGAACCCATCCGCCAACACAGGAGACAAGAGACTTGGGTTCTATCCCTAAGTTGGGAAGATCCCCTGAAGGAGGGCATGGTAACCCACTTCAGTATTCTTGCCTGGAGAATCCCATGGATAGAGGAGCCGGGTGGGCTACAGTCCAAAGGGTTGCAAAGAGCTGGACAGGGCTGAAGCTTAGCACACATGCATGCATGTGAGATTAAAGCAGCGAGCAATGAAGATGATGATGTCAAAGAGAACAGGTCAGATCATGTAGGGTCTTGTATACTCCTCTGGATTTTTGACTTTTACTGTGAACCAAGATGGATTCGTTGCAGGATTTTGAGCATAGCAGACAGATGACATATTATATAATAATAATACTAAAAACCTGGTCCTTTCTTACAAAACTGAATATACACTTACCATATGATCAAGCAATCATGCTCCTTGGTCCTGTCCCAAGGAGCTGAAAATATATATCCATACAAAAACCTGCTTACTGATTTTTATAGCAGTTTATTCAAAACTGCCAAAACCTGGAAACAACCAGAATGTCCTTCAGCAGGTGAATAGATGAATAAACTGTGGTATATCTGGGCAATGGACTTTTACTCAGCACTAAAGAGAAATGAGCTATGAAGCCATAAAATGACCTAGAGGAAACAAATGCACATTACAAGGTGAAGAAGCCAATATGAAAAGGCTCTACACCATTTGATTCCAACTCCTCTGTCATTCCGGAAAGGGCAAAACTGGGCAAACAGTAAAAAGATCAGTGTTGCCATGGGTTGGAGCAGGAGGCGTGCACAGACAGAGCATGCATGCATGTGTGCTCAGCTGTGTTCGACTCTGCGCGACCCTATGGACTGCAGCCCACCAGGCTCCTCTGTCCATGGGATTCTCCTGGCAAAAATACTGCAGTGGGTTGCCATTTTCTTCCCCAGGAGATCTTCCCAACCCGGGGATCGAATTCATGTCTCTTGCATTGCTGCTGCTAAGTCGCGTCAGTCGTGTCTGACTCTGTGCGACCCCATGGACTGCAGCCTACCAGGCTCCTCTGTCCATGGGAGTTTCCAGGCAAGAGTACTGGAGTGGGTCGCCAGTGCCTTCTCCGTCTCTTGCATTAGTAGGCAGATTTTCTTTTTACCACTCAGCCACCTGGGAAGCCCACAGAGCACAGAAGACTTCTAGTGCAGTGAAAGTACTCTATATGATACTATAATTGTGAATATATGTAATTATATGTTTGTCTAAACTCACAGAAAATACACCACCAAGAGTAAACCCTAGCATAGACTATGGGCTCTGGGTGATTTAAGTGTATCAGTGTAAGTCCATCAGCTGTAACAAATGCACCACTCTGGTGGGAGATTATTGATAATGGGGGAGGCCCTACATGTGCGGGGTAAGGGGCATTGGGGAAACCTCTGTACCTTCCTCTCAATTTTGCTATGAACTGCTCTAAAAATATAAGTTCTTTCCCTAAAAAAAAAAAAAAATTTAAAAAGATCACTTCTGATTGCTGTGGTAAGAATAGACTCAGGCTTTAACAACAAGTAGAAACAGGAAGACCAATTTGGGGATACTACTATAATCCACGCAAGAAAGGGCTGTCGCCGTGTACTGCTTAGAGGTTGTTAGCTCAGAGTCAAGGATGACTCCAAGGATTCTGGTCTGAGCAACTGAATGGACCAGTATTGCCATCAAGTTATCAATACGGGAATGACTGAGGGGTAGAGGAGGTTTGGGGGGGTCATGTCAGGAGTAAAGTTTTGAATGTCCTCAGTTTGAGATGTCTTTAAGATATCCCAGTGATGAAAGTAGGTCAGGATATTCGAATCTGGACTGAGGAGGGTAGTTTGGGCTGGATATATAAATATGACAGCCTTTGATACATAAATGGAATTTTAAGCAAAAGAGTGGATGAGACTATCAAAGGAGTGAATACAAACAGAAAAAAGAACAAATAACTGGGTCCTATGGTGCTCCAACCTTAAGAGCTCTGGAAAAAGATTTAGAACACACAAAGGAGCCTGAGAGACAGCCAGGGGAGGAGGAAGAGGAAGAACCCAGGTTAAAAAAAAAAAAACCAGGAACAGTAAAAATACCTTAAGGAGATCAAACTATGAACTACATCAAATACTCATAACAGATCAAGCAAAATGAGGACTGAGAACTGATCACTGAATTTAGCAGCACAGAGGTCACTGGTGACATTAACAAGAGCATTTTTATTAAAACAGTTTGGAAAAGGCCCGGGAGGGGCGGATTTGAGAGTGAAGGGTGAGCAATTAGAAACAATGCATACAGATAGCTTTTTTAAAAGAGGTGTCTTTCAAAGGATAGCAAGTAAATAAATAAACAAAGAAATAACAACAAAGTGAGAATGTGGTTGGTGAAGAATTAGGTTGGAATGGAGGGAGACTTTTATTTGTAAGATGGTAGAAATACCAGGCTGTCTGTATACCTATGGGGACAGTCCAGAAGGAGATGCAACTGGCACTGCAGGTCAGAAGAAAGGTACATTAGAGCAATGTTCTTGAGGACAGGAAGGGGTGAGACCCAGGTCTCCAACAGAGGGCCTGGCTTTGAATAGACTGTATACTGTAGGTCATCAGTACCACCAGGCAGGATGTCTGAATGTGTGCACAAATGCTGCTGCTTTCTGAACAGCAGTGAATACAACTTTCCCTTACTGAATATTTACTGAGTACCAAACATTTTGTCCAACTGATCACAAACAAAATTTAAGATTTATCTATCTTAATTTTGAAGATGAAGAAACCAAAATAAGGAGAGATTTGGTGACTTCTACATGGTGAGGGCTTCCCTGATAGCTAAGCTGGTAAAGAATCTGCCTGCAATGCAGGAGACCCTGGCTCAATTCCTGGGTCAGGAAGATCTGCTGCAGAAGGGATAGGCTACCCACTCCAGTATTCTGGCCTGGAGAATCCCATTGGCTGTATAGTCCATAGGGTCACAAAGAGTCGGACACTACCGAGTGACATTCACTTTCACTCCGTGGTGAGATCAGAATGAAAACTCAAGTGTGCGCAGTTTGAAACCCTGTCCTCTTCACCACCTCGTACTGTCATAGCACTCCCAGGAAGCTGTTATATCACTGGGGAGGACTCTGACACCATCTCTCAAAGACTTCAATAATTATTTAAATACCATGCATATGAAGACAAGCTTGTTTCCAAGTCAAAGCTGAATATTTTACATTTTTCAGAACTTTTAATTTTATAATTTTATATGTTTTTGAGCGTTTAAACATATATATTAATTGTAAGTTTTGTAAGACATTCAAAATCTATTAACAACTGCAAAGTAATTTTACCAGGGCAACAATTTCTTTTGGATCAACTATCTACAAACATCTGTAAAGATGACTTTGCTCAATTTATTAGGGCCTATTTGGGCAGGACTAAACTTAAATCTGTTAATACACTCAAATATTCCTGAGAGAATGTAAATTGGTGCAGCTACTATGGAAAACAGTATGGAGGTTCTTCAAAAAAACTAAAGATGTTTTCCATATGATTTTATCATCCCACTCTTGGACATATATCATGAGAAAACTATAATTTGAAAAGATACGGGCACCCCAATGTTCACTGCACCACTATTTACAATAGCCAAGCTATGGAAACAACCTAAATGCCCATCAACAGATGAACAGATAAAGATGCGATACATGTATGGAATGGCACAATAACCATAAAGTAGACTGCAACAGTGCCATTTACAACCACATGAATAGACCTAGAGATTACCACACCAAGTGAAGTCAGTCCGAGGAAGCCAGACACCATATGATATCACTCATATCTGGAATCCAAAACACAATACAAGTGAACTTGCCTAAGAAACGGAAACAGACTCACAGACATAGTAGTTGTGGTTGCCAAAGGTGAGGGGAGATGGGAAAGGAATGGCTGAAAGTTTGGGACTAGCAGTTGCAACGTATTATGCATAGGATGGATAAACAAGATCCTACTCTATAGCACAGAGACTCATATTCAATATCCTGGGATAAACTATAATGGAAAAAAAACATGAAAAAGAATGCATGAATGTAACTGAATCACTTTGCTGCACACTGGAAATTAACACAACATAGTAAAACAATTATACTTCAATAAAATAAAAAAATAAAAAACAAGTCTCTCTGAGAAACATATTTCATGAAGCACTATGTTAAAGCTATTACACTGAAATTGTAATTTGATGTTGCATATACAGTTGGCCCTTGAGCAATGCAGCAGTCATCTATATATAATTTATAGTCAGCCCACCCTGTCCCTGGCTCCTCAGCATCCAGGGATTCAACCAATCTGAGACTGTGTAGTACCTCAGTATTTACTATTGAAAAATATCCATATATAAGTGGACCCATGCAGTTCACACTCATGTTCTTCAAGGGTCATGTACTTTGCTACTGATGAGTATTCATCTTTCATAAAATCTAATCATTCACTCAGGCATAACTAAACATTAGGATGGAGGAGCAGTCAGGGTAGAAACGTATTGAGCATTCTGCACAGCAGTAGTAATAACTCCCTATCAGTATTTCTGGGAGAGGGTTGAAATGAGGAGCTTACTTTTTTAAATGGAAAAGTATTTTTTCCATATTATTCTATGCAGAAACTATTCTAATATATAGTACACACACTTCCCTGATATCCTAAACAGTGACTAGAAATATTAAACTTTGCTTTTCTTTGATGATTCATTCTCATCAAATAAAGGAAAGACTAAATGAAACAAGCCAGACAGGGAAATACAAATATCATATGATCTCCTGTTTGTCAAAAAAAAAGAAAAGGTGAACTCATAGTAATGAAGAGTAGAATGGAAAGGTGGCTAGGGGGTGGAATAAACGGGGAGATATTGATTAAAGGTTACAAACTTTCATTTATAAGTTCTGAAGGCCTAGTGTACAGCACTTTGACTCTAGCTAATAATACTGCATTGTTCACTTGAAGTTTCTAAGAGTAGATCTCAAGTGTACTCATCATACACACAGACATACACACACATATACACATGGGTGACTGTAGACAGTCTGACTGTGGTCATCATCTCACAATGTATTCATATATCAAAACACCCCATCATACACCTTAAATAGATACAATTTTATTTGTCAGCCATACCTCAATAAATTTTCCACAGTTTGCTGTGATCTATAGTCAAAGGATTTAGTGTAGTCAATGAAGCAGAATTAGATGTTTTTCTGGAATTCTCTAGCTTTTTCTATGATCCAAAGGATGTTGGCAATTTGATCTCTGGTTCTGTGACTCTGTAGATCACAACAAACCATGGAAAATTCTTAAAGAGATGGGAATGCCAAACCATCTTACCTGCCTCCTGAGAAACCTGTATACAGGTCAAGAAGCAACAGTTAGAACCAGACCTCAAACAACAGACTGATTTCAAACTGGGCAAGGAGTACATCAAGGCTGTATATTGTCACCCTGCTTATTTAACTTACATGCAGAGTACATCATGTGAAATGCTGGGCTGGATGAAGCACAAGCTGGAATCAAGATTGCCAGGAGAAATATCAATAACCTCAATATGCAGATGACACCACTCTTATGGCAGAAAGCAAAGAGGAATTAAAGAGCCTCTTGATGAAGGTCAAAGATAAGAGTGAAAAAGCTGGCTTAAAGCTCAACATTCAAAACACGAAGATCATGGCATCTGGTCCCACCACTTCATAGCAAATAGATGGGGAAACAATGGAAACAGTGATAGACTTTATTTTCTTGGGCACCAAAAATCACTGTGGACAGTGACTGAAGTCATGAAATTAAAAGACATTTGCTCCTTGGAAGAAAAGCAATGACAAACCTAGACAGCATATTAAAAAGCAGAGACATTACTTTGCCCACAAAGGTCTGTTTAGTCAAAGGTATGGTTTTCCCAGTAGTCATGTATGGATGGATACGACAGCTGGACAATAAAAGAGTCTGTGTGCCAAAGAACTAACGCTTTTGAACTATGGTGTTGGAGAAGACTCTTGAGAGTCCCTTTGACAGGAAGGAGGTCAAACCAGTCCATCCTAAAGGAAATCAACCCTGAATATTCATTGGAAGGACTGACACTGAAGCTCCAATACTCTGGCCACCTGATGCGAAGAGCTGACTCATTGGTAAAGACCCTGATGCTGGGAAAGAATGAAGGCAGGAGGAGAAGGGAATGACAGAGGATGAGATGGTTGGATGGCATCACCAACTCAATGGACATGAATTTGAGCAAACTCCAAGAGATGGAGAAGGACAGGGAAGCCTGGCGTGCTGCAGTCCATGAGACTGCAGAGTCAGACACGACTGGGCGACTGAACAACCTCAAAAAAGCTAGAGGGGAAAAGCATTTTGGTTATGTAGTTGTGACTGTCCTTCTCCGAGGAGCTCCAAATTACTGTACTTGTTTGAACGACTGTTTTTCAATTGTATTTTTAGTTTTGTTGGTTTGTGTCTTAATCGACTTATTTCCCCCATATCATCAGGTAATGATTTGCAACATAGCTTTACTGCTAATATGCCCATATCTAGCCTCTTGTAGTCTCCATGGCAAATATAACACACATCCCATGGGAGGCGGGGCAGTACTTACGGTAGACAGAATAGCGGCAAAAGGGACAGCCACGTCCTAACTCCTGGAATTTGTGAATATATTGCCTTATATGGCAAAATGGACTTTGCAGATGTGACTACGCAAAGGACCTTGAGATGGGAGAGATTATCCTTGATTCTCTAAATCCAACCTAACCATACTGGTCTTTACAAACTGAGAACCTTTCTAGCTGGTCAAAGAGATGCAATGATGGAAGAAGGGTCAGCAAGATGTGACAATGATCAGGACTTGACTTGCCACTGCTGGCATTTAAGACGGAAGTAAGAGACCAGGAGTCAAGAAATGCTGGTGGCGTCTAGAAGCTGAAAAAAGGCAAGGAAAGAGTCTCCTTTATGGACTTTAAGACAACACAGGGTCTCACCTTGCTTTTAGCCCAGTAAGTCCCATTTTGGACTTTGGAATCTCCAAACCATGTCATAAATCTGTATTGTTTTACGTCACTAAATTGGTGATCATACTTGTTCCAACACCAATAGAAAAATAAATCAAAGCTCAATAAATTTACTTTCTGGATGAATTAAGCAATGAATGGAGCACTGTGCAATGTTCAAGTTATTCCTGGGAAGTAAAATATACTGCCTCACCAGAATTCTGGGCGCCCGAAGCTTGCTTTAAGCAAGCAACTCAGCTTTTTTTTTTTTCTGTTCTATTTGTTCACGCTTCCGGGTAAGATTTTGTTTGAACAAAGGTTTCCAAGGACAAGAAAGAAAAAAAGTTCACGCTTTTGAAAACCTGTAGTGTGATGGCAGGGGACAGAAGGCGGATCCAGAAAAACCTCTGAGCCCCTCACTGTGTGACTTCAAACAAGCCAGTGAATCCTTCTGAGTATCTGTTTATCAGTGTCTACAATGAGAATCATTTTTGCCTCCATGTTCATGGAGTGCTGGTGAGAATCAAGTGAAAACTTTCCAAACCACAGGTGCTGTGCAGTGATTTGTTGTGTGCCCTGCAGGTTCTGGACTGTCTAGGAAGTCAGAGAAAGAACTGCTTCAAAATCATACAAATAAGAGTCCAAGAAAGGACTTTATAGAATCAGTCCTGCATGAACAAAGAGCCTGATCTTTAGTGCATAGGTATTCTGACACTAATTTGGGGGTCAGATGGCTTTCTGAATTTATTTCTTAGTTCTCAGCTGTGTTGAGAGTAGCTTGGGTTAACAGACAATTGACTTCCAATGAAGTGAGGTGTTCCAATCCATCGACAAAATATTTATCTTTGTTTTCTCTCCCTTCCTCTTTCTCTAACTTCTGGAAACTTCAACAAGGGTATGCGGGTGCCTGAACGCGTGGGCAGGTGCGTACACACACACCCTATGGAGATAGAAAGCTGAAGCAAAATGTCCCTCGTTTGTGACTTCAGCTCTACAATGTGTCTTTTTGGCTTGGGTAATCATCTTGCTGTTTTTTCCGTAACACTCTGCTTCTGCAGATGACATTTTTCTTCGGCTACTTTGTTTTAGCATTGTACAACTTTTCTCTCTAGGTCACGCTCATTGTATGATAACCCCTCATTTCATGATAACCTTTCACTGCACAGACACATTAAACTAATCTTATTGTCGGCCGTTTCTAGATTTTTTTTTTTTTAATTTAGCGGCATGCGTCAAAAGTGTCCCCCACGTCCTCCCCATGACACACACAATTCCAATAACCCTTTCATAGTTAAAGAGCCCTCAGCTTATTTACATGATGAAAAATGAGAAATCTATAGGCACTACCAGAAGCAAAATAAACAGTAGAAACAGTCCTAATAGAGGGAGGTGACAGGGACTAAAATTCACATTCAACTGTGAATGACAAGATATAGCGGGTCTTTTTTCTGGGAGCAGGTTTTAACAGTGGCAGACAGTACTGAAAAGGAACTTGAAAAGAGAAAATTTACAGGAAGATGAGGCTGAAGACCCCTAAAGCAAAGGTGTTATCTAAATTTGTTTTTGTTGAGAACCAGTCTCAAGAGACTCTAGTGGACCATTCACCCATTCATCAATTCTTCGGAAGCAAAACAGCCTTTCTTACAATAAAAAGCCACATGCCAGAAAAAGGAGCTGCAAAGCCCCCTAAAGCAAACGGGCTACTTGATCTGAACATGTGTTATTACATAGAAGTCAGGTTGCAGACTCCTTTCCTTTTAGTAGAAATTAACACGCATGCAGACCAAGAACATCAGGGCAACATATGCTGTTCGGGAAACCAGAAGATTCTAATTCTCCAAACCTGGAAAAAAAAGCAAACTTTTCTATGCACGTGAAAAGTGGTTTTAAAATATGCATTTCCAGGGTCCACATTACAGACTTTTCAAAGTCGAAAAGGTAAGCAAGGCGTCTGTGTAGCCTTTTTCTTTATGCAGAGAACTACAGACTGGTATTAGGACTGCCCTGAACAAAACAGCAGCTGCTGCCAGAAACAACATTCATCTCCTCTTTAATCTTGCCTGCCAGCTAGCCAAGCAGGCAGTTCCCTTGTAGCCCAAATGTGCTCTGGAAGACAGCCAACTGGCTCAGCCACCCAGAGCCAGGAAAGCAAGTTACCAAGATACAGGTATAGGAATGAGTCCTGAGTTCAGATTTTCTGAGGTCATACAAACCATATCCTCCCAAAATAATCTTTACCTAAAGCAACAGCAGATTGTCAGTCAGTGAATAACCGTTTAGTTCTATGTGACTTCTTCCTTCAGATTTTTTATTGCTCAGCAAGATTTTGCCATCCGACATTATAAAGAAAATACAGAAGCATCCTACACAGATTCGAATTCTTCTCTAGAGATTGTCCAGTAATCTTGAAGGGGCAAAAGAAACAACGGATTGGTTGTTTTTACCGTTATCAGGAAAGGAGATGTTAACAGGCCAGTTAAGTGAAACTCAAACCAGCTTGAAGTCCAGTCAGTCCAATAAAATCCTATAAAGATATTCACTCTTCTCTCTTTCTCAGTGCAGGTCTTTTTGTGAAGTAGAATATTTTGAAATATGGGTAAGTATGCTCTTATAACAAAATCTGAACATTCTGAAGGGAACTGCTTAATAGCAAAAGGCAGGCAATGGCTTTAAAGTAAAAGGAGAATTTAAGGACTTCAAGATAATCTATAGGAAAGAATGGGGGTGGGAGGAGAAACGCCCTGTGACAGTTCATCCTTACTCTATATGTAAATACTATTTAAAAGGGGAAATGACTCACATATATTGACTCCTACGAAAGGCCACACATTGCAATCTGCGATATTTCATATGACTTTCTCACCAATCAGGTAGATTATTATTACCCCATTTTGTAGGTGAGTAACACATGATTTAGTGAGATTAAGTAATTTGTTTATGGCCACTCTGCTAGTAAACCCCCGAAACCAAGTTTATTCTTTGAATTTAATTTTATTGAAGTATAGTTGATTTACAATGTTTATGTAGACAGCAAAGTAATTCAGTTGAATATGAATATTCTTTTCCATTCTTAGTTTATTATAAGATTAAATATAGCTCCCTAGGCTATACAGTAGGTCGAGTTTACCTCTTTTATATATAGTAATGTGCATGTAACCCACTCCAGTATTCTTGTCTGGAGACTCTCATGGACAGAGGAACCTGGCAGGCTACAGTCCACGGGGTCACAAAGAGTCAGACACAACTGAAGCAACAGCAATGTGCAGGTATACATGCTCAACTGTGTCCAACTCTTTATCCCCATGGACTGTAGCCTGCCAAGATCTTCTGTTCATGGAATTTTCCAGGCAAGAATACTGGAGCAGGTTGCCATTTCCTTCTCTAGGGGATCTTCCTGACCTGGAGATCAAACCCACATCTCTTGTGTCTCCTGCATTGACAAGCAGATTCTTTACTGCTGAGCCACCAGAAAAGCCCTCACTTACTTCACTTACCATGATAATCTTTAGGTCTATCCATGTTGCTACAAACTCCATTATTTCATTCTTTTTCACGGCTGAGTGATATTCCATTGTATACATGTATCACATCTTCATCCATTCATCTGCTGGTGGACATCTAGGTTGCTTCCATGCCTTGGCTCTTATAAATAGTGCTGTAATGAACACTGGGGTGCATGTATCTTTTTGAATTATTGTTTACTCTGGATATATGCCCAAGAGTGGGATTGTAGGATCATGTGTCAACTCTGTAGTTTTTTTGAGAACCTCTATACTGTTCTCCATAGTGGACATACCAATTTACATTTCCACCAAGAATGTAGGAGGGCTCCCTTTTCTCCTCACCCTCTCCAGCACTTATTATTTGTAGACTTTCTGATGATTGCCATTCTGACCAGTGTGAGGTGATACCTCATTGTAGTTTTGATTTACAGTTCCCTAATAATTAGCGATACGTTGCATCTTTTTATGTGCCATCTGTAGGCCATCTGTATGCCTGGACCAAGTTTAAACCAAGACCTACACTACACTGGAAAGGAAAACACTGGGTCAGTTAGCAAAACTTCTGTTGTTGTTGAGTCACTAAGTCAAGTCTGTTTGCCACACCATGGACTGCAGCATGCTTCCCTGTCATTCACCAGCTCCAGGAGTTTGCTCAAACAACTTAATTGTTATATCTGATGAACAATTAAGTTTTATTTACCATGGCTTCCCTCATAGGTCAGCTGGTAGAGAATCTGCCTGCAGTGTGGGAGACCTGGATTCAATCCCTGGGTTGGGAAGATCCCCTGGAGAAGGGAAAGGCTACTCACTCCAGTATTGTGGCCTGGAGAATTCCATGGACTATATAGTCCATGGGGTCATAAAGAGTCGGACATGACTGAGCAACCTTCACTTCACAATGCCTGTACTGTGGACAACATACAGGTCTCTTTAACTGCATCAATTTCTAAGTGAAACAGCAATCTCAAATTATGACTAGGCTGGGTAGACAAGTAATGCAGGTAAATCGGGTTATGATTGCTGTACCTTAAAAAATTGCATAGCTAGAGGGAAGGGAGAGCTCAAAAAATGAAGTGATAAGTTGTTCCTTCAGATAAAAACAAAAGTGAGTGCTTTCAGACTTCTAAGAAGAGCTACTTATTCATCATCAGATCCATATGGAGTACCTGATAATTACAGAAGGTAATGATACCGAAGATATGGTCATGGCCTCCAGGAGCTCAAGCTCTTGTCGAACACAACTAAGTGATAGAGCATCTAAGAGCGGAAGGGCCCGGAGAGACAGCTAAACCTGACCTTGGGATGGGAGAGTAATGGAGGGGCTCAGTGACAGCTTCTGGGAGGAGACCTCTTTTACAAAGGTGAGAGGAAGGTAGCCAGGTCAAAGGGAGCTGGGACGAAGACCTGTGGCAAAGAAATTAAAGTAGCAGGTGCCTGCAGAAGCGAAAGAGGCATTTTCATAGGTCTTCATGTTTATGACTGAATGAAAAATGAGTCTCAAGGAAAACACAACAATAGACGAGGGTAGAAAGATAGGCAGAGGCCCTCCCAGTTTCGCTAATTGATTTGAATTTTATTTTAAAGGCAATGGGGATCTCCTGCTGGATTTTCAGCAAGGAGTATCAAGATCTGATTTATATTTGAAAAATTTGTCAGTAATCAGAATAAAGGATAGATGGGGTGGAGGGGGGCTAGCAATAAGCCTGGAGCAGGAGGTCAGTTAAAAGGTCAGTGGAGTCATCCAGAGGCCACAGGAGGAGACCCTTAACTCATAAGTGGCAGTGGAAATAGAGAAAGAGACAAGTTCAAGAGCATGTGGAAGTAGACAGAAAGAAAGTGTGGGGTGTAAGGGAGGGAGTCGCAAATGACTTCCACGGGTAACTGAGGCAGAAGTGGTGCTGGGCCCGTTAGAAGTGGCAGCTGGGGATTGGAAGTTATCACCCAAAACCCTGGAGAATACCATCATATAAGAAGAAAGAATTAGCCACATAGAAGATGAGAGGATGAGAATTCAAACAGAAATGAGATGCTTATTCGTTGCTTTGGGGGTACCCTGGCCAACAGAGGAGAAAAGTACAAAAGGGAGTATAATCAATACAACAAGCACTAAAAGATGTCAACCAGTTGGTTGTCGGAAGAGGACCTAGAGGAGCTGACCTTGATGAGGGCTGTTTCCATGGAGTGAGACCATGGAGGATGGACCACAGGGGTCAATGAGAGCGAGCAAATTTCAAGGGCTTACCACCACAGAGAGTGGCTAATGCCTAGAATGGCTAGAAAGTTAACTTTAGTCTTGGCAGATGAGAAAAGGCACCTCTATCAGAATGGGGTGGGACTTCTCTGCTGGTCCAGTGGTTAAGACTTCACCTTCCACGGCAGAGAGTACAGGTTTGATTCCTGGTCAGGCAGCTAAGATCTCACATACCTCAAGGCCAAATAACCAAATTATAAAGCAGAAGCAATACTGTAACAAATTCAATAAAAGTTTTTAAACTGGCCCACATCAAAAAAATAATAATAATAATGGGCTAAAATGAGTAACTAAGCCTTCTTCCACCTTAAATAGCCTGAGCATAGAGAACTTTCCTGTGGTTAATGAGAACCAAGTTAGCTCAGAGACTTTGCCCCTGTATGAAAATATCTACAAAGGACTTCTACCTCAGGCTAGAATCTAGGGGCTAGGTGTTGAAGTTTTATTGTTAATACTTTTAATAGAAGCACATGTGATAGAATAAGCTTTGTGCAGCAATGCAGATTTCATTAGAAACAATGGTAACAGATAGGTCATTGCTATTCATAAATATAGATCTTCAGAAGTTACATCAATGCAGAGAGAAAAGATGTGTTTTATAGAGATGCTAGCTGGTGACCTAATTCTAATCAATATGAAGAGGAAGAGGATATGTAACAAACCAAGCTGGTCTAGAAAACCAGTGGGTGCTAGCTCAATGTTGAACCTAGGTTTACACATCTGTTGCCAATTCTTTTTTGCTATCAGTGTTCTTTTGTTTTTGTTTTTTAATAAGAGCAACAGGCCCTCGACATTGGGAAGTATAGGAATATTGCAAGAAAAAAAAATGACAGTTCTGAAATCCACATACTCAAAAATTTAGCACTTTACGAGCACTGATTCTTTAGGGCTGGCAGTATTCACTATTGTGTTAATTAATTGCTCTTAAAATTGAATCATCATGATATACATTCTGAGGGTTTATAGCTTTCCAAAAACAGTTACAAAACCTAAAGGATAATTTATCTTCTTCCATCTATGTGACTCACTTCTGAAATTGTGATCTCCTGTGAATCAAAAGTTCTGCGAAATCTGTACAATCTTCTGAACTCCAAACAATTCAGGGATGGAAAATAAGCATGGGCTTCAGTTGCTCTGTGACTTCATGCACTGAATTTGGGCCGAATGCCTGAGCCTCTTAGAACTTCTTGTGTTCACCGCCCCCTCTGGCTGTAATTAAATGTGCTCAGATGTCTTGTCCTATCAGCTATTGGGAGTGTGACAAGCTTGGTCTCACGGGCCCTTTTCATTTTTAAGAAGATTCAATCTGAGGAAGCAGCTCAGGAAATCTCAGACGAAGTTTCTTTTTTCCCCCACCTGAGTTTTTGGACTACACATAGACTCAGTCTTTATACACTGCTGGGACTGTTCCAAATAGCATCAAAACCAGGAGGTCAAAGGCATGAGCTCAAAGAACACTCACAATCTTGATCATTTTCTCCATCACATCAGATGACAAGCCAGATTTGCAAAGGTCACTGCATGAGCTTCCCTGATTATGCAATGTGTGCTGGACATGCCGAATGCCTCTGGTTGAACTGAATCAACTGTTGAAATGTTCCCCCCACTTTCATGAAAGGTGCCCCAACTGAAACAAGGGGAACTGCTGTCTTATGTTTAGATCAAAGTATAATCGTCTGGGGGTATTTATTCAGAATGCAGGTTCCTGGGCACCATGCGGAATCCAAATTTGTGAGGGTCCATCTCAGAAGTGTGTACTTTTAACAAGATTCTTAGGTACTCTCTGAAGTCCAAGACATACTATTTTAGGCTGCACTAGATCATGGGTGCTATATCATTAGAGAAAATGAAAATGTCTGAAAAGGTATGAGAGGTTGCATTTGGTTCAAGGGTTACACGTTAGATACTCCTCATTTAGAGGAACTTGAAAAAAGAAGAGTTAAATATAGTGAGTGTCAATTGACCCTTAATTCCCATTCGTGCTCTCTCTGACCATATTCTTCTGTATTGTAATGGCTGCAAAATTAAAACTTCCATGTCTTGGATTCCTTTGCAGTTAGCGATGGTTGCAGATGTGACTTAGGTTTTATCAGTCAGGCACAACTCTGTAAGATTTGATATGGAAAGAAAATCCAGGAGAAGAGAAGCTGGATGGATGCTGGGCATGTATTTTGCTGAGTGGTGGTTGGGGATGGAGGGTTGCAGGGAGGGCCTGCCATCAGGAGCAGCCCTGGCTGGACAGCACCGGCTGTATGTAGCTGCTTCCCAGGCTGCCTTGGACTTAACTGCGTTCTGGGTGTGGGAGTATTCTGAAATCTCAACCTGTTCTTCTAGCCCTTCCAGTGGTTTCATAAGCCATCAAATATACTTCAATATATCCCCTAATGTTTAAACTAGCTAGAGTAGACTGTATTGTCTGCAACTAAACCCCAAGCAATGTTAGGAGAGAAACATTTAAGTTACTGAGCATTTATTTCTCACAAAGGTCAGTCTAAATTCTCCTTAGGAATTTTCCATTAATATTCAAAATTCAAATTGTAAAATAAGAATCATTTAATTTTTTTTCTTTTAAAGGCAGTTTTTGGTTTGCAATTCATGAGACTGTTAATGTAATTCTACCACCTGAAGCCCAGCAATCATGTATCTATGGCATGCCTAAAACACGTTCCTCTGGTAATTCTACCACCTGAAGCCCAGAAAAGTATCTACTTTTGACATGCCCAGGACATGTCCCTCTGGTAACAATATATTTCAACTGCAGGTTCACTGCTTATGAAAGAGATGAGATGATGTTTAGAAAAGAAGAAAATCGGCAAAGTAAGATGTAAATTCAAATCCTGATTCTGTCACTTACATGCTGTAAATTTCAACAAATTATGGAAACTGTGAGGTTCCTTTTGGTTTTCGCATGATGATAACATTTCTTTGGATATTTGAAAAGATTAATAAAGAAGACTGTGTTATATAAAGCTGTTATACAAAAGGACTGGCACACAGTAGACCAAGGCAAGACTGTTAAAGCTATGCCTGTGCGGTGCATGCCCAGTCACGTCCAGCTCTTTGCTACCTCATGAACCATAGCCCGCCAGGCTCCTCTGTCATGGGATTACCCAGGCAAGAATACTGGGGTGGGCTGCCATTTCCTTCTCCAGGGGATCTTCCCAACCCAGGGATTGGACCCATATCTCCTGCACTGGTAGGCAAATTCTTTACCAATGCACCACCTGGGAAGCCCATTAAAGCTATACTGGTATACCTTGGATTGCAGGGTCAGTTCTAGACCACTGCAATAAAGCAAGCAAGTCACACTAATACATTGGTTTCCTGTTACATACAAAAGTTGTATTTACACTATGCCATCACCTATCAAGTGCGCAATAGCCTAACATCTAAAACAATGTATAGAACTTAATTAGAAAACACTTAATTGTTAAAAAATGCTGCCTATCATCTGAGTCTTCAGTAAGTCACAGAAGTCACATGAAACATCACTGATCTCAGATCACCGTATTATAATAATGACAAAGTTTGAGATATTGCAAAAAGCCGTGACACAGACACACAAAGTGAGCAAGCGCTATTGGAAGAGTGATGCTGAAAGCCATGGTCCAGGTAGGGATGCCATAAGCCTTCAGTTTGTTTAAAAAAAAAAAAAAAAAAGCAATATCTAGGAAGCACAGTAAAGTGAAGCTTGATAAAAGAAGGTATGCCTGTAGCTATTTTATCATTACTCCTGGTTTTCTAACTGCTGACTTTTAAATTAAAAACTATACTAACAGTGGATGTCACAATCCCATTCATTTCCCACCTTCCTCATATATTACAGATCAGCACAACACGGTGATTAAAAGAGATTGTGAAACTGACCCCTGAGCTTAGATCCGGGATCAGCTCTCCCAGCATCGACAGGTTCATCTCTACCTGGAGCAATAGTAAGTAAGTCAAGTCACTCAGTCGTGTCCGACTCTTTGTGACCCCATGGACTGCAGCCCACCAAGCTCCTCAGTCCATGGGATTCTCCAGGCAAGAATACTGGAGTGGGTTGCCATTTCCTTCCCCAGGGGATCTTCCCGACCCAGGGATCAAACCCGGGTCTCCCGCATTGGAGGCAGACGCTTTAACCTCTGAGCCACCAGGGAAGCCCCACCTGGAGCAATAGTGAGATGGAACTGTTTGGGCAATAGGTGAATGTTAACCTGAAAAGTAGACTTTCAAAAGTCAACTTCAGCTTCAGTAATAATCCAAGACGGTTTTAGAAAACAGAGCGTGTTTACTCAGGCACAGAGAACAGTTATAGAGTGGGGAGCTGGGAAGCAGTGATTCTACAATCAGGCTGCTCTAGATTTAATCTCTACTGTGCTACAGACTTGCCTCATGGCCTTTGGAAAGATCTTTCTCTGCTTTAGTTTCCTCACCTATAACATGGACCTAACAATGGAACTCACTTCACGAGCTTTTCAAGGACTAAAGTTTCACACACACTTGGTCTGGAGTCTCTCCCAGCTAGCTCACCCTCCTAAATGTCCACCACTGTGGTTATCAATGCTGTCTTTCCAACCACACCTAGAACAAGCATCCCCAGCAATGTCATTTCCAGACCTGAAGCCTGGTGGCTCAAGCTACCACGCTGAGCATCATCCTTGATCCTTCCCGTTCCCCTAGTTCCACACTGACTCTGTCAAGTCCTGTTAGTTCTACCAGCAAAATAAGTCTTGAAACACTCACTTCCTTCCGTCTCATCTCAGAGCAGTACCAGTTGTGCCCAGCTCCATCACTCCTGCCTGGAAGACTCCAAGGGCCTTCTAAATAGCCTCCTTTGCTTCCATGCCTGCTACTCACAAGACTGTGGTCTTCAGGCATTGCAAATCACTGCCACCTGCCTACAACCTCAGAATGCCTTTCCATTACAGTTATGATGAAATGCACATCCCTATCAAGGTCTCCAAGGCCCTATTTAACACAGACTTGTCCTGCTCCATGCTCAGTCTCACCATGCCTTTCCCCTCACCATACTCCAGCTCCACTGGCCTCCTTTCTGGTCCTTAAACGCCAGGGATATATTTCTGCCCTAAGCTGTTGTACCACCCTTACAAGCTTTCTCCCTCTTGGGCTGTGAATGAGGCAAATCTTTCTGATCATTCAGGATTCAGTTCAGATATCATCTTCTGGAAAAAACCTTCCCAGGTGACCTGCCTGAAGCAGCTCCAGCACTCTCAGATCACAGTTTTATTTCCACTGAAGCACTTTTCATCAGAAATTATGAGAAAACTGTCTTGATGGTCCATTTATTCTTATCCCTGTTCCTTCTGACAAGTGGGAAAATGGGGTGAGGATGAGGATACTGCTATTGTTGTTCATTATTCTTATCTCTAGCTCCTTGAACTCGGAGAGGGCAATGGCACCCCACTCCAGTACTCTTGCCTGGAAAATCCCATGGACGGAGGAGCCTGGTGGGCTGCAGTCCATGGGGTCGCTAAGAGTCGAGCACGACTGAGTGACTTCACTCTCACTTTTCACTTTCATGCATTGGAGAAGGAAATGGCAACCCACTCCAGTGTTCTTGTCTGGAGAATTCCAGGGACGGGGGAGCCTGGTGGGCTGCCGTCTCTGGGGTTGCACAGAGTCGGACACAACTGAAGCGACTTAGCAGCAGCAGCAGCAGCTCCTTGAACTACTTAAGCACTCCTACCATCTAATTCTCTTTTATATAGTACAGACCTGGTGGGAGCATGCTTTAAATTGTTTGCATAGAGAATAAACTCAGGTATGTGAAATGAGGCACAGGTGAAGCCAGGATAGTGTGTGATTCAATCCTTAGCAGGCGGTGTCCTTATTCACCATGAACTGACATTACCCACCAGGCAGGCTTGTTACCCCCTGGAGAAGGAAATGGCAACTCACCCCAATACTCTTGCCTGGAGAATCCTCATGGACAGAGGAGCCTGGTGGGCTACAGTTCATGGGGTCACACAAAGTTGGACACGACTGAAGTGACTTAGCATGCTTGTTACCTGTCTCCTGCTCTTGAGTTTGAGCCCCATAAGGCAGGCACTTTTTCTCGCTGTTTTGTTCAGGGTGAGTAGAGCAGTGCTAAATACAGAGGAGCTTCTCATTAACATGTATACAATAAATCCATAATGAATGAAGGATAAAAGGAATCAATGAATGAAGGATAAATGAAACTGTTTTGCTCATCCGTTGGGCATAAACCACTGTCTTCCTTCCGAATCCAGTAACTGCCAAAGACTAATGATGACACATGAATGTTGCAACATTTTCTTAATTATCCAAAATGCAACATCAGCTAAATGCCTTTCAGTTTGAATTTTAAACCATTTTCTTTGTACCTTTAAATACTTCTCTAGCCCCATGAAAATGGAAAATAAGGATATAAAACCAAGGCTACTCTATAAGCCCCATGAAAAGCAGGAATGATGTGTTTTCTTCACTACTGTAGCTCTAGCCTCTAGCACAGTGCTCTGCTAAATGCTAAATAAACTGTTTATTTAGCACTTAGGAAATGTTTTTACTGGCAGATTTGGCCAAAATGTGGTAATAACCCGAAGTACTGACCTGCCTATAAAATCCCAATTCCCTTTCTAAAGGAACTAGATGAGTATCATGTGCAGTTACTTTCTTTTATTGACTCAACAAAGGCATTAGAAAAAAAAAAAAAAAAGACCTGGAATGCAGACACTTTCCTATAGTAAGTTCAGTGGAAGTAAGCACAATTATACACTCTTATTTAGAATTCAGTATAAGATGCATCTATAAATTTCTCCCTGTTTCCCCAGGGAGCTGCAATCCATCAAAATTTCTAAAGCAGTCATTCATAAAAAATTATTCATGGTGGCTCTGCACTGGGAAACACATGCAGGGAATATGATTTCACTAGGGAACAGGCACGTTCAGAAGTGATGACATACGTTAAGCTTTTAAATGCTAATCTTATCTTTTCCCAAAGCACTGGTTGACTCTATCTGTCATCCCTACTGAAGCAACCAAAAAGAAACCTCACAGAACTAAATGACTTTTTTATGTCATCAGACCCATTCCTAGTTTGACTCAAGAATAAAAACAACTACGTTTTCTTCAGAGCAACACAGGCATAATATCTCCGTTCCCCTCTTGCAAGACTTGTTTGCAAGAAACAGAAAGTTGCATGCCAGACTACACAGGAGTGGACTCAGATGGCACTGCCCTCACCACCACTCCCCTCCAAAATAGACATTTTCATGCTAATAAGCATGACTACACGGCAAGCTCTTTTATTGCGATTTTTCACCATGATATCCATAGAGTTGTGCTTAGCATTCTCCATAATATGACTATGTAGGAAGAGACTCCAAAATCACTAGAGAAAGGAAGACATAAGACAGAAATAAAAAAGGAAAAGACTTTTTAACAATGTACCAGGCTGTGAGGAGTGGTATCACACACTTTTTATTACTAGCTTTTAAAAGGTTCTTAGTTAACAATCTTCAAAGTAAATGTCAATTATTTTGTGTTCTGAAATTCTTTCTCAGAGATGACCTGGAAGATGATCAATTAAGTTTCCTTGTATAATAAGACAAAAGAAGAATATGGAAAATGTACTTTAAACCTGCAAGCCTTAACTCTAAAAAAAATCCTAGAGGAAAAAAAAAGAAAGGAATTTCTCCTTGGGTCAGGAAAGAAGATGAGTGAGTATCCATTGCAAGACTGTTCTTTGGGCTTTTTTCAAAGCAGCTGTTTTGCTGAGGAATCAAAAGTGGATGGAGGGATACATATAAACATGGAGAGTGCTTGGAGAGCAAAGAGATTCTCTCACTAGACAGGGAAGAATGGGAATCCAATTCCTCAGGAAATGAAGATAGGGCCGTGTAGCCAGCTAAATGAAATTTCAAAGATATGCTTCAGCTGCCGTATGATTCGAGTGCCAAATCTGCATGTCAACTTTATTGTTTAACTTTTGTGTGTCATCTCCCCTTCTCCAGTATGGTACTTTTTGGAGCTTTTGTTTGTAAATGGAGACAGGAGGTAGATTTTGCTCCTTATAATGTAGTATAATCCAAAATTTAAAAAGTTTTTACAGGTTTCAGAAATGCTAACCTTTCAGTTCTACACCCCAAACCAAGCAGCTTACCTGATTAGGGAAGAAAAAAAAAAAAAAGTAAAACTAGGGCAACGCTATATAAGGTTGCATAACTTTAACAACTTCAGAACTTTTGAAAACTTGGCATCAAAATAGTTTTGTCTTTAAGAACTCTGTGTTGTAAGTGGTATCATTGCCTTGGGTCACTAAGATGGTGGCTTCTAATCACAGATAAAATTTGAAAATGTCACTTCATGTTAAATCCTTCTCCAACTTTCTTCCTGCACACTTAAATACATCTTTGATCCTGAGTACTGAAACATCATTGTTGCTAAATTCCTTAACCACATCAACCTTAAATCCATAAATATCACTTAGGTTGAACCATCTAAAGTTCTCATACTGTCTATTGTCTCATATTTCTTTCATCACTTTCTTGATAGAGATTATACACAGTAGTGTATAATCCTTCACAATATCCTTCCTTTGTCTGTTGCACTGGCTAACCATTAACCAACACAAACTGTGGGAAGAAAATATGAAAGGAAGCTTCTTGAATGTGTGTAAGCAAGACTCTTGAGAGTCCCTTGGACTGCACGGAGATCCAACCAGTCCACTCTGAAGGAGATCAGCCCTGGGATTTCTTTGGAAGGAATGATGCTAAAGCTGAAGCTCCAGTACTTTGGCCACCTCATGCGAAGAGTTGACTCATTGGAAAAGACTCTGATGCCGGGAGGGATTGGGGGACAGAGGAGAAGGGGACAACAGAGGATGAGATGGCTGGATGGCATCACCGACTCGATGGATGCGAGTCTGAGTGAAGTCTGGGAGTTGGTGATGGACAGGGAGGCCTGGCGTGCTGCGATTCATGGGGTCGCAAAGAGTCAGACACAACTTAGTGACTGAACTGAACTGAACTGAAGCTGGAAAGAATTTCATTTATTCTATTTACGACAGTCATTCATTATCATGTATCAAGAAAAACATCTTACCTAAGCAAAAAGAGAAAATGTCAGCAATACTAACACCAAATAAACAGACTGGTTTTAAGCCTAACTAGTTGTAAGGTGCTGAGCAGCTTACACCCCCTACCTACTCCTATTCTGTAAATGGAAGGGATCACATGACCAGACTCGTAAGTGGAGAAACTAGTGCAGATAAAAGTCTGTGACACACTTAGGTCAGGACCTGGTACACCAAATGAGAACCAGAATCGGCATTTTCTTCACCCCTATCCGCAGCAGTATCATCTACTAAAATCCTTTCTGGCTCTTGCTGCTACTGCTGCTAAGTCACTTCAGTCATGTTCGACTCTGTGCGACCCCACAGACGGCAGCCCACTAGGCTCCTCTGTCCCTGGAATTCTCCAGGCAAGAACACTGGAGTGGGTTGCCATTTCCTTCTCTTTTGGCTCTTAGACCCTATATAATCTTGAATTAGCCAGCACCATCTCAACCTGCTATTCAACCTAGTGTGTTATTTCCTTAAAGATGGCCAGTAACTTGACCCACCCAACTCCTTTTTTAATCCATAGTTTCTACCTTCTTCTACAACCCCAAGTGGCCCACTTCTCTCTCCAAACAGAGGTATGTTTGAGCAACATATGTTTGTGCCAAGTGGTACTGCATGCACGGTCATATGCATTTCCTAGGTATGACATCAATGCAGGATTGACGTTCCTCCTACCTTTCAAATCGCCCTCCGCGGTACCACCCCATGCATCAACCGAGGTCAGCAGGCATTAAACTGATAAGCAGTCTGACCCATGCTTAGAATGCTGTAGTCAAAGATTCAGTAAAAGAAACAACTGATGTGATTCATTCACTCATAGTTTGGTTCCAAAAACCTTAATAAGATTTTGGTGTTGTTCCACTAGCTGAGGATATCAACATGAACCAATTTAGGCAGGTAGGCAGGCAAATAAGAAAATTTTGTCATATTGTTTTATATATACATATATATTTAATGCTATAGAAGCATAGGGTAAGATCACTAAATACAGGGGGAGTGGCGGCAGGGAAGAAGGGCAACGGACTTCAGGGAGGGCTTCTAAGAAGAGGAATCATTTCAGGTAGATCAGTTGGAGGATAAAGAGGGGCTACTGGGGCTTTCAAGACCAAGTGCAGCGTGGAGTATATCACTGTTTCACTGCAGGTCGGTTAGGTGACACTGGCATGAAATTTACCACCAAGGGAGCAGTGGAGATGGGCAACAGCCAAGTCGCAGTGAATCCTGCACAGTGTGTTGAGGGTTTGGACTTTATCCTGCAGGTAATATAAAGTCAGTGGAGGATTTTAACCAGGGCAGCCACATGATCAGACTTCTTTAATAATCTGGGCTGTGTACATTACAGAGAATCTTTAACATTACAGAATTCACTCTTCATTTTGTTGAGTTACAAAATCGATGCCATCAGAGGGACAAACTCTATACCAACACCACAGAGTTGACTTTAGGATGCGGATTCTTGTGCAGCCAGTCAAGTGCTTGTTTTGACTCGGTTGCATTGCCCTCGTGTGCCAGGACACAATTTTCAAGGAAAGATGCAAAAAGCCCCTTTATAATCTAACTCTCCTCTTAAACAGCTTATAACACACATATCAATGATTCAGCCCCATTCTCCTTTGGGCCTTAAAAGAATGGACATACCTTTTTTTTTTTTTTTTTCTTTTTCAACATTTAAAAGAGATCTTTTTGCTTTTGAGTTTCACTTGAGTTTTGACTCAAGTTGCTATGTTAAAGCCTGTGAATTGAGCCCAAAGTTATTTCACGCTTCTCTGGATTGATAACTTAATTGTTGAAGTCATGAGAGTCAAAGATTCAATCAAGAAACCTCTAGAAACAGCCTTCAGATTATGCAACGTCAGGAAATAGGAGCCGTTTTCTGTCTTCCGCAAGTCAGCACTCCACCAAAAGGAACATAACAGTTTAATGTTCTGTCCAAGAAGGGAATGCTTATTTACCTGAAATAATGGACTGACCAAAGTAACTTGCATCTGGTCTTGATTGATACAACACTTACTTGAAGATTAACCTCGACAATCAAGCCCTTAAACTCGAAAACAGCATCACCCACAAGAAAATAAAACCTGAATTTATAATGCAAATGTCCCCAAACTGCTGATCCTACACCCATGCAAATTCAATGCATGCAGACAAAACCAAAAGAAAAAAAAGCAACAAACTGAACGCAAAAATGAATTTTGCTTGCAATCCACTAGCATTTCCCTAGGTTTCCTGGTATCTGGTATGGAACAGTCCTTCTTATGCACTGGCTCCTTTAATCCTCAAAACCACCTGATGAGTTAAACATTATTATAAATGTCATCTTACAAATGAGGAAGTCAGAATGTTAAAAGAAGTAAGCGACTCAAACTCATTCCAATTTGAAGAGATGACTCCGTATCTATGCGTCTCCAAAACTATTAATACGTACTATATGAAGCAGTGTGAGGCTCATTTGGGGAGACATTAATAAACTCAAAAATTTTCACTATTTAGAAAGCTGGACTTATTCATTACTCAGGGCTTAGAATAATAGCATGACTGTAGGCCTCTGAATGAAACAACACAGTGTGAGGAGCACTGGTCTATTAATTATCTCTGTCTCACACAACTGGTGATGCAGTCAAGACAAGCATCAGCATCCGTGGTTTCAAAGCAGGAGGCTGACCCACATCCAGACCCCTACTAGTCTCGGTTCACGGCTACACAAGCCCATTTCCCATAATCTCTCTTTGCTTTTCTGCTTTTCAGTGACAACAGGTTTAATAATTGTAGCTGTTACATGAGTGGAGCAAGAGACAGAACAGACGGATCCATTCGGATCTATTGGCTGGCGTCTTCCAGTCCCTAAAGATTAGAGATACCACTCATGGAACATCAGTTCTGGGTCAGCCAATTTCCGTACATTATCTCATGTAATCTTTGTATTCTTCCAACTATATTTTATTACCCTTACTACCCCATTATACAGATAGGAACACTGAGGCCCAGAGATAGAAAGTGGGTCTTGGTGAATAACAAGATTAAGGACTTCAGCCTCATTCTAACTCCAAAGTCCATGCTCCTTTGAGTGTCTAATGAGGCCAATGAATCAAACCCTTACATAGCCACAATTTAGTGCTTAAGAGTATAGCAGGAAAACATGTGTTCAGTCTGAAACACATTTTTTTATAATAGTACAATTCTGTGAGTGAGGATCACAAAGCAGATATACAACACTATTTTTAGGTTAAAAAGCTGCAGAGTATTATTCCACATTACAAGAGAGGAAATTCAGTTTAAGAGAAGGCTAAGCCAAGTTAACTAATTTGCCTAAGATCCCTTTGAAAGCTAGAATAAAGAGCTAGAGGTAAAACCTAGGTGCTTTTGACACAAAAGCCACGCTCTTTCCCTTCTCCCTCAACAAGTGGCTATATTTCTGTTGATGCAGAAAACGACTCCTCCTCCCAGAGAGGGAAAGGAGATCACTCACCAATTCAGGGGAAGGACTCATGGTCTGTACCCCCAGTTCCAGGGAGAGCACAGGGCTGAGGAACGCAGGCCCTGGTTCCAGACCGCCTGGTTCCTAGGCCAGCTCCGCCACGTATTAGCACTGTGACCTTGGGCACATGATAGAAAGAAGTAACTTTGCTCTAGGTAAACTATCTTGTGATTATAAGTATACACATTTAGCTCTTTTTCAGATTTTTGGTTAGAGTAGGGAATGAAAACATTTAGGACTAAAGTGAATTCCAGGCCTGAGGTATTTGGATAAATTGCTTCAACTTTCTGTTTCATTCTGACAATGGAGATTTTGCAGTGAAAGTCACTTTAAAACATAAGGCTTCATTGCTATTGATAAGCTTGGCTGTGGTGGTGGTTTAGTCACTAAGTCGTGTCCGATTCTTTGCCGCCCCATGGATTGTAGCCCGCCAGGCTCCTCTGTCCATGGAATTCTTCAGGCAAGAATACTGGAGTGGGTTGCCATTCCCTTCTCCAGGGGATCTTCCCAACCCAGGGATCAAACCTGCATCTCGATTCCCTAGGTGCCTGACACTGGACTAAGAACTTTTTGTGGATTATTTCACATAATTTTCACAACCACCTTTGAGAAATGTACTGCTCTCCCTTTTGGCAGATGGGGAAACCAAGGCTCAGAGGATCAGCCAACCAAAGCAGGCCATCTAACTGCTGTCTGTTTAGTTCTGTTTAGTTCATCACACCTCTGCTCTGCTGTTTCTTTCACCTGTGTTCAAATGATTCCAGGATCTTTTAAAGAACACTTTCATTTCCACTAAACTGATAAGTTACAAAGTGGTGCTGCCACCACGGATGGTCCAACAGTCATTTGTTGCAAAAAATCATAACATCAATGCAGGAAATGAATTTTTACTATTCATGCAGTTGGACTGAAAGGGAATTACAAAGCAAAGGTCACAACTTTAACAGCTGATAGCTTTAGCAAAAAGACATTATTCAGTAGTTTTCCAAAAATGATCACAGTCACTGAAAACTGTCTTCAGAAACAGCATGAAAAGACAGTCAGAGCAAATTGATTAAGGTAATCCTTGAAACAGCTTTCTACTCCCAAGAAATTATTTTGCAACAATTTTCAAATATTTAACAACCTTCCCCTCTGCCAACAAAAGTACCATTTTATTTGACAGACACCAAGAACTTGGCAGTGATTCTTAATTCCATAAAATAAAATGGCATTTTTCCAGTTAACAAGGGGCCTCCCTCACAATGGGTCAGGGGAGGCACGCCTCTGATGGCTAGGGAGACTGAGGATCACTCTGGGCTCCCAGACTGTGGGAGTGTTACTGCTCTTCACTGCCATTTACACTCCTGGGTGGTCCTGGGAGCTGAGTCAGAAGCAATGCCTCACTCACCCCAGGAGCTCTGCTTTGCCTGCTCAGCCTTCCCCTTATAAGATTAAAAAACCATCATCTTCACACACACATTTTTTTTTTAAGTCTCAAGCCTTACAGATTATATGTATATTTAAACATAGGTGCATTCCATTGACGTGGTTCAGTGGAATCTAGTTTGTAGAATTAAACAGGCTTGGCTTCAAATCCAAACTCTTCCACTTATGTGCATTTTGCCCCACTTTTAATCTTGGGCAAGTGTTCTTAATCTCTCTGAACTTTAGTTTCCTTATTTGTTGAATAAATGATATCAATAATGATATCTGCTTCATAAGATTTTTTTTTTTTTGGCTAGAATCAAATGAGAAATTCCTGTGCAGTTTGTGGCCTGGTGCCTCAGGTATGGTGAGTAATCAATGGGTATTAACTAAGTAGCTAGTCTTTTTATTTCCTTATTGTTCCTTTTGTTAAGCAGCTAGTCTTTTGGCCCATTTTGTATGCCTGTTAACGTCACAGCAAAGAGAAAAATGAGGTAGAGGATGTAAAATTGGAGGAAAATTCGGTTTAATCTGCCAAGAGTGCTAAGGAAGGTAGATTGTGTATAAGGAAGGCAGTTAAGGTATAAAGCTCCCTTTTTTTTTTTTTTTAACTTTTCTGTTAGAGTAATAGTTGATTAACAATGTTATATTAGTTTCAGGTGTACAAAGTGATTCAGTTATACAAACACGTGTATCTATTCTTTTTCAGTTCTTTTCCCACTTAGGTTGTTACATAATATTAAGTAAGTAGAGTTCCCTGTGTTACACAGGAGGTCCTTGTTGGTTATCCATTTAAAAAATGGCAGTGTGTACATTATCAATCCCAAATTCCCCAACTATCCCAAGCTCTATTATTTTAATTCACTTATTCATGCAAGCCCTATACCCAAAGTCAAGAAATGCGAATAATGCATTTATGTCTTTCAGTATGTGGATTTATGGAAAGGTTCTGCGACTCACTCTTCTTGCTAAGCAGGGACTGGTTATTTACTAGGAGGAAGCCCCTGTGCCCTTACACAGCCTATCTCACTTAATCACATCATCAATACTACCCACAGGTAGTTATTTCTGCACCCATTTTAGAGACTGGGAAAGTAAAGCTCAGAGAGAAATACTTACTGAAGAACACACTGCTAGTAAGTGGCAGGACCACTACTGTGTTTGCTTCAGTCCAGTGGTTTTCGTATTCTCATATGCCTGCCAGTTTTGCTTAGTAAATAGTGCATATTCACTGAAAATTAATGCTGTAAATGGGGACCAAAGTAGCCTTTCCAATCATTAACCAGACGTTTCTATGTATGACACGGCCAGGACAGTAGTTAAAATTTGCCTACTGTTAAAAAAAAAAAAAGAAAGAAAAAGGCTTCTAAAACAGGTTATTGGCCCTTAACAACCTGATATCAGGCGTTTATTCATTCCACAACATTCAATTTATTTTCACTGAGCCTCTAGTGTGAACCACTCCACAAAATTTTTGTTGCCAAATTCTATTACAGGCAGCTGTTTTTAATATCTGACTGCATTTGTTTTTGACTCAATGCTCTTATGAGCAGAGTGTGTATCTTTGAGGTTCTGAATAAGCTGCACTAACGGACTGCGGTAGTGCCAACTGAATCTCGGGGTGTTGATCATGACCAGAAAACCCTTTGAGTTAACAAGGAAAAGACTTTATCTTGGTTTCCTCATCTGTGAAATGGGACCTAAGAAGAAAAGGTCTTTGAATTCACTCATCTTGGAACTGTTTTCTACTAAGTGCTATTTTGGCATAACCTTATTATCAGGGTGATCTGATTTTACAAAACAATCATGAAAGCTATTTAAAATGGCTACACATTTAAATGTCAAATGCTTGACACAAACTATAATAAATATCATTCCCTCAAGCCAAATCATTTATCTGTGACATTTATACAGAAATGCAAACAATAAATGGTCAAATCAACTTGGGGGTTAGAAGTCTGTGGAATTAAGAATCTAAAAGATCCGAGTTTCAAATGGAGGACTATTTTTTATAGTTTACTATTTCCTAGTACTGTTCAGACAGAGAGTACCATTATGGCTACAGTATATTATAAACAAATGTGTCCTAAAGTTTTAAAATACTTTCCTGGGCAGGGGTTAAGAATTAGAAAAAACAATATTGTTAAAATTTGTTGCATAACAATGGAAGGATTATATAAATCCTACTTTGTAGTTCTATGCTTTTCTACATAGAATTAATTTTATCCAGTATTAAAAACGTTATGCTAATAACTTCTTTTGGATTTTTCATGAATGTTTTCTGACTTCTTTACTATTCCAGCATTTTAGCACCCACTTTGGACCATCTGGAGGCAGAAAGCACAGAGCCAGTTCCTATAGTGTGATACTATATCTAACAAGCAGTAGAATGACCTGAGTTCATTCTCTGCCTAACAGAACACATCAGAGATCTCTGGGTAGGGCTGGCTGAAGGTAGCAGCTTTCTAAAATTGCCAGAGATCCAAGCTAAAGCAATCACAGAGGTCTTAGTCGATCATCAAAAATGGAAATCCCTAATGCAGTGACTACTTCAGAAGTGTTAAACTGTAGGTTTACACAGAACCGTAACTACTGATGTGCAACTGCTCGGGTTTGTTTTGCAATCCTTGGCTTTTCTGGATCACATTAGAAACCATCCTATAGGAAACATTGCTACCCTTCCTCCCTCCTCCCTTCTAAAGTTCTGCAGTGAAGTCAGTTTTAACAGCCATCTATAAGTCCCCCCACTCCAATATTCTTGCCTAGAGGATGCCATAGACAGAGGAGCATGGCAAGCAACAGTTCATGGGATCGCAAGAGTTGGACACGACTTCGCGCTATCTTTCTTTTCTTTCTTATAAGGACAACACATTCCAGGAGAGGAGCAAGGCCTTTGTAACACAACCTACTTTCTCTGCTACACTCTTCTTGGAAATCAAGAGATGCATGTTTTCATAAGGCATCTAGGAAGGCTTCAGAAAGGGACCCTAAGTAAACAGTCAAAAACTCAGCAAAACAGAGTCCGTGACAATAGATTACCACTATTAAGCTGTAATTTTTAGAGGCAACTTGGTTTACTACCACTCAAACACTGGCATTTAGAAGAAACAGGCCAATTACCAGATGTAATTCAGTCCTGGACTTTTGGTAAAGACACTTAAAAGGAAAGGTCCTTGGCTTCAGAGATTTCATGTCAAGGTGACAAAGAGGCAAAAGTGCTAAGCACCCCCACAGGGCTTTTACACAAAAGATGAACTTCTGCTCCTGAAAGGGCAACAGAGTATGTGTATGTAAGACAAACAACGGCTCCCTCCAGGTTATGCTCTTTCTTTCCCGGTCTCCAGTGGTGGCTTAGTGTACAGTCAGGGTACATTAGACAGCGGGGACACCCTTTCTGCAAAGGTGAAGGAGGCTGGGGCTTGCTTTTGCAAATGAGCAGTGACGGAGCTCTGCTCTTGCTCTCGTCTTGTACGCCCTTTTGCATGGTCACCCTGGAGAGCAAAGGCATTATTTGCAAGGCAACTGTCAGATTTCTGAGCTGCTGTCTGTGTGCCAGGAACACAGAAAAGGCACCCTAACTGCCCCCCTTAGAGACTACATTCTAATCAGCTGCACTCCAAGCCCCAAGGCAACAGCTTACACCTGCAAAGTCAAGTGCTGAATTCTTATATCCAGATAACCGAAAGATAGCCACTGCTGCCGTTCAAGTGTCTGGATCACCGCCTCAATTCTGAACATGGTTTTAGTAGGAAGCTCGCTAGATTTTGCTGATGATGAGAGCAAATGGTACATTGTTGTCATAGTCACAGCTCTATTTTCTGCAGAATTTGTAGTCTTTTGCCTGGAAGAGGGGGGGTCCAATTGATCTTTGAATATTCTCATGCCAATCATGAGCAAAGTGGCTTCTGGCTGCCAAGGAAATCCAGCTGCTGGCTACCAGGCTAGTCCCAGGTTCCAGTTCTGTCAGTCGGCAAGAGAAGCTAAGGAAAAGTGGTGAGTAAGAGGTCTTCCAGAGCGGTCCTAGACCTGCAAAAACCCACGACAAGGAGAGACTCAGATGGCAAGGAGCCATCCTCAGGAACAGTCTCTCCCGGAGGCAGAAGAGCTGCTCCCTCCTTTCTCAGCCTCTGCATCTCCAGCTGCAGACCCCTCCTCTTCACTCTCTTCTCAGGATTAGCTCTAGGGCACCATAAGACTAAGACTAAGACTCAGTGACTCGCCCAAGACTACAGAGGCTCAGTGACTGGCCCTGGAGCCTGAGCCAAGTGCAGGACCCACATCTCTGATACCCTTCACGAAAGCTCTTTCTATACATTTCTACTCCAGGCACACAGATATTAGAGACCTCAGGGGCAGAAATGACAAGCTAATACGGGGAGGCAGGCATACATTAGTTATGAAAGAGGATCTCTCTGGCTGTCTGACTTTGCCTTAAGATTCTTCTTCACTTAAGAGAATTTAAAGATTGGAAGAGAGACAGGAAAGATCCCCTTTAGTGAGGGATACTGCTAAAATAGGAAGTGTAAACACCATTCTTTATAGAAAAACTATCAAGCAGTAGCTGAAAAGGCTAAAAGTAGAACAATTTAAAGTGAAATCTCCTTCATTTTGCCCCATTGGATTTATTTTCCATATATATAAGTTATATGGTTATACCCCATAACCACATATAAGACAATGGTTATGATTTCTATTCACACCAAAGCAATGACTACATGAACCTCAGAACCAATGGAAGCTTAAACACCAACTGGTTCAAATGTCTATTTTACTAGAACCTTAGAGAATTTTAAAAGTGTAAGACACTGAGAAATCACCTAGTCCTACTTTTTCATTTTACAGTAGAGGAAACTGAGGTCCAGAGAGATTCAAATACCTTCCCAAAGTCATATAACATAGTATCTGTGCTAAAAAAGAACTCCATCCCCTAATAACCAAGTCAATGAAGCAACCTAGAAAAATAGGAAAATGTAGTCAAAAGACAAAGAGAGTTATATAAAGGACAGTCTTCCTGTCCTTTCTGACACACATTGTGATTTTAGAAAAAGGTCCCTGAGGCCTAACTATAAGAAAATCACATTCCCCCCCCATCACCTCCATTTTTCTGGACAGAAAGAAATAGGTAGAGATAGATAATGACAGTTCTCTCCCACCCTCAGTAAACAGTTTTAGCATGCCCATAATTAAGTGAAAAGACAAAAGCATCTCACTGCATCTATAAATCAGTAAGGCTACAGTCAATGGTTTCTATGAGACAAAGTCCAAACAAAATAATCCTGAAAGCAGCATATATTAGAAAAGCATCCTGGTGTTTCTTCAATTTGTTTTCTAAATTGTTCCAACTGCACAGGTGACTAACACTGAAAAAAAAGACAGTCTCCTGCAGCTGCTCATGATTCATGTACTAGAAAACAAAGATAAAAGATCATTCCTGACAGATTTATATCCAAGTGTCTTATTCTAATTTACAAAAGGGAACGTTAAGGTAATCAAGGGAAAAAAAAAAAAATCTCCCAAAATTGCATAATGGGAAAAAAAAAATGTCACTGCATGTTGCCTGGTAAAGACAGTAAAGAACCCTGCAGACGTGAATCCTTGTCCTCACTCAGAAGAGCAAGTTCAAGAACATCAAGGACAAGAAGCTGACCCAGTCCCTTCTAAAAAGAAATAACATAAATCCTCAGATTTCAGATTAGAGGGGCTCAGAAAGCGAGAATGCAGAAATATGAAAGTGAATCAGAGATAGTGATATTTCCTTTTTCTATTTTCACTCTCATTTTCACTTTTAAAGAAAAAAATTTAAAGAATTTAGCATCTCCCATGCCATGGATAGCCTTTCTTTTCACACATTCTTGATTTGATGAGTACAAACACATTATCAGCCTATAAAGTTGAATCCACAGATCGAGATTATGAAAATTTGGTCTCTATGCTTTGATGGTTAAGCATCGTTTACCTGCAAAAGCTAGTTTTATCTCTGGCTTTTAAGAGAGCCAGGAGGCAACTTTCTTCTAGGGATAATAAATTTAGGCTGTAACCACAAGCAAGCCACTGTGCTGGGATACATAAAATCCCATTTAATCCTTACAAATCTTTATAACTATTTGATAAGCATTGTACAGATTACAAAATGGAAATCCCAAGATGTTAAACCACGTGCCTAAAGTCATTTTTCTCACCAGTGGTAAAAGAGGAATTAGAATCAGTCCTGACACAGATGTGTAGAGCGGACTTTTGGACTCCGAGGGAGAGGGAGAGGGTGGGATGATTTGGGAGAATGGCATTGAAACATGTATACTATCATGTGGGAAACGAATCGCCAGTCTGTGTCCTATGCAGGACACAGCATGCTTGGGGCTGGTGCACAGGGATGACCCAGAGAGATGTTACGGGGAGGGAGGCGGGAGGGGGTTTCATGTTTGGGAACGCATGTACACCCATGGTGGACTTGTGTCAATGTGTGGCAGAACCAATACAGTATTGTAAAGTAAAATGAAGTAAAAGTAAAAATTAAAAAAATTAAATTAAAAAAAAAAAAAGAAAAAGAATCAGTCCTGAAAAGCTAAAGTTTAAGATGTCTTCACTATTTTTTAGGTGCTCCCTGGACATGGATGGGGAAGGGCACATGAAGTGGGGCTTGCCAGACCATGCAAGAACCTCTCATATTCAGACTAGCTACTTGGGGAAGAACTTATTCTTTTTAACATTATTGATGGTGATGGAAAGATTTCAATCACATCATTATAGAATAAATGTGACTCACAATTTGCTCTCTACAAATCAGCAGTCAGATATAAATAAAATTTGGCAATTTTAATTGGGTTGGCTCAGCCCTTCAGATTTCCATATGGTTATTTTCCTTGTTTTATGTTCAACGTAATCGATTTAGCACTTGCGTTTCAAAGTTTTGGCAGAATGTATCAATTAAAAGCTACATAAATTAGGGTTGTTCAAAGCACACATTCCAAATGGAGTGATTTCTAAGGACAAGATTAAAAAATGCTCTTTTCACAAATGTTAAATTTTTCCAAAAACTTGCATCATCACCCAGAAGACAAACTTCACAAAGACAAAAAAAAGGGGAGGGGGATATCTTCTTTGGAAAAACAAAAGCTAATAATCATTCTATTTGCTTCTTCTGAGAACTAACGTGTGCCTAAATTGGTCTTCTCTACACCATTTGCCAGACGAAATTTTCCTATCTTCATATTTCTAAACCCAACAGCAGTTGTGAAAACTCTCACAAACCATCTCAAAACTAAAATGTAAGTACATCAAAAAACATGGCATCAGCCCTGTTAAACTAATAGCATTTTTCTAATTGGTCTTGCAAATTAATATGTCCAATTGTTATTATATGCTGAATATAGATGTTCTAAGCCAGAGAGAGACACAATTCTCTTCAGAAACCGTAAAACCACACAACAAGGATAAAATACATTCAGAAATCTGAAAAATGCAAACCACTTTCATTTCTGTAGACATGTGATTAAAACTTAACCGTTCAAATTGCTCCTCACGACTCCTGCCGTGTAATTATTGCCCATCTGCTGGTCCATCACATGTGCTAAATAAATGAAAGAATCGTTTTTTCACACCCCAAGTGGTTGTTGGTGGAATTTCCACATTTATTTAGCTTGACTATAAGGCTAGAATGTGTCTTATAGCCTGGTGTCCCTGTGATTCTTGGAGAGCTGCATAATTCAAGTATATTAATTTATCATTCTATATCTTGGGTAATGGAAGGGTACACAACTGTTTGCTTTATTACAGACCTTGAAATTGATTCCATCTTTATAAATGACTATTTCAACTACTGAATATTAATAGCTATTCCATCCTTTCGAGTATAACATTAGATTCACTGGAACAATTGATCTCATCTCTTAATGCCAGATTACCTTATGTTACTTTCCCTCCATACAGAGTTGCACTAGAAAATTTCTTTGTAACTTTTGGATTAGAAAATCTAACAATATGAATGAGGACCTACGCACCCTCCCCCATTTCCACTGATTACTTCATTGATTTCATGTTATTTCCAGGGTCTCCTTCTTCAGTGGCAAGAATGTGGAATTGCTAGAAGTATCCTTAAAGGAAACCTTGAAGGTCATTAGATCCCAGGCAATGAATGCCTTCATTCACCAAGGGCACTGCCCTGCTTTGCCTCCAGCCCTTCAGCATCAGCAAGTTCCCCCAAAGGGCTTGCACTTTTACTCAGCCTGAGCAGGTCACATTTCTAAAATACTTGCCTGTCTCCAACGTCCCTGGTCAGCAGTACTGATTCACTGCCACCAAGGAGTTTCAGGCTAGTTCGACCTCTTTCTAGTTTTCAATGGCATTATTCCATGTAATCCGATTTACACAGCCATTTAATCAAAGTGAGAAAGGAGATTACAGAGCTCACCGTTTGTTTTGCAAAGCAAGCAAGGGTGCAAGGATCATCAATCCTACCGAATCTAAGTTGACTTGATAGTACCGTCCCATACGCCCCCCCCCCACCCCCCACCTTTGGATTGTTGGTCATTAACCTGATCTGTCTCCAGAGATCTTGTTTAAATAGGAAGGTTTCGGCTCTTTTCCTGAATCGGAAGGTAGCGGGGTTCTCCACCCAGATCTCACTACTGCCATTCATGTGAGCAGATGCTACTGTGACAAAGAATTGGTTCCCCGCCCATGCTTATTAATTTCACACAGCAGAAAGCATGTATAAGTCAAGCAATTACGTTAAAACTTCTGTTGCCAGTCTTCCATATTTGCATTTCAACAGCCCGCTGCGGTGATCCCAGGTGCTCTGCCAATAAACTAACCTGCTGGCAAGAAAGAAACCTGCGCTGCGCTCCTTTCCTCCGCCTTGGGCAGCTACCCTAGAGATTACACAAACCTTTCTGCCAGGCCAAGTCCCAGACCCCTGCTCTTTTCCACACAGTGTAATGGGCTCGGGTCTTTCTACTTGGTTCTGAATGCGTTGGTACCCTTCCCAGATCTAGACGTTTATTGAAAATGTGACACTTAGTGAGTCATTAAATAAAGCATTTTCAAGATTCTAAACTGAAGACGTATACAATCTTTTCACCCGCCACTTCCACCCCCTCGACACGTGTCAAGAATTGCAATCTCCAACAGAACCTCTGGGGGGTGAGAGGGCAGCCTTACCTAACCCGCAGCAGATAACACAGAAAAATTCCTAATGGGAGAAAGTAGAGGTGAGAGCTGGCGAAAAGAACTGTGGATGGGAGTGCCACGCCGGCCCTTTATCAAGGACAAGCCAGAGATATCTGCTGCAAGGAAAGAAAAGGAAAAAAAGAAAAAACCCCAACTAATTGTACCCCTAGACGGTGCTCTACCCTCTGTGCTTCTTGTGCATAATGCAAATTTTGCAGCACCGGGAATTACCTCCATAACTACCACCAGAGGTGCCCATTAAAATACGCACGCGCGCACACTTATACAACTTTTTCTCTTCTGTAATGGAAGAAAGTGGGTGCAATGTGGAGGTATTACCCTATCTAGAGCTCGCCTAGAGCCGCAAACCTGGCAGGCGCCGCGGGAGCCAAGTTTCCCCCGGCTGGTGGGGCAGGTTCTCCGCCCAGCTGAGCGCGGCGAATAAGGACCTCGGAGTTAACTCGGACCAGAGTCCACACAAGCCCGGCACCCACACCGGAGCCACACAAAAATCTGAGTACGCGAGTGACCGAGCGTGGCGCGTGGGGAACTGTTGTGTAATCTTCCCGAAATCCACGGGAAAATGTCTCCCGTGCAAGGACGTGCCTTTCTGGAATAACTTCAACTCTCCGGCCAAAGAACAGATCCTTCTGTCTTACAGGAATTGCGGCTCCCGACTGACAGCTCCCAACTTATGGCTCCAAACTTGACACTCGCTCATCCTTCCCACTCCTCTCCAGGCTCACCCAAGCCGGGCGGCTGGGGCTCGCGCGCCTCTCCTGCCTCCCCCACACCCTCCAGGCTCGTCCGGCAGGCACAGCCCCGCACGCCGGGGCAGCTGGGGCCGGAACGCGCCGGCCTCCGGGCACGGTTTTTCTTGGAGAGCTGGCGAGCTCCCCGGCGCGCCCTACTTACTTGTGTCTTCTTCATAAGGAAAGGCAGCGCTGTGATCCAGCCCAAGCAGCGGTGTGGCAACTCCGTTTAGCTGTTCTGGAGCTCCAGCATACTGCATGAGCAGCGGCTGCAGATAGTCCACGCATTGAGCCCGAGCGCAACGCCCGCTCCACTGCCAGTGCTTGACGCGGCGATCCCTGTCCCGGCGCGAGACGGTGAGCGAAGCCCGGGCCGGCGCGCCGCCAGCACTTTTATACGGCTCCCGCCCGCCTACTCCGGACACGCCTCCTTCCCTTCCGGAGCCCCGGGGAAGCAAGCCTGGGCTGGGGCAGGGGGCAGGGGGGCAAACCCTGGAGGGCGGCTGGAGCGCCAGAAGTTGGACAGATCAAGCGAAGCGCGTTCCAGCGCTGGGGGGCTGGTGCGCGCAAGGCTGGGAGACCACTGGGGCGCGGGGGCGCCTAGGACGAAGGTGAACACGCAGCAGCCGCCACTCGCGCTGCGCCCCGGGCGCGGAGAGTCTCTGATCTGCCTCTTAGCCTGGCATGGCCGGGGACTCACGAGAAACCTTGAGCTTGGGCGACGGCTGGTAGTTTCTTCTCTACTGCAGAGGCGGGGCTGGAGGGGTCACTCGGGGCCTAGCGAAGAATTCACCTCATCCTGCTTTAGGGAAAAATATGTTTAAAGCTTAATTAGGATCTATATAGTTAGGCCATTGTCCCACTCCAATTTTTTTAAACAGTTACTTTAGTGAATGGATATTTAATCATTGAAATGACTGTTGACTCAGAGTTGAATGTTGCTAAGGGCAATGCTGTTTCCAGAGTGATTTACGGCTGCTGCTTTAGAAATTAAGACGAAACGAGAAGCGGTAGGTAACAGGCAGGCCACAGAACCAGGCACTTTTGAAACTTGTACTTTCTGTTGTTGGAGAAGGTTTTGGAGTCAGATAATGCAACAACAATAATAACTAAAACCATTGTGCGATGCACTTAATTACATGCCAGGCGCTGTGCCTGTAAAGCGTTAGTACTTTACAGCGATTATCTCACTTAGATCCTCTCCACAAATCTATTATATAGGTCTTGTCATTTTTATTTCCATTTTATAGTTGATGAAACAGAATTAGGTCAACTTTCCCAAATCACAGCTAGTAAATGGCAGAACTTAACTTGAATCCAGAGTCCTGGCTATACAGCTTTTAAAAATATTTAAAACAATTATTGACTCTCTAAAGCCCCATTATATTTGTTCTTATTTCAGACCACTAAAAAGCATTTTATTAATTCTTTGAAGAAAGTATGTACTAGAGATTAATGTCAATAATCTGTAAGAAAAATGTTATGTAAATTTAGGAATAGGTATTTTAATGAGTAGGATTCCAAATTAATTAATTCAGTGAGCCTTTTTAGAGAAATGAATATGCCAAACTTATAATCATGAAAAACAAGAAACTAGGTAAAATTTGAAGCTCATAGTATTAGTTTTCCATCACTGCTGTGACAAATAACAAAAACTTACTCACTTTAAACAACACATATTTATTATCTTACAGTGTGGAGGTCAAAAGTCCAAAATGGATCTCCCAGGGCTAAATGTTGACAGGGCTATGTTCCTTATAGAAGCTCTAGAGGAGAATTCCTTTTCTTGCTTGTCCAGGGTTCTAGAAGTAATCCAGAGTTTTTGGCTCACAGATGTTTTCCTCTTCAAAATCAGTTACCGGTGAGTTGAGTCTTCATAGTGCCCACTCTGGCCTTCCCTTCTGCCTCCTTCTTCCACTTGGAAGGACCTTGTGTACATTAGGCTCACCTGAATAATCCAGGGTATGCTCCCTAACTCATCTGATTTGCATCATTAATTCTGTCTGCAATCTTAATTCCCCTTTGCCATTTAGCATAGCATAGTCACAGGTTCCAGAGATTAGAACATTGATATCTTGGTAGGGGTTGAGGGGGCAGCAGGTACAGGCATTATTCTATCTGCCACACTCAAGGGAGCTTCCTTGGTGGCTCATCGGTAAAAAAAAAAAAAAAGAAAAAAAAAATCTGCCCACAGTGCAGGAGACTCAGGAGACACGGGTTCGATCCCTGGTTTGGGAAGGTCCCCCGGAGGAGGAAATGGCAACCCACTCTTGCCAGGAAAATCTCGTTGACAGAGAAGCCTGGTGGGCTACAGTCCATGGGGGTCACAAAGAGTCAGATGTGACTCAACACACACCACACTTAATAGCAAACAAATTCCGGGAGAACAAGGAGTGGAAATGTGCATTTGTTTCACTATGATCCTTCATCAAGTGCTTTACTCCAAGCAGCCACAGGTCTCTGGCGAGGAGACTGTCTCCTCCATAGTTATAAAAATAAGCGTTTGAAAAAAGACCGCAACCAAAGTTCAGAGTTTTAAATAACTACTCACTTTCAGTCAAAACAGTGCTATAAAACCATCTTAAACAGAGTGGAAGTGTGAAAACAGAAACAAATAGGACCGTAGAGGAAATCATTTAACTAACGACTCCTCCCTGGCAACCCAATCTTAATATAACCAGCCTTTAGGAGTAATTTTGGTCTGCCAGAATCTTCTAAAGGGTTGCATATATATTACGCACTAAGGAGTTACACTTCTGAAATGTATCATTATGGACCAATGGAAAGGGAAATGAGTTTGAAGAAGGTTGATTCTATTTCAGGCTCTATGCAGGCTCTATTATCTTGTCTCCAATCAGGGATTTAACAGTGTGGCATGCATAATTGTAAAGGCTCCCCAAGTGACTATAGATACTACATCTTTGTTTATCAAATCAAAGTTGTTGAAATGCATATTTTTAAAATGTTTACTGTGTATTAACATGTATAACATATATAGGGTTTCCCTGGTGGCTCAGATGGTAAAGAATCTGCCTGCAATACAGGAGACCTGGGTTTGACCCCTGTGTCAGGAACATCCCTTGGAGAAAGGAATGGCAACCCACTCCAGTATTCTTGCCTAGAGAATTCCATGGACAGAGGAGTCTAGCAGGCTACTGTCCATGGGGTCAGCAAGAGTCAGACACCTCTGAGCAACTAACACACACACACACACACACACACACACACACACACACACACACACCATATATATCATATTAAACAGATGAGTCCAAGTTGATTGCTTTTTTAGGAAAAAAAAAATAAGGGTCAATTTAAAACAAGTTTAGTTTATAATATTAAATAAAACTGGTAGTAAAGGAAGATAGATATTGACAAAAATCATCATGGTAGAATTACTGAAGCTTGGCCAACATCTATCTAATCATACTAATTTTATGAAACCAATAAGAGGAAATGGCCTATAGGTTAGAACAGGTTTAAAGAAACCAGAGAATTTAGACCTAGCAGAAATTCTGTCCAGTTTCTTTCCAATCAACTGGATAATTCATCTCAGTGCCCACTATGCTCATCTCCTAGAATAACTCACTCTCTTCTCTCCCTTCCTCCCTTCTTCCTTTCTTCTCCCTCTCAGTTCTGTTTCCTTTTTCCACCTCCACAGTCAATGGCTTTTTAGCTTAATAGCACGACTGACTTTCTCACCGATAACTCTGTATCTGTTGTTTCCTTCATGCGATGCTACAATTCTAATGGTGACTGCAGCCATGAAATTAGAGGATGATTGCTTCTTGGAAGGAAAGCTATGACATCCCTAGACAGTGGTCACATACAGTTTTGAGAGCTGGACTGTAAAGAAGGCAGAGTGTTGGAGAACTGGAAGGACTGATGCTGAAGCTCTGGTATTTTGGTCACTTGATGCAAACAACTGACTCATTGGAAAAGACCCTGATGCTGGGAAAGATTGAGAGCAGAAGGAAAAGAGGGCGTCAGAGGATGAGATGGCCAGATGGCCTCACCGATGCAATGGATGTGAACTTGGGCAAACTCCAGGAGATAGTGAAAGACAGGCAGGGCTGGCGTGCTGCAGTCCATGGCGTCCAGAAGAGTCAGGCATGACTGAGTGATCGAACAACAACGACAAGAAAGAAGATATCACAGTGATTAGAAGAGCCAGCATACGAATCAAAGACTGTGGACAAGCTCATCAGGAGGTCAGAAGTGGGTCAGAAAGACTCAGATCTCTCTTCAGGGTATGCTTTTGAGAGAAGACAAAAGCCAGCATCCAGCCCCTTAGCAGAAGAAACCCAGGAGCTACTTAAAAGTGAACAAGAGGTAAGGCTATGCCCTAAATGGATAGGAGGCATCAGGAATTTTTTCTTGCAGAATAGTAGGCTCCTGTTACAGGGTACAGGGAGTTCAACATTTGATACATTGGGGAGAAAGTCTGTCCAGGATTATCTAGTCTTTACTTGCATTCAGTGCTAGTTGGTCCATCATGCTGTTTTTGATTAATTGTTGGAAAGCTTCTTTTTTTTTTTTCTTTTGAGCTTTAACATTTGTTGTTGTTGATGTTGTTTAGAGATGGATTTAATTTAGTAAGTAAGTCTGGTAAGTCTTGCCTGCATACGAAACATCTCTCGTTCATTCACCCCTTCTGGTTGCCCTCTGTTAGACATAACACTTTGATCACATAACCTCCTCTGTTTAAATGTTCTGAGGTCTGGCTCCTCACTGCCTCTCCAGAATCAATTAGTGCTGTGCTCCTACCCCAGAGGCAAGAGCCATTTGATATTCCTCAGAATTCTCTCCTATCTCAGAGCCTGTACTTATTCGGTACTCTTCCTTCTGCCTCTGCCTAGACCACTTTGCTCAACTCGCTCCTCTTCGCCTCGTAAATACCTTCTTATTCTTTAGATCTCAACTCAGTATTCCCTAAATTCCCTTCTTCAAGTAGGTCTTCCTCAACCTCTGATCAGCCTCTTTGATCAGCCTGCTCTTATTAGAGGGGCTTCTCAGGTGGCTCAGTGGGCAAAGAATCTGCCTGTGATGCAGGAGACACAGGAGCCTTGGGTTCAATTCCTGCATCAGTAAGATCTCCTGGAAAAGGGCATGGCAACCTACTCCAGTATTCTTGCCTGGAGAATCCCATGGACAGAGGAGTCTGGTGGGCTACAGTCCACAGGATTGCAAAGATCATGCATGACTGAAGTGACTGAGCATGCATGTCTTTTATTAGAAGGGCTTCCCAGGTAGCGCCACTGGCAAAGAACTCTCCTGCCAGGAGACATAAGAGATGCAGGTTCAATCCCTGGGTTGGGAAAATACCCTGGAGGAGGAGAGCGTGGCAACCCACTCCAGTATTCTTGCCTGGAGAATCCTATGGACAGAGAAGCCTGGTGGGCAATAGTCCATGGGGTCGCAAAGAGCTGGACATGACTGAAGTGACTTAGCACACATGCACGCTCTTACTAGAAACTCAAGTATGAATTCCCTCTTTAATAGCATTTATAAAACAGAGGCGGTTTCCCATTTGTTTGTGTGATGATTAAAGTCACTCTGGCTATCCTCACTCATTATTTTACCTTCAGTGTTTAGTGCAGTGAGCAGAACACAGTGAATCTCTTAAACATTATTCTGATTAGTTTGCTGATGCTAGACAGGAGGCAGTAATTGGACAAGGCCCATAGCTTATATGATATCGCCAATTTCTCACAACAATCATGTAAGGGAGATAACATTTGTGTTTGATCAATAAGGAAACTGAGGACCAATAAGATTGAGTAATTTATTCAAGTTCCTCAACTGGTAAGTGAAAAGTAAAGTCAGGTCACTCAGTCATGTCCAACTCTTTGTGACCCCATGGACTGCAGCCCACCAGGCTCCTCAGTCCATGCGATTCTCCAGGCAAGAATACTGAAGTGGGTTGCCATTTCCTTCTCCAGGGGAATCTTCCCGACCCAGGGATCGAACCCAGGTCTCCCACATTGGAGGCAGATTCTTTAACCTCTGAGCCACCAGGGAAGCCAGTAAGTAAAAAAGGCATGATCTAATTCAGGCTGTGGACTATGGTTAGGATTTTTTACCTACTCAGCACCTCTCCTATTCTTCTTCCTCTGCTACGAGCATCCCACTTTCTTTTGTAGAAATCACACAAGATGATTCAAAGTCTTTCAGGAGGGATTGTCATTCACAAGCCTTTGTTCCCCACCTTCCCCCTTCACTAGAGGCCTGGGTTTAGAATCCTGGCCAATCCCCTGATTGGTGAGGTATGGCTATATCACTTGAGATGGGCCAATCAGAATCCACTGAAATATTTTCCTGCTAAAGTTACTTGGTGAAAGTGAAAGAGGAGAGTGAAAAAGTTGGTTAAAGCTCAACATTCAGAAAATGAAGATCATGGCATCCGGTCCCATCACTTCATGGGAAATAGATGGGGAAACAGTGGAAACAGTGTCAGACTTTATTTTTTTCGGCTCCAAAATCACTGCGGATGGTGACTGCAGCCATGAAATTAAAAGACGCTTACTCCTTGGAAGAAAAGTTATGACCAACCTAGATAGCATATTCAAAAGCAGAGACATTACTTTGCCGACTAAGGTCCGTCTAGTCAAGGCTATGGTTTTTCCTGTGGTCATGTATGGATGTGAGAGTTGGACTGTGAAGAAGGCTGAGTGCCATAGAATTGATGCTTTTGAACTGTGGTGTTGGAGAAGACTCTCGAGAGTCCCTTGGACTGCAAGGAGATCCAACCAGTCCATTCTGAAGGAGATCAAGCCTGGGATTTCTTTGGAGGGAATGATGCTGAAGCTGAAACTCCAGTACTTTGGCCACCTCATGCGAAGGGTTGACTCATTGGAAAAGACTCTGATGCTGGGAGGGATTGGGGGCAGGAGGAGAAGGGGACGACCGAGGATGGGATGGCTGGATGGCATCACAGATTCGATGGACATGAGTCTGGGTGAACTCCGGGAGATGGTGATGGACAGGGAGGCCTGGCGTTCTGCGAGTTACAGGGTCGCAAAGAGTCGGACATGACTGAGCGACTGAACTGAACTGAAAGTTACTTGGATATGTTACCTTCTTCCTATGAATTTGCCACAAGCTACGAAAATGTGACGCTTTCTTTATCCTATTGATGTCTGGTTTGACCAGCCTTAAAAATGCTGAAAGATAACAGTTCAGAGTATTCTTTGAAAACCCAACAGTTCTTATATTTAGGGAATACTATCAAACTCGTTAGTTTATTTTTTCTTGATTATAGAATACAGATTAGAAAATATTGCCAAGGATAGGATATACTTAAATAATTGGTAGTCAGCATTCTTTTCCCTTTACAGACATCTGAAAATTAATCACAGGTCCAATTTTTAAAAAAAAACAGTAAATAATTACATTCCTGAAAAAAAATTGTAGAATTAACTTATTTATTCATTAATGAATTCATTTGACAAATATTTTTAATGCTTTCAGTAATTATAACATAATTTTTAATTACCTTCAATAATCTACTCTAAAATGTATTATTCATTTCAATCCTCACTACCCCACTTCAGAGCTCATGAATTTCATTTAAAACTATTTGAACAGAGTCACCTAATGTCATCCCGTCTCTGGTCTTTTCTTCTTCCCATCCACTTCATCATCACTGTCAACATTACATTAGCATCTGTAATGATATAGGCACAGTACCTCATAGTCTATAAATGTAGTCTGATTCTCCGTAACTAGAGGATAAAATCTGAAGTTCCCGGCAATTTGGCCACAATACGTGTTTGTAGCTCCCTAGACTCATCAATTGTACTGGCTACTTCCTTCCAACTAGCCATGTTGGACTTCTCAACATTTTCTCTTTGACACCTTTGTTCCTATGCTCACATTGTTCCCTTTGCATGGAGTAGCTTTTTCTCTATTTTCTGCCTGAAATCTCCTTTTCATCATTCAAATCCTGGTTCAAATAACACTTCCTCTTAGAAGCAGAGTGGTTGCTCACTCCTTATAACATTCATTAGGCTTACAATTAATGAGAAAGTTATTTGGTAATCCGTGAGCCCTCATTCAGAGAAGGAGAGAAGGATACTCTCAGTATGTGCTGAGCAAAAGAATGAAATGAGCTGTGGGAATTTGACGGGAACACTCAAGCAAGAGGATATGCACATGGGGGCTTGATAATAGTTTCATGTGATTTTTTTTTTTCTTTTTACTAAAAGGTTAGCAAATATGTTTTGACTCAAAGTTTTATTTTTAATAAGTATAATTATTCCCTTCAACTTATATAACTGTTTTTGTGTCTTTCTAATCCTTAAAGATTTCAGAAACAGTTATTTCACTATTTCTAGGTTTTAAAACTAGAAAAGAATTTTGATAAAAGGTGGTTTACACAGTTCATCTACAGATGAAGAATGGAGGCCACAGAGAGTCTTATTTGAATGAGGAAGAGAACATTTGGAGAAGGCAATGGCACCCCACTCCAGTTCTCTTGCCTGGAAAATCCCATGGGTGGAGGAGCCTGGTAGGCTGCAGTCCGTGGGGTCGCTAACAGTCGGACACGACTGAGCGCCTTCACTTTCACTTTTCACTTTCATGCATTGGAGAAGGAAATGGCAACCCACTCCAGTGTTCTTGCCTGGAGAATCCCAGGGACGGGGGAGCCTGGTGGGCTGCCGTGTGTAGGGTTGCACAGAGTCGGACACGACTGAAGTGACTTAGCAGTAGGGAACATTTGTCTCCAGAATTGACTTAAGAAACACTTTCTGGCTAGTCCAGAAGTACTACTTCCAAGAAATCCAGATCAAAGAGTAAATATTCTACCTTGTTTACAGTAAAGAGTGATTATTAATAAGATAATGATTTTTAAGATTATTTAGAGAAGAATTTCTAGAGAAAAAGGTAGAATTGATTTTCTAATTAATATGTATCTCTGGGAATATGCATTTCTATATACATGTATATATGTATCCATATATATATATGATAATCAAATACCATGAGCTGTTATAACTTTTAGTATTTTACTGTAAGTCCCTATTCTCCATGACATTTAAAAACCATTATATAATTCTACATTTTTACAGAATTTTCCTTGATATTATGACTTCCATATATGCCCCATAACTTTTATGTGTATTAGATAAATTAATTTAGGGTGATGTTTTTGTCAGTGATGTTACTCTCTTCACTTAACTGATTTAAAAGAGATGTGTGACTCGAACTGTAGCAGTGTTCTTTTTTATATTATACTTTTGAAATGTGTTCTCTAATGAATCATTTAAATGAGAAGTCGCTAGTGTATGGCTTATTTCCTAATTGACAAGTTTGTTATATTCAACTCTTGAATGGCACAGTTAGTGAACAGTGTAGAGACATAGACAAATGTACTAGTACTTGGTAAAACTCTATCGTGAAATGTAATATGACTCCCCTGGTTATCTCCCTTTAAGAATTATAAACAGGGAATGATAGAAAAGCTGTCATGTATTTGGAACTTTCCTCTTTCTTCTTCTGGAACGTAGTGGGTGAAAAGAATTTGACATTAAGGCAGCTAGAGGACAAATAAACTTGACTCAATTGTAGGTTCCAAAGTCTGAAACAAGCATTGTAGATATTTTCTTTTTTTTAAGTGGATGTGCAACTTGCCTAGACAAGTAGCAGATTTTTCTTGTCTCCCTCCAGCGTCATCAGACCACTTATCAAGTTTGGATAAAAGACTTTTGTTAACAATGTACCTTATTGTCTGTGTTTTCCCTCAGCTAGAAACTATTTGCAATGACCCCATCTTTAGAGGTTATGCAGATCTTGACCACTTTTCAACCTAGTCTGCAAAGACCTTGAGGGAAGAGATGGCTTTCAGAATTGAGAAATCCTAGCTTAGAATGGCTGGTAAGCCCTAGACATTGCCATCTTAGCCATATACACCGGCCACCCTCACCCACCTTCCTTAAAAAAAAAATTTTTTTTTCATTCAAATCTGTTATTGCATACTATGGAGGCTCCCGTGGCAAATCCTTGTTACCAGCTTTTATTCTGAGGCCTGCACCCAAGGTGAGACAGTAGATAAAAATGAGATAATTATTGTCATAATCACTGATTTTTAAATATATATTTTCTTTTTCATTTATAAAGAATTCACACTTAAATTGTGTTGATTTTTGCTATGATATCTTTCATTTACCTTAAAAATATGCAGCTTGGTACTGTGTGCATGTTATTTGATGGAGAATACATTCCACATGCTGAAAACATCCTATTCAAGAATTTTAGTCCAGGGCTGGCCAGCTAGCTTTCAAGCTAAAAGTTCCATGCACTATGAGATGCTAATGTATGCACTTCTATCATCCATATCTATGCTATCTAAATCAAGCTTATTTCATAGATGGCAAATATGTTAGAAATAGGAATATTCTATATTATTCATAAACAGCATACTATATGGCAAATAATTTTTCAGAGGTGAAAATGCTGGCTTATTGATCAATATCATTAATGTAAGAAGACAGTCTCATTGGTAAACTTAAAGCTCTTCAGGATATGTGCACTGCCTAAAATTGTTCTAGAGGCATAGTCATGAACAGGGTATAATAATTCAAGGAGGCCTGAAAGCTTTAGCAGTAAAAATGATGCTTAAGACTTGAGTCCCAGACAGGTTGGTTCCAGCTATTGGGTAAGAGAATTTCTAATGATGTGTTTGTTTTGAGTAAATAGTTCATGTGAGATGTTTATGGAACACTTAACTGTACTAAGAGCTGGAACTTTATCAAACTATAAAGAATACCTGGTGTGACCTGATTTATGTCTATTTGTCATTATATTGGGGCTTCCCTGGTAGCTCAGAAGCTTCCTGCAATCTGGGAGACCCAGGTTCAACTGCTGGGTCAGGAAGATCCCTTGGAGAAGGTCTATATGTGTTGCAGGATTTGGTCTGTGATTTGCTTTCAACAGGATCTGGTAGCCACATAATCTATCATAAAGAATCTAAGAGTTGTGCATATTGAATTGGCTTGAGTCAGTTCGTAATGGTTTATGGAGTACTTACCATGTACTTTGCATATATTAGTTGACCTCTATAGTAATTTATACAATAATTCTCACTTTACTCCTTGCACAACAGTTATTGTTTGGTTTTGGCAAACCATCTCTGTACAGGATGATGCTAATCATTGTCATTATTTAGAGAAAGAGAAGCAAGCTAATTAACTCGAGTTGGACATGACTTAGCAACTAAACTACTACTACTATGAGGTGGGCATAATTAACTGTTTCACAGATAAGGAATCTGTAGCCACAGAGCAGTTAAGTGACTACTCAAGGACATACAGGTAGAAAGTGGCCAGTCTTGGATTTAAGCTGGGCCTGAATGACTTTAAAAGCCCATCCTTCTAACCATGATGTTTTACTGCATCCTCTAATGATTTTTTTCTTGTTCATAGAAATATTTAGGGGCTACGAAGTGACTTAAATATTTCTGATAGTACAGTATCTACTTTGCAGAGTTTTCTCCTGGGGTCCAATGATAGAAAATAATTTGTCAAGTGTAGGGCATGCTGGATAGCTATCAGGACTCTGAGATAATTAGACACTTTTCAAAGCAAGACTCTCAGCATGGAAAATGTCCTTAAGGATTTTGATTCAAATGACTGATTTCATGACAATGAAGGGCCCCCAAAGCAAAGCAGTGTTCTTTTATGTAGAGCACAGGAAATAGGCTAGCACTGAGGCTTTTCAGGGCAAACATTGGACGCTTAAGATTATCTGTGCTGATTTTTCCCTTAATCCACCTTATCGGGTTTCTGGATACCTGACCTTAGTATAGCTTGTACAATATCATCTCTGTCACCTTTGTGTTTGTGGGCTTATCTTGATCAACTATCAGTGCAAAGTGAGAAGTTGCCTTTCATCTGGTTTCCAATGGTGCTAACTAGGAAAAAGAGAAACTAAAAAGTTTGCATTGAGCAGAAATAAAGTAGTAAAGGTATTAAAGCGCCAACAGCTAACCTAAAGAAGGCATTTTGAGGAAGGAAGGCTTCCTAGGGAGAAGGTTCACTAGAGAATATCGACAACATAGTACGTGGTGAACAAAAAAGATTGGCTAAAATCTTGATTATTTGCAGTAGTACAAAGTTTTCCTATTTGAACTTCAATAAAGAGTTTTTGTCAATTCATCCTTATGCTGAAGCTGTTCTCCTAAATCAAATACATCAAAGATGTGGCTTTGTTAAGGAAGATAATCCTTGAACTCTTAGCAATATAAGCAGAATTGATTAAAAAAAAAATAAAACAGAAGGCATGATGCTATAGAAGCCTTTTTCTCTGAAAAGGAAACAGAACACATATGACTTCTGGAGACCAGCTAAATCAGGTAGAAGAGCAGAGAGAGGCTTTGTAGCCAACAATGGAGGAAAAAAATGAACAAGGAGGTTATAAAGTGCAAAATGATTGATTTTACAATGTGTATTATATAAAAAGAGGAAGTATATTTTGTATCTGATGTCCTTCCTTTTACACTGTGTGGTAATGAAAAGAATGTTAGCTTTACTGTCAACAGACCTGGGATAAAATCCTAGCTTTAGTACTTTCTGCCTGGGAAATTTAGGGCAGATTCTTAAACCTCTCTGAGCCTCAGTTTCCCCATAGGTTAAATGGAACTCCCAGTATTCATTACCCAGAAGTGTTGAACCCTGTATCGATCATAAACCTTCTTTTTGACTTCGGGAAACTCAATTTTCCTGAGCCTCAGAAACTCCATCTGTAAAATGGGAATAGTCATGTTTCCTGGCTCCAATCTAGAACTTTTCCTGCACAGGTGGATGAAATATATAGGACTGACTCTCTTGATGGTTTTTTTCTCTGTCAAGTTAGAATAAAAATGACTACTTAGTAGTTGCCTTTTAAAGATTAGAGTAATACATTTCAAGTTCATAGTTCATCAGTTCAGTTCAGTTGCTCAGTCATTTCCAACTCTTTGTGACTCCATGGACTGCAGCATGACAGGCTTCCCTGTCCATCACTGACTTCCGGAACTTACTCAAATTCATGTTCATAGAGTCAGTGATGCCATCCAGCCATCTCATCCTCTGTCATCCCCTTCTCCTTCTGCCTTCAATCTTTCCCAGCATCAGGATCTTTTCTAATGAATTAGTTCTTCACATCAGGTGGCCAAAGTGTGGAGCTTCAGCATCAGCCCTTCCAATGAATATTCAGAACTGCCCAGCTCCTAGTTCATAGAAGCAGGCAATAAATGATACACAGCTGGGATGCAGTAAATGTTTGGAGTACATTGTTAAATCCACATTAGATCTATTGATGGGATTGGCTTACTCAATACTTGTTTTCATAGGGAAAAATATATGCCATAACAGACAACATAGGAGAAAAAAATTTCCCATATTTAAACTGTGTTCACTACTTTTGTCCTTGTGGAGAAGGACATATACATCATACTCTCTATTTTCCAGAAAAGAAAGCTGAGATCCAGAGAAATTTAGTGGTATTCTGCAGAAATGGTGTGATTTAGTAGGATCAAGGCTGGAATCTGGATTCCTGAATTCTGTCCCGGCAAACAATCTTTCCATCATAAAACATTCTCACTGTCTTGTTTTTCTGGTATAACTTTCAAGAAATCTTGTTGGGATAAATTGTAAGAGCAAGAAGTAAGCAATCAAGATAGGCTTTCCTCTAATGAGTTCATGATGTGTTGATCCCCTTGGCTTATCATTTCATTTTTTTAAATGGAAAAATGATGATGAATTCTCTGTAACATTTAGAGAGAAACAGAGAGCACACTTTACTAAATTGAATGGATCTGTGCCACTATCAGCTTTGAGACATGAACTGATTTTAGACCCCTGAAAGCTGAAATAGCAAAATGTTTTGTCTTTCTTTGGGAAAAAAGATCAAAGTTTTTAAGATCAGAAATCAAATTCCTCAACTTGAAATAGCAAAGAAAAAAATATTTTGATGAATAAAGCAATTGGAATACTAACAAAATGATTAAAATTTCTTTGAAACAGAAGTCTTCTCATCAAACATGGTTACTGACTACATAGAGTTTAAAAGCATTGGGTTTGTAAGAATCAAGTCCAAACTAACTTAGATTACTTAAAATAGTTTATTATCCTCAGTTAACTGCTTAAATACTTAATGAATTTTTTCTTTGCAATAATAAAATACTTTTAGAAAGTAAAAGAAATAAAAAATGTATAAATGTATATATAAAATATAATATATATATTGGTTCAGTTCAACTGGCAATTTAATTCAACCTACAATACTCAAAGAGAACCTATTCTCCAGGGCATGATTCTGGCCCTGAGATAACACAGGTCCTTGTCCTTGAGGAATTCAGCTTTACGGTAGTAAAATTTTACTTGCTAGCTTTTATTGATCTCTTAATTTGTATCAGCCACTTTGCCAAGGGTATTGCATATGTTTTCTTTTCTTTTTTTGATGGGTAAGAAGTGGATTTATTCAGATACAGAGAGACACACACTCCACAGGCAGCGTGTGGGCCATCGCAGAGGGAGAGTGCAGTGGTGAAATATGGTGTGGTTAGTTTTTTATGCTGGGTAATTTCATATGCTAATGAGTGGGAGGATTAGTCCAACTATTTTTGAGAAAGGGCAGAGATTTCCAGGATTTGGGCCACTGCCCATTCCTTGGTCTTTTAACAGTGACTTGGGAACCCAGAGTAACCTCAGATATGCAGATGACACCACCCTTATGGCAGAAAGTGAAGAACTACAGAGCCTCTTGATGAAAGCGAAAAAGGAGAGTGAAAAAGTTGGCTTAAAACTCAAAATTCAGAAAACTAAGATCATGGCATCTGGCCCCATCACTTCATGGGAAAGAGATGGGGAAATAGTGGAAACAGTGGCTGATGTTATTTTTGGGGGCTCCAAAATGACTGCAGCTGGTGACTGCAGCCATGAAATTAAAAGATGCTTACTCCTTTGAAGACAAGTTATGACCAACCTAGATAGCATATTAAAAAGTAGAGACATGATTTTGCCAACAAAGGTCCATCTAGTCAAGGCTATGGTTTCTCCAGTAGTCATGTATGGATGTGAGAGTTGGACTATAAAGAAAGCTGAGTGCTGAAAAATTGATGCTTTTGAACTGTGGTGTTGGAGAAGACTCTTGAGAGTCCCTTGGACTGCAAGGAGATCCAACCAGTCCATCCTAAAGGAGATCAGTCCTGAGTGTTCATTGGAAGGACTGATGTTAAAGCCGAAACTCCAATCCTTTGGCTACCTGATGGTGAAGAGCTGACTCATTTGAAAAGACCCTGATGCTAGGAAATATAGAGGACAGGAGGAGAAGGGGATGACAGAAGATAAGATGTTTGGATGGCATCACCAACTCAATGGACATGAGTTTGGGTAAACTCCAGGAGCTGGTGATGGACAGAGAAGCCTGGCGTGCTGCAGTCCATGGGGTAGCAAAAAGTTGGACGTGACTGAGTGACTGAACTGAACTGGGAACCCAGAGACCCCACAGAAAATGAGACATAACTGTGTTTGCATGTCTCCTGCGGAGGTACAGGTCAGCAGTGGACTGCTGCAGAGGCAGAGGCTCTGGGTGCAGTAGACCTGGATATGGCATAAGCCCTCTTGGAAGAGGTCACCATTATCCCACCACAGAGCCACCTCTTGGAAGGCATAAACAAAATCCTGTGCACACCAGGACCCAGCAGAAAGGAGCAGTGACCCCGCAAGAGACTGACCCAGACTTGCCCGTGACTGTCCAGGAGTCTCCAGTGGAGGCGTGGGTCAGTGGTGGCCTGCTGCAGGGTTGGGGGCACTGTGCGCAGCAGTGTGTGCATGGGACCTTTTGAAGGAGGTCGCCATTATCTTCATTACCTCCACTACAGTTTGGCCTCAGGACAAATAACAGGGAGGGAACACAGCTCCGCCTATCAATAGAAAATTGGATTAAAGATTTACTGAGGATGCCCATCAGAACAGAAGCCAGTTTCCCCCTCAGTCAGTCTCTCCCATCAGGAAGCTTCCATAAACCTCTTATCCTTCTCCATCAGAGGGCAGACAGAAAGAAAAGGACAATCACAGAAAACTAACCAATCTGATCACATGGACCACAGCCTTGCCTAACTCAATGAAACTATAGGGCCACCCAAGACAGATGGGTCATGGTGGAGAGTTCTGACAAAATGTTGTCCACTGGAAAAGGGAATGGTGAACCACTTGAGTATTCTTGCCTTGAGAACCTCATGAACAGTACGAAAAGGCAAAAAGATAGGATACTGAAAGATGAACTCCCCAGATCGGTGGGTGCCCAATATGCTACTGGAGATCAGTGGAGAAAGAATGAAGAGACAGAGCCAAAGCAAAAACAACACCCAGTTGTGGATGTGACTGGTGATGGAAGTAAAGTCTGATGCTATGAAGAGCAATATTGCATAAGAAACTGGAATGTTAGGTCCATGAATGAAGGCAAATTGGAAGCGGTCAAACAGGAGATGGGAAGAGTAAACACTGACATTCTAGGAATCAACGAACTAAAATGGACTGGAATGGGTGAATTTAACTCAGATGACCATTATATCCACTACTGTGGTCAAGAACCCATTAGAAGAAATGAAGTAGCCATCACAGTCAACAAAAGACTCCAAAATGCAGTACCTGGATGTAATCTCAAAAACGACAGAATGATCTCTGTTTTTTCCAAGGCAAACCATTCAGTATCACAGTAATCCAAGTCTATGCCCCAACCAGTAAGGCTGAAAAAGTTGAAGTTGAACGGTTCTATGAAGACCTACAAGACCTTCTAGAATTAGCAACCAAAAAAGATGTCCTTTTCATTAAAGGGGACTGGAATGCAAAAGTAGGAAGTCAAGGAACACCTGGAGTAATAGGCAAATTTGGCCTTGGAGTACAGAATGAAGCAGGGCAAAGACTAATAGAGTTTTGCCAAGAGAATTCACTGGTCATAGCAAACACCTTCTTCCAACAACACAAGAGAAGATGCTACACATGGATATCACGAGATGGTCAATACTGAAATCAGATTGATTTTATTCTTTGTAGCCAAAGATGGAGAAGCTCTATACAGTCATCAAAAATAAGACCAGGAGCCGACTGTGGCTCAGATCATGAACTCCTTATTACCAAATTCAGACTTAAATTGAAGAAAGTAGGGAAAACCACTAGACCTTTCAGGTATAACCTAAATCAAATCCCTTATGATTATACAGTGGAAGTGACAAATAGATTCAAGGGATTAGATCTGATAGAGTCCCTGAAGAACTATGGACAGAGGTTCCTGACATTATACAGGAGGCAGAGATCAAGACCATCCCCACGAAAAAGAAATGCAAAATGGTTGTGTGATGAGGCCTTACAGATAGCTTTGAAAAGAAAAGAAGTGAAAGACAAAGGAGAAATGGAAAGATATATCCATTTGAATGCAGAGTTCAAAGAATAGCAAGGAGAGATAAGAAAACCTTCCTCAGTGATCAATGAAAAGAAATAGAGGAAAACAATAGGAAAAGAGTAGAGATCTCTTCAAGAAAATTAGAAATACCAAGGGAACATTTCATGCAAAGATGGGCATGATAAAGGACAGAAATGGTAAGGACCTAATAGAAGCAAAATATATTAAGAGGTGACAAGAATGCACAAAAGAACTTAACAAAAAAGACTTTAATGACCCATATAACCATGATGGTGTGATCACTCACCTAGAGCCAGACATCCTGGAATGTGAAGTCAAGTGGGCCTTAGGGTGCATCACTAAGAATAAAGCAAGTGGAGGTGATGGAATTCAGTTGAGCTATTTCAAATCTTAAAACATGATGCTGTGAAAGTGCTACACTCAATTTGCCAGCAAATTTGCAAAACTCAGCAGTGGCCACAGGACTGGAAAAGGTCAGTTTTCATTCCAATCCCAAAGAAAGGCAATGCCAAAGAATGCTCAAACTACTGGACAATTGCACTCATCTCACATGCTAGCAAAGTAATGCTCAAAATTCTCCAAGCCAAGCTTCAACAGTATGTGAACCGTGAACTTCCAGATGTTCAAGCTGGATTTAGAAAAGGCAGAGGAGCCAGAGATCAAATTGCCGACATCCATTGGATCATCAAAAAAGCGAGAGAGTTCCAGAAAAACATCTATTTCTGTTTTATTGACTATGCCAAAGCCTTTGACTGTGTGGATCACAGCAAACTGTCGAAAATTCTTCCAGAGATAGGAATACCAGACCACCTGACCTGCCTTCTGAGAAATCTGTATGCAGGTCAAGAAGCAACAGTTGGACATGGAACAACAGACTGGTTCCAAACTGGGAAAGGAGTACATCAAGGCTGTATACTGTCATCCTGCTTATTTAACTTCTATGCAGAGTACATCATGCAAAATGCCAGGCTGGATGAAGCACAAGCTGGAATCAAGATTGCCAGGAGAAATGTCAATAATCTCAGATATGCAGATGACACCACCCTTATGGCAGAAAGTGAAGAACTAAAGAGCCTCTTGATGAAAGTGAAAAAGGAGAGTGAAAAATTTGACTTAAAATTCAACATTCAGAAAACTAACATCATGGCATCCAGTCCTATCACTTCATGGTAAATAGGTGGAGAAACAATGGAAACAGTGACAGACTTTATTTTCTTGGGCTCCAAAATCACTGCAGATGGTGAAATTAAAAGATGAAATTACAGAATGCTTGATATTAAAAGATGTTTGCTCCTTGGAAGAAAAGTTATGACCAACCTAGGCAGCATATTAAAAAGCAGAGACATTGCTTTGCCAACAAAGGTCCATCTAGTCAAAGCTTTGGTTTTTCCAGTAGTCATGTAAGGATATGAGAGTTGGACTATAAAGAAAGCTGAGTGCCAAAGAATTGATGCTTTTGAACTGCGGTGTTTGAGAAGACTCTTGAGTCTCTTAGACTGTCAGGAGATTAAGCCAGTCCATCCTAAAGGGGCTCAGTCCTGAGTGTCCATTGGAAGGACTGATGTTGAAGCTGAATGTCCAATACTTGGCCACCTGATTTGAAGAACGGACTCATTTGAAAAGACTCTGATGCTGGGAATGATTGAATGCAGATGACAGAGGGGATGACAGAGGATGAGATGTTTGAATGCCATCACTGACTCGATGGACATGAGTTTGAGTAAGCTTTGGGATTTGGTGATGTACAGGGATGCCTGGTGTGTTGCAGTCCATGGGGTCGCGAAGAGTTGGACATGACTGAGTGACTGAACTGAGCTGACCTGGAGCTGTCATGGCACTGGGGGGTGTGTCATTTCACTTGCTGATTAAGGATCAGAATCTAGTCTTGTCTGTCATCTCGGTCCCATCTGATTCTAATCGGTTTATATTATGTGCTTGGCCTATGTCATTCTTTCAAAAGTTGTGCCCTGCCCCTTTCCCTCCTGTTACATTCCCCGCACAGAGATTTTACTCCTATATTCTTATGGAAAGCAGAAGGGCCATCTTCTGTAATTGCTTCCAGGCTGAGTAGAGACATCTCCCTGCCTATCAGGGAGTAAAAATCTCTGGATACCTGATCTAGGAGCCCCAGGGGCAGGGAAGCTCCTTGTTTTAGTCTGCGTGAGCTGAAATCCCTACATAGCCATCTTCTTGATGTAGAACTGTTGTAACTGGTTTCTTAGTCTTCTTATGTATGTTTTTGATGATGAAGCATTTGGTACCAGCACCAGTGTACAGAAATATCTATAAATGACAAAAGAGTCAAAAGTCATGGTCAAATACCTGATTATAGTGTAAGATAAAGTTCGGTTACAATAATCAGAATTACAAATTACCACATTTAACATAACATACCAAATAACCCTAGTTAAATATTTCTCTCTGAGATTCCTCAGGAGTCCTCTAAAACATCCCAAAGTTAGTTTTTATTCAGATAAATTATAAGTCACAGGGAGACAAAACTTATTCCCTATCCAAAGTTATAAAGATCTCAAAAGCAAATATAAATCACTTACAGGTAAGGAAACTCAGCTCAATTTGTTTGTCAAAAGTAGCATTTCAAGAATCCTTTGAGAGAGAAACCAAATCCAGTCTTGTCTTAGCCCATTTCTAACAAAATCCATTTACTCAACTAACTTTTATCCAATCTTAGAAAATCCTGATCAGCTTTATATAAAGCCTTGATTACTTTCCATTGTTGAGGTTGTGGAATCATAATATTTTTACCTAACATATACTATTGCTTTGACTTATTAACGCCCTACTTTTTTCCTTGGTATAGCAAGGTTGTTGCATTTCCTCTATCAAAGCCTAAGACTTTTAAAACTACCTGTGTTTTATCTGTTGGTATGTAAGCTGCTTTCTTTGCTTCTTGGTCAACTCGGTGATTTCCCTTTCCAATTTCAGACCTGAGAATCTGAGACTGATGTCCCCTACAGTGAACAACAGCTATTTCTTGGGAATCTCGTATAGTAACCATTAGCTGGACATCTTTGGCCAGACCTGGGACCTCGGAATTCCACATTCCAGGGCCTAGTAAGTCTTCTATCTCAACTTCAGATTCAACCTGTCCCTTTCTGTTTTCTGTTAAAATCATTTGGCAATGAGGGTGGTTCCTTTGCCCTTCCAGAAATAGAGTGGCCCCTAACTTCGTTAATAAATCTCTTCCCATTAAAGGGATGGGGCAATCAGGCACAACCAGAAATGAATGTAAAAACAACTGACCATTAGCATTGCACAAAACAGGCTCCAGAAAATTGTGTCCCTGTTTCTTCCCTGACAACTCCATTACATATTTCTTATGATCACGAAGGTTTACAATCCTTTGAGTTAAGACTGAAAAGGTTGTCCCAGTGTCTATAAGAAATTTTACCAAGCAGCCAGCCACATCAATGATCACCCGAGGCTGGACATTAGTTATGTAGATGCTATCTCCAGGCAGAGCCACTTTTGGCCTTGGGTCCCGTCAGTCCTCTGATTGCAAAACCATCAATGGCTGAGAGGCCCCTGTCAGTCTCTGGCATCTGGGGCATTCCCTCTGCCAATACCCTGGCTGCCTGCAAAGGACACATCGACCACAGTCCTTCCCCCATTGCCCCTTTTGTCTACACAGGGTATACTGGCCTTGTATGAGTACCCATGAGCCTTGTGGTCTATCAGGACCAGATTGGTGGTCTTTGAGCAGACAAAGCGATTGCAATCATTTGGGTCTCTTGTATATTTCTTTGGGTGCGTTCAGCCTTTTCAGCCATATCCTGATTATTGGAAACCAAATGAGCCAACTGGATTAAATCATTCATTGGAGTCTGAGGACCAGCAGTTGCTTTCTGAATTTTGTGCCTGATGTCTGGGACAGACTGGGCTATGAAATGCATAGCCAAAAGTGCCCATCTCAGAGGAGGAGGGATCCACATTTGTATACTTTCTAAAAGCCTCCACTAATCTCCTTTGGAAAATTGCAGGATTTTCATCCTGTCCCTGTTGGACCTCTTTCACCTTTTCATAATTAACAGGCTTTACTGTAAATTTCTTCATACCCTCTATTAAACAGTTAATCATACGATCCTGTCTGTCTGTATCAATAGAATTCAGCTGGTAATTCCATTGTGGGTTTGCCTAAGGGACAGTGTCAGTCCTCAGTTGGTGCACTGCATGGTCCTGTCTGGCTCAGGCTGCCAGTATTATACCCTGGTTTTCCTCAAGGGTGCAGTAATAGGATAGTAAAATCTGTAAGTCCTGCCAGGTGAGATCAAAAGATTTCACTCACTAGTAGCGTAAATTCTTTTGTAAAACGTTCAGGATCCTCAGAAAAACTTCCCAACTTGTCCTCTGCCATACTTAGATCAGATATTGAGAAAGGTACATAGACTTTTATTGTTTCTTGATTTCCATCAGGAACTTCTCTCAGAGGCAAAACTGTAAGGGCAGTTGGTTGGTGACTTAGATCTTTGACAGTGCTAGCTGAGCTAAGGATGAGCCCCTTGGGTAACTCAGGGTACAAAGAAGAGGTTCCTGAATATGGGTGGGGTCACTTTTCCATCCTTAGCTGTGTCTTCCCTCCAGGGCAATGATTCCTCCTAGTAGGTGAGGAATAGCTGTCTGAAACCATACTCACAGAAGACTAGTCAGTCTAATCACACTAGGACCACAGCCTTGTCTAACTCAATGAAACTAAGCCATGCCCATGGGGCAACACAAGATGGGCGGGTCATGGTGGAGAGAGCTGACAGAATGTGGTCCACTGGAGAAGGGAATGGCAAACCACTTCAGTATTCTTGCCTTGAGAATCCCATGAACAGTATGAAAAGGCAAAATGATAGGATACTGAAAGAGGAACTCCCCAGGTCAGTAGGTGCCCAATATGCTACTGGAGATCAGTGGAGAAGTAACTCTGAAAGAATGAAGGGATGGAGCCAAAGCAAAAACAATACCCAGCTGTGGATGTGACTGGTGATAGAAGCAAGGTCCAATGCTATAAAGAGCAATATTGCATAGGAACCTGGAATGTCAGGTCCATGAATCAAGGCAAATTGCATGTGGTCAAACAAGAAATGGCAAGAGTAAACGTCAACATTCTAGGAATCAGTGAACTAAAATGAACTGGAATGAGTGAATTTAACTCAGATGACCATTATATCTACTACGGCGGGCAGGAATCCCTCAGAAGAAATGGAGTAGCCATCATGGTCAACAGAAGAGTCCAAAATGCAGTACTTGGATGCAATCTCAAAAATGACAGAATCATTTCTGTTCGTCTCCAAGGCAAATCATTGAATATCACAGTTATCCAAGTCTATGCCCCAACCAGTAACGCTGAAGAAGCTGAAGTTGAAGGGTTCTATGAAGACCTACAAGACCTTTTAGAACTAACACCCAAAAAAGATGTCCTTTTCATTATAGGGGACTGGAATGCAAAAGTAGGAAGTCAGGAAACACCTGGAGTAACAGGCAAATTTGGCCTTGGAATGTGGAATGAAGCAGGGCAAAGACTAATAGAGTTTTGCCAAGAAAATGCACTGGTCGTATCAAACACCCTCTTCCAACAACACAAGAGAAGACTCTACACATGGGCATCACCAGATGGTCAACACCGAAATCAGACTGATTATATTTTTTGCAGCCAAAGATGGAGAAGCTATATACAGTCAACAAAAACAAGACCAGGAGCTGACTGTGGCTCAGATCATGAACTCCTTATTACCAAATTCAGACTTAAATTGAAGAAAGTAGGGAAACCGCTAGACCATTCAGGTATGCCCTAAATCAAATCCCTTATGATTATACAGTGGAAGTGAGAAATAGATTTAAGGGCCTACATCTGATAGATAGAGTGCCTGATGAACTATGGACTGAGGTTCATGACATTGTACAGGAGACAGGGATCAAAACCATCCCCAAGGAAAAGAAATGCAAAAAAGCAAAATGGCTGTCTGGGAAGGCTTTACAAATAGCTGTGAAAAGAAGTGAGGTGAAAAGAGAAGCGAAAAGCAAAGGAGAAAAGGAAAGATATAAGCATTTGAATGCAGAGTTCCAAAGAATAGCAAGAAGAGATAAGAAAGCCTTCTTCAGCGATCAATGCAAAGAAATAGAGGAAAAGAACAGAATGGGATGGACTAGAGATCTCTTCAAGAAAATTAGAGATACCAAGGGAACATTTCATGCAAAGATGGGCTTGATAAAGGACAGAAATGGTCTGGACCTAACAGAAGCAGAAGATATTAAGAAGAGGTGGCAAGAATACATAGAACTGTACAAAAAAGATCTTCATCACCTGGATAATCACGATGATGTGATCACTCATCTAGAGCCATCCTGGAATGTGAAGTCAAGTGGGCCCTGGAAAGCATCACTACAACCAAAGCTAGTGGAGGTGATGGCATTCCAGTTGAGCTGTTTCAAATCCTGAAAGATGATGCTGTGAAAGTGCTGCACTCAATATGCCAGCAAATTTGGGAAACTCAGCAGTGGTCTTAGGACTGGAAAATATCCGTTTTCATTCCAATTCCAAAGAAAGGCAATGCCAAAGAATGCTCAAACTACCACACAATTGCACTCATCTCACATGCTAGTAAAGTAATGCTCAAAATTCTCCAAGCCAGGCTTCAGCAGTATGTGAACTGTGAACTTCCTGATGTTCAAGCTGGTTTTAGAAAAGGCAGAGGAACCAGAGATCAAATTGCCAACATCTGCTGGATCATGGGAAAAGCAAGAGAGTTCCAGAAAAACATCTATTTCTGCTTTATTGACTATGCCAAAGCCTTTGACTGTGTGGATCACAATAAACTGTGGAAAATTCTTCAAGAGATAGGAATACCAGACCACCTGACCTGCCTCTTGAGAAATCTGTATGCAGGTCAGGAAGCAACAGTTAGGACTGGACATGGAACAACAGACTGGTTCCAAATAGGAAAAGGAGTACGTCAAGGCTGTATATTGTGACCCTGCTTATTTAACTTATATACAGAGTACATCATGAGAAATGCTGGACTGGAAGAAATACAAGCTGGAATCAAGATTGCAGGGAGAAATATACGTAACCTCAGATATGCAGATGACACCACCCTCATGGCAGAAGGTGAAGAGGAACTAAAAAGCCTCTTGATGAAAGTGAAAGAGGAGAGTCAAAAAGTTGGCCTAAAGCTCAACATTCAGAAAACGAAGATCATTGCATCCGGCCCCATCACTTCATGGCAAATAGGGAAACAGTGGAAACAGTGTCAGACTTTATCTTTTTGGGCTCCAAAATCATTGCAGATGGTGACTGCAGCCATGAAATTAAAAGACGCTTACTCCTTGGAAGAAAAGTTATGACCAACCTAGATAGCATATTCAAAAGCAGAGACATTACTTTGCCAACTAAGGTCCATCTAGTCAAGGCTATGGTTTTTCCAGTAGTCACGTATGGATGTGAGAGTTGGACTGTGAAGAAGCCTGAGCGCCAAAAAATTGATGCTTTTGAATTGTGGTGTTGGAGAAGACTCTTGAGAGTCCCTTGGACTGCAAGGAGATCCAACCAGTCCATTCTGAAGGAGATCAACCCTGGGATTTCTTTGGAAGGAATGATGCTAAAGGTGAAACTCCAGTACTTTGGCCACCTCATGTGAAGAGTTGACTCATTGGAAAAGACTTTGACGCTGGGAGGGATTGGGGGCAGGAGGAGAAGAGGACAACAGAGGATGAGATGGCTGGATAGCATCACTGACTCGATGGACGTGAATCTGAGTGAACTCTGGGAGTTGGTGATGGACAGGGAGGCCTGGAGTGCTGCGATTCATGGGGTCACAAAGAGTCAGACATGACGAGCGACTGAACTGAAGTGAACTGTTAGAGTAAATCAGCTAAAAGATCTTTTGAGTCCTTGCTAGAATTATCCCTCAGAGCTACACACATCTTAAATCCCTTGTGGATCTAATACAAGGTCTAAATACAAGGCCAGGAAAATTCAAACATATGGAAGCTCACTCCATTTAAATTTCCTTCTACAATGTAAATCTAGCTGCAATATAGTATCATAACTCAGGGACTCATTTAGTGGCTACTTTTCTTGTCATCCTAGCTCATATTGTGGCCAAACATGATTACACAGACTAATGAATTTCATTGGTTTTAATCCCAGTAGTCTGAATCGTTCCCAATCTTGGAGGATTAGACCCAAGGGGTATTGGTTGGGATTGATGCCACCTGACCCATTTCAGATCCAAACCAGAGATGATGTCTCTAATTCCCATTCTATTCAAAATTTTACCCTTAAGTCAGAATCCACCACACAATTTGGTCAAGATTTGCACTTATGATTTTAGATGCTATCTCTTTGAAGGGGGTCCCCCAACCAGTTGTTAGTACCCAAAAGCTGTTGCAAGGAAATGTCACGAAGACATCCCCAATGGTGTTGATGATGAGCTGGAGGTGGTTTAGCTCTAAGTTGGGAATAAACGGTCAACACTTGTAAGGATCAGAGGGAGGGGAATAAAAGCAATCTTTTGGGGTTAGCAGAAGAAACAGCAGAAATGAACAAGAACAAACAAATGTAGGAGAAAAAACCTCAAATAAAACAGTATAACTCTGTCCTATAATTCTGTCTGTTGGACGTGCATAAGTATTCAAAATTGACCTGCCAGTCACAAATGAGCAGACAACAGCAGAGCATTTCCTCAGTATACCTCTTTAGGGACCTCTTTAGGACCAAGATCTGACTTTAAACCTTCTCTTACCTTATCACCATCCCTTCGTGGTCACCAGCTGAAACCGTTGAACACAGATTGGGACTCGAACCCCTGTACTGGGACTTGAATCCAGCCAATACCCAGTTTGGGACTTGAACCCACGTGGCTGGGACTCAAACCCAGCCAAAACCCTGCTTGGGACTTGAACCCACGTGGTTTGGACTCAAACCCAGCCAAAACCCACAGTACCTGGTTTCAGGATCTAATGAAGTTAAGGTTCTTGATATCTCATTGCAGAAAGAATTCAATGAGAGATAAAGTGATAGGTAAGAAGTGGATTTATTCAGATACAGAGAGAAGCACACTCCACAGACAACGTGTGGGCCATCACAGAGGGAGAATGCAGCCATGTTTTCTTATTTAATCCTCTCAGGTCAATCCTTCAGAAACTGCACTTTATTCTCCGATTTTTTTGATGAGGGAACAGTGTTTTAGATTTAGGAATTTATCCTAGGACACAGAGTTCATAAATGGTTTATTCTATTAATTAATGTGTTAATACAAATATACAGAGACAAATAAACTAACACAAGTAAACACAAATACTTGCACATTCTATTTTTTAAAAGACTATGAATATACTTTTCCTTTTTAAAATGAAACAAAGGTGTTCATTGTTGTTGTTTCTCCTGTCAGCTTATGCTTAAATAATGACTATACAGTAGCTGTTCCATCCTTATGTAGAAAGATAAATGCATTTATAGTCACACAGAGGCGTGCTTAAGTCTCTTGTGGCTATTAACTCAAGTATCAAATGCTCTGATCCTAACGCTGCACTTTGTTCATTTTTTTTTTAAAGATCAATTGAAACCAAAAGGCTATTTAAACATAGGTTCACTTCATAATTAAACTTCTCATCTTAAACCATATTTGTGCTTTTCCTAGGGAACTGCGGTAATAACATGTTTTGAATACACTTAGAACTGTCTTTTTAAAAAGGATCACAAAGGACCTTAAACATAGGTGCCTGAGTAGCACAAGTGTAGGAGGAATATTTAGGGAAACAAATGGATTCATTGGAAAAGACCCTGATGCTGGGAAAGATTTAGGGCAGGAGGAGAAGGGGACAACAGAGGATGAGATCGTTGGATGGCATCATGGACTCAATGGACATGAGTTTGAGCAAACTCTAGGAGACAGTGAAGGACAGGGAAGCCTGGCGTGTCGCAGTCCACAGAGTCACAAAGAGTGACTGAGCAACTGAACAGCAACAAATGAAACTTTACAAAAGATAGACTTCTCAAAATTTTATTTGAAGTTTTTGGATAGAAAACACTTGATAGAATATTTAGAAAAATATTGAGAGATATCTAATTCTGTTCATGCATTTAAATAGTAGATTGAGTGGCTATGCTAGTTCACTAGGCTGCCATAAGGAACTACCACTGACTGGGTAGCTTACACCAGAGAAATGTGATTTCCTTACAGTTCTGGAGGCTGAAAGTCCATGATCACAGTGTCAGTGGGGTTGGTTCTTCTGAAACTGCTTTCCTCCCTGCAGGTGATTACCTCTTGCTGTGTCCTCCCATGGTTGTCCTTCTGTGCATTTGTGCCCTGGTTTTCTCTTTGTGTGTCCCAAACTCTCCTTATTATAAGGACTGGCTTCCCAGGTGGCTCAGTGGGTAAAGAATCCACCTGCAAGCAGTGCAGGGAATGCAGGAGATGTGGGTACGATCCCTGGGTTGGGAAGATCCCCTGGAGGAGGGTATGGCAGTCTGCTCCAGTATTCTTGCCTGGAGAATCCTATGAACAGAGGATACCGGTGGGCTACAGTCCATAGGGTCACAAAGAGTTTGACATGACTGAGTGACTGGGCACATTATAAGGACAGCAGTCAGGGGTCCACCCTATTGCCCTCATTTTAACGAGTCACCTCTTTACAGGCCCTTTCCAAATACAGTCACTTTCTAGGTATTGGGGATTAAGGCTTCAACATATATAATATTTTGAGGGGACTCAGTTCGGCTCCTAAGAGTGAACTGTAGCTGCAAAGAGCTCAGAGTTCTCTCAGATCTAAGAATGCATTTTCTTCAAAATTTTCACTGCATGTAAGTTGACCACCATTTAATTTGCTAGTATAATGTTTTTTTTTCCTCAGGAGGCAGGTGAGGTGGTCTGGTATTCCCATCTCTTGAAGAATTCTTCACCGTTTGTTGTGATCCCCACAGTCAAAAGCTTTGGCATAGTCAATACAGCAGAAATAGATGGTTTTCTGAAACTCTCTTGCTTTTTCAATGATCCAGTGGATGTTGGGAATTTGATCTCTGATTCCTCTGCCTTTTCTAAATCCAGCTTGAACATCTGGAAGTTCACAGTTCATGTATTGCTGAAGCACGGCTTGGAGAATTTTCAGCATTACTTTGCTAGCATGTGAGATGAGTGCAATTGTGTGGTAGTTTGAACATTCTTTGGCATTGCTTTTCTTTGGGATTGGAATGAAAACTGACCTTTTCCAGTCCTGTGGCCACTGCTGAGTTTTGCAAATTTGCTGGCAAATTGAGTGTAGCACTTTCACAGCCTCATGTTTTAGGATTTGAAATAGCTCAACTGGAATTCCATCACCTCCACTAGCTGTGTTCATAGTGATACTTCCTAAGGCCCACTTGACTTCGCATTCCAGGCTGTCTGGCTCTAGGTGAGTGATCACACCATCATGATTATTTAGGTCATAAAGTTCTTTTTTGTATAGTTTTTCTGTGTATTCTTGCCACTTCTTAATATCTTTTGCTTCTGTGAGGCCCATACCATTTTTGTCCTTTATTGTGCCTCCTGAGAAATCTCTATGAAGGTGAAGAAGCAATAGTTAGAACTGGACATGGAACAACAGACTGGTTCCAAATTGGGAAAGGAGTATGTCAAGGCTGTATACTGTCACCCTGATTATTTAACTTATATTCAGAGTACATCATAAGAAACATGGGCTAGATGAAGCACAAGCTGGAATCAAGATTGCCGGGAGAAATATCAATAACCTCAGATATGCAGATGACACCACCCTATGACAGAAAGCGAAGAAGAACTAAAGAGCCACTTGATGAAAGTGAAAGAGGAGAGTGAAGAAGTTGGCTTAAAATTCAGCATTCAGAACACTAAGATCATGGCATCTGGTCCCATCACTTCATGGCAAATAGATGGGGAAACAGTGGAAACAGTATCAGACTTTATTTTTTGGGGCTTCAAAATAACTGCAGATGGTGATTGCAGCCATGAAATTAAAAGGTACTTGCTCCTTGGAAGAAAAGCTATGACCAAACTAGACAGCATATTAAAAAGCAGAGACATTACTTTGCCCACAAAGGTCCATCTAGTCAAAGCTATGGTTTTTCTAGTAGTCATATATAGATGTGAGACTTGGACTATAAAGAAAGCTGAGCGCCGAAGAAGTGACGCTTTTGAAGTGTGGTGTTGAAGACTCTCGAGAGTCCCTTAGACTGCAAGGAGATGAAACCATTCAGTCCTAAAGGAAATCAGTCCTGAATATTCATTGGAAGGACTGATGCTGAAGCTGAAACTCCAATACTTTGTCCACCTGATGTGAAGAACTGACTTTTGGAAAAAGACCCTGAAAGACCCTGATGCTGGGAAAGATTGAAGGCAGGAGGAGAAGGGGATAACAGAGGATAAGATGGTTGGATGGCATCATCGACTAAATGGACATGAAGTTGAGCAAGCTCCGGGAGTTGTTGATGGACAGAGAAGCCTGGCATACTGCAGTCCATGGGGTTGCAGAGTCGGACACGGCTGAGCAACTGAACTGAACTAACGGCATGTTTTTATTTATTTATTAAAATGACATTCCTGCTTTTCTGCATTACCCCAGAAGGGGTCATACAGTGTTGTTCAGGGTTTCCCTTGGACGTTAAAGGAAAACGATCACAATGTTTGAAGCCCTTGATGTCCTGCAAATGAGAAAGAAAGATATCCTTACATTGTTTGCAGCAGGAACCCACTTAGGTGGCACCAACCTTGACTACTAAATGGTCTATGAAAAGAAAAGTGGTGGTGTTACTTTTTGCACCTACCGAGAGAAGCCTCTGCTGGCAGCTCCTGCCATATTTGCCGAGGGATACTGGTCAGCGATCTCGGCTGAAGTTTGCTACTGCCCCTGGGGCCATTCCTTTTGCTGACTCCTTCTCTTCTGGAACTTTTCCTAACTCAATTCAGACCTCCATTCCAGAGTCAAGACTTCAAGCGGTTACTGGCCCCAGGCTGATCTTGAAGGCGTCTTCTGTTAACCTGGCTCTCATCTCTCCTCTGTGCTGTGTGTACAGCACCATCTCTGAGCAACAACAATAGTTCTGCTGGGCGGATGCATGGTGAGAAGTTCTGCGCATGCGTTGCGCCAACTCCCATGAGCCCCCTCCAGAAGGTCGGCCTGATGTCTACGCTGCAGAGGTGATGAGTTGGCTGCTGCAGGAAAGGCTTTGACTCGGGAGGAAGTTCAGGGTGAATGGACTGCTCCAGCACCAAATTTACTGCCGCTTGACCTGAAGTTGCAGATGGGTTGCAGGTGCCCTCTGGGCCTATCCAGCAGTTCCTACTGAAGACTGCCGTGCTCAGCCCACCACCAAGGACAGGATTGCAGCTCCCACTGCTTAGGTCACTGAACAGGTAGGAACAACCACTGAGTGGTCTTCAGTTGCTCTTCCACAGACCCTTAAACAGGAAATGGAAATAAGACAGGCAGAAAATAAGGTTTCCTAAAAAAAAAAAGACATTTCTGAATTAGCTATACACACAGATACATGTGTATGATAATATCCCCGTGTATATATGAGTGTGTTAAGGTAATAGAGAAATAGAGATACAGCTGTGATTACATCCAGCTTTTAACTCATACATTTACACCCAAAAGTGTGTACCTAGTTAATTGACCAATTACACATGATCAAATGAATAACAAGAATCATATACTTTCACCATGCTAAAAGCATTCTGTTTAAAAATGAATTTGAATAAGTTTCTTTTTTAGATTAACCTACAATTTCATGCTACATTCAACCTGGTTTTTGGATGCATTTGTATAGACTAAAATAAATTATGTGGGGTTGTACTCTGAGTTAAAAGTCATCCCAAGTATGTTCAATAAGAGCCCTGCTGTTGTAGATTGTATTTTCCAAAAATGGCTGCAAGAACATTTCCAATCCTACAGACTTTGGCAATTTCCCAGTCCAGAGGTGGAGTCTGTGTCTCTCTCCACAGCAGTCCTCCTCTTTGAAACTTGGTGGGCCCTTCTGACTGCCTCCGTAAATAGAAAGCAGTAGAAAAATTACTATGGGACTTCTGAGAACAGGTCATAAAAGGCAACATGGCAGTTTTTTTTTTTAATTGGCTTAATTAACTATTTATAGATGGTTTTCAAATATATGTTTAATCTTTTAAATGATGCATATAGTTCAAAATTTATTTAATTTCTTGAAAATGACTCATATAGTAAATATTGTTACTGTTTTGTAATACATTTGTTTGCCTTTCCGTAAAGGATAGTTCTCTGTTTTTATTGTGGAAATAATGTCTCACAAATCTAGAATTATTCTGTCTACTACCTTAAATTATGAAAAGTTAACTAGTAGTCTTAGGTTGGCTGTTTTTAATCATCAGTATTTTACTTCTCCAGATAATTTTCCTCATTTATTAAAAAATAGAAGGTTGTACCAAACCAGTATTTTCCAGATGATATGACTGTAAAATTACCTAAGACATTTATTATAATGTTCCAGGTCTCTCCCTGTGAAGATTCAGTAGGTCTGGTTAAGACCTTTTTTTTTTTTTTTTTTTTAACAAGACCCTGATATGACTGTTATGTTTAAGCAAGTTTGTAGGAAGATATCAAACTAAGTAGAACTACATTTAATTCATGATCATCATAAATAATGGGAGCAGGATGTTAATAATTCAAAGGAGTATATAATTCCCAGGGTTTGTACTTTTGAATTCCAAATAAGTCCTGCATTATTTTTCCTGCTGTTATACTGTCCTAATTATTCTTTCTCATTGAGATATAAAAATGAGTATTAATTACAACCATATGCAACCATATACGGTTCCATCAAAAAATTTAAATTACAGAGCAGAGTTCTTGAGGCACTAGCCTACTGTGTTTGCCCTTTGCCTAGCAAAGTGACAAAGCCACTTTTTTCTTTTCTGAAAATAAAAAAAAATCTAGTGATACAATAAAATCTGTATTTTAGAAAATAATATGGCAGCAAAGTATAGGAGAAATTGAAGGAAAGAAAAAATATATATATATATGTATTCAGCTAAAAATAGTTTTTCCTTCCGGAAATGGTCACTTATGTTGTCAAAAGATGCTTTTAAAAAATACTACTTGAAGATTTTATATTTAATTAGCATGTGTCTTCACTTCTAAAACTTTCTTGGGGTCACAATTCAGCACTCTAAAATTGGGCTATGTACATTGTAATCTCTGTGAACATTTCACATCTCATTTTTCTTTATTAGTGATCCCATGGAAGTTATTAGACATAGGGTGGGTGGTTGATGAGCTAATGACTCTACATTCACCTGTACACTCAGTTTGACATGCTCTGAAGCCAGATCATACTGTAGATGAGAGGGCTATTTATCTTCCCTGCCATGGTAGCTTTTGGCAGGGTATATTTCTATGCTAAGACATGGGCACCAGCAGAACAGGGTAAGTTAAAAGGGGTGAGATTAAGGACTCACAGACAGAAAGGTTAAACCAAGCAGTGGGTTGGCAACCATAGCGGGGAATGCAGGAGTAGGGAAGGAGAAGAGAATCTGTAGCTTGTTCCAATTTCCCTGGTATAAATACTCCTTCAAAAAGCACTTTCAAGCTACCAAAATGAGATAAATGGACTTGCAAAGTTTCTGAACTTTAACAGCTCTTTGGTATGAGCTAGTATGGGTCAGCTCCAGCACACTAGGAGTACTGCACAGAGGTTTATAACTCTGGATAATGGACCAGGAATCAGCAGCTAGGCAAAGAGATTGCAGGAGTAGTTGCCTGAATCCAGGCAAATCATCTGGGTGATATATACCAGTATCATCATCAAGAAAAACCTAGCAATGCCATTGAAAAGTTGTCTGAGCCTTGGCCTCCTTATATTCTTCTTTCTCTTAAAAAAAATCCTATGAGGGTAGGTTGGAGGCAGGTGGAAGCAGGTTGGAGTATCTGCCAGAGTAGAGACCGTATGGCAGTCCCTGCCTTCTTTCTCCCAAGTAGATAGGCTGGGTTTCTGGGTTATTAGTGTTGCTGAGTCCAGAGTCCAAGCTTGTACTGCTCATGGGCCCAACAGACTGGTAAATCGAGAGATGAATTGTTGGGGGCAAAGAATAGTGATTTTATTAGACAGAGAATGCCCAAGACTGGGAAGATGGACTAGTGCCTCAGGTCCAAGCCTCTCTGATAAAGTACCTGATCCTCTTCTCCAAAGCTCCCTGTGAGGTCCAAGGGCTTCAAGCTTTTCCTATCTTATAAAGTCCAGAGGCTCTCCCAAGTATGAACTCATGACTCTAGGCCCAGATTGACAACACTTCTGTCCTGCTCCTCAGAAATCCACACCACATGGTTATGTGGTGGAGGCCTCTTTGTCCCTCTCTCCCTGTTTTGTTTTTGTTTTTGTTTTGTTTTGTTTTTTCTGAGAAAGGGCTAGGAAAGTAGTTTGGTATCCTCTTTTCTTGACTTTTGTAGGAAGTCATCCCTGGAGTACAAATTAGAATTATGCCTCCTTAAGCCATTTCTTGACCTCTTTATATAGATTGTCCCCACTTAAAACTTTGGCCACACTCCGAACATTTTTTCCCTTTTCAGCTTTATTTTCATCCCTAATATTCATCACTGACTGGAATGCTACACATTCTACTTCTATACTCGTCTATAGTTGTTTTTTTTCCCCACTCGAATGTAAATCACAAGAAATCAGTGCGTCTGTCGGTCTTGTTCATTGCTGTCTCCCTGGCACCTTGACTCATGGCATGCCACAGGTACTAAGCAGTTATTGAATATGTGAACACGTAAAAGAATGATGAACACATTCTGGAGGGCAGGGCTCAGAGCTGGTAATAGGGTTCAAACCTGTGGTTTCTAGTGTTTGGCATCATGAGAAAGAAGCTGAAGGTTATTTCCATGCATAGCTATTATTTATGTTTTGTTTATTTATCCATTCAGTTTGTTGAGAGCCTTTTGTATACAAAGCATGGTTCTATATACTGGAAGTTGGTACAGCATTCCAGGATAGCAGGTTTATTAGGGTCAATAGGGTATAGAAATGATATTACTATACACAGTTATGAGTGTTTACTTACATGCTGGCTGAAAGACTATGTGAATGAAGGCTAGAGTAAGTGTCCTGTTAGAGGTAGGTGCAAAGTGGGACCCAGAGAAAGATCTGAGTGCCTTGAAGGAGATGGTGGACAGGTATTACTGGGCATAGACTTGCAGAGGAGAAAACATTTATTTTATGGACTAAAGGAGTTGTTGGCAGACTTCACTGTGGGTTGAGAGAACTGAATACCCAAAACAGATGAGGAAGCTTATGGCATTTTGAGGGAATTGCTGAGTTATCTGTGACCAGGGATAAGGCTGGGAATGTAGATTGGGACATGATTTGAAAATATGTTAAGGATTTGAAATTTATATCCAGTAGGTTATGGGAAACTATTTAAGGTTATTAAATGGAGAGTGCCATATATGTTATATATTTCAGAAACATGAACTTTTTTTGGTGCAAAATGTCTGAAATTGGAGGAAGAAAGAGATTTCATACAGGGATGCCTGTTGGAACTGTGACTTTGGTCCAAGTGGAGATTGTGAGGACAAGGATAACAGTAATGGGAGCACAGTGCAGATGACAGAGTATGTAGATATTCTGCAGTTAGAAGCCATAGGATTTGATGAAAAGAATAAGATAAAGGGAGGAGTGAGGAACAGTGATGGCGTTTCTGACTCAGGAACTGATATATTGTTTTATCCTTAACTGATAGGAGTAATATACAGGGTAGAGATGAGGCTGGTGGAAAGATGGGGAGGGAGACACCAGTTTGCGGTTAGACATGCCGTATTTGAATTGCAGATGCCTTTCAGAAGGTGGTCCCTGGGCTCAGTATAAAATGCGATTGTAGATGAAAATCTGGGGGTCATTACTGAGGCTGTGAGCACCATCAAAAGATACAGCACCAGCATAAAAGCAATCCTAGGATAGAATCCTGAGGTATACGAAGATTTTTTTAAAAATTGCTAAAGATGGACAGTGAACACTCTGTTTCGCTAGAACCAGAGGAGAGATAAGGTAGAAATGGTTAAATAAAAAATGCTGCCGAAGTCAAGAGAATAAGGTTCAGCAGTTAGGTGTCCTGAGCGACCTTATCCAAAGCCATTTCAGTTGGGTGCTGAGAGTGACAATTACATTGTGGGATCTAGAAGATGGGAAAGCAGGCAATGGTGTGCGTTTTGTATGAATGCACAGCAGCACTCACTTTACGTCCTTGACCCTACCCTATGCCACCCTTCTCACAGAAGCAGATCCTCAGTCATGCAGGACTTGCAACCAGATGAATTAATTTAGCACCTTGTGTTCTCATGAGAACTCTATAATGGTATTCACACGTTTACACAGTGTGACTGCCTGCCCTTTCCTCTTCCTTTAGCATCCTCACAGATTTTTTTATATAACTGAGGAACTGACCAAAGTGTATTTGAGGAGGTGAGTGAGGTGCAGGAAGCCTTCATTTTTAGAATGATTAAGGAAGGATGCTGTTATTACCACTAGCAGTCATATATCTTGAGATGTCCTTGATTTAAGCTTTACATCCACTGTCATCTATATAATAAAAGAAACAATTGCTGAGATCATTCTCTAAGCAGAACTTTCCAAATAAAGGCAAAAAGTATACACACGCACACTTATGTATTTATGTGTGTAAATGTATAGAAAAATCTGAATGGTACACATCCGATGGCAGTAAGTAACTTGGGGAGAGGAGATTAGGGGAGGGATAAAGGAAGAACCTCACTTTTTAATTTACAGTCTTCTGCACTGTTTAAATTTTTCAGTGAGCATATATGCATGCGTTACTTGAGCAATTCTTTATGTGGGGGATTGTCCTTTCCACACCTACCCCAACACAATCCTACATGGAGTTTTAAAGCACTGAGGGTTTAAACGTGAGTTCTGCTTGTTGACAAGTTAGTCGTGAGCTCACTGGCAAAAGAATTGTGAGAGGTGAACCAAGAAATAAAGAAAATGTGTATAAATATCATGAGCAAACTTTGGTGTTCTTCTCGGCAGCTGTTGTACCCTGTCACTGAGTGGGGTCCGCTTGCACTTGAATCACAAAGGGAAGCTCAGTCAAAATACATTCTCAGATTCCATGCCATGTACCAACCAGGATGCTCTGAGGATGAGACCTAGGAGCTTGGCATTTTTCAAGAGCGCTGCTGGTGATCCCGAGATATACAAACATTTGAGGACCTATAAAAGAGTACTAACTGGGAATCTAAGGACCTTAATTTTTAGTCCTAATGCTTACCATCGCTATGGTCTTTGCACACAAGGCTTATGCTCGGAGTCTCACTTTCTTTTCCTTTTTTATTTTAAACGTATTTATTTTAGTTGGAGGATAATTACAATATTGTGATGGGCTTTGCGATACATCAGTATGAGTCAGCCATGGGTATCCGTGTGTTCCCCATCCTGACCCGCTCCCTCCTGCAGCCCTGTCCTTCCAGGTTGTCAGAGAGCACTGTCCTTGGGTGCTCTGCTTTATACATCAGACTCTCACTGACATATGGCAGTGTGTATGTTTCAATGGTATTCTCTCAAAGCATCCCACCCTCTCTTTTTCCCGCTGAGTCCAAAGTCTGTTCTTTACATCTGTGTCTCCTTTTTGCCCTGTATGTAGGATTGTCAATGCCGTCTTTCTAGATTCCATATGTCTGCCTAAATATACAGTATTTGTCCCTTTCCGACTTACTTCACTCTTTACAGTAGGCTTCAGGTTCATCCACCTCATTCGAACTGGGAATCTCACTTTCTAACCTGAACATGGAGCAGCCCTTCCAGTTCCAGGATGCTCTGACTATAAGCGCGACACGACACTGTGAAGAGGAAACTTTGCTCCAGAGAAATCTCATCATCATCATGTATGTGTTGGTGCCTGGTCCTCCCAAGTAGGAAGAAGGCTTTAATGAAATCATGTTTATTGTTTCAAACTTTTGAAATCTGAGGTTATCAAGCCCACAGGTGCTTATCTCTGGCAGGAATTCCTGCTGCTAATGGTCATAGGGATCCATTATGGGGCAGGTCCTTGACCATGTGGTACTAGAGCAATCATTAAAATTTATCCTGTTTCTTCCTCATTGGCAAGGATTTGGATGTAAAGTGTCTGGAACTGGCTGGGGCAGGAGATGAGGTTGGTGGAGGAGGCATGGGGACTAGAGGGACTGTTGTAAACGTAAGGAAGTTTAATTCCTTCTTAACATGGAGGTCAAGAAAACGCTAAGTTGCCTTTAGTGTGGATGTGGTTCTCTGACCTCCTTACTATGTTTAGTGACCGGATAATGAGGTCTCCGGCCAGCTGGCCTTACTCCTGTTCTGGCTCTTTGGACCAGGTTCCCCATTTGCTGGCCATGCAGTGCTAGAGGGTTAACTAGGTGAAATGGCCTTGGAGTTGTACCAGAAGATAAGAAAGTAAGAGCAAGTAGTTGTGTAAAATTAGATTAGTTACATTTGTTTACATTAATTACATTTGTTTAAAATTACAGTTGTTAAGGACAATTGTTAAAAATTGTTAAGGACATTTGCTTAAAATTACAATTGTTAAGGACATACAAATTGTGTGTAATACTATACTGAATTCAGTCTAGGCTGGTATATCATAACCACAAGGAAAATAACCACATTCTTGTGCACATACGTACAAACTGTACCCTGATACTTCATGATAGTATGTAGGATATCGAAGTCCCAGTTGTATTTTGCAAGACACTGTGGTCCTTTGCTGTGTTTCCTTTTCTTTTCCAGCCCTAGAACTATCGCCCTCCCTTATCTCTCCCTCTGTCCTTCCTTCTCTGCCTCTTTTTCTTCTTCCTTTGAAAAGTGACATGATTTTCACTCAGGTGAGCCCCCAAGACACTTTTTCATAGACTACAATGATTTGATATATTCAGTGGGCCAATATTATAAAAGAGCAACTATTTATGAATTCTATCATGGTGGGGGAGTAGGATTCAGTTTTGCATGGTGACTCTTTTTGTTTGTAAAAAAACCCCACCTTACCAGGATTATTGCCTATGCAAAAAGCAAGTCCAAAGCATGGCCTCTGATGAGAGAGGTTTGCAGAAAGAACAAAGAAAATGCTGTGCGAGATAGTGAAAAGAACACTGTTCACTGAGTAAGCAGGCAATTCTCAGAGGCTGTTAAGCTAACATTTTTTTAAATGTCCTTAAGTTTAGCAATATCCTATTGAAAGTGATTTTGTTAACTACCCTATGGGAGGCTATGGGAGTTAAATCTTATCCAGATATACAAGACCGCAATAGGATGGCAATGAAAAAGATGGATATATTGGTGAGACTGGCCTCTTTAGAGGTCATCTAACTTTGAAAAGATAAATGGAGTCCACTTGATTGACAAATCTCATTAAAGAGAATTTTGATGGAAAAGCAATCTGACTCTGTAAGCAGTCACAGTGTGGTTTTTCACTATCATCCTGGAATTCTGCCACTGATACAATGCCTGTTTTGCAATCTGTTTTTTCTTAGTCACTTCTTTATTCTCCAAAATTCTCTTCGTTAGGAAGTACAAAGCCACACTCAGTAACAGTGATTCACAAATAAAAAATTCTTCATCCATAGTCCTTCTATAGCTCTCATTTTTTTTTTTTTCCTCTTGAGCTTTTCGGTTTAAAAATAGAGATGCTTCTGGGACAATTTAATTTGTGTTAAACTGTTGTCATCAAGTTAAAAATCATTCAATTCATATTGGTTCATTCTATCCCAAACAATGAGGGTTTTATAGATAATATTCACTAACTTAGTTAATTTTAATCTTTGGGGGAAAAAAGAATCTCTACTGCTAGTCAGTAGTCCAATGACTGGGATTAGAAGGTGAGTGTGGGTATTAATTGTGGCTGACACGGCACGCCCTACATCAGTGATTATATCAGGAGTCAGGGGCCTTAAAGGGAGATATAAATTGGTGCCACAGACCTGGCGCCAGGCACAGACAGGGCCTGCCTCTTAGTCATGACGATATTGGGCTGTCAAAGTGATTTCTGGATGTTGTGACCTATTACCAGCTCCCCTGCCCTGAGATGCACAGACAGTATTGAATAAACTTGCTACTAATTTGTCTTTCTGCTTTTGTGCTCCCTTAATTTTCTGGCTTCCCTTGGTTCATTTTATTTCATCAGTGGTTAAGGGACCGTCATCTGGAAAGTAACCTCTTGAGGAGCTAGCCTAAGGGGCTTTGATTGAGATCATGAAGCAGCTCAACCTCAGAAAATATGGACCTCAGAATCTTAGGAGGAGGAAGGTATCCAGGAAGAAAGCTTGAGAGAGGAGGGCTTTCCTCACAGGATGTCAGGACAAAAAGGGACAGCTTATGTGTCACCTGGGAAAGGGAAAAGTCAAAGGGAGGAAGTCAAGCTGAGAAGGAAAAGAAGTGGGGAAGAACTGAGTAGAAAGAGTTAAGAGAAAAATCAAGAGGTTCGGACAGAAAGCAGGAGTACACTTGAGAAAGAACCATGTGCTGGAGACGCTTTCAGAGTCTCCCCTAGCTGAAGATGGACACGTGCTTTCCCCACATCGGAACTTTTCTGCAATCTAACAGCCTTCAAAACAGCGGTGTTCCCATCAAATAATTAAATGTCTATAAAGATATATATTATGAAAGTTCATAAAATAAATGTAATTATTAGATATGAAAATTCAATTTCCTTTTCTTCCTTATCTAGTCTTCAGAACCTAATGGAGAAGGGCCTCAGAGGATTTCTCTTAAGTTGTTATTAAAAAAATTCTGTCTCCTTTTCTGCCATGAAAGCCTTGCATGGCAGGAGACCAAGGTGCATTAGAGTTATTACAGGGGAGATGTGAGGACACTAATAGTAAAGGGGATGAGAATGTTTCCACTCCCCTGTTCCCGTGGGTTTTAGTTTAGTAAACTTATCAGCAACATTTTTTTTTTAAAGCTGGATTTTCTGTGGATATTCAATTTAAAATTAACTGCACAGGGTTTATTCACTGCATAGACTGTCTCAGATTCCTTTTAAACTTAATATCCAAATATTTTAAAAATACTTTTATTGATTTATTCATTCATTTTTGGTTGTGCTGGGTTTTCATTGTTGTGCAGGCTTTCCTCTGGTTGAGGTGAGTGGAGGATGCTCTCCAGTTGCAGTGCCTGGGCTTCTCATTATGCTGGTTTCTCTTGTTGCATGGGCTTTAAGGTACTCAGGCTTCAGTAGCTGCAGCTGGTGGGTTCAGTGGCTGCGGCTCCTGGGTTCTAGAGCACAGGCTCAATAGTTGTGGCACAGGGCCTTAGTCGCCCCACAGCATGTAGGATCTTTCCAGACCAGGGATCAAACCCATGTCTTCTGCTTTGGCAGATGGATTGTTTACCACTGAGCCATGGAACAACTGACTGGTTCCAAATTGGGAAAGGAGTACGTCCAGGCTGTATATTGTCACCCTGGTTTTTTAACTTATATGCAGAGTACATCATGAGAAACGCTGGGCTGGATGAAGCACAAACTGGAATCAAGATTGCTGGGAGAAATATCAATAACCTCAGATATGCAGATGACACCACCCTTATGGCAGAAAGCGAAGAACTAAAGAGCCTCTTGATGAAAGTGAAAGAGGAGAGTGAAAGAGTTGTCTTAAAACTCAATATTCAGAAAACTAAGATCATGGCATCTGGTCCCATCACTTCATGGGAAATAGATGGAAAAAGAGTGGAAACAGTGTCAGAATTTATTTTTTTAGGCTCCAAAATCACTGCAGGTGGTGATTGCAGCCATGAAATTAAAAGACACTTACTCCTTGGGGAAAAGTTATAACCAAGCTAGACAGCATATTAAAAAGCAGAGACATTACTTTGCCAACAAAGGTCCATCTAATCTAAGCTGTGGTTTTTCCAGTAGTCATGTATGGATGTGAGAGTTGGACTATAAAGAAAGCTGAGCGCCGAAGTTGAACTGTGGTGTTGGAAGACTCTTGAGAGTCTCTTGGACTGCAAGGAGATCCAACCAGTCCATCCTAATGGAAATCAGTCCTGAATATTCCTTGGAAGATCTGATGTTGAAGCGGAAACTCCAATACTTTGTCCACCTGGTGTGAAGAACTGACTCCTTGGAAAAGACCCTGATGCTGGGAAAGATTGAAGGCAGGAGGAGAAGGGGACAATAGAGGATGAGATGGTTGGATGGCATCACCGACTCAATGGGCATGAGTTTAAGTAAATTCTGGGAGTTGGTGTACAGGGAGGCCTGGTGTGCTGCAGTCCATGGGGTCGCAAAGAGTCGGAAATGACTGAGCAACTGAACTGACTGAACTGAGCTGCCATCGAAGCCCTTATGGGTTATCCAAAATCAATGAGAGGTCTAGAGTCAGAATTTCCTCCCATTGTGCTGTTGATACGTAACCATGAAGAAGGCTATGGTGTATGTCAGCAAAACACATGGAATTTTAATGTAAAAAAGAAAGAGAAAAACTCACAGAACATATAAAATTAAATACAATGTGCTTTAGGTTGTTCATGATTTGAAATTATTTGTTGTTGAAATTATTCCTCTTAATTAGCATGGATAACTGACAGTTGACCAAATTCCCATGCCTGGAACTCACAGATAAACAAGAAAACTATCAAATACCAAAAAACACTGATAAGTACATTCTTAGATGACCAAACATTTGTAGTTTTTTAGAATCACCCTTGATCTCATTTTAAAATCCAAGCAATATTTTAAAAAAATTTGTTCTTTCAACACTTTCTAGTTTTCCATGCTTATGATACAGTGGGTTAGATTATTACATACACATTTTTGTAAAAATTAGATCACTTCTGCCAAGGTAAATATTGTGTAACTTCAAAACTGTCATTATGGCCCCAAAAGTAAACTTCCAACAAATAAAAGGAAAACAACTCTTTGCAAAAAGCATGATCAGCAAGACAGACACTGCAATGTATTCTTGATAGAGCTTCAATGCATACATTATCTTAAATAAAATATAAAAATAAAATACTTCTGCTTATATTTTAGAATAAGATCTAAGAACAGCTGATACTTTTGGGTTGTTTAGTTTGCTCGTGGTAGAGAGGAATGGTATAATGTCATTATGGCCGCTTGACTGCTTTTGTTAACTGTATCTATAAAAATTAGCAGTAGTGTTTGATTTTTTTTAAATGTTCTCTGGACTATGGTTGTGTTCTCTTAAAAGTTTCCTTGGTCATTCTTCCACTAGAAGTTATTGTGTTGGTTAACTTTATATGTCAACTTGACTAGGCCACTTGACTGGGCCATGGGATACCCAGATATTTGGTTCAGCATTATTCTGGATATGTCCGTGAGGGTGTTTCTCAATGAGATCAACATTTAAATTGGCAGACCAAGTAAAACAGATTGCTTTCCTTAACATGGGTAGGCCTTACCCAGTTGCTTGAAGGCCTCAATAGGATAAAATTGCTGAGTAAGGAAGAATATTCTCTCTCTGCCTGACTGTCTTTGGGCGGGACATCAGTCATTTCTTGCCCTCTGAGTCAAACTCAGACCAAAATTTACGTGATCTGGTTCACAGGCTTCCAGATTCAGACCGAAACCATTCCTTTGTTTCTCCTGAGTGCCCAGTTTGCTGACGGTAAACTTCCCAGCCTAATAATTGCAATAGCTGGTTCTTCATAATAAACCTCTTTATATATACCTTTTGTTTCTCTTTTTCTGGAGAACTCTGACTAATGCAGTCACCAGTTTAGTTTTCTCATAAGAAAGCTAAAATAAGAAATAAGAGCTATGCTGGCCTAAACAAACACAAGTTTCAAACAACTGTACCTCCTTTCCTTCAAAATCTGTTCAAAGACAGAGCCGTAAGAGGGGAAGTGAAGAAGAGCCATTCTCATTCATGGGCCTAGAAACAGTCTTAGGTAACCTGTTTAAACAGATCATCAGAGCAGGGAAGTGGCGCTCTGAACTTCCCACCTTGGACTTATTTCATGTAGCTTTATTTGCCTCTGGCTTGGAGTCCCAAAAGCTTTTAGCATCTGGCAGTCACTTGCTCAGTTCCCAGCTGCTTTGCTAGGCTGCTGGAGGACTCTCTCAGCCTCTGAAAGGCATCTTTGCCGTTATTATTACTAAAGACCCTCAATCTGGTTACTTTGCGAGCTGCTTCTGACTTCCTCAGGGGTCTTTATCCTTATAGGAATGAATGGGCTTCTGGAAACTCATGACATAAAAAAGAGTACATACATGTCTTTTTCTGGGAAATGGATCACATATATTCTTTCCATTTTTTCTCATCAGATTTTCAAAAGATCCCAGTACCCCCCAAAAGTCCGTTGTCTTGGGGAGTTGGTAGGCTGGCTGGTTCTTTTAGGCATTCTGGTTCTGTTTTGCCCTCAGTTCAGTTCAGTTGCTCAGTCGTGTCTGACTCTTTGTGACCCCAGGAATCGCAGCACGCCAGGCCTCCCTGTCCATCACTAACTCCAGGAGTTCACCCAAACTCATGTGCATCGAGTCAGTGACGCCATCCAGCCATCTCATCCTCTGTCATCCCCATCTCCTTCTGCCCTCAATCCCTCCCAGCATCAGGAGGAGACATTAACTCAGTCATAATCACAATTTGTTTTGTTGAGCCCAAAGCAATTTACAAAACAGGGACTAGAGCCACAGATGTTGCAAACAAACTTATACTTACCAGGGGGAGAGGGTGGGGTTAAAGGGGGAGGGTTAAATTGGGAGATTGGGATTGACATACGTATACTACTATATATAAAATAGAAAACTGATAAGGACCTACTGTATAGTACAGGGAATTATTTCAATATTGTGTAATGACCTGTATGGGAAAAGAATATTTTTAAAAAGTGGATATATGTATCCCTGATTCACTTTATCCTACAGCAGAAACTAACACAACATTTAATTAATTCATCAATAAATCTATCTATTTATTTATTTATGGCCACAGCACATGCTTTGTGAAATCTTAGTTACCTGACCAGGGATTGAAACTAGGCCTTTGGTGGAGTCCTAACCACTGGACCACCACAGAATTCCATTTTAAATTTTAAATAATTTTAAATATTTTAAATCAACTCTACTCCAATAAAAGTTTTTTTTTTTTTTTTTTTTAAAGCAGTTCAGCAGTTTCTTAGCACTTTAACCAGTCTTGCTCTCTTTAACTGAGGAGGAGGTTACATATACTTCTTCCTCAGAATGACATGCATGCCTTCTCAGCCGTTCTCACACTGAGTAGCTCAAAGGTTAAGAACACCTGTAGACTTTTCAAGGAAATACTCTAGTGTCTAAGCTTTCAGAGTGGGACATACACGAATTCACTGTTTATTCAAATTTTATACTATCTTGTCTTTTTAAAGCATACCTATTAGTGAAAGATACTCCCCTCCCCCATGACTTCTTCTAACGTGTCTCGTTCCCCTCAGACCTCTTTTTGGGGGCACTAAAGCTTAGTTTCAGTGATTTCCAACAAATACTTACTGTCTCTCTTATTTTAATGCCTAAGTTTTTACAGTTGTAAGCTACAAGATAGAGTGGCTGCCATATTTCCCTGAGAAAAGGGGTAGTTGTTGTTTCTCTAAGTTGTGTCTGGCTCTTCGCGACCCCTTGGACTGCAGCATGCGCGGGTGGTACTGAAATCCATTCGTGTTCTACCAATTTTCTGCTGTTGTACCATGATAACTTGGAAGGTTTATTCTTTGGTGGGTTTCTGTTGCCTAACAGTAGGACTGGTCCTTGATTGCCTGAAGCTGTCAGTCTAGCAGAAGAAAGAGTTACAGGTATAAATTGTGATAATCAAAAGCAACAATGACTATAATAATGGTGAACCACAGCCTGGGGAGCAGTGAGCTCTACTGTGTATGCAGGTAGGGGCAGGCTAGGGGAAGGTAGCAGGAGGGGAGAATTTTCTCCTGAGCCCTGACAGGGATGTAATTTGGCCAGGGGACCTGCAGGAAGGGAAAAGAGGGAGAGCTGATAACCAACCACTGAAAAAGAATCTAGAGAGGCATTCTTTCCCAAACTAATGTTTGGAAAACAATTACTGTTTGAATAAGAGTCTTTAAGTGTTCTTATTAAGCACTGTCTTTGAAGTGCTTATTTAAGACCAAGGAATTTTGTGTCCATTTTTTTTTTTTTTAGATAGACAGCTGTATGCATTTACTGACTTACTACTTTTAATTTTAAACAACAATTTAAATAACATTTTAAGGAGTAAGCTTTCTTTTGCCTTTGAATTAAACCCTTTCTTTTTTATACAGAGGCATTCTAATTTCCTTATTTGTCTAACATTTTTGAGCTGTTTTATAGACTTCATCTAATATGTACTTACTCTTCTAAAAAGAGATTTAATACTTTCTATAAAACAGAATTGCTACTATACCATTTAATTTATTACAAGAGTTTGTAAATTAGATTCATTAATACAGTCTGTATAAAAGGTCATTCTGGAAAAATGTTTTATTTAAATTTTAAAGTTGTTGTTGTAATTACTGGTTAGAACGTCCTGAAACCTCTAGTGCCTTATTCAAGCAAAGTATCAAAATCCTATATTGTTTATGCCTTCATAGATTAGTGCTATTCTTGGACAGCTATTTGAGGAAATACATTTGAAAACCTTTATGCACAATCATCTAGCCCCTTTTATTTAAATAAAATTTTAATGACCATACATTTTTGTTGTTTCAACACTCTTTCTAGTAGTGAAGTGTTCTCTTTAATAGAGCCTTTGCCAATTTGTTGTGTAGATATTTTTGCTGTTTCAATAGCTAACAAAACATCACTCTAAAACTACAGTTGCTTTGTGCAACCACAAGAGCCCCTACAAAACACTATACAATGTGCTCAGTATCTGTAACATAGAGTCTTGAGGAAAAATAAGCTTGTAGAGAAAGAATTATACAGTGATTGGTTAAGTGCTCTGAAAGAAGTACACATTAAGACCCACACATTATGAAGCACTGTGTTCTGTTTAGGGAGAGGTGAACTGGCCGAGAAGGGTTACAAAGGGGAGAGGATGTTTGTGAAAGATTCTAGAGAAATAAGGAGAAGAGTATTTTAGTTGAAGACAGTATCATGAGCATAGTGAGTATGAAAGTTGTTGAGAAATCCTATGGGGCAGGAGGTGAGGAGGGGAATGAGGCTGGGGGCACCTTCGTAAGGGTCTGGTGTACCACTCAAGCTGAAGAGAAAAAGGCATGTACTAGAGATCACGTTGGTAACAGAAAGGAGAATGGACCCCTTCCAGAAAAAAAGAGCCATGACAGGAATACCAGTTAGTAGTCAGTGTGCAATGTGAGAGTCTCAAATGCAGTGCTCACCACGGAAACAGACAAGACAGGTGGCGTTCAAGAACGCTTGGGGGATGGTGGACTTGACAAGAACTGGTTACCAATCACTGAGAGAGAGAAGAAAGACTAGACACGATGGAAGAGGAAGAAAGATAAAGGATTAATTTTTCAGTTTGTAGAACAGACTGAATAGTAGTATTATTAATTAATCTAGGAAAGGCAGGACAAAGAATGTCAAAAGAAGCGTCTAAGTTCTTAGTTAGGGGAAGAAATGCATTTTAGTGAAAGGAACATGGACACAGGTTTCAGTCTTAATTCTCTGCTCTACTATTCTCTAGCTCTGTGAAACTTGGGCAAGCTCTTTAACCTTTCAGAGCCTGCTTTTTATTTATTTATTTATTTTGCTTTTTAAAGTAGAGAAAATTGTACTTACTTTCTGGAGTTGTTAAAAGGAATAAACGACAAAATGTATGTCAAGTGACCATCTCATCCTCTGTTGCCCTCTTCTCCTTCTGCCTTCAATCTTTCCCAGCAACAGGGACTTTTCCAGTGAGTTGGCTGTTCGAATCAAGTGACCAAAGTATTGGAGCTTCAGCTTCAGCATCAGTCCTTCAATGACTATTCAAGGTTGATTTCCTTTAAGATTGACTGGTTTGATCTCCTGGCTGTTGAAGGGACTCTCAAGATGGTTGAATGGAATCACCAATTTAATGGACATGAACTTATGCAAACTCTGGGAGATGATGAGGGACTGGGAAGCCTGGCCTGCTGCATGCTGTCAGTAGGGTTGCGAAGAGTCTGACACTACTGGGCAACTGAACAACAACAACATGTAAACTGACCAGCACTTTCCTGAAATATCATAAACATTCAGGGAGTGTTATTTTCACTTCCACATTCTTCTTTGGAATCTGAGGAGCAGAAAAGATCTAAGATAACTAGTCAGTGAGGCAAGTAATAAAAAATCCAGCCAAAGGAAAGAATTCATTGAAAGGTTCCAGAGATTTTTTTAAAACTAGGATAGTGGGGAAACTTACATATTTAATCCTGATCTCTATAGCTACTTTAGAAATACATTATATTCCAAACAACTTGTTTCTTTTGGTTTATCTGCCCAGTTAAGACAACATTCAGCTAAGGAGTATTGGGAAAATGAGAGAAACTAACTTTAGCCAAAGTAGGAAATGGATTCTAGGATGTAAATGTGTTCTGAGAGGAGCACATACAGGATGAAATGTAGTTGTAATATTATTTTTTAAAAATTGTGGTTAGCTATGGGAGAGTGGGGAGGAAGAGGTGATAGCATGGTGACTGGCATGCTGTTGATGACCAATGATGATTTGTTGGCTGAAATAGATTCATGTTTCATTGAGCATTTTGAAATGAGTATATGTTAGACCATTCTGTTCTTCTAAGTCATCATCCATTTAGCATTTTTTGTCACAAGTATAAGAAGTACCACCTTTCAGGATTGTCTGAATATTCTACAAATATCTCTATGTCAGATTCAGCCTTCTGAATAGATTAAGATTCTAAAAAGCTTCTACCTTTCCCCCCCTTTTATTCCCTATTGCAAGAGGGAATATGTTTCCTCTTCTCTTAAAAATTAATAGAAAAATTTGGGGAAGGTGGGCCATTTCCCATCTGTCCAATTGTCTACCTGTTCTGAGATCTCAGATTTAGAGAGAAGTTCCTTACCACTTCATGGCTGCCTTTGGTATGAAAAAAGGTCTATTTCTAGATGTTCCCATTTAGTATCATAAATTTATTCAGTACCATCTACAGTTTGTTTTTTAAATGTGAGTGATCTCACTACACCTAACAAAGAATATAGCTTTACCACCTGTTCTATCAAATACTTTAGTAACAGGTACCCAGACATCAAGGTGCTCCATCTCTCTATAGTTCTACAGTTTGGTAAATATGGTTATGTTCTCTCTGACATTAGAATTTAATGAGCTCACCTAAAAGACATTTTCCCCTTGGAAGAAAAGCTGTGACAAACCTAGACAGCATAGTAAAAAGCAGAAACATCACTTTGCTGACAAAGATCTGTATAGTCAAAATTATGGTTTTTCCAATAGTCATGCATGGATGTGAGAGTTGGACCATAAAGAAGGCTGAAGGCTGAGGAATTGATGCTTTTGAACTGTGGTTCAGGAGAAGAGTCTTGAGAGTCCCTTGAACAGCAAGGAGATCAAACCAGTCAATCCTAAAAGAAGTAAACCCTGAATATTCATTGGAAGAACTGATGCTGATGCTGAAGTTCCAATATTTTGGCCACCTGGTGCAAAGAGCTGACTCATTGAAAAAGACCCTGATGCTGGTAGAGATTGAAGGCAGAAGGAAAAAGAGGTGACAGAGGATGAGATGTTTGGATGGCATCACCTGACTCAATGGACATGAGTTCGAGCAATCTTTGGGACATAGTGAAGGACAAGGAAGCCTGGTGTGCTGCAGTCCATAGGGTCACAAAGATTTGGACAGGACTGAGTGACTGTCTTTATTTTTCCTTATTGTTTTTATTTCTAGAGAAGAGACACTCTAAAATCCTAGGAGATCTCCACTTGTCCTATGTATCTAGCTCCAGAAGAAACAGGATAGGTTTCAGGATAGCTTTGGTAAGGCAGGAGAGTTAGGATTTGGTTACATTGTTATATCAGATAACAGTTTAGTCAAAACAATTTCATTTTTCTAAACTAAATTAGCTATTATTCCTTAACTTAGAGTTAACTACATCACCTCAAAAGATGTCTGTTGTCTAGGCTGGCATGGCCCATTGGAAGGCTGGAGGCTTTGTTACTGAGCACACAGACTTTTGGCTTCTTAGACCTTCCATGAAGCTTCTAAAGATTTGACTTTTAGGGTTTTGTTCCCCAAACATTCCGTGCCCATTTACATCAGAGTTACTAGTCCCAGAATATTTTTCAGTCCCCAGAAATCTCCCCTCTCTGGAGTCAGGACATCTCTCTCTCTTTTATCCCTGTGAGACCTTCTCTTTCTAAAATAATCCTGCTCCTTTTAAAATTAAATTTGAGAGCAAAAGTATCTAGAACACAAGATGTTGCTTGCCTTTAGAGAGAGAAAGAAAAAATGATTTTATTTTTCTTATGTGTGTACAGAAAAAGTCTGGTTTGCTTCATCTGATTGTCCTATCATTTTGGTCCTCAGCTATCAATGCAAAGAAATAGAGGAAAACAATAGAATGGGAAAGACTAGAGATCTCTTCAAGAAAATTAGAGATACCAAAGGAACATTTCATGCCAAGATGGACTCAATAAAGCACAGAAATGGTATGGACCTAACAGAAGCAGAAGATATTAAGAAGAGGTAGCAAGAATACTCAGAAAAACTATACAAAAAAGATCTTCATGGCCCAGATAATCACTATGGTGTGATCACTAACCTAGAGACAGACAGCCTGGAATGTGAAGTCAAGTGAGCCTTAGGAAGCATCACTACAAACAAAGCTAGTGGAGGTGATAGGATTCCAGTTGAGCTATTTCAAATCCTGAAAGATGATGCTGTGAAAGTGCTGCACTCAATATGCCAGCAAATTTGGGAAACTCAGTAGTGGCCACAGGACTGGAAAAGGTCAGTCTTCATTCCAATCCCAAAGAAAGGCAATGCCAAAGAATGCTCAAACTACTGCACAGTTGCACTCATCTCACAGGCTAGTAAACTAATGCTCAAAATTCTCCAAGCCAGGCTTCAGCAGTATGTGAACCATGAACTTCCAGATTTTGAAGCTGGATTTTAAAAAGGCAAAGGAACCAGAGATCAAATTGCCAACATCTGCTGGATCATCAAAAACGGAAGAGAGTTCCAGAAAAACATCTATTTCTGCTTTATTGACTATGCCAAAGCCTTTGACTGTGTGGATCACAATAAACTGTGGAAAATTCTTCAAGAGATGGGAATACCAGACCACCTGACCTGCCTCTTGAGAAACCTATATGCAGGTCAGGAAGCAACAGTTAGAACTGGACATGGAACAACAGACTGGTTCCAAATAGGAAAAGGAGTACGTCAAGGCTGTCTGTTGTCACCCTGTTTATTTAACTTCTATGCAGAGTACATCATGAGAAATGCTGGGCTGGAAGAAGCACAAGCTGGAATCAAGGTTGCTGGGAGAAATATCAATAACCTCAGATATGCAGATGACACCACCCTTATGGCAGAAAGTGAAGGTGAATTAAAGAGCGTCTTGATGAAAGTGAAAGAGGCGAGTGAAAACGTTGGCTTAAAGCTCAACATTCAGAAAACTAAGATCATGGCATCTGGTCCCATCACTTCATGGGAAATAGATGGGGAAACAGTGGAAACAGTGTCAGACTTTTTTTTGGGGGGCTGCAAAATCACTGCAGATGGTGATTTCAGCCATGAAATTAAAAGATGCTTACTCCTTGGCAGGAAAGTTATGACCAACCTAGATAGCATATTAAAAAGCAGAGACATTACTTTGTCAACAAAGGTCCACCTAGTCAAGGTTATGGTTTCTCCAGTGGTCATGTATGGATGTGAGAGCTGGACTATAAAGAAAACTGTTCAGTTCAGTTCAGTTCAGTCATTCAGTCGTGTCCGACTCTTTGTGACCCCATGAGCCGCAGCATGCCAGGCCTCCCTGCGCATCACCAACTCCCAGATTCCACCCAAACCCATGTCCATTGAGAAAGCTGAGCTCCAAAGAATTGATGCTTTTGAACTGTGTTGTTGGAGGAGACTCTTGAGAGTCCCTTGGACTGCAAGGAGATCCAGTCAGTCCATCTTAAAAGAGATCAGTCCTGGGTGTTCATTGGAAGGACTGATGTTGAAGCTGAAACTCCAATACTTTGGCCACCTGATGGGAAGAGCTAACTCATTTGAAAAGACCCTGATGCTGGGAAAGATTGAGGGAAGGAGGAGAAGGGGACGACGGAGGATAAGATGCTTGGATGGCATCACTCAATGAACATGGGTTTGGGTAGACTCTGGGAGTTGGTGATGGACAGGGAGGCCTGATGTGCTGCAATTCATGGGGTCTCAAAGAGTTGGACATGACTGAGTGACTGAACTGAACTGAACTGAATTGGTCTAGTAACAATTTATAAGACTTCCCTTGTAGCTTAGCCTGTAGGAGTCTGCCTGCAGTGCAGGAGACTGGGGTTCAATTCCTGGAAAGGTCCCCTGGAAAAGGAAATAGCAACCCACTCCAGTATTCTTGCCTGGAAATCCCATGGACAGAGGAGCCTGGTGGACTATAGTCCATGGGGTCACAAGAGTTGGACATGACTTAGTGACTAAACTACTACCAACAACCATTTAAAAGGCTCCTAAGTGGATGCTTCACTATTCCTGGTATAAAAAATGAGATCTTAGAACTGGAATTTTTGTGTGTAAAAATATCTTAGGTTGAGAAGATTTGTGTGTGTGTGTGTGTGTGTGTGTGTGTGTGTGTGTATTTCTGCATGTGGAAGTATCAGTAAATTTAGTTTGGGGTACGATTAAGTAGAATATCCGATACTCATCTCATAAAAGTTGTATGGCACACCATCATGTTTTAAGTAGTATGACTGGCATTGGGATTTGAGGTACAGCTCTGAACCAGAGAGACAGATCATAAGATTTTACATTCTATGAAGATTTTTTTTTTTTCGGAGCAAGATGAGGATTAAAATGATGATAGGCACTGTCATAAATTCTGTGTGTAAATTTTTATTTAACATTTATAATAAATAACCCTGTGTGCAGATATAATTCTTAGTCCCATTCTATAGACAAGAAAGCTGAAGTGAAGAATATTTAAGTAATTTGTCAAAGTTTAAAATGATTGTAAGTGCTTGAGACATTAAAATCCAAGTATTCAAATCCTGTGCCTTATGCTGTGATTGTACTCAGGGTAGCCATAAAGACTGGGGATATAGATTTTTTGTTTAAATAGAGGGACTTTCTTGATACTTCTTCTAAAAAATGCTTAAGGTACAGGTTTATTCAGTGAAAATTAGAGACATGAACTGTTGTAGATTTGTGTCCTTCCCAATTTCACGTATTGAAGTCCTAATTTCCAGTACTTCAAAATGTGACCTTATTTTGAAATAGAGGTGTTGCAGATATAGTTAGTAAAGATGAGATCATGCTGGAGTAGGTTGACTCCCTAACATAATATGACTGATGTCCTTATGAAAAGGGGAAATTTGGACACACACACAGATGCACACAGGGAGAATGCCATGTGAATGTGAAGGCAGAGATGTGGGTTATGTGTCTGCTGCTGCTGCTAAGTCGCTTCAGTCGTGTCCGACTCTGTGCGACCCCATAGATGGCAGCCCACCAGGCTCCTCCATCCATGGGATTTTCCAGGCAAGAGTACTGGAGTGGGGTGCCATTGCCTTCTCCGGTTATGTGTCTACAAGCAAAGAAAAGCCATAAATTGCCAGCAAAACCCCAGACGCTAGAAGACAGGCATGAAACAGTCTTCTTTACAACCCTCAAAAGAAACTATGACTGCCAAAACCTTGATCTTGAACTTCTAACTTCCAAAATCATGAGACGATGTATGTCTTTTATTTAAGCCACCGAGGTGTGGTACTTTTTTTTTTACAGCACCCCTAGCAAACTGACATGTAAGCCATCAGAGACAACACATCACAAATGCATGAATAGAGATTTTAAAAATTGCTCCGTTCCTGTGCCCTACTCATTGGTGATAAGGAACAGCAATAAGCCAGCTAGTGTGTGTGTTTATGTTGCCAGGCATTATGACCACTCTGTAGGCTTCCCTTAGAGAAGCTGATTCGTTACCAAAAAACAAACACACAAAAATCACTAATTAGATTTACCCATCATATACAGTAAATGCTTCTTTGTTTGGTTGAGGGGTTTAACCAAAGGGGAAGGGGGAGAACCATACCATGTTTTTAAAAACAACTAAAATTATTAAAAGTAAAATCAGAAAATAATCATTCAAGATAGAGGGGCTTTCTTGATAACTTTTTCTAAAATATGCTTAGTTCAATTCAGTCGCTCAGTCATGTCCGACTCTTTGCGACCCCATGGACTGCAGCACGCCAGGCTTCCTTGTCCATCACTAACTCCCAGAGCTTACTCAGACTCATGTCCATTGAGTTGGTGATGCCATCCAACCATCTCATCCTCTGTTGTCACCTTCTCCTCCCACCTTCAATCTTTCCCAGCATCAGGGTCTTTTCAAATGAGTTAGTTCTTCACATCAGGGAGCCAAAGTATTGGAGTTTCAGCTTCAGCATCAGACCTTCCAAGGAATATTCAGGACTGATTTCCTTTAGGATGGACTGGTTGGATTTCCTTGCAGTTCAAGAAACTCTCAAGAGTCTTCTCCAACACCACAGTTCAAAAGCATCAATTCTTTGGTGCTCAACTTTCTTTATAGTCCAAGTCTCACATCCATACGTGACTACTGGAAAAACCATAGGCTTGACTAGATGGACCTTTGTGGGCAAAGTAATGTCTCTTCTTTTTAATATGCTGCCTAGGTTGGTCATAACTTTTCTTCCAAGGGGCAAGTATCTTTTAATTTCATGGCTGTAGTCACCAACTGCAGTGATTTTGGAGTCCAAGAAAATAAAGTCTCTCACTGTTTCCATTGCTTCCCCATCTATTTGCCATTAAGTGATGGGACCAGATGCCATGATTTTAAGTTTATGAATGTTGAGTTTTAAGCCAGCTTTTTCACTCTCCTCTTTCACTTTTATCAAGAGGCTCTTTAGTTCTTCTTTCCTTTCTTTCATAAGGGTGGTGTCATCTGCATATCTGAGGTTATTGATATTTCTCCCAGCAATCTTGATTCCAGCTTGTGCTTCATCCAATCCAGCATTTCTCATGATGTATCCTGCATATAAGTTAAATAAGCAGGATGACAATATACAGGCTTAACATACTCTTTTTCCAATATGGAACCTGTCTGTTGTTCCATGTCCAGTTCTAAATGTTTTTTCTTGACCTGCATACAGATTTCTCAGGAGGCAGGTCAGATGGTCTGGTATTCCCATCTCTTGAAGAATATTTCACCGTTTGTTGTGATCCACACAGTCAAAGGCTTTCACATAGTCAATAAAGCAGAAATAGATGTTTTTCTGGAACTCTCTTGCTTTTTCCATGATCCAGCAGATGTTGGCAATTTGATCTCTGGTTCCTCTGCCTTTTCTAAACCCAGCTTAACACCTGGAAGTTCATAGTTCATGTACTGTTGAAGCCTAGCTTGGAGAATTGTGAGCATTACTTTGCTAGTGTGTGAGATGAGTGCAATTGTGTGGTAGTTTGAGCATTCTTTGGCATTACCTTTCTTTGGGATTGGAATGAAAACTGACCTTTTCCAGTACTGTGGCCACTACTGAGTTTTGCAAATTTGCTGGCATATTGAGTGTAGCACTTTCACAGCATCATGTTTTAGGATTTGAAATAGCTCAACTGGAATTCCATCACCCCCACTTGCTTTGTTCATAGCGATGTTTCCTAAGGCCCACTTGACTTCACATTCCAGGCTCTCTGTGTCTAGGTGAGTGATCATACCATCATGGTTATCTGGGTTGTGAAGATCTTTTTTGTATAGTTCTTGTGTGTATTCTTGCCACCTCTTTTTAATATGTTCTGTTAGGTCCATACCATTTCTGTCCTTTATTATCCCCATCTTTGCATGAAATGTTCTGTTGGTATCTCTAATTTTCTTGAAGAAAATATGCTTAAGGTGCAGGGTTTTTTTCAGTAAAAATTAGAGACACACAAGCTGTTACAGATTTAATTGTGTTCTTCCCAATCTCACATGTTGAAGTCCTAATTTTCAGTACTTTTCTAGGTTGCGAAGCTCTGAGAGAGTTTGTCATGCATCATCATTTCTTCTTTCAGCTCCTAACTTCTATAGTAATGTTGCCTCATAGCCAAGAGTGCTGTGGGAAATAAATAGTATTTTATTGTCGAGTAGGTGAGAAGAGACCTGTACATAAATAACAATGGAATTAGGTAGAGAGTGATATGTAACACAACAAAGCACATGTGAAGGGATATATTAACCCTGAATTAGGATAAAAAGTAAACATAACAAAATAAGGTTTCTGTTGGGGGGTAACTTAGAATTTTAAAATCTTGAAGTTAGTATTTTGAGTGATAAAGAAAGGCAGATAAAACCAGAGTTTTTACCAGGGCAAGCATTTGTTTTTTGCTGTTTTAAAGACAGAGTAAATACTTTTATTTTTTAAAAAATCTTTTAAAAATAGACTTCACTTTTTAGGAGCGTTTTAGATTTATAGAAACACTGATCAGCTAGTTTGGAGAGTCTCCATAGGCCATCCCCATAGACATACACTTACACTGTTTTCTCCATTAACATTTTACTGTGTCCATTTATTACAGTTAGTGAACCAATATTGATGTATTATTATGAACTGAAGTCTATAATTTACAATTAAGGTCACTCTTTGTAGAGTTCTATGGGTTTTGATACATATATATTATGCATTCACCATTATCATGTCATTCAGATTTCACTGCTCTAAGTTTCCACTACACTTCACTTATTCTTCCAGCCTCCCATCCTTGACCCAACCAAAACCTTGGCAATCATTGAAACTTTAGCTGTCTCTTTAGCTTTGCCTTTTCCAGAATGTCATCTAGTCAGAATCATAAAGTATGCAGCATTTTCAGGCTGACTTCTTTCATTTAACAATATGAATTTAAGGTTCTTCCATATCTTTTAATTGAATATGACTTTAAAAGTAGGACTATGTTTAGCTTTGTGAGGAACTGCCAAACTCCCTTGCAAAGTGGCTATACTATTTTACATTCCCATCAGCAATGAATGATAACTCCTTACTGTTCCTCATCCTTACCAGCAGTAGGTATTTCCAGTATTCTGAATGTTGACCATTCTAATTGGCATGTAGTGATATCTCATTGTTTTAATTGCATTTCCTTGATGATGTATGACGTGGAGCATCTTTGCATATGCTTATTTTCCATCTGTATATTTTCTTTGGTAAGGTGTCTATAAACATTTTTGACCTATTTTTTTTAATTGTTTTTTTTTTTTGTTTCCCTATCGTTGATTTTTAAGAGGCCTTTGTATGTTGTGGATAGTAGTTCTTTATCAAATGTGTTTTACAAATGTTTCTCTCAGTCTGTGATTTGTCTTATTCCTTTGAAATTATCTTTTGCAGAGTTAAAGGTCTTTATTTTAATAAAGTTCAGCTTATCAAGTATTTCTTTCATGGATCATGCCTTTGGTGTTGTATCTAAAAAGCCATTAGCATTCCCAAGGTCATCTAGATTTTCTCTTATGTTATCTCTTAGTAGTTTTATAGTTTTGTGTTTTATATTTAGACAGGTGATCCATTTTGAGTTAATTTTTATGAAGAGTATAAAATCTGTGTCTAAATTCATTTTTCCTTTGCATGTGGATATCTAGTTGTTCCAGCATTGTTTGTTGAAAAGACTATTTTTGCTTCATTGTATTGCCTTTGTTCCTTATTAAAGTTCAGTTGACTGTATTTATGTGGATCTCTTTCTGGTCTATATTCCTATCCATTGATTTGTTGGTCTGTTCTTTGGTTAATATCACATTGTTTTGATTACTTTAAGTCTGTAAGTCTTGCAGCCAAAGAATGTCAGATTCTTGATTTTGGTCTTTTTTTCCAATACTTTATTGGTTATTTTGTCTCTCTATATAAACTTTCATATAAGGTTTTGGTATACATGAAATAACTTGCTGAGATTTTGATTGAGATTGCCTTGTTCTATAGACCAAGTTGGGAAGAACAGACATCTTAATATGAGTCTTCCTATCCACGAATGTGAAATATCTCCCCATTTATTTAGATCTTTGATTTCTTTCATCAGTATTCTATAGTTTTTGTCATATAGATTTTATTTGTATTTTGTTAAATTTACACATGAGTTTTCAATTTTTGGTGTGCTGTGTAATTTGTGATATATTTTAAATTTCAATTCTACTTTCCTTGCTGATGTATAGGAATAGAATTGACTCTATCATTTAGCTTGTAGCCTACAGTCTTGTTACAGTTGCTTAGCAATACCAGGAGTTTCCTTGTTGATTCGTTTGGATTTTTTACCTAGTCAATCATATCATCTGCAAATGAAGACAGTTTTATTCTTTCCTTCCCAACCAGCAATCCTTTTTATTGTTAGAGCTTCAGGTATGGTGTTGAAAAGGAGTAGTGAGAGGGGACATCCTTGGATCTACCTGATATTAGTGGAAAAACTTCAAGTTTCTTAAAACTGAGAATGGTGTTAGCTGTTGATTTCTTGTAGAAATTCTTTATTAAGTTGAGGAAATGAATGGTTGTTGGATTTTGCCAAAAGTTTTTCTACATCTAATGACCTAATCTTTTATCTTTTCATCAGTAGCTCATTGAAGTGATAGATTATATTAGTTGATTCTTTCTCCATATTTACTGAGATATAATTTTCATATAGCATAGAAGTTTTACATAGCATAATGCTAATATGACACTAAAATGGCATGAAAGCTATATAAAACCATGTAAGTTTTTATAGCATAATGGTTTGACTTACATGTATTTTTGAAATGTTCATTAATTGATTTTTGAATGTCAAACCTGCCTTGTATATGTGGAATAAATCCTGTTTTGTCATGTTGGATTTTCTTTTAATATATTGTTAATTTCTATTTGCCAGTGTCTTGTTGAGGCTATTTTCATCTAAATTTATGAGAGCTTTTGGCCTATAACTTTCTTTCATTATAATGTCTTTAACTGGCTTTGGTATTAGGATAATTCTGGTCATATAGAATAAGTTTGGAAATATTCCATTTGCTTATATTTTGTGGGAAAGATTATAGAGAATTGGTATAACTTCTTTCTTAAATGTTTGGTAGAATTTACCAGGAAAGCCATCTGGGCCTTGCTTTCTTTTTTGGAATGTTATTAATTATTAATTTAACACTTTTAATAGATATAGGTTTATTTGTACCATTTATTTCTTTTGTGTGTTTTTGTCTTTGTGTGTTGAGATTTTGTGTTTTTCAATACATTTGTAACATTTCAACAAAGTTATTAAATTTGTGAGTGTGGACCTATGTATTGCGGAAACTGGTCTGAATTAAACAAATGCTTTCTTTTAACTTAATTCTATCAAATAAAATATATTAAACTCTTAAAAAAATTCCTAGTACATATATCACTTAATTTGGCTGTTTAAGTGAATCTCTGGTCTGACTCTAGCCAGGCACAATAGCTGGCTAAATACCACTACCTCTATAGCTGCGGCTTCTTTCTGCTCAGTCCCTCCTACTCTGCAAGGTATTTGCAGGCCTTCATTTCGAGTCCAGGGGTGTAGTTCTGTCCCTTTTCTGGATTCAGGATCTTGTGCGTCTTTTCCTGCCTGTACGTTCCTCCCTTTTATAGCATGTCAAGTTACCTGGGCATTGGACAATGTTCTTTTTTCTACTACTTTCAAGAATAATTTTCTGGTTCTGGTCTGTATATCTGGCATTTGGCCTCTTTCATCTGTTCACCTCAGTCATTTGTGTGAGGAAACTGCTACTGCCAAGTCGCTTCAGTCGTGTCCGACTGTGTGCAACCCCATAGACGACAGCCCACCAGGCTCCCCCGTCCCTGGGATTCTCCAGGCAAGAACACTGGAGTGGGTTGCCATTTCCTTCTCCAATGCATGAAAATGAAAAGTGAAAGTGAGGTCGCTCAGTCGTGTCTGACTCTTCGTGACCCCATGGACTGTAGCCTACCAGGCTTTTACGTCCATGGGATATTCCAGGCAAGAGTACTGGATTGGAAAAGACCCTCTTAAAAAAATCGTGGAAAACAATGAGTGTAAGAGGCTATGTGTCCCTCTTGATATTTCCTTAGTTTTTTCTTGAGTTTATAGTTGGAATAGAAACATGTATCTTCACTGGAGGCTCAGACATCATTTAAAGATAGAAACCTGGGAGAAAAGATAACCTCCCAGTTATTATGAAATGCTAACTCATAAGTATGTTCCATTATAATAAATTATCTAGCCTTTAAAAAGCTTTTAGATTTTCAATGAGAATCATTTCTAGAGAAGGAAAAAAATGTGTTTTTCTTTCCACAGCATGATTACAAATCATTTCTCCTGCTGTCTAATGCTTTTCAAAATCATAATGCAGTAAAAAAAAAAAAAAATCCCTTTACTTCCTTTGTTGAAATAGGAAGGAACTGAAGTCATTAATGGTTCTGATGAAATTAGGAAATTCATACTCTCCCAGTCCCAAAGAGAATATTTTAAAAGTTTTAACAGCTTAAAAGTCTCTCTCAACTTCTCTCTGTGTTCATTAAGAAAGCACATGAGAAATTCCCATATGGAAAGTATAGATTTTTCTTTCCTCTAATCACATAAAGGAGCTTCTTATCTCTCTTCTCCTTTATGCTGGAGTAAACTGAACTAAACCACAGGCTACTGTTTCTGTGCACTCTGGCCCATCTCTCCCGCTGATTATCTGCCCTGTGCTCAGATACAAAGGTAATCAGCTTTTATGCTTCTAGAAATGTGTTGACCCCTTCTCTTAAGTATGCCTGCAGAGCATTTTGCTATAGTTTTGAGGCACTTTGTCAAAGATTCACTGTCAATAATGAAGATGGCGGAGGCTACAAGCACTAAGAGCAAAGCCCACAGCTGCTTAGAGAAACTGCCAAAATAAGAGCAGCTTTGAAGGATAAACTGGGAGATTATGTTGGCAAGCATGGCTAAGGCTTTTGGAGGGCTGGGGGTGGCTCCCCTTCCCTATAACATTGTATTACAAGTCAGGGTTTAATTCTTTCCTAATGAGTTGTCTACCTCCCCTGTGGGATACAAAAAACCTCTTTCAAGAGGGTAATATTTCATTAAAAGTGCCTTGCCTTTGGGGTAAACACATTATGGGACCTAAGAAAATCAAAGAAAATGATTTCCACAAATGTCTTTTGTTGTTGTTGTTATTCAGTTGCTAAATCACATCTGACTCTTTGTGACCCCATGCTGCTGCTGCTGCTATAAGTCTCTTCAGTCGTGTCCGACTCTGTGCGACCCCATAGACGGCAGCTCCCCAGGCTCCCCCGTCCCTGGGATTCTCCAGGCAAGAACACTGGAGTGGGTTGCCATTTCCTTCTCCATGGACTACTGGAAAAACCAATGTCTTATCTATGAGAAATTAGAAGTTGTCTATTAAAAATGAATGTTTAGATGGATTCAACATAGTCTCACCATTGGATTTTTTGCAAATATTTTCTAAATAATAACTTTTAGGCCAATAATCTGTTGTTTATGATGTCAAATAAGATCTCATTTTTATGTTCTATCATAGTTGTATTTTATTTCTTTGGAGCAGTTTCTTTTCCTAAGATATGTAGTCCTAGGTTATAGTGTTTCTTGAATTTTTAGTTTTCTTTCATTTTCTTTATATTTTTCCTTTGTCTTTGAACCCTCCTTATAGAAATTAAATTTCAGAAGCTGGTACAGACATTGGTAATACATAGTCATGCTAACATGTCAAATTTAAATGAATATCTAAATTCTAAACTTTAGATTTGATAGTGATCTATGTGATTTTCTTGTTGCAGTCTTGCCTTTCCAATTGTATTTTTTATTAGGCTAATGTTAAATTCTTTACCATCTGAGCCACCACAGTTTCCTTTCTGAAGAAGACATGGTTGGGAAATAGACATGAATATTATTCTAGAATAATACCTACACATAGTAGATGGTAAATTTGTTGTAAATGAGAAAGTGAAGAGATGTTGCTGAATGAAACCCTTCGGAAAATCAGAGTAAAAAATAAGATGTTACTAAATATAAATAATTGAGAACATAATATATTTAATGTAGATAATTGAGAATATATCATTTTTTTGAATTTTTATCATCATGGCATATTACTATTTATTTTCCCACTGTGATAATGACGTATATATTCATTTTAACTTATTTTATGTTATCCATGTATGTTATATGTTATGTTATGACTGTTAAATGAATATTGAATTTACCTAGATAATATAAAAGAAAATAAGGCTACATTTTTCAACACTGCATATGATATTAGTCTCTACCTAAGTAATTTTTAAGTTTCTGTCCTAACTCAGTTTTTATATAGCTCAAATGTTCTTTGATATTGGCCTGAACTTCTGTTGAATCAGGACACAAAAAGGATGATAGGCTACTTTGGTTTGCAGGTTTAATTCCTACATTTTTCCTTTGTCAAAATATATTCATCAGAAATCTTTCTTCCTAACCGTATGTTTAACAATATATAACAATTTTACCACAGGGCTTTCTAGGTGGCATTAGTGGTAAAGAACCCACTTGTCAATGCAGGAAACATGAGAGATGCGGGTTTGATCCCTGGGTCAGGAAGATCCCCTGGAGGAGGACGTGGCAACCCACTCAAGTATTCTTAGCTGGAGAATCCTTTGGACAGAGGATCTTGGTGGGCTATAGTCTATAGGATTGTAGAGAGTCGAACACGATTGAACGACTTGGCATGTGTGCACTATTGTTCTGCTAATGCTCTGTGCTTTACGCAACCATTCTCTACAGGTGAATGTTTAAGATTATTTTAGCTTCAATAAGCATTTTCTCTAAAATTAGTTTTTAAGAGCAGAGTTATATGGCCCAAATATACTAGTTATTTTTTTCCCTTGCTGGTATATTTCTGTATGTTTTCAAAATGATTGTAGGATGTTGTGTTAACTGGGCACCATCAGTACGTAATGGGCTTCCCAGATGGTACAGTGGTAAAGAATCTGTCTGCCAATGCAGGAGATGCAAGAAACTTGGGTTTGATCCCTGGGTTGGGAATATCCCCTGGAGAAGGAAATGGCAACCCACTGCAGTATTCTTGCCTGAAAAGTCCCGTGGACAGAGGTGCCTGGTGGGCTGCAGTCCGTGGCCTCACAAAGACTTGGACACGACTGAGCGACTGAGCCCAGCAGCAGCATATGTAAAGTAGATGCTTTAACAATAAAACAGCAATTCCTCAGAAAGTTATAGAAAAAAATTCACCTTATCAGAGGTTATGCACCAACTGGAATTTAGAGTATAATGCACAGAACCTGAAGACTATGTTTCCCAAAACCTTAAAAATATTTCAGACACCTGCATGTGCATGGTTGGTGAAAGTATTAGGTATTTATTTGTTCCCTATCTTATTCCTGAAAGTATTGCAGGATGAATAAGCATATCTGTAACAGTGACTCACAACAGACCTGACGAAGCTGAGCAGAATATACATCAAATTTCCTTCTGTCAGGGGAGTGGGTAATTTCCTCAGTTCGGTCTCATCTCAACAAAAATTAGAGGTGACGGACACTAAAGCCCTCCGCGTGTCACAGCTCTCAGACAGACCGTGTTATAGCTCTTGGCTCTTGGACAGACCATGTGATAGCTCTTGGGCTGATTGGTGTTACAGCTCCGTGTTATTTACAGCTCAGTTTTATTTAGAAAATAAAAGGAAAATACATCCTCGAGGCGTGAGGGCATGCCGATCCAAAAGATGCAAAGAGAATAGAGCCCCGGCCCGTTGGCCCCTCTTTTTCTGTTTTCCCTCCCCTGGGCCTGCCCCATGTAAATTGGGCTAGCCGGGAGTGCTGTTTGTTCCACCTGAGGTCCTCACTCTGGTCCTCAGACCTTCCTTGTTCTATTTTCACGGGCTTTTCCCTTCCTTGTCTTTTAGCCACCGCCATTCTGGACTCATGTTTCCTATTCTAACTATCTAACACTTCCAAGAAAAAATAGGAGGAACCAAAAACTACTTAAAAGTCCTTTAATGCCAACTTCTGTGTGGAGTTTGATCCTACTTATAGCTGAGATATAGGCAGAATTGGCCTCCTAGCATTAATTTTAAATCCTTGGAAAGTACACCATAAGCCATAAAACTGCGCCCATTCTGATTCAGTAATTTCACTTCTGAGAATCCTAAAAAATTATATAAATATGCAAAAATAAATCTTCTGAGTTAAATGTCTATCACAGTATTGTTTATATAATCAAAACTTGGCAACAGCTGAAATTTTTCATCCAAAAGGAAAAGCTAGATGAATAAAATTAAATCTACTTGTTAGGATTATAATTCAGATAATATGATTGTTAATCACTGCAAAAATTAGTGCTCAACATCACTCATTATCAGAGAAATGCAAATCAAAACCGCAATGAAGTACCATTTCAAGCCAGTCAGAATGGCTGCTATCCAAAAGTCTACAAGCAGTAAATGCTGGAGAGGGTGTGGAGAAAAGGGAACCCTCTTACACTGGTGGTAAGAATGAAAACTAGTACAGCTACTATGGAGAACAGTGTGGAGATTCCTTAAAAAACTGGAAATAGAACTGCTTTATGACCAAGCAATCCCACTACTGTTCATACACACTGAGGAAACCAGAATTGAAAGAGACACGTGTACCCCAGTGTTCATCGCAGCACTGTTTGTAATAGCCAGGACATGGAAGCAACCTAGGTGTCCATCAGCAGATGAATGGATATGAAAGCTGTGGAACATATACACAATGGAGTATTACTCAGCCATTAAAATGAATACATGTGAATCCATTCTAATGAAGTGGATGAAACTGGAGCCTATTATACAGAGTGAAGTAAGTCAGAAAGAAAAACACCAGTACAGTATACTAACACATATATGGAGAAGGCAATGGCACCCCACTCTAGTACTCTTGCCTGGGAAATCCCATGGATGGAGGAGCCTGGTAGGCTACAGTCCATGGGGTCGCTAAGAGTTGGACACGACTGAATAACTTCACTTGCACTTTTCACTTTCATGCATCGGAGAAGAAAATGGCAACCCACTCCAGTGTTCTTGCCTGGAGAATCCCAGGGACAGAGGAGCCTGGTGGGCTTCCATCTATGGGGTCGCACAGAGTCAGACAGGACTGATGCAACTTAGCAGCAGCAGCAGCAACGCATATATATGGAATTTAGAAAGATGGTAACGATAATCCTGTATGCGAGACAGCAAAAGAGACACAGATGTATAGAACAGTCTGTTGGACTCTGTGGAAGAGGGAGAGGGTGGGATGATTTGGGAGAATGGCACTGAAACATGTATAATATCATATGTGAAACGAATCACCAGTCCAGGCTCGATGCATGATACAGGATGCTCAGGACTGGTGCACTGGGATGAGCCAGAGGGATGGTACAGGGAGGGAGGTGGGAGGGGGGTTCAGGATGGGGAGCACGTGTACACCTGTGGTGGATTCATGTTGATATATGGCAAAACCAATACCATATTGTAAAGTAATTAACCTTCAATTAAAATAAATAAATTTATATTAAAAATAATGTAATATAAAGTGAAAAGGCAGAGTGTGAATTAGCATGTGTCTTGTGACTGTAATTGTGTTAAAGGAGAAAAATGTCATGGTTTAAAGGAAAAAATAAAGTAAGATAGGCCAAAATGTTCATAGTCACTGTATTAATAGATGGGGAACTATGGGTACTTTTAAAATATATTCTTTTTTTTTTTTAACTGAAATTGTATTATGGGCTTATATTACTTTGAAATAAATTACTTTGAAGAATAATCAAGCCTCTGTATCTATGTAATCTTGTTTTTATATGCTGATATATTTAAAAACAAGAAAAATTGCTATCAGAAAATTACCATTTGGTAAGAGTTCCAGGGTACCGTGGCCTTTATCAGTCCCAAGCTAGACTGCAGTAGACAATGTGAAGTTAGGACCACTGAAACCAAAGGAAGAACATGCTTATGTGGAGAAGGAGATGGTGGAAGCTCACATTATTCAAGAATTTGAGAAAAGCCAACAGCCACAGTCCCCACATCAAAATGGGGCACAAGTCACGCACTCTGTATGTAAGGAGACCCTGCTGCTGCTGCTGCTGCTGCTAAGTCACTTCAGTCATGTCCGACTCTGTGTAACCCCATAGACAGCAGCCCACCAGGCTCCTCCGTCCCCGGGATTCTCCAGGCAAGAGAACCAAAAAGACCCTGCATTCATGGAACCAGTGAGTGTCAGAGGGAATATGAATGCCCACATCTATGCTAGGCCATGCCAGAATTCCATCCCTTCAAAATATGAATGCAGTTACTAAAACTTGTCTCTATTCCTTCTTATAGATAAGAAGTAGAAAGAAACAGAAATAAAATAGATAATGGCCCTAGCTAGTTGGAATGAAATCACATAGGATTCTCTTTGAACATGGTAAGAGAATTCTCTCTCTCTCTCTTTTTTTTTTTTTGGTGAACTTACTGTTTTATAAAGCCCAAATTCATTGCTTTATCTGTGTTAGTTAATTTAGCTCACATAAAACCCTATAAGTAGATAATACATTATTTTTTTTACAGAGATGAAACCTGGATCCCTGAAAAGTCACATGTCTTAGCCATGGGGCACATAGCTAGTGGTGGGGTTAGGACTTGAACACAGAGCTACAAAGCTCAGATACTTTGTAGTATTTCTAATAGGCCCAAGAGTGAAATGACCCAGTAGTTTAAGTCCAGTGAAGTATTACTATACTTCCACCCAGAGGCATAGAGCAGATAAGATGAAATTCTGTATCTCACTTACTCTGGAAAGCAATTGAGTTATCTTAACCCACTAACCTATAAGTGATATTATAAAGACCATATTCATCCAGCTACATTCCAGGTAACTGGAATATGTTCAGGTCCAGAGCAGACCTACATTCAAGGTAGTATTGATAGTGCTAATCACATTTGTAGAGAAAATCTCAGATGTTGCTTCCAGTCTTGTGACATTTAGCATCTATCTAGTGCCAGATGGATTGACTTATGTTGGCAAAAGTACATCTTTTCAGAGCTCAACAGTTTTAAATTCAATCCAGATCAACCAAGCCAAACTGAATAAATGTAACCAAAACAAAACAGCTCTTACAAACAGCTGATGACATTGTCATGCAACATGGTATTGTAGAGTTTTGGGTCAAGTAATGAAACAATCACTGACCAGACAGTTGCCTACTTAGTTATATTTATGTAAAAGAAAAATATCATACATGGGATATGTGCTTGTGAATAAATGTTTTATATATGTTCATTTTATTTGGTAGTTTGCATTTTGTCTTGATTACAGTTTTAAAGTCAAGAATGATCTCTTTTCCTCAAGTTATGTCTATTTCACAGTCAATTCCTGGTATACTCCAAAAGACTTGTCTCAGTCTTCCAATATTCCTTGGCTCCCACAAATTTTTCTAAATCCTGTATCATTGTTGTTCAGTCCCTCAGTCGTGTCTGACTCTTTGTGACCCTATGGACTGCAGCATGCTGGGCTTCCCTGTCCTTCACCATCTCCTGGAACTTGCTCAAACTCATGTCCATTGAGTCGGTGATGCTGTCGAACTATCTCATCCTCTTTCATCCCCTTCTCCTCCAGCTTTCAATCTTTCCCAGCATCAGGGTCTTTTCTAATCAGTCGGCTCTTCACATTAGATGGCCAAAATAGTGGAGCCTCAGCTTCAGCATCATTCCTTCCAATGAATATTCAGGAATGATTTCCTTTAGGATTGACTGGTTTGATCTCCTTGCATTCCAAGGGACTCTCAAGAGTCTTTTCCAGCACCACAGTTCAAAAGCATCAATTCTTCAGCACTCTGCCTTCTGTGTTGTCCAGCTCTCACATCCATACATGACCACTGGAAAAACCATAGCTTTGACTGGAAGGACCTTTGTTGGCAAAGTAATGTCCCTGCTTTTTAATATGCTGTCTAGGTTGTCATAGCTTTTCTTCCAAGGAGCAAGCGTTTTACGATTTCATGGCTGCAGTCACCATCTGCGGTGATTTTGGAGCCCAAGAAAATAAAGTCTCTCACTGTTTCCATTGTTTCCCCATCTATTTGTCATGAAGTGATGGGACCAGATGCTGGTCCTGTTTTAGAGTCACATGTTTTAAACATGCTACCCTAGTTGTGCTTTGTTATTGGTAGCTCCACTGAGTATTTCACTTTTAAAAATAGCTAATCTTTAACCAGATGTCCAGTGCTTTGGTAGAAGTTTCAGTTTATGGACTTGGTAGATTGAGGCCAGTTCATCTTAAAGTAGGAGATTTCAATCGACCAGTTAGTTCTCTGAAAGCAACAAAATCTAATAAGAGCTTAAATTACAGTGGCCTAGGCTGCTTTTTCTATTACTGAAAGGTAATCAACTTTAATAGACCACTGTAGTAAAAAGCTAAGAAAGCTGCCCTCCTTAAGATCATAAAAGCTGACTTCCTTAAAATGTAATAATCATACCTGAAACCAACTATCTATTCTAGAGCCATTTTCAGTTATAATTGAAATGTGAGACAGGAAGGAACTTGGAAGAGGAGAAAATAGCACATCATTAGTAAGCTTGTCTATGTTGAAATCTAAGGTTCTATTTAATATCCAGCACACTGAGAACTATTGCAGCTTCCCTTCCCTTTTTCCCTCTCCCTTCCCCACTGCTGGCTCCACTGCCTGCTTTCAAAGCCTGTCTTTTCCTGAACATGGTAAACGTGACTGTTGTTTGTCCCTACACCAGCCCAGCCCCTGTGAAACTGTTCTCTGCTTTTCCTGACTCCTCATAGCTGGATTCATTGATTCTTTACTTCATCCCTTTTCCCGGGCCAACCTTGCCTCTCCAGAAAACATACCTGTACCACTTAATACTCTTTTCTTGCTGGCCTTTGAGATTTGAAAAATAACTTACAAAGACGCCAATCTGAAAAGTCTCCATACTGTATGATTCCAACTATAAAACAGTTTGAAAAAGACAAAACTATGGAGACAGTAAAAAGATCACTGGTTACGAGGTGTGCAGAAGGCGAGGAATGGATAGGCAGAGCACAGAGGCTATTTTAGGACAGTGAAAATAATCTGTACAACACACGATGATGGATACATGCCATTACATGTGTGTGTGCTGTCGCTACAGTCGTGTCGGACTCTTTGTGAGCCTATGGATTGTAACCTGCCAGCCTCCTGTGTCCATGGATTCTCCAGTCAAGACTACTGGAGTGGGTTGCCCTGCCCTCCTCCAGAGAATCTTCCCAAACTCAGGAATCGGACCCATATCTCCTGCATTCGCAGGTGGGTTCTTTAGCCCTAGTGAAGCCCACATACCATTATACAGTTTTTCCAAACCCATAGAATGTACAACACTAAGCCTGAACCATAAACTGTGGACTTTGGTAATGATGATGTGTCAAGGTAAATTCATTAAATGTAACAAATACACCTTTCTGATGGGGGATGTTGATAATGCGAGAGGCTATGCATGTGTGGCGAACTGAAACTGTTCTAAAAAATAAAGTCTTCATAAAAGAAAAAGAATTTTATAAAAAGATTCACCCTTCCAAAATCTAAATAAGACAAGGTCAGAATTTCTGGCCTCCCCTGTTTCTACCTATCTGCATGGGTCCGAGTCACAGTTCTCATTTCTTTTTACTCTCCCCCCGCCACCCCACACCCCACTGGTTTTGTCCACAGAACAGGCTCCTGCTTTACCACCTACTCTTGCACTTAGTGTAATCCAAGAAATAGCGGAGGGGCTTCCCAGGTTAAAGAATCTGCCCGCCAGTGTAGGAGATGCCAGAGACGTGGGTTTGATTCCTGGGTCAGGAAGATCCTCTTGAGTAGGAAATGGTAACCCGCTCCAATATTCTTGCCTGGAAAATACCATGTACAGAGAAGTCTGGCAGGCTATAGTCCATGGGGTTGCAAAGAGTTGGGCACAACTAAGCACACACACACACACACACACACACACACACACACATACAATAATCAGTTGAGGAAGCCTTTGGAATTCATATGGAATGTATGAATTACACACCATTTGCAGTGGAACCCCACAGCCATGCTCACCATTTCTCCAGGGATGTTGGGGACACGATGGGATCCTAAACATTTCTGCCTCTTTACCCCTTAAACTCCAGGTTTAATGCTTCAACTATAAGTCAATGTATAGGTTGTTCTGCCATTCCAGCTATGCTACCACTTCTTACTCGTGACATGGGTCAGAGCATGCTCTGCTTGATTTCCACTGAGAAGTATCACTCATACAAGGCAGAAGTGTGTGGATTAGACTTACTGCACATTCAATGTAAAACCAGCTAGGACTTGGGGCTGGAATTCAGGCTCTGTGAAAGCAAATGTCTATCTACCTTTTAGATTTCTAAACCTCCAACAGACCTTAGGACAGGTCTGAACTGTGTATTGTCTTGCCTATGAATTATTTTCAAGAGATTCTGTCTAAATCTGAGGGCAGTGATTCCCAGAAGACATTTGAATTTTATTTATTTTATAATGGATTGAGTTCAAGAATAAGGAAATTAAAGCCTTATTGATTATGGATTTAGTTAAGAAAACTGGATGTGCAAGAGGCCATGGAGTGGAAATGACTACTCATTTACGCATTCATGCATTTATCTATTCAAGTTGTGTTTACTGAATGCCTTCCTTGAGCCAGACAAAGTACAATATGCTTTGGATACACAGTTAATAAAAGGGATATGGTTCATCTCCTTGTGGAAATTATAGTCTATAGAGAGAAGCAGATAACAAATGAGAAAACTAATGTTGCAGGAACTCATCAAGAAGACAAGATGGAGGGTTGACTCACAAGCTGTGCCCAGGTAATTGGAGGCTCCCCACTTCTTCCCCTGTCCTTGGATTGTACATTTTGCCCACAGTGAGAGCTGTTTTTAATGACACAGTATTGAGAAAGCAATGTGCTGTTGAACTTTCTTTATGGTATTAGTGACTGAAACCAAAGCCTCTATGTAAGCTTTTAGGATTCTGGCAAGTGGGTGCAGAGAGCTATTCATCTTATGGTGCCCAAGATAAGCCTCACATTAAGTTCCCTTGTTTATTAAACCTGCCACCTACCTATCTGGAGTGGTCTGCCTGTTTCTGTGGTCTCTCCTTGTCCTCCTTGTACAGGGGCCAGTTTCACATTTCACTTAGTGAGCTCCTGAGGTTTCAGACCCACAACCAGCAAGTAAGTATTCTGTCTGTGCCAACTAAAAATTGGCAATTGCCTTCTCCCTCTGCAAGGATTAAATCATGAGCTGCTGCAGCTGCCGACCTTCAGCACCCTGTGAAAGGAGTTAAGGGTGGAGGGCAGGAACCGAGCACTTTATGCTCTGGGAGAAACTGGCAGAATAGGTCTTCAGATAGATATTTTCAGGAGATTTTATAAGCCCAATTTTTGCATCTCTTCATATCTAGAAAAGCAATAAAATGATTAATGGTGACATGGCTTTCCCTGTGGTCCAGTGGTAAAGAATCTGCCTGCCAATGCAGCAGTTGCAAGAGATGTGGGTTCAATCCCTGGGTCGGGAGGATTCCCTGGAGTAGGAAATGGCAACCCACTCCAGTATTGTTTTTTTTTTAATGGTAGATGTACATTTAATATATAATGTATGTAGGTATACAAATATATGTATAATAAATAATATTTTAGTATAATTATAATGTATATAATTGTAGTAAAACATGCACAACATAAAATTTACTGTCTTAATGATTTTAAGTGTATAATTCAGTAATGTTAAACATACGTTGTTGTATAACCAATCTCCTGAACTTTTCCATCTTCCAAAACTGAAACTGAAGCTCCAATAGTTTGGCCACCTGATGAGAAGAGCAGATTCACCGGAAAAGAGCCTGATGCTGGGAAGGATTGAGGGCAAGAGGAGAAGGAGGGCAACAGGGGATGAGATGACTGGATGGCATCACTGACTCAATGGACGTGAGTTTGAGCAAGTGAAGGCAGTGAAGGAGAGAGTGAGGAGGGAGAGACAGTGAAGGGCAGGGAAGCCTGGAGGGTTGCAGTTGCAGAGTCAGACACGGCTTAGTGAGGGAACAGCGACAGCAAGTTGTTCTCTAAAGTAGCTGTACCATTTTATATTCCAACAGTGTATGAGAATTCCAGTTTCCCTACATTGTCACCAACCCTTGGTGTGGTCAGTTTTTTTTTTTTTTTCCTAATATTAACCATTGTTATAGGTATGTGGTGGTATCTTTCTGTAATTTTAATTTGCATTTCCCTAGTGACTGATTATGTTGCCACTCCTAGAGGAGCCTGGCAGGCTACAGTCCATGCGATCACAATGAGTCAGACATGACTGAGCAACTGAGCCCACAGGCATTAAAAAATGTCCCCCAAATGTCTGTTGATAATAGATTATTCTTATATTTATCAAAAGCCAAATACTTTACAAGTTTCCAGTACTGTGATACATTTGAATATCACATATAAGCCTGACTGCTTTATGGTTATCTAATAAGCATACCACCCTTATGTCAAAAATTTTTTCATAAACTTTTTGATTGTGCACCCTCTTCTATTAGTAAAAATCTTTTGCACACATCCTTATATATGTATCTTGAGAAGTTTATTTATAAATTATATACAGAAAATTTTTCACTAATTTATCATACAAGTGATATAAAGCACAGACATTTGAAAAGGTCAAAATAAAGAGTGAACCACATTTTAAAATGTATTATTAGAAGTGATGGCTTTATGTTATCATTAGCCAAATTTTTAAAGCATGAAATTCATGTAGAACAAGTTTCTTCATTAACGATAGTGGATATAAATCCACTGTTTAAATTATTTTGGTTATTTGAATTTCTTTGTCTAACTTCTTTGGCTAACAGTTGGGATTAGGGTGTCCTTGTCTTTAATATTATATTATAAATGATGAACAACCTATTCTAGGAGTATGAGATGCATCAACTCTGTATTTTCTTTGGTTTGCTGTGCTTATATTTGTAGCAGTATCCTCAACTTGTAACCTGTTCACTAGAGTCTTTTTACACGACTTGTCCTTTTGTAAAGTTAGGCATCGGTTCAGTTCAGTTCAGTTGCTCAGTTGTGTCCGACTCTTTGCAACCCCATGAATCGCAGCACGCCAGGCCTCCCTGTCCATCACCCACTCCCGGAGTTCACTCAAACTCACGTCCATCGAGTCGGTGATGCCATCCAGCCATCTCATCCTCTGTCATCCCCTTCTCCTCCTGCCCTCAATCCCTCCCAGCATCAGAGTCTTTTCCAATGAGTCAACTCTTCGCATGAGGTGGCCAGAGTACTGGAATTTCAGCTTTAGCATCATTCCCTCCAAAAAGGCAAAAATAAAATGCTACAACATACTCTGTTTTATAGTTCTGTGTTCCAGCCAGCTGAATTATAATATGTGCTATTGGTCATAAAAAAGAGATAAATTTGCATGCTCTTTGCAATCCTACAAGTTTAGGAAAAACAATGTGAAACATGTATTTCTAAGGTCACATAAAAATTAGTACCTTCTGACTGCACAAATTATTTTACTGGGAAATTTTGGTAAAACACAAACTTGTTTAAATGTGTCCAACAATTTCCTAAGTCTTTCTAAATTCTTTGGTACAATTTCATGATAAAATTTCCAAAATAATTTCATGGCATTGTTCCTTTTTTTAATGTCCTTGTCATCTTCATGAGAAGCTAAGAGGTTTGAAAGTAAAGCAGCAGTAGAACAAACAAAGACAGAATGTAGGGATGTAGGTAGCATTAAAACAGCTTCCCATTTCCATATTAAAACTGGATATAAAAGCCTCCTGAGTATAGCTAGAGAAGAGTTTAGGATAAAAATAAATGGGCCCATCTTAACTAAGTTCTTTTTATCTGGGATATCTCTCCTCATACATGGGAATATTGGGCTTTGTTATCATGCAAACAAATATTCCCTTAGTGTGAAAACAGAGAACATGAGTTCTGTGGTAGGTAAGGAGCCTATTATACAGAGTGAAGTAAGCCAGAAGGAAAAACACCAATACAGTATAATAATGCATATATATGGAATTTAGAAAGATGGTAATGATAACCCTGTATGTGAGACAGCAAAAGAGACACAGATGTATAGAGCAGTCTTTTGGACTCTTTGGGAGAGGGCGAGGGTGGGATGATTTGGGAGAATGGCATTGAAACATGTATATTATCATATGTGAAATGAATCGCCAGCCCAGATTTGATGCATGAGATAGGATGCTCGAGGCTGGTGCACTGGGATGACCCAGAGGGATGGTATGGGGAGGGAGGTGGGTGGGGGTTTCAGGATGAGGAACACATGTACACCCGGGGTGGATTCATGTCAATGTATGGCAAAACCACTACAATATTGTAAAGTAATTAGCCTCCAATTAAAATAAATAAATTTATATTAAAAAAAAAAGGAACGGATGTATCCAAACCAAGCATGGAAGTACAGAGGAGATGCTGAGCAATGCTGTTTTGCCACAGGCTTAATCATTCTTACTTTAACTGGATCTTTTTTGATTCTGAACAATTTTCTCATTCATTTGTTGTTGATTCCCTAGAACAGATATTGACAAACTGTGATCCACAGACCATATGAAACATGGTTGTTGGTTGATCAGTCACTCACTCGTGTCCACCTCTCTGCGATCCTGTGGACTGTAGCCCACCAGGCTCCTCTTTCTGTGGGATTTTTCCAGACAAGAATACTGGAGTGGGTTGCCATTTCCTCCTCCAGGGAATCTTCCCAACCCAGGGATCAAACCCATGTGTCTTGTGTCTCTGACATTGGCAGGTGGATTCTTTACCACTGGGAAGCCCATATATAGTGGAAAGCCATATGAAGCATGCCACATATTTTTATAGGTCTCAAGAGTGGAGAATAATAATGGTTCATGTTCGTGACATTTGTATAAACCTGAAATTTCAGCCTCCATACATAAAGTTTTATTGGAACACAGCAACACTCATTGGTTTGCATATTGGTAATGTCCACTTTCATACTATAACTGCAGAGGTAGGTAGTTTTAGTACTCTATGGTCTAATACTGACTATCTGAGTCTCTGTGTATAAAGTTAGCCATCCATGTTTTAGAAGTTTGCCTGACATTTCTTGTTGGCTTAAACAAACTTTATTTTCTTAGGGAGACAGGAAGAGAATGATTATTTATAGAGTACTTATTTGCTAATTTATTTCATCTAGTCCTAATAACAACCTTAGTTGATAGACGTTAGTGCTCCATTTCATAGATCAATGAACTGATGTTCAGAGAGTTGAAGCAGTTTACAAGATTGTGTAGGTACCTATAGATTTTAGAGCCAGGTCTTACATATATGCTTTACTATATTATGTTATTTCCCATACAAGTAGATTTGTCCAAGAAAGTAGATTTGTTATGCCAATCTAAAAGCAAAGATGAATAGAATTGTGGGACTGTGGGAAGGGAGTCAGAAGTTTAATGAGTAGTTTCAGAAAGACCAACTCCGATCTTATGACAGGAAGGTAGCTTCAGGTACATTTCATTATCCATGGATGCTTTCCCTATAGACCTCATTTCTCCTAGGAGTGAAGACTCTTATCAGTAATTTATAATAAAGTGTCTTTCTATACTATCTGAATAAATCTTTATTATGTGAAAGAGTATGAACCTTAAGCCACATTCAACCAATCTTCCCTGTTTTCCAATATATGATTAAAGTAGCTTAATTTAAAAGTCACTCTGTTTGCCTTTTTAAATATCTACAGATAATATAGCAGTAGCTACAGTAAAGAGAATCTACTATAGCAAGTTATATTTTGTCATTGATTGATCTCCAAAGGCATATTTCCTTTAGAAACTTGTCTTTGAAAATTTGCAGAAAAATTTATAGTCGTTTAAATGAAAGGAGCTAAAACATGAAAGATGAGGATTATATCTTTATGTGGTGGCTGAACTGAACTGCAATATTGCTTAAAGACTAACTGTCTCTCTGATTGATCCAAATCATCACAGCCAAATAGACATTCAGAGAAATGAACTAATACATAACTAACTAAAAATAAATGCTGGCCATGTTGTAACCTATTCATGTTTTTGCATATTGATATGATTCAGATTTGATTGGGAAGAAATAAAATGTCTCTCTGTATTGCCATCAGTAGATTCCTTATCCTTACCACTATTTTTCTCAAACTGTCTCTCACTATTTTGCTTTTCTTTCCCTGAAGAAAGAAATGTGCTAGTGCTGATTATCTTTTGCTTATTGGCTTATTCCTGTTCTGCTTCCAGGCCTCCCCATATACAACCCACTGTGCCCTAACTCCCGTCCCACTGTATTATTCCTTAAGAAGCTAACTGTGCTGGAAGTAGCCACATCGATGCAAGGGCATCTGGAAGCAGGACAAAAGCCTTAAATCTCAAAACTTGAAGGGGAGATTGCTCAAGGTCAGGTGGTAATCAAAGAGGCTGAGCTGGACACTCTAAAGATGGAAGTTATAAGGATGAAAGTTTAGTCCCTGCATAGGGGTCATCAAAGAGAAGAAATTATAAAAACAAGTCTTCTCTTTAGTGTCATATAATCTAAAAGAGCAAAACAGAAACAGTAAACAAAACAATAAAAAGTCAACATTTAGAAAATGTTTGAATATTTGCACTCTGTCAACACAGGGACATTTTGTATGCCCATTGAGATGATTTTTAAGATTATGCTCAGTAAACTATCAAATTGAATAAGAAAACATTTATGAAATGTTGTAAGTAGAATCCTGGAGCACAAAACAGGGTTCTTGGATTATAAAAAGGCTACTGACTTATAAAATTTAGGCAGAGAAAGAGAAAATGTGGGATTGAGAGAGAGAGAGGGAGTTGGGGGAGAGGGGAGGGAGAGAAGATAAGAAGGATTGAGGGACTTCGCTAGTGGTCCAGTGACTCAGACTTCACGCCCCAACACAGAGGGATTCTTGATCAGGGAACAAGATCCCACAGGCCACAACTAAAGATTCCACGTGCCGCAGTCAAAGATCCCTAGTGCCACAACTAAGACTAGGCACAGACAAATAATTTTTCTTTTTTATTAAGAAAGATTGAACAACCAGATTGCCAAAGATAGGAGAAGGGACAATTCCATTGATCTGGAAGACAGAAACTAATTTCAAAATACTCACTGTGTTTTATAAGCTGAGAAGAAAGAAAATAAGTACTTTTGACAAAGAAATTAGGAATGAATGAATATTTTCCACTTTTATGAAGGCTAGATCTATAGAATTTCATTGTATTATCAGACTTTTCCTTTGAATGCCATTTGAGAGGAGCATTCTCATCATCATTTTATTAGTTGGGGAGATGGATGAATAGATACGTTATTAAATTATTTTTAAAATGTTATCTCAGATATAAACACTTTCCTTCATATGTAACCTTAATAAATATGGAAGTTGAGAAATGAACTTCAGTTTCTGTGATTGTAATCTTTCCGTGAAAAACACAATCTCAGTTAAGAATAGAAAATATCATAGCTATTTAAAAAGTGAGAAACTAAAAATTAAATTTCAAAGAATAAGACATTTGGCCTCATTGATTTTTAAAAGTACCAAACTGCTGTAAAACCAGTTAAAACTTTCCAAGTTTATAACTTTTTTTTGGACTTTACATGCTTTTGTAATTTTATAGATCTGTTCAATGAGATGGTAGAGATAATTGAAAATAAATACATATGCTTGTGGAATAAAATGTTTTAGGGGTATTATTACCACTCTGAATACAGAGTGTGGTTTTCTCTCATTATGAAAAAAACATCTGAGTTGTTAACATTACTGGTTATCACCACAGAGTATAGTAACAAAAGGTTTTATTGGTTTTTAAAGTTCTTTTTACATATAGTTGTGCAGAATAATTGTTCAATCCTGTCATTACTAGTCAGTTTTTAGTGTCTGTTGATGTCAAAGATATGCAGATAGTTTATAAGCAATTTCTGGTACAATGAGAGGGTGGCAGGCCTCTTTAGAATATCTACACGTTTTCATGTCTCTCCATCTCATCTCAGGAAGATCATCTACATTTATACATAACAGAAGTGTCTTCTTTTGGGCAAATTTGTGTGTGAAATGTACAAACTTGTAGAAATGTCTGGTGGGGTAGATCTGGTGCTTTTCCAGGCTTGAGGGAGTGAGAGAACAACACGGATTATGAATTAGACTCATTTATAGTTTGGAAGAAAGGTTATGAGCAACCTAGATAGTATATTCAAAAGCAGAGACATTACTTTGCCAACTAAAGTCCATCTAGTCAAGGCTATGGTTTTTCCTGTGGTCATGTATGTATGTGAGAGTTGGACTGTGAAGAAAGCTGAGCACTGAAGAATTGATGCTTTTGAACTGTGGTGTTGGAGAAGACTCTTGAGAGTCCCTTGGACTGCAAGCAGATCCAACCAGTCCATTCTGAAGGAGATCAACCCTGGGATTTCTTTGTAAGGAATGATGCTAAAGCTGAAGCTCCAGTACTTTGGCCACCTCATGCAAAGAGTTGACTCATTGGAAAAGACTGTGATGCTGGGAGGGATTGGGGGCAGGAGGAGAAGGGGCTGACAGAGGATGAGATGGCTGGATGGCATCACTGACTCGATGGACGTGAATCTGAGTGAACCCTGAGAGATGGTGATGGACAGGGAGGCCTGGCGTGCTGCGATTCATGGGGTCGCAAAGAGTCAGACACGACTGAGCGACTAAACTGAACTGATAGTTTGGGGACAGCGGACAAAGCGAAAGTTAGAATGGAGACACTCAATCTCTTTGTTAGTTCCAATGCAGTAAACTTTTCCTCATGCGGTTTCTTTTCTTTCTCAGTATTTATCCTAAAGTAAGACCGTGCATCACAAAATGTCGTGTGTGCTTATCGCTGTGTGCTATTTTAGGGCTAGACAGTCGACTTACATTGTAGACTTTCATGATCTAATAGCGTTGCTTAAAATTCGGTAAAGAAGCATCTCAGGAAAGTGTGAGAACACTTCAAACAACGGTGTTTTTATCACCTCATTTTTAAATGCTTCACTCACCAGGTTATGTTAGATTTACATTTTTGACTTTACCCTGATAAGCTCTACAGCAATAGTGATAAAGTCTTTAAAGTGCTTTTATCTTTTATTTCTGATTTTAATTTTTAAAAATATATTTTCATATTGTTTAAACTTTTATTTTCTGTGGGTTTAATCATTATTTCAGATTGTTTACTTTCCCTTGTATTTCTTGCTACATGCCCTCCCCAGCTCATTCAAGCTAATAAACAGATCAGGTATTTTAACAATGCTTTCTTCTTAGATATATCTCTCTTGGAGCCTCTATCCTCCAGCTCAAAACAGATGAATGGTACTCTTTGCTACCAAACTTCCATCCTGGGATGTTTCCCCATCATCCTGCATATTCTAATTACCTCTTTCCTTATTCTATACTATTTCCTTAATCCCACATCTTCCTTTTACTTACTTTCTGGGTTTACATCAGGAGTATACAATCAAATCAGCCAAAATAATATTGATGTAAGTTTTGAGACATTTCAAATGTTTAATAACTCAGTGTGTATCAAGTCAATTGCAACAATTGAAATCAGTCTTTATGAGGACTACTGGGCCCATCTTATTTAATTCGGGTAATGGAAGTAACCCACACACCACAGATTTTGTTCCTCATGCTTTGATTGTTGGCTTTATGTTAATGGTGGAAATTTTCCTTTTGTTTTCACATTTTTGCAGTGCAACTTGAAGATTTCCTTGTTTTTTCAGTGATACTTGATGCGACCACTCATTCAATGCTAAGGTTACCAGAGTCCTTTTCCTTGCCTCTGAATTTCCCTGTAAGAGTGTAAAAATAAACCCATCCATAGACAAAAGACTCAAGATTCTCGAATTTTATGTGATTTTTCCTTTGTCTTTTTTTTTATGTCTTCAAGTAGCTGCCAATCTGACTCTTCCTTCTTTATAACAGCTATAGCGACTTCTCTTTTGTTTTTCTTTCCTTCCCTCAGCAACGTGTGGATAAGAACATTGAGTAACTGACTCCTGGAAATAGCCTGATTCATATTCACATAAAAGTATAAATGGATGAAATTATGACAGTTATGGACTAACCTTTATTCTCTTCAAGCGTGGTCCCTTAGTTCATGTAGATGACCAAGCTGCTCACACCTGGGTGATTGATCTAGTCATTCTGTAGGGCATTTCTTAATGTTTTAAAAATTTATTTTGATGTATAGTTGATTTAAGCTTCCCAGGTGGCACTAGTGGTAAAGAACACGCCTGCCAGTGCAGGAGACATAAAAGACCTGGGTTCGATCCCTGAGTGGGGAAGATTCTCTGGAGAAGGGCATGGGAACACACTCCAGTATTCTTGCCTGGAGAATCCCATGGACAGAGGAGCCTGGCGGGCTACAGTCCATAGCGTTGCACAGAATCGGACACGACTGAAGCCACTTAGCACACACACCATATAGTTGATTTACAATGTTGTGTTAGCTTCAGCTGTAAAGGAAAGTGAACCAGTTATACATATACATATATCCAGGGCTTTTTCTTATTTGTTTTGTTTTGTCTTGATTTCTTGTTTTCCATTCAGCAAATATAAGGAACAAGCAGTTACTTGGCTGAGTAGGACTCATCTTAAACACACTTTGTCCACTATTATTTTTAATAGACCCTTTATTCTATTTTCAGAGTAGCTGCTGCCTTTTGCTGGTTTAATTCATGCAATTACTGTTAACAAAGAACCACGGATTTTGGCAGTGTGACGTAAGGAACTAAAAAAGAAAGTCAGTGTTTCTTATGTACCAGTTATGTTTCATGCATTATGGTATGCACTTTCTTACTTCAGGCCTACTAGACTTTTTGTTTTGTTCACTACTGTATCTTGAGTGCTTTGTACAGTGCCTGGTGCTTAGCAGTTTCTGAATGAAGCAATGGATGGATGAATATGACATCTTGTCTAATCCTGACAGTAGTCCTTTATGTCCTGTTATCAAAAAGTAAAAGCAGTCTGCTTCATTCTCATAGATAACAGTAATAATAGTAATAACTAGCAGGTGGGATTCAAATTCACATTTATTTGACTTCAAGTTTATGCTTTTAAAAAATATTCCATGGACTTAATTGAAAGCTCTTTTCTGTTTAGAACTGTACCTTTCACATGGTAATCATATAACACAGGAGAATGTTGGTTAAGACACACCAAAAAGTGAAAAAATAAACAAAGAAGTGTCCCTTAAATAAGTTTAGGCACTTTTATTCATTAGTTTTCATCAAGATTCTATCTTGATGAAAGATTCTATCTAAATTCTGTGTCTTGGCACAGAATTTAATGCTTATTTTTAATATTCTCTTCACACAATCTACCCTATTGTCTTCTTGTGAGTCTTAGGAGAGTTGCCAAGGGTGTGGTATTCAGTGGTTAGATCTTCAGAAATCACTCAGTTGTTTACTTCAGTTTTCATTGTAATTAAATAATAGTCTGCTTTAGACATCCTCTCTTGACAAGCACTATATGAAATATTGTATCTCTGTCTGATAAAATGCAGAATTAAAAAACTTCATCACTTTATTTCAGAAATGCCTGGCAGAATTTGTTTTGGTATCTCAATGTACTGAATAAGCTCAAAGGCATGGGTGTAGGTAAATCCGCTCCTCTTGGCATTTAATGTGATAAAGAAGTCCTACTACTTGTGCTCCTAAAAGAAATCCTAATTAAAGCTCCATCCTTTGGTTCTGTTTTTCCAATTACACACAGAAATTTCACTTTCCAAGGAAGTGCAGTGGTATTTTATAAAGAATAGTGAACTTGGCAAAGCTGACCTATATCTGAGTCATAGCTTGACCAACCTAATAGCTGTGAGAACTTGAACAAGTCATGCAATTTCTCTGAGCCTAAATTGATCCGTATTTGAATTTTGTACTGAAATCCATGTGCTAACTGTCCCTGGGGGCTGTTGTGAACTATAGGTGTGAGAATATATATGATGAAAGTACGTTATATATTGTAAAACATTAAACAAATATCTTTTATTAGGTTTATGACTAACATTTAGATTCATGGCAACTCTCTTGGTGAGCCATTCTCAACCTTAAAGAATGGTGCAGTTTCATACTTTCGCTATAATCAGTAATAATCCATTCTCTTCTTTTCCTCTCTCAGCTTTTCCTTCCTGCCTCCTTCTGAAAACTGATTTGAGACATGTGGCAGGTAAAGTATGTGTATTATGATTAACAGCAGAAAAGGAAGGAAGTTTGAATAATAAAAAGGGAATTCAAAATTCAAATGAATAATAAGCGTTTTAGTGTTCTGTGGGTAATACTAAAACTGAGAACAAAGTTTGGATTGTAGAACTTGATGTTAATAGTGTAATGACTGCTGTCTACTAGGATGATGTGGAGGTACTGACAGTTTCTAAGCAGAATTCTAATTCCCCTAAAAAATGAATTCTACCCATGTTGCTTTGTGTCTTCACATATTCAATTAATATACACTGAACAGTTATGATTATGCTATACACTGTGCTGGGCCCTGAATAAACAGTGGGAAACACAGTGGACATGCCTTGACATCAAATCAATTTGGGTGAGAAAAACAAACATGAAAAAAAAAAAAATATATATATATACCAAGTAATTAAAACAAGTAATCTTATAAATTGTGATAATTAATATGAAGAAGAACTGGATTATATTGATATAAGAGGGAATAACAGGGACAACCAATTTAAATTTTGGAGGGGCCAGGGACATGATCTCCAAGGAAATATCTGGGTGTATTTTAAACATTTATAATTTTCCTAAAGTTGATCTTCTGCACTTTTGTTTAAAATTTGTCTTGTCATCTTCTTTCCTCTTTCCTATCAACTCCTCCCTCCTTCCATTCATGCACAAAACAGGTAAGAAGAGGGCCTGAAGGAGGCCCTAGCTAGGGGAGGGAATGTTTTATGCTATAATTAAATTTGGAGTTTTGATTAATATCTTGGTAAAGACATTCTAATTATTGAATTGAGTAAAGATTCTGCCTGCAATGCAGGAAACCTAGGTTCAATCCCTGGGTCAGAAAGATTCCCTGGAGAAGAACATGGCAACCCACTCCAGTATTTTTGCTTGGAGAAGCCCATGTACAGAGGAGCCTGGTGAGCAAATAGTTGGACACAACTGATTAACTAACAGACAATATGAGACATAAACAGACAGCAGGGCCATCTGTTACTTAATATGAAGCAGATATTGGCATTTCATGCAAAACTGAGCACAATAAAGGAGATAAATGGAATGGACCTCACAGAAGCAGAAGATATTAAGAAGAGGTGGCAAGAATACACAGAACTACACAAAAAAGATCTTCATGACCCAGATAACCGCAATGGTGCAATCATTCACCTAGAGCCAGACATGCTGGAATGCGAAGTCAAGTGGGCCTTAAGAAGCATTACTACGAACACAACTAGTGGAGGTGATGGAATTCCAGTTGAGCTGTTTCAAATCCTAAAACATAATGCTGTGAAAGTCCTGCACGCAATGTGCCAGAAAATCTGGAAAACTCAGCCGTGGCCACAGGACTGGAAAAGATCCGTTTTCATTCCAATCCCAAAGAAAGGCAATGCCAAAGAATGTTCAAACTACTGCACAATTGCGCTCATCTCACAAACTACAAACTAATGCTCAAAATTCTCCAAACCAGGCTTCAACAGTACTTGAACTGTGAACTTCCAGATGGTCAAGCTGGATTTAGAAAAGGCACCAGAGATCAAAAAGGCACCAGAGGAACCAGAGATCAAATTGCCAACATCCACTGATCATTGAAAAATCAAGAAAGTTCCAGGAAAACATCTACTTTTGCTTTATTAACTATGACAGAGACTTTGACTGTGTGGATCACAATAAACTGTGGAAAATTCTTCAAGAGATGAGAATACCAGACCACCTGACCTGTCTCCTGAGAACTCTGTATGCAGGTCAAGAAGCAACAGTTAGAACTGGACAAGGAACAAGAGGCTGGTTCCAAATTGGGAAAGGAGTATGTCAAGGCTGTATATTGTCATCCTGCTTATTTAACTTATATGCAGAGTACATCATGTGAAATGCTGGGCTGGATGAAGCACAAGCTGGAATCAAGATTGCAGGGAGAAATATCAGTAACCTCAGATATGCAGATGACACCACCCTTATGGCAGAAAGTGAAGAGGAACTAAAGAGTCTCTTGATGAAAGTGAAAGAGGAGAGTGAAAAAGTTGCCTTAACACTCAATATTCATAAACCTAAGATCATGGCATCTGATCCCATCACTTCATGGCAAATAGATGGGGAAACAATAGAAACAGTGACGGACTATTTTGGGGGGCTCCAAAATCACTGCAGATGGTGACTGCAGCCATGAAGTTAAAAAACACTTGCTCCTTGGAAGAAAAGCTATAACCAACCTAGACAGCATATTAAAAAGCAGAAACATTAGTTTGCCAACAAAGGTCTGTCTAGTCAAAGCTATAGTTTATCCAGTAGTCATGTATGGATGTGAAAGCTGGACCACACAGAAAGCTGAGAGCTGAAGAATTGATGCTTTTGAGTTGTGGTGTTGGAGAAGACTCTTGAGACTCTCTTGGACTGTAAGGAGATCCAACCTGTCCATCTTAAGGGAAATCAGTCCTGAATGTTCACTGAAACGACTGATGCTGAAGCTGAAACTCCAATACTTTGACCATCTGATGTGAACAACAGACTCATTTGAAAAGACCCTGATGCTGGGAAAGATTGAAGGTGGGAGGAGAAGGGGATGACAGAGAATGAGATGGTTGGATGGCATCACTAGTGCGATGGCCGTGAGTTTGAGTAGGCTCCTGGAGTTGGTGATGGATGGGAAAGGGTGGCATGCTGCAGTCCATGGGGTCGCAAAGAGTCAGAAACGACTGAGAGACTGAACTGATCCACTGATTGACTGAAGCAGAGAAGCCTCGGGATTGGTCTGGGTTTTCTCCACAAGCAGGGGAATATGCCCTGAATTAATTTTAGTTACCCATGGGAGATAAGATTAAAATTATACTTGCCTTTACATCAGGAATTATGAACTAGGGAGGGTTACGGGAAGAGCCGTAAGAGGTGAGGATTGAAAATAAGTGGGAAGTTTCTTTTCCAAATATGCTTAAAAGAGAAGAATTAGATTGAAAGGGAGGCAAACCATGGTGAGTTTTATTTTTAAAAATATTGGAAAAATCTGAGCATATTTATATGATAAGGGGAAAGAGTAAAGAAATATTGATAATGAAAGAGTGGATGATTTTTGTATGTGTACTAATTTTTGAGTTACCTGCAATATGAGGTTAAATGTGATCCTCACTCCTGGATTTTCAATACAAGCAGCATAATCAAGAAATGTATCTTCACTTTATAAATTACCTTTCTTTCCAAAATACTCAAGTTTATTCTTTGTCATCTGCAAGTCAAAGAATTTACTATTCCTGATGAAATTGATTTAACACTAACTTGGAACTTACTGGAATCTTGGAGGGTTGAACCAGTGTATAAGCTCTGGGAGGAATGATTTTGCTTACTTTTACTGTGTAGATTTTTTTTCACTCCTGTATTCCTAGCAGCTGTAGCTGTACCTAGTGTACTATTGTTGTTTAGTTGCTGAGTCATGTCGGACTCTTTTGCAACCCTATGGACATTACCCCACCAGGCTCCTCTGTCCATGGGATTTCTCAGGCAAGAATACTGGAGTGGGTAGCCTATCCATTCTCTAGGGGATCTTCCTGACCCAGGGATTGAACCTACATCTTGTTTCCTGCATTGGCAAGCAGATTCTTTACTGCTGAGCCACCAGGGAAACCCATCGCATATGCTAAAATATTTAGTGAATAAATAATAGCAGAAACCTAAGGGTGAATGGTGGACTTCCCTGGTATACCTCTCAGCTGGTAAAGAATCCACCTGCAGTGCAGGAGACCCCAGTTCAATTCCTGGGTCAGGAAGATCCCCTGGAGAATGGATCAGCTACCCACTCCAGTATTCTTGGGCTTCCCTGGTGGCTCAGATGGTAAAGAATATGCCTGTAATGCAGGAGACCTGGGTTTGATCCCTGGGTTGGGAAGATCCCCTGGAGGAGGGTATGGCAACCCACTCCAGTATTCTTGCCTGGAGAATCCCCATGGACAGAGGAGCTTGGCGGGAGGCTGCAGTCCATGGGGTGGCAAAGAGTCAGACACAGCTGAGCGACTAAGCACAGCACAGCACAAGGATAAATAGTAGTGAGTGAAATGTTCCACACAGAAAATAGTAATGCCAAGCCATAGCCTGTTTGTGTCAGTTTTAAAAATCATAAATCAGTAAGCCTGAAAAAAATTGTTTAGGTGGACATTACTTCAGTATTCATTCAATTATACTTCAATGTGAAAGTTAACTTGGTTATTGAATTTTTATTTATTAAAAATGAGATTGATGAGTAGGTTTACCTATACTTTGCTTTTACCAAAAACTCTAAAATAGGATAGATAAGAGAGAGGAAACATGTGTCTAGACTGCTGTTACTAAATTGATGGTGGGACCAAAAATAAAATCCATGTTTCCAGATTCAAAGGTGTTATAAATTTCTGGAGTTATGAAATTCTTTCAGATTTTTTTTTAAAGAGAAAGCTATCAACATTACAAAAGCACTATCTCATAGTTTAGCCTAAGAGCTACTCCCTTAAATAGAAGAAATAATTTGAACTCCATCATTTCAGATCTGTGCCTATTCATTAAGTTATGCTAGAGTTTTCTCTGAGGAGGGTTGTTTTTTTTTAACACATACAACTTAACCAAGTGTGTCTTATCATGAACCGTATGGATATAGAATTTTGACAGTGGAAATTATGGGCTGGTTCAACAAAGATATCGTGATTATAGCCTTTTTATTGTATACTTTCTCCTTTTGCATTTTTGGCATGTAAATGGCATCCCTATTTATTATCATCAGCTATTTTCAAAGTTGAACCACCCATTTTAATGTAATAATTATTATTAAATTTATAGAAAACTGACAAAATTGATACAGTTTGCTATTCACAGAGTTACAGGTTTTCCAATAAGGAAGGTGATAATTATGACAGTAAAAACATATTTTGCATATGAATAAGAGAGCACAAGAGTGACACGTTTCTTAAGCTTTAGTGTGACAAGTAGTTGGTTATGAGGATCAGCTTCCATATTTTTTAAAAAATATTTATTTTAATTGGAGGCTAGTTCCTTTACAATATTGCAGTGGTTTTTGCCATACATTGACATGAATCAGCCATGGGTGTACATGTGCTTCCATATTTAAACAGCCTTTCAGTAAGAGCATCCTAATGTTTCCTGTATACTAAACAATGATTAAACAAGAATGGAAATTGTGACACATGTGTGATTCAGTTCAGTTCAGTTCAGTCGCTCAGTCGTGTCTGACTCTTTGTGACCCCATGAATCGCAGCACGCCAGGCCTCCCTGTCCATCACCAACTCCTGGAGTTCACTCAGACTCACGTCCATCGAGTCCGTGATGCCATCCAGCCATCTCATCCTCTGTCGTCCCCTTCTCCGCCTGCCCCCAATCCCTCTCAGCATCAGAGTCTTTTCCAATGAGTCAACTCTTCGCATGAGGTGGCCAAAGTACTGGAGCTTCAGCTTTAGCATCATTCCTTCCAAAGAAATCCCAGGGCTGATCTCCTTCAGAATGGACTGGTTGGACCTCCTTGCAGTCCAAGGGACTCTCAAGAGTCTTCTCCAACACCACAGTTCAAAAGCATCAATTCTTCGGCACTCAGCCTTCTTCACAGTCCCACTCTCACATCCATACATGACCACAGGAAAAACCATAGCCTTGACTAGAGGGACCTTAGTTGGCAAAGTAGTGTCTCTGCTTTTGAATATGCTATCCAGGTTGGTCATAACTTTTCTTCCAAGGAGTAAGCGTCTTTTAATTTCATGGCTGAAATCACCATCTGCAGTGATTTTGGAGCCCCAAAAAATAAAGTCTGACACTGTTTCCCCACCTATTTCCCATGAAGTGATGGGACCAGATGCCATGATCTTCATTTTCTGAATGTTGAGCTTTAAGCCAACTTTTTCACTCTCCACTTTCACTTTCATCAAGAGGCTTTTTAGTTCCTCTTCCCTTTCTGCCATAAGGGTGGTGTCATCTACATATCTGAGGTGATTGATATTTCTCCTGGAAATCTTGATTCCAGCTTGTGTTTCTTCCAGTCCAGCGTTTCTCATGATGTACTCTGCATATAAATTAAATAGCAGGGTGACAATAGACAAGCTTGACGTACTCCTTTTCCTATTTGAAACAAGTCTGTTGTTCCATGTCCAGTTCTAACTGTTGCTTCCTGACCTGCATACAGATTTCTCAAGAGGCGGGTCACGTGGTCTGGTATTCCCACCTCTGCCGGGGTCCAGCCCCAGTGGATCCAGGGAATTCAAAACAGGGACGGAGCCGGCGATGAAAAACTTATTTATTTAGAAGTATAAAGAGAGATTAGGAAAGAATAGTGTAGTAGGAAAATTAGTGGAGAAAAGAGGCTGAATAATTTGGTTTATGTGGAAAACTAATAAAGTTCCAAGACAAGGAACTTGCAACGTCTACATAGGCCATAGGTGCCCACTTGAATAGCGGAGGGTGCCCTGCCTTGCGCTCCCTCTCGCGTGGGTCTTAGAAGCCAGGGCAAATAAGTAGACACGGTGAGCCTCCAGATTCCAGATGGGAATTCAGCCAGAAAAGGGAGAAAAGAACGACATGGGTGAGTCAAGCATCGGTGCCAGACCCACAACTTTATTTTCAAAAGCAGCTTATATACCCCAAGTTGGAATATGCAGAGTTATACAGGGGCAGCAGTCCTGACCCCTATTGAGACCAGGCTTTCCTCTTGCATACCTTCCCGTATACAAAAGGTCTCAGGTGGTTTACATTATCTTCTGGCCAAGAGGCCTGTTAACATTTTTATGGCTCTCTTCCTAGATAAATGTTTATCAACCAGGAAACCCTTTTTCCCTTGAAGTGTTTTTTCTTTAATCTGCATCACCCTCAAAGTACTAAATAAAGTTACATTCCTATAGAACAAGGGTGCAGTGGGTTATAACAAAAAAAGTACTTAACTCAAAGATCTAAATTTGCTAATACCAGGGCTACTACCTGTTTTTTCTATATACCAACTATATCTACACATAAAAAATATGAAAACTTGGCAGCAAGTATTGGCTCAACAAATGAAACCCTTAGTCAGTCCTATTCTAATGATTTTGACTCCTCAGAAGCCTCTACGTTCCTAGGATGTTTTAAGCTTCCTGTGCCTCTTGCGGTCGGGAGGCCGCAAACAATCACATGCACAGCTGGAAGAGTCTGGCAGGCAGGCTAGAAAGCCATCAGAGGGGTTTTTGGATTGAAACACTCTTATTATGCCCAGGAGACTTATTATCTGAAAGCTCTAAATTAACTTTTTCCAGAAAAAGGTGGTGGGGGGACAGCCCCCTGTTAATGTCAGAAGAGTAGGTGGAAAGGATAACACAGCAAAGCAGGCAGACTCTGGTTTTAGGGGGTAGATGCTCGGGAACAGGGGGTCTCCTGAGGCTCGATCCCACCTTTGCGTATGCCGAGCCTCCTTCCTCATGACCTTTGCCACGAGCGGAGTTCCTCACGCTGGCTCCTGGCACACCTCTTTCAGAATTTTCCACAGTTTATTGTGATCCACACAGTCAAAGGCTTTGGCATAGTCAATCAAGCAGAAATAGATGTTTTTCTGGAACTCTCTTGATTTTTCCATGATCCAGTGGATGTTGGCAATTTGATCTCTGGTTCCTCTGCCTTTTCTAAAACCAGTTTGAACATCAGGAAGTTCACGGTTCACGTAGATGCAATTGTTAAATTGTTTTCTGAGACACTGCTCCTTAGGTATGTTTTCTTTTTTCTTTTGAAATAATTATTTTTATTTATTTATGGTTGTGGTGGATCTTTGTTACTGCATACAGGCTCTCTCTAGTTGCGGTGAGTGGGGGCTGCTCTCTAGTTGCAGTGCATAGACTTCTCATTGCAAAGATTTCCCTTCCCGTGGAGCACAGGCTCTAGGCACAGGAGCTTCAGTAGTTGTGGTGCGTGGGCTCAGCAGTTGTGACTCCCAGGCTCTAGAGCACAGGCTCAGTAGTTAATGGTGCATGGGCTTAGTTGTTCCATGCCTTGTGGGATATTGCCAGACTAGGGACTAGAACCCAGGTCCAGCACATCAGCAGGTGAATTCTTTACCGCTGAGCCACCAGGGAAGCACTCTTAAGTAAGGTTTTAAGCAGAGATCTAATCTAGAATAGTATCTCTGAAGAAGAGATAAACTTGTTCCTCTCAGTCATTTGGTTAGTCTACTAAGCTGCAGCTTAAAGTCATAGACAGGATCTTGTAAATATATGCTAAAGAACTTGAAAACTGTCTCAGAGTTTACAAATGAAAGATCATATGTGCTTTGGTTAATATTTTCAAGATCCCTCCTCTTTTTCCCCTTTAAAATTTTCCTGTAAAGTTTTTATTTTCTTAGTTTCCCTTGCTCCTACAGAGGCTCCCTGAAATCACCACCCAAATAAACTTACACTGAAATTCTTGCAGTAGGGTCTACTTTTAAGAAACCACCCTGAGACAGGAATACATAACTGGAATTTACATAATAATATGTATGTATATATGAAGGCAAGAAAGTAGTATTAGTTGCTCAGTCATATCCAACTCTTTGTGACCCCATGAACTATAGCCTATCAGGCTCCTCTATCCATGGGATTTCCCAGGCAGGAATACTGGAGCTGGTTGCCATTTCCTTCTCCAGGGGACCTGCCAGACCCAGGGATCAAACCCAGGTCTCCTGCATTGGAGTCAGATTCTTTACCATCTGAGCCACCAGGGAAGCCCATAACATTCAAATATGAAGCCATCAATTGGAAATAATAATAATAATGTTGATAAAAATTGTTGTTGTTGTTGTTTACTTGCTAAGTCATGTCTGACCCTTTGTGACCCTATGACTGTACCACTCCAGGCTTCCCTGTCCTTCACTGCCTTCTGGAGTTTGCTCAAATTCATGTCCATTGAGTCAGTGATGCTGTCTAACCATCTCATCCTCTGCTGCCCTCTTCTCCTTTTGCCTTCAATCTTTCTTCCAGGTCTTTTCGAATGAGTTGGCTCTTGATAAAAATTACTGCTGTTTTATTGAATGCTTGTTAGGTAATCATGTAGCAATGAGTCTAAATATTTTTACATTTTAATGATATTTTCCCTTATGAAGCAATTGTACTATCATGCCTTTTTCATAGATGAAAATGCTGTGTGTGCCAAGTTATTTCAGTCTTGTGTCTCTTTGTGACCCTATGTACTGTAGCTTGCCAGGCTCTTCTGTCCATGGGGTTCTCCAGGCCAGAATACTGGAGTAGGTTGCCATTCCCTCCTGCAAGAGATCTTGCCAACCTAGGCATCAAACCTGCATCTCTAATGTCTCCTGCATTGGCAGGTAGGTTCTTTACTGCTAGCACTACCTGGGAAACCCATAGATGAAGATACTAAGGTTTAAAAATAGTTAAGTCCCTTTACTGAGGTCCCATAACTAGTAATTATTCGAGTCAAGATGGAAGCCAAACCTCCTAACTATCACTGAGCAGAAAGTTCTCTCAAATTACAAATTCTTAAAAAAAAATCAGCCCCCCACTAGAATATGTATGTATATCCTTGAAAATATAAGTACTATTTTTATATTTCACTTGTTTAGAACTTTAATTGGTATTGGTTTGTGTTGTTGAAAGTTTCATGATAAATAGAAATAAAGGTTTTATTTCCTTTAAAAAGTAATTAAATTTTGACCATGGACAATAGTTACCATTATAAAGAATTTTCCAAAAGGACAAATGGAACTTGAGGCATGGCAGTCACGTGAGTCGTCCACCACCCGCACAGTTACTTTTCCTAAGAAAGAAGGCTTGAGTCCAGTAGGTTGAAATAATTAAGTGATACATTCTTTTGGAGAAGAATCTTATTTCTGGTTTGTTTTAAAAGGAGGAAGTTTTTATTTTCTGTAAAATCAGAACCAATTTATTAAAACCTAACAAATTCAGGATTAAACTCATATTTGTGGAATAGTGAAATACTTGGCTTTTTTAGCTGGCTCAAAAGTAACCAGATGAGATTGTGTAATCACTGTGACAGAAACATAAATATAAGGAAGGTTTTCAAGATTTTAAAAAAAGCTTCTGAAGATTCTACTGTGATTTGTAAATATAGCAATCTTTAATCAATACTGGAAAAAAAAAAGACTGGCACTAATCACTTGTATTTATTTTTTTTCATAGTGAACAAATGCCAGGTATCATTGTGAAGAGCTTAAGTACAAATATTTGGCAAATATTTGACTATGGTTCTCATTCTATACAGTAAAGTTAACTTTCCATGACTCTGAAAAAATTTTTCCATTCTTATCTCTTTCCTTCCTTCCTTTCTTTCCCCTTTCCTTTTTATTTTCCTTTTCCTTCTTTCGTTTTCTTTATTCCTTTGGAAATAGATGACATAATTCAGTTTTACTTATAGTCAAGTTTACTTAACACTTTCTTCCCCCACATATACCCAAAGTCAGAGACAAAACAGAAGATAACTTTTCAAAAAAGAGATTAAAAAAAAATAAAGAAAAGACAACTCTTCAATTTCTTTAGGTTCATTATAATTATGCAAGAAATTATCATAATATAGAAAGTTAATATTTAAAAATTTAAACATTGTTTATTTTCTAAGGGAAAAAATAAATATCAGGGAAATAGCACACTTAGGGAAAAAGTGCTGTGCAATTATCTATATGAAATTCTGCAAGGAAATATTTTATTTAGTGATTATAATATATTTGCAAAAATAATTTGATCTACTATAAATAGAGCAAATACATTTATGTAGTATTAATAACTCTTTGTCATATTATTTTGCTTTGCATTACAGTTAGTTACATGCATATATTCCAGCCCTAATAAATTTTGATCTTTTCAAGGGGAGGTATCATTTAATTATTCAGTGAATATTTATTGAATACTTATCCTGTGACAAATTGTATGCTAAACCTGAGGGATAATAAGAACAATGAAACAAAGCCTCTATCCTTATAGGACTTGGATGAACAAAATGAGAGGGAAAATGATTAAAGGATAATCAGATTAATTGTATATAGTAATATATACATAGCAATCTGGGTGCCCAGAGAGTAAACACTCAACCCAATCTCTTTGAAGTATTGAGAGGAAGAGTGAGAGAGTAATAGAGGGCTTGTCAGTAAGAATGTGTCAGCTGAAATGTAAAAATGTGCATATTTATATTAATTAAAAGATATACACATTTTGTTAATTATGAGATTCATGAAGAATGACTTGACTAGTTATATAATAAAACACAAACACTGATCATCAGAACATCTTAGTGAATTTGTATGTATATAGCAAAGGTCAGTGGGACTTCTTTGGCAAATTTTATCAGAACATAAAGCTAACTGAGGCAAACAAAATATTCAGTATGGTTTATTCAATTTTGCTAAAATAATAAATTAAATCTCAAGTTTATATCTGGTGAAATCTGTCTTTAATTACAATTTCATATTTCAAATAAAATATGCTGAAAGTAGAGAATCCAAGTATTCAGCTGATCTGTTTCCTTTAGAATTCTTACCTGTGCACAGGTAAGAATGTGTTTTTGTGTGTGTGTATGTGTTTTCAAATGTGTAAGCTTTTGATGACCTGTGAAACAAATCCAGAACAGACAAGCCATAGGGAATCAGATGAACTCTTTGCCTTCATTCTTGGGCTGAATTCCTACAGACAGTGTGTGCAAATGATGCATTCAATTAAGTTCTTACCAAGGAGGGAGGTGATTATCCATAGAATTGTAGAAGAAATAATGCAATATCACAATATGCTTCTTGGATCTAAACTTCTTGAAGGCAGGAACAGTATGCTCTGTGTATATTTATCCCCACCGCATTTAATTTTAGAAGGTATGCGTCCATCTATTTTAGATCGTCATTGAATCTGTGCTCCCCCACTATGTATATTAATGTGATATTAGTGATTTAAGTCTACCAGGTCACTGCCTGATCTCACTTCTTTTACTATCTGTAGTCCCGTCAAGTCCCATGAAAAGAGAGGGTAGAGATTGTAGTTAGTATGTCCAAATTATAAGAGAATTTTGTAAATGCCATCATACCTCCTAGAATCATGGGGTTATGGCTTTTGATAGCTCTAAAATCAGCTCAAGGAAGGACATTTGATGAGCCTTATAAGTTATACATCTTTTCTCTGATTACAACAGATTTGAATCTTACAGTAACTCTCACCCTGATCACCGTCACAGGCATTGACAAGAGAGATGCAAGAAGCAAATGTGACTTTCATTATCAGTTAGTCCTAGGAACACTCATTTTTCTCTGTAAGTCTCCAATTCTTATGACATAAAATACCTTTCCTTAAGCAATGCTAAGGTTCCAAGTGATGTGGGGCTTTCTTCAACAGTTAAGTTCAGTCACTCAGTCGTGTCCGACTCTTTGCGACCCCGTGAATCGCAGCACGCCAGGCCTCCCTGTCCATCACCAACTCCCAGAGTTCACCCAGACTCACATCCATCGAGTCAGTGATGCCATCCAGCCATCTCATCCTCTGTCAGCCGCTTCTCCTCCTGCCCTCAAGCCCTCCCAGCATCAGAGTCTTTTCCAATGAGTCAACTCTTAGGATGAGGTGGCCAAAGTACTGGAGTTTCAGCTTTAGCATCATTCCTTCCAAAGAAATCCCAGGGCTGATCTCCTTCAGAATGGACTGATTGGATCTCCTTGCAGTCCAAAGGACTCTCAAGAGTCTTCTCCAGCACCACAGTTCAAAAGCATCAATTCTTCAGCGCTCTGCCTTCTTCACAGTCCAACTCTCACATCTATACATGACCATAGGAAAAACCATAGCCTTGACTAGATGGACCTTAGTCGGCAAAGTAATGTCTCTGCTTTTGAATATACTATCTAGGTTGGTCATAACTTTTCTTCCAAGGAGTAAGCGTCTTTTAATTTCATGGCTGCAGTCACCATCTGCAGTGATTCTGGAGCCCCCCAAAATAAAGTCTGACAGTGTTTCCACTGTTTCTCCATCTATTTCCCATGAAGTGATGGGATCGGATGCCATGATCTTCGTTTTCTGAATGTTGAGCTTTAGGCCAACTTTTTGACTCCTCTTTCACTTTCATCAAGAGGCTTTTTAGTTCCTCTTCACTTTCTGCCATAAGGGTGGTGTCATCTGCATATCTGAGGTGACTGATATTTCTCCCGGCAATCTTGATTCCAGCTTGTGTTTCTTCCAGTCCAGCATTTCTCATGATGTACTCTGCATATAAGTTAAATAAGCAGGGTGACAATAGACAGCCTTGACGTACTCCTTTTCCTATTTGGAACCAGTGTGTTGTTCCATGTCCAGTCCTAACTGTTGCTTCCTGACCTGCATACAGATTTCTCAAGAGGCAGGTCAGGTGGTCTGGTATTCCCATCTCTTGAAGAATTTTCCACAGTTGATTGTGATCCACACAGTCAAAGGCTTTGGCATAGTCAATAAAGCAGAAATAGATGTTTTTCTGGAACTCTCTTGCTTTTTCCATGATCCAGCAGATGTTGGCAGTTTGATCTCTGGTTCCTCTGCCTTTTCTAAAACCTGCTTGAACATCAGGAAGTTAACGGTTCACATATTGCTGAAGCCTGGCTTGGAGAATTTGGAGCATGACTTTACTAGCATGTGAGATGTCTGCAATTCTTCAACATCTTGGCACCAAAAACTCTGTTTCCGTTTTCCCTCATAAAGCAGAGCAATTAGATTAAACAAATAGTTATAGTGGGCGGCTGCGACCGGCGCACTAAGCGCAGCGGAAAGGAGCTACCCCTCGTCCAAGGTCATGGGCAGAAGCCGGGAGGACCCCATGCCCGAAGGGCGGCTGCCAAGAGGAGTTACCGAACATCTGAGGTCAGGGGCAGCGGGCAAGAGTGCCAAGCTGTGACGGTGCAGGAACGGGCAAGAGGAGCTACCCTGTGCTCGAGGCCAGGGGCGGTTGCCAGGAGGAGCCACCTCTCACCCGAGGCCAGAGGTGGCGGCTGGAGGGAGCAACCCCATGTCCTAGGAGCAGTGGCTGCACGGGTGCAGGAGGGCCTAGAGGAGATATCCGACATTGAAAGTAAGGAACGGCGGTGGTGAGGAGATACCCTTTGTCCAAGGTAAGGAGTAGCAGCTGCGCTTTGCTGGAGCAGCCGTGAAGAGATACCCCACACCCAAGGTAAGAAAAACCCAAGTAAGATGGTAGGTGTTGCAAGAGGGCATCAGAAGGCAGACACTGTGAAACCATACTCACAGACACTAGTCAGTCTAATCACACTAGGACCACAGCCTTGTCTAACTCAATGAAACTAAGCCATGCCCATGGGGCAACACAAGACGGGTGGGTCATGGTGGAGAGAGCTGACATAATGTGGTCCACTAGAGAAGGGAATGGCAAACCACTTCAGTATTCTTGCCTTGAGAACCCCATGAACAGTATGAAAAGGCAAAATGATAGGATACTGAAAGAGGAACTCCCCAGGTCAGTAGGTGCCCAACACGCTACCGGAGATCAGTGGAGAAATAACTCTGAAAGAATGAAGGGATGGAGCCAAAGCAAAAACAATACCCAGTTGTGGATGTGACTGGTGATAGAAGCAAGGTCCGATGCTGTAAAGAGCAATATTGCATAGGAACCTGGAATGTCAGGTCCATGAATCAAGGCAAATTGGAAGTGGTCAAACAAGAGATGGCAAGAGTGAACATCAACATACAAGGAATCAGCGAACTAAAATGGACTGGAATGGGTGAATTTCACTCAGATGACCATTATATCTACTACTGCGGGTAGGAATCCCTCAGAAGAAATGGAGTAGCCAATCATGGTCAACAGAAGAGTCCAAAATGCAGTACTTGGATGCAATCTAAAAAATGGCAGAATGATCTCTGTTCATCTCCAAGGCAAACCATTCAATATCACAGTAATCCAAGTCTATGCCCCAACCAGTAACGCTGAAGAAGCTGAAGTTGAAGGGTTCTTTGAAGACCTACAAGACCTTTTAGAACTAACACCCAAAAAAGATGTCCTTTTCATTATAGGGGACTGGAATGTCAAAGTAGGAAGTCAAGAAACACCTGGAGTAACAGGCAAATTTGGCCTTGGAATGCGGAATGAAGCAGGGCAAAGACTAACAGCGTTTTGCCAAGAAAATGCACTGGTCATAGCAAACACCCTCTTCCAACAACACAAGAAAAGACTCTACACATGGACATCACCAGATGATCAACACCAAAATTAGAGTGATTATATTCTTTGCAGCCAAAGATGGAGAAGCTCTATACAGTCAACAAAAACAAGACCAGGAGCTGACTGGAGCTCATATCATGAACTCCTTATTACCAAATTCAGACTTAAATTGAAGAAAGCAGGGAAAACAGCTAGACCATTCAGGTATGACCTAAATCAAATCCCTTATGATTATACAGTGGAAGTGAGAAATAGGTTTAAGGGACTAGGTCTGATAGATAGAGTGCCTGATGAACTATGGAATGAAGTTCATGACATTGTACAGGAGACAGGGATCAAGACCATCCCCATGGAAAAGAAATGCAAAAAAGCACAATGGCTCTCTGGGGAGGCCTTGCAAATAGCTGTGAAAAGAAGAGAGGCAAAAAGCAAAGGAGAAAAGGAAAGATATAAGCATCTGAATGCAGAGTTCCAAAGAATAGAAAGAAGAGATAAGAAAGCCTTCTTCAGCGATCAATGCAAAGAAAAAGAGGAAAAGAACAGAATGGGATGGACTAGAGATCTCTTCAAGAAAATTAGAGATACCGAGGGAACGTTTCATGCAAAGATGGGCTCAATAAAGGACAGAAATGGTATGGACCTAACAGAAGCAGAAGATATTAAGAAGAGGTGGCAAAAATACACAGGAGAACGGTACAAATAAGATCTTCATGACCCGGATAATCACGATGGTGTGATCACTCATCTAGAGCCAGACATCCTGGAATGTGAAGTCAAGTGAGCCTTAGAAAGCATCACTACAAACAAAGCTAGTGGAGGTGATGGAATTCCAGTGGAGCTATTTCCAATCCTGAAAGATGATGCTGGTAAAGTGCTTCACTCAATATGCCAGCATATTTGGAAAACTCAGCAGTGGCCACAGGGCTGGAAAAGGTCAGTTTTCATTCCAATTCCAAAGAAAGGCAATGCCAAAGCATGCTCAAACTACCACACAATTGTGCTCATCTCGCATGCTAGTAAAGTAATTCTCAAAGTTCTCCAAGCCAGGCTTCTGCAATACATGAACTGTGAACTTCCTGATGTTCAAGCAGGTTTTAGAAAAGGCAGAGGAACCAGAGATCAAACTGCCAACATCTGCTGGATCATGGAAAAAGCAAGAGAGTTCCAGAAAAACATCTATTTCTGCTTTATTGACTATGCCAAAGCCTTTGACTGTGTGGATCACAATCAACTGTGGAAAATTCTTCAAGAGATGGGAATACCAGACCACCTGACCTGCCTCTTGAGAAATCTGTATGCAGGTCAGGAAGCAACAGTTAGGACTGGACATGGAACAACACACTGGTTCCAAATAGGAAAAGGAGTACGTCAAGGCTGTCTATTGTCACCCTGGTATTTAACTTATATGCAGAGTACATCATGAGAAACGCTGGACTGGAAGAAACACAAGCTGGAATCAAGATTGCCAGGAGAAATATCAGTCACCTCAGATATGCAGATGACACCACCCTTATGGCAGAAAGTGAAGAGGAACTAAAAAGCCTCTTGATGAAAGTGAAAGAGGAGTCAAAAAGTTGGCCTAAAGCTCAACATTCAGAAAACAAAGATCATGGCATCCGATCCCATTACTTCATGGGAAATAGATGGGGAAACAGTGGAAACAGTGTCAGACTTTATTTTGGGGGGCTCCAGAATCACTGCAGATGGTGACTGCAGCCATGAAATTAAAAGATGCTTACTCCTTGGAAGGAAAGTTATGACCAACCTAGACAGCATATTCAAAAGCAGAGACATTACTTTGCCGACTAAGGTCCATCTAGTCAAGGCTATGGTTTTTCCTATGGTCATGTATGGATGTGAGAGGTGGGCTGTGAAGAAGGCTGAGTGCCAAAGAATTGATGCTTTTGAACTGTGGTGTTGGAGAAGACTCTTGAGAGTCCCTTGGACTGCAAGCAGATCCAACCAGTCCATTCTGAAGATCAGCCCTGGGATTTCTTTGGAAGGAATGATGCTAAAGCTGAAACTCCAGTACTTTGGCCACCTCATGCGAAGAGTTGACTCATTGGAAAAGACTGTGATGCTGGGAGGGATTGGGGGCAGGAGGAGAAGGGGCTAACAGAGGATGAGATGGCTGGATGGCATCCCTGAGTCGATGGACATGGTCTGAGTGAACTCCGGGATCTGGTGATCGACAGGGAGGCCTGGTGTGCTGCGATTCATGGGGTCGCCGAGTCGTACACTACTGAGTGACTGAACTAACTATCCATGTAAACTCTGTATGTCAAGTTTAGAGGACAATTAATGAACAATCATTTTAAAGTAATAGAAAATGCCAGTGATTGCTGTGTGGTCAATATAATAAATAAAATAATTCTAATGATAGATAATTGAAATCGTGCCAGATGTGCCAGAAGAGGAAATGAATAATATCGACAAGAGCAGATTTGAAAATCCTTGCCAGTGAAGTGAAGGATCCAGAATTGTTTCTCTAATTTCTATTGGTATCCCTCTAAAAAGCCTGTTTATTTTCTACCATACTTCTTTTAACCATCCAAACCTGACCCCCGAATATAAGTGGTTAGCCTTTGAGGTGGCCATTTTATTTAGAATATGTTAGGAAAAACATCAGTGCCATTCTGTGCTTCATGGTATGGCCTTCAAAACCTGTTCTTTTCTTCTAAGCACTTGCATTTTGTACCAAGTGTGATGTTTTACTTAATAAGTTTTCAATGAAGGTACTGCTTTGGTAATAAAAATTAGTTTGCCTCTTTCCTGGTCTTTCATCATAGTTCTGTAGAACTAATTTAAGGACTGCGTCCCAGCTGAGTTCAGAGAAACAAAGAGTAAGACAAGAAGCTGGTGCAAAGCCTGCTATGTAGCAGTGATGACAACCGCCTGGACAGAAAAGTTGCATGCTGATATCCAGCCTTTTACAGAAGCTAGGGGTTGAGTTGCTTTGAAAGGACAAAGTCTGGCTTGGAGCCATCTGTTTCCAAAGATCTTTTCCTTGCTCTTGAGCAGGTTTACTGAGGCCAGTCTCGGTTCATGAGGTAAGGGAAGCCCATTTGTAATGTGGAGGCAGTCTCCAGTCACAGGTGAAAAATCTTGCAAAGAACAGGAAATACATAAAGTATACTCAATCACATTATATGAAAGTATTTGTTAGTTCGTTTGTTCACTCCTTCATTCATTTCGATTTTAATAAAAAAGTAAAAAAAACAACAACAAGAAAAGAAACCATAGCTCAGCTACATTTAAACTTCTATAGAACCATGTTCTTCATTTTCCTCAAAATAGGAATACCTCTTATGTTACACATCATTTGAGCCATGGGCATAAAGGTGGCTGCTCATTTATTTCAGTCCCTGCCCCTTCCCAACTTGGCTTAGAAAAAGAAACTACCTTTGTCCCCTTTGAACTCAAGTAAGGCAGGCACAAGTCTGACATGGGATAACATCTGCGAAAGAACTGATTAAATCTGTCTTTCTTCCTGAGATGAAAAGGACTTTTAAAAACAAACTGAGGTTTTATATCTGTAGGTATTAAATTCTCCCCTTGCAATTGCTTTAGTTCAATGTACCATCTGTGTGGTTTGTTACATCTTTCATGTAGCAGATCTAAAACCTTCTTTGTGAGGTTGAAGATAATGGCATCGTGTGCTGTAGATTTTACAGATCCTGCTTTTAAGCCTGCAAGCAGCCCTTTGCAGAGAGAAGCTGCTGTGCTGGTGTGAAACGTTTCTTTTGCTGGCTGTGGTTTAATTCTCCATTCACTTTAGGAATTGCCTCTTACAAATAAAAATCTTTGATGGCTATTTTTTCCCCTCTCTGTCAGGCCAACAGCAGAAGTTGCCAAATTTAAGGGTAAATAAGAACCATCTGGAATTTTACTAAAATGTTGACCTGGGATCCTCAGCTGAGACACTGATATTGTGAGCATGGAAATGGAACCCAGGACTCTCTTTTACAAGTGAGCACTCAGTTGACCCTGATGAGGGAGGTCACTTAGAGAAACACTGGCCTTTTTAATTCTGGCCTTTAGTCCTAATTTAATTCTGGAACAAAGATAACATGCGACTGTTAAACACCTTTTTTTGCACAATATTTTCGAGGTCTAGTTGATGAGTTCTCTTACTCCAGGTTGTCATAAACTGAACAATAAATTATTTTTAAAAAATGAAAAAAATTGTTTAAAAGGAAGTAGAATTTAAAAGGAAGTACAATTCCTTTTAAATTACAATTTAAAAGGAAGTACAATTCCTATCGTAGCTTTGAGAACTATGCACAAACATGTAATAGAAAAGCAAATTAATTCCATTGGTTTGATTACAAAGCAGTAAAAATAATTTCATAAAACCTGATTATATGATATGAAATCCAATTCTTAAGTGTCTTGGTGAATACGAACTGATAGATTTTAGTGTAGATTAGTTTCGTAAGTAAGATTTTGTTGTGTGTTCCAGCTTGTTGGCTGTCAAGTAAGCATATACTCCATGCAGAGATGGCAAAATGCCTACTGTTCTATTGTAAATCTTGATATGCCCTCCATTGAGAAATCTAACACAATCCTACACCCTTTTCTCTTTTGGTTCAGTTCATGGGTTGTTAAAGGGGAAGATGATAGTGGGCCCTTTCTGAAAACACCTGGAGACCCTTTAGTGAAGCCCAAGAATGGAAAGGAGAAGAGGAAACATCCAAAGTATTCTAGTGGACCACACAGTGATGCTGCTCAAACCTGACTGACCAGCTGCTGGTAACGTTGCCAGCTTTGAGAAACTGGCAGCCTGTCTCCAACAACTGGAGAAATGATGGACATCTACCTTTTGTAGTTCCATGTTTCATAAACAGAATTCTGGTTAATTATGTTAATTTTGATTTGCACATGCTTACCTGGTTCCTAGTGTCAAAGTTCTTGGGAATTTCCAACCATGTGAAATCTAATGTTGATAAAAAATTAACTCTTTATCTCTCAATCAATCAATAATAACTACAGGGTAGCTCAGCTAGTAAAGAATCCTCCTGCAATGCAGGAGACCCCTTCCATTCCTGGGTCGGGAAGTTCCCCTGGAGAAGGGATAGGCTACCCACTCCATTATTTTTATGGTAGCTCAGACGGTAAAGAATCCACCTGCAATGCGGGAGACCTGGGTTTGATACCTGGGTTGGAAAGATCCCCTGGAGGAGGGCATGGCAATCCACTGCGGTATTCTTGCCTGGAGAATCCCATCAACAGAGAGGCCTAGCGGGCTACAGTCCATTGGGTTGCAAAGAGTTGGACACAACTGAGTGACTAAGTACAGCACAGAAATTAGAGAGCGCAATGGGGTAATTAACAGACTGGACGTTGGTTTAGAATGCCTAGATTAATATACTGATTCTGTTAGTTTCTTCTTGTTAGTCACTGAGCATTTTGATGCAATGACCTGTGGGTCCACTTTGTGGTGTATACAATAGAGATAGGAGTTAATCACATCTATGGTATGAAGTGTTAAAGAATTCTTAGGAAGTCAAATCAGTTAACATGTGTGAAGAATTTATCATAGTGCCTCACAAAGAACAGCTGCTCAATAAACCTTGGTTTTATTCTTGTTGCTGTTGCCATTGTTAGAGAAAACAGGTGGAACAGTGTCCTTCTTAATTTGAAATTGTTTTTAAACTATATTGAGTTCTTTACATATAACAAAATGCACACATTTTAAGTTTATTGAAATTAAACGTATTGAGCTGTAGCTCAATAATTTTTGACTCATGACTATACCTGTGTAATCAGCATTCCAGTTAATGCTGTAGATTATCTCCATTGCCCCAGAAAATTCCCTAGTATGCTTTGCAATCTTTCACCCCCCACCTTTATCCCAAGAAGCAATCTGATTTCTATAGCCACAGCTTTATTTTGTCTGTTTGAGAACTTTATATGCAAGGAATCATACAGAATGTACTCTTTTGTGTCTGGCTTTTTCCACTCAATATGATGTTTTGAAACTCATCTTTGTTGTATGTATCAGTAGTTTGATCCTTCCTATTGCTAAGCACTCCATGTTCTTAAAATATTACAATCACAGGTTGATGGACAAGTAGATTGTTTCATATTTATCAGTATTTTGCTACCAGGAATAAAATTGCTCAAACTGTCTTGTACATGTCTTTTTGTAAATATATCTTTTCATTTATTTGGGGTAAATGCCTAGAAATAGGATTGCTGGGAGATAGGATATATGTATGCTTAAATTTATAAGTAGCTTAAAACTATTTTTCTAAAGTGGCCATTACATTTTAGACTCCCACCATCAGTGTATCAGAGATACATTTATTCCACCTCCTCAACACTTGGTATTATGAATTTTAATTTCAGTCATTCTAATTAGTGTGAAGTATTATCTTATTATGGTTCTAATTTGAAGTTTCTTAAAAAGTAATGATCTTGAGTATCTTCCTATTTATGTTTTGGAAATTCCTATACTTTTAAAGTGTCTGATCAAGTCTATCACTTTTTTTATTGGTTTGAACTTTTATTACTGAGTTGAAGGGGTTGCTTATCTAATCTGAATATCCAAAATATATTCTGAGTATATCTTATAATATAGACATAAAATATTTTACAAATAAAATCTGAATATATAGAGTTAATTATTATTTCAGCCTTTTTATTGTCTCAAATGATGTTTTTTTAGAAACACTAGTTTAATTTTGATTGAGTATAATTTATTGTTTTTCTTATGCTTAGAGCTTTTTATGTTCTAAGAAGTCTTTGCTCACCTGAATACTGTAAAGTTATTCTATGTTTTATTCTGGAAATTTTATAGTGTTAGCTTTATATTTAGGCAGAAGTTGAGTTTTGGTTTCTTTTCTATGTATTTCAATTTTTCCAGCATAATGTGCTAAAGAAATTATTGTTCTTCCATTGAATTACCTTGTTACTTTGTAGAAAAGATCAGTTGACCATATAAATGTTTGTCTGCTTTTGGACTCTCTATTCTTTCATTTATCTATTTGTCTGTTTTTACCCTGCTACTACATTTTCTTGACAAATACAATGTATAATATACTTTGAAATGAGGTAGCATACATCCTCCAGTTTTGTAACTCTTTATCAGAAAATTTTGGATGTTTTTTTGAAAATGAGGAATAATTTAAGTGCGTCATATCCTCCTAATTATTATAGAATCAACTTGCTGATTTATCTAAAAATACTGAGGGAATTTTAATTGGTATTTTATTCTACCTTTTCATTCCTTCAAGGATAATGGACTTCTTAACAGCATTCCAGCCCATGAACATAGTATAACTCTCATTTATCTGAATCTTCTTGAAATTCTCCCAGGAATGTTTTGCCTTTTATTTTTTTCCCACTTGAATGGTTCACTGCAACAATGGGAAACCAGCACGTGGTCCTGGGAAGGCATTGGGGATGGGGGAGATCCAGGATCACCTCCTGTGGACCCTCTCACTGGTGTGATGCCAGGTATGCTTCTGAGCTCAGCAGCAGATCCCCGCCAGTGGCCCTCTGAGGCCCCTCAGCCATCAGGCTACAGGAGGTCAGTGCAGATCCAGGAGAGGGTTGCCTCCTGTGATGGGGGGTGCCTGCATACATGGCCCTCGGCCCCCGTCTGCTGCCAGTCTCTGTCTCTCTCTGTTGTTTTGTCAGTCTAGTCAGTCTAGTCTGACTCTTTTTGTGACCCTTTACCACCAGGCTCCTCTGTGGGATTTCCCAAGCAAGAATACTGGAGCGGCTTGCCATTTCCTTCTCCATGTTTTGCCTTTTTAATGTAGAGAACTTGCATATCTTTCATTTGATATATTTCCAACTATTTTTTTTTTGTTATTGTAAAACATATTTTACATTTTTTTCCACCTGATCTTCTGTATTTTTCAATATGTTGTATACTGTGACTTAGCAAAATTTACTTTGCTAACTCTAAAGAATCTTTGGTAAATTTCTGAGTAAATCTTTGGTAAAAATCTCCATGAACAATGATGTCTAAAAATAGTTATATATCTTCCTTTGCAATCTTGGATGCTTTTCCTTTTTCTTCTTCTTTTTGGTTTATCATTGGCAAAGATCGCCAGTACAGTGTTATTAATAAATAGAAGTGCTGAGTTCAAATATCTAAGCCTTTCCCAATCTCAGGGGGAATAATCGCTATTAAATATGATATTCAGTCAGTTCAGTTCAGTCGCTCAGTCATGTCCGACTCTTTGAGGCCCCATGAATTGCAGCACACCAGGCCTCCCTGTCCATCACTAACTCCTGGAGTTCACTCAAACTCACGTCCATCGAGTCAGTGATGCCATCCAGCTATCTCATCCTCTGTCGTCCCCTTTTTCTCCTCGATACATGACTACTGGAAAGACCAGAGCCTTGACTAGACGGACATTTGTTGGCAATGACTAGACGGACATTTGTTGGCAAAGTAATGTCTCTACTTTTTAATATGCTATCTAGGTTGGTCATAACTTTCCTTCCAAGGAGTAAGCATCTTTTAATTTCATGGCTGCAGTCACCATCTGCAGTGATCAGAGATCCTCTTTATCAAGTTGAAGAAATCCCCTTTTCTTCCTAGCTTGCAAGAATTTTAAATGACTGCTGTATTATATCAAATGACCTTCCATGTTTATTGAAATAATCATGTAAAAATTTTGTCAGAATTTCCTGGAATCAATTCTACTTGGTCATGATATATATTCCTTTTTAAGTACTGGTAGATTTAATTTGCTGATAATTTGTAAGTTGTGTGTGTGTATATGTCTACATTTATGAGATATATTAGTCTCCATTTTTTAATGGTAATGTTTTCGTCAGGTTCAGTAGTTCTCATAAAACAAATTGGGAAGCATCTACCTCTTCTGTTTTTTAAAAGATCTTGTGAAGATTGATATTTCTTCCTTAGATGTTTGTTAGACATCAACAGTGAGGTCCTCTAAACCTGGAATTTTCTTTTTAAGAAGTTGTTTAATTACATCAATTTTGAAAATAGATATAGGGCTATTCATATTTTTCATTTTTACTTGTGTCAGTTTTAGAAAGTTGTATTATTCAGGCAATGTTTCGATTTACTGAAGCTATTAAATTTATTGGCATAAAGATGCTCATAATATCTATCTATTATTATTTAATGTCTGCAGGATATATATTGATGTACCTTCTAGCAATTCTGCCAGGTCTTTTATATCCTTACTAATAGTTTTGGCCAGTTATTCTATCAATTATTTTGAGAGGGGCATTGATTAAATTTGTCTATTTTCCCATTACTTCTGTTCTTTTATGCCTCATTCACTTTTAAGCTCTGTACTTAAAGGAGTACATATTTAGAATTATGCCTTCCTGATGAATAAATTTTTTCATCATTATAAAATAACCCCCATCTCTGGTAATACTTCTTGTGTAGAAATAATCTAGTCACACTGAATTACTTAGACTTAGGGATTGGATAATATGTTTATTTACATCCTTTTCCGTTTAACTTCTGTGTGTCTTCATATTTAAATGCATCTTTTTCAAACAACATCAATTGAGTCTTAGGCTTTCAACTAGTCTGACAATTACTCTATAATTTTCTTTCTAGGATTTCATTCTAGTTCTTCTGATAGTTTTCTAGCTATAGCTGTTGGTATTATTTTTTAGTGGTTTCTTTAGAGATTAAAAGATAGATCTTTAGCTTATAAAAATCCATTTGAGTTAATGTTATTACACCATATGTAATGTAAGAGCCTTACAACAGTATAATTCCAATTACATTTCCTCTACGCTTTGGGACTGAGTGACTAACCCTAGTACTATGCTTTGGGATATTGATTTGGTATATTTACTTCTACATATATTTTGAGCCCATAAATGCATTAATATTAAATTTTATCTTAAATAGTTATCTTTTAAATAATTTTTAAAAAGAAAAAGTGATCTTGTGTAATTACCCACCTGTTTCTTATTTCCATAGTTCTTCATGGCAGTGATGTTCTTCAGTGCTGTTCAGATGGTGATTTGGCTTCTTAACATCACATCTATTGTATGCATAGAAATGCTGATTTGTAAGGGTGAAGTCCTAGCTTTGGTCCAGTTCCCTAGATGAAAAGCATTAAAAATATAGATGGTGATGGACAGGGAGGCCTGGCGTGCTGTGATTCATGGGGTCGCAAAGAGTCGGACACAACTGAGCGACTGAACTGAACTGAACTGATATATATATATATATATATATACACACATATATATATACACACACACACACACACACATATATATATATATATATATATAAGTGATTTATAAGGGGAGTATTCTCAGAAGAAAGGCCCCAGTTGAAACTGGATAGGGCCAAGAGGAAAGTATGACTCTGGTTTCAGCTGGAGATTAGGTTCAATCTGATCCCACTGGGAAGATTTGGGGCACACATTGTATCATAGATTTAGTTCTGTATTGAGCAAGGGTGATGACCTTTTGTACCTTCTGTCAGTCACTCATTGGCTGACTTTCCTCCTTTCCAGAATGGAGGAGAATGTAGCCTCCTGGGCCAGGTGGCTCCTGTTGGCTGAGGGCTATTTTCTAGTGATGGGGCCAGTTTGAATTTTTATTAGGCAAGATCTGGCTGGGGCACCAAGACATCCACTGTAGGGCTATACCTTAAGATGCAGTACATTCCTTAAACCAACAACTACTATTCATTGGGCTAGTGGTAAAGAATCCACCTGCCTATGCAGGAGATGCAAGAGATGTGGGTTTGATCCCTGTGTTGGGAAGATTCCCTGGAGTAGGAAGTGGCAACTACTCCAGCATTCTTGCCTAGAGAACCCCATGGACAGAGGAGCCTGATGGGCTACAGCCTGTGGGGCCGCAAAGAGTCAGACATGACTGAGTGACTGAGCACACTCTCCAGTAGATAGAATAAATACGTTCAGAAATCAAGGGGTCAAAGCAGAAGTGGTCTCATGTACTCTACCTTACAGTGAACTACTTAGGGGGAAATTATGTTTCTTGTCACAAATTTAGGTTCAGTGGGTCTAGAGGTCTTGGCTGGTAGTGGAGATAGTAGTACCCAAGGCACAGAGTAAAGAGACTACATACATTTAAAGATGCAGCTGACATGAGTTCTCCATGCATGCAGAAAGGGAGATATACCAGCAGATGTAATTGATCCTAATATTTATGAAAAGGTATGACAGCTGTTAGGTGCTGTGGCTGGTAGGATATGCGTAGTACAGTGGTGAACTGGGGTATTTTGGGGTATCTCTGTGCCCTATTTTAGTTGTATATGTGCAGGTAAAGCAGTCATGGTCTGATGAGGTCAACCCCTCAGGGATGAGAATCTGGGTCACTCCACTAGGCAAGTTATTAGAAGTGCTATCCTGGTCTGATGAAAAGTTAGAAGACAAGCATCAGTTTTCTCTCAGAGATCAACTGCCACAGTGGGGACCCTATTCATTCCAACAATATGTCCCTTCTAAATTTTCATAGGAATTAACATCATAGTACCCTGGAGACACTGTCACCGGCTGGAGTGAACTTGATGTGAGAAGAAAATGCATCTCACTGGTGCAAGCAGTAGGCTGTAATAGTATTGTGGTGATTCAGAGTCCCCTCCTCAGACCCTTTTACTGGGTTGGTACTTCCATTCCATAGCTAATGTGGGTTGGCTGCTAAAAGTTCAAGCTCTCTCTCTTTTCTGAGAAATGGTCCCAGTTAGAGAATTCCAGAAAAACATCTACTTGTGCTTTATTGATTACACCAAAGCCTTTGGCTGTGTGGATCACAACAAACTGGAAAATACTTCGAGAGATGGGAATACCTGACTACCTTATCTGCCTCCTGAGAAATCTGTATGCAGGTCAAGAAGCAACAGTTAGAACCAGACATGAAATAATGCTGCTGCTGCTGCTGCTAAGTTGCTTCAGTCGTGTCTGACTCTGTGGGACCCCATAGATGGCAGCCCACCAGGCTCTCCCATCCCTAGGATTCTCCAGGCAAGAACACTGGAGTGGGTTGCCATTGCCTTCTCTGATGAAACAGTGGACTGGTTCCAAATTGGGAAAGGAGTAAATCAAGGCTGTATGTTGCCACCCTGCTTATTTAACTTATATGCAAAGTACATCATGCAAAATGCCAGGCTGGATGAAGCACAAGCTGGATCAAGAATTCCAGGAGAAATATCAATAACCTCAGATACACCAATGACACCACCTTTATGGCAGAAAGTGAAGAGGATCTAAAGAGCCTCTTGATGAAAGTGAAAGAGGAGAGTGAAAAAGTTGGGTTAAAGCTCAACATTCAACAAACCAAGATCATGGCATCTGGTCCCATCACTTCATGGCAAATAGATGGGGAAACAATGGAAACAGTGACAAGACTTTATTTTCTTGGGCTCCAAAATCACTGCAGATAGTGACTGCAGCCATGAAATTAAAAAACACTCCTTGGGAAAAAAGCTATGACCAACCTAGACAGCATATTAAAAAGCAGAGACATTACTTTGCTGACAAAGGTCCATTGAGTCAAAGCTATTGTTTTTCCAGTAGTCATGTGTGGACATGAGAGTTGGACCATAAAGAAGGCTGAGCACAAAAGAATTGATGGTTTTGAACTGTGATGTTGGAGAAACTCTTGAGCGTCTCTTGGACTACAAGGAGGTCCAACCAGTCAATCCAAAAGGAAATCAGTCCTGAATATTCATTGGAAGTACTGATGCTGAAGCTGAAACTCCAATACTTTGGCTACCTGATGTGAAGACCTGACTCATTGGAAAAGACCCTGATGCTGGGAAAGATTTAAGGCAGGAGGAGAAGGGGACAACAGAGGATGAGTTGGTTGGATGGTATCACTGACTCAATGGACATGAGTTTGAGCAAGCTCCAAGAGTTGGTGATGGACAGGGAAAGCTGACATGCTGCACTCCACAGTGTTGCAAAGAATTGGACATGACTGAGTGACTGAACTGAACTGAGCTGTTCCAGTTAGGCCTGATGGGAGCTGACTCCCTCATGAGTTGACTCCATCAGCCCATAGATAATAACTGACTAATTCTGTTCTGTTCCATTGCTCAGTCATGTCCAACTCTCTGCCACCTCATGGACTGCAGCACAGCAGGATTCCTTGTCATTCAACATCTCCCAGAGTGTGCTCAAACTCATGTCCATTGAGTCAGTGACACCATCCAACCATCTCATCCTCTGCCATCATCCCCTTCTCCTCCTACCTTCAGTCTTTCCCAGCATCAGGGTCTTTTCTAATGAGTCAGCTTTTTGCACTAGATGGCCAAAGTAGTGGGGCTTCAGATTCAGAATCAGTCCTTCCAATCAATATTCAGTGTTGATTTCCTTTAGGATTGACTGGTTTGATCTACTTGTCCAAGGGACACTCAAGAGTCTTCTCCAACATCACAGTTCAAAAGCATCAATTCTTCAGTGCTCAGCTCTTCTTTATGCTCTAACTCTCACATCCGTACATGACTACTGGAAAAGCCATAGCTTTGACTAGATGGACTTTATCAACAGAGTAATGTCTCTGGTTTTTAATATGCTGTCTAGGTTTGTCATAGCGTTTTTCCAAGAAGCAAGCATCTTTTAGTTTCGTGGCTGCAGTCACCATCTGCAGTGATTTTGGAGCCCAAGAAAATGAAGTCTCTCACTGTTTCCATTGTTTCTCCATCTACTTGCCATGAAGTAATGGGACCAGATGCCATAATCTTAGTTTTTTGATTGACTATTTCCTTTTCCATGTTGGGGAAATTGTCAACTATAATCTCTTCAAAAATTTTCTCATACCCTTTCTTTTTCTGTTCTTCTTCTGGGACCCCTATAATTCGAATGTTGGTGTTCATGTTGTCCTAGAGGTCTCTGAGACTATCCTCAGTTCTTTTCTTTCTTTCTTCTTTATTCTGCTCTTCAGAAGTTATTTCCACCATTTTATCTTCCAGCTCACTGATTTGTCATTCTACTTCAGATATTCTGCTATTGATTTAGTTCAGTTCAGTTCAGTCATGCAGTCATGTCCGACTCTTTACAACCCCATGGACTGCAGCACACCAGGTCTCCCTGTCCATCACCAACTCCCAGAGTTTACTCAAAGTCAAGTCGGTGATGCCATCAACTTGATGAGATGCCATCATCTCACCATCTCATCCTCACTCTTGCCCTTCTCCTCCTGTCCTCTATCTCTCGCAGCATCAGGGTCTTTTCAAATGAGTCAGCTCTTTGCATCAGGTGGCCAAAGTACTGGAGTTTCAGCTTCAAAATCAGTCCTTCCAATGAACGCTCAGGACTGATCTCCTTTAGGATGGACTGGTTGGATCTCCTTGCAGTCCAAGGGACTCTCAAGAGTCTTCTCCAACACCACAGTTCAAAAGCATCAATTCTTCAGTGCTCAGCTTTCTTTATATATAACTCTCACATCCATTGATTATGTCTAGAGTATTTTTAATTTCAGTAATTGGGTTGTTTGTCTCTGTATGTTTATTCTTTAGTTCTTCTAGGTCTTTGTCACTTGATTCTTGCATTTTCTCCATTTTGTTTTCAAGGTTTTTGATAATCTTTACTTCATGATTCTGAATTCTTTTTCAGGTAGTTTGCCTATTTCCTCTTCATTTATTTGGACCTCTGTGCTTCTAGTTTGTTCCTTTGTTTGTGTAGTATTTCTCTTCCTTTTCATTATTTTTTTTAAACTTATTGTGTTTGAGGTCTCCTTTTCCCAGGTTTCAAGGTTGAATTCTTTCTTCCTTTTGCTTTCTTCTCTCCTAAGTTTGGTCCAGTGGTTTGTGTAAGTTTGGTGTAGGGTGAGATTTGTGCTGAGTTTTTGTTTGTTTGTTTTTCCTCTGATGGGCAAGGCTGAGTGAGGTGGTAATCCTGTCTGCTGATCATTGGGTTTGTATTTTTGTTTTGTTTGCTGTTTAGATGACGTATCCTGCACAGGGTGCTACTGGTGGTTGGGTGATGCTGGGTCTTGTATTTGAGTGGTTTCCTTCGTGTGAGTTCTCACTGTTTGATACTCCCTAGGGTTAGTTCTCTGGTAGTCTAGGGTCTTGGGGTCAGTGCTCCCACTCCAAAGGCTCAGGGCTTGATCTCTGTAAGATGGACTCTCTGTCTAACTGTGTTAGACAGCAGTATGAGAGCACTGTTATATTTCTGTGAATCACAGGCCTGTTGGCAAATGTAATTCTATCTGAAGGCAATGCTATACACTCCTAGACCTAGTTCTATTACCCTTCTTCTCCTTTGCCATTAGTTCAGTTCCACCTGCTCATAGGGTACTGCATCCATGAGTGTCTCACCCAGGACTTTAGACCACAATTCATGGAGTGAAACGGCTGCCCTACACCTCAGCTCCAGCGCTGCATCGATCTTAGTTTTCTGAATGTTAAGTTTTAAGCCAGCATTTTCACTCTCTTCTTTCACTTTCTTCTTTTTTTTTTTTAATTTATTTTTACTTTATTTTGCTTTACAATACTGTGTTGGTTTTGCCATACATTGACATAAATCCACCACGGGATCAAGAGGCTCTTTAGTTCCTCTTTGCTTTCTGCCACAAGGGTGGTGTCATCTGCATATCTGAGGTTATTTATATTTCTCCCAGAAATCTTGATTCCAACTTGTGCTTCATCCAGCCCAGCGTTTCACATGAGGTCCTCTGCATAAGTTAAATAAGCAGGGTGACAATATACAGCCTTGACGTAATCCTTTCCCAATTTGGAGCCAGTCTGTTGCTCCATGTCCTGTTCTAACTGTTACTTTGACTAATACAGGGGTTCAAATATGTGATTCACTTGCCTTGGGAGGAATAATAATGTGGTGAAATTAATGCCTCAACTTTCTTGCCCTCTCTGCTCCCTGCATCAGACTAAGGCTAGACTCTAGATGAGACTATATCCAGGTATATAAGTTCTGGCCTCAGGTTCTGCTTCTAGGGAATCTGAGCTAAGACAGGGTGGAAATCCATTTACCTTTTCAGGTTCTTGTTTTTGCTTTCCATTTGGTCTCTAGAGAATCTTTGATTTCTTGCCAGCTGGCTAAAATTTATTTTGAAAAACTTTACAAATACTTTATTCATCAGAAGGGCTAGTCTCAGTATCTAATTCCCTGTACTATTAGAAAATGTGTCAGTTTTATCTCTGCCTGTCTTTTATCCAGACCATTTTCTGGAAAATCTAGCACACTTTTTATAACATGCAAGCCTATATTGAGCTCCATATAAAAGGAAAAGGTTTGTAGCCTAGCTGGATTTTCTGCTATCCAAGTTTTGGTTAACCCAAGAGTATTCTGTAGCCACTTTATTGCAACAAATTGTACTTGCAGCAGTTTAGATGTGTAATGGGAGTAAATATCTCACCAGAGAAATAATATGACTAAAACAATAAGATTTTTCTTGATTATTGATTATCTCCCAGCAATTTAAAATATTATCTGTGAAAATCTTTGCAGCTCTCCAAGGAAGTGTTTTTCAGATATTGAATAAATATTTGTTGGATGAATGATGAATTCAATAGGAAATAATATTTTACTAACCAATAGAAAAAACAAAAAACACCAAGAAAACATAAACGTTAGGAGTTTAAGGTAAGTCAGAGCTGCTCAGGGTTGGAGAAAGTTCCTTTGATAAGAAAGAGACCTAAGCAATTCAGAATTCAGTCAGAAAGAAGGATATGAGAGATTTCTATAAAGAAAACTTATTCTACTGCCATCTGAATTTTATTCTCATTATTCTCTTGAAATTTTTCTTTAAAAGGTCTTTAATGAGACCAGTATTTCACTATTTAATGGTCAGTTTTCAGACCTTATTTTTGCTCAACACCATTTCATACAGTTAGTGATTCTTTCTTCTTTGAAACATATATATATATATATATATATATATATATATTTTTTTTTTTCCACTTGACTTCCAAGATATCACTCTGTTGATTCATCTCCTATCTCCCTGCTCACTCTTGAGTCTTCTTTGTGGGATCTCCCTTGATTTCCCACTTGCACACAGTGACATTCTGAGGCTCAGCCTGGCCCTCCTTTTCCTCCCTGCTACCTTCATTTGCTTGGTGATCTCTTCCAGCCCACATATATGTGCCCAGCCTGGCCGTCCTCTCTGCATTCAAGACTCATGTATCCAGCTACGTAATATTTCCTCTGGGGTCTCATTGCCACAGTCTGATTCAAGTCTAGAGTACTGCAACAAAATCTTGCTTCCATCCTTGTGGTTTTTTCTCCATATGGCAGCTAGAGTGACCTTTTAAACACATAGGTCAGATCATGTCACTTCTTTGCTCCAAACCATTCAGTTGCTTCACTGATCACTTGGAATAAAAATGGAAACCCTTCCCATGGCCAGTAAGGCTTTGCATGTTCTGAGCACCACTCCATCCTTTGCCCCCACCTCTCTAATCTCATCTCACTCTTCATCTTGTTTGCTTTTCTCCAACCACACTGGCTTTCTTGTTGATCTTGGAATATGCCAAACATACTCTTGCCTCAGGACCTTTGCCCTTGTTTCTTTTGCCAGAAAAATCTCCCCTCATTCATTCATGGGCTGGCCCCTCTACTTCCTTTATGTCTCTGTGTAAGTGCCAGCTCCCTGGCATCTATAGAGAATAACATGGCCTCTCCCTTTTGCTTCACTTCCCTCCTGTAATTCACTTTTCTTCTTCTTCTTTTAAAAACATCTTTTATTAGCAACTGAGAAGACAATAAATATGTTAGAACTTGACTTTTCTTCCTTTTTAAAAAAATATTTCTTTATTTGGCTGTGCGGGGTTTTAGTTGAGGCACGTGGGATCTTCAGTCTTTGTTGCAGCATGCAGGATTCGTTAGTGTGGCAGGTGAACTCTTAACTGTGGCCTGTGGGATCTCGTTCCCCCACTAGGGATCCACCTGGGTCCCCTGCACTGGGAGTACAGAGTCTTAGCCACTGGACCATCACGAAAGTCTCCACTTTTCTGCTTATATTTTCCTACAATATATGTAGTTCTTTGTTTACTATTTCTTTTCACCTCCATTTCCTGTGAAATGTAAGGTGTTTTGAGAGTAACAACTGTTTGATTTACTCCTGTATCCCCATTGTCGAGAATAGTGTGTGACACATAGGAGATGCTTAATAAACATTTATTGACTCAATGAATGCATGAGAGCATTTTTATTATTAAACAATGATACATTATTAATATAGTTGCTTTACAATGAACTTTTACTTGAGCTGTGTCTATAAAAACTGCTGAAGACATTTGTGAGCATCTTATCTATGGTCTACCCATCTGCTTTGGAGAGATTTGTATCCCTGAGATGCAGAGAGCTGAGGAGCATGGCTTCTTCTCTGCTTGGGTTAAGGTTATATTCAAGAGAGGGGAAGAATGAGTGGGAAGTATTTTCTTCTGCCTCAAAGGCAAAATAAAAATTTTATAGTGTATAATTATTTGTCATGAAGAGAGAAGCCCTTCAGTGGGCTGGGTGTCCTTAAGAACAAAGTCCAGACAAAGATACTTTTGCTCTTGTTCTGCAGTTGTCCTGTCTGGAGTCTGTCCTTTAGTCTATAATCTATTGAACTCCTGTTTCCAATCCATTAAGTAGAGATAATAATACTGTCCCTCCCTTACAATGGTGCTTGATTAATTAGTAAAAGTTTATGAAACACTTTAACATTCTCAGATGAAAGGCACTGAAGAAGTTCAGAGTACTATTATATTTTTAACAGTCACAAAAGCTAGCATTAAAGAATGCTAATTAATGACATTTTATACTTTTATAAGATCAAAAGCCTGTATAAATGTCATTTTATATTCATTTTATTTTTAGAGAAACTGAGGTACAAGAAGGGGGAAGCCCATTTCTAGAGGTGACTCTACAAATCAGAGTCGCACCAAAGGATATTATGTGAACACATGTATAGAAAAAGACCACAACATAGCAAGCATAGTTTAACCACCTTAACCATGACAACAACAACACAGCATCAAGATGAAAGAGCTTATAGTAGGAAGGTCACTTGACCGTGAGGAGGGAGACCATGATTATTGCCCATTCCCAAGTCATGTGACATTAAGTAATTCATTTAACAAATATTTAGTAAGTATCTAATAGCCTACAGCGGAGAAGGCAATGGCTCCACACTCCACTACTCTTGCCTGGAAAATCCCATGGACAGAGGAGCCTGGTGGGCTACAGTCCTTGGGGTCACTAAGAGTTGGACACGACTGAGCAACTTCACTTTCGCTTTTCCCTTTCATGCATTGGAGAAGGAAATGGCAACCCACTCCAGTGTTCTTGTCTGGAGAGTCCCAGGGACGGGGAGCCTGGTGGGCTGCCGTCTATGGGGTCACACAGAGTCGGACACGACTGAAGTGACTTAGCAGCAGCAGCAGCAGCAGCAGCAATAGCACACTTGTCCACAGATTGGTGACAGTGGAAAAGCATGAGACCTGGAAGGAAGACCTGGCTTTCTCTGGTTTTGAGAGGGTCACTAAAGACACACCTACCTTTGCTCAGGAGTAGCAGTACCTGCCTTCCTCCTCTGTGTCCTTTGGGAAGGACCCACCAAAACCTGGGAATCCCTAAAAGCCTGGAGGCAAACTGCACTGAAGCTGAGTTGCTCCTGACTCTAGGACTTGGACTGAGCTGTTGCTTTCACAGGGAGATACTGGAAGCCAAATTGTTGCTTTGTATCTCATCAAATTATTAACAACTACCAGTGCCTTCACTGTCAGCTATCAAGTACCAAATGTGCGCTTTCTGCCCTTCTCTCGGCTGTGGCTCCAATTGGTAGAGAACAATGATAAAGACATCATCACTGTAGAAGTGCCACTGGGACATAAATCTTTCAGCAAAGAATGATAACAAGCAGACCCAGTTACTGAGGGAAGAATAAATGGCTCCCTTTAAAGTTGGACTGTGAAGAAGGCTAAGTGCCGAAGAATTGATACTTTTTTTTTCCCACCCTTACCTATTACAATTTTTTTTTAATTTTATTTATTTTTTTATTTTTTAAATTTTAAAATCTTTAATTCTTACATGCATTCCCAAACATGAACCCCCCTCCTACCTCCCTCCCCATAACATCTCTCTGGGTCATCCCCATGCACCAGCTCCAAGCATGCTGTATCCTGCGTCAGACATAGACTGGCGATTCAATTCTTACATGATAGTATACATGTTAGAATGTCATTCTCCCAAATCATCCCACCCTCTCCCTCCCTCTGAGTCCAAAAGTCCATTATACACATCTGTGTCTCTTTCCCTGTCTTGCATACAGGGTCGTCATTGCCATCTTCCTAAATTCCATATATATGTGTTAGTATACTGTATTGGTGTTTTTCTTTCTGGGTTACTTCACTCTGTATAATCGGCTCCAGTTTCATCCATCTCATCAGAACTGATTCAAATGAATTCTTTTTTACAGCTGAGTAATACTCCATTGTGTATATGTACCACAGCTTTCTTATCCATTCATCTGCTGATGGACATCTAGGTTGTTTCCATGTCCTAGCTATTATAAACAGTGCTGCGATGAACATTGGGGTACATGTGTCTCTTTCAATTCTGGTTTCCTCGGTGTGTATGCCCAGAAGTGGGATTGCTGGGTCATAAGGTAGTTCTATTTGCAATTTTTTAAGGAATCTCCACACTGTTCTCCATAGTGGCTGTACTAGTTTGCATTGCCACCAACAGTGTAGGAGGGTTCCCTTTTCTCCACACCCTCTCCAGCATTTATTGCTTGCAGATTTTTGGATCGCAGCCATTCTGACTGGTGTGAAGTGGTACCTCATTGTGGTTTTGATTTGCATTTCTCTAATAATGAGTGATGTTGAGCATCTTTTCATGTGTTTGTTAGCCATCCGTATGTCTTCTTTGGAGAAATGTCTATTTAGTTCTTAGGCCCATTTTTTGATTGGGTCATTTATTTTTCTGGAATTGAGCTGCATAAGTTGCTTGTATATTTTTGAGATTAGTTGTTTGTCAGTTGCTTCATTTTCTATTATTTTCTCCCATTCAGAAGGCTGTCTTTTCACCTTGCTTATATTTTCCTTTGTTGTGCAGAAGCTTTTAATTTTAATTAGATCCCATTTGTTTATTTTTGCTTTTATTTCCAGAATTCTGGGAGGTGGATCATAGAGGATCCTGCTGTGATTTATGTCTGAGTGTGTTTTGCCTATGTTCTCCTCTAGGAGTTTTATAGTTTCTGGTCTTACATTTAGATCTTTAATCCATTTTGAGTTTATTTTTGTGTGCAGTGTTAGAAAGTGATCTAGTTTCATTCTTTTACAAGTGGTTGACCAGTTTTCCCAGCACCACTTGTTAAAGAGATTGTCTTTACTCCATTGTATATTCTTGCCTCCTTTGTCAAAGACAAGGTGTCCATATGTGTGTGGATTTATCTCTGGGCTCTCTATTTTATGATAAAAACTCTCCAGAAAGCAGGAATAGAAGGAACATACCTCAACATAATAAAAGCTATCTATGACAAACCCACAGCAAACATTATCCTCAATGGTGAAAAATTGAAAGCATTTCCACTAAAGTCAGGAACAAGACAAGGGTGTCCACTTTCACCGCTACTATTCAACATAGTTCTGGAAGTTTTGGCCACAGCAATTAGAGCAGAAAAAGAAATAAAAGGAATCCAAATTGGAAAAGAAGAAGTAAAACTCTCACTGTTTGCAGATGACATGATCCTCTACATGGAAAACCCTAAAGACTCCACCAGAAAATTACTAGAGCTCATCAATGAATATAGTAAAGTTGCAGGATATAAAATCAACACACAGAAATCCCTTGCATTCCTATACACGAATAATGAGAAAGTAGAAAAAGAAATTAAGGAAACAATTGCATTCACCATTGCAATGAAAAGAATAAAATACTTAGGAATATATCTACCTAAAGAAACTAAAGACCTATATATAGAAAACTATAAAACACTGATGAAAGAAATCAAAGAGGACACTAATAGATGGAGAAATATACCATGTTCATGGATCGGAAGAATCAATATAGTGAAAATGAGTATACTACCCAAAGCAATTTACAAATTCAATGCAATCCCTATCAAGCTACCAGCAACATTTTTCACAGAACTAGAACAAATAATTTCAAGATTTGTATGGAAATACAAAAAACCTCGAATAGCCAAAGCAATCTTGAGAAAGAAGAATGGAACTGGAGGAATCAACTTGCCTGACTTCAGGCTCTACTACAAAGCCACAGTCATCAAGACAGTATGGTACTGGCATAAAGACAGGCATATAGATCAATGGAACAAAATAGAATTGATACTTTTGAACTGTGGTGGTGGAGAAGACTCTTGAGAGTCCCTTGGACTGCAAGGAGATCCAACCAGTCCATTCTGAAGGAGATCAACCCTGGGATTACTTTGGAAGGAATGATGCTAAAGCTAAAACTCCAGTACTTTGGCCACCTCATGCGAAGAGTTGACTCATTGGAAAAGACTTTGATGCTGGGAGGGATTGGGGGCAGGAGGAGAAGGGGACAACAGAGGATGAGATGGCTGGATGGCATCACTGACTCGATGGACGTGAGTCTGAGTGAACTCCGGGAGCTGGTGATGGACAGGGAGGCCTGGCGTGCTGCAATTCATGGAGTCGCAAAGAGTCGGATACGACTGAGCAACTGAACTGAACTGAACTGAACTGAACTTGTGGCCAAATCAGTGGGAGAATGAAAAGATAATTTTAACAAATCAGTAGTTATGGTTCAGATCATATGGCAGCAAAACCTTCCTATGATCACTGATGAAAAACACATTTTTTTTTTCCTGAAGATTAAATGGTGGAAAATTCTAACAATACAGAGTAAAATTACACAGTGATGAATATTATTAAATAAAAGGTAATAATCTTAGAAAATATTCTAAAAACATACATATACACACCAGGAGATCTGTAGGGAGAAAAATGAAGAAATAGAGTGGTAATAACTTCATCATTAAGAAAAATTGACTGGGCTAAAAATGGATTTGAGTCTGCTGACTGGAAAATCCTCCTGTGAACCAAGAAAGAATTAATTTACAAAGTCATACACCAAGGCCTATCTTAGTGGCTTTTCAGAATTTCAAGAATAAAAAGGAAATCTTAGAAGTTTCCAGAGACTAGATAGCCTGGAAAGAAAATCACAACTTTGTGGTATTGGGCATATCATTTGCAATATTGGAGGCTAGAAAACAGTGGGATTAGTTTAATAGGTTACTGAGAGATTACAGTTCAAGAATCATATATCCAGCCAAGATACCATCTGTCTAACCAGCCAATGGAAAGACAAGTTTCCCCAAATTCAGGATATCAGAGAGTATACCACTTTATCCTCTGTCTGAAAAATATACTCAAATCAGTGTCCTAACTAAAGGAAAATTCAAAGAGCTTAACATATCAAGAAGAAAAAATAATACATAGTAAATTTAAGATGATGTTGTGACCATGTATTTTTTTTTTTTTATAAGAGGCTTTTCAGGGCAAAATTTAATAGTACAAAGAGGTTTACAAAAATAGATTGATGCTATTTTGGGAAATAATACTGTAATTTTTTCTCAATTCAGTTTTGATAAATTGTACCTGATTATACAAAAATTATTTCAAATTCAAACTTGACTATATAAAAAAAGGGAGAGATGAAATGAACTCAGCTAGATGACAGATCTGGCAAAATATAAGAATGAAAAAAATTCTACCTAGGGCACTTATTTCATGTCCAGATGTGAACACCACTTTCAGTCGATAACTCATATTCCTCCCATCACAGGTTTGGAGTCAGTCATGCAGTACAAAGCCACACAGTCAAAATCTTTGTTTTGATGCAACACAAGAAAGTTGTTTCTGTTTCCTTAAACTGCCAGCTGGCTGGCTATTTTTCTTTCTCCCACTTATGTGTATTCACAATTCACAAACAGCGGCTTAAATTTGAAATAGATGATATATTTATTCTGCTATGGAAAACCCCAATAATTGCCTTGAGCTAAGTTATTTGGTGTGGGAGCAGGGAGAGGGAGAATAGGAGGGAAAAACAGAGAGAGATTTAAATTCTGCTGCTAATTTCATCCTTAATTTCATTTAATAAGCAGATACCCCTGAATAAATGTGAAATGGAAGATGTATTTCTTCCCTCAGTAGCATTTCCCATACACCTCTGACAGGGTGTGTCTTGGTTGCTGAATGACTCTAGTATTTAAAGATACATATTATTTAAACAGTATGGCTTGTAAAATCAAGACAAAGACTTCATCTTGTGGTCAAGGATAATCAAAGATAATTGTACCTGTGTGCAATTTTATGATTTAAAATCTAAACTGAACAAACTGTACCCCTTTTGTAGATTAGCAAGACCCAGGGATTAAGGAATAGTGTTCTAGAAATCACGCGTGTGTGTGTGTGGAGTGGGGCAGTAAAGAAATTTTAAAGATTCCATATTAATGGGTTGGGATGGAAGAAAGGAAATACAACAAAAGGTTTAAGAGATTAAGAGAACTATGAGAGAATATTACCTGCAATTCTATGGCAATAAATTTGAAAACCAAAAGGAACTGAATGATTTTCTAGCCAAAAGGAACTGGGTGATTTTTGAGTAACAAAACTAACTGAAGTAAAAATAGAAAATCTGAGCAGATAATACCTGTGGAAGAGATTTGGAAGATAATGTAAGACATGCCATAAAAAGGATAATGTTTAAAAATTAGATAAGTATACTATTATTTAAACCAACACACATAACCACAGAAATCTCTAAGGTTTATGAGGCTGGTGTTTATTTAATAAGCTAGTACAGCTTTCCACCATACATATATTTAAGATCTTGAATCTAAATTCTAAATAATTGTTACCCCCCCCCCCAAAATTGAGCAGTTTATTGAAGAATGTACCATGATTCAAGCTGAATTTACTCTAGGAATGTGAAGACATCTCAAATCAAGAAATCTACTAATGCAATTAATTAAAGGTGAAAAAATTTATTATATCAATGTGCACTTAACAAGCATATGCTTATTGGGCCATACCATACATAATTTTGTCTCAAAATAGTGATACACATAATCCAGTTAAATGTAATATTTACTTAAATCCAAAAGGACGCATCATGCCACTTGATGAAATTCAGTCATAATTTCCATTAAAATGAAGAATCTCTCTTAAAATTTTTACATTTCTTTTTAAAATTGCTGGTTAAGAAAAAGCTATGGTCATAACACATTCTGTTGCACTTCACCTTATTGTGCTTTGTGGATATTTTGGTTATTACAAATTGGAGTTCTGTGGCAACCCAGTGTCAGGCAAGTCTATCACCACCACTTTTCAAACACTTGCTTATTTTGCGTCTCTGGTCACATTGCAGTAATTCTTGCAATAATTCAAACTTTTTCATTTTTGCTGTATTTGTTATGGTGATCTGTGATCAGTGATCTTAGATGTTACTCTTGCAGAAAGATTACAACTCTTTCTGGAGGCTTAAATGATGGTTAGCATTTTTAGCAATAAAATATTTTTTCTATTACAGTATATATATTATTTTCTAAACACAATGCTATTACACACTTAATAGACTACAGTATAGTGTAAACATAGCTCTTATATGCACTGGGAAACCAAAAATTTTGTGTGACTCTCTCTATTGTGATATTCACTTTGTTGTGGTGGTCTGAACTGAATCCGCAATTTCTCTGAGATATTTAAATTGTATTAAAATGCACTTGGAGATTGCCATCTTCCCTTCTCTTGACCACTAATCTTTGAAATATTATTTTATTAATCATATGTTGTCAAAGCTTATAATATTTGAATTCTGCCTACAACCAAAAGCATCATATTGAATTCTACAATTAAATAGATTCAGAGCTCTTTATTAGTTTATTGCCCATGGCTTCTTCCCTGAGGTCATTATTTTGAGTCATCTGTCAGTTGGCTGGTTTCATTGGCCAGTAATTTTACAAGAAGGGCTCACGTGGTGTTGCATTCTTTCTGGCTCTCCCATGCAGTAGGCCACTTTGCTGGGATAAAATTGTTGCATCACTTTCTTTCCCTCAGTAGTGTATAGGCATCATCACTGTCCTCAGATATGGAGTGTTTAGAAACGTCTAGAAATGTCTGAAACCAAGATAGGGGACGCTTATTGTACATCCTCTTTTCCCTTCTGAAGGGATATATTTTTCTCTTTTACCCTTAATGCTTAGTAATTTTATTAATACTAAGACACATCTTTGTATTTATATTTCTTTGTTTTCTGAGTCAAGTGTATTTTACTTATTAAATAAATATTCCTTCTATTAAATGTTTAAACAATTTTGATATTATATAAATTCTCTCTTCTAGGAATGCCAATTATATGCACATTTTCATCCATCTGACCCTTTCTAACTACTGTGTATGTTTGAATGAGGCAAGTTATTTGTTAAAGAATTATTTGTGGCAGGGGTGGAGTGATCTGGCATAGTTTGAAGCTTCAGTTTTATTTGTCTGTCTTAAAACCTTTTATACAATCATTTATCTTGTCTTCTCTAGGGTGATGTTTCCACCAAATTCAGTGTTCTGGGCTTGGTGAGTCTCACAGTAAAGGACTTCATATCACAGGCTTTATGGTTTTTTCATTTAATGATTACGACCTCCCTTCTCCTATTTTATCCTGCTACCCTAGTCACAGACTTCTTGCTAAGAGCTAGGTTAAAGGCAACACAAATAGTCTTATTCAGAATATGGGAGCAAAAGGCCTCAATAGGCATTTCTCCAAAAGAGATATAGAAATGACCACTAAGCACATGAAAAAATATTCAACATCCCTACTCAACCGGGAAATGCAAATAAATACCACAATATGATATCACTTCAAAGCAGCTAGAATGTAAAATGAATGTATTGTAATATAGTTACTTTGGGAAGCAGTTTGGTAGTTCTTCAAAATGTAAACACAAAGTTATATATGACCAGTAATTCCACTCTTACCTGTATGCCTTAGAGGGAAGAGAACGTATCCACACAAAACTTGTACGGGAACATTCTGGCTGCATTATTCATATAGAATTATTCCACTTATAACAAAGAGTGGAAACAACTTCAGCATCCATCAGCTAATTAATGGATAAATTAAATGTAGTCTACTCATACAATAAGACATTATTTGACAATAAAAAGGAGAATGAAGTATTGATGCATGCTATATTATAAATGAACCTTTTAAACATTATGCTAAGTGAGGGCAGTCAGTCACAAAAGACACATATTGTACTATTGTATGATTTCATTTGTATGAAATATCCAGAATAGATAAAGCTAAAGAAAGTAGTTTAATGGTTGCTAGGAAATGGGGAGCAGGGAAGGGCATGGGTTTTGTTTTGCAAGTGATGAAAATGTCTAAAATTAGATTGCGGTGATGATTGCACAACTCTGTGGACTTACTAAAAACTATTGAATTGTATACTTCAAAGGAGTGAATGGTATGGCATATGAATTGCATTCCTATTTTTGTATCTTTGTTTGGCTTTAAACAAAAAAAAAAGACTAAAGACTCTGCAATGTCATATTCAAATCCTGGCATCTCAAATTGGCCATGGGACTCTGGGCAAGTTCCCCTCATTTTCATGTATCTGCATCAGGTGGATACTAATAATGGCTACATCGAACCTGGATTGTAAGGACAAAATAAGGGGATGCCCAGGACAATATCTGGTTCATGGTAAGTGCCTGGGAAGTGCCAGTTAAAAAAAAATCTCAAGGACCTTATTTTCCATTTCTAAAGTTCTATTTAGTTATTTTCCAAATCAGTTTATTCTTTCTTCGTATTATTATTTTTTTATGTTTTAAATTCTTTCTTTTATGGATTTACTAATTTTAGGATTCTTATTTAAAAATATATCATGGACTTTGACTTAACTAAATAAGTACCTGGCACAGAGAAGGTACCCACAAATATTTGTTGAATTTATGAATGAATGCCTAGTAGATAATACTGCTTTCCTCAGTTTTCTACTATGTTTCCTTAAAGAATTGTTTAATTCCTTTCTCTTGGCTTCCGTGTTTTCATTTGTAACATAGATCATCTACCTCCTAAAGTTGTTGTAGAGTCTAAATGAAATTGTGTGTAAATGAATAGTTTATGGCATACATACAAAAGCTGCTTTAACTATGTTCCCTCATTTTCAGCCTCCTAATCATCTTTTGGCATGGGTTACCAAAGATTTAAACTCCACCCTCTTAGGAGTAATCTTCCCTGATGGCTCAGCAGGTAAAAAATCTACCTGCTATGCAGGAGACACCAGAGATACAGGTTCGATCCCTGGGTCGGGAAGATCCCCTGGAGGAAGAAATGTTAACCCACTCCAGTATTCTTGCCTGTAAAATCCCATAGACAGAGGAGCCTGGGAGGCTGCAGTCCAAAGGGTCATAGAGTCAGACATGACTGAGTGACTAAGTGCACAAAACATACTCTTAGGAGAGGCTGAGTGCTCAGCTTTGTAGCGTTTCTGGTAGGCTTTGCTACCCTCTCTGTGAATCTTTATGGAATCTGTCTCTTATTCTCACAGTTCTTTCGCTCGAGCTCTTTGGGGCCACCTGTCTCCTGATGTCCTGTCTGCCTCTCTCTCATTATTTGGCTGCTCTTGCTGCACTGGCTGCTTTAGTTGCTGAATTACATTCTACTTTCAAAATGGTAATAAATTAAAAAGCATCTTAGTATCTACAGAGTAGAGACTCATGCATAATAACTGAATCTTAAATAGCTCTTAAATTCTGCGACCACTTCTGATTCTGCTGCCTGTCACCCAAAGATCCCCTTGGTCACTGCCCCACTGAGGGTTGCAGAGTAGCTGCTCTCTGGTGGATTAGAGATTGATGTGCTTCCTAACCCTGGATGGGCCAGTCTAGAGGGCATCTTTTGCTGCATCTCTTGAGGTTAAAAAGGGTCTGAGCTGCTAGCAAAGGGGCATCAGTGCTACCCCATTGGCAGGAAAAACCTAACAATTAAAAATCTCAAGTTTCCTCTTTATGGTACTTCTTAGTTTTGCCTGTAATTTGAATTAAAAGTAACCAGCTAGTCTTATTATGTTATGAGGATCTATAGAGGAGCTTTTCATTGTTTATTGTCTGTTCCCTTTGGAAAGTGCTGCATAGGGTGTTCAACTAATTCTGAGTTATTGTATAAATTGCATCATTACTAAAACATAAGATGAAATTAGCTCACATTTTGGGTACTGTCCAAACAAACATATTACTGGAAGAATACTATCAAAATGTTTCATTGACTAAAAATAGTTGTAGCCTTGATGCTATATGCCTCAGGACTAACAGTAGGTGGTTTCCATATTGTGAACAGATTTGAAGCAAGAGATAGAGGATAAAAAGAGAAATGATCTTTTGAAAGAGAAGTGAAGCATTTTCAGATACTGTTCAGCCCCTCAAATGTTATTCTTCTTTCTTTATAAATTGATCTTGAGTTTTAAATCTTTTTGCAATGGAGATCAAATATTCAGTGAAGGCACTTAAAATTATTTAATGAGAGTCAGGCATCCTATGGTTTAATTCTTATGTGGGTTTATAATATTGGGCATTTATTATTATGTTGTCTTTTCAGAATTTATTTCCTCCTATTCTGGAAGAGATCTTAACTTTCTTCATGGAAACCATCCTTTCCCTACTATCGGCCCAAGGGGCTTGAGTGAAATTGATCAACATATACTGGTTTTCTGGCCAGCCACTCTAATTCGTTCAGAGATAGGTGTGATCTTGTTTAACTATTCCTGATAAATGTTATAAACTATTATGACCTTGGAGTTAATGAGAAAATCGCCAATTATAGCTCATTGATTTTTGTTGTTGCTGTTTAGTTGCTAAGTTGTGTCCAACTCTTTCGAGACCCCTGCCAGGCTCCTGTGTCCATGGGATTTTCCAAGCATGAATACTGGAATGGATTGCATTTCCTTCTCCTGGGGGACCTTCCTGTCCCAGGGATCAAATCCACATTGGCAAGTGGGTTCTTTACCATTGAGCCACCAGGAAAGCCCTTCATTGACTTTAGGATGCCCCGTTTTCACTTACATTTTAATGAGATTGGGGTGCCTTTTACATTCTGTGTTGTAAGAAACTTGTGCTATTATATAAAGGTCAACAGTTTTCTTTATTTTCCGTGCTTGTACATAAAGTTAATTTTTTTTCTTATAATCGGTGATGAGTAGGTTCCATGAAATATGGTATGGAGCTTCTGGCAACTATTTTGCAATTAGAGAGCTAAAAGCTAAGGCAACCTAAGCATAGAGAAGACACGGAGGAAAGGAGAATTCAGAGATTAAGAGAAATTGAGCATTGGGGATATAACTTAAGATTCTCTTGTATGGAGGCTACTCTGAAGTTAATGCTCAGATTCCTTCAGCCAACTAACTCCCTTCTCACTTTATACACACTTTGTTGTTGTTGTTTAAACATGTGTTCATATCTCATCTTTCACTTTTAATTGTGAGTATTCTGAGTATCAAGTAAAGAAACCCTTGAGATTTTGTGAGACCAGTACATGAACACAAAGAGAACCCAACAGACATTTGTAGTCCTTTCTTCTGCTTTCTCAAAGTTAACCGAAGAGAAATAATAGAGATGGAGCAATTTGGAGCATCTGAAACATTTGACAGACATAACAAACATAAATCAGGTTAGTGACAAGCATTAGCTGTCTGGAAATCCTGAGATGCTTTATAATTCAGGGGGCAAACCTAACCCTTAGACACATTCTAAGACTTGTGAAACAGACCAAGATTCTCAGTTGCCCCTGGAATAAACTGACTTGCAGAGATTACTGTCACCAGGAGGAAGAACTTCTCACAAGCTTATCAAGATTTGGGGAATTTACAGATAAGTCCAGTCAAACTTTAACAATAGATGCACTAAGTACATGATATGCAACAAATGGAGTGTGTGTGTGTGTGTTTGTGTGTGTGTGTGTGTGTGTGTGTGTGTGCATGGACAGTGCAGGGAATTAACCCATTGAAAATGAAAATCATTATTTATCAAAATATACAGTAGGACTACATTTTTTATGGTAAAAGGGTGGGGAAAATTCTAAAATTTTCTGGTACTGTTGTCATGAAACTGTAATTTGACTATATAGCCTTTTCTACAAGTGACCAAAAATACTTTCTAAAATTTCCGGTTATTTGATGACCATAAATCCTTTAAATCCTTATAGGATCAGACATATGTAGAGATACTGTTCCGTCTTGTTCAGATGCCTTCCTTAAAGATAGGCAGTGCCTTTGTGCATAATTAGAATATTTTGGCATTAAGCCTTGCACCTAGTAATGCTTTTCAAGTGATTAGGACTATCTGAGAAGGGCCATAATCCCCTGGAAATGTACTGTTTGGTTTTTCTCAGTGTTGTTATGAAAATGACTAGGAATGCGTAAGCTGGAATTAAGGAACAATGTTTCCTGCCAGTTAAGTGAACAGAACAAATGTGTATATGTTCAATCATGTTTGCTGTACTAAGGACAGATAGAGATCATTTCTTAATTAAATTAAGTGACACCATTCCAACCCCAAGTCTTTTTATCTTTATTATAAAACTGGAAGTATGCAGTCAACATTTGTTCTCAAACTAATTTTTCCTTTAAAATCATAAAAAAGTGACAGGATCGCCTTTATAGAATGAGGGTGTGGACAAGTCTTTAAGGGATTACTTGAGGCTTCACAAGCAGATGCAATAGAAATCAAAGCCATTCTTTTTGTTTTTATTAGATTTTCCTACTGCTTCTGTCATCAAACTGAGCAATTTACATGATAATAATCTACTTGAGATTACTATCTTTTTAATACTCTATTAAAAAAAATGTCGAGTCAGTCTCTTGAAGGAACACTTTCATTTATATCGAGAGGGGGTGATTGTATAACCAAACATATTCAAAGATTAAATCTGTAACTTCATCTTGCATAAGGAAGGTACCAACACAACCAACTCTAGAGCCTCCACTGTTACCTGAACACTTTGTTTACTCTTTCATGCTCCTAAGTGTCATTTGGATTCAAGCATAACTGATACTAGTAGTAGTTGTGTTTTACATAAGCAATAAAAACCATTATATGTCAATTTTGATGTAGATGACATAAATGAAGTAATACATGTTTTAAAATAGTTGTTATACTTTACAAATTACAAATAGACCGTGTTTTATTGAGCATTATGATGTCAATGTGAGTAATTTTAAACACCCCAAATCTTCCCCAGTCCTAAGATACCTGTTGTAGTTTATCAACCAGAAGTTACTGGTATACCTTGGTTTTATTGTTTCATCGGAAATCTTCTCCTGCAGTAAACATTCTTGAGTAATTCTTTTCATAGGTTGCTTGTTATTATTACTATATATAGGCTTTTCTGATCTCTATGCAAAGCCTTGCAAGCTTTTTTTCTCATTCTCTGGAACCTAATTTTTCTCCCTTCTTTTATTCTTAAACATTTTTGTCCCCTTCTTTTTGCATCCACCACTTGATTCATTCTATATGCCTCTTCTCATGTGTCAGCCACCGGTTTTACTGTTGCCTAACTTTCTATACTGCCTACTGTGCTTTCTGCTTGTGTTTTTGGTGAAAAGGGCCAAGAGATGAGTTGTTGTTCACCTATGCATTGCCATTTTGGGAAGTAGAAAAGATGGGTATTTTAAAGCATTATTTATAAGACCATCCACTCTAGTATACAAAGTAAATGTTTCTATGATGATTCCTATTTCTCTGACTTAACGTTGTGAAAAGCAATACAACTTACTTTACAAACAAGCTGAACAGTTGCATGGTGTGATAAGGTATTAGCACAGTCTCAATACCCAGACTTGCTGGGAGCCTTGCTCCACAGCACCACCTCTGAGCTGGGTACCTGCTCCTTGGGAGCCCATGCCGTGTGCCTATTCACTTCCGAGGGTGTTCTATGCCTCTGCTTCTTCCTTTATCGTGGTCCTGACCCTGAATCTTCACCCTATTTTAGCCATTAAGCTTATTTTTTATTGAAGTCTAGTTGATTTGCAGCATTGTGCCAATCTCTGCTTCAAAGTGATGCAATTATACACATATGTAAATTCATTTTTTTATAATTTGGACTGGGAGTTTGGGAGTGGTAGATAAAACTATTACATTTAAAATGGATGAGCAACAAGGTCCTAAGGTATAGCACAGGGAACTATATTCAAGATCCTTTGATATACCATAATGGAAAAGCTACTAAGTAACACAGTCACGATCTAAACCTTATAAGTAACCATCTATAGTGTAAATTATCAGAATTACCAATTCCACCTCCCTAGAGTTCTCTGACTTTATAACTTACTTCTGGAGTTCTCTGACTTCAACATTAAGTTTGTAAGAGCCTCTGCTCCTCTGTTTCACAATTCATTTTGTATCTCATGTGCCTTTTACTCTCCTTCTCTAGCTAAATTCTGTAGCCCATGACTATACTCATTTCTCTGTACAACCTCAAGTCGTTTGAACATCTCTTGCTCCATCATGATCACCTGAAAAATCTCAGCTGCTGTTCCATCAGACTTTTGGTCCACCTATACTCGTACCCTCAGAGCAGAGTATGACTTAAGAAGAGCACAGAGTCAGGCTAACTGGTCTCAATTCACATGCATAGCTGTGAACCTGGGCCTGAATCTGTGCCCATACACTTGGCTTATTCTCCTCCTATTGTGGATGAACAACCCCTACTAAGAAATATGGCAAAATTTCTCCAAAGAATCATCTGTATTCCCTGACTTCAATTACTTCATTCTCATTCTCTTTTCAAAATTTTTCCAGTTAGGCTTTAACCTCATAACTGCATCAAAAGTGATTTGGCTAAGGAACATCTCTTGCTCCATCATGATCACCTGAAAAATCTCAGCTGCTGTTCCATCAGACTTTTGGTCCACCTATACTCGTACCCTCAGAGCAGAGTATGACTTAAGAAGAGCACAGAGTCAGGCTGACTGGTCTCAATTCACATGCATAGCTGTGAACCTGGGCCTGAATCTGTGCCCATACACTTGGCTTATTCTCCTCCTATTGTGGATGAACAACCCCTACTAAGAAATATGGCAAAATTTCTCCAAAGAGTCATCTGGTATTCCCTGACTTCAATTACTTCATTCTCATTCTCTTTTCAAAATTTTTCCAGTTAGGCTTTAACCTCATAACTGCATCAAAAGTGATTTGGCTAAGGACACAAATGTTTCTAATTTCAATGTCCATTCTCAGTCTTTATCTAGCTTGAGTACTCAGAGGCATTGACAGAATAGTTTTCTATTTCCTACTTGAAACATCTTCTTCGATTAGCTTCCAGTTCAGTTCAGTTCAGTCGCTCAGACATGTTCAAGTTTTTGCGACCCCATGGACTGCAGCACTCTAGGCTTCCCTGTCCATCACTAACTCCTGGAGCTTGATCAAACTCATGTCCACTGAATCGGTGATGCCATCCAACTATTTCATCATCCTCTGTCATCCCCTTCTTCTTCTGCTTTCAATCTTTCCCAGCATCAGGGTTTTTTCCAATGAGTCCGTTCTTTGCATCAGGTGACCAAAGTATTGCAGCTTCAGCTTCAGTATCAGTCCTTCCAATGAATGTTCAAGACTGGTTTAATTTAGGATTGAATGGTGTGATTTCCTTGCTGTCCAAGGGACTCTCAAGAGTCTTCTCCAACACCACAGGTCAACAGCATCAATTCTTTGGTGCTCAGCTTTCTTTATAGTCCAACTCTTACATCCATACATGACTACTGGAAAACCATAGCCTTGACTAGAGGTACCTTTGTTAGCAAAGCAATGTCTCTGCTTTTTGGTATGCCATCTAGGTTGGTCATCAGTTCAGTTCAGTCGTCAGTCATGTCCAACTCTTTGCAACCCCTTGGACTGCAGCACTCCAGGCTCCCCTGTCCCTCACCAACTCCCGCAGCTTACACAAACTCATGTCCATCGAGTCGGTGATGCATCCAACTGCCATAGTTTTTCTTCCAAGGAGCAAGCATCTTTTAATTTCATGGCTGGAGTCACCACCTGCAGTGATTTTGCAGCCCCCAAAAATAATGTCTCTCACTGTTTCCATTGTTTCCCCCTCTATTTGCCATGAAGTGATGGGACCAGATGCCATGATCTTAGTTTTCTGAATGTTGAGTTTTAAGCCAACTTTTTCACTCTCCTCTTTCACTTTCATCAAGAGGCTCTTTAGTTCTTCTTCACTTTCTGCCAAAAGGGTGGTGTCATCTGCACATCTGAGGTTATTGATATTTCTCCCAGCAATCTTGATTCCAGCTTGTGCTTCATCCAGCCCAGCGTTTCTCATGATATAGTCTGCATATAAGTTAAATATGCAGGGTGACAATATACAGCCTTGACATACTCCTTTTCCTATTTGGAACCAGTCTGTTGAAATCTGGCTTGGAGAAATTTGAATGTTACTTTGCTAGCATATGAGATGAGTGTGGTGGTTTGGGCATTCTTTGGCATTGCCTTTCTTTGGGATCGGAATGAAAACTGACCTTTTCCTGTCTTGTGGCCACTGCTGAGTTTTCCAGATTTGCTGGCATATTGAGTGTAGCACTTTCACAGCATCATGTTTTAGGATTTGAAATAACTCATCTGGAATTCTATCACCTCCACTAGCTTTGTTCATAGTGATGCTTCCTAAGGCCCACTTGACTTTGCATTCCAGGATGTCTGGCTCTAGGTGAATGATCACACCATCGTGGTTATCTGGGTTGTGAAGATCTTGTTTGTACAGTTCTTCTGTGTATTCTTGCTACCTCTTCTTAATATCTTCTGCTTCTGTTAGATCCATACCATTTCTGTCCTTTGTTATGCCCATCTTTGCATGAAATATTCCCTTGGAATCTCTAATTTTCTTGAAGAGATCTCTAGACTTTCCCATTCTGTTGTTTTCCTCTATTTTTTTGCATTGATTGATGAGGAATGCTTTCTTATATCTCCTTGGTATTCTTTGAAACTCTGCATTCAGATGCTTATATCTTTCCTTTTCTCCTTTGGCTTTAGCTTCTCTTCTTTTCTCAGCGATTTGTAAGGCCTCCTTAGACAACAATTTTGCCTTTTTGTATTTGTTTTTCTTGGGGATGGTCTTGATCCCTATCTGCTGTACAATGTCATGAATCTCCATAGTTCTTCAGGTAGTGTGTCTATCAGATCTAATCCCTTGAATCTATTTGTTACTTCCACTGGATAATCATAAAGGATTTGTTGTAGGTCATACCTGAATGGTCTAGTTGTTTTCCCTACTTACTCAATATAAGTCTGATTTTGGCAATAAGGAGTTCATGATTTGAACCATAGTCAGCTCCCGATCTTGTTTTTGGCTGACTGTATAGAGTGTCTCCATCTTTGGCTGCAAAGAATATAATCAGTCTGAGTTTGGTGTTGACCATCTGGTGATGTTCATGTGTAGAGTCTTCTCTTGTTTTGTTGGGAGAAGGTATTTGCTATGATCAGTGTGTTCTCTTGACCAAACTGTTAGCCTTTGCCCTGCGTTTGTACTCTAAGGCCATATTTGCCTGTTACCCCATATCTCTTGACTTCCTACTTTTGCATTCCAGTTCCCTATGATGAAAAGGACATCTTTTTGGGGGTGTTCTAGAAGGTCTCATAGGTCTTCATAGAACCATTCAGAAAAACGTTGTGCATAATAGGAGACCCTACAGAGACTGAGCCAGGCCTGCCTTTGAGTGTTTGAGTGTCTTCTGTGGAGGTAAGGGTCAGCAGTGACCTGCTGCAAGGGCAGGGGCTCTCAGTGTGGCAGACCTGGTGCCCTCTTGGTGAAGTTCGCTGTTAACCTCCCCATAGAGCTACCCGAATTTACACAGGATCTGGGAAACAGACTCTTGGAGGGTGCAAACAAAACCTTGTGTCCACCAGGACCCAGGAGAAAGGAGCAGTGACCCCACAAGAGACTGGCCCAGACTTGCCCATGAGTGTCCAGGAGTCTCCAGCGGAGGCATGGGTTGGCGATGGCCTGCTGCAGGGTTGCAGGTACTGAGTGTGGCAGTGTGTGCATGGGACCTTTTGAAGGAGGTTTCCAGTATCTTCATTACCTCCACCATAGTTTGGCCTCAGGTCAAACAACAGGAAGGGAGCACAGTCCCGCCTATCAGCAGAAAAGTAGCTTGCAAGACAGCATAAGCCCCTGGATTTCTGAGCCACTTTTTTTAAAATTTTTTTTCTCATTCATTCTATTTCCCTAAACTTTAATTATTTACAGGCCTCAGGACTCAATCTTTAGACTGTTTTTCTAGCTGGACTCCCTTAGAGATTTTACCCTATCTCTGGACTTTAAAGCCATGTCTAACACTGATGGCTTCCAATTTCATACCCCAAATACAACTCTCTTCACTTATTCAAACTCTTCCATCCAACTTCCTACTCAGTATCTCCACTTGAATAAGCACCTTATATATCACCTATCCAAAGCCAAACTCTCAATCTTCCCCCTAAAACTTGTACCTCCAACAATCTCCCCCACTTCAGTAAGTGGTAGGTTTATTCTTCCCATTGTTCACACCCAGCACCCATGTCAAAGTATAATTTTTTAAAAAGATAAATACATAGCTTGTATACAAATATACAGTGAACATGTGCCAAAAATTTCTTAGCTCATGTGTTAGAAAACCGGCAGGGTGGTAAAGCTGATTCAAAAAGAATCAAAGACTCAAAAGAAGGAAAAGCTGATTGAAAGGGGAGACAGATGTTGTGTAGTCAGTCAGGAAGGCAAGCAAGATAATTTTGCTGAATCGGAGACAAAAGTGGTCAATAATCTTCAGGACAGTTCTATTGATAAGGTTATCCTCTCTGCTGCTAAGTCACTTCAGTCGTGTCCGACTCTGTGTGACCCCATAGACAGCAGCACACCAGGCTCTGCCATCCCTGGGATTCTCCAGGCAAGAACACTGGAGTGGGTTGCCATTTCCTTCTCCAATGCATGAAAGTGAAAAGTGAAAGAGAAGTCGCTTAGTCGTGTCTGACCCTCAGCGACTTCATGGACTGCAGCCTTCCAGGCTCCTCCACCCATGGGATTTTCCAGGCAAGAGTATTGGAATGGAGTGCCATTGCCTTCTCCGATCCTCTCTAATGGATGGAAAATATTTGCCTCTCTAGTGCACAAGTTTGCAAGGGAACATGTAACTTCACAGTAATGAAGTTATTTCACAATAGTAAATAGCAAGTCAACATTGGTATATGCCCTGGAGAATTCAGTCATCCTTGCCCAGGCCTGTGAGACAACGGTCTATATAAAAAGGTTTGCAGTCATCCCTTTGTCTTACTTCCAACTTTTAGATAATATTTCTTAACACCTTTAGTCATCCATGATTTCTGTCTTATTTTCATACTTTATATCATCAAATCTCATTGACCTTAACTTCAATATATAATCATAATCCTATCACTTCTCACTACAGTTACAGCTATCGTTCTGGGCCAAACCATCCACATTTCTTTGCAAGATTGTTGACATTTCTCCTGACTGCTTTCCCTTACAGTTTTATAGCATGATTTCCTTTTTAAAAAAATGTATTTATTTTTAATTGGAGGATAATTGCTTTATAATATTGTGTTGGTTTCTGCCATATATCAACATGAATCAGCCATAGGTATACATATGTCCCTTCCCTCTTGAACCTCCCTTCCACCTCCCACCCCATCCCACCCTTCCACGTTGTCACAGAGCACCAGGTTTGAGCTCCCTGCATCTACAGCAATCTCTCACTGGTATAGCACAGTTTCAATAAAGGAAACAGAGTGATCCTAAAGTAGAAATTAGAGTATAAGTCAGATCATGGCACTTCTCTTGTTAGCATCTTCTGAATTTATATCTCACTGTCCACTCCCCTCCCCCCAATAGAAAAAGTCCTTATGTAAGTAAGAAGAAGTCCTGTAAGGCCTTACGTAATCTGTACCTTTCCTCAAGCTTACTGTCTCTCTGAGTTCATCTCCTGCAGTGCTCTGGTCTCTCACAGTGTTTGGCCCAGACAGGCTGCCTCACTGCTTTCTGAGCACTCATAACCTATTTCACCCTCAAGGCCTTTTGACTTTGTTCTCCCTGCTTGGAGTATTCTTCTTCCAAATACTCCCCTGGCTCATTCCCTGTTTCCACTGTGTCTTGTTCAGATATCACTTTCTGAGTGAGGGCTTCCTTGACACCCTATTAAAAATCTATCCCATTCCCCCCACATTTCTGCCCCTGGCACTCCCCTTATCCTGTTTCTCCCCGTAACATTTATATTATTAATCCAGGGAAAGTGTTTTTGTCTGTTTTGTGCACCAACATGTCTCAAAAGCCTAAAACAGTATTTGGCACATAAATATTCTAATGTTTTTGAATGCTATTTTTCCATCTATTTATAGTATTATTTCTCATTTTCCTTTTAGATGGTCTATGTTAACTTTAAAATGAAGCTTTTATTTTGATTTCCATCCTAATATTGTTTCTAATGAAATAAAATGAAAATGAATTTTTGTCTACATAAGAGACACTGAGTTAGTCCTATGGAAGACACAAGGAAAATCAGACACAAGGATTTGCAATTTAGGGACTTCCTTCGTGGTCCAGTGGCTAAGACTCTGCACTCCCATTGCAGAGGGCCCAGGTTCAATCCCTGTTCAGGGAACTAGATCCCTCATGCCACAAGTAAAGATTCCACGTGCCACAGTGAAGATCAAAGATCCTGCGTGCTACAACTAAGATCTGGCGCAGCCAAATAAATAAATAAATATATTTTTAAAGGATTTTCAATCTAGTTAGGAATATAAGACTAGCAGATAAAAAGTTAAATGCTAAGGAAAGATATTAGTAACATTTTACACCAAAAAAATTGATGAACTATTAGGAGACAGAACTACTTAACTGCAAAAATAATTTGCTTTCTGAGCTTCGCACTTAGCTGTTGTAGACTAAAAAGTTTATAGACAGTAATGTATTTTCCAAAATATAAGAAAGGACTGTATTTAAATGTGTAAAATACAAACCTTGCAAGAGGTTGCTAAGTAGCATTGTTTTTGTCAAAACTAACTGAGAAACTCATTGTGAGATGCAAACATTACAAAAATTGTATTTCCCTAGTTCTTGAGCAATTGCATGAAGAGCTATTTGGGGGGGTGGGAGCTGACCATCTTGTTCATGATATTTTCTTCAATGTGGTTGCCTTCTCCTGTCCAGGATTTATCTTTGTACAGAACCCCATGTTCTGCTTAGTTCTCATATCCTTTCCTCCTGTTCCACCTGCCCCCAAACACAAATACACACACACATAGACACACGTTTCTCCTGATTGTGTTTATGGAATGATCAGTTCTTCTGTGATTCTGATCATAGAACTTAGAGGCTCATTCACTATGTTGGGCATGTTTTGATTTCAAACCAAGACTTCTGCCAATGGTGCTATTTTTGGCTTACTAATCTTATCACAAAAAGAAATATTTAAAACATATCTGCACTGCCCCTCTCACCATGATCTAAGCACCTCAAACTAGTATCTAGATAAGTTGAATTCCATTATAACCAGTGCTGCTCTGAAAAGAATGTGCTTTGCTTAAGGAAAATGTTTATATTTCATTCCCTGGCTTCTTCCAAAAAAGGTTATAAGTTTCTTAGGTAAATGGAGAACAATGAAGGCAGCTTTACCAGCACAGCCTGTTTAATTTCTTTTGAAAGTAATGCTACTAACCTTTCTGCAGTATTTCGGTAGATACGACAGAGAAAATATCATTTGTATTGTGGAGCTGCCAAGTACAGCCAAAGTCAAAAGTTAAATATAATGTACTTATTAAGGCTGTGTGCTCTTCCCATTTTGAAATTTTCTCTACCCTTAGGGCAGGCACCAAGTTGTCTACATTTGATGCAATACTGACATCTGTAATGTTAAATAAATAGGAAATAATGAATCCTCAGACTGACTGTGACAGTTAAAAGACTTGTTCTCTGTCAAAACTGATCATAAGCAACAGTTTAAGACAAATTGCCCTTTTTGAATAACCAAATATTTAACATTTGCTTGTGCAAGAGACATTATTGATCTTTAAATACTGTCAACCTATTAGAGGTTTAAAAATCTAATCATTTTCCTAATGTTTAGCAAAAGTTGAATTTAAGTATTAGCTATTCAGTGTGTCCAACATCTCCTCATTATTTCTGTGCTATAGAACTTCTTTTTAAATGTAGGTCAAATGAAAATCATGTTTCCTTTGCTTTCTTTAAAGTCATTCTTAATTTCTTTCCCTTTTCTTTGTGCTATTTTTGCTTCCCTTGATGTTTAATATTCCAAAGTAGTTGAAGAATGTCAAAATTTATTGCCCTAGATGTGTACATTTGCTAATTATTATTTTGCCTGTCATCAAAGTCCTTTCAATATTAGGAATAAATGTGATATAAATCTTGAGAATAATTTGTTGTTATTAGTTTCAAATGAATCCCATATGTTATAGCAATAATCACTTAATTTTTATTACTTATGTTATCTTTCCAAAAGTGTCAAATTTTTGTCTTAGGAAATTTATTTCTTTTAAAAAATTAGTTGATTTATTTTAACTGGAAGATAATTACTTTAAATATTGTGATGGTTTTTGCCATACATCAGTATGAATTGGCCATAGGCATACATGTATCCCCTCCATCCTGAATCCCCCTCCTCTCACGACCCTCCACTCTGTCCTTCCAGGTTGTCACGGAGCACCGGCTTTGAGTACCTCAGCAATCCCACTACTGGTCATATACCTGAGGCATCCAGAATTTAAAAAGACACACGTACCCCAGTGTTCATTGTAACGCTATTTACAATAGCTAGGACATGGAAGCAACCTAGATGTCCATTGGCAGATGAGTGGATAAGGAAGTTGTGGTACATATACACAATAGAATATTACTCATCGATAAAATGAAACACATTTGAGTCAGTTCTAATAACTAATTTATTTCTTTACAAGTCTAATGAAAGTTCTGAACTGTCTTCATAATACTGATTCCTAGAGTCATAATCACTTTGTTTATAATAAAGTGTCATTAACAATAAGTATTATTAGACCAAATATTAACATTGATAATAATCACAGCAAATTTATATTAAGTAACAACTGACCACAAAGCTCTGCTACATCTTTTTTGCACATATGCCATTTAATCATTGGGAAGCAGTGACATTAAAATCTTAATAAATGAGGCAAGATAAAGTTTGGAAAGATCATTAAATGTGCTGTAAGCAATGCAGTGAAAGTTGGTCACACTGCCGATAAAAGAGAATAGGAATATAAACAGAGATTTGTCAGACAACATTTCTTGAGCAAAGAATCTCTCACTTAACATTTTTACAAATCCTAGGAGATAAGTGTAACATTATACCAATTTTATAGGTGAAGAAACTGAGGCAGTTAGGTTCTTTGCTCAAGATTACACAGCCACCAAGTAACTAACTCTAATTTATTGAATGACTCAGCCAACAAATACTTTTTGAACGATTACTATACCTGACATTGTGCTGGGCCCAAGGTTTATGAAGATGGCAAAGACACATTGACCCAAAGACACATTGACCGTCTTGTGGCGATTGACTGCCTTAGGAGAAACAAAGCAAGCGACATTAGCGTGGTGCTGAGTAGGCTTCCCTGATGGCTCAGCTGTAAAGAATCTGCCTGCAATGCAGCAGACGCAGGAGATGTGAGCTCGAGTAAGGGCGATATTCACAGGGGCCTATGGGAGTTCATGGAGAGCGTGCTCCATTTCACACACGGGAGGAGTGTGGAGGTGGAAGGCAGATGCTGTTTAAACTGCATGTTGGAAGATGAGTAAAAACTAGCTGAGTGAAGAGAGGGAAGAGAGAGAGAGGATATTCTAGAAAGAGGGGCAACAAGTGAGCTCAAAGGCTGGAGATGAAAGAAAGCTTGACAATTACCAGGAGTTTCAAGTGTAACCAGCAGAATAAAATGAAGAGATGGACGGAGAGGTGAGGCAGGGAAAATAGCAGGCATGAGACTGTGGAACTTTGGGAAGGCTATTCTAGCTGTCTGGACTTTTTATTCTGAAGGCAATGAGTATGTGTGTTTGCGCTCAGGTGCTCAGTCGTGTCCATTTGTGATGCCATGGACTGTAGCCCGCCAGGCTCCTCTGTCCACGGGACTTTTCAGGCAAGAACACTGGAGTGGGTTGCCATTTCCTCCTCCAAGGTGACAGGAAGCTGCAAAAAGAACTCTTGACAGGTCAGATCAGAAATGGTCTGGCAGATGTGGCAATTGAATTGGAGGCGAAGGCAGGAAGAGTAAGAAAGTAGGAAGCGAGTGTCATAAATGTCACGAAATGATAAATCTTAAACGAAATCATGGACTGCTGGAATTAAAGAATAAAAAGAGAGATTAAAGAGATTAAAGTAGCAAAACTGACAGTATTTGGTAAATGGATAGGTTGGGGAGGCTGAGAGAAAAATAGTGTTTTAAGATGACATCCAAGTTTCTGGGAGCTTCTTGTGGTTTGTAGGTTTTGTGTAAAGAGCTTGTCTGTGTGATATGATTTAATCAGCTACATATACCCTTCTGTTTAGCCTATTTGTCATTAAAATGTTAAGTGAAAAACATGTAACTGCGCATATCTTTTTTTTTTTTCTGAACTGTATTTTCTATAGAAGTAGACGACTGAAGCGACTTAGCAGCAGCAGCAGCAGCAGAGTAGTTCAGATGCCAGTAAATGGTTTCAATGCCTGAACTAAATAAATTAGCCAAGGGATGATTCCTTAACTCTTGTCACTAAAAATTCCACTTACTTTTAAAATTGCAAAGTTGCTGGGTATATATCTTCTGCGCATCTTTGGCTGCTTTAGTGATTGAGCATCACACAATAAAGCTGTGAAAGTGGAAAGAAAACATGTTATTATGGTGATCAGAGGAACTTTTGAAAGCTGCCAATTCAGTTAATAAATATTTTTTTCCTTACTTAATCTTTTGCTTATTCATTCTGAAATGATGATTACATAATCTGGGAATAAAAGAAAAAATGAGTCTATCTTCCCCAATTGTAGACTGTGAATTTGTTTGGAGAATGAAAGTTAAAGATTTGGAATCCCCTTAAAGTTGCCTAAACTAAACATCGTGTCTATTGAGGTGAACTCTCCTACACCTGAGAATTTTCTAGGGTTCTTGGGGTATGTTCCTACTCCACCTCAGGCACCATCATTTCCTGGACGCGACTGAGCGGCTGAACTGAACTGAACTGAACTTATATAAGTTGTAACCAGTTTAGAGGGTTAGAGAAAGGAGATTAAACATGCAGGTATTAGTATTCAATTCACTGGGTTTCTGAGAAGTATTTATTAATCAGCCCTGCCTGAGAGACAAAAGCTAGTAAAACTTCTGAAGGTAGGGATCCTGCTTCTTGTGCAGAACTGCTGGGGGCAGGGGGACTCTTTAGTTGAGCATCTTAATATGGAACAGCAGTCCATGAGTAGAAACCGTTTATCTCTCTGGTAATGAAGAAATCTAATAAGTAGAGCAAGGAAGAAGCCTAAAGATGAGAGCTGGCATGCCTGATGGTGGTTCCAGAGATGCCAGGTAAGGGGATACTGTAGCAGAGGATGAGCAGAAGTCCACCTCAGATGGACCATGACGATTGTGATGCTTCAGCCTTGCCTAAGCCAATGGAAGGGTTGAGGAGCTGGATCCACGTCCACCAGCAGAGAAGTTAGCATGGACCAAACCTCACTCACATCCCAGAACCTCCAGAGCTTCCTCACAGATGAAAAAGAAAAGGGAAGGGGGAAAAAAATTCTGAGAAGAATCCTGAAATGACTGAGTAGTTCCCCTAAAGAAATCCAGTTAAAGTGGAAGTAACTGAGTTGTTTGGTTTTAAAGGCGTTCAAGTGTAGGCTATCAAATAGAGTCAAGGCTTGAGAGCCAAGTGTGGTTATAGGAAATGAATGAGTGTAGGCATGCTGAGAGTAAGTGCAGAATTACTGCCAGGGTGTAGGCTGCTGGTTGCAGGCTGATGGCTGGGCGCCCAAGCATTGTGCCTGGAAGTGGAAGGGGTATGAGCCTGAGAACAGACGGATGAGATTCCTCTGCTGGGTGACCTGGGGAAAATCATTTTGCTTCACTAGATAATGGAATAAATTATTTTATTTCCCCCAGTAAAATGGGTTTAAAAAAGAAAAATAAACACATTTTTGCTTTGCCATACTAGAGAATGACTGTTGCTTAGTAAGATGCCATTGGCCTGTGTCATAACTATGCTGCCTACTCAGAAGGAACTCTGTCTCCTCTCTGTAATATTCTGGGAAGAATTAGGTAAGATAGAAATCATCTTTTTCTTCAAAGTGTGAGATTATTTATGAATATTAGTACTGGCTCCAAAGTTTGGCTGGCGGGTCAATCTTTCCTCGTCTTGGCCCTGTGTGAACAGCCTATGCAGGCTTCATGCATGATCATCAGTGTATTTTGATCTTTTCCCTAAGAAAAGCCATCCATTTCATGAGGTTTTATGTTTATTTGTAAGCATATGTAGCCAATATTCTCTGAAACATTTTAGATTTTCTTTTCAGCTTTTTCCATAGTTCCAATTTTATTTTTGAAATTTTCTATATTAGAGTTCTGAAAGTTGGTCAATACTATAGCTATTTTTCTAAATACCTCTTTTGTTTCCTGCTTATAAATTTTTTTAATATTAATTAGTTCATTTTGCCTCCTTTTCTTGGGCCTTTTATTCTCTTAAAATTTCCAAATTGGATATTATTCTCATTTATTTTTTTCTATTTTAAAATAACAAGCCTTTAAGAATACAAATTATTCATAAGTACTATTTATTCATTTACTTTATTAATAAGGTATTTAAGGCCATGGAATTAATTATATCTGTAGTTTATTGTGTTTCATAAATGGTATGTGGCAATTTTATCTTTATTATTCTCAAAGTTGGTGTTATTGACAAAATATTTGAGCTTTTAAATATCTAAACAATTTGATTTAAAAATATAGTCATATTTATGTAAAATTTCTATTTTATAAAATATATAACATTTTGCTACCAAGTATTTGAACAGTGTTTAATTGTTCCATAGATACTTGACCTGCAAGTATATATTTTTTAAGTAACATGTTTGAAAATATAACAATTAACTTCATTTTATTAATAGTAACAAAGCTATTATTTATATCCTGATTTATGTATGTTATTTGCTTTAGATATTTTGACAATGAATTGTTAAATCTTATATTGCTATAGTCCTTATCTATATTACTCTTTTTTAATTTCTAGTAGTGTTTTTTTAATGTATTTTGATACCACATTGTTGTCATTGTTGTTTAGTTGCTAAATCGGTCCAACTCTTTGCAACCCCTTGAATTATAGCCTGCCAGGCTCCCCTGTCCATGGGATTTCCCAGGTAAGAATACTGAAGCTGGTTTCCATTTCCTTCTCTGGGGGATCTTCCTGACCAAGAGATCGAACCTACGTCTCCTGCATTGACAGATTCATGGCTACTGAGCCACCTAGAAAGCCCAAACACTGTATATTCACCTATAATAGTGGATCTGCTGTGGTTTAGTTTAGATGATGCCTTTTATCAATCAAGAATGACCTTATGTGGGACTTCCCTGGTGGTCTAGTGGGTAAGACTCTGTGCTGCAATGCAGAGGGCCAGGTTCAATCCCTGGTCAGGGAACTAGATCCCACATGCTGCAATTAAGAGTTCTCAAGTCACAACTAAAGATCCTGTGTGCTGAAGATCTTGAGAGAGCTGTAACTAAGAAACAGTGCAGCCAAATTAATAAGTAAGTATTTTTTTTTAATGGTGACCTTACTTTAAGATTTTCTACCCTATGTTTGACTTTGGATAATGTTAGTGACATTATTTTTGCTTTATATGAAGAGTGTAATTCTTAACTGCTATTTTTTTTGCATATTTATGATCATCTTTCTAAATTATACTAGAACTATTTTTCTTCTGTTTTAATGAATTTTCTCCAGCATAATCTAACTCATTATTCACTAAAGAATAAAAATGCTACCATGAGTGCAAGCTTATTAAATATTTCCCCTGATTTTCTCATGCTGTGTTATTAAACACACCTTATCTGAATATATCTGGGCCATTACCCCAATTTTAGCACTTTCCCAACTGTTTTCCTTTCAGTAGTTTTCTTTTTGATTTTGATTAATTATAAGATTAATGTTGGGTGGAAACTGTTAAATTAAACTCACTCACTAATAGAAGAACTTTGGTTCTTTTGAGTATTGTATTCTCAGTCTTGAAATAAAATAGCCTTAATGACAAGAATTCTTGCTGTTTTCTTTTCACACATCGATGAAAAATGATCATTTTGGAAGCTAAAGAACACTTAGTCCTTTGAAAAAAGAGTAAGTAAGCATGCAGGAAGGGAGAGAGGTGCCCTAGACAAACAAGAGGATTAGAACGGGAGTTAACTGCTCCTTCTACCCCCATCTGCTTTCCAAATGTGGATCACTCCTTGAGGTCTGCATGAGACAGAAAATGTGGCTAAGGGCAGAGGCTCATGGCTGGAAAATCTTCATTACACTTGTCAGCAATAGCTGCAATCATGCTGAATATTCAAAGAGACTTTCTGTTTTCCTTATTCCCAGGTTGTGGTTATCCAAGGAGCTTTCTTCTTTTCAGATCTGAGATCAACAGTAATATAATTTCTGAGTCTGAATCAATACTTTTCTGTCTCTCCTTTTTCCAACTAAATCAGAAGAAAAAATATTATAGATCTTCTCTAACCAATTTATTTGTGGAAGATTTTCTTTTCTGTACATACTCCATGCTTTGGTTTAATTTTTAATGGGTTTCACTGTAAGCAGCTTCTTCGAGTGAACTAGAGGTTAAACATGATGATGAGAGAGCATTGACTCATTCTAATATTTCACCTTTTTCTGGGACATAGATCTTTATTTTGACCTTTAGTCTCTCTTGCCATACTAGTCTTAGCCAGAAGATAATTATAGCAGGATGATTTTCCTAATGGACACAAAGGAAGTTATTATTTTTTGGAAAAATCTGTATTTTAAAAATTGACTAGTTTTCCTTATATTTGTTATACCCTAACTGTTTAAAAACTACCCTTTTAGATCCTTGTCCTAAGATGAATTTATTTGCCTTCTGCTTTTTTTGTTGTTGTTGTTGTTTATGTTTTCTTATGTTTAGTTTCAGTAGCTTCTAATTACCTACAGTTGATTGTTTCTTAGGAATCTGTGAGAGCTGAAAGATGTTAAAGGAAAACAATCCTATCATTAGCAAAGCTTTATGTGTCCACTGAGGTCATGAGATGATACAGTGAGCTTCAAAGAACAGACACAAGTCACACATATAATGAGATCATGGCAAAAAAAGCAATTAAAAACAGCTTCAACACATTACACTGGAAATTAGAAACATAAAACTGAAAATATATCAGAGACGTGGAGAAAATATCAGTTCAAGGAAAACACTCCTGACACAGAAATATTGTACTTGTCATATAAATGATGAGAGAGCTTATTTGACTTCATCTGGTTTGTTGACTATTAACGGCCTTTCCAAGTCATGGCCTCCTGTACCGTGGCTTTATTTACTAGGCAGATGACTCAGGAGTAATCTGTTAAGCTCCCTAGGTCGCAGGTTCCTCACCTATAACCTAGGGGTGATAGTCTTCTGCGTCTACGTTTCAAAGAAGTGCAAAGGAACAGGGAGGTGATATAGTTGAATGTTCGGAAAAACATGACATAAGTGTAAGTTATGATTAGTGCTCTTTTGATCACACGTTGCAGTCTCCATTGTCTTACAAACCACATCTCGCATGCAATGATGACAAATCACTTCTAGTTCCCAGGACTATCCTGGCTTGAGTAATGAAAACTCCATTTTTCCTCTGGGGAACCCCTCTGTTGCAGGCAAACTGAACTATTGTTCACACTACAATGTGTAGGAGGCCATAGTTCATAACATGTACTGAATTTTCTGTTCAGTTTGTGGTTTCACTCTTCAAAAGTAGAATTAACAGGTTCATTAATTTGTTCATCGTAAATTTTGGAGCATGCGCAATACAACAGCACTTTTCTTTCAGATTCTGATGATATAAAGTTAAACAAAACAGATTGGGTTTCTGCTCTCAGAGAAAAGTCCATTCTATTCTAAGAGAGGGAAAACAAATAAACATACTAAAAAGAACACAACTGTAAGTTGGGAGAAATATGCTGAAGAAAAAAAGTGAACTTTTATGTGCTAAATTCCTTCAGTTATGTCTGACTTTCTGCAGCCCCATGGATTGTAGCCCGCCAGGCTTCTCTGTCCCTGGGATTCTCCAGGTAAGAATACTGGAGTGGGTTGCCATGCCCTCATCTAGGGGATCTTCCCAAACCAGGGATCGAAGCTGCCTGGGATCTCTTGCATCTCCTGCATTGGCAGGTGGGTTCTTTACCACTAGCACCACCTGGGAAGCCCAGAAACATCTGCTATGGTTGCCTTCTCCACAATGCTAGCCTGTTAGGTGTGAAAACGTGGTGGTTTAGTGACTAAGTTGTGTCTTACTCTTTTGCAACCCCACGAACTGTAGTCTGCCAGGCTCCTCTGTCTATGGGATTTTCCAGGCAAGAATATTGGAATGGGTTGCCATTTACTTCTTCAGGGGATCTTCCTGACCCAGGGATTGAAACCGGATCTCCTGCATTGCAGGTAAGTTCTTTACCAACTGAGCCATCAGGGAAGCCCAAACTTCTGTAAAGGCAATAAAAGGGGAAACCATCTTTAGACTAAGAATGGAAGGGGGCTATGTGAATTACTCCTAAGGCCTGAAGGATTTGAAAGAGCCAGTGGGAGAACAGTAGAATGTGAAGGAGGGGAAGGTTTGGATGGGGGCAACTCCAGGCAGAGGAAAGAACATTATGTGTTGGATTTATCTACTCCAGTTTTGTATCTTTGATAGAGCACAATGCCTGGCAGAAAGTAGTAGGTACTGAAAGACAGCCTGCTGAATGAACAAATGTCTCCAAGACATAATTAATAGTTAATTCTAGAGTTTCAGTCCCTTGCATCCTTTACTGAGAGAGATCATTTAGGGGCACAGTCACCTTTATGCTATTCCTTACTCCGAGAAGGTGAGCCTCTTGTCTCAACTATCTTTAACACTGTACATGATCATAAGATCATGACATGCTGTCCTAAGTCATCTCTGTTGGTTGCCCACTCGAGACACCCATGCCTAATGCCCTGTAGTCCTTTAAGACTTATTACATTGATTACAACTAGGACTGAAGATTGAAGGTAGGAGGAGAAGGGGACGACAGAAGATGAGATGGTTGGATGGCATCACTGATTCAGTGGACATGAGTTGGTGATGGACAGGGAAGCCGGGTGTGCTGCAGTCCATGGGGTCGCAAAGAGTCGGACATGACTGAGCGACTGAACAGAACTGAACTGAACAACTAGGACTAGTCATAAATCTTGGGGGATTCTTGATGGCTTTTCACATTTTCATTTTAAAGAATTAACGGATTTTGTACATAGACACTTTGAAGTACTGTGAATGATGTTATTGTTTTCCCTACGTTTGCCTTTTACATGAAAAGTTTTAGCTTTTCTGCTTACAAGTTTGGTTACTTGTCTATTATGGAATATTTGTTTTAATTAAACAGAAATTTGCTCCTCAGTGTTCTGGTCTGCCTTGAAGTTCTTTTCCCTTTATTCCACCCATGATAAATTACTAGAAGCCCTTTAATGACAGGTTTATTTGCAGGAAACCTAACAAGATCTCTTCGAGTGGTCGTTATTTCTTTTTCTTCAGAATTTTCCAGATATTGGTTGTTTTCTTATGGTAATTGCCACTTTAAAAAAACCTTATAATATAGTTATTTATGCACATGGCTCTGCTTGTTTGCAAGCATCTTAAGAACATGATCAGTATTTATTTCTCGTTCCTGTTTAGGTTCTCCTTGCTATCTTCCCTCTCACCCTTGCTTGTGCTGTGGATATGGTGGTCCTAAATAAGTAAGCATTTGTTGAATGAAAGAAAAATGCTTCTAGATGATACAAAACCAAACGGAAAACTTTTGAGAATAACTAGAAGCAAATAATTGAGGTTTGAAAAATAAAAATGGGTGAGGGGGTTACAGAGTGGTAGTAGACATTGTTACAGTGTGTCCTCTATCATGATAAAGATAATTAAGCCAAAGGATGCTGGGGTCATGGATCAGTCAGCACTCTCCTTTATCAGAGGAGAAGGGAGCCAATGAGTCTTGTGTTGTAAGAGGAATGATTGCAACCTGGCCAAATTGTTCCAGTACATTCTAGAGTTTTCTAGTTTGAAGACATCAGTCTTGAAGTTAAAACTGGCAAATCCTATAGTCAAAGAAAGAGAAAGGGTTACTGCAAGCTATGCGGCTACGTGGTGGTGCTCTCCTTGAGTCTCCAGCTGGACTTGCCTCTGATGGCACAGAATTGCTCTCTGCCCCAAGTGCCAGAATCGGGTGTTTGGAAGGGTAGAGTTAACGAGATCATATGCTCTGAAGTCAAGCATGGATGTCAGCACCTGTGTTGCTTTACCTCATTTGTTCATCTAATCCTACCAATTACTGAAATCCAGTCAGATGATGATATCTAACAGAATAGAAAATCAAATTTTAATTTTGCATTTATAGATTTAATGAAATGAAGGAATAATTCTTTTTTTGGATTACTAACTTGGCTGATGGGTGGATAAGACAGTCCTTTCGAGAGCCTCAGGTCCCCAAATTGCTCTTGCTGTAGAATTAGGCCTTTCTACTGTTTTATGGAGGAATTTGCCTTTCCACAATATTCGCTTCTCTAAATTTCAAATAAAAAATAAGCCTGTATATATTTTTCACATTTTAAGAAACAATTATATTTTACATGTTTTGAATATTATCCTGGGTATTGACAAGTTAATGTGTATTAATACTAGTATAAACAGGAAAAGCAGTGATTTTTAGAGAGAGAGAACTCACCATTAGAGAGTAATATTTTAGATTAACACGTGCTTCTTGGTTTTTTTAGCCATATGTTACTTTTCCCTTCTTTTGTCGAACCCACATTTAGAAAAGTCTGGACATTATCAGGTAATGAAGTATTTTTCCATTTTTAAAATTTATTTCACATATGTAAATCAGAATTTCTGAGAAGCCTAAGATATTAGAACTAAACTGCAATAATTTCAGCCAACTGCAAGAAACAGTCACATGACATGTTATTGGTAAGTAATATTTGTTAAATTAAATGTCAAAGTAGAAAAGTAATGAATTGTTAATAGAAACAGTGTTAAAGTTTACTTCATGTAAAGAGCCATTCTATCCAAGCACTACTTTGATTTAAACATTACTCTTATTTCAAGTTAATACTATTTGAAAGTCCACACAGTATCAGCAGCCACTTGGATTTTCCTACGAATTAAAGACATAATGTCTTTCCCACTTATTTTTTCACACAAAGCTAGGTACTACTTTGGGATAATTCATGTTTGTTTCTACATGTATTCATGTCTTGTCTTCCTAGGAAGAGGCTTTTGTTTTTCTTGGCAACGTATCCTTTTATCCATCCAAATATTCTTCATCGATATTCCTGGTATTAGACACAGAGGAGTCAGTGGCAAAAGACAGCTTTTTCCTCAAGGGACTCAGAGTTTAGAAGAGTTCATGGTCCCTCTACAGGAACCATGTAATCCCTGTAAATAGTCAGTCACCTCACAGGTATCATAGAAATAAAGGAAAAGCATTGCAGATATTTGCTTGCATCAAGTTAACAGCTTTAACATGTCAACATTTTATTTATGTATCTTTCCTTACCCAGATTTGTTTCCATAAGTAGTTAAGATAAAAATGAGACTCAACAGAAACATTGAGTATCCTCTATTTGGGTCTATTGCAGAGTGAGTCTATTTTAAAAAGAGAGAGAGAGAGATTCTGATAAACATTAAACAGGTTAGTAAGCTACCTTGTACTCTAGTAAATAATTAACGTTTCTCTTCAGATTTACAGAAAGGAATATCAAAGCTCCTTTTGCAGTGGGACGAAATCAGTCTTTACCTGTGAAAGTGACTTCTTAAAACATTTCATGTATTTGAATGAGAAGGGGCATCATTAAGGTAAACAAAATACAGATCGATCTTTCAAACAAAATACAGATCGTGCCTTTCAGTTCAGACTCATTAACTATGCATTTGTGTTCAGAAGGATGACAGGAGTGCCAAGGTTTAACTGAGGGCACGAAACGAATACCAAGTTCCACTTAAGACAGCAAGTTCCAAGCTAATTTCAGGTTAAGGCACAAAACTTAAGAGTGGCATTTTTCACTCAGCACTCTCCTCACCTATCTTAACTTCTAACCACTGTGGATTTGCTTTATTCATTTGTTTTTTTATGCCAGCCTAAACTGCTTTGTTCAGGGAGATAAAACTCAGAAATGCAGATGATACCATTCTAATGGTAAAAAGTAAAGAGGAACTAAAGAGGCTCTCGATGAGGGTAGAAGAGGAGAGTGAAAAAGCTGACTTAAAATCCAACATTCAAAAACTAAGATCATGGCATCTGGTCCCATCACTTCATGGCACATAGAAGGGGCAAAAGTGGAAGCAGTGACAGATTTTATTTTCTTGGGCTCCAAAATCACTGCGGACGGTGGCTGCAGCTATGAAATTAAGACACTTGAGCCTTGGGAGGAAATCTAGGACAAATCTAGAGAGCATATTAGAAAGCAAAGAAATCGCTTTGCCGAATAAGGTCTGTATAGTCAAAGCTATGGTTTTTCCAGTAGTCATGTATGGATGTGAGAATTGGGTCAGAAAGGCTGAGTGGTGAACAACTGATGCTTTTGGAACTGTGATGCTAGAAAGACTTCTGAGAGTCCCTTGGGCAGCAAGGAGATCAAACCAGTCAATCCTAAAGGAAATCGACCCTAAACATACGTTGGAAGGAGTGATGCTGAAACCGAAGCTCCAATAGTTTGGCCACCTGATGTGAAGAACTGACTCATTGAAAAGACTCTAATGCTAGGAAAGATTGAAGGCAGGAGGAGAAGGGGATGACAGAAGATCAAAAGGGAGGATGGCATCATTGATTCAATGGACATGAGTTTGAGCAAGCTCAGGGAGTTGGTGATGAACAGGGAAGACTGGTGTGCTGCAGTCATGGGGTCGCAAAGAATTGGACACAACTTAGTGACTAAACAATGTGTGTGTGTGTGTATAAAAACATAAATAACTACATATTTAAGGATATTTAAAAGTTTAAGTGACTTCTTGTCTTTTCTTTGAGCAGATTGCTTCAAGTATCCATCAGTATGACCTGATCTAGTCTGGAAATTAATAACAATAAAGCATTTTTTGCAAGGCATTTCATGCTCAGTATACAACATGGGCTTTCCTCACTTAACCATCACAACTACTCTGTGTGGTTTGAGGCAGTATATACTCATTTACAGATAAAGAAACTGAAAACAGACCAAGGTTTTAGAAGGAATATGTGATAGTGCTGTGATCTGAAAAACACTGCCATTGCTCACTTTAGCTGACAATAACTGAGACAGTCTTTTGCTTTTTTACACATTACAGGTATACATTTCTAATCCTTTGGCACTTTGTACTGCTTTCTTCACCTAGTTTGTCTTTCTGGCTAGAATGCTACACCCTTCTAATCCTTCACCTGGCTAAATTTCTTAATGATTTTTCAAGTCTCAGCTCAGGAGTACTTCTTTGAAGAAGAAATCTGTGACAACCAAACTGGGCTGATTTTTTTCTATAGCACCTTGCATATAGCTCTTTATTAAATACTTTAAACTCTGAGAACTTGTTCACAATTGGTCAGCTCTTAACGTGGACCTGCCATGAATTAAATATTCATTGAACGAATGCATGAATGAGTTCCCTACATATTAAATTGTTCTGAATTGGGTTAGAATGACATGTTAGGCCTGTCGATTTTTGCACAAGGGTTAAAGGAGCAAAGCTATCCTAAAGAAAGAACAGGCATAGCTGGCCAATGAGGCATAATAGTTTGAGGAGATCAAATGTACCCAAAGAAAAAGTATCTATTTAGAAAACAGAGAGAAGGCAAAGTGAGACAAACTCAACATCAAAATGCTGAGAGTCTGAACAGTAAAACAGAGACTAGACTAAGTGAAACTGGAGATGCTTCCTGGAGCAAGCTTTTAATCAAAGGTTTCCCTTTCTGATACAGCTAGGTGTTTTGGAACTAATATTGATCACAGTTCCACTGTATTGTTTTTAAAAAAATATATTTATTTTTAATTGGAGGATAATTACTTTACAATACTGTGTTGGTTTCTGCTATACATCAACAGGAATCAGCCACAGATATACATACGTTCCCCTCTCTTGAACCTCTCTCCCACCCTATCCCAACCCTCTAGGTTGTCACAGACCTTCAGATTTGAACTCTCTGCATCATACAGCAAATTTCCACTGGCTATCTATTTTACATATGATAATATATATGTTTCAACACTACTGTTTCCATTTGTCCCATCCTCTTCTTCCCCGACTGTGTTCACAAGATTGTTCTTTGTGTCTGTCTCCTTCATTGTCCTGTAAAAAGGTTCACCAGTTCCATCTTTCTAGATTCCATATATGTGCGTTAATATATATTTGTTTTTCTCTTTCTGACTTACTTCATTCTGTGTAATAGGCTCTAGATTCATCTACCTCATTAGAACTGACTCAAATGTATTCCTTTTTATCGTTGAATGCTATTCTGTTGTATACATGTACCACAACTTCTTTATGCATTCGTCAGTGATCATCTAAGTTGTGTCCATATCCTAGATATTGTAAATAGTGCTGTGATGAACGTTGGGGTACGTGTGTTTTTTCCAGTTATGGTTTCCTCAGGGTATAATTGTGTTCTTAAACTGTAGATTTAAGCCACAAGTAGACTGAATTTTTTAGTAGTATGTAAATGACTCTATAAGTATGCTAATCACTAGTTCACTAACTACTTATTTCTCCCACTTCATGAGAGATAAAAATTACCCCATTCAAAGAATCTTTCATTTCCTTGTCTACAGAGCTGATTGCTAAACCATAGGTCTTGCTGACATGGCAATTGATTTCAGAACAATAAGAGGAAAAGCCAGCATGTTGTCTAAATTATTAAATTCTTACAAAATCAAGGTATCGGTCTGGAGTAAGGTAGAATCTTCTCTCAACTGGCCAAGAAGAAATATTATTAAGGCTTTTATACAATAACATTATGGGAAGATGCCAGGCTGGGCTCACTCGTCCCTATCTTCCTGTTTTGGCCTACTTGGTGACGAAGCAATTGGGCAAAGCAAGCTCTAAATCTACCGTCACTTCCATAATCTATGCAGTGTCCTGATGTTTCTTCCTTCAGTTGCCTGTTATTTAGTTATTTTGTTGGTTATCCATGTGCTTTCTATGACAAGCAAACATTTTCACATCATTAAGTATGAATTCTTGTCCATTCCTAGGTAAGAACAGTTAAGAGCAGGTTTGAAGGTGGATGAATGATACATTCATTGAAGTTTGCCAAGTACTATGTAACTTGAGTAAGTTTCTCCACTTCTGTAAGCTCTGCTTTCCTCATCTGTAAATTGAGGTTAGTAATAGGACAATGCTCACAGGATCATGAGCTCCAATGCATTGGCCACCTGATGTGAAAAGTCAGTTCACTGGAAAAAGCCCTGATGCTGGGAAAGGTTGAGGGTAAGAGGAGAAGGGGGCGGCAGAGGATGAGATGGTTGGATGACATTACTGACTCAATGGACATGAGTTTGAGCAAACTCGGGGAGACAGTGAAGGGCCAGGAAGCCTGGCATGCTGTAGTTCATGGGGTTGCAGAGAGTTGGACATGACCTGATGCCTGAACAAGAACACAGGGTTGTGGAACATCTTAGATGAATTAATGCTTATAAAGTGATATTGTTGAGTGATAAATATTCTTTTATTATTTTGTTATAGTTGTGGGAAAAGATGTTCAAAGTTTCAGGTATTTAAATTCTTGTGTGTGAATTTCATTTGTTTACATGCTCTTTCCTATTATCCCAGCACAAAAGAAAAGGTTACTTTAAAAATAAAGTTTCATCAATGATGGTAGGGAACACTAATTGCTGTATAAGCCCTATAATGTTCTTTTTTATGCTGAGACCCCAATTAACTTCAGTTGAATACCTGTGAAATATGAGTCTTTCCTGTTCCGGATAGAATAATTGGATGTATCACAAAGTATGTTGTTGAATAAATCATGTTTTCTTCCAGTAGATCAAAGACCTGGGGGAACACTATCATGAAAATGGGCAGGCATGTTGTTACTTTCCTTATAAGGTAATTCTAAGATCTTGGCCATTTGCTTTGAATGGAAAACTGTAGACATTCTCATTAATTAATGTATGGATTTTGTCACTTTGCTAAATTATCTTTCCTACAATTGATGATTTTTCATTGTGTCTATGGCTGTTTTGTACCTTCCACTTTTTTCCCCTGGAGATGGTGTTGTTTTTTTTTTTTTTTTTTGTATTAGCAGTCTTATGCTGCAAATGAAACTCTTTCAGGAGCCAATTATCTGTTGTTTTGGTAAAGACAGCCCATGATTCTAAGATAATTTCATAAATAGAATTAGTTTCACAGATTGTTTATTCAGGGTGATGATTTCCTAAATGGGGTATGAGACATGAAATCCTGCATAAAGCAGATAACCAAAGCCATTGGTTGCTATTCAGCACTAAAGTCTAAGTGTGTCAAGGGATGGAACTACTATTACGGAAATTCGTTCTGCATCCAAGGTGCTTTATGCATGTTACTTTTCATCTACAACTACAAGGCTGGCTAGTTAGGTTGTGTATATTTTGATTGTATAAATGCACTGAAACACAAAGAAGTGAAGATATCTTACAACAATATCATGCAGGTACATACTTGAACAAATATTTGGACCCAAGTTAATTTTATTCCAAAACTTACAGTGTTTCCAATATATGACAATGGAAAATATTGTGCACTCATGAATAGGCATTCTGCTAGATGCATACTTTTTAAAATAACGCTACAAAATAGCTACTATTATTTCTCAAAGCAAAAAGGAAAGGGAATACCAAAAGATAAAAAGAGATACTTAATTCAAAAAAGTAGTTAGAAGGTTCAAACTCAAGTTTCAAAGTAAATCAAATGATGCTCATTCAGGAAAGAAGCTTTTCAGTCATTCATTGCACAGCTGCCATTCATTTATTGGTAATTGTATGATACAGCCTTACTCTGGTCCAAACATTGAACTAGGTTCTGGGGCAAACCTAGAGTGGTCCTTGTACTCAAATTGCTTACAATCTTATTGAGGAGAAGTATTACTAAAATAAATTTAAAATAAAATAATTACGTTTTAATGGGAAAATATAGGGGCCTATGAAAATTATACGGGGATATGAACTTATTTGCTGCAAGAGAACAATTTTAAAGTCATGAAAACCCCAAAGGATTTTACCTCATGTACATTTGAATATTCGGATTTGTAATGATGAGTTAATGATGGTAAGATCATATAACTGAGCTTATTTTTTTTAAATAATTGTAGTTACACAAAAATATTTTTCCTAATTTCATTTGTGATTTTATTAGAGTGGGATTGTGGGAAATTTTTTTCTCTTTTTGCTTTCCATTTTAAAAACATGTATTTGCATGAGTTTTTAAAAAGTGGAAGCAAAATGATTTCACATACTAAAATATTTTCTAAGAATTCTAAATCTTAGGAAACACTATGAGGGCATGTGTGTGTGTATGTGTGTGTGTGGCTGTGTGTGTATGTGTGTGTGTGGCTGTGTTTGTGTGTGTGTGGCTCTGTGTGTGTGTGTGTGTGTGTGTGTGTGGCTGTGTGTGTGTATGTATATGTGCTATGTAGTATCTTTTTTTTCTTCCTTGTTTTTGGCTAAATGAACTTTTACTCCTGATATGCCTTATCTCTAGGTTTGGAGGTAAGGGACCACAGCTATAACTCAGCTGCTGTGATCTCATTTCCTGGTTTCTTGCTCATAGATCTGATTAAAAGGAAAATTGAAAATGTATCCAACCTTGATTTAATGCCTACAAGATTAGGGCAAGATTATGGAACTCAGACTTCTAAGGCATTAGCTTATTTCTGCTTTTGGTAAGCTTGAATGCAAAGTGGAAATGAAAATTATTTTGTCAGTCATATATTTGCAATCCTATTAATCCAGGATCAGAAGCAATTTTGTGTTAGAAGATATTTTAAGTGATACATTTTAAATTAGGGAATTTATATATGTATTATGCATATATATAAATGTATTTTATATATGTACATATGCATACATACAGAGCCATATATACTTTTTCATAGTAAGCATAATACACCTTAAAGTTTTTCCTGAAGGATGTCAATCTTAAAATATATTTTAGAAAATTAATATTTGTAACATATTTACTACAGGAATTATAACAATGCATATAAGAAAAAGAAAAAACTAATAATCATCCATAATCCTATTGCATAAACTTTTTATTTTTGTACATGGCCTCCCACTAATATATAAATATAGATTTTAATACATATACATATTTAAGCCCAATAATATAAACATGCTTATCTTATAACTAAAAGATAAATTTTTAATGAACTTATTTTCTTATAATGATATCTCAATATCTTTAAATGACTATATAACATTTTTTTATTCCAACATTTTTATTGATCAATTAACCTCTCACTTTTTGGCCACCTGATGTGACTCATTGGAAGAAAACCATGATGCTGGAAAAGACTGAGGGCAGGAGGAGAAGGGGGCGACAGAGGATGAGATGGTTGGAGGGCATCATCAAATCGGTAGACATGAGTTCGAGCAAACTCTGGGAGATGATAGTGAAGGACAGGGAAGCCTAGTGTGCTGCAGTCCATGGTGTTACAAAGAGTCAGACATGACAGCAACTGAACAACAACAAATCTCTTAGTTTAGGGCATTCGAGAGATCTTGACTTTTTTCCTGTTGTATGCAATGCCGTGATAAATGTCCTTATATGGAAATTTTGAAAATGGAGCTTTGATGTAGCTGCATAAATAGGTTAAGGAACTTCATGGCTAGAAGTCCTATTATTTCTATTTCCTTCCCTCTTGCCATATATGCATCCAGTTCATCCTCAAGATGACTTCTTATGCAATTTAAAGAATAAGTTTAGTTATTTTAATCTGTAGCGATGATGAAATCCTAAGTGGAAATAACATAGCTATTGACTATCTGATTTGCAGGTGTATTTTATGTTACTGCAGGATATAATTTAAGTTAGAAATACAAATGAATTAATGCTAACTTGTTCTTGAATGTTCCATGACTACCTTGAAATTACTATGGATACACTTGAATATTGAAAAATGAAGAGAGCAAGTAAAATGATGGAGTCGTACAGAATGTTAGCGCTACTGGATTTGTAATTATAAAGGCTTTATGAATGTGAGCTTCGTCTCTCCTCCATCAAGTCTACATTTTCTTCAATGGAGCAGCATTATCAGCTGAAAAATGATAGTTACTTTTCTGTTCCTTTTTAATGACTATAGATATAAATCTATCATAAACTGCTAAATCTGAAAACATTGAGGGAAGAAACCAAAGTAGGTTTTTTGTTTGTTTGTTTGTTTTTTAACATGCATAACATTAAATAATGGGAAGTTGGTTAGCAGGAACTGTGTCCCATTTTGTTTACACATCTCTGATGGGGTTAATATATAGGGCCAGTGCAAATGAGTGTTATATAGCTAAGTAATGAAAGCCTGCAGCAAGAGAAATAGGGAACTGACATCCTGACATTTATTTTCAAAACCGCTGAACATTTTCCAGGCACATTTCGCTGGTCTTACTGACAAAAGTCCTTCTGTTAACCATGTAGAATGAAATTCTTTTCAACATGACATAATTGAGGATCCACCTTAAAGCACTTTGAAAAATAAAGATCTTTTCAAACTCAGATTGACTTTTTGTCTCTCTTAGTTTTTACTTGGTGAAGACACTGAGCTTGCAATGAATGTAGTTCTGAATTTTAGTGAGTATAAAAAAGTTGGAGAGCTAAAAGGCCCTTCAATGACTGTTGCTGTGTAGATTGTTTTTAAGAAATTTTAATTTTAAAAACGCAATAAGTATATGAAGAAGGGGTTATTTTATTGATTTTTATGAGACTTACAATATTTAATATTTTAATGAGATGTAATATTTAATATCTTACACTGCTAAAGAAAAAGGGCTTCCCAGGTTGCTCAGTGGTAAAAAATAAAGAAAAAATCCACCTGCCAATGCAGGAGACTCAGGTTCATTTCCTGAGTTGGGAGGATCCCCTGGAGAAGGAAATGGCAACCCACTCCAGTATTCTAGCCTGGGAAATCCCACGGACAGAAGGACCCATGGGCTACAGTTGATATTGTCGCAAACAGTCGGACACGACCAAAGTGACTGAGCACTGATAAAGAAAATATCAGTAGACAGTGAGGGTTATTTTTTTTAAATGGTCACTGATTTTTAAAACCTAAATAATTGACCTTTTAGCTTAATGCAGCTGTGATAACATTTAGAGAATGAACTAGTGTAAAAGTTTTTTTGGAGGAAAACAACTTGGGGTGTATGTGAGGACTTAGAAGTGTCAGGTAAAGTCTGCTGGTGAAGATCAAGGGCCAGTGCACTGGGCTGAAGGCAAGAGAGAGTCAAAGAAGGGCGTGGCCTTAGGAAAATCACATCCTCAGATTGTGAGCAGGGTAGATTAAAGGTGAGTGGGTTTGCGAAGAAATAAAAGAAGGAGCAATTTTCCAACTAGAATGAGTAGGTGAGAAAAATAATCAAGGGTCTTGCAATGGTTTAGAAAAGAAGACAAGACTGAGGACTATGTACTATAAATCTTGAAAATGAAAATAATGATTAACAGGATTTAGGGGAGCTTAAATGTTTCAATCAACTGGATACTGACCCAAATAATTCAGTTATACTGTGTAGAAGACAGACCTCAGCTACATGATCATTTTGTTTTTTCAACTGAATGGCAAAAGCCCCTTTTGATACTTCCATTTTCTTTCAGTTTACCTACAATGCCTTCAGTTCAGTTCACTTCAGTAGCTCAGCTGTGTCCAACTCTTAGGGACGCCACAGACTGCAGCATTCCAGGATTCCCTGTCTATCACCGACTCCCAGAGCTTGCTCAAGCTCATGTCCATCGAGTGGGTGATACCATCCAACCATCTCATACTCTGTCATCTCCTTCTCCTGCCTTCAGTCTTGTCCGGCATCAAGGTCTTTTCTAATAAGTCAGTTCTTTCTATCAGTTGGCCAAAGTATTAAAGCTTCAGCTTCATTCAGCATCAGTCCTTCCAATGAATATTCAGGACTGATTTCCTTTTGGATTGACTGGTTTGATCTCTTTGTTGTCCAAGGGACTCTCAGGAGTCTTCTCCAACACCACAATTCAAAAGCATCATTTCTTCAGTGCTCAACTTTCTTTATGGTCCAACTCTCACATCCATACATGACTACTGGAAAAACCATAGCTTAGACTAGATGGACATTTGTTGGCAAAGTAATATCTCTGCTTAATAAGCTGTATAGTGTGGTCATAGATTTTCTTCCAAGAAGCAAGTGTCTTTTAATTCCATGGATGCAATCACCATCTGCCGTAATTTTAGAGCCCAAGAAACTAAAGTCTGCCACTGTTTCCATTGTTTCCCCATCTATTTGCCATGAAGTGATAGAACCAGATGCCATGATCTTTGGTTTTGAATGCTGAGTTTTAAGCCAGCTTTTTCACTCTCCTCTTTCATTTTCATCAAGAGGCTCTTTAGTTCTTCTTGGCTTTCTGCCAATAAGGCTGATGTCATCTGCTTATCTGAGATTGTTGATATTTCTCCCCAGCGATCTTGATTCCAGCTTGTGCTTCATCCAGCCTGGCATTTTGCATGATGTACTCTGCATATAAGTTAAATAGGGAGGGTGACAATATACAGTCTTGACATACTTCTTTCCCAATTTTGAACCTGTCAGTTGTTCCATGTCTGGTTCTAACTGTTGCTTCTTCACCTGCATACAGATTTCTCAGGAGGCAGGTAAGGCAGTCTGGTATTCCCATCTCTTTAAGAATTTTCCAGTTGGTTGTGATCCACACAGTCATAGGCTTTGGTGTAGTCAATAAAGCATAAGTAATTTTTTTTCTGGAATTCTCTTGCTTTTTCTTGCTATAACACTTTCTCTTGCTTTAATGCCTTACACTCTTAAAATTTAAACTAGAATTTGGATGATGTAATCTGTCAACTTGGGACAAGATGGAGAAATTAATTATATATGTATGTATTCTAGGAGTCTTCCTAACATATGACCATTTACTTTCAATATAATTTTAAGATATTTAATTTATATTATTTAGTGAGCTATATGTCTTTACCAGAAGAGAAAACTATATAAAATTAAATAAGAAATATAATTTAACAACATCTAAATTCATTTTTTTTTCTGAATTGATTATGGTGCTTTGTAATCTTAGTATTGTTGTTGTTGTTGTTAAAAGATACCTATAACTGCTTCTATATGTTTGTGTCCTTGGAATTACTTTCAAAGTAATTGAAATAGTCTTTTCATAAAAAAGAACAGATATGAATCTAGATATGTCTTTGGAGATTTCTGTCTTTGGGCCCCTCCTTCTTAATATCTAGCACAGAGCAGTGTCTTTGGGAAAACATCATGCTTGAGAACTTCCATGATAACATCATTCCTCCTCTAAGAATATTTATGAAAAAAAATAAGTCCTTGAAAACAACCCTGTGAGCTTGGTAAATAACAAAGACTGAGCTGCTTAAATAATGAAGCAAGGTCACCAACCCCCTTCCCCCCCCACCCCGCCCCTCCTCCACCCACCGCTTCCCTATTTCCTCAGAAAGTGTTTTATTACTCTGAAAGGAACTTTGGAATTGAATCAAAAAATGAATGGCAGCCCCTCCCACCCTTGAAGTTGTGTTTAGATTATTAAAAGGATTTGTCTGATGTTAGTGAAATTAAAATGGGGAACATGGAGTGCTATTTCAATTTAAAAATCTATATGAGCTTCCATATGTCAGTCATACTTTAATATTTATTTGCATATCTTTAAATTTTTGACTATTACATATTACCAGAGTAATAAGACATTAAAAAGTACTCTAGCCTCAAAATCGTGGAAGAATCAGGTGCAGATTTTAGTATGAAATGATTTAATTGTGTCCGTACTCTCAGAGCTCTATTTTCAACATTCTCCCCCTTATATAGTGAAAAAAGGAAATTTCATTCGAAAATTTTGTTAAAATACTGTGTTAAATCACACTAATATTATAAATGTAACTTCTTTTCTAACTCTGCTATTTTGGACATTTTTACAGTAAATTTTTTATTGGAAAGACGCATAGAAAATAAAAGGAACAGGCTTTTAAAGTTTCCTTTGTTTATGCAAGAAGTGGATTCATTGCAAAATACTCCAGATGGAAACTAAAATCCATGTTCTTGGGGAGAAAAACTCCAGCTACTTGGAGAACCATTTGCTTTCTAATTTGCTCCTTCATTTTTTCCCTTTTGTTTCCAAGTAATTGTTGCTATAGTCTTAGTCACCCTTGTATCTTACTTTTGCTTTGAAACTTAGCTCTAGATACATTCCACAGCAACTCAATAATCATTAACAAATGTCACCCTGACCTGACCCTGCTGGTTAGACAGCCACCAAGAGATAAATGTCTTATGAGGCTTCACCTTTAAGAGACTACCTCCGCCCTCCTGCCTCTCTGGAATTCTGGAACCCTTCTTTTTTCTAACAAACATTGTCTTTCTTTGCAATCTCAAATCAAGTGATTTATGCCAATTTGAAGGTTTTCTAAACTTTGGTTATCTGCTCAGTCCTGATGTGGTAACTCTCTACTGCTTACCACTGACCTCTTAACCCTAAATTGAAACTATGGATTTGAAGTGTTTCCCAACACAGCAGCAAGCTGGAAAAGGACACAGACTAGAAAGAATTCTATTCACACAAATTCCCTGGCAAATTTTGTGAACATCAATTGTGTGTGACCCAGTCTGTTCCACTAAGTTGAGCTCCTAGAGGGCATAGGTTGAATGTTTTTAAAATTTTCTTCAGTACATCCATCACAGTGCTTTGCTCAAACTAGATACTCAACACAACTTGACTTCTGTTGTCACTACTGGTGATAGCTTTCCTCTTAACCTTAGCTATTTATCAATCTTAGCGTGGTTGTCTAACTGGTTTCCTGGCTTCTAGGCTTTTTCTCTTCCAAATTCATCTGACATAGCAATAACAATTAGAGAACTATATTAATTATGTTGTTCCATTGCTCAACAGCCCCTCCATTGTTGGTAGGGTTCTACATGAATATTCACTTTTTTTCTTAGACTTTAGTGTATTGGTTGAAATTTTTACTATGAGCACATAGTTTTACTTAGGTATAATTAAGAAAAAGAGCTATGTTTAATTTGAAAAGACAAAAATATTCAGAGGAATAAACATTTTCTCGAATAAAATAATTCTGAATATAATAGTATTTCTGGTTCACAAATGAATGCCAGTATCTGCACTTGAATCTATTGCTGCAAATGACCAAACTTACATATCAGTCTTGGTGGAGAGGGAGAGATGTATACGTAAACACGCATAAATACATACACACAAAAAAAATAGATTTTTTTAATGCTTCCTGTCTTCTTGTGTTTTATTTTATATTTGAAGATTTATTTTAAAATTTTGATAAGTAGTTTATATACATATACCTGTATATCTATGCTCAGAGATGGAGGTCTAGAATGTACTAAAATGGTGAGAATGGTTGTTTCTGTATGAGAGGGTAACAGTGTATTTGCATTTGTACACTTTTATGAAGTGAGTATATAGCTTTCATCAGTCTCAAAGATATAGGTATCACCCAAATATTAAAATCTACTTTTTAGGCAAACTTTAATTTCTAGACAATCAGTCTCCTGTATTTACTTAGAAAAAATTACATGCTTGCTATTCATGGTGCCCACTTCCTTTCATTTTCATCTTTTCTCAAAGGAAATGTGATCCTTTTTAAAAATTTAATTTATTTGTTTTAATTGGAGGATAATTACTTTACAATATCATGATTGTTTTTGCCATAGATCAACATGAATCATCCATGGGTACACATTTGCCCCAGCATCTCCCAGCATCCTGAACCCCCCTCCCACCTCTCTCCCCACCCTAGCCCTCTGGGTTGTCCCTGAGCACCAGATTTGGGTGCCCTGCTTCACGCATGGAACTTGCGCTGGTCATCTATTTTACATATGGGATGTACACAATGCTGTTCTCTCAAACCATCCCACCCTTGCCTTCTCCCACCAAGTACGAAAGTCTCTTCTTTACATCTGTGTCTCCTTTGCTGCTCTGTATGTAGGATCAATGGTGCCGTCTTTCTAAATTCCCTATATGTGTGTTGATATACGGTATTTGTCTTTCTCTTTCTGACTTATTCACTCTGTATAATAGGCTCCAGGTTCATCCACCTCATTAGAATTGACTCAAATGTGTTCCTTTTTATAGCTGAGTAATATTCCACTGTGTATATGTACCACACTTTCCTTATCCATTCATCTGCCAATGGACACCTAGGTTGCTTCCATGTCCTAGCCATTGTAAATAGTGCTGTGATGAACATTGGGATACATGTCTCTCTTTCAATTCTGATTTCTTTGGGGTGTATGCCCAGAAGTGGGATTGCTGGGTTTTATGGCAGTTTTGTTCCCAGCTTTTTGAGGAATATCCACACTGTTCTCCAGAGTGGCTATACCAGTTTGCATTCCCACCAACATTGTAAGACAGTTTTCTTTTCTGCACACCCTCTCCAGCATATATTGTTTATAGACTTTTTGATGATGGCCATTCTGACCTGTGTGAAATGATAGCTCATTGCGGTTTTGATTTGCATTTCTCTAATAATAAATGAGAGTTGGACTGTGAAGAAAGCTGAGAGACGAAGAATTGATGCTTTTGAACTGTGGTGCTGGAGAAGATTCCTGAGAGTCCTTTGGACTGCAAGGAGATCCAACCAGTCCAGTCTGAAGGAAATCAGCCCTGAGTGTTCTTTGGAGGGAATGATGCTGAAGCTGAAGCTCCAGTACTTTGGCCACTTCATGCGAAGAGTCGACTCATTGGAAAAGACTCTGATGCTGGGAGGGATTGGGGGCAGGAGGAGAAGGGGATGACAGAGGATGAGATGGCTGGATGGCATCACCAACTCGATGGACATGAGTTTGAGTGAACTCCGGGAGCTGGTGATGGACAGCGAGGCCTGGCGTGCTGTGATTCATGGGGTTGCAAAGAGTCAGACACGACTGAGAGACTGAACTAAACTGAACTGAACTGAATAATGAGTGAAGTTGGGCATCTTTTAATGTGTTTATTAGCCATCTGTATGTCTTCTCTGGAGAAATGTCTATTTAGGTCTTTTGCTCACTTTTTGATTGGGTTGTTCTTTCTTCTGGTAGTGAGCTGCATGAGCTGCTTGTATATTTTGGAGATTAATTCTTTGTCAGTTGTTTTGTTTACTATTATTTCCTACCGTTCTGAGGACTGTTTTTTTACCTCGTTTATTGTTTCCTTTGTTGTGCAAAAGCTTTTAAGTTTAATTGGATCCCATTTGCTTATTTTTGTTTTTATTTCCATTACTCTGGGAGGTGGATCATCGAGGATCTTGCTGTGATTTATGTCAAAGAGTGTTCTGCCTATGTTTTCCCTAAGAGCTTTATACTTTCTGGCTTTATATTTAGGTCTTTAACCTATTTTGAGTTTATTTTTGTGTGTGGTGTTAGTAAGTGTTCTAGTTTCATTCTTTTACAGGTAGTTGACCAATTTTCCAGAGACTTGTTACAGAGACTGTCTTTTCTCCATTGTGTATTTTTGCCTCCTTTGTCAAAGATAAGGTGTCTGTAGGTGTGTGGATTTATCTCTGGACTATATTTTGTTCCATTGATCTATATTTCTGTCTTTGCACCAGTACCATAGTGTCTTGACTGTAGATCTGTAATATAATCTGAAGTCAGGAAGGTTGATTCCTCCAGTTCCATTCTTCTTTCTCAAGATTGCTTTGGCTATTTGGGGTCTTTTGTGTTTCCATACAAATTGTGAAATTATTTGGTCTAGTATGTGAAAAATACCTTTGGTAGTTTGATGGGGATGCATTGAATCTGTAGATTGCTTTGAGTAGTATACTCATTTTCACTATATAAAGATTCTTCCAATCTAAGAATGTGGTGTATTTCTCCATCTATTTGTGTCATCTTTGATTTCTTTCATCCCTGTTCTATAGGTTTCTGTATATAGGTCTTTTGTTTCTTTAGGTAAATTTATTTCCACGTATTTTATTCTTTTTTTTTTTTTTTTTCAAAATGGTGAATGGGATTATTTCCTTAATTTCTCTTTCTGATTTTTCATTGTTAGTGTATAGGAATGCAAGTGATTTCCAGGTAAATTTTACATCCTGGAACTCAACTATATCTACTGATTAGTTCTAGTAATTTTCTGTTGGCATCTTTTTTTTTTTTTTAAGTCACTCAGTCGTGTCTGACTCTTTGTGACCCCGTGGACTGCAGCTCACCAGGCTCCTCAGTCCATGGGATTCTCCAGGCAAGAATACTGGAGTGAGTTGCCATTTCCTTCTCCAGGGAATCTTCCCAACCCAGGGGTCAAACCTGGGTCTCCGCATTGGAGGCAGATGCTTGGGTTTTCTATGTGGAGGATCATGCATCTGCAAACAGTGAGAGCTTTACTTCTTCTTTTCCAATCTGGATTTTTTTAAATTTCTTTTTTTTCTCTGATTGGTGTGGATAGGACTTCCAAAACTATGTTGAATAGTAGTGGTGAGAATGGGAGCCCTTGTTTTGTTCCTAAAGACCCAGACCAAGTATCCACTCTCTACCCTTCACCAACTGCTCCAAATCTCTTCCTCCTTTCAATTCTAATATGGCCGATGATTTGGTTATGTGTTGCTAACTGAATGACATTTTGGTTTTATTTTTTTATGAGACTGTGACATCATCCCACCTGGGTGTTATGTAAATCAAAGGCAGGAATTATGTCTTAATCAAGCCTCTAGTTGTGTTTTTTTCAGACAAATAGATAATATTTGAGATATGAGTTTAACTCTCCTACCTGATAAAGAAAGAAAGCAACATATGATATAGTTAAGTGAGATGAGAACATTTTATTCTCAGATCACCAAAAAGAGTAAATAATAAACTATTTCATTTTTTATTTTACTCACAACCCAAAAGTTAAAAGTCTGGGGACTTTCTACAAATATGCATATTTAAAGTACATAATGCAGTTTTAAGAGTAATCACTTTAAAAGCATCAAAACACCATATTTTAAACCAAATTATTCAAAATAAGAGGAAAGTATAAAGATTTAGGAATTTCAAATTCATCCAGTCTAAATCCAAAGGGAAAGTAACTTCTCTCTCCTTCTCTCTCCTTACTGCTGTATGTTGTAAGAACACACTTTTAGGTGAGAAAATGCTTACTATTATCGCAGGGTACATTATATGTAAACAAAGCTATTTAATTGGCCACTGGTTTCCCAAGCATAGCTCAGCTGGTAAAGAATCCGCTTGCAATACAGGAGACCCTGCTTCGATTCCTGGGTCAGAACGATCCTCTGGAGAAGGGATAGGCTGCCCAGTCCAGTATTCTTGGGCTTCTCTGGTGGCTCAGCTGGTAAAGAAGCCACCTGTAATGCGGGAGACCTGGGTTCAATCCCTGGGTGACGAAGAAACCCTGGAGGAGGGCATGGCAACCCATTCCAGTATTCTGGCCTGGAGAATTCCAAGGACAGAGGAGCCTGGTGGGCTATGGTCCACAGGGTCACAAAGAGTTGGACACAACTGAAGCAACTTAGCATGCAGCATGCAAAGTAATGATGAAAGTTAGAAAATAAAGTATGTAAAGCACTTATCGCAGTGCTAGGAACATAGTAAGACTGCAGTGAATGCTATCTACTCTTATTAATATTGCTAACCTTGTTCAAATCTAATCAACAGAGATACCCTACAGCCTCTGCACTGAGTATAATCTGGGTTTGGTGCACTCTGCCCTCTGATTTTGACCACTGTGTGCCTCTCCAACTTCTTGTCTCTCTCTCGGCTGTCTGTCTGAGTCTTCACTCAACTACTTATTGTTTTCCCCCTTTTATACCATTGTAACTTGTATTTCCTCTGCTTGGAACACTTCTCTCATTCAATAGTCTAACTCATCCTTTAAGTTCAAATCTAAGGCTCTTTTTCTCAAGTAATCCTACCTTGATTGTAAACCTCTTAAGAAACAGCAGCTTATTCACCTTTGAGTTCCTGGTGCCTTGCATGGTCTCTGGCATAAGTAAATTTTAAATAAATGTTAACTAAATTCAACTACAAACAGTGTCATGCTACAAGGTACTATAGGATGATATTTCTAAATTCCCTGATATCTCCTAGTACCTGAACTAGTCGACTAAGATTAAAATTTAGTTAAAAATAGGGACTTTTAACTCAAATACATTTAGGTGTGTATCCTTTGCAACCCATGTAATCTTAGGTTATTTAAACCACTTGAGTTCAAACTTCTGATTATATGAACTGAAGTTATGAAAAGCTATCTTTTAGGACTGGCAGAAGGGAGTAAAAGAGAATTTAACACCGAGCTTGCAGCATTCTAAGTGTTTAACAAAATGATTGTTGCTATTGCTGCTATGGTTGTTGGTAGCGCCTTTTTTGTCATTATGATCACCCATATCTTCATCACCAAACCTTTTCATCATCAGGAGTCAGGAAATCCATCGTGAAAGGACCAGAAATAGAAAATATTAGCATAAGCCATGGACCACGCCATTCCCCCCTGTATAGAGATTTAAGATCCAGTCAGACACGCTGAATGGAAGCCACAAAGGAATTGAGAGAGGAGGTGTGCCTTGGCGCTCCAATGTGAGAACACTTACTAAGAGCGAAGTTTGGAAAATTAAAGCTACATGGAAGATTAGTGAATTGTGTCTCTTGATGGGAACAATTACTTGTGAGCAACTAGTGAAAATGAGATACAGTTGAAAAGATTAGATTAGTGTAATACTTTGGAAGGTCCTTACAGTGGGTTAAAATGAAACCAACATAATGTAAAAATTAAAAAAAAAAAAAACAAAACAAGAAATAATAAAAAAATAATTAGAATCATTAAAATGATGGATCAGTCATCCAGAAAGATGATTGTGTTCATTTTCTATTGCTGCATAACAATTTGCCACTAACTTAGTTGCTTAAAACAATATCCACTTTTTATCTCACAGTTTTGCAAGACAGACGTTCAGTAGAATGACTAAGTTTTCTGCTCAATGTCACACAAGGCTGATGTTAAGATATTGGACCAGTTGTGTGCCTATCTGGAGTCTTTGGGGAAGACTATGTCTCCAAGCTCATTTAAGATATTGGCAGAATTCAGTTCACTGAAGATGTAGGACTGCAATCCCATTTGCCTGCTGGCTGTCATCTGGGGTTTACTCCCTGTTCCTAGAAGCCACCCATATTCTTCTCACATGGCCCCTGCTCAAAACTTCAAGGGTAGCAACAGAACACCGAGTCCTTCTCACATTTCATGTCTTTCTGATTTTTATTTTGCCACCAGTCTGAGAAATAACTCAGCTTTTAAAGGGCCCATGTAATTAGATTAGGCTCACTAGGAAAATCTTGCTATGTTGTGGTCAACTGTTTAGTTACCTTGATTGTATCTGCAAAAAGATCTTTTGCCATGTTACAAGAGTGACACTAGGAATCTAAGGTCACAGGGGCCATCTAGAATTCTGTTTAGCACGAAGATCCTGGCAATGTTATGCAGGATGGTAGGTTCCTAAAAGCATAAGGATCACTCAGAAGCCCTTTTAGCCATTTTAAGCTAAGGGATTAAAGATCTAATTAGTTAATAATGACAGCTTATTGTGCATTAGGCTTTTCTTATGGTTTCAACTCATATATTTATGAGATCTTTTTGATATAGGTATTATGGTTATTCTTAATGACAGTTGAAAATACTAGAGTTTAATGAGGTTAGGTTGTTGTTCAGTTGCTAGTTCATGTCTGACTCTTCAAGACCCCAAATACTGCTGCACGCCAGACTGCCCTATGCTTCACTGTCTCTCAGAGTTACTCAAATTCATGTCCATTGAGTCAGTGATGCTATCTAACCATCTTATCCTTTGCTTCCTCCTCCTTTTGCTTTCAATCTTTGCCAGCACCGGGGTCTTTTCCAATGAGTGGGCCCTTCACGATGTGCTTAAATTCACAGAACTAGTGTATAGTAAATCTGGGATTATTTCTAGAAAGACCGACTCCAGATCCCAGGCTCTCAACTTTTTTCTTATCCTTTCTCCATTAGTTGAAATGTTGGGGATGTTATGGCCAGAGTGAAGACAGTATGACAATTGACCCTTTGGTTGTTTTTGAATCATTCTCGTATTACTAATTTCCATTTTAATTTGCTTTGTGCATTGAACACAGACTCTATGGTGAATCTTCTGCTGGGCCCTCTAGATGGAATATACCCTAACTCATTCAGTTCTCATAACACTAAAGTTTTCCTAATATTACAGATAAGAACTGAAGACTCAGTTACATATCACGTTTCAGGTCTCAGAGCTATTGAGTAGCAGACGTAGGCTTTGCACCCTGGTCTGCCTAACTCTGCATGTTTTTATTACACTGCATGTTCAGGCCTGGTGTTGGCATGTGCAAAGCCCGGAGAAGCAGAAACACATAGTAGCTGCAAGTGTGGAAGCTGACACCTTACTGCCTGTATGTGTAGCCCAGTTCTGCTACTTTCCTGTTTCTCTGGCCTCAGTTGCCTAATTTGTAAAAGAATATTACCTGTTTTATGGAGAGTCTAGAAAAAACTAATGGATTATTTTAGTGAAACTCTTAGAACAATGCCTGGTATATAGTAAATACTCAGAAAGGTGAGCTGTAAGAAAAGTCTGGGAGAAATGCATGTATAGACAACTGAGTTAGTTTTGTGTTATTTGCATCATTAATAGTTGATGATACCAAGGAATAGAGGTTGGTTAAATGATATGAGGTAATGATATTGCTTAATGGGGCTCACCAATTAGGCTATTGATGAAGAGAATCTTGAGTTTTGAAAACTGGGAGGGCATGTAGAAGTAGCAGAAAGCAAAGGGAAAGATCTGTATTAGGTTACTTGTAAAAATGATGATAGATGGTAGCTTATTCTTGGGACAAATGAGGTAGACTTTACTGTTTGATTGAGAAGGTAGTGAGTAGTATATCAAAATTCCAGTCGGATTGTGAAGGCTGGAGCAATGAATATAGTAAAATCAATGTATATCACTGTATTTGTTCATCCAAATGATAAACATTCATGAAAGACCTCTAAAATGCAGAAACACAAAGATAAGTCACAAATTCCACTCTCAAGGAACTGATAAACTAATAGAGGAAATAAGATATGCCAACACTTACAACTGAAAGTAAAAATTTGCATGAGTCACAAGTGAGGCATGTGTGATGCTGTAATGACATTCAGAGGAGAGAGAGGTTGCTTCAAACTGAGAGGAACTGGGAAAGGTTTGTGAGGTGATGGCAAATTGCAAGGAAGGGAATTGATGAGATGTTTGAAATAGGAACTGAAAGGTGAAGAGGTGTTATGCCTTGCCCCTCGAGACACAAGAGCAAGCATGGGCCTTCATTAGAGAAGTAACAGGGACAATGGAGGTAAAAAGCACAGAGGAGAAAGATATTTGAGAACAGGATTGATAGAAATTGAAAACTAAGTAGATCTTTGAACAAGCAGTGAGGAGAAGTAAAAATTAGCAAAATTTTGTTTTTCTTTTTAATTTTTATTTTTACTTTATTTTACTTTACAATACTGTATTGGTTTTGCCATACCTTGACATGAATCCGCCACGGGTGTACATGAGTTCCCAATCCTGAACCCCCCTCCCACCTCTTTAATGACTCAGTTCAATTCAGTTCAGTCGCTCAGTCGTGTCTGACTCTTTGTGACCCCATGAATTGAAGCACGCCAGGCCTCCCTGTCCATCACCAGCTCCTGGAGTTCACTCAGACTCACATCCATCGAGTCAGTGATGCCATCCAGCCATCTCATCCTCTGTCGACCCCTTCTCCTCCTGCCCCCAATCCCTCCCAGCATCAGAGTCTTTTCCAATGAGTCAGCTCCTCACATGAGGTGGCCAAAGTATTGGAGTTTCAGCTTTAGCATCATTCCTTCCAAAGAACACCCAGGACTGATCTTTTTTTTTTTTTTTTTAATAATTATCACTACTTTTAATATCATCTTTCCAGGACCCTTAAGAATATCCTTTTCTATGCAATGTTTATCAAATAATAAGTTTTAGTAAAATATAAAGTGTAGAAGTATAGAACTTGATGAATTTGGAGTTCTGGAGTACCAGAGAAGCATCATGAAACATGACCTAAAATTTGTGGCTGGTGCTGGGGACAGGGAGCACCATTAATTCAGTATGAAGGGCACTACAGGTATATCTTAAAGCACAACTTTGCTCAGTAAGTCCAAACTAATAATAAAGTTAATTTTTAATCAAATATTAAACATCTCATTTAAAGGAAATGACTTGATATCTTTACTACATAAAAGAGAATATCTAATAATTTTACAAAATCATGACATCTAGAGGATATCTGGGTAGTTTAACTACCCAGGCTCATTCATTTCTTTTTTTTTTTTTTCATTTGAGATGAAATATTCTTTTTTTTTTTCCCCCTTTAGGTTCGATTTTTATTTTTTATTTTATTTTTTTAATTTATTTATTTATTTATTTTATTTTTTTAATTTTAAAATCTTTAATTCTTACATGTGTTCCCAAACATGAACCCCCCTCCCACATCCCTCCCCATAACATCTCTGTGGGTCATCCCCATGCACCAGCCCCAAGCATGCTGTATCCTGCGTCAGACATAGACTGGCGATTCGATTCTTACATGATAGTATACATGTTAGAATGCCATTCTCCCAAATCATCCCACCCTCTCCCTCTCCCTCTGAGTCCAAAAGTCCGTTATACACATCTGTGTCTTTTTTCCTGTCTTGCATACAGGGTCGTCATTGCCATCTTTCTAAATTCCATATATATGTGTTAGTATACTGTATTGGTGTTTTTCTTTCTGGCTTACTTCACTCTGTATAATCGGCTCCAGTTTCATCCACCTCATCAGAACTGATTCAAATGAATTCTTTTTAACGGCTGAGTAATACTCCATTGTGTATATGTACCACAGCTTTCTTATCCATTCATCTGCTGATGGACATCTAGGTTGTTTCCATGTCCTGGCTATTATAAACAGTGCTGCAATGAACATTGGGGTACATGTGTCTCTTTCAATTCTGGTTTCCTCGGTGTGTATGCCCAGCAGTGGGATTGCTGGGTCATAAGGTAATTCTATTTGCAATTTTTTAAGGAATCTCCACACTGTTCTCCATAGTGGCTGTACTAGTTTGCATTCCCACCAACAGTGTAGGAGGGTTCCCTTTTCTCCACACCCTCTCCAGCATTTATTGCTTGCAGATTTTTGGATTGCAGCCATTCTGACTGGTGTGAAGTGGTACCTCATTGTGGTTTTGATTTGCATTTCTCTGATAATGAGTGATGTTGAGCATCTTTTCATGTGTTTGTTAGCCATCCGTATGTCTTCTTTGGAGAAATGTCTATTTAGTTCTTTGGCCCATTTTTTGATTGGGTCGTTTATTTTTCTGGAATTGAGCTGCATAAGTTGCTTGTATATTTTTGAGATTAGTTGTTTGTCAGTTGCTTCATTTTCTATTATTTTCTCCCATTCAGAAGGCTGTCTTTTCACCTTGCTTATATTTTCCTTTGTTGTGCAGAAGCTTTTAATTTTAATTAGATCCCATTTGTTAATTTTTGCTTTTATTTCCAGAATTCTGGGAGGTGGATCATAGAGGATCCTGCTGTGATTTATGTCTGAGAGTGTTTTGCCTATGTTCTCCTCTAGGAGTTTTATAGTTTCTGGTCTTACATTTAGATCTTTAATCCATTTTGAGTTTATTTTTGTGTGCAGTGTTAGAAAGATCGACTGGTTGGACCTCCTTGCAGTCCAAGGGACTCTCAAGAGTCTTCTCCAACACCACAGTTCAAAAGCATCAATTCTTCAGTGCTCAGCTTTCCTCACAGTCCAACTCTCACAACCACAGATGACTACTGGAAAAACCATAGCCTTGACTAGATGCACCTTTGTTGACAAAGTAATGTCTCTGCTTTTGAATATGCTATCTAGGTTGGTCATAACTTTCCTTCCAAGGAGTAAGTGTCTTTTAATTTCATGGCTGCAATCACCATCTGCAGTGATTTTGGAGCCCCCCAGGATAAAGTCTGACACTGTTTCTCCATCTATTTCCCATGAAGTGATGGGACCAGATGCCATGATCTTTGTTTTCTGAATATTGAGCTTTAAGCCAACTTTTTCACTCTCCTCTTTCACTTTCATCAAGAGGCTTTTTAGTTCTTCTTCACTTTCTGCCATAAGAATGGTGTCATCTGCATATCTGAGGTTATTGATATTTCTCCCGGTGATCTTGATTCCAGCTTGCGCTTCTTCCAGCCCAGCATTTCTCATGATGTACTCTGCATACAAGTTAAATAAGCACTGAGTACGGATTGAGTACATAAGTAGGAAGAGTGATGGATTTTTATTTTGGACAAACTCTGGCTTACTATTAGACAGCCAAAATCATCTAGAATGTAATATCAGTTCAGTTCAGTTCAGTCACTCAGTCATGTCCGACTCTTTGACACCCCATGAATCGCAGCACGCCAGGCCTCCCTGTCCATCACCAACTCCCAGAGTTCACTCAGAGTCATGTCCATCTAGTCGGTGATGCCATCCAGCCATCTCATCCTCGGTCGTCCCCTTCTCCTCCTGTCCCCAATCCCTCCCAGCATCAGAGTCTTTTCCAATGAGTCAACTCTTTGCATGAGGTGGCCAAAGTACTGGAGTTTCAGCTTTAGCATCATTCCTTCCAAAGAAATCCCAGGCTTGATCTCCTTCAGAATGGACTGGTTGGATGGCATGGCTGAATCGAGGTAACCTCAAGGCATGAGGAGAGGAGATGCCTCAAGGAAAGAGATGTCCCCAAGAGTGAACACTGATGTTGAAGTGGGGTAGTAATAGGTCAATGCAGTTTAATCAGTTGTAACAAATGACCACTCTGGTGGGGATGTTGGTAATGGAGGAGGCTATGCCTGTGTAGGGGCAGAGGGTGCATGGGTGTCTCTGTATTGTCCTCTCAATTTTGCTATGACCGTAGAACTATTCAAAATAATAAAGTCTTTTAAAAAGAAAAAAAATTAATTAAAAAAAAGAATAAGAGAAGTTCTGTCATCTGACTTCTAGATCAGTTCTAGGCAATGGTTTTCATCTGTTTTCTATGCAGCTCTTCTGTTCCATGGCAGTGTTTCTGAGGCCTACTGATCATACAGTTTAAGAGTGAGGGAGGGGATGGGGCTATTAATAATTATGCTGAAACACCTGGCAGAAACTGGGAATGCCCTGAAGCAACCAGGCACCATTTTTATTCCATTCAGAGGCCATGAGTTGAGGATGGAGGCAGCTATACTTGCAGGTCTTCAAATTCACTCTGAGTCAGAGTAACTCTGCATTCTTCAATTTGGTGGGTTACCATCCTGCAGAAAACATAATTCTAAAAGGGGTTCCCCGGTGGCGTACCTGGTAAAGAATCTCCCTGTAATGTGGGAGACTGGGGTTCAGTCCCTGGGTTGGAAAGATCCCCTGGAGAAGGGAAAGGCTATCCACTCCAGTATTCCTGACTGGAGAATTCCAAGAACAGAAGAGCCTGGCAGGGGTGGTCCATGGGGTTACAGTCTGACACTCACTCACTCATGTAATTAGTCATGCACTCACTCACTCAATTAATATAATTTTGGGGGCTTCCCTGGTAGTTTAGTCAGTAAAGAACCTGCCTGCAGTGCAATAGACCTGGATTTGATCCCCAGGTTGGGAAGATCCCCTGGAGAAGGAAATGGCAACCCACTCCAGTATTCTTGCCTGGAGAATTCCATGGACAGTGGAATCCATGGGGTCACAAGAGTCAGATACGACTTAGTGACTAAACTCAAAAGGGGTTTCAATTGCCATAAAAAAGACTGAAAACTATTGGCTTAAGAAAAGGTTTAAAGTTTAAGAACAGAAAGGTTTTGATAGAGGATGTATTTTTCAGAAGTGAAAAAAATGTTTTTTTTGTTCTGCTCTACCTCACAAGGGGTATTAAAAGATTATGGAAGTATGTGTGCTTTTAAAATTATAGCTATATTTTTAAGCAAACCATTTGTTGGTGATGCAATTGCAAAAGGGATCTAAAATTATCACATTTATATTTGATTCATAGAATTGCATGTTACAAAGGGATGAATAGAATCTTCCAGACTATGTTTAAAATTCACTTGTAAGTTGTGACTTTACAAGCCAGGTTTCATCCTGGATCACATTTTTTTTAATAATGCTGTGAAAATGAACAACTTTAACAATAGCAACAAATGTGCTGTGAGAATCAGTTGCTGAAAAGACTGAGATTTCCTTTTTATAGTCACTAGTGTTGAAAGGAAGCAAAATTATCCATATAACATGTGAATGCCAATAAAAAGGTTTAAAATATCCATAATATTGACTTAAGAACTAAGAATTCAATGAAAATAAGCATTGGGAAATATGACCTATAAAATCATTTTATTCAGATTTAATTACCAGACTTCATGTTTTTCTTGTGTTAACTTTCATTGAAAATTTGAAATCCACACCCCAAACTTTCAAATTCAATAGAAACTTGACTTGTTCAAAATTTGGGCATAATATTGTACATATTTTTCTTCCCCTTTCTTCTTCTATTTCATCTTCCTCTCCTTCTTTGAACATTTACTGAGGTTAGTGTATGTTTAAGAACTGAACATAATGAATTTTTATTTCTGAAGTTTAGCTTTGGTTTTCAAGTTAGACAAAAAGATGGGTACCGTCTCCTCAACTTAAGATGCCATTAATAACAGGATTTCCTATCTAAATCCATTTGGCAAAGTGTCATTTTTCCTCATAGCTCTAATCTATTTGTCAATTTCCTCTCAGAAGTGTGCAATTGACTCTTTGGGTAAAAGATGCCCTTCACAATGTTATATTCATTTACAGTGTAAGACTTTATTATGTCGAGTTACTACATGGAGACTTTAGTGTTTAGGCTCTCAGTCTCTGCCCTTAAAACACACACAATCCTGTAAAGCAACAGAGAAACGGAGACTCAAATTGGCAGTTGCCTATAATGGTAAGTGTCATGGTAGGAATAGGCACAAGTTTCCAGGGAACAAGAAATAGGAAATGCCTAACTAGGTCTTAGAAAAGCGAGGAAGATTGTGATAGGACATCTGAAATGCATCCTGAAAACTAGTAAATGTTCTTCATAAGTAAGAGATTCAAGTATTCTAGAGAGGTCAACCTCATGTTCATGCATTTCCACCTCATTGTAAAACCCCTCAGACAACTATCTCCATGCTGGAACCTGCAAGAGAGAGACACCTATGTTCTGATTCAGAGTAAAGGGCAGGGTGAAGGTATCAACCATCAGAGAAGTCTAAGATTGAGTGAAACACCCCAGCAAAGCCATGTCTTCAGCAGTCAGAGATCAATATAAGGAGACCGAGCTCAGTCTATACACTTATGTGGGCAAAAATGATCACACATAAGATTGTTTATTTAAACCAACTGAATTCAAACACCAAACTCTTCATTCTTTGCTGGGCAAAATTCTTGGATCGTACATAGCTCAAGGCTATGGGGAATCCTCTGGTTATTGGATATTTGGTCTATGCCATTTATCACGAGGGCATTCCCTCTTCAAAGTTCATGGTCCCCTAAGCTTGGGCAGCTCTGCTGCTTGGACATATGCATCTTTGTCTTCAGGGAGACGGAGGACCCTAGGATCATGGCTCTCTAAATGCTCAAAAGCTACCACACTCCCTTTGAAATCTTTCCCCTGTTTGGGATGCTCCAAGGTTGCAGGGCAAGACCTCTCAGACCCCTGTCCCCTCCTCAGTCAATCCTGGATTACTCAGTTTTCCCAAATGCCCTCTCTGCATTCTTCTTCTTCCCTGCATAATCCTTCTAGACATCTTGTTTTCAATAAAAGCAGAAAAAGTTGTTAACATTTGGCTGCTTCCGTTTTGACTCTGCCCAAATCCTTGAGGCCATAATGACAAAGCCAGATGCCTGTTAGAAATGAGTGGGGAGGGATATGTACACAGAACATACACACTTTAGCTTTCTAAAACATTATCCTGTATTGAGGGCATGGTCCATGGGACGAAGCAGGGGGAGGAGGTCAGTCCCAGTTAGCTAAGTTGGAAAAGTGCCAGGGACCCTGGCCGCTTGTGGTCATTTGCATGATGACCTTTGCTACTTGACATCATCCTCTGTTCAGCTTGTAGCAGACTTGGTGCAGGTTATCAATGCTTGGCCTGCTGTGGTCTTAAAAGCTATCTGTTTTGGAGTTTTATATTTGATGTACTTTGAATCATCAACGCCTTTGTCTCTTTCAAATTGACAGCCATGGAGCTTTGAGTTTTCAATTTGGAGTCTTCTTCAGAGTTATCCCAGGTGCTCTCCAATGTCCTACATTTTCAGGGCAGAGCAGGAGCCTCTTCATGCTCCTGGGTCAGCAGTATACAGTTCCTGTCCCTGCTGCTAAGGAGACTTGACTTTTTCCAGCAGAATTGTTGTCTTTATTGACTCTCATTATTATTAATAGAATGTTCCAGTCTATAGCAATTACCGTTTCAAAGCTTATTCACTCATTATCCCATTTAATCCTCGTGGGGATCCTGAAAACTAGGACAAATGTTATCATCTATGCCCCCTAACTATTGTCTTCATTAGAGCCCTTAAATGCAATGGGCTGACTAAAGCTTGGCTGATAGACATTTAAGTTGCTAAAAAACATATTCCAGATAACCAGAATGGACTGTACACAAGGCTTTTATGTCTTATTTCAGCTGAGGACAAATCATTGCACTATATCTGAGGTAGTCACATACTAATCTATTCAGAACATTACAGGAATTGTCATGGGTGGTTGAAGGATGTTAGTTATACACTTCACTCTGGATCAGATTATATCCCTCTGACGCCAGTTAAAATCTGCATGGAGAACAGCATGGAGAAGTTGTTCTCAGTGTAACAAAAGGATCACTATGAAATTTCGTCTTTGTTTCTTTTCTTTCTTTTTCACGTCCTCCCACTCTCCATCCCTCCCTTTCTTCTTTCTCCCTTTCTTCTCATTCATTCATTTGTGCGATCATTTGTTCTTTCGTTCCTACATTCCTTCCTTCCCTTCCCTCCTCCCTCCCTCCCTCCCCTCAAGTACATGTGAGAAACATCATTTTCTACCCCCCTAAAGCTTGAGAAGGAAATGGCAACCCACTCCAGTATTCTTGGCTGGAGATTCCCATAGACAGAGGACCCTGGAAGGCTACAGTCCATGGGGTTGCAAGAGTCAGACATGACTTGGCAACTAACCACCACTGCCACCCCCCAAAGCTCTAAAAGCATAAACAATAATGATTTTTCAAGAACTCAAGGGCTGTCATTAACTAAATAACAAATATGTTCATTATACATACATAGTTAAATATATGTATGTAGTTTTATATTTACAATTCGCTAAGGCAGAAGGAATGTTATTTATTGATTACCTATTATATGTCAGACACTGTGCTGAATTTTACATGTGTTTTCTCATTTAAACCTCACTACTGTCCTTTGAAATAAATATTACTTTGGATCAAAGTAGTCAAATGTACTTGCTAAGACCTTATAACTGAAAAATAGCAGGCAGAATTCCAAATCAGTTCTTCATACGTTGTCATTCCAGGAGTATGTATTGAAAATGGTAAAATTCAAATTTGGACCAGGATCTGAGAACATATAACTTCAGACTAGAAAGTAACTTCAGGGATTTTCCTGGTGGTCCAGTGCTTAAGACTCAGTGTTTTCACTGCAGGGGGTGCTGGTTTGATCCCTGGTTGGGGAAGTAAGACCAAAATCCCACATGCTTCATGGCCAGGGATTAAAAAAAAAAAAAAAAGAAAGAAAAGCCAAAAACTTGAAAGTAACTTCAGCTCTCTCCTTAGAGCAAAATGTTGCTCCTTTAAAATTCTTTACGAAATGATTGCCTAGTCTCTAATAGAACAAATCTAATAAAAGGTCGGATTATTTGCTTGAGAAATTCATGCTTGTCTCGAGCTAAATTATATCTCTCTCTCTTTCTCTACCCCGTACTCTGACCTTGGCTATATCTTACTTGCAGTGGGTACCATATGCCCTACTTGGCTCAGAGCAGTCTTGGCTTACATAAATCTGTTGGCCCAGCACAATTAGTAATATTCTTTCCTTTTAACTCTCAGAAATGCCTCATTGTGGATGATTAATTGTATGCACACCCATCTATGAGGCCTCATAGATTTGACAGTTTTTTTTTTAATATTTAAGGAGAGTCATCAAGAGTCATTTCTCATCACTCATCTCCTCTGCAGGCTACATGTTCCTGGTTGATGTTTATCACAAATGATACAGTTGTAACTTTCCCTCAGTCCCCTCACAGTCACAGTTCCCTGGACATTTTCTAATGTACATGTTCTTCACTGAGGCTTCATGGACCCTTGGGGAGTCCAGGCTTAGGGTTGGACTGTAATGAAATGTTGTATGTAAGAGGATCATATTAGTTTCTGAGGGCTGCTATAACTAATTATCACAAATCAAGCAGCTAAAAACAATAGAAATTCATTCTCTCATAGTGTGAGGAGCCAGTAGTCTAAAACTGAAGTATCAGCAAGGTTGATTCTGGGGGCTCTGAGGGAGAATCCATGCCCCACCTCTCTCCTAGTGTGTGGTGGCTTCCAGCAACCCCGGGCATTTCTTAGCTTATGGTAGCATACTTCCAATCTCTACTTCTGTCTTTCCCTGTTGTTGTTTTCAGTGTTTCTGTGTCTCCTCCTTTTCTGTTTCTCTAAATCCAGGATGACCCTATATTGGTATTCTTTACTTAATGACATCAGCAAAGACTCTGTTTCCAACTATGGTCACATTCACAGGCACTAGAAGTTAGGACTTGGCTGTCATTTGGGGAAACACAATTCAACTCACTAAAAGCATATATGCATGTTTCCGAAAAGTAGACCAATAGATTTTCTCGTACCACAGAGGGATCTGTAACTTCTCCCAAAGATGAAACTTGCTTCAGTTTCTCATCTGTCCTGAGTACAATATTCCAAGAATCCTTAAGAACAATTTTTACTGAAATCATAATGCCTGGCACATGGTGATTATTGTTCAGTCAGGGGGTTGTGTCCAACTCTTTGTGATCCCATTGACTGCAGCACGCCAGGCTTCCCTGATCTTCACCATCTCCTGGAGTTTGTTCAAACTCATGTCCTTTGAGTCAGTAATGCCATCCAACCATCTCATCCTCTGTTGCCCCTTTCTCCTTCTGCCCTCAATCTTTCCCAGGATCAGGGTCTTTTCCAGTGAGCTGGCTCTTTACATAAGGTGGCCAAAGTATTGGAGTTTCAACTTCAGCATCAGTCCTTCCAATGAATTGGAATTCAGAGTTGATTTCCTTTAGGATTCACTGGTTCCATCTCCTTGCTGTCCAAGGGACTCTCAAGGGTCTTCTTCAGCACCACAATATGAAAACATCAATTCTTTGGTACTCAGCCTTCTATACGGTCCTACTCTCACATCTATACATGACTACTGGAAAAACCATAGCTTTGACTATGCACACCTTTGTTGGCAAAGTAATGTCTCTGCTTTTTAATTCACTACAAGCATCTTTTAATTTTGTGGCTGCAGTCACCATCCACAGTAATTTTGGAGCCCAAGAAAATAAAACCTGTCACTGTTTCCACTGTTTTCCCCACCCATTTGCTATGAAGTGGTGGGACAGGGTAGGAATTTAATAAATATTTGTTTATCAGATAATTGAATAATTTGATCATTTTAGAGGAAAGTTCCCACTGAAAACTTGCTTTGCTTATGGCAGCCAATGGATACATTTGTTTCTGAAGGAAAAATGCTAATAATAATTAAAATTGAGTTGGTTTATGATTATAGTTAATTGGATTCACTTCTATATCAGACAAAATGAAAGGAGAATCCTCTTGTAAAAATGACTCCTTACTTTCCTTATCATTATGTGGTTCAGGTGGAAATTGATGAAGGCGAGGTTCCTATTCACAAAACAGATCACATCTGCTGAAAATGCCAGAGATCCATTAGAATCAGGAATCTATCAACTTTCCCCCCCATCAGTCCCTGGTTCTTCTGAGTCTAGGCAGGGGTGCTCTGGCTTCCTGGATTCTTCTGTTTTTCTCTCTATGAGAAAAGGAAATTAATGTTGCTTTCTCCACTCACTGGCACAAACCTTATTAAGACACCACTCCTTTTGATGGGACCTGTAAAATTAACTTCTATTCTTACCCACTTTGTCTCTTGAGGAAAAAGTATTTCTTCAAAACCTCATCCTGCAACATAGCTCCCCAGTTGTCCCTTTCCAAAATCTAGCTCTAGTCTTCTTTATTATATATTTCACAGCTGGAACACTGCCCTTCAGAATGATGGCGTAAGTCCAGCAATCTGCAGACTTTCCCTATGATTGGTTATACTACAGTCTCAACACCTGTAGAGGATGTTGAGGATGAAACCAGTTTTAATAATCAATCCACTGACAATCATGTCCCAATTCAGTGCTGCATGAGACATCTTTCCTTACGTTGGATTTCTAGTGGTGTGTTTCCAATGTTCAAGATTCTTCTTTTGCAATATGCTGAATAGAGACCTGATCTTAGTAATTTAATTTTACTGGGTTTTTTTCTCCTCTGAGTTTTGACAGTTTATGCCTTCAGGAAAAATGGATTCTAGAAAAATACAATTTTTGGTTTTTCCTTCACAGCTGAAAGTTAAGGAAGGCAGAAATAAGGGTATATAAGCTATTATAATTGTAGTTATTACCAAAGGATTCTTACTGAGCTTTTGGTATTATGTAAACAGAACTTCTTCTTGTCTTGGTGGAACTCCCAAATAAGATGGATGTAAAATGTTTTAATGTTTGTATCCTCCTGCCAAGGTACCAGTTGTTTGTTTAGATATATGGCTACAGTTCAACAATCTTGTGAATTCCATTTAGTCCAAGTATCCAACAGATGAAATAAATATTGCCATGGACTTGAATGCCAGGGTGGATGGCAGTGCTTCCAGAACCTTACCTCAATTCATTTTTAAGTAGGAGGATTGTTTCCCCATGGGTCATTTTTGTAAGTGGAATGTTCCTGTTCAAATTAATTTTCCCCCCATAGGTTAACTTTACTACTAACATTGCCATTTTAGGAACCCTCTCCATCCTGCAAATACTTAGTGTCCCTCCTCCATTTGTACAATCCTGGACTTGATTATTTTTCCTCATTCTGTTTTTGATATCAGAATGATGACTATATCTGAGTTGATATAAAAAGTTCTAAAAACATAAAAGTAATATTTATGGTTTGAAGAGTTCCTGAAACTCCATTCTTATGCCTTTTATGAGAAACTTCTCATTCTTAGCTCCTATCAATGAGTTGGCATTTTGAAGTTAAGTCTTATTTTTCCTTTATTAAACTCATTTTAAGCCCCAATTTAAAGGATTGCCAGAACCTACTTTGGCAAGTTGTCATAGAAAATGGCACTGAAAATAAGCCACCTTGGAATATAATAAAATTTAAATATTACTTTAAACTTGTCACTTCTTAAAAACCTAAGTATTAGTGTTTTTACACTTATTTCTAGACTTGGCTGTTAGAAAAATAGGGACTGCTAGTTTAGGGAAATAATTACCTATTGAATAGGTTGTTGGAGGAGATTATAGAAATAGGATTGCTGATAAATATTTGGAAGGGGCTTATTTTTCCCATCTGTGTAATTCTATCAAAACAGTCTGAAACTGCAAATGTTGGGTGCCTTCAAGAGTAGGATGTAAGAGCACCAGATAGTCAAACCCTGGTATGATTTGTGAGTTAATCTTATCTTCAACATTCTTCCCTTTTTCTTGCCTCCCTTCTTTCCTTTTTTCTTTAATGTTTTCTTGTAAAAACAATGAAAGTCATAACATTATCACTGGATATACTCACAGATATTAAAGAAAATACTTTAATATTTAAATCTAATTTATAAATAATTGTATACTATTCTATAGCATACATATGCCATAATATTTTTCAAATATTTTTGTACTGGCAAACTTATGTTTTGTTACTGCCATAAAAAAGACTTCAGTATTTATACCTGTATTCTTATATACTAATTCTCTTGGGTGATTTCTTGATCTAACTGTAAACTTATTTTAAATTTTATTAGTTACTGCCTAAATATCACCTTACAATTTATAGCAATTCATTATGACTTTTTCACATAAGCAACAATTCTGACATAATGCTGTCTATGTGCTTTTCTGTTCTATCAGTGTTTCTAAAGGAGAGAATAGAAAAGGTAGAAAATAAAACAATAAAAGATATACCAAAGATATCTCCATGATTCTGAAGAAAGAACTAAAGTGATATCTGACTTCTTGGCTGTGAGGTAGGATGCCAGCAAACAACATCTTTGAAATACTGAAGAAAAATTACTTAGGTGCTATACACAGGCCAAACTTTCATTCCAGTGTAAGATAAAAAAGTAGCTTTCTCTGCCCACATTTCCTTGGGTGGGTCAGTGCCTGCCCTTCTGTCATGTGGGTGAGAAAGCAAAAGAGGGAGAGGTAGGGATGACTAACAGGTGCTCTGGGACTTCCTGGTGGTCCAGTAGTTGAGACTCCACGCTTCCAATGCAGGGAGCATAGGTTCAATCTCTGGTTGGGGAACTAAGTTTCCACTTGCCATGTGGCCCAGCCAAAAACTAAAAATGAATAAAATAATCAAAATACTAACAAATTAATTTTAAAAATAACAGGTGCTTGAGTGTTTCACATACTCCAGGGGTTAGATGATTGCATCTGAAAAGGAGTAGGGAAGGGAAACCATTCTGGCAAAATTGCTGACTGGGTCCCTAAAGAGAAAAGCAACTTGACAGAGGAATGGCAAGGTGGAGCATTGAGCCCATATTTTAATGTCAGAGGCTATCTCTCTTGAAGATTGTTCCTCTTCAACCCAAGGGGAAATGGGGCCCATGTTTTCACTGTCTTGCAAGATATTCTTTTCCTGCTCTAATAGTTGTGTGTTTGTGTGCATGTTAGTTACTCAATCGTGTCTAGCTCTTTATGACCCCATGGACCGTAGCCCACCAGGTTCCTCTGTCCATGAGATTCTCCAGGCAGGGATACTGGAGTAGTTTGCCATTCCTTTCTCCAAATAGTTATTTATTGTTGTATAATGAATAACCCCAATACTTAGTGGCTTAAACAATACACTTTTATCAGTTTCTGTGGGTTGTCAATTTAAGTGTGGCTTAGCTGGGATGCCTCTACCTCAAGACATCTCATAAGGATTCAAATTGTCAACAAAGGCTTTCGTTGTCCCCTCCCCCCCACCCCCGCTTTGGCTGCACTGCATGGCATGTGAAACTTCCCTGACTAGGAATTAAACTTGTGCCCCCTTGCCCTGGAAGGAAAGAGTCTTAACCACTGGACCATAGGGAAAGTCCAAGGGCTGTGGTCTTATCTCAAGGTTCAGCTGGGGAAATACCTCCTTCTCAACTGACTTCCTTTTGTGTTTGTTGGCAGAATTTAGTGTCTCATGAACTATTGGCCAGAGGCCTCCCTCCATTTCTTGCTCTGTGGCTTCTCCATGGCAGCTCATCACTGGATGTGAGACTTTCATCAGAGTAAGAAAGTAAGAGAGCAGCAGAGGGTAGAACCCAAGTGTTTTTCCAATTTGATCTTTAAAATGACATTCCATGCCATATTCTCATTAGGTGTGAGTTTCGAGGTCCAGCCCACACTTGAGGAGGAAATTTCACAGTATAAGAATACTGAAGGCAGGGGACACTGGCAACTATCTCATAGACTACACACCACACTTGCTATTGTAAGATCCTATGCATAGTGAAATATAAGCACAAAGGAAAGAATAAGGAGAATCTGAGGCACACAGCAGAAAAGAAAATCAACAAACTAAAGCGCTCATGCCAGAAAATAAATGATTAATAGATCAGAGAGAACAAGATTTTAAAAAAGCTTTAATATCCTCAAAAGAGTAAGGGCAGATATTGGTAACATGGTTTTTTTAATTAAAGGTGAAAATATGGTTTTGAAAAATATGATAGCCAGAATTCTATATATAGAATGTATATAAAAAATATACAGCTGAAAATGAATGTATAGGCAGGGTGCAAGAACTGGTGGAAGAAACTATCTAAATGACATTAAGAAATGACAGAAAAGGAAAATATAAAACTCAAGAGATAAATTAGTAGTTGAATATCAGGAGTCACAGAAGAAGAGAGAAGTGTAACTAGAAGGGAAAAAATATTTGAAAAAATAATGACTGAGAATTTCTCTGAATTGTTTCTAAAACTTACAAAGTTTGTGTTCAGCTCACAGAATGGGAAAGACTAGAGATCTCTTCAAGAAAATTAGAGATACCAAGGGAACATTTCATGCAAAGATGGGCTTGATAAAGGACAGAAATGGTCTGGACCTAACAGAAGCAGAAGATATTAAGAAGAGGTGGCAAAAATACACGGAAGAACTGTACAAAAAAGATCTTCATGACCCAGATGATCATGATGATGTGATCACTCATCTAGAGCCAGACATCTTGGAATATGAAGTCAAATGGGCCTTAGAAAGCATCACCACAAACAAAGCTAGTGGCGGTGATGGAATTCCAGTTGAGCTGTTTCAAATCCTGAAAGATGATGCTGTGAAAGTGCTGCACTCAATATACCAGCAAATTTGGACAGCTCAGCAGTGGGCACAGGACTGGAAAAATAAGTTCAGTTTTCATTCCAATTCCAAAGAAAGGCAATGCCAAAGAATGCTCAAACTACCGTACAATGGCACTCATCTTACATGCTAGTAAAGTAATGCTCAAAATTCTCCAAGCCAGGCTTCAGCAATACATGAACCGTGAACTCCCTGATGTTCAAGCTGGTTTTAGAAAAGGCAGGGGAATCAGACATCAAATTGCCAACATCTGCCAGATCATGGAAAAAGCAAGAGAGTTCCATAAAAACACCTACTTCTGCTTTATTGACTATGCCAAAGCCTTTGACTGTGTGGATCACAATCAACTGTGGAAAATTCTGAAAGAGATGGGAATACCAGACCACCTGACTTGCCTCTTGAGAAATCTGTATGCAGGTCAGGAAGCAACAGTTAGGACTGGACATGGAACAACAGACTGGTTCCAAATAGGAAAAGGAGTACGTCAAGGCTGTATATTGTCACCCTGCTTATTTAACTTATATGGAGAGTACATCATGAGAAACGCTGGACTGGAAGAAACACAAGCTGGAATCAAGGTTGCTGGGAGAAATATCAATAACCTCAGATATGCAGATGACACAACCCTTATGGCAGAAAGTGAAGAGGAATTAAAAAGCCTCTTGATGAAAGTGAAAGAGGAGAGTGAAAAAGTTGGCTTAAAGCTCAACATTCAGGAAATGAAGATCATGGCATCTGATCCCATCTCTTCATGGGAAATAGATGGGGAAACAGTAGAAACAGTGTCAGACTTTATTTTGGGGGACTCCAAAATCACTGCAGATGGTGACTGCAGTCATGAAATTAAAAGACGCTTACTCCTTGGAAGGAAAGTTATGACCAACCTAGATAGTATATTCAAAAGCAGAGACATTACTTCGCCGACTAAGGTCGGTCTAGTCAAGGCTATGGTTTTTCCTTGTGGTGGTCATGTATGGATGTGAGAGTTGGACTGTGAAGAAGGCTGAGCACTGAAGAATTGATGCTTTTGAACTGTGGTGTTGGAGAAGACTCTTGAGAGTCCCTTCGACTGCAAGGAGATCCAACCAGTCCATTCTGAAGGAGATCAAGCCTGGGATTTCTTTGGAAGGAATGATGCTAAAGCTGAAGCTCCAGTACTTTGGCCACCTCATGCGAAGAGTTGACTCATTGGAAAAGACTCTGATGCTGGGAAGGATTGGGGGCAAGAGGAGAAGGGGACAACAGAGGATGAGATGGCTGGATGGCATCACCGACTCGATTAATGTGAGTCTGAGTGAACTCCGTGAGATGGTGATGGACAGGGAGGCCTGGCGTGCTGCAATTCATGGGGTCGCAAAGAGTTAGACACGACTGAGTGACTGAACTGAACTGAACAAAGTTTGTGTTCAGCTCTCCTAGTGAATCCATAAAGGATTATAACTCTAGAATATTTCCCTGCTAAAACTAGCTAAAGAGGATTGTTTTCTTTGTAACTGAATCCCAACTAATATGTTAATTGCCCGTAGAATATCAAATGGTATAAAATGTTGAGATGAGCAGAAGAAAAATTAATCCAGCAGAAGACAGAAAAAGAGAAAAGAAATGTAAACAAAAAACACAAAATTAGATGGAAGAAGTGTAGCAACCCTTGATATAATAGTGCATTTGAGAAATATTAGGTCTTTTTGGTGGCTCAGAAGGTAAAGAATCTGCTTGCAATGCAGGAGACCTGGGTTGGATCCCTCTGTCAGGAAGATCCCCTGGAGAAGGGCATGGCAACCCAGTCTAGTATTCTTGCCTGGAGAATTCCATGGACAGAGGAGCCTTACAGGCTATAGTCCATTGGGTAGCAAAGGGTCGGACATGACTGAGTGACTAACCCTTTCACTTTCTTTCACGAGAGGTATAAACTTATGGTATCACAATGAAGGGTAAAGAGCTATGTAGCAGTATTGAGTAGTATGAAATGTGTATATACCTTGTCATCTGGCAATCCTACTCCTTGGAATGCATCCCAGGGAAATTATCACATTGGTTGACAGATAAGCATGTATTAAGATATGTATCACAGTATTGTTTAGTCCATCTCCTAAAGAGATGGAAGTTTATGTGATGGCTTCAATTTTAGCACTTGAAAGCGAAGGTTTTCAGATGGCAACATGGATGGATCTTACAAAGAGGGCAGAGTAAAAAAAAAATACTAGGTATAATATAATACCTATATTGATGCAAATTAGAACTCCTGAATAAAAGTAGACATAAAACTACGTTACATAGCAGTCAGAAATTATTAAGTAGTAGTGCTTATAGAAGCATGTTGTTGTGGTTATCTGTTGCTGAGTAACAAACTATCCCAAATGTAGTGACTTAAAACAACCATTTATAATATTATCTTACAATTTTGTGGGTTAGGGATTTAGGCAAGACTCAACTGGTTGATTCTTCTACTTTACAAGACTTTAGGCTGGGGTGACCAAATGATATTTAGGAGAAGGAAGGGATGGTCTTCAGCACCCAAGATTGTTCACATGCCTGATGCCTGGTACTTGGTAAAGATGCCTGTAAGACTGGTCTCGACTGGGATTGTCAACTGGAGTGCCTGCATGTGGCTTATCCAGCACGGTGATCTCAAGGTAATGGGTTTCTTACATGGTACCTCAGGGTCAGTATTCTAAGAGGCAGGAAGTAGAAGTGGTCAGTCTCTTAAGGACTGGGCTCTGAAGCTAAGACAGCTTCAGTTGTGCCATAGCTTATCAGCCAGAGCATTCCCAGAGCTCACCAGATTCAAAGTTAGGACATGACCTCCTCTCTGGATGGGAGGAATGTCCAAAACCTTATTGCTGTGTTTAGTCTATCACACATGAGGAAATCCAAGACACACAGTGTTGATTAAGGAAGAAAGAACATCTGTAACATCAAAACTTTCATAGACTGTATGTTTTTCAATAATACATGTATCTCCAAGTTCGTATATCAGATACAGTAGGGTGAAGCCAGTAAGAATGAGGGGTTCAATCCCTGAGTCAGGAAGATCCCATGGAGAAGGAACTGGCAACCCACTCTAGTATTCTTGCCTGGGAAATTGCCTGGCAGGCGACAGTCCATGAGGTCACAAAAAGATACAACTTAGGACCAAACATGCACAGAATAAGAAAGAAGGAAAACATACTGAGATTAGAAGAGAAAGGGGGGACTAAAATAACTGAAAGTGAGCAGGGGCTTGTTTGTATCAATGATGACATGTTTCAGGGACTTCAGAGTGTCTAGACTCTCTGGGGTAGGAAGGGGGTAGATAATAAAGCTATAAATAATCTGGGACCAGCAATGAATTCATTTGAGGTTAAATTATCTACTAAAAAAAGAAAAGAAAAGAAAAGATCTGGTAATTCCTTCCTTAAATCAAATTAGAGGGCTATCTCTTTGGGCCGTGTCATTCTAGCACTCATTAGTTTAACTGTATTTAAAATTATGTCCTTTTATGAGTTTAAGTAATGAAATTATTATCAGATCTTTTATTAGTACCTTTGAAGAAAATATGCTCTACCACTTTATATCCATCATTTCTGTCATTTCATTTCCTTTTGAAAATTTGAATCATTTAAAAGACAAAGGAAGCACAGGGAATGTGTGTGTGTGTGTGTGTGTGTGTGTGTGTGTGTATGTGTGTGTGTGTGTGAACTAGGGCAGAATTTACTATTTTTTCCTTCTTAATTGTAGACTTGTCATACAAATCTGCCAAGGTTTCTTCAGGGTGAGGCTCTACTTGCTGTTGAAAGGTTAGAAAATCTTTCTATCTCTAATTTGATTTTTATATAATGTTTTTGCATTTTACTACTAAATTAAACTCTGCTCTCTGCCCTAGCTCTAAAAGGGTAGATTATACTACAAAGATAAAGTCTAAGACTCCAAATGTCAAAAGGGGACAAGTTTATTAAACTGTTAATAAATATATTAATTTGTTAACTTACATATTCTCATCTAAGGAAGAAAATATCATAACCTAGTTTATAAATATGAACATTCTAAATTAAAGATAAATCATCTTTGCATCTGAACTTTAAAGTCAACGGCACAGTAGGTGAAAGTCAGACTATCCTTTGTTCTTCAATAATTTATCAATAATCAGTATTACAGGCTTGGTCCCTTGAGCACTTGGAAGTAAGGGAAATGAGATTGCTTGTTTAGAATCCAGAAATTAGGTCCACATTAAGAGGATATGAAAAGATATTTTAAAAAAGAAAAGTGCCTTCTAGATTTGCAAACTTTGACCATAATCAGTCTAAAGACATTAATCTGGTAAAAAGCCTGTGAGGCAGATGGGAGTTGACCAGCTATGAAAGCATGTGAAAGGAAACTTGCAAAGGCATACCACACCATGAAAGAGAAACACACCAAAAAGCAACAACATGACTAAAACATTTTAAGCATATATACAGTTAATGAATAAAAACTTTGTAAAGATTAAAAACTTGAATCACGTACCAACATAATCATGGAATCATAATTTTTTTTTATCTTTTGGTGTATAAATATTTAGATTTGAGAAAAATTCCAGGGGCGAATGACCTACCTTCTCCTTATTATTAATAATTCTCTTTTAAAATCATCTAAGATATTTTGAACACCTTCAGATTTTGCTCCTTTCCCATCAAGTTGTCCACTCCTGCTTGGACTCAGAATGTCAATGTGTTCATTGACTCCATCAGTTCATTTCTTTTTTTAAAAATAAATTTATTTAATTTTAATTGAAGAATTATTTACTTCACAATATTGTGTTGGCCTCTGTCATACTGTCAGTTCATTTTTGACCCACCATAAAAGTAGCAGACATAAAACCAGTCTGTATCCATTAGTTAGATGAGTTGTTTCCTAAAATAAAGGGAGAAACAGTTCACGTAAACAGGGAGTAAAAGGTAGGGATTATTATTAGACACTTAGCTGGAGTTTTGCATTTGGACAGGAATCTAGAGTTGAAGGGTGTATCCTCTTGATTTTTCCATTGCTCCTTCCGGCCCTGGCTATGCAGTGGTGGCAGGAACTTCAGACTGAGCGCAGGAAGGCACTGGCCTTGATGAAGAGTGAAATATCCATCACACTATAGGTAACATTAGCCTCCTCCTCATTTGTTTCCATTGACTCTAATGAGGAGCATGATCCTACTTGTTTTTCGTAACCATGTCATGTAATTTTCACAACATGCCTTCAAGGTAAGATTTGTGATCAGACAGCCTTGGAGATGTTAAGAACCTTGTCCATGATCAGAGTTTGGGGTTTATATTTGAACACAGGGCTACTTGGCTCCAGATGTCGGGACACCGTGGCTTCCATGACAGCATTCTTTTACTCAGGTTCCTTTTGCCAGTGCCTGGTTCTCCTCTCATTACCCATTTCCATGGCTCCTCTCGCAAGTTCTTAGTTCCTTTCTTCTTGTAAGGCCTATTCCAGGTCATATGATTTTTATAAAATCATATGTTGATTACATACATGCTTTTGAAAAACTAGAAAATACAGATAAACAATGAAAAAAAAATACCAAAAGCAAAATAAAACAAAAATTGCTTGAACAGTAAATCTACTATGCAGAGATAGCCATTGTTAACCATTGCTGGACTGATACAACTTCAGGTTGCTTCTGTTTTTCTGAACTCATTAGTAAACAGCATCATATTATAACACTGCTTTATATCTTGCACTTTATTATCATTTTTCCATTTCTGTAACTAGACATCTTAACCACCTAAAACAATCCTATGTATATTTGGGTTTTGAAACTTGTTACATTAATTGAACTTTACATCAAGTGTCTCAATTTGCTATTTTTAAAAATTGTTTCTGAGTATAAATTATTTTCTTGGTGTAAAAAATAACTAATTGTAGTAATTCTGTCATGTAGCAACCAAAGCTTTCCTTGTGGTTTGGTTTTAGTGTGTATACAATTCTTTATTTGATTTCTTTCAAAGCAGTTTTGATACTGGTAGATGTTTCCTTGACGATTTTTTATGTCATCAGATATAGTCCAGTAATTTGAGAGATTTGGATACGTATAAAAGGATAGAAGAAGTGTGCCTTGATACTTATATATTCTAATTAGAGGCAAAATCCTTATTCTGTAAACAAATAGACTGTGGCTGAACAAAAAAAAAAATGTTTTCTTAGTGTCTATCCAAAGTTAATTGGTAAATTCATTAAAAATTAAGGCTTTTAGCCTAATGTAACTTAAATTTCTCATTTTTTACTATCTCTTTAAAGTTACTCAGCATCACTACTTTGCAGCCTCTAAAAAGTATTAATTAATAGTGCTATTTCAAATACCTTATAAACAAAGCACACTCTAGAACACTGCTAGTGAAATATACAGCTCTATATTTGGAAGTTAAATGTATTCAGTTCAGTTCAGTCACTCAATTGTGTCTGATTCTTTGCAGCCCCATGGACTCCAGCATGCCAGGCCTCCCTGTCCATCACCAACACCCAGAGTTTACCCAAACTCATGTCCGTTTAATTGGTAATGTCATCCAAGCATCTCATCCTCTGTCATCCCCTTCTCCTCTCGCCTTCAATCTTTCCCAGCATCAGGGTCTTTTCAAATGAGTCGATTCTTTGCGTCAGGTAGCCAAAGTTTTGGGGTTTCAGCTTCAACATCAGTTCTTTCAATGAACACTCAGGACTGATCTCCTTTAGGATGGACTGGTTGGATCTCCTTGCAGTCCAAGAGACTCTCAAGAGTCTTCTCCAACACCACAGTTCAAAAGCATCAATTCTTCTGTGCTCAGCTTTCTTTATAATCCAACTCTCACATCCATACATGACCACAGGAAAAACCATAGCCTTAACTAGACGGACCTTTGTGGACAAAGTAATATCTCTGCTTTTTAATATGTTGTCTAGGTGTCATAACTTTCCTGCCAAGGAGTAAGTGTCTTTTAATTTCATGGCTGCAGTCACCATCTGCAGTAATTTTGGAGCCCCCCAAAATAAAGTCTGCCACTGTTTCCACTGTTTCCCATCTATTTGCCATTAAGTGATGAGAGATGCCATGATCTTCATATTCTGAATGTTGAGCTTTAAGCCAACTTTTTCACTCTCCTCTTTTGCTTTCATCAAGAGGCACTTTAGTTTTTCACTTTCTGCCATAACGGTGGTGTCATCTGCATATCTGAGGTTATTGATATTTCTCCCAGAAATCTTGATTCCAGCTTGTGATTCCTCCAGCCCAGCATTTCTCGTGATGTACACTGCATATAAATTAAATAAGCAGGGTGACAGTATACAGCCTTGATGTACTCCTTTTCCTATTTGGAGCCAATCTGTTGTTCCATGTCCAGTTCTAACTGTTGCTTCCTGACCTGCATACAGATATCTCAAGAGGCAGGTCAGGTGGTCTGGTATTCCCATCTCTTGAAGAATTTTCCAGTTTGTTGTGATCCACTCAAAGGCTTTGGCATAGTCAATAAAGCAGAGATAGATGATTTTCTGAAACTCTCTTTCTTTTTCATTAGTGAAATATAACATGAGCCACGATACAAGTCACATACGTACTTAAAATTTTCTGATAGCTTCATTAAAACAGTAAAACAGAAACAAAACAAAAATCAAAAGAAAAAGATAACAGTGATTAATCTTAGCAGTATATTTTATTTATGACCCACTATATAAAAAATATTATTTTGCCAATATTTAACCAAATAAAAAGTTAAGATGTTTTGCGTTCTTTTTTGTATTGTCTTCTAAATCTAGTATTTATTTTACATTTACAAAATCTTACTTTGTACTTAACCACATTTTGAGTGCAGAAATAGCTGTCCATTATATTGAAAGGCAAAGCTCTAGTTATTAACTGTATAGATTTAACACTAAAGTACAAATTCTGAATCTAAACTTTAAAAAAATCCAGGTAAAGACAGTAATTTTCCCTGTATTTCTCTGAGTGTGCACTTATGAGGCAATTGGCTCTCATTGGAAGTCCAAGCTAAGGTCAAGCAAAATGGTAACTAATTTATCTCAATGAAAACTTAGCCTAGATCATCAATTACTGATTCCATCATGACAAATACACAGTAGATATTTCATATGTTGTTCTTTGATTGGTTGGGGTTATAAGACTCTGGTCTTTTAGCATTATGCTCTAACTCATCCTACTGGTCTTGGATACATTTCCAATAGAGCACCAACAAACTTCAGAAGATTAATTATTTGTATGAGATGACTGTTTTTTGCTAGGAAACCACAACTTGGTGATATCTATAGAGAGGTATGAGACAGAAATAAAAGAGAAAACATGAAGAATATGCCAAAATTGAGATTCCAGTTAATCTTCTTCTATCATAAAACAGAGGATTGGGAATATTTATTCAAGGAGATTGGAAAAGTAAGCACTCTGCTTTATGCTAGGACACCTTATAATTTCATTGATAAGATTTTAATTCTCTTATTGCTTATCTATGCAAAAGATAGAACATTTCCTTGGGTAAATTGGAGTGTTTTAATTCATCTTTGTATCCTCTTTACATAATATATTTGAAAATGAGTGAAGAACAGTAGTAATTAATATTAACAATATATAGCCATCTCCTTTCTTAAAATATAACATAATGGATACAAATATCACATATTTTAAAAAATGCCCTGACTTTTAATAATAAAAATGGAAAAAAGAACACACACACACATACTATCTCATACACAGAGAAGAGTAAGTAACATGAGAATAATACAACAAAATATTTTAGGGAATATTCATTCCCTTCAGTTCAGTTCAGTTCAGTCGCTCAGTCGTGTCCAACTCTTTGCGACCCCATGAATCGCAGCACGCCAGGCCTCCCTGTTCATCACCATCTCCCGGAGTTCACTCAAACTCACGTCCATCGAGTCCATGATGCCATCCAGCCATCTCATCCTCGGTCATCCCCATCTCCTCCTGCCCCCAATCCCTCTCAGTATCAGAGTCTTTTCCAATGAGTCAACTTTTCGCATGAGGTGGCCAAAGTAGTGGAGTTTCAGCTGTAGCATCATTCCTTCCAAAGAAATCCCAGGGCTGATCTCCTTCAGAATGTACTGCTTGGATCTCCTTGCAGACCAAGGGACTCTCAAGAGTCTTCTCCAACACCATAGTTCAAAAGCATCAATTCTTCGGCGCTCAGTCTTCTTCACAGTCCAACTCTCACATCCATACATGACCACAGGAAAAACCATAGCCTTGACTAGACGGACCTTAGTTGGCAAAGTAATGTCTCTGCTTTTGAATATGCTATCTAGGTTGGTCATAACTTTTCATTACCTTAAAAACATATTACCCAAAGAGAAGAGAAAATCTGAATTCAGTTGAGAAACATTTTTAATCAGACTGTGTGAGAAGTAAATGATTTGATGGTAAGTTCACAGATGAGCCAGACTGAACAAGTTGACTTAATCAGTCTTTTACTACCTTTAAATGACATGTTATTTTTTTTTAAGAAAAAAAATCAGAAATATTTAATTGAAAAATATACAAAATGAATGCTTTATAGCACCTCTTCTTAAATCCAAAAATCCTTTCAGAGCCTTGAGTTCACTCACAGAATCAAATTATTAAAATTGTGTTTCATGTTCGATGAAACCAAAATAGTAAAACACCAACTTTAATGAGAGCATTTCCTTAGCATAGAAGTTTAGGCATATTTATTTACTATTTACCATACAGTTTCTCTATAAGAAGCATTTCTCAGCTTGTTTGGCTTATTAAGAAAAATATGATTTGATTTTTATTCTGCATACATAAAGATTGCTTCTCCAGAGTACTTACTTCAGATAATGAAAAAAGATGTCTACTGGCTGGATGAAGATGATGAATCTATCATTTCTATGTTTCATAGTTACAGGTTTATGATTAGAGGAAGAAAAACAAGCAGGGAAATATATAAAACACTAGAAAAGGGAAAACAACAGAACTCTTCAAAGGCCGGAATAGAAAAATTGTAGGGCAAAATGTTAAAACAGGTTATAAAGAATTTAGAAACATATGAAATGGCACCCCACTCCAGTATTCTTGCCTGGAAAACCCCATGGACGTAGAAGCCTGGTGGGCTACAGTCCATGGAGCCACAAAGAGTTGGACACGACTGAGTGACTCCACTATGAATATTTAGAAATTAAACAGCTTTTATTGTGCTGGTAAGGAGAGAAAAGTTATATTTAGCAGGTTTCATTTTCTCTCTCTTTTTATTCTTCCTCTACTCTGTGATCTACATGATTACACATACCCACAGCTTGCAAAAAATCTTTTTTGAATAGTTCTGTAAAAAACATTACTTCTATCTGAACAAGATAAAAATATTCAATTTTCATATACAGTAAGAATCGTTTGCAGAACTGTGTTCTGTGGAACAACACTACGGCTAAAAACTCATTGGGAAAAAAAGGCCTCTGTGGTCAGTTTGGGCAAATGCTATGTGCAGTATTTCTCTCTTGCAGATTTACAGTGGGATTTTTCATATTAAGGTCCTGATAATTATGTCTGAATGGCATCACGAACTCGATGGGCGTGAGTCTGAGTGAACTCCGGGAGTTGGTGATGAACAGGGAGGCCTGGTGTGCTGCAATTCATGGGGTCGCAGAGTCGGACACAACTGAGTGACTGAACTGACTGAATTCCTGTAGTAACACCTTTGTATATTCCATTGTATGTATGTACCTCATCTTCTTTATCCACTCATGGGTTGTTGGACATTTAGGTTGTTTTTGTGTCCTGGCTATTGAGAATAATGCTGCAATGAACACTGAGGTGCATGTGTCCTTTTGAATTATGGTTTTCTTGTATATCTTTGCGACCACATGGACTATACAGTCCATGGAATTCTCCAGGCCAGAATATTGGAGCGGGTAGCTGTTCCCTTCTCCAGGGCATCTTTCTAATCCAAGGATCAAAACCAGGTCTTCTGCATTGCAGGCAGATTCTTTACCAGCTGAGCCACCAGGGAAGCCCAAGAATATTGGAATGGGTAGCCTATCCCTTCTCCAGGGGATCTTCCTGACCCAGGAATTGAACTGGGGTCTCCTGCGTTGCAGGCAAATTCTTTACCAGCTGAGCTACCAGGGAATCCCACATATTAATGCATATATATGGAATCTTGAAAAATGGTACAAATGAACCTATTTGCGGGGCAAGGATGGAGATGCAGATGTAGATAAGGGACATGTAGACGCAGATGGTAAATGGCAAGGTGGGATGAATTGGGAGGTTCGGATTGACATATATACACTACCATGTGTAAAATAGATGGCTAGTTGGGAGCCTACTATAAAGCATAGCAAAATCAACATGATGCTCTATGATGACCTAGATAGGTGGAATAGGGTGAGTGGGACGGAGATCCAAGAGGGAAGGGATATATGTATACATATAACCGATTCATTTAATTGTACAGTAGAAACACAACATTGTAAAGCAATTATACTCCAATAAAAAAGACTCTGCAAAGCCTAATATTTCCCAAGTTTATTTAAATAAGAAGCCGGCTACCTAGCATCTTGGGGAACAAATGTTCAAGAGAAAAAATATTTGTGGAAATGCTATTGTAGACCCATAATATTTACTTTGGTTACAGCTCCCAATCTTTGAGTGTTTATAAATTCATACAACCTAGAAATTAAGAAACTAAGAAACAGATGTTTGGGGATTAGCTAGGCTAGCAAATTAACCTGCTTATCACAAACAGCATCACAGCCCATGAGATACAATTTATGCTAGATGCTTTGATTACAAGATCTTAGTTCCTCCAGATGTTTATGTCTCAAAAGAGCCATATGGTGGTAATGTCTTTATTCTCATTATACTTGAATAAATCATGGAAATTCTGTGGCTTCTCACAAGTAGTTGGAATTGCAAATAATGAGTCTGTGACGGTCAAGGCTTAGAGATGCAGCATAGTCACTGAACAGCTGTGTGACCTAGCTGTTTACCATCAGTGCAGCTCAGTTTTCCCATCTATGAGCTGGGATGATAGTAGTTCTGATGCTCTGCTGTTCTTAGTCACTCTGTCACGTCTGACTCTTTGTAACCCCATGGACTGAAGCCTGCTAGGCTCCTCTGTCCATGGGGATTCTCCAGGCAGGAATGCTGGAGTGGGTTGCCATGCCCTCCTCCAGGGGATCTTCCCAACCCAGGGATTGAACCCATGTCTCCTGCACTGCAGCTGGAGTCTTTACCATCTTAACCACCAGGGAAGCCCAAGAATAGTAGAGTGGTAGCCTATCCATTTTCCAGGGGGTCTTCCCAACCCAGGAATTGAACCAGTGTCTCCTACATTGCAGGTGGATTCTTTACCAGCTAAGCTACCAGGGAAGCCCAATAGTAGCTTCTACCACATAGAATTTTACAAAAATTAAATGAGTTAGTACTTCTTAAGTTCTAAGAAGAGTACCTATGGTATGATAAGCACTAGTTAAGGGTTTGCCAAATGAAACAAAATCCTTCTTCATCAATTTTATGCCTGAACATAAATGTCATAGATATGGATTTTGTTAACTGCAGGTAGCAGTTCTGTCTCCCCATGAGTAGTAGGAAAATGGGAAGGAAGAGAAAGACAAAAAGGCTTCCTTGTGCCTCAAATGCATGAATTGCTCCACTTCCACACATTTGAGAGGAGTTTTATTTCTTTTGTCATTTGTGGGATTTGCTCTGTTTGTTTAAATGTGGCCTTAGAAGCAGCATCAGAAACTAAAGTTGAAATTCCTGTGTGCCACCTAGACAGCTGGACCCCAAATTTGTGCAGGTATGGCTCAGAAATGTGTGTGTTTGTTAGATACTGTCAGTGATTCTCAAATCTACTGGAATTTAAGAACCTCTACCAAAAAAATAACACAAAGAATTCAGATAAATAACTTATTGGTGGACATTTAGAAGCAGGAAGCGGAAAAATGCTAGGTGTTGGCATCTCTGCTCGGCCCTCACGAACTACTTGATTTCCCAGTTGTGATTTAAAGAGGTTATGGTCTTTTGATAAACTGATCTTCTCTTAAATTTAAAAAAAAAAAAAGAATCTTTGCCAAACACAGTTCAAACTCTATAGCTATGCAGGGCTCCTTATGGTTGGCTTCATTTAGTTCACTCAGGTTCACACCATCAATTTGCCCAAGTGAAATAAATCTGAAAACCAGTGGCATAACTATAATTACCTAAGGCATTTCTCCTCTGGGGGTGAGAAGTCTGTGACAGACTGTGCAGGGTCCACAGAGCTGTCCTCTCTTGTCCCAGGGCTGTAGCTTTCTGCTCAGCCATCCTCAGCACTTGCTGGTTCCCTTGTGGTCACAGGGCATCTTCCTTCCTCTGGGCATCATGTTTGCACTCCAGGCAGGGAGAATAGGAAGGGAAAACGGCAAAAGGCTCATCCCAGCTGAGCCTTCTCTGCTTTAAGGAGTTTGCCTGGAGCCTTGCTCCTCAAGGAATACTTCTAACTCTCTCATTAACCAGACCTGGACTGCGCTGCCATTCTTCACCTTAATTTGCAAAGAGAAGGCTAGGAAATACCATGCTTTCATTGGGCACATTTTTATGCTCAACAAAATTGCACTAGACTCTTTGACATCCTCTACATTCCAGGCTTAGAAAAAGTTATGTTTTCTCAGCCTCTATGCCTCTGTGTATACATTTCACTTGAACAAGACTGCCCTTCCCACTTCAATGTTTTATCATCTTCTATCCCTTCAACATGAATTCTTATTACCCATTCCACTGCGAAGGATTCCTACCTTACCCCAACCACCCCTCCTTCCTTGCATCATATTCCTACTCTTATTATGGGGCTATCATGTACACTAAGCCAGTAGACTGACATTACTTTGAAGGCCAACATAGATGGCTTATGCCCAGAAGTCAACTGTGGCAGTTAACCCACAGTTACTGCTTAACAGCATTTTCTGAATGAATGACTGAACAAATGAACACATAAAAATTTGAATGAACAATGGAACTTATGAATAAAGTATGGTGCATTTCTCTCGGTAATGACTTCTATTAGACTCTGCTATTCATTTGTACTCATATAGAGAAATACCAGCTATATATTTGAGAAGCTATTGTATTGTGAAATTAAGTAAAAGTGAAGAGGATTGTAGCAAAAGCAATAAATATGTGAATGCCCCTGGTAGAGAATTTGTGTGTTATCTTTTGTCTCTATTGCTTCACCCCATGAAGGGTTTGATTCAAAGTAGGTTTTTTAATAAATGCTGAATGAATGAGCTTTGAATTAAAAGGAAAAGAGATAATAATGAAAGAGTCAGCATGCTACTTTTATTTCCTAAAATTCCAGCAGTATATTATTAATGTCATTGTTCTGAGTGAATAATTTTAGGGTGTAATAGATAAGTAATTAACAGTAACAACAGTTAAAATGATGATATATAGGAAACTGGTATTTTTAACTTCTTTTAACATATGTAGGGTAACTGCATTGAACATTGAAGCTTTGCATTTTTATAATCACACATATTACATATGACTAAAAATGTAAGATATAATTTTGTAGCTATACACTATTAGGATTTAATTTGAAAACCAGTGCCTTCACACAGAAGTACATTTGTGAAGAATTTTTTCTATCATTTAGAAAAAGATATTTTGTCTAATTCATGCATCATCAATCCAGATATTTGATTTTCAAATGTTAAAGTGATGGGTTTTAATTAGCTCTGCAAAATCTGGTTTAGAACAGAAGAGTGAGACTTAGCTTCTTTGTAAGGCAATAGTGATGAAAGGTTGACTTTCTGTGTAGGGAGGATGTACTGTCTCTTTTAACATGCCAAGGGCCAAAACATGGGGACTCCACTTTTTAAAGTGCCCAGTCCTCTGTTTAAATCAGGAAGAAGAAGGATATTGGGGGAGAGGGGTAAAGATTATTCCCTTTTCATGCCCAGGGAATAGGAAAAAGAAAATGAAAATCAGAACTAGAATATCAAGGTTGGCAGATATTTGGTCCTATATAAAGTGTCCAAGTGACATTTGGCCCATGTCAAAAGGTCTTTGATATTTGTTTTTTTCCTAAAACCATTTGGGAAGGATTAGATGGTTGGATGGCATCACTGACATGATGAACATGAGTTTGAGGAGGCTCTGGGGGTTGGTGATGGACAGGGAAGCCTAGTGTGCTGCAGTCCATGGGGTCGCAAAGAGTTGGACACGACTGAGAGACTAAACTGAACTGAAAACCATTTGAGATAGACCAAATATGCTCATGGATGTTTTGAATAGGACTAAATTTCGAAGATCTTTTGGCCTGGATGACATTTCTTATGGATGTTTCAGACAGGACCAAATTTTAAGGATATTTTTGTGTGGACCAAATGTCTTATGACAGTTTTAGATAGGGTAAAATGTCTTTCAAGGAGATTTCAAGGTTTCCTCTTTTCCTGAATAGGACTCAGGGAGTAAGACACATTCTAGAAGTTGAAAGAAAGAGCAAGGCAAGGTGGTCTTCCTTATTCTCCTACTTTGAAACTTTGGGAAGGAGCCATGCTGGTCTTGGCCTCATAGTAACCTGGCAAGGTGACTCCCATTTCCCTGAAGTTTAGTTTCTGAGTCACCTTCAATTCTGTGTATCACAGACATTGATTCAAGATATTTGCAGGACAGGAATAGAGACACAGATATACAGAACAGATATTGGACACACTAGGGGAAGGAGAGGGTGGCAGGAATTGAGAGAGTAGCAGTGAAACATATACATGAGCGTATATGAAACAGATAGCTAATGGGAAGTTGCTTTATAACACAAGGAGCGCAGCTTGCTGCTGTGTGACACCTAGAGGGGTGTGATGGGGTATGGAGTGGGAGGGAGTTTCCAGGGGAGGAGACATATGGGTACTTATGGCTGATTCATGTTGCTGTATGGCAGAAGCCAACATAATATTGTAAAGCAATTATTCTCCAATTAAAATAAATTAAAGCAATAGCAACAACCAGGAAGCAGCTAGGGGTAAACAGCAGGCCAGGGAGTCAAAGGGAGGACCCAGCAGAGACTCTGTGGCTAGCTCTAGGTTTACATAAAGCATTCAGATTGAAAGGTAGAATACTATAAGAGCATGGGGAACAATGCCACATTTAAATTGCACCAGGAATAATCTCCATCAGCAAATTGTTATTTGTGAATCTATTATGCATAGGAAAGCAAACTATTTGTCTTTCTAAGACAAACAGACAAATAAAAAACACTAATATTTCCCTTTGTTGGAATTTATATATTTTGTTTAGTAAGGAGAGGAAGAAAGTGCAAGCGTTAGTTGCGCTTGTTAGTTGGTCTTGTCCAGTGCTTTGAGACCCCATGGACTGTAGCCCGCCAGGCTCCTCTGTCCATGGAATTCTCCAGGCAAGAATACTGGAGTGGGTTGCCATGCCCTTCTCCAGGGGATCTTCCTGACCCAGGAATCGAACCTGGGTCTCCTGCATTGCAGGCAGATTCTGTACCAATTGCGCTACCAAGGAGGCCCAAGGAGAGGACAGCAATGCTTTAGATTTTATCAGGTAGATAATTATGCCATAATAAACAGGTGCTTTTCTTTTTCTTTTTTCCTTTTAACTTGCTTTGCTTTCTAAAAGTGGCCAAAAGGACAGCAGGCATCAGGGGAATCAGGAGTGATTTTCATTGGAAAGACATATTTCATCTCATATATTTGAAAACACGCTTTATGTGAATAACATGGCACCCTATTCTGTACAGTCAAGGAATTAAGAATTGAGCTAAAGAAATTTGTTTAGGAACTCAAATCTGTAACAGTGATAGCAAAAAGGAGTGTGAGTACAAAAGCTGAGTGGTTTATCAAGGATTTAGATGCAAGGTTATCAAGAAGTTTGGGGGAGTATTCCATATCAGAGCAGGCTCTAAGAAAGGAAGTAGCATTGATCCAAATCTTAAAGATTATACAGCAACTTGATTAGAAGTAAAACATAGAAAGGCGTGCTGGTTAGATGTGCACATCCTAGGATGTCCAGGTAACATTTGCAAAGGCATTAAAAAAAGAAAAAGGAGAGGGATACTTCTGGGGAATCTATCTTTGTGCTTAGGAGATAACAGGAAGTAGATAGACGCAGATCAAAATGGTCCTAGAAAGCTAAAAAGAATAGTTTATTCTTTGGGGAGAAATGCTATAGATTCTCTATAGGTTCTTGAGCACGGAGGTGGTGCAAGAAATGGAGCTCTGGGTATATTTATCAGAACTGAGCAAGAAAGTGTGTGTGCGTGCTAAGTCACTTAAACCATGCCCAACTCTTTGCAACTCTATGGACTGTAGCCTGCCAGGCTCCTCTGTCCGTGGGATTCTCCAGGCAAGAAGACGAGTGTGTTGCTGTGCCCTCCTCCAGGGGTCCTTCCTGACCCAGGGATTGAACCCATGTCTCTTATGTCTCCTGCACTGGCCAGCAGGTTCTTTACCACTAGCAAGAAAGTGAGAAGGGGGCTATCGAACCCAGAGTATGAATGGGGCAGAAACAATGAAAAGAAAGGGAGAAAAAGAGAGAGAATTAAGAGAGTTAAAGAATTGTCAGAATTTAATGTGGAGAAGGCAATGGCACCCCACTCCAGTTCTCTTGCCTGGAAAATCCCATGGACGGAGGAGCCTGGTAGGCTGCAAAGTCGGGCACAACTGAGCGACTTCACTTTCACTTTTCACTTTCATGCATTGGAGAAGGAAATGGCAACTCACTCCAGTGTTCTTGCCTGGAGAATCCCAGAAACAGAGGAGCCGAGTAGGCTGCCGTCTGTGGGGTCGCACAGAGTCGGGCACGACTGAAGTGACGCAGCAGCAGCAGAATTTAATGCCAGAAAGATTGAATAGGGTGACCATTAATCCTGGTTTCCCAGGAACATCCTGTTTATATTTGTTGTACCCATGAAGTTATTGATAGCACCCCTTTGCATACATGATTAATTACAGTGCCATTTTATATACGGGAGAAGAGCCCAGGCAGCTGTAATGATAAAACTGCCTTGCAGGACCTCTGACAAGTACAGGGAAGATGTGCATCAAGAATGGAGAAAATATTCATTTTTGACCTGTTTGGAGGAAGGAGGAACAGGGTTTCAATGTATAAATGCCCAGTAGACAGATAAAAGATAATCTGAGACACACATTCCAGAAATTGATGTCATAGGTGTCTGCACTCTTCATTTGCAACAGTCAGTTTCGTGTCAAGCTCTACGTTTTGATTCTGAATACGAAAAGATGGATTGAACAGGAAATTAAAGATATCTAGCACAACCTACCAGAAGTCCATGCACCATTAAAGGTCAAGAGAAGTGAAAGACTACAATTCAGTGGAAATTTTCCATAAAAGTTTGACTGAAGACGTCCCATATTTTGTTCAGTTTAACATTCCAGTCCACTGCCCACTATCTCCTTTCAGAAATATTTGAATCCAGATGACGGTATCTAGACTTCATCACTACCTGATGTTAATGCTGGATGTCCTCTACTCTTTGCCCTTGTGTTTGTTACTCCATGCTCACCTCCATTTCCCACCTCTCCCTTCCTAAGAGCCTTTGCCTTGCTTTTCCATCTGCCCATTTCCTACCAGTGCTTTAAGGCTAGTTAATCTCTAACTTCCCTATGAAGTTTGCTTGACAACACCAACAGTACACTCTGTAGTTTGTAATCTCATAGGACTTAATGTATTTAATGCTAATTGGATTCTTATCTTAATCACATTTACATCACGATGTCAATTTTTCTGTGGTCTTATATATTCTGCTGCTGCTGCTGCTGCTAAGTCGCTTCAGTCATGTCCGACTCTGCAGCCCCATAGACAGCAGCCCACCAGGCTCCCCTGCCACTGGGATTCTCCAGGCAAGAACACTGGAGTGGGTTGCCATTTCCTTCTCCAATGAATGAAAGTGAAGTCGCTTAGTCGGGTCCGACCCTCAGCGACCCCATGGACTGCAGCTTTCCAGGCTCCTCCATCCATGGGATTTTCCAGGCAAGAGTACTGGAGTGGGGTGCCATTGCCTTCTCCACTTGTATGTTCTATAACTACTCAATTATTCTATTGTTTAACTTACTATGTGTATATATAATTTACTTTATGTCATTTCAAAGTGGGACTGCTGTACTTCTCAATTTGATGCAGTCTGTATTTCTCAAAAACCAAAAAAAAAAAAAAAGCATTTGAGTACTTTTTATACTGACAAATGAGTTCAGATCTTAACACTATTGCTAATGCATTTTTAGAATATTTGCTTTTACTACAAGTTATGTCAATTATATCTCTTACCAAACTTATTAGGATCATCTTAACCTTGATAGAGTCTGGTAATTTTAAGGCATTGACCATAAAACGTGAGTTCTTTCACTTGTTTCAAATACTTTTTTTTTTTTTTTACTGGTCATATGATAATATTATCATTTATGTTTAAAAAGCAAATTTATTTCACCTGCGACTTCATGTCATATAATACAGTGTAATGAAGCAAACAGAAACCATTGTTTGTTTTCAGAAAGCTATTCAAATTTAGAGCTATGTATTTCACCAAATTAACAAGGATATAAACTGATTCACATTTCCAAGGTGGCAATGGCAGTGAGTTCAGACAGTGATTTTCTTTCCTATTCCTTGTGAATCTATTGATGAGCTTCAATTATTTAATCATTGAACAAACATTAGATCTTTGTTTCCCTCCCAAGTCTACCACTATTATAAGTGCATTTACAGCTAGAAATCTCATAAATTGTTAAATAGAATGGCACCTCTTTATGATAACACAGGAGGTGTGAGAAAGGATTTCTTCCAGTTTTACAGAGAAACTCTGAGGGGTTATAATGAACTGAGGGTCAGAATTTGAACCATGATATCTATAACATAAATGATGGAGAGAATTACTGCATTAAGGTTTCAGTGAATTTTTAAACATCTCCCAAATTCTAAATTTAGGTATTTCTTGCATTATCTATTTAATCCAAACTTTAGAACATAGACTGTCACAGGAGACAGCCAGGGTAGACTGATTAAGAAGTTAATCCTCATGAGTTTCATCAATAGCATGAGAATAGAAATAATTTACTGAACACCTCCAGAAACATGAGTAATGTTCTTATAGTTTTTTAAATTTGCACTTAGTCTGTGTGTTAAAGAGCCTGTGTAAGTAGCTGGAAACTAAATGAGTAGAAATTTATGCTTGAAATTCAAATAGGAGCATGGGAAAATGTTTTTACTATAGTAAATACATCTCTGATGTCTTTAGGGGAAATTGAATACTATTTTATTGACTAAGATCAAACAATCTGTAATTACCACCCAGAGGCACAAAGTAAAATCGCAGCAAGTAGAGGCAGTGCTAGTTTTCATCACATAGGCAGGCACTGTTCTGGTATGTGCCCAGGCATATCCTTGGGAGCTCACACAAAGTTTACCAGAAAGCCCATCACACAAAGCATTATATAAGGTCTTAGTTGCCCTCCTCTGCCATGCCCAAGGGCTTCCCTGATGGCTTAGACGGTAAAGAATCCAAGTTTGAGGTCCTCAACAAACCTCAAATAACTGGAAAGTAGAAACTAGGCTATCTGGTTAACTGGTTATTTTTTCTTTCCAACTTATATAATAAAATAATTATGAAACTTGTCAATCCACTATCTATATTAGTAACTGCAATATTCTGTATACTTATGAGTCTTTTCAGCATGCTTCTTATGGTCTGAATGTTTTATTCTCCTGTATATAAATCAAGACGTCCCTATTCCCTGCTGGATAAAATGCACACTTCCTCCAGGATCTGACTCCAGCCTGCAGTTCCTGTGATGCTCCACCTCAGGCCCTAAAGTCCAGCCTTATAAAATTATCTTTAATTCCTGAGTGTGCCATGTCTCACAACATTGTGGCTTTGCCCATGGAGTCAGTGATTTTTAAGATTACAAATTTGATCTTACAATGGCTTCACTGACTGTTGCTTACAGGCATTCCTTGACCTCTGCCCCCCACATCCAAGCCATCTAAGGCTACATCTATCCCTATTGTTTATGTCCAAACCACCTCCCCCATCTTTATACACAGCAGATTATTGCCTCAGGGCCATTAGACTGTGGTATTGTCTCTTAATGTTTTCCTACCCCATAATCCACTTAGGGCAGTTAATTCTCCTATCATCCTCTAAGCTTTAACTTCAGTCTCACTTCCTCAGGAAGTAGCCCTGCTCCTCTTTCGAGCTCTCTAGACCCAAATTAAATACCCTTAACAAAGGCTTTATTTGTATTGTACTTTAAAAAGACAAATCCCCTGTAGCTAACCCTTAGAATTCTCAATAGAATGGAGGAGGCACGCAAGGAGAGACCTGATGCCTTTGCTCCCTCTTGCACTCTAGTACACAGCATGGGTCTTGGCCCACAGTGGTTTTAAAATGAGTGTTTTATGATTGAGCTGTTGTTTCTGTTGTCTAGAATTCCACCCTCGAGTGCAAGACTCTTCATTTTTCAAGACACAGCTCAAATGTTACCTCTTTCAAGTAACTACTCGGATCCCTCTCTTAGAATTTAGGTTTACTTTTTCTCTCCAGAAGTACATTGTATTAATATCAGTAGTCATGGGCTAGGATGGATTTTTCCTGCATCATGGAGCTTATTTGTCCTCATATCTGTCTCCTTTAACACGTGTATCTTTGAGAACCATGACCGTGACTCACTCATTTCATATTGCCAGAACCTAGCGTACAGTGAGCACTCAAAACTATTTTGACTAATTAACTAATGAGTTATTGAGTTTCTTAATCATTACATTAATATCTTTTTCTCTTTGAGTAAATGGAATAGAAGAAATGAAGCAAATAAGGATAGTAGATGTCCTGGATTTAGTCTGAGATTTATCACTAATTTATCAATGAAAATGGACTACAAGGAGATCAAACCAGTCAACTCTAAAGGAAATCAGTCCTGAATATTCATCGGAAGGACAGATGCTGAAGCTGAAACTCCAATACTTTGGCCACCTGATGCGAAGAACTGACTCACTGGAAAAGACCCTGATGCTGGGAAAGATTGAAGGCGGGAGGAGAAGGGGACAACAAAGGATGAGATGGTTGGATGGCATCACAAACTCGATGGACATGAGTCTGAGTCAGCTCCAAAAGTTGGTGATGGACAGGGAAGCCTGGAGTGCTGCAGTCCATGGGGTTGCAAAGAGTCAGACACGACTAAGCAACTGAACTGAACTGACTATCAGTGAGAAAAATAGTTAACCTCTGATATTCAGCTCATTTATTTACAAAATAAGGGAGATGCTAGTGATGATTTCTATCGTCTCTTCCAGTTATTAAAAAGAATTGTGACTAAAGTGGTAAATGTAAGTGATATAAAGTCTGTCTGTTGCTAAGTTGTGTCTGATTCTTTGTGATCCCATAGACTGTACCCCCCAGGCTCCTCTGTTCATGGGATTCTCCAGGCAAGGATACCAGAGTGAGTTGCCATATCTTCCTCCAGGGGATCTTCCCAACCCAGGGATCAATCCTGAGTCTCATGCTTGGCAAGTGGATTCTTTGCTACTGAGCCACTAGAGCAGGCCCAAAGGTATAGAATATAAGAATAATTTTAAATATATGGCTGACCTATGCTTTTGTGATTGAAATTTTGATAACGTTTGGTTTACTTCTATAGATGCCTTTGTCCTAAAGAAGAGTTTGGAAGAAAGCATTTATTCAGATTCAAGGACTCATTGAACAGAACAAGTCAGATGGCAAAATTGCTCAGTCGTGTCCGACTCTTTGCAACCCCATGGACTGCAGGGGTTGCAAAGAGGCTCCTCTGTCCGCCAGGCTCCTCTGTCCATGGAATTCTCCAGGCAAGAATGCTGGAGTGGGTAGCAATCCCTTTCTCCAGGGTATCTTCCCAACCCAGGGATCAAACCCAGGTCTCCTGAATTGCTGGCAGATTCTTTACTATCTGAGCCACCAGGAAAACCCTTCAAAATTCTCTTTATCTAATACAGTTAGTACATATTGAGTTCCTGGATTAACATTGGAGTAAAAAGGAAAATAAGATGGAGCTTGCTCTTGAAAGCTGATCATCTCACAGAAGAAGCAAACAGTCAAATAATTAAATCCAGAATAATAGTTAACACTTACATAGCATTTCGGAGAGGGCAATGGCAACCCCCTCCAGGACTCTTGCCTGACGAATCCCATGGACGGAGGAGCCTGGTAGGCTGCAGTCCATGGGGTCGCTGGGAGTCAGACAACTGAGAGACTTCACTTTCACTTTCCCCTTTCATGCCTTGGAGAAGGAAATGGCAACCCACTCCAGTTCTTGCCTGGAGAGTCCTGGGGACGGGGAAGCCTGGTGGGCTGCCGTCTCTGGGGTCACACAGAGTCAGACACGACTGAAGTGACTTAGCAGCAGCATATAGCATTTACGATGTACCAGGCTCAGTTCTAAGCAGTTTACAGTTATCTCATTTATTCTTTAGAACTTGTGTAGGAAGGTGCTTTATTATTATCCTTATTTTGGAGATGAGGAAACAGAGAAACCAAGTGACCACCTGTGGTTCAACAGCTGGTGAGAAGTGTCAGGGCTGAGGTTTGAATCCAACTGTGGCTCTGAAGTTCATGTGCTTTAATAGCATATTCTGAAACCTTACCTTTCCATATACATCAGTGAGATGCATGAAATAACAGATACATGCAAAATATCTTGAAACATTATAGAAAAGAAATAATTTTATTGAGAAAGCAGTGGTTAGGAAGGGTTCTGCTCGTCAGTGCAGGAGACACAGTGTTGATTCCTGGTTCAGGGAGATCCCCTTGCAGAAGGAAATGGCAACCTACTCCAGTATTCTTCCTGGGAAATCCCATGGACAGAGGAGCCTGGAGGGCTACATACAGTCCCTGGGGTCACAAAAGAATCCTGTCATGACAAAATGACTAAACAACAACCACATAGGGGCTAGATGAGAGTTCAGGGGACAGATCTGCTAGGCAATTAGAAAGAGCAAAGACCTTGCTATTTTCAGTCACCTCTCCTCTATGACCATTGGAACTCTGCTACTGTACTAAGCTTGTTCCCTAGACTCTCTTTTTGCTCAGAATAAATTAAATCCCACAGGGATTTGCAAGAGGGTATCCCCAGGATATCACCCCAAGGATATCCCTAGGGGGCTTCACAAATCCTTCATGGATATAGATTTTCGAAGATCCCACTCCAGCATTTGAATAAAAATGACCAACATGTTCCAAATCTCAGAGGTAACACCTAAAGTTGACAATGGGACAATGCATGGAGTTCTGAATCATAAATAAGCTTTCTCCCACCATTTACCAGCTATGTAGTGGTAGTCCAGTTGCTTAATCTCTCTGAGCCTCAGTTTTCATCTTCAAAGTTAAGACAGTAAGAGCCACATTACAGGTGTATTATGAAGATTAAATCAGATATTACACACTAATTTATTTTCCCCAAATGGTTGCAATAATATTCTTGAGCTTACATGTATCCACTTGGCCAAAAAGTTTGTTTAGTTTTTTCCATTAGATGTTATGGAAAAACCCAAATGAACTGTTTGGCTCACCCAATACTTCTAGAGCCTGCCATGCAGAGGTGGAGTCTACTTCCCCTCTGTTTGAACTTGGGCAGGCTTTTTATGATTTCTTTATGGAAAATGGTGGAAATGATGCGATGTGACTTGAGGTGCATCATAGAATCTAACACCGTTTCCACTTGACTCTGTCTTGGAATTATTGACCTTGAAACCCTGTCGTGAGCTCTGAGGATGCCCAGGCCACACAGAGGCACGCAGTAAAGCAGCCCTAGGCTCCTGCCTTCAGCCTTGGCTAACTCTAACTTCCCAGCATGTCGGTGCACCATCCTGAAAACAGATTTTTCAGAACTCAGTTGAACTAACACTGGGGGGGAGGCAGAGATAAATTCTCCTCAGAGAACGCAGGCCAAATTGAGGATTCATAAGCAAACTAAATGACTGTTGTTGATGTACATTACTAAGTTGTGGTAGGAAGCAAGATGTAACTGGGACATGCTTAGATTAGATAATACATAGAAAGTACTTATGGTATGTGACATGATACATGGTGCAATTAATGTTATGTAATTATGTTCAGTAATATTATACAGTGGAGGTTAGGATGACACACCTGGGAGTCAGACTGCCTAGATCTGCCACTTTCTAACTAGGTTACTTAAGGCAAGTTACTTAACATCTCTCTGCCTCAGTTGCTCATTTGTGAATGGAGATGATAATTGTACCCACTTCATAGGGTTGTGGTTAGAATTAAATGAGTTGCAGTTCTCCAGACAGGCCATGATCTTCATCACAGCCAAGCCTTTGTAGTAGATTTCCTTCCACCTCCAACTCCTTTGTTTAGGTCTCAATTAGCTATGTCATCCTCTAGGAAACTTCTGACCTTCCCAGTTTGGACACCCTTCTTATGTGTTCCCATAGACCCCAGTGTAGAGTCTTTGCCGACAACGTGTATAGGGCACAGCCTTCTTCCCACAGAACTGTGCTGCAGGTGCCTCTGTTTGTGGTCTGGGTCACAGCCTGTGCCTGTCCCTGACACTGAAGCACAGATCTGTCTTAAACTCACGGCTGCCAAGTGAGAGAGAAGGTCCTTCTCCTTTCCCTGCTCCCACTACTGTGTTGAAGAGGACTTAAAGCAATGCTGCTATGGGTCAGTGTTATACCAGATCCTGAGAAACTGTCCTTTCGCATTTAACATTCATGTATTGAGGCTTCCCTGATGGCTCAGTGGTAAAGAATCCGCTCGCCAATGCAGGAGACCCAGGGTTGATCCCTGGTTCAGAGAGATCCCTTTGCAGAAGGAAATGGCAACCCATTCCAGTATTCTTCCTGGGAAATCCCATGGACAGAGGAGCCTGGAGGGCTATAGCCCATGGGGTCACAGAAGGATCTTGTCAAGACAAAACGACCTAACAACAGCCACATAAGGGCTAAAGGAGAGTCCAGGGGACAGATCTGCTAGGCAATTAGAAAGAGCAGAGACCTTGCTATTTTTAGTCACCTCTCCTCTATGACCATTGGAACTCTGCTACTGTACTAAACTTGTTCCCTAGACTGTCTTTTTGCTCAGAATAAATTCAGTCCCAGGCAGCTTCACAAATCCTTCATGGATATAGATTTCTGAAGATCCCATTCCAACATTTGAATGAAGATGACCAACCTACTCTAAATCTCAGAAATAAACATATCCCTAGGTGAAAGCTGGGCTTTTCATTGTATTAACAATACAATGTTGCTAAAATATGTTGAGAAAATATACCCTCTGCATACTCGGTGGCCTCCTGTGTGTCTGTGTGTGTCTGTGTATTTGTTTCTTTTAAGTGCAGGAATGGTTTTTAATTTATTTTACTGTGGTAATATCTATTCTTGCTTTTCAACCAAGTTAAATGCAGCCTCATTTGCAGAAGGCAAATAAGTCAATGGCAAGAAAAGATGAAAAGAGAAGTTGGCCCAAGAGCATATAAAGGCATTAGCAAATGTGAATATACTACCCAGAATTGCTCTTTTAAAAACTAGGAAATGGTCCTCAAGTTAATACAAGTTCAGAAACTTATTTACTGGAGTTTCTAAGACCTTAATATTAATATAGTGCCCTCCTGGGTAGTCGAACATCTCATATTTTCTAGCATTTGAATGAAAATGATTACTAGTTTTACTGCATTTTTAAAATTCAGCTAAGCATCACTGACTCTATAGACATGAGTTGGAATAAGCTCTGGGAGTTGGTGCTGGACAGGGAAGCCTGGTGTGCTGCAGTTCACAGGGTCACAAAGAGTCAGACACAACTGAGTGGTTGAATTGAACTGAACTGAGTACAAATATGTGCATCACTAAGTTGACGTGAATATGAAATATCAGTTTAGTGCTCAATACTGTCCACATTCATTCTCACTTTCCATGGTCATGACTCCATTCACATTCATTCATTTGTTTAATCAGTCATTACTTATTGAGCAGCCATAGACAATGTGGAAACAAATGAGCGTGGCTATGTTCCAGCAAGACTGCATTTGTGGCCACTGATGCTTGCACTTGATATAACTTTCACATCACAAAATATTCTTCTCATTTTATTTCAGTTTCACAGAACTATGAAAAACAGTTTTAGCTCATGGGTCACCCATTGATTGATAGACTCTTGGATTATGGCTCATCAGCTATAGTTTACCGACCTCTGGTTTAGAAAATGTGGCATATGAGTTCCGTTAAAGGATGAGTAGGAGTTTTATAAGCAGACAAAAGTATTCTAGGTTGGGATGATAGCCTTTGGCAAAGATATAAGGAGGTAGAGAGGCCTGAGTTTTCTCGACAGATATAGTATCATTATTGCTTATGGTTGGAGGTGGTGGAAGGCCAAAGGAAGGATCCCATCAACATTGCAGGGTTTTGACCTTTACTAAGTAGACTGTGGGGAACCATTGTGGAATTTGTAGCATAATCAGTTTTACATTTTAGAAAGGTCACACTAGCAGCATGATGAAATCCTGATGAGAGTAGTCCAAGAGAGAAGGTAAAAAAAAAAAAAAGGGAAAATGATTTACAGTTCAGCAAAAGACACATAGGACAAGCCACCTATTAGTTCCATGAAACTGCCTGTTTCTCTCCACATATACCGTGTGCTTGACTAACTCAGAATCATTGCAGATGTTATTCTTTCTTTCTGGAATTTTCACTGTTCTTCTATCACCAACTTCTTTTCTTCCTTTAGGTTTCAGTTTCAATATCGCTTCTCCAGAAAAACCTTTATTGACCCTTCAGCTTAGGATTTATGGCTGTGTGATATACAGGAGAACTTTGCACTTCATTGTAGCAGTGATCAAACCCGCAATATCCACTCAATATCTGCCACTCAGTATCTGTGCTAGGCTGTGAACCATATGTACACCACTGTATTCTGGTGCCTTATTGACGCTCGGTGAACATCGGCAGTGGCCATGAGGTTGAATGAGAGGAGGTTTACAAAGCAGAACTGAAGGATTTTATGACTGAATGGTTACCATGATGGAATAATACAAATTTAAGGGTAATTTCTAGATTGAGGTGTCAAAATTCTTGGTGGAGAGAGAATAGGGGAGAGAGAATAGAGAATGCAAGTTATATTTAAAGAGGCTTGGAAATGTTGATTTTGAAGTTCTGTGGGACCCCTGAGAAGACACACCAGAAGACATTTTATCTGCTTTCTTACTGGGCTAACCTGATCACCTCACATCTGTACTAGAGATTGCAATAACCTGTGTTCTAGTTCCTGTTTCAAACTCTTCTTATCCAACATACACTAAGATTTAGAGCTGTTTCCCACAAACATCACTTCCATTGTGTTAGCCCTTGCTTCAGAAGTTGGGAGAAGGAAAATCGAAAGTCATGTTTTCTCAATGCAGAATCCAAGTCCCCTTCAATTAACTTTCTTTCTCTGTTTTGCTTTAATGTCTTGATTCCTCAATATAAATATTCCCTGGACCGACTGGTCATATAACTTTTCAGTGATTTTCAGCATTCTCTTTCCTGTCTCTCTTTGTTCTACCCCTCTGTCTGGAATTCTCTTTTTTGATCAACCTAAAGCTTGTCTGCATGCATGCTAAAGTCATTTCAGTCATGTCCAACTCTTTGCGATGCTATGGACTGTAGTCCACCAGGCTCTTCTGTCCATAGGATTCTCCAGGCAAGAAATCTGGAGTGGGTTGCCATGCCCTTCTCCAGGGGATCTTCCCAACCCAGGGATCAAACCCATGTCTCTTAGTCTCCTGAATTGGCAGGTGGGTTCCTTACCACTAGTGCCACCTGGGAAGCCACAACCTAAAGCTTATTTTCCTCTAAAGACCAATTTAATATCCATCTCTTCCTTGATGCCTCCTTGAGCCATTTAAATATGTACTGTTCATCCTTAGTGTACTGCCTTAACTCTCATGGGCTGCTGCTCTGATAATAGTAATGCCTTCCATCTTGGGGGGCTTGGTGTGGGCTAGCCCCTCGTGTGATCTCATGCCTTCTGTGGAACAACATTTCAGAGGTAGTTGTTATTCACTTTTAAAAATATGAAGAGCCTGAAACTTAGATTAATAATCTGAGAAATGTATGAATAATTCTAAATCTGTCAAAGACTCACAGTTGGTAAATAGTGATTCCAGGTCTGACTATCTATAAAGCCTGTCACACTGCTATGTTATTCTGTTATTGTGGAAAGAAAATATTTGGACTTATGAAATGTGAGGGTCTCACTTTAAATTCTTTCTTGTAGAGTCAATGAAATGTGACGGGCTCTGGACTTGTAAGTGCAGGATTTAAACTTCCCTTTCCCAGCTGAGTGACCATCAGGAAGTCACAGAACCTTCCATGACCTCTGTCTAGTCACCTGAAAAGTGAGAACACAGACTATTCAAAGGGAAAAAGTTACTTATGTGATAATACTTTCAAAACTGAAAAACAATAGACATTGTATAAGTATTGTGGTTGCTAGAAGTCTTGAGTAGACTTCCAGCATAAATAAAAAATTCAAAACTCAGAATAAAATTGAAAGGAATAAGAAAATGTCAGCTTAGGAGTGCACCAAAGAAAGTGATTTAGGTATTTAGTAAGGATCAATTATCAGGGATAAGACAAGTTCAGTGGAAAGTTTTAAAATGTTAAATATAATACATCATCCATGCTCTCAAGAAACTGTCTTTCTTAAGGCAAATACTATGCATGTATATCTTCATTATATACATATATATACACATAAAATACATATAATTAAAATTTTTTATACAGATGCATAATTTGCTTAGTTCTCTTTACTTAATTCTCTGCCTTGGCAATTTTCAACTATGATTTTTGCTCTCTTAGGACCTTGTAAAGGATTCATTATATTTTATAATTGTTTCCTTACATGTGTGTCTTTTAGGATTCATCACTGTAGTCTCAGCATCTTACACAGAACCTTGCATATCAGTAATGAATTGATGTGGAAGGAAGAATAGAAAGAATGGAGGGAGAGCAGAAGGAAGAAAGAATCCAAGTCACTTTATGAATGTTTGATTTCTTCTTGGAAAATTTTCTTAGCTAATGAGAATTTTCAAATTCTAGAATCACAGTGATCACCTGTGTCTAGATCTTCTCTTCTTTTGCACATAGATTTTATTTCCAGTTTGTCTTCTTTCCTGTGGCTTTTTTCTGGCTCCATTCCTTGTCTAAACCTTGCTGATTCATTGCCTGAAATCAATAACTACAATCTTTATTAAATCAAAGCCGAGTAAAAATATATTGAATGACTAAATCATGGAAAACTCCATATTAGGCAGTGAAATTTCAAGGTATGTCTGTCTGACTGTGAAGACTTTCCAGTACAATTTGGCAGACAACCCATAACCACAAAAAAAGGTGAGCAATGGCATCAGTCTAGGTCTGGGATAACTAGATTTGTGTCTAGATTTATGCCTTTAGCTGTGTCACTCAGTGCTTATGAGTCTCAAGGTCTCGTTTATATTAAAAAAAAAAGGGGGTAAAAATTCCTGCAGAGATTTTTAAGAAGATAAGAAATAATGTATGTAAAACACTTAGCATAATACCTGACTCATAAAGGAAATAAGAATGTAGCATTTATTTTTCTTCAAGGAATATTACATATAATAAATTGCTTAGTAATATATAATTAGCTGGACATGACTAAGTGATTTCCCTCGTGGCTCAGATGGTAAAGAATTCACCTGAAATGCAGGAGATGTGGGTTCGATCCCTGGGTTAGGAAGATCTCCTGGAGAAGGGAAGGGCAACCCACTCTATTATTCTCGCCTAGAGAATTCCATGAACTGAAGGAACCCTGTGTGTTACAGTTCATGGGGTCACAAAGATTTGGGCATGACTAAGCAACCTTTTTTTTTTAAATGCAATTAGCCACTATCAGTGCCTGAGAATATAGTAAGGACATAATAAATATTGATCAATGACATGAACAGTGAGTATTGAGTATATTACAAAAGACATGAAATAATTTTAAAATATTATTTGATGATGTTCCCATTGACCTGGTTTTCACATCTGATTTGGTCCATTGGTTCAGTTCAGTTCAGTCACTCAGTCATGTCCAACTCTTTGCGACTCCATGAACTGCAGCATGCCAGGCCTCCCTGTCCATCACCAACTCCCAGAGTTTACCCAAACTCACGTCTATTGAGTCAGTGATGCCACCCAACCATCTCATCCTCTGCCTTCCGCTTCTCCCACCACCTTCAATCTTTCCCAGCATCAGGGTCTTTTCAAATGAGTCAGCTCTTCACATCAGGTGGCCAAAGTATTGGAGTTTCAGCTTCAACATCACTCCTTCCAATGAATACTCAGGACTGATCTCCTTTAGGAAGGACTGGTTGTATCTCCTTGCAGTCCAAGGGACTCAAGAGTCTTCTCCAACACCACAGTTCAAAAGCATCAATTCTTCGGTGCTCAGCTTTCTTTATAGTCCAACACTCACATTCATGCATGACTACTGGAAAAACCATAGCCTTGACTAAATGGACATTTGTTGACAAAGTAATGTCTCTGCTTTTCAATATGCTGTCTAGGTTGGTCATAACTTTACTTCCAAGGAGTAAGAGTCTATTAATTTCATGGCTACAGTCACCATCTGCAGTGATTTTGGAGCCCCCCAAAATAAAGCCTCTCATAGTTTCCATTGTTTCCCCATCTATTTGCCGTGAAGTGATGGGACCAGATGCCATGATCTTTGTTTTCTGAATGTTGAGCTTTAAGCCAGCTTTTTCACTTTCCTCTTTCACTTTCATCAAGAGGCTCTTTAGTTCTTCTTCATTTTCTGCCATAAGGGTGGTATCATCTGCATATCTGGGGTTATTGATATTTCTCCCAGCAAGTTTGGTTCCACTTTGTGCTTCATCCAGTCCAGCATTTCTCATGATGTACTCTGCATATAAGTTAAATAAGCAGAGTGACAATATACAGCCTTGACATACTCCTTTTCCTATTTGGAACCGGTCTGTTGTTCCATGTCCAGTCATAACTATTGCTTCTTGACCTTAATACAGATTTCTCAAGAGGCAGGTCAGGTGATCTGGCATTCCTATCTCTTGAAGAATTTTCCACAGTTTAGTGTGATGCACACAGTCAAAGGCTTTAGCATCGTCAATAAAGCAGAAATAAATGTTTTTCTGGAACTCTCTTGCTTTTTTGATGATCCAGCAGATCTTGGCAATTTGAACTCTGGTTCCTTTGCCTTTTCTAAAACCAGCTTGAACATCTTAAAGCTCATGGTTCATGTATTACTGAAGCCTGGCTTGGAGAATTTTGAGCATTACTTTACTAGTGTGTGAGATGAGTACAATTGTGCAGTAGTTTGAGTATTCTTTGGCATACCTTTCTTTGGGATTGGAATGAAAACTGACCTTTTCCAGTCCTGTGGCCACTGCTGAGTTTTCCAAACTTGCTGGCATATTGAGTGCAGCACTTTCACAGCATCATCTGTCAGGATTTAAAATAGCTCAATTGGCATTCCATCACCTCCACTAGCTTTGTTCGTAGTGATGCTTTCTAAGGCCCACTTCACTTCACATTCCAGGATGTCTGGCCTAGGTAGTGATCATACCATCATGATTATCTGGGTCATGAAGATCTTTTTTGTACAGTTCTCCTGTGTAATCTTGCCACCTCTTCTTAATATCTTGTGCTTCTGTTAGATCCCTACGATTTCTGTCCTTTATTGAGCCCATCTTTGCATGAAATGTTCCCTTGGTATCTCTAATTTTCTTGAAGAGATCTCATCTTTCCCATTCTATTGTTTTCCTCTATTTCTTTGCACTGATCACTGAGGAAGGCTTTCTTATCTCTCCTTGCTATTCTTTGGAAGTCTGCATTCAAATGGTTATATCTTTCCTTTTCTCTTTTGCTTTTTGCTTCTATTCTTTTCACAGCTATTTGTAAGGCCTCCTAAAACAGCCATTTTGTTTTTTGCATTTCTATTTCTTGGAGATGGTCTTGATCCTGTCTCCTGTACAAGGTCATGAACCTCTGTCCATATTTCATCAGGTACTCTATCAAATCTAGTCCATTCAATCTAATTCTCACTTTCACTCTGTAATCATAAGCGATTTGATTTAGGTCATACCTGAATGGTCTAGTGGTTTTCACACTTTCTTCAATTTAAGTCTGAATTTGGCAGTAAGGGGTTCATGATCTGAGCCACAGTCAGCTCCTGGTCTTGCTTTTGCTGTCTATATAGGGCTTCTCCATCTTTAGCTGCAAAGAATATAATCAATCTGATTTCAGTGTTGGCTATCTGGTGATGTCCATGTGTAGAGTTCTCTTGGGTTGTTAGAAGAGGGTGTTTGCTATGACCAGTGCCTTCCCTTGGCATGACTCTAGTAGCCTTTTCCCTGCTTCACTGTGTACTCCTAGGCCAAATTTGACTGTTTCTCCTGGTGTTTCTTGACTTCCTACTTTTGCATTCCAGTCCCCTATAATGAAAAGGACATCTTTTTTGGGTGTTAGTTCTAAAAGGTCTTGTAGGTCTTCGTAGAACCGTTCAAGTTCAGCTTCTTCAGCATTACTGGTCCAGGCATAGACTTGAATTACCGTGATACTGAATGGCTTGCCTTGGAGACAGAGATCATTCTGTCATTTTTGAGACTGCATCCAAGTACTGCATTTCAGACTCTTTTGTTGACTATGATGGCTACTCCATTTCTTCTGGGAGGAGTGAAATAGTGATGCATTGGGACATTAAACATGGCCAATCATACTGTGGAAAAAAAAAAAAACTAGTCTGAGGATCTTAGAAAAATACTACAAGCAGCCATATCTAGTGAATCATAGCAAGAGAAATTTCTTGAGAAATGTTTTGTTGTGGAGGTCTAGTTGAGTTATTATAAAATCGCATGAGTTCTGTAATACAGAAACGTGGTAAGGCCTCAGAGATATCAAAAGAAAAGGAAGCACAGGCACCCTGGAGAGTGATATAATGGAGGAGGCCCTGAGGCAGCACAGCTTGACCTGTTCTCACATGGGTCGCCAGAAGCAGAAACCCATGTCTTCTGTGTCTGCCTAGTGCATGCACTCATTTTATCATGCTTTAGTGACTCGTATGGTGAAGAGTCTGCAATTCAGGAGACCTGGGTTTGAATCCTTGGACAGAGATCCCCTGGAGAAGGGAATGACAACCCACTCCAGTATTCTTGCCTGGAAAATTCCATGGATAGAGGAAGCTTGCAGGCTACAGTCCATGCAATCTCAAAAAGCTGGACAACACTGAGTAACTAAGACTTTCACTTTTTCACTTTTTTCCTGAACACACCCTGAAAAACAGTAACTCTCTTAACTCACAATGAATTCCACTAATCATCTTTTATTCATAAAATTACTTTCATAAAACACTTCAGTGAACACCTGAAGCATATACACTTCTCACTCAGGCAGTGGGTCTGCCTACTTTCTAAAATCTTGAAAATCTTCTCTGTCTTCCATGGCATTAAGAGAGGCTGATGCCATCTCTTATGAAAGTGTACCTGAAGCATCCCTGCCACTCATGTGTATTGGTTTTCACTTGGCACACTGCCTGTGCTCATGGTGACTCTTCCCTATCACATCACAAGCTATAGCACAACTGAGCTTAAAACCGTGTCTTTAACTGAAAACCTAAGCCTTTCAGGGCTTTTATTTCATTTTTATTTTCTTTCTTTCTTCTTTTTTTTTTTTTTTTTTTGGTCACTCTGTATAAGGCTGAATTACAGAAATGGACAGAAATGGTATAAAACAGATCCCATTGCACACATTGGCTGCAGTCCTTTGGTGTTGTGCAAGAGCCCTCCAAATCTAACCATAGGATGTCAATGAATTGAGCATCCAAACACATTTGTCAGAATCAGGACTTGGGCCACCTGAAAGTATTTGATATCTCCCTTTGGCAAGTTCACACATTTTCTGACAAATAGAACTACTTTTAAATCCTTCTACTGTATAATGAGTTCATGTGAGGATAGACATTCCTTACTCAATACCACACCTTTTTGGAGACTTTAAAGCCTGAATATGCTTACCATGTTCATAGGACTGAAGATATCAAGTTTGTTTTAAGATTGATTTGTATTTGTGTAAGTCCTGGTGTTATAACTTAAATACTTAAACCAACCCTTTGTGATTTTTCCCCTCCTGAGCTACAAAGCCTAGGACCTGTTATGCCACACTGAGACATAACGAGTCTATAGTCACATTACAGGCTTGGAATGTATGCTTAAAAATGTGTTCCTGGGAGCCTTAAAGGTTTAGCTAAGCTCTCCCAGTTGGTTTACAATTTCCATCTCCTTTCCCTTCTCTGTCTTCCTTCCTCAACTCAAATATGTCGCATGCCCTGGTTAATAGTCAGACATGTTTGGTTTAAGAAGATATTTCCAGTTTCTCATTCCTCTCCCAATATGCATTTTATGTATATGCATTCCTACTCTAACATGTTTTTTGAGGTTTAGGAGGAAAAGTAAGGCTAAGCACTCCTTGACTTGTTAAGAACTAAAAGTTTGGGGGGAGCATGGCAGAAACAAGGCAGTTATCTGCCCTAGATGGTCACTTGCCTGAAATTTCTCCAGGACCCTGACCACCACACACTAGAAATAAAACAGCAATCCAGTGACTTGATGCTAAGTCAGCCTAGGGAAAGACAAGTAATTTGTCCCAGCTCTATGAGCATCTGAGAAGGATATCATTATGAGATAGTTTATTAGTTGCTGAAGGCAAAACATAAAGGAAACATGACAAGAAATATTAATTTGGAGAATGGAAAAATTCCCAAGAACCCAAAGCATTTGATTGGGAGTGCTGTGTTCTACCTTTGGAACTAGAATAAGGCAGACTAACAATAATAAAAATAATAACACTTTTGATAATAGTAATAACGACACCAAGTAAAATCTTGAGAGCTTAATTTCTGCTACTGTGATAAGTGCTTTCCATATATTATCCCTTCCCTTTTAATCCTCACATCAACCATACAAGATATTAGCTTCATTTTACAGATAAGGAAATCAAAGAATTGACTATCTAATTAATAGCTGATTAATAATAGAAAATGCTGAAGCTGAAGTCCCAATTCTTTGCCCACCTGATGTGAAGAGCCAGCTCATTCAAAAAGACCCTAATACTGGGAAGGACGGGGAGCAAGAGGAGAAGGGGATGCCAGAGGATGAGATGGCTGGATGGCATCACAGACTCAATGGACATGAGTTTGAGCAAATTTCAGTAGATAGTGAAGGACAGGGAAGCCTGGCATGCTACAATCCATGGGATTGCAAAGACATGACATAGCAACTGAACAATTGTAGTGATAGCAGTTATAATGATAACAGCAATAACAATAATCAATACTATTTTAAGGCTATATGTTACCCAATTTAATCCTCAATAGCAAGTCAATAATATTGGTTCTAGAATTAGAAACTTTACACATGAAGAATCTGAAGCACAGAGAGATTAAATAAATTACCCAAGGGTACTCAACAAATAAATGGTTGAACTGGGGAATAGATGCAGCATTTGGTTTCATTATCAAGGCCACTAAGCATTGTGCAGCTCTTAAGAAGCAAAGTATAAGTAAGTATAGATATTGTTCATTAAAACCCGGCTCTTAACAATAGCTTCTCGTTTACTCTGTTTCAATGATAGAACTCAGGTGTATTAGAAATAAAACAGTGTACTCCTGATTGCTGAAACTCTGTAAACGTGACATAAACAAATCATCAAAAAAGGCCAATCTTTCCAATTTGCCCAGTATTTTTCCAGTTTTTAGCAATGACAGTCACATATTCAGTTCTGGATAAACCTGGACAATTGTTAATAGTAACATAGACCATAAATATTGCCTAATTGGTACCCTTACTCCTCTACTTGCAATATCAATTTCAACTAGATGTTACCAAGAAGAGAAATAAGACCTCCCTCTTTGCAAGGCTAGCAATATACTCTATGTTAAGGATCCTATTAAATAACACTTGGCAACTTTGTGGCTTTCAATATCTCCAACTATGCCTAAGAAAGACTCAGTAAACCTGAATTGAGATTAAGGAATTCATAATCACTAAGAAAGAAATACACCGCATGCACCATTTAATTCTTTCTGAACTTTTCCCCTTCTCTACCATACTGTATAAAAGCAAGCCCCATCTTGCCTAGGCAGATAGGCTATGTCCTAAAGACTGTGACCTTCTCTAAGAATTCGGGCTGAGAGTCAATAAAAGCCTTCTGCCAGGGGACCTAGAGAGTGACCACTTGTCCTGGTCAGTCTGTGAGAAAAGCTGTTCCAATTAACTTTTCTGTGTGTTTGAGAAAGCAGCAAATGTTGGAAAACACAAAAATAATGGCACAGCTACACCTGGTGAGGTTTGGCAGGTGATAGGACCCCTAGATTTAACAATGTCAGTAATCATTCTTAGTGAATAAAGCCCTACCATCCTGAAAAAGAAAACTGAAACAACTTTACAGCACTACATGGAAAGTCCATATTATATTTAAAAGCAAGCAATTTGTATTCACACATTGTCATAATAAGCACTTGTAGAGACTTGGAAGGGGTAAAAGTCATTAAGATAAAAACACGAAGTAAAGTGCGCTACAAGTATTATGGACAAAGCACCAGGAGATTGAGATGAACTCCGAGGTGGAAACTTTGAAGCAGGCTAAGTGTGCTAAGGAGACTTGGAAAAGGAAATCCTTGCGGGCAGAGCAAAGGTCATACACAAAGGTGAGAAAGTCACATAGATTTGGCGTCCAGAGGAATCTCAATTTTCTGTGGTTGTGGCATAGCACAGGAGAGAGGGTTAGAGGTAAGACTGGAAAAATATGAAGCTTTGAGTACTATTTAGATGGAAGGTTTTCACATTTGTGTTGTAAATGCAATGGGCATATAGTACTAACTTTATTAATGATAATACTAATAAGTAAGTAATTGAGCACTTGCTATGTTCCAGACACTTTGCTACAAGCATTACTTGGATATTTTGTGGTTGGTATAATTTATCTATTACTATGAAAAGTAAACATGTTATCCAAAACAAAAATAAAAATGTAGTGAGAAGAATGGCAATGTTTTATACTCTTGCAAAATTGTTTCCTTCCCAGGTTTATTGAAATATAATTGACATATAACTTTGGGTAAGTTGAAGGTATACGATGTGATGATTTGATATATGTGTGTATGGTGAAGTGATTGCCATAAGAGGGTCAGTCAACACATACATTACTTCACATAGTTACCTATTGTTTATTTTTTGTGATGAGACTTTTTAGCAGCTTTCAAGGATACAATACAGTATTGGTAACTATAGTCACCATAGTTTGTATTAGATCCTCAGAATTTATCTTATACCTGGAAGTTTGTACCCCTTGACTGTTATGCACTCATCTCCACTGCCCCCACTCCTGCCCCCAGTAATCTAATTTCTGTTTCTACTAGTTTGGGTCTTTGGGTTTTTCATTTTTTAAGATTTTTTATTATAAGTAAGATCATACAGGGTGTTTTTCTGTCTGACTTATTTCACTTAGCATAATGCCCTCAAGATTCATGTTGTTGCAAACTGCAGGATTTCCTTCTTTCTCATGGTTGAATGATATTCCTGTGTGTGTACACTCACACATACATACTGCATTTTCTTCATTCATTCACCCATTTACAGACACAAAGGTTATTTCTAAGTCTTGGCGGTTGTAAATAATACTCCAATGAACATAAGGATGCAGATCTCGCTTCAGGATATTTCCTTTGGTGTATAGAAGTGGAATTGTTGGGTTATATGGTAGTTCTATTTTTTTATCCTTTCTGGAAGCTATACTGTTTCCCACGGCAGCTGTATCAATTTACATTCCCCCTAGCATTGTCTGTGCAAGTTAGGGAGCAAATTTGAACTTCCACTCCAATGCTCAGCTTAGCCTCCAGTTCTGCCCTCTGGGAAGTGTGGGCCACAAGTGCCCAGGAGTGAAGGGCCACTTGAGCCGGGAGCCAAGCCAGCAACTGTGCCCTACTGTTGAGCATAGTCTCTGGCCTTGTATAACCAGGGACCATGAGCAACCTCAGAGCCCAGCCTGCAGTACCGCCCAGCCACGGAGCCCCTTCTACCAGCCCACCCAGCAGCATGTGGCCTTCTTATTTGTTGGACACAGTCTGCAACCTTGCCCAGGCAAGGAGTCCAGCCACTGACCCCGTCTAACCATGGAGCATAATCTGCGGTTCCACCCAGCTCTGGTGTCTGGACAGCCAGTCTGTCTGGCTGAGGAGCCCAGCCATGGCTCCTCCTCTGTGACTTCAGAGCAAGGGGAGTAGCCATGTCTGACTAGAGACCTCAACAGCCAGCTGAAGTAAAGAATTCTAACTAGCATCATAAAAATGTGAGCGGAGGGCTTTTTCTTAGCTCAGTGGTAAGTAATCCACCTGTAATGCAAGAAACCGAGGTTTGATCCCTGATCTGGAAAGACTCCACATGCCAGTGGAACTAAGCCCGTGTGTGTGTGTGTGTGTGTGTGTGTGTGTGCATGCTCAGTTGTATCAGACTCTGCGCCACAACTATAGAGCCTGTAATCTACAGCCTAGGATTTGTAGCTACTGAGTCCACGTGCCCTAGAGCCCGTGCTCCACAACAAGAGAAGCGTAGCAGAGGGAAGCCTGTGTACTGCAACTACAGAACAACTCGTGCTCACTGCAGCTAGAGGAAAGCCCACACAGCAGTGAAGACCCAGCGCAGCCAAAAGTAAATAATAAATAGACAAAACGTGAAAAAAGTGTATGTGTAAAAGTATTCGGTAAAAATAAATGTATAAAGTCGGATTTTCTGATATTGTAATAGCATGTAAATCACAGCTCTAGTTTAAAAGTTAAAAAAAAATGTGTTAAAATAGCCATCACTACAATAATGTATTGTTGGATACAAATATGAAAAGGTGTAAATTATAACATCAATAACCTAAAATGTGAGGGGTGGATGTAAGGAGGGGGGCTTCCCAGGTGGCGCTAGTGGTAAAACCCTGCCTGCCAATACAGAAGGCATAAGAGATGAGAGTTTGATTCCTGGGTTGAGAAGATCCCCTGGAGAAGGAAATGGCAACCTGCCCCAGTATTCTTGCCTGGAGAATCCTATGGACAGAAGAGCCACTGGTAGGCTATAGTCCACAGGGTCACAAACAGTCAAACATGACTGATGCAGTTTTGCACGTGTGCACGCATGGGAGTGAGGAGAAGTAAAAGTTTCTGAGTGCCACTAAAGTCATTATCAGTTTAAAATACAATATTGGGAGGTATTTTATGGAAGTTTCATAGAGATCACAGAAAAATCCTTGTGGTAGATACACAAAAAATTATGATAAAGAAATCGGAGCATACAGCCACAGAAAGTCATCAACTCAAAAAGGAAACCAGCAAAAAAAGCAGCAAAGAACAAGAATGTACGAAACTGTCAGAAAACAGTTAACAAAATGGCAGTAGTAAATCCTTACCTATCAATAGTGTAAGCATAAAAGAATTAAGTTCTCCAAACTTGCAAATTTCTTAATGTCTGGCTTAAAGCCAGCTGGTTCTATTAATATCAACATGTGCATTGCATATATAATATATTGTTTTTGGTTGAAGTCAATCCACTTGTCATGTACTGGGCTCTATGCTGGACAACAGAAATATGACAATGAACAAAACAAATGTGATCCCTCTATTTGTAGAGCCTACAGCCTATGGAGGGATATCGTCTATCAACCATGATTGCAACAGTAACTTCTTAACTGCTCCTGCAACAGCAGTTATAAACCAGGAGCAGAGGGATGCTGTGAGAGTGCCTGACCAGGGAGACTGATCTAGGCTGAGGAATATGGGATTAGGTGTTTTGAAAATACAACCATATTATAGACTTCAGGGAAAAAAAAGAAAGACATACTTTCATATCTTCATTTTAAATGTTCATTTTTTAAAATAAAATTCATTATTAGCAAATTCACATTGAAGCAATCAGTTAGACAGATGGAAACTCTGCATTCAAAGCACATTCATGTCTTTCTATCAGCTAGCAGTTAGACATGTGAAAGCATATTCTTAAACCATAATGTGTCAAAGATTTGCAGTTTTTAAAGCAGTACTGTCAAGCTGCAAAACTTACGAAATTTTCCACTTTTTTATTGCTGCCTTTGATTTATGTGTCCCCAAAAGTGAGGCTTGGAAGTCTTCCCATTTGGTTATTGCAGTCACAGGAGAAAATTGAAATAACATTTTTTTTAGTGTTTTTAAAATTGTATTAGAGTCTTTAAGGGAACCAAATTTTATTAACTTATTCTTTTTGAGGTACCAAATATCCTGCTGTCTTAGTAGTAATAGCATCAATAAAAAGGCCATTTCAGAATCTGGAAACATCTAATCAACTCTTCTTCTGAGTTTTGAACCAGGAGCCAGAGATAAATGAGCAGCCCTACAAAGTTAGACCAGTAAGTTCAGCACAAGTGTTGAAGTGTTAGTCACTCACTCATGTCCGACTCTGTGCAGCCCCCATGGACTGTAGCCTGCCAGGCTCCTCTGTCCATGGAATTCTGCAGGCAAGAGTACTGAAGTAGGTAGCCATTCCCTTCTCTAGGGTATCTTCCCAACCCAGGGATTGAACCAGGGTCTCCCGCATTGCAGGCAGCTTCTTTACCGTCTGAGCCACCAGGGAAAGTGAAGTCACTCAGTTGTGTCCGACTCTGCGATCCCATGGCAATGGGATTCTCCAGGCAAGAATACTGCAGTGGGTTGCCATTTCCTTCTCCGGGGGATCTTCCCAACACAGGGATTGAACCCAGGTCTCCCGCACTGCAGGCAGACTCTTTACTGTCTGAGTCCCCAGGGAAGCCCAAAGCAAACTAGGATGATTAAACTGCTGCTGCCACCTCCTTTCTCAAATCCAGACCAGGAGGCTACCTATGGCGTTTCAGAGCATCACTAAAACCCACATGACCACAAGGAAGATCCCAGTCTGCCCCTGTGGGGCAAGGAGCTCTGACCTGGTGAACAGAAGCAGAGCAGATGAGGAAGGCCTGACGACAGGCATATCCCCGAAAGCCAAGTGGAATCTGAGTGAAGCAAACCGTGTGAAGTGTGATTCTTGGTCCACTCTCACCAGTGAGGATTTACTCTTCTGTCTCCTCCTCCTCCTCCTTTGCCTCCCCTTTCTTCCATGGAAAGAAGCTAGTGGAAGAGAGAAAGCACTAAGGAAAGAACCTGGAAAAAGGGAGAAAATAGTTGCTCACTCCAAGTAGAATAGTACTTAAGATCAGGAATAAATAGCTTCTCTTCTTTATTATCGTCATAGTTTCTTTCTGCTGTCTTTATTGCTACTAAAAACAGCAGCACAAAAGATACTCTGCTAAGAACCTCCTCTTCTCTTCTGTCCTTCCTACCTCTAGCCAACCCATTAACTGTGGCTTGAAAAACTGACATATTCGTAAGAAATCTAGACTTCCTGTCTTCTCCGAAATCTATCTTAGAGGTTATTTAATTTTAAGCCAGTTGGGGAAAAATGCTGTTACCTAAAAGAGAAGATTTAGTTTTAAAAAATAATGAGCTTTCACTATAAGTAAGGTGAAAAGGCAGCCGTCAGAATGGGAGAAGATAATAGTAAGCAAAACAACCGGAAAAGAATTAATCTCCAAAATATACAAGCAGCTCATGCCACTCAACACCAGAAAAATAAATGACCCAATCAAAAAGTGGGCCAAAGAACTGAACAGACATTTCTCCAAAAACATACAGATGGCTAACAAACACATGAAAAGATGCTCAACATCACTCATTACTTGAGAAATGCAAATCAAAACCACAATGAGGTATCATCTCAGGCTGGTCAGAATGGCTGCCATACAAAGCCTACAAACAATAAATGCTGGAGAGGATGTGGAGAAAAGGGAACCCTCTTACACTGTTGGTGGGAATGCAAACTCGTACAGCCACTATAGAGAACAGTGTGGAGATTCCTTAAAAAACTGGAAATAGAACTGCCATACGACCCAGCAGTCCCACTGCTGGGCATACACTCCAAGGAAATCAGAATTGAAAGAGACACATATACCCCAAAATGTTCATTACAGCACTGTTTACCATAGCTAGGACATGGACGCAACCTAGATGTCCATTGGCAGACAAATGTATAAGGAAGCTGTGGTACATAAACACAGTAGAATATTACTCAGCTACAAAAAGGAACACATTTGAGTCCGTTCTAATGAGGTGGAAGAACCTGGAGCCTATTATACAGAGTGAAGTAAGTCAGAAAGAGAAGGACAAATACTGTTTATCAACACACATATAGGGAATATAGAAAGACGGTACCATCGATCCTACATGCAGAGCAGCAAAAGAGACACAGATGTAAAGAAGAGACTTTTGTACTCGGTGGGAGAAGGCAAGGGTGGGATGGTTTGAGAGAACAGCATTGAAACATGTACATCCCATATGTAAAATAGATGACCAGTGCAAGTTCCATGCATGAAGCAGGGCACCCAAATCTGGTGCTCAGGGACAACCCAGAGGGCTAGGGTGGGGAGAGAGGTGGGAGAGGGGTTCAGGATGGGGTTATACATGTACATCCATGGCCAATTCATGTCTATGTATGGCAAAAAGCCGCCACAATATTGTAAAGTAATTAGCTTCCAATGAAAATAAGTGATTAAAAAAAACAAAACTAACCAAGGTGGGGGTGGGGGAATGAGGTATCATTGTGATACGTGGTAAAAAGCTTTATAATCTGAGACCCACCTCTCCCCCAACACACTCCCCAAGCTGATATAACCTTTGATGAGCTATCTTTCCGAAACACAGTTTCACCCATATAATTGGTGTGAAGGATGGTTAAAATAATATTAACTCAAATCTTTTTAAATAATCTAATGAGAGAATATGTGCACAGAGTATTTAAATAAATCACTATCCAAATAAATATTCAATTATTTCTTATTGATTAGAACTTTATCTGAAGGTCTGTAAGAGTTATAATGTTCCCATTGACGGCATACAGAAGGCACTTTATTTGGTTTTTTAGAATGTTCAGTACCCAGGGATTGAACCCTGGTCTCCCACATTGTGGACAGAGTCTTTACCATCTGAGCAGCCAGGGAAGCCCTTTTGGGGGATAGTATAGTCCAAAGAGTATGCCTTTTATGTATTAAGATTAAGTGATGCGTATAATTTTAAAACTCCCTTGGGAGTGGGATTCTTTATACCATCCATTTATGTGAATAGACACTTTTAGTGCTTTATTTATAAGATGCCTAATTAAAATCTGATTCCTAATTAATTCAGCCCTGACATCAGAACTGGAAATTCATGAGTAGTCTATGTACTTGCCATTTAATATTTACCTAAATTGCTAATAGCACTCTGAACTGAGGGCTGTTCACTATCTGACAGTGATTTTTATTACACTCCATATATTACTGCAGGTAAGGCATATATTTTACAAAGTAAACAAACAAAAAACTCAACTCTGAAGTTCTAAGATAATTACTCTATTAAGTGTTTTAGTTTCTAAACAAGAGACATAGTTTGCAGCTTAAACTACTGCATAATTGCACTCATCTCACACACTAGCAAAGTAATGCTCAAAATTCTCCAAGCCAGGCTTCAACAGTATGTGAACTGAGAATTTCCAGATGTTCAAGCTGGATTTAGAAAAGGCAGAGGAACCAGAGATCAAATTGCCAACATCCGTTGGATCATCGAAAAAGCAAAAGAGTTCCAGAAAAACATCTATTTCTGCTTTATTGACTATGACAAAGCTTTGACTGTGTGGATCACAACAAACGATGGAAGATTATGAAAGATATGGCAATTCCAGACCACCTTACCTGCTTCCTGAGAAATCTGTATGCAGGTCAAGAAAAAACAGTTAGAAATGGACATGGAACAACAGACCGGCTCCAAATTGGGAAAGGAGTATGTCAAGGCTGAATACTGTCACCCTGCTTATTTAACTTATATGCAGAGTACATCATGAGAAATGCCAGGCTGGATAAAGCACAAGCTGGAATCAAGATTGCCAGGAGAAATATCAATAACCTCAGATATGCAGATGACACTACCTACCCTTGTGGCAGAAAGCGAAAGGGAACTGAAGATCCTCTTGATGAAAGTGAAAGAAGAGAGTGAAAAACCTGGCTTAAAACTCAACATTCAAAAAAACAGAGATCACGGAATCCAGTTCATCACTTCATGGCAAATAGATGGGGAAACAATGGAAACAGTGACAGACTTTATTTTCTTGGGCTCCAAAATCACTGCAGATGGTGACTGCAGCCATGAAATTAAAAGATGATTGCTCCTTGGAAGAAAAGCTGTGACCAACCTAGACAGCTTATCAAAAAGCAGAGAGACATTACTTTACTGACAAAGGTCCGTCTAGTCAGTTATACAGTTTTTCTAGTAGTCATGTATGGATGTGAGAGCTGGACTATAAAGAAAGCTGAGCGCCAAAGAATTGATGCTTTTGAACTGTGGTGTTGGAGAAGACTCTAGAGAGTCCCTTGGACTGCAAGGAGATCCAACCAGTCCATCCTAAAGGAAATCAGTCTTGAATATTCATTGGAAAGACTGAGACTGAAGCTGAATCTCCAATACTTTGGCCACCTGATGTAAAGAACTGACTTATTGGAAAAGACCCTGATGCTGGGAAAGATTGAAGGCAGGAGGAGAAGGGGAAGACAGAAGATGAGATGCTTCGATGGCATCACCGACTCAATGGACATGCATTTGAGCAAGCTCTGGGAGTTGGTGATAGACAGGGAAGCCTGGCGTGCTGCAGTCCATAGGGTCACAAAGGGTTGGACATGACTGAGCGACTGGACTGAATTGAAGTGAATTATTTCAGACTTCATTTGTCATGCGTTTTACATTTTTTTAATGCAACCATATGACTTTACTACACTGCCAGAGTGTTGCCGCTTCCATCAGTGTGTGCTCTGTGTTCCTTCCATCCTTCCTCCCTTCTCTTCCTTTTCCTAACTTTCTTGCCTCCTCCTTTGTTTTGAATCTTAGTCCACACATTTTCCTCAAGCAAACATTTACAACAATATATTAAATATATAAAATCATAGCAAAAAGTGAATAATGAACCTACGAAGACAACATAAGTCAGTATAGACCTAGGAAGGGAAAGGAGAACGTATTTCTCCATTTTGCCTGAAATACATGCTCCAATTTTGCTTTTTATGGAGATCAGTGAATCTATTCATATATGAACATATAATGAATCCATCCTCAGGAAGGCAAAAAATACTCATTTTTCAGCTTTAAGTATTAATTTGTAGACACCCATATACCCCTTATTCATCTGCCATATATCATATAGGTTAAGTACAATTGCTCCTAGCCAAAAAATAAAAAAATAAAAACTGACATTACTGGTGTACCATGTGAAGGATATGTTAGGATATCTTTTTGTTGTTGTTGTTGTTGTTTTATTTTATTTTATTTTTTTATGTAGCTATGTTTTTTTAATTTTATTTTTACTTTATTTTACTTTACAATACTGTATTGGTTTTGCCATACATTGACATGAATCCACCACGGGTATACATGCGTTCCCAAACATGAACCCCCCCCCAACCTTCCTCCCCATAACATCTCTCTGGGTCATCCCCGTGCACCAGCCCCAGGCATCCTGTATCCTGCATCGGAAATAGACTGGCAATTCGTTTCTTACTTTGAAGCTGTATTGGTAGGAGAATTCTGCTGCCGTAATTACTCCGAAAATAATTTTATCTCAGTTACCAAGATAGTTTCATTTCAGCATGCATGTTTGTTCATGCTCAGTCGTGTCCAACTCTTTATGACCCCATAGACTGTACCTGCCAGGCTCCTCTGTCCATGGAGTTTTCCAGGCAAGTATACTGGAGTGGGTTGCCATTTCTTTCTCCATAATTTCAGTATATGTAGCACCAATTAGTGCATTCAATATGGTTACACAGCTTTGTAATACCCTTTCACATGCTCTTCCATTCCCATAAATAGAAAGAGGTAGATGTTTCCAGATTTTGGTTGTGCAACACAGCTGTAGTGGGCGACCTCACAAATAACTGGATATTTTGGCCCATAACTCATCTTTTATGATCATTGTTATACTCCTAACAGAAGTCATAATTTGGGCAATATCTCTGCCAAATTCTTTGTTTTTGTTTTTTAGTTTAACATATTTTATAAAGCTGTTAGTAATATTAAGTCTAACTCTCATATGTGTTTGTGAAAGAAATTTGTTCATAGGTGTTAAAAAATCTCATTTACTGGTAAATGTTACAGTGGAGTAGCATGATATGTTTATGTAAGTTAAATTCAATTATATGTGTGTGGAAGTCAGAGAGAGATCAGTTGATTTTGTCCCCTGTCCACAGGGTGAATTTTTGGTTCTGAGTGAGTATGAAATAGAAGACAAGAATCTGCTGTCCTCAGTTCCCAACAACGGTAAGTGTAATTCTCATTTTTAAACACACAGTAAATAGGTTTTTATCCTGCAACATGGTCTCTAAATGCCTTACATGCAAGCCAGCTGCCATCTGGTGATTTGCCAAAGAAAACAGAATTCTAGTCTAAGACTGGAGAAAAAATTGTCTTGGCTTTAACTAATTCCTGCATGAGATGCTACTGTGGTGTGACTCCATCATTAGTAGCTGGAATCATAGCTTAGTATTATCAACCATTTTTAATGCAAATTAGGAGAAAAAAAATTATAGTGTGAGTAGGCAAAAGAACCTTGCTGTTACTAAAATGCTGGTAAATATTTTGGTTGCCATTTTATGATGTAAGTAAGATGCTGAATACATTTATTAAACTGAGACCAGACTCTAGTGCAAATCTGGGTTTACTGGAATCTGAATCAAGAACACCATGGATTTACTTAGTAAAAGTGCTAAAAATGAGTGAACAATTAATTAATGCTGTGGCTACTTGTGGAAACTGAATTTGAAGTTAATAAAAACAATACTATATGATTGGACAGAGTAAAGAGCCATCTAAATTTTTCTTCTTTTTTTCTCTTTTGCGTTTTCTTATTGTTATTTTATATTGGCATATAAGTATAAAGATTTAGCTTGCATGTCATAAACTGAGAAAAAAAAATTTACTATTTTTTAACCTCCCCCCTGGCTGGATCACAGCACAGACTCGATGGACATGAGTTTGGGTGAACTCCAGGAGTTGGTGATGGACAAGGAGGCCTGGCCTGCAGCGGTTCATGGGGTCGTGGAGAGTGGGACACGACTGAGCAACTGAACTGAACTCATCATTTACTGTTGAACAAAATGTATCATTTAATAGACTAGCTAGTTGAAGAGGGGTTAAATTTTTAAAAAGCTATAATAACAGTAGCAGAAGTAAACATCAGTTTAATACTTTGTATGTAGTTGGTATTGTGATATATGTTTACCTTACTTTACATAACAATCTTCAGAGCATGTTTTTGTAATGGGTATTATTTTTATTGTCCACCTTTTACCTATGAGAAAGTTGAGGCATAGAGAACTTTGCAAAATTTTCCAAGAATCAAAAGTACTGTTAGAGCCAGTTCCTAATCTCTGTAATCTCAAAGCCCATTTAATTAACTACTGTAGCATTCTGACACACACAAGGACATCTAGAAACAGACCCAAACACAGTTTATAAAAATTTAATGGTGGATGCTCCTCAATTTTAGGGAAGGAAATGGCAACCCACTCCAGTACTCTTGCCTGGAAAATCCCATGGATGGAGGAGCCTGGTGGGCTGCAGTCCATGGGATTGTGAAGAGTCAGACACAACTGAGTGACTTCACTTTCACTTTTCACTTTCATGCATTGGAGAAGGAAATGGCAACCCACTCCAGTGCTCTTACCTGGAGAATCCCAGGGACAGGGGAGCCTGGTGGGCTGCCGTCGCTGGGGTCGCACAGAGTCGGACACGACTGAAGCGGCTTAGTAGCAACAGCAGCAGCAGCAGCTCCTCAATTTAGAAGTGGAGGTGCTTCATTAAAACTCCTCATAAGTCATTACTTTGTTGTATATTCTTTTCATTCTTTCAGTCTTAAACTCTGTCTCACATTCCTTCTGACCTGCTGCCTTGAAATTAACGTCACCATTTTGGTCTAGACTCCCTCTTCTGAGGTTGCTGTTAGGAATGGTGGGTGTCAGTCTCATTGGCCTCCCAAAGAGACAGCAGGCTGTGTCACAAGAATACAGAGACAGTGCCAGGCGGGGTGGCTAGAGGTGGTGGCAGTCTCACACCACTTGTGTTTGACTCCATTAGTGGTCAAGTTTACTTGCTTGCAGAATAAGGTAGCAGTAATTGTGAACTTGACTACCATGCTGGTGCTCACTTCACAGTCAAAAGAGTTGTTTATACTCCCAGCCCCCTCCACTTGACCAGTTTTTAATTTGTGGCTTTCCAGCCTCTCTTCTGACCCACTACACATAGAAATTTCTTTGCCAAAGCCATAAATCATCATTTCATTGCTAAATCAAATAGTCATTTGATTCTACATTTTTTCTGACTCCTTGTGACCCCAAGGACTGCAGCCCACCAGGCTCCTCCATCCATGGGACTCTCCAGGCAAGAGTACTGGAGTTGGGTGCCATCACCTTCTCCATTACTTGACTTAGTACCATCATTAATCACAACTGACCATTTCCTCTTTCTTGAATATACTCTTCTGTTGGTTTCTTCAGCACCATAATTTCCTATCACCTTCCTGGACATTTTTTCTGTTTTTTTTTTTTTTTTCCTATGTTCCTTTTATAATGTCTGGATTACAAGACTGCAGTGGACATTTTTAGTCACTCAATCTGGTCACAGAGGTTGAATAAGGGATTCTACATGACCCAAATCAGGTGAAACAGAGCCAAGGAGTTTCTTTCCTAGAACTTCTACTGAAGCCATCAAGGAAAAATTACATTTTTTCTACTGTGATTGCTGGTGGTGAGAATGGTGTTAAGCAGAGTGTCATTGAATTTCAGAAAAAGAGGCCATCACTGTGGAAAGCAGATAAACAGTAAGTCCTGATTAATTCATTCGAGTCCTAGATCCAAATGGGTTTGAAACCTTAAGAATATTTCTGGATTTTTCCAAAACGTGAGCCAATATATTTCCTTGATTGTATGGTTGAGGTATTATATCATTTATAAATGAAAGAGTCTTTCATGATACAGATGCTCTCCTCCCACCTACCAACCCATCATCAATGAACTCTAGTTTTCATAAATATAATTTTCTGTTAGAAATCTCATTTTAGATTCACTGAAGGAGAAGGAAATGGCAACCCACTCCAGTACTCTTGCCTAGAAAATTCCATGGATGGCGTAGCCTGGTGGGCTACAGTCCATGGGGTCGCAAAGAGTGAAACATGACTGAGCAATTTCACTCACTCTTATTTAACTTATAGGCAGAGTACATCATGAGAAATGCTGGACTGGAAGAAGCACAAGCTGGAATCAAAGATTGCTGGGAGAAATATCAATAACCCCAGATATGCAGATGAATCAACCGTTATGGCAGAAAGTGAAGAAGAACTAAAAAGCCTCTTGATGAAAGTGAAAGAGGAGAGTAAAAAAGTTGGCTTAAAGCTCAACATTCAGAAAACGAAGATCATGGCATCTGGTCCCATCACTTCATGGCAAATAGATGGGGAAACAGTAGAAACAGTGTCAGACTTTTTTTGGGGGGAGCTCCAAAATCACAGCAGATGGTGACTGCAGCCATGAAATTAAAAGACACTTACTTCTTGGAAGGAAAGTTATGACCAACCTAGATAGCATATTCAAAAGCAGAGACATTACTTTGCCAACAAAGGTCTGTCTAGTCAAGCCTATGGTTGTTCCAGTGGTCATGTATGGATATGAGAGTTGGACTGTGAAGAAAGCTGAGTGCCTAAGAATTGATGCTTTTGAACTGTGGTGTTGGAGAAGCCTCTTGAGAGTCCCTTGGACTGCAAGGAGATCCAACTGGTCCATCCTAAAGGAGATCAGTCCTGGGTGTTCATTGGAAGGACTGATGCTGAAGCTGAAACTCCAATACTTTGGCCACCTCATGGGAAGAGTTGACTCATGGAAGAGACCCTGATGCTGGGAGGGATTGGGGGCAGGAGGAGAAGGGGACGACAGAGGATGAGATGGCTGGATGGTATCACTGACTTGATGGGCGTTAGTTTGAGTGAACTCCGGGAGTTAGTGATGGACAGGGAGGCCTGGTGTGCTGCAATTCATGGGGTGGCAAAGAGTCAGACACGACTGAGCGACTGAACTGAACTGAATGTATTTTAAAAAGGCAACTAGCAGGAAAAGACACTACATGCTTTCCAAACGGTGAATATTCTCAATTAAAATAGTGTACTTGGGAACAAAAAAAATAGATTCACTGAAGATGCCATTTAGATGCCACTGAACATGCCCACTTCTATCCACATGGGAACCCAACCAGGAACTTGACCATGATCTTTCACTTTTCTCCCCTTTATGCATCCCCTCATATCAGGTGGAACAGTGGGAAAGAATCTGCCTGCCAATTCAGGTGACGTTTGTTCAATCCCTGGGTCAAGAAGATTTCCTAGAGGAGGAAATGGCAGCCCACTCCAGTATTCTTGCCTGGAAAATTCCGTGGACAGAGGAGCCTGGCTGGCTACAGTCCATGGGGTCGCAGAGAGTTGCGCACAACTGATCATGCTACGCATATCCAAATCAATCAGCCAGACCTATTAACCTACTTCTGAATTATTCTTTATTTCATCTAATTCTCCTCAGCCTCGCGGCCCCAATATATGGTATACTGCTATCTTTTGGCTGAATTACTTTAGTTTTTCCTAACTGATTTGCTTGCCTCCAGTCCATATTTTGCCCTGCAGTCATAGTGATGTGTGTCCAAAATTCAAATATAATTATAGTCTTCAGTTTAAAACTTTATATGGCTCTCTCCTGCCTGCAGAGTACTATGAACCCAAACTACTCACTGTGGCTCACGTCATGATCTGACCCTTGCTTATCTCTGTTCCCACCACCCACACAATCATCTCACACAGAGAGCTATGCTCAGCCCCACAGGGCCATGCGCCCTCTCTGGCCTTGTGTGTCATGCTCTTTTCTCTGCTTTGGAACAGTCTTCTCCTCTGCTGCGCCTCGGAGAATTCTATCCATCTGAGGGAAACTTCCATCAGACACTGTGCGCCTCCAAGACAAGTGCCAAGTCTGAGTGAAATGCCCTATGTGTGCTCCTTGAGCTACCAGACCACATTCACCTCCTGTAATTGTGAATTGCCTATTTCTCTTATCACTGCCAATTTATAGCACTCACCTGAAAGAAAACTACTCGAGAGTAAAGGTCTCAAACAGTGCCTTTGGCAGTGCTGCTTCACAACTGCTTGTGTAAATGAATGAATGAACAATGATTAAATCATCAGACGTACCATAGGATCGACACAGATGAAGTTTTCTGCTTATGTAATTGTATAAGCCTCTCTGCAGTGTATTCTAAGCGGCTCAGCCTGGAATAAAAGTTTAAAAATGGAGTTTTTGGACAGAGAAACTTCAGGTCTTACTTGCAAGCTTTCTTTCTCCCGAAACTCATTTGATTGGTGTTACACTTAAAATTAGACAAAGGTTTATATCAGGGGAAAAGAGGGCATGCCCTTATCTTTCCAAATCCATTTTCTTATCAAAACATAGACCTTTTGACCCCAGTTTACATATTCATTTTTAAGCTTAAAATAATAAAATGACACAAGAGATAGGTTGACAGTTCATGAAAGAAATTACGGAGCTCTGTGATAACTGATTGTATTACAGAAAACATCACAGCTAAGAGGCTGCCATAACAAATTCGATGCCTCAAGCAAGAGATGCCTGAGGGTGGGTGAAAGAAAGAAAGTGAAAGTTGCTCAGTTGTGTCCAACTCTTTGCAACCCCATGGACTATACAGTCCATGGAATTCTCCAGGCCAGAATACTGGAGTGGGTAGCCTTTCCCTTCTCCAAGGGATCTTCCTAACCCAGGGATCAAACCCAGATCTTCCACATTGCAGGCAGATTCTTTACCAGCTGAGACACAAGGGAAACTCTTGAGGGTGGGTGGGAGGACAGAAAACAAAAGAAACAAAGAACACTGTGAAGAGAACTCAGTTCTCATGCCCCTAGCCTTCCTGACCTCTCCTCACTACACACAAACACACAGCCTGTCTCTTAGCTAGTACTTGTTGGATACCAAGTATGAATTCAGACTTCACTGATCTGAGTTTCTTGACACCTAAAGAAACAACCATTTGAATGTCATAAACCTATCAAAGAAATTTCCTGTTCCTTATTCCTAATTTCTTATTGAGGAAAATAAAACACCAAAGTCCCCTGGACAGCAAGGAGATCAAAGCAGTCAATCTTAAAAGAAATCAACCCTAAATATTCATTGGAAGCACTGATGCTGAAGCTGAAGCTCCAGTACTTTGGACACCTGATGCGAAGAGCTGACCCTTTGGAAAAGACCCTGATGCTGGGAAAGATTGAAGGCAGGAGGAGAAAGGGGAAACAGGGGATGAGATGGTTGGGTGACATCATTCACTCAGTGGACATGAGTTTGAACAGACTCTGGGAGATAGTGAAAGACAGGGAAGCCTGGCATGCTACAGTCCATGAGGCTAGTAAGAGTAGCCTCTGAACAACAGCAACAAAGCACCAAACGTAGGAACAGAAAATTAACAGAAAGCTAACAAGACACAAAAGTTCCCAGCTGGTTTCCTTGAATCTATTTTCTTCTCCTCCAATCTGATTATCACAAAGGTGTCAGAATATTATAGGAATTCAAAACTGAGCAACTCTTCAAATCTCTCATTACCTTTGGGTTAAAGTCCCTTATATGCCTCTTATTCTCACCACAGGCTGGTGTGTAGACTGCCCTTCACTTCCTTGAAGGCACTGTGTTCTTCTCTGTCCCAAGACATTTGCACATGCTGTTCTTTCTGCCTGAAACATTTTGATACTGAAACCATTGACCTCAGATTGGGACTTGACTGGGACTCAAACTCAGTTTGGGACTCTAACCCACATGGCCAGGATTCAAACCTGGCCAAAACCCTGTTTGGGACTTGAACCCACATGGCTGGGACTGAAACTCAGCCAAAACTCAGTTTGGGACTCTAGCCCAGAATCTTTTAATTAGAATCAATCAACTGGTGTCTGGACTTACTAAGGTTCAGGTTTTGTCTCAGTGCAGGAGGAATTCAGCAAAAGGCAAAGCGATAGGCAAGAAGTAGATTTACTAATATAGGATGCTTGTAAGAGATGCGAGTGGGCAGGCGAGGAAGCTCTGCCCTGAGGAATGAGTGGGCTACAATTTATAATGAAAAAAACGGGGGTGGGGTGGGGAGAAGACCACCTTCTGCAGATGTTCACTTTTACTAGCTTCTCCTTCATATTAGGCAGGAAAGTATCTGACCCTAGGAGGTCAAACTAGGATTATCGTATTAGTAGAAGGGTGGTAACATTTCTTCCATCTAGTGGCCTGGGGCATATCTTGTGGTTTTGTTTGTGGCTTTATAATTTAGCAAGCCTGTTTCATTGAATAATGTTCCAATAGCTTTCTCATTAACTTACCATGGCCACCCGAAATTTCCTAGGTTTCCTTCTCTGTCTATAGTCTCCTACTGGGAGTTCTACAACTACTTGTATAACTATCCTATTCTATCCCTATCAATACTCTTCTACTTGCTTAATTAAATATTACCCACCTATCAATTCAAATATCTCTTTCTCAAAGAAGTCTTCTCTGAGTTATCAGAGTGGGTTGCGTCACTCTTACTTTTGACATCGTCTTCAAAAGTAATGACCTTGACCCGTATTGGAATTGCTTATAACCCTTATCAAATTCCCAATTAGATTATAAACTCCATGAACACAGAGACTATGTCTGGTCATTTTCTTTGAAGCTCTGTTTCTTCTCACAGTTATCTCACGACTACTGGTGGTTTATAAATGTTGAATGAATAAGTGTGCATTTGGGGGAAAGAGATTAATATGTAATTCACATATCAAGGAAGGTCTCTCAGTAAAGCTTTGTTGTCAGTTGTTTGACATGAACCAGCTCTTAATTGAGACCAATTTCTTAAGATGTGTTCCACAGCATCTTGTCTCAGTTCAGTTCAGCCGCTCAGTTGTGTCTCTTTGCGACCCCATAATCCACAGCATGCCAGGCCTTCCTGTCCATCACCAACTCTCAGAGTCCACCCAAATCCATGTTCATTGAGTCAGGTGATACCATCCAACAATCTCATCCTCTGTCATCCCCTTCTCCTCCTGCCCTCAGTCTTTCCCAGCATCAGGGACTTTTCAAATAGTCAGCTCTTTGCATCAGGTGGACAAAGTATTGGAGTTTCAGCTTCAACATCAATCCTTCCAATGAACACCCAGGATTGATTTCCTTTAGGATGGACTGGTTGGTTCTCCTTGCCATCCAAGGGACTCTCAAGAGTCTTCTCCAACACCACAGTTCAAAGGCATCAATGGCTCACTAAAAAAGTTACTTGAATTTTAACAGCTTTTCCTCCATGTTACTAAATATCCCTCAGCTACTAAAATGTATCCATGGACAACTTTGAGATCATGTAAAATTGCTAACCTTGGATGCTGAAAATCTTTTATAATAGTGGTCTTTCAGCCCAGCTCAGAGGTGTGCCAGTCCTATGTTTTATTGGCATTTTGTACCACAATTGAAACTTTTCCTGTGAATTTCCTGCACATTTTTTCCTGCAATATATCTAGTTTCCTAAAGCATGGAGCCTCAAATAAAGGCTTCAATGCTTACTTGGAAACTAACCTCACCAGAGCACTCTAGAGAAGAATCTTCTTTCTGCATGTGGATAGCCCTTAATCAGCTGTCCCCTGCCTGCTACACATTCTCTTCTCTTCTAGGAAAAAATCAAGTTTCTTAAGAAGTTACAGATTCTGTAACTTATTACAGAATTAATTGATTAATTGATTAACCCCTAATTTCCAGAAAACTACCTATATTGTTTAAAAAGTGAAGTAGTTACATAAGATTTATAAAGAAGTGAAGTCACTCAGTCATGTCTGACTCTTTGCGACCCCATGGACTGTAGCCTACCAGGCTCCTCTGTCCATGGGATTTTCCAGGCAAGAGTACTGGAGTGGGTTGCCATTTCCTTCTCCAGGGGATCTTCCCAACACAGGGATCGAACCTGAGTCTCCCACATTGTTAGCAGACACTTTTACCATCTGAGCCACCAGGACAGTCAGTTTAACTGTTATTTCCTATAGCTTAACTGTTTTCTCTAAGATATTTTTTCAAATTTATCTTCCTACCTCTCCTTTGAATTTTGTATTTTTACGCTTTAATTTTTAATTTTCAAGATGAACTTTTCCCTCCAAATCTTTGCTACTGCTTCCTGCTCTTATAATGCAGTTCAATTTCTCTTCAATTAAAATTTTACAAAAAGCTTTCTCCTGTTCCTTTCACTATCTGCTTTGGGGTTTTCTTTGTTTTCTTTTGTTTTTTATTGTTCATTTTAATCTCTGCCTTTTGCGTTAGAGTATTTTCTCTCCAGTTTGGTGATTATTGGCTGCCCAGTTATCTTTAAAGAGCCTAAAATGCTGATTGAATGTTCAGTGTAAGAAGATAGCTTTTCTACTTCTGGGCTTCACCACTGTGTGATATGTCTGGGTTGTTTCACTGGTGAAGCAATGCTGAATATGGTTAACATCTGCAGATTCTTCTTTTTTTTTAAGACCAATCAGTTTTCCATTGAAAAATCCCTGTAATATCCTGCCCAAAGGGAATGAGACTGGCTATCAGCTACTCATTCATAACTAAATGAGTCAAGGAAGTCCATGTATATATATGACCTTTTACTTTGCTCTTGAATATTTCTTGTAATGCCCTTGCCTTCATCTGTATGTAGTGTCCCTCATTTTCAACCTTTCTAGAAAATAAAATCTAATCTGCTGGGGAATGTGGAGGGGTGGAGGGGTGAGTGTGGGTAGGGGGTGGATTTCCTGACTGTGAGGAGCATGAGAATGGATCTAGGGTCTGAATTACTGTTTATACAGATTTTTAAATAACCTTCCACTTGCAAGCCCCAGCTGTGTCCTACCCCACTTCAAGGTAGCTGGTGTTTCCTATTCCTGAGCTTTGTTGGGCTTCTGTATTGTAACTAGTTTGCTTCAGAGATTCCCAGCCTTCTGAATGAAGCTTCTGGTCTTTTAGATCAGTCATAACTTATTTAATTGAGCTTACGCTTCAACAAGGCTTCCCTGGTAGCTCATCTGGTAAAGAATCTGCCTGCAATGCAGGAGACCCTCCCCTGGAGAAGGAATACACTACCCACTCCAGTATTCATGGGCTTCCCTAGAGGCTCAGGTGGTAAAAAATCCACCTGCAATGCAGGAGACCTGGGTTGGATCAGGTTGGGAAGAACCCTTGGAGAAGGGTATGGCAACCCACTCCGGTATTCTTGCCTGGAGAATCTCCATGGACAGAGGTGCCTAGTGGGCTAAAGTCCATGGAGTCACAGAGAGTCTGACATGACTGAGCAATTAAGCACACGCACACACACACACACACACACACACACACATACAAGCTTCTAAAACATATTTATGACCTTTTTCCTATGTATATTTTCCTTGTTGGTTTATAACATTTTTGAAATCCCTTTATGGTCATTTTAGTATGATTTTAAGAGAAAATACTGGAGTTTACCGTCAATTCACCATATTTAATCAGAACTTTGTAATTCTTTTTTATTGAGATATTGACATTTACTATTATATTAGTTTCAGGTGTATGACACAATGATTTGATCTTTGTATGTATTGGAAATGATCACCACAATTAATTAATGTCCACCACAACACATAGTTATAATTTTTCCTTATGATGAGAACTTATAAGATTTATTCACTTAATAACTATCACATATACATCACAGTATTATTAATTATAGTCACCAGGTAAAAAGATGAAAAAGCAAACCATAAAACATTTGCAAACGACATATCTGATGCAGCACTCATATCCAGAATGTATAAAAAACTCTCAAACTCAGCAATAAAAAGCAAACAGTCCAATTAGAACATGTACTAAATACATTAAGAGACATTTCACCAAAGAAGATATATATCAAGAGATGGTGGGTAAGCACACAAAAATGTTCACCATATCTCTGACCATCATCATGGTAATGCAAAAGAACACAATCAGATACCATCACACATTTATGAAAAAGGTGACAATAGCAAGTGCTGGTGGAGAGGCAGAGAAACCTAATCTCTCATACATTGCTAGTAGAAATACCAAATGTTACAATCACTCTGGAAACTGGTTTTGCAGTTTCCATTTAAAAACTAAACATACGCTAATGATTGGCTCAGCAATCGCACTACTGAGAATTTTACCTGAGAAATGAAAACTTATGTTCACATAAAAACCTGTACACAGTTGTTGATAGCAATTTTATTTGCAATAGTTAAAAACTGGAAATAACCAAAATGTCCTGCAATTGGTGACTGGCTAAACAAACTGCAGTATATTCATACTGTAGAATAGTACTCATCAGTAAAAAGAAACAATCTCTTGATACATACAACAACTTGGATTGATCTCAAAAACATTATACCTAATGGTAAAAGTCAGTCTCAAAAAGGCACATACTATATGATTCCAGCTATATAACTCTCTTGAGTTCAGTTCAGTTCAGTTCAGTTGCTCAGTCATGTCTGACTCTTTGCAAACCCGTGAGCTACAGCATGCCAGGCCTCTCTGTCCAACACCAACTCCCATAGCCTACTCAAACTCATTGGTGATGCCATCCAACCATCTCATCCTCTGTCATCCTGTTCTTCTCCTACCCTCAATCTCGGACTACCAGACCACCTGACCTGCCTCTTGAGGTAGGTCAATCTCCTTGCCCTTTGAAACTCTGCATTCAAATATGTATATCTGTCCTTTTCTCCTTTGCTTTCCACTTCTCTTCTTTTCACAGCTATTTGTAAGGCCTCCTCAGACAGCCATTTGGCTTTTTTGCATTTCTTTTTCCTGGGGATGGTCTTGATCCCTCTCTCCTACACAATGTCACGAACCTCTGTCCATAGTTGATCAGGCACTCTGTCTATCAGATTTATTCCCTTAAATCTATTTCTCACTTCCACTGTATAATCATAAGGGATTTGATTTAGGTTATACTTAAATGGTCTAGTGGTTTTCCCCACTTTCTTCAATTTAAGTCTAAATTTGGCAATAAGGAGCTCATGATCTGAGCCACAGTTTGCTCCTGGTCTTGTTTTGCTGACTGTATAGAACCTCTCCATCTCTGGCTGCAAAGAATATAATCAATCTGATTTCGGTGTTGGCCATCTGATGATGTCCATGTGTAGAGTCTTCTCTTGTGTTGTTGGAAGAGGGTGTTTGCTATGACCAGTGCATTTTCTTGGCAAAACTCTATAAGCCTTTGCCCTGATTCATTCTGTATTCCAAGGCTAAATTTGCCTGTTGCTCCAGGTGTTTTCTGACTTCCTACTTTTGCATTCCAGTCCCCTATAACTCTCTTAAAATGATATAATAAAAAGGAGGATAGTTAAGTCAGTGGTTTCTAGGGGTTAGGGATTAAATTTCAGTTAAGTTCAGTAGCTAAGTCATGTCCACCTCATTGTGACCCTATGGACTGCAGCATGCCAGGCCTCCCTGTCCATCACCAACTCCTGGAGCTTACTCAAACTCATGTTCTTTGAGTCGGTGAGGCCATCCAACCATCTCATCCTATGTCGTCCCCTCCTCCTCCTGCCTACAATCTTTCCAAGCCTGAGGGTCTTTTCAAATGAGTCAGTTCTTTGCAGCAGGTAGCCAAAGTATTGCAGTGTCAACTTTAGCATCAGTCCTTCCAAAGATTATTTAGGACTGATCTTCAGAATGGACTGGTTTGATCTCCTTGTTGTCCAAGGGACTCTCAAGAGTCTTCTCCAACACCACAGTTCAAAAGCATCAATTCTTCAGCGCTCAGCTTTCTTCACAGTCCAACTCTCACATGCATACATGACCATAAGAAAAACCATAGCCTTGACTAGATGGACCTTTGTTGACAAAGTAATGTCTCTGCTTTTGAATATGCTGTCTAGGTTGGTCATAACTTTCCTTCCAAGGAGTAAGCGTCTTTTAATTTCATGGCTGCAGTCACCATCTGCAGTGATTTTTGTAGCCCCAAACAAAAGTCTGTCACTGTTTCCATTGTTTCCCCATCTGTTTGCCATGAAGTGATGGGACCGGATGCCATGATCTTTGTTTTTCTGAATGTTGAGTTTTGTTTTTTTTTTCAATTTTATCTTTTTATTTTATTTTATTTTATTTTAGTTTTTTATTTTTTAAATTTTAAAATCTTTAATCCTTACATGCGTTCCCAAACATGAACCCCCCCTCCCACCTCCCTCCCCATAACATCTCTCTGGGTCATCCCCATGCACCAGCCCCAAGCATGCTGTATCCTGTGTCAGACATAGACTGGCGATTCAATTCTTACATGATAGTATACGTGTTAGAATGCCATTCTCCCAAATCATCCCACCCTCTCCCTCTCCCTCTGAGTCCAAAAGTCCGTTATACACATCTGTGTCTTTTTTCCTGTCTTGCATACAGGGTCGTCATTGCCATCTTCCTAAATTCCATATATATGTGTTAGTATACTGTATTGGTGTTTTTCTTTCTGGCTTACTTCACTCTGTATAATCGGCTCCGGCTGAATGTTGAGTTTTAAACCAGCTTTTTCACTCTCTTTTTTCACCTTCATCAAGAGGCTTTTTAGCTCCTCTTCACTTTCTGCCATAAGGGTGGTGTCATCTGCATATCTGAGGTGATTGATATTTCTCCTGGCAACCTTGATGGCAGCTTGTGCTTCACTTAGTCCAGCATTTCTCATGATGTGCTCTGCATGTAAGTTAAAAAAAGCAGGGTGACAATATACGGCTTGACGTCCTCTTTTCCCAGTTTGGAACCAGTCTGTTTTTCCATGTCTGGGTCTGTTTCTTCTTGACCTGCATACAGATTTCTCAGGAGGCAGGTCAGGCGGTCTGGTATTCCCATCTCTTTCAGAATTTTCCACAGTGTCTTGTGACCACACAGTCTGAGGCTTTGGCATAGTCAATAAAGCAGAAGTAGATATTTTTCTGGAATTTTCATGGGTTTTCAATGATCTAACATATGTTGGCAGTTTGATCTCTGGTTCCTCTGCCTTTTCTAAATCCAGCTTGAACATTAGAATTTCATAGTTCATGTACTGTTGAAGCCTGGCTTGGAGAATTTTGAACATTACTTTGCTAGTGTGTGAGATGAGTGCTATTGTGCAGTAGTTTGAATATTCTTTGGCATTGTCTTTCTTTGGGATTGAAAAGAAAACTGACCTTTTCCAGTCCTGTGGCCACTGCTGAGTTTTCCAGATTTTCTGGCATATTGAGTGTAGCACTTTCACAGCATCATCTTTTCAGATTTGAAATAGCTCAACTGGAATTCTATCACCTCCACTAGCTTTGTTCATAGTGATGCTTCCTAAAGACCACTGGCTTTATATTCCAGGATGTCAGGCTCTAGGTGACTGATCACACCATTGTGGTTATCTGGGTCATTACAGTCTTTTTTTGTATAGTTCTTCTGTGTATTCTTGTCACCTCTTCTTAATATCTTCTGCTTCTGTTAGGTCCATACAATTTCTGTCCTTTACTGTGCCTGTCTTTGCAATAAATGTTCCCTTGGTATCTCTAATTTTCTTGAAGAGATCTTTGTGTGCATACAGAGTTACTCGGTCAGGTCCAACTCTTTGTGACCCCATGGACCATAGCCTGCCATGCTCCTCTGTCCAAAGTATTCTCCAGGCAAGAATACCAGAGTGGGTGGCCATGCCCTCCTCCAGGGAACAGATCTCTAGTCCTTCCCATTCTATGGTTTTCTTCTATTTCTTTACATTGATCAATGAGGAAGGCTTTCTCATCTCTCCGTGCTATTTTTTGGAACTCTGCATTCAGATGGGTATATCTTTCTTTTTCTCCTTTGCCTTTAGCTTCCCTTCTTTTCTCAGCTATTTGTAAGTCCTCCTCAGACAACCACTTTGCCTTTTTGCATTTCTTTTTCTTGAGGATGGTCTTGATCCCTACATCCTGTACAAAGTCACAAACCTCCATCCATAGTTCTTCAGGCGCTCTATCAGATCGAATCCCTTGAATCTATTTGTCACTTCTACTGTATAATCATAAAGGATTTGATATAGGTCATACCTGAAAGGTCTAGTGGTTTTCCCTACTTACTTCAATTTAAGTCTGAATTTGGCAATAAGGACTTCATGATCTGAGCCACAGTCAGCTCCTGGTCTTATTTTTGCTGACTGTATAGAGCTTCTCCTTCTTTGGCTGCAAAAAATATAATCAATCTGATTTCAGTCTTGACCATCTGGGAGGAAAGTTAGGAAGACAGTAAGTATGACTCTAAAGAAGTAATATAAGTGAGATATTCATGGGATAAAATGGTTTTTATTTTTATTTCAGTGGTGGTTAAATGAATCCAATATGCAATTACAGAAAACAAACAAAACACTATACTCATGTTGTATCAGTGTCAATGTTTTTGATATTGTACTTTGATTATGTAAGATGTAACCATGGAAAACTGGGTAAAAGATACCTCAGTCCTCTCTGTACTATCTTTGTAGCTTCGTGTGAATTGATAATTATTTCAAAATAAAATGTTAAAAAGCAGTATATAAAAGCTGAGAGGAGGGGATAGGATGAACTTTGTTGTTCAGTTGCGAAGTCATGTCTGGCACTGCAACCGTATGGATCACAGCATGCCAGGCTCCTCTGTATTCCACTATTCTCCCAGAGTTTGCTCAAAGTCATGTCCTTTGAATTGGTAATACTATCTAACTGTCTCATTCTCTGCTGCCTCCTTCACATGGGTGAAATAAACTTGTCATAAATTAATCATTACTGATGCAGAGTGATAGGTATGAGGACATTTATTATAATTATTCTGATTTGTATATACTGAGTAGAAAACAAAATCAGGGACCATGTCATATTTATTTGTGTTCAATATAAAGCACTAGATCTCCAGTGTTCAGCTAATCACTGATGCTTAAAACTATTTGCTAAATAACAAATGTCAAGGAAGTCAACCTCTTAGTCTTGGTTTCCTCCTTTACAACATGGAAGTGAAAGTGAAGTCACTCAGTCATGTCTGACTCTTTGCGACCCCGTGGACTGTGGCCTACCAGACTCCTCCATCCATGGGATTTTCCAGGCAACAGTACTGGAGTGGGTTGCCATTTCCTTCTCCAGGGGATCTTCCCAACCCAGGGATGGAACCCGGGTCTCCCGCATTGCAGGCAGACGCTTTACCCTCTGAGCCACGAGGGAAGTCCCTTTACAACATGAACAGCATAGTATTTACCTCTCAGTGCCATTGTGTGAGTAAAAGGCCAATAGATCTGAGTATTTCACAAGTAAAAGTAGTGAATAAAGCATCAGTGAGTTGTGGGGCCACTTCAAGCTACCTAATCTACATGTATTCCAAGTTGAGGAAGGAGATGAGAGAGAAGAAAAGACAGAAAAATGTTTGAAAATGTAATAGCATTTATATTGTATGAAAAACATCATGAAGTAAAGTGAAAGTCTCAGTCGTGTCCGACTCTGCTGTATAATCCATGGAATTCTCCAGGCCAGAAAACTGGTCCTTTCCTTCCTCCAGGGGATCTTCCCAACCCAGGGATCAAACCCATGTCTCCCACATTGCAGATGGATTCTTTACCAGCTGAGTCACAAGGGAAGCCCAAGAATACTGGAGTGGGTAGCCTGTCCCTTCTCCAGTGGATTTTCCTGACCCAGGAATCAAACCAGGGTCCCCTGCATTGCAGCAGAAAACATCATATTTGTATGAAAAACATTGTCAAAAATGTTTGAAAATATAATTTTATAAATTTGTTGAAAACTATCAATCTACATTTCAAAGAAGCTCAATAAACCTGAAGACAAGAAACATGAAGCAAACTACACCAAGGTGTGTATAAATCAAATATCTCAAAACCATTGTAAAAGATCAAATATTAAAAGCAGCCAGAAAAAAAGTGGCACTTTGCATACAAGGGAACAAAAATAAGACTAATAGCATTGTCAGAAACAATGCAAGCAATAAGGCAAGACAAAATGGATATGCTTATAACTTAAAGTTTATAAAATATACTTTAACAAAGATAATCTAGCAATAATTGAAGAAAAAGACAACATGAGCAAGTAGGTTTTCTCTCACTAATGCAGTGTTGACATTTGTGGAGACATTTGTACAGTAGTCAATGTAATACACTTACTAACAGGTTTTAAAGCAAAAAATGATATAATTATCAGCATGCTGCTGCTAAGTCACATCAGTCGTGTCCGACTCTGTGCAACCCCATAGATGGCAGCCCACCAGGCTCCCCCATCCCTGGGATTCTCCAGGCAAGAACACACGAGTGGGTTGCCATTTCCTTCTCCAATGCATGAAAGGGAAAAGTGAAAGTGAAGTCGCTCAGTCGTGTCCGACTCTTCATGACCTCATGGACTCTAGCCTACCAGGCTCCTCTGCCCATGGGATTTTCCAGGCAAGAGTACTGGAGTGTTGCCATTGCCTTCTCCAAAATTATCAGCATAGATACAGAAAAAGCATTTGACAAAATTCAACATCAATTCCTGATAGAAAACTCTTAGTAGGCAAGCAACTGGATAGAAGATTGTCCATATGACAAAGAGTATCTATGAGAAACCCACAACCTATACTTAATAATGAAATGCTGAGTATTTTCTCCCTAGTTTGGGAAGAACCAAATATGTTCCCCACCTCCACTTTTTTCCTACATTGCACTGGAAGACCTAGCCAGAAGAATAACCACACTCCCCCCCCCCCCCCGCCATAATCCATATAAATTGGAATAGAGAATAAAACTGACCTTACCTGCTTAGGGCATGTTTATGAAGAAAATACTATGTATTCTAAAAAAAAAAAAAAAAAAAAAAAACAGGAAAAATGTATAAGTGAATTTAGCAAGATTGCATATTCAAAGCAATTATACAAAATCAATTTTGTTTCTATTTGTTAGCAAGGCATAACTAAAAGATGACATTTAAAAATCGATACCAGTTAAATAGCATAAAAATATGAAATACTCATGGACATATTTAACAAACTGTGTTCAAATTGCTGGTGTTAATTAAAGAAGATCCAAATACATGACATATATTGAGCTTTTTAGAAGAGCTTTTACTATTAAGATTTCAAATTTTTCCCATTATGGCCTATGGTGTCAATGCTACTCTAGTCAAAAACCCACTGTTTTTTTGTTTTTTGTTTTTTAAGAATTTGACAAAGTTATTCTTAAATCCACATGAAAATTCTACATACATAGAATAGCCAAGGTGATTCATGATGAAAAGATGATCTTTGATGAAAAGAAAAAAATTAAAAGCCTATACCACTCGATTTCATGGTTTACTATGAAACTTTACTAATCGAAATGGTGTAGTGCTAGCATTAGGGTGAATGTATAGATCAGTGGAATAGAAGAGAGAGCACGAATTTCATCAAAGGAGCTAGAGTAATTCAATGGGCAAAGGATGGTCTTTTCAACAAATAGTGCTGGAATAATTGGCTTCTGGTATTTCTCAGTGGGTGAAGAATCCACCTGCCAATGCAGGAGATATAGGAGAAGCAGGTTTGATCTCTGGGTCAGGAAGATCCCCTGGAGGAGGAAATGGTAACCCACTCCAGTATTCTTGCCTGGAAAATCCCATGAACAGAGGAGCTTGGTAGGCTACAGTCCAAAGGGTTGCAAAGAGTTGGACATGACTGAGCAACTAAGCACATGCAAATAAGAACTTTGGCCCTTATCTTATATATATGAATTATTCTGAAAGGTTTGTGGGCCTAAACAAAAATAAAATATAAAAATTCTGGAAAAAAAAATGAGGAGAAAATCTTTGTGCCCTTGGGCTAAACAACAACAACAACAACAAAAGTTAGATATGTCACAAAATGCACGGACCATGGAAGAAAAAGATGGCTTAATTAGACTTCATTAAATTAAATTAGACTTCATTAAATTAAAACTTTTGCTTTTCTAAAGACACTATATAAAAACTGAAAAGGTATGGCAAAATTTGGGGAAAATAAATGCGAAATACATATCTTTGAAAGCATTTGTATCCTGACAATTAAAAGAAACAACTATAACTCATAATTGGGGCTTCCCAGGTGACACAGTGGTAAAGAGTCCACCTGGCAATGCAGGAGACACAAGAAATACAAGTTCAAACCCTGGATCAGGAAGATCCCCTGGAGGAGGAAATGGCAATCCACTTCAGTATTCTTGGGAAATTCCATGGACAGAGGCTCCTGGAGGGTTACAGTCCATGGGATCACAAAGAGTTGGACAGGAATGAGCACACACACATGCTAAGACATAGGTCAATAATTAGAAGACAAAAGTCTGGAAAAAAAAAAAAAAACAAAGATTTTAACAGGCGTTTCACAAAGAAAAACATAAATGACACACAAGCACAGAAAAAATATTCAACATAATTAGTTATCAGGAAAATGAAAATTAAAACCCCAATGAAATATAACTACACTTCTACTAGAATGGCTAAAATTAAAAGGATGTGCTGTGTGCTTGGTCACTCAATCATGTCTGACTCTTTGTGACCCTATAGACTGTAGCATGCCAAGCTCCTTTGTCCATGGGGATTCTCCAGGCAAGAATACTGGAGTGGGTTGCCATGCCCTCCTCAAGGGGATCTTCCCAACCCAGGGATTGAACCCAGGTCTCCTGTATTGCAGGCAGACGCTTTACCATCTGAGCCACTAGGGAAGCCCCACATACACATGTAAGTTATACATTTGGTAGTAGATGTAGGGTGGATGAAGTTGAAAAAAGACTAAAGGAACAACTATATTTCAATTAAAAAATAAATTAAATATACACTGGTAATAAAGGAAAAGAAAAACAAAAGTGAAGGTATTAAGAAGTCAAGATGATCCTAGTAATCCTGAAGAAAGGCATCTTGTAGACAGAATGGGCGTAAAGAACATGAAACAAACGTTGGAGATGTTGAACATGAAATCGCTGTTAGAGGTGTTTCAGAATTAGGACTATTCCATGTAATTTGCTAGCTCCTTTCTTTCTCTTTTGGTGAAAATAAGAAATCCCTCACCTTGTCTCAAATACATTTGATTATGTGTGTAGCAGCAGTTGCAAGGAATGGACAAGGATAAAGGAGTTGTGGATATACATGGGCCTAGCATAGCCATCTTAACTGGGGGTAGTGGGAGGTTAAGATTGGGCAAAATCACCCATAAACTCTTTTTACTTTATGTCCATTTTCCCAATTCCCCACCCCAGGAAGTTCTGACACAGTTTATGCGGAGAGAGGTTGATTTGAAAATCTCCATATATAATTCTGATTCAACTTCACTTTCTAACAACTTCAGGTTTCCTCTCCAAAATTTGAGTTGAGAACCACTGATTTAAAATTTGCCTAGAGTCTGTTACACAGAGTGAAGTAAGTCAGAAAGAGAAAAACAAATATCATATAGTAACACATATATATGGACTCTAGAAAGAGAACACTGATGAACCTATTTGCAGGGCAGCAATGGAGATGTACATATAAACAGACTTGTGGACACAGTGAAGGAAGGAGAGGGGGGAACAAACTGAGACAGTATCATGGAAACATATACATTACCATATGTAAAATAGGTAGCGGTGGGAATTTTATGTATGACTCAAGAAGCTCAGACCAGTACTCTGAGACAATCTAGAGGGGTGGGTTGGGGTGGGAGGTGAGAAGGAGCTTCAAGAGGGAGGGGACATATGTATACCTATGGCTGATTGATGTTGATGTATGGCAGAAACCAACACAATATTGTAAAGCAATTATCCTTCAATTAAAAATAAATTTAAAGTTTTAAAAATTCTGGTAAGACATGCTCAGGGAAAAAATCAGTTTTTAGATACGCTAAGTTTGCAGAGGTTGCAGAGAATTCTAGGCGGCATGTGTGACAAAAAATTGAGATGGAAGTAATTGATTAGAGCTGAAGATGTTAAATTGAAAGTTTTCAGTAAATCCATAGATGTTAAAACGATCATCAAAGAGAGAGAGGGGGGAAAAAAGAAACCTGAGGATTGAATTCAATAAATTATCCACAATCGAAGGGGCAAGAGGACAAAAGAAGAGTCAGCAAAGGAAACCAAGTAACAGTGATAATAGAAGCAGGGGAGACTCAGAGAAGTATGATAACATATTTAGGCAAAGATTGGAGCTAAAATATAAGCCAGAGAAGATAAGAGTCTCTTGTACTTACATGATTTACCTGAAAAGAATTCCTCTAACCATCTCTTTTCTACATTAAAGTTAAAGGTTAAAGATATGTAATGGCTTTTAAAGACTACATATATTATCTGGATAGAGTCAAGTGGGTAATGGAGAAGAAGAATTATGGCATTTTAAAAGATTTAAACTGAGATATTTATGCATTCAATCTCATGTATGTAATCCATTTGCAGAACATGACTGATCACTTTGCTTTCAAAGAGAGAAAGAGTAAAACCCTGTCAGTTACATGTTCAGATGTCTCAATTTGAACTTCATTTTAACTGTAAAATGCTGTTATGTCATTCATTTCTAAACCAGTTTATAAAGGATTACTTTGACATAATTATATAACGGCTTCTATCAATCATATCTTTTACAATTTGAAGCTTAAAGTATCTTCAGTAGCCTCTGCAGCTAAATTGACTTAAATAAAAGCCATACTATCAAAAGTAAAGAAAATAGAAACCTTTTTAACTGTACATATATATGTTGAGTCAAAAGGGTCCCAGTCATAATTCTTAGTCAAATATATCAGTCTCAAACGATCTACATGGAGACACTAAAGGCAGTAACAAATCAGTTTTGTCCAAGAAAGTTTATTTAAGATCTATACAATGCCAGGCCCTCTGCTTGATTTAAAACATAGTCTCTTTCTTCAAGTAGTTCACAAACTAGTCGTTGCTCAGTCATTTCCCATTCTTTGCGACTTCGTGGACTGCAGCACGCAAGGCTTCCCTGTCCTTCACCATCTCCTGGAGCTTGCTTACACTCATGTCCATTGAATTGGTGATGCCATCCAATCATCTCATCCTCTGCCATCCCCTTCTCCTCCTGCCTTCACAAACTAGTGAGGGAAGCAAATAATGCCTCACCAATTTCATCACTTGAAAGTTACTTATATGTTTTTATACTTATTTAGTTTTGTGAATTTCAAGCAATACATTTGTAATTTTAACTTTTTAAGTACCTCTAATTTAATATGGTGAAAATTGGAAGAAACAGCCACAAAAAAGAAAAATGCATTGGCAACAACAAAAATAAGTATAGAGGAAATGTAAATAAACTTTCAAATTCTGTTTTTTTTTTTCTTTAAGTTGGTATCATTTATACTACTGAACATAAGAAGGCTTAAAACTGTACTAAGACTTTTGGGATAGACTATTTTGTTTAAAATAGTTTTCACACTGCATTTGTATCAGTCTAAGTTATGCTGCACTATTAAAATCTTAATGTCATTACACATTAAATTTTATTTCTTATTGATATTACAAGTCCAACATGGGTCACTAGAGCACTGTTGATTACAGTCACTCAAGAACCCAAGCTAATGGAGATTCCTTTTCTATTTTAATTTTATTTTTCCAGCTTTATTGAGATATAATTGATGCTAGATGAATATCATCTTAAGGTATACATCTATGTCTTAATGTGTACATCATGGTGATCTGAAATACGTGTGAATTGTGAAAGGATTCCCACCATCTAATAACACATTCATCTTTTTTTTATCTTTTTTTTTCCAGTGATAACATTTAATTTCTGTTCTCTTGAAAAAAAAAAAAAAAAAAAAAAGAGAGAGAAAGTGTTCATCATTCAGTCATGTCTGACTCTTTGTGACCCTATGGTCTGTATGTAGCCTGCCAGGCTCCTCTGTCCATGGAATTCTGTAGGTAAACATTCTGGAATGGGTAGCCATTCCCTCCTCTCAATTATACAATGTCATATTATTAGCTATAGTCATGATATTATTCATTAGATCCTCAGACCTTGTTCATCTTATAGTTGAGTGTTTATACCCTTTCACTTTGCTATTCAGTTGCTTAGTTGTGTCTGACTCAGACCCAATGGACTACAGCATGCCAGGCTTCCCTGTCCTTCACTATCTTCTGAAATTTGCTCAAATTCATGTCCATTGAGTCGAAGATGCCATCCAGCCATCTCATCCTCTGTCACCCCCTTCTCCTCCTACCCTCAATCTTTTCCACCATTAGAGTCTTTTTCAATGAGTTGGCTCTTCACATCATCTGGCCAAAGTATTAGAGCTTCAGCTTCAGCTTCAATTCTTCCAATGAATATTCAGGGTTGATTTCCTTTAGGACTGACTGGTTTGATCTCCTTTCTGTCTAAGGGACTCTCAAGAGTCTTCTCCAGCACCAGAGGTTGAAAGCATCAATTCTTTGGCACTCAGCCTTCTTTATGATCCAATTCTCACATCCATACATGACTACTGAAAAACCCATATGAACCTTTGTTGAAAAAGTGATCTCTCTGTTTTTTAATATGCTGTCTAGGTTTTTCATAGCTTGTTTCCAAGGAGCAAGTGTCTTTTAATGTCATGGCTGCAGTCACCATCTACAGTGATTTTAGAGCCCCCCCAAATAAAGTCTGTCACTGTTTTCATTGTTTCCCCATCTATTTGCCATGAAGTGATGGGACCAGATGCCATGATCTTAATTTTCTGAATGTTGAGTTTTAAGTCAGTTTTTTCACTCACCTCTTTCACCTTCATCAAGAGGCTCTTCAGTTCCTCTTCACTTTCTGCTATTAGGGTGGTGTCATCTGCATATCTGAGGTTATTGATATTTCTCCCAGCAGTCTTGATTCCAACTTTTATTTACCCCACATCTAGACACTTTTCTTTTCTTTGTTTCTAAGAGTTTGACCTTAAAAAAAAATTCACATATTACTGATATGCAGTATTGAAGTCTCCTTGCTGACACATTTACAAAGTTGACCAAACGCAGAGAAAAGGGAATGTAGTAAATTGAATGCTAACTCCTAAAGCCTTTATCATTCACATTTACGGGGTCCAGTCTAGCCACATGGCCATGACTATCAAAGGAAATGACAATTGCAATCTTGCTATGTTCCTGGAATGAGTGAAAAATCAGAATCTACATGAAGAGCATTATTGGCTTCCAAGACACTTTTCTCTTCTTCAGAAACTGACATTATGTGTGTATTGAAAGTGAAAGTGAAGTTGCTCAGTCGTGTCTGACTCTTTGCGACCCCATGGACTGTAGCCTACCAGGCTCCTCTGTCCATGGGATTTTCCAGGCAATAGTACTGGAATGTGTTGTCGTGTCCTTCTCCAGGGGGTCTTCCCAACCCAGGGATTGAACCGGGGTCTCCCACATTGTAGACAGATGCTTTGCTGTCTGAGCCACCAGGGAAGTCCCCAATTATCTTTCCTGAAATCCTGCATACCTAGTTCTTCCACTTCATTTGAGGTTAGCTTCTCAAACATAGTCTCCATATTTCTGACTTTTTCAGTTGCATTTATTCCATTTAGGAGGGTTGTTTCTAGAATATTTTTCATCATTATGATGCTTTTACTTGTCTTCTTCTAATGCCTGAGTTTTATAAGGTGCTTTACATTCTTTTCCATGCTCCATTGAGTGCTTCTTTGTACACTTATATAACTGTTTTGAACTTTTCAATATCTTTTCTTAAAATCATTCTCTACAATTTTACTACACAGAATTATGTGATTTAACTATTTTTTGTGTTTTTCAGCTCTCTTTTCCTCGTGTTTCTTTTTCTTGCTTGCTTCCAGTCTATCTTTCCCCTCTTAAGTTTCCTGGCTTAGGTCCCATGATAATTTCTTTTCTGAACATTTCTGAGCTTTGAGTGGTGGTAAGTACCTGCTGATGAACAGTTTGGGGATTTATTTCAAACACTGCTCTCTTCAAGTTATTTTCTTTACCCAAGGAATAAATGTCTCCTTAGCTTGCAAAGTGTAGAAACTTTACTTAATAGTCTTTTTAAAAGTTCTTTAATCTTCTTTTCCATTGACTTACCCCTCCCTTTTGGCAGAGAAACTAACAGTATAAATGACATGAGCACCACTACAAATTTTCCTTAAGTGTTCCTTGTTTCACAGTTCTGAAAATTGGTCTAAATCACAGTTCAAAATTGGTCTAACATGGCATTCTAATAAAAAATATTATTGTATATGCCCGTTGAAAGTTAAGTCACTCAGTCATGTCTGACTCTTTGCGACCCCGTGGACTGTAGCCCATCAGGCTCCTCCATCCATGGGATTCTCCAGGCAAGAATACTGGAGTGGGTTGCCATTATGTAACAAATTGGGGGGTGGTTTATTTCTAACTCAAAACCCAAAACAAAGTATGTTGGAACTAAGCATGTTCTCTTCTCTCTGGGTGTGATCCTTAATGTGTCTGAGAAGTCACAGGAATCTCTTCATCTTAATGAATGTTTTATATTTACTTGTCTTTTTTTTTTTTTTGCTATTTTTGATGGGATTTGAGGTTGAAGGGTAGAGTAAACGTGTCTTTAATACATTGCCTTACTTAGACTTTTTTTTAATAATTATTTATATGTTGTGTTCCTATTGAAAATTGACCTCTTTAAAGTTATTCCTCATCTTTTTATCTCTAGCACTGAACATAGTGGGTCCTCAACAGATGTTTTTGGATTGAGGTAGAGAGGGTTATATTTTTCAAATTTTTTATTGGTTATAAGAGGGAACCAAATAAATATGGAGATATAGCATGTCTTAAGAGACCATCACAACTGTAAAATCATACTGAAACACTTTGTGTTGGTTTTGGAATAGGATCATCATTTTTGCACAGAAAGCCATCAGATTAATGTTGCAGTTGAATTCCCAATGTGTATAATGAGTTGCTTTCACTTCTGGTAGGCAACTAGGGAAAAAAATAAAGCATTCAGAGGTATGCTATTTGTTTCAATGTTTTAGGAAAAGCCTATTACTTCAAGTCAGTAGCTACAGGAATTCTGTTCAGCATGTGTATGTATACCACAGTCTTCAACATTTCTAGTGAGTGTTGACCAACTTGCATTTACAGGTGGTTTAAACACACTGATGGCCAAACATGGAAGACATTGTTGGGTTTCTATTTTGTTTGGTATGATGGTCAATGTTCTCCACAGAAATTGAACCAATAGGATGTGTGTAGATAGATGGATGTTAGATAGATAGATATTTTAAGGAACTGGCTCACATGATTTGTAGGAGTAGGTAATTCTGAAATCTATAGGCAGACCCAGGTGGTGCTTACCTGCGAATGAACTCACCTGCCAATGCAGGAGACATAAGAGATGTGGGTTCGATCCCTGGATTAGGAAGATCCCCCGGAGGAGGGCATGGCAACCCATTTCAGTATATTTTCCTGGAGAATCCATGGACAGAGGAGCCTGGTGAGCTATACAGTCCATGCAGTCACAAAGAGTCAAACACGACTGAAATGACTTAGCACACGCATATACACAGGCAGGCCAGCAGGCTGGAGACTGAAGGAAGAGTTGATAATGTGATCTCAAGTCCAAGGGCAGTCCAAGGTAGAATTCTCTCTTCCTTGGGCACCCTTGGTCTTTTTTCCTAAGACCTTCAACTAATTAAATGAGGCTCACCCACCATATGGAGGGTAATCTGCTTTAGTCAAAGTCTACTATTTTAAATATTAATCACAGCTAAGAAATACCTTCACAGCAATATCTAGACTGATGTTTAACAAAAACTCATCACCATGACCTAGCTAAGTCAATACATAAAATTAACCAACTCACCTGCCATGCTTAAAAGAATTACAAATTAGCATCAGTTGACCCGGCTTTCAGTTCAAGTGTTATTGTGCCGCATTACGTGGCCAGGAGGCTGCTGCGCTATTTTATATGACACGGAGTGTCCCCAGGGGAGTGATGCAGAAGTTGAAATCTCAAGCAGTAGTCTTTGTTGTGGTGTCCAGATTTATTTGGCTTATTAAATATGTTATTGTAAAAAGTTCTTAATAGCTTAAAACATCCAAAAAGTAGCACATTTATAGAAAATGGCAGCATCATTATTGAAGCTGAGCTTCCATCCTCCCTACTCCCCCACTTCATATGACTGATAACTTGGAACTCACTGTTGTATATGTTTTGGCTAAATTTTGAGATTTATAATGTTTTATAATCAACCTACAAAATGAGTCCCAGTTTCACATGAGCTGAATGAGGACTAAAAATCAAGCAACAAATATTAGGATTATCCTTCCATTACACTCCCTTTGAAAAACGACTCCTTGCTGCCCTATGAAGAATTCTCTAGGCTTTAATACTGAGCAGAGATTTAAAAGGATTAACATGAACCACCTTCCAGTAAACACACAGAATGCATTTTAACATCTAGTATTTCATCTTTATTTGAGTACTTTCAAGCTGTAATGTTCTAGTCACGTAGAAAGACTGGCTGGTATTGTCCTTTACTATTTGTCCTAAATTATTCACAGTCCGCCACTGACCTTTTTGCAGCAAGCTTTTCAGATCTTTTGTTTCAGTCACTGTTTTCTGTCTTGTTGACATGAGTCAGTCAGATTTATGGTGCTCTGTGCAGGGGTTCCCACATGGATGTCATTATTACTAATGCTTCTTTCTTTAGCAACCTGTGTTTATAACTTCACCATTTAAGTTGCTTTGCCCAACTCTTTTGAATTCCTAGGACTTACACTTCACTGGAATAGCACTTCTTATTGCCAAGGTACTTTGTAAAACACTTGACTCTATTTTCATGTATAGCTATTTTTAGAGCGAACAGTGGAATTTAACAGACCTGTGCTTTGATTGTTTATTTTTACCTGGACATTTATTTGGAAGATGTTCGTTCTCTTTGGGCTTCCACAGATGCCCCACTTATTCATTCAGCATCTCTAGTGCACCAAATATGGACACGACCAGCCTGCTCACAGATGAAAGTTCACACTGTCTGATCATGAAAATAGCAGCAGTGTGGGTCTGTTAGTATATGATCTGCTTTCTAGTGTTCTCTATGAGGAATACTATCCTTGCCCTCCAACAAAAAATCTGTTTCTCATTATAATTTTCAAAAGGGTGATGATGATAGGCATAGGCAAATGCTGGATGATTTTGTAGCCTTTAAGATAAAACACTGTAATGACAAACACTGAAAGTTATGCCATAGCGCGGTGAAAACCTGCTTGCTCTGTTGACCTGTCTCCATGATTAAGGCACTTAAATTCATATAACACTGCAGGTAAGCTGACATCTTAAAAATATACATTTAGAAACTAGAATGGATAATGTTATCACCATGAATACATGGACTTTTATGCCATGACTTCATGAAGCTTTTCATGATGCCTCTAGGTGAAATATCACTTACTACTTAAAAGTGTTTGAGTTGTGTGCTCTAATCATTTTATAGAACTTATTACATACTTTAAGGTTTTATATTTATCTGTATTCAGTTCAGTTCAGTTGCTCAGTCATGTCTGACTCTTTGTGACCCCATGGACTGCAGCACACCAGGCTCCCTTGTCCATCACCAATACAATTTTATCTGTATTATGTCTGTCTTATTCAGTTTGACTGTAAGATCCTTCAGGATGAAGTGAAGTGGGTTTGTGAAGTTTTCTTTAATTTTTCCACAGTAAATACCAAGGATTGTGTATATTATGGATACTTAAAAAGCTGATAAATAAAAAAAGAAATGACTATATTAAAATTGATTACCCTATCAGTTGAGCTTGGGAAAGCATACCAGATAAGCATAATATGATGGCAAAAAAAGGTATAGGTTGCCACTACAAAAGTTAGTTTCCATAAAAAGTGATAAAAATAATTGCTTGAGGTGAAACTTTCAGAATGACAGAGAAATAACCTTGGTAAATTCCCTCCAGAAGAACAAAGAAAATACGAGCAAAAATTATCTACATCAACCATTACAGAACCTTAGAAATTAACCAGAGGCATAGTTCAAAGTAGAAAATGTTTATTTAAGAAAAGCTACTAGGTAAAGAAAATGAAAGCATCATCTTAAAAAGATATATGCACCCCCATGTTCACTGCAGTGTCATATACAATAGCCAAGATATGGAAACAGTCTAAGTGTCCATTGGTGGATGAATGGATAAAAAAAAGGGTATATATTTGTGTTTATGTGTATGTATTTCAGCCTTTAAAGAAAGAAATGTTGCCTTTATGATAACATAAATAGATTCTGAGATAATCATGCTAAGTGAAATAAGTCAGACAGAGAAAAATAAATATCATATAAATATCATATAATCTCAGCTTTATATAAGTGGAATCTAAAAACCCAAAATCACAAAGACCCCCAAGCTTATAGATACACAGAACAGACTGATGGTCACCAGGGGAAAAGTGTCTGAGGTAGGGTATGAAATGGGTGAAGTGGGTCAAAAGATACACAATTTCCATTATAAAAATAAGTCACAGGGCTATAATGGACAGCATAGTGACTATAGTTTGGTTCAGTTGCTTAGTCATGTCCAGCTCTGCAGCCCCATGGACTACAGCACACCAGGCTTCCCTGTCCATCACCAACTCCCAGAGCTGGCTCAAACTCATGTCATTGAGTTGGTGATGCCATCCAACCATCTCATCCTCTGTTGTCCCCTTCTTCTGCCTTCAATCTTTCCCAGCATCAGGGTCTTTTCTAATGAGTCAGTTTTTCGCATCAGGTGGCCAGAGTATTGGAGCTTGAGCCTCAGCATCAGTCTTTCCAATGAATATTCAGGACTGATTTTGATGATAGTTAATCACACTGTATGTTTGAATGTTGCTAAGAGAGTAAATCTTAAAAGTTCTTATCACAAGAAAGTTTAAATTCAACTGTACGGTGACAGATGTTACCTAGACTTACTGTGGTGATCATTTCTCAATATATACAAGTACTGAATCATCGTGTTGCACACTAAAACAAATATAATGTTACAGGTCAATTTTACCTCAATAAAAATTTTTTTGAAAAACTCAGGGAGCTGAATATTAAATGCCTATGCATTTTATTGTGTATATATTTGTGGGTGTATATATATATATATAGTGTTGAAATAAAGAGATGCTACTTTAGTAACTAAAGTTTGGGTAGCTAAATCAGGATCTGTGTCATTTTGAGTATACTTCTGTCTGTACCCCTCTTTCCATGGCATGGCAGGTGCAGCAACCACCCGTCTCACAGCCACTGAAGGGGACTAAACTTTTGGGGCTCTGCAAAAACCCCATTCCCCAGAGTGTTGTCATTATTTGACCAGACTTGGAGCTTTCTGAAAAACTCCTGTTCTCAGGACCTTGTTACTATTTAACCTGACTTGGAGTTCAGCTTGGCAGAGAAGCCCTACATTCAGGCATTATCAAAAACAAGTACATTCAGCTACAATAATCATCATTACAGCTGTCTAAGGCAGAAAGAGGTACCAGTTGGGACAAATGAGAAGCTGCCAAAAATTTTGACAGGAAGATTTAGGGAATGATTCAACCTTAAAGGGTTGGAAGTTCAGTTCAATTTAGTCACTCAGTCATGTCTGACTCTTTCTGACTCCATGGACTGCAGGACACCAGGCTTCCTTGTCCATCACCAACCCCCAGAGATTGCTCAAACTGTTGTACATCGAGTCAGTGATGCCATCCAACCATCTCATCCTCTGTTGTCCCTTCTCCTCATGCCTTCAGTCTTTCCCAGCATCAGTGTTTGTCCAATGAGTCAGTTCCTAGCATCAGGTGGCCAAAGTATTGGAGCTTCAGCTTCAGCTTCAGTTCTTCCAATGAATATTCAGGACTGAATTCCTTTAGGATTGATTGGTTGGATCTCCTTGCAGTCTAAAGGACTCTCAAGAGTCTTCTCCAACACCACAGTTCAAAAGCATAAACTCTTTGGCGCTCAGCTTTCTTTATGGTCCAACTCTCACATCCATACATGGCTACTGAAAAAAAAACCATAACTTTAACTAGACATAGCTTTGTCAGCAAAGTAATGTCTCTGCTTTTTAGTATGCTATCTAGGTTGATCATAGCTTTTCTTCCAAGGAGCAAGCATCTTTTAATTTCATGGCTGCAATCACCATCTGCAGTGATTTTAGAGGGTTGGAAAAGCACCAAATATTGCTAAGGATCCACACACATGTGTAGGTTGTGCACATGTGCAGAAAAACTGGAGAAAGACCCAGTTACTTACTCATATCTCTCTGGCCTTGATGCCCTTAGCAAGGAAGAATAAAGGTGAAAGTGGATGTGTAAACTGCCTGCAGGTTTGTCTCCGTGTGCACACTGATCCCCTTGGAAAGGCGGAAGATTTGTTGGCTGAAGGAAAACTTGTGACCAACCAATGACTGACCAATAAGCTATGCTGACCCAGGGGTAAACCCAACAAATCCAGGCTTAAAAATACAAACAACAAAAAAGAAAGTTAAAAAGCAAAGATTCAGTGGCCGCACACTGCAGGGAATACTCTTGAATTAGCCATGAAAAGTCACCAAACAAACAACAGCAGCAGCAACAGCACATAAAAGAGTAAAAACGAAATTGTAGAAAGCAGTGTCTGACTCCAGAGTTGCTACATTGTACAGTTGGTCCTTATTATTCCCAGATTCCATATTTGTTGCCTACTCACTGAAACTGATTTATGACACCAAAGTACTCATGGTGTTTTACAGTCATTCACATGGATATTTAGTGTGAATGCACAGAGTATTCAAAAATTGAGTGTACAGAGTAGCAAAAATTTAAAGTCACCTGATACAGATTTTCAGGTTAGGTCAAATAAGGTGGTTCTCTGCCTTCTTGTTTTAGCTCTCATCAGAGGTGACCACAAGATGAAGACAGTAGTGGAGCAACCTTAGGCAAATTAGTAACATTTCTAAACATTATTTTCTCTTTGTAAAATAAAAGTCTACCAGGATGTGATGCTTTCAGGATTTAAGACTGTAATTTATATGATATATATGTGCACCAGTGCAGTATTTATTAATTCAGGTTTGCAGTGGCTTTATACAGCATAACCGCCATGAACAAAAATCATCCACTCTATTATCTAAATTTTCCAGTTTTGAACAACAAATTAAGACACAGCAAATAAAGAGGAAAGTTTAGCCAATATACAGAAAAAGGAAAGTGGTCAGTAGAAATTGTCTTTGAGGCAACTTAAATGTTTCACTAAAGGAAACCATGTTTTAAGAATTAAAGAAAATATGAAACAATGGAGATGCAGGTTTGATCCCTGGGTCTGGAAGATCCCTTGGAGAAGAATATGGCAACCCACTTCAGTATTCTTGCCTGGAAGATCCCATGGACAGAGGAGCCTGGTGGGCTACAGTCCAAAGGGTTGCAAAGAGTCAGACATGACTGAAGTGAAATATGTGTGTGTATATCAAGGAGATATCAGGGGAGCATTTCATATAAGGATGGCATAATAAAGGACAGAAATGATATGGACCTAAAAGAAGCAGAAAAGATTAAGAGCAGGTGGCAAGAATACACAGAAGTATACAAAGAAGGTCATAACGACCTGGATAACCATGATGGTGTGGTCACTCCCTAGAGCCAGACATCCTGGAGTGTGAATTCAAATGAGCTATAAGAAGCATGACCACAAATAGAGCTAGCAGATATGATCAAATTCCAGCTGAATTATTTCAAACCTGAAAAGATGATGCTATTAAAGTTCTGCACTCATTATGCCAGCAAATTTGGAAAACTCAGTAGTGGCCACAGGACTGGAAAAGGTCAGTTTTCATTCCAACCTCAAAGAAGGACAATGCCAGACTGCTCAAACTACCATACAATTGTACTCATTTCACATGCTAGCAAGGTAATGCTCAAAATTTCTCAAGTTACCTTCAGCTGTATATGAACTGAGAATTTCCAGCTGTACAAGCTGAGTTTTGAAGAGGCTTAGGAACCAGGGATCCAATTGCCAACATTCATTAGACCATGGGGAAAGCAAGAGAATTCCAGAAAAACGTCTACTTCTGCTTCATTGACTACACTAAAGCCTTTGGCTGTACGGATCACAACAAACTGGAAAATGCTTCAAAAGATGGAAATAACAGACCACCTTACCTGTCTCCTGAGAAACCCATAGGTGTTTCAAGAAGCAATAGTTAAAACTGGAAATGAAACAACTGAGTAGTTCAAAATTGGGAAAGGAATATGACAAGGCTGTATATTGTCACTTTGATTATTTAATTTATATTTATAGTACACATATGTATACATATATTTATATGTATAGTACACATATGTATAGAAATGCCAGGCTGGATGAATCACAAGCTGGAATCAAGATTGCCGGGAGAAATATCAACTTCAGATATGCAGATGATACCACTCAAAATGCAGAAATTGAAGTAGAACTAAAGAGCCTCTTGATGAGAGTGAGAGTGAAAAAGCTGGCTTAAAACCAACACTCAAAAAACTAAGATCATGGCATCTGGTCCCATCATTTCATGGCAAATAGAAGGGGGCAATGTGGAAACAGACAAGTCAATATTAATAGCTGAAGTTGCCTATACTTTGATATTAGTAATTGACAGAACAACTGGACAGAAAAACAATTACTTGAGGTTGAAGGAAAAGTAAATGACTTGTAGCATGGCAGTGAGGCTAAAGAAGGGGCTGGACCAATTTTTCCAAAACAGTTCTGTAAGCCTTCAATAGCATCACTTAAAAATTATTTAATGATCTTTAAGAAGAGGAACTAAAAAGCCTCTTGATGAAAGTGAAAATGGAGAGTGAAAAAGTTAGCTTAAAGCTCAACATTCAGAAAACGAAGATCATGGCATCTGGTTTCATCACTTCATGGGAAATAAATGGGGAAACAGTGGAAACAGTGTCAGACTTTGTTTTGGGGGGCTCCAAAATCACTGCAGGTGGTGACTGTAGCCATGAAATTAAAAGACGCTTACTCCTTGGAAGAAAAGTTATGACCAACCTAGATAGCATATTCAAAAGCAGAGACATTACTTTACCGACTAGTCAAGGCTATTGTTTTTCCTGTGGTCATGTATGGATGTGAGAGTTGGACTGTGAAGAAGGCTGAGCACCGAAGAATTGATGCTTTTGAACCGTGGTGTTGGAGAAGACTCTTGAGAGTCCCTTGGAATGCAAGGAGATCCAACCAGTCCATTCTGAATGAGATCAGCCCTGGGATTTCTTTGGAAGGAATGATGCTAAAGCTGAAACTCCAGTACTTTGGCCACCTCATGTGAAGAGCTGATTCATTGGAAAAGAGTCTGATGCTGGGAGGGATTGGGGGCAGGAGGAGAAGGGAATGACAGGATGAGATGGCTGGATGGCATCACCAACTCAATGGACTGAGTGAACTCTGGGAGTTGGTGATGGACAGGGAGGCCTGGCATGCTGCGACTCATGGGGTCGCAAAGAGTCGGACATGACTGAGCAACTGAACTGAACTGAAGAGTAAGAATATTTTTTACCATTTTAATAATGAATTTTTTTATTGTTTTCTTCTTGACTTTAAAGCCTATAGAATAGTTAAATTCCATTGTCGCAATAGTATCTTTTTCTGTGACATAATTTTAAAATGTGTAATGATGTATAAATAATATAAGCACATTATGGAAAATATGGAAAAGAAAGAAAAGAAAAATAATAAGCATAGTTCCATAAATTTTGGCTAATTTGAATAATTCTTCAATACACCTCTTTAGAGCAAAGTGATGTCACAAATTATAATTATATTTTTAGAATAAATTCCTAGAAATAAACTTGATAGAACGACAAGTAGGCCCATTTTAAAAACTTTTTGATACACAAAGGCAAAGTGCTCTCCCCAAAATAATATATCACTTTATATTCCACCATTATTGTATGAGAATCTGTTTCCTAATGAAACTGTTTTCCTAAAGCATTTACGACAGTCAGCTGAATGAATTATTCAGCAATGTATTATTTTTTAAAATATTTCTTTATTTGGCTGCCTTGGATCGTGGTTGCAGCACTTCAGATCTTTCAAGGTTCACAGACTGTAGGTTGTGGCACGAGGGCTCTGGAATGCATACGCTCAGTGGTTGTGGCTGGAGGACTTAGTTGCTTCATAGCATGTGGGATCTTAGTTCCCTGACTAGGGACTGAGCCAGTGTCCTCGCATTACAAAACGGATTCTTAACCATTGGGGCACAGTGGAAGCCCTAGTCAGTTTTTTAATTTATTTAATTATGCTATCGTTGGACATTTCACTCATTTAATAAACAAATATTTATTAGAGGCTGTTACATGTAACACCATGTATAGAGTAATTATAAAATAAGCATGGACTTTACCCTTATGTCTGGCGGGCTATAGTCCACCTGGTGGCCTAGACAGTAAAGAATCCGCCTGCAATGCAGAAGACCCAGGTTCAATCCCTGGGTCAGAAAGAGTCCCTGGAGAAGAAAATGGCTACACACTCTAGTATTCTTGCCTGGAGAATCCCATAAACAGAGGAGCCTGGCAGTGTACAATCCATGGGGTCACAAAGAGTCAGAAATGACTAAACAACTAACACTTTACCCTTGTGAACTTTTCACCATTACATACTCTACTAACAAGATGACTCTATTTTTACATATTTGGGTTGCTTTTAAACAAGTCCCAAAGGTGATGATGTATTTTCTAACACTTCTGAAAGTTCAGGGTTATCAATGTCTGCAAATACTTTCAGTGGAAATTCTATGAACATAGAATTTCCCACAGGCTTTTGAGAAATCTTTCCCTTTTTTAGACATGCTTTTTGTTTTTACAATTTGAAGTATTAACTTTTTAAAAACTTGATGGTTCTTTTTATTTTTAAGCACTTATACTATATATAAATGACCCTGTTGAGTTTCCTCAGTAGCTCTTTGGACTGTAGGGTTATAAATCAATAAGTAATTTTAGTAGAATTCAAATTTATGCAGGAGGATACTTTATTTTCATAATCTAAGGGACACCCTCGGATATGCTGATTTGCCATCAGCATCTCTCTTTTCAACTACCAGAAAGTATTAACTTTGAAAAAGACTGAGGATCGCAATACAAGTAAAGTTTCACATTTATCATCCATAATGAAGAATAATGCCGAAAGCAGCTTGCATTACTCTGGAGAGCTCCAATTCATGATGTGAGAAAAAGAAACAAATCAACAGCCAGAAAATGAACTGTTTCTTATGATCAAAGTCACAAGACCTATTTTCTGTATGAAACTGTTTATTAGGAACTTCAAATAAGTTAGTTGATCTTAAAAAGCAGTATGACATAGCAAACATTTGTTTTTAAAATTAATGTGATGTCTTAGAAACTCTCTAGAAGATAAGCAGATTTCATTTATGAAAAACATTTGTTAAGCAGAAATTGACTGGCCAAAAATGAAAAGCTTATAAAACTTTACAATAACAATAAAAATGTGGAAAATTTCTTCCAGAATAAGTGCCAAAAATAAAAGGGAGTAGCCTTAATAATAACTTTGGCAGTATGTGTCAATATGCAATGTTTGTCTCTGCCAATGATTTTTTTTACATAAATTATATAGCATAATAAAAAAATGATTAAGTCCTTGAATTGGCTTCATTGGAAGCCTAGTTTACTTACTTATATAACTGTCTATGTTACTGTCTATTTTACATAATATTGGCTCAATGGGATAATAAGCAGCCTCAGGAAGTTTAGGTAATGTGTTGTTTTTGGTAACTGTCTCATATTTGGATAGTCATAGGTTATTTTTTTTTTTTGTCCTGGGGGATTCACTCTATAGTCATTAAAGTTAGTTCTCAAAGTTCTGGGCAATGGTATGCTTAAAGTCTTGACCATCTTATGGTTGAATGGGACTGTGTGACTAGTTCTGACTAGTGATTTTTTAAATAAAAGTGATGTGTGGGATTTCTAGACCAAACTAATTTTGGACCAATAGCTAATTTTGGATCCTCCAGAATTCCTTTTTAACAATGACATTTCAGATGTTGGCTAGTCTTTCACCCTGGGTCCCTGATGACTACCATCTACAGGAAAAGATACATGCTAGACATGGTAACATTACTTCTTTTGCTTAATAAAAATGAATTATGTTGGATTCATAACAATTAAGTAGATTTAGAAATAACTGAATCTAATGATTTGGACAGCTTCTTTAAAAAATGAGCTACATCATCATTTCAAGGGTATATCCACTTATTGTGGCACATGCTGATAAAAAGAATTTTCCTAAAGGATCAGTGAAGCTCACATGAGAAGAAATGAAAGTGATACAGCAGAGCTGGTTTGTTATAATAATAAAAATGGGGCTTTTAACATTTATTCTCCACTCAGTTTGTGTGTCATGTAAACAACTGGAGTTACTTTCTGGAGATCCCTTGGTTACTGTTCCTGTGAATTATTAAGGGACATCCTGTTTGTGGGAAATTTTGATTAGAATGGGTATAAATAAGCATTTTATATCTAAGCAATATAGTCTAGACATAGCTAAGAGGAATTAATCTATTTGGGGTAACTGCTCCCTACCTGTATATTTAGTGTGAAATTACTTTGGGTATATTTTTATTCTTTTTTATGAAGTTGGTAAACTTTTTAAATTAGCATATGAAAATTGCAGACAGTTTTATACTAGAACTCACCAAAATCACTGTCGTCAATGAAGGAGGCATTGATTTACATATTTTAGTATTTGAATACATACAAAAAATGTTTAATAAAGTACTCCAGTCAATTACATTGAATTTGGACTACCATGGACAAAAGTAAGAGCTGACATAATTTTTCAAAATTTGAGGAGGAAACAAGTTCCACTAAAAGCGTTCAGTTCAGTTGTCATGTCCAATTCCTTGCGACCCCATGAATCACAGCATTCCAGGCCTCCCTGTCCATCACCAACTCCCGGAGTTCACTCAGACTCATGTCCATCAAGTTGGGGATGCATCCAGCCATCTCATCCTCTGTCGTCCCCTTCTCCTGCTGCCCACAATCCCTCCCAGCATCAGAGTCTTTTCCAATGAGTCAGCTCTTTGCATGAGGTGGCCAAAGTACTGGAGCTTCAGCTTTAGCATCATTCCTGACAAAGAACACCCAGGACTGATCTTCTTTAGGATGGGCTGATTGGTTCTGCTTGCAGTCCAAGGGACTCTCAAGAGTCTTCAACACCACAGTTCAAATGCATCATTTCTTCGGCACTCAGCTTTCTTCACAGTTCAACTCTCACATCCATACATGACCACTGGAAAAACCATAGCCTTGACTAGGTGGACCTTTGTTGGCAAAGTAATATCTCTGCTTTTGAATATGCTCTCTAGGTTGGTCATAACTTTTCTTCCAAGGAGTAAGCGTCTTTTAATTTCTTGACTGCAGTCACCATCTGCAGTGAGTTTGGAGCCCAAAAAAATAAAGTCTGACACTGTTTCCACTGTCTCTCCATCTATTTCCCATGAAGGGATGGAACCGAATGCCATGATCTTCGTTTCCTGAATGTTGAGCTTTAAGCCAACTTTTTCGCTCTCCTCTTTCACTTTCATCAAGAGGCTTTTGAGTTCCTCTTCACTTTCTGCCATAAGGGTGGTATCATCTGCATATCTGAGGTTATTGATATTTCTCCTGGAAATCTTGATTTCAGCTTGTGCTTCTTCCAGCCCAGCCTTTCTCATGATGTACTCTGCATATAAGTTAAATAAGCAGGGTGACAATAGACAGCCTTGACGTACTCCTTTTCCTATTTGGAACCAGTCTGTTGTTCCATGTCCAGTTCTAACTGTTGCTTCCTGACCTGCATATAGGTTTCTCAAGAAGCACGTCAGGTGGGCTGGTATTCCCATCTCTTGAAGAATTTTCCACTTTGACTGTGATCCACACAGTCAAAGGCTTTGGCATAGTCAATAAAGCAGAAATAGATGTTTTTCTGAAACTCTCTTGCTTTTTCGATGATCCAGTGGATGTTGGCAATTTGATCTTTGGTTCCTCTGCCTTTTCTAAAACCAGCTTGAACATCTGGAAGTTCGCAGTTCATGTATTGGTGAAGCCTGGCTTGGAGAATTTTGAGCATTACTTTACTAGCATGTGAGATGAGTGCAATTGTGCAGTAGTTTGAGTGTTCTTTGACATTGCCTTTCTTTGGGATTAGACTGAAAATGGACCTTTTCTAGTCCTGTGGCCACTGCTGAGTTTTCCAAATTTGCTGGCATATTGAGTGCAGCACTTTCACAGCATCATCTTTCAGGATTTGAAACAGCTCCACTGGAATTCCATCACCTCCACTAGCTTTGTTCATAGTGATGCTTTCTAAGGCCCACTTGACTTCACATTCCATGATGTCTGGCTCTAGGCGAGTGATCATACCATCGTGATTATCTTGGTCGTGAAGTGTTAGTCCTATCCAAATATCTTGATTAAACTGACAAGATTTTGAGGTGTGGTTAGATCACAACAGAAATAAGGAGTATCATCACCTAAACTTGGTTGGACACAGCATAAAGGCGAGGAAGTAGAGCTAAATAAGAAATGATATTTACTACTCATTTACACTTTCTATGAGTTGTAACCCTAGACAAGGGAAACTTCCCGAGGAGAAGTGGGGTAAGTTATGGAGGCACTAATTCCTATACTTCAGCATAGAAATCCTATGACTTAAGGCTTTGTTTTAAGCTATTAATACGTAAATATCTTAAACATCAAACACTAAGGAAAAATGAATTATCAGGGCAAAGGAAATAAAGCATTTGTTAAGATGGTTTCAGAACGATAAATGGGAAAGAAATTGATTAAGTACTCTGTTTATTTTCCATATGTTACGCACCCTGTTTCAAACAGAGACAGACTCATAGACAGAGAATGAATTTATGGTTACTAAGGGGGAAGTGTTGGTGGGGAGCAAATAGTTATAGAGTTGGGGATTGACATGTACATGCTGCTATTTTAGATAGATAACCAACAAGGACCTACTGTATAGCACAGAGAACTGTGCTCAATATTCTGCGCTCAGTCACTCAGGCATGTCTGACTCTGCGACCCCATGAACTGTAGGTTGCCAGGCTCCTCTGTCCATGAGATTTTCCAGGCAAGAATACTGGAGTGGATTTCCATTTCCTTCTCCAGTGGATGTTCCGTACACCTGAAACTAACACCATTGTTAATAAACTATACTGCAATATAAAATAAAAATTTTTTAAGAAAAACATAAAGTATATTACTGTAAAATATATATTTATGAAATATAAAAATGAGTAATTATCAAAAACAAAATGCAGAACCTAAACATAAGTACTATATAAAAATCCAGGAAGTACACATAAGCTAAAAGCAAGCAAAAGGTCTACATCATACAAAGACTTAACCAAAGAGAGACAGAAATAGTTCAGATACATTGTTCTTCATCATTTCAAAAACAGTAAAATAACATAGCAACATGAACAAACAGAATCTCAAAGAATAAAGTAGCCAAAATGTGATAAGATAATAAGAATATTTGGAAAGGAAGCTTGTAAATCTTGAAAAAGAAATAGAACCAAAAAAAAACCCTTTACAGAAAATAAAGCCTTACTAATACAGAGGCCATAACAAAACAGAATGCTAATAACTGAAAATACAATCAAACATAGGTTGATTGACTATAGGAAAACACACACACAGACATTTGTATAAACATAAGGGTTATAGACTTTTGGAAGATTTCTTTCTAGATAATTTTTAATTTTAGTTGCTATTATAAATGGGTTATTTTTTTCAAGGCTTCCAATTTTTGCTAGCATATTGAAAGTCAATTGACTTATTTCTAAATTATCTTTATTAAAGTATAATTTACATATAAGAAAATGTACCCATTTCAAATGCTCAGTTCTGTAAGTATTGATAATGCATGCACTCATATAACCTGTGTCATTTAACAGTCATTCTGTTAATATCTGCTCTGGTTACCATTGATGTGCTGTCTTCATTTTGAATAAAATTTGTCTTTCCTATAGTTTCATGTAAATGAAGATGAATCTGTAGACCAATTGGAGAACTGACATCTTAACACTATTGAATCTTCCAACCTATGAATATGGCATATTTCAACATTCATTAAGGTCTCTTAACTTCTTTTTGTCTAGGGTTTCCCTGGTGGCTCAGATCATAAAGAGTCTGCCTGCTTTTAACCATATTTTATAATTTTTAATGGGCAGGATGTATGTATCTTTTACTAAATGTATTTTGAAGTAGTTTACATTTTTTATGCTATTATAAATAACGTTTTTAAACTTAAGCATCTAGCTATTTATTGCTAGTATAGAAAAGTGAAATTGATTTTGACTATACCTTCTATCTTGTGATCTTGCTTAACTCACTTATTGCTTTTCCTTCTGGAACTCCAAATAAAGGTATACTGGACTTCTTCCTATTGTTCCACGGGTCACTGAAGCGCTATCCATTAGTATTTAGTCTTATTTTCTCTCTCTCTGCTCTTCAGTTTGGATTGATTCTATTGCAATGTCTGCACAGTCTAATTCTCTCTTAATCCCATCCTGTGAATTTTATTTCACATTTCTTTTATCTCTAGGCATTTTATTTGGTACATTTTGTAGCTTCTATTTCTGTCTTCATCATTTCTGTTTTGTTCTTAAATCTCTGAACATATTGCATGTATTTATTATAGCTGTTGTCCTTATTTGCTAATCTATCCTCCCTATCATATTTTAGTCTGCTTCTATTGACTGATTTTTCTCCTGTGTGCTATAACTTCCTGCTTCTTTGCAGGTGCAGTAACTTTTTAAATTGTATGCTAGACATGGTGAAGTTATATTGTTGAATATCTATAATGTCATAGATTTATGCTGTTCCATCACTAAGTTGTGTCAGACTCTTTGTGACCCCATGAATTGCAGCACACCAGGCTTCCTTGTCCTTCACTATGTCGTGGAGTTTGCTCAAATTCATGTCCATTGAGTCAGTGATACCATCCAACCATCACATCCTCTGTCACCCCTTCTCCTCTTGACCTCAGTCTTTCCCAGCATCAGGGTCTTTTCCAATTAGTCGGCTTTCCGTATCAGGTGGCCAAAGGATTAGAGCTTCCACTTCAGCATCAGTCCTTCCAAAGAAAATTCAGGGTTGATTTCCTTTAGGATTGACTGTTTCGAATTCCTTACTATCTAAAGAGTATTGTGCTTTGTTCTTTAACTTACTTGAAGATTAACTTAATCCATTCAGTTTTTACTTTTAAGCATTTCTATGGCATGTATATATTATACATTTTTAGTATATATAGAGTATATATTTTAATATATATAGTATATAGATGCTATATATTTAGTATATATGCATAGTATATTTTTTCTCTGGGGTATACTTTGATTTCTTTACCAAGATATGACCCCTCTTGGGATCTCTTGATACCTTAATGATGACTGGAGAATCTCTGCACTGGCTAGTCAGAGCGCAGATGCATTCCTGCCTTATGCAGGAACTAAGGATTGTTCACCTCACAACTCTTTGTCTGACTTCACTGAGTTTCACCTTCATGTGCATAGACTAGCAGTATATATCGAAGACTCAAGGTACCTCAATGCCTGTTTCTGAAGTTTTTTTTTTCTTTAAATAGCTCCTTCTTCTATAAAATTCTGCCATGCAATTTACAGCTGTCTCAACTTTCCTGAGTTCCTTCTCCATCACTAAACTGCAAGGCTAACTGTATGCTCCTTTCCTGTGCGCATGGTCTGGATACTGCCTCCAGACAGAAAGCCAGCGCGATTATTCAGGCTCACCTCACCTGCTTCCTTTCTCTCATGGACCACAGTACTGCCTGTGTGTCCAAAAATAGTTGTTTCTCCATTTGTCCAGTTTTCCGATGATTTATGGAAAATATTATCTATGGCCCATGTTCTCCATTATGCTCAGAAGCAGATGTCCAATTACTTGACTTTTATAAGTTGATATTACATCCAGTTAGTTTAGTTAACTCTTGCTTATCTCTAGATACTTGGATGAGAGTCTATGGGTTTCCCTATGTGGATAATTATATCACACATTAGAAATAATGACTTTCATTTCCTCTTTTCCAGTCTTTAAATAAGTAATTATGTTTTAGTATCTTTACAGCAAGAACCTCCAATACAATATTGTCTTACTCTGAGAGAAATAATACTTGTGAATATACTTATTTGAGAAATAGTTACTTTGGTTTTTATCTTAATTCTTAATTTTCATTTCTAAATCAAGCAAAATTAAATTTAGTATATTATTGTAACATTAGCAGAAGCAGATTCCATTTTTTTCTATCTACATATCCATCTATATCATTATCACATATGAACAAAGGCAAATCATGATATTTTAAATGTTATCCACGAAATTTTAGTATTTATTTCTAGGGAGTAGGAGTTGGAGTGGATTTTGAAACTGATTTTTACTTCCCTTTTTTTTCTTTCCACATTGCTTTAATTTTTTAAATAACAAATACCTGTTATTTTATGAAAATAATAGGCTTTAATCTAAAAATATTACATTTGAAAAAGTCAAATAACATGAAAGTGCAGATAGGAAAATGTGAAAGTTTCACTCCAGACAGCCCGGTTCCCAAAGGTACACACTGAGTGATGTATATACATCCATATCTTTACAATGTATATAGAAGCGTTAAAGTATGTATAAATGTATATATATACACACAACACATATGTGTGTATATATAAAATATGTATATATATACATGTATATAATATATGTATATACAATCATGTATATATTGATAATAACATATATACTATTAACATTATTGTATATATATTATATGGGCTTCCCTGGTGGTTCAGAAGTAAATAACCCACCTGTAATTCAGGAGAGGCAAATTCGATCCTTGTGTCGGGATGATTCCCTGGAGAAGGAAATGGAAACCCACTCCAGTATTCTTGCCTGGGAAATCCCATGACAGAGGAGCCTGGTGGGCTATATAGTCCATGAGGTCACAAGAGTTGGACACAACTTAGCCACTAAACCATCACCACCATATATCTTATATACGTGTACGAGTATATAATATATAAAGTAGAAAAAACATATTTTTTCCCAAATGATATCATATTGAACATAATAATTTGCAGTATACTTTTTTAGTTTCACAATATATTATAGATGTCTTTTTATGTCAGTATATATCTAAATATATAATTTTCCAACTTTGTAAAGTTATATTTAAAAAGTTACCTTCTATCTATATGTAAACAATAGAGAAATATTGATAGAAAAGTGTACATTTGTCACTTTGGCTACTTCTTTCACGTTTCTACCACCTTTTCCAAAAGTAACACTATAAGTAGCTTGTTATGCAAACTTCTGTCTTCTACAGATTTGAATTTATTCAGTTGTATCTTTACATAATATATCTATATATGCTCATATATTTAATTATACATATATATTTGAATATATGTGTACATAGTTTTTCTGACATTTGATTTTATACTTAATATATGCACTATAGGTTTTTCCTTTTCATTGTATGTATTCCTTATAATAGCATGTTAATTTTTTTAGCGTAAATGTTCTTTTGTTCATTAAACTCCTTTTACTGATTGACTCTTAGGTCTTACGACCTATATTGCACATTGACTGACTTCAGTCCATTTCAGGTGTCTTGGAACATGCTTAATTGAATGATAAAGCTTGAAAAATTACAGACTGCTTTTCTCAGACTCCTTCACAACTCAGGTTCCAAATGGCCTTAGCTTTCATTGAGCAGACACACATTTCTATTGGCAATGCAGGTTGGTAATTATGCTGTTTCTGTTAGTGACTTTAGTTGTGGCATTTGGTTTATGAAACAGTAATTACTGGCCTATGCATGGTGCCTAACTTCATAGGTATTGTTAGGCAGGGTCCTTGGCATCCTCTTTAGTGGCTTGAATCTTGTCTAAGTGAGATTGTTCCTGGAGCTGGATATGGTGGGAGCCTCACTTTTCCTATATCCTGGGAGAAGACGTGTGTAATCATGCTTGCTTCCTTGATCTTTTGATCATGATGAAGGTAGAGACTTGCTTGGTGGCACAATTCTATAGAGGTGCTCTGGGAGTCGTTTCTGGAGGTTCAACATAAAGGTGGCTTTTTAGCCCCTCAAATGATTTCCAAGTACCTAATTTCCTATATGAAATCCTTTTAAGCTTAAACTAGCTAGAGTGACTACTTTAATCTGTGAGTAAACGTTGAATGCAAAGGCATTTAGAACTTGAAATTGAGGGTTGCATGTAATAGAAGTGTGCTTGCTCAGTCATGTCTGACTCTTCATGACCCCATGGACTGTAGCCCTCCAGGCTCCTCTGTCCATGGGATTTTTCCAAGAAGGAATTCTGGAGTAGGTTGCCATTTTCTTCTCCAGGAGATATTCCCAACCCATGGATAGAACCCAGGTCTCCTACATTGCAGGCAAATTATTTACCACTGAGCCACTATATTTGGCATTTATTAAGTAAATGAATGGAAGATGGGGAGTACTCAGATGTTATATTCTAAAGAGATGATAATCTTTGCTATACTTTGGTAAAACAAATACATTTGTTTCTTATAGCTCAACGTGATGATCATTAAGAGAAATGGGAGAGACAATTAAAAGCACAGTTCTGTAACAAAGTTATGTGCACAGTCAAGCCAGCCAGTCTGCAAGCAGAGATGGAAAGAAATACAATCCCATTCATTGAGTGTTCACGAATGTCGATTTTAAAACTGTTATTGCTGTCCCACAACTTTGGGAAGTCAATAAGTATGTTTTAAATTATGTGGAGAAAGCTGAGCGCCGAAGAATTGATGCTTTTGAACTGTGGTATTGGAGAAGACTTTTGAGAGTCCCTTGGACTGCAAGGAGATCCAGCCAGTCCATTCTGAAGGAGATCAGTCCTGGGTGTTCTCTGGAAGGACTGATGCTAAAGCTGAAACTCCAGTACTTTGGCCACTTCATACGAAGAGTTGACTCATTGGAAAAGACTCTGATGCTGGGAAGGATTGGGGGCAGGAGAAGGGGATGACAGAGGATGAGATGGCTGGATGGCATTACCGACTCGATGGACATGAGTTTGAGTGAACTCTGGGGGCTGGTGATGGACAGGGAGGCCTGGCATGCTGCAATTCATGGGATCACAAAGAGTCGGACACAAGTGAGCAATCGAACTGACTGAACTGAACTGAGAGCCAATGGTGCTTGTTTTTCTGAATTTCATAATGTAGCAAAGAAGCAGTTTGTTAAATAGGAATGAGAACGCTACCCTAGCTATATACCCAGGCTCTGTACAGAGGGAGCAGCAAAAACTCTCAACAAAGTGAATGTAGAGGGAACATACTTCAATATAATAAAGTCAATATGTGTCAAGTCCACAGGCAACATCCTACTTAACAGTGAAAAGCTGATAACTTTTTTTCTAAGATCAGGAACAAGATAAGGATGTTCACTCTCTCCAATTTTATTCAACGTAATACTGGAATTCCTAGCCAAAGCAATTAGAGAAAAAAAAAGAAAAGAAATAAAATGAATCTAACTCAGGAAATAAAAAGTGCAACTGTCATTACTTGCAGATGGAATAATATTATAGATAAAAGACCCTAAAAGGCCCACCAGAAAAAAATCTGTTAGAACTAATAAATGAATTCAATAAAACTGTAAAACACAGAATCTATATACAAAAATCAGTTGTACTTCTATAAAGTAATAGTGGACTATCAGAAAGAGAAATTAAGAAAACAATATAATTTATAAGTGCATCAAAAAAAACATAGGAATAAATTTAACCAAGAAGGTAAAAAATAAGACATTTTTGAAAATGATAAGACATTGATGAAACAAATTTAAGAAGACACAAATGGAAAGATATGTTATGTTCATGGACTGAAAAAATTAATATTGTTACAGGGTTCATGCTACCAAAAGCAATCTATAGATTCAATGTAATAACTACAAAAATTCCATTGGTATTTTTCACAAACTAAGACAATGCAAAATATGTATAGCAACAACAACAACAACAAAAAAAAAACATTAAACAGATAAGCAATCTTGGAAAAAATACCAAAGCTGGAAGCATCATGCTTCATGGCTTCAAATTATATTATAAAGTTGTAATAATCAACATATTATTGGCATATAACAACACATAAATCAATGGGAAAAAAGGGAGATCCCAGAAATAATCCCATATGTATATATAATTAATGACAAAGGAACTAAAAATGTGCAATGGGAAGAGAACAGTATCTTCAATAAATGGTTTTGGGAAAATGGATAGCCACATGCAGAAGTAAGAAACTGAGTCACTATCTTATGCCATACCCAAAAATTAATTCAAAATAAGTTAGACTTGAATGTAAAACCTGAAACCATAAAATTCCTTGAAGAAAATATAAGAGCGAAGCCCCTTAAGATTGATCTTAGCAATGGATATTTTGGATTTGACACCAAAAGCAAAAGCAACAAAACCAGAAATAAATAAGCAGGACTTTATGAAACTAAAAAGTTTCTGCACAGAAAAGGTAATAAATGAAATGACAGTGTATCAAAAGGAATAAAATATTTGCAAATCTTATATCTCATAAAGGGTTACTAATCTAAAATATGTAATGAATTCATACAACTCAATAACAAAATTCAAACAGTTTGATTGCAATGTGAACAGAGATCTGAACAGATATTTTTCAAGAAGACATACAGACGGCCAACAAGTACATAAAATAGTGCTCAACAATACAAATCATCAGGGAAATGCATGTCAAAACCAAACCTCACAACTGTTAGAATGGCTATTATTGAAAACACAACAAATAACAAGAGTTGGTGAGGATGTAAGAAATAGGACCCCTCCTGCACTGTTGTTGTTAGGAATGTAAATTGGTGCAGCTACTATGGAAAACAGCATGGCGGTTCCTCAACAAATTAAAAATAGAACTACATATAATCTAGCAGTTCCACTTGTATGTATTTATTTAAAGGAAATGGAAACACTAACTTGAAAAGATATTTGAATCCCTGTGTTCATTAGAGCATTATTTAGAACAGCCAAGACATGGAAGCAACCTAAGTGTCCACTGATGAATGAATGAATAAAAAAGAAATTGTGATAAATATATATAAACAATGGGATATTATGCAGCTATAAAAAAGAAGGAAATTTTCCTTTGGGAGCAACATGGATGAATCTTGAGAGCATTATTCTAAGTGAAATAAGTCAGACAGAGAAAGGTCAATACCATACGATCTCACTTATATGTCTAATTGAACCTCTCCCCATGATGAATTCATAGATACAAAGAATGATCTGGTGGTTATCAGAGGTAGGGGTGCGCAAAATGGGTGAAGGCAGTCAAAAGATACAAACTTCCTGTTATAAAAATAAATAAGTGTGGGTGATATAATGTACAGCATGATGACTACAGTATAACAATACTGAATTGTATCTTTGAATATTGCTAAGAGAATAGATTTTAAAAGTTCTTATCACAGGAAGAAAATTTGTATTATGTGTCATGATGTTAACTAGATTTATTGATCATTTAGTAATGTGTACAAATATTGAATTATTATGTTGTACACCTAAAACTAATATAATGTTATATGTCAATTATATTTCAATGAAAAAATAAACCAACTTTTTGAAAAAAGATATGCAAGTGGTCAACAGGTATATAAAAACTGCTTAATATCACTAATCATTAGAGAGATGCAAATGATAATGAGATATCACCTCACAGCTGTGTATACACAGGATGTGTATAATCAAAAATTCAGAGATGGCAAATGCTGGCAAGGATGTGGAGAAGAGAGAACCCTTTTCACTGTTGGTGGGGATGCAAACTGGTATGGATACTAGGCTTCCCTGGTGGCTCAGTTGGTAAAGAATCCACCTGCAATGCAGGAGATACATCTTGGATCCCTGGATTGGGAAGATCCCTGGAAAGGGAATGACAACCCACTCCAGTATTCTTGGTGGGAAACCCTATAGACAGAGAGGAGCCTGGAGGGCTACAGTCCATGGGGGTCACAAAGAGTTGGACACGACTTGCCAACTAAACCACCATGACTACCACAGCTACTATGGAAAGTAGTATGCAGTTTCCTTAAAGAAATTAAAACTAGAACTACCATGTGATCCAGTAATCCCACTTCTAGGTATATATCGAAAGGACACAAAAGCAGTATTTCAAAGAACTATCTGTACTTCCATGTTCATTGCAGGATTATTAGTGATAATCAAGGTATGGAAACAACCTCAGTATCTGTTAACAGATGAATGGATCAAGAAAATACAGTATATGTTCAGTAGATATTATTCAACTGTGAGAAAGAAGGAAATCTTGTCATTACAACCACATAGGTGGACCTGGAGGACTTTATGCTAAGTGAAATAAGCCAGACAGTAAAAGGCAAATACTGTATGGTATCACTTGGACATGGAATCTAAAAAATAAATAAAAATAAATAACATTTTTTAAAAAGAAAGGAGAAGAAGTAGAGCTCATAGAAACACTGTAGAATAATACAAACATTCAGTTATAAGATGAATACAGATCAAACGCGTAACATGGTGCCTATAGTTGCTAACACTATGTTATGTAATTGAAATTTGCTGAGCAGAACTTGGGTTCTCACCAAGAAAAAGGTAACTATGTTAGGTGATGGATGTGTTGATTAACTCTACTGTGGGAAGCCTTTCATAATGTGTACATATATCAAATTATCACATTGTACACTTTCAATATATTATAATTTTGTCAATTATAGCTCGGGAGAGCCAAAGAAAAAAGAGCTATCAAGACATGAAAAGACATGAACTTTAAATGCATATTATTAAGTTTAAAAAAAGATTGATCTAGAAAAGGCTACATACTATACGATTCCAATGATATGAAATTCTAGAAAAGGTGAAAGTATGAACGCAGTAAAAGGGTCAGGGGTAGCCATGGGTTAGATGGGAGGGGGGTGGATCAGATGAGGCACAGATGTTTTTTAGGGCAGTGAAACTACTCTGTATGATATTATTATGGTGGATGCATGTCATTAGATATGTCACATGGCTCAAAACCCATAGACTGTACAACACCAAGAGTGACTCCCAATGTAAATTATGATGATTATAGTGGGTCAGTGTAGGGTTATGAGTTGTAGCAAATGTACCACTCTGATAAGGATGTTGATTATGGGAGAAGTTATGCACATGTGTGGTCAGGGGCAGTGAAGAGAATTCTGTACCTTGCTCCTCTCAATTCTGCTGTGAATCTAAATCTGATCTTTAAAAATAGTCTATTAAGAATTTCCTAAAGAGGTAGATCTCAACTATTCCAAAATAGCCCTAAGAATTAAAAAGTATTGTAACTCTTCTTGTATAGATGCAAGGTGGAGGTCAGAGAGATTGAGTAACTTGATCAATACCAGGCAGTGAGCAGGTGATAGACCTGGGATAAGAAAACAGTGTGGCATCAGAGTCTATGCTCTTAACTACTACTTCATACTCCTTCCCAAAGTGACCAGAGAAAGAAAATTTTGAAAAAGATTCCACGTAAACACAGGTGCTTTTCTCCTCAGGAACGTAACCGTCTCACTACCTACCTCCAGTAGGAGTATCATGAGAACTGCCCCTAATACTTGCTGTATTATAAAGCATATGTCTGTATGTGGATTATAGTGTTTTATAAATTTTAAAATGATCCATCGGTATTTATACTCAGTCTTCTTCCTGGAATTCTATATTACAAAGGAGCATTTACTTTCTTTTTGCTTTTGGGTTTGTCAGTATATCTTAATCTGAACCCATAAAGTTTGCCCAATGTCAGCAAATAAACTGCCTTTACTTTTGTGAATGAATCTGTGACTTTGCATACATACAGCCTAAGACCATTACTATAGGGCAATAGAAGCAGATGATTTCAGAAAGAAGCAGTTTTCTATGGGTACATAGAATGCGTATTTACTTTCATTAGATTTACTTTTGTGGCCTAAAAATTTAGCAAGATTCTTTGAACAAGCTTTGATACAGAAATTCTTGTTAAATTCATTGTTAATCCAATGAAAAGACTTGAGCACAGAATCTGGCTAAGTTACAATTTTGCTTCACCTAATTAGAAAACCTGTAGATAATCGGTATGGGATAAAGAGTTACTTTAGGTTAAAAAAACATAACTCATTAATTTTTTCATCTCATGTAAGTAATCTAGAGACACAAATTAAGAACAAGCTTTCTCTTACCAGGATCACAATATCCTTTTCCTAAAAAAAAAAAAAAAAAAAAAGGCATTTGTATCACAGTGAAAATTCCCCTTTTCCCTTAGATACCTATGGGAAAGAGCTTCTAAATATTGCATTTGTTTTGGCTCAAAGGCAAATCGTGAGTAATTTGAATCTCTCATCAGTTTCACAATTCTCTGTAGATTAGTAGTGCTTTCTCAGCAAATGTTCCTTGATCACAATGGAAATATGGGCAAAAACAGTGTTTATATTTTCCACCAGTAAAATTGTGTTATCTGAAGGGCCTACTCTGCGGTATTTGGGGGTACTTTGCTTGTCTTTTACTGTGAGCAGTTTGAGCTGTTTCAGAGCTCATTCTAGGGCAGTGTGTACAAATCACAAACCACACTGTGATGGGAGCTCTTACAAATTTCAAAAACATGCTCTCCTGGGGCAATATTTTAGTGTGGTTGAATACCAGCAAACCATCTTCCTTACCCCGACTAAAGATCACCGGGGAACAATGCGGTCCATTTCTGTGGCCCAGTAGCAAAAATGACCATTGACAGAAATAGTTTATATTTGGCACGTGTGTGCGTGATGCTCGCCAGTCTATTCACCTCATCAGACCATACTTGTTTCTTCTTTCTGCTCTTCTACTTCACTATTTTAAATCTTTTTCTAAGTTTTTCCTCCCATAATTGACATCAAATAGTCTTTCAATATTTTAAGTGTTTAATAATAGGCCCCTGGGAGGAAATGCCTTCTCAAATGTTTTAAGACCTTTTAATTCTGATGATTTATAAAGATAGGTCTGCTATTAACTATTCTTGTTCCAAGAAGCAAGTAAAATTTTTAAGTGCCTTAAAGATATCAAATAACATGGTAGAAGTTTCAGAGTAAGAAAACAGGTAAAGAATAGTTTTGGAAATTTTGTACAAGTTAGGAATCTTGGAGAAATATTGGTTTCAAAGGAATGAAAAAACAAACATCTGACAATTATTGATAGCTTCCAGGTACAAAATTACATATTCTTACCATCCTGTGTATCTCACAAAACTCAAACAAAACTAATTTTTAATAATGAAAACCCTTTTATAAACATCCTCTTGCTAATTGAAAAGTGAATTTCATCAATGAAACAACCCTTCCAATAATAGCAGAATTGCTCATGTCAGCACAAGACAGAGATGTCCCAGAGTGGAATCTTTTCCGATTAAGTCTTAAATCTACTATTCTGCACGAACTCCTAAGTAAGGCAGCTGAAGACACACATATTATATTACAATGTCTAAGCTGAGGTATTTTAAAATAAATTACAGACTTTATCGCACACCATGGATTTCCTTCCTACCTCACTGATCCCTGTTTCTTTGGTAGTTTTGCTGGTAGATCTGAAAGTAACTACAGGTGTTGAGCTGCCTGGGTCTGAAGCTTTAACACCCTCTTCCTCTTTAAATTACTTTGAATACCACCCATATGCTGAAGAATCTTGGTGTCTATCTCTGGCCCTGACTTTTCCCCTGAGCCCCTTAACCCCTAGTTGATACCTCTACCGGGACAGCTAATCAGAAGTTACAGCTTGTCACAATTGAAACCACTTTCTTGATTTCCACACCCAACTCCCAATAAGGAAAAAAAGAAAAAAAATCCTGCTACATTCTGGGTCCTCTCTCCATCTCAGTAAGTGGTACCATCTTCTAGCTAATTTCCTAATTTAGAAACAATGGAGTGAAACTTGGTTCTTTCTTTCCTTTCATCCCTTGCATTCAATCCAGAAATTCTAGTCTGCTTGCCTTCCAAAATAGTCTTGGATTGTTCGGCTTCGCTCTATTTTCCTCATTACAGTCCTAATCCAAAGTAATGTTATATCTTACCTGGACTGCTGCAATAACTTCCAAATTGTTGTCCTTGCTTCCTGTATCAAAACCATCCGTTGTTCACGCACCAGCCAGTGGTCATTTAAAAGTATAAATCAGATCATATTGTCCCCTTGCTTAGAACCTTTTAATGGCTTCTCATTGCATTTACATGAAAATTCAATCTGTGATATGCGCGCCCACTTCATCCTTCTTTGTCACACCTGTTCCTTCACTTCCCTCTCCCATTTGCTCATTACGCTGCAGCCTCACCGGCTTCCTCTCTGTCCCTGAAATAACCAAGCCCTTTACCAGCTCATGAACTGTTACCTCTGCATGACATGCTCTCTATCCAGACCTCATGTGGCTGATGCCTACTTATTCTTCAGGTTTCAGCTCAACTCCACAGAAAGCTCCTCTGTGGAAACTCAGCTCAGGTTATTTCTGCTTAAAGCCTCCACATTCACACTCCATCACACCAGTCAATTTATTGTCCCTGCAGCACTTGCCATAATCTACAATTCTCTGTGTATTTACTCATTGGCTTCCTTATTGTCCCCCTCAAGAGAATGTAAGCTTTAGGAGAAAAAGGACTTTGCCTATCCTGTTCATGGCTACCTTCCCAGTGGCAATTAAATACCTGATATATAGATAAGCATTCAATAAACATTTGCTAAATGAGTGAATAAAAACAAAGAACAGTGGAATTGTTTGAAGAGTGAGAAGTAAAATCATCATGAATAATAGGATGTTACAAGGCAAAGGGGTTTTTAGAAGCTCATCTGAGGAACCTTCCTGATAACCTAGAGTTGTCTAAAGCTGAGAAAGCGCATGCTAGAATCTGAATGTCCTGACTGAGTGCACCTCTTTGCACTAGACAAAAGATCATAAACTTGGTCCATGATAAGGTTTGCACTGAATCTTGTTGAGAAAAATAACAGCAATATTCCATGTGGTTATATTTCCAAGAAAGAAAGTTAACTTTTTTGGAAAGAACACCTCTAACTCATACCTTTTCTTCTTTTTTGTTTTAAATGTCTTTTCTTTTATAAAATATTGAAAATAGAGATGCATTTTAAAATGTTCTATTTTTATAAAGTAAAAAAAAATTGGCAACTCAAGGACCATTTTTTGTGGTGGGTTTTTTTTTTTTTGGTGTTTGTTTTGTTTTTCATTTTAAAGAGACTGAGTGTGAAAACTAAGTTTGAAAATAAGCAACTGTAAACAAATCATCATTAAAAGTGATTTAGTTTCTAGATCCTACCTCGTACTCCATCAACTCCTCTAATCCTGTTCCACAGAGATAACCAATAACAGTCTGGTGTATGTTTTTACATCTTTCTCTATGTACACCTGCACATATGTACCATACACACACACACACCCCCACATACAGCTTTATTTTGATGTAGTACAAAAGGATAATGTTATCATATTATGCCCATCTGAGCAATGCATATAATTGTAGGTCATGCAATATTATGTGCCAAAATGTATTCAACCATTCCTGTACTGACATTCTCAATTTCCCTGTCTGTTTTGTCCACCATAAAAATCCTGCCATTAACATCTCTATGCTGCTGCTGCTGCTGCTAAGTCGCTTCAGTCATGTCCAACTCTGTGCGACCCCAGAGACGGCAGCCCACCGGGCTCCCCCATCCCTGGGATTCTCCTGGCAAGAATACTGGAGTGGGTTGCCATTTCCTTCTCCAATGCATGAAAGTGAAAAGTGAAAGTGAAGTTACTCAGTCATGTCCGACTCTTAGCGACCCCATGGACTTCAGCCCACCAGGCTCCTCTGTCCATTGGATTTTCCAGGCAAGAGTACTGGAGTGGGGTGCCATTGCCTTCCCCATAACATCTCTATGTGTGTCAGTAAATTAATATAAACATCTATATCTCCACCCCTTCCTACATTTACATTTCTTCTCACATAATAGTGCTTTTACTTCTTTAGGAAACATGTTCAATAGCAGAGTTGTTAGATTAAAGGGTGTATATAGGCATTTTAATTTTGATATATTTTGTTAAGACTTAAGAAATTTGACCAGCATGGCTTATATTTCCAAGCAGTTTTAGCTCTTTAAAAATTCGTGTTATAGTCATTGTGACCTTGTCTCAGAACACTTCAGTTCCCTCCAGACACAACTACATAAGTTATCCCTTAGTTGTCTCTATTTCATTCTATTTGCCATTGTAGAGACAGCTCAGTATTCTGAATTACCCAAGGGATTAATATATCTTCAAGTGAGAAGGAAAGTCTATATTAAAAAAAAAACTCAGTTTCTGCTTCTCATTTTGTATTTCTGATCACTTGCCCCAACATTGTAACCCATATCATTGATGGCTTTCTTTGTTTTGGGCCTAGAACAATAAGGGTGACCTTATACTCTAGGATTAAGGGATCTCATGATGGTTGACATGGTATGACCCCGCTCTTTCTCCATAAAGAAGTTTCGCTTTTTTAGTCTTTGTTTTTCCTTTTAGAAAATAAAGTCTGAGAGTTACTTTCAGTGTTCCTTTTTTTAGGTAGTGCTCTACAGGCAAAACATAAATTCAGATATTTAGAAAACTCACATTAGTCTGCATCTGTCCCCTCTTCTCCCCTCTGACTACTGTGCTATCCAGACAGGGAAGCATTCTATGACATCTTGATAGGCTCATTCTTTTAACAGTCCCCGTAATCCCCCAAATCAGTCCTGAGCAAGTTCATACTGTGCACAGGAAGCTACCCAATGATTTATGGCCAAATGCAATTGGCTCTGACATTAGGACATAGTGCTTAATACTGGTACATGTTGCAAAAGAAATGCAAAATGCTGAAGTCACCTAAAATAAAGCTACTATGAATTGCTATGTAAGTTTCAAATTATGGTAGTTTTGCTTATTTAATAAAACCAGTCAAATCCTCACCTGTTGGATTGGTAGGAAGCCCATGGTCCAAGGAATCTGAAGGGTTGGAAAACTGACCTCCACTCCCCAGGGACAGAAGACTGTCACTGCCTTTGGTTCTAACAGCTTTACGGCCACAGAGGTGATACTGATGTGCCCTGGATCCAGGTACTTGGACAGGAACATGAATTTTCTCCCAAGCCAGTCTCAGCCTGATATTGTTTACAACACTCCAGGCTGGCCAGTCCCTTAAAATGCTGCTTCAAGAGTGTCAGAATTAATTCATGTGTCCATCTGCAAACTTAAAGCCACCTTTCCCTTTCTTTCACTGGGGTGTCATACCCCAAAGTTTTAGATTATTCTTTTTATGCTCTTGAAAGACAGAGATGATCATGACACCTTTTTTCAATAAGCACTGCTGTGGGGTAACCTGAGGTGGTAATTCAGATTGCCTCAAAGAACCCTATAATTTCCTCCTCCCCTCTGTGAGCACTGTGTGCGCCTACACACACACACACACACACACACACACACACACATACAGAGTCAGAAAGGGAATAATTTATTTTTTTCAAAGGTAGCTTACCATGCTGAAAACAGCAAGGTGAGTCTCTGGTTATGAAAAGAAAAAGGGAAAAAATTCTACAAGATAAATCTTCAATGAGACACATATTCTGCAACTTAACAAATGGATTGAAATTTTGACAAAATGAAGGTGCACTCTAAAATATTCAAAGTGTGTAAAATCTAATCAGAAATCTACTCTGTGCCTTAGTACAGACTGCCAAAGAGAGTCAATGATGTTCACTTCCTCATCTTTGGAGCGTATTCCATTCTGTAAATATTAAACAGCTTCCATATCGAAGAAATGTTTAAAATGTCTTTCTTATTTACTATGAATAGTTAAGTAGTTTCCTTCATAAATACTAATTCAAGAAGAAACAGTCACTTATAGAGTGTGTTCTTAGGTTACATAAACAGTCTGGGCTGCATTTGATGTTGGTGAATTAAGATATGAGTCTACTAGTAACATTTTGCATAAACAATACATGTCAGGCAAAGATCCAACAAGCTGTGCTATTAATTTACTCCTCCAAATTCCTTAGCTGAAAATGTTCTTCAAATTGTTTTTTGTGTTTGTTGAATGTTCAACTAACAGGAAATAGTTCTGCTTTACTTTCCTCAGAAGATCCATATATATATATAACTGTGCTTCACTTTGCCTCATGAAGAAACTGAATTGTACTTTTTCTGACTTGAGTTTGTTTGCACTATAATTAAAAAAAGAATATATCCACATGTCTACATGCTGCCTTAGGAACTGAAGTTAATATACATGTCAATTATTTACTATCGAAAAAAGACATAAACATCCTAGAGCCAGATACTTCACTGATTTGGCAAATAACTGACTATAGAATATCAGGAATTTTCTTTGGCTGAGAGTTAAATGGTCAGATATAGAATGAAAAAAGAGTTCATCTTTGCAATTTACTTACTCTTTCAATAGGGGCTTCCTGGTGGTTCAAATGTAAAGGACCTGCTTGCAATGCAAGAGACGCAGGTTTGATCCCTGGGTCGGGAAGATCTCCTGGAGAAGGAAATGGCAACCCACTTCAGTTCTCTTGCCTGGAAAATTCCATGGACAGAGGAGACTGTGGGCTACAGTCCATGGAGTTGCAAAGAGTCAGAAACAACTGAGGGACTAACGCACAACACACACACACACACACACACACACACACACAATATACTCTTAAAATACAGTCACTCACTAAAAACCCCACAAAATAGAAGGAACCATCACCTCCCACTCCAGTTCCTGAGTAAAGTAGATGAGTTTCACTAAGGAATAAGCTAGACGTAATTTTCTTTCATCAAAAGGAACCAAAGACCGTAGACTATTTTAAATATCAACACCATGAGGAAATTTTAAATGGCAATATGAACCAAAATCCAATTTCAAGCAGTAAAAGAATATACAGAGAAAGCAGGAGAAATGATTACAGAGCAAATAGTGGTTAAATACAAAATAGCAAGAGATTGAGCATGCTAACATACTAATTAAAATTGGATTAAAGAGTAAATTTAACCCCCCTCCCCCCATTAGTAGGTCAAGGGTGATTATGACCTCCAAAGTGCAACTTGAAGGAAGGAAGATAGTTTTTTGGGTTTGGGTGGTGACTACTGCATTCTAGAAATGAACAATCAGTCTGCTTTTGAAGATGGAGTTATAGAGACTGTGAGAGTCCTAGATTTGTCCTCTAATGGGGGTGATAGAGACTCCTCCTCAAACATCCCTTCCTTACTGGCTAATCCTATTACCAACCCTCAGAAAGTGCCATGATTGATTTTATGATCGCTTCTCAAGTTGAAAACATCTCTAAAAATCACATTTCAGACAAAAGGGTGCATCTTTCTTTTCCTGACATTCACAAACTATCAGATGGTCTTTCAGGATCCACATGCTGATTTGGATAACTTGTATGTAATTCAAACTCAGATACCACAACACTGAATGTATTTGCTCTTTGCTGTTCCAGCCCCCCTGCTAGTCCTATAGAGTAAGAGAGCTATCTCCTGAGCACGTCAACGTGCCAGCCACTTGCTAAATTCTTCATCTGTTGTCATATCTCTATCGTCACCCCAACTGAATGTGATAAGGACTGTTACAATCATAAGTTTACAGAAGAGGAAAGTAAAGATTAAGAAGATAATAAATTCCCTAGAATTGCACTTTGGAACCTGGGTTTCTTATCTCAATGACATCACCCTCTATTGAGTTTAATAAACCAGAAGCCTGGTTTTGTCTCCTTCTCCTCCACCTCCTTCATTTAATCAGTCACAAAGCCTTGCCAAACACTCCAGTACCCCCGGAATTCATCCTTATTTTTTCATTTCCTCTCACTGCCAAGTTCAAACTTTTATCAAATTTTTTTGTCCTAAGGATTGCAATAATCGAGTAATCTTCTAATTCATTTTCCTATTTCTTGTCTTTTTTGCTCTAGTCCTTGAATCACCTTGACAGTTTCAGACTGTCTTTTTTTTTTTCTTTCCTCCTCCAAAAAACCTCCCAGAATTTGCTGCCTTGTCATTCCTTCTCAAGGTTAACTTGCTCATTTCTGCCTCAGCAGTACCTATGTGTCTTATAAAACTCATGCCACTGAAGCACAGATAGCTAGATATTTCTGTTGCTCCTACAGCCAGACTATTAACTTCTTATACAAGACTCTGTCTCATTATACCTTCACTCATTCATTCATTAATCCATCCAATATTTATTGATTAGCCACCTTATTCCAGGAACTTATTTTTAATAATAATAATAATAGCTATCCTTTACTGATACTATACTCAACAATCCTGTGAGGCAGATACTGTTATCTTTATTTACATTAAAGAAACTGCAAAGTAGAGAGGCAAAGATACCTCTGTCTAGAGAAATATTTTGGTTGTATGCCTGGGACTGTGCAAGGGTTCAACAAGTTTTAGTTGAATTTAGTTGAACTTAAAGTCAAAGTGTTAGTTGCTCAGTTCTGTCCGACTCATTGTGACCCCATGGACTGTAGCACACCAGCGATTCTCCAGGCAAGAATACTGGAGGGGGTTGTCCTTCAATTCTCAAGGGGATGTTCCTGACCCAGAGACTGAACCTGGGTCTCCTGCATTGCAGGCAGATACTTTACCGTCTGAGCCACAAAGAGCAGGCCAACACTTAAGAGAACCTGGCTTGCACAGGAGCCTAAGAACAACAGAAGTAATAAGTATAGTTGTGGTTGAAGATCTTGGGGACATTAGAGTCAGACACATATACACATTGTAATCCCCACTTCGTCACTAGTAAGCTACATGACCTCTAATTAAACTGCTCATTTCTTAAACATCAATTTAAAAAGCTATAAAACAGAGATATTAGTCATGCTATTTTAAAGGGCTATCTTATTGGTTAAATGTGAAAATAAATATAAAGTGCTTAGAAAGTCACATGGTACAAAGTAAACCCCTATTAAGCAACAGTTATTTGACTGTGTGGATCACAATAAACTGTGGAAAATTCTGAAAGAGATGGGAATACCAGACCACCTGACCTGCTGCTTGAGAAACCTGTATGCAGGTCAGGAAGCAATAGTTAGAACTGCACATGGAACAACAGACTGGTTCCAAATAGGAAAAGCAATCATCAAGGCTGTATATTGTCACCCTGCTTATTTAACTTATATGCAGAGTGCATCATGAGAAACGCTGGGCTGGAAGAAGCACAAGATGGAATCAAGATTGCCGGGAGAAATATCAATAACCACAGATATGCAGATAACACCACCCTTATGGCAGAAAGTGAAGAGGAACTAAAAAGCCTCTTGATGAAAGTGAAAGTGGAGAGTGAAAAAGTTGGCTTAAAGCTCAACATTCAGAAAACGAAAATCATGGCATCCGGTCCCATCACTTCATGGGAAATAGATGGGGAAACAGTGGAAACAGTTGCTGACTTTATTTTTCTGGGCTCCAAAATCACTGCAGATGGTGATTTCAGCCATGAAATTAAAAGACGCTTACTCCTTGGAAGGAAATTTATGACCAACCTAGAGAGCATATTAAAAAGCAGAGACATTACTTTGTCAACAAAGGTCCATCTAGTCAAGGCTATGGTTTTTCCAGTGGTCATGTATAGATGTGAGAGTTGGACTATAAAGAAAGCTAAGTGCCGAAGAATTGATGCTTTTGAACTGTGGTGTTGGAAAAGACTCTTGAGAGTCCCTTGGAAAGCAAGGAAATCTAACCAGTCCATCCTAAAGGAGATCAGTCCTGGGTGTTCATTGGAAGGACTGATGTTGAAGCTGAAACTCCAATACTTTGGTCACCTGATGCGAAGAGCTGACTTATTTGAAAAGCCCCGATGCTGGGAAAGGTTGAGGGCAGGAGGAGAAGGGGACGACAGAGGATGAGATGGTTGGATGACATGTGGACTCAATGGACATGTGTTTGGGTGGACTTCAGGAGTTGGTGATGGACAGGGAGGCCTGGCATGCTGCTGGGGTCACAAAGAGTCAGACATGACTAAGCAACTGAGTTGAACTGAATTATTATAATGACTGTACAGTAACATGAGTCAATAATAAGCCATTCAATGAGAGGTTAGAAGTTTTCTAGTTAGAATTCTTAATGCAATTATTTTCATTTATTTGTTCAGTTGCTAAGTTATGTCTGACTCTTTGTGACTCCATGGACTGCAGACCTTCAGGCTTCTCTGTCCTTCACTATCTTCCAGAGTTTGTTCAAGCTCACGTTCATTGAGTCAATGATGCCATCCAACCATCTCATTCTCTGTGGCCCCCTTCTTCTCCTGCCTTCAGTCTCTCCCAACATCAGGCTCTTTTCCAATGAGTTGGCTCTTTGCATCAGGTGGCCAAAGTATTGGAGCTTCAGTTTCAGCATCAGTCCTTCCAATGAATATTCAGGGTTGATTTCCTTTAGGATTGACTGGTTTGATCTCCATGCTGTCCAAGGGACTCTCAAGAGTCTTCTTTAGCACCACAATTTGAAAGCATCAGTTCTTTGGTGCTCAGCCTTCTTTATGGTCCAGTTCTCACATTCATACATAACTACTGGAAAGACCATAGCTTTGACTATACAGACATTTGTCAGCAAAGTGATGTCTCTGCTTTTTAATATACTATCTAGGTTTGTCATAGCTGTCCTTCCAAGGAGCAAGCATCTTTCAATTTCATGGCTGCGCTAACCATCTGCAGTGATTTTGGAGCACAAGAAAATAAAATCTGTCACTGTTTCCACTTTTCCTTCTTTTTGCCATGAAGTGATAGGACTAGATGCTGTGATTTTCTTTTTTTAAATGTTGAGTTTTAAGTCAGCTTTTTCACTCTCCTCTTTGACCCTCATCAAGAAGCTCTCTAATTCCTCTTTGCTTTCTGCCATTTGAGTGCTATCATCTGCATATCTAAGGGTTTTGATATTTCTCCAGGCAATCTTGATTCCAGCTTGTGATTCATCCATTCCAATATTTTATATATTTGTTTTTGTTATTGGTCCTGTTATTGTTGCTGTCATTTTTATTGTTGCTGTTATTGTTATTGTTCCTGTTATTTTTATGGAGATTCAGTAGGAAGTATAGCTTGGGAACGGCCACTATACATGTAGGAATGTCGATGGATACGTTCCTCCAGGTTTACCATAACAGTATTCAAAGCTATCGAATATGACCCTAAAGAAAAAAAATACTGTCTCCTTCCTCCTCAAATAGGGCTATTTGAAATGTTTTATATTTTATCCTTCCTTCATAGAGTTGCTATACTAGGAAGAATAAATAAAAATGAAAGTAATTACTGGTTTACGAAGCTAGGTTAAATGTCATAGAAACATTATTTACACACTAACTATCTCAATTGTGGTTGAATTAAAGAGCAAAACATTTTTAAACAACCCTAAGGACTATCCTTTTAGGGAAAAAGAAGAATTTCAGATATCTCAGAATACAAGGAAGGAATTTCTGGAACTTAGAGAAGACTTCTGGCTGGAACATCAGTTAACCAGTGTACTCTAGGCCTGAGATGCCAGTGGGCCTGACTTGTGGTTTCATTGTCTTAGTAGGAACAAGACGGTACATTGCCTGGAAGTGGCTGTCCTCTGTGGTGGGTGGCTGAGCACGTGGCCCTTTTTCCTTTCTTCCCATTAGGTATATGCCCAACTCCACACTAGTGGTCAGTTTCCCAATGAGTAAATAAGGTTTGTTTTTTGACACACATTCCACAAGCAAGCCAGATTTTAGGAAACAAAAGTCAAATGTGTCAAAGGAGAATTACAGAAGCCCAAGAAGCCTCAAGAGCATAGGGATTGTGGGAGGTGGTAACAGGGACTTTGCTGAAGCCAGGGCAAGCATTACCCAATCTCCTCTTTCTATAAACATTCTTAGGATGGAAGCATTAGATTGTGGGCTACTCTAATAATTCCCAAGCAAATATATTGGGCCTTTTGTGGTTTACAATTTAGGACTTTATTTTGCTGTATCATCTGTGTATTTTTCAATGTTGTATTTCTTTTGGTTAATCTTCCTTCCTCCTGGGAAGCAAAATGTTCTGCAATAGCAAACACTGTCTGTGGTAAGTCCCTAAAACTCCAGTGCAACAGATTGCAAAGCCTGCTGTCCATTCTAAATACACTTGCATTGTTTCTCTCTGAGGCTGGTTGTGTTCATGTCTCCAACTTTACATGCCATCTGTGTCACTCTTCTGTGGTTACCAATCACTCATCACTCTTTTCAAAAGACGTTTCACCACATACAGCAGAGGTGTTCTTCAAACGAAATCCACAAACCTGCTGACTTGGAGAAATTGTTGACATCCCACTAATATGAAAACTGTGCCTTTTTTTTTTTCTGCTTTCATTATGTATAAGTCTGTATACATTTAAAAAATATTTTAATAATGAAATATTTTAGTTCAAAGAAATTATAGAGAAAATATAATTATTTAAATACTGTATATCATCTTGCATATCCTAGTCAGATTTTATTATAGGTACTTTTGACTTAATAGGAATTTACTTGGAAGAATACTGAACCCAATAAATTAATTACGCATTCTTGCACTCACTCAAAGGACCAGGTGCTCTTGAAGAGAGTCTTAGGATACCCACAAGTGAAAGGCAAATGATAAAGTAGAATAGAGTGATTCCATGTGAGAAAGGGTAGGAAGTGGAAAGGACTGTGGCTATGGTAGGGCTTATCTCAGTTTGCCCAGGGCCAGTCCTGATTAATGCCTGTTGTTTTGGCATAATTATTGATTCTACACCTATCATTTAAGCTGAAACTCCACTCCTTTGCCACCTGATGCGAAGAGCTGACTCATTTGAAAAGACCTTGATGCTGGGAAAGATTAATGGCAGGAGGAGATGGGGACAACAGAGGATGAGATGGTTGGATGGCATCACTCAGTGGACATGAGTTTGAGCAAGCTGAGGTAGTTGCTGATGGACAGGGAGGCCTGGCGTGCTGTGGTCCATGGGGTCCAAAGAGTTAGACATTACTGAGCAAGTGAACTGAGCTGAACTGACACCTATCATGTCCAAAGTATGATGGCTTAAGCAATAAATTATGTGGCTACCCTAACTCTGAAGAACTAGAGAGCACATTTTCTACCTAAAGAAGGAAGCTTCTACTTGGCTCCAGAAAATTGCTGTCATGTTGAAACAAAAGATCTGTGCTTTTTCAAGAAAAGCCAGCTTTGGATTTTGGGTGTAGTCATCTGATATTTAATGTTAGTTCAACTCTCTTTGTGGTCTCAAAGAGTTGGACATGACTTAGCAACTAAACAAGAACAACAACTCTTATCTTTATCTGTATTTTCTTTATAAGACAAAATTTGTCTGAAAAAAATAGATTTCCCTCTGGGTTACTAATTTACAATCTCTTTTGGCCTAGAAGTTCTACAGCTTGGGGGCTTGAATACCACCATTTTCCTATCTAACCCAGCAGGCTGAATGTGCGGTTCCACTTAGGATATTCATGTAACAGTATGATTCAGATTAAACAGATCCTGTTGGAAAGCTTCTAAAGGAAGCATTCATCATCATCAATTAAGAAAACTGACCAAATGATGGAAAGCAGAGGATAACTCAGGCTTAATTAACTGATTTGCTGACATCTGCATTTAAATCATTTTTCATTGCTAAATATCTCATTTACTGAGCACCTCAGTTCAGTTCAGTTCAGTTGCTCAGTCGTGTCTGACTCTTTGCAACCCCATGAACTGCAGCACGCCAGGCCTCCCTGTCCATCACCAACTCCTGGAGTTCACTCAAACTCACATCCATCGAGTCCGTGATACCATCCAGCCATCTCATCCTTGGTCGTCCCCTTCTCCTCCTGCCCCCAATCCCTCCCAGCATCAGAGTCTTTTCCAGTGAGTCAACTCTTCTCATGAGGTGGCCAAAGCACTAGAGCTTCAGCTTTAACATCATTCCTTCCAAAGAACACTCAGGACTGATCTCCTTCAGGAAGGACTAGTTGGATCTCCTTGCAGTCCAAGGGACTCTCAAGAGTCTTCTCCAACACCACAGTTCAAAAGCATCAATTCTTCGGCACTCAGCTTTCTTCACAGTCCAACTCTCACATCCATACATGACCACTGGAAAAACCATAGCCTTGACTAGACGGACTTTTGTAGGCAAAGTAATGTCTCTGCTTTTCAATATGCTATCTAGGTTGGTCATAATTTCCTTCCAAGGAGTAAGTGTCTTTTAATTTCATGGCTGCAGTCACCATCTGCAGTGATTTTGGAGCTCAGAAAAATAAAGTCAGACACTGTTTCCACTGTTTCCCCATCTATTTCCCATGAAGCGATGGAGCCAGATGCCATGATCTTTGTTTTCTGAATGTTAAGCTTTAAGCCAATTTTTTCACTCTCCTCTTTCACTTTCATCAAGAGGCTTTTTGTTCCTCTTCACTTTCTGCCATAAGGGTGGTGTCATCTGCATATCTGAGGTTATTGATATTTCTCCCGGCAATCTTGATTCCAGCTTGTGCTTCTTCCAGCCCAGTGTCCCACTACTATGTGTTATACACTAAGTATGCCATCTACATTATCATAATGCTAGTAATAATAACAATGAAGTGACATTGGCATCATTCCTCCAATTAAAACAAAAAGTTGGATAAGGCTCAGAAAATGTATGTGATTTGACCAAAGTCCCTTGGCTAATAAATGACTGAGTCAAGATTAGTATGTAAGTATTTCTGAGCTCCAAATCCTGTGCTCTGTCTTTTATATTGATCCTTTACTGGGAAAAAAATATTAGCTTCGTCACTTAGATTTGCATCTTATGCAAATATATTATCTAAAACTGTACCGTTTCCTTTTGGTGAAAGAAGCTATAAAAGAAGTTAACAAATTCAAAGAATAAAGCAACCAGATGATAAAAAATTACTGACATCTATTCAGCAATGCAAGATAGAGGAATAATTCTATAAAACACAGTCTCACAACTAAAAATGTCAAGCTGCTGTCTACACAACTATGTGACACTGGGAATTCTTTGGTCAGGCTCCTTAAATACTGAGAAAAGACAGTGATTCTTAATGCAAGTGATGGTTTGAAGAACTACTCCTATGGGAAACCTATAAGGGTTTGAAAGGAGTGAGTTCATGTGGGGATAGTTAAGTCAATAAGGCTTTTAGGAGAAGTGCAGCCTCCTGATATTGTAGGGAATTCTGGAGCTTGGATTGCATCGCAGAGTCTGTCTTCACCTAGAGGAAAGAGAGCTGGGCTCTTACATTCCTGTCTCATCAAATCTGTGGTCATGAGTTTCCAGTATCCCCTGATGAGGAAGCTCCTATCAACCAAGGCCAGGCCTCAAGTGAAAGAAAGATATGAGCCCTTAGAAGCTAATACCTACACAGCAGACCAATGGGACCTGCAGGTGGGTAGGAAGGGAAGTAGGAAAGTGGGAGGTGGGGAGATCAAGACCACTAATGACAATATCTGCTGCAGATAAGTATTCTCTATTTATTTATAGAATTTTAATTTTGTGTCATTTAAAATTATTTCATCTTCAAATTTGCATTTTCTTCTTTCATGAATAATTTTTAAACTTCACTGAATTTTGTTTTTCATTGTTCCCAGTGTCCAAGTCCTCCCCTTTCTTCCTCCATTTTTAGCCCCAGGGAAATACATCATAGGTAAGGCAAATGAATTCACAGACTAGTTCCTTCCTTTTAAACAATATTTATTACAAAAGAGTATAGCACAGCAAAACAGTTTAGTTACTCCCTTGGAGACTGTTATATTGAGCTATGTCATATTACACAAGAAAGAATGTGATTCTGCAGAAGAAAAACCTCTTTAAAAATGCCACAAAAATGTTTATATACATATTGCATCACTGATCAAGCAAATAATATTAATAGTAACAGTTACTGAACTATTATTGTTATATGCTGATAACCTTTATCATGAATATGCTGATTTTCATGTTTCATATATATTATATGTTATAACAATGCCTACACATTAGTTGTCTGAACATGAGCTTTTTAAATTCAGAAGCAAAAGTTTTCCTTAATAAAAACAAAAACCAGTAAGTCAATAAATACTTATATTTTGACAATATATAAAAATGAGTCAATTCAGCTTGCCCCATAATATTTGACTTCTTCAGATCGCTGCCAACTACACTGCTTATAACCAACTTTTGACCTGGTGTCCAGTGGAATGGTTAGAGATTTGGAAGGCATTGTGGAGATCAAACAGGCTGTATTTGGTGACACAGGTGAAACTGATGTTTCTCACACAAAGCAGAAGATGAGAACTCTCTGTGGGAGAGTCACTTCTTTCACAATTCACAAAGGATGAGGAAATTTTTTCTGGTATGATTTACTTGTGGGGTTCAAGAATTCTATCTTGGGGTTTTTCCTTGCTTAAATGAACTAAGAAAAATTTTCAGTTCTCATTAAATATACCAAAGCTTTCAGAAATTCAGTCATCATTCAAATGTTTTCAAGTGTAATCTTACAAATGAAGGCTGAAAACTAAGAGATTTTTATAGCCAGTTTCTAAAAGACTAAGAGGAACCTGGTGTGCTACAGCAAATGAGGTCCCAAAGAGTCAGACATGACTTAGCAACTGAACTAAAAGACCAAGATGTATGAATTTGCTTTTATGAAAACTTAAGGTTTCTTATTCACCAGTGGACCACTGTAAGTCAAATGTCGTCTTACAGATTCTCACTATTATATTCTGAAAGACTTCCTGCAAAGCTTAGGAATGAAAGTAAGGAATTGTAGTTCAAATGTACCACAAAAGTCTGCCCCAACTGTCTAATTTCTACTCTACTGAAGTTCTGAAAGTGATAGTCGCTCAGTCGCATCTGACTCTGTGACCCATGAGATGTAGCCTGTCCATGAAATTCTCCAGGCAAGAAAACTGGAGTGAGAGGCCAGTCCCTTCTCCAGGGGATTTTTCCTACCCAGGGAACGAACCTGGATCCCCTCCATTGCAGATAGATTCCTTGCTGTCTGAGCCACCGTGGAAGCCTAAAATTTAATTGGTTGGGTTCATGTTGTGCTCAATTGTGTTCGACTGTTTGAGACCCCGTGGTCTGTAGTCTGCCAGGCTCCTCTGTCCATGGGATTTTCCAGGCAAGAATACTGGAGTGGGTTGCTGTTTCCTCCTCCAGGAGATCTTCCCAACTCAGGGATCGAACCTATGTTTACTGTGTCTCCTGCATTTGCAGGCAGATTCTTTACCACTGAGCCACCTGGGAGCCAGGCAATCCTTTAGCTGAGATTAACTGATGGTCTTTCTGAGAGTAGAAAGGATGGTGGTAGACATAGCTCCTAGTTTGTCTGCCACGGTCTTATCAAAAGGTCAGGTATCCTGGAGTAAAGAGCTATGGTTTGGAACTAAACCAATCTCTATATCTTATTAACCTAACCAACTCTGTATTTGTGTCTTTGTGTATATGTGTGTGTGCAATGGAATAAAAACCCTACGCTATTTGGCTTTTTGAGGACTAATGATAATATAAAGTACCTAAAAGAGTGTATATGGCATGAAATAGGAATTTAGTATTTCATAATGTTATAATTATGGTTATTATAATTCAAAGAGCAAAACTGTCAAGCAAGAGTTCTATAAATATTGCCAGGTTTACTTGGCCTAAGTTCCTTTAAACATACAGCCAGCACTCCTCTCCCCACCATACTGTGATAATTTCCCATGCTTGTGTCCCAGCTTTGACAGTAATCATCGAGGAAGCCTGCCCTGTATCCAAGCCTGAGTGAGATGCCCCTTCCATGACCCCTCTTAGACACTGTGTTGTTACAGCTACTATCACTTGTATTGATAATATCTGTAGACCCTTGAATGCATTTTGCTTGACCTTGTATGGCCACAGCCTAGCATGGCACTTAAAAAAATTGTGTGTGCTGAATATGTGCTTTTAAATGGATGCTGATAAGTAATTAACACATATACTATTATCAGGCTGAGAGAATTATTCAGATCACCCTAGAACTGATCCTGCTCGGATTCTCTTTCATTCCTATATAGCTTTTCAAATTTGTGAACCTAACTTTTCCTCTTGTTCATTGTCTTCCTGATTGGTGTTTGCCGATTAACTCAAGTTATTTGACCCTACCTGTCCTCATACAATTTCATGTACTAAAATCCAGCACTTGCTCTTGCTGCTTCTAGAAATGATGCTACTGAATATACTCTGAATTCTACCCTGCTCAATCCTGTTTGAGTCCCCTTGAAAGAACTCTCACCCGTATTATCTGCTCCTCCAAAAATCTTTCCAGTTATGCCTTTCACTATGATTTCTAGTCTTTTACACTAAGGTGACTTTATTTATTGCATGACTTTAATGCCCTTTTCTTTTTTTTTAGGTACACAAAAATATTTATTTTTATTTATAATTTTAATATTATTGTTATTTTGCATATTTATTATTATCATTATGCTATTTAAATGATTGAAAAACATTCATCTTGGTCTTTCTCACTATTTTACAAGAATTTTGAACATATTTATGGATTAAAGATCTAAACATAAGACCAGAAACTATAAAACTCCTAGAGGAGAACATAGGCAAAACACTCTCTGACATAAATCACAGCAGGATCCTCTATGATCCACCTCCCAGAATACTAGAAATAAAAGCAAAGCTAAACAAATGGGATCTAATTAAAAATAAAAGCTTCTGCACAGCAAAGGAAACTATAACCAAGGTGAAAAGACAGCCTTCAGAATGGGAGAAAATAATAGCAAATGAAGCAACTGACAAACAACTAATCTCAAGAATATACAAACAACTTATGCAGCTCAATTCCAGAAAAATAAAGGACCCAATCAAAAAATGGGCCAAAGAACTAAATACACATTTCTCTAAAGAAGACATATGGATGGCTAACAAACACATGAAACAAAAATGCTCAACATCACCCATTATCAGAGAAATGCAAATCAAGACCACAATGAGGTACCATTTCATGCCAGTCAGAATGGCTGTGATCCAAAAGTCTGCAAGCAATAAAGGCTGGAGAGGGTGTAGAGAAAAGGGAACACTCTTACACTGTTGGTGGGAATGCAAACTAATATAGCCACTATGGAGAACAGTGTGGAGATTCCTTAAAAAATTGCAAATAGAACTGCCTTATGACCCAGCAATCCCACTGCTGGGCATACACACCAAGGAAACCAGAATTGAAAGAGACACGTGTACCCCAATGTTCATCACAGCACTGTTTATAATAGCTAGGACATGGAAACAACCTAGATGTCCATCAGCAGACAAATGGATAAGAAAGCTGTGGTACATATACACAATGGAGTGTTCAGTTCAGTCGCTCAGTCGTGTCCAACTCTTTGCGACCCCATGAATCGCAGCACGCCAGGCCTCCCTGTCCATCACCATCTCCCGGAGTTCACTCAGACTCACGTCCTTCGAGTCAGTGATGCCATCCAGCCATCTCATCCTCCGTCGTCCCCTTCTCCTCCTGCCCCCAATCCCTCCCAGCATCAGAGTCTTTTCCAATGAGTCAACTCTTCGCATGAGGTGGCCAAAGTACTGGAGCTTCAGCTTTAGCATCATTCCTTCCAAAGAAATCCCTGGGTTGATCTCCTTCAGAATGGACTGGTTGGATCTCCTTGTAGTCCAAGGGACTCTCAAGAGTCTTCTCCAACACCACAGTTCAAAAGCATCGATTCTTCAGCGCTCAGCCTTCTTCACAGTCCAACTCTCACATCCATACATGACCACAGGAAAAACCATAGCCTTGACTAGACGGACCTTAGTTGGCAAAGTAATGTCTCTGCTTTTGAATATGCTCTCTAGGTTGGTCATAACTTTTCTTCCAAGGAGTAAGCGTCTTTTTATTTCATGGCTGCAATCACCATCTGCAATGATTTTGGAGCCAAAAAAAATAAAGTCTGACACTGTTACTCAGCCATTAAAAAGAATACATTTGAATCAGTTCTAGTGAGGTGGATGAAACTGGAGCCGATTATACAGAGTGAAGTAAGCCAGAAAGGAAAACACTGATACAGTATACTAACACATATATATGGAATTTAGAAAGATGGTAATGATAACCCTGTATGCAAGACAGCAAAAGAGACACAGATGCATAATGCCCTTTTCTTTTGATTTAACCCACATAGTTCTCAGTTATGATTATCTTGACCATGCATCCTGTCTTGCCTTTTTCTAGCTTATCCCTATACTTGCTATCCAGTGAATTCACTTTTGCCATTGATTTACCATTCTTTTTTTTTTTTTCCCTTACTTTTATTTTTCAAAATTTTATTTACTTTTATTTTTGTTTGGGCCAGGTCTTCATTGCTGTGCAAACTTTTCTCTAACTGTGGCGAGCAGGGGTCACAGTTGCAGTGCGTGGGTTTTTATCGTGGTGGCCTCTTTCACTGCAGAAGAAGGGTTCCAGGGTTCAGGGACCTTGGTAGCTGTGGGCCCACGGGCTTAGTTGCTCAGCAGATGTGGAATCTTCCTGGTCTGGGAATCGAACTCATGTCCCCTGCAATGGCAGGCAGATTCCTATCCACTGTACCATCAGGGAAGTCCCAAATTTTTTTATGTTATATTGGATTATAGTTGATTCACAATGTTAGTTTCAGTTTCAACAAAGTGATTCAGTTATACATATACATGTGTCTATTCTTTTCCAAATTCTTTCCCCATTTAGGTTATTACAGACTATTGAGCAGTTTCCTGTGCTATACAGTAGGTCCTTGTTGGTTATCTATTTTAAATATAGCAGTGTATACATGTCAATCCCAAAATCCCAATCTTGCCATTCTTAATTAAGTGTCTCTATTGAAAATGTGACCTTTTCTTTGGGATTTGTATGATTGCATCTTCCTCAAGGAGTATCCTTCTTTAACCAATAGTTTAAAAGATGAGTAATCAAACAACCAAATTGGTGGTGTGGTTAATTCTTTGTGAAAATGGCCACGGTACTTCCTCCCATACCAGTAGGCTTTTGTAATGTAACTGAGCCACCCCTTCCATCAAGAAACAGAGTCTGTTTTCTCAGCCCTCAAATTTCAGTTGGCCTGTAACTTGGTTTGACCAATAGCATATAGCCGGAATGATGATAGAGGACTTTTGAGCTTAGGCTACAAGAGACCTTACAGCTTCTGCTCTCACTCCTTTGAACCCCTGTGCTGAGGTACCCTGTGAGAAAATCTGACCTAACAAACAAGACAAAAGAACTGGAGCAAGAACCCTCCCCTCTGAAAGCCCCTCTGAAAGCAAAACCACCAGAAACATAACCAGCTTATACCATCCAACCCCAGTCAAATCTTCACGTGACCGCAGTTGTATGAATAAATCCAGATGAGAAAAGCCGAAGAACTACCCAAGTGAACCCAACCCCAAAACTGCTAACCTACCAAACTGTGATGAAATAAATTAAGGCAGTAAATTTAGGGATGGTTTGTTAGATGGTAGACAGCAATAGTTAATGGGTAATACACATGGCTTTCCAAAGAAATACAATTTATTTTTGTTTGTTTTAAGTCAAATCTAGAAATGTAACTTTTTCAAACCTACAGTGTTATTTCATTGTTGTTTCTCTTATTTAACACTTGTGGAACATCTTAGAATTCAGAATCTATTTTTATACCTATTCCTTTGACCCTGGTATCCACTCTGTAGGAAGGAAGCAGAGCAGGTGTTATAATCATCTTCATTATCTAGATGAGGAAATTAAACAGGGAGAGAACCCTTGATCCATCCAAGGGCACATGGTAGCAAACTCAAGGCCAGGATCATAACTCAGCATTCTGCTCTGTGCAGGGCTAATGACCCCTCTGCCTAAGTAGAACAATATTGTTTCTAATATTGGCAGAACTGGATTCAACCTAGGTTTGCATTCACCAAATCTTTGATCCTGAATTTTTTTTAAAAAATCCAATCTAATGTTCACTTTTTACCATTGCTTTTGTAAAAATAGGTTTATAGCCATGTTCATCTTGAGTAAATTTAGCTCTGAAGTTTCTGATTCATTTTCAATCAAATTTTTATTTAGCAATAATTCTTTGATGTTCTATAATCCCTTTGAAATATTTTATAAGCCATTTATACCTTTTATCTTTGAATCATCCTGTCACATCTTGCCAAGGCAACGTGAAATTATATTTCACACTTTTTGTATTAGGTTCAAAATGCAGTGTATTTCTAACTTGGGTGCATTGTTTCTTCCTTCACTGAAGGAATTTCTTTATTGTATCCTATATAGACTTGTCTTCCTCCAGAAGAGAGAATTTGCCTCATGCAAATTTTATTGCTATCTCAGGTTACTATAGTTCAAAATGGGCTTTTGGACACTTGTTTTGTATCCTAAGAAAGCAGTCACATAAAGTATGAGGACAGAAATTATCATAAGCACCAAATTCTGGGAAAGACATATTAGGAATAAAATGTTAAGTAAAACTCATTGAGCCACAAAGGCAAAAACAAACAAATTTGGATTACTTATTTTAACCATAGATTAATTTATAGGTGGTATATACTTAGGGTTCCTTTGAAAGGCAAGGAGATGTTTCTGTCATCTATCTAAAAAGTAGCACTATTAACATTGACTTAGCCTCACCTGTGTACCTGGAACAGTTCCTGTTACATAGTATCTGTTTAATATTCTCAATAATCCACTAGGTAGGTAGGTATTTATTACCTCCAATTTACAGATAAGGAAATTTAGATTTAAAAGTGCTAATGGGTGAACTTACACTCTATCTTGTACCCCATGTGGCAATTGCTTGTCTAAATGTATGAAAATCAGTGAATTTCTGGCTTTTCCTTATCTGTCAAAGAACATATCAAGGTATGCACCCTGCATGAAGTCTATGTGAGAACAAATCCTAACCTCTAATATGCTACCCATATAGCTATCATCATTAGATTTTTCCAAAGAAATCATTAGTCAAAACCATTCTTAGAGCGCTGTGGAATGAAACTCTAGGTTTCCTTTGAGTATGTAAATCACACAAAGGAATGAATAAACAGTGAAGCCCACAGTGAAATTACATTGGGGAAGCCCAGGAGGCTGCTCAAGGAAGAAAGTCACATCACACAGAAGTAGCTTTTCCTGTGCTGAGGAGCCTGGTCGTAATTTCCATCAGCAAGTAAGGAGTCAATTAAATATTTTGATTGAAAGAGCTTCATGTATACCCAGTTGAAATATACAACATGAGAAGAAGCCATACCTTCCATTATGAATATCCTAAATTGAAGGCAAAGGGAGAAGGGGGCAGCAGAGGATGAGATGGGTAGATAGCATTACCCACTCAATGGACATGCATCTCAGCAAACTCTGGGAGACAGTGAAGGACAGGGGGAGCCCGGTGTGCTGTAGTTCATGGGGACACAGAGGGTCAAACACGACTTAGCAACTAAACAACAACAACAAATATTGATTAGAATTAGTGGATGATAATTATATTTTTAATTGCAAGTGTGAATCCGCTTATACTTTATTGGAAGATATGAAAAAGGAATTACATGTCTGTATCTCTATTGCCCAGTTGTGGAAATTGAGGCAAAAAGGCATTAAATCTCATAGTTACACAGCTGCTGAATGAAAGAGTGAAACCTAGATAATCTGGTACCAGAACCTCAATTCCTAAATTCTCTGCTCTTTGTAAGCCCAAGGTTCTTAGGATAACAATATGATGTTATATCTAAGAGATTTTTCAAATCGTAAATATAACACCAATGAAAGCTATTACTTTGACTAAAGAATGAGAAAGCCAGCAAAAAGTTTTAAAGATATAGGCACCCATTTCCAAACAATTGCAAGATGTTTGCCATGGAGCTACTTGTTCATTGAACTAAAAACAAAGTCAGTAAAAAAACAGGGAAACATATTAGAGCCAATGGAACACTGACTTCTAAAATATTTTAGGCATAATTGTCTTTGCTTCTTTTTCTCTGTTCCTCAACTGTTTATTAGATGCTTAATAGAAGTACATTTATGAGGTTAATTGTAAGACTAATTTAGATGGTGTTACTTTGAAGACCAAACTTAAGCATACACCTGGGGAAAATTTTTCTTTCTTGTCTTCACTTTTTATAATATATATATATATATATAGGTCTTGATGTGTCTTGTTTTATATGACTTACTTTTTAGGATGTTAGACTACCCTCACCTATGACAAGACTATTCCACCAGCATGAGTTTCATTAAGTCTGGATCAGTTGGATTTAATAAGTGCATAAATAAGACAGGAAGTAAATACAAATGTAGTGACTTCTAAAACTTTATGGTCCAATAGAACTATGTTATTCCGGAAGGATAAGAAATTTAAATAGTATAATTCTGCATATGCAACGTAATACAGTGAAAAATGTGTTAGCTGTTGAATAGAACTGACATCCTTGATTCCACCACCAATCACCTATCTGATCTCAAGCAATTTATTAAACAGTCAACCTCATTTTCTTCATCAGAAAAACAAAGTTAATGTAAACATACCTTGAAGTTTTTTCAGTTCAGTTCGGTTCAGTTCAGTCGCTCAGTCGTGTCCGACTCTTTGCGACCCCATGAATCGCAGCATGCCAGGCCTCCCTGTCCATCACCAACTCCCAGAGTTCACTCAAACACATGTCCATCGAGTCAGTGATGCCATCCAGCCATCTCATCCTCTGCCGTCCCCTTCTCCTCCTGCCCCCAGTCCCTCCCAGCATCAGACTCTTTTCCAATGAGTCAACTCTTCGCATGAGGTGGCCAAAGTACTGGAGCTTCAGCTTTAGCATCATTCCCTCCAAAGAAATCCCAGGTCTGATCTCCTTCAGAATGGACTGGTTGGATCTCCCTGCAGTCCAAGGGACTCTCAGGAGTCTTCTCCAATACCACAGTTCAAACGCATCGATTCTTCGGCGCTCAGCCTTCTTCACAGTCCAACTCTCACATCCATACATGACCACTGGAAAAACCATAGCCTTGACTAGACGGAGCTTTGTTGGCAGAGTAATGTCTCTGCTTTTGAATATGCTATCTAGGTTGGTCATAACTTTTCTTCCAAGGAGTAAGCGTCTTTTAATTTCATGGCTGCAGTCACTATCTGCAGTGATTTTGGAGCCCAAAAAAATAAAGTCTGATACTGTTTCCACTGTTTCCCCATCTATTTCCCATGAAGTGATGGGACCAGATGCCATGATTTCATTTTCTGAATGTTGAGCTTTAAGCCAACTTCTTCACTCTCCTCTTTCACTTTCATCAAGAGGCTTTTGAGTTCCTCTTCTCTTTCTGCCATAAGGGTGGTGTTATCTGCATATCTGAGGTGATTGATATTTCTCCCGGCAATCTTGATTCCAGCTTGTGCTTCTTCCAGCCCAGTGTTTCTCATGAAGTTTTTTAGGGAGAACTAAAAAAGATATGTAACATTTTCAACAAAACTACTTTTCATATTGCAGGTATTTGATAATTTTTAATCTCTTCTCCATCTCTCCCTCTTTTTTCATTTATGGATCAATTGTGTCAAAGAAAACAAAAACGCTTATGGATTTTCAGGTTTAAGCTACAAATTGTCATATAACATCTTCCATGGGAGACTTTGTAGAAAATATATTAACCATGTGTTAGTTTCAACAGATGCCTTGAAAGAGCTAAATTGGCCTTTTATGTTTTCTGTGGGTCTCTGTTTTCATAAAAATTGCTAAGATTAATATACATGACATAAGATGAACATTTGTACAATGCAAGATTTACAGAACTTGAGAACGGGAATATTCAAGAAGGACGAGATTAGTATTTACTCAAACAATCCCCCAAAAGTGTGAGATTTTACTGTGTGCCAAGTCAAGAGTCCCTGAATTTGTGAAGTTTATATTCTAGTGAGGAAGGTACACAGACAGTGCTCAAGTTTACTTGGCAAGAAAGAGACAGCACAGATTGGGTGCTGAGAGATCAATCCAAGAAGGTTTCAATTAGTAGATGCTTAACCTTGGGAAGGAAACAGCTGCATGGAGGGTGAAAAGAAGAATCATAGGCAGAAAATAGCAAGTATAAAGATAAGTGGGAACAATCTTGGCCTGTTTGAGAACTAGTAAGAATGTAAGTCAGAAACAGAAAGAGTTAAATTAAAATGATATGATGTCAGAAGGGAAAGCAGGAACAGATTGTGTAGGGTTGGGCTTTTTTGTAGACCATGGAAAGTAAATTGAGTTTTATCTCATGTATAATGGGAAGCTGTTGAAGAATTTTGAGCAGAAGAGGGACAGATCTCTTTTATAAATTTAAAAGATATCTCCAACTGCTATGTGGAAAATAGATTGTCAAAGGGCAGAAATGGAGGCAAGGAGGCAGCTAGAAGGATCTTGATATGATAAGAACGGATAGGATAGTGGTTTAGATTAAGGTGGCAGCAGTGGAGGTAAGAAGTGGTCAGACTTAGGTATGGGCAATGGGACTGGACTGTAAATTGAAGTGAGGAGTCAGAGAACTCAAGAAGTCAGTTGAGATTCCTAAAGTTGAGGCTTAAGCAACTGATTTGGAGTTTTTGCCATTTGCTGTGGTGGGAAATATTTTGGGAAAATGAAATTTGAAATGTCTTAGGAATTTAATTTTCACCTTGGTAAGATGGAGATGACTATTAGACATTCAAGAAAAGATGGATTCAAATAGTCAATCAGATACATGACTTGAGTTTGGGAGAATAGTCAAAGAATAGAATATAAATTGATTGGTCAGCAGCATTAGTTGGTTTCTAATGCCATGGGCCTGGGCAAATTCACCTAAGAAAGGAATAAAGCTAGAGAAGGGTTGAAGGCCAGAGAACAGGGCATTCATCAATTAGGAAAGAAGTCATCAGGAGAGTTCTAGGAGTATCTATTGAATTGTTGGGCAGAAAGAAAATCAGGCAAAACTAAAGATAAGCAGTTTTAATTCAGAGAAAAATCAACTAATAAAAAATGATGAATACAATCTCAACAAAATGTCAAGAAAATGTCAGCTAATCAATCTTGAAGGTCAGCATTGTGATAGAACCAATCCTGATTTTTTAATGATGTTTCCAAATTGAGTGATGAGTCTTATTTTATTTTGAAAGTCCAGGAGAAAACCTGGACATCTGAAAAGAACTGATAGAGGGAAGGAGGGAGGCATAAAGGAGGGATGAAGTCAAAGAAAGTTGCTTTGAAGACCTCGCCTCAGGTATTCCCCTCTCAGAGACACTAACTTTCAAAAGGGAATCAAAGCAAGGGAAAACATCATATAGGCTTTCTTTTCCTCTGATGCCACTGCCCATATCTGCTTCCTGCCACTTCTCAGGTTGGCTGTCTTCGTTTTGGCTCCAGTCCCAAGCCACAGTGTGCGAGCCTAAGCTCTACACAGCAACAGGGGTCATGATCTAACCCCCTTTGTCAGTTGAACTTTGAAAATACATAATTAACCCAACCCAAGATCAAACTGACCCCCTTAGTCAAATAACTGATCCCTTAAAATCATTTTCTTATTGTGTAACCATGAAAGAATGGAGACACATTCTGAGTCATGAAGGGGTGTTGCAGGACATCAAAGTCCCAAGTGATTTCCTTCAGAAAAAGCTGACGAAATACAAATGTCTAATATTCAGTAACTGGTTTGAAAGAGGAGGAAAATTATAATATGGACTCTGGCAGTATAATCAAGAAAATGTTAGATTGAACTAGACAATCAAACACAGGCTTTGAAGGCAAACACTGGCTCAGTTTCCAGCACCAGCCCTGATTGTAGTTTGATCTTGTGCAAACTACGTGACTTTCACAAACCTCCCTTTCCTTTCCTGAAATGAGCATTATGATGACACTTAACTGAGAGATTGCTGTAAGCATTCAATGACAAAATGTGCCTTAGTCTTTTCCAGACATTCGTCTTTTCTGACTCTCTCTAGGAGCAGATCTGAATAGGAATGGTTGGAAATCCATGTTCTTTCCCCAACTTCCTCGAACATACTTGCTCCCTTGACTGCCCTCCCCATAAAGGCTGTGAAATACATCTGCTCTGCTTGACAATTCCATTCTAACGTATCCCAGATAATTTCCCAAACTTTCCACCCCCTGCTACCTCTTTCTCAGCCTGTTCTAGCCAGCCAGTCCCCTCCTTTATCCCACATGTCATTGCCTAGTCCATTTAACACCTCTGCTTTCGTCACCCTGCAGGTGCATTGTCATCCTGAGATTTCCTTTCTTCCTTTTGTTCATTCCAGGTATTATTCATTTTCAGAACTTAGTTCAACTAAATGCAATGAGCTGTCCTGAATTGGGTTCTCTTGAAGCAGAGAAAAGACATTAATGGAAAAACTGGATAAATTTCAATTTGTTAATGTATCGATATTAGTTTCAGTTTTGATAGATGTACCATAGTAATGTAAGATGTTAGCATTAGCAGCAACTGAGTGGGGAGTATACTGGAAATCTCTGAATTATCTTTTAAGCTTTTCTGTAAAGTTAAAATTAGTCCCCAAAAAAGATTATTTTTAAAAGATCAATATAACATAAAAGAAGTAGGCTCACAGATATAAGAGAACAAAGTAATGTTACCAGTTGAGGTGGGGATGGGACAATATAGGGTTGGGAGAGTGGGAGGTACAAACTACTGGAAGTAAGGTAAGCTCAGGGACATAGAGTACAACACACAGGACATAGCCAATAAAAGTTTTTAAAGAGTCAGACCCTCACCCTTCTTGAAGATTACCTTGATTATAACTCCTTTACTCCTCCCACCACGTCTTCTTTATCCAATCCTCTGTCAATGGACATTTAGGTTGCTTCCATGTCTTGGCCATTGTAAACAGTGCTGCAATGAACATTGGGGGGCATGTATCTTTTTGGACCATGTTTTTCTCTAGATATATGTCCAGGAGTAGGATGGCAGGGTTATATGGTAGCTCTACTTTCAGTTTTTCAAGGGACCTCCATACTGTTCTCCATAGTGGCTGTACCAATTTACATTCCTACCAACAAGGCAAGAGGGTTCCCTTCTCTCCACACCCTCTCCAGCATTTGTTGTTTGTGGATTTTTTGATGATGGCCATTCTGACCAGTGAGAGGTGATATCTCGTTGTAGTTTTGATTTGCATTTCTCTAATAACTAGGTATTTTGAACATCTTTTCATGTGCATATTGGCCAGCTGCATGTCCTCTTTAGAGAAATGTCTATTCAGGTTGTTTTGAATGGGTTGTTTGTTTTGATGATAGTAAGTACCATAAACTATTTGTAAATTTTGCAGACTAACCCCTTATCAGTCACATCATTTACAAATATTTTCTCCCAATCTGTGGGTTGTCTTTTTGTTTTGTTTATTGTTTCCTTTGCTGTGCAAAAGCTTCTGAGTTTAAGTAGGTCCCATTTGGTACTGGCACAAAAAACAGAAATATAGATCAATGTAGCAGGATAAAAAAACCCAAAAATAAGCCCATGCATCTATGGTCAATTAATCTATGACGAAGGAGGCAAGACTACACAGTGTAGGAAAGACAGTCTCTTCAACAAATGGTGCTGGTAAAACTGGACAGCCGCATGTAAAAGAATGAAATTAGATCACTCCTTAACTGCATACACAAAATAAGCTCAAAACGGATTAAAGACCTAAATGTTAGACAGGACACTACAAAACTCTTAGAGGAAAACACGGGCAGAACACTCTCTGAAAAAAATCACAGAAAAATCTTTTTTAGTCCGTCTCCCAGAACAGCAGAAATAAAAGCAAAAATAAACAAATGGGAGTCTCTGTTATTAACTAGTAAGCTATGCTGCATGTGGAAACATAAAAATGTTTATTGTAAGCAATTATATAGTATTCATAGAGAAAATTAAAGGAAAACACATCAAATCATAGGGGTTGTCTCTAAGCTATTGAATTATGAATGATCTTGATTATTTTATTTATTTTCTTTATTTTATATTAGTTGTACCACAGATACATATTTCTTATGAGGAGTAATATTTACTTATAGTAGTAATTGCCTCTAGAGACAGAGTGAGACTCAGATAAGGTTTAAGGGGAACTCTCATTTAGTTCTTAAAAACCAGAACCAAATACCTTATAATGCCAAAGAATGTTTCTTCTGACCTATGGAAAGGAAAATTTTAGAGGACAAAAGCAAAGAACAGGGGTTTTGGTGCCACCTCACCTCTATGTAATTTTTTAAAACAAAGTAAAAATAATCTATCTACATTCTAACCATTAACATAGGGAATGATTTTAGTACCTGTTCTATTAAATTCTTTCAAAAGCTTTCTGCATGGTACCCATGCTTTACTGATAGGTGCCACAAGTGTTTTCTCTACCTATAGGTTATTTTGGCTCCACAAGAGTTACATCTTCATTCAAATTCTAGCAGAATAGGGTAGCTTTATATGCACCAGTGTGTCCTCACTGGGCTTCCCATTTGTTAAAGCACATGGTCCATAATAATTCAGCAAGATGAAGTAACTGGATTCAAATATCTCTTTGAGTGTAAAATTTTATACTCAGAGTTCCTCAGAACCTTTCAAATGAATTATTAAGGGAAATGCTATCTATAGAAGTTGCCTACATACTCAGTGATCTACCCTAGAATTAAATGTCTTATATTGACTCAAGAAGTATTTTTACTCATTTACCTTACAGTATGAAGTGACTGGCTGTATCAAAGGATGTTATTAAAAGCAACTCATCACTGTTAATATTGTCAGGATGTTTGAGGAGGGTGTTGATCATTATAATCTACATATAATCTAGTCTTAGAGAAGAAGTTTTACTCTGACCTTATTATCAAGTATTATTAAATATTATTTTACTTTTAACCTTATGAACACTCTGAATTCTATACTTGTTTGTGCATTCTTTTCTTATTTGGTCATTAAAAAATCTTAAAGTAAAATTTTTGGCCCTAGAAAGTTAGAGGAATATCTACATGACATTATTAATTGCAAAAATTTCTTAAACAGGACTCAAAAAGACAGTGACTTAAAAGATTTGCAAATTGGACATCATTAAAATTAAGTTTCTGTTCATCAAAGATACCATTGGGAGAATAGAAAGACAAGCCATAAATTGGGAGAAATTATCTCTGATAGATACTTCTAATCTTGGCCATTTTGACCATGGGCAAGAGACTCAAAAAGATACTTCATAAAATAAAAATATCAAAATGACCCCTAGGCAAGAAAATATGCTCAGCATCATTAGCTATCAGAAAAGTACAAATTTAAAAAATAAGAAGGTACTATGATTCATCCATCAAAATAGAAGATACAGCATGTGAGCAAATTCATGACCATATAAATAAAAGTCCAGGTTTTCCAAAACTGTACATTAGACTACGTGGAATCAGAAGACTCCAATTTTCATCCTAATTCCACTTACTATGGGTGCAACTGTTGGAGAAATTGCTGTTGTTTAGTCTCTGAGTCATGTCTAACTTTTTTGTGACCCCGTGGACTGTAGCTGCTAGGCTCCTCTGTCCATGGGATTTCCCAGGCAACAATACTAGAGTGGGTTGCCATTACCTTCTCCAGGGGACCTTCCCAATCCAGAGATCAAACTCGTGTCTCCTGCATTTGCAGGAGGATTCTTTACCACTGAGTCACCAGGAAAGCCCATTGGAAAATTACCTTAGATAATATCTGCTTCTCCAATGGGCTTTCCTGGTGACTCAGTGGTAAAGAATCCTCCTGCAAATGCAGGAGACACGAGTTTGATCCCTGGGTTGGAAAGGTCCCCTGGAGAAAGAAATGGCAATCCATTCTAGTATTGTTGCCTGGGTAGGGAAAACCACTAGACCATTCAGGTATGACCTAAATCAAATCCCTTATGATTATAGAGAGGAAGTGAGAAATAGATTTAAGGGCCTAGATCTGGATAGATAGAGTGCCTGATGAACTATGGAATGAGGTTCATGACATTGTACAGGAGACAAGGATCAAGACCATCCTCATGGAAAAGAAATGCAAAAAAGCAAAATGGCTGTCTGGGGAGGCCTTAAAATAGCTGTGAAAAGAAGAGACGAAAAGCAAAGGAGAAAAGGAAAGATATAAGCATCTGAATGCAGAGTTCCAAAGAATAGCAAGAAGAGATAAGAAAGCCTTCTTCGGTGATCAACTCAAAGAAACAGAGGAAAAGAACAAAATGGGAAAGACTAGAGATCTCTTCAAGAAAATTAGAGATGCCAAGGGAACATTTCATGCAAAGATGGGCTCAATAAAGGACAGAAATGGTATGGACCTAACAGAAGCAGAAGATATTAAGAAGAGGTGGCAAGAATACATAGAAAAACTGTACAAAAAAGATCTTCACACCCCAGATAATCATGATGATGTGATCACTAATCTAGATCCAGACAGCCTGGAATGTGAAGTCAAGTGGGCCTTAGAAAGCATCACTACAAACAAAGCTAGTGGAGGTGATGGAATTCCAGTTGAGCTGTTTCAAATCCTGAAAGATGATGCTGTGAAAGTGCTGCACTCAATATGCCAGCAAGTTTGGAAAACTCAGCAGTGGCCACAGGACTGGAAAAGGTCAGTTTTCATTTCAATTCCAAAGAAAGGCAATGCCAAAGAATGCTCAAACTACCGCACAATTGCACTCATCTCACATGCTAGTAAAGTAATGCTCAAAATTCTCCAAACCAGGCTTTAGCAATATGTGAACCGTGAACTCCCTGATGTTCAAGCTGGTTTTAGAAAAGGCAGAGGAACCAGAGATCAAATTGCCAACATCTGCTGGATCATGGAAAAAGCAAGAGAGTTCCAGAAAAACATCTATTTCTGCTTTATTGACTATGCCAAAGCCTTTGACTGTGTGGATCACAATAAACTGTGGAAAATTCTTCAAGAGATGGGAATCCCAGACCACCTGACTTGCCTCTTGAGAAACCTGTATGCAGGTCAGGAAGCAACAGTTAGAACTGGACATGGAACAACAGACTGGTTCCAAATAGGAAAAGGAGTACGTCAAGGCTGTCTATTGTCACCCTGCTTATTTAACTTCTATGCAGAGTGCATCATGAGAAACGCTGGGCTGGAAGTAACACAAGGTGGAATCAAGATTGCCGGGAGAAATATCAATCACCTCAGCTATGCAGATGACACCACCCTTATGGCAGAAAGTGAAGAGGAACTCAAAAGCCTCTTGATGAAAGTGAAAGAGGAGAGTGAAAAAGTTGGCTTAAAGCTCAACACTCAGAAAATGAAGATCATGGCATCCAGTCTCATCACTTCATGGGAAATAGATGGGGAAACAGTGAAAACAGTCACTGACTTTATTTATCTGGGCTCCAAAATCACTGCATATGGTGACTGCAGCCATGAAATTAAAAGACGCCTACTCCTTGGAAGAAAAGTTATGATCAACCTAGACAGCATATTCAAAAGCAGAGACATTACTTTGCTGACTAAGGTCCGTCTAGTCAAGGCTGTGGTTTTTCCAGTAGTCATATATGGATGTGAGAGTTGGACTGTGAAGAAGGCTGAGCGCCGAAGAATTGATGCTTTTGAACTGTGGTGTTGGAGAAGACTCTTGAGAGTCCCTTGGACTGCGAGGAGATCCAACCAGTCCATTCTGAAGGAGATCAGCCCTAGGATTTCTTTGGAGGGAATGATGCTAAAGCTGAAACTCCAGTGCTTTGGCCACCTCATGCAAAGAGTTGACTCATTGGAAAAGACTTTGATGCTGGGAGGGATTGGGGGCAGGAGGAGAAGGGGACGGCAGAGGATGAGATGGCTGGATGGCATCAGTGACTCGATGGACGTGAGTCTGAGTGAACTCCGGGAGTTGGTGATGGACAGGGAAGCCTGGAGTGCTGCGATTCATGGGGTCGCAAAGAGTCAGACATGACTGAGCGATTGAACTGAACTGAACTGAATATCTACTTCACATGGTTGTTGAAAGAATTAAATAAAACACACGCAAAAAAATTTTAATTTTAAAGTGAAATGTTAATTACATTCAGAAGCAGTCAAGGCTAATCTAGGAACATGAGCCTGACAATGAACAACAACAACAAACCACCACCAACAAAAAACAGAGTATTATGAGGAAACAATTTGTTTATAATTTTTCTTTCCTGAGATTGTTTAGAATTGCTTTAAAAATATTTGTCATCCTTCTTTAAATTCTGTCCAAGTGAATACTAACATAAGTTTAAATGAGTGAGAGATTGCTCGTTCTCCCCGAGTTAGTTTGTGATAAGCTGTCAGAAGAGATGATCAATTTGCCAGCATAAAAACCCATTCATGCAAAATAGGTTTGTTGAATATGCAATATACCAAAACCTGGGTTGAATTTGTAAACAGAAAAATAAAAGATAAAACTTGATCAGTCTTTAAGAACTATATAACCTATTCAGTCCCATTTTATCCAGTGTCCAATCTTCCAGCTGCCCCCAAGTTAATGAAACATGTAAACAACTCTTAAGATAAGGAGAATAGCCCAATAAAATCTATTTTAGCCTTTGTTTAGAGCGAAAAATGAATGACAGAGTGAGATGAATGTAGGAGCTCTTTTTATCTCTCATTGTGCAGCTGAGCAGTTTGTGAAAAAATAATAGATGCTACCAGACCTTCCCAAAGGAGTTTCTGAATATAACTACTTTGACTTTTATGTTTAGAGATGTCAACTCTGCCAGATGATTTGCTCCAGTTTCTTTAAAACTTAACACATTCCTCAACACCTTCCAAATAGCCTCTGCTCCCAATGTTTCCCACTGGGATCATTCTCATTGAGATAACTTTGGATCCTGTTGTTGCTAGATCGAATGTACATTGTTTTAATCTTATCTCATTTGAGCTCTCAGTACTTAACCCTTCCTCCTTGAAAAACTTGAAAAGCTTGTGTGGTCCCATACTCTCTTGGTTTGCTTTCTGTCTCAAGTCCCTTCCTCGTAGTGTTCTTTGTGAACTCTATTTCTGCTCATCTTTTAAAATGTGATGGCCCTTAGGTTTTGCCCTGTGTCTCCTTTATTCTCTCTCCCAAAGCAATCTCATCCATTTTTCTACCTTCTAATATCATTTGACAGTGACTATCAAACCTCTAGCTTCTGCCAAGATTTTATTCCTGAGCTCTAGACTTGTGTAACTCCCTATTGGACATCTCCACTTAGGTTTCCTGTAGAGACTTCAAAACCAACAATTCTTTAGTACACTGTCTTCTCTCTCCTCACCCTGATGCTGCTTCTGTTGCTGTCATATTTCTCAGTACGTGCACTATCACCCGCCGACCTCTTTCTATCCATAGTCTTCACTTTCACACCATCTGTAAGTCCAGTTAAACCTGTCTGCTCAACAGTGCTACCATCCATTCACTGTCCATCTCATTTCTTTCAGCTGTATAAATGCTTGCCTACAGTCCACTCTGCCCATAATTGCCAAGTCTGATTATGCTCTCTCCTTGCTGAGTAACCCCCATTTTTGCCCAAAGATGTGCATATCCTAATGGTTGTTAATGCCTATTTGCTGTTATGGCTCTGGAAGAGTTAGATTACTTTTCAGAAAACTTATTTTTTAGTTTAACAATCTTTATTTTTTACCTCCAAACACACTAAATAAATATAGCATATGGAGTAATGTTACAATCTTAAGCAAAGGCACGTTTAGCAATTTATGTGACACTGAAGGACAACTTTGATGTGAATACAGTTTTGGGGTGAATCTGAAACATGTTTTGCTTGCACAAGCTGAATTAGAGTGATGAGAAGGTATGGTTCTTTCAACTGCTGTAAGCATGCACTATTTTCACATTAGCCTTTTCTTTAGCTTATAGTTATTTTGTGATTGTTTGAATGTGTGTGTAAAAACCTGATTTGTAGTGTGATTTGAATACAAGATAACAATATGCCCATTCCTAAGACTTTTTCATTGACGTTCTCCTTCACTACTCATAAGAAAATTCTTTCTTTAGCAAGTACAGTGAATTTTCAGGTATTTATACATTATACTTACAGATTGTATTTATCATCACACTGTGCTATTATGACTTATAAGAAATATATATTTGTATTACATGATGATTTTGCTGTTTGAAGATAATTCATGTTAACAGTACAGAAATAGAGATGAAATTGATAATAACTATATATATACCCATTCATGTGTGTGTTGAGTAAGGACATGGAAATAAAATGTAAATAAACCAATAAAGGATCACGACTAAGCATGATGGCAGTGGCTTTGTCACTAAGTTGTGTCCAACTCTTGCGACCCCATGGACTGTGGTCTGCCAGGCTCCTCTGTCCATGGGATTCTCCAAGCAAGAATTCTGGAGTAGGTTGCCATTTCCTTCTCCAGGGAATCTTCCCAACCCAGGGATAGAATCCTGATCTCCTGCACTGCAGGCAAATTCTTTGCCGACTGAGCTACAAGGGAAGTGTGTATATATGTGTGTCTTTATAAAGGTATCTTTTGTTATGTTAATGAGATGATTTCTTAAATGTTCTTGTATACCCTGAGAATGGGGACTAACTGCCAGGAGAATCAGCCACTTATTAGAGGGTTGGCACTTTCAGTCCCCCCTTAACTCTCCCCTGGCCCCTATATCCCCACCTCTAGGGAGGGGAGAGAGACTGGGCATGACTGAGTTAATTGCCAGTGGCCAACGACTTAACTGGGCTTCACAGATGCCTCAGACAGTAAAGAATCTGCCTGAAATGCAGGCGATCAGGGTTTGATCTCTGAGTCAGGAAGATCCCCTGGAGAAGGGAATGGCTACCCACTTCAGTATTCTTGCCTGGAGAACTCCATGGTCAGAGAAACATGATAGGCTAGTCTGTAGAGTCACAAACAGTCAGGCACGACTGAAATGATTTAGTACTCACGTAATGATTTAATCAATCCTGCCTATGTAATGGAGCCTTCATAAAAATCCAGAAGGATGGTGTTCAGAGTTTCGGGGTTGGTGACTAATAGATATTTGGGGAGAATGGTGCACGCTGACAGAGCATTTACCTTGCCTCCTCCCATATACTTTGCCTTATGCATCTCTTCCATCTAGCTCTTTCCAAATTATATCCTGTTATAATAAACTGGGCTTCCCTGGTGGCTCAGCTGGTAAGGAACCTGCCTCCCCATGTAGAAGACTCAAGAGACGAGGGTTTGATCCCTGTGTTGGAAAGTTCCCGTGGAGAAAGAAATGGCAACCTACTTCAGTATTCTTACCTGGGAAGTTCTTGCCTGGCAGGCTACAGTCCATGTGGTTGCAAAGAGTAAGACACAGCTGAGTATGCACACACACACACACACACACACACACACACACACACACACACTAAACTGGTGATGAAGTAAGTAAAATGTTTCTCTAAATTCTATAAGCTGCTCTAGCAAATTATTGAACTTAAAGAGGGGTTCCTGGGAACCTCTAGTCAGGAGTTCAGGTCACAACCTGGAACTGTGACTGGTGTCTGAAGCCCAAGGAGGGGGTCATTGGAACCTTCAACTTATAGCCAGTTAGTAAGAAGCACAGGTGACAACCTGGGTGTTTGATTAGCTTCTGAAGTGAGGCTAGGGGCAGTCTTGTAGGTCTGAACCCTTAACTTGTGGGATCTGATGTGATCTCTGGGTAGATAGTGTCAGAACTGAGTTGTAGGACACCCAGGTCTTGTTGGAGTGCACATGTTGGTATGGGGAAACATGCCTGCCCCACATTGAGATTCAGAATTTCCTTTTAAATATTTATAGAAATGTTTTAGCATTCATGTGATATCTATTTATCTGTATGTGATTGTTTATATGTCTTTATTTGGGATGGAACATGTAAAAACATGTCGCATTAAAATAATAGAATTATTTTCAGTTAATGACTTTTCACGTAGCTGAAGAGTTTTCAAAAACAAATGAAAGTCATCGAGAGAGACTCAGTTGTACTCTCCTTTCTCTCAGGATAAACTCTGAACTCTTAAACGTAGTTTGAAAGGATAGGTGACCTAACCCCTGCCTTATCTGATAACGTTTCACATGTTACCTTCCAGCCATGTGGAATGACAGAAGCCTTGCACCAATGCGGGAACTGTACTTCTCTAAAAAGGACCTCAGCTGGCAGAGCTAAGACTGACATGATTAAGTTTAAGTTCTCATATAATAGAGGATTCAGGGAAAACCATAAAATGGTAATAAATGTATATATCACAGCAAAGAGGAATTTTAGAAGGTATCTTTTTTTAGAACTGACTGAATCAACAAATGCTTATTCTCCTAAATGTTCTTTTTGACTGCTTCCTGAAAAATCATGGTGCTATGATGATATGATAAGGCAGAATACTTGCCTGTTTCGTTATACTGGCTACCTCCATTAAAAGTTTGCAAATAAATCCCTATTACTTTCAAAGTTAGGTAGGCTACTCATAAAGATCAATTTGTAGACCTGTGCCATTCATCCTGTGTTTTACTGATTACAGAACTCTCCTTAGATCTTATGTAGTTTTTTTCTGTTGTTTCAGTTTGGTTTTTAACCAATATTGGGAAGCTTCAGTTTTTAAGGCAGTATCTAAAGATTTTCTTGAAGGACCTTCTTAGGGGAAATGTTATTAATGATCTGGGCTTTAATAAAAGCATCTCTGTGGCTGCTTTGTCAAGAAGGATATTAGGAGCACTTCCCTGGAAGTCCAGTGATTAAGACTTCACCTTCCAATGCATGGGGAATGGCTTTGATCCCTCATTAGGGAGTTAAGATCCCACATGCCTCTGTGCCCCCCCCCAAAAAAAAGCCAAAATGAAACATGAAACAGAATCAATACCGTAATAAATTCAATAAAGACTTTTTAAAAATGGTCTGTGATTAAAAAATAAATAAATAAAACCTTAAACGAAAAAGAACAGCTATTAGGGCACGAGAATGCAAGCAGAGAGATTAGTGTGAAGGCTAGCAGAACAATCCAAGTAAGGGACAGGAGCAGCCTAGCGAGGCCAATGGCAAGGAGACGGAGAGAAATAGAACAAAGAAGATTTTACAAGAAATCCTGCTTTTTGTGACAGCATGCTTGAACCTGGAGAACATTATGCTAAGTGAAATAAGCCAGACACAGAAAGACAAATGCTACATTATACCACTTACATAAAAATTCTATGCTAGTCAAACTCTAATATAGACCTCAGAGACTAGCTGAAGTCCCAAGGGTAAGAATGTAGATAGTGAACATAGAAGGCTTTCATATTCAAATTCAGATTAGCACATCCCATCACTTCATGGCAAATAGATGGGGAAACAATGGAAACAGTGACAAACTTTATTATTTTGGGCTCCAAAATCACTGCTGATGGAGACTGGAGCCATGAAATTAAATGACACTTGCTCCTTGGAAGAAAAGTTATGACAAACCTAGACAGCATATTAAAAAACAAAGCGTCATTTTGCTGACAAAGGTCCATACAAGTCAAAGCTATGGTTTTTCCAGTAGTCATGTATGGATGTGAGAATTGGACCATAAAGAAGGCTGGCCGCCAAAGAGTTGATGCTTTTGAACTGTGGTGCTGGAGAAGACCCTTGAGAGTCCTCTGGATGGCAAGGAGACAAAACAGTCAATCCTAAAGGAAATCAATGCTGAATATTCACTGGAAGGACTGATTCTGAACCTGAAGCTCCAGTACTTTGGACACCTGATGCAAAAAGCCAACTCACTATCCTGATGCTGGGAAGGATTGAAAGCACTAGGAGGAGAGGGCAACAGAGGATGAGATGGTTGGATGGCATTACCAATTTGATGGACATGAGATTAAGGAAACTCCAGGAGATGGTGATGGACAGGGAAGCCTGGTGTGCTGCAGCCCATGAGGTGGCAAAGAGTCGGACATGACTGAGCAACTGAAAAACAAAGAACAAAGTGGATAGTGAATAGCAACAGAGAATAGAATAGTGGTTTCCAGAGGAGAGGAGAGGGGGAAAGAGGGAGCTACTAGATAATGATATGTTTCAGTTATACAAGATGAATAAGTCCCAGAGATCTGCTATACAGTATAGCATAGTTTTTGTTGTTATTTAATCAGGCTAAGTTGTAGACTTAGCCTGCCATGGACTATAGCCTGCCAGGCTCTTCTGTCCATGGGATTTCCCAAGCAAGAGTAGTGGAATGGGTTGCCATTTTCTCCTCCAAGAGACCTTCCCAACCCAGGGATCAAATCCCTGTCCCCTGCGTTAGCAGACATTTACAGCTGAGCCACCAGGGAAGAATAGTACCTGTAGTTAAGAATACTGTATTGTCCACTTCAAATTTGCTAAGAGGGTAGAACTTATGTTAAATATTGTTATCATCATGATAATCAATTAAACAGAGTCAGATGAAATTTTGGGGGGTGAAAGATATATTTATGGCTTGGAGTGTGGTGATGGTGTCACAGATGTATACTTCTCTCCAAACATCAAAATTTACATGTTAAGTATGTACAGCTTCTTGTGTATCAATCATAGATCAGTAGACTAAGGAAAAAGAATGAGCAACTGAAGCGTGTAAGACCAAAGAAGAATAGTTTGGGGTGGGGGAAGTAAGGAATCAAGAGGTTTGTCTTGGACATGTTGTTTAATTTGTTAGATAGACATGCCTGTCTTTTTAGTAAGGTGATATCTGTTTATCTGTATGTGAAAATTGTTTACATATCTTTATTTTGGATGGAACATGTAGGAACACATCTCTTTAAAATACTAGAATTATTTTCAGTTAATGACTTTTCACGTAGCTGAAGGGTTTTCAAGAACAAATTAACGTTGTCGAGAGAGAGTCAGTTGTAGCCTCCTGTTTTTCGGGATAAACTCTAAACTCCTTAACCTAGCAGTGACCCATCTTAAGCAGTCGTTGGAGAGTTGTAGGAAGAAGATGGAAATTTGAAGATTATCTATATGTAGCCATGAGACTAGCTGAGGTCCCAAGGGTAAGAGGGTAGACAGAGAACCTAGAAGCCTTTCATAGTCATATTCAGATTAGCACAGGAATCAAAATGAATAGAAATAGACTCTTGGTGGATTAAATGTCAAAAGAAAACAGCATAAAACAGGACCCTACCCGGACTTCCTCCTCTTCAACTTACTCATGAAGAATGTGTACACCAGTGCAAGTCTTTTTTAGAATGAAATGGACCTTACATAAATAATATAAATCATTCTTTACAGGATGTCTGACTTCCTGCTATGCTAAAGGGAAGGAAGTTAACATTATTCTCTATACTGATCATGTGATTTTTATGGCAGCATTCTAAAAGTAGAATTAAAGAGCAAGTCCAACTGAATTTATTACCAAATTCAATATCATTTTCACCAAAATCAGAAGTGCTTGGCATATTTGGAATGCAAAGGGATGATTCTAAATAAATCCCGTTCTGCAGAAAATCCACTTAGTTGTCTTGCAATATATTTTCCAGTAAACGCAAGTTATTAGAACTACTGAAATTCTATTTTCCTCAAAAAAAATTATTTCAGAAAAACCATATTAGGAGTTCTATAGACAGTAGAAGCTAACTTCTGCTATCATATACTCTCAGACCACAGTTTATGTCTTGACAGCACAATGACAGAACTTTTATTCAGGATTTGCATCAAAAATTTTTAGGGACTTTAGTTTTGAAAACTCATACACAGGCCTTACTTTTAGAGATTCAAATTTGGGGGACTTGTGAAGAGATTATTCTGAAAAAATTACCCCATGATTTTGCTGTGAATCACCAGTTAGGAGCTACTGCTTGATGAGAATAACCTTTGGATCTTTAAGAATTTGAGATCCAGACCAATTCCTAGGAAATGTTTCCTTAAGACCACTATCACACCCAAGACCTGTATACCTACCTACCTATGATCTACCTGTGTGCCTACAACCCACCTGTGAAAGTCACCTTTTCATTTACATTAGAGTCAGGTCAGAGTCTTTCATTTTATAATGAAATAGATAATTTTGTCAAACACTTGCCAAGCATTTTATCCAAAGCAGATATATCATCTTAAATGATTGATAATAACTATATTTTTGGAATATATGGTGACTTCTATATTAAGTTGATTGCTCTCCTAATTTGAGCAAAATCTGAGTTAGTCAATAGGTGTCCAGCAGGGACTATACTGTATGAGTTGTATTCTTAACTACCAATCTAAGCCTCTCTTCTTGAATGATCAGAGCCCACTTCCTAGACAGTATCACCTTCTTTTACTTTTATTCCCTATGGAAATGCCTTCAGAGAATGAAAAATTTAAACACTGAGTCCTCAAGTTTTATGAAGGTTTATAAAAGAGATAACTTCACCTAATAAAAACAAGACCAGGAGCTGACTGTGGCTCAGATCATGAACTCCTTATTGCCAAATTCAGACTCAAATTGAAGAAAGTAGGGAAAACCGCTAGACCATTCAAGTATGACCCAAATCAAATCCCTTACGATTATACAGTGGAAGTGAGAAATAGATTTAAGGGTCTAGATCTGATAGATAGAGTGCCTGATGAACTATGGAATGAGGTTCATGACATTGTACAGGAGACAAGGATCAAGACAATCCCCATGGAAAAGAAATGCAAAAAAGCAAAATGGCTGTCTGGGAAGGCCTTACAAATAGCTGTGAAAAGAAGAGAGGCGAAAAGCAAAGGAGAAAAGGAAAGATATAAGCATCTGAATGCAGAGTTCCAAAGAATAGCAAGAAGACATAAGGAAGCCTTCTTCAGTGATCAATGCAAAGAAATAGAGGAAAACAACAGAATGGGAAAGACTAGAGACCTCTTCAAGAAAATTAGAGATGCCAAGGGAACATTTCATGCAAAGATGGGCTCAATAAAGGACAGAAATGGTATGGACCTAACAGAAGCAGAAGATATTAAGAAGAGGTGGCAAGAATACATGGAAGAACTGTACAAAAAAGATCTTCACGACCCAGATAACCATGATGATGTGATCACCAATCTAGAGCCAGACATCTTGGAATGTGAAGTCAAGTGGGCCTTAGAAAGCATCACTACGAACAAAGCTGGCAGAGGAGATGGAATTCCAGTTGAGCTATTTCAAATCCTGAAAGATGATGCTGTGAAAGTGCTGCACTCAATATGCCAGCAAGTTTGGAAAACTCAGCAGTGGCCACAGGACTGGAAAAGGTCAGTTTTCATTCCACTTCCAAAGAAAGGCAATGCCAAAGAATGCTCAAACTACCACACAATTGCACTCATCTCACATGCTAGTAAAGTAATGCTCAAAATTCTCCAAGCCAGACTTCAGCAATATGTGAACCGTGAACTCCCTGATGTTCAAGCTGGTTTTAGAAAAGGCAGAGGAACCAGAGATCAAATTGCCAACATCTGCTGGATCATGGAAAAAGCAAGAGAGTTCCAGAAAAACATCTATTTCTGCTTTATTGACTATGCCAAAGCCTTTGACTGTGTGGATCACAATAAACTGTGGAAAATTCTTCAAGAGATGGGAATCCCAGACCACCTGACCTGCCTCTTGAGAAATCTGTATTCAGGTCAGGAAGCAATAGTTAGAACTGGACATGGAACAACAGACTGGTTCCAAATAGGAAAAGGAGTACGTCAAGGCTATCTATTGTCACCCTGCTTATTTAACTTCTATGCAGAGTACATCATGAGAAACGCTGGACTGGAAGAAACACAAGCTAGAATCAAGATTGCCGGGAGAAATATCAATAACCTCAGATATGCAGATGACACCACCCATATGGCAGAAAGTGAAGAGGGACTCAAAAGCCTCTTGATGAAAGTGAAAGTGGAGAGTGAAAAAGTTGGCTTGAAGCTCAACATTCAGAAAATGAAGATCATGGCATCTGGTCCCATCACCTCATGGGAAATAGATGGGGACACAGTGGAAACAGTGTCAGACTTTATTTGGGGGGGGGGCTCCAAAATCACTGCAGATGGTGACTGCAGCCATGAAATTAAAAGACGCTTACTCCTTGGAAGAAAAGTTATGACCAACCTAGATAGCATATTCAAAAGCAGAGACATTACTTTGCCAACTAAGGTCCGTCTAGTCAAGGCTATGGTTTTTCCTGTGGTCAGGTATGGATGTGAGAGTTGGACTGTGAAGAAGGCTGAGCGCTGAAGAATTGATGCGTTTGAACTGTGGTGTTGGAGAAGACTCTTGAGAGTCCCTTGGACTGCAAGGAGATCCAACCAGTCCATTCTGAAGGAGATCAACCCTGAGATTTCTTTGTAAGGAATGATGCTAAAGCTGAAGCTCCAGTATTTTGGCTACCTGATGCGAAGAGTTGAGTCATTGGAAAAGACTCTGATGCTGGGAGGGATTGGGGGCAGGAGGAGAAGGGGACAACCCAGGATGAGATGGCTGGATGGCATCACGGACTCGATGGATGTGAGTCTGAGTGAACTCTGGGAGTTGGTCATGGACAGGGAGGCCTGGCGTGCTGCGATTCATGGGGTCGCAAAGAGTCGGACACGACTGAGCGACTGAAATGAACTGAATAAAAACTACTATTATGAACACTGTCTACATGATACAATTCCCATGAGAATGAAAAACCAGGGGAAAATGTATCTAATATAAATTGATATGCTTCATTTTATTTATAGAGAGGATTATTTAAGTGCTTTGATCTTAACTGCAGTGATCTTAAGTGCTTAACGTGCTACTGTAGTAATCACCCCTAACCAAGGCTTTCTGGTTTAAGCATCTTTTCATGCCACTTGGCCTTCATTCTTTAATCCTTGCTTTAATGGAGCTATGTGGGCATGCATGCTAAGCCACTTCCGTCATGTCTGTGGCTCCATGGGCTGTAGCCCACCAGGCTCCTCTGTCCATGGAATTCTCCAGGCAAGAATACTGGAGCGGGTTGCCATGCCCTCCTCCAGGAGAGTTTCCTGACCGAAGGATTGAACCTGTATCTCTTGAGTCTCCTGCATTGGCTGCTGGGTTCTTAACCGTTGGTGCCGCCTGGGAAGCCCATACCCATAATGCCATACCTATCCTTTTATTATGTTACTTCAAATCCCTTTTTGGAAGCAGATTAATTATTAATAATAAAATCTACCCTAGATTCTATTCTTTCACCCAGTTAATATCCATTTATCTTCCATTATTGTGAGACCAACTCCAACATGCCTAGCTGTCTAAGTAAATCCCAAAACCTTCTGCTTTGCTTGTTTTAAAACATTCCCTGCCATGATAAGAGTCTCTCTCTATGAAAGATCACATTATGGTCAAGGGTCAAGAATGTTCCTTTTAGCATCTGGAATGGAACGTTGTGATTCTCCTCTTCACTCTCTTCTTCTGCATCTTCACTGATATTTAAGCACTTTCTATCAACCAAGCACTATGCTGAAAGATTTACATTTAGTCCTCACAATAAGGTTGAAGGCCATCCTAAACAAGGTCCCTAGTTCAGATGAGAAACTGAAACTTAAAAGATTAAATATCTTACATTCAATACATGTTTTTAAATAAATGCATGAACTTAGCTAGCCATAGGTCCAGTTATTAGATTTAGTTTGGGCTGAGACTAGGAGACACAAGTTAAGAATATACTCTGGCTCTGGATGCAGAAATCAAATATTGCTGTTCCAAGCAGTTCTCTGGGGCTTTCTCAGTCTCACTGCAGATTGAAAGAACAACCTTGCAGGTGGCTGTGTTGCATGGGGCAGACAATTCAATTTAACGTAACATGTAAAACAGGGTTCTCCTTTTCTCTTTACCTGTGTTATTTATGTTTGAAATTTAAATAAGGGTAGATCCAAAGGATCAGACAGATTTCAATAGCTGCCCCAAGGCCCATAGAATTCAAGTAATAAGGAATCATCCCCAGTATCTACTTAGTTGACCACTGACTATGCCATGATTACCAGTCCCCAAATTGGGTTTCTCACAGTACTTTTTCTGCATTTGGAGAGTTAGCTGTCATCTACTTAACACAAGGCATTTATTTCACTATATTCTTGAGAATGATAAGTGATAGTCCATTTGACTCATATTGCTTTACTATTGGATCCAAAATTAATTAGTAGAAGTAAGGATTTAATGACCCAGTAAGTCTTCTCTAGCAACATTGTATTGGGAATCAGGAAACCTGTTTATTTTAGTAATGTGTGACTTCATAAATTATTTAAGTACTCTCAGACTCAGCCTTTTAACTGTGTAAGTAAGTTGTTTTAGATTGTCTTGAAGGTGTCTCTCAACTCTGAAAATCGATGAAGTTATCAGTCTCTCTGATTTACTGTCTCAAGTGACTCTTTATGAAGATACAGTTTTGCTTTATATAATCTTCAATCTGGCAAAAAAATAAAATTGTTCAAAATCAACAGGCAAAAGCAAGAAAGAGCTTCTTACAAGCCAAGGATAAATTTAGACATGAACTGTTCTCACATGCCTTATCCAGTCACTCATGAGGATTTTCTTTCATTGTTACTCATTTCCCTAACTGACTTTGGATATGGGCATCTGATACATGGAGATGAGGTTAAATAATCAGTGATGAATTTTTAAAAAAATTAAATGTAATAATTAATTTCCATTGTATCATTCCCTGAATGAGGTCATTTTTCCAAGTTAACAGATCCTAACACATTGCTTTTATTTATCTAAGGTATGTAATTATAGACTGTGTTCTAAACCTATAAGTATTTAACAACATATTTCCTTACAGATGTTTAAGGAAAACAAATCTTTCCTTTCACTCACTTCCCAGTTCAGTGACATCTGAGAAACCTGGCCATCCCTTGGTTTCAGGTCCATTGAAACCCTTGTCTTAAAAAGATTTAAAAAATCAGAACCTCAGTTACAATGATTCCAATTTAGTCCCCCCCCTCCAAAAAAAACTGCCATAATCTCTATCTTTTAAATTTATTAGCCTTTATTTCAATATACTTTACATACAACCTTGCTTATTTTTAAAATTTTATGTTTACTTTTCTAAATTCATTCCCACCTGCAATTCTTTCCCTATTTCCAAAATGGCCATAGGCCAAACCCCACTTTCTTCTAACTTAACTTTTCCAGACTTCTTAATGGCTATTTCCTGTCATTGTTCTCCTATAGGATTTCCTTAGTCCCCTCCTAATGCCTTTGGCAGCCACAGGTTTCTACTGAAATTGATAAAAGATAGGGAACAGTCATCAGCACAGTCCAGAGGAGAAGAGACTGATTCGTTATGACGTAACTAAGCTGAAAAGCACAGTCTAATGGACTATTTTGGTAGCATGACTTGAGACTCAGAAGCTATGCTTTTTACTCCCTGGAAATGGTTGCTTTTAAATGGTATTCCCAAGGTCAGGAAGGAAACGTGACATCACCAAGGAGCAGCTGTTCCTGAGGCAGTGAAAAAAAAACTCAAGAAGCTCCTGTGTTTAAAGATGCATGAGTTCTGACTATCCAGTTAGCTGAGAGATAAAATAAATACTAGGAACCAGGGCGCTAACTCAGAGGAAAGGAGACTGGAGTTGTGTCTTCAGAAATCAGTGTCTGAACCTTTGTAAAAATACTTCCTAATACAATTTATTGTTGTTTTTTTTTTTTTTTCCATTTTGTAAGGACAATAAGTGATGCCATTTTCTTCTCACCTACAAGATCAATTGACAAGTCCAGTTTCTCCCTACAGAATTTAGTGCTAAAGCTCAAAACACATAGTTCACAGAATCTGTGTCTGTCTCAAGCCACGTGAAGATTTGTACAGAAGTGATGGGAACTATGTTTGAACTGATGGTGGGAGGGATTGGGGGCAGGAGGAGAAGGGGACAACAGAGGATGAGATGGCTGGATGGCATCACTGACTTGATGGATGTGAATCTGAGTGAACTCCAGGAGTTGGTGATGGACAGGGAAGCCTGGTGTGCTGCGATTCATGGGGTCGCAGAGTCGGACACAACTGAGCGACTGAACTGAACTGAGACCTTGGGTATGAACATTTGCAGCCCAGTATTATAAAATAAAATTTATTGACATTAAATAATATGCACATATCTTTTAAGGAATTTGAAGAACATAATATTTAAGCATATTTGGAAAATTATTACCTTTCCTAACTGGTGAGAGCTTTATTTAATGATAAAGAAGACAGAATTTTGCTAATATCTCACTTGTTATAACTTCATCTAGCTTTTAACTTTTATTTAAAAGCTATGCTAAACTGCATAACTTAGCTTTGTTGTCAAACTTACGAACATTGGAGGTTATATATGTATACACTTGAATATAATAGCTGTAAAACTTTGGAGTTAAGTTTAAAAATTACATCTCTTAAGTGAATGTACTGGTTCTCTATTGTGGAAACAAATTAAAACCAACTTAGTGGCTTAAAACAAAACATTTATTCTCTAATAGTCCTGGGTCAGAAGTCTAGAATCCAAGTGTTGGCAGGACTGCTATCCTTCTGGAAAACTGAGGGGAGAATCCATTTTCTTGTCTTTTTCAATTACTAAGGACCACCTTCTTCCTTTGGTTCCGGACCTTTTGCATCTGTTGTCATATCCCTACTGTTCCCTCTAATCTCCTGCTTCTCATAAGGATATTTGTGACTACATCAGACCCATGTGGATAATCTCCTCATCCCAAAATCCTTCATTTAAACCATCTGCAAAGTCCCTCTTCCCGTATAAGGTAAGATTTGCAGGGTAAGAGAATTAGGATATGGACATCTTTGAGGGTCACTTTCAGCCTAGCACACTAGGATTCATATACCCAGTAATATGCTTCTTAAGGGCTTCCTTGGTGGCTCAGTGGTAAGGAATCTGCCTGCAATGCAGGAGACGCAGGAGACATGGGTTCAATCCCTGGGTCAGGAAGAGCCCCTGGAAGAGGAAATGGCCATCCATTCCAGTGTTCTTGCTGGAAAAACCCCACGGACAGGGGAACCTGCAGGCTACAGTTCATAGGGCTGTAAAGAGTCAGACACAGCTGAGTGACTCTCTCTCTCTCACACACACACACACACACTTCATAAATCCTGTAGTCTTAGTGGAAAATATAGTCAAAACTCAGTTAAAGGATATTTATAAGTAGAAGTCAAACAAAGGTTCTACATGATAACATTTATGGAGTTTCTCTTATCCTTTCTTCATCAGTGTACAGAGAGTCCTTTTGAAAAAAACACCTTGATCATCTTCTGAGTTGACTGTCATGTTTAAACCATGATGTCCTGGCATTTCATGTTTCTTGGCCCTTCTCTGGGACAATTATACTCATAAGTAGATCATGAAGAGCAAGCAGGTAGTTAAGAAACATTAAAATAAACATAATGTTGGTATGGGGAAGGAGGTGGGAGGGGGGTTCAGGATGGGGAAACATGTGTACACCCGTGGCGGAGTCATGTTGATGTATGGCAAAACCAATACAATATTATAAAGTAATTAGCCTCCAATTAAAATAAATAAATTTAAATTTAAAAAAAATAATAAAATAAACATAATGTCATGTAATTAGAGCAGACAAGTCACCCCTCAACCAAAGTTCTCTGATTCTGCTGATTAAAGAATTTGTTGGTGTGTCTCAAACTTTATATGCACTTAACTTGAATGTATAGAATCTGCCCCAAGAAAGGTCCCTGGACCCAGTGGTAGTGATAACAGTGCCTGCACAAATTTAAAGTACCCAGTCGGCAAATTAAAGATTGAGCCAAACTTCTATGATTGTTTTCTTTTCTAATTGAGGCCAAAATCGGTTTATTTCTGATTGTGCCACTGTATAATGTTGGTACTCCCGGAGAATATTCTCTTGTTTGACCACAGCTTCCTGACTCACAATATTTTTGTGTGTGCTAATGTTGACAAATATGTCATAGTCTATTACTTTCTTGAGAATTTATGATCCTCTTACACAATACAGTTCATTGCAGTGGCATCAGTTTCACTAAGCAAACTATGGTTTCTTCATTTTTGTCAGTATCTACTCAAACATGTACCATTTCACGGATTTTTGTTCTTACACATTTGTCCTGATGAAAATGTATTGAAATCTTAGTCTTTCTTTTTTTTTTCTGGGAAATAGTATTTGTCAGAGTTTGATTACTCCATCACAATGGAAAAGACCCAGTTTCAACATGAAGTGCTTTAATCTAAATCAATTCCAAATACTATAGCTCTAAAATTCTAGAGTTATGATTGATATCTCTGATAAGGCCTTTTAATTCTGTGGAAGGGATTATGGGTGGGGTGAAGCTCTCATTAAACACATTTTATATTTAATTTAGTTTTGCAACATTCCTTGCTAATTTTCAATTCAATGAGATGTATCTTGGAATGCTTAAGAATAAAGATCAGGATGGTTTTGATTGCCAAAGCCTGAAATTATATATTTTTTTAAATCAGGCATAATTTAGTTTCTGGATAACCTATAGGGCATTATAAAGTTATTTAAAATTAACCCCTGGTTTTGTTGACATATAAGAACAGACTCACAATTCTCCAGGGATACCACTTAAAGCTAAGGATGCATGCAGCCATCCATCTATTGCTCAATACAAATTAAGCATTTATGACCAACCAGAAACACTGTTAGGCTTGTAGGATACAGTGGTAAATAAGACATTGTCCCTGTCTCCAGGCAGATTATATTGCAAGGGGAAGATGGCATGCAAATTGACACATTCCATACAGCAGGACAAAAGCTGTATGATGGAGAAAAGTACAATGAGCTATGGAAATATATAGTGAGACATCTAACTTAGTCCTAGCCAGTCAGGAAAGGATTCCTGTGGGAAATGTCATAGAAGCTGGAATTTAAGGGACTTCCCTTGTGACTCAGCTGGTAAAGAATCCCCTGCAATGAGGGAGACCTGGATTTGACCCTTGGATTAGGAAGATACCCTGGAGAAGGGAATGGCTACCCCCTCCAGTATTCTGGCCTGGAGAATCCCATGGACTACCTTCCATGGGATCACAAAGAGTTGGACACAACTGAACGACTTTCACTTCAGGAATTAGCCAAGCAACAAGGGACTGGGTGAGTGTGTGCATGAATGTGTAAGTGTTCATGTGGAAGGAAGTTTTCCTAAAATAGTTCAGCATGCTGGAGCATAAAGTGGCATGGGGCAGGGTGTGTGTGTTTATTGATAGGATAATGGGTGAGAAAAGACAAGGCTGATCAGGCGTTGGGTAATAAAGCTCTTTCTTATTCCATGTCAAGGAATGTGGATATTATTAAGGGGACAACAGGAAAAGGAAAGGTTTTAAGTCTTGTGGAGAGGGAGGATGGGGAGAGAAGTGGGCAACATGATCAAGCGTGAGTTGTAGGAATATCATTCCCAGGTGGTGCTGTGGTAAAGAATTTGCCTGCCAATGCAGGAGACACAGGAGATGCGGGTTCAATCCTTGAGTTAGGGAGATCCTCTGGAGAAGGAAATGACAACCCACTCCAATATTCTTGCCTGGAAATTCCGATGGATAGAGGAGGCTGGCAGGCTATAGTCCAGGGAGTTGCAAAGAGTTGGACAGAGCTGAGCATGCACACACACTCACACACTTTCCAGCTACAGAGAGGCAGCCGGATTGCGGGGAGATTGGAGAAGGAAATGGCAACCCACTCCAGTACTCTTGCCTGGAGAATTCCATGGCTAGAAGAACTGAGCAGGCTACAGTCCATGGGATCGCAAAGAGTCAGACTCGACCGAGGGACTTTCACTTTTCATGAGATGAGTAGGGCTTTCCAGTGGCTCAGTGGTAAAGATTCTGCCTGCAATGCAGGAGACACAGGAGGTACATGGCAACCCACTGCAGTATTCTTGCCTGGAAAATCTCATAGACAGGGGAGCCTGGTGGGCTACAGCCCCTGGTGTTGCAGAGAGTCAGACACAACTGAATTGACTGACATAATTCATGAGATAAACACAACACATGAGATAAACCACCAAATCGTATGTAAGCACAGCTCAGGGTTAATTTTGAGGTTGCTCCTGTGTGCCCCAGAATGTACTGGTCTGCCACAATTGACAGACAAGGAATATTTTCAGATGATGCATAACTCCAAGGAGTACCACTCCCTTTCCAGCCCTGATAGGACTGTCCTCTCACATAGGGCTGGTTGCCAATGCAAAAGGGCTTCAAGAACCTGACCAGTTTCACAGCCTGTAACTATTTCTTTTTCAGAGGTACCTGAAAAATGATCACTAGTTACTCTGTCTTTTCTGTTGCTGCATCTTTGGAAAAAAGACACCCTATTTTATATCTTAAGGCTACTGAAGGCACAAATAAGAATATACATGTAAACACAATTATGTTAAAAAAGAAAAAAGAAAATGTTGGTACAAAATCCAAGATGATATCACTAGAGATTGTACTTTTTGGAAATGAGATTATTGTATTTTAAAAAATTCTTGATATATAGTCCAACTCAGGAAAATAAAATTTATAGGCCCGTGAACTTACTTTTATAAAATAAAAGTATTTTGAGTCCCATCTGAAAGATTGCTGTTGTTCAGTCACTAAGTCTTGTCTGACTCTTTGTGACCCTGTGAACCACAGCACACCAGGATTCCCTGTCTTTCACTATCTCCCGGAGTTTGTTCAAATTTATGTCCATTGAGTCAGTGATGCCATCCAACCATCTCATTCTCTGCTGCCCCCTTCTCCTCCTGCCCTCAATCTTTCCCATCATCAGCGTCTTTTCCAAAGAGTTGGCCCTTTGCATCAGGTGGCCAAAGTATTGGAGCTTCTTCAGCTTCAGCATCAGTCCTTTCAGTGAATATTCAGGGTTGATTTCCTTTAGGATCACTTTTAGAAATACATCCTATCATTAATGCCTCAAAATATCTCCTTAAAGGTAGAGGGTTATCATTATTATGATTTCACATTTGGTGAAACTGGGATTCAGTAAACTAAAGTGCATTGTCTAGGCTGCCATGAGCTCATAATACAATCAACAGCATAGATAGGCTAGGCTTAGTTGGTTCCACTCACGCAACTAAATGCTTACTCTATGCTATGCTGTCAAAAATGGACCTCTGCCCTTCCAATCTTGGATTTCCTCCCGTGTTTGTAGGATTTTCTCTGCATTGCCTACAATGAGCCAGGGAAGTTCCAAACCCAGAACGGCATGAAGGATTCAAAAGACCACTGCATTTCTATATAGCCGGGGTGGGCGGCAGTGGAGGGGGGGCAGTGTTTATATGGTTGTTTCACGCTTTGCTGGGCTCAGAGAATCTCCAGCTTTCTGTAGAACTCAGCATGGCACTTGCTGGCTTACATCGTGATGCCCCACGATTCACAGTTTCTGAGAAAAAGAATTCTAAAATCACTTCCTTGGATTTTTTTTATCGTGTTCTTCATCGCAATGTCTTCCATGATATAAACATTTGAATCTAAAATTTGCTAGGCAAGTCTTGGGTTACTCATCACTGACCTAGTCTCCAGACTCTGAAAACAGACTGTAAACTTTGTCATTTTCCCTAGGATCTACTCTTCAGAAGAAAACAACCCAAGCCAAGGGTTACTTCAGATACGTGCTGAATAGTGTACAATTTGGATATATGTCTATTGGAAGGATTGCTTTATATGTCCCTGGAGTAAAAGGCATATTATGGTCCCACAACTATTCCTAGGAAAGACATTTTATGTGATGATTAAAAAAATAACATCTTTTAACAATTTATGCCTACCATTTAAAAGTGATTGAGACATAGCTATTGATTTTAAAGCAGGTTAATTTTAGGGCAAAGTGGGTTTAAAAAAAAAAAACATGTCAATCAAAGATTGCCAAGATTCATCTCCAGTCACAACTTAAAATTGATTTTATAAAATTAACTCACTCAGCAACAATTTGAATAGTATTTTGGGTTGAACAACCTATCCCAGTCTTTGTCAGTGGCTTTTTTCTCTGAGAATCTGGTATAACAGACCAATGAAATCAAAGGGTGGTTTTCATCTGATGATCACTTAGGCTTCAGAAATAAGTTTTAAAAAAATGTAAAAAAAAAAACCTCTCTGGGGTTTAAAGCATAGACTGTCTTAGGCTATGAAGTACTAAAATTAGCAAATCACATTTTCACATCTTCTTTTGTAGTGAGAATCAAAAATGACACAAAATCTATTCTGTGATAATAATAGCTTTCAGCTTTTCCATTATTCCCTGAAGATCCAAATATCTGTCATTCTCATACTTGCAAAAATCTCTCCACCAAAGAAAGTAAAGCTAAGAAAAATATCTCTGTCCCAGTTTCCAATTCGTATTATTGCTCCTGTCAATCAGACCTACCCCACTATCACAAATAAGTTAACAGGCAACTCTGAAATAAATGAGCCCTTCAGAACCAAAAAAAAAAAAAAAAAGTAAATTTTCAACACAAGAGTATGTTTTGGGGTTTTATACCCTTTATGAACCTCAATGTAAAATTCTAATCAGGATTGATAAAAGTAATAGTTTGCTGATAAAGTCTTTTTCATGAGTATAGCTGACATTTACCTTCATGTCAAATCTATTGGATTGTTTTAACATAGTAATTAGCATCTTAAATAAGTCAGAAAGAGAAGGACAAATATTATGTATTAACACATGTGTATGGGTTCTAGAAAGACGGTACTGACGAACCTGTTTGCAAGGCAGCAGTAGAGATGCAGACACGGAAAACAGACTTGTGGACACGGGGTGAGAGAGAGAGGGAGGGACAAACAGAGCAGATGGAAGCACACACATCACCACATGCAGGGTAGATGGCCAGTGGGGGTCTGCTGTGTGGCACAGCGAGCTTAACCCCGTGCTCTCTGAACCTGGAGGGGTGGGATGGGGTGGCAGACGGGAGGGAGGGATCATACACATGCCTGTGGGTGACCCGCATTGATGTATGGCAGAAGCCAGAGCAATGTTGTAAATTAATTATCCTCCAATAAAAGGTTTTTTTAAATTACTGTAAGTTCCAAGTTTTATTACAGCTTAAGTAATGAGGAAAAACACCTAAATTGTTAGAATCGTTAGAAATCTAAGAAGTAATATGCTAAATCCAAACCATACTCATAATAAAAGTAAAACAAAGGAAGATAAGGTATCACATGAATATAAATTTTTCACATTTTACATTTGTAGATAAGAGTCAATGAAATAAAAAGTCAAAAAAATAGAAAAAAAATTAATGAAATTAAAAGCTGGATTTCTGTTAAGTTCAATAAAATTGATGAAATCTAGACAGAATTATTTTTTTAAAAAAAGAGAAAGCCATAGATTATCAATATAAAAAATGAGATAAGGGACATCTCTATAGATTTTAAAAATATTAAAATGATATGGAAAAACTGTATACTGATACACTTCACAACGTATAAGAAATGGGCAATTCCCTAAAAGATGCAAACTGTGTATGCTAAGTATACAAACAAGCAAACAAAGAAGAGAACCTGAAGAGTCTTGTATTTGTTAAAGAAAAACAATCCATACTATAAAAATCCATTGACAAAAGCAATCCCAGGTTTCATTGGAAAATTGGTAAATTCTATCAAATATTTAAGGATTTAAAGAATACCAATACTACAAAAGTTCTTCCAGAAAAGATAAGTGAAAAAGCTACTTCCCAAGTCACTTTATGAGGGCTGTGTTATCCTGATAACAAAACCCAGTGAAGGCATTTCAAATATAGAACACTTCATCAAGGTGTTAGGCTGATAATATTTAAAATATCCTTCATCAACATAATAGCTGTGGAAAAAGTTTTTAAAAATTTTAGCAAGTGAAATCCAGTGTATATAAAGAGTTTAATACTTAAATGTAAGAGCAAAGACTATAAAACCACTAGAAGAGAAGAGAAAATCTTTGTGAGTTTTGGTTTGGCAAAAATTTCTTAGATAAGACATAAAAGAAAAATTTATAAATTTCCTCCAAATTAAATATTTTCTCTTAAAAGAACATTTTTAAGAAAGTGAAAAGACAAGCCAGAGATTAGGAGAAAATATTAGCCAAACATATAACAGATTAAAGATTTGCATCCAAATTATATAAATAAATCTTATAAACCAATCATAAGACAAACCACCCTGGTAAAGCACACTACGTATTTGAATATTCACATCGCCAAAGATATACATGAATGCCGAATAAACACGAGATCTGTTCCATTTCAATAGTCATTAATGATATGTAAAATAAAAGCAATATGAGTAAATAATCAGGCTAAAATTCTTTTACATGACACTAATGTTGGTGAGGGTGTATCTTGGGACTGCAAAATGGTACACTTATGTTGCAGGAAGGGGAAAGAGTGGGCTGTTGTCTAACACTCAGAAATGAATTGTCTGAGGCAACACACATATAGACAAAGCAAGAGATTTTATTGGGAAGGGGTACCAGGGCAGAGGGTAGGAGGGTAAGGGAACTCAGGAGAGCTACTCTGCCATGTGGCTCACAGTCTTGAGTTTTATGATGATGGGACTAGTTTCTGGGTTGTCTCTTATGAATCATTTTAACTCAGGGCCCTTCCTGGTGATGCATATGCCTCACTCAACCAAGATGGATTCCATCGAGGAGGATTCTGGGAGGTGGTGGGACACATGGAATCTCCTTTTGACTTTTCTCAAATTCTTCTGATTGGTGGTGACTTGTTAGTTCTGTGTTTCTTACCAAGACTTCCTGTCATAAAATAACTTACGCAAATGGTTACTATGGTGCCTGGCCAGGGTGGGTGGTTTCAGTCCGCATTTCCCCTAACACTTAACACATGATATATGACCCAGTAATCTCACTCTTACATTTATGAGGAGTGAAAACATATGGTCACACAAAAACTTGTATGCAAATGTTCATGATGGCTTTATTCCTATTATCCCAAAACTCAAAACAACCTAAATGTCCATCGACTGGTAAATGAATAAGCAAACTGGGGTATTTCGCTACAACTTAATATTGCTCAGCCATAAAAAGGCATGACTTACCTATGCATGCAACAAAATAGATTAATCTTAAGAGTATTATGTAAGCGAAGGAAGACAGACATGAAAGCCTATATACTGTATAATTCCATTTATATGAAATTTTCAAAAAAGCAAAATTATAGTGATAGAACCAAGATCAAAGATTGAAAGAACTGGTTGGAGGCAGAGGATTCATTGTAGAGGGTCAACAGGCAAGTTTCTTGGTTGATGGGCATGTTTTATATCTTGACTAGTGATTACCTATGCTAAACTCATCTAATTAGACACTTAAAGTTGCTGAAGTTTATTTTGTGTAAATTATACTTCAATGAAGCTGACCCCAAGAAGAATAAATGTTCTACCTAGGGGTCCATGAAGTTGTCTCAGGGGAAACGTTAGGTTGACGATATTTAAAAGAATGTTAAGAGGCCTCCAAAAAGCTTGGAGAAATTATAAAAGGCAGATGATAAAAATGAAAATAAAGAGAAATTGCACAGAATTGAAGAGTTACAATTGGAAAATCAAACCAGTGGTAATATTGTCAGTAGGAAAATGTAAAGATAAAGAGAGAAAAATGAGGGAGAAGACTGAGCAATACAAATGGGAAAAAAAGAAGAGAAAGGAAGAGAAGATGAATATAAGCAATCTCAATATTATCCCATAGTGAGGTTTGCAAAGTTGCTTTTAAAGCCATTTTCTTGCATATTAATAATGTATTGATTCTAGCTGCAGGATATTGATTCGGTGGTGTGGGCATTTCTTGTGCTTTCCTGCAAGATAAGGGGAAATCTCAGAGTTTCAGAGGAAACCTCTTCTCTCTGCCAGTGTCAGAAGAGGGCAAGGTTTGAACAATCCTTGACTGTTTTGCATTTGAAGGAGTTTAGGGGAATGTTTTGGAATTAAAAACAAGAAATGTTCATAGAAATTTCTAGTTCCACCTGCCCATGTTAAAGGACTGGAGAAATGAAATGCTTTGCTGAAGAAAAAAGATGCTCAAAAATGGAAGCAAGCAATTTCAAAATAGAATGTGATGAAAGAAATGATAGGATGAATGACATCAAAAAGTTTTGAAAGGAAAACAGAAAAATGTTTTTGTAAAGCAATTTCAAAGAAGGCCTATATTTCCAAAATAAAATAATTGGTCTCGAGGATGAGCTCATTAAAGATCCTTAACTAGCTTCTGGAAATAGAAACCTCAAGACAAGCAAAACAGTCATGAGGAATGTCTCACAAAGCAGGAAGCTAGTGGGAGGTAACATAACCTTTCAGGGCAGAGTTGAGTGAAGAACCCAGAAGAGGGATGGGGGTAGTTAGGACCGGAGGAAAGGAATGCAGGGAGGAGGAGCAGGAGGAGGCAATAACGTCTTATCTTCTAATGACCACAGTAAAAGCCTTGGAAATATTTGTCACGAGTTACAGGTGGCAACCTAAGGTAGAGGAAGCGAGTGGAAGACAGCCAAACAGCCATAGTTATAAGGAAAGAGTCCATAAGTTCAACATTTTTTACTCTGGCGCATAAACCTCATGCTCTGCCCCACCCAGTGTTCACACTTTCACATCTTGCTTCTCCCCACTTGTATGTGTTATGTGGCCAGAGGCATCCAAACTCATTTTCCCTCTTCCCATTCAGCATTTTTGTCCTTTACCTTGAATACACTTCCCTCTCAACTGTCACTTTTTTAGAAAAAAATTTCCAGCTGTATCCTAGCTCCAAACGGAATTATTTTGAGTCATCCAATAAATATCATAATATAATAAATAACACTACCTCTATTGAGCAGGTATTATGTTCCAAAACTGTAGCTGTTGTTTTATACATGTTATTCCTAATTCACATGAAAACCAATAAAGTAGGCATAATAATCTTCAGAGATAAGCAAGGTGGGGCACCAAGAACTTTTGTAAAGTGCTTGAGGTCACACACCTGGCAATTGTTGAGATCTGAACCCACATCTGTCTGCTCTGCTGCTGCTGCTAAGTCACTTCAGTTGGGTCCAACTCTGTGCGACCCCATAGACGGCAGCCCACCAGGCTCCCCCGTCCCTGGGATTCTCCAGGCAAGAACACTGGAGTGGGTTGCCATTTCCTCCTCCAATGCATGAAAGTGAAAAGCGAAAGTGAAGTCGCTCAGTCAACACTTTTTTTTCCCCCATTTCACCAGGCTACCTTGTGCACTAGTCTTCCATATTGTAATTCTTTTTTCACATGCCTCTGTTCCTTATTAGACTGTGAGTTCTTCCAAGCTGGGAAGACACCATTGTTCATCTTTGTCTCTCTAATGCTAAATACTAAGCCTACTCAGGGTTAAATGAATGTTTGATAATACATGAATGAATGATCAGTGAATGAACAACTGAGAAGTTCCCATGGTGAGCATGAAAACAAAGTAGGGCTTGTGAGTTATGTAATTTAAATATGTAATGGTACCAAGCTCTAAAAATTGAATTCAGTGTTTAACTCTTTTTTAAAAAACTAAAATAGCACACACATGTCTTCTATACTGAACTCCAAGACAGCTTAAACCATTTTCATATAAACATATGCTGCCATCCTGACTTCTTTTGACTCAGACTTTGGCAAAAAATTTCTCCTGCCACCTCTATGCCTATGTTTGAACTTCACTGTAAATGTTATCATTTGGCTCTGAAGATGACTGCTTGGCATACTGACTTGATATTTCTACTTTTAGGAAAATCCTGATTACTTACACACATAGCTCTGAAAGACAGCAAAAGCGAATCACTGGGGCAGTGAATCAGCCTTTGGGAAAAATACAGTAACATGATTTATCCAGATAAACCAGCGTAGTTCTTCACTTTATCTATGTGTATGAGGGCCAGGCTTTTTCAAATGAGGAGCAAATAGCAGCATGTGGTGGGTTGTATTATTGTTTGCGGTATTCGCCTCCTCTTTCCCTGTAAGAGGATTATGTATCTCAGTTCATTGCTGTCTTCCTTACGGTTGTTACGCATTTCCCTGCCTTTTGACTTCAGGCCTAGCTATTAGACTTGCGGTGGCCAATGGCCTTTGAGAAGACTCAGACGTTTGCCGCATCTGAGCAGATATGGGAGACGTCACCTGTCTCCATCAGTTTTGTTGCTCGTCCCTCGCTGCTCTGTAAATGGTGTCCCATACGGGGACTGAAAGAGGAAGACACAGGGAACTGAGCCACGCAGAGCCAGGGCAGCTACAGCTCTCTCACAATTGCGGATGTCTAACTTGAGCAAGAAATAAATGTTTGTTTTTGTGAACCACTGAGATCTGGAGGCTGTTTATTATCCTGCAAATCTGATTTGATAGACTGAAACATAATAGAAATGGAAAAGCAATGTTATGTGCTTTACAAAAATGGAAAGAATAGCCCTTTCCCCAGTGATATATAGAAGTTTGGTTTTGAGTTTCAAAGGAGGACTGTCTATACCCAGAATCTCAAAGAAGTCACTCAGTCCTCTACCAGGACTTCATGCAAATTCAAGGGGACACTGACTTTCAGCTCCTTCCTTGTTCTCAAATGACAAATCTCAAAACCAAAACAAACAGCAACAAACCTCCTCCCTTACCACTTGCCAGAAAATACCAATGCCTATCAATTTATGCAAGTAGGAAATAGAAGTGTTCGCCAGCCCACTAGTCCTTCTGTCGATTCTGAAATCCATCCAGACGTAATCCAGGGCACTCTGCTCTTTCTCTTTTCTATACATAAGGAAACTGAATTACCATAAGGAAGCGTGATTACTATGTTGAGTTTCCAAGGTTACTATTATGGGCTGAAATTTGTGTCCCCACAAATTCTTATGTTGTAGCCCTAACCCTGGCATCTCAGAATATGACGGGTGTTGGAGATAAGGTTATTAAAGAGCTGATTATGCTAAAGAGATGAATGCTCAATATGGTAAAGAGGTGATTTGCTCAAGACCTATTGAGATGGTTAAAATAGGCCCTAATCCTATTTGGTATCCTTGTAAGAGGATTTCCCAGGTGGTGCTAGTGGTAAAAAAAAAAAAAAAAAAAGTTCCTGCCAATGCCATAACATAAGAGAAAAGAAATTACATAGGACATAAGAGATATGCGTTTGAGCTGTACGTTGGGAAGATCCACTGGAGAAGGAAATGGCAACCCACTCCAGAATTCTTGCCTGGAGAATCCTACGGACAGAGGATCCTAGCAGGCTGCAACCCATAGGATGCACAGAGTTCAACATGACTGAAGTGACTTAGCACACACACGTGCATCCTTAGGAGAAGAGGACATTTGGACGCATAAAGAGATACCATGCAAAGACCAGGTGAGGACACAGCAGGAAGGTGAGCATCTGCAAGCCAAGCAGAGAGGCCTCAGAAGAAGACAAAACTCTGAAACTTCATCTTGGATTTTCAGCACTCAGAAAATAAATTTCTGTTGTTTTAGCCATCTTGTCATGACAGCCCTAGTAAACAATACTGTCACAAAATGAATCTACAGCTGATGTCCTGCCTATTCCTAACCAATGTTAGTTCATTGCTTGTGTATATCTATATAGAGATAGGAGTCTGCAGCTAATGATAGCGAAGTCAGCTGGAATCAAACATTTCCTATGTGTGGCTGTGTGGAGAGCTATGCATGTACACTGGCTGGATCATACTGTGAGAAGCAGGTAAACTGCTAAGTAAGGGAGACCAGTCGCCTTCCCAAGTCCTACTCACCATGCTAGACTCAGCTAAACTCCACTTCCTGTTGAAAAGATTCAGACTCTAAGGTGTATATACCTTTGAAGATTTCCTATGGAGCCTTTTGTTTATTTTTATCATGATTCTTATCAAAGTTTTGAATTGCTTATATTTGTCCCCATTCTGGATACTGATTTCTTAGGTATCCAAAACTGTGTTTTCATTTATTTCGTCTCACTCTTTACATAGTATCTGGCACATTGTAAGAACTAAGTATTTTTTGTTTTTCTTGCAATGAGGTTTCATAGCTGTTTATTACAGTTCTTACCAAAGATAACTGACTTGGTAAAAGATGATCTAACTAACTAGAAATAGTTCTTCATTAAATGTATCATCCCAGAGTAAGCAGAATTCTCCTCTTTCCTTGGAAGAAGCAGGTCTACCTCAATGTGTACCAAGCATTTTGGGGCAATTTGGGGGGTGGTATTTTGCAAAAATACAAAATGTGATGAGTCAGACAGATGACATGATCTTTTTTTTTTAACGCGTCTTTGCCACCTTCCCTTATACTGTTTATTTTCATTTAAAAGCCTACCATCATGCTAACAAACACATGAAAAGATGCTCAACATCCCTCATGATCAGAGAAATGCAAATCAAAACCACAATGAGGTACCATCTCACGCTGGTCAGAATGGCTGCTATCAAAAAATCTACAAACAATAAATGCTGGAGAGGGTGCAGAGAAAAGGGAACCCTCTTACACTGTTGTTGGGAATGCAAACTAATACAGCCACTATGGAGAACAGTGTGGAGATTCCTTAAAAAACTGGAAATAGAACTGCCATACGACCCAGAAATCCCACTGCTGGGCATACATACAGAGGAAACCAGAATTGAAAGAGACACGTGTACCCCACTGTTCATCACAGCACTGTCTACAATAGGCAGGACATGGAAGCAACCTAGCTATCCATCAGCAGACGAATGGATAAGAAAGCTGTGGTACATATACACAATGGAATATTACTCAGCTATTAAAAAGAATGCATTTGAATCAATGATGAGGTGGATGAAATGAGGTGGATGAAACTGGAGCCTATTATACAGAGTGAAGTAAGTCAGAAAGAAAAGCACCAATACAGTATATTAATGCATATATAAGGAATTTAGAAAAATGGTAATGATGACCCTATATGTGAGACAGCAAAAGAGACACAGATGTAAAGAACAGACTTTTGAACTCTGGGAGAAGGCGAGGGTGGGATGATCTGAGAGAATAGGTTTGAAACGTGTATATTACTATGTGTGAAACAGATCGCCAGTCCAGTTTTGATGTATGAGACAGGGTGCTCAGGGCCGGTGCACTGGGATGACCCTGAGGGATGGGATGGGGAAGGAGGTGGGAGCGGGGTTCAGGATGGGGGACACATGTATACCCATGGCTGATTCATGTCAATGTATGGCAAAAACCACTACATATTGTAAAGTAATTAGCCTCCAATTAAAATAAATTAATTAATTTAAAAAATAGCCTACGATCATCACTCCTAGTGCAAGGGATGGTAATGGTAGATTTTCAAAAATCTTTCTAGGTCTAAGATACCTTACCACATAGTTGTTGTGCAGCCGCTAAGTTGCGTTTGACTCTGTGACCGCATGAACTGCGGCATGCCAGGCTTCCCTGTCCTTCGCTGTCTCCTGGAGTTTGCTCAAACTCACATCCACTGAGTCGGTGATGCCATCCAGCCATCTCATCCTCTGTCCCCTCCTGCCCCCAATCAGTCCCAGCATCAGAGTCCTTTGATAAAGATTTGATAAATGATCAGAGGTAAATAGCAGATTTTCCTTGCTTCTCCCTTGGTCCCATAATCCAGCAGGAACTTTGCTTCTTTGCCTCATAGAAAGTTTTCAGCAAGTTGCCACCTTCACTGTCTTTACCTAACCACCTACCCACTTTGAATTTTTCTTTTTTCCACTCCATATAGACTTCCAGTCTGCATACTGCACTAAGAGTCACCTTAGTGACTCTACGTTGCTAAATCAGATGAATGCATCTCATCTTTTTCAACTTTCGATGACTTTTCACATAATTGACTAATTCACTCTTTTTGAAACACTTCCTCTCATAGGCATCTATAATAGTCAACTCTTCTGGTTGCAAGTAATAGGAATAGGAACACAACTCAAAACAATTTGTTTAAACACAAAAGGAATTTATTGGCTACTTTATCAAGGAAGTTCAAGGAATGGTGCTAGCTTAAGGGACCATAGACAATATTATCAGAAATCTATTTATTTTTCTCTCTCAGCTTACATTTCTGCTGTTATCTTGTTTGTTAGGCAGTTTCACCTCATGTGGCAACAAAGAAGGCTATTAGGAGTTCTAGACTTATCTCAATCATCCTTCTCTTTACTGGTCTTAATTAGAGGGGGAAGTGCCTCTTCCCCCATGAGTACTGGCAGAATATAATAGCCAAGGAATACTTAGTCTCTCAGTGGTATGCAACTCTTTGCAAGTCTATGGACTGTAGCCCACCAGGCTCCTCTGTCCACGGGATTTTTCAGGCAAGAATCCTAGAGTGGGTTGCCATTTCCTCCTCCAGGGGATTTTCCCAATCCAGGGATCGAACCTACATCCTCTGTGTCTCCTGCATTGCGGGCAGATTCTTTACCCAGTGAGCTATCTGGGAAGCCCCAGCAGAAGTCATAGTAAAACCTTAATTGAGCAGACTTGGTGCCATATCCAACCTGGAGTTGGTGAGGAGGGCCTGGTATAAGGAGAACCAGCCCCACATGAACTGCATGGATTGTGATGCAGAGAAAAACATTCAACCTACCAAAAAAAAAACATGCGTCCTGTAGCTTCTGTAACAAGCCCCTCTCTCTTGTTCTTCTTACAGCTCTGCCTATCTTTTCTCAGTTCCCATTGTTGGCTTTAACTCCCAGTGTCCAACTCTGAGCTTTGGTATGAGTCTTCTTTTCTTCTCTTTTCATCCTCTTTTTAGGTCTTCTTCTATATCCACAGTTTCTTTTTTTTTTTTTTTTAATTTTTTTAAACTTTCTACTTTATATTGGGGAATAGCCAGTTAACAACGTTGTGATAGTTTCAGGTGAACTATATGACAGAGAAGGAACTCAGTCATACATATACGTGTATCCGTTCTCCCCCAAATTCCCCTCCCATCCAGGCCGCCACATAACAGTGAGCAGAGTTCCATGCGCTATACAGTAAATCTTTGTTGGTTATCCATTTTAAATATATCAGTGCGTACATTTTATGGCAAACACCATAACTATCCATTGCCCCCAACCCCGGCAACCATAAATTCTTTCTCTAAGTCTGGGAGTCTCTTCTTTCTGTGTGGTCAGCTCATTTCATTTCTTTTTAGATTCCACCTATAAAGGATGTCATACGGTATTTCTCCTTCACAGTTTAAACTTGTTTATGAAGTTTATGTTTCCTCAAATGTATATGTCCAGAAGAAATCTCTCCTCTGAATAACAAACACAGGTTTCTAACTGGTTATTGACATTTCTGCATATACGTCTTTATGAATCTCGCAGTGGTATTCTTGATTTTTTCCCCTCAAAATCTATTCTCATCCCCACTCTTTAACATCTCATCACATGGCATCAGCATCCATTAGTCTAAAATGTCTAAAAATGTAGAAAATGCCCTTGCCACCTATCTTTCCTTCAACTCCCATATCTAATTCATCAGCAAGTCTCACAATAGTGTCAAAATACATTCAAATTCATCCGACTCTATCTAAGCCATCCTGATTTCTCATTAGACAGCAGCCACAGCCTGCTCAATTAAATTGTCCTCTTGCTTCTACTCTTTCCCTTCTCTAATCCAGTTTTCTACTTGGCAGTTGGAGTGATCTTTTTAGCATCTCTTACCTCATCTTGCTAAACTTTCTGTCTCCTTCACTATATTAGAGCCATGCTGGTCTCTTTTCTGTTCCTCCAGTCGCTAAGCCATTTCCTGCCTCAAAACCTTTGCATCTGCTCTTTCTACCACCTGGAATGTTCTTCCTCCTGCTTTTGAATTTTCCATTTCTTTAGCTAAAATAGCCTCTTTGTAGAGGAACCTTCTATTATCTCCTTATCTAAGTTTACTTCCTGTTCAACTCTTAATTCCTCACTCACTAGAAAGAGTTGAAGGTCCATGAGCATGTGAACCTTGCCCATTAAATACCACTGAGTTGCAAGTGGACTGTAGCCCACAAAGCTCCTCCGTCCATGGGATTCTCCAGGCAAGAATATTGGAGTGGGTTGCCATTTCCTTCTCCAGCACAGGGCTTACTTAGGCTTTTAAAATCTATTTATTTGCTTCATAGAATTTATTAAAATTCCTTTCTTTCTTACATTTTCTAACTTGCTCAAGGACTATTTTCTCCTCTAGAAAGTAATCTTCATAAAGATGTGGCAATTTCACGATATGTTCACTGCCTTGTACTTTAAAAGTACTTTTTATAGTGCTTAAAGTAAGTACTTTAGTATGTATTTGTTAAATGAATTACAGATACCATGCTTATTAGCAATTACTTCCTGCAGTTAAGCAGAGACTATCACTAACAAAGCGTTCATGCTGACTATCCAATCTGAAAAGATAAAATCCTACAAATTATGATATAAAAGCAATACCTAGGTCTTGGCCAACATTTGCCATTTTGAAACAGGGATTGGAAGTGTTAGTCATGAATACTAAATTAAAATATACTTACATAACAAATGTTAGTCACTTAGTCATGTCTAACTCTTTACAACCCCATGGACTGTATCCTGCCAGGCTTCTCTTTCCGTGGAATTCTCCAAGCAAGAACACTGGAGTGGGTAGCTATTCCCTTCTCTAGCAGATCTTCCTGACCCAGGGATTAAACCCAGGTCTCCTGCATTATAGGCAGACTCTTTACCATCTGAGCAAACAGAGAAGCCCCAAATTAAAATATCAATTCAGTACAGTACAGTTCCTCAGTTGTATCCAACTCTTTGTGACCCCATGGACTGCAGCATGCCAGGCTTCCTTGTCCATCACCAACTAGCAGAAATTATTCAGACTCATGTATATTGAGTCGGTGATGCCATCCAACCATCTCATCCTCTGCGTCCCATTCTCCTCCTGCCTTCAATCTTTCCCAGCATCAGAGTCTTTTCCAATGAGGCAGTTCTTCACATTAGGTAGCTAAGTATTGGAGCTTCAGCATCAGTCCTTCCAATGAATATCCAGGACTGATTTCCTTTAGGATTGACTGGGAGGCTCTCCTTGCAGTCCAGGGGCTCTCAAGAGTTTTCTCCAACACCACGATTTAAAAGCATCAATACATCGGTGCTCAGCTTTCTTTATAGTCCAACTCTCACATTAATCCATGACTACTAGAAAAACCATAGCTTTAACTAGATGGACCTTTGTTGGCAAAGTAATGTCTCCGCTTTTAGTATGCTGTCTAAGTTGGTCGTAGCTTTTCTCCCAAGGAGCAAGTGTCTTTTAATTTCATGGCTGCAGTCACCATCTGCAGTGATTTTGGAGACCCTCAAAATAAAGTCTGTCACTGTTTCCCCATCTATTTCCCACGAAGTGATGGGACTGGATGCCATGATCTTAGTTTTCTGAATGTTGAGTTTTAAGCCAGCTTTTTCACTCTCTTCTTTCATTTTCATTAAGAGGCTCTTTAGTTCTTCACTTTCTGCCATAAATGTGGTGTCATCTGCATATCTGAGGTTACTGATATTTCTCCCAGCAATCTTGATTCCAGCTTGTGCTTCATCAGGCCTAGTGTTTCTCATGATCTACTCTGCACATGGGTTAAGTAAGCAGGGTGACAATATACAGCCTTGACGTACTCCTTTCCCAGTTTGGAACCAATCTGTTGTTCCATGTCCAGTTCTGCCTGTTGCTTCTTGACCTGCATACAGATTTCACAGGAGGCAGATCAGATGGTCTGGTATTCCCATCTCTTGAAGAATTTTCCACAGTTTGTTGTGAGCCACACAGTCAAAGGCTTTGGTATAGTCCGTAAAGCAGAAGTAGATGTTTTTCTGGAACTCTCTTGCTTTTTTGATGATCCAACAGATGTTCACAATTTGATCTCTGATTCCACTGCCTTTTCTAAATCCAGCTTGAACATGGAAGTTCACGGTTCATGTATTGTTGAAGCCTGGCTTGGAGAATTTTGAGCATTACTTTGCTAGTGTGTGAGATGAGTACAATTGTGTGATAGTTTGAGCATTATTTGGCATTACTTTTCTTTGGGATTGGAATGAAAACTGACCTTTTCCAGTCCTGTGGCCACTGCTGAGTTGTCCAAATTTGCTGGCATATTGAGTGCAGCACTTTCACAGCATCATCTTTCAGGATGTAAAACAGCTCAACTGGAATTCCATCACCTCCACCAGCTTTGTTCATAGTGATGCTTCCTAAGGCCCACTTGACTTCTCATTCCAGGATGTCTTGCTCTAGGTGACTGATCACACCATCGTGGTTATCTGGGTCATGAGGATCTTTTTTGTATAGTTCTTCTGTGTATTCTTGCCACCTCCTCTTAATATCTTCTGCTTCTTTGGGTCCATACCATTTCTATCCTTTGTTGTGCCCATCTTTGCATATAATGTTCCCTTGGTATCTCTAATTTTCTTGAAGAGATCTCTAGTCTTTCCCATTCTATTGTTTTCCTCTATTTCTTTGCATTGATCACTGAGGAAGGCTTTCTTATCTCTCCTTGCTATTCTTTGGAACTCTGTATTCAAATGAGGATATCTTTCCTTTTCTCCTTTGCCTTTAGTTTCTCTTCTTTTCACAGCTATTTGTAATGCTTCCTCAGATAACCATTTTGCCTTTTTTTTCCTTGGGGGTGGTCTTGATCACTGCCTCCTATACAATGTCACAATCCTCCATCCATAGTTCTTCAGGTACTCTGTCTATCAGATCTAATCCCTTGAATCTATTTCTCACTTCCACTGTATAATCATAAGGGATTTGATTTAGGTCATACCTGAATGGTCTAGTGGTTTCCCCTATTTTCTTCAATTTAAGTCTGAATTTGGCAATAAGGAGTTCATGATCTGAGCCACAGTCAGCTCCCAGTCTTATTTTTGATGACTGTATAGTGCTTCTCCATCTCTGGCTGCAAAAAATGTAATCAATCTGATTTCGGTGTTGACCATCTGGTGATGTCCATGTATAGAGTCTTCTCTTGTGCTGTTGGAAGAGGGTGTTTGCTATGACCAGTGCATTCTCTTGGCAAAACTCTCTCAGCCTTTGCCCTGCTCCATTTTGTACTCCAAAGCCAAATTTGCCTGTTAGTACAGGTATCTCTTGACTTCCTACTTTTGCATTCCAGTCCCCTGTAATGAAAAGAATATCTTTTTTTGGTGTTAGTTCTAGAAGGTCTTGTAGGTCTTCATAGAACCAGTCAACTTCAGCTTCTTCAGCATTACTGGTTGGGGCATAGACTTGGATTGCTGTGATACTGAATGGTTTGCCTTGGAAACAGAGATCATTCTGTCATTTTTGAGATTCCACCCAAGTACTGCATTTTGGACTCTTTTGTTGACTATGATGGCTACCCCATTTCTTTTAAGGGATTCTTACCCACAGTAGTAGATATAACGGTCATCTGAGTTAAATTCACCCATTCCAGTCCATTTTAGTTTGCTGATTCCTAAACTGTAGACGTTCACTCCTGCCATCTCCTGTTTGACCACTTTCAATTTACGTTGATTCATGGACCTAACAGTCCAGGTTCCTATGCAATTTGTTCTTAACCCCATCGGACTTTGCTTCCATCACCAGTCACATCCACAACTGGGTGTTGTTTTTGCTTGGCTCCATCTCTTTATTCTTTCTCCACTGTTCTCTAGTAGCATACTGGGCACCTACTCACTGGGGGAGTTCATGTTTCAGTGTCTTATCTTTTTGCCTTTTCATACTGTTCATGAGATTCTCAAGGCAAGAATACGGAAATGGTTTGCCATTTCCTTCTCCAGTGGACCACATTTTGTCAGAACTCTCCACCATGACTCATCCATCTTGGGTGGCCCCAGACATCATGGCTCATAGTTTCATTGAGTTAGACAAGGCTGTGGTCTATGTGATCAGTTTGCTTAGTTTTCTGTGATTGTAGTTTTCATTTTGTCTTCCCTCTGATCGATAAGGATTAGAGAATTATGGAATCTTCCTGATGGGAGAAACCAGGTCTTGTTCTGATGGATGGGGCCCTGCTCAACAAATCTTTAATCCAATTTTCTGTTGATTGGTGGAGCTGTGTCCCCTCCCTCTTGTTTGACCTGTGGCCAAACTATGGTCGAGGTGATGAAGATAATGGCAACCTTCTTCAAAAGGTCCAGCTCAGGCACTGCTGCACTCAGTGCCCCCAACCCTGCAGCAGGCCACTGCCAACCCAGGCCTCCGCCGGAGACTTCTGGACACTCACAGGCAAATCTGGGTCAGTCTCTTGTGGGGTCGCTGCTCCTTTCTCCTGGGTCCTGGTGCACACAAGGTTTTGTTTGAGCCCTAAAATATGGTTAGGTGTATATTTTGTAAAAGTGCATACAAAGACCTCTACCACCAGACTCTGCTTTCTTGGTCTCTATACTCTATATGCACCACGTTTCAACACCACCAGTCTCTCATATTTCTTGGTCTCTCACATCTCATTGCCTTTTGGCATTTTGTTCCATGCATTCTGGTAGTGTCACTCCCCTCCTTTCTTCACATAGTGAATTCCTGTTTACCTCAAGCATAAATGTTCATTCTATGGATGCCCTCCCCCAATTTTTGCTCTTCCCTGCTCTTTTTTTCCCACAATATTTTTACATATTCTTATGATTTGTTGTTTTGTTGTTGTTTAGTTGCTCAGTCTGACTCTTTGTGACTCCATGGACTGGAGCTCAAGTGTGTATGTTTGAATACAATTTAATATTTGTGCTTAATATTCTTATGATAATGCTTATTAAATTGTTTCATATGCACACACTTATGTGTGTCTGTCCGTCTGCCTTTTAATTTTTATTCTCTTTCTTACCTCTTAGACTCTCAGTTCTCAAGTTCTGGGATCCTGACTCACTGATTTTTTTTATTTTTTACTTCAATAATTATTTGTCACTGGCATGTAGTTGGTACCAACAAATGTAAGCAATAGTAGAATTAATGTGGCTGACAAATCTTATCCCAAATAGGCCAGTGATTTTTTTGTAGTCAACTCATTGAAGAGGCAAAAATAAAATCAAGCTATATTTTGTCATTTCTAATTTTTGTTCCAAACGCTTCTGCATCAATTCTCTCATTTAGCCCTCATGGCATCTATAATAACAAATCATCCCCATATTCTGCTCGGGCAAAGACAGGTTAAGTCATTGGTCTGTGGTTAACAGCTAGTAACTGGCATTAAAGAAAAAACTTTCATCTCCTGACTCCCAACTGCACATTCTTTCAACTGCATGGGGCATTCATTGTTAACCTTGATTCCTCACAGAATCATTAGGACTTGTACTGATATTATAGTGATCCTAAAAAAAGACAACAATATTTGAAAAATAATATTCAATTTGAATAGTAACCAAAGAAAAATGATATAGTTTTCTTTATTAAATTAACATTAAAATAACACTGTTGGGGGGGATGTGGTAAGATGAGTATTTTCTTTTTTTATTGGTAGCAATAAAATTGATTTTAAACTATCCTTTGGAAAGTCATTTGGCTATATTTTGTAAGAAGCCTAAGCCATTTAAACACCTCATAAATCTACTTCTTAGAATGTATGTTACAATAATTTGAGACATAGCTTTATGTACAATAATGTTTATTATAGATAATACAGCATTGCTTACAATAGTAGTAAAAATTGAAACAGCCTAAATATACAACAATGAGAAGTGACTAAGTGATTTGAAGTATGAGGGAATGTTATGATGGCAATAATTACATTTCAAATCAATTTTTGGAACAGGAGAATCCTTATAATGCTAATTTAACCAGACATAAAATAATGTTTTCATAATCCATACTTGCATTTGAATATACTAAAACTAAGAGTAACTTCCATCTGGAGGTGTTAAGTGAGGAAGCCCAAGGAGGAAATCCACTGGAGTTTGCAAAAAAGAAGAGAGATCTTAGCAGAAAACATCACAGATTGCTCAAATTATGGCTTTTGAAGAGTCATTTTCTTCTATTTTTCTGAACTTTCCATATTTTCTGCAGCAATCATGTCATTTCTTTTACAAATGGGAAAAATATTTACTTTTAAATCTGACTTGATTTTTACCAAATACATTATCTAGAGCAGTATACCTGAAAGTATGATCTAAATCTCAGGGCTAGCTAATTAAAATAATTATTTGTTGGTTCCAAGCCTAATGAATCAAAGATCTCAATGGTTGGTACCCCACCCATTGGGGCAGGAATCTGCATTTTAAACAAGCTTCCCAGGGGACTCTCCTGCACCCTGAAGTCTGTGAAACCAGTGACCCAGAACTCAGCAGCACAGAACTCAGGAACATTTCCTTATCTCTTTTGGCACTGATTCTAATCAGTGTGCTTTGCTTCCATCTGGAGCCTGGGGCCTGGCTCAGCTTCACTGAGCACAGAGCTTTCCTGAACTCCCAAATTCTATTCAGAATTTCTGCTATGCCCTTGCTTGAGAGAGATTACTCAGTAAACTACTTTGGTTAATGTGTTCCAGATAGACTTAGATAAGTCAACTAGCCCATTAAAATCCTTTGCCCTCTTCAAGGGATAGAGTTTTAAGGATTTTTTTCTTGACCTGCTATCCTTTTAAAGTCTCACCTTGATACAAAGTGACTCCTTTAGTCTTTGATTTTCTCTATTGATAATAGTTATAAAAGGTGCACAAAGGAGCCTGGTATAAAAGATGTATCATCACAAACAATGAGATGACCTCGCAGTTGGAAGAGGTCTGCCTGCCTTTGAGAAAAAATGAACAATCAGAGCTTAATGACTTTATTTACACACACACATGCACATGCAGATACTGTGCAAGTCTTTATCTAAGATCTATTATCTCTCATATTAACCTACGGGAAAATATTAAAAAGATAATAAGGACATTTCTTTCTAAAAGTTGTGGTAAATCATTAAAACATGTGTAACTTCTGTTTGGATAAAAAGGTTTAAATAAGGATTTTTTGAGAGTCATTAAACTGTGTAAAGCCATTCTTACTGGGAAAGATATTTTTTGCTATCTAGGTTTCCCATTTATCTCCACTCAAATGTAGATGCTGTCTTGAAGGTTAAAACACTTTTTGAAATTGTATAATAGGAAAAAAACGACAGTACTGAGATCACCTACTGAGCCATGCCAGCAAATAGCACTAAGGGTTATCTTCTCACATGGATACCCTCTAGCAAGATCAGAAACAAGGTTATATATTCCCAAACAGAACCAGTTAGCTGCGGTATCCAGTGTGTGGTGCTAATGAGGAGAATGTCATGGTTCAGTTCCAAAACAAGCTGGTAGTATGACAAGAACAATGGCCTCCTCAACCTGACTGTATGTTCAGAGCATTAGTCACCTAGGGGTTTTTTTAAAGATCTGTTTGTATTATAAATTTTTTGCCTTATTCCAGACCAACAGAATCCAAATTTCTGGGAGTGGGGCAAGAATCCTACACTTTAAATAAAATTCTTAGGTAATTTTTATACCAGTTAGGATTTGGGGATCAATAAACTGTGGAAAATTCTGAAAGAGATGGGAACATCAGACCACATGACCTGCCTCTTGAGAAATCTGTATGCAGGTCAGGAAGCAATAGTTAGAACTGGACATGGAGCAACAGACTGGTTCCAAATAGGAAAAGGAGTACGTCAAGGCTGTCTATTGTCACCCTGCTTATTTAACTTCTATGCAGAGTACATCATGAGAAACACTGGGCTGGAAGAACACAAGCTGGAATTAAGATTGCCGGGAGAAATATCAATAACCTCAGATATGCAGATGACACCACCCTTATGGCAGAAAGTAAAGAGGAGCTAAAAAGCCTTTTGATGAAAGTGAAAGAGGAGAGCGAAAAAGTTGACTTAAAGCTCAACATTCAGAAAATGAAGATCATGGCATCTGGTCCCATCACTTCATGGCAAATAGATGGGGAAACAGTGGAAACAGTGTCAGACTTTATTTTGGGGGGCTCCAAAATCACTGCAGATGGTGACTACAGCCATGAAATTAAAAGATGCTTACTCCTTGGAAGAAAAGTTATGACTAACCTAGATAGCATATTCAAAAGCAGAGACATTACTTTCCTAAAAGAGTCTGTCTAGTCAAGGCTATGGTTTTTCCAGTGGTCATGTATGGATGTGAGAGTTGGAATGTGAAGAAAGCTGAGTGCCAAAGAATTGGTGCTTTTGAACTGTGGTGTTGGAGAAGACTCTTGAGAGTCCCTTGGACTGCAAGGAGATCCAACCAGTCCATTCTAAAGGAGATCAGTCCTGGGTGTTCTTTGGAAGGACTGATGTTGAAGCTGAAAGTCCAATACTTTGGCCACCTCATAAGAAAAATTGACTCATTGGAAAAGACCCTGATGCCTGGAGGGATTAGGGGCAGGAGGAAAAGGGGACAACAGAGGATGAGATTGGTGGATGGCATCACCAACTCGATGGACGTGAGTCTGAGTGAACTCCGGGAGTTGGTGAGGGACAGAGAGGCCTGGCGTGCTGCGATTCATGGGGTTGCAAAGAGTCAGATACGACTGAGCGACTGAACTGAACTCCCAGTGGGGGCTTCCCTGGTGGCTTAGGCTGCAAAGAATCTGCCTGCAGTGCAGGAGACCCAGGTTCGATCCCTGAATTAGGAAGATCCCCTAGAGAAAGAAATGGCAACCCATTCCAGTGGAGAATTCTGTGGACAGAGGGGTGAGCCTGCTCAAGCAAGAAGTAATTAAGGGTGACTGCGTGTGTGTGCTGCAGTGCGCTTAGTCTCTCAGTCCTGTTGAACTCTCTGCAACGCTATGGACTGTAGCCCCCCAGGCTCTTCTGTCCATGGGATTTCCCAGGCAAGAATACCTGCCTGGTGGTCTGTAACTTAAAACTACAAATTCTAAAACTGTATGGAGGGAGAACCCTCAAAATAGCCTTCGTGAATGTCTCTTTTCACATACACATCACTGAGCTTTTAAATGCCAGCTGATAGAACTCACTTTTCCTCACAAAACCTAATATACAAAATCTAAGAGAAACCTCTTCCTGCTCTAGGAAATGGACGTCAATTTCAATCCTCAGAGTAGAGATGGCTTCTCTTGAGCTTCCCCAGATTATGTCTTAGACGAAAGAGAGAGGGGATATATTATGTCGAGACTGTGGAAGATTTTTTTCACTGCTGAAATATTTCCAAATGCAAAAATAAATCCCTGATCAAGACCAGAAAAATGCAGAATGATCCTGAGGGTAATTGTGAGACTGAACCAAATGATAAGTCTGTATCTCTTTTGAGAATTTGTGTTGGAACAGAGGAGAGGGGCTCAGAGGCAGTGTGTGCTGAGTAGGGCAACAGTGGGTGGGTCAAATGAAAAGCTAGAAAAATTGGTAAATGGAGTAGAAAACAAAACATCAGCAGAGGACCTGAATTTTTCACTTTTTGATCAGCTGTGCCGAGGTAAAGTATATATAATCTGACTGTATTTGTTACATTTTTCAAGTCAGCTAGATTAAAAAATAGCTGCCAGAGTTACCCAAATGGAAACCAGGATGAGGAAATTCAATTTATCTTTAAGCACAAAATAAAATTCATCTCTTTTCTTTTTGATAGTTTTAAGGCATTTTTTTTTTTTTAGTTAAGGTTTGGAAATCTCAATTTTAAATGGTTCTGCCCACCTTTGAAGCTGATATTAATTCCCTTCTTGTCAGAAATTGGACATGTTAGCTCTTCACCAAAAGAATCTTCAGACCTAACCCAACCGCCTCTGCAAATCCTCCCTTAAACGCCAGTAACCCATTTCCGTCGTCATCTAGCTAAATTCAAAGCCAAGGAGATCTGCCTTTGCAAATTCTGGCAACTATAATTGACATTTACCCACCATCCCGTCTGTTACATATTTGGATTTTTTTTTTTTAAGATAAACTTTCTCTCAATGCCTCCTGTTCTAAATATGTTCAAAAGCTGGAATGGGCCTTGGAGAGAAAGCTGGCCCACAGTATTACTTTGTAAGATGTCAGGCACCTACAATTTTTAAGTGTCAATACCCTTTTTTTTTCTGGGAATGCTAATGAAGTTTTATGGACAGCAGATTGGGTAGAGGCTGGACAGAGAGAAGAGAATTTACAGGCTTCATAGGGCAGAGCTTCACTGGAGCCCAAGCTGTTGAGGCATGCATGCTTGGTCGTGTCCGACTCTTTGCGACCCCATGGACTGCAGCCAGCCAGACTCCTCTGTCCATGGAATTTCCCAGGCAAAAATACTAGAGTGGCTTGTCATTTCTTCTCCAGGGGATCCCCAACCCAGGGATCAAATCCATGTCTCTGATGTTTTCCTGCGTTGGCAGGCAGTTTCTTTACCACTGAGCTGTCCGGGAAGCCCTTAACTGGAGCCTAAGACATTTTTCCAAGCCGCACTTTTGTGTGCAGGTTATTGAACTCTTTACTCCCTCCCATGTGAAAGACTCATCCACTAAGGAAGTTTTCTTACTTGTTTTATTCAGTCAGTGCAAACTCTGTTCCTCAATCCTCAATCCACATTCCCATTTCCTGGGAAGCTTTTAAATAATCCCAATGCCAAGACTGTTTCAACATGGCCGAGTAGAAGGCCATGGATTCATCTTCTCTTGTGACTGTTGAAGGGTCTCCTGCAGAGGTGTGGGTCAGCAGTGGCTTGCCACAGGGCTGGGGGTGGGGTGGGGGGGCACTGGCAGCTGCAGTCCTGGGAGGGGCCCTGTGGCGTAAGCCCTCCTGGAGGTCACCATTACCCTATCAGAGCCTGCAGACTCCAGGGCTGGGTTGCCTCAGGCCAAACAACTAACAAGGGGAGTCAATACTTTTAATACAGTGTTTTTACCTAGAGAATCTTAACATTAAAGGAGTTTCCACTCTGTTATTAGAACAAAATGATGCATAAGCCATCTCTTTCTTGAATTCAGCAGGGTCCTTGACTTGTCAGGCTACAAAGAGAGAAGTCTGGTTACTATCATTTTGAGACAGTCAGCCAAATGCTTTTACAGGAAAAAAAGAAAGAAGACACTGTGGGTAGATGAAAGTTCTGCCTATAAAGTGGATGTTACTACAGTGCATTGTGGTTCTATAACCATGTGCCCAAAGGATAAAGACTTCAGGTGTGAAGTAGTATGGCAAGAGTTGCAAATTAAATAAGCTGTGCTCTGGGGTTTTTCCTTTAGTGGGCCGCAGAAACATGCCCATGACTCCAGGGAATGTGGTGACTAAGTTGAAAACGAAGCATTCACACCTCATGTTAAATGTAGCAGATGAGAAGTTATTAAACATTTTTTGGCAATTAATTACCTGAGATACACCCTTTTTCCACAGCTTTGGTTTCAGGTATATGGGAGAGCTGAAAATGTTTAATTGCATCTAATTTGTTTCTGTAGTTTAATCACATGCCTAAGTATTGTGCTGAAGTCTGTAATCTGTAATAATTTATGAGGAGCTTCATTCTGATACCCTCAGAGGAAGGGAGCTTTTTTTAAACTTTTGTGCAATAATCATACTTGATCTTTGATCTAGTAGCTTCTTGGAAATTAAGGAAATTATGAAAACCTTCCTAGTATGTTATGTTAGATACAATTTAGGAAGAAAATCCTTCTTACTATTCCTGTAAGCTTTCCTTAGATGCATTCAGTTTAAACACATCCACCAACCTATTGGCTCACATTCTGAGAGAAATTCCTTCTCAGAAGCTAAATGAGAGACAGAGGGTAAGCACCCTCTATATATCTGGCCCATTTTGTGTTTTCTGCTGGCCACATTGTTATCTTCAGTCACCTGTGATCTGACTACTTCTCCAATCTTGCTGACTTCCTATTTTCTAGATTTCTTATTTAACCACTACATTCAAGCATTTTCACCTCTTGGCTTCAAGACAATCTTCTCATTTTCAAACCCTCTCTACTTTTCCTCATAGTACTTAGTAATACTTAAAATCACATCACTTATCTATTTATTTGATGTCAGCTATCGGCCCATCTTCTTTCACTAAAACATCCATGAGAGAAGAGGGCTTGTCAGTTTCATTGACTCTTAAATCCTCAGCATCTATTCTGGGGTCTAGAACAGAGTTTGCCTTCAATAAACGGTTGATGAATGGATGGGTAGATGGGTGAGACCCTGACATTTTCTCAGCTCTGTTCTGGACTGGTTCATGTCCCTGATTAACTCTATTAGAGTATGCTCCATGGAACTCAGACCACATGGCATATTTTAGGCAGTTGCCAAAATCTTTATACATACAGTACAGGCCAAAAAAAAAAAAAAGAAGAAGAGATAAAGAATTTTAAATCTGCTAAGAAGTCTCAAAATAAATATGAAAATAGAGTCTGGGTGATAATTTACCAAAAAAGGGAAACCACATGACAACGGGTGAAACTGACTCAGGACAGTAGGTTTTGGGAAAGCAGACTTACCCCTAGAGCTAGCCTTTTCTCTAGAAGTGATGGATATAATGGACAGAAAATGAGTTATTGTTTTCCAGATTCAGCTGAATCAATATCTTCCCCTCAGCAACATATCCAAATGCAAGGACCAAGCATAAATAAGAGCAAAGTAGCAATGATGAGCATTTTAAGTGAAAAGTTTTAACTAGATATAAGCAAATGTAGAGAGATAATCAAGGGCCCTTGTAGCCAGGATAGGATTTCACCTACTCTTCATAAAAAAAAACTATCAAGAAGATAATGACCGATTTTATCAGAAACTGAAGCTCTGATAGGCTTATTAAACTGTTTCAGGTTCTAAAATGATGAATATGTGATTCGAGCCCATATACATGCTCTTTTGACTATACCAGGAATGGAAAATGGTATCATTTTGTCTTCTATTCTGACTGACTGGTAGTAACAGTCTCTAGACCAGTGTCGGGAAGCACTCTAACATTCCAGCAGCATCCATGGGGATAGGTGGTATGGTCAGCCACATCTGCTAGGAGCGTGACAAGGAGGAGTGGTCACACTCAGGTGGTTTGCCATCTCTGCACATGTGTAATTTTTATAAAGTTTGGTAATTTGGAGAGAAAGATACTCTATGAAAGATGACTAACAGGCTTAGCAAAGTCAGTAAATCTGAGAAGGCATTTCTTCTGCTTAAACAGACAAATGTTGCTTTTCTAAAATTGAGGTATAGTTGATTTACAATGTTGTGTTAATTACTGCTGTTCAGCAGTGATTTAATTATATTATATATATATATACATATATATACATTTTAAAATATTCTTTTCCATTATGGTTTATCACAGGATATTGACTATAGTTCTCTGTGCTATGCAATAGGACCTTGTTGTTTATTCATTCTATACATAGAAGCTTACAACTGCTAACACCAACCTCCTACTCCCATCTATGCTTTTTGATGGGGTCTCTATCTGGGTATAAACTGAAATATTTTAGATTTTCTCCATTTTTTTTTAAATTACAAAAGAGTCCGTGCTTGTAACAAGTAAACAGATACAGAGACCCATAGAGTTTACATAATCTCCCTCCACTCCACCAATCTTTCCCACTCCTGCCTAAACAAGCTGGCGTATTTCCTTCATCTTCCTCTGCATTCCTCCGTGTTTTCTGTGTTTTACTTATTATCCCACAAACTGGAGTTCATCATTTGTTTTTGTAATTACATCACTCTATCTATAATTTATCTATTGTCTTCAACATTTCCCATCTCATATTTTATACTCTGCTACATAACCATAATTTATTTTACCATTCTGTCAGTGGACATTCAAGTTGGTTTCAGTGCTTTATCATTTCATATAAAGTTGTAGTAAATATCCTTGGACACATATCTTTATGCACTGGTGGTGTTATTTTTATAGGATAGGTTATAAAATGTGGAATTACTAGGTCAAAAGGTGCATTCATTCTTAATTTAACACACTGTTCGATATTATTTTGTAAAAGCTTAACAATTTATTTTCCTATCAACAACATATGAAAGTGCCATTTCCCTGTATCTTAATCAGCACTTCCATGCTATTTTTTTTAATTTTTGCAATTTGAAAAGCAAAAGGTGATATATTTTTTTTACTTTATTTTACTTTACAATACTGTATTGGTTTTGCCATACATTGACATGAATCTGCCACGAGTGTACATGAGTTCCCAATCCTGAACCCCCCTCCCACCCCACATCATCTCTCTGGATCATCTCCGTGCACCAGCCCCAAGCATCCTGTATCCTGTATCAAGCATAGACTGGCGATTCGTTTCTTACATGATAGTATACATATTTCAATGCCATTCTCCCACATCATCCCACCCTCTCCCTCTCCCTCAGAGTCCAAAAGTCCGTTCTATACAACTGTGTCTCTTTTGCTGTCTCGCATACAGGGTTATCATTACCATCTTTCTAAATTCCATATATATGTGTTAGTATACTGTATTGGTGTTTTTCTTTCTGGTTTACTTCACACTGTATAATCAGCTCCAGTTTCATCCATCTCATTAGAACTGATTTAAATGTATTCTTTTTAATGGCTGAGTAATACTCCATTGTGTATATGTACCACAGCTTTCTTATCCATTCATCTGCTGATGGACATCTAGGTTGTTTCCACGTCCTGGCTATTATAAACAGTGCTGCAATGAACATTGGGGTACATGTGTCTCTTTCAATTCTGGTTTCCTCGGTGTGTATGCCCAGCAGTGGGATTGCTGGATCATAAGGTGATATTTGATAGTTGTTTTACTTTGCTTTTGTCTGGCCACCCATAAAACTGAGCAACCTTTCATGTTGATTGATTAGTTGAGTTTTATCTGTAAGTTGGTATTTCAGTGTTTAAAGATATATATGTTGTATAATATACCATTTTTCTTATCAATTTGAGGTATCCTTATTTTTTCAAGAAGTCACTGTTTGTCAGATGTGCCACGAAAACATTTTATCTTCAATCATGTAAGTTTTAAAATTTTGTTTAGAATGTTTTTGCCTTAAAATGACAGTTTACTTAAAGCAGTTAAGTGCATGCTCTGTCGTGTCCAGCTCTGCTGGAGTGGGTTGCTGTTTCCTACTCCAGGAGATCTTCCCAACCCAGGGATCAAACCTGCATCTCCCGCATTAGCAGGTGGATTCTTTACCATTGTGCCACTTGGGAATCCCAAGTAGTTAAGACTCTCTCTTTATGTGACTCTACTTTGCAAGTCTTGGTCAGTAAGATTTCTTCTTTCCTAAAACTGTTTTCCCACAAATATTTTCCTAAAATTTCTTTTAATATATCAAATGTATTATCTCTTATACCTTAAGTGCCCATTTATTTCTAACTTTTTTAAGCTAATTTTTCTTTTAGATGGGGTTGCCAAAGAGGACACTATTTTTGAAGCATCTAGAAAGAGATTATATATAAACAGATCATTAGAAAGCAATGTAGACAGAAGTGGTGGGCATAGGGATGCTCACAGAGAGAAGACATACTGTATATGGAAGCCAGTATATGGAAGTGTGCCCAAGGTGAGCCTTAATGGGTACTGCAAGCATATGCAAATCATATCAGTACCCTCTCACTTTTTCGTGACTCAAACCATCATTGGTATTTCTGATGCTGCTCTCTCCCTTGGTCCTTACTACTAAGAGTCCTATTTCTAGAGGATTAATCTCAGTCTCAATGCCCAAAGTTTCAAACAGGTAACATACAGGGTAGAATCCAGACAGCAAAAGCATGCCCTGTCTAAATTAGTCAGCTTCCCATCGACACGTTCTGATTCTTGCCATGGAAGAACACAACCAGATTAAGTAATTTTTCAAGAGAATTTTAAATATTGATTTTTATGTAAACATCTAATTTTTAAACAGTAGCAACTGGTTATATTTGAACATACACACAGAGAGACAACCTGTGAGCCAAACAAAAACCACCTCTAAGCTTTATTCTCTCCATGAGTTGCCACTTTGCAGTCTCAGGACTGCTCCAAGCTCTGCTGACTTTAATATGCTCTGCATACTCTGCCAGGTTTGTCCTCTCACATTCTTAATCAAAAGCTGCCTGTTGTACTACCCTGTTTAATGAATTAAATCTTGAGCTCGTAGCCTGACTTTCAATGTTGTCAGTGCTTTTGGTCTTCACCCACTTTGCCAGCTTTATCTCCCACACAGCCAGTCAAGACTGGTCCCTTTAGGCATCTAACAGAATGACTTACGCATGACATGCCCGATAAACATTTTTACACTGGCTGGATGAATGGCTTTTTGAGGAATAATGTGTTGACAGGTTTAGGTATGTGAGTTAGATTGGAGATTGGCATGATAGATAGGATTTAAATGGGGCAAAGCCTGGAATAAAGATGAAAGAGCTTGGACATTATGCTACAATCAGGATGTGTAGTAGAAAGCATACAAGACTAACAATCAGGAAGCCTGGGTTTAAATCCAGCTCTTCCACTTTTCAGTTATTTTGCTCTGGATAAGTGACTTACTGTTAATCAGTCTAAATGTCTTTATTTATAAAGTGAAGAGATCAGAAGTTTTAGTTTTTGTTTTCATTAAGTAAAGACCAATTTGAGGAAGGGATATGTTCTCAAAAGTAGTTGCTTAGAAAGATTGATGTCATGTTAAAGGGGATGTGAAGCAGAAAATTATCTTGAAATACCAAAGTCATTTTGGAGATCATTGCATTGGTCAAACTGTGAAGCAATAAATTTAATAAAGCCACAAAGCAGCATTAAGAATAAAACAGAAGAAAGAGGATGTAAGCAAATCTATGAATAAAGAATTTGCAGAATTTGGTATCATGTTAGAGAGAGGAGAAGAAAAAACTCAGAAAGTATTATGTTTCCTGGATTTAAGATACAGGAAGACCGTAAAGACAAGGAAAGTGAAAGTGAAGTCACTCAGTCATGTCCGGCTCTTCGCGATCCCATGGATGGTAGCCTACCAGGCTCCACCATCCATGGGATTTTCCAGGCAGGAGTACTGGAGTGGGCTGCCATTTCCTTCTCCAGGGGATCGTCCCAACCCAGGGATTGAATGCGGGTCTCCTGCATTGCAGACAGACGCTTTACCGTCTGAGCCACCAGGGAAGTAGGTGTTAATAAATATTGAATTCAGTTCACTTCAGTTCAGTTCAGGCGCTCAGTCGTGTCTGACTCTTTGCAACCCCATGAATTGCAGCACTCCCGGCCTCCCTGTCCATCACCAACTCCCTGAGTTCACCCAAACTCACATCCATGGAATCAGTGAGACCATCCAGCCGTCTCATCCTCTGTCATCCCCTTCTCCTCCTGTCCCCAATCCCTCCCAGAATCAGAGTCTTTTCCAATGAGCCAAATCTTCACATGAGATGGCCAAAGTATTGGAGTTTCAGCTTTAGCATCAATCCTTCCAATGAACACCCAGGACTGATCTCCTTTAGAATGGACTGGTTGGATCTCCTTGCAGTCCAAGGGACTCTCAAGAGTCTTCTCCAAAACCACAGTTCAAAAGCATCAATTCTTTGGTGCACAGCTTTCTTAATAGTCCAACTCTCACAGCCATACATGACTACTGGAAAAACCATAGCCTTGACTAGATGGACCTTAGTTGGCAAAGTAATATCTTTGCTTTTCAATATGCTATCTAGGTTGGTCGTAACTTCCCTTCCAAGGAGCAAGCATCTTTTAATTTCATGGCTGCAATCACCATCTGCAGTGAGTTTGGAGCCCCCAAAAATAAAGTCTGACACTGTTTCCACTGTTTCCCCATCATTTCCCATGAAGTGATGGGGCCGGATGCCATGATCTTAGTTTTCTGAATGTTGAGCCTTAAGCCAACTTTTTCACTCTCTTCTTTCACTTTCATCAAGAGGCTTTTTAGTTCCTCTTCAATTTCTGCCATAAGGGTGGGGTCATCTGCATATCTGAGGTGATTGATATTTCCCCTGGCAATCTTGATTCCAGCTCGTGCTTCTTCCAGCCCAGTGTTTCTCATAATGTACTCTGCATAGAAGTTAAATAAGCAGGGTGACAATATACAGCCTTGACGTACTCCTTTTCCTATTTGGAACCAGTCTGTTGGTCCATGTGCGGTTCTAACTGTTGCTTCCTGACCTGCATATAGGCTTCTGAAGAGGCAAGTCAGGTGGTCTGGTATTCCCATCTCTTTCAGAATTTTCCAGTTTATTGTGATCCACATTAGGACCTGTGTTAATAACCATATATAGTTACATGGAAGAAGCAGTGAATGTGAAGTAGAGAATATTTAAACTTCCCCTAACATTACTGTCTACTCCAAACAATTGACTTTAATGGTCAAATGCTTTATTATGACTTCTTTTCCCTTGAACTATATAAATATCTTCATGGTCTTAGACTGGAGATCTGAAAGCCACAGGACTCTTGTAAACACATTACTTGTGTAAACATATCAGCTCTGTAAACGTATCTGTCAAATACATTTGGGGTTTTTCAGATCAAAAGGCATCAATAAAAAAAGCTAGAATTGCAGCACTGATCTCTTTTCCTGATAGCTTCTCTCCTCAGTATTTCTCCTGAGGTCCCCTGGGACCACCATCTGCCTTCCAATCGGTTGGATCTGAGCAATAAGGTATTGAATTAAAAGGAGAATGCAAATGATTCGAGAAGACTTGGAAATATAATGCTATTTTGTAGTTTATAAAATTCTTGTGAAGAGTGTCTAGAACTACATTGGTCTATATGAGTCACTATGTGGCTATTGAGTTATTGATAAAATTTTTTTTTTCTTTTTCTTTTTACTTTCTTCAGTATGGCTATGGGAAAATGTAAAATAGCATGTGAGGTTTACGTTTGTGGCCCATATTTAATATTTGTTGAATGGTGCTGCCCTAAAGTAAGTTTTGCCCAATACTGAGGGTTAATTGTCATGGCATGGGAAAACTATGTGCCAAAATTGTCACATTCTGTCAGCTAAGTTACCCCTGCCTTCTGTTTTTTTTTGTTTGTTTGTTTGTTTTTTTAATTAACTCCCTAATACGCTTGCCTGGAGAATCTCATGGACAGAGGAGCCTGGCAGGCTCTAGTCCATGGGGTTGCAAGAGTCAGACACAGCTTAGCAACTAAACCACCACCACCACATACTAGAGTTTAAGAACAAAGGAAAATGGGTATTGATATCACATATATTGATATCATGGAATCATCTCCATCCTAGAAAAAGATGAGTTCTATTTTGGCCATCCTGTGTTTGAGATAGTGCATCCAGAGAGAATGTAAAAAAGGACAAAAGGCATGAAACTGAAGCTTGGGAGTGAAGGTAGGACCTGAGGTGTCATATTATTACATAAACTGAAGCAAAAGAAGGTGAAGAACTCGCATTGTGATCCAGAGGCAAAGGCCTCTGTTTAAAGGTCCACATCTCTCAATACTCAGTGTTTGGTCATGAATAAATTCATCTCCAATTGCCAAGACTCATTTATTGCTGGAAAAGTGGAATAGTCCTTTTTATCCCTCAGTAAACATTATTGGAGCCTATCAGGTGCCAGGCACTGCTCAGATGCTGAAGACACTATGAAGAACAAGGCCCAACCTTGACCTCCAAAAGCTTTGATCTAGTCCAGGAAGCATTAAGGAAATGGGTAGTAATGGGTTGGTGTTAGAGTTGTCAGAGTTGGATAAATACAGAGAAGTCACAAATTCAGTCTTAAAGAGGGTCAGATTCCTTCACTCTAATCACCCATATTCAGATTTCTGTATTCAGGGCAGCTGTCGCTCCTCTGAAAACTTTCACAGTTGCCTCTCCACACCCCAGCTATTACCCTGTGTATACCTCCACTAGCATCTACCATCTATAGAGCCATTATCTTATTTTTTTCTCTCTGTCTCCATTAGATTATGAAATCCCTGAAGGAAAGATTTTTGTTTTCTAATTCTAGATGCTTAGAAAGCTTCAAGTACAAAGTAAATATTTTCTCTTTCTCTTTCTTTCCTGTTTCTTCAATTAGAGGTAAGATCTGAAATCCCCAAAACAAAAAGAACTGAAAGACGTGTGCTCAGTTGCTCAGTCATGTCTGACGCTTTGTTCCCCCATATATTGTAGCCCGCCAGGTTCCTCTGTCCATGCGATTGTCCCTGCAAGAATACTGGAGTGGGTTACCATTCCATACTCCAGGGGATCTTCCTGGCCCAGGAATCAAACTCACGTCTCTTGTTGTCTCCTGCATCAGAGACAGAAGAAAGAATCCAAAATGTAGAGGGTTCAGGACTGTGTTTTGAGAAAATCTCCATTTTAGAAGAAAAGAATTCTAAACAGAAGAGGATTTCTCAAACAGAGTGCGGAGAAGAATACTGTCAAACACTGCAGGGATAACATAAGAATGAGATTGCAGAAAGACTTGCATATGGCTATTGTGTTACATTTGTTATCTGAATTCATGTCAAAACACTATAGAATAAATTTCCTAGTGACCTCTTTAGCTTTAGCAATGATGTGTCTTTGTTTTTCTATCTATGAGCATTACAAAGACCTTAAGAAAGGATGAGATTATTCTGCCAAATGACCACAAAACTCTTTTGAAGTCTGACAGATGCTTTCAGTGAATATACAGTGAGCTGTGAATTTCCAGCAACAAAGGAAGTTGGGTGATTTCTCTTGTTAGCATGAGCCATGAATGGCCTGACTCTAAGCATTGTTAAGAAAACAGCTTCGGTTTCTTCTTTCACTTACTTCTAGCAGGTGGTTGAAGCAAAGGTTCAAAAGCATGAAAAACCTGATGAATCATACATCTTCTCTTCCTTCTCATAGACTCCACTCTGACTCACATTCCCAGATAAAGTGCTGTGCTGGAAAGAGGCCTGAACTCACAGGGGCCTGATTCTGAGTCCTGACTTTGCTACTGCCTAACCAAAAGCAGAGATCAAATTGCGAATATCTGTTGGATCATAGAAAAAGCAAGAGAGTTGCAAAAAAACATCTACATCCGCTTCATTGACTAAGCTAAAGTCTTTGACCGTTTGGATCACAACAAACTGTGGAAAATTCTTAAAGAAATGGGAATACCAGACTACGTTACCTGCCTCCTGAGAAATCTGATGCAGGTCAAGAAGCAACAGTTGGAAATGGACATGGAACAATGGACTGGTTCAAAATTGAGAAAGGAGTACATCAAGGCTGTATATTGTCACCCTGCTTATTTAATTTCTATGCAGATTACATCATGTGAAATGCCGAGCTGGATGAAGCACAAGCTGAAATCAAGATTGCCAGGAGAAATATCAATAACCTCAGATATGCAGAAGACACCACCCTTATGACAAAAAGTGAAAAATAACTAAAGAGTATCTTGATGAAAGTGAAAGAGGAGCCTGAAAAAGCTGTCTTAAAATTCAGCCTTCAAAAAACTAAGATTATGGCGTCTGGTCCCACCTCATGGCAAACAGATGGGGAAACAATGGAAACAGTGAGAGACTTAATTTTCTTGGGCTCCAAAATTACTGCAGATGGTGACTGCAGCCATAGAATTAAAAGATGCTTGCTCCTTTGAAGAAAAACTATAACAAATCTAGACACCATATTAAAAAGCAGAGACATAACTTTACCAGCAAATGTCCATCTAGCCAAAGCTATGGTTTTTCCAGTAGTTATATATGGATGTGAAGTTGGGCCATAAGGAATGCTGAGCAGTGAAGAATTGATGCTTTTGAACTGTGATTTTTGGAGAAGATTCTTGAGTCCCTTGGACTGGAAGATCAAACTAGTCAATGCTAAAGGAAGTAAAGTAAAGTGAAAGTCAGTCAGTTGTGTCTGACTCTGTGACCCCATGGACTATACAGTCCATGGAATTCTCTAGGTCAGAATACTGGAGTGGGTAGCCTTTCCCTTCTCCAGTCTTCCCAACCCAGGGACTGAATCCAGGTCTGCTGCATTGCAGGTGGATTCTTTACACATGAGCCACAAGGGAAGTCCATTCTAAAGAAAATCAGTCCTGAATACTCACTGGATGGACTGATGCTGAAGCTGAAGCTCCAGTACTTTGGCCACCTGATGCGAAGAACTGGCTCATTGGGAAAAAGCCTGATGCTAGGAAAGACTGAAGACAGGAGGAGAAGGGGACAACAGAGGGTGAGATGGTTTGATGGCATCACCAACTCGATTGACATGACTTTGAGTAAACTTCAGGAGTTAGTGATGGACAGAGAAGCCTGGCATGCTTCAGTTCATGGGGTCCCAAAGAGTTGGACACAACTGAGAGACTGAACTGAATTGAACCAAGAGCAGGAGTTTCCCAGATGGTGCTACTGGTAAAGAACCTGTCTGCCAGTGCAGGAAACATAAGAAATGCAAGTTTGACCCCTGTGTCAGGAAGATCCCCTGGAGGAGGACACAGCAACCCGCTCCAGTATTCTTACCTGGAGAATCCCATGGACAGAGAAGCCTGGTGGGCCTAGAAGGTTACATTTCATGGTGTTATAAACATAGTCAGACATGACTGAGTGACTAAGCATGCAATCAAGAGAAAGTCATTTCTTTTTCTTTTTTTTTCTTCTTCTTTTTAAAAAAATATTTATTTACTTGACTGCACTGGATGTTAGTTGTGACATGAAAGATTTAGTTGTGGCATGCAACTCGGTTGCAGTATGTGGGATCTATTTCCTTGACCAGGGATTCAATCCAGCCTCCTGCATTAGGAGCAAATTCTTAGCCATTGGATCACCAAGGCAGTCCCAATTTCCTCATCTGTAGAAGATGCCTTCCAGCTCTCTTATAAGTGCCTTCAGAATAAGCACAAAGGTTCATTTCTTTGTATCCCAATTGCCTAGCATAGAATTGTCTGACTCTTTGTGACCCTATGGACTGCAGCTATCCAGGCTCCTCTATCCACGGGATTTCAAAGGCAAGAATACTGGAGTGGGTGGCCATTTCCTACTCCAAAATATCTTTCAGACCCAGGAATCCAGCCCCAGTCTCCTGCGTTACAGGTAGATTCTTTACCATCTGAGCCACCAGGGAAGCTCTTCTATAAAGCAGACACTGCATAAGAGAAATTTTAAGATTTTAAAACACTAGTCTTAATGTTCAATATCTGAAATTCTGATTTTTACCTAAAAATTTTAAATGCTTTTTGACCACAAGTAATAGCCAGATATATTTTTTTAATGCTGTATCATCAGCAAACTCTGCCCCATGGGCCAAATGCAGCCCTCTTCCCGTTTTATGTGGTTTTACTAGCACGTAGTACACAGTCATATCTGTTATTTTACATATAGTCTATAACTGCTTTCAAGCTGCAAAAGCTACTATGAATAGTTGTTATAGAAACTGTCTATCCTGCAAAACTTAAATATTTATTGTCGTTGTTTAGTCATTAAGTCACATTGTCCGACTCTTTGTGACCCCATGGACTATAGCTGGCCAGGCTCCTCTGCCCATGGGATTTCCCAGGCATGAATACTGGTGTGGGTTGCCATGTCCTTCTCCAGGGCATCTTTCTGACCCAGGGATCAAACCCATGTCTCTGGTATTGGCAGGTGGGTTCTTTACCACTAAGCCACCAGGGACACCCAAATATTTACTATTCTGTCCCTTTATGGAAAGTTTGCTGACCCCTGGTATAGACTCTGGTTAACTGTGAATACCAAGAAAGCGTGCTGAATAAGATCCAGGTGAGACTTTCAAGATAGTGCCCAACCCATGGACATTCTTCCTTTCAGAGGACATGGAGCCTACCTTTCAGTAGAATGAGCTCAGTTGTCAGTAAACATAACTTTACTTGAGAACTGCCTTTATTTAGAGGGTCTGCATGCTCAAGAATAGAACACTGAAGCTATAGTTTGCCATATGCACACGTGGCAAAAGCCTGCCTAATTCCTCTTCACATTTGAGAGTAAACTATAGCCTCAGCAATTCTAGGACTAAAAGCACACCTGGCATATTTAAATGATATATTTAATGACTGTCCTTATGACTAGAGGATTCTCAAGGGATTATCATTCTATTCCCAGCATGCAGTGCATTTCTTGGGAAGTCATATCAATAGATGCTCAATAAAAGCTTTTGAACCAAATGAACTGAATATATGGATTCAGTTTTGACAAAGACTTGGTCTGAGTTGCTACATTAATACCAAATATCTTTCTTTCCAAATTTAGGGATTAAATATTAATTCTCCCAGATTTTTTTATCCCTCCCCCACTTTCCATCTGATTTTTAAAAGTAACAAAACCATACAGAGTTCAAATGTTTGCTAAGTACCTATTCTGTACAAGGCAAACAGAAGCAGCCATAATTCCCTTCGGTCTCATAATAATTCTCCCAGATTCCCTAGAGGTCAATTAGGATCTCCCTTTATGCTGAGGGCATACAAGGCTGCCATTATGAACATGGCCAGATGAATGTATAGGCTGAATAGTAAGAAGAGAGAAGGCAGTTGGGGTCCACATTACGCCGTCTTCACCAGAGGAATCAAAGTAAAACAACAGTTGCCTTAAGTTAGCTGGGTGAAACACGTCCCAATTAATGATGGGCTAACTGGTTCAGATAAAAGCTTCTACTTAATGAGTCATTAAAGCACACACTTTGGAACACAAGAAAATCATGAGCCATGCAGCATGCCCAGAAGCAATCTTCCTGTTCTGTGGCTGTGCTTAAATGCAGTGCTAATTTTGGAGGGCCTGCCATTTGTAATAGCACTGAGATGAATCACAGTGAATTTATGAATGTGATTCCGTGTCACCCATTACACAAGCTCTCCCCTGGGGAAGTGAGCCATCCTGAGAGCAACTCCTAATAAGCAGAAATTAAGTGTTACTGTCCCTTGCTACCAGAAAGGAAAAAAAAAAAATGCATGCCTGGGGGAGGGGTGGCAGGATGGATAATTTGCTTGTCCATAAATTGGGAGAAGGGAGAGAGATAGGCATCTATTTTGAGCCTCTGTGGCCTGGGGAACCACATTCCCTGTGCTCAAAGCCAGGAGCTCTCTTACACAGTAAATAATTCCAGAAGCCCCACAGCAAGTGCCTGGAGAGGAGGCCTGCTTCCTGCAAGCTGCCTCCTCAGCTAATCTTGGAAAAGCGATGGATCACCCTGTAGCTCAGACAGAATTTCTGCTTTCTACGTCAGGATTCTGACCATGGCCCTCAGGCAGGGTACGTCAGGAGGAAACCAACACAATCCTGTCATTGTTTGTGTTATTTATAGCTTATTGTTTTAAAAAATGGAAAAGACTCCTATGTCAAACTGAAGATCTCATGCATGAATCTGGCAGGCACTTTTACTGGAGCGAATTTTAAAAACAAATTCAATATATTGTACACTGTTGAGGGAAATGACAAATCACAAACCCCTCCTGTCTGATATTTGGTCTTCCCCTGTGTTCCTCCAGCATCTTCTCCTAACATTCACCCAGAGCACTTTTTGAAGAAAGGCCAATTGGCTTTTAGCTTTTAGCTTCCAAGGAACCCTCAACTTTTTCTGTGCAAAAACCAAGGAAGCAAAAGCTCAAGTGTCCCTTGTTTGCTTAATCTCTGATTTTATTCTGATTTCTGATCTCTGTAATCCTAATATATTTATAGAAAAGATTAATGAGATACGATCAATATATAGTATAAAAAGTACAACATTGTGTAAACTATAAAATGTCATCAAATGCTAGTTATGATTTTAGAACAAGACAGCCATTCTCCAAGTCAATTCAAAAAAACACATTTTTGAATGGGTGGAGCGTGTTTGTTTCTCAGACCTCACCCCAGGGCCCCTCAAAAATCTTATTTTTTAGGATGTTTTTAGTCAGCAAAAACATTGGTAAAACTGATGAGAAAGATGGATGGGGTGGGGAAAGTCGGTACTAACACATGTATCTTAGAGTGAAGGGTGATTTCTGCACACTTTTAAAATTATTATCCAAGGTCACTGACACACAGTTGAATAACAGGGTGCTATTACTTTATTTTCCTGTAGAATGGAAATGAGATCAAATTCTTTTGGGATTTGCAAATGATTGTCCCCCTGGAAAAGTCTCTATGAATCTGCCAAGTAGACAGCAGCTGTTCTTACCTCTTGCCCTCTTTCACACAGCACCTTAAGAACAAGCAGGAAACATCCTCTTATACTTTTATTTACTGGTTCTGCCAAATGCTTATTTGCCTCTAGGGGGCATTTCTAAAGACTGCAACGGAAAGTATTTTAGCTCTAATGGTTGTCAAACCAGATGGCTCAGGAATAAGAACAGAAAAGAAATAGTAACAGGAAAAAAAAGAAGTCACTTTGATCAAGTTCATTTTTATTGCCGTGAGCAGAAATAAAGTCCAACTGGCTTCTGAACTGAATTGAAGAATGAAAAAGACTGACTTCTTAAAAACATTTTATTAACTTTTTATCTAGCTAATTTTCCTGGGTAGACAGTCTCTGACCTAGAAAAAAAATGCCATAAAAATAAAATAAGTATCATCAGAATGACACTCGCAGAATCAAGGATTAGGATTACAAAGATCACCTTAATTCACCAGAGTGGAAAAGACCTAGCCTCAATTAAGATAAGTACCTCCCATCTTTAAGGTCAGAATTTATTTGGAGAAGAAGAAAAGTGTTGCAATACTCAGAAATGATTGCATATCAAAAGATATTCTTTTCAATGAGCTCCTCCAAACCCCAGTGTCAGTACAATGACTTAGTGTTGCACCATCTTTATTATCATCTACGTTCTGTTGCCCAATGTATCCATTAGTTCCATTGCACCCTCAGTCACTTTTAATACCTTTGTTCTTTTTCATATACTTTATATTTCCATAGTGTCTTTCATCTCCTAGTATAATGCAAACACCAATTAACTAACATTCCAGCATCCCTGTGTGGGGTAGAAAGTCCTGTCATTCTCATTTTGAAGCTGAGAGAAACAGGTTCAGTGAGGTGAAGGGACTTGCCCAGCCAGCCGGGAGGAGAGGCAGAAATGGCCTCAGTTTCTGATGCCTGGCTATCTGCTTTAACTAATTATGTCGTCTAATTTTCTCAGAGCCACTCATATGTGGAGTGAGGAGATCAGTGCTGCTGTTCAGTTGCTAAGTCGTGTCTAACTCTTTTGTGACCCTGTGGACTAGCCCGTCAGGCTCCTCTATGCAAGGGATTTCCCAGGCAAGAATGCTGGAATGGGCTGTCATTTCCTTCTCCGGGGGATGTTTCCAACCCTGGAGATCAAACTCAGATCTGCATTGCAGTCAGATTCTTCACCACTGAGCCACCAGGAAAGTGAGGATATCAATTCTGAAGTCCATTTGAGAAGCCAGTCATTTTTTTTACCATCCACATCTATTTTTGCTTCCCAAACAAAAAAACAAAATTGATTTCCATTGAAAAACTTAAGAGCCCTTTCCAAATAAATGTCTTAAACCTTATGTCTCAATGGGCAACCTGTCATCTAAAACTGGTTTGGTGAAGACAAAACTGACTTTATGCAAACCCATTAACAGGTTGAAAAGAAATGATTTTTTTAAATTTTATGTTGGAGTATTGTTAATTAACAATGTGTTAGATTCAGGTGTACAGCAAAGTGATTCAGTTATTGGGAGCCTGGGATTGGCATGTAAACACTGCTGTATTTAAAATAGATAACCAACAAGGACCTACTGTATAGAAAAGAAATGAATTTTTATAAAGAAAGATCCATGAAAGTAATCTTGGCTAATAATAATAAAAACTGCCACTTACCGAGCTCCTGAGCTTCAACTGTGAGCCCATGTGCTTTTTCTCATTTATTGCTGACAGTTCTATGAGGGACGACTGTTCTTATTCCCACTTGAGAGATGAGAAAAAGCATGCAGAGAGCTGAAAGTAAATCATCCCAGGTTAGATAGATAGCAAGCATATTTTTCCCTTCACGTTGGAAATGGCGCACTGTCTGACTGTGCAATAGACATTAGTGAGCACCTGTGCCTGCATTTTATATGACACAGGGAGCCTTCAGCAACCTAAGAGTAAGGTGTACCCTTTCTCCTCAAAAAAGTATGTGCCCATTTGCAAACAAGAAACTTATTTTTTAAAATTTCTACTCCCATATTGAAATGTGGCCGGGGTGGGGGGGGGGGCGCGGTTTCAGTGTAGACAATCTTTATTGGCAGGTGTTAAGATTGCAAAATAGTAACAAATCCAGAGAGATGGGAAGGAACGTAGGATGTGGCTCTCCTTCTCCATGTGAGGACCCTATAACCAGGCCAGTGGAATGGGCTCACTAGGTCTTCTTCCTCTTTTTCCCTTTTTCCCCCCAGTCTCCCAAGAAAGCCTCACACAGCATTGACTCACAGTAGACACTTCTTTTCAAATTAGATTTGATGATTTCTTTCTCATTTTCTCTTAATGCCCCTTGAAATTCCGATAGTTTTTTTAAATTCCGCTTTGTGATGGCATAGGCAAATAAGAGCATTCATGCCTGATCTCTCCAAGTTAGGATTTTTGTGCCTCCTGGGACCATGCAGGCATCCACCTGAACAGTGTTGGTGGGTACAGAAGCCTGTAATTCCTGGCAAGTTCATTCCAGCTGAGGACGAGCAGCTGAGTCCATGAGGGCGCATGTACTCTGATTCATAGCTACCTTGTTCTTTTCTACCTCTTTATTCTAATGGCCAAAATAATCACCACTTCTACTGAGTGTTTATATTGAGTTTGGCACTATGCTCAGTGCTTTACATGCCTTATCTCATTTACTCCTCTACCAAATCCTGTAACATGGTGCTATTATTCTCATTTAAGTATCAGAAAACTGAGCTTCAGAGGCAATATATCACTTCAAAGATGGCACCTCTATAAGTGTTGGTACAGGCATTTGACCCAGGCAATCAGACTTCTGAGTCCAAAGTAGAATCTATACATTATTGCCTCTCTATTGTTGGATTCCTGGAAAATAGCCTCCTATCTAAGACAATAAAGATAATTTTTCATCACCAAGATAATTTTTATCATCTCTTAGAATAATTGAAAATATGGGCATTTTACAACTAGTAGCTAAAGCAGACACTAATAGAAGAATAGATTTTAAAGAAGAATCAGGCTTTCCTTTGCAACAGTCACTGGGCTGCTTTGTGTTTGCAGCAATAGAATGAAAGTGGCCATACAGAAATCCCCACAGAGCCTGGGAGGAAGGGGAGGGAATTAGGTCATCCTAGTTGGATCTCCAGGCAAGAAGAAGTTGATCTCTTATATTTTCAAAATTCTTTCCAGACTCTTTGTAAGGAGAACTCACTCCCTAAAAGACAAGACAAGAAAAAAAAAAAACCTGGATGGGGAGCTGATTGAAATGTATATATCTAAGATTTGTGGGTTCAGCTGACTAGCAACTGAAGAGATGGCCTTTATGGCCCCAGGGGAGCTTTGAGCTTACCTTTGGTTATCTTTTCCTCTTGAATAGCAGTATAAACTCCTGGGGAGCAGAAGAAAGCTGCCCTGCAAGACAAAGGCACAGGAGTTGCTTCTTTTCTCTCTCAGATGGAAGAAAAGCAACTCAAGGAATCCTTTATAGTTAACTATTAAAATTGGCTTTTCCTTTTTTTTTTTTTTTTTTGCTTTTTAAACTTCTTTAACCTCTATCTCTAAGAGCAATCAAGCAATAAAACTTCGCACTAGGTGAGCAGGAAACACCAAAGTAGCTCACCTTTCTTTTTTTCTTCCAAACCCAGCATCCAGAACAATGGCTTAAAAGAAAACAAGCTTGTGTTCTTTTGCTGCTTTTTCGAAAAAAGGATCTCGGGACTGTGTTATGTTTTCAGCTTTGGTGTTGACCCCAAAATGCTAGGATTCCTTTAGAGTCTATGCAAGAGGGTTCAGAGAAAGGGAAGGTGAGAGATGTATGACCATCTTATCCCCTATCCAAAGACTCTACCTACCGCTAGACCCCTGTCGTTTAAGGTGGAATTACCTGGACCAGAATAGATCAAAGGATGGGAAAATAGATGTGGGCTAAGGCAGGACCAAAAGAAAACAGAAATGTGGAGAGGATATTAGAGAAAAAGAAAAAAGAATCATAGAAATCACTTCAGAAGAGTAACATGTATGAAAAAAGCAGGAAGATGAGAAGCAAAAGATGAAGGAGGACATCTTGGATTCACTTGTGTCAACAACTGATTCAACCAGTTAGCCAAAAAGACCATTGTCCTGGAAATAAACAATGCTAGGGGCTCAAAGACAGTGGGACGTAGCCTTAACCCTAACGAATTCACAGTTTAGGTAGGAAAATTAACATACAAATAAAAATGCAGTTCATGCATTAATATTATTCTTAGTTGCACTCCATTTCTTTTTGTCCTTCAAATGCGGCAAACCCCGATCCTACAAAAGGCCTTTGGGCTTATTGGTCCGTCTCTTTGAAATGTTCTCCACACTTACCTTTGCGTGACTGGCGACCTCCTACTGTTTAAGTCTCATCTCCAACCCACCCATTGAAGCATCATACCCAATCCTGGTCTACACTCACTCATTGTTATCTTCTCCAAAAGTCCATTTTCAATGTCTGAAATTATCTTAATTTTTTATTATCCCACAAGTTCAAAATCATACTGTACTAGGATGTAAGCTTCTTGAGGAAGGAAACTCAGTGGTAAGTCATTGATGAAGTCATTGACAAATATTTTTTGACTATTTAACCAACAGATTGACATAAGAATGTTATAAAAGAAAGACATAAGCATAGGATTCTGTGGTGTCAGAAGACACAAAAAATTCCAATATGAGAACATTGTGGAAAGTTTCTTAGGTGGGGTGATTTTATTGTCGTTAAATATGTAAGCTTGAGTAGGTGTGCAAGAAGTGGGCAAGGGCAGCAGAGCATTGCAGGCCAAGAGCTCCTGTGTTGAGCCCTACTTCTGGAAACTGCCTTTTACTTAGCATGTCTAGGATACAGATGGTGTTGTACAGAATGGGACAGCCTCAGCAGAGTACATTGGTTCCTTCAGTGTCCACGGGGTATCAGTTCCAAGACCACAGCAGATACTCAAACGCAAGGATGGTAAAGTCTTCTATTACAATTGCCCTCACACAGTTGGCCCTCAGTATCCACGGGTTCTGTAGAAACTCCAATAGCAGTTGGCTGAATCTATGAATGTGGATTAACAAGATTAACTATAATTAAAAGCCCAAGCATTTCTTTCTTTCTTTTTCTTTTAAGGTTTGAATTGCTTTTACTGGGGCAAGCGCAGCAGGCCCACTGTGAAAAGCACAATCTTTGCAGCTAAAATTTCTGGAAAGACAGGCATAGCTCATTTTATTGTGCTTTGCAAATATTGTGCGTTTTTTCTTTTCTTAAACAGATTGAAGATCTGTGAAAACCCTGTGTTGAGCTGAAGGACCTAAGCTACTCCATTTTGTTAAAGAAGACTCCATTTTGTAAAAATTCCCGGAAAAGACCTTTTTGGAAATCCCTTAACCTCACCCCACCACCCTGGGAACCAATCAGAACCCGTGGCCAGCCCGGGAAATGGGAACCAATCAGAACCCAACACCTAACCCTTCCACAGAAGGTAACCAGTTAGATGTCTCCCAACCCGGAAACTCCCGTTTTTCAAATTTTTCGCGTGAGAATACCCTATATAAACAATGGAACCCAGAGCTCAGGGCTGCTCCCTATAGCTGCTGCGTCGGTATCAGTGGGAGCCCCAGCTAGAGCTTGGTAATAAAAACTCTCTTGCTTTTGCATCGGATATCGGCTCCCTGGTGGTCGTTGGGAGATTTCGCGACTTGGGCATAACATTTGGGGGCTCATCCGGAATCTCCCACCGGCTCCACGGGAAGACTGATCCGGAGAGTCATCTACAGCTGGTAAGCTTTTTTCTGTCTTTCATTTCGTTTCTGGCAGGGCCTATTTTCTGAGACCGGTATACGACTCAGGCGGACACGCTGGAGAGTCACCAGTGCGGGTCGTTGGGAGACGTCCCCGACCCCAGCAGGAGGGGATGGAGTGCCCCTGTTCTCTGTAGACGATAGCAGGTCGCTCCCGCTGAACGGCCGGAGGCCGTCATCGTTCGGTTTTACCTCCAGACTCCCGGAAGTGTATTTCTCCTGTCTCTCTGTCTGTCTGTGTGGATGTTCGTATTGTCTGTGTTAATTTACCAACATCTGACTGATCCCGGGACGATGGGACAACGCCATTCTAGCCCCACACCTCTATCCTTGGTTACTGATAATTTTAAGGAGGTCAAGATGCGTGCTCATGACCTCAGTGTAAAAATTAAAAGAAATAAATTAATCACGTTTTGCACCACAGAATGGCCAACTTTCCATGTAGGCTGGCCTTCAGAAGGCACCTTCGACTTGGGAACTGTACACCGAGTCTGAGATATCATCTTCTGACCGCGGATCGGACACCCTGACCAAGTTCCCTTTGTCAGCACATGTGTCTGCTCAGACAATTCATTTCTGAGTGTTAGACAAGAGCCCAGTTTCTGGCCCCGGAAGGGGTCCCTCTTCCTACAACAAATGGTGACTCTGACGGGGGCTCTTCTTCGCCGAGACTGACATCCTAACTACTCGGGGTACTCAGGGGCCAGCTTGCCTGCCAATGGACCAGACCCAGCGGCCGCAACTGGGACCCTTTTGTCCTTGGTCTCCTCCTGACACGGACAACTGGCCAGAGTGCCCCGACCGGTAAGGAACAAGAGACTTTATTGATCTCTCTCCCCTTCTCTCTCTGTCTCCTCTCCTTAACCCTTCCTATCCTTCCCTGTTTTTCTAGTCCCCTGGTCCTGGATGCAGGAATCTGGTCAAAGGGCCCACAGCCTGAGCTGAGGATTGGAGACTGATCACCTCCTCTTGGCAGAGGACTCGAATTCTGGTTCCGATTTCTGGTAGGGCCGAGTTCCAGTCCTCCCTTCTCTGGAGGCCCAGGGAAAAGTCCTGTAATGCCTGGGTATCTGTAGGTGGCAGGAGATGTCTGTAAGGCCACCCCTTTTGCCCCCCTCTCCTGCCTCCTCCCCCTTCTTCTTTCAACCTGGCTTCCTTTCCTCCCTTGAAATCTTTGATGTTAATACTTAGATCTAAAGTTCTGTGTCTCTCTAGGAGGTTTTCTGAGACTGTATTTTTGTATTTAAGGGCTTCCCTGGTGGAGCCGAGGTTAAAGCATCTGCCTGCAATTATGGGAGACCTGGGTTCGATCCCTGGGTCGAGAAGATCCCCTGGAGAAGGAAATTTTGCTTTGTCTGGCCACCATGTGATTTAGACCTGCCGCCATTTTGTTAAAACTTGATTTTCTTTCCCTGTGCCTTGAGACCAGGGCTCTCAGGAACACTTATCTAGACCATCTCTAACTCCTGACACTGAGAAAAAGGGGAAAAAAAGACTTGAAGCTAGATCTTGCACTGTGTCTGTCTAAATATGTCTTGGTAATATTTTTGTGGTTAATTTGTATAAGAGCTCTATTTATTTGGCTTAAAAAAAGGTAAACGCTTACAAATCAAGTAATTCTAAATTAAACAATAAATTCTAGGTTCATGTGAGCTGGGAAATATTCAATGTTAAATACCTGACATTAATGTTTGTTTGTTGACCTATCTAATATAGACATGTCTTAGAGTAATTAACGTTAAGTAGAATATTTTCATTGTACCTAGGTTTAATATAAGTTAAATATTATACCTGTTACAAGTTTGTCAACAAGGAAATTAGAGTCAACTATGTCCAAGATGGTGGAGCTGACTTTCACTAGACCTTGAGCCTACACCTATTGTGACATATCAACAAGCTAAGTGATACACCCATCAACACTGACTAAATCTGACCAAATGTTCTAAACCCTTTTAATTGATCTTTTGGATAAAACTTCCTAAATAGAACTCTTTTGAAGTTCTTTTGATCTCTAGCTAACTTTGGGGTGCTTCAGAGGGCCCCTGGAACATCCCAAAGAGAGATATTAAACTGTGTTTATTTGGTTGGTTAAATTACATGGAAAAGATTATCAAATGAGTAATAAATCCTCTCATGTTATAATGTATGGTATAATTACTAGTACAGACATCCTAGAAATTATATGGAGTTTTTAACATTCTGATATGTCCTGGTATTTTAATGGAAAACCTGATGACTTCACAAAAGTTAACAAAAGGACTGAATGAACCAGCGAATATGCTTATAACTTTCATGGTTTCTATTTGAAAAATTATGGGTTTGAATCTTATGTTTTTAGGGAGTAGAGAAAATCTTCCTCTCAAACTAATTATGACAATGCTTTGGTAAAATTAAACGTTATAAACAAAACAATTATATTTTCTATCTGACTCCTCCAAAAATTGGAAGTTCTTAGGTTTCCAGTAAGTTTATCAAATGAGTTAGGAAGGTTATCTCATGGGTACAAAAATTTCAAGAAATTTTTGAGACCTTAAAAGGGAAGAATTCACCTAGATTTGTTAGGCAAAATCTGTGATAAGCCTTTGGTGTGAGTTTCCCAGCCCTGTTTTATTTTAAAAGTTCAGTCTGAGACTCTATAAATGTTTCAGCAAAATAAAAAGCCTATAATCAATTATGGCTATAAAAATCATCAGACCAAAATCAGTGAGAACAGACCTATTTTGCAAACAAACTAGCCTTAATTTGGTTATATTTAATAAAAATAAGGGTAACTTTAAGGAGAAAAAGATATTTCAAAATGTTAAATACCAGTTTGTTAATGGAGGTCTGCATCTAGTAACACTCATCTCTTAGATAGTTCTTTGCTGTTATGTGATATTAATGCAAAATTTAATTCAATTCTTGAAGAACACCCTAAGTTTGTTTCTGAAGCTTATCTCAGTAATCTATCTTTGGATGAAGATCAGATGCCTCATGACCTGCAACCAGGACTGGAAAAAGGCATAATTTAAGGGACTGTCTCCAACATGGATGGAAGGACTTTTTTATCAGGAGAAACTACACTACACCAGGATGAGAAGACGACATCAGAGGTAGACAGCTTCCCCAAGATGCTGGACCTGATTCGTATGAACATTTATGTTTTCTTGACTTCTTAGACCTTTGCATATAAGTCAAATGCTTTTCTATCATAGGCCTGATCCTATGCTAGTTTTAAAAATCAATCCAATTGTTGGGTTTGTGGCCAATTACCTGTGTCTAGTTCTGGGTTACCTTGGTAAATTTCTCTACTACCAGACTCTAACTGGTTGGCCCTGAGAAAATTTACTTAAAAAATTAAATCATACTAAAGATAATCAGTCTAGTAACACTAGAAAACTGGGCTATGTGCCTTATAGATGGTGCCAATATATAATTACCCTGGAAGATAAAGATTCTACATGGCAGATTAAGTCAGATGACCTGAAGATATACTGGGCTACATCTAATGGAAGTTCTTAGCATAAGTCTTTGCGGGGGACTGCCCGTGAAGGGTTAAGTCTTGGGAGCTGCTCGGCGTTATGCAGAGCCTTAGGCACGTCCCTAAGCTCCCTGTCCCGCCCCCCTGAAGAGTTTACTACCCTCAAGGCTCCGGGACGTCTCGGTCTTGCAACATTTCACAGAAGATAGATTAGCTTATTGATAGAAGATAGATTATCTATTTGTGATCTGCACACAATGGTAAGGGTCTTGTGATTGTATCTGGAGATTAATATACAATCCTGTGAATGTCAGAAGTCACGTACTTTATCCTATATATACTGCAGCACAATAAAGGAAGGCATCAGCCATTTTGGTCTGATCCTCTCAACCCCATCTTTTGTCTCTATCTCTTATTTTTCTTAGCGGGGACACTCCGTTCCCTCCCTGTGCAGGTGCGACTCTTGTTTGTGCTGGCCGCGGCAGGTGGCGCCCAACGTGGGGCTCGAGTTCGACAGTTTTCCTCGCCACTACTCTTATTAGCTAAAAAGAGTGAGTATACGTATACAAGTGAATTTAAATTGAGGAGGAGTAGTAAGGTTTATAGTTGAGAGTATAAATATGGGACAGACGCATAGTCGTCAATTGTTTGTACATATGTTATCTGTGATGTTAAAACATCGGGGAATTACTGTTTCCAAACCTAAATTAATCAATTTTCTTTCATTTATTGAGGAAGTTTGCCCTTGGTTCCCCAGAGAAGGTACAGTAAATTTAGAAACATGGAAAAAGGTAGGGGAACAAATTCGGGCTCATTATACTCTACATGGCCCTGAAAAGGTGCCTGTTGAAACTTTATCCTTTTGGACACTAATTCGTGATTGTCTGGACTTTGATAATGATGAATTAAAACGTTTAGAAAATTTATTGAAACAGGAAGAAAATCCTCTGCATGTTCCTGATCCGGAACCCAGGTATGCTGTTCCCAAGGGAGTCGAAGGCGACCCTCCGTTTTCTAAATTATCGCGTCCTTCAGATAATGATGATTCACTTTCATCCACAGATGGGGCGAAATTAGACAAAGAAGCTGCTAAATACCATCAAGAAGATTGGGGTTTTTTAGCACAAGAAAAGGGGGCATCAACATCTAAAGATGATTTGATTAAATGTTTAAAAAACCTCACTGTTGTTTTACAAAATTCAGGAATTAAGCTTCCCATTAGCAACTCTAAACCTTCTGCTCCACCTCTACCCCCTGCCTATGCTCCTTCCATTATAGCAGGTCTCGATCCCCCTCCGGGGGCTCCTCCTCCTCCTCCTCCTCCATCTGAGATTGTGTCTCCGCTGCAAAAGGCATTGAAACAAGCACAACGACTTGGTGAGGTTGTCTCTGACTTTTCTTTTGCCTTTCCTGTCTTTGAAAATAACAACCAGCGTTTTTATGAAGCGCTGCCTTTTAAACAATTAAAAGAGTTAAAGATTGCTTGCTCACAATACGGTCCTACCGCTCCATTCACTATTGCTATGATAGAAAGTTTGGGTACTCAAAATCTACCCCCAAATGACTGAAAACAAATAGCTAGGGCCTGTCTTTCGGGGGGAGATTATCTACTATGGAAATCTAAATATGCTGAACAGTGTGCTCGTATAGCCGATGTCAATCAGCAACAAGGTATACAAACTTCCTACGAAATGTTGGCTGGTAAAGGTGCTTTCCAGGCTACTAATACTCAACTTAACTTTTTACCTGGTGCATATCCACAAATATCAAATGCGGCTCGACAGGCATGGAAAAAACTTCCTAACTCTAGTATTAAGACAGAAGATCTCTCAAAAGTCCTACAGGGACCTGATGAGCCTTATCAGGACTTCGTGGCACGGCTCTTAGACGCTATAGGTAAGATAATGTCAGATAAAAAGGCTGGGATGGTATTTGCAAAACAATTGGCTTTTGAAAATGCTAATTCTGCCTGTCAAGCTGCTTTACGACCTTATAGAAAAAAGGGAGATCTGTCTGATTTCATTCGCATTTGTGCTGATATTGGACCCTCCTACATGCAAGGCATTGCTATGGCAGCGGCATTACAAGGAAAAAGCATTAAAGAGGTACTTTTTCAGCAACAAGCCAAGAACAAGAAAAGATATCAAAAGTCAGGTAATTCGGGTTGCTTTGTTTGTGGTCAGCCTGGCCATCGGGCTGCAGTATGCCCTCAAAAACGACAAATCCCTGCTAATACTCCTAATTTATGCCCACGATGTAAAAAGGGGAAGCATTGGGCCCGGGATTGTCGTTCCAAAACAGATGTTCAAGGTAATCCTTTACCCCCGGTTTCGGGAAACTGGGTGAGGGGCCAGCCCCTGGCCCCAAAACAATGTTATGGGGCAACACTGCAGGTTCCAAAAGAACCATTGCAGACCTCTGTCGAGCCACAAGAGGCAGCGCAGGATTGGACCTCTGTGCCACCTCCTACACAGTATTAACACCCGAGATGGAGGTTCAAACCCTTGCCACAGGAGTGTTTGGGCCTTTACCTCCAGGAACTGCTGGATTACTTTTAGGGCGCAGCAGTGCGTCTTTAAAAGGAATACTTATTCATCCTGGTGTGATTGACTCTGATTATACAAGAGAGATAAAAATATTAGCCTCCGCTCCTAACAAAATTATTGTGATTAATGCAAGACAACGTATAGCTCAACTTCTTTTAGTTCCATTAGTTATACAAGAAAAAACAATTAACCGAGATCGTCAAAAAAGAGGCTTTGGGTCCTCTGACGCCTATTGGGTGCAAAATGTTACCGAGGAACGACCAGAACTTGAGCTACGCATTGATGGTAAGCTTTTCCGCGGAGTGCTTGATACAGGGGCCGATATTAGCGTTATTTCTGAAAAATACTGGCCTACTACATGGCCTAAACAAATAGCTATTTCCACTCTTCAGGGTATTGGCCAAACTACCAATCCAGAACAAAGTTCGTCCCTTCTTACTTGGAGGGATAAAGATGGCCATACAGGCCAATTTAAGCCTTATATTCTGCCCCATCTTCCAGTTAATCTATGGGGGCGTGATATATTAAGCAAAATGGGTGTTTATTTATATAGTCCTTCACCTACCGTAACAAAATTAATGTTGGATCAGGGCTTACTCCCAAACCAAGGTTTGGGTAAACAACATCAAGGCATCATTTTACCCCTTGATTTAAAATCTAATCAAAGTCAAAAGGGCTTGGGGTGTTTTCCCTAGGGACCTCTGATTCTCCTGTGACACATGCCGATCCTATTGATTGAAAATCTGAGGAACCGGTATGGGTCGATCAGTGGCCCCTAACACAAGAGAAACTTTCTGCCGCACAACAGCTGGTGCAGGAACAGCTGAGACTTGGGCATATTGAACCCTCTACCTCTGCGTGGAATTCCCCAATTTTTGTTATTAAAAAAAAGTCGGGAAAATGGAGATTGCTACAAGACCTTCGTAAGGTAAATAAAACAATGATGCATATGGGAGCCCTACAACCTGGGTTGCCCACTCCTTCCGCTATACCTGACAAATCCTATATCATTATTATAGATTTAAAAGATTGTTTTTACACTATTCCTCTTGCACCTCAAGATTGTAAAAGATTTGCCTTTAGTTTGCCCTCTGTTAATTTTAAAGAACCTATGCAACGCTATCAATGGAGAGTCCTCCCACAAGGAATGACTAATAGCCCTACGTTATGTCAAAAATTTGTTGCTACAGCATTAGCTCCCGTTCGTCAACGTTTTCCTCAGTTATATTTAGTTCATTATATGGATGATATATTACTAGCTCATGCTGACGAACATCTATTGTATCAAGCTTTTTCTATTCTAAAGAAACACTTGAGTCTTAATGGTCTTGTCATAGCTGATGAAAAAATTCAAACTCATTTTCCCTATAATTATTTGGGTTTCTCCTTATATCCTCGCGTTTATAATACCCAATTAGTAAAATTACAGACTGACCAGTTAAAAACTCTAAATGATTTTCAAAAACTTCTAGGAGACATTAATTGGATACGCCCTTATTTAAAACTACCCACTTATACCTTGCAGCCTTTATTTGATATCCTTAAAGGTGACTCTGACCCTGCGTCACCCCGAACACTTTCTTCAAAAGGACGATCAGCCTTACAATCAATAAAAGAAGCTATTAGACAACAACAGATTACTTATTGTGATTACCAACGGCCATGGGGTTTGTATATACTTCCTACCCCTCGAGCACCCACAGGAGTTCTTTATCAAGATAAACCTTTACGATGGATATATCTATCTGCTACTCCAACTAAACATCTGCTCCCTTACTATGAGCTTGTTACAAAAATTGTAGCAAAAGGACGTCATGAGGCCATCCAATATTTTGGTATAGAACCCCCTTTCATTTGTATTCCTTATGCTTTAGAACAACAAGATTGGCTTTTTCAATTTTCAGATAATTGGTCTATAGCTTTTGCAAACTATCCAGGACGGATTACTCATCATTATCCTTCTAAAAAATTGTTACAATTTGCTAGCTTTCATGCCTTTATTTTTCCAAAAATAGTTCGCCGACAACCCATTCCTGAAGCGACACTTATATTTACAGATAGATCTTCTAATGGTACTGCAGCTTTAATTATTAACCATCAAACTTATTATGCACATACCAGTTTCTCTTCTGCCCAGGTTGTAAAATTATTTGCAGTCCATCAAGCATTGCTAACTGTATCCACTTCCTTCAATTTATTTACAGACAGCTCCTATGTGGTCGGTGCCCTACAGATGATTGAAACTGTTCCAATTATCGGCACAACCTCTCCTAAAGTTCTTAACTTATTCAAATTAATTCAACAGGCCCTCCACCGTCGTCAATACCCGTGTTTCTTTGGGCATATTCGTGCGCATTCCACCCTTCCTGGTGCCTTAGTACAAGGCAATCACACTGCGGACGTTCTTACTAAACAAGTGTTTTTTCAATCAGCTATCGATGCAGCCCAAAAATCTCATAACTTACATCATCAAAATAGTCATTCTTTACGGTTACAATTTAAGATTTCCCGCAAAGCTGCACGACAAATCGTAAAATCTTGCTCTACCTGTCCTCAATTCTTTGTTCTCCCTCAATATGGTATTAACCCTCGAGGTTTACGCCCTAATCATCTCTGGCAAACAGATGTCACTCACATCCCTCAATTTGGACGTCTTAAATATGTTCATGTCTCCATCGACACCTTCTCTCATTTTCTCATGGCCTCCCTTCATACTGGAGAATCAACTCGTCATTGTATTCAACATTTGCTCTTTTGCTTCTCTATTTCAGGAATTCCACACACCCTTAAAACAGATAATGGACCCGGTTATACTAGCCGCTCTTTTCAACGTTTTTGTCTTTCCTTCCAAATCCATCATAAAACAAAAATTCCCTATAACCCACAGAGACAAGATATTGTGAAACGAGCCCATCAGCGTCTCAAACATCAACTATTAAAACAAAAAAAGGGGAATGACTTGTATAGCCCCTCACCGCATAATGCCTTGAATCATGCTCTTTATGTTTTAAATTTTTTAACTCTAGACGCAGAAGGCAATTCAGCAGCCCAACGTTTTTGGGGAGAACAGTCCTCATGCAAAAAACCACTCGTACGATGGAAAGATCCACTTACCAATCTGTGGTATGGGCCAGACCCTGTATTAATATGGGGACGCGGGCATGTTTGTGTTTTTCCACAGGATGCCGAAGCGCCGCGCTGGATCCCGGAGAGGCTAGTACGCGCGGCGGAAGAACTCCCTGACACATCAAATGCACCACATGACACTGAGCGAGCCCACGAGTGAGCTGCCTACCCAAAGGCAGATTGAGGCGTTGATGCGATATGCTCAGAATGAGGCTCATGTACAACCTCCGGTGACGCCTACCAATATACTGATCATGTTATTATTATTATTACAGCGGATACAAAACGGGGCGGCTGCGGCTTTTTGGGCATACATTCCCGATCCACCTACGATTCAATCATTAGGATGGGATAAAAAAGTAGTACCTGTCTATGTCAATGATACAAGTCTTTTGGGAGGAAAATCAGATATTCATATTTCTCCCCAGCAAGCTAATATCTCTTTTTATGGTCTTACTACACAATATCCTATGTGCTTTTCTTATCAATCACAACATCCCCACTGTATACAGGTGTCAGCTGATATATCTTATCCTCGAGTGACTATTTCTGGCATTGATGAAAAAACCGGAAAAAGATCATACCGTGACGAAACCGGACCTCTCGACATTCCGTTTTGCGACAAACATCTAAGCATCGGCATAGGAATAGACACTCCTTGGACTTTATGTCGAGCCCGGGTTGCGTCAGTGTACAACATCAACAACGCCGATGCCACCCTTTTATGGGATTGGGCACCTGGGGGAACACCTGATTTCCCTAAAAATCGAGGACAGCATCCACCCATTTTCTCTGTAAACACTGCTCAAGTATATCAAACAGAACTGTGGAAACTCTTGGCTGCTTTTGGTCATGGCAATAGTCTATATTTACAATCCAATATTAGTGGGGGTAAATATGGTAATGTAAGAGTTACAGGGTTTTTATATCCCAGAGCTTGTGTCCCTTATCCATTCATGCTGATACAAGGCCATGTGGAAATAACACTGTCATTGAATATTTATCATTTAAATTGTTCTAATTGCATACTTACCAATTGCATAAGAGGTGTTGCTAAAGGAGAACAAGTTATAATAGTAAAACAACCTGCTTTTGTAATGTTACCTGTTGAAATAACTGAAGCTTGGTATGACGAGACTGCTTTAAAATTGCTGCAACGCATTAACACGGCTCTTAGCCGCACTAAAAGAAGCGTGAGCCTGATTGTTCTGGGTATAGTATCTTTAATCACCCTTATAGCAAATGCTGTCACCGCTTCTGTATCTTTAACACAATCCATTCAAGCTGCTCATACTGTAGATTCCTTGTCATATAATGTTACTAAAGTAATGGGAACACAAGAAGATATAGATAAAAAAATAAAAGATAGACTATCAGCTTTATATGATGTGGTTAAAATTCTAGGAGAACAAGTTCAGAGCATTAGTTTCCACATGCAAATCCAATGTCATGCTAATTATAAGTGGATTTGTGTTACAAAAAAGGCTTATAATGCATCTGATTTTCCGTGGGATAAGGTGAAAAAACATCTACAAGAAATATGGTTTAATACTAATGTGTCTCTAGATCTATTGCAGTTGCATAATAAAATTCTTAATATTGAAAATTCTCCAAAAGCTACTTTGAACATAGCTGATACTGTTGATAATTTTTTACAAAATTTATTTTCTAACTTCCCTAGCCTTCATTCACTGTGGCGTAGCATAATTGCTGTGGGTGCGGTTCTGACTGTTGTGCTTATATTGATTTGTTTAGCTCCTTGCCTTATTCGTAGCATTGTTAAAAAATTTTTACATATGAGAGTTCTGATACATAAAAACATGTTGCAACACCGACATCTTATGGAGCTTTTAAAAAATAATAAAGAGAGGGGAGCTGCGGGGGACTGCCCGTGAAGGGTTAAGTCTTGGGAGCTGCTCGGCGTTATGCAGAGCCTTAGGCACGTCCCTAAGCTCCCTGTCCCGCCCCCCTGAAGAGTTTACTACCCTCAAGGCTCCGGGACGTCTCGGTCTTGCAACATTTCACAGAAGATAGATTAGCTTATTGATAGAAGATAGATTATCTATTTGTGATCTGCACACAATGGTAAGGGTCTTGTGATTGTATCTGGAGATTAATATACAATCCTGTGAATGTCAGAAGTCACGTACTTTATCCTATATATACTGCAGCACAATAAAGGAAGGCATCAGCCATTTTGGTCTGATCCTCTCAACCCCATCTTTTGTCTCTATCTCTTATTTTTCTTAGCGGGGACACTCCGTTCCCTCCCTGTGCAGGTGCGACTCTTGTTTGTGCTGGCCGCGACAAGTCTTACTTGTGACTTTACTAATACTGCTGGCTATGTTATTTTTATTTCACCTGTTTTACAAAATTGCTGTTTCTTACACTGTCAAATATGTGTGTGAGGCCTCTAATAGAATAATATATAGTCCCATATGAGATCAATGATGGTAACAGTGTAACTCTAGATATGGCAAGAAGCAACAAGAGGGAATATTTTCCTGGACCAAAAAGCTAGTAAGACAGGTGGTCCAGAGAATTTTGGATACTGTTTTATGGCCTAGTCGAGTAACAGCACATTGAGTGGCCTGTCAACAGAATCTTTGCCAAATCTGAGAATGGACACTCTCAGCACCATGGGATAAAATGGTCATGAAGTGCCCCCCTCAAAATCATGGTCAAGTTTATTAGTGAAAAGGGGCTCTGCCAACTGAAGACTGACACTCGCCATCTACCTCTACAAAGATTAACTCATGGCCGTTGCAACTGCTGACTTTGAACGCCCCTGAAAGGAGTTCAGGGTGAAAATCAGGAATGAGGCACTCTGTGCTCTGGGAAAAACTGGCAAAATGGGCCTTCAGATAGTTAGATCTTTTCAGGAGAAGATTTTATGAGTCCCAATTCTTGCATCTTCTCGTACCTAGAGAAACACTGACATCATTAACGGTGAAATCTGCTTTGGCTATTAAGGAAAAGTTTACAATTAAAAGTCAAAATAGAGTAGCTATGGTTCAGATATCCTGGGAAATAACTAGGTGATGCTATGGATGTATTTTCAGATTAGACCTTGTATTGCTAAACACTTGAGTTTTCTGAGTCGTGTCAGGCTTGGATGCCACCATTTTCAAAACAGTGTCTGCTGGAAGCTAGTAACCTTACTTTTTATAAAACTAGGCAACTGGCTACATGGCTACAAGTCTCCCTAAAGTGCCAGGTCCAGACTGGGTTTCAGGCCTATTCTTCTAAAAAGAAATGAGATTTATTTTGTCTACTAAATTCCAGTTGTCACTCCTCCAACTACTTCTAATTGGGTCTGTTACACCAAAATGGCAGACCAAGGGATTAGGATTTTAATCACACAAGACTCAGATCTAGAACTTGGAACTCAGAAATACTTCTGATTCAGTGTCTATACTCCAAGCTGGGGCAGTCCTATGCCCCATTTTGACAGGAAGTTATCACAGTCATAGTTGCTTAGTTTCCTAAAATTAAAACTGAGCGGGACTCTGTGGGGCTCTGGAGTACAGATCTGTTCTGTGTTCTCCATTTCTTATCTGTAGGATATAGACTTTGCTCAGCCTCCTTGACCTTCCCTGAATTCCAAAGCTTGGATTCAAACGATTGCTAATCAGGGAAGGGAGAAAAAACAGAAAAAATCAAAGTTTGGTACAGCCTTCAGACAGAGTCCTGGTTCCTACTCAAAGAAATATGCATAACTATGTCTTTGAGCCCCCACCCAGGTGGAAGACGGTAACTTCAGACTGAACACAAGATTCCTGGAGCACAGCTCTGTTGCCTCACCACCAACCAATCAGAAGGGGTCACAAACCCTGCAACCCTCACCCCAAATGTTGCCTTCTGTTTCCGGGGACCAGGGATGACCATCCTGTTAGGTCTCCTGTTTGGCCCTTGTCTATTTCATCTCTGAGAGGGGCCAACTAAATTGCTGTTACTACAAGGGTAGAAGCTGGTTTCATATGTGGAAAACCCCAACTTAGGTCAGGTAGAGAGAGACTTCTGCTCTGCTAGGCAGGCCTACGCCCATGCCCAGCAGGAAGAAGTTACAGAAGAAAGAGACCTCTGCCCCAATTCCCAAAAAGTATCTTGAGTATGAAGTCTCTCAGGGGGCCTATGTGCTGTGTTAGGGGAAGGACATTGTTTTTATGTGAATCACTCGTGGGTAGACAGAGGCCCTGGCCAAGATAAGAGAAGGGCTGAGTCAGAAAAAAAGAAAAAGAGAAAGGTCTCAAACCTGGTTTGAATCCTGGTTCAATTCATCCCCCTGGTTTGCAACTCTCATATCCTCCTTGGTGGGGCCCCTGATTATCTTGTTACCACTGCTCACCTTCAGGCCATGCTTACTAAACAAATTGGTGGCCTTCATTAAAAGACACATCAACACGGTGCAGCTCATGGTACTCAGATCCCAATATGCGGCCCTACCAACTGTCCCCTTAGCAGGAAACAATATAGAGCTGACCTCAGACCCATGATTGGGTCTGTCCTGGATCCTAGAGAAGAGGGGAATGAAGGACCTAAGCTACTCCATTTTGTTAAAGAAGACTCCATTTTGTAAAAATTCCCGGAAAAGACCTTTTTGGAAATCCCTTAACCTCACCCCACCACCCTGGGAACCAATCAGAACCCATGGCCAGCCCGGGAAATGGGAACCAATCAGAACCCAACACCTAACCCTTCCACAGAAGATAACCAGTTAGATGTCCCCAACCCAGAAACTCCCGTTTTTCAAATTTTTCGCACGAGAATACCCTATATAAAAAATGAAACCCAGAGCTCGGGGCTGCTCCCTATAGCTGCTGCATCGGTATTGGTGGGAGCCCCAGCTCAAGCTTGGTAATAAAAACTCTCTTGCTTTTGCATCGGATATCGGCTCCCTGGTGGTCATTGGGAGATTCTGCGACTTGGGCATAACAGAGCAAAGGGGCTTCCCCCTTGGCTCAGTGGTAAAGAATCTGGCTGCAATGCAGGAGACACAGGTTCAATCCCTGGGTCAGGAATATTCCCTGGAGGAGGACATGGTAACCCATTTCAGTGTAATTGCCTGGAGAATCCCATGGACAGAGGAGCATGGCAGGCTACAACCCATAGGGTTGCAAAGAGTCAGACAACTGGGTGGGCACGCATGCAAGCACGTGTTGAGCAAATCTATTGGCACCGTTTTCCTATAGCATGATTTTTTAGGCCTGTGCATTGTTTTTGGAGACAACATGCTATTGCATATTTGATAGCTACTTGCATGCATGCTAAGTCACTTCAGTCGTATCTGACTCTGCAAACCCATGGACAGTAGCCAACCAGGCTCCTCTGTCCATAGGATTCTCCAGGCAAGAATACTGAAGTGGGTTGTCATTCCCTTCTCCAGGGGATCTTCCTGACCCAGGGATCAAACCCTCATCTCCTGTAGATCCTGAATTGCCAGCAGATTCTTTACTGCTGAACCACGAGGGAAGCCTAACAGCCTACAGTGTGGTATAAACACAACTTTCATATGTACTGAGAAGCCAAAAGAGTCAAGTGCCTCATTTTATTGTGATGTTCACTTTATTGCAGTCATCTGGACCCGAATCTGCAGTATCTCCAAGGGATGCCTGTAAATCCTGGTTCTTCTACTAATATTTAGGTGATATCACACAACTTACCAGTCTTCTCTGTGCTTCAGTTACCTAATCTGTAAAATGGGAATTTGATTCTGGAAAGCATTATGTCAGTTAATATATGTGAAACATTTTTTAAAGGGTTCAGTTCAGTTGCTCAGTCGTGTTGTGACCCCATGAATTGCAGCACGCCAGGCCTCCCTGTCCATCACCAACTCCTGGAGTTCACCCAAACTCATGTCCATCAAGTCCGTGATGCCATCCAGCCATCTCATCCTCAGTCGTCCCCTTCTCCTCCTGCCCCCAATCCCTCCCAGCATCAGAGTCTTTTCCAGTGAGTCAACTCTTCTCATGAGGTGGCCAAAGTACTGGAGTTTCAGCTTCAGCATCAGTCCTTCCAAAGAACACCCAGGACTGATCTCCTTTAGGATGGAATGGTTGGATCTCCTTGCAGTCCAAGGAACTCTCAAGAGTCTTCTCCAACACCACAGTTCAAAAGCATCAATTCTTCGGCACTCAGCTTTCTTCACAGTCAAACTTTCACATTCATATATAACCACTGGAAAAACCACAGCCTTGACTAGACAAATCTTTCTTCGCAGAGTAATGTCTCTGCTTTTGAATAGGCTAGCTAGGTTGCTCATAACTTTCCTTCCAAGGAGCAACTGTCTTTTAATTTCATTGCTGCAATCACCATCTGCCATGATTTTGGAGCCCAGAAAAATAAAGTCTGACGCTATTTCCACTGTTTCCCCATCTATTTCCCATGAAGGGATGGGACCAGATGCCATGATTTTAGTTTTCTGAATGTTGAGCCTTAAGCCAACCTTTTCACTCTCCACTTTCACTTTCATCAAGAGGCTTTTTGGTTCCTCTTCACTTTCTGCCATAAGGGTGGGGTCATCTGCATATCTGAGGTTCTTGATATTTCTCCCGGCAATCTTGATTCCAGCTTGTGCTTCTTCCAGTCCAGCATTTCTCATGATGTATTCTGTATAGAAGTTAAATAAGCAGGCTGACAATATACAGCCTTGACGTACTCCTTTTCCTATTTGGAACCATTCTGTTGTTCCATGTCCAGTTCTAACTGTTGCTTCCTGACCTGCATATAGGTTTCTCAAGAGGCAAGTCAGGTGGTCTGGTATTCCCATCTCTTGCAGAATTTTCCACAGTTTATTGTGATCCACACAGTCAAAGGCTTTGGCATAGTCAATAAAACAGAAATAGATGTTTTTTTGGAACTCTTTTGCTTTTTCGATGATCCAGCGGATGTTGGCAATTTGATCTCTGGTTCCTCTGCCTTTTCTAAAACCAGTTTGAACATCTGGAAGTTCACAGTTCACATATTGCTGAAGCCTGGCTTGGAAAATTTTGAGCATTACTTTACTAGTGTGTGAGATGAGTGCAAGTGTGCAATAGTTTGAGCATTCTTTGGCATTGCCTTTCTTTGGGATTGGAATGAAAACTGACCTTTTCCAGTCTGTGGCCACTGCTGAGTTTTCCAAACTTGCTGGCATATTGAGTGCAGCACTTTCACAGCATCATCTTTGAGGATTTGAAATAGCTCCCCTGGAATTCCATCACCTCCTCTAGCTTTGTTTGTAGTGATGCTTTCTAAGGCCAACTTGACTTCACATTCCAGGATGTCTGGCTCTAGGTGAGTGATCACACCATCATGATTATCTTGGTCGTGAAGATCTTTTTTGTACAGTTCTTCCGTGTATTCTTGCCATCTCTTCTTAATGTCTTCTGCTTCTGTTAGGTCCATACCATTTCTGTCCTTTATCGAGCCCATCTTTGCATGAAATGTTCCCTTAGTATCTCTAATTTTCTTGAAGAGATCTCTAGTCTTTCCCATTCTGTTCTTTTCCTCTATTTCTTTGCATTGATCACTGAGGAAGGCTTTCTTTAGCACTCAAAAATGTTTTTATTGACAGAGGTGATGGGAAAAAGTAATTATAGCTACATGACAGTCTTATTTTATTTTAAGCATTTTATTTAGATTATCTAACTTAATCTATATATACTTATTAGATCCTATCATCACCATCTGGACAAGGAAACTTGAGGGACAGAGAGGTTCAATAATTTGTCCAGAGTCACACAGCAGTAAATAACATGGCTCTAACCCACGAGGTCAGGTTTTTTAATCTTGCCTTTCACCATTATACTATGCCATTTCTTAAGGTGCTTAATTCATAGGGATCCTGTGAGGAAAAATGAAATAAAGTATATAAGTGGTTCATCCAAGGCCTGGTGAATATTAAGCACTCAGTGTGGTACCTATTTTTAAATGTCTACAGGACAATAGAGCTATAATTAGAATAAGTCACTATTTAGAAAATATAGCTATCTGTGGATTTGCTGGGAGACTCAACAGAATCTGGAGAAGACAGGGAGCATTTCAGCAACAACTAGTTGGTTGAATTACTGCTAAACAGGCAATAGAAAGGTGGAATAGCCATAATCACTTGCTTGACCTTGATTTCTGATGGGAGTACCAAAGCCTTCTTGGGCATCAATCTTTGCCCAGCTGTACTTCTTCACTAATTAATTTTAAAAAGGTCTAAGTCAATTAATTATAAAGTAATGGGCTGTCACTTCCAGTTGCCAAATTATCTACATTGCAGCTGTATCTAATTAGTTAGCTTATTCTATCTCATTCTTGGAAACATGCTATTTCCCCACTTTATGTTAATTTATGTACATAAGTTCTATGAATAACAAGCTATACATTATTCTGTAATAGACTGTGAAACTAGTGCTTTGTGGACATTCACAATAAAATAAAATGATGTGAAATAGTATAAAAACACCAGAAAAACAAAAAGAAAGTACTTTTAAAATACCTATTCAAAGTCAATAAATAACCAAGCAAGCAAATTAAGCAAGAATTTCATAATGGAACATAATAAATGACTTTAAAATGCTAATGCTTTAAAATATGTAAAACTAGCCCAAAACCTGGTGATTTAGTGGTGTCAACTGATTCCTGATGTTGAAGATGATGGAACAAAAGCAGAAATAAAAATGCAATTTCATTTATTACTCGTAGAGTTTGGTATTGTTAACATAAATGTGAAGAAATATATTTTCTTCAACAAAGAACCTATCTATTCCCTTTGTCCTATTCTTCCTTTTTTTCCTTCTATCTCAGTAGGAAGGGTGTCCTTCTTCTCCAAGGCTGAAACCTCCATCAAAGCTCCAAGTCGCATTCCCTCCCACCTCTCTTGAGATTCAGCTGCATAAACAACTCCCTGTTTTCTTTTGCATTATCAATTGCTGCCTCTCTTGACCCCTTCTCAGCCCACAAACAGGCATATATCCTTCTGCTACTGAAAACAGCCTCCTAAGGCTGAGGTCTGCACTACTACTGTAAACTATGTCCCTAGACTTACTTCACTCCAAGGAAAGTCTCAGCTCTTGTGTCTACTTCTACATATGTGTAAAGCCTTTCTAGGAAACTAAGCTGCTATGCTCTGCCTAGCAGATTTAGCACCTTGCTCATAATCCACATAAAGCCTTTGCATAGTAAGTACCCAACAAGAATTAGCTTTTCTGGTGCTATCACTGTCATTTGAACAATGGAATATCATATTGCTTCAGAGAGCAGGCTCCAAAATCAGACATTGTCCCTCAAATCCTGGCTCTACCTCCTTATAACTGTGCAGCCTAAGGCGGAATACTTAATTTTGAAACTTTGAATTCTTAAATATAAAATGTGTATAGTAGTTATAACCACCTCACAGAATTTATGATAGAAACAGATGAAAAGAGGTAAAGCATATAAGTGCTTAGAACTAAGTCCAGAACATAGTAAGTACTCAAATATGCCTGGCAAATCCAAGCACTGAATTCCCTTCCAGGGAATGTTATCCAACAGAGAATTGACGCTTTCGAACTGTGATGCTGGGGAAGACTCTTGAGAGTCCCTTGGACAGCAAGGAGATCAAACCAGTCAATCCAAAAGGAAATCAACCCTGAATATTCATTAGGACCGATGCTGAAGCTGAAGCTCCAATACTTTGACAACCGGATGCAAAGAGCCAACTCATTGAAAAAGACCCTGATGTTGGGAAAGATTGATAGCAAAAGGAAAAGGGGAGGACAGAGGATGAGATGGGTAGATAGCATCACCAACTCAATGAACATGAGTTTGAGCAAACTCAGGGAGACAGTAAAGGACAGGGGAGTCTGGTGGGCTACAGTCCATGGGGTCACAAAGAGTCAGACATGATTTAGTGAGTGAACAACAACAACCCATACTGAATCCACTTTCTGGGCAAATGTCTTAGGTTTGGCCAATCAGACCACTTAGTTTACTTTCTGGTCATATGACCCTGGTATGACCAATCAGAGCACTGAATTCCCTTTCTTGGTCATGTGATCTGCTTCATCAATCCACGTAAGCCTGCTAATCTGGTCTCCCTTGTTCAGTTTACAAAAGAGACTTGGGGAAGACATTTCCACCATAAGGAACTCCCACATTTTTGTAGAAATTATTAGTAAGAGATACTGGCTCTTTCCCACTCAAGAAGAAATTTTGTGAAGAGCTTCTAGAACCATCTTGCTATCACATCAGTCTGGGAAGGAAGGCAAGCCACAGAGAGAAGCAGAGCTAATCCAACAGACATGACATCGTTTGACCCTCTAAATCCAGCCATAACTGATGCCAGTCCTGCCCATGTACTTTCATTTGTTTATCAAAACAGTTATTTCTGATGTAAGCTACTTTGCATTTTTCTGTTACTTGCAACTGAAACCAATATAAATGTTTATCATGTTTTAGCGTAGTTGCTGAAGGACCTGTTTTGCATACTGTTCTGGAGCCTTAGAAAACTTCAGCTAACATTCAATAAATAACTGTTGCACAAAGATGAAAATATTTTGACGATGGTAATAGAGAGATACATTCTACACCAAGGCCTCATTATCTAGCTCACCCTTTAGACAGAGCATGATCTGCATGGGTGCACAGATTAATGTAAGGGTCTGCCTGAGATGGTAATGGTCACAAAGGTCATGAGAACAATATTCCCTCATTTGAAATGCCATCTCTTCCAGCTGCTATAGAAGAAAACTAATAGTTTAGCATTGTGCTTACTTTAGCAGATAGATGATATGTCAATAAGAATATCCAAACAAGATATAGTCCTCCCTTGGTATCCATGGGGAATTGATTCTAAGACCCTGCCCCGCTCCCAACACCCTTTGAAACAGAAATCCACAGATGCTTAAGTCTCTTAAATAAAATTGCATAGTATTTGCATATAAACTATGTGCACCCTAATGCATCCTGGAAATCATTTCTAGATTACTTATAATACCTAATGCAATATAAATACTACATAAACAGTTGCTGGCATGCAGCAAATTCAAGTTTTGCTTTTTGAAGCTTTCTGGAATCTTTTTCTGAATACTGTCATAACCCACAGATATGAATGGCCAACTGTAATATCCACCCTAACAAGGGAGAATTGCACATTTCTGATTTTTAAATTACTTATTGTGTGACTTTTAAAAATTACCTTTCAAGACTGACTCTTTTCTCCAAAAGCAACATCTTCCTGAGTTTATAGTGGAAACTCATGGGATAAAAGGTATAAAAATATATTCACTTTCTTCCAGCCTTTCAAATTTCATAGTTCTGAAATTTATCTAACTCAACTGTGCCTAAAAATAATTTAATGATTCAATAACTTTTCAAAAACTCCTTCTATTCCCTCTTCTGGTCATAAGGATGAGGAAGGAAGGAGGTGGGTGCATGGATAAGTAAGAATACAGGATTCAAAGAGAAGATGTATTTAGTTGAGAGACATGGGGCGGCAAGGGAGAGGTGAAAAAAAAACAGAGACATTAAACAATTTATGCAAATTGTTTATGTGAATTGAAGGCACTCAGATTGAATCTAAAAAAAAAATGTTACTTTGATGCAGATGGCAACAGAAATACATTCTGAGAAAAAAAATTCTGTGCCCTACATCAAAAGCCCTGCAGGCATCGTCCCTTCCTTCTGTTGCTTTGCAGCAGGGAAACACAACAAAGAAAGCCAGTCAGAAAATCCTAGTAACCAGTATAGCTGCTGTGGAAGGGTTCTTCTCCTGTTTGGAGAACAAGCATAACTTTCCAGGCATAAGAGGGTTTTCATCGGGGAAAGGGTTGCTTTCAAACAGTAAACCCGCTGCCCCTCAAGGGTGAGGAAGGTTGTCTCTTCAAAGTGGCATCTGCAGCTGCTGATCCTTCAAGTCTTTGCTAGTCAGGGCCCCTCCTCTTTCTTGTAAAAGCTGGCACCATTTTAATTATTTTTGTAAATGTTGCCCTCTGTTAGCTCCACTGTGCTGGGTTGTAAAGGAAAAAATAAAATCTCTGATCTGAGGATTCATTAAGCAGCTGCTGTTGCTTACATGGTACAATAGATGCCTGAAATAAACTATAATATTCTAGCCAGACTGGTTTGTGTTTGTTTCACTCTGAGGTCATGACACTTGGGAACACAGACATCCAGACTGAAAATATATCGATGGTTGTTTCTCTTCTTAGAAGGGTGATCATTCATTCAACAAATACCTTTGACTATTTACTTCCCCCTACCCTTTATGGAAGGGCAAGTGTATTGTACAGCCAACAACATCATCAAAAAGCCATTATCATTCAACCCCTGCACAATCTCTCCAAGTCAAGAAAGAGTTAAGGGGTAGTCTCTCTGGTCAATTTTTAATGGAGAAATCTAAGATTTTGTTAAAAAGAAACAAAGTTCCTTTCTGATTTTTAAATATATAAAAAATGTCCTCATATTATATGCTGACCCCTAAATGTCAGCTTTCTATAATAATACAAGTTAGATTCATTTATGAAGAAAAAATGATATTAGGGAGCTGTCTGTGAAAGACAGCACTACCCAGGGCAAAACATTTTCTCCAAACATCAAATGGTCATCCCCATAAAAGACGCTGAAATCAGGATTCAACCAGAGAGCTAGAATTATCTCCAACTGGTGAGAAATTGGCACCAGCTACAAGCTGAAAAAGGAATCCTTCTACAGTTTCTGTCCCCAAAGGTCACTCTTGGCCACATTTTGTCTCTGAAGATAGAGAACTGGATTATTTATCCATGTGAATTATTTTCTGTTCCTTTATGAAATTCAATAGAATAAAAATAGCTGCTGCCCATTATCGCTTGCCTGTCAGCTCTACCTGGGCTGAGGTGGTGGGAAAGGACAGGAAATGCTGTTACAGATGTTTAATAGAAGAAAGCTCTTTTTGGAATGTGTTTGCATGACTCATAAAGAGCAGTTATTCTTAGCTTTCCCGTCACAAGAGATAAAGCTCTTTGTCCTATAATGCAGACTTCTACTTAAAAAGAAAGCCCAAGGTCCATTCAAAGCTAGAGCCCAATTATTATTGGAGAGCTCTCTTTATAATACCTGCCCCAAGCCCCTGCAGTGACATTATATCACTCTTTGCAGGCCTAGAATGTAATGCCAATTTTTTTATTTGTCTTTTTCATTTGTCAGAGTCGTGTCACCTGGAATGCTAAGAACCACTTAATGTAGTGGCAGTGACTTTAATTCAGTTACAGGGATCATCAGTTTAGTGGCACAGTTTAATACAATTAAATATGCTATGCTATACAGAAAATTCATCATCTTTGGGGGTCACTTCTGAAGTTTCAGATCTCATAATCAAACTTCAATCTAATATTGATTATATTTTGGATAAACCTGTCTCAATTCCCAGAACCTATAAACCAATAACATTCTGAAGCAATTTACTAAAGGATAGCAGCAGTCTTTGATGGATTAAATAGCACAAGGTCAGTGGAGACTGAGAGGAATTTGTTGGAATTAAAATATATCTTCTCTCCAATTTGCTTCTGAACTGGCATCTTGCACATTCACAGATTTCTTTCCTTTGGGATCTATTCAATTCACCAATATTCCTTTTCCCCTAGATCACTGTATCCTGTTTTTTATTCTTTCAACTCTCATTAAACATTTTTTTAAACTCTTCTTTGGACTAAACTCTGTGTTGGGCTTTATGGATAAAGTGAAAGAGGTCGTCAAGGATTTCTTAATCTAGAAGGGCAGACAAATAAAGAACACATTATAATACATAATAATAAGAGCTCTGAGGACAGAAAGGTCTCTGGGCTGTGTGAGAATAGATAGAGTGGGGGTATCCAACCACTTGTCCGTGGCCTGTTAGGATGTGCAAAGTTTCATCTGTATATATAGCTGCTCCCCATTGCTCAAATTACCATAAGCCTGAGCTCCACCTCCTGTCAGTTCAGCAGCAACATTAGCTTCTCATAGGAGCATGAAGCCTACTCTGAACTGCAAACTCAAGGGATCCAGGTTACCCACTCATTATGAGAATCTAATGCTTGATAATCTGAGGTGATGCTGAGGCAATGAGGCAGCAAATACAGATTATCATTAGCAGAGAGGCTTGACCACACAGAGACCATAATAAATCAATGACTTGCAGACTCATTTCAAAACCCTATCTGTAAGTGGCAAGTGATGATGAGCTGTATAATTATTTCACTGTCTATCACATTAGAAATATAGTGCACAATAAATATAATGTACTCGAGTCATCCCTAAACCATCCCCTGCCCCACACAGCCTGTGGAAAAAATTGTCTTCCATGATGCCAAAAATGTCGGGGATGGCTAGACCAGAGAATAAATGCCCATAGCTCTCTCAGGCCAGAATATGCATTTAGTAAAGGATTGGCACTTCAGTTTGGCCTCCCTGGTGGCTCAGCTGGTAAAGAATCTGCCTGCAGTGTGGGAGACCTGTGTTCGATCCCTGGATTGGGGAGATCCCCTGGGGGAAAGGAAGGGCTATCCACTCCAGTATTCTGGCCTGGAGAATTTCATGGACTATATAGTCCATGAGGTCACAAAGAGGTGGACATGACTGAGCGACTGTCACTTTCGCTTCACTTCAGTTCATAGAAAAGTAGGGTACCTTTGAAGTCCATCAGTTATTCCCAGGGTCAGTGGAAGATGAAAAGAGAGTGGTCCTTATATGCGCTTCTTCTTCTGATGGAAAAACTTCCCTGATTAAATCCTCCTCATCTCTTAAGTCTCACTTTGTCAGCTTTCTCAGGAAGCCTTCTCTGACTGCTTCTTTCCCAAATATGGTCTGGGGACAGTTTCCTGTTGTGCCACAAGGTCACCTTGAATTTACCCCCGTAAATTCTCATGGAACTGAAACTGAGTGTACCCATGGTTTCAGTTCAGTTCAGTTCAGTTGCTCAGTCAATGGCTTACTACTACTACTACTAAGTCGCTTCAGTCATGTCCTACTCTGTGCGACCCCATAGATAGCAGCCCACCAGGCTCCCCTGTCCCTGGGATTCTCAAGGCAAGAACACTGGAGTGGGTTGCCATTTCCTTCTCCAGTGCATGAAAGTGAAAAGTGAAAGTGAAGTCGCTCAGTCGTGTCCGACCCTCAGAGACCCCATGGACTGCAGCCTTCCAGGCTCCTCCGTCCATGGGATTCTCCAGGCAAGAGTACTGGAGTGGGGTGCCATTGCCTTCTCCAAGTCAATGGCTTAGATGTCCCCAAAGTATAGTTTTATGCTATATTTGGAGTCCCTATTCTCATTGATAATGGTTGGAGGGGAGAAAATTCATCAACTGAATGAAATTCAACCTCTTTCAGATTAAAAAAATTTTTCTTTGACAAAACTGGTTTGTCAGTTCAAAGTTTAAAGTCTTTATTAGAGTTGTCTCTGCCTTTTTTGAGTCAGACACAACTGAGTGACTTCACTTTTACTTTTCACTTTCATGCATTGGAGAAGGAAATGGCAACCCACTCCAGTGTTATTGCCTGGAGAATCCCAGGGACGGGGGAGCCTGGTGGGCTGCCGTCCTTGGGGTCGCACAGAGTCGGACACAACTGAAGTGACTTAGCGACTTAGCAGCTGCCTTTTTTAAAAGAACAGCCTTTCCTGATGCCTTCTTCTCCTACATGGCATCTAAAGGAAGGGAAAGCCTATTTATTATGTTCATAGTGTCAGAGCAGTGTGTGATCCCAGAGGTATGACTATTCTTTCTATATCTTGCATTTTTTGTTATTGTTTTATAAAGGAATATGAAATGAATATAGATATAAAATACTTATAAAAGCACTAAGTTACTTTAGTTGGGTCAGACTCTTTGAGACTCCATGGACTATAGCCCACCAGGCTCCTCTGTCCATGAGAATTCTCTAGGCAAGAATACTGGAGTGGGTTGCCATGCCCTCCTCCAGGGGATCTTCCCGACCCAGGGATCAAACCTGTGTCTCTTATGTCTCCTGTATTGGCAGCGGGTTCTTTACCACTAGCACCACCCGGGAAGCCCAATATTTATATATACATAAATCTAAAAAGTATACAATCCATTTACCGACTGCCCAATTTAATAAAAAGAATTAGCTTTGCCATTCGTTATCCCCTGGGCCTTTCATCTTACTCAAATCTCTCATTGTTTGCAGGGAGCATGATGTTACATTTTGTTTTTATCACTCCCTTGCTTTTCTTATGGTTTTACCACCTGTGTTGGCATTTTTTAATTAATTTTTTCACTGAACATAATGTTCTTGAATTCACTCAAATTTCTGGGTATAATCTTTTCCTAATTTTTCTGAAATATGTGGTATTTTTTACATAAAAATAATAGGATTTATCAATATTACTGATAATAAACATTTAGTTAGCTTTCTAAATTTGGGGGTTGTTTGGTTTTTGGTGTTTATAAATAGTATCTCCTCTCCTAGTGAATATGTGCATTAATTTTTCTAAAATATACAACAAGGAGTGAAATTGCTTTATCATATGTTATAAAAGAGTTCAATTTCTTGCAAAGTTATTACACCCATTTAAACTCCCCCTATCAAAAAAATAAAAAATAAAATAAACTCCCCCTATCAGTACATAAGTGTTCTGATTATTCCACAGCTTCACCAATATTTGAAATTAAACTAGTTAGTAAACATGAAATGATATCTCAATATAGATTTAATTTGCATTTCCCTAAGTGCTAATGGGAATTAATAATATTAAGCTAATGATCATCCATGATTTCTCTTTGACAAAGTCTTTTCTTTTGGGTTGTTTTGGGGAATACGGGTGAGTAAGAACTCTTTGTGTTTTTTGTGTACATTTAGTTTGCATCTTATGTTTTGTAACTACATTTTCAAGTCTGTAGTTTTTCATTTCCCTTATGGTATGTTTTGTGTCTAAGGCAAAGAGGTAAGAAAAAGATGTGAGTATAAGGGTTTCAAAAATTGAAAAAATTATTATTTTTCATTTCCCTTATGGTATGTTTTAGTGTATACACTCCAGTTATAGTGTATTTAACTTGGCAGACTAGTAGTGATAATTTTAACGCCCTTTAATGTATATTTTTAAACAGAGTATGTTATATGATTTTCTCAATGTTTCATTATTTTGACTTTTACATTTAAGTTTTAATTCACTTAGAATTAAGTGAATTCACCTAATTCACTTAATACCTATTTGGGGGAAAATATGTTTTGCATGCTGTGGGATAAGGAACCAATTTCTTTTCTCTGCATGAAAAAACAACTCTCTAGCTCTGCTTAATTCCCCAATTTGCAAGCTGTGGGATAAGGAACCCAATTTCTTCTTTCTACATGAAAAAACAATTGTCCAGCTCTACTCAAGTCCCCAGATCTACTTAATAATCTTATCTTTGTTACAAATCTGTTTTCCATACAATCAGAGTTATGTTTCTGGACATCTCCTGTCTCAGTGGTCCATTTATCTATCTCTACACTGATTGCCGGGAGAAATATCAATAACCTCAGCTATGCAGATGACACCACCCTTATGGCAGAAAGTGAAGAGGAGCTAAACAGCCTCTTGGTGAAAGTGAAAGAGGAGAGTGAAAAAGTTGGCTTAAAGCTCAACATTCAGAAAACAAAGATCATGGCATCCGGTCCCATCACTTCATGGGAAATAGATGGGGAAACAGTGGAAACAGTGTCAGACTTTATTTTTGGGGGCTCCAAAATCACTGTAGATGGTGACTGCAGCCATGAAATTAAAAGACACTTACTCCTTGGAAGAAAAGTTATGACCAACCTAGATAGCATATTCAAAAGCAAAGACATTACTTTGCTGGCTAAAGTCCTTCTAGTCAAGGCTATGGTTTTTCCTGTGGTCATGTATGGATGTGAGAGTTGGACTGTGAAGAAGGCTGAGCACCGAAGAATTGATGCTTTTGAACTATGGCATTGGAAAAAACTCTTGAGAGTCCCTTGGACTGCAAGGAGATCTAACCAGTCCATTCTGAAGGAGATCAGCCCTGGGATTTCTTTGGAAGGAATGATGCTAAAGCTGAAACTCCAGTACTTTGGCCACCTGATGCGAAGAGTTGACTCATTGGAAAAGACCCTGATGCTGGGAGGGACTAGGGGCAGGAGGAGAATGGGACGACGGAGGATAAAATGGCTGGATGGCATCACTGACTCAATGGACATGAGTCTGAGTGAACTCCGGGAGTTGGTGATGGACAGGGAGGCCTGGTGTGCTGCGATTCATGGGGTCGCAAAGAGTCGGACACGACTGAGCGACTGAACTGAGCTGAACACTGATTGCACACCATTTTAGTTATTAAGTGGTTTTCAGTCTTTATGTCTGATAATAGAGTCTTTACATCTAATAATCAATGACCAGTCATTGATCTTTGCTCCAGGAGAGTTCTACCTACTTTCAGTCTTTCTTCTTTTTTTCAATGCAAAATTTTAAATTAACTTGCCAATTTTCACAAAAATATCTGTTAGGATTTTGAAACTCATATATTACTTGTATTGAGGTTTTTATTCACAAAAGTGACACATCTCTTTATGCAAGTCTCTTTAATATATTTCAATAAAATTGAATTTGTTGTTTAATTGCTAAGTCATATCCAACTCTGTTGTGGCCCTGTGGACTATAGCCTACCAGGCTCTTCTGTCCATGGGATTTCCCAGGCAAGAATACTTGAGTGGGTTTCCATTTCCTTCTTCAGAAGATCTTCCTGACCGAGGGATCAAACCTGCTTCTCCTGCATTGCAGGTGGATTTTTTACTACTGAGCCACCAGAGAAGACCCAAAATTACTTTTTTTCTATTATGATCGGACACATCTTATTTACACCTATCTTAGGTATTTAATATTCCTTAGAAATGCTATAACTGGCATATTACTATTTTATTGCATTTTCTTCCTTATGGTCTGTCTTAGACAGTAATTGATTTTTGCATTTTATTTTCTATCTAGAATAATCAATAAACTTTATGTTGAAAATAATAATTTTTTCAATTTTTGAAACCCTTATACTCATATCTTTTTCTTACCTCTTTGCCTTAGACACAAAATTGAATAAAATTAGTGCTAGAATGATGCCTTATCTTTTATGATCTGAAAGTTCTAGAGATTTTTAATATTCCATTATTAAAATACTTCCTGAGTATTTTTCTAGATCTTGTTTATTGAAGAGTTTTTTTTTCTAACATACTAGGTGTTTTATCAAGCACTATTAAATTTCACCCAAAACTTTTTATGATTCTATTGAGATAATAGCCTAATTTTTGTCATTTAAACTTTGTTTTTATTACAGTATAGTTGATTTACAATGTTGAGTTAGTTTTAAGTATACAGCAAAGTGATTTAGTTGTGTAGATATATATTTTTAGATTATTTCCCATTATAGGTTATTATAAATATTGAATATAGTTCCCTGTGCTATACAATAAATCCTCATTGCTTATCTATTTTATAAATAGCCATTTGTATCTGTTAATCCCAACCACTTAAATTTTTTATATTAAAAATTATAATAACTGACTTCCTAATGTTAAAGAAGATTTTCATTACTGGAATAAACCCAGATTGTTGAAGGTATATTAAACTTTTAATATATTCCTGGTATTTTTTGCTAATATTATATATAAAATTGTGGCATTCGTATTCATGATTAAGATGGTTCTATAGATTTTCTTTCTATTCTTGTCAGGTTTTGCTACCAAGGCTGACTTAGCCTTGTAGAATTATTTAGGGGGAGATAGTTTCTTTTTTATTTTGTAGTCGCTACAATATTGTATAAGCTCAAAGCACTTGTTCTTTAAATGTTTGATAAAACTTGCCTATAATACTATCTGGATTCGGTGTTTTAACTTAGGGAAGATCTTGAAGTCCTGACACAATTTCTTTGTGGCGTTGTTCAAGGATTTACATTCTGTGTGAAGAGCTGTGTTAGTGACAGCTCTACAAATTTGTTACCCGTCTTTTCCAAATTGTTTGTATGATTCTCTGACTTCTTTGTAATCTTTGCTACTTCTCTGGTGATGGTCCCCTTTTCATGTTTTAGCCTTTTTCATTTGACCAAGTTGTCAGAGGTTTCTCAGTTCTGTGTTTGTTATTTTTTTAAGAATTTGGTTTAGTTAATAACTTTTTGATAGTTTCTGTTGATTTTTTTCTGTTTCTGTTTTTATGGGGATAGTTTATTATGTGCTGTCTTTCAGACCATTTAAGATGGGATCATGGGTAAATTTTGTTAACACTCCCATCATTCCTGTCTTCCTTCTCAATACTTCTTTGTATCTCTATATATATTTCTGCGTTTCTTTGCCCACTGATTGTGGCCTACATTCTGTAATTTGCTTTGGAAAATGTCATGTGAACAGTAGGGACAGGATGCCAGCTCTTTGACTTCTAATTCTAAGTGGAAGCATTAAGAGGCATTGTGAACTGCTGGCACAGAACCTGGACTTTCAGGCACATAAGAGAACAGCAGAGCAGAGCCCAACCTATTTAAAGCCTCTGACTGAACAACAACTGACCCAGGATTCTGTATAACATGAGTGAGAAATTAATTTTTTCTTATTTCACTAAGCTTTTGAACTTATTTGTTATTATAGCAAACTGACTAAAATAGATACTGGTATCTTAAGGTTAAATGCTCCTGTTGCAAAAAGCCGAAAATCTGTTATATTGACCTTGGATCCAAGAGACAAGTTATAAATAGTTATTAGACTATGAAGAAACAGTGGCCCACAACATGCAGAGGCAAAACATTTTAGCAAGTCATCACCTGCAACAGCTTAGAAAGCAGATAATCTTCCTAATGAATGAGTGGCTTCAGAGAAAGAGGTTTCAAAACACAGTGTTACCAGTGTGACTTGGTTATTTTTTTCCCCAGAATTGTCAGATAATCTCAGAAAAGAATTGGGCTGATTTATAACCCAATCATCAGGGAAGAAAGAGAAATGAGAGCAACCAGGAATTACAGGGATTTTTAGAGCTGGAAGACAAAACTGTTTCCTTGGAAGGACTGATGTTGAAGCTGAAACTCCAATACTTTGGCTACCTGATGCAAAGAGTTAACTCATTTGAAAAGACCCTGATGCTGGGAAAGATTGAAGGCGGGAGGAGAAGGGGATGACAGAGGATGAGATAGTTGGATGGCATCACTAACTCAATGGACATGAGTTTGAGTAAACTCCAGGAGTTGGTGATGGACAAGGAGGCCTGGTGTGTTGCAGTCCATGGGGTCACAAAGAGTTGGACATGACAGAACGACTGAACTGAACTGAAGTGGGAAGAGAAATAGAAATGCTTCTGAGCAAAAAGGCACAATTAAGATTCAGATGAAAATACATGCCTAGACAAATGGCATTGCCATTCATAACCTGTGTTGAAAACTGGCTGACTTAAGGTGACACCTAGAAATGTTAACTGGATAAAATGCCTTAGCAAAAAAGAGATATCCACACTCTCCTCGAAGCCTTGCAAGTTATTTAGAAGTCTAGAGAGAACAGAGCATCTCAGAACAGGAGTGGGCTAGTTGCTGACTGAAATCAAATAATTTTTTAAAACCTACAGTTTTTAGAGAGTTTTGGCCAAAAATTCCAAGAGACTTCTAAGACATAAACAACTTTGGGGCCCTCAGTTTTCTAGAAGGAGAGAGGAGGCTTAGTAAGCTGCTCAGCCCCCTAAAGATGCATTTTATTCCAGTACTCTTATGAGATGTGGCTGAGGAGTATAATAGAAATACATGCTCTTCCAGAGAAATGATTCTACCACCTAGAAAAACAATGGATTGGGAAAAATAAAGGCCTTATCAAGTAATAGTTCTTATCTTCTTTGCAGTAAGAGTGTTTGTTGAAGTTGTTGTTCACTGTCTCACTATTCTATTTTGAGGGAAATACACTTTTGCACTCATCTCACATGCTAGTAAAGTAATGCTCAAAATTCTCCAAGCCAGGCTTCAGCAATATGTGAACCGTGAACTTCCTGATGTTCAAGCTGGTTTTAGAAAAGGCAGAGGAACCAGAGATCAAATTGCCAACATCCGCTGGATCATCGAAAAAGCAAGAGAGTTCCAGAAAAACATTTCTGCTTTACTGACTATACCAAAGCCTTTGACTGTGCGGATCACAATAAACTGTGGGAAATTCTGAAAGAGATGGGAATACCAGACCACCTGACCTACCTCTTGAGAAACCTGTATGCAGATCAGGAAGCAATAGTTAGAACTGGACATGGAACAAGAGACTGGTTCCAAATAGGAAAAGGAGTTCGTCAAGGCTGTATATTGTCACCCTGCTTATTTAACTTCTATGCAGAGTACATCATGAGAAACGCTGGACTGGAAGAAACACAAGCTGGAATCAAGATTGTTGGGGAGAAATAGCAATAACCTCAGATACGCAGATGACACCACCCTTATGGCAGAACGTGAAGAGGAACTCAAAAGCATCTTGATGAAAGTGAAAGAGGAGAGTGAAAAAGTTCGCTTAAAGCTCAACATTCAGAAAATGAAGATCATGGCATCTGGTCCCATCACTTCATGGGAAATGATGGGGAAACAGTGGAAACAGTGTCAGACTTTATTTTTGGGGGGCCCCAAAATCACTGCAGATGGTGATTGCAGCCATGAAATTAAAGACGCTTACTCCTTGGAAGGAAAGTTATGACCAACCTGCTGCTGCTGCTGCTAAGTCACTTTAGTCATGTCTGACTCTGTGTGACCCCATAGACAGCAGCCCACCAGGCTCCCCCGGCCCTGGGGTTCTCCAGGTAAGAACACTGTAACGGGTTGCCATTTCCTTCTCCAATGCATGAAAGTGAAGTGGCTCAGTCGTGTCTGACTCTTTGAGACCCCATGGACTGCAGCCTACCAGGCTCCTCCATCCATGGGATTTTCCAGGCAAGAGTACTGGAGTAGATTGCCATTGCCTTCTCCATATGACCAACCTAGATAGCAAATTAAAAAGCATAGACGTTACTTTGCCAACAAAGGTCTGTCTAGTCAAAGCTATGGTTTTTCCAGTGGTCATGTATGGATGTGAGAGTTGGACTGTGAAGAAAGCTGAGCGCTGAAGAATTGATGCTTTTGAACTGTGGTGTTGGAGAAGACTCTTGAGAGTCCCTTGGACTGCAAGGAGATCCAACCAGCCCATCCTAAAGGAGATCAGTCCTGGGTGTTTATCGGAAGGGCTGATGCTGAAGCTGAAACTCCAATACTTTGGGCACCTCACGTGGAGTTGACTCATTGGAAAAGACCATGATGCTGGGAGGGATTGGGGGCAGGAGGAGAAGGGGACGACCGAGAATGAGATGGCTGGATGGTATCACTGACTTGATGGACGTAAGTTTGGGCAAACTCCCAGAGTTGGTGATGGACAGGGAGGTCTGGCGTGCTGCGATTCATGGGGTCGCAAAGAGTTGGACACGACTGAGGGACTGAACTGAACATTTTTATTTGATAGATCTTCAAATCCTCACTCTGTGGAAAGATGACAAGTTTTGCACTTTGTGCCCAGATTAAATGAAATGTTCAGAATTTCTTCCTTAAAGGTGCAGGTGAATATATTTTGATTGCCGAAGGAAGGAAACAATATTTTTGATCGAGACAGCAAGCAGTAATATGTACATGTGTGCTAAGAAGCAGTAGCTGACTCCTAGTTATCATTAGGAAGCACTAGGATTCGTGGTTGTGTGTTACCATAGAAAGACTAACCTAAAGAGATGCTTTGCTCATTAGTTTTCATATTTTTTTGGTCCTAATAAAATAAATCCAAGTATAATATTTTTTCTAAGTACTATTTTAACAGATTTCTGTAAGTTTTGGTATATGATATGTTTATAACCATTCAGTTATAAATATTTTTTTCACCCTGCCTTGTTATGGTGAAGTGGATTGCATAACTCAGTGAAGCTATGAGTCATGTAAGGTCACACAAGATGGATGGGTCATGGAAGAGAGTTCTGACAATATGTTGTGTACTGGAGGAGGGAATGGCAAACCACTCCAGTATACTAGCCATGAGAACCCCATGAACTATATAAAAAAGCAAATATTTTCTAGCTTCCATGTTAATTTTTTCCCATGTCTATTTTTTTTTCCCATGTCTAATTTAAAGTGAGTTTCCAATGTTCAGATTTTTGGAAGAGTTCTAATTATTTTTTATTGATTTCTAATTTGATTGCACTTTGTAAGAAAAAGTGGTCCATATTATATTAATCCTTTGAAATTTCTTGACTCTTTCATCAGGGCCCAGTAAGAATCAATTTTAGTAAATGTCAAAAGTGCAGTAAGAAAGAATGTCTGCTAGAACAGAGGTCAAAGCCAAGCAAGCATAACAAACAACCACCACCACTCAGAAAATCACTTGTATCCTCAAAAAGCATTAGTCGCTCAGTCGTGTCTGAATCTTTGTGACCCCATAGACTGTAGTCCACCAGGCTCCTCTGTCCATGGAGTTCTAGATAGCCATTCCCTTGTCCAGGGCATCTTCCCAACCCAGGGATCGAACTCGAGTCTCCCGCACTGTGGGCAGATTCTTTATGGTCTGAGACACCCAAAATGATTGATGAATGCGCTTCACTTAGTTACACTTACCCATGTGCACCTAGGATTTTTTCTTCTGGAACCAGTATCCAGAAAACCCTGAGCCAGGAGAAGGCTTTAGTGATAACAATTACTTTTTAAATTTTCACCTGCTTAAACAGGGGGTAGGTTGGACTGGGAGGAGCCTGGTGGGAACAACCACTGGCCTAGGTACAGGCCCTGAGTGTACTGGAACAGATAGGTATCTGGAGATGCTCCCATAGCCTCACTATTATCCACCACACCTCCCCCTGCTTCCCACCCACAGACTGAAAGGCTGCCAGTTAGAGGCAGGAAGGATTCTTGTGCTTTTCTTCCCTCCCCTCCTTCCCTTCTTCTCTTTCTCTCTCAAGAAAGAGAATTACCAGGCACTTTGGTGGATATGAAGATGAAAGAGCCATAGCCTCTACCTTCAAATGGTTACATATTCATAAAGACGCCACTAAGCACAGGAATGAAAATCACGAGGTGTTAGGAGGTAAATGAGAAGTGGTCAGAAGGCTTCACGTGGAGGAAGAATGGTAAGTACCCCCACGCCTGGCATAAGAATTTGCTTGGGCCCTTAAGAAAATGATTGCTCTGGCTTCCCTGATGGGAGCGTGTATAATACCAGGAATGCAACTACGAGCACACATGGGCGCATGTTTCCTGGATGAAAGGACAGGCGAATAGCTTTACACCTGCCAGTACTGCAAAGTCTCCTCTAGATGGTTATACAGTCACACAAAGTTTCCTCTACATGGTTGTTTTCCTTTCATTGGTCAACTCCTTACACCGGATATGGCATATCATTAATAATGACCTATATTGTTTATAAAAGTTCTTCCCAAGAGAAATATATGAGCCACCTATATTTAATTTAAATGTTCCAGAGGTAACACTTAAAGAAGAAATCATTGAATTCAGTGATGTATGTTATTTAACTCAGTATGTATCACAGATATTAGCATTTAAATATGCAATCATTATAAAAATATTAATGAGATATTTTATGGGTTTTTCTTGTTCTTCTACCTCGGAAATTCTGCATGTACACTTATAGTACATCTTAATTTGTACTACCCACATTTCAAGTATTTGGACTGTTGCTCACCAGGCTTCTCTGCCCATGGAATTTTCCAGGCAAGAACACTAGAGTGGGTTGCATTTCCTACTCCAGGGGATCCTCCCAACCCAGGGATCAAACCTGCATCTCTTGTGTCTACTGCATTGGCAGGCAGATTCTTTATCACTGCTCCACCTGGGAAGCCCTATTCAGTAGACACATATAGCTAATGGCTAGCATATTGCATGTGTGGGTTTGTGTGAAAGTGTTAGTCACTCAGTCATGTCTGACTCTGAGATGCCATGCCCATAGCCTGCCAGGCTCTTCTGTCCTTGGAGTTCTCCAGGCAAGAATACTGGAGGGGATAGCCATTCCCTTCTCTAGAGGATCTTCCTGACCCAGGGATCGAACTGGGGTCTCCTGCACTGCAGGCAGATTATTTACCATCTAAGCCACCAGTGAAGTATAACTCAGGTCAAAACATTGATGAATTGTTAAGTACTTATTTCATTTACAACATGGATAGGAAGAAAGAAAATATAGAGATCAGTGCAACAGTTTATGAAAGTCAGAGAGGTTTATACCTTAAACATCTAAATAAACTTGAGAACAGCCACCATGGAAGTAAAGGCTGTGTATACAATTCAAGTTCAGGTTCACAAATAACAGAGATCCCTTTAAGAAACTGTTTGATAAATTATTGTTTCTCCTATTTACGTAGGATTACTTTTGTTTTTAACTTCAATGTGTTTTAAATTGTTTTGTTTACAGGGTGGAGAGGTCTTGATTTGTCATCACAATAGCAAATGCAATGACTCTTTGGCCTTGGAGAGAGGAAATCCTACACTGCATGAGGCTGCTGGACTTCAGGGTGGGGCCCTGTTATTCTGAAGAACAAGCCAGTCAAAATTAGCCAAGGCTTAATTCAGAGCCAAAACAATAATAAGAGTTGCTTGGGGAGAACGTCATGTGTTCTAAGAATAGGACATGTATTTGATCAAATCACAAACTATATTTCTTAAGCACCTAACGTCTTCAACACCTTTGTTATTCCCTGGGATTAGTAATTTCATAAAATAGGGACACAAACCAGTATCTAATCCACAACTAATTGTATTCCAAAATGTTATAGATTTTTAAAGGGAGAACTCAAGAAATCAAATCTCTCTGTGGTAATGAGCCCCTCAGCCTTCAGAGAAGGCAGAATTACTGGGAAAGGAGTGGATAAAGGGGAAGGAAACATAATTCTGTGATCTCTGTGCTATAGTTAACAAAAGATATGAGAAAATACTAGAAAGTTTGACAGAAGGGTAGACCCAGGGACACAGATTTTTGTCAGACACATGATAAAGGAACATTTAAATTTAGATTGTTTGAGCTTTGAATAGTCTGAGCCTATCCCTCGATGTTCTTTTTCATATCTCAAACTTTACCTGGTCTAGTACATTTCATGCTCAAAATACTATCATCATTACTTTGTTATGATTCTTCTATACTGCATGCATTGAGAATAAACTTTAATCTTATGAAATGAAACAAATCAAAAAACAGTGCCCAAACTATATCTTGGTATTTTGAAGCACAACCTAAAAATCGACTTGCCAACCGCTCTTCTGACCCTGTAGTACAGGAGACCAGGGTTCAATCCCTGGGTTGAGAAGATCCCCTGGAGAAGGAAATGGCTACCCACTCGAGTATTCTGGCCTGGAGAAGTCCATGGACAGAGGAGCCTGGCAGACTGCAGTCCATGGGGTTGCAAAGAGTCGGACATGACTGAGAAATTAACACAACACTTCTGGGGCTAGCTGATTCATAGACTCCAGAATGACTCTTGGAGATCAAATGTTCCAATTTATCCTCATTTTTGAATAAAAATGAGCATCAGTTCAGTTCAGTTCAGTTCAGTCGCTCAGTCGTGTCCGACTCTTTGCGACCCTATGAATCACAGCACACCAGGCCTCCCTGTCCATCACCAACTCCCAGAGTTTACTCAGACTCACGTCCATCGAGTTGGTGATGCCATCCAGCCATATCATCCTCTGTCATCCCCTTCTTCTGCCCCCAATCCTTCCCAGCATCAGAGTCTTTTCCAATGAGCCAACTCTTCGCATGAGGTAGCCAAAGTACTGGAGTTTCAGCTTTAGCATTATTCCTTCCAGAGAAATCCCAGGACCGATCTCCTTCAGAATGGACTGGTTGGATCTCCTTGCAGTCCAAGGGACTCTCAAGAGTCTTGTCCAACACCACAGTTCAAAAGCATCAATTCTTCGGCGCTCAGCCTTCTTCACAGTCCAACTCTCACATCCATACATGACCACAGGAAAAACCATAGCCTTGTCGTTGATAAATCTCGGTACAAAATTTCCAGATTCTACTGCATCCAGAATAATTCCCAGCATGATCCAAATGGTCCTCACTGAGTCCTAATTGAAAGACAAAACACAGAGGTCAAATGCAGAGCAGAATAAGATGAATGTCATCACCTCACCCAGGCAGTAGTCTGCCAGGCCTCCATGACATATTAGCAGTATTGGAACTGTTACCATTAATGATATGAAAAAAAAAAAAAAACACATTACACAGTGCACGATGTTCTTCTAACTTCCGTGCAGTTTGCAGTGAGCCCAGCCTTACATATACCCCAGCCTCTCTCACTAATTATTCATTAAGCTTATCCCCCAGCTGAATTCTCATTTCCATAACCTATTTTCCTCTTCACCTTTCTACCTCTCTGCTCTAGTTTTAATCTTTTTCCCTTTCTTCCTCTATAATGCAAGAGTACACTGTGTCCCTAGATAGCACATTTTTAATATTCAGGTTAATATTATTAGACTAAAACATTCCTCTCTACCACCATTGGTCCCTGAAGCAATCCTGAAATGACACTCCATTTAAAGCAGAGCTCCAGTCTAGGTGCAAAGGCACAGATCCTTCAGCTATAAACAGGGTATGGATTTCTTTGTATTTCCTCTTCGTACTATTTATTTTAGAGGGTATGGAACCTCTTGCTTAACTGTATGTATAGTGTCAGATAACATTCAACTGAAAAAGTTACTTTTTCTTTTACATTTATGGTGAATTAAGTCCTTTAGGAAGGTAAAAAGCCCTAGACAGTCAGGAATCTTGTTCTCAAGCACAAGCTTCCAGCTTAATATTGGCTGTGAGATCATGAGCAAGACATTCGATTTATCTAAACCTCTGTTTCCTCGTCCGTAATAAGGAAAGATGGAAATAATATCAGTAATATTCAAATAATAAAGTACTTACATTAGCATCCCTGGGAAATTAATGAAATAATACACAGTTCCTCACACATAAGGTGGGCTCAAGAATTTAATTACATTATTATCATCATTGTTATTTTCATTAACAATAAGTCAGCGTTGTCATAATGATAATTATCTTCACCAGCTGGTGAGTAAATCTCCGTGGAGTTCACTCAGTGTCCAAAACACAGACTGGAAAAGATGACCAGAGTGCGGGTGCCATCGCTGCGGTCTGCTCTTTGGCTTATTCCAGGTTTAGTAAGAAGTACAAGATGAATGCGTGATTCTTTCTGTTTATTTACCAGTTTAGCACATTAAATTTGGTTGATGAATCTAAGTCTCTTTTAATTCATAGTTTCTCCCATTTATCTTTTCACTTAATAGTTGATTGTTGGAAATACTGTCATTTGATCTTTACAGATCTTTAGTTTCCCTCAGTTTGCATTTTGTTAATTGCATCTCAATGGAGTAATTCATAGGTTCCTATGTTCTCTATTTTTCTTGTCAGTTACTAGATCTAAAGCTTGATCACATTCAGGTTTGATTCCTAACAAGGCTTCTCTAGAGATGATGCAGTATTGTTCATTAGGAGGAAGCACACTGTCTCTTTTTCAATTTTATAAGCTGCCAAAATCACTGCAGATGGTGATTGCAGCCATGAAATGAAAAGACGCTTACTCCTTGGAAGAAAAGTTATGACCAACCTAGACAGCATGTTAAAAAGCAGAGACATTACTTTGTCAGCAAAGGTCCATCTAGTCAAGGCTATGGTTTTTTCAGTGGTCATGTATGGATGTGAGAGTTGGACAATAAAAAAGTCTAGATGCAGAAAAATTGATGCTTTTCAAATGTGGTATTGGAGAAGACTCTTGAGAGTCCCTTGGACTGCAAGGAGATCCAACCACTCCATCCTAAAGGAGATCAGTCCTGAGTGTTCATTGGAAGGACTGGTGTTGAAGCTGAAACTCCAATACTTTGGCCACCTGATGCGAAGAGCTAACTCATTTGAAAGGACCCTGGTGCTGGGAAAGATTGAGGGCAGGAGGAGAAGGGGACGACAGAGGACGAGATGGTTGGATGGTATCACCGACTCAATGATCATGGATTTGGGTGGACTCCAGGAGCTGGTAATGGACAGGGAGGCCTAGCATGCTGTGGTCCATGGGGTCGCAAAGAGTCGGACATGACTGAGCGACTGAACTGAACTGATTGATTCCTAATGGGGATCAATAGGGGGTGGCAAGGAGCAGTAAAAAGATAATACTCCAATAGTATTATTACTTCATTTATTTCCCAGAATATTTCTATAAAGGGAAACGTCCCCTTATCTACCCAATAGTTACCAATGGTCCAGTATAGTAAAGGCATCTACCTAGTGGTTACCAATAAAAGGAAGATAGGGTAAATGCTTTGATTAAATTAATTTTTAAAAAATAATAAATTGGTTCTCTAGCATTATGGAACCAATTTATTTGGTGGTGGTGGTGATTTTTTTTTAGTAAGTATTATTGTAAAACAACTGATTAAAATATATTTTGTATTAAAGTCACTGGAGTTAGCATGATTATTGATGCTAAAATTGTTCCATCTTTTTTCTGATAAAGTTAATTTTACTGTAATGTGTGAATACTTGCCCAGTAACTGAAAGGTGAAAGTGTTAGTCGCTCAGTTGCGTCTAAATTCTTTTCAATGAAATTGAAAAGTGAAAATGTTAGTCGCTCAGTCCTGTCCATCTCTTTTCAACCCCATGGACTGCAGCCCACCAGGCTCCTCTGTTCATGGAATTCTCCAAGCAAGAGTACCGGAGTGGGTAGCCATTCCCTTTTCCAAGGGATCTTCCTGACCCAGGGGTCAGACCCTGGTCTCTCACATTTCAGATAGATTCTTTATCATCTGAGCCACAAGGATAATCAAACCCAAATCAGTAAATTTAAAGAAACTTTAAAAAGTGACTAACAGAATTCGCATAGTTGTACATATAAAGCATTAATCAGAACAACTATGTTTTTATCTAGTACCTTTGGAATTGTTCCATCTTCTGCCTGTGGGGTCCTCTTTAGGTTGATTCCTGGATCCTTTTAATGTGACATTAGTAGTTTTTTTGATAGCTTCTTTGCTAACTGTGCGTGCGTGAGTGCTAAGTCGCTTCAGTCGTGTCTGACTCTTTGTGACCCTGAGGATTGTAGCTTGCCAGGTTCCTCTGTCCAGGGGATTCTCCAGGCAAGAATACTGGAGTGGGTTGCCATGCCCTCCTCCAGGGGGATCTTCCCTACTAAGGGATCAAACCTGTATCTCTTGTAGCTCTTGTATTGCAGGCAGATTCTTTACTGCTGAGCCATCAGGGAAGCCTCTGTCCCAAGCACTTTGGTATGTTTTAGGGGAAAACAGTATAATAAGACCAAATTCTGAGTGCAAGGGGGCTTCTTGCTCTTTGGCAAATCATGGATTTTTGGCCTTTTCATTAGACTAAGTAAAAGTTCTGCACCTAATCCCATTATTGGGAATAGGGTGTTCCCCCACATCTGCAACAAGCAATTCTCAGGCCCCTTGTGAGTGTCCTACATTTCAACTCATTTATGACACTGTCTACTCATAGATAGCATCAGATTTCACAGGATAAGGGTTCAGCCCTACAAAACCGCCCCCAACGCATACACTTCCAAAGCCACTTGCAAGCCCAGATCATCCTCTCTGCTTTTGACTGAACTGCTACATATTTAAGGTTCCAACAACCCCTTCCTTGGGTTCTATTAATTTGCTAGCATGACTCACAAAGCTTAGTGAATATCTTGCTTACTAGATCACTGGTTTATTATAAAAGGATATAATTCAGAAATAGCCAGATGGAAGAAATGCATAGGGCAATGTACAGGGGAAAGGCATGGAGCTTCCATGCTTTTACAAACAGGCGACTCTTTACAAACATCCACGTGTTCACCCACCCAGAAGTTCTCTGAACCCTGTCCATTTGGGTTTTTAATGAAGACTTTATTACATAGACATGATTGATTAAATCATTAGCCGTAGGTGACTGATTCAACTTCCAACTCCTCTCCCCTCTCTCAAGGTAAAGAGGGTAGGATTGAAAGTTCTCAGTGTCTAACAACAAGGTTGATTCTCCCGGCAGTCAGCCACCATCCTTCAGTGAGGTCCAAAAGTCACCTCGTTAGCATAACAAATGACACCTTTATTACTCTCAACACTGAAAATTCCAAGGGTTTTAGGAACTCTGTGCCAGAAACAGTGGACAGAGACCAAATACTTATTTCTTATTATAAATCACACTGTTAGGATTTATGTTTAAGATAAATTACATCAAAATATTTGAGACTTCACTGGTAGTCCAGTGGTTAAGAATCCACCTGCCAATGCAGGGGTCAACAGATTCAGTCCCTGGTCTGGGAAGATCCCATGTGCTGTGGGGGAACTAAGTCTGTGGGCCACAACTACTGAGCCGCACCCTAGAGCCCACGTGTCACGACTGCAGAAGCCCGTGCACTGGAGAGTCTGTGCTCCGCAACCAGTGAAGCCCCTGCAATGACAAGCCCACGCACTGCAGTTAGAGAGCGCCCCTGCTCACTGTAACTAGAGAAGGCCTGTGCACAGCGATGAAGACCCAGGGCAGCGAATACATAACAATAATAATAAAGTATGGCTTCCCTCACAGCTCAGCTGGCAAAGAATCTGCCTGCAATGCAGGAGACCCCAGTTCAATTCCTGGGTCAGGAAGATCCGCTGGAGGAGGGATAAGCTACTCACTCCAGTTTTCTTGGGCTTCCCTTGTGGTTCAGCTGGTAAAGAATCTGCCTGCAATGCGGGAGACCTGGGTTCGATGCCTGGGTTGGGAAGATCCCCTGGAGAAGGGAAAGGCTACCCATTCCAGTATTCTGGCCCAGAGAATTCCATGGACTATATAGCCTATGGGGTTGCAAAAATTCTTTACCACTGAGCCATCTGGGAAGCCTTCTCTTACTATCAAAACATCAAAATCAAACAAATTTGCTCAGTTGTGTCCAACTCTTTGTGATGTATATAGTCCATGGAATTCTCCAGGCCAGAATACTCGAGTGGGTAGCCATTCCCTTCTCCAGGGGATCTTCTCAACCCAGGATCGAACCCAGGTCTCCTGCATTGCAGGCAGATTCTTTATGAGCTGAGCCATCAGGGAAGCCCTTCTCTTACTATAGGCAATTTTAGTCATCATTTTATGTTTTTAAAGACATTTGCACTTCTTTTTTTAACTATGCGTTTTTCTCGCTTAATTCTCTATAATGTTAGTAATCTTTCTCATCTCTAGTTATTCAAATATTAGAAACAGTTGTGAGATAAGCTGAAAATATGCTAAGTTGTCATTTTTCTTGCCGTGAACAATATGTACATCAACATACAGGCATCTGAGTGTGCATGTGTGTGTATATACAAACATACACATATCTTTATCTACCCTTTTTGCTTTTAAATTTAGTGTTAGATTTAGGAAAGACTCAGGGCTTCCCTGGTGGCTCAGATGTAAAGCATCTGCCAGCAATGCAGGACACCTGGGTTCAGTCCCTGGGTTGGGAAGATCCCCTGAAGAAGGGAATGGCAACCCACTCCAGTATTCCTGCCTGGAGAATTCCACAGACAGAGAAACCTGGTGGGCTACATTCCATGGGGTAGCAAAGAGTCGGACACAACTGAGCAACTAACGCTTTCACTCTTAGGAAAGCTTTACCAACTTATATTTATAAAGGAATTCACCCATATCTTTTCTGTTGCTTGTATGGTTTTGTAGTTTTACATCTAAATCTCTTATGAAGTTGACTCTTGAACAACACAAAGGATTAGGGATGCTGACCCTCCAGGCAGTTAAAATTCTGAGTATCACTAATTGTCAACCCTCCATATCTGAGCTTATGTATCCTCAGGTTCAACCAACCCCAGGATAGTGTAGTACTATAATAAACAGTTATTGAAAAAAATTCCTGTATAAGACCCACACAATTCAAGCTCATGTTCTTCAAGGGTCAACGGTACATGTGAAATTTATCCTAAGATAAATATGAAGATGTGAAGAGTGAATCCACTTTTATCTTTTTCCATAAACTATTTATCTAGACATCATTTATTTTATAAATTCTTTTTTTCTTTTTTTTTACTCGTTTAAGATGCTGTCTGTGGTAGATGGAATAAATCACTCTCTGCCACAAAAATGTTCAAGTCCTAATCCTTGAAACCTGCGAACTTGTTTACATGGCAAGGGGGAATTACAGTAGCAAATGGAATTAAGTTTGCTAATTAGCCAGCCTTAAAATAAGGAGATTACTTTTATCTAGGTAGGCTCAGAATAATCACAGGGTCCTTTAAAGTGGGAGAGGGAGGCAGAAAAGGAAGTCAGAGTCAGAGAAAGATTTGAGATGAAACATAACACTGCTGGCTTTGAAGAGAAAGGAGGGTGCCATGAGTCTGTCGGGGCCCAGGACAGACCATAGCAAAACATGCCTAACAGGTATATTGATTATTTTGAATTAAAGTTACTTAAGGAATGGACAGTGCAGAAGGGGCATGCTGACCCTCTTTTTTGTCTCCCTAAAAACAGAAAATTAATCTTCCATGTGAAAGGTGCCCTCCCTGCATCTGGAGATAGAAGGCCACCCTTTTGCCAATGACAGGGAATCTGAACCGAAAAGCCAATATAAACAAACCTTCTTACTTCTTTAATTTACTGCCCACAAACCAAATTCTGTTCAGATTCTCCACTAACTGAGCATCCAAAACCCAAGTTTCTTTGTCCTGTCAACTCATGAATTTATTGTTTCTTTTTCTAAAAAAGTGTAAAAGCTGCTTGCTCTAGACACTTCTTTAGGTTCCATTTCTATAAAATCTCCATGCACATGAATTAAAATTTGTTTATCTTTCTCCTGTTAATCTGGCTTGTGTCAATTTTATTGTTATTCCAACCAGAAGAACTCAAGAGGGGTAGTGGGGTAGATAGATTTTTCCCTCCCCAACAAGCCATGAACCAGAAAATACAGAAGGCCTGTTGAAGCTGGAGAGAACAAGGAAAGGGTTCTCTCCTAAAGCCTACAGAAGTAATGCAGACACCTTGATTTTAACCCACTGAGAACATTTTCCAAGTTCTGATCTACAGAACTATTACTAGATTTGTGTCATATTGAGTCACTAAGTTTGTGGTAATAGCAATAGGAAACTCATATGTCATCTTTATCATAAACTAAATGTAAGAATTAATTTGGATTTATTTCTGCATTTTCTATTCTGTTTCTTCGTTTGTCTTTCCATGTGCCAGTGTGTGTGTGTGTGTGTGTGTGTGTGTGTGTGTGTGTGTGTGCGTGTGCGCATGCAAGCTCAGTCATGTCTGACTCTGCAGCTCCATGGACTATAACCCTCCAGGCTCCTCTGTCCATGGCATTTTTTAGGCACGAATACTAGAGTGAGTTGCCATTTCACACTCCAGGGGATCTTCCCAACCCAGGGTCAAACCCACTTCTCTTAAATCTCCTGCATTGCAGGCAAATTCTTTACCATCTGTGCCACCTGGGAAGCTGATGCCAATGATACTGTTTTTTGTTTGTTTGGTTTGGTTTGTATGTTTGTTTGTTTTGTTGGCTGGTTTTTTGGCTGTGATGGGTCTTTGTTGCGGTGCTCGGGTTTCTCTTGTTGCAAAGCACAGGCTCAGTAGTTGTGGTGCACAAGTTTGGTTGCCCAGCAACATGGGCGACTTTTATTTTCCAGACCAAGGACTGAACCCAATCCTGCTACATTGGAAGGTGGATTCTTAACCACTGGCCACCAGGGAAATCCCAATATTGTTTTAATTATAGAGAATTTATTGTGTTTAATATACCTGCTAGAGACACCTCCCATTTCCCCCCAAGGTTTTCCTGGATAATCTCACTTGTTTATTTTTGCAAATAAATTTTATAATCAATTTGTTTAACTCCAAGGATAGGGGGAGAAGAACTTGATAATATCCTTAGTACCAGTAGACTTCCCTGTGGCTCAGTCAGTGAAGAGTGTGCCTGTAATGCAGGAGATCCAGGTTCAATCCCTGGGTCAGGAAAATCCCCTGGAGAAGAAGATGGCAACTCTCTTCAATATTCTTGCATGGTGAATTCCATGGAGAGAGGAGCCTGGTGGACTACAGTCCATGGGGTCACAAAGAGTCAAACTCAACAGAGTGACTAACCGTTGGTACCAGTAATCTTTTAACTTTGGAAAGTCACATATTTGCTTTGTGATGGAGGCTCAGTGATTCATACAATGAAAGATTGTACCTGGTATAATATGCCAGCCAGGAGCTACAGTGGAAAAAATTTAAAAACTGATTAAAAATTACTTGGAAATCAGTTGTATAAACAAATTTTTTATTATCAAAAAAGGTGTTTTTTTAACACCAAGCCACAGAAACCACACTCCAACTAACTTAAGGGGGAAAAAAGACATTAACTGACTCATGCAATTGAAATTCCCAATTGAGACTGGGTTCAGGTACTCAAAGGACATCACAAACAGGTCTGTGTTTCTCAGCCCTTTCTTCTCCGATATGATCTTTCAGCTTGAGCACACCCTCTTGTGTAGTGCTCCCTCTTGCTATGGACATGGACTTGACCAACCTAGCCACTTCTGCTGGGAAAGGGTGCCTCTTCTGCAATAGCTCTAGCAATCTTTAAAAAGTGAAGTCTCATTAATCTAGCTTGCTATGTTACTCACCCCTGAGCCAATCACTGTGAGCAGAGGAATAAATACTCTGAATAGCTGTGGATCATGAAGCTACTCTTGAGGGTGGCATGGAGTCAACTCCCACTAACTGCAAAGGTGAGAGCAAAGGAGAGGGATGCCCCAGAGGAAAAGGCAGACAGTGCACTGTGAGAAAAAAGGATTTAATAGACAGAGGACAGGCGAAAGGAACACACACCCATTTCAGCGGATTTGTTCCATGTAAATAAATAAGGGTGTGAAGTGTCAGTGGGTGCTATAGAGATGAGGAAAAAGGACTAATTACACTTGAGTAGGAGCTGATTGACTGTCAGCATTTAAAGAACACACAAAATCCCCATTCTGAACTCTGAAAGAGTCATAACCAAGTCTGCCAAACAGTTTCTCCAGTTCTGCCAAACACCAGCTGCATAGTATCCAACCCCTCCAGGAGAGTCAGTGCCTTCCCAGCTGTGCTCTTGAGCCAGACTGGCTTGTCAACCAGACTCATTGGAAAGAGTTTCAACTCAGCGTAGTTAAAATGAAAAACAAGGTTGGAAGATTTGAACATAAAGTCTATTGAGGAGAAAAATCTGTCTGGCAGGGCAGTGCCAAAAGATTTCAGATAGTTATATTTAAGAAGAATTCTACAGGCCAAAGTAAGAAAAGAGAGCAGGACTTTGCAGGAAAAAGGTACAAAACATGGCAGGGTGAAAGAACATGGTATATTTGAGGAGCGATGGAAATCCCATGCAGATCTGGGGTGTGAAGATGTCGGGATACAAGACTGGAGAAGGAGCACAAGGGTCTTTCACACCATGCTGAAGAGTTCGCACCTGATTCTGAGTGTCATCCAATGGTTCTAAAGAGCCGAGGAGGATGATCAGACTTTGTTTTAGGAGGACAGCCAAGTCGATCATGTAAAACTGGATTGGGTGGGAGGGATAGAGCAGATCAGGTGTCCCCAGCCTCCACCTCCTAATGCCTGATGATCTGAGGTGGAACTGATGTAATAATAATAGAAATAAAGTGCACAATATGTGTAATGTGCTTGAATCACCCCCAAACCACCCCCTCCTACCCCCTCCACCCCTTGTCCATGGAAAAATTGTCTTCGTGAAATTGGTCCCTGGTGCCAAGAGGTGAGAGACTGCTGAAGCAGATGACCCATGAGAAGGCTACTATGGTTGTTTTCAGCAACATAATGAGAACAAAAGTTGAGAGGAGAAGGATTAGGTCATCATTTGTTTCCAAAGAATTTTCCAAGGAACACTAATTCAGTTTGATATTAATGTGAAAAAAAAAAAAGATACTGTAGCCAAATAAAGTGAGGTCACTGTTTACTGCAAGGCTTCTCAGAACATGTAATATACTAATGTGTAGATTAACTATCTCACAGCAGATTAGCTATCTCAAAGTAGTAACTTTGCCAATTCCATTTGTATGCTAACCGGATATTTTTTTGACCACTCTTTTGAACATACTGGATTAGAGAGTTTTTTAAAAAGTGTTAAGATACTATAAAACACATATGATAAATAATAAAAGAAATAATATTAAAACAGGAAATAATACAAGTATAATACATAATTTATTATAATCTCTTAAATATAGATAAATATTTCAATATGGCTCTCTACCAAGATGTCGCAAGTGTGTCAAAGAAAGTCTAAAAGCCAGATCACAATAATTTAAAGTTGAAGCTCTTGCCAGACTTCCTGGAACCCTGATTCCTCACCAAAAGAAATCCTTAAATTTTTTTTTGTTGTTTTTTATTTGGCTGCACAGGGGGTTTTGTTGTGGAACATGGGATCTTAGGCATTTTTTAGTTGCAGCGTGTGAGATCTAGTTCCCTGACCAGGAATTGAACCCAGGCCCCCTGGGAGCACAGAATCTTAGGGAAGCAGGACCATCAGGGAAGCTATTATTTTTAATAACATTTGCAACAGAGATTTTTTAAGAAAGCAATGTAATATGTTACTACCGGCCACTTCACCCACATAAATAGTTAAGTAAGACTTCTGACTTTTCATTGCCATGGCCCACAGTGGTAACCAGCCCCAAGAAGGGCCTCTTGACAATGGTCCTTCAAGCAGCATAGCTAGTGAGGAACCACCTCTTGCCAACAGCTTTCAGAGTCTGCCTCCATGATTGACATCTCCACGGCAATCTCATGAGAGACCTTGAGCCAGACCATTCAGCTAAACTGTTCCTGAATTCCTCACCTTTCAAAACTGTGTGAAGCAACAAATACTTACGCTTTAAGGTGAAGGTGAAGTTGCTCAGTCATGTCCAACTCTTTGTGACCCCGTGGACTGTAGCCTACCAGGCTCCTCCATCCATGGGATTCTCCAGGCAAGAATACTGGAGTGGGTTGCCATTTCCTTCTCCAGGGGATCTTCCCGACCCAGGGATCGAACCCAAGTCTCCCGCATTGGAGGCAGACGCTTTAACCTCTGAGCCACCAGGGAAGCAAAGTTTGGGGATAAGTTGTTACACAGAGAGGTGATAAGATACCATCTTATAATATTTTATTATGCAAGAAACATATATCATTTCTCCTCTTGTAGCCCACTCAAGCCTAGACCCTCTGGGAACTCCTCAGGGCCTGAAACTGCCCCTGCCAATGGCTCTGACCACTACTCCAAAGTGAACACATACCTTTCAGTCTGTCTCTTTCTGGTTCTCTCTATAGCATTTAATAGAGTTGAATATTTTCTTCAGAAAACATTTCCCTCTGGTCTTCTTGGTATTATACTTTTCTGGTTTTCGTTCTTTCTGTTGATCTTTCCCCTTCTCCTTTAGAGTAAAGCTGGTATCATGGAAACAAGAAGATTAAGGCTGGAGAGAGAGAGAAAAGTCAGGTTATAAAGGATCCTTTCTATCAGACTCTAGAGTCTGGACTTTATTTCTTCAGCTATTCTTTGAATATGGGTGTTATTCTTATTTTGGTCCGAAACCCTCATCTTTCCTCATCCCCCATCTGCTCCCTAGGTTATCTTGGCCTTTCCCACTAGAATGCATACTGTATGAGCGCTGAGATTTTTAGTCTGTTTTCCTTGCTGAAACCCCAGTGCCTAGAGCTCATCACACAGTAAGCACTCCAGTACTTACTGTGTAAATGAATGGATCCGCTTATGATTTCTATGCTGATGACTCTTTAACCTCCAACTTAACACACTTGCTGAGATCTAGATTCATATATTCTGCTTCCTACAATGTACCTGTGTTTGGGTGGTCAACAGAAACTCCTCATCTCTTCACTCTCATCTTCCTTCTCCTGTGTTCCCTTTTTCAACAATGGACACTACCATCCACCTCCCAAACAAGAAACTTGGTGATCCCTGCATCTTCTCTCTCCCTCACTTCTTATATCCAATTAACCACTGAATCGTGTTGATTCAACTTCCAGAAACATCTTTCAAGCTGTATTTTTCTCTTCGTATTCTTACCAGTTATGGTTCTGTTTTTCCTGATGCTTATAATAGTCTTCTAGTTGAATAGTCTAACCACTTTGTATCCCTCCAATCCACTCTCCACACTACCGATAAAGTAATAATAAAAATGCAAAAGTTTTTCTACTTAAAAACCATTAATGGCTTCATAACAGTTAGGATAGAAGAGGCCAATGTTTCTGAATCAAAGCCAAAATCTCAATCATTTCAAAGACAGTGAGAACATCTCTCTGTTCCTAGACCAGGGTTTCTCCCAGGCAGCTTTCTTTATCATCAGTCCAGATTGGACCCACCTCATAGTTCTGCCACCACAGGGCTTCCATGTTCAATCTTGGGGGATGGAGAGGGATGTAAAATCCTTCAGAGATATTCATCACTTCAGGACATGTGAGAGTTTCCTATTTCTACTAATTACAAATTACCGCAAGTACAGTGGCTTAAGACAGCACAAAGTTTTTATCTTATAGCTCTGAAGGGCAAGAGGCTCAATTGGGTCTCATTGGGCTAAAGTCTAGATGTCAGCTGGTTCTTTCTGGAGGGTCTAAGAGAGGCTCCTTTTCTTTGCCTTTTCTAGCTTCTAGAAGCTGCCTACATTCTTTGGCTCAGAACCCATTCCTCCATCTCCAAAGCTATCAGTATAGAGTCTTTAAATCCCTCTACCTCTCTCTCCCCACTTTGCCCTCCCTCTCTATTTTTCCCTCCCTCCCTCCTCACTGCTTCTGTTAACACATCTCTTCTGGCCCCTTACAATTACTCAGCCCGTTGGATAATCCACGGGCTTCTCTAGTGGCTCAGATGGTAAAGAATGTGTTTGCAATGTAGAAGACCTGGGAAGATCCCCCGGAGAAGGGAATGGCAACCCATTCTAGTATTCTTGCCTGGGGAATTCCATGGATGGAGGAGCTTGGTGGACTACAGTCCATGGGGTCACAAAGAATCACACACAACTGAATGACTAACACTTTCAGTTTCATTGGATAATCCAGGATAGCTACCCCATCTCAAGATCCTTAACTTGAACACATCTGAAAAATGACTTTAGCCATTTAAGTCAACATAGTCACAGGTTCTTGTAATTGGGATAGTAATCTCTTTGGGAATGGGCATTGTTTACCACAATCCAGTTGCTGTGTTGTGCTGTGCTGTGCTGTGCTTAGTCGCTCAGTCTTGTCCACCTCTCTTGCTACATACATTCTATTACAAGAACTAGTCACATCCCCACAACTGCAAGTGTTCTGAGAAGCAGAGTCTTTAATGTGACCTGAAAGGAGAAGAGAACCAGATATTGGTGAGCACTAGTAATGACTTTACCAGCTGAACTAGGTGTATCAGACAGTAAAGAATCCGCCTGCAATGCAGGAGACCTGGGTTTGATCCCTGGGTTGGGAAGATTGCCTGGAGGAGGGCATGACAACCCACTCCAATATTCTTGCCTGGAGAATCCCCGTGGACAGAGGAGCCAGACGGGTTACAGTCCACGGGGTTGCAAAAAGTCGGAAATGACTGAGCAACTAAGCACAGCACAGTAATGTCTACCCTAGGTTTCCTCTATAGTATGAAACCTAAACAGTTAACGTAGCTCACTAGACTTTGGGATCTGCTGCACCCCAGCCTATCTATGCTGTGTCTCTTCAGAACTGATTACAGTTCCCCAGATGCACTGCCTGTTCCTCATCAGCCCAGGATTGTCACACGGGCTATTCCTTCCTCCTGGAAAACTTTTTTTTTCTCATTTAATTTTTCTCTTCCCTTCAAGTTGTCATCTAAATTTTCACATATTGTTATATGCATTTATTTCACTAATTTTTAAACATAATTATCTATTTATTTTGCTTTAATAACATATGTGCGTACTCAGTTGCTCGGTTGTGTCCGACTCTTTGAAACCCTATGGACATTAGCCCACCAGGCTCCTCTGTCCATGGGATTTCCCAGGCAAGAATACTGCAGTAGACTGCCATGCCCTTCTCCAAGGGATCTTCCTGACCCAGGGATCGAACCAGTGTCTCCTGCGTCTCCTGCATTGGCGGGTGTGTTCTTTACTTGCTGAGCCACAAGGGACGCCCAATAATGTATAAACTGTTTCTAATTGTATATAGAAAAAATATTCTTAGAGTAATATGACCTCAGTATTCCAAGATTAGCTTTGGATTTCAGAAATATTGTTCCTCTAATATGAACTTCAGTTATCTCATCAATAATTTGAGACATCCCTGGTGGTCCAGTGTTAAGAATCTACCTGCCAATGCAGGAGACATGGGTGTGATCCCTGGTCCGGGAAGATTCACATGCCACAAGGCAACTAAGTCTGTGTGCCACAACTACAGAGCCAGATTTCCTAGAGCCCATATTCTGCAGCAAGAGAAGCCACCTCAATAAGAAGCCCAGCAACAGCAACAAAGACTCAGAACAGCCAAAAATAAATAAATAAATGAATAAATTCACATGTTAAATAATAATAATTTGAATTATCTCATGATTTAACAGACTGTGTGGTTAATAAAAGTGATCTCTGTCCTTCCAAGGGTTTAAATAGAGGCTAGATCTATAATCTGTCCAAATCAACATTGTCTCAAGCTACTCAGTTTTTGTTAGTATTCTATCAGACTTATAGTCACTGAGTTTACAAATGCTAGAGTCACTTTTAGCTGTTTCCACTCCATCCTGCCCATATCAGTCATAAGGTACAGCTGGCTACTGTGCAACTGTCTACTGTCTATTTCCTCATGCACTACCAGCCTCTGTTCAAGCTGAGATCTTACTGCCTCTTAGTCTACTGTAGTAATTCCCCAACTCCTCTCTCTGCCTCTCATGGCCCTTCACTAGCCTTTTTCCCCCAATCTCTTTCACACACAAATCCCAAAGACGTCGTTAATTTGGGCCAGTTCAACATGCATATCTTGCCCCGGCTAAGTTCTCCAGATTTGGCTGTGACAAGAGCTAGCTTTACAGGGCTCTTACCCATGCTCACTTATTAGCCTTTGCCTGCACCTACTACTATACTCTTTTTAAGTTAAAAACAGCACTCATTATGCAAACAAAACATCAAGGTAAGACTCTAAGCAATTCCTTCACTGGATTTCCAAGCCAGACCCTTTATGTAGAAATTCTCTAGCTGTCTCTTCTTTCCAATTACTTCTCTTTTTATGTACTATGTTTCAACTAATCTGAACTCTTTAGTGTATAATGGGTTGAGTTCCATTTTCCTGAAACCTAGATACCTGTTTCTCCATAAGCAGTGATGTGGTTAAGACCCTGGGTGCATTTGTCCAGGATCAAAGGCCTGCTCCCCCATTTACTTGTTTTGTGGCCTTGGGCAAGTTAATTAGTATCTTTGCACCTCCGTTTCCCCATTTATAAAAGAGAGATAATAATAAGCATAGTTTATATAATTGTGAGGATTAAAGGAGAGAAATGTATGTGAAGCATTAGTAAGTGGGTTGTTACTAAGGAATGCCTAATTTCATTTGTTATGATTCTAAGGGATTTTCTTCTTCCTTCTCTGTTGCCAAATTCCACCTTTAAAAAGTCCTCCTTATCTTTTCATATTCAGTTAAAAAACCAAACATCTTGATGAAAATATAGTTCTTAACTAGGTACTTTCACACCTGCACATTTCTACACATGTGCGTGCATGCATACACACACACATACACACACACAGTTGTCCATGTCAACCAAATAAATGTAACATCCAAGTAGCGTCTAGAAAAGAATAAGGCAGTCATAGGCCACAGGCTAGAAATGACTCCAAAGGAAAAAGGAACTGCCTCCAGATTTCTGATTGGCTAGAATTGGTCCTGGCACCTCACTCCAGTACTCTTGCCTGGAAAATCCCACGGATGGAGGAGCCTGGAAGGCTGCAGTCCATGGGGTCGCTAAGAGTCAGACATGACTGAGCGACTTCACTTTCACTTTTCACTTTCATGCATTGGAGAAGGAAATGACAATCCACTCCAGTGTTCTTGCCTGGAGAATCCCAGGGACGGGGGAGCCTGGTGGGCTGCCGTCTATGGGGTCGCACAGAGTCGGACACGACTGAAGTGACTTAGCAGCAGCAGCAGAATTGGTCCAATGGGAATGCAGATAGCTGCAGCAGATTTACTCCATGATGGCTGAAAAAGAAGTCATGTAATGTATGCTTTGCAAACTTTAATGGGCACATGAATCATCCAGGGATCTTGTTAAGGTGCATTCAGTGGCTCTGAGAAGAAGCCAGAAAGAAAGGCAAATAGGATTCTTGCAGGACATTAAAGGAATGCAGATTTTACTAACCATATTGCAGACACCATTAGGAAGCCTACCCATGAACTGCTGGGTACCCCTCACCTATAGATCTCCCTAGCTCGCTCATGAGCATTCCCAGCACCCTACGCACCTCACTCACACATGACCTGTGGCCATCTCCATGTGTACTCCCAGTTATGGCAGGGAGGCTGAGCTTTGGCAGATGGCTGATGAGCAAATACAGGAAATCAACGTGGATCTGTGAACCAGAGAGAGACCACACACTAGAGCTTTAGTGCCACCATCGGAAAACCAAAGGGAAACTGTCAGCTCTCAACTTGATGTATTGCAGGAATAAGAGAAGGCATAGGGGCGTCCCAGGTGGTACTAGTGGTAAAGAACCCACCTGCCAATGTAGGAGACCTAAGAGATGTGGGTTTGATCTCTAGATCGGGAAGATCTCCTGGAGAAGGGCATGGCAACCCACTCCAGTATTCTTGTCTGGAGAGCTCCATGGACAGAGGAGCCTGGCAATGGGCTACAGTCCATTGCGAGTTGCAACGAGTCAGACATGACTGAAGTGACTTAGCATGCATGCACAGGAACTTAAGATTTCTAGAGCAAGAAACATAGAGCAGGTGTATCCACAGAAGGTTTGAGAAAGCCTCAGTGTCCTTAGCAGAGCTGATGGAAGGTATTTCTCTCTTGTATGCATTTAAGACTGGAGGAAGTGACTGCTACTTCATATGTAAAGGCAGCAACTTTACAAAACTTCAAGGAATATTAAAAAATCAAGAAAACAATACCAACAAAAGACCACAATAATCTTCTAGTAGATGATCCCAAAGATATGGAGATCTAGGATATACTTAATAAAAATTCAAAATATCTCTTTTAGGGAAACTCAATGAGCTATATGAAACAGTTTAATGAAATCAGAAAAATTATATAAAAACACAATAGATTTAACACAGAGATAGAAATTTTAAAATTACCAAACAGAAATTATGGAGCTAAAGAATACAATGAATGAAATGCAACTTAAAAATGCATAGAGAACATCAACATCAAAGTTCATCAAAAGGAAGAAAGAATCTGTGAGTTAAAAACAGGAACTTTATTCAGTCAGGAAAACAAAGATCAATGCAGAACAAAAATCAATGAAGAAAACCTTCATGATCTATTGGATACCATCAAAAGAAACGTTTTTCCAATTATTGGAGTTCCAAAAGAAGGAGAGGGAGAAGGTAACAGAAAGTTTATTTAAATAAATAATGGCTGAGAATTTTCCAAATCTGGGAAGAGATATGCAATCAAAGTCCATGAAGCTCATAGTGAATTTCTCAGCCGAAATCTTAGAGTCTAGGAGAAAGTGGGATAATATATTCAAAGTGCTGAATGAAAAACAACAACAAAAAAAAACTATCAAGCAAGCACACTCTATCAGGCAAGGATTTCCTTCAGAAACAGACTTGCCCAGAAAAACAAAGCTGCAGTAGATCACCACCACTAGACCTGCCTTACAAGAAAGGCTGAAAGGCATTCTCCAAGCCGAAATGATAATCAGTAACATGAAAACATGTGAAAATATACAACACACTGGTAAAAGTAGCTAGCCAAATTCATAATATGTTAGTGTCATTATATGGTGGTATGTTAACCTCTTAATTCTAGCATAAAGTTAAAGAACATGAGTATTAAAAATAATTATAGGTATAATATGACCAACCTAGACACCATATTAAAAAGCAGAGTCATTTATGGATGTGAGAGTTGGACTATAAAGAAAGCTGAGTGCTGAAGAATTAATGTTTTTGAACTGTGGTATTGGAGAAGACTCTTGGGAGTCCCTTGGACTTCAAGGAGATCCAACCAGTCCATCCTAAAGGAAATCATCCCTGAATATTCATTGGAAGGACTGATGTTGAAGATGACACTCCAATAGTTTCTCCACCTGATGACTCATTTGAAAAGACCATGATGCTGGGAAAGATTGAAGGCAGGAGGAGAAGGGGATGACAGAGGATGAGATGGTAGGATGGCATCACCAATGTGATGGACATGAGTTTGAATAAGCTCCGGGAGTTGGTGATGGACAGGGAAGCCTGGTGTGCTGCAGTCTATGGGTTTGCAAAGAGTCAGACATGACTGAGCAACTGAACTGAACTGATAAGCATAATAATTTGTTAATAAGTATATGATATAAAAAATAGGAAAAAGCAATTCTAAAATTCATACAGAATCACAAAACCTGCAAATAACCAAAGAAATTCTAAGAAGAACAAAGTTGGAGGCACCATATGTCTTGATTTCAAACTACACCACAAAGTTGTAGTAAGTAATCAAAATGGCATAGCACTAGCATAAAAATAGAAACGAAGCCAATACAGAATTGCTGCTGCTGCTAAGTCACCTCAGTCGTGTCCAACTCTGTGCGACCCCAGAGACGGCAGCCCACCAGGCTCCCCCATCCCTGGGATTCTCCAGGCAAGAACACTGGAGTGGGTTGCCATTTCCTTCTCCCATGCATGAAAGTGAAAAGTGAAAGTGAAGCCACTCAGTCATGTCTGACCCTCAACGACCCCATGGACTCCAACCTACCAGGCTCCTCTATCCATGGGGTTTTCCAGGCAAGAGTACTGTGGTGGGTTGCCATTGCCTTCTCCAATTATAGAACTGAGTCCATAAATAAACCCTTATATAGATAGACAGATGATAGATAGATAGATAGATAGATAGATAGATAGATAGATAGATAGATTTAACATCCAAGGAGTGGTGTCTGCCCGGGTGCAGGAGGGCCTAGAGGAGCCATCCCACGCTGAAGGTCAAGAAGGGCAGCGGGAGGAGATATCCCTCATCCAAGGTAAGGAGCAGCAGCTGTGCTTTGCTGGAGCAGCCGTGCAGAGATACCCCATGCCCAAGTTAAGAGAAACCCAAGTAAGATGGTAGGTGTTGCAAGAGGGCATCAGAGGGCAGACACACTGAAACCATACCCACAGAAATCTAGTCAATCTAATCACACTAGGACCACAGCCTTGTCTAACTCAATAAAACTAAGCCATGCCCGCAGGGCAACCCAAGATGGGCGGGTCATGGTGGAGAGGTCTGACAGAATGTGGTCCACTGGAGAAGGGAATGGCAAACCACTTCAGTATTCTTGCCTTGAGAACCCCATGAACAGTATGAAAAGGCAAAATGATAGGATACCGAAAGAGGAACTCCCCAGGTCAGTCAATGCCCAATACTGGAGGTCAGTGGAGAAATATATCCAGGAAGAATGAAGGGATGGAGCAAAAGCAAAAGCAATACCCAGCTGTGTATGTGACTGGTGATAGAAACAAGGTCTGATGCTGTAAAGAGCAATATTGCATAGGAACCTGGAATGTCAGGTCTATGAATCAAGGCAAATTGGAAGTGGTCAAACAGGAGATGGCAAGAGTGAACATTGACATTCTAGGAATCAGTGAAGAAATGGGTGAATTTAACTCAGATGACCATTATATCTACTACTGCGGGCAGGAATCCCTCAGAAGAAATGGAGTAGCCATCATGGTCAATAGAAGAGTCTGAAATGCAGTACTTGGATACAATCTCAAAAATGACAGAATCATCTCTGTTCATTTCCAAGGCAAACCATTCAATATCACAGTAATCCAAGTCTATACCCCAACCAGTAACACTGAAGAAGCTGAAGTTGAAGGGTTCTATGAAGACCTACAAGACCTTTTAGAACTAACACCCAAAAAAGATGTCCTTTTCATTATAGGGCACTGGAATGTGAAAGTAGGAAGTCAAGAAACACCTGGAGTAACAGGCAAATTTGGCCTTGGAATGTGGAATGAGGCAGGGCAAAGACTAATAGAGTTTTGCCAAGATAATGCACTGATCATAGCAAACACCCTCTTCCAACAACACAAGAGAAGACTCTACACATGGACATCACCAGATGGTCAACACCAAAATCCGATTGATTATATTCTCTGCAGCAAAAGATGGAGAAGCTCTATGCAGTCAACAAAAACAAGACCAGGAGCTGACTGTGGCTCAGATCATGAACTCATTACCAAATTCAGTCTGAAATTGAAGGAAGTAGGGAAAACCACTAGACCATTCAGGTATGACCTAAATCAAATCCCTTATGATTATACAGTGGAAGTGAGAAATAGATTTAAGGGCCTAGATCTGATAGATAGAGTGCCTGATGAACTATGGAATGAGGTTCATGACATTGCACAGGAGACAGGGATCAAGACCATCCCCGTGGAAAAGAAATGCAAAAAACCAAATTGGCTGTCTGGGAAGGCCTTACAAATAGCTGTGAAAAGAGAGGTGAAAAGCAAAGGAGAAAAGCGAAAATCTAAGCATCTGAATGCAGAGTTCCAAAGAATAGCAAGAAGACATAAGGAAGCCTTCTTCAGTGATCAATGCAAAGAAATAGAGGAAAACAAGAGAATGGGAAAGACTAGAGATCTCTTTAAGAAAATTACAGATATCAAGGGAATATTTCATGCAAAGATGGGCTCGATAAAGGACAGAAATTGTATGGACCTAACAGAAGCAGAAGATATTAAGAAGAGATGGCAACAATACACAGAACTGTACAAAAAGGATCTTCACGACCCGGATAATCACGGTGGTGTGATCACTCATCTAGAACCAGACATCCTGGAATGTGAAGTCAAGTGGGCCTTAGAAAGCATCACTACAAACAAAGCTAGTGTAGGTGATGGAATTCCAGTTGAGCTATTTCAAATCCTGAAAGGTGATGCTGTGAAAGTGCTGCACTCAGTACGCAAATTTGGAAAACCCAGCAGTGGCCACAGGACTGGAAAATGTCAGTTTTCATTCCAGTCCCAAAGAAAGGCAATGCCAAAGAATGTTCAAACTACCGCACAAATTGCGCTCATCTCACATGCTAGTAAATTAATGCTCAAAATTCTCCAAGCCAGGCTTCAGCAATACGTGAACCATGAACTTCCTGATGTTCAAGCTGGTTTTAGAAAAGGCAGAGGGACCAGAGATCAAATTGCCAACATCTGCTGGATCATGGAAAAAGCAAGAGAGTTCCAGAAAAACATCTATTTCTGCTTTATTGACTATGCCAAAGCCTTTGACTGTGTGGATCACAATCAACTGTGGAAAATTCTGAAAGAGGTGGGAATACCAGACCACCTAACCTGCCTCTTGAGAAATCTGTATGCAGGCCAGGAAGCAACAGTTAGAACTGGACATGGAACAAGATACTGGTTCCAAATAGGAAAATGAGTACGTCAAGGCTGTATATCATCACCCTGCTTATTTAACTTCTGTGCAGAGTACATCATGAGAAACGCTGGACTGGAAGAAACACAAGCTGGAATCAAGATTGTTGGGAGAAATATCAATAACCTCAGCTATGCAGATGACACCACCCTTATGGCAGAAAGTGAAGAGGAACTCAAAAGCCTCTTGATGAAAGTGAAAGAGGAGAGTGAAAAAGTTGGCTTAAAGCTCAACATTCAGAAAATGAATGGCATCCGGTCCCATCACTTCATGGGAAATAGATGGGGAAACAGTGGAAACAGTGTCAGACTTTATTTCAGGGGGCTCCAAAATCACTGCAGATGGTGATTGCAGCCATAAAATTAAAAGACGCTTACTCCTTGGAAGAAAAGTTATGACCAACCTAGATAGCATATTCAAAAGCAAAGACATTACTTTGCCGACTAAGGTCCGTCTACTCAAGGCTATGGTTTTTCCAGTGGTCATGTATGGATGTGAGAGTTGGACTGTGAAGAAGGCTAAGCTTCAAAGAATTGATGCTTTTGAACTGTGGTGTTGGAGAAGACTCTTGAGAGTCCCTTGGACTGCAAGGAGATCCAACCAGTCCATTCTGAAGGAGATCAGCCCTGGGATATCTTTGGAGAGAATGATGCTAAAGCTGAAGCTCCAGTACTTTGGCCACCTCATGCGAAGAGTTGACTCATTGGAAAAGACTCTGATGCTGGGAAGGATTGGGGGCAGGAGGAGAAGGGGACGACAGAGGATGAGACGGCTGGATGGCATCACTGACTTGATGGACATGAGTCTGAGTGAACTCTGGGAATTGGTGATGGACAGGGAGGCCTGGCATGCTGCGATTCATGGGGTCACAAAGAGTCGGACACGACTGAGCAACTGAACTGAACTGAACTGAACTGAACTGAACTGAAGATATAGAAACAACCTCTGTATCTGTGTGCAGGTGAATAATGGATAAAGAAAATACTATTTATACATATGATATAACATATTATTATAAATATATAAAGAATAGTATTCAGCCACGAGAAAGAAGGAAATCCTTCCATTTGTGACTACATGAGTGGACCTTGAGAACATTATGCTAAGTGAAATAAACCAGACAGAGAAAGCAAATAGTATATGTTATCACTAATATGGAGCTTCCCATGTGGTGCAATGATAAAGAATCTGCCTCCCAATATAAGAGATTCAAGAGACTCAATTTTGATCCCTGGGTCAGGAAGATTCCCTCGAGTAGGAAATGGCAACCCACTCCAGTATTCTTCCCCGAAAAATTTCCATGGACAGAGGAGCCTGGCAGGCTAGAGTTCATGAGGTTGCAGAGAGTCAGACATGACTGAGCAACTGAGCACTATTCAACAAATACCAGCCATCCAAATCACTACTATGTGGAGTCTAAAAAAGGAAACTCAAAGAATAGAGAGTAGATTTGCTGTTGCGAGGATCCAAGCTGGTGGATAAGAGTAGAAATGGGGAGGTGTGGTCAAAAGGAACAAACTTCCAGTTAAAAGTTCAGGGGAATCTAATACACAGTATGGTGATTATACTTAACAATACTGTATTATATACTTGAAATTGCTAAGAGAATAAGAAAGTTAAATGTTCTCCTCACAAAAAAGAAATGCTAATTAGGTAAGATGATGGAGGTGTTAACTGATGCTACAGTGGTAATCATTTTGTGATATATTAGTATATCAAATGAACATATTTTACACCTTAAACCTGTACAATGTTATATGTCAATTATACTTCTATAAAACTGGAAAAGTTAATTAAAACTCTGTATTGAATAAAAAGGGATTCCCCAGTGGCTCAGTGGTAAAGAATCTGCCTGCATTGCAGGAGATGCACATTTCAGTGCTGGGTGGAGAAAATCCCCTGCAGGAGGAAATGGCAACCCACTCCAGTATTCTTGCTGGGAAAATCCCATGGACAGAGGAGTGCTGTGTGCTACAGTCCATGGGGTCGCAAGGAGTCAGACTCCACTGAGCACTCACTCCCTCACTCACTCAATGAATAAAAATATCTGAAGGAAAAGACAAACACAGTGTGAACAAGTGATAGGAAGAAAGGAACATGAGCCAGGAGACCACAAGCTCAATCGAGGAGGCATGTGACATGGTTCTTGAATCAGTGACACAGAAGATGCAGAGGGATGCCTAGAGTCAAAGCCTAGGGCAAGGATGCAGAGCCCAGAGAACTGAGCAGAAATTCTTGTTAGCTGTTGGCCAGATTCTCACACTGGCTATACACAGAGCCTGCTATCATGTAGGGAAGCAGTGTGGAAGAAAGAACTCTAAAAATGAAACAAATTCCAGTGAGAAAGAGAGTCTAGATTCCACCACTTACTGGCTATATGATCTCTCTGAGGACCCGTGTCCTCATCTAAGAAAAGTTAATACTTTCTTCAAAAGGCTGTAAAAATTAAAATAATTCTTTCATTAAAATTACTTTCTAAGACTCAGCTTATACATCTGATATTACATAGCTCTATTTTTTTTTAATCACCATTGCCTTGCCTATAAAAAATCTTGTCTCATGCAAGTTGTTCTCAGGTCATTACGTAAGAGATGATAGAGGTGTTGCAAAGTGCAGGCAGTCACTCCCAAGAATGTTGTGAATTGGGTAGGAATTGGAGACCCCTAGAAGGTGCTGTCCTTTCACATGATTATCGCCTAGGGAGAAAGTCAACCTGATTTCAACACCCACACACCCAACAAATGTTTACTTGAAAACCTCTTAATTCTTTAAATGTTGGCAATAATTCAAATATTTAAACACTTGTTTAGGCCTCACAAAGCTTATCTGCAGACCAAATTCCTGCCCCCAGCCAACTGTTTTTCCCTTCCACCTTTGCCTTAATCTTTCTAGGAATTCATGAGAATTCATGAATTTTAAAAGAGAACAAAGATATCCTTAAAAAGACTCTGTACAGTAGACTTTCAGGCAACCCTACAGTAAAACTAGAAGACATTTACAACACATTTTCAGCTCCCTTAACTTAGAAGATTAGACTTTTCTTCCTTGGCCTCTTTGATACATGGAGGATCTATTTGATTTTGCTTGGAACTTTTTATTTTGTATTGGGGTATACAAAATACATAGCCAATTAACAATGTTGTGATAATTTCAGATAAATGGTGAAGGAACTCAGTCATACATATACATGGATCCATTCTCCCTCAAACCCCCTCCTCCCGCAAGCTGCCACATAATGTTGATCAGAGGTCCATGTGCTATACAATAGGTCTTTGTTGATTATCCATTTTAAATACAGCAGTGTGTACCTGTCCATCCCAAGCTCCCTAACTATCCCTTTCCCCTGGCAACCATAAGCTCGTTCCCTAAGTCTGTGAGTCTCTTTCTGTTTTGTAAGTTCAGTTGTATCATTTCTGTTTAGATTCCACATATAAGGGATGTCATGTGATATTTCTCTTTCTCTGTCTGACTTACTTCACTCGGTCTGAAATTCTCTGGGTCCATCCATGTTGCTGCAAATGGCATGATTTCATTCTTGTTAATGGCTGAGCAATATTCCATTGTACATATGTATATGTACCCCATCTTCTTTATGCATTCCTCTGTTGATGGGCATTTACATTGCTTCCACCTCTTGACTATTGTAAACAGTGCTTCAGTCAACATTAGGGTGCATATTCCTTTCAGATCATGTGTTTTACGGAGGACCTATTTTAAACTAGGTGATCAAGAAGGCTTCTCTGAGGAGGTGACATTTAAACTGAGACTGAAGGATATGGAGAAACCATCGAGTAAAGATCTGGAGGAGGATGATTCCAGGAAGCAGGACCATAAGGTTGTTCTAGGAAGAGGAGGAAGGTTGGTGAGGCTAGAATACAGAGAGAGAGCGGGAGGGGGCCTGTGATCTGAAGGGAGAGGGGCAGGCAGGAGGCACCTCATGTCGGGCCTGGTAAGGAAGAAGCTTGGATTCTGGTTTGTGTGCAGTGGAAACCCAGTGGGAAGATTGTATTTTTTTCCCCTTTTAATGTATTTATTTTATTGGAGTATAATTGTTTTCCAATGCTGTGTTAGTTTCTGCTGTACAACGACATGAATCAGCTATATGTATACATATATCCCCTCCCTCATAGCCCTCCCTCCCATTTATCCCCATCCCACCCCTCGAGGTCACCAGAGAGCACCAAGCTGAGCTCCCAGTGCTATACAGCAGGTTCCCCCTATATATCTATTTTACACATGGTAAGGAAGTTTTTAAAAGGCAAAAACAGAATATAATTTTGTTTTTGAAAGATCACTTAGATCACTGTATGAAAAATGGATTGAAGAGCAGCAGGATAGAACAGGGGACCCATGTTTCAGATTCATGCTAAACTCAAGCAAAAGGTAGTAATAACTCAAACTAGGATGGTGTCAGCAGAGGTGGAGAGAGACAGATACACTCAGCATGTGTTTTGGAGAAAAAATCAATCTGATGTAACACATATATAATAACCAAAGGTAGTGGGGAGAGGAGAAGGCAATGGCACCCCACTCCAGTACTCTTGCCTGGAAAATCCCATGGATGGAGGAGCCTGGTGGGCTGCAGTCCATGAGGTCGTGAAGAGTCAGACACAACTGAGCGACTTCACTTTCACTTTTCACTTTCATGCATTGGAGAATGAAGTGGCAACCCATTCCAGTGTTCTTGCCTGGAGAATCCCAGGGACAGGAGAACCTGGTGGGCTGCCCTCTATGGGGTCGCACAGAGTCAGAGACGACTGAAGTGACTTAGCAGCAGCAGCAGCAGCAGCAACAGTGGGGAGAAAGGAGAAGGCTGCCAGGTTCAAGTACATTTAGGAAACACAGGGCTATAGGGAAGCCTCTGAGTGTGTGTGTGTGTATGTGTGTGTGTGTGTGTGAAATGTCCTCAGAGGTTGGTGGCAAGAAGATAAATATGGAATCACTTTCCCCATAAAATATCTCTTTGGATGTGTATATCCCAGAGTTCACTTTGTTAAACATTTGTCAAAGTATAATTTTGAGAATTTAAAAATGCAGTGTTTATAAGTTTAACTCATTATTTAGGAAACCAGCAGATGGTAAAACTGGTTCAAAGTGGGTATTTGAAGAAGTGGATATCAATATGTATTTGAATACAACTGCTAGGCTGATGCAAAACTGATCAATGTCTTCCAGGGCAGTAATCTTTGGGATTTTCTATTCTGTGGCTCAGGAATTATTTGCTTCTCTACTGGACCCTATTATCCAAGTGTAATGATTAATAGCATTCAGGATTTGAGGACAAATATACAGATTTTATATTTAGTAAATGAACAAGTAAACTCACATAGTCTGAGCCTTTAATCAAAAGTGAATTGCACATCCAACAAAGGTAAATTCCCCTAAATGGGCAGGCTTGTTAGATAATGTTCCCATAAATGTTAAAAGGATGTGAGCCCTTTTTTAAAAAAACAATATGTAGTAAAACTCTGGCATTGGTCATGTGGAGTTAGGGTAATTTTATAAATAAAAAACACATTCTCTGGGACTTCCCTAGTGGTCTGGTGGATAAGACATCGAGCTCCCAATGCAGGGGACCTGAGTTTGATTCCTGGTCAGGGAACTAGATCTCACATGCCGCAAAGAAGACCCACTGCAGCCAAATAAATAAAAATAAATATTAAAAAAGCACACATTCTCTCACACACACACAAAAGAGATGCTGCATTAACATACAATATTTGTTTTTCTCTTTCTGACTTCACTCTGTATAACAGGCTCTAGGTTCATCCAACCTCAGTTTAACTGAATCAAATTTGCTCCTTTTTACAACTAATATTCCACTGTATATATGTATGACAACTTCTTTAATCCATTCATCTGTTGATGGAAATCTATCTTCCAATTAAAAGTGAAGATTTAATTTTTAAAAAAAAAGACATACTGTCTTCTATTTGTCTTATTTTCAAGTTTTGGATAATTTTTCTTAACAGACACTTTCACAGTCATAAATCACCTCCAGAGTTTATTCATGATCACTAATGACTACCACACACACACACACACACACAAAATGATGGTCTTGCATTCTGACCATTTCATTTATATAGATGTTACAGAAGATGCTTCCAGAAGTTTACAGAAGGAAAACTTCCCTGAGTGTATAAAGTCATAAATGTTAAGAAATTGCTAATGCTAGAGAATCATCTTTCGTGTGGAATGTGTAGAAGAAATCTACATATTTGTAGATTATATTTTCAAAAGCCCCCATGTTGTTTGCTCTTTGTTCCAGTGGCTAAAAACCAAACCCCAAAAATTTATCTCACTGAGTTTCACCTGCAGTACTGATCAATGTGGGATAAGTCCTCTCTTTTCAAGGTCCCCGTAATTTGCTGAAGACAAAAAGACACTTAAGGAAGGCTGAGCTGCTCTTTTGTATCAATAATTCTTTTCTCCTAAGATAATAACAGTAATTGTCCCAATAGGACAATTACAGCTCTTACTACAGTATGGAGCTATTTAAGAAATACTGAACATACTAAAAAACCCTAATCATTTCTAATATCCCTCTTTTTAATAAGGTGAGAGAGCAATCTTTAGAATTTATCTTGTACTCCTTGGTAAATCTTAATAACAATATCAGGTATAAAGGATGGCTGGATCTGCCCCTCCTCCCACCCCAAGATTTAGGGTCTGATCTTAGAAGCAAAAGCAAAGGAGTTATTAGGTGGTCATTTGATTAAGATAGGATTGTGGGTACCCAAAAAGAAAAAGTTAAGGACCATCACTTGTTTATCAGACAGAATAACAGCAGAGTGTTTTAATTGCACAAAAGCAAGGAAATTTAGCTAAATAATGAGCTTTATTTGGTTTATTAATAATATCTGTCCTAGAGACTGCATAAAAAGTAAAGGATAGAGTTCTGATGACCACTGCCAAGGACAGACCCTCTAGTTATCTGTTGTTATCCAAGGAGGCCTGTCCACGTAGCAGATAATACTGAGTTTCTGCTGAGTCAGAGATCTTTGTTGTGTTCTTGTGCACTGACTTTTGGAACTTAAGTAAAGGCCCTTTCATTTCAGGTGAAATATCTCTTGGTAGATTGGACCTAGGCTGGTCTTTGGAGAGAGATAAAGCCCTGAGCCTTTGGAGTGGGAGCACTGACTCCAAGACACTAGACTACCAGAGAACTAACCCTAGGGAGTATCAAATAGTGAGAACTCACACAAAGGAAACCACTTGAATACAAAACCCAGCATCACCCAACCACCAGTAGCACTCTGTGCAGGATGCCTCATCTAAACAACAAACAAAACAAAAATACAAACCCAATCATCAGCAGACAGCATTATCACCTCACTCAGCCTTGCCCATCAGAGGAAAAACAAACAAACAAAAACTCAGCACAAATCTCACCCCATAGCAAGTTACACAAACCACTGGACCAACCTTAGGAGGGCAGAAACCAAAAGGAAGAAAGAATTCAACCTTGAAGCTTGGGAAAAGGAGACTTCAAACACAATAAGCTAAAAAAAAAAAGAAGAAAAGGCAGAGAAATACTACACAAATGAAGGAACAAACTAGAAACACAGAAGTCCAAATAAATGAAGACAAAATAGGCAAACTACCTGAAAAAGAATTCAGAGTAATGATAGTAAACATGATCACAAACCTTGAAAACAAAATGGAGGAAAGGCAAGAATCAATTAACAAAGACCTAGAAGAATTAAAGAATAATCATGCAGAGACAAACAACACAATTACCAAAATTAAAAATACTCTAGAAGGAATCAATAGCATAATATACGAAACAGAAGAATGAGTCAGTGAGCTGGAAGATAAGATGGTGGAAATAACTTCTGAAAAGCAGAATAAGGTAAAAAGAGTGAAAAGAACTGAGGATAGTCTCAGAGACCTCTGGGACAATATCAAATGCATCAACATTCGAATTATAGGGGTCCCAGAAGAGGAAGAGAAAAGGAAAGGGTATGAGAAAAATTGTTAAGAGAGTATAGTTGAAAATTTCCCCAACATGGTAAAGGAAATAGTCAGTTAAGTCCAAGAGGCACAAAAAGTCCCATACAGGATAAACCCAAGGAGAAACACACCAAGGCACATACTAATCAAACTAACAAAAATGAAACACAAAGAAAGAATATTAAAAGCAACAAGAGAGAAGCAGCAAGTAACATACAAAGGAAACCTCATATGCTTAACAGCTGATCTTTCAGCAGAAACTCTGCAGCCCAGAAGGGAATGGCAGGATATATTTGAAGTACTGAAAGGGGAAAATATACAACCAAGATTACAGTACTTGGCAAGGATCTCATTCAAAATTGATGGAGAAATAAGAAGCTTTTCAGACAAACAAAAGTTAAAAGAATTCAATACCACCAAACCAGGTTTACAATAAATGTTAAACAGACTTATATAGTCAAGAAATACAAGAGAAGAAAAAAAGATCTATAAAATCAACCCCAATTAAGAAAAAGGCAATAGGAACATATATATCAATAATTGCTTTAAATGTAAATGGATTAAATGCTCCAACCAAAAGACACAGACTGGCTGAATGGACACAAAAACAAGACCCTATATATGCTGTCTATAATAAACCCACTTCAGACCTAAAGACACATATAAACTGAAAGTGAGAGGATGGAAAAATATATTCCATGCAAATGGGAAGCAAAAGAAAGCTGGAGTAGCAATCCTCATATCAGACAAAATAGATCTTAAAATGAAGAAGATTATAAGAGATAAGGAAGGACACTACATAATGATCAAGGGATCAATCCAAGAGGAAGATGTAACAATTGGAAATATCTATGGACCCAACATAGGAGCACCTCAATACATAAGACAGATGCTAACAGACATAAAAGGAGAAATAGATAGTAACACAATAATAGTAGGAGACTTTAACACCTCACTTACACCAATGAACGGATCATCAAACCAAAAATTACAAAGGAAACACAAGTCTTAAGTGACACATTAGATGAGATGGATCTCATTGATATCTTCAGGGCATTCCACACAAATGCAGAAGAATACATCTTCTTCTCAAGTGCACATGGAACATTCTCCAGGATAGACCACATCTTGGGTCACAAATCAAGCCCCAGTAAATTTAAGAAAACTGAAATCATGTCAAGCATGTTCTCTGACCACAATGCAATGAGACTAGATATCAATTACAAGAAAAAAAAACTGTAAGAAACACAAACACATGGAGATTAAACAACACATTTCTAAATAACCAACAGGTTACTGAAGAAATCAAAAGGGAAATCAGAAAGTTTCTAGAAAGAAATGACAATGAAAACACGACAATTTAAAACCTGTGGGATGCAGCAAAAGCAGTTCTAAGAGGGAAGTTTATAGCAATACATTCCTACCTCAAGAAACAAGAAAAACATTGAATAGACAACCTAACTTTACACCTAAAACAACTGGAAAAAGAAAAACAAGAAAACCCCAAAATTAGTAGAAGGAAAGAAATCATAAAGATCCGAGCAGAAATAAATGAAAAAAAAAAAAAATGAAAGAAGCACTAGTAAAGATTAATAAAACTAAAAGCTGTTTCTTTGAGAAGATAAAGAAAATTGACAAGCTTTTATTCAGACTCAACAAGAAAAAAAGAGAAGAATCAAATCAACAAAATTAGAAAAGAAAAAGGAGAGGTTACAACAGAAAATGCAGAAATACAAAGGATTATAAGAGACTATTATGAACAACCATATGACAATAAAATGGATAACCTGGAAGAAATGGACAGATTTTTAGAAAAGTTCAGTCTCCTAAGACTGAACCAGGAAGAAATAGAAACTAAGAACAACTCTATTACAAGCACTGAAATTGAAGCTGTGACCAAAAATCTCCCAAAAAACAAAAGCCCAGGACCAGATGGCTTCACAGGAGAATTCTACCAAACAGTTAGAGAAGAGCTAATGCCTATCCTTCTAAGACTCTTTCAAAAAATTGCAGAGAAAGGAACACTTCCAAACTCATTCTATGAGGCCGCCATCACCCTTATACCAAAACCAGACAAAGACAACACACACACAAAAAGAAAACTACAGGCCAATATCACCAATGAACATAGATGCAAAAATCCTCCACAAAATTTTAGTAAACAGAGCTCAGCAACGCATCAAAAGGCTCATACACTCTGATCAAGTTGGGTTTATTCCAGGAATGCAAGGATTCTTCAATATATACAAATCAATCAATGTGATACACTACATTAACAAACTGAAAGATAAAAACCATATGACAATCTCAATAGATGCAGAAAAAGCCTTTGACAAAATTCAGCACCAATTCATGATTAAAACTCTTCAAAAAATGGGTATAGAAGGAACTTACCTCAACACAGCAAAACCCATATATGATAAGCCTACAGCAAACATTATTCTCAATGGTGAAAAACTGAAAGCACTCCCCCTAAGATCAGGAACAGACAAAGGTGTCCACTTTCACCACTATTATTCAGCATAGTTCTGGAAGTCCTAGCTACAGTAATCAGAGAAGAAAAAGAAATAAAAGGAATCCAGATCAGAAAAGAAGTAAAGTTCTCAGTTTGCAGGTGACATGATACTGTACATAGAAAACCCTAAAGATAGTATCAGAAAATTACTAGAGCTAATTAGTGAATTTAGCAAAGTTGCAGGATACAAAATCAATACACAGAAATCACTTGCATTTCTATATACTAGCAACAAAAAAATCAGAAAGGGAAATTAAGGCATCAATCCCATTCACCATTGCAACAAAAAGAATTAAGTATCTAGGAATAAACTTACCTAAGGAGACAAAAGAATTGTATACAGAAAATTGAAAGGCACTGATGAAAGTAGTCAAAGGTGACATAAACAGATGGAGAGATATTCCATGTTCCTGGGTAGGAAGAATCAATATTGTGAAAATGACTATACTACCAAATGCAATCTACAGATTCAATGTGACCCCTATCAAATTACCAATGGCATTTGTCACAGAACTAGAACAAAAAATTTCACAATTCTTATGGAAACACGGAAGACCCTGAAGAGCCTAAGCAATCTTGAGAAAGAGAATGTAGCTAGAGGAATCAACCTTCCTGACTTCAGATTATACTACAAAGCGACAGTCATCAAGACAGTACGGTACCAGCACAAAAACAGAAATAGAGACCAATGCAACAAGATAGAAAGCCCAAAAATAAACCCATGCACCTATGTGTGCCTTATTTTTGACAACAGTGACAATAATGTACAATGGGGCAAACAGAGCCTCTTCAATAAATGGTGCTGGGAAAACTGCATAGCTACATGTAAAAGAATGAAACTAGAACAATTCCTAACACCATACACAAAGATGAACTCAAAATGGATTAAAGAGCTAAATGCAAGACCAGAAACTATAAAACTCCTAGAGGAAAACATAGGCAGAACACTCAATGACATAAATCAAAGCAAGATCCTCTATGACCCACCTCCTAGAGTAATGGAAATAAAAACAAAAGTAAACAAGTGGGATCTGATTAAATTTAAAAGCTTTTGCTTTTAAACAAAAAAGCTTCTGTTTTAAAACAAAGGAACTTGAGGAGGGGCAGAGGCAGCACAGGGCAATTAAAAAAAATAAAACAAAGGAACTATAAGCAAGGTGAAAAGACAACCCTCAGAATGGGAGAAAATAATAGCAAATGAAACAATTGACAAAGGATTAATTTCCAAAATATGCAAACAGCTCATACAACTCAATGCCAGAAAAACAAACAACCCAATAAAAAAGTGGGAAAAAGACTTAAACAGACATTTCTCCAAAGAAGACATACAGATGGCCAACAAACATATGAAAAGATGCTCAACATCACTCTTTATTAGAGAAAGGCAAACCAAAACTATAATGAGATGTCACCCCACACCAGTTAGAATGGCCCTCATCAAAAAGTCCACAAACAGTAAATGCTGGAGAGGGTGTGGGAAAAAGGGAACACTCTTGCACTGTTGGTGGGAATGTAAATTGATACAGCCACTATGGAAGACGGTATGGAGATTCCTTAAACAACTAAGAATAAAACCACCATATGACCCAGCAATCCCACTCCTAGGCATATACCCTGAGGAAACCAAAATTGAAAAAGACACATGTATCCCATTGTTCATTGCAGCACTATTTACAACAGCTAGAACATGGAACGAACCTAGATGTCCATCGGCAGATGACCGGATAAAGAAGTTATGGTACACGTACAAAATGGAATATTACTCAGCCATAGAAAGGAATGCATTTGAGTCAGTTCTGATGAGGTGGATGAACCTAGAACCTAATATACAGAGTGAAGTCACTCAGAAAGAGAAAGATAGATATCACATTCTAACGCATATATACGGAATCTAGGAAAATGGTACTGAAGACGTTATTTTCAGGGCAGCAATGGAGAAACAGACGTAGAGAATAGACTTATGGACATGGAGAGAGGGGAGGAAAGGGTGAGATGTATGGAAAGAGTAACATGGAAACTTACATTACCATGTGGAAAATAGATAGCCAACGAGAATTTGCTGTATGACTCAGGAAACTCAAACAGGGGCTCTGTATCAACCTAGAGGACGGGATCGGAGAAGGCAATGGCAATCCACTCCAGTACTCTCGCCTGGAGGGTCCCATGGACGGAGGAGCCTGGTGGGCTACAGTCCATGGGGTTGCGAAGAGTTGGACGTGACTGAGCGACTTCACTTTCACTTTCATGCTTTGGAGAAGGAAATGGCAACCCACTCAGTGTTCTTGCCTGGAGAATCCCAGGGATGGGGGAGCCTGGTGGGCTGCCGACTCTGGGGTCGCACAGAGTCAGACACGACTGAAGCGACTTAGCAGCAGCAGAGGATGGGATGGGGAGGGAGATGGGAGGGAGGTTCAGAAGGGAGGGCATATATGTATACCTGTGGCTGATTCATTCTGAGGTTTGACAGAAAACGGAATTCTGTAAAGCAATTATCCTTCAGTAAAAAGATAAATTTAAAAAAAAAAAGAAAAGTAAAGTAAAGGCTAAACTTTTATCACATCTGTAAAGAGTAGACTATGCCAAGGCACACTTAGCATTTTGAAAAAGAGAAAATGAAACTCTAGTGTTACATGAATATATTCAACAGTAAAGAATACACAAAGTCTTCTTTATAAATTATATCTTTAACTCCCTCAAAACCGAATAAATTTGGCTGAAATTTAACATCTTTTCTTACTCCTTTTCAGATTCATTATTTTTAGAGATCATAAAGCAAAGAAGTAAAGGTTAATTTCTGAAAGCCTTCTACAGTTTTCTATATCCATACAAATTTTGTCTCTTCCTGTCCGTTTTCATTTTCTGATTCTTTACTTTGGGTCTTTTACCCTTGATAAACCAAAGCACATTTATTACATTGATTGTACTTGCTGCTACTGCTGCTAAGTCGCTTCAGTCGTGTCTGACTCTGTGCGACCCCATAGATGGCAGCACACGAGGCACCCCCGTCCCTGGGATTCTCCAGGCAAGAACACTGGAGTGCGTTGCCATTGCCTTCTCCAATGCATGAAAGTGAAAAGTGAAAGTGAAGACGCTCAGTCTTATTCGACTCAGCGACCCCATGGACTGAAGCCTACCAGGCTCCTCCCGTCCATGGGATTTTACTTAGTATGTATTATTACTATGTGTATTATACATGATCGTACTCCTTTGTCACTATTGTTCCTAATGTAGTCTCAGTCACTGTGAAATAACAGGTGTATAGTAAAATATATACATAAGTCTTTGTCACTGGCACAGAACTCCTAAAATCCTTGTGATTTTTTAAACGATAAGAGCGCTAGAAGAAAGCCCCTTTTCATCTAATATTTGTTTTTTTTACCTTGGTTCCTGACACAGAGTTACTAAATACCTTGGGATGTCCTGGGTGATAGGAGTTTTTTGTTTGTTTGTTTTAATGATGACTCTTGGGCCCCTCGATGGGGGCTGGTCACCAGAAAGGCCAAGCCATGATTAGAAGCTTGGATCTTTCAGCCCCCACCACCATTCTGCAGACAAGGGCTAGAAATTGAGTTAATGATTTATCCTGTGATAAAATCTCCATAAAAATCCCAGAAACATGGAGGGAGTTTGGGGAACTTCTAGGTTGATGTCCACATTCAAGTGCCTGAAGGGTGAAACACTGCAACTCCACAAGGACAGAAGCTCTTGTTCTTGGGACCCCTTCAAACCTCACTCTATGTATCTCTTCATCTGGTTGTCCATCTGTATCTTTTATCATGTCCCTTATTGTGTAATAAACTGGTAAACATAGGTGTTTCCTTACTTCTGTGCTAGTTTGTTCTAGCAAATAATTGAATCCAAAGAGAAGGAAATCATGGGAACCTCTGATTTGTAACCACATCAGGCAGAAGTTGTGGGTAACCTGGGGACCTACTTACTTGTAACCTGGGACCAATCCTTAGCTTGTGGGGTCTGTCCTAACTCAGGTTAGTGGCAGAACTGAATTGAATTGTAGGACACCGAGGTGTCACAGAGAATTACCTGGTGGGCAAGTGGGAACACACATCTGATATCGCAAGTGTTGTGAGTGTGGTAGTAGTGTTAAAAGAGTTAACTACTTTTCCACAGAGAGAACTAGGAGATAGGTAATTGTTAGCTGTGTGTCATTAGCAAGCATTTTAGCATATCAACAAAACTCATGAATGGAGAGAAGTAAAAATTTCCCTCTAGATAGTATGATTCCACTTCCTAGAGCCATACCAATTTATTTTATACCTTCTTAAAGTAGCAAATCATTAACATAATCCAGTGATAAGGCTCCCTCCAAACATATAAAAATAAAAATGAGGCAAAATAATATATGGATTAAAACAATATTTGGTGACCAGTGTTTTAGTATTCTGCCTTACTGAAAAAGTATCTATATACCCAAGATTAATTACCTGCGTATAATAATACCTTAAGAATTTCTTTTTAATTTTAAAATTAATTGTAGGTTTTTGGAAATTTTGTTTAAACTGACACATTATAGAACATTACTACTATTTATATAAAAATATTTGTCCAAAGTATAATTCAATTTATTTGGACACATGATCTTACCTTTTTACTTCACTTTAAATGTTGTATGGAAATAGTAGTAGGAAGTAATGTTGGCTTATCTGATTGGTGAAACATATTAAAATGTTAATAAATTCAGGTTAATTTCTTCAATTTGAAAAAAAATTACAAATGCATATAAAATAAAAATACACTCTACATGTTTTCTCCTCCACATTGATAAGGTCAGGAAAAGACATCACTATTTTAAAGGCAGATAATATTAATTCATTTTAAAATTATGCTTCCATCTTTATCAGTTCAGCTCAGTCACTCAATCGTGTCTGACTCTTTGCGACCTCATGGACTGCTTTATGGCCAGTGATAAATATTTGGCTGTTAGCTGCGGAGTGCAGTAGTTAGAGTTTGGGTATGAATACAAGTAGGCTCTACTACATACTAGTCATGTGTTCTCAGGCTCCTCTCTAGTCCTTGCTTTCCTCGTAGGCAAAGAGGGAATAATAATTGTACCTCATAGGTTCACATGAGTATTCAGTAAATAAATATAGTTAAACATTTATCATGGTGCCTGGCACAGAGTAATGCCAGTAAATTCAATATATTATTATAACAGTTACTACATAATAGTAATATAATGTAAAGTAGTATATAGAATACAGAGTATAATATGTATATCATGATATATTATAGATAATATAGTATATAGTTATGTTTTTATATATATAGTAATATAATTGCAACTATAACCCCCTTCCTCATACCCCCCAATATATATAAGCTAATGTGATATCAAGCGGACTGCTAATTTAACTCTATTTTCATTTGGATGGTCCAGAAATTAAAGTGATAAGAATTAGTCTCCACAAACTTTTAGTACTTCATACACTTTAGAGAAGAACATGTTATCATCAACAACTTTCTTTTCATCCTAGGATACAGGTGATATATTTCACTATATTTTTGCATGAATTTGAACTGCTTTTGGTTTGAAACTACTTCAGAAAGAACAATTATTTTTGCTGCTGGGAGTTGAGGGATATTTTCTATCTGAAAACAGACACCTAGATACAGGCCCTTATTAGATATGTCAGACACTCATTCCAGAAGCCATCTGGGGGTGTCAAGATCCGAGTCACATAAAGGCAAGGCTGATCCCTTGTCCTGGTAGCAGCTACATGTGCAAGTAAATGCTAGTCCTTTCTCCTTGAGGTTTCCTCTTGCGCTTGTGACAAGAAAGCCGCCACATACATTCCCAGGTAAAGGCAGCATTTTCCAAATTCCTCTCTTTGGAAACCATAGACTCTCATACATCAAATTCCTAACCAGGTTCGCATGGCCATTCAGATAGAGACTAATAAAAACTCTCTTGTGAGAAAAGAGTTAATAGCTGAATACACTGCAGTCCCATCACTACCTTATCCCAAATATCACCATCTTTATTACACAGAATCCCACATCTGTATACAAAGAACTCCTAGAAGAAATAGAACGATAATAAATTTTTTAAAAAAAGCATTTTAAAGGCACATCTACTTCTGATAAATAACCAGCTGAACTAAAAGCATCTCAAGCCAGTGTCCTCATTTTCTGCACAAGAAGGACGACTAGTGGTGAGAAAATGCACTCCTCACAATGTCTCATGCTTTGAGCTCATAGAAGCAAATATTTAAAATTAGATTTACAGATCATTCCGTTTAGGTTTATCACTGAGAAAAAAATGAGGCCATGAAAAGGAGAAGTGAATTAATTACTCAAGATTCCCTTATAGCTCAGTTGGTAAAGAATTTTCCTGCAATGCAGGAGACCCTGGTTCGATTCCTGAGTGGGGAAGATCCACTGGAGAAGGGATAGACTACCCACTCCAGTATTCTTGGGCTTCCCTTGTGGCTCAGCTGGTAAAGAATGCTCCCACAATGTGGGAGACCTGGGTTCCATCCATGGGTTGGGAAAATACCCCGGAGAAGGGAAAAGCTACCCACTCCAGTACTCTGGCCTGGAGAATACCATGGACTTTGAGGTCGAAAAAAGTCGGACATGACTGAGCGACTGAGTTCAGTCCTATCTATTTAGTGCCACATTCAGATCTTTTTATTTTCTTTGACTTGGAATATGTGGTAAAAAAAAAATAATTAGCTGGGATTCCTTTGGTATCGTTTAGGAGAATTTGGTTCATTGTGCAAAGGCAAGCTGAAACCAGTATGCTCAAAACTGGGAACCTTATACCATTATCTTCCTGAAGAATTTTGGTAGAAATGTGTTTTAATTTCTGATTGGTTTTGAACTTTTTAAAAAAAGAGTAGGTGTTATGTATTTATTTTGGTCCATATATGTCCATTGAAACTTTTTCAATGGAGTTATTGTTGAACAAGCAGATGGAAACTTGGAATCCTCTATCAGGACTAAGCTCCCCAGTCCTCTGTCTACATATTTAAACATCTCAGGAACTCAGTCGCCAGAGCACTGCGTTCCTCAGATCATGACTAAATGTTGACACTCTTGCCTGAATGTGTGTCTAGGAATAACTGTACCAACAAGTTTATAATTTTTAACTAAATTTAATTGTGCTTTGGAACCTTGGAGTAGTAATCAGGTCATGAGCATGTCTGGAAGTCATTGTTTTCAACACAAAGCTTGAACAAAGACCTCTGTAAATCTTCATGGTATTTGCTTTTCATCACTTAGTCAAAATACGTGTTAATTTTAACACAAAATTGTCCTCTGGGCAGAAGATTCCCACACAAGAGGAAAAAAAAATCTCCTTAGAAGTGGCTAATATAACAAAAAAACAGAAAGAAAAAAAAAAGAGAGAGAGAGAATTAAGAAATATTTTCTTGAAAGTGGTCTGATTATCCTGAATTGGTAGCTAAGAAATGTGTGGGGAGGGAGTTACTCTGGCCTTTCTGATCTCATGCTCAAATTAAAGATGTTCCACATTTCACATGTTTTTGGTACATAACCTATCTCAACACAGTGACCACTTCACTGGTGTGAGGTACAGCACCGAAGTTCTGGTGGATGAAATACATATGATGGACTTTGAAGACTGTGGGAGATCACAAAAGTTTAAGTAGACAAGGGGAAAAAGAACCTTCTCAGAAAAAGACAGTCATATGAGTAAATATTAATGGTAGAAAATACCACGATGCCTACTACCTCTTCTTATAAAAGTATTTTCTTGTACATTGTACTGAAAGTGCTCCTTTTTAAACATTTGAATCGTCAATCTCTACCAGTTCTCTCCAGTACATAAAGGGTGAATGCTCTTTCTGAAATGGTAGGTGATAGTGTGTCCTTATTCATTTATTCAACATCATGAAGCATTTACAATGTACCACGAACTATACTAGGTGCTGATGTCATCAAGTAACTAAAAGTCTAGTCAGGGAGCCATATTTTTTTTTAAAATTCCAATGCAACGATATATATTCACATATCATTGATATGTGAATGTACACATGCCAATCTGATGGTATGTATATATTTTTAACCAAACATTTGTTGACAGGAAGAGCATATTTTCCAGCTTGTCTACCTTACATCCATTGTCCCCATGGAATGATTAATAGCAACCTAGTTTGGAAGGCAAATTATAGGGTCGCCCTATTTATGAAACAGCTCATGCATACTAGGCACTACAGATACAAGAAAATCTCTACCCTTTAGGCACTCATTATAGTAGAAGAGAACGAGAATTAAATAAACAACTTTAAAACACATGGTAAGTTATTGCTGTCTATTTGGAATAAGAATGCGATGGCTAGATTCCAGCAAATATATTGAGACCTTGAGAAAAAGAGGTGACACGTTTGAATGAGCAAAGCAAATGGTGAGTCTGGATTCCTATGACTTTGTGAATTCATCTTACAAATTAGATCACCTCCTAAGCACCCCTGCATCCATTCTCGTCTCTTTTCCCAGTTACCATTATCCTGAAGTTGATGTGTATCATGTCACAAATATTTTATATCTTAACTCCCCTACATACGAACGTGTTTCATTCTGAGAGTGTTCATAAGTCTAATTTGTTCATAAGTCTAACAAAGTTAGCCTTGGTACCCAACTAACAAAATTAGCTATATAATACTGTACTGTAATAGGTGTATAATACTTTTCACACAAATAGTCCATGAAAAAACAAACACAAAAAATAAAGAAAACATTTTTAATCTTATAGTACAGTAGCTTGAAAAGAATAGTACAGTAACAACTACATCACAGCTGCTTTTATGCTTGCTTCTGGACAGGCTACAGTCCATAGGGTCCCAAAGAGTCGGACACAATTGAAGTGACTTAGCACGCACACACACACTTGGACATCCAGGGCTTGAAATAAAGATACTGTACTACAATACTATACACTAGACAGCAAAGTATGGAAAAGCACAGCCAGTTGCAGAGGATTCACGCGTATGACAATATATGTCAGACACATGAACTAACTTACGTGACTGGATGTGCGAATGCACATCTACGTCTCTGAAAGTCTGCAATTTGAAGGCTCCTATGTAGGGGACTTACTGTATTTTATTGCATAAGTATTTTAAAATAAATGTATCATTTTGTGTCACATTAATTAGGATACATATGGAGCTGCTATAACAAGAGAAGCCCCAAAATACAATGACTCAGAGAAACCATGACTCAATCGAGGAGTCCAGGGGTAGACCAGCAGTCCAGGCCAGATGACCATAAGGCATCTGCAACCTAGGTTTCTATTCTTGGTATAACATCATCATCTTGGGTGTCCTAATAGTTGAGCTGGTGTTCAGCCATCAGAAGGGGAAGAAGAGGCAGTGGTGGGCTTGCAGTACCCTTTACACATTGAAGTATGTGACAGTGAAATTACATACACAATCACACGCATAATCCTGTTCACATCATACTGGGTAGAATTTGGCTTATGGCTACTGAGCTTCAAAGGAGGCTAGAAAATATCTAATGATATAGCCATATACTCATATGCTCTGCTGAATCTTGGGTGAGTGACTGCTCTTTTATGGGAAGAAAAAAAAGTAAATTTGAGATTTATCCTTATTATTACATATAAATACATTTCAGTTTATTTTGTTAACTGTACAGATCCCATTATAGCTATAAATCATACTTTATGCAACTATTTACTGATGGATACTGAAGTATAAAAATGTAGTAAATAACACTCATCTTCCCTGAATGTTGAGCTAGTTGAGAATCTATTTTACCATGTGGGAAATTGCCTTTATACAATGGTGGCCTCCAAGTATACCACCAGGAAAGCTATCCCAGAGGCCATGCCACAGAAGGGTTCACAGACTAAGTTAAGATGCTCAGATCACACGGTTTACTAAATCAATATAAAGTGCACAGTGAGAAGCAGGAGCAGAAAGATGGGTAGGTTAATACAGTTATGACAGAATACAAGCAGGATGGAAAACCCACAGAACCTGAATCCGCTCTCTGATCATTTGCCTTCTCTACTAATGATGTGATTGTGAGGACAAGAGTTGAATTTTGGGGCAAGTGGTCCACAGACACAAGATGGCTAAGTTATCACAAGTCTTGCTTCATTTAAGAGTTCTAGGGGCAATTAAGCTGAGGAGCAACTATGAGTTTTATCTGCACTTTCCTGGCAGAGAACTTGTGGTGCCAGAAAAGGGTGTTCCCAATAGATGGCTTATTTAAATCTTCATAAATATTGAGTGCTACTATATATGTATGTATTTAATGAATTGTGGTTGTTTGTGTCCTCTTGATGCTTTTTTTCTTCCTGTTTCTAGTACTCATATGCTCTATTTACTTCATCCATCTCTATTTTTATCTTAGATTGCTAACTCGTCTATACTTAAACACATCCTATTAATTTCACCTTCCTAATTGTTTTTCTTGTCCTCTACAGCAAAGCTGAATATTCTCAAATAATATGGAAAGTTAGTCACTCAGTCATGTCCAACTCTGTGTCCCCAGGGACTGTCACCCGCCAGGCTCCTCTGTCTATGAGATTTCCCAGGCAAGAATACTGGAGTGGGTTGACATTTCTTTTTCCAGGGGATCTTCCTGACCGTGGGGTTAAACCTGGGCCTCCTGAATTGCATGTAGATTCTTTGCCATCTGAGCCATTAGGGAAGTCCCAATATGAAAACACACAGTGTAAATTGAAGCCGGACAGCCGCAGGCTTTTCCTATAAGAGCAGAGCCTTTACCATTAAGTTCATGATATGGCCAAGAACAACTGTAGGAAACATTCTGAAATGGAGGAAAAGACAGAGGCATGCCCAGTTTCCCCCACCAAAAGTATCAATAATGGAAGTTGTTTCACTTCTCCAAGTGGTAAGTGGAGATAGAGAGAGGTCAGGAATGTTATACACATGTAGATCATTCCACATGGAAGTGGAGTGATGGATTATGGAGTGTGGATTATGTCCCGTCTGTAATAATAGAATTGTCTGATGAAGAACCAAAATGTCACCAAGTATAATATATAAATCTGAAACCAGGAAACATAGCTTATATCTGCAGAGAAGTCAGTTTCATAATACTAAACCTCAGAATTAGTTTGACTCACTCATGCACAATCAACCACCCACAGTCAGTGCTGGATCAACACAAGCTTCATTCATGGAGCATGACCTTCACCACTAAGATGACAGCATTCCTGAGAGTAATTGGAAGCAATGCTAGCTCCCAAGAGCTGTATGTGCAATCCCATATCCCAAATGATCAATCAGATATTTCGCTCATAACAGAGAGGAGAGTGAGTAAGGGTGGATGGAAAGAATGTGCTTCATAACAATTTCCAATGTTCCTCTTCACCTATTAGATTTAACCCATAAATGTATAAAGTCAAACAGAGAAGTACCCTTCCTCTTTCTAAGGTAGGTTTTCCCTACCTTTACAAAGCCACTCCCCTAATACTAACCATTAAGTCCTATGATTTCCTTCTGGAACCACTGCCAGTGAAGAAAGAAGCCTCAAATTCAAGTGCAAAATAGCCTCTCAAAAAGTCCTATGTCAGAGCAACGAATTATTTACGTTAACTCTAAGAGCACATCATTCCAAAGCTGAAATTCACTCTTCATTCTATTTCTCATCACAGATTCTGTCCAGCATCATTGGTCAATATGATCCATGAGAAATTCCAATTTAATGAGCAAGCTTCTCAAATGTTCAAGGTCAATGATATCAAAGCCAAAAATCAAATTGGTTTCCACTGTAATTTAAAGTTGAAATAAATGAGAAAAGAGAGTCTAAAATTTATCCTTTCCAATTTCTTATTTTACTCAGCCCAAGCTAGAGAGGTTCTAGTGGCTAAGAAGGACCCGGAGTGTTTCAGCAGTGGCAGCCTGGGCTGAATTTACAGGAACTAACTTAGTCTCTTCAAGATCTCAAACTATAGCTAATTTCAATAATGAATCTCACCTAATAAATGGTTCAAAAGATTAATAGGACACAGAATTTTAGCCCAGCACCAGTAAAACATCTATAAATTGCAAGGGTGAAGAATTAACTTCTAAAGTAGTTATCTCAGGCAAAGTTAAGTTCCTGGAACTTATTAGTTAATGATATCAAACAACATAGCAAAATCTCAGTGATACCTGAGGTAAGGAAAGCAGAGAGAAAAACTTGGTTCCAACCTCATTAGAATGCTAATAAATCTACTCCAGAAGATCAGTGTCTACAAACTGTGAATTTAAATTCAAATGGGAATGATCTCCCAGCAAGTGGTTACTTTAGAGGCTGTGAATTCACCATTTGAAATATCTAAAGGGTGGAGCTTGGTATGGAAAATCCATTCATGCTTATTATCTTATTCCTCTGACTGTGGCATCTGAGATACTGTGGCCTTCTTGCAATGCTTAGAAACTCTGGTAGTGGTAGCCTAGACTCAAAATGCCTTCTCTTGTCCAGAATATATAATCCCTCTTAATTTCCATTTCCCCTTTGTACCTGATGTTCCTGGCATTTTAGCATTGCTTTCAGGTAGGAACATGCCTTGTGGGAGACACATCCACCCTTCTGAGTAGACATATTCATTCCAGTGTCTTCATGGCTTTCACCATGGGCATTTGCAATAGATTTGCTTGAGATGAACCTCTTAGAAAAGATTTTCCCCCACTCTCTGAATTTATTCATCCAGAGAATCTGACCTCAGCAGGTAATTTTGTTTATTACTTATAAAAGAAAAATTATGTGTGTGTGTGTATATACATATATATATATATGGTGTACAATATAGTGATTTGCTATGCATATATATAGGGAAACAAAATAATTACTACAGTCTGCCGGGAGCCAGCGTCGGGAATCCCGCCCGTGGCAAAGGTCATGAAGAAAGGGGCCTGACAAACGCGAAAGCAGGATCAGGCCTCAGGGGTCCCCCAAACTTTGGACTTTCTCAAGCATCTACCCCCCAAACCAGAATCTGTCTGCCTTACTATATTATGCCTTTCACCAACTCCTCTGACATTAACAGGGGGCTGTCCCCCCACCACCTTTTTCTGGAAAAAGTTAATTTAGAGCTTTTAGATAATAAGTCTCCTGGGCATAATAAGAGTGTTTCAATCCAAAAACCCCTCTGATGGCTTTCTAGACTGCCTGAGAGGTTTATCCAGACTCTTACAGCTACGCATGTGATTGTTTACAGCCTCCTGACCGACCGCAAGAGGCACAGGAAGCTTAAAACATCCTAGGAATGTAGGGCCTTCCAAGGAGTCAAAATCATTAGAATAGAACTGATTAAGGGTTTCATTGTTGAGCCAATACTTGCTGCCAAGTTTTCATATCTTTTATTTGTTGATATAGTTGGTATGTAGAAAAAACAGGTAGTAGCCCTAACATTAGCAACATTAGATCTTTGAGTTAAGTACTTTCTTTGTTATAACCCACTGCACCTTTGTTTTACAGGAATGTAACTTTATTTAGTACTTTGAGGGTGATGCAGATTAAGGAAAAAACACTTCAAGGGAAAATGAGTTTTCTGGTTGATAGACATTTATCTAGGAAGAGAGCCATAAAAATGTTAACAGGCCTCTTGGCCAGAAGATAATGTAAATCACCTGAGACCTTTTGTATACGGGAAGGTATGCAAAAAGAAAGCCTGGTCTCAGTAAGGGTCAGGACTGCTGCCCCTGCATAACTCTGTATATTCCATTATTTCTTTATATACAACTTGGGATATATAAGCTGCCTTTGAAAATAAAGTTGTGAGTCTTGCACCGATGCTTGGCTCCCCCATGTTGTTCTTTTCTTATTCTCCCTTTTCAGGCTGAATTCCCATCTGGAGCATAGAGGCTTGCCATGTCTACTTATTTGCCTGGGTTTCTAAGACTCATGTGAGAGGGAGCCCAAGGCGGGGCACCCTCCGCTATTCAAGCGGGCGCCTGCGGCTTACATAGATGGTGCAAGTTCCTAGTCTTGGGACTTTATCGGCTTTCTATGTAAACCAAGGAATTTCAGCCTCTTTTCTCCTCTATTTTCTCCATATACTATTTTTTCCTAATCTCTCTTTATATCTCTAAATAAATAAATCTCTCCTAGCCAATGCTATCTCCCCTTCAAATTGCCCTGGATCCACCAGGGCTGGACCCCGGCAACAGTCAAACCAATAACATATCTTTTCATGGAGTTACTTTTTTTGTATGATGAGAATATCTGAAATCTACCCTCGTAGCAAATTTCCTGTATTCAATATAGTTTTTAGTTCTGCCTTATCTGAAGGGGATATATCCTAAAACCTCCAGTAGATGCCTGAACCCATGGATAACACTGAACTCTATATATACTGTTTTTTCCTATATATATTTATACATGCCCAGGATAAAGTTCAATTCATAAATTAGGGACAGCAAGAGATTAATAATGATTAGCAGTAAAATAGAATCCTTATACCAATGTGCTAAGTCACTTCAGTTGTGTTCAACTCTTTGTGACCCTATGTACTGTAGACTGCCAGGCTCCTCTGTCCATAGGATTCTCTAGGCAAGAATCCTAGAGTGGATTGTCATGCCCTCCTCCAGGGGATCTTCCCAACCCAGGGATGGAACTCGTGGTTTCATGTCTCCTGCACTGGCAGGCGGGTTCTTTACCACTAGCACTACCTGGGAAACCTAATTATACCAATACACTGTAATAAAAGTTACATGAATGTGGCCTCTTTCTCTCAAAATACTGTACATATTTAATACTTTTTCCACTTATCACACACTGGCTATAATATTTGCAGTTTGAGATGGAACAGCAACACTAGCATAAATGTCTTTTTCTTCTTCCCAATATCATTAATAGAAGATTCGTTCTTACCATAGATCTTAGCAATCTCAGTGTACAATTTTTTTTCTTTCTTTATTAAGTTGAGAACTTTCACTTTTTTTTTACTGAAAAAGAAGCAGCTTGCAGCTTCTCTTTGACAAATTCAAATTGCCTGCATCACTCCTTTTGTGCTCTAGGGCTATTATTTTTTTTATTTTAATTGGAGGCTAATTACTTTACAGTATTGCAGTGGTTTTGCCATACACTGACATGAATCAGCCATGGGTGTATATGTGTTCCCTATCCTGAACCCCCCTGCCACCTCCCTCCCCATCCCATCCCTCTGGGTCATAGTAAGAGAAGGGCTACTTGAACACCAGCAGTGTGACACCGCGACAGTAGAGCTGACAGCCTGAAGGCTGCTAAGTGACGAACAGGCGGGAGGGACATGCTGGACAAAGGGATGATTCATGTCCCAGGTGGCACAGAGTGTGAGGGAGTGAGGTTTCATCGCATAACTCAGAACGTTGCTGCAATTTAACACTTATGAATTGCTTATTTCTGGAATTTCCTGTTTAATATTTTCAGACAGCAGTTGACCACAGGTAACTGAAACCTGGAAAGTGAAACCACAGATAAGGGGGAACTAATGCATTCTCTTTTCATCATGCGCTACGTTAGATCTTTAGAACTATTCATTTTACATGGTGCAAGTTTGTACCTTTTGACCGACACCTTTCATTACTCACACTTCCTTGCCCCATCAACTTTCATTCTACTCTCTGTCTTCATATATTCTATTTTTAAGAACCTACATTAAGTAAGATAATGTAGTTTTTGGTTTTTGTTTTTCTTAAAACGAGGCTGTAGTTGGTTATTCTGAAGTCTGTGTCCCTAGTCACATAGCAGAGTCCAGTAACACATATGCTCCTCAAGGGACTGTCAATTCTGTTTTTAAATGTTCTTGCACAGCACTCTTTCCATTAAGTGTATGGTGTGTGTATAGCTGGATAATCCTCTAATGGTTTACAACTCTCTACTCTTCCTCTGCATCTTGGAGAATGATTCTACTGTTTGTAAACGGTTTATCCTGCTTCCTAAGTTACTCCCTTTCCTTCTCTACCTCCTGAAGGACAACGATTTTGCTCTGAATGTCTTCTTTCCTTAAACTTACATTTTGACTTCTGACTCATACACTGAGTTTCTCTTATTTCTCCAGAGTTTATATTGTATTTCTTTCTTAACAAGAGATGTGAACTTAGCTTGTTCTGAACCTGCCAGAAGTATCCACTGCTCAGCAAACCTTATCCGCTGTCACCTTTCTTGGTTGAAGACTCTCAGCTGGAAGGTATCTTATGTAGCTAAACCTTCAGCCAGGTCTGGACTTGACCGGTTACTGCGGCATGTGCTCTTTTAATATTTACTCTTTGCTGGGTCTTCCTGTAGAGCTTTAATTTCCTAATTTTCTCAGACATGTTCCCTCTAAGAAATTGCTCCAACAAGCAATTCCTCTGTTCCCAAATACAGAAACCAGTGCCCTGAAACTCCCCCAATAATTGAGTCTGATACTGATTTTCCTAATTTTCTCTTTTGAAATCTGTCTAGATTTGCTGACCCCACTCTGGAGAGCTGTTTTATTCTTCAAGAGGATCCAATCTCTAAACTTTCCAAAACAAATCTCAAATGCCTTGATTGAAGGGATAAGAACTTAGCAACTTGTTTATTCAAAGTTTAAAAAAGTTGCCTTTTAACAGAACCCTGAATCCTGGCCTTCCCTGGGGCAATCATTCTAGTTTGTTCCCTAAGATTTTGCCTTTCTTCACTGGGACCCAGTCAACAACAGGGCAAAACCACGTAGTGCCTCCCTCTCCCCATCTAATGACTCCAAGAGACAGTTTAATATGCATCTCCATTCTTCTTTAATATTATTTATATGCTCCATCCTTAAAATTTTCATTTCCCTCATATAAGTCTTGCTGATACTCGAGTCTCCACCGTTTTCCTAAAGAAATTTCTTCTCTCCTAGTTTAATTAGCCTGTCTCTGTTTATTATTGTTTTATTTTTATTATGCCTTGTGTTTCAAACCTCTGCAGTTTCTCTTTGAATTCCTACATAGACCAGACTGTGAGAGATTATTCCAGGTACAAAAGTATTCTATTGTCTTTCTAATTATTGAGTCTGCAATAAATTCATTGAGTGTGCTACTTCAGTCTGCCCAAAATGCTCTTTGTAATTGGTGTCCTGGTCCTCTTTATTGTTTGCTTGAAAATAATAACATCTATCACAGAAAAAGTGAAAGTGTTATTATGTTAATAATGGCTATTATCATATCAGTTGTTATTATTCTTTATGACATGATAGGCTGTAGCCCAACCAGGCTCCCAAGTCCTTGGGATTCTTCAGGCAAGAATAGTGGAGTGGGTTGCCATTCCCTTATCCAGGGGATCTTCCCAACCCAAGGAATGAACCTGGATCTCTTGCACTGCAGATTCTTTACCATTTGAGCCACCAGAGAAGCCCCCCAAAGAAACTCTACCAGGAGCGGGGTTCAAACCCAGGCAGACACATGTCCACTGGATCGTAAGTCCAACCCCTTAACCACCCAGCCATCCCAATTGTCGGCATCTATCACAGACTGGATCTCAATTCAGGTCTGAACTCATGTAATTTTCAAGTCCAAAGTGCATAGAGAAGCACCTGATGAAAGAGGTTTAACAATTGGCTGGGAGTTAGGAAAGGGGGAAACCCAGATATATTGGGTTTCCCTGGTGGCTCAGACTGTCAAAAGTTTGCCTGCAATGCAAGAGACCTGGGTTGGGAAGATCCCCTGGAGGAGAGCATAGCAACCCACTCCAGTATTCTTGCCTGGAGAATTCCATGGACAGAGGAGCCTGGCAGGCTACACCATGGCGTCAGAAAGAGTCAGACACAACTGAGTAACTAACACTTTTCACTTTAGAAAAAGGAAAAACCCTGATGTGTGGGATTTATTGATTTCAGAAGCATAAATTCTCCTATCAGGGCCAAATTCAAGCTACCAAAGTGACATCAAGCACCTCACAAAATTACTGGAAATGTAACAATCAGCTCTCATCAGTTAACACAAACTAGTTTCTGCATATCACTGGTTGACTCTCTGCCTGTGAGCAAGCCACATAAATCCAAGATATCTAAGGTTTGTGCCTCTGAAGTCCTCTATAGTCTTGGAAGCACAATGGAATTTGAAATGTCAATCTAGGGTTACCTAGCGAGGCCCGCTTCTAAATATCTAAAACTAGAACCTCTGCTAGTGTTCTGTAACTCACGTGGAATTCACTTCTGCCTTCCACTTAAAAGCAGCAAATCTGTTCTGTTCAACAATGGCTCAGATCCCACCCAGGCAGAACGATACAGCAGAGCCGCAGCACCCTCGGTTGGCCTCAGCTGGCCTCAAATAGCTGATGCCCCGCCATCCACACCCGGGTCCACCAGGGAGAGCCCTTTGTCCTGGGACACTGGGCAAGGCCAGAAAAGCGGCCGCCCCCTCACACATCTGGCACTGCACATTCGTGGGGAAACTGGTGTTAAACCATTTGTACACAGCCTGCTTCTGGGTCAGGGTTTCCTACGCAGCAACAGCTCCCTCACTGGGATCTATTGACAGTGAGCCCTCAACACAAGGTTTTATAACAAGAACAGGAGAGAAAGGAAAAGAAAGGAAGGGAGGGAGGGAGGGAGGAAGTGCTCGGAAGATCCAGTCCTGCCTCAGCCTGATACCTGGCCCAGGTGTGGGTCCAGATGGACCTGGCAATCTGCATTTTCAAGTCCCCACCACTTGATTCAGATGTCACCTTGGCCTGAATGTCTGCTGAAGCTTGCCGCTAGCTGAACATTTGCTTTCCCTAAATGTAGGTCAGGGTTAGATAATGTCTGCCTATGACTTCATGTGTCTAGTCTTATCATTCTGAAAAGAGTCTTACACACACACACACACACACACACACACACACACACACACACACACCTGTGTAAAAAGTTCCTATAAGTTGAAGCAGCTCGCTAAGGTAAACATCTCCCATGGTCACAGCCTAGCATAGTGTCCGCAAAGCATAGATTATTCACCTTGGGCATCTAAGAGCATCTTTAGTCATATGTTCTTTTCTCCCAAATTGGATTTCTTAATAATGTCTTAATGTTGGGATTCAAGAGGCTCAATAAATATCATACCCCAGCACTGACCTATTCAATAAATGAGATAAAAGAGGATGGCAGAAGAAGATCAAGATATCACCTTTTTACTGGCAAAATTGAACTGGAGAATATGGCTTATCTCTGTGGACAAAGGGGCATCCTAATTCTGAACCCTAGCATCTAAGGCATAAGCAGCAGTCACACAGGGCCATCCTCCTCACCCCAACAGGGCAGAACTGTACAATTTGTACAGTGAAGCAAAGCAAAATGTGCACTTTCACCTGGAGCCACTCGGAGCCAAGCCATGCAAGTTCGTTTGCTTATGTGAGACTCATTAGTAACTTCTCTTCCTGTGAAAAGAACATGGGAGGTTGTACTAATTAATATTGCCTCATTGGAGCAAAACATCACTATAAGGGTATAAGTGTTTTGACTTATCATAAACTGTGTACTACTTCCTGATTTCCCTACAATTAACAAATTATGTTATATGCTTGTGCTCAGTCTTGTCCAACTCCTCGTGATCCCATGGACTCTAGCCTGCCAGGCTCCTCTGTCCATGGGATTTTTCAGGCAAGAATACTAGGTGGGTGCAATTTCCTTCCCCAAGGGTTCCTCCTGACCCAGAGATCAAACCCTCATTTCCTGAATCTCCTGCATTGCAGGCAAACTATTTACCATCAAGCCATCGGGGAAGCCCTATTAACAACAATTATTGTTGATCAGTTACTCGATCATGCCCAGCTCTTTGTGACCCCATGGACTGCAGCATGCCAGTCCCACACCATCTCCTGAAGTTTGCCAAGTTCATGTCCATTGCATCGGTGATGCCATCCAGCCATCTCATCCTCTGATGCCCTCTTCTCCTTCTGCCCTCAATCTTTCCCAGCGTCAAGGACTTTTTCAAAGAGTCAGCTGTTCACAACAGATGACCAAAATACTAGAGCTTCAGCTTCAGCATCAGTCCTTCCAATGAGTACTCAGGTTTGATTTCCCTTAAGAATGACTAGTTTGATCTCCTTGCTGCCAAGGGATTCTCAGGAGTCTTCTCTAGCACTATAGTTCAAAGGCATCCATTCTTCAGAGTTCCATTTTCTTTACCATCCAGCTTTCACAACCGTAGGTGACCACTGGCCTTGACTATACAGGCCACAGCCTTGATTATACAGACCTTTGTCAGCAGAGTAATGCTGACAATTAGCAACAATGCTGCAGTACAAATCTTCATCTGCATCTATATCTGTATGCAATGTGTAAGAGAATATCCTTGGAACACACCTAGCAGAAAATTTGCTTGCCGAAATCATGTTACATGGTATATATAGTTGAATTGCCCTCCACAATGCCTGAATCAGTTTATATTTTCACCATTAGAATGTAAGTTCCCACTGATCTATATTTGTGCCAAGATTTGATATTCTTAAACACACATACACACACACAAGCCCATGTACTGGGTATGAAAACGATATCTCAGTATGGCTTTAATTTGTACTTCTATTTTCCTGGTGAAATTGAATTTCATGCATATTTACTTACCATTCATATTTCCTTTCATATGATTTACCTGTTCATATTTTTGCCTACGCATTATTTTATTTGGCTTCTCACTGATTTTTACAGGATTTTTTTCCCTTTCTTTTAAAATTCTGAATACTAATTCAAGGTCAATTATACATGCTGTAAATCTCTCTTATGCATTTTCTAACTGTCTCTCAATACAACATATTAGGGGTTTTTGCAAGGAGGGATGCACAGGGCTCTATTTTCCTGTTGACTCATTCTCTTTTTTCCTATATGTAAACTTCTGTTTAACCCATCAATCAAACTTTAAATATCAGCTAGAATGGGAAAAAGAAAAAAAAAAACACTTTATGCACTGCATAGCAAACAACTTTCTTAACATCTTTCTTTGACTTAAATTATTCCATTTGCTTTCTTGGCCACAAGCCTACTCCTTTTTTAAAATTCTTTCCTCATTTAACCTCTCCTAACTGCCTTTAATTCCCCAAGGAATTATTCTCAGCCCCTAGGTCATATTGTTCACTCTGAAAAGCTAACCTCTTGAATTTAACTCAACCCAAATGCTTTAGAAGGCAATATGATGACCATATTTTCCATATTTTTAGGTAGCACCTCAAAGCATTCACTGAGCAAAATGGGAGGTTTCTGCTGTAGGGTCACCAGCTAGGTGATCACCAGCTAGGTGGTCAGGACTTGCCCAGGGCTGAGGGAATTGCCGTGCTAAAAAAGGGGAGGCCTCACCTTCCAAGTCAAGATGGTTGCTCACACTATTCTGTTGTCCAGAAAAAGTATACACATTTTTCTCTATAACAAATCCCCTTTATTATTTTTCTAGGATAAATTTCTATCTATGGAACAAGTAGGTGAAATTGCATTCATTGCTTAAGGATTTTCACCAATGTTGAAAAAAAGTATCATTCTAATATAACTGAACCTGTTTTCAATCCCACAGGCAGGAATAATCATTTCTAGAATTTTGTATGGGCCAAAATAGAATCCTCAGCATTGGAGAGCCACAGCACATTCTATTCACCTGAACAGATGAGAAAACATTTCTGTCCCCAACATTGTAGGACATTTAGCGTCTCTGGTCCATGGACGAACCTCTCTCCTCCACTCATACCAAACATGTCACTGGGAAAAGCACCGTGCCTATAGCCCCATCTCCAGCAATCCAAAGCCATTTACTTAATCGGTGCTGGTTATTCTATACCAGGTACTGTGTCAGATACTGTAGCTGTCAAATGAATTAGAAACAGTCACTGTCTTCAAACCTCATGTATTTACCAGAGATGAGCATATAAACAAAGGACTTCCCTTGTGGCTCAGCTGGTAAAAAATCCACCCGCAATGCGGGGAAACCTGGGTTCTATCCCTGGGTTGGGAAGATCCCCTGGAGAAAGGAATGGGTACTCATTCCAGTATTCTGGCCTGGAGAATTCCGCTGAGTGTATAGTCTATGGGGTCGCAAAGAGTCAGACACAACTGAGCAACTCTCACTAGCATATAAACAATACTTAAAATATCTATAGTCTAAACTTCAACTCTGCCACAACAATAACATACTTTTAGTGTACTGAGGAAATAAATAATATTTATTTTCCTTAATAGTTAGAATATTACGTGTATTTCTAGTTTAATTGTAACTCTCAAATTTCTTAACTTCTTGGAATATGAGATTTGTACTCCTGGCAATTATTATGTTTCTTTGTGAACCCATTTTCCAATGAACTCAATGCAAAAAGGAAACTGGATTTTAAAATATAACCTTGATTTTATAAAAATTCATCTCTGTCATGACACTGATAATGATTCTAATAGTGGACCATAGACTTTTCATTAAGACAGTGGCTTTTGTAGTAGTTATGAGGGCTTAAAGAATCTGTCTCTAATGCCAGAGCCCTGGGTTCAATCCCTGGGTTGGGAAGATCCCCTGGAGAAGGGAATGACAACCCACTCCAGTATTCTTACCTAGAGAATTCTATGGACAGAGGAACCTGGCAGGCTACAGTCCATGGGACCCCAAAGAGTCAGATATGACTGAGCACCTAACTCTTCTTTCAGCTTGTGCAGTGGTAAAGAATCTGCCTACCAACGCAGGAGACGCAGGAGATGTGAGTTCAACCTCTGGTTGGGAAGATCCCCTGGAGAAGGAAATGGAAACCCATTCCAGTATTCTTGCCTGGAAAATCCCATGGACAGAGGAGCCTGTCAGGCTACAGCCCATGGGGTTGCAAAGAGTTGGACATGGCTGAGGGACTGAGCACATCTGTATTTAGGAAAGCTTGTTATAAACCAGAGGAAGCAGGTCTGAGTACATTCCACATGTTAACTGGCCAGAACAGAGCTCCTGATGAGCATCCCTGTAGGTCTCACACATTTACTCATAAATTGCCAACACAGATTTTTAAAATAGAGAAAAGGATAACCCCACAAAGGAGTAACAACCCAAACACACTGAGTGGTTAAATGGGAAAAGCATAAAACCACTGTGTGTCAGATACACACTTTCACATGAGTTGAGTTTTCTACTTTTATATATTTTTCATACCATCTGTTCTTTCTTTTTCCCTAGACCAAATCCTCCAAGAAGGCAGAGTTTCCTCACCTAATTTCCCAAATCTCTGACCACTGGAAGACTAGAGCTCACTCAAAGATTCTAACTCAGAGTCTCTGATATTTTCATCTCAGCCTTGCAGGTTGGCAGTAATTCTAAAACACGCTACTCCCTTTCCTGTGAGGAAAGGCAGCCTTTCGGAACACAATTGAACCTTTCTTTGGTGATTCTGAAGATCCGTACCTCAGGGACAACCTCTGAAACAGCAGTTTCCTTTGCCCAAAACCATAACTGTGGAAAGTGTGGGAGGTTGACCTTCTTAAATGAAATCCTTTACACCAGATGGTTTTCTTAAGTTTCCTCTCTTCTAAAAGAGGAGCTAAAAAAAAAAAAAAGAAATTACCTAGCTGTATTAAACTGTGATCAATTTAAACTAAACATTGCATAGGACTCCAAATTGTAAATGCTTACCTTCTGCTCACTCTGGGTTCTGTTTTTCAATCTACATTCTAGAATTAGAGTCACAGACATCACCTTTGCTAAATGATTAGCGTAGCTATTCTCAGCCACCAAGTCCTCTCCTAATATGGCCAGCTGCTTTGCAAAAGCATGGACTAGACTCCGCTATGGATGGATTCACGCACATACATCTTTGCTGAAAAAACTAACAGCTCAATGAGCCTGTACGTCTACTGCTTTTTCAACATATGAAAGAGTCCACTAAATATTTTGCCATTTACTTGGCACTGAGCCCTTAGGTAAACAGTTGAGTTCCCCCAACATTTATCAAATGCGAACCTACCACAGCAAGTGCCTACCATTTGTTCCCAGTGTGTTAGAGAGGACTGAGAAACTCAGTCACAAATTAGGTGTACAGCCCTAACCAGCAGGACAGCTTGGGCAGGAGAACACAGAGCTAGTGCTCTCGTTGGAGAGCAGGGACAGCCTTCTTTGGCTGAGGGATGCTCCAGGTCTCTCCAGAGCCATCTCTCCTTGTGTGTGTGTGCCTGCTAAGCAGTTTCAGTTGTGTCAGACTCCATGTGACCCTATGGACTGTAGGCCACCAGGCTCCTCTTTCCATAGTATTCTCCATGCAAGATACTAGAGTGTGTTGCCATGCCCTCCTCCAGGGATCTACTTGACCCAGGAATCAAAGCCATGTCTCTTACGTCTCCTGCATTGGCAGGCAGGTTCTTTACCACTAGCCCCAGCTGGGAAGCCATCTTCTTAACCTGGTGTAAAATCCCTACTAATAAAGTCCATGCCCCTGTGACATCATTAAACATGTATCTATTCCGTTGATTTGCTTGTTTTCCTCTAGGTAGATGTGCTCATGTATGTATATATGCGTGTATGTAAATGCAGACTTCCCAGGTGACTCTAGTGGTAAAGAACCCCCCTGCCAATGCAGGAGCCATAAGAAACATTCCATCCCTGGGTTGGGAAGATGCCCTGGAGAAGGAAATTGCAACCCACTCCAGTATTCTTGCCTGGACAATCCCACAGACAGAGGAACCTGGTGGGCTACAGTCCATAACATCACAAGGAGTCAGACAAAGCTGAAGCACCTGAGCATGCACACAGTTCATTGGGCTGCAAAGAGTCTGACATGACTAAGCACATAGATTGCAAGCTGCTTAATAGTTGCATAAGGACAATTGTTGTTCAGTCGCTAAGTCGTGTCTGACTCTTTGTGACCCCATGAACTGCAGCACACCAGGCTTCCCTGTCATTCACTACCTGAGTTTGCTCAAACTCATGTCCGTTGAGTCAGTGATGCCATCCAACCATCTCATCCTCTGTCACCCCATTCTCCTCTTGCCCTCAATCTTTACCAGCATCAGGGTCTTTTCCAATGGGTCAGCTCTTCGCATCAGGTGGCCAAAGTTTTGGAGCTTCAGCTTCAAAGCATCAGTCCTCCCAATGAATATTTAGGGTTTATTTCCTTTAGGAATGACTGGTTTGATCTCCTTGTAGTCCAAGGGCCTCTAAGGAGTCTTCTCCAGCACCACAGTTCGAAAGCATCAATTCTTTGGTGTTCAGCCTTCTTTATGGTCCAGCTCTCACATCCTTACATGACCACTAGAAAACCATAGTTTCGACTCTATGGACCTTTGTCAGCAAAGTGACGTCTCTGTTTTTTCATACACTATCTAGGTTTGTCATAGCTTTTCTTCCAAGGAGCAAGTGTCTTTTAATTTCCTAGCTGCAGTCACTGGAGCCCAAGAAAATGAAATCTGACTTTGTTTCCACTTTCTCCATATCTATTTGCCAGGAAGTGATAGGACTGGATGCCATGATCTTCATTTTTTTGAATGTTGAATTTTAAGTCAACTTTTTCACTCTCCTCTCTCACCTTCATCAAGAGGCTCTTTACTTCTTCTTCACTTTCTGACATTAAAGTAATATCATCTGCATATCTGAGGTTGTTGATATTTCTCCCCGAATACTTGATTCCATTCCAGCATTTCTCATGATGTGCTCTGCATATAAGTTAAATAAGCAAGGTGACAATATACTCATGAACGATATGAAAAGGCAAAAAGATGTGACAGCCAATCTATATAGGCAAAAAAAGGGGGGGGGGGGATGAGTAATTTTGTGACAAGCTTTCCATTTATTTTGTCATGTATTTTACCAAGAAAGGAAGGAAGATGTTAATCTCATGCTGCTCACAAAAAAATGTGGAGGCTTAGAGAAAGGCTGACAGGGCCACAGAGCTGGCAAGTGAGAGAAGCAGGCTCTGCATCCAAGGCTGACTTCAAAGCTGTTCATACTTTTGTTTTTAGTCAATTGCTGGTTTTACCTTGAGGGTTTTAGATGAAGTGACCTTGAGTTTTCTTTCTGGGTGGAGTACACAGGACCTGTGTTCCCTTATCTCATTTGTCAGCATTTTAACATCTATTTGGTGCACAGGTAAAATGAGATCCGGAGAGGTAAATCGATGGGCCTCAGGCTGGCTGGAGATGCATTGTAGCCCCAGGACCAGAGCCCAGTTTCTAACACCCCTCCCCAGTGTAGTTAACATTAGCCATCCTATCATGCTGGTGGCTCACATGATAAAGCATCTGCCTACAATGTGGCAGACCTGGGTTCAGTTCCTGGTTCCAGAAGATCTCCTGGAGAAGGAAATGGCACCCCACTCCAGTACTCTTGCCTGGAGAATCCCATCGACAGAGGAGCCTGGTGGGCTACAGTCCATGCGGTCACAAAGAATCAGACACAACTGAGCGACTTCATTCACTTATGCTATCATGCTATGTAGGGGAGCGGGGAGAGCGGTTCCCCCATTCTCTCTCTTTTTTTAAATTGAAGTATAGTTGATTTAGTACCAATTTCTGCTGTACAGCAGAGTGACTCAGTTCTACACATAAACATTTTGTTTTATATTCTTTTCCATTATGTTTTAACACAGGATATGGAATATATAACAGTTCCTTGTGCTATCCAGCAGGACTTTTTGTCTGTCTGCTCTAAATGTAACAGTTCGTATCTACCAACCCCAGACTCCCAGCGCATCCCTCTCTCCCCTCCCTCCCTCTTAGCAAGCTCAAGTTCATCGCTATAACACCCAACATTCTTAATCTAGCTTGCTAATCCCTGGTATCTCTGGTTTCTTCCCTCTTTCCAACATCAACAAGTGCCATTTCTCCCTGCTACTCCTTACATTATATCCACAATGACTAAAATTGCCGAAGTCTTTCTCACTTCAGTACACCTTCTATTCCTTCTGTCTGTCTGACTTGCCCTTGCCCTCTGTTGCCAATTACCTTTTAGGTCTAGATATCACGTAAGTTCAGATATCACCTCCTAAAAGTGGCCTTCCTTAACTATTCCCGCCCCAATCCCACACATAGGATTTGCTAGATGAAATACAGAAACCTAGTTAAGTTTGAATTTCAAATAAACAAGAAATAAGATTTTAGTATACCTCAGATATTATACAAAGCATCCTAATACTAAAGGAGTACATCATGAGAAATGCTGGGCTGGAGGAAGCATAAGCTGGAGTCAAGATTGCCAGGAGAAATATCAATAACCTCAGATACGCAGATGACACCACCCTTATGGCAGAAAGTGAAGAGGAACTAAAGAGCCTCTTGATGAAAGTGAAAGAGGAGAGTGAAAAAGTTGGCTTAAAGCTCAACGTTCAGGAAAAAAAGATAATGGCATCCGGTCCCATCACTTCATGGCAAATAAATGGGGAAAAAATGGGAACAGTGGCTGACTTTATTTTTGGGGGCTCCAAAATCACTGCAGATGGTGATTGCAGCCATGAAATTAAAAGACACTTACTCCTTGGAAGAAAAGTTATGACCAACCTAGACAGCATATTAAAAAGCAGAGACATTACTTTGTCAACAAAGGTCCATCTAGTCAAGGCTACTGTTTTTCCAGTGGTCATGTATAGATGTGAGAGTTGGGCTATAAAGAAAGCTAAGTGCTGAAGAATTGATTCTTTTGAACTGTGGTGTTGGAGAAGACTCTTGAGAGTCCCTTGGATAGCAAGGAGATCCAACCAATCCATCCTAAAGGAAATCAGTCCTGAATCTTCATTGGAAGGACAGATGCTGAAGCAGAGACTCCAATACTTTGGCCACCTGATGTGAAGAGCTGACTCACTTAAAAAGACCCTGATGTTGGGAAAGATTGAGGGCAGAAAAAGAAGGGGATGACAGAGGATGAGATGGTTCGATGGCATCACCGGCTCAATGGACATGAGTTTGGGTAGACTCCATGAGTTGGTGATGGACAGGGAGGCCTGGTGTGCTCATGGGGTCGCAAAGAATCAGACATGACTGAGCGACTTAACTAAATACTAAGAGATTTGTCTATCTGAAATTCAAATTTAGCTGAATGCTCTGTATTTTTGTCTTCTCAGTCTGGCAACCCTACATACATTTCCAGATGAGGTCTGTCCCCTTTGTTATACACTCTTGAGGGAATGATGAAAAATGAGCAAAGGACTTGAATAGATGTTCTTCCAAAGAAAACATACAAATGGCCAATGTATATATGAAATGATGCTCAACATCACTAATAATGAGGGAAATGCAAGTCAGAAGTAATAATATATCACCTGACATATGATATTGGGCTTCCCTGGTGGCTCAGATGGTAAAGAATCCACCTGCAATGTGGGAGACCTGGGTTCAATCACTGGGTTGGGAAGATCCCCTGGAGGAGGGCATCGCAACCCACTCCCATATTCTTGCCTGGAGAATCCCCACAGACAGAGGAGCCTGGTGGGCTACCGTCCATGGGATCACTGAGTCAGACATGACTGAGTGACTAAGCACAGTGTATGCTATAATCAAAAAACAAAAGGTAACAAGTGTTGGTAAGGATAGAGAGAAAACCCTGTTGGTAGGGAAACACTGTTGGTAGGAATGGAAAATGGTTCAGCCACTATAAAAAACAGTATGAAGTTTTCTCCAGAGATTAAAATTAGAACTACCATATGATCCAGTAATCCTACTTCTGAATACATATCCAAAATAATTCAAATCAGGATCTTGAAGAGATTCCCTACTCTTATATTCATCATAGCATTATTTACAATAGCTAAGATATAAAAAAACCTGAATATCCACTAACACATGGATGAGTAAAGAAAATGTGGTATATATGTACAATGGAACATTAATCGGTCTTTTAAAAAAGGCAATCTTGCTGTATGTGACAACATGGCTAAACCCAGAGGACGTTACACTACATGAAATAAGGCAACCGCAGGACAAATGCTGTGTGGTTCTATTCATATGAGGAGTCTAAAATAGCCAAACTCACAGAATGCCGGTTGCAAAGGCTTGGGAGAGGGCAAAATGAGGAGTTCCTGTTCAACAGATGTAGCGTTTCACTTATGCAAGATTAATAAGTTCTAGAGATATGCTGTACAGCACTGTGTTTGTAGTCAGCAACATTGTATTGTGCAGTTAAAAATCACTGAAAGGGTAGATTTCATGGTAAGTGTTCTTAACACATACACACATATATGTACAAAGAATTGCATAAGCTTTTCCTTCATAGTACTTAACAAAGTTATACTTAATCAATTTTTTATGATGCCTTGTTTACAAATGATCTCTATGCCACCCTAAATTTGAGGCTCCATGAGAGACAAGACTGTGTATTTTGTTAACCACTATTTTCCCCACCCTTATCACAGTGTCCCTCACATAATCAACATTCAATAAATACTTGCTGTGTGGAAGAACAATTGAGGAAAGAAAGAAAGAAGGAAGGAAAAGAATGAAGAAAGGAAGAGAAAAAGAGTTATCTCAGTCTTCTCTCTCATATAGGGAGAGTTCACCTTAAGATGTGTGAAGCACCATGGTTGCGATGAATATTTACAGCTGTCATTAAGCGCTGATAGAACTAGGGCCCAGACACAGTACATATATACAGTATTTTCATTTCTTCCTCACTCTTTCCATGTCTTTCTTACTTCACTTTCAGGGTCTATTTGCATATGTTGATGTGCTTGGACATGACATTCAAACAGGAAAATTTTGGTACATCAAGGCATATAGTCATTTTACAAGTTATTTCCACTCAGCTTCAAGGGCAAAAGAGGAAAAACTAAAAAGGTAAATGAGATGACTGGAGCTGACCAGTTTACCTGTTGACTCATGAGAGTTACCTATTTGGGGTACACAGAAATACTGAGAACTCTTTGAGTGGCCCTTGAGAAATCTGTATGCAGGTCAGGAAGCAACAGTTAGAACTGGACATGGAACAACAGACTGGTTCCAAATAGGAAAAGCAGTACGTCAAGGCTGTATATTGTCACCCTGCTTATTTAACTTCTATGCAGAGTACATCATGAGAAACGCTGGACTGGAAGAAACACAAGCTGGAATCAAGATTGCCGGGAGAAATATCAATAACCTCAGATATGCAGATGACACCACCCTTATGGCAGAAAGGGAAGAGGAACTCAAAAGCCTCTTGATGAAAGTGAAAGAGGAGAGTGAAAGAGTTGGCTTAAAGCTCAACATTCAGAAAACGAAGATCATGGCATCTGGTCCCATCACTTCATGGGAAATAGATGGAGAAACAGTAGAAACAGTGTCAGACTTTATTTTGGGGGACTCCAAAATCACTGCAGATGGTGATTGCAGCCATGAAATTAAAAGACACTTACTCCTTGGAAGAAAAGTTATGACCAATCTACATAGCATATTCAAAAGCAGAGATATTACTTTGCCGACTAAGGTCCGTCTAGTCAAGGCTAGGGTTTTTCCAGTGGTCATGTATGGAGGTCATGTATGGAGTGGTCATGTATGGACTGTAAAGAAACCTGAGTGCTGAAGAATTGATGCTTTTAAACTGTGGTGTTGGAGAAGACTCTTGAGAGTCCCTTGGATTGCAAGGAGATCCAACCAGTCCATTCTGAAGGAGATCAGTCCTGGGATTTCTTTGGAAGGAATGATGCTAAAGCTGAAGCTCCAGTACTCTGGCCACCTCATGTGGAGAGTTGACTCATTGGAAAAGACTCTGATGCTGGGAGGGATTGGGGGCAGGAGGAGAAGGGGACGACAGAGGATGAGATGGCTGGATGGCATCAATGACTCGATGAAACTCCGGGAGTTGGTGATGGACAGGGAGGCCTGGTGTGCTGAGATTCATGGGGTCGCAAAGAGTCGGACACAACTGAGCAGCTGAACTGAACTGAACTGAACATTAGATAAGCAATTCTGAAATTTTTGAGAAGGCTTTGAAACAATGTGATTTGAGTTTTAAAAAAGAAAAGTAACCCTTTGTAGCCACAGGCTAATGAGGAATTGTTGCAATTGAGCTATTGGTAGAAATAACATTTCTAGCATTTTTTAGCTCTTTCTTCTTCTTATCTTCAGCCTTATTCTGCTAAAGTTGCCTAATTACTAAAAATAATTATCTTACACCCCAAGATGTCCAGGAGGTTGGGTCATATAATATATTCCCTGCATATCTTCTAAAGTTTGCAAAACTTACTAAACTCCATTAACCAGATTCTGCAAATCTATTCATGTCTCTCTCATGCTCTCATATTTTAAATATGAGACCTCATCATTTTTTTATCAGCTAAGTTTAATCTATATTATGAGTAATCCTTTGCTTCCTTATTTCCCCCCACCCTGCCTCAGGCATAAATGATGATGAGTTTGTCTAAACAAATGTAGTTATAGTATTACTTCTTACACAACCAAACCAAAATGCATCATGATACACTGGGCTCTGGCTTACATTGAGAAAGACAGATTCCAAGAGGTTGAAGCAGAAAGAATAGCAGAGGGAGGAGAAAGCACACCAAAAATGAACACTAATGTTCCAGATTACAAGTTGGTCTGGCAGCTCCCTTCTGTCCCTGGAGGCCAAGGACACTCACTTAATTCCTCAATTATTTCCTCAGGCCCAGTCCCAAGCTGCCTTTAGAAGTGAATTGGCTCCATGGCAACAGGAAAACAAAGCCTGAAGATTTTGCCAAGCTAAACACAAGAGAAGCTGTGCCAAGTAAGCATTAGATATTCGCAGAAGTATTTTATCATGACCCATGGTGGTTTCCTGTGTATGTATTGCAAATGCTCTCATTTGGGTTTCATTACAGAAAACGCTTAAGTTTCATAGACTCAAAACTCTGTTCTATAGAACATTAACATCTACAGAAAGATACTAATATATAGTCCATGAAAAAAAGAATCATGTGATAAAAGATGCTGAGAAATGCTACAGGATAAACATATAGATATATATTTTTAGATTCACAAAACACTATAACTCACACTAAAGGATCTGAGAAAAGAAAAAAATTATATAACTTTTCATACTGTTCTCTATCTTGTTAGGTCCATGAAATTATTTTCAATTTCAAGGGAACTTATTTTGAAAAGATGGACCACAATTTATAATATTAGTTACCCATGCTACTTTGACAAATTTTCACAAACTGAGTGACTTAAAATGATAGACATTCATTCCCTCATGATTCTAGAGGCCAGAAGTCCAAAGTAAGCTGTCCTCAGGGCCATGCTCCCTTCCGAAGCCCTACAGCACACTTTGCTTGGGGCTGGTTGCATCTCTCCCATTTCTGCCAACATGGTCACATGGCTGCCTTCACTTTCTGTATCTTTCTCCACTTACCTGGCATATGTGATTACATTTAGGGCACTCCCTCACAATCCTGGACAAACTCCTCTTCTCAAGATCCATATAGATTAATATTAACTCTTGCCACATAAGGTAATATTCCAAGGTCCTGGGGATTAGGACTTGGACATACCTTTGGGGGACCACCATTCAACCCACTGATAAATGCTTATAAATATAAAATTGTTATCTTTAATTCAGTTCAACTTAATTCTACTCAGCAATCATCTCAGTTCAGTCGCTCAGTCGTGTCCAGCTCTTTGCAACCCCATGGACTGCAGCACGCCAGGCCTCCCTGTCCATCACCAACTTCCAGAGCTTACTCAGACTCATGTCCATTGAGTTGGTGATGCCATCCAACCATCTCATCTTCTGTCATCCCCATCTCTTCCCGCCTTCAATCTTTCCCAGCATCAGGGTCTTTTCAAATGAGTCAGTTATTCGCATCAGGTCTAATGATGGAATAATTCTATGCATAATGATACTAAACTTCACAGCACTCATGAGTATGCATGGTATTACTCCATAGCCATGTCTATCTATTCCACTAAGATATGAATTGATTAAGGTGGTGACTAGGACTTGACTTAGTTTATAATCAGGCCTAAGACAATGTCTGGTTCGTACTAGAAGCTCACTGAGTAGACTTCAGCTGAATTGCGTGTATGAGATATAACCGTAGTAGACCTTAGGAAGTGATTAGCTCTTTCTGAGAAAATATGGACGGCTTCTCAGAGGAGATTCTTCGGCTGAGATGTGAAGGCTGAGATGCAGTTTGCCAGCCAAAGCAGGAAGGGAATTCCAGGTGGAGGGAATACCATGGTCAACACACGGAGGTGCGAAATAGCATAGCAATTTAGGAAACTGTTGTGAAGACTGACTGAGAAAATGCATGAAAACTATTCACACAGTACCCAGTACTTAGTAGTATGACTGTTTTTGCTGAAGGGAGGAGAGTGGACTCAGGAGATGAGTCTAAAGACATTAGGCAGAGCCTGGACTGCACTGGACTTACTGTGCCATTCTGATCATCTTGGACTTCATCTCAAAGGCAATAGAGAAGTAATGTGGGAGTAATGTGGTCGGATTTTTGTAAGGATTTTCATGCTTTATTACATATATACAAGTGGAAAGTCTTGAAATGCATGTTATAAAAATACATCTTGGGAGGGAAGCTCACGAGGGAGGGGATATGTACAATTATGACTGATTCTCATTGTTGTATGGCAGAAACCAAACCAACATTGAAAAGCAATTATCCTCCAATTAAAAAAATACATCTAAAATTTATATTTTAATGACAAGATTTAAGATTGCAAATGAAAGGCAAGAAGAGAGAAAGAATATCTACGGAACACGCTCCATGAAGACAGCCATGCTTGTGGCTACTTAGAAAAATTGCCCTACTTGTAGGCTATTCCCAAGCATCAAGAGCACAAACTCTCTTCTTCAAGAGCCTGAGGTCCACATTTCCTTTGGGTCCATAGGTGAAAGCACCCAGTAGCCTTGCCTTTGTGTGAACACTAATACAAGTCATCTATTTGAGAAAATACTAGACAACTATACTGAAGTTATATAAGTACCAGCATAAATTTTTCATCATGTGCTCTTTTTTTTAAGGCATGTGTGTGTCATGGGCATCCACATGAAGTTGGAACACAGCTAGCACAGAGGAAAACCAAGAAAATTCTAGAATGGTCTTCAGGAGATTAGCTACAGAAATTAAAAGAAATAAAGCAGTTGACAGTCAAATAGGTAGTTGTCTTAGAGAAAAAGAATGAAATTAGTCAATAGTTAGATGGCTGGTTGGCTGATTGTTCATTAAAATAAACATGCCCGAAGTACTGAGTATAGTTCCCTATGATATACAGTAGGTCCGTGTTGCTTATATATTTTATATATAGTAGTGTGTATATGTTACTCCCAAACTCCTCATTTATCCTCCCCTCTCCACCTTTCCCCTATGGTCATCATGTTTTTATTTCTATATCTGTGAGTCTTTTTCTGTTTTGTAATAACCTATATGGGAAAAGAATCTGAAAAGAATGTATACATACAACTGAATCACTTCTCTGTACATCTGAAACTAACACATTATAAATCAACTATACTTCGATTAAAAATTAATTTAAAAAACATATATACACGATAGTCTGCAGAGACTCCTGCGACCATTGAGAAGCAGCTTCACCATTTAAATGGAACTGAACTTTTTGGACATGCCTCCATGCATGCTTGCATGCTGGGTCACTTCAGTTGTGTCTGACTCTTTGCAACCCTATGGATCATAACCTACCAGGCTCCTCTGTCCATGGGAATCTCCAGGCAAGAATACTGGAGTGGGTTGCCATGCCTTCCTCCAGGAGATCTTCCTAACCTCATTGAGTGTTAATTCCCAGTTTTCAGAGTCTGGCACTGAAAGTAGCACTCTAGAACTGTTTGGTCTCATAGTAGCCTCCTCCTTGATTAATGGCGTCATTTTAATGATCTTGAGGTTGTCTGGTGCTGGTCTGGGGCTTGGCCTTCCAACCCCTCTTGCCAACAAAACATTTATCACTTGCTAACCTTCATTTGCGGAAGAAGGCAATGGCAACCCAGTCCAGTACTCTTGCCTGGAAAACCCCATGGACGGAGGAGCCTGGTGGGCTGCAGTCCACGGGGTCACGAAGAGTCGGACACGACTAAGCGACTTCACTTCCACTTTTCACTTTCATGCATTGGAGAAGGAAATGGCAACCCACTCCAGTGTTCTTGCCTGGAGAATCCCAGGGACGGGGGAGCCTGGTGGGCTGCCATCTGTGGGGTCTCACAGAGTCGGACACGACTGAAGCGACTTAGCAGCAGCTGCAGCAGCAACCTTCATTTGCAAGGGCTTAGAATTCACACAGTTGAATTTGAATGGAAATGACAGTTTCCACATGGCTGCTTTAGATTTCAGGTCAAATTTCGGTTTTTCAGAGATCGTCCCAGACCACTTCCTCTGCAATAGCCACCCCACCCTCACCCTAGCTGATCTCCATCACTGCAACCTGTGTCTTGTAGATAAATTCCTTGAGGTCAGCACATTCTGTGTCCTGTTCGCCTTTGTGTTCACAACACATAGATTGTAACTGGCATAGTTGTTGATCAATAATTATTTCTTAAATGAATGAATGGATGGATGAATGCAGGGTGGAGTGAAGGAATAACTAAACTGAGAAAGGAGCCAGAACTGACGCTACCAGGAAAGAGTTAAAAATATTCCCTTTTGGGAAATGGGTCAATCACTTCAGAATAGTAATTTATCATGGAAAAATATCAAGCTTAAACAGACACTTGTACAATGAGCTCTCTTTTGGGCTTTTTGAAGACATTCCCTCAATAACCTTTACTTTTGACACTGCGGCTGCTGCTGCTAAGTCGCTTCAGTCGTGTCCGACTCTGTGCGATCCCATAGACGGCAGCCACCAGACTCCCCCGTCCCTGGGATTCTCCAGGCAAGAACACTGGAGTGGGTTGCCATTTCCTTCTCCAATGCATGAAAGTGAAAAGTGAAAGTGAAGTCACTCAGTCGTGTCCGACTCCTAGCGAACTCATGGACTGCAGCCCACCAGGCTCCCCCGTCCCTGGGATTCTCCAGGCAAGAACACTGGAGTGGGGTGCCAGTACACTAACAATGTCCATATACCAGTCATGAGGAATATTCTGTACAAGAGCCAAATTGGATCTCTCAAGACCTGATCTTCATGATGCAAATGAACTTTGGGGGGGGTGGGTCACTTTTTTAAGAAAAGAGAGGTCCCCTTACTTGCAAACAACAGAGATTAAACAGAATTAACACCTGTAAATATATGTGATATTATTGTATGTGATATTGTGATTTATAATAAGAAACATATATTTGGCCTTTATCCAATTTCTGGCACGAGCTCCTAAAACCTTTGGAATTTCCTAAGTGATGAGAGCAATAAAGACTTCTTTTGTTGTGTTAACGAGATTACTTTGGCACCCACCTAAGAACAGGGGCTTGCTACCAGGAGACACAATGAATATTTTTAATGACTATTTATTTAAACAAAGACACAGAAGTTATGCTTACCAATTTTTCAGATTTCAGAAAATTGGGGTGATTTCTTTGGTGATAATCAGATTTCAAAAAAAGTAGACAAAAAGATCAAAACTGAAAAATCCAACACTTCAGGCCAGAGAAAAAGTTTAACTGTCAGGTTAAAGAATGACTATGCAATGATTTTTCTAAAGAGAAGACACATATCACATGCACAGCTATCTAGGACTGTAATGTCAAAGCTGAATCAGACAAAAGCTGGCTTAATTAATAATTTTAAATGATTGAACAATGGAACAGTTTGATGAACAAAACAACTAACTAATAAATATCTTGAGACTTTACTGGGAAAAACTGGTCATTCAAAGGGTTGTATAAAGCATTTCCTTATAATCCTAACTGCAAATATTTGATAGATTACAAAGAGATAAAGTCCTCAAATCTGGCCTTATTAAAGGGACTGGCAGACTCCCCTTACAAAGAAGTGTTGAATTGCATGATGGAATGGAGCCAGAAAACATACAAGGCTCTCTACACCTCTAGGAGTCTTAGACAGAATTTTCATGGAGGAAGAGTACATGTCATAACCACCAGAGGGATCCTTTTCCCAGATCAGAAGAGAAACTGGTGAAATATTTCCTTCTCATATATTCCTAAACAAGAGAATATATTTGTTAAAAATCAAAAATGTCCGTGATAAAAATGCCAGCTCTTTCACCAAAAGATTGTAGACTTTAAGCATTTAGCTAATATCTCTAAGCCCCAGGCTTCTCCTATAAACTGGGGATAGTATTATCTACTTGATGAATTAGTGTTAGTCGCTCAATCGTGCCCGACTCTTTGTGACCCCATGGGCTGCAGTCCACCAGGCTCCTCTGTCACGAGATTCTCCAGGCAAGGATACTGGAGTGGGTTGCCATTTCCTTCTCCAGGGGATCTTCCCAAGGGAGTGTCCTTATTAAACCAGATAAAGAATGCGGTGGCTGCCAGTCACTAAATCCACAGTACACCAGGTTCAAGGTGGAGCATATGTTTTCAAGCACGTGCCAAGGCTGCACTACCCTTCTAAAAATACATCAAATTGCACTTAATTATTCTCTCTTCTTTATGGTCTCTTGTATACATTTCCTTCTTTCTCTCTAAACAAATGGCTTAGCTTTTCTTATTTACCTCTAGTAAAGTCACTCATCTGTAAGAAACATATATACAGATATAGAACTGCACACATATGCACATACACACCCTGATAACATTTTTATGAAACTCTTAATAATTCTATTTTGGAAATAAGTGTATCACCAAGGCAAAGCAGTTACAGATAAGCATTTCCCTCAATTACAATATTTACAACTAAAAGTTTCTCATGCCTGGGATTCAGAACTCGTTTGCAAAGCTATGATACTACAATTTCTCTTGGGGATGCATATTTTGAAATACAGAAGGAATATCTAAATGTTAAAAGCATATTGCATGCAATTTTGCATTTCCTTTGCATGAACACTATGTGTTTAAAAGCAGGGATCTGTAAGTTTCTGTGTAAAAGACAGACCAACATTTGTGGTCTTTCCTAGTTTCTGTCAAACATCTTATAGGAGCTCCTGAGATCACCTTCAGAGAGATGGGGAGCTCTTCCTGGGCCTGAAAGAATAGTAGTCTTTATGGAGGAGGGCAGGGACTAAATTCCATGTACCTCACTGCCAAGAGCTATGGAGGGGAATATGTACCACATTATCTTCATGCCAAGAAACTCCATGGGTTTCCCAGGTGATGCTTTAGTAAGAACCCGCCTGCAGATGCAGGAGACATAAGACACACGGGTTCGATCCCCGGGTTGGGGAGGTCTCCTGGAGGAGGGCATGGCAACCCACTCCAGTATTCTTGCCTGGAGAATCCTATGGACAGAGAAGCCTAGAGGGCTACAGTCCACAGGGTCGCAAAGAGTCAGACACGACTGAAATGACTTGACATGCGTGCAACTCCATAGATCAACCCTCCACTCAGTTCCCTTGTTGATACTCAGAGATCATTTTTGCTTTGAAAAGTTCATACATCCAAAAATGCCAGGTAAATGGGTCACCTCTCCTGAGAGAAACAAAGGAGAAGATTATTGACATTTACTTGACACCTGATATTTGCTGGCACTGTGAAAACCACTGTTTCTAAATTAATCCTTAAAACAAATCTACAATACTTTGTTGTGCTGCACTCATAGCAAAGATAAGCTACCTGAGGCTTATCAAGTTAACTTGATTGATGGGTCTCTTGATGATAGAGAAATTCTAAAATGACAGATTCTTCCCACACCCAAACCTGCTAAATCAGAATGGGGGCTGGCAGTAGAGCGGAAGATGCATTCTAAAACAAGCACCTCAGGTCATTCTGACAGTTTTTTAATGAATCACTGAAGTGGACCATTAGAAAATGTCCTTTCTTGGATCCATTAAAGATTTGTTATCTTCTGTTGAAATAGGTACTTCTCATCCATGTCTTTATGTTAAAATCGAGGCTAATGCAATTCTATGCCTAGGTATTTATCCAAAAGAATTGACAACAGGTACTCAAAGAATACACGAACACTCATGTTCATAGCAGAACGTTTCATAATTGCCAAATGTGGAAACAGCCTAAACATCCATCATTGGATGACTGGATAAACAGATTTTGATATATATACAGAATGGAATATTATTTGGTCGTGAAAGGGAACGTAATACATATTCATGCTACAACATGGATGAACTTCCAAAATACTTTGCTAAGACAAAGAAACCAATTGGAAAACATTACATACTCTGTGATTCTGTGTACATGTAATATCCAGAATAGATAAATCCATAGAGGCAGAATACAGGTTGATATTTTCCAAGGGGTGTGAGGCAGCAGTATCAGGGAAAACTGCTTAATGAGTAACGGGTTTTACTTAGGAATAATGGGAATGAGAAAGAATGAGAAAGAAGAGGTTTCATGACACTGTGAGTGTACTAGCTGCCTCTGAATTACCATAAAATGGTAATTTCACGATATATGGATTTCACCTCAATAAATAATTTTTAAAAAAACAGGGGCTACTACTGTTAGCTCCTAACTTTCCTTGACATTTGGTCCAAGATTGCTGCTAAGAGTATTTTCTTTGTTGGGGAAAGCAATAGTGATGGTTTACTTCATAATTTTCTTGAATTAAGGGCCTAGAACTCTATGACCAACAGATGGCGCTCTGGTTCCAGTTGTCACAGTTCTCTGCTTATTCCACGGAAAGGGTTGTTTCCGTTAATGAAAAGAGAATAAACACATGTGCTTCACCACTGTTCTGTAGTTGGAGAAACTGACTAATATTCCTTAACTTCCCTTAGAAATAACTTTCAAGCTAATCACTGAGTGTAAAGCCAGGACTTTGAGTACAAAAACCACACATAAAATTGCTTATGGTGACCAAAAAAAGCAAGGATGACGGAAAAGCAACAGTTTTACAGGCATATAGACCTGGATTCTAATTCAAATTCCACCATTTGCACCTGAAATTTATTTGTAAATTCTCAGCCGAAAGTCTTAATTGCTTGTGCTTTCTCTTAAACACTGGTGTGACACTATCGATAGGGCAGAAAGCTCACACTATACTTTTAAGTGAGAGAATAAAACGGATTGCAGAGCAGTATTATATGGTAGTACTAATTTTGTTTTTTTTAAAAAAACTATATATATCTGGTAAGATATACACCAACATATTAATGTTGCTTATCTCTGGGTCATGAAACTAGAGCGGATTTCAACGTTCTTAATACTTTTCTGAATTTTTTAGATTTTCTTTAATAAATATAAATGAATTTGTATACACACACAAGCAAAAAACACACAAGTACCCTTTTTCATGTACTATAATTAAAGATAGGTATATATCAGAAATGGACAATTCAAGACTCCCTCTGTGAACCAATTGAATACGTAGAGAGATTGCTCTCAGAACTCAAACAGTGTTCCAGGCTCTCCCTCCTACTTAGAATTCTCCCAGGTTGGGCTAGTGGTAAAGAACCTGCCTGCGAGGCAGCAGACGAAAGGGATGTGGGTTTGATCCCTGGGTCAGGAAGATCCCCTAGAGGAGGAAATAGCAACCCAATCCAGTTTTCATGCCTGGAGAATCCCATGGAGGAGCGTGGAGGGCTACGGTCCAGGGGGTTGCAAAGAGTCAGACACGACTGAAGTGGCTTAGCACATGGGGGTAGGGGGTTAAAAGAAGTCCAGCTGTGCCTCTGTTTGCCAGCTGTTCAGGCCAACACGTGAAAGCAGTATCTACTAGCTATTCAAGCAATTAATTGGAAAGCAGTTGTCCTCATAATTTGGACTCATGTTAAACATCCTCTCAAAAATAAACTGACATACCAGTGTCAATATTTCTTACTGACTCATGAGACAAAACCTTTGAATTCATAACAAATTTGGGAATATTTATACAAAATTTTAAACACATATATATTTTTGACCCAACACCCTCATTTCTAGGACTCTGACCTATAGAAAGACATATACATGTGCTAACATTCTTGGTCAAGAATTGAACAGGGAAGTATTGTTTATAAGAAGGAAAATTCCCACTAACGGAAATAATTTTAACATTATGAGACGTTCATACTATGGAATGCTATGCAGCTGTTAAATAGAATGCTACAGAATTCTAAATATGATCATGGAATAATCTCCCACACACAGTAAATGGCGGGGGCGGGGGGGAGAGAACTATAGCAAAAATGACAAAATGTATATGTTAAAAACTACATTGTGTGCATGAATATGTATACATGTTTATATATGTAAATACACAGAAATATTTGTAAAGATCTGGAAAGATGAATATCTATTAATACTTATTGACAATTACTACGTGTAAGGTTTTTTTTAAAAAAAATTTGTATTTTCTGAATTGTCTTAATTTCTATAATACACACAAATACACATGCCTACTAATTGCCTACCATCTGCCTACTATGTACAGGTGCTGATGTAAGTTCTGCGGATACTCCAGCGATCCAGAAACAGCCTATTCTCAAGAGAGCTCACAAAGTAGAGGTTTATCCCTGGGGCTTTTCATAGGCACTATGATCTCACCAGACAGTGAATAATTGTTTCTACAATTTGATCAGACAACTTGTGCTCTTGGGCCCTCCTTGGCACTCAGAATTCTCAAGAGAAAAAGAAAATACTAGCCCAGATTGAAATGTAAGAAACAAAAATGTTTAATGTCTAGAAGAAAATATAAAAGGTTTATTCAGTAAGAGTTTTTTAAGACAAAAGCATGAATCATAAAAGAAAATATTGATAAATTTGATCATATTGAAATTTAACATAGCTATTCATAAAAGCATCTGAAAGAAAGTTAAAAGGAAATGTTATAAATTTAAAGAGAATATTTGCAACATAGAGAATGAATAAGGAAACAGAAGCCATAATGTGTTAAAATACCTGCCAAAAAAAAAAAAAAAAAAGACAAACACTCAAAAGGAAAAACTGGGAAAAAGCATCAAGCAGGTATTTTATGGGTAAGAATCACAAATACTGAATATACATATGAAACGATGGTCACCTTCATGAGTAATCACAGAAAAGCAAATTAAGACTACAATGAGATCTCTGTAAATATGGATCAAAAGCAGTTCAACTAACTCAGTGTTCTGTATAGCATCTTCCTCAGCCAGCCGCATTTGACCTATTTCTTACATCACGTGTTTCCCATGAGTGTCAGACCTCTTTAAGAGATGCTAAAGAATTGGAGTCTAGCAGGAAGAACGTGGAATTTAGAGCATTAGAACATGACTTCAAGCCAGGCTTACTTACTGAATAGATCGTATTACTTAACTTTTCTGGGTTTCAGTTTATTCATCCAGAAAATGTAGAACATATTTATATTTGCCAAGGCTTATTTATTTGCAATTCAGTTAGTTTTCAAACTCAATTCAAGATAGCTCTAAGAACAAGCTCAGGTACTTCACATTCTGGAAGTTCAGGGATCATAGCAGTTTCATCCAGAATGCCACAGGCCCCTTTTCGCATCCCTCTTCACTGCCTCTCCCCAAATGCTCACTTCCTCACAGGCTTCCCTGGTGGCTCAGACGTAAAGCGTCTGCCTGCAATGCAGGAGACCCCGGATTTGATCCCTGGGTCAGGAAGATCCTCTGGAGAAAGAAATGGCAACCCACTCCAGTACTCTTGCCTGGAAGATTCCATGGACAGAGGAGTCTTGTAAGCTACACAGGCTCACAAAGAGTCGGACACGACTGAGCGACTTCACTTCACTTCACTTTTATGCAAACCAATTCATCATCATTTGGTGGGGAAAACTACTTCTACTTGACCCAGGATCACTTCCAGTGTAGGAAGCACAGAAAGGGAAAAAAAGGTGGCAGTCGGGGGTGGAAAACACTCCATCATTCAACATTTAATTGGTCATTCTTGAGTCACCTGCTCATGTCTAAGCCAATCACTGCTCCTGAAAGGATAAGCTATTAAAATTGGTCCACTTGGGATCACATGTTCATCCCTGAGAACAAAGGAGCAGACAATAGCAGATTCCCACAGCATATAGGGGTGGTGTACGGGCAAAAATATCAACTTTTCACTCCAATAATAATTTCTCTACTCTTGAAGTTTGAAAATTTGGGACAGAGTGCATTGTATATTGTAAAATACATTGAGTCTTGGGTTAAAATAATTTTTGTAAAAAAATTAATATAAAGAAATTGAAAGAGAGAAACATAAGAACGCATTAATGAGGCATCTGTTCAAAACCAGTCTTTTCTTGTGTAAAATTAGGAAAACTGTTATAGAATCTTCAGAAAGCAAATTATCTACAAAATGAAGGAACTGTACATTAGTTTTATGCTTACACATCGGGTTTTTTTTTTTTTTTTGAGAAATGAAAGCTTCAGTAAAATTACCAATGTCTTTATGTTTCTACAATACGCTAAATGTCTCATTTTCTATCAAGAACTAAATGTGCTCAGGGGTGTGAGAGTGTCATGATCACTTAGCTTAATGGGTGTGAAGTAAATGCTCTCTTTTCTGGAGGGAAAATCCTTTCTAAAGATCATTGTAACATTTACAGAACTTGACACATTTTTATAAAATTGGACAGTTGGTAGTGACCCGCAAAGTTCATCACGTCTCTGTCACGGCTTTAGAATGACAATCAAAACACTCCAGGGAAATAACTATCTTGAAGTAGATTTTTTAAAATATCTTCCAGAGAAAGTGTCTCTGGGAAATCTAGATTTCGTACAAGAAATCAAGATCCATCTTCACTTCTTTTCTTCCATCTGCTGGAAAATAACTGGATTATACTATAGCTCCCAGAGCAGTGGTTCTCAAACCTGGTTATTCATTAGAACCACACGGGGAGCTTTGTAAAATACAGATTTCTAGGCAGCAAAGGCTAGGTACTTTAGAAAAAAGAAATCACTTTCAGTAACTCCATAGTCATTACTTCTGCTATGCTATCCACTGTGGTAGGCAGAATGATACCTTCCCTCAAAATGACCACAGAACCTCTGAATATGTTATGTTACACAGCAAAAAGGACTTGTAGATGCAATTAAGTGTATGGTCATTAAGATGAGGAGGAAGAGGATATTCTGTATTGTCCAGGTTGGCCAATCTTATCACATAAATCCTTAAAATCAAGGAATTTCCCACCTATGGTCAGAGAGAGATGGAGCAACCAAAGGAAGCACGGAGAGGAGCCGCAGTGCCGGCTCTAAAGACAATGGAAAGAGATCTGGAGCCAAGGAATGCAGGTGACATCTAGCTTTTGGAAATAACAAAGAAATAGGTTCTCTTCCAGATCCTTTAGAAAGTACCATAGTCCCCATGATGCCTTGATTTTAGCCCAGAGAGACCTGCACTGGACTTCTGACCTACTGAAAATTAAGATAGTACCTTTCTCTTGTTTAAATCACCAAATTTGGGTTAATTTGCTATAGCAGCAATAGAAAACTAATACACACATTGAGAAATTTCTTGCTTACACTCTGTTCCCACGGACGGAGGAGCCCGGTGGGCTGCAGTCCATGGGATTGCAGAGTCGGACACGACTAAGCGACTAACACACACACACTCTGTTCCACAGTACAAGTTCTGCTCAGAGGAATATTACCTTACAAATCCTGTATATAAATGGCTGCTGAATTTTACCAACAACTATTGGTTTCATTCCAATGGTGTTTTATCATATGAGATAGGAAGACTATCAATATTCCCATTTAATAGATGTGGAAGCTGAGGTGAGATTGTGAAGTGACTTGCTCAAGGTTGCAGAGTTGGTAAGTGAGTGGTTGGACTGGAATGTGAATTCTTTTCTTCTGACTCCTCCAACTCCAACTCCTTATACCAACCATTTAAGCTAGAAAGAATAGATACCGATGCCTTTATCTTTATTTTGTGGATATAGAAACTTTTGCTATAAGAGGAGTTAAATGATCAATAGTGAAGCTAAGACAAGAATTCCTCACTTTTAACTTGTAATTAATTGCTCCTTGTGATTTTTATTTCCACCTATAAGATAAAGTGTGTACATCAGGTATAGAACTGGCCAGGGTTTTTCAAAGCTGGAGGAACTTAAGGTTCAGATGAAAACAAACCTGATTTATAACAATGACTAATAACGAGTTATTTAACATCCTTGAATCTCACTTTCCTCATTTGTAAAATACAAACAGTTAGATCTACTTGACAAAGTTGTGAAAAGGATTTAATGGGAACTTTGCATTAAAATGAAGCCCCTGACATGTATGTATATACAGGTAGGTCATGTCAGCATATGACATCAATTTCATATATACTTTGTGTCCTCATACAAACAGAGCCCAAATTTTCAGTCTGTCCTAAGTCACTGATCTTAGCTCCAATCAAATTAATAAATCCAATTTAAGAAAGGGTTAAGGGGAAAACATGTCTCCTTCCTTTATTTATTTATAGACAAATAAATTTGTATAAGATAGATATAATCAACAAGGACCTACTCAGGGGGTTCTACTCAACACTTAATGATAACCTATATGGGAAAAGACTCTGAGAAAGAATAGATATCTGTATATGTGTAACTAAATCATAGATATCTGTATATGTGTAACTAAAATCTGTATATGTGTAACTAAACTAAGTTCCTCCCATCCCACTTTGAAAAACTAAAATGATTTATAAACCGACCATACTCCAATATAAAATAAAAAGTAAAAATGAAATAAAATTGAAAAACAAAAGTTTAGAAGTCCCTTTGTTGCCTTCCTTAGCCCCAAAAGACAATTTCCATGAATGTAAAGACTCCATCTACTAGAGACACAGGAAAAGAAGAACCGTAACCTAAGTGAACTTTGTTAGGAGATACTGTGATCATGTTCAAATCTATTTTGTTTCTATGTATCTCATCAGATGCCTTGACATTGAACAGAGAGCCCCCAGAATGCTGGTCAATTTTATTTTCACGATCATTTAAAAATAGAATAGTACTTGATATAACTCTAGAAGGAAATTTGGATTAGCACAAATACTTCTCACTATAGACATATACAATAATATATAAATAAAAGACATCATTTTTAAAGAAAATGGAAATGGTATGGGAAATGGGATTAGAGACTGTGTTTTTATTGTAGTATAAAGATCTAGTTATGTTGGAATATCTTTCGCATTCCTATCATGAATGATGGTAATAATATATTACTTACAAAAATTCTGAAGAAGAAGAAATATTTCTTTACCAAGAGTTATTCTTCACATAGACTGTCATTTCAACTGAAGAGTGGAGAAAGCATTTTATGAAGAATCATCAGAAAGAGTTCTTTCCTACTCCAAGATTTCTCTCTGGGATAAAAAATTAGAGGAATTAGGAATAGATGTGTTGTTTCCATTCCTTTGTTGTATAAATCATAAAATACAGCTATGCTTTCTCACTAAACATTGGCAATAGCATATCACAATAGACACACTCCTTGTAGCTATGAAGCACTTCTCAAGTCCTTGTATATTTATGATGATATGCATTCTTACATCCTCATGAGTAGATAAGAAAGGCTCAAAAATCTGCATGAACAGTCTGAGTACAATCAAGGACTCCTAGCATAAAGATAGAACCTCTGGTCCTCATGGACTTCTCCATCTAAGCCTCCTAAAAGTTCAACATACTCCACACTGAGTTCAACACCTCCCTCCACCTCTTCCCAGCCTACTCCTCCTCTGGTTTTTCCCTTTTTAGATGGTAGCAACCCCCCTCCTTCCTCCTGGTTGTTAGTCTAGGGTCTGGCATTTTGCCTTCACCATTAGTAAATGAGTACAGCCTAACAATCTGCCCTCTAAATATCCCTTAACTCCAGACAGAACACCACTTCCCAAGTCCCGGCTTGCAGCCTCTGCCACCTGGATGTGAGAAGCCATTTCTCAGCCAACCACTTGCCCTGCTCCCCCTTATTTTTCCCTACTGACACCCAGCTTCTTGAACACCACTCATGAGGCTCCCCTACCCAAATCATCCCTGCCCCGCCCTCCTCAGGATAATGGCCACACTCCCGAGCATGACTTGAAATTCTTGCTCAGATCCTTAACAGAGAACTTATCTTTGTTCAGTGTCCACAAGTGCCCTAAACCCTTGAAGTCTGCCTCATATGCGGCCTGCCCCTCTGCTGCTCTGCCCCTTCACGAATCTGCTATCCTTACCAGCTGAATGAAGTCTCTCCACCCATCTGCCAATAAAATCCTACCTGTCGTTTAACAGTTCTTAGGATGCCCTCCCTTGGGAAGCTTCCTGTCCCCTAAACTTTGCCCCAGAAAGGAGTTCCTATCCTTCCTGTACGGCGTCCCTTGTGTGTGTTGTAACTTTGCCTGTTCGTCTCCCTCATTAGATAATAAGCTCCTTAAGGGCTTTCTGTCCATCCCAGGGTGTGGCATATGGTTAAATATTCTATAATTGCTTTCTGGATGAATGAATAAATCTAGGCTAACATTTTCCGTCGTCAGATGAGATCATTTAGTTGCAGAGAGGTTAAGCAACTTGCTTAAGGCCACCTAGTTAGATTATAGAAGTAGCAATAAAGACTGACAATAAAGACTGTGTTTCCAGATCTCAGCCTAGTAATTACTCTATGCATCCAGCTGCTTTTGTATTGTTACCATTATGTCCTATGGCAAAGCTTCCCTGGGTTTCTCTCTGTATTAGTGGACTTTTACTTTGGGGCTGGGTTTGCCTTTTTAGTGTCAATACCTTGGTTTTCCCTGGGGAAAATCATTCATGTATTCTTGGTGTGTGTGTGTTTAGTCACTTCAGTTGTGTCTGACTCTTTGCGACCCTAGGGACTGTAGCCTGCCAGGCTCCTCTGTCTGTGGGATTCTCCAGGCGAGAGTACTGGAGTGGGTACTCTCCATGCCCTCCTCCAGGGGATCTTCCCAACCCAGGGATTGAACCCGCTCTTCTGTTTCCTGCATTGGCAAGTGGATTCTTTACTACTTGCACTACCCGGCGCCTGTAGTTAAAATGTGCTTTGCAGGCGGCACTAGTGGTAAAGATGTTCTGTGTGGGATTCGGAGGATAGGCATGAAGGCAGCCGTGTCGTTCTGATGTCTGAGCCAGCTGGGGAAGGGGCTGGATACTGCCCATCACACGTGTACTGTGCTGCTGGGTGACTTGCCTTTGTGTGTGTGAGGTGGCAGCCAGGTTCCCATCAACTCCGCCTTCCTTCAGACTTCCCTGCAGTTTTCCTGACTCGTGGACCACAGGAGTCCCATGTGGACGGGAGATGATGAGAGGCTAACGGAGGTTCCCATCCGACCGCATAGGTTACGTGCAGGAGTGCCAGTTTGTTCTCGGTCCTTCCCACTTCACATCTAGCTTCCTTATAGCTAGCTCGGAGATCTTCATGCTCCAGTATATGAGATGAAGACCGCCTTACAGAAACTGGTTAACCAGCCTCTACAATTGCATAGGTCAAATGCTTACAATAGGGCTTCCCTCATGGCTCAGATGGTAAAGAATCCGCCTGCAGTGCAGGAGACCTGGATTCAATTCCTGGGTTGGGAAGATCCCTTAGAGGAGAGCATGGCAACGCTTTCCAGTATTCTTGCCCGGAGAATCCCCATGGACAGCGGAGCCTGTTGGGCTACAGTCCATGGGGTCACAAGGAGTTGGACATGACTGAGTGACTAAGCATAGCACAGTACAATTCCTGTAATAAGCCCTTTAGTGTGATTTTGCACACACACACACACACACACACACACATTTTTGATTGATTGAACTCTTCTCACTTTGGACCCAGACTGATACACAGTACCAGCCCTGGACTTTTCCTAATGTAAATCAGGACATTTTCTTTCATGTTTAAGTGAGTGTGAATTTCATTCCCATCACTTGCCGTTGAAAGGACTAATATGCAGGATTATCATATTGTGACTAAGCAGCTTGATATCCTGAGGGCAGGGTCTGTGCATTACTCATCCTTAATTTGCCAGCATCCAGCAGGCTGACACGTACATAGTAGGCACTTGGCAAACAGTGACAAATAAATGGACAACAAATGGCTACAGAATAAAAATGTTCTCCTGGGGACCCCGAGTTAAAGCCTCACACAACGTGAATCATGTGGAAGAAGAAAAGCAGGATGCGTGGAAACTCCCAGCCTCTGGATAAAGCTGTGAAGATCCTGGGACCGAGGGCAGCTGAGCCCTCCACCTGGCAACTGGGGTCCGGTGGTGGGGAAGGACAACACATGTTAGGCATCTCATGTTCATTACTAGCACAGCAGGTGTCCCAGGGCAGCCAGCGCTCGCACGAAAGTGAGCTTCCTGTCACTCCTGACCAGGATTCGCTACATGTGCAAAGCAGAAGTGGTACAGAAAGCTATTTTTTAACATAGAAAACTTGAAAGTGTATCAGGTTCTGAGAAAAGGAAGCTTCTTAGAAAGATGATTTCATGGTAAGAAACCCCATGAATCATCTAAAGAATTTATACCTGAACTAAAACATAAATGCTAGCCATTCTTGGTTCCTGCCTAGAACACTCTAACAGATCTTAAGGAAGTAAGAGGTTCATGGGAACCACAAAGGCAGACATTTCTGAGCAGAAATGTTCTCAATGGTTTGGCTGATATTCAGTATAAGTGAATCAGGTGATGAATCAGCTTATTTCCAAGTACAAATCTTTGCAGAGGAAACACATGACACGCACATATTGACTCAAAATGGCAGAAGGGTGTGGCAGGCTGATAATGGCCCCCAAAGATACCCAGATCCTAATCCAGGGAACTGGGAATATTACTCTTATGTGGGAAAAGCACCTTTGTAGAGGTGGTTGAAGTAAGGATCTTGAGATATAAAGAGTGTCCTAGATTATCCTGGGCCAAATGCAACCATAAATCCTTATAAGAGGGAGAAATAAAGGGATTTGACTGTGTTGGAGAAGCTGATGTGAAGAAGCAGAGAGAGATTTAAAGATTCCTTGAGGATGGAATAAAGGACCATGGGCCAAGGAATGCAGTAAGGCAGAGGGTGAAAAGGCAAGGAAAGGGACCCTCTCCAAAGCCTCCAAAAAGAGAACCTTGGCTTCACCCTTAGAAGTCCATTTTGTACTTCTGACCCCCAGAACTGCGAGAGAATAACTGTGTGCTTTTTTAAGCCATCAAGCTGGTGGTCAGCCCACTCCAGTGTTCTTGCCTGGAGAATTCCAGTGGGGGGAGCCTGGTGGGCTGCCGTCTATGGGGTCGCACAGAGTCGGACACGACTGAAGCGACTTAGCAGCAGCAAGCGGGTGGTCATTTTACCTCTCCTTAGGTAGTCCCCACTTGGGAATCTTGAGTACAACTCTTTTCCTCCGCTAGGGGGAGCTCAAGCTGTATATCAGTGAGTCATAGCAGACGCAAAAGACCAGTTTGGTTTTCTTGTCTGACTCTTTGAGTGAATTAGGAGAGCGGGCTGTGAAGTCAGACATCCTGGATTCAAATCCTAGCTCTGTTTCTACTTCTAGTTATTGGAAAAGTTATTTGTCTTCTTTATGCTCCCAATTCCCCATTGTAAAATGGGGATGATAATAGTGGGCGGTTAGAAAATTGTGGGAAATCATTGAACAGACACTTCACAACAGAGCGTATCCAAATGGTAAAAAATACAAAAAAAAAACACTGTACCTCATTGCCTCATTGATCATCAGTTCAGCGCACAATGAGATACCACTAACTTACCCACCAGAAGGGCTAAAATAAAGACTAACGAGATCAAGTCTTTACAAAGAAGTGAGACAAACTAGGAGTCTCATACATGGCAACTAAGTGTAATACTATCCTCAGACCAGTCAAGGGGGGCCCACCCTGACCTTGCTCCATCCCATGGCGTGAGGAGCCCAAGAACATGCCCACTCGGAACCTATATCCCCTCCTCCCTGGACAATAGTCTAGACACCCAGGACTCCAGAATTGGGCCTGAATTAGGCCTCTTCCCTAAGCTCATTTTCCAAAGGCAGGCCACACTGCTGTGTGTGCAAATCTTGATCCAAGGAGTGGCCAAAGGGTGGCTGTGATGACATAGCCTATGCATGTTAGGCTGGTTGCAGTGCGGGACAGAACCAAGGGTGGGAAAGAATGTCAGACTTTGTGCTAACGAATGAGAGATGGCTCCCCTCATGCTGAGTATAATGGGCAAAATCACTAGAATCAACGGTTTGGCAGTATATGTGTATATATACACACATGTCTAAACAAATACGTTGATTTCTGTTTCTGGGCATATATATACACATATATACATATATAGTTAGACACATACAAATTTTTAGACAGAACTAGTACCACTATTCATTATAAACAACCACATTTTCTTCACTGTTGAAGTGTGTAAATAAACTGCAGTCTAATCATGCAATGGAGTAATGACACCAATGAAAATGAATAAACTACTGCTACAACCAGCAATGTGGACAAAGCTCAAAAATATAACATTGTACCAAAAGAGACCAGATACAAAAGAGTATGTGCCCTGTCATTCCACTTATATAAAGTTCAAAACCAGGCAGCACTAATCTGTACTGACAAGTCAGGCAGTGACAGCTTCGGGGAGGAGGAGGATAGTGACTGGGGATGGGGCGTGTCTCTGGGGTGCTACCAACGCTCTGTGTCCGGATCTGAGTTTCAGTTGCATAAGCATGTCCCATGTATGAAAGTTCATGGAAATGTGCACCTAGGATTTATGTGTGTCATGTATATGTATATTTTTTTCAATAAAAGTGTATTTTAAAAAGAAAAATGGTGTCTTATCTCATAGGCTTGTTATGGGCATTAAACGATTCAATAGACCCAAGTTACTGAGACAGAGTATGTCACACAGCGAGTGCGTATTATACCTAAGATGTCAAGTGCTCTCTCTTTTTTTTTTCTTTATTAGAGTTTAGCTGCTTTACAATGCTGTTGTTAGTTTCTGCTGTACAGCAAAGTGGATCAGCTATATGTACACATATATCCCCTCCGTCACACAAAGCATTGAGTAGAGTTCCCTGCACTATAAAGTAGTAGGTTGCCATTAGTTATCTGTGTTATACATTGTATTGTAGGTGTATATGTCGATCCCAATCTCCCAATTCATCCCAGCCCCTCCTTCCCACCTTGGTCTCTATAGGTTTGTGGTCTACATTTGTGTCTATTTCTGCTTTGCAAATAGGTTCATCCATACCATTTTTCTAGATTCCACCTATGTGTGTTAATATATGATGTTTGTTTTTCTCTTTCTGACACACTTCACTCTATATGATCATCTCAAAGTTCATCCATGTCTCTGCAAATGGTACAATTTCGTTCATGTTTTTGGGCTAAGTACTATACATATATTAATATCTATTTCATATATATATATATGTATAAGCACTCTTTCTAAAACCAACCCTGATTCTGAATCTCAGGTCTAAGATCTGAAGCACCTGCTAATGATCTTCGCAGAGCCTAGTGACTCATCAGATAACTAGCAGCGGCAGTTAATGAACCCATCTAGTTGTCAGCTCCCAGACTTGGTGCTGGACATGAGATATGTCAGCACAATTCAGTATCAATAGGAAGGGAGCTCAAGGTCCCCAACCCCAGCTTAATGCAAGAGTCACTTGTCCCAGAACATCTATCCAGCATCTCCATGAGAAGCATTTGCACACTCTCTATATGTTGCATTGTGTGTTCTTTCACAATAATTGTTTCCTTCTATACGTGTCTCCCCAAGGTACCATAGGCTACGTGAGAGCAGAGACTGCCTCTTTTCTTTCTTCCTTCCCAGTGCTTAGCACTGTGTCTGGCACGTGAATGATTCTCAATAACTCTGAATCAAAAACAGAATTCCTGACCCATAGCAGACATGCAATACATGTTAATTCCATACCTCCCATCTTTTTCTCTTCTCTTTTATTAAAGTCTTTCTGTCTTTCTGAAGTTTTTTCTTCAACCAGAGGAACCTGTATGATAAGGCAGAGGCTTTGAATCTCTTCATATGAGACCCTTTAACAGTCTACACTAAATAATCTAAACAGTTTAAATAGAAACAATAACTGAGCCTACCTTAAAGTGACTTCATACCCCCACTGCATACCATGATTTCGCTCTTTAATGGGACAAATGTTTCCATTGAAGAAATGTATCACCAACTTGTCATTTAAGCAGCAAACACCTGCAGTGGATGGGGTCTTTAAGGGTGGTGGGTAAAGCTTCCGAAGAATTATTCATGCTATGTGGAACGGAAGAACAACAAACTCAACAGCTGATAGCAACCCAACCCACTTTATCTGGGCACAGACAGGTACAGCTAATGCACTTCACAGGCTCCCTTGAATGCCATACAAAATGCCTCCAACCAGGGAAGCACGGGGAGGAGAAGAGGGAAGGATGGGTTCAGAAAGAGAACTCAGTATCCAGTGAGCATTTGCTTATTGTGCGCAAGTACAATGTTTTGCATGTATTTTATTAGAAGAAACAAAAAAATTACGAAACACTGATGTATAATTGTGCACAAAATTAATTTCTAGGATTTTTTAAATATAAAAAATACATATGTGCACAATATTATATGAAAAGAAAGTTCATGGAATAATTGCTTGGAATAATGAAAAGTTAGAATCAATGGAAATGTTTATTGTTAAGAGAAAACTCAAATTATGATGCCATCATACTGGGGAGTGACATACAGATAAAAGAACCTGAAGTTCCTCTGTATGCACTGGCATGGAAGGATGTCCAAGTTAGCAAAGAAAAAAAACACTTCAGAATAGTATATATTTATTTGCATAAAAATTTAAAATAAAGAAACATGCTTATAAAATGCACAGAAAATCATCCGAGAGAATTCATGCCAAAAGATGAATAGTGACTACCTCAGAAAGGAAGACTTAAGAAATGAAAAAGGGGGAGGGGCAGGAAGGGAAAGAGATGACGTTTTACTTTTTTCTCATTTATGTTTCCTATTTATATATTCATGATTTGCTTGACTCTTTCACAGTGAGCTTGTATTAGTTGAATACTTTTAGAAACCTTGAGATACTGGATTACTTTGAAAGCAGGTTTGGAATCAGCTCCATTGCTTGTTTTTGGCATTTATTCCATCTTTCTATCTATAACTTTTCCCAGCTGGAAAATAATTACATTACTATTTCATGGCATGGTAGCAGAAGATGATCTATGTAAAGCTTATAACCTACTAAAGTGAAAGTGAAGTCGCTCAGTCTTTGACTCTTTGCGACCCCATGGACTGTAGCCTTCCAGACTCCTCCATCCCTGGGATTTTCCAGGCAAGAGTACTAGAGTGGGTTGCCATTTCCTTCTCCAGAAGAACTTCCCACTCAGGGATGGAACCCAGGTCTCCTGCATGGCAGGTGGATTCTTTACCATCTGAGCCATTAGGGAAGCCCATTGTAACCCACTGCTGGGTATTAATAACACTGATTGTGTGTGTGCTATGTGCATGCTAAGTCGCTTCAGTTGTGTCCAACTCTTTGCGACCCCATGTACTGTAGCCCACCAGGCTCCTCTGTCCGTGGGATTCTCCAGGCAAGAATACTGGAGTGGGCTGCCGTTTCCTTCTTCAGGGGATCTTCCTGACCCAGGGATCGAACCCATGTTTCTTACATTGCCTGCGTTGGCAGGCAGTTCTTTATAACTAGCACCATGTGGGAAGCCCCCAGTAACACTGATTAGTATAGGCTAATTATTTCTGAGTAATAAAGCACACCAAAACTCAGTGGTTCAAAATAACAAATGAATTTATTATCACTCATGCAATCCTAGCTTTCCCGGGGTAGGCTCTTATAAGCGGGGCTTGGCTGAGCTGCTCAGCTAAAGTCGGCTCTGCTCTGTACACCACTCTTCCTCCTTGAACTAATGGGGTAATCAGAGCATGTCCTCCTCATGGTGATGGCAAAGCCACAAACATACAATGTCTTTTAATACCTTAGGCTCAGAACGTACACTGCCACTTCAGTTTCATTCTGTTGGCCAAGAAAATCACACGGCCAAGCCCAAAGTAAAGCGTGTAAAAATATACTTTGTTAAGTAAGGGTGGTCAAGAATCTTCAGTTGCCTAAGACAAAGGAGGCTTCCCAGAATGAGGAAATTTTCGTGCTAGAACCAGGAAACTCCTGAGTAAACAAGGACCAGATGGTCACTCAATAGCTCTTTACTCCTTTAGTAGGATAGCTTCAAAGTCACCCAGCAAACATAGTGGTTATAGGGACTGGGTGATGTATTAGGGCCAAGGATGTAATTTACCACACTTTTAATAAAGTTATCTTCTTCTAGGAAAAGAGGCAAATAGCAAGTAATCAAAATTATTTTTGGCAGGTTGGTTTGAAACTGGCCAAACAAAATCAGATCCTCCCAAAGTCTCCATGGACTGAATATTTCCCAGAATAGTCTCAGAACTGAAAACGTCCTGGTAGTAAGGGGTTATGGCATCAGATAGGTAATCAGTCTAGATTCTCAAAAAAAAAAAGCTTAAGGTGGCTTTCAATCAAATTCTAACTTCATTTGACAGAGAATAAGACAAGTCTCTGTAAGATCAATGAGAATCGCTCTTATCTTTCCTTCCAGGGAGAACACTCTGCATATTTCAGACTCTTAGCAAGAACAGGTTGACTTTTAATCATGTGTCTGTGTGTGAACGTTAATACGTATTTAGTTCCCTCAGTTCCACTAATCCTTTCCCCCCATCCCACAATGTATGGTTGCCCAGAGGTTAAATCCATAGAGCCACAAAGAGCCTGATGTTTCCTGCTCCCCACCACTTCCTTCTTCCTGTCTAGACTGTGTATTTCTCATCTGAAAACAGATCCTTACTGGATAAGATCAGTGCATGGTTACAAATTACAATGAATGACTTCTCTCTCTTCATAACCATTTTCTTTATCTGAAACATGCCAGAGGGAGGCCTCTTAAAGCCCACAGGTGTTTGAATGTTCAAATATTTTAAAAAAAAAATTTTTTTTTAAGGAAAAGCAGGACTCTAGACATTCCTAACAAGAATGGGCTGTTAAAATGCCTCAGGGTTCATTTTTGTATGAATTTGAAGAATGAGACAAAGAAATATTAATTTGTTAACTGAAACACATTCAACTGAGACAGAGCTGACTGTTGAAAGCATTGGAGGATCAAAATGTCAGGTTGTTTAGAAACTTCAGGGAAAATCAATTAGGATTTCAGTGACCTCGGAGGCAACTATCTGGCCACTAACCTCTTTACCAGTTACAATCTAGGTGCCAGGACAAGTGGAACAAGTGGATTAAACTGCTTAGAGCACTTTTAATGATGAAGTACTTTTAATGCTGCAGTTTAGATAGATTACCTTAAATTATAACCAATAATTTTAAAGGTACCCAATCTTGAACTTTATGACACTCTACCCAGATTAAGTAAGTGGGCTTAACTGAAGAATGAAGGCCTTTTTAGCTGCCCATCCGCCCTCACAAATGGACACATTCCCCCCTCTTTGACATTCCACAGTTTATAGTTCTGAACAGACCACCTGCTCTAAAAGACCTGGAAGCAATTTACTCTAAAGATTTAAGAGGCTGTTAATCACGTGGGACTGATAGACACTGACAAGCTCTTTGCCTTGCCTGAGATTCCAGGACAGCTGAGCACCCAGGCCGTTCCCAGCTTGCACATAATGAGGGCAAACTGGTCCCTGAGACGGGCTTCCTCCTAGACCTCCTTTTGATCTCTTGCCTCCCCACCCCAGCTATTTTCATTCTTGTTTTAATTTGATGAGGCAGGTGGTCAAGAAGTGCAACATCCCAGGAAGATGTAAAAAGGCGTGGCTTAAATAATAATCAGCTATGTTGCTGCCTCCAATCTTTTCTTTAAATTATCTCACATGACATTAGGATTAGAAGGATAAACCAGGATACTGAGCTTATCAGTTAATCATGACCTTCTCTGAGAAGGGTGGACCAACCAAGCATGCCGATGAATAAATATAGAAGAGATAAGAAAAGTAAGAAAAAGCAGAGTGCAGGAGAACGGGTCTGGCCCAAGTCCAGAAGATCCCCTGGAGAAGGGTGTGGCAACTCACTCCAGCCTTCTTGCCTGGAGAATTCCATGGACGGAGGAGCCTGGTGGGCCACAGTCCATAGGGTCACAAAGAGCTGGACACGACTAAGCAATTAACACAAGACAAAGTGATAAAGTTCCCTTAATGTTTCAAATCATCAAGAGAATAAAAAAAAATTGCAAGACAAATATCTACCTTGATTTGATACCTGCTCAGGGGATAGGAAATAAGGGAGAATCTATTATGCCATAGAAAGGTTCTCCAGAGAACTCAGGCAATTTTTTTTACTTAATATGAGCCATTGATTAATGACTTTGGGGAAAAAAAAAATGTTTAGGGAGTTAGAGACTTGTAATTCTATTTGCTTCTGAGAGTAGAAAGCGCAGAAGGAGGGAGAGCCACCTGAGTAATTAGAATTGAAAGATCTGAGCCTGTGCAAAACAGAGGAAATTAAGTTAGGGAGTCCTATAGAAAGAGATGGAAGCTTGTAATATAAAGTCTTCATAGAGATGAGAATGATAACTAATAGTTTCTGGTGACTAACGATGTGCCAGGAACATCCCATGCTAATTCTACTGGTTAGGGAAGGCATTATCCCATATTCCATCAGTTTTAAAATAAACACATACACAGGTAGATTGTGTGTATATTTAAATTTAATATATACATACATGGACTTGCCTGGTGGCTCAGTGGTAAAGAATCTGCCTTGCCAATGCAGAAGAAGTAGGTTCAATCCATGTCAGGAAGATCTCCTGGAGAAGGAAATGGCAACCCAGTCCAGTATTCTTGCCTGAAAAATCCCATGGACAGAGGAGCCTGCTGGGCTACAGTCCATGGGGTTGCAAAGAATCAGACATAACTTAGCAACTAAACAACAACAATGCATATATAATATGATAATATCATCATGATATAACATCATATCATATATTATATGGTAATATTATATTATGATATATAATATCAAATGTATCATAATATCACACAGATAGACACACATATTTGTTGTTGTCGTTCAATGGCTAAGTCGTATCCAACTCATTGCACCCCCATGGACTGCAACTCGATAGGCTCCTCTGTCCTCCACTATTTCCTGGAATTTGCTCAAACTCTTAATGCACGTCCACAGATATAAGACATTTTAACACAAGATGTCACCTTACAATCACCATAGACTAGAGGGCAGACATGATGTAATTCTATCATTGTCTGTGAATGTGTAAACTCATAATACTGTCACTTCAGTTGACTTATGCACATCCTTGGCATTACATATGTTGGGTTGAACTGTTGTTTAAAAATCTTTTACACTGTGATCTGGTTTTAAACTGAAGGTTATTTTATGAGCAGAACCAGCATAAAAACTGATCAAGAAAGTGGATCAAATTTGATATTAGTAAAGCAAGTATTCATCACAGTAAAGGCCCTGATTCCTGATTTTCTTACAAAGCAACAACCAAATGCTTTAAGGGGCCCTAAGAAATGAAGTCGCTAACAAAGAGATGAAACTATGCTTTCTTTCATTAGTGAGCTGTAGGTGAAATAATTGGCTATTACATGCCAAGCAATGCAAATGAAGTCAGGATAAAAGACCAAATACCCAAAAAACTGCTTAAGGACATTTTCACACCTGGAAAGCCTGGTCTGTCTGATTCATGTGTGATTAGCAGTGTTGTTTTGTAATTTTTTTGCTAGTACACAAAATCACGGTGCATCTCATATCTGAAGGCACTTCGATTCAATTAACTAGGATATTACTATATCTTTTCTACAGATAAGAATTCAGAGGCTCAGATAAGTTAAATTACTTGCCCCAAAGCCTACAAGGAGTATGTTGTTAAAGTCATCTTTTAAAATGAGGTCAGTCTGATTCCAGAACTTATACTCTTAAGCATCATGATAAATTACTTCCCAAATAAGAGAGAGGAGATTGACTTAGTCCTTTGAAAAAATAAGTCAGATAATGGCAATTCTCGATAAATATTCATCTCAGTAAAAAGTTGAGAAGTCTTTTTACAAAGGCCTGCTACATCTCAGGGCATCTTGGGTCTTCTCCGCACTGTCTCATGTACCACTCCCCCTCACTCGCTCTACTCCAGTTTCACCGGCTTCTTGCTTTGCTCTTATGCTCTAAGTTGCTCCCGCTTCAACTATGCTCCTACCTCAGGGCCTTTGCACTTGCTGTTCTCACTACTTGGAGTACTTTCCCAATCACTGTGTGTAAAACAGTACCTCTTCTCAGACCCTCTCCATCCCCTTTAACTTGCTTTATTTTCTCCATAGCATATTGCTATATGAAATATTAGACGTTTGTTCATTTGCTTATTGCTTGCAACAATATGAGCAAGCTTCAGAGCACAGGAGCTTTGTTTTATACATTTCCATATCTGTATGGAGAGTGGGTACTTGCATGAAAGAAACAAATCTTCCTCTGACAAGGTCAACACACTATCTTTCCTTTCTGTTTTGTCAGTTCAGAAAATTACCATAAATTGGCATCTGTAGATTATTATTACCCATAAATCAGTAATTCTGTTTTTCATTCCTTTGGGGAGCTTAATAAGGAGTTATACTTTTGCAATGCAAATTTATTCTCTCTGTTTTGTTTTCATTTGTTTGTTTGGCTCCACTGGGTCTTTGTTGCTGCTCATGGGTTTCTCTAGTCGCAGTGAGAAGGGGCTACTCTCTAGTTGCAGTGAGATCACGGATCTCATTGTCATGGCTTCTCTAGTTGTGGAGAACAGGCTCTAGGGCATGCAGACTTCGGTAATAAGGGCTCAGTAATTGTGGCTTGTGGGCTCTACGCACTGGCTTAGTAGCTGTGGGGCATGGACTTAGATGCCGCACAGCATGTGGGATCTTCCCAGACCAAAGATCGAACCCATGTCCCCTGCATTGCAAGGCAGATTCTTATCCACTGGACCACCAGTAGAATCTTTGCAAATGCAGATTCCAGAACCAGACCACTTGGAATTAAATGTGGGCTCTACCACTTACCTATGTGATGTCATGAAAATCGCTCAACTCCTCTGAGCCTTAGTTTCCTCATCAGTAAAATGGAGACAATTTTTCTATCTGGACTAACTGTAAAGGACTGACTTCTGAGGATTGTAAAAAGGATTAAATTAAATAATACAGGTACATGGCCTGACTCATGCTGTCTTTTTTTCTTTTTTTTAATTTTTTAACTGAAGGATAATTGCTTTACAGAATTTAGTTTTCTGGCATACATCAACAAGAGTCAGCCATAGGTACACCCATGTACCCTCCCTCCTGGACCTCCCTCCCATCTTTCTCCCCATCTCACCCTTCTAGATTGTCACAGCATCCCGGTTTGAGTTCCCTGAGTCATACAGCAAATTCCCATTGCCTATCTGTTTTACATATGGTATTGTAAATTTCCACATCACTCTCTCCAGACAATTCACCTTCCCTCTCCTCTCCTCCCTGCATGTCCATAGGTTTGTTCTCTACGTCTGTTTCTCCATTGCTGCCCTGAAAATAAATCCATCAGTGCCATCTCTTTAGATTCCATATATATATGTCAGTATATGATATTTATCTTTCTCTTTCTGATTTACTTCACTCTGTATAATAGGCTGTAGGTTCGTCCACCTCATTAGAATGGATTCAAATACATTCCCTTTTATGGCTGAATAGTATTCCATGGTATATATGTACCACAGCTTCTTTATCCATCTGATTCATACTAAGTCTTAAATGAGCTATTTAGTTTGATTGATGAATTACTTCCATTTTACCTAACAGGAATCATTAAGATGATTCTCAATCAAGGGGGAAAATTTCCCCCAAGGGATGTTTGGCAATACTGGAAATGATTTTGGTTATCACTACTGGGGATGCTACTCTATTTAGTGGGTAAGAAGCCAGGGATGCTGCTAAACATCTTACAGTGCAGAGGGTGAGGGATGAGGGTGGACAACAAGGAATTACAGAACCCAAAACATCAATAACATCACTGAGAAGAAACCTTTATATAGAGAACATCTGTTTTGACATACTATGTGTGTGTGTGCCAAGTCACTTCAATCATGTCTGGTTCTTTGCAATCCTATGGGATGTAACCCTCCAGGGTCTTCTGTCCATGGGATTCTCTAAGCAAGAATACTCGAGCAGGTTGCCATGCCCTCTTCCAAGGGATCTTCCCGACCTAGGGATAGAACCCGAGTCTCGTATGCCTTCTGCATTGGCAGGCAGGTTCTTTACTACTCACGCTAACTGGGAAGCCCTTAACGTATTACTAGCTCCAGTATTTCAGAGAAATTAAGAAATTTCAAGCAGGAGAGGGGGAACTTTTTTAAACTACCACTACTTCTCTCATGCCTGTAAAACCAACTTAGAGGATGAAAATCCACACTCACATTGTCCCACTCTAGAAGCCTGGTCTTAAATCTCTTTTCTTTGCCTTTAAAATGTATGGCCATGTGCATGCAGGTCCTGTTGCCCAGACCCCAGAATTCCCAGGCAATTTTCCTTGGAGATTCTCGTTATTTCAGTTCTGCATCAGACCACTAGAGGGTACAGAAGCACCATCAATCATGCAGCATTTGTGGCCCAGACTCAGTTTTCAATAATGCAAATCTTAACAAAAAAATGCTGAATTATTCCCGGTCCCTAAAATAGAAACTACTCAAAATATATTTATTAAACACCTCTATAGGTACAGAGTTTAAAAGGTTGGATTCAACTATTAGGTTGATGCAAAAGTAATTGCAGTTTTGCACTGTTGAACTTTGCCATTTGATATTGGAGTACCTTCTTAAATAAATGTGGTTATGTTAGACATGATTTTAATGTGCACTTCTAGCTTTATGGTTTTTTGCTAGTGAATTATTACTTGCTGTTTTTTATATGTATTTTAGACCATGGAAATAATGTTAGACAAAAAACAAATTCAAGGAATTTTCTTATTCGAGTTCAAAATGGGTCATAAAGCAGTGGAGAAAACTTGCAACATCAACAATGCATTTGGCCCAGGAACTGCTAATGAACGGACAGTGCAGTGGTGGTTCAAGAAGCTTTGCAAAGGAGATGAGAGCCTTGAGGATGAAGAGTGTAGTGGCTGGCTATCAGAAGTTGATGACAAGCAACCGAGAGCATCATCACAGCTGATGCTCTTACAGCTACGTGAGAAGTTGCCCCAAAACTCAGCGCCAGTCATTCTACGGTTGTTTGTTGTTTGAAGCAAATTGGAAAGGTGAAAAGTCTCTATAAGTGGGTGCCTCATGAGCTGACTACAAATCAAAATAATCGTCGTTTTGAAGTGGCTTCTCTTATTCTATGCAACAACAATGAACCATTTCTAAATCTGATTGCAATGTGTGACAAAAAGTGGATTTTATAAGACAACCAGCAACAACCAATTCAGTGGTTGGACCAAGAAGAAGCTCCAAAGCACTTCCCAAAGCCAAACGTGAACCCAAAAAAAAGCAAGTCTGTAGTATGTTACAATAAATATCCTCATTCTATAAAGGCTTCTCCTCAGTGACATCATGGTCACTGTTTGGCAGTCTGGGGCCCATCTCCACCACAGCCTTCTGAATCTCGACAAAACCATCAGAAGTATGCTCAGCAAATCAATGAGATGCACTGAAAACTGCAACAGCTGCAGCCAGCATTGGTCAACAAAAGGGCCCAGTTCTCTGAGATAATGCACGATTGCATGTCACACAACCAACGCTTCAGAAGTTGAATGGATTGGGCTATGAAGTTTGGCCTTATCTGCCATATTCACCTGACCTCTTGCCAACTGACTGCCACTTCTTCAAGCATCTCAACAACTTTTTGCAGGGAAAACGCTTCCACAACCAGCAGGATGCAGAAAATGCTGAGAGTTCATCAAATCCCAAAGCATGGGTTTTTGGTTTTTGTTTTTTACTGCAAGAATAAGCAAATTTATTTCTACTTGACAAAGCTGTGTTGATTGTAACAGTTCCTATTCTGATTAGTAAAGAAGTGTTTGAGCCTAGTTGTAATGATTTAAAATTTACAGTCTGAAACTGCTATTACTTTTGCACCAACCTAATATTTCCCTCTAATTGTCATCAAACTGTAAATCGTGGTAGTACTTTAATTCAAAGTCACGTTAAATGGAAATCTAATGAATAACCACTGATGATACTGTGAAAAGCTTGAGGCTATAATGATGCTATTATGATAATATTTTTTGACTATGCTGGTAAAAACTCACTTTGATGAAGATCTGGTCATGCCGTGAGCTCTGTGTGTGTGCGTGTGTGTGTGCGTGTGTGTGTGTGTGCGCTCGGTTGTGTCTGACTCTTTGCCACTCCATGGACTGTAGTCTGCCAGGCTCCCCTGTCCATGGGATTTTCCAGGGAAGAATACTGGAGTGGGTTGCCATTTCCCAACCCAGGGATCGAACTGAGTCTCCTGTGTCTCCTGCTTTGGCAGGTGGATTCTTTACCACTGTGCCACCTGGGAAGCCTCATGCTATGAGTTAATTCATATCAAATAGGTATATATGATCTTATCTACCAGGAATTAAATAAAAATTAAGCAAGAATCAGTACCTAAATATGAACTCCAAGTTGGACTAAATGACATTATTGTGCTGAGGCCTGAATCAAACACAGACCAAAGCATTAATAATCATTGTCTTAAGCCTGCATAACTGAAAAATATATTGTGGCATCACTAAATATTTAGATATATCAATTTCATACACTCAGGTTTAGAATAGAGGCACTGAGGAAAAATTGTAGAAAATTTCAGAAGGAACTTTTTAAAGAATTATTTTAAACAGCAGAGCAACCATCTAGCTATTTCTCTTTTCAACTAAAGATTAACAGAAGCATGAATACAAATACTGTGCAGTTGATCCCTAAACTTGTGACATCCCATGTTGTTCACAATTATCCCTAAAGAGACTCCAAGATTCTATTTGAAAGTAATTTTAATTAACTTACACACACACACACGCACACACACACACACACACATCTAAATGAACAAAATTGCTGTGTATTTTGACACGGAACTGAAGAGCTGAAAATGGTGCCAAGTCCAATAAATGGAAATAGGTGAAACCATTTGGGTGTCGTCTGAGGGGCTCCAAAGAGCTCCAGTACCACAGTCCTTTATGTCAGCACAGAAAAGAATTCAGCGAGAAATGAAGTGATTTATTAGAATGAGACGCCTGTGAGGTTTACAAGTGGGTGGGTGAGAACTGCCTCACCAAGAACTTACTGGGCTACATTTTTATAATCAAAGGAAGCGTGGGGAAAGGGAAAATAATTTCTTTGCCTTTCCTGAGTAGACATCATGCTTCCACCTTCAGCTCCTCCGCCAGGTCCTCCCTACATGGTCAAGCTAGGTCCACAAATTACCGTTTTGTATGTGTGTAGAGAGCACGTCCTAGGGAATCATTAACTTTCTGAGTTCACTGGGCAAGATATAGATCTCATGCCACCATTGTTTTATTGTTTGGGGGCATGACTTGTGTATGGTTTTGTTGCTAAGAAAGCCTGCTTGGATTTGTGGTTAAGCAAGCCTTCTTTCTTGAGTAGTCATTAACTTACAGAGGTCTCATATATATATATATATACATATATATGTGTATATATATACAATATAGCTTACAGTCCTCTAGTGGAACTAATTATTTAATCACCTACTTTGTCCTTTTACTCTATCCCTATCATAGGGATCAATGATTCAGAAAGTAGAAGACTGCATAGATTAGCATTAACTACATAGGTCTGATATCAGACCTGGGTTTGAAAACTGGGTTTGAAAACTACCTGTATCAGTTAATTTTTTTCAGTTGAGATAGAGTTGATGTATTATGTAAGTCTCAGGTGTACAACATAGAGATTCACAGTTTTTAATGGTTATATCCCATGTATACAGTATTGCTATATTCCCTGTGTTGTACAGTATATTCTTGTAGGTTATTTTATACATGGTAGTTTGTACCTCCAAATCCCTTACCCTTACCAGGCCCCTCCCCTTTACTTTTTCCCACTATCAGTTAATAGTTTTGAAGTTCTGGGAAAATCTTTTTATATCTCTATGCTTTCGCTATAAAATAGCTGTGAATATCATAGTATGGTTTACCTCATAGGGTTGATGTGGGGATTACATGAGTGAATACAGACATAGCACCTAGAACAGTGTCTGGAACATATTAACTCTACATAAGGGTTTTCCGTCATAATTATCGTTTCCATTAGAGGCTAGGTCAATGCAAGATGTAAATATCTATACCTTTTCTCTTTTCAGTTGGCCATGCCCTTTCTTTATAAAGTATCATTTGATCATTTTTTTTCCCCTCTAATAAAAGCAACAGACTGAACATATCAGACTTCATGGACCTTAAGATATACAAAATAGTTAATTTCTGAGCTATTGCATCACAATCAGCATAAAAGAAGCAGCCCTCCATTTTTTCCCTTTCCACTCCCCCATTATATGCCCACTCCATTTTTTTTAAAATCAGTGTTGATCTTTAAAAAAGTGCAAATAAAGGAGGGAGAAGATATTATATATTTATATATATAAATATAAATATATTATATATAAAAAATATATATATTTTTTTAATTTAACCTCCAACCTTCAAGCCAGACATGAGGATACACATAATCTGTAACAGAAAAACCCTCTTAAAACTTTTGTAAGGCACCCTTTGAAAAGGTTGAGTGATTTAATGAGAATACAACTTTTTCCTTTTATCAGTTCTATAAATGTTTACTGGTTGCAAAGGTTTTTTTTTTTTTTTTTCCTCCTGTAACAATTGCTTATCACTAACTTGTGAGGAAGTCAGGAATCCAAAGGAAGGAAGAATGTAGGACAAACCCAGAACCCAAATCTTGTCATCGCGTCAACCCTGTAACAGTTAATGCCCTGACCTATTGCCATGGAAACAAGACCTCAGTGTCAGAATAACATGGTTGCCAGGGTGTACAGCATACCTCCCCCAGCATTTCATTCAACTTCAATCAATTTCATTTCATTCAGAAAAATCCTTATTTGGGGAGGTCAGTCCCAAATCCTAAAAAGGCCAAAATGTCAGATGCTCAGTATATTAAGGTGTAAATCCATTCGTGAAAACTCACTAACCCATGTCACAATCAGGGTATTATGTATCCCATCACAGCAAGAGCAAGTTGACCAGAAATGAAAAAAAATTAAAATATGCCTGAAACTAAGTACCACAGATAGGGCCTCTCTAGATGAAAAATTCCTTTAAGTATTTTTTTTAACACCACAGAGCATAACTGTGAAGTGATCAGACTCTAGAAACAGGTGGACTGGCTTTGGATCCTGACATTGCCACTTGTTATATAACTGTCATCAACATCCCTAATTCTCTATGCTTTAGTTTCTCCATTTGTAAAATGAGAATCTCACAGAATCATTGTAAGAATTAAATGAGTTAATATATACAGAGTACTCAGTGCCTCACACATAATAAGCACTAGATAGGCATTTGTCATCATAAAAATAATTATTTTATTATAAATTGTAATTGATGAGAGAAAGAACATTTCATTTTGTCTTTACATGCTCAGTTTTTATTTTGCTTAATTTAAAATGTCCTATTTGCAATGTTTTAAACATTTAAAAAATCATATTTTTATTATATGCAATGGCTAAATGAGTAAATTCAACTTCAAAAGAAGGGAAAAGTAAACTCATTCAAGGATTCTTTCTTTTTTTTTTTTTTTCATTTTTTGTTTTTGGGCACTGTGCAAAGCATTTGGCTACATCCCATTACAGTTCAGGACAACCCAAAGTCAATGAACGCATGATGAACAGAACAGTTTCGTGACCAACCGGCAGCCAGGCCTATTCATTCTAACTGTGGGACCAGATCAGAGATTACTTAGCAACCACTTGAGTAAATGATGGGGAAGTCTCTGCAGAGCAGTTTCATAATTGTAATCAAGCAAACATCATTACAGACTTTCTCCTGACCATATTTCCTGAACTCTGCTTATCTGCAAGTCATCAGAATAAACAGGTCCAATTAAACAAAGCAGAGATGTCCTCCTCAGATCATGGATGCCCAGGAACATGTGGTCTCCAAACCTGGGAAAGAATGTTTGCTGGATCCTTTGGCTCACATGTGGACAAATATAAAGTTAAATAAAGGAGTATTTTGGATTATAAATCTTTACCAGGACTTAGGATGAGCGTCTTATATAAGCATATCTCAGAGGCTTCCCCAGTGGCTCAGCGGTGAAGAATCCACCTGCAATGCAGAAGCCGCAGGTCCGATCCCTGGGCTGAGAAGATCCCCTGAAGGAGGGTATGGTAGCCCACTCCAGTAGTCTTGCCTGGAGAATCCCATGGGCAGAGGAGCCTAGCAGGCTAGAGTCCACAGGGTCACACAGAGTCAGGACATGACTGAAGTGACTTAGCACACACAAATGAGCAAGTGTGGACTGCAAGGTGAATGTGCACCCACTGCACGCGGGTGGAACTCCACGTAATTCTTCCCTATGCCACTCCATGATCCTTCTAGCTCAGTTCTACCATCTCCACCTATTCTTCTAAGAGCCTAGAGTCAGAAGGATCTGAGAAGTTGAGTTCAGCCTCTCAGTGGTTTTTCCTATAGAAAGTCACAGGCTGCCACATGAACACTTTCAGCTGTACATTCCAACTCCCCTTGAGTTCATCTACTCCATACATATTTATATAACACCTATATGTTACATATATTGGGTTGTATGTTAGGAATACAAAATTAAATAAAATTAAGTCTCTGCTGGCAAGAAGCACGTTATCTGCTGGAAGAGAGAGGTGTGAGAAAACACAGTGACAAGAGTGAGAAATAGTTCTATAGGAGTAAGTACTGCATGCTATGTGAGTGCATAATAATAGTGAAAATAGTCAACATTCATTTCGTATCAAGCTCTGCTCTAAAATTCAACAGGAATTAACTCTTTCATCCTTACAACAGTCTTAAAGCTAAATTGAGGTGCTGAGAGATTAAGTCACTTAGAGTCACACAGTAAGTGTCACAGCCAGTTTAGTTGAAATATGTACCCCACTCTGAGAGAATTAAGACTTCCTGGAAGAAGGAGGTGGAACAGGGGGATACCTGAGAGACAGATGTGAATCAGTTAGATAAAGTAGGGGAAGGCCATCCTATGCACTGGGAAAACATGTGTACCAGCCTCACCCCAGGCCCCACAGTAGGACCTAGTGTTTGTCCAGTGGTGTCCCTCCCCTTGGTTACCAGGTCTACAGGCCAAGGGCTCATGGCCACCTAGAGCCTGTTCCCACCTCTTCTTATTCTAGACATGCATGCGTGCTAAGTTGCTTCAGTCGTGTCTGACTCTGACCCCATGGACTCTAGCCCACCAGGCTCCTCTGTCCATGAGATTCTCCAGGCAGGAATACTGGAGTGGGTTGCTATGTCCTCCTCTAGGGGATCTTCCCAACCCAGGGATCATGGTGCTCTAGAAACCTCAACCCCAGAAATTCTGGCCCAGTGGTTTCAAGCCCCCTTGCAAAGCCTGTGTGGCTTCTTCCATCCTCCTAAGAGGGAGCCAAGTTGATCACGGGCTCCTTGCTGGGGAATGGCCATGTGTGTGGGGGGGTGTGAATATTGCCCAGGTGTGCAGGCTAAAGTGTCTATAAACTTACACACAAACAGGTTGTGCAGGACAGATGAAGGGGTGGGAAGAGAAGGCTGGTAGACTGGGTGTTGGGAGCTCTCTCCTGCCTATGACATTCTGACATGAAACTCTGAAGAGTCTGAGAATTCAAAATCTGAACCTAACTTTCTAGGAGTTACAAAGGTGTTTTTGTCAAAGGTAAAAGACAGAACACATTTTATGTAACAGTGTGTTAGCTTAATGTACGCATTTTAGAGCTTCCCTGGTGGCTCAGAGGTTAGAGCGTCTGCCTGCAATGCAGGAGACCTGGGTTCGATCCCTGGGTTGGGAAGATCCCTTGGAGCAGGAACTGGCAATCCACTCCAGTATTCGTGCCTGTGAAATCCCACGGGCAGAGGAGACTGGTGGGCTACAGTCCACAGGATAGCAAAGAGTCGGACATGACTGAGCGACTTTTCATACGTTTTAAGAACGTGGCCTGTGGCCTGCATTTGTACCCAAGCCCTACAAATGTTAGAGGTAAACCTCCTGTGTGTAAGGGATGAGGACATGAGAAAGACAGCTGGCCCGGGAAACTAAATGTAGCCAAGCTCAAGCCTAGACTGGGAGGCAAAGAGTTCAGGGATGCTTCTGCCTGCTGAGTAACTTGAATTTAATTCAGAAGGCTGCAGAGGTCATTACAGATTTTAAGGTAGAGAGTAGGCCAGACTTTAGGTTTGGAGTGCTCATGTCACACGTGTCAAGCTGCTGTCTGCAAAAGAAACACACCATGATATCTTTATTCTCACTGCTTTCCTGTGCCTCTGTCCAGAAGCAGGAAAGAAAAAGAATGGTGATGTCTTTTGTGGCAATCGGAGTCCAAATAGCAAAGCCTGGTACAGTTAGAAGAGCAAATATGTGGGAGTCAAAAATAGCAACCCGACATTCTTATCTGACCTATTCAGCTGGTGAGAGCCTGAAATCACATATTCAAAGAAGCCGGGCTGCCAAGACAAAGCCCAAGAGCCCACAGATGTCAAGGGTAGGATGTCTGGGATTGGGTCAAGGGCATGGGGCAGAGCCAGGTGGATAATCAAAGAGCTAACATAGACCTAATGCACGTGAGTCCTTGGAGTGAGGCTTGCTTCATCCCTGGGGTGCAGCAGGGGACTCCCAGTTACTGAATGACGTCCTGCAGCAAGGCCAGTTGGACCAGGTGTTCAGATAGACAAGACATGTCTCTCATAGCCCTGCCCACACAAGACTGCATTTAACCACAATCAATGGACACTGGACAAACAGTAGGTCCTTCAGTAGGTCTCCATAATATATATTTATCAAATTTTGTTTCCAAAAATAACCTGACTTCCTTGTGGAGAATTATCCTTCCACCACCATACATGATTTTGAAAAGAACAATAAAGTCTAACAGACAAATCTTTTGGGGACTGTCCCATCCCACCTTACAACCAGGTGAAAGTGAGGTGACCTAAGTTCAAGCTATCACTCACTCACTGCGTGTGTGAGCTAAATTGCTTCAGTCATGTTAGGCTCTTTGCAACCCTTTAGACTGTAGCCCACCAGGCTCCTCTGTCCGTGGGATTCTCAAGGCAAGAATACTGGAGTGGGTTACCATGCCTTCCTCCAGGGGATCTTCCCAACCCAGGGATGGGACCTGTGGCTCTTGTGTCTCTTGCACTGGCAAGTGGGTTCTTTACTACTAGCGTGGCATGGGAAGCCCCAAACACTAAGCCCAAGACTGTAAATGGTGTGCCAGTAAGACAAGAATATGAGAACAGTTGGGGCGAAGACTATAGCAGTAGCAGCCTCTGGGGTTTCAGGAATCAACACTGTGAATGCCAGGGGTGGTTCTTGACCACATTGCTCCAAGAGAATGACCTTGGAGGGAGAAGATGATTCCCATCCTTTCCCCAAGCTTCCTTTGAGCTTCCTTAATCCTGTTAATAAATCCCCAAGGGTTTCAATAAAATCAACAACCTTTCCATCTGTGCCATGAGCAGTTCTTGCCCAGAGACCAGTAAGACAGTTTCTAACCCTGGAAGTTGCTGCTCAAAGTTCTTTGTGAAGATGAAGATTTTCAATCGTAGTTTAAACTGACAAATGGGTGGCTTCTCCATTTTTAGCAAAGTACATTTAACACAATGGGCTTCCCAGGTGGCTCAGTGTAAAGAATCCGCCTGCAATGCAGAAGACGCAGGTTTGATCCCTGGGTTGGGATGATCCCCTGGAGAAGGAAATGGCAACCCACTCCAGTATTCTTGCCCAAAAAATTCCATGGACGGAGGGGAGCAGCATGCTACAGTCCATGGGGTCGCAAGAGTCAGACACAACTTAGCGACTACACGACAGTTGAACACAATGCTACATTATGTCTCTAGGCGCTCTCCTCGAATACTGGGGTGAGCTAATTATGACACACACACTTGACTATAAGCTCGCCCTGGGACATGGGACAGGGATCCCCAAAGGAAGAGAAGTTATCATTTTGTGTCCCTGGAACCCCGTAACCCTGATACTCTAGTGAAGAGCAAGGGGATGCCGACAGGGAAGCCAATTTGCTGAGGTCCAGAGGGAAGTATCCCCTGGCCCTGCTCTCTGCACACAGGGATCCTGACAGCTTGAGAAGGAACTACAGATGAAGAGAGAGCAGTCAGCATGTGGGGGGCCTGGGCCTTAGCTACGGGCTACCAGTCTCATTTGAGCAGATAGATTTTCATTAAAAATGTCATTTTGAAACTGAGAAAAGCATACACACACATATGCAACGAAACAGATGTTCAGATTCCTGCTCTTCCTTCTACAGCACTCACAGGAAACACATGTCTGTGTTGTCCTAAGTCCAGTTACTAATTAGCACGTTTCAGTAGCACATTTCATGGAGCACAGAGGGAATTTCAAAGGGATTCCTCCCTTTTAAGTTAGACAGCTGGTGCTAATTACCAAGCAGGAAAAGAGTGTGCAAACAGATGATTGAGAAGCCATCGGTGGGACAGAAGGCGGAGGGGTCTTTGGGTCCTATTGTAGAGCTCCTCTGCAATGGTCAGAAGGGACTGCGTATGATCTACATCTTCACCTTGGCCCCAGGAAGCAGCTGTCGAGTTTCATCACCCTGCAAGTAGGTGGGAAACACAGTCCAAGAGCATGAACTTAAAGATCATGTCACAGCATGCTTGTAAATTTCACAGAGATGTGGTTCAGAGCTCTGGTAGTAAAACAGTACCCTCTCAGTCAAAGATGCGCAGCATCTAGAAGCTAAGCATGGCCTTTACCTTTTAAAACAAACCCAGGGGATGATCAGTCCAAAGTTCCTCTTTATAATCATGTCGCTACGAACTGAGGATGATCAAGACACCCAAAATGATGCCTAATGAGGAAAAACAGAATCTTGATCTTAATTCCATCACGCCTCTAGTGGAAAGACCACTAGACAAGAAATCAAAAGCTTTCTGATATACATACTCATTACAAGACTTTGAGAAAGCTATCTAGTTTTCCTGAGCCTCAGCCTTTCCTCTATAAAACGGGAGTAATGGTACCTATCACATAGGGCTGTATGTGAACATTTTGGAATATTGTAAGTACAAGGCATATTCAATCTGGATCTCTAGGTAAAGGTAAAGTCATTGGGTATCTTTGGAATGTGATTTCCAGCAAAAGCCAGCCAAAGTAATCTCAGCTCAGTGGAGGTATATGAGGACCCTACAGAGGGGGTTGATACTCCTGGGTTAACAGACACCTTGCAAGATGACTAACCGGATTTTAGGAACTGGCTTCACAACAGGGGACGATTATGTGAAGACAGTGCCACAAAGTGATTAAAGGTAGAAGTTCTAGAATCATACTGCCTTAGTTTGAAATTCTACCCTATCACTTCCCACCTGGGTGACCCTGGGCAAGTCACTTGACCCACCCTCACCCCCCCAGCATAAGTTAAGGAAAACCGCGATGACAGCAGCTCATGGATGGCTTCCTTGTGAGGACTGAATGAGATGTAAAATAGGCAAGAGTGCTTGATAGATTATAAATTTCATCTCAAACACAATCAGAGTTATGAAGACAATGTTAGTATTCTGATAGTCACGGAGCTGAGTAATAAACTCATTTTCCTTTATTTTAATGACTACTGTCAGCTAACATACAATGCTTACATTGGGCAGCTTTTATGCATATTGAATCATTTAATCCTCAGATTAACAATCCTATGAGACATGTTAGTGAGTAGTAGGGCTAGGATTTGCAGCAGAAGCTTATTCTTAATTATTGCACAAATTAATGTAGGCCAATGATTGAGATTGGGATGGGGGTATTTAAGAGTGAACTACTCAGTACAATGGTAGTTTGTCCAGTGGGATTCAAATATGAAAATGTTACGTATGCTTGCTGGACTGAAAGTCCACCTACACATCACAAGGGAAAATATATTTAGCTGTTTTGACATTATAAAGTAGTCATGGCTTGACTTATCCAAAGCATTTCCATTTGTCCTTTTCTATTTCTATTTTCAGGAAACTGAAAACATTCTAACAAATAAAAGAAGTGTTCCCCCATTCCAACTATTCTAAAGACAAAAATAATAACTCAGAATAACAGCAAGATAAATTTGATGAATCAGATACCATTGAAAACCCACTTAACACCCACATTCACTGTCTGTCTGAAAAGTTCTAAGTTCTATCATTTTTAACAAAGCCCAGAGATTTCACTCAGCTCTTTTGGTATCAAAGAAAAAAGAAATTTCTGAATCACTGTGAGTGCTTTTTATAAAACATCTAGTTTTTAGAAACAGTGCCTGCACCCGTACCCTGCAAATCAAGGAACTCGGTAAAAACTTGTTGATCACTTAAGTGCTAATAAATACTGTCTGGTTGATATTACATGATGTTTCCATAAATGGGAAATGTAGTGATTTTTATGCATAGACTCCTTGGAACCAGGAAGACATACCTAGAAGATAGTTAGTGGCCTGCAGTAAAGCTGTAGGTTATTTATGAGTCAGTTGTATGAGACCAGAGAAGAAAAGCATTTCATGTTTAAGAATTGTTTCTGTATGTCTTATAGAAAAAGTCGGAGAGAGACTGACAAACAAGATGGCCTGAACAATGCCTGGGGTCATTTACAGAACAGAGTCCCTCTGAGGACTCTGAGGTCAGCAGCTTGCCCAAAGACCTGCTCTTCCCTCTGTTGGCTCTCTCTCCCAGATTCCGGTTCTAATCATGCCCACCACTTGCCAGCTAAGTCGCTACATCCTGCATCTGTCCTCTTATTTACGTTTGGCTTCCTCTCCAGCTTTTCTTCCGTCTCTAATAATCTGTATCTGACAATTTTCAGACGCCTGATCAAAACCTAGGTGCCGGCTCCTAGACTGTAGTTTCTGTGCACTTAGTAGACCTGTACTCATTGAACCAGTCCTATAACGCCTTTGAAATTAAATTCTTGCCATTTAATTATGCATCAGGTCTTTTATTACACTTAAATTTTTCTCTTATTAAACTGCTTGACAATAGAGTCCGTCGTTTCCACATCTTTTCCATACGCCAATGAGTTGCTCCTCGTGCAATGCATCGCAGCTAGTAGAGATTCCACAGCTATAGCAAATTATCCAGAATTTCATGTCTTCAACTTGTCTGTACCATTGTGAGGGCTCTGTGAAAGATGTATCATTAGTTCTTGGTATTGTGACAAGAAGCTGCAGCACCATCAGTGTTGACTGCCAAAATCTGCAGATAACATCTGCTTAAATTCTAGGAGCAGGTGGAAAGCTACTTGATCACAGTTAATGCATGGAAAGCCAGTTAACATTGTTATGAGCATGGTTCTGGGGAGTTAAACTCTCCAGTCTCTGCCACTGTTTATAGTTAGTTGAGCCAATTAACCTCTTTAACCTCAGCTTTCTGTGCTATTTGTTGTTGTTCAGTAGTCATGAAGTTGTGTCCGATTCTTTGTGATCCCATGGACTACAGCATGCCAGGCTTCCCTGTCGTTCACTAACTCCTGAAGTTTGCTCAAATTCATGTCTATTGAGTTGGTGATGCTATCGAATCATCTTAGGTGAAGATAATCATAGTATCCTTCTTATAGAGTTTTTATAAATATAAAGAAGATATTAATAATGCAGATAGCACTGTACCTGGAACAAGGGAAGCCCTCTAGCCGGATTGAAATAACTAATCAAGAACTCAAATATGTTTTAAAGACACAACAGACTACTGCTAATGATGCTCAATGTACACTGTTTTGAGGCTTAACTTATATATATTTATTATTGAAGTATTTTATAATTAATAGTTTTTAATCTTGAAAGCAGTGTGGCATCCAGGTGTCACTGCAGCGTGATCTTCATTCAGACATAGGTTGGAGTTCTAGTTTTTCCACTTACTAGTCAAATGGCAAAGGACAAATTGGCTAATATCTTGAAACTTCAGTTTCCTTCTCTGACATGAAGCCAAAAAAGGCCATTCTTACTTGGTGAGAAGGTTGAAATTGCATGTAAATCCTCTAACAGTCAATAAAGACAGCTGTCATGAGTTCTGAGCCCTCTATTTTCCTGATTATCCTAAGGGACGGCAGCTGTGTAAGCTGAGATCGGTCTATAGCAGAAAGCCACACAAGACGCTTCACAGCGTCTTCCTCTTCCTAAGGGCATTCTCTCAGAATTAAGAGGCAAGTATTTCTCTGGGAACAGGCTCATGTGGGAGAGCGTGGAGTAGGCAATTTGTGGACTCATTTTCCATCGTGTTGGCAGAGTGTGGGTTGTCATCACAGGCTGGGTATTGTCTTTGATTCCTGCAGTCTTACAATTGTCACACTGTGGCATGGTGTTATTTTCATCTCTGTGATGGACTGATTATAAGGTAAAGCTGTACAGCCTGACCAATGTGCCAGGTGTCTGCTGTAAAAACTCCAAGTATTATCACTTTAAAAAAACATAATAGAGATGTGGAGGGGAAACAAGGAGCCACTAGCCAGCAAGCACTTCAAACCACAGCACAAAGAGACCAGATGCTGCTAGGCTGTATTTTGCTAGGATAAGTTCTACTTAATCTTCCCTGGAATCAAATGATGAATTCAACCAGTATCTGGGGGTGACTTAGTCGGTAAGTCAGGTCCAACTCTTTTGTGACCCTACGGACTGCAGACCACCAGGCTCCCCTGCTATGGGATTTCCCAGGCAAAAAAACTGGAGTGGGTTGCCATTTCCTTCTGCAGGGGATCTCCCCAACCCAGGGACTGAACCAGCATCTCCTGCATTGCAAGTGGTCTCTTGCATTGCAGGTGGATCCTTTACTGCTTGCTGAGTCACCTGGGAGGTCCAGAGCAATGATGTTGAAAATTGTTTAGCAACATCAGGAACTGAAGGCAGTTTCTTTTTCTTTTCTCCACCGAAGGGGCAATGAGAATGTAGACAGAAGGCATACAGAACTATCCAAAGAGCAAAATAAAAATCTAAGTAATTCAATTCATTCTTCCTTACATAAAATAGAATTGCAGCCATTCATTCATTAATCCAGCTTGTACTAGGAACTGAAAAATTTAGGGGGTATAATAATTACTACAAGGACAAACAAAAATAAAACAGTCCTTGACCTCAAGAGGCTTATATTCTAGACCCTCTGGGATCCAATGCCTGACGAGCTGAGGTGGAGCTGATATAATAATAATAGAAATAAAAGTGCACAATAAATGTAAGGTGCTTGAAGCATCCCAAAACCATCCCTGGCCCTGCCTGGTCCATGGAAAAATTGTCTTCCTCGAAACCGGTCCCTGGTGCCAATAAGTGTCTGGGGCCACGGTTCTAGAGGTTTAGCAAGCAGAAACCAACCAAACCAAGAAATAAAAAAACACCATAATTACAAACTAAAATAATACCTTTGAGCATGGAAGAGAGAGAGAGATGAGAGAGAAGAATGACAGGAAAGGATATTGCAGAAACAGGCACCTGGAGGAGTCATTTAAACTGAGACTTAAAGGATGGAACAAGGAATGGATGTTTTCAGCTGAGGGAACAGGATGTGAGGAGACCTGAAGGCTGGAGGTAACAGTGTGTGAAAAGGCCCGAGGGAAGAATTCACTGAGAACAGTGAGTAATGTGGAGAGAGTCAGGATGAGAGTAGAAAAATAGTCAAGGGCCAGCTCATGCAGGCCCTCCTAAGTCATGACGCGTATTGTTAGCAGACTAGGAAACCACTGAATAGTTTCTAGGAGGAGAAAGACATAATGTGATTTCAAAAATCCAATATAACAATTGGAGAACAGATGAGGCAGATTTCTAAAACTCAGATCTTGGCTCCACCGTGTTTTAGCTGCGTGACCTTGAGCAAATTGCTTTGTTTCCTCATCTGCAAAGAGCCGTAATCATAGTATCTACTGCACTGTTTTGACATTTAAATGAATTATTTCATAGGAACCTGATAGGACAATGGCTAAGACATAGTAAGTACTAAATTTTTCACTTTAAAATTATTCATTTTATGTTATGTTCATTTCACCTTTAATTTTTAAAAAGCAAAAGAATGGATATTCTGTTTTGTCTCTTTCAACTGGATGAAGAGTTGCTCAAGTCAAATGGGAGCAAAGGAGCTCAGTGTTCTGCTTGGGGTATTTGAGTATGTGACATGCGCAATTTACACAAATGAAGAAGCAAGAAATAAATTATCACAACTCAACACCTAAAAATTAAAACAATGGAAGTGTTTTATATGAGTAAGAACATTTAGACAAAAGATAAGACCTAGGACCACCTCTGAGCAATGCTAAGATTTGAGAACCCAACAGAAAAGATTGAGAAAGAGAAGGAAATTAGGGAAATGATCCTGGAAACCAAGGGATAAGCATACTTCAAGCAAGTGGAGTGTCAACTTTGACAAATATTGCTGAGAAGCCAAGGAAGATAAGGGAAGATGTCCACTGGATTAGACCGCCTGAAGGCTGTTGCTAACCTTACTAGAGAGAGTTGCAGGTAGAAGAGGTACAGAAGAAGCACATTGGACTGAGTTGAAGGATGGCAGAAAGATGAGGAGCTAGAAGCAGTTTTTTCAGTGATAAATTTAGAATTCAGTTACAAAGGAGAACAGAGAAATAAGGCAGGAACTGAAACAGTATGTAGGGTCATTAAAAAAGAAAGTCTTTGAAGGAGGAAAATATTACAGCATGCTTGTGTGATAAAGGGAATGATTATGTGAACAGAGAGATGTTACTGCTAAGGAAAAGCATGAAAAACTCAAGGAGCAAAGTCTTTGATTACACAAAAGGTAGCGGAAGCCAGTGCGAAAGTGGAAAAATGTCCCTTCGTGGCAGAGGAGGAGCACTTCCATCATGGTGGAGGAGGGAGAATTGGGATGCAGACGCACTGCACTGGTAGGTTTTGTGGTGGGAAGATGAGCTCACTTTCAATGACTTCTGTTTTCTCAGTGAAGTATGAGTCTGGGTCATCCTTGAGAGGAGGATGTGTGGGAGGCTTGAGGAAAAAGGAGATGATATGGTACAGTCATCTCACAGAGAGGGAGAAACTTAACAAGATTCCTGAGCAGCTCTGAGTGCTGGTCTGAGGTTGCTGAGTTCTGCATCAGTCATCTTGGCTGTGTGACTTTACCCAACAAACTTGCTGTGTCTTGGGTTTGGGCAAGTGAAAAGCAGGGAAGATTCCTGCAACCTTAGAATAGCTGTTATGAATCACCCCAGGCCTATGGTGTCCACTTCCTGCTTATTGGCTAGTGAGCATCGAAGGAAGTTCAACAAGCCCATCTGTTAAATATAGAAGAGGAGAGACCTCAGCATCAAGATGTTTTGTGCCTGGAGAGCTGCCAGCAGTAGTAACAAGTTCAGTCCAGTTCAGTCGCTCAGTCGTGTCTGACTCTTTGCGACCCCATGAATCGCAGCGCGCCAGGCCTCCCTGTCCATCACCAACTCCCGGAGTTCACTCAGATTCACGTCCATCGAGGCAGTGATGCCATCCAGCCATCTCATCCTCTGTCGTCCCCTTCTCCTCCTGCCCCCAATCCCAAGGTTATGTCCAAATCCTTGGCTCCAGATAGCCAAGGCATTCAGTAAGAAACAGTCTTCCAGCTGTACTTTCACTGATGATCAGAAAGGGTTACCATGGAAATAGTCATATTAGAAAGGTCAAAGTTGTCTCAGGAGCTTCAGTGAAGCCTAATTTGGTATGAGATATACCTGAATGAAAAGACAAAATACAGAAGAGGTGGAAAGAAATGCACGTGTGTTTCTTCCAAGTATGTTGTTTTGCTGTTGTCCAGTTGCTAATCTTTACAACTCCATGGACTGCAGCATGCCAGGCTCCTCTGTCCTCCAGTATCTCCTGGAGTTTGCTCAAATTCATGTCCATTGAGCAGGTGATGATATCTAACCATCTCATCCTCTGCTGCCGCCTTCTCTTGCCTTCAATCTCCCCAGCATCAGGGTCTTTTCCAGTGAGTCAGCTCTTCGCATCAGGTGGCCAAAGTATTTGAATTTCAGCCTCAGCATCAGTCCTCCCAGTGAATATTCAGGGTTGATTTGCTTAAGTATTGACTGGCTTGATCCCCTTGTACGCCTAGGGACTCTCAAGAGTCTTCTCCAGCACCAGAATTCAAAAGCATTAATTCTTTGATGCTCAGTCTTCTTTATGGTACAATTCTCATATCCATATATGACTATATACAGCAATCTATTTGAGCTAAATTGTGTCAAAATAATTTCCAGATGAATGCGGTTTAAATTAATTTACCTGATAAAGGAATGTGAGAAAAGGACAAATATAATGTTTATAAAGCCTGTAGAAATCTCTAAAATAAAAAGTAGTATATGAAGAAAGGGTGGATTTTAATCGTGTCAGAAAGGTTTTCATACAGATTGATCAAAGAAGGAATGCTGCAGCCACTAATGTCCTTACGACGCATCACACGAATCCTCTGTGCCATCCTCTGGGAGTTCTCCTGTCTTTCGTCACTTCGTTTAGTGAGGCTCACATGTCGTCCCCTGCTCCTCACCATCTGTCCACACCTACTCCTCCTTCAGGGATCCATTCTGTCTTCTCATTATGCTTCAGGTGGCGGTTTAACAAACTCTCCAGGAAGATTTCCATTATGCCATTCCGCCTTGTTAATTCCATTTTACAGAATACGCTTTCTTGAGAACACTTAATGATTATATTTTTTGGAGGGCGCGGGGAACTGTTTGGTAGCCATCTATCTCTGCTAACCACTATATTCCCAGTTTTTGTCATACATCCTGGCACACAGAGACCATTACATACTGTGAAAGGAAAGAAAGCAAGGGAAGAGGGGAAAAGGAGTAAAAACAGGGAGGAAGAACAACAGGGATGCCACTCAACCTTCAAAGGTTTTCTCCCTTCTTTGAATTCATAGGAAATTTGTTCTTTGCCCTGTATTTAATACTTAAATATATGCCACTCTGATACATCTCTTGTGTTTTCTGATGTACAAATAGTGCACACACAGTTAAGTACTTAGATGTGTAAGACTCATACCATTCATATGTAAGAATACAGGAAATACCATATGCTGAGAATGGCACCAAAAATGCCCTTGAACATGTAGGTAATTTATCATTAATCTTCTAGGGTTTTATCTGAAATATTGTGTTTATTGATCTTATTCACTTTTTAAATTGTAATTTTTTGAAGTATAGTTGTCAGCAATGTTTCAAGTTTACAGAAAAGTGATTCTGTTACACACACATATGAATATATTCATATATCTCTGTTTCTTTTCCATTATGGGTTATTACAGGATATTAAACATGGTTCCCTGTGCTATACAGTAGATTCTTGTTGTTTATCTATTTTATGAATAGTAATTGTATATCTGTTAATCCCAAATTACAAGTTTATCCCTCTCCCTCTTTCCCTTTTGGTAACCATAAATTTGTTTTCTATATCTGTGAGTCAACTTCTGTTTTACAAATGGGTTCATTTGTATTACTTTTTTAGATTCCACATATAAGTGATCTCATATAATTTTGTCTTTCTCTGTCTGACTTGTTTCATTTGGTATGAAAATCTCTAGGCCCAACCGTGTTGCTGCAAATGGCATTATTTCATTCTTTTTATGAGCAATATTTCATTGTACATTGGAATACACACATCTTCCTTACCCACTCATCTATCTGCAGACATTGCAGTTGCTTCCATGTACTGGCTATTGTAAATGGTGCTGCTATGAACATTGGGGTGCATGTACCTTGTCAGCTTAGAGCTTTCTCCAGATATATACTAAGGAGTGGGATTGCTGGATCATATGTAACTCTATTCTTTTTTAGTTTTTTTAAGGAAACTTCATACTGTTCTCTAGTGACTGCACCAATCTGTATTCCCATCAATAGTGTAGGAGGGTTCCCTTTCCTCCACACCCTCTCTAGTATTTATTATTTATAGATTTTTTGATGATGGCCATTCTGATTGGTGTGAATTGATACCTCATTGTGGTTTTGATATGCATTTCTCCAAAAATCAGTGATGTTGAGCATCTTTTCATGTGCCTCTTGGTCATCTCTATACCTTCTTTGGAGAAATGTCTATTGAAATCTTTTTCCCATTTTTTGATTTTTTTTTTAAATTGAGCTGTACGAGGTGTTTGAATATTTTGGAAATTAATACCTTGTTAGTTGCATCATTTGCAAATGTTTTCTCCCATTCTGTAGGCTGTCTTTTTGTTTTGTTTATGGTTTCCTTTGCCATATAAAAGCTTTTAAGTTTAATCAGGTCCCACTTGTTTATTTTTGCTTTTATTTCCTCTCAGCAGATCCAAAAATATATTGCTGAAATTTATGTCAAAGAGCATCCTGCCTATGTTTTCCTCTAGGAGTTTTATAGTATCTGGTCTTACATTTAGGTCTTTAATCCATTTTGAGTTCATTTTTTATATGGCATTAGAAAATATTCTAATTTTATTCTTTTACATGTATCTATTCAGTTTTCTCAACACCACTTGAACTTGGGCCTTTCCATGGGATGATATAATCCTTAAAAATCCTAAATGCCATCTAAAAGTAGCAAGGGGTTCTGACTTTCCAGCTTTCATTGCCCATCACTCTCAGCTTCACGTTTTGTGTGTCAGTCGCTCAGTCGTGTCAGACTCTTTCAGTTGAGTTCAGTTCAGCCACTCAGTCATGTCTGACTCTTTGCAACCCCATGAACCGCAGCACACCAGGCCTCCCTGTCCATCACCAGCTCCCAGAGTCCACCCAAACCCATGTCCATTGAGTCGGTGATGCTATCCAACCATCTCATCCTCGGTCATCCCCTTCTCCTCCTGCCCTCAATCTTTCACAGTCTTTTCAAATGTGCCAGTTCTTCCCATCAGGTGGCCAAAGTATTGGAGTTTCAGCTTCAACATCAGTCCTTCCAAAGAACAACCAGGCCTGATCTCCTTTAGGATGGATTGGTTGGATCTCTTTGCAATCCAAGGGACTCTTGAGAGTCTTCTCCAACACCACAGTTCAAAAGCATCAATTCTTCTGTGCTCAGCTTTCTTTATAGTCCAACTCTCACATCCATACATGACCACTGGAAAAACCATAGCCTTGACTAGACTCTTTGCAACCCTATTAACTGTAGTCCACCAGGCTTCTCTCTCTATGGGATTTCCCAGGCAAGAATACTGGAGTGGGTGGCCATTCCCTTCTCCAAGGGATCTTCCTGACTCAGGGATTGAACCCAGGTCTCCTGCATTGTAGGCAGATTCTTTACTGTCTGAGCCACAGGGAAGTCCGCTTCACGTTTTAAGCTCTATCAATTCTGAACAGTGTTCATAGTTCCTCAGAGGCCCTTTCTGTCCTCTGACTGCAGTGTTTTCTTCTGAGGACCAAACTCTACTCATTCAAGATTCACTGCATCCTCCGCATCGCCTAGGAAGCCCTCTAGCATTCCCACCACCCCCTCTGTTCTACATGAATTACTGTATGAGTCCCTACTTCACTGCAAGACTGTCTATTTTCTTTGTATTCTCGGGGCTGAGTACATGGGTGGAAATTCATAAACTCCATAAACATTTATGAAACTGAGCTATTGTTCATTTTGAAGCTACACCCTTCATGATTTCATAGACTTCACTTTAGCCTTCCTGAATATTTGCTCCAGGTTAATTACTGTAATTTGTGTGTGTGTGTGTGTGTGTGTGTGTGTGTGTGTGTGTGTGTGTGTGTGTGTACTTCTTTCTAATTGTATTTCAAGTTCTTCCCAACACAAGGCCCTGGGAATCCCCAAGTTGAAAAACACCCCTGGGCTTGTTCTATTGCTATCTTGTATTCATACTTGGGTATTCATTCACAAACATTAAACTCCAGGAAAGAAGAGTTTGTCCTATGACAAAACAGGACTCCCTCCTCCGTGGCATGAGTCCTTGGCTGGTTTCAGAGTGGATGGTGGCCAGTGGGGAAGACACACAGGAATTTTTCCTTGGAACTGAGGTGGGATGAAAAGGGCCTGCTGTGTATATCACCATCTTTTCCCTGACACTTGCCCTTCAGTTTCTGTTACTGTTTATAACAGTAAACAACCTTTGAAGATGGGCTTCCCAGGTGGCCCAATGGTAAAGAATCCGCCTGATCATGCAGGAGCTACTTGAGAGGCAGCTTTGATTCCTGGATCAGGAAGATGCCCTAAGGGAGGAAATGGCACCCACTCCAGTATTCTTGCCTGGAAAATTCCACAGACAGAGGAGCCCGCCGGGCTTAGTCCTTGGGGTCACAAAGAGTCGGACGTGACTGAGCGACCAAGCACGCATGCAGCATTTGAAGATACTGGGTGACATTACATGAAACAAAAGCACATGCTTCCAATGTGCTGTGCTTTCAGAGATTCTGGGCTTAGCTCACCTGCCCAGTGAGCTGAGTGTTGCGTTTGCCTCCATAACCAGCTGAGCCCGCCTCCTTGAGGAAGCCCACTCTATTCTTGGTAGCACAGTGGGCCACTGAGAGTTGAAGAGGCACAAGAACCCTGAGATCCCCTGAAAATTCTTCCCTGGCAAGGCAATTTTATGAATGAACTCTTTCAAGCAAATGACACCAAACTTCCCCAGTGCTGCTCAGTCATTCTGCTGTCTGTCAGAGGGACGCTTTTATTCTTGATCTTGGCTTGTCTGGGTTTCAAGTCAAGTTCCCAAACAGACTTTAGATTTGGAAATCCCCAGGTCACATAAGGGTTTCCCTGGTGGCTCAAACAGTAAAGAATCCTCCTGCAAGGCAGAAGACCTGGGTTTGATCCCTGAGTCAGGAAGATCCTGTGGAGAAGGGAATGCAACCCACTCCAGTATTCTTGCCTGGAGAAACTCAAGGACGGCAGAGCCTGGCGGTCTGTAGTCCATGGGATCACAAAGAGCTGGACACACTGAGCGCACACATACACACAGGTCACATGAAGTTCCACTATTCCAAAATGAGTTTATGGTAGGAAAGGTTACTTTCACAAGGATACCACTGAAAATCTTATTCAGGCAAAGTCTTGCAATGATCCTCAGCACTAGTTAATTCACCCCATTAACCCTTTGGATGCCTAGAACAAAGGTCAAGAAATGTTTATCTGGGACTTCAAAGCCACAGTGTTTCACTTCTAATTGTCTAAGTCACACTCTGGTATGCAGTTGCTACCAGGAATCATTCAGGAACCCTGATGCCTAAACTTGAGCTCTTTTCATTTCCTCTGCTTCTTCTTTCTTGCAAAAGCACCTGCTTTTCTTGGGTAGCTTTGAGGGCCTGATATGCCTTCTTTCTAGGTGACTTTCTGGAACCGAAAGGATCTCTGTTTTCTTCTTCCTCCGCCATCTTGCTAATGTTGCGGCTACTGCTCATGCGCAGCCCCAGCTCCTTAACTAACCCTAGAGAGGTCGGATGGGAGGGGGAGGGAGGCTCAGGAGGGAGGGGGATACATATATAATTATGACTGATTCACATTGTTGTACGGCAGAAGCCGACACAACATTGTAAAGCACTTATCCTTCAAATAATAACAAATTTTTAAATAAATGAAAGTTAACCACATTAGGAGAGGGCATGATACTTACCCAGAAAAAGATTTTCCACATTAAACCATCCTTTTTTAAAAACTGTATATTGGTTATACAAGCCTGTGTCCTAAATTTAACAAAATTATTCATTCCTATAAAAATTACTTTTAAAAAATATCATACTATTTTATCCTCAGAAAGTGGCATCAGCTTCTACCACACAATAAGATAAAAAATGGCGTTAAATGGACATTTTGAAAGTAAGAGTGCATGCTTTTAGTCCAGGCACGCTTCAGGTTTTCCTCTTCCTTCTTCACCCTATTCCCTCTCTCCTACCATTTTCCTTCCTTTGTTCATCTCCATTTCCCCTCTGCTTTCCAACTGCCAGTGGCAGATGGGACTGGACTTGCTTAAACTCTTGTAGAGCAATCATGGGTTTTAAGTTTGCTGATGGTTTTTCTAGAATGAGGATATAGGCAGCATGGAGCACAGACTGGGAAGGTAGGCTCATGCTCCCAGGTTCTAAATATCACCAAATCAGAAGAGAATTGCATTTGTGAAATTGGATAGAAACTCTTTTTATCTTTTAGTAACCCCCTACACCATCCTTAGCACCAAATGCAAAAGAAAGGGTGAGAGAAAGGGCAAGAGTATTTACCAGAAAGGGGACTCTCTGCTGGGACATTATAAGTAGCATAAAGAAAGAGTGAATTAGCTTTCAGTGCTAAACCCACAAAGGAAAGGATAGGAAAAGCCTGCCTCTAACTGTAAAGAAGGCTGGGGAATATTATCTAGCTACATGTTCAGATGAAGAGTTTGGGGAGGGGTGGAACGTTCAATCTGTTCCACAGTGACTTAGGCACACTTTTTAGCTAGGTGACTTGATCTAGTACACAAGCCTTAAAGGCAACAATTCAAATATGTGGATTTACTAAAGCACAAGTTGCAACTAAAGCACAAATGTGCTATACATTTTGCTTCATGTGCCATTCTTTGGGAAGAATGGTCTGTTTTGCTATTATAAAGAACCATGCTGACACAAACTGCTGAATCATTATGTGCAATGAAGGAGTTTTATCCCTGGATTAGGTTACTTATAAGCTAACAGGTAGAAGAGAAAAGCTCAGCCACAGAATAAAAACACAGACGCAGAACACCATCATTCTATGCTTTATGCAAACACACAAACCCCTCCCACAGGAGGAGGCGGGGGGAAAAAGGAGAGACAGAAAGGAAATGTACACAAGGAATTGAACCAAATCAAATGTTTTGGGATACGCTTGACTACCTGCCCTGAAGAGGAATAAGATGAATTCATAAGATTTGTCTGGCCTGGTCTCACAGCCAATAACTGTGAAAACTCTGTCAGGCCTAACATGGATGACGTCATGGAGGGCAAGTGAAGATCATTTCCTTCTACGATGATTGGTCCTTGAGGTTTGTTTATACACCCAGCTGCCCAGGCCTTGTTGTGAGTAACCAGATAGCATAGGTTTGAAACAGGCTTTCCATTTGCATCACTGGGCAATGAGTGCAGCCAACAGGAAGCCCAGGGACTGAGATAACTTGTTTTAATTGAAATCAATACCAACACAGGCAAAATCTGCCTGGAATGGCAGTGCTACGCTCTGATGGAAGATTTTCATGGTCTCTGCCAATGATAACTGTGATCAAGAATGAACTACTAACTTCAGTGGTGACATATAGTGCTTTCCAAGAGGAAAGAAAAAATCTTTGGACCAGTGACAGTTCTCAATACGGAAAAAATTTTTTTTTTACTTCTTCAAGTCACTATTAGGTCTCAGTCCCAGACTCAAGGCCAATTCCAATTTGAGCTTCCATTAAATGGAAAGAGACAATTAGCCACCCTTGTCTCTCTTTTGCCAATACTTCTCCATTCTTTCTTTTCCACTTTCACCCAGTGAAAGAAAGAATGGTGAAAAAGAGGATAATTACAATTCTCTTCCCTGTGCAGGGCTGTGTTCTACGACAGGGAACAGCAAACTTTGTTTATAAAAGGCCAGAAAGTAAATATTTGAGGCTTTATGAACCATACCATCTTGATTGTGTCTATTCAGTTCTGCCTATGTTATGCAGGCACATAGATAATATATAATAAATAGATGTCCTTGTGCTTCAGTAAAACTTTATTTGTAAAACAATCAGCAAGCCAGCTTTGGCCTATGGACCATAGTTTATGGACATGGTTATGGAGAGTAGAGTTTATATGTTTTACTTATTCTCACTGAGGAGACTATTACTATTCTTATTTTACAGATGAAATTGGCACCCCCAAAAAACTTTCACTCTAGTTATGGGTGAAGCTGTGTCTAACACCAAAGGTGAATCTAACATTGAAACAGCCTATACTTTCCAGTTTTGCCTCTCTCCTGCCTGACTGAAGAAGGCAGTCAGGCAGCCTGGGCAATAGTAGAAACTGCACCCCTGGGCCTGATTACAAATTGTAGCTGCTAGTTTGAAAAGTTGCCCAACTTCTGTTGCAGTGATCCAGTGTTGTTGTTAATATTGTTTAGTTGCTAAGTTGTGTCTGACTCTCTGTGACCCCGTAGACGGCAGCACGACAGGCTCCTGTCCTCCGCTATACCCGAGAGTTTGCTTAAATTCATGCCCATTGAGTCAGTGATGTTATCTAACCATCTCATCCTCTGTTGCCCCCTTCTTTTGCCTTCAAGCTTTCCCAGCATCGTGATCTTTTCTATTAAGTCTGCTCTTCACATCAAGCAATCAAAATATTGGTACTTCAGCATCAGTCCTTCCAATGAATATTCAAGGTTGATTTCCTTTAGGATTGACAGGTTTGATCTCCTTATAGTCCAAGGGACTCTCAAGAGTCTTCTCTAGCACCACAGTTTGAAAGTATCAATTCTTTGGTGCTCAGCCTCCTTTATGGACCAACTCTCCCATCCATACATGACTACATACATCTTTGTTGGCAAAATGATGTCTCTGCTGTTTAATATGCTGTCTAGGTTGGTCATAGCTTTTCTTCCAAGGAGCAAGCATCTTTCAATTTCATGGCTGCAGTCACCATCCACAGTGATTTTGGAGCCCAAGAAAATAAAATCTGTTACTGCTTCCACTTTTGCACCTTCTAATTGCCATGAAGTGATGGGACCAGACGCCATGATCTTAGTTTTTTGAGTGTTGAGTTTTAAGCCAGTTTTTTCACTCTCCCCTTTCACCCTCATCAAGAGGCTCTTTAGTTCCTCTTCATTGTCTGCCATTAGAATGATGTCATCTGCATATCTAAGGTTGTTGATATTTCTCCCAGCAATCTTGATTCCAGTTTGTGATTCATCCAGCCCAGCATTTCGCATGATGCACCCTGCATAGAAGTCAAATAAGCAGGGTGACAATATATAGCCTTTACATACTTCTTTCCCTATTTGAAACTAGTCCATTGTTCCATGTTTGGTTCTAACTGCTGCTTCTTGACCTGCATACAGGTTTCTCAGGAGATAAATAAGGGGGTCTGGTATTCCCACCCTTTAAGAATTTTCCACAGTGTGTTGTGATCCACAGTCAAAGGCTTTAGCATAGTGAAGCAAGAGTAGATGTTTTTCTGGAATTCTCTTGCTTTCTCCATGATCCAACGAATGTTGGCAATTTGATCTCTGTTTTTTCTGTCTTTTTTAAACCCACATCTGGAAGTTCTTAGTTCACATACTGCTAAAGCCTAGCTTGAAGGACTTTGAACATAATTTTGCTAGCATATGAAATGAGCACAATTATTTGGTAGCTGGAACAATCTTTGGTACTGCTATTCTTTGGCATTGGAATGAAAACTGATCTTTTCCAGTCCTGTGGCCACTGCTGAGTTCTCCATATTTGCTGACATATTAAGTGCAGCTGCTTTAACAGCATCATCTTTTAGGGTTTGAAATAGCTCAGCTTTAATTCCATTACCTCCACTAGCTTTGTTTGTGGTGGTGCTTTCTAAGGCCCACTTGGCTTCATAGTCTAGGATGTCTGGCTCTAGACGAATGACCACACCAGCATGAGTATCTGGATCAATAAGACCTTTTTTATATAGTTCTTCCGTGTATTCTTGCCACTGCTTCTTAATATCTTCTGCTTCTGTTAGGTCCTTACTGTTTCTGTCCTTTGTGCCCATCCTTGCATGAAATGTTCCCTGATATCTCAGATTTTCTTGAAGAGATCTCTAGTCTTTCCCATTCTATTGTTTTCCTTTATTTCTTTACACTGTTTATTTAAGAAGGCCTTCTTATCTCTTCTTGCTATTCTCTGGAACTCTGCATCCAGTTGGGCCTATCTTCTCTTTCTCCCTTGCTTTTTGCTTCCCTTCTTTCCTCAGTTATGTGTACAGCCTCCTCGGACACCCAGTTTGCCTTCTTGAATTTTTTGGGGGGAGAGATGGTTTTGGTCACTACCTCTTGTACAATGTTACAAATCTCCATCCATAGTTTTTCAGGCTCTCTACCAGATCTAATCCCTTTTATCTACCATCACTTCTACTGTATAATCGTAAGGATTTGATTTACATCATACTTGAATGGTCTAGTGCTTCCCAAATGGCTCAGTAGTGAAGAATCAGCATTCCAAGCAGGAGACGCAGGTTTGACCCCTAGGTGGGGAAGATCCACTGGAGGAGGAAATGGCAACCCACTCCAGTATTCTTGCCTGAGGAATCCCATGGACAGAGGAGCCTGGTAGGTTATAGTTTATGGGGTCACAAAGAATCAAACACAACTTCGTGACTAAACAGCAGATCCAGTGTTGACCTAACCCAATTTTTCATGAAACAAGGTATATAAAAAGTCAGATACCACCAAAAACAAGTACTGTCTGAGCATATAAACCTTTAAAGGTTTTTTTGCTCATGATGGCCCCTACGACCTCAACTCCAATGTAAAAAGTCAAGCATTGGGCCAGATTTGAAGGATATTTGAGCATTACTTTGGAATTACACAAGTACCATATTTATAGCATCTATGTGTTTAATGCCCACCAGAAGGGTGGAAATTGAAAGTATATATCCCTAGAGCTTTGTGCAACACCTGACACATAGAAAGTTCTCAAGAAATATTGTGCCATGTCTTCATGGATTACTGAGGTAATAAAATGTATTTATTATAAATAAAAATACAATATACAGTTGTAATACATATTATAATAATTGTGTTACATTATTATAATTAGTATATATCATTATAATTACATGTAATATTGTTCTATTACATGTAATTATAATTACATATAACAATATATAAATAAATTAAAGGTTTTTATAAGCAGTTTAATAGAAGTAAGGTATTATGCCTGCTTTCTGTAAGCTGACACACCAATACAAAAGAAGAGAGACACATTGTTGTTGGCCCTGAATTATTGCTGAGAAGTAAAAAGTGCTCTAGTTGTTTAGAAGAGAACAGAAAGCTTAACTCTCTCTCTTCTGTAGGCATAGCTTCATAAAGGAGATGACATAGAAGTTGGTCCTTGGAACTGAGTAAGATTACTCAGGAGGAAATGTTGGAGGAAGGGCATCTTGGGCAAAGGAGACGTGGTGAGCAAAGCCAGAGAGATGAGGAAAGGCGGGGCATGCCAGGAGAAGAGAAGCTGTTTGGTCTGACTACAGCAGTGGGCAGGAAGGGGGAATAATGAAAGATATGCCAGAAAGATACTGCAAGGAGATCAAACGACCAGTCAATCCTAGAGGAAATCAACCCTGAATATTCACTGGAGAGACTGATGTTGAAGATGAAGCTCCAATACTTTGGCCACCTGATGTGAGAGCCGACTCATTGGAAAAGACCCTGATGCTGGGAAAGATTGAAGACAGGAGGGAAAGGGGACGACAGAGGATGAGATGGTTGGATGGCATCACCGACTCAATGGACATGAGCTTGAGCAAGCTCCAGGAGTTGCTGAAGGACAGGGAAGCCTGGCGCGCTGCAGTCCGCGGGGTCACAAAGAGTCTGACACAACCGAGCGACAGCAACAGCAACAAAGGCCAGAAAGACTAGGATGGAAGCAAACAGGACTTAAATCATAGTAGAAGGGTTTTTAAATAAGGCCTAATAATTAGAAATACATTTCCAAACAGAAAAACAGTTTCAAGTCTTCCATTTTCTCCAAAAATTGGAGTTATTTCCTAATTGAAAAAGACATTGACAGAAAAAGAAATGGTGCTGAATTGTAATAAAGTGAAAAAAAATTATAGGCTGAAGGTAGAAGAAATTATGTCATGAAACACTCATCTGTAAAGTTATCATGTTTTTTATTTGCTAAGTATGTGAATTTGCATCTACTCTAATTTATCATTGTCTCAAGAGGATTAGTTAGGAGGATTAGTTAAGAGGTACTATAACCTCATGCAGTAGGAACTGAATCTATTTTTTCTCATTGTTGTATTCCTGGCACCTAACACAGTGCCTGATATGAAGTAGATATTAAATAAATGTTTAAAGAAGAAGTGAATAAAGTCATACTGCCCTTCATATTCATAAAAGCAAGCATCTTTTTTTATTTATTTCTAGGTTTAGGAAATTACATGTCAGTTATTTGAAAGTCAACTAGGAAATTCACCAAAAAAAAAAAAAAAAAAAAAAGTTCTATCTAAACACCCAACAAAACAACAAACACTGCTTAGGTTGAGACCCTTGCTTTAATTTTAGTGTTGATTAATAAAAGAATGAATTAAACCTAGGTTCTTATTTTAAAACCAAATTCCTTTGAATTTAGCCATATGTGAGAGACCTGTGTAGTCCATTATTTTTTGGTAATTACAAATAATTTTAACATAGAAGGAATCCTATGTTTAAATTAAAGACATGATCATCAGCCTCCTGACTGTTCTTCCGACCCACGCCCATTGCCCACTTGACCTACTCTGCTCCCAAGTTATCTTCTTCAAGTATGGTCTTGATTTTAGCATTTTGTAATCCCAAATGAGTGGGTCAGTTTAAACGGAAACATTTGCAAAATTTTACTAGCAATCTCCTAGCAAGAATATTGCAACAACAGAAGGTAAATTATTGCCTGCAGCCTAGAGGGTTTTCATGGGAATTCCTGTGTCTGTCTGGGCTAGTCTTTGGGGTCTAGACTGAGGGAAATCACTCCCTACATCTGCTAATCACTGAAGCTAAAGCAGGATTTCCGTGCCAAGTAGGCAAAGCATAATCCTTAGAGACACTCCTGCCTCTGAGTGAGATGATGAAACCCCCAGATGGTGGCTTGTTATTTTCATACAGCACAGGCAGGTGTCCAGGGTCAACTAGGCATGAACCTGAAGCATGAGAATGGTCCAGAGCTGAACAGTAAATGCAGGGTTTTTCTTTTCCTTTCCTTTTCTCTTCTGTCTTTTGTTTTTTCCTCTTGTTTGTTTTCTGTTTTTAGCTATTGCTTGTACTCAGAGAACATTTCTTGGTGGTAACGGTCACAGTGGTGGTAGATGGCATCCATTGCCTTACAAGAAACAGCTAGCTTCTGAGGTTATTGCAGTGGTTCTCTCTGAGCAGTGTGGCTTCCAAAAGTGGAGGTGGAAATTAAATGGCATTTACGTAGCAAAGCTGTAGGGATAATTAGTAATTCGACACACAGCCGGGCAAGGTCAACGGGAGGAGTAACATAGCATCATGTGACAACCATTTAATGGGCTGTGTGAAATGAGTGGGTGGTCGAGGCTCAGCTCTGCCCAGGTACTGGTTCCCACACTCCTACGCTCTGGAAAGGGTCAACTGCACACAAAGAGTCACACATACAGCCCTGACTGGATCGAGTTAGCCGCCAAAGCCCCATTAGACCAGAGGTTGGAGTTCTGTCTGGTTAAAAAAAGTCATTCTATGAAGCTACAAATGCATGACATTTTAAGTGTACTGACCTAACTAAATTATACCAGTTGGTATAATTTTTCGGCTTAATAGTTTTTCCATTTCTTTACCACAACATTATGAAAGGAACTGGGCAGAGTCATGCTAATCCTGTGGAAAATGAGATGTTTGGATAGAGAAAAGGCAGGAAGGCTTCCTGTTGAAGGTTTACTAGCTGCAAAAATTTTAAATGTCCTCCATTCATGAGCAAGGCTTCACAGTACCCTGACACCATGAGAATTCACCAGAGAATTGGGTGGAGCTCAGCCAACACTAATTATGATGTTTTCACTTCTCCTTCACCTCAACTGATTCTTAAGAATTTCCATTTCCAATGATGCCAAGACTTTCTTTAACAGTAGAGATCATTCTTTTTGTATTCAGTGCAAACCAATTAAACAAGCAGGAAGAGTAAAAACTTATGTCGTCATGATAAGAATTTCTACTAACATTTTTTTTCTAGTTTTTTTTTTTTGTTGTTGTTGTTGTAGATATTTAATTCAGCTGGCATTTGTCACAGACCTACTGTGTCCTATTACAGAAACCATCTACCCTATGCTCTGGGTTCGATCTAAAGAAAGCCTAAGGTCAACACATAAATAGCATTCAAAATTCTTTACAACAGATGTCAGCAAACTTTTCTTGTAAAAGTCCAGATAGTAAATACTTTCAGCTTCAGGGGTCAAACACAATTTATTCTCGGCACAACTACTCACCTCTGCTTTGTAGCCTGAAGGCAGCTATGTACAATACACCGATGAGTGTGTATCAATAAAACTTTATTTTAAAACCAAGCACCCGGACAGTGGATTGTAATACAAAGTTACCCAAATGTCAAACTGAGAGGGAAATAAAAACAACCAACATTTACTATTTTACTGAAAACATAATCTGACTTCTTTCAATCATTGTTGTTCAGTCGCTAAGTCATGTCTGACTCTTTGTGACCCCATGGACTGTAGCACACCAGGCTCCTCTCTCCTCCACTGTCTCCTGGAGTTTGCTCATATTCATGTCCATTGAGTCGTTGATGCTATCTAAGCATCTCATCCTCTGCTACCCCCTGTCCTTTGCCTTCAATCTCTTTGAAGGCAGCATCAGTTCCAAGAAGTTGGCTTTTGCATCAGGTGGCCAAAGTATTGGAGCTCCAGCTTCAGCATCAGTTCTTCCAATGAATATTCAGGGTTGATTTCCTTTAGGATTGACTGGTTTCTTCACTTTGCAGTCCAAGGGACTGTCAAGAATCTTCTCTCTTTCAGTCATAGCTATGAAGAATTAATCCCCTTAGTCAGATGCAGAAGCAGCTTCACAGTCAAAGTGTTTTATTAATTCATGATTTATGCTTTACCTAACTTTCAAAAAAAAAAAGTCCCAAGTGGCTGTCACTGGGAATACATGCATATAGATTCATTTGCATGGTGTAGGCAAAGAGACTTGTCCAACTAAGCAATTCTAGGTAGAATTATATGTCATTAATTGGAAATTCAGCTGAGACAAAAAATTTGCCTTCCTTTAACACTTAGTTAAGATGGACTGTGTCAGGCTTGAGCCGACAAACATAGTGAGGGAAGAGGGCTTCTCAGGAAATGAGCAAATCAAATCATGAGCCAACAGAGAAAATACTCTTTAAGACAGAGTATGAGCGAAACTTAGAGTTAGCGTCAAATCATACCATTATGCCTTATTAAAGAGGAGAAAACAGGGAAAAAATTTAAAAACCCTAATATTTTTAGAGAAATTACTATATGCCTAACATGATATTAATAAGTAATTTAAAATGAGCTATCCATTCAAATTTTTTAATACTCCAAAGTATGCTTATCTACATATTACAGGGGAGAAAAAGAAAAGATTTTCCTTAAATGTACATACTAGTACCCCTTAGAATTGGAATCTGAACCCAGCTCTCTCTAGTTCCAAAGAATATGGCTTCCTGTTATACACACTGCTTCATGAGCACAAAATAACAGATTTAGGCCTATCTTAAGTCAAGAATCCCCTTGCACCTTCCTAATTCATTTAACCTATAATATGGTCTACTCGTTTGTTCATTGTTGAATCAAATCATGGTCAATATAGCCATAATCAAAACCCAATCCTATGATTGGTATATAGTTCCTTGGGTTTGAAATTAACTAGCCCACTATATGGAGGAGCCTGGTGGGCTGCAGTCCATGGGGTCCCTAAGAGTTGAACACGACTAAGCGACTTCACTTTCACTTTTCACTTTCATGCATTAGAGGAGGAAATGGCAACCCAATCCAGTGTTCTTGCCTGGAGAATCCCAGGGACAGAGAAGCCTGGTGGGCAGCCGTCTATGGGGTCGCACAGAGTCAGACACGACTGTAGTGACTTAGCAGCAGCAGCCCACTGGAGATCAAAGAATAGGTCATCTTTCAAAAACTATATTCCCCCTCCATTCTCACTCAGTTAACTGAGGCTGGCTTTCAAGTAATCCATAACTCTCATGCATTTAACTACCAATCAGTCCTGAGAGTATAATAAAGAAAAAGAAAAAGAATAGATAATATTTACTGTGTCGTAAGTAGGTACCAGTCAGTGTGACATCATTCTGAATACTTTGATGATCCTATTAGGAGACTAGGGCTGTATCTCCATTTTATGTAAACTGTCTCTCACTAAGAGTCAGGATAATCTGCTCTGCGTCACCCAACTGGTAAACAACAGAGCTGAGATTCAAACCCACATCTTGTTAAATTACTTCTAAATACAGACCTTAGAGAAAAATCACATGGTTGTTTTTCCTGATAAGCAGGAAAGCAATCTTCCTGATGAGACTTCCAGTTAGGAAGGTACTTTCTTTCTTTCAGTACCTGAATGCACTTTTGACCCCAGGAAAGGAGTTTGAGGAAGAGTAAACAGTAGTATTCACTCTTCCTGCTATCTCAAGAGCCCCTGCAGAAATTAGGAGCCAAAAGGAGCAAAAAAAAAAAAGAGAGAGAGAGAGAGAAAGAAGGGACAGACATTGTTGAAGGAGAAATAGAATCAGCTTAGTAATAAAGTCTTTTCAGAAATGTGGTTTGAAGAATTTAAATGTATGTACATGTTGCTCCAAAAGTGATCAAAAGTAAAATTCAAATACTGTAGTTGCCCGTACTTGTATCTTACTCACACAGAGATAGAATTTGTACAAAATATAAAAGAAAGTGGATAAGAGTTCTTTCATTTCTCAACAAGCAGCTTCCTAGAGCACCTCATAATAGGTTTTTCAATGTCATGAACACAGGAATCCATGACTTTATACTAAAGTTCAGAAAGCCCACATTCTACATGCCCTCACCTAAGATTGTGAGTCAAATGACAAACCATGCATTTTGGAACCAAAACATTCCAGTTTTCTCTGAATTGTTACACATATATTGTCCTTTCAGTCTTTCCTTACAACAGAGAATGGTGATAAATCTCTTTGCCTATATGGAATCAAGATATGATTCTTAAACAACAAAGACTGTAATTGTATTAGCAGCACAATGAGTCACCCTATCACTTATATCCTGAATAAATGTGAGATACATCTGTTGAAATGGAATCCGTGGGCTCCCTTTAATGGGCCAAATGTCTCCAAGGACAGAATAGTGGGAGGAAGTGATCCAGCTGCTCAGACTACAAATCTTTTGTCCTTGAAAGAAAAATCAGGCAAGCATCCTGTAGAAAAAAAATAATTGTATGCACTTTGCCTTGGGAAAAGATTAACAGAGCTTAGTTAGAGCACTGGTCATTTGACTGTTTCTATTTCTGTTATTCCTCACAAGAGGTATGGCAAGAGTGAATTTTCCTCCCTGATGTGTTTCTCAAGTTGTGATTTTCAAATTTCTTCAAGGATACTTCAGGGGGCCAAAAGAGAGGCCCTACCCACTCCCATTGCTTCTGCAAAGCAGACACACACACACACACACACACCACATAAAAAAAAATTCTCACCAAATGAATAGAAAGAAGGGTATAGTAGATAAAGTACCAAGGGAAGAGATGAAGCAAATGTTCCTTAGTGTGAAAAAAAAAAGGCATAAAAATCACTGCATAAAGTAGGGACATCTCAGCACTTTGAAACTGCTCAGGCCACTCTGAATGGCCCTGTGCTGTGCTCACTCAGTCACTTCAGTCATGCCCGACTGCGATTCTATGGGCTAGAGTCTGTCAGGCTCCTCTGTCCATGGGATTCTCTAGGCAAGAAAATTGGAGTGGGTGATCTGAAAATGCCCTTGGACCAGGGCAAACTCTTTTCTTCATGAGAGAAAGTTGGCCTAGGGTTTGGGTGGGAAAGGAAAAAAGGGGCCTATCTGAGAAACGGAATATTTCCTGCCATACCAGTAAACAAGGATGTCACAATCATCAGCAGTTGCAGCCACCGTGGATGGTGAGCTGCTGAGCCCTGAGGGAACTCAAGATGGAAAGAATATCTGCCATTTGGCAGCCATCAGGCTGCAGTCACTCCCCATGGTGAACCCTGAGGAAACTCAGGATGTGAAACCTCAGGAAACTGGCCCCAGATAGCTGAGGTACATATCACAAGAATGATTTCACTGAGCCCAGACTCTTGCATTTTCCCATACATAAAAAAGCGCTAAATTCCTTAACTTGAGATACCTTATTTTCTTTAGTTACCATCATCTTTTGCTGTTTGACTACCTGCACTTTGTTGTAAAACTTATATATAACCTAGCTCCCCCCACCCTCACCACCACCCCACCCCTGCCCTCCACCACCTCCTTGGAGCAGTCCTTCTCAGGGTTACTTGAGACGCTGTCTCTGGGGCCTGAAGTCATAGAGTGAAGTGAAAGTCACTCATTCCAACTCTTTGTGACCACATGGACTATACAGTCCATGGAATTCTCCCGGCCAGAATACTGGAGTGGGTAACCTTTGCCTTCTCCAGGGGATCTTCCCAACCCAGCGATCAAGTTATAAAAATTTCTCACCACATAAAACATAACTCTCAACTTTTAGACTGTGAATATTTTTTAAGCCCGCATGTTCTACCGTTGAAAGGGAACTTGCACAACAGCTGCTCCAAGTTTCCTAGGGTTGACATTCTCACTGCCCCCAACATCACTGATGTAGGCGGAGAAGGCCATCATCTAGAAGCTTCAGGAAGATCGTGACATTGCTTGCCCTGACCCTCCTATGCATGCCCCTGAGAGAGGAAACCTCAAAGGACAAAGGACACGTTAGAAAAGCTGTGCCCCACAAGTCACTTATCTTGCTCTGAGAGGGCCAGGCTTCATTACTTCTCCTATTCTGCCAAAAGCAAAAAAGAAAAGAGGGAGGGAGCCCAACGCTGCTGAGGAAATGGAGTGGCAGGGGCACCACTGAAGATGACGGAGTAGTTCTGGCAAAAGCCCTGGCAACTGCTGAAAGTGCATAGAGGTGCCCGCCTTGGTGTAAGCAGCAGAAAAAAAAAAAAAAAATACCAAGCAAGCCGAGCAGCTTGGAGCAGTGGCAGACAACAAGAGCATGCAAGGGAGTAAAGCAGACTCTGGCCAGTGTGTGCAGGATATACCCAAGGAATCGCGCACTCCTTGCTGTGAGTAAAGATGAAATGGGAAATGCATAAAGGATCACCTAGGGATTTCATGATTGAAATTAGCCACTGAAAAGACCGGGGACCTCTTGGGAGTTTTGTTAACAGCAGGAAGATCATTATCATCACATCTTAATGAACACTTATTGGACATTTGCTTTGGCCCAAGCATTGTGGTAAACCCTATGCATGCTTTCTCTCTATAGTCCCCATAACAACTCTGTATGGTACACACTGTACTTTCCTAGAGTGATATGGCCATTTTACAAAAAAAGAAAGGGAACCACTTGGAAAGTTAAGAATATTGCCCAAGATTACATAGCTGGCATATGGGAGGGTGAAGACTGGTTCCCAGGCCTGTCTTATTTCAAAGGTAGATTCTTTAAATAATGGTAAATTACTAACAGCAGGCCTGTTTTGGCTCTCTCCTTAGGGTTTTTACATACATTCATATTTGTCCATCATTCATATAACAAAGACTTATGAGAACCTACTATGTGCCAGGCTCAATGCTGTGTGCAGCGTTGGTGAAACATTTATGAAAATGTCAGCAGAGTCCCACATCTTTTGGAGCTTTCAGTTTAGTGGAAGAGACAGATATTAGTCAAATAGTTGTACACATAAATATAAAATTACATCTGTGATAAATGTTATGCAGGATTTTGAAGCACATAACAAGGGTCTTTGCATAATCTGAGGGTTCCCTACAAAAGGCGCCAGTGAGTTGACAATGGAAGAATGAGTAGGAAATTACTAGGTTAAAGGGTAGCGCTGAGAAAAGCATCTTATCTGGTACTAAAGACCTGTGGGGGGGGGAGGGCAATTGGACCTAGTGGAGGAAATAATTTTTAAAAAGGACGGTGACCGTATTGTGACTACAGAAAGAGAGATAAAGAGTCTGAAGAGGATAATAGGAGAGTCTTGCACAGGTTTCAGCGCTGATAGGAAGGATTGTGTTGTGTGTTAGTCGCTCAGTCATATCTTACTCTTTGCGTTCGTATGGGCTGTAGCCCACCAGGCTCCTCTATCCATGGGATTCTCTAGGCAAGAATACTGGAGTGGGTTGCCATTTCCTTCTCCAGGAAATCGTCCCCACCTAGGGATTGAACCTGGTTCTCCTGCACTGCAGGCAGATTCTTTACCATCTGAGCCACAAGGGAAGCCCAGGAGGGACTGAGTAATGATAAATAGTCAACACTTATCTTGCTGGTTATATGCAAGACAATGTTCTTTACATATATTTACTCATTTAATTTTTCTTATTAGCCTCTGCAGATGAGGTATTTATTATTCTCATTTTACAGATAAAGAAATGGAAGCAAAGAGTTTAAGAAACTAGCCCAGATAATACATGTCAGAGCTACAGGGTTCTTGTTCTTAACCAATATAGACTCCTACTTCTATCTCTTAAGGAAAAAAGGATGAATATATTAGAGAAAATATGATCAATAGGTTAAGACAGTAGTTCTTAAATATCAGCGTACATGAAAATCAAGAAGTGTGCCCATTTAAATTCAGATATCCATGCTCTCTCCACTCATAGGTTTCTGAATCAATAGGTCTAGTCTTTTTTCAATATTCAATCCAAATAACTCCAATGCAAGTGCTCCAGGGGCAAAACCTAAAGAAATACCGCTTTGCTTTAACAACTAGGAAGGGTAGCTGCAGATGTAGGAAGTTTGGTACGTTTGGTAGAGGAGCTTGGGGACGTTTCTCTCCAATGGCCTCAATGTATTCTGTGACGTATAACAGAGCACACATAAGCAATATAAGACAAATGCAGGTGTCATCTGAAAGACCCTGCTTAAGTATGAAACAATTGAGAACAATCCATCCTTGGCTTTGAGAACCACTGCCCCATTGAGTGGCAATGGCACCCCACTCCAGTACTCTTGCCTGGAAAATCCCATGGACGGAGGAGCCTGGTGGGCTGCAGTCCATGGGGTCGCTAGGAGTCGGACACGACTGAGCGACTTCACTTTCATTTTTCACTTTCATGCATTGGAGAAGGAAATGGCAATCCACTCCAGTGTTCTTGCCTGGAGACTCCCAGGGATGGGGGAGCCTGGTGGGCTGCTGTCTATGGGGTAGCACAGAGTTGGACACGACTGAAGCGACTTAGCAGCAGCAGCCCCATTGAATTGCTCCATTTCTTGTCCATTCTGATCCCAAGAGTGGCTAAAGAAGACTCTATGTCTGTAGCTCAAGCAATTGCAGGAAGGAATGTATATTCTAAGGGTGAAACAAAGTAGGACCTTGTGGGACTTGGGTCATTCCATGCCCCCCATTTCTTGTTTGTAGGGAGTAGCCTTCAGCCTTCATGGCCTTCCCTGAGTTCCAAAGAGCAGATTGAAACAGGTGCTAATCTGAGGAGGCAGGGGATGTAGAGACAAGAAAGGAGCAGTCAAGAAATGATAGTGCCCCTGGCTCTGCCTCAGGAATACACATAACAATATCTTTGGACATTTCTGTAGCACTAAGAAAGAAGTAAAAGTGTTAGTTGCTCAGTTGTGTCCAACTCTTTGCAACCCTGTGGACTGTACCCCACCAGGCTCCTCTATCCATGGGATTCTCCAGGCAAGAATACAGGAGTGTGCTGCCATTCCCTTGTCCAGGGGATCTTCCTGACCCAGGGATCGAACCTGGGTCTCCGGCAGAAGCCAGGTCTCCTGCATTGCAGGCCGATTCTTTACCATCTGAGCCACATGGAAGCAAACTCTCAACAAATGAAAGATATTAGTGTTCTTTATTTCAGGCTAAGGAAGCTTTTCAAGAGACTACCTGAGGCCAGATTAAAGGACTCACAGAAACTCATGGGACCATCTAAGGCCAAATTAAAGGCATACAGGCTCTTCACACACCCTAATCCTTATCAGCAATCTGCCCTTGAACCACTGCTATAAAACTCCTCACCAAATCATCCCAGGTTGGGGCACACAGTTTTGAGAGGCATGAGCCTGCTGTGTACCCCTTTGTCTGGCAGAGAAAGAACGATATTCTTTTCTACTTCATCTAAAGCTCCATCTCTGAGATTTGAGTCAGCACTGGCGCAAAGAGGCTGAGTTTTCAGCATCAAGAGAGCAGTTGGAAGGCCAGATGATTGAAGAAAGACTAGATGCAGAATGGAGATAAACTCAATCAGCCAAGGATAGCTGAAGGCTTGAGGTCCTACAAGAGGGAATCAATACGATCCAGAGAGGAAAAGATGTCCTTACGGCAGAAAGGGAATTAATGGGAGACTCGGTTTACATACCGTGTCCTGGGTTGCCATGGGCATTGTTTAAAACTTCTTTTATCCCAGAATTATTTCCCAGAACTTGCTACTGGGCCTCTCAGAACACTGATATGAACATCTGAAAAAGTGATAGGGACAAGGGCCAACATCTGTGGTCTGCAACTTACGCAGCTAATGGCCTTTCCCTGACTCTTGCGAAGTGAAGTGAAAGTCGCTCAGTCATGTCCGATTCTTTGCGACCCCATGGCCTACACAGTCCATGGAGTTCTCCAGGCCAGATCACTGGAGTGGGTAGCCTTTCCCTTCTCCAGGCTCTCTGGCTCTCACACCACCAGAAAACACAAACCAACACATGCTGTAAGGATGTAACCAGCAGTAGGGAAAACATTCATTATCAGGAAGAATTGCCCAGCTCCTAAGGATTCAGCTATAGAAGAGAAAACTTTCTGTTTAGTGACTTTTCTTAGTTCTTTCAGTGGATTGTCCTCGTTGCTTATTTCAATCACCCCCAAGAAGCAAATCAAAACTGGAGTCAGATTTCAAGTCCAAGCAACTCTCGACTATCCTGTATTTCACAATTTATAATCCACATGAACCCAAAAGTGTTACTTAGCTAACCACTTCCACTGTCTCCTCCTCTTTACCCAGAAATAACTTCCCTGGCACCTTTAGCTGGAAGAAAATGCTTATCTTGAATTTAACCTTGTAACCCTTCAGCCTGCTACCATGAACTTAAATAGTTAACATTCAGGCATACAGAAGCCTTCCGTTTTCTAGTTCCAAATGTAAGAAGTTTGGAAGTCCCCATTCTGTCCTAACAACAAGTAAAAAGCTAAACACATTGAAGAAGTAGCAACTCTTCTTGTATCCATAAGAGAGTGGAAGACAGCAAAAGGCTGCTGTTAAGATTGGAAAGATGGGCTTCCCTGGTGGCTCAGCGGTAAAGAATCTTCCTGCCAATGCAGGAGACAGAGGAGACTCAAGTTCAGTCCTTGGGTCAGGAAGATCCCCTAGAAGTGGAAATGGCAACTCATTCCAGTATTCTTGCCTGGAGAATCCCATGGACAGAGGAACCTGGCTGGCTACAGTCCGTGGAGTCACCAAGAGTCAGACACGACTGAGTGGCTCAGCACGCATGCACAGGATTGGAGAGACGGGTGAGCATGGACTCAGGGCTCCCAGGACCAGAGACTTTGGAGCAAACACCACTAATGGGGTGTTCCCCAGCCAGCACTGGGGCAGGAAAACCTGAGCTGTAAATAACGAGCTCCTGGAGGCTCCATGTGGACAGCTCTGAGAGTTGAGAACTCGAGGGGGGCCCAGTCACAGGAGGAACCCCACAATATCACGAGAAGTAGAAGGGACACCCCCCTGAAAGTGACCTGGGCACCACAGGTCACACCTCCATCTCTCCATGCCTCCTGAGTTGAGGGGAAGAGGACAAACTTCACTTGCTAAGTTGAACTAGAGACAGAACCTCCCTGGGCAACCAGGGGAGAATGCCCATGAACAGAGGCCAAGCTGAAGCTGCCATCCCTGGCTTCGTGGGCAGTCAGCCCACCCGTTCGGAAGTGCCTCAGACAGGACTCTGTTGTGTTTCTCCAGCAAGGAAGCTTCCAGTAGGTCATGGTGTCTCCTGCCCTGCCACCATGAGAACAGCCAGAGCTCAGTCATCTGTGCCCCTCATCCTGGCAAGGGGAAGAGTCAGAGAATTCTCATTTAAAAAACCTCAACAGAGCTGACGGAAAACAGGAGAAGAAAGAAGAAAACTGCAGAACAGCCCCAAGGATTGTAGGAAATAATTTAAATAAACATTACATAATTTATATGTACAAATAATACATATACCTAACACATATTACATATAACATATCATAAATAAATACGGGCATACTTGTCTATGTGTATATGTGGATGTGTATATTTTACATATATATATATTTTAGAGAGAGAGAGACAAATATATATATACATTTTATAGAGAGAAGGAAATGGCAACCCACGCCAGTATTCTTGCCTGGAGAATTCCATGGACAGAGGAGCCGCTACGGTTCAGGGGTCGCAAAGAGTCTGACATGACTTAGCAACTAAATAGCAACATACATATATATTACATATGCATGTAAGATATTGCCCTTCCTCCCACCCAACACATACAGGCTCTGACTTTTCAGGGCATAACCAAAATACTCAAGAGAAGTAAAATTAAAATCACAGAGCAGGTCTCAAAACTTGATTTTCAAGTCCAAGTTTAAAAGCTGATCCAGTCCATGGTAGACAGATGCCTCAGGAAAAAAATGATTTGGCAATAGCTTCCAACATCCTTCCATCTCCAAACACACAAGTTCAACAACCCACACTGTTCCCTGATTCTTCCTCCAAATAGGAAGAAACACTTCTGGTAAGACATCTGTTTTAGCTCCCAAATGCCCTCAAAACACATTGCGCAGCCTAGGACCTGCCTGCCGGGAGGAGGTCAGAGTAGGGGAGAGCATGCTTGGGGCCACTCTGTGCCCAAAGGCACCTGGCTTTTGAAGTTTGGAAAACTTCACCCATGGCACATTGATTTTCATATACTTTGATCCTTCAAAAGATATGGAAAGGATAAACTTCCCTCCCCAAAGTAAGAGGAAAGGGAAGGAGTTAGAGACTTCACCACAAATAATCCTCTCACGATCAGTGCAGCCTGCAGCAAAGTCCCGTGTGCCTGCAGCTGAAAGAGAAAACTCTCGGCTTTCTTTATGATCATAACAGTACTAGCGGAAGTGTGCTTGCATTGTGTTATGCCTTGCTAGATGAATGGAAAGGTCCTGCTTTAAAAGGCAGAATGACAGTGCCTGTTCGAAGCAAGCATGGTTTTTCTTCTATTTTTGTTATCTTCTCTCAGAGAAGCCCAACTTGGCTTCTGTCTTTACTGGCTGGACTATGGTGGTACTGTCAGAACACACATTTAACTAAAGGCAAAAATCACCAATGCAAATTGCTGGTATTTAAGTAGTTCTAAATGAAAGACTTCTCCCACGGGATTGTATGTTAGAAGCTTAATATGACTTAAATGAAACTAGCTAAAAATAGAGACCATAAAGACCCTTTGCTCCTGGAATGCTCATCAATGTCTGTCTAGTAGTTGAGATTTAAGACTCTCAGCAGCCTACCTCCATCACCTTTTCTAGACACTACTTTCATTTCTTCAAATCAGGCACTCTTCTGCAGTCACATCAAGCTTCTTCTGGCCTCCTATTCACCATGAATTTATTGCCTCACTGGCTCTTCTTGATCTGTCTCCTAGCCTTTATCGTTGTGATTCTAACTGGCATCAATCAAGAATCGGCTCCTGGCTCCTTGTGAACTTGAGACTTTAGACCACTTGATTTTCCCTCGCCTGACTTCTACTGTACTCTCTTTTGCATGTAATTAATTGACCTTTCAAACTATCCTGCTCCCTAGTTATCAGCACTTACCAGCAGTTGTTTCCTTTAGAGTGTACTGTATTATACAAGCAACTGTTTCCTCAACTATATGTAAACAAATATGTCAATAATTTAAAGAATATTGTATGTTGCATAAAAAAAAACATTTTAATGGATAGAGGAAGACAGATGGGAGTGAAATTTTTGGTGGGTGATCAGGGAAAACATTGAAAGTACATTTGAAATGAACTAAGGGAGCCAGATGTGCAAAGGAATGGGGAGAAGAAACGCGAAGATGATGCCAAGGGCAAGTCAAAAAGATCTGAGAGGACATAAGCAAGCGATCTTGGGAGGAACAACAACAAAAACAACAACAAAAAGAAAACTGGTGCATGATGGAGAAAGTGATCACGATGAATTCAGAAAGAAAGACAATGGGAAATTATGAGGATTCATGCTGGCTGGATAAGGAGTTTGAGCCCCATTTTAGGAACCATGAAAAAAATCTCTAGAGGACTTTAACCAAGGAAGTGATTTAAGTTGGTTTATGTTTATAAAAGATCTCTCAGTCCACTAGGTGAAGAACAGACTGTCAGTCTAGAAGCTAACCAGCTGGGATTCCAGATGAAAGGAGAGAGAGGCTTGCCCTAGGGTGGCAGGCTTGAAGATAATAAATGGTCCAATTGTGGACACATTCTGAAGACAGGGTTGGCAATATCTGGTGATAGAGTGAATATAAGTTATGAGGGAAAGAGAGCAATTGAGGATAATTGCTGGATTTTTTGGCCTAAGTTAGAACTGGATGTCATATGGCCCTCATGGACCAATGTTTCCATTACATCTTAATCAGTCAACATTGCAATCTACCCATTATTGAATACCTATTGCATGTTACTGCAGCCAGGAAATTAAAAGATGCTTACTCCTTGGAAGAAAAGTTATGACCAACCTAGATAGCATATTCAAAAGCAGAGACATTACTTAGCCGACTAAGGTCCGTCTAGTCAAGGCCATGGTTTTTACTGTGGTCATGTATGGATGTGAGAGTTGGATGGTGAAGAAGGCTGAGCGCCAAAGAATTGATGCTTTTGAACTGTGGTGTTGGAGAAGACTCTTGAGAGTCCCTTGGACTGCAAGGAGATCCAACCAGTCCATTCTGAAGGAGATCAGCCCTGGGATTTCTTTGGAAGCAATGATGCTAAAGCTGAAACTCCAGTACACTGGCCACCTGATGCGGAGTTGACTCATTGGGAAAGACTCTGATGCTGGGAGGGATTGGGGGCAGGAGGAGAAGGGGATGACCCAGGATGAGATGGCAGGATGGCATCACTGACTCGATGGACGTGAGTCTGAGTGAACTCCAGGAGTTGGTGATGGACAGGGAGGCCTGGCGTGCTGCGATTCATGGGGTCGCAAAGAGTTGGACATGACTGAGAGACTGAACTGAACTGAACTGATTGTATGTTATGTATTTTTTAATCATTAGTCATAATCACTACATAAACTTACAAGGTAGGTATTGTGATCAGCAATTAACAGATGAGGAAGATGAGCCTCAAGAGATTCATTTTCCCAAAATCGTACAGCTAAGGCAAGTTTCAAACAATGCCCAGGATAGCTCTAAAATCTACACTGTCTCCATTCAGTCACTTGGCTATTGTGTGCTAGACGCACATTAGCACTAAAGTCCCTCCTTCCATTGTGTAGGCATAGAAAAGAGACTACGCTGGATGGCGAAAGTGAACTTCACTACTTCCTGGAGAGGATGATTACTTAAGATTTTTTAATCATGCTTTTGGGAAGTCTTTTTTTGCTTGATTGATTATTGCTTTTTAAAATTATATTTTCTATAAGGCAAGTTGAAAACTAGAAAACCATGTCTGAAGACAGCCACATTTAAATGCCAGCCCTACCCCTTAACAGCTGTATATCCTTCAACTAGTTTCTAAAGGCTGCTAAGAATGTTAATTTCCTTATCTATAAAGTGGATGTAATAATATTTATCTTCAAGTGGTATAAGGATTAAATGGGAAGTGTTGGAAGCATATAACACAGTATCTGACAAATAGCAAACCCTCAATAAATAAATGATATATATATTAGTGGTAGCTTTCAAAAGTGGGGACCAGGACACAAACAATTATCCAAGTCAGTATTTTATTATCTATAATTTATTTTTATCTCACTAGATGAGGCAACTCTGACAAAAGAGAAAGTGACTTGCTTAATGCTAAGGTAAATTAAAGCCAGAACAAGAATTCTCATTTCCAAAAATTCCCTGAACACGTCCAATAAATCGCCCAGTGTCTTGGATATCATGTATTTTTAAAACTGCCATCCAACTAATTGCTCTTTGGTTCTGTAGGCATTCAAACCATAGCTGGTACAAACTAGCCATTCAAATAAATAAACCACAAAGTCATGTAATCATTCTCAGAAACATTCCTCCATCAAGTTTCTACCTAGAATAAACACTGATGAAAAAAAATCTATTGCTTACAGGAAAAGTGTCAATGTGGCCTTAAGAGACATTTTTATTTGGAAGACCTACAATTAGTTAATCTGTGTGTTTTAAAGGAAATATATTTTCTAGTCTATTTTATCAAGTCACAAGACATAAAGAATTCTAAAGTCTGCAATACAGAGATCACGTCACTCTAAGGCTAAAAGAATTTCCTTGAGAAAATTTCTAGGCTAGGAAGCAGTTCAGATAGTTGGCTGATTATCAAAATCACCTGAAGAGTTTAGTAAAAATTATAGATGTCTTGAAACCCATATTCTCAGAGATTCTGATTCAGTTCAGTTCCTTTCAGTTCAGTCGCTCAATCGTGTCCGACTCTTTGCAACCCCATGAATTACAGCACACCAGGTCTCCCTGTCCATCACCATCTCCCAGAGTTCACTCAGACTCACGTCCATCGAGTCCATGATACCATCCAGCCATCTCATCCTCTGTCATCCCCTTCTCCTCCTGCCCCCAATCCCTCCCAGTATCAGAGTCTTTTCCAATGATTCAACTCTTCGCATGAGGTGGCCAAAGTACTGGAGCTTCAGCTTTAGCATCAGTCCTTCCAAAGAACACCCAGGACTGATCTCCTTTAGAATGGACTGGTCGGATCTGCTTGCAGTCCATGGGACTCTCAAGAGCCTTCTCCAATACCACAGTTCGAAAGCATCAATTCTTCAGCGCTCAGCTTTCTTCACAGTCCAACTCTCACATCCATACATGACCTACTGGAAAAACCATAGCCTTGACTCAGTAGATCTGGAGCAAAGTCTAGGAATAAACATATTTAAAGTTGACTATTAGCAATCAGGGAAATGCAAATCAAAGTTACAAAGAAATACCACATCATAACTGTCAGAATTACTAAAATCAAAAAGACAGGTGTTGGTGAGGATATGGAGAAATGGAAACCTCACACACTGCTTGTGGAAAGGTACAATTGTACAGGAGCTTGGGAAAACAGGCTTACTGTTCCTCAAACGTTTAAACAGAGAGTTACATGACCCAGTAATTCTACTCCTGGATATACACACAAGAAAAGTGAAAAAATATGCCCAGACAACAACCAGTATATGAATATTCATATTCATAATAGCCCCAAAGTGGAAACAACCCAAATGTCCATCAAATAACAAATTGATTAATAAACTGTGGTCAGTCCAATATCATTTGCTCATATAATGTAAAGAAGCACTGATGCACGCTGCCACATGGATGAGGCTTGAAAACACTGTGCAAAGTGAAAGAAGCCAGTCACAAAAGACCATGTATTATATGATTGTATTTATACAAAATGGCCAGAATAGGCAAATATGTATAGAGAGAAAGCAGGTTAATGGCTGCCTAAAATATGAGGGAAGGAAGCTGGTGGAGGAAATAAGGGAATGCACCTCTAATAGGTGCAAAGTCTGGGGGGAAGGTGATTATAATATTGTAAAATTGCTCATGGTGATGGTTGCAAAACTCTGTGAATGTACAACTGTGCAATTTAAATGAGTAAATTTATGGTATACGAATTAAATCTCAACAGAATTCTTATATTAAAAAGAAGGAGAGAAAGGAAAAGTTGTCCTAGTGATTCTGATGTGTGGATAGGTTTAAGAGCCTGGCTACTCGGAGTGTGGTCCATGGACCAGCACTATAAGCATCACGTGACAGCCTGTTAGAAATGCGGCATCTCAGTGTTGAGGTAGAACTTGTGATTCTGCATTTTAACAAGAACCCGGGGTGAATGAAGTGCACACGAGAGTTTGAGAAGTGCTACTCTCAGGGACTATTTAGAACCTTCTCAGATCCTGTCTTATCAATTTCAAATAGTCAGACCAAAGGTTCTGACTTTCTTAACGTCTAAACTGGATGAACATGCTAACATCAACTGTTTATTCGGTTGTGGGAAATTCACCAAAATGATATGTAGGGAAAGCCCCAAAGAGAAAAACTTTACAAATAAGTCTCCTTAATATGTCACAGGAGCCTTAATAGTGTTGCTGGAGTCTCACTGGGGAACATAACAGTGTTTCTGATTTTAGTGAAGGGGAAAAGAAAATTATGTTTACCTGATAGTCAATTGGAGATGAGGTAGAGAGGTTTAGATTAGTTAGGACTGGAAGAAAGGTAAATGCTTACATCATCTGTAATGTAACCTAAGTCTCTCTCATTATTTTTTATTTGCCTTTAGTTATCTTGAAAAATTTGTGACCTTTTCACCATGACACAAAAGAACTATGACTTTCCTTCCATGGTCTATGTAAGTCATTTCACATGGTTTATCATATCGTCAACAGTTAGGGAGACTTTTTATTTAATATTTTTCCAGCTTTACTGAGGACATCACGTGAAGCGAAATAAGCCAGACATAGAAAGACAAATACTGTATGATCTCACTTATATATGGAATCTAAAAAAGTCAAACTCATAGTATTAGAGAGTAGGGTGCCTTTTTTAACAATTTAATTCTGCATCACTGAGATGTTATGTTGAACCCCAGGGGCAATGTGTTCAAGTAGACAGGCACGGCATGTTCTCTTGACATTCCAATTAACACTGCAGGGTCAAACTACCTCAAATGCAGGCTATCACACACCTACACGAAATTGTAAAAGCTATAAAACATCACAATAAGGGGCCACTTTCATGTTCTTACTCTATTCCAAGTGGTTTTATTATACAGTTATTAGATGAACAGTTGACAAACCAACTTAGTTAGAATCTCAAGAATACTCTTTAATAGCTGTATGATTTTGTGCATGATATTTAAGCATTGTAAGCCTTGGCATCCTCTTCTCTAAATTGAAACAATAGGGTCATAAAATCGTTGTAAGGAAAAGATGGCATAATGCACGTAAAGTACTTAATACACTTCTGAGAACATAGTAAGCTCTCAATAATGTTAGCTATTATTATTATCATCGACATCAGATTCTAAAATAGGGATGTCAGCAATGTTTGACAGCATATTTGCTTTTAAACCATTTTATAATCTGACTACAATTCAGTTCAAAAGGATGAAATGTTTTTAGACTAAAAATTGACAATCTTTGGCTGCTCTTATCTTCCAGTAACCACACTTTGAGAAGCACTGATGTAGATATTCAGAAAAAGACCCTGGGGTTTGGAGGTGGTGGGAGGTGGTGATCAAGAACCCATTAGTGCAGGACAGCACAAGATTTAAAGTCTTACCTCCTCAGAAAACCTCCAAATCTCCCCACCATGCCCCCTATACTACATTCCTGTAGCAACTGGGAAAACTAGTTTATTTCTAATTAACAAAATGTATTGTTTGCACACTAATGGTTCCAGCTGCATCAAATCAGTCAGGATTGGGAACTGCTATTCCAGGTCCTTGAAAAATAAATTTGCCAATAAACTCTTAGGAGCTCAAGTTGAAGACTTAAGGGTGCCTCAAAATTACCTAGGAGATCTAGGACCCACTCCAGACATACTGAAACAGAATTTCTAGGAGTGAGGGCAAAGCAGCTGAATTTTTAACTGGTTCTTCTGGTGATGGACACCCCAAAGTTTGAAAAATATTGTTAGTCTTAGACTATTCCATAATCCACTCAACTTTTTTCTCATGTGCACAGGAACTTGTCTTTGTACCAAGGGGAAGCTCTGAGACAGTAAGACAGAGAGAAATAGATATGAACTCTGGATTCAGTCTAATTTGAGTTCATGTTCTACCTCTGCCCATAAATAGCTGAATGATTTTGGATGCTTTATGTAGGCTCCTGGGTCACAGCTTCTCCATCTATCAAATAGGGTAAGCCATGCTCATTCTTGAACTATTTGAGAATTAGCACTAACATACAGACATGTGTTTTACAAAATAATTGATATTTATTAGAAATAAAAGACAAAGACATTATCTGCAATACTTCTGGAAACTGCATCTATAATCATAACTCTTAAGATAGTCTCAATAAATAACAATTAAATTCCTGACTTTACTGGGAATTCCCTGGTGAACCAGTGGTTAGAGCTCCAATCTTCCACTAAAGGGGGCACAGGTTTAACCCCAGCCTGGGGAACTAAGATCCTGCCAGCCGCATAGTGCAGCCAAAGAAATCAATAAATTCCTATCTGTATTTACAAAGTTTTAGAGACATTAAATATCCCAGCTATCTAGCAATGCCTAGCATATTGGAGGCACTGCTATAAATGTATTTATCATGATGAAATCACACCTGATAGCATAAGTGGTAAGATCACAACATTTGCAGCCATATTGTCTGAGTGCAAATCTTGGCTTTGCTACTTAGTCTCTCTGTGACTCAGTTTCCTCATTTATAGCATGGTAATAATACCAACTACAATCACAGAGGTGCCAGATGTATCAAATAAGCTATTTTATGTAATACAATAATAAAGTGGTACCTGGCACTACTAGAGCTTGCTTATTTTTCTTATTCTTATTAACGTTATTATTAAGTATATAATTATTGAAAGGGGCTTCCCTGGGTTGGGAAGATTCCCTGGGGAAGGGAATGGCAACCCACTCCAGTATTCATGCCTGGAAAATCCCATGGACCAAGGAGCCTGGTGGGCTACAGTCCATGGGGTCGCAAAGAGTCGGACACGACTGAGCGACTTCACGTCACTTCACTTCACTTCCCAGGTGCCTCAGTGGTAAAGAATCCACCTGCAATGCAGGTGACATGGATTCCATCCTGGGTTGAGAAGGTCCCCTGGAGAAGGAAATGGCAACCCACTCCGGTATTCTTGCCTAGAGAATCCCATGGACAGAGGAGCCTGGTGGGCTGCAGTCTGTGGGATCACAAAAGAGTCAGACATGACTTAGCAACTAAACTACAAACAACAACAAATTATTGAAGGGATATTAATAACAGCTTGGTGTTGAGAAACAGGAAACTTTTTAGGGAAAAGTAAATTTTGAGAAATATAAATCAACCATGTATTATCATGTACTAGAAATGTTTCCAAGTCATTACAGTCACTTGTGGGGAAAGTAATTAGGAAATGAAACCCTCTCATAAGTCTGCTTTATATAGATGATCACCACGGGTAATTTGTGCCTCAAGTCTGCATTTTAAAATAAAATAATAGGGATCAGGGATCAAGAGAGACAAGTCTCTCTCAGACAACTAACCTCAATATTTTTTACTATCCATCTGGCTATGAGTTGAGTCCATGTGATATATGGATGAATATTCACAAGTTACCTTGATATCCAGATTTCTCCAAGCACAGCAGAGTCCTGGTTTAATATTACTCATTACAGCATGATTCGGGAAATACTACAAGATCCTCCAAATGTTGGGGCCTATCTGAGCTCTCCTTGATTACATCAGAAAACATACAGGAAATGTCCAACAAAGGTCTGTCTAGTCAAAGCTATGGTTTTTCCAGTAGTCATGTATGGATGTGACAGTTGGACTATAAAGAGGGCTGGAAGAATTGATGTTTTTGAACTGTGATGTTGGAGAAGACTCTTGAGAGTCCTTTGGACTGCAAGGAGATCCAACCAGTTCATCCTAAAGGAAGTCAGTCCTGGAAATTGATTGGAAGAACTGATGCTGAAGCTGAAACTCCAGTACTTTGACCACCTGATGCAAAGAACTGACTCATTGGAAAAGACCCTGATCCTGGAAAAGATTGAAGGCGAGAGGAGAAGGGGACGACAGAGGATGAGATGGTTGGATGGCATTACCGACTCGATGGACATGAGTTTGAGTAAACTCCAGGAGTTGCTGATGGACAGGAAAGCTTGGCGTGCTGCAGTCCATGGAGTCGCAAAGAGTCGGACATGACTGAGTGACTGAACAGAGCTGTACCTAGCACATGAAAGAATATTCAATCAAAGTTAACAGATAATGAAGAAAACCATAGAACAGAGAATAGTCTTACCTGTGTTAAGAACCAGGCAACAGGTAAATAAATGGAGCCCAGCGTGCAAAAAATGAGAAGGGCATTCAAAGGGGCTTCTTGAGTGGTCACTGAATTTTCCAGATTTGACTAGAGCGCCCTCTTCAGGGAAGGTGGGTTGTGGCCGAATCTCAGATTTTGCTCTATAATGCCTTTTATCCCGAGGTTCCCAGGTGGCTCACTGGTAAAGAATCCAACTGCCAAGCGGGAGACCCAGGTTTGATCACTGAATCAGGAACATCCTCTAGAGAAAGAAATGGCAACCCACTTCAGTATTCTTTTCTGGGAAATCCCATGGACAGAGGAGCCTGGTGGGCTACAGTGTGTGAGGTCACAAAGAATCAGACACGACTGAGCGCACACGTGCCTTTTATTCAGAAGCTACGCAAGAGCCAGGGAACATGAACTCAGAATCTGAGCTGAGCAAATGAATGGTTTTAGGGGATTCAGTGATTCGTGGGCTTCTTTTTGCCCCCCAGCTGAAAATAAGAGTCCTACTGAACCTGCTTATTTTCTGGCTCTGTCAATCGCTCCACACAAACTTGAGCAACTTGACCTCTAGAAATATCCACCTCCCTGTCACTAAAATGAGGAGAATCATAGCAGCTACCTCAAAGGATGTTCATTCACTCAACACATATTTCTGAGTGCTTACTTTGTGCTGGGTGATGTTTGAGATCCTAGATATACAGTAGTGGTAAAACAGACAAAATCTCTCCCCATGTGGAGCCCATCATGGAATTTATGCCCTAGCTGAGGGGACAAGGACAGAGCAGCTTACACGGAAGTCTGGACTTGCTGGAGAACCCCCTTCTTTTTCTGGGCCCCACTCAATGCCAGCAGTTTTCTTGGATGTCACAGCACACTCAAATGATGTATATATTACCTCCATTAATCCAAAGAGATCCATGATAAGTCACTTTTTTAGTTGCAGGAATGGAGACTTCAAGCTTAGAAGGGATAAATTGGACATGGCCTAAACCACTGCATGCGTAGAAATTTCAGCGAAGTGGAAGGATTTTTGTGGGATTCGTTTCCCACCTCCTAGCAGACAAGTGTATTACCAAATTTGTAGAATAGTTCCTACTTCCTCCTTTCCAAGTCCTGTCAGCTTTAATACCATCCATATAATGAACCGGGGTGAGGTCTTATAGAAGAGATTCAGATTGCACTGGGACGATGGGGTGAGTATTGAATGATACATGTGCAAACGATCCTTAACACAGGTCTAGGCCAGGGAAAACCCTTGATAAATGATAGCTACTGTTACTCTGCTCAGAATCGATCCTATATGTCAGAATGCTAGTCAGGCACCAATGGCAGCCACCCAGGAAAGCTGCTCACAGAATGGGCTTCTTTTCTACAGACTGCTCTGGTTTGTCTTCTCCTTAGTTACCATCAAATTGTTTTTCACAAAGATATGAATGAACGCTGCACCTTGATAAATATTTCTCAAATTAAAGCACCACTTAATTGCATCTCAGCAATGCTCCCTTGTGACTGCCCCATTAGGCTTAATGAATAATTTAGCAGCTTCCTGGGGTGAGTTCCTGATCTTAAGAACAAGGAGAAATAATTCTTCAGTGTTTGCTTTCTCCTCCACTCTCAATTTTTCCTCTTCCTCAAATGGCAGGTGCACAGCTGCCTAGCAAGGCAAGAAATGCCACAGGCGAGCCAGCAGTGGAAGCTAGGCCTGAGCCTGGACCCAACCTCCCAAACGCACCTGCTCCTGGCACAGGAGGGCTCTTTAGGGGCGCCTCTGTCCTTCCCAGACCCTTGAACAGCAGCTGCCTCTCAGGAGTTGTGGTTTAACTCTCACCAGGCAGAGGGCAAAGGAGACCGCCCGCAACTGCAATAGGTGAACTGTGGGTGTCAGGGACTTTGCTCAACAGACCAAACTGGAGGCAAAGGGTTTGGGATGCACAGGCTGGCTGCAGCTGCCCAGCGCCAGAGCATCCGGCGGTCACAGTGGCAGTCAGAAACCTCTTTTCTCTCAGTGAATCTGCTGGGAATGGAGAGGTGGGAGACGATGAGTGAACGTTCTTTTTATCTTTCTGCCATCTTTTCTCTATTCTGGGCATCACTTGTTTGGCAGCGAGGCAAATTGGACTTATGTGCGTTTGATTCCCCTCCCCCCCTTTTTTTTTCCACAGTTTCCCTTAAAAGCCAAGAAATTCCTTCTGTGACTTCCTCCCAGAAAGGATGCTATCAGACCCCAAGTGTACCCCAGACCAGACCCTACCACCTCCTTCATCTAAAAATCATAATGGTTATCCTTTACACAGCATCAGCTCTATGTCTACAAGGATTATTTCCTCTAATACCTGTGAGGTCTATACTGTGATTATCGCTGTTTTATAGATGAGAACACCGAGGCCTGCAGAAGTGAACCAACCTGCCGAAGGCCACTTAGTTAGAAAGCAGTAAGACTGGGTTGGAAACTCAGGTAATCTGATTCCAGAACCAGAATTCTCCAATTTCCATATCCTCCCCACCACATTCCACCCCATCTTGACTTGTATGTTCTCTGTTCGATTCTTTTCCTTTCCTTTTACATTTCAACCACCATTTGTGATTTGATCTACATGAATGACAAGTCCTATGTCATTATTTGCTCTGTTTGGTGCTAAGAATAGTGAATGTATGGGAATCCGTAAGCTTAGTTCTTTTATCCTTTTAAGTTTTCCTTGCATTTTGCAATTTTCTTGGAGTTGTTTGAAATATAGGGCTTCCTAGGTGACGTTAGTGATAGAGAACCTGCCTGACAGTGCAGGAGATGTAGGAAGCTCCCTTGCAGGAGGGCGTGGCAACCCACTCCAGTATTCTTGTCTGGAAAATCCTATGAGCAGAGGAGCCTGGTGGGCTAGAGTCCACAGAGGCGCAAAGAGTCGGACACGACTGAAGCGACTTAGTACTCACTCATTTGAAATATAAGTGGCATAAAAGCCAATATGATCTAGATTGCCAAGAAACTTGGTAAAATCATATTCAGGAGCTGGTTCCAGGTGATAGACTGGAAAACTCTGGACTTGAAGTCAGGTCCTTGGGATTTAGTTGCCTCTGCTCAGCTGAGTGACCCCCAGGTACGTCCCTTAACTCTCCTGAGCTCAGTTTCCTTATCAGGATAATGGGGGAAAGGTGTCACAGCCCACGAGCATTGTCTCGAGGATTACAAAATATACCTGCAGGTGCTCTTTGCTCTCTGCTAGCCCTTCCTTCTGTTATCTTTTATCAATGCTGTGTCACCAAGGGAAGGAAGAGGAGGTGGCAGTATGAGGGCTGAGGGAACTGAGATAAAGGAAAGCAGAGTAACTTTTATCACTCCTCCTGGGCCCCTCCTCGGAGGAACCATCTCTTCCCTGGACCAGCTGGAAGGTCCCAGATTTAGGGGAGGGTCACATCCTGGTTACCACAGTTTCAAAAGTCAGCTCTAAATCATAACTGACCTCCATTTTTTTCTCGACAAAAGTGAAAGAAAGAAAGTGAAGTCACTTAGTCTTTGTGACCCCATGGTCTGTAGCCTACCAGGCTCCTCCATCCATGGCATTTTTCCAGGCAAGAATACTGGAGTGGGTTGCTATTTCCTTCTCCAGATCTTCCCAACCCAGGGATCGAACCCACGTCTCCCTCATTGCAGGCAGAAGCTTTACCTCCTGAGCCCTACAGGCAGCCTCCAAACAAACAACAGAAATTCCCCTTGTCGGTTCATCGGTAGACGACAAGAAATGTGCTCCATGACTGATCAGAAAAAGCACATCACGGGGTCCCCGTCCATTCCCCCTAGTACGCCATTTCCTTTGGTACTTAGAAATGGAGACACACAATGACATCAGGCCTTCATGGGTTAGTTTGTGTTGTAGGTTGGTTGAGAAAAGGAAACAAACACGTACACACACACACACAAACCAGACGGACCTTCTGGAAATGATTATAGCCAAAGAGGATGGATGATTTTCTTCTCAGTTTGTCTGTAGGGAACAATTTAACCTTTGTTTCTTCTTTGTGCTCCTTATTCTCTGCAGAAGAATCATTGCACTGTCATTAAAAAAAAAAAAAAATCGATTCTGAACAGCCAGCCGTCTTCCCACATCCATCCCACGGGCGTGAACAGCTTGTGTCGCAGGCCGTCAGATGCATCTGTCTCCTTGTCGCCGCCACTCTTCTTCCTCTCTCCGTTTCATCTTTCTCACCGTTGCCAATCTCCCCCGTAATATGAGGACACCGTTTTCAGGTCCGTCTCGATTAAGAGCTCTCAAGACAGCGGCACCCTCCATCCACACCTACCCTAGGACTTCGTCGGCTCCTTTCTTTGGGGGACGTGGATATCTGCTTAAGTGGAGGAAAGAAGAGAAAGGAGCCAGACGATCTGTGAGATAAACCCAAACTGGAGCAGGACAGGGCCGGGTAGGGGTGTGGGGGCGAAAGCCTAAGGCCACCTGTTTGGAAGAGATTAGTGAGGTTTAAACAAAAACATCCCAAGTCTCCATTCAATCTCTAGAAAAAAATGGTGCATTTTCTAATTTCTTATTCCCACACTTTCCCCTGAGAAGGGAGAAGAAAAGGGAGAGAAACTTGACAGCAAACAGGAGAAGGCTGTCTCAGAGAAGGATGGGAAACTTGACTGAGTCTCACGGGGTGGGCCACACTCTGACACGAAAGTGGGAGGTGAAGCAGCTTCTGCAGGAGCCTGCCTCCACCAGACACTGCCAATGGTTCAGACCTAGACACTTCATTTTATGCGGGCGGGGGGTGCCCAGGCTGCCAGAAATAGGACGTTATCTGCTCTCTGGGGATAGTAACCATAGCACAGTGATGGTATTTCCAGAGTTAAAAGGCAAAACGGATATGCTGATGAAAAAGACTTTATAAATTGGTAAATGCAGTTTATAGAAATTAAATACTACACCTGATATAAATATATTTTTGAGAACTAAATGATTTCATTAGAAAACAGTCAAATTAAGACTGTCCTAGGAAAAGCTTGAACATATAGATACTGTACCCATACTTGCGGCCGCTGCCACCCCTGTAGGCAGATGCCTTTCTGCACACACACACACGCTTAGACACACACAGGCTTGTTATGTAATTTGAAACCACTTTCTCTGATCACCGATGCTTTTCCATCATGTTCTCCTGGAAAACAAAATACTCTAATTTCTAAGAAAGTCCTTATGAATGAACTTGTAACGCCTGGCTGATGGGGAAGGCGACTATACTTGGTTGCGTTCATGCTGACATTTAGACAGATGGACTTGGCCTTCAAATCTCACTGTGTGGACCATGATGTTGGCACTCATTGTTGTCTCGACTGTAAACTGATAAACTGTTTGGAGGCAGTTTGGTGAAATTATTAACTGCCCATTCCTTTGACCCAGAAATTCCACTTTTAGAATGTTTGAGGACTTTTGCAATAGCACTGTTTCTAACGTGAAAATCAAAAACAACCTAAATGTTCATCAGTAGGAGATTGGCTAAGTAATTTGTTATTCCTGTAAAAAAAAAATCTGTTGTAGATTCACACGTATTTACATGTAAAGATGTTCATGATACATAGTTTAAGGGGAAATAAGGGTTGCAGAAAATTCATATAACATGATCAAAATTTGTTTTCTATAAGTATGTGTTATGTTTCTGCATATGTATAAACATACATACATCTTGGGTATGCTCAGGGAAAAAAATCTACAACAAAATATTAAGAAGGTTGTATCTGAATAGTTTGATCATGCTGAATACTCTTTTTTTATCCAAACATGTATCAGCATTTCCTGATTATGTTTTGCAATGAGAAAATATTATTCTATACCCAGAAAACGTAACAAAACTCTTTTAACCAAATTACACTGGGATTGACCAACTCCTTACCTATCCTGTGCCTAGCCAGTCCTGTTCCCAAGTGTTGGGTTGGTCTCAAAAACAGCTTATAGAAAAAGCAGAACGAACTTTTTGGCCAACCCAATACATGACACTTAGCACATGACGCTGGCAAAGATGGCCAATCCACCTTCCAGTGTCAACTGAGAATGGTATAGAGGGAATTCACACCGGGGCTGCAGTCACACTGGCCTCTAAGATCTGTTTTAAATTGCCACTCTTTGGCATAACAGCAATACTGAATACCAAGCACCAAGATAGTAACCTGGTAGTTTAATAAATCCACAAATTCATCTATGATTGATTTGTAATAGTTGGCTTGGTTTTTCAACTCAAGAGTTTGGGAAACAGGAAAGGTAATTCCCTTTGAGAATTAACCTGGAATCATTTGTTCTAGTATTTAGGTGTGCTTGTACCCAGCTGCTTGGAGAAGGAAATGGCAACCCATTCCAGTGTTCTTGCCTGCAGAATCCCAGGGACGGGGGAGCCTGGTGGGCTGCCGTCTATGGGGTCACACAGAGTCGGACACGACTGAAGCGACTTAGCAGCAGTACCCAGCTGCATGCCTCGGCAGCATGATAACATACTGGAGTGGGTAGCCGTTCCCTTCTGCAGGGGATCTTCCCAACCCAGAGATCGAACTGGGGTCTCCTGCATTGTGGACGGATTCTTTGCCAGCTGAGCTACCAGGGAAGCCCAGGTATATCTGTGGATGTGTTCATTGTCAGCAGTTCCTGCTGTGTACCAGGCAACAGTTGGAGAATTTCACACTCTTATGTGGACGATGATTCAACAAAACTAAGCTGTCAGTTCTTTTTTTTTTAATTGAAAGATAGTTTATATACAATATTGTGTTAGTTTGAAGTGTACAGCTCAGTGATTTCGTTGTGCTTTTTTTTCTGATTACACTTTATTATCAGGTTACTACAAGATTTGGAATATAATTCCCTGTGCTATAGAGTAAATTCTTGTTGCTTCAAAGCAGTCCAGTCAATCCTTGACTTTTAGATTTCAAAAAAAAATTGACGCTCATAACGAGACAATAGTGTGGAAACAAACAAAATGAGTAGCTGAAGGATTCTTGGCATATTATTTTTAGCTCTTAACGAAAAAATGTGCATGATTTATTCTAGTTATAAGAGGAAATCATTCATCCCAACCTCTACGTCATTTCACTGAGAGGTAAAATGCTGCAAAGTGAGGAAGGTATGTGAGAAGACTTAAAGGAAAAGTGTGACGTTCTTATACTGTTCAGAGGCTCTGAGAAAAGGCTGTCTATAAGAAAAGGCTTCCCTTCTCTCAACCTAAGTCAGGGCAGTGAGAGAACAGGATAAAAACCCTAGGTCCTTGTCTTCCAGGTGAGGGGCAGCCCCTACTGCAACATGAGTACCGCAGACTATCCAGGGCTGTGAGGGACTCTAAGGAGAAGGGCTCATAGCAGCTTCCCAGAGGCTCCAGACACACGGCGAGAACCCAAGAGCAAGATGAACGTAGCATGAGGTGCAAAGAGCTACAGGAAACCCCTCAGTGGGGATTGAGGGTGCGTGATAACTGCTCCTTGGTGCTTTGAGGTTACATGTGACTCCAAAATGTAAGTGCAAAATCAAGAAGAAAAAGAGGGGAAAAGTAGCATTTACTAAGTTTACTTTCAATTGGCTAAGCTTAAGGTGCCAGAGACATTACTTTGCCGACTAAGGTCCGTCTAGTCAAGGCTATGGTTTTTCCAGTGGTCATGTATGGATGTGAGAGTTGGACTGTGAAGAAGGCTGAGCGCCAAAGAATTGATGCTTTTGAACTGTGGTGTTGGGGAAGACTCTTGAGAGTCCCTTGGACTGCAAGGAGATCCAACCAGTCCATTCTGAAGGAGATCAACCCTGGGATTTCTTTGGAAGGAATGATGCTAAAGCTGAAACTCCAGTGTTTTGACCACCTCATATGAAGAGTTGACTCATTGGAAAAGACTCTGATGCTGGGAGAGATTGAGGGCAGGAGGAAAAGGGGATGACAGAGGATGAGATGGCTGGATGGCATCACTGACTTGATGGACATGAGTCTGAGTGAACTCCGGGAGATGGTGATGGACAGGGAGGCCTGGCGAGCTGCAATTCATGGGGTCGCAAAGAGTCAGACATGACTGAGCGACTGAACTGAACTGAACTGAAGGTGCCACCACTTGGGAGAGTTTTTTAGAAATAAGATCTATTGTTTCTGTTCTTGCTATTTAGTCGCTAAGTCATGTCCGACTCTTTGCAACACCATGGACTGTAGCCCACCAGGCTCCTCTTTCCATGGAATATTCCAGGCAAGACTACTGCAGCGGGTTGCCATTTCCTTCTCCAGGGGATCCTCCTAATCCAAGGACTGAACCCACCTCTCCTGCATTGGCAGGCAGATTCTTTATCATGCACCACCAGGGAAGCCCAAGTTTTATTGTAGGAAACTGGATAAAAAATTAATATACAACCTAGATTTTCCCTGAGTATGTTACCTGACCCATATCATATTGGCCAAGGAGCCCAAGTGAGGGACTCTTCTCCACTCAAGAACTCCTTGACATCAGCCTGGGCCTTCTCACAGTCAGTCTCTCTTGCTAATCTTGCTGACCAAGCCCTCTATACTATGCTGGTGTCCTGGCTGGCTACATACTTATCAGGTTAACTTCTTTGTTGAAATAGGGCTCACACTGGCCACTCTATTTTTCTGGACCCCTCTTTCCATACATGTATCCTTGGATAGGCCCTCAAATAATTGCAAGAACCTTTCCATCTGCCCTTTATTTGATAAGAAAGGAAGTGGCTTAAGAATAGAATGTCACTATTCTAAAAGACTTTTTGTATTTTCCTTTAAAAACTTTTTCCAATCCTCTCCCAGAGACACATACACATACAGGCATACATATATACACACAGAGAGATATTTCTTTCAACATATATAAGTTCCTCCAACAACCACATGCAGTTATCCTGATCTTGGCTGTCTAGCTAAAACCGGGAAAGGCAAAAACCAATCATCTCTGTCTGCTGGCACACATCTTGCAATATCCATCATATTCTCTAATCCTTCTATCACCTGGACACTATAAATTAAAAAAAGGATATTCTCTAGCCCATTACTGTGGACCATGACAAAGACGGCTAGCAGAGGACACACTAGTGCTCAAGTTAAAAGAGAGTATATACGAATGGCCAGGAATTCCTTCCTAAAAATCTTTGGCTTAAAGAAATTAGTTTCAACTGGTCCCATGAGAAAAGATGTGGTACTGGGGACAAATCTTCCTGTCAATGCAGAAGACATGGGTTTGATCCCTGGGTTGGAAAGATTCCCCTAGAGGAGGAAATGGCAACCCATGTCTGTATTCTTGCCTGGAAAATTCCAAGGACTGAAGAACCCAGCGGGCTGCAGTCCATGGGGTCACAAAGAGTCAGACATGACTGAGCAACTGAGCACAGCACAGCAGAGCAGCAAGAACTACTGCCTGCATTCAGAACTTCAGCAGATGTCACTGGAAGCAGCCAAAAAAGGATTTTGATGAAAGCAAGTTTGAATTGAATAGTGCTTTGAGAACGACCAGAGGTTTGCGTATCTTTTGTATTTGATTGATAGTTTCACCCTGAGAGAGAGGGAACAGGCACCAAGGAGTCCTATTATATGAAAAATGCATCATTTTTATTCTCCTCCTTATTCCAGGAGGGGTCCCTTGATTGTCTGCAGAAGACTTATACTAATGGCACACTGGCCTCCAGTTTAACTATGAAGTTCTATAGTCACTCTAAAGCATGAGTAAACTTTCAATATCCATTCTATAGGAAATGTGCCAGCAACATCTGGATCTGGGGGTGAACATCTCATTGATGGGGCACTAGTGTTTTATTAATTCTGCAGTCATGTACCAGATGACGTGAGCCAGAAGGGACCACTAAAGACCCTCTAAGACTGATCATTCTTCAGCATAATTGCTTGTCTACTTGGCTGCCTGAACACTAGAATGTAATCTCTATTTGGCCAAAGACTCTTGTTTTCTATTCTATCCTCAGCTCTCAAGTGTCATTAGATATTTGAGGACTAAGTGAATATATTTCTTAGAGTTGCTACAATCCAAAGTGATAAGAAGCTGCACTCAGGGGGCAGAAATGGCAAAATGCAAACATTTCCCATGAGGGACCCTCCAAGAGGATAGAATGGGGTCACTCCTGGGCATGATGACCTTGTAAGAAGGTCTGTGATTCCAGTGCACATGGCATAGATGAGGACCAAGATCTGCCAATGTTTTAGCTACCAGGTACAAAGCAAAAAGAATTTTTAAGACGGAAACAATCCATAGAATGTACAATAGCAAGAGTGAACCTCAGTGTCGACTGTGGACTCTGAGTGAATACGATGTGTCCGTGTAGCTTCATTGATGGTCACAAGTGGATTACTCTGGTGGGAATGTTGATAATGGGAGAGCCTGCACATGTGCAGGGCAGGGAGTGCATAGAAACTCCGTACTTTCTGCTGAATTTTACTGTGAACCTAAAACTGCTCTGAAGATTAGTCTATGTAAGCGGGGGGGAGGAAGTAGACAAGTAGGAAAAGGTAAAGAGAGAAGATAAAATGTAAGCGAGGAAGGAGAAAGAACATGAGAGGCAATGTTCAGATCAGGTCCTGTCATTCCAGCTCGGTGGCCCTGAGATCACAGGCTGGAAAACCTGACCCCAAAGCCCCATGAGCGCACTCAGAGGAAGAGCGCTGAGTTGCGTTTCCGATAATGTTATTGCTCACACAGTGAAATGCTCTGGGCACTAATGAGCATTTTCTTATGCACAGAGAAGAGGAAACCTGGAAAACATCTAGTTAATGTAGTTATTTCCATACCTATCATGATGAGATTTTTCTGACTCCAAACTCAGGGCACGTTGTCTGATGACTGTCCTGATGTAGGAAAGACATCAGATACAAGAACTATTCCAGATTTTAAATGTATGTTTAAAATCTATTTTATGGAAATTGCAGACAATGCAATAAAAAAAATCACCCTAATATTGATCTAAACCCTCACCCTAATTCTCCAATTCAATCTCAAGGTGGTTTAAAGAACTCACAGCCCAACTCTCTGCTATAAACCATAATTAATTTTCACAAGTGCAGAATCTGTAAATAGGAATCCTATTGTCTCTAAAAGTTATTTTTATTTAAAAAAAAAACAGCCTTTGGAAAAACTTACAAATACTAGTTTGATCATGTAAAAATATTTTTTCCCTGAATTTTAACTTTAAAATATTGAAACAGGTATTTTCATTCAATCAGTTCAATGCTGACTCAGTTCAGTTCAGTTCAGTCACTCAGTTGTGTCCAACTCTTTGCAACCCCATGAATCGCAGCATGCCAAGCCTCCCTGTCCATCACCAGCTCCTGGAGTTTACTCAAACTCATGTCCATCGAGTCAGTGATACCATCCAGCCATCTCATCCTCTGTCGTCCCCTTCTCCTCCTGCCTCCAATCCCTCTCAGCATCACGGTCTTTTCCAATGAGTCAACTCTTTGCATGAGGTGGCCAAAGTACTGGAGCTTCAGCTTTAGCATCAGTCCTTCCAATGAACACCCAGGACTGATCTCCTTCAGAATGGACTGGTTGGATCTCCTTGCAGTCCAAGGGACTCTCAAGAGTCTTCCCCAACACCACAGTTCAAAAGCATCAATTCTTCGGCACTCAGCTTTCTTTATAGTCCAACTCTCACATCCATACATGACCACTGGAAAAACCATAGCCTTGACTAGACAGACCTTTGTTGGCAAAATAATGTCTCTGCTTTTGAATATGCTATCTAGGTTGGTCATAACTTTTCTTCCAAGGAGTAAGTGTCTTTTAATTTCATGGCTGCAATCACCATCTGCAGTGATTTTGGAGCCCAAAAGAATAAAGTCTGACACTGTTTCCACTGTTTCCCCATCTATTTCCCATGAAGTAATGGGACCAGATGCCATGATCTTTGTTTTCTGAATGTTGAATTTTAAGCCAACTTTTTCACTCTCCTCTTTCACTTTCATCAAGAGGCTTTTTAGTTCCTCTTCACTTTCTGCCATAAGGATGGTGTCATCTGCATATCTGAGGTTATTGATATTTCTCCCAGCAATCTTGATTTCAGCTTGTGCTTCTTCCAGCCCAGCCTTTCTCATGATGTACTCTGCATAGATGTTAAATAAGCAGGGTGACAATATACAGCCTTGACGTACTCCTTTTCCTATTTGGAACCAGTCTGTTGTTCCATGTCCAGTTCTAACTGTTGCTTCCTGACCTGCATACGGGTTTCTCAAGAGGCCAGTCAGGTGGTCTGGTATTCCCATCTTTTTCAGAATTTTCTATAGTTTATTGTGATCCACACAGTCAAAGGCTTTGGCATAGTCAATAAAGCAGAAATAGATGTTTTTCTGGAACTCTCTTGCTTTTTCCATGATCCAGCAGCTGTTGGCAATTTGACCTCTGGTTCCTCTGCCTTTCCTAAAACCAGCTTGAATATTTGGAAGTTCACGGTTCACGTATTGCTGAAGCCTGGCTTGGAGAATTTTGAGCATTACTTTACTAGCCTGTGAGATGAGTGCAGTTGTGTGGTAGTTTGATCAATGCTGACTATCAAGTACAAAAATAGAAGGCCAGAGCAGAGAAGGTCTCTTTTTCTACCTCTCCCCAAGGTTGAATGAGAACTGACTGTGATGGGGGTTACCTCCTATGACAGAATGTCACATGTTTTAGTGAAAATATGCCCAGCTTCAATGATATGTGGCAGCCTGGGTGGGAAGGGAGTTTGGGGGAGAATGGATCCATGTATATGTATGGCTGAGTCCCTTAGCTGTTCACCTGAAACTATCACAACACTGTTAATCGACTGTACCTCAAAGCAAAATAAAAAGTTTGTTTAAAAAAAAGAAAATATGCCCAACTTGTATCTTGGGACCTGTATTAAAACAAAGACAAAGTCAGCACAAGGGGTGAAGTTATGAGAAAATACCTAAGAATTAGATTGTACTCTGAGAATTGTTCCAGATATAAGTTTTTGTGCCGGTGGTTCTTTTAAAGTGATTGAACATTAAACAGCAGAAAGGATCCAGAAACCCTCAGTGCCTGATGGCAGTGCACAGTCCACATGTCTGATGTATTTACATAGCATTTTCTCTTTCATCTTAAATAAAAGCACATACTAGGAGGAGAATGAGATGCCTTTAACTACTGACCACACTCTCATTACCTCTCTCTCTCCCTAATCCCTCCATAAGTAACTTGTTAAGAGTTTGATTTTTATCATTCCAGGTCTTTCTATAATTTTCATGACATGTTATTATTACAGTAGTATGTATTATTTTATTAGCACTTTTGGGTTTTTTTTTGTTTGTTTTGCTTTGTTTTATAATTAAAGTTTATTTTTACAAGTAGGTCAGATATACCAAAAAAAAAAAAATTGTAAGGATTCAGCTGAGTGAATTTTGACACCTGTGAAGTCACTATACCAACGAGTATCCTGAAGCTTTCCACAGTCCAGAAGACTCTCTCGTGTTCCTTCCAAGTTAACGTCCACTGACCCCACATGCAGCCACGATTCTCACTTCTATTACCGTAGGTTAGTTGTGCTTCTGGTCGGATCCAACTCTTAGCCCTAAAGAACCCCCTCATCACTGCTGTTTGGAATTATGGATTTTCAAACAATTAGAATATAAACAGTAAAACACACTTACTGCAGAATGAGAAAGAATGTTTTAAACGGTTCAGAAAACCTTTCAGTAGCTTTTTTTGCCTCAAAGTGGTAAGAAGCCTGGCATGCGTATAGACCACAGAGAATTCCGGTATTATTAACCCCTCATTCTCTGACCCACAGATGGGAGGCCAGGTTGACCTAAACCCAAAGAGAGAAAAAGCTTTCATGGGTATCTTAGAAGAGCTCAGCCTCATAGAGAAAGGCCTGGGAAGGGGCAGAGGTATGCCTGCCCTACGTGCCCCTAGGGCAAACTGCCAAGGAGCCTTCCATCACTGTGCATCCTGAGGAACTGAAAAAAAACTTCTTTGGGTTATCTGGACTGTACTATTGGGTATATATTATTAGAGCCTGACAGTAGGTCTTCCCATAAACTCCAGCAGAGAGCAAAAGAAATACACCATCTGTATGATGTGGATAATAATAATGTCGATCTCATGGGGTTTTTCTAAAATGTTAAAAACTTTTTAATAAAGTATGAGTTATACAGAATACATTGCACAAATCTTTAGTGTACATCTTGCCAGATTTTTACATATATATATATATATATACCCATATAGGAATATTTCTAGATCTCCAAAATGTCCCTTGTCCCTTTCTGATCAATAACTCCTCAAAAGTAACCACTCGTTTTACTTCCATCATCACAGATAGTGTGGCCTGATTTTGAAATTCATGTAAATGGAATCATCAGAATGCATTTGAATCAGTTCTAATGAGGTGGATGAAACTGGATCTTGGGACCTGTATCTGTACAGAGTGAAGTAAGTCAGAAAGAAAAGCACCAATACAGTACATTAACACATGGAATTTCAGAAGATGGTAATGATGACCTTATACATGAGACAGCAAAAGAGACACAGATAGAAAGAACAGACTTTTGGACTCTGTGGGAGAAGGCGAGGGTGGGATGATTTGAGAGCATAGCACTGAAACATGTATATTACCATATAAGAAATAGATCACCAGCCCAAGTTTGATGCATGAAACAGGGCACTCAAAGCTGGTGCACTGGGACAATCCCGAGGGATGGGATGGGGAGGGAGGTGGGACGGGGGTTCAGGGTGGGAGACATGTTTACATCCATGGCTGATTCATGTCAATGTATGGCAAAGACCACCACAGTATTATAAAGTAATTAGCCTCCAATTAAAATTAATTAATTAATTTTTTAAAATAGGTATACTTTGTGCTTACTCTTTTTCCCTTAATAGATCCATGAGGCTATGTATATTTTTGCTCATGGTAGCTATTTGTTCTTTATTGTTGCTATGTACTATTTTGTTGTACAAATATACCACAATTTATTCTCCAGTCTACTACTGTTGGGGGACATTTGAGTTGACTCCAGTTTAGAGCTTTTAAAGCATTACAAGTGTATAACTACTGGCACATGTCTTTATGTCTTTTAGCGGATATTAGATCTCATTTGTGTTCCATACATACACGCAAGAGTGGAACCACTTGATCATAAGTGCACATATGTTTAGCTTTATGAATTCTGCCAAAACAATTTCCAAGGTGTCATACAAATTTACAACTCCACTAGCAACGTATGAGAGTTTCAGTTAATTACACTCTTGCTAACATTATGAGGGTAACAAGTCAAGTTATAGATTGGGAGAAGATTTTGTAATTACATATAATTGACAAAAGACTTTCTGGAGGAAGAACTATGGATCAATTCTACAATCAAAAACTTCTATAGAAGAATTTCTTTTGTAGAAGTTCAAAATAAGCAGATGACTTGATCGTCTCTTTAAAAAAGATATTCAAAAGGCCTATAAACAGGTGTTCATCATCAGTAGTTATCAGAGAAATGCAAAATCAACCACAGCATGGCAACATCACCTCTAAGAATGCTGAAATCAAAGGACTGACAATGCCAAGTATTTTGTTTATAATAAATGGTATGCTACTCTACTCATTATTTAGCCAATTGGGTCACTCACTTAATAAATGGGCTTAGAGATCTGAACATGTTACTGCAAATACAATAAACTCATCACTTTTAACTGCTTAAAATTCCATAGTAGGAAAATACTACTGTTCATTTCAACATTTTTAATCCAATAGAAGTGTAGAATTTTTTTCTGATTTTTTCACTATTACAAATAACACTGTAATGAACATTCTTGTATGTTCCTCTTTCTGTACATTTGCAAATGTTTCTCCGAGGTAGAGAGCAAAGGGTGAAATTGTGTGTCAGTGGGAATGTATTTGTTTAGCTTTGACAGATGACAGCAAATCATCTTTCTTGTCAGCTGTGATAATTATCACTACAAACAATAGTGTATAAGAATATGTCAAACAACGGCCTTATCAGTATTTGATAGCATCAATTGTTTCATTTTTTCCCGAGCTGATTTTTTTTAATTAAATTTTTTATTTATTAATTTTTCAGTTGGGCTGAGGTCTTCACTGCTGCGTGAGCTTTGCTGTGCAGACACAGAGCAGGAGCGACTGTCCGGTTGCGGGGCTCAGGCTTCCCATCGTGACGGCTTCTCTCGTGGAGCACAGGGTCCAAAGCACGGGGGCTTTGGTCGTTGTCGTTCCCGGGCTCTGGAGTGTAGGCTCGGTGGTTGTGGCACATGGACTTAGTTGCCCCATTGCATGTGAATCTTCCCAGATCAGGAATCAAACCCTGTCTCCTGAATTGGCAGGTGGATTCTTTACCTCTGAGCCACCAAGGAAGCCCCCAGGTTGATTTTTTTTTAATGGCCCGTTATCTTAATTTTTACTTCCTGAGGTCAAACATCTTTACATGACTTTATTGGCATTTGTTTGTCTGCTTCTGTGAATTGTCTTCTCAAAGTTCCCTCCCTCTTTTTTTGTCATTTATTTTTCTTACAAACATCTATTTCTAATATGAACCCTCAGTCTGTTACATGTGTTGCAAATATTTTCTTCCAATTTACTACTTATTTTCTAACTTTTCATTGAACTTTGTGGTTCAAGGGTTTATAAGTCATGATTAATTAAATTTGTCAGTATTTTCCTTTATGGATTTTGCTTTTATGAATATTTTCCCTACAGTTAAGAATTTTCTTTTGTTACATAGTTAAAGTACCAATGTCTTTATTTTTTTTAACTTATTATTTTGTGTTGAACCATAGTCAATTAATAGTGTTGTGACAGTTTCAGGTGGACAGCAAAGAGTCAGCCATACATACACATTATCCATTCTCCTCCGAACTCCCCTCCCATCCAGGCTGCCACATGACAGTGAGCAGATTTCCCTGTGCAGTACAGTAGGTCCTTGTGGGTTATCCGTTTTAAATATAGCAATATAGTGCTGATGTCTTTAATCTAACTGAGTTTATGTTATGAGATAAATTTCTGAGCTTTCTCTAAATGGAGAACCAATTTATTGAATAACATCCTTTCAACTCTGGCCTAAGCACCAGAGCCATAATGCACCAAATTTGTATATAAGATAATAGATGTTTCTAACCTCTATTCTTTTTCATTGACTTACTTATCTATTTCTTCACCAACAACATATCGTTTCAATGAATATAACTTTATTTTATTTTCTAACAAGTGCTATTGGCGAGCCCTTGCTCTATAATTCCTTTTCAAAATTGGCTTAGCTATTCTTGCACATTTTCCCTTATAAAATATTAGGATCATCCTCTTAAATTTCATTTTTAAATCATTTTTATGTTTTGATTAGGCTTATTTTGAATTTGTAGATTATTTGGAGGAGAACTGACATTTAAAAACATTGAGTATTCCTCAATCCTTCAATGGTGAAACCGTCTATTTATTTGGGTCTTTCATTATATCTTTCAGTAAACGTTCGGTGTTTTCTCCACAAAAGTCTTATGGAAACTATTTATGCCATTTTAATTCTTGAATGAGACATTTTTATATTTTCTAATAGAATATTACTAGTATATAGATAACTTCTTTTGACACAGTATTTTCTAGTAGGTATCTTAATATACTTTTTCTATTTTCTTGATATTGCCATTATTGGTGAGAAAGATGAAGGGAACATACCAATTAATAACATTCCATAAAAATAATTACCTGTGTGGAAACATCTTAAAATATGTGTTTCATAATGAAGTCAGTATAAAATAAGTTTCTAGTAAACCCTGTTCAGGAAGTTTGATTCCCTGATGTAAATGATAAAGTAGATTCATCTTTATAAAATTATAAAATTATCCAGCATCACATTCCATACGCAATACCACTGCCAGCTCCTGTAAGTTTCTAAAACAAGGTGTTAGTTAACCATCACTCTTTCCCCAGTCTTTGCTAGTCAGCTTCCCTTCCCCGCAAACGTCTTTTCTTTCTTGAATCATCGTTCCCACCTCCTGTCTGTCTCGTCTTTTCATCCTCTCTTCTCTCCTGGATCAGTGATCCCATTAATCCAGTAAGAAACTGTCCGTGTTTTAAAACAGGAAAACAAGAGAGAAAGGTTATAGTGGCCTTTCCCATCCTAACAGCATTGAAGTGCTAACTGCATCTTGAGTAGAATTTTAAAGAGGGAAGAGAGCCAGAGATATGACGAAGTTGAAAGATCCTTTCCTCCCTGATTTCCTCTAGTTTCATCTTCAGAGTAATAACAACTCACCCAAATAACCAGTGTGCAGTGAGCACTTACTAAGTGCCTGGCACTGCACAAAGCATGTAGCATGTGTCATGTTTAAGGCCCCTCACGAGCCTGTAAGGTTAGGACTATTATTAGCCCCACTCTGGAGAAAAGGAACACCAGCTCCTTCTGGATAAATAATTTTCCAAGTTTCATCACTAGTAAGTTCGGCAAGGAATTAAGCCCAGCTATCTGACTCCAGCCCCTGTTCTAAACCCCTTCTCTAAGCCAGTAACAGTGTGGGAAGAAAGTTTGGAGCAAAATAATAGCAGCGATCATTCTGTCTGATACATATGTATCTGCATTTATAACACTAAAGCTTAAAAGGTTTGCAGTATTTCACTGCTTGCAGCACAATGGCACAATCATCACTATTTTAGCCATGAAGTAAACCCAAATTTTAAGCTAACTACAGGACAGAAAATAGAGCCTCTAGCCACACAGAAGCACAAATGTGGAATCACAGTCCTCCAAAATGCCCCTGCCTCCCTGGCATGACCACAGAGAAAGAAGAGCAGAGATGGGATTATATTTTACCTCATCCATCTTCTGCAGGATTCCATAACTATGTGATCTTGGGCATGTCATTCAATTTTCCTATATTTTAATTACCTTTAAGGTAAAATAATGCTAATAATAGGACCAAAAGGATTGCTGAAAGGATTAAATGAGCACATATATGGTGGTCAGAGGAGTGGCAGGCACGTTTTTATCCCTGTCTGAGGGTTCTTGAGAGCTAAGGCTCTTTCATAATTCAGGGTAATAAGCTCAAATCTACTTTTTTCCCAATTATATCAAACTTGTTTACGGTTGGGCTGTGGTAAAGAAATCCAAATATTTGGGCTTTTCAAAAGATTTTAGAAGGTTTTGTCTCCCTTCCCCACCCCCCACCCCCAGATCTATACACTTTTCAAGGACAATGTGATGTATATTTTTCTGATTCATTTCACACAACCCCCACACTGAAAGCCACTATTGACTACTATGAGCCACTATTGAGCCACTATTGACTACTATGAAACTTTGGAAAATAAACTTCTTTTTGGCTGTGCCAGGTGGCATGCAGGATCTTAGTTCCTTGACCAGATATTGAACCCATGCCCCTTGCATAGGGAATATGGAGTCTTAACCACTGACCACCAGGAAAGTCCCATTAACACTTTTTAAAGGCATTTCCTTTGAAGTAGAATAATGATGTTTTGGCCAAGAACGAATCTTCAGCAGTATATGCATGCTTCTGAGACTGGCTTCCCATGTAACTGAAGGGGCTTTGCTACCATCTCTAGGTGTTAATGACTCACCAGAGCTGGACTAACCCTCTCCCTAACCTCCCTCAGTTCAGCCAGTGATCCATAGCTGGTTCTCACCTGTGCAGTCTAGATCAGCCCTGCTGAGACAGAGCCCCGCCAGACCATTGTTGAAGAAAGCCTCAGAAGTAGGAACAGGAAGCCCTTTCAGGGATCGAGTTTCCCTGATACAGATCTGTCCTTCTGATTGCCCTGCCTGACCCCTCACCCACCTTTTATTTTCTCACTCACTGTGGCCTTATCTTTACTCTGACTCTTTGACCTTGGGTGCCCTTGAACTGATCTTTCATGGCAGTAGATTTCTGGCTTTCCAGCACCCAGCCTATTCTGTGATTAACCCCAACCTACCCCACTCCCTGCCGCTTGAGCTTGCCTTTGGATTTGGACAATTGTCCTTGGCTGTAAATCCTAAGTAGTAACTTCAGCCACTCTGCTCCAGGGCTGACTTTTCACTTGACGTCCCTGTGAAATGCCTTGGCATCCTAGTTGAGGAAGCTCACTGCATAAAGAGACTCAGAAAGATGTTTTAACTCTACCAGAATGTGAATGATGTGTTTTGACATTGCAAAGCCAGAGAAAACAATTCAGAGAGCCTATTTATACTTTTTATGCATAATCTTGGTATGCTGGAGTTTCTAAAACCAAAGTATACAATTTTCTAATACTATTTTGAGGAAAAAGATCTCAGATATTCTGTGCCCAAATGAGATCATTTCATCTTGTTTCAGAGCCACGATGTATGTAATGAAAGCACTAAAAAACATACATAATCAGAGACTGGAATTCAAGTCATTCTTGTAGCACCAGTTGTGAGACTGGCAAGTCCTTTCATTCCAAACTTCAATTCCTATCTATGTAAACCTGGGACCAAAAAATCCACTAAATTTTATTCTTTGAGTTAATAAAATATATGTTATTTTTATGAGACTCTTCTCCCACAACTCACTTGGAGAAAGAGCTCCAAAATATTGAGTCTGTAAAGGTGATAAAAGATTCAGATAAATTGAGATATGCATTGTTGATGCTATTGTTGTTTGGTTGCTCAGTTGTGTCCTCTGTCCATGGAATTTCCCAGGCAAGAATACTGGAGAGGATTGCCATTTCCTCCTCCAGGGGATCTTCCTAACCCAATGTCCACTAGACTGTAAAACTCCTTAAGGGTAGAATCATGTTTCTCATTCCTGGGTCTTTATCTGTACTAATAATATATAAACCACTTAGTATAAGCCAGGCTTCATCCTAAATGTTTTACATATATTTAACTCATTTAATTCTTACAAAACCCCGTGAGATAGAAATTATTACCGCATCCACTTCATAATATGGAAACTGAAATATGGGCACCTTTCCAAGCACACACAGCTCGTGAATAATGGAACTGGGATTTGAACCCAGAGAGACTAGTTATCTGAGCCTATGCTATTAACTTGGGCTTCCCAGGTAGCGCTAGTGGTAAAAAACTCTGCTTGCCAATGCAGAAGTCATGTGAGATGTAAGTTCGATCCCCAGGTCAGGAAGATCTCCCAGATCTTCCCACTTTAGTATTCTTGCCAGGAGAATCCCATGGACAGAGGAGCCTGGCAGGCTACAGTCCATGGGGTTGCAAAGAGTCAGACACGACTGATTGTCTAAGCCACAGACAGATATGCTGTTAACTATTGTATTATATTGCTTGGTTGAATGGATAGATGGGTGGATTTTTACGTTTGTTATTGTCCTTTATTGTCTCGAGTCACAGACAATAATATAAAAAGCATGAAGGTCATAATTAAATTTTCTTGAGGTATCAGTGTAAGTATTCTCTACTTTAATATTCAAATATTTTCAGTGGGACTAAAACCTGGATGATTATCTAATCAACAAAGTTTCCCTTTGTAATCAACAAAAAATATATATGATTTTCTATATCTAAACAAACAATTATTGGCTACACTTAAGAATACTTTTCTGCTTTTAAATAGAGTGGTAAATTTGATATGAAAATGTATCTTATGTTTTCAGTTAATTTTTTTGGCTGCGCTACGTGGCTTGCAGTTCCTCCACCAGGCTTCAGACCTGGAGCTCCAGAAGGGAGAACTCTGAGTCCTAACCACTGGACTGCCGGGCAATTCCCTGGAAAATGTATTTTAAAGGTTCGCAAACATTTATGTGATACTTATAGTGATGGGGAAGGGGAATGTGAAAGGGCTGTGTTTTCCTCTCCCCAGCTTATCTAAGAATTAAGTGTGCTCAAAGTCTGGGTCCTTCCAGGCTGTTTTTTAGCTCCACCGTAAATAAACTACCTGAGGGATTCTGGTAATCTTAGAAACTACCGCTTTAAAGTGAAAATGGCTCTGTCAATAACGACACATTCACCCATCCACCCTGCCCACTCGCACAGCCTCCATCTTCACTGCTCTATTCATACCCAAGTATCTATGCACTGGATACACCATCATTTTGGTCCAGCTGGTTTGCTGTGTACGTCTCCCCCTGGGTATCTCGTTTACTCCTGTGTTTCAGTATCCTTTAAAAACAACATCAACTCTTATCTTTTTTTCCAGTTCAGATCTATATGTTGAACCACTTGCTCATCAGACATCTTTCTGTGTATGTTTACAGACATCTCAAAGCCAGTATCCAAGCCAGAACAAATGAACTTCCCCTTCAATACGCTCCCCCTTAGAGTCAACAGCACCACCACAGCCAAGTACTCTGGCAACCGGAAAGCACAGTAATCAGCCTGATCTTCACGTCTTATAAAGCTTCCCCAAACTAACAGGTCTGTTAAGTATTTTAAAACTCGATTCCCACTCTCTCCAAAGTCTGTGATCCAAGCCGCTGTTATCTCATTTAAGCAATTCCAGAAGCCTCAGGTAACAGGTAGCCCTCTCCCATTCTTATATCTCTCCAGTCCATTCAAGAGAAAAAGTCTGTTATTTCCCAGCTTGGATCCTTTCAAAGTCCACCAAATGCTTTGGGGAGAGAGGAAAAAACTCCTTCCTGTGGTCAATGAGACCCCGGGGGGGGTTTGCTTCCACCCACTTCTGCAACTTTATCTCATGACCCTTTTCCCCCTGGTTTTCTAACTTCTGGGCTTTTCAGGAATTCCTTTAATGTGCCGACTTCTCTCCAGTAGCATCTAGGCCTCTGCACATGCTGTTCCTTCTGTCTGGAACCCTCTCTTCCCCATTTACTGTCTGATTAATCCCATATTCATGCTCTGGACCTGAGCTTAGATGTCTCTTCAGCGGAGAAGCCGTATCTAATCCATCCCCTTTCAGCCAAGTTCAGGTCCACCTACTGTACAGTTTCATGGTGCAATGTCCTTTTCCTTCACTGTACATTTTGCACAGTGCATTTTCTGTTGTTGTGCTTATTACAGTTTTTTATTTTTATAATTGTTTGTCTTTTCTGATAGACTATAAATTCCATGAGGTCTTGTTCACTGTTCTTTTTATGGTGACTAGCACACATCCTTGAATGAATGAATGATTGGGCTAATGCTATTCTGGTAGTTTGGAGGATAATAATAATAGACAGTTGAAGCATACTTTTTATTTTGTCCTCATAATAACTTTGTGAGAGGATATCATTATCACCCTTTCATAGGTACAAGCTAAGTTGCTTCAGTTGTATCCAACTCTTTCTGACCCCATGGACTGTAGCCTGCCAAGCTTCTCTGCTCATGGGATTTCCCAGGCAAGAATACTGGAGAGGGTTGCCATTTCCTTCTCCAGAGGATCTTCTGCACCCAGGGATGAGGAAGCTAAAATTCACAAATGGAAGGTGACTTGTCCAGTTTATACCGGGCAATTCTTTTAAGAGGGAATGATGGGATCATTTTATATTTTAAAGAATAAGTATTTATTTACTAATACATTTCTCCAGACACTTTGTTCTTTGCAAATGCTAAGTATTATTAATATCTCTGGCATGCCCAGGGAGCTGTTTAAGATGAACAAAGCCAGTTACCACCATCTTCAATTCAGAACAAAAAGCATGAAAACATTTAGGAAAAGTCCTGATAAATGAAGAAACATTTCACATTCATTGAAATAACAACCACACAGGGAATGGAGTTGAGTGGGTTAAAGCAAATCAGGCAGAAAAAAAATTTTGGTGTGATAAAGGCAGGAGCAAACAAAACGGATGTGATAAAGGAAGAAAGGAGGAGAGATAAGTGCAAGGACACAGGGAAACAAAGAAAGAAAAACAAACTTCTTAAGTCCTTGGGAGAGTACAGAAGAGCACCACAAGAAGATGCTGTTGGTGCTTCTAACAAAGGTAGTGGTGTTGCTGAACTGGCTGGCATCACACGTGTGTGAGCGAACTCCAGGAGAGGGTGACGGACATGGAAGTGCGGCGTGCTGCCGTCTATGGGGTCGCAAAGAGTCAGATATGACTGGGCAACTGAAAGCAAAGTGTTTAGCAGTAAATAGAGCATCTGATGAGTAGCTGGGCTGTTCATGCCAAACTTTAGAGAGTTTTTTTCTTTTTTTTGATGAATCAAGATGATAATAATATTTTCTATTTCTTCCCAATGTATCTATTGAAACACAGGTAAAAGTGAGAGGAAGTTAGAGGAAAAGAATTTCCTCCTCTATCCTGACCCAAAATGCACACTGTGTTCCCATTCCCTACACTCTGTCCCCCCTCTGGCACCACCCTGATATTTTCCCTGAATCCTGTTATATTAGGGGCTTCCCTGGCGGCTCAGACAGTAAAGAGACTGACTGCAGTGTAGGAGACCTGGCTTTGATCCCTGAGTTGGGAAGATCCCCTGGAGAAGGAAACAGCAACCCACTCCAGTATTCTTGCCTGGAAAATCCCATGAACGGAGGAGCCTGGCAGGCCATAGCCCATGGGGTCACAAAGAGTCAGACACAACTGAGCGACTTCACTTTCTTTTTTCTGTTAAATTAAACAGGGAGATCAATAGACTGAGGTAGCTCTAATGCCATGGTAGCTTATGGAAGCAAACCAAATCCAAGCCTGCAGATGCCTCAAGGTTATAAAATCAAAATGCTAAGGGCACCCAATCACAAACAGCCAACCAGGGTTTAAGCTGCAGCCAATCAAATAATTTCCTTTCTAGATTTTGTGCTTTGTCTGTGAAAGTCTTTCCTCTGGTTCTTGTAGGCAGAGCACTCCTAACCACTTGTAGATTGGCACTGCCAAATTGGAATCAATTTTTGCTCAAATAAATGGAACATTTTTTAAATGCCTCAGTTTATCTTTTAACATCCCCTAACTGGGTTCTTCCATGGACCAGCCATGGGAAAATCATTTTACTTTTCTGAATCTGTTTCCTTATCTATAATGTAGAGATAATCTATCCCTGGCTGATTTTTCTCAGTGTTTTTTGGCTCATAGCATCTCGGTGGTAGAAAAAAGAGGGATGACTTCTAGTACAGGCTCAAACTGGATGCGTGAATCTCCACTGTGTTATCTCACTCGCCGAATTTTATTTGTTCTTTTGCCCTGCCCTCAACTTTGAACATGTTGAATTTTAGACTTTTGGTATCACTTAATCTATCACGTTTTTTTCTGGAATTTTGTTCTTATACATGGAAAAACGTCATGGTCTTTAGAAACTAAGGTGATCCAGTTTCTGTTTTATGCATTCTATACAAGGAAATGTTGAGTTGGAAAATATGTTTAAAGGAAATCTAGATTTCTAATATTGTTTTGGAGCCCAAAGCAGGGCAAAAAAAAAAAAAAAAGGCAAATTGAAAGGTGCATCTTTAACGAGGTCATTCCTCTATACCAGTAGTTCCCAAGGTGTGATCCTGCGTCAGACAGAAGCACCAGCATCACCTGGCTATTTGTGAGAAATTCAACATCTCCGGTCCCGTCCCAGACATAACAAGAGTCTCTGAGGTTGGAGACCGACAATCTGTTTTCTAACAAGCACTGCTCTTTGACGTTTGAGAACAATTGCTTTCTGCTCTGGAGTGGGAAGGACTTCCCAGGTGGCATGAGTGGTAAAGAACCTACCTGCCGATAGACGTCAGAGATGTGGGTTCCTTCCCTGGCTTGGGAAGAATCCCCTGGAGGAGGGCAGACAATCCACTCCAGTATTGTCGCCTGCAGAATCCCCGCGGACAGAGGAGCCTGGAGGGCTGCAGTCCATAGGGTCGCACAGAGTTGGACATGACTGAAGCAGCTTGGCGTCAGGCACATGGAGTGGGAAACTTGAGCGGGGGGGCCGGGGGATGAGACAGGGAACAGGACAGGTGTGTTGTGTGCTCGTGTGCTTATATGATTAAAAATGATGATTGTATAAAAGTAAAATTACCATTTTGACCTACATAAAGGGCAAAATATGATTCAATCTTAACAGTATATTTTTAAGTATTATTATGAGGATAAGATGTGAAAAAAATCATGCACAGAGCCTGGATATGAAAGCTTCATAGATATTGGTTTCTTTTTTTCGAGTGTTCTAAAATGTACTGATCAGGGCGTCTATTCTCAGAAGCAAGCTCGAAAGTCTATCAGACATGCTTTCCAGCACCCACAGAAGACCAACAGCAGGCAGCTCCTCCACACTCCCCAGAATGAATTGCCTTCTTAGATGAACAAGGAGAAACCAGCTCCTATTCCTTCTAAGGAAATAGGGAGTTACCACTCTCCAGTAATTAAAACAGTCAGAGTAATACAATGTCTAGATGTTGCCTACACATACCTCTGGGTCTCAACAGCAGCTAGATTTACTCTCATCTCCTGCTTCTTTTAGGTGTATGTATATATTTCTAACCCTTTCATAACTTTCTTTCCTTGCATATGCTTATTTGCAGTTACGTTCTTGTAAAATAACTGGCTTCCAGGAAGAGATGGAAGTGAGCACAGGGCTCAAAACCAATTCTGAAGTAAGCCATAAACACAAAATTTAAACTCTTGGCTGATTTTTTTTTTTTTTTTGGTCATTGTGGGGTTTGTCAGGAAATATGGTGCAATAGGCTGAGTTATTGGAAATAGCCTAGAAAGAAAAAGAGAACACCTTCTCATCAATTTATGTTAGCTAGATGAATAATGCTGAATCCAGATGGTTAAGCTAAATGCACCTTACAATCTTTGATAGCATCAAAGGAAAAAGCGTGGAGCTGAAGTTGGAGGGGGAGGAGGAAAAAAGAGGAATGAATGGGAAAGGGAACAGAATGCTTTTTTGAGTGTATATGCCCTTCTTTGAGTTAAAGTTAAATGTTTAAAACATCAGAATTCTGTCATATCCATATTTAAATAGTGCTCCCTCCCATCGGGGAGGAATGGATAGTCAATAGTCAATACACATGAATGGCTGCAGAACAGAGAAGAGAAATAGATCAATAGATTTTCATTTAGCAAATGGTTGACCAGATATGCACTTTATCAGTTGTCCCAGTTAGTGGAGACTTTCCATGGACTGAATGTTTCCATTCTCCCCAAATTCATATGTTGAAACCTGTATCTCCTATATGACGACATTTACAGATGAGGCCTTTTGGAATAATTAGGTCATGAAGATGGAATGCTTATAAATGGAACCGGTGTCCTTAGAGTAAGAGAGTAGAGGCATCCCTCTTCTTTGCCATATGAGGATACAACTGGAAGATAGCGGTCTGTGAACCAGGGAGAGGGTCTTCACCAGTACCTGATCACACTGACACCTTAATCTTGGACTTTCAGTCTCTAAAACTGTGAGTCTCTAGATGCTTCTTGTTTGGGTCCCCCCAACCCAAATTGACTAAGACTTTTGACTAAGGCCAAGACTTTGGGCCATTCAAATTTTAAAATAACCATTCCCATCTTTACCGTCTCCTTCTTTCAAATAGATTTGTTATTATGAAAGCACCTGACCATGTTGGAAATAATCTAGATGCTCAAGAGATGCCACTCTGTGAAATGTGAACATCCTGCCTCTTAACCGACTCTCACTGACTTGTTTGAGGAAACTAATCCGTCCTTTTCAGTTCATTCCCCAAGCACACAGTCAGATAGATAATAACCTTCCAGCTCAAATGTTAGGTTACAGTACACCTGAGGAGTTTGTGGTTTTGTATTTTCTTCCTTACGACAATCTCTGTCTTGCCCCACACACAGCATAAGAGGATCTTCTCAAAGAGGCCCAGGAGAGCACCTCTCTGCCACATCTCATAGGCACACACTTCATTCTCTCTGCTTATACCAAGTTCGTTAACACATAAGCACCCTCAGCCCTTCCCTAGTCCTCCCTTTCTGTTAGTTTGCTAAGGCTACCCTAAAAACATATCTTGGACTAGGTGGTTCAAGCAATAATAATTTATTTCCTCACACTTTTCACTTTTGGAGACTAGAAGTCCAAGATCAAGGTGGTGTTTCTTCTGAGGGTCTCTATCCTTACCTGTGTTCACATGGTCTTCCTCTGTGTGTTTCTGTGTCCTAATCACCTCATCTTGAAAGGACACCAGTTGTGTTGGATTAGAGCACATCCTAATGACCTTATTTAATCTCAATTACTTTTTAAAAGACTTGTCTCCAATACAGTCACTTTCGGAGGTATGGTGGGGTTTCAGGGTGGGGGGGGCACGGTTAGGACTTCAAGTTATGAAATTTGAAGGGACAAAATCAGCCCATAGCACTCCCTTATGGAGATGAAGGGGAAACCCAACAAAGTGGAAAACTAACTGATTTCCTTCAAGAAAGCAGAATGGGAACAGAGAAAGGGATCCTCCCATTTGTGCCCACAGAGGACCAGAAATAGGGATAAATAAGTTTAAAGAAATTATTTCCTTTTATTTGTAATGATTAGAGGTGGTCTAATGGAGAAGTTTGGCTTAAAGCTGAACATTCAGAAAACTAAGATCATGGTATCTGATCCCATCACTTCATGGGAAATCGATGGGGAAACAGTGTCAGACTTTATTTTTGGGGGCTCCAAAATCACTGCAGATGGTGATTGCAGCCATGAAATTAAAAGACGCTTATTCCTTGGAAGAAAAGTTATGACCAACCTAGATAACATATTAAAAAGGAGAGACATTACTTTGCCAACAAAGGTCCTTCTAGTCAAGGCAATGGTTTTTCCAGTGGTCATGTATGGATGTGAGAGTTGGACTGTGAAGAAAGCTGAGAGCCAAAGAATTGATGCTTTTGAACTGTGGTGTTGGAGAAGACTCTTGAGAGTCCCTTGCACTGCAAGGAGATCCAACCTGTCCATCCTAAAGGAGATCAGTCCCGGGTGTTCTTTGGAAGGACTGATGCTGAAGCTAAAACTCCAGTACTTTGGCCACCTCATGCGAAGAGTGACTCATTGGAAAAGACTCTGATGCTGGGAGGGATTGGGGGCAGGAGGAGAAGGGGACGACAGAGGATGAGATGGCTGGATGGCATCACCGACTCAATGGACATGAGTTTGAGTGAACTCCGGGAGTTGGTGATGGACAGGGAGGTCTGGCGTGCTGCAATTCATGGGGTCCCAAAGAGTCGGACATGACTGAGCGACTGAACTGAACCGAATGGAGAAGGTGAATAGACAGATTGGGCTGGCCATGAAACAATAATAAAACTATTGGCTCCTGAGTGAGTGAGTGAGTGAAGTCGCTCAGTTGTGTCCGACTCTTTACGATCCCATGAACTGTAGCCCACCAGGCTCCTCTGTCCATTGGATTCTCCAGGCAAGAATACCGGAATGGGTTCCCATTTCCTTCCCCATTTCAATATTCAATCAAAACTGTGAACTCAATATATCAAGGTTGAATTCAGTTCTGTCTTTCCTCAACTCTGCCCAAGTGTATTCCCTATTTTCATTTTCCCACCCTTTATCCCTCCTCCTAATCAAGTGGCATCCCCCTACTTCCACTACCTATATTTTGTTGAGTAAAAGTCCATCTCCTAAATCTCTTGAAACTGTCTCTTTCTATCGCCATTGTTTCTTAATTCAATATTGAACATCATTCATTCATAGCAACTGAATGAACTAGCTATTTGCCTCTCCTCTTACTCGTCATTTCATCTTCGAAACTGTCAATTATTATCTTTTTAAAACACAGATCTAATAATGACATTGTCTTGTGTAGAGTAATGTATCTTCGTTACTCTAATGGTTCCTCACTACTTGCAAGAGAAGCATTTTGGTTTTCAGCAAGTCAAGTTTCATCTCTGCGTGCTCCAGCACTTTGGTTATACCACCGTACTTGCGCTTCTCTAAACACACCCTGTTCTCTCTTGCCTCTGTAATTTTTGGCCATGGTGTTTCTTCCAGAAAAGCCCTTTACCTTCAGAGGCATCAGTGGAAATCCTTCATCATTCAGATCTCAGTTTCCTTGTCATTTCTGTTGAAAAATGTTTGCTCTAACGTCGTTTTAATCTTGTACTCATTTTTAAATAGTCCTTGCTATATTATTTCATAAGTAATGATTTTCACACCACTATACCACCAAACCTGTAAATTCATTAAGCATACGAACGTTACCTTGTGCATCTTTGCTTCTTTTCTGTGTCTGCCACATAGTCAGTAAATATATATTGAAGTAAATGAGTGAAGTAGAATCAGTAACTTTTAAGCTCACACAAACTTTACACTTGCTCAAGAGTTTGATCTACATAATTATCATTTCTAATAGAGGATTATTTGTATATATTATTTTATATATTTTAAATTTTAATTTAAATTTATATATATTACATTATAAAGCAGCAAACTATTCTTGTTGGATCATTAGCTAAAACATGTAAGGAACAGATCTCAACAAGCTTAGAACATCAAAAAATAAGTCTCTTTGAAAAGAAATGAGAAAGTAACAAACATAGATGATGGGTGAATGGATGAATATAATACCAGAAGACTTAAGATATAAATGAATGATTCTGCTCCAGAAGAGATAACTTCCCTACCTGAGACTTGCCTAGAAAGGTAAACCGTGGGAACTGTGTAGCAGCCCTTCCAACCGCAAATAGTCACAGAAAAGAGAAGTAGTCAGTTATTTAGAAATGACCAGTAACATGCTTATCAACACTCTGTCAAAAAACAACCAGTTCCTTATATAACAAAGTGACTGTAGAATTTAGTAATTCTGGCTAACAGTGGAACCACTAAAATGTACAGGATTTCCCAGAGCTTAAGCATTAGATAAAAATGTCTTATCATTCTTATCACATAAAATGTGACCAGTTTTTACTGTACCTCCTTTTCATGCTACATGAAAAGTTCGCATCTTTAAAGTGGTATACCGAGAAGAATATGGATAGGGTCCCTCAGCTTCTTTCTCGTTACTCAAAAGGAGAAGAAATGAACATTCATAAATACCAAAGTTTAATAACATGGGAGAAAGTTTTTTTTGAACATCTGAGCAGAGAGGCATGGCCACTCAAGCTAGAGGGTGAAACAGCACCACACCTCCATGTACTTCTCATTGCAATACCAATGGAAGGTACCAACTTGGCATCTAAGAGGCAATTTGCTCTCAATTTTCTATTTTTTAATTTTCCTTCCCTCCTTTTCCTTTGAACATCTTTTCCTGTCTTTTCCTCTTTGTCTCTTCCATTGCTATTCTTTTCTTCCTCCTTTCACTCTCCTCTTTCTTTAAAATGTCATCAGCAATTTTCTTTACTCACCTGTCAATTCCTGCCCTTAGCTGGGGCATTTCTATCTCCATGTGATGTCATAGATTCAGAAAATTATAAATGTGCCAAATAATGGGGTGAGGGAAGCTGACAAGTGCTGATTCCCAGTGGTAAAGCGTGAAACTTTCTTTGGGAAAAGAGGCACTCAAATCTTCCCCAAGTCGTCACCACCTGAGATGACCTTCAATCAATGGCAACAATATCTTGCATGTAGCTGGTGGTTGGCATCTCAAACATATTCAAGGGCATTATGAGGAGCAATGTTTGGTCGATATCCCCCTACTTTTCAAAATAATGTATAATGACAATTATGGCTTTCCATTAACTGAATGGAAATTTTCATGTTTGAAGATGTTCAAGCAAAAGCAGACAATAGCTAATGAAAGATAGCCAAAAGGGGATCTTACTGTGGAAATCACAATAAAGTACCCCCTTAAGGCTTCTCCAAATCTGAGACCGAATCATCTCATGTAACCTACAACGCAATGGGAGTAGAGAAGGCAAAGCAAACCCCTGTTAAACTGAAACATAAAGAGAGTATTTGCTCATTGACTTATGGGGCTGCATTCCAGATTTCCAAATGCTCTGTCATGTTCTTTTTCTATTACAAAAGGATAATACTTTCGTACAATATTTTCCAATTACTTCCGAAGATATAAAAGAGTAATGGCAAAAAAAAAAAAAAAGTGAACTAGAAGTGCAAATAGAAGTCAAAGCCTTTCTGTTCAATAAAGCCAAAGAATTTTACTGCAGGACCTAGTGATCATTTACCCCAGTCAGGAGGAAAACTGTTGGACTGAAACAAATGAAAGAGATTGTGAAATCCTCTGGTGAAATTGATGACATTTCACCCTATCCAAAGATTAACTCAGTTAATAGTGTAACTGAAAGGGTGTGATTTGGAGACATGCCGCGTAAATACTGAAACAGTGTTTTTCAAAGAGATTAATCTAATAGTATAGGGGTAAAATATGTTTCTGATTAACAGGAAAAAGCTAACCTGTGAGATCCTCTTGATTAGCTTGACCATTCCATACAAAATGTCACAAGAGCAATCAGAAAAGGAATCTCTGAAATGCACCATGAAGAGAAGCTGTAAAAACAAAATGGTTTCCCTATAAAGACTAGGGAACAATTCAATCTAGTCCTTTTGTAAAAAAAAAAAATCAGCCACAGTAAATGAAGTGGTGTCTTTGAGGGGTTCCAGAAAATTGAATGAAGAGTGAAAAACAAATTCTACTGCTGCTTCATTCAATTTCCACCACCCCAGTGGCTACTCACCCTTTTTCCTATTCCTCACAGTCATTGCAATCTGGAACCAATGACAGGAGAGGAAGTGGAGTCATCAGCCCCGAGATTGCACCAAACAAGTCCGATCTGGCATTAATCAGGGAAGGCATATAAGGGAAGGAAGTGGATATATTGCCATTACATGTAATAATTAGTAGTCATCACTTAAAATAGAAATTATTTTATCAGCAAAAGTAGAAAGTACTCAATGTACATCAGACAAAGGAAAATAAAATGAAAAAACTTAACAACGAAAATATTAATAGTAATTATACTATTAAAATTCAAAGAAATATTTTGTTTGTATTATAATATTATTGATGAATATAAAGGATATTTGATCAAATGGAAATATATAAAATGTGATAAAAATGTATATTCTTTTCTGCATTGGAACGACAGGCAGTTTCCAGATTAAAACGGGATAAGTTCCAGAGGTAATTTGAAAGACACTTATTTGAAGTTCAGAATATATGTTCCCATAGAAACATTGTTGAAAAGTGTGAATTAGGTTCCTAGGTTACCTGTGAATTTTATTAAACCAAATATGTAGAAAATAATATTAATTTATATTTTGAATCAGTAGAAAACAAAACTGCTGTGTTGGAATAAGAATTAATTACAGGAAGATGGAAACATGAGGAATTAATTTTGTGAAACTCCTGATAAAGGATTTCTGGAAGATATCAGAGGATTTAGATGTAAGTTACAGAAGATCATCACTTAGGTTCACTTTCACCTCTTCTCTCAGCTGCATCCTCTCCCTGGTGACCACAGCTAGTCTGTGGCTTTAAAAATCACTTATATGCAGAGATTTCACAAATTTCTAAGTCCAGCTCAGACCTCTTTGCTAAACTCCAGTCAGGTAGCCCAATGCCTTCTTGTATGATAGGCATCTAAAACTTAACATGTCTCAAAATGTATTTCTTATACAGAAATACAACCCCATCCACCCTCCATCTTCCCTATCTCAGTTAATGGCAACTCTATTCTTTCATTTCTCACTTCTCTTTCTTCTCATACCCTAAATCCAATCCTTTAGTGCATCCTGTCAGCTCTACCTTTAACATACATCCAGAATCCTACTTTTGTTTCTCATTTTCTCTGATCCAACGCACCACCACCTCTTCGTTATATTATGGCAGTGAAAAGTGAAAGTGAAAGTCATGTCATCACTTAAAGTAGTGATCATCACTATAGAGTCCATGGAATTCTAGAGGCCAGAATACTGGAGTGGGTAGTCTTTCCCTTCTCCAAGAGATCTTCCCAACCTAGGGATTGAACCCAGGTCTCCCGCATTGCAGGTGGATTCTTTACCAGCTGGGCCACAAGGTAAGCCCCAGAATACTGAAGTGGGTAGCCTATCCCTTCTCCAGCGGATCTTCCCAACCCAGAAATTGAACTGGGGTCTCCTGCATTACAAGTGGATTCTTTACAAAGTGAACTATCATTTCCTCCTAAAGGATCTCCCTGACTTACTCTTGTCCTCCAAAATCTATACTCAGCACAGCAGCTAGAAAGACCTTGTGAAATCATAAGTTAGATCATGTCTCTCCCTCCATTTAAAACCCTCCAACATCTTCCAATTTCCAAAACCCTCCATTAAGCTCATTCAGGGACATCCCTGGTGGTCCAGTGATTCAGACTCCACCCTCCAAATTCAGGGGTAATGGGTTCGATTCCAGGGCAAGGAAGTTCCACATGTGATGTGGTATGGCCCCCAAAACATCCAGCTCACTCAGAGTAAAGCCAAAATGCTTCCATCGTTGTGTGCCCCACTGCCGTCCTCTCCAAGCTCATCTCCTACTCCTTTCCCCCTTGGTTCTGCAATTAACAGCCTTACTGGCCTCTTTGCTCTTCCTTGAGCATCCCAGTGCTGACATTCTCATGTGGTCTAAGATCCTGCTGTTCCCACTGCCTGGAATGACATTTGTATCTAATCACAAAATCACCTCTTTACACCTCACTTCTACTGGATGTTTTCTGAAATTTTACCCTCTTGAGCTTTTAATGACCATCAGTCAGTTCAGTCACACAGTCATGTCCAACTCTTTGCGACCCCATGAACCACAGCACGCCTTGCCTCCCTGTCCATCACCAACTCCCGGAGTCCACCCAAACCCATGTTCATTGAGTCGGTGATGCCATCCAACCATCTCATCCTCTGTCGTCCCCTTCGCCTCCTGCCCTCAATCTTTCCCAGCATCAGGGTCTTTTCAAATGAGTCAACTCTTGAGTCAGCCATCAGGTGGCCAAAGTATTGGTGTTTCAGCTTCAACATCAGTCCTTCTGAAAAACACCCAGGACTGATCTCCTTTAGGATGAACTGGTTGTATCTCCTTGAAGTCCAAGGGACTCTCAAGAGTCTTCTCCAACACCACAGTTCAAAAGCATCAATTCTTTGGCTCAGTGCTCAGCTTTCTTCACAGTCCAACTCTCACATCCATACATGACCACTGGAAAAACCATAGCCTTGACTAGACAGACCTTTGTTGACAAACTAATGTCTCTGCTTTTGAATATGCTATCTAGGTTGGTCAAAGCTTTCCTTCCAAGGGGTAAGCGTCTTTTAATTTCATGGCTGCAGTCACCATGTGCAGTGATTTTGGAGCCCAAAAAATAAAGTTTGACACTGTTTTCCCATCTATGACCATCATAACCTTTTAAAGAATTCCAACCTCCCCACTCTTTGCATGCCCTATCTCTTCTTTCTTTTTAGTCAATATTCAGTTCAGTTCAGTCACTCAGTCTTGTCTGATTCTTTGTGACCCCATGAATTGCAGCATGCCAGGCCTCCTTGTCCATCAACCAGCTCTCGGAGTTCACTCAGACTCACGTCCATAGAGTCAGTGATGCCATCCAGCCATCTCATCCTCTGTTGTCCCCTTCTCCTCCTGCCCCCAATCCCTCCCAGCATCAGAGTCTTTTCCAATGAGTCAACCCTTCGCATGAGGTGGCCAAAGTACTGGAGTTTTAGCTTTAGCATCATTCCTTCCAAAGAAATCCATCTAACATATCATACATTTAACTTATTCATTTATTCTTTGTCTCCTCCAATGTAGAACACAAACTCCCTGAGGTCAATAGCTTTTTATCCTAATGCCTAGAAAAATGCCAGACATATAGTAGGCATCAAATATTTGTTGAATAAATAAATTGAATAGCTGAATGAATAAATAACTTTCTTTCACAAGTGCTCTATGGGCATTGTTCTAACATACCCTTGCCATCCATCATAGAGATAACCTTTTTCTAAAGTTAAAAACGGAGAGAAAAGAAAAAAGTGCTAGTATTATATTTGGTCTCTCCATCTCCATTCTTGGTGCTCTTCGATTAATTTCCCACCCATCAGTCACAATGATCTTCCTAAAACTCAAACCTGTTGAGCTTCATCTATGAAACTTTATAACTTTGAAGATAAAGTTCATCCTTTTAACCTGCCTTATAAGATTTCTCATTGTCTACCTATTGCATGTCTCTCCATATCATCGGGAGTTACTCATGTTTTCTGATAGGGAAAAATTGAGGCAGTAAAGAGATTCTGAATCAGAGATTTCTCCTGTAGATCAATGACTGATGATCCTAGGTCAAGGCTTGGGTGACTGTTAAGAATATTTCACTAGTTGACCACTGGTCCTTCTTACATTTGAGGCAATCCCCAAGTCACCATGCAATACTCACAGAGTCTTCCTCACTGTGCAATGCTTACTATGAACGTTGATGGTTATAGTGAAGTTGGTTTATCTACCTTTTTCCTTGAATTAAATGTTATATAAAATCCTAGCACAGTAAAGTGTATTTTGAGTGAAACTGAAAACACTGGAAATTTGAAGGGCTAGACGTCCAGCCTTGACCGTTCAGCTTCCATACACCTGATATGGCCCCTGAAGCCCTTTTGAACAACCACAGATGAGAGGCTCCAAGTCATAAGAGGGTCAGGCAACCTCATGACGCAGCGACACAGAGGAAGAAAGCCTTTCAAAACAGCCACATCTTTTGGTTGTTTACGAAATCTGTCCAAGTAGCTGAAGAGCACTTTGCTGTCCTCTGCTCCTCTGCTTAGTGTGTGACAGACAGCAGCCTCTCCAAATGGAAACAACAAAAGGAGAAATATGTACACATCTGCTTCGTGCAGGAGATGGAACACGCTGCAGGTTTTCTGCTAGGGACCGGCTCCTGAGGGAGTAATTAGGATTTGGTGCACTGCTCACTGGAGCTACCTCAGCTTCTCTGCCAGAGAATTCTGAGAAAAGGTTTGTTGTTTCAGTTTCAAAATTGCGTTTGAGGCCAACTCTTTGACTAGAGTGCATGTAGGGACAAGCAGCAGGAGCGTTCAGCAAGTGGTGTTTGTGTTCACATTCTCTCTCTCTGCACCTCGGATCCATGACGGGTTCATTTTTCAGGAGCCTAATAAAAAAAATGATCTTAAGAAATGGAAAGTGGAGTTTTTAGCTGCCAGAGGTCTGATTTTTATTTTTAGATATTAAGATGGGGGAGCTTCTAAGGAGGCTGTGAGGGGTTCTCGGTCACGCCTCTTGCAGGTGGACGTGTTTATTTCCAGATTGAGAAATGTGACCCTGGCCAGTTTTGAAGGCCCAGTGTGAGCCAAACAAAATCAACCCGAAGTGCTAGTCCACTTGGAAGAAGGGCTATTGCCGGTGCAAATCTAATGCTGCCTCTGACTGGCGGTGAAATGCATCTATAAACCATGAGTAACTCTATGATTTTTTTTAACATTTCTAAAATGGCCTTCCCTCCCTCAACTTCCTTCCAACATAGACCAACTCCCTGGAGGATCCCAGCCAAGGAGGCCTATTAGAATGAACTGGTTAGATGTTTCTGCCCAAAACCTTTCATGACTTTGGAAGAGCCAAGAAAGAAGGAGCTGTTATTTCTAGGATACAACCGTATTTACCTCATTTCAAGATAGAACTAATTGCGACAGTGGTTTTGAATAGCACATCAGTGGACAACTAAAGGATAAAAGTCTACCTATAGTTGTACCACATACCACCCCCGTCTCTCTCACCTGTGCACTCCTATAATGTGTGCATGCCGCCACATACATACACATACATGATACACTCAATGCACACAGCACACACACACCACATACAAATATGTCATATACACATACACACCAAGAGATATCACATATGTATACAAATACCTACATGTATGCAAACACCCACATATATACCACACACATCATATACACATACCCCCTCACAGCACATGCATACGCAGGCTACACAAACACGTAATGTACGCACATACTATAGACAAATGCATATACATACAAATAACACACCATCCTTTCCACACGCCTGTTCACATAATAAACCTGAACATGCAGCATTTGCAAACATACACCACAGACATACATACACACTGCATATAAATTCACCACACAAACACCTGATGAACTCAGTGGCCGGTCTTGAAGAAACACTTATGTCCTCCCTTTGATCACAGCACAGACATTTTAATTCTTATGTCTATGTGAAAGGTATGGCTGTCCCATTTGACTCTGCTTTGAGGTACCAAAGGGAATGCTTGCCCTATATATGCTGCTGCAGGAGGCAGGGCACCTGATGCTTTAGCATGAGAGTTCTGGAACCCGCCAGCCACAGGGAAGCAGAGTCCACCTCTCTGTTGGGCAGCTTACCAGGTGGGTGTCCTCAACTGAGTTATTTAACCCCTAAAAGTCACAGTTTTTCACCAATCTCTTGAAAGTATAGCTGGTACATAGACTTGTAATGAGAGTTAAATTAGACAAAATGCTCAGACCAGTGGGGCAAAAAGCATGCCCTTAACATGTAGTAGGTGCAATTAAGAGGGAACCCGGGTATCCTGCATTGCAGGCAGATTCTTTATCATCTGAACCTCCAGGGAAGCCCAACTGTTATCCTACCACCTCCTAAATGTCAGGCTAATAATATCAACCCATTTCTAAAAATATGGACTGAGTCTAGTAAGGAACCACACAGTTTTAGAGTAATCTGGAAAAAAGACCCAAAGCCATCTTGATTGTGGGATTTGAGGTCCATTCTGGAGGAGATCCTTATAGTCAAAGCTATGGTCTTTCCAGTAGTCCTATACAGACGGCTTTGAGAGTTGGATCATAAAGAAGGTTGAATGCTGAAGAATTGATGCTTTCAACTTGTGGTGCTAGAGAAGACTCTTGAGAGTTCCCTGGACAGTAAGGAGATCAAACCAGTAATCCTAAAGGAAATCAACCCTGAATATTCACTGGAAAGGACTGATGCTGAAGCTGAAGCTCCAATACTTTGGCCACCTGATCCAAAGAGCTGACTCATTGGGAAAGACCCTGATGCTGGGAAAGATTCAAGGCAAAAGGAGAAGAGGGCAACAGAGACTGAGATGATTGGATGGCATCGCCAATTCAATGAACATGAACTTTGTTGAACTCTGGGAGATGGTGAGGGATAGGGAGGCCTGCTATGATGCAGTCCATGGGGTTTCAAAGAAACACAACTTAGCAACTGAGCAAAAACAACTACAGGAGGAGAGGGCCTTCCAGATAGCTGAAGTCCCCAAGTTGCTGCACTAAAACACAGCTTCCCAAGACTGTTTTGAAATGTGGAAGGAACTCAACAAGACAGTCAAGACTTTTTCCCAGTGGCACTTGCAAGAGAAATACAAGGAAAAATCTGGGGGGGTTGGGGGAGGAACTGCCCAGAAAGAGAGGAAGGAAGAAAGAGAGAGGGAGGGAGGGAGAGAAGAGCATGAGAGAGAAAGAATTCATTTCACCCCAAAAGAATTGAAAGGGAAACACAAGACCCCACTTATCTACATGTGCATCCAAAGGATATGGGGAGAGGAGATGGTAGGTTCAGGAAGCCTAGATGAACAAGGCCAGATACCCTGGAAACACAGTAACAAAAATCCCTTCTTTCTCCTGTTTTCTTTATCCAGGACAGAGGGGAAAAGCCTCAGGGAATCAGGCCTATTAGTGAAGGTACTGAGACTCTTTCATAGATGTTCTATAAAAAAGATCTATAAAGTGCTGCCAGAGGCCGTTGAAGAGCTTCACCTCTCTTTCCTTGCCCAATTCGAACGTTCCTCTTCTTCCACAGGCTGCAGAAGCGCAGGTCAGGTAGAGCCTTGGAAAGGAGTAGGGGTGGAGCTAGGATTGCTAGGAAGGCCAGAAGGTGAGCTGGGGTGACCAGGGCCCCATCTCCCAGGAGAACCACCCTAATCAGTGGGATTCTGGGAACTTAGCACCTTCCCCAGCTCTGCAGATCATCTGATCCTTAATGCTTTCATATCATAGAAGAATGCTTCTTTTCAGTTCTGGAAAAGCCAGTGCTCTTCTTCTGTCCAAAGTCCACGAGGAAATAAGATGAGATGGTGGTGATAGTTCCGTGTTTATGGAAGAGAGGCACTGCTTTTTCAGGATCCAGGAGAAAAATACCCTATAGGAAACGCTGTTGACAAATGATTGAAATGTGTGCATACACATACACAGGCAAGCAGAGGAGCGGAGAACAGGCTCAACCTCGTGGTCATGGGGTCTTACAATAAACAGGACAGCTGAAAGCCAGGAAGGTGAACTCACCTTTGGAATTGATAACAGTCATTGTTCGGCTTTGCTTTATCTTTATTTTGATCTGAGTTTGCCTCTCCTATCACTTTCTTCCTGGACACAGTGTCTTATTATCTGTGTGGAGACAGGAAAATTGTTCGTTCCATGTAAGGGCAATACACTCCCCTACTTTTGTCTTTTTCAGGAAATTAGTAGCTCCTGTTCCATTAACTGGAGTGCTTTGCCTTATCTCATTCCTATAAGTAAAGTGGGAACTCAAGGCCACAATTTAGAATTATTCTGTGTAATTTATCCTAAATGGATTCTCTTCTCATTGCGACATTTATCTCTACCTTTCTAAAGATTATTTTCAGGCTTACCTAAAGGCCCACAATTGTCCTCTCTTTGAAGCTGAAGTCTTTAGACAAGTAATGAAATGTGACAGGCTTCTGAAGTAAACTCTATCCTTTTACAGCCAAATGGACTTCTTGTCATTTTAGAACCCAGTCTCTACGTCCTTTTATACTTTATTTTACAGGTGACCTGGGAAACTCTTTTAATCAGATGATACTTGCTCATTGTTCCAGAACAATCTTAACAGAAATTTGTTACTTTTAAAACTTTATTTGAAAGTCGAGGCCTAAAAATAACATCCAGTCATTGGGCAGAAATTTCAATATACTCTTCTATCACATAAATACCAAAGGTGAGGATGAACACTAAGGATGCAGGTTAATGTGGCAGCTTTTACAGCGTACCATTCAGTTTCAAGAGAAAAATTCATAGAGCTAAAAGCTGGCTGATGCTTTCCTAGAATGCACCAATTGCCCTAATTGAGTTTTTCATGACTGGTATTTGTTCTGATTGGTCAGAACCTGTGTTATGCCAGTGGTCAAGTAATGTACCATCTAGTTCAACTGTAGTCCTATATTAAGAAGAAGTCAGAGCTCAAGGACATTAAATGATTTCATCAGAGTCATATAGACAGTAGATAGTCAAGACTAGGTCCTGTCATTGAATTCCACTTCAATGCCCTTTTCACTAACTTGTATGGTCATCCAAAGATGTGTAATCACGAACTGTGTTCTAACAAGACTCCACTGTTTCAATAACTGAAAGGAGGCATTACAATTCAATATACTAGCTCAATTATTCTACAGCATGCCACAGTTCTCTAAAAATACATAGATTCTTACAGCTTATAATAAACACAAATATCTCTTCTCTGACTGTGGCATGATAGAAACCAAGCTCACAAAAGGTCCATTCAAGGGGCAGTAGAAGGAAAATTAAACTTACCAGGTTCTCTAGATTCTAGTCTTGATTGTCACCAACAATTCTGTGACTTTGGATAAAGTCCTTAGCTTTCACATGTAGTATTGGGCATGTCTAAAAAAAAGGTGCTTCTGTTGAGTTTCTCAGGTGAGTGGTTGGACTACATGGTGATTGAGATTGTTTTCAACACTGAAGTTCTATTATTTCCTGATCTGTTTACCAGGAAATCAGTTTAATACACTCTCTTTTATTGACCCTTTCAAGGAGTTTCACTTCCAGCACAGATGGCCACAGTAGAATCCAACCCCATAGGCAGAAAACCAACCAATAGTTCGAAGTAAGCCACTGTAGCAAAGACTGCTATCCATCGATCAATTCCATTTGCTTCTTTTCTCTGATATTAAATCTCCCAACCCAAATTTTCAGTGGGCGCAAGATCTTCCAACTACAAATGACAATTTCTAACCTCCATTGCAACTAGGTGTGGCTTTGTGCCTAAGTTCTCACTATTGACATGTGAGCCATGAGTGGTACATATAATTTGTAGATTTTATTCTTAATTAAAAGGGAAATGCCTCCCATTTCCTCTTTTTCCCTTCCTCTGTCAGGAGGAGAGTTGTTGTAGCCAACATGGACACAGAAATGGAAACTATGTGTTAACTATAACAGAGTTAATACACCAGCTCTGTATTACCTGCTTCTTGACATAAGAGAAAAATAAACTCTCACTGCATTGTGAGTCTGGAGGTTAATTACTTTACAATATTGTATTGGTTTTGCCATGCATCAACATGAATCCACCACAGGTATACACATGTTCCCCCTCCTGAACCCCGCTCCCTCCTCCCTCCCCGTACCATCCCTCTCAGTGCACCAGCCCCAAGCATCCAGTATCATACATCGAACCTGGACTGGCGGCTCGTTTCATATATGATATTATACATGTTTCAATGCCATTCTCCCAAATCACCCCACCCTCGCCCTCTCCCACAGAGACCAAAAGACTGTTCTATTCATCTGTGTCTCTTTTGCTGTCTCGCAATCATCGCAGCACTGTTTATAATAGCCAGGACATGGAAGCAACCTAGATGCCCATCAGCAGATGAATGGATAAGAAAGCTGTGGTACATATACACAATGGAGTATTACTCAGCAATAGTCTTTTAATTTCATGGCTGCGATCACTATCCACAGTGATTTTTGAGCCCCACAAAATAAAATCTGTCACTGCTTCCACTTTTTCCCCCTCTGTTTGCCATGAAGTGATAGGACTGGATGCCATGATCTTAGTTTTTTGAATGTTAAGCTTGAAGCCAGCTTTTTCAGTCTCTTCTTTCATCCTCCTCAAGAGGCTCTTTAGTTCCTCTTCACTTTCTGCCATTAAGGTGGTATCACCTGCATATCTGAGGCTGTTGATATTTCTTCTGGCAAGATTCTAGCTTTTGATTTATCCAGCCTGGCATTTCACATGATGTACTCTGCGTATGAGTTAAATAAACAGGTTGACAATATACAGCCCTGTCTTACTCCTTTCCCAATTTTGAACCAGTCAGTTGTTGCATGTTTAGCAGTGTCTTAGCCCACAGTATTAAGGTTTAATTTACCAAAAAATTTGTCTGAATTATAAACTGCTGCTGCTGCTGCTGCTGCTAAGTTGCTTCAGTCGTGTCTGACTCTGTGTGACCCCAGAGACAGCAGCCCACCAGGCTCCCCCGTCCCTGGGATTGTCCAGGCAAGAACAGTGGAGTGGGTTGCCATTTCCTTCTCCAATGCATGAAACTGAAAAGTGAAAGTGAAGTCGCTCAGTCGTGTCTGACTCTTTGTGACCCCATGGACTGCAGCCCACCAGGCTCCTCTGTCCATGGGAGTCTCCAGGCAAGAGTACTGGAGTGGGGTGCCATCACCTTCTCCATAATTATAAACTAAGACATCTCAAATTTCATAGTTCATAACACCTGCTGATTACTAAGGCCAATGATGTTTTTCATCTAATATATCCTGTAAAATAATGGTAGAATGAGTCCTTATCCCCCATCCTTAACATACTATAGCCAATATGCTATCAAAAAATGTCAATTTCAATAAATACTCTCACAGTACAGAAACCTAGTATAAACTATAAACACTGTATAAAATATAAGCCAACAAAGTACTCAGTATTGGGTTGTAACAGCCACCAGATTGTCTTTCAAAATGTGTTTCTTCAGATAAAAGATCTTTGTGAATCCTGAAGCCCAAGAACCAGAAATCCCTAACCTTTCTGCCAGTGTACCAGCAGAATTATTTACAAAAATTTCACTGTATTTGTCAGTTCCCTACAATCTCTTCTTTAATACTAGGCTAAAACATAAATAATTATGTGAGCATGGAAAAGCAAGATCTGATATTTTATCAGCATCCAACTTGAGAATAAAGCTTAGTCACGGTAACTGTGGCAAATGCTGCAGTGTGGTTCACTCAACAACCACTCGATCTCCTTCTAGCATGCCTTCCTGTGGAGTAAAGACTGGAAAGCTAAACCCCACGTTCCCCTGAGGATTCAGTGTGGGACTCGGGTCCTTCTCAGCCAAATCACATTCTGCAGGCTACCTGACACCTCTTTCTGTTTATACTGGCTAACCTCAATTCTATTTCCGTAACTAAGAACCCTGACTACTACGTGCTATTTTAAGTCTCTCCTTCTTCAAAGATTGAAGATGTAAGGAGGTTCATGGGACATATTTTTTTACAGGTATCTTTTTATCATCGGCAATTTTAACATTATTTTGTTGAGGGAAAGAAAAGGAAGCACTAGTCAGGAGGCGGGTCTTGGGAGCTCTGAGTGCTAATCAGAAGTGCTAAATAGCTACTTTCTTATTCCAGACTTACTTACTAGCCATCTTCAAAGACACAGTCATTTTCACACCAATCTTGATGTGGAAGCCAATGCTGGGAGACCAGAGAGCAACTAAGCTTTTGGATAGAGTGTTTTAATAATTTATGGTACCTTTAGAGGTCAAAGGAGTGATCAACAAGAGTTAGAGACTCTCTAACAATCCTTAGAGGAACTGTCAAGCCTGCTTTATGTAGGTTTGTTTTCCTTAAAGTGTGATGCCCAACCAGCAACTTCAACGTCACCTGGAAACTCCTTAGAAACGCAAATTCTCACACTGTACAAATCCAACTTGCTTAATCAGAAGCTCAGGATTGGGACTTCCCTAGTGGTCCAGGGGTTAAGAATATACCTGCCAAGGCAAGGAACTCAGGTTCGATCCCTACTCCAGGAAGAGGTCTCAGAGGAACTAAGTCTGTGGGCCACCGCTACTGAGCCTATGCACCCTAAAGCTTGGGCTCTGCTGCAAGAGAAGCCCCAACTCTCTACAACTAAAGAAAGCCCACTCACAGCAGCAAAACCCCAGCACAGCCAAAAGTAAATAAATTAAAAATTTGTTTTAAAAGAACTCAGGGTTGAACCCAGGAATCTGTTTTAACCAGAAGATTCTAATATATGCTTAAGGCTGAGGACTACTCATGTAGATCATCCAACCCTAACTGAGCTTAAATGGAGTTTAAGAAAAATAGCGGCAGGTCAGGAAAGAGAAAAGACAATTGAATAAATAGGTCTTGGATTTAAAGGAAGTGCATGTGAGAAATAGAATATAAATTTAATCCCTTTCCCATATAAAATGTACAAAGCTCTACTAGAAAGAATATTGTGCTGGGAATTTGAATCAATTGGCTTGAATTTTGGATTTTTAATTAATAGGTAACTTTGAACTAGTTAGTTATTTGAGTTTTCTAGAATTCCATTTCCTAATTTGTAAAATGAAATAATGGGATGAGATGTTCTCCAACACTCACAACTTCTGTCTTCTCTCTGTTCTGGACAAAATTAACACTGTTATCCTTGATTAGCTTCCTATTACTTCCTGAGCATCATGACCTTTCCAATATAAACCTGATGATAGAAAGTTCCTAGCGTTTTATTCATATTTTTGTACTCAGGAGCAGTACCAGGAGGAAAATTAACAAAAGATACATGTAGTTCTCCACCCCAAGTCAGTAGTCCAGGAGTATACTTCAGCTTAATTCAGGACTGATAAAATCCACTAGATATCTGAAAGGCCAATGTAATATTTAAAACATACTGGAAATAACGAATATACTAGAAATGTGTACAAATTACTTGTATGTGTCTTCCATATTATTGATGATTTTGATTGAGGCAGGTAGTAATTACTCTTGCAAAAACCGCAAATGACATCTCTTAACAATGTAGAAACATTGCAACATTGACAGGAGGTTGTGTCCATTCAGTAAACATGGGAACCGTAGGGGAAAAAAGGTCCTCTGTGTAACTGAAGTTCTTTTGTAAGGAGGAAAGGAGGACTTGGCCTATGTGCAGAGAAATAGAGGCTTCCCTGCGGGCTCAGTGGTAAAGAACTCACCTGCCAATGAAGGAGACACAGGTTCAATCCCAGGGTAGGGAAGATCCCCTGGATAAGAAAATGGCAACCCATTCTACTATTCTTGTCTGGAGAATCCCATGGACAGAGAAGCATGGTGGGCTACAGTTCATAGGGTCACAAGAGTCAGACTTCACTTAGGGACTAAACTACCACCAAAAATATAGAGACCAAGAATTAACCAGTTAATAAATTTGCTGAAGATGGAAATGAAAACAATTTGCAAAGCTATAAAGTAGTAAATTAACAAAGAGGGTAGAAAAAGGTATAGCAAAAATATGTATTCCTTACAGTTGAGACTGTGTCTTCCTCCCCACTACCTTTCTTGGCAGATAATAAGTACTTAGTAAATTTGAGATTAGATGAATGAAGTTTGAGATTGAGAATATTTTTAACTCTTTACATATAATCTCCAAAAACACTCACACTATTATAACTTTTGGTTTCAAGCAAGAGCAAGTCATCTTACTTTTGAAAAGCCTAAACTATAGTATTTTCTTTCAGAGTTTTACAAAGTCGGTGGGATGAGCATGAAAATTTCATGCAATTTTCATTGTGTTGGGCCTTCTGAAATTACAAATATTCACTGCTTATTATTTTTTTAAATGGCATATTCAGATAATCCATTTTTTTTCTTGTCTAGGACACATTACCTACATTTAAAAAACTGATTAGTTCTCTCTTTGTAAACACTGAATAACAAAGAGTTAATCATGACACTGGCAGGGGTGGCTCCAACACATGTTATCAAGACAAGACTCCTCTCCCCTTAAAACATGTGGCTGCCGATCATCTACAGGGGTAATTTCAGAACACAGATCTTCTTTTAAAAAATAAATGAAACCCAATGTTGTTTCAGAGATATTAGAAGAACATGCTTAGAAGAGAGTCTTAAAAATAGAAAGTTTTAAAATTAGATACTGGTGATGGTTGCATAATTCAGTGAATAGACTAGAAAAACAATTGAATTATACACGAAAAATTGAATTCATAGTATATCTATTACACTCCAAAATATTTTTTTTTAATAGAAGAGGCTAGGCTATGGAAATACAAATGCACTCTGTGGACCATTCTGCAGCGTAGAAGGAGGAGGAGGAGAACATTATGCCAAACCCCAGACATCTGTCTGGTTGCTAGCCAACTTTCACAGTATCCTCTGTGCAAAGATTGTGTGTCGCAGTTCACACCCTTGCCAAGTCATGAAAATAAATATACATGCAGTATTAATAGCCTCTGGTATTTTCAGCATGATACTTAAATTCTGGAAAGGGATTCCCTGAACAGTCCTAAACCGAAACATGTTGAGGACTGTCATCTTTGTAAAATGCCATCTGAGTCTTTGTAGGAAGGATCTTTCTCAGATCCTCTTGTCCAGTCAGCCTCAGATGGATGGCTGTAGGACATAGGATAAATGCAGGGTTACTTCGAAGCGGTGATTTTTAACAGGAGGAAGTAAAGGATAAAAATCCCAGATGAAAGATGAGAAAACTCAGAAGAGTGTAAGTGTGCACAGACTCAATTTTATATACAACATCAAGGTCCCGAAGGGCCTTGAAATCCCTTCTATGGACTTCATTTAAGAATCCTTGGCCTATACTCTGCCTTGCCATCTATTAGAGTATTTCAATGAAATTTAACATTGAAAACTAAATACTAGGATTTTAGAGATGCTCTAAAGAGTTCATCTTTTACTATCACAAATACAGGGGTCCTTAATTTCTTGACTAGAACCTACAACAGCTTCTAGAGGGAAGCAAATGACACTGGACAATGGAGGGAAGACCTTAGCAGACAGAAGTCATGATTAGTTTATGTTTTCATTGTCTTTGGTTTCTCTCTGCGGATTTTTTCCCCACTTATCATACACAATATTCTTCTTTCCTTGTGTATTTTTGACATTGCATCTCCAATAACATATGTTACTTGCTCTGGACTGTGTGAAGAATCTCAAGACAAGGTTTTGTATGTATTTTTAGAAACTCATCTATTTACTTAGCTAGTTTGGGTTGTTCTAGGGCTTTTCTCTAGCTGCGGTGAGAGGAGGCTAATCTCTACCTGCGGTGCATGGGATTCTCATTTGCAGTGACATCTCCTGTTGTGGGGCACAGGCTCTAGGGTGCATGGACTTCAGCAGCTGCAGCTCCCAAGCTGTAGAGCACAGTCTCAGCAGTTGTGGCACATGAGTTTAGTCGCTCCAGGTCATGTGGGATCTTCCCAGATCAGAGTTGGAACCCTGTCTCCTGCATTGGCAGGAAGATTCTTTACCACGGAGCCATCATTGAATCTATTTTTTAAACACTTTGCAAAAAGCGTATCTTTTTTTAAGGGATGAAATCAAAGGTGGCAAGAATTTATTAAGCATATATGTATTCTCAGCATGATATTTAAATACCATGGAGAACACAAAGAAAAACTATCTGCTTCATTTACAGAACTCACTATCAACTGATGAACGAAAGGTAATGAAAGAAGGAAAGGATAATTGTTCCTAAGTATTCACATTCATAAACCATAAAAAATATTTCAAATAGAGAACTGTTTTATATTTCACCACCTTACTTGCATATACTAAAAACTAAGGACTCTATGAGTATTGCACTGAAATAAAAAAATTCTGGGGGTGGAGGGCAGTGGGGGAGATATGTCAACATTTACCAAAAAGCATTTGTTTCCTGGCACTCTGCACAATTCCATGCTATAAAATATTTACTTAGAAAATTAAAAAGTCATGGCCCTGTGCTGAAGTTATCTACAATACAAGTTTCAGTTCAGTTCAGTTCAGTTCAGTTCACTTCAGTCGCTCAATCATGTCCGACTATTTGCAACCCCATTAACTGCACCACACCAGGCTTCCCTATCCATCACCAACTCCTGGACTTTACTCAAACTCATGTTCATCAAGTCAGTGATGCCATTCAACCATCTCATCTTCTGTCGTCCCCTTTCTCCTCCCACCTTCAATCTTTCCCAAAATTAGGGTCTTTTCCAATGAATCAGTTCTTCACGTCAGGTGGTCAAAGTATTGGAGTTTCAGCTTCAGCATCAGTCCTTCCAATGAATATTCAGGACTGATTTCCTTTAAGGTTGACTGGTTGGATTTTCTTGCAGTCCAAGGGACTCTCAAGAGTCTTCTCCAACACTGCAGTTCAAAAGCATCAGTTCTTCAGTACTCAGCTTTCTTTATGATCCAACTCTCACATCCATACATGACTACTGGAAAAACCATAGCTTTGACTAGAGGGACCTTTGTCAGTAAAGTAATGTCTCTGCTTTTCAATATGCTATTTAGGTTGGTCATAACTTTCCTTCCAAGGAGTAAGCGTCTTTTAATTTCATGGCTGCAGTCAGCATCTGCAGTGATTTTGGAGCCCAAGAAAATAATACTCTCACTGTTTCCATTTTTTCCCCATCTATTTGCCAAGAAGTAATGGGACCGGGTGGGGCAATCCAAGTTTATCTTTCCCAGTTGATGAGAAAGAAAAAGTTGCTTTCTTTTTTGCCTATTGAAGCTCCAGCAGGAAGTGTCAAAGGAGAAATCTGTTCCTGCAAGATTCTCAACCAGAGACAGAAGCATCTCCATCAGAAATATAGCAAATAGGACAGTTTCCCTGAGATTTCTAACCTAATTAGCCAGATGAAACCATCTTTCAGATAGTCCTTTGTTCATGTGTTTGGAGATGATAAAAAAAAAAATATGTTGAATGTATTTTCTCCTTTGCTATCTATGGAACACAGGCTGTGTCACTTGAGGCAAAAGGAGACCGACAAAAACAAATTTGCAAGTTGTTTAGAAAGACAACAGAGCTGGAATGGAAATAAAGGAGCCCAGAACAGTTCTCAGATTCCCAACCAATTCTCATTTAATTTAAAAGAATGGCTAATTTTTTTTATCCCTAAATCAAGTTAAGACTAAATGGATGGTTATAGGAATGAATGAAGTTAATAGACTCAAACAGGATTTTATTGAAGGGTCTTTTTATGTGATCTTCCAGGGAAGATCTCCTGGAGAAGGAAATGGCAACCCACTGCAGTATTCTTACCTGGGAATGCTGGTGGGCTACAGTCCATGGAGTTGCAAAGAGTCAGACATGACTTAGTAACTAAACAACAACAACGTGTGACAATTTCTTTGTTGAAACTTTCAGTTGTGACAACTTCCATAATTTCTAGGTATTGCCTATAACTGTCTTTTGTTTATTTACATTACTGTTTAGTATTCTAGTCTATTTTTCCATCACGCATAGATTCTGGGGCACATGTGCAAGCATGTCTTTAAAGTGCATTCCTTGAATTTCTGAGCCATATAGTATATATATTTTCAACTTTTCTTAATAACATTAGTAGCTTCCTTTCAATGTGATTCTTACCCCCTAATTTTAGCCAATCTGGTCAATAGGTCATCACATCTCAATTTTTATTTTTCTAATTGCTAATGAGGGTTTGTTGTTCATTGTTGAGGTTAAGCACCTTTCTCTATGTCCACTGACCTCCACTGTTTCTTAATTTAATAATAAACATCTCACTGAGTTCATCTTTGCTCACCAGATTCACATACAGAAAGTAGCTTGACCATTTTTTAGTCAATTTGGAACGATTTCATCTATGTGATTATGAAAGTGTGATTATCAACTCTGCCTTAATTCTCATCAGTCATTGAAATATCCACAAAAGATGGAATTTTGTTAAATCTGCTGCTTCGTGTTTTAAAGCAATATTTAAAATCTCAGCCTATATCTAGTCCTTAAGCCAATCACAGTGTAGTTGTGCAAGATAAAAGACGGAACTTGAGTTTTTTTCTGCCACAAAAAGAAGCCTGTTTGGTACAGAAATTGAGGACTTGAAATCCATCAATGCAGGGCATTATAATAAGCTACTGTTTATTGAATTGGTCTATTTTCTGAGTGGAATTACAGACTTTGATATTTAGGGTAACACAAGGATTCTCTCTTCTAATTGAAAGAGCCCTAGAATTTCAGCGTATGAGTAACATGCTATTATGTTTCTTATAGAGGCATTCTTTAACTATGCCTCTCACATACCCCAAATGATGAAGGGCAAGCTACAGTCTCAATGATAAAGAGCATTTTCGGACAGAGTCTCTATTTGGCAGAAAGGTAACCTGCTCTGCATAACCTTGCTGTGCAGAACAAAGAAACTCCCTCTGCCTGGCATTAATCTTTTAATCCTCTTGGACCATTGGTTTACTATCTTCTATCTGTTTTTGCTGTCTTTCTATTGCAAATAAAAAAGAAAATATTTTCATAAAAAACTGGAAAATATTTTTATAAAGCACATTTTAACTGCTAATTTTGTTGGATATAAGCTTAAATGAAACTTCATCTTTTCTCAAATTCCTTAATGTATACACAGTTTCTACTTCTTTTCTATATTGTAAAAAAAAAAAATTTCCAAGACTTACTCACAAAATAAGTATACTTCTGAAGTGTATAACTACAGAGAATACAAATGAATGGAAAACTATTCAAAATGCATAACTGCACAAACAGCAAAGAAAGCATTCAAGGCATACATCTTCCTGAGCCTTTTTGTTTATTTTGCTTTTTTACTCTCCTTTTCAAAATATATATGAGACTTGCCCACAAGCACTAAATTCAAAATACAACGGAAAAATAACTTGTGTGAAATGCTACGTATAAACAGCTAACCAATTGCCAATCAGATGAAAACAAAATCAATTGTTTAGCTGAAATGAATAACAAATTTAGTCAGTACAGTTGCTTTATCTGGCCATTGCTTTAATATTGTCACAAACCATATAAGAGAAGTAGAATTGCCTAAGTGTGTTACCACACTGACTCTTTATCAGAGGTGTATGCATGGGGCAATTTTCCTAAATGGGTAACTGTTCCTAGTTTTCTAAAAGATACTTCTAACAAGCAAACTTTACTCAGTTTTATGTCTCAATATATTAAAACATTCTCTTTCTGTTAAAAAGCATTTTATATTTACATGAGATAATGCATTCAATATAATACCCCTAATACTCAGCACAGTGGTAAATACTGGGTCAACACTCCAGTGTTTGATGAATAAGTAATGTGGCCTGCAATTTACCTTGTGTATGTGTGTGTGTGGCCTACAATTGATTTCATTTTGAAGGTTTAATTTGAAAATAAGGTATGCTTATCCTTTTTAAATACTGACATATGAAATCTCCAGTTTAGGCAGGTTAAAGCTTTGTAGTCAAATGACTCTAAATGCAAAGCAATAGAATCCCTCAAACTCTTTCTCTCCAGCAGCCAGCATGAGCTTCAAAAATCCAACCAGTAAGTTTTAAATTATGAAAACAGAGACTAAACACTTTTTAGAATTTGTTTGAGGGGATAAAAAGTCTTTATGACAACATCAGAGGAGGGCAAATATTGCATCCTACTCAGTTCCAATAGGGTATAATGGAAAGAACATGGCCATTAACCCCACTCATGGTTGTTCAACAAATATCTTTTGAGAATCTATGTCAGATACTGTGCCCAAAAAGACTTTTTTAAAATTAGAAAATATAAGAAAAACAAACCCCCAAACCCCAAAAACAGTCTGTCAATCTTACACTTGTTGGGAGGTGGTGAGGAGGGGAGGGTGAACACATCTACTCCTATGTTCAGATCTCATTTTTACCATGTGTGCAAATTATTTAAGATCCCAAAGCCTCAACTTTCTCACCTGTAAAGGTTAGGAACTGTTTGCCCATTTTTCTTAATAGGTTACTAGAAGGATGAAACATGGCAGTGAACATACAGTAACAATCCCAAAGGAAATCAACCCTGAATATTCGTTGGAAGCACTGATGCTGATGCTGAAGATCCAATACTTTGGCCCCTAACATGAAGAGCCAACTTACTGGAAAAGACCCTGATGCTGGGAAAGATTGAGGGCAGGAGGAGAAGGGGGCAACAGAGAATGAGATGGTTGGAGGGATCACTGACTCAGTGTACATGAGTTTGAGCAAACTCCAGGAGACAGTGAAGAATAAGGAAGCCAGGTGTGCTGCAGACCATGGGGTCACAAAGAGCCAGACACAACTTAGTGAATCAACAACAATCCACGGTAGACCATAATATAGATCAGCTCTTGTCAACTATTCCCCCTTCTCCTGCAAACAATAAGTGATTCTCAGTAAGACATGAGACAGGTCAAGATATTTACATATTTATGACATAATTAATTATTTTGAGGTCCCTCAAAATCAGGGAACAGGTATCATAATCTACACTTTTGGGATAATTTATAATAACGGATCTATTACCTATGTGTTCAGATTTATCCCTCTATGTTTTGTTTATTAAACTGTTCATAACAACTTCCTTACCACTAATTGTCACCTTGAGAGTGAAACAAAAGCGCCCCCAGAGTCCTTTAGTGCACAGGAAAAAAAGAAAGAAGATTGGCAAAGGATATTTTATCTGATTTGGTATCAAGTTGATGCTGGCCTCATAGAATGAATTCAGAAGTGTTCCTTCATTGGGAATTCTTTAGAATAGTTTGAGAAGGACTGGTGTTAACTCTTTTCTAAATGTTTGATAGAATTCACCTTTGAAGCCATCTGGTCTTAGACTTTTGTTTGTTGGGAATTTAAAATTACTGATTTAATTTTATTACTGGTAATCGGTCTATTCATATTTCCTGTTTCTTCCTGGTTCAGTTTTGGCAGATTATACATTTCTGAGAATTTATCCATTTCTTTTAGGTTGTCCATTTTATTGGTATATTATTGTTCATTTTATTGGTATATTGTTCATTTTATTGGCATATTATTGTTCAAATACAAAGGATTGTAAGAGCCAACTGTGGTGTCCTTTTTCATTTCTGATTTTATTGGGCCCTCTCTCTCTTTTTTCCAGATGAGTCTAGCTAAACATTTATTCATTTTATTTATCTTTTCAAAGAACTAGCTTTTAGTTTAATTCATCTTTTTATTGCTTTTTTATTCTCTATTTCACTTATTTCTGCTCTAATTTTTATGATTTCTTTCATTCTACTAACTTTGGGTTTTGTTTGTTTTCCCTTTTCTAGTCTTTTTAGGTGTGTGGCTTCCCTGGTGGCTCAGATGGTAAATCTGCCCACAATGCAGGAGACCCAGGTTCAGTACCTAGGTCGGGAAGATCCCCTGGAGAAGAGAATGGCAACCCACTCTAGTATTCTTGCCTGGAGAATCTCTATGGACAGAGGAGCCTGGTGGACTACAGTCCATGGGGTTGCAAAGAGTTGGACATGACTGAGCACCTACACTACATTTATGTTATTTGAGACTGTTCTTGTCTCCTGTGGTAAGCTTGTATTACTATAAACTTCCCTCTTAGAACTGTTTTTGCTGCTTCCCCTAGGTTTGGACCATAGCGTTTTTGTTTTCATTTGTCCCTAGGTATTTTATTTTTTATTTCCTGTTTGCTTTCTTTAGTGATCCACTTGGTTGCTTACTAGCATATTGTTTAGCCTCCATGTGTTTTTGTATTTTTTTTTTTTTTGCAGCTTTTTTTTCATATAGTTGACTTATAGCCTCATAGTGTTGAAGCTGGAAAAGATGCTTGATATGATTTCAGTTTTCTTACATTTACAGAGGCTTGTTTTGTGATCCAGCATGTGTTCTATCCTAGAGAATGTTCCATGTGCACACTTGAACAAGTATTCTGTTCCTTTCAAATGAAATGTTCTTTATATATCAATTACATTTATCTGGTCTAATGTGTTATTTAAGACTAGCATTTCCTTATGGGCAGGAGACCCTAATAGATAGTTTTCCATGCAGATGGATGCCCAAGAGGCACAAGAAAAGATGCTCAACATTCCTGATCATCCGGGAAATGCAAAGCAAAACTACAGTGTATATCACCTCACACCTGTCAGAGTGGCTATCATGAAAAAGCACAAATGACAAATATTGGCAAGGATGGAGGAAAGGGAACTCTCATACACTGTTGGTGGTAGTGGTAATGTGAATTGGTACAGCCATCTGGAAAACAGTATGGAAGTTTCTCAAAAAAAACTAAAAATTGAACTACCATAGGACCCAGCAATTCCACCTCTTGTTATATATCCAAAAAAGAACACACACAATTATCTGAAAAGATACATGCACACCAATGTTCATAGCAGCAGGGTTTACAGTTGCCAAAATATGGAAGCAACCTAAGTGTCCATCAAAAGAGGAACACGTAAAGATGTAGTATAGATAGACGTGTGTTGTGCTTAGTCACTCAGTCATGTCCGACTCTTTGCAAGCCCGTGGACTGTAGCCTGCCAGGTTCCTTTGTCCATGAGGATTCTCCAGGCAAGAATACTGGAGTGGGTTGTCATGCCCTTCTCCAGGGGATCTTCCCAATGCAGGGATTGAACCCAGGTCTCCCAATTGCAGGTGGACTCTTTACCATCTGAACCACCAGGGAAGCCCAAGAATACTGGAGTGGGTAGCCTATCCCATATCCAGGGGATCTTCCCTACCTAGGAATCAAATTAGGCTCTCCTGCATTGCGAGTGGATTATTTACCAGCTGAGCTACCTGGGAAGCCCAGTATAGATAGATAAATGAGTAGATATACAGTGGAATACTTCTCAACCATAAAAATGAATGAAACTTTGCCTTTGGCAACAACATGGATGGGCTTGGAGTGTATTATGTTAAGTGAGGTAAGTCAGACAGAGAAAGACAAACACTGTATGATATCACAAAAAAAATTTTTTTAAGTGTGGAATCCAAAAACTAAAACAAACTAGTAAATATAACAAAAAAGAAGCAGACTCACAGGAAAAGAGAACAAATTAGAGGTTATCAGTAGGGAGAGGGGAGGTGGAGAGGCAATATAGTGGTAAGGATTAAGATGTGCAAACCATTATAAAACAAGCTACAAAGGTATAATGTACAACATGGGAAATACAGTGAATATTTTATATTAACTCTAAATGAAATATAGCATTTAATTGTAAATCATTTAATTTACTGTACACTTGTAACTTACTCAATATTGTACATCAACTGTACTTCAGTTTTTAAAAATACCAAAAAAAAAAAAAAAGGGGGGGGGGTTGAGAAAGCAGAAATGAAATAGAAATGAGAGAAAGACCAAAAATCTACACTACCTTATACCAACCTCGTATTACTTATCTAACAGTACAAAAGAATTTAGGTAATCTAAAAATCAGTGGAGTCAATATAAAAGTCAAGGTTTTATAACTTTTCTTTTAATTGACCTCACTTATTTGACTGTGTTTTATTTTTGCTATTAATTTGACACAAATATTGGTGAAAACAACTTCATCTCTGCAGTTTGACATGATCAAAACATGCAGGAGTTTCGGGAATAGTGAAGGGTACTAACAAGTGACAGATTAAATGATGTATTTGCCAAATGTAGAAACATTGACATTCACAATAAATAGAGTCAAAGAAGTAAAAAGAAGACAACCCAAAAGAAAACCAAAAAAAGAACAGCCTGGAACAGGCAATTCATAGCAGAACAATATATGATCAAAGATGTTCAACTCTCACTAATAACTACTACATTTCAAAGAATGAGGATCAGATTAACAATACACACTTTTGTAAAGTGAAGTGAAATTCACTCAGTCGTGTCTGATTCTTTGTGATCCCACAGACTGTGGAGTCGATGGAATTTTCTAGACAGCATACTGGAGTGGATAGCCTTTCACTTCTCCAGGGGATCTTCCCAATCCAGGGATTGAACCCAGGTCTCCTGCATTGCAGGCAGATTCTTTACCAGCTAAGCCACAAGGGAAGCCCAAGAATACTGGAGTGGGTAGTCTATCCTTTCTCCAGCAGATGTTCCCGACCCAGGAATTGAACCTGGGTCTCCTACGTTTCAGGCAGATTCTTTACCAATTGAGCTATCAGGGAAGCCCACACTTTTGTAAGAGTGATGGTAAATTTTAAATTCTTTTAGAGTGTACTTGAGAATGTAAATTCATGTAAAATTCATGGAGTCCAAGTTGATAATGGTTATAAATACTGAAAATGTGCATACTCTGGCCAAGCACTTCCACTTCTGGGAATTTATTCTATGGATATACATATGAAAATATCAATATATAATCTATAAGTTCCTTTTAAAAATTTTTTTATTAATATAACATTAGTTTGGGCTTTCCTGGTGGCTCAGTGGTAAAGAACTTGCGTGTCAATGCAAGAGACATGGGTTTGATCCCTGGGTCAGTAAAATCCCCTGGAGAAGGAAATGGCAATCCATGCCAGTATCCTTGCCTATGAAATCCCGTGGACACAGGAGCCTGGTGGACTACAGTTCATGGGGTCACAAAGAGCCAGACACGATTTAGAAACTGAACAACAACAACAACATAAAATGAAATTTAGTGTAAGAAATGAACCTTTTTTAAATGATATAGATACATATGTCTGACATGAGAACATGCTGCAAAATATATTAAGGATAAAAACTAAATTATAGAATAAAATGTACAACTAGAAGGGATTCTACTCTCTCTGTGTCTGTTCACAATTTCCATTCAAAATAAAATAAGATTTAGGCGAAAGAAATTATTTGGATGATGTAAAAATTTTAAAGTTATTTATTTTTCTCATGTTTTGATGACTGCTTTGATCCTTCATGAACAGTCAGTATAATCCATGCCCTATTGTTCTTCCCATACTGGCTAAATTTGCTAAAATGCAAATTCAGGTTTCTCCCAGGAAAGTGTTAATTAATTCAGGCTGACGTGATATGGGAGGAATTATCTCCAATAGTCTTCTCTGCAACTGCAATAGAATCTGCCATTCCCTGCCTTGGCCCCTCAAGTTGACATAGCCATTTAGTGCCATAAAGTTTTGTTTTATCAAACCATTTTATGTTTGCTAGTCTGCCCAGGATCTGATTGGGGTCCTCTGCTGTCTCACAGTGTGTAGAACAGAACAAGGAATTAACTCAGTAAAACCTCAATTTATGAACATTGTAAGCATCTAAACAGCTGCAAGATACATATAGGTGTCTGTGTGATCACTATTTCAAAGAAATGGGAGTAAGAGCATTCGTTTAGCGGTAGCATAGTGTTAGTTCTTCAGTCGTGTCCAACTCTTTATGAGCTCATGGACTGTAGCCTGCCAGTCTCCTCTGTCCATGGGATTCTCCAGGCAAGAATACTGGAGGGGATTCCTTGTCAAAAACCTCAGACTTTGGTCCTTTAAGAGCCTGGACAGTCCCTGTGAGGCTTATTAACTGAATTCTGAAGTCTTGATTTAATTAAAATAATAAGACTCTAGGTCTAAATTTTGATCTATCTGTAAAAAAAAATCCTAAATATGAAAATACAATTATACAGTGCTTAATAAGTCTTCTGTGAACCAAGTGTTCCTTCACAACAGTAACAGGGCAAGAAAAGAACTTGACAATTCAGGCTTCTTAATGCCGAGAGTAGAAGTAGTATCTGAGAAAGTAACCACAGTGCTGTTTGCTTCATGTCTTTGACAGATCGATCTGAGCTGAAATCCCGCTGAAAAATAGACCAACTCCCATCACCAGCACTCACGCTACCTGCTTCCCATTCAATGCTCCCCAACACGCATACATAGAAACGCACATAAACAACCTCAAATTAGGAAAGCAGAGCCCAAATCCCAGAAACAGGAGTCTTTTGTGTCAGCAAGTACAGAATTACCCAGATAAAGATGGACATGCATACAAAGAGCTAGGGAGCCCCAATCAGTGGGTTCATAAGGAAGATGAAAATATGAAAGACCCAGCTTAGTGCATCCTACATAATTATTACTTCATGATGACAAAGGTCAGTGCCACGAAACAGGCCCCTGAAATAAATCTTTTTCATTTGGCAAAGTATTACTTTACATTATTTTTGAGTTCCTAAAAGAGACATACAAATATATAAACTCCCAAGGTAGATCAGTCAGGTAACATTGGTGTGATGGGCCAGGTTCATTTTGACAGAAATTTAAACATTTAAGGATAGTCTTTGTATGTGTAAATAATATGCTGACTCCCTCCTCCTTTTCCTGAAACACATACTCTTCTCAATGTACCTGTCATTGGACTGCTTTTTAAAAACTACTGAATTTTTTTTTAATTTCGCTTTTTCGTAACTTTAAGAAAATGGCCCTTGGAATTAGCTCCAGTTTCTCAGGGCCACATGGATATTACATGCCCAACAATACCAAGTCTTTCCACTTATCAAGACAACCCAGAAACTTATATTTATGCCTTAGAGTAGAAGATAAATTTTAAGTTTTAAACACTCAGCAGAGATAAACAAAATACATCTATGGTCAAACATGTCCTGTGTACTCTTGGTTGAACATCTATGCTAAAATAATTTTGTATGCATCTATGCGTGCGAGGGTGGTGGTTGTGGTGAACAAATCAATGCTGTAATGTAATGTGGAGTGGAGAAAAAGTAGAAAAGAGAATAATGTTAAAATTTAGCTATACTAAAGTTTGAGTTTACACTCTTCCTTGCTTCTTTATATGAACCTTTAATTACAAATTAAATGAGATCATGGCTCAGATGGTAAAGAATCTGCCTGTAATGCGGGAGACCAGGGTTTGATCCCCGGATTAGGAAGATCCTCTGGAGAAGGGGATGGCTACCCATCCCAGTATTCTTGCCTGGAGAAAGCCATGGACAGAAGAGCCAGCTGGGCTATATAGTCCACAGAGTTGCAAAGAGTCAGACACGACTGAGCAACCAACACTTCACTTGGAACTATTACAGCAATTTCTCTTTATGAAATCTGCTCTGTGAATTGCATTGATTTACTAAATGATATGTAAGATGGTTTTAAACTTCTCAAAATCACCAGAAGAACCTTCCAAAATCACTTCTGTATATTCCAGTTCTGGTGCCAAGCCTAACTGCTTACTTGGTAAAGGGGGCTCTCTGATGGTTACATTTTAATGTATTCACTTGACCAGGCTAAGGGATGCCCAGACAGCTGGTAAAATATTATTTATTTTGTGTCTATGAGGGTGTCTCTAGAAGAGATTAGAATGTGAATCAAAAGATGGAATAAATAAGATCACGCTCACTAATATGGGTAGCCAACCCCATAAGCCAATTCCTCAAGCAAACAACAAAATAAACAAATCTCCTATCAGTTCTATTTCTTTGGAAAACCCAGACTAGTACAGATTTGGGTATTTTGATGAGATTAGCACTAGAATTTGGTGGACTGAGTAAATAACCCTCCCCAATATAGGTGGATATCATCCAATTCACTCAGGGCCTGAACAGAACAAAGGAGGAGGAAGCAGGAATATGTTCCTTTTTTCCCTGCTTCATCGATTGAACTGAGACATCTGATCTCATCTTCTCCCCTTGGACTCTCATAGCTATCATTGGCTCACCTGGGTCTCAGGCCTTCTGATTCAGACTGAATCTTATCACTAGTTATCCTGGGTCTCCAGCTTACAGAAGGCAGATCATGGGGTTTCTCAGCCTCCGTAATCACACAGGCCATAAATAAGTAAATATTCTGTTGGTTCAGTTTCTCTGGAGAACCCTCATAATACACTGATATAGGTCCTTCTCTGAACTAAAGCAAAAATGTTGCAGACCAAATTAACTCTGTATGAGCAACCCAGGAAGTTTGCTGATTTCCTATCTCCCTATCTTGCCTCATGTAGTAGACACCAAAATCTCATCTTCATCAAAGTTTCATTCCCACCATAATATTTTTTAAATCTTTAATTTATTTTTAAAAGGAGTATGCTTATAATTTTTTTCATACAAATATATTTAAGTGAAACCAGGCACTCAGCGTATCTTTCTTTTACATTGTGGTTGGTTCAATTGTTACCTAAACTTGACTACTATAAAAACAACACTATCAAGAATATCTGGCCAACTGTTTAAAAAAAGTAAATCAAAATATCTCAAATCAATGATCTGTAATGAGATGTAATAACTAAGATTTCTGATACTTTACACAGAATAAGAAGGTTTCTTTTCTTGATAATTACACTAAGTCTGCATGATGGTGAAATGGGAGAGCTTTCAATGACTCAGTTTTGTAAAACAAAGAAGGAAGAAAAAACAAGACAAGTGAGCACAAGGAAACTAAGTAAGGGTTACACATTTCCTTTATTTCAAAGAAGCAAAAACACTGAGCAATGGAAGCTAAGGGCTACACTATCCAAAGAGGACTTTCAATTCCAATCATCCAAACCAGCGGTAGCATTTTGATACTGATGAAATCATGTCTTAATTTCCAGTACAGTCAGTTCTCAGTCATATGCTCTGAAATGAAAAGATTGAGGTCATATGAGTAAATCAAGTATCAGTAGAATATTTTTTGAAGTACATGTTGGATTTGGCAGGAACTCTCTGCTTTCATGTATAGCATTGTATTTCCTTTCTTCATCAAGTTTGGATTAGTTGAAATCAAAATTAGTTTCTATTTCCTGAGCCACTGAAAATGGGGAGGGATGGATTAGAATATTCTCCTGGCTAACATGATTGCAGCTTCACCAAGGGCAAGCTGCAAAGTGGAATCCCACTCTCTAATAATCTGGGCCTCAATTTAACACACATTCTGTGTAAAAGAAATCCAACATTCATGACTAAGAGAACTCAACTCCACAGCAGTAGCATCACCTTCCTTCTTTCTCACCAAGTGAAGACAAACTGGAAAATGGCTAAGTTCCAAAACAGTGAACTGTTAATCATCATGGTTTTCATGCCTCTTTTAGAGGAAATAAGATGTAATCCAATGCCTGCATAGGCCTTTTCAGGAAATTGCTCATCTTTCTAATTAAACTCTTCTGTCTTCACAGGTCTGTGGATACATTCAGCAGACATATGGCTTCCAGAAAACCTTTGTGCCCTTTTTCTGTCACTCACTGGGAAGTTTTGATGTAGTGGAAAAACTTATCACCTTGTATAAGCACTGGCTAAATTTCATAGATACGTTATTAAAAGATTTCATTTCCTATAGGGAAGCGCTTTTGAAAGAGTGAAAATTAGAAAGACTAAGAGACTACACAGATGACTTTATACCTTGTCACTAGCATAGAGCAGCTAACTATTCACTGATGCCAAGTTTAGAAGTGCCCAGGCAAAAGTGTTCCAGCTTGTTTATTTGTGTGTTTTTTTTTTTTTTTTTCAGTAAACTAGTCATTGTACTTTGGCCTCTGATCCTTTCATAACAGGCCACAGAGAACCTACCCTCTGCCCTACTTGCCACATGTTAACCTTGTTTTATTTCCTGCCCTTGCAAAGTTAGTACAACCCACTTCACTTCCACCACAACATTTTACCATTTCCACCCTAAGTCAGGTTATTAATTTCTAACTTAAAGAACAATGTAAAAGATATTTATGGAGTCCTATGTCAGATCCTGAGCACGTAAAACAATAAGAAATGGATTTTGCCCTCAAGAAGTTTGCGACTCAGCAGGAATAAAAATATAGAATTAATCAAAAATTCCATATCCAATTATAATAGGAGCAAAAAGGAAAAAAAAAGTCACCTAAGCAGTATATTAAAGAAGCAAAAAGGAAGAGTCATTACTCTCCCTACCTATGAAAAAAATACATTATTAATTTTAAGTGTTTTTATACTTTGCTTTTTATACTTTGATGTTTTTGAACTGTGGTGTTGGAGAAGACTCTTGAGAGTCCCTTGGACAGCAAGGAGATCAAACCAGTCCATCCTAAAGGAACTCAGTCCTGAATATTCATTGGAAGGACTGATGCTGGAGCTGAAACTCCAATACTTTGGCCACCTGATGCGAAGAGCTGACTCATTTGAAAAGACGCTGATGCTGGGAGGGATTGAAGGCAGGAGAAGGGGATGACAGAGGATGAGATGATTGGATGGCATCACTGACGTGATGGACATGAGTTTGAGTAAGCTCTGGGAGTTGGTGATGGACAGGGAAGCCTGGCATGCTTCAGTCTATGGGGTCGCAAAGAGTCGGACATGACTGAGCAACTGAACTGACTGATATTTTGCAAAGAATACTATTCAAACATGCAGTAATACATATGCAGTTAGAAGAGAGTGGATAGCAAGCATGCTCACCCTCTCCCACTGATCTATTATACCTTAGTACTTAAAAAAGGGAAAACATTCTTATGTGTTGTTATATCAACATAGAATATAGCTACAAATGAGGTTTAAAGAAGCAAAGAGCACAGCATTGAAGTCTACTGAAGCTGATGTTCCTCCCCCACTCCCCTACACGTCAAAGAGCACATTTTAACAAGGACAGGACAGGTCTGGAACCTCGGTGTCATTCTGTTTCACCATCCCCTTAGCCTACCTTGAATCAAAACTACTCAATTTCTTAGCCTTCTTGAAAAGCATCACAATAGAGATAATTATGGGCCTTCAAGCAGATCTCCAGGTTTGAGATTTAACATTCCAGTAGTTATGGAATATGTTCAGCTCCATTATGCACACTGGAAGAGGATTTAGTTCATCTCTGGGCAACCCGAGCCTGAAGGCTTCAAACATCCAGACAAGTTCAGTTCCGTTCCATTCAACAATTATTTGAGCCCAGCGAGTCCTAATTATTAAAACATGCATTATGCCCCATCCCACAATTATACAGCTGCTTAGGGAAGCAAAGGAGCACCATAACACAAAAATATTCATAAAGGGGCTGATCAATCTCTTGAAATACTAAGTCACCACTTATCCCACTCTACTTAACCCCTAGCTTATTCGTCCACTCATGATATCGATACTGACTCTGACTGATGGTGTAGATGTTATAGACATTTAACCAGACAAGGCAAGTGCGATGCAATGATTGCCAAGCACATGACAAACATGGCAAAAGTCGTAGGGTTTCATAAGATTGAAGAAAGTAACACCAGAAAACTTCCTGGATTACACACACACATGCACACACACACACACATGCACACACACACATATACACACACATACACATACACACACATACACACACACGCACACACATACACACACACATACAAATACACACACCCGAACTGGCAAAGGTGGAGCTATTAAAAATTAATGGAGAGGAAATCAACAAGGATACAGATATGATAAGCATGGTAAAAAAAAAAGAACTATTTGATTTTTAAAAATTCAGAGAGGACATTAGGAAAAATGGTAAAGCTCTCACTTAGGGGCAAAATCTCTGTGCTAACACTGCAAAAGTCACACACACACACACACATATATATATATATATATATATATACATATTAAGTGAAGATTTCAATATTGCTACCCTACAATTTTATTAGAAAAATTAAGGTGAAAAGAATTATCAGTATTTGATCCATCTTTGTTTTCTTAAAGTGCTAATTATAATTTAACTTAAATTTATTTAACTGTACATAAGAATAAAGAAATTATCAAAATGAGATTTAATTTCCCTTTGAAGACACAGGCCACCCAATCCATGGGTTTTTTTAATTATCAAAAAATTAAAGGGTAAGCGGATTCATTTTCAGGAGCATTATACATATTCATTCCTTGGATGTTCACTCCTAGCATAATGAAGACCCATTCACTGTTCCAGCCATGACCTTGGCCCTGAAGAAGCTTCTAGAATCCTGTGAGGCTGCATCAGCCATCAAGTCACAGGTGAGCACTCCGGCATCAACCTGTGCAGAGGGCTTCATCTGAATGTTCCACACACACTGCCATGGTCAATTAACTTAGTGCTGATGGAAGGGTTTTGCTTTTTATTCTAACCTAAGCATTTTCTTTGATTAAAAAGAAGGGCCTAGTACACTCAATTCACTTTCCCAGGACTAATGAAAGAACATCCATCAAAGAAAAAGGTCCCTAAATGTTCAACTCCAGGTTATTGACCTCAAATGCCTAAGAATGCTTCGTTGAAGAGGTCAGGAGCAGTGCTAGGAAGCACAGATAAGGATGAGAAAGAAGATGCTGCCCAGAGAGAAAGCACAGCCTCCTCCACTTCACGTGCCCGGGTCCTCTGAGCATGGCAAATTTGCTGGGGCGCTGTAGGAAAATCACTGGTCTCTGTGTACGGTAAGCTACAAAGCCTTCAATGGGAAACAAGTTTCTATCATCCCTCTCCTTCATAGGAGGTAACCCTGAACGATACAAGAAACCCAGATGTTTTGAAGTCTAACAAGCTGAACTTTAAATTCCATATTTGTATATACAAGCTGTAGAATTTGGACAAGCTTCCTCTCCTTTCAAAGCCTCAGTTTCAACCTCTCTGCTATAAAATTCGTAACAGCGACTTCGTGGCGTTGCCAAGAGACTGCAAACGAAACAAGGACGCTGACTGCCCAGTTATGCGCAAGCTTCGGAGTAGGCACACTTTCAAGAATCTGTTGGTTCCCACCACTTCCCCCATGACAAAGAAGATCACGGGGAAGCATAAGCCCTCGGGCACCTGGTGGGAAATGAGGAACTGAAAGGCATGGAGGGAGCGTAAGAGGAAATGGAGGGGGTGACGCGGCCCATCTCGGCCAGCACCACCCCCATCCCCTCCCGTTTCACCAGGCCCGGCCCAGTCTCACGTGGAAACGAGGGATAAGATATCAGCGTATCAGACAGAAAGTACAAATTCACTGCATCTGACTCAGAAGCTGGACAAAGCTGCCCAGAGCAGATAATAAGTATAATCATCCCGATCTAATCCAGAAATCTCCGGCTTCAATCGCTCCAGGCTGAGAGGTTCTCTTGCGGTTGGAAGGAAACCCACTCTGGCCAACATGTGACTGTTGCTAATCTTTTTCTAATCTTCGTGTCAGACGTGATCTTTTCATGAGTGAGGTTTTGGGGGTATTGTATTTCTGAAGATGGCTTATGAAAGGAGGTCTCTTCTAGCCCTTGGAAAAACAGAAATATTTAGCAAAAACTGGTCAGTGTGCTGTGTTCCTCTTCATCCTCAACGTCTGAGCTCTTTCTATAAATATTTGTTGATCTGTAATTGGTCAACAAATATTTATTAAACCCTGAGAATATTTGCTGTGTCAGACACTGTGAGACAGAGAAGAAGTGGAGGGTGTGGATTTCACTCTCAAGGAACTTGTAACCAGCTCAGGCACAGGAGACCTACTCCCACCCTACCCCACCCCCAGGTGACAACTGGCCAATGCGACAAAACAAAAATATCTCTCCTCAAGTGACAGCATGCAAGAGTGCCTCCTGCCCCAGAGAGCTGTCATGAAGCTCAAAATATAGTGATGTGTAGGAAGTACCTGAGGAACGTGTGTGTTTAACAAATTAATTTTTCCCTCCCCCTAGAAGAAAATCTAGGAAAGAAAATATGTCAAAGACAAGGCAACAGAGTGTCACAAAGAGGAGGTCATCAACATCAAATGCTGCTGAGATATTCTGACAAAAAGGAAGTCACAACTGACCTTTTGGAGAACTGTTTTAGGAGTGTGATGAAGATCAAAGTCAGTTAACTGCAAGCAGTTAGGAAATGAAGGCATATCTCAATAGGCATAAACAACACCTTTGAGAGATTTGGGTGGGAAAAGGAAGAGAGAAAACCATAGGATCTAGTGATGGGTGTTCTCTTTCTTTTTTACAACACAAAGTACTGTTCAAAAGATTTCACCATGAAAGGGGGAAAAAAATTTTAAAATTCTAGAATCTCCCACAGCCCTAATATGAAGCCAGCAAGACAACCCCATGGCCTTGTGCCTCCAAGGAACTCAAAGGCAGGTAGATCACTTTCTTTTTCTTTTTTCCTTTTTAATCAAAAGATTCTAAAATAAACATAGCATTTCCAAAATTTTTTTCCAAAAAATAAATAACCTTGTCTCTTCCACTAGCATTCTACACAGCAAAGCAAAAAAAGACAGAGGTTGGGGATTCCTTGAAGTTAGGACTCCATGAGCTTTCACTGCCAAGGACACAGGTTCGATCTCTAGTTGGGGAACTGAAATCTTACAAATTGTGTAGCCAAAAAAAAAGATGATAGAGGTTAATTAAGTTTAACTTTAAGAAAGTTACAGAAATTTTGTCTAGGATCTTGTATCTCTGTTAAAGTTATTAAGAGTTAGTTTATACTTTGTAATAAGCATTGACATGTTATATTGGCTTTTTATATTGCTCATATCACTGAGTCAATATTATAGGAAATATAAGGTTGTTCATGGCAAAACTTTTGCCCTCTGGAGACTTCAATTCAATAAAGACAACAGAAAATATACAAGTAACTCATGTGAAAAAGGACACTGTGACCAGTTTAATAAAGGGCTAACAATATCTGGAGGAGAAAGGAGAAGAAAGTGAAAGTTGGACTGGGAGAGCTGAGTTTTCTTGGAAGAAAGATGGATTTAAGTTGGATTTTAAAGAAAGCATAGGAATCTGAGAGCGGATTTGACAGGGACAAAGAAGAAAGAGGAGGAGGTGCAAGTCCACTGGATTCCAGGCAAGATGAAGGAATGAGCAAAACCAAAAATAGCTATATAAACAAAAGACCATACGAAACAGCCTAAAGAGTCAGGCAAAATATCCACTGTACCAGAATGAACCTGACTAAATTCAAGTCTTTAGATGGAAGATCCATACCTCCAGGTCCAATTCATTATTTTGTTATTACTCATGGTACTATTTCCTAACCTCAGTCTTTCAGCTCTAGGGTCTATTTTTTTCCCATTGTACTCCTACAGCAGAAAGAGGAAATAACTCATCCAGCAGTGGGGATTTCTTAGTAGGGTTTTGAAGAGAGATGCTGAGGGTGGCTGACTCTGCCAAAATGTTTCCTTTTTCTCTTGCTGTTTGTCAGATATTACTGTTGAGCAACCCTGGTGAGTGTCATCAACATGCAATCTCAACTGATTTATCTTCCTTCACTCACTCAAACTCAGCCCTTTGCCTCTTTTTTTTTTTTTTTCTCCCTAGCTCATTTAGAGTTTCACAACCTCTTACCTTTAACTGCTGAGTAAGTGCAAAACATTTGTGTGTCTGGCATCAGATATGACAATCTCCAAGAAAAAGGATTCACGGTCACAGAGATAGCCAAGGCTACCTATTATGCCTTAATATTTTGCTTTGCCATTATTTCATTTTAAAAGTTCATTTCTATTTTTCTCACAGAGTCAGTTTCCAAATAACAAATTTCCATGGCTGCCTTTTCCTCCATGTCCCTTCCTTTTGAAATGTGCATGACTGCAGAAACCTTATGAGTGCCACAGAGCTCCTACTGTCAGTTTCTGCTGAGACCCATAAAAAAAATTCCACACCAATAAACCATTGATGTGGGTATAGGTGATGGAATATTTGGGGCTAATGGAATCCTAAAATGGAATTTCAGTCACACAGATAGAGGAAATTAACTTCATTTGTAGGTCAAAAGTTGATACAAGTGTCCTTGAGGTAGGGACGCCACAGTTCCTGGCTCTCCCCCAGCCAACACAGGACTGGAGTCTTTATAATCTATCCCCAAGTCAACCTGACTTTCCTTGGATGAGCCAAGAAAATTTTGTTTCCTCCTGTCCCAGTGTCTCTCCTCTACCTCCATCTCTACAGGAAGAAAAACGGTTTGGGTTTTGACGGAGGTTTCTGGAGCAGAATTGTAGATCTAATTGTTAAACAAATATATATGGTCTGAGCCTAATGAAAGAGATGACTGTGCTTACAACGGCTAAATAAAACAGGTAAGAAAAAGGAGGTGGTGTGTTAATACATTCAATAGTCCATAGCTTCTATTGACTCTCCGATTGATTCCACACCTGTGCCTGGAATCCTAAACTTGGGGGCAACAAGCATTTTTTAAAGCATTCAGTTAAACTAGGAAGGACCATAACTGAAGCATGAAAAAGTTTCTAAGGGCCTGCCTCCTATCCCTGAATACAGGCTCTATTCAACCTATCTTTTAAAATAAATATTTAATATAAATACTATCTTTTAATATAAATATCTTCTTCTGCCCACAAAGCCCCAAAGGGTCAAATCCTGGGAAGTCACTTGTTGTCTCTGTCAACATACAAAAGGAAGCACCTGCTGTAAGATGTTTCCTGCTCGAGGCCATCCTTGCTTCCAAGTTTGCTGCTATATCCACAAAGCCTTAGCACCTGGAGCTTAGTAGGAATTCACTAACTATTTGTTGAATATCAAATGAATTAACGAATCAAAAGCTCTTGTTGTTGTCCTTTTAACTGCCTGCTGCTGCTGCTGCTGCTGCTGTTTCGTCACTAAGTTGTGTCCTAGTCTTTGCGACCCATGAACTGTAGCCTGCCAGGCTCCTCTGTCCATGGGATTACCCAGGCAAGAATACTGGAGTGGGTTGCCCTTTCCTTATCCCATGGAACCTTCTGGACCCAGGGATCAAACCCACATCTCCTGCGTAGCAGGCGTCTCCTGCTTGGCAGGCGGATTCTTTACCACTGAGCCACCACACAGAAACTTTTAACCTTGCCACAAATCAGTCTTTTCATAATCACCAGTCTCTGTACTCTGAATCTCTGCCATTTGCTTCCTTTTAGGCTCCCTGGTGGCTCAGAGGTTAAAGCGTCTGCCTGCAATGCAGGAGACCTGGGTTTGATCCCTGGGTTGGGAAGATCCCCTGGAGAAGGAAATGGCAACCCACTCCCGTATTCTTGCCTGGAGAATCCCATGGACGGAGGAGCCTGGTGGGCTACAGTCCACGGGGTTGCAAAGAGTCGGACATGACTGAGCAACTTCACTCACTCACTCAGGCTCCCATGTATTTCAAACCTTTGGAGTTTTAGCCTGGATTTGGCCCCACAGGCACCAAGCAGACCAGCAACTTTACAGTTGTCTTGGAATAAGAATTACAATGACTTCAACACTTCACTACCTGGCTTATCTTGGCTCTTGCAGTCCTAAATTCCAGAGCTACATTGACAGAGATCCATGCATAGCACAATGAGGTAAATGAGTGAAAATGTGAAGGGTTATTAAATGTCATAGCATGCCTCCAAACATCTCCCAGTGTCCTCTGCCCTTAGAGCATGCTTCTAACAAGTTGAATGCTATAGAACTGATATATCCCTTTCAAGATTGAGTTATAAAAGACTGCTGATTTCTCTCTCTCTCTGTTAAATCACCTGCTCTGGGGGAAGCCAGCTTCATGTGGACCAGCTCAGTGAAGAAGCCCCTGTGGCAAAGAACTAAGGCCTCCAAATCAAAAGCTGCTAAAGAATACTAAGAAACTCATCTGTCAGCAACCCCCTGGGCGAGCTTGGAAGTAGATTCTGCAGATGACTGTGCTCCTGGTCAATAGCTTGACTGCAATCTGTATAGGAGACCTTGAGCTAAAATCACCCAGCTATGGCAGCCAGATCTCTGCCACCGTGTATATGTTTACTGTTTTAAGCTCCCAGGTTTTGAGCTTATCTGTTACATAGAACAGATTACTAATATATTGAATGTGGGTCCGTAAATACTTTCTTGGTTTCTTTGTTTTGTGACCACACCATTTGGCATGTAGGATCCTAGTTCCCTGACCAGGGATCAAACCTGCCAGCCCCTGCAGTGGAAGCCTAGAGTCTTAACTGCTGGACTGCCAGCAAAGAACACAAATAATATCTTAAGGGCCAGATAGAAAACATTTGGGAATGTGCAGGCCACACAGCGCTGCCATGGTAGCCCAAAAGGAGTCGAGACAATGTGCAAATGAATGCACAGCACCGTGGCTTCCTAAGAATCCACCTGCCAATGCAGGAGACGCAAGAGATGTGGGTTTGATCCCTGTGTCAGGAAGATCTGCTGGAGAAAGGAGTGGCAACACACTCCAGTATCCTGGTCTGGAAAATTCCATGGATAGAGGACCCCCATGGGCTACAATTCATGGGGTAGCAAAGAATCAGACATGACTGAGCTACTCTGATACTCTATCCAATACAGCACTATACTCCTATAAAAAGCAATCAGCCAGTGAGTAGGCTCTAATGTGCCAACCTCTGCAAAAAATCAATGGATTTTCAATCTTTCTGACTTCAAATATCTCATCGTCCTATAGCTACCCTATCAAGAGACAAGCATGGCCAGTATAGATCAGAGTTTCTTCTGTGGTGTGAAGGGAATACCCTTCCCCATTATTATTATTTTAATTTTTTTTTTTTTAATGAGGTTGGTGCTTTGGGGAAAGGAAAATAAGATGTAGGAAAAGTCCTTTCTGGAGTTGAGAAGAAAGAAAAATCCAGATCCTTTTGCCCAAGGAAAATTTATCCAAGGAAGCATAGATTTGTCCAAGGAAGAATAAAGGGAGTCAGTGTGAGATTAGATGACCCAATTCCACAACCCTTAGCCAAACACTGTACATAGAGATGGGGGGAAACACATCCAGATAAACACAAGAATCCCAAGAACTTCAGAACTGGTCACCCAACTGCCTGGAGGTTTCAAAGCCTCTGAAAGAAACTTTGAGCCATTTGGACCAAAATCGTCCAAGACTGATAGCACAACACTGGTTAAAGGAGCCTGAAATATGGTTTATAGCCCCCCATGTATTGAGCCCAGTTTACAGAAGATACAAAAGTTCTCACATGGCCCCCAGAAGTTGCAGAACTGCTAAGAAGATCACTTGGTCAGCCGAGTCCAGGGCTGATTAAGGGTGAGATCTCAATGACGGAGGCAATGGCAGTGTCTAGGGTAGGCAGCAAAGGAAGAAACTATATTTTTACTTCTTTTTCCTCTCTGAAAAGGATTCTCTCTGAATCTGATTTTTCTTTCCCCCAAATCACCATTCTCCCAGGGAATGCCCAAAGTCTGGGAGGGCCAACAATAGCACCAGCACATTTAGCAGAGGCCAACAAGCAAAGATTCATGGGGACTGATCCATAATGAAAGGCTTCTCCTGGGGAAGCCGCCTGTCCCCCATTCCCAAGAAGATACATCAGCCTCCTTCTACTCCTCTGGCCTAGAGTCACCTTGGGAAAAACAGAGAAAAAAAGAGGAAATCTGGGAGAGCAACCATTTACCCAGAAGAAAGTCAGTGACCTCAACATAGAACTGTTTTTAAATCAGAAGGGGTTGAGATACTTGTTTACGTTGTTTTCTCCCCATCCAAAGAGATAAGCTGTTTATGAGAAAGTTTGTCTCAGCTATTAGGTGACTTTTTTATTGCTGCCATAACAAATTACAATGACCATTTTGTGGCTTAAAACCACACAAGCTTGTTACCTTGTATTTCTGTGGGTCAGAAACTCATCATGGCTCTCACTGGGCTAAAATCAAGGTGTTAGAGGCTATTTCTTTTCTAGAGACTCTGAGGAAGAATCTCTTTCCTTTCATTTTCCAGCTTCTAGAAATGGCTTGCATTCTTTGACTCCTGGCTCCCTTTTCCCATCTTCAAAGCCAGCAATCTAGCATCTCCTTGACCATGTGTCCATCATCCCTTCCCATACAACCTGGAAGTGTCCTCCACTTTCATGAATTCATGTGATTAAACTGGACCCACCTACCATGTAAGGTAACATATGCAGAGATTCTAGTCTACCAGGATAATATTTACTGTTAAGAATAACACTTGCTATAAATTATGTGTACTCTAAATGCCTTAATAACACCATTATTATAAACATTAATGGGTATATTGCTTGAGTTTTGTGCTTTTTTTTTGCTAGAGTACTTGTTTTTTGTATTGGGGGCTTTTTGTTTGTTTGTTTGTTTAGTTTTCAAGAACATTATTATCTAAATTTGAATCCTTATAATAAGGATTATTACTATTATTCTTTTTAGCCATCTTTTATTACTAGAATTTTCAGAAAAGGTGTTCAATGATCAACTATAATTCACAGAAAACACACCCATATTGCCTATGATCGCCTTATCTCAAATAAGTTTTTCAATATAGGATTTCCCAGAAGTTAGATCACTCCACAAAACAATGTTCCAGATATACTGAAAGAAGCAATATATCTGGCAGTGAGCACGTCTAGGAATTATTTTGGAGAAATTAAGTGTTTGGGGTTTAGGATAGTTTTGGTTATCACTGATGTCATGTATATTGATAGAGCTGCACTTTTTTGAGATCTTACAGCCACTGAAAATAAGCCCACTTTATAAAATATTCAGCTTATGCTTCATGCCTTTTTGAACACTAAAAGGATACTTTTGAGTCTTCTTCCAAAGCTTTCTTTCCAGGCAACCTTTCAACCATTCTACAGAAACTATTAATTCTATAGAAACTTCCCTCAGAAGGAAGGAAAGGACTAAAACATTACACTTTCTAATTCTCATCTATATTTCCACAACTTTTCATCTTCTCTTCTGTCTGGTCACCTGAAGACATAGAGGAAACAGCACAGTCTGATCATTTGACAAAACTCGCCACCTACAGTGAATGAGTACGTGGACTTTTATCCTATATAAAATACCTTCAAGTAGCCAAACTAAACGTGGACACAATAAAAGAGGAAGATTGTAAAAAAGCATATAAAATGTAAAATTAAATGCTGTGGAAATGTCAAGGAAGGAGGCACGGTCCACCTGGGTAGAAATAGGAAAGTTGAATACAAGGATGTGGTGTTGGACCTGAGCCGTAACCAGTCAGGAGACTGTGATGATTGAGAAGAAGGGTATACTAGTCATTAGCATCAGTGATATGAATTCTCAATTTTGCGGAGAATCAGAAACAACACACCAGCCCTTATTTGTTGCAAAGTTAGCAGATACAGATTGCAATGAGCACGTAGAGTAGTAGGAAGAGCGCAAGGTTTGGACATAAAAAGACAAGGAAATTGAGGCATAAAGTCCAGTCACCATGTGGGCACTTACAATTTTATTACCTTAGAGATATCACTTAACCTTCTGGAGCTTCACTTTAATACTTTATAAACATCCAAAGGAAAAAAAAATAAGTTGGCAGCATTGTTCGCATTTGTAAGCAAGAACCCTAGCTCCTGAGAGAACATCTCACATTTGAAATGAAATGTTAATTATTTCAGAGAAGGCAATGGCACCCCACTCCAGTACTCTTGCCTGGAAAATCCCATGGACAGAGGAGCCTGGTAGGCTGCAGTCCATGGGGTCGCGAAGAGTTAGACACGACTGAGTGACTTCACTTTCCCTTCTCACTTTTATGCATTGGAGAAGGAACTGGCAACCCACTCCAGTGTTCTTGCCTGGAGAATCCCAAGGATGGGGGAGCCTGGTGGGCTGCCATCCATGGGGTCGCATAGAGTCGGACATGACTGAAGTGACTTAACAGCAGTTAATTATTTTATTATTATAAAGTTTCTCCATGGCAAAGATACCACAGATGTAAGATGTAAGTACTTCCTTATATGTAGATAAATTTCCTCTTCTAAGATTACTCTGCATTTAACTTCTAAATTCTCTTTCTAAAATTAACTCTGGAATCTGGAGACTAGAATAATAGAAATCTCACATGACATTTTTCCAGGAGCAAGCTACTGAAAAACTGCTAAATATAGAAAATACAAAGAGGAGGATGTGGAAAATTATGGACATATAGGAAATTATGGCCATAAAATTTCAATGTCACATTGCAAAGTGCCAAATGCCAGAATTTCCTATAAAGCTTAATTTTATTTATTTCATGGAGAGATATTTTGGAAAGCTGGATTTCAGAAAATCCTCAGATTCTGGCCAACTATCTCCAATTATGCTGGAACTTCAGTATCTGTCCCCACACTGGAGATGTATCATTATCTAAACAATCATTTCCATTTCACAGAAATCCCAGCACTGTTTTTCTAACAATTGAGCCATAACAGTGCTGTTTCCATGGTTACCAAGAGTTCTAATTTCAGTTCCTCAATATGCATTTTATCATGTAAGATTGTACAATGCTTCAGAATAGACCACTCTTAGTTCCACGTGCTTTGTCTGTTATTTTTCTCCAAGTTTCTCACACCCAGTCCCCATTTAAGCTTCCTGTTTTGCTCATTTTTTGACTAGATAAAGTTTATGTAGCCAACTATAGAGAGATCATGTTTCTAGCCAATAAATTCAAAGCAGTGGAGCAAAGTTCAGGGACAGGAATTGGGCAATGATTAGAAAACTCTGCTTCTCATCGCTCTCCATGGCCCTAGATTTTAGCACCATAATTATGATGGTTTAGGAAAAGAGCAACATAAATCCCTAACTAGTGTCCTCAGTGATTCTGTGATTCCAAGCAGATTTTATCTGCTTGAATTTCTCAACAGCAAAAGAATTTGGTGCTCAGAGCTCTGAAAAGTACTTTCCCTGGAGATTGGCATCTTGCACAAGAGTCCATAGAATGATCTTCAGAGGTCCTCATCAAGTGCCTGAAATTCTGTGTGTGTGGGTGGGGTGGCGGGGGGGAGGGGGGAATTCATGCCCATATCACTTCACTTGGCTGGAGGAATTCGCTTTAATGAGGAAAAGATCCATAGCCTTCATCAGATTCTCAGAAACATATGTACAGCAAAGATGTTTAAAGAGCACCTCTCTTGGACAAGATCTCTGTTTTAGGAAAGAGCTCTAAGGGGACAAGTTGTTAATAAAAATAGTTGTGGCAAAATAATCTTCAGTCACTGTGAGGGTTTTAAAATTTGGCAGAAAATTTTTGGAAAACCAATATGGAAATGTGTACCAGGACCCACAAAGATGTCATTCCTCTTGGATTCAGTTATTGAGCTGTGAGGAATATATTTTCTAGGAAAAAAAATCAAGAAAGGCAAAAAAAAGTAAGCAAATGTTTATTTTGATTTTGTGAATGACAGGAAAAAATCAGAATCCAGCATTAGAGGCTGAGTTAATAATGTGACATCAACACAATGATACATTATAAAGCCATAACTATAGTTATCCAATAGGAAAAACTAAAATACCTATGATGAAACATTAAATGAAATCAGGAAGAAACTTTATGATATGGATAACATTATGACAAAATATATACAATTTTCAAGTTAGTTGTACTAAAGTAATGGACTTTTGAGTGATTTTGTTATTTTAAAGTCCTCCCAAATTTTAATATCCTATTAAGTAAATGTTGAATTAAAAATAAAACAGAGACTTGTGTTTAAACATGGCAATTTGGACATATACCTTGATTTTCATTCCTTTCCCACACTTGACTGAAAAGACTGAAGATACGAAAAAAAGATATAAATCTACAAGGAAAATGAAAACAGAAGGAAATGACAGCATCAAAATTTTGGAATCTCTAAAGCCAACAAACGAGGATATCTAACTATCAAAAAGGGGGAAAAGTAAACATACCCCAACAATGCAGTAAGATCAGGGATAAGGCTATTTACATCAGAGAGCTCTGGAATGTTTCAAAATTGAAGACATCACTTACCTCTAAAAGAGATGTGATATCCCTTACATCGAAAAGAATGTGCCTGAAACAGGTTCATACTTGAAAGCAATTCTGGGATCAAAAGCCAGAAGCAGTTAGACCCATTCCTTGCCCAGGTTCAAGGACTTTGCATTGTGTCACACTGGCAAAGCCTGACAGTGCGGGAGACCTGGGTTCAATCCTTGGGTGGCAAAGATCCCCTGGAGAAGGAAACGGCAACCCATTCCAGTATTCTTGCCTGGAAAATTCCATGGACAGAGGAATCTGGCAGGCTACAGTCCATCAGGCTGCAAAGAGCTGGACACAGCTGAGCACACATGCATCTTGCCCAGATTCACTGCTTCCAACATACTCAGCCAGAGAACTTTCTCTTCCTCACCCAACAAGGGGAAAAAGAAAAGAAGCATTCCTCCCCCCAAAACAGGGGGATCTCATACCCTGAACACTGAAGGCAAAAATGATGCACTGAAAATAAAACGTTTAAGTCACAACAGACATACTAAATAATGAGATCCCTCCCTTTTTCCTCACTCAGCTCCCAGAATGCACTGAAAGTCAGCCTAGACCCCTGGGAGGAAATCTGAAGCTCACCAGTCTGTGAGAAAAGACCTACAGATACTGATGGTTGTGGATGCCCCAGTGAAACAACCTAATCCAATCATGCTGAAATAAAGCCCTTAGGAGCTCACAGACAGCCATTTAGTGCATCAAATTTAAGTATGAGTGGATGTCCAGAGGACATAAGACATTTGAGGAAGACCTTGAGTAAGAGGGACAATAACTAAAACAACAGTAAAAGAAACTGGGAGGGATGAGACAGGGTAGAAACAGAAAACTTCTTCTCCAAATAAATTGCTATCTCCAGAGAGATGGGAGAAGATAATCCAGCTACGGAACAAAGTCCAGCTATGAGACAAAATCCAAATTTAAATACATGTTATTTTTAATGGAACATTAAGAATACAAGAAAGAGTCTTTGAAATTAAAAATGTTATATCAGAAATTTAAATGTAATAGAAAGAGTGGAGAGTCAACTGGAGATTGCCATCTGCAAGCAAAACAAGTCAGAGTTAGAAAACAGGAAAAACCAAATAGAATGTCCAACATTTAACCAACAGAAGCTCTAGATAAAAAGAGTAGAAAAAAACAAACAGCAGGATTTTATCTAAGAAATAATCCAAGAAAAGTTTCCAAAAACTGAATTTGAAAGTGCCTACCAGATTCTTAATATAATGACTGAAGAAAAATACACATCAAGGTGTAAGATCATGAACTCTCAAAATACCAAAAATGAAAATATTTTAGATCTTCTCAGATCAGTAAAAAAAAAAAAGGTAGATCAGAAGCCAAGAATCAAAATTATGTCAAACTTAATTTCCCAGTGGCAATCCTGGTGGTAAAATAATGCTTTGAAAATTCTGAGAAAAATGGCACCCAATATTACAATCTGTATCCAGACAAATTATCCATCAAGAGTGGAAATAGACTGAAAATATTTCGGACATGAAAAGTGTCAAAAAAAAAAAAAAAGTGCTTCTGGGACTTCCCTGGTGGTTCACTGGTTGAAAACTGTCTTCCAATGCAGGGGACGTGTGTTGAATCCCTGGTCAGGGAACTGGGATCTCACATGTTACGCAGAAACTAAGCATATTACATTACTTTGCCAACAAAGGTCCGTCTTCAAGGCTATGGTTTTTCCAGTGGTCATGTATGGATGTGAGAGTTGGACTATAAAGAAAGCTGAGTGCCGAAGAATTGATGCTTTTGAACTGCGGTGTTGAAGAAGACTCTTGAGAGTTCCTTGGACTGCAAGGAGATCCAACCAGTCCATCCTAAAGGAGATCAGTCCTGAACGTTCATTGGAAGAACTGATGCTGAAGCTGAAACTCCAATATTTTGGCCACTAGATTTGAAGAACTGACACATTTGCAAACACCCTGGTGCTGGGGAAGATTGAAGGCAGGAGGAGAAGGGAACAACAAAGGATGAGATGGTTGGATGGCATTGCCAACTCAGTGGACATGAGTTTGGGTAAACTCCAGGAGTTGGTGATGGAGAAGGAGGCCTGGTGTGCTGCAGTCCATGGGATCGCAAAGAGTCGGACACGATGGAGCGACTGAACTGAACTGAAGCCCATGCATTGCAACTACTGACGACCCACACCAAATCGGAAGATCCCATGAGCCTACAATGAAGGTCCTGATGCAGCCAAAACTAAGTAAATAAATAAATATTTTTTAATGTTCTCCCATGATCCTTTTCTCTGGAAGTAGTAGAGAAGGGCAAACCAGAAAGAGAAATCAGGAGATGGAAACCAGGAAGCAGTCTTTAACACAGGATAGAGTTAAAGGGAATTTCCATCATGATGATGAAGGGAGAGCCCAAAAAACAACAAGCAAAGCTGGACTAGAAAGCATCAAGTCTACCCATCCAGGAGGGATAACTCCAATGCTATATTTTTAATGGAAAAATAGTTGATTTGCAGTATTATATTAGTTTCAAATGTACAGCCAAGTGATAATTTAATAAATCATTTGATATGTTTGAACGCATTGGAAGAGATTCCTGCCAAAAGTTTTGCATTGAGCTGTGATAGGTATTTAGAAAATTAAACAAAATAAAAAGAGCTAGACAAGGATACTCCAAGGCGGGGGGGAATATATATATATATATAGGAAAGGAAATTAGAGTATGCTAAATAGTTCATCTGCAAATGAAATCTGTATAGTTATAAACACTGAATTTTGAATTAATCAAATGGAATGATAAGACTATATCTGGGAAACGGGAAAGGAAAAGTGTTTTGGTCAAGAGGAAAGAGAGGCATGTATTACAAAATTAAATCCTTGGTTTCAGAGTAAGAAATTAATAGATATTATAGTATCCAAAGTGGGAAAAAAGTCAGAGTAAGCATGTTATTTAGAAATGTGGAAGCAACACTAGCAGAAACAAGAAGAATTTAAAATAGAAATAAAAACTGAGGATAGAGAAGAGTTGAGGAGGTTTCTGCTCTTTTTAAAAGTTTTATTAGCTGTTTGCTTTTAAATCAATTTACATCTATAACTTGCACAGAATGAAAAAAAAAAATAAAGTTAAAAGAAGAAAACGATTATGAAAAAGTAAACCTGAGTGCTTTCCTAGACTCAATTTTATGAAAGTTGAACACTCTAACTGACATTCAAAATTGCAGCTTCTATTAATACTATAAGCTGAAACCATAAAAAAATAAAAAAGAGAGAGGATAAAATGATTTCTTAGAAAAGACTCAAAAAGAATTTTCTGAGACTAAAGAACATTGATATTTTGATGAAAGAGTACTGCTAAGTGCCTTGGACAATGAAGAAAAAACACACCAGCTTAGACACAGCATTATAAAATTTTATAACACAAAATATAAAGAAAAATCTTAAAAGTTTCTAGATAGAGAAAAATGCAAATGGAAGTAGGCCTGCTATCAGATTTCACATGATCAACTCTGACTTTATTTCCTTCATTCTGTTCTCCTTAGATTGATTTTCCTCCTAACATTAATATAAATGTTGATTTTTATTTTTCTGCTTAAACAATAATTGCAAAGTTACCCATGTAAATATATTAACAAGCCAACAGTTAAAAAGAGACTTTAGAAAACAGTAGTCACAATGGAAAAAAAATGGCTTTAATATTAGGGAAAATAATTTTAAGTCTATATAGTTCTATATCTGGCCAAATTAAGAAATATATTAGAGAATAAAAGCATTTCAGATATACAAAGACTCAGAATGTTTATTCACCTTTCCCCCTGCCCCATCATGTCTTAGAAACTTACTTAAGGATGTTTTCCAGAAAAACAAGGGAGGAAACAAAGAAAAAAGAACTTCAAGCCAGAAATGGGGGACTCATCAACCCCCACCCCCAAAATCAGTCTCTGAATAAAGACTGCAAAACCTTCAATCCAGATAGAGCATAGGGAAGACACCTAGGAAAAATAAGAGCGTCTTAAAGTTGTCACTTTCCTTATTAAGTTGAAAGACCTTAAGGATTTAATAAAGAGAGACAAAGTAAATTAAAAACTAAGCTCAAAAGGGAGTGAATATATGTACACTTATAACCGATTCACATTGTTGCATAGCAGAAACCAACACAACACTGCAAAGCAATTATCCTTCAATTAAAAACAAAAATAAAATTTAAAAAAACTAAGATGAGTGGAAAAAAGTTTTATTTGAGTGGAAATTAGCATACTGATTGATACTCTATGAAAAGCTTTTAAAACTATAAAAATGTAAATATATATTTATAAACTTCAGACACAGCATATACATAGGAAATGCTGACTCGAAAGAAACTGAGAGTCAGCAGACATTTAATCCTGTTCAAAATGTCCATAAGATGTTGGATCCATAATGCATTTGGTCCACACCAAAGTGTTCTTGACATTTGGTCCTGTTTAGAACATCCATGGATGTATTTGGTCCATGCCAAATAGTTCTGGACAGACCAAATATCAAGGCCCTATTGGCATGGACCAAAGGTCTCCACGAACATGTTGCACAGGATCAGATGTCTGAAAGAGAAGCAGAAGATTGAGGCTAAGTCAGAAACAGCCAGTTGAAGGGCTTTGCCTAAACCAACAGAAATGGAGTTGACTTTCCTAGCAGTAGACCACTGAAGAAACCAAAGTGACCCACAAGAGAAATGCTATCTCTAAGATATTTTTCATATAATATTTTTCTTAGCATTTTTATATGCCAGGCACTGAACTGAGCACATTACATTTATCCATCAATTTAATCTTCCCAACAACCCATGCAGGCGAGCTAAGTCACTTCAGTTGTGTCCGACTCTTTGCAACCCTATGGACCATAGTCCATCAGGCTCCTCTGTCCATGGGATTCTCCAGGCAAGAATACTGGAGTAGGTTGCTGTTTCCTCCTCCAGGGAATCTTCCCAACCCAGGGATCAAACCCACATCTCTTATGTCTCCTGCATTGGCAGGAAGATTCTTTACCACTAGCACCACCTGGAAAGCCCTAACAACCCAATGGGAGAGTCTGTTACTATCCCCACATTACAGATTATAAAACTAAAGCACAGAGAGGTTAAGTAACTTGGCCAAGGACACACAGTTAGCAACTAGTAGAACTATTTGAATCCATGGACTGTTGTCAAGGTCTTGGCTTTTAATGAGTACACTAAAAAGTCCCCTTAAAAAACGGGAGACATCTTTTTGTTCATCAACCATACAAAGTCTTCAATACCAGGTTACAATTATCCCAGCCACCAAAGCTCTTGTGAAGGTCCGCTTATTTTCTATACATATTCCATAGAGTGCAAACAGACCTGGGGTAGCCTGCTAGAAACTGAAACTAGTCCAGATGCCCAATTGCCCCCAGCTAATAGCCAACTGACACAAATTTTACAGAGACCAGAATAATTATCCATTTTAAATGACTGCCCCTATTAACTCATGAGTTAAATATGTGCTTGTTGTTTCAAGCCACTGAGGTGTTAGGTAACTCATAACAATAGATAATCGATACTCTCTTAATTCCAGATTTCCTCCTGCAGTCACCAAGGGAATAATCAAGAGCTCAATGGAAGTGATAGTAGAGAGGAGGTCTCCAGAGAGTGGTCAGTGGTACCTAGGAGCTAGAGCCTGGCCTTCATGATAGATATAGGATCCATAGATTAGCCAAAAAGCCGCATGGGCAGGGGGCTACCCCAAGGGAGGAAGTCTCCCACTCTACTGTGGGTTTTAGACTGGATCATCCACGAGGGTACTCACCATGTGTTTTCATCCAGACTTAGCAGATGGCCAGTTAAATAATCAGTCTCAAATTCAAGAGACTCTTTAGTTCCTCTTTGCTTTCTGCCATTAGGGTGGCTCAGTTCAGTTCAGTCACTCAGTCGTGTCCAATTCTTTGCGACCCCATGGACTGCAGTGTGCCAGATTTCCCTATCCATCACAAACTCCTGGAGCTTGTTCAGACTCATATCCATCGACTCGGTGATACCATTCAACCATCTCATCTTCTGTTGTCCCCTTCTCCTCCTACCTTCAATCTTTCCCAGCATTAGGGTCTTTTCCAATGAGTCAGTTCTTCGAATCAGGTGGCCAAAATATTAGATCTTCAGCTTCAGCATCAGTCTTTCCAATGAATATTCAGGATTGATTTCCTTTAAGATTGACTGGTTGGATCTCCAGGCTGTCCAAGGGACTCTTAAGAGTCTTCCCCAACACCACAGTTCAAAAGCATCAATTCAAATAAATTAGGGTGGTATCACCTGCCTATATGAGGTTATTGATATTTGTCTAGCAGTCTTGTTTTCCAACTTGTGATTCATCCAGCCTGGCCTTTCATATGATGTATTCTGCATATAAGTTAAATAAGCAGGGTGACAATATAGAGCCTTGTACTCTTCTCTAAATTTGGAAGCAGTTTGTTGTTCAACGTTCAGTTCTAAATGTTGCTTTTTGACCTGCATACAGGTTTCTCAGGAGACAGGTAAAGTGGTCAGGTAATCCCATCTGTTTAAGAATTTTCCACAGTTTGTTGTGATCCACACAGTTGAAGGCTTTAGCATAGTCAATGAAGCAGATGTTTTTCTGGAACCCCCTTGCTTTCTCTTTGATCCAGCAAAGTTGGCAATTTGATCTCTGGTTCCTCTGTCTTTTCTAAACCCAGCTTGTACATCTGGAAGTTCTCAGTTCACAAACTGCTGAAGCCTAGCTTGAAGGATTTTGAGCATAACCTTACTAGCATGTGAAATGAGTGCCGCTGTGCAGTAGTTTGAGCATTCTTTGGCATTGCCTTTCTTTGGGATTGGAATGAAAATTGACCTTTTCCAGTCCTGTGGCCACTGCTGAGTTTTCCAAATTTGCTGGCATATTGACTGCTTCACTTTCACAGGATCATTTTTTAGGATTTGAAATAGCTCAACTGGAATTCCATCACTTCCACTAGCTTTGTTCATAGTGATGCTCCCTAAGTCCCACTTGACTTCGCACTCCAGGATATCTGGCTCTAGGTTAGTGACAACATGATCATGCTTATCCAGGTCAATAAGAACAATCTTGTATAGTTCTGTGTATTCTTGCCACACTTCTTAATTTCTTCTGCTTCTGTTAGGTCCTGACCTTTTCTGTCCTTTATTGGCCCATCCTCACATGATATGTTCCCTTGAGGTCTCCAGTTTTCTTGAAGAGATCTCTAGTCTTTCCCATTCTATTGTTTTCCTCTATTTCTTTGCATTGTTCGTTCAAGATGGCCTTCTTATCTCTCCTTGCTTTTCTCTGGAACTCTGTTTATCTTTCCCTTTCTCCCTTGCCTTCTGCTTCTCTTCTTTCCTCAGCTATTTGTAAAGCCTCCTCAGACAACCACTTTGCATTCTTGCATTTCTTTTTCTTTGGGATGGTTTTGGTCCCTGGCTCCTGTACAGTGTTATAAACCTCCATCCATGGTTCTCAGGCACTCTATCTACCAGATCTAATCCCTTGAATCTATTCAACACCACCACTGAATAATCATAAGGGATTTGATTTAGGTCATACCTGAATGGCCTAGTTTTCTTTACTTTACTTTCTTCAATTTCCTTTACTTTCTTCAATTTCAGCTAGTATTTTGCTGTAAGAAGCTGATGATCTGAGCCACAGCCAGCTCCAGGTCTTGTTTCTGCTAACTCTAGAGAGCTTCTCATTTTTGGCTGCAAAGAACATAACCAATCTGACTTCGGCATTGACCACCTGATGATGTCTATGTGTAGAGTTGCCTCTTGTGTTATTGGAAGAGGGTATTTGCTATAACCAGTGTGTTTTCTTGACAAAACTCTGCTAAGTTTTGCCCTGCTTCATTTTGTACTTCAAGACCAAACTTGCCTATTACTCCAGGTAACTCTTTTGCATTCCAATTCCCTGTGATGAAAAGGACATCTCTTTTTGGTGTTAGTTCTAAAAGATCTGGTAGGTCTTTATAGAAACAGTCAACTTCAGCTTCTTTGACATTAGTGGTTGGGGCACAGACTTGGATTACTGTGATACTGAATGGTTTACCTTGGAAACCAAATGAGATCATTCTGTTCTTTTTGAAATTGCACCCAAGTACTTGCATTTTGGACTCTTTTGTTGACTATGAGGGCTATTTCATTTCCCATAAGGGATTCTTGCCCACATTAGTAGATACAATGATCATCTGAATTAAAATCACCAATTCCTGTTCATTTTAGTTCATTGATTCCCAAGATGTGGATGTTCAGTCTTGCCATCTCCTGCTTGACCACATACAATTTACCTTGACGCATGCACCTAACATACAATATTCCTAAGCAATAGTGGTCTTTACAACATCAGACTTTCATCACCAGACACATCCATAACTGATCATCATTTCTGCTTTTGTCCAGCCACTTCATTCTTTCTGGTGCTATTAGTAATTGCCTTCCACTCTTCCCCAGTAGCATATTGGACATCTATAAGCTATATACATATTGGCTTATCTTTCAGTGTCATATTTTTTGCTTTTTCATACTGCTTACTGGGTCCTCACTGCAAGAATACTGCAGTGGGTTGCCATTTCCTCCTCTCGTAGACAATGTTTTGTCAGAACTCTTCACTGTGATCATCTTAAGTGGCCATGCATGGCATGGCTCATAGCTTCATTGAGTTACTAAAGCCTCTTGGCCACGATAAGGTTGTGATCATGAAGGGGAATCACCATTTAAATATATCTTGTTAAGAATTCATCTCTATGTTTATCATCTGTCTTCTCCCATCAAAATGTGGCTTCTATGAGGCCAAAGACTATATACATCTTGTTCACTGCAGTATCTCTTGTATATGGACAGAACATGTCACATAATAGGTGCTCAATAAATATTTACTGACTGAATAAATTTCAGATATTAAAAATTATAAATGTAAAAATGCATAGCTTGATGAAAAAAATCTTGTGTTACAATTGCTTAAACATAAATGATATAAACTATGATTATTACTGTTAAGATATTTTGCATATTAATTAAATGATTACTAGAGCTTAATTTACTGAGGAAGAATCATTATGATTAACATTTTTCCTTATATTATCATTTATTTTAATATCATTAAAATAGTGTCTGTGAATTTTTAATCATTTAGCCTAATCTTGCTAATATGTCTTAAATAACATGAAAGGACAACTTGGTTTTTCTGATTGAAAAAGCTAGTGGACTCTAACATAAACTCTTGAAATGCTCAGACTAACTTAGACATAAGGCTAAAACTGATGACCTTAACAATTAGATAATAAATCTCAGTTTATATTAGCATGTTTTTCCAAAATGTAGATTTTTAAAAAAAAAAAAAAGGTTTATTTATCTATTTGGCTGTGCTGGGTATTCGTTGTGATATGTGGGATCTTCAATCTTTGTTGTGGCATGAGGGATCTTCAGTTACACATAGTCTCCAGAATGAAGATTTTAAAGTATGAATTGATCTCTTAGGAAAGTTTCTGAGCCTTAACATAGAGGAACCATAGCATCATCTAGCTTACATGCCTTCAAGCTTTTCCAATGACTATTAACAAAAGATTTGTTTCTGTATAGTTGATCTCATCTTGCTAATGAGGATGATGATACACAGCATCATTCCTCAAAAAGGTCCAGGCTGAATGGGGTAGGTACCCCCAGTATAACAATTACCTACATGGGGTAGGTACCTCCAGTATAACAATTACGTTGTAGTTTTGCCATTACTTGTTTATGTGTCTATATCCCCTATCAGACTATAAACTCTTTGAGGGCAGGAGAATGGATAAGTTATTTGTTGAACTAAAATTAGTTAATAGTCTCTACTTGAGATTAAAGCATCGTAGAGACTGACATTTGCAAAAAACTGTATTTTTAGATGTAAAAATGTATCATCTATTTATTTTGTATATTTCCTTTCAAACATGATCCGTAAGAATTTCAGTTAGTTTACAATAAAGAATCACAAAATAGAATAGTGAATTCCAATTCAAAATGTTTGAAGCAAGGGAAAATTTAATTTGAATGTACAGTCGTAGTAAGGATAATTATAAGAAAGAAAGGAATTAAATGGCTACATAGTTGCTGTGAAGCTCAGATTTGGTGATGTTCTCACAAGCAAAAGTAAAAAAAAAAAAGGACACAGTTATAGTTTTTATTATCATAAAAATCAATTAGGCAGGAGAAGAAACAAATAATACTTACCTAGATCTTAGCTCTGGAAGAAATACTTTAAATAGAACACTGATTAATCATATAAATAACTTTCCTGAGTAGTGTTCCCAAAGAAAATGTAATAAAAATTTTTATGAAGTTATTTCTCAACTTCTGCCCCATGAAAGTCCAGAGCTAAACACCACAAGGTATTCACAAGGTAATTGCAAAGGCAATTAATTAACAGTTCATACAAAGACAATGTAGTTCCAGGAAATATTTCTCTATCCTTCAAGCCTAAGGTGAGCAAACTATGGACCTCTAGCCAAATTCAGTCCATTGGCTATTCTTGTTAATAAAGTTTTATTGGAACACAAATATGACCATTCACTTCCTTAGTGTCTATGGCTGTTTTCCTGCTACAGGAGAGTTGAATACTTGTTACAGATAGTATGGCCCACAGAGCCTAAAGTATTTACTATCTAGCCCTTTTATAAAAAGTTTGTGGGCCTTTGCTTTAAACCATATCTCCATTATTATCACGTTTATCCATGGAGCATTTAATAAGAGTTAGATAGAAAATGACTTGTTGATTTGAATTGGATTCATACACTAGGCAGAACCATATGAAACTGTTAATTTTCAATTTTTATCTGTAAAACATCAATTTTATATAGTTCAGTCTAACACTTTGGGAAAAAAAGTAAGATTAAAATCTTGTTATCAAAGTGAAAGAGCTATACAAGTCTTTTACTTGGATGGGTAATAAACTCTTACATATAGAAGTGGAACATGAAATATTGTTAAGCAAAGCCAGGATATTTCTGAAGAAGGAATTTTAATCTCCCCACAACACAAAGCAGACCTAGCAGTATTTTATTTTAGAATGCTACCACTCTAAGTGAAGGAAGGAGAAAATACGAACCATCCCAATTAAAAGCCCAGCTTAATGACAAACTCAGCAATGATGCCTTCCCATTTTGACATGACTGTTTCTACTGAATAACTACTTGTATTAATATTTATAATACATGAAATGGTCACACAAAAGGCTTACCATTGTATCCATGGAGTTATACCCATGTCAGGGACATAGTGGATGGTCAATATATATCCTTTTAATTAAAACTTTTTATGAAATTTTAAACAAAGAGTGGATAGAATCATCTCCACCCTGAAAATGATGTAGTTGGAAGCATCAACAGAACACTTTATACCAAGTAAACTATCAATAGTGTATGTTTCCATGAGAATAAGTTCACACATTTTTTAAAAGTATAATCAGTATGTTACTAATATAGTATCCATAGCATCCTACTGTGTGCACACTGTACTAGAAGCTATAGAAAAAAGTATTGCTCTGTTCCTTGAGATAAGAGACTTTAAATCTAGCTGGTGATACACATATTCAAAAGAATGGGAGCCCACAAGGCATGTCCTTTTATTAGGACATGCCAAAAGAATTAAAGTGACAGCAAGTGAACCATTACCATATTGTGTTGAAGTCATTACCCATGAAAATCAAACGGGAAAGAAGTCAAGAGGCCCAGAATCCTGTCCCAACTGTGACTTTCCCAGCTAGAATGTAAATTATTTTATTTAACAGTGTTAAGCTTGTTTATTTTGCTGGATTGCACATACTTCAATTCTCGAGAAGCCTGAAATACTTACTATACCACCACTAGAAAACTAAATTTTGGTGAAAGAGCTTCTGGGGATAGGGTTTAACAGATAATGGACTCAATTTGCATTTTCAGGGTTTTGGAAACATTTAAAATAGCATAATATTTAAAACGCTCCAAGGAGTTATATGCCAGATGTTAGCACATAGGAAACCACCAGTGCATGAACTCCTGCTTCTGGTTTGACTCATTTTCAAATCGGCCTCGGAATAACGACTACAAGAATATCATGAAATTACAAGATGAGCTGCTAAAGACCTCTTATTTGCAACTACTTTTTGGTGTAATCAGGAATTTTTTTAATAATGTGCCAACACACAAAAATACGAAAATACAAGAGCTGCTAAGGATTATATGAGATCACAAGTATCACATAGTAGCTCTGATTCCAAGTGTTTGTATTAATCAAAACAACTCCATGAGTTTCACTTACTTACTGTATAAAGAGTAAATATGTTTGGTTTGAACTTATAAAGTTCTTTTTACTAATAAAATATCATGATTTTATATAGCAGAGTTCCATTTAAGATTTTATTTAAAAGGAATTCTTTCTGCTGAAAAAAATATCCATTGGAAGAGATGACCTGAAAAGTCTTTTCTACATCAAATAATGCATGGTTTTCAGAGCATAGTTCTGTTTTACAACAGAAATAAACACTAACAAATAAAAACAAGTAAATGCAACTCTTGTGTCCTAAGAGTTCATAATATCACACACTATACACATCCTATAAAAGGCAGCTGCCAGAATTTGCTTACTAGTTATAAATTATTTGCTCTTCCCACTTGCTTCTTTTGCACAACACCTGCAATTTAGCCAGGATGTTTTTGGGTGTGCCCACACTTCCCTGTCAACATTACAGTTCTGGGTAAACGCCAACCTGTAAGAGATTTTCATCTTGAGACTGTTTCCCTTCTTGCAACATCGGTTGTACTGTTGCCAAAAACATCAACCTTCTGAGGGAACGTCCCCTTTAACTCACTCCCATCCATTTCTGGACTCAAATGATAAACACTTAGCACTTACATCTGAAGTAAACATTTTCCGTCCTCTTCCTTAGTAACTCCCATAAAATAATCCTCACCAAACTAATGGGTCAATTTTTTTTATGTGTTCTTAATACTTTAAGTACTAAGTTACTTGCTATTTTTTAATAATCAGTATTTTTGTTGAAGCATGGTTAATTTACAATGTTGTGTTCATTTCTGCTGTAGAGCAAAGAGATTCTGCTTTAGATATATATACACTCTTTTAGTAATATTCTTTCCCATTATGGTTTGTCATAGGATATGGAACATAGTTCTCTGTGCTGTACAATAGGACCTTGTTGTTTATTCATTCTATATATAAAAGCTTACATCTGTTAACCCCAAGCACCCCCTCCATCTCTCCCCTACCTCCCTCCACCGTGGCAACCACTCGTCTGATCTCTATGTCTGTGAGTCTGTTTGTGTTTCACAGATAAGTTCATTCATGTCATATTTTAGATTCCACCTATACATGGTATCATATGATATTTGTCTTTCTCTTTTTGACTTACTTCACTTTGTACAATAATCAGTAGTTGCAAGTTACTCCCTATTTGTTTATTTTTGCTTTAGTTTTATTCCATAGGAAAGATTTTTATAAGATTTGGAACTTTGATACATTTACTCCATCATCCTGAGAGCACCCAGTCTCTAATTCTACACAGGAGTAGAAAAGTCATTCTGTCATTTCTACCCACTGTGGTATTTTAGGATGTTAACTTCCTTTGTACCAGCAAAGAACTTTGTCTTCGCTAACACAGAAGACATTACTTCTTAACAGTGATCAAACTCTGGATCCAATTTCCTAGGGAGATTTAACGTGTTAAAAAGACAGATCCAAGCTGTAGAAGATAGACATGGTTTCCTGAAAGAAGTTTACAGACAAGGAAGTTTTATTTATCTATATCTAAGTCTGTATTCTGTTAGAAAGATATTTTTTCCATCGCTACTGCATTTTTAATATCAGAGCAAACTACAATCACTCAGATTGCTCAAAGATGTTAAATATTTATACTTTCTTGGAAGTCGAAAGAGGAAAATGCGGCTAATAGAACAATCTGCCAGAGTAGTCAATAGACCTGGTTTCGACTACGGCGGATGATATTATTCAATCTTGTGAATTATTTAGACTTGGATGTTTCAAGAAGCGGAAATATTTGGTGGCTAAATTCTGTCACGCTCAGTAATTATCTGTATAGTATTGAGGATAAAACACTGCATATTTTTAGAAAAACTGTCCTATGTCTGTTCACCAGGTATTCTCAAGTTCATTGCATAAACAGAGCACAAATTGGAAGCAAGTTTCCCCTCGGATATGTAAAATGTTGTAGCGAGCTAGATAACAAGTCCTAAGGCAAGAATAAAATCAAAACTCTTTCCTGTGGCCTCCAACACACTTCCTCACACTTAAAACCTTTTCTCCCTCGCTCATTCCACACAAGCCACTCTGGGCTTCTTGATCTTCAACATACTTGAGTTTGTGCCTGCTTAGAGACTCCCTACCTGCCATTCCTTCTTTGGAAATGGTTTCCCCCCGCCCCAGTTCTTCATAGGACTTAACCACAAAAGCAGGGACTTTTTAAAGTGGAGAGTTGGGAGCCGGAATCCCAGGACACGGTGAACTCATGTATGTAAATGACTAGAATATAATTAAGTGCTCAATCATTAGAGACTATTGTTTGGGTGGTCACTCTGCCTGTTCGTTCTCAGCTCAAGAATCGCTTCCCCACACAGACAGACGTCCTCTGAATACTGGGTTTCTTCTGCCTCCCTTCTCCAAATGCTCACTCACTGTCATATCATCCTTTCATTTTCCTCCATGCACGTGAAGATTGCCTAATGAGTACCATTTTATAGAAAAATCTAAACTTGGGGCGGATGGCTGTATTTTTAATGTTCAAGAAATGCTTTTTCTAATTTCTACAGGTAGGAACTATGTTAAGCCTCTCATAGTGATAGGGACAAAAAGTCAGTGCTTATTTTTAAGTGAGTGGAAAGCAGTGTGGGAGGCATTACAGCACCGTGGATTGTTGTTTATGAGAAAAGAGGCCAGTGTAAGGAACCTGGGGTTATTTATAATATCCTCTTCTCCTTCTGGGTGTCAAGGCAGTGCTATCTCCTGGCGACAGTGATTAGAAAGGTACAAGGAAGAGTCTTCATTCTTATTTTCAAGTCTAAGATACTTATGCTGAGTAATTTATATTACATTTGGGTGGGAAGGACGTGTTGAGAAGAAGAACATCTTCAGAGTGGTATTTACCTCCTCTCAAAGACATATGTTCTCTATCCTGTCTTGAAATTTATAAAATTCCTACTTTATGAAAACTATCACTAAAAATATATTAGTAGAAAACTTAAGTCTGTCTGAGAATATGGTTAGTTAGACTCTTTCACAGTAGATTTAGTGAATCATTAAATAAATGCTTTTCCCTTTGGAAAATTGTTTTCTTGGAGACAAACTAGGAAAACAACGTCCTTTGGTGCCCATTTGAATGGTGACTCTGACCACTCCATCCCTAACACGAACACCCCAATATTCTATATCCATTCTTCCCACTTTTCTCTCAGGTCATCATTTTATTCTTCCTCATCTTCAGACCAAATGAGAGAGAAGAGAAAACATCACTAGTATAAGATAGAATTGGGTCAGGATATTTTGGAAGAATCTGTTCTTCCACTTCTCACAGTTTAATCTCCAATCCAAACGACTCTGTTGGAGAGGTCAAGACTCCAAATGTCTTGATTTCTCTGACAGCTATCTTTCCAATAAACACTTGCCCAGTGATGCTTCACCATAACACAGCTCCAGTTATCAAAGGCAACCCAACATTCTCATTTCACAATCATGTTTTACAAACACGAAAGCTGAAGCCAAGAAACAGGGAACAACTCGTCAGGTTTATTTCAAACCAGTAAAGAAGACGATATCAAAAGTCATTGCTCATACCTTTCTTGACTCATGAATGAAATGAGAGACAAGTTGCCTCATTCCACGCTTTGAAATAACCAAGTATTTATTCTTAAGTTTGCTTTTATAAGTGTATCGTCTCAAGAGCAACCTGACTCTTGCATAATCCTTTGGAGTAGGAGAAAGGGAAAGTCCTACGAGGGCGGATGGGAGAGGGAAGGGTGGAGTGGGTGGGAGGCTAAACCCTGGAAGGACGCTCCATGGACTCTGAAAAAACAGTGGGTCCTTGGGCCAACTGGTCTGATTCAGCCCCAGGAAACAGATCATTATCATCAACTTTGTCTTTGCAAAGGAAAAGTTGGAGCCACAAATGAATATGCAAGCACTTGTTGGACAAGTGGAACAGATCTTGAGGTTTACATATATGCATATAGTTTATGAAATACTCATAATATATAATACATATACTAGGAGCTTTGGATATATTTTCTCATTTAGTTTTAACAACAACCCTAGAATAAAGGTACCATTATCTTTGTGCTGTGTTTAGTCACTCAGTTGTGTCCAACTCTTTGTGACCCCATGGACTGCAGCCCCCCAGGCTCCTCTGTCCATGGGGATTTTCCAGGCAAGAATACTGGAGTGGGTTGCCATACCTTCCTCCAGAGGGTCTTCCCAACCCAGGGGTTGAACCCAGGTCTCCCACATTGCAGGTGGATTCTTCACCATCTGAGCTACTGAAAGTGAAAGTGAAGTCACTTAGTCGTGTCTGACTCTGCGACCCCATGGACTGTAGACCACCAGGCTCCTCGGTCCATGGGATTCTCCAGGCAAGAGTACTGCAATGGGTTGCCATTTCCTTCTCCAGGGGATCTTTCTGACCCAAGGGTCGAACCTGGATCTCCCGTTTGTAGGCAGACGCTTTACCATCTGAACTACCAGGAAAGATCTGAGTTACTAGGGATCATTATATTTAGTTCAGTACTAAGCTGTTTTAGAAAAGGCAGAGGAACCAGAGATCAAATTGCCAACATCCACTGGATCATGGAAAAAGCAAGAGAGTTCCAGAAAAACATCTATTTCTGCTTTATTGACTATGCCAAAGCCTTTGACTGTGTGGATCAAAATAAACTGTGGAAAATTCTGTGAGAGATGGGAATACCAGACCACCTGACCTGCCTCTTGAGAAATCTGTATGCAGGTCAGGAAGCAACAGTTAGAACTGGACATGGAACAACAGACTGGTTCCAAATAGGAAAAGGAGTATGTCAAGGCTGTATATCGTCACCCTGCTTATTTAACTTCTATGCAGAGTACATCATGAGAAATGCTGGACTGGAAGAAACACAAGCTGGAATCAAGTTTGCCAGGAGAAATATCAATAACCTCAGATGTGCAGATGACACCACCCTTATGGCAGAAAGTGAAGAGGAACTAAAAAGCCTCTTGATGAAAGTGAAAGAGGAGAGCGAAAAAGTTGGCTTAAAGTTCAACATTCAGAAAACTAAGATCATGGCATCTGGTCCCATCACTTCATGAGAAATAGATAGGGAAACAGTGGAAACAGTGTCAGACTTTATTTTTTGGGCTCCAAAATCACTGCAAATGGTGATTGCAGCCATGAAATTAAAAGATGCTTACTCCTTGGAAGGAAAGCTATGATCAACCTAGACAACATATTCAAAAGCAGAGACATTACTTTGCCGACTAAGGTCCGTCTAGTCAAGGCTATGGTTTTTCCTGTGGTCATGTATGGATGTGAGAGTTGGACTGTGAAGAAGGCTGAGCTCCGAAGAATTGATGCTTTTGAACTCTGGTGTTGGAGAAGACTCTTTAGAGTCCCTCAGACTGCAAGGAGATCCAACCAGTCCATTCTGAAGGAGATAGCCCTGGGATTTCTTTGGAAAGAATGATGCTAAAGCTGAAACTCCAGTACTTGGCCACCTCATGCAAAGAGTTGACTCATTGGAAAAGACTCTGATGCTGGGAGAGATTGGGTACAGGAGGAGAAGGGGAAGACAGAGGATGACATGGCCGGATGGCATCACTGACTCGATGGACATGAATCTGAGTGAACTCCGGGAGTTGGTGATGGACAGGGAGGCCTGGAGTGCTGCGATTCATGGGGTCGCAAAGAGTCGGACACGACTGAGTGACTTAACTGAACTGAATGCAAATAAGGCTTGGAGAAATTAAGTATCTTGCCCAAGATCATGTAGCTATAATGTGGAGAAGCCAAACTGCTAATCCAGATCTTCCTGATTCTATAGGCTTAACTGTAAGTATTCAACCCTTCCTTAGAGGGGAAAAAAAAAAAAAAATCTTTATTTTCATAATAAAGAGCTCTATGCCTATATACACAGCCAATTTTGACACTGCAGGTTCCTCAGAAACAGGTTTTGTTTGTTTGTTTTCATATCTATGTCTTCAAAGCAGCCTAGTCCAGATCCTGCCATACATTAAGTGAAAGTGAAAGTCGCTCAGTTGTGTCCGACTCTAGAATACTGGAGTGGGTAGCCTTTCCCTTCTTCAGGGGATCTTCCCAACCCAGGGATCAAACCCAGGTCTCCTCCAGTACAGGCAGATTCTTTACCAGCTAAGCAGGGGGCAGGGACTGCTGGGTGCCAACAGAGAGTTCAGGTGCCCGTGCCCCAGCTATCATCTGCTCCCTGTGGCACTAGGGTGGCAGCTCAATAAATAAGTCTTTTATTTCTACATAAATGCTCACATTAGCAAGCAGCTAAGTGTGATTAATAATAGCAGCAGAAACTTACAGATAAGTGATAGCAGTGAAATCTCTTGTTCTTACCCTCACTTAAACCTTTCCAAAGGGTGGTGGGCAAATGAATCTGTAACGCGCTACTTGGAGAACCATCCAAAAGGAAAGAACAGTTGGAAAGAGAGTCCATCGAAAAGACACAGGATTAGCGTGCCCTGTCCTACTTTTGCCATTAATATGTGGCCTAGAAGGTGGAGATTATGGGTTGTGCTATTATGGACATCATTTGAGAGAGGGTTTTTTGGCCCCTGAGGATGCAGCACTTTCCATATCCTCCCTGGAACCACATTGTGTGTGTATTTTCACAAGTTCTCTCTCAGCCCCCTCCATCACCATGTTCTTCCAAATGCAACAAGCATCACTAATTCATATGAGGGGCAGTGAATTCAGGGACTTAGAAACAAATATTTTGAATGTTCTTCATCTTTGCTCATTAGAACTGTTCTTCAGGCGCTCAGTCCTGTCCAACTCTTTGTGACCCCATGGACTGCAGCACACCAGGCCTCCCTGTCCTTTACCATGTCCCAGAGCTTGTTCAGTTTGTGTCCATTGAGTCAGTGATGCCATCCAACCATCTCATCCTCTGTCATCCCCTTCTCCTCCTGCCTTCAGTCTTACGCAGCATAAGGGTCTTTTCTAATGAGTCAGCTCTTTGCATCAGGTGACCAAAGTATTGGAGCTTCAGCATCAGTTCTTCCAATGAATATTCAGGGTTGATTTCCTTTAGGATTGACTGGTCTGATCTCGTTGCAGTCAGAGACTCTCAAGAGTCTTCTCCAACACCACAGTTCAAAAATACTACAATAAACTATAACCACCATAAATTAGAGTTCTTTATAAGCTGTCCTCACGAAGACATCTCAGAAACTAGATTACATACATGATCTGGGGTTTTGGTTTTGTTTTTTGCCTCTATGATCAGAATTGGGGAGAAGAAATTACCACCAATAACATTTCCTTTTCAAATTTTCCCTCAAAATGATAATATTTCCAGTTAAGTAGCAAAAAATTCTTTATTGAGAATTTGCTGCATACCAAGTTGTACCTAATGAATAGGGATTCCAAAGGAGTATAAGAAAAAATCTCCTGCCACTGAGTTGAAAATCTAGGTGTAGAGAGAAGAAGCATCTTATAGCAAGGTAAGCAAAGCGGGCAGCATGTGCAGACCGCAGAGAAGTAACAAGTACTCCAGAAAAGAGAGAGGAGAGCCTCGGGTGATCAGAGATGTTTTAATGAAGACAAGGGATGATCTAGAACTTGAAGGATTAATTAACAGGAAAAAATAATTATGTATTAATCTCTCTTATTATTTATACAGTGCCATGTTCTTCCCTTGTCTTGACGCTTTCCTCAAATCTTGGTTCTCTTGGTCTTCCTCTAGAAGTCATCTGTATCACCTCCTTCACCACTGTCATCATCATTGTTCAGTCATGCAGTCGTGTCCGACTCTTTGTGACCCCATGGACTGAAGCACGCCAGGCCTCCCTGTCCTTCACCATCTCCCGGAGTTTGCTCAAACTCATGTCCATTGAGGTGGTGATGCCATTCAATCGTCTCATCCTCTGTCATCCCGTCTCCTCCTGCCTTCAGTCTTTCCCAGCATCAAGGTCTTTTCTAATGAGTCGGCTCTTTGCATCAGGTAGCCAAAGTATTGGAGCTTCAGCATCAGTCTTTCCAATGAATATTCAGAGTCGATTTCCTTTAGGATTGACTGGTTTGATCTCTTTGCCTTCCAAGGGACTTCCAATAGTCTTCTCCAGGACCATAGTTTGAAAGCATCAATTCTTTGGTGCACAGCCTTCTTCATGGTCTAACTCTCACATCCACACATGACTACTGGAAAAACTATAGCTTTGATTATGCAGACCTTTGTAGCAAAGTAATGTCTCTGATTTTTAATATGCTGCTTAGGTTTGTCATAGCTTTTCTTCCAAGGGACAAAGACATTTTAATTTCATGGTTACAGTCACTGTCCATAGTGATTTTGGAGCCCAAGAAAATAAATCTGTCACTGTTTCCATTGTTTCCTCATCTAGTTGCCATGAAGTAATGGGACTGGATGCCGTGATCTTAGTTTTTTGAATGTTGAGTTTTAAGCCAACTTTTTCATTCTTCTCTTTCACCTTCATTAAGAGGCTCTTTAGTTCCTCTTCACTTTCTTCCATAAGAGTGGTGTTATCTGCATATCTGAGGTTATTGATATTTCTCCCATCAGTCTTGATTCCAGCTTGTGCTTCATCCAGCCCGGCATTTCACACCTCCTTTTTTTGTTTTTTTTTTTTTCCCCTTTTACAATACTGTATTGGTTTTGCCATACATTGACATGAATCCACCACAGGTGTACATGAGTTCCCAACCCTGAACCCCCCTCCCACCACCCTCCCCATATCATCTCTCTGGGTCATCTCAGTGCACCAGCCCCAAGCATCCTGTATCCGGTATCGAACCTAGACTAGCGATTCATTTCTTACATGATAGTATACATGTTTCAATGCCATTCTCCCAAATCATCCCACCCTCTCCCTCTCCCACAGAGCCACACCTCCCTTTTAACCGATCAAGGAGTCTTGGGAATAGGCATCCCACTTCGGACGCTGAGTCTGGCCTCCAGAGTGGCCCCTATTCCCAAGGCTGCAAATGTAGCCTCTTCCCTCTCCCAGGCTAATTCAATATTTTATCAAAATATCCATAGGTTATAACAATTCTGTGAGACAAATAAGCAAGAAAAACCTTGTACCTTCTCTAAAAATGTACCCCAAGATTATTTTTAATTAAAATAATAGTAATGAATTGAGTGCTTAAAATGAACTAGTCATTTTGCTACTTAACATATATTAAAGAATTCAATTCTCCATCATAAGCCCTAAGTGGTAGTCATTGTTACTCTCATGTACGCAGTCAGTCGTCTCCAGCCCTTTGTGAGCCTATAGACAGTAGTCTGCCAGGGTCCTCTGTCCAGATGATTTTCCAGGCAAGAATGCTGGAGTGGGTGGCCATTTCCTTCTCAAAGGGTTGATCCCTGGGATCAGCCTAGGGACCAAACCCTTATTTCCTGCGTCACCTACATTGCAGGTAAATTCTTTACCACTGAGCCACCAGGGATTACCACTCTCACGAGTCTGAGGAAATGAAGCCCAAAGAAAGTAAAGAGCTTGTTTAGCCTCGTAGAAGTATTACTAAATACAGCTATTTTTCTATAATAAAATTTTACTTATCTATTCTTGTACCATGTTGCCCTTGTAATCCACATCAGATGTTTTCAGGAAGACGAATTGGGTAAATTTTGCAAATATTCCTTCATTCAACACTATGCTGGGCTTTGGCGATTCAAGGATAAATAAATCATTGTCCTTGCCAACTTAGAGCTTATAATATATATATTTTAAAAAGCAATAGATAACATACAGCAGACTTATTCTGAATCGTATCAGAGCTCCAAGGAGAAACTCACCCTCAGTCTGGGGACATCTTTTCAGGGAAAGTCACATCTGAATGGTGAGCAATGTAGTGATTAATAAATGACATCATAGGTAAATATGAAGCATATATTTGACTACACATATTCACCACTGAGTAACCCCTTTAACATTACATAAAGTAAATATTTAGCTCCCAAATTTGAAACCCACAGTACAAAGAGAATTGGTGAGGAAATGAGAGGTGGAAAGGAAGCTGCAGAGGTGATGAGCGGAGGGAAGAAGGCTGAAGAAGGCTGAGTCTGTAGCAGGGGTACACCAATGTGAGTTGGGAGGATCTGCTCCAGACAACACCAAAAAGGCTCAGATACTGGAACCACCATGCGCCTCTCAGAGCCAATGGACAGACTGGAGATGAGAGCAGGGCTGGCTAAATGCCGGTAGTGGGAGGTACAAACTATTGGTGTAAGGTAAGTTACAAGACTCTATTGTGGAACACAGAGAATATAGCTAGTATTTTATAGTAACTATAAATAGAGTGCAACCTTTAAAAATTCTGTGAAAATATATATGGAGGAAAAAACAAAAGTTTTAAATGAAAAAAAAAAATCTATATGGAGCTTTTAGATGCCTCCTACCAGTCTGGGGAGCCGGTGAACTATTCCTTCCCATCTCCAAGCAAAAGAGAGGAAGTTTACTCCCAGAGAAAGCTGAACCTGATGGGCTCTTCTGTCAAGCCCCAAGCACAGCTAAAGGCAGTGGCAAGGTACCATATAGGAAATGAGAGGTTAAGTGAAAATCAATATACTGTGTGGTGAGGCTTTTGAGCCCTTTTTCTAAGTCCAGAGTTACCGATCACAGGCTGGAAACTGCAAGATTTTTCTTGAGGAAAGCAGGATGGTCCAAGAGAAGAGATATATAGATATTGTCTACAAAGGAAGGTCTGCAAAGGAAGAGGGAGTTTCTAGCCTAAGGAAGGGCAGTGTTGCTCTGGCACACCACGCTTCTAAGGAGCTTCCGTGGCCTGCCCTCTTCACTATCCATACAGTCAAGGATCTCCAAATATTTCATGCAGACTTCTAACAAGAAAAACAAACCAAAGAAGACAAAAAAATGTGGGAGAATGGTTTAAACTTAGGAGAAATAGAGATCAATGCAATGAGCAGGAAAAAACTTCGGGAGGTAGGGGGACTTTAATTTTAGGAAAATGGAAAGATAATATGAAAAAACACTGAAAACCTAAAAAAATTTGTACTTTAAGCACAAGGATTTTGTTGTAGTATACTTTCTATCATATTTACATACTCTTTAATTTTTAAAAAAAGAGAGTGAGAAAAGCCAATGACTAACTTGAAAACTTTATTGTTAGTAAAATAGATCTTATTTTTTATATTCTTCAACAGAACTTATGATAAATTAAGAATGAGGATAAGCCAAGTTCATAATTCAAATGAAAAAAATGAACCATCAGAAAATACAGAAGAGTTCTTCAAATTAAAATGTTAATAGAAAAAAGTCAACAGAAGGGTTTTAGACAAAATTAAAGCCTCTCCCTGTAGGTAGAACAAGAAAATGAAGAATCGGAAAATGGAAAAGAAAAGAATCAACAATATTCAACACCTGAATGAGTTTCCAAAATACGGACAAGTTCCAGCTAGAACTATAGTGCTGGAGAAGACTCTTGAGAGTCCCTTGGACAGCAAGGAGATCAAACCAGTTAATCCTAAAGGAAACCAACCCTGAATATTCGTTGGAAGGACTGATGGCTGAAGCTTAAACTCCAATACTTTGGCCACCTGAGCCAACTCATTGAAAAAGACCCTGGTGCTGGGAAAGACTGAAGGCAGGAGAAGGGGACGACAGATGGTTGGATGGCATCACTGACTGACTCAATGGACATGAGTTTGAGCAAACTCTGAGAGATGGTGAAAAACAAAGAAGCCTGGCTTGTGGCAGTCCACAGGGTCACAAAGAGTTAGAAGTGACATAGCAGCCAAACCACAACATTATTTTTCTTCTTTCCTTTTAAGCAAAACTCCTTAAAGCAGAGTGTTCCTGTGAAACCTTTTGTAAGCTGAAATGATATAAAGTGAAGAAGCAATTATATTAGGACACATCTTACTAACGGATGTACAGAATAAACTAAGATGGAGCACAGATGCTCACAGACCCAGGTCAAAGCTACTGCAGCTTGATGCCGAGACACTGAGTGCAATTCCTGGGAAAAAATTTGTTGGTGCCACTGTCTGCTTAGGGCCAACTGCCTCTAAAACTGCTCACTGCAAAACAGATGCCAAGCTGTTTTCCACTTTTCACCTTTTTTCTGGTAAAAGCAAAAATTCCCTTCTGATTCTTTCCGTTGGTGAAAACATGTACTAATGCATGTCTTTCATAGAAGCCAAATAGCAAAAAAGTGAAACTTTCAAACAGCGAGGAATCCTGTATTATCAATTCCTTCTCTCCCCTCTGTCTTAACCTACTCTGAAATTATTTCGCTCCAACTGCTAACTAAAACTGTTCTTCACAAGATCACCCCCAAAGAAGGTCAATTTTCAGCCCGCATAGGGTTTCCTTAGCAACAGCTAGACCAGAGAGCATCCTCTCCTTGGAAAACTGTCTTTGCTTGGCTTGTGGAATTCCATGTAAACCTGCTTTTCCTCCAGTGTTTCTGGCCCCTTCTTCCCAATCTCTGCTGCTGTTTTTCACTTATCTTGCTGATCTCTAAACATGGGCAGTGCCTCGAGACTCAATCCTTTGATCTCTTCCCTTTATAATCTGTACTCACCCTCTAGCCTGTCCAGTCTCACAGTCACAGGGACTATCAAGATGCTGCTGTCATCTACATCTGTACCTCCAGCCCATGGACCTCACCTCAACATGAAGACCTAAATATCAAATTGCCAGTTTACATCTCGACTTGGATGTGTAATAGGCATCTCATAGTTCCCATGCTCAGTCCAGACTTCTAACTTACACGCTCCTCTCTCTCCCAAAATACAAAGAGAAAAACGAACTTCTCCTCCTGTACTTTTTGCCCTTTTCAGTTCTTGGCAACTTTTTTAGGCTCATGCCAAAACCCTGAGTCATCTTCCTTCCTTTTTATCTCACACCTCAGATATGGTCTGTCAGCAAATCATGACACCTCTACCTTCAAAACATAGAAAGAATCAGCCACATCTCATGATCCTCACTGCCCCTACTCCAGTAGAAGCCACTATTTCTTCTCTCCTGATCTGTTAATCAGCCTCCTAAATGATATGCTCATTTCTGCCTTTGCCCTCCTTCAGATTATCTCAGCATGCCAAAGTGATCCTGTGAAGACCTATGTCAGACCATATTACTCCTCTGCTCCAAACACTTCAGTGACCCTCTTTCTACCCACAAGGTTCTGCCAGGTTTTAAGCCCCAGTTGCTTTTGACTTTAACCCCTTCCCTACTTTTCCTATTTGCTTGCTTCACTATAGTCACTCTAGCTTCCTCACTGTTCTTTAAATGCATCTGAACTTTAAACCTGAAATGTTGTCCTGCTAGAGATCTACTGGGTTAATTTTTTTTTAAGTCCTATGCTTTTGAACTGTGGTGTTGGAGAAGACGCTTGAGAGTCCCTTGGACTGCAAGGAGATCCAACCAGTCCATTCTGAAGGAGATCAGCCCGGGGATTTCTTTGGAAGGAATGATGCTAAAGCTGAAACTCCAGTACTTTGGCCACCTCATGTGAAGAGTTGACTCATTGGAAAAGAGTCTGATGCTGGGAGGGATTGGGGGCAGGAGGAGAAGGGGAGGACAGAGGATGAGATGGCTGGATGGCATCACGGACTCAATGGACGTGAGTCTGAGTGAACTCCGGGAGATGGTGATGGACAGGGAGGCCTGGCGTGCTGCGACTCGTGGGGTTCCAAAGAGTCGGACATGACTGAGCGTCTGAACTGAACTGAACTAATAGTCTTTACTCAAAGCTCTCTCTCAATGAACTCTTTTCTGGTCACTACATCTAAAATCACATCTCTCTCTCTCTTTCTCTCTCTCTCTCTTTCCCTCTCTCTCTCACACACATGCCTGAAATCATAGCTCTCCTCACTGACACTTTACATCTCAATTTGTATATGTAACAGGCATCTTATTTTTCCAGTGCTCAGTTCATACTTCTAACTTACACTATCCTTTCTTCCCCCCAAAAAAGAAAAGGTAAAAAGAAACTTAATTTTTTCCTCTAGCATTTATCACTACTTAACATAATTTTTATTTCACTTATTTCACTTATCTATCTCCATCATTCGGAGAAGGCAATGGCACCCCACTCCAGTACTCTTGCCTGGAAAATCCCATCAATGGAGGCACCTGATAGGCTGCAGTCCATGGGATCGCTAAAGAGTCGGGCACAACTGAATGACTTCACTTTTGCTTTTAACTTTCATGCACTGGAGAAGGAAATGGCAACCCACTCCAGTGTTCTTGCCTGGAGAGTCCCAGAGGCAGAGGAGCCTAATGGGCTGCCGTCTATGGGGTCGCACAGAGTCGGACACAACTGAAGCGACTTAGCAGCATCTCCATCATTATAATGTACAATCCATGAAAATAAGATTTTTAGTCATTGTGTATACCACTATAGCCCCCAAACTTAGAAAAACTCACAAACATAACAAAGATGCTTATTGATGAATGAAATAATGAAAAAAATAGTAAGCATGAAGTGGTCAAAGAAATAATTCAAGAAAATTTATTAGAACTTAAGAACCTCAATTTACAAATTGACACCTGATATCTTATTGATAAATAAAATAAGACCCAAACAGGACACATTTTTGAAATCCAAAATGTTAGGGATTTAGAAAAAGACATAAAAGCTTTGTGTGAGAAGATAGCTGTGCCTATATTATGATGATTCAACTGACAATTTTTTGACTTTACAATCATGCAAAAGCAATATACATTCAGTATAAGTCATACTTCAAATTTTGAATTTTGATCTTTTCCTGGGCTAAGGACGTTTGGTACAATTCTCTCTTGTGATGCTGGGCAACAGAAGTAAAACGCAGCTCCCAGTCAGCCATGTGGTTCTGAACGTAAACAAGCAATACACTTATAACCATACTGTATCCATACAAATAGTCTGTTTTACACTGTCAGTGTAGTATTCAATTAATTACATAAGATATCAACACTTTATTATAAAATAAGCTTTGAGTTACATGATTTTGCCTGACCATAAGCTAATGCAAGTTATTCTGAGTATGTTTAAGGTAGGCTAGGCTAAACTATAATGTTCAGTAGGTTAGGCTGATTAAATGCATTTTTTGACTTGTTATTTTTTATTTACATCACTATACAATCCCATTGTGATCCAAAAAATTCTGTACAAAGAACTGGGAATTAGATTGCTGTTAAACTTCTCAATAACAATGCAATATACTAGAAATAAAAAAGGTGGAATGCTTTTAAAATTCTGATAAAATATTGTTTCCAATCAAAAATTCCATAACCAAATAAGTTATCCTTTAAACATGAAGTTTAAATAAAAAACCTCTCAGACATTTAAGGTTTAAAAATAAAGTACCTTCCTGTACTTTTTCTCAGGAAGCTACTGGAGAATGTGCTTTACCCACATCAGGTTTTGCAGCAAGAGAAAGGAAGCAATTGGTTCCAGGATATGGAGAATGTAAATAGGAAACACACAGAGCGAATTTAGAGAATAGTGTTGAATATCAGGTCTAAGAGACAGCTAGTTCACATTGGAAAAGAGAACACGAGGCTGCAATAGGAATCTCAAAGGAAAAGGAGAACTCTTAGATTTCCTAACACTTTTTTCTCATATTATGAGAACTTCTCATACTTTGAGAAGATTTCCATCTTGGCATCGGAAATTAAGTGAACAATAACAAATTCATCCAATTTTAAATTCCAGGAAAAACAAAAAGCTTTCAGAGGGAGAAGAGAACATCATTCTTACTAATCTTGCTGGGACATGTAGCATTTATAGAATCATGATCATTTAAATTCTGATTATTGAATTAACCAAAACTTGTCACAAATACACTAGAGAGGGGAAGTATCTAGCCTTAAGCACTCTAGAAAAATAGGGTCTGATAAAAAAGATTAAAATACTGAGGCTTTATTGGGGAGGTATAAATCCAGGTCAATGAGAGACATAAATAAAGGAAAGCAGTAAGAATAACAAAAAACATTATGTTACATGCTGTCTCATCATTGATCAAAGTCACTCATAGATATGATTCTCCTTTATCTCTTTCTTCCCTTCTTTCTTTCTTCTTCATTGCACTGTCTTCCTTGCTGTGGAAACTTTCTCTAGTTGCAGCGAGTGGGTGCTACTCTTCATTCTAGGGCATGGGCTTATCATTGTGGTGGCTTCTTTTGTTGTGGAGCAGAATCTAGGCTCACAGTTCAGTTCAGTCGCTCAGTCATGTCCGACTCTGTGACCCCATGGACTGCAGCACGCCAGGCCTCCCTGTCCATCACCAGCTCCCTGAGTTGGTGAAATGCCATCCAGCCATCTCATCCTCTGTTGTTCCCTTCTCCTCCTGCCTTCAAACTTTCCCAGCATCAGGGTCTTTTCCAGTGAGTCAGTTCTTCACATCAGGTGGCCAAAGTATTGGAGTTTCAGCTTCAGCATCAGTTCTTCCAATGAATATTCAGGGCTAGTTTCCTTTAGGATGGACTGGTTGGATCTCCTTGCAGGCCAAGGGACTCTCAAGAGTCTTCTCCAACACCACAGTTCAAAAGCATCAATTCTTTGGCACTCAGCTTACTTTATAGTCCAACTCTCACAGCCATACATGACTACTGGAAAAACCATAGCCTTGACTAGATGGACCTTTGTTGGCAAAGTAATGTCTCTGCCTTTTAATATGCTGTCTAGGTTGGTCATAACTTTCCTTCCAAGGAACAAGCATCTTTTAATTTCATGGCTGCACTTACCATCTGCAATGATTTTGGAGCCCCAAAAAATAAAGTCTGTTACTGTTTCCACTGTTTCCGCATCTATTTGCCCTAAAGTGATGGGACCAGATGCCATGATCTTAGTTTTCTGAATGTTGAATTTTAAGCCAACTTTTTCACTCTCCTCTTTCACTTTCATCAAGAGGCTTTTTAGTTCTTCTTCACTTTCTGCCATAAGGGTGGTGTCATCTGCATATCTGAGGTTATTGATATTTCCCCCGGCAATCTTGATTCCAGCTTGTGCTTCATCTAGCCCACATTTCTCATGATGTACTCTGCATAGAAGTTAAATAAGCAGGGTGACAATATACAGCCTTGACGTACTCCTTTTCCAATATGGAACCCGTCTGTTGTTCCATGTCCAGTTCTAACTGTTGCTTCCTGACCTGCATACAGATTTCTCAAGAGGCAGGTCAGGTGGTCTGGTATTCCCATCTCTTTCAGAATTTCCCACAGTTTGTAGCGATAACACAGTCAAAGGCTTTGGCATAGTCAATAAAGCAGAAATAGATGTTTTTCTGGAACTCTCTTGCTTTTTTGATAATCCAACAGATATTGCAATTTGATCTCTGGTTCCTCTGCCTTTTCTAAAACCAGCTTGAACATCTGGAAGTTCACGGTTCACATACTGCTGAAGCCTGGCTTGGAGAATTCTGAGCATTCCTTACTAGCATGTGAGATGAGTGCAGTCGTGCGGCAGTTTGAGCGTATGCACACAGGCTTCGGTAATTGCGGCACTCAGGCTCAGTTTCTCCCCACAGCATGTGGGATCTTCCCAGACCAGGGATCAAACCCATGTCCCCTGCATTGGCAGGCAGATTCTAAACCCTGAACCCCCAGGGAAGTCCTCTCCTTCATTTCTGAGTTGGGTCATCTGGCCCCTCCAGCAGCCGGTAGAGATACTGAATCTCATATTCTGTAGATTGGAGCTGCATCAAAATCCATATGTGGCAACAAGAGCTAGCAATGTTGAGCATTAGTTAGGCGGCCCCGCTGTGCTGCTGGCAGCCAAAAGGAACGGCCCAAGATTCCCAGAGCAAATGACTGCTTATCTCCCAGGAGCAGCACTGCACTTTGGGAGGTGGACAGCATCAGGGGGAACTGAGGAGCCAAATAAGACCTATACCCAATACAGAGGATAAATAAATCAACATTGGAGAAAGGGAGGCCAAGGGCATGAAATTCGAACTTTCAACAATAGTACTTTGAGATAATATCTAAATTTTTAAAATCAGAAAAGTGATACCTTACTAGCTAGCTATAGATAAATAAGCAAAGAGGAGCACCAGAGATACTCAAAGTTGAATCTGGTGGTCCCTGGAGCTTGCCATGAGGGGCAAAGCAGAAATGAACTTGTAGTATGGTTTGCATGATTAACCTATGTTTATGTATACCTTATAATACATGTAAAATACATAGACTGAAAATCTTATATGCAAAGAAAAAGAGCAATGGCCTCGCAGCAGAGATGCCAGCCTCTAGGACAGCCAGGTATGTAGAGGTTGAGGGTGTGGATGGAAATGATTGGAGATAAGTCTGGGGATGTAGGTTGGACGTGATTATAAGGCATGCTAAAGACTCTGAAACAGATCCCGCAGGACTTAAGGAGTTAGAGAAGAGTTAACAGGAAAGAAACATGATTCTTGAATTTTAGAGAGCATTCTGGCTGTACTACAAAGGATACATGAAACAGAGACCATCCTGGAGGCAGAGTCCTTTTAAGAAGCTGATGGAAGTCATGTAGGAAGACAGAAGGTCTGAAATAAGTATAGTAGAAACAGGAAGAAGATGCATCCTTGAGTTGTATAGGATGTGTAGTCCAATGGGGACTCACCTTCCCTATGAGCCATGAGGGAGAGGAACAGTAAGAAGCCAGTTGCTCTGCATAGAAATCAAACATATGGCGTTACCCTTGAGAACGTCATCCCAACTCCCCTTTCTACATAATCTACTGTGAAACTCTCCAAAACAGGTTTCTGTTACCTCAGATTTATCATGCTGTCTACCCACTGCAGTCACAGCTACTTCTTGACTATTTTAAGTGAACATTTATGATGAATGCAATCACACATTTCCAAATTACTTAGTGGGAGTAAGTTCCTGTGAAAAGTGACCTCTTAAAAGAAGAAATATTTTTAAATGCTAACTCCTCCTCGTGCGACACTTCTTCCCTATAAAAAAAAAAAGCCTTTCTCTCACCCATACTGTGTGTGCTGTTTATGGTCTAATCTCAGGCCTGTACGTCAGTATTTCCCCCGCTTCTGCATTCAACAGTTAAAGTTTCTTTTCCTTTTCCTTCCGTCATTCGTGCTGCCAAGTTTCTCTTCTAAAATCCTATTTTGCTTGTATTATTCATTAATCAAAACCCTTCAGCCAATTTTTCTTCCTTGTGAAATAAATACATGCATGCTGTGTAGTCTACTTCCTACCTCTTATCCCCACTAATTATCTCAACAATCTAGAGAGTTTAATCATTGTCCCTGTTCTGCAGGGAAAAAGACCAAAGGGGAAAAATTTCCTGAATCAAAACTGAGTGTCTTTCCACTTTTCCCTCTTACTTCTGTTTAGGTTGTTATCAAAGGAACTTTAAAAACTACACACTCCAAAGCTGTCTTCCCATTCATCTCTCTGGAAATGTGGTTCTTAAGTGGAGGGGTTTATGAACGCCACTGGAACCTCTCCTGGTATCCATAGGTAGGTTGCTTGTACATAAACCTCTAAACACATATATAAAATGTTGTATTCTTATATGGTCATTTGGGGATGGGGGAGAATTCCAATTATTTATCAAATTCTTAAAAGAACACTACTCTCTAGGAAAACCCAGCTCTAGAATCAGACTACTTACTCTCTCCCACTCTGCTCCTTCTCTGCCTCCAATATTTCACTCACACAAAGTTAAACTTTCTCTCAATACCAGCTCCCAATCTCTCTTCCTCTACACATTTTTGTAGATCATTAAAAACCAAATTCTCCTCTAAACTGTTGGCGTTCATGTCCTATGTAACAAATTTAGTAATTAATGATATATCACCCTGGTGGCATTGCTTGGATTTTTGTGTATCTGGTTATTAGGTAACTATCTCATTGGAAAAGATCCTGATGCTGGGAGGGATTGGGGGCAGGAGGAGAAGGGGATGACAGAAGATGAGATGGCTGGATGGCATCACCGACTCGATGCACATGAGTCTGGGTGAACTCTGGGAGTTGGTGATAGACAGGGAGGCCTGGCATGCTGTAATTCACGGGGTCGCAAAGAGTCGGACACGACTGAGACACTGAACTGAACTTAACTGATCTCATTGTTAACTTGCTTCATCGTTTACATTTTAAGAATCTCTAGTGTCTAAGACCTCCTCATAGTACCCATAATATCTTGCCCAGAACTCCACACAGCATAAATGTTCAATGAATATTTGTCAATATGGTTTGAGGCGAGTATCTCACTTTTCATAAAAGTGCAAGCATTACTCAGTTGCTTATTACACGGGCTTCCCTGGTGGCTCAGATGGTAAGGAGTCTGCCTGCAGTGCAGGAAACCCGGGTTCAGTCCCTGAGTTGGGAAGATCCCTTGGCGAAAGGAATGGCTACCCACTCCAGTATTCTTTCCTGAAGAAGTCCATGGACAGAGGAGCCAGGCAGGCTACAGTCCATAGGGTCGCGAAGAACCAGACAAGACTGAGCACCTAAACTCTTCACTTTTCACTTTCAGTGCACCAGGACCTATCATAGAGACAGGCAGATGGGGAGACTCCCCATCCAAGGCAGTGAGAGAGCCAACTAGGGCTCCATTCTCACATCGTGAACTGGGTATAGGTCACGCGAGAGGGGTTATGCCCCATGAGATGTTTAAGAGGTTGAAAGACAGAACTTAGTGACTCATTGGTTGAAAACAGTAAGGAAAAAGATTTGAGGATACAAGAAACAGAGAGAGGCTGTTGGCGAAGCTTTGAGAAAGATGAGCTTCTCATCCTTTGAGAAGCTCCTCCAAAGGATGAAATATAGGGAGGAGGTGAAGCTAGTCTCTTCCCTTAATTACAGAGACAAAGCTGAAAATATGCATTGGCATATGACCACTCAACATATATCCATGTGAGGTTTATTGTGAGACACAGGGACACACTGAGAGGAGTGAAATGTTCAAATATATCTCAGTTTTAACATGCTGGTGAACAAAGGGACTTTTAAGAGCTTCACTTCTATCTCTGTGAGCATCACATCCACTTACTAAGTACATTCCCACTAGCAGCAGTGATGAAGAATGTTGTACTCCTTACCATCAGGAGACTTCAAATGTAGTTGGTGAAAAACAGACACACAAATAGGGACCAACAAGTAAGCAGATAACAGAATGCAGATAAACAAAAATATAGAAAGACAGTAAGTGAATTTGCTATTTTTTTAATTGTTATAATTCTGATGTATGTAATGATGTCATGAAAATTCTATTGCTAAAACATACTCCAAAATATTTATTTGGCCATAGTATGACACATTCTCTTCCAGGTTATATCTGAGAAGAAATTCCTCAGAAGCATTTTGACTATTGATCGGCACCCCTGTCATCAAAATGGGTTTAAGATGAAAAACAAAGTCAAATCAGCAAAAGCCATAACACAGACTATCAGGATTGAAGTTCACAGAGAATGGTAATATTCATAAAGCTAATTTATTTACAATTCTGAGTATACGAACTTTTAAAAAGTCTCCTGTAGCAATGCTTTCATTGTCTAAGAACAAGAAACATATAATTAGATAACCTCAGATATGCAGATGACACTACCCTAACAGCAGAAAGCAAGAGGAACTAAAGACCCTCTTGATGAGGGTGAAAGAGGAGAGTGAAAAAGCTGGCTTAAAACTCAACATTTAAAAAACTAAAATCATGGCATCCAGTCCCATCACTTCATGGCAACTGGATGGGGAGAGATATGGAAACAGTGACTTACTTTATTTTCTTGGACTCCAAAATCCCAGCAGAAAAAAAAAAAAACAAAACAAAACAAAATCCCAGCAGATGGTGACTGCAGCCATGAAATTAAAAGACACTTGCTCCTTGGAAGAAAAGTTACAACAAACCTCATTGTTATTGTTCAGTCGCTCAGTCATGTCTGACTCTTTGCGACCCATGGACTGCAGCATGCCAGGCTTCCCTGCCCTTCACCATCTCCTGGAGCTTGCCCAAACTCATGTCCCTTGAGTCGGTGATGTTATCCAACCATCTCATCCTCTGTCATCCCCTTCTCCTCCTGTCCTCTGTCTTTCCCAGCATCACGATTTTTTCCAATGAGTCAGCTCTTCACCTCAGGTGGCAAAAGTATTGGAGCTTCAGCTTCAGCATCAGTCCTTCCAATGAATATTCAGGGTTGGTTTCCTTTAGGATTGACTGGTTGGATCTCCTTGCAGTCCAAAGGACTCTCAAGAGTCTTCTCCAACACCACAGTTCAAAAACATCAATTCTTCGGTGCTCAGCTTTCTTTATGGTCCAACTCTCACATCCATACATGACTACTGGAAAAACCATAGCTTTGACTAGATGGACTTCTGCTGGCAAAGTAATGTCTCTGCTTTTTAATACACTATCTAGGTTTGTCATAGCTTTTCTTCCAAGGAGCAAGCGTCTTTTAATTTCATGGATGCAGTCAACATCTGCAGTGATTTTGGAGCCCAAGAAAATAAAGTCTGTCACTGTTTCCATTGTTTCCCCATCTAGTTGTCATGAAGTGATGGGACCTGATGCCATGATCTTGGTTTTTTGAATGTTGAGTTTTCAGCCAGCTTTTTCACTCTCTTCCACCTTCATCAAGAGGCTTTTTAGTTCCTTTTCACTTTTTGCCTTAAGGGTAGTGTCATCTGCATATCTGAGGTTATTGATATTTCTCCTGAAAATTTTCATTCCAGCTTGTGATTCATCCAGCCTGGCACTTTGCATGATGTACTCTGCATGTAAGTTAAATAAGCAGAGTGACAATATATAATCTTGACATACTCCTTTCCCAATTTGGAACCAGTCCATTGTTCCACGTCCAGTTCTAACTGTTGCTTCTTGACCTGCATACAGATTTCAAGAGGCAGGTAAGGTGGTCTGGTATTCCCAGCTCTTTAAGAATTTTCCACAGTTTCTTGTAATACACAAAGTCAAAGGCTTTGAAGCAGTAGTAGTCAATGAAGCAGAAGTAGGTGTTTTTCTGGAATTCTCTTGTTTTTTCTATGATCCAACAGATGTTGGCAATTTGATCTCTGGTTCCTCTGCCTTTTTTAAATCCAGCTTGTACACCTGGAAGTTCTTTGTTCATGTACTAGAGAAGCCTAGCTTGGAGGATTTTAAACATGACCTTCCTAGCATGTGAAATGAGTACAATTGTTCGGTAGTTTGAACATTCTTTAGCATTGCCCTTCTTAGGGATTGGAATGAAAATTGACCTTTTCCAGTCCTGTGGCCACTGCTGAGTTTTCCAAGTTTCCAAACAACAAAGCTTGACAGCATATTAAAAAGCAGAGGCATCACTTTACCAACAAAGGTCCATCTAGTCAAAGTTATGGATTTTCTAGTAGTCATGTATGGATGGCTGTGCGAGTTGGACCATACAGAAGGCTGAACTCCAAAGAATTGATGCTTTCCAATTGTGGTGCTGGAGAAGACTCTTGAGAGTGCCTTGGATTGCAAGGTCAAACCAGTCAATCCTAAAGGAAATCAACCCTTAATATTCATTGGAAGGACTGATGCTGAAGCTGAAGCTCCAACCATATGGCCACCTAATGCAAAGAGACAACTCATTGGAAAAGACTATGATGCTGGGAATGATTGAGAGCAAGAGAAGAAGGGAGTAACACAGAATGAGATGGTAGGATGGAATCATCGACTCAGTGGACATGAGTTTGAGCAAACTCTAGGAGATAGTGAAGGACAGAGAAGCAAACTCTGGGAGATAGTGAAGGACAGCTGGAGTGCTGCTGTCCATGGGGTCATATGGAGTTGGACATGACTGAATGACTGAACAACAAAATGTATATACAAATATATGTGCAATTGTGTATGTGTATATAAATATATATGTCTTTATTTGTGTATATGTATATATATATATCTCTTTTCAACATCATGGGATGAAAGGAATCAGTGCCATGGGGGCAAACCAACCCAGCACTGAATTCCAGCTTCCTCACTTCCTGGCTGACACCCCAGCTCTTAAGTGATAAAATGGCTATTCAGTGTAATGTCTGTTGTTGTGGTGTCTAACTCTGACCCATGGACTGTAGTCCACCAGGCTCCTCTGTCCATGGAATCCTCCAGTCAAGAGTACTGGAGTGGAGAGCCATTCCCTTCTCCAGGAGACCTTACTGACCTAGGAATTAAACCCGTGCCTCTTGCATTGGCAGGTGTACTGTTAACCACTGAGCTATCAGAGAAGCCCCATATAATATCTGTCTAGTAATTTTTCCATAAGGATTAAAAGTAATAAAGTAAATAAATGCCCTAGCAAAAGGGTTAGCAGATAGTTTGGTGGTCAATGAATTTTAGCTTCCTCCTTATATGTTCTTATGATTCTGTTACTAAACTGTGAATTCATTGAATCCAGGATTAGGATACATTTATTTCCGCGTTTTTAGTACCTGTCACATACTAAGTCCTCAGTAAGTATCTTTTGAATACAGTAGAAATATGATGAGGGCTATTAACAACTAAGGTACTAGTCACTAAAAGATTTTGAAGAGTTTCTGATTTCTTTTCCATTGCATCTAAAGTCACTGTAGGAACCTCATTTTAAGACTGTCTGGAACTTTTTCAAGAAGATATCGCAGAGTAATATTTTCCTTTTCTTGAGTTTTTCAATTTTATTTTCTGACAGCTTTTTAAGTAAAAGTTACTGATCTTTATGGCAATTTTATTTAGTAGTGGCAGTTTCTATATCCCTTGAGAGAGAATGATCTGTTTTGCATTTCTATAGGAATAGAATAAAATCAAATTTAAATGCAGACTAGGTCTTGGAATTAAATTAAAATTTTCTGATTTAGTCATTCACCTTTGCAATATACTTATGGGGAGAAATAAGTTTTCTTATCTATACTTCAAAATTTATCTTACACATTTTCACCATTATTACTTGGGGTTTTTGTTTGTTTCTTTATTATTTGTTTTTTCAACAAATTAGACCTTTTATTCTTTTCCTATTTATTATCCTTTGCATCTGGCTTCCCACTTGTTAAGAAATGGGCAGAAGATGCTATTGAACTATCATATGTTTCCCGAACATAAGCCTTAATTTCAATTATACCCATGCAAGGACAAAATATAACCCTAGTAAATGTGAAACATCTGATCATTATAGCTTTGAGAATGGCCAGATTGCAATCAACTGAAACTTCCTTCCACCTAATTTTAATTCCATTTGAGAATTACCCATGATAATTTGACCCAGGTCTCTTCACAAAGTAACATTATCTTTGAGTTTACAATTTTGTTAACCGCTTGTGATTAGAAAAGGGAGTATTTCAAAACTCCCACTTAATTACTCTGAGCTGTGACGGTTTCCTTTGCATGGGTTAAGCTTGTCTTACTCTCATTTAACATGGCAAATTCAGTGTGACCAAACCAACCCGATGCAATGCCTTCACAGAAAATATACCATGAAAGAGTTTTATTGAAATCATACTCTGCAGCAGACTGGCAGAATGGCAATTTTTTAAAATCAAAACTACTAAATAACTGAGAGACTATTTTAACTAAATTCAAATTAAAGAATGAATTAATTAGGAATCGTCTAAAAACCTACATGATACTGACTTATCTGATTGAATAAACCTTAATAGCTTATTTTCTTATAACCGAAAAATGAAAAAATATTAAAACTAAATCTGGTAATAACTTTCAAAATCTGAGCTAGAGCTCAGAATGATGAAATGGAAAGACTGAAATATCATGAGAGGTGAACAAAACTGCAAACTCTAAGATAATGTTGCTTTGTGAAGAGACTTACATCAAACTATCATGAAATTAAAATTAGTAGAAGCTTAAGTAACATTTTGCTAAGTTTCATGCTTTGCAGTATATCTAAAAGTTATCATTAGGATCAAGAGAAATATTTAAAACATGAAGTCCAATTAACTGGGGGATGTTTAGAACTCTTTCATAGGTTTAGGAAAAGTTAGGATATAATTTCCTATTAATAATTTTACCTTAAGTACTTTCTGAAAATAACAATGATAAATAAAATATTTTTAGAAAATTTTATGATACACATGTGTATGTAAACTTTAATTAAAGTTCATACTTAAGTTATTATGAAAAACAACTTTAACTTTTCCACAATTGGAAATATCTACTCAGTGTAATTCTTATAGCCCTAAGACCATAAGCTCCAGGAGGACAAGGCCATGTCTGTTTTGTTCCTGGCTCCACTGCCAACAACAAATGTAATGCTGGCTCATACTACATGTGTAATCGATATTTGCTGAATGGAAGAATAATTGTGTACATGTACTTATTCGAAGCGTCTGTGTGTGCTCAGTTGTGTCTGGCTCTCTGCAATCCCATACCTGCAACCGAGTACCCTGCAACCCAGTACTCTGCAAACCCAGTACCCATCCTCTGTCCATGGGATTTTCCAAGCAAGAATGCTGGAATGGGTTGGTTGCCATTTCTTCCTCCAGGGGATCTTGCCCACCCAGACATCAAACCTGTATCTCCTGCATTGGCAGGTAGGTTCTTTACCGCTCATACACCTGGGAAGTCCCACTAATATGAAGGGATCCCATTAATCCACTGATAATGACTCCCATTTGTTTAGTCATTCAAAATGAACTGAACAAATGTTTGTTGAGAGCTTCTGCGTACCAGGGTCTGCTCTAAGGCATTAGGGATGCAGCTATGAACAGAGCAAATAAAAAGAACTCTTTTTTTCCATTGGTGCTTACCTTCTAGCAGGAGGAAACTGTGAATCAATGCTATAGCCAAGGAAAATAGAAAGAGGGTTAGTCGGTGATGCATATTTAGTAGAAAGCCAAACAAGGAAGACAGATAAGTGTATCAGGTGGTGGGGAGAACATTCTGGAATGTTTAAGGCACAACAATGGGATGCTGAGGAGGCCAGGGAGGCTGCAGCAGAGAGAGTAAAGGGGGGAAGAAGGAGGTACAAGAAAAATGCCCCCCCCAACAGGGGGCTTTTACTTTTGAATGAGACGGGGAGCCACTGGCGAGCTTTGAGCAGAGAAGGGAAGCCGTCCAGCTTCTATGACAACAGGCTCAGTCTGGCTGCTGTGTTGAGAACAGAATGAGGTAGAAGCAGGAGGCCAGGGAGGAGGCTAGGTCTGGCGAGATGACGATGCTTGAATTTATTGCTCCTTATACGACAGGCTGTGTGAGAGCTGGATTTATGGATTTAGTATTTACATATTCTATTACTTAACCCCTACAAAATTCTGAGGTGGATTGTTATTTTGCCCTTTTCTGGGTCAGGAAACTGAGGTTAGCAATGTTTGACTCACCCAAAGTCACTCGGAGCAGGAGAAGATGCAGGATTCGAACATTCTAATGGCCCCACGGCAGTGCCACGCTGTTTTCATACATTGTTTTCAAATGTTTTGTAATAAATAGAATCAGTAACCTAGAGATTTTTAGAGTACCCAGGTTAGGCATGAGATGGCATTAATAAGAAACTGACCCATCGTGTCAGCTCTGTCCTCAATTTCTCTGTGCAGTAAACATTCTAGGCCAGCCAAACCAACCGATTTATTATTTCCCACATATCTTCTTGAATTCTCCCATCTTAAAATTTTAGTATTTGGAGAAAAGTTAGCTAACCTGATACTCACAACAGAAGCCATGTCTACGGCAAGTCTGACCTTAGATCATTAGCCTCTGAATAGCCTCTGTGCGACAGACAAGGCATTCATTGCCGGTTTATCTACTGGTGCATTAGCGTCAGACAGCACCTGGGCAACCCCAGAGTCCTTGCAGTTGATCTCGTAAAGAGTTGAGCACATTAAAAATTTGGTTATAGGGCAATATCATTCATACTATAGAATTTTTCTCATCAGTCAAGTCTCTTATTATTAAAGAAAAAAGTGGTGCTAATGAAACCTGGGAATCTGGGTAAAAAAGAAACAAAAATCTTGCTTCTTTTGATACTAGTATGCTAAGCTTTGTCAGCTTGAGGTCCCAAATTTGATATATAATTGTAGTCAATTTTCACTTTTGTTTAAAATTCATAAAGGAAGTCACTGTTTGAAGGACAGAAAATAGAACCATAAGTTATACTATAAGAGTCTCAGTCCTGCATTTACTACCACCCAGATGTGGGTTTTAGGAAGTGGCAGAGAACTGTATTACCACAGTAGACAACTTGTCTATTCTGTGGCCTGACACTTTACATTCCCAGGCAATGGATGAGGCTGGAGGAGAAAAGAAAATCATAGTTCAGGACACTGTGAGAACTCTGCTTATTGACTTGGCACTGTGGGTCCCTGGGTGGAGATAAACTCTCAGCTATCAAAACTATTATCTCGGAGTCTGGTAAAAACACAACACAAGAGGCAAGAGTCAGGAGGTATGAAGAGACTGTTTCCAGCTCTTCTACATTTTATAATGCTTCAGACAGTGACAGTGGGCTTACGGTTATAAAACCCCCTTGTTTCCTGAAAACTTCATCTGTACCATTCAGGGGTTACAATGTCAGTGCCTGAATGCTTGAAAACTTAGGAAGAACAGGATTAGAGCATGATTAACAGGTAACGTTTAACACAAGAACTTAGAACTATTGCCTCCGTCTAAGCCACATAGGTGAACTTAGAAAAAGCAAGTCAACTATTCATTGCCTTAATTCCTACACATATGAGGTACAGGAATTAAACCATAAAACATATCTGTTTACACATAAGGATATTTTTAAAAATCAATTGAGGGGGTGGGTGGGAGGCTCAAGAAGAAGGATATATATATCTTTATGCCTGATTCACGTTATATAGCAAAAACTAACACAACACTGTAAAGCAATTGTACTACAATTAAAGACAAATTATTTTAACATATAAAAAATATTTTTTTAATTCAGATTTACACTCTCCCTACGTATTAGCATGAAATGTTTCAGGCATACTGAACTCAAGTGAGTCCTGACTAGAAGTGGAAGGTACTAAAATAAAGAGCTTTGTATGGTGGATTCTCACATTATTACAACAACGTCATCTAACAACTCTTTCCTTAAAACTTCGTCCTGGGCTACTGCCTGAGTCATAAGTCAAAATACAGTACGGTCTTCAGTCTGTTAGGCAGCTTCTCTAGAACAGGATGTGCTTCTTCCTTGAGGCGACAGGTTACGTACTGCAAGTTTTTTCATCCCTATTGAAAACATCACATTTGCTGCCAAGCTATATGTAAGGGAAAGAAGCCCAGTCTGCCCTCAGAGGCTCCTTGGAGACTGAAACCAGAGAATGGCCGGACATACATACGCTATGAAAAGTCTAAATTAAACAATGGCTTTACAAGAGCACCTTCCCATGTGACTTTGAATCAGAGTAAAGGGAAGTTCACAAAATCAAAGCAGCAAAACGGATCTTTATTTGGAAAGTACTCATTAACTCAGCAAAGCCTAGCTGTAAGAATTAGGTCTGTGAGGAAAATCCTCCTGGCGATGAAACCAGGGCTTTGATTTCTACTGGCTCATAAAATAAATAATAATGTCCACTTACAATTCTATATTACCTTTCAATTTACAAAGTGCTTTCTCATACTTTATTGTATCTTCACAACATTCTTGTGAGGTATTGAGACATGATTATTCTTTCACGGGTTAAGAAATTGAGGCTCAGTGAGCAGACAGGATTTCCTCAAGGCCACAGAGTTATTAAGAAGCAGAGTCCAAACTGAGATGTTGGTCTCCAGACACCCACTTCAGAGCTCTTGCTCTATTGCCACTAAAGGTAGGAAGCCATAATTCCAAATTATCATAGCTGCTTAAATATTAATTGGGTAAATTCTAAAATTCCACTGGTTACCCAATTGTTGTGTTTTTTTTTAAAGAAAATTGGCCAGATTTGGAAGAAAGCAGACGTGCAAACTGCTTTGTGTATGTTCTGTATGATAACGGCAAGAATCCAAATTACATTTCAAGGTCAAACAAAAGTAAAGTAAAGTTTATTTCTGAATTTCATAATAACGATCCCAAAAGCTGAAACTACTGCATATATTAGAAGCTCTGCCAGTTGAAAAAGAAAAAGAAAACTTTCCTGACTAATTTACAAACTTAAAAAAGTTTCTCTAAGGTTCTCTCTTAAATGAGTCATACTCTAATTTGATGGTGAAAATACTTGAAACTAATTTTCGGTACCTGGAGTTGGTTTTCTTTCTTCCTCTCTTTCTTCCCTTCTTTCTTTCTTTAAATTTTATTCATTTATTTATTATTTTTGGCTGCCTCAGGCTTCTCATTACGTGGCTACACACTTGCTGCAGAGCATGAAGCCTAGAGCGTGGGCTCAGTAGTTGCGATCCTGAGCTTTGTTGCCCCACAGCATGTGGGATCTTCCTGGACTGGGGATTGAACCCATGGCCCTGCACTGGCAGACAGATTCTCAAACACTGGACCACCAAGCTAGTCTCTTTCTTACAAATGTACGACAGCATAAAGCAGAGAACTATGGTGAAAGGGCAATGTTTTGGTGACCAGGGAAGCTGGGCTTCGAAATCTGGTTCCAGCTGAGTGGCCTGACAAGTCTATTTAACTAATGAGGACTTTATCTATAAAATGGAAGCAAAATTATTATTATTTGTTGGCTTAGTCAACTAGAGCTATGCTAGGACATGCCAGCACAGAGTGAGGGGCCTAAACAGCAGACATTTGTGTTCTTCCTCTTCTGGAAGCTGCGAAGTCTAAGATCAAGGTGCCAGCAGGGCTGGTTCCTGGTGAGGACCCTCCTCCTAGCTTGTAGATGGTTACCTTCCAGCTGTGCACCCGCAGGGCCTTTCCTCGGCACATGTGCACAGAGAGAGGGAGGAAGTAAACTCTCTGGGTGTCCCTTTGTATAAAGGTGCTAATCTTACCAAGCAACCCCACCCTCATGACCCCATCTAAACCTATTTATCTTCCAAACACCTCACTTTCTAATACCATCACTTTGAGGATTAAGGATTCAACATATTAATTTGGGGGAAAGCAACCATTGAGTCTATAGCACTTGATTCCCACCCTAATATCAAAGCAGACTGGGGAAAAAAGGCATTTAGGAAGAAAGAGGATGAGATGGTTGGATGGCATCACCGACTTGATGGACATGAGTTTGAGCAAGCTCCAGGAGCTGGTGATGGACAGGGAAGCCTAGCGTGCTGCCGTCTGTGTGGTCACAAAGAGCCGGAAACTACTGAGCAACTGAACTGAACTGAACTGAACTGACTAGGAAGAAAGAAGTAGCATTTTTAATTAAGGAAGGGCATAAAATAATGAAGACCACTGAAGTCCAAACCTCCTGGTTCACTACCTTTGCTCACAATCTGTCAGGTACTCTTTCTGAAACAGTCAAGAACATGGATGAGGATGCTAAGAGAGAATGCTGTGCTTGAGATCCTAGTCATGGCTGGCTACCCACAGAACCTATTTTCAGAGAATAAGGAGGTGAGTCATTCAGTCAGAGAAGGTAAAGGACTCGGGTACCAATGTCACAATCCCAGGGCCTCCTGTGACCTGATAACTTTTTCCCTGCCTCCAAATATTTCTGAGATTTTCCAGTATCCTTTCAATAAACTCTCTTTTTACTCTAGAAATAGTCTGAATGGCTTTGCATCTCTTGCAACCAAAAAGCCTTGAACATCATAAATACAATCAATCATCTATCTGTCAGTTCAGTTCAGTTCAGTCTCTCAGTCCTGTCTGACTCTTTGTGACCCCATGAATCCCGGCACACCAGGCCTACCTGTCCATCACCATCTCCCGGAGTTCACTCAAACTCGCATCCACTGAGTCGGTGATGCCATTCAGCCATCTCATCCTTTGTTGTCCCCTCTTCCTCCTGCCCCCAATCCCTCCCAGCATCAGAGCCCTTTCCAATGAGTCAACTCTTCACATGAGGTGGACAAAGTACTGGAGTTTCAGCTTTAGCATTATTCCTTCCAAAGAAATCCCAGGGCTGATCTCCTTTAGAATGGACTTGTTGTATCTCCTTGCAGTCCAAAGGACTCTCAAGCATCTTCTAAACACCACAGTTCAAAAGCATCAATTCTTCAGTGCTCAGCTTTCTTCACAGTCCAACTCTCACATCCGTACGTGACCACTGGAAAAAACATAGCCTTGACTAGACGGACCTTTGTTGGCAAAGTAATATCTCTGCTTTTCAATATGCTATTTAGGTTGGTCATAACTTTCCTTCCAAGGACTAAGCGTCTTTTAATTTCATGGCTGCACTCAGCATCTGCAGTGATTTTGGAGTCTAAAAAAATAAAGTCTGACACTGTTTCCACTATTTCCCCATCTATTTCCCATGAAGTGATGGGACCAGGGAGAAGTAAAGGAGAAGGGAATGGCAAACCACTTCAGTATTCTTGCCTTGAGAACCCCATGAACAGTATGAAAAGACAAAATGATAGGATACTGAAAGAGAAGCTCCCCAGGTCAGTAGGTGCCCAATATGCTGCTGGAGATCAGTGGAAAAATAACTCCAGAAAGAATGAAGGGATGGAGCCAAAGCAAAAACAATACCCAGCTCTGGATGTGACTGGTGATAGAAGCAAGGTCCAATGCTGTAAAGAGCAATATTGCATAGCAACCTGAAATGTCAGGTCTATGAATCAAGGCAAATTGGAAGGGGTCAAACAAGAGATGGCAAGAGTGAACGTTGACATTCTAGGAATCAGCGAACTAAAATGGACTGGAATGGGTGAATTTAACTCAGATGACCATTATATTTACTACTGTGAGCAAGAATCCATTAGAAGAAATGAAGTAGCCATCATGGTCAACAAAAGAGTCCGAAATGCAGTACTTGGATGCAATCTCAAAAACGACAGAATGATCTCTGTTCGTTTCCAAGGCAAACCATTCAGTATCACGGTAATCCTAGTTTATGCCCCAACCAGTAACGCTGAAGAAGCTGAAGTTGAACAGTTCTATGAAGACCTACAAGACCTTTTAGAACTAACACCCAAAAAAGATGTCCTTTTCATTATAGGGGACTGGAATGCAAAAGTAGGAAGTCAAGAAACACCTGGAGTAACAGGCAAATTTGGTCTTGGAATACAGAATGAAGCAGGGCAAAGGCTAATAAGAGTCTTACCAAGAAAATGCACTGGTCATAGCAAACACCCTCTTCCAACAACACAAGAGAAGACTCTACATGTGGGCATCACCAGATGGTCAACACCGAAATCAGATTGATTGTATTCTTTGCAGCCAAAGATGGAGAAGATCTATACAGTCAACAAAAAAAAGACCAGGAGTTGACTGTGGCTCAGATCATGAACTCCTTATTGCCAAATTCAGACTTAAATTGAAGAAAGTAAGGAAAACCACTAGACCATTCAGCTATGACTTAAATCAGATCCCTTATGATTATACAGTGGAAGTAAGAACTAGATTTAAGGGACTAAATCTGAAAGATAGAGTGCCTGATGAACTATGGACTGAGGTTCGTGACATTGTACAGGAGACAGGGATCAAGTCCATCACCATGGAAAAGAAATGCAAAAAAGCAAATTGGCTGTCGGGGAGGCCTTACAAATAGCTGTGAAAAGAAGAGAAGTGAAGTGAAATGAAGTCACTCAGTCGTGTCCGACTCTTTGCAACCCCATGGGCTGTAGCCCACCAGGCTCCTCTGTCCATGGGATTTTCCAGGCAATAGTCCTGGAGTGGATTGCCATTTCCTTCTCCAGGGGATCTACCCAACCCAGTGGTCGAACCCGGGTCTCCTGCATTGTAGACAGACCCTTTACCGTCTGAGCCACCAGAGAAGTCCTGAAAAGAAGAGAAGCGAAAAGCAAAGGAGAAAAGGAAAAGATATAAACATCTGAATGCAGAGTTCCAAAGAATAGCAAGAAGAGATAAGAAAGCCTTCCTCAGCAATCAACGCAAAGAAATAGAGGAAAACAACAGAATAGGAAAGACTAGAGATCTCTTCCAGAAAATTAAAGATACCAAGGGAACACACATGCAAGATGGGCTCGATAAAGGACAGAAATGGTATGGACATAACAAAAGCAGAAGATATTAAGAAGAGGTGGCAAGAATACACAGAAGAACTGTACAAAAAAGATCTTCATGAACAAGATAATCACAATGGTATGATCACTCACCTAGAGCCAGACATCCTGGAATGCGAAGTCAAGTGGGCCTTAGAAAGCATCACTATGAACAAAGCTAGTGGAGGTGATGGAATTCCAGTTGAGCTATTTCAAATCCTGAAAGATGATGCTGTGAAAGTTCAGTTCAATTCAGTTCAGTCACTCACTAATGTCCGACTATTTGCGACCCCAAGAATCGCAGCACGCCAGGCCTCCCTGTTCATCACCAACTCCTAGAGTTCACTCAGACTCACGTCCATTGAGTCGGTGATGCCATCCAGCCATCTCATCCTCTGTCCTCCCCTTCTCCTCCTGCCCCCAATCCCTCCCAGCATCAGAGTCTTTTCCAATGAGTCAACTCTTTGCATGAGGTGGCCAAAGTATTGGAGCTTTAGTATCATTCCTTCCAAAGAAATCCCAGGGTTGATCTCCTTCAGAATGGACTGGTTGGATCTCCTTGCAGTCTAAGGGACTCTTAAGAGTCTTCTCCAACACCACAGTTCAAAAGCATCAATTCTTCAGCACTTAGCCTTCTTCACGGTTCAACTCTCACATCCATACATGACCACAGGAAAAACCATAGCCTTGACTAGATGGACCTTAGTCTGCAAAGTAATGTCTCTGCTTTTGAATATGCTATCTAGGTTGGTCATAACTTTTCTTCCAAGGAGTAAGCACCTTTTAATTTCATGGCTGCAGTCACCATCTGCAGTGATTTTGGAGCCCAAAAAAATAAAGTCTGACACTGTTTCCACTGTTTCCCCATCTATTTCCAATGAAGTGATGGGACCGGATGCCATGATCTTCATTTTCTGAATGTTGAGCTTTAAGCCAACTTTTTCACTCTCCTCTTTCACTTTCATCAAGAGGCTTTTTAGTTCCTCTTCACTTTCTGCCACAAGGGTGGGGTCATCTGCATATCTGAGGTTCTTGATATTTCTCCCAGCAATCTTGATTCCAGCTTGTGCTTCTTCCAGACCAGCGTTTCTCATGATGTACTCTGCATAGAAGTTAAATAAGCAGGGTGACAATATGCAGCCTTGACACACTCCGTTTCCTGTTTGGAACCAGTCTGTTGTTCCATGTCCAATTCTAACTGTTGCTTCCTGACCTGCATACAGATTTCTCAAGAGGCAGGTCAGGTGGTCTGGTATTCCCATCTCTCTCAGAATTTTCCACAGTTTACTGTGATCCACACAGTCAAAGGATTTGGCATAGTCAATAAAGCAGAAATAGATGTTTTTTCTGGAACTCTCTTGCTTTTTCCATGATCCAGCAGATGTTGGCAATTTGATCTCTGGTTCCTCTGCCTTTTCTAAAACCAGCTTGAACATCTGGAAGTTCACGGTTCACATATTGCTGAAGCCTGGCTTGGAGAATTTTGAGCATTACTTTACTAGCATGTGAGATGAGTGAAATTGTGTAGTAGTTTGAGCATTCCTTGGCATTGCCTTTCTTTGGGATTGGAATGAAAACTGACCTTTTCCAGTCTTGTGGCCACTGCTGAGTTTTCCAAATTTGTTGGCATATTGAGTGCAGCACTTTGACAGCATCATCTTTCAGGATTTGAAATAGCTCAACTGGAATTCCATCACCTCCAATAGCTTTGTTCATAGTTATGCTTTCTAAGGCCCATTTGACTTCACATTCCAGGATGTCTGGCTCTAGATGAGTGATCACATCATCATGATTATCCAGGTCATGAAAATCTTTTTTGTACAGTTCTTCCATGTATTCTTGCCACCTCTTCTAATATCTTCTGCTTCTGTTATGTCCATACCATTTCTGTCCTTTATCGAGCCCATCTTTCATGAAATGTTCCCTTGGTATCTCTAATTTTCTTGAAGAGATCTATCTCTAGTCTCTCCCATTCTGTTGTTTTCCTCTATTTCTTTGCATTGATCGCTGAAGAAGGCTTTCTGATCGCTTTTGCTCATCTTTGGAATTCTGCATTCAGATGTTTGTATCTTTCCTTTTCTCCTTTGCTTTTCACTTCTCTTCTTTTCACAGGTATTTGTAAGGCCTCCCCAGACAGCCATTTTGCTTTTTTGCATTTCTTTTCCACGGGGATGGTCTTGATCCCTGTCTCCTGTACAATGTCATGAACCTCATTCCATAGTTCATCAGGCACTCTATCTATCAGATCTAGGCCCTTAAATCTATTTCTCACTTCCACTGTATAATCATAAGGGATTTGATTTAGGTCATACCTGAATGGTCTAGCAATTTTCCCAACTTTCTTCAATTTAAGTCTGAATTTGGCAATAAGGAGTTCATGATCTGAGCCACAGTCAGCTCCCGGTCTAGTTTTTGTTGACTGTATAGAGTTTCTCCATCTTTGGCTGCAAAGAATATAATCAATCTGATTTCGGTGTTGACCATCTGGTGATGTCCATGTGTAGAGTCTTCTCTTGTGTTGTTGGAAGAGGATGTTTGCTATTACCAGTGCATTCTCTTGGCAAAACTCTATTAGTCTTTGCCCTGCTTCATTCCGTATTCCAAGACCAAATTTGCCTGTTACTCCAGGTGTTTCTTGACTTCCTACTTTTGCATTCCAGTCTCCTATAATGAAAAGAACATCTTTTTTGGGCGTTAGTTCTAAAAGGTCTTGTAGGTCTTCATAGAACCGTTCAACTTCAGCTTCTTCAGCATTACTGGTTGGGGCATAGACTTGGATTAGTGTAATATTGAATGGTTTGCCTTGGAGACGAATAGAGATCATTCTGTCATTTTTGAGATTGCATCCAAGTACTGCATTTCGGACTCTTGTTGACCATGATGGCTACACCATTTCTTCTAAGGGGTTCCTGCCCAAAGTAGTAGATATAATGGTCATCTGAGTTAAATTCACCCATTCCAGTCCATTTCAGTTCGCTGATTCCTAGAATGTCAACGTTCACTCTTGCCATCTCTTGTTTGACCCCTTCCAATTTGCCTTGATTCATAGGCCTGACATTCCAGGTTCCTATGCAATATTGCTCTTTACAGCATTGAACCTTGCTTCTACCACCAGTCACATCCAGAGCTGGGTATTGTTTTTGCTTTGGTTCCATCCCTTCATTCTTTCTGGAGTTATTTTTCCACTGATCTCCAGCAGCATATTGGGCACCTACTGACCTGGGGAGCTCCTCTTTCAGTGTCCTATCATTTTGTCTTTTCATACTGTTCATGGGGTTCTCAAGGCAAGAATACTGAAGTGGTTTGCCATTCTCTTCTCCAGTGGACCACATTTGGTCAGAACTCTCCACCATGACCCGCCCATCTTGGGTTGCCCCGTGGGCATGGCTTAGTTTCATTGAGTTAGATGCTGCACTCAATATGCCAGCAAATTTGGAAAACTCAGCAGTGGCCACAAGACTGGAAAAGGTCAGTTTTCATTCCAATCCCAAAGAAAGGCAATGCCAAGGAATGCTCAAACTACCGCACAATTCCACCCATCTCACATGTTAGTAAGGTAATGCTCAAAATTCTCCAAGCTAGGCTTCAGTAATACGTGAACCGTGAACTTCCAGATATTCAAGCTGGTTTTAGAAAAGGCAGAGGAACCAGAGATCAAATTGCCAACATCTGCTGGATCATGGAAAAAGCAAGAGAGTTCCAGAAAAAACATCTATTTCTGCTTTATTGACTATGCCAAAGCCTTTGACTGTTTGGATCACAATAAACTGTGGAAAATTCTGAGAGAGATGGGAATACCAGACCACCTGACCTGCCTCTTGAGAAACCTGTATGCAGGTCAGGAATCAACAGTTAGAATTGGACATGGAACAACAGACTGGTTCCAAACAGGAAAAGGAGTATGTCAAGGCTGCATATTGTCACCCTGCTTATTTAACTTCTATGCAGAGTACATCATGAGAAACGCTGGTCTGGAAGAAGCACAAGCTGGAATCAAGATTGCTGGGAGAAATATCAAGAACCTCAGATATGCAGATGACCCCACCCTTGTGGCAGAAAGTGAAGAGGAACTAAAAAGCCTCTTGATGAAAGTGAAAGAGGAGAGTGAAAAAGTTGGCTTAAAGGTCAACATTCTATATGTCTATATGTCAGGAGATTAATTCAATACAAATTCATTTAATACAAATCCACATGAAAATGCCAAAGAGCAATTTAAGAGCGACACAGGTGGGGACTGGGGAAAAGCAGAGTGAAAGTGAAATCAGAGTTGGGTGAGGTTAACAAGAGCCCTCTCCCGAAAGACATGAACAGAATCAAGTTTGAGAAGTAGGGAGATACTGTGTTTGCAGTGAGAAAGGCATTTATGTAAGAAAATACTTGCAACAAAACGTAAACAGCAAGCCACTGACAGTGAATTCAAAAGCAAGCTAATACAGTAGCTTGCTTTTTCAAAGAAATAATACTTTAAAAATTAATTTCACCTTGAATGTGTGTGTGTTAGTTGCTCTTTCGTGTCCAACTCTGTGATCCCATGGACCGAAGCCTGCCAGACTCCTCTGTCCATGGAATTCTCCAGTCCAGAATACTGGAGTGGGTTGCCATTTCCTTCTCCAGGGGATCTTCCCAACCCAGGGATCGTATTTAGGTGTCCTGCATTGCAGGGAGATTCTTCACCATCTGAGCCACCAGGATAGTATCTTTGAATCTAATGAACATTTTCAAATTATTAGATTAACTCACCTACATCAATTCAGTAATTTAGTTTTGCTATTTTAAGGTCCAAAATCAAGTGTGTCATTAGTTTATGGTCAGCTGCTAACTTATCAGTTTTCAGTGAATCTTTACAAGTTCAAGTTCTGTTCATGAGACTTACATAAATCTCCTAGTTCTTGGCTTAATTATGAAACAGAAGAACTTTCCTTAGGTTAAATATTCAATGGGTTTTACTGCTATGACTTAACAATTTTACTTGATATTGATCATCAGTTTTAACATTTGTAAGTGTTAAAACCCTTTGACATAAAAGGATATATATTGAAACATGTAAGTAAGAAATGAATTGCCAGGCTATGTTCGATACAGGATACAGCATGCTTGAGGCTGGTGCACAGGGATGATCCAGAGAGATGATATGGGGTGGGAGGTGGGAGAGGGGTTCAGGATTGGGAACTCATGTACACCCGTGACGGATTCATGTCAATGTATGGCAAAACCAATACAGTATTGTAAAGTAAAATAAAATAAAAATTAAAATTAAAAAAAATTAAATTAGATTAAATTAAATTAAAAAATAAATAAATAAAAATTTAAAAAAGATATCTATATTATTTTCTTTAAATTCTAGTGTTTGCTTTGTCTCAAAAAATTTCCGCACCTCTAATTAGGAGACTGTCACAATGGATTATCTGAAAAAGAACATGAGAGTTGTAGAGCCCTGCCCATGTTTGACACAAATGTTATGCGTCACCAGCATGACCAGAGAGTCATCAGATCAATCGATAGTTGCTGGCAAGGTAAGGACAAAGGGAATGACAGAAAATGGATGGGAACAGCTGTTCGATGGCAGAGTCTTTCCCTCTAGGGACAGCATACCAAAAATCATAAAAGCATTAAGAAAGGCCAGCTACAACTGCTGATATCTTGCTGTCATATTTTGAGAAGAAAAGTTCAAACTATTAACTTAATCCTTGAGGCTATTCATCTGTTGCACAAATATTTATTGAGCTCCTATTATGTGCCACACTCTGGCCTAATTAAAGAGTTCCTCTGTGTGGCGTTAACAGTCTAGGGAGGACCCATTACACACCATTGCTTCAGTGTGTGGTCCTTACTCATGTCCCCTACCTTCTGCTATGTGGTCACTTCTCCAGGAGAATGTTCCCAACACACAAACCGCATGCACACACATGTGAGAGCCCCCACACGAGTACACATCTTTGTATAGCTATTTCATACTCCCCAAACTTTAAATATCACCTACACTGGAAAGTGTGTTCCTAATTTCCCTTTCTTTCTTGGTGGAAATGTCCTACTCACTGTGCTCCCTTATATCCTGTCCATGGGCTTATCAAAGCATTCACTATAACACGTAATCTGCTATCTTTGCTGATTTATTGTGGGTCTCCCCTGTAAAGATGAGGGCCTAGATCTAGGACGATACTTGATGCACAATGAAAGTAAAAGTGAAAGTCACTCAGTCATATCCAAGTCTTTGTGACCCCATGGACTACACAGACCATGGAATTTTCCAGGCCAGAATACTGGAGTGGGTAGCCTTTCCCTTTTCCAGGGGATCTTCCTAACCCGGGGTTCAAACCCAGGTCTCCCGCATTGCAGGCTGATTCTTTACCAGCTGAGCCACCAGGAAAGCCCAAGAATACTGGAGTGGATAGCCTATCCCTTCTCCAGCAGACCTTCCCATCCCAGGGATCGAACCCGGGTCTCCTCCATTGCAGGGGGATTCTTTACCAACTGAGCTGTCAGGGAAGCCCTGATACACAATGGGTGTCCTATAAATGTTTCTTTTTTATAATTTTACTTTTTATTTCTGGGTCATAGTTGTGGCACACAGGATCTTTGTCCAAGCACACAGACTTCACTCTAATTGTGGAGCATGGGCTCCAGTGCACCTGGGCTTTATTAGCGGTGGTGCAATGGGCTCAATCGTCCTGCATCATGTGAGATCTTGGTTCCCTGACCAAGGACTGAACCCACGTCTCCTGGATTGGAAGGCAGATTCTTAACCACCATGTAAGTCCCTAAACGTTTCTTAAATGAAAAAATAAATGAACCAGTGGTCTTAGATAGGCTAAGAAAGGAATCAGTCTTGGACATTGAAAACAATAGTTTTAGTCCAAATTAAAAGGATTTCCATAGGTGAACAGGAAGAAAAGACTGTTCATCTTACATTATCTTAAAAGATTGGGAACAGAATTCTATTTAATATCAGAATCTCTTAAGAATATTACAGCCTTCCTCTGCCAATTCAGCACTTCAATTTAATCAAAGTCTGTGACTGTAGTCAGTATTCTTTGATACTGATTGGTCTAACACACATGGCAAGTACACACACACACACACACACACACACACACCACACACACATACACAATACAAATCTTCTCCTTAAGTTGAATTCATCAGCTTACTGGTTGAAGCACAGCACAGACAGGATATCACATGACAGATGTTCTACTAGGGAATCAAAAACTAGATAATTAATTTCAGGGGGAAAAAAATCCATTTTTATAGTTCTAAAAGTGTGACATTTTAGCAGATGGTGCTAAATAACTTATCACATCTCTGGAACCTGGCTTATGCCACATCATGTTGGGCCACAGCTAGACAGCCCGGGCCTCCTGATTGAAATGCAACCCAGGGATATATTTGGCATTTCTGTGACATTGAGTGAAAAGCTTTAATTCATGCTCAAGTTGCCATTACACAACCTGAACCAGAAGTGAGCTAAAGAAGACATGTGACATTCTGCCATTTTCTGTGGAGCAACTGGGAGAAGAAAACTCTGCTTCACCCTCTTAATGGGTCCTTTGCAGACTCCCAGCTTTTTGGATTTGGATCTTAGACCATTATCATGGAAGGGGCAAAGGAGACTGAGAAAGTGTCTCTATACAATTGAAAGTGAGCAGAGAAGACTCCAGAGATTACAAAGCCTCCAGCAGAAATTAGCAGGTAGAGAAAGAAACCCAGGCTTCTTAATCAAAATCTAGTCAAAACATTAGGACATGACTAGCACACACAGGTCAGGCATCTCTGGTGACACAGACAGTAAAGAATTTGCCTGCAATGTGGGAGACCTGGGTTCGAGCCTTGGGTCAGGAAGATACCCTGGAGAAGGAAATGGCAACCCACTCCAGTATTCTTGCCTGGAAATTCCATGGATAGAGGAGCCTGGTGGGCTCCAGTCCGCAGGGTCACAAAGAGTAGGACACAACTAAGGGACAAACACACACACACAGGGCACAGGTCATGGAAAATGCCACTCACCACCAGAAGCCAACAACATCCAACCAAACCATCCATGCTCAGTGCCCACTGACCACACACTTGGAATCAGAACAATGTCAAACGGCTTTTCTGAATGCTTGCTCTCAGTTTCCATACTCGCTTTATTGCAGACACATAATGAATAGTCCAATGTCAGTACAAAGGCCGCACTTCCGGCAGCATCGGTCTGAAACTCTTGGAGGTTTTCTTTGCTTTTTAGGTGCGCTGCAAGGACCAAGGAAGGTGGTTGAAGATGAATGGTGGTGAGTTGTTGGTCATTTGCTGGCAAAAGTCAGCTTACAGAATTTAGTCTAATAGATGCTGAAAGCAAAAGGTAATTCAACAGGAGATTGACTTTTAAAATGAGCTGGTTAGAACCCCCAAATAAGCAGGGAAGCAGAGCTGCCTGTTTGGATCCCTTTTAAAGGATGTTATCTAGATAGAAATGTATTAAAGAGGACAAAAAAAAAAAAGGAAAAAGATACACAAGTCCAGTTGAGAATGCATCTTTACCAAGATGTGTGAAAACTTTAGAGATAGTGTCAGAGAGAACAGGAAGTTTGCCTCTTCCTCTGTTGTTTACCCTCCTCCTGCTCTGAGCCTTCAGGCTCCTGAATTCAAATGCTAAACATAATATTAATAATTACTGAGTCCCAAGAATTGAAGGAATACTACAGAGGAAACAGACGTAATATGGCTTTTTCAGCCTATCCTAACTCCCTGCTAAAATACCTAAGATGATACAGAAAATGACCAAAGACAAAAGATATTTCTTATTTCCAAAAACTAAGTCTGGGAACCTATCATAAGAATCTACTGGGGATTTCTATCAGGACTAACTATGGAGTTGAATCCTAAGAAATTAAAAAACCTACTCATATTTCATCTGTTGCAAGAGAACATCTCAGCCACCTAAAAATATAAAGAACATATAATAGGAGTCCTTAGAAGTCCTCTTTGTTCCTTTTCCAACCTCTTCACTCTGACTTAGAGATACAGAGGCTATAATCCTGCTACTGTATGGCATTTAGAGGCAGCCAGAATCCATCAGCTCTTCACTCAGCATCATCTGAAACCCATTTGGAGACTAATTCCAAGAGAAAAATAGGTGAAGATCCCAAAAGTTAATAGGTACAGAAAATATTCTAGCCATTGTTCTTGGCATTGTAGATTTCCAAGTACTCTATTCTATCACAAAAAGTTCTCAAAAGAAGGTTCACAGAAGAGTAGCTCCATGAAATGGTTTTCCTTGAAGAAGCTTTTGTGAATAAAGAATCTGAGGCAAGAATGCATAGCCCCTCCCTGGATATTCACAGTACATCTAACAGTTTCGAGATACCCTGCAGGAAATAATCATGTTTCAATTTGTATCCATCATTGGCTAAATTATTTTGCCTGGATAAAAATTTACTAACATTAGTCTTGATATTCTAACGAGTATTTTGCAGAAACCACAGAGGAAAGCTTGTTCAAATAGGAGAGGCAGAAAGTAGAAATTAAAACCAGATCCCTTTTCTGTACACAGAGATGCCTTGGATGAATGTCTGGCTGATCCAAAAAAGTGGACAAGAAGACTTGCCCATCCATACCCAATATAATCAAATTTTCTCTGATTTTGATGCTAGGAGAGAATTAATCTAGCCCCAGAAGTGTCAGTGAGGAAAGACAATCTACAAACCCTGAATGATCACAAACGCTGAGTTGAAAAACAGATTTCTATTTCAGGATGAATAAAGAAAAAAAATTAAGGCTATAAATTAGTGCAGAAATAGGAAAAAGGAACATTACCTGGAAGACTTCAAAAGAGATCATTCTCTAGAAATAATTCTATGTTTCACTCAATGTTTAACTTTTAAAATATCAGTGAAATCGCGATTTCAAACAAATGGCAGTGTGAAACTTACAAACAAGCCTAAATAGACTTAATACACCAGAAATGAAAAGAAAATTTTATTTTAAAAACTTATCATTAAAAATAATTCTCCAGAGTTAACCTATTGTATGGTGCATTCTTTTAAGAAATAGATATTTGCCACACTATATAAACAATTCCAGGATGCATAAAAGACACAAATCCTCCTCATTTATTGATCCTTTACAAAGCTGACATAATCCGACACTAAACCACACAAACCACACACACACACAACCACTGATACTGATACAGTTACTGACAATTATCAGAATAAGCTTGAACGAAAAACTCCTAAATGAAATTCACATACATATATGTTAAAATAGTAATCCAGCATGAAAAAGTGGGATTTACTCCAGGCACACAAGGACTGTTGTAAGACTAATATCCGGCGACTGGCAACGAGCAGTAAAATTAGAACTCTAGTACCGTGTGCGAAGAGTGAGATCAAAAGTTCCCTTCCTGCCCTGTTTCAAAGAAGAACTTAGGGCCTTGTGACTCATTTCCAAAGTTTTCTTCAGAGAAGACAGAAGCTCCTTGAAGACAAAGCTGTTTCTTGGTGTAGGGGAAAGCCCAATTCACTCAAGTGAATACTTCTGAGAGAGAGAAGTATCCTTAAGGCCAGAGATAGGAGAAACTTGATTGCTTTAGTGTCAATAAGTCAGTGGCAGTAGGGACTAGTGGACCCCTCAATGTGGTTCCCTGGCAAAACAGCAGATTGGGGTTGTAGGCAACATGAAGGGAGCTGGGCCATCAGCAAGGGGCTCTAACCACATCCGGGACTCCTGCACATGAAAACTGAGGGTGTAGCACATGCTGCTGTATGTAAAATAACTAGCTGCAGGAAGCAGCCATTTAGCCCAGGGAACTTGGCTCAGTGCTCTGTGATGACCTAGAGAGGTGGGATAGGAAGGAGGAGGGAGGCTCAAGGAGGGGACATATATCTACTTAAGGCTGATTCACACTGTTATACAGCAGAAATCAGTACAATGTTGTAAAGCAATTATCCTCCAATTAAAAATATTTTTTTTAAAAAAGGAAGAAAATTGAAACAAAATCGGCAGAGTCAGGAAAAAGCCATGCTAGCTGGGATACTCTAAAGGTAGATAGAGGACAAAACAAGACTGTTCTCTGATGCACCATCATAGCATAAAGAGCTGCTGCAAAACTTCCCCAAGATTTGTAGTGGGAAAGCAAGATCCACAAGAGACATGTTCATTCCAGTGAGTCAAAATCATTAATTTACTTACAAATATGTATTATGCATCATGTGCTAGAGATACAGCAGGGATGAACAGACATATCCAGCCCATATCTAGCTTGCATTCTAGATTGAGAAGATAGCAATAAACAAGTAATATAATAAAGTCAGTTAGGGAGTGTGTTGGAAACTATAAAATGCTGTAGAATAAAAAATAAAGAAGATGGCTTTAGAGGCTATCGTAATCTAGCCAAGAAAACACGGTGGTAGCAGCAAGATGATGAGAAGTGGTCAGACTCCAGATACGTTTTGAAGATCAAGCTAACATGACTTCCTGATAGACAGGATGTAGGGTGTGAGGCAAAGAGAGTAGTTAAGAATGACTCCAGATTTTTCCACTGGAACAATCACAAGGATAGAATTACCATCAACTGCTCTGGAAAAGACTGTCCTGGGTAGAGCAGAGAGGAAGAGCTGAGGAAATCCAGATCTCATTCTTCTTAACATACCATATTTCAGTTTTCTTTTTAACATCCAAGCAGAGATGTTGGGAGAAATATCAACAGCCTCATATATGCAGATGATGCCTCTCTAATTGCAGAAAGCGAAGAGGAACTAAAGAGCCTCTTAATGAGAGTGAAGGAGGAGACAAACATGCTGACGTAACGCTCAACGTTCAAAGAGCTCAGACCAGACTTCCCTGGCGGCACAGTTGATAAGAACCCACCTGCCAGTGCAGGGGATACGAGTTCGATTCTCGGTCAGGGAAGATTCCACTTGCTGAGGAGTCCATGTGCCACAACCACTGAGCCCACGCACTACAACTGCTGAACCCTGAGTACCCTAGAGTCCGGGCTCCACAACAAGAGAAACCACTGCATTGAAAAGCCCGTTTACTGAAACTACGGGAAGCTGACAGGCAACAGTGAAGACCCAGCACAATCAGAAATAAATAAAATAATAAATTGTTAAAAAAAAAAAAACCTACTATCTTGGCATCTGGTCCCATCACTTCACGGCAAATAGATGGGGGGGAAAGGGGGAACAATGACTGATTTTATTTCCTGGGCTTCAAAATCACTGCAGATGGTGACTACAGCCATGAAATTAAAAGATGCTTGCTCCTTGGAAGAAAAGCTATGACAAACCTAGACAGTGTATTAAAAAAGTAGAGACATCACTTTGTCAACAAAAGTCCATATAGTCAAAGCTATGGTTTTTCCAGTAGTCATGTATAGATGTGAGAGTTGGACCATAGAGAAGGCTGAGCACCAAAGAATTGATGCTTTTGAACTGTGGTGTTGGAGAAGGTTCTTTGAGAGTCCTTAGACAGCAAGGAGATCAGACCAGTCAATCCTAAAGGAAATCAACCCTGAATATTCACTGGAAGGACTGTTGCTGAAGCTGAAACTCCAATCCTTTGGCCATCTGATGAGATGAGCCAGCTCATTGGAAAGGAACCTAATGTTGGGAAAGATTGAAGGGGAAAGACTGAAGGCAAAAGAAGGGGATGACAGAGGATGAGATGGTTGGATAGCATCACCAGCTCAATGAACATGAGTTTGAGAAAGCTCCAGGAGATAGTGAAAGGCAGGGAAGCCTGGTGTACTGCAGTCCATGGAGTCGCAAAGATTCAGACACAACTTAATTACTGAACAATAACAGAGATGTTGGATAGACATTGGACATAAAAGGCAGGATTGTGCGGTTTAAGTTAATTTTGAAAAGAAAGGCAGGGTAGGAGGGGAAAAGAGGAAGAAGGAGCTAAGGAGAGAGAGGGAGGAAGGAATAAAAATGCTTTCCACATAATTGGTTTGGGGTCAAAATCTTTGGACTGAAAATCAATTCCACCACATTACAATCAGCAACGTAAAATGTGATATTCCAAGGTTTGTACAGAATTTAGCCAGGGGGATATTGGGAGCTCTCAGGGAGATTTCACAGAGAAAACTGGCATTTAAACTGGGCTTAGATGGATATACGTGAGTTCAGAACCTAAGAAGAAGAGCAGGAATGTAATGTGAAACCTTGAAGTGTAACAGTAGGTAACCCACTGAAGTGTAATGGTACGTAACCCAGAGTAGGTAACCTACAGAAGATTCTTGTAGGTAACCAAAACCTTTTGTATATGTAATAGAATGACAGCAAACAAAACTGGGAGAATAGTCTGGGTCAGCTTCGGAAGACCCTTGTATGATGTACTAAGAAATTCAACTTATTTTGCATGAATTTGTATACTAGCAATTGAGAGCAGAATAAAAACCATGGTTATGGTCATAAAGCCATGGTCGTGGAAATGTAGTTGTTGAGATTTGAGTAGGTGCAATAGAACGATTCTGTGCTTTAAAGCCTGAGTAATTGCAGACAGACTAGGGAGTTACTGAACAGCATTACATATTTACTACTTTCATGGTGATCCAGTGGCTTAAGAATCTGCCTACCAATGTAGGGGACATAGGGAAAAGTTCATATGCCTTGAGACAACTAAGCCCGTGCAACACCACTATTGAGCCTGCTCTCTACAGCCTGCAAGCCACAGCTACTGAAGCCTGAGTTCCCTAGGGCCTGTGCTCCACCACAAGAGAAGCCCCCACACAGCACAACTAGAGTGGCCCTACTCGCCACAACTACAGAAAGCCCTCAAGCAGCAAAGAAGACCCAGCACAGCCAAAAATTAATTAATTAATTAAAAATAAATAAGTAAATAGATTTAAAAATTGAGCAGTCAGATCTAGTGATATCAAAGAAAAAGTATGCCCAGGACAGAAAAGAAACGTTATTCTAAGCAAACCTGACTAATGATTTAATTCTTGTCCAAGGGAAGAACAACGGAGAGATTACCCAAGATCATGATTTAGTCCTACCTATAATTCTTTGTATTCACTCTATGTGTCTATGCTTAAATTAACTGATAAGAAATTGCTAATCTTAATTTTCTTAGTGCACTTTTAGTTCCTCTCAACTAATCCTTTTTTAATCAACAGTATTACCTGGCAGGCTATCCACAGGGGTCGCAAAGAGTTGGACATGACTGAGCTTGCACCCACACACACACACACATTGCATAAAACCCCTTCGGTTATCATTGAAGGCGCTTGAACCATAAAAACTCAACTGGTAGCTGCATTCAAAGTAAACTGTTGAATGGCAATTAAACAAGCTCCTAGTAAAGAGATAAAGCACATCGAAGATATGCATGACTTTATAGATATTTCCCTTTAATCAGGCTTCTCTGGTGACTCAGGGGTAAAGAATCCACCTGCAGTGCAAGAGACAAAAGAGATGTGGGTTTGGTCCCTGGGTTGGTAAGATCCCCTGGAGGAGGGAATTGCAACCCACTCCAGTATTCTTGTCTGGGATCCCTTGGAAAGAGGAGCCTGGCAGGTACAGGCCATGAGGTCACAAAGAGTCAGACATGACTGAAGCGACGGAGCATGCAGCCCTTTAAGTCCTCAGGTCCTATAACTCTAAGTGATACCTCCCAGCTTGTCAACTGTCTCCTGTGTACTAAAAGGAAAAAGGCTCAGACAATCAGACTCGTTTTCCCTTAGGTTATGAAAACAGGGTTAGGATTAATTTGCCCTTTTGTGTTGACATGCTTTTTTAAAAAAAAAAAATTTTATTGGCGTATAGTTGACTTACAATGTTGTGTTCATTTCTAGTGTACAGCAAAGTGAATCAGTTATACATGCACATATATCCACTCTTTTTTAGATTCTTTATCTGTATAGGTCTTACAGAGTATTGAGTACAGTTGCTTGTGCTGTACAGTAGGTCCTTATTAATTATCTATTTTATATGTAGTAGTGTGTATATCTCAATCTCCCAATTTATCCCTCTCCCTCTCCCCCCTCACCCACTAACCGTAAGTTTGCTTTTTACATTTGTGACTCTACTTCTATTTTGTAAATAAGTTCATTTGTACCATTTTTTTTTTTAGATTCCACATATAAGTGATACCTACCTGAAAAAGAATTCAGAATAATGATGGTAAAGATGATCCAAAATCTCAGAAGAAAATGGAGGGACAGACCTAGAAGATATACGAAAGGTTTAACGGAGAAAAGATTTAAAGAACAAAGATAAAGCACACAATAGATCACATGTTTCTCAGTGGTACATCTCATAAGGAGCCACTGGCAGGACCACAGAGACCTGAGGGAAGGCTCAGGGGCACACAGGCTCCCTATTACGAGCGGCCTGAACACTCATTACCTGGACTTGGCAGTGTTCCCTGGGGTTGCTGCGTTACTGGCACATTTTGAATATCGACATGCTCTGCATTCCGCTTTTTTAATCAAAAGCCAGAAATCTCTTCCAAACAGCATCAATTGCTCTCATTATTGGATGTGGACATCTTCAATAATCAGTTTAATGCTTCAGATGCTCTCCCTCTGTCCTTTGACCTAGGCTTCTATTTCCACTTCAAAACCTGGAGTGGACGACACCAGTTTTTCTTAGTGGAACTAATTAGGGAATACTTTTAGACAAAATGGAAAAGGAAATGGCAGCCCACTCCAGTATACTTGCCTGGAGAATCCCATGAACAGAGCAACCTGGTGGGCTACAGTCCATGGGGTCGCACAGAGTCAGACATGACTGAGTGACTAACACTTTAGACAAAATATATCCAGTGTAAATGAGATAACCAGTAAGAATATATTGTATGGCACAGGTTATTGTACCATTATCTTGTAAATAGACTTAATGGCATATAACCTGCAAAAATACTGAATTACTATGTTTGAATACTTGAAACTAATATAATCTTGTAAATCAACTAAACCTCCATTTTAAAAAGTCCACTAAAACATATAAAGATTCTATAGATGCAAGCTATAAACATTTAAAGAAAACAATGAAATGAAATTCTGTGTTACCCATTTGTAGGTATAGTTTTAGGCAGCCCACAGAGTAATTAAATTTGGTAAAGTTTTATAAAAACCCTGAGTGATAGACACCTCCAGGAGTAAAGCCATCTTCAGAGGATTCAGAACCATGAAACTAAGAAATTCTCTTTTTCTGGACACTAAATACCTCTAGATTTAACCCAAGGCTGGCACTGACTCATAAATAATCTGCACTTTCAAAAGAAACTAGTCACATTATTCTACTTTGAAACTCTGGTGTGGGGTGTGAATGTAAGGGGAGTAAGTCTTTCTCTTTTGTTTTCCATCTCATCATGAAATGTATCAGTTCAGTTCAGTTCAGTTCAGTTCAGTCACTCAGTCATGTCCAACTCTTTGGGACCCTATGAATCGTAGCACACCAGGCCTCCCTGTCCATCACCAACTCCCGGAGTTCACTCAGACTTGTGTCCATCGAGTCCGTGATGCCATCCAGCCATCTCATCCTCTGTCGTCCCCTTCTCCTCCTGCCCCCAATCCCTCCCAGCATCAGAGTCTTTTCCAATGAGTCAACTCTTCGCATGAGGTGGCCAAAGTACTGGAGTTTCAGCTTTAGCATCATTCCTTCCAAAGAAATCCCAGGGCTGATCTCCTTCAGAATAGACTGGTTGGATCTCTTTGCAGTCCAACGGACTCTCAAGAGTCTTCTCCAACACCACAGTTCAAAAGCATCAATTCTTCGGTGCTCAGCCTTCTTCACAGTCCAACTCTCACTTCCACACATGACCAGTGGAAAAACCATAGCCTTGACTAGATGGACCTTAGTCAGCAAAGTAATGTCTCTGCTTTTGAATATACTATCTAGGTTGGTCATAACTTTTCTTCCAAGGAGTAAGCATCTTTTAATTTCATGGCTGCAGTCACCATCTGCAGTGATTTTGGAGCACAAAAAAATAAAGTCTGACACTGTTTCCACTGTTTCTCCATCTATTTCCCATGAGGTGATGGGACCAGATGCCATGATCTTTGTTTTCTGAATGTTGACCTTTAAGCCAATTTTTTCAGTCTCCTCTTTCACTTTCATCAAGAGGCTTTTTAGTTCCTCTTCACTTTCTGCCATAAGGGTGGTGTTATCTGCATATCTGAGGTTATTGATATTTCTCCCAGTGATCTTGATTCCAGCTTGTTCTTCTTCCAGCCCAGCGTTTCTCATGATGTACTCTGCATATAAGTTAAATAAGTAGGGTGACAATATACAGCCTTGACGTACTCCTTTTCCTATTTGGAACCAGTCTGCTGTTCCATGTCCAGTTCTAACTGTTGCTTCCTGACCTGCCCTCTCACAATAAAGGTTAAAATTTTAACCAAGACCTAGTTATAAATTTATACCATTAACTATAAGTTAATCAATTTTAATTATGTAAGTTGACAAGTTACATAGCCTTGACTAAAATTTCTCTTTTTTGTATCTTATATTCCATTTTATGTTCTAAAATGAGGATCACTGGAAGGACTGATGCTAAAGCTGAAGCTCCAATATTTTGGCCACCTGATTCAAAGAGTCAATTCATTGGAAAAGACCCTGATCCTGGAAAAGATTGAGAGCAGGAGGAGAAGGGGGCAACAGAGGATGAGATGGTTGGATGGCATCACTGACTCAATGGACATGAGTTTGAGCAAACTCTGGGAAATATTGAAGGATAAGAAGCCTGGCGTGCTACAGTCCATGGGATCACAAAGAATCAGGCACGACTTAGCGACTGAACAGCAACAGCAATGAGAATATATTCTTTCATCCCCCCAGCACCTTTTCTTTTTGGTGAGCTCCACCCTCACTCTTGTCTCCAGCTTCAGAACTGCCAGGTACATACAGCACCACATCCACTGGTCAGAGGCTGTGTATGGCCTGACCTGGACCTTCCCCCAACTTCTACAAGCTGGGAATTAACCAAAAGGGACAATCTCTGTCTGGTAGCAAGGCTTAGGGGATGAGACTGAGAGCATGATGACCTCACAGAGCAGGCCTGTAGGAAAACCTGTGAAAAGGAGTGCAAATGAAAGCTAGAAGAGAGGCTTAAAGAAACCTGAGTACTTGTTTCCAGTGATCCTGGAAACCCAGTTATATCCCTGCCCTTCCCTTTTGCCCAAGTTAGTTCAGGTTACATTTCTGTTGTTTGTGTTCTAAGTTGCTTCAGTCATATCTGACTCTTTGCAACCGCATGGACTGTAGCCTTCCGAGGTCCTCTGTCCTTGGGATTCTCCTGGCAAGAATACTGGAGGGGGTTGCCATTTCCTTCTCCAGGGGATCTTCCCAATGCAGGGATGGAAGCTGTGTCTCTTACACCTGCTGCATTGCCAGCACAGTCTTTACCACTAGTGCCCCTGGGAAGCACTTCTGTTACTTGTTTGCAAAGGTCTTACTTCTCATGCACCCTCTCATAATTCCCCCGTTAATAAGGGTGGAGTAATCTTGTCCATTTATCATGTGAGTGGCAAATCTGGTTTAAAAAAAAAAGTTTACTTCTGGAAGAATCTAAGGCATCAACTAACTGAAATTGAGGGCCAAGAGGGGGCCAGGGAAAGCGTCCATATGCTTCTGTGGCATCATTGCAATGACATCATGGCATCCTGTGCTCAGCGTTGTGAGCCCCCATGGGCAGATCCTCACACGCTACAGCTCTTCCCTGCTCTTCTGGCTCCTGAATCCAGATGAGGTCACCAGTGTGATCTCACTTCAGAGAGCATTCAGATGAAAGGAAGTGTGGTGTAGGTGAGTCAAGAGGGGAGACTCCCTCCTCCCAAGTCAAGTTTCCAGGCAGAGAAAGGCAAAGAGCACAAAAATTCCAAAACCAGCTCACTCTTTGAGCTGGCAGCCAATGATCTTCCTCCCTGTAAAAGGAAGATGAGCCTTGAGGCCCCAAAGCCAGCTCCACAAACAGCTCAGCCACTCCCAGCAGCGCTTAGGTTTTCATGCTTCCATAACTGCCACTCCTTTCTCTGGTTTGGGTCCAAAAAACATCCCTCCCTTCTCCTTTCATACCAGCCTCCCTATAGTGAGCTCATGTCCCCGCCTCTCCACCTCCTCTCCCTCTGACTCACAGTGCTCAAGGCTTTAAGAAATAAAAACCTGTTAGATCAGCCAGACTAGAACTCTGCAAGGGCCAGCCCTTCCGTGAAAGGGAATCTCACTTTCATTGTTAGCGCTAAGGCTCTGAGTTACTTAACTTGGTCATGAAAAAACCCCACTCATTCTTCACCAGCAAAAACAATCCTGTTCCATGTCTTTTAAAGGAAAAGAAAATATACCTGTAATAAACAAAATGTCTGTCATTTCAACATCTCAAAAGAGACATCATCCATGGAGTTTAAAAATTAGACAAAGAGGTGATCCCTTTACCTTGATTCCTGTTTTTGAAGATAGTTTTTTGACCAAGGTGCAAAATGACTTAAAGAAGCAAAATCCAGAAAAGTCTCCTCAATAGGGGACTTGCATGTGACTTGATCACATTCATTTTTATACAAGAAGCACCAAGAACAATGCCTGAATCTTTTACTTTTTCAACAGATATTTATAGAATTTATCTTCAAGTGATTTCAAGTAAGAATCACAAATAAATTTGAGTTATCAAATATTTTGAGAGTAAGGAGTCACCATTGTCCAAATCAGAAAACAATTTGCTAGATCTGAAAATTTTCCTGAAAGCTTGTATTTTTAATCACCTTTGTAGAAACAAAGAAAAAGATTTCATCTTAGATGTCAGGACAAATGGAAAATATTTTATAGAGGAGCCTTTCTCCCTCGTCTCCAAGCAATATTCTTAAAATCAAATTGGTGTTTTACTACTTGCCTCTCCCAGACCAGAGCTGATAAAATCAAGTAATTCTCAACAAAGACCAAGGTCAAGCTCATTTTCTTTCCGACTCAACTATGTTCTTTCTCGAAGCCTTGGTACATTCCTCTTGTGCTAGATACCCTTAGATTTGAGCAGGAGAGCAAAGGAAAAGAATTTGTTGGGAAAAAATAAACCCTGGTCCTGCATTTGAACCTGAACTAACCACAGGCAGTCTATAAAACAAGGTGTAATCAAATAAATTCAGGATAGCAATATTTTTAGCATTATTGTCCTAACTGGCCTGTGAGCTTTGTGGATGGTTTTAAGTGGTTTGGCTGTTTTTTTTCTGGGGAGTAGTTATCCATGAAAAGATGATTCGCTTTCAATTACATGTAATGAATATTCTCTTGGGTTTCTTTGCCCCTACCCCTTTGTTCCTTTGGGGCGAAACATACTCAGCCTCTCAGACAATTAACTCTCTATGAACTACTCCAGTATTCCACCAAAACAATAATGACCAGGAAACACATCATAGGGCCAGTTCTGTTGGTCTTTTGCTGAGTTCCTGGGAAAATGATTCCTACTAACTATGATAGATCTTTTTATTGAAATTGCCCTGGAAACTGTCAGCCAAAGAAAGATCCAGAGCAATTTTACAGTTTATATCATAACCTGAGCCCCCAAATAAAGACACTGCGGAAACATGCTCAGTGAGTTTGCTGAGGGCTGGGTTTTCTTGCCTGTGAAATGAGAAGCTCTTGAATCATCTTTAGTTCTTACTTTAAAATTCACTGGCACAGTTCTGTCTGAGATGGTTCGCTTTTGATGATGCTGCTTGTAAAGCCAAAACAAGCAAGATCAAAACTGAGAATCGGAGATGTTAGTTTTCCTAAGATTGCGCAGTTAGCAATGACAGAGATTGGATTTTAAACTGACATAATTTTGCTGTCTTACCTCTCAAGAGAAAATGTGAATGAATTGCATATATAAGTTTTCTAAATATGTTTTGCCCCCTGATACATTTTTTAAAAAAGATTCATGAGTATTTCCACACCCAGTGCTCCATGTTTAAATCAAGATCACAGGGCAACCCTTTATAAGGACCCAAGCAAATGAGTTCCTAACTTGTCCTGGGTCATTCAACTCTCAATTCTCCATAACAAGCTCAAGTGGCAAAAGTCTGAGAGTTTTTTCTGTTTGCTTCTGGAATGTGTTTTTGTATTTTGGGAACAAGTACTTCTCAGGTTCCAGTAATTCACACCATCTCAAATGTTTTCAATGAAGCCAGGCTGTGAAGGAACTCAAGAGGAAGCTAAAAACAAAAACGAAAACTGCCCATGATCGTTCCCAGCACATCCCTGTCGCTCCATCTCACAAAGATCTAGCCTGAACATGAAACACTATTTCAAACTTAGTATAAAATTCATTGTAAAGAGCCTTCCCTGACTTCTAATCTAGCTGTATAACAATACAATCTCTAATTTCCGTTCCTGAAGTTTGACACCATCCAAAAACTAAATCAAAATGTTTCTTCAGAATCTCCCTGGTCTCTTTTTTCATTTGATGAAGCTAGCAGCTTGTGTCCACTCACCAAAGTGGCTAAAACAAGACAGGAGATGATTCTAAAGACTATGGATACATAGCATCTCAACATGAGTTATGTCTTCTGCTGCTGCTGCTGCTGCTAAGTCGCTTATCCTGTCTGACTCTGTGCGACCCCAGAGACAGCAGCCCACCAGGCTCCCCTGTCCCTGGGATTCTCCAGGCAAGAACTGGAGTGGGTTGCCATTTCCTTCTCCAATGCATGAAAGTGAAAAGTGAAAGTGAAGTCGCTCAGTCGTGTCTGACTCCTAGCGACCCCATGGACTGCAGCCTACCAGGCTCCTCCGTCCATGATCGGATTCGTCAGACAAGAGTACTGGAGTGGGGTGCCATTGCCTTCTCCGGAGTTATGTCTTCTAGGTCAACTAAAAAGGGTGCAATCTTGATAAAGCATTTACAAGTGTCAGCTGCTTTCAGATTTCCCAATGAAAGTTTTCTGTATGTGATTGTCTTTTGAAGAGAAAGAAAGGGAGCAATTCAATCCCAAGCATACAACATTCTAAGAGGTTATATCAACAAAAGTTGACACCAGAATAGTATGCAACAATAAAAGGAACAAACTATTGATAAAGCAATAACATGTAAGAATCACACAGTCATTTTGCTAAGGGAAAGAAGCCGGAGACAATAAAGCTTATGTTACAAGATTCCATTTATACGTATTCACACACGGCATGCTGCGATTCATGGGGTCGCGAAGAGTCAGACATGACTGAGCGACTGAACTGAACTGAACTGAACACATGGAACTCAAGACGATGATTATCGGGGAGGAGGATTAACTAGGGAAGGACAGAAGAAAACTTCTGGGTGCCAAAAGTGTTCGGTGTTCAGTCTGGGTGGTGAGTATGCAGGTACATGTGTACCTGTGAAAAATCACTGGGCTACGTGCTTATGTGAGTGTGCTTAAGATCAGTGTTTGTCAAGTTCTTCCTCAATGTATGTTAAATTTATTCTTCAATAAAAAAAATTTTTTAAGTTTAGTCCAGTTGTATAGATGAGAGAAAAGTTATATAATTCATGCCCTGAATATTACTGATAATTCTCTTGCTGTAGTACACAAACATTTTTTAATGCTACTTACACCACACAATTCCTTATGTACAGTGATGAAATGCAAAAAAACTATGAAAACTGAAGTTTTTCAACTGACTTGAACTGAAGTGAAGGTATTCACACCTTTATTCATTCCACCTTTTACCGAGTATAAAAATATTCACCTGCTTTTCTGTGGATGTGTTTTTTGATTATGAGATGTCACCCCCACCCCCACTGTGATGGTTAGAGAACGTAAAGTACATCACCTTATGGCCTTTGTGAAACCTACAAATGTTTGGAATTTCTAAACACTGCTGGACCCAGCAGTTTCAGGTAAGATATTGTTAAGCTTTATTTATTTGAGGATACATTTGAAGAGTTTTAACCAGCACCCCAGACCTGTGATGTCAGAGATATTTATTGCTTAAGATGAAAGTGTTAGTCACTCAGTCATGTCCGACTGTTTGCAACCCCATGGATGGCAGCCAACCAGGCTCCTTTGTCAATGGGATTCTCCAGGCAAGAATACTGGAGAGGGTAGCCATTCCCTTCTCCAGGGCATCTTCCCGACCTAGGGATTGAACTCGGGTCTCCCGCATTGCAGGCAGATTTTTTTTACCATCTGAGCCACCTGGGAAACCAGTTTAAGATGATGCTGAATTTTTTTAAGTAAACTGTGGTTTGAATTATTTTAGTAAATATAAGGTAAATAATAAGGTGGCTCACAACCAAAATTGTAAAAGTGGCATGGAAATGACTTAAACTTAAGAAACATCTTTCCAGCATGCTCAGAAAGGTGTTCATATGTCCATACAGAACACCAAGTTGCCTACATAAGACAAAATGTGGGGAGGGGGCTTTCTTTGCATCTTCCCCAACCAGCACCCAGCAAGAACTTGCATTCACTATCTCTCAACAAAAGCTTGTTAGATTGAACTGAATCTCCAGCATTCCTCATCCTTTGATTTGTTACCCACCATCCCCAAAAAGGAAAACTAAATGCATTTTTTAAAAAAATAAAGTTTAAGGCCTTTGGGAAATAGTGCTTTGGTTCCTTTTGGTTGATTGGAAGAATTAATTGAACCACATCTTGGTTTGTACCTTTTAACATTAGGATGTGTCTCTACTGGAAGCTCTCAAAGACTCAAATCAATCACTAAGTCCCTGCTGTTTATTCTGTGCATCCAAGGACAGAAATCTCACAACCCAAACCACATGAAATTCACCACTGACTGCAGGAAAAGATTCACTGTTTTTGTGCTGACTCTCCTCGGTAGGTGCCATTCCTCCTGAACAGCTGCTTTCACACTTCTTCACTTTATTCCTTTATATTTTCCCTAAGGAAAAGAACTCATCATAAGGATCCTGCCCAAATATATTCCGGAAGCACTGTAAGCGTTCGCCCCATGCTTCTGTATCAGTTTCAGGACCTTCATAAATCAACAGTGGGTGGATGGAGGTGCTCAGACCAGAAATCATGCCTTTGAAAACACAGCATCATTCTCCTCGAGCAGCTGCAGCCTTTTATTAATGGCTCAGGAGGTTTTCACACCTCCTTTTAAATCCAGTGCATTTGAAGTAATAAAACAGGCAGCAGTTTATAGGCAGGAAATATTAAAATGTTTAATTGCTTTTTTTCCCCTTGGCACAAGGCAGACAGCCTCAAGCATTCTCTAACACATGAAGAAAAAGACACCTGTCCATGCTTGAATGGACATGAAACAGGGGATTGCTAAATTGAACACATCTGTGACCAAACCGCCTTTAAACCCACATCAAGCCCCACCCCCCCCTTCTTTTTTGGCTAGTTCTAACCATTTCCTTCCAATTACTTTTCATTTTCTTCCTTCTCCTTATCTAATTACAACAAAACACAGGGGGGAGTAAACTGATATCAAGTCCAAGATGATTCCCTAATCTATCTCAAAGAGAAACTGAGCACAAAGTGAACCTGAACACATTTCCAAATGTCCAGTCCTATACTTTATAATCAAAACCCTTGAACCCTTCTCAGAGAAAATGGGATCTGAATGTGTGAGTACGAACAGGATCACTAAACTTTTGACAAGTCTATCTATATGTTGGACTAAGGCAACCCGAGATCAAGTTCCAGCTCGGCCAACTGCTGGTTGAATGACTTTGGACAGGTTGGTACCTTCTCTAAGTTTCAGTTGGCTCATCTGTAAAATAAGGATGATCAATAGTGCCACTCACTTGAGGTGGTTGTAGGCATTAAATGAGATGTCCATTGTTATTTATTATAATTCATTCCAAAGAGAATTGTTTCTAACACAAAAGAAGATATGGCTAACACTCTTCCATGAACAACTGACAGTAGTACAAGAGTATCTTGCTGAGATTTGTATTGGTTATCTACTATTACGTAACAAATTTTCACAAACTTAACTGTTTAAAACATCCCCTTTATTAGCTCACAGCTGTGCCATTAGAGGGGCTTTCCAGGTGGCGCTTGCGGTAAAGAACCCGCCTGCCAATGCAGGAGACACTAAAGACGTGGGTTTGATCCCTGGGTGGGGAAGAGCCCCTGAAGGAGGGCATGGCAACCCACTCCAGTATTCTTGCCTGGAGAGTCCCCACGGACAGAGGAGCCTGGCGGGCTACAGTCCATGGAGTCACACAGGGCTGGAGAGGACTGAAGCCACTTAGCACACATGAAATCAGAAGTCCCTCACAGCACAATTGGGTCCACTTCTTCTGTATCACAGGCTGAAATCCAAGGGTGGACCAGGTTGAGTTATTTAGAAATTCTAAGGAGCAACCACATCCATGCTCGTATGGGTGCTGACCGAGTTATTTGCTTGTAGTTGTAGTTCTGAGATCCTGTTTCCTTGCTGGCTCTCAGCAAGGGACCTCTCCTAGCATTTAGAGTGTGCACTCAGTTCAGACAGTTCCTCCATCTTCAAAGTCAACAGCATAGGGTTTCCTTCACACTGAATCCCTCTAAATGCTTCAATTCACTCTGACTTCTGCAACCAGCCAGAGAAAAGTCTGCTTTTAAAGAGGTCATGCAATTGAGTTAGTCTAGCCCACATATTTCCCTATTTTAAGGGAAACTGATACGCTTAATTTCACCAACAAAAATCCTTTTTTGCCATACATTGCTACATAATCATGAGGTACTGTAACACCAGGGAGCTGAGGACCTGGGGGCCATGGAAGGATTCTACTGTAAAAATTTAAGATTAGTAGTTGGGATGAAAAACCATGTATTATATTTTAAAGCAGAACCAGAAAGCAATGTGAAGCCTCCTAACCACTTTTTCTGCTCTCCATTTATATATATATATATATATATATATATATATATATATATATATATTTGGCTGTGCCAGGTCTTAGCAACATGTGGGAAACCTGGTTCCCTGACCAGGGATTGAACTTGGGGCCCCTGCATTAAAATCACAGAGCCCTAGCCATGGGACCACCAGGGAAGTCTCTGGTCTCCATTCTTGCTACCTTCAAATTCAATCTTCACAGAGCTGCCTGGACTAAATATCCAAGAGCAAAACTTGTGTGCTCCTCATTGTCTACAAGAGCAAATCTAAACCTCTTAACTTGGCCCACAAACCCTCCATGATTCTTTCCGTATCTCAAAACTACCTCTGAAGCTCCATGCTGCTGCTGCTGCTGCTGCTAAGTCACTTCAGTCGTGTCTGACCCTGTGCGACCCCATAGATGGCAGCCCACTAGGCTCCTCTGTCCCTGGGATTCTCCAGGCAAGAATGCTGGAGTGGGTTGCCATTTCCTTCTCCAATGCACGAAAGTGAAAAATGAAAGTGACGTCGCTCAGTCGTGCCCGACTCTTCACGACCCCATGGACCGCAGCCCACCAGGCTCCTCCATCCATGGGATTCTCCAGGCAAGAGTACTGGAGTGGGTTGCCATTGCCTTCTCCTCTGAAGCTCCATACTAATTCCACAATCATGTAATGAAATACCAAACTGCTTAGTTTCCTTCATCCACCATGATGTTGCTCACTTGCGTCTTTATTCAAGCTGTCCTCTCAGCCCAGAACAATCTCTCTGGTTTCACCACCCCTTTGTGGTGGTGAAATTAAGAAATGAATAGCTCTTATTCATCCTTTAATTTTGTGTATCACTTCACTTACTCATTCATTCATCCAATAAATAACTTCCAAATATCTACTCTATGACAGAGATAAGGCTATAGTGATAAAATAGACTCATGCAGTCTCTACTGTCACAGAACAGACACTGTCTTTGGGGGAAAAGCACTTAAACAAGTACAGCCCACTGAGTGGAGAAGGGCTGATGCACCCAACAAAGATGCTTGACCGAAGTCAGAAGTTTTCTGGAGGAAGTGACATCCAAGTCAAGACTCTAAGTACGAGTAGGAGTTAAATGGGAGTAAGCAACGGGAGTGCGGAATGGGAGAAAGCTCCAGACAAAGGCAATAGGATGAAAACATACAGGTATATACACATTAGAAAGAACACGGTTCCTTTGAGAGACCAGAATATCTCCTTTTCACTGGAGTATGGAGTTCTGGGGCCAGTACCGGAGTTGTGCTAGGGTAATGAGGAAGCATTGAAGCTTAAGACTAGATTTCTGTTTAGTGACATCTCCCTAGCTGGCCTACAGATAGAGGATGGGCTAACAAGAGAGAGGAAACCAGCAGGGAGTTCCAAGCAGTCATCCAGACCCAACATGACAGGAAGTGATTTTATGTAGAGGCGAAAGAGATTGAGGGAAATAGAGAGACCCGAGAGACGATGCCACCTACAGGAGCTTGGTGATGAGTCTGCTACTGGGGATGAGGGAGGGTGATGCCCTTGTCTCTGGCCTGGGAAACAGGGTGGATGTGAGAGCCTGTCACGGTCAGCGGGAAGATGGGCGGAGAAGTGGTTTTGTGGGGGAAGATAATTGTTACCAAATGGCTTCTGGGATAGCCAGCAATTTACAGAGACTATTTTAATTCTTCCTAGCCCACCTGTATGATTCAGCTACATTAAGCAAGAAAAGGTCATTTGTTGAGTATAAGGGGAAGAAGGGAAAATATAGAAGTGACACTAAGTCACTTGTTCCCCCCAATTATCCCCCTCTAGTCCCAGGGTAGAAGAGTCTCATCATCTGGGATTTCTTACTCATTCTAGGTAAAGATGATGGAGAATGATGGTAATGATCTTCCCTCTGACGTTGAGCTCTTCCCCAAATATCTGCATGGCTCACCCTTGCCCTCTCTTTATCTGAATCTCTACTTAACTGTCATCTGATTAAAGGGGACTTGCTGATCACCCTTCATAAAGAGCAAAATCTCCTATTCACACTCCAGCACTTGCTAGCTTGCTTTTACTCTATAGCACTTTTGACAGAATGTGTGTGTTTGTGTATAAGTTAATTGTCTCTTTTAGTAGAATATAAGTACCACAAAGGCACTTTGGTCAATTTGTTCGCTGTTGAATCTCTCTCTCTAGAACAGTGTTTGGACGTAGTGGGCACCAGTAAATAATTGTTGGGTAGGTGAATAAATGTAGGAATGAAAGTCTGTTTTTCAGAAGACTAACCCTGGCTGGAGAAAATCACATGGGAATCTTCAGGATAGAAACAGTATTGGAACCATATGAGTCGATAAATTTTCTCAAGAAGAGAATACAGAGTTAGGAAAGATCTGAGAAATTCCAGCATTTACCAACCTTTAAATGATAACCTGTAAGGAGAAGAGGCAGTCAGGGAAGCCAAAGAAAAACCAGGATTTGGGGAGTGAGAGGCGCCAAGGAGGAGGAGGATCATGAAAGGGGTCACTCGTGTGGCAAATGCAACCAAGAAGACAAATAAGAGTTCTAGAAAGTCTACATTGGGTTTTGCAACCCAGATGCCATTTGTGGCCCTTACTGAGAACAATTTGAGAGAAAGGTAAAGATGAGGGCCAGAATTCAGTCAGCTTGGAAGTAAAAGGTAAGAGAGAAAGGATAAAAGTAGTTGAGAGAAGTAGCTAGAGGGATGCTGGAGAGATGCCTAGGAGAGTTGCTTATGATGATAAAGGCTTAAACAAGATTAAAGGTTGATGGGAAAGAGACAGCAAAGAGGAAGAGGTTTAAGATAAGACAGAGCAAATATATAATAATAGTCAATACCTGGAGATCTCTGCAGTACAGGAAGTGAAGTTCCTTCTTCTGGAAGCCTCCTCTGACCTCTCTCTGCCCCTCCTCTCCCTCCCTCCTACAGCCTGTGTCAACTGTGCTGTTATTAATCACAGCCTGTGTCTGTTATTAAGCTTATCCAGTGAAATTGTAACTCTGCTTATGTCACTGTTGGGTCACTAGTTTATGAGCTTCATTAGGGAAGGGACAACTTCTGATTCATCTTTTTATCCTCATGAACTGGCACAGAATCGGGTACATAACAAATACTCAATAAGGTATCCAATGAGAAAATGAACAAAGGAATTGATGGAGTAGGCTTTTGACCCTTGTTTGATGGACTCAACAAGTATATGTTGAGTGCTCACTCTGCTCCAGGCTCCCCTGTGGGCTCTGGTCATTGAGCAGGAACAAAGCAAAGCCCATGAGCAAGTGAACTGAGGAAAAAACACAAACATGTGGAGGGAGAAATAAAAGGGAGACTTAAGGTAAATGAAACATCGTGAACCAGCAGTTCATATATTCAATAATGTTGATACTTTAGAAGGGACATCATGCCTCTTCACAGCCAATTTTTTCCATGTGTGAGGGGAGGATTTACTTACCATTTATTAGGATTGATTATGGTCTTGCTTCCTCATTTCCTGTTTTTCATACTTTTAATCTATGAATCACTTGCCTGAATTTGCCTTTCTCCATAATCTCTCAAAAATGGATTGAACTGGTTTTCCAAGTCTTTACTGAGAAAGACCAAGATCCAAGATCACAGAGTACCGTGGGTTAAAGCCTTCACCATGCCTTCTTCCAAAGTACCTTCTCACTCAGGACCACAGTCATCACTATGTTCTTCTACAAGAATTAAATGGAAAAGATGAGAAAGAAAAAGCAGGCTTTAGGAGATGTTACTCAAACGTTCCCAAATGGGAGTGCCTATGTTTGAGTCATTACTGCACTTTTAGGAACACCCTGAGCCTCATAGATAGGAGGGATTGAGGCATCAACACACAACAACATTGCTGTGATGCCAACAAGCCATTCTAGGCCACTTATGCAAATGATGGAAAAGTCATCCAAACAAACAGAAGGGAACATGGCAGTCACTGTGGAACATTTAAGAATCCACGGCCTCAAGGTTCTTGGATATCAGTGTTAATCAAACACTTGTGTTCTCTTAATGTGGCCGTACTTTCAAAAATAAGATTAAAATCCTTCGTTGACTCTTTCTATTCTGAAAACCAGTTTCTAGTCATGGTTGACCCTTTCACCTATTCGCCCAATGATATCATCCAATTGAACAATCACTTCCCCATGGATTGCTCCCAATTCTTAAGCCAAGAGCTCAGACTTCCATTGTAATCTTCTAGCCGGATATCTGGATGTCCCTCCAATACCACAAAGCAAACATCTTTAAAACCAAACTCATTCTCTTCCTCTACAAAACTAGTTCTTCCACCCAACTTTGCAGCTTCCATTAATGATGCCACTGTTCCACTAAATGAAAACCTTCCCTTCTCTCCCGTTCTTCATTTCTGTTGAGAGATTTTCTAATACCCCTTTCCAACACATTATTCCAACCCATCCTCCTTAACATTCGGCTCCTTTTATTCTCACTGCCTCCAACCTAGTTCAAACTCTTTATCTTCTCACCTGGACTTAGCAAGCACTATTACTGGGGCAAGAAAATTTTACCACCAGAAGATTTGTATTCAAATCCTGGTTTAATCTCTTTCTAGTTGTGTGATTTTCAGGATTTCCCAAACCCTCTAATCCTCAGTTTGCTCCCTTAAATGATGGCTCATTTCATGAGAATATAAACAGTGTATGTTAAAGTGCCTGGCACATCACTGCTCAAAGACCAATGACTCTTTTCCCCACTCCCAAAGTGTTCTTGCATATCTTTTCCATACTCATAAACTTCAAATGATTTCCCTTTTTCTACAAAACCAAGATCCAGCTACTAATTTGCCCTCCACAGTATCACCCAAGCTACTTTCCCAGCTTCCATTTCCCAAAGTCAGTCTCTCCATCATCCTCAAACCTGCTCACACTTTCACAATGCTTATCTTTCCACTGTATATGACTTTCCCATTGCTCCCCACCAGTCAAAAACCTACCTATCCTTTAAGAAACAACATAAACACCACCTCCTCTAAAAGGTCTAATTCTGATATTCAAGTATGTGTTCTGGGGGACTTCTCTGGTGGTCCAGTGATTAAGAATCTTCCCTGCAATGCAGGAGACGTGAATTCAATCCCTGGTTGGAGAGCTAAGATCCCACGTGCCTCGGAGCAGCTAAGCCCAGGCACCTCAACTACTGAGACTGCAAGCCATGCCGAGAGAGCCTTTGTGCCACAACAAAAGCTCCCACGTGACTCAGCAAAGGTGCTATCTGCCAGAACCCGACACAGCCACAAATAAATAAATAGATATTTTAAAAAGATGTGTTCTACCTTTGAATGCCCACTTTACTTTCTTAATATCTACATTATGGGATTTATCATATTCTGCTTCATTACTATGATCTCCAAGCATCCTATGTTTGGAACTGTGAAGTAACTTCTTATTCATCTCCAAAGCCTACCGCTTTTCACTTATTTGAGACTCAGGAAATGAGCAGAATTGATTGTAAGTACACATCCCTAGAAGAGTTGCCTTTTCAAATTTGATGCAGGCAATCATTTTTGTCTATTTTAACCAATGATATATTCTGATGCCTAGAAGAGTGCTTAAAATAGAGTCAGTGCTCCCAAACTATCTCCTGAATGACTTTAAAATCCAAGATTAGTTTTTGAGCCCCCCCCCCCCGCCAAAAAAATCGCATATAATCCAATTTTTAAAATCATGCCAATGATTAATAGCAACACCTAAGTTCTGCACAGTCTCCTCGTCTCCCACCGAGGACATCCTGTCATGTGTGATTGACATGAAATGGGTGCCAGCTGTCCACCCAGGGAGAACACACAGAGGAAGAGAGCCTGGTGCCCATGCCCCCAGGTGCCCTTCACTAAACAGGCCTCTCGACAGCTGCCTGGTGACATGCCACTGCTCCACACGCACCTTTCTCTCTGGCCAAGACACCCGGCCTGCCGTTTAGCAGGGCCCATAAATTAAAGCCTGAGAGAACAATCACAGGAACGCCGGCCTCTGAAGTCAAGGCCAGCCAGCAGTATGATTCAGGCGCTGAATGTCGCCACCCTCTGCTTCAGTCAGAATCCTGAGAGAAATCACTTGCCAGCCCAGCCAGTGTCAGAAAAACACCGCTGAGCTGCTGGCCGAGCTCCCCCACACACACAGGCTGTGGACACCATCTTGCTAACTGACAAAGCTTTCAGCTGTGCCTGCCGAGTCAGCCTGTTCCTCCCTGCTGTGGAAGGTGGGAGGAGAGAGGGAGCGAGGAGGCAAAAGCCTTTCAAGTCAGACAGACCAGGTTCTGAATGCTGGCTCCCCCACTGACCTGCAGCACAGCTGTGGGCATTTTATCAACCTCCCGGGCTGCAGATTTCTTATCTCTAAAATAATACCTACCTGACAGGACTGTTGCAGAAATGAATGGGGATCTATGCAAAGCACCAGGCTCTAGGATTGCTGGTGGTATTATTGCTATTAATAGATTAGAGCATCAGAGAAACTAACCACAGGAGAGGAAGCCAGCGTTCCTAACACAATCTCAGAAATTCACCTTTACTAATTCAGTAGAATATGGCCCATTTTGTCCCTTGGAAGGATAATGACAGATTTCTAAGAAAAATAAGCCAGTATTAATCCTAAGCATTCTGAAACCCAATCGACAAAAACTTGCAGATGGAATTTTGGAGCTTAACCTCTGGTAGAAGTTCACTGGCTTGACTTCATTTTCCCTCAGCCCCGAACCTCAGAACTCAGCGAACAGTGCCCCCGTGCCTCGAAGTCCTGCCACCCACAAAGATCACCCACTTCTCAGCAGTTTGCCTCCTCTGATCACCCTCTCCTCTCAACCAACACACACACGCCAGACCTCCTGGGTCATCCTGACCCATCCTCAGAACTCAAACTCTCTCTCACCTTCATTCCCAGGACTTCGAGGCTCCAGAGAGGGGAAGTGCTGGAGGAGGGACTTTTTTCCACAGCAGCCACCATCTGAGAAACTACCAGCACGTTTGGCAATCACAGGAACTTACTCACCTCTCACTTGTTGTTCTTACTCGTTAGGTAAGTAAAGTCCCTAGTCTGACTGCATCTGGAATACATCCTTTCTAAGGCTTATCTTGTATGCTACATCTTATACCGGTCATCAGTACATGAACCACACAGACGGCTAATGTTATATGTCCCTTCTCGTGAGCCGTCCTGGGTGAAGGAGTCATTATGTGCTGCATGGTATGATTTTCTGCTGAGCTCCTTATCTGATTCTGTGATACCCAAACTGACACTAATTCTGGAACTTTCTCCCCACTGGCTAAGGAAGACAACATCTTTACTTTCCAGATGTGGAGCTGGCTCCTGTATCTAAAACTGAAACAGGGGAGTCATTTGAGAATTACCTTAGGCCCCATGTTCTATGTGCTGTGCTCAGTAGCTCAGTCGTGCCCAACTCTTTGCAACCCCATGGACTGTAGCCTGCCCGGCTCCTGGCTGTGGGGATTCTCCAGGGAAGAATACTGGAGTGGGTTGCCATGCCCTCCTCCAGGGTACCTTCCCAACCCAGGGATCAAACCCATGTCTCCTACATTGCAGGCAGATTCTTTACCAGCTGAGCCACCAGAGAAGCCCAAGAGTCCTGGAGTGGGTAGCCTATCCCATATTCTATAGCACCCATCTTATTTGCTTATCTCAGCTTTCATGGAGGGTCTTCAGAGTTGCCTAGCTTCATTCAGTCATCCCTTCTCCTCCTAGCCTCAGCCCATTTCTCATCTATCTGTTGCAATCACCTATTAACCCTTGTATCTGCCTCCAGGCCAACTCACTTTAGCCCTATTCTATACCTTCACAGCAGAGTGATCATTCTGGACAGCAGGTCTTCCTAAATTACTGCATTACTCTACTCAAACACTTCAAGGTTCCCACTGCCACAAACAATCCAAACTCCTATGAGTAGCAGGTGAAGCTCTTCTTGCTCTCATCCCCGCCATCCTCTCTCTTGCCACAGGCTTGTTCTGTCCTGTGCTAACTACCAAACACATCGCACTGTTTCCCATCTCCATACCTCCTACTAGGCAGACCTCCGTGCCAGGGAAAGGAACATCCTTTCCCACCTGCCTTCCAACCCTGGAAAGCTCTGAGTCCTCCTTGAAGAATCTGCTCAAGCCAGACCTCACCCGCTAGAGATGCTGTCTCCCTCCCTTTCATCCACACTCTTCCTCATCCTCTCATCTGTGCTCCTGTGTCTCTCTCGCTCTGGGGCTTCCCAGGCGGCACAGTGGTAAAGGACCCGCCTGCAATGCAGCAGATGCAAAAGACACGGGTTTGATCCCTGGATTGCGAAGACCCACAGGAGTAGGAACTGGCAACCCACTGCAGTATTCTTGCCTGGAGAATTCCGTGGACAGAGAATCCTGGCAGGCTACAATCCATGGGGTCTCAAAAAGTCAGACCCCACTGAGCACACACACAGCATCTCTCACTCTGAATGAGCTTTTTTGTTTGTGCCTCAACTACCAGCCTATAAGCTCTTTAACAGTAAGAACTGCATCTCATTTACCTTTGGCTCCTTAGTGCCATGAAATGCCCAGCACATAGTAGGTGTGCTATAAACGTCGATTGCATTGACCTTTTCTCCCTCCTTTAGCGAATCTTTGGACAAAATCTATCCTAAAATGACATCAGCTAGAAAAGAGCAATACTGAAAGATTTCTTCCTACTCTAATTGGTTGGCATATCATTTCATATTCCAGGAACACCTTAACCATAATTTCTTTTGATTCAAATAGTTTTTCTTAGAAAGTCATCTTATTTTGCCAGTTTGAATAAGCCTGGAAAATTTGGTGTTTGTTTTAAAACTGAAAAATGCCTTAAGAGGTACTTGGTGCATTTGGACAGGGTTGAGAAGAGACCCACAGAGATGATTAAAGGCTGGAAAACAGACTAAGAGAACTGGAAGGAAAAGCTAACGGCAATTTAGGAGTCGACGTCAAGCATGTGAAGGGCTGTTATTACTGCGGAGGCTGACAAGCCCATCATGTCCGTATCCTCTTGAGGGAGAGCAACAGGAAGTGAGGTGAGCTGCAGCAGAGAAAACATGGGTGAGACAGAGAGGCACATTCCTGGCAGAAGACATTGCTAAACACTGAAGGATCCAACAGGAATGATACTTCTTAGTCTTTTTTTTCTTCAGAGGTAGAGAGAGGTAGGAAATGTTCCCAACTGTCTGGAATGTTCCACATACACTATTAACTACATGCAGGGCTGGAATGACGCAGTTTTAAGGAGCTGCCTCCAGATGGCATATAGATTTCTGGCACTTCAGGTACACGTAGCCTGACAGAGTTTATCCTGCTCTAAAATTTTGGAGGAAGTATCTCAAAGGAACTGAACTCAACTGTCACTTTTTTTCCACTGAACATGTACTGACCCCTTCTCTTCACCTAACACACAGCCTGCCCTTGTGTTAGGTACCATCCAGTGACAAAAGGCATGTTTTTAATCTGATGGACAAAAGAGCTGTGAAGTGGAGTATTTCCTGCCATATCAATAAACAAGGATGTCACAGCCATCAGGGATTCCAACCCTCCAAATGGGAATTTCTGAGCCCAGGAAGAACAACGCCTGCTACATGAGCAGCCACCACCCCTATGGTGAGCCGAGAACTAAGGATGTCAACAATCAAATCATAGCATGCTGGCCCCAGGTAGAAGAGATGCATGTGAAATGAATGATTTCAGTATGCCCAAACTCTTGCACCTTCCCATACATAGAATAGTGCTAAGTTCTATTACTTGAAATATCTGGTTTTCCATAGTTAACAATGATGTTCAGACTACCTGCCCTTTGTTGCAAGCTTCTATATAACCTGACTCTGCCCCTCCCACTCCCCAGCTTCTCAGAACAGCTCTCTCAGGGCTACTTGAGATGAGAAGTCTCCCAAACCTGAAGCCCTAAAAATTCCCACTACATAAAACATAACCCTCAACTTCCAGGTTGTGATACTTCTTTTGTAGGATGTCCCGGCCTCAGCTCTCACGTACACGCTACTCAGCAATCACCGAAGTTGCCTGCATTTCTCCGAGCGCCAGGTCCACCAGGCCTCACATATGCCGTGTCCTCTGTGTGTACCTCCTTCCTCCTCCCGTTCAGCGGAAACCCCTTCTCGTTCTTACGGCACAGCTCAGCTGTTAATTCCCTCCAAGATGTCATTTTGTCAAAGCCACTGTTCCTTTCACTACCATTTTAGATTATGACACTATTTCATCATTCCTAACTGTATGTATTAGAAACTGGCTCAAATTCATGCCAATAAAACAGAATTTACTGGAAGTCTATCAGGAGCTCAATAGTAGCTGGAGGAACAGGCTTGGAAATGCCCAAAATCCAAGGGAGTGAACAGCAAGAAGCAGGCAGTACGTTTGATTCTTATCCAAGAGAGTCAAAAAATAGTCTTTCCATCCTAGAGTCAAAGTCCTAGAAGAGGGTCTAATTGGCCAAGCCTGAGTCCCAAGATTATCCTGACCAGCCTGTAGCTGCCCTAGAGTGGGAGCAGTGGGTTATTCTTTTCCATTTTCCCTGATGGGAATTGGTCACTAGAAATATTCCTTCCACTTTTCCCAGACAAGGGAGGAAATCCCCACGCCCTCCCCCATAAGAAACAAATACAATAGAAGAGGAAATGCATGCTCAGCAACTCTCTCAAGACTCATCCCTTTGTAATGCAATCCTTACTTCTCCTGTCTATATGCTTGGCCAGCCTGTGTGCTCCCTGAGGGCAGGAATTGGATCGTTCATCCCTATCTCATACACTGTTGGGTAGAGCTAGTGATCAGTAACTTCTTACAGACCAGACACCTGATCAATATCTATGGATGATACATGAAGGCCAAGACAGTGTTCATCCGTGTGCCTGCCAGCTCCAGGCTCAGCACTTTTTCTGCTACATCATAATGGTGGGATGAATGATACCTATTTCTTAACCTGAGAAGCATGTTGCTGGTTTTCTTAATAAATTGAGATTGCGAAATGAAAGTCTTGGTTATGACTGGCAAAAAAAGGTTTCTCAACCAAAAATGTTTTCTCAAAATAATTACAGAATTTAAGTCCATGATGTGCAAATTAAAGTTTTTAAGCATCCATTTATCTTTGAGTTAAACTTTATCATCCATCAAACTTCTCAGACAATGTCACTAATAGACTTTGATTTTTCCCTATTTAATGATGGCTATAGGAGAACAAAATAAGAAGAAAAGTAGTACCATATGGTTGGAAACAAGTTCTAAGTATAATAAAGAACTATCATGAAATAGCATTTGAGTATGTCTATGGTTCATTGGAAGGACTGATGCTAAAGCTGAAACTCCAATACATAGGCCACCTCATGCGAAGAGTTGACTCATTGGAAAAGACCCTGATACTGGAAGGGACTGGGGGCAGGAAGAGAAGGGGATGATAGAGGATGAGATGGTTGGATGGCATCACCAACACAATGGACATGAGTTTGAGTGAACTCCGGGAGTTGGTAATGGACAGGGAGGCCTGGCATGCTGCGATTCATGGGGTCACAAAGAGTCAGACACGACTGAGTGACTGAACTGAACTGAAATGAACTGATGGTTACCATCAGGCAGGTAAGCATGACTGGCCTGGTAAATTCATTTCAACACCATTGACAGTGTCTATGGCCATTCAAGCCTGTGACTTTGCATGACTTGTTTAATCCAATTTCAGTTTCATTTTGAACCATATTTGGCCCTGTACTAAGAGTTGCTTTCATTGAGAAGAATAAATGTATACCTTGCTAAGAAGAAAATAGCCTTTGGGAATTCATTTGCAGGATTTCAAAAGTTTAGGATTAAGATTTTATAGATGACCAAGAGGTAAATTTACCTTCCCTTGAAGATACACTGTTACGAACATTGAGAATAATAGTCAGATGACTGGCTATGAATTAACAATACATTTTGCCCTTATGTGGTATCTATTGCTTTAGGTTCCAAGTCATCAAGACCATATCAAAGAAAGAAACTAGTTTTGGACACCAAACTTACATATCTATACAGAATTGGCTCAGGAATCAAGCATAGGCCCTTCTTCAATAAACCATTCACATGAAGCTGGCATATTATTCACATTTTCCACATCACTAAAAAAGGTAAGCCATGTAGTAAGAATTCTGCTTAATTCAGTAGGCTGGATTACCTTTAGGTGTCTGGAGAAACAATATCTTCTAATATTAAGCCTTAAGACATTAGCAAGAATATTACACCAATTCTCATTTTGAAGGGCTTGTCAATTCAGATATATTTTAAATTCAAGTTTAAGATGAAACTAGTATGCGTGTGCAATGTGTGCCTCTTTATAACCATGATTGCCCCCATCCCACTCCACAGTATTCTGCTTAAAAATCACTGAACAGCAAGAGAGTTAGTACTCATTGGTCCAGATCTGGATTTTACGGGTTAGCTGCACTCTGGATTTGAAGGACTTGAAAGAAACTACAAACTACCCCCAAAGTATCTTGAAGCAGCCTTTGCTGATGGGAATTTGTGATGGTGGACCAGTATAGCAATCCTGAATTATTTATAGTGCAGCTGTGGATTACCTGTGGTTTCAGTGGACTACTGTGTACCCTTTGTTTGTTTTATCCCTCCTTCCTGTTGGAAAAACAGCTGGAGAACAGACATCCTGCTATTCGGAGCCTCAGGCCTTGGAATATTAACAGGAAGCCACAATAAGCATCTTCATTACTTCACCTGTGGTATAAAGGGCAGAAAGAATGGAGCCCGTCAGGAGGAACTGATTTAAAACAGAATGAAACAGTTTGTAGACCATATGTCTGAACATCCAAGTAACTGCCACTGGCCCAGTAAATTGGCTTCCTTCATATAGAGTTCAACCAAGAGGAAGAGGGAAAGTCAGTTTCCTATAGAAAGAATAAAGGCAATTCTCGTAGCCTGTAGCAAAAGATGGGGAAAAAAAATATCTGGTGCTTTAGACCAAGAAGTTGTATCACATAATTTATATCAGTTGCTTTTAACTTTGAACAAAAGGCATGGGAATGGATGGTAGGGGTATGCGAAGGGAGAGGAGGGAACTCATAACCTTATAAGATACTTTCATGTGTTTTCCATCATGTATAACTACTCATCCTAAGGCAAGAAGGATATTGCTTAAGCATCACTTCAAATATCTTCCAGAGTTTCTTTTTGTCGGGATGGGGGAGGGGTACAGAGTTGCACAAAAAGGAGAAGCAAGTATAAAGTATCTATGACCCTGTTCTCCAAATGAAGAGACAGGGCAGAGAGCTTATATAAGCTAGAGGTCTGTATAAGGTTTACATCATAATGGGTCAGAAATACTGGAAGTGGAATTTCTGGAGGTGGATTCATCTTCTTCACTGTAGGCTGAGGCTGTGGGGAGAAAAATCATTCCAGAAAAAAAAAACCTTTACCCTTTAAGTATAAAAAGGAGCTACTGAACAGAAGGACAAAAGAGGGAACGATAATTTTAACATTCATTACTAAGGACACACTGGAACCCTCCCTCATTACATTACCTAATAAGCACTTACAGACCCATGGAGCATTTAATTCTTAGAGCCTTGACATAGTCCATCTACCAACTTTGGTAAGAATACAAATAAGAAAGAAAATTCAGAAGCGCAAATAGACAGACAACCATCCTCAGAATCAGTTCAGTTCAGTTCAGTTGCTCAGTCATCTCCAGCATGCCAGGCTTTCCAGTCCATCACCAACTCCCAGAGCCTGCTCAAATTCATCCATCCAGTCTATCTCATCCTCTGTCGTCCCCTTCTCCTCCTGCCTTCAATCTTTACAGCATCAGGGTCTTTTCCAATGAGTTGGCTCTTTGCATTAAGTGGCTGAAATATTGGAGTTTCAGCTTCAGCATCAGTCCTTCCAATGAATATTCAAGGCTGATTTCCTTTAGGATTCACTGGTTTGATCTTCTTGCAGTCCAAGGGACTCTCCAACATCACACAGTTCAAAAGCACCAATTCTTTGGTGCTCAGCTTCCTTTATGGTCCAACTCTCACATCCATACTTGACTATTGAAAAAACCATAGCTTTGACTAGATAGACCTTTGGCAGTAAAGTAATGTCCCTGCTTTTGAATATGCTGTCTAGGTTGGTCATAGCTTTTCTTCCAAGGAGCAAGCATCTTTTAATTTCATGGCTGCAGTCACCATCTGCAGTGATTTTGGAGCCCAAAAAAATAAAGTCTGTCACCATTTCCATTGTTTTCCCATCTATTTGCCATGAAGTGATGGGACCAGATGGCTTGATCTTAGTTTTTTGAATTCTGAGTTTTGAGCCAACTTTTTCACTTTCCTCTTTCACATTCATCAAGAAGGTCTTTCGTTTCTCTCTGCTTTCTGCCATAATGGTCATGTCATCTGCATATCTGAGGTTATGGATATTTCTCCCAGTAATCTTGATTCCAGCTTGTGCTTCATCCAGCCCAGCAAATCACATGATGTAATCTGCATAGAAGTTAAATAAGCAGGGTGACAATATACAGCCTTGATGTACTCCTTTCCCAATTTAAAATCAGTCCATTGTTCCATGTCCGGTTCTACCTGTTGCTTCTTCACCTGCATACGGGTTTCTCAGGAGGCAAAAAAAGAGGTCTGGTATTCCCGTCTCTTGAAGACTTTTCCACAGTTTGTTGTCATCCACACAGCAAAGACTTTAGCGTCGTCAGTGAAGCAGAAGTAGATGTTTTTCTGGGATTCTCTTTCTTTTTCTATGATCCAATGGATGTTGGCAATTTGATCTCAGATTCCTCTGCCTTTTCTAAATCCAACTTGAACATCTGGAAGTTCTCGGTTCACACACAATTGAAGCCTGGCTTGGAGAATTTTGAGCATTACTCTGCTAGCATGTGAGATGAGCGCAACTGTGCGGTAGTTTGAGCATTCTTTGACATTGCCTTTCTTTGGGATTGGAATGAAAATTGACCTTTTCCAGTCCAGTGGCCACTGCTGAGTTTTCCAAATTTGCTGGTATATTGAGTGCAGCACTTTCACAGCATCATCTTTTAGGATTTGAAATAGCTCAAGTGAAATTCCATCACCTCCACTAGCTTTGTTCACAGTGATGCTTCGTAAGGCCCACTTGACTTCAACTCCAGGATGTCTGGCTCTAGGCAAGTTATCACACCATCACAGTTATCTGAGTCATTAAGATCTTTTTTGTATAGTTCTTCTGTGTATTCTTGCCACCTCTTCTTAATATCTTCTGCTTCTGTTAGGTCCATACTGTCATCAGAGGGCAGACAGATTGAAAGCCACAATCACAGAAAACTAACCAAAATGATCACATGGATCACAGCCTTGTCTAACTGCATGAAATGATAAGCCATGCTGAGAAGGGCCATCCAAGATGGATGGGTCCTGCTGGAGCTGCTGCTGCTGCTGCTAAGTCGCTTCAGTCATGTCCAACTCTGTGCGACCCCAGAGACGGCAGCCCACCAGGCTCCCCCATCCCCGGGATTCTCCAGGCAAGAACACTGGAGTGGGTTGCCATTTCCTTCTCCAATGCATGAAAGTGAAAAGTGAAAGTGAAGTCACTCAGTCTGTCCGACTCTTAGCGATCCCATGGACTGCAGCCTACCAGGCTCCTCCGTCCATGGGATTCTCCAGGCTAGAGTACTGGAGCGGGGTGCCATTGCCTTCCCCAGACATGTTGGAGAGATCTGACAAAATGTGGTCCACGGCAATGGCACTCCACTCCAGTACTCTTGCCTGGAAAATCCCATGGACGGAGGAGCCTGGTAGGCTGCAGTCCATGAGGTTGCTAAGAGTTGGACACAACTGAGCGACTTCACTTTCACATTTCACTTTCATGCATTGGAGAAGAAAATAGCAACCCACTCCAGTGTTCTTGCTTGGAGAATCCCAGGGACAGAGGAGCCTGGTAGGAGGCTGTCTATGGGGTCGCACAGAGGTGGACACAACTGAAGCAACTTAGCAGCAGCAGCAGCAGCAGCAGAAGGAAATGGCAAACCACTTCAGTATTCTTGCATTGAGAACCCCATGAACAGCATAAAAAAGCAAAAGGATATGACACTGAAAGATGAATTCTCCAGGTCAGTAGGTGCCCAATATGCTACTAGGGAAGAGTGGAAAAATAGCTCCAGAAAGAATGAAAAGGCTGAGCCAAAGCAAAAACGATGCCCTGTTGTGGATGTGACTGGTGATGGAAGTAAGATCTGATGCTGTAAATAACAATATTGTATAGGAACCTGGAATGTTACACTCATGAATCAAGATAAATTAGAAGTGGTCAAACAGGAGATAGCAAGAATGAATGTTGACGTTTTAGGAATCACAGAACTAAAATGGACTGGAATGGGCAAATTTATTTCAGATGACCATTACATCTACTACTGTGGGCAAGAAGCCCTTAAAAGAAATGGAGTAGCCCTCATAGTCAACAAAAGAGTCCAAAATGTAGTATTTGGGTGCAATCTCAAAAACCGACTTCCCTGGTGGCTCAGATGGTAAAGTGTCTGCCTGCAATGTGGGAGACCCAGATTCAGTCCCTGGGTTGGGAGGATCCTCTGGAGAAGAAAATGGCAACTAACTCCAGTACTCTTGCCTGGAAACTCCCATGGACGGAGGAGTGTGGTAGGCTACAGACCATGGGGTCACAAAGAGTCAGACATGACTGAATGACTTCACTTTCACTTTCACTTCAAAAATGACAGAATGATCTCTGTTCGTTTCCAAGGCAAACCATTCAATATCACGGTAATCTAAGTCTATGCTCCGACCAGTAAGGCTGAAGAAGTTGAAGTTGAACAGTTCTATGAAGACCTACAAGACCTTCTAGGACTAACACCCAAAAAAAGATGTCCTTTTCAACATAGGAGACTAGAATGTAAAAGTAGGAAGTCAAGAGATACTTGGAGTAACAGGCAGGTTTGGCCTTGGAGTACAAAATGAAGCAGGGCAAAGGCTAACAGAGTTTTGCCAAGAGAACGCACTGGTCATAGCAAACACCCTCTTCCAACAACACAAGAGAAGACTCTATACATGGACATCACCAGACAGTCAACACTAAAATCAGATTGATTATATTGTTTGCAGCCAAAGATGGAGAAGCTCTATACAGTCAGCAAAAACAAGACCGGGAGCTGACTGTGGCTCAGATCATGAACTCCTTATTGCCAAATTCAGACTTAAATTGAAGAAAGTAGGGAAAACCACTAGACCATTCAGGTATGACCTAAATCAAATCCTTTACGATTATACAGTGGAAGTGAGAAATAGATTTAAGGGATTAAATCTGATAGATAGAGTGTCTGAAGAACTATGGATGGACAGAGGTTCATCACATCATGATCAAACCCGTGCCCAAGATAAAGAATTACAAAAAGGCAAAATTGTTGTCTAAGGAAGCCTTACAAATAGTTGAGAAAAGACGAGAGGCGAAAGGCAAGGAAAAAAGGAAAGATGTATCCATCTGAATGCAGAGTTCCAGAGAAAAGCAAGGGGAGAAAAGAAAAACTTCCTAAGTGATCAATCCTCAGAATAGGATTCAGGAAATCCGTTATACCACGTAATCACTCTGAGTCCATGAATCAGATTCAAGCACAAACTTTAGCCATTCTACCTTTAGTGACAAGAACTAGGATAATGTACTGCACATTCCCGATTATTAGGCATCCTCCATTTTTCTGAAGAGATGGTTGAGATATGATGATCTTTTCCTTTTACCTAGTTTGTTTCACTTTTTCTATTTCATATTCAATGCTCCCGCTTCATTTAGTTTATGTTTTCCAGTTTCTCCATCTCTTCTTTATTTTTTTTTGGTGTTCTTTCTCAAGCCTTGATCAAACATAGTAGAAAACCTTTTGTATACATATATATATTCACAACCCCATGGACTGCAGCCTACCAGGCTCCTCCGTTCATGGGATTCTCCAGGCAAGAATACTGGAGTGGGTTGCCATTTCCTTCTCCAGGGGAACTTCTCGACCCAGGGATCAAACCCAGGTCTCCCACATTGCAGGCAGACGCTTTAACCTCTGCACCACCAGGGAAGCCCTCAATAATATGTACAATACATATATTTTAGAAAACTTATGAATTTTTGCCAAACTAAAAAATTTATGACATTTTGAGTCTATTTGCTTGACTTAGTATGAATAGAATGCTAGATTTCTAATAAAAGAAAAAAGATATGCATCAAGCAACAAAAGTTTACTGTATGGTACAGGAAACTATAGTCAATATAGTATAGTAACACATAATGGAAAATAATTTCAAAAATAATTTATGTGTATATGTATAACTGAATCACCTTGCTGTGTACCTGAAACATTGTAAGTCAACTATATTTCAATAAAATTTATATATATATATTAAGGGGAAAAAAGTTTTCTCCCTCTCAGGAGTGTGTAAACTTTTAGAAATATAGATGAAATAATCAATGTCTGCTTATAATATTTAATATATTAATTTAGTCATGTAAATGCTTAAAATCACAGAAACCTCAATTTAGGACTTTTTTTTTCCATTCTCATTTTACAAAACAGTTTTCTTCAACTTCTTGATGTACAATATCAGCATCTGCATCACCACCATTTTTTATTTTCTGATGGGTTGTTGGATGCTGTCTTGGAAGAGGAAATGGCAACCCATTCCAGTATTCTTGCCTGGAGAATCCCATGAGCAGAGGAGTCTGATGGGCTACAGTCCATGGGGTCACAAACAGTCAGATAACTGAGTGACTGAACATACACACATGTCATCAGAAATCTTATCCCAAAACACAATTACCCGTGCACATGATATTAAGATGCTTTGTTCATTCATCCTGTAGGTGAACATGTGTGCTGTTGTGTTCATCTAATGTAGTCTAATAACTGATTTCCTGCTTTTGAAAGGCCTCTTTTTTTTTTGAAAGGCCTCTGTTTAAAGGCTGCTTATGATGACATTCAATCCTTGCAATAATGAGGTCACCACTCCACCCACACCCATCACAAAAAAATGAATAAATCTCTGTTGAATTTCTTTGCCTCCTTTTTTAAGTGTTCTGTAGGTAATATCCATAAGTTTTAAGACCAAAATTTTCTGAAATCATCTTAGGCCTATGTGACTTAATTTTGTTCTCATTTATTCTATTATTTTCATTTTTATTATTTTGTGTTAATTTTTTGAAATATAATTGCTTTACAACGTTGTATGAGTTCCTTGCTGTACAGTAAAGTGAATCTGTCATATACATACATATACCCACTCTTGTCAATTGCCTTCCCATGTAGGTCAACACAGAGCATTGAGTCAAGTTCCCTGGGCTATACGTAGATCCTCATCGGTTATCTATTTTGTACATAGTGAAGCGACTTAGCAGCAGCAGCAGCAGCAGTGTATGTATGTCAGTCCCAACCTCTCAATTCATCCCACATCCTGCTGTCCTCCCTTAGATTTGTTTAACCATAAATTTGTTGTCTACATCTGTGACAATATTTCTGGTTTGAAATTAACTTCATTTCTACCATAAAATTTTTCTGGATTCCATATAAAAGTGACATTTGTTTTTCTCTTTCTGACTTATTTCACTCTGTATGACAGTCTCTAGGTCCAGCACGTCTTTGCAAATGTTGCTTTTTCATTCCTTTATATGGCTGAGGAACATTCCATTGTATATATGTGCCACGTTTTCTGTTTCCGTTTCTCTGTTGATGGACATTTAGGCTGCTTCCGCGTCCTGGCTATTGTGAATAGTGCTGCAGTGAGCATCAGCGTACATGCATCCTTTCAAATCATGAATTTTCTCTGGATATATGCCTCAGAATGGGATTGCTAGGTCATATGGTAGTTCTATTTTGTTTTTTTAGGAACCTCTATACTATTCTCCATAGTGGGTGTGGTTACATTCCCATCGACAGTGAAGGAGTGTTCCGTTTCCTCCACACTCTTTCCATCATTTGTTGTTTGCAGAGTTTTTGGTGATGACCAACTGACCAGTGTGAGGTGATACTTCATTGTAGTTTTCATTTGCATTTCTCTAATAATGAGTGATGTTGAGCATCTTTTCATGTGTTTGTTGCCCATCCATATATCTTCTTTAGAGAAATGTCTATTTAGGTCTTCTGTCTATTTTCTGATTGGTTTGTTTGTGGGGTTTTTTGTTTTTGTTTTTAGCTGCATGAGCTGTTTCTATGCTTTAGAGATTAGTTCCTTGTCACTTGCTTCATTTGCAAATATTGTCTCCCAAACCAAGTGTTGTCTTTTCATTTTGTTTATGATTTCCTTTATCATGTAAAAGCTTTTAAGTTTAATTAGGTCTCGTTTGTTTATTTTTTTTTAATTTTTGTAAAAATAAACAAATGGAACCTAATTAATTTTCAGTACTCTAGGCAGTGGCTTGAAAATGAGCTTGCTCTGATTCATGTCAGACAATATTTTCCTCTAAGAGTTTTATACTGTCCAGCCTTGCATTTAAGTCTTTAATCCATTTCGAGCTTATTTTTGTGTATGGTGTTAGGTATTGTTGATTTCTTTCTTTTCATGTAGTTGTCCCATTTTCCCAGCACCTCTTATTGAAGAGACTGTCTTTGCTCAAGCCTATGTTACTTTATTTATTTTTTAAAATTTATTTGGCTGCATCAAGTCTTTGTTGCAGCATATCGGTTTAGCTGTCCCATGGGCACGTGAGATTAGTTCACTGACCAGGGATGGAACCCATGTCACTGGCATTGGAAGGTGGATTCTTAATCACTGGACCAGTGGGGAAGTCCCAGGTCTATGTGACTTTAGAAGCTGAAGAAAAACCACATAATTCAAGAGACTTTTTGAAGACTGAACTAAAGGTGGTCCCCTCCTTTCTGAGGGGTACGTTTGGAGACGATCTCCTCTCATATTTTAGCAGATACAGTACTAATATCGGTAAGTGTCTGTTTCCCCCATTAAAGAATAGAGCTAATAACATACTTTGCTCACAGAATGGTGGGGAGGGTTAAACAAGATGGCATACTATCACGACACTTAGCACCATGGTAAACACCCAGAAAGTAACAGACGTTATCAATTGCTACTGCCCCAGTCTTGGGTTCCACAAATAAAAAATGCAAAATTTGAAAAGTTATGTCCAAACAAACCCATAAAGATCCAAGATGAAGAAAATGAGGACAGGTTAAAGGAACTTGGATTATTATTCCAAAAGAAAGGAAAGGGGTAATGTAACAAATTTCTAAAACAGAAAGGACTCTCAAAGAGTAATAAGTATTTCTGCTCTTCCTTGCTCTGTGAGATGGTCACAGAACGCATCCAAATTACAGCATAAAGAACTCATGTCACATTGAAGGAAGACTTTCTATTCAGTGAAGTCGGTGAAAGAATTGAATCACTCTGCTAAGGACTGTGAAGGACTTTAAAAACCCGGAATCATTTTGGTATAGTGCTGTCTAAAGTCAGTGTTATTAAAGGAATGATATTGCATCAGCCTAATTAGCACCATGTTTCTAAAAATCAAGATGAGCTAACCTATGAAAATAAAGTATAGTGGTACTTCCCTGGCAGTTCAGCAGTTAAAATCCCATGCTTCCATTGCAAGGGGCCATGAGTTCGATCCCTGATTGGGGAACTAAGATCTCACGTGACACACAGTGTGACCAAAAAAAAAAAAGAATGCATAAGAGTGGGACGCCAGTAGGAGAGCATATAAACCAGGCAGCAGTAGAGATCAAAGAAATAATATTTTTTGCTGAGTTCCTAGGGATATGCAAACTTATTTTTTAATATCTCTAGTTAGGGACTTTCTTTCCTTCCATAGACTGCCACTACTATTAGAAAAAGCATATCCTTGGACCTCTAAAGTCTTGAGTTCAAATCTCAGCTTTTCTTCTCACTGTGTAACTCTGAATGAGCTTCTCAATTTTTTGGACAGTATGTTTCATCATCTACAAACAATGAATGAAAACATCAGTTACAGGACATTAGCAGGGATTCAGTGAAACCTTTATGAAATGGCTACTATGCTCGGCATCTGGTACCCTCTGGCTACTTTGTTCTTTGAATGTTTATTTATTCATTGTGGCATACAGACTCTCTAGTTGTGGGCTTAGTTGCTCCACGGCATGTGGGCTCTTAGTTCCCTGATCAGGGATCAAACCCAGATTGTAAAGCAAATTCTTAACTACTGGACCACCAGAGAATTGGCTACTTTTTTTTTTTTTTTTAACTTTTTATTTTGTACGGGGGTGTGGCCAATTTACAAAAATGTTGTGATGGTTGAACTGTTCACAGGTGAACAGTGAAGGGACTCAGCCATATATATACATGTATCCATTCTCCCCCTAACCCCCACTCCATTCTCTCCCATTACTACTTTAGATGTTGATTTTCTCTCCCCCAAATTGCTTCTAAACATATTCCAGTTTCAGAAGCCATTACAGTATCATCAGCTGAGAGGCTTACAGCCTGAGGAAACGCTGCTGCTGCTGCTGCTAAGTCGCTTCAGTCGTGTCCGACTCTGTGTGACCCCATAGACGGCAGCCCACCAGGCTCCCCCGTCCCTGGGATTCTCCAGGCAAGAACACTGGAGTGGGTTGCCATTTCCTTCTCCAATGCATGAAAGTGAAAAGTGAAAGGGAAGCCTCTCAGTCATGTCTGACTCTTAGCAACCCCATGGACTGCAACCCACCAGGCTCCTCCATCCACGAGATTTTCCAGGCAAGAGTACTGGACTGGGGTGCCATTGCCTTCTCCAGAGGAAACACTTAGGGCCTGGTTTACTTTAGATAACAAATTCCTCGACTTAGTGGCTAAACAGCAACATCAAATTCCTCAAAGACAAAACTGGAGAGAGGTGAACTTCTGGGATTGTGTGAATTTGTTATTGAGTTTCCCACTCAGCAGTTGTGCTGGGAACAACTCTGTCTTGTAGATATCCTCTTAAATGGTACTTTATTTTTCCTTATTGTTGCTACAGATGTTTCCACAGCCTCCTATTCATTCAGGCATAAATGGTTTGAAATGGTTTTAAACACTCTAACAAGGTTTATTAATTCAGTTCAGTTCAGTCGCTCAGTCATGTCCAACTCTTTGTGACCCCAAGGACTGCAGTACACCAGGCCTCCCTGTCCATCACCAACTCCCAGAACTTGCTCAAACTCATGTTCGTTGAGTCGGTGATGCCACCCAACCATCTCATTCTCTGTCGTCCCCTTCTCCTCCTGCCTTCAATCATCCCAAGCATCAGGGTCTTTTCCAATGAGTCAGTTCTTTGCATCAGGTGGCCAAAGTATTGGAGTTTCAGCTTTAGCATCAGTCCTTCCAGTAAATATTCAGGACTGATCTCCTTTATGATAGACTGGTTTGATCTCCTTGCAGTCCAAGGGACTCTCAAGAGTCTTCTCCAACACTGCAGTTCAAAAGCATCAATTCTTCAGTGCTCAGCTTTCTCTATAGTCCAACTCTCACATCCATACATGACTACTGGAAAAACCGTAGCTTTGACTAGATGGACCTTTGTCGGCAAAGTAATGTCTGTGCTTTTTAATATACTGTCTAGGTTTATCATAGCTCTTATTCCAAGGAACAAACATCGTTTAATTTCATGGCTGCAGTCACCACCTGCAGTGATTTGGGAGCCCAAGAAAGTTAAGTCTGTCACTGTTTCCATTGTTTGCCCATCTATTTGCCATGATGGGACCGGAAGCCATGTTCTTAGTGAACCCCAGGAACAGTATGAAAAAGTACATTAATTAGGACAAGGCTTAGCTGACATAACAAAAATACCAGGAATACAGTGACTTAAGTAACTCAGAAATCATCTCTTTCTCACGTAGTAGTTTAGAGGGAGATGGGGCAGGGCTGACAGGAGAGCTCTTCCTTCATCATCAAGACATAGCTTCCGCCTCTGAGTTCTGGGTAATATCCATGCAGTGAGAAGGGCAGGGCAGGGAACACACCAGACTCCTTTGAGTTGCAAAACTCATCAGTCATACATACTTCAGACCATAGCTCATTAGCCAAATTTAGTCACATGGTCAAACCAGCTAGAAGGGAGACGGGGAAATGCAGCCTCATGCTGGAGGCCACGTGTCCAATAAAAGCACGGGAAGAGAGGAATGGTGAATATAAGGCAGGCCCACTAGCAATGTGCGCTCCACAAAATTGAGGAGGGAAAGTTGTCCAGATAGTTTGCCTCTTTATTCAGAGGCCAACTAAATTTTTGAAAGTCCAAACAACATACCTTTTAACATACAACAATGTGATATGGGTCATGGTATGGATCAAAATGCCGTGAATAAAGACCCTAGCAACACAAATTGGGGCAGTAAGTATAAACCTTGTTTATACCACAGAAACTTGAGTCATTGACTCTTACTGAGGCCAAGCGATGTCTGGGAAAAGCTGAATATGCTGACCCAGAAAAGAGCTGGAGAAAAGAGCTGTGTTGGAACAATGACAGCGCTTAACCTCAATCTTTTAAAAATTCAAAAATTATGGGGGTGGCCCCTAGAGCAAGCCTGGGCTAGCCTGAAGAACTCTAGAAGAAGAAAGAGCCCCACTCTGACACAGAGTTTATGATTTATGAAACATCAGGTCAGATGAAGGGGCAACACCCCCTATTTGACTGTGAGAAAATACCTCTTGGGCCAAAGGATAGTAATTCCTATTTGTAGTCAAGAATGGGTTTACCACACACTGTTTTGCAAAGTCTTATGGAAATCTTTTCCAAAATATTTAGCAGACTTTAATATGCTATTTTATTTCATTGTCTGCACTTATTATTTATCTCACTCCTGCAGGAAATGCAGAATATTTTGTTATCAAACCCTTATTCATGAATTTAAGAGTTTGTCTGATCTCGCAAATGTTCTCCTTTACAGTTGGGTCTCCTCTCTGACTATAGAGAGATTTCCCCATTTTTTCTAACAAGTACAAGAGAATCCACAGGAATTTTTAGATCTTTCAAGAACAAGAAAACCACCAAAACACAAGCAAACCAATGTTTAAAATAGACAAAACTAAGAGGAACTATATCCTTGAAATACTCAACAGAGGAACTGGGGAAATTTGCTATGAAATTGAAATAATCTCTACCAGTTGTTTAAATTTTTAGATTTAAAAAAATAAAATCCTGGAATAAAGCCGAAAAATTCAGTTCGGGTCCCAGATAACCTGGTAGTTATGGTGAACTTGGACAAATCCCACACTGTCTTTGGACTTCCAATTTCTCATTTGTAAAATCAAGAAGTTGAAAAATATTTCTAAGATTTTTTTCTAATTTTAATCATCCATAAGTGTATGCAATGGTTACTGAACTTTTTTTAAATTCCCAAATCACAAATGTCCCAGAATCACATTAATTTTTTTCCTACTTCACAGCCAAATTAGCAAATGATAAATTCCCCCTAACAGTTAAGGGGAAATCCAGATTCTGAAGACATCTTGTAAAGTTAAAATTTGGAAAGGGAGAACTAAACTGTCTTCTCGGGAGCTTTCTAACCCTTAGAGACGCGTGTAGCATTTTATTGTTTCTTTGTGCCAAAAGGGTATTTGGATAATATGGCTGTTCCCTCCAAATCTGGCCTATTTATGATTCATATCCTGCTTCCAGTAAAATGTTTATAGCAGATGATCTCCTCATTAACGTTAGTTTCAAAAGATTAAAGCTAATTATGGCATTGGATCTCATGTTAAATTTGCCCCAGTGACATTATAGTGAACCCCTGGCTTCAGTCTCATCTCCCGAAGCATCAGTCCACCTACCTTCCATGTAACTACCAGCGCTCTGCCTAAAGTCCCACTCTGAGCCCTGTAAGCTATGCCATGACATTTCACTCCACATGGCTTTACAAGCGCTGCATTCAACACCTTTTGAATCATCCTTTTCATGGCTGTAAGGAAACATTAGTGCTAATTCTCAACAGACCTTCCCTCTAGGCAGACATAGTCCCAGAAGACAGATGTATGCGTGTTGTGTAAGTCGCTTTCATCTTATCTGATTCTTTGCGACCTCACTGACTGTAGCCCATCAGGCTCCTCAGTCCATGGGATTCTCCAGGCAAGAATACAAGAGTGGGCTGACATGCCCTCCTCCAGGGGATCTTCCCAACCTAGGGATCAAACCCAGGTCTCTTATATCTCCTGCATTGGCAGGTGGGTTGCTTACCACCTAGCGCCACCTGGGAAGCCCTCAGATACAAAAAGTATAATAGGAGAAAATTATATGCCAAGAAAAAGATGCCACCTTATCGGGGTGGGGAAGCAGATGTACCTCAGAGTGTGTGCTGGATTCCAAGGCAGAAACTCAACAGCTGTGCCGCATGGTCTAATCTTTCTCATTCCCTAATTCCCCTCCTCCACCTTCTTATCACCTTCCTTACAGCTCCTGATAATGGATAAAGAAGATGTGGGACACTACTCAGCCATAAAAAAGAATGAGATTGTGCCATCTGCAGCAACATGGATGGACCTAGAGAGCATCATACTAAGTGAAGTCAGTCAGAAGAGATACGTAAGTATCATACCATATTATTCATAGGTGGAATCTAATTTTTAAAAACGATACAAATGAATGTGTTTACAAAACAGAAAGAAATTTGAGTGATACTGGAAACAATCTCATGGTTATCAAAGGGGAAATGTGGTGCGGGCGTAAATTAGGCTCTTGGGGTGAACATACACACACTACTGTATATGAGATAGATAACCAACAAGGACCGACTGCATGGCACATGGAACTCCACTCAATATTCTGTGACAACCTATTTGAGAAAAGAATCTTAAAAGGAATGAATAGATAGATAGATAGATAGATTCATATTTGGAGAAGGCAATGGCACTCCACTCCAGTACTCTTGCCTGGCAAATCCCATGGATGGAGGAGCCTGGTGGGCTGCAGTCCATGGGGTCGCTAAGAGTCAGACATGACTGAGCAACTTCACTTTCACTTTTCACTTTCATGCATTGGAGAAGGAAATGGCAACCCTCTCCAGTGTTCTTGCCTGGAGAATCCCAGGGACGGGGGAGCCTGGTGGGCTGCCGTCTCTGGGGTCGCACAGAGAGTTGGACACAACTGAAGCTACTTAGCAGCAGCAGCAGCAGCAGCAAAGAATCTGCCTGCAATGCAGGAGACCCGGGTTCAAACTCTGGGTCTGGAAGACCCCTGGAGGAGGGCATGGCAACCCCCTCTAGTATTCTTGCCTGGAGAATCCCACGGACAGAGGAGCCTGGCGGGCTACAGTCCATAGGGTGGCCCAGAGCTGGACACGACTGAAGCGACCAAGCAGCAGCAGCAGCAGTCACATGTATGTGCTGTGTACTTGAAACTAACACAACCTTGTAAGTTAACTACACTCCAATAAAATTTTTAAAAAAGAAAGAATTGATAAAATCTCACCTTCTCTGGAAAGCCGTCACTGTCTTTTCTACCTGCTCCACAGTGACAGGTGTTTTCTCCTCTGTATGCCTATGGTACCCCACACTTAGCTCGACTATATCCTACTATATTCTGTTGTCACTGATCCCCAGTGTATCCCTTAATGCCCTCCTATTAGGACTAGTGCTTTGCTGACTGTTTCTCTCCTGTAAACTGTAGTTCCCTTATGGGTAAAAAAAAAGTCATATTTCATCTCTACCTGGGATGCCTAGGGCAAGTTCTGGTCCCTTTAAGTACTTAGTAAATGCCTATTTAAAGAAAAGTTTGTCCTGTTGATGTTAAAGCAGTTACAACATTTAACATCCATGCACCAAACCGCCTAACACCTAACCACCTAACGTAACATCAAACGTTGACTCATGTTCCAAACATACGTATTATGCATAGCCTTTTCAAAGAAAGACAGCAGATTAATAACTTATTTCCTTTTGAGTTAGGATGAAAGTTTCATTTTCTGTTAAAAATTTCAGAAGTGCAACCTACAAAATAATTACTTTCTAGATTTCTTTGGCATTCTCTTTCTGTAAATTTCCCTGCTCCCACATCTTCCCAAACTCAGTCTTTTCCCCCAAACCAGCTACACTCAAAAATGAAAAACTGATCCCTCTTGACTAAGAAAATTTTAGCCCTTTACACAGAAATGGAAATTCCCTGTTTCCAGAGATTAAAAATCTAAATGGATATAAATCATCTGCTATCCACTAGTAAGGACAAAGGCATCTACCAAATGTGAGGTAGTGGGGTTTAATTCAGGGCTTCTCAACTGTGACGCCAAAGACACTTTGGGCCAGATAATTCATTACTTATAGGGTCATTTTGTGCATTGTGGGCTGTTTTGGCATGGTCCCTCTCAATGCCGGCAGCAGTCTCCCAGTTGTAACAATAAAAAATACCTCTAGACATTGCCAAAATAGCCCTGGTGGGGAAAATTGCCTCTTGTTGAGAACCACTGCCCTTAGTATACTCAGAAGATAGATATATCAGGCTTAAATGCCACTCATACAAGTAACAAATCCCAACTCCATCACTTAAGAGCCATGTGCTCTTATTTGAGCACGTCACCTAAGCCCTTCAAGCTTTAGTCTCTTCATGTAAACAATGGTGCCAGCAAAACCCATTTTTACAGCTCTCGGAAGACTAAATGGAAAAATGTACATGAAACGCTTAGCATGGTACCTGGTATGTGGCAAATTCTTAATAGATAATATTTATTATTGTTAGTTATTGCTTATAAAAAGTATCAATTTTGATGGAATTAAAATATCACTAAATGCACCCTTAGATTGTGTCAGTCATAACAGATCGTATTTTGTCTTGTTTTGCTTGTTTTTAGTAGAGGACCATATATTTTTTTACTTTTTAGCAAGATTAGCAATAATAAGGCTTTCCTAGTGGCTCACACAGTAAAGAATCTGCCTGCAATGCAGGAGACCCAGGTTCCCTCCCCGGGTTGGGAAGATCCCTTGGAGAAGAGAATGGCAACCCACCTCAGTATTCTTGCCTGGAGAATTCCATGGACAAAGTAGCCTGGCAGTCTACAGTTCATGGGGTCACAAACAGTCAGACACAACTGAGCGACTCACACGCACACAAATGTACCCTAATACAAATGTAACCCCAAACACATTTGATTTTTAAAGAGTTCAAAACGGATTCAGGCTCTTACTATTCCTTCATGGCCTCACTGTGAACATCAAGAGTTACTGCTGTACAGTTGATGAAAGCACAGAGAAGCATCAGAAAGTAGGATTAAAGAGAGAGAAACTTTTCTAGTTCTAGGAGAGAACCCAGTTGTGCTCCAACATCCATGCTCCCCCACTTCCCCAGTGATAACAATTTTTAAAACTTCCAACATAGTCATGTTTTCCAGACTCCTTCCCAAGCAGGAGCAAGCCATGTGACAAAGTTCTGGTGAATGGAATAGAAGCAGAACTTGTAGGAACTACTGCTGAGATGTGTCTTTAAAGGAAGAGGATCTGCTCCTTCTTTATCCATCCTGCTGCTTAGAAGACTGATGCAACAGCAGGAGCACCAGTTAGGACCATGTTTGCAAGAACCACTCCCAACAGATGATCAAGGGGAAAATTGGACACAGCCTGGGTCCCAGATATCTGTTGTGTGGCCCTGCCACGGATGTGTGCTTAGTCACTTCAGCTGTGTCCGACTCTGTGACTGCATTGACTTAGCCCACCAGGCTCCTCTGTCCAAAGGATTTTCCTGGGAGAATACTGGAGTGGGTGGCCAGGCCCTCCTCCAGGGGATCTTCCCAGCCCACGGATGGAACCTGTATCTCCTGTGCTGCAGGCAGATCCTTTGCCACTGAGCCACCAGGGAAGCCCTCTATCAACTCTAAGCTAACTACACTTTGACTTTAAAGAGAGATAAAACTGCAATCTTATTTAAGCCACTGTTGTTTTTGAATTGTTATAAGTCACAGCCAAACAGATCTCTAATGTTTAGCACTAAATTAAAAGCATGATACCAAGCAGTGAGCAAGTTACTCTACAGCTTGATGTCTGATAAAACTCTTCTTCTGATATGCAGCCAATCCAATTTGTAGCCCTTGGCCACATGACTGAAAATTCAAAATGCTGGTCCATGACTCTTTTAGTAAAGAATTTTGGATGAAATTAGCTCCAGCTAGAACTAAGCAAGGCCTTCTCTGGTGGCTCAGATGGTAAAAAATCTGCCTGCAATTCAGGAGACCCAGATTCAATCCCTGGGTCAGGAAGATCCTCTGGAGAAGGGAATGGCTACCCACTCCAGTATTCTTGCCTGGAGAATTCCATGGAGAATGAGCCTGTTGGGCTACAGTCATGGATAGAGGAGCCTGGCGGACTGTAGTCCATGGGGTCCAAAGAGTCAAACAGGACTAAGCAATTAACACTTTCACTTTCAGAACTAACCAGTTGCAGAAACGGGAGTGAACATAGTTTTACCTAAAGTTTGCAATCTAAGTTTTTTTGTGTGAAAGCCTATTAAATCTGAAACCTTTTAAGAATGCAAAGGCCAACTGCTTCTGTGCCCAAACTGAACCCTTTTCAAAGGGAATTGTAGACATAGCAGGAGATACATCTGCTTTCAGTTTCTCTCATATGAAAGTTTTCTGACAGGGGAAGTCAGCCTAACAAAGATCACATCCTAAGTGTTGCTTTCCCAACAAGCCCATTCTCTAGGTAGGTAAGCAGGATGGTTAGCCAAGAGGCTGAATTTTCTCCCCTACATTTATATGCTGAAGTTGTAAACCCCAGTATGTCAGAATGTGACTAAATTTGGAGATAGGATATTTAAAGAGGTAATTAAGTTAAAATGAAGACATTAGGATGGTCACAATTCAGTATGGCTGGTGTCTTTATAAGATGAAAAGATCAGGATATAGATATGACCATGGTGCAGGAGGAGGCTTCCCAGGTGGCACAGTGGGTAAAGAATCCGCCTGCCAACGCAGGAGGCACAAGATGAGCAAGTTCAACCCCTGGGTGGGGAAGATTCCCTGGAAGAGGAAATGGCAACCCACTCCAGTACTCTTGCCTGGGAAATCTCATGGACAGAGGAGCCTGGTGGGTGACAGTCCATAGGGTCGCAAAGAGTCAGACATGACCAAGTACACACACACACACACATGACCATTGGGAAACCGTGATGGAAGACACAGGGAGGAGATGGTCATCTAGAGGCCAAAGCCAGAGGCTGCAGACACCTTGATCTTAGACTTCTTGGCTCCGGAATTTCAGAGAAACAAATTTGTACTATTTAAGCCACCCTCTCTGGGGTGCTTCCTAATGGTAGCCCTGGGAAATTAACATAGGTAAGCAGAGTGATAAACAGAACACAGCAGTATGTAAGTAAAAGGCAAGCTTTAGTTTCAAAACCCATGAGTACATGAGTCCTTCAGCTCTGCTTCTTCAAAAGGATATTCACCAGAAACAAATAGACCAGACGCTTACTTGTTTGGAGAGGGAACTGGATTGCCAAAGAAACCACGAGCCTGGCCTGACAAAGCTTGTGATCATTTGAGCCCTAAAGCAACCCCTGGAAACCCAATCCTCCACCAGCAGGAAGGAGTCGGAGAAAGAGGACACACTACAAGAGTCTGCTTCAGATGTGGTCAGGCAGGATCACGGAGGAAGAGAGTTCCTCCCCGAAAGTCAGAACCCAGAGCCACCAGATGCGCTACGTGGGAGACTGACTCCTCCTCACTCCCTCTTTCCTCTTGTCCAGCAGGATCTGATAACTGCTACAGCCGGATGACTGAGCAGAATTTGCATTCTCTCCTTTTCCAAATCAGAGTTTTTGCTACAGTTAAAATGTAACTACTACTGATGAGATGAGACCAGAAAAGCAGGGATCTGAAAGAAACCCTATTCTGATCTCATAGAAGGGACCAAGCATCACCCTGAATTCTGAACCTGGACGTCTATAACTGGGTGGGAATTTTCAACTGAATCTCTTGGCAGGGGGAGGGGTGAGTGTACTCTGTGTGTGAAAAAGATGCATGTAGCATTTTAGATTTCCACCTGGACAGACCACAGTAGAAGATTTTTGGATGTCTCTTAATGTGTCCTCCACTTCTTCCTTATTATTCAGTTCAGTTCAGTCGCTCAGTAGTGTCCGACTCTTTGCGACCCCATGAACTGCAGCACGCCAGGCCTCCCTGTCCATCACCAACTCCCGGAGTTCACTCAAACTCACGTCCATCGAGTCGGTGATGCCATCCAGCCATCTCATCTGCCATCGTCCCCTTCTCCTCCTGTCCCCAATCCCTCCCAGCATCAGAGTCTTTTCCAATGAGTCAACCCTTCGCATGAGGTGGCCAAAGTACTGGGGTTTCAGCTTTAGCCTCATTCCCTCCAAAGTAATCCCAGGGCTGATCTTCAGAATGGACTGGTTGGATCCCCTTGCAGTCCAAGGGACTCTGAAGAGTCTTCTCCAACACCACAGTTCAAAAGCATCAATTCTTCTGCGCTCAGCTTTCTTCACAGTCCAACTCTCACATACATACATGACTACTGGAAAAACCATATTATTAGAAGCCCGAAATTTTAGCTAGGTACATGGCTGTCCAAACATCTCTCGGCTTCCCCTGCAAATAAGTGTCACTATGTGATTAGGTCCCAATTGTGGAGTATAAGCAGACATGATGTGTGGAACTTTGGAGATGTGTTCTTAATGGTAGTGAGCATGTCCTTTCCTGTTTCTCTTTCCTATTTCATGGAACCTGAAAGTAAGGGCCATGCTTCATCCATGAGGATGAGGGTCACAGACCCATTTCACCAACTTTGATGAGATGGACAGCTGGAGGCAACCTGTGTCCCCAATGACCGAGAATCCATCATTTTGGCCTCTGTTTCTATACTTTTATATCAGAGAAAAATTAATATCTATCTTCTTTGAGCCAGTGATATTTTGGGGTTCCTATTATTCATGACAGAATCTAAGCTCAACTAATACACTGACCTTATGGGTTTCCTTTTAGCTGTAGACCTGAAAAAAATAAATAAGAAAAGAATAAGAACTCAGGCAGAAAATTATTATGATTCTTAACTTCAATTCCCCTGACCCCTTGAGGAAATATGTCACTTATGCTCTGCCTGTGTGTATTGCAAATGAGTCTGAGAAAAGCGAAGGAGACGGAGTAGGAAGTTGAATCAAAAATGGAAGAGATGTTACAGAGGCTGGGTCATTTGTTCAGAAGCAGACCAGTGTGACTCACCTCCCTGAACACCTTCCTCACAGGAAGTCAAAGGAAAGAGGCTTGAAAAAGATGGAAAAGAAATTCAGAGATGCATCCTGAAATGGGCTACGCCAATTTGCCCAGTTAGTCAGGTCCGTCTTCATCTATAGGTCATCTCAAAGCGAAACGATGACTTTCCTAAATTTTAAATTTGGTTCTGAGGTGAAGGAAAGGGAAACGTCATTTTGTCGGTAAAGCATTCCCTGAAGCGCGCATGCTCACCCGAGAGGGCTATGTCTCTCGCCCACACGATTCCCATGGCTACTGATGAGAACTGTGTTGTAAAGCCTTAGCCATCATAGCACATCTTTTAGTGACTCCACTGGCCTGCACAGTGTTTAGAAACCATCCTGGGGATCCCACAGCTGTGGTTACCACAAATGAAATGTGTCTTCATCTGCATCGGAACTGCATGATCATTTTCATAGACCCCAGTAGCCATAGAGATCTATTGTTTAGCCCAGCAATTTGGAAATCGTAACTACATAAATCAGTAACTGTTTGGGTCTGGAGTTTTGGAGCTGGAAGTAGACCGAAGAGAAGCATGAACTCTTTTTCGAAGAAATTACCTGAATTCAATTAGAAGTCACTGCAGTGACCCAAATGAACCCGCTTCTTGTTCTAGCCTGCTATATTAACCACGTTACTTTTTGCCCCTAGCAGCAAGGCTGGTTACGGCCTAATTTAAATCCCTTACACATTATAATTCTCTGCTAAGTGGGATAAAGAGCACATGGTCTCAGTCACCTGCTAAACATATGACATGGAGTGTAAATTCATTTATTTAAATCTTAATATTAAAAGACATTCTTGAATAGTTATGACTTCAATCCAAAACAGACATGCCCTAGAGAGTTAAGAGACCTTTTCAAAGACAAAGAAGGCTTCTAACCTGCTCACAATTAGCTATTACATGCTACTAGGGGTTGTTTAATTGGGGCTGCCACTCTCAATTAACCAGCAACAAGTGAATAGAAGAGTGAGTAATCAAAATTAGGTACACATGTTACCAATTATGTCCTAGGGAGTGTAATGAAAGTGTATGCTTTGCTTTGCTTTTTCTTTCTTCTCTAGCTCCAAGAACTTACATGAATTAAAGTTGTGAGGGAACAGAGCTCAGCCATAACTTTTTTCTTCTAAGTGTAAGAAAACCATGTGTATCAGAGCGCCTGCATCTTCAGCTATATTCCAGCGTTCACTCCGTAGTGGAACTGATCAGGACTCCTGAGGCCACCAAAATGACCCACTGAAGCTCTCTTGTGATTCATATATTAGACTCATTCTTCTTCTCTTCTCTGAGCAACACCACAGATCATCCAGCCAAAAGACAAAAGTCCCCTCCCGTTCACTAAAAAGCAAGAATATTCAGTTTCTCTGCTGTGATTCACTAGGTTTCTGATTGATAGTGTGTTATTGGGGAAGTGGAAGGGAAAGAAAGGAAAGCCACAGTGATGATGCATTGAGCTGAAGAGATCTTCAGCTTAAATCTGCATTTGGAGCTGGTTAAAATAGCCATTTCCCTAGAACTGCATTTTAAATTAGAATTTCCTGGACTGTACAGCTTTAAAATTTATATTTAAATATACCTACATATTTAAATATAGATCATTGTAGATGATTGGGTTGTACCAAGCCCTTGATATAATTTAAACATGAATAAAAGATATAAACAGAATGGGTCCCATTAAATATTAATTCTGCGTCATATCTTTATTGTAGTAAGAAAGAACTACAAGAATCCAGATACATTTGGAAACTATAATTTTTTTCCCTACAAATATCATCCAGCTTGTTCTAGATTCAATTAAAATAACTGTCTTCCTGTGGCTGTGTTTCTGGTTGCTCCACAGTATATGAAACAGTAGGATAATTTGCATGACTCTAAACTAACCCATGGAGCATGGAGATATCATAAGGTGCAGTTGATCTAAAAGCGAAATAAGTTTCCATGAGTGACCTTTCTTACACTTACCAGGAATGCTGAGAATCTGAGTCTTCCACTTACGGGAGAGACCAAATCAAGAGTTCCTAACTTTTTCAAGCACAGAGACAGGCACGTAGATCAGCAGTCCACAGGCTTTTTCAGTAAGGGCCAGAGAGTGAATATAACATCACTGTTGCAACCATCCAACTCTGCCTGTATAGTGGAAGCAGCCATAGATAATATGTAAATCAGAGTGTGACTGTGTTCCAATAAAACTTTATTAATATTTACAAAAGCAGACTGAAGACAAGATTCGTCCCTTGGGTCTACAGTTTGTTGATTCTGTTTTAGATCTAAATCCTCTGATTCTCTCTGATCATTTTAAATTTTCCATTTCATCATTTCAGAAAATAATTAGAGGGACTTTCATGTCGTAGAGTAGAAGTTCAGATTTGAAAGAAGTGTCTAGAATTATTGGGGAGCTTGATTTAAAAAAAATGTTGATTCACATGCCCTCCCCATAAATTTTAACTTAAAAATTCTTACATGGGTCCCAGAAATGTGAATGTCCTAAAACTCCCCAAGTTGATTTTGATTCAAAGTCAGATTGGTGGTTTCTTAATCTAGATAATATTCCCAGCTTTTCCAATAACTTTCTAACGTAAGGAGTATCAGATATTCTGTTAGGGTAATTAATGTTTCCCTTGTAGCTCAGTTGGTAAAGAATCTGCCTGCAGTGCAGGAGACCAGCATTCAATTCCTGGGTCGGGAAGATCCCCTGGAGGAGGACATGGCAATCCACTCCAGCATTCTTGCCTGGAGAATCCCATGGACAGAGGAGCCTGGCAGACTACAGCCCATCGGGTTGCAGGAGTCGGATACGACTTAGCAACTAAACCAGTTCTAGCTACTACAATAGCAAATTCCAGATCTCAGACTCTTTACCCAGGAAAAATTTATTTCTGTCTCACAGTCATTCTCCTCTATCTTATAGCTAGGCAATCTGGAACTGTGTATGTGTGTGGTGGTGGGGTGGTAAAAAGAAATGAAGGAAGCAAACCATCTCGATTTCTTAGCCCGAGCGTGACACAAGGAACTGCTCACATTTCATTGGCCAAAACTAGTCATGTGTCTTTAACCTCAATTGCAACAAAGGCTGAGGAAAGGACAGGGGTATATTAATGCTTGGTGAGCTCTACGTGTCTCTGACACACCTGCCATATTTTTATCTGACTCATTATCTGTGATTCTAGGATCCTACCTCCCTTCTCCAGAACACACAGAAAGAGCAGATGCTCAGAAAGCACTGGGCCATCTATTAAAGTCTGAGCAATTCTGAATAGACAATTCATAGCTGTTAGTTGCATCTAGATTTTTGCAAAGGTTAAACGCTTGAAATTCTGGAATGGAGCTTATTTTTATAAATCAACTATTGTGTTTTTTTGTTTTTGTTTTGTTTTTTAATTAGCTGGAAATTCACTGTGTGAATCCAGGGTTGTTGCGATCTCTGCCTTCCGAGTTAGATACACAGAGATAGGTGTCAGGGCAAAAGAAAACAGTAATTAGCAGATTGTCTTCATGTTTGCAGTTACAAAGGTTGGATGTTGGTTTAATTTAAGTAAATGGAGAAGGAAGTGGCAACCCACTCCAGTATTTTTGCCTGGAGAATCCCATGGATGGAGGAGCTTGGTGGGCTACAGTCCATGGGTCGCAAAGAGTCGGACACGACTGAGTGACTTCATTTTCTTTCTTTCTTTCACTTTCACTTTAATTTAAGTAATACTGTATGTTTCCATGATACTCGATGTTAGAAAATTAAGAAGAGATGTAGAGATGGCCTTCTCCAATTCAGTAGGCAGAGCAGCTAATTCCCCATTTTCAAAAGTGGGGGGAAATATCTAAATGGGAGGAATCTGCTTGAATATTTAGAGACACAGACATTATTTTTAAAGTTATAGCCCTCTTTAAAAAAACAACAACAAAAGAGGCTTCCTAGCTTCCTTATCAAAAAGGAGGGCAAAAAATGCTACCAATCTCTAAGCTCTTAGAAGAGAAAATGGGGATTTCTACTAAAGTGATACAGAGTTCAACTAGATAGTTGAAAAAGTCCCAAAATATTTAGGGCAACTAAGTCTTTCCTGTATGGAAACTGAGAGAGCATTTGAAACCCTTAGATTAAGGAAGGTTTACGGTTCACGGTTCTCTGTGTTTGAGTGTCTCCTGCGGAGGTACGGGTCAGCACTGGACTGCCACAGGGACAGGAGCTCTGGGTGTGGCAGACGTGGGTGTGGCATAAGCCCCCTTGGAGGAGGTCGCCATGAACCCCACCATAGAGCTGCCAGAACTTACACAGGACTGGGAAATAGACTCTTGGAGGGCACAAACAGGACCTTGTGTGCACCAGGACCCAGGAGAAAGGAGCAGTGACCCCACAAGAGATGGACCCAGACTTGCCTGTGAGTGTCCAAGAGTCTCCAGCAGAGATGAGGGTCTGTGGTGGCCTGCTGCAGGGTTGGGGGCACTGAGTGTAGCAGTACATTCATGGGATCTTTTGAAGGAGGTCACCATTATTTTCATTACCTCCACCGTAGTTTAGAAAATGAAGTTGCTCAGTCATGTCCGACTCTTTGCAACCCCACAGACTGTAGCCTACCAGGCTCCTCCGTCCATGGGGTATTTCAGGCAAGAGTGCTGGAGTGGGTTGCCATTTTCTTCTCCAGGGAATCTTCCTGACCCAGGGATCGAACCTGGGTCTTCCCCATTGCAGGCAAAGGCTTTACCATCTGAGCCACCAGGGAAGTAAATAGCAGGGAGGGAAACACAGCTCCAACCATTAACAGAAAATTGGATTAAAGATTTACTGATCATGGCCCCACCCATCTGAACAAGACCCAGTTTCCCTCTTAGACAGTCTCTCCCATCAAGAAGCTTACATAAGCCTCTTATACTTCTCTATGAGAGGGCAGACAGACTGAAAACCACAATCACAGAAAACTAACCAAACTGATCACATGGACCACAACTTTGTTTAACTCAGTGAAACTATGAGTCATGCAGTGTGGGGCCACCCAAGACGGATGGGTCATGGTGGAGAGTTCTGACAAAATGTGGTCCACTGGAGAAGGGAATGGCAAACCATTTCAGTATTCTTGCCATGAGAACCCCATGAACAGTATGAAAATTCAAAAAGATAGGACACTGAAAGATGAACCCCCCAGGTTGGTAGGTGCCCAATATGCTACTGGCGATCAGTGGAGAAATAACTCCAGAAAGAATGAAGAGACAGAGCCAAAGCAAAACCAACACCCAGTTGTGCATGTGACTGGTGATTGAAGTAAGGTCTCATGCTGTAAGAGCAATATTGCATAAGAACCTGGAATGTTAGGTCCATGAATCAAGGCAATTTGAAAGTGGTCAAACAGGAGATGGCAAGGGTGAATGTCGACATTCTAGAAATCAGCGAACTAAAATGGACTGGAATGGGTGAATTTAACACAGATGACCATTATATCTACTACTGTGGGCAAGAATCCCTTAGAAGAAATGGAGTAGCCATCATAGTCAACAAAAGAGTCCAAAATGCAGTACTTGGGTGCAATCTCAAAAATGACAGAATGCCTTCTGTTCGTTTCCAAGGCAAACCATTCAATATCACGGTAATCTAAGTCTATGCGCAGACCAGTAAGGCTGAGGAAGCTGAAGTTGAAGGGTTCTGTGAAGACCTACAAGACCTTTTAGAACTAACACCCAAAAAAGACCTCCTTCTCATCATAGGGGACTAAAATGCAAAAGTAGGAAGTCAAGAAACACTTGAAGTAACTGACAAATTTGGCCTTAGAATACAGAATGAAGCTGGGCAAACGCTAATAGAGTTTTGCCAAGAGAACACACACATAGCAAACACCCTCTTCCAACAACACAAGAGAAGACTCTACGCATGGACATCACCAGATGGTCAGCACCAAAATCAGATTGATTATATTCTTTGCAGCCGAAGATGGAGAAGCTCTATACAGTCAGCAAAGAAAAGACTGGACGCTGACTGTGGCTCAGAAAAATTCAGATTTAAATTTAAGAAAGTAGGGAAAACCCCTAGACCATTCAGGTATGGAGTGGGATTTGACCTAAATCAAATCCCTTATGATTATACAGTGGAAGTGAGAAACAGATTTAAAGGACTAGATCTGATACACAGAGTGCCTGGTGAACTATGGATGGAGGTTCGTGACATTGTACAGGAGGCAGGGATCAAGACCATGCCCATGGAAAAGAAATGCAAAAAAGCAAAATGGCTGTCTGAGGAGGCCTTACAAATAGCTATGAAAATAAGAGAAGTGAAAAGCAAAGGAGAAAAGGAAAGATATACTCATTTGAATGCAGAGTTCTAAAGAATAGCAAAGAGAGATGAGAACGCCTTCCTCAATGATCAGTGCAAAGAAATAGAGGGAAACAATAGAATGGGAAAGACTAGAGATCTCTTCCAGAAAATTAGAGATACCAAGGGAATATTTCATGCAAAGATGGGCTCGATAAAGGACAGAAATGGTATGGACCTAACAGAAGCAGAAGATATTGAGAAGAGGTGGCAAGAATACACAGAAGAACTGTACAAAAAAAATCTGCACGACCCAGATCATCATCATGATGTGATTACTAATCTAGAGCCAGACATCCTGGAATGTGAAGTCAAATGGACCTTAGAAAGCATCACTACGAACAAAGCTAGTGGAGGTGTAGAATTCCAGTTGAGCTATTTCAAATCCTGAAAGCTGATGCTGTGAAAGTGCTGTACTCAATATGCCAACAAACTTGGAAAACTCAGCAGTGGCCACAGGACTGGAAAAGTTTTTATTCCAATCCCAAAGAAAGACAATGCCAAAGAATGCTCAGACTACCACACAATTCCCACTCATCTCACATGCTAGTTAAGTAATGCTCAAAATTCTCCAAGCCAGGCTTCAGCAATACATGAACTGTGAACTTCCAGATGTTCAAGCTGGTTTTAGAAAAGGCAGAGGAACCAGATATCAAATTGCCAACATCTGCTGGATCATCAAAAAAGCAAGAGCATTCCAGAAAAACATCTATTTCTGCTTCATTGACTATGCCAAAGCCTTTGACTGTGTGGATCACAATAAACTTTGGAAAATTCTGAAAGAGATGGGAATACCAGGCCACCTGACCTGCCTCTTGAGAAATCTGTAGGCAGGCCAGGAAGCAACAGTTAGAACTGGACATGGAACAACGGACTGGTTCCAAATAGGAAAAGGAGTAGGTCAAGGCTGTATGTTGTCACCCTGCTTATTTAACTTCTATGCAGAGTACATCATGAGAAACGCTGGACTGGAAGAAACACAAGCTGGAATCAAGATTGCCAGAAGAAATATCAAGAACCTCAGATATGCAGATGACACCACCCTTATGGCAGAAAGTGAGGAGGAACTCAAAAGCCTCTTGATGAAAGTAAAAGAGGAGAGTGAAAAAGTTGGCTTAAAGGTCAACATTCAGAAAACGAAGATCATGGCATCTGGTCCCATCACTTCATGGGAAATAGATGGGGAAACAGTGGAAACAGTGTCAGACTTTATTTTTGGGGGCTCCAAAATCACTGCAGATGGTGACTGCAGCCATGAAATTAAAAGACGCTTACTCCTTGGAAGAAAAGTTATGACCAACCTAGATAGTATATTCAAAAGCAGAGACATTACTTTGCCGACTAAGGTCCGTCTAGTCAAGGCCATGGTTTTTCCTGTGGTCAGGTATGGATGTGAGAGATGGACTATGAAGAAGGCTGAGCGCCGAAGAATTGATGCTTTTGAACTGTCGTGTTGGAGAAGACTCTTGAGAGTCCCTTGGACTGCAAGGAGATCCAACCAGTCCATTCTGAAGGAGATCAGCCCTGGGATTTCTTTGGAAGGAATGTTGCTAAAGCTGAAGCTCCAGTGCTTTGGCCACCTCATGCGAAGAGTTGACTCATTGGAAAAGACTCTGATGCTGGGAGGGATTGGAGGCAGGAGGAAAAGGGGACGACCGAGGATGAGATGGCTAGATGGCATCACTGACTCGATGGACGTGAGTCTGAGTGAACTCCATGAGATGGTGATGGACAGGGAGGCCTGGCGTGCTGCGATTCATGGGGTCCCAAAGAGTCGGACACGACTGAGCGACTGAACTTATAGATGAAGAAAGGGGCTTGTGAAAAGAGTGAAATTCAGGGTGGATTTCCTCCAGTCTGACTGTATGGGGCTCTACTCCCACGTCCCCCATTTTCCAGCTGCCCATCAGCAGCAGAGGGTCGGTTTCCATCTACCCTTTGGGAAACTGGTAACTAGAAAGTGATTTGAGTGATAGGCATTTATGGCAGTCCTAAAGGAAACAAGGTTTGTTAGTTTCAAAACAACCCAACTGTTATTCATAACGTGTGGAATGGCAACTTTTTGCTCATCTGTTGAAATATAATTGCCTTAAAAATAACAAATATTTTCCATTTGTCCCTAACTCATTCTTGTTAACAGTGAGAAATGACTCATTGAGAAATGACTTTTGACAGCTTCCAGCTGCCTGGCGGATTTTTATCACTGACTTTTACTGGGTCAAGGAGCAGCCATGTGTTACCCTTTGGGGCCATTATTGGCTATAAACTCGGTGGCAACTGCACTTGCTACATCATTCATTTAATTGGTTCAAGACAAATACCAGGGAGACCAAAGTTAACATGCTCACAGACAGGATGCCTCATCACAGGCAGGAAAGAGAAATATTAATATCGTATCTGCCATAGGAGAACATGTAGATGGATTGAATCAAATCCATTACTGACACCACAGCTTAATGCCAAGAGCATGACCTACTGATAAGGAGCCTGTTGCACTTTTATTTCTATATTTAAAAGCCTGCATATATGTTTCAACAGAATTATACAAAACTGAATCTTTTGAGTCATAAGATTCTGGAGCTCTAACGTATTATTTCACAAGTGAGAAAAGCGATCAAATTTGAAGTATTTACTCAAGATCACACAACTGGTTAACAGCACAACTCGAGGGAGAACTCATTTGTCCTGATACCTGTTCCAGTGGGTTTTTTTGTTATTTATGGTTCAGGAGGCTGACGGGCTGCAGTCCATAGGGCCACAAAAAGTCAGACACAGCTGAGGACACACACACACACACACACACATAATTCTTTAATACTTCCAACAAGTTCATGCAGTAAAATGATCTTGCATGATAACCACATTTTAATTGTATTCTAATCTGGTTGTAATCTATCCCTGATGAGTCTCTTCTATTGGAAAGTACTGTAATGGCTTATTGCTGTAACATCTCTTCCTTTTCTCTGCAATAAAAAACTAGCTTAAAACAGAGTGACAAATTTATTGTTCTGGTCAATTGTGTTAATGATGCCTGAAATAAATATCATTTTGTCAGGGTGGAAGGAATATAAGGAAAATAGTTTAAATTTCCTTTTGTGAGGTTGTAATGTTGATCCTGCAATGATTACCTTTTGAAGCAAGGCTTTCCCTTTGAAATGCTTATGGAATCTGAGGAAAAAGAATGACCTGAATTTAAGGTTAAACTTGAGTTAAAAAAGAAAAGCAGAGAGATAAGATCAAAGGCAGAATCATCCCTCGGGGCCTCAGGATCTCTCAGGGAAAACAGTTCTCTTCCCCTAAAATCTCATCAGGCAGAATGAAGCAAATGTACAGCTCTTTGCTCAGCCAGATATAATCAAAGCATTACATTCTAGTCAATAGAACAGGAATTTCCACAAAATTGATAAGGACAGACTGATGGGTAGAGGTCAAAGGAGTCCTTTAGAACTTCTGTTAGTAAAATTTTCTCCCTCTCTCTTTTTTTTATTTGCAGAATATAGTGATTAAGACTATAGTATGAAAGAAAAATGTCCCTCTGAGTCACAAAGCTGAGAACGTCTGCAGTCACTGTCCTAACGTAAGTTTCTTGTGGAGACTTATAGCTGTGCTGATTCACAGCTTCCCACACACACTGACGGGATAGCAGAAAAGAGCATCTCCCTCTTCCGGTTAATTATAAAATCTGTGCATCCAAAAAAAAAGTCATACGGTTGCTTCAGACAAGTTGGATTTTTTTTAATATTTACAGAAATTAAGTTCTCCCAATTAAATATATTTTATCATGAGTCATTTTCGGGTGGAGGAAGATAGCATTGTGGAAAGAAAAGACGACTCCCTCTGGTTTGGTATTTTTAAAAATCATGAAAGCAACTTCAAATTGCACAAAGATTCTTCCGATGGATGAGCTAAACTCACAAGTCGTGAACCAAAGAACTGAATGGCACAGGCAAGGAGGCCCTGCTGCGACAGCCAGCCACACAGCGTACTTCCACGGGTGTTATGTTCTTCCCTCCACTTTCTCTCAAGGGGAGGGGAGGGAAACGAACCTTTATTTAGTTCTCACTACATGTTGTGCCAGAGGGAATCGTCTACTGGATGCCTTTCCACCTCAGTGCGAGTCTGTGGTATATGATGCCCTCCTCTGTATACAGAGAAGAAAGGTCCAGCCAGGGAAAAGTGGACCAAGCTATGCTAATTACATCATGTATAGTCATTTAACAAACATTCATTGATTAATCAAGCCCACCTGGAGCCAGGAGAATTGAAAATACCCTGAGTTTGCTTAAAACTGAAATAAGAAAGCCAGCACACATGACTCAGAGATATGAGGACTTCAGGAAGTATGAAACACCCATTCCAGTTTGCCAGCTACATCATCAAGGATTAGAGATCATGCCTGGAATATATAAAGATGAACCAGTTGTTCGGAATTCATATTTGTGTGTGAAATCATCTAATATTATGCACTGCACGTTAGAGTAACCACTAGCAACATGGAGCAACTTGATTGAAATTTAAACTGGTTAAGTCAATACAATTTATAATTTGGTTTCTCAGTTGCAGTAGCTACATGCCAACTGCTTGGTGGCCACATGTGACAAGAGGCGGGTACTAGGCAGCGCAGATATGGAGCACCATCATTGCATCCCGTTCTACTGTGCAGCACTGCCAGACTGTAAACATTCTAAGCTTCGATAGGGATTTAATACATAACCTTGTTCCAGAGGTTTTTGAAAACTACTGCTTTCTTTGTATAACACTGTATGACTTTTTTTCAAAGCCTGGAAAAGAAGAAATTCCCTGGCTTTTCAGTGTTTAAGACTTGCCACTTTCACTGCCGTGGCCCAGGTTCCATCCCTGGTCAGGGAACTAAGACCCTGAAAGTCGTGTAGCCTGGTCAAAAAAAAAAAAAAAAAAGCAGCAGCCTGGAAAATATCATCTATTGGGCTTCCCTGGTGGTTCAGTGCTTAAGAAACCGGTGTGTGGTGCAGGGGACTCCAGTTCAATCCCTGGTTCTGGTTTGACCTGCTGAGCTGACACACTGCAACTCCTGAAGCCCAAGCACCTAGAGCGTGTGCTCTGCAACGAGAGAAGCCTCCGCAGTGAGAAGCCCGCACACCGCGACTGGAGAGTAGCCACAGGTCACTGCAACTAGAGAAAGCCTGCACACAGCCATGAAGACCTAGCGCTGCCAAAAACAAAAATAACTAAAAATTTTTTAACGTAAATCATCTTTAAAAAAATTAATCCAATCCATTCTGAGATTACTCCCATTCTGTGGTGAAGGCACGTGACACTTTGGGAGACTAGGTGACAAACGAGGTCATATTTTAGTATCCAGGAGCAGGGAGGGGGGCGGAACCTGCTAACCCAGGTGTTCAGGGCATGGTGCAGAAGCGCGACACTCAGAAGGCAACTGTGGCTTTGAATCCCAGCTCCAATACCTACCAGTTGAGTGACATAGAACAAGTATGAAACTCTTCTGGGCTTCGGGTTCCTCATCTGAAAAAAATGGGCGTGATAATGACAGTCTTATAGAAAGAAGCATCCGTCACCAGATGGCTAACTTGGTATGCTACCCAGTATGACAGTGGGCCTCCTCCTGCAAGCAGGATTTTTCTTTTTAATCTTAATTTAAATTTTTTTCAATGTTATACTCTACAAATAGGATCAACAGAAGTGGTTCACAATTTAAGAAGCTGATTTTGAGTATGTTGACATTTCCAACTGTTATATATACTCTCCTCCCAGCTGCTATATTTGTGTTACTTCAGAATAGTCGTCAAGATTATATGAGAGTTTAAATAGTGCATAAATCTGACATGTCGACATTCAATAAATGCAAGTCCCCTCTTCACTTTCTTCCTCTACCAAACTTTTTTTTAAGGCTTCCTGGTATCCACCTGTCACATAGTTTAAAAGCCTAGATCCTATCCTCCATGAAAAAATGACTCAGCAAGCTTATTTACAATCTGATAATGTAACACATAGTTTCCACAAGAATCTATGTCACACATGATAACAGAAATCAGCAGTAAAATAGGATTAAACACTCAGAAACTTGTTTTTCAGGAAGCTTTAAGAATGTATCTATTCCTATATTGATTATCCAGCTAATACCTCCAGAGAGGTATATTCTAAATGTTTCTTCTGTTTGGCTTAGAAAAGCATCATGGGTTGACCCTAAAATGAACTTACCTTTCTAATTATTTTGGGTTCAAGACATTAAATTTAATTTACATATATGAAGTCAATGATTTATAATTCTAGATCAGCTCTGAATTTTTCAAGCTACTCTATATTTTAATTCATTTTATTTTTTCAAAAATATACCTGTACAGTATTCTCCATCAAGGTCTTCCCTCGTAGCTCAGTCAGTAAAGAATCTTCCCGCAGTGCAGGAGACCCGGGTTCAATCTCTGGATCGGGAAGATCCCCTGGAGAAGGAAATGGCAACCCACTCCAATATGCTTGCCAGGAGAATCCCATGGACAGAGGAGCCTGGCAGGCCCCAGTCCATGGGGTCTCAAGAGTCGGACACGACTTAGCAACTAAACCACCATTCTCCATCAAAGAGCCCTGAAACAAAGAAGTGAAAGGAAGTCTCCGGTAGGTGGATGCTTTAAGTATCTTCTGGCTGGGACCACTTGGCCTGAGAATAGGCTGACAGATGTGAACTTTAAGGTGCCTGCTAACAGCCTGTCGTGGGTAGCTAACATTTTGCCTTTATAGAGGCTCCACGTAAACGTTTCCTGGAACCTGAAACCAAGTCTGTGAAACCGGAAGTAAGGAAGGCATTATCCCATTTTCCCAGGTGAGAAGCTTGAGAAAGCAGGTACTGTACTGACATGACACAGACCACTATAAAACCAGTACTAGAACTCAAGACATTTGACTCCTCCTCTGATGTTTTCCCTATTATCCCAGGGGGCTTGCAGCGCGGGAGACGTGGGAAACGCAGGTTCGTTTCCTGGGTTGGGAAGATCTCCTGGAGAAGGAAATGACAACCCACTGCAGTATTCTTGCTTGGAGAGGCCTGGTGGGCTATTGTACATAGGGTTGCAAAGAGTCAATTGAGCAACTGGGTCCACATTCACTATTATCAAAACCACTGAATCAAAGGAAGCTCTCTTTCAAATAGACCTGAACATAGTACCTTTATTTCATCTAATAAATCAAAATTAGTATGCAGAGAATGGCCACATGATCAAACCAGAGAGCCAGCCAGTGAAGACCAGGAAAACCAGGGTCAGACAGGCAGCAAGAGGAAAGGAAGTTGGGTGAGGTCATCTAGCTAGGTTTGTCCTGGCGTTTCCTCCAAGAAGAAAGCGTCTTAACTTCACGGCTGCGGTCACCATCCTCAGTGATTTTGGAGCCCAAGAAAATAAAATCTGCCACTGCCTTCACTTTTTCCCCATCTTCCAGCTATGAAGTGATGGGACTGGATGCCATGATCTTAGTTTTTTGAGTGTTGAGGGTTTTTTGAATGTTTTTTTTTAATATTGAGCCAGCTTTTTCACTCTTGTTTTGACCCTGATCAAGAGGCTCTTCAGCGCCTCTTCACTTTCTGCCATTAGAGTGGTATCATCTGCATATCTGAGCCTGCCATGGAGAAAACAGTAAATGAAGGTCACTGCTCTTTGTCTTTCTATCATCCTCAGCAGCACTGTCAGAGGATGGGGGTCTTAACTGTTTGGTGATGATCAGATCACATTTAGTATCAGTTTTGGCTCTTCAAGATCTGCTCAAAAAACAAGGTGATAATAAAAAACAACAGCAAGGATCATTTACTTGAGTGTCTCAGTTCAGTTCAGTTCATTCGCTCAGTCGTGTCCGACTCTTTCCAACCCCATGAATCGCAGCACGCCAGGCCTCCCTGTCCATCACCATCTCCCGGAGTTCACTCAGACTCACGTCCATCGAGTCCGTGATGCCATCCAGCCATCTCATCCTCGGTCGTCCCCTTCTTCTCCTGCCCCCAATCCCTCCCAGCATCAGAGTCTTTTCCAATGAGTCAACTCTTCACATGAGGTGGCCAAAGTACTGGAGCTTCAGCTTTAGCATCATTCCTTCCAAAGAAATCCCAGGGCTGATCTCCTTCAGAATGGACTGGTTGGATCTCCTTGCAGTCCAAGGGACTCTCAAGAGTCTTCTCCAGCACCACAGTTCAAAAGCATCAATTCTTCAGCGCTCAGCCTTCTTCAGAGCCCAACTCTCACATCCATACATGACCACAGGAAAAACCATAGCCTTGACTAGAAGGACCTTAGTCAGCAAAGTAATGTCTGCTCTGTGTCAAAGGTTGTATTTCAGCTTTGAATTTAATCCTCGCAACTCCTCTTTAAACTCTATGTCATTATCAACGTTTTACAAATAAAGAAACCAAAACTGAAACACATCAAGTCCGTAAGTGGTGCAGGCAGGATTCCAAGCTGGGTGTGTCTGACTTCACATGATTTTCTGTTCCCCTTCCTGTACGCTCAGAGCAGGGACACTTGAAACAATAACTAATAAGATAAACGACTTGGGGATGAATATTAAGAGCACGCCTGAGAACACAGCATTGTGTTTAAATATTGAAACTCTGTTATTGAAAAGAGGAATTGGGTTTCATATAATCAGTAGAACCAAAACTAGGCATGGAAGTTATAGGGGCAAGAGGGCACCTTGACATAGAGTTTTCTAGTAGAATAGTCAAAAGATGGAGTAGATTTCTTCAAGAACATCCACATCACCATTTGACGAGGAAACTGCAAACGTTATTTTCAGGTATCAGCCAAGTAGTTGAAATCAGTGTCTTCTGGGGTCCCTCCCAGACTGGAAACAATCTATGAATTTATATCTAGTCATCACTGATGTGAAGGTGAAAAGAAAAGAGAAGAAGAGATCTCACAACATGTGATTACTGAGAGTCCAAGAAAACAGTACTAGACACTCAACCACAGGGACTGAAATGTACGAGCCGGATCCCAAAAGAATTAGAGAGCGAGGCAGGGAAAGAAGGACTGCCCCAAGAAGAAGAAGCGTGGTCCATTGTTTTGACTACTGGGCTACAAATCGTGGGCAGAGGAAACAAAGCAAGGTCCTGTCCGAAGCATGATAGGTTTGCAAGAGATTCAAATTCTCGTGTCACTGACAAGATGTGTATCTGTGGCCAAGTTTCACAGTGAATTCTCACTAAATGTTGGTTTGGTGGTGGTTCAGTTGCTAAGTTGTGTCCAACTCTTTGCAACCCCATGGACCATAGCCCACCAGGCTCCTCTGTCCATGAGATTTCCCAGGTAAGAATACTGGAATGGGTTGCCATGCTCTTCTCCAGGGCATCTTCCCAACCCAGGGATCGAATCTGGGTCTCCTGCATTGCGGGAGACTGAGGCACCAGGGAAGCCCAAAGGTTGGTTTACATTATTGTTATTCCTAAGCACAGATTTTCCCAGGATATGGGGCAAAGCCAAAGCTAATCAAAGCTGCCCTTTCTCAGAAGACTGCTCCGATACAGAAGCTCTACTTACTCATGGAAGTTTCTAAACTTAAGAGAGGATTAAACTTAAATTGTGGTTAAAGTTTCCTGTTATGGTTCTCCTGCTATGTGAACTAGTTTACGCAAAGTTCAGTTCAAAATGCATTTACCAGTAGCTTCTGTGGGTATGTTTGCAGGCTCCACAATCATGTTTCCTGTGTTCAAATTCCACCTGGATGCACGCAGCTGTGAAATCCTGACAAGTTATTTGAGCTCTCTGGGCCTCAGTTTTCCTCATTTGTACAATGGAGCTAATCACACTCCCAACTTCAGACGATCATTAAAAGGATTTGTAAAGCAGTTACAACATTGTCCACCTGCATAGCAAGGTTACCTATTATAATTCTGGTTATTTGTCAGGCATCATGATGGGAAGGAGAGATACAATGATAAATAAGGCAAGGTTTCTGATCATAGATGAATTTCTCAGCCTGTGAAGAAAGATTCAAAAGCAGAATCCCCTAAAATGTGCCAAGTGCAGAGAGGAGGGTACAATGGAGGCAGAGAGGCGATGTAGCTAACTGAACCTGGGCAGACTTTCTAGAGGAGGGAATACTCAAAACTAATTCTTCAAGGATGAGTAGATGGCAAAGTTCTAATGGAATTCTTGGAATCTTTTAGCAAAAAAATATTTCACCCAAAAGCTTAGCAAATGAAAAACCTTTCCAGATGTCCTAACTGATTTAAAATAATAGCAATAATAAACCAACATATTAATAGAACTTGGTCATATCAATTGAAATATGACAATTTTTTTGGTCTAATTTCCATCTATGTGCTTAATCGCTCAGTCATGTCCTACTCTTTGCCACCCTTTGGATTGTAGCCCACCGGACTCCTCTGTCCATAGGATTTTTCAGGCAAGAATACTGGAGTGGGTTGCCATGCCCTCCTCCAGGGGTTATTCTTGACCCATGGATTTAACCCAGGTCTCTTGCATCTTCTGCACTGGTGGGTGGTTTCTTTACCACTAGAGCCACCTAGGAAGCCCCTATAATATAATATAATATAATATAATATAATATAATACACATGTCTCCTATTGGATTCCTTGGGAATCTAGACCGTAGACCGCGAGGGAAGTGAAAGAAGAAAAGCTAAGCAGCAGGAGAAGCTGGGCTGTGATTCAAGCTGGAAGAAGTCCTCAGCCAGTCCCTACAGGAAGTTCTCAAACTGTGATGACCTTGGGTCTCTGGGCGTCTGGGCCTTTTTACCTCCATAGTGACCAATCTTCAGACGCAGGCTAACTGAGATGAGTCCATGACCTTGTATGAGGCCAGGGGCAATTCCCAAAGAGGCCTGACAGCTGAGGACTGAGCTGGCAGTACTCCCAATAGCTGGAGATAAGTCCCTCAGTCTTAAGTACAATGCTCTTGATTTAATGTCAGCCTCTTGCCCACTAGAATGTAAGCTCGCAAAGGCAAGGATCTGGTATTTTTTCTGAGGGGTCTCAGGAGCCCCAGAGTATCTGCACATGATAGGTACTTCATAGTGTTTGTTAAATTAATGAATTAATGGTAGAAAATTATTATATCATACAGCATAAACCTAAACCCAAAGTTTCTATAGGATGAAGTCCACTTGGCACACAGAATACTTTCAAATAACTTGTACTGGGACTTCCCTGGTGATCCAGTGGTTAAGAATCTGCCTGCCAAACTTTGTTCTGTATTTTCCAAGTCTCCTGTAAGTGTGTTATCATACTTTCATAACTTGAAAAACATTTAAAGTATTTTAAAAAATATTTAGAAAGAATCTACCTGCCAATGCAGGAGACAGGGATTCCATCCCTGGTTGGGGAAGATCCCACATGCCGAGGAGCAGCTAAGCCAGTGGGCCACAAATCTGAGCCCACATACCTAGAGCCCCTGAAGAACAAGAGAAGCCACTGAAATGAGAGGCCCTGTCATCACAACAGAGTAGCCTCTGCTTGAGGCAACTAGAAAAAGCCCATGTACAGCAAGGAAGACCCAGTGCAGCCAAAGATAAAAATATATTTTTTTTAATTTGTATTTATTATTGGTGCAAAATTTTGAAAAGTATGCTTCTTTTTAAAATCTTGGTTTAATGTATATTATCATATGTGAAATAGATTGCCAGTCCAAGTTCGATGCATGAGACAGGGTGCTCGGGGCTGGTGCACTGGGATGACCCTGAGGGATGAGATGGGGAGGGAAGTGGGAGGGGGGTTCAGGATGGGGAACACATGTACACCCGTGGCTGATTCATGTCAATGTATGGCAAAAACCACTACAATATAGTAAAATAATTAGCCTCCAATTAAAATAAATTAATTTTAAAATAAAATAAAACCTTGCTTTAAAACCTGTGATCAATGATTTGAAAATCTGTTTATAAGTTCAGTTTAATACTTGATTTTTAATGGCTGGTGTTATGGACTGAATTATGTCTCCCCAAAATTCATATGTTAAAGTCCTAACCTTCAGCCATTCATAACATAATCGTATTTGGAAATAAGATATTTAAATGGGTGATTAAGTTAAATAAGGTCATCAGTTGAACCCTAATCTTATATTACTGGTGTCTCTATAAGAAGAGGATATTTGGACAAAGACATATATGCTTACAGGAAAAAGCCATGTTTGCACAGAGGAAGAAACTAGCCGTCTGCAAGCCAAGGAAAGAGACCTCAAAAGAAACCAAGCCTACAGGCACCTTGATGCGATACTATTCAACCATTAAAAAAGAAGGAAATTTTGTAATTTGTGACAACATGGATGAAGGTGGAGAGGACCATGTTAAGGGAAACAAGCCAAAGAGAGACAGACAAATACCATACACTATCACTTCTATGTGGAATCTGAAAAAAAAAAAAAAAGATTGAACTCATAAGAACAGAGTAGAAAAGTGGTTACTAGGTGCTGGGGAGTGGGGAGGATTGGGAGAGGTTGGTAAAATGTAAAAACTTTCAGTTATGAGTCAGTTCTGAGGATCTAATGTGTAAATAATATGGTAACTATAGTTCTTGACGCTGTATCATATGATTGAAATTTGCTAAGAAGTTAAAACTTAAATGTTCCCATCAAAAAAAAGGTAAATATGTAATATAATGATGACTCAGTTAACATTTATTAAATCAGCACATTTTACATCTTAAATAGCTTACCATTTTATTGGTCTATCATACTTCAATAAAGCTGAAAAACAGTGGATGTGGGTCCGTATTTTAAATAATACTATTGATGAATGAAAAGAAAGGTACTTAATTTTTAATAGATCAGGTCAGTCATTGCTTACCCCTGGTCTGGTGTCTCATGTAAGGAGTAAGCAAAAAGCCGTCTCCACAACATTAGAGACGTGTTTACATTATGAGTACCTTTTTAATCTGCAATTTCTCTGCAAAGGGCATTTACAAGCCATGTGTCTATTCGGTAAGTACTCATTTGGAGAAGGCAATGGCACCCCACTCCAGTACTCTCGCCTGGAAAATCCCATGGATGGAGGATCCTGGTGGGCTGCAGTCCATGGGGTCGCTAAGAGTCAGGCTCAACTGAACGACTTCACTTCCACTTTTCACTTTCATGCATTGGAGAAGGAAATGGCAACCCACTCCAGTGTTCTTGCCTGGAGAATCCCAGGGACGGGGCAGCCTGGTGAGCTGCCATCGCTGGGGTCGCACAGAGTCGGACACAACTGAAACGACTTAGCAGCAGCAGCATTTGGTGAAAACAATGTAATCTGAAAAGCCACTTACTAAATGCTACTTTGAAATATACTGAAAGCAAACAAAAGAGTGAGACTAACAGCCCGTTCTCATCTCTATTCCTCACTCAGGGAAAGCTCCACACTGTTCAGGATACAAGGTTACACAACCAACTCACCCAGAAAGTCTGCTGGGGACTGCTGGCACCAGCCATTCTACACGTGCTAGTAAGCCGAATCCCTTTCTTACATTTTTAGACAGAAACAAGTAACAGTTCCAGCATTTTCTTCCCAGACCCCGTTGCTGCCTTTAGCCAACCTCTGGGATGCATGAACCTCCACCTTGGAGACCAGACTACTTGAATAAACAAAGAGAACAACTGGGTTTTGAATTACTCCTTAGACAAAAGCCTGGTTCTATTATGCGCAGAATTATCGGGGCCCAGAGTGACCTGCCATTCTCTGAAACGCCTCTCTAACAACAAATGCCAGCCCTCACACTTTCCATTCAAGGGCATTCACTCTTCGGTCTGATCTGCCACCTGATTGCCCTGCAGTGTGCCCCTCTAAAAGCAGAGACAAAATCATGAAATCACTAGGCATTCCCTGAAGGAAATCTAGGGTCGAGTGTTATTCTTTGGTATTTCAATCTCTGAGTTCAACCCAGAGGATGCACAGTTCAGGAGCAATATAATTGAATTTCCTTTCACCAGGCTGCCTGGGCTTGTTTTCTGTCACTCATCAGAGCCAATGTCTTTGTAAAGGGCTTTAGGAGCCGCATCTTAATGTCACTGAGCAGATAACATATTAACTGTTAATTGACACACGGAAATGCTCCATAATTGTGTTCCTGTCTTTGTTAGAGGATGAAAAGTGACGTGATTTACCACTGCCATTTTTTCTTCCAGTTTTCAGAGAGGTTATAATCTGAACGCCCCTCATCCCCTAAGGTCAAGTCACAGCGTCTCTGTTTCTGTGGCAAGATTGGTCTTCTTATTAAATTATATTAATATCTTTCAGAGTTTAAGCGATTGTTAAACTAATTTTCCCTTGTAGTAATGGTGTTTTATTTTGGTGGGTGGTTTTTTTTTTTAATCATACTGACAAAATTTCCCTCAAGGGTGTCATTTTCTCCTAGAAGTTGTGAAAGGTATTATGATATTAAAATGTTTAAATATTTAGTTCAAAGCCATTTCTATTTCTTCAAATTGCCTTCCATTCTTTATTAAGTCCTCATAGACAATGTTATACAATGTTAAGTAAAGTGTATACATACAGTCATTTTTCCCAGCTTTTTTCAATTAAATATATTTTTTATGTCAGCCTACTAAATGAACTTAGGCATTCTTCATTTTCCCATGTTTAAAATAAGAAAAATAATGTCTACCTCTTGAGACTGTTTTGTGGGTTAAATTATGCTAACGTGGCAGAATCAACCAACAAGATGAAGGAAGTGCAATTAAATTTGAATTTAATGTGAATATATTGATATAGCCCAGAAAATTATAATTTTAATAATAATCAATTCCTTCATATTATCTGAGACAGTTTATTTCTTCAGTTCACTGACAATGTCCAAAAGTGAAAATGCTAAATGCATTTAACATAAATTTATCCTACTTGCCTCTGAAATGAATGCAAAGTAACTGGAATCTGTCACCTTTCTTATTACTCTGTTAATAAAAACAGGAATAAAAACTTGTATTTATGCAATGTTTTACCATTTGAAAATTTCTCCTGCTCACTTACTTGAATCAGTTAGAAACCTTATAAGGTTGATAGATATTATTATCCACACTTTACAGATGAGAAAAAAAAAACAAATTTCAGAGGTAAATAACTTATCCAACACTGCGGCTAGATTGAAGTCTGCATATTCCAAATGCAATATTCTTTTCACCACAGCACACAGCCAAGACTCACTGCTCCCCAGAAAGAATCAAATTTCAGGGTTTTCTCATTTTTTTAATGTGGCTTCTTTTAATTTGTATTTTGTTATCTGCAAACAAAGCTATATGATTTGCCGCAATGTGAGCCTACCAAACGTTCTGTTATGTAAACACTTTGAATAGACAGGAAGTAGATCTTTTACCACATCCTCCTGAGCCTGCATCTTTGGCTTTACAGTAAATAAAAAAATCTTTTGCCTTCCCTGTCATGCTCAGTTAGTTGACAATAATAAGCTTGTTGGAAAAGACCTTGCTTCGTAATAAAGCCTGGGACATAAGTTATGGGAATCAACGTAACTCAGTAACCTTTCCTGTACACTAAGTTTCACTGCTCAGCACCCCTTGGAGGTTGGCTCCTTTGGAAGCAGAATGCTTTTGTCTGTACAGACCCAGCACACCAAGTCAGTCCCGCTTCTTACTATTTCAGCATCCAAACTTCAGATACTCAACCAGGCTACCCACGTGTCTTTCAGAGGGGGAATTTCCTAGCACCACAGCTGACCTCCACTAACTCAGACTGCCTGCAGTCTCAGGGTTTGTCTGGAGCCCATTTGGCCTTTGAGATTGGGGAGGTCAGTCAGTTCCCCAAGGCATTCATTCCTTGCTGTCTGTCTCAGGAGGGACTTTTCTTTGTTTGTTCCCAACTTGTAAGCCCTGAGGCTGCACCATTGGCTCAGTGGTAAAGAGTCTGTCTGCAATGCAAGAGACACAGGTTTGATCCCTGAATCAGGAAGATCCCCTGGAGAAGGAAATGGCAACCCACTCCAGTATTCTTGCCTGAAAAAAAAATTCCATGAACAGAGGAGCCTGGCGGGCTACAGTCCATGGGGTCACAAAGAGTCGGACATGACTGAGCACAGCACAAGCCCTGCCAACTTCAACATGAAGGCAGTGAAGCAAAATGATGTTTCCCAAAGGGAAACGAAGGAAAGACTGTATCAAGAAAATCTCTTTTTAAACTCCTGACCTTATGAAACATTTGAGTGAACAAAAACTGTTGACAGTCTTAAATATGCTGAGTACGAGATGCCAAAATTTATTCTCAGAGCTATATCTTGCTGTCTAACTTAAATGATTCGGTCATTACCTTTTGGAAAGACCAGCATGAATGACAGAGTTTCAGTTGTTCAGGAAGGCTTGGAGAGAAACAAGGATTTGTTCTAGCAGTAGAAACCAGCAGTGTAAACCAACATATTTCTGCCAATCATTGTAAACTTCTAGCACAGCAATACGGAGAAGGCAATGGCACCCCACTCCAGTACTCTTGCCTGGAAAATCCCATGGATGGAGGAGCCTAGTGGGCTGCAGTCCATGGGGTTGCTGAGGGTCGGACACGACTGAGCGACTTCACTTTCACTTTTCACTTTCATGCATTGGAGAAGGAAATGGCAACCCACTCCAGTGTTCTTGCCTGGAGAATCCCAGGGACGAGGGAGCCTGGCGGACTGCCGTCGATGGGGTCGCACAGAGTCGGACACGACTGAAGTGACTTAGCAGCAGTAGCACAGCAATAATGATTGTTGCTGTTCAGTCACTCAGTCGTGTTGCTTTGCGACCCCATGGACTACAGCACGCCAGGCTTCCCTGTCTTTTACTATTTCCCAAAGTCTGTTCAAACTTATGTCCACTGAGCCAATGATGCCATTCAACCATCTCATCCTCTGTCCTCCCCTTCTCCTCCGGCCCTTAATCTTTCCCAGCATCAAGGTCTTTTCCAATGAGTTTGCTCTTCGCATCAGGTGGACAAAGTATTGGAACTTCAGCTTCAGCAACAGTCCTTCCATTGAATATTCAGCATTGGTTTCCTTAGGATTGACTGGTTTGATGACAAATGTCCCTCTAGTCAAAGTTATGGTTTTTCCAATATTCATGTATAGATGTGAGAGATGGGCTATAAAGAAAGCTGAGTGCCAAAGAATTGATGCTTTGTGTGGTATTGGAGAAGATTCTTGAGAGTCCCTTGGACTGCAAGGAGATCAAACCAGTCCATCACAAAGGAAATCAGTCCTCAATATTCTTTGGAAGGACTGATGCTGAAGCTGAAACTCCAATAATTTGGCCACCTGATGTGAAGAACTGACTCATTGGAAAAGACCCTGATGCTGGGAAAGATTAAGGGTAGAATGAGAAGGGGAAGACCTACATGAGTTTGAGCAAACTCAGGGAGTTGGTGATGCACAGTGAAGCCTGGCGTGCTGCAGTCCATGGGGTTGCAAAGAGTCAGGCACGACTGAGCAACTGAACTAAACTGGACTGGTTTGATCTTGCAGTCCAAGGTTCTCTCAAGAGTCTTCTCTAGCACCACAATTCAAAAGCATCAATTCTTTGACACTCAGCCTTTTTTATGGTCCAAATCTCACATCCATACATGACTACTGGGAAAACCATAGCTTTGACTAGATGGACATTTGTTGGCAAAGCGATGTCTCTGCTTTTTAATATGCTGTCTAGATTGGTCTAGCTTTTCTTCCAAGGAAGAAGTGTCTCTTAATTTCATGTCTGTAGTCACCATCTGCAGTGATTTTGGACCCCAAAAAAATAAGTCTGTCACCGTTTCCATTTTTTCCCCATCTATTTGCCATGAAATGATAAGACTGGATGCCATGATCTTAGTTTTTTGAATGCTGAGTTTTAAGCCAGCTTTTTCCTAATTGATATTGGTGCTATACCAATACATTTACCATGTGCTGGTAGGCATCATCTTATCTGAAGCCCATAAGAAGTGTCAGTCTCCATTCTGTTAAATGAAAAAACAGTGGTTTAGAAAGTTACGGTGGTTTGCCCAGGGTCACCAGCTAGGCAGGTACAGGAACAGAAACGAATGCTATGACTTCTCTGTGGTATTCTACTTCATCTTCCACCTACGAAAGGGAAAAATGGCACATATACATATGAAGAAAAAGTGAAAGTGTTAATCGCTCAGCCGTATCCGATTCTTTTCAACCCTATGGACTGTAGCCTGCCAGGCTCCTCTGTCCATGGAATTCTCCAGGCAAGAATACTGGAGGGGGTAGCCATTCCTTTCACCAGGGGATCTTCTCGATTCAGAGATTGAACCCGGGTCTCCTGAATTGACAGACAGATTCTTTACCATCTGAGCTACCAGGGAAATTCATACCTATGAAGAGGTGTCCTTAAACCTATAAAGGCTCCATTTTAACAGCAGCTTATTTCTGTATAGGTAGTGCTCTTGTCAACTTAATGCTCTGCTTTTGCTATTCCTCTTAGGAGCTCTTTTCAAAATTTCTTTGCTGTACCAAGTCTATTAATACCATTTTGCAATGCTAATAGCCCCCAGTGAAAAGCACCCTTATTAGTTAAACAAACAATTCGATTCTAAATCTAAGAGCAAAGTCATAATTGATGAATCCGCAGTGACCCAAGGGTTTTAGCTGGTTACTGTACACTAAGCAAACACATTTGTCATCTCTATCTGAGTTAAGCATGAATTACTAACTGTAGAATTTCAGGAGTCACTTTTCCCCTTTTCACTGTCATAGGTCTGCTTTTAAAGTCTTCCATGTTTTATTTTAAATGCAGTCATTTCAGCTGCACTTTACTGTTTTTCTCTATTTCCATATCAAAAACTTACAGAAAGTTACAAAGCCATCTGAGTCCTTCCACCTTAGAAATTAGAGATCTTTGTTGCATCCGCTAGCATTTAAGTTTTGCTCCATCCTGTTTAGATTGGATGACTTTTCCCGTAGAGGAACTGAATGTATTCCACTGAGTTCCCTTCACAATCTCCACCATGTGTGGTCAATTAAATCCCAGCAGAATGTAGGAGTGTCCATTGAAACTACTTCCTAGGAAGCAGCAGGGTTTACTTCTAGTTTCTAAATATCATTGGATCTTCATGGGAACGATTTCTTCTCTATAGCCTCGACACAGCACACGTGGAGTTAGACATGACCCCACCTACATCTAATTTGGCAGCAATCTACTCTTTGAAGAAACCATACTGTTTTCATTAAAGATCTTGGTCATTCCTACTCTTCATAGGTTTATCTTTATTTTCTCTAAGTGCTTTTTTGCAAATGTGCACCTGGATTTTAAAGTGGATGCACCATTCAGAAAAGCCTATATAAAGTTATCTCTAGCAAAATAAAATTGGAACACAAAACAGATGCCTGGGAGACAATTATGGAAAAAATTATGAGAGTCAAATGGTGAAAATATATTTTGAGCTTATTTTAGTAGAGGTTTTGTTGGTGGTGGTGGTGATGGTGGTGTAAAAATGCCAGGATCAATTTTTAAAATGTGATAAAGTAATGCAATACTTTGTGGTTCTTTTGGGGGAGATGTTCCTTAAATCTGATAGTCGAAAAGTGTTTTCCTCTGGTTTTAGATACCTATGTAAATGTGCCTGAGATAAACTAATCATTGTTACACTATACTTAGAGGAAGACCATATGTAGTTCATATTGGAGAGGATTCAAACAATTTTTTACAATAAAATTACATTAACATGGATTTACTCTTTGGTTGCTGTTAGCCATCAATTTTGGAGATATGAGCAGTTAACAATAGCTAGTTTCAGTATTGGAGAAGGCAATGGCACCCCACTTCAGTACTCTTGCCTGGAAACTCCCATGGATGGAGGAGCCTGGTAGGCTGCAGTCCATGGGGTCGCTGAGAGTTGGACATGACTCAGTGACTTCACTTTCACTTTTCACTTTCATGCATTGGAGAAGGAAACAGCAACCCACTCCAGTGTTCTCGCCTAGAGAATCCCAGGGACGGCAGAGCCTGGTGGGCTGCCGTCTATGGGGTCGCACAGAGTTGGACACGACTGAAGCAACTTAGCAGCAGCAGTAGTTTCAGTATAAATCATGTTTCTGGGGCTATGTTTCCCTACTTAAAAGAGTAAACTGTGTTTTAGACTCTAGGGTAATTTTTATATTTACATTTACTTATATTTAATCTTATTTGTTAATTTTGTTTTTATGCAGAGGAGTTTTGCTCTTTACGGTTGAGGCTCTGTGAATTGCAACCTCCGCAGCACAACCAACACATTGTATACACATACATGCCATATAGGCATGGGATTTCAAGCAAAATTATTTTCTGTTAAAAATCGCATAATTTCAATAATCCTTCCCCCAAAGTATTTCAATTAAAAAAGATACATTGTACCTGTTTTAAAATGGCAAGTTATCAAAGAAGTATAAAGCCAAAACAGGAGAAACATTACCTTGTAACATAATCCCCCAAAAAAGGCCAAATTACTTGGCTCAATTACAATTGAATATGTGCCCAACACTTAGGTTAAAAACATTCAAATAAAAAAGGTTAAATTTGGACTGATTTTCCCAAGCAGTGGCAGAGCCTCTGAAAGCCCCTGCTCCCTCATACAATGACTGAAACACAAAGGAACTGCCTTCAATACAGCCGATCTGAAAAAGGTCTTTCCAGAATAAACGTTTGCAAGAAGCTAAAAGAATCAGGGGTTTTGAAAGGCCCTATTGCTTGCTATGGTCCAGCAGCACTGGCCTTCATCTATTCCGCAGACAGGCCTGGCTCTGCCCCAGCTGGGCACTCACAGGCCTGTTCTCTCGTCCTAGGGCCCTGCTGTCCTCTCTGCTCACCCAAGCAGTTTCTCCTGCTTCCTCAAGCTGAAACATCAGCTTGTCCAGAGGTCTTCCCACACCAAACAACCCAAAGTCATTTCCCAGCTAGTCTCCCTCAGAATAGTGTTGCTTCATAAAACTTCATAAAACACATATACGTACATACACATACTGCTACTGCTAAGTCAGTTCAGTCGTGTCTGACTCTGGGCGACCCCAGAGAGGGCAGCCCACCAGGCTCCCCTGTCCCTGGGATTCTCCAGGCAAGAACACTTGGGTGGGTTGCCATTTCCTTCTCCAATGCGTGAAAGTGAAAAGTGAAAGTGAAGTCGCTCAGTCGTGTCCGACTCTCAGCAACCCCCATGGACTGCAGCCCACCAAGCTCCTCCATCCATGGGATTTTCCAGGCAAGAGTACTGGAGTGGGGTGCCATCGCCTTCTCCGACATACACATATATGTATATATATGTACACACATACACAAAAGACCTCATCAAATTTTGAATTCCAGCAATTGTTAGACATGCTACTACTGTATTACATATCACAAAGAGAAAGAGAAGGGTATGATACTCTGTCAATCTTAGGATGTGTCCTGATGTCAAATATATTGAAATATAGGGGAGGACACGTGTACCTTAGAACCAGTGGGATATTGTATATGTGTCTCTATATAGATCAGTGTCCCCAGCTGCTCTCAAGGGTCACACTCGAAGATGAGGACTACGTCTGCATTGTTCACCCTGCAGGCCTAGCCACCAGCCCCTTGTCTGCATTTGGTATATGTATACTGAATATGTAAACAAGTTGACGGCCAGATGGTCAAGAAGATATTCATTGTTAAACACCATGCTATGTGAGAAGGTCTGCGTCTTATTCGTGCATGTGTGTGCTCAGTTGCTTCAGTCGCATCCGACTCTTTGTGACCCTATGGACTGTAGCCTGCCAGGCTCCTCTGTCCATGGGATTCTCCAGGCTAGAATACTGGAGCGAGTTGCTATGCCCTCCTCCAGGGCCTAGCTTCTGGACTCTGGGTGGTGCAGAAGTTAACGTCATACAGAGAGTAGGATTGTTATCTATTCCACACTGCCTGCATTGTCTTGAAGAATAATAAAGGGAGAAGAAGATTATTCAGCCAGTCAATATTTAAACCCACTCTGGCCTGGAGTTAAGCCATTTTTCATAGATTAGATACATTTTCTTAATTACTTGGATGGCTGGAGAAGAAAATGGCAACCCACTCCACTATTCTTGCCTGGAAAATTCCACGGACAGAGAAGACTGGCAGGCTACAGTCCGTGGGGTCACAAAGACTCAGACACAACTGAGAGTGCATTCCATTTATGTTTTACCTGAGAACTGAGTATCCAATATTACTGTAGCCATAGAAGAATTCTCTGTGAGACCCAAAAAGAAATATAGCTACCGATTTAGCTCCTACCATTATTGGTTGTGCAAAATAAACATGCTCTTGGTGAAATCCAGCTCTCACCAACACTATCATTAGTGTTCTTGAGCCTTCGGTACTATTCAGGTATGAAAATACATATTAACAGGAGATTAAGTCATAGTAACAGCAGAAGGTGTTTGTTTTGGCATTCTCTGCAATGATGTAGTAATTAATTCGTGGCAGTGTGCTTCTCTTTCTCCTTATTTTCAGTCTATAAACTACGACCTCAGCTGATCTAGGAGAGTAACAGAGGCAATGCCTTGCTAACACAATGAGAACACCACCAATGAGGTTGCCTAGAGATGACTCCAGGTTACTGGACGGGTTCAACTTAACGCTGATTTCGGCATACGATTATTTTAAAGTTCTTTGGTATTCTTAGCTGAAAAGAAAGATGACAAGTACAGCAAGTGTTATTGCTCCATTGCTTCTTTGCTAGGTGTGAGACAACGTTTTGCTCCATTAAATCAAAGCAAATAATGTTACAATGTTGTTTCCAGATTTCTAGCTCAACCCAGAAGGTTGATGCTTACTGTGAAGTCTCCGGAATTGGATCAAATTTTCAATTCAAATGAATAGAGCAACCATGCATCCGATGCCTCATAGATCTCCAAATTTAGCTTGAAACCTGTTCCTTTCTTCCAGATGACTGGCAGGGAGGCAAGAGGGAATTCACAGAATTAGCGAGTAAACCCATGGAGATATGATTTCTGTATATGCAGTGGTGTCTGTCTTTCACCAGTTTGTATTGAAGCTGGCATTACTAATAGGAATTACCCAGGAAAGCAATAAAATTTAGATATGTGGAGGTTAACCCTTTAGGGATTTCCCTTTATAAGGTCATGAAACTTGATTTTTTTTTTTTTCAAAGCTAGAAGACTAGATGGGCAGAAGCAACTATGAGAAATCATTTTCCTAGAAGATATTTAGTCTCACCTCACCTCCATTATAAGCCAATAATATGCTTTAGCTTGTGTCACCTCCCATCAGGGACTTAGTTCAGATCTTTGAGATTTTGCAGGTGGTGAACCACTTCTACCATTCTACCTTCCTGCCCCAGAGGAAAATTGTATTAGGTAAAGTTGAAGAAAGTACGATGGGAAAGAGCAAAGGGAAGAAGAGGAAGAAATCAGAGATTACCTTTTTACCCCTTCATCTCCAAACTTTTTAATATAGAAAATATTCATAAATAGGACTCCCCTGGTGGTCTAGTGGTTAAGAATCTGCCTTGCCATGCAGGCATGCAGGTTCGATCCCTGGTCAAGGAACTAAGATCCCACATTCTGCAGAGGACCTAAACTTGCCCACCACAAATTCTGAGCCACAGCACCACAGCTAGAGTCCAGGCACTGCAACGAAAAATATCCCACTTGATGCCGTAAAGCTCTCCCTGCTGCAGCTAAGACCCGATGCAGCCAAGTGAAAGAATATTCTATAAAGGTACAGGGTATATGTATTAAATGGAAGTAGTAAACATGGATGGCAACCCACTCCAGTACTCTTGCCTGGAAAATCCCATGGGCAGAGGAGCCTGGTAGGCTGCAGTCCATGGGGTCGCTAAGAGCTGGACAAAACTGAGCGACTTCACTTTCGCTTTTCACTTTCATGCATTGGAGAAGGAAATGGCAACCCACTCCAGTGTTCTTGCCTGGAGAATCCCAGGGACGGGGGATCCTAACAGGCTGCCATCTATGGGGTCGCACAGCCAGACATGACTGAAACGACTTAGCAGCAGCAGTAAACATGGAAAATATGCAAGACCATAGACCACAAAGTATTTAATGATAACTTATTACTTGCTTTCTAGACTCTTCCAGTGATTGATATTTAGGTCTCACTTGGATAAGCTCTATTTTTTCCCTACATTTGCTTACTGTATCTATTTTTATTTTTCCCTTCATATCTTTATAAGCCAAGAAAGCAGAGCTTCAAGTCAGATGGAAGAAATTTTCTTCCAAAAGAACTGAATTTGTTTTTTTTCTCAAGCCATCAAAATGTGTAAGAATTCCCTCTCCCTCCGTAGTTCCCTCTGCCATTTGGTCATTAGCTGGGGACAGCCATCAGAAAGGGGCCACTGGGATGGATTCTAAAGGAGGGCAGCTGATGGTCTCCATCAACTATGCTCCACCAGCAGGCTCTCTTGAAGGAGATGTCAATGGCAAATTTCCACAGCCATCACAGTAGTATACTGACGAATACCAGGGAAGTATTCACAGGTAAATACATCTCCGTCATTTCAAAACTGTCATAGTAATCCTATCCAAACAATTTCCAAATTATTTCTCAAAACCTAACATTCTGTTGCTTTCAGGTTTATAAAAGATCAGAATCATACATCGGGATTTCTAGTGGCTGAAACATGGTAAGTGAACTTCCTTAGCAACAGACCAAAATCTGCAGGCTATGGAACCATGCCTTCCTGACACCTGGGATATTGGATTTGCTACAACACATAATTGTTCTCAGCTATTTCCACTGTGGTTATTTTTCATTGTGCCACTCGGCAAGATAAAAAGGAAGGGAATATCAGGTTTTGCTTTCCCTTCTGTTTCCATGGACACGGGTTTATAATTTTATATGAAAATCAAAATCTGTCACTCTTACGAAATCTGTTCTTGAAGCGATTTTGCTAACAGCTTTGACTAATGCAGTAAAATAATTAGGAATCAGCAAAGAAAACACACAAAGGAAGGGAAATGAGCCCCTTCTTAAGGATGAACAAGGCAGGGTAGGGAGATGACTGTGGAGTGAGCCCGTGGTTTAGGAAAGGGATGAAATGAATAGAAGGCAATAAAGTACTTAATGAATGTGGGTGTTTTGGAGCATTGGATGGAATCTCAGCATGCAGTGTGAATATAAGTTCACTTTTAAGCCAGAAACAATTGAATTAATGTTCCTTTTAAACATAATAGAACCTAATGGCTAGTACTACATCTGCCTCCTGCTGTCTCTTATGCAAATATGTGAGTTTGTCAGCAGAACAGTTTCAAGACTCTTGCCATCAAGACATTTATCATTCCAAAAAAAATTCATACTGATCTTCAGCCTACTGGATTTTGGCCTAGTCTAGTATTTTGCAGGCCCCAGGTGTGTGGAGCTGTGTCGTCTGGTCCTTACCACATAAGGGTTAAAGAGGCCTTACTGCGTGCGAAGGACACTGGCAGACTGTAATTGGTATAAAAAAAACCCTGAGGGATCGTTGTTTTGAGGGAATAGTATATGCAAAAATATAAATTTTAAACAAGAAAATTAGGAATGAATTATCAAATTATAAAGAATTCTTCATTTTTCTGGGAGGATTTATTTCACTAATACTGTGAAATTAAAATGAATCAATTTGTGTACTACTCATGTTCCTGAAGTGTTTGACGTGGCCATGGTCCTTGTTCATATCAGGCTCTGAATACGGAGCTGCCCATCTGATCAGATCAGACCCACCCCGGATAATCTTATCAAGTAACTGAAGTCAATTATTGTGGAACTTTCATTGCATTTGCAAATCCCTTCAATTTTGTTATAATACCTAATGTAACCTAATGACAGGAATGAAATCCATCACACTCACAGGCAAGAGCTAGGGATTATAAAGAAGATGCTCAGAGGCCATTTTATTGAATTCTGTTTGACGCAGGTGAAGACTAAATATTCATTTGATAGATAGTGGTAGATTTTTAATATAACTGGATTTAATTATTAGTCAAACTCCATGCCAGATGAATATCATTACACATTTTTAGCTAGATGTAGGAACTCCCATACATATAGACTTTGATTAAAGGTAGCCATGGTAACTAGAAATTTCATTATCATCTTAGCACCAGTATTTTTTCCTCTGAGTACCATCCCAATCCGGAGAGAACGTGCCCATGTGTATGTGCAGTACTGGGGGATGAGGGTTAGGGGATGCCTTTTACCTAGTAGAAATGTTACTATTTAAAATTAATCAGAAATACGTCATTAGTTGCTTGACAGAGGGCAAAGACTGTTCAGAAAATATTTTTAATGAGATTCACTTCCAAATTTCTTCTTCAGAGTATGTATGATCTCATTCTTCCATATGAATATATATGTCTCCTAAATGTCATACACAAAATAGATAGATGGAGGGAAACAGATGAATAGATGGATAGATCAATCTTCTAGTCAAATTTGAACACTGAGGAATGGTCTTCATTTTTAAGTTAGACATTTAATACCCTTTAGGCCAGACTTCTTTAGGCTAGAATTTTTCAGACATAAAATTTGCTGATCCAGCAAATGAAATGTTCTATTAAAGTAACTGACGTATTCTTCAACAACCTTTCAAACATCACATTTGAAAGCTCATCAAGAGTTATTTTCAAGACCCACTGTGTGAAAGATGCTGTTCTAGACTCCCGGAAGTGGCCTATTTTCTAAAGAGGGCATAGAACATCAAGAAAACAAAAAGACAGGATGATTGCAGATAATACACATGCTTTGAAGGAAATGAAATAATCTGATTGAAAGGGATTGAACCAGAGGCAGCAGAGATAGTTCAGTTCAGTCGCTCAGTCGTGTCCGACTCTTTGGGACCCCATGAATCGCAGCACACCAGGCCTCCCTGTCCATCACCAGCTCCCGGAGTTCACTCAGACTCACGTCCATCGAGTCCGTGATGCCATCCAGCCATCTCATCCTCTGTCGGCCCCTTCTCCTCCTGCCCCCAATCCCTCCCAGCATCAGAGTCTTTTCCAATGAGTCAACTCTTCGCATGAGGTGGCCAAAGTACTGGAGTTTCAGCTTTAGCATCATTCCTTCCAAAGAAATCCCAGGGCCGATCTCCTTCAGAATGGACTGGTTGGATCTCCTTGCAGCCCAAGGGACTCTCAAGAGTCTTCTCCAACACCACAGTTCAAAAGCATCAATTCTTTGGTGCTCAGCCTTCCTCACAGTCCAACTCTCACATCCATACATGACCACTGGAAAAACCATAGACTTGACTAGATGGACCTTAGTCGGCAAAGTAATGTTTCTGCTTATTGACTATGCCAAAGCCTTTGACTGTGTGGATTACAATGAACTGTGGAAAATTCTGAGAGAGATGGGAATACCGGACCACCTGACCTGCCTCTTGAGAAATCTGTATGCAGGTCAGGAAGCAACAGTTAGAACTGGACATGGAACAACAGACTGGTTCCAAATAGGAAAAGGAGTACGTCAAGGCTGTATATTGTCACCCTGCTTATTTAACTTATATGCAGAGCACATCATGAGAAACGCTGGGCTGGAAGAAACACAAGCTGGAATCAAGATTGCCGGGAGAAATATCAAGAACCTCAGATATGCAGATGACACCACCCTTATGGCAGAAAGTGAAGAGGAACTAAAAAGCCTCTTGATGAAAGTGAAAGAGGAGAGTGAAAAAGTTGGCTTAAAGCTCAACATTCAGAAAACGAAGATCATGGCATCTGGTCCCATCACTTCATGGGAAATAGATGGGGAAACAGTGGAAACAGTGTCAGACTTTATTTTTTTGGGCTCCAAAATCACTGCAGATGGTGACTGCAGCCATGAAATTAAAAGACACTTACTCCTTGGAAGAAAAGTTATGATCAACCTAGATAAGGGGAGGTTAATTTAAACCATTTGTGAGATGCATTCTCATTGAGGAATTTACATTGTAACCTGGGCAACAAAAACAAGGCAAGCTAAGACAAAAGTTAAGCTTCTAGGTAAAGGGACCAACATCAGCAAAAATTTATGGTAGAAACCATCTTGGTATGTTGAAGGAATACGAAAAGAGTCAGGCAATAATAGAGTCCAGTGAAGGAGGGGAGAGAGAGTGGAGGTCAAATCCTAGAATTTAGATAATTTCTTTTAAGTCATGTGATGTTTGAGTTTTTGTTTCTAGGTGCAATTGATAACCATTTTAAGGTTGATTTTAATTGCGTTATTTTAAGGTTATTATAACCTTATTATAAGGTTATTTTAAAAAGAAAATCACTCTGGCAGATATATCTTGAATGGTATTTGATATCCATTCTTTATAACTGGAAACAAAAATATATTATTAGTCCAAATGAAGAATTCAGTCAATTATTTTCACTTTCAGTATTTATATTTGTTTTTAGTGTATCTCTCACTTAACCAGATACCTTTCTATCTGGCATAAATCTTGTCCATAATTATTTCTGATAAAAACCTTAAAAATTAACTTTCAAAGAAATGTTTAAATATTTTTTCTCTACTCACTGTTATTTTAAAGAATCCAAAGGAACTATGAAGCCCAAGTTCAGTTTACTCGCTTAGTCATGTCCAACTCTCTGTGACCCCATGGACTGCAGTACGCCAGGCTTCCCTGTCCATCACCAATTCCCAGAGCTTGCTCAAACTCATGTCCATCAAGTTGGTGATGCCATCCAACCATCTCATCCTCTGTCGTCCCCTTCTCCTCCTGCCCTCAATCCTTTCCAGCATCAGGGTCTTTTCCAATGAGTCAGATCTTCACATCAAGTGGACAAAGTATTGGAGCTTCAGCTCCATCATCAGTCCTTCCAATGAATATTCAGGGCTGGTTTCCTTTAGGATTGATTGGTTTGATCTCCTTGCTGTCCAAGGGACTTTCAAGAGTCTTCTCCAGCACCACAGTTTGAAAGTATCAATTCTTTGGCACTCAGCCCTCTTGGTCCATCTCTCACATCCATACGTGACCACTGGAAAAACCATGTCTTTGACTGTATGGACCTTTGTTGGCAAAGTGATGTCTCTGCTTTTTAATATGCTGTCTAGGTTGGTCATAGCTTTCCTTCCAAGGAGCAAGCGTCTTTTAATGGCTGCACTCACCATATCAGTGATTTTGGAGCCCAAGAAAATAAAGTCTGTCACTGTTTCCATTGTTTCCCCATCTATTTGCCATGAAGTGATGAGACCAGATGTCATGATCTTAGTTTTCTGAATGTTGAGTTTTAAGCCAGCTTTTTCACTCTCCTGTTTCACTTTCATCAAGAGACTCTTTAGTTCCACTTCACTTTCTGCCATTAGGATGGTGTTATCTGCATATCTGAGGTTATTGATATTTCTCCCTGCAATCTTGATTCCAGCTTGTGCTTCTTCCAGTACATTCTCATGCTGTACTGTGCATATAAGTTAAATAAGCAGGGTGACAACATACAGCCTTGACGTACTCCTTTCCCAATTTGGAACCAGTCCATTGTTCCATGTCTGGTTCTAACTGTTTGTTCTTGACCTATATACAGATTTCTCCAGAGGCAGGTAAGGCAGTCTGGTATTCCCATCACTTTAAGAATTTTCCACAGTTTGAGGTGACCCACACAGTCAAAGTCTTTAGTTGTAGTCAAAGAAACAAATGTTTTTCTCTAATTCTCTTGCTTTTTCTATGATCCAACGGATGTTGCCAATTTGATCTCTGGTTCCTCTGCTTTTTCTAAAACCAGCTTGAACATCTGGAAGTTCTCAGTTCATGTACTGTTGAAACCTAGCTTGGAGAATTTTGAGCATTACTAGCATGTGAGATGAGTTCTACTGTGTGGTAGTTTGTTCATTCTTTGGCATTGCCTTTCTTTGGGATTGGAATAAAAACTGATCTTTTCCAGTCCTGCGGCCACTGCTGGGTTTTCCAAATTTGCTGACATATTGAATGCAGCACTTTCACAGCATCATCTTTTAGGATTTGAAATAGCTCAACTGGAATTCCATCACCTCCACTAGCTTTGTTCATAGTGATGCTTTCTACGGCCCACTTGGCTTCGCACTCCAAGATGTCTGGCTCTAAGTGAGTGAGCACACCATCGTGGTAATCTAGGCCATTAAGATCTTTTTTGTATAGTTCTGTGTATGCTTGCCACCTCTTCTTAAATATGTTTTGCCTCTGTTAGGTCCATACCATTCTGTCCTTTATTTTGCCCATCTTTGCATGAAATGTTCCTTTGGTATCTCTAATGCCCAGATAGCTCAGTCAGTAGAGCATCAGACTTTTAATCTGAGGGTCCAGGGTTCAAGTCCCTGTTCAGACCTCTCTATTTGCTTCCCTGGTGGCTCAGATGTAAAAAATCTTCCTGCAGTGCAGGAGACCTGGGTTCAATACCTGGGTTTGGAAGATCCCCTGAAGGAGGGCATGGCAATTGACTCCAGTATTGTTGCTGGAGAATCCCCATGGACAGAGGAGCCTGGCAGGCTACAGTCCATGGGGTCACAAACAGTCAAACCCAAATTTGTCTCTAAATCAATCTGTTCTTTTTCTTTCATTAATTAGCTATGATTTGTTATTTCTATGCTAAGGAATAGAAATATCATGATAGTATAATCTTTTTCTAAGCAGAAAAACCAACATTGATACACCTGTTTTGGAATGAAAGTGACAAAATATTTTCATGATACAGAAAAATCAAATATGACAGGACATTTTCTTTTCAATAGCCCATTTTCAACACTTGTCTTATAACTAGTTTTTCCAGCTATATTTTCAGTACGTGTGAACATGTCCAGTGACCTCTACAGCAAACCCTCAACATTTTGTCCACTTTAGGTAGCTAGGGTTTTAGATATCCAAGCAACTTACTTCACAGTGCTAAAAAAAAAAAAAAAGCATAAATTTCAAAGGATTCTCTCCTTCAAACAGTATAGAGAGTGGAGCACAAAAAATTTACAATCAAAAGTCAAGAACACAGAGACATCTTGATTCCAGTAATAGCAGACTACATAATGAGGGCAAGTTCTACGGCATAAATACTTCTATTTGAAAGCACTGAAGAGCCAAAGGAGCATTAAAAAAAGGACAAAGATCCAGGAAAAGGCAGAAACCCAGAAAGAAACCTTTTCTATTTGGGGCCACTTTTCCCCTTGGAGACTTGTGCCAATTCCAGATAAAGTGGCTGAGAAGCTGAGAAACTGAGCCAGAGTACTTTTGACAATCTGCCAGAGTTAGGGGGACACAGTTTGGGGCCAGAGTCCACCAAGAAGGAGGGCTCACTCTTTGATCTCTGTTGAGACCTGAACATCACGTCGTAAGGATGAACTCAGAATAGACAGGCTTTTAAAAGATTGTAGGACACCTTGACAACATCTCTACATATGAAAATTAGCATATCACAAACACAGTCAGCAGCTTCGCAGAGCAAATGTTAATTCTCTTTTAAAAAAAGGTAAGATTATCCTAGACCTCAGATTATTTCTAAAAACAGTTGTGCACAATGTACTAAACACAACAAAAAATAACCAGGCACAAGAGAAATAAAATTATATAAACTGGAAACAGCAGAAAAAATAGACAATAATCAAACAGCAGTTACTTTAAGGTATTCGGTTCAGTGCAGTTCAGTTCAGTCGCTCAGTCGTGTCCGACACTTTGCGACCCCATGAATCGCAGCACGCCAGGCCTCCCTGTCCATCACCATCTCCCGGAGTTCACTCAGACTTGCGTCCATCGAGTCAGTGATGCCATCCAGCCATCTCATCCTCGGTCGTCCCCTTCTTCTCCTGCCCTTAATCCCTCCCAGCATCAGAGTCTTTTCCAATGAGTCAACTCTTCGCATGAGGTATTATGCTTATCAAATACAGACTTTAAAGTGTAATATTTTACTATTTTACATTGTTGATGAAGATAAAAGCCAAGATTGAGAAATTCAACAGGGAACTGGAACACTAGTAATAAAAGAGCCACATGAAAGCTCAAAAACTTTGTTGAAAAATACAGTAATTGAAATTAAGAATACAATGGATGAGTTTAACAACAGATTAAATGAGTTGAAGAGGAAATTTGTGAAGTGAGGGTTAGATCAAAAGAAACATTCAGCATAAAATGAAACATAAAAGGATGGAAAGACATTCAGCTGATGCAGTGAGAAACTCTACCATATAATAGGATTCATGAAAAATAAAGACCAACTGGGACAGAAGCAACATGTAAAGGATAATGATTGAAAACACCAAACCAAGGATTCGAGAATTCCTCCTTAATGATACAGTATAAAAGCTTTCCATTTGAGGCAAGGCATAAGACAATGATACCTCCTCTCACCACTTTTATGGACGCTTTAAGAATAAAAAGGAAAAAGTATAGTTGTCATTATTCTCAGACAATATAATTATATGAATAAGAAACCCAAAAGAATCTACAGTTAAATTATTAAAATTAATAGTTAAAATGAAGAAAATTACTTAATTTTGCTAACCCTGAAAATGATTCATTCAAAACAATTCCTTAATAAGTATCCTTAACAAGCAAATAGGAAATACAAATAAATAAGACAGTGCATCTGATAAAAGGGCAAAATAAGTCTTAATCTCTGAAACCAATGAGGCAAAGTGATAAAAAAAAAAAAAGTTCACCATCTTCTCCATCACGTACATACTCCAAGCTGAGCTGCAACAAACACAGCACATACTGTTTCAGGCACTTGGAGAACGGAGAAATGGTCAAAGTTGATTCTTCTTTGCCTTTTTTTCAGCCTGTGTCTGATAAGTTTAATACTTTGAAGTAACTGTTACTTGATTTCTACTGTATTTTTCCTGCTGTTTCCTATTTATGTGCTTTTATTTCCTTAGTGCTTAGTTATAGCTTATAGTCTATTTACAGAGCTAAGACTACTGCAGTTGGGAATCAGTTGCAAAGAGTATAAGTCTTATTTATTCATTTGAGCATATCCTCACTCAACAAAAGAAGATTGATTTCCTGTCTTCCATGAATCATTTTTTCTGAGACATTAAGAAAGATAAACAGAAATAAGACAAAATCTTTAGCATTAGAGAAGAGGCCAAAGAAGAGAGATCGGAAGCAAGGTCTGAAGATACAGGAAATGTTTTGTGGAGGACCCAAAAACTAAGCTAAGCTTGCAATAGTGGAGAGAATTTGGATAGAGCCAAGATTTGGCTACCCAAAAACAAGGGACTTACCTCGTGTGTCTGTTTTAGGTAGATGAGCATGGTGTTTAGAAGCATGGATTTCAGAGTCAGACTGGCCATGTTTGAACCTGCCTCCACCACTTACTAACCCTAAGTGACCTAGACACTCTCATCATATGGAAAAGGGATCCTGATAATATTACCTCACAGATCTTTTACAAACGCTAAACAAATTAATCCACTTTACAACTTGCCCAATGCCTAGCACAAAATAGACACAGCTGTAATAATTATTGTTACCTCTTTTATGTCAAATGTTACCCTAAACACTGTGATAGATGTATTTTTTTTAAGTCTCTCCCCTCAAAGACCTTTAAAATTTACTTGGAGTTTTGGTGGGGGAAGTTGCCACTGAAGTGTATGGTGAAGGATACTTAATATCATGAAGAAATATTCAAATATATTGTGAAAAGAAAAAAATAAAGGAAACTGCAATAAGGAACTGAAAGTATAGTCCCAAGTATCTTTTTCTGAACTCAGATAGGATTCCTAAAATTCCAGAAAATAGGAGCAACTCTCTCTGGGTACTAGAAGTATGAGTGCTTTTTTTTTTTTTTTTTCCTCAGTTATTTTGGTTTTTGAAACTTTTTATTTTGTATTGGGATACAGCCAATTAACGATGTAGTGATAGTTTCAGGTGAACAATACAGGGATTCAGCCATACATATACATGCATCTATTCTGCCCCAAACTCCCCTCCCATCCAGGCTGCCACATAACATTGAACAGAGTTCCATGTGCTATATACAGTAGGTCCTTGTTGGTTACCCATTTTAAACATAGCAGTAGGTACAGGCAACCGTCTGAGTCTCTTTCTGTTTTGTAAGTTCATTTGTGTCATTTCCTCTTTGATTCCACATTTAAGGGATGTCATACGATATCTCTTCTCTGTCTGATTTGCTTCACTCAGCATAACAATTTCTAGGTCCATCCATCTTTCTGCGGGAGCATTTTTAAGAAATATTATTGGATTATAAACTTGAAGGAGAGACTGGGTGTAGTGGGGTTCACAGGCTTTGGGATCATAAAGAAGTGGGTAGATAACTCAGCTAAATCTCTGCCTGTGCAACCTTGAAACAGAGTTTTTGTTCCTTTTATCTGTTCATTTTAACTTTCTCAGCCTCTGCTTCTTTCATCTACAAAATGAGAGGGCCTAGCACTTGTAGATGATATACACACAGTGATTATTTCTGCAAGGCAAACTAACTTCCCCATTTAGCATTCATTCACAGCCTTCGTCACCAGCCGCACAAATTCACCATAAGCCCAAGTCCATGCCATTGGCCATTCAGTGTAACCAGAGCTACAAGGTGATCATATTGGTCTCAGATCCTTTTTAAACACTCAGTGATGTCCAAGGCAGTAGAAGTGTGTATTTGTTTCTTCATTCATCTGGCAAGAATTAATGCTGAATACCAGAATTTGCAGCACTATATGCTAGGTGCTAGACTTTGTAAATATCTTGCTTGTCACAAAGTATGAAATTAGAATTCATTTTCATTAACATTCATTAATTCATTCATTCAATGATTATTCATGAATTGTATTTACTATGCTAAGCAATGAGTATGAAATTAGTTTATCCCCAATCCATTTCTTCTAGCCTCTTAGAGAAACCACAGTTGGATCTGCTTGTGGTTTCAAAAAGAGAACTAAAATTGTATTTACCTTTGACTACAAATAGCATTGGAATAAACACAAGTCAAATAAATCCTGACTGATCAAATCCTAGCAGCTCCTATATGACATTTCAATCTTTTCATGCTGTTTTTGAGCTATTTGAGTTGAGATATTTTGAATTTACTTGTTTCAAAAGTCAACATCAGATGCTGTCTCATATTCTATCAGTTTCAGGCAACACTGGAAGTTTAAAAGTTTTAATTTAATCTGAAAGTCTCTTATTTCATAATCGTCAATGCAAGATAACCAGAACTTGAATGAAGGAAAAAAGAAAGAGCGACAGAGTCTCTTCCTTCACAGCAGCTTTTCATGCAAATCTAACTCTGAAATCCATGCAGAATTAGATTCAAGAAATGGTGCTCTTACGAAAAGTGTGCCACCCATCCCTGTTGTTCAAAAGAGCTGACATAGCAAAAGTTTAAAGCAATCTACCTTAGACTGCAAGGAGGTCCAACCAGTCCATTCTGAAGGAGATCAGCCCTGGGATTTCTTTGGAAGGAATGATGCTAAAGCTGAAGCTCCAGTACCTTGGCCACCTCATGCGAAGAGTTGACTCATTGGAAAAGACTTTGATGCTGGGAGGGATTAGGGGCAGGAGGAGAAGGGGACCACAGAGGATGAGATGGCTGGATGGCATCACTGACTCGATGGACGTGAGTCTGAGTGAACTCCGGGAGATGGTGATGGACAGGGAGGCCTGGCGTGCTGCGATTCATGGGATCGCAAGGAGTCGGGCATGACTGAGCGACTGAACTGACTGACAGTAATAGAAGACTAGTTAAATAAAGTATTGCATTGTCACAGAATGGAATATGCAGTCATTGAGATATCACAGACAAATGAGACATGGAAAATTCTACAAAATAAATTGCTATTTTATAGGACATTTCAACCTCACAGTTTTGACCCAGCTACTTTTGTCTCTAAAGAAATTTTGACCCTGAGGATATTTTATAGCACAAACATTTTGATCAGATTAGGCCAATATTGAAAACATCTTCAAGAAATTGGGTCCCAGAGAGTTCTTGAGTGGTCCAATGGCTAGGGCTCCACACTCCCATTGTAGGGGGCATGGGTTCAATCCCTGGTTGGGGAACTAAGATCCTGCATGCTGTGAAATCCAGCAAAAAAAGAAAGAAAGAAATTATGGCCCAGACAAACACCCACTGAGCCAATTTATTTCTTGATCAAAATAGTACTGTAACCATTTTCATTTTTTTTCAATTTTGTTCTTTATTTAACTGAGATCACTTCATTGACATTAGTTGTTTTCCACCTAAATTATAAAATCATAATTTCATTCATCAACAAGGTTTTTGTCACATCAATTTTTATTGATTTCTTTCCATCTTTGTGAGTTTTTCTTTTGTCACCATTATATCTACCAAGTTCAACATTTCTGGGTGAGAGTTTGCAAATCTAAATATTGTTAAGGTCTTATTCTATTAATTTTAATCAATGACAATTTTTACCATGTGCAGTTAAAGACATTGTCAGTTTTATTCCATGGAGATTATTTGCACCAGTAACATTTAATGCAAATGTTATTATTTCTCAATTAACTCATATGAAAACTGTAAGTAAATAATAAAAAAAAAAAAGGAAGGGAAAGAGTTCAGGAAAGGAAAAGAAAATGAGTGAATGAAAGAGAAAACAGGTGAAAGAGGAAGGCAAGAAAGAATGAAGAAAAGGGAGACAAAAAGAAACATGTGAAGAAAGAAACAGGTCAACACATAAGAGCAGTCAAAGTAGAGGGATCAAAATGGAAGGATAGGATATGACTAAAATATAACATAATAATGCAATGTTCTCAAGCTTAATCTGGAGAAGGCAGTACTCTTGGCTCCATGGACAGAGGAGCCTGGTAGGCTGCAGTCCATGGGGTCGCTAAGAGTAGGGCTCGACTGAGCGACTTCACTTTCACTTTTCACTTTCCTGCATTGGAGAAGGAAATGGCAACCCACTCCAGTGTTCTTGCCTGGAGAATCCCAGGGACAGGGGAGCCTGGTGGGCTGCTGTCTATGTGATTGCACAGAGTCGGACATGTCTGAAGCAACTTAGCAGCAGCAGCAGCAAGCTTACTCAGGCCAGTGCTTGCCCTTGATAAGATAAATTCCTGAAAAACTCCTCCAGAACATTCTTGTAATTCTTGGTTTTGGTTTCCCTACATATTGATCTGCATCAGAGAAAGGATGAATTCACTGCGTCAAAGAAGGATGTTTTTCTGTTCAGTTCAGTTCAGTTCAGTCTCTCAGTCGTGTCTGACTCTTTGCAACCCCATGAACCACAGCACACCAGGCCTCCCTGTCCATCACCAACTCCCAGAGTTCATCCAAACTCATGTCCATTGAATCTGCGATGCCATCCAACCAGCTTGTCTTTCTACATGACCATATAACAACCAGTTAAAACATGTAACATTTTATTAATATTTTGTTTGTTCTTCATGCTAAACAGTTAACCTAAGGTTGTTCATCAACATGAACACTAGGTATTTGGACATCAATCTGGTTGGGGTACACAGAGGTTGTGATATTTATAGCACAAAATAAAATATATTGATCTCCCTGGTATGAAAGATAAGGCTAAGATCCAGGTAATGAATGTATCAAATGCTAGGTGTTGGTCAAACGCTGGGGCAAGGGCATGAGGGAAAGCACAAAGTAGAGCAGATGAGAACAATTCTGGCACCTTCTCAAATGATGTATTTGCATCCTGGGGCCACCTTAGAGCCAAGCGAGGTCTTCATTTCTGCCCTTCTTCATCTCCAGCTCCCAAGAAACTAACTCTACTGCCCCAGACCAATAGTGTTCAAACCTCTCACTTCTTTTTTGGAGGCACAGACTCCAAAAATGTTATGCAAAAGCCTAACTTTTTAAATCAGGAAAAGTTACTCTTCTAGAGCTAGAACAAGCAAGGAAAATAGCAGGGTTGGTGGAGGGGTAAATCTCACACACTTCGTTTCTTCCTCCTCCCCACTCCAATCACCCCACAGTGACTTTAGCAGGAGACCCACAGAACCCAGTTTGAGCCCCACTGACTCAGACTTCATGAACTATATTCTAGAATCTCTGAAGATAAATTTTACTAGTAAACTTGCAAGAGTAGAGATGGCACAGCTTTGACAGAGCCTTAAAGGCTGAACCAACGTATTAGTTTTTTTAGCTGCACCATGAGTCATGTGGAATTTTAGTTCACCAACCAAACAAAGATAAAACTTGTGCCCCTTGCCTGCATTGGGAGATTGGAGACTTAGCCACTGGACCACCAGGGAAGTCCAACCTATTAAATACTTAAATTTTAAACATCTCTTAGAAGTTCACTGCTGATTTTAAATTAGATTATTAAAAATAATAATAATGATAGCCGACAATGATATAGCACCTTCTTCTTTCTTGACAATATTTTAAGTGTTCACATGTATTAATATATTTAATTCTCTTAACTCTGAGAGATCAATATTATTATCTCCTACCTAGAGATGAAGAAGTCAAGCCACATAGAAGTCACTAACTTGTCTGAGGTCATACACCTTGTTAGTGAAGTGGAAATGTATTAAAATCAAAATCTGATACATGTTTCATTTGCAAGAGTAAGAAATTATACTTGAACACAATCATGGAAAAATCTTCAATGATTCCAAATCATATGGCATTTTCTTAATAGTTCGTCTCAAACAATTTCCATAGAGTCACAGAAATTAATTCTCTAGGCTTAAGTCGTAAAAGGTCATGAAAATTTGGTCTGAGTGATTGAAGATCTTTTAGGAGTCTGTGACTCGATAAATTCACTTTTAATATGAGTAATCTGTGACAATAATACTTGCCTAACAAAGTCTTCTTACACAACTCACTGACAGTCTTTTGGACTCTGTGGGAGAGGGAGAGGGTGGGATGATTTGGGAGAACGGCATTGAAACATGTATAATTTCAAATATGAAACGAATCACCAGTCCAGGTTCAATGCATGATACAGGATGCTTCGGGCTGGTGCACTGGGATGACCCAGAGGACGGTATGGGGAAGGACATGGGAGGGGGGGTTCCGGATGGGGAACATGTGTACACCCATGGCGGATTCATGTCGATGTATGGCAAAACCAATATAATAGTGTAAAGTAATTAGCCTCCAATTAAAATAAATAAATTTATATTTTAAAAAAATAAATAAACTAGAGACACATCACACACACACAAAAGATAAAATCTACCCCAAAATATACTTTTTCCAAATTTTTGTTTTGTTGAAGGGGGAATTAAAGTCAAAGATACTGTTATCATCAGGGGCATAACATATACCAATAGAAAGAAAATGAGAGATATGATAACTAGATTAAAAAATTCTAAGTATTATGAAAGACTGATAATGTGAGTGGAAATTATCAATGGAGGATGAGATTTCAAATGGATTTTGGAGAACTCTGGAGTTTTACTAATTTATTTTAAAATTATTAAATATATATTAAATGCTTAACAATAATAAAAGCTTTAACTTTGATTCTTGAAGAACTACTATAATGTCATTAATTCATTAAAAAGTCAGAAGTTATTTGTTGACTACGTAGCAGTAATATGGATTTCTCTGGTGGCTCAGATGGCAAAGCATCTGCCTACGATGTGGGAGACCCAAGTTTGATCTCTGGGTTGGGAAGATCCTCTGGAGAAGGAAATGGCAACCCAATCTAGTACTCTTACCTGGAAAATCCAGGACAGAGGAGCCTGGTAGGCTACAGACCATGAGGTCGCAAAGAGTCGGACACGACTGAGCGACTTCATTCACTCACTAGCAGTAATACTGACACTGTCCTCAGTAACACAGATATAAACAGAACTGAAAGTTTCTGCTCTCTTAGAGTATATTCTAATGGAGGGAGGCAGATGACAAACCAATGAAAGAATAAGAAAAGTACTAGATAGTGATAAGGAGCGTGCAAAGATAGCGTATGATAGCCAGAGTCTGGTGGATACTACAGATTCAGTACTTGAGAAAGTCATCTCTAAGGAAGTGATATTTAAGCTGAAACCAGATTGGTAAAAAAGAGCCAGTACTTGAAGATAAGAGAGAACAGGCAACAGGAATGGATAGTGAGAAGACACTAAAAGTGCCTGAAAGAAAGGTGACCAGTGTGGTTGGAGCATCAGGGTCAATGGAGGAGAGTGATGGGTATTTAGGCCGCAGTTGTGGGCCTCCCAAGACAATGACAAATCACACATAATGAGAAAAATTGATGGACAATAACATACTTCCATAGGATAAATGTTATGGAAACAATAAATATGGACAACCTTCTATTGGAGCAAAGAGGCACCTAACCAAGACTAGGAAATGTGATACTGACTTTAAGCCCTACAGGATGAGAGGAGTGAGCCAGATAAAGCAAGGCTAAAGGCATTCCAAAGAAAGTTCTAGAATAGCAAATACTTCATTGCAGCCAGAGCCTAGAGTCCAAAGCAGGAGTGTGGTGAAAGATGAACCTGAAGACATAGGCAAGGACAAAATGATAGTCATAAAAATGCCACAGTTTGAAGTTATTTTTTTAGCTGAGTAAATCAGACAACAAACACAATGAATATAGATACAACATATATGTTAATACATTAGAAAGCAGCCTTCAAGAGCCTAGTGTTCTAAGCAATGAGGACTTCTATCTTATTTCTAGCACCCCAGAAAAAACAAAAGTTAAAAAAAAAAGGTACTAGTTCTTTGCCAAGCTCAATCTCAGGATTCAGTCCTCACCTAGAAAGTTCTTACTTTCTATTGGCTACTATCAAACCAAAGTCAGTGACTCCCCACTGCAATAGTTCATTCACCAAATATTCTGGGGCCCTCTCTGCAGCATCCCTCCCAGAAGGAAGATTGCATATCGCTGCTCTGATGGACTCAGAAGTGCTCACGTGACCTGTTTTAACCAATGAAATGTAAACAGAAATGACCGGGTGTCACACAGAGGCTTTCAGAACTGGCAAACTGTTCGTGTTTCTTTTCCCGCTGCTACAACCACCAAGGGGTCCAGGTAAAGCCTGCTCCATCAGATGACAGGATGCAGCGCAATGGCCAACATGGAAAGGACACGGTGAAGATGGTTTTGTTTTGTTTAGTTGCTCAGGCATGTCCGACTCTCTTGTGGTCTATAGCCCACCAGGCTCCTCTGTCCACTGAATTTTCCAGGCAAGAATACTGGAGTGGATTGCCGTTTCCTTCTCCAGGGGATGTTTCCAACCTAGGGATCAAACGTGCGTATCCTCCATTGCAGGTGGATTCTTTACTACTGAGCCAATAAGAAAATAAATCAGCTTATAAATCCCTGAGGTTGGGGGTGGGGCAAGGCTTGCTTGTTACTGCAACATAAACTAGCCTATCCTGACTAACAAATTCACAAATACAGACTTCCAGAACAGAAGAGATGAGGCAAGAGATGCTGAGTTAACACCATGTACCTGCAACCCTATAGTCTGGTTACTCCACTCAGGGATTTCCCCCACAGATTTTACACCAGAACCATGAAAATGAAAGGTATTTAATTTTACATTTTCACTCTCCCTGCTCGTGACCAAACAATTCAGTACTAATGACTAACTACTCTAACCAAAAAAAAAAAAAAAGTGTGACAGGGGATGTAGGCTGCGTGTCTGTGCTTCATTTTCACAGCCCACAGCTATAAATAATACCATTTAGGAAAGCACACATTGCCTTAGATGGAAGGCAGAAAGAAAAGCACTTTCTCTGATAGTTTAGCAACACATTCAGATTTCATGTCTCAAGGTAAAAATAGGCCTAACAAATGAATTAAATTTGGAAGCTGAGCTGAAGTGAAGAGCACTGGCATTATAAAACATGCCGTAGGAGGAAAGAAAGACTTATAAGGTGCTGTTTTCTCTCTGCTGGTGAGCAGGATAGAAGGGTGGATAAAAGGATTTTCCTGAGAAATAAAAATAATCACCAAGAGTTTGAAGTTAAAAATATCACTTTTATAACATGGGTAACTGAAAGGAACTCTGAAAAACCATGTGGGCTTCAGCAAAGAAAAAAACTTGAGAGGTAGGATTTTCTTCTGAGTACTTTCAATATTAAGGGGAAAAGAGATTCACAGAAAATGGATGTAAAAGAATCTTTAAAAAATACATAAAATTCCAGTTCAACAACTCATACATTTGATCTGTTTCAGTAAAACCCACCCATTTCTATCATGCAACTTTTAGTGCTATATTTAATGGTTCTGGTACTTGCGCTAAGGAAAAGTAAGGAGATGCTATATGTTCCAAAATAAAAGAAAAATAATCATTCATCAACCTTTCTTAATGCTGCAGTCTAAGGCAATTAAATGTCAATCCTATACCACATGCAAACAAAAAACACCAAACTGTCTTCCTATGTTAAAATATGCACTATTTGTCTACAAGCATAAATATATTTAACATTAGATATATTCATGAGGGTAAGAATTGTTTCTTGCTCTCCTTTTTACCTCTCTCAGGGTGTCATCTGCGTATCTGAGGTTATTGATATTTCTCCTGGCAATCTTGATTCCAGCTTGAGGTTCATCCAGCCTGGCATTTCACATGATGTACTCTGCATAAGCAGTGTGTGTATTTGAATAGAGTGACTTTTCTCCATCAGCCCCTCTTTGCTTTAAGTGGCCTACCAGGTATGTACCATACACTATATTGATGGAAAACTTGGAAACTTTTATGCCAGCAAAACATTAGCAGACAATAACAGCAACATCTGTGTTCCCCAAACTGCACTACTGACATCGTAAAAGTGATTTAGGATAACTCAATTTAATCATTTCACTGAACCACTAGAGAACGGGCTGAGTATGCCAGCAGTCCTGTGGCCATGGTAATTTGGCCAGCTCTCGGTTCCCCAAGCCTGGGCCCTAAACACAGGTGAGGCCTTTTCAAGAGATCCAAATGGCTTGGGGTTGCAGCTGAGATGACTCATAGCCATGATCACTAGAAAGCAGAGGGCTCATGTGTTCATTGTCGAAACAGGCTTGGAACAACTTATTCTTGTATATCTGGACAATGCTTGTGGTCAACCCCTTCAAGTGTAGGAGATCTAAATAATCCGTCATCCCAAGCAGTGAACAATGATTGTGCAAATCCTAACCCTCCATAACAAGGGTTTCTTGATTAATTTGTGAAAAGTTCTGTTCTGCTGCTTACCCCTCATTCAAGGTAAGGAGCAGCAGCTGAGCTTTGCTGGAGCAGCCGTGAAGAGATACCCCACACCCAAGGTAAGAGAAACCCAAGTAAGATGGTAGGTGTTGCAAGAGGGCATCAGAGGGCAGACACACTGAAACCATACTCACAGAAATCTAGTCAATCTAATCACACTAGGACCTCAGTCTTGTCTAACTCAATGAAACTAAGCCACGCCTGCAAGGCAACCCAAGACAGGCAGGTCATAGTGTAGAGGTATGACCGAATGTGGTCCACTGGAGAAGGGAATGGCAAGCCACTTCAGTATTCTTGCCTTGAGAACCCCATGAACAGTATGAAAAGGCAAAGTGATAGGATACTGAAAGATGAACTCCCCAGGTCAGTAGCTGCCCAATATGCTACTGGAGATCAGTGGAGAAATAACTCCAGAAAGAATGAAGGGATGGAGCCAAAGCAAAAACAATACCCAGCTCTGGATGTGACTGGTGATAGAAGCAAGGTACGATGCTATAAAGAGCAATATTGCATAGGAACCTGGAATGTCAGGTCCATGAATTAAGGCGAATTGGAAGTGGTCAAACAAGATATGGCAAGAGTGAACGTCAACATTCTAGGAATCAACGAACTAAAATGGACTGGAATGGGTGAATTTAACTCAGATGACCATTATATCTACTACTATGGGCAGGAATCCCTCAGAAGAAATGGAGTAGCCATCACAGTCAACAAGAGAGTCCGAAATGCAGTACTTGGATGCAATCTCAAAAACGACAGAATGATCTCTGTTCATCTCCAAGGCAAACCATTCAATATCATGGTAATCCAAGTTTATGCCCCAACCAGTAACGCTGAAGAAACTGAAGTTGAACGGTTCTATGAAGACCTACAAGACCTTTTAGAACTAACACCCAAAAAAGATGTCCTTTTCATTATAGGGGACTGGAATGCAAAAGTAGGAACTCAAGAAACACCTGGCAAATTTGGCCTTGGAATGCGGAATGAAGCAGGGCAAAGGCTAATAGAGTTTTGCCAAGAGAATGCACTGGTCATAGCAAACACCCTCTTTCAACAACACAAGAGAAGACTCTACACATGGACATCACCAGATGGTCAACACCGAAATCAGATTGATTATATTCTTTGCAGCCAAAGATAAGACCAGGAGCTGACTGTGGCTCAGATCATGAACTCCTTATTACCAAATTCAGACTTAAATTGAAGAAAGTCAGAAAAACCTCTAGACCATTCAGGTATGACCTAAATCGAATTCCTTATGATTATACAGTGGAAGTGAGAAATAGATTTAAGGGCCTAGATCTGATAGAGTGCCTGATGTACTATGGACTGAGGTTCATGACATTGTACAGGAAACAGGGATCAAGACCATCTCCATGGAAAAGAAATTCAAAAAGGCAAAATGGCTGTCTGGGGAGGCCTTGCAAATAGCTGTGAAAAGAAAAGAAGCAAAAGGCAAAGGAGAAAAGGAAAGATATAAGCATCTGAATGCAGAGTTCCAAAGAATAGCAAGAAGAGATAAGAAGGCCTTCTTCATCAATCAATGCAAAGAAACAGAGGAAAACAACAGAATGGGAAAGACTAGAGATCTCTTCAAGAAAATTAGAGATACCAAGGGAACATTTCATGAAAGATGGGCTCGATAAAGGACAAAAATGGTATGGACCTAACAGAAGCAGAAGATATTAAGAAGAGATGGCAAGAATACACAGAAGAACTGTATAAAAAAGATCATCATGACCCGGATAATCACAATGGTGTGATCACTCATCTAGAGCCAGACATCCTGGAATGTGAAGTAAAGTGGTCCTTAGAAAGCATCACTACGAACAAAGCTACTGGAGGTGTGGAATTCCAGTTGAGCTATTTCAAATCCTGAAAGATGATGCTGTCAAAGTGCTGTACTCAATATGCCAGCAAATTTGGAAAACTCAGCAGTGGCCACAGCACTGGAAAAGGTCAGTTTTCATTCCAATCCCAAAGAAAGGCAATGCCAAAGAATGCTCAAACTACCGCACAATTCCACTCATCTCACATGCTAGTAAGGTAATGCTCAAAATTCTCCAAGCCAGGCTTCAGCAATATGTGAACCGTGAACTTCCAGATGTTCAAGCTGGTTTTAGAAAAGGCAGAGGAACCAGAGATCAAATTGCCAACATCCACTGTATCATGGAAAAAGCAAGAGAGTTCCAGAAAAACATCTATTTCTGCTTTATTGACTATGCCAAAGCCTTTGACTGTGTGGATCACAATCAACTGTGGAAAATTCTGAGAGAGATGGGAATACCAGACCACCTAACCTGCCGCTTAAGAAATCTGTATGCAGGTCAGGAAGCAACAATTAGAACTGGACATGGAACAACAGACTGGTTCCAAATAGGAAAAGGAGGACGTCAAGGCTGTATATTGTCACCCTGCTTATTTAACTTATATGCAAAGTACATCATGAGAAACACTAGGCTGGAAGAAGCACAAGCTGGAATCAAGTTTGCCGGGAGAAATATCAATCACCTCAGATATGCAGATGACACCACCCTTATGGCAGAAAGTGAAGAGGAACTAAAAAGCCTCTTGATGAAAGTGAAAGTGGAGAGTGAAAAAGTTGGCTTAAAGCTCAACATTCAGAAAACTAAGATCATGGCATCCGGTCCCATCACTTCATGGGAATTAGATGGGGAAACAGTGTCAGACTTTATTCTTTTGGGCTCCAAAATCACTGCAGATGGTGACTGCAGCCATGAAATTAAAAGACACATACTCCTTGGAAGAAAAGTTATGACCAACCTAGATAGCATATTCAAAAGCAGAGATATTACTTTGCCGACTAAGGTCCATCTAGTCAAGGCTATGGTTTTTCCTGTGGTCATGTATGGATGTGAGAGATGGACTATGAAGAAGGCTGAGCACCGAAGAATTGATGCTTTTGAACTGTGGTGTTGAAGAAGACTCTTAAGAGTCCCTTGGACTGCAAGGAGATCCAACCAGTCCATTCTGAAGGAGATCAACCCTGGGATTTCTTTGGAAGGAATGATGCTAAAGCTGAAACTCCAGTACTTTGGCCACCTCATGTGAAGAGTTGACTCATTGGAAAAGACTCTGATGCTGGGAGGGATTGGGGGCAGGAGGAGAAGGGGCTGACAGAGGATGAGATGGCTGGATGGCATCACGGACTCGATGGACATGAGTCTGAGTGAACTCCGGGAGTTTGTGATGGACAGGGAGGCCTGGTGTCCTGCGATTCACGGGGTCACAAAGAGTCGGACACGACTGAGGGACTGAACTGAACTGAAATGACAGTGTGTTGGAATCAAGCACAGTGGAACTGTTGGAACTAAAGTGTCAATGGTAAAGAACTTACTGATAGTGACTTTTCTAGCTGGCTGTGAAGTGTCTCAATAGCAGGACCTAAATTAAGACAAAATGAAGCAGACTAGAATTTACAGTATTTGTTTTTTAGAGTAAACGTATCTTGAACGGTATTGTTTTATCTGGGGTTTAGGGACTTCAGGGTAATTTATGCAGACTTAAAACACAATTGGAGGATTTGAACTCACATTTCATACTGAACCAATTCAACATACATTAATGAATGTTAACTATGTGTCAAGTAGAGTGTTATCAAGAGTTTGTAGCATTTGTTGACTGTTGCATAAATTTATCTTCCATTGATTCCACAATCAGAATACTACTTCTCCAATTCCAGAAAACACTCCCCATGGACCAATGAAATTTTCAGGCTCAAAACATTTTGCAATAAAAACACAACTCAGAATTAACCTCAGTGAATATGATTGCTTAGTCATCTATAGTAATGTCATTGGCAGTCAGCCATCATTAATGGGCACATGCAGAGTCCTTGAACCTAGAAGGAAAAGCAAAGTCAACTGACTGTAGAATTTGGTTATAGATTCATTCATTCATTTATAAATTTGTTCTTTCAACATATGTTTATTGAGTCCCTAATATGAGTACATCCTGTTCTAGGCAATGGAATACCACAGTGAACAAAAAAGATAAAGCCCTCCTCTCTTTGAGCTTATATTGTAGAGAAAGAGAGAGAAAATAAGCACGCAAGCAAATAAAAATGTCAATATATATTAATAATTTCACTATGACTAAGTGCTCTAAGGGAAAAGGAGGATAAGTTAATAGAAACTAATTGATGAAATAGATGGTGAACATCTCAGAAGGCTATATATTGGCAGGAAGAAAATACATACATTATAAGGATACATTTAGTTTCCATTTTAATTAACAAAATATCAAGAATATTGCTGAAGAAAGGTGCTGCAGAAAAAAAATAAAGAACTAACCCAACATAGCTGAACTCCCCAAGATTCTCCAAAATCCCCAAAATTGCAGCTGCCTATGATACAGTCCATGCAAGGTAAACACTGGTATTTTATGCAGAGCAAATTCAAGGTGTAGTAAACTTATAAGTAGATTCTGAGATGCAAAAGTACCAAGACAGCAGCCATGCCAGACATATCATTGCATAGAGAGAGGATTCCGGGTCACTTTAATATTCCCTTTAGGATACCAAGAGTTTAGATCCTAGAGCTCTGTTGTGGTGTGGAAGGCCTCTCACAGCTAAGCCATCACTATGGCAGACAGAGGATTCGACTTAAAGGAAGTAGAAGAAAGATTGTCCTCTTATGTACATAGATGGTGAAAAGGAGAGAGAAGACAAAAGACCAAAGGCAAGTAAACGCAAGCTTTCAAATTTATCCCATCTTGGCTTCCACCAAGAAAGGCAGTAATATGTCACACAGGCAGTGCCAATGAGACTGTCTACTCCCAGTTTAGAGTCTGAAATAGGACCACTTAGTACAGCCTCCAGGCTAAGACACAGCCACTAAAAGAAGCCTTAATAGTGTGGTTAGGTAAAGAAAGCTTGAGATTTCGTGTTCCCAGCCCACCTGCATTTCCTGTGGCTTGGATTCACAGTGAAATCCAAGAGCCAGCCATGGAGCCCACCACAGCAAAGCCTAAGGTGTCCACAGCTACGGCGGACCCCCAGCACAGACGGCCATAGGCAGGAACTGCCAAAGACGTGGTGGTGGATTCTAAGCAGCCATAGTCTACACCGGTAGCATTTCCTGAGCCAGAAGAACAGCCCATAGCTTATCTTTTGCAGATCTCAGCTCTGAAAGCTGGGAGAGAATTCAGGAATCAATGCCCATAACCTTGGGGCTCAGAAGACATCACACCTTAAAGACTTCCAAATCTTGTTCACTTCAGGGCTTCACAAGTTTGAGCAACACTCACCTTTCTGCTCACACCAACTCAATGTTAGAAATGGGGAGGGAGGAAACAGACATTCTCTGAGACTGGATATTTTTATTCATAGGAGAGACTGAGGACAGCCTAAAAGCGCGATTTAAATTGTCAGGTTGAACTAATTTTAAAACATACTGGAAATTTAATTAATGTTTCCCACAAACCAGCAGGTGGGAACTGAGGAAGGGGATAGACTCTAGACAAAACAAAGAAGCTGTGTTTCTCTACACATCTTGTGAGTTAAGTCCTGAACCCTGCCACACAGGTCACACGTTTCATCCAACCTCTTTCTGACTACCTGTGGGACCCATGTCTTTGGATTGGAGAAAGAGCTGCTGCCAGACACTTGGGTCCAAAATATATAGAACTGACATAATTCTTTTGCAGGATAGTCAATCACTGTATTCAGAATTAAATTAAGAAATTCTTTCTGAAGAGATAAGGCCAGAACTACTTTCTGAGGCTTTTTGTTTAATGGGTGTTGAAAATTTTTTTCAGGAATCAGAAAGTCAGAAACTTGCCAATGCAAGACATATCATCAAACAGACAATGCCTTCTAGAATATGATGGATTCAGATGTGCTCACTTATGAGGAAAAAAGGATGGGATTAATCACAACTCCCATAACAAATATCTCATTATAAATGTGTACCTCAAATTAATTTAGTTTCAAAAGATCACAAATGAGTTCAAATTGTAAGCAAAAAATTTACACATAAATATCAAACCTTTTTTTTCTCCCTTGAGAAATTCAAATGTAGTAATGAATAGGAATTAGTGATGTAGGAGTAATTTTAGGAAATCTCCTGACTTTATAAAAGTCCAAATATTGAGATAAAAGAAGATGAAAGCACCTATATGGAAATAACATAAAAATTTTTCTAAATGAAGATATTCTTCTTCTGAAGAGGAGAGATAAAAAATTAAAAAACCGATTCATTGAAAACATTTAAAAATACTTATATTTCCATTTATAGTGTTTTCTAGGGCTTCCCAGGTGAAAAAGAACCACCTGCCAACACAGGAGACATAATGAGATTTTGAAGGTTTGATCCCTGGGTGGGGAAGGTCCCCTGGAAAAGGGCAGGGCAACCCACTCCAGTATTTATTCCTGGAGAAACCCATGGACAGAGGAGCCTGGGGGGCTACAGTCCATAGGTCACAAAGACTGGGGCCTGACTGCAGCAACTTAGCTGTCATGCGCACTGGTTTCTAATTTGTTTAAAATCTATTTCTGCTAAAATCATTGAAAATTAGTTTGCTGACAAGAAATTCAGCTTAGAAAGAAAAGGAAACATTATTCCGCCTCAATTTCTGCGTAGTTTAAAAACAAATTCTGTCTCCATTGTTCTTCTGGCATCTTTTTATAACCAGCTTTATTGCGTTATTCTCTTACATCTTCTTAAATGAAATCATATACTGATCTTTTATTCCACAAATCAATCTGGTATCACATGTAGTTTAAACTTTTCCTTTGTAAAGATACCCAGAGTTTTCCTAAGAATCCTATGGAGAATGAGAAGGCATGATTTGTTGTTATAAAAGCCACTTGATAGAGCTTCCCGGTGACGTTTTTTAAAACGCCCTTTCACCCAGCAAAACTTTCCATACTTGTTAAATCTTATAACCTCCGGTAACCTGTAATACTTGGAGGTGAGGAGGTGACTGATCCCTCACACTTTCCCCAAAAAAACCCCTGCTCCTACTTACCTATAATCGTGGTTTTGTATTGAACTTAATCTTCTTGCTCAAAAATTGCAAGCCTGTAACCATTAGCTCAAGAGTGGCACCAGGAAACAAGAGTACATTATTACTACACCATCATCCCTTAATATTTCCAATTTACTCCTTTCATGCCAGGCATTTGCAAGAGGCCTCATTTATTCTTAAATTCCAGGAACACAGGAGGTAAGAAAAGATTTGTTGTGCAGCAGAGTGCTCTAGATCGGGCATTCATGAGGAAGGGGAAATCAAATGGGGCCATCTATGAACAGCTCAGTCCAGAATCCTTATGAAACCCCCACCTCTTCAAATGATCCCTGGGCCCCTCGTCCTTTCTCGGCCTGGGCCTCTCAGACTGCAGGCTGTTTGCATTCAGTCAACACTTTGATTTTATAGGCCTGTGGAGCCAAAGATTACAAGACTTTTGAACTCCAGGCTTCCTTCTGTCTGGCTCTGTTTCTGGAGCCCAGATCTTTTTTAACAACTCTACAAAAACAAGCAATTAGGGTAAGGTCTGTTAATCCTCGCCTTTGGACCTAGAGGTAATTACAGACTTGGAATCAACCAGTGAGGAAGCAGAGTGACCGCTACCAAAGCTGGGAACTATTTAGGAAGGATCAACCTGTACATCAAAGGCAGTGATAAGGAATGAAAATGTCCAACTGTTATTTCATAGACGTTCCATACAACACTAGGCTAGATTTTTTAAGAAAAAGAAGAAATATAAAAATTAACATGAATGAAAAGTGGGAAGATACTGGCTATATTCTCTGCACCATACATCTTTGGATCTTACTTCTTTTATACATGACAATCTGTACCTTTTAATCCTCTCCCCCAATCCTCCCTTTCTCTCCTCTCTCCTCTCTCCACAAGTAACCACTGATTTGTTCCCTATACCTGTGAGTCTGTTTATTCTTTTTTGTTGTTATTGTAGTCACTCATTTAATTTTTATATTCCACATTTAAGTGATTTTGCACAGTATTTGTCTTTCTCTGTCTGACTTATTTCACTAAATATAATACCCTTTAAATTCACTCATGTTGTTGCAAATGTCAAAATCTCATTCTTTCTTATGACTGAATAGTAAATCAGCTATACCTCAATTTAAAAAAAAAAAGCTAAAAAAATAAATGTAAGGACTTCTCTACAAAATGAAAAGAAACAAAGAGATATTTTTAAAGGCTCAAAACATGCTACAGCACCCACTGCTTTTTCTGTTACCAGATGGGTAACTGCATATCTGCTCTCTCCACACACAATAGCAGGCACCTCTTCTTTCTTCCTTAACTCATACTATTAATGTACTTCAATCTATTAACAGCTTTGAAATTTAGTCTAGGTAATTGCTGTTACATTAAGAGCAGGATGGTCTTTTTAGTTACTCAAAATAAAATGCTAAACACTTGATACAGGAAAATTCATTGTATTTCTTCCAAAATCTGATTTTTAAAACTGCATTTTACTGCTAATCTAAATGACGACAGGCGTCCTCAGGGAGAGACAAGGGATTCATTTCATTCCTATCAACAAATATTTTGCTATAAAATGTGTCAATGGTCAACTCAGCTGCGCTAACCTGACATCTTTTCAAACAAGTCTGGAGTTTTTCTATAAAGATTTTACATGGATTTGCCAACTATGTACTTCTTGAAACATAAACCTCATAAATGGTAGTAGGGCTATGACTCAGCAGAACAGGGAGTTCCCAATTTACTAATGGGTTGAGTTTCAAAACTTCTTTTTTTTTAAATTATTGAATACTTGGAACGCAGAGTGAATTTTCCCATATAAACTTGTTACGATTATTCCATCCAAATGGCTCTGCCTAAGAGCACTTCACTCTACCAAGCCCTGCTCATCTGACTTGCCTCTGCAGCTCTCTTCCTAGAATGCCCTTTACTGCTCCTCTCCTTCATATCCAAAGCCAACTCATGCCCTTGACAACCATCTGAAAAGCTACTCCACCAAAATTCTCAACAGATGAATCAGTCACTGGGTCCGCAGAACTAGGGTGTTCTTCCTGGCCGCTCTGTACTGGACATTGTGGTTATTTCCCCCAGCACACACATCCATGCTATGCCCTCCAATCTATGGTAACAGCCATAGGATTTGGGTGAGATTGAGCCCATCCCTATTTCCTCAAGTGGGGTCTATGCCAATGGGGATAATCTCATCTCTCTTGACCGAGTCTTTGATCCAGGTAATCTAGTTGTAAACCAATAGGTATTTGACAATTTCCTGGCCCCATGGACTGGTTCACAGTCAGCACAAGTCTTAGAATTTTTGGCCAGTGACTGTGGAAGGAGACATTCTCTTCTTGAACTTGAAAGTTAGAGATAATATGGCTCATGTTGCTATGAGAATAACTGCTGATCCCATCAAGCAAGCCAGGGTGAAGTTGACACCCAGAGAAAGGCAAGAGAAACAGAGCTGGGATCCTGATAGAAAAAGCTCCCCAAGCCTGACCTACTTCTGAACTTTCCATTTACATAAGCCAATCATTCCCTCAAGCCACTTTGAGCTGGGTTTTGTTACCTCCAATGAAAGAGATTACTCATCCAACCCATATCTCCTTTTATGTCATATAATATTTTTATGTACCAGTTTCATATTTCCTATTATACATATTAATTTTCTGAGACCAATACTGCAGAGAACACATCTTTGTATCTGTCAGTCCTAAAAGAAATCAATCCTGAATATTCCCTGGAAGGAGTGATGCTGAAGCTGACGCTCCAATCCTTTGGCTATCTGATGAGAACAGCCAACTCTTTGGAAAAGACCCTGATGCTGGAAAAGATTGAGGGCAGGAGGAGAAGAGGATGACGGAGGATGAGATGGTTGGATGGCATCACCAACTCAATGAACATGAGTTTGAGCAAGCTCTGCGAGTTGGTGATGGACAGGGATGCCTGGAATGCTGCAATTCATGGCGTTGCAGAGAGGGACAGATCTTAGCAACTGAACAACTATCACAAAGGTGTATATTCACATATACATAACTACAGATTGAACTGCGTCAATTAACTTTAATTTTCTCAAGTGAAAGCCAGTTATGTGTGATGCTGAAACATTTTAAAGAAGAAAATAATTCTATCTTTAAATAAGATTGACAAGCACTGGACTTTTAAAAGAGGGAATAATTTCTTTACTACCTTTTTTTTTTTTTTTAACCTTTTTGGCCTCCTGGCACATAGTTCCCCAACCAGGAACTGAACCCACACTCCTTGCAGTGGAAAGCACACTGTTTAATCACTGGACCACCCACGAAGTCCCTACTGTAATGTTTCTCAGAGTCCTCAATATACTACACTAATGTGCATTGACAAATAGTAGGCTGTAATATATTTGTCAGACTTATTTAACTCCTTATCCCTTTTATGCTGAACATCTTGAGGAACTAATAAAACAAAGAAAATATTGGGGAAAATGCTATTGTATGTCATAATGTAGCTTAGCTCTGCTAAGAACTCCAAACTTGATGAACTTTGATGAACAGGAAAGAAGAGGAAAAGGAAGTCATCTTAATTCCTGAAGTCAAGACCTCCATACACTTTTGACACAGCTCTTGTACATCTTCTTGCAAGGAACTTGTCACCTTTATGTTGATCCATACCCTTTAGATGTGCCCACTACGTTCTGATCTCTCAAAATGCTCCCTCTCTTTGTTCTTATGTACGATAAAAATCCTTTCTCCCTTCAAATAGTTGAGCCATCCAGGGGAAAGCAATCTGATTAAACTGTGAAAAGTCAACCAGTTCTCCATATGTCCAATTCCTATAGATACTACACTTTATTATATTTCTATTAACACTATCCCCTCAAAAATATCTTCAGGAAACAAAGAATATATGTCAATATTACAAATGAAAGTATAGGGCAAACATGTTTCAACAGAGTGTACACTTTTAAATGAGATCATTCTATGAAAGAACTTTGACCTTTACTGTATTTCCTTATTATAGGAAATGAGATATTTCCACCGTCAGGATGATCACCATCATTGTTAGTTTTAATGATAGCAATTTTTAATAACCTCTGGAGATTACTGGAGGTGGAGGTTGGGGGTAGGTACAATGAGTGAAGGTGGTCAAAAAGTACCATGTTTTAGTTATAAGTTAAATAAGTCCTGGGGAGGTAAGTTACAGCATGGTGACTGTAGTTAACCCTCCTGTGTAGTGTGTGAATCTTAATAGTTCTCATCATAAGAAAAAAGCAAAGTAACTACGTGCGGTGGTGAATGTTAACTAAATGTATTCCAGTAATAATCTCACACAGTGTGCATATATCAAATCGTTACGTTGTACACCTAAAATTAATGAAATATATGTCAATTACATATCAGTAAAAAACAGTAATTTTCATGCTGTCCTTATTTGGTAGACACTGGCATTGTTTTCATAATTAGTGATATTTTCTGAGGGTATTCTGTTCCAAACAGTCTTCTGAAGTTGTCCTATAGTTTTCATTGCCAGACAAATCACTCCAAAACTGAAAGGCTTAAGCTTTTCATGACCCGGGAGTCTTCTGACCCACCAGTTCCAGTTCTGTTCCTATGGCGTCCTAATTGTCATGGGGTCCTGTCCCATAAGTCCAGCCCCGCTGTGTCCTGGGAGCTCCCTCAATCCCCAGCCACGGGTGGAGTTGGGGGGGCAATGCCCCCGCTTAGTGCTGGCCTTGATCCTGAAGCCAGGCAGCCACCAGTGCTGTCTCAAGTGGCATGGGAGCAGACCGGCTCTAAGTCAGGCAACAAGATCAGCAACACCATTTTGTAGGACAAAATTTATTAAAACTGCCTTAGATTGCTAGGTACTCATTCAGGCTCTTTAAGCATGCAAACATAGATTTTTTTTTTTTAATCACTGTAGTCGGGACTTCCCTGGTGGCCCAGCGGTTAAGAATACACCAGGCGCTGCAGGGGACGTGGATTCGATCCTGGTCGGGGAAGTAAGATCCCACATTCCTGGGAGCAGCTAAGCCCACAAGCCACAACTACTGAGCCCACACTCTGGAGCCTGTCTGCCGGTGAAAGATCCCACGTGCTAATACTCAACACAGCCAAATAAATAAATAACTTTTTAAAATTACTGTAGTCTGTAAGACTTTTGATATGGGCAGTAAATGTGATATTTTAAACAAACCAACCAAAAAGTGAATAATAAGTGGATTATAGAACCAATGATTTATCTCTCCCAGTTCTTTTGTTCTGGGTCAGCTTGGGAGAGATTGAAAGGTCTAAGACAGCCTCACTCACATCTGAGGCCTCAGTCACGACAGAAGAGATGGTTGAGTCTGTCTCTCCCTGTGGTTTCTCCTCCAGGAAGTTCATTTACACTTCTTGAGAAGGTGGTCTTTCAGTTTGCAGCAGGGAGAGTGCAAGCCCCCAGATGCAAGTCCTCTTTAAATGTGTGCTGCACCATGTTTGCCAATATCCTCTCTGGCAAAAAAGTCGCCGTCAAACTCAGATTCAAGAGGGTAGAGAAATGCAGTCAGTCTCCTGTGTACCAACCTTCGCGTTTCGAACTTTCAAACCCGCGAGCGCGCCGTCATGGAAGTTCACGTGTCAAGTGGACATTAGTACTTGCGTGCATCCGCTACAAGCGGTTGTGCTTTTGTATAGGTTACCATCAGGTTCTGTATAGGGTACAGGAGGACAGTACCTTTCTTTCAAGCCCTGGAGGCCTGGAAGCAAGTGGAAAAGTTGCAGAGATATAGCTGGCACTGCTAAGAAGTGCCAGCTGCTGTACTGTACTGTAATGTACTTTTCAAGGTACAGTCTTACAAGACTGAAAACGTTTCATTTCTTGCGTTTGCTTTTTATATATTTTTCGTGTGTAAAGTATTATAAACCTATTACAGGAGAGTACTTACAGACGATTGTGTTAGTTGAGTACCTAGGCTTACTTTGCTGGAGTCATGAATACGAACAAATTGGGCTTATGAAGGTGCTTACTGCATGGAACTCATTCATATGTAGGGGCTTACTTTAGACTCCCCTATTTGATGAGAAGAGTGGCAAAGTCATGTTGCCACGGGGCCTTTGTGTAGGAAGGAAAGGAACTGTCATGAACACCTTTGCAAGCCATCTAGTTCATCCCCACTCCGGCCACAGTGAAACCTGAGATGAGCAGTCACCACCGAGCCCTGCACAGACTGCTACCCAAACGGTTGTGAACAAATAAATGCATTTGGGGAATACTGGTTCTACTGCCAAAGCTAACAGAAACAACTTCTGAATCCATACGGTAGGTTAAAGTTCCAACATTTTTTGTTTCCGTTTTTAAACTCATTTTACTTTTCTGTGCAGAGGCATTTAAAAGTAAGTTAGAGACATCGTGTGACTTTCCCCCACAATTTCTATCCAGCTGGATGGAGAATAAAAGTTGTTCACACATGAAAGTTAAGTATAAATTAGATACTTGAAAATGGGGGCATGTTTCTCCTGACTTCTACATCCTGCTCACCTAGGAAGAGAAGGAAGAAGTTTCCATGAAACAACCACAAAAACAAAATGCACGTTTGGCATAGAAACATGCAAGAGAAACTATCATGTACCTTCATCCTTGGGCTTCCCAGGTGCCACGAGTGGTAAAGAACGCATCTGCCAATGCAGGAGACAACGGTTTCATCCCCGGGTCGGGAAGATCCCCTGGAGAAGAGCTTGGCAACCCACTCCAGTATTCTCGCCCGGAGAATCCCATGGACAGAGGAGCTTCTGGAGGCCTGCGGTCCATGGGGTTGCAAAGAGTTGGACAGGACTGAAGCAACTTAGGACACACACCTTCATCCTTAATATGACATATTAAGGTCGAGCCATAAGCAATGCCTTTCCTTGTGAAAGCTCTCAGAACTCATAGCACAGATTGTAAGGCAGAGAAAAAGCAGGGGATATAAGAGAGGCTGGCAACTCTGCTCCCAGTTTGAATTTTAAAAAGAAACATTTCCACTTTCCTCACCTACCATTACTCAAACTGTGTTTTCAAATGAGTCCCTCACCAGAATGTAGCAGATTAATTGGCAATATGGAGTTTTTGACACCGGAATTTTGTTTTTGGCACTAACAAGCTGATTGATCCCAAGTACGTCATTTGACCTCTCTGGATCAGTGCTTTCACAACTATTCATTGAAAAGGTCAGACTAGGTGACATGTCAAAATGTTGCTCTTCTAGAAGTTAGGTGAAATAATTGACCCAGTCTCATATCACATATTGGAATGCTGGGCAGTGTAGCATCAGGGTCAAAGAGATGAATTTTGTTGTCAAAAATAACAAGTTTCAGGTCCGGTCAGTAACTGACTAGCTCTAAAGTCTTGAGCAGGTATCTTAAACTCTCCATTTCCTCATCTGTAAAATGAGAAGCAGTAATTGTATTAGAACCTTCTAATTATGAGATGATGCTTATCATATGTTCAGCATATGTCTGGCATCTTAAGTGCTCAGAAAATGTGTCTTCATGTTGTCAACAGGACTGTGTCTGTTAAAATCTTGTCCGTACTGTTATAAAATACACTGGCCATGTCACATGTTCCACAAAAGAATCTTAAAGTTCCCCCCATCACAACCGAGTCAGCTCTGCTGACTCCATGTCCTGCAGCCAAAGCAGAAGTTGAACATTCGAAATCAACAGAACATTCTGGGCCTACTGCTCTCCTTGCCCAAGCTGTTTTACTTCCCTTTTTTTAAACTCTTAATTTTAAGTCTTAGACAGAACAAGAGAGTCAGGATCTGAGTTTAAAAGAGAGAAAGAAAAGCAGGCTGTACAGACTCCCTCTGGCTTCCTCCCTGACTCATGGAGGAACTCCTAAACCTGGTTCCCTGGAGGAAAGAATGTCTTGCAGTCATCTGCTTGAAACAAGATACTCAGTTTAACCAGTAATTCTGGTCTCTCCATTTTTCCTCCTCATGTTCAAGGTATCAAAGGAACAAATGATGCCTATAACATCAAAATATTTTTACTCTTCACCTTAAAACAGCTATATCCATTCACAAAATGAGAAGTAACTCAGAGTAAATTTAGGCAGGAAGGATCTGCTAGTCCTCCTTGAAAGGTTTCCATCTTAATTGCTAATGATAATAACAAGACAACAACAATGTGGGGGAAGTGGAATTTTATCACCCTTCACCTTCATCTAAGCCGCTAAACCCCCACAAAGGATTCACAGGGAGGCAAGGCGAGGGCTGGAGAACAAACAGATGCCCACATACCAAGTGAATAAATGAATAAAAGTTGTAAAAAGAAGAGAATAAATGGGCAGATAAAATACATTCTATCCTCCTGGTTGGACAATTCTACTTCTTAATAGCAAGGAACGCCAGGTTCAAATTCAGTATTTTTGGACTCCTCGAAGTTCCACACTGAAACAGAGATGTGGAGGGAGCTCTGCCCACCCCACTCCACCTCCCAGAGCCAGCCAGCACCACTGCAACCTCAAAGGCAAGGTGGGAGCCAATCCAGCACCCGCATCCAAGCAGTCCAAACCCTGCCTGACAGCTAGCCCTTGGCAACCCCAGCTGCCTATAAATGCACAAGAGTCTGCAGCCAGGAGGGGAAGCTCAGGGCAAATGCCCACAGAGGGTTGAAATCGGGCGTGGGGAGTTCACAGAGCCTAGGGACTCGGACGTGTTCTTGAAAAAGAGAGCTTAAACTTCAGACGAGTCTGTCCCCTTGGCCTTGAAGACTCCTTGTCTAGTATATTCCCAAGACAGGATCCCTTCAGGCCGGGGGCTCAGGACTCCAACACCTCTTGCCTGGCCTTCTCTTTAGGACCTTCGCCCCAGGGAAATTCCACCTGGTATCTTCTCCCACAGACAGACGGCTTCTCGAGAAGTTTTCTGAGCTTCAGCTTCTTTTAAGTGACACCTACGCTCCCACAACCTTCTCTGTAAATCACAAACAAATGTCAGGCAACCAGCTCCTTCCTAATGTCTCATTCCTGACATTATTCTTTAGTCTGAAACCGAAGCCCACGGTTCTCATTTTCTCCAAATTCAGAAAGCTTGTCTTTTCTTGACATTTTATCCTGTCTGAGTAGTTCTACTCATTCATCCTTCCCCCAAGGGAGAGGGGGAAAAAAAGATTTACATATGTGTGTAAAGGCTATATATGCAATGAAAAGATATATATATATATATATATATATGTATATATATAGCTCATATACACACAATGACTATCTTAAAGTTATTGCTTCTCTCTCACTTCCTATAAAAAATCAGGAGACTAATGCCCAGTCTCTTTTTAAAATTTAAAAAATTTAAATTAATAGTCACTTATATCCAAACTTTGCCTCTTTATCCCTTGGCCCTGATTATGTCCTGATTTTATTAGTGTGAACTTCTCTTTGAGGTTATCCTATCAATAGTTACCGCCCTGGTGCCCCTCTCTCTGGGGCTTCCCTTGTGGCTCAGCTGGTAAAGAATCTGCCTGCAATGCACGAGATGTGGGTTCGATCCCTAGAGAAGGGAATGGCTACCCACTCCAGTATTCTGGCCTAGAGAATTCCATGGACTGTATAAGTCCACGGAGTTGCAAAGAGTTGGGCACAACTGAGCCATCCTCTCTCTGAGCCCCGTGTCCTCACTCTTCCACACAAAAGGCCATCCCTGAGAGATGCCAGAGAGCCTCCCTGGCAGCTGCCTCTGCCATCAGTCACTTTCCCTTCCCCACCTGCTGTCTCTCTTTCAGCCATGTTAAGTTGCCTCCCCCTTGTTCATTTTTCTCAGATTTCTCTGTGCTTTCTGGCATAATTCTTTCTGTTCCAAGCAGGCACCATCTTCTCAGGCAGGACTGGTTACGTGCCCTCTTCATGAGCAGTGTGGACTGCCATGAAGGCACGGGGAAGGCACTCAGGCAACCCCTTCCTCTCTCCTACACAAAGACTGGGTGAGTTCTAGAAAGATTGGGGTGAAAACCAGGGCTGGTTTCATGTGCCATGCTCTTGGTTTAATGTTCTGATGTCACCATCCTAAAACTCTTAATAATGTTGTCTTTGAACATCTTACATCAGGTCCAATGGGACAATGGGTAAAGAAGTACACACACCATATCTGGCCAGCACTTCCCGCCACCCCATTCACACCGAGCATTTGTGAGGCCCCATGAGCACAGAATCACGTGACCTGCAACATTTGAGAGTACTGTGAGACTCAAACCAAGCAGAAAGTGTGTTACATCTATGGCTGCAAAAGTGAGGGTGTCCCACCTAGGGGCCACGCCTTCCACCCCGTTCAGAGCTTGTTCCAAACGCACAAGAAAGACCGAGGCATTCTAAAAACTTAAATAGCCAAAGAGCTCTATCTTACCTTCGGTTACTCCTTGTACTTCCCTGCACTGGTGATGGTGGTTTCATTGCTAAGTAGGGTCAACTCTTGCAGCCTCATGGAATGGTAGCCCCTTAGGCTCCTCTGTCTATGGAATTTTCCAGGCAAGAATACTGGAGTGGCTTGCCATTTCCTTCTCCAGGAGATCTTCTTGACACAGGGATTGAATCCAGGTCTCCTGCCTCTCAGGCAGAATCTTTACCTGCCAAGCCACCAGGGAAGACTTGTATTAGCCAACTACTTATCCTGAAAGCTCTGACATAAAATAAAGGGAGGAAAAGAGGAAAACCAGTAGTTCCTTTCGCTTTTAGTCTTTCCTTACCCATCAGTGAGCAAAAGGTAGACTGTTGGTAGACGTTACATATCAAAGAATAAAAATAGTTGAATTAGTTTTGTATAGCATTTCCTTCATTTTGGCAAAAACAAAATAATGTACATGTATCAACTATAAAACCTGAAATGTATAATTTTAGTGATTCCACATACAAGTAAAATGCTCTTACATTTGCATTTAAAACTGGCATTTATATTGGCACTGCACAATATGAAGATGAGTGGTAAAATTAATGCTGATAATTTTAAATGTTAATGTCCCTTTACTTAAAACTACATTAAATGGCAAATTTAAACCACTATGACAAGTTCAAAGAGGGGCTGCAGAAGGAAGGAAAAGGCTGTATATTTTAGCACCTTTAACTATACCTTTTCTCCTTACTCTTTGAACACAAGTCCCCACATTTTTTTTTTTAATGAGGCCGTGCAAGTTATGTAGTCACCTCTGGTGAATAACAAAAAGAGATTGAGTGGGACAGAGGCTAGGCTGGGAGAGGTCAGAGCTGGGCCATCGCCCAGCAGGATGCAGACATTTGTCGAAATGCCCTCTTTGATACCAGAATTCCATCCTCAAACCCCTCCAGTGGTGACCTATCTCATTCAGAGTCAAAGCCAAAATTCTCACTAGGGCTCCATCCCACTGGCACTTCCGCTGCCCACCTCCCTGACCTCATTTCCCACCACTCACCTCCCCTCTCAGCTGCTGTCAGCTACCTCATTTGCATTCTCCCATGCCAGGGCCTCTGCACATGCCATCATCTTCCCTACAATGCTGCCTCCTCATCCAAATATCTGGAGCTCCCACTTCCTCAGATCCTCAGGTGTCTCATCAAATATCTCTGTAACAAAGAAACCTTCCCAGGCCATCTCATATAAATGCACAATACTTCATTGACCTTGCTTTTCTTTCTTTCCACTTCTTACCACCAGGCCTATCATATATATACTTATTTCTTTATTTAAATTCTTGGTCTCCTCCACTGAAACATAAGCACCGGGAGGGTAAAGAATTTGTTTTTCACTGCTATATGCTCAAACTAAGTCTGTGTAAATACTTGTTGAATGAATGAAATTAATACACCTCCGAAAGCATGAAGTCATTCAGATTGAGACAAGAAAAGCTTCTTTAATACGGAGGCATAAACCTGGAAGAGCTTTCACATTACAAAATAATCTCTAACTTGGATCCACAAATAGCGTCTGATGTCCAAAGTCAGGAAGCATTCTGTTTAGGGAAAACCACCCAGCGAAGGCGCCAAGGAGCCTGGGACTAAAAGAGGGGAAATGGACTCTGCTGTTAATGAGCTGTGCGATCGTAAGCCATAACCAGAACCTATGAGAGCCCCAGGTCTCTATGAAGCAAACATGATTGAAGAATTCGTGCCCTCCTTATCTCACAGGGTTTTGCGTGGAATCAGTGAGATAATAAACACCTTTTTGCAAAGTTACAATGTTAAAGAAATGCTAGGGAATCACCCTTATCCTGCTAATTAAAGAAACAGTGGCTGAAAAGAGGGGTCTCAGGGAGGGAATAATGGGCTGTTAGGCCATTTAGCTAAGCCTGGTATTTAGAGAGACTGGGATGAAAGAGGGATGCAGAATAGCAGATGCTGAGAGTGTTGACCTTTCACAGGATGACACCCATACATCTCCCATTTGACAGGAATGTCCCTGAGCCCAATTAGAATTAGCCTTTCACATAACACTCAAATTCCTGGACTTCCGAGAACAGCCATATAAGGGAGGAACAGACAGTACAGATAGGAGGAGAAGAACGGAGAGGGAAAAGATTGGGGGAGGGCGGGGCAGGAAACGGAGATTTTTATATTCCCGCACACAAAGGACAAGATGTTTCAACCAGTCGTATCATTTTGAAAAGATTTTGACTAGAGATTATTTACCCAAGTTGGAAGCCCCATTTCTCTTTCCCAGCATTTCTATGTGGGGTGGTTTTGGGGTTTGTTTTTTTCTTTTTTTTTTTTTTTTGTTAATCTGTTTTTACTTCCAAATCTTATTTTTATTTGCTTTGTTTTCATTTGTTTTGTCTTAGGGCTATTTGTTTAACTTTTTATCTCCCTTCACTGCACTCAGGATGCAAGCTGATCTATTCCCAGCAAGAAAGCTACTTCACGCTCCCAGCCGAGTCTCCTTCCACACAGAACAGAACTCTTCATGTCAGGACGCCCGCCTCCGCTAGAATGTATTTTTAAAATTCATTTTCATGCTAACAATGCCCCTGTAAAGATGGTGAGGCATAGAAAACCAAATTGTGCATGATTCTTAATCAGGAAACTGAAGCATTTTTTTTTTTAAGACACCCTTAGATGCTTCAGATGAACCTTTTTGGTAATTTCAGGGCTCCAGTTTAGTTAAGCACAACACTTTCTTTTTTTTCAAGATAAAAATGCTCTGACATGTACCAAAGAAGGGAGGTAGAAGTGGCTGTCAGAAGTGGGCAGACTGACAGCATTCCCTGCGGAGGGAAACCCTGCCGTCTATTTTTAAACCAACCTGTGTAATTTCAGAGAGAAGTCACATCTCCTGATAAATGTTTTGGGGGCGGCTGGAGGATAAGTCTGCAGTGCTGGAAATGGCAGGCCCGCCCACACTGAGAAAGAAGAGCCTTGAGATTCTGCCTTTTCGCAGGACCCAAAAAAAAAACCGAGACAATGAAAGCTTCCCAAAAGTATGCATTTCTTCAGTAAAAAGGAAGCAGCCTCTAACAGAGAAAACACAGAAGGCCCAGATCTTCAAAAACTGGTATGAAATTCGCCTTATTGGTGTTAGTAACAGATAAGGGATGTGAGTGACATAGAGTTTGTGTGACTCGGGAGAAAAGTGGTCATAAATAAATGTGGTTGTTTAATGTGATGTGAGAGTTTGAGCGTGAGTGCTTCCCAAACTTCAATAACTGGTCCTCAGAGAAACGTAAGGATGGAGATTCATCCCCACAAAGGGGACATGAAATGATTCAGCAGTGAGAGTATAGCGTCTGCCTCCGTGCTTTCTGGTTGTAGGTAGTCTGTCTTCTCTGAGACTCGGTTTTCCTCATCTGCAATATGGGGCCACTGACACTGTACCATGTAAGACTGCCGTTAAGATTAAGTAACAACACAGAGTAAATGATGCCGAACAACACCACGGTGAACAGAACACCCTAAGCCTCTAATCTGTTATGAAGAACCAAAATGGGTTTCCTGAGGGGCTCCATGTTTATTCTTGGTAGAAATTCTAAATGGCCAGCTGTCTCCTCCAGTCTCTGCTAAGACCAATGCGTGGTCCTCACTTAAGATCTAAGACTAATCAGTAACCCCATCCCAACTCCTACTCCCCCTCTACACTCACACACACACACAGGCACACACACGTACTCCCCAGGCCACAGTCAAGAGCACGTACTGTGCCAGTGCCCAGCCCTGGGCAACTGACCCTAACGCAGCCATGCAGGGCAGTTGTTTGTCTGAATGGAACCTCTTATTAAAAATTAATTCCTGTCAAACCCAATTACATATGAACATAGCCTCATTGTGATGGTGACTGCGATTTCTGGAAACAAACATAGGCCCTACTGTCGCCAAAAGCAAAGGGCGTCTTAGGACAATCCTGAGTCTTGATCTATGAACACAGAGACACAGCCAGCGGATTCCCCGAGGCTCACAAAGGCATTTGTCCCCCAGGGACAGCCATTGTCCCCACCCTCTTCCCCATGCTCCTCCCTGCCCCACACCCAGGCCCCCACTCCCTGAGGCATGTGTGCCAGATGACAAAACTGATCCTTAAGGCGGATACCTCACCACCCCCACCTAATCCAGATGCTATGCTTCTGATAGCCTGGGCTTACCCTCTGAGAGCTTAGGGTCCCTCCTCTGTAAATACAAATTAAAGGTGATAACACCACTACCCACTAGGGTTGTTGTGGGGGGTTAAATGAGGCAATATATGTAAAGCACCTGGAATATAGAGGGCTGGCCCTCAATCAATTTCCCAACCCATCTCCACCCTACCCTGTGCATTCCTATACTGAGATACCATCTTCTGCAATGTTTCTCCTATTGAGGGAACAAAACTGGGGGGCTCTTGTTTTTCCTGAGAAAAGTTGAAGAGTATAGAGATCCGAGGTAAACATACCCTAGACCAGATTTACACATTTCTCTCTTGCATTAATTGCTTCTTCTACTTCCATCTCATGAAATCAAGGAGAAACCAAAGTTGGAGGCAGAAAAGTCATTGCGTCCTCCGCTTTCTCCCTACTTTTCATATCTTTCATATTTTTGCCATCAGAAAGTTTGATCTGGCATTGTATGGTCTTCTAACTGTGGTGGAGAGAACCCCAGCTTCTAAACTAGGTGCCACCTTACTGACTGAGTCAGAGCAAAAAGAGTGACAATGTCCAATGAGATAATGGCCCAAGTCTCAGGCAGAGGGCAAGCAGGCAATATGAATCAGATATACAATGTGTGAGGCCATTGACCCAGTCATTCCACTTCCAGGAATTTATCCAAAGGAAACAATTAAGCCAGAATAAACCAATGATTTTCATTATAGTACTGCTGATCATACTGAAAAATTGTAAACAAGCTAATGTTCCTCAATAACAGGTCAATCATATAAATTATTGCACATTTGTGTCATTGACTACAATGTAATAAAAAAGTCTGTTTTAATGAAACAAAGCTATACTTAAAGAAGATGAAAGAAGTTCTTAATAAATTATTGAAGTTGGAAAAGCTGGTTGTGGAAAAATATGTGACGATAATGCTGTTTATGTAAAAACGCAAAAATCTCTTATGCATACTTTTAACACCCAAAGTATGTTTTGTCAAACTTTTGACTGGTTTACAATTTTTCACTATAGTTATGCTAAAAAACAAGGGCTAATCTAGGATGAGAATTCAGAGGATTGCTAGCTGAGATCCAAAGTAATAAGAAAAACACCGTTTGGCTTTTAACCCCTGTGAGAAGAAAACAAAACAACCAAACCAGCCAAACAAAACAAGGAAAACTGTAAATCAATCAATCACCCTTAATCCCTAAGAGCCTGGCTGCTGGGGAGGGGGACGTGGGCTATTACCCTTAAAGATTAGAAAAACAAGAAAGGTAGTGAGTAGGATTGCCGAACGAGTAAGGTTCAGAGGAGCCATTAAAGCAAAACGAAAACCAAATCCCACCAACGTGCAGATTTGAGCCCGGGAGAGGACTTAAACAAAGTGTGTGGAACTCTTCAGTCATCAGAAAGTCACAAAAAGACAGAAGAAACAGCTCAGGCAGCCTCAAGTCCCATTCCCAAGAGAAACTAAAGTTGGGCCGCTTTTTTTATTTCATTTAAAAACGTGAATGAATCAATTTATAGGGAAGATATGAGGAGATATGTGGTTTAAGGAAAGAGAATTTGAGGTTTTGGGTTTTTTTAATGCTTTGAACCCTATTCCTTAATCTGAGCATTTTATTAGGATTTTGTTATTTTATTTTAGGTGGGCTTCCCGGTGGCTACACCTGTGATTTATTTCAGTGGGAAGAACAAGCTTCTTGACAGGTGCCTAAATAAATGGATTTTCTCTTTCTTTTCGAAAGTGAGCCTTGTCTTTAGAAGCCAAGTCTTATGTTTTGTTTGGTTGGCTTGGTTGTTTGGGTTTTGGGTTTTTTTGTTTTTTTTTTTCCATCTCACATGGGATTTTAAAAAGTCAATTTTTTTTTCTTTTAGTATCTTACAACTTTGGGTCTCAACTAGTAATCCTTTGCCTTCTCTTCCCACATTAGCTTATTTTTTGGTTTAATTATAGGCTTCACTGCATCAGACAATCAAACTTTAGATCAGTCCCATCCTGAGACTGAAGAAATCATCTTGAAAAATTGGACTCAATATAAGAATCCTGCTACTGGGCACCCCAAACCAGTGCTCTGGAACAACCCAGAGGGATAGGGTACAGAGGGAGGTGGGAGGGGGGGTTCAGGATAGGGGGACACAGATATACCTGAGGCCAATTCATGTTGATGTATGGCAAAAACCATCACGATATTATAAAGTAATTATCCTCCAGTTGAAACAAATAAATTCATTAAAAAAAAAAAAAAGAATCCTGCTACTAAATTAACATCACTAAGGCCCATCGTCAGAAAAGGAAATGAAAAAAAGAGATATTTTTTAAAAAAGAGAAAGAAGAGGGAAAAAAATTTTAAACTGTTTGACTCAGCTGGCTCTGGCTCAAGCATCCAGCCTTCCAATCTGTTCTCAAAGTGGGAAGGAAAAAGCCTTTGGTTAGAATAACCAGCAGCAGAACCTTGTGATGTTGAAATGCAACCACACAAAATGCAAAGTGTATTTAGCACAAACGAAGCAAGCTGCACATGCAGAAAATTTTGTGGCGGTGCAAGGAATTATACAGATTTAAACTACAAAGAATACAATTAACAAATTGTACTGCAAGCTTTCAAAAGCCTCTCACACAAGGGGCTTCCCTGGCAGGCCAATGGTTAAGACTCTGTGCTTCCATTGCAAGGCCTGAGGTTCAATCCCTGCTTGGAGAACAAATAACCCACATGCCTCGAGAACCAGTCAAAAAATTAAAAAAAAAAAAAGAAGAATTTGAAAACAAAAGCCTCACACAGGTCTCAGCAGTCTCCAATGTAAACACATCACCCAGACAGTAGCATCTTTTTCTATAGATTTGAGTTACTGCTCTGAAATTATGTAATCTCCCATCTGGAGCAGTTTCCAAAGGCCTTTCCCAAACGATACAGAGACAGAATTCAACCTCTTCTTTCTTCCACTCCTCAAATGCCATGCAGGGCTGCACGTTAGAGTCCATCAACCAGGAAATATTTAGTAAACAGAACTTGTAGTCCATTTATTCTGAGTTTACTTTAAGAAGCCACTTATCTCTTTCAGAAGGACTTCCCTTGCCAATCACCTTTTGGAAATGACCTTAGAGAGAGACACTCCCTGAGGACGTGCAGAATCCAAGGTCAAGAGCATGTGTGACAGAAATAAACAATTCAACTATCGACATCTTAGGATCGTCCCTTTTCCTTCCAGTGACAGTCATTCTTTTCAGAGCAACTGATGCTGAAAGCTCAGCCTCTGTGCACCGGGTGCCGAACTGAATCTCAGGGACAGAGTTTTGGATGAAGTAGAAAAAAATGGCTTTATTGCTTTGCCAGGCAAAGGGGGACACAATGGGCTCTTGCTCATGAAAACTGTGTCCCAACCCAGGAGGATTTGATGAGGAGTTTTACAGCAGCAGTTCAAAGGGTGGGATTTACAGATTAAGATAAAACTAGGGTATGCGCAGGGCCTCCAGTCCTCTAATCTAGTCTCAGATCATCTTCTTGATAAGTTTCTCTGGTTCCTTTAATGTAGCCTCAAGTGGTCTTTCTCTGATTTGAGGAATGTTGCCATCTTAACAAGCTTAAAGATATGTGTATCCCTTGAGGTGGAACCAGGACTCTGCCCCAAGGTTGCACTGTGATTTCCTGGCTACCCTTCCCCTGTGTTTGCATCCCTTCCTTTCCTGAATTAGCAAGTGTTCAAACCTGCCCTTTGGAACTCAGGGAAAGTCATGGAGGCTGGGGTCAAGAAAAGGCAGGACAGAAAACTTCTGTGCCCAGGGTCCTTCCTGCTCAGTTTCACAACTGAACCACATCCGCAGGTGTACACACATGAGGAGACCACATGAGCTCCCAGCTTGCAAGCTCATGAGCCTACACACATCAAAGTGTCTCCTCTGCTACATTCTTAGAAACATGACCATAATTTCTTCTCCAGTGAAAGGTTATGCTACAACACCTAAAGTCAATAATAATTTTGAGGTAGGGAGGCCCTGCAAGGTTATATTATTCAAAACCTCATTTTGCAAAACTGATGAAGTTGAAGGCCAGGTATGTCAAATTCATTTGAAAAAAGAAGTATATTTTCTAAGAATTTTGCCACGAGATTATAGTTTCTCCATCTCTGATCATGCACAGTGGAAAGATCAAAGTTCTGAGGTCACAGAAACCTGAGTTCAAATCCCAGTTCCACCTTTTACGGCCTTGGTTGTTGTTCAGACACTTAGTTGTGTCCAACTGTTTGTGACCCCGGGGACTGCAGCACTCCAGGCTTCTCTGTCCTTCATTATCTCCCAGAGTTTGCTCAAATTCATGTCCGTTGAGTCAGTGATGCCATCCAACAGTGTCATCCTATGTCATCTCCTCCTCCTGCTCTCTATCTTTCCCAGCACCGGGACTGCCTTGGTGGTCACAGGTAAGTCAATCTCTCTAAGCCTCCATTTGCCCATCTGCCAAATGGACTTGATAAGAATGGAAGGAATTCCTTCCTTCTGGAAGGAATCCAGAATATACCACTGGGAAGAGTGTTTCCGAAACTCCCTTTACCTGCCTAAAAGCAGAGCTTCCCAAAAGAATTCAACTGTCATAAATGCCCTGCCCGGAGTTTAACCACCCGGCGAAAATTGACGTCTTTTGCTGGAGAGAAGTCAGCACTAGGAAATGACCTTAACAGACATTGTCACGAAATTACAATATCTCCCCTTTATTCTCCTAAGGGCCCGTTTTCCTTTCTTAAAAGTCTGTTTTCCCACAAGTGCCCTTCTCTCCCTCCTCTTCCACTATTAAGATGGTAAAAAAGCCCTAAATTTTAACCACTTCCTGGAGTCATATTTTTCTGTGAACTACTGCAAACATAAGTGAATAAAAGTTTATCTTTTCTCTTGCCAGTCTGTCTTTTGTCCATTTAATTCACAAGCTTCCAATCATTAAACCTATGAAGTTAGAGGAAAATTTATTTCCTCCTCAAAAGTGCTGCTGCTAAGTCTCTTCAGTCGTGTCCGACTCTGTGCGACCCCATAGACGGCAGACCACCAGGCTCCACCATCCCTGGGATTCTCCAGGCAAGAACACTGGAGTGGGTTGCCATTTCCTTCTCCAACCTCAAAAGTGCTAACATGTATTAATTAATTAAAACAAGCAAGACACTATCACGTGTTAATTCGTTTGTTTCCCACCACATCTCTATAGTATCTTTATTTTCCAGAAAAGAAAACAGAAACATAGAGATGTTAATCAATTTTCTTAAAGTCAGACAGCTGGTAAGTGATGGAGTCAGGATTTGAACCTAGCAATCTAATTTGAGAGCCCTTGTACTTAACAACGGTGCATGAGTGCTAAGTCTCTTCAGTCCTGTCCAGCTTTTTGTGACCTTATGGACTGTAGCCCTCCAGGCTCCTCTTTCCATGGGATTCTCCAGGCAAGAATACCGGAGTAGGTTGCCATGCCCTCCTCCAAAGGATCTTCCCGATGGAACCCACGTCTCCCGCAGCTCCTGCATTGCAGGCAGATTCTTTACTGCTGAGCTATCAGGGAAGTTGGTACTTCACCACTTCATGAGAGTAATATCTGCCTCACAAAGAAGTTACCAAAGATTAGAGGAGATAGTCTGCAAACAGCACGCAACCTAGCCCAAAGGAAAGGCTCAAAAAAATGCAGATTCTGTTTTCACTATCAGAAAGTGGTCTGTCAATGTGCTGTTGCTGAAACTAGAGCTTTTCCTGTCTCCCATAAAGGAATTAGGATAGAACAAGGAATCTAATCTGAAAGTAATATAAATAATTTGTGTTTGAATTAGCTGTAGTTCCTAGCTTGACTGATGCATGAAGGGTGTTGGAGTTCCTGAAAAAAGCAAGGAAAAGGCAGCCAGAGGAGAGGAATTTGTCAGGATCACTCAGCACCATTCAATGGACTTCAACATTCAAGTGATTGAAAAGGTGTAGGTTCGGTCTGGTTTGGTTTGGTTTGGGTAGGTTTTGTTTCGTTTGTCTTACCACGAAGTCAGGATATTTGTCTTGACCCTAGTATGACCTGGATAAAATAAGCCACAAGCTTCCTTGAGTCTGATTCACTGCTGGTCAGCAGCCTTGCAGTGATGGATTCAGCTCTCCCAGTGTCCTGATCCCCGAGCTGGGAAGGAAGTGGACCAGTGAGACAGGCAATATCCACATTGCTGTGGAGGACGAAACAGATGTTAACAACCTGGGCTTTGGAGTCAGACCGATCTGTGAAGAAATACCAGCAAACGACTCGATTTAAATGCTCTGATTTCTGTTTTCTCATCTGGAAGACAGGAATTTTAAATCTCTATAAAACCTACCTCAAAGGATAGTTGGACCAGCCTCATGGTAATAGCTCAATATGTATGTCCGTGCTCAGCTGTGTCTGACTCTTTGTGACCCCATGGACTGCAGCCCACCAGGCTCTTCTGTCCTTGGAATTTTCCAGGCAAGAATGCTGGAGTGGGTAGCCACTTTCCACTCCAGATGATCTTCCCAGCTCAGGGGCTGAACCCCCATCTCCTGACTCTCCTGCACTGGCGGGAGGGTTCTTTTATCACTGAACCACCTGGGAAACCCGAAGCTGGGAAGCTCAGTGTGTATTCTCTGGTAAATTTTCAAACTGACTTTGTGATCCAGCAGCAATTTCAGGAAGTTTTTCATGAGGCTTCCCTTCCCCAAACAGAAAAAAACCGAAAGCATTCCCCTCGTCCTCTCAATTGCTGTAGTTCTGCTTCTGGATCTCTTGGATGGAAATAGGGGACACCAGTTTCTATATGCCAGCCAAGGCGCTAAGCACGATCTCCATCTTTTTATAGAAGAGAAGAGAAAAAAATTAATGAAGTGAAGGAACTGGTCTAAGGTTACACATGCAGCTAGTAATGAAGCCAAGATTTGAACCTGCAGGAGTTTAAATCCAGAATCTATGTTCTTAACTTGAGGCTATTTGTCGCTCTGTACCCACAATGACTTACGTTCCTTATTCGCTTCATTTCAAGGCTAAAAGGTCAAGATTTGTATCTAATTTATCTTTTTATAGCCCCCAAAATATTCTTTGAACAAACACTTTGTCTATTATTAAATGAACTCCCCAGAGGCTTACAATCATAATTCATTTTTACTAAGTGCTTTACATCAATTTTCCCATTCAATTTTCACAAGTCCATCAGCTAAGTGTTGGTATTATTCCCATTATTCAGATGAGGACACCCAAGGCTCAGAGAGACTAAATAACTTGTTCAGGTTCACAGGGAAAGTAAGTGACAGATCTGGAGTCTCATCTGGGAAGATGGAATCCATTCACGGAGCTTGTAATCTTCATTTACAGCCAAGAATCATATCTGCTCTGAGATATTCTATGGGTTCACTCAGCCAGCCACTTTTTTTTTTTTTTTAACTCTAGATTTCTTTTGTCAAGGTGTTAGGACAGCCTGAAAAATATGAAAGTCAGTGGCAATTCCAAAATGTCCTTCTGAGATGGATTTGGGAGTAGAAATTTCGCTGGAATTGAAGTTGGACAGAGAGCAAGAACTTTTCAAAATTATATATATTTTATGAAGCTATATTTTCATAAAAGACTCACTACTTTCAATCAGATTCTATTATTACCTGTGAATTACTGATGGATACTATCAGGGCACATTAAAGGGATAATCACTCTTCTGTTTGAGGATATATTAAAAAAATCTGTGTTTCATGAAGCTGTATGTGGACAAGTTACCATTTACCAAAAGCAATGTAGCCATCAGTAAAGTGAAATCTCAAATTTATAAATGATGCCAAGACTCTCTGGCAATTGAAATACCAACCAGACAAGAATAAACACGAGGAAGATCTCATAGAGATGTACGAGTGGGCAGAGAACATTGATGCTCAGTGGAGGGAGCCATAGGTAGTGCCCGCAGGAAAAGGCAACCCACCTTGTTCTCAGGAGACCAGGGCCTCCGAGTGCAGACGTGATCCAGGAAAAGGATGATGGCATCATCGCAGCCCATTCCCCGAAGAAGGAGGTCCAAAGTATTGTGGCAGTCACAAAAGCAAGCATCATCAGGAAGGATGTTAAAAACAAAATAGAAAGCACAGTCTCATAAGTACTTGCACACACGCACACACACATACACACAGAGACGCCAGAATTCATTTGCTACAGAAATACAGGGTCAAGTGCCAGTCTTTAAACTTCAAAAATGTCATAACAAACCTGGACGGATCCAAAGGGCACTTAAAATTTTTAGAATTTTTAAAGAAATCAGAGAACTTTAAACCGGAAAAGACAAAATACAAGAGTTGGTGGTTCAGAGTCCATAACATCACAGAGCTTTCTGTTTTTTTCTTCTTTAAGATCAGAGGGTTCTGATAAAGTGAGCACAGTCCAGTGAGAACAGCAGGCCTATAAATCTTGGTGAAATTAAAACAAAGTATTTCTAAGATGATTTATATTTTCAAATGCTATTGTATAAGGCAAATAATAAACTAGAAAAAAATCACATTTCTAAGAGAGTCTATCGTCAGGGGCACCTAAAAGCTTACTGTGCAGTTAGAACTAAATTATTAATATATGCCCCATCTTTTGATGCTCATATTATGAAAGATACCTAGCAATCTCCCTTTCACACTGTTCTTTGAAGATCCTGAGACAGGAGATACTAGATTAAATTAACTACTGTCTTAATATATATGACATATTAGCAATTCCCAAACTGGTTAATCAAAGAATTACCTGCAGACCTTTTGTTAAAAAACAGATCCCCAGGCCTCATATCTAGCAATTCTAACTCAGTAGGTCTAGGGCTTAGCAACCTTAAGAGAAAATCCTTTCCATGGAAAAATCCAGAGAGTAATAAGATTGATTGAATTTGAATCATGTTTTATCCCTGAATCAATCTTTGAGATGGGAAAATGCAGCACCTTTGCCCTGGCCTGGGTCACGGACCTGCCCCCTAGAGTGGTGGGTGGGGTTTTCCCCAGGAATGAAATGAGAAAGTAATATTCAGCCTCCCCTTTTTTCCCAGTAACAGAACCTAAATTACATATTAGGGGACGCACGTGCCCAGCTACATAGAGTCTGTATTCTGCAGTCTCTCTAGTTATGGCCATGTGGATAACTCTGGGTGCCGAATGCGCAGACGACAAGTATGGTACAGGATTTCCTGGAAGATTCTTTGAGGGAACAGACTCTGCGAGGGGTGTCCTCTTTTTCTGTCTCTCCGTCCTCCTTCCTACTGACTAGAATGTGAATGTGATGACCAGCAGAGCCTCTGCTTTGTGATTGTGGCAATCAAAGCTAGAAGGAACCTGATTCTTAAAGGAGCCTGTGAAGTGGTCCGACGAGGCCAGGATTTTCCACCTCCTGACTTTTACAGGATAGAATCAATCCTTATGGGTTTTGATAATTTTTAGTTTTTGTTCTCTATTATAGGCCTCTGAAGCTAATTCTCCGACATAGACAGTAGGATTCTGTAATCAGATGTGTGATATTGTGATTTATAATAAGAAATATATATATTGGTCTCTGTCCCCAGTTCCTGACACAGGGCTCTTGAAACCCTGTAATTTCCTGGGGGATAAGACAGTCTTTTGTTTTAATAAGAGGACTCCGTGTGGGCTCTTGGATGAGGACCGGTTATCAGAAGGAATAAGTCATGATTAGATTGGAATTTTCAGCCCTGCCTCCCATTATCTTGAGAAAGGAAAAGGGCTGAAAATGAAGTTAATGATTGATTTTGCCTACTCAACAAAACACCCATAAAAATTCCAATAGTACAGAGTTTCAAGAGCTTCCTGTCTGGTGAACACATTCTTGCTAAAAAGGAGCTAAGACCACAGAGACATACACTTTTGCTGAAGACCCTAGACCTTGCCCTGTGTATCTCTTCCCTGGGGCACAACTGCCTGCTTTATCACACCCTTTAAGAAACCAGCGAGGGGCTTCCCTGGTAGCTCAGTGGTTAGGGATCTGCCTGCCAAGGCAGGAGACACAGGTTCAATCCTTGGTCTAGGAAGATCCCACATGCCACAGAGAAGCTAGGCCTGTGTGCCACAGCTATTGAGCCTGTGCTCCAGAGCCCTCAGACCTCAATGATCAAGCCCACGTGCCGCAAATACTGAAGCTGTGTGCTCTAGAGCCCACGCTCCCCAACAACAGAGGCCACTGCGAACTGAAACAAGAGTAGCCCCCCACTCTCCCCAACTAGAGAAAAGCTCACCCAACAATGAAAACCAACCACAGCCCCCAAAATAAATAAATAATAAATACAATATATATAAATATAATAAATAATATATATTTAAAAAGAAATTATACATTTTTTAAAAAACGTAATTAATCATTTCCTTGGGTTCTGTGAGCTGCTCTAGCAAACTGACTGAATCTGGGAAGAAGGTCATGGGACCCTCTGATTTGTGGCCATGTGTTGGGCTGAAGTGGTAGGTAGCTGTGACCTTCTGCTTGCTATTAGCATCTGAAGTGGGGTAGGAACAGTCTTGGGGGATTTCAGCCCTGATGCTAAGGAATCTGCCACTGTCTTTAAACAGATACTGTCAAAAGGGGTTTAATTGTAGGACATCCAGCTGGTGTCACAGAAAATTGCTTGGTGTGGGGAAATTCCTCTGCACGTTTGATGATCAGAAGTGTCGAAAGAAAAGTGTGTGAGTAGTAAAGGAGGCACAAGAAACAACGGCACAGGAGGAGAAAGCTGGAGATTTTCCAGTTCAAGATGTTCCGGGAAGGCAGACAAGGCCAACCAAGAGTCACTATTTTTTCTACTCTCTGCAAACTCTTTTTGAATTTCACCCCCCCCATATACCTGGGCATCCTGACTTTTGCTGTTTTATGACTTGAAAAATACTTTTGCCATGCCTTACAAAGAATTTGTCTTTTACTACTTCCAAGTCTAGGCATAATTCATGACCTATAACCGTACCATCGTTTTCATGTCTGTGAAAAACATAGCTCTCTTCAAACTTGATACAAGATTTAGTACACCCCAAAATGCTTCTACACCAGCCCCAGGTAATCGAAAGTAGCTATTCTTTCAACTCGATCTTTCTGACTCTGTTTCCATGTTTGTTAAAACAGATTCAGTGGTTTTCAAACCTTTTTACCCACAAGTCCCATGATTCCCTAAGGCCTCTATGTAAAAGGTTATGTAGAGTGGCCGCTGCCATTTTTGTCATTGTCTTTCTGATGAACACCTTTCAGAGTGATACAATATATAGCCTGCCACCAAAGGTGCCTACGCCCTTCCCTGAGAAGCACCAGAGGGACAAAGTTTGAAAATCACTGCACTGATATTTTCAATGCGTATAATCAATAAGGGACTAGCGCTTAGGACATCAAAGCATTCCTTGTGCTGGTCTTAGTCACTCAGTCATTTCTAACTCTGTGCGACCCCACGGACTGCAGCCCATTGGGCTCCTCTGTCCATGGAGGTTCTCCAGGCAAGGACACTGGAGTGGGTTGCCATGCCCTCCTCTAGGATATCTTCCCAACCCAGGGATTGAGCCGAGATCTCCCCCAGTGCAGGCGGATTCTTTACTGACCGAGCCACTGGGGAAGCTCTTAAATCAATACAAAAAAACAGAGGTTATGCAATCAAAAACTTGGCAAGAGGCTTAAACAGGAACTTTTCAAAATAAAATGCGTATCCTTTGGCCAATCAACGCTGAACAAAGGCTCAACCTTGTGAGGAATCAGAATACTGAAAGTGAAAATCATAATAAATAACCATTTCACACCTTCTAGATGAACGACAACCAAAACAAGTCTGACAGTATCAACTGTTGACAAAAATGTGAAACTACAAAAACTCAAATACTGTTGATGGTATTGTAAACTGGTACAACCACTTTGAAAAGAATTTGCCATTATTGGGGATCTACACAGCTTATGCCTACTCCATTCCTTTTCTATTCCCAGAGAAATGTGTGCACATGGGTATCAGGGTCGATGCACAAAGCTGTTCTTAGCAGTACTGTTCATAATAATTAAAACTGGAAAAAGTCCAACTGTCTGTCTGTGTAAGAGGGTCTGCTACAATGGAACACTATGAAATACAATAGAATAGTATTTTGCATGAAAATAATGAACTATCACTAGATTCAATAACTTGGTTGAATCTATCACAAATATAACATTTTCTTTGGCCCAAATGAAAGTGTTAACTTTCTTTTGCAAACTGTTTCATATTTTATTTCATGGGTCAATTTTTGTTACTGTTTCAATGGTATGCCTACCCTGGGAACATTAGAGGCAGAAGAAAAAGAGCTCGATTAAAAGAATAGCTGCCGCCTTGTTGACAACCATAATCTTTTCAGATAGGATCATGAGACTAATCTGGGGGCTCATCATTACTTCTTAGAGTCCCAAATTCAAGCAGTTTCCGCATCAGTTGTGGCAATCTCTGTTTTTCAAAAATGGTTGTAGCCATATGATCCAATCCCATGGGCTTTTCCAGAATCTTGCCCCTCCTTCATCTCCTCACCTCAAATCTTGTAGACCGTTGTGTGACTACCTTTGTGAGCCTGCATCCTAAAAGTCAACACAGTTCCCACCTGACTCTCTCACTTTTTCACCCATGGAACTCAGACATCATGCTGGGAGGAAATTTAGACCATATGAAAAAGAATCACTGGCACCAGCTGGTGGCTGAGCTCCCTGCACCAACTTGCCAGCCATGTGAAGGCACCATCTTGGAAACAGAGCTTCTGGGTTACAGTCAAACTACCCCAACTAATATGGCCTTGAGCACAGACCAGACTTCCTTGCTGAGATCCCTTCTAATGCAGACCTATGAACAAAATTAATGATTGTTGTTGTTTAAGCCACTAAGTTCAGGGCTAGTTTGTTACATAGCAATAATAGCCAGAACATAAGAGAAAGGGATATGCCTGCTACAATTGTCCTTGGAGTTATGTGCTGCCAAAGAACCTCTTCTGTACCCTCCCCTCTTTCTTCCTTATCCTGTTAGCATTTTGCAATAGGAAGTAAACTAGACTTAGTGGAAAATCCTTAATGTAATAAATACTTAGTTTGTCTCCAAATGCAGGAAAAGGAGAATTCTAGTTAGAAGAAGCGCCTTTTTTTTTTTTTTTTTTTTTTTGGCTTAGTGCTTTTGAGGATGTCATTATCAAATGGTGTGTATTTTTTCTTTTTCCCTTTGTGTGCCTGAGAGTACAGTTTCTGGAGGTACAGTAGGCCAAAACTTCTCATTATTAAAAGCCTGCAGTTTCTAAAGGTATTTTCCATGACAAAATAGGGAAGTGGGTGGGCCAAACTGCAAACATGTGGGCTAATAATCCTTTCACATATAAAAAATAAAATATCGGATCTAAGGGCTTCCCTGGTGGTTCAGACAGTAAAGAATCTGCCTGCAATGCAGAAGACCTGGGTTCAGTCCCTGGCTTGGGAAGATCCCCTGGAGAAGGGAATGGTTACCTATTCCAGTATTCTTGTCTAGAGAACTCCATGGACAGAGGAGCCTAATGGGCTACTGTCCATGAGGTAAAAAAATATATATATACATATTTATATATATATAGTTTTGACTGTTGCCTCAGATAAGGACATACAAGTACTTGCCCAATAGCTCCTTTGGGCTTCCGCTTTGACTTGGAGCACCAGCAGAAAAATTGAGAGGTTACACTTTGAAACATGACTTTGTCTTCATCAGCCTTTGAGGGCCTGTTAAGTCTTCGGTTACTTTTTATTTTAACCTTGTTTCATCCAAGCACTGCAACACAGATCAAGGCCTGGATAAATATTTGTAAATTGTTTGAACTTTGTTCTGTGCCCTTAAATACTCTTAGGAAATCAATTATGGACTTTAAAGAAGTTTTGAGATTCCATCACCAAAACCAGACTAATTCAGGGACCACTGCGGTAGGAACACGCGAGGAGTATGTGCATTTGAAAGTCTGCGGAATCTTGTATGTGAGGAACGGCATATAAATGTATACCCAAAATAATCCTTTTGCAGCAGTCTGAAGTCTGAAGACTGAGATTTTAGATGACTTTTCAAGAGTATTTAGTTACAGCCAGCTTTCACATGATCTGTCCTCGTACTCTGCTCTCCATTTGCTTCTAACATGCCTCTCTTATTCTTCTTCTCTCCACGGTTCCCTCTCTCCCCCTCCCCTTCCTTCCCCTCCTCCCCTCCCCTCCTGCCCCATCACCAGGCAAGTTTTCTTCCAACTGGATCACAGGGAGGAAGTGACTCTCTCTGGGGCCAGTTCACTTGTGTAATCCTGAAAGGGGAGTATGGGCAAGGGTCAGGGCCAGCTGGCCTGTTGCTAGCTGCTCTAGAGATCCTTAGAAAAATCCGGTTTGTAATTCTGGGCCCATAGGCCCAAGACAGAGCAGCTTCTCCAGTAGAGGGAGGGTGGCATCGTCTAGGCAGCCAGACTTCTCTCCGCTGACGCATCAGCTAGGGTCCCCTGACTCTGTTGATTTGGGTTTGATTTGGCAGGTCACTTAACCCCTGTTTCCTCCACTTCCTCGGCTGTGAAATGGGGTCACCACTTCCTAGTCAACATCACAGGACTTTACAAAGAAGAGAAAATTCTGATGACAAGCAGTTTTGCAACAGGAAGAGCTACAGCTTCAAAGCTCATTTGTACCAATTCCCACGAGGTGACCGTAGGCTCTGCTGGCCTCTCCCTGCCTCAGTTTCCTCATTGAAAATCAGGATAATAATAGGACTCATCTCAAAGCTGCTTTGAGGATTAAATGAGATAATATTGTACATGAAGTACAGTATCTAATACCCTCAGTAAATGTATTTGTTTCCCCTGATCTGCAGCTCATTTTACCATTTAGTATGTGTACCAGACCATTGGAATGGATAAGAGAATCCTACAGTGAAAGAGAAAAACTCTCACTTTACAGACAAGAAAAAAAAGAGAGAGAAAGATGCAGTGAGATTGGGTAACTCGGCCAGGGCTTCTGATTCATTAGTGAGAGTGAGAGTTTAGGGCTTCTAATTGTTGGGTCAAGCAAGCCTCCGTTTTCACTCCTTTGAAGGTTGTGCTGGTATTTCTATTCCCAGATAACCCTTCCGCAGTCTGATATTAACCCTAAGACCAATTTTGACCATTAAGCAACACATTTTCTAAGTCTCCAGCAGTCCCAGGAAACCTGCAGAAAAGCCTCCAAGAAAGTCACCGCCTCCCCCAGCTCCCTGCAGAAGGCCAGGAAAGGTAGCTGGCTCAGAGATCTGAGGAAGCCACTAACGGGGACAGCAGGTGAGGGGGGAGGCCGGGGAGCTGCAGCTGCTGGCAAAGGTTGCCCTAGTAACCGTGCAGGGCTCCATTCAGGAAGTGAGCCCAACTCCAAGATGCAAAACGATCGCCTTCACGGGGGCTCCTGCAAGCACAAAGGCACCAAAGGAACGAGGGCCGGCCTGGAGAAAGGAAGGCGCAGGGTGAGGTGGGGGCCCACGCTGTCATTTACAACCTTCCACCTTCCAGAGAAGAAAAAGAAAGAGAATAGCTCTTTGAATCTTCTGGCCTGTGTGAACCGTAAAAATCCCCATTTAACATGAGGCCCTTTGTGGCAATGGAGAGAAGCTGGCCCTGACTCTGTTCACCAGCCTTATGAAACAATATACCAGGAGAAGGGGGAGAAATCCCTAACATTGCAACTTTATGGGGGCCCTAAACTCTCCTTGCTCCCTCTCTTTTATTTGCACTGATGACAAAGACCATTTGCTACCAATTTATTGGAAACTTCTTTTTTTTTTCACAGCTTGAGCTGCTTAAAGGCAGGGAGCTCCCTCTCCCCCAAATCGATGTCAGACACTTGCTGAATGAGCTGGGCTCAATTATGCTCCCACCACAAGCTCAGCTCACACTGTGACCCTGCGTGGCTTCCTGCTATTCATATGTGTTACTTCCCCTTTGTGGTAATGGCTTGTGGCATTGGGCCAGAAAACATTATTAATTTCAGAAGTGGACTGACAAACAACAAACCCACAGTGAACCGAGAGGAAGTGCTGGGGAGGCCAGCTGTCGGCTTGAGCAGAGCCGAAGGAACTCAGTGTTTGCAAGTTCTAGAAGGAAAGGAGACGATAATCCACAAAGAGGAAATGCACTAAAATTATCCACCGCCCGTATTAAAGAGAGAAGAAAGAGAAAAGAGAAAAGAAATCAGAGAAAAGAGAAGGGAGGAGAAAAGCACACAGCTACTTGAGCTGCAGCTGGACAGGAAATTGCTAAGGCTGCTCGCAAATCCCTACTTTGAAGAGGCAGTTTAGGGAATGCCAGGAGCGGAAACCGTTCAGAACCGGATTAACACGAGCCAAGTTGAACTGCAACCCACTTCTCCTTTCGGAGCTCCGGCTGACTCAGGGCACCCAAATGGGAGGGACTGACTTGGTATTTTTCTGCACTGTTTCTGCCTTTTGTACATGCTTAGCTGCTAAAAGTCACACAGGACAGCTTGATACAATTGTCATAGAATCAGGGTTATTTGCCTCCTAGCAGATAATCCAACTGACACCTCATATGTACCGTGTGAGTGAAAAGCTCATTTTTCTCTCCACTGCAGACAGAGACTAAGCTCATTCAAAAAGGGCTGGAAATGTACGTTCTAGTTCTTTTGATTTCATACACTTTTGTGAACTTTGACACTCGGGAGAAGGAGAGGAATGTCCTGAGGGAAATGACAGAATATTAAGCCTTTACCTTGAAAATTAATGGTTCAAAATAACCTCAACATAAAAAAATTTTTTTTCAACAGGGGTTTCTGGCCCACATTCTAAATTAGTTAAGCACAAAGCACATTAGGACAGGTGTGGTGATGCTTCAAGCGCTAATATGAAATTGTGGCCACATCCAGTCTCAGGGAAAACGCTTAGCTGTGCTCTGCCATGTACACCAGAAAGGGGAGACACCATCCCCGACTCATTTACTATTCCAAGACTAGAATTTGCAGGTAGAAGTGCCACTTAACAAACCAGAGAAATAATTCTTTCTTCCTGGTATGTGTATTACTGAGCAGAAGACCCTGTCAGGGAAAATCAAGAGAGGTTAATGCTGTCGTTATGTTATTCTGATGCCTGCTCTTTGTGACTATTCATGAATATCTAAATATTGTAATTTCAGAAAGCTATGCTCTTATGACACCATTTTCCTTCAAGAGCATCACAGTTTTCTTAAATAGGCCAGACTTACTATATTTTTCCATAGGAATGATTATGAACTTCCCTGGTGGCTCAGATGGTAAAGAATCTGCCTGCAATGCAAGAGACCCTGGTTCAAGCCCTGGGTTGGGAAGATCCTCTGGAGAAAAGAATGGCTGCCCACTCCAGCATTCTCACCTGGAGAATTCCATGGACAGCAGAGCCCCGTGGGCTATAATCCATGGGACCACAGAGTCTGACACAACCGAGAGAATTTCACACTCACGCTCATAGGAAATGGTATAGTCAATCCCTTCCATCATGTCACTTTTACTTGAAGCAAAAGGCTAATTTCATAAACCGGACCTGAAGACTTCTTGGTAATAGTTTGAGATGAGAACTTTGCCCCAATATTCCTACATGTATTTTAAATAAGCCAGTATCAATCCCCAACTGAAAAATCCTAAAATTTATCACTTCATATCTAAGTACAATTAAGGAGAGATTTTGAAAAAACACACATTTGATAGCCAAAATAGTTATTTATTAATAATTTAAGGTTTTACATTCTTATAATAAAATTTCAGCTCAGAACTTTATACCATCAACATATGGAGCCACTTGTCTCCTTCCTTCACAATCATATGCATGTCACCTATCGAATGAGTACCCATGCTCACACACACACACACACATACACACACGCGCACGCGCACACGCTTCCAGTTTCACACAAATTGTTTTTAAAAAGGAAAGAAACCAACCCAAAATATTGCATTTGAGGTGACACTCCCTGAAGAATTTTGTACAGAGGTAAGATACTGTTTAGCACAGCTGAAGTTTCAACAACAAAAAAAGTGAGCCCATGATTTTGGTGTCTTTCCAAGATATCCCCTTTGAGACAACACAAATCAAAATATTTACAAAGATAAGGCAGAGTCAAACTACATTAAGGAGAAAAAAAGTCACAAGGAAGATATATGAGAGAGACTGAAGACTGCACCATTAACAAGGTCTCCATGATCAAGTGTCCATGAAAATGTCATTCAGGAATTGGTAACGTTGAGCATGCGGCAAATATATCCTTTGGATTCAAAAAGAGCAAAAGTTTCCATTGTTTTTAAGTGGCAAACTGCTCTTTCTCCCTTTGGATGATTTCTTTTAAACCCATCAAAGGAAAAACACAGTTCAAACAAACACTGTCAAGTGACTGAAGATCAAATATTTACAATAATCAAATGGAATATGAGATTCATTTGACTGATTATTTATTTATTTTTTTCTTTTCTTTTTTTTTGCAAACTGATACTACAAATACAGAGCTGAAACCTCTCTTTGGCTCCTCTATATGCAAAATTGAATCGGTCTTCACTGAAGACAATATAGAATCAGTTCCAGATGCAAAAGAAACAGTCATACAAGGCCCTAAAGAACACATGCTCCTACCCTACCATTTGGTCCTACCCTATGTACCTGGAAGTCCTCGAATCCCAGTCCCTGCAGGGGTAGGCTGTACACAGGGGTGTGGAGCAAACCTACTGCCTCTATCTATACAGCGGGTCCTGTTCTTCCAACAGGAAGGGAGGAAATCTCTCCCTTGGGAATAACCAATTCCATACGTGGTAACCTTGTCTAATACAAACAGCTGGTGTCCTGTTGACACCTGGGGCCACATACAAAGAAAGCAGCCTGGCGGCGGCTGCTGAGAGAAACTGCTAAAGATCGACTGGACACATCCCAGTTGAGGGGGGGCCCTTCACGTGGATTGCAGAGAGTCCACCTGGTAGACATTCTGGTTGGAGGGCGTGGTGAAATAGAGCTGCTGTGTGGGGACGCGGTTGTCACAGGGGCTGCTCAGTCCCAGCGTCCTCTCGAAGTCCAGGAGCTGGCCCATGAAGTTGAAGTTGGGAGAGATGTTGGATTTCTTCATCTTCACAATGTCATAAGCATCATTCATTGACAGATTGAGCTTCTGCATAAGGTAAGCCACAGTCACAGTGACCGAGCGGCTGATGCCAGCTAAGCAATGCACCAGGACGCCACAGTTTTTGCCCCGGGCTTCATCTGTAAACAGAAAAAGAAAGGGAAAAATATCAGTGGACCAAAAATCCCCCTTTGTGAACGATCAGCCTAAAACCTGAGTAATAATAATACTAAAGATTAATACACAATTGTGTGTGGCAGCTGAGCCCTGCAGGCAGCAGAAAATGTATCACTGAGCTACAGCCTGTACACTGGGCACAATTACATATTTCAGATATTTTCTGAAAAGGGAGCTTTTGTATTAAGTTTCTGCCAACACAAAACCCCTTAATGTGTGCATTCTTTGCCTCAGCATGTGAATACCAGAAACCCTGCAATATGGTCGTGAATGCCTTTTATACAGACAAGCAGACTGCAAGGGTCTATTAAATTATTCTCCAACTGTTGTGCAGCTAACAATGGAGGTATTCAGGCATTTCAAAAAAGAGAGAGGGAAGTCACAGGGGACAGCCCATTAGGAGGAACAGGATGTCGACATGGCCTGAAAATGAGTTCCTTTGTAATAGGAAATGCATTACAATGCCTGGAGATTCGCTTCTGCAGGCTTTCAGCCCACAGTTCTTCCTGCTGGGCTCAGGTTACCCTCACTGTCTCACTGTGAACCAGTATCACAGTAACATTCAGTTGGATTACAGCATCTCACATTCACAGAGCTTTCCAACAACTAACTTGGTGTCCTAAAACAACTCCCAGGTCGGTCTTTTAAAATTATAAAGTCATGCTAGGATTCCTGTCTACCAAGAGTACTTCTATCTGGCCCTCCTCCAGTCCAAAGATGGTGGGAAAATCCTGCTGTCTACATACAAATGACTCCTCTTTCAAATGACTGGAGTCAGTCAAAAAAACAGACAAAATCTGCAATACACCTGTGGTCTGCAACCTTGTCAAAAGGCACTTTTTTTTTTTTTTTTTCAAGGAAGAAGATATATCAGAATCAAGAACGGTCCTGGAACATTTGAGACCTGTAGTCCCACAAATTAGCAAGCAGCCAGAAAGATGAACAGTTTAAACTCTTAAGAATGGTGAGGAATTCTGCGTTTAAAAGTCTGAGGAAGAATTGACCATTAGTCTCACCTATGAAAGAAATGGCCTCAGGGAAAAACTGGGACAGGTTTTGGCTCCAGTGATCCGAGATGGGGATCTGCTTGTATTTGAACTCTCCTGCATTCTCAAAGAGATTCGGCAAGTTGGGGGTGACGTTCAAGATGTACTTGATGCCAAACTCCTCCAACACGTCCAGGTTGGTGGAGTCCTTGGCACACCCCAAATAGAGGAAGGGCAAGATCTCCACAGGGAAAGAAGGCTGACTGTTGGACAGCGGGCTGCCATCCGAGTCCGTTGCACTATTGGGGTCTCGGTCAAGGTCAGACTCAATGTCCGAGGAGGAGTCGGAGCTGATCCGCAGGCCCCCGAGCCCCAGTACTGGCAACGGTGGCGAGCTGCTGCTACACGAGCCGTCTAGATTAGTCTCGCAGTGCAGGGCGAACTCGGCTTGGAACTTACTGAAACCACCTGCCAGGAGGAGAAAAACAATCATGTAACCCGAGATCCCGTAGTAGTTTTCACAGCTTTGAGAGCCGCAGCCGCACGCAGAAACACACCACAGAACCCTACCAACGCCCCTACACGCGAAACCAAATATAAGAGAAAAACACTTAAATGTGCGCCCTTGGGAACAGAACGAACGCGCCCGCCTCCCCTGGGAACCCTCATTCTTTTGAATCCGGAAATGCACAAAATGGCAACTTTTCCGAATATCTTGAAGGGTTAGAAGGTGCCAACCTGCACCACAACCGTCCTGCAAAATCTGAATCAAAAACCGAATGACAGAAAGTAGGGAAAGGTGGAGGACATTTCGGGTAGGAAACAGAGGTGGTCGGAAAGAAATGGCCCAAGAGTGCGGCCGGAAGCGGGCCGGTTCCTCGCGGGCCAAGCTCGTGGGTGCGGGACGCGCGGGGTTCGCAGCCGGGGGACAGGCAGACAACCCTGGCGCAGCAGGGGGTTCAGAAGCGCCGGCCGAGCGCCCGGCTGCAGCCCGCAGCCCGGTGTCCTCCGCCTGGCCCCCCTGCGCAGAGCTCCCCGGCTCGTACCTTCCAGGTAGAACGCCCGGCATCCCTCGTCCTTGAGCTTCTTGAGCAGCAGCCCGAGCACCGACTCGCCGCCCGTATTCTCGTTCCAGTCGCTGCTGCTCTCGTCGTAGAGCACCACGGTATCGGTGCCGCAGCGCCGGGTGAAGCGGTCCCGGTCCTCGCCGCGCGTGAATAGCGCGCGCAGCGGCAGGTTGCCCTTCTGCAGGCGCCGCAGCATGATCCCCGGGATGGCCACGTTGATGGCGGACTCGATATGGGACGACTCGTACAGCTCCTGCGGCCGGCAGTCCATCAACAGCAGCCGCTCGTTACCCAGCTCCAGCTGCTCGTTGAGCCACGCCACCGTCTTGCTGATCGCCATTTCCGACGCGAAGGGCACGGGTCTGAGCGTATCTATCATGGGGGTCGAGCTGCCGGAGAGGGCGGAGTGCCTATCAGACGCCCCTCGGGGCAGGCAGAGGCCGAGCGCGCCGCGGGAAGCCGCCGCTCTCGGAGCGGGGTTGGAGTCCACCTCGCCCTTCCCAAGCCGGGATAGCGGTTGGGGCAGGAGAGACCGAAGTGAAGCCGGCGGTTCCCTCTGCACCCGGCTGCAGCCGCTCGTTCTCGGTGTCAATGAATCTCTCTGAATGAAGCTGCCCAGACAGTTTTGTTCCTCCAGGGTGAATGAAATCCAATTAATTCGGACTCTGTGCTACTAAGAAGGGAGGAAAGAAAAGAAAGTCCAGCGGCTCCTAATCCCTCCCTCCAAGACTGCACCGCAAATCCACCCGGCCGTCTTTCTCCTAGGATTATTCAAACCTCGATTGCTCACTCTCCCTCGGCCTCGGCGCTCGCACACCCCCTGCGCGAGGCAGCTCCTCAATGGATACAAACAGCGAGCGTCTCAATGGATACATTCTCCGGGCCAGCCAATGAGCGCTCTGCGGAAGGGGCTGTTGCCGTGGGGACGGGCCGGCTGGAACAGGTTGTGTTGATGAATTGTTAATGAGTTTGTCATTCACAAAAACGGAAAGGAATTTCCGCTCCGGATAAGCCCCAGTGCAAACAAGCTGCAACAGCGGGCTCCGCGGGAGGAAGGAGAAAGAAGAGGAGGCGGCGGCGGAGGAGGAGCGGGGCACACAAACCAGGGCACTTCAGTTGTCTCATGTTTCCTTCTGTTGAGAGTTCACACTTCGCGTCGGAACTTTTGCGCACAAATGGTGCAATTAGCGGGCACAAAAGCCCTTGTTCGCGACGCCTGTGAGTGCAAGCTAGCTTTAGGGAAACTTGTGCTGACTTTTTCCCTTTTCTTCCCTTTAAACTCATTTGCACTGGAGTTCACCATTGCCCCCCCTTCCCCCCGCCTTAGGCAGTGTGTGTGGCATTTGTTTGCCAGTTTTAAAAGCCCAGCTCTGTTTGCTCTGATGTTCTTTTAGCCGAGGCTCTGTTGGGGCTGGTAAACTGCCTGGGCTTTAGTGACCGATGAGGTGTTAAATGCTAATCCAACATCTTTTGAAACAAACCAGGATTTTGTTGAAACATTTTTAAGCAAGCAATCAAATGCTTGGAAGTCCAGATAATAGGAAGCAAGCCTTTTTTAAAAAAAAAAAACAGCTTTTTAATTAATTTCTTAAAAACCAGTGGAGACGGCAGGAACAAAGTCGTTGGGCAGCCTGATGCTTTTATTTCTCTGGGGCGGCGTGGGGCGTTATAAGCCTTTGTTCTGGGGATCCAAGCACCCCCTCCCCGGTCCCCGCCGTCACCCACTGCGCCCTGGGTGGTAGTGCTCGTTAATCATTTCTGAGCAGCGAGCTCAGCTTCCAGACACAGGAGCCTCCCTGGAGGGGCTGCATGGACGAGGTGCACCGAGGCACGCGGAGCCAGGCAGGCTGTCCCCACCACCCGCAAAGCGTGGGGGAAGTCCTCCCGCAAGGCCTGCAAGCTGCGGGGGCTCAAGTTGGCTCGGCGATTGGTTTACTGTAGACCGAGGCATGTCAGAACGGAGCCACCCCGACAACCCGCGCCGGGTCAGCCCCTTCCTTCCCGGGGCAGCAACCCCCTCCCTTGCAAGTCGCGGGGCACTGGCGGAACACTGCCCCCTCCTGCGCGTTGCGTTCCTCGTGAGCATCCGCCGCCTCCGCAGCCCAGTTCAGCTGGCGCCGAGCATCTAGGGACCCCGGGGACCGGTGGGAGGCCGAGTGTGGGACTTTGGGCTCCAGTTCTGCCTAGTGCGGGTATGGGGCGAGGAGTGCGTGCCGGGTCCCCTGCTCCAGAGGCGACCTGGGGATTCTGGGGAACGTCTCTGCCGCGCTGCATAGCCAGCAGGTAATTGGGGAGGTGCTGGCCAGACCAGCGACCCGCGCTCGGCCGGCGTACCATGGGGTCAGGCGGGCTGCCGGATAGAGGCGTGGCGGGTGGGGGCGGCGGCGGCGGCGGCGGGGAGGAACATTCCCAGCGCGCACAATCATATTGTTATATGAAAGTACCCGAGCCTGCTGCTCCCGAGCGGAAAACCACCTGTGTGCGGCCGGCGCGGCGCGCAGGAGGTTGGGGTGGGGAGTTGCGGCCGGAAAGCGCGGCCCCAATCCGGCCGCCCCTCCCTAACCCCGGGCGGAAGGAGGCCGCGCATTGTCCCGTCGCCGCCGCCGCCCGGGAGGCGGAAGCGGAGGCAGCGGCTCGGCTGCGAGCGGCTTTTCCGAGCGCCCTCGCGGCGCTCTGCGCCCACCGCAGATATCGCCGGGGGCACCTGAGGTTGCGGGGTCTCCCCAAGCCAGACGCCCTGCACCCACGGGCCTGCCTGCTGACGCCCCCGCTCCAATTTGCATCTTTAGTCACCCGCCTCTTCCCTGGTTTGGAGAATGTAGGCTAAAAAAAAAAAGGCGGCTGGTAGGCCCAGGTTGCCAATTTTGGAGCTTTGCTGCGTTCTGGCCGCCCCTGGAGGAGCGTGCTGGGAGAAGGTGGGGGTTGCGGCGCTCCTCTCCCTGCGCCTTTTTTGGGCATCCAGTGGAACAGAACTCGGATATTTCACTGGATACCATCCGGTTCGAGCTGCAGGAGGCCTGCGCGGGAGGTGACGCCTCCGACCGGCCCCCACCTGTTGCTGATGTCCCTTTCTGTTAATAGGACCTGGAGGCCAGGAGGGGAGAGGCAGGATACCCTGCAGCGGAACTGAGACGTGCAAAATCTTTCAGCCCAAGCCCTCCGACAGTAAAGGCAGGGAGAGAAGTTGATTTCCATTTAACCATTTTGAAAGTGCAGTTACCTGAGCCTGGGCATCAGCTTGGGGTGATGGTCGCAACACTTCTCAAACTTGAAACATTTAGCTTTGCCCATGCGTCTGAACCTTTCAGCTCCTCTCTAGGCATTTTATAGAATGGTCTTCTAACCGCTGGGTCCGAAAAAGTGCGGTGTAAAAAAAAAAAAAAAAAAAAAAAAGGCGAACTCCGGGAATTGGTGATGGACTGGGAATCCTGGCGTGCTGCAGTCCATGGGTTCCCAAACAGTCGGAGACGACTGAGTGACTGAATTGAACTGACTTGAAAGAAAGGGCCCCTGGAGTGGCGATGGGCCGGGTTTGAAGGGGTCTGTCCCCACCCCTTCCTAAATGTGCGACGTTGATTATGTCCTCTACCTTTTTAAGCTGGAGTCTTCCACTTTGGCATAAGGAAACTGATAGAATCTCTGTGATGATTGAAAAGTTAAGGTAAGATGCCCTAAGGCGTTGCTGGTGTGTCATTAAGCGTTGGTATTATTTTGATCTTTCTGAATTCGGAACCTGCAGAATGGACCCAGTCCTTTCCATCCCAACGATGCTGTGTGAGGCCTAAGAGCCCTCCTGGAATTCCCTAGTCTCAGGAGAAATCCTCTGAGGAACTGCGCTAAGCAGTGTAATCCATCGCGATTCAGATGTCAAGAAAAGCACGTGCTGTTACAGACCGGCACCAAAATCCTTTAAACCGGTTAAATACAAAATATACCCAGCCACCTTTCTAACTTCTCCCTACTGCTCCCTACTGCTCCCCTCTCAAACACTCTGTACCCTAAGCTGATATAATTGAAGTAATAGGGGTAATGGGCATTTACCACACATTGGGCATGGTCTTATTACATAATTTCAGAAAACCCATGCAAGTTATTCCCATTTACAGAGATTAAGGAATTTGCCCGAGGTCAGAGGGTAGCAAATGGTGGGGTGGGGATTTGAGGTATGACTTTTTACAGACCCTTAAGGATTACCATGTACCATATTAGAAGGCGCTGTGGAGACCGCACCCACCACACTACATTATTCCTCCTGAAGTTTGAAGGAATCAAGGTCTGCACTTGTGAACTGAATTTTGGTTACCAGGCTTTTCTGGGCTTCGTGTATTATGTTGCTCCTTCCTCACAGATGTCAAGGATCAAAAGTCAGGCTCGTGTCCTTCCTGCTCCTTTTACATCTGGTGGTTTTCTTTGACTTCATACATCTCTTCATCATTCAACCATTCAATAAATGCCCATCTAGCTTTCTTAGAGTGTGTCTTGGATGCTTATCCTCACAGCTACCATTACTGACGTGTGTTGGTGTAGCACCCCAGAACCTGAGTTCAAATCTTAGCTCTGACTCTTAAGTAATAGTTTGACAGAGGAAAGTCATTTAGCCACTCTGGGCCTCCATTCATTCATTCACTCATTTATTCATTTACTCTGGATTCCAGGAAGGCAATAATGAGTAAAACAGGGAAGAACCCTGTCCTCCTGGAGCACACGTTCTAGTGAGGACAATAAACAAAATAATTATACAGCATGTTAAAAAGGGAAAGTGCTACAGTGAAAGATAAATCAAGGAAAGGAATTCAGCAATATGTAACATGGGCAATAGTTAGGCCCGCCCCGAACAACTGTGAGGGTTAGGGACAGCCAAGATGACACAAAAGGCACAAAGTAGGTACTCAATGGATGATGCTTTTTAAAATCACTGCTACATTTCTGCATAAAGCTGATTGGCCGTTGCTGGTTATCCTGCTTTGAATTTCATTCTGGCCCTGTTGCCGGGGTTCCCAGGAAAAGCTCTCTCAGGAGAATTCCAGTGACTGTGAGAACCATAGGCTTCCTTACTTCTGGAGGCCTCAATTCCCTGCTTAGGGTATCAATCACATATGGAAGACTGTGTTTAAAGTTTGCAGAATATGGCCGGTCATCTCTGATCCATTTTCACAAGGGCACAGAAACAGTTTCATAGATCCTGCTGTCCCTCTGCGTGTGTGTTTGTGCATGCAACGAGCACCTGTGCTGAATTCTTCCTCGTATTTCCCCCTGGGAAGTTCCTTAAAATCTTTTGGCTATAAACGTTTGCTTGGTTATTGGAGAAGCATTCCAACTTGGCAGGATTTTTCCTGCATTTGAGAACACTTGTGATTTATGAGACCTAAAAGGGTTGGTATGACCTTTAATCTTCTTGGAGTAATCTCTGTGAATACGGTGACATTTATTAACACATCATGTGAAAATAGCTAAACAGATTTTCACCTAATATGGAGAGCGTGTTTTGGAAGATCAAACTTAAAATGGAGCCTTCTGGCATATCCAGGATTCGGTGTTTTTAGAGGTCCTGGGGAGGCCTTCGAAGTGACGGTCGAGTGAAGTCAGACAGAGAAAGACAAATATCATATGATAGTGCTTATTTGTGGAATCTAAAAAAGAAAAACAGGTACAAATGAATTTATTTACAAAGCAGAAGTAGAGTCACAGTTGTAGAAAACAAACCTATGGTGAGGAAAGGGGAGGGGAGGGATAAATTGGGAAACTGGGATTGACACATACACACCACGATATATACAGTATATAACTAATAAGAACCTGCTTCATAGCACAGGAAACTCTCCTCAATACACTAATGATTTTTTGGGAAAAGCATCTGAAAAGAGTGGATATATGTATGCTGCTGCTGCTGCTGCTAAGTCGCTTCAGTCGTGTCCGACTCTGTGCGACCCCATAGACGGCAGCCCACCAGGCTCCCCAGTCCCTGGGACTCTCCAAGCAAGAACACTGGAGTGGGTTGCCATTTCCTTCTCCAATGCATGAAAGGGAAAAGTGAAAGTGAAGTTGTGTCCGACTCTTCGCGACCCCATAGACTGCAGCCCACCAGGCTCCTCCGTCCATGGGATTTTCCAGGCAAGAGTACTGGAGTGGGGTGCCATCGCCTTCTCCGGATATATGTATATGTATAACTAATTCACTCTGCTATATGTCTGAAATTAACACACCATTATAAATCAACTATACTCCAATAATTTTTTTTTTTTTAAGTGACAGTCAGTGACTTTCAGGACAGCTAAACCTCAGAACAGAATTTAACTGCATTTGAAAAATATGCTTGAAATAATCTGACTGTAAATAAAGGGCATATGGGTTCACAGGGCTTCCCAGGTGGCACAGTGGTAAAGAACCTGCCTGGCCAATGCAGGAGACAGGGGTTCAATCCCTGGGCTGAGAGGACTCCCTGGTGGAGGAAACGGCAACCCATTCCAGTAGTCCTGCCTGGGAAATCCCATGGACAGAGGAACCTGGCAGGCTGCAGTCCATGAGGTTGCAAAAAGTTGGATGTGACTGAGCACATACAGGAGGTTCACAGACTTATGCTGAGCTTTCCTGACAGGTGCCCCAAATAGACAGCAGCTTATGTCAGAACAGCAGGAACTGTACAAGAGGCGCAAATCTCTGACGATAGGAAACCCAGGTAATATACAATGATGGGCTGTGCATAGAGAAAACCAAAGGGAGTTTCAAATATGAGCCCCAAATTAAAACACCATGACTGCAAATCCGGGTTTGCCAACTTACCACTTCCAGTGTTGCAACTTCATGCAGCTTGCCCTGGGGTCAGCTGCAGGGAGCTTATTCAAGGGGTCTGCAGGATCTTACTGAAGGCAGGTTAACAATTTCCCCAAACAGTGCACCACTGAAGGGAAAGGCGGGAGAGCTCAGATGGTGACTGACAAACAGCTGGAGTTCCTGAGTCACATCCGCAGTCACGTGGAGGGGCCAGACGGAGCTTTCCTAGAAAAGAGATGCTGCTTCCTCAGCTTGCCGGAATGATACAGCCTGAAGTGAGATAGGAACTCCTGTGAAGTTCAGACTTTGACCCAATCTGGCAAAGCTTCTAAAGCTTAGGTCTTTATCATCTTTCATCTGTTTCTGTTTCCCATCATCTGATGGAATGCCCATTAATGTACTTTCTGGATCCTACAGAGATTATATCAAGAATATTGAACATGTCTTTGAACATAACTCTGTAAACTTGAACCTAACTTTGGAAATTAGTTTCTAATAAGGAAATTCACGTAAACCTAGCAGTGTTGATTTTCTCCTTCAGATACTTTTGTTCTTTTCCTTCCAAGGGGAAAACATTCATTGACTTTTCCCTCTCATCCTTTATCAGTGTTTTGAGGGGGCCCCCCCCTGTGTCGCATAGCATGTAGGATCTTCATTCCCAGAGCAGGGATCGAACTTGAGCCCTCTACAGTCAAAGCACTGAGTCTTAACCCCTGGATCACCATGGATCCACTCACCCTTTATGTTTACAAAGTAGGAAATGTAAAAGCGCGTGTAAATACATATGTTAGAAATCATCAGGAGGTCAAGTTCATTTTCTGTTGGTTTCTTTTCAGTTTTCCTTTTTGTTTTGGTAAAGGAACGACGGCACTTTGCTTCCCCTTGTACTATTTCCAAAGCCTCAGCAAGGATCTTTGGTGAGAAATTAGGCCTTCCGGGGAGATGAGGGCCTATATGCATTCATCTTTGCAGAACCTTCCCTGGCCTAGGCATGGGACCTCGTGTTTGAAGGACCCTGCACACTGGCCATGCTCCATCTAGATGCAGAACATTTGCCTTGCACCTCCTTATGTGGGCCGTATTTCCCCGGGAGACTGTTTTCCTCATCTTGCGTTCCTTTATTTATGCAGGTGTGAGCAGTACAAGTAGCTGTTGTGTAAGAGAACTAATTATTTTTCTAAGTAGGTACTATTTCCTGCCAGCCTGTTTTTGCCTCAGCAGTCAATGGAAACGGCTGTGTGTCCACAACGCAAGGACTGCTTTAGCTCCGTTGATCACACGTAAGAACCCACGGATTCCCCAGGATTATATTAGTGGAACTCCAGAGGCCTCCCGTCTCCAGTCTGCTCCAGTCCTGCTTTGGGCCATTTGCTGAGCTAATCGCAAAAGTTGTATTTACATATTCCGTGAAAATAACAACATAAAGCTACAATTGATTCTACATCAAGCTTTGTACATGTTCAGTCTAACTACCCTGGTAATTCTGCATAGCAGGAATACTGTTATCACAGTTTTATAGTGGGGAGGGCTGGCCTCAAATATCAGGTCGTTACCCTGGAATTCAAATACCTCAGTCCCTTCAAAGCCTCTTTTGTACACCTTACTCCCTGCCTGATAAGAGTGACTTCATACAACCTGTCATAAAAGAGCAGCGTCTACGGTGTTTGTTCAGTTTGATCTTGCAGGTCAAGACTGGAAGTTCTAGAGTCAGACCAACCTGGATTCTAAACCTTCCTAGCATGTGACTCTGAAGGAAATCACATAATTGACGTATACCTCAGTTTCCTTATCTCTGAAGTGCAGATAGTTTATCAGAGGACTGTTGTGATAAATGAGTTATATTTGTAAAGGGGTTAGAATAGTCCCGAAGCAATACTAATTCATTGATAGTTACCTGTTTTTATTATTCACACACACACATACAGCTCTTAATAAATGTTTATTAACTTCTCTGAAAAGGGATCATATCATGAGAAACAATACAGTGTCAGTTCTGTTCTTAGGAATAGAAAGAAAAAAAAAATCATGCAAGATTCTGAAAGAAAAATGTTAAAGAACAGAGCCCATTGCCTGACCACCCCTCTTATTGGCTACTGTAAGCAGCCTAGATTTCAAGGTGCCTAGAGATCTGGATAAATAAACTGGGGAGCTTGGGGACATTGGTTGTCTCAGGGACTTCCCAGCAGTCTGAGACTCCAGCAGGCACTCTTCCCCTCCATCTCTGATGGCTCACAGCCATTCCCATTGCCTGCACAGTCTTGCTCTTCACTCACTAAGCTGTGTCCAACTCCTTGCAACCCCGTGGTTGCAATGGACAGAGCCTGCCAGACTCCTCTGTCCATGGGATTTCCCAGGCCAGAATACTGTAGTGGGTTGCAATTTCATTCTCCAGGGGAACCTTCCTGACCCACGGATCGAGTGTGCGTACAGATTCTTTACCACTGCGCTACCTTGCAACCTCCCTGCACAACTACAGGAGGCAAATAGGAAATCTACTGGCTGAAGCAAAGCAGCCATCCTCCATGGTCTGTGTTTGTTGTCGCTGATGAGAGCACCCATTTATAGACTCAAGGTTTTCAGGCCTCCTGCACCTAAGAGGCCTCCTCTGGGAAGCTCCTTCCTTCCTTTATGTCTCGCCTGGCAGGAGCTTTTCAGGTAGAGGGAGAAGGAGCTGAGTCAGAACTGAGAATGAGAGCCACTCTCCCATGAATGGGAGGAATCTTCCATTTGTGGGTGAAGGGTGCTTTTGCTAAAGGCCGCGTGGTAGAAGCACACCTCGCCTTAAGTAAACAGGCCACCTGCTCAGCACACTTTCTATAGTAATTTTTGCACATGCGTGATTTCAAAGTTATTTTTGTTAAATGTCTGACAAATGTGCCTTGTGTGTGTGTGTGTGTGTGTGTGTGTGTGTGTGTGTGTGTAAGTTTGTCAAGTTTTTCTGGAGCCATCAGAAATTTTAGATTTCTTTTCAAAAGTCTAAACCCTTGTTTGGCCGTGCCCCTCCCTCCCCACCCTACCCCCCTCCCTCCCCCACCCTACCCCCCTCCCTTTATCCACCCCATTGGCCTGACCAGTTTCCCAGGGACAAAGCCTTTATAATGGGGATTTCTCTGCCCTTTTGTTAGAGTGTCTATATGGTAATTTCCTTTAGGTAACTCAGTATAGCTCCTGTAGTACTCTAATGCTGTAAAGATGGAGAATTAGCTGTGACATTCTCTAATTACACTCAGTGACCTGTGAGTTGTTTTTTTTTTAATTTGCGTAAAGAAAGTTTAAAAAATTATTTCTGTTACTGCAATTGGTGGCACTTGCGACGTGTTATTGTTAGCAGATGCCCCTCTCTCCATGGTCCCAGAGGGATAGAGAAAGAAAGGCACTCTGGATAAGAGCCAGGTGGCATGAACGAAGGTTTGGAGGCAAGGACTGCTGTGCATGAGAACTGGAGAGCAGGTGAGCAGTTAGAGAGGGCATGCGTGCTCAGTCGCTCAGTCAGTCCCACTCTTTGCGACCCCATGGGCTGTAGCCCGCCAGGCTCTCTCCATGGGATTCTCCAGGCAAGAATACTGGAGTGGGTAGCCTTTCCCTTCTTCAGGGGATCTTCGCAACCCAGGGATCAAACCCAGGTCTCCCGCATTGCAGTCGGATTCTTTACCATCTGAGCCACCAGGAAAAAGCCCCCAAATACCAGAGTGGGTAGCTTACCCCCTTCTCCAGAGGTCTTCCCGACCCAGAAATTGAAACAGCGTCTCCTGTATCACAGGCGGATTCTTTACTCACTGAGCCACATGGAAAGCCCTATAAAGGACACAGAGTCAAAGAAAGAGGAAAGGGAGTTTAAAGCCAGGTGGACCTAGGCTTTGGATGTCCTGCTAAGGAGTTTGGAATTTTTATTTAGGTATGGACAGAGGAGCCTGGAAGGCTGCAGTCCATGGGGTCGCTGAGGGTCGGACATGACTGAGCAACTTCACTTTCACTTTTCACTTTCACGCATTGGAGGAGGAAATGGCAACCCACTCCAGTGTTCTTGCCTGGAGAATCCCAGGGACGGGGGAGCCTGGTGGGCTGCCGTCTATGGGGTCGCACAGAGTCGGACACGACTGAAGCGACTTAGCAGCAGCAGCAGTGAGAAGTCATCACAGATATTTATACGTGTGACGTGATTTCGGAATATGGTTCTGTTAACAAAAGGAGTGAGTAGACTAGAGGAGAGAGAGAAACTGGGGGCAGGAAAACCAATTAGGAAGCAATTGCAATTGTTCAAGAAAATGATGCTCTTCACCACAATAGTTCTGTCCCTAAAATAACGAACTAATCATCTTGCTTTGTTTTGTTCTTATTTCTGGGGCTAGAAAAATCACTTAGCCCTTCTGTGAATCAAAATCCCTCCCTATTAATAGAAGATGACAAAATCCTTATCTTACCTCACACCAGGAGGTACTGAGAGATGCTTGTACTTGTAGCCAGGAAAGGGGGGGAAACGTTCTTTTAAATGCCAGTGATGTCATTTCTCTCCAGGAGAGAAACTGCCTTTTGCCTCTAACTTTTTATTATGAAAATTTCAGACCTGCAGAAAAGTTGAAAGTGGAGTAAAAACATCCTAGTTAAGTTTCTAGAGAAGTTCCACTACTCAAGAAGTAGCGTTTCTAATACATGCAACAAGTGCGATTACAAACACTGTTCCTTAAAGTGAAGTTTTGTTAATAAATAAATGAATACGGCTTCTGTCCCTCATATTTTTCATTAGAAACAAAATTTTAAGGGATTAGTCCTATCGCTGCAATGGAGGTGGAGGGGCGGCCCTTATCTGTAGACAGAGCTAAACACAGTTATTTAAGTGGAGAATTGGGCATATTGCTTTCAGGTATCCTTCTGTTTGGGGCTCCTGGAGGCTACCAGGCTCCTCTGGCCTGGTAGCAGAGGACACCTGGCCGTGCCTTTTCCACCTGCTCCCAGAGTCTCTCTGACAACAAGATGTCCATTTCACTGCCCTGAACCATAGCAGACTTCTCTCCTCTTTTTGGAAAAATATCATCAGTATCTGTTGCAGAATGCAGTACAGATTGAAAATGCTTTATGTTTTGTCAAAATGACTGTCTTCTACCTTTCAGAGAATCCATGCTCGATATCTCTGATGAGTTGGGGCAAGGTCTTCTGAGGGGTAAAAGAGTAAATCACGTGGGGACACTCCCCTCAAGTAGGTTACAACTGGGACCGTGAGCTAAGAGAGACTGTGGCAAAGGTAGCCTCAGTGTGGTCTTAGTATCAAGTTCAAGATCCAAAAGGATGGTGGTGGGACAGATGGAGTCCCACCAACACAGGACGGGAAGATTTCGACTTACAATGAGGAACTCCAAAAATCTTCATTTTATATATGAAAACTAAGTGATTATAGAATGATGTAATAGGAAGATATGGCAGGAAGGCATAAGAAGAAGATAATATACAGTACTTTCTAAGGTACACTTACATAAGGAAGAAGTGATTAGTTCTCCAAAATGGAAATATTTGCTCTGGTACAGTAAATTATTCTGTTTAATTTGTTCTCTCTTACGATGCATTTATTGGAAAACTTAGAGGCAAAATTCATCACCAAGCAATTAGGAGATTACAAATTACAGAAGAATAACTTAACTTTTTAAAGCTTGCACAAATTAGGTCTTATTTTAAGGGCAGTTTCAATATCACAATATCACAGTTATCAAGATATGAAAAAACGTGGAAGGAAATTAAATGCATGTTGCTAAGTGAAAGAAGCACATCTGAAAAAGGGTACACACTGCATGGTTCCCACTATATGACACTCTTGAAAAGATAAAACTACTGAGATGGAAAAAAAATCAGTGATTGCTAAAGGTTATAGGAAGAGAGGGGTGAATTGGTAGAGTACAGAGGATATTTAGGGCAGTGAAGCTATTTGGTACAGTATTAAAATGGTGGATATGTATCAGTATATATTTGTTAAAATTCATAGAATATACTGAACTGAGAGTGAACCCTTATTTAATTTGTGGACTTTTGGTGATAATGACATCACATTATAGGTTCATGGCTTATAACAAATGGACCACTCGGGTGGGGGATGTTGGTAATGGGGGAGGCTGTACACGTGAGTATATGGGAAACCTCCTGCTCCGTTTTGCCCTAAATGGAAAACTGCCCTGAAGAAAGTTTATTTTAAATAAATAAAGCTTATTTTAAAATAACTGAAAAAATAATGTGTATGTTACTTCCAGTTGACTTGGAACAACAGAATATGGTTTTCTCATGAATTAGATGAAAGCTCCCTTTCAAATGTCTACATATACAGTTTTTCCTCCTCTTAAAAAATAAATATAATTGACATATTTGGATAGATAATACTCAGACTTCCCTGGTTGCTCAGACGGGAAGAATCCGCCTACAGTGTGGGAGATCTCGGTTCAGTCCCTGGGTTGGGAAGATCCCCTGGAGGAGGGCATGGCAACCCACTCTGGTATTCTTGCCTGGAGAATCTCCATGGATAGAGGAGCCTGGGGAGCTGCAGTCCATGGGGTCGCAAAGTTGGGCACGACTGAGCGACCGAGTCACAGCACAGATAATACTCATGCATGGAACAAAATTCAAAAGGAAAGAAGGGGTAGAGAGTTAAAGCAAGCCTCTCCTAGACACCTAGATCCTTTCCCTAGAGACAGTTATTGTTAACCAGTCTGGTGCATGCTCCCGAAGAGAGAGACTACATATCCAAACATACACATTTACTATTGCTGATGTTACCATCACACAACAGTGCAGGCTAAACACACAGGAGTGCGATTTGATTTTTCACTGAACTCATTTGGAAATGAGCTCCCATCAGAAAACGTAGCGCTTCCTCACTCTTTTTAATGGCTGCATAGGATTCCATGGGCTTCCCAGGTGCTGCTAGTGGTAAAGGACCTGCCTGCCAAAGGAGGTGGACATAAAAGATGTGGGCTGGATCCCTGGGTTGGGAAGATCCCCTGGAGGAGGGCACGGCCACCCACTCCAGTATTCTTGCCTGGAGAAGCCCATGGGCAGAGCAGCCTGGCGAGCTACAGTCCATGGGGTCACAAAGAGTCGGAAAGGACTGAAGCGACTTAGCACACGCAAATAGTCTTCCGTTGCGTGAGCACAGCATGGTTTATTTATGAAATCTTCCTGTCAGTGGGCATGGTGGCTCCTCATCATCTTTTTTACCAGTGCAAGCAATGACTGCAGTGAATATGCTTTTATACACTTATCCACTTTGTGTATGAGTATGTTTGTGGGATACATTGTTAAATGTGGAATTGCTTGGTTAGAGTATGCAAGTATATAATTTGGCTTCTTATCACCCAAATGCCCCTTTCTGAGACTGTATAGTTTGCATTCCTATCACTAATATATTTTTTTGTATCTTAGCTGGTGCACTGTGCTGTCAAACCTATTGCCAACCTAACAGATGAATCTTGATATCTCATGGCAACTTTAACTTCCATTTCTCTTACTAAGAGTCAGATCAAGCATCTCGGTACATGTTCAAAGTCTGTTTGAATTTCCTTGTCTTTGAACTATCTACTCATATTCTGTTCTGCTCCCTTTTTTTTGATTGGTAAATAAAATAAAAATCCTATTATTATACCTTATTTTTCAGCCATAATATTGATAGTAACCACTGAACTTAAAATACCATAACTCAATCATTAGCTTCAAATTTTAAAAAAAATGTAGAGGCATTTAACAACCCCTGAATTCACTGATACCTGACTTTTTCTTTCCAGCTCATTCTAAATGCCATCTTATAATGAAAGCTTTTCTCATTCCTCAGGCTTGCTTAGGATCCAAGAGTCCCAGTTTTTGTTTGTTTTGTTTTAATCCCAGAAGAGTGTTTGTCTTAAATTCAGCCTCAGATATTATTATCAATGCAAACCTTCTGAAGAATTTTAACTCATTGAAATAACAGCCTTAATACTCTCTTCCAACATTCATAGACTCTACCTTTCAGTAGCACTAAAAATCTTAAGCACCTTTATCCTCACCCCCTTTCTCTCCATAAGAAGATACTATCTGGTTCATTAAATATGGAAGTGAAATATTTTTCACTGTCTTCTTTTGGGTATGGTTTAAAGTGTCTTGTTTACAATCTTCAAATATCACATTGCTCTTGGTGTCTGATATTCTCAAGCGGTCGATTAAAAGATACATATTTTACCCAAAGCAGAATGTCCTGAATCAAAAAGATTTTGATTTTTCCTTTGAAACAGATTTATTGTACGTACATATCAGGAATTTGCTGAGAATGAAAGGGAGGGTAAGGATACAAGGAAGACAGAGCGTGGCATCAAAGGTAATACAGTGGAGATCTGGAGGTAGGTTTGTAAATGCCAGGCTATATGTAACAGAAACTGTTTCTAGGTTGTTCTTTCTGTGCCACAGTGCAAGCTTTCTAACCCGGGGAGGGGTTGGCAGATGTTCCCACCAACCAGGCTGGATAGAAGCAATCAGTTTGAGAAAAGAACTCCTAGTATCCAAGCATCCTGTGGTGAGATGAAACCCATGTACAGGGAAGTTAGATTTAGAGAACATATTCTCCACCCAGAGGCACTTCACTGGAGCAGCTCTAGTTAACCTTGATGTAAACTTTAGATCTCTGTTCATTCTTATTAAAAAGAAAATAGACTGTAGGTAGGAGGCTAGACTGAAGATATGATGTGTGTTTCCTTTTTTTTAATCATTGTATTAGCCAAATTCCCTAGAGAATAAAACCTATGGCAGAGATTGCTGTGATGGCCCCTGCAATCCCAGGGCTGCAAAAGTGAGACACAGAGATGAGACAGGGGAGAAAGGAATGCAGTTACTAGGCAGGCGTGTTGGGGACTGGCCATAACGTCACGAAGAATTACGAGCCAGTTGCTCATCCTGCAAGTCACCTTGAAACAATCCATCAGATAGAGGTGGGGGTGGACAAAGGAAGAAGGATTTATCTTCTCGGCCTCTAGTTCCTTGATTCAAAGTTTTAGTCCCCTCACATCTGGGCTGTTACTCAGCCATTTCAGGGAGCCATTAGGGAAGCCAGCTTCCACATCTTAGCAAGCTGCCTGGAAGAGGCGGGAGGGCAGCAGCCCTTCCCTGGGCATGAGTTTTGTCAGGTCAGACCTGGGCCAGGAACCGCTGATGAGGTTCCTGTTATGGCAGGTGAGCTGTGATCCCACCAGATCCCCACCCCAACCCCTCCACCCCCTCCAGCCCCAGGAGGCTGTCCATTCAAGACCAGGCTGGGGCTAGGGGTCAGGTGAAGCTGGGTGGGACATCCCAAGAACCACACAAATTAGTCTGGTGTGGCCATGTTTATAAATTACGAAGAGTTATTTTAAAGCTCTTGAGGATCCAAGAATTAGTGCTTTTGTGAAGGTTAATATGAAGGACTTTCAGATAAACAAGTCATCACATCATAATGAAGGTGAAAATTCTATTATTTACTAGATTTATGATGACAGATTTTTTTATGATCACTTAGATTGATTTCTGGGCTGAGTTTACTCGTTCTTCATTAGATGACTTTTATGATTAAAGTTAATTCTGAAGGAGTGTTCATCAATTTTAAAAAATGCATTTTACCACAGTTCTTTGTTTCCAAGTGGTATATAATAACTTGTGTTAAGAAACATGGGCTTCCCTGGTGGCTCAGTGGTAAAGAACCCACTTGTCAATGCAGGAAACTTGGGTTCAATCCCTAGGTTGGGAAGACCCGCTGGAGAAGGGGATGGCAACCCACTCCAGTATTCTTGCCTGGGAAAGCTCATGGACAGAGGAGCCTGATGGGCTACAGACTGTGGGGTTACAAAAGTCAGACGTGGCTTAACAAATAAGTAGGCATGCTCACACATTAAGAAACATATCTCAACTTCTAGACATGTATTTTACCAAAAATCCTATTGCACTAAAAACTGACAAGCTCTTACCTCTCTGCACATTCATTCACGTGCTCATACCAGAGTCCTGTCCTGTGCAACTAGAGGTGGGAGGGCAGATGGTGATGATAGAAATGGGGGGAAAAAATCAGTGGAAGAGTTTATTGATGGAATGAGTTTCATAATCTAAAAATAAGATAGCCACAATTACTTATCTAATGTGACATCCAGATAACATTTGGAAACTTACTTAGAAGTAACAGAAGGGTCTACATGAAACCTTCTGGAAAAAAAAGTCAAGCTTTTCCAAAAACGTATGTTCTCTTGGATTCTCAGGATTCTGGAAACTTATTTCAGTTATCCAAGTGAACAGACCATCTTTGGTATCATCTCCGTATATATACAGCAAAAAAGCTAACTTTGGAGAGCAATACATGGACACTTGTCCCCACAACTGTAGTGTCTTTATGTCCTTTCTGCACAGCCCCCCGCCAAAAGCCCCACCAAGAACAATTTGTGTTTTCCTGCTTAATGCAGATTTCTCTCTGTAGGTGGTCTGTCTCCTTTAGCTTCCCTGTACGCATCTGCCAACCCCTTCCCAGGTTAGAGAGCTTGCACTGTGGCACGGAAAGAAAATTCACCTCCTGACTTCATGTTCTACAGGAGAAAGAAGACCGCATGAGAAATTCTCTTGCTACTAACTGAAAGGAGTTTATCACCTTCTTAGAATGTTAAATGTCAAAACTTCAAAGAGAGGACCAACAGTTCAATCTGAGCCTAGCCTTAGTTTCCCACTCTCCCTGGAATTTCAGTGTCTGAGAGGAATCCAAGCAGATGTGAAATTACATGTTAGTATCTGAATTCGGGCTCAGCCCCCACCCCAAAATGAGTGTACACTGACTCCCAGAGGACTCATGTCCAGAGGGTGGTGGAGGGAAGGAACAACAGAGACAGCCACATGCCCACAAACTCAGCCATCTGCTGTTCCAACCACACTTCTCTCCCCTCCGTTTCCTGCAAATGATTCATCTATTCTTTTTCTCCTTCAAAGATAACTGTGTAGGCATTCAAGGAGGGGAAAGTCATTAAGAAAAGTGGAATCTGGAGTTCTTAGGATGAGGTAGAGCAGATTAAACAGTCTGGAATTTCACAAAGCAAACAGCGTGGGCGTGGGCTCCGGGCTCCTCTCTCCTACTGGTACCCTGTTCTGTAAGAGCTGCTCGTCATCTGTCGTGAGCAGGTCAACGAAAAGGGCTGCATGTAAACTGTGAGTGACTGAGCTGCTAAGGAGCAGAGGAGGAGAGGACGGGGGAAGCGGTAGGGAGAGGAGTCTGGATTTCCCAACTGGAGACACCATCATACCTGGATTCTGTCTCTGATTTTACATGAACGAATGACATCTTTGTGACTTTCTTTAGTAAGCAGACCGAAAGGCTGCAATCAAAGGCATGCTTTAAAGGAGACCTTGACCCACAGCCAGAGAAGATGACTATGGCCATGTCCCCACCACCAAAGTATTTTAGTGACAGCATGCTATGTGTCGATAAGCATGTTCAAAAAGAAAGACTTTGTAGACAGTTCCTGAATTGCATCTCTTGGAGGCAGACGGCCCTTGGTTCCAATGCTGGCTCTTTGTCCAGCTTCAGGGACCTTAGGCAAGACTGCCAAACCTCTGGGACTCTCAGTTGCCTCATAAGTGTGTTGGGGGATAAGGATACCTCCCTCCAGGGGTTGGAGTGAGGACTGAAGTGGATGAAAAGTACTCCCTGGGGCCTACAAAAGGAAGTAGATACATAGATATCAGATGATTAGGGAAATGCCTTGTAATTTCATTCATCTTCTGCCACACCGACACCCTGATGCTAGCAAGGTCAAGAACTCAAAGGAATCAACTCTGTAGACTATTTCAGTACATGCACGCTTGCGTGCTAAGTCACTTCACAGTATCCAACTCTTTGCAACGCTATAGACTGTGCCCTCCAGGCTCCTCTGTCCATGCGGTTCTCCAGGCAAGAATACTGGAGTGGGTTCCCATGCCCTCCTCCAGGGGATCTTCCCAACCCAGGGATCAGATCTGGGTCTCCTGCACTGCAGGTGGATTCTTTACAATCTGAGCCACCAGGGAAGCCCTTTTTCAGTACAACTCTAGCCTATCATCAGGAGAGAAAGGGGCAGTCATCATGGGGGAAGCAGCAATCAAACTGCAGGAGACATACTCTTTTTGTTAATACAAGACACACGGGGAGGGGAGGAAGAGAGAGGCAGAGAGACAAGGAGGGCCTGATGTCATCTTTCCCCACCCCCAACAGTCAGCCTATCCCCGTGGCAAGTGAAAGGCCTGAGAAGTGAGTGATCCTATTGCCAAGTAGGATGAACAGATCTCAGATCAGACTGACTTGTTAAAGACTCTTGCATGATGCCTCCATTTTTCCATCTGTAAAATGCATGTCATAATAGCACTTCCATCTTGAGTTGTCATGAAAATGACATAAGATAATCTATGTAATGGACTAAACACAGGCGCCCAGGACAGTCAGCAGTACATAACTGTTATCTACAGCTATTATTCTGTATCCTTTGTCAATATATGGAATGTTAACAATTCATTCGTTAACTTGTTTATTGATCAGCTCCCATTTGATAAATACTTGCTCACCCCATTAAGTGAACTGAATCATTCAGTTATCCCATCCATTTATTTATCATCAAATATGTATTCAGATCTTAGGCTGTGCTGGTGCTGTGCTGGGCTCAGGAGATGCCAAAGCTCATTTGGCAAGAAGCTTGAAGGCTACTCAGGGAGAGATGTGTAAAGAAAACAGGATAAGACAAGGTGTAGAAAGTGTCAGGAGTGAAGAAGGGATTCACAGAGGAGACGCTTTTTGAACTAGATCCTGAGGAGTTAGGACCTGGCAATTTCAAGTAATTAAAACATCTTGTGAAAAGGGATGAAGTTGTAAAAAAAAAAAAAAGTGGGCTGAGAGTCACGAGAACTTTGGTGTGGGTGGTGCTTGGCCATCTGCCTGGTGTCTTTCCCTAAATTCAGGCTCAATCCTGGGCTGAGGCCATGGAGACTCATGTGCAGCTCAGCCATACCCCAGGAGTTGAACCCAAGCCTACTCTTAGTCAGAGGAAGTGTAAGTAGTATCTGGTCAGCTGGGCTCCAGGTTCTGTTTAAAACCATAGCCTTGACTAGACAGACCTTTGTTGGCAAAGTAATGTCTCTGCTTTGGAATATGCTATCTAGGTTGGTCATAGCTTTCCTTCCAAGGAGTAAGTGTCTTTTAATTTCATGGCTGCAGTCACCATCTGTTCTGAACTCCTGTTTCATCTTCAGCTGTGGCAGCTTGATCCACAATGGCTATTGCCTGCCGGATTCCTCCTCTTCATCCTCTCAGGTAGGGCACGGACTGATGACCTCTTGTTGAAAATCTCTGATGACCACCATATGGCCAGCCTATCACTGCCTAAACAGGAACTCCCATCTACAATCTGTTTCAATTGCCCAGCAGAACTTCCCCTAGAGTCCTCACATAAACAAACCTTGTTTGATTCCCCACTGATGGAATTTCTAAGCTTCATTCCATCTCTTTCTAATGCTCTACCGTGGTGTTCGGTTCAGTTCAGTTGCTCAGTCGTGTCCGACTCATTGTGACCCCATGAATTGCAGCACGCCAGGCCTCCCTGTCCATCACTATCTCCTGGAGTTCACCCAAACTCATGTCCATCAAGTCGGTGATGCCATCCAGCCATCTCATCTTCTGTTGTCCCCTTCTCCTCCTGCCCCCAATCCCTCCCAGCATCAGTCTTTTCCAATGAGTCAACTCTTTGCATGAGGTGGCCAAAGTATGGAGTTTCATCTTTAGCATCATTCCTTCCAAAGATCACCCAGGACTGATCTCCTTTAGGATGGACTGATTGGATCTCCTTGCAGTCCAAGGGACTCTCAAGAGTCTTCTCCAACACCACAGTTCAAAAGCATGAATTCTTTGGTGCTCAGCTTTCTTCACAGTCCAACTCTCACATCCATACATGACTACTGGAAAAACCATAGCCTTGACTAGACGGACCTTTGTTGGCAAAGTAATGTCTCTGCTTTTCAATATGCTATCTAGGTTGGTCATAACTTTCCAAGAAGTAAGCGTTTTTTAATTTCATGGCTGCAGTCACCATCTGCAGTGATTTTGGAGCCCCAAAAAATAAAGCCAGCCACTGTTTCCACTGTTTCTCCATCTATTTCCCATGAAGTGATGGGACCAGATGCCATGATCTTGGTTTTCTGAATGTTGAGCTTTAAGCCAACTTTTTCACTCTCTTCTCTCACTTTCATCAAGAGGCTTTTGAGTTCTTCCTCACTTTCTGCTGTAAGGGTGGTATCATCTGCATATCTGAGGTTATTGATATTTCTCCTAGCAGTCTTGATTCCAGCTTGTGTTTCGTTCAGCCCAGCGTTTCTCATGATATACTCTGCATAGAAGTAAATAAGCATGGTGACAATATACAGCCTTGACGTACTCCTTTTCCTATTTGGAACCAGTCTGTTGTTCCATGTCCAGTTCTAACTGTTGCTTCCTGACCTGCATACAGGTTTCTCGAGAGGCAGGTCAGGTGGTGTGGTATTCCCATCTCTTTCAGAATTTTCACAATTTATTGTTATTCACACAGTCAAAGGCTTTGGCATAGTCAAAAAAGCAGAAGTAGATGTTTTTCTGGAACTCTCTTCCTTTTTCCATGATCCAGTGCATGATGGCAATTTGATTTCTGGTTCCTCTGCCTTTTCTAAAACCGTGGTGTTGGTAGCACCAAATATATGCTGTGGGGGACACAGCTTATCCAATATGCTTCAGCAAGTTCCCCACAAGCATTTGGACTTAGAGAAGACTCTTGAAAGTCCCTTGGAGAGCAAGGAGATCAAACCAGTCAATCCTAAAGGAAATAAACCCTGAATATTCATTGGAAGGACTGATGCTGAAGCTGAAGCTCCAATACTTTGACCACCTGATGCAAAGAACCAACTCACTGGAAAAGACCATGATGCTGGGAAAGGTTGAAGGCCAAAGAAGAAGGGGGAAACAGAGGATGACATGGTTAGATAGCATCACTGACTCAATGGACATGAATCTGAGCAAACTCCAGGAGATAGTGAAGGACAGAGGAGCCTGGCATGCTGCAGTTCACGGGATCACAAAGAGATGGATACGACTTAGTGGATGAACAGTAACAAGGTATCCGTTAAAAGCCCCCAGAGACGGGACTTTCCTGGTTGTCCAGTGGTTAAGAATCCACCTTGCAATGCAGGGGACACAGGTTTGATCCCTGGTCAGGGAAGTAAGATCCCACATGCTGCAGAGCAACTAGAAAGTCCGTTAGCCACAGTGAAAGATCATGCTTGACGCAGCAAAAATCCTACAACCCACAGCTGAGACCCCACACAGCCAAATAAATAAATATTAGAAAAAAAAAAAAAGAAAAAGAAAAGCTCTGGGAGTATATGAGCCTTGGTGTTGTGGGCCCAGGCCTGTGTGTTCTCATTGGCGTTTGATGGTGTGTGCCTTAACATTGCTTAGAAGATAAGACACCAGTCATATGCTACCAGCTACAACTTTAAAAAAACAAACTTGAGAATAAAGTCACAAGAGGAAATGCAGACCATTTGGAAGCTTGAGAACCCACACATTCTCTATGTGATTTTGTCTTTCAGGAAGGATTTCAGAGTTTTAACCTGTTTTAATTCTAGCCCATCTGGCTGCTTCATTAATGAAAACAGCAACATCTTCTAATGCTCTCATGTGAGGCAGTACTTTCAAAAGATAACAGAAAGAACTTTTGGATTTGATGTACCTAATTTTGATTTTCTCCCTTCAGGGAAAAAAAAAAAACAAAACTGGAGCACATTTTAGAGAGAGTCTGTGCGTAGAAATATTCAGTGAGTCATTCCTTGTGTTACAGGTCTACTCCGGTGCGTGGGGTTTCCAGAACAATTACATAAGTGTTAGCATAGCCAGGAACTTTTGACACGTGTGGCAGCTTAATGGAGCTCTTTTTTTTTCATTGAAAATATCCTAATTGTTATTTCCTGAAATTTAAAATGCATAAAACTAGTGAAGCAGCATAAATTGATTTCGAGGCATTTCTGTCAAGTGTGCTTTGTTGGCAAAGAAACTGAGGAAAATGTATTTGAAGTGAAATACAGGTGATCAAGTTGTAACACATACAATAATCTGATCACCCAGCAGAAAACTGCCTGGGAGCATCAACTGTAAGTGAGATATGCTGGTTTCTTTGTCTTCTATCATCCTTTAAGATTTCCTTCACAGTCTGAGAGTCTGTAGCATGTTAGTTACTTGGACAGCCTTAAATATGGGATTTAATAGCATGGTTCTGAAAATTCTGAGGTTCCTAAAGTCACTAGAACACACCAATATCTTGCTTTTATTTTCTCAGAAGATCACCCATAAAATAATGTGATATTCTGAATGGCACTAATATGTTCCTTAAAATGTTATCTTTTTTAAAAAGATCCTCAAGTTCCAAGATATCTGCCCCCAAAAGAGAGAAACTAGAGAAAGACCCATCTAGAGCCATTGTCAATTATTCTTCTCCATCTCAACAGTGAGCGCCCCATATCCAGGGTTGAAGGGCTTTCCAGGGAGGGTGGAGTCCTTGGTTCTTGTGGATGTTTGTTCAGTGTCTTGCACAACTTCCCTAACTGGCTTATTTTCCTGCAGATAAGAGGTGGTAGTTGTGGGTGTTCCTGTATTTATTGGTTCAAAAGATTGGTGCAAAGGACACTCAGGCAGAGCAGGCACTGACTCACAAAGGCTGCTGTTTGCTTGTGACCTGTGTGTTCCTTTTGAGGGGAAAGAGCATAGTCCACCAAGTCCAGCAATGCCCAGCGCTGCTGGATTCTTTCCACATGACCACGCCACTCCTTGAACACCTTTCCTCTGTAGCAGAGTTGATGGCACAGGACACCTCAGGAACCCGATAGGGAAGGAGGGCTGAGGTTGTGTGAACTGCGTGGGCTGTGGTCATATAGGTGAGGATGTAAAAGGAATCACAAATGTAGCAAATATCCACGTGACATCCAGTCATCATCGGAGTGTGCTTGTTGAGGTTGGACAATGGCATACTGTCCAGAGCTATCTCCAAGAATCTACTCTACACGTACCCTGGGGGCTTAGGAGGCAAAGCGAAAGGAGGAATTTGATGTCCCTGCCAAGCGGATAATGGAGATGATTTTTCGGGAGGAAGTGATTTGTTCATCCCAGGACTAGGAGGGTAGAGGGGGCCGAAGAGGCAGCCTTCACAGGTAAGAAAACACCGCCAGAACCAAGGCCAGGTCAGAGGATATCCTCTAGAACAACAGAAAGGAGTTGGCGTGAGCTGCCCTCCATGGTTTCGTGGAAAAACGATTCTTCTGGCTCTTCATATTTCTGCATCTGGTGGTCATCAAGTCCAGCTAGCTCTATCTCTTTCAATTCTAGAATTCATCTTTCCTTGTTTCACTCTCTACTCAGCGAGTTCAGCCTCTTACCGTGTCTCACCTGGATTGCTACAGTAGTCTCCTTCCTGGTCCTCCTGCTCTCAATCTTGTCCCAGACAACCCATATCACACCCAGGGGATTTTGTCTTTGCACTGTTTAACAATGTGACCTGGACTTTCTTGGTGGCACAGTGTATAAGAATCTGCCTGCCAATACAGGAGATATGGGTTCAATCCCTGGTCTGGGAAGATCCCACATGCTAGGGAGCAACTAAGCCTGTGGGTCACAACCTCTGAGCCTTCGCTCTAGAGCCTGTGAGCCAAAACCACTGAAGGCCACGTGCTTAGAGCTTGTGCTTCCCGAAATGAAAGAGAAGCCACCACAGTAAGTCCACACACACCATGATGCATAGTCCCTGCTAGCTGCAACTAGAGAAAGCCCAAGCAAAGCAAAAAAGACCCAGCGTAGCCAAATATAAATAAATAAAATTATTTATATATAAAATGGGACTTTATTGGGAGGCTTTCTATCAGTTCTCTGGAGGGTCCAGAAGATGCCTAATTGATAGAAACTGGCAGGGAGGGGATGGGATGGGTCTAGGAACACTTAAGTATTGTCAGTGCCCTTATCCAGAATGAATGATTTTCTGTCATTTCTGGGGATTTTTTTTTTTTCCCCTTGCTATCCTCCTTTACGATTTTGATTTGAAGGAATAAACAGTGTTCCAGCTTGGGTGAGGAAGCCGCTCGTTGGTGAGTAGAGGGTTGAGGGGTCGTCCCAGGTGGCACTCGTGGTAAAGAACTTGCCTGGCAATGTAGGAGACAAAGGAGACCTGGGTCTGATCCCTGGTTGGGAGGATCCCCTGGAGGAGGGCATGGCAACCCACTCCAGTGTTCTTGGCTGGGAAATCCCATGGATGGAGGAGCCTGGTGGGCGACAGTCCACGGGGTCCCACAGAGTCAGACACGACTGAGCGACTTAGGACACATGTACACAGAGGGTTGAAAACCCCTAGATTTAACAGTCTCATCAGACTTTCCAGTGGAGAAGATGTGATCCTTCTAGAGAAAGTCAGGTTAGAGAGAATAATGAAGGGGCAAAAACCAGTGTGTGCCCATGATATGTTGATTTAGAAAGGGCATCTGAGGACAGAGAAAATATACATTATCCCATTTCACTCTGACAGCTTGTTAACTTCTCTCTCTTCCTCAATAGACACTGAATTCCTTGAAGGAAGAGCCATGTCTTATTCATCTTTGTATGCCTGCCCTCTCATAGACACTCAAAGACACATAGCATAAATACTCATTGTATGAAAGAATGAATCAATGTCCACTTAAATGAAAGCTTGGTTTCATCTAATTTATAAGTTTTCACCATGACTTTATGGTCCTCCAACCTTTAGCCATCCTTCTCCCTGACCTAAACTGCTCAACACTGAGCTCAGGAGTACTCAGTCCACTCACTCACCCACCCTCTGGGCACCCCCAATAGGAAAGGGAGAGAACCATGAGACTATATGTCAGATACAACATATCTGACATATTTCTGCCTCCATTTAGCCAGCTCTTCTAGCGTCATTTTGGTCTCAGGAACTCGTAATATGCACTTTTTCCTGGAATGTGTAGTAGTTCTTGATGAGCTGATAGCCAACTATCTTATTTGACGTAATACAATGGGAGGAATGTGCTTTGAAATCAGACAGATAGAGGTTCCAATGCAAACTTATAATTACTAGCTTTGTGACCCTGAATACTTTTTTTTTAAACCTCTCTGGATCTTAGGTTACACATATATTCATGTTCGTCGTGTGACAGATATCTGGTAAACATCAGCTCCATTCTGGGTTGGGGACTTGTCGCCATGAGAGGTGAGGGAAATTTGCAGTGCTGGGGGAGGTAATTGGAACTGAAAGGGGCAAGAGAAGTGGAATGAACGTACTGATTTGCTCTAACATGAATCAAAGTCAAGGGTTAACTTTATGCTGAACTGTATAAAACATACCAAAGTTTTGAAAGAAGTAACAGGTTTAAGAGAGATACAAGTCTTTACATTTCCTGAAGCAGCAACAGAATTAGATACCTGTTCTTCAAACTAAGGCCTGCACAGGTGTAACACTGGAAGATATTTTCTTCTCTAGGAGGTGTTGTTTTGCTCTATTTCAGGATACAGTGATGATGAAATCCTGGATGCATTACAGATTTTTAGGAAGTATCACCTGAGAGGTCATTTTCATGGAAACCCTCGAGAAAATACATCAAGGATTGGACCACCAAATGAGCAGCTGAAAGTGAGGATGCTGAATCTGCCCAACAACGTCCCCACTTCTGTGGCACCCTCAGTTTTTTGTCATTGTCTATCTCATCAATAAAAGAATATTTTAAATTAATGGTGCGTGTTATAATTAATTGTATGATGTAACAAAAAATTTTAGAGAGGTCAGTTCTAGAAAAAGAAATGTAAAAAACATCTTGGATATTACTCTATCTTTGTTTTCTCTTCACATGTTAAAAAATAAAAAAAAGAAATCACAGATAGCAGATTTGAAGGTATTGCTGTAAAAGTATAATTCGAGTTTCTCTCAAATTAAATAAAAAATGTGTTGACCTGAGGAGAACAGAAATCAATAGCTCAGAAGAAGAGCGTGATACTCACACTTCCGCTCTCCAATATCATTCCTTTAACTCGTTTTTCTCCTTCTCCAAAATTCTAGGCTGCTCACACATCCCAGACTGTTCCTACAGGGATGGGTGTGTGCTGTCCTGGTGTGCTAACACATGGTTTGGAGGAGAAGGAAGATATGGCGTAGAACTGGAGGCTGGTGAGTTAAAAATACGCACCAGTTCTGCCCCCTGCAGTAGGGGCAGACACGTGCCACCACAGCCTGCAGAGAGAGCCTTGATTTTTTCTCTGGAGAATCCCTTTTCCCTGTAGGAGAAACGTTTTTCCATCGCGGTGCTTTCCCCTATCCTGACCAAATGGAGAGCATTTACATAGCTGAAACTAGGTCTCCCAGATGCTCTTGAGCTGGAATTTTAGTGTGGAGATAAGTAACGCAAAAACAGAATGGTTCTAAGTCACTTACTCTGGTAGCAAGGGCCAAAGGGAATTGGATTATTCCTGCCACTTGAATTCCTACAGCTTCTCTCGTACTTTGATAAAGTGGATTCCTGGCTTCTCCTTCTGTTCCGTGAGCTCTTTTGTATCCTTCCAATACATTCATTTCTTTGCTTAAGATACCCGGACTCTGCTTCTGTGATTTTCATCACAGAATTCGGACTAAAATCGATTCTCAGATACTGCGTGTTTCAATATGCAGTGCTGAAAGGGCAGTATTTGGGAGGTGGAGAGAGTCGCTTGGAATCATTTACTCAGGCACCAAACTCAGTTTTTCTCAAGCCATTCAAATTGCAATTGTTGGCTTTACAGCATCGCTTGCAAGCCTAGAAAGGAAAAGGAGTCCTTGAACCAATTTTCCCAGGGGTTCATTTGGTTGAAATCACCAGATTCTCTAGCTCTGCCAATGCAATTCTAATCAGCCCCACAGATTATAGAAAAAGTTCAGTTGATGCTGGTCTAAGTGGCTAAGTTTAAATTAGTTTTGTAAGAAGCAGCCTGGAAGTTGCACCGTAATTATGTAACAGATTATGATGGAAAAGCAGCCACTGCAGAGAGGTCAATAGGCATTTAAAAAATCACTGCGTGGGAAACTTTTCAAACCACAACCCTCCATTAGGAGCCTACATTTCCCAGAAGATCCTCATTCCTTCATTTAGGCAGCAATTTTAAAGTCAGCCGGAACCACTGTTTCTGCATGACAGCCACTCAGAAAAAGACAGACTATATTTTACTTTCCTGTAAGCAGCATCTCCTCGTCATGGCATGTGATATCCCTAAGATGTCACATTCTTTTGAAGTTGTTTTCAGTTTTGGTTTGAAAAGTATCCTAAATCAGCAATGACCAGCCTTCTCCTGATGGAGCTTAGGAAGCAAGAGGGAGTCAGGGAAGGATTGCAGAGAAGACAAACTTCTGGAAACCTTGACCAGAGCCCTCCTCAACTTGCTGGAACTTCCCTGCTCCTCTTCTTTGCTTCCCCACCTCCTCCTCCACTCTCCCTCCACCCCACTTCTCCCCCTTCTCTCCTTTCTCTTCCTTCCCCCACTCTCCCTTTTCCTCTTCCTCCTCTTGTTTTTGCTGCAGAAGCCACTCCAGCAGCCTAATGAGGAAAAACCTCTGTCTGTTCTTTCATTCAACAAGCACCTGTCAAGGACCTATTCCATATACATACAGAATATATTCTCTAGTATCCTGTACCAGGCACTGGTAAACTAGGCAGGCAAGGTGTTTGCCTGCCAGGTGCTTCTATTCCAATGGAGAGAGATGATCTGCTTGGCTCATAGGTAGACCCTGGGTCTAACCACTGGGAGAAGGGGAATCAAATGTCCTCACCTCCCAGCTAGAAATGGTTGTTTGCGCAAAGTAGCAATTAATTCACCAAACACTTTAGACAATGAAAATCAAAACAGGAAATCATTGACCAGTTAGGTTAAGTGGACCAGAAACCAGGCCTTCCCTTTCCCGGTCAGCACCACAATCCTCACTCTTCCCCTTCTAGCTATCTCATCGTCTATAACCTTCTTATCTACCACAACATGCTCTGTTGCTGTGGGTTTGATGGGGATTAGCCATAATTTCTGATTAGGATACAGAATATTCCCCTGAGATGCAAACACAGTCCTAGAAAGCATATACCTCTATAATCTGCTCCCATCACTTGTCAAAAATTATTATTTTTAAACCTTTTCTTCCTTGCTCAGAAATCATTCAGGAAAAGAACCACATTTCCAATGGGGCATTTGCCTTCTTGGTAGACACAGTCATTGGAAACCATCCAGAGAGGACACCACACACCTAATTATTGTTTTGCATCAAAAACACTAGAATCCCTAGAAGGAACATTGATGTCATGTTAATAACAACACCTCTGAATTTATAACAGAATCTCAGTCTTCCATGACCTGTTTGCTTGATTCATCCACATAAAAGTTGATCAATGTATTGGAGTCTGGGATTAACATATACATTCTAGCATATATAAAATAGATAAACAACAAGGACCTACTGAATGGCACAGGAAACCGTATTCAATATTTTGTAATAATCTATAAGGCAAAAGAATCTGAAAACAAAGTGTGTATGTGTGTGTGTATATATATATGTATATATATATGTGTATATATATATGTGTATATATATATATATAAATATATATATATATATATAAAATATGGGCTTCCCTGGTGGGCAAGAATCTGCCTGCAATGCAGGAGTTGCAGATGTGGGTTCACTCCCTGGTCGGGAAGATTACCTGGAGGAGAGCATGGCAACTCCAGTATTCTTGCCTGGAGAATCCCATGGACAGAGGAGCCTGGCAAACTACAGTCCATGGGGGCGAAGAGTCAGACACAGCTGAAGTGACTTAGCACGCACACATGTGTATCTGTTTACATAAGTGAATCACTTTGCTGTACACCTGAAACTAGCAGAGCAGAGTCAATCAATTATATTTCAATTAGAAAAAAAGGAAGAAAGCAGATCAATTTAGTGAAAAGGATGGAAACCACATACAAATAAACCATTTATTATAACAATATGGACTCTACAAATAAAGGTAGCATTTCTCCAGCAGCTGTAATAGGCCAGGCCCCATGCTAAGTGTTTCATATAATTATCTCACTTAATCCTTACCCCAGCCTTTTCAGGCAGGTGCTATTACTATAACCATTTTATAGATGAGGAAATGTAGGCTCCAAGGCTAACTGTCTTGCCCATTGATAGGTAACTACTCAAGAGATGGAGACAGCATTTGAAACCACAGCTACTTGACTGCAGAACCCTCTTTCCTGATCACTGTTCTAATTAGTGGCACAGATTATTAGGGCTAGGCCTTAGTCTAGGCACTTCCCTGGTGGCTCAGATGATAAAGAGTCTGCCTGTAATTCAGGGGACTCAGGTTCGATCCCTGGGTCAGGACGATCCCCTGGAGAAGGAAATGGCAACCCACCCCAGTATTCTTGCCTGGGAAATCCCATGGACAGAGAAGCCTGACTGGCTATATATAGTCCATGGGGCCCCAAAGCGTTGGACACGACTGAGCAACTAACCCTTTAGTCTAGGCATGAGGTAGCAGAGGCCCCAGACGGTGAAAGATCTGCTTAAAGTCGATATGTGTTTACCAACAGAAAGAGACTTGTATTTACACTGTGCCTCCCAACTGGAGAAAAGCTAGAATGAGGCTTTCAGTATTTGCCTATATATTTACAGAGGAATTTTTTTTTTGAGGGTTTGGGCTGAGAATATCCATGCCATGTAAAGTGGAATCTTGACAAATCTGTACTCACAAACCCAATTATGAGGCTATCTATTTAGTCATAAGAAACTCTTCTAAACCATTGGAAACTAGCCATATTCCGGTAGGAGTCTCCAATTCCACCTGGATCCGTTCTGTTAAGAGCAAACTTGGAGAATGATAATCTGTATCATAGTAATATATTTAGCTCAAACTTTCAGGGGAGTCATCATTGAAAAACTCATAAGCAGAAAGTTAACTGTTGTAATAAGCTGGTGGTGATGGTACAGATTTTTATTACTTTTGTTGTTTGGGTTGTTTTTCTTTTCTTCTTTTTTAAGAACTCAGTAAGCCATGCTGAATGTTAACAATCCATTAGCTCTACAGGGAACATTTTTCACTCCCAGAAAATTCATTTTACCTCCAGAATCTGAACCTATAAATGTAAAAGCTTTTTTTGTCTTATAAAAAGGCTTAGTGTTAATTGTTTCTATAAGGTTAGCCCAATTGATCTGAAGCACCTGTGCTTCTGGCAAATGTAGGACATTATCAATTTTAACCATTTGTCCAGCAAGCTCTTTTTGGACTAATGTTATTTATCCAGCTGGGTATACTGACCAGGACAGCGAAGATCAAAGCAGTTGGGGATTGTGTAACATTGAAGATCTGTCCTGGTCATGAAGCCTGGAGCGTATGGACCTGATTACAAAACTCCTCTTTATATATCCTTTTAGGACCCTGATGAGTGGAAGGCTGTGCTGCCTGTAATGGCCATAACCTACATCAAGGATTCCTAGGACCACTTTTTAGGTCTTTCTGTAATTCTTAGTTTCTTGCATGGTGAGCTCACAGAAAGCACCAGATGGAAACTCTAAAATGCAATTTGCAGCCTTGAGACCCTTGAGATCCTTAAGAGAGTAAGTTAAAAGGGGTGTGGGGGGAGGCCTGGGGAGCTGTGTGTGGGCCTGCTTCTGCCCTTGCCAGGGAAGAAGGCTGGGAACTGCACCCCCATCCCCATTCCTGCCGTCTCCCCCTACCCTCCCCCACCCCCCCAATGGCAGGAAGTCAGAGGAGAGCACAGGAAAAGACACTCCTCAGGGGAAACAGCCGTGGGTTTCAGTGAAACCTGAGGGCTGGGGACCAGAGGACCCAAACAGGAAGAGGAAAAATACAAGACAGTCTGGAGAGAAAGGAAAAATTGAAAGAGCCAGAATATATATATAATAGTAATAAAAATGATGAGATTATATGAAATCATGTGTGTGAAACTTTGAAAATTTTATAGCACTATAGAATTCAAAGAATATTTCAAGTTTTAAAAATGTGGGGAAAAATGGGATGATCTAGATGACTGGGTTGAGGGATGGGTGGGCCAGAGGTCCAAGAGAGAGAGGATATATGTATACATATAGCTGATTCACGTCATTGTATGTATGTGAGACTAACACAACATTTTACAGCAATTATATTCCAATTTTTTTAAATTTTAATTAAATTAAACAAAAACAACCCCCACAGGCTATATTGGCCGGAGAAGCAAGAAACCAAAGGAAGCAACTTGAAAGATGCAAAAATGGCAGGCAGTGCTGGGTGCTCCCAGCTGCCTTCCCTGGGCAGGGCCAGGCCACGGAGTGAGAGAATCCATTCCCACCAGGCACCTCCCAGCCTGGCAAATGATTACTCTCTGAATGATTCTGGCTTCACCCAGCTGCTTGGAAAGGAGCTTGCAGGAAGGTAGGTGGGAAGGGATTGCAGGAAAGCTGCTGGCATGCCTCTTCCCTTTCTGAGTCTGAAAGCTGCTCAGAGAACTTTAAAGGCTGACAGCTAAATTTAATCAGAGTTAAATTACTGAAATGAAGATGATGTTCTTATGCAACACAAGTGGAAGGTGCTTCTGCCAGCACTTTCCCTATAAGGTAATGGTACAGACTCCCAGGAGCAGTCTGGCAGTTTGGCAATGTTATGAATTCAGGGGAGGCAGGAAATGTGAAAATCTGGTTCATTGCTAATATTGTCTTCTGGGGACTTGGGGGCCTGTGGGTTCAACAGACAGGGTTCCACAGCTGGTGTTCTGTGATGACGGTGCTCACTCGCTGGCAAGTCTGTGAAATGCTTCAGACATGGCATCTTACCTACATTCTATATTTAAGACAGCCATTTTTTTACCCCTCAGGAACACCGAAGGAACTTGCATAAACGTTACAACTTGGGACTTGGACTGAATGAAACATTAGTTTATTTCCAGAGACTCTGACAGTTTGATTTTGTGCCAGTTCTGTCCCTGTAAAAAATGGACAGAGTTGGCTCTAGTTCAGACTAATTTGCCACATGATTTATTTTCTTTAAAAATAAATGTTAAATCAACTGTGATTTAACATTTAATGAACATAATCAGGTTCGATTCCTGGGTCGGGAAGATCCTCTGGAGTAGGAAATGGCAACCCACTCTAGTATTCCTGCCTGGAGAATTCCATGAACAGAGGAGCCTGACGGGCTACATAGTCCATAGGGTTGCAAAGGGTCGGACACGCACATATATGCAATAAACATAATCTTGATAAGGTGGGATGAGAAGCGCTCTTTACCTCTGAGGCTGTCCTCCTCCAAATCCATCAACCCCATCTAACCATGAGGAAAACATCAGATAAAGCCAAATTGAAACACATTCTATACATTACCTGACTCATACTCCTCAAACTGCCAAAGTCATCACAAACAAGGAAAGTCTGAGAAACTGTCACAGTCTAGAGGAGTCTGAAGAGATAGGACAACTGGGTGGGAACAGGAAAGGACATTAGGTAAAAACTAGGGAAATCTGAATAAAGTACAATCTTTAGTGAATAATGTCCTGTTACTTTTGGTTTCTTAGCTGTGACAAATGTTCTGTGCTTGCTGATGTAAGATGTTGACAATAAGGGAAACTGGGTGTGCGATATACGAGACCCCCTTTGTACTATCTTTATAACTTTTCTATAAATCTAAAGCTGTTCTAAAATTAAATATTTATTAAAAACATAACCGTTGGACTTCCTTGGTAGTCCAGGGGCTGAGACTCCGTGCTCCCAATGCAGGGCACCCAGGTTTCATCCCTGGTTGGGGAACTAGATCCCACATGTGGCAGCTAAAGGTTCCATGTGCCACAACGAAGATTGAAGATCCTGTGTGCTGCAGCCAAGACCTGGTGCAGCCAAAGAAGTAAGTGCTTTTAAAAAACATAAATGTTAAAGTTAGTTTGGCTGTTGTTCTTAAATGAAACAAATCATTTAAGTCTATTTGTGTTTCCACTTCTGCTTGATTTAAATTCCTGTCCCATTATTGCTGATAATTTACCAAGAGGAAAATTGAACCATAAAGACAGAACTAAGCACATGGTGAGGGACAATGTGGTAAAGGGAACACTGTGCTTCTAGAACTCATCTTCTTGCTTCATCATCAGGTACCTGACCTATGGGCCTTGCACAACTATCTCCTGCCAGGATACTGGGTGATAAAGGAGTTTTAGGAGTCACCTTCTTAAGGGTTGATGTATTTTGATAGGATATTTTGGAAAAAGCAAGTCCTAGGGAATGATTTACATGATGGTGAAATTTCCATAAAAAGATACAGTTGGTTAGGAACAGAGATAGACTTGCTCCATGGGTCCTCAAGCCCTTTCTACGCATGGGGCCAGCCCCTACTCAAATAACACAGTATTAGGGCTGCGGCCATTAAATCCTATGCCTAAGGTCGTGACTTCTCAGAGTCCATCTGGGAAATAACGTGACTTCTCATTCAGGTCTATGCAACACAGTCAGCGTGGGAGGGAGTCCTGGAGTCCATAATAGCAGGAGGAATCAGCCTCGTCAGGGATGACCTGTACTTTGCTTTTTGGTCTTTAATAACCTGAACATTGTTACCGGCTATCTAACCAAACCCTGCCACTGTTATAACAACAACATGGCAGACTTTGTACTCATAAAAACCTGAGTTCACATCCTCACTTCTAGATTTGCACTTCCGGGCTGAGTGGCCCAAGTCAGGCTGCTTAATCTCATTGACTTCCAGGTTTTCCATCAGGAACAAAGCTGATGGTAATCTTGCTTTGAAAGATTGGTGTGAGGATAAACTACACTGGGTCTGTAAGAGCCCCTTACCCAAAGTCTGGAATACACTAAGCTCTGAACAAATATTCTTTCCCTCCCCTTTTCCTTCCTTTCTCACAGAGCCAGGTCGGTGGAGACAGGCACCGTCTGGACAGCTCAACCCTTTCAAAAATGGTTCTCTCTGTTCTCATGAGATTAGCATTTCTAATAGGATCAGAAATTCTGCTACTTCATTGATCATTAATCCTGAGGTGTACAAATAATCCCTTCTGATTTCTGCAGAACCAAGCAAATGCTCTTTGAGGACATACATTTATTTATTATTTTGCTGTTATTTTGGGGAAAGGTCTAATTTTATCCTACCAGAAATTGTCTGGGCAGCTCTTGCTGGATGATGAAGGTTTGTTGAATCCAGGATCTCTGCAAAGTAGCCCCTAAAAAGGATCGTTGGAAGCAAGATGGGAACCGTCTGACAGCAGGATGCCTTGTTGGGAAAGATGCCAGTACAGTTTTGATAGAATTATGGGAGCAAATAAATAACACACAAAGCACCTGAGAAGGCTTAGAGTGGTAGGGGAAAGGATGCAAAGAAAGAAAAAAGCTTAATCAATTAATTAAAATAAAAGGCAAGTGGCCAGGCAGGGTGAACTAGAAAAGAACACTTAATACAGAGACAATCTGAAGGTGGAAAGGCTGGGGAAAGTTCTGATCTGAAACCCCAATAGGAGACGGAAAAGGAAAGCACTCCCAACACATAGGCCAGTTATATTTCTGATAGCAGCATCTTCACAGTGAACGTGTTTCTGTTATGTTAAGTGTATCAAGTGTGTCTTGTTATCCAGCCTTTCTAGTATTGAACTGTTTCCCTATGGTTGGAATATAGTTTGTTTCCAGATCTTTTTATTAGAAAGAACATTGTAGTATGGCCATAATATGTTTTAAGATTCTTCAAATGTTATGGTTTTATTGCCTCAAGTTATTTCTATTTAAATATCAGACATTTGTTTAGTGCCTAATCTGTTCAGCTGTACCCAGAGTACTACAGTGAAGACAGAATGTAGCGGAGACAGACGCTTATGTAAGGTATTTTAGTTCACCTTGAGAAGTATCATAATAGAAGTAAGTGCCAAGTTCTATGATCTAATGTGTAAAATTCATTTGCACTGTACATGGCATAGTAAATGCTCAATACCAAAATGACAATGATGATAATGATTGTAGCCATCCCATTTCTGATGGAATCATTTAAATGCTGCTTCTCATGATTCACATTTATAGAAAAAAAAAATCCAGAAAGCCCACAAGAATGTTCCTTGATCTACAAAAATCGATGATATAAATTCAAAAAAAATTGAAATCATCTCAAGCATCTTTTCTGATCACAGTGCGGTAAGATTAGATATCAACTACAGTAAAAAAACTATTAAAAATACAAACATATGGAGGTTAAATAACACACTTCTGAATAACAAACAAATCACAGAAGAAATCAAAAAAGAAATCAAAATATGCATAGAAATGAATGAAAATGAAAACACAATAACCCAAAAGCTATGGAATACAGTGAAAGAAGTGCTAAGGGGAAGGTTCATAGCAATACAAGCCTACCTCAAAAAACAGGAGAAAAATCAAATAAATAACCTAACTCTATACCTAAAGCAACTAGAAAAAGAAGAAATGAAGTACCCCAGGGTTAGTACAAGCAAAGAAATCAGAAAAATTAGGGCAGAAATAAATGCAAAAGCAACGAGACCATAGCCAAAATCAACAAAGCTAAAGGCTGGTTCTTTGAGAAGGTAAATAAAATAGACAAACCATTAGCCAGACTCATCAAGAAAAAAAGGGAGAAGTATCAAATCAACAAATTAGAAATGAAAATGGAGAAAGACAACACAGAAATATAAAGGATCATAAGAGACTACTATCAGCAACTATATTCCAATAAAATGGATAACTTGGAAGAAATGGGCAAATTCTTAGAAAAGTATAACTTTCCAAAACTGAACCAGGAAGAAATAGAAAATCTTAACAGACCCATCACAAGCACAGAAATCAAAACTGTTATCAGAAATTTTCCAACAAACAAGAGACCAGGACCAGATGGCTTCACAGCTGAAGTCTACCAAAAATTTAGAGAAGAGCTAACACCTATCCTACTCAAACTCATCCATAAAATTGCAGAGGAAGGTAAACATCCAAACTCATTCTATGAGGCCATCATCACCCTAATACCAAAACCAGACAAAGATGCCACAAAAAAAGAAAACTACAGGCCAATATCACTGATGAACATAGCTGCAAAAATCCTTAATAAAATCATAGCAAACAGAATCCAACAACATATTAAAAAGATCATACATCGTGACCAAGTCAGCTTTATCCCAGGGATGCAAGGATTCTTCAATATTTACAAATCAATCAATGTGATACACCACATTAAGAAATTGAAAGATAAAAACCGTATGATTATCTCAAAAGATGCAGAGAAAGCCTTTGACAAAATTCAATGTCCATTTATGATAAAAACCCTCCAGAAAGCAGGCATAGAAGGAACATACCTCAATATAATAAAAGCCATATAAGATAAACCCACAGCAAACATTATCCTCAATAGTGAAAAATTGGAAGCATTTCTCCTAAAGTCAGGAACAGGACAAGGATGCCCACTTTCACCACTACTGTTCAACATAGTTTTGGAAGTTTTAGCCACAGCAATCAGAGAAGAAAAAGAAATAAAAGGAATCCAGATTGGAAAAGAAGTGAAATTCTCACTGTTTGCAGGTGACACGATCCTCTGCATAGAAAACCCTAAAGACTCCACCAGAAAATTACTAGAGCTAATCAATGGATATAGTAAAGTTGCAGGATATAAAATCAACACACAGAAATCCCTTGTATTCCTATACACTAACAATGAGAAAACAGAAAGAGAAATTAAGGAAACAATTCCATTCACCATTGCAATGAAAAGAATAAAATACTTAGAAATAAATCTACCTAAAGAAACAAAAGACCTATATAGAAAACTATAAAACACTGATGAAAGAAATCAATGATGACACAAATACATGGAGAAATAAACCATGTTCATGGATCAGAAGAATCAATATAGTGAAAATGAGTATATTACCCAAAGCAATCTATAGATTCAGTGCAATCCTTATCAAGCTACCAATGATATTTTTCAGAGGACTAGAACAAATAATTTCACAATTTGTATGGAAATACAAAAAAAAAAAAAAAAAAAAAACTCAAATAGCCAAAGCAATCTTGAGAAAGAAGAAGGGAACTGGAGGGGAATCAACCTGCCTGACTTCAAGCTCTACTATAAAGCCACAATCATCAAGACAGTATGATATTGGCACAAAGACAGAAATATAGATCAATGGAACAAAATAGAAAGCCCAAAGATAAATCCATGCACCTATGGACACCTTATCTTTGACAAAGGAGGCAAGAATATACAATGGAGAAAAGACCATCTCTTTAACAAGTGGTGCTGGGAAAACTGGTCACCCACTTGTAAAAGAATGAAACTAGAACACTTTCTAACACTATACACAAAAATAAACTCAAAATGGATTAAAGATCTAAATGTAAGACCAGAAACTATAAAACTCCTAGAGGAAATTATAGGTAAAACACTCTCTGATGTAAATCATAGCAGGATCCTCTATGACCCACCTCCCAGAGGAATGGAAATAAAAGCAAAAATAAACAAACGGGACCTAATTAAACTTAAAAGCTTTCACACAGCGAAGGAAACTGTAAGCAAGGTGAAAAGACAGCCTTCAGAATGGGAGAAAATAATAGCAAATGAAGCAACTGACAAAGAATTAATCTCAAAAATATATAAGCAACTCTTGCAGCTCAATTCCAGAAAAATAAGTGACCCAATCAAAAAATGGGCCAAAGAACTAAACAGACATTTTTCCAAAGAAGACATACAGATCACTAACAAACATCTGTATGTCTCAGATGCTCAACATCTGTATGTCTCAGATTCTCAACATCTGAAAGATGCTCAACATAGAAAAGAAGCTTGACATCACTCATTATCAAAGAAATACAAATCAAAACCACAACAAGGTACCATCTCATGCCGGTCTGAATGGCTGCTATCAAAAAGTCTACAAACAATAAATGCTGGAGAAGGTGTGGAGAAAAAAGAACTCCTACACTGTTGGTAGGAATGAAAACTAGAAAACCCACTATGGAGAACAGCCACTATGGAAAACAGTGTGGAGATTCCTTAAAAAACTGGAAATAGAACTGCCATATAACCCAGCAATCCCACTGCTGGGCATACACACTGAGGAAACCAGAACTAAAAGAGACACATGTACCCCAATGTTCATTGCAGCACTGTTACAATAACCAGGACATGGAAGCAACCTAGATGTCCACTGGCAGACGAATGGATAAGAAAGCTGTGGTACATATACACAATGGAATATTACTCAGCTATTAAAAAGAATGAATTTGAATCAGTTCTAATGAGGTGGATGAAACTGGAGCCTATTATACAGAGCGAAGCAAGTCAGAAAGAAAAACACCAATACAGTATGTTAACACATATACATGGAATTTAGAAAGATGGTAATGATGACCCTATATGTGAGACAGCAAAAGAGATACAGATGTAAAGAACAGACTTTTGGACTCTGTGGGAGAAGGCGAGGGTGGGATGATTTGAAAGAATACCATTGAAACATGTATATTATCATATGTGAAACAGATCACCAGTCCAGGTTCGATGCATGAGGCTGGGTGCTTAGGGCTGGTGCACTGGGATGACCCTGAGGGATAGGATGAGGAGGGAGGTGGGAGGGAGGTTCAGGATGGGGAATACATGTACACCCATGGCTGATTCATGTGAATGTATGGCAAAAACCACCACAATATTGTAAAGTAATTAGCTTCCAATTAAAAAAGAAAATACAAGACTGCAAAAAAAAAAAAAAATCAGTGATAACCCGTATATGCCTTGGCTATGCCAGCAAATAACAAAGATTATCAAGTTCTATCTAAGTGTAAAAAAAAGTTGCTCATGAAACAAAAACTTCTTTCATAGTGATGTTTTAATGGCATGATGTTATCCTAGCTTAAATGCTGTCAGATGGAATGACTTTGCTCTCTAAAGGTGACATGGGTCAGATAGAGCTATTTTCAGATAAGAGATTGGTCAGTTTAGTTGTAACTTCTATTTCTCTAAAAAATGTGCAATATATAAATATATGCATATTTGGTATCATACTTTTATGGATCAAGGCAGATATGGGAACCCTAAAATTTTCCATAAATTGTATTTTTTTGCATGTGATTCTGGATTTCCTACACTGCCTTCGGCAGCCAGGTCTACAGACCTGAACAATGGTTAATGTTTAAAAAGGTACAAAGTGTTCTGGCTAGCAGCCCTGCTCATTTCCTCTTCCTGATGGTGCTGTTGTGATTATAGGTCTCAATAAAGGGCTTTTCATGACATAAAAATACATGAGAACTGATGCTCAAATCATACTGAATGTGAGATTAAAGTTGCTTGAAGATAAAGAAGTTGCAGCCTTAAAAAAGAAAAAAGAAAAACCTGAATTAGCTTGGATCTTTATGGGGATAGGTTTATAGTAGTACATGGAAATAATCCACAGGCACCACTGAAATAGGCATAAGGATTTCAGACAGGAAATAAAGGAAATGCTGCATTAAACTGAAAGCACAGTGGGATTTAAATAAGCCAAAGAGAGATTCTCTGGTGAGCATTTGATCAGGAAGCTGGCATTGGCTCACCCTCTCAACTACAGTAGTGGAAAGAGTGATGTGGTCTGCCCATCAAATCCAGAATACAAAGTGCCTTCCGTGGTCCTCCGACTATTCTCTTTCCTCTGTTATTAATTCTGTCCTCATGAATCCCCTGCACAACGGTTTCTGAGAGCAGCGCAGTGCAGCTCCTGACATTTCCCATAAATGATATGTCCAGTCCTTTTCCTACCAATCCAATTAGTTCCACTTCCTTCAAATGTTACTCAGCGCTCCTCTGAGAAGCTCTCCCTGGTTACGCTGTGGTCCTTCCTCATCACTGCAAACCATCAGCAGTTATTTGTGGATTGATTTGCTCTGTATTGCTGGGTATTTACTTGCACTGGGCTTGGTCCTGGAGCTACACTGATGAGTAAACCCTAGTCACTGCCTTCATGGAGGTCACAGTCCACATGGAAAAAAATAGTCTAATAAAATGTGATCAGGTTGATGACTGAGATAGGCATGCAGAAGCCTGCACGCCCTCATCTTCTGGGGTGTCAGAAGATTTCCTGGAAAAGCTGATGCCAGAGTCTTCTAGGATGAGTACAAGCTGAGCAGGTAAAGAAAGGTGGGGAGGCCCAGATGGGATGTGCCGTAGGTGGAGGAGGCCAGGAACGATATGACAGGCCATGCATATGCCAAGCCATGCATGGGTACATCAATAATCTTCCATTTGTTGTTGAGAAGTTCTCTGAATTCAGGTTCTTTTCCTACAATTAAATTTTAAGATCTTCTAGAGACCTTGTTTTCTAATTATTTTGCCTTCTTCCCCTTGGGTCGATTGCAGGAAAGAGTACGTTCCCCCATCCTGGGAAACAGTGCTGACTTCCTGGCCATCTCCAGTGCTAAAAAGACTCTGTGTGGCTGTGGAAAGACAATCATGTTTTCACCTGCAAGCCAAGACCCTGGAAAACACGCACATCTATGACTCAAATCAAGTATGTGCTGCCTGAATAGAGAAGCCATCCAAACCACTTACCAGAAGCCCCCCCCCCCCCATGCCCATCAAATACCATCATTCAGCTATTTCACATTCTTAGCTTTTGTGATGGTGCTTTACATTTTAGATTCAAAAACCTCTGTGCCAATATTTCGATTACTATTTCATTGAATAATTTAAAATATCACTGAGCAAGTGTGGAATAGATGTTCTAATTGTCCTACAAAAACAGAAATTAGTCATTTTTTAATTAAATTATTAAAAGTCCCCTTTTAATAGGGATAGGATTGCCACCTCAAAAGTTACAAATGTCGGGTGAGTCACTGTCCTCCCTTGATCCATCTGACTTTACTTAAAGGGAGGAGTACTTAATGGGCATGCAGGACAGTATGTTATGAATCTTTGAGTCACAAATACATTACAGATGGTTCCACTCTCTCTCTTGTGCTTTTTCTAGACCTGTTTTGGACTGGATGATGTTTTGTGAAGTGTTGTGTTATTTACTTTGCCCCTTCCCTAGCACTGACATACACAGAAGTGGTTTAGGGAGTGGGTTTGATAGAGGTCTTCTAGATAACTTTCACGAACAGCTGTCTGCAGCTGAATCATATTTTTCTGCTATCGCCACCACAATCATTTTTATGTAAATACTGTATTATTCTGGTAGGGATAAAGTTTTCTTGAGGTCTATTTTAAAGTTAAAGCTAAAGTATGTGTATTACATTAAATATAATATGCACATGGTACTTTCTTTTATTAAGCACAAATTAAAACCTCAAAAAAAAAAAAAAAAAAAAAGTTGAGTCCCTCTGATTCCCAACAAGAAGGTTGAATCTCACAGACTGAGGTTGAGGCCTGGGATGTGTGCATTTCTGGCCTCACATTTGGCCTCTAGGTAAACAGACCACCACATTTCCAAGGCTGCCAAATTGCCATCTTTCATGGATGGTTAAATCTCACCCCCTCTCTCATTGCCTGGGGTCAGGGGTAGAGAAGGAAAGAGAGGTAGAAAAACATCACAGTAAACTCATTAAAAAACACACCAAACAAGTTTTACAGGCTTTGCTGTCCCAAACCTGTTGTTTCAAGGTCATGGCTTTAGAATGACAGAGGTGGCAGGTTCCCCCCACTCCGAGTCCTCCTTCATGGAAACAGCCAGCATCTAACTTGCCTCTGGAAAGAAGAAAAAAAAAATCATGGAGCATGGAGCCAGGTGGCAAATTTTGGTCACTGAACCCTGAGCCTTTGAAACTACTAAATAATATGTGAGAATCTTTGTGTCTGGTGGCCCACGAGCAAAGCCTAAATAATATTTTAGTGTGAAGATGAAACTAAGGGCCTGTTTTAATTCCCCAAACCTTGGTGATATGCTAATAAACACTCCATGGGTGAGATGATTAGACAAAAGCCACTTTTAAACCCAAGGTCTGCATCACTGAGGGGAAAAGAGGTAATGCAATAATCCCTATCTGGTTAAACTCCACAGTATCTAGGTCAAGTAATGCATTTCAAACATATTAGCAAAACCTGTTCATGAACACTTTGGGAAAGCAAATTATGCAAACTGATTGGCTTTTGCTCTAAGCCTAGTGTCCTTATTTTTGTGTTAGGGATAGTCATTTATTATTGTCTGGTCACTAAGTCACGTCTGACTCTTTGCAACCCCATAAACTGTAGCCGTGCAGGTTCCTCTGTCCATGGAATTCTCAAGGCAAGAATGCTGGAGTGAGTTGCCATTCCCTTCTCCAGGCAATCTTCCAGACCCAGGGATTGAACCCACATCTCCTGCATTGGCAGGCAGATTTCTTTACCATTGAGCCACCAGAGAAGCCCTCGTAGTACTCAACTCAATAAGACAGTTATATTAATGAGAACCTGCGGTATAGCACAGGAACACTATTCGATACTGTAATGACCTATATGGGGAAGCGATCTTAAAAAGAAGGGAAATATATGTATGTATAATTGAACTGTTTGCTGTACAGCAGAAACTAACACACTATAAATCAATTCTACTCCAATAAAAATTGATGTTAAGACAGTTACAAAGATGGCGCAAGATAAGACTTCTAAGTCCTCACACACTAGATATATAAAAATGATCTGCTTCCTTCTTTTCTCTTACTATTCTTTCCATCTTGGTAGTTGATCACCTAACCAACTCAGGGTGCTTCTGTGTTCGTGTTTTCTCTCCTGGGAAGATCTGAAAACTCCTTGAGAATGGGACCCTTGTCTGAGGTGCTTCCCACAGAAGGCTGTACGTAGTCGGTTAGACAGTAGGTGCTCCGTGAAGACATATTTCTAAACCTGCTCGAATGGCTTCACTCTTGTCTTTCTTTTCTTCTCTCCCAATCACATACAAACGATGGTGGGAAAGCATAAAATGCTTTTCAATACTTCTGTGGCTTTTCCCAGATTTAAAAACTACGGATTGACAGGAATGGAACTGAAGGAAAAGTATTTCTTAACATACCCTGGCCCTGGAGAAGGGAATGGCAACTCACTCCAGCATTCTTGCCTTGAGAATTTGACGGACAGAGGAACCTGGTGGGCTGTAGTTCATGGGGTGGCAAAGAGTTGGACGTGATTGAGCGACTAACACACACACAACATACATTGGTCTAATTAAAGGACCTGAATTTCCCAACCAGGACAGCAGTACTGGAGAAATTACCCTCTAAGCAGTTTGAAAATACAGTCTCAGCAATGTGTAAGTTTAAAGCAATTATCTGGTCAAGAGGGCATTTTACAGATAACTCCATAGCTTTCCTAAATACAACTCTGTACTCTGTTGTAAAACACCAGCATGCCTGCAGCTGCTTTATTGATACCATCAACCAAGAGGCAGGGGATATCTGGGGAGACTTGGGCTCCTACAGGTTCTACAGGGTGCTTTCCAGGTGGCACTAGTGGTAAAGAACCCACTTGCCAATGCAGGAAACATAAGAGACAAGGGTTGTTTTGATCCCTGGGTCGGGAAGATCCCCTGGAGGAGGGCATGGCAACCCACTCCAGTATTCTTGCCTGGAGAATCCCATGGACTGGGGAGCCTAGTGGGCTATACAGTCCATGGGGTTACAAAGAGCTGGACATGACTGAAGTGACTTAGCACACATGCACGAGCTTCTACAGATAGATGATTTTCATTCACAGATGCAGTAGGACATCTGAGATGACCAAGTCTTTTATTTTACAGATGAATAAGCTGAAGCCAGAGAAATGATCATTTGCCTTCAATCACAGGGCTAGTTAGAAGTTGAGCTAGGTGGAAGTACCTATAGCCAATAGTTGCTAGTCCAATCCATTCATTTAAAAGATATTTATTAAATGCTTGCTAGGTCACTTCAGTCGTGCCCGACTCTGTGTGACCCCATAGATGACCGCCCACCAGGCTTCTCTGTCCCTGGGATTCTCCAGGCAAGAACACTGGAGTGGGTTGCCATTTCCTTCTCCAATGCATGAAAGTGAAAAGTGAAAGGGAAATCGCTCAGTCGTGTCCAACCCTTAGCATGGACTGCAGCCTACCAGGCTCCTCCATCCATGGGATTTTCCAGGCAAGAGTATTGGAGTTGGGTACCATTGCCTTCTCCTATTAAATGCTTACTGTGAACTTAATATATTAGAAATATTGACTACTACGACATGATCTTTATATACTCAGGGAGTGTATAGTCTAAGAAGGGAAGAGAGGCATGAGAAACGGTCAGGTATAGCACAGTGTGGAGTAGTAGGTGTAAAGGGTACCAGGAGAGGCAGGTAAGGAGACGTGAGGCACTCACTTTGGGCTCAAAATTTAAAGGGACACCAGAAACTAGGTAATCAAGATAAAGAGTATTATCAAGATTAAGTTCAGTACGACTCATTTTTCCCTTTTGTTTCAAGTTCCAATGTGGCTCAGCATGGCACCATTGCTAATCCTGTCTTTATCTAACATGTTCGTATTTCGTTCATCGTTAACTTTTTGCATTAACTAAAAAACTTTTTGACATGTACACTCTGCCTTATTTGTGTATCTGGCTGTGCTAGGTCTTCATTGCTTTCTCTAGCTGTGGGGAGCGGGGACTACTCTCCAGTTTCAGTGCGTGAGCGTCTCGTTGCAGTGGCTTCTCTTGTTGCCGAGCACGGGCTCTAGAGTGTGCTGTCTTCAGTAACTGAGGCACACGGGCTTAGTTGCTCTGTGGGATGTGGAACCTTCCCGGACCAGGGATTGAACCAGTGTCCCCTGCATTAGCAGACGGATTCTTATCTAATGCACCACCGGGGAAATTCAACTGTTTCATTAATTTTGATTGTTAGAGTAATACATTGAAATGTTCTTTATCTGCATTGCTGAGTGTTTTCGGTGCTCTCCACTAACATTTGTACCTTAAGCAGGGACCTCTCTCTGGTCGCCAGGGGAATCTAGGGGACACAGAATTGGAATGGGAGGAAAGAGGATTTTTTGTGCGTGAGTTCCAGCAGAGGTGCCAGGTTTTCAGATTTTGCTTCCAAGAGACCTACAGGTGAAGAGGTAGAACCTTTTCAGCCAGAGCAGCTCTGCCTTGATCTGGTTTTTTTTCTGCTAACATTTTGGGTAAGCGTATGTTGGATTCCCGGTTTGGTAGAAAGGGATTCTTAGGTCTAAAAGGTGTTTAAAAAGTTCCTGCAGCAATGAGAAAAGATTAGATTCACACACATAAGACCCATCACATGCAATGTGGGGCTTGAGTTAGGGGTTGAGGGTCAGAATAAATAGATGAAGCAGACAAGGCTTCAAGGTCCAAAGAAGCCAGAGGCTGACTGACCCACCAGAGATGTCATGGGTATCAAAGCTCAGTTGTCTGCTTTCATCCCTAGATCCCCTTGGAGAGAATGTTAGCACATGTCTGCTCATTTTACCGGACCAAATGGCTTGCATGCCTTTCTGTCCACCAGAGAAAGGGCCAAAAAGGATAATTTTTTTAAAAATTTGACTGTCACACCAGAAAGTGTGCTTTTCTTAGACAAACACTCAATAGATTGTGAGGGGAAGGACAGAGCCAGACAAAGAAAGCATCTCAGAAACGATTCCTAAAACTGAACTGAGTGCAATGTAGTCAGAACTTTAAGGGGGCTGTCACGTTGCACAGCTCCAAGGGGGTGACTGCTCATTGTGGTCTGTGTCCGTGGCACCCTGTGGAGTCACACAGGGCACAGCTGGTTGACTATACAAGGCAGCAATAGTTTATGAGAGTCTTCAAAATACCACAAGTGAATAACAGCTGTGTTCCTACTTGGCCATCCTCATTCAAGCTATCAGACTTTCTGTTTATTAACAAGTTAGATTTTGACATTCTGGAAATTTTCTCCATCAAGATGGTTCACTTTTCATTCTCTTGAATCCCTGCAATTATTAGGGAGGGAGGAGTGATGTGTGTATAGTGAGAAGTGATGAAGGGGACAGGAAACTGGGAACCCACTGAAAGTAAAGTCAGCTAAGCAAGATTTCAACATCAGAGGCAAATTTGTTATACTGGTTGGGTTATATAAAAACAAATCTGGTAAGGGCAAGTTTCAGGGGAGAAGATGCAAAATGGACCCTCATAAACTCCCAGCAAGGTATAACTTGTTACTTCTGAATGGCTGTGTGGGGGTATATATTCAAAGTCTAAATTATATGCATATTGAAAAATTTAAACTAGAGTAATGTCACTTTGCCAACAAAGGTCCATATAGTCAAAGCTATGGTTTTTCTAGTAGTCACGTTCGGTTGTGAAAGTTGGTCCATATAGAAGGCTGAGTGTCAAAGAACTGATGCTTTCAAATTGTGTTGCTGGAGAAGACTCTTGAGAATATCTTGGACCACAAGGAGATCAAACCAGTCAATCTTTGTTTTTTGGGTTTTTTTTTAATTTATTTATTTTTTTAATTGAAGGATAATTGCTTTATTGAATTGTGTTGGTTTCTGCCAAACATCAACATGAATCAGCCATAGGTATACTTAAGTCCCCTCCCTTTTGAAACTCCCTCCCAGTTTCCTCTCCATCCCACCCTTCTAAGTTGTTATAGAACCCCAGTCTGAGTTCCTGAGTCATACAGCAAATTCCTACTGGCTATCTACTTTACGTATGGTTGAAGCAGGTCAGGAAGCAACAGTTAGAACTGGACATGGAACAGCAGACTGGTTCCAAATTGGAAAAGGAGTATGTCAAGGCTGTATATTGTCACCCTGCTTATTTAACTTATATGCAGAGTACATCATGAGAAATGCTGGGCTGGAAGAAGCACAAGCTGGAATCAAGATTGCCGGGAGAAATATCAATAACCTCAGATATGCAGATGACACCACCCTTATGGCAGAAAGTGAAGAGGAATTCAAAAGCCTCTTGATGAAAGTGAAAGAGGAGAGTGAAAAAGTTGGCTTAAAGCTCAACATTCAGAAAATGAAGATCATGGTGTCTGGCCCCATCATTTCATGGGAAATAGATGGGGAAACAGTGGAAACAGTGTCAGACTTTATTTCTGGGGGCTCCAAAATCACTGCAGATGGTAAGTGCAGCCATGAAATTAACAGATGCTTACTCCTTGAAAGGAAAGTTATGACTGACCTAGATAGCACATTAAAAAACAGAGACATTATTTTGCTAACAAAGGTCCCTCTAGTCAAGGTTATGGTTTTTCCAGTGGTCATGTATGGATGTGAGAGTTGGACTGTGAAGAAAGCTGAGCACCAAAGAATTGATACTTTTGAACTGTGGTGTTGGAGAAGATTCTTGAGAGTCCCTTGGACTGCAAGGAGATCCAACCAGTCCATCCTAAAGGAGACCAGTCCTGGGTGTTCATTGGAAAGACTGATGCTGAGGCTGAAACTCCAATACTTTGGCCACCTCATGCGAAGAGTTGACTCATTGGAAAAGACCTTGATGCTGGGAGGGATTGGAGGCAGGAGGAGAAGGGGACGACCGAGGACGAGATGGCTGGATGGTATCACGGACTTGATGGACGTGAGTCTGAGTGAACTCCGGGAGATGGTGATGGACAGGGCGGCCTGGCGTGCTGCGATTCATGGGGTCGCAAAGAGTCGGACACGACTGAGCGACTGAACTGAACTGAACTGAACTGAACGTAAGTTTCCAAGTTACTCTCTATATAAATCCCACCCTCTTCTTCCTTCCCACTCCCATGTCCATATGTCTGTTCTCATGTCTCTGCCCTGCAAATAATTTCATCAGTACCATCTTTCTAGATTCCATATATATGCATTGCTGCTGCTGCTGCCATTAAGTCGCTTCAGTCGTGTCCGACTCTGTGCGACCCCAAAGACGGCAGCCCACCAGGCTACACTGTCCCTGGGATTCTCCAGGCAAGAACACTGGAGTGGGTTGCCATTTCCTTCTTCAATGCATGGAAGTGAAAAGAGAAAGAAGTCGCTCAGTCGTGTCAGTATTTGTTTTTCTCTTTCTGACTTACTTCACTCTGTATAATAGGCTCTAAGTTCATCCACCTCATTAGAACTGGTTCAAATGCATTCTTTTTTATGGCTGAGTAATATTCCATTGTATTTATGTACCACAGATTCTTTATCCATTCATCTTTTGATGGACATCTAGTTTGTTTCCATGTTCTAACTATTGTAAATAGTGCTGCAATGAACACTGGGGTACATGTGTCTTTTCCAACTTTGCAATCCAGTCAGTCTTAAAGGAAATCAACTCTGAATAGTCACTGGAAGGACTGTTGCTGAAGCTGACACTCAAGTACTTTGGCCACCTGATGTAAAGAGCTGACTCACTAGAAAAGACCCTGATGTTGAGAAAGATTGAAGGCAAAAGGAGAAGAGGATGACAGAGAATGAGATGTTCGGATAGCATCACCAACTCAATGGACATGAATCTGAGCAATCTCCAGAAGATAGTGGAGGACAGAGGAGCCTGACTTGCTACAGTCTAAGTAGTTGCAAAGAATCAGGCATGACTTAGTGACTGAACACACACATGTAATGACTCCACCAAAAATACATAGGGATACAAGGGGAGAAATGTGAGTTTATATGTATATAAGCAATGACCCTCTGGATACTGTGGTTATGGATGTTTCTTTTTCAGCTTTATTGAGATAGAGTTGACTGACATATAAAATTGTGTAAGTTTGAGGAGTACTGTGTGTTGATCTGATAATTATATACTGCAAAATGATTACCATCATAACTTTTCCTAACACCTCCATCACATTATATAATTACCATTTCTTTGGGGGGATGAGAACATTTAAGATTTATGGGGCTTCCCAGGTGGGGCTAGTGGTAAAGAACTTGCCTATCAATGCAAACTCGGGATACACAAGTTTGATTCCTGGGTCGGGAAGATCCCCTGGAGTAGGAAATGGCAACCCAATACAGTATTCTTGCCTGGAAAATTACATGGACAGAGGAACCTGGTGGGCTATGAAGAGTCAGACATGACAGAGAGTGCACACACACATTTAAGATCCACTCTTTTTGCAACTTTGAAGTATATACTGCAGTATTATTAGCTATAATCACCATACTAAACATGAGACCCTCAGAACTCATTACTGGAATTTTTTGCCCTTTATCCAACATCGCCCCATAAACCCCACCCTTGGCCCCTGGTAACTACCATTCTACTCTTTTTTTCTAACACCTTTTGTAGTTTCTATTACTTTTAAGTGAGTTCATGCAGTATTTGTTTTTCTCTGTCTGACTTATTTCACTTAGATTAATGTCCATAGGTCCATTCATGGTATTGTAAATGGCAGGATTGCTTTTCCTACTGACTAAAATTTCAGTCTGAAATTCCTCATGGCTGACTAAAATTTCCTTTTCAAGTATATGGGTGATTTTTTTTCTAATTCTCTCCTTTTACTTTTCTAATTTTTTGGAAGATTTATTCACTCAAGAGACATGTCCTGAACGCCTGTCGCATGCCAGGGGTTTTCCAGGTGCAGGAAATACAACAACAAATCTCATGGCACTTAGATTCTAATGGGAGGATTAGGCAACACAGGAAATAGTAAAGTATGTAGTGATATGGAGAAAAATCAAGTGGAGAAGCATATCAGGAACAATGGGGTGGAGATTTGTGGTTCTTATTTTATTTTATTTTTTAATATTTATTTTGGGGACTTCCCTCATGGTCCAGTGGCTAAGCTTCCAAGCTCCCAATGCAAAGGGCCCAGGTTTAATCCCTGGTCAGGGAATTGGATTCCCCATGCAACAACTAAGAGTTCTCATGCCATAACTAAGACCCAAATAAATACATTAATTTATTTGGCTGTACTGGGTCTTAGTTGAGGCATGCGGGATCTAGTTCTCTGACCAGGGATCTAACCTGGGCCCCCTGCCTTGAGACCACAGAGTCTTAGCCACTGGACCACAGAGAAACCCCAGATTGTGGTTTTTAAAATAAGTGTCAAGAAAGGCTCAGAGAAAGGTGAGATTTAATCAAAAACTGAGTGTAGGTGAGGGAGTAAGGCTTTCAGGAGTCTGTGGAGAAGCATTTCCATGCAGAACAAATAACACATGTGAATAACGCATGAGGCGAGGACAGAGCAAGCAAGAGGAGGGAAGGTAGCAGGATCTGAGGTTAGGAAGGCAATGAGACTGATTATGTGAAACTAAGATCTTTACAAGAACTCTACTTCTACTCTGAGTGAGATGGAAAGCCATTGTCTGATTCTGAACAGCAGAGTTACATGTCCTTGCGCAAACTTTGTTGGTACCCCTCTGGATATGTTGGGAATAGTTTCTAGGAGAGGAAGGTGGAAGCAAGAAGACCAGTCAGGGTTCTTTCAACAGTCCAGGCAAGATGTTCTGGTGGTTCAGACCAGAGTGGTGGTGACAATGATATGGTACTAGATATATTCTTAAGATGTGACCAACAGGATTTGCTGAAGGTTTGGATGGATAGAGTGAGGGGCCAAGAGAGATCAAGGAAGACTCCAAGGTTTATGGCGCTAGTTAGAGTTGCCATTGACTGACAGGGACATCAATAGGAAGAACCGCTGGGAAGGTGAAGACCAGGGGTTCAGTCTTGGACACGTTGTATTTGCAATGTCAAGGAGGGATGGATCTGGAGTTGGGGGTGGGATACAGGTGGGAGAAGGCGCCTAGGCTGGTGTGTTACACTTGGGAATTTGTTAACACGTCTATGGCCGATAGACTGAATGAAATGACCCAGAGTGCCTTTAAACAACAAACAGGTGTCCAAACCCTGCCTTCTGGAACACTCTAGAGTTAAGTCCATGGAGATGATAATGAGCCAGCAAAGGATGCTGAGAAGGAAGAAGTGAAGGAGAAGGATAACCAGGAGCTCATGATATTCTGAGCCTTGTAGGGAAAAAAAAAAAAAAAAACCTTTTTCAAGGAGAGAGATTCATGGTCAGTGTCAACTGCTGCAGACTGGTTAGGTAAAATGAAAGGAAAAGTTGTCCATTGACTACAGCAACTTGAAGGTCATGGCTGACCTTGACCAGAACAGTTTTAAAAGATGGAGTGTGCACATGAAAGCCTGATTGAAGTGAGTTTAAGAAAGAATGAGAGGAACTGGAACCAGTGAACGTAGACAACCCCTGTGGGTTCCTGCAAAGGGGAGAAGAGAAACAAGTCTGTAGTTAGAAGTGGAAATGGGGCCAAGTGAAGGGTTCTGTGTATTTGTTTAGAGAGATGGGAAAAATAAGAGTTGTTTTATTGATAATGATGATCCACAGGAAGGAGAGGAAAGATTGATGGTGCAGAAAAGTGAAAAGACACTTGCTGGAGCAGTGTCCGTGCACAGGCAAGGGGGGACCAGCATCCAGTCCCGAAGCAAAGGGAAGGCGGGGCTCAGGTCAGATAGTGGCAGAAGTGGTGTGGGAGAGAGCGGAAGTTATCTTGTGGTGGCATTTATTTTCTCACTGAAATAGGAAGCAAGCGTTAAGAAGATGAACACGTATTACTTAAGGACAAGAAAATCAGGAAAAGAAAATTTAAATATGCATGAACTTTCAGTTGGCAACATCACTTCCAGGAATTTTTCTTAAGGAAATGATTAAAGAATTTTGTCAAGATGTTCTCTGGCAGGATTTTTTGTGAAAGCAAAAAGTTAGAAACAATCTAAGAGCCTCACAGTAGCAGACCGGTTCTATTTAACCAATCTGTTAATCAGCACGGCCTTTCAAATACATGAATTGATATGCTGGTGTTGTTGCTGTTAAGTCGCTTCAGTCGTGTCTGACTCTGTGCAACCCCATAGACGGCAGCCCACCAGGCTCCCCTGTCCCTGGGATTCTCCAGGCAAGAACACTGGAGTGGGTTGCCATTTCCTTCTCCAATGCATGAAAGTGAAAAGTGAAAGTGAAGTCACTCAGTCGTGTGTGTCCGACTCTAGCGACCCCATAGACTGCAGCCCACCAGGCTCCTCCATCTATGGGATTTTTCAGGCAAAAGTACTGGAGTGGGGTGCCATTGATATGGAGAGCTATTAACTATACATGTGGGCTTCCCAGGTGACACTAGTGGTAAAGAACACACCTGCCAATGTAAGAGGAGATCAAAGATGCAAGTTCGATCTCTGGGTCTGGAAGATCCCCTGGAGGAGGGCATGGCAACCCACTCCAGTCTTCTTGCCTGGAGAATCTCATGGACAGAGGAGCAATAGGGTCCATAGGATTACAAAGAATCAGACATGACTGAAGTGAATTAGCATGCATTCACACACAACTATACATTTAAAAGAAAAACAAAGTTCCCATGTTTGTAAAAAATATATATTTATTTGTAGATACCTATCTATATGTATTTACCTGTTTAAAATTGGCAGTCCGTGACAAATGGGATCACAGATTGCTGATTTTTTTGTTGACTGTATTTTCTGATCTTTCTATAATAAGCAGAATGAGAAACTTGCAATAAGAAAGCAACAACACAAGACCCAGCTCGGTGTATCTGTGCTGTGTGGCACCTTTAGATTTTTTGGTGACTCTCAAGAGATCTAGGGCCTCTTTGCCCTGGGTCCTTCCACATCCTGCAGGACCCTCTTGCTTGATCTAACTCAAATGTTGCCTGTATAGTCCTGTTGTATGTCAGCAAGTCCCCTTCGAGCCATGCCTGTTGGATGCTGATTGATATCTACAGAAGCAGCTCCTGCCTGCTTGCTAACACATGTATGTATGTCTGGCCTTCTCTTGGAGACTCGCTTGAATTGTGACATACTGCCTGGTGTGGATCAAGTAAGGCCCACTGGCCTGTTAGAAGAAATTGCTGAAATTCCTCAGGAAGACCCTCATGATCATCTCCTAGTCAGACTGGTTTAGGCCATTTGTTACGTATAAAAATATTACTTGATATGTATCATGGACATTGTCTCAGCAGTATGTGAAGTGGGTATTAAAGCATATTTAGAGAGTTATACTTCCACTGATCTGTTGCATGCAATCTAAGTTTAAAAAAGCATGCTGCCTATGACACACCTTGAAGACAACCCTTAGCCGTCCATTTTTTAGGCAGATTGCTGCACCAAGCCTGTACTATCTAAGAATTCTGGTGCTCCTCCATCCTACGAGGGACTCTGGGTATTTTTTTAGACGGCTATCTGCCTTGTTTCTGCAGTGTGCCACTTACCTTTGAAAACAGCTGCTTCACACTTAGAATTTCCAGCCCTAAGTTGTCATTTCTCTGAACCATTTGCAACTTATGCACTATTAATGTTTGGATTACACTGGATAACTTTGGAGGTTAAAATTGATTACATGACTGAGGAAGCAACAGAAACGTGACCTGGGATAATCTCATGGTTTGCTATTGCATAAACATGTTTTATAATCTGTTTAACGGCAAACTTGATACTTCCTGAATGTGCCAGCCATAACATGCCCTTTTCTGTTAGACAAGAGAAAAAGAAAAACCAGCTTTTTCTTCTCATTCATAATCAAGGAAATTATTAAACTAAGAAAATCTGATTGCCCTTAGTAAAGACACTTTCTTGTGCTCTTCTTTTCATTCTGGGTTCTTTTATTATCCTCGTGTGTGGAGCTGGAACAAAGGCACCTCTCAGAGTTGGAATGGTGGCATTTAACCTCAGGTTTATTAGTTTCAACACACCTGCCTGACTCTGACCAGAGATCAAAATAAGCATCACTAATAATGGGAGAGATTGACACTATATGTCACCTGATATGACTCACTGAGAGAAACACAACCCCACTTCCATGATGCGTATGTATGTGTGTTATTTGCTCAGTAGTGTCCTACTCTGCGACCCCACGGATCCTCTGTCCTGTCCTCCGTCCATGCGATTCACCAGGCAAGAATACTGGTGTGGGTTGCCATGTCCTTCTCCAGGGGATCTTCCCAACCCAGGGATCAAACCCAGGTCTCCTGCATGGCAGGCAGGTTCTTTACCATCTGAGTCACCAGGGAAGCCTGCTCTTCCATGATATTTCTGGCAAAATGCAAATGATCATAAGGAAACACCATACAAACCCAAACTGAGGGAGATTATTCAAAACAACAGGTAGAAATCTTCAAAAACATAGCAGCCATGAAAGACAAGTCCAGATTGAAGATCAAAGAGACATCAAAAGTGAAGGTGACGTATTATCCTGGGTCAGAACCAGAAACAGGAGAGAGATATGGGGGGGGGGGATGGTACATACTAGAATAATAAGTGAAATTTGAGTGGCATGAGTGGATTACATGGTGATACTGTGTAAGGGTCAGCTTTGTGCTCTTGATGGCTGAGTTGTGGTTATTATGTGGGAGAACGTCCTTGTCTTTTTAACAAATTCACATGATCATATCTAGTGAAACTAGGGCATTATGTTTGCAACTTTCGATTTTTTCAGGGAAATAACTCACCAGATAGACAATAGATAAAGATAGAGATAGAAACACACAGATAACGATAAAACAGAAGTATCAAAATGTTAGGAACGAGAGACTTTGGGTAAAAAGGATATGGCAGTTCTTTGTATTAATTGTTCTGTGTCTGTGTCTTAGAGCAAGAGACAGTAGGTTGCTTACCATTCCTCTTAAAGTGAGAATGTTCACTATCATCATAAAACAAACATCTGTAGCTACAGACAGTTATTATTGCAGGCAGACAGTTTACCCTCTGAGCCACTAGGGAAGCCCTATTATGATATATACGATATAAATAGACAGTATCCATCAATCTTTTTTATATCTATCTTGCAAAAGTATAGACTTCCTTGATGGCTCAGTGGGTAAAGAATCTGCCTGCAATGCAGGAGACACAGAAGACGTGGGTTCCATCCCTGGGTCAGGAAGATCCCCTGGAGGAGGGCATGGCAATCCACTCCAGTATTCTTGCCTGGGAGATCCCATGGACAGAGGAGGCTGGCAGACTAGAGTCCACAGGGTCGAAGAGTCAGACACGGCTGAGCGTCTAAACACGTGCACATGTGTATACGTATATAATTTGCCTGGGACGCTGAGGGTCTGCTGAATTAGAGTATGGGTGGGGATGGAGTGCCCCTAGAAAGCCCAGAGGCGACAATGGACGGCCAGCCCAGCGGGTCACCCTTTAAGCAAGTCCTCTCAGTTTCGAGAGCTCTTGGGTGGGTCTGGGAAGGAAGGCGTACTTCTGTTTCTCGTCCTGGCTTCTGTCTCACATTCCAAGCCCAGTGCCTACTGTCCATCTCTCTCTGGCTACTTCCCTAGAGTATAAATGCCTGACGATGACTCAGCAAATCTTCCCAAACCGAGTTTTCTCAAAAGCCTAATGTGTTCTCAGAAAACAAATGAAAACAAAAACAAATAATCCATTTGATTCTAAGTTGAATAAGTCTACATACCCCTTCACAGAAGAGCTCCTTCCTGGATATTTATAAAATGTATTCATTTATAAATGGCTTGCAAAAGGCTGCATTTTCTATAATTCAGTATTTCACAGATGCTTTCAGCCACGGAATGCTTTCCCTCCCACTTAACACCTATCGGATAGCAGCCAGTGACATTTGTGTTTCTTCAGGTGCTTAGTCCCAAAGCCTGTGTGAACTGTGAAGGACACTGATGGGAAAAGCATGAAGGTACCCAGCTCTGGGAATGGCTCACTCAGGACCTGGCGCAGGCCATTCCTTCTTAATCTCACAGCTCTGCTTTCTTGCGTATGTCAGCTTATATGCAAGGTAACTCCCCTCTCGAGATTTCAAGATGCTGTAAGCAGCAACTGGGTCTAATACTTCTGCCTTCATGGACAGACAAAGAACGTATTGTGTTCATCCTGCTCAGATAACCTCTAACCCGTCCCCAGATCCAGGGAAATGGGATTGCCCTGTGAGCTTGGACCAGCCAGTGCTCACCCATCCGTACATGGTGGCTACACCGTGGGGAGGGGGTGGGATCGATATGGGGTGGGGTTATCAGAATGTCCTCCACAATGTGGATCTTAAGCCAATAGAGTACTGCGGTCTTGTAACTGCTTGCTCTAGCCACACACGCTCCCCAGACAATCACCCGCTCCTCATGCAGTCCTCGACCAGGTTAACCTGTCCTGGGGTGAGGAAGGGGCCCCCTGAAAGTTGAGGGTAGGGGGCAGAGGCAGTGGCTGACCCAGTGGCTGCTCACTGAGGAACAGATAAGCAAGCCAGTGAATTGAGTTGCCTTTTCCATATTTTCCCTTGCTTCCTTTTTTCACGTTCTTTCCCACGATTGGATTTTTCTTCTTCTTTAGCCCCACTGGGCAAGCCTGGTCTCTAGGAACAGCTATGTTCAGGACACTTCTGAAAAGAGTGCTGAACACAGATTGCTTGCCAGTTTCCCTACTGGAGGCTGAATTCCAAAGGTTATTTTCTTTGTCTTAATCTCAACCTTTTGCCTCATAATTTTGAAGTAAAACCCTTTCCAAGACAGGTCCTCACAAAGTGCTTAGAACTGAACAATGTGTCATTGTTACACTTGCAGTAATTCCCAAACAGCATCAGTGAATTCAAATATTTGTAAATTTGCATGGGTCAGTCGGCTGCAGCCAAGGAGACTCTCATGCCGAGGTTAATGACGTAGCTTTAGTTTGATCTAATGCAAACAATGAACAGAAATCAACACAGGTTGGATTTTCCTACCTTTCCTGTGAAATAGTTAATGCCACAAATACAGTGCTTTCAGAAGACTACGTCTCATGGCATCTGGTCCCATCACTTCATGGGAAATAGATGGGGAAACAGTGGAAATAGTGTCAGACTTTAGTTTTGGGGCTCCAAAATCACTGCAGATGGTGACGCAGCCATGAAATTAAAAGATGCTTACTCCTTGGAAGAAAAGTTATGACCAACCCAGATAGCGTATTCAAAAGCAGGGACATTACTTTGCCGATTAAGGTCCATCTAGTCAAGGCTATGGTTTTTCCAGTAGTCATGTATGGATGTGAGAGTTGGACTGTGAAGAAGGCTGAGCGCCGAAGAATTGATGCTTTTGAACTGTGGTATTGGAGAAGACTCTTGAGAGTCCCTTGGACTGCAAGGAGATCCAACCAGTCCATTCTGAAGATCAGCCCTGGGATTTCTTTGGAAGGAATGATGCTGAAGCTGAAACTCCAGTACTTTGGCCACCTCATGCGAAGAGTTGACTCATTGGAAAAGACTCTGATGCTGGGAGGGATTGGAGGCAGGAGGAGAAGGGGACGACCGAGGATGAGATGGCTGGATGGCATCACTGACTCGATGGACATGAGTCTGAGTGAACTCCGGGAGATGGTGATGAACAGGGAGGCCTGGCGTGCTGCGATTCATGGGGTCACAAAAAGTCGGACACGACTGAGTGACTGAACTGAACATCTAGCTTTGAAGGCTGACCACCACTCATTCATTACCCAAGTGATGAAGGATTCTAGGGCTTAGTTGCCTACCCTAGGAAGCCTCAGAAAGTGCCTGAGCCTGTCCCAGAGCAGGTGTCCAACTAGACATACTCTCTCCTTCCTTCTTTTCTGTCCCCCAGTCAATGCCCCAAAGGAAAAGACCCAAGAAATTAGTGAAAATTAATGTAACTGGTTACTCCTACAGCTACTTTCTGGTTGCCATTCCTGAAATTATCAGCCTTTTGTTATTAGATTACTGCCTAATTCATTTGAAAAGTCACAAGTAATGAGGTATGTTATCACACACACATGCACACATACGTTTCTAAAATTGAAATATAGTTAATTGATAAAATAGGTATAAATAGAGTTATTTCATAAAATGAATGCTGTATTAGTTCCTGGTGATTAGCAGGTATTAGCAAAGTGATTTATTTATGCATCTATATACATATACACATATATTCTTTCTCATATTCTTTTCCATTATGGTTTATTACAAGATATTGAATATAATTCCCCTGTTGCTTATTTTATAAACGATGGTTTGTATCTGCTAATTCTAGACTCCTAATTTATCCCTTCCCTCTCCTTTCCCCTTTAGTAGCCATAAGATTGCTTTCTATGTCTATGAGTCTGTTTCTGTTTTATAAATAAGTTTGTTTCTGTCATATTCTAGATTATTCCACATATAAATGACATCATATGACGTTTGTCTTTCTCTGACTTGCTTCACTTAGTGTGATCATCTTTGGGTCCATCCATGTTGTTGCAGATGTCATTATTTCATTCTTTTTATGGCTGAGTATTATTCCATTCACACATTTCAGTGTGAGAACTTCAATGCTTCAATTCAAAGCTTCAATTCAAAATGATGATGGGAGCTGAGAAACTTAAGCCTTCTCACCATCAAGTACTTGCTACTCAAGTCAACCTTAGCGATGAATTTGGTTTAAATGTTTAGGGTCCCTTTGGGCTACAAGTAACTCCTTAAAACCTGATGCTTATCAAATGCCTGCCTCAGAGAAGAGTCAGAGCCAAACAGTTATGAGAGTTTCTTGAGGCTCATAACTCCACAAGGCCACCTTAGATGTGTGAATCTCCTTTAGTCCCAGAATGACTTCTGCATTGACCAGTTCAGCAGATGTAACACAGGATCATAGAGTCTCAAGAGAGGAGCTGGGCTTAAATGTTCCATGGTCTATTATAAGCTACAGTTTTCTTGCCAGTTGGTAAGCTAACCTCCCCTAAGCTATCTTCTGCCTGGCAGAGTCATCGAGATCCTTATCTTCTTTATGCTGACCTATATCCTTCTAAAAATCCCTGTATTACCTGAAACAAATCAAGTGAATGTCTAATCTTTGAACCCACAATGATTTAGCTCAAAGTTCTCGCATTTTCCAAATCTTCTCTTCTCTGCAAATGTTTAACCACCTGCAAATGTTTAAACCCTCCTTCTGAAATGACTTCCAGTTGCTGCAGCTTCTCTGCCTGCCCCCCTTATCTATCCTCTCTAAAGTTCTCAATCCTACCTCCTCACCTCCAATAACCCAACCAGCATCACAAAGCACATCAGACAGCCGTCCATTCTAAGCATGTGCTCTGTATTTCTAGCATAAACAGAAGGCTTTTATGAAATCAAACACGTACCTTCTTTTCACTCTTTTGAATGATCAGAGTAGAGATTTTTCTTCCTAATCAGAACCATGGCTCCCAAAGATTGTTAGAACCAAGCTCGTGAAAAATGAACTCAAAAGTATGATTATGGTCTTGAGGAGAACATGATGAGTCTTCTTTTGATCTCCTGACCACCCATCTTCACTGGGTAAAATAAACAAAGGTATTGACTCATTTCAATTTACTTAGCTAGTACTTGGAAAATAAGTATCTGAAAGAATATGTCAATGTTTTTATGTATATTCAGTTTTTGACTGCAAGTCCAGATGGCTCAGTGGTAAAGAATCTGCCCGCCAATGCAGGAGATGGTGGTCCAACCCCTGAGTCAGGAAGATCCACTGGAGAAGGAAATGGAAAACCCCAGTATTCTTGCCTGGTGGGCCACAGTCCAAAGGGTCGCAAAAGACGAACATGACTTATCAGTTAAACCACAATAGAAAACCTAATAACTGCATAAACTGTAGGATATTACTGAATGCTGGCATCCAAAGCTGGATGCATTAGAAAGGTCTATGCTTTTGTTTTTGTTTTCCACTCAAGGTTAGAATCTGTGACTCTGCCTCCAGAATTCTGCTTGGCATTTTCACATAACTGTGTTCAAGACGGAAAGTTCTGAAAATGATGGAGCCATCAGCAGACTTCCCCTCCCATCTCATTAGTCAGGGTGGAGGCACCAGGCCAATCTGATCTATAGAGAAGCAAGGAAGTGAGTTTCTGGCAAGGGAAGTGGATGGTCATGACCAGGGAAAGCATCTGCTTCGTTGTGTTTAGAATACTAAAAAAAAAAAAAAAGGCTTTATTTTATGCTAAAAATTGATACATAATTATTAAGAAACTTGGTGGAAAAAAAGTTTTCCCAATGCCATTGCCCAAAGTCGTTTTTCAGTGTACTATTTTAACACTGTTCTAATCGTACTGTACAGTGTGAATTTTTTCCTGTTTTCTTCATTTAACATGGTTATTTTAAAGCTCTATGGTTTTTGAAATACAGCTCCCATTTTGAAATAAAATAGACGCCAAAGGAAGCAAGACGGGACAGTGGAAAGAGGGCTGGCTCAGGAGTGAAGAGAACATGCTTGTGGCCTGGGCCCTGGTACTAATCCATCACTGTATTCCTGTTTCCTCGAAGTAGAGAACTGTGTTTCCTTAGTTCCCACATTTCCAAGTCTTTAAGATCATGAGAGTTGTACCTTTGAGACACCCAAGCACACTGTCCAGATGCTGACTCAATACAGAAGGTCAGGACCACAGAGTCAAGCAGACAGGTGAACTGGAGGTTAACACTGAATGAACTGAAGGCCTGACACATAATAATGTAAGATATAATACATAATATGTGCTACATGACATTAATATAATACCAGTCCTTATTTTTCAGAAGTCAGAAACCTGCATGTTAATGTGAAATTATTCACTTTTTACACATGGGCTGATGCTGAAGGTCTGATGCTGAAGCTGAATCTGCAGTCATTGGAAAAGACCCTGATGCTGGGCAAGATTGAAGCCAAAAGGAGAAGGCAGCAGCAGAGAATGAGATGGTTGGATGACATCACTGACTCAATGGACATGAATTTGGGCAAAATCCAGGGGATGGAGAAGGTCAGGGAAGCTGGGCATGCTGCAGCCCATAGGGTCACAAAGTCAGACACGACTTAGCAACTGAACAACAGCAAAACATGGGCACCTAATTTGAAAAACAAAATACTTTAGAAGCCAAACAAAACATGTCTGCTAAATGCAGTCTGCAACTCTGGCTAAACTAGTGGCCAACTTGAGCAACACCAGATAAAAAGATGTACAGGTATATCACAGAGGAGTGTTAAGAAGAGCTGCTTATCAGACATTCTGGCTATACCGCTACTGGGTGATTACAATCCATCTAAAATATTGAATGTTTATGTTAATGGTGAATAAATACAGTCTATGATTTTATCATCTCTAGTGTTTTACATTGATGGTAATTGATAATTACTTCCCACTGCCGTTTCTGAAACACTCCGGGGTAGGAGCTGAGCTTTGATGTGCTCTTTTGAATACATGTGTGCTGTACGGGAAACATCTGAGTCAGGACCCTGCTAGGCCACGACTCGTTTCATATGTGTGTTTCATGTTCATGACTTTTTGTGGTTCAAAATCACGTCTTGCGTCTTTTGTCTCAATCATTCAGGGTAAGGACAAAATGAAAATGAAAAAGTCTTATGAAATGAAAAATGATGAAAGTCTTAGACAAGAGTTCCCTTGAGAAGGAACCGCCACCGCAAGCAGTTTGTTCTCCTCTCACACTGATGTTGCATCTTTAATCTCTCCTTTTCGGAGAGACAATGAATGATCAACGTCACCAGTCACCGCGGGCCTTCGCGCTCCGTGATTTAGACTCTCACTAGCTGAGAGCAGGGCAGAAGGAGGATTTGACAACTTTGAACTTTCTATGTGCTTTTTGCCTTCGCCACAGTTGTTATTAGAGTTCTAAAAAGGCAACAGCTCCCTACCAGAAAGTCGAGTTTCTAAATGATTCATCTTCTCACGGTCGTTGATATTTAATCCAGGTGTAGGAATAAACAGTATAGCCCTTGGGTTCTCTCCTCGGGGCTTGGAAAGGCTTCAGTGAAATTCTATAGCAGAAGGCCCCTGGGCTTCCCCTGACTTTCTTTGTTCCACCAACTTTTTATCTCTGAAAAGCAGAGGGATTTCCTTCAGGGATTAAGCTGAGGAAACAATTTAAGGTAGCGATAGAGTTTCATTAGCATCATGAGACGCAAAAATGTCCTGAAGTCAATTCAACAAGCAGCTCTTTGCCCCGATCTTGGAAGGTTCCCCCTGTATATCCAGCAGAGAGGATCGCCATCCCTTGCCTCAGTGAGGCTTCTCATCCTCTGATCTGGCCTCACCAATATCTTGGAGTGGTTTTTTGAGTAAGGCAAAGAGGTGTCTCACCTGAATGTGATGCTTGCCTTTTTTTTTTTTTTTTTTTTTTTGCTTTTTCATTTAAAATTTTTACCCATTTTATTTTACTAACATGAAATCATTTTGAAATATGGTTGATTCATGTTGTTGTACAGCAGAAACTGGGGCTTCCCCTGGTGGCTCAGTCGATAAAGAATCTGCCTGTAATGCACAAGACCTGGGTTTGATCCCTGGGTCAGGAAGATCCCTTGGAGAAGAAAACGGCAACCCACTCCAATACTCTTGCCTGGAGAATCCCATGGACAGAGGAGCCTGGTGGGCTATATAGTCCATGGGCTTGCAAAAGAGTCGGACACAACTTAGTGACTAAACCACCACCACAGCAGAAACTAAAACAACATTGTAAAGCAAGTTTATTCCAATAAAAAAATAAAAGGAAATGGAACATTCCAAAAAAGATAACTTAGAATAAAAATTTAAACACACACACACACACACACGGAATGAATAGGTCCTATTCTCATCCTGCCGTGTTCTGGTTTTGAGTCACTGAGAGGAGCAGAGGTAGAGGACTAAGACAGATGATTGATTTTCTTAATGACAGACCTTAGAAGCTTCTGTTCAAAGAATGACACGCAAGTGAAAAGTTTCTTGTTCACAGAAGGCCAGTGCGCTACTCTACAGATTGCTCCTCCTCGTTCTTCTTATTCCAAACCCGGAGTCTGCAGAAGGCTTAGGATAAGACAGTAAAAGAAAAGGATTTGTGTCAAAGCAGCTACTAATGCTAGCCTGACATACCCATCTCCTGTCAACACAAAGCTAGATAAAAAGTACATACTTGGCTGCTATTCAAGAGCCACTGAAAAAAACCTTGAAATAAACAACATATATCACATTTCTATTAGATTTCTCAAAAGTTTACATTCTGATTGATGCCTGACATTTACTTTAAAAATGTTCAGTAGTGGTAACCTAAATGAACAAATTTTAAAGTAACCATGAAAGAACCATGTTTATATTAATTACTCTTGAAGCCCTAAAGTAACTGTGTTTTTGTTAATTACTTTTGAAGTAAAACAAGTTTCATTCTCTTTTGGTTAATGATTAACCTCAACATTTTCAAAGTGCCAACTATTTTTTTCACATTTCCTATGCAACTTTATATTTTTCTTTTACTTATTATGATCACTCTTTACATTTTTAGGGAGACATTTGGTCCATACTTTCATTATTTTGGCTATATCTCATCTAATTTGACATATCGCATATCCACTTGCATTTACAAATACTCTTCACTACATTTGGGAGTTTACTGTCTGGCCTGAATGTAATTCAGTTAAGTTTTCTCTTTCATATTTTCTGATTAGTAAATCTGATTTTATGATTTACTCTCTAGATGTATGGAATACAGAGTTGTGACTTACATATGTGTTACAGTATGTGGTCAATATTTGTATAAAATACACTTGGGCAAAAAAGCAAACTTGGTTATATTTCGATATAGTTTTTCACACATATGTTAAATCTGCTATATTTTGTATCACTTTCTGTCATGTGGATTAACTAAATTCTACTTGCGAACTATCGATATTCCTAATTACATTATGTGTTGCATTTCTGCCAATTTTTTCTATTCATGTCCTTAGAAGTTTAAGGTGATTGAGTTATTTCTCCTGCTGCTTTTGGTTGTGAAATCTACCTTATTATGAGAAGAATTTCAAATCAGAGGCTTTATTTTTAATATTGATAGAAACCTGCTTGAGATTTGGTCCAAAAGAAAATGCAACTGATGGACTTTGCAAACAAAAAGTAGTTATACACACCCTTTCCACCCCCGTTAACCTCTGCCTCTTGGCAAGCCATTGACCTATTTTCCTAGTAAGGCCAGGCTACCATTGTGTTATCTGGCTGAGTCACAGCTGGGGCTTACAAAGGACAACCTGGCAATTACACTGTGTTCCTAGATTCAATGTACATTCATAAATCCTCTGGTGCATGGAGTCTAAGATCTTGTGACTTGCTAAGGCAGCATATTGTATAAGCCATCAGGGAAAATGAAGCATACAGCGTATTGATGTAATTCCACTTATCTACTGCAGACCTGTTTTTATCATTAAATTTGCTCATGAAGTGAACACAATTATTTGTCAGTATACTCCAAATATTTAAATTTTTTTCCTTAACAGCCAAATATTTCTACCCGGGGGCAGACGGTTTATCTTCAATCCTGTTGTATGGTCTGGATACTCAACATGGCTGTTCTCTTGCTCTCTGTACACTCCCTGTACCATCAGTCCCTGCCTCCCCTACACCCCACGCTCATGAACGTCTTTCCTCTGCCCTAGCTAGTACTTGTGCCAATCCTTAGGCCAGAAGGTCTCCACCCAATAGTTTATTAAAAGGAAACATCAGCCCTCGTGATGCTGGTTAAACTGAGGGGGCTGTGAGGGATGCAGCCCAGCAGCTGGTTTCCCTGGTAGCTGATAAGCCAATAAGGGGAAATCATCCCCCCGTAAGTGGTAGCCTCCTTCCGCCCTGGGTAGCAAAGATGGCTGCCTCGTCCTGACTGCGCCAGGTCCCCTTGCCTTGGGTGTGTAAGCTCCCCTGTCCGATGAATCACTGATGTCTCTGTGGCTGTCTCTGAACTCTTTCTTTGGTCTCCAGGCTGGGCAAGTACAAGGCTTGCAGGCAGGCAGGGTGCAGTCCAATAACTGTTGAGCCACAGACACTCCTATGAGTGCATGAGGTAGGCAGGTAAGGACAGGGAATGGAAGGTTGTGGAGGTAACCCCAGGGTAGCCATCCTCTGGTATCTGGGACCTGATAGTTGAAGGGGTAACCTCGAACCATCTATCCACTAGTATGTGCGGCCCAGTGACAGCTGGGTACCATGAGAGAAGTCTTTCTCTTCCATTGTATTGATATCCCTGCTAACCTCAGTCTCTTTCCAGGTTACAGTAACAGCCCCATGCTCCTGACTGCATGAGGATGACTGGTGAATACAGATGAATGCAAGGACCTGGATTATCTACAGAATACAGGGATACCCACACCCACCACCCCTAGACAATTATAGACTCAGGCTTTAGGGATATTAACTCAGGAACAGGCTCGTGAATTGGGTGTTGCCAGTTAGCCGGGAGGGTTTGATAGGGGCCCGAGGCAACAGCAAAATGAAAAGAATACCCTGGTGCCTCTAGTCCCAGCTGCGGAAGGGTGCAGAGCAACAACGCAGAGGGATGAATAGATGGAACAGCGGCTATGTGCAGTCTATGGTGCTTTCCACCAGGTGGAAGACTTTCCAGAAAGCCTGCCTGAGTCCTCGAGCGATTCACAAAAAACCCACTTGCTGTGAAGTTCAAGAATTGACTGACAAAAACAACACACGCTGGCCTTTCCACCTGCCCTTCATCCCTACTACTGCTGGGCTAATTGAAAGGATGAACGGATGACTTAAACAACAGTTGAGATGGAAACCTGCTTTCTCCACGCGGGGACTAACTTAAGCCCTGAGAACTATATAACTGAACATCCCAGGAGCAGTCATCTCTAATCATCTCTAACCCTATGCTGTATGAACCCAGAGGCAAGTAGGCAACACAACCTGATTTCAGCTGTGGACCACTCCCGGTCAGGACAATAGCTCACTTCTGCCCTTGTCACAGAATCTACCCCAGTGGAAAGCACTGTAAGATGGGACTGGATGGTACGTCCCCGGTGGCTCGAGTTTGCTGCCCCATGGGAAACAGAATTAGAGAAGGATTTGCAAATTTCACCGGGGCCTCTACCTGGCCCCTCCTAAGGCCTCTAAGGTAACCAATCTGGGCCCCCCACTGGAGAAAGGCACCATCACATGAACCCTGTGGGCTGTTGTTAAACCGCCTCCCCAGTACTGGGCACCGATGGTGGGGATGGATGGTGGACAGGTGGAATCGTCCTGCAGGGCAGGGGGAAAGTCACAGGCAGGGTTGCTATGATCTCAGAATGCTGTTCCTGCTTGCATTTTGCCTAGCGGTCATGATCTTCCCTGTACTGTGCCTGTTCATCACTTTATGTTTCTTCCTTAGTCTGTACAGAGGGAATCTGCTTGTGGACTGGGCGACGACAGTGGCCTCCCTGAGAAATGGGCTTGATTGCTGGGTTGACAGCAAGGTACTGCTATCATCCTTTGGACTTCCATGAAAGGGTGATCCAGTAAAGCATCTGGCTCCAAAGTCTACCCACCTGTTGGACTCTTGATACTCTCGCTGCTGTTGTCTGTACTTCATTTGTGGTATTTGGCTGGAGGGCACCTCTACATACGTGATCCCAGGGCTATCAAGGATGAGGGGCAGACCAAGATCATAAGGGTTATGCAGAGTATGAGTAGGGGCGGACTGTGGTCAGGCCACTCAGATGACGGTTCTCTTGACTTTCTACATCACCTTCTCCACCAATCCCTGCCTCACCTACAAAGCCTTGCTTGCACTGATCAGGTGGGTGGCCCCCCTCGATCATATGCACACCCCCCTTGTTCACCTGCACACCCCCTTTTGTTCACGAGCCCCATCTTGGGTCACAGGCATGGTTCCCCCTTGATCATGTACACACCTCTCTTGATCACAGTGTCCACCCCCTAAATATCCCAAGTGTTCACCATGGCTGGCATTCTGTGTGCCCTCAAGGGAACATGTTATAGATTCAGATCTTGGGCCTACAGCTGCTCTGACATCTGGTACATCAATTCAGTTCAGTTCAGTCGCTCAGCTGTGCCCGACTCTTTGCAACCCCATGAACCGCAACACACCAGGCCTCTCTGTCCATCACCAACTCCCGGAGTTTATCCAAACTCATGTCCATTGAGGCAGTGATGCCATCTAACCATCTCATCCTCTGTCATCCCCTTCTCCTCCTGCCTTCAATCTTTCCCAACATCAAGGTCTTTTCAAATGAGTCAGCTCTTCTCATCAGGTGGCCAAAATATTGGAGTTTCAGCTTCAACATCAGTCCTTCCAATGAACACCCAGGACTGATTTCTTTTAGGATGGACTGGTTGGATCTCCTTGCAGTCCAAGGGACTCTCAAGAGTCTTCTCCAACACCACAGTTCAAAAGCATCAATTCTTCTGCTCTCAGCTTTCTTCATAGTTCAACTCTCACAAGGTGGGATTTATTTCTTGGGATCCAAAGGAGCACTAACCAGGGTCATTCCTCCAGCCCTTGTCCAGTCCACCTCTTACCGGCAGGAAGTACCCAGAGTTGACCTAGCCCTTTTCCTTCCAGATGAAAGAATGACCCAAAGATGAGGGGCTGAACCAAAGGGTTAAACCCACTCCACTTGCCCTCAGGAATTAAAGTCGTGAAGACTTTGGGTTCTCCAATCAGCACAGAGCCTAACTAATAAGCTCTTTCCCAGAGGAATTACTTTCTAGGAACTTGGAGCCTCAGCTGTGTCTAGCTGGGGCTCAGCAGGTGAGGCTGAATAGAACCCTGGACGCCTGCACTAGGCCTGTGCTCTTTGCTGGCGGGTCTGTTGTGAACGTTTAGGGACCTGGAGCCTGCGCAGAAGGGCACTTCCCCCACACCTTTTGCCAATTATCTTTGCCCGCCCTCCTCACACAGCCCACGCCACAGCCTGCCTAGCGGCTTTATCCTTACCCATCAGTGCCTTCGCTGAGGCAGATTTGAAACCTGTCCTGTCTCCTCGCCTGGCTTTCTCCAAAGAAACCCTCTCCTCAGCTCTACCGTCTGTATCTGGACTGGCTGCGTATCTAGCAAGACGAACTTGGTTTGGTGACCAGTTTGGAAGCCAGCAGGAGGGCACCCAGAGGGACCTTTGCCCGAGGATCATGGTCCCCGGGGGCACTAATAGCCTGTGTATGAGCAACCGTGGCCTTGGGTCCCTTGCTTCCAGCACCACCCCGGAATCCTCCAGGTACCACCCATCACCTGAGCTAGGTTTGGGGTTTGGGTAGGACGACACCTTTCAGTGAATAACCTCAGTATAGAAATGTACCTGGCTCTAGGTTGTTCCATGGAGCTTCCAGAGACAGAAGAGACACTGGTTTGATCCCTGGGTTGGGAAGATCTCTGGAGGAGAGCATGGCAACCCACTCCGGTATTCTTGCCTGGAGACTCTCAAGGACAGATGAGCCTGGCAGGCTACAATCCATGGGGTTGCAAAGGATCCGACAGGACTGAAGCGGCTTAGCATGCATGTTGGCTGGGTTTGTTCCACAGTCCTGAGTAGATCGTAGTTGGAAGTCCCACTGGCAGATTTTGGAGGCAATAGGAAAGATCTTGGCTGCTGAGGTTCTCCGTGCCTGGGGGAAAGGCTCGGTTCAGCTATGTGTCCTTTTGTTCTGGTCTTGCGTGTCCAGGACCCTCTATATCTGATTGTCTTGTTAAGGATTAGATATCAGGGACTGAGCTTCTTCTTTTTTTTTTTGAAATTAAATAATCACTCTTTATTCAAAATAAATAAGCCCTCTTACTTACAGGAAGGGACTGAGCTTCTTGCTGAGCACAGTAAGGACCCTGAGATTTTGGTACTGCAAGCACCTGGAAGCAAGCCCCTTCAGAATGGTGGTGGTGGTGGTTTACTCACATCTGACTCTCAGGACCGCATGGGTTGTAGCCCACCAGGCTCCTCTGTCTATGGGATTTCCCAGGCAAGAATACTGGAATGGGTTACTGTTTCCTTCTCCAGAGGGTCTTCTCCACCTAGGAATCAAACCTGCATCTCCTGCATTGCAGGAGGATCATTTACCACTGAGCCAGTGGGGATTCCCCTCAGAATGGACGATGTTAATTCAACAACTTGGCATTTCCTCTAACTTGCATTTCCTAAAACTGGGTGACTTCGAGTGAGGACACAAACGGTATATACCTAACAGAAGCAGAAGATATTAAGAAAAGGTGGCAAGAATACACAGAAGAACTAGACAAAAAAGATCTTAACAACCCAGATGACCATAATGGTGTGATCACTCACCTAGAGCCAGACATCCTGGAGTGTGAAGTCAAGTGGGCCTTAGAAAGCATCACTATAAACAGAGCTAGTGGAGGTGATGGAATTCCAGCTGAGCTATTTCAAGTCCTAAAAGATGATGCTATGAAAGTGCTGCACTCAATATGCCAGCAAATTTGCAAAACTCAGCAGTGGCTACGGGATTGGAAAAGGTCAGTTTTCAGTCAAAATCCACAGAGCAATGCCAAAGAATGTTCAAACTACTGCACAATTGCACTCGTCTCACACGTTAGCAAAGTAATGCTCAAAATTCTCCAAGCCAGACTTCAACAATACCTGAACCATGAAATTCCAGGTGTTCAAGCCGGATTTGGATATGGATCATTGAAAAAGCAAGAGAGTTCCAGAAAAACATCTACTTCTGCTTTATTGACTATGCCAAAGCCTTTGTGACTGTGTGGATCACAAAAAAACTGTGGAAAATCCTTAAAGAGATGGGAATACCAGACCACCTTACCTGCCTCCTGAGAACTCTGTATGCAGGTCAAAAAGCAAGTTAGACATGGAACAACAGACTGGTTCCAAATCGGGAAAGGAGTAGGTCAAGACTGTATATTGTCACCCTGCTTATATAACTTCTATTTAGAGTACATCATGCGAAATGCTGGGCTGGATGAAGCACAAACTGGAATCAAGATTGCCAGGAGAAATATCAATAACCTCAGATATGCAGAAAACACCACCCTTATGGCAGAAAGTCAAAGAGGAACCAAACAGCCTCTTGATGAAGATGAAAAAGGAGAGTGAAAAAGTTGACTTAAAATGCAGCATTCAAAAAACAAAGATCATGGCATCCAGTCCCATCAGTTCAGTTCAGTTCAGTTCAATTGCTCAGTCGTGTCTGACTCTTTGCGACCCCATGAATTGCAGCACGTCAGGCCTCCCTGTCCATCACCAACTCCCAGAGTTCACCCAAACTCATGTCCATCGAGTTGGTGATGCCATCCAGCCATCTCATCCTCTGTCGTCCCCGTCTCCTCCTGCCCCCAATCCCTCCCAGCATCAGAGTCTTTTCCAATGGGTCAACTCTTCGCATGAGGTGACCAAGGTATTGGAGTTTCAGCTTTAGCATCAGGCCTTCCAAAGAACACCCAGGACTGATCTCCTTTAGAATGGACTGGTTGGATCTCCTTGCAGTCAAAGGGACTCTCAAGAGTCTTCTCCAACACCACAGTTCAAAAGCATCAATTCTTCAGTGCTCAGCCTTCTTCACAGTCCAGCTCTCACATCCATACATGACTACTGGAAAAACCATAGCCTCGACTAGATGGACCTTTGTTGGCAAGGTTGGTCATAACTTTCCTTCCAAGGAGTAAGCGTCTTTTAATTTCATGGCTGCAGTCACCATCTGCCCATTACTTCATGGCAAATAGATGGGGAAACAATGGAAACAGTGACAGACTTTATTTTGGGGGGCTCCAAAATCACTGCAGATGGTGACTGCAGCCATGAAATTAAAAGACGCTTGCTCGTTGGAAGGAAAGCTATGACCAACCTAGACAGCTTATTAAAAAGCAGATACATTACTTTGCTGACAAAGATCTGTCTAGTCAAAGCTATGGTTTTTCCAGTAGTCATGTATGGATGTGAGAGTTGGACCATAAAGAAAGCTGAGCACCGAAGAATTAATGCTCTTGAACTGTGGTATTGGGAAAGATTCTTGAGAGCCCCTTGGACTGCAAGGAGATCCAACCAGTCAATCCTAAAGGAAATCAGTCCTGAATATTCATTGGAAGGACTGATGCTGAAGCTGAAGCTGAAGCTCTAATAATCTGGCCACCTGATGTAAAGAACTGACTCATTTGAAAAGACCCTGATGCTGGGAAACATTGAAGGCAGGAGGTGAAGGGGACGACAGAGTATGAGGTGGTTGGATGGCATCACCGAGTCTATGGACATGAGTTTGAGCAAACTCTGGGAGATGGTGATAGACAGGGAAGCCTGGCGTGCTGCAGTCCATGGGGTCGCAAAGAGTCGCATATGACTGAGCGACTAAACTGAACTGAGTTATGAATCCATGTTGGAGACACTGTTTTAATTCTTGCTGTAAAAGGACAGGTTTTAGAATGGGGTCGATGTGTTCATAAATGGTAACTTGTGCTTTTGGGTTCAAATTTCCCACTTCAGAGTTCAGTTGGGTGACACCACCCATGTGTATCACAGAGAAGCGTGCCTTGGAAGAGTAATTCATCTGAGTATGAGATGGAGACATACTGGATTCTTGTAGGCATGTATGGAATGTCATTTCTAAGAAGGCTTCTCTTCAGTCATGACTGCCTTTCCCTATAGCTCCCCTTCTAGGGTCCTGACCCAGAATGCAGAAAGGTGGGTCCCCCTGTGTGGTCCCTTCACTGTAAACCATGAACATGCAAATTCATTTTGTCTTGGCACCCCTGACACCACAGCCCTTTTCTCTGCAGGGTTTGGTCTGGTAAAGGTTCCAAAAGGCATCCAGCACGTGGGTGGTCCTGCCTTTAGCATTCTTGCTGACTGTGTATTTTACCAGGAAATTGAGTGTTGAGTGAATAACGATATCAAGTTTGCCTGCCTCTGTGAGGGTAAGAAGAACGTGTGTCACTTGAGTGGGCTTATTCCACCTTGGCTTTCCCATGTTTACCATGCTCTCAGAAATGCTCATCTGTGCATTTCTGTCTCATCCTCTCTCCCCTTTTTTCCTCCCTCCTCATCTCCCAGATGTCTTCTGAATCAGTTAGGAAAGCTACATGGTAAAGATGGTTTCTGTTCAGGTGCTTACGCGTTTAGAACCTTATGTGTATACATTTCCATTATAATATATGATGGTATTTTCAATATTTCTTGCACTTAAAAAATTAATACCAGAATTGCAAACAACTTAGGGGCCTTTTCAGATGGTCATCTTTCACTTTGTGATGTACATTTAAGATTCCTCCACATCTTTTTATGACTGGATAGCTCATTTCTTTTTAACAGTGAATAATATTCCATTGTCTGGATGGATCACAGTTTTATTAAACAAATCATCCCTGAAAGACATCTTGTTGTTTTCCAAGTTTTGGCAACTATGAATAAAGATGCTATAATCATTCATGTGCAGGTTATTGTGTGAGCACATTTTCAATCTATTTAGTTAAACCACCAAAGATAACTGATTGTTGGACTGCACGGTAATTGGTATGTTTATTTTTGTAAGAAACTGTCAAACTGTCTTGCAAAGTGGCTGCACCCTTCTGCATCCTTATCACGGAGCTCCTGTTGCTTCACATGGTTACCAGCTTTGGTTTCATCAGGGTTTGCATTTTGGTCATTCTAATAGACGTGTAGTCATCTCTCCTTGTTTTAATTTGCAGTTTTCTAGTGACCTATGATGTTGGAGATCCTGTTATGTGCTTATTGAGCCTGAATTTACCTCTGGTGTTTTCAGTTGGTTTATTTATTTGTTTTGCTTCCCTGGGTCTTTTTTGCTGCGCAGTCTTACTCTGCTTGCAGCGAGCAGGGGCTGCTCCCCAGTTGCAGCGTGCGGGCTTCTCCATGAGGTGGCTTCTCTTATTGCAGAGCGCGGGCTCTAGAGCTCAGGATCGTAGTTGTGGTGCATGGGCTTCATTGCTCCGAGGCTTGTGGGATCTTCCCGGATCAGGGATCAAACCCATGTCCCCTGCATTGGCAGGCAGACTCTCAACCGCTGGACGGCCAGGGAAGTCCCGGGTTTTTGTTTTTATATTGTTGGGCTTCAGTTGTTTTATGCCTATTTTAGATAGGAATCCTTTAGCTGATAAGTGCTTTGAAAGTATTTTCAAAGGTCGGATGGGCCAAAGAGACCCTCCTTTTTGGTTCCCGACATTAAAGCATCTCAACAAGTTTGCTCTATTTATCCCAGATCAAAGTATGGGAGAAAATTACACTGAGATACTTGATGAATCACTACTTGGTGCAACAGTTAGGACTAGTCAAAATCAAGTTAAAAGACTGATAAAAGGGCCTGAGTCTCTTGGCTCAACCCCTCACTGGGGGCCCCAGAACCTTTTATACAAAAACAGATGAATGGTCAGAGATGAAAAGAAAGCTTCTAGGACTCCTTGTAAAATCAAGGCTTTTTTAGAAGGAAATGGCAACCCACTCCAGTATTCTTGCCTGGAGAATCCCATGGACGAAAGAGCCTGGTAGGCTACACTCCACAGGGTCGCAAAGAATCAGACACGGCTGAGCGACTTCACTTCACTAATGTAGACACTAATGTAGCTTCCCTGGTGGTTCAGCAGTAAAGAATCTTCCTGCCAATTAGGAGACAAAAGTTCAGTTCCTGGCTCAGGAAGATCCCCTGGAGCAGGAAATGGCACTCCAGTATCCTTGCCTGGAAATTCCATGGACAGAGGAGCCTGGTGGACTCCAAGCCGCAGGGTTATAGAGAGTCAGACATGACTTAGAGACTGGACAACAACGGAGACTGAAAGCTAAAGGGGTAAAAGAACTGAGATGACATTTTATAAAAATTGGCATGTTTAAATAGGTGTTATTGAAGCTGGTTGCCTAAGTATATTGTCGAAAAAATACGAGGTCTTCCTGGGGAACGCTTCCCTGTGCTGTGCTTAGGCACTCAGTGGTGTCCGACTCTGTGCGACCCCGTGGACTATAGCCCACTAGGCTCCTCTGTCCATGGGGATTCTCCAGGCAAGAATACTGGAGTGGGTTGCCGTGCCCTTCTCCAGAATGCTTCCCTTGCTTGGTATTATAGGGCAGGGCATATGAATCTGTCCCTCAGGAAATACACTAATTAACATACTAAAGGAAACCGATGGGATTACCTGAAACTGTGCAGTATAGCATGGAGAATCCCAGGGACGGGGGAGCCTGGTGGGCTGCCGTCTCTGGGGCCGCACAGAGTCGGACACGACTGAAGTGACTTAGTAGTAGTAGTGCAATATAAAGTAAAAACGGAGCTAATATTTAGGGGTTAACTTGAAAAAAAAAAAAAAAAAACTTTACTCTGGGTCTAGCCTTACACTCCGAAAGAGGGCCTTTGTTAAATGCCTTGTGCAAGCTTTTGAAGGCTTGATAAATTAACCCTGAAATTCTAGAACATAGAACTCTTGAATTTGTTTAGTTGGAAATCTTCTCACTTACATTAAAAGATCAAATTAAAGAAAATATAGTTGGGCAAAATCAATCTTTTAATATCATTTGGGAGGCACACAGGTTCTTTGGAGAATTAAAAGCAACTATCTTTCTCTCCCCAGCAAGAATACTGGAAGTTGCCATGCCCTCCTCCAGATCTTTCCAACCCAGGGATCAAACCCAAGTCTCCCACATCAAGGGCAGATTCTTTACCGTCTAAGCCACCAGGGAAGCCCATTTTTCTCTTGCAAATCTCTACAAATCAAAAACTTAGCTATAGCCCACAATGACCTGAGAGTGAGCCTAATTAATCAGATACAACCTTCCAACAAGGAGAGAAAAAGTGGAAAAGTAGCTTTTAAAACTCCAACAGTTGGAAAGGCTCCTTTGCCTAGAATCTAATTCATAGCCTCCTTAAGGGTTTATCAAGGGCAAGTAAAAATCTTATTTCTTTTCCAAAAGGAGTAAAGCCCTAGTCCTCTGGGCAAGCAAATTTAACTTATTCCAGCTATTATTTATAAACTGTTTATACTGTTTATGGGCTTCACCAGTGGCTCAGCAGTAAAGAATCTGTCTGCAGTGCAGGAGACGCAGGAGACACAGTTTCGATCCCTGGGTTGGGAAGATCCCTTGGAGGAGGGCCCGGTAACCCACTCTAGTATTCTTGCCAGTAGAATCCCACGGACAGAGGAGCCTGGTGGGCTATATGGGGTCGCAGAGTCGGATACAACTGAAGCGAGTCAGCACAGAGCACACAAGTTTATACTGTAAGTTTATATTGTTTATAAACTTACTTTATGTTTATATCTAAGTATATTGTAATGCCGGATTCATAACTGTTACAGTGAAGCTGTCTGTGTGGACTGAATAGCCTATATCACACAGTCTCCAGCCGATCTAGGAGTGAAACTTCCTAGTGCCATGGGACAAAATTGATCACTAAATGCCTTCCAAACGGTTGAATTTATGATTGAGAGACACAGACTACTGGAGACATAGAATGTTGCCAGCATTTCAGTAAACAGAGAATGTCGTGGTCACCGCACCCACCCTCGACTGGGCACCCTGAATTCAGAATGGAGAAAAAAACAGGATACTGGTCCTAGACAGTTAAGATGCGTACCAAAGGAAGAATTTCAATAAGCCCAGACTTTTGCATCTTCTCATACATAGAAAAGTGCTAAAATTCATTAGCTTGAGCTATCTGGTTTTCTTCAACAGTAATCTTTTAATGTTCTGACTACCTAGTTTGTATTTGTTAGGTTGTTTTATTTGCAAAACTTATATTTGTCCTGGATCCTGTCTTACCTGTTTAGAAAAAGTCCCTTAGAGTTATCTGAGAGGCTGTATATCGGACTTAAGTCTTCCATAAGTGCACTGAGTAAAATCTTCTCAACTTTTAGGTTGAGCATTTTTTTGGATAGCTATCTGTTGAGCTCCTCCTATGAACTGTGCTAGTTTGAGAATCTAAAGATGCCGACCGTGCTTACTCTTTGAAGAGGTCAGTTCACAGTGGAAGAGGCAGAACTGGGGCGGTGTTGCAATCTTGTTGTACCAGGGCTAGGCAGGGAGTGAATGGAGGGTTACTATTTCACAGAGGCTGATTAGGAAGGGCACCTGTGAAAAGGCAACAGGTGAGCTGGGCTGGAATGTTATGAGGGATGCCTGGGGACAGGGCTCCCGGCAGAGGAAATGGCAAGGCCAGTGCTCGCAGGGGGGAGCCGTTTTGCTTCTACAAGGGAAGCAAAGAAGCCACTGTGACCAAGGGCAGTAAGTGTGGCCCCCAAGGGGAAGAGGAGGTCTAAACTGAAGGGGTGGGGAGCATATCACCACTGTCAAACCTTGGGCTTCTACTCCAAGATGGGAGGCCCTGAAGGGTTTGGAGCCGAAAGAGCCACATGTTTGAACTCCGTCTTTTCAAGAACCACTCTGGCCTGCTGTCCAAAGGTGATGGTGGAGACAGTTAAGAGGTACTGCAGTCATTTTGGGAAGAGACAATGGTGGCCTGTTTTGGTGGCTGATGGAGGGGTGAGAAATGATCTGGTCTCTCATATCTTCTCATAAGATTTGCTGAAGGAATGGCAGTGGGGTGTAGGATCAAGGATTCAAGGATAACTCCAACCTGACTGCCTTGAAGGAGCGTTGGAGGTCCGGAGACTAGGGGAGAGAGGAGCTGGCTGGTGGTTGAGGGTACAGTAGGGACTAGCTTTGAGCACTTTCAGAGACGGCCTGCCAGGTCTTCCAAGTGGAGATGTTGCTCACGCAGCGAATAGGCAGCTAGGACAAATGTGAGGCTGGAATTCAAAGGAAAGAATCCTCAAAAGCATAAACAAAGGTGTGGGGGAGGGAAGGAGGGTTATAAAATATCCCTCCTGAAAAAGTTTTAAGGCTTTCAAACTTCTGTCATCACTGTTTTTATATCACTTATAATAAAGGTCTATGGCCATAAAAGTGTGTGGCAACACCATGTTGCAGGAAGTGGCTACAGCTGGTCAATAGTTTCTAAACTGTCGGCCTGAGGCCAATAGCACCAAATCTCCTGTGAGCTTGTTAGAGATGCAAATTAGTGGCCCTGCCAGACCAGACCTAGTGAATCATAAGCCCGGGGAAAAGCACCGGAACTGTTTTGACAAGTTCTCTAAGAGGTTGTTATGAAGGTTAAAGTTAAGTGAGCTAGATAAGAAATTTTAGTATTATTTCTAGATTTTAATCATTTAAAAAGAAACAACTTTTTTTTTAAAGGTAAAATATCTTTATTGTTTGAAGAATAAAAAAGTAAACAAAAATTGGTATGACATTTCATTTCTTAGTCTTCTCAACAAGGTTATAAAAAATACAATGCCACTTAGTCTTATAAACTCTTGAAACGGTCTAGAAGTTCCTACTTAGTATTGTATAAAAAGGCACTTAAAACACCCTGGATGATGAAACAAAACCACCTCATAAATACAATTGAAATCACTTTGAGATATTTCTCAATATAGACCCATATGTAAATAGGACTTTTTTCTTTTCCAGAACATAGTATCTTCCCCAGGGTATGCCTGCAGGCATCATGAATGTGGACTGTCTTCTCCCACCTTCTGTTTTTGATATAGGTTAACAGAAATGCAAGCTAAATTCTTTTTTTTTTTTTCCAATTTAATCTCTTATTTTGTTTAAAATAAAATTCTTAAATTATAACCAAGATCTTTTAGAATGTTTTACTCATTTTCATTTTGTTTCAAATCACAATTAAAAGAAAGAGGTAGACAACGATGCAAATAAATGTTCTTTTAAAGTCCTTATATTCAGGTACCAAAATCACCCTAAACATTCCTGAAGCATGTGAACACACATGGGTGTATATTTTTAAGTATTGCTGTTGCATGGTTCTGGGTTTTGAGGATTCTGCACTAATTTAATCTTCATAAACTGATATCATAGATTTGGATATAACCAAAAACATTCAGTGCCTTCATCTACGGAAGAAGATATATGCACTTCACGTATTTCTAACTCTTCATTTTTTTTCAGGTTGGTCAAAGAATAAGCTATGTATGCTGTAAATTAAATCAAAATCCCTGCCATATGTCCTGTATGTGCTGTTGCTAATTAAAATAAGTGTATTCTTGCTGTGGAAATTCTGTGGTTTGAGAGTCTGTGAGATCATCTTCTCATCAAATGGCATAGGTAAGAAAGAGTAAATTTTTTAAACTGAGAAATACAAGTCAGATCATTAATTCATTCTCTGCACATACAATGCTATTTTAGAGTTAAGTGAATTATTTCACCCTAAGGGTACTGTTCACTAAAGAAGTACACTAATTGTTGAAGGAATTGCCTGGACATGGTCAATTTGAAATAACAATGAAATCCAAAGATTTGGTTATTTTCCTGGCAGGATTTGAACTATTAACTAACATTTAAAAAATACTATGGGGGGGAAATATAGAGCCACTTGAATGCTTATCACTTTATTAGTGGAACCATAAATAGTAATGATTTGAATTAGTCCTAGACATTGATTAGTATGTTTAAACTGGTCCTTAATTATGCCTTTTCTGCCTTTTGTTCTGTTGCTCACCCTTTTAAGAAATGCCATGCCAATTCGCACATGGTTGTGTTGCATGAAGCAGCTGGTACTGCCTTCCTGAGTATATGTACATGTGTTCATTTCTCATGCCTCTGCTCATACTTTTCTGTTCAAATTTTCTGTTGGATTGCATTGAAAAGCTTTTGCTGATTTTCAAGGCAGTCTTTCAGCTTATCCTCTGTCAAAGTCAGTCGCTGCTCCAAGATTGAAACAGTCTGCAAAAAAAGGAGGACAGAGTCATCAGGGCCTGGTGACCTGGTGGTGAGAATGATGGTGATAATCTCTGCACTGATCTTTTTCAGAACTGTAATGCCTACCCTCTTGCCAGGAGGTTGGCTCAGAGATGAGCTCCGGAACTTGCTCTGTTTCTGCACCCCACCACAGGGCAAAGCACTGCCAAGCCGTTTGAGGAAAAGGGGAAAAGAGGAAGCATTTAAGGAAACAGGAATAAATGACAGTCTCTATGGACAGTTCTAAAGTCTGATCTTCTGAAGCATCGATGCCAGAGAAGAGGCCACATGAGGCTGTTAAATAGTGTCCCAGGTAATGTGGAACGTGGGAGGTGGGACGGAATGCCACATGCCCCACGACTACTTAAATGGCATCCCTGGCCATTCTGCCACAATCAATCCATATGGGCCATATCTATACTACCCTAGACAGCTGGATACCTAGCTTACCTTGAAAATATAATGACTGCCACTCATTTCTGCACCCAGAAGATGACAACAGCACCTCACAGAGCTGGTAGGAAGACTGAATGAAATCAGGCATGTAAAATGCTTAAGCTGGTGCCTGGCACAACAGGACTTTATGAATCTTAGCTATTCTAACTCCTTCGGCTAGTGAGTGAGTATATGACTATACACACACACACGACTACTTTTAAATTGTGATTATTGATTACTTTGCTTCAGTTCTTTTTTTTTTTTTTAACTTCACTATAAACTGGATTCAGGAAATTGCACACTAAAAAGTATCAATGAATTCTCATGAAAGAAACAGCCTTGCGACCAGCACCAGGTCAAGAACTAGTCCCTCGCATGCACCTTCCCCCGTAACAGCCACTATCCTGACCACTATAATAATAATCTGCATGTTTTTATGGTTTTATCTTTCAAGTATGCATCCCTAGAAACTACAACTTTATCTTATCCATTTAATCTGCAGATTCCCCACTTCCTTGCTTTATTTTCTTTAGAATTTGTCTATTTACAGGCTCAGGCCATCTGACCTGTAGATTCCCTACGAGACTGGATTTTAGGGACTGTGTGCTCCAGATACAGTTAAATCTGTTCTTTTACTCTCTGTATTTTATATAAATTGGAAACGGGATCCAAAGGCTTGATAAGACTCAGGCTAGATCCCTCGGTAAGTCTCTTCTTTCTTTAGAGGGCAATGACATTCTATTTCCATTTATTAGTTGGGATGGTTTACAAAATACACTTCTCATATATTATTTGGTTCCATTCATACAGGAAAAGCAGCATAAATGCATGGTTACTTTAGTGAATAAGTTTCAAGATAATGAATTGATTCCCTATCAGTTTGTGACAGTAATCAGTTGTTCTTTTTTTTTTCTTCTATTATTTAATAGTTTTTTTCCTCTCATATTGCATACTACAGATTATGATTTGTTATGATTGGCCTGGAAAACAGGCCAATCAAAATTAAAGCTGGCATGAGGTTGAGAGAAAAACTGCCTTTTAAAGGCAAGAGATGTCTGATAAATACAAAGTCACCTCCAGCACAATACTGCAATACTGTTAATGATCGAAATTAACAGCAATGCTCATAATACTTTCTAATATTTCTTGGGTGCCTACTATGCTCCAAGCTTCTTGCCTGATATTTACATAAATTATCACAATGCAAAAAGCAAAACCTTTCGATATGTATATTATCAACATCTATAACACTGGTTAACTCCAGTTACCTACTGTCTGAAAAATTATAATGAGAAAGTGATGTTGTTGGGTTGGCCCAAATGCTCGTTTGAGTTTTTCTGTAACATCTTATAACTTATAGAAAAGCCTGAACGTTTTGGCCAACCCAAACCAACCTGCACTGAATTCTAAACACTGCCACAGGGTTCGGAGATACTCAAGTCACCTGTCACTGACGCGTTCATGTCGCTGGATTCGCCCACAGAGTCGCACTGCCCCCACTTTGCAAGCGTGCTGTGCCTGCTTCCCACTTCTCTCGTATTTGAAGGGCAGCCAGGCCTTCAAAGGCAAAAAAAGTAGAGGCTCTCAAGAAAGTTCAAAGTGATCCGTTTACCCTTGAATCAGGGAAGAAGGTGAAACGGGTCACAAGGCGGATAGAGCAGAGGATGGAAAGACCCTCAAGAGGACCTGCCACTCAGGGTGACAGCGCACGTGAGGAGCCAGGGCCCTGGGCAACAGGCCCATCAAAACTAAGGCTGGCAGGAGGTCGAGAGAAAAACTGCACTTTAAAGGTGAGAGACGTCTGATAAACACAAAGTCACCTCCAGCACAATACTGCAAAGCAAAAATTGGTGATTTTCCTATGAGTTTTCACTGAACAAATCTTATGACTCCAAGGTCTCACAAGACTTGTTCCCACAACCTGTCATGACCCATATCCATGTCCCTTAACTACAAGGTTCGGAGATGTTATCTAAAGGGTGAAATTTTTAATTACTGGCTCTAAACCCAGAAGGGAACGTTAAAAGACCCATGCCAAGGCCTTGAATTCTCTGGAGATGAGAACTGGACATCTGGACGATTCTTAATAGCCTGGGCGATTATAATGTACAGCCAGGGTTAATTGTACATTAACTTCTATGCAAGATAACTTCTATGCAAGAGCTATTTCAACTCAAAATATTTATTCTGGGAAAGTAATCGACATCTCTAGTTCATGTCATAGCTTCTTTCTGTATAACTTGGGACAGCATCTGCTCTGACAAATATTAGTGTCCTCATCCTATTTATCAAAGAATGATAAGATTTATTCAAAAGAAACACCAAGGAGAGCTGGAAGGACAACTTTTGATGTATCCATTTTAATACACTGCTTCCATTAAATGACATTTAAATTTCCTGGCCAAGAGTTGGAAGACCTTTGGTATGTTAAGATTCATAGTATTCCTTCTTGGCAAAGGTAAACTGGCATTCAGTAAAGCAATTATCCTTCAATAAAAAAATAAATTAAAAAAATTGCTTAAATGTAATTGAAAGGGATTAAGCCATTATGTCTTTCCTTTTCACTGTAAAATTATTCATTACAAGCATGACTATATAATGAAATTTAATAAAAGAATGTATACAGTCTGGTAAAAAAAAAAAAGAATGCTGAAAGTCATCCTGTGCAGTAAAAAATAAATTACAATTTAGCATCAATTAAACAAAAAAAAAAAGACTGGGTAATAATCTAAAAGGGGAATGTAAAAACCTCATCTCCAGAACAGAGTGTCCCGTAAGAAGCTTTGAAATGAGGGAAGTTATACACTGGACAGAGGGAATTATGTGAAAACTAAAAGCATTGCCAATATTTCATTCTAAGTGAAATGATTAATCCCAATACATTTTTTCTTTTGGCCTTAAATATTTCTTTGATAATATCCAAGATCTGAATACACTGTATCAGAAAATTCTTAGGGCAAAACATTGCTGTTCAGAATCAAATCTCTAGCATGAAGTACCACAACAGTTCTCCACTGTCTCCTCCCCTCCCTTCTGGTCCTCAGATGCCAGAAGGAGGATGGTGTGTGCATGCGCACACGTTCACATACGCACGGGCTCAGACCCTGTCTCCACAGGACCTAGAGCATCTCAGCAGAGCACGCGCTGCTCTGTCGACTACCACCTTTGAGCTTGCTAAGAAAGAAAGTGTCCCCGCTGCTCTGCCAGTTCTGCAGCCTGCTGTAGCCAGGACTTTGCGCATCCTACCTCTAAGTGTGAAGCATGCCAACCCACCTGTGTCAAAACATTGAGCTGTTCCATAATATGCTCCAACGCGTCGGTCACAGCAAGCGGTATGCTTCTTTGACTCTCAGAAGGGAGGTCACTTATGTCTTCTGTTTTCTTTTTCAAGACTGTAGGTGGACATTCTGATGCCATTAAAGAAGGATTCAAGAAATATCCGCAGATCTCTTCACCCGTGTCTGGTAGAGTTCTAACAGTTGTTTCTGTTGTCTTTGACACCACAGAAAAGATGGGAAGAGTTATATTTTCCAAACTTTAAAAATTATATACAAAATATATAGACAGTTTCAATATTCCTCTTTTAGACGCCCAACTTGCATTTAATTTTCATCTTCAACTACTGCAAATTACAAGAGGAAAAAAAGGCTAAAAAAGAGAATGGAGGAAATTCACAATTTTCCTTGATTTTTTTTCAGTGAAATATAGTTTGTATGTTGTATGTATCTGTCTGAAGGATGAGGTGTTATACATTTAAACAGGTTGTTAAATGCTGATTCTTGATTTTAAAAGTCACGTCAATTAAGACGACTGTTATTTGACTTCTGAGGGGAGGAGACGATGGCAGCCTACAAGGACTTGGGCTTGAGTCCTCTCGTAAAACACCAAAATTACAACCAACTGCTGAAGAACCATTGAGAAAAAAAGACTGAAACCCATCAGAAAAGATATTCTACACTCAAAGATGAAAAGGAAGACACAGCAAGGTGGTAGGAGCGGTGCTTTCCCAAAATAATAAAGTCCCATAACCACTGGGTGGGTAATAATTAAATAATTAAACCACAGAGGTATTCCCACAGGAGGGAGAGTTCTGAGCCTCACTTGAGGTTCCCGAACCTGGAGGTCTGGCATCAGGAGGAGGAGCCTCTGACTTTGAAGAGCTTAAGTATAGGAGCTCCACAGGACTGGGTGAAACAGAGACTCCACTCTTGGAGGGCACCCATAAGATTTCAAATGCACTGCGGGCCAGGGTAAGGTAGTGACTCCACAGGAGCCTGGGCCAGGCTGCCTAAGAGTCTTGGAGGGTCTCCTGGGGAGCTGGGGCTGTGGCTCACTGTAGGGTCAAGGACACTAATGGCAGAGAGGCTGGGGAATATTCACCGACATGAGCTCTCCTTGAGGTTGCCACTTTCACACTAAGAACACAGCCAACAGGCTCCAGTGTTGGAACACCTCATGACAAACAACAAGGTGGGAACGCCTTGGGAACACCTCCCAGTGGAGGGAGCCCCACCCATCAGTAGACACACTACCTAAAGTTGTCCTGAATGTACAGCCACCTCTAAACACACACCATGACACAGCCCTCCCACTGGGAAACCTGCACAAAACTCTTAGACCAGACACACCCAGCAGGAGGCAGATACCAGAAGCAAGAGGAACTACAATCTTTCAGTCTGTGAAACAGAAATTGCAATCATAGAGAGTTAGACAAAGTAAGACGACGGAGAAATATGCTCCAGACGAAGGAACAAAATAAAACCCCAGAAGAACAATTAACACAGAGGGGAGATAGGCAAACTACCTAAAAAAGAACTCAGAATAATGAGAGTAAAGATGATCCATGATATCAGAAAAAGAATGGGGGCGCAGGCCAAGAAGATACAAGAAAATATAAAGAGCAAGAAAATATAAACAACAAACAGTTGAACTATACAATAACTGAAATGAAAAATACACTACATGGAATCAATGGCACAATAAATGAAGCAAAAGAAGAAATAAGTGAGCTGAAAGACAGATGGGTGGAAACACTGCCATGGAACAGAATAAAGAATGAAAAGAAATGAGGACACTCTCAGAACCTCTGGAACAACATTAAATGCACCAACATTCCCCTTATAGGGGTCCTAGAAGAAGAGAGAAAGGGTCTGAAAATATTTGAAGAGATAATAGGCAAAAACTTAACTTGGGAACGGAAACAGTCACACAATTCAGGAAGTGCAGAGAGTCCCATATATTAATAGATAAACCCAAGGAGGAACACACCAAGACCAAGACATTAATTAAACTGACAAAAATACAATTGACACCACAGAAATACAAAGAACCATAAGAGACTACTACAAACAACTATATGCCAATAAAGTGGACAACCTAGAAGAAATGGACAAATTCTTAGAAAGGTACAATCTTCCAAGACTGAATTAGGAAGAAACAGAAAGTATGAACCGACAAATCACAAGTACTGAAAGTGAAACTGTGATTTTAAAAATTCCTAACTAAAGTCCAGGACCAGACGGCATCATAGCTAAAGTCTATCAAATATTTGGAAAACAGGAAACATCTATCCCTCTGAAACTATTCCAAAAAACTGCAAAAGAAGAAACACTCCCACACTTATTCTATGAGGCCACAATCATCCTGATTCCAAAACCAGACAAACTGTTGAAGTGGAAGTCGCTCAGTCATGTCCGACTCTTTGCGACCCCGTGGAATTCTCCTGGCCAGAACACTGGAGTGGGTAGCTGTTCTCTTCTCCAGGGGATCTTCCCAACCCAGTGACTGAACCCAGGTCTCCCTCATTGCAGGCGGATTCTTTAGCAGCTGAGCCACCAGGGAGGCAAAACCAGACAAAGATACCACAAATAAAGAAAATTACAGGGCAATATCACTGAACACAGATGCAAAAATTCTCAACAAAATGATAGCAAAGCAAATCCAACGATACGTTTAAAGGATCATCTACCATGATCAAGTGGGCTTTATCCTAGGGATGCAAGGACTTTTCCATGTCCGCAAGTCAATCAGTGTGATATACCACATTAACAAATGAATAATAAAAACCACACGATCCTCTCAATAGATGTAGAAAAAGCTTTTGCCAAAACCCAACATCCATTAATGATTAAAAAACAACAACTCTCCACGATGTGGTCATAGACGGAACCTACCTCAACATATTAAAGGCCATATATGGCAAACCTACAACTGACATCATACTCAATGGTGAAAAACTGAAAGCATTTCCTCTAAAATCAAGAACAAGATGAAGATGTCCACTCTTGCCACTTTAATTCAACATAGTTTTGGAAGATCTAGCCATGCCAATCAGGGAAGAAAAAGAAATAAAAGGAATCTAAATTAGAAAAGAAATAAAACAGTCATAGTTTGCAGGTGATATGATACTGTGTGTGAAGTGTTAAGACACTCAGTCATGTCTGACTCTTTGCGACCTCACAGGCTGTAGCCCACCAGGCTCCTTTATCCATGGGATTCTCCAGGCAAGAATACTGGAGTGGGTAGCCATTCCCTTCTCCAGGGGATCTTCTCAACCCAGGGATTGAACCCGGGTCTCCTGCATTGCAGGAAGATTCTTTACTGTCTGAGCTACCAGGGAAGACCAACATGATTCTATACGTTGATAATCCTCAAGATGCTACTGGAAACCTACTAGAGTTCATCAGTGAATTTGGTAAAGTTTCAGGATAAAAACTTAACATACAGATATCTCTTCCCTTTCTATACACTAACAAGGAAAGATCAGAAAGAGAAATTAAGGAAGCAATCCCATTTACCATTACTTCAAAAAGAATAAAATGCCTAGGAATAAACCTACCTAATGAGGCAATTAAAAGACGCTTACTCCTTGGAAGGAACGTTATGACCAACCTAGATAGCATACTGAAAAGCAGAGACATTACTTTGCCAACAAAGGTCCGTCTAGTCAAAGCTGTGGTTTTTCCTGTGGTCATGTATGGATGTGAGAGTTGGACTGTGAAGAAGGCTGAGCGCCGAAGAATTGATGCTTTTGAACTGTGGTGTTGGAGAAGACTCTTGAGAGTCCCTTGGACTGCAAGATCAACCCTGGGATCTCTTTGGAAGGAATGATGCTAAAGCTGAAACTCCAGTACTTTGGCCACCTCATGCAAAGAGTTGACTCATTGGAAAAGACTCTGCTGCTGGGAGGGATTGGGGGCAGGAGGAGAAGGGGACGACAGAGGATGAGATGGATGGATGGCATCACTGACTCGATGGACCTGAGTCTGAGTGAACTCCGGGAGTTGGTGATGGACAGGAAGGCCTGGAGTGCTGTGATTCACGGGGCCGCAAAGAGTAGGACACGACTGAGCGACTGAACTAAACTGAACTGAATGAGGCAAAAGACCTGTACCATACTCCGAAAACTTTAGGATGCTGATAAAAGAAATTGAAGATGACAGAAACAGATGAAAAGATATCTTTTCATATCTATTTTTAGATGGATCAATATTGTTAAAATGGACATACTACCCAAAGGAATCTACAGATTTAATATAATCCCTATGAAACTACCAATGGCATTTTTCACAGAATTAGAACAAAAAAATTTTTAATTTGTATGGAAACACATAAGACTCTGAATAGCCAAAGCAATCTTGGGAAAGAAAAATGGAGCTGGAGGAATCAGGCTCCCTGACTTCAGATCATACCAAAAAGCTACAGTAATCAAGACAGTATGGTCCTGGCACAGACACAGAAATATAGATCAATGGAACAGGACAGATGCCCAGAAATAAACGTATAACCTATGGTCAGTTAATCTATGACAAAGAAGGCAAGAATACGCAATGGAGAAAAGACAGTCTCTTCAATAAGTGGTGCTGGGGAACTGGATAGCTACATGGGAAAGAATGAAATTAGAACGTTTCTAACGCCATACACTCTCATAAGTCTTTGTGCCATCAGTAGAGCACTTATCACTTCTTGTTCTATTTGTGTTTTCGTGTCTATATTCCCTAGCAGATTATGAGGGTCGCTCTCTGGGAGACATAACTGGGTCATTTTTCTTCCTAAGGTGCCTAGCATAGAGTATGAGACGCAGACTGGGCTCAACATTTGCTAAACTAAATTCAACTGACTGTCCTACATCTGAGGAGCCATCAACAAAATGTAAATATTAATAATTTGACAGTATTTGAAGAGAAGCAAAAACTTAAAGTTAAGATAATACCATTCTCTACTAAAAATTAGTCTTAAACGCCTCCTAAAAGTACAGTCTCTTCCCAGGTGGCACAGCTGGTAAAGAATCCACCAGCCAGTGCAGGAGATACAAGAGATGCGGGTTAGATCCCTGGGTCTGGAAGATCTGCTGGAGAAGGGAATAGCAACCCACTCCTGGAAAATTCCACAGACACAGGAGCTTGGTGGGCTACAGTTCATGGGGTCATAAGCAGTCAGACATGAGCACACACACACATACACGTACGCATGCACACACGCACACGCACGCGCGCGCGCACACACACACACACACACACAGGCACAATGAGGGAGCAATATAAGCATTCATCACTTACCTGAAAATCACTGCTTGATTTTTATCCCTTGAAAGCATATTTGATGGTTTCTGGTGATATAGCATAAGGATTTTGTGACAAGCATGAATGCAAAAGGAGGCACTTCACATGTAAAGTGAAAGTGAACGTTGCTCAGTCATGTCCGACTCTTTGTAACCCCAGGGACTATACAGTCCATGGAATTCTCTAGGCCAGAATACTGGAGTGGGTAGCCTTTCCCTTTTCCAGGGGATCTTCCCAACACAGGGATTGAACCCAAGTCTCCCCTATTGCAGGCAGATTCTTTTCTCCTGCGCCACCTGGGAAGCCCTAAAATAAGTCCGTTTGGGCTTATTATTAACATGTCTAGTTTTGCTTTAATTCTGTAAGTAGAAAATAAAACAAAGCGAGAACAGTCTATCTAAAAGTGGTCTTGACCCCTCCAGCTAAAGTAAGTTTCCCATCATTGAAGGTTCAAAAATAGACTTGGGATGGTCACTTGTCAGGGATATTGTGAGAAATATACAAACATCAGATCAGGAAATTCAAACTGAATGCCCTTTAAAAGTCCTTTCCATTCCTGACATTCTGAGAGTTTTTAAGTCACTACACACACACTACTCTCTCTCATAAAATGCCTGCCTGAAATAGACTAGGATAACAAAAAATATCTTTTGCCTAGACAAAAATAAAAGCAAAGACTACTTTTCAAAGAAAGAATGGATCATTTATTTTCAATGAGAACATTCAGAATCAAGATTAGAAACTCCAATTATCTTTATATGGTATCTAAAACAATGAAGATATACCATTTATTCAAATAAGATTGTTTTATTTTAGCACGTATGGGTCTGGAAAATTCTAGACGCCAAAGATATTAGGAACTAGATATAGGAGTATATTAGGAATTAGATATAGGAGTATATTAGTTTCCTACCATGACTTAAATTACTCACAAGTTTAGTGGCTTAAAACAACACAGATTTACTCTCTTAAAGTTCTGAAGGTCCAGATCGATTTTATGGGGCTAAAGTCAAGGTGTCAGCAGAGTTCCCCCCAGAGTTCCTTCTGGTGGTTCTGGGGGCAATCTATCCTTGCCCTTTCCAGCTCCTTGAGGATGCTGCCACTTGTAGCTCTAGGCTCCATCACTCTGACCTCCACTTCTCTACCTCCCATGCCTCCCTTTTCACCCTCTAAGGACCATTGTGATTGCACTGGACCATAATCTGGGATAATCTCCCATCCCAAGATCCTTAACTTGATCGTATTTGCAAAGCCCCTTTGCCATGTGCATGCCTGCTTGGATGCTCAGCGGCTTCAGTTGTGTCTGACTCTTAGCGGCTCCGTAGGCCACAGGCCACCAGGTTCCTCCCAGGTTCCATGGGATTCTCCACACAAGAATACTGGAGTGGTTGCCATCCCCTCCTCCAGGGGATCTTCCCTACCCAGTGATCGAACTGGCATCTCTTCTGTCTCCTGAATTGGCAGGTAGGTTCTTTACCACTAGCGCCACCTGGGAAGCCATGTAAAGAAAGACATTGACAGATGCTGGGGACGAGGACGTGGACATCTTTCTGGACCATTACTCTGCCTAATGCAAGAAGTGAATGAACAAAAGAGACCCTGTTGACATGGGCTTATATTCCAGTGGGTAAATATATAGATATGTGATGTAATCTCAGGTAGTAACAAGGGTTATAAAGAAACATAAAACTGGGTAAGGTGTTACATTATGATTTAACTCCACTGATGATGCATTTTTTAATGGGAAGAAAGGTAGAGAATAAATTTGGGGCATGTTAAGTTTGAGATGCTTATGTGATTTCCAAAGGGAAAAGTCATGGATATAACTGGAAATACATGAATCTAGATTTCTGTGGAGAGCCTGGGGCTAAAGATGTAAATTTGGGAATTATCAAAATATATATGGGCTTCCCAGGTGGTGCTAGTCATAAAGAATCTGCCTACAATACAGGAGACCCAGGTTTGATCCCTGGTCCAGGAAGATTCCTTGGGGAAAGGAAGAGCAACCCACTCCAGTATTCTTGCCTGGGAAATCCCATGGACAGAGAAGACTGGCAGGCTATAGTCGATGGGGTTGCAGAGTCGGACACAACTGAAGTGGCTTAGCACGCAGCATAGAAAATATATATATTTACCAGTTTTTACAATGGATATAAATGAACAGCCAGGTGAAGAGGTACATAAGGCAAGGTCTGGAAGGGTACCACTTGCAGAAGCTTCTGTTCCCTTGGAGTTGGGGTGTGAGGCATGTAACTCTTTATAGCAACGAGTCTAAGAACCAAACAGAATAACTGCAAAGACTTTAGAAGGCAGGAAGAAAGGAGGAGGAAAGGAGACTCGCGGCTCATGTAGAAGGAGAGGTGCTGGACTAGAAGCCAAGTAAGGAGAAGGGAGTGGTCACCAAGACCAAGTCCTATAGAAAGGCTGATGTGGCGGAGCCATCGGAACCTGGACAGGAGTGGAACGGTGGGGGCAAAAGCTGAACTGGGGTGAATTCCGAAAAGTGAAAAAGGAAAATGAAAGCAGGAAGACTGAATGTATGCCTTTCTTTTAAGGAGTTTTGCCAAAAAGGAGGGCAATGCGATGGGACTTGGAAACAGATGAGGGGTCAAATGAAGTTTTCCTTTTGAAAGATGAGAACTACATTACAAATGTGTGCTGATGAAAAAGATCAAACGGAAAGAGAGGACTGATGTCCCAGGACAGGGAGGGTTAGGGTTAGGATTAGGCAGTACTGAGAGCTCCTGGAGTTTTGTATGAGTAAATTTAAGGGGAAGTCAGTCAGCATGGCTGGCTAGTCAAGTTCAGTTGCTTGGGCGTACAGAGTTGGCAGAAAAATTTAATCAGGCTGAAGTTTTTTGGGGTGACTACAATGGAGAGAGAAAGGGGGCAAGGACATGGCTATGATGATGACTATAGAATCTAAGCCCACAAAGAAGAGATGTGCACGCAGACACAGAACATGAGCAATAAAAAGGCAGAGGCTCGGTGGATTGGAGCTCCTTCTGGGGCTGATGAATTATCAAACCTGGAAGACTAGAGGACGTGGTGGCCAGTGAGTGGGAGGCTTTACACCGAGTTTACCATCAACACAAAGGATTCAGATGGTTACTGAGTTCATCTGAGAATCCTGACCAGGAGAGGACGGATGTATTTCAGAAGTGAGTCAGAGTGTTGCTCTGCCTTTGGTTCTTGCCTTGAGGTCAAAAGCCAGTGTTAACCAAGGTGTGGATGGGTTAATCAGAGAAACGGAACACAGAGCTATGGAGTCACCCGTATGGGCTTGTCACAAGGCCACAACACAGGCAGGATTCGTTCTCGGCTTCTAACACTCTTAGGAAGAAAAGGCTGTTCATCCTGAAAGAGAAAACCACATCTATTTCATATCTGCACAGTGTATCATACATCCTTGTAAGAACATACTTATCTGATCCAGTCGGATTGATTTAAAAATATTTCTAGGATAGGATCAGAGAATGTCATGTGAAATTTGTGTCTCCCAGACTAAATTCGCTGAGCTGAGAAAGCCTTCTGTTTATCCCTTGGGAAAAATTATACATCTTTTTTTTTCTCAAAGAGAGAAAAAAGAGGCTTTGGGGATAATGTTTTCCTGAGGGTTTTGATTTCTCTTCTTCAAACCAAATTGGAAAATTTCATTTTTGTCAGAAGACTTGAAAAACACCCCTGCCTCAATGCAGCTATCAACTAGAATATCTGAATGATTAACTCAGTGCCCTTGGAAATGACAGCCAAGGCCATAAATCTGTCTGTCTTTGTTTTTAATCTTTACTATCATCTCCAGAGAAGCTTATTAGTTTTGAAGCCATGAATAGGTAGGATAGAGGTAGGAAAAATAAATCTGTGCAAAAATATCCTTCCATGTTTCATGATTAGGCAAACATAAGCTATGAATCCCTTAAAGGAATATTTGTCTTCATATGCCCTGTGCTGAGTCTCAAATCGTGCACTGTATCAGATAAATCTTAATTAATGATAAAGCACTACCCAGAATTATCTAGGGGAAGTGGAGAAAGAGAGCAGGTAGTCCATGAACTAAAATTAGTACTCTCCCTTCTGAGTTAATATACAACTAAAAATGCTATTCCCAGTATTCTAGATGAATATAAAACTAATAAAACTTTCTGTAAATTCCAAAGAGAAAACACGTAGTTATTACATTTCTTGTAAATCCTGCTGTTATACCCCAAAGGCCTACAGAGTAAGGAATTTATTCTTATTATCTCTTTCCTATGGAATCAACAAGAACATTTTATGCAAACTGCTGAAATGACTAGGGTAGAAATCAACCATTATTTACAGCAATACCTCACTCTGTTCAAAAAAGGTGTGTGTGCGTGTGAATCTAAATTCTGAGGCAGGTAGTAGCTTATCCTGTACAGTGATGTACTGCTTTAAAAGATGTTTTACATTCAAGAAAGGATCACACCTTGCAAAAACTGAAGTTTGATTTGGAAGACCACATTTGGTTTAGTTGCACTCACATCATGTCTCAAAAAAAAAAAAAAACAAAACAAAAACACCAACACCACATCTGTTCATCTTTCAGAAAGCTGCCCCTTCCCTGTATGCACATCAACCATCCAGTGAAATTAATATAGGCATGAATAAGAGATGTAACCTCACTGCAACACTAACATTTCTGAATGAATCTGGAATCCTTCTCTTTTCATCTCATAATAACTGATGTTTTTAAGTTCCAACTTTGCTCTTAAAATTCAATGAAAATACCAAGTGAAGTTGAGTCAAAAAGAGAAAGACAAATACCATGATATCATTGATATGTGGAATCTAAAATATGACATAAAAGAACTTATCTGTGAAACAGACTCACAAACATTGAGAACAGCCTTGTGGTTGTCAAGAAGGTGGGGGAGGAATGGCTCAGGAGTTTGCGATCAGCAGAAACAAACTCATATATGGAATGGATACACAAGGTCCTACTGGATACCACAGGGAACTATATTCAGTGTCCTATGATAAACCGTAATGGAAACCAATAGGAAAAGGAATGCATATATATGTATAACTGAATCACTGTGCTGCACAGCACAGATTACCATACACTGTAAATCAGTTGTAATCAACTTTTAAAGAAATTCAGTGAAAAGGTGTAAGAATAATAGAGCAACCCTCTCCCCCACCTTAAGAAATAAAGTCTACTCTCCCTCTCCCTCTTAAAGGATGCCACCATCTCGAATATGGTGTCTGTCACCCCAAGCTATGTCCCTTTGCTTTTATCACATAAGCTGACATCCCTAAATAGCAGTATTGCTTTTACATGTATTCAAGTTCACATAAAAAGTACTGTTAGGTCCCTTTAGCAGTTGCTGTTAACCAATATTGTTGGATTTGCTACAGGTAAGTCTGCTTCACTTATTTTCACTGCCAAATAGCATTCCACTGGTGGATTATTCCATAATTTATGCATCCTTTGTACTGGTAACTAGCATTGAATTCCATAGTAAGCACTCTTATAAATGTGCCTAGTACACAGGAAGGTGAGTTTCTCTAGAGTCATAGTTTTACCGGATATTCTCCCAAATGGTGGGATCTACCTACTGTTCCCTGAGCAGAAGAAAATCTCCCCCTTTTCTACAGAGTCAAAAATATTTGATAGACATTTTAAATTTTAACAAAATAATGGACAGGAAATGATTTCTCAAAGTTTTAATTTTACTGTGCATTTCTTTGATTACCGATGACTTGAGCATATTTTACGTGTTGCAAATTGCCTATTTAAGTCTTCTGTCCACTGTTTAGTTGGTCTACTTCTCTTTTTTCTAATTAATATTTAAGAGTGCCTCATATAGAGAACTGCAAATCAGAACTACAGTGAGGTACCACTTCACGCTGGTCAGAACGGCCATCATTTAAAAAAAAAATAGAATTACCATGTAACATGGCAATCCCACTCCTGGGCATATATCCAGACAAAACTACTATAATTCAAAAAGATACATGCACACTTATGTTCATAGCAGCACGATTCACAACAGCTAAGACAAGGAGGCAACCTAAATGTCCTTTCACAGATGAATGCATAAATCAGATGTGGTACATACACACAGTGCTATTCAGTCATAAAAGAGAATGACACCATGCCTTTTGCAGCAATATGGATGTGACTAAAGAATATCATACTAAGTCAGTCAGAAAGAGAAAGACAAACACACGATATCACTTACATGTGGAATCTGAAACACGACACGGATGAACCTGTCTATGAATCAGAAACAGAATTAGGAACAGAGAGAATAGACGTCATAACTGAATCACTCTGCTATACAGCAGTAATTAACACGACATTTTAATCCAGCTATATGTTGGTAAAATAAACAAAAAAGTGTTCCTGATATACTATGGATGTCAATACTTTGTTTATATGTGTAACACATCCCATACTCTGTGGACTGGGTTCACTTTTATTTTATGGGATATTTTTTTACAGATGTTTTTGCTTTAAATGTAGTCAAATTTATTAAACTTTTCCTTCTATGATTTGTACATTTTATATTTTGCTTAAGAATCCTTGCCTACCCAAAATACAAATATGTTCCTCTGTTTTCTTTTAGAAGTGTTGAGGTATAGTTTTTCACACTTAAGGCTTTAACCCGTCTGCTATTAATTTTGTTTGTGGTTAAAAGTAAGAACATAATTTTATTTTTTTCCAAATAGCTAGCCGTCCCAGCAACATTTACTGAACAGTCGATTTAGTGGCTACCTCATCTTCATGGGTCCATAGAGTCAGGCCTTTCATATACCAACCATCTGCATTTGTGTGGTTCTGTCTATGTGGACTCTTTGTCTCACCCTGTAACAATACCGCGCGCGCGCGCGCGTGTGTGTGTGTGTGTGTGTGTGTTAGTCGCTCAGTTGTGTCCCACTTTGCAACCCTGTGGACTGGAGCCCATCAGGCTCCTCTGTCCAAAAAATTCTCCATGCAAGGATACTGGAATGGATAGCCATTCCCTTCTACACGTGAATCTTCCTGACCCAGGGATCAAACCTGGGTCTCCTGCATCACAGGCAGATTCTTAACCACCTGAGCCACCAGGGAAGCTCTTTCCTAGAGCTTAATGACTCTCCAGCTTTCAAAGAGGTTCAAAATTGCCCTCGGTATTTTTGGTCCTTTGCTCTTCCATATATGCCATGAATCAACTTTCTGGTTTCATTACAAATCTTATTGGGATGTTTATTGGAACTACCTTGAATTTGTAGATTTATTTGGGGAGATCACAATAAACTGGAAAATTCTGAGAGAGATGGGAATACCAGACCACCTGACCTGCCTCTTGAGAAATCTGTATGCAGATCAGGAAGCAACAGTTAGAACTGGACATGGAACAACCGACCGGTTCCAAATAGGAAAAGGAGTACGTCAAGGCTGTATATTGTCACCCTGCTTATTTAACTTATATGCAGAGTACATCATGAGAAACACTGGACTGGAAGAAACACAAGCTGGAATCAAGATTGCCAGGAGAAATATCAATAACCTCAGATATGCAGATAACACCACCCTTATGGCAGAAAGTGAAGAGAAACTCAAAAGCCTCTTGATGAAAGTGAAAGAGGAGAGTGAAAAAGTTGGCTTAAAGCTCAACATTCAGAAAATGAAGATCATGGCATCCGGTCCCATCACTTCATGGGAAATAGATGGGGAAACAGTGGAAACTGTGTCAGACTTTATTTTTTGGGGCTCCAAAATCACTACAGATGGTGACTGCAGCCATGAAGTTAAAAGACGCTTACTCCTTGGAAGGAAAGTTATGACCAACCTAGATAGTATATCAAAAAGCAGAGACATTACTTTGCCAACTAAGGCCCGTCTAGTCAAGGCTATGGTTTTTCCAGTGGTCGGGTATGGATGTGAGAGTTGGACTGTGAAGAAGGCTGAGCGCCGAAGAATTGATGCTTTTGAACTGTGGTGTTGGAGAAGACTCTTGAGAGTCCCTTGGACTGCAAGGAGATCCAACCAGTCCATTCTGAAGATCAGCCCTGGGATTTCTTTAGAAGGAATGATGCTAAAGCTGAAGCTCCAGTACTTTGGCCACCTCATGCAAAGAGTAGACTCATTGGAAAAGACTTTGATGTTGGGAGGGATTGGGGGCAGGAGGAGAAGGGGAGGACCGAGGATGAGATGGCTGGATGGTATCACTGACTCGATGGACGTGAGTCTGATTGAACTCCGGGAGTTGGTGATGGACAGGGAGGCCTGGCATGCTGCAATTCATGGGGTCGCAAAGAGTCGAACACGACTGAGCGACTGAACTGGACTGAACTGAACTGAACAGACTGAACATCTTTATGTGGAAAAGGCAATGGCACCCCACTCCAGTACTCTTGCCTGGAAAATCCCATGGACGGAGGAGCCTGGTGGGCTGCAGTCCATGGGGTCACTAAGAGTCAGACATGACTGAGCGACTTCACTTTCACTTCTCACTTTCATGCATTGGAGAAGGAAACGGCAACCCACTCCAGTGTTCTTGCCTGGAGAATCTAAGGGACGGGGGAGCCTGGTGAGCTACCGTCTATGGGGTCGCACAGAGTCAGACACAACTGAAGCGACTTAGCAGTAGCAACATCTTTACCACCTTGAGCCTCCCTATCTACAAATAAAATATTCCAAAACACATGGCACATTTAATAAATTCATGTTATCCTCTTGTGGAGGCCACTCTAGTATTTTCTGTGTCTTTTGAATTTTAGTATATGTGCTGCAAAAGCAAATACACCAGCACCACTTTAGTATCATGGTAATGTACACAGAGGACCAACCAAACCAACAAGCCAAATGTACTCCTCAAATAACCATCCTCATTGTTTTTGAAACATAAAATCACCACAGAATCAAAAGGATTATTTAGATTATTTAAATTTCTGAAAAATTATTTCCTGGGCTTGCTGACTCCCTGATATAAATAATGCCATCCCTTGACATTTTTTTACAAGCTTATCTACTACTCCTTAAAACTCTTCAAGTGCCAAGTTCAGGAGAAGTAAGCTGTGTGTAAAAAGTCATGTTTTAATTGTATACATAAAATAACTCATGTTTCATGCTTTGCTCACTTGAATAAGACTAGCTTCCTCACTGTGTTTTAATACTATAAAGAAGCAATTTTAAGGCAGGAATTCATCCAATCATTTAACAAAGCTACATTCAGAAAACTGGCAAGCTTTACAGAACATCTTTTAGAGGGCAAATATTATATTTATTTATGGTTCTACTCACCAGCTAGCATAATGTGAACATTCTAGTATGATTAATGACAACTGTGATTGTAACAGGAATGTATATTCACAGCTGGGTACTGAGAACCACTGTTTTATTTATTATTCATTATATCATTCAAAAAACAGAGTGAAAGCTTTCTATGTGATCTCGGTATACACAGTGCACTTTATATTAGTTGATTTTAATTTGCATTTGCAAATTAATGAAGTCATTCCTCCTCTTTCCCAAATAGATGCAATTTGTCCCTGTTCTAAATCTCTATAAAAATTCAAATTTTGTTTCTTAAAGGCAATTATCATTTTCCTTCCATTTCTGCTATTTGTAATACTGTGTAATTATCCATGCTAACATATAATATGGCACTATATGAGTGAGGCATCAGGTCACACAGACTTGGGTTTAGTCTTTTCTGTGTACTGACTGTGTGACCTTGGACAAATTCCTTGGCCTCTTTTAGCCTTAGTTTCCTCATCTGTAAAATGAAGAAATTTTATTGGGCTATATTATATGGTGGCTGTGAGAATATTGGTAAAGAGTTTAATCTATAGTCTGTAATCAATGACCTATCATTATCAATATTATCATATTGTGTCCTCCACTGCTTCCACTAAAATCTGAATTGTACCTTTCTAGACGGCAACCCACTCCAGTGTTCTTGCCTGGAGAATCCCAGGGACGGGTGGTGGGCTGCCGTCTGTGGGGTCGCACAGAGTCTGACACAACTGAAGCAACTTAGCAGCAGCAGCAGCAGAAGACAGAAGTCATACCTCGTCTTCTTTTAGATAGCTGACAATATGGTGAGTGCTGCCTGTATAAGGCATACATAAAATAATTAATGAAATCTGCTGAATGAAGATAATTTTCTATCCATTATATTCAAAGTTTAGAAAATTCTCCTGTCTGGTTTCTCTAATTAATAGGCTATCTAAGGGCTGGTGGCAATTGAATAAATAGATGAAAGTGTGTGTGCGCAGTCATTCAGTTGTGTCCAATTCTTTGTGACCCCATGGACTGTAGCCCACCAGGCTTTTCTGTCCATGGACTTTTCCAGGCAAGAATACTGGAGCAGGTTGCCACTTCCTACTCCAGGGGATCCTCCTGACACAGGGATCAAACCCATGTCTCTGGCATTCAGGACAGAGAGCTTACAAGTAGAAAATCAGTAACAAACACTTCATTATAAATAACTGAAGATGCCATGTATTACTGTTTGATAGACATACTATATTTTTCTTTTCTACATTTTTATATGTTTATAGTGTAGAAAGGTATGGGTGTTTTGCTCCTCATTTTTCTGGTAGAAGAAACTCAGAAGCCAAAGGATAATAACCATGACTTGATAACTAAGAAGGACCTACTGTACAGTACAGAGAACTATACTCAATATTTTTAAATAACCTATAAGGGAAAAGAATCTGAAAAAATATATAATATGTAAATATATCACTTTGCTGTACACCAGAAACTAACACAATATCATAAATAAACTATACCTCAATTTAAAGCAATTTAAGTCATTTTGAAAATGACTGTATTTTTAACAAATTACCATGGGGAAAATGGTCCAGGAGAATTCATATTCAAATATATCATAAAGTTCAAAAATATTTTTAACGCCATCATGAGTCAAAGAGAATATGAACTAGATTCAGTAACTTTATAAAAAGAGTGGTTAAGAATCATGAAAATTTATTCGCACGAAACACATACCCAGAGGAGTAAGCAGGAAGTTCTTAAAGAGGAAGCCACGACACCACCAGAGCACGCGGCTACTTATCGCCATTAAATGCAACCCACTTTATCTGCTTTATGTTTCAGTTACGGTATTTACCAAATAATCAGCATTATTCAAACAGCTGTCTAATGACTCCTCCGGATGAATGAGATAAGATTACTGCCGATCATCTATCAAAATCGTTACCGTATTTGGTATGGAGAGCCAGTTCGGGATCATCCCGTGGGACCTGACTTACTCAGTTAAAGGTTCTTAGATCTGTACTTCTGCCTGGATCCTCCATACCCAAGCCCTGGCTCTCAGTGCCATCCCCCACCTAGGAGCTTCACACTTGGGAGATTTGCTATATTCCTGCCTCTCCCCCTTGTCTAATCAGTAAACAGAATTTTAACTCTTTCTCTTCAGTCATTCTTTCTCATGGTCAGTCCTCTCTTTATTCCCCTCCATGTTACTGCTGGAGATCAAACACATCCCACCCAGCATCTGGGTCACTATTGCACTTGCCTCCTAATGTTCATGCCTCCAGTCTCACCTCCCTCTAACCTCTCCTTTACCATGTCTCTAGAGTAACTGTCCTAAAACCCAAAGTTGCTCTTGCCACTCTCCTGCTTAAAATTTTTCAGCGGTTTGCCAAAAATTATTAGGGTGAATCCAAACACCTTCAAATGGCATTCAAGATCATTCATGATCCACCCTCATCTTTTCTCTCCTGACTCAACTCATGCTATTCCTCAGCCCCAAGAGTCGGCTACTGTTCCCCACAGCCAAGCAGGAATGTTCATGGTTCCCTGAATTCGCCATCCCCTTTCAAGCCTTCTCACCCATACACATACTGAACTGTGTGTTTTCCATAATGGCAGGCAAATCCTTAAAGAATCAGCTCAAATTTCAACCTATTCTGGGAAGTTATCTCTGATTTAAGTTTTCTGTCCCCCACCCTAATTTTCTGGGCTTCTCTGGTATATCAATGGTAGAGAATCGACCTGCCAATGCAGGAGATACGGGTTCGATCCCTGGGTCAGGAAGACCCCCAGAGAAGGAAATGGCAACCCATTCCAGTATTCTTGCCTGGGAAATCACATGGACAGAGACTGGCGGGCTATAGTCCATGGGGCCACAAAAAGTCAGATACAACTGAGCACACACACTCTAATTTTCTAGCACTTACACACATGTACACACTAACACTTCTTAAATAGTTAAATCTACTCTACTGAGTAGTTAAATCTACTCTACTGATGTACTCCCATAGCATACCTCCCATAGGTATTTATCACTATTACTGGACTGTCTTTCATCTGTGTATTCTCATTGCTTGGTATATAATAGATGCACAACACATATATTGAGTAAAAAATTAATATATTCTAGCTGTCTCCTTCTGAATGTTTTCTGAACATTCAGAAAACCAAGATCATGGCATCTGGTCCCATCACTTCATGGCAAATAGATGAGGAAACAATTGAAACAGTGACAAACTTTATTTTTGGGCTCCAAAATCACTGCAGATGGTGACTGCAGCCATGAAATTAAAAGATGCTTCCTCCTCGAAAGAAAAGTTATGGCCAACCTAGACAGCTTATTAAAAAGACATTACTTTGCCAACAAAGGTCTGTCTAGTCAAAGCTATGGATTTTCCAGTAGTCATGTATGAATGTGAGATTTGAACTATAAAGAAGGCTGAGTGCCAAAGAATTGATGCTTTTGAAATGTGGTGTTGGAGAAGACTCTTGAGAGTCCCTTGGACAAGAAGGAGATCCAACTAGTCCATGCTAAAGGAAATCAGTCCTGAATATCCATTGGAAAGACTGATGCTGAAGCTGAAACTCCAGTACTTTGGCCACCTGTGTGAAGAACTGACTCATTGGAAAAGACCCTGATACTGGGAAAGGTTGAAGGTGGGAGGAGAAGGGGATGACAGAGGATGAGATGGTTAGATGGCAACACCGACGCAATGGACATGAGTTTGAATAAGCTCCAGGAGTTGGTGATAGACAGGGAAGCCTGGTGCACTGCAGTCCACGGGGTTGCAAAGAGTCGGACATGACTGAGCAACTGAACTGAACTGAACTGAACTGAGCTGTTTCTTTGCTCACCCTGCCCCCTCTACTCACTGTTCAAACCACTTCATACTGGCTTGCACCTGTATTAGTCCATTGAAATGTTTTCCAAAAGGTAATCAAAGACTTCTGCCAAATTCATCATTTAAAACATTCTTCTCTTAGGAGTGTCAACATTGCTGAAAACTATCTTCTTGGAAACACCCCTCTCTTGGTTGCCCAGACACCACATTCTCCCACCCATCCCTTCGCTCCAGCCATCTTTTCAGTCCCTAGAGCATACCAAGGTCCCCAAAAGTCTCTGCATGTACAACACCCTTGGCCTAGAACATGCCTGTAGTCCTTAATGCCCTCACATCAACTCTTACTGAAGCTTTAGACCAGCACTTCTCAAATTTCAATGTACACATAAGTCACCTGGGGATTGTACCATGCAGAGTCTGACTCAATAGGCCTGGGATGAAACCCAAGACTCTGCATAGATCTAAGATGCTCCCAGGTGATGATCAAATACACCATGGACCATGTTTTGAATAGCAAGGTTTTATATCTCAGCTCCAACAACTTTTTCAGGGAAACTTTCTCTGATTCTACCTCACTTACACTCCTGACTCAATCAAATGCACAGTTCCTACTTTTGCTGTATCATGTTAACTTTCCATGACAGCTTTGGCTTATCATAATAACCTATATCCATCCTCCTCCCCCTCCACCCTCTATTCCTAGCAAGTTCCTGGCATGTTCATTTTTTGAAAAATGAATGAACAATGTCTGTTGAGCCAGCCCCCGACTTAGGCTGAGTCATTCCCTTCAGGATGCTACACACCACAAGGTTCACCACTCTGAGCTCAGCTCCTACAGAAATACAGCTCATGTGTGGTTAGTAGCCTGTAAGATTTTCTATTCCTGCCAAGACTCACTCATCTAGGGTCTGCAGAGCTATGGCAGAAGAGTAATTCCATATGTACTGGTTTTTCTACACCAACAAGCTGGTTGGCCATATCCTCCATACACACAGTCTACTAGTGCTCCAGATTTTCTTGTGCTAGGTATATGAAAAGCAGAGGAAAAAATGTCAATCCTGGTTAATGTGGTCAGATCGAAGTCTCCCTCCTCTCTCTTTGGCACTGACAAAAACTTTCAGTACATTCTGAATTTTTTCCATTCAAAATTCATTGTTAGATTCTCAAAAAAATCCATTTTTTTTACATTTAGGAAAATAATTTTGATTAAAAATACTGTAGAAAGTAATTATATAGGTTAATAGCTGGATACAACAGCTACTAGAACACTTACATGAAATAAGTTTTGAAGTGGAATATAATGGGAGAGTTTAATTGCATAAAACATGACAACCAGAAGCATTGCTACTGTTGCCAAGAGAACTGCCTGGAAAAAGTGCCAAAGCAAAACTAAAAATAAACAAATAAAACATAGTTTGAGATAAATCCCAGGAATTTCATTTCTCTCAACTAATAAGTACATAAAAATAGTCATTGCACATAGTAACAGAAATAATAAGACCTTAATGCTTGATTAAAATATTAATCATGTAATATCTTGGGAAAGACTGTTGCTCTTTAAATAAAATGTTTCAAGTATACTTCAGGGAAGAGATAATTTATCTTTAAATAGAATTTTTCTTTTCCAATTATGTTTGATGAACCTATAAGTATACTCAATTTTTAAAATGGTGATTTTTAAAAAACATCATATTTGCTTAAAATTTTTTCATGTCATTTAATTGTATGTCAGACAGAAGCTGTTTTCCCGGAGGTGGGAGGAAGATGGTGTGACTCTATGATAAATGAGTGGCCAAAATGTAAAACAGCTATAGCCTTATGGCATTTATAAATCACAGAATATATATAAACTGTTTCTTGAAAAAGAATGAAGTTTTTAAATAGTTTTAACAACTTGAATTTTTTCTGTAATTTTATTGTGTACTGAATTTTATAGAGAGTACACAGAATTTTCTAAAAGTACAAATCTGGAAGACTGAATTTCTTAGTCAAATTCTTCAAAGTTCCAACTGATTTTCTAAAGCACACAACTGTCTTCACTTTATCTTAAAAGAATGCTTAAAATGAGTAATTATTTTTCATCCTGAAATTTTATTAAACGATTATTATCCCTAAAATGTATTTTTCTGAGTTTAGAATAACATTTACTCTGGTACTTTGTCTAATGCTCGATGTCATTTAACATGAATTTATTTCACATAGTATCAACCTTAAAGAATGGGCAAAACAGGGCACAGATTCATTGTACTGAACCTGTAGTGTCAAAGAAGAAATTTCCAAGTGAATTAGGAGATGTCTTTTCACATTTCACCTATGGGGACAAGGTTTAACACTAACAGGACATAATTACTCCCAAGACGAGATGGGAACTGAGTCTAAGGAGCCGTGAGCTTGGGGGGACTGGATCCCTGTAACTGTGGGTAGTTCTGATCTGAGCAATAGCAGCAGCAAGAGAGAAAGGAAGGTTGGAGGAGACAGTCTGGGTTCTACAAACAGGTGCATAGCTGTACAAGTGCCTCAAACCACTAGAAAGAAACCCCAAATATTACGGGTTTGAGCAAGCTTTTGAGCCTTGTTCATAAGATTTCCAGCCCAATGAACAGAATATTTACCCAGAAAACATAGCTCAGTTAAAAAAAAAAAGTCAATGGAAAATGATACTCACTTTATAAAATTCACACTGTAACCAAATCTAATGGACACTGACATTTTCACCTACTCCACACAGGAAATTATATCTGTACCAGAAAGAATAGCAGTAACACCTTAGGCACACACAATTCTTGCCACAAAGAATACTCTGCCTTAAAAAAAGAAGAAAAACAAAAGAACAAACAAAAAAATTAAAATAAGTTACAGGGTGAGGTTGAGGACCTCAGAGGGTCCCTGAAGTAAAAGAAAAGTAACTACAAAGTCCTGCCAAGGAGGGAAAGCCCAGACTCAATTTTTGTCAACTGTCATAATGATGTTCTATACAGTAATTTTTTCCATCATCCCAGAATCAAATCCAGAGTCACACACACATTTAGTTGTTGTTAAACATGGTATGGATATATAATATTCTATCACTTGACATAATATGCTTTTATTTAACTAATACTCTCTTAAAGGATATTTGTTTGATTTGTGTCCATTTTTTGTTGCTGTTGATTTCAGTAACGCTGACATAAATACCCTTTAAGTTTTTTTTTTTTTTCTGTACATCTTATAATTTATTTACGATCTCTAGTATGATCATTCAGAACCCAGGAGGAAAACAGAAACCACAACAGCTATTTTAACAGAGAGAATTTAATATAGGGAGCCCAGCTGGACCGGTTTGGAAGTCTGCAAAGGCTAAAAGGGAGCATAGAGGTGAGCAGAAATAGTAAATGCATGAAGCAAGCCCCACTTGGAGATGAAGGAACAAAGCAAAGAAGCTGGTTTGTTAGAAAGTTAGACACTCAGAGGCCCCTTGCTGAGCTGAGATGGTTTGTTCATAGGAGGGAAGAGGAATGTTCATTAAAAGGACATTCTGAAAGGAAGAGGAAATGCCTGGCATTCCGTCTCTCCTTCAACTTAAACAAGTGACTCTTATGTGCTTCAGTAAACCAATCCAAACAAATACATGAAAACTTTAAACAGTTTTGCCACCATAAATGCTGAAACCCACCAAAATTCTGTAGTGATCTATCTGGAAAGCAGTTTAAAAAGCACATATGATATTAAAGTTGGGCTTTATAGTGACTATCATTATTTCAACTAAAGGAAAAAAAATTTTTTTCTTTTAATTTAAAAGAAAAATTTCTTTTAATTTTTCTTTGTAGGAATTAGGAAAAAAAAAAAGGAAGTCAAATGATACCAGAACATTCCTCAGTTGTAAAAGTCATTTCAAGTCAATCGTAATTTTTAAGTTATAGGGGCTGATGGGCTGGTTGGTGTGAAGCAGTTTTCTGCATGCTCGAGGACGTATGACGGCGCACAGAGAACGCCATCTTCTACTGAGGCCTGACTGTCTCAGAAAGGAAAAGCCAGGAGACTGAAAGACACAGAACTAGGCAAGAACCAGCAGTGGGCATCAGCTGCCAGCTCACTCAGGCCATGGGGATTTAATCTGTCTTAAGTCCTAATATGTTAATAGTTTACATCACCTGACGTCATAAAGCACAAAGAACGGAAAAAAATCGATTTCAGCAGACTTGGGGACTACCTCCACCAAATAATTAGCTGTCGGGTGGCTAAATAAAGAAAGGAGCAGAAGCAGTTAGCTTCACTGAATGAGCAGCCCCGAATAACTCAAAAGCCGTCGGGTGTCCGACACGACAGCTGAGAGTGAGGCCTGTTTCCCACGCAACGCTACCGACCCGCCTGCGCGCAGCCCCCGCGCGCACCCCGCTCCGGGTCAGCAGGAAGCGGGTTAGGGGCCGACCGTCCAGGGGACAGCACTTGGCGGTCGTTTCCTGTGTGAAAAGCCCACTGCTGTTCCTGCATTCCGCAGCGTGCGTTTCTCCTCCTCTCAGAGGATGTTGCTCTTCCCCAGGAAGAGGAAGGAACCAGTTGTTACTGGATGTGTGGGCTGAGGCTGTCGGGCATTTTCAGCATGCCTCGGTCTCAGCTGTGGGAACTGGGGACGCGGCTTAGATTCCCAGGCCCGGGGCAGCCCCGAGTGCGGCAGTTTAGAAACACAGGAGCTCAGGAAGTTGGAAGGCAGAAATGATACCTGGAATTTTAACACCTCCAGTTCCCAGCAATGTGCTCATTTTCTAAAGGAAATTCAAAACGGTATTTACTCTGTTGGGCTCCCAAAGAGCAAGGTTTATAAAATCCTTCTGTAAATTCTCTGTCTCTCCATTTCATATAGAAAAGTTTAAGTCCTAAACCACTTTTGTCAACAGGTTATAAAGACCAGTTTTATCGCACAAATTTTTAACGAGGACTAAGCCTAAAATTTTAATTAGTATAAAATTTTTGGTAAAAGGAAACACAATGTAAGCTTTCTTTCTCTGTGACCTTGAAACTTGAAGGGAGTGAAGCTCAAATTAGTAAATCCTTAACAGACAGCTAAGTTAAACACTTAGGGACTTATTATTATTATGATTTTGATCAAAAAGTACATTTTATTTGGAGAAAAAAAAGAAAGCCTCTGACCCACACTATTATTCTCTCTTTACAGTGGTACTTAGTAAATCAGCTTTTTAAAAAAGCCACGTTCCTTTAACAGACTAAAAAGTTTGAGTTGGTTGCTTTTTTCCATAATCCCCAAACACAATTTTTTTTAAAGGTCAGTTATCTCATTTACAACTGTTGGTAGTTCTTATAACATATGGGTCATGATGTACCCAAGCAAGGAAAACTAATTTGAAAACAGTCTCATTCTCTCTAATGTTTTCTCTAAAATAACTTGTATCTGAAAAAAAAGAAAAAAGTTTTCTATTCTAAAGGGTAAGAGATTTATGGAACTGTATTTTTTCTTATTTACTTCTGTTAGTTACCATGTGTGACTTTTTTTTAATGCTTTGACAATTTAATTACTTTATTTCTTTTAGTTTCAAAGAGTGAGGTTTTAAAATTACTTCTCAACTCTGATAAGAATTCAAGTTTTACTCCTAATATCTAATAGTTACACAACTTTTTGAGACACTGAATTTTAAAAAAAAGTATTACTGTATCTCACTTGACATATTCACTATCATTTGAAATTAAGACTAAATGTCTTAATAACATGAGGCTAAATTGTGGAAACCACCTCTGTGTCAAGTCCAGAGCTGGGTTTTACAAATGCTTATGTTCATTTTCTTTCAAACACTTAAGAGTGGGGGCAGGAGAAAAATATTGAGGGCCACCGAACCAGTGCCTAAAGATCCCATAAAAATGCCTTTTCCTAAAGCTTAGTAAGTACCAACAAGAAATATACCAATTTATCTAGTTTTGGAAATCATATGCACTAAACTAACAAGTCAAACGCTACCTTACAAACTATTGCAAAGTTTAAACACTTAAAAAAGAACTTCATCTACCCCCAACTTTAGAAGCTATTAAATATGATAAGCCAGGAATGTTATCATACAGAAAAGCAGTGTAAGCAGAAGCTTTGTGCAACATGATTTTTACTGGTTTTCCTGGAAAGGTAAATGGGGTATTTGGGGACAAAACGTTGCATATTGCCAATTTACATTTTCCAAATTACAAATTTTAGTTTTGAGACTTTTAGGTTTGCATACACTATTCTTTCAAATAAGTCTTTCCAAATCTTTGCTTACATAAGCAGTTAGGAACTGGAATAACTCTGAACTAGTTATGCAATGTTGTCTGGTAACCAGGATGAACTGTTGCCACAACATCCATGGAGATATCCTCTCTGCATTGGCAAGTTTACTCTTTGTCTGTCCTTTCATTTTATCAATACATCAGTATTTTTCAGATAGCATGTACCATATGACAACCTCCATGAAATTGGATTAACTTTTTTTCCTCCTAAAAGTAGGCTGGGGAATTCCCTGTTGGTCCAGTGGCTAAAACTCTGTGCTCAAGATACAGGGGGGCTGGGTTTGATCCCTGGTCAGGGAACTAGTTCCCACGTGCCACAACTAAGACTCTCTGCAGCCAGATAAATAAATATTTTAAAAAAATAAATAAATAAAAGTAGGCTGATGTGACCATCTTTCCAGAAAGGGAAATCAATGAACTTTGCTAAAAAATGCAAATCTAAAGGACACCTTGGAAGGAAGAGAATGTTTCACCATTGTCCTCCAAGTCAGAGAAACAGTACAGTATCTCTTGCTTTGATTCAGCTGACCACTTTCTTGATCCCAGAAAAGAAGATAGGAAAATCAAAGGTCTTTTTTCTCTCAGCAACTCTGCTGGTAAAATGATGCTGAACCGGGAGATAATCTCGGCCACCCGGAGATTACTCAGGGCTGCACCTTACTATCCCTGGAGACAGGAGATAGGGAATCCCACAGCTGACATCCAATCTGTCAGGAAATCCTCTTGGCTCTGCCTTCAAAATATCAATACATTCAGAATCAGATCACTTAAAACCACCTCCTCTGCACTCTGGATCAAGCAACTACTGCCTCCTGTCTGATGATTTCATAAGCTTCCAAACTGGTCTCTTTGCTTTCCTCCACTTCCTTTTCCTTGGCCACCTGATGTGAAGAGCTGACTCACTGAAAAAGACCGTAATGCTGGGAAAGATTGAGGGCAAAGAGGAGAAGGGGGAGACAGAGGATGAGATGGCTGGATGGCATCACCGACTCAATGGACATGAGTTTAAGCAAACTCCAGGAGACAGGGAAGGCTGGTGTGCTGCAGTCCATGGGGTCGCAAAGAGTTGGACCCGACTGAGCTACTAAACACCACCACCACCACCTTCGCCAGCTGATTCTCAGCATACTGGCCAGAGTGAAGCTGTTACATACCTGTCAGTCATGCCTCTTTCTCTGAAGGAAGCCCACCCCCGGGTAGTGGATCCTCCTTACTCTCAGTCTGGCCTTCTATCACTGCGCCCACTGGCCTGGAGTGCCTCCCCACATATGCTTCTGATCTGTTCACTTCATTCCCTCAGTTCCTTCCACAAACCTCACCTTTCCCATGACTCCTGTCCTGAGCACACTATCTAAACGCACCCCTCTTCCTCCGTGAGTTCAGGGCTATCTACACCTTTGCACTGTTTCTGTCTACTATACTACATGGTCTATTTTTTAAATCTGTGAATTGCTTTTCTCCCCCTCTAGAATATAATGCAGGCTTCCCTGGTACAGGCACCTTTTGTTACTCAGGAAGTGTGGATTGAGAGCTAAAACTCTGTGCGGGCAGGGATGCTCTTGGCATTCTCCCACATCTGCCAGCCCATGAGTTAGGCAATGTCAGAGACTCCAGATGAGACGGACGCCCTTGCCTTACCGTGGTACGTATCACATTTTCAGTCACTTCTGAAGCACCTACTTATACCTTGCTCTCCCCACCTGGAATGTCCCTATCAAAATTCTACCCATCTCCACTCAGGTCAAGACCTGGTCAAAGGTTTTTTTTTTTTCTTTAAGAGACATCTTCTTTCCTCTAGCCCATTCATGACCTTTTCCTGAATCCTTCTGTTAATAATCTTTTCATTTGACAATCATATACCCTTGGCATCTGGACTTCCCAGGTGGCACTACTGGTAAAGAACCTGCCTGACAATGTAGGAGATGGAAGAGACGTGGGTTCAGTCCCTGGGTCGGGAAGATCCTCTGGAGGAGGGCATGGCAACCCAATCCAGTATTCTTGCTTGAAGAATACCAAGGAGAGAGGAGCCTAGTGGGCTACAGTCCATAGGTCATAAAGAGCTGGACACAACTAAAGCAACCTAGCATGCACTCTTGGCATCTAGTATTTTGAAACTGACACTTACACTGTGTTTTCTCTCTACCTAGGTTATAAGTTTCTTGAGGTCAGGCAGAAACCTTGACATCCTGTCTTCAGGATATCATGTGATGCCTCCATGCAGTTTGGCTTTAAATATTTTGACTGATGGAGCAAAAAAAAGACTGTAGACTTTGATTTTCTCCTGTAATGCAATTGTCAGTTCTCAGTTATTTAAATAAATTTAACCTGGAAACTGTCCCTAATTCTAAAGAAAGACATATATATTACAGTCATACTCTGTACAGTTCCCAGAGTAAAAAGGAGAAATGCAGTTCTCTGAGAAGAGTCCATTATTTTGATGGTCAATCAATGGAACATGAGCAAGACTGACAATTCTATTGTGGTCATTTGCTGGAAAAATAATAATAAAATACATCAAAACCTAGGAATGTAGTTTATCTAAAAATAACAATTTTAGTAATCTTAGTATTTGAAGTAAATTTTGCTTAGTATTTTTAAGAAATGCCACTTTATGTAGACAATTGCTCCTTGAAAGAAAAGCTATGACAAACCTAAACAGCATATTAAAAACCAGAGACATTGGGCTTCCCTGGCAGGTCAGTGGCTGGGACTTTGAGCTTCTAATGCAGGGGGTGTGAGTTCAATCCTTGATTAGAGAACTAGAATCCCGTATGTTGCATTTCACAGCCAAATAAATAAAGTAAAATAAAAATGTAGTTCTTTTTTTTTTTTTTTTTTTAAGTGAGACATCACTTTGGCAGAAAAGTCCATATAGTCAAAGCTATGGTTTTTCCAGTAGTCATGTATGGATGTGAGATCTGGACCATAAAGAAGGCTGAGCATCAAAGAACTGATGCTTTCAAACTGTGGTGCCAGAAAAGATTATTCAGAGTCCCTTGGACAGCAAGGAGATCAAACCAGTCAATCTTAAAGGAAATCAACTCTGAATATTCATTGCAAGGACTGATGCTGAAGCTCCAATACTTTGGCCACCTGATGCGAAGAGCTGACTCATTGGAAAAGACCCTGATGCTAGGAAAGATTGAAGGCAAGAGGAGAAGGGGGTGACAGGATGAGAGGTATGGATGGCATCACCAACTCAGTGCACGTAAGTTTGAGCAAACTCCAGGAGATGGTGAAGGACAGGGAAGCCTTGTGTGCTGCAGTCCAAGGGGTCACAGAGTTGGACCTAACTGAGTGACTGGACAACAACAAAAGAGAAATCCCTGTCTTGCTTGCTAGTGAGGAGAGGGGCTGAGGATGTAGCCACACCACATGTCAATCTAATGTTAAATGGCTCTGTACAATTTTGATGACAAAATCTTGGTCTATTTCTAAAAGAATAAATGAAAACATTAAAATACACAATGAGAATCTTGAACTAAATAATCTTCAGAAGATCAGTATTTAACAAGTGACAATGTAATTAGATTAAGATTCAGAAGTTTGAGATCATTTTTAAACTATGTCTATGTGACAGCCTTTACAGAAACATTTTTTTTTAATCAACAAAGCTTTAAAAATGCAGATTGGGAACAGCTTATTTTGATCCTGAAATATTGTATCAAATTTCCTGCCTGGCATTAGAGACACAAGTGCAAGCCACAAAGATACCAGCTGTTACACTGTATCCCATAATTTCTTCTCTGTTGCAAGAAGGCATCAGAGCACAGATATCAACACACGAAGATCTAGAAATCTGCCTGAATGTAATATTAAATCAAGTCAAAACAGGAACAGAGCCAATTATTTCTTATATCATAAAAAGTCTGCTTTTATCCTATTAATAAATTTCACAAACTAAGTTTTAAACAGTAATCTTTTTATATCTCATCTTGATGAAAATGAATTTCTAAAGAAATGTTCTTCCAGTCTGCAAAAACTAAACAAATCTCCAAAATAAATAGTAACCACAATAACAAAACCCACCTTTAAATACTGCTTTTTTTTGCTTCCAACATTTCTCTGGGTTTTTAAATTATAATCACATGCAAAGTTCACACCACACTAGTGCTTTATGCCAGAATAGAAACAAATATCCTTTACAATTAAGCTTGTTGTGCAGAAGCAAAAGAAAAGCAGCCAATACGTAGAGGAGATGACAGATTAAGAAATATTTACCACGAACTTAGTAGGCTTCCCTGGTAACTCAGATGGTAAAGAATCTGCCTGCAATGCAGAAGACCCAGGTTCAGTCCCTGTGTTGGGAAGATCCCCTGGAGAAGGGAATGGCAACCCACTCCAGTATTCTTGCCTGGAGAATTCCACGGACAGAAGAGCCTGGTGGGCTACAGTCCATGGGATTGTATCGAGTTCATGGGATCCCATAGAGTTGGATACAACTGAGCGACTAACACATACCACGAAATTAATGGAAAGGCAAACAATTACAGTGATTTCACTTTAGTTTTCTACCTCTTATCTATCAATAAGCTACAAGAAAGATACACTGAAAATTTAAAGGAAAGCTCTTTAAAGATACTCTGTATAAAAATCTGAATGCTTCATGAGCATCTGTGTCTTCAGAAAATGTTAGTAAGAGAAATAAAATCAGGATTCTTTGTCTTGCTGGGAGACCAGCAGCTATCTTCCAGATTTTAGGTAGGATCTCATTAGCTTAATTCCAATCCAGTTTATAACAAGTGAGTTTTTGTTTTCTGTTTTCTTGTTTATTTTATTTTTACAAAGCATCGCGCACACAACTCAAAGTAACAGTGGAATCTTCCTTTTAAGACTTGTATGTTGGGCTGACCCATGGGAAATCACAGATATTAGATTGCTGTTGCCTACAAATGGCAACATCATATGATTCAATCTAACATTATCCCTTATGCAGGAAACAAGTGCACTCTTCAGTCTTATTTATACTGTTCTGTAACACAACTGCAAACACCACTACATGTTTATTATAAAAATTATCTTGCCTATAGAGAACAAGACTTGTGATGGCCAAGGCAAGGAGATGGATTGGGAGGTTGGGGTTAGCAGATACAAACTATTGTGTATAAGGTGGATAAAATAAAAAGATAAAAACACAGGTTTCTGTGTAAAACAGAAACTATCCTCCCTGTGATAAACCATGATGGAAAAGAATATTTTTAAAATGTATATATGTGTATAACTGAATCACTTTGCTGTACAGCAGAAATTAACACAACATCATAAATCAACTACACTTCAATTTGGAAAAAAAAAAAAAAAAGAATTGTCTTCTTGAGATCCTACCTACTCTGTATTCCTCAGTCAGTTGCTCAGCCATGTCTGACTCTTTGTGATCCCATGGACTGTAGCCCACTGGGCTCCTCTGTCCATGGTATTCTCCAGGCAAGAATACTGGAGTGGGTAGCCATTGTCTTCTCTGGGGCATCTTCCTGATCCAGGGATCAAACCCAGGTCTGCAACACAGGCAGATTCTTTACCCATCTGAGCCACCAGGGAAGCCCTGGCATTCCTGAGTTATAATGTAGACACCTGACTTTGATGCTTCTGCAACACCATCCAGGGACAGCCAGCCTGCTATCACTTGCTAGCTGGCATTTATGCGCACCTCCATAGCATACTATCGAGAACACCAGGATTCCTCAGGTCATGAGGCTTTGCAAAGTTTGAAGGGTACAGGCAAGGAGAGTGAGTCTCAAAGTTCAGACCAAAGACTTTTGATGATCTCTTGTATCTTCTGCTGCTGCTACTGCTGCTAAGTCGCTTCAGTCATGTCCGACTCTGTGTGACCCCAGCGACGGCAGCCCACCAGGCTCCCCCGTCCCTGGGATTTTCCAGGCAAGAGTACTGGAGTGGGTTGTCATTGCCTTCTCCACTTGTATCTTCTAGGACAGAAATATCCAATTTTAGTCTACCAACTACCTCACAAGAAGGCAGCACATCTCAAAAGCCACCTATCTTTTGCTCTTCTTACTACTGGGGCAAAAACTCAACTCATCAGAATTTATAAATTTCAACAGCAGGCCTTTTGAGTAATTCATTGAACATAAATGTATTGAGTACCTACCATAAGCTAAGCACTGTGGCAAGAATTTGATGTCTAGTTAATTTTTAATCTCATAAATAACTTAATGCAGGAATGCTCACAGGTTTATTTTATAAACATAAACATTGTAAGAGATAAGACCACAAACCTGATTGAGGTCCTAAGTGCACGTGTGCTAAGTCACTTCAGTCGTGTCCCACTCTTTGTGACCCTATAGATCCTATAGAGCCCATTCAAGCTCCTCTGTCCATGGAATTCTCCAGGCAAGAGTACTGGAGTGGGCTGTCATTTCCTCCTCCGGGGGATCTTCCCAACCCAGGGACTGAACCCACATCTCTTATGTGTCCTGCACTGACAGGTGGGTTCTTTACCACTAGCACTACCAGGAAACTTACCAACAATTCTTGGGATTCTCTTTGACAACCAGCCCCTAGGTTGACCCTCCAGCTGATTTCCTGTCTCTGGAACTTCTTATGACTGATCTGGCAGTCTTTCTGCATGGAATTCACCCTTAAAAGACCCTTTAATAAGCAGACTTCTTTCTGACACAGGATAGACTCAGGATAGACTAGTTCTCTGCAGAATTCCTCTACAATAAATACAATTCTTGAGATCTACTGGAAAGTTTATAATGTTGTAATGTCAAGGGTTTTTCTTGCTTTTTTTTTTTTTTTTGGCCACATATGAATAATATACCCCAAATATTTAACTATACTGATACTATTTCAGTAGTGTTGCCAAAGACCATGGCATTCCTCCCATTTGTTTTTAGGACTAGTTTTGCTCTAATAGAATTGATGGCAGAAATGATCTGCCTTGCAAAGATTAAGCACACTCAAATTGAAAGGCTAAAACTCTCAATTTTTTAAGACTTCAGATACACTGATAAATTGTATGTATGCAAATACACCTTAATTTTTGGATTATCCATCAAGAGAGATGAACAAAGGAAAAGGACTACTTTTCTTACAGCTTCTAAGGAGAAGAGAAGTAAGTTTAGCACCTCTGAAAGGCAATTAGCAAAAAAGGAAATCTGTTCTCTAACAGCATGTGAAATGTCACATGGACTACCTTAACAGGAGAGGAGACAGCATGGATTCTCCTGCCCTCAGGGTCGTCAAACTACTTTTCTGGAAACTGGTACTGCTCCCCCTGGTGGCAATTTAGACACATTATAAGTTGACTTTTCATATAAGGTTTTTTTCTAAACTGTTAGGCTACTTAGTCAATTTTATAATCTTTTCTCCCACATACTTTTTAAGGAAAATGGATTATGCCAAACAATTAAATACCACTTAAATGCCAAAGGAAACTTACTGTGGTAGAATCAAAAGAAAGGATGTCCACAACAGGGGGAGTGGAGGTCTGCAAATCGATTACATCAAGCTTTGGATTAATCTGCATATGTACATTAAAAAGGCTAATATTAGATTTTTATACCATAAGAAATTGGATGCCATTTGTAACAATCTAGAGGGTATTTCCTAATATATTCTAAAATATATTTGTATATTAGCATGGATAGAAAATTTTAAAATATTAGCCTATCAAATCTATCAGTATATAAGAAAAGATCATTGTGACCAAGTTGAATTTATCCCAGGAATAAAAAGTTGCTTTTACATTTGAAAATCAATGGGATTCACCTAGGAAGGGCTATTAAAAATAAAATAAATGACCCACCTTAAAAGATGCAGAAAAAAATCCTAGCCAGTTCAGTAAGACAAGAAAAGGAAATAAAAGCATTAAGATGTAGGAATTGGAACAGAAGAAATAAAATTCGTTATTCATATATAATTATCTACAAAGAAATCACGAAAGAATCTACCACTAAATCATTAAAACTAACAAGAGTTTACTAGATCCAAAATTGATATATAAAATCAATGACATGTCTGCACTTTAGTACACAGAAAATGCAAATTTTTAAAAATCATAATTTATAACACTATAAAAATTTAAAAATACATCAGAGAAAAACCAAGATGCATAAGACCTTTATGGAAAAATAAAACTCATGTAAAGATATTAGAGAAGTTCATTGAAAGTTATACCATAAACAGCTCAGAAGCAAAGCCCTGTATAAATGGAAAACAAATACAAAATAAAAATGGTGCCACAAATCGGTAGAGGAAGGATGACTTGTACCTGAGAAGCAGGCTCACTAAATAGATCCCTAACACTACATAAAAGATGGACAGCAGATAATTTATAAACCTAAATGGTATGTTAAAACTACAAAGTTAATAGGAGTAAATGTGTAAAAATATCTTTCTGACGTGGGGTAGAGAAGGATATCTTAAACTAAAGCAGCAAAACTAAAGCCATAAGGCTGAAAAAATAAAAAACGGGTCCATCTTGTTCACACCAATATTAAGCATTTCTGTTTCACAGTGGATACCATAAGGTTATCAATCAGATAATGAACAGGAGGAGATGTTATGTTTGGAACTGGAAAAGGACAACTATCTAAAATATATAGGGGAAAAAAAAGGAGAAAAAAGAAAATATATAGGAAAAACCTACAAATCAATGTGAAAAGAACAGAAGTCCTAAGAAAACATCACAGGAAGCCTAACAGTTATCTAGACTATGAGGAGATTTTCAGAAACATTAGTAGTAATTAGAAAAGGAAAGAGTAAAGCAAAATCCCACTTAATACCTATCAGATTACAAAAGCTAGAAAGCTCAGTGATGTGCTGACCCTGTTTATAGAACATTTTTTGTAATGGCAAAAACAAGAACCACAATCTTGGAGAAACTAACACTACATTGTAAATCAACTGTCAATACAATAAATAAATTCAAGAAACAAACCACAATCAGAAATCCCCAAATGTTTATCAACAGTAGAACAGATACATAATCATGGGAATTACTGTCTTAAATTCATTGGAATCCTACACAGCAGTGAAAATGAATGAAATACAACTATGCATGACAGCATGTGAAAGCATGAATTCAGAATCCATACAAACAAATCTCAGGATTTTAATGTGAAATAAAAAAGCAGGTTATATAAAAATATACATAGTATGATTCCATTATATAAAGTTTAGAACTATCCAAAATGAAATAATATCTAATTATTGATTCAAACATATATAGTAAAAGTTAAAAGAAAAGCAAGGGAATAATAGAGTGGTGACTACTTTGGAGGAAGATAATTTCAGAATTTGGAAAAAAAAAAGGAAAGAAACCACAAGGTCACTAATTATTTACACTAAACTATGAATATAAAGAAGTAAACAAAGGGCAACAAAGATAGCAGAAGTGAAGTGAAGTGAAAGTCACTCAGTCATGTCTGACTCTTTGCAACCCCATGGACTACACAGTCCATGGAATTCTCCAGGCCAGATTCTTTACCAGCTGAGCTACAAGGGAAGCCCCCTAAAGACAGCAGAACTTGGTATCAAAAGCTACCAACAGTGAGTGTACTGGCGAACCTCAGGAAGGGACTGTTGACTGAGAAAGGCTTCCCATGGGGCAGAGAGAGCTTAAGATGACTTCTTTAGAGAAGTTACGAAAACAAAAGCAGAGAGAGAGGGCCGGAGATGCGGTTATGAGCCTCCCCGAGCATAGAGGCAGAATGCTGACACAAACTGTTGCACAAGGTGGCCACCAGAGAGGGTGGCAAGGGTCAGACTGTGTGGGGTGAAGGCTTCTGGGGAGGCACAGAAGAACTGGAGGCTAAAATGCACGTTAGAAAGATTATGGTGGCGGGAACACGTACAGTATCCAGAATAAAGTAGGGATATAACAGTGAGAACACTGCAGCAGTCAGGGCTGTGGGAATAGGGGCTGAACCTGTGGTTAAGAGGACTGGAATGATTTCAAAAGCAGTATCATGTCTGATCAGTACAGCTGAAGCTTTGGAAACACTGTGAAGTGTTTACATTTATCCAGCCACTTGTGTTACAGGCAGAGGGGTACACACCCAACAATCCCTATACTGCAATAAAGAAAGAATCAGAACCATACAAGACCATCTATTTGCCTAGGTTTTTTCTGGCCATTGCACAGAGCAGAACGCACAGCCTCCTTCCCGTCAGCTCTGGGTCCAGAGTTGAGGCAAAGATAAGAAACCTGAGGCCGACCTGCTTTCCTTTCAACGGTGAGCTAGCTGTCCAGGAAGTGCTCGCAGACACCTTATTTTCTTTTATCTACTGCCACCTAGTGTAGATGTGAAATTGTTTACCAATGAAAAATTCAGTCTGCTTTTGCCATCTGAAACAAGAACTTCTCCAAAAGATGAAATCATATGGAAACGATCAGCGTCTCTCATAGAGAAATCCTTGAGCTTCTACGAGCTGGGAAATTCTTGCTATAACAATATTTTACTGTATCGTGCTACAAGTTGCTGCCACATTCATTAAGTGAAGCAGGAAAGTCTCACTAAGTAAAAGTTTACAGTCTTCTCCACAAAGAAAATATGCTGAGACAGTGACACTTACAGTTAAGTTCTTTGCAAGCTAATCTCCGTGAATATTAACAGCACCTTCTAGCTCTCCATTTTTATTAAAGGAAATAACGCTTCAATAACTAGAGTTGCCTTGAAATGGGAATCAGCTGCCTCATGAGAGGCTGTTTTCCATCATCGAACAAGGGATTCATGCATGATGGAGGATTAATACAGGTGCCCTCACAGATTCCATCCCATGCCGAGGTTCTGGACAGTGAGGCGTTCATGAGCTAAAAAATTCTGAAGAGCAAGAAACATGTCCATCCTGTCCACTGTTGCATAATCTAAAGCTACTATGATGTCCAGTATTTGTTAACAGGATGAAATTAAATCTCGATTCTATTGAAGCACTGTATGAAAATAGTTAAAGGTACAGAATGGAACCAGAGTGACTGGTTGCAATTCTCATGTTGCTGCTTGCTAGCTCTAAGGTTTAACTTACATGGACCTCAATTTCTCATGGAATACAAATGGTGCTTCCTTTATAGTTTTTAGGAAGACTGAATGACAGTTTATGTAAGGCAATTAGAATAATGTTGCATGTGTTAGATATTATTATTGATAATCTCTAAAGAACATTTTCAGAGGTACAAAACAATACATATACCACAGCTAGAACTGAAATACAAAATTGGTAGAGGAGGTCAGTTTTATTAACCATTAATTAATGACACAATGTTTCAACCTTAATAGAAGGTTGAAATAAAAACTCAATCTCAGACTCCAAGTCGTAAATTGATCACTTGTAGTTTTCAACTATGAATCGTGGCCAGACTACCACACAATATCTTTATATAAATATTTGGTTAAAGTTAAAGGAAGTTTTCCTTACTGCTCAATATCATATAGAATTTGCTATGCAATGTGGTGATTAAGGTAACTTCAAATGGCCATTATGAAATCAGAAACCAAAAAAACAATTATTGACGAAATCTTTTTAATTAACTTCAAGGCTATGGTTTTTCCGGTGGTCATGTATAGATGTGAGAGTTGGACTGTGAAGAAGGCTGAGCACCGAAGAATTGATGCTTTTGAACTGTGGTGTTGGAGAAGACTCTTGAGAGTCCCTTGGACTGCAAGGAGCTCCAACCAGTCCATTCTGAAGATCAGCCCTGGGATTTCTTTGGAAGGAATGATGCTAAAGCTGAAACTCCAGGACTTTGGCCACCTCATGCGAAGAGTTGATTCATTGGAAAAGACTCTGATGCTGGGAGGGATTGGAGGCAGAAGGAGAAGGGGACGACCGAGGATGAGATGGCTGAATGGCATCATGGACTCGATGGACGTGAGTCTAAGTGAACTCCGGGAGATGGTGATAAACAGGGAGGCCTGGCGTGCTGCGATTCATGGGGTCGCAAAGAGTCAGACACGACTGAGCGACTGAACTGAACTGAACCCCTTCTTATTGGACATCGATTCGAGCAAACTCTGGGAGATAGTAGAGAACAGAAGAGCCTGTCGTGCTACAGTCCATAGGTAGGGCTGCAAAGAGTTGGATGTGACTTAGAGAGTGAACACCACCACTGCCAACCCTTCTTATAATAATATCCCGCAACGCTCCTAGAATAGCTGTTTTGAAGCCTGTCTCCAAGATCTACCACCATCTTCTAGAATGGCTCTATGTCTTCCCATCAAAATGTGCAAAAAGGTGGGGAAGAAAAGTGTCAGGCACACACTTTAAAGTTAGTTCCTCCTTCGAGAAGGAAAGTTTGGTTTTGTCTGGGGGTTTGGACTATGTAGCCCAGCTCGTGACAGTCTGAAAAAGACGAAGTCAGCGTGAATTAGTGATGTGCCATTGCACAATGTGGACAGGGTTAAAATACCTTGTATTAGAAAAGAAAGAAGTTGTCTTATGTTTTAATTAAGACAGTGTGCCCAGGCCAGGAGTATTAACAATGGCTTTGCAGGTAGATAAGCAGAAAGGACAGAGGAGGGGTCTGACACAGTGAAGAGGAAGATTTTATGCTTTCTGCCTTCTTTCATGTGACCGACATCTCTCATTTATTCTAAAAGCAATCTGCCCATCACCCTCTCTAACCGTGTTGCTGCTAAGTCGCTTCAGTCGTGTCCGACTCTGTGTGACCCCATAGATGGCAGCCCACCAGGCTCCCCCATCCCTGGGATTCTCCAGGCAAGAACACTGGAGTGGGCTGCCATTTCCTTCTCCAAGGTGTGAAAGTAAAGTCGCTCAGTCATGTCTGACTCTTCGCGACTCTATGGACTGCAGCCCACCAGGCTCTTCCGCCCATGGGATTTTCCAGGCAAGAGTACTGGAGTGGGGTGCCATTGCCTTCTCTGCTCTAACTGTGTAGGAATTAGTAATTTTTATGTGTAGTCAGCTGGTACCCAAGGTCTAAGACTCCATAAGATTCCAAACCTTCAAACAAGTGGTGCCTTTAAAAAGACTGGCAAATGGATGACTTTTGTAAAATATCAAATAATTTCACTCAGAAGATTGAGATTATGTGATTCAAATCAGCCTAATAGAAAACACAAAAAATACAAATCACAGGAATACAGTGTTGCTTCAAACTCAGAAATGAAACCCTTCTGGTTACTAAAAAAAAAAGAGGAAGCTGGGGAAATTAGATCATTTAGATGCAATTTATTTCACATTTTCTAATAATATATTTTTCTTCTTTTAATTAGGAATTTTGACCTCAAAAAGAGGGGGTTGCTAGTTTTCAATTATTTCCAAAGGCACATATTACTTTGCCTAAAGCTTTGAAAAAAAAGTTTAATCCATCAAATTTAGTATTTCAAAGTAAAATTTGCTTATCTTAAATTAATACACAGTACATCTTCTATTCTGATTCACACTATTCTAAGTGACATTTAAAAAGTAACAGCCTTTTAGCTCTATGAGAGATTCACAGACATTAGTTTGAAGCCTTTAAAAAATAATTTGATATTTAACAATTATTTATTCATAATGTTAAAGATGTTCTCTGTCCAGAAAACTTTATACCCTTGCTTTACTCTAAGAGATTTTATGGGAAAAAAATGAACCGTACATTGTTCTTATGCAGAATCCTATATCACAAAGTCTCTGGCATTTTATGTCATGAAATCTGAATTTTGACAAATGTAAGCCATACTGTATACTTAGTTTTAAGCAGGTAATAAATGCAAAGTCCTCAGGTAGTAACTGATAGGTAGTAAATGTTCAATACTCACTATTACTGGGCATCTAGTAAGAATGAAGCCTTTTGCTAAATATAAAAAATAAAAACAAACTGGAGTTGTAAGAATATCTTTTTGTACAATCTATATACTCTCTCAGGACATGGCTCTTGTCGCTGTCCTATATACAAGCCATACTTAAGAGTGTTAAATCATAATTACTTGTTATACTTAGGGAAACAGAACATTAGTTCCCCCAATCATCTTCCATAACTAAGAAAAGGAAAAGAAATGGATAACGACTCTATGAATTGGTCTCTGATCTGCTAGTATTAGAAACTGAATTATGTATCCAGACATTCACTTTCTCAGAAGTGCCATTTTCAAAAATTTTCTTGGTAAATAAATGATAGATGACAATTGCTACTGAAACTTTATTTCAATCCCCATTTAGTAAATATGTATGACTGCTTACAGGCTTCCCAGGTGGCTTAGTGGTAAAGCATCCACCTGCCAAGCAAGAGACATGGGTTTGATCCCTGGGTTGGGAAGACTCCCTGGAGAAGGAAATGGCAACCCACTCCAGTATTCTCGCCTGGGAAATCCCATGGACAGGAGAGCCTGGCGGGCTACAGATCACAGGGTCACAAAACAGTTGGACATGACTGTGACTAAACAAGAGCAACAAGTATTTACAGAAAATTTAAACTGTATGCGAAGGCTGACTTTCTCAAGGCAACAAACATAATCATTCAGTCCCAGTGTTCAAGATTCTACACCAAGTAACTGAGCTGTAACTCCAAGATGAAAAGCCAGCTTTTAATAGATTTTTAAGTGTCTATGTGAAAAATATGGGTATAGAATGGTTCTGCATGGCCTGGGTCATCCTGACCTAGCCATACAAAGCAACCCAGCTAGTTTTACTGCTTTCTGGCTGGACCGCCAGAGCAGAGCTACTGAGAGAACTTGTTGACATCTTAAAGAAAGTCGAGCACTCTTAAGTGGGCTACGGGCTGAGAGTAAATCACAGAGAAAATGGCTTGAGTCCCCAGAGCCGAGGCAGTGTGATATCATGGAAGTATCACTAGATTAAGAGTAAGGAGGCCTGGGCTCAGCCTGCAGCTCTGTCACCTGTAGCTCTGGAAAGGCAGGTGGCTGAACGGACAAGAGGACAGCAGCAACGCTGCTGATGAGGTCCAGCCAAGCTACAGAAATACTAGAATGAAAAACACCAAGAGTCCATAAGATCAGCATGGGTAAAACAAGGAAACTCAAGTGAGAATATGTTTCACATATACTTGATGTGAATGCATTTGATCATAGGGGATCAACAAATGCATCTATAATTGTAGAAACTGAAGCAAAATGTGATAAGCCAGAAATGACAATATATTCTTTCTATCAAAGAAATAAAAGCGGGAGAACCAAGATGGTGGAAAAGTAGATGGACGTGGAGTGCATCTCTCTCCACAGATGCATCAGGAGTACATCTAGAAACACAACACTTCTCACAGAACACTGGCTGAATATTAGCAGGAGTCTTTGGCCACAGGAAAGGACCATACAGATCTGTGCATGACTGGGCAGGATGAAAGAAAGGAGGAGGAGGAGGAGAGCACACAGGGCCAGACCTGCATCTGGGGGTGGGGGAGCTGAAGCAGGGGAGAGGCTCCTGCTGTTGGTTCTGGAGTTTTAGGGTTTTTTTCCTTCCTTTTTCTCTGATGTTGTGGTTGTTGTTTTTATTATTATTATTTATAGTCAGGCTTTTGGGACTTTTTTTTAAATCATACTTTTTACTTCTTTTGTATATTTCTACTTCTACTTTGGCTTTCTGCTACACTGTCTTTTTAACTTTTGTGTTGTTTTCTGTTTTCTTTTTGGGGTTTCTTTGGCTCTTTTTGTTGATGTTGTGTTAATATATACAGATTTTTTAATAAATACTTCCATTTCACATTTGCTTTTCTGAATTTTTTTCTCTTTTTTGGTCTTTTTCCCTTTGCTTTGCTCCTCAGCTGGCACTCTGCTATGGTTCTGCTTTCTGTTTTGTGCTTTAGTTTTGTCTCTAATTGGTGGGTTTCACTTTTGCTTTCTTTTGTTCATCAGGTTGCTCTCTTGTAATCTGCTTTCTGTTTTAGTTTCATGTGTGTGTATATGTGTTCTTTTGTTTTTGTCTCTGCTTATCTAATTTTGCTTCTACCTTTTGTCTGGAGTTCATTTTCTTTAAATTTTTAAATCCCCTTTATTGCCATGACAAATGGCTTATGGGGTCTTGGTTCACTAACCAGAAGCTGGGCCTTAGCCTCTGGGTGGGAGTGTTGAGTCCAGGACACGGGATCACAAGAGTACTCCTGACTCCAAAGAAGTATTATCAGTGAGAACTCCCACAAAAGCCTCCATCCAAATCCAAGACCCAGCACCACTCAACTGTCGGCAGCACCCAGTGCTGGGTGCCTCACCCAAAGAATAAGCAAGACAGGAACACAATCCCAACCAGCAGCAGGCAGGCTGCCCATAGATACCCCAAAACATACCACCTTACACAGCCCTGCCCATCAACAGGCAAAAACTCACTTCCACTGACCAGACTGCAGGCACAAGCCCCTCCCAACGCAAAGCTTACACAAGCCACTGGACCAACCTCACCCACCAGGGGCAGAGACTGGAAGCAAGAGCTATGACCCTATAGCCTGAGGACAGGAGACCTCCAACACAATGACACAGAATGAAAAGACAGAGAAATACTGCACAGTCGAAGGAACAAGGTAAAAACCCACAAGACCTACAGACAATGGAGCTGCCAAAACAGAGAGGAAATAAGCAAACTACCTGAAAAAGAATTCAGAATAATGATAGTAAACATGATCCAAAAATATCAAAAGTGGAATGGAGAAAATGCAAGATTCTCTTAACACATTTAGCAAGGACCTAGAAGAAATAAAAAATAGTGATGAACAACACAATTACTGAAATTAAAAATACTGTGTAGTTAAGTCGCTTCAGTCATGTCTGACTCTTTGCAACCCTATGGATTATAGCCCACCAGGCTCCTCTGTCAATGGGGTTTTTCAGGCAAGAATCCTGGAGTGGGTTGCCATGCCCTCTTCCAGGGGATCTTCCCAACCCAGGGATTGAACTCACATCTCTTTTGTCTCCTGCATTGGCAAGCAGGTTCTTCACCACTGATGCCACCCGGGAAGCTCAAAAATACTCTAGAAGAAATTATTAATGGAATAACTGAGGCAGAAGAACAGATAAGTAAGTGAGCTGGAAGATAAAATGGTAAAAGTAACTACTGAAGAGCAGAATAAAGAAAAAAGAATGAAAAGAATTGAGAATAGTCTCCAGAGACCTCTAGGACAATATTAAACTCACCAACATTTGAATTATAGGGGGCCTACTTGAAGAAAAGAAAAAGGGTCTGAGAAAATTTTTGAAGCGATTATAAGTGAAAATTTCCCTGAGAGGAAAAGAAATAATCAAGTCCAAGAAATGCAGAATCCCATACAGGATAAACCCAAGGAGAAATGTGATAAGACATATTCATCAAACTAACAAAAATTAACCACAAAGAAAAATGTTAAAAGTAGCAAGCAAAAAGCAACAAATAATATACAAGGGAATCCCCATAAAGTTATTAACAGGTGATCTTTCAGTAGAAACTCTGCAGGCCAGAAAGGAGTGGCAGGATATACTCAAAGTGATAAAAGGAGAAAAGCCCTACACCCAAGATTACTCTTCCCAGCAAGGATCACATTCAGATTCAATGGAAAATAAAATCTTCACAGGTAAGCAAACTTAAAAGGAACCAGAGATCAAACTGCCAAATTCTGCTGGATCATCGTAAAAGCAAGAGAGTTCCAGAAAAACATCTATTTCTGCTTTATTGACTATGCCAAAGCCTTTGACTGTGTGGATCACAATCAACTGTGGAAAATTCTGAAAGAGATGGGAATACCAGACCACCTGACCTGCCTCTTGAGAAATCTGTATGCAGGTCAGGAAGCAGCAGTTAGAACTGGACATGGAACAACAGACTGGTTCCAAATAGGAAAAGGAGTATGTCAAGGCTGTATATTGTCACCCTGCTTATTTAACTTCTATGCAGAGTACTCGTGAGAAATGCTGGGCTGGAAGAAGCACAAGCTGGAATCAAGATTGCCGGGAGAAATCTCAATAACCTCAGATATGCAGATGACACCACCCTTATTGGCAGAAAGTGAAGAGGAACTAAAAAGCCTCTTGATGAAAGTGAAAGTGGAGAGTGAAAAAGTTGGCTTAAAGCTCAACATTCAGAAAACTAAGATCATGGCATCTGGTCCCATCACTTCATGGGAAATAGATGGGGAAACAGTGGAAACAGTGTCAGACTTTATTTTGGGGGGGCTCCAAAATCACTGCAGATGGTGACTGCAGCCATGAAATTAAAAGACACTTGATCCTTGGAAGAAAAGTTATGGCCAACCTAGAGAGCATATTATAAAGCAGAGACATTACTTTGCCAACAAAGGTCCATCTAGTCAAGGCTATGGTTTTTCCTGTGGTCATGTATGGATGTGAGAGTTGGACTGTGAAGAAAGCTGAGCACCAAAGAATTGATGCTTTTGAACTGTGGTGTTGGAGAAGACTCTTGGGAGTCCTTTGGACTGCAAGGAGATCCAACCAGTCCATTCTGAAGGAAATCAGCCCTGGGATTTCTTTGGAAGGAATGATGCTAAAGCTGAAACTCTAGTACTTTGGCCACCTCATAGGAAGAGTTGACTCATTGGAGAATACTCTGATGCTGGGAAGGATTGGGGGCAGTAGAAAGGGACGACAGAGGATGAGATGGCTGGACGGCATCACTGACTCGATGGACGTGAGTCTGAGTGAACTCCGGGAGTTGGTGATAGACAGGGAGGCCTGGCGTGCTGTGATTCATGGGGTCACAAAGAGTTGGACATGACTGAGCGACTGAACTGAACTGAACTGAACCTTAAAAGAATTCAGCACCACCAAACCAGCTCTATAACAAATGCTAAAGGAACTTCTCTAGACAGGAAACACAAGAGAAAGAAAAGATCTACAAAAACAAACTCCAAACAATGAATGGTAATAGGATCATGGACTTGGTGGCTCAGTGGTAAAGAATTCGTCTATCAATGCATGAGATGCGAGTTTGATCCCTGGGTTGGGTGATCCGCTGGAGGAGGCTATGGCAATCCACTCCAGTATTCTTACCTGGGAAATCCCATGGATGGGAGCCCAGTGGGCTGGAGTCCATGGGGTCACAAATGAATTGGACATGACTTAGTGACTAAACAACAACAACAGTAGGATCATACATGTCAATAATTACCTTAAATGTAAATGGATTAAACAATCCAACCAAAAGACACAGATTGGCTGAATGGATACAAAAATAAGACCCCTATACATGCTGTCTACAAGAGACCCACTTCAGACCTAGGGACACATACAGACTGAAAGTGAGGGTCTGGAAAAAGATATTCCATGCAAATGGAAATCAAAATAAAGCAGGTATAGCAATTCTCATATCAGATAAAATAGACTTTAAAATAAAGACCATTACAAGAGACAAGGAAGGACACTACATAATGATCAAGGGATCAATCCAAGAAGGAAATATAACAATTATAAATATATATGCTCCCAACACAGGAGCATCTCAGTACACAAGGCAAATGATAACTATAATAGTGGAAAGAATAACGCAGTAATAGTGGGAGACTTAAACACCTCACTCACACCAATGGACACATCATCCAGAAAGAAAATTAATAAGGAAACAAGTCTTAAATGACACATTGGACCAGACAGACCTAATTGATATCTAGAGGACATTCCATCCCCAAACTGTAAAATACACTTTTTTTTTAAGTGCACACGGAACATTCTCCAGAATAAATCACATCTTGGGTCACAAATTAAGCCTTGGTAGATTTAAGAAAATTGCACTTTTTTCTGACCACAATGCAGTAAGATTAGATATCCATTACAGGGAAAAAAAGAACTGTAAAAAACACGTGGAGGCTAAACAGTAAGGTTTTAAGCAGCCAATCAGTGAAGAAATCAAAGAGGAAACTAAAAAATACCTAGAAATAAATGACAGTGAAACACAACAACTCAAAGCCTATGGGATGCAGTAAAAACAGTGCTAATAAGAGGGAAGTTCATAGCAATACAAACCTACCTCAAAAATCAAGAAAAAGATCAAATAAACAACCTAAACTTACACCTAAAGCAACTAGAAAAAGAAGAACAAAAACTCCAAAGTTAGTAGAAGGACAGAAACACAAAGATCAGAGCAGAAATAAATGAAATAGAGAAAAATAAAACAAATGCAAAGATAATAAAACTAAAAGTTCATCCTTTGAAAAGATAAACTTTACATAAAAAATAAATGGATAAATCTTTAACCAGACTCATCAAGAAAAAAAGATGGCTTAATAAAATTAGAACTGAAAACGGAGGATTTACAACAGACAACCAGAAATACAAAGCATCATAACAGACAAGAGACTACTATATGCCAATAAAATGGACAACCTGGAAGAAGCGGACAAATTCTTAGGAAAGTAAAACCTTCCAAGACTCAACCAGGAAGAAGTAGAAAATATGAACAGACCAATCACAAGCACTGAAATCGAAACCGTGATAAAAAAAATCTTCCAACAAACAGAAGCCTAGGGCCAAATGTCTTCAGAGGCAAATTCTGTCAAATATTAGAGAAGTGCTAAACCTATCCTTCTCAAACTTTTCCAAAAAACTGCGGAGGGAGGAAAACCCCCAAACTCATTCTAAGAAGCCATCATCACCCTGATATCAACACAGAAGATATCACACAAAAAGAAAATTATGGGCCAATATCTCTGATGAACAACCATCCTCAACAAAATACTAGCAAACAGAATCCAATAACATGTTAAAACGATCATACACCATGATCAAGTGAGGTTTATCCCAGGGATGCAAGGATTCTTTAACATATACAAATCAATCAATGTGATACACCATATTAACAAACTGAAATAGAAAAACAATATGATCATCTCAATAGATGTAGGAAAAGTTCTCAGTAAGATTCAATACCCATTTATGATAAAAACTCTCCAGAAAGTAGTCATAGAAGGAACCTACCTCAACATAATAAAGGCCATATATGACAAACCCAGAGCAAACATTCTTAACGGTGAAAAAGTGAAAGCATTTCTTCTAAGATCAAGAACAAGACAAGGATGCCCACTCTTGCCACTATTATTTAGTATTGTTTTAGAAGTCCTAGCCATGGCAATCACAGGAAAAAAAGAAATAGAACTCCCAGTGTTTGCAAATGACATGATACTATACACAGAACACTCTAAAGATGCCACCAGAAAATTACCAGAGCTAATCAATAATTTAGTAAAGTCTCGGGATACAAAATTAATACATAGAAAAATCCCTTGCATTCCTATACATGAACAACAAAAAGTCAGAAAGAGAAATTAAGGAAACAATCCCGAAAAGACAACTTTCAGAAGAGAAAATAATTGCAAACAAAGCAACTGACAAAAGATTAATCTCCAAAATAACAGTGATAGCAGCTCAATATCAGAAAAACAACCCAGTCAAAAAAACGGGTGGAACACCTAAACAGACATTTCTCCAAAGAAGCCATTTCTCCAAAGATGGCCAGCAAACACATGAAAAGATGCTCAACTCCACCCATTATTAGAGAGACACAAATCAAGACTGCCATGGGGTATCACCTCACGACGGTCATAATGGGCATCATCAAAAATCTACAAACAGTTCATGCTAGAGAGGATGTGGAGAAAAGGGAACCCTCCTGCAATGCTGATGGGTATGTAAATTTATACAGCCAATATGGAGAGCAGTATGAAGATTCCTTAAAAATCTAGGAATACTACTACCATGCTGCTAGGTCGCTTCAGTTGTGTCCGACTCTGTGCGACCCCATAGACGGCAGCCCACCAGGCTCCCCCATCCCTGGGATTCTCCAGGCAAGAACACTGGAGTGGGCTGCCATTTCCTTCTCCAAATGCATGAGTGAAAGTGAAGTCGCTCAGTCGTCTCCGACTCTTGGCGACCCCATGGACTGCAGCCTACCCGGCTCCTCCATCCATGGGATTTTCCAGGCAAGAGTATGACCCAGCAATTCTACTATTGGGCATATACTCTGAGAAAACCATAATTCAAAAAGACACATGTACCCCAATGTTCATGGCAGCACTATTTACAATAGCCAGGACACGGAAGCAAGCTAGATGTCCATCAACAGATGAATCAACAAAGAAGCTGTAGTGCATATAAACAATGGAATATTATTCAGCCACAAAAGGAATGAACTGAGTGAGGTGGATGAACCTAGAGCCTGTTGTACAGAGTAAAGTCACTCAGAAAGAGGAAAAACAAATATCGTATATTAACATACATAAATGGAATCTAGAAAAATGGTACTGATGAACTTATTTTCAGGGAAAAAATAGAGATGCTGACATAGAGAACAGACTGGTGGGTACAGGTGGGGAAGGAGAAGAGGAAGCACATAGATAAGCGTAGCATTGACATATATATAGTACCAAATATAGCAAAATAGCTATATGTGCAAAATAGCCAGTGGGAAGTTCAGCTTGGTGCTCTGTGACAACCCAGCGGGGAGGGATGAGGGAAGTAGGAGGGAGGCTGATTCACACTGTTGTATAGCAGACACCAACACATCGTAAAGTAATTAGCCTCCAATTAAAAATGTATAAAATTTATTTAAAAAATGAAAAATGATTTCAATGGAATACAATCTATTGCATAGAAATAAATTCCATGAGCCATCCTCATAGAAATACATAGATGACTACAGTTTATCAAGCATGCGTAGTTGTTTTTAGTGGGAGGTATCCATTTAATCATACTGGTGAAAATGCAATTTCTTACAATCCATTTTGAAGATCTAAAATATATATCACCATGTATTTACACATAGTATGAACTTAATAAATATTTGTAGAGTCCAGGAATATATAATTTAAAAAAGCAAATGATATTACATTCACTTTATGTTCTGACCTTTATGCCCTGAGAAATCTGTATGCAGCTTAAGAAGCAACAGTTAGAACTGGACATGGAACAACTGACTGGTTCCAAACTGGGAAAGGAGTATGTCAAGGCTGTATATTGTCACCCTGCTTGTTTAACTTATAAGAAGGGTACATCATGAGAAATGCTGGACTGGATGAAGTACAAGCTGGAATCAAGATTGCCAGCAGAAATATCAATAACCTCAGATATGCAGATGATGCCACACTTTTGGCAGAAAGCGAAAAAGAACTAAACAGCCTCTTGATGAAAGTGAAAGAGGAGAGTGAAAAAGTTGGCTTAAAACTCAACATTCAGTAAACTAAGATCATGGCATCTGGTCCCATCACTTCATGGCAAATAGATGGGAAAACAATGGAAACAGTGACAGACTTCATTTTAGGGAGCTCCGAAATCATTGCAGATGCTGACTGCAGTCATGAAATTAAAAGACACTTGCTTCTTGGAAGAAAAGTTATCATCAACCTAGACAGCATATTCAAAAGCAGACATTACTTTGCCAACAAAGGTCCGTCTAGTCAAAGCTATGGTTTTTCCAGTAGTCATGTATGGATGTAAGAGTTGGACTATAAAGAAAGCTGAGTGCCAAAGAATTGATGCTTTTGAACTATGGTGTTGGAGAAGACTCTTGAGAGTGTCTTGGACTGCAAGGAGATCCAACCAGTCCATCCTAAAGGAAATCAGTCCTGAATATTCATTGGAAGGACTGATACTGAAGCTGAAACTCCAATCTTTTGGCCACCTGATGTGAAGAACTTACTCATTGGTAAAGACCTTAATGCTGGAAAAGACTGAAGGCAGGAGAAGAAGGGGACAACAGAGGATGAGATAGTTGGGTGGCATCATTGACTCAATGGACATGAGTTTGAGTAAACTCTGGGAGTTGGTGATGGACAGGGAAGCCTAGCGTGCTGCAGTCCATGGGGTCGCAAAGAGTCAGACACAACTAAGCGACTGAACTGAACAGAATGTTCTTATTTTCAACCCATTATCCTATTATTACATTTTACAATAAATGTTGAAATAATTGTTTTTTAAAAAAGTGAGGAAATGATAATACAATAAATGCCACAAAGATGAAGTAAAGCACAAGGGTAAATACTTTATTTAGAAGGTCTGGAAAAATGGTTGAAGAGGACAAAAATGGAAAAGTTGAAAACGACAAAAATTATAGCAAAGAACTGAAAATAAACACTACCATGGAAAAACAAGGAAAGAAATCCCAAAGATGTGACCAGATTAAACAAAATCTAGAAAACTGTCCAAAGATATCATTTTTTTCTAAAAACTTACACATGAGTGTATACACACACACACACACATACACACACAAAAAACCCCCTGAGAGTAACAGAAACAGCTGAGCTAAGAGAGAAGACCAAGACGGACGAAACCAAAATTAAAGGACTGACAGCGGGTGAGGGGCCCAGGAACCATGGAGAGGAGTCAGACCACAGCATGAATAACAAGCATGAAGTGGCTGGGAACGGCCACTCAGGAATCATATCTTAAAAATTCAAAACATCTACTCTAAAAACAAAGAAAGATTCTGCCAATGATTGGGGGAAAAAATTCAGATGAACAGACAATAGCGATTCCTGATTTTAGCTCTTGCTGAGACAAAAAAATGCAAAATGGAAAGAAACAGACTAACACCAGCTAAGTATCCAGCAAAGACAAATTTACAGCTAAATAGACAATTATATGTTTGAAAATACAGTTGGCAAACAGTAAAATGGTCCCAATTACTAGGTGTAATGCTTAAACCTCTTCTTACTGTTCATAAGACTTGCTTCAAGATACCCATTTCAATAACTGCCCTAAAAATTCTTGCCTTTCAGCTGTTCTCATGACAGCTATCACATGAGTTTCCTAAACACGTCTCGAACACAAACTAGCTCAGACTTCACAGTCAGAGGCCTTAGATTCGATTCTTCCTTTCCCCTTATTATTATCATCACAGTTTTTAAGTTTTATTTCTAAATCTTCAAGCTGCAAATATGAGACTTTAGCACTTTATATACTACTCAATTTATAGTTTTATTAGGGAGTATAATTGTTTCTTTAAGTGTTGTTGTTTTAAAGGAGGACTAGGCTTTATATAATTAAGTATAATTCCAAGCATATAGGTCGCCAACAGTCCCAAAGTGTACACTTACAAATGGCAGGGAAAATATGTGTGAAGTACTCACTTCCACAGTTTCAGTCCTTCCCTCATGGGGATGCGGTGTCCTTGGGTAGATATCGAGCAGATGTGGTGGTGAATCAAAGTGCAGTCTTTTGAGGTTTCTTTTACTAACATCTTTATAATTCAGTTCATCAAAGTTAGTCCTCCATAATAAGACCTGTAAAAATTAATCAAGTTGGCAGTTGTTGATTTGCAAGTACAGGTAGTAGAAGGAAATTTTTAAAAAATGAACATATAGAATAGGCTCTCAAAATAGTTAGGAAGACTAGATATATTTTCCCACAACATTATATCTCAATACTTTTTAAAAGGGTAATAGGGAGAGATTTCGTATTCTGAATTTTATGTCCACTTTATTCAATAAACGTGGCTCTGAATGACTTTTTGTCATTTCAAATAAATACAGATGTGTTACAATTTAAATGTACCATACTCAAGAAGTTTAATCAACATTTGAAAAATAAAACACAGAGACAATAGATTAGGCAACAATTCAAGTGAAAAGGCCCACACCAATATTAGGCACTCAGTGTTAGTTTTATGTATAAGTAAGTATAAAGATGAGCAAAAGAAAATAACTGCTATTTGAGTTCCAAAAATTATCAGAACTGGTACCATTTCAGTTATGAGATAGCAGATTCCCTGGCACTAACTAAAACAGAAACTCATTCATAATCATCTGAACATAGACAAACTAGCTGGTTGTAAAAACCTCAGCTGAGGTCTCAGGTTCCATTTCCCGTAATCAAATCAAAGAGGGAGCAGAGAGCTTTACAAACCTGTGCATCTGCGCCTCCTGATGTAAATAGCTCTCCACCTTTTGAAAATGAAACAGTGAAGACAGGCCCCTAAGAAATAAAGGTAGATAAAAGGAAAAAAACCATTTGATAACGTGTTTCCGTGGCCAAGAAGGCTGTATTAATTTTTCATCCTAATTTGTGCAGACTATTTATGTAATAAGTCTGAGGACATATTCAGCTGCTAGCAACCAGGCAGGCAAAGAGAATCAAAGCATCAACTCAATTATCCGAAGACATCTATAAACAATAGTAACTGAAAAAAGAGATACTAATAAAAATTAGAAAATACACTTTTCTTCCCTTTAAAGAAGTTCATGCATAGGTCAGTGAGTAAGAATTTCTTCTGTTAAGATTTTTTGGCTTTGGAATCTTATTCAACAAATCACTAGCAGAGGCTAAATGATGGGAATGAGGCTGTATGAAGAGAAGTCATTTCCTGAACCCCAACATGCTTCACTGAGTTCTTCAGGTGGGCAACAGTGAGCCACTTAAGAGTTCTGAGAGCAGGACACAGATAGGAGAAGAGCTGTGACTGATAACAACTGATACCACGAATGCGAGAATGACGAGCTGGAGTTTGAACCAACAGTTGGAAGCCACCTGGGAAGTTCCTGCAGTTATCAGGGTGGGAGGTAACAGGAAAGTGAGCGTGGTGAGCAATGGCAGCAGCGCTGGATGACTCTCGGCACAGTCACAGCATGGCCTCCGGGTCAGCTTCTAGGCAAGAGGACTCATTTCTCAGCTCAGAAATGCTAGTATACTGTTTGTTTTTTTAATAAGTCAGTAATCTATACAATGGAAACAGTGAGAGACTTTATTTTCTTGGGCTCCAAAATCACTGTGGATGTGACTGCAGCCATGAAATTAAGAGATGCTTGCTCTTTGGAAGAAAAGCTCTGACCAACCTAGACAGAATATTAAAAAGAAGAGAAATTACTTTGCCAACAAAGGTCCATCTAGTCGAGGCTATGGTTTTTCCAGTGGTCATGTATGGATGTAAGAGTTGGACTATAAGAAAGCTCAGCACCGAAGAATTGATGCTTTTGAACTATGGTGTTGGAAAAGACTCTTGAGAGTCCCTTGGACTGCAAGGACATCCAACCAGTCCATTCTGAAGGAGATCAGTCCTGAATATTCATGGGGAGGACTGATGCTGAAGCTGAAACTCCAATAATTTGGCCACCTCATGCGAAGAACTGACTCTTTTGAAAAGACCCTGATGCTGGGAAAGATTGAGGGCAGGAGGAGAAGGGGATGACAGCGGATGAGATGGTTGGATGGCATCACCGACTCGATGGACATGAGTTTGAGTAAGCTCTGGGAGTTGGTGATGGACAAGGAAACCTGGGGTGTTGCGGTCCATGGGGTCACAAAGAGCCAGACACAACTGAGCGAATGAAATGAACTGAATCTATATAAGAAAATCTATGGGGAAAAGCCTCTTATATCTTTCACGCAGACCAACCCACAGTCTCAGGTTATTAACACTCATAAACACCTCCACCTCCAGACTGTGAAAAATTCCATCTTTGTGTATAGTGCTTTTCTCCTAAATTATTTTATTTACTTTTTTTCCAGTACTCAGTCCTTCTTCCATGGATATTTTAATCCATGGCCACTTTTATTGGTTGTTAATCCAGCCCAATTCCACGCGTACACATATATCTGAGCTGGTTAATTGTCTATTTCTGCTTCCGTCTAACACAGCTGTGAATCAAATGATAAAGCAAGCAGGAAGTCCGGCAGGATACATGAAGGCAGAAAAAGAAAAGTTCTCCCCTAGACCACAAAGCCCATTCTATTTCTGGATATAAATAGCTTGTACTTGGTTAAAAGGAAGTACCTAGTATATCTTACTAAAAAAAAAAAAAAAAAAAAGGAGGGGGATGTATTCTAAAAAATTTAGAGAAGTTTGAACATTTACCCAGAAAGGAAGAATAGTTTTTACACTTGAAAAAGTCTTTCTTTGGTATATTATACATCCGTATGTGCATGTGTGTGAGAGTGAACAGCCTCAATAAATAGCACGCCACTTCCCCACTGGGTTCCTAACCTAATTAAAAAATAAGACAAAGAAATATTATCTTTCTTACTGATGAGGGCTTGTAAAGAGAATATGGCTTCATCTGTGGGCAAACGGGCTTTCTAGAACTGAAATCCAAAGTGAGTCAGACTTGAGTACCCCGTCACAGGCAAGACTGGACAAGGGCTGGCCTCCCCACAAGAAATACCAGAGGAAAACCATGAGCACAGGCTCCTAGAAGCTGAAGGCACTAGGCTCGACTTGTCAAATTGCTCCTTCTAAACTCACCCATCAGTTTAATGGAAAGCGAGAGTGAAAGGGTGTGGAGGCTGAGAGGGTCAGAGCTGGCACCTGAGCTGAAAGAGCAGAAGTCAGAAAAACACGGATCTGTCACCATTTAACCAGTCAGATCCACACTACATACTGAGGAAGACAGCAGTGGAGGATTACATTACCGGCCATTGAAAGATACACGTTGATTTTGACAAGAACTACAATAAGTAATATTGTGAAGAGTTGCTTCCAGAGGATGAAAACACAGCCTTGCAGGCAAAAGAAAAAAAAAAAACTGTAATAGCAGCAATGTGTAGTACACTTGGAAAAATGCAATAATTTTTTTACATATATAAACTTTATATTTTAGTTAGTGCCATATACTAAAGCAAATATCTTAGAGTTCACACCGTATGTCCTTGAAGTGTATATATAAGCCTTCCTTCTAAGAGGTCCAGGATCTTCAGCGTACCATCTGAAGAAGCAGTGATGAGATAGTTACCCGAAGGATGGAATGACACACAATTAACTCCACCGCTGTGAACTGATTTGTAGAAAATAAAAGCAAAAAGTTCAGAGAATAATTCTTAATTCTAAAGATGCCCCTTCACCCTACTAGCAACATTAGGTTGAAAGCAAGAATCAAGTAGAGGTAATGTCTCCATAGCACCAAAACTCTACATAGCTCACTAAAACAAATAAGTAGTGTGGCCATCAAACAGCTTAAGCTTCCAGTTCATGAGACAGAAAAACTTTACAAATGAGACTCTGTCATGGAAAGATGATCTTATTAACTACGAAACTATAAAATCTTCAGATATATATATTACCAATATAAACAACCATTGTCTACCACCAGTTCACATAAGGTATATATCCTAGCCTTAAACTAAATTTAATAACCAATTAGTTGCTTGGGACAAGGGGCGAAGAGTATGGAGATGTCTTTGGAGAAGGGCAGCCTTGCTAGCTTGAGAATTCATTTCTGGACACCACCCTTCCAACAGGAGGCAGTATAGCACAGAGATCAAAAGTTTGTCAATCACTGTACTTTGTAAAAAACGTGCTTTGTAAACAGAAAGACCTATGTCAGTCCGAGCAATCTTTTAGCAAGTGACATAGGCTCCTTCAGCCTCAACTTCCTTGTCTTTAAAGTGGAGGTAACGGTAATACCTCTGAGGGCTGATGTGAGAATTCAGCACAGTGTCTGCTACATCATGTTTATTAAGGAACGGAAATTTGGGTTTAATTTAAATCTAATACACATTAAGAAATCAATTCATTTCTCTTTTAACTTCAATAGTCAGGCACAGTAGGATGTTATTTTCTGCCAGTTATAACGCCTATTTGTGCTCACGTATCTCCTTCTGAGTCAATTTCTATCCTGGATTCTTATACAAAGCAGATAACCAAAGTCTAAAAATCTTATAGTAACTTTTTTCCTTTTTTTTTTTTTAACAGCTCTGGCATCATTTTTAAGGTCCATCCACCTCCCTCTGCAGGCTGGCACCTATCCCAGCTCCTTGGACCATGCTGCTGATGGTGGCTAACTTTTCTCTAGTCAGTCCATCACATTCAGTAAGAGGGCCAAGCCACACTGAGAATAGTCTCTGCCAGTGCAAGAGAAGCCCATTGTACGATTCAATTCGGTTATGGAAGTCGTTACCTTGATAATGCTGGAGTAACTTGTTCACTCTTATATCCCAGATTTTCACAGTATGGTCAGAACCTGCTGAAGCTATGCATGTACCATTAGGGTTAAAAGCCACAAAATTTGCAAACCTGGGAGAAAGGAATAAGATGGTCTAATATTTCAATTTCTCTCTAATTTCTTTATTTGAATTGTAATAATTAAATGCCTTCCTAGCAAACTAACCCATATAAATGCAAAAAGAGAAATGGACTTACCCTACGAAATCTGAGAAGTTGTTAACACACTGCTTACTTGTGGTATCCCAGATTTTAATAGTTTTATCCTCACTGCATGATACGATTAGTCTGCCATCAGGTGAAAACCTGGAGAGCATAAGAAAGATCACTGTTGTGGAAGGCTCCTGACAATCACAATCAACTCTACCATGGCACACAGGTCAGGCTGTATGTATTAAATGATACCACAGCATGCAGCAGAATCATGTTCTGCTACCAACATCTTTCCAGCTGAAAATAACACAATGAATGACATTAATAAACCATTAAAAAAGATCACAATATACTATATAGACTAACCAAGTTTCTCTTACCTTTTATTCTTTTTTTTTATTATTTTTAATTTTAATTTTTACTTTATTTTGCTTTACAATACTGTATTGGTTTTGCCATACACTGACATGAATCTGCCACGGGTGTACATGAGTTCCCAATCCTGAACCCCCCTCCCACCTCCCACCCCATATCATCTCTCTGGATCATCCCCGTGCACCAGCCCCAAGCATCCTGTATCCTGTATCGAACATAGACTGGCGATTCGTTTCTTACATGATATTATACACGTTTCAGTGCCATTCTCCCAAATAATCCCACCCTCTCCCTCTCCCTCAGAGTCCAAAAGTCTGTTCTATACATCTGTGTCTCTTTTGCTGTCTCGCTACAGGGTTATCATTACTATCTTTCTAAATTCCATATATATGTGTTAGTATACTGTATTGGTGTTTTTCTTTCTGGCTTACTTCACTCTGTATAATCGGCTCCAGTTTCATCCATCTCATTAGAACTGATTCAAATGTATCCTTTTATTCTTTTATTTAAATAATTTACTTTTATGGTATCTGTTCTAGGTCTGCACTGCTTCCAAGCCAAATAGCTTATGCTTTTTTAAAAAAAATATTCTCTGTTTCTGTCATTTTCTGGTGTTATCCATACGACCCAAGAGAGTCTGTATTACTCATCTTACCAACCCTGTAGTGACGCTCTTTGTAGGACAACGACCAGTATCTTAAGTATAAAAATTGAATGGTATCAGCAATAGGGGCTTCCCTGGGGGCTCAGTCAGTGAAGAATCTGCCTGCAATGTGAGAAACCTGGGTTCCATCCCTGGGTCATGAAGACCCCCTGGAGAAGGAAATAGCAACCGACTCCAGTATTCTTGCCTGGAGAATCCCATGGACAGAGGAGCCTAGTGGGCTGCAAAATGCGTCCATGGGGTCACAAAATGTCGGACACAACTGAGTGACTAACTTTCTTCATCATCGACAGGAGGACAGATTCCCCAAGCCTGTAACTTCCTGGATGAGGGGAGGCCAGAGAGCTTCAATGGACTGAAAACAGGATAGCTCATTCATACAAAACTGACGCTCCTGCATGGGCACACCTGCTATCCACACACCTCATTAAAGGCAAATGAGAAAATGCTCAGACATCTTGCTTACTGCTTTTATACTCTCTCTCCCTTTAAGGTCCTTTCCAAGGTTGCTTTTCTGCCTTAAGTGCCTTTTTCGAATGGAGACAGGAGAGCACAAGATCAAAAGCAAAGTGAAAACTATTAGGAAACTATGAATACTCATTTTGCTATTAATACTTCAACAACAGCAAAACCCAAAAAAGACAGATTTAGGTCACAGACCAATTATGTTTCAATTTTATTTGTAGTTTCCCTCTTGGCCCAGATTACTATAAAAGTCATCAACTAAGTAAGGGTGTGGATTATAGTTGAAAGCTTTTCTTTTTGTTCTCTCACCATCCCCTCCTCCCAACTCCTGCTCTTAAGGCTGGCCTAAAATTAATTCTTCCTAACAGAAACTTTCAATCTAGAATTTATGAGTTCATCATATTTTAAAAAGGACAGAGATGCATAATTAAATTCTATGTGAAATAGTCCTTAAAAATTCAAAGAAATAAACTTGCAAGGAAATATCTTCCACACTGGGCAGTTCAGCTTGATTTTATAATAACGTATTAATCTTTTCCTTTAGAAAATATGTTAGGAAGATTCAAATGTGAATGACAGTATTATAGAAACACTCCAAAGAGATGAAACTTATTTTGTATAGATTCTGGAGAAGAAAAACCTATTCAGTATCTCCATGAAAATAACGTTTGCATCAAATTATAAATAATTAATGCAAGAAGTCAGAGTGTGTTTCTTAATATGCTATCTTTTTAAAAGAATTACTTAATACGAACATTTTAAATTTTATTTCTAAGAGATGACTCAGTTCTTACATTTTAAGAAAGCAATGATGAAAAACGTAATAAAACGGAAGGATCAGGTGCAAGCAAAGTACAAAGCACAAATCCACACCATGACATTATTGGCCAAATACAACCACTGCCACGCCCACCACTACCACCAACCTCATTTATCCTGCCAGTATTAACTGAGCATCTATGTGCTAGAATGGTTCTCAACACTTTCCTTAAAACAACTCATTTAATTCTCCAAATAACCCTACCAAACAAGGGCTACTGCTGGCCTCAACTGACAGATGAATAAACCAGGGCACGTAAAGGAACAGGAACTGCCCGTCACACAGCCAGGAAGATTTGAACTCGGAAGTCTGGCTCCAGAGCCAAACCGCTCGGCCACTCTGTTGAAGACTCTGGCAGAAAGGAAAGTTTGTCTTACTGGCCAAAGCAGAGCACAGGAAGTTCTGTGTGGCTTCTTTGTAACCACAGAAAGTTCTAAAGTGGAAGCAAACCACAAGGCCATGCTCTTAGGAGGCTAAGTGCCTGGGTTCTGCTTGACAGGCTGACCACCAGACTATCTTTTAATAAAAATCTGTGTGTCTGCTGCCAGGCCCCATCAGTGCCCTTGAGGAGTCTGTGGGAAAGACATTCATTCAATGACTCATTCAAATATTTACTGAGCACCTGTGGGAACCAGGCACTGGGCGCTGGCCTGGGTTATAGGAATATCATGGTGAATGAGACCGATAAGACCCCTGCTTTCAGGAGGCTTTCATTCTAGGTGGGAGGAAAGGCACACAAATAATATAATTTTAGATAATGGTAAGAAAAAAGTTTTTTAACAAAAAGGTGCCCATTAGTCACTAGAAGCTCCCCAGAAGGAACTTGTGAATAAGGAAAAGAATGTTACCTGGACTAGCCAAAAATTCATCCTGAGCAGCTGGAATTATAGCCTGGGAGAAATTTCCCCAGCGATGGAGAAATGAAATGAAGACAATGTGAACTTCAGATAAGTGAGGAGTGGAGGAGCTGGCTGGAATGAAATGAGCTGGTACAGAGAGGATGTTTCTACCTCCAGCTTGGCGGGGCTGAGGCGGGGCTCAGAAACATGCTCTGGGGGCTCAGGAACATGCTCTGGACACGGTATTACAACCCCTGCATATACTCTCTGTAGTTTCTTTTTGTCTCTTGTGTGTATGCTGTCCCTCAGCCATGTCCAATTCTTTGCAGCCCCGCGGACTACAGCCCACCAGGCTCCTCTGCCCATGGAATTTTCCAGGCAAGAGTACTGGAATGGGGTGCCATTTCCTCCTCCAGGGCATCTTCCCAACCTAAGAATCAAACCCGCATCTCTTGCACCATCTGCATTGGCAGGCGGATCCTTAACACTAGTGCCACCTGGGAAGCTTTTTTTGTCTTTGGAAGGGTTGAAAGTGACAATGGCGATTTGGCCTTCTCCTCCCTTTCATTTTTAATTAGATACATCAGAAATAGTTTAGCACCAATAAAAGAGGCTACTCTTTGCCCTGTCTTTAATCACAAAATGACAGTCCTTTTTTTGGTGTGAGGGTTCAAATAATACCTAACAGGGTTATTAATTTTGAGGATATAAAATTTCTACCAAGACATTAACAAATTTCTAACTCTCTAATTCAGTACCACCCAACCACCTTTTAAGACTTCCAGCAAGTATGTTACCAAGATGAATATTAGTCAATGGTGACTAATGGATCAGCAGATGTGAACTGTCTGTAAGGCATTTGAGAAGTTAACTACTTCTTATTTAATCCCTTAAAATGTACTTTGGAGAAAAGGAGGAAATTCTAGAGCTTTTTGATAGAAAAACTGGTTCACATGTCCTTGAGAGTAGCCCAAGTTATATAACAGGAGTTCTTTAACTTTGAATCTATGGAGCTTCTAAAACTATATGCAAAATTGTAGTCCATAAGCACAGTGATTGAGTTACTTATTCAACAGTGAGCCAAACAGATCTGTGAACCCTGAGAAGTTTTAAAGTGCATTCATAAGAAATCAAAATTCTCATTTGGATAATTCTTATCATTAGACTAAATACTCTATAAAAACCACTATATACATGCATGTATCAAATCACCACACTGTACACCTTATATCTTAATAAAGCTGAGGGGAAAAAACACAAGGGCACACAATCCCCACCCCTGCCAGACAATTAGCTGCATGGAGGAAGGGCTAAGCCTTCTGAGATGAGAGCTTGTGACTCAACTATCAGCCCTCCATGCAGGAGAAGGAAATAGTTTAATTTGAGAGTTAGATAAGCAACGTTTAGGAATTAGTTATGGTCCCTAAGGACCAACCTGGACTTCACAGGCTGAAGGAGATTTACTAAGCATCCAGTATCAGCCACACCCAAGGCTCCAACTGCACAGGAGATTAAAAAAAAAAAAAAAGAATTTAAAATAAGAGAGGACAGAAAGGAAACAGTGGAAGAGAAGGAAAGAACAAAGAAAACATAGAAAGGAAATATATTCTCAAAAACCAAACTTACATTTCTGGCCCTCAGGGCTCTGAGACCAAAGTAGGCATTGTTCCATGTCCATTAAGAAACAAATAGTTAGTAAGTGGTACTCTGAAGCCAGCAGCTATTCAATAGGAGGGGAAAACAGTGAAAAGCAGTGAAAATAAGACTGCCAGGTCAGTAGAGAGTCTGAATTTTAAGGCCATTTCTGAAGCTGCCCAGATATGTAACCTTATGGAGCTCCTAACGACCCAAGCCACTGTTTTCTGTCTGGATAATGAGAGAGTCTGAACTGCATTCAAGCCTAAAACTTTCATGTGGTGGTTTACTTGCTAAGTCGGGTCCGACTCTTACAAAACTTTCATAGACTCATTAAAAAAAAAAAAAAATTGGCAGCCTCCAAGTTTGCTTTGATGGGATTTGGGGTTTACATACTGAAGGCGGAGTTCAAGGCAATAAGCAAAACATTCATGTTTTTTTAAGTGTTGGGTAGCATTAGAAGAGAAACCATCTGTTGATCGCAGTGATAGAATTCATTCCTATAACTGCTGAGAGAGAAAAAGCAGATGAAAGAGATTCAAAAAGATTTAGGTGTACTGTGAAACACGCTAATTATTGTTGGATCATTTACCATTTACACGCCCAGACTTCTCTCCTGGGATTTCCACCCGTAAGGAGAACTGCCTAGCAAGCACTTCCTCTTGGATATGCTGCAGGCACTGACTCTGTACTTGTCCCAGTCTGAACTCATCTTCCTCCCCAAACTCCAGTGTTCCTTTTCTCAGTAAATGATTTCTCAAGCCAGAAATCTAGGAATCAAGCACGATTCCTATGTCTTCCACTCACTGTCACATTCCAGTCCATCATCAGACCCTGCCTCTTCAGATCCTAACAGGCCCTGCTGATGTTTCATTCTCCACAATAGAGAACAATCTGTAAATCTTTTTTTTTTTTTTTTAACCCTTTGGTGGTGTCACATTTTTTCATGGGAAAAACTGCCCACAGCATCTGCCCTCCTGTCTCTTCATCATCACCTTACACTTCCTGGCACCACACCCCTCTTCTTTCTGTTCTTGCCCCAGGTGTTCCCTCATATGCTGTTCGCTTTGCTTCAAACATTGCTCCCTACTCTTTATCTTGTTTCAAATACTCTTTGTGATCCCATGGACTATACAGTCCATAGAATTCTCCAAGCCACAATACTGGGGTGGGTAGCCGTTTCCTTCTCTGGGGATCTTCCTAAACCAGGGATCAAACCCAGGTCTCCCGAATTGCAGGTGGATTCTTTACCAGCTGAATCACAAGGAAGCCCCTAGTACTAAGTATTCAGTTCAGTTCAGTCACTCATTCATGTCCGACTCTTTGCAACCCCATGAATCGCAGCACGCCAGGCCTCCCTGTCCATCACCAACTCCCGGAGCTTACTCAAACTCATGTCCATCAAGTTGGTGATGCCTCCAGCCATCTCATCCTCTGTCGTCCCCTTCTCCTCCTGCCCCTAATCCCTCCCAGCATCAGGGTCTTTTCCAATGAGTCAACTCTTCACATGAGGTGGCCAAAGTATTGGAGTTTCAGCTTTAGCATCAGTCCTTCCAATGAACACCCAGGACCAATCTCCTTTAGAATGGACTGGTTGGATCTCTTTGCAGTCCAAGGGACTCTCAAGAGTCTTCTCCAACACCACAGTTCAAAAGCATCAATTCTTTGGCACTAAGCTTTCTTCACAGTCCAACTCTCACATCCATACATGACCACTGGAAAAACCATAGCCTTGACTAGACAGGCCTTTGTTGGCAAAGTAATGTCTCTGCTTTTTAATATGCTGTCTAAGTTGGTCATAACTTTCCTTCCAAGGAATAAGCGTCTTTTCATTTCATGGCTGCAATCACCATCTGCAGTGATTTTGGAGCCCCCAAAAATAAAGTCTGACACTGTTTCCACTGTTTCCCCATCTATTTCCCATGAAGTGATGGGACCAGATGCCATGATCTCAGTTTTCTGAATGTTGAGCTTTAAGCCAACTTTTTCATTCTCCTCTTTCATCAAGAGGCTCTTTAGTTCCTCTTTACTTTCTGCCATTAGGGTGGTGTCATCTGCATATCTGAGGTTATTGAGAATTCTGCCAGCAATCTTGATTCCAGCTTGTGCTTCTTCTAGTCCCGCGTTTCTCATGATGTACTCTGCATAGAAGTTAAATAAACAGGGTGACAATATACAGTCTTGACATACTCCTTTTCCCATTTGGAACTAGTCGGTTGTTCCATGCCCAGTTCTAACTGTTGCTTTCTGACCTGCATATAGGTTTCTCAAGAGGCAGGTCAGGTGGTCTGGTATTCCCATCTCTTGAAGAATTTTCCACAGTTGATTGTGATCCACACAGTCAAAGGCTTTGGCATAGTCAATAAAGAGAAATACATGTTTTTCTGGAACTCTCTTGCTTTTTCCATGATCCAGTGGATGTTGGCAATTTGATCTCTGGTTCCTCTGCACTTTCTAAAACCAGCTTGAACATCAGGAAGTTCACAGTTCATGTATTGCTGAAGCCTGGCTTGGAGAATTTTGAGCATTACTTTACTAGCACGTGAGATGAGTACAATTGTGTGGTAGTTTGAGCATTCTTTGGCATTGCCTTTCTTTAGGATTGGAATGAAAACTGACTGACCTTTTCCAGTGCTGTGGCCACTGCTGAGTCTTCCAAATTTGCTGGCATACTGAGTGCAGCACTTTCACAGCATCATCTTTCAGGATTTGAAATAGCTCCACTGGAATTCCATCACCTCCACTAGCTTTGTTCATAGTGATGCTTTCTAAGGCTCAATTGACTTCACATTCCAGGATGTCTGGCTCTAGGTGAGTGATCACAACATCATGATGATCTGGGTCGTGAAGATCTTTTTTGTACAGTTCTCCTGTGTATTCTTGCCACCTCTTCTTAATATCTTCTGCTTCTGTTAGGTCCATACCATTCCTGTCCTTTATGGAGTCCATCTTTGCATGAAATGTTCCCTTGGTATCTCTAATTTTCTGGAAGAGATTTCTAGTCTTTCCCATTCTGTTGTTTTCCTCTATTTCTTTGCACTGATCGCTGAGGAAGGCTTTCTTATCTCTCCTTGTTATTCTTTGGAACTCTGCATTCAGATGCTTATATCTTTCCTTTTCTCCTTTGCTTTTCACTTCTCTTCTCTTCACAGCTATTTGTAAGGCCTCCTCAGACAGCCATTTTGCTCTTTTGCATTTCTTTATATTGGGGATGGTCTGATCCCTGCCTCCTGTACAATGTCATGAACCTCCATCCATAGTTCTTCAGGCACTCTCTCTATCAGATCTAGTCCTTTAAATCTATTTCTCACTTCCACTGTATAATCACAAGGGATTTGATTTAGGTCATACCTGAATGGTCTAGTGGGTTTTCCCTACTTTCTCCAATTTAAGTCTGAATTTGGCAATAAGGAGTGCATGATCTGAGCCATAGTCAGCTCCCGGTCTTGTTTTTGCTGACTGCATAGAGCTTCTCCATTTTTGGCTGCAAAGAATACAATCAATCTGATTTCAGTGTTGACCATCTGGTGATGTCCACGTGTAGAGTCTTCTCTTGTGTTGCTGGAAGATAGGTAGAGCATTAAAAAACTTTTCAACGGGACTGGGACTACATGTTATGGTCAATGACGCGACTGTACAGCTGAGGGCGTGCACACACACAGTCAGGGAAAGCTGAGGTGTAAAACTTGTGTGAACTATCTGCACAACGTGAATGTACTTAATGCCTCTGAACTATACACTTGAAAATTGGTTCAATGGTAAATTTTATACTATATATAGTTTACCCAAATACAGAAAAGTCTTTGCAATTCAGAGGATCAAAGATCACTTGTAACACAACCAAAAAGTGAAAATTATCGTCAGATTTTCCCCGTGAAAGCTAATGCTAGAGAAACAATGTTGGAAAAGTCGTTTCGTTGGCCTCTATTAATTTTTGACTGAGGATACCTTAAATAAACACAAGTTAGCCCACAGCACACATTATTTTTAAATATTGAACTTTTAGAAAAATTCTTCTGCCACTAAAAATAAGTATTTCTCACCTGCATATGTAGATATATCAAACAAGACATGTTTTCGTCATTACTCATTAAAGACAAACTGCATGTTTAAAAAAGCTGGGAAATATAGTAAGTAAAAACAGCGCATAGCACCATCACTCAAACAAAATCATTTAATATTGTGTCTATGCAGGAACTTTATCTTATGTGTAGATTTTTATATTATAATCACGAGTTCTGAATATTGCCCCTGTTACCCCAAACACAAACATATTTTCAAGTCACTACTTACATATCTTCTTTTAATAGCTATAAAATCATTTAAGTTTATTTAACTAGCTTTCTCTAGTTGGAGAACTTGATTATTTGCAAGTTCTCATCATTATAAATTACACTGAAAAAAAAAATTACACTGAAAGCAGTATTTTTAAATACAGATTTTTTTCTTTGAATAAGAATTTGAATAAATCTATTTAGGATAGATTTCCAGTTGTGAACTCACTGTAACAAGGACTCCTGATATATTTTACAAATGGATTTCTAAAAAGACTATGCTAATTTCTATTTTTAAAGCATGAATATATCTCCCAATAGATAACATATCTTAAAAAAATATATTTCTGTGAATCAAGATGTATGATTGAAACAATAGTTAGCCTAGAAAACACAGCTATTCATCTGTTCTTACACTAACGGGCACCACCTCTATGCCACATGGGGTGAGTCTGGGCCCCAGGGACAAACTCACAGTAAGTACGGGGCACAGAAATAAGACATTGAATTTAAATTACTTAAGTCTACGACATACTTAAAATTCAAATACTTAAGGGAGAAATAATTGCTCTGTCGACCCTCTACATTCGTTTAAATATATTGTCAATGCACTGGAAGGAAAAGCAGTATCACTTAGACTATTTCTAATGTTAAGCTGTCTAATTCATCTATAATTTTTGGAAATGTGTGGTGTGCAATACAGATCTAACTTTAAATTTTTCCAAATAGAAATCTAATTATCTGAACTACATACATACATTTTAATATATTAAATAACTACTTAATATTATCTTAATATTTTAGCAACTATTCAGCTACTTCACCACTGATTGGAAATACCATCTTTATCAGAAAACATACGTAGATCTGCACCTGAACTTTCTATGACCCATTTTCCTAATCTGGTACCATGACTGTCTTATTTTAATTTCTACAAGTTTATACTGTGTTCTAGGAGCCCGTTACACAAGCTTCTTTCAATTTTTTCTGGTCATTCTTTTCTTGGTTATTCTTGGACATTTAATTTATTCATACGAATTTTGAAATCGGCTTGTGTAAGTTTCCACTAAATTCCTTTGGCAAAACTTCCCGTTCTGAGTAAGGGTAGTAATCATTATCAGACTTACTCCCCTACTATAAAAAAAAAATCATACAACTCAGAAAAATATCTGAAGTGATTGATTTTAGGCACTCGATGAAAGACAGAACAGGGCTGTGAAGCTTGAGAGAGAGAATAAATGAGATAAGCACCAAATGCATCCCAAATCTCTACCTGGGAGCATTTTCCAGACATGGCTTAAGGACACAGAGCCCAAGGAAGCAGCTGCAGTCTCACTGGGCAGACAAATAGCAGTTAGAATTCAGAACTGCTGAAGGGCTGGAATTTTGAGGGCAGGATTGATAAGAGGACCTGTGAAGAGCAGAAATACCTCCAAATCTGCCCAAGTCTTGAGTCTTTGATCAAATACAAACATGATAAGGCTCAGGACAAGAAGAACCGGAAGAAAACAACAGAGACTGAGAGTCAAACAAAGCTTCCTTAGGGTACACAGTACCGAGGCATGTCCAAGTTCTCAACAGATCTGGTTGAACACTCCAGGCATTCAGTGGAGGCCCTAGAAAGGCCACGAGTACTGAAGTCCAAGAGTAAAGGCCACTCTAGATCCACCCTAAAAAGTCTGTATTCATCACAGTCTAGCTAGGCCAGCAGAAATGTAACAGCTTACCAAAACAAAAATCAACACTTTTTAGAAGATGATAGAATAACATACTCTCAAACATTTAGCCATGTTTGAGCATACAATAAAACATTTAAATATAAACAAGCAAAAGTTTTGACTCAGACATGACATAAATATTGGAATAAGAGACAAGGGCTTTAGAACTATTATTATAAATACGTTCAAGAATTTAAAGGAAACGATGAGCATAATGAGCAAACAAATGGAAAATCTCAGAGAAATGGATAAGCTTATAGTACACTGAACACGGCAAGGAAAAAATACGATTGAACTTGAAAATAGGCCAATAGAAACAATGCAAATTGAAGCACAAAGAGAACATAAGTTTGAGAAAATGAACAAAGCCTCAATTAATGGTGGAGGTTTATTGCAAAAGTCTCCATAACGGATAATGATGCTGAAAACGAAGGCAGTGTTGGGGCTGGAGATACAACAGATATTATGAGTACACATGATTGTATGCAAGGACCACTCTTGCGTTTCCAAACTCTGCTTCACTATCACTTCCTATGGAAAGTGCCTTTTAAAAAGGGTGAAAGGAAATGTTTTAAGGCTCACGTCTCTGTCTCCCTCCTCCTCTCCTCCCCTTCCCTTACTAATAATTCCAAGTATGGCTTTATTCTGAAACCACACCATGTAATTAGACAGCAATTTCTGTCTTCCTCTCACAGCTCCACTCTCCTCTGAAAGAATCAGCATCATTCTCAAATCAGTATTTTGAGCACGGTGTCCCTCAGCAGTACAGGTTCAAATAAGACTTGGACTATCTCATGCCAGCCCTCTAAATGCAAAGTCATGCCAGTAAAATAGATCAATCAACAAAAAAGAGCTCAGATCACACTTTAAATAAGGAATGTAAAACAAAAGTGCTTCCCTCCCAGGCCAATTTCGATAAGGAAAGGAGATACATATTTTAAGTATTGTAGCAGTGTGTCTTAGGAATAGCGGGCTCCCTGGCTGTTAGCAGATGCTAATAACACTTCTAATAGCACTTGTCCCAATAGACTGTTGCCAAAGGTTATGGAGTCATTCTCGGTTCCTCTCACTCTCATCCCATCCAATTAGACAGCAAGTACTTTTGGTTTTAACAACTGCAGTAGACCATTGAACAACATGGTTAGGGGCACCAACCCTCTGCACAGTGAAAACCCCATGTGGAATTTGGTTTACCCTAGGAATCCAAGGTTCCTCCATATTCACAGCTCTGTGTCTGTGGATTCAACCAACCACCCCTGCAGCTCAAACCCACGTTATTCAAGGGTCAATTGAATAAATAATCTAAATTCCGACCACACCTCAAAATCTCCACAGCCACCACCGCGGACCAAACTGGGATGAGAACAAGGGCAATCGCCCATACTTCCCAGCTCTGTTCTGACTTTTGGTGGTCTGCTCTCCACACGGTGGTCAGGGGGATCCCATTAAACTGTAAGTCAGAGAGAGGAACAGGCTCCAGTGGCTCACCTACTCCGCCTGTCCACTGGGGCTATTCCTCCACTCTCCTGCACTCCCCACCACCCCTGCCTTCCTGCTCTGCCTCACATGGCCACCCAGCTCCCGCCCAAGGGCTTTCACTCTTGTTTCTTCTATGCAGGACATTCCTTTCCCAAACATCTTCAGCTCTCACTCCCTGCCCTCCCTCGGGTCTCTGCACAAAGGTCACCCTCTCTGGGAGCAATTGCTGAACACCCTATTTAAGCCAGCAGCTCTATAGCACTTACTACCATATCGAGTTTCCCATTTGCTTATTCTCTGTCTCCCCTCCCCAGAACATAAGCTTCATGAGAGCAGCACTTTTTGACCATTTTGTTTATTATTATTCCTGGCACACAATAAACATTTGATGAAGGAATAAATAATGAATGAATGAATTTGCCCTCAATCCCCTTTTCTGGGATTTGGGGGTAAAATTCAGACTGCAGCAGGAAAAACCATATGGAAACATTATGGTGAAACTTTGCACTTACTTGGCACAGCGAACCCAGTGTGTGTGTCGGTACAAGGAATATAAGAAGCGCTGGCGATACATGTTCCATACTTTGATAGATTTGTCTTCAGAAGCTGTGGCAAGAAACTGGCCATCAGCTGAAAAGTCCACACTTCGAACTGGAGCTGTGTGAGCTTTAAATTCAGAGGATTTCCCTCTCCTGGAAATAAATAGTTTAATATTTATAACAGGATTTAATTACAATCACGATCTCATCAGTATACAGATTTTGAAACATATACAATAGTTTAATTCATAAAAACTGACAGAAAGTGTGGAAAGGCTGTTTTGAATTGCACTCTGCATCAGAACCATTTAAGCCAGTTTTGTTCACTGAAGAGAGAGACCCTGGTGGTCACGACCCGGAAATTCATTTGCTGAGTTTGTTTTAACGGGAAGCTAGGAAATAATATTTTTGAACAAATCTCTACCATGTATTTTAAGTTCCTGTTGTTCCTCTAGAGACCGCAATATATAGTTTAAATAAACTGCAACCTAGCAAAGCTAAGATTTGTTAAATAAGGAGCTCTAAGGCAGTGTTTTCAAACTTTGACACGAAAGTTTGGGCTGGCAGTCTGGGTTGGGAAGGAAGAAATGTCCTCCGTGTCATATGCCTCGGCAAAAAACGTCCCTGGGTGATCTGACGCTCCTGTTTTGACCCACCAGCAATGGGAACTGAGACCCCTGGGGTGTACCTACGACCCTGCTCACGTCTGAGCCCAATCTTACATTCACAAGCAAAACAAAAGATCAATGGTAATAACAGACTTCGATTCTCAACACCTTGAAATTTCAGATACCTTCTTTCTTTTTCTTGGCTAGGGTGCGGAAAAGAGAATAGAAAAAAAAAAAAAGGTGAAAATAATGTGTGGCATTTAAGGAGAAGCAGCAAGAACACTACTGAAATAATTTGGGGGCAGGCTAGTAGATGGAACTGGGGGTAAATGGTGACATTTGGGAAATGCTACTTTGTGTCAGCGTTTCCATTTTCCCAAGGTACTTTCACTTTATACCACATTTAGACTTAGCAATTTTTTCCATTCAGAAAGTCACATTTATACAAGTGGTGCCTTATGGGAAAAATTGCCACAAGTGTGTTAAAAAGATTAGGCAGCAGAACTGGCAGAAGCCTAGAAGTTACACCCAGCTCCTCCTCTTCCCCAGTATCCAAGGGGTCAGCAGGCCTATTTAGTGACAGTGAGATTGCCATCACCTCCTGCGTATCTTCTGAATCCCTCCTCTTCTTTGCATCCCAGCTGTGCTCATATTAAGACAGATATACACACCCTCTGTATCCTTCACCTAGATTACTGCAAAAGCCTCTTAACTGGTCTCCCCGCTCTAATCTTTTATCCCCCTCCAGTCACCTACATACTGTGTTTATAGACTTGCTAAATGTATGATTCTAACCATGTAAACCCCAGTGTAAATGTGTCATCGGCTGCTCTCCAAGAAAAAGTACAATGCCCAAGCTCTTTGGCAAGACCACCTGCCGCTACACTAACCTTTGTACCCTAAGACAACCACACTGCCTCAAACACGCCTCTGGCTTTGGACTTGCTGCTTCCTTAGCCTGACTGCTTCCTCTTACCCTGCCTTTCACCAACCCAGATAGGCTTACTTGTTCTCTATCTGCTGTGTCTATTTTGCTTATTATACAGTAATCTTCATTATAAAATAGATCTGCCTCTCTCCTATTAGGCAGTAATTTTTCTGAGAACAGGAATCATGGCTTACTTATCTTTAAAAGACCAGCATCTAGCACAATGTTGGGCACATAAGAAGAGCTCAGTATGCTTTGCTGAATTCTGCTGGGAAGAGTCGATCCTTAAATGGTTCTTAGATCCCTCCTGGCTTTCCCTTCCAGTGGTTTGTAGAAGGCAGAGGCGACTCTGTCATAAATCTCCATCACCTGATATGTGGTATTTCACCAGGAATAATGAAAATAATATAGGAGGGAGCATTCAGGGACTAGTCCAGTGAGGTTTCAAGGGAATGTTCTATGAGTAGAAGTCAAGAGGACACCATGGGCTGATTTTCAGTATAAGGCCTAGAGTAAACAAACTAAAGACTTGGCATCTAATGTGACCAGGAAGCCAAGGGTAGTCAGTATCACAGAATCTGCCTTGATCTTTATTGGGCTCTCCACACTTCAGAACATCTATCCTGTCTGCCTTCTTTGTAACAGCCACTCCTCTTGGCAATCAGTTCAGTTCAGTCCAGACGCTCAGTCGTGTCCAACTCTTTCGACCCCATTAATTGAAGCACGCCAGGCCTCCTGGTCCATCACCAACTCCCAGAGTTCGCCCAAACTCATGTCCATCGAGTCGGTGATGCCATCAAGCCACCTCATCCTCTGTCATTCCCTTCTCCTCCTGCCCCTAATCCCTCCCAGCATCAGAGTCTTTTCCAATGAGTCAACTCTTCACATGAAGTGGCCAAAGTATTGGAGTTTCAGCTTTAGCATCAGTCCTTCCAAAGAACACCCAAGACTGATCTCCTTTAGAATGGAATGGTTGAATCTCCTTGAAGTCCAAGGGACTCTCAAGAGTCTTCTCCAACACCACAGTTCAAAAGCATCAATTCTTCAGTGCTCAGCTGTCTTCACAGTCCAACTCTCACATCCATACATGACCACTGGAAAAACCATAGCTCGACTAGACGGACCTTTGTTGGCAAAGTAATGTCTCTGCTTTTCAATATGCTCTCTAGGTTGGTCATAACCTTCCTTCCAAGGAGTAAGCGTCTTTTCATTTCATGGCTGCAGTCACCATCTGCAGTGATTTTGGAGCCCCCAAAAATAAAGTCTGACACTGTTTCCACTGTTTCTCCATCTATTTCTCATGAAGTGATGGGACCAGATGCCATGATCTCAGTTTTCTGAATGTTGAGCTTTAAGCCAACTTTTTCACTTTCCTCTTCCACTTTCATCAAGAGGCTTTTAGTTCCTCTTCACTTTCTGCCATTAGGGCGGTGTCATCTGCATATCTGAGGTTATTGAGATTTCTCCTGGCAATCTTGATTCCAGCTTGTGTTTCTTCTAGTCCCGCGTTTCTCATGATGTACTCTGCATAGAAGTTAAATCAGCAAGGTGACGATATACAGTCTTGACGTACTCCTTTTCCTATTTGGAACTAGTCGGTTGTTCCATGCCCAGTTCTAACTGTTGCTTCCTGACCTGCATATAGGCTTCTCAAGAGGCAGGTCAGGTGGTCTGGTATTCCCATCTCTTGAAGAATTTTCCACAGTTGATTGTGATCCACACAGTCAAAGGCTTTGGCATACTCAATAAAGAGAAATACATGTTTTTCTGGAACTCTCTTGCTTTTTCCATGATCCAGCAGATGTTGGCAATTTGATCTCTGGTTCCTCTGCACTTTCTAAAACCAGCTCAAACATCTGGAAGTTCACGGTTCACGTATTGCTGAAGCCTGGCTTGGAGAATTTTGAGCATTACTTTACTAGTGCGTGAGATGAGTGCAATTGTGTGGTAGTTTGAGCATTCTTTGGCATTGCCTTTCTTTAGGATTGGAATGAAAACTGACCTTTTCCAGTGCTGTGGCCACTGCTGAGTTTTCCAAATTTGCTGGCATACTGAGTGCAGCACTTTCACAGCATCATCTTTCAGGATTTGAAATAGCTCAACTGGAATTCCATCACCTCCACTAGCTTTGTTCGTAGTGATGCTTTCTAAGGCCCACTTGACTTCACATTCCAGGATGTCTGGCTTTAGGTGAGTGATCACACCATCATGATGATCTGGGTCGTGAAGATCTTTTTTGTACAGTTCTCCTGTGTATTCTTGCCACCTCTTCTTAATATCTTCTGCTTCTGTTAGGTCCATACCATTTCTGTCCTTTATGGAGTCCATCTTTGCATGAAATGTTCCTTTGGTATCTCTAATTTTCTGGAAGAGATTTCTAGTCTTTCCCATTCTGCTGTTTTCCTCTATTTCTTCGCACTGATTGTTAAGGAAGGCTTTTTTATCTGTCCTTGCTAGTCTTTGGAACTCTGCATTCAGATGCTTATGTCTTTCCTTTTCCCCTTTGCTTTTTGCTTCTCTTCTTTTCATAGCTATTTGTAAGGCCTTCTCAGACAGCCATTTTGCTTTTTTGCATTTCTTTTATTGGGGATGGTCTTGATCCCTGCCTCCTCTACAATGTCATGAACCTCTGACCATAGTTCTTCAGGCACTCTGTCTATCTGATCTAATCCCTTGAATCTGTTTGTCATTTCCATTGTATAATTGTAAGGAATTTGATTTAGGTCATACCTGAATGGTCTAGTGGTTTTCCCTACTTTCTTCAATTTAAGCCTGAATTTGGCAATAAGGAGTTCATGACAACAGTTCTTGGCAATAGGCAGGTCCAACTGATGAATCCAGATCCCGTCCCAACAGGAAGTATGTAAGAAACCAAGATAGGAGTGCCCAGTGTTTGTTGTGCTGGTGCTTAGCTGGTTTCTAGCTCCTCACCTGCCTTAACAGAGTCTGTCCACCTCCCACACAGGTACCTGCCCTTTCTACCCGAATTCTCGTGACTGCCCACCGTGACCAACGCCAGCCACACCTGCTTCCCAGCTCGCTCCTGCTAGCCTTACTCAGCCTTCTGATCAACAGCTGTGGTGTCGGTCTGCTCACCTGGCTGCCCACAGCTCCTCTCTCCCCCAGGCACACACACCACTCTTCCCCACCAGTGGCAGAATCCACCAATTTCTCCTCCTTCAAATCTCGAGTTGCAGTCAGGCTACTGTTGTGACTGACTGACCGACAGGATGTGGCAGAAGGCACACTGGGCAGGTTCCAGGCCCAGCCTTAAAGAAGTCTAGCCGCTTCGGCTTTGGTTATGCTAGATTGTCTGACAGCTGCCATGCTGCAAGGAAGTCCTTTTATGCTGCTGCAGAAAGGGCATGTGGAGGACAAAGGCGCCCAGCCAACAGCCAACACCAAGGCCACTGGCATCTGAGGGAGGCACTGGACCTGCCAGCCCAGCTGCCAGTGTAATGAAGCTGCGTAACGGCCCACATTACCGGGGCAGTGGGATAAATCGTCCAGACAGCCCCTACAACTGGGAGAAAATGATACCTACTGTCAAGCTTCTAAGTTTGGGGACCATTATGCAGCAACAGATAACTGGTTCATCAGTTTCCTTCTCATTGCCATGATCCACTGTTGCCCTGGCCTGCTGAGATATGATTTAGGAAGAGGAAGTAGACATATCTATACAAGCCTAATTGTGGTGCTTAGATCAGGCAGTGAAAATGAATGATTCCATGTCCTTTTAGCTCGTCTACCCAGTGCTTTACTCACTGAGCTTTCCCCAAAATAGCAATGGGAGATGGAGGCTGTGCTGAAAACAGCAAACCACTAGTCCAAAATTCTCAAAGTCAAGGCTTTAAAAAATGCTTTCCCTTTTAGACCCTGAGCCAGTCTCTCTTCCTTACAGCTCCCTCTTACACTGCTATCTGTAGTGTCAGAACATGTCAACATGTCACTTCTCCTCAGTAGTGTTGTCCTGCCTTGAGATAATCTTCAGATTGCTCAGTTTGGAGTTTCCTTCAGGCAGTGGCAGGGAAAAACAAGTGTCCTCTGGCAGGGAAATGCTTCAGGAACTTTCATTTATTTGGGAGTGCCTGGGCCCATTCAGGCACGAACCACAGATCAAGTCCCGCCCCGACAGAGTGAAGGCAAACATTTCTTATTATCTGAAGTGATCTGATATGTACACATCCCAGAAGAAAAGGGGGTGGAGGACAGATGAAACAAGACTGACCGAACTCTGAAGAGCTCCTCAATCTGGTGGATGGTTATGGTGGGGAGCTGTCATGCTATCTACTCTATTTTCATACATGTTTGAAATCTACATAACTAAGAGTTTAAAGACTTTTAAAATAATCAAGGCTCAATAACAGCTTAAAATAGATGGATATCAGCTAGGGTTTGGAAAGGTAGTGGGTTGAAAGTGAAAGTGTTAATTGCTCCATCATGTCAGACTCTTTACAACCCTGTGGACTGTAGCCCACCAGGCTCGTCTGTCCATGGAACTCTCCAGGCAAGAATACTGGAGTGGGTAGCCATTCTGTTCTCCAGGGGATCTTCCCAACCCAGGGATCGAACCTGGGTCTCCTGTATTGCAGACAGATTCTTTATCATCTGAGTTACCATAAACTGTAAAATCTTGGTGAGGCAGTCCAACGTGTATCTCTCTGGGGAGATGATCTAAAGCTTACATGAGATTTATAAAGGGATTGATAACCATCACCCTCCCTAACCGCCTGTCCTACAAAAACACTTCAGACATTATTAAGCATATTTCCATGGTTAGAAATAGTTTTCAAACAGAAGACACAATTATGAGTTCAAGATGAGGGGAAAACAGTATGAAATAATTTCACCAGGCCAGTATGCCTCGTTTGTGTCTTAGACTAAAGATGTACACGTAACTGGGGGGTTAGGCAGTCCAAGAGGGACAGAATCTCAACCCCAGTTATCTTTTACATTTCCAAACCCACCGCGTAGCAGCTGTTCTGCTCTTACTTGTCAGGGATCCAGAGTCTGATGGTCCTGTCTCGTGAAGCTGATGCCAGTAAGTTTCCAAGTGGGGAAAACTGCAGGCTGGTGACAACGTCCTTGTGACCCACGTATCTGAAAGCTCTAGCTTGCGGCCTGAGGCTCCACAGCATGAGAAATGTATCCCAAGAGCCGGTAGCTATTAAGAAACAGAAGAACAAGATCACTGTGTGTTAAAACACAGGCATGTCTCATTACAATGGGCGGGGTATCTAATAACAAGATGTCCGGGTAACAGAGAGGCTGGAGGTGGCACGACAGACCAGGTAATGGCAAAAATATTTTAAAAAGAAACCCAAAGCCACATCACTAACACGCAAGCGTGGCTGTGTCCTATGTAGCCATACAGCAGGATTAGTGGCCCCTGTATTTGGTTAGGACTCAATGACTATTTACTAAAAAAAGGCAGCTCAGTGCAACAGAGACACAGGACTGGGGGTCAGTTCTGTCTCTCTCAGGGTGACTGAGAAAGTAACTTAATCTCTGTGTCGTAAGTGCTGCATGCTACTCCTGAGGGGGCTGGAGATGATTTTTTTCAACTGTTCATGTGGAGATAATTTCACAGTTGCAGAACAGTTACATTAACAGTATAATGAACATTAACATACTTTTTACCAGATCCACCTGTTGTTACTATTTTGCCCCATTTGGTTTATAATTTTCTTGTGGGCTCACTCTCTCTTTTTCTGTACACAAGCATGCATGTGCATGCACATGCGCACACTCACACACACACAATTTTTTTCTTAAGCCATTTTGGGGTAAGTAAATTCAACACCATGGCACCTTTATTCCTAAATACTTAAGGGTATATTTCTAAGAATAAAGCTATTCTTCTACATACCAACAAGACTGCAATCAACTTCACAAAATTTATCAGTGACAGTACTTTAACTGACCAAATGTTTTCCAGTTTTGTTAACTGACCAGTAATGCCTTTTATAGCTAGATAAGTTAAGCTTAAAACCCACTTTGTGCTCTGTTATGACATCCTACAATTAATAAAAGAATCATGTGTTTCAGACATCACCTTAAGGCTTTAAGAAAAGGAAGACAAATGGGATAAATAGTGGAAATAAATGCCTTTGATCAAGAAGTAAACAAATGAAAGACAGATCTAACTCCTGCCACAAAACCAAATGTTATATATGCATTGAAGTGAAGTGAGGTGAAAGTTGCTCAGTCATATCCGATTCTGCGACCCCATGGACTATACAATCCATGGAATTCTCCATTCCAGAATACTGGAGTGGGTAGCCATTCCCTTCTCCAGGGGAGTCCTCCCAATTCAGGGATTGACCCAGGTCTGCTGCATTGCAGGCGGATTCTTTACCAACTGAGCCGCCAGGGAAGCCCTTTATATATGCCTGCACCCCCAAAATAGCCCCAGTGAGAGAAACCAGGTCAGTGAGAATCATTAAGTTTATATTATAGAATGTTCAGGAAAAAATACCTCAAAATACAATTAGTATTACTCTTAGAAGAGAAACATAAAGTCTCTGAAGCTCTGAAAAGCTTCTAAGTTCTTCAGCCATAGATAAAATTCATTTGAACTTGGTCTATGCATTGTTTCCATGTAAAATAGTTAAAATGAGTTTATAAGCTGCATACTACCCCCCCCTTTTTTTTCTTATAGTACAAAAGCTGATGTTCCATCACAATTCATCAAATTATTAAATAAATCAGGTTCAAATTATTTGTGGCTAATGTGACAAAACAGGGAAAACCATGAATTATCATATGTGTTATATTTAGGACTCGAGTTCTAAGGTATTATACTATACACAAGAGCTACAAAAGGAAATAAGACACAATTTCATGGAACTGCAATAGAATAGGAGATAGTTCATGAGTAATGTCATACATATTCAGAGGACTTTTATATACTATTTATTCTTTTTTTCTTCCAGTTATGAGATATACACTATAAAATGATTACCACAATAGATTTAGCAAACATCTATCATCTCATAATTCTTATTAAAGAAATAGAAAAAACAATTTTCCCTTGTGATAAGAACTCTTAGGACTTACTCCCTCAGCAATTTTCATACAGCAGTGTTAATTAATGTTATAATCATGTCTCTTGTACTTATAATGGAAGCTTATACCTTTTTCCCTTTCTTAATGTTATACAGAGTGGTGAGTGGTTCTGTTTAAGGAAAGGACACCCCCATCTGAGCAGAGACTTGAGGGAAATGAGAAGCGGTTCAGGCTGAGACATGAACAAAGAGCACTCCAGGCAGAAGGACTCTACATACATGTAGGGCCTGAGACAGCAATGAATTTGGCAGTCTGAGGGACAGCAAGGAGGCCAGCACGTCTGCCAGGACAGGGAGAAAAAGACAACCAGGGATGGAAGCCAAGAAGGAAGCAGATGCCGGCAAGAAGCCACGTGAGAGGTGTGTATTTAGTTCTAAGCCACTAAAGGATTCCGAACAGGAGTATCTTATGATTTAAGAAAACGGTCATTTTGACAGTGAGAAAAGGATGGGCTAGCCAATAATCATGGTGGATCAACTGGGTATTCACAATGAGAAAGACAATGTCTCCTATATTTTGTACTATACACAAAAATAGTTCCATATGGATTACAGCTCTAAATACAATAGGCAGGACGATAAGCGTTTAGAAGAGATCTTAGGGGAAAATATTCATGGCCACTGGGGTAGGCACGATTGTTTAAATAACACATGAAAATTACTAAAATACTAAAAGAATGATGATTTGTACTACACTAGAATTAAGAAATTTTACTCACTGAAAGACATCACTAAGCAAATAAAATGGTAAGCCACAGAGAGGAAAAAGACATTCACAATACAGTTATCCAACATATAACAAAGAATATATAAAGAACCCAACAAATCAATAAGGAAAGTCAAGAAAACACAGGAGGCTAATAGGCAAAGGGCTTAAATAGGCACTTCATACGGGAAGATATACAAATGGCTAATAAATGTATAAAAAGGTGCTCAAATCCACAGTCACCAGGAAAGTGCAAATTAAAACGACAACAAGATATTACTACACTCTCATTAGAATGGCTACAATAGAAGAGATCAGTTCAGTTCAGTCGCTCGGTCGTGTCCGACTTTTTGCAACCCCATGGACTGCAGCATGTCAGGCTTCCCTGTCCATCACTGACTCCCGGAGCTTATTCAAACTCATGTCCATCGAGTTGGTGATGCCATCCAACCATCTCATCCTAGGCTGCCCCCTTCTCCTCCTGCCCTCAATCCATTCCAACATCAGGGTTTTTCTAATAAGTCAGTTCTTCACATCAGGTGGCCAAAGTATTGGAGCTTCAGCTTCAGAATCAGTCCTTTCAATGAATATTCAGGACTGATTTCCTCCAGGATTGACCGATGGATCTCCATGCAGGCCAAGGGACTGCCAAGAGTCCTCTACAACACCACAGTTCAAAAGCATCAATTCTTTGGTGCTCAGCTTTCTTTACAGTCCAACTCTCACATCCATACATGACTACTGGGAAAACCACAGCGTTGACTAGATGGACCGTTATCACAAAGTAATGTTTCTGTTTTTTATTACGCTGTTTAGGTTGGTCATAACTTTTCTTCCAAGGAGCAAGCTTCTTTTAATTTCATGGCTGCAGTCACCATCTGTAGTGATTTTGGAGCCCAAGAAATTAAAGTTTCTCACTATTTCCATTGTTTCCCCTTCTATTTGCCATGAAGTGATGGGACCAGATGCCATGATCTTCGTTCTCTGAATGTTGAGCTTTAAGCCATCTTTTTCACTCTCCTCTTTCACTTTCATCAAGAGGCTCTTTAGTTCACCTTTGCTTTCTGCTGTAAGGGTGGTATCATCTGCATATCTGAGGTTATTGAGATTTCTCCTGGCAATCTTGATTCCAGTTTGTGCTTCATCCAGCCCAGCATTTCTCATGATGTATTCTGCCTGTAAGTTAGACAAGCAGGGTGACAATATACAGCCTTGACATACTCCTTTCCCTATTTGGAACTAGTCGATTGTTCCATTTCCAGTTCTAACTGTTGCTTCTTGCCCTGTATACAGATTTCTCAGGAGGCAGGTAAGGTGGTCTGGTATTCCCATCTCTTTAAGGATTTTCCACAGTTTGCTGTGATCCACAGTCAAAGGTTTTGGCATAGTCAATAAAGCAGAAGTTTTTCTGGAACTCTCTTGTTTTTTCGATGATGGCAATTTGATGTCTGGTTCCTCTGGCTTTTCTAAAACCAGCTTGAACATCTGGAAGTTCTCAGCTCATATACTGTTGAAGCCTCACTTGGAGAATTTTGAGCATTACTTTGCTAATGTGTGAGATAAGTCCAACTGTGTGGTAGTTTGACATTCTTTGGCATTGCTTTTCTTTGGGATTGGAATGAAAACTGACCTTTTCCAGTCCTGTGGCCACTGCTGAGTTTTCCAAATTTGCTGGCGTACTGAGTGCAGCACTTTCGCAGCATTAGGATTTGAAATAGCTCAACTGGAATTCCATCACCTCCACTAGCTTTGTTCATAGTGATACTCCCTAAGGCCCATTTGACTTTGCATTTCAGAATGTAATAGCTGAGTGATCACATTGTGGTTATCTGGGTCATGAAGATCTTTTTTGTATAGTTCTTCTGTGTATTCTTGCCACCTCTTCTTAATATCTTCTGCTTCTGTTAGGTCCATACCATTTCTGTCCTCTATTGAGCCCATCTTTGCATGAAATGTTTCCTTGATATCTCTAATTTTCTTGACAAGATCTCTAGTCTTTCCCATTCTATTGTTTTCCTCTATTTCTTTGACTTGATCGCTGAGGAAGGCTTTTATCTCTCCTTGCTAGTCTTTGGAACTCTGCATTCAAATGGGTATATCTTTCCTTTTCTCCTTTGCCTTTAGCTTCTCTCCTTTACTTAGCTATTTGTAAGGCCTCCTCAGACAACCATTCTGCCTTTTTGTGTTTTTCTTGGGGATGGTCTTGATCACTGCCTCCTGTACAATGTCACAAACTTCCATCCATAGTTCTTGAGGCACTCTATCAGATCCAATCCCTTGAATCTATTTGTCATTTCTATTGTATAAGGGATTTGATTTAGGTCATACCTGAATGGTCTATGGTTTTCCCTACTTTCTTCAATTTAAGTCTGAATTTGGCAATAAGGAGTTCATGATCTGAGCCACAGTAAACTCCCAGTTTTGTTTTTGCTGACTATATACAGCTTCTCTATCTTCAGCTGCAAAGAATATAATCAATCTGATTTCGGTGTTGACCATCTGGTGATGTCCATGTATAGAGTTTTCTCTTGTGTTGTTGGAAGAGGGTGTTTGCTATGACCAGTGCATTCTCTTGACAAAACTGTGTTAGCCTTTGCCCTGCTTCATTCTGTACTCTAAGGCCAAATTTGTCTGTTACTCCAGGTATCTCCTGACTTCCTACTTTTGCATTCCAGTCCCCTAAAATGAAAAGGACATCTTTTTTTGGGTGTTAGTTCTAGAAGGTCTTGTAGATTTTCATAGAACCATTCAACTTCAGCATCTTTAGCCTTACTCTTTGGGACATAGACTTGGATTACTGTGATGTTGAATGGTTTGCCTTGGAAATGAATAGAGATCATTTTGTTATTTTTGAGACTGCATCCAAGTACTGCATTTCAGACTCTTTTGTTAACTATGAGGGCTACTTGACTTCTTCTAAGGGATTCTTGCCCACAGTAGTAGATATAATGGTCATCTGAGTTAAATTCACCCATTCCAGTCCCTTTTACTTCACTGATTCCTAAAAAGGAGATGTTCACTCTTACCATCTCCTGTTTGACCACTTCCAATTTACCTTGATGCATGGACCTAACTGGTTCCAATGCAGTATTGTTTTTTACAGCATTAGACTTTACTTCCATTACCAGTCACATCCACAACTGGGTGGTGTTTTTGCTTTGGCTCCATCCTTTTTGGAGTTATTTCTCCACTGATCTCCAGTAGCATATTGGGCACCTACTGACCTGGGGGGGTTCATCTTTCAGTGTCCTATCTTTTTGCCTTTTTATACTGTTCATGGGTTCTCAAGGCAAGAATACTGAAGTGCTTTGCCATTCCCTTCTCCAGTGGATGATGTTTTGTCAGAACTCTCCACCATGACCTGTCCTTCTTGGGTGGCCCTACATGGCATGGCTCATGGTTTTGTTGAGTTAGATAAAGCTGTGCTCCATGTGATCAGAGACTGAGCCAGACACTTTGGCTGTGTTTCAGTGTCTCCTGTGGAGGTACGGGTCAGCAGTGGGCTGCTGCAGGGGCAGGGGCTCTGGGTACAGCAGACCTGGGTGTGGCATAAGCCCTCTCGGAGGAGGTCACCATTAACCCCACCATAGAGCCGCCAGAACTTACACAGGACCGGGGAAATAGACTCTGGAGGGCATAAACAGAACCCTGTGTGCACCAGGACCCAGGAGAAAGGAGCAATCACCCAACAGGAGACTGATCCAGACTTGTCCGAGAGTGTCCAGGAGCTCTGGCAGAGGCGTGGGCTGGCGGTGGCTGCCGCAGTGTCCGAGGCAGAGTGCAGCAGTGCGTGCACCGGACCTTTCCAAGGAGGTCGCCATTATCTTCATCACCTCCACCGTAGTTTGGCCTCAGATCAGAAAACAGGGATGGAACACAGCATCCTCCCCACCCCCCCATTCACAGAAAATTGGATTAAAGATTTATGGAGCATGGCCCCGCCTATGAGAAAAAGACTCAGTTTCCCCCTCAGTCAGTCTCTCCCACCAGGAAGCTTCCATAAGCCTCTTATCCTTATCTATCAGAGGGCAGGCAGAATGAAAAACACAACAGAAGAGATAAATAATACCAAATCTTGGTGAGTATGTGGAACAAGGGAACTCTCAGATAATGGTGGTGGTTATAACCACCCTTGGAAAATTGTTTTGAAATCTGTTAAGCTGAAAGACTTCCCTGGTGACTCAGATGGTAAAGAATCTGCCAGCAATGCAGGAGACCTGGGTTGTATCCTTGGGTCAGGAAGATCCCCTGGAGAAGGAAATGGCAACCCACTCCAGTATTTTTGCCTGGAGAATTCCATGGACAAAGAATTCCAGGACAAGAATTCCATGGACAAAGAAACCCAGAGAGCTACAGTCCATAGTGTTCAAAGAGTCAGACACAGCTGAGCAACTAACACAGAAACACACCACACACACACACACACACACACACACACACACACACACAAGATGACTATATTTGGGCTACCCTGGTGGCTCAGTGGTAAAGTATCCTCCTGCAAATGCAGGAGAAGTGGGTTCAATCTCTGGATCAGGAAGATCCCCTGGAGAAGGAAATGGCAACCCACTGCAGTCCTCTTGCCTGGGAAATCCCATGGACAGAGGAGCCTGGTGGGCAACAGTCCATGAGGTAGCAGGAGTCAGACACGACTTAGTGACTGACCAACAACAAGCAGCTGAATATACACTTACCATCTGACTCAGCAATTCAACTTCTAAGTCAAATACCTGCAGAAATTCTTACCCGTGTTCAGCAGAAGATATATACAGTAATGTTTATGGAACATCACTCAAAGAAGACCAAAACTAGAAACCCAACTGCCTATCAAAATAAAACAGATAGACAAATTGTGGTATATACATACTGTGTACCTGTGTAATTAAAATGTACTCACGAAGTTCAAGAAGCAAAACTGATCTATGGAGTTAGAAGTCAGCACAGAGATTATGTGGGTGGCAGGCAGGGAGGACAGTGGCTATAAGGGAGGTCAAGGGTACTGGCAAAACAGGCAAGTCACACTGTGGAGATTCAGCAAGCTGTTCAACGTTGGTACATATCTTATACTTCAAAAAAATGTTTAGACAAAACAAACAGAAAATCTCAGTCTGGCTGTTGTTTGGAGTGCATACAGAGGGAAGAAGGAAATCAGTTTGGAGGCTGTTGCAATAGTCCAGCCAGAAGGAGGTGGTCTGGACCAGGGTGTGGAAGTGGGAGAAGCAGTCAAAACCAAGGTCTATTGTAAAGACAGAGTCCCCAAGGTTTGCAAACACACTAGATGTGAGGGGGAGAGAGAAAAGAAAACAAGGTGCCCGGCTGCTGGCCTGGGAGATATTTAATGAGATTAAGGCATTTAAGGCATTAAGTGAAATAATACTCATAAGCCAAGCCTGGCACACAGAAAACACTCGGCTGTAGCTATCATTACGGTAGCTTTAGTTTTTGCTACTGTCAGCAGTGACAGTGTAGATAATACATTAGAGACTGGAAATTGGATGGGGTCACTCAAGCAGTAAGTCTAGATACAGAAGCGGATGAAGGTACTTAACCTGGAGGAAAGGAAGGAGCCGCTAGTGGAGTAGGAAGGGCCAGGAGACTGCGGTGTGCAGGAATAGTGTGTGTACTCACAGAGGGTGACAGGGCTGTTGTCAAAGGCTTCAAAGAGACTTGGTAAGATCAGGCCTGAACACGACCAGCTACATCGTTTGTAGGATCCAGTATAAGATGTAAATGTGGGGTCTCTTGTAGGAAATCAGTGAAAATGTCAAGACCGGGATGGCAGGGCCTTAAACTAAATGTGTGCCTTGTGCGACCACACAGGTCAACTGCCCGAGAAGCCAGCTGTAGGCCTGAGGATCAAAGGCTGGTTTGGCAGCAGAATTGTTTCAGTGGAGTGGTGGGATCAAAGCTGGAATGGTGTGGGTTGAGGAGAAACCGGGAGGGAGGCAGTAGAGAGAGTTAATACACACAACTGACCCACGAACTCACTGAAGGTTCATAGGGTCCCTAATATTCAATACAACCAGGAAAAAATGTTATTATAGGATCAATGTGAAGTGACAATTAACTGGGGCTGGTGGCAGGGGTGGGAGAGACACAGAGCCAGAGGTAGAAGAATATGACACAACCAAGATGGTGACTCAGGAATTGAGCTTTTACATATTTCCTCAGAAAAGGAAAAGGGCACCTTAACAGACTTAGTGTTAGCTGCTCAGTCGTGTCCAGCTCTTTGTGATCCCATGGACGGTAGCCCACCATGCTCCTCTGTCCATGGGATTTCTCTGTGCAAGAATACTGGAGTGGGTAGCCATTCCCTTCTCCAGGGGATCTTCCTCACCCAGGGATCGAACCTGGGTCTCCTGCATTGCAGGCAGATTCTTTACTGTCTGAGCCACTATGGAAACCCTTACCCTTAACCAGAGTGGATGCTCAAAAATTGTTAGCTTTAAGAGTTGATGGCGCCTTACCTGTATTATAGCAATATTTGCTATTATCAGCATGAGGCCTGCTAAAGAGAAGTGACAGAAAGCAGGGTGAACGCTTAAAGGATGTGGACAGCTAAACCTGAGAGCCAGGTGGCATTTCCGAGCCCTATTAACTGTGAAACACTAGCAGCAGAGATGTCCCACTTAAAACTGTGTGGCTCAGCATACATGCTACAGTGTCTTCCAAATTTCAAGAAAACAGGAAAAGGACTAGCAATCTACAAAACAGTCACAAATGCATTCTTCTATGAAAACCAACACTGAATTTCCCTCCTCAGTTCCTTAACCCTGATCCACCAAACCCTAATACCATCATAATAAAAGGTATTTGATTGTTGGTATCCGTGCTGTACAGTGTCAACTTGGAATTTGCGTTCATACATTTCCAGTGAACCACACCCTCTATAAACATTACCCCATCATTTAAAATGTCAAAGCTTGTACCTAATCACCATCTGTTTGAGATTAACTATCAGAGGGAGGAAGCTAAAAGTTTAACAAGTCTAGCCACTAAAAAAAAAATTTTTAAATTATATTCTATAACAGTAGTCCATTGTTTCAAGAAATCCTCATTAGGACAAAAGAAAGAACAAAGTCCACACTCACCTGGAGCTGAGGACATAGAATATATACTAATGGTTTGCTCTCCACAATGTCCAAAAGGGCATCAGTCGTTGCGTTGAAGAGCAATAACTTTCTGTAATCAACCCAAGCGCTCTCACTGATTTAACCAAAATCAACTATGGTTCATTAGAGGCTTGCTTTGTGAGGAATACCTTTTCTGGAAAGCATGGTATTGCCTCCGGCTTTTTACATTTGTTGTTAAATTCCCTTATCTGTTCTGTTGTGCAAGTGTGTGTGATACAGAATTCCAATATTACAGGAGTAGTTACTGAATTTCCCTCCAGCCCTTGGCCACCTGGTTCCCCTTCCTGGAGGCATATTGAACATATTTGTTTAAGCACTGAGGAGAGAAGATACTCATTGTCTTGAGTATCCTCCTATGTGCTTAAACAAACGTGGGTGTCTAGTCACATTTTTGTCTAGGTTATTTATAATTTCTTCCTCCAGTTTTATTGAGACATAGCTGACATACGACACTGTATATTTAAGGTGTACAGCATAATGATTTGACTTACATGCCTCAAATGATTACCACAATAAGTCTAGTGAACACCCATCATCTCATATAGATACAGCAAAGGAATAGGGAAGAAAATATTTTTCCCCATGATGAGAACTTTTAGGATTTACTCTTAACTTTTATATATAATGTCGGTTGGTTGATCTGTTTTGATCAGTTGCTCAGTCGTGTCCGCATCTTTGCGACCCTATGCACTATAGTCCGTCAGGCTCTTCTATCCATGGGATTTTCCCGGCAAGAATCCTGGAGTGGGTTGCCATTTCCTCCTCCAGGGGATCTTCCCAATTCAGGGATCAAACCTGCTTCTCCCACACGGGCAGGTGGATTTGTTACCACTGAGCCACTTGGGAAGCCCACATATAGCAGTACAGCAGTGTTAATTACACTTCCGCACCCCTAGCAGTACGTCTCTTACAGCTGGAGGTTTGCACCTTTTGACCACTCTCATCCAATTCCTGCTTCTCCTACCACTGCCTCTGGTAATCACAAATCTGGTCTTTTTTTTTTTTTTTCAGTTTGTTTTTTGCAGATGTTTTCTTGTTATTAGATTTAGGATACATGCATTTTGACAAGAATGTCACAAAAAGTTATGCTGTGCCCTTATCAGTGCATTGTATTAGGGTACATTTGATATCTGTTTGTCCCAATATTGGTGAGATTAACTTTGATCACTTGGTGCAGGTAATTTTTGCCTTATAAAGTTGGTGTTTTTTCCCCTTTGTAATTAATAAGTATTTTGTGGGGAAGATAGTTTAAACTATGTAAATATCATCTTCCTCAATAAACTGTCACCCACTAATTTTAGCATCCTTCAATAATTTTTGAACCCATTATTCTTTAATTTACTACTTAATGAACTAATATTTAATTCATTGATTTACTATTTTAAGGAAGAATCTTCTCTTTTTCTCCATCTATCTACTTATTCAATTGCTCATTTACATCAGTATGGACTCAGATTATTTTACTCAATGGGCTATTATCCAGGTTTATCATTATTTATTCTGATTCTCATATTGTCCCAGATTTGACTAGGAAGAGCCCCTTAAAGCTTGCCTTTGTGCTCTGATATGTGTCCATCATTCTTTGAATACTTCCTTACTTCCATAATTACAAGGTACTGCAAGATGTACTTTCCCTCCTCCAGCCCTGGTGTAGGTCTTTTTTTCCCCAAGAAGTTCTGATTCCTTTTCACAGAGAATGGCAAACTTAGAAACCAAGATCTGGCAACTATGTTTGCTCATTGCTACTGGGCTTACCAGGTGGTGCTAGGGGTAAAGAACACGCCTGCCAACACAGGAGATGTAAGAGACATGGGTTTGATCCCTGCGTCGGGAAGATCCCATGGAGGAGGACATGCCAGCCCACTCCAGTGTTCTTGCCTGGAGAATCCCATGGACACAGGAGCCTGGAGGGCTACAGTCCCCAGGGCTGAAAAGAGTTAGACACCACTGAAGCAACTTAGCACGCATGCACAAACTGCTGTGACAGCTGACGGAACTAAGACGTAAACAGAAATCTCAGAACTAAGAAATAAGATATAAATAGAAAGCGGTATCTATCTATATGCAGAAATCAAGATAAAGATATTAAGAACCATGTGTTCATATACTGGTAACTCCCATTTCAATCTAACAGCACAGAGTACATTTCAGCCCTTCGTCTTCTAACATTTGTAACTCTCCTTGCCCACGGTAAAAAGAAAAAAAACACCTGACTCACATTACACTCAATATACTTTTGTTCAAGTCTAGAGCACGCAAACAGTTTCAGAATCACTAACCCACATCCCTGCCATAAGCAGTTCTGGTCAGGGTGCATTTTACGTTTTACTCCTTTTGATCTTGTCACACTTGGTTTTATTCTTTGTCAGAGTGAAACTCCTTCAGTTGTGAACTGAGTTTTCGGGCATACCCTTTATTTCAGATGCGGTCCTGATGCCTACGGCCTGGCCTCCCTGGTGTCTCGCCTGAGGTGCTGGGAAAGATCTCCCCTCTGCTTGAGCTACAGCTTGGTCGAGCTCTACCCCGCATGGTCCCTGGGATCACCAGCCTCTTCCTCATCCTCCCCCGCCTCCTGCCTGGCAGGAAAGGATCTCCCCTAGACCCCACAGTCTCTCAAGTGCACCTCAGCCAAAACTGCAGCGGCCCCACAGAATCTGCGGCCGCCCACCTGTCTCAGCAGCTTGGCCCTGACGCAGCCATAATCAAGGCCTCCGCGGCCTCGGCTCGGCCAGGCTCGCTCTGCTCGGCTCTACCTTCCGTGGGCAGCAGGAAGAGTGCCCCTGAGAGAAAGCCAAGGCCACGCGCGACCGGGAGGGGCTCACTGTGCGCTTCCTTCTGGCAAGGACCACCGGTTCACGTTCCCTGGCGCTCAACATCCGGAAACAGTTGCCTCGTATTGTCTCATTTCACAGTCGCTTTCAGCTGGAGGGCAAGTTGGTTCCTAGTTAACTGCGGTGACTGGAGGCAGAAGTCAGCCTCAGTCTTTTTCGTAGCTGAACAGTATTCTATGGTGGCGGTGTTTGGTCGCTAAGTTGTGTCTGACTCTGTGACCCCGTGAACTGTAGCCTGCCAAGCTCCTCTGTCCTTGGAATTCTCCAGGCAAGAATACTGGAATGGGCTGCCATTTCCTTCTCCAGGGGATCTTCCAACCCAGAGACTGAACTCACATTTCCTGAATTGCAGACAGATTCTTTACCACTGAACCACCGGGGAAACCATTCTATGATGTACCTATATCTTAATTTTTTCAACCAGGTGACCACATTTAGGTTGTTTACATACAACGCTGCAATGAACATGTGTGATTTCTGATATGTACAAAATATCACTGTGATAAATTCCCTGAATAATTATTAATGGGTCAAAAAGTACATATTGTAGCAGGCCCATGTTCACCACCTAGTATCCTTCACAGCTTAAAAAATTTGGATTATATTCCTCTTAGGCCTTTTTCATTCCATAGTCAAGAGGGTCTGAAAAACTCAATCACCTCCACATAGAAACTCTCAAATTTTTCAATTATTTCAGAAGTTCCTCGATATACTTCGTACCTTCATTATGTCCGCTTTAAAACCCCCTACCAGGACAAAACTCAGCTCTCTGGTTTGAGGGCACCACGATTTTGTACTTTCTGTTGCATTTCTAGGTTCATATTGGTTTTGGGTTACAACAGAAAACACTGGATCACCTTCTTCAGGGAGATATAAACAAGAACATTTTCTAAGGAAATCTAAGGGGAGGAATTCACTGTAAATAGTTTTTTTAAGACAAGAAAAATAAAATGTAATCCCCAGACAAAGACACCACAAACCAAGAGAGAAGTAAGAGAGACGGTTGCACAATACAAAGACAATATTCTAACCATAACTAGATAAACTTTAATATCCTATCTAATTCTTTCAGAATCAGCTTGTCCAATCCAAGCACTATGTAATAGTATTGATATAATTAAGTGATGGCACTAACTCAAAATTCCTCTGCCATGAATAGGGAATAATTTTCCTGCTAGCTGACACGAAGTAATTAGCCTGTTAGTAGTGTAAGCAGAGTCTCAAAGAAACTGTGGCTGCTTTAAAAATAATCTTTAGTAATGACAGTATGGAGAAATTTAATTTATTCAAACTCTCCATGAGGGTTGAGGAGCTTAACAACGCAAACCCTTCTGGAGTTGTCACTAAGGGCCAAATCCTTTTGAGAACTTGGTAAACATCCTTTTACTTAATCCTCACAAGGAGGTAGGTGACTATCATCACCCCTTTTTTACGGATGAGGAAATGAGGCTTGGTGAGGTGAAGTAACTTGCCCAGGGTCGTAAACATAGAAAGGAGTAGAGTTTAACCCAGGTCTGTCAGACTCCAGGGCTTCCCCGGCGGCTAGGTGGTAGAGAATCTGCCTGCCGATGCATGAGACATGGGTTCGATCCCTGGGGTGGGAAGATCTCCTGGAAAAGGAAATGACAAACCACTCCAGTATTCTTGTCTTGGAAATTCCATGGACAGAGGAGCCTGGTGGTCTACAGTCCACCCACTGGGGTCTCAAAAGAGTCAGACACAACTTAGAGACTAAACAACAACAATCAGACTCCACATCCACATCCCTTTAACCAAGAACCCAAGCTCGGGATTTACATATTATCCCCACTGGAATTCCTGGGGACCTTGTTGAAAACGTGTGTTTCTAGTAAGCTACATTCTCCAGAGTGAAACCCAGGAGCCTGAACTTTTGGCCACTTTCTCCCTTACTTCTGAAGAATATGGAGATCTGAGAAAGACCACACTCTGCTCCTGCCTCTCAGTGCGTGCCTGAGGTCACTTCAGCACTGGGAGCAAGAGTTAAAACCTGTAACAGTAGGAGGAGCTTCAGTAAAAGTTGCTACACAGGTTGCCATCAAGAACCAGAATAACAGGCTTCCCTGGGGGTTCAGGGGTAGAAAAAGTGCCTGCAGATGCAGAAGATGCAGGTTTGATCCCTGGGTCAGGAATATCCCCTGGACTGGGAAGTGGCAACCTGCTCCAGCATTCTTGCCTGTAGAATTCCACGCATAAAGGAGCCTGGTGGGCTACAGTCCATGAGGTCTCAAAAGAGCCAGACACAATTCAGCAACTAAAAACCAGAAGAGAAAAAGAATTTCTGGCAAACTTCAATTACGGTTTCACTGCCAGGAAAATAAAATTCACAGTTTCATTCTGCCTCTATTCAGTAAGAAAAGGGGTAAATAAAATTGTTCTACACCATCATTTACTGTACAAACACCCCAGAGATGAAACAGGGAATAAGCCGATGACAGAGCCACCCTGAACACAAAAAGAAGAAAGGCTGATAACGTCAATGCTAAAACACATCATTTTAATTGGAAACTTCTAACATGCAGCTCAGATTGTGCACGTCACATGAAAATGCTCTTAAACTCTTCTAATGTTTGTGTAAACTTGAGTGCAGCCTCTGGGAAACTGAGCTAAGGGGAGAGTGTGGCTCCAGAAGCTGACTGGAGATCGGGCTCAGCCAGGCTCTGCTGCTTACCAGCTACACCGCTTTAGCTAACTTACTCAGCTTCCAGTTTCCGCCTCCATAAGAGGGATGACATTCACAAGTTATCATCTGCTCCTATCCTCTCCCCTCTGATTGCCCCCCATCCTGTGAAACCCAAGAGCCCACCGCCTTCTGAGAGGCTGCTGAGTATACATAAACCCACTGCACCTCCCCTTCTGTTTCCTCTCGTCATGCCTTCAGCGCCACTGCCGCCAATCACGCTGCACTCTCGCTCCCATGACGCTCGGGATGCTCCCTGGGCTGACCCTGGTACTCACACTTGCTCTCCTTCCCCAAAGCTATCACCTGGCCAGAGAAACACCACTTATGAGACCTCTCTTGTACACACACCCCCCTCTCTGAAAGTCCCCCCTCCTACTTACACGTTGACTTTGCTTGGGGACATCAAGCTCCCTGAAACCCTCCCAAGCGACATGCATTTTCACACTTCACCTACCTGAGGTCACAGTCCTTCTCTCTGTTCCAAGTCTTGGTATTATTAGTTCACTCAACAGATATCTCAGCCCTACCACATGTAAGGGCAGGGTGGCTGGGGTGGGGGGAGTCCTGAGTTACAAAATGGGCAAAAATCTCTAAACAGGGAGCTTCAATTTAAGCAGAAAAGAGGGCAACAAGTCAACAAGCAAGGCTAACGTATCAATTTAAATTGTGCTAAGAGGCATGAACGATATAAGCAGGATGTCATATGAGAATTTTTTGTGGGCACAGAATACTTAATTCAGGTGAAATAATCAGTGGGATTTTAAATGGAGTTATGAAGGACACAAAGGAACCAGCCAAGCAGAATGAGGTAGTGAAGAACATTTGGGATCAAGGGGACAACCAGGCCTCTCTGAAGACCTTTTCTTCCATGTGTCTTCAGCATCCTGCTCCGGTGGTCACACCCTGGATGTTATCACAAGCAGCGCCAACACTCCTCTGATTACTAACTGAAACCCACTATCCTTAACAACATGCTTTCCTTATAGCTTGCTTGTTCACAGCTTCTATCTTATCCAGAACTCCAATGCACTGACCTGCGTTCTCCACTGAGGCTTTCTTTCACTATCTTCATTTCACTCTCCAATTAGTAGTCTTCATTTCTTTCCTTGCCCAGTTTATAAACCCTTTCTTGCACATATATTTAGTCCTTTGACTTGTCTCCCTCCCTTCAAATTCCTCTGGCAAAATCTCAGTCACTCAGCCTTTTCTGGACTGTACACAAATTCTGTATTTGTGACAGAATTGCTAGACACACTCCAAGGAAGACCAGGAACAATACAAATTCAAGACTGCTCATTTCACAGGGACCTGTCTACACTGCTCGGTGGCGCTCAATTCTGCAATAATTCCCTCCCCCACTCTCTCTAATGACTAACATATTCTCTGTTTTCCACGTTTTTACCCTACTCTATCTACACCTCGGCTTTCATAATTCCCTGCTATAGGGGCATTCCCTCCTATTCTTCTAACCATTCCTCCTTGGATTCTTGTTATTTCCCCTTCTGACCCAAAGGCTGGAGATTTTTGTATGTGTGCACACTCAGTCGCTAAATCGTGTCTGACTCTTTGCAGCTCCATGGACTATAACCTGGCAGGCTCCTCTGTCCATCGGATTTCCCAGACAAAAATACTGAGGTGGGTTGCCATTTCCTTCTTTAGGGGATCTTCCTGGACTAGGGAATTAACCGCAGATTCTTTACCACTGAGCCACCTGGAAACGGGCCATTTGCCCTCATTGTTCTGTTTTTCCCAGGTGACTTTATCTATTCCATGACTTTAAACACTATTCATATGCTAGTAACCCTAGCTTGAAGACCACCGTCTTAGTTTGAAGCACCATCACCTGCTGATATTACTATAATGGCTCCTAACTGATTTTTCTACTCACAATAGTTCAATCCACATAGAAACCAGAGTGATTGTTTCGAGGTGTGAATCAGATTGTGTCATTCTCTCCCTTAAAATCCTTCAACAGACTTCCATGAGTCTCAGAACAAAAGCCTAAAACATGGCTTCTGTCTCAGTTTCCTGCGGCTGCTATAACCAAGGACCGTAACTTTGGAGCCTTAAAACAACAGAAATTTATTCTCTCACAGGTCTGGAGGCCGGAAATCCAAAATCCAAGTGTTGGCAGGACCACACTCCCTCTAAAGGCTCTAGAGGTTTCATTCCTTGCCTTTTCCAGACTCTGGTGCCTTCAGGATCTCCTTTGGCTGGTGGCTCTATCATTGCAATTTCTGCCTCTGGTTTCCTGTGACCTTCTCCTCTTATCTCTCTGTATGTCTCATTTAGGGCCCACCCAGGTAGCTCAGGAGGAGCTCTGCTCAAATCCCGCAAAGACCTTTTCTTTCCAATGAAGTCACACTTACGGGTTCCAGGCATCAAGACAGGGACACATCTTCGGGAGGGTTGCCGTTTAACCCGCTGCAGCCTCTTAAGACTCAGTGAGCTGCTTCTGCCTGCCCTGCAACCACACGTCTGGAAGCTTTCTTCACCTCCCAGAGCCTGTTGTTTATAGGCTCTACCCATCCAGGCCTTCTTTTATCTCCTTGATCAAGGACAAGCTCTTTCCCACTTGGAATTTTTGCTTATGCTAATCTCTCTCCAGGCTTCCTTGGTGGCTCAGTGGTAAAGAATCCGCCTGCCAATGCAGGAGATGCCGGTTTGATAGCTGGGTTGGGGAGATTCCCTGGAGAAGGAAATGGCAACCCACTCCGGTATTCTTGCCTGGGAAATCCTATGGACAGAGGGCAGGCTACAGTCCACAGGGTCGCAGAAGAGTTGGACACAACTTTGTGACTAAACAACAACAAATTCTGCCTCTAGCCTTTGCCTAGCTAGCTCCTCCTTCAGGCCTTGAGTTGACTCTAACACAGAGAGAAATGTTCTTTGACCCCCATAAACTTTAGTATATTGCCCCAGTTACCATCCTTCAAAGAACCCTGTTCCTTTTCTTCACCACAAGTTGTATCTGCACATGATTTGTGCTTACGTGTTAATATCTGCGTCTATCACTGGACCACGAATTCTTCATACCATTGTAAGAAGCACATCTGTTTTGCACACTTCTGTATGAACACCCAAGCAGAGGATAGTACCTGACAAACAGCAGAACTAAATTAAGGAAAAAGAAAAAAGTAAGTAGAATACCTCCTATTCCTTTTTGAAAGAGGATCACATAAGTATAGATAAATGAGTTAGAACGATGGTCAGGCAGTGGAGGACACTGCTGGCCCACGGGAGACATCCTTGCCCAGCCAGCCTAGAAATGATCAAGCTGGGCAGAAAAGGAAAAGCAGTACCCGACTACTAGAGTTAGGACTTCTCTAGCCTCCAGTTCTGCCACAGACAGCTATATACTCTGTCCGGAACTCATTTCACTTTTTATAATAATCTCTATTTCCTGTTCAAAAGGATTGATTGAGGTTTTTCTGAACTTTTAGGGAAAAAACTCCAGTACAAACTAATTTCTACCTGTAGCCTAATTCTAAGCTAGGAGGTGCACAGATTTATCTAACTTCCTTAATTATGCTGAATTACAGCATGACTCAAGCATTAACAACAAATACTACTGGGCTGGTTTAAAGTCTAGTATGCACGGAGGGGCTTCCCTCATAGCTCAGTTGGTAAAGAATCTGCCTGCAGTACAGGAGACCCGGATTTGAAAGCTGGGTCAGGAAGATCCTTTGGAGAAGGAAATGGCAACCCACTCCAGTTTTCTTGCCTGGAGAATCCCACAGACAGAGGAGCCTGGCAGGCTATAGTCCATGCGGTTGCAAGAGTCAGACACGACCTACCGACTAAACCACCATCCACCAAAGGACAGAGAAAAGAGCAGTCTTTTCTGAGACGCGTGAAATTCCCCAGCCACTTTTTCTCCCCTGAAGTTTTGCTTTTTCTAACTGAGATACAATTCATCTACCACAAATTTATCCTTTTAAAGTGTACGATTCAGTGTTTTGTTCAAAGTTGTACAACCACAGTCACCATCTTATTTCAGAACATTCTCACCACCACCATCACACCCTCCAAAAAGTCCACCTTCATGAGCAATCAGTCTCTATTCCTGCCTCCTCCAGGCCCTGGCAACCACTAATGTTCTGACTTTAAGGATTTTCCAGTCTTTTTTTTTTTAATGTTAATGAAACTGAAACACAGAGAGATGAAATGATTTGCATAGGGTTGCAGCCACTTAGAAACTTACCAGCAAGATTATTATCACTCCTTACTAGGGAGATCACAACACACATGTTTAGGGTAAGTTTTTAAACTATACATAAAAGGAAAAAACCAAAAGATCAGTGAAAATATATTTAGCTTGACTATGCGCATGCATGCTTAGTCGTGTCTGACTCTTTGTGACCCTGTGGACTGTAGTCCTCCAGGCTCTTCTGCCCATGGAATTCTCCAGGCAAGAATACTGGAGCGAGTTGCCATTTCCTCCTCCAGAGGATCTTTCCGACCCAGGGATCGAACCTTGTATACTGTGTCTCCTGCGCTGACGGGCGAATTCTTTACCATGAGCCACCTGGGAAGCCAACTTGACTACACATACCTTAAATAAGGCTGCAAGACACCTGAAATATAAGGCAGAGTCCTGAGACTGGCGATGCTCAGGCAGTGTGTCATGCCAGGGACTGGCAGGATTACTAAAAGAGGAAGAAAGATACTACTGGTGGACAGGAATTGTGCTTAGGGACAGGGTAATACAGACAGAAGGTTGAGGGAAGTGTGACGCTATGCAGGTTACAGGACAGACATATTTCTTTTTGGCCCAGGGTTTTTAATGTTGTGTTAATGTGCCCACGTGTCCACTTGCTTCCTTTTATAGTGCTCCCAATTTGTCCCGGAGATTTCTGATCATTTCCAGTTTGTTTATGAGTAGTTAATGCATAAGACTTCCCTGGTGGCTCAGGAGGTAAAGTGTCTGCCTACAATTTGGGAGACCTGAGTTCAATCCCTGGGTGGGGAAGACCCTCTGGAGAAGACAATAGCAACCCACTCCAGTATTCTTGTCTGGAAAATCCCATGGTTGGAGGAGCCTGGTAGACTACAGTCCATGGGGTCACAAAGAGTTGGACACGACTGAGCTACTTCACTTTACTTTAGTGCATGAACAGTGTTAGAACCACTAAAGAATCCTTGCTACCTAATGGCACTTTGCAAAATAGTACATGGAATTCAACTTTTTAAATATTCTACTGTCTCCATTTGTCAAATAAGTAAAATGATAACAAGTTTACCTTACTCCTATTACCAGCTGTAAATGTGTACGTAGAAAGAGTGATCCCAGAGACTAAAACCATCAGAATCCATTTGCAAAAATAATTAGGCATATGTTTTATTTTACATGTCTTAATCAATATTGCAAATATCATTAACAAAAGGAAAAAAGGACAGAAATCGCTCATCATACACCAAAAAATTCATTGTTCAAAAGAGATTAATCTGAATCTCAACATTCTTTGTGCTCATTTAATATTATTAAAACATCAATTCGAAAGGACAAACAAGTCAAAACTAAGTATTTTATTAACTAAAATTGAGACCCTAAATCAACTACACAACTGAAAATTAACCTACCATCAATCTAGAAAAGTTTTATTTGTGGACATATAATGAATACTCAAGAGCCTACTACTGGGTGCAGAGACAAATTTTCTTTTACAAACAAGTTATTTTGAGTTATAGAGACTCTGTAGATGACTAGATTATCATTGTTTTTAAACGGCTGCTAAAAATGACTATTTAGAGAATCAACCTATTCACAGAATTGAACACTAAATAACATCAGTTCAGTCCAGTCGCCAATGATCATTTAAAGTTGAAATTCTTGTCTACCAAATTTTTATAACACTTTTTAAGCATGTAAATTAACTTAAAAGACCTGTTAATTATATATAGCAAAAGAGCTTTGGTATCAATAAATCAGAAGTAGGAAATCAAGTATACCTTGTAGTTTTACAGTGTGTTTTAGGAATTAAATTGGAAATGCCTACATATGAAAATGGAAATATCTCATTCTTTTATTACCTACATTATTATGAAGAATGAACCACCCACTTATTCTGAATTACTGATATAAATAAAACACGAGCCTAAAATTTCTTATAAAAAGATGAATGGGTCACACCCTGCAATTTAGGCAAAAGGTAAATAAAGAATTCAGTGCTTTACTTTTCAATGCTCCCTTTTTCTTTTGATGAGAGCAGAAAGATTCTAAGATAAAAATAATTCCAATAAATACAGCTAGAATACATCAATCTCAGCACTCCCATCTGATAGGGGGCTAAGAAGAACAACCACCTGCCAATGCAGGAGACACAGGTTCGATCCCTGGGTCGGGAAGATCCCCTGGAGAAGGAAATGGTGACCCACTCCAGTATTCTTGCCTGGGAAATCCCATGGGCAGAGGAGCCTGAAGGGCTACAGTCCATGGGGTCACAAATAGTCGGATATGACTAAGCGACTGAGCATGCAAGAAGAACAAACAAAAATAAATAAAAAGAGAAGAGTGATTTTTAAAAACCAAAAGGCAGATTGAGTAAGGGGTGAGGGTGGGTTTAGTAGAATATCTGCTGCCAATGAATGAATTCCGAGCACTATTACAAATTCTTCCTAAATTACACCCAAGGGCATGCACATGACACACAGAATCTAAACAATTCTTTGCTACATAACATATGGAAAATTATTAACACATTTTTATTTTATGAAACAAAAGAGAAACAAAATATACAAAGCAATATTACTGCTTGAAAAGGTTATTCTAAAAACTTTTGTTAAATTTAGGTTTTGCCAAGTTCCTACTCTCCAAGTAGTCAAGTAGACACCAAAAACAACTTCTGAGTACTGTGGACTGATCCTTTATGGAGCATGCATTTTTCACAAGTCTACAGCAAAATGAACTAGTTAAGATTTAATTCTGAATTCAGCCTGTGATTGATTTCTGGATATAACACTGGAATAAAAACAGTAAAAGTAACTTTTTAAAAATAGGTTTACTTCTCACATAAATTAGTTTAGAAAATGTTAATGTTCTTAACCCAAAAGATTCCTTTCAGAGTTTGAAAGATCAAAGAATAAAAAACAAAATTGGTTCAGCAATTTCCAAAATAAAATGAATACAAACACTGGCCACAACTTTCCACTCAATCCAAAAAAAACCACTTCAGCTGAGCTCAGCTCACTTAATTTTCAAAAACCATTTCTTTTTCCCAGCTTCATACCTGGAATTACCGTTCCTCAACAACATTACCTACGTTAGCAGGGAGGAGATAAAAGTGTTGTAAAGATTGCACCGTCACTGAATGTACAAGCAGGACATTCCAGAGCAGGAGGGAATCTTCAAGACCTGCTCCAGCACCCACATTTTACAGATGAGAAAACTGAGGCCCAAAATGAGTCATTTAATCAAATGACTTGACCAAAGCCACATTGATTGGCTGAGCCATTCATTCAGCCAGTCATGCATTCACCCACAATTACTGACAGCTATCTCGGCGCCAGGTCTGGGACTCCGTGCAAAAAAAAAGCTGTAAGGCCCCATCCACCATTGCAGAGGCTATCCTTCCCCTTGGAAAATCTTAAGATCGACCCTTAGAAGTCCTCATCAGCAAGAACTCTGTAGGAATTGCACTGACTTTGTCAAACAGGTCTCACTTTGAGTTCACAAGTTTCAGTAAACACAGTTGGCCTCTACTGTGTTTATTTTAAGCGATTATTAAGCGTTTACTCTAAGTGATTAAGCATTAACAAAGAGAAGCACAGTATTCTGAATGAGTCCCTTTCTGATACATTCAAAGTTTAATGAAGTGCAATCAGAAAATACCCCATATACACAAACAAGTTCACAGAGGACAGCTTACAAAATCAGAGCGATCTGAGGTATCAACATAGAGCAGTTAAGTCTAATAGCTCAATCCCCTCAATTCCACAAAGTGTGGAATGTAAGTGATTCCCATTTCATTCAGATGTGGGTATATTTTTCTGAGATGTCTGTATGTTAGGAAGACCTCTAAACTCAATTCCAATTCACATCCAGTGACAAGATAACTAAACCAGGCCTTTCTCCTGAAGAGTAACTTTCCTTGATTTCTATTTGAATAACAGAAAATTAGAATAAAAAAACTAAATAAAACCTAAAATTTCATGTGCTGACTAAAGGAAATTCAAATTCTATGTACAACAAAAATAGCAACAGCTTGAACTGCACATTTCTGAGTTTTTCGTTTTTTTCTTTTTAATGAGATGTGCAGTGAACTTACCCATCAACATAAATCATCCCTCATTTTGCTTGGACTTTTATATTCTTTAAGATTAAGTCTGGCACTTAAATGTTTTGTGTATCTCAAGTCACAGTCGAGTCAACTTCTTTAAGAAGTAAGAGAACATACTGACAAAGCTCTTAAATAAAACAACCCCAAAATAAGGCACTTTGAAATATTAAACAACAGCTGTTTACCCAGTTTCAGTGGTTTTTTTTTTTTTTAACCAAAACGCTCCGCCGCTTTTACAGAGGTCTTACAGATGACCACTGGGTGAATGTTGATGAAATAAATCTTCACTGAGGCTCTCTGAAGGCTGACTCCCCTGAAGCTATTGTCAGTTCAGGACCAAAGCACTCATCAAAGTATGCTCATCTATGTCTCAAACTTCCAGATTTGATTTTTATCCAAAGCATCACAAGTTCTCATCTGAACATCGGGCCGGCCCTCGGGTGTCCGGTAAGCACTAAGACACAGTCCTGAGTGGGGATGAAAAATGGTTCCATCTTCTTTAAAATGCCAAATAATGTTTGCTGGGATAGGAAACCCATCTTTGGGACAATTTTGCATTCCCACATGCTTTTTTAGCTCGGGAACTTCTGCACATAACTCCGTCACCGAATTAAACCTTATTTCTTTGTTGGAGGTATACTCAAAGAATTGATTGCCTCCTTGACCGTGGCACCCAAACAGGGAAAGGTTAGCACTTGTGGGGTTGTTGTCAGGAGCATTATAATCTAAACATTCAGAAGAGATCCCAATACTGCGAATAGCTCCATGCCAGCCTGGCCTATCCTCTGGAACGTGCAAAGTAGAAAACACATTTTTCAAATACCAGTCAAAGCTCTTGCACCTCAGCCTTTCCCGTAGTAATTTTCTTTCAGAAATATCACCATAAGCTTCTTTCCTTGCTGGAGGGTTTCGGTTGTAGAAATGCTCTTTGTACTCGTCCATCCAGACTTCCGCTGCCCGAGCAGTATTCTGCAGGAAATTGGGCCGAGCATATGGTGCCCGCTTAGGGAATACGTGGCCCACGTGGGAACACGGGTGGATCTCCAGTTTACCTCCACACTGCCACACCCTGAAAGACAGCTCCAGGTTTTCACCTCCCCACACTTCCATCCCAGTGTCATAAGTTCCAAGGTACTGAAAATACTTCTTGCTGACCGCAAACAGTCCTCCGGCCATGGTGGGCGATCTGAATGGTTCAATTCTTGATTTACGCCTGTCCCTTTCATGTTTAGGGACAGAATGCCACTGGAATGTTAGACGCCAGTCGAACCCACCAATCATGGGTTCCCCAGTCTGCATATAGAATTCAAAAGTATTCCAGTCGATGGTGTCTATAACAGGACAAATGACCACTGTTTCATCCTTATGAATCCTTTCCAAAAGTGGCTCCAGCCAACCAGTATTACACTCACAGTGACAATCCAGGAAAGTCAGGACATCGCCAGTGGCAAAAGTGGCCCCAATCAGACGGGCCCTCACCAGCCCTTCCCGCTTGTTCGTTCTAATCAGGCGGACTCTATCCAGATTGCTGACGTAAGCTTCAAGCTGTGTCTTCAAATACACTCTGTCGCTCAAGTCATCGACTAAGATGATCTCCTTCAGAAGGACTGCAGGAGAAGTTTCTAAAACACTGTGGATGGTGCGAAGTAAAGTCGACCAGGCTTCGTTATAGAAAGCGATGATGACAGAAGTGGTGGGAAGTCTCCTGTAGTTAAACTTCTTGGACTTACACTCATACATTCTTTTATCCTCTATGTGGCGGTGCAGGGAAATCCTGTCACTGAGGTAAATGTTAATGGCATATCTCTCAATGAGTTCCTCTTGCTGCTTCAGTTCACTCTCGCTGAGCTGGAGTTTGCTGGCTTTCCCCCACTCCCCAAGGGCACGGGAATCTGCAGGGGGCTTCTCATACAGCGGTCGAGACAAATCCACTGCTTTCTTCCCCGGCTCTGAGAGCTGTCTTGACCCCGGTTCCCGGGCACCGCCGGCTCGTAAGGAGGCATGGAAAGTGGAGACGGAGAGTTCCACCAGGAGGTAGGCCACTGTTAGGAGCGCCAGCAGCAGGCAGCTTTTGCGTGCCCACGTCCACCTTACGGCCATCCGGATCTTCATGGCTGGGGCGCGGACGCGGCCACCAGAGTCACCGCGCGCAGGGGAAGGGCTGCGGGACCCGCCGCTTGAGCTCCGGGCTCAGGTAGGAGCGAACTTCCGAGCAGGTCCCTCTTTTCATGCAGGCGTTCGGCTCCTCGGCAGTCGCGGGGGCTTCCTGGGGGTCACCTGGGACCTCCGCGGGGCTCGGCCTCCGGTGCAGCCCCAACTCCTCTCTCCCCACTTCCTCCTGCCTGCCTCACAACTTTTCACAAACTCTACAGCCAACAACACCCCACCCGCCCCGGGCAGAGGACAAACCCCTCCCCTTCCCTCTTCCTCCCCCTGGTGGCGAGTTCGCGCCAGTGGTCGGCCAGGCCCGGGCCCAGGCCTGTGGGCGACTCTGCGGGGCCGGGGGCGGGAGCACCAAGGTGACCCCGGACTCGGGTCCACTCCCGCTCCAGCTGCATCTCGGCCGCTCTCCACACGATTCTACCCATATGGGTCCTCAGTCGTGATGATCCCGGGGACCCAGCGTGGACGGGCGGCAATCCTACCGATTGAGCGTCTCATCACAAAAAAAGAAAAAAAAAGAAAACTTACCAAGTTGTTTGCCGTTGGGGCTAAAGTCCACGGAGGTGATCGCAGCTTTGTGGCCCTTAAAGTAACGCTCCAGAACCGGGTCCTCCTGGGAAGAAAAGTTGTCAAGTTTTGAAAGCAGGTGCAGACCTCGAATGTGGGGGGGTCGGAGAGGAGCGCGGTCCCCTCCTGCGGGAGCCGGCCCGGGAACGGCCACATCGGTGGAGAGTTGTTGGGGAGCAGCAGCACCCCGAAAGAGCACGCGCGGCCGCAGCTAATTGGGGTGTACGCCGAGCAGCAGCCTCCCCCCGCAGAGCCGGCGGAATCCCCGCTCGCGCTGCCCAGAGGCGGGCGCCCGCCGGAGACCACCTGGGCAGAGCGATTGAAATGCACGTTCCGGGGCCCCGCCCGCAGGCTCGCGGTCACAGGTGCGAGGCGGAGCCCCCCGGCTTCGGTACTTTTCAAAAACCTCCCAGGTGATTCTGACGCAGGCGCTCCACGGAAACCCTAAGAGAATTCGGGGGAGGGGGGGGCATGGGGCCGCCGGGGCGGTCGGAGCTCGGGGAGGAGCGCCCGGGGCTCCGCCAGGGCTCGGCGCTCCCGGTGCCCCGGGGGCAAGGGATGAGTCACGGGCGCCCCGGGGCGAGGGGCGCGGAGCTCGCGGGTCGGGACTCGGCTGAGGACGCCTGCCTCCATGCCCCACCAGGTGCGGGTGTAGCCCCGACCTGGCTCCCCAACCCGCGGGACCGGCTCCAGGGAGGCGCACCGCAGCCCGTCCTTACCGGGGAGGAGGCCATGGGGGAGCGCTCAGCTCCCGGCTCCTGCCCGCAGGGGGAACCGGGGGGGAGGGAGGGGGCGGGGTAGGAAGGGGGACCGTGCGGTGCCCGGAACCGTCCGCCCGGAGCGGCAGCGCCTCCCGGTCACTACAACAACGGCGCCCCAGTCAAACCCCGCGCTCCAGGCGTGGCCAGCCGAGCCCCGAGGCTGCGCCCGCGCCGCGAAAAGCCGGACCTCCGCCACCTGGCAAGGCGGACGCCCGGGGATCAGGTGTCGTCACACATCAAAGCCAACGTTTGCTAACACCTGAGCTCCCCCCGGCTTGATACCAGAAGGAGGGTAGTAACCGATATAGGTGGGAGACCGATTGTTGGGAGAGGGTAAGGAACCTGTGATCGATGCAATCAGAATTCTATTACGCGTTAAAGAGACAGCGCGCGCGAATTTGAAGCAGGTCCCGCACAGCTTATTTTTGATGCGGAAGACAGTTTGATCTGAAATGAGACGGCTTGCTATTTATTCATATACACAAAAGAAGTAAATCTCTGGAGGACAGACTTGAATTTGTTTAATCACTATTTTTCACACACGCCCAGAGTGTTATAAATGTAGATGCTGGATAAAAGTGATGAATGAATGAACGGATGTTTTCCATCCATTTAAGGTTTTTCTGCTGTGTTTCTGTTTCAGTCTCGTTTGCCTGTGCTTTAGAGCTGCAAATTGATACAGTAGCATATTTGAGGTCTTTAGGAAGACTTAGAAACATATTTTTTGTTCTGTTTAAATTATCCGGCCACATGGTAACTATAGACATTGCTACAGTAGACTTTCCTACGTAGAGTATCATTTGAGCTTCAGCAACGCTGCGAAGTTGATAGGAAATGTGGCCGACCTTTAGAGATTATACACTTGATTCTTAGACATTTTGATTTAATTATCAAAAGTTACACAAAGACAGCTCTTCCAGTTTCCAAGTCCGTATCCTTTTTTACCCTGTTACAAAGCTTGAAGGACTCAGCTGAAAGTTACATATAGCATAAAGATTCTTGGCAGCAAAAGATGGGATAATAGACCACAGCTGGTAAGATACACTGTCTTTACAAATGAAAGGCATACTACACTATTACATATTTTCTAACTCGTTGAATTTAGTTGTAATGAATACTGTACATAGCAATCAAGCAAATTTAGACTGAAATATTAGTTCAAGTATATGTTTGTTGAATATCTCCAGGATATTTGGCAGTGAGGGATACAAAAGTGACTGAGATATTTTCCCCGCCTCTGAGAACTCAACAATCTAGGTTTCTGAGTTTCATGTGTTAGCATGCATAATGATGGTTTTAGGGGACCTCAGTCTCAAAGATGCTGATTCAGCATATATGAAGTGGAATCAAGGACCCTACAGATGTATTAATAATAAGCCTCTTAGGTGATTGCCTTGGGAGTCTCAGCTGTGTACACTGAGAAACATCACTCTAGTCTAGGAGGTGATGTGTCAAGATTGTTGATACTAGCAATTTATCAGCAAACTGCGGCAGGACTCTAAGCTTTGCTGCTTATTTCCAGTCCAGGTTTGACTTTAAAAGAAAAAAAAAAAAAGACCAACATATTAAAAAAATAATGCTGGATGCTTGTGGGAACGTAAAAGGAAATATAGCAGTTCCTAAAAATTTAACCCTGAGGTATATACCCAAGTGTATTAAAAACAGGGACTGGAACAGATACTTGTACACCAATATTCATAGCAGTATTATTCACAATAACAAATAAGTGGAAGCAATTCATGTATCCAACAGATATATCAATAAATAAAATGTGATACATACAATGCACTGTTACTCAGTCATAAAAAGGAATGAAATTCTGATACATGCTGCAACATGCTATGTGGTGCTTAGTTGATCAATTGTGTCCAGCTTTTTTTGACCCCGTGGACTGTAGCCTGCCAGGCTCCTTTGTCCCTGGGGATTCTCCAGGCAAGAATACTGGAGTGGGTTGCCATGCCTTCCCTCCAGGGGATCTTCGCCACCCAGGGATTGAACCCAGATCTCCCACATTGCAGGCGGATTCTTTACCATCTGAGCCACCAGGGAAGCCTGCTGCAGCGTGGGTGAACCTTAAAACATTCTGTTAAGTGAAGAGGCCAAACACAGAAGAACATATACAGTATGATTCCACCTAGTGAGGCACCTCAAATATGTGGATTCATGGAGACAGACAGTAGAATGGAGGTTCATAGAACGGACTGGGGATAAGGAAGAATGGAAAGTCACTGTTTAACAGATGTGGAGTTTCTGTTTGAAGTGATGACATTCTGGAAATAGTGGTGATTGTTACAAAACATTGTGAATATACTTAATGCCATCGAACTGTACACTTAAAATAGTTAAAATGGTAATACTTATGTCTATCTGACTACAATAAAAATAATAGAATACATAATAATTCTGAAAACTCTGAGGACCTCAAAATTTCTCAAAGTCAAGATATATCTAATATTGGGTTCGGCAGATTAACAGAAAAAGTTGGAGATGTATAAACTAGCTCAAAAAAAGAGAGAAATTTTTTAGGTATGGGTTTTTCTCTAAGTCTCTTAGTTAAAGGAGATTCCCAGGTGACAGGCTTCCCTGGTGGCTTAGGGGTAAAGAATCCACCTGCGAATGCCAGAGACATGAGTTTGATCCCTGATCTGGGGAGATCCCACACGCTGTGGAGCAGCTAAGCCCGTGTGGCACACCTACTGAGCTTGTGCTCTGGAGCCGGGGAGTCACGTCGACTGAACTCAGGCGCGCCCTGGAGCCCATGCTCCGAAACAAGAGAAGCCGCCGCAGTGGCAAGCCCCGCGCACCCCAGCTGGGGAGTAGCCCCTGCTTGCCGCAGCTACAGGAAAGCCCGCGCAGCCGAAGACCCAGCACAGCCAGAAGTAAATTTAAAAGAAGTTTCCCAGGTGACGCAGTTGGTAAAGAATCCACCTGCCAGTGCAGGAGACCGAAGTGATACATGTTCAATCCCTGGATCAGGCATATCCCCTGGAGGAGAAAAAGGCCGCCCACTCCAGTATCATCACCCAGAAAATCCCATGGGCAGAGGAGCCTGCCGGGCTACCGTCCATAGGGTGGCAAAGGGTCAGTCACGACTGAACATGCACACTTGGTTAAAAATAAATTCAACTTTTTTTCCAATTATCAAAAAATGAATATGAATAGAAAAAAAATCACAGATTGTCCCATCACTTAAAAGCTGCTTTAAACATTTTTATTCAAGTACCTATGATACGCTCACCACATGCCAGGTACTCTTCTAAGTACCTTAAAATTTTTGACAAATCTCGTAAGAATCTGATTTTCAGTTCAGTTCAGTCGCTCAGTCGTGTCCGACTCTTTGCGACCCCGTGAATCGCAGCACGCCAGGCCTCCCTGTCCATCACCAACTCCCAGAGTTCACTCAAACTCACGCCCATCGAGTCAGTGATGCCATCCAGCCATCTCATCCTCTGTCGTCCCCTTCTCCTCCTGCCCCCAATCCCTCCCAGCATCAGAGTCTTTTCCAATGAGTCAACTCTTCGCATGAGGTGGCCAAAGTACTGGAGTTTCAGCTTTAGCATCATTCCTTCCAAAGAGCACCCAGGACTGGTCTCTTTAGAATGGACTGGTTAGATAATATTAATTTTTTTCTTCCAGTTTTGTTGAGATCTAACTGCATCACAGCACTGTATAAGATTAGGGCATACAACATAATGAGTTGGCTTTCATACATGATGAAATGATTACCACAGTAAGTTTAGTGAACATCCATCATCTCATATAGATAAAACATTTTAAAAAATTTATTTTCCTTGTGATGAGAACTCTTAAGATTTACTGTCTTAACTCATATATAATATATATCAGTGTTAATTATATTAGTCATGTTGTACATTATATAGAGATGATATTTTTCCTATTTCCCTTGTACAGATGAGGAAATGGACATGCAGAGACATTAAGTTGCTTAGTCACAGGCACACAGCTAGGATGTGGAAGAATTTTAGATTTTAGTGGGGTGCTTCCAGATGCCACCTCTTAATCGCTAAGTCATGATGCCATTTTTTGTGATTGCAAGCACATTAAAAATATGTAAAATTCTGTATCCTACCTAACACTTTTCCCGGGAAGTTTTACAAAAAGCAAGAAATATAACACCGCCTTTATTTCCATTCCACTGGCCTCATTTATTACTCCAAACTGCCCTGTCCATTATTTTCCATATTTACTTTTATTTCTTTTTTGCTATTCCTAAACTTTGCAAATAGCAAAAGCTCAAAGGTCAGTTCAGTTCAGTCACTCATTCGTGTCCAACTCTGTGACCCCATGGACTGCAGCACACCAGGCCTCCCTGTCCATCACCAACTCCCAGAGTTTACTTAAACTCATGTTCATTGAGTCAGTGATGCCATCCAACTATCTCATCCTCTGTCATCCCCTTCTCCCACCCTTCAATCTTTCCCAGCATCAGGGTCTTCATATGAGTCAGCTCTTCCCATCAGGTGGCCAAAGTATGGAGTTTCAGCTTTAGCATCAGTCCTTCCAATGAAGATTCAGGACTGATTTCCTTTAGAATGGACTGGTTGGATCTCCTTGCCATCCAAGGGACTCTCAAGAGTTTTCCCCAACACCACAGTTCAAAAGCATCAGTTCTTCGGCGCTCAGCTTTCTTCATAGTCCGACTCTCACATCCATACATGACCACTGGAAAAACCATACCTTTGACTAGACGGACCTTTGTTGGCAAAGTAATGTCTCTGCTTTTTAATATGCTGTCTAGGTTGGTGATAACTTTTCTTCCAAGGAGCAAGTGTCTTTTAATTTCATGGCTGCAGTCACCATCTGCAGTGATTTTGGAGCTCAAAGGTGAACATCTGGAAAAATGGCCAAAGTTGGGGACTTTTTCCCCTTAAATTCAAGAATGCTTGAGTTCCTGTAATTCTACTTGCTACAGTGATCATTTGGGGCCTTCTCAGATTACAAATTTATTAATCTGAATGGGAGCCACAATATTTAAAAATCTACAAGGTATCATTAGAAGCCAGGTACAAAGGTAGGACAAAATGGATTCTTTATTTAGCCCTCCTTTTCTAGATCCCCCTCAGATCAGAAATTGAGTTGATCCACTTCGACACTCTGAAGGGTTGTTATTTTAGCACCAGTCATTCCAAGGTCTGCTGCTGCTGTTGCTAAGTCACTCAGTTGTGTCCGACTCTGTGCGACCCCATCCCTGGGATTCTCCGGGCAAGAACACTGGAGAGGGTTGCCATTTGCTTCTCCAATGCATGAAAGTGAAAAGTGAAAGTGAAGTCGCTCAGTCGTGCCCGACTCTTCGCCATCCCACAGACTGACCTCCATCCACCAGGCTCCTCCATAGATGGGGCTTTCCAGGCACCGCAGTTCCCTTCAAAGGTTGAGAATTCAGGCATAGCACAGAAGTGCCATCTGCTGTTCATTTCTCTTTATGGCACTTGGACTGAAAAACTGAGCTAGAGTCGGAGACGACTGAGCAACTGAACTGAACTCAACTGAGCTGAACCCTTGAACAACATGGGTTTGAACTGCACAGGTCCACTTACAAGTGGTTTTTTTTTTTCAATAAATATATTGGAAATTTTTTTGAAAATTTTCAACAATTTGAAAAAACTTTTGGACAAACTATGCAGCCTAGAAATATTAAAAAATTAAGAAATTTAGGTATGTCATGAATGCATAAAAATATGTAAGGTTCTGTCTATCCTTACATAGGCATAAGGTGAGTGATATTTCATATTAAATGAATAGTGTGTTAGCCTTCTTTTGTTTTATAATTTTTCTTTCAAAGAATTACATCACAGAGTATGCCTCTCCCTTGTAATCAGAGAAACTGCATATCAGCCTAGCATCACAGGTAAGTTTTTTTTGATGTAATAATGTTTCCAATACTGTACTGTGAATAAGACTGTAATACTGTATGCTATAATAGTTTCCCTGCTGGCTCAGTCCGTAGAGTCTACCCACAGTGTGGAAGACCCTGGGATTCAATCCCCAGGTCAGGAGGATCCCCTGGAGAAGGAAGTGGCAACCCCTCGAGTATTCTTGCCTGGAGGATTCCATGGACAGAGGAACCTGGTGGGCTATAGTCCATGAGCTCACAAAGAGTCCAGCATGACTGAGTGACTTACACTGTATGCTATAAAAATTTTATATTGATTATTCGTGAGTGTATAGGCGAGGCTATCATGAAGCATTTGTATTGATTACACCAGGCTACAATAAAGCGATCATATTGCTGATACTTCATTATCAATGCAGAAACTGTTTTACCTCTAAACAAGTATGGATTTCTTTTTCATATTACCTTTCATTTTTGATGTCTAGTGTTAGTAATATGTATAACACCTACAGTGTTTTGTATTATACAAGACAATATTGACGTAGATAGAGGCAGATGATTCATTTTGTAAACAGATGACATAAACTTATGGTATGGATAATACAGTACAGTACTGTAAGTGTATTTTCTCTCCCTTATGATTTTCTTGATAACATTTTCTCTAGTTTATTGTAAGAATTCAGAATATATCAAGTATAACATACAAAATAGATGTTAATCAACTGTGTATGTTATCAGTAAGGCTTCCAATCAACAGTAGGCTATCAGTAAAACTTTTCGAGGAGTCAAAAGTTATACATGGATTTTCAGCTGCCCAGCATTGTTCAAAGGTCCCTGATGCTGGGAAAGATTGAGGGCAAAGGAGAAGGGGGCAGCAGAGGATGAGATGGTTACCTAGCATCACGGACTCAATAGACATGAGTTTGAGCAAACTCCAGGAGATAGTGAGGGACAGGGAAGCCTGGCCTGCTGCAGTCCATGGGGTCGCAAAGAGTTGGATACAATTTAGCAACTGAACAACTACCTGTAGCCTGTTGCCCGGCAATTTCACTCTCTTCTGGATACAGTTGCTTCATAGTAGAGGAGAATACATAGAAAGGAAAGTAACAGATCCTTCTGAACCATTAAAGCATTAACCTTTTTTCTTTTAAAGACTGTGAATGATTTATATCAATTAACATTGTCACCAAGTCCTATCAACTACATTCTCACAACTGATTTTCCCATCTTTCTGTTCTTTTGGCTCCAGCCCCTCTATAGACCCTCTGCCTCTGCCTCCTGGAGTATTTCTGTAATCCCAACTTAGTTTCCGATTTCCAGACTTACCTGTGTCTGTCTATCCTTCATGGTGCTAACAAACAGGTAAGAATCATCAGGTTAGCCGAAGTACCAATTCCCACCTCAGAGATTTTAATTTAGAAAATCTGATGTGAATACAAGAAATCTATAGGTTCTCAAACAAGCTTTCCAGGTGATTATAATGTGCATTAATATTTGGGAGCCACTGGGCAAATCATGCCACAGGACTTCTTTAAAATGCATTTTGTGGCTACCTGGTCTAAGCCTCAAACCAAGTCTTATTTTATATTCAACCATCACTTCAAGGGATTCCCTGATAGCTCAGTTGGTAAAGAATCTGACTGCAATGCAGGAAACCCCGATTTGATTCCTGGGTTGGGAAGATCCGCTGGAGAAGAGATAGGCTACCCACTCTAGTATTCTTTTGCTTCCCTTCTGGCTCAGCTGGTAAAGAAACAGCCTGCAATGCGGGAGACCTGGGATTGACCCTGGGTTGGGAAGATCCCCTGGAGAAGGGAAAGGCTATTCACTCTAGTATTCTGGACTGGAGAACTCTATGGACTGTATATTCCATGGGGGTCCCAAAGAATCGGACAGGACTGAGTGACTTTCACTTTCACCCATCTCCCCCAAGCCAACAGTTAAGCTACTGCAGAAAATTCCTGTAGGAAATGAGTATTAGGATCACCTGAAGGGCTTGCTTGTTAAACTGCAGAGAGCTGAGTCCACTTGAGAATTTCTGGTTCAGTAGATCAAGAGTCTGAGAATTTGCATTTATAATTACTAGGGTCGATGCTTATGCTATCAATGAATTATTTTATGGAAATCCACAGAATAAAAAATAAAAAGTGGTGGTAGCAGGGTTAGGGAAAGAGACAGGAAGTAGAATCTGGTGTTTGCCAGGGGCTCAGGGGAGGAGATGCGGAGTTACTATTTTATGGGTGTAGAGATTCAGTTTGAGAAGATAAAGTATGTCTAGGTGGATGTATAGTAAATTTTATATTGGGTGTATCTTACCAAAATTGAAAACAAAAGTAAGAGAGAAGTATTGAAGGGAAAGAAAGCACGTAAGTAATGGCATCCTATTTGGGGGGTGAACTTCAGTAGAACGGAGGGCACTGTTGGAATGGAGCATTCTGGCACTGCTGGGGTGCTGGCAGTAGGGATGTAAAAAAAATTTGAGAGTTGACATAAATAGAGCTTCCCAGGTGGCACTAGCGGTAAGAATCCATCTGCCAATGAAGGAGACATAAGAGACACAGGTTTGATCCCTGGGTTGGGAATAGGCCCTGGAGGAGGGCATGGCAACCCACTCCAGTATTCTTGCCTGGATCCCACGAACAGAGGAGCCTCGCTGGTCCCAGTCCTGGGGTCGCACAGAGTCGGACACGACTGCAGCGACTTAGTACACGTGCATGTGACATAAATGAAATGAAGGGAGGGGGGCAGAAAAAAATGAAGTGCTGTCCGTGGTCCTGAACCAACAGTGCAGTTCAGTTCAGTCGCTCAGTCGTGTCCGACTCTTTGAGACCCCATGAATCGCAGCACGCCAGGCCTCCTGTCCATCACCATCTCCCAGAGTTCACTCAGACTCACATCCATCGAGTCGATGATGCCATCCAGCCATCTCATCCTCTGTCGTCCCCTTCTCCTCCTGCCCCCAATCCCTCCCAGCATCAGAGTCTTTTCCAATGAGTCAACTCTTCACATGAGGTGGCCAAAGTCCTGGAGTTTCAGCTTCAGCATCATTCCCTCCAAAGAAATCCCTGGGCTGATCTCCTTCAGAATGGACTGGTTGGATCTCCTTGCAGTCCAAGGGACTCTCAAGAGTTTTCTCCAACACTACAGTTCAAAAGCATCAATTCTTCGGCACTCAGCTTTCTTCACAGTCCAAATCTCACACTCATACATGACCTCTGGAAAAACCATAGCCTTGACTAGATGGACCTTTGTTGGCAAAGTAATGTCTCTGCTTTTCAATATGCTATCTAGGTTGGTACCTGTTGGCAAATGGTTATCGGACCTCCCTTCAGACACTGATAACTCTTTTTTTTTTTTTAAGACATATAGTTTAATTTTCTAAAGAAAGAATGTAGCTTTTATTGTCTCAGAATAAATAAAATCATGATAATAATTCACAATTTACTTAGCTTCTTTCATGTATTTTGACAGTTGTATCAGGTTTTCACTTGTAAGAATTTTCTCCTTTTTCCCGTTATGAAGGCAACACATGCCTCCCTTCCCCTCTCCATCCTAATCATGAGCTTATGCATTAGAAGGTCATTTGAGGAAAAGCATCACTATGACTTGTCAAGTAAGTGTGTAAGAGGGATGAAGGGGAAGATGGAATTGAAGACGGCCGGCAGGTCTTTGCTTAAATGACACTCCTCAAAGAGGCTTCAGAGACTACTTAGTGTGGCTCCTCCTTCCAGTCATTCCCTATCCAATGACCCATCTTTGATTTTCTTCATAGTCTTAGCTATTCCCTCTGCCTTTACTTCCATACAATCTTTGCAGGACCCCCTTTTTTCCTTCACTTCAGTCTCAGAAGCTTTTTAAAAATTCATGACTCATTTCATTCTATACCACATCAAACTTTTATTTTTCTTCAAGCATGTATGCCTTAAAAATAGTCAAATGATTTTAAAAGACATTTCACTAAAGAAGATATATAAATGGTCAGTAAGCATGAAGAGATTCCCGACATCATTAATCATTCAGTTCAGTCGTTCCGTCGTGTCTGACTCTTTGCGACCCCATGGACTATAGCACGCCAGGCCTCCCTGTCCATCACCAACTCCCAGAGTTTACTCAAACTCATGTCCATTGAGTCAGTGATGCCATCCAACCATCTCATCCTCTGTCATCCCCTTCTCCTCCTACCCTTCAATCTTTCCCAGCATAGGGTCTTTTCAAATGAGTCTGCTCTTCCCATCAGGTGGCCAAAGTATTGAAGTTTTAGCTTCAGCATCAGTCCTTCCAATGAAGATTCAGGACTGACTTCCTTTAGGATGGACTGGTTGAATCTCCTTGCCATCCAAGGGACTCTCAAGAGTTTTCCCCAAAACCACAGTTCAAAAGCATCAGTTCTTCAGTGCTCAGCTTTCTTTATAGTCCAACTCTCACATCCATACATGACTACTGGAAAAACCATAGCTTTGACTAGACAGACCTTTGTTGGCAAAGTAATGTCTCTGCTTTTTAATATACTGTCTAGGTTGGTCATAACTTTTCTTCCAAGGAGTAAGCATCTTTTAGTTTCATGGCTGCAATCACCATCTGCAGTGATTTTGGGGCCCCCCAAAATAAAGTCTATCACTGTTTCTCCATTTATTTCCCATGAAGTGATGGGACCAGATGCCATGATCTTCATTTTCTGAATGTTGAGCTTTAAGCCAACTTTTTCGCTCTCCTCTTGCACTTTCATCAAGAGGCTCTTTAGTTCTTCTTCACTTTCTGCCATAGGGTGATGTCATCTGCATATCTGAGGTTATTGATTTTTCTCCTGGCAATCTTGATTCCAGCTTGGGCTTCATCCAGCCCATGTTTCTTACTATGTACTATGCATATAAGTTAAATAAGCATGGTGACAATATACAGCCTTGACGTACTCCTTTTCCTATTTGGAACCAGTCTGTTGTTCCATGTCCAGTTCTAACTATTGCTTCCTGGCCTGCATACAGATTTCTCAAGAGGCAGGTCAGGTGGTGTGGTATTCCCATCTCTTTCAGAATTTTCCAGTTTGTGGTGATCCACATAGTCAAAGGCTTTGGCATAGTCAATAAAGCAGAAATAGATGTTTTTCTGAAACTCTGTTGCTTTTTTGGTAATCCAGCGGATGTTGGCAATTTGATCTCTGGTTCCTCTGCCTTTTCTAAAACCAGCTTGAACATCTGGAAGTTCTCAGTTCACGTACTGTTGAAATCTTGCTTGGAGAATTTTGAGTATCACTTTATTAGTGTGTGAGATGAGTGCAATTGTGCAGTAGTTTGAGCATTCTTTGGCATTGCCTTTCTTTGCGATTGGAATGAAAAGTGACTTTTTCCAGTCCTGTGGCCATTGTTGAGTTTTCCAAATTTGCTGGTGTATTGAGTGCAGCACATTCACAGCATCATCTTTCAGGATTTGAAACAGCTCCACTGGAATTCTATCAACTCCACTAGCTTTGTTCATAGTGATGCTAATCATTAGAGAACTATAAATCAGAACCACAATGAGATACTACTTCACAGCCACCAGGATGGCTATAGTAAAAAAGATGAACAACCTTAGGTTGCAAGGATGTTTCAACATATGCAAATCAGTAAATATGATGCATCACATTAAAAAGATGAAAGACAAAAATCATATAATCATCATGTGCCTAGCCAATATGTCTTGGCATGATGTGTGGTCATTTATGTGTTTTCTCCCTCAGTAGCTCTTACCAAATCATGGTGTATGTCAGTTAATGGCATCTTAAACTCCCCCTAGAATAGTCTGCTATGTCCTCTTCTGGGCATCTACATCCTGTGTTGGATCAGGAGTTCCCGAAATAGTGCCTGAAGACATGAAAAAGTAATCTATTCATGTGTGCCCTGATTTATTGCCACTGAGGCAGAGTCACTAGCTGACTTCTCTCCTGCTGCTGCTGCTGACAGATTCTGCTGTCAAATTACGCACAGGCTAATCTCTTTCTGATGACTACTCAGAACACCAAAAAACTAAAAAAAAAAAGGGTAGGGGTCTTGGAAAGTGTTTCAATTTCTGTTACAGGTGAGAAACCAAAGATCCCTGAAGGCTCACTGACTCCCACACTGTTCAGCTAGATCATCACGGAGCCAACCCTACAAGTCAACACTCCAGAATTCCAGGTCAGCAGGGCTGGCCCTTGACTACGAATGCGTCATCTATATTCACGATGACCTCAGCCAGAGGTTATGACTTTTTAATCCATCTTTTTATCCAGACTTAGTGGAAGTCTTATAGTCTCTATGGAATATACTTATGGTCCTCAGACTATACTGATATATTCATGATATAAACATTATTAAGCATACTACTATGAACCACACAATATTTTAAATAAAAATATAAGGAAAAATGAGAACAAAGGTAGAAAACTCACTTACCTTCTAGGCCCAAGCAGATAACAATAATGAGTGAGGCAGGCTAGACTGTAGGGTTACCAGATACAATACAGTGTCCTAACTGAATTGCGTGAGTTACGCAAGACATACACTGGAAACAGTACAATAAAATCGCTGTATATCTGAACTTCAGGAATTTGCAGAGAATTGGAAAGTGCCCGCCCCTCTCACCTGAAGGGGGCAGCTGCCACTCAATCTCAGAGGTTGTTGCCATGGGAAACAGCCCTCCATACGCTGGAAATCCAGGCTTCTAGTCAAACTCTCCCACACTGTAAAAGTTGTAAACTGATTTGGAAAAATTTACAGACTACTTGGGGGGGGGGGGGGTTGGGGAATCATGTCTGTAGATTCTGACGGTATTTAAGGGAGCCCCCACATAAGGCTTCTCTTTCCCACCCAAATGGGGAAGCAGTTGAGCCCTACAGGTTTCAGACACATGGAAGTCGAAATGCCAGCATTCATATCACCAGTGCTGTAACAATAATGGATTTGGCTTAAGTATTAAGGATATGGGCTTCCCAGAAGAAGCTAGTGGTAAAGAACCTGCCTGCCAATGCTGGAGACAGATGGGGGTGGTGTGGGGGGTTGTGTTCGATCCCTGATTGGGAAGCTCCTCTGCAGGAGCGCATAGCAACCCACTCCAGTATTCTTGCCTGGAGGATTCCATGGACAGAGAAACCTGGGGGGCTACTGTCCATGGGGTCACAAAGAGTGGGACACGACTGAGCGATTGAGCATGCGTGTAAGCATTAAGGATATAACCAGACAGACTCCTAGCAGGCTCCTAAAGTGAACTAACTGCTCTCACCCAACCCAGCCGTTCACTCCAGCAAAGCAGAGTTTACCCTTCAATGAAAAAAGCAAGCTGGAATACTCCCTCTTCGCAGACATAAGAGGCAGGACGTGGAGAGAGGCGGAGCTGGGTGTGCTCCGCCCCTTCTTCCCGACTCCGGGGCAACTCTGCGACAAGGAAAGCCAAAGGGGAGAGGAGGTGGATGCTTTAATTTCTGAAATAAAACCGTTTTGAATTGGAGGTGTACTGGAAGGCATTTTATTATCAGTGAAAGAACAGATGAGGCATGGGGCTTCCCCCTCCCCCTTGCACCCCACCTCTGAGATTTCACACAGAGAGGAAGAAGCAGGCCTTTGGGTAAGTTTGAATGGGCAGAAGAAGAAAAGACTTAAATTGTTTTCTAATTGCACCTTATGAATCCCACTTTTTTACTCACATAAATGTTGCAGATATTTTTAGTTTGAATAACTGAAAACCCACCTCAAACTGGCTTGTGTAACAGATGTGGGCACAATGTGGTCAAGACCACAGATCTGTCTCCCATGGTTCTCTCAGATCTGCCTCTCCCCAAGCTGGCTTCTTCCTCAGACCCAGCACCCTGCGTGGCTACAAAATGCAAGCTGGCAGCAGATGTAGCTACATGTTCTCGGTTCACTTCTGAAGGGGCGAGCATTACTTCCTGAAAGGGAGGCTCAGAGATTCTCAGTTCCCTGCTGAGTAGAACACCTGCGAAGAAATCCCTGTGGCTAGGGAAATGCCATGTTCTGGCTGGATTAGGCTTGTATACATTAATCCAGCCAATGGAACATAATTAAACTAGCCAGGATCCTTCCACAAACACTAGTGAAAAGGCAGACACAACCAAAATGCAAGGCTGCTACCAAGTAGGATGGAAACGGCATGAGTGTGAGATGGGGAAAATGTACACCATGGGAGGTGAGGACGGACTGAATAGAAGACATGGCTGTTGACCCATGACCTCTGAAGAGGAAAAGGGATTGGGGAGAGGCCAGGAGGAGAGTAGACTGTAAAGGGGTTGAACACGGAGTGTGAAAGGGCTCTGCAGATCGGTGAATTAATCGAAGAATCCTGGAGCGCTAAACAGCACACTATATTATGGAGACTGTAAGGAGTTGATTTGTTGGCGCACCAGGTACCAGGGAGATGAGGGAGAGATAAGAGTGTCAACCGGAGGAATTTGAACACAGGATGAGTAGAACTGTTAGGAGCTAGAAGCCACTCTCAAATAGAGCAACTGAGAGCTTGGTAAAGGGACTATTTACAACGCTGTGGGAAGAATTAGGGAAATAACAGAGATACCCTCTGTTGCCGTTGTTCCGTTGCCAAGTTGTCTGATTCTTTGTGACCCCATGGACTGCAGCATGCCAGGATTCCCTGTCCCTCTTTATAAAGGCATAAAGAGACTTGTTGTAGTATAAGGTAATAGCAACACAAAGTCATTGCCATCCCTAGGTCTGAAGGGGAACAGAGAGAGCCAAAACCAAAGGACCAGAAATCTCAGGGTCTAATGACAGGAGCTGTGGGCTTTGCTAGAAGGGTGCTGTTGTCTGCTCTTAGAAACCTGGCTGGGAGGAGCCTGCAGAAGTAATACCCTAGACCGCGGTGCTGGTGACTTCCATTGGTTAGGATAAACTAGACGTTGGTGGCTGAGGGATATTATCAAGGCAGTCTATTACAAGTCAGCATCCTGGGGCCCAGAGCACAGTGGCAAGTGGTGGAATGTAGACCTAAAGGAACAAACAGGAAACAGCCAGCACAGAAGGAGGGTGAGCACCTGGAGGAATAAACAAAATCTCAGAGAGCATCCTGTGGGTCCCAGGAAATGACTGAAAATTTCAAAGTTGGAGCAACACTGGCCTCTAGAGGGAGCTCAAGGCTTTCTGTCCTTGCACTCACTGGCTCTAGAGACCAAACATCAATAGAGGCCTAAAGAAGAAATACATAGATTCCATGGAAAAAGCCCTCAGCTAGGAGATGGAACTCGGAAGTGGAAAGGAATTGCTCCCAGAAATGGAAATTTTCCCTTTGCACTTAGATTTGCTACATTTGGGTTGATTTGTAATAATACCAATTAAATAAATCAAAACTGCCACTAAGCATTATTTATTCACTGGATGCCAAGTTTTAGTACAGAGTTTAGTACAATTTTTCAAAGTATACACCACTTAAATTCCCATTTTACAGATTAGGGGACTGGGAGAGCCTGGATTTGGACCCACATAAGGCTGGGCCACTCTGCTCCTTTTTTCTTCCAGGTTACTGGTTTAGTCCACTAAAGGTTGCCCTTCCTTAGAAGCCTAATAAAGCCACATAGCCTAATAAAGCCAGGGCAGGGTCCAGGGAAAAGGAGCTTGAAGGTGGAAGAAGCTTTCTATGTTAGGGCTCATCTTCATTGAACAATTTTAAGCACATATTTAATGACTGACGCTTCCTACCTGCCAGGCTCTGGACCAGGTGCCAAGGTTCCCCAGGCGAGCAAGAGGAGAGCACGACCACGCAGCACCCAAGGGAGTCCAGAGTCTGCCGAGCAGAGGCGCATCCCGAGTCTACCACACGCCGCCTGGCTGAGCGGGGCCAGGCACTTACGTCACTCAACGCTCTGTTTCCTCATCCATAAAACACACACAGTAGATAAATACTACTTAAGAGCAACGCCGTGGGAGCCTCCCTGGTGGCTCAGTGGTAGGGAGTCCACCTGTCAACGCGGGAGCCATGGGTTTGATCCCTGATCTGGGAAGACTCCACGTGGTGTGGAGCAGCTAGGCCTGTGAGCTACGACTACGGAGTCTGCGCTCTCGCGCCTGGGAGCCGTGACTACTGACGCCCGTGCACCCTACGGCCCTCTGCAGCAAGAGAAGCTGTGGCGATGAGAAGCCCGCACACCACAGCCAGAGAGCAGCCCCGCCTCTGCAGCTGGAGAAAAACCTGATCAGCAATGAAGACCCAGCAGAGCCGAAAAGAAAGGAAGGAAGGAAGAACAGCACCACACATGTTAATGTCACAAAGGTATGAGCCGCTGTCTTTACGACAGCTGTCAGCCTCTGAAGCTTCTACAGTGGACGGAGAGATAGAAAGACAAGGTCAGGTTTTTGGCCTGAGGAACCAAAGGAATCAACAAGACCATACTGCCACATTGGCAAGGTCCAGGGTTATAAGGGGAAAAAAAAGAAAAGTCTTCTGGAGGGTCTAAGGAGACTCAGTTCAGCTGTTGGTTTAGGGGTCAGAGCTCTAAGTTCCGAGGGGGCAGACAGCTCTCGTCTGGCATTCCGACTCTGATCAGTTGATCTTGGCTGCCTAGACCAACAGTCAGGGCTTCTCAGACTATATGCAGGATTAATGGAAAGGATGCCCCGAGCCAGAGAAGGTGTCTGCCGTTGATTGTGGATTGAGAGGGGAGAGCACGTGATTCTAGAAGTGTGCTCTTTTGCCTGGAACATTGCTTGAGCAGGGTCCGCTGGGGAGGACTCTGGAGGTCCTGACTCAAGTCTGAGATGAAGGTAAGCCCCCGGCTTCCCAACCTGTCCAGGACCGTCCTTGACTCAGCACTGAAGGAATCCCCTCAATCTCAGACACACCCCAATTCACGTCACACGCTTTTTCTACCTGACAACCCTTAACAAAACAAACAGCAACCAAGAACTATGAACTCAGACCAGTCAGGATGACTGGTTTCTTTCTTTCTTTTTTTCAGTCTGTGGAAAGGCATGGATTCTGGCCTACTGTAATGTGTTGGCCTGTATATCCCCTAAATTTCCCTTCTCCTCACAGCAGCCAACGGTATCTCAATTTCTCAGCGATTTTTCCCTGCTCTATCCACTGGAAGTCTTAGCAGGAAACAGATGGCACTCTCAATGGGGTTTAACTGAAAAGCATTGCGCACAGGGATTATTTACAGAGGCGTGGGCAGGGTTAATGGGGCCGACAAGATCTAGGGAGACACCCAGGGATTAGCCCTCAGCCCCAGAGAGGAGTGCAGCTCTCGGTGTGCTGAGAGCTGAGCTGCCCAGGGAGACCCACGGCTGGGAGCTGGAGCCTTGGCCAGCAGGAGCCCAGGGAAGGCGGATGCACCCCCGACCTCGCCCGCCTCCTGCCCGCTGGCCTCCTGCCAGTGCCTCCGGTCAGAGGGCAGGGAAAGCATGCCAGGCGCCTGGTGCAGTAGCGGTCAGACTCCAGGCCCCAGAGCCTGGCCAGAAAGGACAGAGAAAAGAGCTAAGAAGAACCAGGCCAGGCCGCCCTGCTGTCACTCAGCTTCCATTCTAGTCCTTTCCTCCGCTGGAGAAAGCAGCTCAGGTCCCCAGCCATGAGAACACTCAGTGTCATCACTGGGGGATGACGGAGTTCGTTCCTGCTTCTTCCTGGATGCTAAACCCAGCAGGGCGCGAGGAGCAAGTAGGGACAGCAGGGTCCAGCCGCTGCAGCCCCAGGCCTGAGCAGATGTAACGTGACCATCCTGACTTCCTTCTCCCGCCCGCTCTGCGCATGATGCCCTGACTCTCAGCTAGCACCCTGGCCGTGAAGGCAGTGCTGACCTGAAGGAATGAGCCAACCCTTCAATTCCTCAGGACCCAGCCATCATACTCAGTGCCCTGTCATTACGGAGTTGCTCTGGTCTCCCATTGACCATGTCAGCCGCACAGGGAGTGTGATAAATCCCATGGGCTCCAGTCGCAGCACTGTCCCCATTTGGTAGCAATCCAATTTCTCCTTGTTAAACAGAATCAATCACACTGGCCCATAGAAACACCCAATGCTTTGCCCTTAATTATGGCAGGCACAGCCGGAGATGGCCACGGGGCATTTTCAGGGCTGAGCAGTGGAAATATGCCTCCCTGTTTGGCACAAGGACCGCAAACTCACTAGATACAAAATGTTTCAGGGACAGGAAGATAACCTTCTTGAAGAGGGTTATTCAGGGAACAGTGAGAGAAGCCACTTCCGCCTCCACCCTGGGTGCCTACAGACATATACTCAGCACCTTGTATTGACCACTGATCTGACCACTTGATGAACAACACTCCAACCTCACACCAGGTCGTCTCCCTTGCCACCCCCTTCCATAAACCAAATCTCCAATAAGTCAGACAAAGACAAGTACCATGTGATATCCCTTATACCTGGAATCCAAAAATAATGATACAAATGAATCTTAAAAATGAACAAATGAAATTATTTACAAAACAGACACAGATTTAGAAAACTAACTTGATCCACCAAAGGAGTAAGTTTGGGGGGGGATGGATAAATCAGGGATTGACATACACACACTACTATAAATAAAATAGATAATCAACAAGGACCTAGGGCTTCCCTTGTGGCTCAGCTGGTAAAGAGTCTGCCTGCAATGCAGGAGACCTGGGTTTGATCCCTGGGTTGGGAAGATCCCCAGGAGAAAGGAAAGGCTACCCACTCAAGTATACAGTCCATGGGGTCACAAAGAGTCGGACACGACTGAGTGACTTTCACTTTCACTTTTCATTGTAAAGCACAGGGAGCTCTATTCAATATCCTGAAAAAACTTATGCAGGAAAAGAATCTGAAAAAGAATGGATATATGGGTACAGATAACAGAGAAGGCAATGGCACCCCACTCCAGCACTCTTGCCTGGAAAATCCATGAACAGAGGAGCCTGGTAGGCTGCAGTCCCTGGGGTCTCGAAGAGTCGGGCACAACTTCACTTTCACTTTCACTTGCACACATTAGAGAAGGAAATGGCAACCCACTCCAGTGTTCTTGCCTGGAGAATCCCAGGGACGGGGGAGTCTGGTGGGCTGCCGTCTATGGGGTCGCACAGAGTCGGACACGACTGAAGCGACTTAGCAGCAGCAGCAGCAGCAACAACGGCTTTACTGTGCACTCGAAACTAGCACAACATTGTAAATCAACTACACTCGAATATAAAACGCAAATTACAGTGAAGAAAACTGAGACTTCAGTATGACATTCCACCATTCCATCAAGCCAGGCGCTTCTCGGTGATGTAAGAAACAATGGATTTCCTGATGTCAGCTCTCAGTACCACAGTTATTCCACGGTAAGTGAGTCCCGCAGTCAAAGGCAGTGATGTGCCTGGTACCACGGGGGTGGAGAAGGCGGTCTATCAACCACCTATGACAATGCTGGCAGAAGCATGACGAGCAGTAAAGGGGATCACTCTCCAGAATATGCAAGTATTCCCATAAAGACGCATTATAGCACTGTCTCTTCCAAACTGGAGTGGTCCAAAATAATTGACCTGAGTGGCTGATGCTCCTAGGAAACGGCGCCGGGACTCGGGGTTGGATTCTGGTTTAGAAAGTTGGATGCTGCGGCTCAGGGGCTAGATCAGCTGTGGTGAGAGGAGATGCACGCTTTTGCCCCCGCGTCTTGTGTCTATCTCGGCTCCCACAGCCACTTGGTACTTGAGCCATTTATGCAAGTGCACAGATGGCCAGGGGAGGGGGCTCACTGACAAACAGGGAATAGGCCATCTTGGCCACCTCCTTACTTAGCCTTCCACGCAATGACTGTCCTCTGGGGGCCATTTACATGAGACTCAAGTCACTTCAAACACTGCGGCCATTCTTAGGGGTCCACGACAATTTCCCTGCAGATGATCTTGGCATCAGTCTTCCAAGATGTTTAAAAATCACTGAGTCCCTGATTAGTCCATGCACCTGTTAGCTATTGCCCATGAAACAGTATATTTCAGGAAAACTCATGTTACCTCTTTTTTCATGTCAAGTGACCAACCAGATGTACTGCCTGAAGTTCTATCAGAGGGAGATTTCCCTCTGAATTGCAGAGCCACCCTAGACAGATACATCCTTAAATCAGGCCAGAGTCCCCCTGTCTTCTGATTATTTGGTCAGAGGGAATTCCCTGAGGCCAGAGGTAGCGTTTGAGGGAGAGATGGGAAACAGCAAGAAGTCTGAGTCATCTGCTTCTGCAGTGAAGAGAAGTGCTGAGAATAGAACTGGGGATGTGAAGGGATAAGGGATAACAGCTCACCCACATGCGTGCAAGTTCTTTACCCTTTAATTTAAATGGGATTTAAAGGGAACTTCAGTAAGCTTCTTCTTACTTTGTGTGAGAAATTCTTACAGATATAACAGCATCGATATTCAAGCCAAGAAGGCAATAAAGGAATAATAACTTAGTACTTGACATATATTTCTGACGCACAATGTATTCCTTAGTCCATCTTAAATGTACCTGAGGTAAAAGTAGATGCTTCTTACATCTGAGCTTAATTGATTTTTGCCAGAAAGTCTGTTTGGAAATGTGAGCTTTTGATACATTCCTTATGCTTGTGCTTTGTAAAACATTTCATTTTTCTGTTTTCTTTCTTAGTGAGGGGGAAAAAAAATCACATCAGTTCTATAAGATCAGTTGTATAGAAGCAATCTTAAAACTGCTGGAGCCCCAGTATGGAGTCTTTAAAATAAATGTGCTTAAGCTAAGCCGTGATGTCGGAAGTCATGAAAGGTAGCATAAGGGGACATCTAGCAGCTGATAATGTGTGTTTCTTCTTCTGGGCATTGATTACACAGGAAACTTCATTTTGTGAAATTACAACAAGCTACATGCTTATGATAGATGTACTCTTGTACATGTCTGTTACACTTCAATAGGAAGGGAAAAATAAAATGCATTTTATATAATCATGACATTCTTGCAAAAGTTTTCCCGAGCTAGAAATTACATTAGACAATTTTGCAAAATGCTGCACAATTAGTGCCTTTTTCTAACTAACCAACCCACCGAAATCATGTATTTGAAGGTCTAGGATGCACAGCATTGCCTTAGATATTGTCCATAGCCTCGTGGGGAGAGCAGCATATCTACATTAAAAGCAATTAGTTCACAAGAGAAATAATTATTGAGTACCTACCAAGTAGCAGACACTATTCTAGACTCGTGAGCTTACACAAGTGAGCAAAACAGGCAGGATTCTTGTCCTTGTGGAACTGATGGCCTAGTGAGCGAACACAGCCAGTTAGCAACAGACAGTAAGTAAACTGAATGATGTGTCAGATGGTGACTTGGGATGTTCAAGAAAGTCGAGCAGTGTGAGAGGGATTGGGAGTGTTGTGAGGGGAGCTGCAATTTTAAATAAGATGTTCAGGGAGGTGTTACTAAGAAGGTGATACTTAAGTAAAAATGCCCAACTATTTGTGACCCATGGAGTGTAGCCCACCAGGCTCCTCTGTCCATGGAATTCTCCAGGCAAGAATACTGGAGTGGGTTGCCATTCCCTTCCCCAGGGGATCTTCCCAACCCCAGGATTGAACCTGTGCCTTCTGCATTGCACACAGATCTTTTCACCATCTGAGCCACCTTGGAAGCCCCAAAAGAAGATGCTATCTATGTGTAAAGGTGGAGGAAAGGAATCCAGGCAGAGGAAACAATGAGCCAGGAAAGGACCTGATGAGTTCCAGCCAAGGAAACCACTGTATTAAGATAAGGTGAGTCAAGGGACAAGTAATTGTGAGGTCAGGGAATTAATGGAAGGAAAGATAGCTGTAAGCTGCTCTATGATTTTGCTATTTACTTTCAATGAAATGGGGCAAGAATCTGAGTAAGGGAGTGTCATGAGCTGTCATACATTTCGAAAGCATCTAGTTGCTTTTTGTGACTAGACGGCAAAGGAGGAAGAGTAGTAGGAAAGGAGAGCCTCCTGCACTGTTGGTGGGAATGTCAGTTGGTGCAGCCACTGTGGAGAATGGTATGGAGTTTCCTTTAAAAACTAAAACTCGAGTTACCATATAATCAACCAGTCTCACTCCTGGGCATTAAAAAAAAAAAAAAAAACCTGAAAACTCTAATTTGAAAAGATACATGCACCCTAATGTTCATAGCAGCACTGTTTACACTAGCTAAGACATGGAAGCAACCTAAGTGTCCATTAACAGATAAAGAGATAAAGAAGATATGGCAGATAATGTATATGCTATATAGATATGTAACATTGTATGGGATACTATTTAGCTGTAAAAAGGATGAAATGATGCCATTTATAGCAACATCAATGGACCTAAGGGATGATCATACTAAGTGAAGTAAATCAGACAAAGACAAATCACATGATACCACCTACATATGAAATCCTTAAAAATGATTAAAATGAACTTATTTAAAAAACATAACAGTGTCAAAGACATAGAAAACATATTACCAAAGGGGAAAAACTTGGGAGGGGGGATAAATTAAGGATTGGAGATTAATAATATATATAACAATATATATTAGAGAATATATAATACTATATATAAAATAGATAATACTATATATAAAATAGATAACTAATAAGAACCTACTGTACTGTATCGCACAGGGAACTCTTCTCAATACTCTGTAATGACTATATGGGGAAAAAATATCTAAAAAAGAGTATATATATGTATAATCTGATTCATGTTGCTGTACAGCAGAAACTAACACAATGTTTTAAATCAACTATACTCCAATAAAAATTTTTAAAATAAATAATGAGGACCTACTATATAGCACAGGGCTTTTTATATCTTGTAATAATCTGATAGAAAAGAATATGAAAAATAATATATATACATATGTATCAATATATACATGTTTGCCATGCATGCTTAGCCATAGCCAACTCTTTGTGACCCCATGGCCTGTACCCCCGCCAGCCTCCTCTGTCCACGGACCTCTCCAGGCAAGAATACTGGAGGGGGTTGCCATTCCCTCCTCCAGGGGATCTTTGTGATTCCTGCCATCTCCTGCATTGGCAGGTGGATTCTTTACCACTGCTGCCACCTTTGAAGACCCATCTGTGTGTGTGTTTATAAATCACTTTGCTGTATACTTGAAACATTGTAAATCAACTATACTTCAATTTTTTTTAATTGACAAACAGAAAAAGAGTAGTAGCAGGAAGACCCATCAGGAAACTTTTACAATAACACAGGGGAAAAACGATGGCGATGATGGTGCCTGGTCCAGGCTGGTAGCAGCAGACATGCGCATAATTGTCAGGTTTGTGTATATTTTGAAGGTTGAACCGACAGGATTTGTTGAAAGACTGGGCGTGAGATTTGAGTAGTCAAGGGCGGTTTTGAGGTTTCAGGACTGAGCAAGGTGAGGCTGTCATCAAGTCAGCTGAGGAAGACTGTGGGTAGGGCAGGACTGGGGAGGAACACGGCAAGTTCAGTTTGGGGCACCATAAGTTTGGGACATCTATCAGACATCCTAACAGAGAGGCCAAGTAGGTCGTGAAGTATCTGAGTTTAGAGTTCAAAATAAACGTGTGAATGCAAATGTAAATTACAGATTAATAGGCATAGAGGTTATATAAGATTAGATGAGATAACCAGGAAAAAAAAAACAACAACCACAAAATAGAGAAGAGAACCAAAGAGAAGGGCCAAGCAGTAGAGAAAGAACTGCCAATTCTGTCCCAGGGCATCCCAAGCTTGTGACAGAACCGGTTGACTTTCCACTGTAATAACTACCTTCCAAGAAAAGAAGTCCAAGGGCATTTTACTAGTTTCTATGCCAAGCCGTGGTCATGAATAATTGCACAGTACCTGGAACATAATCATAAGAGCTACTGAATTATTGCAAATTGTTGAATGAGTTATTTCAGGGCTCTGGGAACAGGCTAAAATCTCCTGAGGTTTGAGCTCTTTTTATTAGAGAGATTTGATATTCTAAATACATTTAGACTTCTTCCCCTTCATACCCTCTGGGCACAGTGGGGATCAGATGGGCCAAGGTGCTTCCTCCTTGGGACTGAGCTGAAAGGCTGAAGGCTGCTTCACTCAAAACAAGCTGCTCTTTCTCCCTAATCAACTCTATCTGACTGATTCTTTTTTATTTTGAAACATCTACCTGCTGTGACCGAGCATTCTTGTTGGTATCCCCAGAGAGGGGAGAGTCTCTGGGCCAACTCCCCTCTCAGCAGCTTGCTTCCTCTCTTCTCTGAAGCCTCTGCTAATGTCGTCTCAGAGAAGCCTGTTAGCATCATTTGACCTCAAGCTGTCCTAGTCTCTTCCACTTTCTTTTTATACCGCTCAGTACTACCTGCCACTGTATTAATTTGTTGGATGGTTGGTGATATGAACTGAGATGTATCCCCTTAAACTTTGCATGTTGAAGCCCTACTTCTCAGCGTACTATATGTAGACTGAGAACCAGTTAAGGTTAAATGAGGTCTTAAGAGTGGCTCCCTGATCCAACAGGATTAGTGTCCTTCTGAGAAGAGACACCAGAGATTCATCTCCCTCTTTGTGTGAGGACACAGAGATAAGGTGGTCATGAGCAAGCCAGAACGAGCTCTCGCTGGAAACCCAATTAGCCAATACTTTGATGTTGGACTTCTAGCTTCTGGAACCGTGAGAAATAAATTTCTGTTGCTTTAAGCCACCCAGTCTACAGTATTTTGTGAGGGCAGGCCAAGCTGATTGAGACCATTGGTTACCTCCTGCCTCTTCCACTAAAAGAGTCTTTTCAAAGCAGGATTTTGGGGGTTTATTTTTCTTATTTCAGTGTATGGAACTAGAACAAAGTCTCACTCATAGCAGGCCACTCACTAAATGTGGATGCAAGAATCAGCTCTCAGATCTTGTCGAGATGTCACTTAAATGGTTTTGTGGATGACCCCCAGGTGGAAGGATCACGCTGAGCAAGAGCTAAAGTTAAGAACAGGTGGTCCCTGGCTCACGAGAAGCCTGCAATCTGGTCATTCTGGGTTAGGTTGCTCTGTTAGGCTGTTAGCAATTCACTTCCCCAAACTCTAAATTCTGTTTCCTGCTAGGCTGCAGAGAGGAGGGACAGTGCTTCGGGTAATAACAACCCTCATTTTAGCAGAGGCTCCAGGCTGTTTTCCATGAGAGTCGTCTCCGGGCAAACAGAGCAGGTTTTCAAAGTAAATTTAGTGTCTCATTTGGGATGAATAGTCTGTATTTTCATCTTATAAATCATACCCAGCAATCCTTTTCTCAACTTTGGCCCTTGAAGAGTAGAGGAAATGGTGTTTCTGACCAAACCAGTCACTGAATGGGAGTCCAGTACAGAGACCCTTGTAGAAAAGGGTATGGAGGAAATCCTCTTTTGTCAGGAGTCTCCCAATGCAGGATCTTTTATCCTTGACTAAACTCTGACTGAAAATTTCCCAAAATACACACACACACACATGCACCAGAATTAATATATTCAGATTGAAACCAGCTAACACAGTGGCACATTGTTTAGAAGTTGACCTTTATTGTGACCTAACTCCATGAACTCCATAGACATTAGAGTCAAAACTAGACAATTGTGTGGGGGAAAGGTAATGATATTATGGATCCACAAGGCTGTAAAAGAATAACAAAGAAGATAAGCAATAAGAAAAGCTTTCAAGGTCTCACAGCTCAGTCCCCTGTTTGGAGGGAAAAGGGTTTTATTTCTGTCTCAAACGTAGGCTTAGGCAAACCCAAGCCTTGCTCTTTGTGGTGGGCTCATAAGCAGGGTAAATGGAAAAAGGGAAATTCCTGGCAAGTACTGGTTTGGAGATGGTACAAAAAAGCCTCAGTAAGTATAGTGTATTTCCTCCTTTCCTGAATCCATACTAACTTGCCCAGTAAAACTTTCTTTAGTCCTTTGCTGATTCCAAAACTTATTTTAATTCTTGTGTTTCGTTTGTTATTTCCTTTCCCACAGATGGTGGGTAAAATATAAGCCTGTAAAAGTGAAGTTTAAAAGACTTTTTTTTTCTTTTTTTGGCTTTCAAATATTTCACATGACTATATGATAGTCCCACCTCATCCGCCCACACTTACATTTTTCCTCTTCCTAGCATTAATAGGTCTAAACATTTGGTTAGGCAGGAAATTTATAACAGAAATTTCATCCACCATTCTCTTGTCTCTTGTAGGAGTTTTTAAAAACTATCGCAGAGGTTCAGTTCTAGCTGCAATTGAGTGAGCACATTGACGCATTCCACCCTCTTCCTCCCACTGACTGCAGCGATGAAACCTGCATACACTAACTGAAGCATCTGAGGGCTCTGAAGGTGAATAGTAGCGGTCAGATTGCAGAAGAGGCCCAAGATGGTGAGTTTCTGACTTTTTCCCCTCTAGTATCACTTGAAATGAACTCCTCTGCCCTATGCAAAAACAATAATATACAATGCCAAGTAAAATGTATCCTGTGTATGCAAGACTGATTCCGTGTTGACTATCAGTCAAGGCAATTTCATCATATCGACGTTCTGAAGAGTAAACAAACAAATACCAAAAGTATGAAGTATAAAAGAAGAAATTGATGAACTGGACTTCATCAAAATTAAAAATTGTTGATGTGCAAAAGACATTAAGAACATGAAAAGACAAAACTGGGAGAAAATATTTGCAAATAGTATTTCTAAAAAAGGAATTTAACCAGAATACCTAAAGAACCCTCAAATATCAATAAAAAGGAAACAATCCAACTCTGACATAAATCATATCAATGTTTACTTAGGTCAGTCTCCCAAGACAATAGAAAGAAAAGCAAAATAAACAAATGGGATGTACTTAAACCTATAAGCTTTCACACATCAGAGTCTCATTTCCTAAATGAGATGAAAAGGCAGCCTACATATTAGGAAGAAATATTTGCAAACGATGTGGCCAACGAGGGCTTAATTTCCAGAATATACAAACAGCTCAGACAACTCAATAACAAAAAATAAAGAAATAACTCAATCAAAAAATGGGCAGAAGACCTAAATAGTCTTCTACCATAGAAAGTGAAAAGTGAAAGTGAAGTCGCTTAGTCGTGTCCAACTCTTTGCGACCCCATGGACACCAGGCTCCTCCATCCATGGGATTTTCTAGGCAAGAGTACTGGAGTGGGTTGCCATCTCCTTCTCCATCTACTATATAGAATAATAATAATTTCTCCAAAGAAAACATACATACTCTAAGAGGCACATGCACAGATGCTCAACATCACTAATTATTGGAAAAAAGCAAATCAAAACTACAACGAGATACCACCAAATACCAGTCAGAATGGCCATCATTACAGTCTGCAGATAACAAATACTGGAGAGAGTGTGAAGAAAAAAGAACTCTTCTGTACTGTTGGTATAAATATAAATTGGGGTAGCCGCTATGGAGATCTTAAAAAACTAAAAATAGAGTTGCCATATGATCCAGCAATCCCGCTTCTGGGCATGTAACCAGAAAATGTAAAAACTCTAATTCAAAAAGATACATGCACCCCAATGTGCATAACAACACTGTTCATAATAGCCAAGACACGGAAGCAAACGTCCATTGACAGACGAGTGAATAAAGATGGTGTGGTACCTATGTACAATGGAGTACTACTCAGCCATGAAATGAATGAAGTAATGCCGCTTGCTGCGACATGAATGGACCTAGAGGCTATTGTAGTAAATGAGCTGAGTCAGACAGAGAAAGATATCATATGGTATCTTTGTGCTTAGTCGCTCAGCTGTGTCCAGCTATTTGTGATCCGATGGACTGTAGCCTGCCAGGCTCCTCTGTCCATGGGATTCTTCAGGCAGCGGGTTGCCATTTGCTTCTCCAGATGATTTCACTATGTGGAATCTAAAATATGACACAAGTGATCTTACTTATGAAACAGAAAGAGACTCACAGACATAGAAAACAAACGGATTGTTACCAAAGAGGAAAGAGGGTAGAGAAGGGATAAATTAAAAGTTTGGGATTAGCAAATACAAGCTGGTAGTACTATATACAAAATAGACGCACCACAAAATCCTATCTAATAGCACATGTTCCATGTCCTGCAGTAAACCATAATATATGAAAAAATATGAATATGAAATAAGAATATGAAAAAGAATATGTTTATATATGTATCACTGAACCACTTTGCCGTACATCGGAAACTAGTACAATGTTGCAAATCAATTACATGTCAATAAAAAATTAAAAATTAAATAAGCTAATATCAAAATGGATAAAAGACTGGAGTAGGTACTTTACCAAGGAGAATGTAAAGATGGCGATAAGGTCCGTGAAAAGATGTTCAACGTTATTAGCCATGAAGGCAATACAACTCATAACCATGGCACATCTATTAGAATGGCTGAAATAAAAATTACAAAAACACAAAGTGGTAGCAAGGATGCAGAGCAACTTTAACTCTCGTACTTTGTTAGTGGGGATGTAAAATGGCATCCGCCCTCTGGAAAAATTTTGAAAAATGTTTTTATTAGCATAGAGTTGATTTACAATGGTGCATCGGTTTCTGCTACACAGCAAAGTGTATCAGGTAAAAATAAACATATATTTATTCTTTTGGGGGAGCTTCCCAGGTGGCTCAGTGGTAAAGAACCCATCTGTCAATTCAGGAGATGTTGAGTTCGATCCATGGGTCTGGAAGATTCCCTGGAAAAGGAAATAGCACTCCACTTCAATATTCTTGCCTGGGAAATCCCATGGAAAAAGAAGCCTGGTGGGCTACAGTCTGTGGGGTCTCGAAAGAGTTGGATACAACTTAGCAACTAAACAGCAACAAACAACGACAAACTCTCTTTTAGATTCTTTTCCCATATAGGTCATTATAAAGTGCTGAGAAGACTCTTGAGAGTCCCTTGGACTGCAAGGAGATCCAACCAGTCCATTCTAAAGGAGATCAGTCTTGGGTGTACTTTGGAGGGAATGATGCTAAAGCTGAAGCTCCAGTACTTTGGCCACCTCATGTGAAGAGTTGACTCATTGGAAAAGACTCTGATGCTGGGAGGGGTTGGGGGCAGGAGGCGAAGGGGATGATAGAGGATGAGATGGCTGGATGGCATCACTGACTCGATGGACATGAGTCTGAGTGAACTCCGGGAATTGGTGATGGACAGGGAGGCCTGGCGTGCTGTGATTCATGAGGTCTCAAATAGTCAGACACAACTGAGTGACTGAACTGAACTGAAAGTGCTGAGAAGAGGTCCCTGTGTTATGCAGTAGGTCCTTATTAGTTATCGCTTTTACATACAGTGGTGTGTATTTGTCAATCCTGGTTTCCCAATTTGTCCCCCCTTAGCCCCCGCAACCATAAGTTTGTTTCTACATCCGTGAGTCTATTTCTGTTTTACAAATAAATTCATTCGTACCACATGTAAGCGATATCATGTGATATTGTCTTTCCGTGTCTGACTGACTCTGCTCACTCACCACATCCAGCAATCCTATTCTTGGGTATTTACCATAGAGAAATAAACACATTTACAAAAGCAAACAAGCTTTGCACATAAGTGTTTTTGTAGTGGCTCTAGTCATAATCACCAAAAATTGGAAACAAGCCAAATGTCCTCCAATTAGTGCATGGATAAACAAACCATGGTGCCTCTACATAATGGAACACTACTCAACAGTATCATGAAACCAACTTTGAATCATTCAACAACTTTGATAAATCTCAAAGTCGTTAAGCTGAGCAGAAGGAAGCAGTCTGAAAAGGTTACCTATTCAATGATTGCATTTATATGAAAGTCTCTAAAGGACAAAGCCACAGTGATGAACAACAGATTAGAGCTGGAGAGAGAGTGTGATGGCCAAGGGACAACACGAGGGTGTTTGGGGCAGGATTGGACTGTTCCGAGTCTTGATTTTGGTGGTGGTTCCATGAATTTATATACATGTTAAAACTTACAGGACAGACAGTGCCTACAAAAAAGTCAACTTTACTGTATGTTAACTTTAAAAATAAAACTGGAGAATACCCAGAAGACTGGACAGACACAAAGCAGGCAGAAAATCATCATTTTACTCTGTTTTCCTTTTCTACTTATCTAGGGTAGAAAACTGTTCAGGCCAAGTACTTTCAGGTTTAATATTCTACATGTGTATTCCTTCTCAATTTCCATCAAAGCATCCATGCAGCTTGAGTGACCCAGTGAAGATCTGGAACAGATAGCCAGGGGAAAGGACTGGCTATCAGAAAGTTAATGACTTGGCCTGATGCCATGTTTAAAGGAACAAGACTGACATTCAAACCTTAATGGAAGTATTAAGGTTCAGTATAAAGCATTCAGTCCAGGAGACAAGGAGACAGGCTTTTGCTTTAATCAGCTTTTCCAGCAATAATCAGCAATACGTTCTAAGAGTTTGCTGGGTCAGCAAATGACCAACTTCAAGTTCTTAAGCTCACAAGAAGGATAAGCCATTGTTCTTCTATGATCCTCAAAACAAAGCTCTATATACAACAGTACTATGCCACCTGGCCCAAAATAAGACTACAAATTTGTTATTATTATTTTTTTTTAGACTGAAGCTTCCTGAGGACTTACCTGACTTATGCACAGTTGCTCCCAATACCCAACATATGATAGATATTCATGTAGTGTTTACTGGATTGTGTTGAATAGTAGAAAGTAGCTTTAACTTGGGGCTTCCCAGGTGGCTCAGTGGTAAAAAAAAAAAATCCACCTGCCAACGCAGGAGCCACAGGAGACTTGGGTTTGATCCCTGGGTCAGGAAGATGCCTTGGAATAGGACATGACAGCCCACTCCAGTGTTCTTGCCTGGAAAACAGAGGAGCCTGGTGAGCTACAGTCCATAGGGTCGCAAAGAGTTGGACACAGCTGAGCATATGCCTCTACACAGAGCTTTAACTACCAGGATTATTTTAGATCCTTAGTTCCAGATGAGGTTAGAGTCATAGTAAAAATAAGGTGAGAATGTCTGGTAGAAAAGAGGGCTAAATGTTTTTCAAGGTCTGAACCACCAGCAGAAAAGAGAGGCATCATCTAGAATCCTAATGACGGAAGTCAGGAGATGTGAACTTGGCCCAGCCTGGCCTCTAGCTCTGCAGCACTCACCGAGCAGAAGCCCAGGGAGCGCGGAGGCAGGGGCCACACCCCTTGAGCCCTGGGGAGCAGAAGCTGGTGTTGTTTTGAAAATATCAAGAATGAATTGAGAACATGCTATACCTTGGCTTGGGTCAGTTTTCAAGATACCTCAGGGAAAGTGAGAGCTACTTGCAGGACTCCCCACGCATCATTTCTGTCCACAGCTCAGGAACGCAGGCAGCCTCGTTCCTGGACCAGCACTCTCTCAGCCTGTCTGCTGCGATCCTCTATTGGCTCCATTTTCCTCTCGCCACCCACCGAGTCCTCTGCTTCTGCATTAACTCCTGTTGCCACTACTGACAGGAAGATCTCTTAGAATTTTCTAGTTCTGATGGGTTACAGAATATCACTGGGCCATGATACTGTCACAGCCTAGACAATGGACGGGCTGCCCTTGGGTCATAAACGCCTGCACACATGAGGCCACAAAAAGTCGGGGCCAGGGTTGGGGCAATTCTCTTCACAAGTGCTATGAGGGAATGGGACCCGACATTCAAGCACAGAGCTTCCTTAGGGTTTGGGGTTGAGGCTCATGGTATTTGGGTGACTCTCTTCTTAGTGAGATGACAAACAGGTGGAGGGGTGAGCGAAGGCAGCAACTCTGTAGGCTAGAAGGACAAACTCACAAAGACAGGAGTATACAGCTCCTTTTGCTGCCAGGCACTCTCAGGTCAGACACAGAATTGGAACTTTGCTCTCTGGACCCGGGAGGTGCCCTCTGCTGCAGATTTCTTTTGAGGCTCCTGCAACTCCAGCATTGACAGGCGGGCTCTTGATGCTGAGCCGCCTGGGAAGCCCAGATCTTGTTACTCTACTACCTAAAACCCTGTGTGTCTCCCACTCAGAATCACAGCCCAAATTCTTACAATATCTGACAACACCCAGAACAACATCGGCACCCTACTCATCCCCAGGTGCCCCCGCACCCTCACCTTGTTCCGCTGCCGGCACACCAGCCTACTGGCTATTACTTGGACACTCCAGACCTGCTCCTACCTTCGGGCCCTTGTACTAGCTGTACATTCTGCCTAGAAAAACCGTCACCCAGGCAGCTCCAAGATTCGCTGTGATCAACTTCCAGTCTGTCCCGCCCTCTGGCCTGTGTTAGATTCCCCTTGTCCTATTTCACTTTTCCATATCTCAGATCCCTTTCGAACACAGCACATAATTAATTATTGATCAGGCTTATTTTCTCTCTCCGGCAGTAGAACATAAACTCCAGAGAACAGGAATTGTATCTATTTTCTCCACTGATCGGTCTTCAGCACCAAAAGCAGAGTAGATTCAGAACAGGAGCACAAGAAATAGCTTTGAATGAATGAGCAAGTGGGTATCAGCTACTGCTGACGGCATTTCCTTCCCTGGCCACCTCGACTTCTGATGATGACCTGAATCACTCCCTCACCCTTCATTCATTCATTTATTCATTTGTTTGCTCAACAATTATTCATGTGTCTGTCCTGTACCAGGCATTAGAGATAGCGAACAAAACTAAGTCACCACTTCTTTCCTTGCCAGGAAGACAGCCGATAAATACATAAACAGATTGAAATGTGCTCTAATGTTGCATGCTATGAGATACCAGGATATGCTGCCCCCAAATATGCCTCTTTTGCATAAGGATTATTGTAAGCTGATTATTTTGAGAAAGAGCAGACACCAGTGGCGCTCTGAAATCAGAGTAGGAATTACCCTTTTGTAAGGAAAATTTCCATTCAAAAAAGAAATCTCCATTTGTAAAAAGTGTCTCTCTATACCAGAGAGAAGAAGACTTTAAATCACAGAAACCTCTTCTCCATAGAGAAGGAAGGCGCAGACGTCATTCTGCAAAACAAGACTTACTCTTGTTTATTATATTTTCCTGGTCACCTTCCCTTAACTTGGCACCTCCCCTCCCACCTTTCTTCTTTTGTTGTAGTGGAAGATAGTGTTTAAGTCCAAATTCTAAACCACTTCTGAGTCACTCTTCCCAGAGTTTCTCTCTGTATATGAGGCATGCTGCTGCTGCAGCTATTTAGCCACTCATTCGTGTCCATCTCTTTGTGACCCCATGGACTGTAGTCCCCCAGGCTCCTTTGTCCATGGCATTTCCCAGGCAAGAATACTGGAGTGGGTTGCCATTTCTTTCTCCAGGGGGTCTTCTCAAGCCAGGGATTGAACCTGCATCTCTTGCTTCTCCTGCATTGGCAAATGGATTCTTTACCACTGTGCCACCTGGAAGCCCAGGTATCAGTTTAGTTCAGTTCAGTTCAGTCGCTCAGTCATGTCCGACTCTTTGCGACCCCATGAATCGCAGCACGCCAGGCCTCCCTGTCCATCACCAACTCCTGGAGTTCACTCAGACTCACGTCCATCGAGTCCGTGATGCCATCCAGCCATCTCATCCTCTGTCATCCCCTTCTCCTCCTGCCCCCAATCCCTACCAGCATCAGACTCTTTTCCAATGAGTCAACTCTTCACATGAGGTGGCCAAAGTACTGGAGCTTCAGCTTTAGCATCATTCCTTCCAAAGAAATCCTAGGGCTGATCTCCTTCAGAATGGACTGGTTGGATCTCCTTGCAGTCCAAGGGACTCTCAAGAGTCTTCTCCAGCACCACAGTTCAAAAGTATCAATTCTTCGGCACTCAGCCTTCTTCACAGTCCAACTCTCACATCCATACATGACCACTGGAAAAACAATAGCCTTGACTAGACAGACCTTTGTTAGCAAAGTAATATCTCTACTTTTGAATATGCTATCTAGGTTGGTCATAACTTTTCTTCCAAGGAGTAAGCGTCTTTGAATTTCAAGGCTGCAGTCACCATCTGCAGTGATTCTGGAGCCCAAAAAAATAAAGTCTGACACTGTTTCCACTGTTTCCCCATCTATTTCCCATGAAGTGATGGGACCGGATGCCATGATCTTCGTTTTCTGAATGTTGAGCTTTAAGCCAACTTTTTCACTCTCCTCTTTCACTTTCATCAAGAGGCTTTTAGTTCCTCTTCACTTTCTGCCGTAAGGGTGGTGTCATCTGCATATCTGAGGTTATTGATATTTCTCCCAGCAATCTTGATTCCAGCTTGTGTTTCTTCCAGTCCAGTGTTTCTCATGATGTACTCTGCATAGAAGTTAAATAAGCAAGGTGACAATATACAGCCTTGACACACTCCTTTTCCTATTTGGAACCAGTCTGTTGTTCCATGTCCAGTTCTAACTGTTGCTTCCTGACCTGCATATAGATTTCTCAAGAGGCAGGTCAGGTGGTCTGGTATTCCCATCTCTCTCAGAATTTTCCACAGTTTATTGTGATCCACACAGTCAAAGGTTTTGGCATAGTCAGTAAAGCAGAAATAGATGTTTTTCTGAAACTCTCTTGCTTTTTCGATGATCCAGTGGATGTTGGCAATTACACATGTTAATAAACTTCTGTTTGTTTTTGTCTTTTAAACTGTCTTTTGTTACGGGCTTCCCTGGTGGCTCAGATGGTAAAGCATCTGCCTGCAATGTGGGAGATGAGGGTTCAATCCCTGGATTGGGAAGATCCCCTGAAGAAAGAAAACCCGCTCAATACTCTTGCCTGGAAAATTCCATGGATGGAGGAGTCTGGTAGGCTACAGTCCATGGGATCACAAAGAATCGGATACACTGAGCAACTTTACTTTGTTACAGGGACCCCAGCTGAGAACCTCAAAGAGAGGAAGTAGGATTCTTTTCCTCCCCTAAGGGCCATCGTATGGTAATGAAGGTATCAAGCTGGAATTTTCCTGGCAGTCCAGCAGTTGAGATTTTGCCTTCCAATGCAGGGGGTGCAGGTTCGAGTACTAGTTGGGGAGCTAAGATTCCACATTCCTTGTAGCCAAAAAACCAAAACATAAAACAGAAGCAATATTGTAAAGACCTTAAAAATGGTCCATTTCAGTTCAGTCGCTCAGTCATGTCTGACTCTTTGTGACCCCATGGACTGCAGCATACCAGGCCTCCTTGTCCATCACCAACCCCTGGAGCTTGCTCAAACTCATGTCCATCAAGTTGATGATGCCATCCAACCATCTCATCCTCTGTCATCCCCTTCTCCTCCCACCTTCTATCTTTCCCAGCATCAGGGTCTTTTCAAATAAGTCAACTCTTTGCATGAAGTGGCCAAAGTATTGGAGCTTCAGCTTCAGCTTCAGCATCAGTCCTTCCAATGAATATTCAGGAATGATTTCCTTTAGGATTGACTGGTTGGATCTCCTTGCAGTCCAAAGGACTCTCAAGAGTCTTCTCCAACACCACAGTTCAAAAGTATCAATTCTTTGGTGCTCAGCTTTCTTTACAGTCCAACTCTCACATCCATACATGGCCACTGGAAAAACCAAAGCCTTGACTAGACGCACCTTTGTTGGCAAAGTAATGTCTCTGCTTTTTAATATGCTGTCTAGGTTAGCCATAACTTTTCTTCCAAGGACCAAGTGTCTTTTCATTTCATGGCTGCAGTCACCAGCTGCAGTGATTTTGGAGCCCAAAAAAATAAAGTCTGACACTGTTTCCACTGTTTCCCCATCTATTTCCCATGAAGTGATGGGACGAAATGCCATCATCTTAGTTTCCTGAATGCTGAGTTTTAAGGCAGGTTTTTCACTTTCCTCTTTCATTTTCATCAAGAGGATTTTTAGTTCCTCTTCACTTTCTGGTCCACATAAAAGAAATAAAAAGGAAAACAAATAATCAGGATGCGGTAGAGTGTTACTCTCAGGAGGGTGACTAGGGAGGCATCACTGTAGAAATAACATCGGTGGAAGAGTCTGAGTGAAGTGAGGCAGGAGCCACACGGCTTTCGGGAGAGGTGCTCTCGGCAAGAGAACGGTAAGCAAAGGACCAGCAGCAGCGGCGACATGGGTGGCGTGTTGCTGCCCTCACTCAGCCAAACATCAGGTGGTACAGCCTGCCATCGCCACCCTACACCTGATCAGTGGGAGGTACTCATAGCAGTGGGCAAACAGTGAGGCTGTAGATGTACTGTTTCAACTCTCAGATGGTTCTCCTCTTGTTCTTAGTTCTTTCTCCTGAGACAGGAAGGAAGTGGGCAGGGAACAACCATAAAAAGACAGACAGAGCTACTGAGGATACAGCATAAACTGCTTAGAACCTACTAGGCCCACGATGGCAGAAGACTTGGTTTCCAGTAGACCCTGAGTCCAGAGAAGGCAGTGGCACCCCACTCCAGTACTCTTGCCTGGAAAATCCACGGACAGAGGAGCCTGGTAGGCTGCAGCCTATGGGGTCGTGAAGAGTCAGACACGACTGAGCAACTTGACTTTCACTTTTCACTTTCATGCATTGGAGAAGGAAATGGCAACCCACTCCGGTGTTCTTGCCTGGAGAATCCCAGGGACGGGGGAGCCTGGTGGGCTGCCGTCTATAGGGTGACACAGAGCTGGACACGACTGAAGCGGCTTGGCAGACCCTGAGTCTCGTTATATGCTCACTGTAACACACCAGCATGATAAATGACACAGCCACAGATGCCATGAAAGTTCCAAGGCCAACACTAAAAGGCCAAAAAGTAGGTGGTGATCCAATTCCTGCAAATTCTCACCCCTTCCCCCAAATAGCTGGAACAATTCTCCCACTCATTAGCCTAGGAAATAACCCAGCTGGTAAAAATTAACCACCCCCACACTAGGGGGTTGCTCTTGCCTTTTGAAATGGACCTGCGTTCTGCCTATGGAGTGTGCACCTCTGTTTTCACTTTACTCTGGCTCATTCTTGAATTCTTTCCTGCAAGAAGCCAAGGAACTTTGTGAGACCTGGGACATGACCATTCTCTCAAGCCCCATTTCCTGCAACCTCTTTACAAAGGATATAAATAAACCTACTTCTTACCTAGCACTTTGCCTCTCACTGAATGCCTTCTGCACCTAAACATAAAAACTTGAGTTTCATTAAGTCCGGAGATGAGTCATGAAGCTTCAGTTGGAAGATTCGAGTCCCATCTGAGGTGTGCAGTTTCACTCCCACTTGCCATGGCAGCCCTTCCAAACATGCACACATCTCCAAACCAAAAATAAAACTAAAACACAGCAATGAAACACAGCCCTTCCAAACATGCACGCATCTTCCAAACCAAAGATAAAATGTAAAACACAGCAACAAACTTTTACTTGAAGCCTCTATGCTGCAGGCAACATGTTAAATTTTTTCCCACACATTTAATTAATTTAGTCTCCAAATATACAGGTTCAGTTCAGTTCAGTCGCTCAGTTGTGTCCAACTTTTTGTGACTCCAGGAACCGCAGCATGCCAGGCCTCCCTGTCCATCACCAACTCCTGAAGTTTACCCAAATTCATGTCCATTGAGTCAGTGATGCCATCCAGCCACCTCATCCTCTGTCGTTTCCTTCTCTTCCTGCCCTCAATCTTTCCCAGCATCAGGGTCTTTTCCAATGAGTCAGCTCTTCACATCAGGTGGCCAAAGTATTAGAGTTTCAGCTTCAGTATCAGTCCTTCCAATGAACACCCAGGACTGATCTCCTTTAGGATGGAGTGGTTGGATCTCCTTGCAATTCAAGGGACTCTCAAGAGTCTTCTCCAACACCACAGTTCGAAAGCATCAATTCTTCAGTGCTCAGCTTCCAAAGGCACCCCACTCCAGTATTCTTGCCTGGAAACTCCCATGGACAGAGGAGTCTGGTAGGCTGCAGTCCATGGGGTCACGAAGAGTTGGACACGACTGAGTGACTTCACTTTCACTTTTCACTGTCATGCATTGGAGAAGGAAATGGCAACCCACTCCAGTGTTCTTGCTTGGAGAATCCCAGGGATGGGGGAGCCTGCTGGGCTGCCGTCTATGGGGTCGCACAGAGTCAGACACGACTGAAGTGACTTAGCAGCAGCAGCAGCTTTCTTTATAGTCCAACTCTCACATCCATACATGACTACTGGAAAAAGCATAGCCTTGGCTAGATGGACTAGACAAAGTAATGTCTCTGCTTTTTAATATGCTGTCTAGGTTGGTCATAGCTTTCATATTTAGGTACTTCTATTTTATAGATGAGAAAATTGAAGCATAGGGATGTTAAACTTCACCAAGGATCTCACTAGTAACTGGTGGAAAGTGAAAGTGAAAGGGTTAGTCACTCAGTCGGGTCTGACTCTTTGGAACCCCGTGGACTGTAACCTTTTAGGCTCCTCTGTCCATGAAATTCTACAGGCAAGAATACAGGTGTAGGTAGCCATTTCCTTCTCCAGGGGATCTTCCCAACCCAGGGACTGAACCTGGGTCTTCTGCATTGCAGGCGGATTCGTTACCATCTGAACCACTAGGGAAGTACAGTAACTCGTGGAGCTAAGAGTCATTTTTTTAAAGACAATTTACTTCTTGAATCTTTTCTATAGGAATTGTCAACGTTTTTGTCCATAATTGAAGCATTTTTTAGTGTTACATGAAATAATGGTGCTTCTGATAATCAGCAATCACTTAGATGTGATGAAATTTGGTGGGTAATTGTATCAGTAATTGTTTGACCATCCCCATGCTCTTCATGTTCTGAGCAGATGAAGTAAGAGATTTAGAGAGGTCGTTTGCCACTGTAAGATGATGGAGCAGAAGGATGTGTGCTTATCTTCTGCGAGAAATTAAAAATTGCAGCTTGCTGCTGAGCAACCATCGACAGCAGAATGTTGAATCCCACCAAAAAAAGGTACTCCATACTCAAGGGTAAAGGAGAGGCCCCAGCCAGACAGAAGGAGGGCGAAATCACTTAGAGTCAAACCCCATACCCATCAAAGACACTCGGAAGGGTTGAAATAGAGATGAGATCAGTTCAGCCCTGACTCTGAAGTAACTGGTGGAACCGATAGATAGTCAATTCAGAGCCAGGGCTGAACTGACCTTATCTAAATTTCAACCCCATCCCTGCTGGCAAACAACCTCTCTGCATCTCTTACTTCATCTGCTCAGAATATGGAGAGCATGGGGATGGTCAATTACTGATACAATCACCCACCAAATTTCATCAAATCTAAGCGACTATTGATTAAGAAGCACCATTATTTCATATAACTCTAAAAAGTGCTTCAAGTAAATTATGGAAAAAATGTTAAGACGATTCCTATATAAGAGATGGTTCAAGCAGTAAATTTTCTTTAAAAAACGGATGATTTTTAAGTATAGTACATCCATACCCCTCAAAACCTTTTTCTTTCCTGTGTCAAAAGCTGAGATATCCCTCCTCCAAACTAAAATTCTCTCATTATGTTCTCTATTTTTTTTCTCCTCCTTGACCTTTTCCCACTGATTTTTTCCCTTTCTCTCCAGTGTTTTTCAGTCCAACTTCCTCAGACTAAAAACATCTCCAGGTCTGTTTTATCTAGAAAGTCATCAGCCTGGCTCTCATAATGTCATCCTCTAGCTATTATTATTCCATTTTGCTCTTTCTCTTATTTTCCTTCCTTCCTTTCTACTGTTTCTGTTGAGGCTTGTAAAGGCTATCAGACATCAGATATTCAGATCCTAATTATAAAAGCCTAGTGTGTATCTGCAACATCTTTGTCTTTTCTTTGCCCAGAAACCTCCCACTAGGGAACCCATCTTCCCTCACACCAACCCTCAGAAACATTGCTCGGGAGAGCTGACTCACACAACTACTTCCACCAGGAAGGCACATGTGATCCAGGCCCCGATAGAACGCTACCTCAAGACTGACACCATGGGCAGGCACATGATCTAAGCCAGACCCAATCAGATTTCTGCCCTGAACTTTCCTTTTAGGGTGCTCATGAGAGATGGAGTCTTTCTATCGAGACTGTCCTTTCACTGCTGGTGGCCATTTGGTCCATGATGTGGAAACAGCCTAAGTGATGGAGAAAGATACGGACCCCTCAGGTCATTCTTTGATGTCATAGATACAAATATGCATCAGACGAGGATCCTCCTAGACTGTCCCCTACATGAGTTAAAAACTTTCCTTTTTCTTCATGCTGCTTGATTTGTGTTTTAGTTACTTGCAATCAAAGGTGTTCACACAGTCTTCTGTGTGCTTTTATGTGATGGTCAGTCAAGGGCAGCCACAGGAGGAGACACAGGTGAGCACAAGAAAACCAAGTTTATTATACTCAAGGGTATAGACTGGAGTCACTGTTGCCATACAGGGTCACAGGAAAAGCACCAGAATCTGGGTTTTATCTTCAAGCAGAAGACAAGAAAAAGGAGGAAAGTTGAGGCTAGAACTTTTTTGCAGTTTCCTGGGGGAAGTCAAGGCATCCCAAGGTAAACAGTCTTGTTTCTGTGGGCTCTAAAGTATAGTGTCAGTCACTCAGTCATGTCCGACTCTTTGTGACCCCAAGAACTGTAGCCTGCCAGGCTCCTCTGTCCATGAGAATTCTCCAGGCAAGAGTACTGGAGTGGGTTGCCATTTCCTTCTCCAGCGGATCTTCCCAACCCAGGGGTTTAACCCTCATCTCCTGCATTGCAGGCGGATTCTTTACCATCTGAACCACCAGAGAAGTCCTAGTCACCTGGCCCCTGGCCTAGGATGGTTAAGGCAGAGGGATATTGCCTGCTGGGGTGTGAGGCCTGATAGAGGACAGCTCTAATTGGTTTGTTGGTATATCAAAGGTGTGCTCCCAGACAGGCTCTTGAAGCTGAGCAGTCACTAAATTGTGCTCGACTCTTTGTGACCCCATGGACTGCAGCCTGCAGTGGCTCTTTACCACTTGAGCCACCTGGGAAGCCCTTGGTTATCTCTTAAGCTTGCTAGCTCTGGGAGGAACAGTCTCTCTCCAGCCAGAAAGGCTTATACATTTTTTAAAAATTCATTTACTTTTTTATTGAAGGATAATCGCTTTACAGAAGTTTGCTGTTTTCTGTCAAACCTCAGGTGTCAAAATAGCAAATAAACAGAAAATAAAAATATATATGATACTTAAAGTTTCACGGTTTTCAAAGAGCTTTGACATGCTTTGTTTCACTTGATCTGATGGCTTTGCAGGGCAGGATATGTTTGTCTTGTCTTGCTTTTGCTCATGAGTAAATTTCTGGGACTTAGCACATGCTGGACATATGGCAGTTGCTCAAAAGTATTTGTTGAGTTAAACGAGAAGGATATATGTTATTATTTCTCCCATTTTAAAGAACAGGATACCGAAATCAGAGAACTAGTTAGGTCCTAGAGTTGATTTAGAATGGTCTAGATTAGGAACTTCTCTGGCAGTCCAGTGCATGAGGCTCTGCCTTCCAATGCAGGGGGCACAGGTCAATACCGAGTCAGGAAGCTAAGATCTCACATGCCAGTGCGGTTCAGCCAAAAAAGGAGAATGGTCTAAGTTAGACTAGGGTAGGAGGCTATGGTGAGAAACTAAACTGGGAGTGTAGGATGGACTTGGATTGCAATACAGGTGACAAATTCCATCTTAGTTTTTTTTTTTTTTGGAGTTCTGCAGCAGCTCTTAACTGTCTCCCATTAACTTTTCCTCCTCTGCAATCACTCCATCCACTCAACAGCCAGAGTGAACTTTTTAAAGTGTCAAATCAGATCCTATCACTCTTCTGCTGCAAAGTCTTCAATCGTGCCCCTTTACTTTCAGAAATAAGAGCTCCAATCTTCAATACATAGTGTGAGGTCCTTATGACCTGGCTGGTTCTGCCCATCCCTTGGACATCTCCTCCTGTCCTCTATTTCCTCCTATCCTTCTTGCTGCTCCAGCCCCTGTAGACTTCTTTCCATTCTAGAAAAATACAGTCCTCTCCCAATTCAATGCCTTTGCCTGGAACACTCTCCCTCCTTCACTCTGTTTTTTTTTTTTTTAAGTATAATTTCCATTTTATTGTCATTTCAGAGAACCCAGTATTTCTTTAATTTTTAAGGGCTTGGGTTCTTTTGTGGGCTTTGGAGGAGGACATGGGGTAGTACCTGGACATCTAAATCGAGGGTAGAGGTGTTCGGTTCTTCGGGGCTTCCAAGAGAGAGTCTCAACTACCTTACTATGCATTGCACAATACATGCAGTAATGGAAGCTTAGGAAGCACATGGGCATCAAAGGCACTCACTTCAAAAATGTCCCTGAAGGCTGCGAGCTCTGCGATGTTCTAAATAAAGAACTTCTTAATAGACTCATCCTCGGGCAGGCAGCAGGCACAGTTGGTACAGCGAATAGGCTGCACGTGCCCGAGGCCCTTGTTGGTCCAACCATTATTGTTGTTTTTGGTCATGATTCTTTTCTTGGTCATCCTGGAAGCGCAGAGGCAAGAGAGGTCCTCCTTCACTCTTTATCTAGTTAATTCCTCCTCGGTGTTGAATTTTCAGTTCCAACATCATTTACTCTAGAGCTTTCTGAGCTCTCCTTCCCCACTCTCATTCTAGACCAGCTCTCTTGCTACCCACTCTTATCCCTGTGCTTTGATTTCATAGCCTCTCTCATGATTTATTGAGTACAGACTCTCCAAAAGACCACCAGCATAACCTGTCACTCAAGTAAAACTTAGAAATGTCTCAGAAAGGGGAAGTCAGGAGCTGATATGATAGAGTTTTGAGGTCTTGACTCAAGTGATTTTAAGGGGATTCAGTTGAGATCAGGCAAAGTTCTTTATTTAATTATTTAGAAGTAGTGAATTAAGACTGAGCTGGGGGTCTTGAAGCAAGGAGTTATAGAGTGAAGAGTTCTGTTATCCTGAGAAATTGACTGTTTGAGCAGCTAAAGTTCAGATAAATTGATTTTTTTAGGAAGTTCAAGCAAACAATAAAGGTATTTACCAGTGTATAGTCTTCGCTCCCTGGGCAGGAATTATTGGAATAAATCATGCAGTCTTGTTGATGTAGGTGGCCTTAGTTCTGAGTCCCAAGTTACAATGATATGTACGCAAGCAGTCTCAGTCCTCTTGACATGCCTGGGTCTCAGCCATCTGTGGCAATTTTAACTTTAAACCAGACTGATGCCCATCTCTACCATGGACTCTGTGCTTTGTAAGGCGAAGTTGTACATCTGTTTTGCTTACCATTTTATTCCCTATACCAATCAGAGAACCTGGAACATACAAGGTATTCGACTGATATTTGCTTAATGACTGAGACCTTTGACAAGAGCCTCTGGGAGGATGGGATAGAAATCAGAACCTGCATTTGTCTTCACGCCTACATTTGAGTGGCTCTAGTAATGCCAAGTTGGGTGCTGGAAGAACTTCTTTAAAGATGAGAAGTTCCACTTTGGGAAATGGAATTTCATCTCTGACAGCAAACACACATCTAGAATCTAGGAAAGGTAAAAGTCAGGGCAATATATGCAAATGTAATGAATTTTGTTGATTCAGAATGGCTTAAAAAGCCAAGTAATGTGGAGCTGTCAGCTAACTATCGTTGCTATAAATCTGATTTTATCAGAAAAAAATCCTTAAAAATCCATCTAGATTGAAAGTCCTCCTCAATCTGGCACGGGCAAGACTAATTAAAGTGTGCTAGGTTGGAAAGATGATGATAAATACATACATAATACCTTCTGTGTGCCAGGTACTTTTTCTAAGTGCTTAACCTCCATTAACTCATTAAACCTCATAATAACTCTATGAGGTAAGTACTAGAATCATCTCCATTTACAGATAAGAGACATAAAGAATTGAGCAAATCTTCTTACAACTGTACGAAATAGGACTCCATGAACGTAACTTTCTACACCAGGAAGGTCTTGGCCAGAAGATAGAGCTTGTAAAATATTTGTCTCAAGAACATCCTGAAATCTGAAGGCTAGACAGCTCAGCTGGGAAAACCAGACTGCCTATCAAAGAGTTGTCTACTTATCAAGAGTCATTTCAAAACCTACACCTTGCTGAATTCACCAGTCTTAAACTGTGTGTCATACACTTGGTCTAGCCACAAGCAAGTTCCCACACTGGAAATCTCACCTTCACCTTATAAATACCCATCCTTGAAGTTCCACTTTGAGACACCCTAAGATGATGCCAACACAAGGCTCTCCTTCATTGCAATGAGCAGCAAACTCAGCTTTGCTTGAGCAATAGATTAATTTGGTGTTCTTTTCAGGGGCCCAGCAGTTAACAGAACCACAAGACTAATGCCTTGTGACTTTACTAATGGGTTCACTAATTCTGTGTGGAGAAGGAAGAAAAACCAGAATTTATTATCCAAATAGATGCCCACTTCATTTGGGTAAAGACAGTTAAGTTTTGAGAAAATTGAGGGCAAAATTCTTTGTCTCTGAACCAGAGTCGAGTAGAGCTTTAAACTGCATTAAATAAAATCATAGAGAACTCAGTGCTTTCACTGCCATGGGCCCTGGTTCAATCCCTGGTCAGAGAACTAAGATCCTGCAAGCCATGTGGCAAAAATAAATAAATAAATAAATAAAAATAAAAACAGATACATACATACATATATGTATATATATATATAGTCATAGGCTAACAGATAAAAGCAAGATACTTCAGTGAATATAGCCAAAAATGTCATCAAAACCAGCCAGGTGAGAAGGAAGGTTAGGATGCAGAAGGTCCTGTCAGGCACAGAGATGAAAAGCACTGGCTTTGCATTCAGAAATGAGTTTAACTTCTGGCTTCAACACGTAACAGCAATTTGACTTTGGGCAATTAACTTCCCAAACCTCAGCAGCTCACCTGTAAAACAGAAATAATGTTCATACCTACATCACAGAGTTAACATGAGAACTGAACGGGACAGCATATGGCCACTTGGCCATGGTGTAGTTGGTGTACGTGCTGCAGTTCATGGGGTTGCAAAGAGTTGGACACGACTGAGCAACTGAACTAAACTGAACTGAACTGTACTGACTGATGGCACCCCACTCCAGCACTCTTGCCTGGAAAATCCCATGGACAGAGGAGCCTGGTAGGCTGCGGTCCATGGGGTTGCGAAGAGTCGGACACGACTGAGTAACTTCCCTTTCACTTTTCACTTTCATGCATTGGAGAAGGAAATGGCAACCCACTCCAGTGTTCTTGCCTGGAGAATCCCAGGGCCGGGGGAGCCTGGTGGGCTGCCGTCTATGGGGTCGCACAGAGTTGGACACGACTGAAGTGACTTAGCAGTGACTTAGCAGCAGGATTTTAGGGCTTGGGAAGAGGGAAGATAAGATCAGTGGTGTACTTGAAGGAAACTGGAGAATTCAAAGAGAAGAAGAAAACTGTCGTGCTGGCTAGGAATTCAGTGTTGGGCTTTTCTGTCATAATCTGGTGTTTTTCCAGGAAGACTAGTTACCAAGGCCCGAGGGGTAGTTCCCCAGCGAAACTTTCTCTCTCTTTTTGACACTAAAAAAGATGCCTCTGTTTACCTCCCTAGAGGCAGAGTGTAGGACTGTAGCTGAAGTTAGATCTTAAAAGTTTAAGAATTCAGAACCCTGAGAGAGAGAGGGAATCTGTCAATGAGAAACACCTAGGCATTTTTGTGTGGCTGGCTATGCATGAGGTGAGCACTGTGCAAAGGAACAGGACGTGTTCTCACTCAGCCAAGACGTGTTCTTTTCCAAACTTGCTTTTTCATCAACCATGCAAGTCTTGCCCAGAAGCACAGATAGGAGGTGTTGGGTGGGTTCAGCGCTTATTGGAGCCACCCCAGCTTTTTGTCAGGTCCACAAAGATGAATAATCTTGGAAAGGGAGGCCGTTTTCTCATGAGGAAGAGAACTGTGGAGTTAATGTTTATTTTGTATTTATCATGAGCCTCTAGGGGCTACTGCTTTGCCTGCAATACCTTATCGGATCCTTCTCCCAAACCTTTGCAGGTATTATCATTCTCGTCATTGAACTCCTCCTTGATTTACTTGTGTTTTCTTTATTAAGTACTCACAGCTTTGCGAAAGAGCCCCAGGGTCGGGAAAATTCAATGCTTTGTAAGCAGGCAGGATAGACGTGGTGTGGTGTTTCACTGAATGTGGAAACAGAAAACAGTAGAAGATCAGCGATCCCAAGTACAAAGTAGAAGCAACAGGATGGAAAGATGGTAGGCTGAAAACTAAGAAAGGCTGCTGCTGCTGCTTCAGTCATGTCCCACTCTGTGCGACCCCATAGACGGAAGCCCACCAGGCTCCCCCGTCCCTGGGATTCTCCGGGCAAGAACACTGGAGTGGGTTGCCATTTCATTCTCCAATGCAGGAAAGTGAAAGGTGAAAGTGAAGTCTAATAACCCCTATTTTAACAGCGTGGCCTTGAATCGTAATTTCACATGCAGGAAAAAGTCTCTAAAAAAAAAGACGAGTTTTGAGGGTGAACCTGAGAATATGAGACTCAAAAGGGTGAATTTCTTTCTGATGCTAATATGGCCACTTGGATAACTGGGTGCTTTTCCAGATCCTAAATGAATTCTTAGAATAAGGTTAAAAGGTATAAAACAGAATATTGTATGCATATTTTCAGTCTCACCTTCAGCTTTATCTCATGCGACTTGATTTTAAGTTAATACTATGTCAAGATACAGTCCACATGGGTTTTAATAATCTAAAGTCCATCTCTTATTGCTGTGTAAGAGATAGGAGAGTGTATATGAGATATCCTATATGATAGGAGAGTGATTCACTCCTGTGTTAGTTAATTTCAACCCCGTCTCAGATACAGTCAAAATTAATCAAAGTTCTTCAAAAGTAACCTAAGGGCAATAGAGCTGTGCCAGTGTTGTGAGATAGACATAAATCCTTTCACAAATGTTCTAACTTGTTGAACTGTGTATTTCCAAGTTTCAAGCTTAACGAATCCATTATGTAATCTTAAAAGAGGAAACATCATCCCAGAAGAAATGAGAATTGCCAAACTCTTCAAACCTTCTTCAACAACTTAGCGAACATTCCTGAGCTTCTTTTATGGGTGATGCTCTCTGCATGTTTTCATATATATACGGAAATGAGAGAGCATAAGCTGGACAAAAGTTATAACACAAAGTAGGAAATGAGTTAGCACCAAATCTCACTGAGTTTAGAAAAATCAGACATGGGATTGTTCAATGGAATACCTTAGGAAGTAGGTGGGGTTTGAATTTTTTCTTGGGTAAGTGGGATGCGGTGGAGGGTAAGCAGTGGGAGTTTGGAATAAGTATAATGGTTAAAGGGCTTCCCTGGTGGCTCAGATGATAAAGAATCTGCCTGCAGTACAGGAAAGTGAAAGTCACTCAGTCGTGTCCAACTCTTTGCAACCCCATGGACTGTAGCCTACCAGGCTCCTCCATCCATGGGATTTTCCAGGCAAGAGTACTGGAGTGGGGTGCCATTGCCTTCTCCAGGCAATCTTCCCAACCCAGGGATCGAACCCAGATCTCCCACATTGCAGGCAGATGCTTTACCGTCTGAGCCACCAGGGAAGCTGGAATACAGGAACCTGGGTTCAATCCCTGGGTCAGGAAGATCCCTAGGAAGGAACCTGGTTTCAGTCCCTGGGTCAGGAAGATCCCCAGGAGAAGGAAATGGCAATCGACTCCAGTATTCTTGCCTGGAGAATTCCATGGACAGAGGGCCCTGTCAGGCTACAGTCCATGGGGTTGCAGAGTTGGACATGACTGAGTGACTCACACACACACACACACACACACACACACACACACACACAGAATGGTTAACAGCCTACTTTGAAAAGGGGATTATGGTGATTAGGGTCCCATGATAGGTCCGATGCTGTAAGCTTGCTGGTTTGCTTCCTAGAGAGAGCCATTGAATATTACGTAGAGAAGTGATTTCCTTTGCTGTTAGTAAGTAACGTGAACAGGATCAGGGCCTAGGATGTCCCTCTGCCCTCCAGACACATTGCTACTCTTTCCTCCTGCTCTCCTCCCTGGTGGGCAGGCCTGTGGAGGCGATAGGACAAGCATCTCCCTTACCTCCTGGTTCAACCACAGAGTGACTTGCGAGTGATCCGAGGGAAGGAGGTGAGTGATACGAGGGAACCTATCTTCCAGGCTCCATCCTTGCAGGGCCATCCATGCTGCTGCACCCCATAGAAGAACTGCACACTTCCCCTTGGGTTCTGATAGCCATTCCTTCTTTTCTGGTTGGGTCCAGGGGTGGGGACAGCCCAGCTTGAGTACTGTCTTGTTCCTGCTCCCTAGAGCCTGCTCACCTTGTTAGTTGTCTTTTTCTTACACTTTCCTCAAGTTGTCCTAAGATGAGTGCACTCTCTCTTCCTCACTGAGACCTCCCTCAGTCCTGAGGTAGAGACGTGCAGGGCATCTGCTCACCCTGATCCCGGGCGGGGTGCCAAGGATCCGTGTTTGCAAAATGGGGTTCCACGCTCCAGGCTATAGTTCATTCAAAGAATGTTTGGACACCTCACCCAAATTAGTCCAGTCAGATATTCTTCTGGGGAGAATGCCTGAAGGAGTTCTCCATCTGGACTGAAGAGGAGGGGAATGCAGGGGTTGTGCTGTGCCATTTCCACCCACCAAGTGGACTGACAAGCTGAGTAAATTGGTCCATAGAGAAATTCACTCATTGAAATCGCCTGAGTTCTGAATGGTTGTGCAGTTTTAGCTTCCAGTCCCTCTTGAGGACCAGGCCCCATGAGATAACTATTTTTTTTACAATAAACACCACACCACCACATTCCACATTCTGCGTGTGCAAACACATACACACACACACACATGCATGCACACAATTCTTTGTTGATTTTAATATGTTGCAGTTATTTTCTGTTCACAGAGATTTAACAGAAGACCTAATACATCTACCCCTCTTACCACTTATGAAGCGCTTAGTGTGCACCAGACTTCATATGACTTATCTCGTTTAACCCTTCTAACTCCCTGAGAAGTAGTTCTTGTGACTCAGCTCTCTCTTGGGTTGAAAGTTTCCTCTAATAGCTTCGAGTATCCCCCAATATTTTCTTGTGTCACCCAAAGGTGCCTCATTAAAGGGGCCCTGGTCACTAGTTCCTGAAGGGAGAGGGATTTCCTCATAACACCAACAAACAACTCTCCAGCATCAGCTGGTGTCCTGCCATTCAGCTCAATTTGGACTCTATCCACTCTAAGACCGCATCAGTTTCCATAGGTAAAGGGCTCAGTCCCACGAGACCATGCTCTATTTCAGATGCCAATGGCAAACCCAGATTGTTACTTGTACCTCTGATTGATGGAGTGTGAGTCAGAGGGTCCCAGGACTCCCTCCTTGGGAAAGGGTACAACTCAGGACCAGTGAGATGAGAGAGATGCCTAGGGCAAGACATGAGGAAAACGTGGAGCTTTAGTGTCCTCTCCAAGGGCGACGCTGTCCCCATATCTCCATGTGTTTGCCAGGCCAGAAGCTCTCCGAACCCCACTCTTTTGGGTTTTAGGGAGGCTTCATTACACTGGCATGATGGATTACATCATTAGCCACTGATGACTGAACGCAATCTCCGGCTCCCATGCTCCCTGGGGGTTGGGGAGTGGGGCTAAAAGTTCCAGCACTCCAGTCATGCTCAATTCCCTTGGCAGCCAGCCTCCACGTTTAGTGCTTACAAAATTCACCTCATTAACATAAACGCAATTGTGGTGGAAAGGGGCTTGTTATAAACAAAAAGGCATCTATTCCACCTTTACGGTCCTGAAGCGATTTCCAGAACTGAGGACAAAAGACCACATATTATGACTCCCATAACTCTCATCACCCAGGAAATCCCAAGGGTTCTCAAAGCTGCGAGCCAGGAACCTGGGACAAAGACCAAATATATATGAGAAATATATTTTAGTCATCTGAATGACCAAATATATGTTCCTCCTAAATCGCAATATCTCACTCATAGTTTCTTATAAACCAGCTCAGTCACCACGCAGACTGTTCTGATCTCTTTCTTCACACGCAGATGTCACTGTGAAACAGCATCTACATTCAAGATCTCAGCTACAGATGCTACTGAACGTTCTGGTCCTTGGGGTGCCCAGACATCTCTGAGTTTAATGAAGAGACAGGGAGAATGTTTCCTTGCCCTCTGTGTCAACGCATACCTTTGGCAGTTCTTTGCATGGCTAGTAAGTAGCTTGTCAAATCTCCTAATGAGAAGCAGGGCTTCCTAATAGCGTGCCTGGTGGCACTGATGACCCATAGAAACTACTGGGGATATTGGTCCCCTTGGTCCTTGGGGCAGCCTGGTGGGACTGGAGTGACATAGCTCAAACACCTCCATCTAACCTTGAGCAGTCTTTTTCATCACCCCCCAGTGTGGCCTATAGATACTATCATTTTCTGTACATACTATGATATGAATCTAGCCATCTATACAAACTCAACCACACAAACCTGTGCCAACCACAAAAGGGAGAAAAATCCAATCTGGACCAGCTCAGCAACAGACACTATGCCATTACTTGACTGCTTGCCTTTCCTGTTTTCTGGTTTCTCTTCTTTGTTAGGAAATAAAACTTGCATGCAAAGGAAGAGGCAGATTGTGGTGTATGTATGAGTGTGTGGGTGGGTGTATGTATATATTGTTAGATATAATATTGTTTATACAGATCTTCCTTGACTTATGATGGGGTTATATCCTGATAAACCCATCACAAATTCAAAATACTGAAAGCAAAAATGAATTTTATACCCTAAACATACCGAACATTAGAGTGTAGCCTTACCTAGCTTAAAACTCCAGTGTTCTTGCCTGGAGAATCCCAGGGACAGGGGAGCCTGGCGGGCTGCCGTCTATGGGGTCGCATAGAATTGGACATGACTGAAGCGACTTAGCAGCAGCAGCAGCAGCTTAAAGAAGAAACTTTAGGGTTACAGTTGGGCAAGATCATCTAACACAAAGCCTATTTTATAGTAAAGTGTCAAATATCTTATGGAATTTATTGAATACTGTATTGAAAGGGAAGAATGGTTGTCAGTGTATTGGTCACTTATGATTGCGGGGCTCCCTGGAAGCTGAGCTCACTGCCACTGCACAGCATCATAAAAGAGTATCATATTAACAGCCCGGGGAAAGATCAAAATTGGAAATTCAAGCTACAGTTTCTACTGAATGTGTATTGCTTTCACACCATCATAAAAGATGAAAACTCATGAGTCAAATAAAAAGTTAGGGACTGCTTAAACTCTCTTTGTTGTTGTTCAGTCGTGTCCAACTCTTTTGTGACACCATGGACTGTAGCCTGCCAGGCTCATCTGTTCAAGGGATTTCCCCGGCAAGAATTTTGCAGCGAGTTGTCGTTTCCTCCTCCAAGGAATCTTCCCTAGCTCAGGGATCAAATCCATGTCTCCTGAATAGACAGGCAGATTCTTTACCACTGAGCCACCAGGGAAGCCCTGAACTCTCATTGCTGCTGCTAAGTCGCTTCAGTCATGTCCGACTCTGTGCGACCCCGTAGACGGCAGCCCATCAGGCTCCCCCGTCCCTGGGATTCTCCAGGCAAGAATACTGGAGCGGGTTGCCATTTCCTTCTCCGGAACTCTCATTAGCCAGCCCCAGAGACCCTCTTAGAACGACCCCACCCTGACCACTGTGGACTGTCTTGGCCAGCCAGGTTACCTACCTGAGGTCCCATGTTAAATGACAGCTGAGATTCCAATCTAGGCCCATTTGGCTCCAGAGACATGCGCCTGAGTCTTCATGATCTCCACATCCTTCTTCTTGATGCTGTGTTGATTAGGATGAGAACTTTAACTGTCCGTTTAGAGACCAAGTTCTGGGGCAGCTATGGAGGCATGCCTCTCAGCACTCCCCCCAGGAGGGAACTTCATAAGGAGTGGAGTCAGGTGACAGCTTCCAGATGCAACAACTTCGGGGTTTGGTGTGACGTTTGAGGCAAGGACACACTGTCTCGGCATAGCTGTGGCCAGCGACTGAGCATGGTAGGGGTACCAGGGCCTGGCCACTTCTGCTCAAGTTGGGACTCCTCTTCAGCAAGTCAGTGAGCTGGAACTCTCCCTTGGGCTAGCCAGGATGGTCTCAGAGCTGCATCATGGTCCAAGGCTCATGGTGCCTTTTGCTTTACCCCTTTACCATTCATAAGCATTACCCCCTGTAGATCTCCTGCCCTCCGGGCTCTGTCTTGGTGTTCCTTCCTAACGCAAGTTCCTGGAGACGTGGGCCCTCCCATATAATTCTATTTATCCTCCACCAGCACCTAGTACATACAATGTTTTGCACATAATGAGTGCAAACATAAATTATTCTTTTTTGTGGTGGGGTTTAGGGAGAGGTTAGCAAGCAGTTTTGCACGGTGGTAATGAGCAATTTCTATATCTTTTTATACCAGTTCTGGGGAAGCTCTGGACCCATAGTAACACAGGTCAAAGATCCCCCCCGCCACCTTTTTGGCTGTGCCGCACAACTTTCAGGATCTTAGTTCCCTGACCAGGGGTCAAACTCCTGCCCCTGGCAGTGTAAGCACCAAATCCTAACCACTGAAAAACCAGGATATTCCCAAGGATGGCTTTAGAGCATCAGATTCAACTTTAGATTTTGTTTAAATGAGGATTCTTGTGTCCCACGCTCAAAGATTCTGACTCAGAGCCATAGAGAAGGGCTAGGACACCTCATTTTCAGTGAGAATCCCCAGCGGATTCTGAGCCAGAGGTCCTCAGACCATACCTGAGAAGCACGGATTTTGAGACTGACCGCACGGCTCCAAAATTCTCCTCTTCTCCCACCGCTACCATATTCAGTGGTGCATGCATCCCTGAGAACTGGAGGGGAACCTGGGCATAGTCTAGAATGAGGGTTTTTCCAACTTCTAAATATATTCCTGCCTGCATTTAGAAACGAATAGGGCCCCAAGGACTGATCAAACCAGTCAATCCCAAAGGAAATCAACCCTGAGAATTCATTGGAAGGACCAATGCTGAAGCTAAAGCTCCAATACTTTGGCCACCTGATGTGAAGAGCTGACTCATTGGAGAAGACCCTGATGATGGGACAGATTGAGGGCGGGAGGAGAAGGGGACGACAGAGGATGAGATGGCTGGATGGCATCACCGACTCAATGGATGTGAATCTGAGCAAACTCTGGGAGATAGTGGAGGACAGGGGAGCCTGGCCTGCTGCAGTTCACGTGGTCACAGAGAGTCAGACACAACTTAGCTACTGAACAACAATGGCGCCAAGAATAGAGTGTAAAGATTTCCTTGAACTTGGAAGAGACATAAATTGATGCTATTCCCAGCTGACTTGTGGATATGGACTGCGATCATGAAAGGGAAGTACTAAGCTCATCTTCCAGTGTGGATTTTTGGCACGGGAGTATGAGGGTAGCCATTCAGTTTAATCCAACCTTGTCCCTTTGTTATTTAAGCAGAATGTCTTCTGTTCATCTCTTATCTTTCCTACAAGGAAAGTCTCAAATCACTTTCTGACTCCTCCAAGTGCACAGCTGCTACCCAGACCCCATTGCCCCTTGTATTTTTTTTAAATGAAATACATTATATTTAAGTTACTTACTTCATGTATCCTTTTCACTCACTCACTCACCTGAAAATTATTTGAGAGTAAAGTCCATTTCCTTTTATGTCTTCATTCCAATGCCTACCCCAGGATAGACTGTAGTAGGAGCTCAATTAATGGGATGGATGGAAAGAGGGAAGGATGGGAGGATGGTAGCAGGGATGAACTCAAGGTGACCAGACACCTCCTTGAGACTGCTTCGGTTCACTTCACTTTGCTTCCCATATGTACATTCAATATCACATTAACTTAAAAATAAATGTTCATGTTATAGAAATGTATACACATATATCTTTCCTTTGGGCTTTCAATGGATTTAAATCTACATATTTTTAAAATCGTAATTACCACAGATTTATTTGTGGCTGTGCTGGGTCTTCATTGCTGTGTGTGGGCTTTCTCTAACTGCAGTGAGTGGGGCTACTCTCTAGTTGTGGTGCGTGCGCTTCTCGTGGCAGCGACTTCTCTTGTTGCAGAACATGGGCTCTAGAGAATGTGGGCTTCCACAGTTGCGGCATGAAGCCTCAGTAGTGGCAGCACACAGGCCTAGTTGCCCCGAGGCATGCGGAATCTTCCTGGACCAGGGATGGAAACCTTGTCCCTTGCATTGGAAGGCAGACCACCAGGGAAGGCCTTAAATTCACTTTAGGTGAATTTAAAAATATGAGAACATTTGAAAAAAGTTAAAAAAAAGAAAATTTTCTAATCACAATGAAAATTTATATTGTAGGAGGCACTGTGATATAGCAGGCTGTGGAATCCATTATGCTGAGGTTAAAAATCCCACTTTGTGACTTACTGGTTATATAGCTTCAGTATCCTCACATGTAAAATGGGATCCATAATATTTATGTCATAACAGTTATACAAGCCCAGGCCAAATCCCCGACACATAGTAAGGGCTCAACAAATATTAATTAGCTTCTTCTTCTTTGGCCAAAACTTAATAGAATCCTTGTACTTGGAGAACAAACCCATGTCGTCACTTTAAAAAAATTTCTAAACGCGCACACATAGATTAGATATTCAATAAGTACATGTTAGATGAATGAGAAAATTGTTTCATTGCTTCTAGCTTATTCCAAATTCTAATTTTAGCTCACTTCAGTGTTCAGAAATGAATTTAAAAGCATAGTGACATGACTCAAAAGATTAAGATTTTCTATCCAGAAATCTAGATTTAAATCTTCAGTGGTTGACTTCTGAGTGGAGTGCAAATGTTGGCATTATCTTCTTTATTAGCAATTTGTAAAGAGCTGGGATCTCACACAGCTGCGTGCAGCTCAAAGATGTACCGAGCAAAGAATAAATTTCCTGCCCACGCAAACTCGAGGCAAAAAAACCACAAGCTGTCTTATATTATTCTGACAGCCCAAGCAAGATTTCTTCTTTTTCTCATAAAAAGACTTGACACAATTACAAGAATTTTCCACTATGTAGAGTTTTTACCTTATGGGATTGGTAAAGCTGATGATATATTTGTTTTAGGAGAGACCAAAGTCTCAAGAGTTACAAAAATGTACAGATCTCACTCTAGCAATTCAGTGAACAAAACATTTCTCTTTTAAGCCTCCAGGTGATTACTCCTATGAACTGAACTGGGTCTGCTCCCAGCATCTGCTGAGTCACATTTCACACTTTGTCCTCACAGTCATAGTGTACCCAAACTTGTGGCCCAGGTCAAAGTGGCCCACTCCACCTTGAAACTGTGCTGGAACCTGGTTCTTATTTAAAGTGGACAACAAAGGGAAAAAGGGGTTCAACAGGGGTTCTGCTTACAGGTCTATGTATCAGAACCCATCAGTGTGAAGCACAGACAGGGCTGTAGACATCTAACCTTCTCAGTGAAGCTCAGGACTAAGAAAAGACCAAGAAAATCCATATCTTGGGCATTTATTCTGGAATAGGCACTTAACATTATTAAGTATTTGTGTATTTATTTTATTTATGCCTTCTTTCCAGAAGGAATATAAAACTTATATTTTAAGTTATAAGACAACACATAGGATAAGTGGGAATGCTATACAATAGGAAATAGCAATGAATCCAGAAGTCAGGGGTATAGATGGCACAGCAGTCCCAGTGCTCTCTGCCAGCAGTGGCCTGCCAATTCAGCTCCGAAATTCGTCCCAGTCAATGAAAGATCACTCCACATGGTTCTTGGTGTCCGAAAGGCAAAAGCTCTTCAGTTCTTCTGAAACACAGAGCAATTCTTGATACTGAGGCTTCAGGGAGATATTTTCCCCTCTATGCTTCTGCAGGGTGAGAAGTTTTAGTGTATTATACAACCTACTGCTCCACACACACTGTCCCGGAGCTCATTCTTCAAGACCCTGTATACACAAAAATAGAAGAACGGGAATCAGATTACTACTTGCTTAATAGATGCTCAGCCACTCATTATTTTCCCAAGCCAAGGTGGTCTGGTCTAACCACCTTTGGCATGATCTGAAGGCTGGCAGCAGCAGCAGAAGTCAGCTGTCCCCTCTCCCCCTGGAAACGCACATGTAGGTCAGTTTTCAGAGTCTGCCTCCCCTACTAGATGGAGTACGAGAAAGAGCAGGACATAATTAACCTGGGAAAGAGAATGTTGTCATCTGTGCGATAAACCACCCCAAACTTGGTGGCACAAACAGTAACAGTTTCTCATGACCATTGTCTCTCACGGCTCTGAGAGCTGAGGCGGCGAAGTGAAGCGTCCTCGCGCACAGCCTCTCCCGGGGGTGCAGTCCAGTGGCAGCCGGGGCTGGGATCATCTTAGAGGCCTCCTCACACGTGTGTCTGGTGCTTGATGTTGGCTGTCATTCGAAACTATCCCTGGGACTGTCAGCTGGAATGTATGTATCAGGTGCCGCCAGGGACACTGGACGTTCTCACCCCTTGACGTCCGGAATCAAGAATAAGTGGGGTGTGTGAGGGGAGAGGTGGGGGAAGGAGGGGAGGTCTGGATGAAGCTATAGTGTTAAAGTGTTAGTTGCTCAGTCATGTCCGACTCTTCGCGACCCCATGGACTGCAGCCCTGCCAGGCTCCTCTGTCCATGGGATTTCCCAGGCCAGAATACTGGAGTGGGTAGCCATTCTCTCCTCCAGGGGATCTTCCCTACCCAGGCATTGAACCTGGGTTCCCTGCAATTGCAGGCAGATTCTTTACCATCTGAGCCACCAGGGAAGCCTAGATGAACTTATATCACCTCCTTATTTTCAAACACACTTTATCTTGGAATAACTTTAGATTCATAGAAAAGTTGCAAACAAAGTAAAGAGTTTCTATACATGCCTCACCCAGGTTCACTGTCCCCTAACGTTACCATGTTAAAATTAAGAAACTAACATTGGCTCATAACTATTCATTAAACTCTAGACTTTATCAGGATTTCACTAATTTTTTTCAATAATGTCCTTAATTTTTCTTTTTCTGTTCCAGGATCCAATCTGGGATCCCACTTTGCATTTATTTTCATGTCTCCTTAGTCTGCTTGGGTCTATGATAGTTTTGAGGGGTACTAGTCAGTTACTTTGTAGAACACCCCTCAAATTGGATTCATCTGATGTTTTTCTCATGACTAGACTGAGGGGATGGATTTTTAGAAAAAATACCACAAAGGGGAAGGGCCTTTCCCGTGTGTAGGTATACAATATCCATGTGATATCACTGGTGATATTCACCATGTTTTACCAGAGCAAAGTTTTTATCTCCCCCTCCCCCCACATGCTATTCTTAGGAAGCAAGTCACTAAGTCTATCCCACTCTCAAAAGGGAGGGTGAGGCTAAACTCCACATCCTGGTGAGGTAGTGTCTGCAAGGATCATTTGGAATTCTTTTCTTTGAAATATCTTTCCTTCCTCACTTATATCAGTGTGGACTCACATATATTTATTTTATACTTTGGATTATACTACTACAAGACTTCCCTGCAGGTCCAGTGACTAACATCCCATGCTCCCAATGCTGGGTGCCCAAGTTTGATCCCTGGTCAGGGAATAAGACCCCACAAGCCACAGTTAAGAGTGCATACGCCACAACTAAAGATCCCACATGCCTCAACAAAGGTTGGAGATCCCGTGTGCAACCACTAAGATCCAGTGCAGCCAAATAAATAAATGAATATATTTTTCAAAATTACTACAATAATACATTCCTTTATTGCTCAAATTATTCCAGCTTTGGGCATTGGGGGGTCCTTTAGTTCACCCTTGTGTTCCTTTGACATGCCTTCATTCTTTAATTTTTTAAAGCACTTTCTGGTACTATAAGACGTTTGCAGTATCACTTGAATTTTCCCTATTCTATGCTCTAATTTCTAAAAGAAACCTTGGTTCCTTTCCCTGGAGAATGGTATTGGATTGCTTTTTGTGACTTAGCCTCAAGTCACAGATTCTCTGTCTGCCGACTGAGTGAGGCACAAAGTTTCATCCAGGTTCAAAGGGAAAGGGGCATCAATGCCGTATGTTAGCGAGAGAGTGAAAAGGGGATATTGTTAGAAGAGTCTCAGGATGAGATATTTTCTTGGCCATATTTGGAAGATTCAAGCTGTCACAGGGGGTAATGGCATCAAAGACTCACAGGAGGTGAGGAAGTCAGCTATGCGGCTATCTGTGGGAAGTGTCCAGACAGAGGAAGCAATGAGTGCAGAGGCCTTACAATGAGACCACACCTGGTTAGAGAAGGGGATGATGAGCAGGGTCATAGAAGATGAGGATGCAGGGGTACAGGGCTGAAGATGCTTGGAGAGAAGAAAGGGCTGAATGGCTTGTGTGTGTGTGTGCATGTGGTTAGGAGGTAAGGTTGAAGTTAAGTGAGCTTCTTTGCTGGCACCAAGAGAGAGAAAGTCCCAGCTTCCATAACCGCTTTCCCAGCTGTGCAGCAGAAACAGAAGGGGGATCGAAAAGCTACCAGCTGTCATGCATTAACAATGGAGTCAAGGGTCTTTATTACAAATACTTATTACAAATACGTGCCACAAATCTCTTAGGCGACAAGAATAGCATGGTGCTTAAAACTTTAAGCCTGGAGTGAGGCTGAGGCTTCAATCCTAGCTCCTTAGCTGTGTGATTTTCATTAGCTCTTTGAGCTTGTTAGGCAAATTAGTTTCTTTGCTGCATCTCAGTTTCTTCATCTGGAACAAGGCCACAAATTAGGTAACTCCTTGGTTGTGGTGAAGCTTAACGATGTTGGTAAACTGTATGCACAGCTTTGCAATTTAGCATGCCACATACTCTTCTCTGAAAATTCTGTGATTGAGGTTTCTATTTCAGACACATGTGATCTTCATGGTAGAGCCATGTCAGGTTGCCATGCGTTCTAAAAATGTTATTTTTCAAAATAGTTGATTTCCTTTAATTTTGAAATCATTGCATATTTACTGCACAAAATTTAAACTCTTCCTTTATTCTCTAAGCTCCTCTAATAGTTTACAGTTAGAAAACAAAACAACACTTAAAAAACCAGAGAAGGAATCTTGGGTAAATCATTTTGTAAGTAAAGAGTTCTTTCAATTTAGATATTAATTAATCTTTGAAGTTTAATTTTCATAGATTTTCTTAAGTCATAGGATGCACTTAATGTGTTTTGAGATAGTAAAAGCATGGCTTTTCAACATTGGTTATTGGCATCTCCTATATGTTTAACACTCATTCATTCATCAAATAACTATTGCGTGCTTAGTTGCTCAGTCATGTCTGACTCTTTGCAACCCCATGGACTGGAGCCTGCCAGGGTCCTCAGTCCATGGGATTCTCCAGGCATTCCCTTACTCGAGGGAATCTTCCCAACCTAGGTATCAAACCTGGGTCTCCTGCATTGTAGGCAGATTCTTTACCATCTGATCCACCAGGGAAGCACCAACTTTGTTTGAAACCAGGGAATTATGCCATGTGAACAACCAAATAAAGACTATACTCTTAAGGGATTTGGTTGTCTAGTGGGTTTGATGGACAATCAAATAATATCATTCTAATAGGGTTTTTATTTGTAAAAGACAGAAACTCTGGTTACCATAAAGGGAAGAGGCTGTTTTGGAATGATGCTGCATAGCCCGTAGATACTGTAGGAAACCACGAGAGCAATCTGCATAGAAAACGGGGATGTTGCTAAGGGAGTCTGAGCCCCTGCATCAGGTCAGAGCCCAGGCCAGACATCCCTGCTGCCTCTGCTGGGTCCTGCATGGAAGTCACTACCACCATGGACATCAGTGCAGCCACTGCCTTCGCTTCCTCACGGCACCCACTCTATGCAAATCCAGGAACAAAGGCATTCAACTAGAGGAGCCCGCAGCTTTACTGTTGGGTTGAAGAGGTCAAGAGGAGGAGGTTTTGTTGAGGAGGTCATGAGGAGGACCTCCAGCTGGGAGGTAAGAAATGCTGGGTTTTCAACCAAGCAACTGAATATAATTACATCCATCACAGGCGCAAAGAAGAGTTTACTCTTGTCGAGTGCTTTGACGGGGCACCCACAACAAAAACACACATTCTTGTGCTTCCCAGTCTTCTCTAGGGCTGCAACCGCTGCTGGCATGCCTCCTGGGGAAGCATCTTCATCCAGGGTTAACCATACCTCGTTATTCTCACGTCTCCTTCCCCAGGTGGCCAGAGCCGTGCCCCGTCTACATTCACACTACATTCACACTCTCTTACTTAAATAAATGTATTTACGTGTCGATGCATCACTGCTGTAAATGGAAAGACAGCATCATTCATCATAAATAGACGGTAGAAGTAAGAATAAATACAGTGGATGGAAACAAAGCTAGGAAGACCTAGCTACCTCCTTTACTGAAAGCTCTGAGGCTGTGGCCCACTTACAGCAAATGTTAGGTACTGAAAACAAACTGTCATCAATCAGAGATTTTATCTTTGACTATATTAGAAAACTTAAAAGAGGACAGAAAAGGGTCAAACCATCAAACTTTGTATTCAATGCTTTTCAGAATGCTTCCTGGGCACCATTTAAAATTACCTTTCATGCCATTAGTAACATGTTTCATGCATTGAGTGATAAACGTCAGGAGTGTGGGCTTAAACATGGGCAAGCTTTGAGTCTGAATTTTAGTCCCTACACTTATGAGCTCTGTGACTTTAGACACATTATGCAACCTCCGGAGCCTCAATACGTTGTTGTTGTTCAGTCGCTCAGTCATTGACTCTTCGCGACCCATGGACTGCAGCACGTCAGGCCTCCCTGGCTCTTCATGAATCACTGCCTTGCTGTGGCCAAGGGGCTTGCGTAACTCAATGAAGCTATGAGCCAGGCTGTGCAGGGCCGCCCAAGACAGATGGGTTGTAATGAAGAGTTCTGGCCAAATGTGGTCCACTAGAGGAGGGAACAACAACCCACTGCAGTATTCTTACTGTGAGAACCCCATGAACAGTATAAAGGGTATAAAAAGAGCCTTAATATACCTCTATAAAATAGATGCAATAATACCAGTTTTCCTGCTGTCTTAAATAGATCAGTGCTTCCTGAACTATATTCTACATATGAATCACTGGGAAATCTTGCTAACTGTAGATTCTGATTCAGTAAGTCTGGGGTGAGGCCCAAGATTCTGCATTTCCAAGAAAATCCCAGATGATGCTAGTGTGTGGGCCACACTTTCAGTAGCAAGGCTATAGTTCTGTGCTGTCAGTATGGAAGTTATCAGTTACATGTGCTATTGAGCCCTTGAAATGTGGGTTAGTGCACCAAAGAAATGGAATACTTTAATTTCAATTAATTTTTTAAAAACTGATGCTTGGTTCAGTTATCTGAAAACATTTTTTAGTATGTTCAGAACAACTTGTGAATCTATCTTTTCAGTTGTCAATTGAATGAAATCTAAATAGCTGAACATCTTTTTCCAATGGAAACTTAACGTCTGAAGTGAAATAAGCTCTGAGCATAAACAACAGATTTTGAAGACTTAGTTAAAAAAAAGGAAAATATCTTTTTAATAAATTTTCTAATGATTGCACATTGAAATGATATCTTAGCTATGTTAGGTTAACATATACTATTTTTGACAAATGCATTTATTTTTATTTTTGGCAGCCCTGGGTCTTTGTTGTTTTGCATGGGCTTTCTCTAGTTGCGGCGAGCAGGGGCTACACTTCATTGCAGCACTGGGGGGTCTCACTGCAGCGGCTTCTCTTATTGCGGAGCACAGCTCTAGGTGTGGGGGCTTCGGTATTTGCGGCTCATGGCTCTAAAGGACGGATTCAGCAGTTGTAACACACAGACTTAGTTGCTCCATAGCATGTGGGGTCTTCCTGGACCAGGGATAGAATCCTTGTCCTCTGCACTCGCAGGCAGATTCTCATCCAGTGTCACCACCAGGGAAGTCCAAAAAATACACTGTTAAAGTTATTAATTTCATCTGTTTATTTTTATTTTTTAAATAAAATAAAATAGTGTGGCTGCAAGAAAATTTAAAACCACCCTTGTGGCTTACTTTATATTCTAGTGAGTCTAGGGGCTGGCTTGGTCAGCTCCCTTCCTTGGGTCTGAATTGGGTGGGTGAACTCCGGCTGGAAAGAGCAAGTGGAGTGGTGGAAAAAGACGAAGTTTCTTCCTTCCACAGTCAGGAGGCCATGGCAAAAAGCCAACATTAGCAGCAAGTTCTTTGGCCCACTGATGATTTCTTCTGTGGTGGGTTATTTCCACCACATTCCAAAGCAGGCTCTGCTTTCTGAAGAGGTAAAAAAAAAAAAAAAGAAAGAAACACATCAGCACCCCAAAGTAAGTTGCTCCAAGCTGGCTCTCCTAAGATGATCACTTTTCAAGAGTTAAGGGTCATGGCGAGGGGCCCACTCAACCCAACCTTCTCTGTGACATTCAGGCAAGTTAATTAAAACAGGCTGGCCTCCCGCAAATAAGCTGCATTATCTGCTGGTCCACTCAGCAGTTCCCAAGGAGGCTGAAAGTTTAATGAGGAGCAGTAATGAAGGCGTCTGCAAATTTGACAACAGCTAAGAATTTAGCCAGAAGAAGTTATGCAGAAATCAAAGTTAGGTTTTTTCATAAGTTTCATTATGGTAACTTCGCTCCCCCTATTTGTGTGGAAAAAGAAAATGTAACCTACTCAGGCAAATATTTACATGTAGAATCAGACCTGGCAGCAGATTCAAAGGCCAGCAAGAGCTGCTTCTGTATCAGAGGCCTGGAGACTCCAGATCTCCATCAACCTTTCTAAACAGGAACTGACAGCCTTGGATGGAAAATGTGGGGGGAGATGCAAATGTTTTTGAAGAATGTTTGACTACAAAGTAAACAGCCCAAATAGAAAATATTAAATCAGATGCTGCCTCCACATTCCATAAAACTGAGTACACAGTAACATATACTTTAAAAAGTCTTCTATAAAAGAAATCAAGAAACAGTTTTAGCTTTGTGATGATTCAAATGTCATGGACTTGGTTATGTTGGCATAACACAGAGAATTTATTTTTTCTAATTATGTTAGATCTTGACATGAAGTTATATAGTTGGCAATGAAGGTATGATTTTAAAGATATTTATCTTTAGGCCTTCTTGTTCTTTCTGTCACCAAATTAAACCATGAGAAAATATTTACTAGGTAAACCATTCATTAAAGGGTAGACTGTTCTTTTAGTAACCAAAAAAAAAAAAAAAAGTTTTTTAAAAAACACAAAATAGTACAGTAAATATTTATTATTCTGATTCAGGATTTATTCTGCTTTAGATGCAAGTGAAAGAAGGTGAGTTTAGCAAATTCTTAGTATAATCAAGATTGTAAGGGAGAAGGAACAGCGCATGTTAAAAGCACACATTTCTAAGCTATTCATTGTCAGTTTCTAAAATTCTTATTATCCAACAGTCATTCTTGTCTGAACACCTTGGTATGTTTAATACAAGCCCACATCTTCAAGAATCTAGCTGATCAAGATAAGCCTTTCCCATTAGCCTGTTCTACAGAGATTTTTACTGTATTTTAAACATTCATCATTCAATTAACCTTAAAGGGTAGTGGATTCAGAACAACTGCTTACCTGACAAACTTGCAGATGACCACAGCAAAAGCATCTCCATCTTCTCTGCGTGCTGCATCAGCTGCTTTCTCTCTGGACTGCCTCTGTCTGTCTCTCTGGGCCGGCAGAGCTCCATCGCTCTCTCGATTTCTTGCCCTGAGGACTTCTCTGATAAGCATTCTTTACCCCGGATTCCCATCTTTGTTGGAGCTAACCCCAACATATATTGTTTGACATCATTATTGCATTTATCACATTATCATAATTGTTCCTGAATCAGTCTCAGATACTGAGGATTTTGTCTTTTTCATCTGGTACATTTTCTGCCAAGGACAGTCCCTTCATAAGATGGATACCCAATGAGGTTTCTGAACCAGAATTTAAAGCATCAGTTTTGGCTTCCCTGGTGGCTCAGAGGTTAAAGCTTCTGCCTCCAATGTGGGAGACCCAGGTTCGATCCCTGGGTTGGGAAGATCCCCTGGAGAAGGAAATGGCAACCCACTCCAGTATTCTTGCCTGGAGGATCCCATGGACTGAGGAGCCTGGTGGGCTGCAGTCCATGGGGTCGCAAAGAGTCGGACACGACTGAGTGATTTTACTTACTTACTTACTTACTTGAGTGATTAGCATAACCAAACTGCTTATTTCTGCTCTGGTCTGCTCTCCCATTGGGTCTTCCCAACTTGGCCCTTGGGACTATGCCATTTGAACTTCTTGAAAAACTACCTCCATCTCCTTCTCTGACTGACAGAGAAACGGCTTCTCTGTGTATGTCCTTGCCTCAGTTTTTGATGGTTCCATAGGAGAGTGGCTGGGTTCGTGGTAACAAGGCTGTTTCATCCCACAGTCCTCTTGGAAGGTGGCCTTTACTGCATAGTTGCCAGGCCTCTGACCACACAGCTCTTCTGTTTCATGTCTTCTTTCTCAGGAACAGCACTTACTGTGAGCCAAGGTCCTCGGCCTTCATCCCCTCTGCTGGTCTGCTCACTAAGGATCGACAGGCCATGACTTCAACCTTCACAGATGTGGACTTTTTTTTCAGGGTGTCCCTTGTTCCTTCCAACAATTATCATGGGATTGCATTAGACTAGTCCTAAAATCCATCTAATTTTTTTTTTTTAATATCTAAAACTCCAGTTGTGGACAGTTCTGAAGACATGAGCTGTGCTATTAACTCACTGAACAAAAGCTTCTAAATATACATTCATATTTTAAGTCTGTGTAATGGGGTTAAGGGTAGTTTTTCTTGTCATCAGATACTTTCCTTATTTAATAATGAGTATAGATTATTCTTATAATCTAAATAATACTAATAATCTTTGAAATAAAAAACAAAACTATTTATGCTTAGGATTGTTTCATAATGAATATAATCCAAAATCTCCTATATAAAACTGTTTTAAATCCAATGATAAAAGGTAATATTCCCAAGGGAAAATATAAAATGCTATTTTCTTAATGGAATTACTAGCCATGTTGCTTTGTTCTATCTTTAAATTGACTCAATTAATCACACCATAAATCTCAAAAGAACTTTTTGTTTTTATACATCCTAATTATATCTCTCGGCATCACCGACTCAATCAATGGACATGAGTTTGAGTGAACCCTGGGAGTTGGTGATGGACAGGGAGGCCTGGAATGCTGCAATTCATGGGGTCACAAAGAGTCGGACACGACTGAGAGACTGAACTGAATTATATCTCACTTAGGAGAGTCATTTGTGAATTATCCATGTCATCTGCTTTCCACCTCCTTTGGGCTGTTTTCCCTTTCCAGAAACTGGAGAGGGGAAGAAAAAGAACATAAAAGTACTGAAAAATGGTTTAATTCAGCTGTTTGTTATTTGTATTCAGTAATGTTTTGGAGAAGCTTGAAATCAATAGTTAAGAGTAATTACAGACACATGCATGAATCTATTATTCACGGGGCTTCTGGTTTCACAGGTAGTCAAGAGCCACGTCCTCAACAGACAACACCAAAAACACCTCCACATACAGGTTTCAAGGTTGCATGGGCTTCAGGGACAAATTCTGTCCAGGTTCTCCATTCTCGAAAAAAACAAAAACCATCAATGCAAAGTACAGCACTTTTCAAATGGTCTTTTAAAATTCACTATGAGCATTGCAACGAAACTATAGCTTCTTGAACTAAAAAGCTTCTTGACATTATTGGAAAAACGCTAAAAATATGCATTTAAAAAGCCATGAATTACATATGTATTTTGTAGAGGGAAGAGGTATTAGAGAGTTTGTTTACTCTGAAGAGAATTGACACTAATTTCCATCATTTAAAAATTAAGACAAAAATGATCAAATCTTTAGGAGTCTGAAAAATAGACAAAACTCTACATGTGATTCAGCCTAAATTTGTTTCTAACTAAAATCTTGGGCATGTCACTGTCTCTGAGGGGTCTTAACTCACGCATACAATGAAGAAAAGATGATTACCTGGTCTAAAGTGCTGGTTTGTTACAGCTCTAGAATTTTATGAGAGGATACAGGTTACATACAAACACCTATGGGGTCAGGTAGGTAACACATTTTGAGTGAAAAAGACCTGAGTGAGAATAATTTTTCTTGAGAGTGAATCCTTATCAATCTTACCTTATTCTACACTTGATAGCAATAAACATATTTCACTTTGCTCTTAGTTTTACTCTGAAAGAAACAGTAATAAAGGGCCACCAATACTGATAAATGACGGTGGTGTGGCCCTATAGAGAGAGATAGAGGCTGTGGCAAACCAGCGAGGGCAGGTAAAGCAACAAGACGGCGTTACCATATGGGAATCAGGGTCTAGTTTTGCCAGATACTAATCATTTGAATGTTTTTAGTGAAATCTAATTGTCAATGCAGGCAATCAATTAAGAACATTGGAAAAACAAAAACAACCTTTTTTGAACCATTATAGTTCTGGCCAAATGAAACACACTAATGGATCAAATATGGCTCCCAGACTACTAAGCTTACAATATCAGATCTATTTGTCTCCCTCATGGTGCTGGGATCAGCATATAGTAAATAATTTGCTAATAATACTCCTTTAATGAAAGCTCATACTGTCATGACCCACAGAGTATTTACTGAGGTTTTTTTACATGCTACGCTCTGTGCTAGGACTCTCTGACATTTAATCTCCTTTCATGATTACAATAATCCTGAGAGGTGGGTAGATATACTGTTACCCTAACATCTCGGGATGAAATAAGGCTCGCAGAGACCAAATAACATGTCCTAAGTCATGTAACTTATTTTTTAAGGAGCTGAATCTAAAGTATTGACATGTAATTATTTATAATATAATGCATAATGAAAACAGACAGCTATAAAAGTATACATGACATAAACTTCCTGTTTCAGACTTTTAATGATTCCTTATTATTCTATCATGAAGATGTGGTATAATATACATTAAAAAGCCTTTGCTACTGAACCCTTGAGTTGCTAGTAAAATCAAGTAGGGAAGTCTTTTTGTAAAATCCTGACTTCATTCACTTGAAATTATTAATTGATGGCCTATACATCAGTCATTTGATTATATGCTGTCCTTGAAGAAATGTGATTTGTAATTGTATCTTTGGTGAGCATAGATACACACCACCTGCCCTATCCCTACCCCCCGCCCCCCCCACACACACATGGTACAGGGCTTCTATGAATTTTAAGGAAGTCCTCTGGTCAGCTTCAAAAAAATTTACGACATTTAAGCATTCACCTCTGAATCAGAGGTCAGGTCCCAAATTATATCTATACTTGGTCTCTTGGGTGGAAAGCAGCTGTCCTCCAGATAGCTCAGTGTGGAGAATTGCATAGTAGATTACAGTGGTCTTCTCAGCTAGAAACTTTAGGAGATTTATTGAGATTTATGTGCTGAACTTTTGCAAGTTACCCCTACCAACAGGATGTACTTTGGAGTCTCTTTGTCATCTATGCCAATGACAAAAAAAAAAAAAAAAAAAAAGGCTCCACATCTTTTCTCAATTTTCCACTTGTCAACGCAGTAGAATTTCAAACTCCACAATTTCAAAATAATAGCTGTCCAACTATAGACACAGGATATAGACACATTAGACAAAAGGGACCAAGATGATGTTACAACATAAAACATAATTTTTATCATTCCATCTAGAACACTTTTGAAAGTAAAAGACAGGAGATCTTAATAATCACATAGGGATGGCAGGTTTATATACTATCCCTGGGAACCTGAGACATATGGTCAACCTACTATGAAGAACAGTTGTAGAAACTGGCAATAGTGAGCATGGAGGAGAGAAGGTGAAGACGTGGAGGGACCTGCAAGCTGCCTCAGGTATCTGCTGCTGCTGCTGCTAAGTCGCTTCAGTCGTGTCCGACTCTGTGCAACCCCATAGACGGCAGCCCACCAGGCTCCAGGCAAGAACACTGGAGTGGGTTGCCATTTCCTTCTCCAGTGCATGAAAGTGAAAAGTGAAAGTGAAGTCGCTCAGTCGTGTCTGACTCTTCACGACCCCATGGACTGCAGCCCACCAGGCTCCTCCATCCATGGGATTCTCCAGGCAAGAGTACTGGAGTGGGGTACCATTGTCTTCTCCTCAGGTATCTGAAAACCCCACAAAGAACTGGTTTGATATGTTCCTTATTTTAGCCCTTGGAGTGACTGAACCAAGCTCAAGAGGCTTTACCATCTGATGTAATGGTCACAATCTTGGCTGTTGAACAGTTCTGGATTCAGCCCCAGATGAGGCTAACTAGCTGTGTGAGCATAGGTAAGTCTCTTATTATAAAAGGGGAACAGAGTTGTAATGACATACTGTAAAATAGAAGAGCAAGTGACCCAGAATAGGGGTTCAATAAATATTGCTAGAAATAGTCGAGCACAGGGACAGTGGTGCAATGCTGTCTTAGGGATTAGCTAAATGGATGATCAGAGCCAACCTTTTATTTTCCTGAGTAATTTAACTTTTATTCTTATAAACAGAAGAAATGAATTAGTAATTTTTTCCAGGTACAAGATAAAGTGATTTTATGCAAATCTTTAAGATACTCAAATAATGAATGATAAATATTTTAATATAATATTTAATATTCATCATAAAATGACATTTTCCTGTCAAGCTATATATGCTGTTTACTTTTAACAATGCAAAAAAAGCATGTTAGAAAAAATTTTTAAATGGCATATAGCTTGATTTTGAGACTGCATCTGTAAAGAGATTAGAATTTAAGAAACAAACTTCCATTTTATTTGAAATCCCTTCATTAAAGACAATTGATTTTAAAATTAGTCATAACCTATTTTTCAAATAAGACAAAGAGGTTTTAACTTCTTACTAAAATGTATTTTGTTAGTTTTTAATGACAGTAAATTAAAAAAAATTAAATATAGTCCTCTACAGTTTATTTTCTCTTGCTAACATTGATTTTCTTTAAAGTACTAAAGAGCCTGATTTTTTAAATGCATTTTGTCCAAGTAAACAGAACTTCTGGTACTGAACATCTTGAAGGGCAAGTTTATAAAAAGATTACTGTTTATCCTCTTCATTATACCTTCTTGTCCTTCAGCATTGTAGTTCTCAATGCCTCATTGTTTACCCCAGTAGTTTCCAAACTGGCTGCATAGTAGGATCACCTGGGAAGTTTTTAAAACTCCTGAAACCCAGGCCACAGCCTCTACCACAACGCCTGGGGAGTGCAAGCCAGTATGTTTTAATGTTCCCTGGGTGACTCCACTGTACAACCAAGTTTGGGAAATATGGTCTTATCCCCTGGCCCATTATAGAAATAGTTATGACTAGGATTTTAAAAGCCATTAAAACTGGGTTCCAAAACCATCAGTGGTGTTTACCTAAATACCATAGTTAAAAAAAAAAAAATTGAGTGGGTTTCTAGCACACTCATCTGATCTCCACCTCCAGATGTGCAAGAGGCAAGCAAACTGCTTCTTTTTAAAATGTAGAATGTTTATAGTGACTAAAAGCACAGAAAAAAGGAAATGGAAGCAAACACTACTACTTCTAGCAAGATGAATCTCCAGGGTACTCTTCACAAAGCCTTGGGTGTTTATAAACCAATTGAGATTTAAGGGCACTTTTCAAATCTGAAATTTTCTATTTAAACCAAATTTATTGGGAGAGACAGGAATAGCTCTTCACAGGATTGTTTCTGTCGCTATTGAGTCAACAGTACCATCTTGCATTGCCCTTTATAATTGTCAAAGTGCTTTCATGACTCCAAGACCATCTGAACACCCAGAGCTGTGGAAGAATCGTTAATGGTTGCACTTCTGTGGAGGAAAATAAGGGCTCAAGGTATTATAAGCTGGCACAAAGCACAGTTGGAACCAGACCCCAGGGGTGACTTCTATGGAAACGCTCTTCTGATATCACATCACCTCTACCTAAACCTCAGCAATCTTTAAGCCTCAACGTCCTCTCCTGGGGAGCTTTTTCCTTTAAGAAAACACTCTTCCCTATTTCTCCCTAATACATCTGAGACGTTGAGGTCTGGTGGTTCAAGCACTACAAAGAGGTGTGAAGTACAAAAGGGGCCAGGAACATGGAGCTTCAAGGAGGAATCCATGAGAGGGGAGAGAAGACGGATAGAGAATGTGCTCAGGGCATGGAGAGCGGGCATGCGACAACCATGTAAGGCCAGAATTATCAAGGAGCAATTAAGGGGCATTTAAAGTGTTTGGAGAAGGCAATGGCAACCCACTCCATCACTCTTGCCTGGAAAATCCCATGCATGGAGGAGCCTGGTAGGCTGCAGTCCATGGGGTCGCGAAGAGTTGGACTCAACTGAGTGACTTCACTTTCACTTTTCATTTGCATGCATTAGAGAAGAAAATGGCAACCCACTCCAGCGTTCTTGCCTGGAGAATCCCAGGGACGGGGGAGCCTGGTGGGCTGCTGTCTACGGGGTCGCAGAGAGTCGGACACGACTGAGGCGACTTAGCAGCAGCAGCAGGGGTTACGTGTTATGATGGACTGATGATGGGAGAGGAGAGGACAGGGATGTGGATCACATGGTTAAGAAACCTAAGTATATGGGTTTGAGGTAAAGAGGGAATAGATTAGGGCAGTAAGAGTGAAAATCAAGAAACTGACAAAATGCTGGAAAGCAAGGATGAAGTATCTGTGGCAAAATAGGAAATGCAGCTGACTATTTCAGTAAGATATTTACTTTCGGATCTGATGGCTGTGTGTAGGATGACAGAATACTTAATGAGGTGACCCCTAATTGGTTGAATGACTGGATTAAAAGGGCATTAATAAGACTCTGATGCTGGGAGGGACTGGGGGCAGGAGGAGAAGGGGACGACAGAGGATGAGATGGCTGGATGGCATCACTGACTCTATGGACGTGAGTCTGAGTGAACTCTGGGAGTTGGTGATGGACAGGGAGGCCTGGCGTGATGCAATTCATGGGATCGCAGAGTCGGACACAACTGAGCGACTGAACTGAACTGAATACCAACCTGGTAGTGGTTTTGAAAAGTAAGGTGAAGGGTTGTTGGCAGATCTGTCTTATGTCTTTCCATTTTGGTGAGAAACTGGTTTCCATAAAGGAGTAGAAAGAAAGCTAATCACTGTCTTGGGCAGCATTAAATTGAGAAGGGTCAGGGATGAAACTAGATGATCAAAATAGGAGTCACAGTGATATGAAAGGACTAACACAACAGTTTACTATCAACAGATGTAAAATCTTGTTCTTTGGGACCCCAAACCAGTAGTAGAAGTACAAGGTGAGGCAGATGTCTGCTAAAAACGTGTGAATAAATATAGGATTGGTTGACAGTGAGAGGTAAAACGGAAAGGTATGTTCTAAACTGAGACAAACCACATCTGGAATCCTTGCCCTGAGAAAAATGTAAAAGGTTTGGAATACATACAAAGAAGAATGACCCTTAAGAGAATAAAGCATTAAAGTCTGGTTTGAGCATCAGTGAGAAAAACCAGGAAATGAATGTGAACTGTGTTCACCAGCAAGACTGTGAGCACACTCTGAAGCTGAGCACAGATATGAAGCTGGCGGTGGCTCAGGATTGCGCACCAAGGTGTGAAATGTCAAGGAAGCAAAGCCATCTTGGTCGATGACAGAGCAGGTATGAGGCAGCCTACTGGAGTGCCTTCAATAGGATGAGGCCAGGAAACTAGCTAAAAAAGACTAGGAGATGAAGGGATCAAGACTAGCAGTCACGCTTGGTATAAAAAATAAAGTTAGCAGGTGTAAAGAGCTTTCACAAAGGAAAAAAAAAAAGAAAGAAAAAAAGGCTAGTTTGGAGAAGGTGCAATTATAATCTTAGAGACTGAACAGCTGAAAAATGACTATATTCGTGACCATGTTTCTGAATAACACAGTAAAAACATAGTACTATAATTCATGTGGGAAAATGCATAGAGACTGAAGCAAATGAGGAAAAAACCTAGGTTCTGTGAGTTGACTAAAAATGCCAGCCTTACAAAATAAGGGGTCCACAAGACTTTTTTAGTAGCCTGAAGCTTCTACAATACAGCTTTGGGACTACAAAAACAGAATGAGCTAAGCTGGCATGGAAAGCATCCAAAAAAGGCAACGGCTTCCTAACTGGTTTTCTAACTTCCAACCTCTCCCTCTGTTGAACAGCTAACGAGCCTCTCAAAGGTTGGACCTGCTGCTGCCCGGCTCAGAAACCTCCACTGGCTTCCCATCTCACTCAGCCTAAGAGCCAACACTCTTGCCAAGGCTTATAAGGTTAAGCAAGCCCTCGCATTACACCTCTCAGGCTATATTCCACCGCAGCCACACTGGTTCACTCCACTCCAGCCACACTTGTTTTTCCCCAGCTACCGGAACCTTTCTTTGGAAGGGTCTTCCAGGAAACCACGAAGTTGGCTCCTTCACTTCCTTCAGGTCTCTGCTCAAATGTCACCTCGTTCTAGAGGCTTCCCTGACCACACTATGTAACACAGCACCATCTCCTATCACCTGACATAGGTCTCCCACCCATTACAATACAGTCTCCAAGAGGAAGGACCTTGATTTGTTCTCCTGTCTAGAATGGTATGAATTTCCCCTGACCAAATGACTGGAGAGGAGACGCAGACAAAGAGCAGGAGAGCAGTTGTTGGGAGGGAGGAACCAGGAGACAGACACTAGAGTAGTGTTCTTAAGAAGTTAAATCCCAGACTCGGGAAAACAAGGCGTGGTTTCACTGTCATACTCTCCTCCACACTTCAGATTAAGACCTATGTGCCATTCTAAGTCTGTAAGTGAGACAGTGAAATATTTTAGATACTTACAGACTACCCTTCTTGGAGGATTTGAAGCCAACTGAGAGTAGGGTTATGGTTGAAAGAGCAGAATCCTAGATCCACCAGAAACATTCTACATTTGAAATTCTAACCTCAGATAACACAACTCTCCCTGAGTTCACATTAAAAAAATTTTGCATTCGTCTCAAACTACTCATTAAGGTATGCCTTACGCTAAATTTTTATGATCCAAGAACAGCCTAACAGGAAAAAAAAGAATCTTAAAATATTTTATCATCAGTAAGATAATGTTACCTTAAAGATTATAAAAATCAGCAAGTATCTCATTTTGAGACTGGGAGGATGGCTATTCACAAACCACAAACAATGTTAATATAAAACGGTATTAAAACAGCTGTGAAATAATGGGTGCAATTTGCTTATTTTAAAGATTATTGAAGTCTAATGTGCAATAGGGTTACTCCCTTAGGCTAAATACTAAAACATTAAAAATTTTCACCAAGGAAAATACAACTGGAAGACAGAATAATTCTTCAAGAAATATACCCTATCATTTTGGTTTCATAAATTTCAAGACAAATGCTATTATCTCATCAGAGTGATCAATTTTCATTATACATCACAGGAAAAGAAGCAATTGCTACTGAGTTTACCTTACACGAGGTCTGATTATAAGGAAAGCTTGGGTTATACATCTTAATCAGTGATTCTTTCCCTGTCTCTTCATAACCTAGCAAGGTTGTGAAGAATCTTTAAGACCAACTCTGATGCATTTGATATCAGAAAAGAACAACAACAAAGAAACATTTAAAAGTTAAGGTTTTTAGGCACTGGGCCTGGATTCCAGATAACAAGATGTTAGGACTGCAGTAAAGCCAATAGCTACCAGCCTGGGCTCTTGCAAAGATCTGTTTAGTGTCAATTCCAGCTCATCATGTGACCCAGAACAAGTTACTTAAACTTGCTAAGCCTCAGTCTCTCCTTATGTAAAATGGCAGAAGTAACACAGGGTTATTACTTACATAGTCCACATAAACAGCTTAGCATATTGACAGATCAGGTACTCTATACATATTCACCTGTGATGTGACAAGATTCCTTTGAATAGTAAGGAAAGTATCAGTGTCTATATTTAATTACCTAAAAACTAATTTGGAAGCTATGTGGCCCTTGTAATTGGGATTTAATTCGGACTTCCCTGGTGGCTCAGACAGTAAAGCATCTGTCTACAATGCAGGAGACCCGGGTTCGATCCCTGGGTTGGGAAGATCCCCTGGAAAAGGAAATGGCTATCCACTCCAGTACTACTGCCTGGACAGAGGAGCCTGGTAGGCTACAGTCCTTGGGGTCACAAAGAGTGACTGAGCGACTTCACTTTCCTTTAAGACAATCTTAGAAACTTACCACATTGAACCCCCACACCCAGATTCACGTAATACTGACTTGGAAACTTGTTTTCCTAGGATACAGTGCGGGTTAAGAAAGTTGGGCCGAAGACCGATAATATATAAGCACATAGGCCTACTTCTTCCTTTAATTTCCTACTTTGGAACCATTAATGTTAACCAGTTTAATAATGACACTGAATTCAGAGAATATAGCTTAAACATGCCTATGTTTAGTATTATCATCTATAAGCAGAATAGGGACAATGTTAAAGAAGTCGTTCTTAAGACAAAAAGTGGAGAAGTAAATTATCGAGAATCTGAGACAAAACCACCCTTACAAATTGCAGGAGGATATTTCCTTTTGCACTGAGGTACTGCTGAGAAGTACAGGAACAGAACCAAGACTCCTCTTCCAGCATGGAACATTCTTTATGGTATTTTTATAATGCCTATTCTAACAGAAAAAATTGGGGGCAGGAGGAGAAGGGATGACCGAGGATGAGATGGCTGGATGGCATCACTGACTTGATGGACGTGAGTCTGAGTGAACTCCAGGAGTTGGTGATGGACACGAAGGCCTGGCGCGATGCGATTCATGGGGTCGCAAAGAGTTGGACACGACTGAGCGACTGAACTGAACAGAAAAAAAATTTTCAAGGATCTTCCTAAGATTGCTTTTAGGTAGGCAGTATCACTACACTAATAAAATTTTTTGGTCTACAGGTGAATGTAACACTAACTGGAAAAGGTAAAAGGCGATGTGGGATCTGGACATTAGGGTCCTAGAGGGGCAGAGGTTAAAGGAAAGAAAGCAGCTGTAGCGTAACAGGAGCTCTCTAAAGACACAGGCAAGAAAAAAAATGTCAACACACAAAAACTTATAGAAACTTTCCCTATTCCGTGAATTTTACAAAGGGATTTCATTCAAAATTCAATCCTAATATTTAGTACACTTACAGAATTGAACTTGATAAAGTGGAAGAAATCTCTCCTCATAAATATGGTACTCATATACTCATCAATTGAATAATATTTACTAATGGAAAAGTATAGTATTCGTAACCAAAAAGATTCAAAGTTTTCTCAGTAGTTCAAAGTTGCTAATTTATGTTAAAAATTTATTATAAAAATACCAGCAGAGGGCAAATTGATTAATTTTGTGACCATAAACTTTAGATAATTGCTATTGACAAGTTTGGATTAGTTAATGAAAAAATCAGGTCTCACAGTTAATGTGAAAATGTAATCTTTTCTGAAACCAAAACTGTACTTTCCCCTGGACTGCAGAAACTAACTCTTGAGCTACAAAGACTGAAGACGGTGGGCATGAGAGAATGGACAACATACCCACATTCATATCTAGGGGCAAGATCATGCATATCAGGACACTGATTCACTGTAACAGAACCATAACATTTCAAGTACATTACAGAACTCTCATTAATTAGATTTTTAAAATTTCAAGTAGAAAAAAGTAATTTTAAAATATGATGTTCAGATTAACTTAAATATTCAAAAAGTTCAGTCAGTCCCCATTCAGAAACAGATAAACAGTATATTTATTAAATGAGTTAAGACAAATAAACTTTACAAATAGACAAATAATAAAAGGCTCAGTGGCTAAAATAGATGGTAAGCATCATTGAAAGAAATCAACACCATCACGGTATCTCAGTTGGCTTACACGTGTAAAAAGAAATTTTCAAAGAGCAGTTTCACAGAAATGAAGCCAGTTTTTTTTTTTTTTTCTTATAAACAAATTGCCATTTCTTGGTTCAAAACTGACATCTGTTATGAAAATTACCATATCACATATTTATAAGATGACAAGGAGTAACTCATCTTCAAAGTGCAAGTAAGTCTATTTACAACCACAAAAAAGGCAATGATGAGGAGAAAAAGATTTTTAAAAAATATACAAAGATTAAAAACATTTGGGATGCAAAATTAAACAATTTTTTGGTTAGAGGATAAAAGAGAAGAAGTGATTGAATTACAGATGCTGATTTCGGCAATACATACTATATAATGGGATCCAAGATCTTTAACAGCTTGCTTGCATTTTTTTCCTACTTACATAATGCTCTGGAAATTTCTGGTAGAAATTACAGTGTCTCAAAGAGAGAAATACACACTAAGCATGTCTTGCTACTACTTCATGGATGTCGTAAGACCCGTTTATGGATTAGAGTTGGTGTAAAAAGCCATTGCCTTGAGTTGAAAAACGAATACTGTAAAAGCTCAGTACAAACCCTCCAAAGCACATGCACTTCTATATCTTTTGGTAATTACATTCATATTTAAGCATAATCAAAATAAAAAAGAAAACTGAAAACACTTCCCTTTTCTCTATTCCCTATGCCTTGTAGGCTCTCCAGTTGATAGGATAAATTTTTAGAGTCAGAAAGGGTTCTTCCAGATAGTCGAGTCCACCACCCTCGTGTAGGGGAGATGATTTTCCCAAGGTCATGCAGCACATTAATAGCAAAACCCAGACTAGAAACCAGGTCTTGATTCCCAGCCTAGTATGCTTTCCAGCATATCATGCTACCTCTTTTTACAGTATGATTCACTCTAAATACCTGATGAGTAATGTACAATTACAAATGCTGACAGAGCCAGTGTGTTTCTAAGTCTTGCAGAGGATAACTGCAAAGGATTGATGGAGAGAAAAAGATTCTCCCCCACCCACCAAAAATATCAAGCACCATCAACTAAATGTCTCTTTGCTGGGTCAGCATTTTCAGATGTTGTAGTAGTCCTTGTAAACTTTATGTCAGCCTGAGGATTGTATATCTGGTGAAATCTGGGCCCTAACACAGTGCCAGTTCCTAAATGGTAAAGACAGAGGCCAAAGGGGAGAAGGCAGACAAAAGAAATAAAGACTTAAAAATCCAACTGGGTTAGAGACAGGCATTCCAGCATATGGTTAAGTAAGATATCTAAATATATATCTTTAGGGCCTTTCCCATCTTTTCACATTATCATTTTAACTGATTTGTTATTTGGCCACTTAAGAATGAAAACAAATGTATCAGAGACAATGAGGTTGTTATTATTATTTTTTTAAACTCTGAGATTATTTTAAGCAAACTAAATAAACTCTATGAAGAACATGTCAAACTGCAATGATTTTCTTAATCTGGTTCTAGTAGATTGCCACCAAGGAATTAAAAAGGGTACCTCATGGGGCTGTTACCATCTTGAAATTTATTCCAATTGCAGTTAAAGAGAACAGACCGATGTACCACATGGGCAGAATTGAGTAAAGAAGCTCAAAGTTCTTTTTTAAAAAAATTGCTGTGTATTTATTTAATAAAAGGGCATATTTATTTATGTTTACAAACAAGTTTCAAAAACAAAAGGAAAACATGTATGCTTCTACTTATTAACCTTTTTCAAAATGCCAACAGCCCTCATGCTGTATGAAGGTTTCTAAGGATTTATTAGAAAAAAATAAAATCAATACAGTTCACTCACAGTTCACCAAGACATCACTGAACTAACATGTTTAGACAAAAACAAAAAGGACTAAAATTCTCTTGTCGTTTGATAGTTTGATTTAATTTGATTTGCCTGAAATAACAAAAGCATTTCAAGCATCTTTCATTATGTCATCGATGTCCTGCATTAAACAATCTACTAAATTCTGAACAAAGGTTATTAGCAAGTTTTCAAAAATTTTAAAAATTAAACAGTTGTTTCAAAACCATTAAGTAGTAAATGTATTTAAGAAACTAATTAAGACAGATGCCATAACTTCATTAGAACACCACTGCTCATGTTTTTTTTTTTTGTTTTGTTTTTTTTCATTGTTGTTTTTTTTTAAAACAAAGCATTAGTGTTATCTATTTGGCTATTAGTATTAGCAATTTATCTACAGTATTTAACAAGGTAAATTGTAGGCAAAAATTTAGTACAGTTTCAATAGAAACACCCCCCTCCTTTTTTTTTTTTTCCTGAAAATACAGCAGTATTTGAAGGACTAATTTTATCTCTGCATCAGTTATAAGGAAGCGTCCCATCTATGAACAGGAACAAAAAAAGTATCTACAAACCTTGTAAACAGATCTGCATCATTTATAAACATAAATAATCCAAATTATTAACAGCCAACAGCAGAAATTAAAGCATCAATTCAATGATCCAGGGCTCTTTGCTTGCTTGCCCAGCTTTACTCCTCCCTCTCTCCCATCAAGGATTGAGATCAACTAAAACTTTGCTAACATCCTGTTCAGGACCATTCTTAGGTTCTACTGATGATCCACAGGTCGACTTATGCTGAGTTACTGTTTATCTGTCAGTTCATTACTCCCACCCCCCAAAAAGCACCCTCAGTCTGGCAGAAAGCTTTGCTTTTTTTTTTTAAAAAAATAAATCTACATTCGTACAAGTATGTCTTCTGTTGAAGTCCAGAGACAAGAATACTATCTTGTCCGTCACAATATGTGAAAAGACCCAGTTTCAATTTGTTTCTTTACAATGCAGCTAGTGTGTTAACATTCAGCTTACAATCAGAGTGATGTTTCCAAACTATGTAGTGGGCTTCCTGGGGATGAAGAGGTAGCAGACTTGTTCATTTCTATTGTAAGGTAAATCCCGCTGTCAACAGCATTGTTATTTTTGTTGGGAGAGGGTGGAGGACTGGAGTTACGTTTTGTAGGAGCATCATCTTCAGCATCAGTGTCATCAATAAGGGGAATATGAGGCTCTGAATCTTCTATCCTAAACTCAGGATGTGTCATAAAGTTGTGAATTGAACTTCTTGATTCCGGTTTTTCTAACCCTTCATATAAAGAACTACGAAATGCATTCACCACTCGAATCTGTAAATATCAGAAAACACAGAGACATATCAGTACGCTGTTACCTTAATTTAAAAATGGTTCATTTATGAGTCTGAATCCACAAACAGCTAGGGATGAGTGAATCATATTTGCATGTAATGCAGTGGAACTTGCAATACACTGTAAAAAAAATGAATATTTTAGTAGGACACTACAGAACAACGAAACCACATACTCTAAGAATTAAGGGTATAGAATTCAAAGTAATACTAAGAATATCTCATTGTCACTGGCTAAGAATTTAATAGCCATTTTATAGGATATTTTTCCCTAAGAAAACAAAATCAAAGAGAAAACAAACATAAAATTAACCATACACAAGCGTTAGCTGATTTTTTAAATAAAAGAAATATAATTTTTAAAAACAATTCAAATAAGTTAAACGAAGTCAAGCACAGAGGGTTACTACTCATCATGCTAGGAATTAGGGAGTCACCGACTATGAAAAAGCCAAGCAAATATAAGCTGAATGCCACAATGAACTCACATCTACCCCACTACACCCTTAATTAAAAAAATAAAAATAAAGACAAAACCCAAATAAATATCTATGAAGTGCCATTAAACAGCTATAAATATTTGAGTATATGCCATTTGTCTATAAAGTGTTAGTATTTTTCTCTATAATAATAAAACTTAAATAACTTTATGTACTACACTCCACTGGAAAGAACAGATTTAAAATAAAAAACTTTCGGAGATTCTTCTGTGAAAAATTTCCCAAGGAGAAGAAAAAGTGTTCAAGCATTTTCACCCTTAAACACACAGACCAACAATTCATCTTCCTTCTCAGAATTCTGCTATATGGAAGAAAAGAGGTCAATGAGTAATCAACTCAAATACATTACTAAACATACAGACTAGGGGTCTCATTAATCCAGTATCATAAAGACTTAACCCCAAATAACTGGATTATTATTATTTATTATGTCAGTTATCCAGATATAACTGACATTGACACTTCAGGAAAAAAGATGACTAAAGTCCTAAGTCACCAAAATCACCTCATAAAACAACGGTATTCAAAAAATAAATTTCTTCACAGGGATATTTCAATTTATTTTGTAAAAATGTAACAATTTATGCCCACTTTTTTACTGCATATATTTAAGGCATACAAGACTATTCGATACACATCTACAGCATGAAACAGTCACTACAATCCAGTTAATCAACATATTCACTACCCCACATAGTTATTGTCTGTGTGTGTTGAGAACACCTGAGGTTGGACTCTGCTGGCAAATTTCAAGTAGACAGTAGTGCTGTTACCTACAGTCACCATGCTATACATCAGACTTCCGGAACTCGTTCAAACTCTGTACCCCTTGAACAGCATCTTGCAATTGCCCCTCCCCCTGGTAATCCCCATTCTACTCTACTCATATGCATTTGACTCTTCCAGATCCCCACTTCTGAGACTTTAACCAAAGGAACTGAAATCAAGATTTTGGAGTGATTCCTGCACTCCCGTGTTCGCCGCTGTCTGTGGCCAGTATGCACAGAGAATACGAACTGGAGGACCAGCCAGCCTATCTGGTGGGTGATGAGCTGCTTAACGTGACTCTGAAGTTGCTGCTTATTGGACTTGTTTGCTGGTATTGCTAATAGAGCTAGAGAAGCAGTTGAGGTCTTTCTTTTGTTCTGACCAGTCTGGCTGGAGGAGAGTAGTGAAGAATCACGGGGAAAATGAATCAATTTTTGAAATGTTAAATTTGTTAAACAACCAGAGTGAAAACATTCAGAGTTCAGAAGAAAGTTATGGGTGTAAGTTAGAGATCTGGGAGTTTAGCAAAGCTGCAGGACGGGTAGAGTGTAAAAAGTAATAAGCAGGTGAGGGCAGCAAGTGTATTTATACATACAGTTACACACACCTGTGACAGCTGAAATCAGATTCCTTTCCACTGAAGTTTTTCAATTTTTCCCCCATCTGACAAAATTTATTATGTTATCCTAGAACATCGAACCTTGAAAGGATATTTGAGATAGTTTTTCAACCACTTTACAAATAATACAACTGAGCAACTGAAGACAGGTGGCTGCCTTGCCAGGTCCCTCCAAACTAGCGCCAGAAAGTCTTAAGAGCTAAGGTTTCTGGACTCCCAACTCCAGGTTCTTTCAAGTCAATAAGAGAAGAGAATACATGGACATTAACTTTATAACTAACTTTACTAGAATAAGGTACTTCCTAGGATTAACACAGCACAAGGGAAGCTTAGAAATGCTCCAAAGCAAACTTTTCAAAAAAACAGTCCTCATATTAGGCACACAAAACAACATCTAGATTAACTAGGGGTCACTGAAACAAATTTGTTTTACTTCCTGCTCATTAAATAAGAAAGCACCAGATCTAAGGCATGCCACTGAGCTAGTTATATTTGCTCTCATCTCTGTAACTTTTATAGATAAAATTCTCACAGTACAATAATAATTCTGAGTAATGAAAAAGCACAATTGCATGCATTATACTGTAGGTAGATAGAAAATTATTTTAATACCACAAAGAAATCAGTTTAAGCAGAAACTGATTACCTATTTTTGACAATTCAACCCCTACTGTTTATTTAATCCAGTCTTTAAATGCTATTCTTTTAACAGCAATTAAGACCTACTATGTACAACACTATTTAAGGAAAATTCAACAATTCCTATGTCAAGAAAAAAATTTGTAAGAATAAATTATTGAGAGGAAAAAATCTGAGGCATGAGGCACATATGGCAAACAATACGTTGAAATGATTATTATAATAATAAAGTAATTTTAGGAAACTGGAAGTGATGACTAAGGTAAGCACTACATTAAATCTAGCAAAGTAGGACCATGTACCATGCTAAACCACCCATTTTCTTAAATATAATCCTAACTTTCGATAGGAGAAAAGAATATTACTGACCAAAACATGGTACACAGGAGACAGTTCTAGTTTACCTTCTACAACAGACTTTTCCTGAACTTTGTCATCATACTTTTACTACGTGCACTATAAATTAAAGAATTTCAAGGGTAAAGTAAAAGATACTTTGCAACAGGAAAGAAAATTCTAGGTTGCTTTTCCAAGTTGTGTCTTTGTACATCGAATTTTCTCAAAGTGAGACCTGTGTAATACCTAATGTCTTACTTATCTGGAGTAGGAGTTGGGAAATATTTTCTGTCAAGTGCCGGACAGTACCTACTGCATAGCACAGAGGACTATATTCAGTATCTCGTAATAATCTATAATGGAAAAGAATTTGAAAAGGAGTAGATATATATGTATAACAATCAGTCTGCTGTACCCTTGAAACTAATACAACATTATAAATTAACTATACTCCAATTTAAAAAAGAGGATTAAAAAAAGAGTCAAAGAAGTTTGACATAGATATTCCTAAGATTATTCTCTACTAGGGCAGGAACCCAGTGATAAAATTAAACCTTCCATTAAATGAATTAACACCATTACCCTGGCTACCTGTGCCCAGCAACTCAGAGGTTTCATACAGAGTTGTGCATCAGAAAAGAAGTCTGCAGCAGGTGTGGGTGTGTAAGACTTAAAACAGAGCTTGTGACTGATTTGATATTTAATATAGAGCCTGGGACACAATTATACAGAGAAATACAGTTAATATGATACCACACCTAGTGAAAAAAGTCAACTGTTTAAAATTTTGCTGAAATAAAAATCAACAGAATTTATACCACCTAGTAGATAAAACTTGTCAAAAGAAGTTTAACTTAAAGCTAATCAAGAGGAAACAGTCAAATTCAGAATGTAGGACACTTTATGAAACAATCTGCCTGGATTTTTAAAAAAGAAAATCAATGTTATGAAAAATAAAGGTAGAGAAAATGGATCCAGGTTAAAGGAGAGAAGAGTCATAACATACACTATTGAATGTCCTTTCTTGGATCCAGGATCAAAGAAGCTGTAATATATGACATTTTGGGGGCAACTGAAGAAATCTAAATATGGACTCTGTATTAGATAAAATGGCATATATTAATATTATAAAGATAAAGCAGACATCATAAAACATTAAGTAAGTAAGTGAAGCCGCTCAGTCGTGTCCGACTCTTTGCATGGACTGTAGCCTACCAGGCTTCTCCATCCATAGGATTCTCCAGGCAAAAATACTGGAGTGGGTTACCATTTCCTTCTCCAGGGGATCTTCCCAACCCAGGGATCAAACCCGGGTCTCCCGCATTGGAGGCAGACGCTTTAACCTCTGAGCCACCAGGGAAGATATAAAACATTAAGAAGTGGTAAATCCAGGCAAAGGGATTTTGTATGGATTAACCTTTCAATTTGTCTATCAGTTTGCAATTTTTCAGTTTTGAGGGGAGGGAATGTATCAGGATTCAGTCTCAGTTTGGCTCCTTCTGTGGATATAAATAGAAGCTTACTTTCCATTCCAGCCTCATCAACTCCTTCATTTCATTACTCTTTTAGTTTTAAACTACATCAGCTGGGATCTGCTTTCCTCAACCAACAAATTTTATCAAGGGGTCAGCTTGAGAGTAATTTCCTTAGGTAATTTTCCCTGACTTCTCAGGGAGGGGTGAAGACTCTGTTATAACACTGTTTCATCACCATGTCGAAATTCCTCTCTTCTCATCTGCTTCTCTCCCTAGACGACAAAGTCGGGAGGTTCCAGGGCATGTGGCAGGCCTTGCAGTGTTTATGAAATACAACAAAGTGAACACTAAGGGCAGGAGGTGAAGGCAGGAGTGGTGACATGCCCTCGAAAGCCAGGAATCACGTGGACTCCAGATGAGGGCGGGATGCAAGTGACGTCAGCCATCCCAGGCCTAAGGCCGGGCATAAGGCTGCCCATTCCACGTCATTCAGGCAGGTGGCACCACGGTAACTTCTAAGAGGAAGATTGCTATCTGTCCATGGATACAAATGTAACATCCTAAAGTCAGTCGCCCTAAAGATATAACGTCTAAAGTTACAGGGCAGTTCGTCTTTTCAGCACCTGGGTGCTCTTTGTTCTACATCATGCTGCCTCTGTTTATTAGCTATGGACACGTCATTTAAACTCTAAGTCAGCGTTCAGACCTGTAAAATGGGGATAGTTCCTATTCTGCCTGCTGTGCAACACCGTCAAAAACAGCAAATGAAAATTACTTAAGCAAACAGTGAACAGGTAGACTCTTGAGTGAACAGTCTTTCTTTTTCTTTAAACAGCATTGTTTTCTCCTTTAATTTATCCTCTCCCCAGTTTCCCAATGGATGTGAGCTTGAGCCAACTCTGGAAGATGGTGAAGGACAAGGAAGCCTGGTGTGCTGCAGTCTGTAGGGTTGCAAAGAGTTGGACACAAGTGAGCGACTGAACAACAATGTTTCCCAAGATTTCTCTTTAGTCTCTCACTGGCTAAAGATCAAATGGAAAAGGTAAGTCACTGCCCAAATCAGGTATCACGACTGAGTTGGACGGTACGGATGAGGGGTGGGTGCGTTTATATCTTTAATGCTTCCAATATACTGAGAATCCACCATGGAATCAACAAGCTAATTCAGAGTAAGGATGATAAAGGTTATAAGACTTCTGAAGAGTTTACTAAAATGCAACAATCTGTTGTATTTCTTTATACTAATAACTACGTGAAAGGGAAATTAAGAAAACAAATCTCATTTACAATTACATTAAAAATAATAAAGTATCTAGGAATAAATTTAACCAAGGAAGTGAAAGACCTGTATACTGAAAACTACAAGACAGTAATAAAAGAAACTGAAGATGACACAAATAAATGCAAAGATATTCCATATTCATAGGCTGGAAGGATTAATAGTGTTAAAATGTGCATGCTACCCAAAGCAATACAGATTCAATGTAACCCCTAGCAAAATTCCAATGGCATTTTTCACAGAAATAGAACAAACAAGCCTAAAATTTGTACGGAATCACGAATAGCCAAGCAATCTTGAGAAATAAAAACAAAGCCAGAGGCATCACACTCCCTGATTTCAACTGCATGACAAAGATGTAGTAATTAAAACAGTATGATATTGGCATGAGTTTGTATAAAAATGGACATACAGATCGAGGGACAAGAACAGAGACCCCAGAAATAAACCTATGCACAGGCGGTCAATTAATTCACAACAAAGGAATCAAGACTATACAATGGGGGAAGTCAGTCACTTCAATAGATGGCGTTAGGAAAGTGGGACAACCACATGCAAAAGAATGAAACTGGACCACTACCTTACATCACACACAAAAATGAACTCAGAAGTATAACGACTTTAACATGAGATATGATACCATAAAGCTCCTAGAAAAAACACAGATGCTAAGCTTGACATAGGTTTTGATGACGATTTTTTGAATCTGACACCAAAAGCATAAAAGGAAACATAAACAAGTGGGATTACATCAAACTGAAAAGTTTCTACATATCATGAAAACCATGACCAAAATGAAAAGGCAATATTTTACTCTCATAAAATGTGAGAAAAAAATTTGCAAATCTATGTATATAATATGGGGTAAATATTCAAAAAATATATATATTTATAAATCTATACAAATCAATAACAAAACCCCCAAATAGTCCAATTAAAATATGGTCAAAAGATCTGAACAGCCATTTTCCCAGAAAATATATACAAATGGCCAAGTGGTACAAGAAAAGGTGCTCAATATTGCTAATCACAGAAATGCAAGTCAAAATCACAGCGACGTATTACTTCATATCTATTAGGATGAAATGGAAACAAGGTTAAGCGTTCACTGATGAATGAGTGGATAAACAAAGTATGGTGGACACACACATGAATAGTATTTAACCGTAAAAAAGAAGGAATTCTGGACATTTACAAAAACACAGGTGAACCCTGAGAGTATTATTATCCCAAATGAAATAAAACAGAGACAGACACATACCATATGATTTCTCCTGCATGTATATGTGACATATAAACCGCCCCCCCCCAAACCAAGCTCACAGATATTAAAAAAGCAAATGGTTGCTGTAAGAGGTGGGAGTAGGCAGCAGTGGGAAAGCTGAGTAAACTTAAAAAAAAAAAAAAATTGAATAAAAATAATCTTAATGCATTTTCCCTACTTCTTTGGAAAACTCAATAGAATATCTTATCTAGGAAGCAATTTTAAATTGATTGTATCAATTAAAAATAACCTCACATAAATACCAAAGAACTTAGAAGCTTCTATAGGGTTTCCACCTCAAAACAAAACAAAATAAATAAAAAATTCACAGCAAGCCCACAAAGTCCAGGCTAAGGAGGCAAGTGAGTGAAGTGAAATCACTCAGTCGTGTCTGACTCCTTGTGAGCCCATGGATTGTAGCCTACCACGCTCCTCTGTCTATGGGATTTTCCAGGCAAGAGTACTGGAGTGGGTTACCATTTCCTTCTCCAGAGGATCTTCCCAACCCAGGGATCAAACCCGGGTCTCCTGCATTAGAGGCAGACGCTTTACTGTCTGAGCCACCAGGGAAGACTAAGAAGGCAAATACCTGGGTATATGCTCAGAACTTTTCTTCAGGGTACCAACTTACTTTCTAAACTGATCAAGATACAAGTCAAGGCACTAAGTTCATTTTCAGCTTTAAAAACACAATTTCTTGGTTCTGTTAGATCAGTTTCAAATCACATGCTTTTGGGAATCATGCAGAATGGAATATGTTTAAAGGCATATACTCAAAAATTTATAGTAGTTTCACAAATTCTAAGCTACAGTTTTATTCCCCGTATTAACTATCAGAGTTAGCGTAGAGACAAAGATTTCATGTCTGATCTTTGGTTTCAATTGTTCCACCTGTTTTCTAGCCCTCTAAGAAATAAAACGACAACAACGACAACACTTTGAGGTCTCAATCCACTTTACGAAAAGAAAGCTTTATGAAAAGCCTGAACAATGAATTTAAACATTAAGGAGAAAATGAGAAACGTTAGGTGTGTGAAGTAGGAAATGTTAATTTCATGCACTTAGGAACACACACTCACACCCCACAGTAGTAGAAGCAGTAGAAGAGGAAAACACTACATGTGTAGGGGTAGAAATATTTGTTACATCATGATGCTGGCTGGCGATGGAGGGTTGCCGCCTTAGTGCCCCCTGAATGGAACTTCCACTCTGGAAAGCATTCACTACATCCATCTGCAAGGAATCAGAGATTGTGACAGCTTGCTCAGCAAGAGAGAGAGAGAACAAGAGAAAGGACCATTCCATCTATCAACATATAAAAAGTAAAGAAAAAGGCACTTTTTACAGAGCAGATAAATAGGCAAGAGGAGCATTTGGAGATGAAGGGGGTGGAAAAAAAGCTAGGAGAAAAGGAGCTTAGGGGCATACGGACACATTCTTTCGTGGTCAGTTAAAACTTGCACTCATTCCAGGCACCAGTACTATTTTTCAAAGAGTAAGTTCTGTGGGTTGGGGAGGCTAGAAAGGAAGCGAAGGAGCACATTCAAACCTCCTCCCCAGCTCCAGAGGCCCCTGGCTCCCGCTCCCATCGTCTCTCCTACCTCTCCACCAGGCCCATACCTGCGTCTGGATTCTGTTCAGACCTCTAAACCACAAGATCTGGCCACGCCGCAACTCCCGCTCAGCGTGATCAATCTCTTCCACATCCTCCGCTAACTCCTCCTCGGGTATTTCCTCCTTTTGCGTGCCATGACCAGCTTCTTTGAGGAATTTTAAACGGCTAGTTGGAATTGTTGAAATAAGCTACAACACAGGGGAGAGAACTTAGAGACAAACCATATCAAGATACAATGAAACTGATCAACTTCAATACAGAAAAGGAGTGAAAAGCTGCACTCAAGAGCCAACTATCTTTACCAATGAAGCAATGAAACCTTGTCCATCATAGGCCTTCGTTCTCAGAACAAAAAACATTCTTCTGTTAGCTACACAAAAGATTTAAGTTTGAAGGGCAAAAGTTTCCCTGAATGAAAATAACCTGATTACATTTGCAAATTTTTTTTAAGACATTCGAGACCATGAATCATTCAACCATGCTTTGGTATATATATACACATATACACTTAAACTCATATTTATTTCAAATAAAATGAAAATCGATCTTATAGGATGCAGAAGAAGTTTACATTTCATTAGCGCTTTAAGAATTCAATGAGGAAAACACACACTAAAGTTCAGAAAACCTTCGAGGCTGCACTGAAAAGAGATTTTATTCAATGTATTTATTTTCATAAAGTATAACTATGCAAAATTGGATTAACACTGATTGAGAATGATACCAAACAGGAACAAATGCCCCAGAAGACATAAAAGATGGAACACCACCAATATGTATTAACTTGTAAGTGTTAACAGCCATTTCTTAAGGAAGTGAGGAGAAAACAGGCATGCAGTGAGTAGCAGAACTGCTCCGAGAACTTCGAGTTCAACCACCTCATTTCAGAGACGAAACAGGTTCAGAGACACAGAAAGCGACTTGTCATGGAGTGACTAAGACCCTAGGTTTCCTGACTTAACAAATCAGTGCTTTCTACCATGGCACCTAAAAATCAATGGACAATGTCAACCAAAGACAGTTGCTAATGCCTATTAGGCATGTACACGATACTGAATTTCCTCCTCTTGAAAATAGCCAGGTGTGGGGGGAGGTTGGGGGGGTTGGCTTTGCCTGTGAGGGAACATTATAAAGTAACTAGAACAGTTAAAAGAAAAATGTGGACCTAGTACAGATCCTACTTAAAAGAAGATCTCTGTTAGAAAAGGTCTTTACAATGAGTAAGAAGAGAAAGCTCAGAGCCTAGAAGCAAAAGAAAAAGATAAAAAGCACATAAAGAGTGAGTTAAGGTTAAGCACAATCTGAATGTTTAGTCTGACTTGCAAAATAACCATAAATTAGTTCACATCAATTACACACTGTAACATGTGCTAACTTGCATTTATGAAAATGTTAGTAGATTCTCCATCAGTTTTCTAGTCATGGTAATAGACTTAAAATGAACATACACACTGTTATCACTTATCTTTGAAGAAACAATGACATACATCTGCAAGTCAGCTACCCATAGTGAAGATGAAGGACATCTCATTTTTGAGGCAGTGTATTTTATATGCACACTGTTAAAGTCATTCAATCCAAATCATCTAAAATGTCATTTTGTGGCCTATTTTTCCAGACACCAGGAGTTTTATGGAAACACTTGTCATATCAACTGAAACCCAAGATTTTTTAAATGCTACATTTCAATGAAATTATATAACAGAATGATAAAATGGCTAAAGCATATTTTTATTAAAATATTAATTCTGAAAATGCAAAGTAGGTCATAGAGCAAAAGATACAGATATTAGCATTCTGACCAGTTATAAATGTATCATTTTAGTAAGAGGTGTAAAACTTGTTCTAAAAAACAAGTTAAAAGCCTATGTAAGAAATTAGTGTTTTATTGCATAGGCATAATCATAATTAATACCAAGTGACATACTAGAACAAATATTACATTAAAAAGAATCTCTGAATGTCCTTTCTTGACCCAGAATGAAAACTACTTAGAATCAAGTTATAGAATTGATTAAAGAGTATACACACTAGAAATTAAAAAAAAAAAAATCACTTTAGGTTTGAACAAAAAGTGATGAGATTTTTTTACCTGGCCCCAGAGTAACGTTCCCATTCCTAGGAATATTGACCATAGCCACTGTTCTATTGAAAGTTCTGAACAACTGAAAGGTTTTCCACCAAACTGCACAATTATTATCTGGAGGAATAATCAAGAATAAATTTATTTAGTGAAGTTGCTGACTTACACTCTGACCCATGCTCCTTATATCTCACTGTGGACTTGTAATGTCCACAAACAAACAAAATAGCTGATCCAGACATGCTTTGAGTAGCACAAAGGCACTGAAGAATGACCTTACTTCCATCAGTTGTCCTGGGCATATCAATCTAGGCCAGCAACTAAGTGTTATCAGACTTGCTTGGTAGAGAGACAAGAAGTTATGTTTTTGCAATCCCCATATATTAAAAACATAAAATAAACCTAATTTTGACAGTAAGTAGGAACTAACATTTTAGTGTATCAAGAATAATGATTTCTTTTAAATAAAATACTTCCAGAAACTATACAACAACTAAGCAAGCAACAGCTCCTCTCAAGTTGACAGAAAAACTGAAAGCTAAAACAGAAATGGTTTGCAGAGGAATAATTGAGAGTTTGGGTTTCAGAATCCAGTGCCCAAGGCATAGAATGAATAAACGCTTCAAAATTCTTAGACCTTCATTTTGAAACTAGCATGGTCACTGTCTGATTCTATCCTTGAAAAGCTCACTTTTAAAATTTTACTGTGTTTACTGACCTCCTGATGTGATCATGCACCATTCACCCACCTGCTTTGATTCCAGATTCTGCTATTAACAGGCGTTTGCATAGAAAAGTACCACAGAATTCAAGGTGGTATAAAACATAGGTATAATACATAATTACGTAAAATTTACCACACGTAAAGTGATGCTTAGTTTGCTCTTATTATGGTCTTTATAAAAATGGCAACATTCGGTCCTTTCTATACCTTCTCAACCTCACTGTTCATACCCCATCCTCCACTTCTCTTCTGCCTTGTTTTGACAATATTACAAAACATAAAACTGGCATATAACCAACTCAGGATGCAGTCATTTAGAATCATGTGGATTTTAAAATACTTATTTCAAAACCTATTTTTACTTAATAATGAACTCAACTGTAGAAATACAACTGCTATTAATTGCTAGAAGCAATTACGGGATCACTCTAGGTAGACTAAGAAGTGGTTAGCTGTTAAGACTGGCCTTAAATAAGATCAACAGTATAACAGTTTTCATAAAAGCAATGTAGAATAGATAATCAGAAACAGTGAGCGTGAGCAAACACTGCCGTGAGCAGTATCGCAGCCGCAGAACCAGTAGTGCCACTGAAGGGGTCCTAGTTTAATATGCTCATTCATAGGCGGAACTTCAGGATGGGGCAGATTTTCACTTGAGTTGTGATATTTAAAATTCTTCTTTGATGTCATCAAGGCAATTCACAGAAGGCCCACACATTGAGGTCAAGTATTTTCTGGAATAAGCCACCTGCTTACCTAAGATCTCCACACAGTAATCATATTTGAAACGCTCTTTTACAATTACCCACCTGCACCACAAAAGTGCCTAAAACAATTGTGCAGAAGATGGCATTATTAAAGATTCCTTCAAACACATTTCTTTCACCGTGAATTTTCCGTGCATTTATTTCGTTGAAAAGTTGCATCAGTACAAAGGTGTTAAAAACAATAGTATAATGTTCCGATGGAGGAGCATGCAAAGGAGCATTTCTTCCGCTATCAATATCAAAAAACTTTTCTCCTGAAAGAATGGAAAATTACTGCTTTGTAATTATCATACAAAATGACTGAACATTTTAAGGAAGCATGCAATAAAACCTAGCCAGACCTTTCTTTGATCTCTAACAACAGCACAGAAAGAGTTGTGAGGGACCTGGGATCCTCCAGTACCACTCTCTTATCTTAGATGGAAGGAGACTGAAGCCCCCCTGAACTATGGTGACATGTTCAAGATCGCATCTAAGTTAGTGGCAGGGCCAAGGATAAGAAATCAGGACCCTTTACTTCCCACTACTATCACACTGCCTCTCAAAATGTACTAAGCATCCACTGACAGAAGAAATTAAAGATAAATGGGGAGCCAGAAAGAAAAATAACATACATTCTTGAAAAATCTGCAATATGAGCTCAGGACCAAAACAACTGAAGCTTTACTGGGCACTGAATTCTTACCGGCAAACAAGAGTGTAAAGACTACAACAAGCTGATAGAATGCATGACCCAAAATATTCTTCATCATTGTGCGTGAGATGAGAGGCTTATTTCTACCATAAGGTTTCCGAAGCAAGAGAGATTCAGTGGGGGGTTCGGTCGCCAGAGCCAGGGAAGCAAGCGTATCCATGATGAGGTTTACCCATAGCATCTGCACAGCTTTAAGTGGCGAGTCCTAGAAAAGACAGGTTTCTTAACAGACACTCACAACTTTCCAGGGATTCAGCAATTCTCAGGAAGCCATTTCTATTTAAAAACTTAAAGTACAGGAGTTAAAAACTACATTTCTGTATTAATTAACCTAAAATGCTAAGCTTGAACTTATTTAAATACTTAAATATTTGAAAAAGGCAGGTTATATACATTTGTGCTCTAAAATAAGCAAGTTTTAATAAACAAATTGTCAACCTACTTGAGTAATACAGGCGCCCGTGAAAGCAACAATCACTGCTACTACATTAACGGTAAGCTGGAACTGAAGGAATTTTGAGATGCTGTCATAGACATTTCGTCCCCACATAACTGCTTTAACAATGCTTGTAAAATTGTCATCCGTGAGAATAATATCAGATGCTTCTTTAGCTACATCAGTTCCAGCGATACCCTATTAAAGAAAATTTCTGAGAATTAGACTGAATGTTTAAAATACAACTTTTAAATATTTGAAAGGATAATATGTATTTTACAAACAAAAATTTACTATTATACTTAATAATTATTGACTTACATTTACTGTAAAAGTCTAAGACACTGTCTCCCAGAAAGACATTCATCTCAGTAGAAATTGAAAATAATAAATGAGACATTTACAATAAAGTTCAACTTCGGTTTAAAAAAAAGAGAGAAATGGACACAAGTACTACCCCAAGTTCCTTCCAAAAGTCACATAAAAGATTTTTTTTAATTAAAAAATAAAAACTCTCAATGGCTAAAAGTTAGTGGGCAAAGAGATACATCATAAGAGGTTGGAAAGCAGATAACTAAATAGTTAAGAAACTCAACAGACCCAGAAAGCTGAGCCCTAAACCAACAGTAGGGAGAGCAGAGTAGCCTCTTTTTTTGCACCCCAGGAATCTTCTAAGTAAGGCTCAGGACTTAGAGCATCGGATGAAGAGGTGAAGGCATGAAGAAAAACAGGAGAAATTCTTACGTTTACTGAAGACACTGAGGAAGTACTTAGAAGGTCTAAACTAAAACAACAGTGTCTCTCAACAGGGAAATGGGATAGATGAGTAAGTTGTGGATTAATAAAAATGAGTGAACTACAGCTCTATGCAACCACACAGATGAATCTCACCACAATGATGCATAAAGGAAGATGGACTCAAAAATAACATGTAACAGATAATCCTAATTACAAAGTATAAAAACAGACAAAGGGAATCTTCAGAATACTGGTTATCTCTGTGGAGAGACACAGAAGTAATTAGAAGAGAGTGTGGGTGAGCAATATGGGAATACAGAACATGTATTTCTTGCCTTGCACAGAACAGGTCTGTTGATTTGGGGTAATCCATTCAGTGCATACTTACGACAGAAAAACTTTTCTGTATGTGTTACATTTTAGTAACAAAATTAAAAGAAAAGGCAACTGGAGCCCCAGAAGCCCTCCCCAAGCCCACACAACTGGGCACTTTGCTACTCCCTGGCCTGGCAGGAGACTGCCTGCTAATTGACCAAAGAGGGTCCAACAGCGACCTTTAGACTCAAGGGTACCACGTGCTGCTGAGTGTAGTACTCTTCTTCTTCTACTTGTTTCCCAGAAATCAAGACTGCCCTGTAGGCAGCAGATTTGAAAACTCTTTCCTGAAAATCCGACCATCCTAGGAGATAAGAGCGACAGATACCAAAAATTCATGGCACCCTAAGAAAGTGAAATGGCCAAGCCAGATCACTTTACTGGGAAGCTTCTGGTTGATACGTCGTACATAGAGGCCTCAGGCTTTCCAGCTTTTCAGCTTCCTACTGGTAAAAATATGCAGAAACAACCAACGATCACTTTGATATGTGATGAAAGCACTAACCTGAAAGATACAGACTAAATTAAAGGGAGATAGAGACACAGACTCTACAGAGGGACAAAAGCTGATTAAAAAAAAAAAAAAAAATTGGGGTTTCCCAGGTGGTGTTAGTGGTAAAGAACTCACGTAGGAGACATTAAAAAAAAAAAAATCAAATCTTTAGAATGACAAAAGGCACAGCAATGAAACAAGAACTCAGAGATCCAAAAACAACTCTTGGAAATTAAATATATGATAACATATATGAAAATACAACAGAAGCTGAGGAAATACTCCTGTACTCCTGCAAGATGATAAAAGTATGGCAGACAGGAGGAAAAAAAAAAAGACAAAATAAGGCAAGCCCACGAGATTAAAAAACCAGGGGGACAAATCCACAAAGAATAAACAGTGGAGAAGAAATAAGACGAGTATAAGAAAATGTCACAAAATTGAAGACAATGAGTTTTCATAGAAAAAAGTTGCCCTGAGACAAAACATCATGACGTTTCAGAGGACTGAGAACAAAGGAAAGACTTACACACCACCAAAATGGAAAGAAAAGCAAAAGGAGGTTCAAAATTCAAAATGATACGTAGTAACAATGAAGGTACAAATCCAAAATTCTGAGCGAAAGTAATTTCCCATCTAGATTTTTACACCAAGCAGGACTAAGTATCAAGGAGAAGTCTTTGAAGAAAGAGAGATTTCACTCATAAAAGTTATGAAAAAGTTTAACTTTCATGAATCCTTTTTCTCAGGAATCTATTGGAGATGGCATTACTACATGAGAGGGTAAACCAAAAAAGATGATGACATCACACAACTTCATAAATCAAAAAGAAAATTACATCAAATCTAAGAAATTCAAATGCAACATAATAGAGGGTTAAGGAGACAGCTGTGCAGCAGGCTGAGCAAACAGTTCAGATGGAAGCATGTCAAAAGATCTGGGAGAGGTAGTAGTAAGAAGGCAGAACGGTAAAACTGCCTGACATCTCTGACATAATGCAAGGAGAAGATGCTGATGAATTAGAGTTAAGAACATTAAAAAAAAACTAAGAAAATAAACAGATAAAGATTAAAAGGTGAACTGAAAAACAAAATGTATAGCGAGTGCAAAAAGTCACACAAAGAAGTAACAGTAATTAGCAGCGACCACATGGCTCAGCTTTCCATTCACTATAACCAGTCACACTAAGGATGGTATACTGACTGATCTCTAACTCTGATGGAAGAAGACAGGAGAGAAAGTGTGCATGAAAGCTTATAGATGTCTCTGTGTGTGCCTATCAAAGTGCTAAATCCTTACCTCCCTAAATGAAAAGTCATCAACAGATGCTTTTTATTAAACAAATTTAAAAAATCCTTGTTATTGTGCCATTTAGATACATGGAGGCAAACAACTAAGGAAAAGAAACAGCGAAAATAGTTGGTTTTCTTTAGTCAGAAAAGGAGCTGTAAGAAATGATATGTGGTAGGGGATATAGTTTATCAAGTCTTATACAACTGCCTGACTTTTTAAAAGCTATGTAATATTGTTTTGATAAACACAAAAACAAAGTCCAAATCAAGCTTTTCTTAAAATAGTTCATGAAGGAGCAATCTTAATTTAAAATTTTGGTTTCTAGCCCCTAATCTGAATATTTTACTTTTAATGTGCAACATGCTTAACACATCCAAACCCAACACATTTCCCTGCCTCTAATCGTTCTCCATCTTCAGCAAATGCAAATCTCACAGTCCCCAGTTCAAAATCTTTTGAAATTTGAAAAGCAACTTTAAGATGTTAATCGGTGTCCAAATAAAAACTAGTTCCATTGTGAAACAAGCCTGGGAAACTTTATATCAAAAAGAGTTTAAAATAGCTTTTTTATGAGCTTCTTAAAGCTGTATGCTGGGGCTTTCCAGGTGGCTCAGTGTTAAAGAACCCGCCTGCCAATGTAGGAGACCTGGGTTCAATCCCTAGGTTGGGAAGATTCCCTGGACAGGGTTGCCAATATCAAGAATAATACTGGCAACCCACTCCAGTATTCTTGCCTGGAGAGTCCCATGGACACAGGAGCCTGGCAGGCTACAGTCCAAAGGGCTGCGAAGAGTCAGACCTCAGAAGTTTGCTTGGGAACTGCTGATCTACAGGATATAAGACAAATTGCTCAGCTTCATAGTCAAGGCCCTTCTGATCCTGACATCTAGTATCCACCAACACCACACCCTCTTCTAGTGAAGTTAGGCTACTTGTAATTCTTGGGAGTCTCTTGGCAGTACTTTTCTCCCTCCCTCGGTTCAAATGGCACCTCTTTCAGAAAACCTTTCTTAGCCTCTAGAGGCAGAGCCTAGGACTTCTTCCTGGAGGCACTCTCTGTGCTGTGCTTAGCCCTTCACTGTTGCCACGGTGCTTCACTGATGTACTGCCTTATGTGCTGAACCCTTAGGAGGCAGCAACTACTCACCTCTGGACCAGATCCTGGGAACAGCTTCTTAATGTTTGGAGAAGAAACAAATGTTTACTAACCCAAAGTTTGAAAGCATTTTAAATTAAGCTATTTTAACTACTTTAGGGAAGATTTTATTACCACAGATGCATGCCTGCTTTCAGAAATATTAATACATCATGGCGTCAGGCAGTCAGAATAGAAAACAGGAGTCCAAAATGGCAGTGACTAAAAGACAAGGAAGGGAAAAGCTGGCGCAAACAGAACAGAGCAAAGTCAAAGGAAGGTCTGAGGACCGCAGTGAGGACTTCAGGTGGAACAAACAGCCCTCCTGGCTGAGCCCAATTTGCACAGAGCAGGCCCAGGGGGAAGAAAACACATATAAAAAGAGGAGCCAAAGGGCGCGCTTTCGCTGCCCCCCACCCCCGGGCACCGGGGCGCTCTTCTCTTCTCGTCTTTGGCTCAACATGCCCTCACACCTCGAAGATGGATTTTCCTGCTATTATCTAAATAAAATAGAGCTGTAACACTGACTTGTCTAAGAGCTATAACATGGTCCGTTCGAGACCTGAGAACTATAACACAGTCTGTCTAAGACCCAGGAGCTGTGACATGCCGAGGGGGCTTTATTGTTCGTCACTCCAAATCTTTGTTGTGACGAGACAGAACTGAGGAGCATACACTCGCCTGACATCCATGGTGCCGTGACTCAGATTTAACCTGGCTGAAACAACCGGGGCACTGGCTGCAAGGATAAGCCAAGCACAGCAGGAGCCCAACTCAGTGAAAGCTCCCGCAGAAGCGGAACACGAAGAAAACCCAGAGCAAGGGAACTGACAAAAGAGGCCCATCGTGCTGGAAACCAGGACAGCGAAAAACGAACCCAGCAGAAAGGTCACGCGTCTCAGTCTCAGATTCCAGAAGACCTCCAGTTAAAGTAGGAGGTCCTTGCTCCTATGGCTGGAGGAACATGCCTACCAAAATCTTAATTCCTTTACAATCTCTCATTTCTTGTTTCCTTGAACCCCCGTGAACAGGCGGGAGGCAGTAGGTGCAACTGAAGGACTCTGGAGAGGCTACTCCTAGGCATGTCCCAAAGGCGCTACCTGCTGGGCCCCAGTAGCTGTTACCCAAGCTGGTGTGGGTTCTTCTGTCCTTTCTCTTCTCTGTGCCAAGGATCAGGCCAATGAAAGCTGTGAGCACAGGTCAGGAATTTAGCAGGCTTTCTGGCAGGCTACGAAGGGGATCCCTTGGCATGTTTTTCCCACTGCTTTTTCCTCCTGTCCTTCAGCTCTCTCTCTCCCAGGACTCAAGCCCGGCCAAAACCCATGAAGCTCAGGCTCGGTCTCATTGCAAAAATTCATTGAGAGACAAAGTGGTAAGTAAGAGGTGGATTTGTTAGGATTCAGAGAAGCCATTCTTCAGGGTGTGTGCCGCTGCCAACGACAAGGGCTGGGGCCATGGAATGCAGCCTGGCTAGGTTTTGCTGGCGGGGTGAACTCATATGCTAACGAGTGGGAGGATCATCCCAATCATTGGGGAACCACCCACCCCTCCCTCTTTTGACAGTGCCTTAGAGCTGTCCTGCCATCTCTGGGTGTGTCTTTTGATTTACAGATTGAGGATTAAGGTTTACTTGAATTTAACTTCATGGGAAATAGATGGGGAAACAGTGGAAACAGTGTCAGACTTTATTTTTCTGGGCTCCAAAATCACTGCAGATGGTGATTGCAGCCATGAAATGAAAAGACGCTTACTCCTTGGAAGGAAAGTTATGACCAACCTAGACAGCACATTCAAAAGCAGAGACATTACTTTGCCAACAAAGGTCCGTCTAGTCAAGGCTATGGTTTTTCCTGTGGTCATGTATGGATGTGAGAGTTGGACTGTGAAGAAAGCTGAGTGCCAAAGAATTGATGCTTTTGAACTGTGGTGTTGGAGAAGATTCTTGAGAGTCCCTTGGACTGCAAGAAGATCCAACTAGTCCATCCTAAAGGAGATTGGTCCTGGGTGTTCTTTGGAAGGAATGATGCTAAAGCTGAAACTCCAGGACTTTGGCCACCTCATGCAAAGAGTTGACTCATTGGAAAAGACTCTGATGCTGGGAGGGATTGGGGGCAGGAGGAAAGGGGACGACAGAGGATGAGATGGCTGGATGGCATCACCGACTCGATGGACCTGAGTTTGAGTGAACTCTGGGCGTTGGTGATGGACAAGGAGGCCTGGTGTGCTGGAATTCATAGGGTGGCAAAGAGTCAGACACGACTGAGCAACTAAACTGAACTGAATTTAACTTGTCATGTTGGACCCAACTGATTTTAATTGGTTTACGTTACGCCCGTGTGCTATGTCATTCTTTCAAAGGTTGTGCTCTGCCCCATTCCCTCCTGTTTCACGCTCCTTTCCTCAGCCCCATCGGGGCCCACAATGTTGCCTCTACAATCTTCTGGAGGGACAACCAGAAAATAGCTGGCCTTGGGAGGGAAATACTATATAATATCCAACCCCTTAATCCTACTCAGTACTGGTCATGCTGGAGGTCTTGGGGATGCCCAACTCGAGTCCGGGGGTCCCCGGAGGTCAACCTGCCTTGACCTGCCTAGGGATTTGGTCCTCGAAAGGTTGTCACGCCTCAACCTGCTCGGGGATCTGCCAGTCCCAGGGAACCCAGGAGGTTGTCACACCTCGATCTGCTCAGGGACCCAATTCTCGGGAGGCCGCCAAGCCTCTCCCTGCCCGGGGATTAGATCTCCAGGAGGCTGTCACGCCTCAGCCTGCCTGGGGATCTGCACCTTGACCTGGGAACGCCTGGCTCTCAGGTTGCAACAGTACTGGGTAGGATAAGCTTCAGAAAGACTCACCCCTAAGGAAGTCCACCCATGGAAGTTGAAGGAGGCCTTTTAGTTTTTTCTCTTCCTTTCCCTCCCTGTCATGACTGTTTTTCAGATGGGAAATAACCAATCCACTTCCCGGCAGACACCCTTGAGATGCATCCTTGATAACTGGAAGCTGTTCGATCTTCTAACTCTGAGGAGGAGTCACTTAAAATTTTTTTGTGCAACTGTGTGACCACAGTATCCACTGGGGGATGAGGAACACTGGCCTGAGGATGGGACTTTTAAATTACAGTACCATCCTGCAATTAGAATTATTCTGCAAAAAACAAGGGAAATGAACAGAGATCCCCTATGTCCAAATTTTCTTCCGATTAATAGATATGAAGGAACTCTGTCTTAAGTATGGGATTGTTGTACGCCCTAAAAGTGAGCCTACTAGGCAAATGGTGTTAGGCGCAGGCAACCAAGAGGAGGAATCCCCCCCCCCCCGGCGCCCCCATAAAGGCTCACCTCCCACAGCTCCCAAGTTGTCTGGTGCTCCTTCCTTGTATCCAAACGTGCCCCCATATCCAGGAGCACCCCCTCCACAAAAGCCACCTCAAGTATGTCCCTTAGTTGAAACTGGAGAATTCAGACCAACCCGGGTCCATAAGCCCTTCTCCCTCTTAGAACTAAAACAGATCAAATAAGACCTGGGAAGCTATACAGATGACCCAGGCAAATATCTAGATACATTCCAACACATTACCTTGGCCTTTGACTTGATGTGGAAGGACATCATGGTCATATTTAGTTAAACTTTATCTGACCCTGAGCATCCTAGGGTCTTAAAGGAAGCCTGAAGGCATGCAACAGGGCTTCACAAGTCAAGCGATAAATATTCAGTAGAGGAAACTGCAATCCCCTCTTCAGACCTAATTGGAATTATAATGACCCTGAGCACATCTGGGAAACAGATCATTTTCTAATCTGTGTGAAGGCAGGATCAGTTATGCCCACGTCTCAGCAATAACTCAGGAGCCCAACGAGAACCTCATTGCCTTTCTGGAGAGGCTAAAAGAGGCCCTCCAAAAGTTTACCAATCTGGACTTAGAGACTCTTACGAGGGATAGGTGATTTTAAAGAACAAATTCCTGTCCCAATGTACATCAGACATCAGAATTAAGTTACAACAGCTACAGCAGCAGGACCCTGCTGCCTCTTTAGATGAGATGGTCCAGACAGCCACCAATACCCTTTATAACAGAGAACAGGAGAGGGAGGCCAAGCCCAGGAAAGGGAGAAAAGGAAAGAGACAAGGAATGTCCAGATGTTGGCCACCCTCCAGAGAAGCCCTATGGCACACCCCGAGTCCTTGAAGGACAAGGCACGAGGCAAATGCCTATTCTGTAGACAGGTGGGGCATTGGGCCAAAGAGTGTCTGAACCGTGACAAGTCTCCTAGAATGGCTTGCCACAAATGCCATTAACTAGGACGCTGGGCAGCACTCTGCCCTTGGGACCCAAGAGCCTCAAGGTCAAGCGCCAAGCCTTCCCTCATGATGGTTCAAGAGGACTGAAGTGGCCCGCTCCAGCCAGCCCGCCTGTCACAGATAACCATCACGGGGCTGGAGCCAAGGGTGCAACTGGATGTGGCAGGTAGGTCTGAGAATTTCTTGGCTGCCACAGGGGCTACCTACTCTGTCTTGATCTCCTTCTCCAGAGACTTCTCCTCCCAAACCTGTACCATTCTGGGTGCTACAGGAAAAACAATTACTAAAAGATTCACCCGAGCACTTCTTTGTTGCTGGGATGGACAAATATTTTCCCACCAGTTTCTGGTGGTCCCTGAGTATCCTATTCCCTTACTGGGAAGAGATATACTCATTAAACTGGGGACCACCCTTGTGATGGGAAGCTTTTCAGCCCCTAGAGCTCTACAGCTCCTGGTTACTACTGAAGAACCCATAGAGATGGACCAAAAACTAGGGGAAGACAAAATAAACCCCCAGGTGTGGGACCAAGGGATTCCTGGATGAGCCCACCAAGCTGAACCGGTCATCATTGTCCTCCAAGATCCCACTCGGTTTCCTAACCGGAAACAATACCCCTCTCAGAAGAGAGGCTGGGGAGGGACTACAGCCTTTAATAAACAAATTCCTTACTTGTGGGCTATTGGTACCCACCAATTTGCCATGGAACACCCCAGTCCTCTCAGAAAAGAAAAAGGATGGAACCTGGTGAACGGTTCAAGACCTCCGGATCATAAATGAAGCTGCAGCCTCCCTCCATCCCACAGTACCTGATCCCTATGCAGTCTTGGGAGAAATCCCACCCAGGGCCAAGTGGTTTACAGTCTTGGATCTCAAAGATGCCTTTTTTTGCATACCACTGGCTAAAGAATCCCAATATCTTTTTGCCTTTGAGTGGGAGGCCCCAGGAGAAAAATACCAACAGACGACTTGGACAGTATTACCTCAGGCGTTCAGAGATAGCCCCCACCTGTTTGAACAGCCCCTTAGCTGGGATCTCCTAGATCTGGACCTGGGACCTAACGGGAAAATATTATAATATGTAGATGACCTACTAGTCTGCTCTCCAGATGAGAAAAGCGCCCAATAACATGCAATTCAGGTTCTAAACTTTTTGGCAGAAAGGGGATATAAAGTCTTCCGTGCTAAGGCACAGATGGTTGAGACAAAAGTCACTTACCTGGGAGTTCAGATTACACATGGGTCCGGGAGGCTGTCCTCTGATCGGGTACAAGGAATCCTCCAGTTGCCCTCTAGTTGCCCACGACTTGAAAAAACTGTGAGCTTTTCTGGGGCTAACTGGGTATTGTAGAATCTGGATACCCAACTATGGTCTAATTGCCCAGCCCTTATATGAAAGCTTAAAGGGACAGGATGATTCAATCCCACTGATGTAGGGAACTCCTCAAAAGAAGGCAGAGGCTACACTAAAACAGGCCTTAACTCAGGCACCTGCCTTGAGGTTGCCAGACCCAGAAAAAGCATTCCAAATTTATGTCCATGAAAGAGAGGGAATAGCCTTGGGAGTGTTAACTTGAAGGTTGGGATCTGAGGCCCAGCCTGTAGCTTACTTATCCAAGAGGCTTGATCCAACTGCCTGAGGCTGGCCCGCCGCCTTTGAAATCTTGCAGCTATTGCAATCATGATAGAAGATGCTTTAAAACTCTTCTTTGGGGGCAGACAATTTTTACCAGCCACCAAGTAAAACAACTCCTAAATGGGAAAGGCCACTTATGGATGTCTGATCAAATAATCCTCAGATATCAAGTAATGCTGATGGAAAATCCAGGCCTCACTATATCCCCTTGTGAGGTTCTTAACCCAGCCACCCTCCTGCCTACCCCTGAGGGCTCTTTCCCCTTTCACTCTTGTCTAGAAACCTTGGACCACTGGACAAAACCCCGAGAGGGATTGTCCGAAGATCCTCTGACCAGTCCTGAGGAAATCTGGTACACTGATGGAAGCAGCTTTGTCTTGGATGGAAAAAGAAGAGGCGGGTATGCAGTAGTCTCCAGTTTTGAGACCATCGAGGCTAAGCCTCTGCCACCAGGTCAACAAGCTACAGCGTGCAGTGCCAGTTCAACAAAGATATAAAACTACGGCCAACCATGGAAAATGTCACTCACCCTTAGATGGACCCCGCTATAAGGACTCTGAGGCTTGAGACTAGCAAGAGGGAGAGGCCCAATACCCCTCACCGTCCCCGTTCAGCAGAAAGTAGCCAGAGAGACCTTGACGCCCCTATTCCCAAAGAATTGGGCCTCTCGTCTCTTGAGAGGGGAATGTTAGGTAGTTAGAATAGAAGACAGGAGTCCAAAACGGTGGTGGCTAAAAGACAAGGAAGGGAAAGGCCGGCGAAAATAGAACAAAGGAAGGTCAAAGGAAGGTCCGAGGACCGCAGTGAGGACTTCAGGTGGAACAAACAGCGCTCCTGGCTGAGCCCATTTGCACAGGGCAGGCCCGGGGGGAAGAACACACATATAAAAGGAGGAGCCAAAGGGCGCGCACTCTCTCTCTTCCCCACGTGCTGGGGCGCTCTTCTCTTCACATCTTTGACTTGACATGCCCTCACGCCTCGAAGATGGATTTTCCTGCTATTATCTAAATAAAATAGAGCTGTCTAAGAGCTATAACACTGATTTGTCTAAGAGCTATAACATGGTCCGTTCGAGACCTGAGAGCTGTAACACAGTCTAAGACCTGAGAGCTGCAACACGCCAAGGGAGGCTTTAATGTTTGTCACCCCAAATCTTTGTTGTGATGAGACAGAACCGAGGAGCATACAGTCGCCTGACAATGGCATTCAGGCTTTGACGACAGAAATATCTGTAGATGTGTGGTTAACTGAATTTTGGTAAGAATACGTGGATGCTAAGTTGCTTCAGTTGTGTCCGACTCTTTGTGACCCCATGGACTCTAGCCCATCAGGCTCCTCTGTCCAAGGGATTTTCCAGGCAAGAATACTGGAGTGGGCTGCCATGCCCTCCTCCAGGGGATGGTCTCAACCCAGGGATTGAACCCACTGTCTCCTGCATTGGCAGGTGGGTTCTTTACCACTAGTGCCACCTGGGAAGGCCCTCGGTAAGAATAATGCAATATAATTTTAAAAATAAGGTAATCATATTTTAAACACAGCATGGAGACTTGCCATCTAAAGGGATTCTAAAAGCAGGGGCTAAGTAGGGGACAATGCCAGGTCTCTCTGCAAGCTACTAATGTACTCACATTAGAGCCCCTTTATTTTATTGTTGTAAACTTCAATGTTGAATTTGCCAAATACGCATAAGACAGACACAGAGAAAGAGAGAGGAAAAAGGGAAAGAGAGAGAAGAAAAAAGGAGAAGAGAATAGACTGTTTTAAAATACTATTTGTCTGAAATATAAGAGACAGGTTTAGAAAGATCTAATCGATAGCAATTTTTTGTGGGTCTCTAATAAAATCCTGAGATAAATAATTTTGTCTTTCAGTTTTAAAATATGAAATTGAAGAAGTGAACAAATACACAAATTAAATTCAAGCTTGAGCAAGAATGCTTTCAAGTCACTTGAAAGTGCTTTTCAAGTGGCTTCTGAGCCACTAAGTACTTTCTCTTTCTCCATACAAAAAAAAAATCTAAAATAAATTTAGACTTTTTTTTGACATGCTACCTTTAAAAAAACAGGTGGTAAAATGGGCTTAAAACTTTCGTGTCTTAAAAATCAAATAAGACTAGCAGCTGTATTGTGCTTTTGTTTGAAATACTATATTTACCTGCCTTTATTTAAAGCCCTTAGCATCTGCCTTAAGCACTGAAGTCTCAGGAAGAAAGTTTTTTGGTTTTGAATTTTAAAATGCACTGTACATAAATACATTCCTGGTCAGCTGTCCAGATGAGAGCAGAAGTAAGTATCCTGCTAAATGCTCAAGAGCAATGATTCTGTGTTTCCAAAGTGAACCTGTTTTGCTTACAGCCAAAGCAACGGCCCTGAAATATTCCTTATCCTCTCAGCTACTTTTCTCCACTCTTCAGAGGTTCCCACCAACGTCCTGCTTACCATAATGAGTCTGGGACAAGGCAGAGTGGGAAACTCTGGGTTCATAGCTACTAGTTGAGGGTACTTTACCCATATCATTTCCTTCTTCCATCTCCCTAACTTCTGCTGAAAGGCAGCCACCATCGTGATGGTTCTGCTGAACCTCTATTTTAGCAGTGAAACATCAGAGGGACAAATTATGCAAACAAACACGGGTACACACAAATATTCTCTTTTCTGAAACACCTGGGCCTGACTGCATTTCAGAATTCAAAGCCTGATCGTACTCTAAAAGCACACACCTTCTATCACAAATTCTCCCAGACAGGGTTAGCATCCCATAACACACATTAATATTTCTATTTCTACAATGACTATGAATGTTTATATTAAGTGTGATAAATACCACCCTCACATCATCCAGAATATTTTTTTGCAATAAATGAGTGTGCTGCAAACTTAGGGGAAAAAATTCAGTTTTGTATTTTTGTATTTGAGAACTGTGATTTTGGACTTGTATATTCTAAAAGTTAAATAAATCAAATTAAAATTAAATAAAATACTTAAATTTTCTATGTCATGGTAAGTACAAAGATTCATCCCAACACTGAAACATTAGGATTGGATTCAAAGATTCAACAGTCTAATTTTAATCATTAAACATTTATGTAGCATGCGTATTTCATATCTATTTTATAGTAAACACTTCATCAGTACTATGGCTACAGTATAAAGAAAATAATGAAAGGATAAAATTTCCTTGCACTTTTTAAATAATCAAATATAAATTGAGAACTTGGGTGGCGTGAAGCAGATTGTTTTCAATCAAACAAGATTAGATCTATTATATATTAAATGATTATTCTGAAAAGTTACTTAAGACATTTTCAGTTGAGTGCAAGATTTCTAATTTTATTCTTAAATACGCATAACTAATTTAATGCATAACTATTTACATGCATAAATAATTTAACAGGACCACTACAAGGTTTAGATGAGATACAGACACTTATGTACTTCACAGAGTACAATGTAAATGTGTGATCGTATTATAACTGTTCAAAAGAAGTCTTCTTCCAGCATCAAAAAAAGTTATTATATAAACTAATTAGACTTATAAACCAATTTCAGCTTACATGTTGTCCCTCAAGAGTAGAGGGACGGTATTTAAAATCAACAGCAATTTAGTAACAAAGAAACCAAACAAACAGAAAATTCAGCCAGTAAATTATGTCTAACTGAATATTTGAATTAGGCGAGTGCCTACCATTGCAAATCCAACATCAGCTTTCTTTAACGCCGGGCCATCATTTGTACCATCACCAGTGACAGCTACCACCTGGCGTTGTTCGGAAACAGTGCTGTCAATTATACCTGGAATAAAAGTATTTGTGCTGTAAAAACGATTTGTTTAATTTAATAGTGATTCTGTAGGATATACCTTGGCTGGCCAGTTATATAGACTCAAAGTTCAAAATAATTAAGCATAGAGAAATGGAAACTGCTGAGATGCTGGGCAAGGAACAACTCCAGAAACTGTGGTATTAGCTATTATATCCTGTTTTACTCACTGAGAATAAACACAATCCACCTAAGGTATCAACAGGAAATGTATTTAGATTTTATTGGCAAAGATGACATCCATGAGTCAATTTAATATTCAGTATCTGTTACTATTTTAGGAAACAATGCATTTCTGTATCAAAAAGTTGTGGGAAAATTGCAAAACCTACTCACCTTTAACCAGTGTATGTTTGTCAGTAGGAGATGATCTTGCAAGCACTCGAAGCTTTGGCCAAATCTTGTCTATCCGCTCTTGCTCAATCTATAAATTTTCGTCAAAGTTAAAACATGCCCAAGCCTAGTTTTCTAATTCCAAATTAGCTATCTAGCATTTGTATCAGTGGTTCTCAAAGGATGGTTACCAGACCAGCAGTATCAGCAACTCCTGGGAACTTGTTAGAAATGGAAATTGCTGAGCAAGATCCAAGGCCTAGCTGATAAAGATACTGTGAAGTGGGGCCTAGTAATCCATGTACTACACAAAGCTCTCCAGGTCACTCTGATGCAGACTCAAGTTTGAGAACAATGTTATACATATTATTACAAGATCAGATTTTAACCATCTCCCCATTGCCTATGAACATAAGAACTCCTTAGCATAAGTAGTACAAAGTCTGGGGCTTCCTAAAATATGTTCCATAGCAACCTGTCCAAAATCATCTCCCCTTACTGGCTTACACATACTGTGTTTCTTGGGCCCGGACTGAAAAAAAGAACCGCTCACTCCCTTCAAGGCAAACTTCTTTATCACTTGTTCCCTCTATTTCCTAAAATGTTTTGCTTCTTGAGGTGAGGGCTGCACCTTTCCAGGTGTGATGCCTAACACACAGTGCATATTCAAAGTGTATCTGTTGAATGAAATTCCTAATATACTAAAAATATAGCAGCTTAAAAAGCAAAACACCCTTACCTCTCCTTTTTCATTTCGTATTCTCCTGTTGAAATCTTTACCTTCTAGGCAAAGAAAATCTTCCCCAGGATGTAAAATACCACATTTGGTGGCAATAGCCCGAGCAGTATTAATATTATCACCAGTGACCATCCGCACAGTAATTCCAGCCCTCTGACATTTCTTTATTGCATCTGGCACCTGGTTAATGTGGAAAAAATTCATATCATGAAAGAAAATTAGAGTATTTCCAGGATGGGGAAAAAAAATCCCACTGAACAAATATAGTTTGCCTCACAGTCCCACAAATGACAACCTTCATTTCATCTCAAGATATTAAATATTTCTCGCAGTATTCCCAATAACCTCTTCTTTCCTTTTCCACTGCCACAGTCCTAGTTTAGGTTTCACTTTCAGTTATCATTTGACTTAACTTGCCTGCATTATTCATTTGCCAAAGGCCTTTCCCAGAGCCTTTCCCCTGGTAACCAACAGGCAATTCTTTCCTGGTTGGCTTTCTACCTTTCAGGTTCTACTGCTCAGACATCAGCATATACTGTTGGTGTTCTTGGGGTAAAGAGAGACTCACTTTCCACCCAACTCTTTATTTTTTTAAGGGTCATCTCTCCTGTTCTAGAACCTCCAACCACCATCTACGTGCTAATTACTACATGTTTTTCCCAGCTCACTATGAGTTGGATTCTTAGTTATACCAGAAAAGCAGACATCAGAATGTGGGTGTCCAAAAGGAAAACTATGCTTTCTATCTAACAGAAACCTAACGATGATCTGACCTCCTCCATCTCCCTTACCCCCTACATCCTTAAGGGCGAAAGAATCCTGCAAATTGGATTTCAAACCTTCCCTGCAATTCCCATCACCATGCTTGTTGCCCGAGCTATTGCAAAAGCTTTTTTTTTTAAATTGGCATCCCTGTGTTTATGTTTGTTTCCCCTTTAAAACATCTGGTATATCTGACAATAGAGTTCTTTTTCCAATATACTTTCTTAAAAATACATGATGATTACTCAACTGTTATACTATAAACCACAAAGTTCTCAGTATAACAGAGTATCACACTTGAGCTTCAGAATAGTTTCCTAGTTGATAAACAAGGATTTATTGTATAGCACAGGGAACTATATTCAATGTCTTGTAACAACCTATAATGGAAAAGAATAAAAAAAGAAAAAAATGTATAGCTGAATCACTTGGCTGCATACCTGAAACTAACACAGTATTGTAAACTGAATACATTTCAATTAAAAAAAATACAAGATGACCAAATACTATACTACTGGACACTCTTACATTAAAAAAAAAAAAAAAACCTGTTTAGATAAAATTGAAAATTTAGTTGGGTGTACAGTATTTTATCTGGAAACCCTACTCTAGATCTAACTCCCAGTTTACAGGGAACAGAAGGAAAGCACTCAGCAAAATCTGGAATGTAGAAAACTCCCCAGGACACACGTCCTTCTACAAATAATCTGCAAAAATACGACAGTGTATTTGCTGATTAGGAGAAAATAAAACTATTTGTTCTTTGACAGATAATCTGAAAGAATGGAAAAGAGAGGAAACCTATAGATGCTCTAGATGAAGACTTTGAGGGGCATGGCAACAGATTTAATGTGTGCACTGGGTGATTCTGATTTGAATACACATTTGTGGTATAATTTAGGAAATTTTAAAAATAATGAATACTTAGGAATTATTGTTAAAAGTCTTAAGTATCATGATTGTGTTTCAGAAAAGAATTAGAAAAAAAAAAAAAGCTTCCAAGATCTAAATTTTTTTCTATTATACACTTAATCTATCTATAATTTTGGGGTCTCTGCTTCTGCAGTTCCCTTTGCTTAGAAAATCCTTTCCTGTTCTTCCCTAACCAGAAAATCCATGACGATCCTTTCAGAACAGAGGCTGCAAATGCAAATACCCAGAGGGCCATGCAGGTAACAGAAATGAGGAAAGCAGGCTAAGAAAGTGACAATTGGTCTCGGTTAAAGCTATGTGGCAAACGGTATTCAAGAGAGCAAACTAAATTATTAATAGTCCACTAATCACCAAACACATCCACTTAAAACTCACGAGTTACCTCCAATTCTACAGAGAAACTGAAGAGAAGCCAAATCTTTTTAAAGCATCTATGCATATGCAATAAAGCTGGATTTAGTCCAGGTATCTAACTAATCAGGATTCTCTACATGAGGACTGTACTGTCCAGGAGACGCACTCTGGAAAGCTACCTCCTGTTACACTGTCTCATTCCTCTCAAAGCACTCATCTCGTTTCGTGATACTGAAGCAACGAATTGCCACTTTCATGTCAAAAGAAAAATAAACCTGTCAACCTCAGTGCCAAGAACACAAAATGAGCAATACATCTTCCAAAGGACAAAAGTTGAAGGAATCCTGATTTAACATTGTATTTAGATGAGATTTAAGCCATAAATCAATGTATAAAACTTTGAATGGTTTTCCTTTGACCAAAGGTTGGCAAACATGATTTATCTGGATGTCTCACAAGCATCTGAAACTCTAGAACTCCGAACTGAATTTACCTTGATCTCTAAATAGGCAGCTTTGTCTCTTATTACAGTCTCTTATAACATCTACCAACCACTCGGGTATGCAAGCTGAAGAGGGATTCCTACTCCTCCAGAAGAGTTACTAGGAGATAGCTCTGTCCTAAGTCTCTAGCTATACATTTTCCTCCAGAGATTCTCTTGCCTACTTCACCTTCAGGCTTCTAGTTCCAAATGCCTACTTGACATATAACTGGCTCTTTCGGACACCTCCACAATGTCAGATAGATATATCCAAATCCAACATATGAATATCTAGCAGTTCTACCTCCATTTCCTTTGAAATCGAACTTTTCCTTCCAACTTCCCTGGCACAGCTGAAGTACTAAGCCATGATCATCTCTGTCTGAGATCACTGCAATCAGCTCATTGGGTTCTCTGTGTCCACTTTTCTATTTCTTAGAGTACTCCGTGTACAATTTTAACATGAATCATGTCACTTCTCAGCCTGAATTTCTTCAATGACTTCCCACTGCATTTCAGAATACAATTCAGAGCCCTTACTGCCTGGTAAGGCCAAAGATAATCTCATCTGCCCTTTCTTGTTCAGGCTTACAGCCACACTGCCTTCCTTTCTATATTCAAAAAACTAAATACTTCCTGCATAGCTCAGTCGGCAAAGCATCTGCCTGCAATGTGGGACACCTGGGTTCAATATCTGGGTCAGGAAGTTCCTCTGGAGAAAGAAATGGCAACCCACTCCAGTATTCTTGCCTGGAGAATCCCATGGACATAGGAACCTGGCAGGCTCCAGTTCACGGTATCGCAAGAGTCGGACATGACTTAGTGCTATCTTTTTTCTTGCCTTAAGGCTCCTGTATTTTTTGTCCCCTTTTCCTGGAATACTGTTCTTGCAACTACTTAACATGGTTGGCTCACTTCTAGCCATCAGAACTCAACTTAAATGTTAAATCCTCAGAAGTCTTTAACGTGGGGTCTCTGTTATCTTTATCACTCTGTGCATATTCTTTATGGCCCTTATTTCACTTGTACTAGTCAGAGTTGATGCCCCCTCATACCCCACGCCAACTAGATTAGAAGGCCTATGATGGCAGGGACCAAGTCTTATTCCTTACAGAAGTGTTTTCACTTGGCACACTGAGTACCTCTCATTTTATCTGTTGTGTTACCTCTCTAGAGTATAAGTTTCATAATTATTGTGTTTACTACACTATTTCCAGTTCCTAGATGACTGCCTGGTATTACATATTGGGTGTTGAAACAATTGATGATAGTTACTGAACAAAAGCTATTTTTGCCTTTGTGCTTTTTATTCATGTTGCTGTTTTGCTCAAATGTGCTTTCCTCTCTCTCTCTCGGTCTAGCTAATACCTCTTCATCCTGTAAGACTCACATCAGGTAATCTCTGGGAAGTCAGTTACTTGACACCTCTCAGGGTTAATATAGCACAGTGGATTTCTAAGTACACATAGCTTAAGGAGAGCTAGGTTTGAACATACTAGCTCTATGGTTTACAGCTAACTTCTATAAATCTCTATTTTTTTCTTCATCTTTCTGTAAGTTATAATACTTATAGCTCAGAGGTGAATATTAAGTAAAATAATACACATAAAGCACTAAGCACAATAGCTGGCACCCAGTAAGAAGGCATTAAACATGTTATTGCTTTAAAAGGCTGGGGGCTCAAGTTCTGTGCTCATGTAACATGCTTTCCATATGTATCTCTGTACTAATATGCTGGTCATAACTATGTATTTGTCCACTCCCATCCAGGACAGGGACTTCTTTGAGGCTAGGAACGAGATCTCAAAAATCTCTATGTCTCCAGTATCCTCGTATAGTCTCAATAACTTTAAAAAAGTTATTGCTCAATAAACTTAAAAAAAAAGAAACTAAGAAAAAAAGCAAAGTCTAGAGCTGCGGACTGTCCAATATGGTAGCAAGATGCTTAAACTGAAAAAAAATTTTTTTTTTCATTCCGTTTTTCAGTTGAACTAGCCACAGTTCAAAAGCTCAGCAGTCACATGTGGCTGGTGGCTGTGATATGGAACAACACAGGACAATTCCATGGTTGCAGAAAGTCCTACTGGACAGTGCTGGACCACAGAGCATGAACACAGATAACTTTAAGGTGTGCACTATATAATTTAATATAAGTATCAATGGGAAAAAACCTGCTGAGTTCAAGGCACTGGTTATGGTGCTATATAAACATGGAGGGTCCCAAAGAGCAGTTACTGAATTAAAAACCATAAATAGGCAGCACATGCATCCCAAGTACTATTATTTCACTCATCTTGGATTCACATTGGAAAGAAAATCACAAAGGCTAAGAATTTTACTAGAAAACCGGTTAGTTAGTGCCTTCTGCACATGCAGAACACAGAACGTTTCACCACCTCAGGTCTCACAGGATCTTCAATCCCCACAACAGCAATGCATGTAAGGCCGGTGACAATATCATTTTCATTATCCCACTCTGGTTCTGGTTCTCCTGCTGGGAAATCTCTGAATGCAAGACATATGGTTCTCAAGCCTTCTGATGCCATCGGTTCAATCACAGTTTTTACAATATCATCACGGTCCCTTGGTCTGAATACTTTTGCCTCACCATTAGCACTCAAGATTTTGAAACACCTATAAGGAAATGTTGAATCCAAACATCAATAATTAACAAAGACAATAGTCAATGCCATTTAAGTGACTTGGACGGGCTAGAGATCATGTAATCTGATTATCGGGAATTCAGAGAACTATGTATGTTGCGTTTTTACAGGCTTCAACCATGTTTACTTTTCACTCTCCCCTTTACAAAACAGTTCTCTTTTTATAGTTCTCCTTTGATCATTCTTCATTGTATCAGTTACTGAAGATATTCTTAAAACTTCTCTTTAGGAAATGCAGGGCTTTAAAATTTTCACCAAAAACCCCTAGTGGCAGAGAAGAATAAACTACATACCTGAACATTTTGGTATAGATTTAGATATTAGTCTTAAGTAACACAAAATTGCCAAATATGTCCTTCTTTTAAAGTAAAAAGCCACGTTCAATCAACCCCTTACCTGAGATGTTGTTTCATCACCTATATTGTTTTAACCATGAAAGAAAAAAGTAACTTACTGTTAAAATAAGCCTTCTATTAGAATGAAAGATAATGCCAAAATAGTTTTAGTTTCAGTGAAATGAACTACAACCTTTTAACAATGTAGTAAATAAAACTTGCATATATAAACCTGTATATACTTCCCTACCTGAAGGTTTTCACATTGCCTCTCTTGTTCTTCCTGCTTGGTGATGCCACTGCTTCCTGCTTCTAGGAAAGTGATTCCCAAATCCCCATCTTCTGTTCTGATTGTTTTTCCATCCTAAGAGTCCACTCAGATGTTGTACCAGTACCTTAAATTGACTGCAGGCGAGACCACAGGCCATCTCCTCACTGACCACTGAATATATATCAACATTATTACCAATAATTTCAATGGGAAGTCTAAACTCTTTTCCTCGTCATCTATATAGTATTAGCTCCCAAGTCCTATGTACTTGTCCTCTGAACAGTCTTCTGAATATTTCCTCTTCTTCCTATTGCCCCTGCTTCTTCTTGCTCTTACTTGGAGCTAAAGCTGCTGTAATAGCCTTTCAATTGATATCAGTCTCCAGCCCATCCTTTCCCCTTCTCCCAATCCACCTTATTCCCTGATGCAAGAATTATCCTCAATTCCACAGTTTTTTTGCTCACTCTGCTACCTGATGAAAAAAGTTCTTTAGCTGCATTATCTGGCCTACTTAACTGTTTTAACTGCTGAGTCTAGGATGTAAGAGCCTCCACAACAAAATGTAAATTTCACTGTGAGAAGAATACTGTCAACTTAGCATACTCCATGTGAGATGTTTCACATGCATTGTTTTATCTCACTGTCTTGGAATTCGGGGTCATTATCCTCTTTTTTTAGTGAAGTAAAAATGGAAGCTAAAGGAAGATCTCAAAGCTAATGAGTTGCAACAGAGCCACTACCTGACTAGTTTTGACTCAAAAATCTCCTCCATCCGTCTACCTGCTTGCCAGCAAGCCTCAGAAACAAGATAACTCACACTTCAGGGAAGTTAGATAACCAAGCACATGTAAAGGGAAGAAAGAAGTCCTATGCGTCACAAAAGCCCATCACCACTCAGCTGAACTGCGTGACTGTTAGCTATTCCCCCAACACGGTCTGAACATTCTCAACTCCTTCCCTCCAGCGCAGCCTCCTTCACCTTCACGTTCCAACTGCATACCAAAACCTGTCTTAAATGCTACACCCTTCACAGTATGATCTCTCAGCTTAAAATTTTGTGTGCATCTGTCATATTTTGCATTAACATTTATGTATTTTTCTCTTAATCCGTGAGATTATAATCTGCCGAACACATTATAACATTGGATTATAATCCATTTATAAGCAAACTAAAATGGAAATATTTTAAATGTTGCAATTTCAAGTGAGTTCTAATTTTCCAGAATTCCTCAATTTTTTACAAAAGTTTTCTACTGGAATTAAAAAAAAAAGAAGTCAAAATAATTTCAATGCTTGTAATAACAGATAAGCATTAGGAAAATTATATTTAAACATGTGATGTCAAAACTGGGGCCACTGGTCTGTATATGGACAGTACGGAAAAAAAAAAAGATTACCATCCAAAATGAGAGCAGGTATTTAAATACAACAATGCAGTAGCATTAAGTATGATAAAACCTCACTCTGATATAAAAGGAGGAGCCTCAAGATCAAGTTTTAATGCTTTATTATTCTAAAAACTAATGTATAATTCATTCATCACTATCTACAATGCAGTATAGAAGACATGACCATGAATTTTTCTTCCCAGGAGGCTTTTATTTTTTGTGATCCTATATAGCAATGGACTCAACATGCCTAAGAACAAGTATCAGTGTTCATTTTGCTAAACCATACAGATGGAATATAATGGGCTTATTTTCCCTGTAGAAGAATACTAAGAAATAAAAGAAGCTGGAGTATGAGAATGGCAGGATACCCTGGACAAAAGATCAATACCATTAAATTACACTAATAAACACTTAAGGTCCTAGCAAATGCCTGACGTTCACAAAAAGAAAGCATCAACAATAACAACAGGGTAGGTATTCCATAAGGTGACCACAGTGAGCAATTTATTCATCTAAGCATTTTACTCTTACTTTTTCAGAATTATCTCAGATGCCCCCTTGCTGAATATTCGGTAACTTCCATCTGCATTTTTCAGGACAGTGCTCATGGACTTTCTGACAGAATTGAAGGTGTAGACTTTGTATAGTGCTTCTTCTGGTATTTCATTTCTAACATCCTGATAATCCCGCTTTAAATCCAAAAGAAGTCCCAACAAGGCACATTCAGTTTTATTACCAACATGACGAGGTAATCCACCCTCTTTCTCTGGTGGCTATAAGAGAAAAAGGTTTAGAAGCTAGTACCATACAGTTCAATTTAGAATGCAAAGCAGAACGAGACATTCTAAGCAAAATCATATAGGAAACTTCTATTAGTATCAGCATTTCAAAGAGGAACATAGAAAAAGAAAGGCTGAAGGAAGGTCTGGGGCAAAAATGACGTGGATTCCGCTCTCAGCCCTGCCAATTACTAGCTATGTGAATTTCTGGCAAGTTAACTCAACTGCCACGGTTTTGGGCTTCAACATGAGGACAACAGGAGCATCCAAGAATTAAATGAGGTAAGTCAAGTAAAGTTTAAAGTTGGTTCCTGACACATGTTGCTGTTGTTCAGTCACTAAGTCATGTTTGACTCTGCAATCCCATGGACTACAGCATGCCAGGCTTCCCTGTCTTTTACACTTTCTCCCAGACTTTGCTCAAATGCATGTCTACTGAGTTGGTGATGCTATCTAACCATCTCATCCTCTTTTATCCTCTTCTCCTTTTGCCTTCAATCTTTCCCAGGATCAGGGTCTTTTCCAGTGAGCTGGCGCTTCACATCAGGTGGCCAAAATATTGGAGATTTAGCTTCAGCATCAGTCCTTCCAATGAATATTCAGAGTTGATTTCCTTTAGGATTGACTGACTAGTTTGATCTGCTTGCAGTCCAAGGGACTCTTAAAAGTCCTCTCCAACACCACAGTTCAAAAGCATCAACTCTTTGGTGCTCAGCTTTATTTATAGTCCAACTTTCACATCCACACATGACTACTGGAAAAACCATAGCTTTGACTATATGGACCTTTATCAGCAAAGTGATGCCTCTGCTTTTTAATACACTGTCTGGGATTGTCATAACTTTCCTTCCAAGTAGCCTGTGTGTTTTAATTTCAGGGCTGCAGTCACCATCTGCAGTGATTTTGGAGTTCAAGAAGATAAAATCTGCTACTGCTTTCTACTTTTTCCCTTTCTATTTGCCATGAAGTGATGGGACCATATACTGTATCTTAGTTTTGCACACTGAGTTTTAAGTCAGCTTTTTCACTCTCCTCTTTCACCTTCATCAGGAGGTTCTTTGGTCCCTCTTCACTTTCTGCCATTACAGTGCTATCATCTGCATATCTGAGGCTGCTAATATTTCTCCCAGAAATCTTGATTCCGGCTTGTGATTCATGCAGCCTGACACATACAGGACTTAATAACTTTTAATTCCCTTCCTTTTCTCTTGTTTTCATAAAAGTCTGTATTAAATAGTTCAAAATGAAATCTACTTTACCATTTTTTATGGCTTAAAATTACAGTCATTAAAATATAGTTGTCTTAAACACATATAAAACCTTTATTTCCTTCAGAGTATCTTCACAAGTACCTCCTTCTGTAATCACAACAGTACGAAGGGCAGATAAAACCATCTTCACTTAACAACTGAAGAAAGTAAAGCTTAGGCTTTCAGCTAGGAAAAGACAAAGCTAGATGCAGAACCAAGATCTCATAACTTTCCAGTCCAATAATCCGATTCATGCAATATTAACTGCGCTTATGGTCTTCATCCATAAGTCTAGAACACATAACAATCTCATGCTTTATGTTATAAATGAAACTTTTTAAACGTGCAAAGTTAAAAATAGTTTATTCTAAGGCACCACAAGTCTAGAGTTACTTTATTCAGTTAGTGCCAAAGGTTTAAGAATCACCTTATAGGTACGATCTACTGAGAAACCAAACAGAGCCTATAGCAAGCATATATGACACATAGTAAGTTAAAATCTGGTTTCAAAATTTGCTCCAGGAAATTGAAAGTTGACTTTCTACAGTAAGATAGCCTAGTCTTTCACAAAATGAATGAAGTAGAAATTTTAAATTGAGGACTTATTCTGATTATGTGGCTCAAAAGTTTCTAAACACAGAAAATTCAAAATATAGAAGAAAAATATAAGTAAACATAATATATACACGGATCAACAGATCTTATTTAAAAACTTAACACATTTCTTCAATTTATAAATAATAGTGATAGGGCTTAAGAACGACATATAGGCAACTCATCACAAACGGAAAAATTAGTTTCATAAATAAATTATTAAAGAAACCTTACCAATATTTTTGATGTATAAGCACAATTCACAGAAATTCCTGTTACAAGATAGGACAAAATATTTGGTGGAATAGCTTCTGGGTCAGGAATCTTTTTATAATGTTTTTCATTTATGTAAGCTTGAACAACTGTCATTCGGTTCATTGTCAATGTTCCTGTCTTATCTGAACAAATAGCTGTAGCATTTCCCATGGTTTCACAAGCATCCAGATGTCTTACTAAATTATTATCTTTCATCATTTTCTACAGTGACACAAAAAAGAGGTAGTTAAGCTACACATAAAACCAATGACCTCATTATATCAAAATGATTGTAAACTGCTTTAAAATCAGAACTATAACTCCCAACTTTACTTGGATACATAGTATAAAGCACTGATTTAATATTGGAAGAATTTAATATAAATGGCCTATTCAAATAAGCTAAACAAAGTACTAGCTTTCTCTGGCTTCAATAAGTTTCCCACTACATAACATAGTATAGTAAATGAAGGCAGATATCCACATGCAAATCATGTTGACATGCCTCCAACAGCTTCTAGGAAGCATCCTCAAATTCTAAGAGCTATGACAATTTGTACTCACAGCCATGTAACAGTGTATTTACATGTAAGGTTTAAGTCTCCTTGTTAAGTGGAAAACAAAAGATTCTTGAATTAGTCAATAAGAAAAAAGTAGCTTTTATCAGTTAAAATATAGAATTTGTGGGCATGTAGTTGCCTGAATTTTTTTTTTTTTCTTTTTGACTCTGATAGATTGAAGTAACATATCAAAACCAGCAAGGGTCACTTTTATCTTCTCCAAATGGTGATACACTGGTATTCTCATCCTAAGGATCATCCCTTCCTCTTATTTACAAGAAAAAGATAAGTTTCTAAAGAAAATGAGTTTTATTGTAGTTCCAAAAGGCATTTAGGCTAAAATGCTTAATAATTGATTCCTGAAATGTTAACTGGAATGGGTTAAAAAATGCGAAGAGTTATTTTACAAAGTATGTTCTGTGTCCACTGATGTGCAAGATATTGCAAGAAACTGGTTCCTTGAAGAAGTAGGTTTGGGGAAGGAAGACTACTGTGATCTGCGTTAATACTAACGATTAAAAGAAAGTTCTGCAGTTAAAAAAAAAAAACGTGTTCAGTTTTGCAAAACACTAACAGAGGAGCCATAAGGACGACGGCTCAGTGAAAAGGAAAGAGGTAACGTTTGGGCTAAAGAAACATTTAATGAGAGCTTAAAGAACAACAGTCAAAATGCTCCTACTCATTGTCTGTCACAGGAATGCAAATCAATTCTGCCTCTATCTTTTTGATCAACTGAAAAACCAGTATCATTAATGACTACTCAAAAGGAGCTAATTTCAGTACCAATAAAATGATTTTACCTATGTGTCTAAAACTTACATTTACCCTCAATTGTTTCTAATTATTTTAAGATATCAAGTAGATGAACAGATTGTATCTCACTATTCCTTTGATACATTTACCACTTCATTTTTGAAACAAAAGATGTGAAATGCTTGAATATAAACTTAAACAGGAAGCCCCAAAATATTCTTATCAAGACAGGTCTGCTGAAAATTCTTGGGAACACGGAAGACGGAAGATGAGAGCGCTAGAGCGGAAACTATGATTAATTACTTTGTCTTGCTTTCTGCCATCAATGCTACTTAGGAAGAATACTAATTAACATTAGAAAATTGACAAAAGCAGCATTCTTTCGTTAGGTAGAATTTTACATGTGAAGCCATTTTGAAAGAAAGATCGAAACTGTCCAGGCTGAAGACTTGTAAGCAAGCTAGATGTCCATCAACAGATGAATGGATAAAGAAGATGGGGTGCACACATACAATGGAATATTACGCAGCCATAAAAAAGAACGAATTTGAGTTAGTTCCAGGCAAGTGGATGAGCCTAGAGCTTGTTATACAGGGTAAGTCAGTCCGAAAGAGAAAAACAAATACAGTATATTAATGCATATATATTGAATTTAGAAAAATGGTATTGATGAACCTATTTGCAGGGAAAGAACGGAGTGGCAGATGTAGGGAATGAACCTGTAGACACAGTGGGGGAGAGAGCAAGTGGGGCGAGTGGAAAAAGTAGTATCAACAAACATACACTACTGGGCATAAAGTGGATAGTTGGGAAGAAACTGCTATATAACACGGGGAGCCCAGTCTGGTGCTCTGTGATGACCTAGAGGGGTAGGGTGTGCGGAAGGGAGGGAGGCTCAAGAAGGAAGGGATATATATATAAATATGGCTGATTCGTGCTGCTGTATGGCAGAAGTGAACACAATGTTACTGTGAAAATTAAAAAAAAATAAAACAAAAAAACTGTCCAGGCTAACTCTTTTAAAATCCAATTTGCTTTTACCATTTAGGATATAAAACTGATAAAAAAGAAAATTAATAATCTTCAAACAGAATATTCCTTTAAGTAAAACAGCAGTCAGCAAAAACATCCAAGCTCATTTTTTCAGCATTCTACTTTGAGAACAGAAGGACTGTATTACTGTACACGGAGTGGTCGGAGACAGTAACATGTGAAGAGAGCTGAGTAAAGTTAGAGAGCTGATGATTCAAAGAAAGGAGCACACAGGTCCAAAAGGGAGAAGAGGGCTGGAGTTTTTGCGAAACAGCAGGAAGGCTGGTGAGGCTGGACCAGAGTGGGAGAAAGATGGGGGAGACGAACAGGAGAAGAGAGAGAGATCAGCAGACCAGGCAGGCCGTGCAGGCCACGGCGAGGGACCCTGGATCTCATTCTGATGAGAAGCCACTGGAGGGTTTTTACACAAGAAACAAAAACGATCTGAATTATTTTTTAGAAACATGAATCTGCCTCCCATGTGAAGGCAGGACCGTGGGGTCATGAGGGTCCAACAAGGAGGCCTGAGATTGTTGCAGGCAGGTCAACCGCTCTGCTCTTGCCCCACAGGCAAATGACAAACATGCTTACTTCAATTTTACAGATGGGAAACAGAAGGGGACTGGACATCTTAACTATCGTATGTGGAAACGTAAGCTAGAACTTTCCCAGTGGAGTTCTGCTTAGCTCTGTGTCAAGGCTGCCCTTTCAGGCATGTATAGGCTTCGGTGCAGAGATCTTCAACTGGGGAGAGGAGGAGGGGACCAACAACAGAATTTCTAAAGGAAGCAGTGCAAATTTATGGAAGTCTCCAACTTTCAGAACCCAAAAGGAAAAGGGCCGTCGTACATAAGTCTTTTCCACTTACCTTGACTGAATAAGCTAGTGAGATAGTGACTGCAAGGGGCAGACCTTCTGGTACTGCCACCACCAAAACCGTAACTCCAATAATGAAGAACTTTACAAAATACTGGATGTAAATCGGTGTGCACTCAGCAAGCCACGGTCTCTTCTGAACCCAGAAGGTATCAATCACAAAATATAAGACAAGAATGATAACTGTGATGGCAGACATCAACAAACCTTTCAGCACACAAAAAGAAGGAAAATGCAATCATTAAATATTCCAGACACGACTCACTGTCAGTTACATATTAGCCACTGGAAGAATCATAACTCCTTTGGTGGTATTTAATTTCTCTGAGAAACTGTTACCTACTCTTTTGCACCTACTCATCCCTTGACATTGTTAGATTTAAGTTCTGCTCCTGACTAGGAGAACTGGAAAAAAGTGTTTATGATTCTTTTCTAGACTTAACTGCATCTTCGGTCTTTTACTAAAGCTGAGACAAAATAACAAGCAATGACAAGGAAATACCAAAAGTGTACCATAAGCTGCTTAATGACAAAAGAGAAGTTGCTAAGAATCTGATCAATGCGGAGACCTAGAATTAAATATTCAACTCTATGTTTTTTAATGAAAAAAACACAAATTACTGAAATTAATTTTTTCATCTATCCTTACTGATTTATTAACTAAGAAAACCAAGAGTTAATCATGTATTACAAATCATTTACCTTTCCATTTTGTGGGGTGTTTAATCTCCTTATAAATGAATATTACAAAATAAGGCATGTCCACACATCTGGAACTAATAATCCAATCTGATGTTTATTAAAACACCATCACCACTTTAAAGCCATCCATTTCTGCATGATTCAGTATTACCATTTGGCTAAATATTACAGAAAGCAAATATCTCCTAGATAATCAGCTTTCTGAGGACACAGGTAAAATCTTAACTTTTTCTGAGATAATCCCAGGGAGTGATGGAATGATGCAATGGAAGTGACTTGAGTTGTTGTTCAGTCGCTAAGTTATGTCTCTTTTGTGACTCCACAGACTATAGCCCAACAGGCTTCTCTGTCCATGAGATTTCCCAGGCAAGAATACTGGACTAGGTTGCCATTTCCTTCTCCAGGGGATCTTCACGACCAAGGGATCGAACCCGAGGCTCCTGCACTGCAGGCGAATTCTTCATTATGTTTTATTTCCCCCTGAAGAGTAGTTCTATTTAACAGGTGTTTTCTAGTGATGATTCTAATTTATAACTTCAGTCTCACCAGGGCGATGCTGTAAGTATTCCACTCAATTTAAGTAAGCTGCAATTTTTGGAAAACCACGTTACCTAATTTTTTTTTTCATAGTCAATAAAAAGATGAGAAGATGTGTGGTGAAATTTCTTTTTATTAAAATATAGCTCGGTAATTTGTATGGAGTAAGCCCTCTCTCTATTGTGCCCAGAAATTCAGATACTAGCTCATGGGCTTGTGAATTGGGTAGACTTAAGCACTAATCCTAACCTGACCATTTATTTATTAGCAAGTTGACAGAGGACACTCCCTCTACATAAAATGATGATAACATTTCCCAAGTTTCAAAATATTATGAGACTCTCTAATAACTCAAAAGGTACACTGTAGATAAAACTGAAAATATTATTAACTCCCCTTCCACTCATAAAGCAATGATTTCCAGTCTTAAGTACGTCAAAAGATATTTTTAAATAGCAAGTCAGCACATTTTAAAACAAAACATCTTATTTTCTTATAATATCATACCTGCTTTGCCAATCTGAACAGCTAGTTTCGTCAGTTTCCCCTGTAAAACGGATTTTTCCTTTTTTGGCAAATTTGCTTTCTTTTTGTCTTTCTCATCACCATCTCCACCTTCTTCACTCTTCAAAGGCTGCATTTCCATGGCTGCACCATCCTGGGCTTTTGCTATGTTGAAGTGCACACATAATGTTAACATTTTCAAGCAATTTAGTGTGTGTGTGTGTCGCGGGGGGGAATCAATTTCTTATAGAAACACAAAGGTTTAAACATTTACCTTAGTGTGTATGTCTGTGCCTACCCAGAGAAAATAAGGCAATAGTGACACTAGGTTTTGAAACTTTGTACCAGATTTGAGAATGCTGCGGTAGGAAATAGAGATGAGGCATAAGAAGAAACACAGGGTCCTGAAAGAGCTAAACACCCAACCATTTCTCCTCCTGTGTGTTGTGTCATTCCAAACACCATAAATTCCTCCCAATAAGTTATAACCATAACGTAGAACATCATGTGAGACCATACAAATGAGAAATGTACATATGCTTACAGACTTAAATAGATGCCAAAAAAATCTACATTATATATTTTGTTACTTATGCATTTCTGCCAGCAATCACATAGTAACCAATGATTAAATGCTTGAAATGTCTAAGTTTAAAGTTACCTACATCTGGAGCTTTCTAAGTTTACTACCACATGCCATAATTAAAATCTTATATCAAAAATGTTAAGGCAACATGAGTCAGGCACTGACCAGAGAGACATACACCCAAGTAATACAGGTTGTTAATTTTCTCTGCTACAAGAATCCTACTTTTGGATGACTACAGGACACAAGAGAAATACTTTTGGCTATAACAAGAATAAGCTAAGTGTACTTTTAACCTCCTGAATTTACCTTTGTTGCGATTCTCAATAGCTCCATCTTGTTTCTTATCTGTAGGAACAAAACGGGAATTAAAGCTTTCCAAAAGAAATGAATACAGCCATGCTAAATTATGCAAAGGTAGTTCACATTTCTGTAACAGAAATGTTACACAACGGGGTGTGTGTGTGTACAGATTAGAAAGCATTTGGCTTGTCATGACCTGCTGGCTCAATCTCTCCCTAGGTCTTAACCATGGGGGAACATTCCAAAATAATTTGGGGCATTACATTTGGGTTGACTTCTCCATAAAATTTTACTCTTTTATGCTGCAATATCGCCAAAGGTTTTCAAACTAAATATAGATGTAAGCCTAAGAATGTAGGAAAGAGACAGGTAGAGAGGGAAGGAGTACCCTAGGAAGACTACAGGCACACACGACAGCTTTGATGGGAAAGAGAAGCAAATTGGTATGTGTAACAGAGAGGAGAGGCAAGCAAGTAAAACTGGAGCATGAAAATACAAAGTCAGTCAGTGAGACTACCAGGAAGGGTAATTCCTAAATTAGCTTAGATTAGAAGAACACAGAAAGATGAGACCATCTGAAGTACAAAGTAATCAAGGAAGGAAGGGGTCTACTGTCTGGAGCAGGCCGTATAATATTAATAATAAAAATGACAAAGAGGAAAGTGAATTTATCCATCAAGGAGTGCTTCCTTCAAACTTGAAAACCTGGAGCAAATATGGTCAAAGAGGAACAGATACTCAAGACAGGCAAGGGAAACAGAATACGTAGCTACCTTGATGAGGTCAAGTCTGGAGTGAGCCCAAACATTCACATTTCGGATTATGAAGGGAACAGAAACAGATTACCCTGGATTATACTAATATATAATATTAATTTACTCAAGGGAATAGGAGAAGAGCTGAAAGTCCACAGATGAAAAAATGGTCTCTGCAATTTACACACACACAGACCCCGTAAGAATAAAAAATTGTAGACAATCAGTCAGATGCCAATTCCTGGGAATACTCTTGACTGCATTAATAAAAATAGGTGTATAATAGATCTTAGAAAAAAATGGTGCTTACTGGAAAAGAAACTGGAGTCAATAAGAACAAGGTCATGATATGAACTTCCCTTTTTTTTTTAAATAAGGTCTGTTGACTTTAGTCTTCTGAAAATTAGGAGGCAATATAATATACTGTTAAGAATACAGACTCTTGAGTTTGACAAGTGGGATTGGTCTGCCACTAACTAAAATCTTTAATCTGGAGCAAGTTATATAACCCGCATAAGCCTCAATCTACTCATCATTAAAAAAAAAGATAGTCTTAGATTATTGAGATAATGCATATAAAGTACTCAATAAATGGTATCACCATTGCTGCTACTGCTGCTGCTAATTCGCTTCAGTCGAGTCCAACTCTGTGTGATCCCATAGACAGCAGCCCACCAGGCTCCGCCGTCCCTGGGATCCTCTAGGCAAGAACACTGGAGTGGGCTGCCATTTCTTTCTCCAATGCATGAAAGTGAAAAGTGAAAGGGAAGTCGCTCAGTCGTGTCCGACCCTCAGCAACCCCATGGACTGCAGCGTTTCAGGCTCCTCCATCTACGGGATTTTCCAGGCAAGAGTACTGGAGCTGGGTGGGTATCACCACTACTGGTTTCTAAACTGACTTCTATTCTGCCTTAAGAAACCTTAAGGTGGCATACGGAGGACTTTTGTGAGCGGGACAGGAAAACACCTAGAATGTGGAGCCTGCCACCCTTGCCTGCAGCCAGAGCTTTTCAAACATGTTTCTCTTTGAAAGAAAGATTTCACAGCTAAAGATAAAGCCCAAAGAATAAAACCTAAAGATTTAACCTAAAGATTAAAAGCAATGATGTAGATATAGCCAGCCAAGCATTTATTTTAGAAGATTTCAGAATACTTATATGCGTGAGTAAAATATGGGCTTACTAGCCTAAGTAAAATGAAATAAACCTAAGTGGTTAAACCTCAATAAACTGCTGTTGCCCTAAAAGGAAAAACTCTGGAGTAAACGGTGGTACAGTAAATATTTAAAAGAGTAGGGAAAGCTTTTTAAAAAAAGTGACATACTGCCCAATGAAGTGATTCTGATAACTATTTCCCTATGTAACAGAGCTTCTTATAAGATCCTTGTGGATAAACTATGGTTATCAAGCTTACTAATAACAGATCTCATGTAGGGACAGTAGACACAATGGATCAAGATTAAAATTTTTAACACCTTGATAAGCTAATAACAGGCTGAATAGAACAAGACAAATATACTAGGTGTCAAAGTGAAGTCTTGATCTTATGTCTAAAAGCCAACAACCTAAGATGCTACCTAAGCAGTAGGAAACTTGAAAAAGATGAAAAAGTTCAATAAGGCCAACATATCATATGTCTGACATATCACAGTTGATATGAAAGTAGTTAAAAAAAAAGTAAATAGGAACTGGGAATTTAATTCACTTTGCTAGTCAAATGAAAATGACAGGGAGATTTTAAAGTGTTCAAGGAGGTGTTGAGTTTGTCTGACTATGGTAAAGGGGATGATGTCTTCATAAAGCCTTTTATGAACTCTTAAGTCTTAAAACAAAAAATCCCTTCTATCAATTCTAACACCTGAAAGTACTACATTGGGTAACGAACTCTTTGAATTCTTTATATCAAAACCTGATGAAAGAGTGTATTTACTGGGTGAGTTATTACAATCCAGCTGCTGTATTTCCAATTATCAATTCGTACAGCATATTGCTATTCTTACTTTTCTTTTCCTTTTTCTTCTCATCTTTCTTCTCTTCCTCTTCACCTCCGGCTCCAAGTAAGGTAAAGATAATTCCAGTTTGAGAATTTATACCTACAGCAGTAACGACCATTCTTCCAGAGCCTTCCATTACATGAGTACCTATAACAATAAAAAATTTGGTTTTAAATAAAGCCTAAGTTCTTGTGCTTAAGGTTTTATGTTAGTAATATGTCATCTGAGTTCAAAGCCCACTCTACCACTCATTTATCCTGTGATACGGGGCAAAGCGTAACATCTCAATGACCAGTCCACAGATGGGGATAACAGTACACGTACACTTTCTAAAAATCAGAATCAAGTATAATCTAGGGGTTCAGTGAATGGTCAGTATTTAAATTATAACTGTGTTTTTATCATTAGGGACATTTCTCTGAGAACGCCATCACTTAGAGAGAAATATGCTTAGAACCAAAAGGATTACACAGCAACAACCGCCGTATCCCTAAGACAACCCCACAACCTCTCCCTAACCCAGGCTGTCATGCCAGCCACCTTGATCACTCAACAGCTTCCTAGCGAGTTTCTGCCTTTCCAGTCCATCCTGAAAAAGGTTTAACCTTCCTCAAACGTGATTTTATCCAAGCCTCTCACGGCTCCAAAACTTCCGACTCTACATGGCCTACTCCATAAAATCCAAAATCTCCACACGGAGACCAATTCACCTTCCAAATTTTTTCATCCATTACTCTCACATAAAACTCCATTACAAAAAGCTAGCGGGCAGAGATGGGAACGCGGACTGAATTCTGACTCTGTCCCTCACAATAATCTTGCAAGCTGACAAGGCAGATTCAATCCAGCTCTGTCAGAGGACAGAGGGCATATTCTCCTTGTAACGCTGCTAAGCTTGCTCACAGCTCTCCAACCTGTAGAGCCACACCTCTGCATCTTGCTTTACTTACTACAAGGCTGCCCACCTCTATGTTCTAATATTTTTGTGAATTTTAAGTAGCTTTCTAAACTGAAACCTTTAAATATTGAAAATCTTCTTTATAGTTATCACTTATTTATTTGATCTCCTACTTCACAACCATCAGGAGGACAGGTCTGAAGTACCTACTAACATCCTGTGTAACAAATCAATCTTCAGTTGTTGTTTGCAAACTAAGATTGTAAAGCATGTGTACTTACTCTAGTACTTAAGGATTTGTATGTTGGCTATTAATTACTAATTTATCCCATATGAATTTTTAAATCTTTGAATTTCTTGCTTTAAAAAAAATCTATATTCTGACTATTTCCCTAATTATTAGCTTCTATGCCAGCAAAAATGCAAGAGAAACAAGAAATGAAGGACAGTGAAACAATATTTACTGAGCAAGTTCAGCTCAGTTCAGTCGCTCAGTCATGTCTGACTCTGTGACCCCATGAACTGCAGCACCCCAGGCCTCCCTGTCCATCACCAACTCCCGGAGTTTCCTCAAACTCATGTCCACTGAGTCAGTGATGCCATCCAACTATCTCATCCTCTGTCATCCCTTCTACTCCTGCCCTCAATCTTTCCCAGCATCAGGGTCTTTTCAAATGAGTCAGCTCTTCAAATCAGGTGGTCAGGTGGCCAAAGTATTGGAGTTTCAGCTTCAACATCAGGCCTTCCAATGAACACTCAGGATTGATCCCCTTTAGGACGGACTGGTTGGATCTCCTTTCAGTCCAAGGGACTCTCAAGAGTCTTCTCCAACACCACAGTTCAAAAGTATCAATCCTTTGGTGCTCAGCTTTCTTTATAGTCCAACTCTCACATCCATACATGACCACTGGAAAAACCATAGCCTTGACTAGATGGACCTTGTTGACAAAATAACGTCTCTGCTTTTTAATATACTGCGCAAGGACTAAATGTAGAAGACAGTTTCTTTTAACAATTCTAGCCTTTAGCAAATTTCAATTTATGTTATGTTCATCTTTACCACAGATAATCAAATGTTGGCCGCTTATAGGCTCAGGCAAAGTAAACAGTGCTTGTTCTGGTCATACCCCCACTGCTAACGGAATAACTGCTCTTAACCATCTAAATTTAAAAAGCCAAGAACAGCAGTGAGAGATGGCATCATGAGAATAAATTTAAAAATAAATGCATTTCATGTTTTCAGTACATTTTTGGAAGAGGGAAATAAATGTAGAAAAACTTTCCCACCCGTACAATGATAAGGGACTCCAGAAAGTTATTTCAGTCTTTTCTTAAACATGGAAAATTTATCGAGTCCCTCTTGGTATATAGTTGGTGTGTTGAGAACCTGAGTCTCCAAAAACTCAGCAGCCACCTCTGTTAAAACAGAAAAGGACCAAGGTTCCATAACAGGATGTCAACCTAAGACGCTAAGAGCTAAGCACGGCGTGAATAAGCTACAAGTACAGCCAGCAAAGTCCATGAAGTCCATGTGGCAAAGACACAAGGGAGACGGCCTCAGTTCACCAAACACTATGGCCTGGTCAGTCTATGGTTTAGGTCTGACCAGCAAGCTTCTCTTTCCTTTGGAAAGATCACAGATTTTACCTGGTTAACATGAAATGCAGTTTCTTAGAAGTATGGCAAGGAATAAGCAAAACAAGTAACATTAAGCTTAATATACGGGCTTCCCTGGTGACTCAGATGGTAAAGAATCTGCCTGCAATGCAGGAGACCCAGGTTCGATCCCTGGGTCAGGAAGATCCCCTCAAGAAGGGAATGGTAATCCACTCCAGTATTCTTGCCTGGAGAATTCCATGGACAGAGGGTATTATATAGCCAAGATATTTCTATCTGGAATGAATTTCAAGCACACCAAGATAAAGAAAAACTTAAAGGAGTATAAATGGTCTTAGCAGTGCAGGATACTGACGGGATACAAATCTCAAGTTTTTTCATAGAAATGAAAGTCTATATTACAACTGAAACCTTCCCCCTATATACAATGGTGTTTATAAATGTACATACATGAAATTACTGTGATTTTTAATGGCGACATGTTTTGCAATCAGCCTTTTGGAACACAGTTACAAATCTTGAAAAGGGTAATAGTTAAACTTAGGTACGTGCCCCACAGTCATGATTCTAACGTAACTGACCCTTGTCACAGGTTTGACTTTGGGTTGGGTAAAACCATGTCCAACCAATTAGAATATAAAGTTCACACAGAAGATGTGAAAAAGCGTAGCTGCCAAGTTGTTCAACAGTTAAATAAGCAGAATCTCCTTAGAATGCAGGAAATGTTAGCATTCTATTAACATCTGAAAATGATAATTAAAGACAAATAGGCAGCATGTTCTTACTCTAAACGCTAGTGTGACTCAATCTAAAAATATACCTAAAACAAATGTTTTACAAGCAATTTTGCAAATTCTATAAAGAATACAAGAAAATTAAGACAGGAAACTGGAAAACAAAAGTTAAGGAACTGGCATACTTTTGGAGACAAGTTGTGGTACTTTGGTTTCGTTTTAGAAGGCAGCTTGTAATTTTTTTCATCATCCCTTCCATTTCATTTTCAATTAACCTCAGGTCTAGTGATCAACAGTTAAGTTGCTACAAGAGCCTTCTAAGTAGACACCCACTTCCGCTTTTCAGACAGCACCTATACACACTCTTCCATTTTCAGAACATGTCTTAACCTTGTGCAAATTCATCTCTGTCTGGTAGATGTGGTGCTACTCCTGGAGCTATTTACTATTAATCATATCGCCTTAGGTAAATAGTTAATGTCTCAGACTCACTCCTCAGCAGTTAAAATGAGGAAGTGAGATTAGGCTAGCTTTAAGGAATTTACGAGCTTTTTAAAAACAGAAAACTTGGCTTATGTAGATCATCACAGAAAATGCATTAATTTGCTTTAAACACATAATCATTCTTTAATTTTATATTTTACTAGGCCTGAAGAATAAATATGACACAGAAAAACCGATCAATTCAACAGAGATCATTAAGTTTATACTTTATCATTATACTAACATTAACAGCTGACCGCTGAAGAATTGATGCTTTTGAACTGTGGTGTTGGAGAAGACTCTTGAGAGTCCCTTGGACTGCAAGGAGATTCAACCAGTCCATTCTGAAGGAGATCAGCCCTGCGTGTTCTTTGGGAGGAATGATGCTAAAGCTGAAACTCCAGTACTTTGGCCACCTCATGTGAAGAGTTGACTCATTGGAAAAGACTCTGATGCTGGGAGGGATTGGGGGCAGGAGGAGAAAGGGACGACAGAGGATGAGATGGCTGGATGGCATCCCTGACTTGATGGAGGTGAGTCTGAGTAAACTCCGGGAGATGGTGATGGACAGGGAGGCCTGGTGTGCTATGATTCATGGGGTCGCAAACAGTCAGACACGACTGAGCGACTGGACTGGACTGAACTGAACATTAACACTGACTCTCAACTCTTCTGTTTTTTTGGACTCAAGTTTCTCATTTATAAAACACAGTTCTGAATTTAAAGATCTCTAAAGTCTCTGCCAGCTTACAAAAAAAAACTCTCTAAGGATTATAAGGCTAGAAGCTAATACAAACTACAGAATCCTCTCTGTATTACTGGCTCTTGGGGGAAACTACCGACAGGGGTGTACAGTCGTGGAGGAGGAAAAAGTTAAAAGTTAAAAAGAAATTCATACCTGATAAAAGTAAGGGATCTTTATCTAAAGACTTCTTAACATGATCAGATTCACCGGTCAAAGAGCTTTCATCAATCTTAAGATCATTGCCTTGAATAAGTATGCCATCAGCGGGAAGAAGATCACCTAAAACAAAATAATAATGGTAAGCCAAGCTGTGAACAAGATTACAATAAAATCACATCACATGACACATGGACTGCCCTGTTTTACTTACCATATTTCACTTGAGCGATGTCTCCAACAGTAATGTCAGCTACGGGTATCTGAATGACCTGACCACCCCTGATGACTGTGAACTTCTGTTCTTGTTCAATTCGACTCTGCAAACCTCTAAACTGCTTTTCCTTACTCCAGTCATTAAAAGCTGTTACTAACACCACACACACTACTGACAAGAGGATTGCTGCTCCTTCAATCCAACCAGTTTCACCTTCACCTTCTTCCTCTCCAACAGAAACGTCTCCACAAACTATTTGGAAAGAAAGAAAATGCTTATCAAAAAAGATTCTGAATTGATAGCAAGAGATATGTAATTATGATGCTTATATGTTCCGTTAATTTTACGTAGAGCTCTGAACACCTTATTGACTCAAAGCATTCCACAGTGAGGACGATGCTAACTCTGTTAATTTCAAGTTCTCTGCCTCCAAAGATTCTCATCTTCAGGACAGGGAGGCAGTCCAAGGTGCTAGTTAAGAGGGAGGAAACTGGAAAGATTAAATCTCGACCTAAGGCAAGTTACTTATTTTTGAGACTCAGTTTCTTCATCTGTCAAGTTAGGGAGACCACCACTTACTGCAGAGTTGTTGCAAGGATTACATGAGAAGACATTTATAAAGAAGGTGGCTGAAACTTGCTCATCCTCAACCAATGCTATTAATTATAACATACAGTAGGCAAGCCACATATAGAAACTAAGTATTATGTGTTACCCATGAATCACGCTTATTTGACATATCAACACCACTGTAGTATGATAAAAGCTTAACTTTCATAAGATAAAATTTTAAGCCAAGTGCTGCTCATTAATTCAGCTATTGGCAACCTACCCTTGGTGCCAGGCACCGTTTTCGAAGCTAAGGATGTGATGATGAATAAGACATATAAGCTCTCTCTCCTTAGAGAACCTATATTCAGACTGGCAGGTGTGGACAGTATATGAAGAATTCAGTTACTAAAACACAAATAGTTAATTTCAGATATTGCAAATGCCATGAAGAAAATAAAATATGATGATGTGCTATCAAATAAAAAGAAGGCTAATCGTGCTTAAGTGAACAGAGGCCCTTCTGAAGTGTCCGTGACATTTGATTCAGGAGCCAAATGACACAAGGGAGCTGGCCGTGTAGATTTAAGGGATGAGAACTGCGGAGAGGCATTAAGGTCAGCATAAAAGAGTTTAGAAGAAGACAGGAGGAGGGAAAAAAGAAAGCTCACAACTGCAGGGTCAGGAATGGTGAAGAAAGAGCAAGGGCAGCGCTCTTTTGGGATCCTGGGCTATAGTCTATTTGTGAGTCTAAAACCAATTCAGTGGCTCATGACCAAACTTTGAGAAATAAAACAGACAAAACAGAGAAGATATACATGTAGTAAAGACAAGTATTGTTTTCTGAAAGCTTACTTTGGTCATTTATAAACTCACATGATGGAACATGTTCTGTGTTCCTATGTAAAGTTAATTCTTACTGAGGGTTGAGCTAAACTCTCTGAAAGTCATCGGCTCTTTTAGGACATGCAGAACAGGAAAAGGATTATTCACAAGAAAATAATAAGTAAACACAACACTAGAAATCATTAACACATATTCCAGAATAGTGAGAATAACTGAAGGGAGACTTGAGGTGCAAGGGTGCTGAATAAAGATGAACTGGTGAGAGGTGTGTAGGACAGATAAAGAGAAAGCAGAAACTGGAGAAAAATCAACTGGGGTGAAACGGACGTGAACAATCATGAAAAATACCCTGTGAACATCAGTAGGATTCAGTGATCAAGGGGTATAAAGTATGTTCTCCAAAAGAGATGGCAAGATGGTCTACTGAATGGGCCAGCCTAGCCATTCAAATACTGAAATTTCTATTTTGATTATTTTCAAGCTGAACAAATAACCATGTATCACTGCATACAATAACTAGTTAAGTGAATCTATGGTTGGTATTTTAAATAGCAGAAGCTGTAAAGATAGCTGATCCTTACCTACACCCCTGCCCAGAAGATAGGAGATTTGCTTTCTGAGTCAGATTTATCTGGCAAATCTGAACTCAAGAACAGAGAAAGGCTGAAATACTGTATTGACCACTTTCACCAACTTGGAGGCAGTGCTAAAATATAATCTTCGAAATAAAGCACTGCAGGGGGCTTTGCTCTTACTAGCTAAAAACATAACAATGCAGTACTTTACAAGATGAAATTTACCAGTCATATTTCAACAAAAACTTTTATGTGACTGGTGGATGTATCATAAGTATCACGATTTAGTGAGTACACTAAAATTTTCTACTTGGATTTATTTAACATTATGAGTTTTTTCCCACCTATGAGAGACATTAAAACCAAGTTTTGAAAGAAAACAAACTTAAGACGCAAATCAGGCCAAATCAAGATTATAAAATATAATAATATACATTCAATCATGCCATCAATAAAGATGTCTTATGGCTGCTAAATATAAAAATTTAAAACTTTCACCTTTTAAATCTATTTTTGTATGTTTTAAAATGCTTACATTATATATAGCTTTAAATATATATAAAACATAAACGTATCGTTTGAAGACATTTACTCAGATCTTTTCTTTATAGGGTAAATAAAGAAGTTTAAAGACAGTGAAACTGAGGTTAAAGGAAAGGAACTGTGAGAGAATTATTTAATTTTCAGTTTTAAATCTCACATGCACATGTATTTTTAACTAAACTACTGAGTATTTCTAAAGAGAGCAGTTAGTGACATATTTCATTTCATATACAGTTCTACTTTATATCACACAAAGTCAGAATGATCTAGAAGTAGACAGTAGTAAAGTATTTCTAGAAATTGAATACTTTTCCTACTGATGACCGTTACAAACTTTTAAGGGAGCTGCAGGGAAAGATTATTCTCTAAAATCAAAGTTAGGAAAGGGCTGTAGTTTACCAGTTATACGTGGAAAATAGAAGAAAAAGTAATGATGTTTTCAGTAAAGTCCAAGTATAAATAAAGTAATAAATACCAATTTTACTAAAAGTGCTCCCTTGTAAATATATTTACCTGAGAGGTACTTACCATTTGAATTCAGCCTATGCTATCACAGGGCAACTACGCCATTCTCAAATCCCCTATGTGATTCTTGGGTCATACGTGCAGTGTATATATGAACAGCACAAAGAAACAGTTCTCAAAGTATTGTTCAGGAACTCGAGGGGGATCCTCAAGGTCAAAACTGTTTTTACAATAATACTAAGATGCTGTTTGTCTCATATTTCATGAATGTACAGTGAAACTTTCCAAAAACTACATGAGCTAAACACAATGACTGCAGACGCTGATGAGAATCCAGTTATCTTTAATTAAGCCAGACAGTAACTAGGCACAATGAAATTAAAAATACCACTACATTTTAAACTTCATTCATTAATTATAGTAAGTATAATTATATGCTAACAATATTTATTATTTTTAAATGCACTGATATTTTTAAATTTCTCAGTTTTAATTTAGAATATAGTAAATACCTACTGCTATAACTCACATGATCAAAACTTTTGGAGTTCTCAGTACTTTGAGAGTGTAAAAGGGTTCTGATACCAAGGAGTCTGAGAACCACTAGCTGTATGGGCTGCAGATTTCTGGGTTATAGTGCTTATTTTCATACCAAACAGCACTAGTAAGAAATTTTGATAATCTGGATTTCTATGACTATAGATTTATAATTACTGGATTTCCTTTTAAGCAAGTCACCACTTCTTCTTAAGTGTTAAATACGATGAAAAGATACATGAAATACATATAAAAGCATATTTTTTTAAAGTGCAAACACTACATAACTTTTACCACGGAGCAAAAACATCTTTATATTGTTTATTAAGACCTTCTAATAGATCCTGAGTCTCTTTAAATGGCCAGAAGACACCAACAACTCTAGATTATCTTCTCAGTTGGATATAACACCAGTTATCTCCATCAGCAAATTTGAAAAAGGGCCTGTCACTACACTGTACAAATGAAGCAGGGTGAATTCCAAGATGTGTCCAGATTCTGTGAATAAAAAAACCCACTCCCACTGAAAACATTTTTCTTCAGTTTTCTTACAGTCCTGGGAAAAGAATGTCACAAGTAAAAAGTTTTTAATCACCTGTTAACTCACTTAAGGCTAGAATACCAATTCCAAATATTCTACAATGACAGCTGGGTAAACCCAGCAGTGAAGAAGTTAGCTGTATCACCTCCTTTTCCAGATAAAAAAACACACACACTTACACATCCTCACGCCCACCCACTTGTGCACACATGCACACACATGAGCACCATTAGTGACAACTAAAATAAATTTTTCATCTGAGAGGATATAGATATCTCAAAATGGTGAGCAATAATCTCTAAACAGTGGGATTTTCAGTAAATATCATTTCCTTTGAAATGCCATCTTCCCTCTAATTTTTCAACATTAAAGTATGTACCATTTATTCAACAAATAAAAGTTTAAAAAATAATCTGGCTCAATACTGCCCAGACTATTGCCAAATCCTCTTTTATCTATCTACATAAGAGATTTTCACCCACAGGCACTTCTGCCCCCTTAAAGGATGCTCGCTATCTTTGGAGATGTTTTGACTTGCCTCAACTAGGCGATGGTACAACGAACAGATGACAATGATGTTCCAGTGCAAAACGTCAACAGTGCCACTCTGAGAAACCCTGACCTACACAGACTTCAGCCTCAGGTAAATGTCCTTATTCTGTGACCAGCTGTCTCCTCTCACTCTGCCCCCCGACCCCCAAGAAGTTCTCTCTCACTTGAGCTCTAGGCATACCTTTGAAGAATTAATTTAAATGATTACCTAAGCCAAGTTAGCAAATACTTAATTATAACCCTTCATAACTTGTAAGACAGAAGAATGAAGCTTTTGCAAACAAAAATATTTTGGTGAATCATTCTCCTGACATATAAAATACCACTGGTTCACCCTATAGCTCCTTAAATATAGTGATCAAAACCAAGCTAGATCTCCTGTCAGATATAGAAAGTACTGTCAGGAAAATCCATTTAAAATAATTTGCTCTAAAGAAAACGAAGAAATTTAAAAAAGAAATGAAAGACATAGAAAGACAGGAGAAAAACAAAGTCATCTGCAGCTACAGGTTAAAGCCAAGTTTCCTTAAGCAGAATACTTTGTAGCGTAAACATTTCTAAGACAGTAAAGAAATTATCCAAACCATGCACGTAACAATAAACTATATACAATATTTAAAGTACTTGGAAAGTCATAGCCTGGGGAAAAGAATAAATTTTGCTTTTATAATGATTTTCCAAAAGGTTCTTTTAAAACACCCCAAATTAAAAACTAATTATTTCACAACAGTGTTCTAAAGAACTTAAAAACCACCATGACACATAACACATTGTATACATGCTTAGCTCCTTGTCAGACACAGAATATGCGTATGTGGGCAAGTTACTTAACCTCTGCATCTCACTTGTAAAATGCAGATGACACTATCTATCTTACAGGACTCTTGGGAAAACTATCTGAGGTAATATATTTAAAGAACTATTAAAAAGCACTATTAGAATGATTTCTAGCATACAGCAAACTTAATAAATGCTGACCTGCTATTTTTATTACGTACTAAGTAAGCAAATGTGGAGAAGGAAATGGCAACCCACTCCAGTGTTCCTGCCTGGAGAATCCCAGGGACGGGGGAGCCTGGTGGGCTGCCGTCTATGGGGTCGCACAGAGTCGGACACGACTGAAGCGACTTAGCAGCAAGTAAGGAAATGAGCTGAACTTCACACGTAGCAGTCTTTTCTCCCCTACCAATTTACTTACGTGCATTCTCCCCTTCTGGAGGCTGATAGAAAGAAAGGCCCAATGATACTATGGCTGCAATTTCTAATATAATTAGAGTGACATCTTGTAATGCTTCCCATACTAGCTGGAGAAAGGTTTTCGGCTTTTTAGGAGGTATAAAATTCCTTCCAAATACTGCTTCTCTTCTCTCTATATCTGCAGGGTTTCCACTTAAACCTAGTAAGAAGAAAGAAATTTCAGTGAACGGTTTTACTACTTACAAATGAAAATATTTTATTCAAAACACATTCTCTACACTTTATAGATTCATTACATTTGGACACAATGCATATAAGATCTTACCAAAATGGTTTCTTCCTGTGAGTTAGACTAACTGCACGCAATCTAAATCACCAAAACACATGTGCGGCGCTTGAAGAAAATATTTTAAGTAGACAAGACAAGTCTGAATTAACTGCCCTTTTCCCAACCGCTGCTTTTTGTTCATACTACCTATACCATCTATATAGACTGTTAGAGAACCAGAAATGATATGTTTGATAGTTTTAGATTGGAATTAAACAGTTCCCCGATCTTTCCTTGTACTTTTCTTCCAAAAGTAGGGAAGTATATAAAGATGTTTATTCGATTTACTTACGGCATCTTAGTTAACAAGTGCAAGTTGTTTTTTTTACTTTCATTCTTATTTGCTGAACAATGAAAAGCTCACCTATCATAAGCCTTAAAACTTCTAATTCAAGTGACGAAAGATCTTTAAATCACAAAAACTGGGAGACTTAGGATGACCTTTCCTTCAAGCTTGACTTTTAGGATTTATTTTCAATTGGAGAAATAGGTGGTGCTATTGACTGACTGTCACTGTTAAGGAAAAGATACATTTTGTGGGAAATACTATTTACTGCCGAGAGCATGAAATTAGAAAGCTATGAAAGTTAAGAGAGAGCTGCATGATCAAATTTGCCTTTTCTTCACCTACCAAGTTAGTCCTCCTCTAATTTAATCCTGACGATCCTGTCAAGCCTAGATACATCCCAATTAGCTACTGCAAAGGATGTCCACACTTACATTATTATGGAGGTAGGGAAACAGAAGCAGCAGTGACAAAGGACATTTTCCCCAAGTTTAAGAACAATGAAGAAGGGGACAGAGATACCGGGATGACAGGACTTTTATCATTATATAGTTAAATCTAGAATGAAGTAGCCTCAACTCTGTTTTTTGGAGAATAGCCAGGGAAGAATTCAGGAGGGCAGCAGATCACTGGAAAGCTCTCGGCTCGCTTTAGCTACGATTCCGGATGTGAGGCAGGCAGAGAGTAAAGAGAGAACAAAGCAAGCTCACTGTCAGAATCAACAATGAGAAATGTATATACAGGGCTTTAAAGATTTACTTTGGTTTATTATTATTTATTTACTTGTTAAAGATACCGAAAAGCTTCCAAAGAAGGTTGTCACTAGCAACTATAACAAAGTCAGGTCCACACTGGGCGGTGTGGAAAGCACCTTAGATTTCTGACGACAGAAGTCATCCACTGAAACCTTCCACGGGGCTCGAGGCTCTGAGTCAGTCAACAGAAAGACAGACGGTGAGGGACTGCACTGACAGCGTCTGGGGGAAAGGTATCGGGAGAGAGGAAACCTGCAAAGTATGACTCGGATTTCACAAACTATTCCTTCAGGTGAGAGCAATCCTTTCACCAATCCTGGCTGCGGAGAGTTAACAGCCATCCGCGGTTTAATTGGGGGTTTAAACTCCGGGAGCTGGTGATGGACAGGGAGGCCTGGCGTGCTTCGATTCATGGGGTCGCTAAGAGTCGGACATGACTGAGCGACTGAACTGAACTGAACTGAAGGGAATCAATGTAGTGAGGTTTTCTACAAAACGAAATGTATTTGTTTTAAAGAACTATACTTTGAGATTTCCTGAAATTATGTGCCTAATGCTTTTCAAATTAAGCAGTCTTTCTTTTATGAAGCAATGATTATTATATACTGGGTAGGTTTGTTCTGTCTTATATTTTAATGCCATTACAGCAAAAATAAAAGATTCTTGTTCCTTCCCTGTGTTAGTCTCCACTTTTTTTCTAAGAAATATGTTTGAAGATATTAGTTCCATCAGTTTAATTTACCCTTAACAGTCAACCATCAATTACATACAACACCTCAGTTTTAAATATCACTGTAACTATAAAAATAATTGATTAAGTCCTAACTTATGATGTTGGTTGTAACAGGGGCCAATATTTTATGTTAATGCTGAAAAGAACAGCCACAGAGCTAAAGATGGCTTTAAAATGTTATCTTGGAGGGAATATAGGAAGTAAAAAAGCAACTGATCCAAAGATTAGCATAATTCTTCTATGCTCCCCCCACATATACAAGCACACACCTAGAACACTGTACCGCCAAAGCTATCTGGTTTAGGAATTAGAAGACCTAGGTTCCAGTGAACCTGCTGAAATCTTGGGCAAGTCACTTACTCCTTTGGGGCTGGGGCTGGGGGGATGAGCAGAACTAATATTTATTGGTAAAACCTAGACTGTTTGGGAGGACCAAAGAAGGTACCAAGTATATAAATCATAAACTACAGGGCAATAGTTTATTAAGTAAGGAGGAAGACAAGTTACAAACTGAACACTATAGGTTCTAACTCTATTTTGGGGACAACGGATTCCTATTAAGTTAAAATAACAAACTTACGGAACCCAGTCAAGAGTTTTGCAGCAACAGTCTGTCCCCCTCTCTGATATTTACTACGCCCAGGTACTGTCTGTTGTGCTTTGCTGAGAAGTCAGGGTGAACAAAAAGCTCTTACATTCAGCACGCTTATACTGCACTGGAGGGAGAGAGGGAGAGTTAAAATAATAGAGAGAGGACTGGCATTTATTCTAAGTGCAATGGACACCACTAGGAGGCATCACAGGAGGGTAGTGGTAACTAATCTCATTTAAACTGGCTGAAGGACAAACTGGAGTGGAGGAGAAGACCAGCCGGGAGAGCACTGGTCTCCACGGTACAAAATGAGAGGTGGTGGTCGGTGGCTCCGGGTTTCCAAACCGGAGGCAGAGCCCCTGCATCTTCCAGGCATCTTGTACGGAAATCAGTTAGAACTTGCTGAAGGACTGGATGAGGATGAAAGGAAAAAAAAAAAAAAACCCATTAGGATAAAGCATACTACCTAGACTCTTTTTTGCCCATGCACCTAAATGGATGGAAGACAGAGACATTTATCAAGATACGGCAGGCTTTGGGAACAGCAGAACTGGGTGGAAAAAGGGAGGCAGGAGTTCATGGTTCTGCTTTACAGGGTTAAACATGATATGCCTATTAAACAAACAGGTGGAAATGTCTAGTAGATGGCTGGTTATCCATATTCAGAACTCAGGGAGAGGTCTGAGCCAGAGAATCTCACTATACAGATGATTCTGGACCCACGGGCCTCATGGCAGCCCCTGGAGAGCTAGAGTCCACTGACAAGAAGGAAGCCAGACTGAGGTGGGAGCCTTGGAGCACTCCAACATTTGACGGTCAGAGAGGGTTCTCAAAACACCAAAGGCAACCACGAGGAAATGGGGACACACACACACAGACACACGTTCATGGAGTACCACAGAAAGCCAGTTTTTAAAAAGGATGATGTGGCCGATCATATCAAATGCTGTTGCAAAGGTGGAATAAAATGAAGACAGACTGGACAACTGGCCTTCACTAGATGGGGGCTGATGACTGATAAGGAACCTCCAAGAGGCGGCATGGAAGCTAGTCTGGGAATGAGTTAAGTGGAAACAATGAGCACAGGTAACTGCCAGGCATGTGATACAATGACAAGAAATAGAGCAGCCAAGGAAACAGAGTAAAGGGGAAAAAAAAGGCGACCCACCTCTGCAGTCTTGCCGGGAAAACCCCACCGGCAGAGGAGCCTGGCGGGCTGCAGTTCATGGCGTCGCGCAGAGCTGGGCGCGACTGAACACACACGCACACAGGGGTGAACCACGGCGCTGCCGCCCTCAGTGCCACATTTCACCTCAATGCTTTACTGCTTTATTTTGCTCTTTACTACAAAATGGATAAACAAAACCATTCTGCTTTTTTAAAGATGAGTGACAGATACAACCTGTGCGCCGAAGACTTGATGCTTTTGAACTGTGGTGTTGGAGAAGACTCTTGAGAGTCCCTTGGACTGCAAGGAGATCCAACCAGTCCATTCTAAAGGAGATTGGTCCCAGGTGTTCTTTGGAAGGACTGATGTTAAAGCTGAAACTCCAGTGCTTTGGCCACCTCATGCGAAAAGTTGACTCATTGGAAAAGACTCTGATGCTGGGAGGGATTGAGAGCAGGAGGAGAAGGGGACGACAGAGGATGAGATGGCTGGATGGCATCACCGACTCGATGGACGTGAGTCTGAGTGAACTCCAGGAGTTGGTGATGGGACAGGGAGGCCTGGCGTGCTGCGATTCACGGGGTCTCAGTGTCGGACACGACTGAGCAACTGAACTGAACTGACGGATATTAAGGCAAGCTATTTAGCAATGGAAATGACCGACCACACTGGTGACACAGACTAGTTAATCTAGAGCAAACCTCTGCAGAAGCCAGGGTTGGGAATGGAACCCAGGGCATGGGTGTCAGGCTGCTACATGTATAGGAAGACGTTTCCACTGTGAGGAGGGAGAAAAGCAAACTGTGTGGGGAAGAGAAAGGTAAGCCCTGTTGAAATTGAGACTACAGGGTCCTAGCTTTAAAAATAGATGATATGGTATCAAATCATTTAGAAAAAATAACAGATAGATAGAATGAGAACTCTTCTGACTAGACCTACTGGCTCCACAGATTGTAGTGGAGCAGCAATGAGGCCAAGGCATTGATCTTCCAATGGCCCAGTTAGCTTCACAAAGGGGAAACAGATTTGAAAACAGATTAAAAACCCATCAAAAGTAGCCTCAGAATTTATGCTTTCGGGGTCTGGATCCACCATTCTATGAATAGATAATGGCTCAAGAATACTGTCTGTATATCTGAAAGAGACATATTATGGGAAAAAATGCAAACGCTATCAAGATACTGATGTTTTACCAGAAACTGTAGCATTCCAACTGCTGAGGCTAATAAAACCATGTCTCAATTTAGAAAATGAAGAGGAAAAAGCACTGAAATGGAGAAAGCAGATGGATTTAACCGAGAATCATGGCTAATACACAGCACATCCTAATCTCAAGTTTTCTGCTTGAGATGTCAGCATTTCTGAGTATGTTCTGTATGTGGAACAGCGATGCCTTTTTTTAGTGAGGGTCACAGGAAAACATAGCTTCCCAAGTGGCACAGAGGTTAAGAATCCACCTGCCAATGCAAGAGACACGGGTTTGAGCCCTGAATTGGGAAGATCCCTTAGAGGAGGAAACGGCAACCCACTCTGGTATTCTTGCCTGGGAAATCCCATGGACATAGAAGCCTGGTGGGCTACAGTTCACAGCGTTGCAAAGAGTTGGGCACAACTTAGTGACTCAACAGCAGCAACACAGGAAAAGATGCAGACCAAGAAAGTATGTGCAGATCTGTGCCGATTCTTATTGAAAAACAGATCAATACTCTCATCATATTCTCAATTTCAAAAAAGAAGGAGACTCCCCTCAAATTTAAGTGAATCACTATCTGAAGTCAAACTCAGGCTTTGTTCCTGAACGCCAACCGCAGGCCAGATAAGGAGAGGCAAAAACATACAAAGGGAAATGAGTCAGACGGGATGCCTTTCTCCGGCACTTGCCTTCAAGGAACTCGTAGTTTGGTGGGGCAGACCGACAAGCAATCAGTTAATCACAACCCAGAGTGTTAAGCAGTAATGATGGGGGTGGTGAGGATGTTACCGGAAGCCAGCAAAAGGAACTGGAATCCAAATTTAGGGAGTTGGGGTGGATAAGGGAAATATAAGATACCAAACCTGAGATCTCAGGAATGATTAAGAGACAGTCACAGGAAGGGTGAGGTAGCATGTTTAAGGTGAAGAGATCACAAGACCAGGAATAAGAATGAGCTTGGCACAACAGTATTTCAGAAAACTGAAAAGTTTGCTATGCCTCAAACACTGAGGAGACAAGAGATGAGATGAAGTAAGCAGGAGCCAGATCCCAAAGACATCTGTTAACCTAAGTGAGAAGTCTGAACTTCATTCTAAGAGCAAGTGCAACACCTCTACCAGCTTTCAGCAGGAAAGTGACAGGCAGTGCGAAGGGAGACAGGCAAAAACACCCGTTAGTATGTTGTTACCTGAATTATGCAAGAGAAAGACAGCAGCCTCAACCAGGGTGGTGGGGAGCTAGAGAAGCAGACGCCTTGAGTTAAGAGGCAGGAGTCACAGATTTTCCATGTCTTGTCGACCCAGTGAGTGAGAACAGGCGAAAGACTCCTGTCAAAGTTGAGTCTACCTAGCAAGGTGGGTGACAGTTTCATCAGAGAGGAGGGGAATTGGGGAGTATCCCTTCCGAAGGGAAAGTTTGGAGAGGCTGGGGAAATGAAGATGTCTACTAGCAACTGAGCTTTTGGCCCCAAAGCCTGCGAGAAAAGCCTGGACTGGTGCCACGGATGTCGGAGTCAGATGGGAAGTCTTAGAAGCGGAGAGCATCACCCAGGGAGAAGGCAGAGATGAAGAGGCGAGTGCCCCGTGATCGGAAACCCAAGGCCTGCCGACATGGAAAGGAAAGCAAAGGAGGCGGATGAAACCAGTCAGACAGGAAAAAGCAAACCTTGAGAGCATAGTGTTATGAAAGCAGAAGAGAAGGCTCTGAGAAGGAAATATTATATTCAAAAAACTGAACCTGGAAAAACGAACAACGTGATGCCGCTTCAGACTCTATCGAGTACAACCTTACAAAATAATATATATGCTACAAGATTTGAGGAGGAGTCAGCATTGCAATTATCTTCAACAAACTCATAAGCAATGAAAACTGATAACCAGAGCAAGTATTAAATGTATTAAAATTGGGGTACGCTAATTATCATAGCAGGAGTAAATTTCTAGGACTAGGTCACACAGCGTCATCAACAGAACACCCTCACTGGTAACTGTATACAAGTATTAGAACATACGCAGCTGGCATATCACCACCATGCAAATCCTTGTCGAGTGCCTACAATGGCTGTGCCGACTGGCATCACCAAACACGTACATCAGGGAATCACTGCGCTCCTGCAGCAGCCTCTTAAGTCAATAAGGATTTATCCTGGGCAAAGGCTGGCTTCTTTAGGGAGCTAAAATACATTTCCATGTGTGAATGCCCGTTTTGTTATATTACATCATGAAGACATGGTCAAAGCACAACGTGACCAACAGCCTCATCGCCAGCAAGTGCAAACAGAAGCTGCCATCTGAAACATGACGAGACATCAGTCAGCCAGGGACAACTGCTGTTGGCTATCCTGCTTCCTACCTTACCTACTTTTGTTTCTCTCTACCACTGTTTCCTCATTTCCTTTTTTCTCCCCCTCTGTTCTCTTCTAATTTTAGCAACTCCCACCTTAGAAAGCCTGGTGTCTCTTTCTGCTTTCCTATCCTTTATAAATCCACAGAGCCATGCCTCTTACAGAAGACCATTCAGTAACTGTCTGATTTTTATCCTTTGCTTAATACAGTGCTACGAATACAAAATGATACCAAGGGCTGAGATCTGCACTCTGTAAATCTTACTACTGAGAGTCTATTCTACCATCCAATAAAAAATATACTATAGATAACACAAGGAACACATTAAAATGGAAAAGATAGCAAAAGCTAGTGTAAAAATAAAAAGATCGCGAGAGAAGGTTTAGAACAGGAAATGAGAAAGTTAATGTAAGGAAATAGTAATGATACAGAAGAACAAAACTGCAATGACAACTTTATACAGTGAGGTTACTTTGTTATAAGGTTGTTTTGGCATAAAAGTTCTTTCTTGGAGTCTGCGGAGACTGTAAGCTAGGTGCTTGATAACAGATAAAACTAAAAATATGAATAACTCACATTTCCAGTTTACCCTGAAATTGATAGTTCTAATTCTTTTAAGAGTGAAGATGATCAATCAGAACCACTAGTCCATGGGGTTGCACAGAGTCGGACACAACTGAGCGACAGAACTGAACTGAGGAAGTTTTTAATACGAAAATCACATCTGGCTTCAAACACTTCCCATTGATCAGTACATGAACAGTAAGGTTCAAACTCAGTCAAGTACTAGGCTGCTAGAAAACAAGCAGTGAGTTAGCAGGCCAAATGAGAAGGCACAGAAACACAACTTCCTTAGCAGGGCATATTTTAAACACTGACTGATAAACCCCCACTTTTTTTTTTCATTATGTAATTCTTGTCATTAAAAAAAAAAAAAAAAAACTACTGTGAAGAGAGAACACAGATACTCCATTCTCAGTATCTCAACTCTTTTGCACGCTGAATGAGGTGAGCTTTTACAACAGGCAGTACACTATAGCAGTTAAAAGCATGTTCTCTGCAGCCAGAATGTCTAGGTTTGAGTCCTTCCTCTGGGCCTATAGGCTGTAAGACTTCAGCAAAGCTGCTTAACCTTTCTGTGCTGTGGGTTCTTGGGCTGTAGGTTGGATAGAGTCGTTGTGAGGATAAGTTAATATTTCTTAGTGCGAACTACCAAGCTGGCACAAAAACCACTGTGTTGTTCTCAACATCTTCAGCTGCTCCTCCAGACTTTAGAGCAATCTGAGATCTACACCCCTAATATTTTTGATTTTTCTTCTCCAGTTTTCTCTTAGGCATATTGTCACTAACATAACACACATCTCATTTTTTTTCCTTCCCACATCTCATTTATTTGTCCTGTGAACTTGTCTCCCGGGTGGAAAAATAAGGCACCCAGTTTTGTTTTATTCATTGATGTACGTCCAGAGGGCTTCCCAGGTAGTGCCAGTGGTAAAGAACCATACAGGTTTGATCCCTGAGTTGGGAAGATCTCCTGGAGAAGGAAATAGCAACCCACTCCAGTATTCTTGCCTGGAGAATCCCATGGACAAAGGAGGCTGGCCAGCTACAGTCCACAGTGTCACAAAGAGTTTGACAAGACTGAAGCGACTTAGCATGCGTGCATATGCCCAGAGCCTAGAAAAGTGACAATCAGATAGAAGATACCCAATAAACACAATCGAACCCCGGTCTCCCGCATTGTAGGCAGACACTTTACCCTCTGAGGCACCAGGGAAGCCTGATCACATATTCTTACCTTGTATTAACATCTCTGAAATTGGAATGTAATTTAATTATACACTTGTAACTCCCAACACTAATTCTTTTTTTAGGGATTATATAAAATATACGACAATGACCTAGATCTGATGAAAGACTGTATCAATGAAGAAATTAATGAATGAAACAGCTAAACGGACACATAAACATCAGTTTTACCTAAACAAAATTCCTGTACGCTGAAGAATCCTATTTCTATCTCACTTTCCATGATCATACTAACAAAAGGCTACTTATTGTCTAGATCATTTTACTCGGGCATAAAACCTCCCCAATGATGAGTCACTTGTTATCATTTGCCTAGTTGATCAGTGACAAAATATTCATTAGCTTTCTAAGTGAATTATTTCTAAATTAAACTAGAACTATTCCTTTGGAAATGACATTCTTGTGAAAGCTGTTGTTGTTTATATTTATTCTTAAAAGGAGTGTAAGTACAAATATAATGCTTATAAAATTCTTTAAAAGAATACTTCACAATGACAAGCTATATACAAAGAGTAGGAGACAAAAGTCTGTCCAAATTTTGACAAAAATTAAATTCACTATACTAGGAGAAAGGTGAGCAAGTTTTCTAGTAAATGAGGGGGAACGGCATTCACTCGTTTAATAGCACAAAACAGCAATAAAACATACACAGTTTTGAGTGTTGAATATTTCTACAGACTATCCACAACTTCCACGACGTCATAAAAGAGGTACATAATCATTCCCTTCCCCTAAATTTAGAAACTAATGTATTAGGTGTAACTTTTCAGTTAATTTAAGAAACTTCACTAATTAAACCAAAATCAACGGAAGGAGCACTGTCTGAAATGAGAAGAAAAGAAATTGCAGTGCTAAGTCCATTAAAAATAACACACCATGGAGGGATTTTTAGTTATGAGAAGGCAAAAGTTCTGAGTAACTAATAGTAGGGAAACACAGAGGTATGGTTGGGGAAAGCGCAGTTAAGGGCAGGTTTCAAAGGAAAGCTCAGTATCACTTTCAGTTATATTGAGGGTTTTTAAAAAATGTTAATGCTTTTGATCAATTTGGTGATACCAAAACATCCAATGATTAGGTTTTAGATTAAATGTAGTTAAGCACAGATGGTTAAATTACTGAATCAACCAACTGAGAATAGTGTAAGTAATGTACAAATCTCTAAAGTCATACGAAGTTAGCTGAAACTTTAAAGTAAGACTTGCATAATGAACAAGCTACAATTTTGTCATATTACATTGCTTCAAGCCCACGTGTCTGTTCCCGATTCCTTGAAGCAGCTCTTAAAATGGTGCAGCATATTTAAGGTGTAACTGAGAAGTCCATGTCTCCAGTGGTTCTGACTTGAGGAAAAGATCCAGACCATCTGGAAGACTTTACAGAAAAAAGAATATACTCCAAGTGACCTGAGGAAGCCCTTTAAGGAAATGGGAATATTGACATCAGCTTCCTCAGAAAAATTAAAGTAACTACCCATCATTAAAACAATGAGCAATTCACACATAATTATATAAGGGTTTCAAAGAATCTTTTGGTATGATTTAAAATTCTTCGACAATTTTGGAAATGACTTTTTGCTATTACCTCAAAATTTATCACAAGTAGTGGCATGGCATAAGATGCTTCTGGAAAAATGATTTCTCTAGAACTGGCTTTAGACAGATACTCCTTTCTACATAAAGATATAAAGGATATATACTAATATCCTTTAAACTTTTAACACTACTAACCACCTATTCTTACTAAAATAAACTGTAACCACCAAACACTCACCTTCATGTATTTGCCTGCCGCTTCCTTTGCAGTGTGTAGAAATGCCTCCCTGAAAATCCCTAACCTTAATTTCACGTTTAACATGATCAGTGTATAAAAAAAAGGTCATCCTTTGAAAACCCTTCAAAGATCATAATGTAATGAAGTTATAATGAATTCTGCTGCTTCTCAAAAAGAAATTTACTACAAATCAAGGATTATAAAACCGAAGACTTCTTTGAACACGGAAATTGAATATAATTCTAAGATTGAAAACTATTTTTAATCAAAGGAAATGTCTGCTAAATAAAAAATTGCCATCTAATCTACTCCATTTGCTCTGGTACCTTCTGAACGAATTGCTAAAGTTTTAGGGTTTTTTATTTTTAACAACAAAAAACAACTCAGTCAGCTACAGGCAGTGAAAACTATTTTAAGCTGCCTGGCAAAATGAAGGATAGTGAGCAGGGTTTATTTCTACAGAATCTCCTGGGAACTACCAAGCCTGGTTCCACCCTCCAAAGCTCAAGTGGAAAGACAACCATGCTCTTTAAAAACAAGCAGCAACATGCGTGACAGTACAAAATCCTTCCTCCCACCAACTTAAAATAAATTACCGTGCAATACTATTTTTTGATCTAAAGTTACTTTACACCAATCTGATAGCTGCTGCTGCTGCTGCTGCTAAGTCGCTTCAGTCGTGTCCGACTCTGTGCGACCCCATAGACGGCAGCCCACCAGGCTCCCCTGTCCCTGGGATTCTCCAGGCAAGAACACTGGAGTGGGTTGCCATTTCCTTCTCCAATGCGTGAAAGTGAAAAGTGAAAGTGAAGTCACTCAGTCGTGTCCGACTCTTTGAGACCCCATGGACTGCAGCCCACCAGGTTCCTCTGTCCATGGGATTCTCCAGGAAAGAGTACTGGAGTGGGGTGCCATTGCCTTCTCTGAATCTGATAGCTAAACCACCTTAAATGTTAAAAAAGCATGACATCATCAAACAACAGCTAAGACAATTTGAGCATGCTTCTTTATGAGCCAATCACAGGACTCACTGAACAAAGTACTAAAGAGGGATGTAACACAGCTCACCTTCATTGGGAGATGTTTTTAACCTGGCGCAGATTCCAGAGACGTCTCCATAGCTTTCCTGTATTTTCCGTAATGCGTCTGTGGACCTGAGCTCCATGAGGGCCCGCAGCTCTGCGAGTGTAATTCCAAAGTCTCCATCGTGATTAGCTTCCTTCAAAGAGTTTTTTACTCCACCATATGCAACTGAGTTGTTTGCCATGTCGCCCATTACAGGTATAATTTATTAGGAGGAAAATGTTTCCCAAAAGACTCTATAATTTTCACTTGATATATTTCCAAGATGAAAATCTCTTAAATAGGAAAATCTTCCTTAAACCAAACATTCATCATATGACTTTGTAAAGGAGCATCAGCAGCATTTCCCAGGGAAGTATCTTGACCTTTGGCCCATGACTAGTTTCTTCCTATCAGTCATGAGAGGTACATATCTGTAAGAAGAAAATATTTAAAGTGAGTAAAATCCATCTGAGAGTGTTATGCATATAAGCATACTTTGTCATCAGATACCTTATCAAAATATACCATTTAACTGCAAAAATAACAGTCTAGCACCCCTTAAAATGTTTTGCATGATAGAAGTTCAAAGTATAACTTCTAAATAAAACTGGGTATCAAGAGACGTGATTATTTCACCATTATTAAATAAAACTGTATTTCACATGACCGATCAAGATAATTATCATTAAGCACATGTTACAAGAAATACGTTAGCTGCTTTAAATTCATCCTCTCACTTAATCATCACAATTTAATCCCATGAGGTGTTATTACTCCTTACTCTACTGAGAAGAATAGGCCTCAGATAAATTGAGGAGTTTCTACACAGCCAACAAATGCCTGACATGAATGACCTAGGATGCCTCTAAGCTCATGTCCCTTCAAATACACACTATCCTCTCTCTCCAAACCTTTCATATAGAAGAGTGCCTGAAAAGGCGAAAAGCACCAGGACCCTTCTCACCTGCTTTCTTGCAGTTCTCCTGGGCCACTCTGTGATGCCAGCACCTCTTGGCTTCCTAAAACTATCCTTCACCTGTTTCACATTTTTCAGCTGGTTTCTGTCACATGCTGCCAGCTCGGGTCTTCACCGACTAGCTATCTGAAGAAATCCTCTACCCCTTGGCCACTCTTCACTGTTACTCTATTTTCTTTGCTGGCCCTTAGTATTACCTGAAATTATCTTGCTCACTTATTTACTTATTTGTTGTCTCCCTCCACCCACAACATTAGTTCCGAAGGCTGGGCACGGGTTGGTCCATTTTTATATTCTGAGAACCTAGAACTGTGCCGGACCCATGGTGGACATTCAGTAAGCATTTCAAGAATGAGTGAATGCATTACTGTAATTTTCTTCACAACAACCGGTTGGCTGAATGGGCAAATGTGGAACCCATAGATAGATGGCCCACACAAGTATCTGCAGATTTTAGTATTGGGGGGTTGGGGGGCTGTTTTGGCCTAGAACCAATCTCCTGCCAATACCAAGGGACAAACGTGCTTTCAAGTTCTCCTCTTACTCTAAACCAACTAAAAACGAGCTCTCAACTTTTCCCTTTCAATATATGTCCTTTTCAACTAGGACCACAAAGTTAACACGCCTGACAATGGATTCATTTTATTCCCTAGTTGGAAAGCTCCTTCCCACCTATCATTATCCTAATCACATGGGCTTCAGCTCTTCAATCATCTTTGATTCTGTCCACCTCAGCTTCACTGAGTTAACTGAGCTCAGGTAATCGTTCCTTTGAAAAGCCGCTTCTGCACATCCCCTTTTCTCCCCCGTCTTCAAGTGCCCTACACAGATTACAATCAATACCCTCTAGTTTCTTTCTCATTCCATTATCTCCTTTAACCAGTCCCTTCTACATTTTGAGGCTCTATTTAGCCTTTTAAATAACCACCGTGCCACTCTATCTAAACCTATACGATGAAAATACAGTCTTAATGTTAATATCTGTTGGGCATTCAAGACTAGGCTCAATTCTACCTACTCAATTTCTTTTGCTCCCCAGAATGCCCCATATTTAAGTAAGATGGTGACTGCAGCCATGAAATTAAAAGACGCTTACTCCTTGGAAGAAAAGTTATGATCAACCTAGACAGTATATTCAAAAGCAGAGGCATTACTTTGCCGACTAAGGTCCATCTAGTCAAGGCTATGGTTTTTCCTGTGGTCATGTATGGATGTGAGAGTTGGACTGTGAAGAAGGCTGAGCACCGAAGAATTGATGCATTTGAACTGTGGTGTTGGAGAAGACTCTTGAGAGTCCCTTGGACTGCAAGGAGATCCAACCAGTCCATTCTAAAGGAGATCAACCCTGGGATTTCTTTGGAAGGAATGATGCTAAAGCTGAAGCTCCAGTACTTTGGCCACCTCATGTGAAGAGTTGACTCATTGGAAAAGACTGATGCTGGGAGAAATTGGGGGCAGGAGGAGAAGGGGACGACCCAGGATGAGATGGCTGGATGGCACCACGGACTCGATGGACATGAGTCTGAGTGAGCTCTGGGAGACGGTGATGGACAGGGAGGCCTGGTGTGCTGCGATTCATGGGGTCGCAAAGAGTTGGACACACTGAGCAACTGAACTGAACTGAACTGAAGCGTTAGTCGCTCAGTCATGTCCAACTCGTTGCGACCCCAGGCTCCTCTGTCCACGAGATTTTCCAGGCAAGGATACTGGCGTGGGTAGTCATTTCCTTCTCCAGGGGATCTTCCTGACCCAGGGATCAAACCTGGGTTTCCTGCAGTGCAGGCAGATTCTTTACCAACTGAGCCACAAGGGAAGCCCATATTTAATAAATGCTTAGTGACTGGGCTTCCCTTGTGGCTCAGCTGGTAAAGAAAAGGCTACCCACTCCAGTGTTCTGGCCTGGAGAATTCCACGGACTGTATAGTCCATGGGGTCGCAAAGAGTCGGACACAACTGAGCGACTTTCACTTTCACGAATGATGAGGAGCTAGAAAAGATTACTTGCAAGCGCAATTGGTCTTCAGCTGTGGAATTGTTACAGGGAGGTTCGCAAAATCGTGGTGTGTGTTTCTCCCAGTTCAATATCCATCAGAACTGGCTAGAGGACTTGTTAGACTACAGATGCCAGTTGCAGGGTTTCAGCACGGCTAGGGCGGGCTCCACAATCTCTGTTTCTAACAAACTATCAGGTGACACACTAGTAGTTCAGAGAGTGCAACGTGAGGACCCCTGGACAGGAGAACAGACAAAGTGCCGACTCTCTGCCCGCTGCTTAAAGACGGCCGGGGAAGGAAAAGCTCGCTGGCCTTGGCTTAAATTTACAGGGATGTGGCACTTGTGGATTCTGTAAGACATTTTCTTTCGTTGCCTGCTTCCACCCACTTCACAAATCCTTATGCTTGCCCAATTATTACTAATGTTACTCATCCCCTAGGCAAAGTGGGCTCATACTCACACAATAATTATTATAATAACTCAACTTCAAAAGCTGGAGAGGGTGGTTATTTTTACGATCTCTGTGTTTTCCTACCTAAAATTTCTTGGTATCTGAGCATCACACCAATCCTAGAGTAAATCATTATTATTCATTTAAGAAATAAAACAATTAAGATTCATCAGTCTACATGCTGGCAGCATGTATGTTACCATTCCTCCGGTTTCCAGAAAGAGAAATTTTCCTCAACAAGTTCTGGCCTCCTACCCATCATCATCGAGTCGAAATGAACTGCTTGACTCATTTTCCAAGAACAAGGAGCTTCCTCACCTCCTTGCCTTCTTTGTAAACAGCATGTCAGTAAGACTCATGCAATCTGAATTAGTAGGGACAGACCCCCAGGTAAAAAATCCTAGCATCCTTCAAAATGCCTGGGGTGGAGGTAAGTAACTGTTTAGTTCTGGGTTCAATACTAGAATCTCAGCTATCACACAAAACCTAAGTCATTCATTTCAGCTTTTGTCAGTAATAAAAGTAGTATTTTTATTCCTACATGCCAATATTTGCCTTTTCTCTTGACAAAATTCACGCCAGAGAGAAGGGTGTTATTTACTGGGTGGCCGTTAAATTTCTCAACAATAAGGATACATAATAGAGCTAGAATCTGAAACCTCTATTTGCAAATCTAAAGTCATGTTTCTTATACTGTCTGTCTCTGCTTGAAGTCTTCACGTTTATCAGGCTGAAATGGAAATTTTGGTAGGTTAAACAGTCAAATACCACCAAATGTACCAATTTATATGATAAAACAAGAATTCACTAGACATTAGAGTGGTATTTGTTATCTGCTACCTCTGCCCTTCCCCAACTCTCAGTGGTCCATCCCCATATCCAGATACTGCCCTGTCCATAAGGATGATGGGTTCGGTCACGTGCATGTGACTCAACAAAGGCCAACAGTGGGCAACGGGGCTTCTGCTGTGACTCTGGAATACAGACTTGTTTCTTCTTACTGAACTTAAAACTGAGATGTGGAAAGCCTCTGAGAACGCATCTAAAAGGAAGGGAGGGAGAAAATACGGTTGTCGGTGCTGGATCATTTGGGCTCTTGTGTCAACCAACACCTAAAGTCTGTCCTAACCATGATCGTTTCGTTCTTTGTCAATAAACTCCTTTTGGAGGTTTTTCTATCACTTTGCAACTCGCAGGGCTTTGGTAAGTACATGATCACCATGTTCAGTTCCCCCTACTGTGTAAAGAAAGAGAAGTCCAGAGAAAACTACCCAACGCAAATGAACCACCTTCCCAAAGTGGACTATCTGAACCACTAATTAACCCACAAATGACAAATCGAACTGCTGTCTATTTCTAGACTGTCTAACACCTCTTCTGTTTTCCTCTCTTCCCTACTATTATCCACGCTTCTAGTCACCTAACCAGTAAACTGCCAAAACGCCAAGGACAACAAAAAAGCTTTGCTCTTTATTGTTAGCTACACCATGACAATCAGCAGAGAGAGACACTATTTAGAACTGAGATACAACAGAAAGTAGAACATTTCCTTTGCTTCTCATTGTTCATGAAGAGATTCTGATCTTCCATTTGAAAAGTTTAAGAAGAAATCTTGGAAGCTGAGGCTCCACAAGAGGGGGGTTTTAAAGAAAACACCTATCTCCATACATAGTTTATCCCAGAATCCCTAGATAATGTCTCTGATCCAAGAACTGTTGGTAATCTTTGAGTTATTACATAAAAAGACAGATGGTTTAAGACTAGAGTTGGGCAAAAATAGCTAGAGTCTTCAAAAAGAATGAGATGGATTCCAACTGACACATAAGCTTTACTGTGAATGGGCAGCCAGGACCCCAAGAGAAAACAAAAGGATGCCTATGAAGTCTTAGCACTGAGTGAAGCTCATAAAGAGACAGTTTTGTTAATGTTACAAATCAGTGCTTTCTTTCACAAGGTCACCTGACTCTGGATCACAGAATGGCTGTATGATATTATTTAGACTCAACAATGATGAGGACAACAAAAATACCACACATTAGAAAAACTAAAAGAAATAGCTGGACAGCTAAATAAATTTGGTGATGAAACATGGAGTTGGATGAAACACTGAACTCTAAAGTGATTATTAATATTATGCAGTAACATGATGATTCCTGCAGGCAAGAAAACATATGCTACTATAACTAAGTGTACTAGCATGAGAGGAACAACCTGAAAGGTGTTATTCAATGCATTACTGGGTTCCAAATTCCCGACTGTTCTAAACTTCTATTAGTGATGTGAAAACGCAGAAGTTATATTCCTCCAGTCTATAGATGACTTGAAGCTAGCTAACTCAGCAAGTGTACCAGATGACAGAATCAGAATCTGGAAAGACAGGTGGGAATGGGAAGTTAACTATAATTAGTACAAAGGTACGATCTCTTACATTTAATTTCAAAGACACAACTGTACAAATATGACACACAAGAAACCCAACAGTGTGCATTCAAAGACAAAGGTTCAGTTTACTCAAAGCACTGGCCTGATGTTCATTAACACGATGTAAGTGCTTCCGCCTCCCACTCCCAAGCTGTCTTAGGCAGCGATGACAGGAGTACTAAAAGCTAACAAAGGCAGCTAACAAATCCCTCCTACTTTGCCTTGCACAAACACACTTATAATGTTGCAGGATCACGCAACACAGACACAACGTAACACGCCTCCCTAAATGTGTGACTGTGCATAAGACAATGTGAACTTAGCCCGGCACACAGTAAACTAAAGGCATGTGAGCTAGTTTTACTGTTGGGCTTCCCTGGTGCCTGAGTGGTAAAGAATCTGCCTACCAATGTATGAGATGCAGTCCAACCCCTGGGTCAGAAAGATCCCCTGGAGAAGGAAATGGTGGCCCACTCCAGTACTCCTGCCTGGGAAATCCCACGGACAGAGGAGCCTGGCGGGCTACTGTCCATACAGCCACAAAAGAGCTGGCCATGACTTAGCAACTAAACAACAGCAAACAAACTTCTATTGTTAAGATGTCTAAACCTAAATAAACAGAATTCTGCTAAGTCTAATATAGGTGAGGCTCTGCTATACAGATAAAGCACATGATGACTGAATACATCAAAAAGACTAACGAACAAAAGAGGGGCGCCAACTTTAATGTGTATTACAGAAACAGGCCAACTAGACTTTGCACTGGTCAGGTCTGAATTACCGTGAGGTGCACAGTGTGAAAAATAATAAAGAGGATGCTGGAGACGTCAGAAAACCAGCCCATTACAGATGCGGAAAGAATTTAGGAGACGAATATCTCAAGATGGCTATTTTCAAACATTTGAAATTTTTAAAAAACTTTCACTGAAGTATTGCTGATTTACAGTGTTGTGTTAATTTCTGCTATATAGCAAAGGGAACCAGTTATGCATATACATATATACATTCTTTTTCATATTCATTTCCATTCTGTTTTATCACGGGATACTGAATAAAGTTCCCTGTCCTACACAGTAGGACCTTGCTGCTTCTCCATCCTGTGTTTAACAGTTTACATCGGCTAATCCCAGACTCCGACCCCTTCTCCCTCCCTCTCCACTCTTCTACTTGTGTGCAGGCAACCACAAGTCTGTTCGCAATGTTTGTGGGTCTATCGGTTTCATAGATGTGTTCATTTGTGTTGAACTGTAGATTTCTCATGTAAGTGACAGCATAAAACATTTGAAAATTCGCAGTGTAGAATAGTGACTAGATATATTCTGTAGTGGAGGGCACAACTAGTATGAAAAGAAAGTTACAGAGAGGTAGATTTTTGGCTGAGGCAGCACTTATTAGCAACAAGTCATCCCATACTGGAACGGATCTGTAACAGTTATTAATTTTATGTCAATTCGACTAGATCCCATGGAGCTCAGCTATTTGGCCAAACATTATTTATGGGTATGCCTACAACGGTGTTTCTGGATGAGATTAGCACGTGAATGAACAGACTAAGTAAACAGACCGCTCTTTGTGATGTAGGTGGGCATCATCCAATCCACCCAAACAAAACAAAAAATGGTAAATCGTACCCCACTCCCTGCCTAACTGTCCAGTCTTTGACCCTCAGACTGGGAATTACCCATCTATTTCCTTGGCTCTCAGGCCTTCAAACTGAATGAAACCACAAGCTTCCCCGAGTCTTTACTTTGTAGACGGCAGATTGTGGGACTTCTCCGTCCCTGTAACTGCCTGAGCAAATTCCTCCTGATAAATCACTATATGGGTAGATGATAAATCACTATACAGATAGATTTCCCATTGGTTCTTTCTTTTCTCTGGAGAGGGAGAACTCTGACCAATAAAGGGTCCCTTGGTCAGTTAGACTCTCTACCCTTGGAGTTGATGAAGCTATACTGAAAGAATGTATGGAGGACGGTTCAAAACTTGAAGACAGCCCATCTGTTCTGGTGATGACTCAAGTCCTGACGGGCTTTCCCTGGTGGCTCACTCGGTAAAGAATCCACCTGCAACGCGGGAGACCTGGGTTTATCTCTGGGTTGGGAAGATCCCCTGGACGAGGGCATGGCAACCCACTCCAGTATTCTTGCCTGGAGAATCCCCATGGATAGAGGAGCCTGGTGGGCTATACAGTCCATGCGGTCGCAAAGAGCTGGACATAGCTGAGTGACTAAGCGCGCGCACACACACACACACGTCTTGAAAGTCCATCCCTCTTTTAAAAAATAACACCATCAGTCCTGATGCAGTAAGTACGCTTTATACATGTACACAACTTCTATTCAGCACTCCATCCCCGTGATCCTAAACTGCTTAGCTTTTAAAAATCAAGATTCCTTTTAGACAAGATTAGGTCAGAGACAACATAACCCAGATGGGAAAACTTACTCTTTTTTGTATACAGTGTATGAAACATAACATCTAATTTGAAGATCTGCTAATTGTGGTCATCAGCTTAGGAAAGACATTTGATTAATTTCAACTTTAGATTTATGCAAACTGGTTATAAATCAAAATTTGTTAGAAACTAATCTTTTCATTTAAACTTTCATTAATCTCTTAATGTGTCCTTCAAGTCAACTAAAGATTCCCAAGTAATTTTGATTTTTCCAAATCACTCCCAACTCAGGATAAAATTCCAAAACTAACAGAAAAAGTTACAGTCCTAAATCTTAATCTTTAATTTTTTAATGCTTACAGATTCTGTAATTAATTCAGTACATTAAGTTACTTCTGATTTCATATATTCTTTCCCAAGGAAATTCCAACATTTCTCTTAAGGTATCTACACTGAAATAACTCAATGTCTTCAAATTTTCATTCATATACCAAAGTAACTTAAGTGTTAGGTCAAATTTCTATTTACTAGATCTATCATATATCTCAGTAAACATGAAAGTTAAAAAAAAAAAAGTATTTACAAAGATTCTTAGTCCATGACTCCTTCTGAAGAAGTGAAGTGAAGTCACTCAGTCGTGTCCGACTCTTTGCGATCCCATGGACTGTAGTCTACCAGGCTTCCATGCGATTTTATTGGAGTGGGTTGCCATTTCCTTCTCCAGGGGATCTTCCTGACCCAGGGATCGAACCCAGGTCTCCTGCATTGCAGGCAGACGCTTTACCCTCTGAGCCACCAGGGAAAGCCATGACTCCTGCTATAGGAACACAAATTACAGATCTGGGGTTTGGCAGGGGACCCTCTAAAGATAAAGACAGCTTATTTTCATTCACTTAATGATAAAAGCTGTAAGTTTCTAAATCAATACACCAACAATGAACAAAATTTAAAAAGCCAGTATTCTGCTAAAAAAATTATTACATAACAAAGAATCAGAATTTAACATCTGAAAGGCATGTTGAAGATCAAATCCATTGGTTCATTTTATAGCAATGAAACCAAATACTCATCATCATCTACTGCCAAAAAGAATGAAAGAAAGCAAGAATTAAATGCTCACAAAACCCATTAAAAGAAGGGTAGAAATATCAAAATTTAAAACATGTGATAAATCATAACCTATAAGTTCTACAGAGGCTACTATCAAGAAAATAGCTTGGCAGTATACCTCAAATGGGTACTACTACCTAAGCTGTTACACACCATCTGACTGACAAAAGTTTTTGACTGCAGCCTTTCAAAAAAGAAGACTCAAGTTATCTCCATAAATTTATTTATTTTAATTGGAGGCTAATTACTTTACAATATTGTATTGGTTTTGCCATACATCAACATGAATCCACCACGGGTGTACACGTGCTCCCCATCCTGAACCCCCCTCCCTCCTCCCTCCCCGTACTATCCCTCTGAGTCATCCCAGTGCACCAGCCCCAAGCATTCTGTATCCTGCATCGAACCTAGACTGGCAATTCGCTTCCTATATGATAGTATACATGTTTCAATGCCATTCTCCCACATCATCCCACCCTCTCCCTCTCCCACAGAGTCCAAAAGCTGTTCTATACATCTGTGTCTCTTTTGCTGTCTCACATACAGGGTTATCATTACCATCTTTCTAAATTCCATATATATGCATTAGTATACTGTGTTGGTGTTTTTCTTTCTGGCTCACTTCACTCTGTATAATCGGCTCCAGTTTCATCCACCTCATTAGAACTGATTCAAATGTATTCTTTTTAATGGCTGAGTAATACTCCATTGTGTATATGTACCACAGCTTTCTTATCCATTCATCTGCTGATGGACATCTAGGTTGCTTCCATGTCCTGGCTATTGTAAACAGTGCTGCGATGAACATTGGGGTACACGTGTCTCTTTCAATTCTGGTTTCCTTGGTGTGTATGCCCAGCAGTGGGATTGCTGGGTCATAAGGCAGTTCTATTTCCAGTTTTTTAAGGAATCTCCACACTGTTCTCCACAGTGGCTGTACTAGTTTGCATTCCCACCAACAGTGCAAGAGGGTCCCCTTTTCTCCACACCCTCTCCAGCATTTATTGCTTGTCATAGTTTTTTTTTAAAACATAAAAATTGATTCAAATTCCTCTGTGGACAGGTAGCTATGAGAAGAGGGACAGTATCTTTATAGCTGTTTCTCACTGTGGCTCCTATTGGCATTTTATTGACTGTGAGCACTATTTCATAAATTCAGAAATCCAGCCTCACCCAGCCCCTCCCTGCCCCACCCCATCAGATACTAGCAGTAACTCTCAGCCAGGGTGAGCAACCTGAAAAGCCCCACCTTAAATGTTCCCTAAGGGAGGCAGACTGTATACCTATGATTAAACTTAAGAGGAAATGGTAATCCATTCCAGGAGTCTTGCGTGAAAAAACCCATGGACAGAGGAGCCAGGCAGGCTTCAGACCATGGGGTGGCAAAGTGTCAGACACGACCGGGTGACTACACATCCTTTCTACACACTGAACATTTATTTACCTTTGATCTTCATATCTTGAACAAGAGGTACTACCCTCCTTCAAGTTCCTTATATAGTCACCTTCTGCAGAAAAAAACATTACACCTGCCTGACTCATATCCTAAAATGAAGTTTTTAAAAACTTAAAACAATTTTGCTAAGAAATGATAAAAATTTACATAAACTGTTGAACAGGTTAAGTACCTATTATAATATATAACTGTAATGGAGGAAAGAGCAGACGATATAATATCATACATACGAAGGAACAGACAACACAAGACCATGAGTGGCAGGAAGTTTCTTTCACAGGATTTTGTTATATTCAAATTATTTCATCAAAACACTGTGAAGAACCAAGGGACTGTTTGCTTTTAATATTCTGAACTGACTTTAATCGCATTTTAAGGGGCTTAAAGAAAACATACACACTTGCATAAAATATTAAGCTTGTTTAGAAAAGCAATTTACCTCAGGTGTGTAAAGAACGATACGCATATACAGCATAAAATCCACCGAACGGGATCTGCTTCATGAGAACTGACAAGCAGAAAATAAGCACTATCTACAAGGCCTGATTTATACGTCCCCCCAGATTCATGAATATCATGGCTGTGTCTGTGCTGACAAAAAAACTAGCCCTACTCCTCCCAGCAAGTGACTTATCCGCCAGAGTCTTTGAGAGACAGACTAAATACAATACTTGGAAGGGCAAGTTACAGATGCTGCCAGTGATAAATTCAGCATGACCGCTTCAGCAAATCTCTCAGTGTGGGAAGCAAGTCGATTAGAACAGTGCAGGCGCTAATTTGTTCTTCCAGCACAGCTTTTAACACACGGCTGCAATGATTTGTTTACCAGTCTGTCTTCCCCAGTGATCTGTGAACTCAAGGCAGGATTCATGCCATTTAATTTTAACCCCCAGCACTCTCAGGAATATAGTAGGTGCTCAATGTCTACTGAATAGAGACATTCTTTTTTTGAACCTTAGCTAAAAATCTATTTGAAAAGTAATCAATGCCAATTAAAACAGCAGAGCAAAACAAACTCTTCTAAACTTCTGTTTAAAATAATACGCTAGGTGTTTAGTTTGTTAAGAGAAAGTCGTAAGATTCAAAGAGTTTTCAAACCAGTTTGGTATGCAAATACACAAACTTTCCTTTAAATTCTTTCAGACAATGTAAGTTAAGATTTCCAAGTAAATTATACAATGACTGCTACAAGGCAGTGGTTCTTAACCAGGTGCTAGACTCTATGCCAAGTAATAATGCTGAGTTTCAATACTTCACAAAGCGCAGAAAAAAGGATGCATTTATTTGAGAAATAATTTGTTAGGATTACTCATGCTAAAATGATGCCAAATCAATATGTAAGAAAGTTAGTGATTAGATCTAAATAATAAAGAAATAATCTCACCCATAAAAGTCCACTGGAAAAATGATCCTCAATCCCACATCCAGCTACCGTCCTCTTAAATCTGCCATTTCTGTTTCATCTCCAACTCACAGATCACCCCATTTCTATCTAGCTGCTGCTCCTATGCCACACTGAAACAACTCTTCAAGGTGATCACTGACCTCTCTTGTTCCTGAATCTAATGGACACATTTAGTCCCTTTTATCTGACCTGGTGGCAACCTCTGTTATTACCAACCACTTCGCTCTTGAAATGTTCTATTGCCTTCATTTCTCTGATATTTGACTCCCGTTCCCACCATGGTGCCATCTCTGGTGGCCAGTTCTCTTTTTCACTGCTTGTTCCCCTTCTTGAATTAACTGTCAAGGGAATCAGTGGAGAGAGACTGGGTGGCACTGCAATCCTGACCATGATTGTTTCCATCTATTTGCAGTTAGCAAGCGTGAGATCAGTTTGTAGGTAACAACAAAAATTTATCTGTATGTGCATTTACAAGACTCATTTTTTTCCTTGCACGGCTCAGAATTTCACTGTTCAATTAAAATGATGAACTGACACTATAGCACTCTGGCTTAGTGAAAGTGTGAAAAAAAACACCCAGTTTCCTTATCGTAGTTCCCACTACAGCTCCCATTCCTCTTAGTCTTTACTTTATGAAGAAATAACTGTCAGCCCAAAGCAGAACAGTTCCTGTTAAACTGGGGCTTCACTGTCGTCCCTGGGGCTGCAAGACAATCACTCTTTTGATATGTCATTTCCAGCATGGATGATTTGTTTATGACATCAAAGTCCTTAATTAAGCAGAATATATGATAAAATTGTAATGTGAATGATCCCCAACACAGGGATCTTCAAGTTCACTATAGATATTTTTGCTTTAGGGTCAAGGAACCATCTTGCCCCAAATACCGATGATGCCTGTGTCTCTGGGAAGGTTGTCCCGAGCACCGATGAGTGCTTCCCAAACCTCAGCCTGCATCAGAATCACCTGAGGGGCTCCTTAATCCACAGACTGCTGGCGATCTCTGACTCCAGTTCAGTAGATCTAGGATAGGACGTAAGAAGAATTTGCGTTTCAAATAACTTCTCTGGCAATGGAGACGCTACTGGTCTGGACAACCACTATTAGAGATACTAAGTAATCCCTGAAACTGGATTAAGGAACAAACTGTTGGATTACCACCTTAACCCCAAATTTCCCAACAACAATAGAAACAAATTACTCACAGTTCTTTATTATCCTATTCTTAATCTGCATGACTATCTGAAAGCAGACCATACTTTAAAAATAGCCGTTACTTTGATTTTTAATACCAAATATACTGATGTATTACACAAATGCTGCAAATAATTTCCTTCAAAGAAACATGAAGACGTACTGCTTTATTCTGAATTTACATAAAATGATTTTAAACTAAATATATCAAACTTTAACGAATTTAACAGATAACTACAATTCAGAGATCTACCTTCTCCTACCTGCCCCCACCCCTCTGAGCCTCTGAAAAGCTCAGAAGTAAGTAATTTTACATAATCCAGCGCTGCTTACTAACAAATATAAGAACATATTATATCTACAGTTAAATATGAGAACGAAATGTTCTATCATTTTTCTAGCCTCCCTGGCTTGGAGCATTTCAGCTATAGTCAAGAAAGCGATTTCTAAATTAAAACAGTGTTTTTCCCCTTCTGTTCAGGAGCTCGAAGGCAACATGAACACTTGAATGTCACACCAGCTGCTCTACCAGCCTACTCAGTTCTTAAGAGCTTCTCTCCTGTCAGTTCACAAGAACCTACACTTAACTGCTTAAGGAGGCAGGATGCTCATTATGTCACAGAACAAACTCACAAAAATAAAGTTGGCAATATTTAAGGAAGCATAACTCTCATCTGTAAATTTAACATGAGCTGTCTGTTTTCTTAATTAAAACTTCTAGATTTCAAGGACTATTTATTCCAATATTTAAACTACGGAACACAGAACGAAGGGCAGAAGACCCTTTTCCATTCCTTTCTCTCCTTTTTTTCTTTAAACCGTGTGCTAGTACCTTGACAGTCTTTTGCATTTTCCAGCCATAGATACTAAAGAATGGTCCAGTATATCAATACTCACTTCTGCAACACATTCAAAGCATCTGGCTAAAATATACGGTAAGCTTATTTTAAGACGATGTGAGGCAAGAAGCTGACTTATAGTCACTCGCCAAAACGCAAAGAATAAGGACATTAGTGGATGTGTTGAATCATAACCACCCCAACACATCACACTGATGATCCTTTAAACTCTGGCTTCACACAATTCCTGACCTTCCTTCCAAGACTCTGATTTGTATTCTGTGACTGCTATTCAAGGGGAGAGCTGCACATTACAAGTCATGCTCACTGGGAACTGTTCTATATTCAAGACTTCCTCTCTGGTACAACTTCTCTTTATTTCTCTTATACAGAATGAATCTTATGTAGACATTCTGACCTTCAGGCTCAAAGGCAATCAAGACCCTTTCTGATCATACCTGCCTTCCTAAAAAAAGCTAGCTTCCCAACGGCCAGTGACTGCAGTTTTGTCTGTCCTCTGTGCTCTTTCATTCTCATCCTACACCCATCTGGTTACTTAGCTACCCCTGAAAAGACATATCAACTGGCTGAGCAACTGTGGAAGAAATTTTAAAAATTGAGTTCTTAGTTCCATTAGAAACCTGTTTTTCTCCGTCACATACGATCCCCTGACACATCTCCAGCATCCGAGCCTGTTCATTTTTCTATTCAGATTCTCCTGAATTTCCTCCTGCTCCTGCCTCTCCGGGCTTCTCAAGTCTACTCCCAGACCTTATTTCCTGAACTGCCACTGCAAGCCCCAACCACCACTTTATACTGGTTCCTTCAACTTCCATATCCAGATACACGCTACCCTGTAAGACTGTTCTCTCCTCCTCTTCCCAAAACAAGCCACTCCTGGAATTCACTAGCCAAACTAGATCTCCGCTCTGCTCAGTCATATCTGACTTTCTGTGGCCCCATGGACTGCAGCCTGCCAGGCTCCCCTGTCCATGGAGTCTACAGGCAAGAATACTGGATAGAGCGGGTTGCCATTTCCTACCCCCGGGGATCTTCCAGACCCTGGATTGAACCCGTGCCTCTTGCATCTCCTGCACTGGCAGATGGGTTCTTTACCCTGGTGGCTCAGCTGGTAAAGAATCCACCTGCAATGTGGGCGACCTGAGTTCAATCCGCAGAAGACGCCCTGGAGAAGGAAACGGCTACCCAGTCTAGTATTCTGGCCTGGAGCATTCCGTGGACAGAGGAAGAGGACCGTGGCAGGCTACAGTCCATGGGGTCACACAGAGTTGGACGTGACTGAGCGACCTTCACTTTCTTTACCGTAAGTGCCAGCTGGTAAGTCCATCCTTTAGCTCTGAATGAGGTCGTTCTTAGCTCTTCCTGGATCCTCACTCACTGTGATGAGCAACCTGGATCCATCCTCACTCCTGAGTTGGCTGCTTGTGTTGATTAACAATCTCGGGCTTCTTCTCAGTCCTCATCCTCCTATATATTTTTGTGTCGTTTGACAGTATTCTTCCCCCCTCTCCATTATCTTGCTTAGCACTCCCAGGTCTCTAGTCAATTCTCAGCCCACATATTTCCTGGCTTTTTACATTTTTACCATATCTTAAATGAGGTTCTCACCCAAGGATATCTCCATAGGCCTCTCAGAACAGCAAATACCACATCATAACCTGTATCACAGCATTTGATCAAGCTCCAGGCCAATGTTTTCAACTGTTTCAACATCTGAATATCTTGCAGCAAATCAAACTCAATCACCAATATTATCCTTATCTTCCTGAATCTGTTTTCTCTGAAGTTCCTATTAGTCCCAAACAAGTTCCTGAAGTTCCTGAGTAGGGGCTTCCCTGGTGGCTCAGATGGTAAAGAATCTGTCTCCAATGCAGACTGGAGGATCAAACCTGGGGTCGATCCCAAAGAAAAGCAATGCCAAACAATCCTCAAACTACTGCACAATTGGACTCATCTCACACGCTAGTTGGAGAAGGCAGTGGCAATGCACTCCAGTACTCTTGCCTGGAAAATCCCAAGGGCGGAAGAGCCTGGTAGGCTGTAGTCCATGAGGTGGCGAAGAGTCAGACATGACTGAGTGACTGCACTTTCCCTTTTCACTTTCATACACTGGAAAAGGAAATGGCAACCCACTCCAGTGTTCTTGCCTGGAGAATCCCAGGGATGGAGGAGCCTGGTGGGCTGCCATCCATGGGGTTGCACAGAGTCAGACATGACTGAAGTGACTTAGCAGCAGCAGCAGCACATGCTAGTAAAGTAACGCTCAAAATTCTCCAAGCCAGCTTTCAATAGTATGTGAACCATGAACATTCAAGCTGGATTTTAAAAAGGCAGAGAAACAAGAGATCAAACTGCCAACATCAGTTGGATCATCGAAAAAGCAAGAGAGTTCCAGAAAAACATCTATTTTTGCTTAATTGACTATGCCAAAACCTTTGACTGTGTGGATCACAACACACTGTGGAAAATTCTTAAAGAGCTAGGAATACCAGACCATCTGACCTGCCTCTTGAGAAATCTGTATACAGGTCAGGAAGCAACAGTTAGAACTGGACATGGAACAACAGACTGGTTCCAAATCAGGAAAGGAGTACGTCAAGGCTGTATACTGTCACCCTGCTTCTTTAATTTATATGCAGAGTACATCATGAGAAAAGTGGGCTGGATGAAGCACAGGCTGGAATCAAGATTGCCAGCAGAAATATCAATAACCTCAGACACGCAGATGACACCACCCTTATGGCAGAAAGAGAAGAGGAACTAAAAAGCCTCTTGATGAAAGTGAAAGAGGAGAATGAAAAAGTTGGCTTAAAACTCAACATTCAGAAAACTAAGATCATGGCATCTGGTCCCATCACTTCATGGCAAGTAGATGGGGAAACAGTGACAGATTTTATTTTCGTGGGCTCCAAAATCACTGCAGATGGTGACTGCAGCCATGAAATTAAAAGACGCTTACTCCTTGGAAGAAAAGTCATGACCAACCTTGACAGCATATTAAAAAGCAGAGACATTACTCTGCCAACAAAGGTCTGTCTAGTCAAAGTTATGGTTTTTCCAGTGGTCATGTATGGATGTGAGAGTTGGACTATAAAGAAAGCTGAGTGGTGAAGAATTGATGCTTTTGAACTGTGGTGCTAGAGAAGGCTCTTGAGAGTCCCTTGGACTGCAAGGAGATCCAACCAGTCCATCCTAAAGGAAATCAGTCCTGAATATTCACTGGAAGGCCTGATGCTGAAGATGAAACTTCAATACTCTGGCCACCTGTTGCAAAGAGCTGACTCATTTGAAAAGACCCTGATGCTGGGAAAGATTGAAGGCGGGAGGAGAAGGGGATAACAGAGGATGAGGTGGTTGGATGGCATCACCGACTCAATGGACATGAGTTTGAGTAAACTCTGGGAGTTGGTGATGGACAGGGAGGCCTGGTGTGCTGTAGTACATGGGGTCTCAAAGAGTTGGACAACTGAGCAACTGAACTGAACTGATACCTGAGTAAAGCCCTACATCCACGACAATTTCTTCAAGTTTACAGCCTAAACAAGGGAGAAAGACAAGTAAACAAGCTGGACTCTAGACTGCCAGGAGAAATATCAACAATCTCAGATATGCAGATGATACCACTTCAATGGCAGAAAGCGAAGAGGAACTGAAGAGCCTCTTGATGAAGGTGAAAGAGGAGAGTCAGAAAGCTGGTTTAAAATTCAACATTCAAAAAATTAAGATCTTGGTATCCAGTCCCATCACTTCATGGCAAATATATGGGGAAAGAGTGGAAACAGTGACAGATTTTACTTTCTTGGGCTCCAAAACCACTGCAGAGAGTGACTGCAACCATGAAGTTAAAAGATGCTTGCTCCTTAGAAGAAAAGCTATGACAAACCTAGACAGTGTTTGAGAGACAAAGATATCACTTTGCTGACAAAGGTCCATCTAGGCAAAGGTATGGGTTTTTCCAGTAGTCATGTATGGATGCGAGAGTTGGACCATGAAGAAAGCTGAGAGCCAAAGAATTGATGCTTTTGAACTGTGGTGCAGAAGAAGACGCTTCAGAGTTCCTTGGACTGCAAGGAGAACAAGCCAGTCAATGCTAAAGGAAATCAACCCTGAATATTCACTGGAAGGACCGATACTGAAACTGAAGCTCCAATACTTTGGCCACTTGATGAGAAGAAAAGACCCTGATGCTGGGGAAAACTGAGGGCAAGAGAAGAAGGGGCAGCGGCGGATGAGCTGGTTGGATGGCACCACTGATTCAATGGGTTTGGCTTTGAGCAAACTCTGGGAGGTGGTGAAGGACGGGAAGCCTGGTGTGCTGCAGTGTATGGAGCTGTGGTCAGACGTGACTCAGTGACTAAACAACAACAAGCAAACACGATGAGTTGCTGTAGAGAGCATCAGGAATGGTTTGGTGAGCACACAAAGCGTTGAGTGTTACCGGGGATGTGGATCAGAGAAAGGCTTCACTGTCAGGAACACCCTGGACTGAGGTGGGACCGGGCAAAGTGGATGAAGGGGTTAAACACAGAGGGGTGGATACATCTGAGCAAAGGAGAATAAGGAGGTAGCTCAGTAAAGAGTTGATAGCATGATAAAAACAACAACAACAACAATATCTACTTGTATCTTTGGAAGGTTTCTTGAAAGAAACCTTTTCTTCTTAAATACAACTAAAGCTTTCTGAGGGAACCCCAACTACTGTTCTTTTTACGGTTCTTACAGAGGCTAATAAATTGCTTAACTATTCACTAGAATAAAAATGGTTAAGAGTCAATCTGAATTGTGGACGATCAATGCAATTAGAATCTTCAAACTCCCCTAACAGAGTGTTTAAACAAATAAGAATACACAAAATAACCAAAACTTCAGATTATTATAGTACTCAGGGGGAAAAAACATACAGATTTCAAAAGCTCTTGGCTTTTTGTTTCTTTATGATAATTTCTTAATACAAATGATTTTAAATCATCTTATAAAATAATGAGAGACTTTTAATCGCTTTTGAGAAGGTCGGAACATGTTTAATTTCCTTTGTGTATTAAGTCGCTAAGTCGTCTCTGGACTCTTTGTCATCTCGTGGACTGCAGCCCACCAGGCTCCTCTGTCCATGGAATTTTCCAGGCAAGAATACTGGAGCGGGTTGCCATTTCTTCCTCTGGGGGATCCCAGACACAGGGACGGAAGCCACATCTCCTGTGTCTCCTGCATTGGCAGGCAGATTCTTTACCACTGAGCCATGTGGGAAATTTCCTTTCTTAGCACTAGCAAAAAGTAAAATGAAGGAACCAAGAAGGCAATCGGAAGGAAGCGGGTCTTTTAAGATGGTGGTAAGACACTGGGCAGCATTCAGCCTATGGGCATCTCCCCTGTGCAGAGGTCTTCAAAAGGAGAAACGCAGATGCCGAGGGCCTCAGCGTAGGATCATGTATCCAACCAACATCCCTTCTCTCATCCATTTGTTTCGGTACTGCTCTCAGACTCCCTAACTCCTTTGTCTTTGCACATGTTTCAAATAAGTCTCCGAGCATCATCTTTCCTAATGAAAACTGGTCTATTTCCTTCACTTTTCTCGTAACCTCTCCTTCAAGGTAAAGTTAACATGCCCGACTTTTTCGACCCCATGGACTGTAGCTCACCAGGCTCCTCTGTCCACGGATTCTCCAGGCGAGGATACTGGAGTGGGTTGCCAGTATCTGACTGCCCTCTTCCAGGGGATCCTCCCCACTCGGGGATGGAACCCTCATCACTTAAGTCTGCTGCAGTGGCAGGGGGGTTCTCTGCCACTAGCGCCACCTGGGAAGCCATACCTACTCAATTGTTGAGTTAATAATTAGCAGAGACACTGACGCTATAACACATTCTTAGTTTCCAATAAACCGTCACAGGCAGCATTCACTGTGTGATACTTAAGTCAGCCTGCCAATACAGAAGGCACATAATACATACTTGCTAAATAAATGGAGACATTAAATTCAATATGTGAATGTGATGTCCTCACATAGAATGACCTATACTAGCATTTAAAAATTAAAAAGTGAGAGGCCTGGATCACATTCAGAGTTTTCTATTAGAAAAACAGTAGTTACACCTAGAGGGAGAAAAAGGTTTTCTTGCCACAATTAAAATTAGACAATTAACCGTTGAGAGTCTTCAAAACTTAAAAATAATGATTAGGAAATCTAAATACCAACTTGGAAAACTCTCTGTGACACAATATTTAGGGAATAAACACAGATCTATGTCTGTACGATGATTACCACCATTTAGAATTCACATATTGTAAATGGGTAAGAACCAGAAACCACAAGGAAGAAACAGCCAGTTTGTCAGAGCAGCCTTTAGATCATTTTCTTTACCTAAAAGCCAGTGCATGTTAGTTGAGCATTATAGAAGTGACGTATTTGCCTTCAATGATCAGGCCTTCTGACTTGATCTAGTCAGCATTATGCTGAAATTCTAGTGCAGTGAAGGAATCTGCCAACTTTGGTACTGATCCACAGTATCCTCACTGGAACTGTCAACATTTTAAACTTAATGGCCACAATCTAGGATATAAAACCAGTAGTCATGTACAGATGTGAGAGCTGGACCATAAAAAAAGCTGCCTGCTGAAGAATTGATGCTTTTGAATGGTGGTGCTGAAGACGACTCTTGAGAGTCCCTTGGACTGCAAGGAGATCCAACCAGTCCATCCTAAAGGAAATCAGTCCTGAATATTCATTGGAAGGACTGACGCTGAAGCTGAAGCTCCAATACTTTGGCCACCTGATGTGAAGAGCCAACTCACTGGAAAAGACCCTGATGCTGGGAAAGACTGAAGGCAGGAGGAGAAGGGGACTCCAGAGGATGAGATGGTTGGATGGCATCACTGACTCAACGGACATGAGTTTGGGCAAGCTCCAGGAGATGGCGAAGGACAGGGAAGCCTGGAGTGCTGCAGTCCATGGGGGCACAAAGAGTTGACGAGTCAGAGCAACTGAACAACAACATATGGAATGTCCAATGGGCAGCAAACAGTGGCTTAATAATTTAAACAGAAAATGCACCATGCTCAGTCAAGGGATTACAAATAATCATTCACATGTTTGATGCTGGCCTGAGGAGGTGAAAGAGTAAATGAAAAAGAAGAGGAAAAATTCTATTACAACACAAAGGATACAAGCAGACACACAACAGAAGACCCTCAGAACCTAGTTACAGGAAGAGAAGTATGCCGATATACACACACCTCTTTGTATTTACAGGAAAGACTTCTGAATTCATCAACAGACTTAGCTTCTCATGAAAGAAACTACTGGGACCACTTGGAAGGAATTAACTTTAAAAATCAAGGTATTCTATTAAGCCATATGACACTGACATTTTTGTATATGAAAAGCAACAGAAAATCTGCAATTTCATATGGTTCGACCTAGTATGATCGATTGAACAGAGTATCCGTATCAAGCATACTAAAAAGGTTAAAATGGATCCCAGGACTCAAGATCAGACATCACCTAAATTGAATGAGTTAATTTAATGGGTGGGAGGGACAGAGAGCAAGAGTCAGAAATGGGTTGGTCAACCGGAAAAGAACAAGGAAAGAATAGCTGTCAAAACATCAAAAGAAAACTTGGTCTTCATCATTTAAGCAGGGTTTAGGCGAATATTCTCTGGAGGAGGGCACGGCAACCCACTCCAGTATTCTTACCTGGAGAACCCCTCGGACAGAGAAGCCTGAAGGACTATGGTCCACAGGGTTGCAAAGAGTTGGGCACAACTGAAGCGACTTGGCACGCACGTAGGGGCGTATACTAAGCCACAATGAGGTTCCAGTAGTAGCTGTATCCTAGGTGGGAGATGGTGAGACAGGGAAGCCTGGCGTGCTGCAGTCCCTGAGGTCCCAAAGAGTCGGACACAACTTAGTGACTGAACACCACCACCTGGGAAGAACTGTAACATTGATGGTATGCACGTGGCAGGAACTATGCTAAGCAATGACCGTATATCCGGCCTAATCCTTTCAACACCCTATGAACAAGGTACTATTATTATTACCCCAACTGCCAGATGAGGTAACTGGTCTTTGAGAGCGTAAGAGAAGCCTGACTCCATTACACATGCCAAAGACTGTACCACTTGTTCTGCCTACATGCTCACTGAGCAACCTTCTAATTATAATGTGGATTCCCATGTGGCAGTGTCTATGGGAAAGAGAATGTGCTAGCCAGAACCTGAGAATCTGTTTCCCAAGGCAGTTATTTTTTTTTCCCCTACTGTAAATTAATAAACTGACATTCTAATATTTTATATGAATCTTATGAGGCTTTGATAATATGAGCCTGATCCCCACAAATAGATTATTAAGAGTACCGATCAACTGGGTTTCAGAACCTGCAAGTTTCAGCCTCTTTATCATGGTAAACCTACTAAGGGATATAATAAACCCTATCCAGTGAGGGCCCCTGGGGGGATAGCCAGTCCTCATTCTCCCAAAAGACAGATACATCAACATCATCATTAGCATTTCCTTCCCTTCTGACATCTCTAGGGGACTAAGAGATAACAGAAGTGACCGGATTCTAATCCTGACTGTGCTGTGCTAACATAACTGGAGCCACTCTCCTTCCTCATTCCCAGTTCTTCATGGATAAAACGGAGGAGCTGGGCTCAGTGATCTGATATCCCTTTCTCATCTACACCACTGGCTGTCTATCCTGTTCAGCACGCCTCCCTCACCCTCCCCAAGCGCTTTCCAGTTTTACATTTCTTCCTCTTAGCATTGCCCTGTTTCTCCGACTGGCTCCCCCATCCACTTTCTGTCCCTCCACCTATCCCAGCAAAGTCTGGGGTCCTCTGCTCCCACCTCAGCAACACTCGGTTACGACTCTAGATCTGTACTCATAAACACTATCTATGCTCCCCATTATACCGGGCCTAGCATGGTATCCGTATATACTTGTGGTACCGAAAAGCTGGGCCTTTATCTGAAAGACCCACATGCAATTCAACAGTCTTAGGTTCAGGATTTCAACTGGATATTAGTATTTCCTTTTCCAAGTATTGTCTCTTGGTTTCACTGCATTTACCTACAAGACTCTATTTCAGACCTCATTTCTCACTCATCTCCAAAATCCTCATAGTAATTGAAGGTTTAGTCCTAACCTCAAGCTCAAACCTCACAACCCACTCCTATTACCAGTCCCCAAATTCCTCTAGACCAGACTTCCGAACTGGTGTCCTAGAGAAGGCCAATTCACAATACGTTAACAGCTAGACATGAAAAGCTCAGCACAGCAAACGGGCTTCTTTAGCCAGACTTCGAACAACCTTGCGATTTCGTGGATCTACAAGAGGGGAGTAATGTATGTAGCATTTCCTGAACTTATTTTTAACTACTATTCCCCCCTCCCTCTCCATGGAGCACCTATTAATATCTCCTGGAACCAGTGTTTCACAGAATATTTTAGGAAATGGTGTTCTGTCCTTTCCTAGTTCAGTCGGAGTATCCGCCACTTAGGTTCAGAAGTGCCTCTGATCTCGCACTTTCTCCCCAATATCCAGTCAGTAGCTAAATTCCTTTGCCTTCTCAACCTAATCATTTCCATCCTTTCTATTCCCTCCTAAACACTGAATTCCAGACCCTGTCATAAAAGTGATAGATCATGTCTACAAAATAAATATTAGATATGTGGCTCTCAACCCCTCAAGGCTGTCATGAGGATTAAAAAGAGAATGAAAGTGACATCCTGAATAATGTGTCTTAAATAAGCACTCATCATTTCTCCGAGACTCAGGCAGAATTTGTGCTTTATGACGACAAATTTTAACTCGAAGCTCAAGGATACCATCTCCATAAAACAGGCCGCACTGGCCTTATACCTACCTGCCAGGACTGGAAACTTTTAAACGGGTAAATGAGAAATGTGCATAGTAGGAATACAGCCCGAGTAACACCAGTGGCGGAGTGAATGTCACACCCAACACTGTCGTCAGGAGGCACAGACAGGTGACAGCCTACAGCTAGTTTTCTCTTCCATTCAAGCGTTTGCAGCTGGGCTTTTCTAACTCTCTAGACCGCGTGCCTCCTCCACTACTCTCTCAGGTTTCAGGGGAGGTGAAGGCCTTCACTCACCTACACTGACTTGTCCCTCAGGGACATCAGCATGAAGAGAACAGGCCGGCAAACGTGTCCCCGCATCCGAGGTGCATTTGAGTGCTAGGTGCTGAGGCCACAGGGGGAAACGAAACAGAATCATCTCCATCCACAGATCTCACACTCTTCGGAGAAGACACACATATGAAACTACTACAATGACTAGCTGTATGCATTAACCTACGTGCAGCTATTTAACGACAACTGTGATACGGACGCCTCAGTGGATTCGTTTTTAACCTTCAGTTATTCATAGTTCGGGAAGGAGAAAAAAGTGGGAATTAAGCTCTAACAGGGTTCAAAATAGCATGCCTCGTTAGAACCTTTTAAAACCTGCCAGGAAACAAAAAAGGAACCTGGGATATTCCAGAGAACACAGGGGTGGCTAAGAGGGAAAGCTCTGGCCACAAGGTAAAATGAAAAGCAGGTTCCCTGCGGCAGCAAAAGCAGTAAGAGAAAAACCACCCAATCTTGAGTCTTTACTACAGAGAGCACTGCTACAGTTTTACACGAAATTGAATGATTATGATGATGATGGTAACAACAATAATTAACATTTCCATAGCGCTGTACGGACACTATGGCCCTATGGGATTGGCAGCATTACTTTCCATTTCACAGCTGAGGAAACTGAAGTGAAACAGGTTAAATAATTTGTCCAAGGTCACAAAGCTGTTATGGAGAGCTGGGAGTCCCACCCCAGCAGTGTGGTTTGCTCCTCCCCACTCTGTCCTCTTTTGCAATATGCACTCACAAATATACTGAGGCAGGGTACAGACCTGAGATGTTCATCTGTTTGGAAGTTCAACACATCACTAAAATTCTCTGGGAATTTTAATTCTGAATGGTCATATGTTGAAGAGATCGGGAATTTTCATTGTCATCAATATTTCCTGAAGCTCATTATGTGAAAAGAATTAGACTACATTATGAAAAAACAAAGAAGCTAAAAAACAAAGGAAAAGGTGTTATCTATACAAACCAAGAAGAGAATTCTTCATTAAGAACAGACAGGAAAACCTCAACTTATTCTACAGTTAAGCTTATGCTCAGTGCTTTTCATAGTTAAGACATGCGTGTAACAGTATGAGTGAAGTCGCTCAGTCGTGTCCGACTCTTTGCGACCCCGTGGACTGTGGCCCACCAGGCTCCTCTGTCCATGGGATTCTCCAGGCAGGAATACTGACGTACATGTAACTGTATACAGGGAATCACATTACATAAACGTCAACAAATCTCTTTCAGAGCCCAAATACTCATCCATTATGAACCATGGCAAACTTGTATCTGAAGGCAGCATTACTATTCATCCTTTTACATATATTATTCTGAACTCTGAGAATATTTGTGTTCTTCCTGTATCAACAATGAGCCTAAGGGGTACATCTTTTACCCGCAGAGAGGAGTATGTGGTCTGGGACAAGGTAGGTGTGTGAATGTTTGCTAAATGAACAAATGGCACTATTTAATTATAATGATAGAAAAGCCATGTAAATATAAAATGTGTACCCGTCCCAATGTTACTTTTATGTAACTTAAAACTGAAGCAATGAAGTGTTTACTACACTCCAAAAAGGTGGCCCTTACAACTCAAGATCATAACTATGAAAATATTTCACCTGACTCAACCCGAGTGAGTGAAAGTCGCTCAGTTGTGTCTGACTCTTTGCAACTGTATGGTCTATACAGTCCATGGAATTCTCCAGGCCAGAGTACTGGAGTGGGTAGCCTTCCCCTTCTCCAGGGGATCTTCCCAACCCAGGGATCGAACCCAGGTCTCCTGCACTGCAGGCGGATTCTTTACTAGCTGAGACACCAGGAAAGCCCCTGATTCAACCATTAGTTACCACTATAATAAAACAGGTGAGAAAAAAGTCCTTCCTAGGCTGCCCCAGAATCTGATTGGGTTCCACTATTGCTTTTTTACCTTAAAGCCCTAACTACCTAGAACTTATTTTTATGTATAATTATTTCCCTTCACAATGATTAAAAAGCTCTCAGAAAACAGTACTGCTTAAGGAATACCTAACAGATCTACTTAGGCCAGAGATCCGTTTTTACAACCTCAGAGACTTGTTGTTATCAAAATGTTTCCTCAGTGGGGAGAGAGGGCAAGGAGGAAAGAGGAGTCTGCTTTGAAAGCAGTTGAAAACCTGTTGTCTCTGGGTGACCAGAATGTAAAACACAAACTCCAAGCTGGGGCTGGGCACTGTGAGAAGAAAGACGCGCAGGCATGGAGAGAACCTTCCAAGCTCCCCCTCCACCGCAGGTTCTAAAGGACAAATTCAAAGGAAAAACCCAAAGGTCTTCGATTTATCTTCAACAGTATTTCCCCTTGAATGCACAGAGCCACGTAAGGCACTGCACCAGAGTTACCCACATGGTTTCCCCAGCTGATGGCCGGCAGAATTACTGACAACAGATTCTGTTAAGACTTTGTGTGGCAGCGCCAGCTAGAACTGCATTTAAAAACTGTAACGTTCTCCTAGAAAAGATCTGAAAAATAAGCATTTCCTATACTTCAGTTTTTAAGTGAAAGGAGTGTTTCTACTGCTGCTGTTTTTGTAGGTATTATTTACATTAAAAGGACAACAAAGTTTGTATGCAAAGATTGGGGACTACTCTACTATATGAAGACACCACTGATACTTATCCAAGGGTATAAAACTTGCCAACAGATGCAGCTTTTATAGCTGTGGCCACTTCTCATAACACAAAATAAAATTTTCTGGCTCCCACAGTCTTACAAGATAAGTACCCTTCTAAATTCACATTTTTAAAACAATTATAATTCCCAGATTCACAAAGCAGTCATTTTTATTATTACTACTATTACTAAAGAACACAAACAAAAGAAAAAGGTATCCTTTTTTTCACAGTTTCAAACCACCTTCTCTCCTTAGAAGAAAACTCTGTAGGAAACAGTATCCATTATGGATCAAAAATTTTTCCGTAAGTCTCTCTCAAAAACAAAAAATAACCACTATTGCTCCAAAAAAACAATCACAGTCCTAGTCCGAAAAGGACTTCACAATTCTGACTATCAACAATACCGCATATAAGCAGTAGTGCCCGAAAAGCAACACAAGGACCAGCAGACAGATGCCTTCTTTATCACTGCCAAATGATACTGAATACACACCCTGCAGGATATTAAACACCTTGTATTTCTCAGGGATACAAGGCCCAGCTTCTGCGATACTCCTATGCAAAGCCCAGCTGTTTTGAGTGATTTATCCACAGGAGTTTAATTTCAATTGTGTGCTAGTAAGTGGGAGGCAGTGATTATACCCTCCCCAAATCTTTCTGGCACACTAATGAACATTTTAAGGAATAGTTTCCAACTGAGATTAATTTGTCCTTCAAATACTCTCCTCCTAACTCACTAATGGCACTATCTGATTCACCATCCTTTAAATGGAAGAACACAGGACCAAGTTTCTAATGAAACTGATACTTTCTTCATTTGAAGACTTAACATGACACAGAACAAGTATACTCTCTTGTGTGTCCTCCCCTACTATCTTCAAAAGAAAAGTGAACTGGGACAAATACCACTTACACTTCCTTGAAAATACATCACCAGGTTCCTTCACCACTTTCTGCTCTTGCTGATTTCTCCTGGTATTAGACAGCACCAGTGTTCATTTCTCCTTCTCTATAGAACCAGAAAATCAGGTGTGGCTGTTCCTAAGCTTACCAGTAGTAGTCTATCACATCAATTACATTATATGTTCATTCTGTCCAATGCTTTTAATCAAAAACCTAAAGGCAGACATAAAAGATGCACGATTTTCAAATGCTACAACCAGGGGAGATCTCGTATACCAGATGGCAGGCTACATGTTCAATAAAAGGGACAGAAAAGGAAAAACATGAAATATTATAAATACTAAACCCTGCATTTAGATTTTCTAAGGGGGGGGGGAGACTTAAGTACAGAATGGAGAAATCTTCAAAAACTATTAGGAGTTTTAGGTTGCTACACCCAAAGCCTGCCTGCATTAACATCACACTACAAAAGAAGGGTATAACACAACACACAGGAGACCAGTGTTTGATCCCTGGTTGGGAAAATCCCCTGGAGAAGGGAATGGCTACCCACTCCAGTACTGTTGCCTAGGAAATCCCACGGACAGAGGAGCCTGGTGGGTTGCAGTCCACGAGGTCATCAAGAGTCAGACATGACTGAGTGACTTAACACACTGACTAACGCTCTTGGGGGCTCTGCTGATGGCTCAGTTGATAAAGAATCTGCCTGCAATGTGGGAGACCCAGGTTCAGTCCCCGGGTCAGGAAGATTCCCAGAGAAGGAAACAGCAACCCGTTCCAGTATGCTTGCCTGGAGAATTCCATGGACAGAGAAGCGTGGCAGACTACAGTCCATGGGATTTCAAAGCGACTGACATGACTGAGTGACTAACACTTTCACATAAGCAGGGAGGGCAGCAGCGATCTTCAAAGTCTCCTGAGCATTTCCCTGAATAAGTCTTAGATACTGAGGACACTTGGCCAGTTAGTTTTAAAAGCACTTGATTACATATCATGGGGAATGGGGTAAGGGTGGTGCTGAGTGTAAGACTTGACGGTACCAATCGCTGGGTCTGGAAGATCCCCTAGAGAAGGGATAGGCTACCCACTCCAGTATTCTTGGACTTCCCTGGTGGCTCAGCTGGTAAAGAATCCACCTGCAATGCGGGAGACCTGGGTTCGATCCCTGGGCTGGGAAAATTCCCTGGAGGAGGGAAAGGCTACTCACACTCCAGTATTCTGCCCTGGAGAATTCCATGAATGGAGGAGCCTGGCAGGCTACAGTCCATGGGGTCGCAAAGAGTTGGACTTTCACTTTCAACAGTAACAAGGAAGAAGCCTCAAGAACATGCGAGGGAAGAAGCACTCCTGTGGAGGAAACAGGATGGTCCTAAGGTAGAAACAAAGCTGAACTGTCATCCCAAAGGGACAGGAGGAAGCCCAACGGGCCAGCGCATAGTGTGTGAGGAGGCAGAGGCTGGCTGGGAGTAACCGGGAGAGATGGAGCGGGCCAGATATGGAGGGCCTGGTGGGCCATGGCAAGGCGTTTGAACATTAACTACAAGGTGATGTGATCTGATTTGTGCTTTACGATTATGCTGGCTCCCATGAAAAATGGACCACGGCATCAGGGTATCCAACTGCTTTTGTCCATTTTTCTTGTTTGGCAAGGAAATGAAAATCTTAATCCCTCCCAAAAAGCGGAGGAGTCAGGACAATGCATCAAGCAAAATCACTAACCTACCGACTGACTGTCCCTTCCTCCTACACAGAGGAAGGGTCTGTGTGAACGACTTTTACACACTAACTGCAGCAGTGAATAATGAAGAGAAACAGGATGACTTGTCACCGAAAATACAGGTGACTAACATAGTGCCTTTTTTTTAAGCCCATGCTTCAAACCACAGCGATTTCACAATAGAAATCCTTCTCCTCATGGATTCCAGAAAGTTACGTGACTCCTGAAGTTTAAAATGGCTTTCCTTTTATGGGGCCACTTTGACCTCCATTTTTGATTTCTTGGGCTTCCCTGGTGGCTCAGTCAGTAAAGGATCACCTGCGATGCAGGAGACCTGGGTTCAAACCCTGGGTTGGGAAGATGCCCTGGAGAAGGGAATGGCAACCCACTCCAGTATCCTTTTCTGGAGAATGCCAGGGACAGAGGAGCCTGGCGGGCTGCAGTCCATGGGGTCGCAAAGAGTCAGACACAACTGAGCGCCTAACACTTTCACTTTCCTTTCATGTTTTCTTACAGTAGGGGTAAGAGAACCTCTCAGTAAATGGCTTTCAGAGATGGCTAAAGACTAACAATAACGAGCCTGCTAATTAAGCCTTATTCTTTCTTACCTCTGTATCTCCACAATACTGTTATTCATGTTACTTCACCTTCCAGAATGATCTCTCTGCTCCTCGCGTTAAAATTGTGCTGTAAAAGCCTGTTTAAAACTAGTGCTGGAGAATCAGAAGTGGTAAGGGTGGTTGTCGACACAGTACTAGTTCACGCACTTTCTCCAACACATTTACAGACAATAGAATAACAGCTTTAAGACTAAGAACGTGCCCTCTGGTCCTGGGAAATAGAAAGCTATTTTGTGCCTGCCTTACTAACAGAAATCAAAAATTGCCTTAAGAAGCAGCTGAATCTGTACGTCGTCAGAAAAGTTCATTGTCAGCTGTGCAAAAAGTCAAAGTAAATTTGGTATAAATCCTTAAAATTTAAACAAATAACTCTTGAGGGATAACTGTGACTCTGAGGCTCCTGATCCCACAGTAATACACACTGTGCTGGTCAACGTGCTAGGCACCCATCCAAGCGCAGTATTCTGTGAAACAAGGTGGTTTACGGGAGTCACATACAGTGCTTTCGTTCTTGAAGCAGTTAGCCAGCAACACCTACATTTCCCTTTTCTGTTTCACATCGTTCCTTCCATGTTCTCTGGCTTGTCACTCAGCCCATCTCTTGGCTTACACACCCGAGGAGATCCAAAGCTGCTTAAGGCACTGAAGGGCCCTGAAAACATTCACTGTTGCAGGCTCTCAGAAAACAGTAAACATCAGTCAGTAAACGCTAGCTCTCAGGCCAAATTCATAAAGAGGCAACTGAAGATGTTCTGTGGCAGGTTATCGGCCAAACCTGCCTTTACCCTGTTTTTCTAAGGCCTAAAGATAAGAATGACTTTGAAAAGGTTAAAAAAAAAAAAAACAGACTATGCAGCAAAGACTGAAGAGGCTCTTGAACACCTAAGATATTAGTATCTGTCCCTTACAGAACTTGCTAATCCTTGGTCTCAGGCAAGCAGTTCCCCAAACTAGCTCTGTATCTAATCTAGACAGCTTTCACTTCACCCTACGCCAACGGAATCCGAGTCTCCAGGACGAGGGTCTGAGAATCTTCATTTTAAAAAGCTTACTGTAGTGTCGGAGAAGACTCTCAAAAGTCCCCTGGACTACAAGGAGATCAAATCAGTCAATCCTAAAGGAAATCAATCCTGAATATTCATTAGAAGGACTGATGATGAAGCCCCAGTACTTTGGCTACCTGATGTGAAGAGCTGACTCACTGGAAAAGACCCAGATGCTGGGAAAGACTGAAGGCCTGAGGGGAAGGGGATGACAGAGGATGAGAAGGTTGGATGGCATCACCGACTCGATGGACATGAGTTTGAGCAAGCCCCAGGAGACAGTGAAGGACAGGAAAGCCTGGCGGGCTGCAGCCCATGGGTCACAAAGAGTCAGCCACCACTGAACGACTCAACAAGCACCACCACCTCTGGGACTGCCGCGTCAGGAGGATAACGGTAACAGCCTGAATCCCCATCTCTCTCTTCCCAAAATACATAAAAACATGAAGAGCGCAAATAAGACCACATATGACCTCTAGTATTAACAAGGAGACAGAACACCACAAACTTCAAATTACCTCAAAATCCAAGAGAGCTCCCACTGCCCTGGCAAACCTATGGGCACAGGCACCTGAGATTCTGCAAAAACAGACGGGACATAAGGACACAGATGAAGCACAGACCACATCACCCACTGGAGAAGGAGGCCACATCAAATACTGAAGTAACACTGCGATTTTGTAGTGTGCATCACTGGTGACACATAGAGACAACAGCAACAAAAAACGCAAGCTCAAACAAGCAGCACTTCTGAGGAAGCAGCAGACGAAAAGAGGCGAGAGGCGCCCCTTAGAGAGCAAACCGTGAAGAAAGGAACTGTGAGGAGCCTGGGGAAACCAAAGAGAAAAAAAACAAATTCCCGCCGAATCCTCTTTACCATTGCCATGATTCATTAAAAAAAAAGTCCTTTACTATTTTGATGGGAGGCACTTATAAACCGAGAGTCTTGTCCAAAAACATGTCTATGACTAGATGGGGGAAATCACATGGATTCCATCAAGAGCTACTGAAAGAAGCAGAAGATGCAAATTACATTCCAGCCAATGAACACGCTCCCCACAAAACATGACAACATACAACAAACCCACGAAACATTAGGAAATTATAAAGTGATGTTCCAAATTGAAGACCCTCAAGCAAGTACCTGAAGACACTGAAAACAACATTAAAAATCACCTAGAATAAAACATTCAAAAACGAAAAGCAGAAATGAACAAAATTCTAGGAAGAAATGCAACAGGAATTGATCGGTCTTAAAGAAGAAAAGATAAAACCGTTTCTGAAATTAAGAATAAATTATAAAGTGCTCTGGAGAGAATGGATTTGAGTGAAAATCCAAGAAGAGACGTTTGAAGAAAAGGCAGGAAAATAAGAGAATGAGAATAAAAAAGGAATAAAAAGGGTCAGAAAATAATGTATGAAATATAAGACATGCCAGCGATCCAACACTGTATAACCGGAGTCCTTTAAGCAAAGAAAAAGGGAACAGAATATTTAAAACTATTGTTCAAGAAATCTTTCCAGAAATAAGAGAAAATCTAAACTTGAACCTTGAAAGGGTCCACTGTATACCTGAGAGAGGCGATCTAGAACAACCTACTTCAAGATATTTCTTAGCAAAATGGCAAAAACAAACACCACCAACAAAAACCCCAAACACTAAGAAACAATAGTGGAGCGGAGAAGCATTTTTGAGACATTTAAGAATGTGGGAGCCAAGCCTCCCTTCAAATATTCAGTCTACCAAAGAGAGCAGTTGTGGATTCACAAAAACTCAGAAATACTAATATGCACGTGCCCTTCCTGAAGAATTTACTAGATGATGAACTTCATCAAATCAAAGGATCCTTGGGGAATTTTCAGTGAGAAGTTCAAGGGTGAGCATTTTAACACGCTTAACAACAGATCTAAGACAAAGACGAGAACGTGGTTAACAGAAGAGAATGAACAGGTTATACAGGCTGACAGAGTAGAAAGAATGCACAAATATACTAAAATAAAGTGACACCAGGAAAAAACTATGCATAGGAGATTTCAAAACCCAGGTTAAAGACCTCTATAAAAATAAATCTTAAAACCTAGATGAAATGGGTAACTTCTTAAGAAAATACAGCTTATCAAAACTGACCACAGCAAAGATAAAGAGAAAACACTACCAAAGAAAAACCTCTACAGAAAAGCAGCAGGTTCGAAGGGTTCACAGAGAAATTCTACCAACACGTTGCAGGCCAGAGTCCCAGTGCTAATTTTCCTTCAACACTGAAGGTGTTTTTTTAGGTTGCTGGGAAAAAGACCAAATATCCTATAAAAAGTCAGACAATTCACTAAAATATAAAAGCAGACCTTAAAAACAGGCAAAGATGCTCAATGTCATTTATAAGAGAAATGTAAATTAAATCTACAGTGAAACACCACCTCTCACCATGTGTGCTGATAAAACTTCAAAAGCTGGAACCTGCACTGTTTAGTAAGGCTTTGAGGAAACAAACTATGTACCAGCAATGTATGCAAAGCATCCGGCAGCAGCTGTAAAACAGAGTTGCAAATTTTTGGACACGACTCCCACGGAGAGGTGAAGTTCAAGTTCCCACCCTTGAATCTGGACAGTCCGCTCAACAGAGTACGGGAGGAGCAGCATTAGGAGGCCTGAGGCTTGGCCATAAACGGCCACTGTGCTGCTTCTGTCTGGCTGTCTTGGAATGCTCCGTCTCCTCATATCTATGCCTTCTCAGAGTCCAGGTTGCCAACTCTGTGAAGAAGTCCAGGGTCACTATGAGAGCACGGGTACATATCCTGGTTGACCATCTGAACTGAGCCCAATTTCAGTCCAGGCACCAGATGTGGGTAAAGAACTATGGTCCCTAACAGTTCTAGTCACTTCCCGTCAGCTGAGACTTCCTGGTGGAAGCTCCAGACACTGTGGAGCAGAGATGAGCCACTATAAAGTCTCCTACCCGTATTTCTGACCTAGAATCTAGAAGCTTAACAAAGGAATGTTACACAATTAAGTCTGGGGTAGTATCTTAAGCAGAGAGATAACCAGAGCATGGCATGTCCTTAACTAGACAATAGCTAATAAAATTACTATTACTGATGCTTCACATCAGCACAGAAATTTTACTTTGAAGTATATCTTAACAATATAAAAACACGCATGCACACTCATTACAGCATTATTTATAACTTCAAAATGCTAGAAACTACCTAAAATGTCCAAACACAGGAGAGTGGTTGCAGAAGATATACAGCAAAATACTAGGAAGCTATAAAAAAACAAAAAACCAAAGAAGCCTTCTACAAGCTTATATGAAGGGATGTGCAGAGAATGTAGCGTAGGGGAAAAAAGCAGACTCTGTACAGCACTTTTTGTGTAAGGCAAGAGAAATAACAAATGATATATAAGTCTGTTTATTTTTCAGAGAAGAAACAGAAAGAACAAAGCAGAAAACAAAAAAACTGGTTACCTGCAAAAAGAGCAGGGATACAAGGGAAAAGGAAAAGAACCAACTACTCTGATTACGCTTTCCTGATAGCTCAGTTGGTAAAGAATCCGCCTGCAATGCAGGAGACCCCAGTTTGACTCCTGAGTCTGGAAGATCCCCTGGAGAAGGGATAGCAATCCCTCCAGTATTCTGGGGCTTCCCTGTGGCTCAGCTAGTAAAGAATCTGCCTGCAATGCTAGAGACTTTGGGTTGGGAAGATCCCCTGGAGAAGGGAAAGGCTACGCATTCCAGTATTCTGACCTGGAGAATTCCATGGACTGTATAGACAATGGGGTCGTAAAGAGTCGGACAGAATTGAGCGACTTTCATCTTGAGTACACATCTTTCATGTGTAGATTTGGAAGCACATTAGTGTTCTACATACTCAAAATATAAAATTGAAATGAAAATGGTTGGAGGAGTTGAAAGAGGATACAACATAAATAAATGAGCCCAACTGTATTTCAAATGAATAAAACAACTCTGAAAGTGTGTTTGAGGACACAATGCAAGTTAACTTTTAGACACAGTATTTTTACTTCATAGCTCTTGTCTAAAAGAAAAGGAACTATAAACAAGTCTTAAATTTCTTAGTACCTCTGTCTGGCATAGCAGCATGGATGCAGATGTTCCTAAAAGAAGTGTTCATGTGAGGAGCTATATTTCTCACTCTAGAAGTAGAGAGAGATAAAGATGGAACAGGGGAAGGCAAAGAAGAGCCCTGTGGGCTGGCTGGTATGGAAGCTATCAGTATGAATTCGCTATTTCATATATATATATGTATGTATGTATACATGTGTGTGTGTATATATGTGTATACATGTATATGTATATGAAACATACATACACACATATACATGTCTTAAAATATAAGAACTTCTAAGGACGAGGAAAAAAGTGATTTAGGGCTATTTCAATACCCAGCCAAAATCAGCCGCACCAAGAGTCATGTTTTAAAAGAAAAGCTAGGTTATTTTGGAGTATCTAATACAGAGCTTTATGGTCACACTGTAAAACTCACTGTCCTCTCGGTCCATCTGAGGCTGGGTGAGAAAAGGGGACTCGGCCTCTCTCCCTCTTACCTGCCACTCAGTTAATGAAATGGGCACTCCCAGGTCTCGGGCCAGTACAGCACTAGGGACTTAGCTTCGTTTTTGGATCTTCCTGACATACTGTTACAGTTCTGTTTCTATGAGAAAATTTCGTTTCAAGATCTGAATCAACAAAACTGAACTTCTGAAGCACAACCCAATTTTAGTCACTGCCTGTATTTCAACCCAAAAGTTTGTTTAAACTAGCAAATATTAAATGCTAAAGCATCAGAGACCACTCTTTCTAATTTGTATTCACTTTAGCACCTACCTCTGCCCTCTTTTCTTGGGATAAAGTCCGTATCTTCATAGATACAATTTCATAGGATGGTCAAGGAATCCCTGACCCAAGAGGGGGGACATTTCAGGAAAGATTTCAAGGATATGACAAATATTCTAGGAATTAAACTCCTTAATAACCAACCAAGTCTAGAGTCCACTCTCCTCCTGGAACAGATGACATAAGTAAGTGCTTGCTTTCAACACCCAATCAAATGTCTCTTTAACTTACTGAGAGTAAGCCTGATGGCCAGTGAACAGTATTTCTTCCACATTCCCACCAAGCCTTCTATTTTACACTGCAGTCTATCTCTCACTCTCACTCCAGGAACTCTCAGGGATATTCTTCTCCAACTTCTCCCAATTCAAATGAGAGATATAACCACCTCAGAGATCTCAAAGCAAGGTCTGCAGACCAGTAGCATCAGCATACCCTGGAGCTCACTGTAAATGCAAATTCTCAGACCCACTCCAGAACCATTAAGTCAATGGGTGGGACCCAAGAATGAGTTCTGATGAGCATCCCAGTGATTTTGATGCATGCTACAATTTGAGAACCCTTTTCTAACTGACTAAAATCACACTTCAAAGAGTGAGCTTCTTTGTTTTTCCTGTTACCACTGGACTGGATCTCCTCAAAATTCTTACGTGTAAGCCCTAACCCAAAAGGGGACTGTCTTTGGAGACAGGGCTTTTCAAAGAGGTAATTAGTGTTAAATGCGGTCATAAAGTAAGTGAAAGTCGATTAGTCATGTCCCACTTTTGGCGACCCCATGGACTGTAGCGCTCCAGGCTCCTCTGTCCATGGAATTCTCCAGGCAAGAGTACTGGAGTGCATCAGTTCAGTTCAATCGCTCAGTTGTCCGACTCTGTGACCCCATGGACCGCAGCAGGCCAGGCCTCCCTGTCCATCACCAACTCCCGGAGTTTACTCAAACTCAGGTCCATTGAGTCGGTGATGCCATCCAACCTTCTCATCCTGTGTCGTCCCCTTCTCTTCCTGCCCTCAATCTTTCCCAGCATCAGGGTCTTTTCAAATGAGTCAGTTCTTGGCATCAGGCGGCCAAAGTACTGGGAGTTTCAGCTTCAGCATCAGTCCTTCCAATGAACAGTCAGGACTGATTTCCTTTAGCTGGACTGGTTGGATCTCCTTGCAGTCCAAGGGACTTTTAAGAGTCTTCTCCAACACCACAGTTCAAAAGCATCAATTCTTTGGCACTCAGATTTCTTCACAGTCCAACTCTCACATTCGTACATGACCAGTGGAAAAACCATAGCCTTGACTAGACGGACCTTTGTTGGCAAAGTAATGTCTCTGCTTTTTAATATGCTGTCTAGGTTGGGCATAACTTTTCTTCCAAGGAGCAAATGTCTTTTAACTTCATGGTTGCAGTCACCATCTGCAGTGATTTTGGAGCCCCACCAAAATAAGTTTACCACTGTTTCCACTGTTTCCCCATCTATTTGCCATGAAGTGATGGGACCAGATGCCATGATCTTAGTTTTCTGAAAGTTGAGCTTTAAGCCAACTTTTTCATTCTCCTCTTTCACTTTCATCAAGAGGCTCTTTAGTTCTTTGCTTTCTGCCATAAGGGTGGTGTCATCTGTGTATCTGAGGTTACTGATATTTCTCCCCGCATAGCCATTTCTTTCTCCACAATCTTTCCAATCCAGGGGTCAAACCCTGGTCTCCTGCACTGCAGGTGGATTCTTTACTGTCTGAGCCACGAGGGAAGCCCTGCCGTCATGAAGGTGGGGCCCAATCCAACAGATTGGCTGCTCTTATTCGAAGAGAAGTCAGAGAAGTACACAGGGAGAAAAGGCCAGATAAGGGCACAGCAAGACAGCCACTTACAAGCCTCGCGGAGAGGCCTCAGGAGGAAATGCAACTTGCCGACACATCCTCCTGTGAGACTTCCAGTATCTACAACTGTGAGAAACATTAATTTCTGTTGTTTAATCCACACAGTCTGTGGTTATTTTGTCATGGTAGCTTAAGCAGACTCTTACATTCCATTTTACCTCACGCAATATTTGATGCTCTTTTTCTTTAGATATGAACTGAAAACACTGGCCATTGTTAAAAGGAAACTGTCTGAAGTCTCCTTAGGCATCTGTAAAACTCAATCTTCCAGTCACTCTTTCACCCTCTTTAGATGATAAAGGAAGGGTTACCTTATACCCCACTTTCCTGGGAAGATCAGAAGCATAGGCAGTTTAATCTGCTGGAAATCTGTTTCCAAATACAAAATGGTGCTGCTCCAATTATTTGCAATCCATACTAATTTGACTTTGGTCTACTCTTTACTTGTCTAAGCAAAGACTAGACCCCTTTCTCGAATTCTCACCCCCTATCTTCCCCTCACTACAAGAATATCAGATAAGGAATATGCTTTTGAGCACACCCACTTTTATTTCAGTTTGCAGTTAAGGATTTTAAAAATCACAACTGTATTTCCCATTTTATCCAGTTTACCTTGAATAAAATGTGATGTGGAGAACACCATGAAACCTTCCGTAAATTCTAACAGGAAATTTTAGCAAAAATAATACTACATTGAGTGCACGCTTCATTAAGAAATATAAGCATGCATTCCTTATACATGTTATACAAATGAACGCTGGCCAAACAACCAGATTCATCAGTAGCCTAACCAGCCTAAGAGGGCTCTCCAGGCACAGGCACTTCCACCATGTGTACTTCAGGGCACAACATACTCCTGCTCAGTCTCAACATGAAACTACACGACTGGGAACAGTTTCATATTTCAAGTGGTGTGTGTGTGCATGCATAGACACTAAGAGAAAACTGGGTTCAGTTCAGTCGCTAGGTCGTGTCCAACCTTGCGACCCCATGGACTGCAGCACGCCAGGCTTGCCTGTTCATCACCAACTCCCGGAACTTGCTTGAAAACTGGGTATTAAGCCAGATATAAATATGATCCTGACCCTACCACCCATAAATGATTAGCCACGGCCAACTTACCAGACAGTAAAGTCAAGAAAGTGGCCAATCTAGCCCTCTGGTCCCATCCCCACTTAAATAATACTGACAGTATTGCACGTGGTCAGTCGAGTCCGACTCTTTGCGACACCACTCACAGTTGTCTGCCAGGCTCCTCTGTGGGATTCTCCAGATAAGAATACTGGAGTGGCTTGCCATTTCCTATTCCAAGGGGTCTTCCTGACCCAGGAATCGAACCTGAGTCTCCTTTATTGGCAGGCAGATTCTTTACCACTGAGCCACCAGGGAAGCCCTGAACTCTCACTAGCCAGCCCCATCTCATCCTCTGCTGTCGCCTTCTCCTCCTGCCCTCAATCTTTCCCAGCACCAGGGTCTTTTCCAACGAGTCAGCACTTTGCATCAGGTGACCAAAGTATTGGAGCTTCAGCATCAGTCCTTCCAATGAATACTCTGAGTTGACTTCCTTTAGGATTGACTGGTTTGATTTCTTTGCAATCCAAAGCATTCTCAAGAGTCTTCTCTTGCCCACAATTCAACAAGTTTTATTTTTTTAGATTTCATACATAAGTGAGACCATATAGTATCTGTCTTCCTCGTCTGACTTATTCAGCATAATGACCTTGAAGTTTATCCATGCTATCATAAAAGGTAAGATATCCTTTTTTATAGCTGGATAACATTCCATTGTGTATAAATGCATGCTACATTTTATATAAATCATCAATTATGGCTTCTTAATCCTCATTTATTCTCTAATTTGCAATTATAAATACTTATATTCATCTATAAACCCAATATATCATAAACCAATTAGGGAGACACTTCTGTTGAATCCAAACCTTCATCTCTTATCCTACACCATATACACAGCACACATAACATTACATACACGAAGTTTAGCAAGTCTTTTCTATATATTGAAATATGATTGAATAGTATAGACACAAAAACTGCAGTTGTCAGTACTGACTGTGTATTGATCCCACGAAAAACCTGGAACTCACTTTTTGAATTAAATTTACATTGACTGCTTGACTCAGTAGTTTAAAAATAAAATGTACAGAAATTCCAATTATGAACTTTCTGAAGAGCTGGATTCTTTCCAATAAGCATTTGTGTGAACTGTGAAAGCTGCTCAGTCGTGTCTGCCTCTTTGCGACCCCAAGGACTGTATAGCCCATGGAATTCTCTTCGCCAGAATACTGGAGTGTGTAGCCTTTCCCTTCTCCAGGGGATCTTCCCAACCCAGGGAACGAACCCAGGTCTCCCGCACTGCACGCAGATTCTTTACCAGCTAGCTGAGCCACAAGGGAAGCCCGTGAGCATTTACTAAGTATCTACTAAATCTAGATTCTGTCCTAGATGCTTATTATGACTGGTTAGCATGACTATAAAAAAGTAGCTCATATATCAAAATATATAGCCAGAAATATCTATTTTTACATAAAGAATTATTAATACCTTAGTTCATCCTAGTAAGGCTGTCATTGCTAAAAACATTTCGAGCACTCCTATTTTAAAATTTCTTTTACAGTCTGGGGCACTTTTAAAAGAAAATACTCTCAGTAATAGGCAATCTTCATTATTTTTGAAGGATATATCATTAGAAATAATTTTATAGATAAGTTTCATTAACAAGTGAATTGCTCACACACTGTAAGTTATAGGGACATGGTTTAAAAAAATTATATCACAGAAACTGTTGTTTATCAGAGCTAAATGTCTATGAAAGGCAGAGTTTCATAACACAGAATCACTTCAATCAATTCAGAATGTCAACATCCTAAACCCAAATGACTTTTTCAACCTTGTGGAATGAATTCAACAGAATTATGGTTTTTAAAATTAACAAACATCTGTTTTACCATTTACTATTTATCACTTATTAATTTTGACATGAATGGTTTCTTGAATCTCCAGTGTTATGCTTTTCTATTATAGATCTTATTGTCAGACATACAACATTTCATTAACAACTACTACTTCCTAATATCTCTGGTAACATAAATTCTCCTCTTAAGATCAAGATACTATCAAATCTTTGTTGTCACTTTAAACTTTTTTAAAAAGTTTTGAAAAAACGTCCTACAACCTAAGCAGAACTAGATTTAAATTTAGCTTTTCACAGATGATATTTAGTTAATCAGAATACTGCGAATCTCTAGCCTCCTGTACATTTTTTGTCAAACCTTAGGGAAACAGGAAAGCATGCCAAAAATCATCAAAAAAAAAACCATTTTAATTTGAAGAAAAGAAAAAGGAAAAAAATCCAACCCTTGGCATTACTTTAAACTTCTGGTGACATGTCAGAGGCTCAAGAGTGTAGAGCAGAAAGAGGAACAGAGTGGGGAATTAGAGGGCTGGGTCCACAGATCTCTGCCACCGAGCATCTGGACAGGTGAACGGACTCATTTCTCTACCTCTAGAGATAGGAACCATCATTCCATCTTCGTATCTGGAGGGCTGCCATGCAGAATAAATGATACCGTTGCAACAAGCTTCCGACACGATCAATCCTCTTCTATCAAAGAAAATCAGATTCTTTATCCTCGTGACCTCGAGTACTAAAGCCAGTAAGCCAAATCTGTTTTCTTTAAATAAGCAATGGTCTGAAGTCTGTGATTGTTTCCAGTATAATATTCAAATTCTTCATGATAAAAGCACTTAAAATGCAGCAGAATCGGGTTGTGAGATTATTTGCCATAAACTGAAGCTTATCCTTAGAAAGAAAAGTTTATCTCAAATATTTTTACACAAAAATCTTTCAACAACATACCACAAAATTATCTTGGACAATTTGAAAAATTCAAACATAATTAAACCAGCAAGTAATCACTGAAGATCATTACTTTGGGGAAAAAAAAAAAAACCTACAATGTGGTAGGTATTATTCTAGGTCCTGGAGACAAAGATAATCACCAACTTAAACCTTGCCCTTGAAGACCTCTGCTTATCTAGGAGTATGAACTTGACAGATAAACAGAAGATAATAAAAGATATTTTAGAAATGCCATATTTCTCCAGCTTAAATATATTTCAGAAGTCATTCTCTCCACTTCCCAGCATTTTAAGCCCATAAAATAGGAAATTCCACCCTTGCTGAGCTGATGAGAATTTGAATCCCAATTTTCACTTAGAATGTCTTTTAGAAGTTTATAATTAAGAAGCAACACTGAAACCCAAAGCTAGTTTATACAGATTCTTTGTTTTTATGCAAAGTAATGAAAGGAAACAAAATTTGCCACCTCTCAGAAAAAAACACAAAATTATCAAACTAAGAGAGGGCAGCAGTTCCTTTTTATGCATTAACACTCAGAGTCACGTTAAACACAAAATTAAAACACAAATTATCAAGATGTCCATTTTCAACCTGGGTGGTAATATTTCAGCCTTCTTCTGGACAACCTTTCCAGTTTCTCTAAATCTGCTCTCATTTGTAGTGTGGTGGAAAACCAGTGAGCAAAATGCTACGGAAATGTATTTAAAGTACTAGTAAAAACACCAAGTAAATACCTAAAGTGGAATGAGGTACTGAGAGATTTGATGTCTGGACTTCTGACTTCTAAGAGGACCTATCTGTCAATGTCCTGGTTTTCTACATGTTTTACATGGTTCAGGAAGTTAGATAAACAACAGCCTTCAGGCTAGCAGAGAAACTATCCCACACCTCTATTCTTCTAGTCTCCTTCCTCTTTCATCCTCTCCCTTTCAGAGGTATTTCAGATGGCAAGCAGTCTACTAAATAGCGCTCCACAAGACCACCATTATTTACGGACATCAATATCAGAGCTATGTCGTTACAGTTTAATTCCTTTACACCTTTAACTTTTCTAAGTAATTAAGAGGCAGGACTTAAGAGGAAAAAAGCCTGCTTTGAATATTCAAATATATATGATGTCTGTCTACTAACTAAAGGCGCTCACTTTTTTAGTTACATTCAGTTAACTACATAATCTGTCCTATTTTTCCTCTGGTCATATCCCACTTCTGTAGCTGCCTATAGTCCTCAACAATGCTATAATGTAGTCACTTCTGATGACTCTAAGCTCTCTGCTTTAAGTTAAACTATAATCTCTCTAGATCCCCAAAACCACTCAAAATTTGTTACTTTTAACTCCCTGCAGACCAGCTTTTTGGGGCTTTTAGGCACTGAATACACTGGAGGGACGGAGCCAAAGAAGCTCCTTAAAGGAGGAGTTTTCCCTTTTTTTGGCACAAAGACCTTCACCAACACAGCCTGGGCCTGGAAAAACATTCAGTTTGAATCTATGGTACACATCAAAACAGGAGACTGACTACAGAGGCAAGTCCAAGATTACGATGCAACTCCGGACTAACAGGCTGGCTCTCTACCGTGGTTGAGGGTAGAATACAAGCAGAGCTCACTGCAACTTAAAAAAAAAAAAAAAATCCTTTAAGAGTAGTAGTGACAGGAGAGAGATCACCATCAAGAGTTCTAAGAACAGGAAGCAATGGTAGCAAAACTACTGAGATGACGGCTGGACAGCTGACTTCAAAATGTCTCTCTTCTAGAATAGTTGGGAACAATATATTCCTATTCATTATAGGAAGAGATCAGACTAGGAAAGCGACGTGTGCATACACTTAAGGCTGGTTTCCCTGGAAGCATACGGCACCTGATGAATCACCGCACCAAAAAAGAAACCAAGAAGGACACTGGACACACCAAGTGCGACGGACCACAAGCTGTGCCCAACAGCCTCTCTTTCTTGGCAGGTCACAGCTGTTACTCTTTAGCACAGTGATCAGGTATCTCTTTTTTGAAGGAAATTATTTATTCAAAATCTTAAGTTTTCCACTCAAAGACTGAGCATTAAAAAAAAAAAAAAGAAATCAGCCACGATGTCACAGGAAGAACCTGCCAAGACACCTTTCTAAACCTTTATTAAAGTTTTATTTCACATGCAAACGTAGACCCTCCACTTTTTTGGATTAACTCAGCATACACTTGCACTTAAAAGCTTAATGCCAAACTTTTGTAGGATTTCCTCCTCTGTTTTAAAAAAAAGATATATTAATCTGTAAGAAGTATTCTAGGAAAACTTTATCAGCATTATGAAATAAATAATAAAGGTAACATCCATTTCTGTGGGCTTCTTAATATTCTACTCCTCTTAGTAAAGTCTATGTTACTCTAAAAAAAAGTAGGGAGGGTGAACAATTTCAGAAAGAATTAAACCTATACGGCACAGTTACGACAAGCTATTTCTCATCTTCAGTAGTATGATTCAGCTGTCATATTATTCAGCTTACAATGAGTGCCTTGTGATAAATTCTCACTGCAAGTGTAACAGTTTCTAAAGAAAGACAAAACAAGCATTTCACAGAAGTTCGATGTCACAAGATGCTCGTTCCAGAGTCATTAAGAACATCGCAGGTAAAAGGTACTGTGCCAGAGGTAAGAGAGAGAAAGATTAAGTCCCTGCCCTCAAAGTGAACATTTCATGGAGGTGTCAAACATGTAGAACAACAAATTTATGACATTGTAAGAGGGCTATGTGAATTTGAGAAAATAAATGAAAGACCTAGAAGCTGAATGGCACAAACTATACACGCAGTAGAAAATGACACAGAACCCCAAATACTTAATCAGCCTCTCAGAAATGAGGCTAGCAGAAAATGTTAATCAAATGATAACAAACTACTGAAATCTCTTAAACCTAGTAGTTACAAAATAAACAATCATAAATGAAAATAAAAGCTACAAAAAAACAAAAAAAATCCTAGATGTTCATTGGAGGACTATTTAACTAACATAAGAGAAAAAATTTTAAAACCCAAACATCCAGTAACAAGGGACTAGCCGTGGGATGGATTATCATTTCATTAAAATGATGTTAGTGAAAAAAATTTGAGAACAGGAGAAAACGATATAAACTTTTTTAAATCAAAAAATCACACCTACATTATCTCAAGCATGCTAACAGGTGTACAACTTTTTTTAAAGGTCAAAAATAAAACGTTAAAGCTGGCTATTTTTCAGAGGCAGTGAGTTTGTTTCATTTTTAATTCTTCTGTATTCTCCCAAAATTATAGTGTTGTTACATTTCAAACTGGTAGAAAAGTTATGTAAGTCACTGTATTCCAGAATTCTCTTTTAAAACCATTAATAACTCTTTTCATCTTTTTTGGCAGAGACTATCTCACCCCAAATTCTACAGAGCCTACTCACTGAAACAGGTTAATATCTGCAAGTTGCTTGGAACAGTATCTGGCAGATAAGAGAGCAGCTACATCAGGACTTCCCTGATGGCTCAGTGGTAAAGAAAATTGGCCTGCCAATACAGGGGACACAAGTTCCATCCCTGTGCTGGGAAGTTCCCACGTGCTGCACACCAGACTAAGCCAGTGAGCCACAACTACTGAGCCTGCGCGCTGGAACTACTGACGCCCTTGCTCCCTACAGCCTGAGCGCCACAACAGGAGAAGCCACGTAAGGCCGTGCGCCACAGCGAGAGAGCAGCGCCTAGAGAAAGCCTGCGCGCACAACCAAGACCCAGCATAGCCAAAATGAGTAAGTGAACTCTTAAAAAGGATAAGCAAGGAGCTATACCAGTGTTCATTTTACCCACGACTTTTAAATTTCCTATGTCCCATCAAAGTAATTAGTGTGTTTTAGAGCTGGTCTATTTTTCATGGCACTTTGACAACAGAACCATGGGTTTTTTTGTTTTTCCCTTCTGAATTCCAATGTCTTTCAAGGGATGTCAGCTGTCTCCCTTTGAGACTTTTCCTTCAAAGAAAGAGCAGAAGGAAGGAATTCTGTCAAATGTAAAATTCTTCAAAGAGAAGATGGGAAATTAATGAAGGGGGTGGAATTTTAAAATATGGTAAACGGTTTCAACATGCACAGAATAGTATCCTTAACATATTAATAAAGAAGTGTCTCACAAATCAACATTTCATGGGATGAAAGTTTAACATTAAGAATATATACTTATACAGATAAAGAAATGGAGAAATCACAGAAAACTCTTAATCTGGGACAGGGCTATATGTACAGGGCTATATTATTTGGAAAAAATGTCTTCATATGTTTTTAGGAGCTGCGTGGAGTGCCTGTGGAGTAGCGGTGGTGCTGAGCGACAACCCAGGGGAAACTCAACCAAAGAAGGCAACCAACTGTTCTACATAATAAAGGAGGGGAAATGTGAACTGGCAAAGTGGAGGAACACTTGAGGGAGAAATCAGGGAACTTAGTGGACTTGTCTTCCCGAAACAAGTATTCAATCAAGTCTATACTACTTACTTATACACTTTAGTAAAAATGAATTCTCTTATCCAAAATAGTACTGAATTCTGCATCTCAGTTGCCCACAACTGCATGCAGACTCAAAAACAAGAGGAGACATACCTAGTGGTAAAGAACCCACTCCATATTCTCGCCTGGAGAATCCTACAGACAGAGGAGCCTGGCGGCTTACAGTCCATAGCGCTGCACAGAGTTGGACACAACCGAAGAGACTTTGCACACACACACACACACGCATGCAGACTCAAGAACTGAACAACAGGGGACATACCTGTCTTATCCACACATACAAACATTCCACTCATGTTTTCATTTTTAGTTTCAACAAACGTATACATGCATAAAGTTTGTGTGAAACAGGTCTACAAGGCTCTTTAAAAATATCAGCCCCCTTCTCCCATTCTCCATTCAGAGGCAACAAGGTACAGGTGACTTTTGTTTAAGTGTCTACTTCCACTTCTACAAAAAATACTTGTAGCGCTCCCATTTGCTTTTCCAGTTTGAGGTGATACCTATCTATATCTATAGATATAGATGTGTAGATATCTTTTAACATCATTCCTGCCCCCACTCCTAGCACAAGTACACATGCTTTCCAAAGTACTTTTATTTAGAGTATACAAAGAAATGACAAGTCAATAATAACACAACCTAATGGAAAAGTAGACTGATGATCTGAACAGACACCGTAAGTTACCGGAACCCAAAAGGTCCATCGATGGGTAAATGGATAAACAGACTGCAGTATATCCATGCACTCAATGAGGGGGGTGGAATTTTAAAACATGGTAATATTCTTGTTTTACTATAAACAGTATCAGCAGTAACAAGAGTTGAACTATTAATATATGCAGCATGGATGAATTTCCAATAATTACGCTGAATAAAAGCCAGACCAGGAGCACATACCTTGCGATTCCAGGTACATAAACCTTAGAAAGTTCAAATTAATCTAGAAAGACAGAAAGCAGATTAGTGGTTGCCTTTAGAAAGAAGGTGGTGGGAGAAGAAGAGGGAGGGAAGCTGATTACAAAAAGGTACAAGGAAATGTTTAGGGGAATGGCTGTGTTCATCAGTGTGACTGCGGAAGGAGTTTCACTGCAAAACACTTACAACAAAACTTGAGTTGTTCATTTTAAATATATGCACTGGACTACATATCGATGATGCCTCAATAAGGCTGGAACAAATTTTCTTTTTTTAATTATGAGGGAAAACAAAAGGACACAAGTTAAATAGGAGTTCTTGACTTGCATGTGTGGCTTCTGACTAGGGACACTACTGATAGGCTGGTCTGCAGGGGACAGGCTCTTTGGACAGCCCCTCCCGCAAACACAGAGTTGCTTTAGGACTCTTTCGGTCCTTTCTCTTGAGCGTATCAGAGTCCTTAGAGAAGACACTTCAACTCTGGTCAGCATCTTGAAAGCAAAGTGAGGGAAGGGGGCTGAGGATCTTCACAAATACTGAAAAGGCCCACTCACTCTCATTTCAGTGCACTTTGGCAGGGAGAGGGTTAAATGCCAGCGCCAAGTCACTTCTGTAACTGGAATTCTCAGATAAATATACTTATTGAAAAGCTAAACTGTCCCCATGAATGAAACAGCGTATCACCGATGAAACATCAAATGGTAAGTTAAAGGCAAAATTAGGTGGCAAACCTAAAAAACAACTGAAAATTTGGGACAAGGCGGAGGGAGAAGACCACCTAGTGTAGACATACATATTGTTTTAAAAGCCAAAAGTTCCAGGAAGAAAATTAACAGAACTCTGATTTTGCACTTGGTACTTTTTTGGAGGTAACAAATAAACCAAGCGATGTACCCATGGTCACTTGGCCTTTTAGTGACAACGATAAAACTCAACTTCAAATGTGGAGAGATCTTAAGAACAACATCACAGAGTTAAAAACCAAAATCAGAAGTTTTAGGTCTAGTCACACACAGGAATACCATGAAAATACATAGGCCCAAGGACCTACTATACAGCACAGGAAACTATACTCACTATTTTGTGACAACCTATAAGGGGAAAGAATGTGAAATTCAGTCATAACTATATATCACTATGTATATATGTGTGTATGCACACACACACACACACACACACACACACACACACACACATATATAGGGCTTCCCTGGTAACAGCTGGTAAAGAATCCACCTGTGATGCAGGAGACCCCCTAATTCCTAGGCTGGGAAGATCTGCTGGAGAAGAGACAGGCGCCAGACATCCCCCCACTCCAGTATTCTTGGCCTTCCCTGGTGGCTCAGAGGATAAATAATCCGCCTGCAATGCGGGAGACCTGGGTTTGATCCCTGGGTTGGGAAGATCCTCTGGAGGATCGATACTCACTATTTTGTGAGTATAGATCACTAGGAATTATACTATTTTGTAACAACCTATAAGGTGGAAAGAATCTGAAATTCAGTCATATCTATATATCATATAGATAAAAGATAGTTATCTGAATCACCATGCTTTATACCTGACACATGACACTGTAAAACAACTATAATTCATTCAATTTAAAAAAAAATAAAGATATACATGCTCTGAGAAAGGTAGGCATTCCTGGCAAAAGGAATGATATAGCAAGAGTCCAGAGGCAAAAGAGAATCAGGTGAGCTCCAATGTTCAACATACCTCAGGTCAGTTCAGTTACTCAGTCGTGTCCAACTCTGAGACCCAGTGGACTATAGCACGCCAGGCCTCCCTGCCCATCACCAACTCCCAGAGTTTACTCAAACTCATGCCCACTGAGCCAGTGATGCGAACCAGCCATCTCATCCTCTGTCGTCCCCTTCTCCTCTCGCCTTCAATCTTTCCCAGCATCAGGGTATTTTGAAATGAGTCAGTTCTTCGCATCAGGTGGCCAAAGTACTGGGAGTTTCAGCTTCAACATCAGTCCTTCCAATGAATATTCAAGACTGATTTCCTTTAACTGGACTGGTTGGGTCTCCTTGGCATCCAAGGGACTCTCAAGCGTCTTCTCCAACACCACAGTTCAAAAGCATCAATTTTTCGGCATTCACATTTCTTTATAGTCCAACTCTCACATCTATACATGACCACTGGAAAAACCAGAGCTTTGACTAGTCGGACCTTTGTGGGCAAAGTAATGTCTCTGCTTTTTAATATGCTGTCTAGGTTGGTCATAACTTTTCTTCCAAGGAATAAGTGTCTTTTCATTTCATGGCTGCAGTCACCATCTGCAGTGATTTTGGAGCCCAAAAAAATAAAGTCTGTCACTGTTTCCACTGTTTCCCTATCTATTTCCCATGAAGTGATGGGACCAGATGCCATGATCTTAGTTTTCTGACTGCTGGGTCTTAAGCCAACTTTTTCACTCTCCTCTTCCACTTTCATCAAGAGGCTCTCTAGTTCTTCTTTGCTTTCTGCCATAAGGGTGATGTCATCTGCATATCTGAAGTTAGTGATATTTCTCCCAGCAATCTTGATTCCAGCTTGTGCTTCATCCAGCCCAGCGTTTCTCATGATGTACTCTGCATATAAGTTAAATAAGCAGGGTGACAATATGCAGCCTTGACTTACTCCTTTTCCTATTTGGAACCAGTATGCTGTTCCATGTGCAGTTCTAACTGCTGCTTCTTGACTTGCCTACAGATTTTTCAAAAGGCAGGTCAGGTGTTCCCATCTCTTTAAGAATTTTCTACAGTTTGTAGTTATCTACACAGCCAAAGGCTTTGGCATAGTCAATAAAGCAGATGTTTTCCTGGAACTCTATTGCTTTTTCAATGATGCAACAGATGTTGGCAATTTGATCTCTGGTTCCTCTGCCTTTTATAAAACCAGCTTGAACATCTGGAAGCTCATGGTTCACCTACTGCTAAAGCCTGGCTTGGAGAATTTTGAGCATTACTTTACTAGCATGTGAGATGAGTGCAACTGTGCAGTAGTTTGAACATTCTTTGGCATTGCCTTTCTTTGGGATTGGAATGAAAACTGACCTTTTCCAGTCCTGTGGCCACTGCAGAGTTTTCCAAATTTGCTGGCATATTGAGTGCGCAGCACTTTCACAGCATCATCTTTGAGGATTTGAAATAGCTCAACTGGAATTCCATCACCTCCACTAGCTTTGTTCACAGCGATACTTCCTAAGGCCCACTTGACTTCACATTCCAGGATGTCTGATCACACGACCATGATTATCTGGGTCATAAAGATCTTTTTTGCATAGTTCTTCTGTGTATTCTTGCCACCTCTTCTTAATATCTTCTGCTTCTGTTAGGTCCACACTATTTCTGTCCTTTATTGTGCCCATCTTTGCATGAAGAGTTCCCTCAGTATCTCTGATTTTCTTGAAGAGATTTCTAGTCTTTCCCATTGTATTGTTTTCCTCTATTTCTTTGCAGTGATCCCTGAAGAAGGCTTTCTTATCTCTCCTTGCTATTCTTTGGAACTCTGCATTCAAATGGGCATATCTTTCCTTTTCTCCTTTGCCTTTCCCTTCTCTTATTTTCACAGCTATTTGTAAGGCCTCCTCAGACAACGATTTTGCCTTTTCACATTTCTTTTTCTTGGGCAACGTCTTGATCACTGCCTCCTGTACAATGTCACGAACTTCCGTCCATAGTTCTTCAGGCACTCTCTCAGATCTAATCCCTTGCATCTATTTGTCACTTCCACCATATAGTCGTAGGGGATTTGATTTAGGTCATACCTGAATGGTGTAGTGGTTTTCCCTACTTTCTTCAATTTAAGTCTGAATTTGGCAATAAGGAGTTCATGATCTGAGCCACAGTCAGCTCCGGGTCTTATTTTTGCTGCCTGTGTAGAACTTTTCCATCTTTGGCTGCAAGGAATATAATCATTCTAATTTGAGCATTGACCATCTGGTGATGTCCATGTATACAGTCTTCTCTTGTGTTGTTGGAAGAGGGTGTTTGCTATGACCGGTACATTCTCCTGTCAAAACTCTATTAGCCTTTGCCCTGTTTCATTCTGTACTCCAAGGCCAAATCTGCCTGTTACTCCAGGTGTTTCTTGACTTCCTACTTTTGCATTTCAGCCCCCTATGATGAAAAGGACATCTTTTGGGGGTGTTAGTTCTAGAAGGTTAGTTGTAGAAGGTTATAGTGCAGTTTAAGCTTAAGAGCAGGTGAATTTAAACTTTAAATCTACTCTTCATGTAAAAAAGGGCTGGTTGACTGACTGATGTTTCTTTTTCTGATACCTGACATTCAGAGGGTCTGAGGCTGGAGGAGCTCCTTTTCCTGGACTTTGCCAGCATCTCTTCCCCATTTCACTGCTGACATTCCTTGTTCTCAGCCCCCTGTATCTGCCCTTGAACTGAGCAGTTCTCCACCATAGTACTAATTATCTGGAATGTGCAAAGTATAGTTCCTCAAGTTTGTGATTCTCTTTTTAAACAAAAAAGGGTAGCTAAGGCATCACTCACTTGATTTGGGGTAAAAGTAAGAGAAAAAAGGACAGTGTTACAGCAGAGGAACTGAAAATTTCACACCAACTTCTGCGTAACTATAAGCAAAGCAGCATGGAGTCCATGCAATGCCATCCATGTCTGTCCCAGAAGGAAAAGATCCTTCTCTAAGCCATTTATTTCACTTTTGCGGATTCCACGGATGACTTGCCTTCACAGAACTTTAATTTTATTCACTACTAAAATCATCTACCCCCCTGTATTATTAACAATTAATTCCTTCAACAATATTTTTTTCTACATTACACCTGTACAGTTTCAGTGGTGCTAAATGCTGGAAAGTGAATAATCTATGAAGAGCAACTTTTTAAAGCATTTAAAACTACCACAGCTTATACACCAAATCTACCCCAACTGTTAATTGCTTAGATGTTTGAAATTATGACTCCAGGTACTACATGAGCATTCAACAGAAATGACAAAGTCAAGGACAGGTTTTCCTGCCTCGACCTAAGGAAGGTACTTAGAAGAAAAACCACACTGCTGTGTTCCAACACTTAACAGAAACCATCTACACATCTTCCTGATGCCTACAGTGATACTGCTCCAGGTCATGGGCCAAAAGTCCACCCTCAATTCATGAAAAAGAACTCTCAGAAAATAAGAACCTGCAATAAATTGACATTTAAAAACTTGGCTCCAAGGGTATTCCTATCAATAAAGAGTAACTACAAGAGTATCATATTTTAAACTTTAAAGCATAATATACGCTTTGAATTATGGCATTTTGCATCACACAATATGCTAATGGATAGCAGATGCAAAAACATCTTAAGAACATCAATGCTGATGAAAGGAAAAGATGTCACAGCTAAAAGAAAAGTGAAACTGGTTGTTTTAGGACAAATTTTAGCTAAGAAAGGGGAAAGACTTCCTACATAGAAGCTAAATTTGACTGTCCTAGCAACACCCTATGAAATGTAGCTGCTCTCCAGAAGTAACACAAGTTGTCCTATGAATTCATCTGAGCAAAGTTAAAATTTCAAAGGTAAAAAGCCTTTAGAAAAAAAAAAAAAAAGCCTTTAGAAATTGCCCAAGAAAAATTCTTCCATCTTATCTACTTTACCTTCACATCAGCTACACAATGTCCAAGTTCTAATCAATATACACACAAAAAAAATACTGATTGAATGTTTGTGGGATAAAACTCTATATATCCTCAAGAACTCAAGTTCTTACCTGAAGTTCCATCTTATCCCAAAGACAAAAAGGATATATAATAGATGGGAAATATATGAACTAGACCCACCAATGTAGTGAAATTCACACAAGAAAATTACTGAGCGACAACTGGGAAAGGCCGATGAATGCTGAGTTTTAAAGGATGGGAACATTTAGATAGGTGAGATCGAGGGTCCTATCGGGGAGAGAAAAAACAGGATGAAGTTACAGCAAAAGGAGGGACAGAGTATATGCAGTATATAGAGAGAGACTGCCAGACTTGACTGGCCCGCAGCAAGAAGCAGTGCTCTCAGCTCCCAGAAACACGATTCCCACTGTGAACAGCATCCCCCAGAGCTGTGCAAAGTGGCGATCCTGGTTAACTCGTTTAGAAAAGTAACAGGTGGAGGCTTCACTAAAAGGGATACGTGAGCAAAATACTAAACACATTTAGACAGGTTCAGTCCATACTACCGTATCAAAGTATGGGAGAAGTCCCAAACGGGAAACTGCATCAGCCAGGCCTAACTCAAATTTCAGGTTTGGCCCTCTCCCTCCATAACCCCTTCCTATAAATATTTCTCAGAATCAGTGTCCTAAGGCCTTCAGAGCCAAGTTCCATCTTGATAAAGAGAAAAACGAGAAACCACTGAGAGTTTTAGTCAAGAAATGACAGCAGGCAAACTATGTAAAAAACACAACAAAACAAAAAATTCTGGCACAAATATCAAAGGTAGATTAAAGCAGCATAAAGCAGCAGATCTAAGAAGTCTGAGAGTAAAACTGCTTAAAATCCTTCTGGGAGCAAACTCACCCACTGAGTTAATACAATGAGCAATAAATCTACATTGCTAATCAAGGTATTTAAAAAGCATCTTTTCAACAGTCAAATCCTTTTTAAGATCTACTTTTCAGGGCACGCAACTTTTAGTCCCATATTTGTCAAATCTTTACAGTAGTCATACCAGTTTACAGTTAAGAGAATAATCTCAGATTTCACAATGTAAGCAAGCAGTAAACCATCATTTTTTCCTTCTGAGGCCCAAGTGACAAAAATATTAATATAAAGCAGGTATCCCAGATATTGAGGTGCCATATTGTTGAAAATTACCCAACTCAGAAATACTAAATAATATTCTTACCAAAGAGGTAACTGCATACTAATGTTTAGAATAACTAACACAGTTCTAGGAAAATTTTAATAAAAATAGCTTTAAAAGAATAAAAGAAATAGCTTTAAAAGGGTTACCTACAATTTATCTGGATCTCCCTGCCAGAAATCTTTATTAGTTTTAATTTCCACAATCATTAGTAAATTACAGCCCAGGATTCCTAAATATATTCTAAAGCATAGCCAACAAGCCTAAGTTTTGGGAACAAATGAACAAAAAAATGTTCAGCACAGTCTTGAGATGGACTTGCTTTGCAATTAAGTTCAATATAAAATGTATTTTAAAAACGGATACAGGCTAGTTACTATAGTGTCATAAATGAAGCACAAAAATAATTGCATTTTAAATCTGGTTTTCAATTGTAATCCATACGGGATATACAGTATTAGACAAAATTAGTTTAAAAGTCAGATCAGTTTATATAAAATGAATCTTACAGTAGATTGCTGAACTACATAAATTGTTATTTAACATTTAAGTAAAACAGCAGTAACTTTTGTTTTCATGCACAGAATGGTAAATTATTTGGTCTTATGTCATTAATATTCTTGAAAGATCATAAAGGACCAACACTGTTTCTGAAGGAATAGCTACTTGTTAACTGAAGTTAATAAGGACCACTACTTATCCACCAATTTATGTCCTTTTAGTTTGAAGGAACATCTGATATAAATGTCCCTTTCAACATAAAATCAGAGCTAGACTAAAGCATAAATATACAGTACTGTACTGACATAGCATTCAGCATTTTTACATAAATAGGCCCCCATTTTCAACTCATTTGGAAATGGCATACACTGGGGCATGAAAACAAAGAGAACATTCTCCTCTTAGGGCTTTTACAGTGCTTAATAAGTAACTTAATAACTATAGATGGATCTTCTGAAAGAAGACAGTGCACACACATATCACAAATATTTTCAATTTACTGGTTTTACAATGATCACAAAACCAACCAACCCCACAACTCAAACTTGGCTACAACAGTCAAAACTACTTGAAAGCCCGATGTTCAAAGTCAAATAAATCAATAACACCCTTCTAAGTTATAAAGGCATCTCTACTATGCAATATAATTTTAACCTGGATGTAAATTCAACGTCAGTGTTTCTCAAAATGCTGACTGCTGGGCCCCACTCAGATCTGCTGAATCAGATCTGCAGGGGCAATGCCAGGGAATCTGCACTTTCAATAACGCTCCCAGGTGATCCTCTTGCACACATTTTCGAGAACCACCACCTTTCTTGTGAGATTTCCAACAAGGTTTTGGATTTCGAGAATGAAAATCTCTTCATTGGGGACCTTTTAAAACCAAACTTCGTCACGTACCAAGTTAACATTTCAAAAAGCTTTAGGTAAAAAACGTGGTGGCAGGGGAAAAAAAAAATGCATGAAAAAATTTACAGCAGTAATTGAAAGAAATTTTCAGTATAGGCCTCTTTTAGTTTTAACTCATGATTTAAGACATCCCTGATCATTTCAAGGACTAACAGGTCTTTGAGAACAAAACTCCTAACTTAAAAATAATCCAATCCACAATATTAAAAATACAGAACTTCAAACATGGTCAAATTCATTTCCTCAGCCGTTAAGCAAATCAGGGTATGAACTGCTTACTTACATTATACCAAATACAAGCAAAGATTAAATTTATAAAGTTAAACCCAAACAAATCTGTTTATATTCCACTATTAAATTTACTCTGGTCGGAAACTGATTTTCATAAACTTATATAACTTTCACAAACTTACATAAACATTTATAATGGAAAGAGCAATGAAGCAAAAACTAGAAGCCACCTAGAGTCCAGTTCTAGTTAATCTAGCTGCTGACTGTATTATATGACCTTAGGGCCCAGACAAATCATTTTACCTATCTAAAAGACAAGAAAAGTATAGCTATCTACTTTGCTCATTTCACAGAATTACTGACTGTGAGAATCAGATGAGATAGTATGTAATACATTCCAAAATACTGTAAAGCATTTTATAACTCAAAGGCATTATCATTAAGAGTGAAATTTGAGAGACACTATCTTTAGATGCCTGCTATAAAAGACTTATTACAGAAACAAGGAACATAAAAACTGACCTTTTAGATTCCATTAGATATTGGACATTATTGTATATATCCTAGAAATTATAAATAAAAAATGTAAGAATTTAATTCAGTCATCTGTCTTATGTCCCCACTTATAATAGATCTATTCCTTGTTTAAAAATAGAAATGAAATTAGATGCGCCATGAATTGATAACTGTCAAAACTGGACAGTAAGTATCTTATTCTACTTTCACATTCTGGACAATTTCCATAATAAAAAGTTTAACAACACAACTGTGTGTGTGTGTGTATAAAATATTTATAAAAGCTAAAAAGTCTTTAAGCTTTTCTTTCAAAATTATTCCCGTATCTATTCCATCATTTTCCTTCCATGTTACCTCAAATTCTATATATCCCAAAATAAGCTACTCTCACAGTACCCTTCTACATATCATGAAACCTATTAGAAAATATTCCCCACAACGGGGCAAGTAAATACTCATACCTAAGCTGCAAAAACTTAATTCTTAGGTTTCTGTATTCTGATCTTACTCCTTTAATTTTTTGCTCATTCATTACAAAATTTCATAATTAAAAAGTGAAAATGAACAGTTTCAACTGCATGTATGTGTAAAAACATAAAGAGAGGATTCTCACACACTTTTTGGTTAGTATTGCAAAAGACCACCAAAAGTTGTATCTGGCCATTCCTCTTAAAACCTGTGAACCAATATAATTCAACTCACACGGTAAGAGAATACTGCACCCAAAATGAAGTTAACATATCTGTCAGACAAAAGAAATCGGTATATTTAACCCCCAAATCAGGATTCTATCAAGATATGAGTAACACTGTATAATTACTCTATATACATCAACCTAATTGCTCAAATGATGTCCTTTAACCTGGGGCCATATTCCACAGACTTACAAGCATAAACTACTTTTCACCTCAAGCAGATTTTTTTACCTTAATAAAATTATCTGGAGCTCAATAGCATATGCTTTACAGTAGTCTATGAAGAAACTGTTCAAGTGTTGAATTAAAAATTAAACACAGATAGGAATGCTGACAACCTTGTGGCTTGTGATTAAAACTATATTTGGTAATAGTCACACATTTATTCATTCATTACTTGAAAGCTAAATCTTTTTTCAGTTACATGTGCAGTCACAATCATCAGAAGGTATCCGTGTCTGAACTGACAGTGCACCTTAAGTTTTTGATCTGTGAGGGAGGGGGACAGGAAGGAGCAAGTGGTTGGGAAGGAAATCCCATCCATTCAGCTGTCACTACAGCACTTGTTTCCTAAGCATTAAAAACTCCATTTATTTTTATACGAGCTACATTTGAGAAAAGGCACACACAGAAACCATCTTTTCCAATAAGGTCTTCCATGACTTTGAGTGTTAAGTACGCCTGCTGAAGTCCTTGTTTGCATTATCTAAAAACAAGTAATTGGAAAACTCGCAAACCATAAAAGGCAAGCTGCTGGAAGATGAAAAACAAAAAAAGAATTACTACGCCTTATTGAAACAAGGTTAATAATTTTGCACATTTACTTTAGAATTTGTTAATATAGCACAGAAGCTAAAAAAAATTTATATAACCAGTCATGCTAGTGAGTACCCTTATTTGTGGCAACACCTAGTTTCAAATATCTATTTACAATGAAGCTGTTACTTTCCTTCTTTTCCTAAACAGATCCAAACTATTACCGTCCCTGTTATTTTATAAGCACAAGTCAAATCTAGTTTCTCATCTCATCTCAGAGTTCTATATTAAAATCCCAGGCTTCAGTGAAAAAAACTATGATTTCCCATACAATTGCAGAAACCTCCTTAAAGGAGTGAAGAATTACAAAATACAGAAAAATGAAGACAGTTTCATCTTACACATCTAAATGGGGATGCCAGTAACGACAACAACTCCAACAAAAGTCAAGAAGGCGTAATCTGAATATTCACCATTTTAATAAAAGAATATGCCGAAATCTTAAAATTAAAGGTGGCGCTCTGTCCTCAACTCACCCGATTGTGACTCACTTTTGCAGACTGTATGGTAGGAAATAACTGTTACTTTTCAAAGATCTTTGCAGTTACACCCAAGCCAAAATCAGGACAGAGATCCACCCTTAATTACAGCAATTTAACTGTCTCATGCAAAGCAAGGTAGAAACTAAAACGTCCCCCTGAAATCTTGGCTAAATAAGCCCATTTCATATACAAGTTCTCAAAGGCTCCCTTTAAGGAACACGTTTCTATTTGCTTCAAATCTAAACTCACCAGGACAAAAAAAGAAAAAAAGGGGGGGAGGAGCAGGGGGACCAAATGAAACGCTCAAGTATAAAAAGCAGATTCTCCTCCAATCCCTTTAATTCCCCTCAATCCGCCTCTGCCACACACAAGGGCAGGGAGTCTGGGGAAGAAGGCAGGCAGCAGGGCACGCGGTGAAGGCCCTTCATTCACTCACGTGGGCCACTATCCAAAGGGTTACACACCCTCTGCCCGACGAGAGCCTCATACAAAGCAGAGCCTCACAAGTACTTCTTATTATAAAATACACCCACGCTGAACAAGAGCTTTATTTTAAAATAAGACTGTCCTCAGGTGGGGGAGGTTAAACACAACAAAGCCTTCCATATTGAAAGGCAGACAGTCCAAATAGATGCATATACCTACACTCCGAGGAAGAAAAATCCATAGAACTAATTTATCATGAACAGCAATCGATACCAACAGGGGCCATTAGATTATTAATAAACCCAGAAAAGTAGCGCGCACAGCGGCCCGAGGTGGCTGTCTGCTGCGCTCCCACCCCAGGAAGGGCACAATTACGCCTGCAGAGGAGGACCAAGGCTTCCGCTGGTTGAAAGACACCCCTGGCACCTCTGGCCCGCCCTGGCACCGCTGCACCGCACAGGATTCGTGCACTCCCGGCGTTGCCAGTTCCGAGACGCACTCCTGGCGTCTGCCAGGTGCCAGAAAACTGGTGAATGAAATGCGCACAGACACCAACCTGGCCAGGGACCGCGGCGCAGAACCAGGGGTCGCTAACTAGCCTAGCCAGAGGATTCGCCTACAGGATGGAATCAAGGGAGCACACCCCCCCCACACACACACCCCCGCGAATGCGGTTCCTATTGACCCTTCCAAAAAAAGAGTAGAGGACGCAAGGTTTTTTTTTCTTTTAAACTAAGTCTAAGAACGCAAATCGGACGGAAGCAACCATGAACATCCTGGGGGCCAGACTGGAGACGCCGGGAGAAAGGCGAGGCGGTTCTCCAACTCCCGGGGAATCATCGTCCGGTGTGACACATATCAATTAGCTAGCCCTAGTCGGGGGTCCGCTCTCCGCCCACGGAGCGCCAGTGGGGCCGAAGCCAGGGATTAGAGGGGTGACCCTCCTGGGGCGCGGGGAAAGAGTGTCGGGCACCGCTGCCCTCAAGGTCACCAGGCGCCGGGGCGGGGGCGGCCGGCCGCAGGATGGGCTACGGCGCTGCCGAGGCGGCTCAGAGAAGCCATAAAAAGCTGCGGGTATAGACGCGAAGTCCCACCGAGCCCCGTCCCTCGAGCCCTAGGCGGGGACACCCGGTCGGACACGGCGCTGAGGCGCACGCCGAGGAACCCGCTCACCTTTACGATCTGCCGGGGCGGGCGCAGCGGTAGACCACCTGCGAGGGGCCCCGCGGACCGCCCCCGCCAACTTCTCCCGAATCGCCGCTGTCCACGGAGAACCCAGCGGTCAGAATCCCCGCCGCGACGCCCGGACCTCCGCGTTCCGCCCGGCCTCCCCCGCAGGTGACCTGCCCAGCCGCCCCCGCCGCTGGCGGGCGGCGGCCGCGACTCACCTCGCCCGGCAGCAGGAACCATTTTCCGAAGGGGAAAGAAAGGGGAGGCTGCAGGAGGGTCGGGGGAGAGAGCGGTGGGAGCTGCGGGAAGCACGAGATCGAGGGCTCGGTCCTCGGCTAATCCGCAGGCGGCTCGGAGGACTTGGGGCGCCACGCGGAGGATCGGCTGCACCTCGAGGATGAGGTGACCGCGCAGCCGAGAGGCTCGGCGTCCACCAGCCTGGGCTCCCTACTCACGCTGCACTGCGAGGAGGCGGCAGCGGCGGAGGAGGAGGCGGCGCCCGGGCCGGCCCCCGCCCAGAGCCCGGCAGCCGCCGAGTGGCCGCCCGCGTCCCCGCAGGACCCGCCTCCCGGGCTCCGCAGAGCCGCACATAGGGCGCGCCGCGCTCAGCACGGGCAGCTCCGCCGGCCTCACGCCGCCGTCCGCAAAGGCAGCGGCGGGCGGGGGTACAGCCCCCTCGTTGAACAGCGCAGCCCGACCCCCTCGGGGAGGGACCCGCAGCCCCCGGAGAGCACACCACCGAGCACGAGGGGGGCTGCGCGAAGCTTCAGACAGGGGCCCCGTTTGCACCCGGTGGCCCGCAGGATTGCCGGGGGAGGCAAGGGGAAGAGGACGCTCACCCGTTCCGGTCTGGCGCTCCCTTCTCTCCACACCCTCTTGCCTCCCGCTCCACGCTGGCGGCGCAGCTGCTGCCGCTGCCACTGCCGCCGCCGCCGCCGAAGCTCGAGCCGCCGCCGCTGCCGCCTTGGCTAGGCGCGGTCACGTGACGCGGCCCGCGGGGAGCCTGGGGGCGGGCAGGCGCGCGCGCGCGCGCGCGCGGGAGGAAGCGCGACTCGGACGGAGACTGGGAGTCGAGCGTCGCGGAGAGGGCGTTTAAGGGGAGGACCCGGCGAGCGCGTTCCCGGCTGGCGAGCACGCGCCCAACGATTAGAACTTGCCGCGCGGCGGGGAAAGGGTGGCCGGAGTGAGGGGCGGGGGACTCGCGCCTCCGCGCGCCTCTCCCTCTCTTCCTCCGCTGAGCGCCCCGACCGGCCGCTGCCCCCGCCCCCTCCTGCTCGCCCCTTTCCTCCAGTCGCTGTTAGCGATTGGCTGAGAGGCTCTGACGTCCGTGTTTCCATGACGTATCAGGGCGGGGGGGGGCAGGGGGGACAGTGGGGGGAAGAGGGGGTGGCTCGGACGCGGGGGGCGGTGACTCCGTCAGTCACAGCCGCTGTTTCAGCGCGGCTCCGGGCGGCTCCCGCGACTGTGGAGGCTGGAAAGCGATGACTGCCGCAGGCAGACTTGATCACCCTTCACCTTGGGGCCACCCCAGGGCCTGCGCCTCTCCGAGCCCGGGAGCCAGGCGGGCTGGCGGGTGAGCTAGGGTGAGCCCTCCATGCCAGGACAGGTTAACGTTGACCCCCGCGTCCGCGGACATTAGAGCGGCTTCCTCCGCCGCGTCTCTGCTCCACTCAGTACTGGACTCAGTGCCTGTCTTGGGCCGTGACTCACGCTCCGGACGACAAAAGTGCCACCCAACTCGGTCCCCTTCTTGTGGAACGATGGCCCATACCCCGCGCAGGCTCGGGGCGCCCCATCTCTGTTCCTGCAGGTCGGGCCCGTAGACTCCGGGGATCCCCGCTGCAGCGCCCAAAGGGTTAACCCAGTTGTTGGGCGGGTGCACACAGGCCCGTGATGGTCTGCGCTCAGAATCCCCGCGTTTTTGTTTGGCGTTTGCTTTTTCTACCTATGCCAAGCTGTTGGCTCTTTTAATTCACTTGTGGCATCTCGACCCAGCACTCTTCTTTGCGGGGGTCGGGGGGGGCGAGGGGTGATACACGGGGTAACGCGATAATTGAGATGCTGAAAGATAACATGTTTTTCCCCAACCTTCAAGAGATTTTGCAAGTTAGTAAAAAACCACCCGTAGTGACATCTTTAAGAATAAAACGTTTTTTCTTTCCTACACAACACATACACACGTGTAAACACTTGTACCTTACCTAAGACATCCTGCTCCATCTTCCTCTCATCACCTCTGACCTGTCGCCGCTGCTTTAGAGACTATGTCAATGTTATTTTCAATGCCACTTAGATCAGAAAGATAAGTTCATCAGAGACTCCTTTCTACTCACTCCAGGGCTGGAAAAAGTAATGTCTGTAACGTCTTCCTGAAAAACAAATAGGTGATACGAAGGACTTTATTTTATTTTGTTTGTTCACTCTGATAGTGTTTAAAATATTTTTGAAGGATTAAAACCTAAATATGTGAAAAGTTAAAAAAAACACCAAGTTAACCTTGCTGAAAAAATTTTATCAATTTACGTATCTTTCCAGGTCAAACAGTGCCAACATTTTGAGCTGTGCCCTAGACATGCAAAATAAGCACTGGGCATGATGATACTTTTTTTTTCTCTCTGTCTTTAATCACTGTTAAGAAATTGGTGGTGGGTACAACAGCCATTCCTGACACTATTTCTAAACTTCTTAACAGAAGAACAGATTAACTTTTCTAAACGGCTTAGAGACATTTAAGAATCACTGGCTTTTGTCCAACTTTTCCTCCAATAGAAAATTGAATTATGTATTCTACTTTAATCAAGAATTTGACATTAAAGTAATATATGATTCATTACTATAGTGCACTAGCAAAATGGGAAATAGATTAAACTAGGATCTGTTCACTTTGTGGGTTTGTTGCAGTCCCAGATAATAAAATATATGCTGATAAGTGTTGCGGTTGTGAAAAGTTACTCAACATCTTCACTTTAAAACATGATTTCAATAGAGTTTTCATGTATGGGGCTCATATACATATATGGCTGGTGGCTTAGCCACTAAGTCCTGTCTGACTCTTGTGACCCCATGGGCTGCAGCCTGTCAGGCTCCTCTGTCCATAGGATTTCCTTATCCTAGAATATATTTATATGCATTTTAATGACATGTGAGTTACATGCAATAGTATATGTTTACTGTCATAATTAAGATGATTATACTGTGTCATTTGGTTTTTATAATTTCAAGTAGCAATATATAAATAATTATACACATTAAATTAGGAAATTCATCTTTTTTTCCCAAAAGTTTAGCAATGAAACCTTCTTAATGGCATATTTTTCATTGTTAAAAGTAAAGAGTTTTGGTTTGCTTAATTAGCATTTACGTAAAAAAATGAAGCTACTTACAAGATGCCACTGTGTTTGATATAATCATATCCTTTTAATCTAGTACTTCACTTATTTTATGGGTTTAATTGATCCGGAGATATATCACTGCATAAGAACAAAATAATGGTGCAATTTATTGTTGAAATACTTAATTTTGCAAAATTATCTGAATACAATTTAAATATCTTTTTTGGTTACAATGAAAACAGTATATAAAGATATTTAAATCCTATGGCAAGTTACCATTTGCATTGTTAACATTGTTTGAAGACAGACTGTGTATTCAAAATGATGTATTTTGCAAACTGTTAAAAAGTATGTTCCATTTTGTTGTTCAGTCACCAAGTTGTGTCTGACTCTTGATGACCCCATGGATTGCAGCCCGCCAGACTTCTGTGTCACTCACCATCTCCCACAGTTTGCCCAAGTTCATGTTCACTGAATTGGTGATGCCATCCAACCATCTCATCTTGTGTTGCCCTCTTCTGCTTTCAATCTTTCCCAGCATCAGAGTCTTTTCCAAATGTTCCAGTTAGTGGCATAAATCTAAACTATTGACATCTTTTCTGATAAGTTGACCAATTCAATATGAACTAATCTTGTATAACTCATGGAGAGAGCTTTCTAAAACCCTCAATGTAATTAAGTGTAAATGGAAGCATTTGACTCTTTATTCCCTCAAAAATTCTGTCACATGCACCTAGCAAGGGGACAAAATACATACATACCAACAGCAGCATATTTTAAAACCATATCATTTCCCAAAATACACATTTATACATATGCGAATGTGTCACTTCTAATCACTTCAGACTGTTAAAGAAAGCTGACAGGTGTACGGAGGTAAGAGAGGAAAAATAGTCAATGCTTCACAGAAAGTAGTTGTGTGTGTTCTCAAATTTCCACTAACCTGGATCACCAGAGAGAGATATGAAGAGAAACATTACTTAGCCGAAAACAACAGAGAACTGTTATCTATTAGTTCTGAATTAAACGATGAATGATTACAGGTAACCCTAGAATAAGAATTTTCAAGTCACAGAATGGAAAATTTTTATAGATGAAAAATGTGAGCAGTTAGATGTCAAAATTTGATGGAATTATTTAATGTCCTATACTCTTCAAGGTATAAGGCTTTTTTTTCTCCTACCCCATATGTAATATCTAGGTCATGGGTTATGGCACTAAATCTAAATTCCAGAGAATCAAAAAAAAAAAAAAAAGAGGGAGGAGCTCTTACTTAAATGTTGTTGAGGAAGACTTCCTACAGGAGGATTTGGACCTGATTTGTGCCACAAAATGTCTAGGAGATTCAAATTAATGCAAAATAAGATTGGCAATAGAAATGCCAGGAAATGTACTGAGAACAAACAGGTTTACCGTGTCCATTTTCCTATCCTTGTAGTATCTATGGGCATCCCTGCTGGCTCAGGTAGTAAAGAATCTGCCTGCAATACAGGAGACCCAGGTTCAATCTCTGGGTTGGCAAGATCCCCTGGAGAAGTAAATGGCAACCCACTCCAGTAATTCTTGCCTGGAGAATTTCATGGACAGAGGAGCCTGGTGGGCTACAGTCCATGGGTAACAAAGAGTTGGACACAACTGAGCGACTAACACTTTATTATCTATGAAACAGATTTCTGCCTTTGTTATATTTCACTTCCTTGAGTAACTCACTTATTTTTCTAGTAGAAATGGTGAGTTACAGTGCATCTAGGCTTGTTGTGATGTTTGGTGAGTTGTTTATGTACAGCTCTTAGAATATATGGTGTGTACTAAATGCTCAATAAATGTTGTCATTATTATTAGTAAGCATATAGTCTTAATCACTTATTAGAAAGTGAATGTGCTATAAACAAGAAAGTATATTTTTATTTCATTAGTAAGTAGGGACTTATTCTAACATTAAAAGTTCAGGGGTAGGTGATAATATGATTGATGTAGCTGTTGAACACAGACATCAAGGATCCACACTCGCAGCTTTCTGCTCCACCCTCCCTGATCTGTATTTACTTCAGTATGTTTTTATGCTAAAAATAGGAAAATCAGAAGGATTTTCTCACATCTGTGGTACATTTTACATTTTTCAGATGTAGTGTTTATGTTGTTATTGTTGTTGTTCAGTCACTAAGTTGTGTCTGATTCTTTGTGAGCCCCGTAAACTGCAGCACACCAGTCTTCCTTGTCCTTCACTATCTTCTGGAGTTTACTTAAACTCACATCCATTGAGTCGGTGATGCCATCCAACCATCTCATCCTCTGCCGCCCCCTTCTCCTCTTGCCCTCAATCATTCCCATCATTAGAGTCTTTTGCAATGAGTCATCTCTTCCCATCAGGTGACCAAAGTATTGGAGCTTCAGCATCAGTCTTTCCAATGAATATTCAGGGTTGAATCCCTTTAGGATTGACTGGTTGGATCTCCTTGCTGTCCAAGGGACTCTCAAGAGTCTTCTCCAGCACCACAGTGGTTTTATATAATTTTTCTTTATTGCCTACCTTTCCTTTGAAACTCCTCCTTTATTTCTCAAGATATCAGAATGTGGGGCAGAATCACCTGTGTGAACTTTGCAGTGCAGGTTCCTGGAGCCAGCGTGGCAGAGCTTCTGATTCAGACTGTTTGGAGTGGAACTACAGCATCTACACTTTCGGCAGTTCCTTTAGGTGACTCTGAGAAGGCGATGGCACCCCACTCCAGTACTCTTGCCTGGAGAATCCCATGGACGGAGGAGCCTGGTGTGCTGCCGTCCATGGGGTCGTGAAGAGTCGGACACGACTGAGCGACTTCACTTTCACTTCTCACTTTCATGCACTGGAGAAGGAAATGGCAACCCACTCCAGTGTTCTTGCCTGGAGAATCCCAGGGACGGGGGAGCCTGGTGGGCTGCCGTCCATGGGGTCGCGAAGAGTCAGACACGACTGAAGCGACTTAGCAGTAGCAGTTAGGTGACTCTGGTGCCCTCACAGTCTCTGTTTCCCCTCTTCGTCATGACATTCTCTGATTGTGTTTCTCATTAGTTCTTCTTTGTCTTTCCCTGTTTCCAACAGTGAGTTCTTATACTTAAGCATTTCTATCCTAACTTTCATAAAATTTACCTATTTGCATGACTTCAGACCCTTGAGGGTAAGGATAATGTTAATCATTAATTTATTCATTAATCATTTGTTGATCTTGACAGTTATCCTCCCAGCATACTAAGGAAGAAAAACATAGAAGATACCTACTTAGGAGGCATTAGCACTGACATCGGGAGAAGGCAATGGCACCCCACTCCAGTACTCTTGCCTGGAAAATTCCATGGGTGGAGTAGCCTGGTAGGCTGCAGTCCATGGGGTCGCGAAGAGTCAGACACAACTGAGCGACTTCACTTTCAGTTTTCACTTTCATGCATTGGAGAAGGAAATGACACCCCACTCCAGTGTTCTTGCCTGGAGAATCCCACGGACGGGGGAGCCATCTATGGGGTCGCACAGAGTCGGACACGACTGAAGCGACTTAGCAGTAGCAGCAGCAGCAGCATTGACGATTGACGCAGTAATTAATCTATGTTTTTATACAAAGAAACTTTTATTAAGCATTTATTACATGCCAGGCTTAATAAGATCTGGCACATAATAGGTGATTAAAATAAAATTAGTTTGAAATGAATAAACAAATGAACTATTGCCTCTCCAATGACGAATTCTAAATGTTTATTCACTGCCTTGTTCTTTTATTCTGGTGACCTGAGGGAACTCATTTCAGGGTCTTTTTTTTTTTTTTTCTTCCAGGTAGAAATAAAGTTGAACCTTGAACAACACAGCTGTTAAGGGGCACCCACATTCCCAGAAGTTGAAAATCTGCCTATAACTTTAGAGTCAGCCTTCCTTCTGTGCCAGAGGTTCTGAATCCTCAGATTCAATCAACTGCAAATGGAGCAGTACGATAGTATATATGTACCAAAAAAAAAAAAAAAATCCACGTGTAAGTGAACCCTAACCCATGTGTTCAAGGGTGACCTATGTTGAAAAAAAAAAAAAAGCCAATTTACCAATCATCAAAAACCAGGTCAGAAAGTCAATTTGTTGACATATGTGGTTTTGATGGTGAGGAAAGCTGATAACGCTGGGGAGTGTGCCGATCAGAATAAGATAGGTTCTAAGACAGAGGGGAGTCACTTTGGAAAGAAAAAGGAGCATCTCTTTCTCTGATGTAGAAGAAAAAGGCAAGAAGAAAAGAGTGTGCGAAAAGTAAAACTTGAAGTTTAGAGGAGGGGTGACTCAGGGACACAAATGCCATCTTAGTATTCATTATACAATCTTAGGTGTTTGTGGTCATAAGCCAGAACCGAATAAGGTTAAGGAAGTACTGGAATGGGCTGATGATAGAAACTGAAGGGTGAGCAAAGGATAAAATGTTACCCAAGGCCCAGGCAAATTTAGCATACAATTTTATAGCAATATAGGTTTGCACAATATTCTCTGGTGACTCAGAGCTGGGGTTTCCCATTGTGGTTACAGTTGTTAAGAGTTCAAGGGAGTCTGGTGCAGTTCCTCTCAGTAGGGATGGTCATGGGCCCTGATAATTGGACTGTATTAGTCAGCCAGGGCTGCCATAATAACACACCACATGCTGGATGGATGACTTAAGGTACTTAAGTTTACTTTCTTACAATTCTGCAGGCTAGAAGTCCAGTGAGTGAAAGTGTTAGTCACCTCAACTGTGTCCGATTCTTTTAACCCCATGGACTGTAGCCTGCCAAGGCTCCTCTGTCTGTGGAATTCCCAAGGCAAGAATACTGGAGTGAGTCGCCCTTTCCTTCTCCCGGGGATCTTCCCAATGCAGGGAAAGAACTCAGGTCTCCCGCACTGCAGGCAGATTCTTTACGATCTAAGCCACCAGGGAAGCCCCTAGGAGTCCAAGATCTGACTCTTTGCTTTGCGTTTCTCTTTTGGAATCTATGGCTTCCAGGTTCTCACACTCTGCCAGTAACCGTGCTGGTAAATATTCGTTTCAGTAGCTCTTTAAACTCCAGTGACCGTGTCCTCATGATCTTCTGCTTGCCTCTCCAGTTTCTGACCCAGTGAGTAGACTTACTTCTCACATCTATTTATACTCACTTCTGCTTACTTATTGCTTAGTTTCTGACCTCCCTGGTTCATCTTGAATTTTACTTAGGCCTGTTTCTTGAAAAAACGCTCTGATGGCTGATTACCTTGTGTTGTCAAGATTTTCACTTCGTCTGCCTCTCTGGCTTTCCCAGTTCCAAACTCTAGCCCCCTTTTAATGTTCTGCTACCATCACACACAGTCCCTGAATTGAGTTATATGTCTGGCCACTGGCATTTCATTTCTTATATAATTCACCTAACTTTTTATATTTAAATTTTAAAATATTTATTACATTCCTTGTTTCTGTGTAAGCTATATGAAGCCACTTTACCAATGAATAAAGAGTTCATCACAGCAGAATTATTTCCCCAAGTAATAGTGCCTCATTTATAGGACTACAACAATACTTCAACACTAAACAATCTACCAACAAGGATGAAAATTTTATCATTCTGGTTTGGGGTGTTAAATTCTCTTTGAACTATCATTATCCTACTGATAAAGTGTGTGTACATGGCCTTCTGTATTCCTGGGAACGTTTTTTGAGGTTGTTCCGTCACTAAGTCGTCTGACTCTTTGTGACACCATGGACTGTAGCATGCTAGGCTTCCCTTTCCTTCACTATCTCCCAGACTTTGCTCAAACTGATGTCCATTAAGTTGGTGATGCCATCCAATCATCTCATTCTCTGACACCCCCTTCTCCTGCTGTCAATTTTTCCCAGTACCAGGGTCTTTTCCAATGAGTCGGCTCTTTGCATCAGGTGGCCAAAATATTGGAGCTTCAGCATCAGCCTCAGTCCTTCCAATGAAGATTCAAGGTTGATTTCCTTTAGGATTGACTGGTTGGATCTCCTTGCTGTCCAAGGGCCTCTCAAGAGCCTTCTCCAGCACCACAATTCGAAAGCATCAATTCTTTGGCACTCAGCCTTCTTCATTGAGGTAGTCCTATTCTAACTAAAGATCTCTGTAATCATACCCTGATAAAACCAGTGTAAAAGATTGTATTACTTGTCCAAAGTGGTTCTCGCTGGGAGGCATAAAAGGAAGGAGAACATAAAGGGTCTGGACCCAGGGAATATGTACATCCAGTAGCCTCAACAAGTCATAAAGTAACAATAAAAATAATTCCAAAGAAATACCTAAATATGTGACAGTATAGTACATATTGTGTAAACTCATGCCAAGAGAATTAAACTGAATATTATGTGAAAGATGAATCTTAAACTTGGGTTTGAGGAGGAGGCAAAATGACATTTAGAAACAGCTTGAGCTTTGATGGAAATCAGGCCTGGATGCAAATCCCAGTTCTGAAATTTGCCAGTTATGTGACTTTGAACAAGTGCCTTCACTATTCTGATTCTTTGGTTCTCCCTGTGTACACGGAGACAGTCTTCTGGTGTGGTTGTAAGTATAAAATTAAATCGTGTCGTTTTTTCTAGTAGACATTAAATGAATATGTATTTATATTCAACTCCCATTTAACGGCCACATTTTATATTGTCTTCATATTTTGTAGTATATATGCAAATAATACAATTTACTGGAAAATGTAGAAAATATAGTCAAATTGAATACAGCTTAAAAGGGAGTTTATTAAAATTTTATAATCTATATTCTTCACCACCAGTGGTCATGTATGGATGTGAGAGTTGGACCGTAAAGAAGGCTGAGCACTGGAGAACTGATGCTCTCAAACTGTGGTGCTGGAGAAGAGTCTTGAGAGTCTTTTGGACTGAAAGGAAATCCAACCAGTCCATCCTAAAGGAAACCAACCCTGAATATTCATTGGAAGGACTGATGCTGAAGTTGAAGGTCCAATACTTTGGCCACCTGATGTGAAGAGTTGACTCTTAGAAAAGACCCTGATTCTGGGAAAGATTGAAGGTGGCAGGAGAAGGGGATGACAGAGGACAAGATGGTTGAATGACATCACCAACTCAATGGACATGAGTTTGAGCAAGCTCTGGGAGTTGGTGAAGGACAGGGAAGCCTGGTGTGCAGTAGTCCATAGGGTCACAAAGAGTTAGACACGATCGAGGGACTGAACAACAAATATTCATCATTAAAAAGGAGATTTTAAAAGCTTAATGAATTTTGAAATAGTAAAGCACTTGAGATTTCGGCTCTGTGTGACTTACATACTAGTTAAACTAGTAACTCAGATAATTTTTTGATCCCACAGGCTCCTTCTATGTCTAGAAGATTGCCACCATTTAATATATTAAGGCCAAATCAACAGCTATAAAGTAATCATGACAATATTACTAGTAAGTGTTTCTGAGTAATGATTAAGCAAGAGAGTATATGGTCTTCCTTAAAAGCAAATACAAGCAATTCTTTAAGAATGCTTAAAATGACCACTGAACTATGAACCAGAGCCCAAATGAAAATCAAGCTAACTCCTCAACAAGAAATGTTATCCCAGCAGTGCAGCTGTGAGCTAATTTAACAGCCTCGATCGCTGTGCTGAACTTTAGTACTGCATTTATAGAATTAATTCAGAGGACATGTTATTAAAGTCTGGGGTTTATCAGAAGAAGGCAGCCTCTTTTTTTGAGCAGCATTTAAAAAATTAACATACTGAATAAGCCGCTTATTATAGATGGAGCCTATCAGATCCTCCATATAGATGCAAAAACCATGCAATAAATTTCTAACCAAAACAATCAGGCTATTGCCTCCTGACACTAAATTCCAAAACTAGTGATTTAGATACTTTGAGAGCATGTTCAAGAATAAATTTATATTCTATATGATTGTTTCTAAGATTCTAAATGACATATTGATAACCACAAATACACTAGAATCTAACAGTTAGATATATATCCAAAATATGTAGCAATTCTCAACTTAGCATAAATCAGTAATTGGAAGAAGTAAGACAAAAGTAATTTAAATTGCTGTGAAGTATAATACTTTCCCTCCTAGTTAATCTTAGTAACTGGGCTTTAAAGTTTATCTCTAGAAGTCTAAATAGTAAACAAAAATTATACTTTATCAATACATTCTGAAAGCTGTAGTTATTTAAGGTATTACACGTGGGCCGTAGGTCTTCCCAGGTGACTCGAGAGGTAAAGAATCTGCCCGCTGATGCAGGAGATGCGGGGATTGATCCCTGGTCAGGAAAATTCCCTGGAGGAGGAAATGACAACCCATGCCGGTATTTGTGCTTGGAAAATTCCATGAGCCAGCCCATGGGGCCTCAAAGAGTTGGACGCATCGAAACAACCGAGCATGACACATGGGCAGTAAGGGTAGAAGATATGAAGGTAGTTAATGATGAAACTTTTTGTAGGCCGTAAAGTGTTACCATTTCAGGGACCGTGATGTAGTGATTCAGAGAGACACAGAGCCAGACAGTGATGCATTTACAGCTGCATCCACTCATCTCTAAAATGGAGAGAGCAGCACTCATCCTCCATTTCTTCCAGTGCTGTAAAAACGAAAAAAAGGGACAATAGCCTTTGCAGAGTTAAATAGTTTTAGTACTTACATTGGAAGAGGTAAAAACCATTCTGAAAAAAAAAACAATAGAAGCCTCAGTAGACACTTCATATTGACAAACAAATAAACCTCACATACAGTACATACTCTTATTTACAACTTTAATAGATGGGTAAGGGTTTAAGTCAAGCAGTGGGGCAAGGCAAAAGAAAGTTTCTGCATAGCTTTTCAAAGTTATTTTTAGTTTTCATTTTGAAAATTTTAAAAATACAGTTAAGTATAGAAAAATAATATCACAGGTATCCATGTGCCATATCTACTTTCAAACTGGGAAGGCACAGAAAGTTTGACAGTAATTTTGTTAACAGGTTGACCTTTTTTTGAAAAGTAGATACACGTATCTCTTCTCATTGTTCCATACAGACTGACTCTTCCACATAGAAGGCGGCGCCATTCTCCCAGGTGCCACTAGTGGCAAAGAACTCGCCTGCCGATAAGAGACTCCAGTTCAGTCCCTGGGTGGGGAAGATCCGTTGGGGGAGGGCATAGCAACCCTTCGGAGAAGACAATGGCACCCCACTGCAGTACTCTTGCCTGGAAAATCCCATGGATGGAGGGACCTGGTGAGCTGCAGTCCATGGGGTCGCTAAGAGTCAGACACGACTGAGTGACTTCACTTTCACTTTTCACTTTCATGCATTGGAGAAGGACATTGCAACCCACTCCTGGGTTCTTGCCTGGAGAATCCCAGGGGTGGGGGTGCCTGGTGGGCTGCCGTCTATGGGGTCGCACAGACGAACACGACTGAAGCAACTTAGCAGCAGCAACAGCAGCTAGATCTTACAAACACCTTCCTAAATAATTCTAAGTAGGAATGAAAGACTTTTGTAAGGATTGGTGTTTCAGAGCTAATTAGTAGCTTCGTTGAGTTTTCAGCAGTCTTAACTTTTTAAGCTAAGACGTAATGCAACCTGGGAAGCCCCTTAGTCATAATCAGTTCAGTTCAGTTCAGTCACTCAGTCGTGTCTGACTCTTTGAGACCCCATGAATAGCAGCATGCCAGGCCTCCCTGTCCATCACCAACTCCCAGAGTTCCCCCAAACTCATGTGCATCGAGTCAGAGATGCCATCCAGCCATCTCATCCTCTGTCGTCCCCTTCTCCTCCTGCCCCCAATCCCTCCTAGCATCAGGATCTTTTCTGATGAGTCAGCTCTTCACATGAGGTGGCCAAAGTACTGGAGTTTCAGCCTCAGTATCAGTCCTTCCAATGAACACCCAGGACTGGTCTCCTTCAGAATGGACTGGTTAGATCTTCTTGCAGTCCAAGGCACTCTCAAGAGTCTTCTCCAACACCACAGTCCAAAAGCATCAATTCTTCGACGCTCAGCTTTCTTTATTGTCCAACTCTCGCATCCATACATGGCCACTGGAAAAACCATAGCCTTGACCAGACGGACCTTTGTTGGCAAAGTAATATCTCTGCTTTTTAATATCATAATAGCTGTCTTCAAATAATTTTTGGCTTAACAGAAACAATTTCTCACGTTCATTCAAAACTGAGTACTTAGCTATAGTTCAGATCCTATAATAGTACTAGAGCCAACTCATGGAAAAGATGCCCATGCTGGGAAGGATGGAAAGCAAAAGGAGCAGGGGGAGGCACAGGATGAGATAGCTAGATAGTATCACAGACTCAATGCAGATGAATTGGAACAAACTCCAGGAGATAGTGAAGAACAGAGGAGCCTGGCAAGCTGCAGTCCATTGGGTCACAAAGAATGGAACACGACTTAACAACTGAAAAAAATAGTAATATAGGTACCATAGGAGATGAGATACAAGGCTCACAATCAAGTGGGAAAACCAAAGAAGAAAAACAATTCTAATTCAGTCTGAGGAGTGCAAGGTATGCCTGTAGATTGTGACAGCTTCACAGGGGAAATGATATCAAAGCTGAATTTTTGAAAAATTAGCTTTGCCATAAGAGGGTTGAGGAGACATTTCAGATAGAAAGAATCACACATAGAAAGATAGGGAGGCATGAGGAAATGCTAGCTCTTTACAAATTATTAGGTTATTCACAATGCTGGAGTACAGGATGTAACTGAGGTTAGACATAGACATTCACGTAACTGTGAGTGTCCAGGAGTCTCCAGTGGAGGCGTGGGTCGGTGGTGGCCAGCTGCAGGGTTGGGGGCACTGAGTGTAGCAGTACATGCATGGGACTTTTTGAAGGAGGTCGCCATTATCTTCATTACCTCTGCCATAGTTTGGCCCCAGGTAAATAGCAGGAGTCTACAGCCATACCACCCTAAACGCTCCCGATCTCGTGTGATCTCGGGAGCTAAGCCAGGTCGGGCCTGTTAGTACTTGGATGGGAGACTGCCTGGGAATGGCCGGTGCTGTAGGCATTTTTTTGTTTGTTTTGGCTTCCCTGGTGGTTCAGACGGTAAAGTGTCTGCCTGCAATGCTGAAGACCCGGGTTCATTCCCTGGGCAGGGAAGATCCCTTGGAGAAGGAAATGGCAACCCACTCCAGTACTCTTGCCTGAAAAATTCCATGGACAGAGGAGCCTTGTAGGCTACAGTCCATGGGTTCACAAAGAGTCAGACACGGTTGAGCCACTTCAGTTCAGTTCAGTTGCTCAGTCGTGTCTGACTCTTTGTGAACCCATGAATCACAGCATGCCAGGCCTCACTGTCCATCACCAACTCCCAGAGTTCACTCAGACTCACATCCATCGAGTCCGTGATGCCATCCAGCCATCTCATCCTCTGTCGTCCCCTTCTCCTCCTGCCCCCAATCCCTCCCAGCATCAGAGTCTTTTCCAATGAATCAACTCTTCGCATGAGGTGGCCAAAGTACTGGAGTTTCAGCTTCAGCATCATTCCTTCCAAAGAAATCCCAGGACTGATCTCCTTCAGAATGGACTGGTTGGATTTCCTTGCAGTCCAAGGGACTCTCAAGAGTCTTCTCCAACACCACAGTTCAAAAGCATCAATTCTTTGGCACTCAGATTTCTTCATAGTCCAACTCTCACATCCGTACATGACCACAGGAAAAACCATAGCCTTGACTAGACGGATCTTTGTTGGCAAAGTAATGTCTCTGCTTTTGAATATGCTATCTAGGTTGGTCATAACTTTTCTTCCAAGGAGTAAGCGTCTTTAAATTTCATGGCTGCAGTCACCATCTGCGGTGATTTTGGAGCCTCCAAAAATAAAGTCTGACACTGAGTGACTTCACTTCAAATACCAGGAAGGGAGCACAGCTCCACCCATCAACAGAAAATTGGATTAATGATTTACTGAGCATGCCCCGCCCATCAGAACTAGAACCAGTTTCCCCCTCAGTCAGTCACTCCCATCTGGAAGCTCACATAAGCCTCTTCTCCTTCTCCATCAGAGGGCAGACAGAGTGAAAACCACAATCACAGAAAACTAACCAATCTAATCACATGGAGCACAGCCTTGTCTAACTCAGTGAAACTATGAGCATGCCGTGTAGGGCCACCCAAGACAGACAGGTCATGGTGGAGAGTTCTGACAAAATATGGTCCACCGGAGAAGGGAATGGCAAACCACTTCAGTATACTTGCCTTGGGAACCCTATGATCAGTACGAAAAGGCAGAAATCTAGGACACTGAAAGATGAACTCCCCAGGATGGTAGGTGCCCAATATGTTACTGGAGATCAGTGGAGAAATAACTCCAGAAAGAATGAAAAGACAGAGCCAAAGCAAAAACACCCAGCTGGGGATGTGACTGGTATGGAAGCAAGGTCTGATGCTGTAAAGAGCAATATTGCATAGGAACCTGGAATGTTATGTCCCTGCTGCTGCTGCTAAGTCACTTCAGTCATGTCCGACTCTGTGCAACCACATAGACGGCAGCCCACCAGGCTCCCCCATCCCTGGGATTCTCCAGGCAAGAACACTGGAGTGGGTTGCCATTTCCTTCTCCAATGCATGAAAGTGAAATATGAAAATGCAGTCACTCAGTCATGTCTGACTCTTAGAGACCTCATGGACTGAAGCCTAACAGGTGGCTCTGTCCATGGGATTTTCCAGGCAAAAGAGTACTGGAGTGGGGTGCCATTGTCTTTTCCATGTTAGGTCCATGAGCCAAGGCAGATTGGAAGTGGTCAAACAGGAGATGGCAAGAGTGAACGTTGACATTCTAGGAATCAGCAAACTAAAATGGACTGCAATGGGTGAATTTGACTTAGATTATCATTATATCTACTACTGTGGGCAAGAATCCCTTAGAAGAAATGGAGTAGCCATCATAGTCAACAAAAGAGTCTGAAATGCATTACTTGCATGCAATCTCAAAAACAACAGAATGATCTTTGTTTCCAAGGCAAACCATTCAATATCACGGTAATCCAAGTCTATCCCCTGACCAGCAGTGCTGAAGAAGCTGATGTTGAATGGTTCCATGAAGACCTACAAGACCTTCTAGAACTACCACCCAAAAAAGATGTCCTTTTCATAGTAGGTGATTAGAATGCAAAAGTATGAAGTCAAGAAACACCTGAAGTAACAGGCAAATTTGGCCTTGGAGTACAGAATGAAGCAGGGCAAAGGCTAATAGAGTTTTGACGAGAGAATGCACTGGTCATAGCAAAACCCTCTTCCAACCACACAAGAGAAGACTCTACACGTGGACACACCAGATGGTCAACACCGAAATCAGATTGATTATATTCTTTGCAGCCAAGATGGAGAAGCTCTATACAGTCAGCAAAAACAAGACTGGGAGCTGACTGTGGCTCAGATCATGAGCTCCTTATTGCCAAATTCAGACTTAAATTGAAGAAAGTAGGGAAAACCACTAGACCATTCAGGTATGACCTAAATCAAATCCCTTATGATTATACAGTGGAAGTGAGAAATAGATTTAAGGGACTAGATCTGATAGACAGAGTGCTTGATGAACTATGGATGGAGGTTCATGATATTGCATAGGAGACAGGGATCAAGACAATCCCCATGGAAAAGAAATGCCAAAAAGTAAAATGGCTGTCTGGGGAGGCCTTACAAATAGCTTTGAAGGTAAGAGAAGTGAAAAGCAAAGGAGAAAAGGAAAGATATAAGCATCTGAATGCAGAGTTCCAAAGAATAGCAAGAAGAGATAAGAAAGCCTTCCTCAGGGATCAATGCAAAGTAATAGAGGACAACAATAGAATGGGAAACACTAGAGATCTCTTCCAGAAAATTAGAGATACCAAGGGAACATTTCATGCAAAGATGGGCTCAAAAAAGGAAAGAAATGGTAGGGACCTAACAGAAGCAGAAGATATTAAGAATATGTGGCAAGAATACACATAAGAACTATCCAAAAAGATCTTCATGACCCAGATAATCATGATGGTGTGATCACTCACCTAGAGCCAGACATCCTGGAATGTGAAGTCAAGTGGGCCTTAGAAAGTATCACTATGAACAAAGCTAGTGGAGGTGATGGAATTCCAGTGGAGTTATTTCAAATCCTGAAAGATGATGCTGTGAAAGTGCTGACTTAATATGCCAGCAAATTTGGAAAACTCAGCAGTGGCCACAGGACTGGAAAAAGTCAGTTTTCATTCCAATCCCAAAGAAAGGCAATGCCAAAGAATGTCCAAACTACTGCACAATTGCACTCATCTCACATGCTAGTAAAGTAATGCTCAAAATTCTCCAAGCCAGGCTTCAGCAATACGTGAACCGTGAACTTCCAGATGTTCAATCTGGTTTTAGAAAAGGCAGAGGAACCAGACATCAAATTGCCAACATCCGCTGGATCATGGAAAAAGCAAGAGAATTCCCAAAAAACATCTATTTCTGCTTTATTGACTATGTCAAAGCATTTGACTGTGTGGATCACAATAAACTGTGGAAAATTCTGAAAGAGATTGGAATACCAGACCACCTGACCTGCCTCTTGAGAAACCAAGATGCAGGTCAGGAAGCAACAGTTAGAACTCGACATGGAACAACAGACTGGTTCCAAAGAGGGAAAGGAGTACGTCAATGCTGCATATTGTCACCCTGCTTATTTAGCTTATGTGCAGAGTACATCATGAGAAACTCTGGGCTGGATAACGCATAAGCTGGAATCAAGATTGCCAGGAGAAATATCAATAACCTCAGAGATGCAGATGACACCACCCTTATGGCAGAAAGTGAAGAAGAACTAAAGAGCTTCTGGATGAAAGTGAAAGAGGAGAGTGAAAAAGTTGGCTTAAAGCTCAACATTCAGAAAACTAAGATCATGGCATCTGGTCCCATCACTTCATGTCAAATAGATGTGGAAACAGTGTCAAACTTTATTTTGGGGGGCTCCAAAATCACCGCAGATGGTGACTACAGCCATGAAATGAAAAGACACTTACTCCTTGGAAGGAAACCTATGACTAACGTAGACAGCATATTAAAAATCAGAGACATTACTTTGCCAATGAAGGTCCGTTTAGTCAAGGCTATGGTTTTTCCAGTGGTCATGTATGGATGTGAGAGTTGGACAATAAAGAAAGTTGAGTGCCAAAGAACTGATGCTTTTACACTGTGGTGTTGGAGAAGACTCTTGAGAGTCTCTTGGACTGCAAGGAGATCCAACCAGTGCATTCTAAAGGAAATCAGTCCGGAGTATTCATTGGAAGGACTGATACTGAAGCTGAAACTCCAATACTTTGACGACTTGATGTGAATAACTGACTCATTTGAAAAGGCCCTGATACTGGGAAGGATTGAAGCCAGGTAGAGAAGGGAAGAACAGAGGATGAGATGGTTGGATGGCATCACTGACTCAATGGGCATGAGTTTGAGTAAACTCTGGGTTTTGGTGATGGACAGGGAGGCTTGGTTTGCTGCAGTCCATGGGGTTGCAAAGAGTCAGACACGACTGAGCAACTGAAATGAACTGAACTGAAGTTAGATATAGGAAGGAGTTTGGAGAGGAAGAATAAGGTAGGCTGGGACCAAAGTCTTCACTATAAATTTAAGAAGTATGGTTTTAAGCAGCAGAGGATCAGATGTATGTTTTAAAAAGCTACTCTGATAGCATCATGAATTAATGGTTACAAGGGGTGGAGACAACTCCTTGGGAAGTTTGGGCTATTTTAGTAATGCAATTGGTAGTGATGAGTGTGTAAAACAGGGAAGTGGTGATGGGCACGGAGATTGAGGAAAATATTAAGGAGCTGAACTCTAAAGGACTCTGAGATCAACTGAATTGGAGGGGTAGAAGGACAATGGAGGGGAAGAATTCAAACTTATCTCAGGTTAAGGTTGGAATTCTATGCTTACAAAGTAGTGAGTTCCTCATCTCTGGAACAGGGAAGCCCTTCAGCAAAATCTGCATTTTTAACTGTTGCGGACTTTTGCATTAAATAGAGGATTGGAATCTCATTATCTCTAACCCTTTTTACTCAAAGAAAAGTCCTATTTACATTTGTATTACTAGAAAGTTAAACTATCAGAGAGTCATTTTAAATGAACAACTTCTCTAAAAATGAAATCTATAGGTTTTCTTCTGTTTCTTCAGTAACTTACATAGGGCCATAGTGATTTTCCAATAATCACGTAAATAATTCCTCATCTTGTCCTTCAGTGACTCAGTCGTCCCTGACTCTTTTCGACCCTGTGGACTGCAGCATGCCAGGCTTCCCTGTCTTTCACTATCTCCTGAAGTTTGCTCAAACTCATGTCCATTGAATTGGCGATACCATCCAACCATCTCATCCTTTGTTGTCCCCCTCTCCTGCTTTCAATCTGTCCCAGCATCAGGGTCTTTTCCAATGAGTAGGCTTCTCGCATAAGATGGCCAAAGTACTGGAGCTTCAGCTTCAGCATCAGTCCTCCTAATGAATATTCAGGGTTGATTTCCTTTAGGATTGACTGGCTTGATCTCCTTGCTATCCAAGGGACTCTCAAGAGTCTTCTCTTGAGAAATTCTCTTGTGGTTCTCTTGAGCATCGCAGTTGAAGGGCATCAGTTTTTTGACTCTCAGCCTTTTTCATTGCCCAGCTCTCACATTCATACAAGAGTAATTGTCTAGGTAGAGTGTCTTAAGATATTAAGTTAATGCTTTAAATGAGCATATACATTTGTTTGTTTCTTTCTCTATATATCTAGATGAAGAAAGATAGAGATATCATATATATTTGAAAGTTCTATCTATACAGAAGTTTCTGTAGTATATACCTATGGTTCCTATAAACATTCTATCTGAATGAACTCCACAGATTTAGGTAAAAATGTGTTTTGAATTTGATACAAATCTCTGGGCTTCCCTGATGGCTCAGACAGTAAAGAGTCTGCCTGCAGTGCAGGAGACCTGGTTTCGATTCTTGGATTGAGAAGATTCCCCAGAGAATGAAATGGCAACCCACTCCAGTATTCTTGCCTGGGAAATCCATAGTGGGCTAGAGTCCACGGGGTTGCAAAGAGTCAGACACGACTGAGCAATTTAATACTTAATACTTAATCTCCATATTAAGGTACTTACTCCATCTGAAGCTGAAAGTTGTCAAAATCAATAGTCATTAATGGTGATTAAAAAGGAACAATCAGGAAAGGAGCAAGTGGCAAAATTAGTTTCCTAAAAAAAAAAAAAAAAAGCTTCCTAATAAACACACAAAACACAACTTAGTAAGTGGCAAAAATATTTGAGGCCAAAATGACCAATTCAGTGAGTGAGAGAAAAGGACTGAAAATATCACTCTTATTCCCTTTGGACCAAATTTTTGGACAATATTACTAAGATGTTGACTGCCCTTTCTGTGTCTTCCATTGAATACAAAGCGTTTTCCTGTCGCCCAGACTCCTTCCTGGTGCTCCACTCTGGCCTCATCCCAACAGACCTAGGGTCTTCCTTCCTTCGGTAAACCTAAAGTGATAAAGGACGGTGTGAATTTTAGACTCCTCAGTAAATAGGAGACATATTTTTCATTAGAAAACAGGCACTCCTTCGGGTGAGTCTCAAGTCAAAGAACACCCAAGGAACTGCCGACTTTATAACACTTTCTTTCCAAAAATGTCCACTGTAATACCACACCTGAACGGTCATTCACTATTTTCTATTGTGTATACTTGACCTCTCTTCTTGTCTTTAAAAAAAAGAAAACAAAACGAAACAAAACAAAAAACCAGGATGTGTGGCAATTAGCTGATTCATATTCTTGCCACAGTGATGACTCAGGACATTGATAAGTATGTGTCTTTCATACTTCCCTCCACCCCGTCACTTTTCCACTATATCTCATTCAATGGGTGTGCTAATCACAAAAGTCCCCAGTGCAATAATACACAAAATGTTCCATGACTATAAAGAAAGTTTGAGTTTTATAGGGCTTGAATACCATCATTGAGTCCACTTTCTTTTGATTTTATTTTCTTGTTTGCCTTCCAGATTTGGTGAATAAAAACTTAATAGGCAAAGAGTAGACCATTAGCCCTTTAATTGACCTCCACTGGCTAATTCATAGGTGGCTTTTAGAAATGCACTTATTATACAATTAACAGAGATTTGTGTCTCCTTTGTAAGTCATTGGCTGTAAAAGCTTTGTTTAATATTAGGCTGGTGCAAACGTAATTACAGTTTCGGACCGTTAATTTCAAATCATTATAACTAGGCTCAAACACATCTTTATTAATCAAAATAGGAACCATTACAATCAACACATTTTTGCTAACAAAAAACAAGTTTGTTTATTATGATAGCATAAAAATCTGGGCTTCGGGATCAGACAGAATTTTGGGAAAACATTTTCTGCATCCTGCTGATTGTGGAAGCGTTTTCCCTGCAAAAAGTTGTCAAGATGCTTGAAGTGTTAGTCAGTTGGTGAGAGGTCAGGCGGATGTAGAGGATGAGGCAAAACTTTGTAGCCCAGTTTGTTCAACTTTTGAAGCCTTGGTTGTGTGATGTGCAGTCGGGCATTGCAGTAGACAAGAATTGGGCCCATTCTGTTGACCAATGCCGGCTGCAGGCATTGCAGTTTTCAGTGCATCTCATCAATTTGCTGAGTATAATTCTCAGATGTAATGATTTTGCCAGGATTCAGAAAGCTGTAGTGGATCAGACCAGCAGTAGACCACCACCGAACAGCGACTGTGACCTTTTTTTGGTGTAAGTTTGGCTTTGGGAAGAACTTTGGAACTTATTCTTGATTTATTCTCGGTCCAACCACTGAGTTGGTCATCGCTGGTTGTCGTATACAGTCCACTTTTTGCTGCACATCACAATCCAATTGAGAAATGGTTCATTGTTGTTGCATACAAAAAGAGGAGATGACACTTCAAAATGAAATTTTTGTTTCAGTCAGTTCGCAAGGCACCCACTTATCTATGTTTTCACCTTTCTGATTTGCTTCAAATGCCAAATCATAGAATGGTCAACGCTGAGTTCTTGGGTAACTTCTCATGTAGTTGTAAGAGGATCCGCTTCCTTGTCAACTTCTGATGGCAGGTCACTGCACTCCTCATCTTCAAGTTTCTCATCTCCTTTGCAAAACTTCTTGAATCGCCGCTGCTCTGTATGTTCATTAGCAGTTCCTGGACCAAATGCATTGTTGATGTTGCAAGTTGTCTTCACTACTCAAGAACTCAGTTTGAACTCAAATAAGAAAATCACTCGAATTTGCTTTTTGTCTAACGTTATTTTCATAGTCTAAAATAAATATAAAATAAACAACAAGTGATAAGTCACAGCAAAGAACATAAAGTGAGAAAAGCACATTAAAATGATGTATAAGATAACCACATTTATATAGAATGCCTTCCAATATCAAAGGGAAAATTTCAACAATGCAGAAACCGCAATTACTTCTGCACCAGCCTAACACTTGCCTATTACATTCAATTCCTGTGTCAACAATAGTTTGCTGCTCAAAGACTGATTTCTCAAAGTCTAGGCAGTCTCCTCGATCTTCCACAGTTCTCTTAAGGTTCTCTCTGAAATCTTTCTCTTCAAAATCCTGGTGCCTCTGGTGGTCTTCTTTGTAAACAAAACAAAACAAAACAAAACAAAAAACTTCATATTTTCAAGAAGACTGGAATAATCAGAATTGTTTCCCTGCCCATGTCTCTTCTGTAATTATCATATCCTGTTGCTTTAGAGTGATCCTTCTAGTCTAAGATTCATACTCTGGTTTTATAATTTAGGTAATTATGAAATATATTCCAGGCAACAATTCTGGTCTTCAAGTGAGGTGCTTGTAAACACAGCATTATTAGAATTCAAGAGTGTTTCCATCTTTTGTATTTGTCATATATTTGTCTTCACTTCAATGCTGAAATATTCTGCACTTGACTTGTATCTACTTTTTCCTCCTCCTTCCTCTGATAGTTACAAGCTTTTTCCTTCCATCGCCACAAGCTGTCCTATTTCTTCCCTAGCCTAATGGTGCCCTTATGTTCCATATACTTGGGCTACCTGTTTGCTCTCAAGTTTATTTCTTCTCCCTTTTAAGAGAGTACAGAATTTGAGCATGATATTCTCTGTTATTTGTCAGGCAAGTCGCTAATTTAAGACTTAAAATAGTAGTGTACGTTGTTATGCATAACAGTTATAAGTGGCCAAGTACCAATTTTGTGCTTTTAGCTGTAGAAAAGAAAGTTTTCTTATAAAACCATGCCTATATACTATCAGTAATAAAATATTCATGCTAATCATAGTAGTAAGATTATGAAAGTTAGAAATGCTGATATTCTAATACCACCATCTCTCTGCGGTGATACTTAGCAGAACACGGAACTAGGAACTAAATCTACAGCATTTTTCTTTACAGTTTAATTTTACAGCTCATTCTAACTAAGAAGTAAGTCTTTTCTAAAACTACTTCTATTACCACTGAACAATGTTGTTGACAGGCCATCACTATTGTGTCAGTGGTAATCTTGCTTTTAATAGAATTGATTCTATCGTCCATACTACATAGGGCAGAAACTGAACTGGTGAAGGTTGTTGTTGTTTAGTCGCTAAGCTGTGTCCGACTCTTTGCGACCCCATGCACTGGAGCCCACCAGGCTCTTCTGTCCATGAGATTCTCCAGGCAAGAGTACTGGAGTGGTTTACCATTTCCTCCTCCAAGGGATCTTCCCGACCCAGGGATCGAACCCTAGTCTCTTGCATCTCCTGCACTGCCAGGTGTGTTCTTTACTACCGAGCCACCAAGGGATAAGTCTAAATTTCTGGAGCATCTTTTTTTTTTTTTTCTATCAGAATAAATATTTAATTATACCAGGAAAACTTCAGAAAAAATTGTGACACACAATGGGATTGATTTTCCCTACAAGTAGGGCACTCATTATGTATTTGAGAAAGGAACTAACACTTTTTAAGTCTTTGTAAGTGATGGCTCTATTCTAGGCACTTTAAAATATTCACTTTCATCTTCACTGTATGCTACAAACTAGATATCATCATCCCAGTTTTACAGATGAGTAATTAAGAAATAACTTGCCCACAGTTGCACAGTTATTACTAGGAAGGGCCAGGATTAAGACAAAGAGCTGATTCTAAAGCTCACATTCTTTTCACTTTCTTTAAATAGACCCTTCCTCCTCTTTCTTAAGGAGAAATATCAGCCTTGCAGTACATGATGATGCCTACTTTGAGAGCATTATAGCTTAATGGATAAGAATGTAGGCTCTGGAGTTGAACTACTTGGGTTCCTGCTGCTGCTGCTGTTAAGCTGCTTCAGTCGTGTCCAACTCTCTGCGACCCCATAGATGGCAGCCCACCAGGCTCCCCCGTCCCTGGGATTCTCCAGGCAAGAACACTGGAGTGGGTTGCCATCTCCTTCTCCAATGCATGAAAGTGAAAAGTGAAAGTGAAGTCGCTCAGTCGTGTCCGACTTTTCACGACCCCATGGACTGCAGCCTACCAGGCTTCTCTGTCCATGGGATTTTCCAGGCAAGAGTACTGGACTTGGGTTCCTACCACTCACTGATGGTGTATTAATATCTCAAACAATGAGTTGATGTGTCTGTGCCTCAGTTTCTTCATCTCTAAGATGGGGGTGACTATAGTTGACACCATAGTGTGGTTTTTGTGAGGACCAAGTCAAAGAATACGTGTCAAGTAGTCACTTGAGTGGCCGACATATAGAGAGTGTTTAATAGGTCCCATATTCTAGGAGTTTGCTAAAAATTGGTCTTTCTGTGGGTAGAGAAAAGAAGTCTGGGTTGTAATTTATTTTCTCTTGGCTACTTATGTCTAGCTTACCTAGCAATCAGTGTTTTCAACCTTTACCCAATTTTACATATTCATTAATTTTCTTTCATGCAACATAGAAGATTAAAGCATGACCATGTATTCTTTGCTAACCCTCCCTTTGAGACATGGAGTCCAATTCTCCTTCTCTTGAATATAGGCTAGACTTGGTGACTTGCTTGATGAATAGGTAGAGTGGGATATGGGAAGCTAATTAACAGAGAGTCTTGAATCTTCTGCCTATACCTCTTTGAATGTTCATTTAGAAGCTCTCAACCACTGAGGAAGAAAACTGATTGCCTTAAGAACTCCATCTTGGACAGTCAGATGTAGGCCCTCCAGTCGTCAGGCCCATTGAAGCCCAGTCTTCTAGTCATCTCTGCCAAAGAGTCAGAAATGTGAGCATATCTGTCTTGGATCCTCCAGATTAGCCCACCTCCAAGATGAATATCACTGAAGATTCCTCAGTTGTTAGAAGAATCTCCCAACTGACCCTTGCCCTAATTCCTGACCCTCATTAAAATAAGATATAATAAAATTGTTGTTGTTTTAAGCCACTACATTTGGGGGTAATTTATTACATAACAACATATAACTGAAAATGCATCTATTTATTTAAAAAGAAAGTATTCTGCCAGTAGCTGTTGTAGACACTTGGGGGACGCATCTGTGAATAATCCAGGCAAGGCCATTGTTCTCATGAAGGCTACATTCTACTGAGGGAGACAGACAATAAAAAATAGATAGCACATACATAATTTCAGATACACATAAATACTCTGGAGAAAAAGTAAAGCAAATAAAAACACAGAGACGGACAGGCATAGCTATGTGTAGATATTTAGGTGAGCTGATGGGGAAAGACTTCTTTGAGCCATTTGTGCAGAAATTCAATTATGCTTCACTTACTCACTCACTCATTAATCCACCTACCTATTCAATGAGCAAGCAATTATTAACCACTGCTCTGTGTCGCGCATGGTAGTGAAGAATAAAATAATGATGCTCTTGTGAAGTAAACCTACATGTGGTGATAACAATATTATATGAATGTGCTATCAAAGAGATATGCACATAGAGCTTTGGAAGACGATAAAGAGGCATCCAGCCCAACCATGAGGAAGCTTGGAAGATATAACACTTCTTTAAGTAATATGCCTCTCAAAGGAATCAACTGGGGGACCTTAGTATTTATTCAAATGGTGCTTCTTGCTCAAATGCTATGGCTCAAAACACATCAGCAGCTTCCTTTTTGCTACTGCGCACAAAGAGCACAGTGCTTAGCCTATAGACACTGCGGAAATATTTATTGAATTAAAATTGCTTTAAAATTCAGTTATAAGTCATAGAAGAAAATTTCTTGCTATTGCTACTCCCTTTTTTCTAAATCAAAATGATCTTAGATAATAATATGATTATTCATTTCCTTTATTCATCAGACTTAGCCTTGAAGTTTTTCTTCCTCCCCCCCAATAAAAGTTATACTAAATAATGAAGATTTGCCATCACAGAGAATGTTCAAAAAAATACCCTTTTCACTTTTCAAAGGATGGTTCCAAAAAAAAAAGTGTTGAAAATATTTTTAGCAGTAGTAGCAGCAGAGACAGCATGAATGCAGGGCTTCCTGGGGCAGCTCAGCTGAAGGAAGCATCAATTCTTTTGTATGTCTAAGTGAAGCTGTTTTTGTTTTGATGAAGCAATTGTAACTGTATAATCATGCCATGTTTTTGCAGATGAATTGGGCTTGGTCTCATTTGGACCCCTGTTTTCAACTATCTTCTGTGCTCCATGTGTGTGTGAGTTGCTCAGCCGTGTCTGACTCTTATGACCCCATGGACTGTAGCCCACTGGTCTCCTCTGTTCATGGGATTTTCCAGGCAGGAATACTGGAGTAGGTTGCCATTCCCTTCTCCGGGAGATCTTCCCTATCCTAAGATCGAACCTGGGTCTCCTTCACTGCAGGCAGATTCCTTACAGTCTGAGCCAGCAGGGAAGCCTAAGAATACTGGAGTGGGCAGCCTATCCTGTCTCCAGGGGATCTTCCCAACCCAGGAATCCAACCAGGGTCTCCTACATTGCAGGCGGATTCATGGACTCCCTCAAACATGTCTTCCACTTCAAACTTTGATTTCTTATTATCTATACCCAAAGTTTCCCCAAATCCCCAAATTCTGTTTATCCTAAGCTTAGCTAACTTTCTTGGCTTTCCAAACATGTACTGCTCTTTTAACCCATACTTAATAAATGGTGTTATTACCACTGTAATTGCCTCAGGTAAAAATGCAGAAGTCATTTTGAACGCTTGTTTCCTCAATATTCTCAACCAATCTCTCAACACACAATATTGATTCTACTTTCAAAATATATCTGAATTTCCAGTCACCCCCTCCCACTACAGTTACCTTAATTCAGGATTTTAGTAGTCTTTTGTAGCTATTATCTCTTCTGCATGAAACGCTCTAGCTGGTCAACACATTTTTCAAGCCATGGGTTAAACTCACTTGTTCTGTATACTGCAGCCTCTTGTTCATGACTCTGTAGTAGCCTTAGCCACTTTGCAGTATTATGTTAGGTCTGTCTTTAGTTTTCTTTTATCACAGTTTATACGACATCTCCTTAATTTCTTTAGTCAACAAGTAAATAGGCAACATGGGGCAGGCAGTCTGCTAGATCCTGATGTACAAAGCAGACATTATCTTAGAACTCGTGGAGCATATAAGTGACAAAGATGGATAACAAAGAAAATAATTATAGTATAGAACAACGAGCATAATGATAGGTGGATGACAGGCAGCCATGAAAATACATAATGTGATCATATGGGGTTAGAAAAAGGTTTTCCTGAGGCAATAACGCTTATCTGCGACCTGAAAGTTGAGTTAGAGTCAGCAAGATTGAGATACGGGGAGCTAGAATTAGAAGGGAGAAGGTCCCATTCAGAGGAAATAGCATATGGAAACACTCGGAGGCCACAGAGAAAGGGAAAGGGTTGAACTATAGAGCTATCAGTAAACATCTACTGACTGAAGATAAGGGGACATGAGTCCAATTAGGCTGAGCATTCTGAAGAACATAAAACTCTTTTTGGTTTAATTACACAAAAACTTTTACAATAGTTTGTGGGCTTCCCTGAATTCTTAAACAGAAACCACATAATTTCACTTCTATTTGACAATTTAAAATTATCAATAATAATTTCAGTAATTGTACTGATGTGGCAGTCATTATTAGGTGCCTTTATTCATATCCCCAAACTCTCTTCTCCTTTGTTAATAAAACCTGATCTAAAATGATTTTATATGTAAAAATAACCTCTTTTATAGTCATGGTGATTCCTCCATGGATAGCACTGGTGTAATCTCCACACCTTCAACACTGGCAATTCTGTACTTTTTGGGGTAGTCCTTATTTTCATTTTATATGAGCTCATGCTCCAATGCTAAGGCAGAAAATATCCCAAATGTTCAGAAGATTTTAAAGGTGCTATTAAAACTATTCCATTTACATTTTGAGCTTCTGCGAATGTATCGATTAAGAATGCTTTCAGGTGCAAGTAACAGAAAACTAGAACCACAATGACTTAATCTCAGGATATTGTTTTCCCAACAAGAAATCTGGAGATAAACGGCAGTTCAGTGATTTAATACGAATCCTGGCTGTTTCCTTTCTGCCATTCCACCACTCTCAGCTGTTGGCTTTTATTTTCCAACTTAGAACCTCATGAGGACAAGATGGCTGCCGCAACTTCAAGCACCGTGGCCTCAAACAAGTATTCAAAGGAAAACAAGGAGGGAAGGACTCAAAACACTTTTTTCTTATACCCTCTCTCTTTTATTATGAAAAAAATGTTTTATCAGAAATCTCTTAACTCACTTCCTCATATTTCATACTCAGCAAAAGTAGGTCACTTATGTATGACAAGATCAATCACTGGCAAAAGGGATTGGAGTTGCTATGTTGCCTTAGATAAGGGTTTGACAAACTATGGTCCTGGAGCAAACCCAGACTGATACCTGTTTTTGTGAATAAAGTTTTATTGGAACACAGCCACACCCATTCACATACATACTGTCTACGGTTGTTTTGTACTACAGTGGCAAAACTGATGGGTTGTGAGAGATCATATGAACTGCAAAGCCCCAAATATTTATTACCTGGCTTTTTATTAAAAAAAAAAAATTGTCTTCCTCTAGTGCAGACTATGATTAATTCCCTAAAGCTGGCCATAAAGCCAGGATTCTTTAAATAAAAAGAAGAAAGAATGGCTCTTGGAAAGGCAACTAATACTGACTAGACCCGCCCCCTCCCCCCAGCCCCCCTCCCTTCACCTCCTCTTCCTTCACCCCCTCTTCCACTGCCCCACCATCTTTCATAACATCATTTATCTGGTACTAATGCAAATTTCAACAAATGGCGAAGCAGATACCCTTTTTGAAAACTTACCCTCGCCCCCCCCAAATATCAGTGTGGAACCTTTACCTTGTGTTTTTGTTGCCATTCCACCCAATCCTTAATTACATCCCTAATCTCTAATCTCCTCTTTCAAGACTTTCTTTCAACCTTTAGAAATTAAGACACATTCTTCAGAATCACAGGCCCTGGAGGGACTGTGGCATAGAATTCAATGACTGAGTAAAACTGAATTTCAATTTTTTTCCATCCTGCAACACATAAGAAGATACCTCGCCCCTTCACATTACTCTAGTGTCTGATTTCCTACTTCCTTCCCTGAAAGGACACTGTGGGCCTGGTTGGTGTTTTCCCCCCAAGTGTAGGCCACTCTCCTCTGAGCTAAGGGAGAAACACTAGAAAAAAATTTCTTAGAAATATTAGTAACAATTTGAAGATGCACCATCAGATGCTAAATAAGAAGAGGTAGCAATCTTCAAGTTTGAAGTAGATGAAAGCAGGAGGTGGTGGATGAATTTTCTGGTGTGTGCTTTTCTTGGTGTGCAGGTTCTAAATCTCTGTTGTGAGTTTGGGCTGAGGCCCGTTGAAGGAGCTTATGAGAGTCAAAGCATTTTTCTATCACCACATAGTCTCCTACTCTTTTACCCCCAAATCCTACAGCTTTTTATCTAGATGTCACAAGGGAAGCTTTTAAAAATAGAGGCACTGGATGAGGAACAAGGGTCTGGAACATGAAGGGACTGTATCACTTTGTTCGACAGCTATCAGAAGTCAGTTTCAACTTTTTAGATCTAATGGTTTGGAGAGGTTTAACCCACAGTTTGATGAAAAAGTTCAACCAGTATGAAATTCTGGAATACAGAATATCTATGAGTTAGGACACACAGACCTTTTATGACCCATTTTATGGTTCAAACTTCAGTTCAAAGAAGAGACAATTCAGTTGAGTTGATCTAATTGTGCTTCCGCTTTCCTTGGAACAATAGCCCTGTAGGGCAGGAGGGATAAAAAAGGGCTTCCAGGGTTCTACCTATTTAAGGCCCTGGACCTCTCAGCCTCCCGAAATCTCCTTGCTCAGGCCCTCTCCACAGTGGCCATTTAGGATTTGTCCCTGTTGCCCACGCTCATTCTCCACCTGCTACTGGCGTGGGTCTATCCTCTCACTACAGCTGCGTCACCCCTGCCTTTCTCAGAGGTGTGCAGGCGATCCCGCCTCACCATTGTTCACAGCTGTGATTCCCAATCCTAGCGTCAGCCTGACTTATTTACAGGCACTTCTGCAAAAGAATCTGCAGCACTTCCTAGGGCCTGGGAGGAAGTCAAGTTGAGGGACATAATCACATGTCTTAAAATGTTCTCTTCCACACCGCTGTGGACAGGTATCACAGGATGGATTCTAAACATAGTGACCTCTTCCCTATGTTAGGCTGGGTGGTTCATCCCTTTCTTTTTGGGTGAGAGAGTGTCAACCATGGTTTCATAGGCTTTCCATCTCGATTTTTCTCTCAAGGGGTCTGGTATATTTTTTAGCAGTTACGACTCTTGGAAGCCTGTTTTTGTTTGTTTGTTTTACATTCCCAATTCCAATGTAAATATACTGGCTCAATTCTTCCCCACTTTTCCATCTTTTCTCATCTGCTGGTCCTTAAAGCACTGGCATCTTAAAGTCAGGCCGTCAATATCCATGGTAAATCTTGGTTTTTAGGATATTAAAAAAAAAATAGTTCTGTGTGTGTTCTAGCTGGTGGCCTCTTTCCTTCCTACTGAGAACATCTCAGCTTTAACACATGCTGGCGCATGTGGGACCATGCTGCTGCTGCTGCTGCTGCTGCTGCTCCTGCTGTCCCTTCAGTTGTGTCCGACTCTGTGCGACCCCATGGACGGAGGAGCCTCGTAGGGTCCATGCGACCCCATGGACTGCAGCCTACCAGGCTCCTCTGTCCATGGGATTTTCCAGGCAAGAGTACTGGAGTGGGGTGCCATTGCCTTCTCCGGTGGGACCATGCAGGAGGTGCTAAAACATGTGTTTGGGTTTTGAGGTAGTGGGAGGTCCAACACCCATGACGCTGGTATTCAGTCATTTATTCATTTATTAGACTTCTAGTAAGCATTTTCTGTTTAAGATAATCTGATAATGATGTTGGAAAATATAAAGATGTAAAAGGCACACAGTCCAATTTATGTATAAGGAAGAGGATAATTTAGACAGAATGGGGGGAATTTGAAATAGAGCCTATTTGAGTTATACATTTGGAAATATTTCCCATGGAGATGACATCTGAAGTTTTGTGACAGGTGATCATTCATTGAAATTGAAAGTGAAAGTGAAAGTTGCTCAGTCGTGTCTGACTCTTTGCCACCCCATGGACTATACAGTCCATGGAATTCTCCAGGCCAGAATGCTGGAGTGGGTAGCCTTTCCCTTCTCCAGGGGGTCTTCCCAACCCAGGGGTTGAACAGAGGTCTCCCACATTGCAGGCAGATTCTTTACCAGCTGAGCCACAAGGGAAGCCCCAAAATACTGGAGTGGGTAGCCTATCCCTTCTCCAGGGGATCTTCCCGACCCAGGAATCGAACCAGGGTCTCCTTCATTGCAGGTGGATTCTTTACCAACTGAACTATGAGGGAAGCCCACAGATTTGGAAATATTTCCCATGGAGATGACATCTGAAGTTCTGTGACATGTAATCATTCATTAAGTCCACAAAAAATTATTAAGTACCTATGTGGTAGGCACTTACAGAGCATGAGCAAACAGAAGTGGGGTGTTATTGTTTAATGGGTACAGATTTGAGTTTTGCAAGATGGAAAGGGTTCTGAAAATGGTAGTATGGCAATGGCTGCACAACAGTATGAAGGTAGTTAACATAACTGAACTATACATTAAAAACCGGTTACAGCAGTGAGTATTATATTATGTGGGGTTTATCACACACACACACAAAACTGAACAAACAACCCAATAAAAATAAATAAATAAACACACAATTTTTAAAATGAGGTATAAATGATGTTCAATGTTATTTAAGTTTCAGGTATACAACATAGTGATTCACAATTTTTGAAGGTCATATTCTATTCACAGTTATTATAACATATTACCTATATTCCTTATGATGTGTAATATATCCTTGTAGATTATCTATTTGATACACAGCGGTTTGTACCTCTAATCCCCTACTCCAACCTTGCCCCTCCCTGCTTCCCTTTCCCCACAGGTAATCTCTAGTTTGTTCTCTGTCTGTGAGTCTGTTTCTTTTTTTGTCATATTCACTGCTTTATTTTACTTTTTAATTTCATATATGTGATGTCATACAGTATATGTCTTTCTCTCTTTGACTTCCTTTTCTTAGCATAATACCCTCCAAGTCTGTCCATGGTGCTGCAAATGACAAAATTTCAATATTTTTATGGCTGAGCAGTTTTCCATTGCATACATACATACTTTATCTGTTCATCTGTTGATGGACACAGGTTGCTTCCATGACGATCGTTAAATAATGCTGCAGTGAACATTGAGCTGCATGTACCTTTTTGAGTCAGTTTTTTTTTTTTTTTTTCAGATGTATACCCAGGAGGAGAATTGCGGGTCATATGGTAGTTCTATTTTCAGTTTTTTGAGTAACCTTCATTCTGTTTTCCATAGTGGCTGTACCAATGTACATTCTCACTAACAGTGTATAAAGTTTCCCTTTTCTGCACATTCTTGCCAACATCTATTAATGTGTAAGGAACACAAGAATTAAAAAATAATATATGAATAAACAAAAAAGATCTTTGCCTCTATGGAGCTTATAATCTAGTAGGAAGAGATAGAGCACATGCAATTAAATTACTCCTATGTTAAAAGGTGATAAGTACTATAGGCACAAGGAAGAACAGGGTAAGGACAGATTAGACAACCTAAGGTGGGATGCTATTTTATATCAAATTGTCAGCCTGGGCGTTTCCAAGGAGGTGACTTGAGCAGAGACATGGAGATGACAGAATTAACCACATGAATATCTAGAAAACACTCAGTATGAAGGTTCTAAGGTGGGAGCATGCCGGGCATGTTGAAGGGACCACAAGGAGGCCAGTGTGGCTGGTCAAAGTGAGTGGGTGGGGTAGAGGAGAGTAGGAGCTGTGGTCAGACATGAAGGGAGCTCAGTTCTTGATATCTCTTGAAGGAGTTTTACTTTTATTTGGACATGAGAGCCATCGCAAGGTTGTCAGGAGAGTAATGCCATGGTGTGATGCAACGTAAAAGGAGAACTCTTCATGGATGGCACAGGGAACGAGAGAAGAAATAGGAGACCCCTCAGCAGACTGCTGAATCATCTCTAGGTGAGAGATGATGGTGGTCTGGGCCAGGATAGTAGCAGTGGAGGTGAAGGGAAATGATTAGATTTTAAAAGTTATTTTAAAGTTAGAGGTGACAGAATATTCTGAAAAAGTAGAAGTGAGTGGAGAAAAGAAAATCAAGATGACTCCAATATTTTTGACTTAAGTAGCTGGACAGATGGAGTGCCATTAGGGAAGCATGCTCTGAGTGAGCAGTATTTTTTGGAAGAGGGGATAGGTTGAGGCGAGACCAGGAGTTCAGTTTTGAATGCACTGAGTTAGCTCTGTTTTCAGCGCAATTCATTTTAAAGCTATAGCAGAGAGGGCCATGGAAAGCATGAGTCAGAGATACAGCATCTGTCACAGGGTATAGGCTCAGAGTAGGTGTGTCCTTTAAGATGTGGAAGAAAAAAGAGGATGCAAGATTCTAAGAACCCCATGACTGACTCATGCTTTTCATGACCCTCATTTGTGCAATTTGAAGCAATTAACTGCAGTGATAATAGAGCTAACATGTGTTGATCTCTTATTGTGTACTTGACACAAGACATGTAAGTCATGCCTATGTGTATAATTGGAAAAAGTGATAAATTTCACTTAGAGACTACAGACAGCAAAGGTGTAACTTTCCCCTTATCCAAATGCACGGCACCCTGTCTTGTATCCTTGGACTGCAAGTTGACAATTCTAGGGTGCTTTATAGTTTACAAACTCCTCTTCATATACATTACACATCTTTAGAGCAATCTTATGAGGAGATCAGTGAGGTAATCCTTTTCAAGCTCAAGGGGCTGAAGCCACCAAGAGAGAAACACCAGTTTGAGCTTCCAGGCTGTCTGACTTTAAGGCTCACAATTTCCCAACACCACCTTGCTGTCCAGTTTTTTATTTCAAATGCTTTAAACCTATGAACAGTTTATAATAGTACAACAAACACTTGTTCACCAATTACATTTTGCCACATTTGATTTATGCCTTTACACACACACACACACACACACACACACACACACACACACACAGTTTTTTGGTGACCTATTTGAAAGTAAGTTGCAGACATCCTGTCACCTCCAAGTATATTTAGCCTGCATCTCTTAAGAATAAGGACATCTCCTACATAATAAATCTTTTCACACCTAAAAAACTAATAATAATGATTCAGTGACATCACCTAATATATCATCTTTATTTACATTTCTGTAACTGTCCCCCTATTTTTTTTATTGCTCTATTTTTTTCTATCTAGGAACCAACCTAGGATCATGCATAGCATTTGGGTAGTCTACCTTTTATCTTTTTTCACAGAACACTTTTCCCACTTTTTATCTTTTATGCTATTATCTTTTGTGAAAAGTCAGGTCACTTGTCATGCAGAGTGTCCTAAATTCTGTATTTGTTTGATTGTTTCCTCATAGCTCGGTTTAGGTTAAAATATTTTGGGCAGGAACAGTACAGAGGTGGATGTCAAGTTGTTCCCCTGTTGGTGGTGCTTAGTTTGGTTACTTGTGTAAGATGGTGACCGCCAGGTTTCTCCTTTGTCAAGATAAACTTTCCCCCTTTTAATTAATAAGTCGTCTATGGAGTAATACTTTGAGACCAAGGTTTTAGCACCCATTGATGACACTTGCCTAAATTACTTACTACACTGATGGCTACAAAATTCCCATGATTCTCCTGTGCTACCTATGGACCTAGCTATTCCTTTTCTTAAAGCTTTACTTCCAGTACTGAGCCAACTGTGTCTAGTATATTCCTCTGGACACAGGGCATGCACCGAGGGAAGGAGCAGGAAATGAGCCATGGGATCAGATAGCAGATCAGATAGCAGATGGAGTGATCTTTGTGTTCCAGAAATGCCAGGCAGGGCATATTATTGTGAAGCAATAGGGCTATTTGGTAACAGAAAAGTTTCAGTTCTGCAGTTCTTGGGTGGTTACAGTTTGTGTTTTATAAAATTTAGCCATTTTTCTCTTCAAAATAGTTGGGGGGGGGTGGAAAGAAAAATAAGGCACATTAGCTATAAATCTATTTTGATTCCTTTACTAGCCTCTTTGCCTTCCTTTTCTCTTTTTAAAAAATACATGCTTATTTTTGGCCGCTTTTGGTCTTTGTTGCTGCACGAAGGCCTTCTCTAGTTGCGGAGAGTGGGGGCTACTCTTCATTGTGGTGCACGGGCGTCTTATTGCCACGATTTCTCTTGCTGTAAAGCACAGGGTCTAGGCGTGCATGCTAGGTGTTGCAATGTAGGGTGTAGTTGCTCCCACACATGTGGGATCTTCCCGGACCAGGTATTGAACTGGTGTTCCCTGCACTGCAAGGAGGATTCTTAATCACTGGACCACCAGGGAAGCCCTGTTTTCTTCTTTTTCTTTCTTCTTGTTTTCTATTCTTTCCATTTATCTCTCTCTCAATGCCCTTCTTCTTTTTAAAATCTTCTTAAAGTTCTCTTTCTGATGTTTCTTCTTTTTTCAACTTACTTCTTCCAATTGACCAGTTTCTACTTTTTCCTTCTAGTTGATTTGTCCCTCCTACCTTTCTACATAAGAAGAGGGCCTCAGAAATTATAAGGCAATTTTAAATTAGGGCATATGATGTTCAACTTGTCATATAATAAAGATTTTATTCTTTATTAATTTATTTATTTTATTCTTCATATAATACCTGATTTTAGAAGACTTTAAAAATATATTGCATTATATTCTCAAACAACCATTGATGGATTTAGTTGTCTCAACAGGACATGTGTTCCTTTAAAACACACTATTTTGTTAACCACACTCTTTCTCTTATAAAGCTAAGAAATAAGAAGATTTTCTCTCTCTCTCTCTTTTTTTTGGTAGTTTCTAACCACATTTTTATTGTGTTTTCATATAAGCACTTGATAATCAACTGACAGGTGTTGTTGTGTACAGAAGTTATGCTTATGAAGTATGGAAATGAGTGAAACAACATTTGAAAAAAGTGTATATTTAACTCTCAAAATATTGTTACTATGGCAAAAAAGACAAATGATTTTTCTCTAATGTGCTCATTTGTTCCACAAACAGCCCTTTGGTTGTTCAAAGATTATTGTCACGATCCACTTTGTAATTTAAAATAAAGATTAAAAACATTGTTTTTGCCTCAGTGTACTTTGGTTGTTTATTTAAAAAATTCCACATGCTCTAGCAACTCTCTCTTAATTTATAACTCAAAATACTAATAACAGTAGCATAGCATATGGAGTAGTTTTAAACTGATGAGTATAATTTTATTGATTGATAATGATTTACAATTCGAGTCTCTGAACCAAATTTAGGAATGAGACTCACGTACATGGATTAGAGAAGGCCTTCTCCGTTGGCAGTGCATGAACCTGTTTGTCAATCTCTTTCAGTAGCTTGGAAAGAAAAAGTTGAAGGAGACTTTTGTTCTGCCCCCAGGACATCCTTGGCCTACCCCTGCCAGACAAGGAATGCTGTTTTCTTCCAAATGCTAACCCAAGCCTTACATAAAACTTCTGAGGGTAGTAATTAGGGCAAATAGAGTAAATTATATTCCAGAAGAATAGATTTTCTGAAGATCAGCTTTGAATCCTGTTTAAGATTAACCAAGAGTTTCCTAAACTTAGCTGAACTTAGAAATTATCCTTCTTATTGAATAAAATAAAACAACACAAAGCATGTGTTTTTTTGTTTTATTTTTAAATGGTGGTACTTGCATTCTGTGGAATTCACTTTGGAAATTAAACTTTAACGACGCTATACTGAAAGTTAAGGCCTAAACCAGATATCTTTTGAAGGTTCTTTCAGTTCCTATAGCAATAAAATCCCAGTATAATGTGTTAACAAGATCTCATTTTCAACCTGAAGTGTTAACAAAATACTATAGATTTTATAAATCTGTAAAAGTTGTGTAAAGCAAAAAAATAAAAGTGTTGTTTACTAATATTAATGCAATTTTAAGGGGAATTAAAATAGTTTTAACTACATGATTTTTTTTTGTGGTTAAAAATGACATTGTTTTAAACTGAAAGATTTAATATTTGATTATAATATGAATATTAATGGGTTTATGACTCAGAAATTTTATTATACTTTTAAAAACATTCTCCTATTATCTTTCAAAATTCAATATCCTTGGTGAAAACCTGCCAATGCAGATTTTCTGATGTCTAAGTCATTACCTTTGAAATCTGTGGTACCACTTAGAAATAACCTAAAAACTAAATTGCAGGTGGTTTTATCTAATTGATTTCTATGTTTCAGTTCACAAGTTTACAAGTCACCAAATCATGGGGTAAATAACAAATCTGATTTGTCTATGATACCTGAATATCCACAGTAAAGTGGAATTTATGTGAAGGAACCAGTAATGTTTAAGAACCTGCCAATGAAAGATGATGTTGAATAAATGAGAGAGTCTGGTCTTAAAATGGTAACCACTCTGATTCTTTAGTGACACAGGTTCTTTATTAGTTGTTTATTTACTATAGGCTCAAGTAGAGACACAAATCTGTAAACACTGCTACATTTTACCTGTTCTCAACCTATTCTTTTGGATATATACTAATATTCATCAGATTAGACCTCATCAATTAGTAATTTTCGTCAGAGTGAGTAGACTACTTATGTTTTCTAATCTGGGAATATGGTATCAAATGTTGTAGGCCAGGGATTGGGCAATCTACAACCTTCAGGCCAAATCCAGCTGACCATCTATTTTCAGAAATGCGGGTTGATTGTATGTATAAGCATGTCAATTTACTTGTTGTCTACGACTGTCTGGCATGCTGCAGCTACAGAGTTGAACAGTTGTGATAGAGACTATATGGCCCACAAAGCCAACAATATTTACTTTCTGGTCTTTTATGGGGAAAATTGGCCAATTCATGGTCTAGATGGCTGTGTGAGGGGGGAAAAAGGTGCTTGTTTTTGTGTTTATTTTAGTTTTTATTTTATAAGTTTACCAGGGACAGACTTTTTGGTTTCTAGAGTAAAAAATGATTCCCATGTTACTAATGACCTGGACAGCACATTTCTGAAATGGAACACATGGGTTATATGCTTCATTGAACTAAGTTTTTCTTATTTACAGCTGCTTGTAATTAGTAGTTATTTTGCTTGTATAATTACTTATTTCTATTGCAAATAGCTAGTTATAGAACTGAAAAATGGAAGGTTGTCCAGAGTACTTTTGGAGTGCTTTTGACCTGATGTTTCTTGAAGCCAAGAAGATGCCTGCGCTCACCGTCAGCAGCTTCATTTCCTGAGAGGAAATCACAAAGGGCACAGAATAGCAGGCTCAGTACATTCTTGCTGCTTGATTAGTTCATTGATTTAAAAGAACTGAAATAATGAAGAAAAGTATTTCTATTTTGGAAATGAATTAAAACAAAACATTTTTAATAATGTGACCTTAGAAATTTACCTCATCTCTCTCAGCTTCAGTGACTTTCTCTCTAAAATGGAGCTAATAAAAACACACATCTCATAGTGTTTTGAAGATTAAATGAGATTGCCCACTTAAAACGTTTTTGAGTGAGTATCTTGCATATAATTAAGGCATAATCTATGTACAGTATTATTATTATTGATATCTCTTTAGTTTCATATCCTTATTCCCCCACCATATTTTAACTATACATACTATTATTCATTCATCCGTTTTGTTTATTGATGCTATTGTATGAGTCTGGGTCCTATAGAAAAACAGAACTCATAAGACACACATACTTATGCGTGAATACACACATGTACACATGGCTGTTATAAGAAATTGGCTTACATGGTTATGGAGGCTAAGCGGTCCCAAGAGCTGTGGACAGTAAGCTGGAGACCCAGGAGAGCCTGTGGTCTAGTTCAAGTCTGAGTCCAAAGGCAGGACAAGACTGACGTCCTATTTCAAAGACAGTGTGGCAGAGAGAGCCATTCTCCATCATTTTACCTTTCTGTATGATGACTGGAACTACAGAGCTTAGAGGCAGGGCAACTGGATGGTTATCTACAGCTCTGGTACAGTCATCAAGTATGATGACAATGTTGGCAATGGATAAAGAGTTGATGATTCTTGTGGCTAAATATTCCATGAAGTCATTCTTCCATGAGAGAGCCATGATTTTCTTATTTCTGAGACTTGCATGTACTACTTCTGTTTGGAATACTCTTTCTTTTCCTCTGGAAAATTCCATTTGTTCTTCCATTGTAGATGCTACTTTCTCTAAAGAGCAGGTACTGACCTTCCCCATATAGACAGCTTTTCCTTTGTGATCACATAGCACCTCATAACATTTTTGTCATGACACTTAGCAAATGGAAGAGGAAGTTCTGTGTGTAAATCTGCCTCTTCATGTAAACTGGGATGTCCCAGAATGCAGAGATTACATCTTATATATCTTTGTTTCCATTCAATAAATGTTTGTCAAGTGAATGCTCTCCTATTAGAATAAGAGCAAATTAAGGGCAAATTATTATATTTCCAGTGCATGTCACTATGTCCAACCATAGTAGAATGCCAATAAATATTTATTAAGGTCAACTATCAGTTTTCCAAAAAAAAAAAAAAAGCCCAGATTTCATTGAAAATAATCATTTTCAAGTGTCCCTAGTAGACAACTACTTGGTAGCATGAGCAACCCAGTTAATATTTGATTACAGTAAAATATGAATCATATGTGAGCTTTTCTATCTATAAATCTTTAAACCATTCTAGCTGACTAATACAGGCAAATGGAAAATTGAACTACACTTACACAGTTAAAGTTTAGGAGAGAGTTGGAGGGATTTAGATTCAAAGGCTGGGGTGGTTTGCATTGGAAATATGCTTGGAATTTATCGCAGCTGCTGAAAGTGGGATCGCCTGGAGGTGCACAGATTGTGGAATTACAGCTGTTCTGTGGAACTGAGGTAACTCTTCTGAGAAGTGGTCAAACTCTCCTTGTCAGGGAACACTTTAGTTTTTAGGTTTGCATGGCAATATCCTAACTAATTCCCCACAGAGAAACGTGACTGAAGAACCATTTACGTGTTTATGAATTGCTTATATCAGAAGTCTCAATCTTGTTTGTGCATTGAAGTCATCTGTAGAATTGTTTTTTTTTTTTTTTCCCCCAGATAAATAAGTCCAGGCTGCACCTTCGGAGGTTCTGACTCAGCAGGTGTTTTTCTAAAGCTTTGCAAGTCATTCTGATACATGGTCAAGGTTGAGGACAACTGAAATGTAGAGTCAAATTCCAGCGAAGGACTTTTACTGTGAATTACTTCTCCTAAATTTAACATTAACTGAAATCTTTTGTGCTTACTGAATGGTTTTAAAATTGCATGTTTAAAAAGTGTCAAGTTCTTTTGTGGAAAGGTCTGTATTATGCTATGATTCATCCATTAGAAAGAAACATTTTAGTTTCTGTCATGCTGCACAGGTTAAACATGTTCATTTATATGGACAAGTCTCTGGGTTTCAGTTCTTGAACTTCATGACTAAACTGTGAGTTGACGATGGCTCTATTCTGAGATAAATGTTCAAGAACAACATGTCTACAGAGGTAGAGAGCATTTGACACTCTTGGATGGAAAAACATCACATCCAATTTCTAAATAGTATGGAAAATATTTAAATTTCAGATTTAAAATATCTTATCATTTAATCTTTTTTTGAGTTCAGGGAGTACTCCAAATATTATCACAGAATATGAGGTAATTTTTGGACTCTGTGTTAACAAATGATATATTAAAAACAATGCTACTTATTCTGAGTGCATCTTTCCTATATATCTTTTTAGCATATATTTATCCAGCTTATATCTTATTATTTGTCTTAACATTATTCTTACTTCCTATTGTGTTCTTACTCTTCAAAGATAGTGGTGTCTTTTTCTATTGTATCTTGTATCTTTTATCAGGACACTCTCTAGCCGATCCTATTCCTTTGTTCACGGTGTATTTAGAGAAGAACCATGCCCTTTCGCTGCACACCAAATTCAAAGCCAAAGACCTAGCTTTGAATCCACATTCTGCCATAACACTATGACCTTACTCAGCCTTTTTGAGGCTCCATTTCTACACATGCACACACACATGCCATCATCATACAGGTAATTCTAATTCTTGGGATTGCCTCTGTCTTTTGCTGTTTGCATTTAAATCATATTGGTTCCACCAAATAGTATTTGGTTTCTTTCTGGCTTCACCATGCCTCCGTTATTTTGACAACCCTTCTAATTCATCTCACACCTTGCTAATGAATTATCTTTTCTTTTACTCCCATTCTGTGTGGTTTGTTGAATCCAGGCCATTTTTGTTTTTGCCCTGGGCTCCCCTGGTGGCTCAGTTGTAAGGAATCTGCCTGTAATGCAGGAGCCACAGGAGATGCAGGTTCAATCCTTGGGTTGGGAAGATCCCCTGGAATGAATCATGGCAATGCACTCCAATATTTTTGCCTGAAGAATCCCATGGACAGAGGAGCCTAGTGGGCTACAGTCCATGGGGTCACAAAAAGTGGGACACAACTTAGCAACTAGTCAACAACAACCAGTGAATTAGGGTTCACTATAGTTTGATGGAATTTAGATTAAAATACTGTTAGTTGGTGCTTTTGATACACTAACAAAAACACATGCCATTATAGCATACTCATTCTTACTATTAAGGTTTATTTTATTGGAGGGACACAAAAAGAACGAATGTTCAGTTCAGTTCAGTCGCTCAGTCGTGTCTGACTCTGCCACCCCATGAATCCCAGCACGCCAGGCCTCCCTGTCCATCACCAACTCCCGGAGTTCACTCAGACTCACGTCCATCGAGTCCGTGATGCCATCCAGCCATCTCATCCTCTGTCGTCCCCTTCTCCTCCTGCCCCCAATCCCTCCCAGCATCAGAGTCTTTTCCAATGAGTCAACTCTTCTCATGAGGTGGCCAAAGTACTGGAGTTTCAGCTTTAGCATCAGTCCTTCCAAAGAAATCCCAGGGCTGATCTTCAGAGTGGACTGGTTGGATCTCCTTGCAGTCCAAGGGACTCTCAAGAGTCTTCTCCAACACCACGGTTCAAAGCATCAATTCTTCAGCACTCAGCTTTCTTCACAGTCCAACTCTCACATCCATACATGACCACTGGAAAAACCATAGCCTTGACTAGAATGAATGTTAGATATTACTAAAAATTCACTGAGGAATTCATAATAATATGGTGTACATCCATTGGTTTTGTGTTATGAAGTAGGCATTCAAGTTCCTACTACTCTAATAGAGTGCTTATTGAACTGTTACTGGGAATCTGAATTCCTCTGACTGTGCCCCAATTGGAAAGGCAAAGGTGTAAATGGTTTCATCTTTCCTCTGAAGATTTAGTCACTTCCATGACCGTTTCCTCTGCATGATTTAATTTTTTACATAAGGTATCACTACAAACCAATAGAAATTTTTTATATGCTTGCAACTAGCATGTACAGGAAATCAGATTAAAATCCTAGATGAAGTTCTCAGTGGAATCTCAGCATTTGATCATGCCACCAAGGCTTTAATTCTTAAAGTGTGACAAGCTGATCAGAGACTTTTAAGATCTTGGTACCAGGATAGGGTTGAAGGCTGCCATGAAATCTGCTTCTTAGGCAGGCTATCTCCTCTGAGGTGCTGACAAAGAAGTAGAATCTTAAGTAAAGAAGTTGAAAGCCAAATCAAGGCGAATAAAGGATATTTGGAATGCTGTCAAACATACTCTGGACTTTACTAAGCACCAGACCTTGACTCAAATTAGGAAATAATAAAAATTTAAGGCCTAGATTAAATACAGGTCTCATATATAACTCCAAGTAGTTTTATAATTATTCTCCCACATATATAATTTTAAATGTGGGCTTCTAGTGTCCCTTGCTCCCAGTCATTGTCCACTATAGCACTACCTTGAGGGAGATCTACCTTGTGCAACAAATATACCTGCTCTTATCCATTTCCCTACAGATCTGCTAGGTGACCAGTTACCAGCTTTCAGACTCCACATGGGCTGTTGAATTAATGTGCTACTGCCCCTCTTCCGCTTTTATATCATTTGCTTTTCAGTAGGATCTTGGGAGAAGGAAATGGCAACCCACTCTAGTATCTTTGCCTGGAAAATCCCATGGACAGAGGAGCCTGGCGGGCTACAGTCCATGGGGTCTCAAAGAGTCAGACCCAACTTTGTGACTAAAGCACCACCACCCAGACCTTAGGGCTTCCCTGGTGGCTCAGTGGGTAAAGGATCTTCCTGCAGTGCAGGAGACAGGGGACACATGGGTTTGACCCCAGGGTCAGGAAGATCCCTTGGAGAAGGAGATAGCAACCCACTCTAGTATTCTTGCCTCGAGAATCCCATGGACAGAGGAACCTGGCGGGCTACAGTCCATGGGGCCACAAAGAGTCAGACACGACTGAGCAACTAAACACACAGCACAGGATCTTCTTAGCACGTTGTTAAAAATAAAATAATAATAATAGCTAATTTAATGACACTACATGGTAACCATTACCTTACACCCAATCATATTTAATGCTTATACCAACTCTATGAACTATTCATTATTATTAATATTATATCCATTTTACACAACATGGACCTGGAATGTAGAGATGCCAAGTAGGTCATAAGCTGAGAAGCAGTTTTGGAACACTTTTAACAGTTTAACTGCACCATGCCTTTGCACCACTAAGCTGTCCTGCCTATATATGGCCGGGGATATACAGTGGATAATGGGAAACACTTGTGCACTAGGGTCAGAAATACCTATTCAAATCTTGTGTCCACCCTTTACTGGTATGCAGTTTGGGTAAGATATTTAATTTCTCTGAATTTAATTTTCTAAAATGTAGAATAATGACAATAGTACTTATATTACAAGTTTAGTATGGAATTAAACAAATTAGTGCCTAGACAATACCTATCACCAAAATATAAAGCACTCTTCACATCTGAATGTATGACTGGGAAGAAATGGGGAAGGTATTTTTGTGCAAAGGGATTTTGTGAAACAGCTCAGCTGCTCTTCCCAACCTGTGGGAACAGCAGCATCAGAGGAGTAAACCCAGGGCTCATAGTCAGAATTGGGAGAAGATATAGGCTTCCCTTGTGGCTTAGCTGGTAAAGAATCTGCCTGCAATGCGGGAGACCTGGGTTCGATCCCTGGTTGAGAAGATCCCCTGGAGAAGGGAAAGGCAAACACTCCAGTATTCTGACCTAGAGAATTCCATGGACAGTATAGTCCATGGGGTCGCAAAGAGTCAGACACGACTGAGCAACTTTCACTTTTTCAAGGGCAATATAAACCCAAGAGGCAGAGGTGATAGTTACCATACCTACAGGCCAGAGGAGACCCAAATTACAGGGTCAACAGACTTTCCAATTGACATGCATTTGTGGGTAGTCAACTTTTAGAAGGAGATGATAGAAGTATCAGGCAGAGGTCCATAAGGAAGCTGTGTCCCCAAATACAAGTATATATGACTTTCTTCCCCTGTATAAATATAAAATCTACACTTAAATAGAATATAGAAACCACTGTAAATGTTTTAAATTGTCTTTCTTTTTGATATATCAAGTAGAAAGTGAATTTCCTTTTTTTTTGTATTTTCTCCATATGTTCCTTAAAACACAAAATTTGAGCTTTGTTTTTCCTGTAATTCTTTTGAAGTATACATACTAACAGAAAAATCTGTCAGGAAGCTCTATTCATTTTTTTCCTTCTAATTTTGTACACGTCAGGAAAGATATTACATGTCAAAAAACTCACATTAGCCAATGGGATTATGGAGGCTGTACTCAGAAAAAACAGTAACTTCCCAAGTATTGATTACTGAGCTAATAATAATTAAGATATTTGTCTTTCAAAACCAAATTCTAATAGGTAAAATGAGTCTTGTTATTTTAAAAATTATTTGGAGAGAGTGAACATTAAGAACATTTTGTATTTGATACATGTCATTAATAGTTTACCTTAGCTTCCCCTATAAGGGAAGATACTATCCTACTTTATAAATAGGTCTCATGGGAAAATTACTTCTTCCTTGAGGTTAAACAATCTGATGTACATTTTTAATGTAGGGATAGTTAAAGGGAATTTGAAAGCTAACCCACATTAGGTTGTAATATGCCAAATGTCTGAACAAAGACTTCATTAATCATGGTGTTTTAAAGACTCATTAAATTTGGCCTCCATACTTTATGGAACAAAGAAGCTCCATAAATAAAGGAATAAAGAATCTAGAAAATGAACTAAAAAGATTAAACAATATTTCTCAAGAGTTAAAAAGTAGGCAATAGCTAAGTAGGACAAAATGCCACATAGGAGAAAATGTTTAGGTCTTAGTAAATCCTGATAAAGTTAAACATGAAAATTATGAGGTAAGTGACAATGATTACCAGATCTTTTCCTAATTCATTGAGGATGGAAAAAGGAGTAGTTTGAAATAGAAGTAGGAGAGATTTAGGTTAGATATCAGAAAGAACTTCCTAACTATGAATGTTGCTGATCAATGTTAAAGGGCATATCACATTCTGAAAGAGCTCCTTGGAGACATTTAAGAATGAGACATAAACCTTTTCCTCAGGGGTGGTTTAAAAGCTATCCTACCCAATCACAGGAGTGGATGGTACAAGTTCACTTGCTGGTGGCAAAGCCTGGGACCCAACCTCAGTGGCTGCTGCCCTGCCATCTCCCCGCTCCGCCCCACTTTTATGGGCTCTTTCTGTCTGTCGGAGTGGTGGCTGCGCGGGTGCAGGAGGGCCTAGAGGAGCTATTCCACGTTCAAGGTCAGGAGAGGCAGCAGTGAGGAGATATCCCTCATCCAAGGTAAGGAGCAGCAGCTGCGCTTTGCTGGAGCAGCCGTGGAGAGATACCCCACGCCCAAGGTAAGAGAAACCCAAGTAAGACGGTAGGTGTTGCAAGAGAGCATCAGAGGGCAGACACACTGAAACCATACTCACAGAAAACTAGTCAATCTAATCACACTAGGACCACAGCCTTGTCTAACTCAGTGAAACTAAGCCATGCCTGCGGGGCAACCCAAGATGGGCGGGTCATGGTGGAGAGGTCTGACAGAATGTGGTCCACTGGAGAAGGGAATGGCAAACCACTTCAGTATTCTTGCCTTGAGAACCCCATGAACAGTATGAAAAGGCAAAATGATAGGATACTGAAAGAGGAACTCCCCAGGTCTGTAGGTGCCCAACACACTACTGGAGATTAGTGGAGAAATAACTCCAGAAAGAATGGAGGGATGGAGCCAAAGCAAAAACAATACCCAGCTGTGGATGTGACTGGTGATAGAAACAAGGTCCAATGCTGTAAAGAGAAATATTGCATAGGAACCTGGAATGTTAGGTCCATGAATCAAGGCAAATTGGAAGTGGTCAAACAAGAGATGGCAAGAGTGAATGTCAACATTCTAGGAATCAGCGAACTAAAATGGACTGGAATGGGTGAATTTAACTCAGATGACCATTATATCTACTACTGTGGGCAGGAATCCCTCAGAAGAAATGGAGTAGCCATCATGGTCAACAAAAGAGTCCAAAATGCAGTACTTGGATGCAATCTCAAAAACGACAGGATGATCTCTGTTCGTTTCCAAGGAAAACCATTCAATATCACAGTAATCCAAGTCTATGCCCCAACCAGTAATGCTGAAGAAGCTGAAGTTGAATGGGTTTATGAAGACCTACAAGACCTTTTAGAGCTAACACCCCAAAAGATGTCCTTTTCATTATAGGGGACTGACATGCAAAAGTAGAAAGTCAAGAAACACCTGGAGTAACAGACAACAGTTAGAACTGGACATGGAACAACAGACTGGTTCCAAATAGGAAAAGGAGTATGTCAAGGCTGTATATTGTCACTCTGCTCATTTAACTTATATGCAGAGTACATCATGAGAAACGCTGGACTGGAAGAAACACAAGCTGGAATCAAGATTGCCTGGGAGAAATATCAATAACCTCAGATATGCAGATGACACCACCCTTATGGCAGAAAGTGAAGAGGAACTAAAAAGCCTCTTGATGAAAGTGAAAGAGGAGAGCGAAAAAGTTGGCTTAAAGCTCAACATTCAGAAAACGAAGATCATGGCATCTGGTTCCATCACTTCATGGGAAATAGATGGGGAAACAGTGGAAACAGTGTCAGACTTTATTTTTTGGGGCTCCAAAATCACTGCAGATGGTGACTGCAGCCATGAAATTAAAAGACGCTTACTCCTTGGAAGAAAAGTTATGACCAACCTAGATAGCATATTCAAAAGCAGAGACATTACTTTGCCGACTAAGGTCCAGCTAGTCAAGGCTGTGGTTTTTCCTGTGGTCAGGTATGGATGTGAGAGTTGGACTGTGAAGAAGGCTGAATGCCGAAAATTGATGCTTTTGAACTGTGGTGTTGGAGAAGACTCTTGAGAGTCCCTTGGACTGCAAGGAGATCCAACCAGTCCATTCTGAAGGAGATTGGCCCTGGGATTTCTTTGGAAGGAATGATGCTAAAGCTGAAACTCCAGTACTTTGGCCACCTCATGAGAAGAGTTGACTCATTGGAAAAGACTCTGATGCTGGGAGGGATTGGAGGCAGGAGGAGAAGGGGACGGCAGAGGATGAGACGGCTGGATGGCATCACTGACTGGATGTGAGTCTGAGTGAACTCTGGGAGTTGGTGATGGACAGGGAGGCCTGGCGTGCTGCAATTCATGGGGTCACAAAGAGCCGGACACGACTGAGCGACTGAACTGAACTGAACTCTGTCTGTCAACAGCCTGGAGTATTGGTTGCTAAGATAGTCATTTTCCTCTTCAGAATTCCCTCTTTCTCTAGGCACCGTCCTCTGCCAAAGGGAAGCTGCCTTGCTCAAGTCTATGCCTTTGCCCCCAGGGACAGCCTGCATTCCGGTCTATCTGGTATTGGGACTGTGGAAAATCCAAAGGACTAGCCTCTTTGCTTCAGTTCAGGACAATTCATGACCTTTTGAAGGGGCCACTCATGCTCTTCTACCAGCACACCCTCCGAGGGATCAGCTGAGGCCTTCGGTTCAACTGAATCACAGTTTCTCCATCTGTCCTACCCTGTTTCCTCTGCTTCTCTTAGGAAAGACAGAATGAACTTTCCAGAATGTTTATGTTTCTTTCTGTGCTGCCACTATTAGGGAAGAAGACAGAGGAGGGAAGCAGTTAGCTGAAGGGTAAAGTTGGAAGTGAAGTGGAGGAATAGATGGAGAAGGCAAAAAAAAAAAAAAAAAGGAAGTGAAATCAAACTATTTGTTTCTTCCTCCACCCCGAGTTTCACTTGTGCACAGAGACTGGGAGGAGCGGGTCGAGCCCAACTTCTTCCTGATTGGAAATTGGACCTTTGTCTTTAGTGTCCCCTATTTCATTTTCTTACCTCCTAATTCATTTCCTTTTCTCTACCCATCCTTCCAATTTATGGAAACTATTGGATAATGCAAATGTATTCAATAGTTAGCTTTGAATTGTACAGTGAAGAGTCGGGCTTTCTAGATCTAAGAGGATCATGGCCTCAGCTTTTCTTCTAGTCTACTCCAGCTTTTGGAGTCATCTTATGAACACCTCCTCTGTACTCAGAGCCACCAGCCAGCAACACCCCGTACATTTACACTGAAGGGTTCACATCCTGATCACAGACCATCTTGGCTATCATAGCAGCTGTGCCAATGTCTAGGGAGGTAGCCGCCAGCCACATGTGGACATTCACTTTTAATTAAGATTAAATTTGCTAATTAATTAATAAGATGAAATTAACTAAAGTTTTAAAGAAATAGTTCCTTAGTTGCACTTGTTGTTCAGTTGCTAAGTCGTGTCCAACTCTTTGTGACCCCAGAGTGTGGACTTACTCTATGGACTGTAGCACGCTAGCCTTCCCTGTCCTTCATTATCTCCTGGAGTTTGCTCAAACTCATATCCATTGAATCGGATCTTCTCCTCTGTTGCCCGCTTCTCTTGTCCTCAGTCTTTCCCAGAATCAGGTCTTTTCCAATGAACCGGCTCTTTGCATCAGGTGGCCAAAATATTCAGCTTCAGCTCCACTAGCCACACTTCTACGGCTCAATAGCCACATGTGGCTAGTGTCTATCATATTGCCCAGTTCCAGTACAGAACATTTATTTCACTGTAGAAAGCTCTGTTGGACAGCCTTGTTAAATTGGAGGTCTTTAGAGTACAATCCTGACCATATTTTGCCCTATGTAGGCAGAAATGATTTAGGGTGACATATTAGGAGTGAAGATCTAGATTGAGTCAGGTTTTGGGCTGTACCAACTTCCTAAACAACTAAGTGTTAGTGATAAGTTAGAAAGTCTGGGGATATTTACTGTGTCCTGATCATATTGCCTTCAAAATGACCTTTGTCTCTTCTCTTTCCATTTCATTGCCACCATTGTTAATAATCATGATAATAATAGCAGCTAAAAGTTATTGAGTGTTTTCTACTTGTTAGATGCTATGCGCTTCTTATATAGCAGCTCATTTAATTCTCCTGACAATTCCATGAATTGGATAATATCATCATCTCCATTTTATAGATGAAAACATTGAGTCTCAAAGTAACCAAGTGTCTTGCTCAAAGATAAAGAGCTGGTAAGGAAAAAGCCAGAATCTGGCCCAATATTTCTCAGACTCTAGAGCCAGTCAGAAATGCTCAAACTACTGGACAATTGCACTCATCTCACACGCTAGTAAAGTAATGCTCGAAATTCTCCAAGCCAGCCATCAGCAATATGTGAACCCTGAAATTCCAGATGTTCAAGCTGGTTTTAGAAAAGGCTAGAGGAACCAGACATCAAATTGCCAACATCTGCTGGATCATGGAAAAAGCAAGAGAGTTCCAGAGAAACATCTATTTCTGCTTTATTGACTATGCCAAAGCCTTTGACTATGTGGATCACAATAAACTGTGGAAAATTCTTCAAGAGATGGGAATACCAGACCACCTGACCTGCCTCTTGAGAAATCTGTATGCAGGTCAGGAAGCAACAGTTAGAACTGGACATGGAACAACAGACTGGTTCCAAATAGGAAAAGGAGTACGTCAAGGCTGTATATTGTCACCCTGCTTATTTAACTTATACACAGAGTACATCATGAGAATGCTGGGCTGGAAGAAGCACAAGCTGAAATCAAGATTGCTGGGAGAAATATCAGTAACCTCAGATATGCAGATGACACACCCTTATGGCAGAAAGTGAAGAAGAACTAAAGAGCTTCTTGATGAAAGTGAAAGAGGAGAGTGAAAAAGTTGGCTTAAAGCTCAACATTCAGAAAACGAAGATCATGGCATCTGGTCCCATCACTTCATGGGAAACAGATGGGGAAACAGTGGAAACAGTGGCTGACTTTATTTTTTTGGGGCTCCAAGATCACTGCAGATGGTGACTGCAGCCATGAAATTAAAAGACGCTTACTCCTTGGAAGGAAAGTTATGACCAGCCTCAGTTCAGTTCAGTTCAGTCGCTCAGTCGTGTCCGACTATAAAGAAAGCTGAGCGCCAAAGAATTGAGGCTTTTGCACTGTGGTGTTGGAAAAGACTCTTTAGAGTCCCTTGGACTGCAAGGAGATCCAACCAGTCCATCCTAAAGGAAAGTAGTCCTGGGTTGTCTTTGGAAGGACTGATACTAAAGCTTAAACTCCAATACTTTGGCCACTTCATGTGAAGAGCTGACTCATTGGAAAAGACCCTGATGTTGGGAGGGATTGGGGGCAGGAGGAGAAGGGGACGACAGAGGATGAGACGGGTGGATGCCATCACCGACTTGATGGGCATGAATTTGAGTGAACTCCAGGAGTTGGTGATGGACAGGGAGGCCTGGCGTGCTGAGATACATGGGGTCACAAAAGTCGGACATGACTGAGCCACTGCACTGAATTGAACTGATAGCCAGTCAACTATACAATTACACTGCCTTCATTATCACAGACTGAGATGGCTGGAAAGCATTTGGCTCATACCGGTCCTTATTTTTTCCACTTACAGTTCAGATTGGGTACTGTTGTCAGACTAATTTTGCTTAAATTTCTCTTAAAATTTAAGTGTCTTAAATTTTAAAATTAAAATTAAAATTAAACATTTTCAATGTGTCTATTTTGCTTTGCATCTACTCCGTGTCCTGGCCTTTTTACAAATGAGTTTTATTGATTTAATTTTGTAATTTATAGAAATATATCAAAATGTATAAACTGATCACTTTTACTTTTCAAGATTTTTAAAAAATAAAACCATTTATTTATTTATTTTTTCTTGTATATGACTGATTATGGCCAGGCTTTTACCATGTTCTCTATATTTCTGCATACAACCAACTTGAATTTACTGTTCACCTTTCTTTAAAGAGCATTTTCTATTTCTAGTCAGAATAGTCACCTTATATTTCAGGAACATGATTGTTTGCAGACTACAGTCTGGGCTCTACAATTTTCCATTTAATCATATATTCCCTCGAGTTGCCTATCACCATTTTATATTTATTAATGGGTTTAATAAATACTTACTGGTCAACTGAAATCACATGAAAATAAATTTGAAATTATGTTTCTAAATCCTAGTAACAAGATAGGAGTCTGGAAACACTATTTTCTAGGAAATGTGAAGTGATCAGTGCTATCTCAAATGAATGTTGAACATTTCAGTACCAAATTGTTAAGTCCATCTTTTGAGAAGAATTGTGAGATAACCTAAGTGTAAACTTCTTTTAGTGCTCAGCCCATCAGAATATATATTTTCTTTATAGCTCCAGCTGAAAGTATCCAATTGTTGGCAAAATAATGCTTTCAATGGTGTAAGTCCTGGAAGAAATTACATCAAAATCAGTAGAAATGCAACTAAACTTTGGCTTCTTTTTGGAAGCTTTGGAAAATGCATTAATTCCTGAAGAATGTCAGCCTTAAATATAGTTAATGGAAGTGTGGGTTTACATGTGGGTGGGAGGGAGGGACGATGCAAGAGCAAAAAATGCCAAATTGCCTTTCAGAGAAAAAACTGTTGGAAGAACACTGACTTGGGTTTGGAGTAAAACAGCTTGGGGATTTGGGTCCATTCTTTGCTGCTTATTGTGCAAAGGCTCTTATTCTCTTTGATCTTCATTATTCTTCTTGAAGATGTGGATAATGATAACGGTGGGAGGAAAATTAATGAATCCCCCAAGATGTTGTTGTTGTATTAGTTACTCAGTTGTGTTCAGCTCTTTGTGACCCCATGGACTCTAGCTGGCCAGGCTCCCCTGTCCATGGAGTTCTCCAGGCAAGAATGCTGGAGTGGGTTGCCATGCCCTTCTCCTTCTCCCAAGATGTCTATGTCTTAATCCCTAGCACTTGTGAATCTGCTATGTTACATGATAAAAGGGGTTTTGCAGATGTGATTAAAGACACGGACTCTGAGATGGCCAGTTATCCTGGAGTATTCAAGCGGGCCCAATCTAATCACACAAACATTTAAAACTGGGAAGCTTTTCCTGACTGAAATCAGAAAGATGTTGTGCCAGATGAGGCAGGAAAGATTTAAAATATGACTGCAAGTCTGAAAGTGTTAGTCGTTTCAGTCATATCTGACGCTTTGTGACCCTATGGACTGTAGCCCGCCAGGCTTCCCTATTCATGCAAGAACACGGAGTGGTTTGCCATTCCCTTCTACAGGGGATCTTCCAGATCCAAGGATCAAGCCTGGGTCTCCTGCATCGCAGGTAGATTCTTTACTGTCTGAACCGCCAGTGAAGCCTGGCAAAAATGAATGGGACTCATCCTAATGTTGCTGGCTTTAACAGAGGGAAGAGGCCATGAGCTGAGCAATAGGGCAGCCTCTGGAAGCTGGAATGGCTGTCAGTTGACAACCAGCAAGGAAATGGGGACCTTAGTCCTATGACTGCGAGGAACTAAATTCCACTCACAACCTGGGTAAGCAAGGAACTCAATTCTCCCCTAAAGCCTCCAGAAAGAAACACAGCCCTACTGACACCTTGATTTTAGCTTGGTGAGACCCCTGTTGGAATTCTTACATGCAGAACTATAAGATAATATATTTGTATCATTTAATTCAGTAAATTTATGGCCATTTGTTATGCAGCAATGAAAAACTAATATAACCAGACTATCCATCTACCTCACAGAGTTGTGTGATTATTGTATAAAATGCATCAGAAATTATTAAGCAGCATACATAAGTTAACTGCTATCATTGATGTTCTTAGCATTATCAGGCTCTATCTTGCTCTTGAATTGCCAGCTATTAAAATGCCAGTTTTAGAAAATAATAGCTACTATTTGGGCTTCCCAGGTGGCGCAATGGTAAAGAATCAGACTTCAATGCAAGAGACTTAGGTTGGAGAAGGGAATGGTTACCCATTCCAGTATTCTTGCTTGGGGAATTCCACGGACAGAGGAGCTTGGCAAGCTACAGTCCAGGGGTTGCAAAGAGTCAGACATGACTAAAAAACTATTTACTAAGTGTCCATTCTGTGCAAGATATGTATGTAATATAACTTCATGTGCTATCATGACTATGTGAGATAGAAAGCATAATGCTATTTCACATATGTGGGGCCTGACCAGAGAGTTGACCCTCCTGGATTTTATTATATTCTATCAAATTTTTAAAATTTAAAAACCATTTTAATTATTTTAAAAATCGAGTTATAATTGGCATATAACATTATGTTAGGTTTAGGAAACAGAGTGGGAAAAATTTAGAAATGTAGTTCCAAAGACAAAAAACTAGGAGAAAAATTACTGTAAGTTTTTCTTTGCTCTTTTTTTGATCACTAAAGATGAAAATTAAAATAGAAGTTACCAGCGAGAAAGAGAGGCAGCACTTGAAGTGATTAAATATAAGCCATTATCCAGAGTGTGTTCATGAGGACACTCGGGGTTTACCTTTAGATCTTGGTTGGAAGATCCCTCCTGCTGAACTGTGGGCTCTGATCAGACACAGGTCCCAGGGAGCTCTCCACTATGTGCACACTCTGTGTGATGAGAAAAATTAAAGAGGATGCTCAGTTTGAAAATGAAGCTTAAGGTACAGTGCTTTGAATCCTGAAATCCCAAACATATCTCGATGGAAGGAAATGTTCTTTGAAAATTAATTGAAGAAGTTCAGCCCCATGCTTGGAGATATTCTTCCAAACAGCTGCAGATTTCAGTGATGCTCTTTTATGTGGTCAGAATAAAACTTTGTTTTTGGCAGAGAGAGAATGCTAGAAATGGTAGGTCATAGGAAGGTAAGCAAATAGGGAAGATAAGCAAACATCCTGGATTATTTTATGATTTTGACGTTACTTCCCACATTTAAAAGCATGGGCTCTGGAAATTCTAGTTATTATTTGAGTTCCTACACTCTTGCTCCTCAACTCTCATTCTGATACAATGCGTTTGTCAAAATTGGGGATGTAGATTGTAGCCTTGGAAAAAAATTTCTAGACTGGACAAAGTTAAAGAAAACACACCATATGCTCATGGCCTTACCAGGGAAATCTGTGAAGTAGGCAGATTTTCTTTTTCTTTTTCTTTCTCTAAAACTTTGCACTTCCCTATTCTCCACCCTTTTCTCCATTTTAAAATCTTCCTCTTTCAGACCTGAAAATACTCATATTATCCTCACCCTTGATAATAGTTAATAAATTGATTTACCCTTCTGAATTATTGATATATGTTAAGGGTATTTGCATTTTAAAGGAGACCTTGATAGGTGTGGTTATTCCTAAGGAAGAGATTTTTAATGGTAACCTTGCAGAATCTATGGTATTTAATGGTTACCTATGGGATTTAATGGTAACCTTGTGAAATCTGGGCTTCCTTTGTGGCTCAGCTGGTAAAGAATCTGCCTGAAATATGGGAAACCTGGGTTTCAGCCCTTGACTGGGAAGATCCCCTGGAGAAGGGAAAGGCTACCCGCTCCAGTATTCTGACCTGGAGAATTCCATAAGTCCATGGGGTTGCAAAGAGTTGGACACGAACTGAGCGACTTTCACTTCACTTGCAGAATCTGTGGGATCCTGAAGCATCTCAAAATGACAATCAATTAGTAACCAGTTGCCTATTTCACCTCAATATCATTCCCTTCTAAGGCCAGTAGTTGACTGTGGGTGCACTAGCTGCTGCTTGTTCAATAGAATCCATCAATATTGAGGTATTTCAGTTATAACAAATATCTCCCTAGGACTTGGAGTAATGAAAACAGATAAAACTCATATTCACTAGGCATTAAATCCATAATCACAATTAGTCACACAAAACTTACACTATTATGATAAATACAGCAGAAAAGTTATACCCCTAAGTCTCCATTTCTTGCCAAGTGTGAGTTATACCTACCTGTAAATCTGACACTGATTGAAAGCTGATGTAATGGTAAGTGTTCGGTACATGTTTGTTGAATTTGTTGAACAGACTATAGCTTAAAAAATTGGGCTTTGTATCATGGGATAGGACACATGGAATGATCAGAGAAATGCAGCTAATTCCTCATAGTGGCGACTACTTGAGATTGATGTAAGCCTATAAGACATATGTCTTTCTTTCTCAACTTTGTGTTTTACATGAGAGGAGAAGAGTTTGGAATGCTCTCTTACAACTGGCTTCTAATATCAGTTTCAGGTAACTGCTCTCTCACAGGTCTGAGTTATTTTGCATTCTAAATGTTCTTCTGATGTTTAGAAAGAGCTCTAATAGGCTCTGTAACCCTGGAGAAGAGGGACTGATCTGGCAGGGGCATTCTTTCGCCCCTTGCTGGGTAAATTCATAATTGCTTGCTCTTCTGGGGGGAAAGAATTAAACTCTTACTACTATTGATGATGGCAATATTTAGGATCTTGTTTTGAATCTACTAATATTTAAATGACTGTGTCAATCTGATGGGAAAATAGCAAATTATAGAAATAGACATTTAAATTTTAGCCAGGGCACATTTAATATATCATTCAGACAACTTAACAACTCATGCTAACAGTACCAAAAATGATGATATTCTGTACTATGCAGTGGCCAAAACCGTATGTGTTATGTCCACTGTAGACCCCTCCCGCAGAAATTCATAGCTTAAATCAGCTCCGTGTTCCCTCCCACACTCTTCTTGTATATGTTGCTTTCTCTCTAACCCCCCTGCTGTTGCACCAGCTCAAGGTCTCATCACTTTTATCTTCATCCTTATTTTGACATAATTTTCTACTTAAAGAAAAATTGCAAAAATAGTAAAGGAACTTTTATATATCCATCACCTGAATTCCCCAAATGTTACCATTTTATAGTATTTTCTGTCTTTTCTTTCTCTCTGTGCCTTTTTCCCCCCTGAACTGTTTGAGGGTAGACACAGGGCATCTTTACACCTCAATACCTCATTATGTATTTTTTAAAAACAAGGGCTTTTTATTACATAACTGCAGTACAACAGTCAGAATCAGGAAATTAACACGGATATAACACTGTTACCTGATCTACAGACCTAATTCAAATTTCACAGCGTGTCCTGCAATGTCCTTGTAGCAGGAGAAAGCACTGTCGTGCGCCGCATTCAGCCACCGTGTCTCTAGTGTCCTTTCACCAGGAACGACTGTGCAGTCTTTCTTTGCTGTTCACGACACTGACATTTCTCAAGTGGATGGACTAACTGTTTTGCAAGCTGCCCCTCGGGCTGGGTTTGTCCGCTGAGTCTTCATAATTAGACTCCAGTGTGCATTTCTTCTCAGTGAATCATACAGGGAGGCACGTGATACCACTTTGACCTGTATCTGGTGATGCTAACTCGATCATCTAGGCAAGGTGGAGTCTGCTAGTGTCTTTTACTGTAAAGTTACTATTTTTCCTTTGTAAAGGATAAGTATCCCATGGGAAGAACCTCATTATTTGTCACCAGGAGGACATGACAGCCTGTGCTCGATAATTTTTATCAGCTTTGCTGTGTCCCTATCCCAACCTTCTGCATCCTTCTTTGCGGCCTACAACATTGACCTATACGGACTAGTTAAGCTGGTCCTCTGGCGGCAGAGTGGGTTTGGTCAATGGGGAGTCCTGCAGAAGAACTGAAGAGGGTGGAGAGTGCGTCCAGGGATATGCCCCCTTGATTTCCTCTCTGTAGGTGGCCACCCTCCTTCCATCCTAGGGCCGATAATGTCCCTCAACTGGAGGCTGGAGGCATCTCTCAGGCTGCAGTTATGGCTTTTGTAACTACCCCCTCCCCTTGCTGTCCTAAGCCTAGAAGCGGAGCACACATCCTGTGTAGATTCTCAGGATTTCCTACATTCTTCGCACAGCTTTGTGAACTCTCCTTAGGTTTCCCAATTTGAGTGTGTCATCCACTTCCTGCAGGGACCATTATAATACAGTCTCTGATGGCCCTGATACTTCTTTTCCTTCCTGCTTGCTCAGTGGCCCATGTGCTGGTCTTCACTAGTCTCAATCCTGACTTGTTCTTCTGTGAATCCTGATCCAGGCAGAAAGTACTTCCAATGCTAGAGGCGTCAGTGAGCTGGATCTAGAATGAACGTTTCTGCTCTGCAGCCAGTCCTCCAGCATGCCTGGGGACTTTCTCCTCCTCCCACATCTCCGGCAGAGCATGTGCCAGCAGACTTGGTTTGATGGTTAGCATCTGACTTCCTACGTGGGTGGAGTCCTCCGACACAATTTCTGTTTGTTTGCTTTTTTTTGATGAGGCTGTAATATTCTGCTTCCCTCTGTTGGCCCTTCTCCGGATGCTGAACCCTCATCCCTAGACTCCCACATATTTTGGGGGATCCTGTTTATGTCACCATTTTTTTGGTTGCTCTGCCAGACTCTTCTCCACCCTCTTCTACTTTGCATTCTTCCTCTCTTGTCCACACTGACCTATATGAACCTACCAATCCTCGCCCTCTGGTTCTGGCTGGGTTTGGCCAGAATTTATATATTTATATCTCTGGATTCTTCCATCTGAGGCTACCTTGAGCTGCCTGCCTCCTTCCACAGAAGGTCAGAGCTCTGTTCCAGGTGGTCCTCTGTTTCCACACTCTAGGAACTGCTTTCACTTCTCACCCCTTCTGGTTAGGGATGGTTATAGCCTAGCTAGGTATTGGGGTTTCCCTGGTGGCTCAGAAGGTAAAAAGCTGCCTGCAATGCAGGAGACCCAGGTTTGATCCCTGGGTAGGGAAGATCCCTTGGAGAAGGGACTGGTAACCCATTATAGTATTCTTGCCTGGAGAATTCCATGGACAGAGGAACCTGGTGGGTTCCATGGGGTCACAAAGAGTCAGACATGACTGACTGACTAATACTTTCATTTTCAGGAACTGAGGAATTGTATTTTCCCTTTTGATTTCATCCTACAACATTTGAAATAGTCCCTTACTTGAACTTTCTTGAATTTTCCTAACCTGAGTGTGATTCCCTTAGGACCCTGACTGACACAGGTTCTGCGGTGACAATGGCATCTGTCTTGGCAGGTCACCTGCTGCCTGAATCCTCATTTTGCCAAACTGTACCTTCTCAGTGGATCTCAGGTGCTGATGATGGCTGCAACCACGCTGGAGGATCACTGTGCCCTTTTGGAATGGTCATTTGACTGCAGACTGCCTCCTTGGGTACCAGCCCTGGAGCTGGGTTGGTTTCTCCCAGCTTTGTCCCTGCCCAGTCCTGACCTCATTTCCCTCATTACTCACTCAGTGTTGGAGTATTAGCATGCCACCAGCAGAAGCAACACCTGCCCAAGTGACAACAGGAGTCTCCTTGTCTGTAAGCCACGAGACAGACTTTTTATCTGGACTGGCCCCTTATGGTGACAGAAAGACCTCAGAAAAGTGTCCTAATCCAGTTCTCCAAGGGATGCAAAGAAGTATCTAAAATATTTATATATGAACCACCAAGGACATGCTTGTCAATACGAGCGCATAATACAGTTTGCTAATTTAAATTTGTAGTTCTTTAGGATATTGACCAATGAGTATAAATTAGCTTCATTCTGTAAGAATTTACTGGTCAAGAAAATCCTGTACCTAATTGATAACTCTAAAAATTTCTCCATTTATGGAGATATTTGAAAGTGTTTCAAAAATTGAGACAGTAGATTACTAGTCATGTTTTAATGTTTTGCAGCTTACTGTTTTTATGATAATAAAAATTTCACCATAACCCAGACATGCATCTTTGTATCTTAAATTGTGCCAAGTATGAAGGATAATTTGTAGTGAAATGCCCTAAATTAGAATTTGTTATTTTGAAACATTCCTGGCTCAGACTACATCACAAGATCATCACAAGATCATTACATTTAGAATTTTCTACTATGTTATTTTAATTGTACATTAAAATTTGTTTGTTGGCCATGTGTAAACTCTATACCTTTTGATAGGATATTACCTACTAAAACATTTTGGAAATGCTATTTTTGTACTCAGTTTTGAGTTGGTAGGTTCATCATTTGATAGGCTGTGCTATTTGTCTTATGCTAAATGATGAATGGTCTTAGTCCATTTCCTAATGGGCTTGTGTTTATTTTTGTTGAGGTTGGCAATTAATAGGTCTTCTCAGCAAAGATGCCAAGGACTGACCTGGAACAGACTCTAAATTAACATTCAGCTTTGAAGATGTTCCTTCTGGGTCAGGATTGAGGCTAACTAGTAGCACAATGCACTGGAGCAGACTCGTCAGTGCTGTGTTTCTCTTCTATGAATGGGCGGCGGGGGCGGACATGAAAACTCACCAACAACCTTAAGTAAATTCTTTAGTTAGAAGGCAAGCAACCGTGGGTAGGATCTCACCTGAAACATTTTAAGGCCTAATCCACTTACAGTAAAGATAGATAAAGGAGGAATTTTCAATAAATTTCATAAGTGGTTCTGTGGAATCTTGATAATGGCCAGTGCTTTAATATTGAGAGATCAGCTGTTTGTCCCCCTACCCACACATTTATTTATTGACAAATATAATTATATATAATTAGTGTAGCACAATGAGTTGATACACATATATGTTGCAGAGTAACTACCAACATCAATAAAATAAACATGTTCATCACTCACATAGTTTTTTTTTTTTTGTGGTGATAAAGGTGAAGATCTACTGTCAGCAACTTCCAAATATACGATACCATGTCATTAACAGTAGCCCCCATGCTGTACCTTTGATCTTCAGGACTTACTCTGCCTATGACTGAAAGTTTGTATTTTTTGACCTACATCTCTTCTGTCTATGCCATCTATTTGACCTTTCATTTCCATTTGTGCAACTACCAAAAAATAAGCAGGCAGAAGAGAAAAAGACATTTAGGGAAAGGAGAGCCAAAAATGAATTGATAAAGCTAGGTTTTAGTTTGATCAGTTATGTTAGATACATTAATTTCATCCCAGTTAATTCAAGAGCCGTCTGCATCCCTTTGCCTTTTGAGATAGAAGCATAGAGTATTAGTGCTTGGAGGGACTCCAGAAAAGCTTGGTTCAATTCTTGATTTATCAGTTAAGAAAGTGCTTGGACATGTCACAGGTCGGTCTCAATTTGCTAATTATATTACCCTATTTTTTAAAAATGGCTGTGATAAAATGATATAATAATTCTGCTTGCAGATTTTTTTAATTGTTGGGAAGGACAGTCTAAAGCTTTATTAATTACTGTTTTACATGAACAAGCTCATGGTGATGAAGCAGAAAATAACTGTACAACTATCAGAAGCCTGGAAGAGGTAGAACTAATTAAAACAGCAGATTTTCTACCCCTGCTCCCTGGATTTTATTAAAATTTCTGCTTCTCCACTGCGCATCCTCTAGTAGACTTTGTCTAGTCTATTGCTAGCCTTCAACCTGGGAATCCATGCTATTTAACTTTGTTGTGTTATACAGTACAGAAGGTGAATGGAAATAAACAAAGGAGCCTCATGGTAAATGAGATTTGGACTCCCCCAGACATCTTCATCTAGCCATGCAAACCAACCTGCTAATGGAAACTCTTAAAGTCCTGGTTGCATATCTTAGCTTCCAGATATAATGTGGTTGTGAAGTGGCAAAGGTAGGGAAAAGTATCAGTTCATTTGTAGAAACTGTTCTTGCTATTTTAATATCTGAAAACTGAAAGCTGACATTTTAACCACTGGCAGTGAGACTGCTGTCATGATGCTAATGTTTGAGCTGGTTCTGTTTCTACCAGTCATGTTCTCATAGAACTCTACCCCTTCAATCCCAAAGACCACACAAACATAAGATGATGCTACCGCTTTCTGGAAAATAACTTGTCCCAGGTTGAATACCTAGGTGACAAAGTGACCATGTCTTCATTCATGGACAAGGTTCCCTTCTAGGTCCTTCTGATAACTGAATTGAGAAACTACATTGCTGCTCTAATTTAGTTGCTCCTTAAGTAGGTTAATAGTTTACCTTTAGGCTAAGATCAGTTTAAATAAATGTGAGAGCCCTTGCTAAAATGCCTCCCAATTCCTAACGGTGACTTGACCTCACTAGGGTAGCTGAGCCCCAGGTGTTTGCATCCCGCCTCATTTTTCTTATCAACCAGCCTATAGGGCTGTAACATGTGATAGCTGAAACACTGTAATATTGAGGACAGCGGAAAACAGGTCTCCAGCTAAAGCTGAGTATCTTTGGCCTGCTGCTGGTACCATCCTGAGGCACCAATGGACTGATCTCAGCTTTACGAAACATTGAATAATTTTCAGGCCTAAGGACAGGCCACATGGTTTGGGCCTTTGAACTTGATGTTTTTATGTCAGAATTAGCTTTGGGATATATATGAACTGCCATAACTAATTGCTTCATTTTCTGACAGTGTGGCTTTAAAGCAGGAAAATATCCACTACCAGTTGAGTAAAATTGTATCCCAAATGCCTTGCATTTGCAAAATGCTTTCACGTGCGCTGTCTTCTCTGATTCTTCTAACAGTCCAGCAGGGCAGACCAGAACATATTTTTATCCTGTTTTACAGATGAAAAAACTGAGAGTTACAAGGGCTGAGAGATTTTCCCAGGGACACTGTGGAGCTGATATCTGAGCTTCTGGCTCCTCATCCAGGGCTTGTGCTACCTGGGCTGTCTGAGACAGAGAGACCTGCAGTCAGCCGGCCAGCTGATCAGCTGAAGTGGATTACTCAGGGACTGGTAATCGTTCCCAAGATATATAGAGATTTTTCTCTTTGGAAACCTAAAATGACTAGGTAAATAATTTCACTTATTTGGTATTCATGTTGATCAAAGAGTAGTCAATATAGCAAATTCACAAGCTAATTAACTTGAAACCTTTGGATAAGAAATCATATCCCATATTGCACAGAAGGATATTATAATTGAAAAGTAATTTTGTGAAGATTTTCAGTTCAGTCTCCCTGAAAGACTATACTCAATATCATAGGGTCCAGGTTTCAGAATTTATACAAAGAAGTTTCCATTCAGTGATCAGAAAGGCAAACTATTTTTGGTGCCCATAGAGTCAAAGAAAGGGAAACATGAACAGAACTAGAGTATATTAAATGCAACATATTAATATATAATCTTATATCATAGAAATGAAGGAAGAGAAAGAAAGAAAAGAAGGAAGGAAAGAAGGAGGAAACTGGACAAATATCAGAAGTATGAAATAAAAGGTTTTGTCAAATATTACTCTGGAATTTTCCACATCTGCTAATATACAGACATTTTAACTCTGCTATTCCTAGCCATCGGAAGCATGTTCTAGCTCTCTCTTTTGTAGTTTCTATATTCTGGTGCGTTTTTGCTCCCTGAAAGCTCCCCTTTTCTTTTCCATAAACGTGGTTTCACATTTAATATGGCATTTGCATTACCCGTGCTACATTCAGCCTACCATACATTCCACAATCTTAAATGAATAATCCTCTTGCTTTCTCCGACAAAAACTCTAACTTCAAAGATCAGAGAGCAGGGCTTCCCTGGTGGTTTGGTAGTTAAGAGTCTGCTTTGCAATGCAAGGGACACCAGGAGGATCCCTGGTCCGGGACAACCCCACATGCTACAGAGCAGCTAATCCCGTGTACCACAGCTACTGAGCCAGCACTCTAGATCCCATGAGCCGCAATTACTGAGCTCATGCACCGTAACTACTGAAGCTAGTGCTCCTAGAGTCTGTGTTCTGCAACAAGAGATGCCACTGCAATGAGAAGCTGGCACACCGCAACTAAAAGCAGCCCCCATTCTCTACAACTAGAGAAAGCCCGCTTGCAGCAACGAAAACTCACCGCAGCCAAAAAAGGAAAAGATCAGAGAGCAGAATTTCAGAGTTGAAAAAGTAAGCGGAGACATTCCCTGATTCAGGTGGGTCCAATTAATATTAAACACATAACTTTCGTGCCTATATTACTAAGATATGAAGGCCCTAAAAATGGCAGATTTTGTGGTGATCCTATCCATCCCCACTTCCTTTTTGTTGCCATAGCTTTCTTAGGAAAGAAGTGTTCTTAGGAAACTTAAAGAAACACAGAGATCATTAGCAGGAAAAATATTGGGAGATTTTACTTATCACACGGTGTTTATTACACAATGGCGTCAGATACTAATCTAGATTAAACTTGATTCTACAGCACATTTTTACAAAGATTTTGAATTTATGCTTCCGTTGTAGCCAAAGAAGATGTGTGATTGGTATCTCCAACTGAAACTCTGCAAGTGGAGATCTACTGGTATTACTACCACAGTTCAAGGATATTATCAATTAAGTAGGTTTTTTGTGGGATGTCGAGATCAGCCCTGGGATTTCTTTGGAAGGAATGATGCTAAAGCTGAAACTCCAGTACTTTGGCCACCTCATGCGAAGAGCTGACTCATTGGTAAAGACTCTGATGCTGGGAGGGACTAGGGGCAGGAGGAGAAGGGGACGACTGAGGATGAGATGGCTGGATGGCATCACGGACTCGATGGACGTGAGTGTGAGTGAACTCTGGGAGTTGGTGATGGACAGGGAGGCCTGGCGTGCTGCGATTCATGGGGTCGCAGAGTCGGACAGGACTGAGCGGCTGAAGTGAACTGAACTGACAAGGACCTGACTGTCAGGTTAATAAACCACAAAAAGGCAACACTGGCAACTTCTTATAGGCTCCATGCTGGCAGAAGCCCAGAGATTAAACTGTCGAGGAGGTGAAACACTGTTGTGATAGTCATCTGGAATTTAAGTGAAAGGTAGATCAGAGGGGAAATAGAGATGAACATTAGGCCTGAATCCTAAATTTCAGAATAAGAGAGGGGTGAGGGAAAATTCACTTGGATTCTAGACCTGGTTGCAGAGTGTTGAAGAAAAAAATGTGTCTTTTCATGAAAGTAACCTACGTGTTCACCAACAGAAGGAACTGATAAAGAAGATGTGTGTATCTGAACATACACATATGCATACACTCTCTCTCACACACACACACTCTCTCTCACACATGCACACATTGGAATATTACTTAGTCATGAAAAGAATGAAATAATGCCATTTGCAGCCACCACATGGATGGACCCAGAGATTATTATACAAAGTGAAGTAAGTCAGACAGTGAAAGACAAATATAATATGGTATCCACTTTTATGTGGAATCTAGAGATATAGAGAACAAACTTATAGTTACCAAAAAGGAAAAAGGGGGATAAATTAGGAGTACAGGATGAACAGATACACACTTCTATATATAAAAGAGATAAACCATAAGGATTTCCCATATAGCACATTGAACTATATTCAACATCTTATGATAACCTATAATGGAAAAGAATCTGAAAAACAAATAACTGAATCATTTTGTTGTACACCAAAAACTAACAACATTGTAAATCAACTCTACTTCAATTAAAATAAAATAAAGTCAGGAATAAATCTGACCTGGGGGAATAAAGTTGGTAAAGGGATACAAGCTTTCAGTTATCAGTAAGAGCCGAGAATCTAATATATAACATACTGAATATATATTGAATCATACAATTAAAAAATATGCCTAAGAGAGTAGAACTTGAATGTTCTCACCAAAAAAAAAACAATAAAATAATTGATAAAACATGTATCTTTTGGCCATCCTTTCAGAAATAAAACACGACAGGAATTCTAATCAACTGGGTGGAGCACTACAGTTGGTGGATACTACAGTTGATTAAAACTCTTCCTCTATTTTCTTGTCTGTTTATTTATTTAAATTTTTTTTTTTAAGCTTAGGATTCTAGGCTTATCTAGAGGAACATGGAAACTCTTGGTCTAAAATGAGGTTTTTGTTAGCCACATGACATTCATCATGTCACAGGAACCAGATCAGGCTCCAATTGAAGCTAACACAAAATTTTGACAGGTATTCTAACGGTATGGGGCTTCCCTCATAGCTCAGTTGGTAAAGAATCCACCTGTGATGCAGGAGACCCTGGTTCAATTCCTGGGTTGGGAAGATCTGCTGGAAAAGGGCTAGGCTACCCACTCCAGTATTCTTGGGTTTCCCTTGTGGCTCAGCTGGTAAAGAATCTGCCTGCAATGCAGGATACCTGGGTTTGATCCCTGAGTTGGGAAGATCCCCTGGAGAAGGGAAAGGATACCCACTCCAGTACTCTGGCCTGGAGAATTCCATGGACTATGCAGTCCATGGAGTCGCAAACAGTTGGACAGGACTGAGCGACTTTCACTTCACTAATGGTATGATATTGTCATCTTCTCCAGCCTTCTAAGTCTACCCCTCCTCTGCTTATCAGGAAAGCCCATTTTACAAGGGGAATAGTCTCGTCCAGGAACTTTGAACTATTCTTTGTTACTTACAGACTCTCAATGCCATGGGGTCCTGATTATTGTAAGTTTATGTATCAGTTTCATCAGAGACAGCTGGAGATAGCAGAAATATTCAAAAGTGGCTAGTTGGGGCAGCAGAAGCAACCAAAGGGACACAGTCTCTTTCCATTCTTGGTTCCCTGCCTTGGTGTCCCAGCAAACTTCTAGCAGAGAACTAGAGGAGGGCAGTCAGTTCTATACCTCTTATAAATATTAGAAGTTCAATCTCTAAACTCAGATGTATGAAATCTTAATTTAGCAATATCACTCAATATTGAGAAGGTCTTAAATCAACCTATGGGCTGTGGATCCTGGGAAACTGCTCTAGATTTTAGCCTCAAAATGTGGGGGTTCAACACAGGACTTCATCTGGAGGTTCACAGGCAATTGTATATGTAATTACATAGAAATGTGTGGTTTTGGAACTGACAAGTTACAGACATTGCCTAGAAGCTGATGAGAATTTGCTTTTCTACAAGTGCTGAGGTGCTTTCGTGGTGGCAGAAAGTAAGAGTGTCTCATGGGCCCTGAGAGTCTAAGGAACTCTGCTTGTATCTCACCTCTCAGGGTTATCTGTGTGACCTCTCTGGTTCCTGTCAAGTAAGGAGGTATATCAGTGTTTCCCAGCTTTCTTTTTGACTTGAACGCCTTTCAGTGAGATAAATAATCTATAGAAAGTGCCTAGAAGTTAAAAATAATTATTATCTGTGTGAAATGTAGATTCGAAGGGCAAGGAAAACTTCCAAGACAGTGTGTCTTCAAAGAGCACTATACACATTTTTATTCTTTTCTTAATATTGCTTTGTATATATTGCATATTAGTCATCATATATTTAAATGTACCATTTGGCTTTAGACAGCATTTTAATTTTATTTTTATTTTTAAAATTGAGGTATAATACAATATTCTATTAGTTTGGGGTGTACCACATCACAATGATTTAATATTTGAATATATTGCAAAATGGTCACCATGACAACTATAGTTGATATCCATAGCCATACATAGCTACAGAATTTTTTTTCTTGTGATGAAGACTTTTGAGATCAACTCTCTCAGCAACTTTCAAATGCACAATACAGTATCATTAACTATAGTTTTCCTGTACATTACATTCCTATGACTTATTCAGAAAAAGCTTAATTCTCTTTAGTTTTCCTGAATTTTATTGCATGAGAAAAAGCATAATCTGTTGGTGAATCAACTAAAAATAATATTACATTATGTTTCTTTGGGGATTAAATACATATTAAAATATATACTAAAATTTTACTGCCTATTATGCATCAAACCTTGACAAAAAGCCACTTTTGTAGCTATACTTAGAATTTTAACATTTAAAGCAGTTTTGCTTTAAAAAAGAAGCTAGCTTATTTTCATAATTTTTTTCTTTTGTTTCTAAATGGTAAGATAAAAGAGAAGGCTTCAAGCTGCTATTCCCAACCACTCATCCACAAATAACACATTGAGAGTTTAGAAAGATTTTATTCCTAACAAATTATAAGTCAGATTGGATAAAATGTTATTAGATTTTCCCTTTCAACAATGATTTTTAAAGTACTAGAGGTACATTCATATGTTGTATAATTTTTTTTGATCAGATATGCAATTTATTAATTCAGTGTTGATCATTTTGAAGGAAATGTTCATAATCATCATTTTTATGCTTCTCTTCAGGATTGTATGTTGCAAACCACAGCAACCTATTCTTGAAAAACTCAAACAAAAAGAGAATTGACTGGAAGGCCATGGGTGACTCACACATCAAAGGACACTCAAGGGCCAGGTTAGAAACAGCAAGAACCTGGAAAGCTCTTGGGTTTTGTGAGCTGTAGGTAATTTAGTAGTCATGTTAAGGTATCATCACAGAGATGAATCAGCTCTGCCATTCTTTCCTGTCCCAGGAAAAGGAATTTGGTTGGCCTGTTGCGAGTCACATGTCCACTGCTTGGTTATGGGACAGAGGGACATCATGATTAAGGTTGTTGCTGTTTAGCTGTTAAATTGTGTCTGACTCTTTTGTAGCCCACCAGGCTCCTCTGTCCATGGGATTTCCCTGGGCAAGAATACTGGTGTGGGTTGCCATTTCCTTTTCTAGGGAATCTGCCCTACCCAGGGATCAAACCTGCATCTGTGGCGTCTCCTGCATTGGCAGGGGGGTTCTTTACCACCGAGCCACTAGGAAAACCCTAGTCCTGCTTATATTGTGCCCACTAGGAAAGAGCTGCTGGTGCTGTGCTCAGTCTTTCAGTCATGTCCAAATGTTTGTGACACCATGGACTGTATAGCCCATCAGGCTACTCTGTCCATGGGATTTCCCAGGCAAGAGTACTGGAGTGGGTTGTCATTTCCTTCTCCAGGGGATCTTCCCACCCGAGGGATAGAATCCATGTCTCCTGCATCTCCTGGGTTGGCAGGTGGATTCTTTACCACTGAGCCACCTGGTAAGTCTCAAAGTGTTGGTACCCTCCTATAAGAAAACTGCGGTTCTATCAGAAGGTGCTGGGTGAACATGAACAACATATCAATATGTATACCTGTCTCGAAACAGCGGTCCCTTGTAGATGCTAAATTATACAATACACAACTAAGAATAAAAATTATCTTAAGGTGAAGAACAAATAAAGCATTAAACTAGTAGTATTAATCGAGATAGTAAACTGACTGAATGATTGAGTCTTGAGAATATCCTCCTGATGTCCACTGGCTGCCATGAATGGTCATCTGATAAACTCTTGGCAGCTCTAAGATGCATCTAATTTGAAAGAAAACATTCGAACATTATTTCACTTATCAATTTTAAATCTCTCCCGCTCCCCCAGGTATGGCAGACATTTGCTGTTTCAGGCTTCTTGGCATTCATTGCATTTTCCTATGGCAGTATTATCTTCATTTTCCATTTGTCTCATGAGAAAAGAACTCCCCCCCTAGCTCTAGGACTTGGCCCTGATCGAGGTCCAGTTCAGTCTCTGGACCACAAGGATTAGGTCCCATAAACCAACCTGGGCTAAAGGAAAACCAGAATATATTTTTCAAGGATTTCTAGAAAAAGAGAATTCTTGTTTTTCTTCAGCGTTTATCTGGAGTGACACTTTCTATTTGGATGGTACGGACTGTGATGAGAGGCCTGATACTGCTGCAGCTGTTGTGCGACAATGACGGACATCAAGTTTGAAGTCAAAGTCGATTGCCATAAGGAGGAGATTGAAACCAAGAGAACGGCAGAGAAATGGAGGTGGGGCAAACTGCGCCTGAGACTGTCATTAGTTGCGGACCTAACTGAGTGAGCCTCTGTGCTTGATCGTTTATGCTGCTTTGAGTTGGAGCTACTGTTACTCACGTCCTTCAACTATTACCTTGCCAGAAAGCTTTTGTGAGCTCTTGGGTCTGTGAATTACTGGTTGCAAAATGCTGGATTTTATGATATCTAAAACCATCTCTAGCAAAGACTTTGCGCCATTAGGGTGATTAAAGGCAAGTTGGAGAAATGTATGTTGGATAATTGGACATGCATTCTGCGATGGATTTCAGCCTTATTGTTGAAGCACATTTACTATTTAGCTAGCTCTTTTCAATTCAGAAAGAAGAAATTTCATAATATATTTTTCTTTTTGTATTCTCTGTGATTGAATATTTGCGGTTCTTACAGCTTTTGTTTTAATGTATCATCTTTCTGCATAGTTTCAAAGGTTGTTAATAATCTCACTTTGAGCTGTTTTCTTGGGCAACAGGAAATTCCAAAACATGGCAGGTATTAAATAATTGCATGTTTAATTAAAGTTATGATTTTATCGATGGTTTAGTCCCAAATTAGTGGTTCTTAAACGCCACTGCACATCAGCATCACCTGGGTCGTTTTAGGATGTGTGTGTGTGAGTGCTCAGTTGCTTCAGTCGTGTCTGACTCTTTGCGACCCTATGGACTGTAGCCCACCAGGCTCCTCTGTTTGTGGGATTCTCCAGGCAAGAATACTAGAGTGGGTTGCCATGCCCTCCTCCAGGGGATCTTCCTGACCCAGGGATTGAACCCACATCTGTATTATAAGCAGTTCATTACCCACTGAGCCATTTGAGAAGCACCAGTTTTAGAACAGTGGCACTTAAAAGTTCAGTGTACATCAGAATGCCTAGTAGCCTTGTTGAAACAAAGATTTCCTGTGCTAACCTCAAGAAGTTTTTGATTCAGTTGTGATGGGATTGGTGGGGAGAACCCACAGTTTGCGTTTTAAACTAGTGCCTAGGTAATATTTATGCCACTGATCTGGGGACCATTACTGTAAAAATTGTTCATCCTAGATTGTTTAAGTCAGAATCTCCTTGGTGGGAATAATTTTTAAGACTCTCCATACTATTTTGATGGAGAACCAGGTTGAGAAACAAACAGGGAAGGCAGACTAGCTTTTGTCTCCTAACTAAGCACTTACAGAACCCTTTTATTATCCCAATTATGTTTCATCTGTCAAAGGAAATCCTTGATCCACACACACTAGATCACTGGGAAAAGTTAATAAATTCACATTAAAAAAAAAAAAAAAAAGACAGTCACTGGATATCCCTGGTGGCTCAGTGGTACAGAATCCTCCTGCCAATTCAGGAGATACAGGTTTGATTCCTGGTCCGGGAAGATCCCACAAACTGCCGAGCAACTGAGCCCGTGTGCCACAACTATGGAGCCTGTGCTCTAGGGTGTGGGAGCCACAGCTACTGAGCCCACACTCGGCAGCCACTGAAGCCCGAGCACCCTAAAGCCTGAGTTCTGCAACAGGAGAAGCCGCTGCGATGAGAAGCCCTCGTACCGCAACGAAGAGGAGCCCCCGCTCGCTGCAACCGGTGAAAAGTCCCTGCACAGCAACGAAGACCCAGCACAGCCAGAAGGAAAGAAAAACTAGAAAAAAAGACAATCACTAAAGTTGATTTCGAATCACAGGCCAAGTACCAACTATCTCTTACCCCAAGGAGGGGGGCGGGAAACTGCAGATCAACCCAAAAGAATTATGACAATAATTTTATCAGTCAGAGTCCAATCAGGAAAAATCATGTAGATTAGCAACTGCTGGAGAGCCTCAAGGAGGAGGTAATATTATCAGAGCCCAGTGTTCAGGGTTATCTAAAGGAAGGTGAAACCAAGATGGGCTTTTCAATGATAGCTGGGGTCAAGGAGGAAATCTATATGCTGCCAGAGATGATCCCCAAGGCAGAGAGGGAGAAATGCCCTTTCTTCTCTCTTCCTCTCCCATCCTCTGTTCAGCATTTCTCATTGACCACATCCAGCAAAACAGCAGCTGCCAAAGGAGTCTGGGAAAAAGAGTGTGTGAGGCAGCCCCTCTGCATAGAGAGCAGACCAGAGGAGCGGGAGGGGGGAGGTGCGGGAGGGGGAGCTGTGAGTCTGAGGACAGTCTAAGGACTGACACACTGTTCTTATTTCAGGGACGATTCAGTCTCTCATTGATGAAATCATTAGAATGTGCGTATCACTTCATTTCTAACAGCATTTGGAAAGTGTTAATCTCTCAGTCATGTCTTTGTGACGCTATGGACTGTAGCTTGTCAGGCTCCTCTGTCCATGGGATTCTCCAGGCAAGAGTACTGAAGTAGGTGGCCATTCCCTTCCCCAGAGGATCTTCCTCACCCAGGGACTGAACCCACATCTCCTGCATTGCAGGCAGATTCTTTACCATCTGAACTACCAGGGAAGCCCTCAATATGATATATAGTCATATATAAATGTATAGTTTTATTAGCTATTAGGACTTCCCTGGAGGCTCAGACGGTAAAGTGTCTGTCTACAATGCAAATCATTGACTTCTCAATAAATGCTATGTCTTCTGAGAGGATCAGTTTCAGGAGTTCTTCTAATGGAATTAACTTTTTAATTAGCTTTAGTTAGGTGGATGATCCCATCTGGGGCCTGTGAGTGAATTAGCAGCTGCAGCATTGCAAAATTACTGTTCTTTGGCTCACCCAACATCGCTCCAATCTTTGGATCACACATTATTGAAAAGAAGTGGCTGGAAGTCAAAGCCTACATTTCACCATTTCCCTTATATTTGGGATTTTCCAAATATAATTTTTGGAAGTGAGTAATGAGGTGATTGTGCTTCTGTTGTTACTTTGCACAAGTTTGTTTATGAAATGTTTGGTTGTGAAGCATTTGTTTTTGGGCAAGAGTGTGGTTGTTCCTAACTTCTTGAGTGTTGAGAAGTAGGACACCAAGCACCCATTTTGCTGTGTGGATTGTGGTTAAGATGGTGTGTTCTTGAAATGAGCAATTACATTTTTCCTATTTTCTAGATTTCTGATGGAGAAACAGCAGTTCCCACGCAGGTTCATTGTTATACCTGGGAATCATTTCTGGAAGCTAAGACTAGATCTTGCTCCTCAAACTCTGTGTGTAAATGTTTCTCTGTATTGGTCATGTTTCTGACTAGATAAGCTGGAGTGTTTCCGCATACCAGAACTTAATTAACTACAACTAAAATCTAATTAACTGCTAAACACTAAAAATATAAATGGCAATATTTCCTCTGATTTCCATGAAACATACTGCATGCTGGAGATCAGTGGAGAAATAACTCCAGAAAGAATGAAGGGATGGAGCCAAAGCAAAACAACACCCAGTTGTGGATGTGACTAGAGATGGAAGCAAGATCTGATGCTGTAAGGAGCAATATTGCACAGGAACCTGGAATGTTAGGTCCATGAATCAAGGCAAATTGAAGTGGTCAAACAGGAGATGGCAAGAGTGACTGTTGACATTCTAGGAATCAGCGAACTAAAATGGACTGGAATGCGTGAATTTAACTCAGATGACCAGTATATCTACTGTGGGCAGAAATCCCTTAGAAGAAATGGAGTAGCCATCATGGTCAACAAAAGAGTTCAAAATGCAGTACTTGGATGCAATCTCAAAAATGACAGAATGATCTCTTCATTTTCAAGGCAAGCCATTCAATATCACAGTAATCCAAGTCTATGCCTGGACCAGTAATGCTGAAGAAGGTGAGGTTGAACAGTTCTATGAAGACCTACAAGACCTTTTAGAACTAACACCCCCAAAAGATGTTCTTTTCATTATAGGGGACTGAAATGCAAAAGTAGGAAATCAAGAACCTCCTGGAGTAACATGCAAATTTGGCCTTGGCGTACGGAATGAAGCAGGGCAAAGGCTAACAGAGTTTTGCTAAGAGAACGCACTGGTCATAGCAAACACCCTCTTCCAACAACACAAGAGAAGACTCCACACACGGACATCACCAGATGGTCAACACCGAAATCAGATTGATTACATTCTTTGCAGCCAAAGATGGAGAAGCTCTATACAGTCAGCAAAAACAAGACCAGGAGATGACTGTGGCTCAGATCATGAACTCCTTATTGCCAAATTCAGACTTAAATTGAATAAAGTAGGGGAAACCACTAGACCATTCAGGCATGACCTGAATCATATCCCTTACGATTATCCAGTGGAAGTGATAAATAGATTTAAGGGACTAGATCTGATAGACAGAGTGCCTGATGAACTATGGAATATGGTTCGTGACATTGTACAGGAGACAGAGATCAAGACTATCCCCATGGAAAATAAATGCAAAAAAGCAAAATGGCTGTCTGGGAGGCCTTACAAATAGCTGTGAAGAGAAGAGAAGCGAAAAGCAAAGGAGAAAAGGAAAGATATAAGCATCTGAATGCAGAGTTCCAAAGAATAGCAAGGAGAGAGAAGAAAGCCTTCCTCAGCAATCAGTGCAAAGAAATAGAGGAAGAAAATAGAATGGGAAAGACTAGAGATCTCTTCAGGAAAATTGAAGATACCAAGGGAACATTTCATGCAAAGATGGGCTCGATAAGATATTAAGCAGAAGTGGCAAGAATACACAGGAGAACTGTACAAAGAAGATTTTCATGACCCAGGTAATCACGATGGTGTGATCACTCACCCAGAGCCAGACGTCCTGGAATGTGAAGTCAAGTGGGCCTTAGAAAGCATCACTACGAACAAAGCTAGTGGAGGTGATGGAATTCCAGTTGAGCTATTTCAAATCCTGAAAGAAGATGCTGTGAAAGTGCTTCACTCAATATGCCAAGAAATTTGGAAAACTCAGCAGTGGCCACAGGACTACAAAAGGTCAGTTTTCATTCCAATCCCAATGAAAGGCAATGCCAAAGAATGCTCAAACTACCGCACAATTGCACTCATCTTACACACTAATAAAATAATGCTCAAAATTCTCCAAGCCAGGCTTCAGCAGTACATGAACCGTGAACTTCCAGATGTTCAAGCTGGTTTTAGAAAAGGCAGAGGAACCAGAGATCAAATTGTCAACATCTGCTGGATCATGGAAAAAGCAAGAGAGTTCCAGAAAAACATCTATTTCTGCCTTGTTGACTATGCCAAAGCCTTTGACTTTGTGGATCACAATAAACTGTAGAAAATTCTTCAAGAGATGGGAATACCAGACCACCTGACCTGCCTCTTGAGAAACCTATATGCAGGTCAGGAAGCAACAGTTAGAAGTGGACATGGAACGTCAAGGCTGTATATTGTCACCCTGCTTATTTAACTTATATGCAGAGTACATTATGAGAAACGCTGGGCTGGAAGAAGCACAAGCTGGAATCAAGATTGCCAGGAGAAATATTAATAACCTCAGATATGCAGATGACACCACTCTTATGGCAGAAAGTGAAGAGGAACTAAAAAGCCTCCTGATGAAAGTGAAAGAGGAGAGTGAAAAAGTTGGCTTAAAGCTCAACATTCAGAAAACTAAGATCATGGCACCTGGCCCCATCACTTCATGGGAAATAGATGGGGAAACAGTGTCAGACTTTATTTTTTGGGGCTCCAAAATCACTGTAGTTGGTGATTAAAGCCATGAAATTAAAAGACGCTTACTCCTTGGAAGAAAAGTTATGACCAACCTGCTAAGTCGTGTCAGTCGTGTCCAACTCTGTGTGACCCCATAGACGGCAGCCCATCAGGCTCCGCTGTCCCTGGGATTCTCCAGGCAAGAACACTGGAGTGGGTTGCCATTTCCTTCTCCAATGCATGAAAGTGAAAAGTGAAAGTGAAGTTGCTCAGTCGTGTCCACTCTTAGTGACCCCATGGACTGCAGCCAACCAGGCTCCTCCGTCCATGGGATTTTCCAGGCAAGAGTACTGGAGTGGGGTGCCATTTCCTTCTCTGATGACCAATCTGGATAGCATATTAAAGAGTAAAGATATTACTTTGCCAACAAAGGTCTGTCTAGTCAAGGCTATTGTTTTTCCAGTAGTCATGTATAGCTGTGAGAGTTGGACTGTGAAGAAAGCTGAGCGCTGAATTAATGCTTTTGAACTGTGGTGTTGGAGAAGACTCTTGAGAGTCCTTTGGACTGCAAGGAGGTCCAACCAGTCCATCTTAAAGATGATCAGTCCTGGGTGTTCATTGGAAGGACCAATGCTGATGATGAAGATGAAACTCCATGTACTCCAGGTACTTTGGCCACCTCATGCGAAGAGTTGACTCATTGGAAAAGACCCTGATGCTGGGAGGGGTTGGGGGCAGGAGGAGAAGGGGACAACAGAGGATGAGATGGCTGGATGGCATCAGAGACTCAATGGACATGAGTCTGAATGAACTCCGGGAGTTGGTGATGGACAGGGAGGCCTGGCATGCTGCGATTCATGGGGTCACAAAGAGTTGGACAGGACTGAGTGACTGAAATGAACTGAACGAGACTGACCTATTCAACAGGTTGGTTCTTACAGTTATCAAAGATATATCTGTAAGCAAATTCATCTTTACTGGGCAAAATGGATTTAATGTCACTGAAAATTATATTTGGCAGGAAACGAGATGCTTAATAAATGTTTAGATCAGCTATATACTCATATCTACCTGGAAATTCCAGGTTTGTTTTATCTCTACTGTGATATATGCTGAGCCGTTGGCCTTAGCCAAATATTCATTGAGATACTCAACATGATGAAATGTTGCTTCTGTAGAAAATTTTAGCTCTGTAGAGTCCCAGTAAGAAATGGTGTAGTTGGCACTATCCCCAAGTGAGACTACCAACTGTTCTTTTTTTGGCAGACTCCTTCTCTGAATTTGTGTGGGAGGGTTGAGCACATGCAGAAGGAATTTGCTTTATGGGAGTGCATCGGTTATTTATTGCTGCATAACAAGCTGCCCCAACATTTAGCAGCTTTAAACAGCAACAATTTTTTGAGCTCACAATTCTATAGGCTAGCAATCTGGGCTAGGCTCAGCTAGATAGTTATTTTGATATCTGTGGATATTGCACATTTGTCCACAGTCAGCTGTTGGCAGGTCAACCGAGAGTTGGTTGGCCTAAGATAACCTCACTCACAGGTCCAGCAGATGGTTCACTGTTAGGTTGGACAATGGAGGACACCTGGGTCCCTTGTCTCTTGCATCCAGTGGGATAGGCCAGGCTTATTCACATGGAAATACAGAGGGGGTTCTGGATGAGAGGAAGAAACCATGCACGCTCTCCTGAGGCCCAGACTAGGAGCTGGCAGAATGTTGCTTCTGCAGCATTCTACTGGCCAAAGCAACAGATAGTGTGAAGAAACCAACCACATTTCTTAAGGAGAGAATCTGCTAATTCACATGGCAAAGGGGTATGGACACAGAGAGGAGTGGATATCGTAAGGAAAATATTTTTGCAGGCTATCAGAGAATTATATGTAGTATGAGGTGGCTGGAAAGATCAATAAGTGTATTAGTTTCTTATGGCTGCTGTAACAAATTATCACAAACTCAATTACTTAAAAACAACATACATTTACTCTTGTTCAGTTCTGGAAGTCAGACATCTGCAATCAGTTCACTAGCTGAATCAAGGTGTTAGCATTCATCTAAAATTATATAAGATAATGTCATCTTTGTTATGGGCAAATTTGGCACTAACAGAATATAGGCATTATAGAACACTTATATTCCACATAGCCCACATTCTTTCATTCATTCCATAGCATTATGAGCACCCAAAGGGCCAGACATGACTATGCTAATCTAGGTTCTAGAGATATACCAGTGAATAAGAGTTTATATTTTAAGTTGTTCTGTCTAGTATGGCAGCCAAACAGCCCCATGAACCTATTGAACATTTGAATGTGGCTACTGAGAACCAACCTAGATAGCATATTCAAAAGTAGAGACATTATTTTGCTGACTAAGGTCCGTCTAATCAAGGCTATGGTTTTTCCAGTGGTCATGTATGGATGTGAGAGTTGGACTGTGAAGAAGGCTGAGCGCTGAAGAACTGATGCTTTTGAACTGTGGTGTTGGAGAAGACTCTTGAGAGTCCCTTGGACTGCAAGGAGATCCAACCAGTCCATTCTGAAGAAGATCAGTCCTGGGATTTCTTTGGAAGGAATGATGCTAAAGCTGAAGCTCCAGTACTTTGGCCACCTCATGCAAAGAGTTGACTCATTGGAAAAGACCCTGATGCTGGGAGGGGTTAGGGGCAGGAGGAGAAGGGGACGACAGAGGATGAGATGGCTGGATGGCATCACCAACTCAATGGACATGGGTTTGGGTGGACTCTGGGGGTTGGTGATGGACAGGGAGGCCTGGCGTGCTGCGGTTCATGGGGTCGCAAAGAGTCAGACATGACTGAGCAACTGAACTGAGCTGAGAACCTGAAATGTGGCTCATTTGAATTTCAGTGTGTTGCCAATATAACATAAACCCTGGATTTTGAATACTTAGCATGAAAAAAAGAATGTTAAATATTTCTTTAATTTTTTATTGGTTGCTATGGAAATGGTAATACTTGAGATATACTGAGTTAAAGAAAATATATTACTAAAATTAATAAAATTTCTTTATATATATATTGGTGTGACAACTAGACAGTTCAAAATTACAAGTGTGGCTTGCATTTATGATTCACAGTATATTTCTGTCAGCACAATTCTAGAGGTTATGAGAACAGAATAAATGAAATACCAATAAACAGACTGAAAATAAAATCTAGTGATGCACTAGAGAGTATCTGAGTAGGGTTCTCTAGATTGCGTGGTCAAGGAGGAACTAGTTTGACTTCTGCTGGGATCTGGTTATGTGAAAGCATCAGTCATGGAAAGAGTTTTGGGAAATATTTTCTAGGTAAAGGGTGTAAAGCCCTTTTTCCAAGTGTAAAGCCCTAATGTGTGTGGAAGACATTTGGTTGGTAAGAGGCATTTTATTTCTTTATAAAAATTCACTGAGGAAAGAGGGTAAAAGAGTTAGATAACATTGGAAAGGCAGGAGTGGTGCAACTCATCTTAAAGACAACAGACTCAAGAATTTTGAGTCTTGAGCTCAAACTCAAGAATTTTGTTATTCAACTGCTTTTGAATTCTTGAATGAGATCATTAATATTTGAAGGAGAAAAGAGGTAAGAGGAATATTACCAATGTTGGTGTGTGAACTGGGCAAGTTATTCACTTCTTTGCCTCAGTTTTCTCACCTGTAAAATGGGAATGGTAACAATTGTACTAACCACAAAAGTTTTTGTGAAGGTTAAATGAGATGTTGCATGTACACACCTTCTAAATGATACATGGGGCTATGACCAGATTTGATTCCATATAAAGTTATAGCATCAGAGATATGGGTATCTATTACTTGAATTGCTTATAAAAATGCTTTTATAGGAATATAATGAAATATGTTCTCAGTGTCATTGATGGTAGCTCTATGTATAGTATTTTTGTTTATTCTATTAGACCACATTTGCGTAACAGTTTATTAAACATTCCTTGTATGAGTCCATGTGAAAAATTTCTGAGAATTTAGTACAAAGAAAATGTGTCTCCTGATGAATCAGTATATATCATTTTAGACAATAAGAATTAAAAAAGAGGTTTAAAAACCAAAAAGGAAAAAAGAATCCCATAATTTTCTCCCTTTCATATTGTATTGGCTGACAAGATTCTCAGTTATGTCTATGTGGTTTTGGATTAGTGTAGGCTTATTAAATTTATGATATAATTACTTTCCATAGGTCAAATATATTGTTAATAGACTTTCTTTCATTACTTTAATAGTTTATGACATGTGCATTTTATTATATACTACCTTAAATCATTTTAAAATAATTTAAGTCTAAATTAAATAAAATATATATAAAACATTGTTTCTATGAGAAAATGCGTTCCAAGTTTCACAGAACCAAGTTGTAAAAGAATGTTTGGAACATGGCTCATTTACAAGTTCAGGAGTTCCTCATATATTTGTGGGATATTCTAAAATATCTTATTAGATGTTTTTCCTAAAAGATTTATTTCCTAAAATAAAGAAGCAAAATTTAAGACCCTATTTTTTTGGATGACACATGTTAAGCTTTAAAATAGAGAAGCTATGTGAATTTATATATGTGTAAAAATTATTTTTTAAAGATTTTTTTTGATGTGGACTAGTTTTAAAGCCTTATTGAATTTGTTACAATATTGCTTCTGTTTCATGTTTTGGTCTTTTGGCCACGAGGCATGCAGGATCTTAGCTTCCTGACCAGGGATCAAACTTGCACCCCCTGCATCAGAAGATGTTTTAACCACTGGACTTCCAGGGAAGTCCCTGGATAAAAGTTATTATTTGTTGAAGATAAATAAAATCAACATAACATTTTTTTTAAATTTAAGGACATCTTTTCCAGAATTCTTTCATTCATTCATTCAGTAGGTGCTTATCAAAGGCCTATCTTGTACTAGGGCTGTAAATATAGAGATCAATATATCTGTGAGATGCCAGATAATGAAAGGCCTTATAAGAGAGACATACTACAGAGTTAAAATTTCATCCTTGAGGTAATGTGGAACCATTGAAGTATTTCAGGCACAAAAATGGCATGATAAGATTTGGTTTTTAGAATGGCCTTTGACAGCTTGTTTTAGAGATGAATTGAGTGGTGATGGGGAAATGGGGGCAAGTGAGTAGGTGGATCATACACAGGTGGGCCAAATAAAAGGCTTTTTTCATAACAACCAGGAGAAATATTTTGAGAGCAGCAGTGAGCAGGAGAAAAATGGGCCAAATACAAGAAATATTTAGAAAGTAGAATTGAAAGGATTTGGCAGAATAATCTGGAATGACTGAAGTTTCCAATGTGGAGAGATAATACTGGTATTCATGGGGACAGGGAGTCAATGATGTGAATATTGGTGGGATTTAATATAGTACAACTGATTTAGGGCATGCTGAAACTGCAGGATAGCTGAAGTGTTTGTGGATTTATTAATGGAGACCAAGATTTGGGAGACATTAAATCAATACTCATTGAAGGCATAGGAGTATATAAGATTTCCTAACAGAGTATGTAGACAGAAAAGACGGTTGACAATGGAGCCTTGGGGAATAATAGCGTTTAAGAGAGATGCTTTCAGTGAGAAAGGATAAATAGGGGAAATCGAGGGAATGTGGTCTTTCAGGGAGAGAGTTTTAAGAACGGAGTTATAATGTCAAATGCCAGAGAGAGGTCAAATAAGATAAGGGATAAGAAGAATACTTTGAAATTGAAATTAGTATATGGTATCAGAAACTGGCAAGAACAAGTTTAGCAGAATAGAGGGTATGAAAACCGAGTCACAGTATGAAAAATGAATGAGAAATGAAGAACTGGAGACAATGAGTTTAGACTTTAGTTTCTGAATGGAAGGAAAGAGTGCAGTTGTTATAGGGAGATAGCAGGACGAGCCAGGATTGTTTTAATATTGGAACTGATGGCTGTAATTTTACATTGAGTAAACCTACCAATGAAGAGGGGGTATTTGATGGCAAAAAAACCCCTAGGGTGTGACGGGGGATGGAATTTACAGTGCAGGTGGAGGAGAGGTACTTTTTCATTCTAATTTTGCTGAAACTTTATACAGCTCCACAACAATACGGTAACTTATATGTGTCCTTCATCAATTAGTAATCTTCATTTATAACCAATGGGAACTTCAAGAAATGATTCATTTTCATTACGCTTTCAAAAAAGAATAATATCTACAGTCACGGCCCTCATAAAGTCTCCAGAGTTCCGTTTTCCCTCTACTCATTCTTCAGATTTTATGTCCCATCAGGACTTGTTCTCCATTAATTCAACCAAAATTACGCTTGGTGTCAGGGATATGATGGTGAATAAATGCGGTGCTGGCTTCTGAGACCCTGCAGATGCACACAGGCCCGAGCTAGGAGTTACCCTCAAGGTGCTTGTGATTGCTGCTGGCAATAGCAACATGACCGTGACCTACTGATGATAACGGTACAGTCCGCTGTTTGTCCGTTTAGTATGATAGTGACAAAAGAAAGTGTCCACTTCTACTTTGCACATGCCGTTAGAAGTTCCACAAAGCAGTCCTGTAGAATTCCTCTTATGGAAAGAAAGTGAGGTAGTACCAGTAAAGCACAAATAAGTTCTTCACACAAAAGTGCTTTCAAGGGCATCCGTTTTTTTCTGCTATTAATTAGATATCTTGAGGGTAAGGCTATTGTCTAATACAATCCTTTCAAGATAGGCCACACTGGGAAATACACAGTGTTTAGGATTCACAGCAAGTGGACTCAACTAGGAATCAGCGGTGCAATTTACTAGCTGAGAGACCTTGAGCACATCATTTAATGACATCTAGAAGATGAAGGTGGAGAAGGCAATGGCACCCCACTCCAGTACCCTTGCCTGGAAAATCCCATGGGCGAAGGAGCCTGGTGGGCTGCAGTCCATGGGGTCTCTAAGAATCGGACACAAGTGAGTGACGTCACTTTCACTTTTCACTTTCATGCACTGGAGAAGGAAATGGCAACCCACTCCAGTGTTCTTGTCTGGAGAATCCCAGGGACAGGGCAGCCTGGTGGGCTGCCGTCTCTGGGGTCACACAGAGTCGGACATGACTGAAGTGACTTAGCAGAAAATGAAGGTAAGACCTGTCCTGCCCATCCGTCCACTTCTTTATCTATCTACCTACCTACCTACCTACCTATCTCCATTATCTATTAATAGCAATCCAATAAATGCAAACATTCTTTGTAACTTAAAAACTCTGGGCCCATGGTTTGGAAGGGTTCATGCCTAAACTTTTTCATTTAGGAAAGAGAATAACTTCCCAGTTCTTCCTAAACAAATTTGATCTTGGTTTCTGTCCTTTGTAACAGATAGAGTCCTGACTTACATAGTCATCTCCTACAGAATTCGGGCACCTGCGTTATCTGACAGTTCATCTGAATCAGATGAAAAGCAGCAAGGGGGCACAGCGAAACCAACATGAATAGAATGCCTTCTGGGGGCAAGCCCAGAGGCAGGCGCTTCCCCTCAGGACCATCTCTTGAAAGTGCAAGGGTGGCCGTGGGAACTGGCCATACATGTGTGATGCTGGCTGGGAAGATGAGAACAAGACTGTAAGCATACCCTTCCTGCATATACTCAGACTGGATCTCTGACTGGGGAAGGACCAGATCTTCTGGACCCTATGGGAACACTGATCTGTTCTTGTTATTGGTAGAAAGAAATTCTCGTCACATCTTTAAAGTTCAAGATTATTCTTGGAGGAAATAAACATGCGTATCAACCTGTAAAGTTAGGAATTCTGGTTGATTTAGGGGAGCAGAATAGAAGTTGGAAGAGAATGCAATCAGGTTTCCTTGTAGTGAATTAGCAGTTACAGTCTTGTTCAACGGTCAGTTGAGAAGGAACCATCCATGAGGGATGGATCTCTTAAGAAACTAAATACCTTTGCTACTCAGGTTACTATTTCAGGGACATTAATGATTGACAGTACAAGGAGAATGATCTGAGTTATACCTCCTTCTGTAATTAAAGTTTTCTTTTGCCTTCTCTTGATTTTTGTGACTTGATACGTGTTGGTCAACTTTACCTTGTCTACATTTTTGGGTTTGGGAATTGGGAATAATATCTACAGCTTCTGTATTTTGAAAGAGCCTAGATCCTAGATATTAAGTCATAGGGCATTAACTTTTGCTAAGCACCTGGCAAAACACACCCACGTAGATGCTAAATGAACAACAGCCTTTGCCCTGAGCTGCTTGGTCCCATAAGAAGGCTTTCCACCCTCATATCCATCAAGTAAGATGTACTATAATCAACCTACCCTTACCAATGTTGCTTCCTACTTTTGGAAGCTTCATCTCTTTCCACATCACTGAAATAAGAAAATATAAATATTTACAAAGAAAATACAATTTCCCAATAAAAAATGGTTTATATTGAATTAAACAATGATTATGTATGAATACGTTAGGACTTGCTGCCTGTTTTTCTTCAGACATGACTATTTTTTTTCAATGCCTAGCCTAGTTTCATGGTTCATATAAATAATATTTACTAAGCAGCTATAGCCTTTAGATAGCTGTGTGCTTGAATCCTTCCGTCAGCTTCACCTCTGCAAGTTCTGTCTTATGTTCAACAGAGTGAGGCTGTTTTGATCAGCTTATCTCACGTGAGCATGAACAGGACGGGTGGTTAAGAGTGAAAACTCTGAAATCCTACAGAGTAGCATCCAGATGCAAGCTCTGTTTTATTCTGATTTTGAACCTGGGCAAGTGGCTTCAACCCTTGAAGCCTCCATTTCTTCATCTGTGAAATGAGGATTACTCGAACCTCCTTGCTGTTGTAAGATTAAAGAAGTTAATATAGGCAAATAGTTTAGCTGGGTGCCTTCCACAGAGTAATCCCAGATGACTACTGCTGTTAGCATTTATGGCTTTTTCAGAAAATAATGGGATTTGTCTCTAGGTTAAATCAGTGGTTCTCAACTGTGAGATGGTGTGGCCTCCTATGCCCCGCCCCCACCTGGGAACATTTAGTGACGCCTGTGGACATTTTGGGGCTTCCCAGGCAGTTCAGTCAGTAAAGAATCTGCCTGCAATGCAGGAGACTCAGGAGATGTGAGTTTGATCCCTGGGCTGAGACTATCCCCGGAGAAGGGTATGGCAACCCACTCCAGTATTCTTGCCTGGAGAACCCATACAGAGACGAGTCTGGTGGGCTACAGTCTATAAGGTCACAGAGAGTCAGACATGACTGAAGTGACTGAGCACGTATGTGGTTTCGGTTGTCTCACTTCATAAGGGTCGAGTGGGGAGGGGAGGCTGCTATTGATATCTAGGGCTAGACATAGTGTGATGTTTGGTTTCTAAACATTCTACAATGCACAGGTAATCCCCACCCCTCACGTTCCACATTTCAGCAGAGAATTATCTGGTTCATAATGTCAACAGTGTTGGGGTTGAGAGCCCTGAAGTAAATGGAAAGGAATCCTTCCATAGGTGAGTCATGAATAAATCCTAATCTTGAAACCAGTCTACTAACAGCTGTTTGTTGATCTTTCTGCTCGAGGTATAATATCATTGCCTTCCAGCAGTGGGGCTTTTTACAGTTTATGCGACATCTTCACACATATTAATCTATTAACTCTGACAGAATCCCTAAAAAACCCAAGCAGGACTGGAATTAACCATCCACTTCCCTATTATTTATTTATTTTTTTTCTTTTGCAGATGAGGAGTTGGGCTGAGAGGCTGACTCTCTCATAAAAGCACAGATGGTAATTAAACCCAGATGCTCTGAGTTTCAAATACAGAGTTTCTGCCACTCTCACATGCCCAGCATTGCATTTCTGTGGGGAAGGCAGGAGGCATTTTAGACACAGTTCCTCCTCCAAGATTCTTACTCAATTGTTAAAGAGGTTTACACCCCTGAACACTTATTTATACCTATTGGGCTATAATTGGTGCACATCCCCATCCCCTCCCCATCCTTCAGTAGAGAACATTGCAATACAGCTAACCTGAAACCAGAGTGTTTTTTTCCTCCTGAGTCTTAGAGGGCTCTTTTGCAACATAAATGTAGTTACTCGTCTGCAAAACAAGGGTGCTACCCTTCTTTACAATCTGTGCTTTTATAGCATATGCCATTACGTTCCTTTTTCCCCAGCAGTCCTCCTACATAGCCCAGATGGTGCCTGGCCTGCTCCTGCAAACTTCTGATCGCCTCTGTTTCTTTTTCATACTCATCCTCTTCTGAGCTGTGGAGAAGCTGAGGTTTATCCATACACATCCAACTTGATGCCCAGATGTTAGAATATTCCAAAATGCAACCAGTTTTGGCCTGTTAACTTTGTTCTCGGCTCAGCGGCTATCAGCATGTTAACACCTGCAGATTATTTCATGAGGTTCTGGACAGCACTGATTTTTAATTCGGATTTTATGAAAGTCATAGGAATTTATTTTTGAAAAATGAGAAATGTAAAGCCCAGTCATTGCATAGCTGCTGGATATCTCTAAAGAACAATGTACCTTTTTCTTTGCACGCATTGTGTTTATGCTGTCAAATTAGCTCGATTATTTTGACAAATGAATAAAACTGGTTCTAGCTGACAGTCACAGAGAAGTTTTAATACCTAAGCTATTAAAAAAGGAGCTCAAATACCAAGTAATAATCCTTACTGCTGAGGGAATAAACAATTAGTGATTAATTTAGTGCATAGTTATTATCAAAAAGTTATCAAAAGATGCTTAGAAAACTTTTTATGAGGAGTTCTTTGATGATGATAATAAAATTTGTCCTTGCATTTCTTATTCATATATGTGTAGCCATTATCAACACAAACATTAGCACATATTATATCAGTATATAACACTTCAACAGATAATATATAAAGTTTAGAGCTACTTATACCCAAACAGGGAGGTTTTTGTTTGTCCCTATGTTTATTTTACTTGGGAAATATATACCTTAATTAAAATCATTGAAAGTTCAATGTTGCTTCAGACATTTTCAAGATAAATGACTGGGAAAGATCCAGACCCTCCAAGCCTGTCTTTCTTCCTGCCTAAGGACACTCAGGGAAGTGAAGTATAAAACACAATCCTTCTTGATTTATTTTTACTTGAGTGACTTTGGAGGTTACTCAGAACTTACATGCTCCATAAAAGACAGAACTGAAAGTGGACAAGATGCAACTCAAGTGGAAACTACCGGCTACAAATATTTTGCAGACTCTGCCCCTGACTCTCGAGGGGGGCTATTAAGTCACCCTTAGAGCTAATCACGTAAAGACTTGCTAAGTTACGCCAATGCTGAAGGATACGCATGCTGCTTCTCTCTGAGCAGCCCTTCTTGGTGTCACTGCCCCGATCAGAGCCCTTGCATTGCTTCCCATTAAATCTTTAAAGGCTTTAATCCCTAACATGTCATACAGACATCTTTCTAGATCCGGTCTCTGGCTAGCTCTCCAGTCTCAGTTGACACCACCCAAACAGGCAGGAGTATGCAGGAAACTGCTAGCAGTTGATTCATCAAGCACTTGTGGAGTGCCTGCTCAATCATAGGCGTAGGGCTTGGCACAGCTGGCCGTTATCAGAGTGTGAAGAAGGAAGCAGAGCATGGGGGCAATGCAGCCACCAGCTCTAGAGGCCTTGAGTGTCAGGATAAGGATCTTGAACTTAATTTTATTCGTGACAGGTAGTCCCTAAAGCCAGGCTTCAACAGTATGTGAACCGTGAACTCCCAGATGTTCAAGCTGGATTTACAAGAGGCAGAGGAACCAGAGGTCAAATTGCCAACATCTGCTGGATCATCCAAAAAAATAGAATTCCAGCAAAACATCTATTTCTGCTTTATTGACTATGCCAAAGCCTTCAACTGTGTGGATCACAACAAACTCTGGAAAATTCTTAAAGAGATGGGAATAACATGCTACCTGACCTGCCACCTGAGAAATCTGTATGCAGGTCGGGAAGCAACAGTTAGAACTGGACATGGAACAACAGACTGGTTTCAAAGAGGGAAAGGAGTACGTCAAGGCTGTATATTGTCACCCTGCTTATTTAACTTATACGCAGAGTACATCATGTGAAATGCCTGGCTGGACAAAGCACAAGCTGGAATCCAGATTGCCAGGAGAAATATCAATAACCTCAGATGTGGAGATGACACCACCCTTATGGCAGAAAGTGAAGAAGAACTAAAGAGCCTCTTGATGAAAGTGAAAGAGGAGAGTGAAAAAGTTGACTTAAAGCTCAACATTCAGAAATCAAAGATCATGGCATCCAGTCCCATCACTTCATGGGAAATAGATGGAGAAACAGTGGAAACAGTGTCAGACTTTATTTTTTGGGCTCCAAAACCACTGCAGATGGTGACTGCAGCCATGAAACTAAAAGACACTTACTCCGTGGAAGGAAAGCTATGACAATCTAGACAACATATTAAAAAGCAGAGACATTACTTTACCAACAAAGGTCTGTCTAGTCAAAGCTGTGGTTTTCCCAGTGGTCATGCATGGATGTGAGAGTTGGGCTATAAAGAAAGCTGAGCATCAAAGAATTGATGCTTTTGAACTGTGGTGTTGGAGAAGACTCTTGAGAGTCCCTTGGACTGCAAGGAGATCCAACCAGTCCATCCTAAAGGAAACCAGTCCTGAGTCTTCACTGGAACGACTGATGTTGAAGCTGAAACTCCAACACTTTGGCTACCTGATGCGAAGAAGTAACTCATTTGAAAATACCCTGATGCTGGGAAAGACTGAAGGTGGGAGGAGAAGGGGACGACAGAGGATGAGATAGTTAGATGGCATCACTGACTCAATGGACATGAGTTTGAGTAAACTCTGGGAGTTGGTGATGGACAGGGAGGCTTGGCGTGCTTCCATCCATGGGGTTGCAAAAGAGTCAGACACGACTGAGTGACTGAACTGAACTGAACTGAGTCCCTAAAACATTTTAAAATAATTTTGTAGAATGAATTGCTTTGCAAGGACTTAGTTTATATGGTGGTGACAGAGGCAGTATTCTCAGCATTAGATTTTAAAAAGAAATGACTTGCCAACACAAAGGCATAAAATAGTTTTCCAGTATGACCTCTTCTTGGGCATCAATTAAATTACTGATCAAATGTTTATTGAGAATTGACCAATGGCAGGCACAGGGATATGTGCTCACACTATAGAACTCACATTCTGATCCTCTTGCCAGGGAGCATGCAATGGGATGGAGGTCAAATAACCAGGCAAATGACAAATGATGGCATGTGTTAAGAAAAACACAGACAAGGAACTATTCCTATTCCTCAAATAGGAACTAACAAGGAGGGTTCCTATTGTGACAAATTGCTGGGAAAGGCCTGACAGGGAAGGCGATATTTAAGCTGAGGCCTGAGTGATAAGCAAGTGACCATTCAAGGAGAGGAAAGATAAGCATTCCAAGAAGAGGGGAAAGCGAGGGGAGGGCTAGATATGGTTGTAGAGCTGAGAGATCAGTGTGGCTGGATTCTATAGGGTGAGTGAAGAGGAATAAAGCATGAAAGGAAATTGCAAACACAAAAGCCAGAATAGGAAGGAAGTTGTAAACTGTAGTCCTAGTGTTCATTGCTCAGTCGTGTCCAACTCTTTGCAACCCCATGGACTATAGCCTGTTGGGCTCCCCTGCCCATGGAATTCTGCAGGCAAAAATACTAGAGTGGGTAGCATTCTCTTCTTCAGGTGGGGGATCTTCCTGACCCAGGGATCAAACCTGGGTCTCCTGCATTGAAGTTTGGATATTGTTTTCATTTTCTCTTTGGGGACAGGATGCAGGGTCTTTTAAACATGGTTACATGGGAATTTTTACCTGAATTGTCCTAAATATATATATTTCCATAAGTACTTAAAAACATTTAAAACAGATAGAGAACGATTGTAATTATTTTTCTGTGAAAAAGAGTTAAAGTATTTATAACTTTAAGATGATCTATTTTATCTTTGGGATAAAAAAGGAAAAAAAATACTATTATTGGATAAAACAGGAAAAATAACCACCGTTTTAACTGGTCTTCTAGGAAAAACCTAGTAATGTCTTAATCTTCCAGCTGATCATTATTTGCTAAGACTATGAAAGGATTTTGACTTTCAGAAGAGATTTTCTTAGAAAGTTTTGGTTATACAATCTGAAGGTTAGATCTTTCTTCTGTAAACTACCAATCAATTTCACTCTCTAGTGTATGTCATACTTGACAGAGAAGACAATTCTGTGAAGCTGATTCCTAAGTCAGGAGGCTGATACCATTTACAGCGCAGCCTCTTAGACAAGGTTTCATTCCCTTTAGCGCAGTAAGATATTAGGTCTAACGATGCTGTCTGGACCATTGTAATTTTGACCATGGCAGGGTTCTAAGTACAAGTTATAGGTAGACTAGATTTCAAAGTGGCTTGAGAAATAGTTTTACAAATCTTATTTCCTTGAATGGCACTCCCCCCAAACACATATATTAAAAATCATGATTGCCTTTACTATTAACTGTATAACACTTATAATGTAATGATTCCAATATTTAATAGTAATTGGAGCAAATCCTAAGGTTGTTTGAAATCTAAAAGGCCACTTAGACAAATTAAAAACTCATTTACCGCTGTCTGACATGTATTTAATACAGAGTGAAAATGACCAATGACTCCAGCTTGTCACTAAGAGCTGAGTAAAAATTACCTGCCATCAGATTTAAAGCTGTGTTGCTGCTGCTGCTAAGTCACTTCAGTCGTGTTCGACTCTTCGCGACCCCATGGATGACAGCCCACCAGGCTCCCCCGTCCCTAGAATTCTCAGGCAAGAACACTGGAGTGGGTTGCCATTTCCTTCTCCAGTGCGTGAAAGTGATAAGTGAAAGTGAAGTCGCTCAGTCGTGTCCGACTCTTCGCGACCCCATGGATTGCAGCTCACCAGGCTCCCCCGTCCATGGGATTTTCCAGGCAAGAGTACTGGAGTGGGGTGCCATTGCCTTCTCCTTAAAGCTGTGTTAGTGTCCAGCTAAATTTATAACCAAGCTATTAAAGCAAATGAAAAATGACAACATGCTTGATAGTCTTTTATCCCAAACATTCTCCCAGGATTCTTTCATTCTCTTTGTTTCAAAAATGTGCTTTCACTGAGAGAACTTTATTCCTTTGTCATTCTCTATTAATGAGATTCCAGTTTAACAATATATTGAAATTATAATAGAGTTAATATAAGCTATCCTGTATGTGAGTTACATAATATGCTGAGTAGATCCCTACAAAGCCATACTTATCTAATTATAATGAGACCAGCTCCTTGAAGAACACATGTTTGTGTCTCATATAACTAATTAATGAAGACGGAAATAATTGATGGCGAATGTAACAGAAGTATACCAGTAGATACTGAAGTTTATCTCCTTTTTCACCACTGGTTCTTTATTGGTAGCGCTAATATTAATTGAATAATGCAATAAAGCTATAGCTTCGTTTATATATTTTTTCCAAATGGTGCAACATTCCTACAGGACACAGTATATAAGATTGAAAATTTTTAAATGTAATGAATGGTGGATTACTGTAGAAAATTAAAATTAATATCAAATAGTCATTTTTGAATCAGTTTCTTAAGTTTCCAGATCATGGTGGTCTCTTTTCATGGGTGAATAAGTGCTGTCTGAGTCCAAGCTCAGTTTTTTCATTTTTAAATGACTGGACCTTTCACTTTCATTAAGCTTGACATAAAAAGACTGCACTGATTGATCGTTCCAGAAAGGAAACAATTTTCATTTCCACGAAATAAATTCTAAGACCTCCCTTTCGCAGTAACACAATAGCATAAGCTGGTTAACTAGGCCTGTGGATATCTTTGTAAATACAGTGTTGGATGAATGAATTTTTAATAAAGTTGAGAATAGGAGACAAAGATAAAAATAAGAAAAATTAAAAAGAATGATATGTTTCATGAATTATGGACCCACCAATGGTAAATAATAAAGCCGAGTTAGCGGAGAGGCAAAATCGGATGGAGATCCCCGTAGCTATAAGGAAATTTTATAAGGATGACATTACAACTGTAATGTTTTGAAAAGCAGTGAGAGATAAATGATGAATAGTACCATTATCCAGATCCCATAGGAAACCACATACAGGTCAAGGGTTTTTGAATGAAATGAGTGTTTTTGTTCCTCCACATTTTTAATCTTTCCTTTCCCATTCAGTATTGGGATTCCTTTCCAAGTAAATACTCAACTAATTGAGACCAAAACGCTTTTAGTAAAGGTACAACTCTGTTACTGGAAAAACCTAAGAACTTTCCTCAAATAGCTACATATACATCAAGATCTTATATCTTTTTAACTGTGTTAGATTGAGTTTTCTAAATTTGTCCATCTCTTGGAAAAATCTTATTAGATTTATGCAGATAGTTTTCAAAAATAATATACTCCACAGTTCTTTTGTAGTTGTTGGAAGTAATAGGAATTTACCTTTTTCTCATTTTAAGCTACCGTGTATTTTTCCTTCTGAGGTAAATCGAACAGGCTATAGTTATCAATCTTCTTCCTGTTTTTTTTTTTGCCTCTCTTTGGGTGGGTGAAGGGAGAGTTATGTGAGTTTCTGTATATGTCTTTGGCTTACAGTACAGAGATAATGGATCACCTTTTCTGAGGGCCTGACTCCCACATATATATATATGTATAGCTGCACCAATACCTGCTTTACTGAAAAGGAGACCTTAATTCATCTCTTAAACTTTGATCAGAATGGCTGTGACCCTGGGGAAGGTGATTATTGCCAAATACTCATTGTTCAAACAGAAATACTTTCACAATAATATAAGGTAGGAGTGAAAAACTTAAACGGTATACAGTTCTTAAAGGAAAACTAGTTTATAAGCAATGAACAATTTTAACTTATATTTTTAGATTTTATTAAATAGTTTAATAGGAACAGTGCAAAGTCACAAGGTATTGCAGTTTTTTCCTCTTATTGATGGGTTAAAAAAATGCATCTCTGTGGAGGGAGGCTTAAGAGGGAGGTGATGTATGTATAATTATGGCTGATTTGCGTTGTTGTATGGCAGAAACCAACACAACATTGTAAAGCAATTGTCCTGCAATTAAAAAAAATTTAAAAAAAAAGAAAAAAAGAAGAAAAAAACGCAACTCTGAAAACGATCTATTTACTTTACAATCTGAGATGTAGATAACAAACTTCATGAACTTTTGATTCTCTGTTGTTCTCAAATAAGCCACAATTTAATTATGAGTAATTACAAAATTCACACACTTGTGCTGAGTACGAATTATATAAGATTTCTAGAACTAAGTGAATGAACACAAGTACTGTGCACAACCTCATGGTAGGTAAACTGTTAAATTTTCTTTTTTCCAGATCAGTTTACGTAGTGTAACTATAGCTTTGCTTTATCTAACTTTAAACTCAATTCACCCAACGGTAGAGGATCTGAATTGGTAACACAGTCTAGACAACAGATAAGATCGTGTCACGTGGTACAAATGGAGGCTTCCATTCTCTTTTTTAAAGAAACCTCTTAAGACAGGCACTTGACTTAAAGACATTTTTGCACACTGCAAGCTCAGGACATTGTTTGTAACCTGTGGTGACAAATCAGATTATTTCAAGCTGAGAAACATTTTCTCCTATAAGATAAAGACAATTTTATTTGTGGATAAAATGCCCTATGGGAGGCTCTTAATCAGATCACCCATTATCACAAGCATCAAATGCATACAACATCTAAGTTCAATTAGTGGAAGATGGGACCATATGGACGTCTGTTACAATGGCATGCTAAGAAGATAATGCTTTGTGTCTTCAGTTCAAGTGCTTTGAGTTCAAGCATTAAGCTTCTCAGTACCTTTGTGAACTAGGTAAGCAATTTCCTATGCTCCATTTTCCCTTTGTGCCTCAATATATCCAAGGTAAGGCTGCTGCTGCTGATTATCTTTGAATGTGTAATGATAACTATGAATTTAAAATGTCTAAGTTTCCTCAGGAGGGACCATAGCTCATTCTATGATTTACGTGATGTCTTAATGAGGGAAAGACCCACATCTCTTCATTATACCACTTCTACTATGCTTGTTAAAGTGACCTCATTCACAAAGCAAGTGCTCAGGCAAAGGCAGCTTTTATCACAGACATACCTGATGCTTTCTGTGAGCTCTCTGCTGAATGTGGGGGAGGTGAAGCACTTTTGACACAAAATGTCAACTCAGGGGACTTTGCCCTCGCACTTTCTTTCTAGCTGCCTGTCTCTGCTGTCTACTGTCTAGGGAGGAGCTGCGAGCTGGCAAGAACCGGTGCTCATGTGGCCATGACGGTTTTGTACCTGTATGCTCAGCAGTGTCAACGACATGAAGGGAATATGCTGTAGGGCAGCAAAAGAATGCTTTGCTTAGATGCGTGGCTCAGGTGGTAAAGAATCTGCCTGCAATGCAAGAGAGAGGGATTCAACCCCTGGGTAGGGAAGATCCCCTGGAAAAGGGAATGGCTGCCCACTCTGGCATTCTCGTCTGGAGAATTCCATGGACAGAAGAGCCTGGTGGGCTACAGTCCACGGGGTCTCAAAGAGCCAGAAGCGACTGAGAGACTAAGACTTTCAGTTTTTCTCATAAACAGGTGAAAAGGTTTTTGAGCTCAAAGGGAAGATGCAGGGCACAGATATTACATAATTCTGTGTAGTATCATACAAGTCAAAGAAATGCTGAGGCAATGTGGACAGTCGGCATCATGGAATACATTGTTTTATGGTTTGATGGCACTGATATGATGTTTTTACAACTTATACACATAGTGTCAGTGTTAGTTAAGCGAAAGCTTGATTCCTATAGAACATTTGTAAATATTGACTGTGAGAATTCTGAAAAAAATGACTATTTTTGAATTATCCTTTACTATTGCCCTATTGATTTCCATAGACACACAATCCAAAAGTTGGGCACATAATATCACTTCTTTTTTTGTTGTGAAGATGATACTTAAGACATTGTTGATTCTTTTTCTTCATAAATATATGGGTTTTAGAATTTGATACTAGAAAGAATGTTTTTCTCAAGGTCTTGGTATAAGAATTATGCAGCTCACCATACTTGCTTTGTCGCCTTGGCTCCCATGCAGCTTAAAGATAAATAATAACTGTGATGATACAGTCTTTGCATAATGACAGGATTTATTTTCTCATTTATATAAAAAATAGTCACTTCAGGCAGACTAGAAAGACTTACAGTTTTTCTTGAATTTAACAAATTGGTTGGCAAATCTTTTGGCATTAATTTGGCTAACCTCCACTTGAAGAAAAATGGAATGACAAAAATATTGAAATTATAGTCTCCTTGTTACTAATAGAAGGCAGCAAAGTGTGTTCATTGGTAGGGAGATTCGAATTCAGAGTCAGACTGACTTGGATTTGAATCACAATTCTACCTTTTTGGTAGGATTGGAGCATATTGTTATCATGTCTGAGTTTCAGTATTCTATTTGTGGAATATGTGAAACTCTTAAAATGATGCCTAGCACATGATAAATAATCAATGAATATTGACTACTGTTATCTTTCATGGGGTCACAAAGAGTTGGAAACGACTTAGTGACAGAACAACTGTTCTTTTTAATAATAATTATTGATTAAAATGTAGACTAGATAATACTGATTAAAGTTTAAACAGGATGTTTTTAGATGATTTCGTAAGAGGTGCAAAAGAAATATTGATGGACTAATGAGCATTTTCTATTTGAATGTAGAAGTTTCATAAGTAGAGTAGACCCTTGAACAAAAGTTTAAGCTGTGCAATTCCACAGATTTTTTTTCAATAAATACAGCACTTGAATTTTTATTTTGTTTTAGTTGTTCAGTTGCTAAGTCGTGTTCGACTCTTTGTGACCCCATGGACGGCAGGTTCCCCTGTCCTTCACCATCTCCTGGAGTTTGCTCAAATTCATGTCCATGTCCATGAGGTGGTGATGCCATCCAACCATCTAATGCTCTGCCACCCCCTTCTCCTTTTGCCTTCAATCCTTCCCAGCATCAGGGTCTCTACAATGGCTCTTCCCATCATGTGGGCAAAGTACTGGAGCTTCAACTTCAACATCAGTCCTTCCAACGAATATTCAGGGTTGATTTCCTTTAGGATCAACTGGTATGATCTCCTTACAGTCTGAAGGACTCTCAAAAATTTTCTCCAGGACCACAATTCGAAAGCATCAATTCTTTGGCTCTCAGCCTTCTTTATGGTCCATTTCTCACATCTGTACATGATTACTGGAAAAACCATAGCTTTGATGATATGGACTTTGTCGGCAAAGTGATGTTTTTAATATGCTGTCTAGGTTTGTCATAGCTTTCCTTCCAAGGAGCAAGTGTCTTTTAATTTCATGGCTGCAGTCACTGTTTGCAGTGATTTTGGAGCCCAAGAAAATAAAATCTGTCCCTATTTCCATTTTTCCCCTTTCTATTTGCCATAAAGTGGTGGGATTGGATGCCATGATCTTAACTTTTTGAATGTTGAGTTTAAGCCAGCTTTTTCACTCTCCTCTCAAGAGGCCATTTAGTTCCTCTTCATTTTCTGCCATTAGACTGGTATCATCTGCATATCTGAGGTTGTTGGTATTTCTCCCCAAAATTTTGATTCCAGCTTGTGCTTCATCTAGCCTGGCCGCTGCATGATGTACTCTGCATATAAATTAAATAAGCAGGGTGACAGTAGACAGCTTTGATGTACTCCTTTCCTAGTTTCAAACCACTGTTTTTCCATGGCTGGTTCTAACTGTTGCTTCTTGACCCACATACAGGTTTCTTAGGAGACAGGTAGGGTGGTCTGGTACTCCCATCTTTTTAAGAATTCTCCACACTTTGTTGTGATCCACACAGTCAAAGGCTTTAGGGTAGTCAGTGAAACAGAAGTAGATGTTTTTCTGGAATTCTCTTGCTTTCTCTATGATCCAACGAACATTGGCAATTTCATTTTAATTTTATAGATCTTTTAACTAAGTGTGAGGAAAGTTTGTGTTTGATTAGAGATCATAATGTGTGGAATCAAAAGAACCAGGGTACCTTGACTATATCCACACTGTTTCAGCTTCTTGTCCTTGGGTAAGTCATTTATCAATTACTTTGTTTTTGAGGCTGATGTGGCAGTATATGGATTTTCCACTGCTTTGGTTGGTGCCCCAACTCCTGTGTTGTTCATAGGACAGCTACATTCCATTACATATATTTAAACATTATATAGAATGACTTGATAATATTCTTTATTTTACTTGTATGATATAGTTCACAGACTCACAGATTTAGAGAACAAGCTAGTGGTTACCAGAAGGAAGAGGGAAGCAGGAGGGGAAAGATAGGAGGAGGGGATTCAGAGGTAGAAACTATTAGTACTGTGTATAAAATAAATAAGTTACAAGGAGTTATTGTATAGCACAGAACATATAGTCAATATTTTACAATAATGATAAATGGACTATAAACTTTAAAAATTGTGAATCACTATGTTGTACACCTGAAATTATATCTTATTGTAAATCTACTATACCTCAATATTAAAAAAGAAAAACAAACTGAGTGCTAAAACTATAGTCATTATTTTAATAGGATGAAATCTAATAAGTTATGATTAAAGAATATCCTAAGGTTTTATAGTTTCCAAAATCCAGAAACTATAGTACTGATATTTGGATTTTACACGTCTATATATAGCCCCTACGCACCAATTTACAAATATTTATTTTCTAAAAGCTTTGGTGTAACTTGCTAGTTTAAAACTCAAGATAATTATTGAGCCTTATAATATACAATATACATTATATTGTCTTAACAGAAAATACATTGTAATACTAACTTGTTTTCAGTTTAGTTCTTCTTTTTAAAGCTATTCTAATCCCTAATAATAAAGCTAAAGTTTGTTTTCAATAAAAGGCACAAAACAATATTTTGGTCACCTTTTATTCAAAAGCTAATAAAATATATTTAAGCATATGGCATATTCATAAAGCATTTTATTTAAATATTTTCCTATTATGAAACCTCTGATCAAGAAAGACTGAAAAGAAACAATTATAAAATTTATTTGGAATGAATTTAATTAGATGTAGACAATAAGACCAGGAGGAACTTCGGTGTATAACTCAATGGAGAATTCTGAGCCCTTCCAGTGGTTTTTGAAGTTCAATTCAATAAATATATTTTTCAATTGAACCTTCTGTATTGAGACTGTGAAGCATATTTTCAATGAAGAGTGATTAAAGCATCATCTCTGTATTTCTATACTACTGAAGATCAAGTTCAGCTGCATATCACAGGAAAATCCAAAATGACCTCAGATTAAATGAAAGAGAAGCATATTTCCTTCCCGCTAATAAAGAAGTCTGGAGTGACACAGTCGGAGCTGGCGAAGGGCTTTGTTTCTTTCCTCTTCCTTTTCTGGTGCAAGTGGCTTATATTACCAAGGCCATCCCACGGTCCATGACGGGCTTAGGAATTTAGCCATCTTATCTCTGACTATAGCAGCAGGAAAGAGGAAGGAGGCAGAGACAGGCACAGCTCTCATTAGAAAAAAAAAAATAGAATTTTTTCTTTTTTTTGTAAGAGCAGGTTTAGGTCCACAGCACAACTGAGTGGAAGGTACAGAGATTTAGCATGTATCTCCTGTCCTCACACATGCGTTATCAACATGCTCCATAGTCTCCTCATTTTTAAGGACATTTTCTAGAAGTCTCGGTCAACGTTTCTGCTTACCTCTCATTTGGTGAGAGCTTAGTTGTATGGGGCACTCGTATATCTATGATAGATTGAGAGGTGGCGTCTTTTAGCTGCTGGGTAATGCACCTAGCTAACGTGGAAGATTCTATCGTAAAAGAAGGGGAGAGTGGCTGTTGAGGGCAATGAGCAGTCTGTATAGAACTCTCAAGGCACTTCCAACATAGAAGCTGGTTGGCCAGTATAAAGAGAATGATAATAGTAGTCACCATGAGAGAAGGATGATAAGAGAGAGCAAATGTAGTTGGGAGTCCTGAGATGTTTTCACAGCAGGAACCATATCTGAAGACAACCTTGTTGGTGGGCAGTGGGTCAGACGCTATTGCCCACCTCAGTTCCTTGTGCTCTCTCATTTCTGGTTGGTAGGCCACAAATTTGAGGCTCCTGCTAACACGAAACCCCTCTTAACAAGCAGCTTTTCCAAAGAATGGAAAAACTATGTCAGTTGTAACCTAAGCCTCACTTAAGTTGGGAACTGGGGCTTCCCAGTGTTTCCCTGGTGGCTCAGATGGTAGAGAGTCAGCCTGCAATGTGGGAGGCCTGGGTTCCATTCCTGGGTTGAGAAGATTCCCTGGAGGAGGGCATGGCAACCCACTCCAGTATTTCTGCCTGGAGAATCCCCATCCACAGAGGAGCCTGGCAGGGGCAGTCTATGGGGTTGCAAAGACTCAGACACAACTGAGTGACTAAGCACCCATGGGGCTTCCCAGGTGGTGCTAGAGATAAAGAACTCACCTGCTAATGCAGGAGAAGTAACAGTTGTGGGTTCGATCCCTGGGTCAGGGAGATCCCCTGGAAGAGGGCATGGCAACCCACTCCAGTATTCTTGCCTGGAGGATCCCATGGACAGAGGAGCCTGGTGGGCTATAGTCCACGGGGTCACAAAGAGATGGACATGACTGATGCAACTTGGTAACACATGCTGCAGTGCAAGCTGAGAACTAACCATAAAATGAAAATCTTGAAGAGAAGAGCCTTTTAAAACACATCTGAAGGGTTCAGGGGATCTTGAACCCCAGGTTGAGAAACAGTGGTCTAAGACCATAAGAAGGAACAAAATATTTTCCTAACTATCAGGGGCAGTATGTTATGGTGCTGAAGAGCTCGGTCTAAGGAAAAACTGCCTACATTTAAATCTTAATCTTGTCTTGACTAACAGCAGGTTTCTGGGCACAGAAGTTAATGTTTTTATATTTCATTTTCCTCATCTTTGAAATGAGGATAGTAATAGTGTCCATTTCACAGGTTAGTATAAAGATTGAATGAGCAGATATTTATGAAGTTCCTAGAACAGTGTCTGACATACATTTTGTGCTACATTGTACGTGCTTAGTTGCTAAGCTGTGTCTGACTCTGTGACTCCATGAGGCTATGGAGGCTCCTCTGTCCATGGGGTTTCCCAGGCAAGAGTGCTGGAGTTAGTTGCCATTCCCTTCTCCAGGGGATCTTCTGGACCAGGAACTGAACCCACATCTCCTGCACTGCGAGCAGATACTTTACCCGCTGAGCCACTGGGGAATAAGTGTTAATTAAATATATTAAAAAAAACCTTCAGATTGTTTCCCCATCTACAAAATCTGAAATCCTCAACATTTTGTAAAGTCTGGTTTCTTTAATTCATTTCATATCCTCTTCTCTCTTTGTGTTTTCTGAGAATAGAAGATGGAACCTTTTGCTGCCTCATTCCCCTTAAGGCCTTACTTCCTCAGTCATACGAAGAGAACCTCAGAGACTCTGAGTTTAACAAAGATTCGACTCAATGCTGAACCACTGCCTCTTGTTCTTCTCAGATTCTGCATTGGGGAAGAGAGGGAGTGGTTCATTCCTTTTCTTTGAAAAATGAGCAGACCTGGGTTTGAATGCAGGCTCTGCAACTTCTATCTGCAGGTTCCCTGAACCTTCTATATTTCAGTTTCTTCGTATGTCAAAGGGAATAGCAAGAACTCATAGGATTTGTGCTAAGAGTTAAATTAAAAATGATTCAAAGGGTAAATAGATAAATCAAGTGTGGCACCATCCACAGCATGGAATATTAGTAGGTACTAAAAACAAACAAACAAACAAGCTATCAGGACACAAAAATGTGGAAGAACATTAAAAGCATAATGCTACGGTTAATTCATGTTGATGTACGACAGAAATCAAACCAATATTGCAAAACAATCATCAGTCTATTAAAAAAAAAAAGCTATGGAGTGATGTCAATTAATTTGTCCTTCCAAATGCTAAGCATGTAGTAATAAGTAGAAGCTGGGAGATCACAGAGACGTCAAAGAGAAATCATGGTAGCTAAGGAGATGAGACATTGAGGGAAATCCTGATGACAAATCTGCCTTACAAATTGTACACTCTTCACTTGAATACTAAACGTAAAAGGAAAACTGACTGCTATATTTTTTTCCAAAGAGAAGTTTTGAAATTATGCAAAGATCAAAACTGAAATTTGGGCAAAGTGAATTTCTGATCATTTCACGAAGTGGAAACAATTGCTATGATGCATAATATGAAAACTCCATGCAGAAATAATGGACTTTAACAACATATGAAAGTGACATTTCAACTTCTATCTTGAAATTTCTGGGCAGAAGTGAGAATACCCTCAATATAATAAATTATGTAAGGAAATTAAAAAGGGCAAAACTGTCTTCTGCATAGCTAATGAATTCCTATAATAAACAGATAACTCCATAATGTGCTTTAGCTTTCTTTCATTATTTTGGATTCACAGATCCTTGTGATATAGAAACAGATACCATTCTCCTTAGTTGAAACCAAATATTGGTCTGCTATTAGATTCAAGTTTTCTCAGATGGCATTGGAGAATTAAAAGTGACACAGTATACCATACTATCTAATTAATATTTTCTTTCTTAAGTTCAGAGAGACTTTTACAGAACTGTATGTTTGGAAACATCTATTGCTGTGATAAAGGCTGTCACCATGGGATTTCCATCATTCAGGGAAACTGTGCACATAGTAGCCTGAGGTAGAGGCCCATTATTTTCTTTTCTGCTTTTTGATCCATGCCAGAAATTTCTTGGGGGAGGTTTAAATAATATTCAAGTTCATTTTGTTGGCAAAGGCAAGATGTTAATGATTGACACAGACACATAGTGTATAATTTCTAAAATTTTTTTCCATATCATCTCCTTGAGTTATTTTTGACAAAGAAAAATTAATACAAAATTTTATTTTCTTATTATTTTATAAAGAGGTGACTCCTAAAACATTACATATTTTTGGTGCAAAAAAAGCACACGTGAATTTGCTCTGAGTAGTACATCTGAGCTTATGATGGCATTCACCCTACAGGGGACAAAATGCCCAAACTATTCTTAGATCTCTTATTATGCAGCAGACAGGACAATGTTAGTATAAAACACATGGTTAAAGCTGAACAGAAACATTCAGAATGAACTGTTGTGAACCTTCAACGAACTAAGAAGTAACAATTTCCACCAAGAAATTGCTCTGTCTGGGGCCAAAATGATAGTTTTGTTAAGGAAGAAAGAGTTCACCAGATGGGAGGTTGCTGGGATTTACAACCATATATATCTTTTTCTTCTGCAAGAAAGAGGCATTTGTTTCCTGACACATTATCAGAAAAATTGTTCATTTTTATTCTTCATCTGTCACTCAAAGTTGTCACTACATTTAGTGGCTATTTATTCTGCACATCATGCCTACCTCTAATAGCGCTGTCAGCCTGACTGGTATTCATATGCCAATAACACATTTCTTTCTACTTCAAACACAACTTCTGGAGAGTAACTTCCTCCTTCTGTTATAAATCCTAAACGAGTCATTGCAAGAAGTTCCAGTCTGTTCACCCTCCTTTCTGTTCCTCATTTTTAATCAAAATAGGAACTAGTGACATTTTCCATGATTAGTTGGGCTTGGTTTTAAATTGTTCTTTGAGTTGAAGTGCTTGATTCAAACTAATCTTTCCATGCATTTCCGCTGAGTCTTCTTTGGGACAAATGACACAAACTCAAATTTGAGTAGTGGAGGCTAAAGCTGCAAATTGATCTGTAATCTTCATATCATAAATGTTTAAATCAACTTAGCTCAATAGAAAATATTCAGAAATGGTAATATCAGCTTTTCTTACTCATTTCTTTCACATTATCTGAGAGCTCAGAAGCATGCCCTCCTAGGGTGGATGTAGGCTGAACAACAAGCTGGGCGTTAAAACCAATGCATAATTTAAAAGCATTTGCTTTGCAAAATAAAAGCAAACAAAAGCAAAAAACCAAATTCAAAACAAAACAAGAAAACTGAGTACTGGAATCCTTTCTTTACCACTAGAGTGCTGCATGATTACAAATAAGCTAATTAAACTCTCCATTCCAGTAATTCTTTTGTCAACGAAGGGAGCACCAAAGTTACTACATAACACAAAAATACTTATTAAGATTGTTCTTGAGAGAGTTTAAGATTTCCTCATCTAAATGTCTATTATAATTGTTTACCAAGACGAAGTCTTAACATAATTATTTGAAGCAATGATGATAATATTCTGAAATGTATTATCTAAAAGAGCTTAAAAGTAAAAAATGCCAGATGGCTTTAGAATTCCCGTTTCCAAAATGGAATTTTAGTGTTTGATCTTGTCTGCCTCAGAGGACAACTGTTTCATCATACATTACTGTAGCAGTTATTTTCTACCTTATGATTTAGTGAAACTGGTTAGCACAGTCGCTAGATACAGAAAGGCTCGTTTGTCCTTAGAAAGAAATACTCTGCCAAAGAAAAATTGAGTCCTTCTCATTTACATAATGGTTGCGTTGTGATGCTGTAAAGAAGCACTGGAATACCGGTCAGGAGGTGTAGGATCCAGTCTACTCCTGTCATTACAGAGTCCCTGGACCACTTTGGGTCTCACTTTCTTCATGTGTAAAATGAAAAGGTTGGGCCAGGTAATCCATAACATCGCTTCCAATCTAGCTGCTGCTGCTGCTAAGTTGCTTCAGTCGTGTCCGACTCTGTGCGACCCCATAGATGGCAGCCCACCAGGCTCCCCCGTCCCTGGGATTCTCCAGGCAAGAACACTGGAGTAGGCTGCCATTTCCTTCTCCAATGCATGAAAGTGAAAAGTGAAAGTGAAGTCGCTCAGTCGTGTCCCGACTCCTAGCTACCCCATGGACTGCAGCCTACCAGGCTCTGACGTCCACGGGATTTTCCAGGCAAGAGTACTGGAGTGGGGTGCCATTTCCTTCTCCCTTCCAATCTAGAGATTTTATTTAAAAATTTGGAAATGGATTTATATTGCATACAAAAATGGAAAATATAGTAATAATAATAGTGTAAAATATTTAAAATAATAATTTAAATAATTAAAATTATTTGAATTATAATTTAAAAAGTTGAGATGGTAATTTTGAATGTAAGGTGAAACAAACTGTGTTATATGACTGGTATGTAAATGGTGGTATTCTCAATCTTAACAATAAAATCTATACTTTGCCTCAGATAATATATTGGCAAACAAACCAACCACAAATAACACAGGCAATGCTGATAACCTGACCTCAGAATAACTTTTTTCCTGAACCAGGATTTCTCATCTTTAGTGCAACTAACATTTTGAAATGGGTATTTCTTTGCTGTGGTTGTGGGGGGAACTGTCCTGTGTTTGGGTGTGTAGGATGTTTAGGTAGCCTTCCTGGCATCTGTCCACTATATACCAGAAACATTCTTGACTCCTCAAATTGTGGGGTGATAACCAAATCTGTCTCCAGATATGTGTCTCTACTTGATAATCACCGCTATAAAGTGAACTAACCTTCTCTGGCTCCCTGTCTTGTCATGTGCTCAAGGTACGAGAGTTGTCAGGCTATTTCAAGACCTCCTACATAGGTATTTCTATGAACCAGAGCACCAAACATGAGAATTATTACTATTAGTATGGGAGTTATAATAAATGGATGCTTACTTGTGCCAGGCACCAAACAATCTTTACTTCTTCAAGCCAGTATCCATTCAGTTAACTCCTCTACTAGATGGGAAAGAGAAGCTTTATCCCCAAAGACCTTACTTTATGGCATGGCAGACACACAATCCCTGAATATAAACTGGGCCTCAGACCATTTACAAAGTAGGACACTGATGAAGTAAGTGTGACCACAGAGGGTGCCGAGTGAAGGGCTGATAAGAGCGGATGGGAAGGGAGGTGGCCTAGAGGAGTAGAGTGGCCCTTAACAGGGAGGCTCCACTGGAGACAAGCCTTGCATTTTATTTTCCAGGATGGCAGTCCCAGGGTGATTTTGTAGTGTTTCCTTTCCACTCCCACCTCAAAAGGTGATCAGTATGGAAATTTATGAGTCCAAAAAAATAAAAAGAAAGAAATTTATGAGTCTAACAAGCCTTGTACACAACTGTTTCAGAGCAGCTAAATGATTCTGCGACCAAGACTGTGCAGTAGTTATGCCTTTGTTGCAGGATGGTGGAAAGTGCCGCACTTCTTGCCAAATAAATGCCAAAGACAGCAATGCCGGAGTTATTCAAAGCAAGAAACCATGCAGAATACTGACCATATGGTGTGGTCATGTGGATTTGGTCTCGAGTCCCGACTCCCGTCACGTGCTGTTTGTGATCCTCTATTTTTCCTTCTGTAAAATGGAAATAAGAGGTACACTGAAAGGACTCATAGTACACTGAAAATATTAGATAAATCAATTATATATAATTTATACTATAAAGCACTTAGCAGAATCTCTGGTGCCTACTAAGGAAGCAATAATATAAGCTACATTATTATTCATTTTAAAATGTAAATACTTCTCTTTCAGGGTTCTACATATGTACCAGAATCCCCTTGAGGTTACTTTTCACATGTGAATATGTGAATCCACAAAATGAGAAATTTTTAGTATATGTTCTGCCGAAGAGAGTATGAGAAATTTTTAAATAAAAACAAATTGTATGAGAAGGAAGGTTTCAATTATGCCTGGAGAATATAAAGTGATCAAAAGGGCTTTCTGGCATAATGAAAAGGTTAGAGAAAGAATGAGCAGATCAGGTTCTGAGTTCCTGAGAAAGGGTTACGTAGAGAGGATAGGCTGAGGCAAAGCTGATGCATTGCATGTGAGCCCAGGGCGCATGTGGGATGGTGCATTCCTGCTGAAGGGGCCATCTTTTGGAAGGACTGTTAACTGAATTCAGGTTCAACACTTGTAAGCCCATCCTCTAGAGACAAGTGTGAGTAGGAAAGGAAAGTCTGCTTTATTCTGGAGGCCAGCAACCTGGGAAAAATTTGGACTCCTGTAGGCCAACTCGCAACTGCTTTTTCAGGGGAATTTCAAGGACTTCCCTGGTAGTCAAGTGGTTAAAACTTTGGGCTTCCAAGGCAAGGGGGTGTGGGTTTGATCCCTGGTTGGGGAAATAATATCCCACATTCTGCCTGGTGTTACAGAAAAAAAAAATTAGTAAAGAGGAATTTCAGGGTCAGGAGCGTACAAGTGGAAGGAGGGGACAATGTGCAGAATAGCACAATCATCTTGGTTATGTGGTGGTCTAATCAGCATCACCTTGACTGTTTTAAGTTTAGTTCATCTTTAGTTCTGGGGCTGGTTTGTTTTCATTTCTCTGAGGACAGTTCTTGAAATTGTGCCAGGTGGAGCACATGCCATGGCTACAATCTGGTTATCGTGTAGTTAACTTCCATCTGCTTCAGTTCTGCCCCACTCTTTGTAACATTATAGACTGTAGCCTGCCAGGCTCCTCTATCCAGGGGTTTTCCCAGGCAAGAATACTGGGGTGGGTTGCCATGTGCTCCTCCAGGGGATCTTCCCGACCCAGGGATGGAACCCACGTCTCTTACATCTCCTGTATTGACAGGCAGGTTCTTTACCATTAACACCACCTGGGAAGCCCGCTCTAACTGGTGGGAATTTCAGTATTTGTAAAACAGCTCAAAGGATATGGCTTAGAATATTATCTCTAGCCCTTGATGAGGAACCAAAAGGTCCCTGACTTTGTTTAATGCTAAATTATTATGATTTTCGTTGCTCGACTATTTTCCTTTGTTTCTGCATTTTTTCTAAATTTACTCTTTGACTAAGGTGACTTCCCTGGTGGCTCAGACGGTAAAGCCTCTGTCTATAATGCGGGAGATCCGGGTTCGAGCCCTGGGTTGGGGAGATCCCCTGGAGAAGGAAATGGCAATCCACTCCAGTACTATTGCCTAGAAAATCCCATGGACAGAGGAGCCTGGCAGGCTGCAGTCTATGGGGTCACAAAGAGTTGGACACGACTGAGTGAATTCACTTTACTTCACTGACGAGAGGCAGGTAGAGCAAATGGGGAGTGGGGCGCGTGCTCTGTCCTGGGAAGGCCCCTTAGGGTTCTACTCTGTTACAGGAGCTTTCAGTACTTTTGGGCATCCCTGAGGGTACTGTTTTCTCCATATTGTTTTCTGAATCCCCTTCTTCCTCAACTCCAAAATAAATAGGAAGGATTTTGAGCTGCTCAAACATATCTTGCCACTTTCAAACCTGGGGAAGAATGTTCTTGTTTAAAATGAGCTGAGGACATATAAGATGGAAAGGAGTGAGATATCTCTTGCATGAGTGAGGAGGTGGCTTTGGATATGGTAGTTTCAACCAGAAATCCAAGGATCCTATGAAGAATATAACGTAAGTCAAACTCATTAACCAAAAGGGCATCTGACCTGCTGTGAAACTAGAGAATGGGAGTTAGGGTAGATAGGAGAGAAAGACCCGACTCCAAGATCAAAAAAGTTGCTGGTTCTCAGGGAGTTGAATGAGAGGTGCTGGTTTACCAAATCCAGTGCCTTCATCTTTTAAAAAACTTTTTATTTAGTATTGGGGTATAGCCAATTAACAATGTTGTGGTAGTTTCAGGTGTGAGTTTCAGACTCAGCAATACATATGCATGCATCCATTCCCTGCTCCCCGCCGCCCCCACCCTGCCCAAACTCCCCTCCCACCTAATGCATTCATATTAATCTCTTGGGTCTATGTCCAAGCTGCCAATCTGTGGATCTTGAGTCATCAGGAGGGATAAGCAGTATCCTTCCATTCGAGGCAGGTCTCGTTTCTTCAGTAGTGCCTTACCCTGACCTGATCTCTCGGGTTTCAGGTTTTTTGTCTGACTTTGACTCCACAGTTACTTCTATCTTTTGGTTTTTGTATATCTCTGTCCCCAGGATGTCTGTTCAGTGTGTTCTTTTAATCTGGTTCCAGCTTCTTCCTTAGTTCATTTTCTGCTATAGTTCTCCTGGCTCTGGTTTATAATCCTTCATTTCACAATCTGCTCTTGCTCAAGTGTCAGCGTAATGAAGGAGGAGGGTCTATGGAACCTCAGAAGAGACTCTTCAGCGTTGCACAAAAGAGGAACACAGGCTGATCATCATGAATACTGAACTTCTATGTGTCCTTAACACTGCTATAACTTAGTTGAGTCCATGAACTGACAGTGTGTGCTAGCCTACAGTGTGTAGAACTTGTGATGGGGGGAGGCAGTGGAAGAGGGGATCATTCAGGAAAGACCTGATGAGACAGAATTGTGTGGTTCTAAAGGGAAGAAATCTTCCCTACTGTCCTTGCCCTTTCTGCCCACCTTCCTTGCACTCTGTGATGGTTATGCTGGAGCTCACTTGAGCGCAATCTGGGAATGAGATGGACTCCTTATCTGCTTTATCACTCAGGTGTCATCCTGCCATTTGATGTCCATTAGGTATGGCACCTTGTTACTATAGAGGACACTTTCCAGAGACCAAGTGTGACAGCGAAAGTTTGTTCAGGTCTCACGTGCATCATTATTTTGGAAAGAATATAACCTTTTTCACTGTTTAATTCCTGTCCATTCCTTCAAATGAGTAAACACTCTCTGACTTTCTTAAGATGTTTTTAACTTACTTAGAAGTACAACTGTATTGTTATACTGTCTGACAGCATATAGAGATAACACGATTCCATGCTGGCCCTGTATTCTGAGCTGTTACCCTTCATCTCTTTCTCCTCATTATCCAGTCTGTAAGTGTATGTCATGTTGGTCAAAATGTTGCTTTTAACTAAAATACATCATTCTCATTGGCTAAAGTTCTTCTAAAAGTGAAAAACTATGAGTATAAATATAAAGGAGTAAAAATAGGTAAGGGGTGAAATTCAGTTATTGTGCATGTATCTTATGGATAACAGACAACCATTAAAAATCACGATTTCAGAAAGTGTTTAATAGCATGGAAAATGCTTACTATATAATCTAAGAGGAAAAAAAAACCCCAAGGTGCAAAACCACACAAATTATATAATTTAAAATAGGCAAAAACATAGATTACGTATGAAGAAAAACATTGGGAGGAAACACCAAAAGTTAACAGTGTTTATATCTGATAAAATATGAACTGACTGACTTTGTGGCTGAGTTTATGTTTTTTAAAAAATTTTTCAAGTTTTAAAGTGTGCATTGTATCATAAAAAAGCAAACACAATAAAATTTTCCTTGATCAGGTCTTACTTATAACACCCTTTCAAGTGATAGTTTCTTGTTCTACAATATTCCTGGAAATCTCCTCTCCTTTATATTAATTGCCCTTTATATATTTTAACCAAGCATTTATGTATATCTAAACAACTTTCACAGTAATATATTTAATGCTATTTCTTTGTGTAAATAGTTTCATGCTTCTTTCATAGTAAACATTTGCTTGGTATACAGTCATCAGAAGGGCACTTCTGGTTTTTTGTTTGTTTAATCTTGGTGTCTATGAAGCAGAACTGCTAAGGAGGTGCAGGTTTTAACCCGAGTTAGCAGTCAGAAATCAAAATAAAATGCCATGTGGAGAGAGAATGGGTGGCTGTGGGGTGCTCTACACTAGGCCCTTCCATGAGTGACCTCATTTTCTTTTTAGACCCCACTCAAGAGGTAGATGTTCACACCTAATCACGTATGAAGCTCTAAGACTTATAGAAGGCACACAGCTAGCAAGGGCTTCCTCTTCCAGGCCTGTTTTCTCGATTGGACTCTTCTGCTTTACCTGTTCATAAACACATCTGTCTAGCAATATGTGGATACTGAGAGAGCAACCACATAACTGGAAATGTAAGTTTGTGAATGCATGACAGGAAAGTATATGTACATATAGGTTTTTAATGCTTGTCATTTCACATCACAGCAATTTATTATGTGCATCTTGTATATAAGTTCCTTGTTGTCAGAGGACAAATATTTTTGTTCCTTTTTAACTCCCTACAGTTAACAGTATAAATACCTTCAATCTAGATTCTCAATGGGTAATCCCACCTAGCTATTAAATACTTATACTCATGGCACACTGCTATTGTGGATCCAGAGATGGTTTGATGAATTTCATTATGTTTGGACTTCATGCAGGTGGATAATAACTAATGAGACAACAAAGACTTCCAGACAATCAAGACAATTAATGTGGGAGCAATAGCTATGATCTCACGTGTAGCTTCATAAGATTGAGAGAATTAAAACTGGACAATTTTGTGGCTCATTTTTAGACAAGAATGGTGGAAAAGACATGTGTTATTAATACTACTTATATAACTTTCTAGCAAAATAGTCTCTTAAATTAGTGATATTTTTTGAAGTGCTAAAATGTAGCAATAACCACTGAGTTTCAGATGTATTGCTGAAATGAGAATGTTTTGGTAAGGTCAGTAAGCAAAGTTGTAGTAATTAAATCACCACTGACTAATGTACATGATAGTTCTTAGATTCCAATATATTGCTGAATCAGAATATGCCAAAGATCAATAAAAATGATAATATTTAAAATACCACCAACAAAACCAAAACTACTTGGCTTTCTCTTCCTGAATTTTCACTCCTTTTATTTTGCAAACCTTTATGTGTATCCTAGAATGAATTGATTGATTAGCTAACTAACTGAATGTATGATCATGTCCCAGGTGTTCTGCCAGATATAACTCAAAATACAAAGGTAAAAAAGACACAGTTCCTGGCATCAAGGATGTTAGAATCTAGCACATTATTTGTATATCAATGAGGACACAAATAACAGTAAGTGAAGATGGGTAAAGGAGAGGAGGCGATGTGGTCTGAGTATAGAATGAGTCAGTCTAAATGGGTTTTATCATTTCATCCAGGGGCAGCAAATCGTGCTGGCCAGATGATGGTGAAGGTGGTTTTCATAGCATTTCACCTGAAGGTGCGTAATGTTTGTAAAGCCATGAACCATGCAGTTCTGTCCTGGAGCAGGACTGTAGGCTAACAAGCTCAGTTACCAAAAGTAATCTCAGAGCGTGTCAAACACTGCACTTGTGTTTCTCAAGTACTACGAAGGGTACAAATATCTCTCAGAAAATCTTCCTCAAATTTCCCCTTTTCTCTTTCCCACAAGCTGCCGTCACACCCCGTAGCTTTTCTCACTCCTTGCTTCTTTTCTGAGCCATTTCCTCTGCCCCCAGTTTGGGCTGTTTTTATTTTTCTCTCCCCACCCTCTCTGGCTCTTTGTCATCATTTACTCAGTTATGTCTTCCTCTCTTCCTACCACCTCACAGACACTGCTCTCTGGTCGTCCTCTGATGATTCTCCATTACCAATGCCCAAAGCATTACTTTCTTTTCGCATCTCTTCTCAGAAGATAAAGGAGGGGAAGAAGCAGCACAAAGTCAGAATCTTCTTTAGCAGCCTGAAAAGACTCTTAAACAAGTAGTTTTGGCATTCTTATGGAGCGTCAAAATCTTCTCTAAACCTACCCCATCCGAGGTCCTACACGAGTCCTTTAATCCCTTGCCTATAGAATCGCTTTGTCAGAGTGCTGTTGTCGATATCCTTTCATACCTCAGAAGCTGCACATTTCATTGCAGCTGTGATTCACTCAGGAAACAGCCTTCAACTATAGAAATGTAGGTCAGGATCATACATATGTAGGATGTCATTCATATGGAAGATAAAAGACAAAAATTCCTATTGTAAACTTCCTCTTTCCTTAATTCATTCTGGTATTTTCCAATACTGGAGGCCTTGGTACTTTCATTGAACTTGGTTTCAAATGGAAAAAAAGTGGATTCTTTCATATTGATATTCATAGAACTAAGTACATGTTATGAAACAATCAATAAACCATCATTAAAAAGATTATTTGTGAAGAAATGACTCATTGCAAAAGACCCTAATGCTGGGGAAGATTGAAAGCAGGAGGAGAAGGGGATGACAGAGGATGAGATGGTTGAATGGCATCACCAACTTGATGGAGATGAGTTTGAGCAAGCTCCAGGAGTTGGTGATGGACAGGGAAGCCTGGTGTGCTGCAGTCCATGGGGTGGCAAGGAGTAGGACATAAATGAGTGACTGAACTGAACTGAACTGAAAGAGATTATTTACCTTAATGTATTATTTTCCAAAATTGATCCAATAAGTACTGAATAGTTATGATTTCAGCATATGTATTATAGGAATGAATCTGATAAAGCATTCATGGGTTATGGACCAAGGGATAAATTTTCGAGTAGTTAGAAGGCTCTACTACTGTGCTGATTGACAGATTACTTATATATATATGTAACATACTATATACACACCCAATTGTTTTCATAATGACATGAGGCTGAATAGAAAAAATAATTGCACATGTATTATAAAGTATTTTATCCAAGTCCTCTTCCATTAAACTCGTCTCCAAACCAGAAATGGAGATATGAGCTTTCCCCAGCTCTTTGTTTCCTCTTTTTCTTGCAGGAAGTGTCAATGAACTGAGGGCTTACACAAAATCTAGCACATCGTTGTCACTCAAATTTTTACTGAGTGAAAAATGAAAACCCCCAAATCAGAGCACAGAAGGATATAAGGTAGGAGGGGGCTGAGTGCATCCTGCTCATGTGAACTGCATAAGTGTTCCCTGCATGATCACAGAGTGGCTGAAGATGATTCATCTGAAAGACCTATTTAAGGAAGGAAGTGAAAGTCAGAGGCTAAAAAATGACCCATAATCAGGTGCTGACAGTTGTGTGCTGAAAGGTTCTATGTAAAGCCAAACTTTCCAACCACAAAAAGGGTCCTGTTCTGTTCAACATTTTGGAGTGAAGAAATTAAGGGGAAAGTTGAGGTAAGGTGAAAGGCCTAGCAATCGTTTTAATGTTCTTGCTTGACACAGAGAACAAAAAGAAATCTATTGAGTAGATTAAACAAATAAATGTTCAATCATGCATCTAATTTGAGGTCCCATGAAAATCTGTAGAATTTGTCAGAAGACTCCAAAGTTTATTTTTGATACAAGGTGGGCCATCTCGTCTGCCTCAAATTGAAAAGCCGTATAAAACTGTGTACAGATGACTTGACGATTCAGGGCAGAATGTTCAGGTCATCTGCCCTTCCCTGCTGCTTCTTTATAAGTTAATGGCTGCACTTTTTCACTCATTCATTTATTTCTTTTTTAAAAAAACTCAACAGATAGTTCATACTTCATGCTGAGCATTGTGCTAGGTTTGGGGGATATAAAAAAAAAGTGTTTCCCTCTGTTAAAGTACTTACAGTCTGATTTGTAAAACAAGAAAATAGACTGTATAGCTGTACAGTGCTATGAGTGCAGTGACAAAAAATAAGCCCAGAATGTGAATTCAGACTAGGGGGTTGAGGAAGCCTTCCAGGAAGTATTAATGCATGAGCTGTACTTTAAATAAGAATGATTTTAATCAGATGAAGGCAAGGCACTAAAGCATGGGTACTATGTGCACAGGTTCTACAGCCAAGCTGTCCAGGCTCAAGTCTTGGTTTTGCCAGAAACTAACATGACTTCAGGCAAATGTCCCTCACTTTTCTCCATGAGTGGGGATAACAACTTTATCCACCATCTACTTATCCATCCCAGAGTTGTAAGGATGACTATATGACTTAACATTCCAAAGCACTCAGAACAGAGCCTGTGTCTCACCAAAGTGTTACATAAGTGTGTGATGAATAAAGGTGTAAGTGTCCTAGGTAGTAAGTAGAGCTGGTGGAGTGGCCTGAAAGGGCATGCCTACTGCTTTTAGGAAAGAGTTAAGAATAGAGTGTAAGGTCCATACCAAAAAGAGTTGAAAGATAAGGCCAGAGAAATATGAAGAGTCTCTTATTAAAGAATGTGTATATTTATCCTAGACACCAAGAAGAGTCATGGGATGTAGTGATAAGATGAGATTTCTGTTTTAAACAGGTCACTCTGGCAATGCTGTGGAGAGTGGATGGTAAGGTAGGTGGCAACTCTGGTGTTTTGGAGGCAGAAAAATGTTTCCCCATATTTCCTGGGTGCTTTTAAAGCATGCATATTTCCAGGCTGCTTTCTGGGTTATTACAACGCAGAAGATCTGGGGTGGGCCTGGTAATCTATATTTTTAACAAGCATAAAAGCATATGCTTCCTGTCTTCAGATGATTTTTGTCTTCACAGAGATTTTGCAGACACTGAGTTGAGTAGTAGTTGCAGACTTATAGATGAGGACTAGGGAGGATCTAAACAAAAGCAGTAGAAACAACATCGTTGGAAACCAGTGGGCTGATTTCAAAAGTCCTATTTCACTAATAGGACTTAGTGACTGACAGGATGGAGCCAAGAATGACACTCAGATTTCTAGCCTGGGTGACTGGGCAGATTGTGGAAGAAAAGTAAGTCTGGCAGTGAGGTTAATGGGATCAGACTTGAAGAGGTTGAGTATGGAGTGTCAGTGGGGAGAAAGTCCAGTCAGAGGTTCCATATATATATGCCTGAAGTAGAGGAGAGAGATTTGGGCTGGAGACAAAACCGGAAGTCATCAGTGCACAGGTAGTAACCAAAGCTTGGCAAAAATCCAACATTTAATTTGTTGGGTAGGGGAACAAAATCCTGTTCTATTTGTTCATTCATTCATGGATTCAAGAATTCATTCAAAAAACCATTTAAATGCTTATTTTACATAAGACACCACGCCACACACTTTTTCCACAAAGGAGACTGTGAAGAAATAGCTAAAAAGAGGACTGTAAGGAAAACAGTAGTGTTATCAAAGCCAACGGAGAAGATTGTATCAAATGATGCCAAGATGTCAAATGAAATGATGAGTGAAACAGGCTTCCCAGACAGAACAAGAAACAAGTTTATTGGTAACTTAGAAGAGAATAGACTCTGCTGAGTGATGGGGAAGGAAAGTGAACTTGAGGTATGGCTTGAGGCATGAATGGGTAGTGAGGAAGTGGAGGTAAGGAAGAAAAGAGGTGGATGCGCTAGCCTGCAGAAACATGGTTACACGATCTTCCCCTATCGGAATGCATGTCCCTTTGCAGTATTTCTGTATAGTTACTCCCATCAGGAGGTGGAGTCTGTTTTTTCACCCCTTCATCTGGGCTTAGTCATGTGACTTGCTATGACTAGCAAACGTTATGCAAACAGAAGCTCAAAAAGTCCTTAAACACTGGAACTTGCCTCTCTTGCTGCTCTTAGGAACCCTGTGGCTGCAACCAGGTAAATATAACCTGGAGTGGTTCTCTGGAGACCTGTGGCCTGCCATCTTAATCACCCCCCTGGGAGCCAACATCAACTGACAGCTGGCACCAGCCACCAGACACTGAGGGAGACATTGAATCAGCCCTTAGCCAATCTACCCACTGACGTTAGCACCAGAGTGAGCCTAGCCAAGCCCAGCAGTAAATGCTAACTTAAATCACTGATTCACAGAGAAGTGATATTGTTTTAAATCAATTAGTTTTGGGAGTGGTTTCTTACACAGCAGAAACTAACGGATAGAGTAGAATAGTGTCTGAGTATCAAAGATTTCATGTGTGTATGAGCCGGATGGGAGATTAGAAAAGCTTTGGTTTTTCTCAGTCTCTTTTTTTTTCTTAACACACTGTCTCAGGTAGAAATAATAAAAGTAGTATATAGGAGCAGAATGGCCAGGTCGTGCAGTATTATTGATTCATGCCAAAATACGGACAAGTCTTAAAATCATCACACTGAATGAAAAAAGGCAGACCACTGCCCCTCCCCAAGTACATACTCTTTAATTCCATTTTTATAAAATTCTAGAAAATATACACAACAGATCTATAACAACAGAAAGCAGATCAGTGGTTGCCTGGGATGAGATGAGGAGGGAGGGATGGGTTACAGAGGGGCACAAGGAAACTTTTAGGGATAATGGGTATATTCATTATATTGATTACAGTGATAGATTTATGGCTGTATACTGTATGCCGATGTCAAAACTCATAAAATTGTACATTTTAAAGATCTGCAGTTCAGTGTACATAAATTATACCACAATAAAGCTGTTAAAGAGAAAAAGAGGAACAAACAAAACCTTCTGTGCTTTCTATTCATAAAGGAAATTTCAGAATAATGTCCTCCAAAGGTGTTACTTGCTTTATCTCTGGACCTGGGGATGTAAGCATGTGGAAGCGGGTAAGACTATGAATGTTTTACTTTACCAGGCAAAGGAGCTTTGCAGGCGTAATCAAAGGTATGGACCTTGAGGTCAGGAGATTATCCTCGGTTAATTGCACAGGCACAGTATAATCATGTGAGTCCTAAAAAGGGAAGAAACTTTCCTGGATGAGTCAAAATATGAAACGGAAGGGGAAGGAGGCGAGATATGAAGGACTCAACTTGTCCTTGCTGGCTCTGCAGGTGAGGGAGGGGGCCATGAGCCAAGGAATGTGGTGGCCTCTAGAAGCTGGGAATGGGCCTCAGTTTACAGGAAGCAAGAAGACAAGACTTCGGTCCTCCCTCCATCACAAAGAACTAAATTCTGCAAGTAACCCAAATGAACAAGGAACAGATTTTCCCTTAAAATGTCCAGAGAGAAATATAGCCTGCAGACACTTGGTTTGTAGTCTGGTAAGACCTACACTGGAATGCTGACCTACTAAACTATGAGACACTTAATTTGTGTTGTTTTATGCTACCAAATTTGTGGCTATTTGTTATAGCAGTAATAAAAACTGAAGATTTTCATGGGCAGAAAGTCAAACTTATCAGCTAAAGTAGCTGTTTGAATGACCTGTATTTCCCAGCCATAAATCACAATCAAGAGATGATTGTATTTGTGCTTCCATTTACTTCCATTTTACTAACTTTAGACTTCTTCCTCTTTTAAAATGCTGCTCTGGACACGACAGTTTGGGGCCATAGGCTGGTTGTGGAAGCCTAGTTCTTCTGATCCTCGACTCAAGACCATAGCCAGGTGACATTTTCCAACTATAGTTATATCTTCTCAGTAAACACTGGTCCCATCCAACAACACTGTTGTAAATTGTCATTTTTTGTGTGCAGGCTTTGAAAGGCAACAGGCTCTAAGGGGAGCTATTATAGACGTTTCCAGATACTGATTTTGCTCTTGAAGCTTTAAAACCTGAAAACAGATTGCCTGGATTTACGAACTGGCACCACTCTACATCGTATGACTTGCTTGGGCAATGGGGGACAGTAGTGGTCTACTGAAAATGAGGTTTAGGAGAGTTTATCCACGTAAAACCCTCTAAACAATGCCTGATATATATAAGCACTCAGAGGGTGTTGGGTTGCTGATATGATGATGAAGATGATGACCATGATGTCTTTGGGGCCAAAAGGAAAATTTCTGTCTCCGTAGTGGATTTGTATGTCTCGATTTCATGGGTACTAGGAGAAGAGAGCTCCATCTGTCTTGCTTGTTTGCTTCTCCTGCTAAGATGCACATCATTTCCTCTGGCTTTCTTGCCCTAAAACTTCCTGTGTCCTTTTTCTTTTGAAGTAGAAGCAGGAAGACAAAGTCACACAGTGACGTTTGCTGATCACAGTAGAATTCTGTCCAATGGCTTTTTTTTTTTCTTCCCCCATTTAAAAGGGTGTGCTGCCAGTATAGGGATTATTTTCATGTTCCTCGTGTTTTCAGCCTTTTCCCGGATGGCTTTGATGTCCATGTTAAGCCTTTCCTCATCACTACATGACAATGAGCCAAAAGATTCCTGAAATTCTGTTGTCTGAACACAGCACAGAACATTTTGACCAAACCATTTACAGTCTTATTACATACCAGCTTTCCTGTGTGATATGTATTTGAGGAGAGGCCCTCTCTGATATGAGGGACTTGGTTTTATATAATTAAATCAGACAGATTAAAATGACGGACTGAGTCAGGAGAAGAAAAAGATACACTATGTGACGGAAGCTATTTTTAATGAGCTTATTTTCATGGCACCAAGCACACAGAGGAGAAAACATATGGATGATATTGCTAATTTAGTCCTGTGTGTGCTGCAGGCTTTATGCGCCGTTTTCTAGGTGGGCAGCCAACTTTTTTCAGTTTTTAATGGCGTGCTGCAAGAGATGCTCCCTGACGTATGGAACAGTCAACTACAAAAAAGTAGCAGAGTTAATGCAGGCAGTTTTTTTCACTGTGGTTACAAGATGACAGGGGCTTCCAATTTTGCACCCTGTACATTGAAGTGGAAATGGGTGTCAGATCTGAGCTCTGTGTGGGCAGCCTGGACTGTGGGTATTTCAGTTTGAAAATTTTTTAGTTGCCATAGTAATTGTTACAATCATGTGGTTTCTGTGGTCTTTGTGATACCAAACACCTATTAGGAACACCCAGCAAGCAGAAGTGGTTTACTTTTTTTCCCCTCTTGTGTATACTTACAGAGAAAAATAATGTGTAGTCAGATTTTAAGTTGAATTAAAAGCATAACAAAAAAGATCACTTGCATATCTTTATGTAAAGCATGTTCATTTCCCAATTATTCTTTTTTTAAATTATTATTCTTTTAATTAGTTATTATTAGTAATTATTCTTTTAATTAGCTATTAGTTATTATTCTTTTAATTAGTTTTTTCTTCAACAAAGAATTTATCAGGAAGTGATTTTTTTTCCCCCTAAACAAGGAGTCCCAGAAACCAAGGTTATAAAGTTTCATAAAAAGAACAGGAAACTCCTCTCTTGTTATGAATGTGTTGTGTCAGCATGATGCTGCTCAAGTTCAGACTGAAATTTAAGCAGAATCGAAAGTAGCTGGGTATGTTACTAATCCCTTTGCAAACGGTGCTCACCATTTGTTGCTGATCAGTTGCTAAGTCATGTCCGATTCTTTGCGACCCCATGGACTGCAGCACACCAGGCTTCAGTATATGCTCACCATGACCAGGTATCACTTAGTCCCTGGATGCTATTCTCAAAGCTAGATTTTGCAGGTGGTTTTTGAAATATTGACAGGCTAAACAAAGTATTGAATATTTATATTTTATTGCTATAAAAACTTGAATGCCATGGCTTAATCTTCACAGCCCTCCGTCTTTACCATAGAATTATTATTTTTATCTATTTGAATATTGATTCTGAAGTTAAAGTACAGATATAATAATGATAAAAACAGGAATGCCTTCTTTTGGTTATTTTATTTAAAAATTTTTTCTTCTAGTTTTGAGATATTAACATATAGAACTGTATAAGTCTAAGGTATACAGCATAATGGTTTGACATACATCATGAAATGATACAATAATTTTAGTGAACCCCCATTATCACGTATAGATCCATCATCAAAATTAAAGAAATACAAAATTTGTTTTCCTGGTGATGAGACTGCTTAGAATGTATTCTCTTGACAACTTTCATGTATAAAGTCTAGCAATGTTAATTAATTTATCATACCATACATTACATCCTAGTATTATTTACCTTATAATTGGAAATTTGTACATTTTCACTGCCTTCATCCACTTTCTTCTTGCTCCACCCACCTCCTGCCTCTCGTGATTGCTCTTTTATGAGTTTGTTTGTTTTGGAAGTGTAATTGACCTACAATACTATCTTTGGTACAGATGGAAACTAGACTTATGGAAACTAGACTAGATCATTTTGAAATGTACAGAAATATCAAATCACTATGTTGTGATTTGACTATATATTCTTATTTTAATCAGAAGGGGATAGAACTGGCTCCAGCCTTTGGTTGAGCCATAGGACGTAGAAGTGAAGTGTCTCCATTGACTTGCAGAGCTTGTGAGAGGAGAGGTGGTACCAGCGGTTTGTTTGGAGCTGGGAAAACAGTGCATGCATGAATGGGGCAGTAGGAATTGACCACCTCTGATTATTTACAATGAACTTTCCTGAACAAATTTGGGATGAATGATAAAAATATCATTTCTTACATTTAATACACTAGACATATACACGGATTAATTAAAAATTGGCAACATATCACAACACGGGAATCTTTGCACAGCTATGGATTTCACTGCCTTTGAACTTTATTGTCAATAGATGTGTTCTAAGTGAGCTTTTACTTATTGTTAAAGATACTTTGACCATAAGAATCCTGCCAATCAGAAAAAATAACAAGGAAACTATATATTCAGCAAACCCCTCAGCAGGGAGGTGGGTGAAACACTTATAGTTGAAAAATTATTAGTTTTATAGCCTGGCTCTACTATGTCCTTTCTTAATGGGAATATTTAGGATTATGGAAATGCTAAAATTCTATTAAAAAGGAAATAGTGTACAGTTAGATGAAGACTAAAGCCTTCACTTCAAAATTTTATCAATAAGATAATGCAAAAAATTAAGAAAATGAAATAAATTTTAAAATTAAGAAATTAAATGAATTAAATTTTTAAAAATAAGAAAATCACAAGACAGTATTAGCTTCATTGCATTTTTTTCTTTTTTATTTAAGTCCTTTAAATTTAATTTTGAATAGATAATGCATCCTTGTGGTTCAGAAAAACATAAGAAGTTATAAAGTGAAAAGTGCCCTTTCGATCTATGGCTTTAATTTTTCAGTTTGCCCTCGAGGTCTAATCCTCTGTATAACAGGTGTTATTAACCCTAGAGTATTCATTTGTCGTTGTTCAGTCCCAAGTCATATCTAATTCTTTGCAATCCCAGGGACTGCAGGAAGCCAGGTTTCCCTGTACCTCACTATCTCAGAGTTTGCTCAGACTCATGTCCATTGAGTCGGTGATGCTATCCAACCATCTCATCTTCTTTTGCCCCCTTCTTCTCCTGCCCCCAATCTTTTTTAGCATCAGGGTCTTTTCCAATGCGTTGGCTCTTTGCATTAGATGGCCAAAGTAGTGGAGATTCAGCTTCAGCATCAGTCCTTCCAATGAATATTCAGGACTGATTTCCTTTAGGATTGACTGGTTGGATTTCCTTGCAGTCCAATGGACTCTCAAGAGTCTTCTCCAGCACCATAATTTGAAAGCATCAGTTCTTTGGTGCTCAGCTTCTTTATGGTTCTACTCTCACATCCATGTATGACTACTGGAAAAACCATTGCCTTGACTATACAGACCTTTGTTGGCCAAGTGATGTCTCTGCTTTTTAATATGCTGTCTAGGTTTGTCATAACTTTTCTTCCAAGAAGCAAGCATCTTTTAACTTCGTGGTTGCAGTCACTGCTGACAGTTATTTTGGAGCCCAAGAAAATAAAATCTATCACTGTTTTGACTTTTTCTCCTTCTGTTTGCCATGAAGTGATGCGGCTGGATGCCATGAGCTTAATTTGAGTTTTAAGCTGGCTTTTCACTCTCCTCTTTCACCCTCATCAAGAGACTTGTTAGCTTCTCTTTGCTTTCTGCTTAATATTAGAGTGGTATTATGTGCATATCTGAGGCTGTTGATATTTCTGGCAGTCTTGATTCCAGCTTGTGATTCATCTAGCCTAGCATTTTGCATGATGTAGTCTGCATAGAAGTTAAATAAGCAGGGTTACAATATAAGCCTTAACATACTCCTTTCCCAGTTTTGAACCAGTCCATTGTTCCATGTCGGGTTCTAAATGTTGCTTCTTGACCTGCATACAGGTTCCTCAGGAGGCAGTAAGATGGTCTGGTATTCCCATCACTTTAGGAATTTTCCATAGTTTGTTGTGATCCACACACCGAAGGCTTTAGCATAGTCGATGTAGCAGAAGTAGCTGTTCTTCTGGATTTCCCTTGCTTCTTCTATGAGCTAACAGATGTTGGCAATTTGATCTCTGGTTCCCCTGCCTTTTCTAAATCCAGCTTGTATATCTGGAAGTTGTCAGTTCATGTACTGTTGAAGACTAGCTTGAAGTATTTTGAGCATTATCTTGCCAGCGTGTGAAATGAGTGCAATTGTATATTAGTTTGAACATTCTTTGGCATTGGCCTTCTTTGGGATTGGGATGAAAACTGACCTTTTCCAGTCCTGTGGCCACTCTGCTGAGTTTTCCAAATTTGACTGCAGCACTTTAAAAGCATCATCTTTTAGGATTTGAAATAGCTCAAGTGGGATTCCATCACCTCCACTTGCTTTGTTTGTAGTAATGTTACAAATATTTCATTTAAAATTACTTTATGCATATACAAGAAAATATAAATACATTATTTTCTCTCCTTTTTACTCCAAAGATGACATACTACACTCTCTATTCTCTTTCACTTAATGAACACTATTCAAGTTTTGCTTAATTACATTATTTTCTCCTAATATACCTTGGATAAGACTTGATATTAGTACACAAAGAGTTTTGTTTTCAGTTTTTAATAGCTACCTATAATTCAATTGTATGAAAATATCACTATTTTGCTTATTGCATATTAATAGACATTAGTATATTTCCAAAATTTTTGTTGCAAAGACTAATCTTGTACAGGTAACATTCTATACATCACTAGCAGTATCTGGGTTTTCCTAGCAGTGAAACCATAAGTTGAATAGATATTAGCACATTGCCCAATTTATACTCCCATCAGCAAGGCATGAGAAAATGCTTTTCTTCCCCTCAGAGTCTTTGAACAGATTATGTTACCTAACTTGGATTTTTGCCAACAGAGAGGTAGAAAATGATATTCTGTGTGGTTTTAATTTACATTCTTTTTATGGGGGAGGTTGATTACCTTGTTACCTATTTAAGAGCAAATTTCATTTCTTTTTCTGTATTTGAAATGGGTAATGGTCTTATCAAATTGTATATTAGAGATTTTAGCTCTTTGTCTGTGACAAGTTATAACTTTTCCCCACAATTCGTTTATTTTAAAACTTCAACATCCATTTATGATAAAAACTCTCCAGAAAGCAGGAATAGAAGGAACATACCTCAACATAATAAAAGCTATATATGACAAACCCACAGCAAACATTATCCTCAATGGTGAAAAATTGAAAGCATTTCCCCTAAAGTCAGGAACAAGACAAGGGTGTCCACTTTCACTGCTACTATTCAACATAGTTCTGGAAGTTTTGGCCACAGCAATCAGAGCAGAAAAAGAAATAAAAGGAATCCAAATTGGAAAAGAAGAAGTAAAACTCTCACTGTTTGCAGATGACATGATCCTCTACATGGAAAACCCTAAAGACTCCACCAGAAAATTACCAAAGCTCATCAATGAATATAGTAAAGTTGCAAGATATAAAATCAACACACAGAAATCCCTTGCATTCCTATACACGAATAATGAGAAAGTAGAAAAAGAAATTAAGGAAACAATTCCATTCACCATTGCAACGAAAAGAATAAAATACTTAGGAATATATCTACCTAAAGAAACTAAAGACCTATATATAGAAAACTATAAAACACTGATGAAAGAAATCAAAGAGGACACTAATAGATGGAGAAATATACCATGTTCATGGATCAGAAGAATCAATATAGTGAAAATGAGTATACTACCCAAAGCAATTTACAAATTCATGCAATCCCTGTCAAGCTACCAGCCACATTTTTCACAGAATTAGAACAAATAATTTCAAGATTTGTATGGAAATACAAAAAACCTCGAATAGCCAAAGCAATCTTGAGAAAGAAGAATGGAACTGGAGGAATCAACTTGCCTGACTTCAGGCTCTACTACAAAGCCACAGTCATCAAGACAGTATGGTACTGGCACAAAGACAGACGTACAGATCAATGGAACAAAATAGAAAGCCCAGTGATAAATCCACACACATATGGACACCTTATCTTTGACAAAGGAGGCAAGAATATACAATGGAGTAAAGACAATCTCTTTAACAAGTGGTGCTGGGAAAACTGGTCAACCACTTGTAAAAGAATGAAACTAGATCACTTTCTAACACCGTACACAAAAATAAACTCAAAATGGATTAAAGATCTAAATGTAAGGTCAGAAACTATAAAACTCCTAGAGGAGAACATAGGCAAAACACTCTCAGACATAAATCACAGCAGGATCCTCTATGATCCACCTCCCAGAATTCTGGAAATAAAAGCAAAAATAAACAAATGGGATCTAATTAAAATTAAAAGCTTCTGCACAACAAAGGAAAATATAAGCAAGGTGAAAAGACAGCCTTCTGAATGGGAGAAAATAATAGCAAATGAAGCAACTGACAAACAACTAATCTCAAAAATATACAAGCAACTTCTGCAGCTCAATTCCAGAAAAATAAACGACCCAATCAAAAAATGGGCCAAAGAACTAAATAGACATTTCTCCAAAGAAGACATACGGATGGCTAACAAACACATGAAAAGATGCTCAACATCACTCATTATCAGAGAAATGCAAATCAAAACCACAATGAGGTACCACTTCACACCAGTCAGAATGGCTGCGATCCAAAAATCTGCAAGCAATAAATGCTGGAGAGGGTGTGGAGAAAAGGGAACCCTCCTACACTGTTGGTGGGAATGCAAACTAGTACAGCCACTATGGAGAACAGTGTGGAGATTCCTTAAAAAATTGCAAATAGAACTACCTTATGACCCAGCAATCCCACTGCTGGGCATACACACCGAGGAAACCAGAATTGAAAGAGACACATGTACCCCAATGTTCATCGCAGCACTGTTTATAATAGCCAGGACATGGAAACAACCTAGATGTCCATCAGCAGATGAATGGATAAGCAAGCTGTGGTACATATACACAATGGAGTATTACTCAGCCATTAAAAAGAATACATTTGAATCAGTTCTGATGAGATGGATGAAACTGGAGCCGATTATACAGAGTGAAGTAAGCCAGAAAGAAAAACACCAATACAGTATACTAACACATATATATGGAAATTAGGAAGATGGCAATGACGGCCCTGTATGCAAGACAAGAAAAAAGACACAGATGTGTATAACGGACTTTTGGACTCAGAGGGAGAGGGAGAGGGTGGGATGATTTGGGAGAATGGGAATTCTAACATGTATACTGTCATGTAAGAATTGAATCGCCAGTCCATGTCTGACGTAGGGTGCAGCATGCTTGGGGCTGGTGCATGGGGATGACCCAGAGAGATGTTGTGGGGAGGGAGGTGGGAGGGGGGTTCATGTTTGGGAACGCATGTAAGAATTAAAGATTTTAAAATTTAAAAAATAAAAAATAAAATTAAAAAAAAAACTTTTTTCATACTTTTTACCTTCTAATTAAGAAAAAATTCTTATATGTCCAAATTTACCAATAAAATAATTTATGACTTAGGGATTTTGAGTCACAGAAGTTTAGATAGATCTTCCTGAGTGAACTCCGGGAGATGGTGATGGACAGGGAAGCCTGGCGTGCTGAGATTCATGGGGTTGCAAAGAGTCGGACATGACTGAGCGACTGAACTGAACTGAACTGAACCCTAAACTTAAAAAGTAATTGTTCCAACTTTCCTTCTTACTGTTTTATGGTTATGTTAAAAAATTTAAATCTTTGGTACCTTCGGGATATGTTCTGCCATATGAAGTAATACATGGATATTATTTTATTTATCCCTAAGCCATTATTGACCAGTTGCTTTTCTTCCTAAAGACTTGATACAGCATCTTTTTTATACACTTAATTCCTGTATGTATCTGATACTTCTGGAATTTCTGTTTTGCTAATAAACCACTACACTGCTCAATTATTTAGGCCATTAAAAATGTTTTAATGTGTTTGAGGGCTGTCCCCTTCTATGTTTATTTTTCTCATGAAATTTAGCTTCAAACTTTTGGGCTTTCATTGAGATCATGTTAAATTTACAGATTAAATTGGAAAAAAAAACACATTTATGATATTGAGGCTTCTTACCCAACACCATGGTCTTCCTATTTATGAAAAGGCTATTTCGTGGCCATCAGTATTATTTTTAAATTTTTAACAGGTTTCACATTTTTGTTGATATTATGTTTATGTATTTTATCTTTTCTGTTGCTGTTATATATGAACTCTTTTCTCCAATTATATTTTCTAACTGGTTGTTTGAATATATAAAAATGACTGATTTGCACATTGATTTTGTACTTCATTATTGCTGAATTCTCTTACTGCTTGTTATAGCTTTTAATAAAATCTCTTGAATCTTCTAAACATACTACCATGTCATCTACAATTAGTAATATTTTTAACTCATCTCTTCCAATTTTTATATTTATAATCTTTTTCTCTTGGATAATGGTATTGACTAAAAATTCCAGCACAATGTTATATAGCAGTGATGTTAGTGGATACTAGCCGACAACAGTGAAGACATTTCCATAAATGTCAGAAGCATTCTGATGCTTTGTTGTGAATTAAATACATTTCACTGTGACAAGGTAGCCTCCTGCTTCTATTTCAATATTTTCTTGGTTGTTTTGTCTGTCTGTTATATCAGGAAAGGCTGACGAATTTTGTCCAGTGCTTTTTCAGCATCTATGGAGAAGTCCTATAATTTTTTTCTTTAGATTTGTCAAAGAGTTTCTAGTATTGAACCATTATGATCTCATTTGGTAACAATTTTTTTGTTTGTTTGTTTTTGCTTTTTAAAGTCAGCTCCTAGTTTCTTTTTGCTAATATATTATTTAGAATATCTTCACCATTATCAATAGTGTGACTAGTTTCTAGTTGGTGTGATCAAAGAATGTTATTTCTATGATTATATTTTTTTAGATTTTATTAAATTTTTCTACTGGTCATTTTGGGGAAAAGAACTGCATTCTCTATTTTCAGATTATGATGCTTATAATATAGCAATCATCTGTATTATAGCAATTGTGATATTTAGGTCATTGTATCCTTAGTTATTTTTTTCTACCTGATTAATCATGCACTGGAGAGATGAATTGGAAGTCTCCCAATATTAGCATGTTTGTGTTTATCTGTCTTTAGAGCTCCTGTAATTTCTGCTCAATGGATGCTGTTATTTCTTGCATAGATATACTTAATTATAGTATCTTTACTGGAAATTTAACACTTTGGCATTATTAAGTTCTTTTCTTTGTTTTAGTTAAAACTGTTCTGACTTTCATTTTGTTTGATATTAAGATTTTGATTTCTGCTTTATATTATTATTTTTGTTTGGCAGACCTTAGATTTTGCTTTTATTTTAAGAAAATTTAAGTTTTTTCCTTGTGTCTGGAATGGAGTAAATTAGATTAAATTGTGATTTAATCTGTAAAAACAGAATCAAGACAATTTACACTTATTGATTTGATGGAAGTGTTGAGTCTTAGCTTTGTTATTACATCATGTTTTTCTTTTATACCTTAAAAAAAAGTCTATTACTGTGTCATTTTTTGGTCTGCTATTTCTTTTCTTTTCTTTTTTTAAATTTTTATTTTTACTTTATTTTACTTTACAATACTGTATTTGTTTTGCCATACATTGACATGAATCCGCCATGGGTGTACATGAGTTCCCAATCCTGAATCCCCCTCCCACCTTCCACCCCATATCATCTCTGCTATTTATTTTGAATGTGAAATTTTACAGAGACTTAAGGAGGTATATGCTTTTATTTTAATTTTTTCATAATTATATCGTATATAATGTCATTGGTCCAAATCTTCTTCAAATGGACTCTATTAGTTTCTTTTTTTGATGATAAAGATAGTTTTTTTTTTTTTACTATCATTGTCTTGTTTCTCTCTCTTTCACTGTCTAAAGTTAATCAATGATCTTTCTTCATATTCTGCTTTGTAAGGTTACATATGCTTAAAAGTCAGTTTTAAATTATAGCATTTGGCTCTTGACTATTGCAGATGGAAGAGTTTACAATTCTACTCACGTTCTTTCCCTTAGTTATTATTTTACTCTCAGGCATGTACAATGTGTACTATGCTCCTTCTCCTTAACCTGCAGCTTGTGTTAGTTGTAACTGTAGCATTAGACACACTCAGTGGTCACTACTGTGTTCTCAACTTGCCTTTCGTCTGTGGGAAAACTTTAGCAAAACAGTAAGTTTAATCAGAGAAGTGAGAAAATGCAGAAACAAAGGAAAACAGCCAAAGGAGGTAAAATAATAATAGTTTAGTCATTAAGCAAAGTCAAGGACCTTTTAGTTCCTCCTCAAGGGCCATAAATACGATTCCGAGCCATAACCTGGGAGCTGTTATAGGTACTGAAACCCCCAGCAAGTGGAAGAAGCTAAACTACATGGTGATCGGACTGTAGCCATGACATAAGCTGCCAGGACTCCAAGAACTGGCCTCAGAGAAACGGCCCAAGATTGCCGGGAGAAATATCAATAACCTCAGATACACAGATGGCACCACCCTTCTGGCAGAGAGTGAAGAACTAAAGAGCCTCTTGATGAAAGTGAAAGAGGAGAGTGAGAAAGTTGGCTTAAAGCTCAACTTTCAGAAAACAAAGATCATGGCACCCAGTCCCATCACTTCATGGGAAATAGATGGAGAAACAGTGGAAACAGTAAAAGACTTTATTTTTTGGGGCTCCAAAATCACTGCAGATGGTGACTGAAGCCATGAAATAAAAAGACGCTTACTCCTTGGAAGAAAAGTTATGACCAGCCTAGAAAGCATATTAAAAAGCAGAGACATTACTTTGCCAACAAATGTCCATCTAGTCAAGGCTATGGTTTTTCCAGTAGTCATGTATGGATGTGAGAGTTGGACTATAAAGAAAGTTGAGTGCTGAAGGATTAATGCTTTTGAACTGTGGTGTTGGAGAAGACTTTTGAGAGTCCCTTGGACTGCAAGGAGATCCAGCCAGTCCATTCTAAAGGAAATCAGTCCTGAATGCTCATTGGAAGGACTGATGTTGAAGCTGATGCTCCAATACTTTGGTCACCTGATGTGAAGAGCTGATTCATTTGAAAAGACCCTGATGCTGGGAAAGATTGAAAGTGAGAGGAGAAGGGGATGACAGAGGATGAGATGGTTGGATGGCATCACCAACTCAATGGACATGAGTTTGAGTAAACTCCGTGAGTTGGTGATGGACAGGGAGACCTGGTGTGCTATAGTCCGTGGGGTCACAAAGAGGTGGACATGACTGAATGACTTAACCTAACTGAACTGAGATAATACCAGTGGCTTGGCCAGAGTAGTAGTGGTGGAGCTGGTGAGAAGTTGTCAAAGAGCAATTTCTCTTTTCTTTCTTAACGTCAGGTAGTTATTGCAGCTAGTTAACTAAGCATATTTAAACAAGGTCAGGGTTTCCCTGGTGGCTCAATTGGTACAGAATCTGCCTGCAATGCAGGAGACTCTGTTTAGATCCCTGGGTTGTGAAGGAAGTCCCTGGAGAAGGAAATGGCAACCCACTCCAGTATTGTTGCTGGGAAATCTGATGGACAGAGGAGCTTTGTGGGCTATAGTTCACAGTGTTGGAAAGAGTTGGACACGACTTAGCACCTAAACCACCACCACCATTTAAACATGCATGTGTATTTATAAGAAGCTCTTAATCTGAAATACATGTGGCCCATTTCAGTTCAGTCGCTCAGTCGTGTCTGACTCTGCCACCCCATGAATCGCAGCACGCCAAGCCTTCCTGTCCACCACCAACTCCTGGAGTTCACCCAGACTCACGTCCATCACGTTGGTGATGCCATCCAGCCATCTCATCTTCTGTTGTCCCCTTCTCCTCCTGCCCCTAATCCCTCCCAGCATCAGAGTCTTTTCCAGTGAGTCAACTCTTCGCATGAGGTGGCCAAAGTACTGGAGTTTCAGCTTTAGCATCATTCCTTCCAAAGAAATCCTAGGGCTGATCTCCTTCAGAATGGACTGGTTGGATCTCCTTGCAGTCCAAGTGACTCTCAAGAGTCTTCTCCAACACCACAGTTCAAAAGCATCAGTTCTTCGGCACTCAGCCTTCTTCACAGTCCAACTCTCACATCCATACATTTAGATAACACTTATTTACCTAAGTGGCCCATTTAGGTAACACTTATTTATTTAGCAGACATTTACTGATGACTTAGTGCCAGCACAGTGCTAGGAACTAGCAAACCAATGACGAAAAAACAGATGCAGTCTCTGACCTCAAGGAGCATATATTCTTTCAGGTGAATATGATAATAAAAAAATAGATATAACTGATATTGAGCAAGTACATGTTCTAGGTAATGTTCAGAGCTTTCCTCACCTAATATCTCATTTATTCTTCACAGCTCTGTGAGATCGGTCTGATTATTACCCTTATCTTATAGGTGAAGATACCAAATACATTGTCCAAGTTCTCAAGCAGGTAAGTGGTGGAGCCAGGTTTAGCCTAGGTTAAATCAGTGAATAAATAAAAATATGAAGAAATGTGTAGGGAAAAAGTGGTAAACAGGGAAAGCATCTCTGGAGAAGTGTGTTTGAGCAGGTGCGTGTGTGGGAACTGCACAAGACCCAGAGTGAAAGCACTCCTAGGCAGGACGAATAACAAGCATGAAGCTTGAGACCAGAGAGAGCTTGAAATGTGAGGAACAGAAAGGAAGTCTGGATGCTTGGAGCATGGGAAAGAGAGAAGAAAATAGCACAAGATGAGACTTGAGATCCAGCTATGGATTGCAAGGACACAGCAAAATGGAAAACATCAGTTAGGAGGTTATTTATTGCAAGAGTTCATTTGGGGTATTGCAGCTCAGATTAGATAATGACAGTGGAGGTGGACAAAAGTAGATGAATCTGAGACATATTCTGGAGGTTAAATTAATATTCCTATTAAAGTTAACTAATGATAACTCAGACTGTATGATCATCAAAATATAAAGTACATATTTCTGGCCCATTACAGAAAAAGTTCACCAAACCCTGGTATAGAGAACTAAGGTTTGAGTGTATGCAACAAAGAGAAAAATTGAAGTGTTAAAAAGAATTGTGGCTTTGTATGCCTATCAAAAAATAGTGTGAAACAAAGAAACAAAAAATAAACCTGCTAATTAATTTATTAAGAGGAATAATAGCGAAGAAAGAGTAAAATATAATTCTTAGTTTAAATCTGTAAGAATATCTGAACATAAATTTATTATATGAATTGAATCAAAATAATTCAGACTTAAGCATTTGAATTAGTATGGTAGGAATGAAGGTGGAGCCAGGTGGAGATGAATGAAAGAAAAAAAAATTTATTAGTTAAATACAGGACAGATATTTCACATATAGAATCTCCTCTATGTGTGTGTTTAGTATTCATTCATTCAACAAATATTTGAATGCTGGGCAATGTCTTAGGTACTGAAGAAGACATAGCAACTGGAGGGGGAGAAACCCCCAAACCTCAGATTATCTGCTCTCATGAAATATACAAACTGGTGGGAGCTTACATCTTCTAACTGTATTAGATATTATAATAATACCTGCCTGTAGGTGTTCTTCTTCCTCATTTTTTAGGTGAGGACCCATGACTTCAAGTACATAAGTGATTCATCCAAGGTCATTTGAAGTGCTTTAGTGTCATAGGCTCTAGATCTGACTTTGATCTTTATGATTCTAGCGTTCACATTATTCTTTTACTGTTGAGAATGCAATATCCATATATGGACCTAGATCACTAACCCACATAAATCAATGCAGATAAATCTAGGAATTTGAAGTTCTTCTACCGAGTGTGTTTGTATTTTTCTTTCTTCATTCCTGTTTAATTTAAATTTATGTTTAAATTCGGCATTTGCAATTACAAGATGCTGATAACAACCCTCTCAATTAGGACTGAAGAAGTATGTCTAACACTCTGGAAAACACATCTCCCAACCCCTAGAGTGCCTGAGTTGATGTAAAACACAATTTTTTCACTGTCAGGTTTCCTGCTTCTCACTTCGCTCCTGCAGCTGTGTGTCTGAATATTCAAAGCAGGGTTGGAGGTAGGAGTCAATTATTTTAGGAGGGTTACTGTATCTGGACTGTTCACTTTGTGGTAGGGGCAAAACACCGTGTAAGTAAAAACAGTAATTTCGGAAATGTTTTGAGTTACTGTTCTGAAACTTCGAATATGAAATACATTTTTAATGAATTATCTCAAATTTTAAGGGCCCTAAATAATACATAAAGTACCAGAAGTCGTCTCTACAGATAAGTAGAAAAGATTCTTCAGCTTCTATCTCCCTCCGGGTTTTCGAACAGCTCTGCGAACTCTTTTCCCCCTAATGTGAAAGCCCATGCACTTCACTTTCTGACTTCCCCAGTGAGCCTCCTGTGATAAGAGCTGCATTTTGACTCGTCACTCCTGATAAAAACAAGAGTGCTCTGTTCTTTGCTGACTGTGAAACCTTCCCCGTCATCTGCATATCCTTCGACTCCTAGGAAACCCTTGGAGGAACGAAAAGGACAGGCCCACCACCAAAGCAGAGCAAGTCCTGGCTGAGTCACCACCGTGGGATGAAGGCTGACATGGATATTGACAGACGCTCCTGGGAATCAGCAGGCGGGCTGCTTGGAAGGCTGGCACGCCCCCACACTGTGTGGAATTTTCTCCTCAACTTGTTCTTCTAGCTGGAATGGCAACCTCCCTGTCTCCAACCAACTTTTCTGGATGAAGTGGGGTGTGTGGAAGGAATGGAAGAGAACCCTCTTGGCCATCTGGATTCTGAGAGGACCACTGCAGGAACCTGGCCCTATGGTCTGCTAACTGCAGCCACCCACGCTGGTCTCAACGGCCACACCCGAAGTGGCCTAGTCCCAAGGCAGCTGTTGGAACTGTTTGTGTGGTCATACCAGCCCTTAGGAAGAGATGGCCTGCCAAACCCCGGGGAACTTGGAGCTGAGGTCAACTTAATGCTTTCCCATTAGGCGCTGGTAAGAAAGAAGCTTTCTAACGACACAAGTGCATGACAGTCAGTGTAACTCTGCTTCAAACATCTGTTTAAGCTGTATTGGTTTCTGACCAGCTGATTTTTATGAAGACGTATTTTTTAGTACTAAATCTTAGTTTTATCTTTATGGCAAAATAAGGTATAAATAATAAGTAAAGTAAAGAAAGCTTTCTATTGGACAAAGTCTATAAATCATGTTGTTTATTTAACCAAATAAGGTTAGTATCACTTGACTTTCACATATGTTTTATACATGTAGGATGGTTGAAAATAACTAAGCACCTATTTCCAAGCTGGACGTGGGTAAGTTAGAGGATGAAGGGTGTGGGTGTGGTCTTTAGATGTCAGGTAGACCTGCGTGTTCAATGCTGGTACTGCCCCTTACCTTGTGATCGCGGACAAGCTACTGAATTTCTCTAAGCCTCAATTTCCTAATCTAAAGAATGGAGATAATTATTATACAGCACTTACCACACTGAATTGTTGAGAGGACTAACTGATATCATGCCAATGAAATGCTTAGCATATTGCCAGCCACATAAAAGGCTGTGTCAGAAGTGATGTTGTTAATGAAGCTGATAACACCGCCTGTAATGGGTAATTTTACTTGGCTAAGGAATGCCCAGATAGCTGATAAAGCATTACTAGTGGGTGTATCTATGAGAGTGTTTTCAGAAGATGTTAGCATTTGAAGTGATAGACTGAGTACGCAGGATTGCCCTCAGCAATGTGGGTGGGTATCACACAGTCTATTGAAGGTTTGAATAGAACAAAAAGATGAAGGATGGGAGAATCTGTTCTTTGCTTGAGCTTGGACACCTATTTTTCTCCTGCCCTCAGATGTCTTCACTCCTCCTTCTTGAACCTGTAAACTTAGATCAAAATACACCACAGGTTTTTCTGGGTCTCTTGCTCACTAATGGCAGATTGTGGTGCTTCTTAGGCTCCGCGACTGTGTGAGTCGCTTTGTATGTGCAGGTATACATCTATTTGTCCGTCTGTCTATCAGTCTGTACCTGCTATTGGTTCTGTTCCTCTGGAGAGCCCTAATAGACCACCACTATGCTGAGTGTTTCCTTTCTTATATATAGATCCATAACCCTTGAGAGAGCTCAGACTATTCAATGATTGGGAATATGAGATTTTGGTCATTAGACAAAAAAAAAAACTAGGTCACTGAATACATAAAGTCCTTCATAGACACATTTCTAATGCAAGGAATGAATTTTACCAAAGGTTTGATTAGTGTGCAGGTATATATTAGTGAAACGTTCAAAAATATGAAAGTTTCTTCTTTTGTCAGGATCAACTTAAGTTCAATAAACCAAGTGTGTGTGTGTGTGTGTGTGTGTGTGTGTGTGTGTGTGTGTGTGTGTGCGTGTGTATTTGCTTTACTCATACTGTGAATACTTTTTCTTGCAGCTGATGTGGACGAATGACTCTAAAGAAGAGATATGCTGCAAGGAGGGATGCAGTTTTCAGCCATGGGTGCTATATGCTGTGCTTAGTCGCTCAGTTGTGTCTGACTCTTTGCAACCCCATGGAGCCTGCCGGGCTCCTCTGTCCATGGGGGTTCTCCAGGCAAGAACATTGGAGTGGGTAGCCTAGCCCTTCTCCAGGGGATCTTCCCAACCCACAGATCAAACCCAGGTCTCCTGCACTGCAGGTGGATTCTTCACTAGCTGAGCCACAAGAGAAGCTCCCATTAACAAGGAGTGCTCTCTCATGATTGCCATAATGAACACTGTTGGAATTCAAGAGGAATTTATTAATTTCTATACTGATTAGGGGAAACTCTACTTAGCGTTTAAAAACATAAGGCCATGGTAATTTACTACTTCTTGGGATATCAGATCAACTATTCACTTTTTAAAATTGTTGATATAGGATATTACACAAGTTATAGGGTATATAGCATAGCGATTCACAAATTTTAAAGGTTATACTCTATTTATAGTTATTACAGAATATTGGCTATATTCTGTGTGTTGTATGCTGTATCCTTGTAGCTTATTTATTCTATACCTAGTAGTTTGTACCTCTTAATCTCCTACTCCTATCTTGCCCCTCCCTCCTTCCCTCTTCCAACTGGTAATCACTAGTTTGCTCACTATATCTGTGAGTCTGCTTTTTTGCTATATTCACTAATTTGTTGTAGCTTTTAGATTCCACATTAAGTGATATCATACAGTATTTTTCTTTGCCTGATTTATTTCACTTAGCATAATACCCTTCAAATTCACTGCAAATAGTGAAATTTCATTATATACATACATACATACATACATATATATATATATATATATAGACACACAGAGAGAGAGCTGGGTAGTATTCCATTAAATATATATACCACATCGTTTTTATCCATTCATCTGTTGACGGACACTGAGGTTGCTTCTATATTCTGGCAACTGTAAATAACACTCTGTGAACATTGGGGCCCATATATCTTTTCAAATTAGTGTTTTTTTGTTTTTTTTTTTTTCAGATATGTATCCAGGAGTGGAATTGCTAGGTCATTTGATAGTACTTAGGCTTCCTTGGTGGCTCAGATGGTAAAGATTCTGCTTGCAATGCAGGAGACCCAGGTTCAGTCCCAGGGTTGGGAAGATGTCCTGGAGAAGGGAATGACTACCAGCTTCAGTATTCTTGCCTGGAAGAATTCCATGGACAGAGGAGTCTGGTAGGCTACAGTCCACAGGGTTGCAGAGTCAGACACAGCTGAGCGACTAACACTTTTACTTTTTTCACTTCATGGTAGTTCTAGTGTTAGGTTTTTGAGAAAACTTCATACTGTTTTCCGTAATGGCTCACTAATTTATCTTCCCTCAAATTGACTACTTATTAAACTTTTTACGAGAAAAAATTTTCCTAGTCTTTTCTGGGTCCTTCTGCAGATAATGTGATTTCAAATCTTTTGTGAACTTTCAGAATTAGAAAATCAGCCAAAAGAGTAAAAAACTTGCCTCTGGAGAATGGAAAGCTTCTTTGGAAAAGAAATGAAATTAAAGTTATCCAGCATCAGTCTTGGTACCACAATATGCAAGAGCTGATGAAATTCTCTTTCCTTTGGCTGATAAAATTCTCTTTTCCTTTCATGTCTTACTGGTTGCACAATACCAAATTGGTATCTATGCAGTATAAAAAACCAAAACAAAACCATCTTAGTGCCCAGTGCGTTATTGGTATCAATCCTTTCTGACTTTGGCGTGTTGCCAACCAGTTTGACAGATGCACGAATCTGAGTGAACATGCTCCCAGAACATTGAGAGATGCTTAAATCGCCTGCCATCCACGAGTGGGTATTTCAGAATATCTGCCAGCTTTTGATTACTCAAGTATTGCTGACCAAGTCAGGGTTACCCATCTGTCACTTTTCAGATACATCACTTATAAATTGAGGGTTGTTATTTTATGCTAATACATTCTTGGTAAACTTTGCCAGTCACTTTTCTTTCTAATAAATCAAAACTGTCTTTTCACTTAAATGACTACTCATAGATGAGAACTACCAACCCACAAACCCTGCCCCCCGCAGAGCTAGTGCTTTATCTTGTCAATGATACCCAGAGCTCTATCTCCTCCCCAGAATTAAGACTTGTCAGAGTGTTCGTTGAGAAGGTTGTGACGCTTCTGGCTCAGTCTGCCCACAAGTGCTAGTGTTCTAGTGAGAGTTTCCAGATTTGGGAAACACTAGCCGTCAGGCAACAGGGCAAGGGGCCCTTCAAATGAGGGGGCTTTATTGAGTGGAAAGGAATGATCCAGAGAAAATGATATTTTATGACTCTTCTTGCTGCCTTCCATGAACTGAAATTTTACACAGATGACATCCGGTTAGACAATACCTTCAGGCAGCCCAAAACGGGGAGAAGGAGGAGTAAATCACATATATGAATGAATGGGATTACTCGATTCTCTATACTCTCATCGGACAAGGCAATGGCACCCCACTCCAGTACTCTTGCCTGGAAAATCTCATGGACGGAGGAGCCTGGTAGGCTACAGTCCATGGGGTTGCGAAGAGTCGAACACAACTGAGTGACTTCACTTTCGCTTTTCACTTTCATGCATTGGAGAAGGAAATGGCAACCCACTCCAGTGTTCTTGCCTGGAGAATCCCAGGGACAGAGGAGCCTGGTGGGCTGCCGTCTATGGGGTTGCACAAAGTCGGACACGACTGAAGTGACTTAGCAGCAGCAGCAGCAGCTATACTCTCATAACCATTTAAGAAACTTATAGTTTACTATAACATATATCCCTTTATAACTGGGTATGTTTGCATGCTTACCTCTTCTGCTGAGCAGCACTTCAAATTCAAGAAGGTAGAACATGGCCTCTTTTGCTTCTGCATTCAGTATACAGTTCAGCCTGGAGGAGGACATGCCAACCCACTCCAGGATTCTTGCCTGGAGAATCCCTTGGACAGAGGAGCCTGGTGGTCTATAGTCCATAGGGTTGCAAAAAATCGGACGTGACCAAAGTGACTTAGCAGACATGCATGCATGTGGTTCTGCACAGTATCTGGTCAGTGGTGCTCAGTAAGGGCCTGTTGACTGTGTAGCAGATGAGGGGGCAGTATCATCCCTTTAGCCTTTGCCTTGGTCATGGTAGAAATTAGATGGTTCTTGTCAGAGTGTTTATAAAAGCTACTACCTCACATCTAGGGCATCTTTGCATTCTTCATCAGATGTCTCCCCTCTCACTACCCTCTTGAAGTTACTGTCAAGCTGCCACACCTGTCAGGGCATTTTGAAGAATCAGACCAAATCTGTTCACCCAAGTCTGCCATATTTTAGTGAAGCAGAATCCAAGATTCAGGACAAGGAAGAAATCCATGGCTTGTACAAGATAGATTGGTAAAGAACACCTCAGAAGTACAAGGCAAGAGAAGGGGACATTAGCTTTACCAAGAATTGCTTGGTGAAGTGACTAAGAGAAATCAGGTCGAGAGGCACAGAACAGTGGAATCCTGCAACAGAGATGCAAAGACAGAAATGGACATCCGACTACATACACACACAGACACAAAACACATCATAGTGCCAGGGCTGAGTGTGTAAGCATGGTCTTTGACTTGGCCTCTTCGTGTGCTTTCACACCCCCTCCTGACTCCCAGCCTTTTAAAACAGAGATATTGCATTTGTGCTTTCTTTTGCAGGAGTGATTAAAAAAAATAAAAGCCCTGTCAAATAGGATGAGCTCTTCAGAGACAAATAACAGCTCTCATCTATGAGGTACTCCCTTGAAATCATTCTAAGTGTTAGACAGTGGTAAGAGATAGATGTCCAGATAGAGTCTGGTCACCTATATGCTAAATAAGCAACCGTCAGTGGCTAGATGAACTGCTTTTTTATTTTTTTGAGATGCCCCCACAACTATTTCCTGTGACCCTTTCTCCTTAAAAATTTCTTTATGAAGGAAGTGAGGGTGGGAAAAGATCAGGTCAAGAAAGTAAAAGATTTTTTTTATGATACAGGTTTACATGTAATACATCTTTTGATAAAGCCGTTTAAGGACAAAAGAGTCTATGAACATCTGTGAAATGTGCGTCTTACAAAAATGAATAAATAATGACATGTGGCTGCTCTGACTAGGAAATGTAATGGAAAAAGAAATCCTATGTTTTAAAATTGGTTCTTATATGTGATTTTAAAGATTTGTTACTGTTTTTTTTTGTAGAAAGAATATGTAAAGTTTCATTTTAGAAATTTTAGTTTGATCAATTTCACAATTGATTAACTTTGTTACAATTAACACATTTTATTGGAATAAAGAGAAAGGAATATGTGAGCATATATACAAAAAATACTAAATTCTGTAGTACAAACTAATGAAAAAGTTACCACTTATTAGTCTTTTCTGGGTGATTTCCAAATAATTTAATTTTAAATGCTTTAAGACTACATTTCTTTTCAAGTGAATGAGACACTCCTAAATTCTAATTTTGAGCGATCCTTTTACCACTATCAGAAGTAACAAACATCTTATAAATATCCTCATCAGACATTTGGTGATGCAAGTCAAATGATTTGGGAAGGAGAGGAGCAAGTTGTTAATTTGTGTCAGTTAGAAGAATCTCAACTGGACTATAGGAACTCACAATTTGTAAATGATTATGACATTTTTGATGAATGGGAAGAAGTAAAATAAGGGATTTTACCATCATCAACAGATGCATGGAACACTTCCTATTTGTTCTAAAAGCAATTACAGATATCAGAGAATGTTCCTGAGAATTCATTTTCAGCTTGACTCTTGCTGTATCAACATTTTTGTTACTAATCCATTAATTCATCATAATGATCCAGGCACAGAGGCACTGAAAGGTCCTCAAACACACACACCCCCTTATACACACACACTGTTACACACACACAAACACATCCAAAATCATAGGTTCAAGTATTACTAATCCAGCATCCTTTAATTTAGGATCCAGAGTTTCTTATGCGTGAAAATACCACATTATTCTCAGACTATACTAAATGTATTAAAGAATAATGGTTCTTATAGCTTAGAAAGACTTAACAAACAAGGGTATTTAAATTAAAAAAAATCCAGCTATCCCTCAGTCAATCATAAGTACACAAATATACCAGGGCATACCACTTTGCAAGCACTGAGGTTTTATTTGACCTCAATTCAATCTTCTGGTTTGGTTACAAAACAAAACACAAACAGAAGTAGCAGCTGTATCGCGAGCTACCACTTTTTGGGTGTCAGATCATCCTCGTACACCCACTATGTAATTTTCATAATAGGCCTGTGAAGTTGAGATTATTATTCTGTTTCTAAAGATGGAGTCAGAGATTCAAGAAGGTTCAGAGCTGAATTTGAACTGAGTCCATTTCACTTTAAGCCTGTGTTTTGTGGTTTCAGAACTGCGGTTCTAAAATACCAGAGGCAGTCATGCCCTATTTACTGGGATATTTGCATTTTAGCCAAGTTTGTTATAAAATGCATTTTTTCTGAAGGGAACTCTATTTTGCCAATGATTTATATTACACTATTTGAGACTATTTACCAGTATACAAGTCTTATGAAGACTGAGACCATGTGTTTTTATTAATTTTATTGCAGACACAGTCCTTGGCAGATAGGAGATATTCAATAAATATTTGTTAAAGAAATTAACCACGAGAAAAAAGATTTCTTGAATATATAATAAAAACATAGTTATAAATTCATACAAGAATCAGTATGCATTTTAGTTTTAAAAAATGAATGTTACTCAAATACGGTTACACATTCAAGGTAGTAGTAAAATTCTTTGCTATATTTTAAATAATAAAGTATTTCTGATGGTCAAATATAATGTATATCAGGATTTGGGTGTTATGAATGTGTGCTTTATGATTTTCTCCCATTATAAAATAGTCAAGCCTTAGAAATTGAGCAGTTTCAATAAGTGATTGACATTGATCAGCCTCAATTTATTTGAACATATATAATTTCAACTTTAGAATAAATTTCTTTACTTTTTCCTATCACTGAAACTTGCTGAACTTTTTTCCATTCTGATAAATTTTATGACCTGCTTTAATCTGCCTAAGTAATCAGTGATTTACACTCTGAATTCCATCTGTTTTTATGCTACGTTTAAGACATTCTATAAGCATCTTAAATTTAGGGACACTATAGTATTCATCATTGTATCTTTAAGATTCAACAAGGATCTACTGTGGAGACATGAAATTTTTTTTTAATTTAAATTTTATTTTTTTACTTTACAATACTGTATTGGTTTTGCCATACATTGACATGAATCCACCACAGGTGTACATGAGTTCCCAACCCTGAACCCCCCTCCCACCACCCTCCCCATATCATCTCTCTGGGTCATCCCAGTGCACCAGCCCCAAGCATCCTGTATCCTATATCGAACCTAGAATAGCGATTCGTTTCTTACATGATAGTATACATGTTTCAACGCCGTTCTCCCAAATCATCCCACCCTCTTCCTCTCCCACAGAGTCCAAAAGTCTTATACATGGAATTTAGAAAGATGGTAATTATAACCCTATATGTGAGACAGCAAAAGAGACACAGATGTAGAGACAAGAAATTCTTGTGGAGAGGAGAGGAGGAGTGTGAGAGATGACAGGCGGAGGAGTGGGGGAAGGGAAGGGAGAAGGGAGAGAGGAGGAAAAAAGAAAGTAAATTGGTTCTTGGATTAGAAGAGATAAAGCCAAGGATCAACAATGCGGCAACCTTGCTTAGAAACAGAGATCTCCTGCAACATCTACCAAGATGTTTATGTCTTAAAAAACCACCCAGAGTCTAACAAAGCCCATGAATAACTGCCACTTTTGAGTAAGACTTGTGTCTTTACTGATACTTCAAATTGGATTTTTTAATTGAGCCTAAGGAAGTGCTAATCATCTTCTGACATTCCACTACAATCCATAAATCATAGATTAGTAAAAATCATTCAGATGACTGTTACCACAAGAATACATTTATTCATTAGGAGCTATATACCCTAGATTCTCCAAGTTTTAGGAACTTTTGACCAGTCTTGTTTCATTAATTTTGACTCTGTATCATACACTCACACCATATGCCATTGGGTAATACTTTTTTTATGTGCCTCTTAAGGACTCATATTTCCAGACCTGAACTTCTGTGTTGCTTCTATTGCTGGTTCTAGCAAATATAAGGAGGCTTTTCAGAAAAAAAAAAAAAAAAAAGGAAAGGGAATAAAAAGCAGAACACAAATTTCGTGACAACAAACTGTAGAATTTCTCACCAGTAAGAGAACATTTCCACCCTTCAAAATCAATCAGGCAGCAAGCATGTATTGAAAACCCAAAGAATGAACTGCATAAGGCTCTTAAATAACAATCTTCAGGACTATAAATGTCAGCCAAATATTTATTTTCTATGTCACTCAGAAGAGGAGTCATATGATGCCTTTTTGAACAGCTGATTAAAACACTTAACACTGATTCACCTTTCATCTAAAGATAAAATAAATTGAATGGGGAATTATTGAAGAGTTCTCAAATTTAGATTATACAAATATCTAGTGTTCTTATTCTTACTCTCAGGATGCAAACAAATAAGAAATTATTGAAGTTTCTTTACCTTGAAAAAGTACAAGTACTAAGTAAATTATAAATCATTTTAAAATTCGAGAGTCATATATTTAGTGCTGATTATGTTGAATAGGGATGTGGGACAAGGACATTACAAATTTCATAAAAGTATCTGAAGATCCTGTGATTATGATTTTTACTTTAATAAAATTAAAAAAAATTATTTATTTGGCTGCTTTGGGACTCAGCTATGGCATGCAGATCTTTGATGCATCATGTGGGACCTTTTATTGCGGTGCATAGATTTTCTAGTTGCCTTGTGTGGGCTTAGTCACTCTGCGGCAGGTGGGATTTTAGTTCCCTGACAAGGGATTGAACCTGCAACCCATGCATTGCAAGGTGGAAAATCCATAGCCTTGACTAGACAGACCTTTGCTGGTAAAGTAATGTTTCTGCTTTTTAACCAGCTGTCTAGGTTGGTCATAGCTTTTCCTGCAAGGAATAAGTGTCTTTTAATTTCATGGCTACAATCACCATCTGCAGTGATTTTGGAGCCCCAAAACAGTCTGACACTGTTTCCACTGTTTCCCCATCTATTTCCCATGAAATGATGGGACCAGATGCCATGATCTTTGTTTTTTGAATGTTGAGCTTTAAGCCAACTTTTTCACTCTCCTCTTTCACTTTCATCAAGAGGCTCTTTAATTCTTCTTCACTTTCTGCCATAAGGGTGGTGTCATCTGCATATCTGAGGTTACTGATATTTCCCCCGGAAATTGTGATTCCACCTTGTGCTTCATCCAGCCCAGGGTTTATCAAGATGTACTCTGCATATAAGTTAAATAGCAGGGTGACAACATACAGCCTTGACATATTCCTTTCCATTTGAAACCAGTCTGTTGTTCCATGACTAGTTCTAACTGTTGCTTGTGATTGGCATACAGACTTCTCAAGAGGCAGGTCAGGTGGTCTGGTATTCTCATCTCTTTAAGAATTTTCCACAGTGTGTTGTGATCCACACAGTCAAAGGCTTTGCCGTAGTCAATAATGCAGAAGTAGATGTTTTTCTGGAACCCTCTTGCCTTTTCAATGATCCAACCCATGTTGGCCATTTGATCTCTGGTTCCTCTGTCTTTTCTAAATCCAGCTTGAACATCTGGAAGTTCATGGTTCATGTACTGTTGAAGCCTGGCTTGGAGAATTTTGAGCATTACTTTACTAGGATGAGAGATGAGTGCAATTGTGCCGTAGTTCGAGCATTCTTTGGCATTGCCTCTCTTTGGGATTGGAATGAAAATTGACTTTTTCCAGTCCTGTGGCCTCTGCTGAGTTTTCCATATTTGCTGGCATATTGAGGGCAGCACTATTACAGCATCATCTTTCAGGATTTGAAATAGCTCAACTGGAATTCCATCACCTCCACTAGCTTTGTTCATAGTGATGCTTCCTGAGACCCACTTGACTTCGCATTCCAGGATATCTGGCTCTAGGTGAAGGATCACCCCATCATGATTATCTGGATCATGAAGATCTTTTTTTGTATAGTTCTTCTGTGTATTCTTGCCAACTCTTCTGGTTCTGTTAGATCCATACAATTTCTGTTCTTTATTGAGCCTATCTTTGCATGAAATATTCCCTTGGTATCTCTAATTTTCTTGAAGAGATCTCTAGTCTTTCCCATTCTATTGTTTTCCTTTATTTCTTTACATTGATCACTGAGGAAGTCTTTCTTATCTCTCCTTGCTATTCTTTTGGAACTCTGCATTCAAATGGATATATCTTTCCTTTTCCCCTTTGCCTTTCCCTTCTGTTCTATTCACAGCTATTTGTAAGGCCTCCTCAGACAACCATTTTGCCTTTTTGCATTTCTTTTCCTTGGGGATGGTCTTTATCCCTGCTTCCTATACAATGTCACGAACCTCCCTCCATAGTTCTTCAGACACTCTATCAGATCTAATCCCTTGAATCTGTCTCTTCTACTGTATAATTGGAAGGGATTTCATTTAGGCCATACCTGAATGGTCTAGTGGTTTTCCCTACTTTCTTCAATTTAAGTCTGAATTTGGCAATAAGGAGTTCATGATCTGAGCTATAGTCAGCTCCTAATCTTGTTTTTGCTGACTGTGTAGAACTTCTCCATCTTTGGCTGCAAAGAATGTAATCAATCTGATTTCGGTGTTGACCATCTGGTGATGTCTATGTGTAGAGTCTTCTCTTGTGTTGTTGGAAGAGGGTGTTTGCTATGACCAGTGCATTCCTTTGGCAAAACCTTACCCTGCTTCATTCTGTACTCCAAGGCCAAATTTGCCTATTATTCCAGGTGTTTCTTGACTTCCAACTTTTGCATTCCAGTCCCCTATAGTGAAAAAGACATTTTTTCTGGGTATTAGTTCTAGAAGGTCTTGAAGGTCTTCATAGAACCATTCAACTTCAGTTTCTTCAGCCTTACTGGTCAGGGCATAGAGTTGGATTACTGTGATATTGAATGGTTTGCCTTAGAAACCAACAGAGATCATTCTGTCATTTTTGAGACTGCATCCAAGTACTGCATTTTGGACTCTTTTGTTGACCATGATGGTTACTCCATTTCTTCTAAGGGATTCTTGCCCACAGTAGTAGATATAATAGTCATCTGAGTTAAATTCACCCATTCCAGTCCATTTTAGTTCATTGATTCCTAAAACGTCAACGTTCACTCTTGCCATCTCCTGTTTGACCACTTCCAATTTGCCTTGAGTCATGTTCAGGTATTTGGTTAAACATTATTCTAGGTATGTCTGTGAGGGTTTTGGAATGAGATTAGCTTGAGTCAATAGACTGAGCAAAGCAGACTGTGTTCCTCAATGTGAATGGGTTTTGTCCAATTCCTCAGAGGCCTGAGTAGAACAAGAGGGAGGGTACTGGAGAATATTCTATTTTCAAGCTGAGACACTTGTTTTCTCCTGTACTTGAACTGGAAAACTTACACCATCGGCTCTTCTGATTCTCAGGGCTTCAGATTTGAATGGGGCTGTGGAAAAGATGGTTATTACCTGGCAGAAGTTAAGAGAGCTGAGACTCATTTCAGAAGTTGAAGCTGGCAAGTGCAGGGTTGGGAACTGTGATGGGAACCTGAAAAATGAGTATCATTGCCACTTTAAATAAAGAAGTTCCAAATGGCCTAGCATGACTTCATCTTACAGGTTCATTTCCACTTCATTCTGAAGTGGAAAGAAGTCAGGAAAAACAACCAAAATATTGGCAAATGGCAGAGGAAGGACCAGCAGTTACAGTGAGTACCTCATGACGTGCCATTTAAAGAGATGATGGAAGTCTCCGTATCTCCACCCTGGTGCCACCCACTGAGACTTGCTCATCTACGAAGAGGCTATTTCATTTAGTGGATTTCTTTTCAATGCATCTCTGGAGTACTGCTGAGGTCAAACAAAGTAGTCCCTATACAGTCTTGACAACTCTCTTTCCTCTTTGCCCTAGGAGAGCATCATCTACCAAAATGTACTCAGTGGAATTCATAGTAAAGTGTGAAAGTCACTCAGTTGTGTCTCACTCTTTGTAACCCCATGGACTGTACAGTCCATGGAATTCTCCAGGCCAGAATACTGGAGTGGGTAGCCTTTCCCTTCTCCAGGGGATCTTCCAAACCCAGGAATCAAACCCAGGTCTCCTGCACTGCAGGCAGATTCTTTACCAGCTGAGTCACAAGAGATATTCTGTTGGGTAAAAAGGGGTACTACTGACAGCCGGGTTTAGAAACAGTAGGGTAACAAAGATAAATGAGTTTCTTTATACCAGGTTTTCTCATATCTTTCAATACATCTGTGCACATTGTGAATCTGCTGGAAATGGATATATCTGAAGCATCTTCCAAAAAGTTTTGACCCTTGTATTAGTCAGGATACTCTTAGTTTTTAAGCTACAGAGGTCCAGCTTCAATAGGCATAAGCCATACTGGGAACTCATTGGCCCATAGAACCAAGGTTGAATCACAGACATGGGTGAATCTGGAGGCCTCAAATGATGTCATCAGTGTCTCTCTCTTTCCATCCCTTGGCTCAGCTTTTCTCTGGGTTAGCTTTGTTCTCACAAAGTCCTTCTCTGTGCAGCTCCAGGTTCAGTTCAATTCAGTTCAGTCGCTCAGTTGTGTCCGACTCTTTGTGACCCCATGAATTGCAGCACGCCAGGCCTCTCTATCATCGAGTTGGTGATGCCATCCAGCCATCTCATCCTCTGTCTTCCCTTTCTCCTCCTGCCCCAATCCCTCCCAGCATCAGAGTCTTTTCCAATGAGTCAACTCCTCACATGAGGTGGCCAAAGTACTGGAGTTTCAGCTTTAGCATCATTCCTTCCAAAGAACACCCAGGACTGATCTCCTTTAGAATGGACTGGTTGGATCTCCTTGCAGTCCAAGGGACTCTCAAGAGTCTTCTCCAACACCTAAAGTTACACATTCCACTTTGGAACAATTTGCCATAGAGAATAGAACTTAAGTGAATTATTTTTTAATTGAGAAGTATTTATACCATAAGCAATTAATTTATAATTATGAGATATGAAATATGATTTCTGAAGACCTTGTTTCTGCATGAAAATCTTCTTGATGACAGCCTATGGTATTGGTGCATGCTGATGCTATGACAGTTCCTAATGGAAGCTGTCCCTCAGAGGAATGAATGTGCTTGAGAACTCAGCAATTGCTTACCAATTCCCTACCATTCTCACATTCCCAAAATAGTGCTTAATAATCTATGCAGTGTTTCTTATTGCTTCCAACATCATTTGGAAACACCTTGGTTTAAAGAAGTAGGTTGTCAACACATTAAGGTAATCATTTGCTGTTGTTGTGTGTGTGTTCAGTCGAGCCCAATTCTTTGTGATCCCATGGACTGTAGCCTGCCAGGCGCCTCTGATGGGATTTTTCAGGCAAGAATACTGGAGTGAGTTGCCATTCTCTCCTCCGGGGATCTTCCTGACCCAGGGATCAAACCTGTGTCTCCCTCATCTCCTGCATTGCAGGTGAAATCTTAACCAGTGAGCTATCAGGGAGGCAACAATTTAATAACTACATACTACAGTATTTAAAGTGGAACCTTGAAAATATCTTAAGCTATTATTCTTATATTACTCTATAATCTCCAACCATGAACCTTTTTTAATTGCATTGTTAAAAAAAGAAAAGTACAGAAGATATGCCCATTTGAAAACTTTCATTAGTTGACAAATTTGCTGTAAGTTTATGACTAGACTTGCAGATATATTCAACTGTGAATCACAGGATTCTTCATTAGTGTCTCAAATTGGCTCTAAATCATAAACATCATATCTCGACACTGGTAGGAATTGCTGAATAGTCAATATGAAAGAAGCTTCTCTTTAATTGGTCAACTAGTAATCATTTTAATTTTGAAGTGCATAATGGTAATGACTATTTTTACATATGGGATATTTTGAGGGATTTTGATATTTCTAACCTAAGGAAATTATTCCAGCAAGTTAGAAACTGAACTTTACTTTTCCTATATATTTACTGTGTCTTTATAGTTAGGTAGGAAGAGAACTGAATTTTTATAGCTGGAACCATGAACACTGTTCAATCTATTCCACGACACTGTTCAACGTTCTCCGATGAAAATATCTTGAGAAATTTGAGGACTCTTTAACAGTTTCTGAATCATCAAAAGAGATCTTAGTATGCCTAACAAGAACCTAACAACTAAATATTATTTATAATATTGCTTGAAAGCTAGTTATCCATATTAGCATCATATGTGTAACTTCTTTGAATTGTTTAATGAAACAGATCACTCTGAAACATAATACAGTTTCCAACACAATTGTCTGTCTTAAAGCTTTTGAATAAAAGGTTTATGTGTTCTTCTATATCAAAATATCTTTTGGGGAACATCTAATTTGTTTTTCAGTCATGAAGTTGTGTCTGACTCTTTATGACCCCACGGATGGCAGCACACCAGGCTTCCCTGTCCTTCGCTATCTCCTGGAGCTTGCTCAAACTCATGCCCATTGAGTTGGTGGTGTCATCCAACTATCTTATCTTCTGTTGTCCCCTTCTCCTCCTGCCATCAATCTTTCCCAGCATGAGGGTCTTTTCTAATGAGTCAGCTCTTTGCATCAGGTGGCTAAAGTTCTGGAGCTTCAGCTTCAGCATCAGTCCTTCCAGTGAATATTCAGGACTGATTTTCTTTAGGATTGATCTCCTTTAGTTTGATCTCCTTGCTGTCCAAAAGACTCTAAAGAGTCTTCTCCAGCACCACAGTTTGAAAGTATCAATTCTTCAGTGCTCAGCCCTCTTTAGGGTCCAACTCTTACATCCATACATGACTACTGGAAAAAACTGCTAATTGATAAATAGTTTTCAATTGATACATGCTCTATTCATATAATGTCATTTACTCCTCACAATGACTTAATGAAAAAGGTAATTTTTTTTAAACCTAACTTTGCAGAGGAGGAACCTGAGGCATGTGGAAGTTAGTTAAGTGCCTAATGTTACACACTTGCCAATGGCAGAATAAGACTAGGGAATTCAAATCCAGAATTAGTGATAGTAACCACAGTTAATATAATGGTTGATTGCTTTACCTATGAGCAGATTACCTGACAACATGACCCAGGAAACAACTACAATGGGAACATCGAGATTTGTCTCCCACGTAGCAGAATCCTAGGCTGAGTGCACCCGCACACGTGGCAAGGCCTGCCTGTGGGTTCAGCACATTATGGTTACTGAATGGCTTTTGTTTTCTTGACTTCGGGTAAGAAGACTTTAACAAAGCTCCCATAAATAAGAGACCAAGTAAATAAAAATCTCATATTTGTACTGTTACACTAATAAGCTTAATAACAATAATCCACAAACATCTGCAATCATAAAATAAAAACTTCATTACCATTTCAATGCAGTCACTACAAATCCTCAGGTTAGCCAGTACACCAGCTGTGTCCTGGTGTTTCACAACACAAAACAGCAATTCATTCCAAATTACCGCTCTCTGTTAGTGACTCTTGCTCTCTGGCTCCTGTCCCAAACACTCCTGCTGTTCAGGTCTATTGTTTCTTCTCACTAGAAGCCTTTTTATTTCCTGGGAAAGCTTGAAGGATTGTCTTCAAGAAAAACTAGGCCAGTCTTCTAACTTCTGATTTCCTACTATAGGTCCTTCCAATATTCTGGGCATACTTAACCTTTCTTCCCCTCTATCTAGTTGCCTCTAACATACATTTCTAGGAATGTGAATAGAATACATTACCCAAAGAATGAAACTGAAGGAGTTAAGAAAGCTTTTGCTCTTTTGTGGCTTTGTAAAATGAACTAGTCAAAGATTCAGATAATGAGCTTTAGTCTCTATCAGAGCTTTAGAGTTGAGAAAACTCTCTCTCCATAATTCCTGCCATGGGCCTCTAAGTCATCAAATTCCATATAAAATTACAGAGGACTTCCCTTTGAGAGTTTATGGCCTTTGAACAGCAGGTTAAAACCAGATTGGGGAAAATGAAGGACTGTCTTTGAACCACATGTAACACATATACCAGCTTATAGAAATTTTAGACTACTTATGAGATCATACTTACTAGGCAGTTTATTTTTATGCTGCAAAATACTAATCTATTCTCTTTTATCTGCAGCTTAAATGTTTTTGCAAACCTGAATACAATTGAAGAGAGGGAATGAGAAGATATCTGATTTTAGCCTTACTGGTGATATATAAGATTTCAGGAAAACACTATCTTTTGCACTAACTCTTTCAGTGTATGAACATAACTAAGAGATTTGTTTCTGTTAGGATATGGAAATCCAAGTCTACTAACTATCAAAAATAGTGGTCATTTATGATTTCTAGTCAAACATTAGAAAGCACCGGAGAATACTTTTTTTTTGGTACTATCTTTTGTTTTGTTGCCGTAACCTAGTATCTTGTAGAGATGATTTCATATTGTTTTTCTGGGCACCTGGGGATCTGTTTATAAAGCCTCTTTAGATCATCATTGGGGAGCTATTTATGGGGCAGGTAGATATCCTACTGGAGTGTGAGCTGGCTTTGGAGACTATCTTCCCCTTGGAGTATGGTAACTGATTAAAAATGAGACTAATCTAAAGCTTGTACCACAGATATTTCACCTCTCTGGTGATGTGCCTATTTTGACCCCGTCAATAAAAGAGAGCCACTCTGCCTGCTGAAACACAGTAGAACTCTGCTGAGAAGAAATGTGGCAGCCATTCATAAAACCATACATCTTTTCAGCCTGTTATACAAATGAAATGTCTGTACATGGCAAATTAACAAGGGCAGAGGTAAGAGAGTAGAAGAGACTGTCTACAGGGTTCCATTGTACATTATAGGGATAGATATTGGAGAAAAGTTGGTTATAGACATGGTAATGGACTCATTTTCATGTGAGCTCATTAATCTTCTCTAGGGCTGCCTTTAAATCTTGACCACAAATTTGCCACGAAGTAGTGGCAATGTGATATGAAGAATGTAGTAAATGGGATGCTCTGAAAAGTTGATTCATTTTGAACACCAAGCTAAAGGTAAGCTAACCTATTTCGTATTACTTCTATGTAATCTCTCTGGTAGCTAGCACATGGCACTTGACATATTTGTCAAAATAGAGAAATAAAGCAACATCTGTTTAACAGAGTTCACTGGCAGATCCACAAGTTGTGAGCCGTTTTGACAATTGATTTCTAAAAATAGATTGAGGACAAATGTAGGCATTCTTTGGCCTGGTTAGAGTCATCACAGAATGCCTGCATGAGCTACTCCTGGCACCTGAACATCTATTTTTAGGAGGCCTCAAGGACTGAGTTGTAGTTACTGTGTAGACATCTATGAAGTCCCCCATAATTCTTAGATGATGGATTTCAATTCTGAACTCTCAGAAATAACATTCAACTTCAAGGACTGAAAACAGTTATTAAGCACTACCTTGAACATTGTTTCACCATTGCAAGATATTGTATTATAACATACCATTACAAATTTCTGTGATTATGGTTTTGAGTCTGTCTGCCCTCTGATAAGAGGCTTTTGGAAGCTTGCTGATGGGAGAGAAGGACTGAGGGGGAAACTGCCTCTTTTGAAGGGTGGGGCCCTGCTCAGTAAATCTTTAATCCAATTTTCTGTTGATGGATGAAGTTGTGTTCCCTCCTTGCTATTTACCTAGGGCCAAACTACAGGCTTCTTTGTTAGCTCAGACTGGTAAAGTGTCTCCAAACAATGTGGGAGACCCGGGTTCAATTCCTAGGTTGGGAAGATCCCCTGGAGAAGGAAATGGCAACCCACTCCAGTATTCTTGCAGTCCATGGCATTGCAAAGAGTAGGACATGACTGAGCAACTTCACTCACTTCACTTAAACTATAGGTGGAGGTAATGAAGATCTAATCACATGGACCACAGCCTTGTCTAAGTCAATGAAACTGTGAGCCATGCCGTGTAGGGCCACCCAAGATGGACGGGTCATGGTGGAGAGTTCTGAAAAAATGTGGTCCACTGGAGAAGGGAATGGCAAACCACTTCAGTTTTCTTGCCTTGAGAACCCCATGAACAGTACGAAAAGACAAACAGAGAGGACACTGAAAATTGAACTCCCCAGGTCAGTAGGTGCACAATATGCCACTGGAGAAGAGTGGAGAGATAACTCCAAAAAGAATGAAGAGATGGAGAGAAAGCAAGAACAACACCCAGTTGTTGATATGATTGGTGATGGAAGCAAGGTCCGAAGCTGTAAAGAGCAATATTGCATAGGAACCTGGAATGTTAGGTCCATGAATCAAGGCAAATTGGAAGTGGTCAAACAGGAGATGGCAAGAGTGAATGTTGACGTTTTAGGAATCAACGAACTAAAATGGACTGGAATGGGTGAATTTAACTCAGGTGACCATTATATCTACTACTGCGGGCAAGAACACCTTAGAAGAAATGGAGTAGCCATCATAGTCAATGAAAGAGTCCAAAATGCAGTACTTGGAGGCAGTCTCAAAAACGACAGAATGATCTCTGTTGGTTTCTAAGGCAAGCCATTCAATATCACAGTAATCCAACTCTATGCCCTGACCAGTAAGGCTGAAGAAGCTGAAGTTGAATGGTTCTATGAATACCTACAAGACCTTCTAGAACTAACACCCCAAAAAGATATCCTTTTCATTATAAGGGACTGGAATGCAAAAGTAGGGAGTCAAGAAACACCTGGAGTAACAGGCAAATTTGGCCTTGGAATGAAGAATGAAGTAGGGCAAAGTCTAAGAGAGTTTTGCCAAAGGAGCGCACTGGTCATAGCAAATACTCTCTTCCAACAACACAAGAGAAGACTCTATACATGGACATCACCAGATGGTCTACACCAAAATCAGATTGATTATATTCTTTGCAGCCAAAAACGCAGAAGCTCTATACAGCAAAACAACACCAGGATCTGACTGTGGTAAAGACCGTGAGCTCCTTATTGCCAAATTCAGATTTAAATTGAAGAGTAGGGAAAACCACTACACCATTCAGTTCAGTTCAGTTCAGTTCAGTCGCTCAGTCGTGTCCAACTCTTTGCGACCCCATGAATCGCAGAACGCCAGGCCTCCCTGTCCATCACCATCTCCCACAGTTCACTCAGACTCACGTCCATCGAGTCGGTGATGCCATCCAGCCATCTCATCCTCAGTCGTCCCCTTCTCCTCCTGCCCCTAGTCCCTCCCATCATCAGAGTCTTTTGCAATGAGTCAACTCTTCGCATGAGGTGGCCAAAGTACTGGAGTTTCAGCTTCAGCATCATTCCCTCCAAAGAAATCCCAGGGCTGATCTCCTTCAGAATGGACTGGTTGGATCTCCTTGCAGTCCAAGGGACTCTCAAGAGTCTTCTGCAACACCACAGTTCAAAAGCATCAATTCTTCGGGGCTCAGCCTTCTTCACAGTCCAACTCTCACATCCATACATGACCACAGGAAAAACCATAGCCTTGACTAGACGGACCTTAGTCGGCAAAGTAATGTCTCTGCTTTTGAATATACTATCTAGGTTGGTCATAACTTTTCTTCCAAGGAGTAAGCGTCTTTTAATTTCATGGCTGCAGTCACCATCTGCAGTGATTTTGGAGCCCCCCAAAATAAAAGTCTGACACTGTTTCTACTGTTTCCCCATCTATTTGCCATGAAGTGATGGGACCAGATGCCATGATCTTCGTTTTCTGAATGTTGAGCTTTAAGGCAACTTTTTCGCTCTCCTCTTTCACTTTCATCAAGAGGCTTTTTAGCTCCTCTTCATTTTCTGCCATAAGGGTGGTGTCATCTGCACCATTCAGGTATGACCTAAATCAAATCCCTTCCGATTATACAGTGGAAGTGAGAAATAGATTTAAAGGACTAGATCTGATAGACAGAGTGTCTGATGAACTATGGATGGAGGTTCATGACATTGTACAGGAGACAGGGATCAAGACCATCTGCAAGGAAAAGAAATACAAAAAACACAAAATGGTTGTCTGAGGAAACCTTACAAAGAACTGTGAATAGAAAAGACGTGAAAGGCAAAGGAGAAAAGTAAAGATATATCCATTTGAATGTAGTTTCAAAGAATAGCAAGGAGAGAAAAGAAAGCCTGCCTCAGAGATCAATGCAGAGAAATAGAGGAAAACAATAGAATGGGAAAGACTTAGAGATCTCTTCAAGAAAATTAGAGATACCAAGGAAACATTTCATGTGAACATGGGCTCAGTAAAGGACAGAAATTGTATGGACCTAAGAGAAGCAGAAGATATTAAGAAGAGGTGGCAAGAATACACGGAAGAACTATACAAAGAAGATATTCATGACCCAGATAATCATGATGGGGTGATCACTAGCCTAGAGCCAGACATCCTGGAATGTGAAGTGAAGTGGGCCTTAGGAAGCATCACTACGAACAAAGCTAATGGAGGTGATGGAATTTCAGTTGACCTATTTCAATCCTCAAAGATGATGCTGTGAAAGTGCTACACTCAATATATCAGCAAATTTGGAAAACTCAGCAGTGGCCACAGGACTGGACAAGGTCAGTTTTCATTCCAATCCCCAAAGGAAGGCAATGCCAAAGAACGCTCAAACTACTGCACAATTACACTCATCTTACATACTGATAAAGTAATTCTCAAAATTCTCCAAGCCAGGCTTCAACAATATGTGAACCATGAACTTCCAGATGTTCAAGCTGGATTTAGAAAAAGCAGAGGAACCAGAGATCAAATGGCAAAGAGTCATTGGATCATCAAAAAAGCAAGAGAATTCCAGTAAAACATCTACTTCTGCGTTTCACTGTGTGGATCACCACAAATAGAAAGAGATGGGAATACCAGACCACCTGACCTGCCTCTTGAGATATCTGTATGCCGGTTAGGAAGCAACAGTTAAAACTGGACATGGAACAGCAGACTGGTTCCAAATAGGGAAAAGAGTATGTCAAGGCTGTGTATTGTTACTCTGCTTATTTAAATTGTATGCAGAGTACATCATGAGAAACGCTGGGCTGGATGAAGCACAAGTTGGAATCACGATTACCGGGAGAAATATCAATAACCTCAGATATGCAGATGACACCACTCTTATGGCAGAAAGTGAAGAACTAAAGAGCCTCTTGATGAAAGTGAAAGAGGAGAGTGAAAAAGTTGGCTTAAAGCTCAACATTCAGAAAACAAAGATCATGGAATCTGGTTCCATCACGTCATGTCAAATAGATGGGGAAACAGTAACAGACTTCATTTTTTTGGGCTCCAAAATCAGTGCAGATGGTGACTGCAGCCATGAAATTAAAAGACGCTTACTCCTTGAAAGAAAAGTTATGACCAACCTAGACTGCATATTAAAAAGCAGAGGCATTATTTTGCCAACCAAGGTCTGTCTAGACAAGGCTATGGTTTTTCCAGTAGTCATTTATGGATGTGAGAGTTGGACTATAAAGAAAGCTGAGCACTGAAGAACTGATGTTTTTGAACCGTGGTGTTGGAGAGGACTCTTGAGAGTCCCTTGGACTGCAAGGAGATCCAACCAGTTCATCCTAAAGGAAATCAGTCCTGAATATTCATTGGAAGGACTGATGTTGAAGCTGTAACTCCAATACTTTGGCCACCTGATGTGAAGAGCTGACTCATTTGAAAAGACCTTGATGCTGGGAAAGATTGAAGGCAGGAGGAGAAGAGGACAACAGAAGATGAGATGGTTGGATGGCATCACCGACTCAATGGACATGAGTTTGAGTAAACTCCAGGAGTTGGTGATGGACAGGGAGGCCTGGGATGCTGCAGTCCATGGCGTTAAAAAGAGTCAAACAGGACTGAGTGATTGAACTGAACTGGTTGAAAATTTAGTAGACTCACATGTGTGGTTTGTATAGGCTGGGTTCAAAGTACACTATTCTACAAAGGGACTTGGAAAGGTAACTGACTTTGAATAGCACCGGTCAGGTGGCAGGACAGGTACCCATGTCAGTATATGACAGGGGAAGTCAGATTCCGGGAGGCAAGACAACTTTGAATAGCAATTCCATCACTTATTTGATGGTTCCCCCTTGTTACAGGGTGTGACATTCAGCGCCTTTTGTAGACACAGAATAGAAAGAGTGGATAGATGGATAACTTTTCTGGAATATTTAGAATGCTGAATTAAAAGCTGGAAGAACCTTAACGGAGACAGAACCCTCAAACAAACTCTTCACCAGGAAATATACTATGTGCTAAGTCGCTTCAGTCATGTCCGACTCTTTGCAACCCCATGGACTGTAGCCTGCCAGGCTCCTCTGTTCATGGGATTCTCCAGGCAAGAATACTGGAGTGGGTTGCCATGCCACCATGCCATGCCACCATGGAGGGGATCTTCCTGACCCAGGGATCGAACCTGTGTCTCTTACATCTGCTGCATTGGAAGGTGGGTTCTTTACAACTAGCGCCACCTGAGAAGCTCAGATGTACTATAAATACACACACACACACACACACACCCATACACACACCATGTGCAATATTTTTTGTTTAGAAAATATCCATATATTTGAGGTAAATTAAATAGCTTCATGCAGTTGACAATCACCTAAGAATAATACATAATAAACCTAGCAAATAAAATCCATATTAATCAGAATATATGGTTTAGTTTGGAGGACAGGATACTGTTAAACACCAAAGTGAGACAACAGAATTCTTTATGAAGAAAATCTTGATTCAAGTAAGCAAATAATGTTGATGCTTTATCCAAGATAGAATTAGGTTCAAATTTCTTGTTTTTGTGATAATCTCTAACAAGTCTTTCTATAATTTGGTATTTTCTTCATCCTTTTCTCTCTTCACATGTCATCTTGACTTACATCCTGATATTGGTGATAAACACCCTTTGAATGCTTGCATTCTGTCTTCTTGATCAGTAGATTTCTTTAATATAATCTCATTTTCCAAAGGCCAGGTAAGTTTTCCTATCATTAAAATGTCTTTTGATTTGTAAAGATAATTCATCCTAATTTGAAAATCCTTCTCAACTTCTCAGAAACTCAAGGGTAGACTAAATTGGCAGTAATTGAAGAAAAAAAATGTGTGAATATTAAACTCAGCTAAAGACAATCTGGGATTTAGGGGTGAAGGCAGAACTGGAAGTGGGGGCAGAGGAAGGGGATAATTAAAACCACTTTGATTAAATTCAGCATATTGAAATATTTCAACAAAATAAGAATGATCATTCATGCCCCGAGGGAAAATTGCCATTCCATTCTGGATGGAATTCCTATTTTTGAGAACTGCAAATTTGCTAAAGTAGTAGATTCATCCAAAATTAGCTTGTAAAATGCTTGCAATAAGCAACAACTCCAAATCATGGTTGAATGGCATTTTGTTCAGATATTTCATGATGAAATATCTCACATAGGTTTAAGCACAATTATGAAAATGTCTTCTATTTCTTCAGGGTTTCATAACCACATTTTGTAAATTAATATCATATACTGTGCTAATATTAGCCAAAAATAATATACCTCTAGGCCTGGCAAGGATATGCAGCTTCTTTACTTGAGAACCAAGGGAGGCTGTCCTTAAAAGTGTGTGAGATTTTTCATTCAGTGAAACATTGTTAACGTCATGGTTGGTCACCAGGCTCATAACTTATCTCAGCAAGTCGAATGAGAACTATTTATTAAATGATGGTAGTGTGCAAAATCCTGTATGATAATGATTGAATGACACAATATTAGTTTAATAAAAAAGAAAAGAAAAAAAATTGTAGTACAGGGTGACATGTAATAAGCGGTCAGTAATGATTAATTCCTTTCCTTATTTTTAATGTGGAAGGGAGGTTAGGATAAAGGGAAGCAGGAAGAAGTTAAGTGGCATTCAAGGAAAGGCCCCAAGGTTTGAGGTGTTCTCAGGGTCAAGGAAGGGGTTACACTGATTTGCACTCTTCCTTTCAGATCTATGGGTAAATCAAGGTGCAGGTTCATACTATAGCCAGTTTGCCTTAGTGGTATAGTGAAAGCAAAGATTGACCTTTCTCATGGGAACTGAGTCAGCAGTCTTGTCCTCTCTAGACATTATTCCAGTAAAATATAAGAGCAATATCAAAGAGTGGTGGATTTAGAAATTATGTTTAACTTTAACCCTTTGACGGAGACATCAGTGTAATCCTCTCTTTCTTAAGAACTATACCTAAGTGACCCACTATTCTTTCATTTGGGAGAATCTGTTGGAAAATTATTAAGGTTATTTTGACATTTATATAGTTCAAGGTAAATCCCCAGTAGGGTTATAAACCACAGGTATTTTTCAAACCTACATAGCCCCCTGATCTTTAAATAGTCCCAAGGCGCCCTAGGCCACCTTGAAGTTAGAATCCAACCCGAGCATCTGAGAAGTTCTCAATCTTTTCCTGCCTTGCTAAGTCACTTCAGCAGTGTCCAACTCTGTGCGACCCCATCCAAAAGCAGGGAGTCAGGTCCTCTGGTGGGATTGAATCTACTGAGGGAAGGGGCTTTGTAAACAATGGAATTAGTGCCCCAACAATAAAAACTTTGATTTATTTCTCCTCTATAGATATGGTGCATTTGGTACTGTGATGGATCATGAAGAGAGAGCCTTTTCCCTTTCTCCTTGAATTGAGTTCATCTTGATATATTTTGGTGACACAATGTGGTGGAAGTCATGCTGTGTAATGATACCTCTTGGAACTCTGTAAGAAGCCCAAGAAACATGAAGAGATCTTGTGGAGGAGAACCCAGGTGCTCAGTCACAGACCCCAGCTGAGCCTCCAGCGGCGTGTGAGGGAGCCGTCTTGGATTCCAGCCCAGGCCAGTCCCTGCAGTGCAGCCCCAGCTGACAGCATGTGCAGTGGAGGAACCTCTTAGCTGAGGCAATTAACTCACAGTATCTTTAGGGAGAAAATGATGACTGTGGTTGTTCTAAACACTGAGTTTGGAGTGCTCTGCTATGTATCAAAACCCATACAGACATGAATACTCTACAAGTTTGCTTTGTGTCCAGTGGCATTGATTTGTAAGATGGCTGGCAGTGGAATAGCTGTGTTTTTAAAATATTTTTTCTCAAATGTAATTGCTGAGAGTGGATAAAAATCAAAGTTGGGGCCATGATGGGAAGAGCTCCACGCATACTTAAATCACTGGAAAGGGGTGAATACGAATGCTTTGCAGACAGTGAGTGCTGCTGGGGAGGAGGTGTCTGTGTGGGGGAGGGCTGCGGCAGTATTATGTGGTCACTGTTATGGCTAGTATGCTCTGGGCGAAGTTCCTGGACTTCAAGCTTCTGCCCAGATTTTTTTGAGTTGCCTGAGTAGATCTTCATTCTTTTATTATTTTCATATTGAATTAGAAGCTCTTTTACATAAATGTAATTTTCTTCAGCATCTGTTGATTTTTTTGGACCGTGAAATTTAGCAGGATATTAAAAGCATGAAGACTTACATGGCATAATGCTGAGTTATGCAAGTTTGAAATAAAACTTTATCTAATTCTATCACAGAAGTCTGTGTTTTAGAAGCATAAGGCCTGCCAAACTCACATATCTTACATTTACATTTGTGAATGCCACCTCATTCTCCTCCCAAGATGCTTCTTTGGGCACCAGTGTGGTGGGCCAGCAGAAAATGCATTTGCCAAGAGCCTGGGTCAGGTGCCAGCCTCTTTTGGGCTCCTCTATAGCCATGTCCCTTCTGGAGAGGACAGGTTGCCAAGGAAGTAGCAGAAGTCAGAACTGAGTCAAGGTCAGGAGACAATGGACATGGAATCAACTCTAGTGGAAACGAGCAGAGTTTACCATGGGATGCAGACATTACGTACAAGGCCAAGAATTTGACCAGAACTATTCAGGCTGGTATTGATTTTTAGGTCCCTGAGTTTCCTATTTATTCTATGATGAAGCAGTTAAATTCTGGGAGAAGAAATGGGCTAGAAAGTGTATGAGGTTATTTTTGTGCCTACCTAGAAGTAAAAAGCCAGATCTCAATTAAGGGTGCTTGGCTTTTGAACATTGAGCCAAGAGGACTGATACTAAAGTACTGGGTGGATAAAACAGGTAATAAAGGGAGGTGTGATGTGTTAGACCAAAGAAAGTAGGTAGAAAGCAAGAATGCAACCAGTCGTGAAGGAATGGCAATAGAGAGACAGAGAGTTCAGGTTTGGGAAGCAGAACTTAGAAAGATTCCTGGATGCAAATTGGTACAAATCCTGGAAGATTTTAAAGTATTATCTATAGTCAAATCATGCGGGAAAGCAGGGAGCAACAATAAGCATCAGAAAGATTACTGGATTGAGAATCAAAAAGGCTGTAATATAAACCTAGTATCAGTTCAGTTCAGTCGCTCAGTCGTGTCCGACTCTTTGCGACCCCATGAATCGCAGCACGCCAGGCCTCCCCGTTCATCACCAACTCCTGGAGTTCACTCAGACTCACGTCCATCAAGTCGGTGATGCCATCCAGCCATCTCATCCTCTGTCGTCCCCGTCTCCTCCTGTCTGTGATCCCTCTCAGCATCAGAGTCTTTTCCAATGAGTCAACTCTTCGCATGAGGTGACCAAAGTACTGAGTTTCGGCTTTAGCATCATTCCTTCCAAAGAACACCCAGGGCTGATCTCCTTTAGAATGGACTGGTTGGATCTCCTTGCAGTCTAAGGGGCTCTCAAGAGTCTTCTCCAACACCACAGTTCAAAAGCATCAATTCTTTGGTGCTCAGATTTCTTCACAGTCCAACTCTCACATCCATACATGACCACAGGAAAAACCATAGCCTTGACTAGATGGACCTTAGTCGGCAAAGTAATGTCTCTGCTTTTCAATATGCTATCTAGGTTGGTCATAACTTTTCTTCCAGGGAGTAAGCTTCTTTTAATTTCATGGCTGCAGTCACCATCTGCAGTGATTTTGGAGCCCCCCCAAAATAAAGTCTGACACTGTTTCCACTGTTTCCCCATCTATTTGCCATGAAGTGATGGGACCAGATGCCATGATCTTCGTTTTCTGAATGTTGACCTCTAAGCCACCTTTTTCACTCTCCACTTTCACTTTCATCAAGAGGCTTTTTAGCTCCTCTTCACTTTCTGCCATAAGTGTGGTGTCATCTGCATATCTGAGGTTATTGATATTTCTCCCAGCAATCTTGATTCCACCTTGTGCTTCTTCCAGCCCAGCATTTCTCATGATGTACTCTGCATGTAAGTTAAATAAGCAGGGTGACAATATATAGGCTTGACGTACTCCTTTTCCTATTTGGAACCAGCCTAGAAGCTAACTAACTTACTTAATGTTAATTATTTATGTTAGTTACTTAATGACTTAGGTCATTTTGTACCAAGAAATCAGTGGCAGAATGAAAGGACTGGTACAACCAAGTAGTTGCATAACAACTGACTTTGAGTATCTATTTACTATTAGAATCTGTGGTGTGCTCCACGAGGATGAGCTTCTGGGATGAATAGGCTATAGATCACATATTCAGATTCTAAACAGAATCCCATCTTTGCTGTCACTGAAATCTTCCTATATCTAAAACCCCATTTAGCTATGACTCTACATGCCTCCCTAGTAGCTCAGATGGAAAAGAATCTGCTTGCAATACAGGAGACCCAGGTTCAATCTCAGGTTGGAAAGATCCCCTGGAGAAGGAAATGGCAACCCACTCCAGTATTCTTGCCTGGAAAATGCCACAGACAGAGGAGCCTGGCAGGCTACAGTTCATGGAATCACAACCACTGATAATATCTACATGCTTATTTATTTATTCATTTTTAGTCTTGAACTTAGAAGGCAGAGTTTATTTTCATGATTGATTTGACTGTCAACCTTCAGTCTATAGGAAACAGTCTAATGTTATTGGTATTAGAAATGTGGAAACAACTCTTGTCCTCACTCAAGACCAGGATTCTTAAGTGCGGGTTAGAATCTGGGCATAGAGTCCTTGAACCATCCTTTACGAACCAAAATGAGGGAGGGCTGCCATGAGTGTGGGTCAGAGGGGTGGGATCTACCAAGACTGGGGGATCAGAGTATATGAACCTCAACTCTGTGTCTGGCAGTCAGCATGCAGGGGCTTGTTTGAGGGTAAAGGATTGTGGATCTTTAGCTAAAAGACACACGTTATCTGTAGGACAGAGGTCCTGATCCATCAGAGTTCTTTAGTAGTTCCCTTGAGACAGACAGGGAACACAGAGGGCAACTGTTTTATATGGACTAAGAAATATATTGTCCTATGTACTGGTTGCCACTTGTCTTCCAAGAGGCAAAAACGTATTCTACTTTTCTCTCCCAGATTCTGCATAAGAGTGTTCTGAGATGTGTATTAAAATGAAATAGTCGTCTCAGCTTCCTCTTCTCATTCATGGAGAAGATGGAGCAACAGGCCCTGGGCACAGACTGGACTTTGACTTTATAGTTAATATACCATCAGTTTTACCAATATATACTTCTAAGTAAATTACTAAGGATCATTCTAATTATGGTCAGCAACATGACTGCAAATCCAAACTAAAGGTGCTTACTCCACACCAGGCACTATACCAAGTACCAGCGTAGTGTAACTCACTGAATACACCCAAGAATGTGATACCATTGGTATTATAGTCCCTATTCTCATATATGAAGATTTGGTGGATGGGAAAATGCAAACTATTTACCAACTAGTCCCACCAGATCAGTGACAGATCTTAAGTGGTGCACAGATATCCTAGTGTTAACAGGTTGAAAATTAGCCCTCTCTTCTTCTTGACTCTCTTCCCAGTTAAGATAAGATTCTTTTTTTGAGTCTCAGTTTAACTGTTACTTCTTCAAAAAGGGCCATCCACTGAGGGCCTGGCTAGTGTTCCCTCTGAATGTCCTCATAATACTGTCCCTGTGAGTGAAGCCCGTCATATCCCTAACAGCTTAAGGCCTGTCACCCTCATCAGAACAATATCCTTTTAATTACGTTCCTCATCCTACCCCTCCTTTGATGAATGGATGTATTCTTTGGGGAGGGGTCTATCAGTTTTTATCAAGATTAGTTAAATTTTATATTTTCATATGATTATAACCATACACACATACATATGCAGATGTGTATATATATATTTCCAATTATGTTGACACCAGATAATGGCTGAGTTGTCATGAGTTAATGACAGTAGAAGAGAGGTGATCACAACATGTAAATCCCAATATCTGTGCCGAGTAATGATCAAATAGCTTCACATTTATGCCACTTAAAGATTCATAGGTGTTCATGCAGAGAACATGTGTGGGAAAGAGCACGTTTTTTTATGGTACTGGAGCACACTTGAGTCACTACTGGTTTCAAAAGAGTGACTCTTAGGATACTCAGTGATGCTAATTTGAATTTTACTGGTGTTGAAATTCTGCCTCCATTAATGTTGTAATGTTGATGTATTTTTGTAAATGCATGAGCCAGGAGCAAAATGTATTCATATCTGGTTTTATATTTATATATTTTTATATAACATTGTAGAATAATTAATTTAAATCAACACTAGGTGTCTGGGAGGACTTGTTTTGGCCCATAAAAAGGAGATCTTTGTGTTTTCCAAATCTGAAAAACATTGGATAAGACAGTAATTTCCGTGAAGTCAGGACTTCTGCTTACTCTTGTTCACATCTTGTAGCTTTATTTCTACATCTAGTAGTCTGTGTAGTCTGTGCCCACTGCTAAAAACATGTGTGCATACATGCTTCAGTCATGTCTGATTCTATGCAACTCTATGGACTGTAGCTTGCCAGGCTCCTCTGTCCATGGGATTCTCCAGGCAAGAATACTGGAGTGGGTTGCCATGCCTTCCTCCAAGGGACTTCTCCAACCCAGGGATTGAACCTGAGTCTCTTCGGGCTCTACCCTGGCAGGCAGGTTCTTTACCGCTAGTGCCACCTGGGACGCCTACTAAAAACACAGTATGTTCTTAGTAAGTACTTGATGAATGAATAGAGGCTAGATCTTTCATCTTACTGATGAATTCTTTCTTTTCCTCGTCTGTCCTCTTGTGTGAGGGCCATTCTCTGGGCTTCACGAGGAACGAGCATTGGCTTATCTGACTTTCTCTTTCTGCTAACCTGATGCCGTGCCCTGTATTGTATCTGCTTCTGACAACACCCTTGGTAATCCCCACACTGCTGTCAGTCTTGCAGAACCTCTCAGAAAAAAACAGGACATATTGCTTTATAAAATCAGTGATCACCAGTCTCCTTTTCATACCAAACATTTTTAGAGCACTTTGTAATATAATCCAGTTTTCTGAAAGTTTTCAAAAACTTTCAAAGAGCACATCTTTGCATGACCATATTTAGAACACTATATCTGGTGAAAACTAAACATAATAACACAGGAGATTTCTTTGACATGAAGTCATTGAAGCCCCCAAATAAGAGACAGAACAAAACAGGCTCACTCTTTTTTAAATGTATTAACAGTGAGACACATATCAAAAATATTTTATAAGTACACAAAATATTAGAAGATACATAATAAAAAATGTTTATAAAAAATGTTCTCTTCTCCACCAAATTTCTAAATAATCTGGATTGAAATAATCAGGTATCTTGTTCTTGTCTGTCTCTAGGGATAAAAGAATGTAGAGACAGAAGTTCGGTGAACTTGCATTACATTTTGATGTATCAGTTATTTCTAGACACTGAGTTTCTTTGAGTCTCTTATTTAATTTTCACGTGGTTATTGTGAGATGATATAATGTGAAAGTTTTTTTTTCTACTGGAAAAGACTATATTTATTATAAATGTTTTGAAAACAACTGAAGTTATTTGATCAGCTAGCTCGTAATGACCTGCTACTAACTGGTTCTTTTAAAACTAGCCAGTTAAATTACTCTCCTACCACCTTTAAATGGGTTTAATAATTATACCCGGCCTGCATGACTGTCACAGAGGTGGCCAGAAGGTGAAGTGCACTGTGGTGTCCATTTCACAGGCCTTAATCATTGAGTTGGAGTATTGCGTGGAGAGCTGTGCCCCTGTCTATTCGGCATCCGTTAAAATTGTTTTGGAGTTATCACTGTATGACACCATCTAGATTATACAGATACTAAAAATGCAGATTAAAGTGTCTATGAAGTAAGGCAACAGAACATATCGCATAGAAGGCATTTTTTTCTGGAATGTGTTATTTCTCCGCGATGAATGAGGTCTGTGACAGATGGGAGATGATACGGGTCATCTGGTGGTGGGAAGCTGCCACTATGACGAACACCTGTTCTGGGGTGTTATCCTCTCCCTCCTCTTCATAGTGGTAGAGAAATCAGTTCAAAGGAAATATTTCAAAAGAAAAACACAAACAACTACACAAGAAACAATGGAACTCTTTGTTGCATTTTTATGTGGTTCTTATACTACCTGAGTCACTGCTGTGGGGCAATGAGACCAATGGGATCCTCTGACAAAGTGGAGTCAAAAGAATTGTGTTCTGGACCACTCTGCCATTTACTATCAGAGATCTTAGGCAATCACCTAATTTTTCTATATCTCAGTGTTCTTAATCCTATGTCAAAGGTTTGCTGAAAAAATGCATATAAATTTTCTAAAGTGATATAAAATCTAAAATTTCTAAAAATTTTCTAAAGTGATGTACAAAACCATCAAAGTTAAAGAAGTGTATTGAAGCAGGATTCCCTAGAATGTGTCATATGCTGGCAATGTGTATTAGTCACATCAAAGAGAACTAGCATTGGGCATTTCTCAAACTTATTTGTGGAGGGAACTTTTTCATCTATTAAAATAATTGTGTTCAACTGAGACTACACATCAAAATCACCTGAGACGGCATTGTGGTCTTGCCTAGACCCTCCCCACATTTCTTAAGGCAATGTGGCTAGTGCAGAGGTAGTGGGGGATCAGCCTCCCCTGGATGGGGAAAGTGTTTCAGTGGTTGGAGAGCATTAAGCTAGAAAGGGATGACTGAACAAGAATTAAGAGAAAGTCCTAAACAGAGTTTTCTATTTTGACATTTTTTCACCACCTGACTCCTTAATAATTCTAATGGGAAGAGCTTTGAATAATGTTGAATTTACCATAATACAATCAGTTTTTCAGTTCAGTTCAGTTGCTCAGTTGTGTCCGACTCTTTGCAACCCCATGAATTGCAGCACGCCAGGCCTCCCTGTCCATCACCAACTCCCGGAGTTCACTCAGACTCACGTCCATCGAGTCGGTGATGCCATCCAGCCATCTCATCCTCTGTCGTCCCCTTCTCCTCCTGTCCCCAATCCCTCCCAGCATCAGAGTCTTTTCCAATGAGTCAACTCTTTGCATGAGGTGGCCAAAGTACTGGAGTTTCAGCTTCAGCATCATTCCCTCTGAAGAAATCCCAGGGCCGATCTCCTTCAGAATGGACTGGTTGGATCTCCTTGCAAGGGACTCTCAAGAGTCTTCTCTAACACCACAGTTCAAAAGCATCGTATATAATTTGTAAACTTTGAAAAAATTTAAAAATAAGACATAAAAATACTGTGTAGTGCCTTTTTCCTGAGAATCCGTGTTGTTTTTTTTTTTCAGGTTTTAAAGGATTAATATTTATGGATGTGGGTTTATAACAGAATTCTGTGGCTCCTTTTCCTATTAATACCTTTCAAGGTGGTGAGAATTCAGATTTATTTCTGTGTATGTGCACATCTCATTGACCCTTCATCCATTTTCCAGATTTTGCTATAGTTTTTAAAATTTCAGGTTTCTAAATGTATGTTACTATAAAGTAGGTGCTGTAATCAGTGCCATGTGCCTGATTACAGTGTAAAGTTTCAAAACCTTATGGAAATGCCCACAGACAGTTTCCATCTTGACATATTTAGAAGCAAATGTTTAATTTTCAGAAACATTTAACAAGATTGAAGTGAAACACACTTGTTTAAGGATATTTCAAGTACTCAGCATTTTCAGAGGAATTAATAAAGTTAGTTATTTGATATGAGATTGTTTATAATGAATTCTCAGAGTTTACAGAGTAACCAAATGCATGAAGAAATAAGAAATGGTTAAAATAGCGATTCAGCCGTGAAGATGACTCAAGTGTTTACTTTTAGCTTTGAGTGACTCCGTTGATCTGACCATTCAAATTTGTAGGAGAGAACCTCCATTTTAAGCAGCCTTTCCCTGGCTTCAGACTTCCCTTGTGGCTCAGACGGTAAGGAGTCTGCCTGCAATGCAGGAGACCTGGGTTCCATCCCTGGATTGGGAAGATCTCCTGGAGAAGGAAATGGCACCCCACTCCAGTTCTCTTGCCTGGAAAATCCCATGGACGGAGGAGCCTGGTGGGCTATAGTCCACAGGGTCGCAGAGAGTCAGACACGACTGAGTGGCTTCTTTTCCCCCTTATTCTTCACCCGCAGACTGTCAGCTCCTCCTCTCTATTCCCCCATCTTCCTTTGGCTCTTAGGTTTATTCTCTGATCACTGAATGGCCAGAAATGATAGAGAGTGTTGGCAAGCAAAATGCTATGCCAATTCCATCAGGAAATGTCCCTAATAAACAGAGCGGATGGCTAAGTAAATACTGGATGTCTTAATAAATGCTACGTTTTAAATGTCAAGTATTTACAAGTATTTACAGGGAGAAGAGACCAAAGAATGGAGTATTTCAGTGTAGAAGGATTCAGCCACAAACACTGATAATGATTTAGTTTTTGGAACCTAGACCCAGGCTCCCTTTTGGCTATTCTCTCTAATCCTCATCCCTTCCCCTGCTTCTAATTCCGCTGGGTCCCCTCCCCTAGAAAAAAATGTGTTATCCAATCCCCCCAAAAGGACTGAATCAAAATGAGTGAATCTGTGACTCCCTGAAGTCACAGGTTTATTAGGAAAGGGTCATCTCACAGATGGCCTCTGCAGGAGCCCTGAGAGCTATTTTCATAAGTTGTTTAGACCTAGTGCTATTTATATCGGTTATGTGGTCAGTGTAGTGTTTGGAAAACATTAGTGGAACCTGCCAGGCCCACCATTATTAGAAATGTGAAGGACTGGAAAAATTAGGTTATTTTTTAAACTGGCTTTTTTTTTTTCGTTTCTAAGGGTTCCCCATGTGAATATTTTCCGATTTGGGGGCAGAGGAAAGGAAAAATGTAGAAATTTTCCTGACATATTTTTACCCAATCTTTGGGTCACTAATCAGTATGGATCATGTAGCAGTAACACCCCTCAAAATTTCCAGGGTAAATGTCTTCGGTGTGTTTGCCGTTTTTTGTTTAAGGATGGCAATGTTAGCTTAGGTCTGCGGTTTCAGGGCAAAAAGCTGCTTTTAGAAAACACCAGATTCAGCCTTTATATTGGTTGATAGGAAATATGCTTGGAGATTCTGTTACTTCTGACAAAACAGCTGGCTACAGCTGTAGCCTAATTTATATAGATACGACAAGTCCAGCTGAGCAACTGCCAAACGTAATAGATTGAGCCTTGCTAAAAACTAAGGCAAGGCACTGCAGGAAAAATTCTCTGTTCACTGGGTGACCTTGTTCAAGTCACTTTTTAGAGGACACACTGGTTTTCTCTCTGGTTACTGATCATCTATTGCTATTGATAAATATCAATTAAGGTCCACAAATTTCTTCTTGATGTTTTACTCCACTTTCTGACTTCTCTGTCTTTACTTATTTGTGTTACATTAATTATTTGAAGGCTTAAGACTGAGAGGCGGCTTATTTTCTTGGGCTCCAAAATCACTGCATATGGTGACGGCAGCCATGAAATTAAAAGATGCTTGCTCCTTGGAAAAAAAGCTATGACCAACCGAGACAGCATATTAAAAAGCTAAGACATCATTTTGCCAAAAAAGGTCCATTTAGTCAAGGCTATGGTTTTTCTAGTAGTCATGCATGGATGTGAGAGTTGGACCCTAAAGAAGGCTGAGCACTGAAGAATTTGTGCTTTTGAACTGTGGTGTTGGAGAAGACTCTTGAGAGTCCCTTGGACTGCAAGGAGATCCAACCAGTCCATTCTGAAGGAGATCAGACCTGAACATTCATTGGAAGGAATGATGCTGAAGCTGAAACTCCAATACTTTGGCTACCTAATGCGAAGAGCTGACTTGTTAGAAAAGACCCTGAGGCTGGGAAAGATTGAAAGCAGGAGGATAAGGGGATGATGGAGGGTGAGATGTTTTGATGGCATCACCGACTCAATGGACATGAGTTTGAGCAAGCTCTGGGAGGTGATGAAGGACAGGGAGGCCTGGCGTGCTGCAACCCGTGGAGTCGCAAAGAGCGACTGAATGACAGTTCTAAGGCCTGTGTGCTCAGTCGAGTCTGACTGTTTGTGACCCCACAGACTGTAGTCCACCAGGCTCCTCTGTCCATGGGATTTTCCAGGCAAAAGTACTGGAGTGGGTTGCCATTTCTCACTCCAGGCTCTAGTCTAGTACCTGCACTTTAACAGAAAACTAGGCTTAAGAATGCTCAGTGACTTGTCCAACGTCGCAGAGTTAGTTTGTGGAAGAAGCAGGACTCCTCTCTGAAACGGACCTTTGTCTCACATGGAAAAGCCCTCCCCACGCAGAGACAGTGCCACAGTTCAGCCGTGCATCCTCCAGCTCTGTTTTCATCATGTTTGCTGCCAGGGAGGCAGATACCAGAGAGAGCACACGGAGAGAATGGGAGAGGAGGGAGGAAGATAAGGAACAAGGCGACTGCTGTTTACCCAACTGTAACAAGGGCTACCTTTTCTTATCAGTCTTAAAGAAAGAACAAAGCCTTCTTTCAGTGGGAGTTATTTATGGCACTCCGAAGGCTTTGCCAGTTAGAAGGGGATTTCAGAATTGAGTTTCCCTCCCTGCTTTCCTCTGATTTCTAAAAGTGGGTTCTATGTATATAATATGGTAATTCCTATGACTCCAGTGTGGGTGTGGAGTTGTTAGAAAGGTGGGAGATGCAAGCCACTGAAGCAAAGGTACTAAGAGAAATGTAGATGACTCATACTGGGTGCACAGCTCTCTCCAGGGAGTTTCTGCTAGAACATAAGGTCCCTGGGTATAGAGACTGTTTGCTGCTATATCCCCTAGTACGTAATGGATGTTAATAAATATTTGTTGAGTGAATGAATTAAAGAAATGGCCTAGGTGTAAGGATATTCACATACACACTGCTAACCAAACCTCAAACAACCCAGAACATATACTTCTCCTCCATTGCACTCCTTTCCTCTTTCTTTCAACGACTCAGGCAATCATACGATGACACTGACAATTAAGAGCACGCACTCTTTGGTCACTGAGATGCCTTCAGTTTCTCTGGAGCCATGCTTCTCTGCTGACATTTTAATTAAAGAATTATAATTCCTCTCGAGTGGAATTGCAGTGACAGCAAATGAAGCCCTGCCTTTCATCAGGAAGGTCTGACCCTCTACTCTCCACTGATGTTCTTTCCATGGGATTGTTATTCCATGGCTTTCCTCGGAAGCTTTATTTTCAGTTCTATGTCCAACCAAAAAATGCAGAGTGACTGGCTTTCTATTTTAATTTTGGCTAGGAAACGAGTTTATGCTTGGGGGAGGTGTGCTGTGAGTAGGATGATCTTGAGAGTAACCACCAGAAAACATGTATACTTCAGCTGACATTTAGCAAAGTTCTAGTAAAGTAAGAAAGAAACATTACTTTCGTTACCAGCATGTCAGTATTGGGGATATTAATTATACATATGTAGAGCAACACAAAGGCACTTTTCTATTTGTGAATTAGAAATACTTTTACCCCTACAAGGAACAGATATTATGGGAGTTGCCAGAAGCCAAGAAAGAGCCTAAACACTTCTGACTAGTGAGCAAACAAGCTCAGAGACGGGATGTATTCCTGGGGTGAGCTGGCAAGCTTAGTTAACTTGCATAGTATCACCTCTTCCTCGTTACCAGGTTTCTTGAGAATGCAGAACTGGTACCCACAAGTATGTTACAGCATAAATCCTCCATTCCTTTTTGTAAAAGTCAGAAAAGTGATCTGAAGTGCCTTTTAGCAGACTGTTCCTGGCATCAAAGCCACAGAAACATGTTTTTAGATGCATGAGAGTTGGGAGTCCTTTTCTAGATCAGTAGAAACAGAAATATAATGTGAGCCAAATATACAATTTAAAACTTCCTAATAATTACATAAAAAGTAAAAAACAGGAAATGATGTTAATGATGTATTTTATTTGATCTATGATATCCAAAATACTCTCAACACGTGTGCTTAGTCACTCAGTCATGTCCGACTCTTTTCAACTCTGTGGACTGTTGCCCGCCAGGCTCCTCTGTCCATGGAATTCTCCAGGCAAGAGTACTGGAGTGGGTAGCCATGCCCTCCTCCAAGGGATCTTCCTAACTCAGGGATAGAACCCAGTTCTCCTGCATTGCAGGCAGATTCTTTTCTGTCTGAGCAACCAGGGAAGTCGACTCTCAACATATTTTCATCATAAAAAGTATTCAAGAGATATTCTGCATTCCTTTTTTCATACTAAGTCTTTGAGATCTGGTGTGCATTTCACACACTAAATTTTACACATCTCATTTGGGACCAGCCGTATTTCAAGTGCTCGATAGTGCATGGCTACCATATTGGACGGTGCGGTGCTAGCTAGTCAAGGTTCAGTATGGCCGATGCAAAGTATATAATTATTTGACATCCACGTGGAGCTATCTCTTTTACTCCACTTGAATGTACACCAACTCTGAAGGTGGTTTTATAAGCTAAGAAACCAAGTTTAGAGACACCAGTGAATTCCCCAAATCCTGGTGGTGACTTTTTTCTTCACTTATGCTGCCTTCTAACTACTCGTGTTCAAGAGAACTGCCACATCACCTTAGAAACTCTGGCACAACAGGCACCGTGGATAATACGTGACATTAAGAGTACTGACAGGTAAAGATCACCTTTACACCTGTCAGTTGTTGGACACTGTAACACAGGGTAGGTATTAACGGTCAGTAACCCATGGTAACAAGCAGACCCAGTTAGGAAAGGTGGAATGTGGGTTCTGTAAGAGGAGGAAATAATCTGCTAATATTTGGGAAATACCAGCCTGTGGACAAAGAAATAGCCATGAACATAATTTCACTTATTTGTAGAACATGTCAGCCACAAAATGACAGATCTTGTGTTGGATACACAAATTATCCAGTTTACTGATGCTGATCACTAAATAAATAGTTGTACATAAACTTAGCACATTTCATCACCCACAGGTATGAACTAGACTCCATGGGAGCATAGAGGAGAAAGTCCTTTTGCTTAGAAAAAGGGAGGAGATAAATTGAATTGAATCTTAAAGAAGATACATTTTACTAAGTGAACATGGGGGGAGAAGGTTTTTTCAGGCAGAGGCAACAGCAAGTATTAATGAAGCTAACACTTTTGCAGTGCTTATATGTTCCAGGTACTATTCTAAGCTCTTTACAAATATAGTCTACTTTTATTCTCAAAGCAACCCTATTAAACATTTAATTCTAAGTGCAGTAGGAAGCAAGTGGGTGATTCTGAATATGCTTTCATTTATATTGAAAAAAAAAAAAAGATCACTCTGGTTGCTGTGTAGAGACCAGGCTGAAAATGGTTCGAAAGAACAAAACAAGGAGGCACATGAGTGTGAGTTTCAGAGATCGAGGCAAGAGATGATGAGTTTTGGATAAGGGGTTTTCAGAACATCTAGGTTTGCTTTTTTTGAGCAGGAAAATCTGAAGTCAACAGTACACTGCATAGCCTAATATAAGGGGGAAGGAAAAGTGGTGGGTAAGTTTCAATGTTGGCTGACCAAGGTATTTTAATAAACCAGGGGCAGAATCACTTAAATTCTTCTGAGTTTGAGCTACCACCTGTGTCCGAGACAGAGTCAAAAGAGAATACACTATTCTTTGATGTTCCCTAAAGCCCATATAATGAAAAGAATTAAAAAAAAACATATGCACAGTATTATATTTAAAGTAGATAACCAATAAGGACCTACTGCATAGCACAGGCAACTCTATTCAATAACTTGTAAAAACCTAAATGGGAAAAGTATTTGAAAAACAATAGATACATGTATATGTATAACTGAATCACTTTGCTGTACACCTGAAACTAATATAATCTTAAAAATCAACTATACTTCAATATAAAATAAAAATTAAAAAATAAAGAAACCACAACCACACACACAAAACAAAAACACTTGTATTTTGTTTTAAATGGCCACAATAAATTTGCTGTAGAAATAAACTGTGTAGTTTGGATTGCTAAAGCATTACATCTCCCAATTATTTGTCAGACAACAGCAGTCTTATTTCTGTCATGCTTCCTGTTGAAAGTATCAGCAGATCTGATTTAAATGGGCTCATGAAATGGAAACTTTCAGAGGCAGATTAGCTTTAGGAAAGGCTTGATTTAGTGATCTATCAAGGTGACCAATGGTCTGGCTTCTTTGGCTTTCTGTCTAGTGATGTCCACCAGCAGGTCCCAAGGCTACTTGCTTTCTTGTTCATATCCAAAGCCTCCATGTCCCAGGATTTTCAATAAAATCTTAAGGTTCAGCAGACCTCCTTTATCTCTGGACTCATCACAGAGGCAGGAAGATGCAGTCCTCTGAAACTAGGTCTGGGTCAATCTTACATGATTCATATGGTTGAAAATGAGTGAAAGGAGAGATTGATTTCTCCTAGGAAATTTGGAATTCTCTTCCCAGAAGGTAGAAGAATGGACACTGGGCAACCGACAAGCATCCTCTGATGCAGATGATGTCTTTTTATCACCATCGTATTTTGCCTCTCTACATTATGTTAGCCTGTCTCCTCTTTGAAAGAATCTCGTTCCTTGATTTAACCACACCCATCATTCCTATTTCTTGCTACTTTTATGACTGTTATGCTCATCCTTTAGAAGATATCCTCTGTCTGCCTCTTAAACATTGACACTCCCCCAGGTTCTCTTCTTAGCCTCATTATCTTCCTACTCTGCCCCTGAGTGAAGAGACGTAACCCAAGATCCAACTGTCACTGGCGTGGAGAATCTTGATCTGGGTTCTGGAAACTCTTAAAGGTAAGAGTAAACTTACACTCTAAAGTAAGACTTTAAGAGGATAACTGTATGCACATATTGTATATGTACACATACTGGGAAAAACTGATAGTTTTCATTAAAAAATCATGAATAAAAGTTTAAAAATCATGCTTATTTTTGCCATTATCACCCCAAAATACTATCTCTGTTTAGATCACTCACCACAGCTCTAATTCTGCCTTTCCTACTATCTCCTTCCTGATGTCCAGCAGATACCTTAGTTCACATCAACACACATTTTTTATTAAATTAAATTATTTTATAAATTAAAAAAAATTTTTTAAAGACAGGGGCCAGTCACTTACTCTTTTAGGTTATTCGGGGCTAAGAAATGATCCTTGCTGTCTGGTGGTTTTTAGTTTAGCAAATCACACGGATTCAATTTGAACTCAATCTTCACTTTCCTAAACCTCTTTTCCTGTGTTCTCTATATTATTTAAGAACCACAGTTGACCTTTCTGCTCACATCTAGAAACCCAGGAGCTCTTTAAGCACACACTGACTCTAGTGAGGACAGTGGGAGTTTATAGTCTCTCTAGGGTTATTCTGTAGATGAACATTTCTATTTTACAATAAAATGTAAATTTATATTTGAAAATCCTATTGTTTTGTAATAAAAAATATAAATAAAATTTGACAAAATATTTCCTGGTCAGTAGGAATAAACTAAAGAGAAGTTGATTTTTAAGTGGTGGGGTGGGGCATATTCCACTAGAAGGGTACATAAAAATTTTGCTGGGGGGGAAAGGTAAGGTTTTTCTATTTATGAAAAGGGGATTGTGAATTAAAATGGAGATTCACTTTTCTGGAATACCCTCTTTAAGAACATATGTAACTTAAAACTTGTCCTTCCTACATTCCAGATCTTTTTTTTCATTGCTGCTGCTTGAGTTCCGGGTCCCTTTGCAGCATAATTTCCCTGGTCTGTGGTACTATTGACAAATAGTACCCTGCCCTTTTTTTTGGCATCCAGTCTCATCCTTTCCCTTCCCTTCTCTCCACTCTACACAGAAGTTGAGAAAGATCATTGTTAATCAGAAATCTAATTTGCTGTGATGCTGGTCACTCTGGCATAAAATCATTTTGTTGTTTTTCAGTCACCCAGTTGAGTCTGACTCCGTGACCCCATGGACTGCAGCACACCAGGCTTCCTCACCCTTCACTATGTCCTGGAGTTTGCTCAAACTCATGTCCATTGAGTCGGTAATGCCATCCAACCATCTCATCCTCTGCCACTCCCTTCTCCTTTTGCCTTCAGTCTTTCCCAGCATCAGGGTGTTTTTCAATGAGTTGACTCTTCGCATCAGGTAGCCAAAGTAATGGAGCTTCAGAGTCAGCATAAGTCCTTCCAGTGAATTATAAGGGCTAATTTCCTTTAGGATGAACTGGTTTGATCTTCTTCCTGTTCAAGGGACTCTCAAGAGTCTTCTCCAGCACCACAGTCTGAAAGCATCAATTCTTTGGTGCTCAGCCTTCTTAAAGGTCCAGCACTAATATCCACACATGACGACTGGAAAAACCATAGCTTTGACTACTCATTTTCTACAGGAAAATAGTCACATTCTTTAGCACATTGGATCACTTTATAAAGTTATAATCTGGTTTCTTTTCACCTTTCCAGCTTCCTCATCTCTTGTCTTTCCTTCCCCATTTAACATATATTCCTGAGCTTTTGAGATGCTCTCTTCAAAGGCAGCCATGATCTCCAAAACTTATTGCACTGTCTTGTCCTCTATCCATGATAACATCTCCTCATTTTTCACATTATCAGTATAGAAAATCAAACACAACATAGTCCTTGTCAGTGGTGATCTAGCAGCAATACACTCATACTAGAGAGAATATGATCAATTCCCTCATTCACAGAGGTCCTCTCTGGGCACTCATCTTCTAACTATACAGATGTGTCCTTACTGTTTCTGATTTGCATAATGAGTACAGGACACAGCATTTTTTTTTTCTTTCATTAGTAACAAATTTCTGCATCCTGAAATTTGAAAGAGAACTACAGAACATTAACATTTAACTGACATAAGATAGTTTTTCCTTCTCATTAATCTTGAACTCTGAAGGATTTACCGAAGTCTCCTATCCCTTGATCTGACACTTTAAGAGTTAGGGACAGCCACAAAGACGACAGCTGGGAGATAAGATGCAGATTAAAAGAACCATTAACTCACAATGGCATTAGAAAACCATAAGTGTTGAATTCAATTTGGATGCGGTTCAAAGCACCAAGTAAAGTGGGAGGCGGAGGCTGTAAATAGTTTTTAGTGCCCTGGAACTCAACTTTTTCCCTTGGAGCAGCAACAGAGGAATCACATTGCTAAAGATAAGGTAATTTGTTAGCCACTCTCTCCTTTTTCTTGAACCACTAAATTTCTGTTGTTTTATTCAGAGAGGCCATATGACTAGCAGATAGGAGTGCATCCTTGGAACTCTACTGCTAAATTTGAATTCCTGTATCTTGACCTCAGTGCAAGACCTCAGGAAGGCACTTAACACTCTTGTGCCTCACCTTTAAGTGGGGATCATAGCACCTGCCTCAGGTGGTGCTAAGTTTTAATAGACAATGTGTTTAGAGTCCTGAGGACAATGCCTCTCATACAGGTGCTTTACATGTTTGTTGTTTTTCAGTCGCTGAGTCGTGTCCAGCTTTTTGCAATCCTATGGACTGCAGCATGCAAGGCTTCCTTGTCTTTCACTATTTCCTGGAGTTTGCTCAAACTCATGTCCATTGAGTTGGTGATGCTATCTAACCATCTCATCCTCTGCCTCCCCCTTCACTTCCTGCCCTCAATCTTTCCCAGTACCTTTTCCAATGAGTTAGCTCTTCTTATTAGGTGGCCAAAGTATTGGAGTTTCAGCTTCATCATCAGTCCTTCCAGTGAATATTCAGATATATGTTTTGTTATTATTACTTCTGCATGAGGATTATGTCTTTTCAAGGGAATTTATCAATTATATTTATTTCCCCAGAGTTGTGAGGGTATACTAACAATAGCAAATACCTATGAAGATTTCCCATGTACCAGACGCTGTCCTAAGCACTTACATATATACCCCCATCTCAGATATGAATAAACTGAAGCACACGGAGGCTAAACAAACTTGCTCAAGGGGATACAACTTTGAACCTGACTGTGGAGTCCATGCTCTTAACCACTGCAGTGAGGGAAAGGCTGGGAGGGCAGTTAGCATAAGAAGGAGTAAAGTTGTGAGCAGGTCTCCCTGTTCTCATTATATCATTATGTCTGATTCCTCTTCTTAAACACTGCAGCCCAGGCAACTGGACCAAAGCTGGGTAGCTTATCTTGGCCATGGTCTCAGGTTAGGATTACTGACAAGCTGCATCCAACTAGGGTACTCGTAGACCAGTGTGCACCCCAGATGGAAAACACTAGATCTACTAGTAGCAGTATATTAGCTGTAGACCTACCTCTTAGAAGAAAAGATTCCTTCCAAAATATTACTGCTCACTGACAGTGCGCCTTGTCACCCAAGGGCTCTCATGGAGAAAAAGAATGAGAGTAATGTTGGTTTCATGGCTGCTAACACAACATTCATTCTGCAGCTCAGAGATCAAGCAGTAATTTTAAATTTCAAGTCTTATTATTTAAGAAATAGATTTCATAAGGCTACAGCTTCCATAGCTAGTGATTCTGAAGAATCAAAGCCAGATGGAGTGTTTATCTGTCTCATTGGCTTGAAAGGTTAAGGGGTGGAAGATGCTGGTCTACAGCAGGGCACAGTGGCAGAGGTGGGCAGTGTAGCCTGGAATAATGCCCTGGGCTGGTAGGTGGTACCATCATTTATTATGTGGTGGCATTGGCATGGAGCAGAGAGAAAACCAGGAGGGACAGGGATTTGGCATGAAAAAAAAAAAAAAATTCCTGAGTCTGTGCAAAACAAAATGCAGCCATAAATGTTCTTATTTTTTGAGTCATAGTACTAGCTCTCTGGGGATAAAGAAAAATTACTGTTTTGTAATATCCTCAAAGACAAAAATGCAGGAAAAAAAAAGAAAAAAAGCCACATGTACAAAAATTATCATTATAGCATTATTCGGCAAAATAGTGGAAAAAATAGAAACTGCCTAAAAATTCAATAATAATGGAAATAACCAGTAAAATAAGAAACGTACCAGGTGATTTAATATTATGCAGTCATAAAAGTGGTAATTATAAAGACTACAGAATAGCAGAGAAGCATGCTTAAAAATATTTTAAGTGAAAGAAGCAGGGCATAATACTGTATCCTTGTAACCATGTAACGGCACGTAGTGAATATAATTGGGGTTGTGAATAATTTTTTCTTATGCTTAAGATTTGAGCTTTTATTAATACATGTAGACCTCGTTTTATCACACTTTGCTTTATTACACTTTGCAGATACTGCATTTTTTGCAAATTGGTTTGTGGCAACTTTGCCTTGAACAAGTCCAGCAGTGCCATTTTCCAACAGCGTCTGCTCACTTCTTGTCTCTGTGTCACATTTTGGTTATTCTTGTAATAATATTTCAAACTTTTTCATTATTATGATATTTATTATGGTGATCTGTGATCAAGGATCTTTGATTTTTTTGCAACTGTTATGGGGCATCCCAAACTGCACCTATATACAATGGTGAACTTAATTAACGTGTGCTTTCTAAGTGTTCCACTAATTGGGCCGTTCCCCCTCTCTCTCCCTCTCCTCAGGCTTCCTCATCTCTTGAGACAGAACAGTAATAAAATTAGGCCAATTAATGGCCTCTAAGTATTCAAGTGAAAGGAAGAGTCGCATTTCTCTCATTTTAAGTCCAAAGTCAGAAATGAGCAAACTGAGTGAAGAAAGTGTGTGAAAAACTTTGCCTCTCACACCAATGAGTTAGTCAAGTTGTGAGTGCAAGGAAAAAGTTCTTGAAGGAAATTCAAAATGCTACTCCAGTGAACACATGAATGATAAAAAAGCAAAGCAGCCTTACTGCTGCCTTGGAGAAGGTTGTAGTGGTCTAGACAGAAGAGCAAACCAGCCATGACATTCCCCCAAGCCAAGCCTAATCCAGAGCATCACCCTAGCTCTCTTTAGTTCTGTGAAAGCTGAGAGGTGACAAGCTGAAGAAGAAAAGTCTGAAGCTAGCAGAGGTGGCTTCAGAAGGTTTAAGGAAAGAAGTCAACTCCATAACATAAAGGACAGGGTGAAGATAGCTTCCCTAGGGTCTTAGATGGTAAAGACTCTGCCTGCAATGCAAGAGACCTGGGTTCAATCCTTGAGTTGGAAAGATCCCCTGAAGAAGGGAATTGCAACCCACTCCAATTTTCTTACCTGGGAAATATCTTGGACAGAGGAGCTTGGTGGGCTCGCAAAGAGTTGGACACGACTGAGTGACTAACACTTTCACTTTCCGCTTTTACAGGGTATAGCAGCAAGTGCTGATGTAGAAGTTGCAGCAAGTTATCCAGAAAATCTAGCTAAGATCATTAGTGAAGGTGGCTCACTAAACAGCAGATTTTCAATGTAAATGAAATAGCATTCTATTGGAAGAAGATATCACCTAGGACTTTCTTAGGTAGAGAGGAGAAACAAATGTGTGGGTTCAAAGCTTTAAAGTACAGGTTGACTCTCTAGAGGCTAAAACAGCTGGTGACTCTAAGTTGAAGCCAATGCTCATTTACCATTCCCAAAATCCTAAGGTCCTTAAGAGTTACACTAAATTTACTTTATCTGTGCTCTAAAAACGATGCAACAAAGCTTGGAAGACAGCACAGATGTTTACAACATGGTTGACTGTATATTTTAAGTCCACTGTTGAGACCTACTACTCAGAAGAAAAAGATTCCTTTCAAAATATTACTACTCATTGACAATGCACCTCATTACCCAGGAGTTCTCATGGAGATGCATAATGAGATCAATATTGTTTTCAGGGCTGCTAACTGTACAAAAGAGATCTTCATGACCCATATAATCACAATGGTGTGATCACTCACCTAGAGCCAGACATCCTGGAATGTGAAGTCAAGTGGGCCTTAGGAAGCATCACTACGAACAAAGCTAGTGGAGGTGGTGGAATTCCAGTTGAGCTGTTTCAAATCCTAAAAGATGATGCTGTGAAAGTGCTGCACTCAATATGCCAGCAAATTTGGAATACTCAACAGTGGCCATGGGACTGGAAAAGGTCAGTTTTTATTCCAATCCCAAAGAAAGGCAATGCCAAAGAATGCTCATACTACTGCACAATTGCACTCATCTCATGAGCTAGCAAAGTAATGCTCAAAATTCTCCAAGCCAGGCTTCAACAATACATGAACCAAGAACTTCCAGATGTTCATCCTGGTTTTAGAAAAGGCAGAGGAACCAGAGATCAAATTGCCAACATCCTTGGATCATCAAAAAAGCAAAAGAGTTCCAGAAAAACATCTATTTCTGCTTTATTGACTATGCCAAAGCCTTTGACTGTGTGGATCACAATAAACTGTGGAAAATTCTTCAAGAGATAGGAATATCAGCCCACCTGACCTGCCTCTTGAGAAATCTGTATGCTAGTCAGGAAGCAACAGTTAGAACTGGACATAGAACAATAGACTGGTTCCAAAAAGGGAAAGAAGTGCATCAAGGCTGTATATTGTCACCCTGCTTATTTAACTTGTATGCAGAGTACATCATGAGAAACGCTGGGCTGGAGGAAGCACAAGCTGGAATCAAGATTGCCGGTAGAAATATCAATCACCTCATATATGCAGATGACACCACCCTTATGTCAGAAAGTGAAGAAGAACTAAAGAGCCTCTGATGAAAGTGAAAGAGGAGAGTGAAAAGTTGGCTTAAAGCTCAACATTCATAAAACAAAGATCATGGCATCCGGTCCCATCACTTCATGGGAAATAGATGAAAAAACAGTGTAAACAGTGGCAGACTTTAATTTTTTGGGCTCCAAAATCACTGCAGCTGGTGACTGAAGCCATGAAATTAAAAGACGCTTACTCCCTGGAAAGAAAGTGACCAGCCTAGACAGCGTATTAAAAAGCAGAGACATTTCTTTGCCAACAAAGGTCCATCTAGTCAAGACTATGGTTTTTCCAATATTCATGTATGGATGTGATAGTTGGACTATAAAGAAAGCTGAGTGCTGAAGAATTAATGCTTTTGAACTGTGGTGTTGGAGAAGACTCTTGAGAGTCCCTTGGACTGCAAGGAGATCCAACCAGTCCATCCTAAAGGAAATCAGTCCTGAATATTCATTGGAAGGACTGACGCTGAAACTCAAACTCCAATACTTTGGCCACTTGATGTGAAGAGCTGACTCATTTGAAAAGATCCTGATGCTGGGAAAGATTGAAGGCAGGAGGAGACGGGGACGACAGAGGATGAAATAGTTGGATGGCATTACTGACTCAATGGACATGAGTTTGAGTAAACTTCTTGAGTTGGTGATAGACAGGGAAGCCTGATGTGCTTTCAGTCCATGTGGTTGTGAAGAGTCAGACACGACTGAGCAACTGAACTGAACTGAACACAACATTTATTCTGCAGCTCATAGATTAAGTAGTAATTTTAAATTTTAAGTCTTATTATTTAAGAAATACATTTCATAAGGCTATGGCTTCCATAGATACTGATTCCTTTGATGGATCTGGGCAAAGTAAATTGAAAACCCGTTTAAAAGGACTCACTATCTTTTCACCTACCCTGTCTTATTCACCTATTGCCATCCTACTCTGGATGCCATTAGGAATGTTTGTGATTCACGGGAAAATGTCAAAAGATCAACATTAACAGGAGTTTGGAAGGTTTTGATTCCAACCCTCTTGGGTGACTTTGAAGGAATCTAGATTTCAGTAGAAGAAAGAACTGCAGATGTGGAAATAGCAAGAGAAGCAGAATTAGAAGTGAAGTCTGAAGATGTGACTGGACTGCTGCACACTCATGATAAAAAACAGATGAGGAGTTGTTTCTTATGAATGAGCAAAGAAAGTGATTTCTTGAGATGGAAGCTGCTCCTGGTGAATATGATGTGAAGATGGTTGAAATGACAAGACAGAATTCAGAATATTTCATAAACTTAGTTGATAAGGCAGCAGCAGGGCCTGAGAGGGTAGACTCCAACTGGAAAGAAGTTGTACTGTGGTAAAGTATTATCAAACAGCATTGCATACTACAGAGAAATTGTTTGTGAAAGGAAGAGTCAGTCAACGCTATAAACATCATCTGCTATTGCATTTAAAGACATTGCCACAGCCACCCCAACCTTCAGCAACCACCGCTCTGATCAGTCAGCAGCCAACGACACTGAGGCAAGACCCTTCATCAGCAAAAGAATTATGACTCATTGAAGGCTCAGATGATTGTTAGCATTTTTCAGCAGTAAAGTACTTTTTAATTAAAGTATGTACATTGTTTTTTAGATATAATGCTATAGTACACTTAAGAGATGACACAGTGTAGTTTAAAAGTAAGTTTTATAGGCACTGGGAAACTAAAAAATTCCTGTGACTTACTTGATTGTGATATTTGCTTTATTGCAATGGTCTGGAACTGAACCGGCAGTATCTCTGAGGTGTGCCTATATAAAACAGGGGAGGAGGAGGTAGAATTCCAAGTAAAGCATATAACAGGAGTGTAGGAGCACAAAGGTGTAAGAGAAGTAGAGTGGAGTGTAATGCGAAATTAGCATGTTCCAGTCTGAACTCTTCTTTTCCCTAAGATATCGTCAAAGATACAGTCACCTAAGCTGCAAAGCCGGGAATCATCCTAGACATTTCCATTGAATATCTACATCCAATCAGACACTTAATGATGATTCTACTCTGCAACTGCCTGGATGTCAGTCCTTTGGTCTCAGCTATTGCCCTTAGTCAAGTCCACATCAATCCTTGTCATACTTTTTATCTCTGCCACCATCAATCCTCAACTCTTATCCAGTCTCTCAAATGTTGGCAGCTGAGACTTGCCAAATAGAAATTGGATTTCATCACTTTCTTGAAGTCCTCAGTGACTTCTTGGGCTAGTAGGGAAATGAACACTCTCCAGCTAAAGGCCTCCCCTGGAATGCCTCTGCCTTTCCTCCCCAGGTAATAAAGCTATAACAAGTCATGATGACTAGTCACGCCTTACCACTCCCTCTGACTAGAATGTGGTCCCTGTCCTTTTCATGGCTTCATATACCCCACCCTCCTACACTTGATAATAGTTTGCCTGATACGTTAATATTAATAGGATTCCAGGTTGGACATTTCCCCCTCAAAACTTTGAAGGCATTGATCCAAAGTCTTCTGCCTTTTAAAGATACAGTTGAGAAGTCTGATGCCATTTTGATTTCTGATTCCTTGTGTATGACCTGATTTTTTTCCCTCACTCTCTCTGAAAGCTTTTAAGGTCTTTATACTTAATGATCTAATATATCACTGTTATATATCCTTGTATGGGTCTGTTTCATTCATTTTTCTGGAGATAAATGGTGGATTCTTTTGATCAAGAAATTAATTTCCTTTAGATATGAGGAATTTTCTTTTATAATTTCTTTACTAACTTCTTTTCATTCATTTTCTCTAGGCAGTTTTTCTTGAATTCGTACTCTTTGGATGTCATATTCCCTAAATTGCTATTCTAATTTTTTCCTTACTTTCCTATTTCCCTGGTATTTACTTTCTCTTTTCTAGGTTTCCTCAATGTACCTTCTAAATATCTATTGACTTTAAACATTTTTAAATTGTATTTTTAATTTCTAAGAGTGGTTTATAACAACTTAAGGCTTTATTAAAAATTCTATCTTCTTTTAATTTATGGATGGAATAACTTTCTGAGAATATTAAGGACCGTTTTGCTTTTCTTATTTTAGTTTTTCCTCTTGTTGCTTGTATTATCTCTGTTTCCTCTAACTTTTTAAAATTTATTTTATTTTTTTCTATTTGTCTGTCTTGGTTTCTCTGTTCCAGGTTAGAGGCTTTGCACCTTTAAAGTATGTTTCTATCTTATGGTGAGGCACCATGAAGAACTGATTAGAGGCTCTGTGATTGTGTGTTTGCTGGCGTGTGTGTTTTGGGAGAGGGCTGGGTTTGATCCCTGGGTGGGGAAGATCCCCTGGAGAAGGGAAAGGCTACCCACTCCAGTATTCTGGCCTAAAGAATTCTATGGACTCTATAGTCCATGGGGTCGCAAAGAGTCGGACAAGACTGAGCAGCTTTCACTTTAGGGACTTTCCTGGTGGCTCAGACAGTCAAAGCATCTCCCTACAGTGTGGGAGACCAGGGTCCGATCCCTGGGTCAGGAAGGTCCCTGGAGAAGGAAATGGCACCCCACTCCAGTACTCTTGCCTGGAGAATCCCATGGACGGAGGAGCCTGGTAGGCTACAGTCCATGGGGTTGCACAGTCAGACAGGGCTGAGAGACTTCACTGTCACAAGGCTTAGCTCTCTCATCTCTCTTGGTATATATTTTCAAAGGGTTGTTGTGCATGAAGAGTGAAGCAATGTATGCATGTGTGAATACCTGTGCTTGTTAAATGGGGAGCTTTGATGCAGGATGATTGGATCAGTCCAATATTAGTACCCTTAGGTTTCTTTTCCTCTTTGCAGAGAGGAATATTCCATTCTTATATTCTGGAGATAAAAGGTGATACCTGGCACTATAATGCCTGGCGCCAGCAAACTGGTAGGTGATGAAAGGAAAGCGTTTAGAGAATCTCATCTTTTCTAATATGAAATTTCCCTGGATTCCCTTGGGGTCTGTACAATGCCTCAACCTCACTCTCAGCTTGCAAATTCCTGAGTGGTAATTGATACCTCCTTTCCTGAGCTTTTCTGGGGTTTGGCCTACTCATTACTATTCTCCTGTCTAAGCACTTTTAACTTTTCTTTGATGTGCAGTGTCAGCTAACTCATATTTCTCTCTCTCCATTTTCTAAGATTTTGCAGATAAGTCTTATCAACTATTGTCTTTATTTTTCTTTGTCTTTGTGGTTTTCTGTTTTTGATTTTAACTAAAAAAAAAATATCTTTACAGTCACTCTAGATGGGTTTGGGTGGTGATGGTGATACATATGTGTATTCAACTTGCAATGCCCTAACAACAGAGGTCAATACCTGTATTATAGGGCATGGTCAAGTCTGACGTAAGCCTGATAACGCAGTTAGTGGAAGTCGCTCAGTGGTGTCTGACTCTTTGTGATCTTGTGGACTATACAGTCCATGGAATTCTCCAGGCCAGAATACTGGACTGGGTAGCCTTTCCCTTCTCCAAGGGATCTTCCCAACCCAGGGATCAAACCCAGGTCTCCCACATTGCAGGTGAATTCTTTTCCATCTGAGTCACAAGGGAAGCTTGATAATGCAGTTAGGAGGTACATAATTGTGGTCCATCAAGAATTTCTTGTATGGTTAATGAACTCATGGGCGATGATACAGTCCTTTCTGTTACCTAAAAGTTTGAACATCTGAGACCTTGGGGTGTGGGCTCCTCTGGGGTCTTGCAGTTTGTTTTTACTAAGCACAGTGAAGTTCAGAATTTCTTAAGAAATAAGCAATTCATTTGAAGCAGTCTCTACTTATCTGTACCTTTGATTTTTTGCATATTATTGCACTCTAGCTGGAAGTTCTGGGAGCTAATCAAAGGTAAAGCAACCTTAAATTAAGTCTCCGTCTCCATTATTAGCTTTTTGCCTCTGACCTAACTTAACCTCCAGTTCTAAGAAAAAGAATTGGCTGCTATATTTTTTATTCCCTTTCTGCCTTGGTATGTTCTGTTCAAAATTTCTAACATTTAAAAAATGTATTAGTTTTCATGTATTTCCTCTGTCTATCAGACTGTAATCTCCTTGAAGGCAGGACTAAATCATATTCACTATCATTCCCAGGGACATCCTTGGCACATAATAGATGCTCAGTATTTATTTGTTACATGAATGAATATAGAGATTAATGACATGTCAGATGAAATGCATAAAATTAGCTCAGTTGTTCTGGTCATCTGCAAAGACTTACAGAGAGATGAGTATTTATGGTCCTTATTAGGAAAGCAAGTCATCTTCAAAGATGAAATAGCATTTTTTAATCCTTTCATTAAGAATTAAAGTCTCTGCTTCTATTTTTTGGCAGCATGTTGTTTCTATATCTGTGTTAAAATGTATTTTATTCTGCTTAGTGTTACCGTTTGGCTATTCAACTACTTTCATAAGATTATAATTTACTTGAGGGCAGAAGTGGTACCAATAATGTCTGCCTTCTCACAGTGCAAAGAACAATGAACAGATACAATGAGCTTAATTGTTGCTTGCAGCTGAGTTGTCACACTGTCCTGAATCTGTCACACATGCAAAGGTGAAATATGTGCTGATGACGGTGTGAGGCTGTCAACGAATAAGGGAAGGAAATTAGCAGAGATTTGCTGTTCACTCGAATCATTATACCACGAGAACTAGATCACCTAAAACTTTGATTTACTGAGCAGACTCATTCTATCCTCTCCAACCTATCGCTTACTTTTTCTCCCACAAAGAACCTTCTTGATGGCTCCATATGACAAAGACTTGACACATAAGTCAGTGATACATCAATATACCCTATAAAAATTGATAGTCCCCACCAAAGCAGCCAATGATTTGAATAATTTTATCCTATTACATATTCTCGGACTTACATAGAATTGATTTTATTTCATTTAGGACAATACCATGAGAAAATCCCATTTTCCCTCCCACTTTTCTTCTCAAAAGAAAGGAGCATATTGTGTAGAGCGAGTGGTGCTGATTCCTTGAAAATACTGAAGGCCAAGGAAAATGTATTAACTCTAGAGTGAAGTGAGGATCACCTGCAATGATCAGTCTGTGTGCCTGAAAACTCAGCCGAGTGGGTGGCATGATTCAGCTCTCAAGTATAAGAGTTGAGTAGCCCACTCCATGTTACGTAAACACAGAGTCTAGGATGTGGATAGTTGTTTCTGGAAGAATGTTATTAAGTTTCTTCAAACGCTTAGAAAGTGTATTTATTTTAATCACTGTAATCATAACAGGAATGTATGTAGCTGCTCAAGATAATACAAATGGTATCTATATGCCTTAAGTCATAGAAGTCACTGAACAGTGAAAATGGTTTCCCAAATTGCAAAGAGCCAGGATAACGAATATATTTTATGTTGAAAATCTGGGTTCATTTTATACCCAGGAACAATTTAATGGTGACAGCAAATAAAAAAAAAAATTAAATATAGGGCCTAAAAGGTTTAATTGATTTCTGAAAATGGTTTATAATACTATCTTTAAAGTGTGCGTGTATATATAAATATAAGTAAATATAAATTTTGAATCAGGTATAAGCTTCTTTGAAAAAACATGTAACAGGAACAAATATTAGTTTGAGGATAATTAATAAATTGAATACTTAAATTTAAAGGCCCCTGGAAGTTGTAACGGCTAAAGATTTAGGACAATCCAGTTCCAGACTCTGGGGAAGTGAGCCAGCCCCTGGGCTAGGAGCAGAGCAAGTGAGAGCAGCAGCGTGCCGTGGCCTCAAGGCCGTGAAGGCCATTCAGGTGCTGGACTGAGTTTCCCCCTTTCTCAGGCTGTGTTCCCTCCTGAACCCAACCATGGCTTGTTATTTGGGGCAGTCTGCCTGGAGCCTCCTCTAACTTCATGCATTTGCTCACTTCAGCTGTGCTCTCCTTGCCTGTTACCTGACCTAAATCATGATCACTTGCTTTATTGGGTGGGTTTACCTTGGATTATACTTTAAGCTCATGAAATCTTTCGTGACTCAAGAGGACAGGTTAATTCTTTCCCTGGATGGTCCAAAGAGTGCAGAATTTTTTATTTTGTCATTGAGAATAAATGGGATAATTTGAATAAATATGGAGTAAGGATAGAGCTGGAGTCTCTGGGGAAAGTTTAGCCAGATAAAATGCAATGCTTCTTTCTGAGTTTTTTAAATCCTCAGTTATTACGATAAAAAATACTTTCGATTTCTTCTAGGACTCTGTTGAGCTGTGAAAATCAATAGAAATAGTTTTTTTTTTTTTTTATAACTTTCATTTCCCTAACAAATGGTGAAAAAATAACTAGAATTTTCTGCCTTCATCTTCCTGACGCTTCCCAGGTCTGGCCTCCTTTCTTGCTTTTCATGATCCTTTGTGCCCTTAATTCTTTCATAACTCCAGGTACTTATTTCTACTGCCTACTGAATATCCTTATGTCTATATTCACCTATACTCAAAACTCAGCATTTCTCTACAAATTCAACATTGTCTCGCTAAAACAGTCACTATCATTTCTAGTCATCTTTGACCACACCCCCTCCTTCAGCCTGACTATCTAAATATAGTAGTTTCTACTAATTTTCATCTCCACAGTAATTTATGTATGTATTCTGATTTTTAAAATCATCACTGTTCCCATTTACTGTTTGGATACTACTACTAGTCCGATTCATGCAGGACAGGCATGATGAATGCTTGTTCCTTTACCATTATTTATCATCTTCATTGACTATTACCTGGATTATTCTAGTACCATTCTAACTGACCTTCCTGCTTACCCCTCTTTCACTCCCCTAATTTACACTATAGATAGATAGCTGCCAGCTTACTCTTTCTTTCTTCCTTTTTTGCTTGCATCACGTGGCTCGTGGGATCTTAGTTCTCTGACCAGAGATCTTGGACCTGGGTAGTGAAAGCACACAGTTCTAACCACTGGACTGCCAGGGAATTCCCTGGATTACTCTTCTTGATGCACTGACCAATTGCTATTACCTAATTATACCCAAAGCAGGCAAGGCTTTAAGCAAATGTGAGTCTACATTTCAGCTGAAATTCCAAAAGTACTTTTAAGATACATTTCTGAAGGCAACAAAAATTGTTTTCTTCAATTTTTTTATATATATAAATGATGATAAATAGAATAGGTGGGCCATATCTTACAGTTAAGAGCCAAACTTCTAGTACCCACAGATGGCAAAACCAGTTGAGTCCCATTCTACAATTAAACCTTAACAAGGCTTTTTTCTTTCCGGGCACACCATATCATTTATACTGGGTAAGAATGCAATTTATAAATTACCAAATGGACTCAGGAATTTTAACAGCTTAGATAATCAATTTTTATTCAGATGGTGCTATCTTCCTAGAGTACTAGTAACAAAAACAACATAATATGTGATTAAATTAAAGAATACATCATTAACTTTTTGGTAGAAAAATCTGTTTTGCTAATAGGTTTTTTTTTTCCCCTAACAGAAGTAATATTTATTGTAAGAATTCTAACAATACAGAAGTGTGGAAAGTTAAATGTGAAAGTTTCCTCCCTCCAATCTTACAGCCCACAGTTAATAATTGAGCTTAAATCTGTTAACATTTTTTCTATACACATACAAGCATTGTAAATAAATGAGCATCCATATTATATAGATTATTTCTGTTACAGAACTAGGAACACACTAGTAAACAAACTGTCTGCCCACCAGATCCCTTTGGAGCCTGTTTACCAGCTCTGACCATCTTTTTGCCTGGGTTTGTTTCCTGTAGGTTGTCCTTGGGCTACTAGAGGGGCTTAGTTGTACAAAGGGATGAAAGTATTTGGGACCTGATGGCCCACTAGATCAGGCTGTAGCCAAAGACTGGTTAAGGAGTAATTTACCTTCAGAGCTCCTTCTGGGATCACACTGAGGCTGAGACCACCTAAATTTCCCTATTTGCCTCTTCTAGGGCCTGCTTGCTCTACTCCCTTTGAGTTTCTGCTGGATCCCTTCCTTGATGTGTCATTTGCATGTAAATCCTCATTTCCAGGGACTGTGGCCCAGAGAACCCAGTCTAGAGCAATCAGATATGTCAAATCAACCTTTCTGCTTTGTCGGTCAGGAGTATTAAGCAACTCTTTCAGTAATCTTTCCAGGCTCTCTGCTCAACGTCTTCATGCACTTTATGAGCTCACTTTCCATATGTGAGAAAAGAGCTACTGACCTAGCATTTTTTCTTTTGTTTTTAGAAAAGTGGTCATAAAATTACAAATGTACATCAGCATTTTCTCACACACATTAACTAAACATTGAGCCAGGAACAGGGGTAAAGTAAACAGAGATCTGAACAAAATTGACCTGTGTGAGGGAGAATTTGTGGCTGTCTCCATGGTCTCTAACCAAATGATCTTATGACTTAAGCGGGGCCAGTGAAATTTCAGGATCAGAAATGAGGTTAAATTTATAAGACCCTTAAAATCTAAAAAAGAGATTTTAGATTATGATAATTAAGATAACATCAAACATAATGTAGAGCCTTGCAACTGTTTTGTTCTCTGACTTGCAGAGAAGCAACTAAAACAAACAAAGCCACTTCTTGTTGTCAAGTTCCTCCAACTGCTTGCGATCCAGGAGGAGGCGAGTTTACAAAATAAGAGGGCTAAACACACAACACATGATGGTCTGTAATCAGATTCACATGGTCCATGTTGTAGACGTTTAGAGAAGCACATAACTGCTCTGTAGAAAAGCTTTATGATAAAAATGATGTTAGAATTGAGTCTCGCAAGTTGTAGAGCTTAGGTAATGGAAGGTGAAGCATTCCTAGAGGGAATTCATGGCTAAATGCAAAGTCTAGAATGAGCATACTGAGTGTGCTTTGAGGAGAAGGAAGCATTAGAGGAAATTCTGACTGAAGCAAAAGATACAGACTCACGAATCATGTTCTAATGGGGATTTACATAGTTGTATCGGCAAGGTGAGGTCAGATAAGAGAAAATCTCAAATGCTGGGCTAAGGAGTTTGGACTTGATTAGAAAGGCCACAGTGGAAGAGTATAGATTTATAAGCAAGTAAATGGAATGATATCAAAGGTTTTATAAAGGTTAACTTAGCTTTGGTATATCAGAGAATTTATTGTAGGGTTTAGTATATTAGAAAGTTTACTACTAAAAATTTGTTGAAAACTGCAACTTTGTATGAAGATAAAGGCCTAGATTTGAAGAAATGGAAAGTGAAAGTGAAGTCACTCAGTCGTGTCTGACTCTTTGTGACCCCATGGTCTGTAGCCTACCAGGCTTCTCTTGTCCATGGGATTTTCCAGGCAATAGTACTGGGGTGGATTGCCATTTCCTTCTCCAGGGGATCTTCCCAACCCAGGGATCGAACCCTGGTCTCCCGCATTGTAGACAGACACTTTACCGTCTGAGTCACCTGGAAGGTAGGGATAAATACCTAACCTGTGCGTGCTCTGTGGCTTCAGATGATCCCTGGGTCAGGAAGATTCCCTGGAGAAGGAAATGGCAACCCACTTTGGTAGTCTTGGCCTGGGAAATTCCGTGGACAGGGGAGCCTGTGGGCCACAGTTCACAGTGTCACAAAGAGTTAAGAGATCATAAAAGAAGATGACGCCAGAAACGGGCAGTTGACAGTAAGGGGTTGGGTAGAGAAAAGACTGGGCTTCCCCAGTGGCTCAGTCGTAAAGAAGCTGCCTGCAGTGCAGAAGTCCTGGTTTTGATCCCTGGGTTGGGAAGATCCCCTGGAGGAGGGTATGGCAACCGACTCCAGTACTCTTGCCTAGGGAATTCCATGGACAGAGGAGTCTGTCGGATTGCACAGAGTTGGACAGAACTGAAGAGAAGCAGCAGCAGCAGAGAAAAGACTAGGAGATGAGTCTACATTTTAGACTTTTGAGTACTTCTGAAAATGTGGTCGGGGAGAATGGAGCTGCACGTGGAAGCTTACTCAGGTGTGGGCGTGCCTTAATTTGATTTTTAGACACTTGCGCTTAGGGTAGAATGGTCGGGTAGAAGTGTCCTGTTGGCATTTTATTTCCTGGAAATAAACACGGAATGAGAGCTTGACTGAAAATTTAGTGTTGGAGATATAAAATCTGTGTTCAGCAGGGTAGAGATGAGAATTTACACTTTGGATAGAAGTGGATACATTTCTAAGAATGGGAAAGCATAGAGGAAGCAACTGAAAATGGAAAAATGAGGTCTATTAATGGCCCACTTGAGTAATGCTTAGAGATATCATTACATCTGAATGGTCACTGGAGGTATATGCTAATTTAGCAAAAGACATAATCTATTTTGTTAGTTTATAATACTATACGAAGCCAAGAACTGTAACCTTCTCCACAGTTCCCTTCTGCTTTGGCTGTTTAGAATTCCCACCTTCCTCCTTTGGGGAATATGGAATTGGAAAAGCAGAGGGGAGAAGGGTAGGACACACCTGTATTTACTCATTCTCCCACCTCATCGTCATACTCTGTTCTGCACACAATTGGATTTAGAATGAATCCTCATTTTAGTCAATATGTCAAGAACCGAGGTCTCTTTCTTGGGGTAGTAGGTGACTTTAGAAAACACACTCCCCTACTTCTGCTTTTCGCTTTTCATTTTTTTAAAAAAATCTGATTACTGAAGACAGCACCCCTGCTTCTGCTTCACAGGGACCTAGTAAGCACTAATGACAAAAACTCCGGAGTGCCCAGGATATGCATAGCTATGGATATTTCACAGTACATTCAGGCAGCTTATTGTCTTTAGTTCCAGTAACAATGGCCTATTGGGAATAAGTTCAAAGTCTATAGAATCTGGGGTTAATATAACATGACTCTTGATGTTGCAAAGGAATATGCTTTTGAAAGCTTCTCCAGAACTCAGATGTTTCATGAATATGGTGATGATAATAAAGCTAATAATTATAAATAATGATTCTGTGTTAAAAAAGGATCTCCCTCATGGTACAATTGTTCCCATGCTATTCCCCTAAATTTTAATTAGAACATGCTGCTTCTTTAAATTGGATAGAGGCAGTAGTCTGATAAGACAACACATATCTAAACCGTCTTCACTTCACACTTTCTTGGTTACAACCACAGTGTCATTGGCTTCCATCTCTTCTTGTTCCGAATCAGACTGATTTTCAAGAGAGAAATTTCCCAGGTAGCTCTTGGACCCAAAAAGAAACCAGCAACTGATTAAGACTCCTGTTGCAACTTCCACTGTGATTTCAGCATAATCTTCTCAGAAAGGTTTTACCATATGTGAGAATACAGTGACCCACAGGAAAATTTCAAAAAATTAGACCACTCTGATATAACAAAGCCTTTTCAATCCTGTAATCAGTGGCTATTTAAAAAGAACAAGTGCCCAATTTAGATTGTCACTCAAGGACTAAAATACCAAAGAGGGGATTTTAGATCTACAATGTCTCTCCATAAATTATATAATAACTTAAAAAAATCTGATGCATAAAATATTTTTTACTTCTCCAGAGCAAGAACTTAGTGAATCAAGAAGTACAGTTATTAATAAGGTACAGATAAACACTTAGCATGTGGAAAGCTGTGGTTTAGTTGCTCAGTCATGTCTGACTCTTTTGCAACCCCATAGACTGTAGCCTGCCAGGATCCTCTGCCCGTGGAATTTCCCAGGCAAGAATCCTGGAGTGGATTGCCATTTCCTTTTCCAGGGGATCTTCCTGACCCAGGGATCGAAGCTGTATCTTCCACATTGCGGGTAGATTCTTTATCGCTTTAGGGCTACTGGGGAAGCTGAGCATATAGAGTAACATCTATGTTTTGAGTTTTTTATTCAAATATCTTATATTGATGAAAACCTGAGCTTACAAGTTAGTCCTGGATTCAGATTCCCACTTGGCCATTTTCTGGTTTAGTGCCTTTGAATAAAATATCTTTTTTCATTCTTATTATTTCTTAATCTGTAAAGAAAGAAAGTGAAGTAGTTCAGTCGTGTCTGACTCTTTGCAACCCCGTGGACTGTAGCCTACCAGGCTCCTCCCTCCATGGGATTCTCCAAGCAAGAATACTATTAAATGGGGACTAATAATGGCTTACTTAACAAGATTTATGCAGACCAACTAAATGTGCCTGGCATATAGTAGGTGCCTAGTTTAAAAAAAAGTATTCCTTTGCTTAGATATATCAAAATTCATAATGATATTGTTGTGTGATTTTTTTCTCTTACTAAATCCCCATTTTTTACAAGCTCAGGTAGTGAAGCCATCCAAGGATCAAAGAGCTGGATAAAAAGTCAATGTTTATTTTGTTTGAATAGCTGCAATATCACACAGTGAATGCATTTTTAGTAAATTTTGGTAAGCTGATCTGTAAAAAATGATAATGGGATGATATAAACCACTCCAAAGTCTCCCCATATGTGGCTATTTAGTTTCTGAGCTGGGTTCTAACTTATCTAAGTTATCATAGGAAACATTCTGACATTCAGGATTTTTGTATGAGCCGCACAAATTCTTGGTCAATTCACAGGTGGGTACCTGCCCACGCTGTGCATACTCGACAGAAAGTTTTCTTCCTCCTTAGCTCCTTGCTCTTCCCTTGCATATTTTCAAACTAATTACAGTTTAAGTTCAGGAACATTTCTGTTCCTTTCTGTTATTATTTAGGTCATATACAGCAAGGCATACAGATGCTTTATTACTAATTAAGTAATTGATCTTTATCATTGGGGGCTTTAATTGCCTCATTGGTATTAGGTCATGCCTAAATGTGTGCTAAGTTGCTTCAGTTGTGTCTGACTCTTTGTGACCCTATGGGCTGTAGCCTGCTAGGCTCCTCTGTCCATGGGATTCTCTAGGCAAGAATACTGGAGTGGGTTGCCATGCCCTCTTCTGGGAGATCTTCCCGACCTGGGGATCAAACCCATGTCTCATGTCTCTTGAATGGGCAGCCGGGTTCTTTACCACTAGTACCACCTGGGAAACCCTGGTATTAGGTCAGTGGCTCTTGAATGCTGGTTCTGGGATGTAGACTTCATTAGAATCACCTGGGATGTGTTCACAATGCACACCTCAGTCTTCTGACTCTCTAGGGCTGGGGTCAGGAGTCAATAGTTAACAAGCTCCCCAGGTTATTCTATGTGTGGCTAGGTTTAGGAACCAGTAAAGTCTTTCCCTGTCTTTCTTGCTTGTAGATTTTATATCCATCCAATTCTTGATTTTCCAACTAGGCTTTAAATATTCAGTTTGGTTCAGTTCAGTCACTCAGTTGTGTCCGACTCTTTGTGACCCCATGAACCGCAGTACACCAGGCCTCCCTCTCCATCACCAACTCCCAGAGTCCACACAAACCCATGTCCATTGAGTCAGTGATGCCATCCAACCATCTCATTCTCTGTCGTCCCCTTCTCCTCCTGCCCTCAATCTTTCCCAGCATCAGGGTCTTTTCCAATGAGTCAGCTCTTCGCATCAGGTGGCCAAAGTATTGGAGTTTCAGCTTCAACATCAGTCCCTCCAATGAACACCCAGGACTGATTTCCTTTAGGATGGACCGGTTGGATCTCCTTGCAGTCCAAGGGACACTCAAGAGTCTTCTCCAACACCACAGTTCAAAATCATCAAATCTGCATCGCTCAGCTTTCTTTATAGTCCAACTCTCACATCCATACATGCCCACTGGAAAAACCATAGTCTTGACTAAATGGACCTTTGTTGGCAAAGTAATATCTCTGATTTTCAATATGCTCTCTAGGTTGGTCATAAATTTCCTTCCAAGGAGTAAGCGTCTTTTAATTTCATAGCTGCAATCACCATCTGCAGTGATTTTGGAGCCCAGAAAAATAAACATGTTTATTCTCTTTGCCTCTGAGGGAGGCTGAGAGGCCTGGTACACTTTTTACAGGGGTTGTTCAGCACATTGTAGGCCACAGGAGAAAACTCTGTGAATTAAGCTAGGATGGCATTCTCTCTGGTTGGCCCCCAACTTTTTCATATATCAATTTTCCCTTAGTTCTTCAGTTCAGTTCAGTTCAGTTCAGTCTCTCAGTCGTGTCTGACTCTTTGCGACCCCATGAATCGCAGCACGCCAGGCCTCCCTGTCCGTCACCAACTCCCAACTTAAGAGAGATGAATTAGCTTTAAAGAATTACGGCTTGAGGTTTTCTTGAATATATAAATATTGACAGTACATGAAGGTCTTCACACTGATTTCATCATTTCTGTTAATGGTATGGGAACCTTACTTGATTTAGTGCTAGTTTCAGTTATATGTAGGGAAGCCACAGGTGGCTCAGTGGTAAAGAATCAGCCTGCCAATGCAGGAGACACAGGAGACCCGGGTTCAGTCCCTGGGTAGGGAAGATCCCCGGAAGAAGGAAATGGTTACCCATTCCACTATTCTTGCCCGAAAAATCCCATGGACAGAGCCTGGTGGGCTACAGTCCATGGGGTCACAAAGAGTTGGACGTGATTGAGCGCACACACACACACACACACATACACCAGTAATACATATTAAAATACATGTAAAATTTGCTTTTGTTTGGAATAGAAGTGCTTATTTGGGGAACAGATTCTTCCTTGTGAACCTCTGATATGCCTGGTATTAATTTTTTTCAGTTATAAACATGAAAAGAACACAGATACATTGTAGAATATTCAGAAAGTGTAGAGAATTATTAGGAGAAACACTCAAGACTTTGATGCATGTTTTTTTCATTTGTGTTTGCACACAGAAGTACGAAAAGATAAATTTTGGGGATATTTGCCAAATATGTAGTTTTAATCCTTTTCTCCCTGCTTATAATTTTATATTGAACATTTTCTTATATCATTTAATGTTCTTCAAAAACAAATATAATTTAATGGCTGTATACTTTTTCACAATGTGAGTATATCATAATTTACGCAATAACCTCATTTTTATGTGTAAATTTTTTTAAATTTACTGTTTTTATAATCATTCTATAATGAGCATTTTTACCAATACTTCCTTGAATTTCTTATTATTTCTTTAGCATTTTCTCCTAGACAAGAATTACTAAAATAACCTGAAGTTTTAAAGGTTCTTGATATATATTACAAACTACTTTTCAGAAATATCTAAAAACCAACACCAGGACTGTATGAGAGTGTCCATTTTCATAGTATCCTTAAGGAGAGGTTTTATCATTAAAGATTTTTTGCTAACTGAAATCCTTATTTTAACTTGCTTTTCTTTAAATATTAAGAGGATTTGAATGTTTTCCAAGGCTTTTTGACCTAGTTTTTTTCTTGCACTACACGGTGTCTTATGTTCTTTCTGCCCCGCCCCACCCCTTTTTTTAAAAATTAGGGTTAATGCTTTTCCTAAATAATTTCTCTACATTAATTATACTGACTTTCAATGTCTTATTGTTTGCAAATATTTCACGGTTGGCTGGTAGACTTTTAATCTATTTGTGATGATGACACAGTGTGCAATGGTGTCAGTAATCCTAAATCAGTACATAGTGCTCGGTCACTCATCCGTCTGACTCTGCGATCTCGTGTTCTGCAGCCCTCCAGGCTCCTCTTTCCAAGGGACTTCCCAGGCAAGAACACTGGAGTGGGTTTCCATTTCCTTCGCAACCTACTCAGGGACCTTCTTGGGTAGATCTTCCCTACCCAGCGATCGAACTTCTGTCTCCTCCTGCATCTCCTGCACTGCAGACGGATTCTTTACCGCTGAGCCACCGGGAAGCCCATAAATGAGGACTTATTCACAGAAAATGTAGCTCAGTCTGTAAAGAATCCGCCTAGAATGCGGGAGTCCGCCTGCAACGCAGGAGACCTGGTTTCGATTCCTGGGTCCGGAAGATCCCCTGGAGAAGGAAATGGCAACCCACTCCAGTACTCTTGCCTGGAAAATCCCATGGACAGAGGAGCCTAGCAGGCTACAGTCCATGGTGTCGCAAGAATCAGACATGACTTAGTGACTAAACAACCACCCTGGAAAATATCTAAGTGGAAAATCTAGACAGTGTGGATCTTTGCTACATTTAAGAAATGTCTGTGTAATGCACATGGCCTGGATTTTAACAAACATATGCATCACAGAGCTAGAAGAGTCTTCATAAGCTGTCTCATCTCCTCCTCCCCATTTGGTGAGGTAAAGTAAGGCAATGCTATGTCTTTACATGTTACACATTATTTTGTGTTTCGTGTTCCAGAGAAAGAAAAATAGAGACATTATGTCCTTCCTCTGATTATGAATCTAATAAAACGTCTAATTCTTGGCTCCCATCACAATCCTATTGAATCAGAATCTTGGGAGCTGGAGCTTGAAATCTGCATTTTAACAAGTTCTGCTGGTGATTTGTAAGCATTCCAGAGTCTTAAAACTACTGGTGTTGGGGGAGCTCAGAGGATCAGTGGTGAGTTTTCTCTCATGTTAATAGCTCCTTCAGTTTTCTTCCCCTCAGTGCTCAGATACTCAATTTGCACTATGTTGGACTGTACTCCTTACATGTTGGTTTGAAAAAGTTTTTAAGTGTGTGCCAGGAATCTGAAGCTGGAGTTAAATTCATACAAGGCAGGAGATGAAAAACCACTGCCCCCACTTTTTAAATCTCTTTTTAGACCACTTTGCATAATGCTGCAAAAGTTATTGACTCATAGGGATTCAAAATGCCAAGGAAATGGAGACATTCTAATATTAACAACAACAACAAAAAAAAAACAGCCTCTTCTTTATATTAGGAAATGGAGGCAGAGCTTGAAATGTCTTTCAAAATGTGCCAGGTTGCATGGTTTTTGATTTATTACTCTGTGTGTGTATGTGTGTGTGTTAGCTTGTGGATAATGAATTTTGACTTATACTACTCCAGTGATATTTTTAAAAGTGTTTTCATAAGTAATTTTAGAGACACCCTTTTTGTAGCAGAGAGATATGAGATAACAAATTAGAATCTCGATTCTGTGTAGTTCAGCAAGAATTTACTGAGAATAGTACTTAATCATAGAAAATCAAGAAAACATTTTGCTTTATTTCCCATTGTGTCCAGCTCTGTTCTCCAAACTCTGGATCTTTACTGTGGGATGGGGCACAACCCTGTCCTCGAAGGACTTCAACTTAATTTTTAGTATTGTTTTATTGTATATAATTTCAAATAATTTTATTCTCTGGAATTATATGTAGCATAATTGTGTTTTGGAAACCCTCACATTGCTCTTATTTGTTTTAGTAATACTAATACTGATTTACATTTCTACCTAATTTTATGATCTTTCCAAAACATATTTACACACATGGTCTTAGACCTTAAAGAACTGACTGTAATATGTGCTTAGTCGCTCAGTCATGCCCAACTCTTTGCAACGCCATGGACTGTAGCCGGCCAGGCTCCTCTATCCATGGGGATTCTTCAGGCAAGAATACTGGAGTGGGTTGCCATGCCCTCCTCCAGGGGACCTTCCCGTCTATCATACCAGGGATAGAACCCAGGTCTCCCGCATTGCAGGCAGATGCTTTACTGTCTGAGCCACCAGGGAACTCAGCCACCAGGAATATAAGCATATTACTTATACTATAATATAAGTAATATTTATTTAGTGTATATATTTATTGAATGTATACTACATTCCTGACTCCAAGTTTTCTATGGATCCCTGTACTGGATTGTCACAAAATGCTATGAGGCATTCTGCATTATCTCCCATATATTAGGAATAAAAACAGAGCTGAATGAAGTTAAGTAATTTATGTGACAGGACCAGATTTTAGAAACCAGGCAGTCTGACTTAAAAGCCCATAGTCTTAACCATAGACACACTGATTCTCCAGTGCACAGGTAATTATAAAATAATCAGACAGACAGGGCCATTCTTGTCAAACTAGTTATTCTGCTCAGATGGAAGGGAGCATACAGCTGAACCCTCTTGCACTGCTTAGCAGACTTAGGAAATCATGTTTCCTGAGAGCTATATAATAAATTTGCACATTAAAACTAACAACTCTTGAATCAAAGAGAAAATAAAAACAGAAATTACAAACTATCTTCAAGGCAGTAAAAAACGAGACACAGGACTCAAAATTTGTGGAACATAGAAGAAGAATTACACTCAGATGAAGTTTATAGCTTTAAGCGGCATCACTATTAACTGATGATTAAAAATGAAGGTACCATGTAGTCATTCTAAGAAACTAAGATATATATGAAATAAAACAGAATACACTAATAAATATATAATCTAAAATTTACAGTGTTCTTCCCTGGAGAATCCCAGGGATGGGGGAGCCTGGTGGGCTGCCGTCTATGGGGTCGCACAGAGTCGGACACGACTGAAACGACTTAGCAGCAGCAGCAGCAGCAGCAGCATGAAATACTTAGGAAAGAATTCGTCAAAAAATATTGTAACATATGGTAGCAAAAAAAAAAAAAAAGAAATTGCTCTGTAAAGACAAAATTCTCTGAACAAATGGAACAATATGCCATATTTTTGGATGAGAAGAGTTAAAATGTTAAAACATCCATGCTCTCAAAATTAATAAATTCAGTACAATGCCAATTATAAAAATAAGGATATTTGGGGGAGAATTTAATAAGATGATTTAAAACTTATATTAATAGCAAGTATTTAGAGTAGCAAATAAAATTAAGAAAACAGGAATAGTAAGGAGGGATTGTGCCTAATAGGTAATAAAATATTCTGTAAAGCTGCCATGATCTAAATAGGCAGGTTTTGTTTAGTCATCAAGTCGAATCTGACTCTTCTGACCACATGGACTGTACCTGCAAGGCTCCACTGTTCATGGGATTTCCTAGGCAAGAATACTGGAGTGGGTTGCCATTTCCTTCTCCAGGGCATCTTCCCAACTCGGGAATCAAACCCTCATCCCCTGCACTGGCAAGAGGATTCTTTACCACTGAGCTCCCAGGGAAGTCCAAATTATCAGGTACTAGCGCTATGGTTTTTCCAGTAGTCATGTATGGATGTGAGAGTCGGACTGTGAAGAAGGCTGAGCACCGAAGAATTGATGCTTTTGAACTGTGGTGTTGGAGAAGACTCTTGAGAGTTCCTTGGACTGCAAGGAGATCCAACCAGTCCATTCTGAAGGAGATCAGCCCTGGGATTTCTTTGGAAGGAATGATGCTAAAGCTGAAACTCCAGTACTTTGGCCACCTCATGCGAAGAGTTGACTCATTGGAAAAGACTCTGATGCTGGGAGGGATTAGGGGCAGGAGGAGAAGGGGACGACAGAGGATGAGATGGCTGGAAGGCATCACTGACTGGATGTGAGTCTGAGTGAACTCTGGGAGTTGGTGATGGACAGGGAGGCCTGGCGTGCTGCGATTCATGGGGTCGCAAAGAGTCAGACACGACTGAGCAATTGAACTGAACTGAGCATAGAAATTCCCCACACCAGTACTCTTGCCTGGAAAATCCCACGGATGGAGGAGCCTGGTAGGCTACAGTCCATGGGGTCACGAAGAGTCAGACACGACTGAGCGACTTCACTTTCACTTTTCACTTTCATGCATTGGAGAAAGAAATGGCAACCCACTCCAGTGTTCTTGCTTGGAGAATCCCAGGGACAGGGAGCCTGGTAGGCTGCCGTGTGTGGGGTCGTACAGAGTCGGACACGACTGAAGCGACTTAGCAGCAGCTGCAGCAGCAGCAGCATAGAAACTGGGCTTCCCAGGTGGTGCAGTGGTAAAGAATCTGCCTGATAAGGCAGGGAATGTGGGTTCAATTCCTGGGTTGGGAAGATCCCCTGGAGAGGGAATGGTTACCCATTCCAGTATTCTTGCCTGGAGAATCCTATGGATAGAGAATCCTGGTGGCTACAGTCCATCGGGTCACAAAGAATCGAAAACCACTGAGCCTGTGTGTGCGCATGCTCACACACACACATACACCCACCCCCATGCCCCCACACACAGCATAGAAATGACAAACTGATAAGGGGCAGGAAAAAAAAAAAGACATTGTATTTTAAATTCAGTGGGGAAGGAATCCTTTAGTTCACTCGACCTGATAGAAAATAAACTTTGACCCTCATTTTTCGCCATATAAAATTCTAGATAAAGTAAATCGTGTAAAAATCAGAATAAAGTAAATCATGTAAAAAACAGAGCAAGAAAATGTAAAAATCAGTAGTTTAAAAAATTTTACAACACAGATGACAAAGTGCTATTATCTGAAATATAAAATGAGAATTTGGACATTGATAACCTTAAGACAAAACATACCCAAGGAAAATGGACAAAGGATTTGAATGGATAATTCATAAAGGAACAAGTCTAGATGAGCAGTAAACAAAAAGATATTTAATTTCTTTTTACTATTCAGGAAAATGCAAGCTAAAATTTAAAAGAAACAACATCTCACGCACTATTTTGAAAATCTTTAACGGAAGATTACACCTACAATAGGTGGGAATTTAGGGAGAAGAATACCCTCATGCATGATTGGTAGAATGCACCTCAAAAAGCACTCTGACAATACTATTTAAAATAAAAAATACTGGTAAACTCAGTAGTTTCATTCCTGTAATTCTGTGCCATAAAACTGAAAGTCCTAGTCTCTAAGAATGTTTATTGCAGCTCTGTTTGGAGAGGTACAATACTGAAAAACAAAATGAATAGCCATTAATAGAGAAATGAGTAAATAAACTGTGGTATATTCAAAACATGGAGTATTACAAATCTACTAAAAGAGTGTACCCCGATGTTCATTGCAGCACTGTTTATAATAGCCAGGACATGGAAGCAACCTAGATGTCCATCAGCAGGCAAATGGATAAGAAAGCTGTGGTACGTATACACAATGGAGTATTACTCAGCCATTACAAAGAATACATTTGAATCCGTTCTAATGAGGTGGATGAAACTGGAGCCTATTATACAGAGTGAAGTAAGCCAGAAAGAAAAACACCAATACAGTGTACTAACACATATATATGGAATTTGGAAAGATGGTAACGATAACCCTGTATGTGAGACAGCAAAAGAGACACAGATGTATAGAATAGTCTTTTGGACTCTCTGGGAGAGGGAGAGGGTGGGATGATTTGGGGAATGGCATGGAAACATGTGTAATATTATATAAGAAACGAATTGCCAAGCCAGGTTCAACACAGAATCCTGGGGCTGGTGCACTGGGATGACCCGGAGGGATGGTACGGGGTGGGAGGAGGGAGGGGGGTTCAGGATGGGGAACACGTGTACACCTGTGGGGGATTCATGTTGATGTATGGCAAAACCAATACAATATTGTAACGTAATTAGCCTCCAATTAAAATAAATAAAGTTAAATTAAAAAAAAAGAAAAAGGAAAAAAATAAAATCACATATTTCCCCCCCTCCAAAAAAAAGAGTAAGGTAACCCTATATCACCTAATTCAAAAGGATATTATGCACTATTAGGCAAGAAAAGGAAGATGTAATTCTTGCATATAATGCCATTTTGGTAAAGCAAACAATGATTCACCTCTCACCTGTACATGTCCAAGATACAAGCATGGAGAAAGGTAAAAAGAGATGCTGAACACTGGCTATCCACATGAGAGGTGGAGAGACAGAGAAGGAAAGTGGGGGAGGAAAGAGGGGGGAAAATGTATTATAGTATGAAGGATCAACTTTGAGCAAGAACATGAGAAAAAAGAGAGAGGGATAACCCCCAAAACAACAGCTGAGCAAATCTAAGAACTCAGAGGGCTTCCCAGGTGGTGCTAGTGGTGAAGAACCCACCTGCCAATGCAGGAGACATAAGAGACCTGCGGTTTGATTCCTGGGTGGGGAAGGTCCCCTGGAGGAGGGTATGGCAACCCACTCCAGTATTCTTGCCTGGAGAATCTCATGAACAGAGGAGCCTGGCGGGCTACAGTTTATGGGGTCCCAAAGAGTCAGGCATGACTGAAGAGACTTAGAATGCACAAGAGCTTGGAATTAAATGCCCTGATAGAAGAACTGATCATTATTTTGGGACAAAGAGGGTTGGAATAAGTCTAGAGAGCGACACACAGATGAAAATTTTGAAAACTAACAGAGTATTTAGAGATGCTAGTTAAACCCCCTTGCAGATGGAATTAGGGACTGATTTCAGAACCGACAACTATAATCTTTACTTTTAGTTATATGTGTAACTTTGGATGACAGAACAGTTTCGGAGGTCTCAAAGATTTAACTTTAAAATCTGATAATTTCCTAGTTTACTTATAAACTCAGTATCTGTCTTCATCCGGTAAAATTAACTAAATGAAAGAACATTTTTTTCATGCCATATTCATATTTAGATCATACTGTATTATCAGTTTATTTTGGAAAATTCTTGATACTCTTCAGAAATAAGAGTAAATATAATTTGTTGCTGGTTTTCATGACATGCCTTGTACATAATAGGAATTCAATACAAAATTTGTTGAACAGGATTATATTGCACTTTTTCTGAGTGTTTTCCAATTGAGATAAATCACCGATGGCTAATAAACAAGAATTCCTAATCCCAATGTACCCAGCATTCTTCCTCCTTTCTCTACACGTAGGAAAAAAAAGAAAGAAAGAAAGTTAATCACACAGTTATGTCCAACTGTTTGCAATCCCATGGACTGTAGCTTGCCAGGCTCCTTCCTCTAGTACTGGAGTGGGTTGCTATTTCCTTCTCTAGGGTGCTTCCTGACCCAGGGCTCAAACCCAGGTCTCCTGCACTGCAGGCAGATTCTTTACCAACTGAGCTACTAGGGAAAGTAGCTCTTACATGTAGGAGATAGACTTTTTATTTTCTGTAAGGGCCAAAGATCTGATGGGCTTCCCTGGTAGCTCAGATGGTAAAGAATCTGCCTGCTAACACTGGAGACCCAGGTTTGATCTGGGGTCAGGAAGATCTCCTGGAGAAGGAAATGGCAACCCACTCCAGTATTCTTGCCTAGAAAATCCCATGGACATAAGAGCCTGGTGGGCTATAGTACATAGGATTGCAAAGGGTCAGACATGACTGAGTGACTAACTTAGTCACAAAATCTGCAAGTGCAGGACATAAGTCACAATGAATAATACCAATTCTACCTTCTCTCAAGTGTGTATTTGGCCAGTAACAGGTGATTGAACCTATCACTGTATTTGCTAACTGGAGGTGCTTACCATATTCTGCTGGTTTCTAAGGCAACTGATTGATGAATTTAAGAACTGAGGCCTCATTTAGGCTGATGCCCTTGGAAAGGTAGAATTTCTTTTCCAGGAGGCTGTACTGGGAGACAAGGCTTATTTGTTTTAATGTTTTCCATTTCCCTGAATTTCACAACACAAGGTACTCAGATACCTTTTGGTAGAACCTACTGGAAAATGTTACCAATATAAACATATACAGCTCAGTTTTGCCAATCCAAAAAACCCTCAGTGGGATTACTGGTAAATAGGAGGCAACTCAATGAAGAGTCTGTTTTCTTTTTTAGCTTCACTTTCTATTTACTTCTTTGCAGCACAAGCTGTAAACAGTGATATTGATGATGTTGGGCCAACACCTCTGTGAAGGGCTCTGCTTTACAAAACCCATGGCTTTGGATTGGTCTAATACACACAAGCATTTCATGCAGTTATGCTGTTTAGCCTTGACACCCTCTGTGATAAACTGCCATTGAGATAAATTCAGTGGTCTCTGGCACGAGTTTTTTGGCTTACAAAATGGTCTCCAGTGAGAGTCAGGGCTTGCTTCCAATGGGAGGGTGAGAGGATTTTCCCCCCCTTTTAATCAGGAGGCATACCTAGTCTGAGACATAACCAGAAAATTGTTTATGTACTTCCATAGTACTTCAGCCTTGGCCACAGCTTTGCTTTCTCTTTGTGGATTAATTGCCCAAATCTCTGAAATAAAATGATTTTTTTTTTTCATTAGCTCGCTGAGGTATAGCATGAGCACTTCATTGTCTCCTAAAAGTTACTACCTTTTTTCTTTTCTCTTGCAAAAGAAATACTAAATTGTAGTTACAGGATGTAAAAGGCAGTGCTTGCTATTCTTTGATGCAAGAATAATGTTGATCACATTTCCATACATTTTGAAGGTAATGTTATTATGACTCCGAGTCTTAAGATAACTTTAAAATCACAATAAATGCACACATCTTATGGAATGACTCTAGCCTGTAAGGATCACACTAGAATATAGTCTTAGGTCTTACCTGTTGGGCTCACCACTGTATCCCTGTGCCTTTTATGGGTGCCTGGTCACTCAGCAATGGAGAACTTGCCTCGTATTAAGTCCCTCTCACCTTCTGAATTTCTCTGGCTGGCTGCAACTCTCTGCTTTGAAAGGGTCCATGTACTTAGAATAGGACAATTTGAACAATCTCCCTCTTTCAGCGTAGCTGATCCCTAAACTTGATCGCACTGCAAAGTACCCCCTTTTCTCCATGTAAAGTAACATGAGCACGGGCATGATATCCCAGCATATCATGCCCCTGGGAAACAGTCCTGGGGAATAGAGAAGAAACCGTGGGCAGGCTGTCTCAGCATCCAGTCCAGCATGCAAGGGAGCCATTAGGACTAGAATAAAGGCAACAGTGGGGACGCCAAGATCCAGTGTGTTGAATTCTTGAAATTTCCCCGGCTTTAGGTCAGGTAGAGTGAACTATGGATTTAGGGTTGGCTGTGACTAAACCAAATCACCAACCCTGACTCATTCTGGGCCTCTTGCAGAAAGATCACTGGCAAGGTCGCTTCAGGGAGTGAGGAGAAAGCAGTGCCAGCATTTATACATGATGAGCTCATTAGATCCTGACATCCCTGAGGCATGGTACAAGAGGTGCGTGAGTACCCTTGACATAGAGAATTTTGCTGGTGGAAGGGAGGTGTATGATAATGATGAGAACATCTATGTCATCTCTGGCCTCGCTGAAACCCGTACCTGTTCGTGGAAAAAAAAAAGAAAATGTTTTTGCCCAAAGGCCTCTTCATCTGTTCCCAGTTGTCATTTTAGCATCAGGAAACAGGCAGGGGACTCGCCTGCAGAGTGAACAGCCCTCACCTGACAACTGGCTACAAAACTAGACATCCTGACATTGAGGAACGATAATTTACGAGGCCTTTGCTATTTTTATTTCTTTATGTGGCAGAAAAAGAAAACTCCGATTTTTTAGAATAAATCCCCTCCCTCTGTTTAGGCAGAGAACTTTTGCCAAAGGCAACAACTAAAAATAAAATCTTTTCATGTCTGTATTCCTGGGCTTCCTCACTTAATCAGAAGATTCTACAGGGACAGTGAAATAGACCATGAGCCTAGAATATTTCAGAATCATTGAATTCCCTATCTAGTGCAAAAACTGCATTGTACTGAGCACCCCAGCTCACCTATTTGTAATAGATGGCTTAAAAAGCTGTTTGAACGAAACAATTTAATATTCTTGACAGAATGAAATGTCAGCATCAAGCGTCGAGCAGAATTCAGATTTCCTTCCTCCCACCTTCAAAACATGTTTTATTTTTGTTTTTAGAGAAGAGTTAAGCTCTGCATTTTCACTCATAATCAAATGGAATAGATTTGGCTGGTCAGTTCCTCAGAATAATTGCTAGGCTCTTTAAACAAGCAGCCTCCCCAATTAACCTGTAGCGGATGGATGTCAGACGACGAGCCTGGTTCTCTGGGCAGACAGCAAGTTAATAGGGATAGTTCTTCATACACTCTATTTGCATATCTGACAGTGAGAACATATATTGCTTTTCTTTGCCCTGTTATTTAATTTCCACCAGTGAACTAATGGGAATAATAAACCTTCTTTGTATTATGCAAGACTGTGTTGATAAAAAAACAGCTGCAATACCTAGGGTGGGATAATGATTTTGGTTTACAAATCCACTATTTTAATATTTCATCATCAGGACAACAAGGCAGGGCTATATCTCAGAAAGGTGTTCTAGCACAATTTCCTTCACGAGGCCCTGGTTTTCCCAAGCAAATGCTACTTTGTAATGAAATGTATGAACTGTATGTAATTTAATGACAGATCAAACTGTCCCATAAAGTATGTGAAACTGACAGGCCTTAAGTACAAAGCTAAGTGGTAGTCAGCACTTCGACTTTTAGGTACTAATATCACATTTGAAATGAATGGGTGCTGCAGCTTTTAACACCATGTTTCATTTTGTTTTGACTTGGGTTCAATCCCTGGGTTGGGAAGATCCCCTGAAGAAGGGAATGGCTACCCACTCCAGTATTCTTGCCTGGAGAAGCCCAATGCACAGAGGTGCCTGGCAGGCTACAGTCCATGGGGTTGCAAAGAGTCAGACGTGACTGAGCGACTTTCACTTTTCACTTTCACTTTTAATAGATTGGAGAGCTAGTGTCCCTGCCAGCCCATTTTTGGCTTGCATGGCCACCCTCCTTGTGATGCCACTCCAGGTGTTGGGACTCTGCTCAGGGAAGGATTGATGGGTATTTCTTGGGGCCTCAGGACAGGCCCCCAAACTGTACCACTGCTAGTGTGCCAGCCAAGACGGATGAAAGTCTTCTTTCTCCTCTGATAGGATTAGAGGAGACATGGCTGTGTCAAGGATACTGACAATTTCACTCACTGTATTAGTTTCCTAGAGTGGCCTTTACAAAGTGCCACAAGCTGAGAGGCTCAATACAACAGAAATGGCTAAAATGCTGAAACTGAGGCGTCAGCATGGCCACACTTGCTCGAAAGTCAGAGTAGAATTCAGTCTTTGCTTCTTCCTAGTGGCTGGTGGTGGCTGTAAATCCTTTGGGTTCCCAGGCTTGCAGCTGTAACATCCCAGTCTCTGCTTCCTTCATCACATGGTTCTTCAGTGCCAGGGACAGGGCCTTCTCCTCTCTGTGCATGTTATGTGTCCAAATTTTCTCTCTTATAAAGACATCAGTCATATTGGGTCATGGCCCACCAGACTGACCTCATCCTAACTTGATTAAATCAAATGCCCCATTTTCATATTTGGTCACATTCACAGGTTCTGGGCTTTAAGACTTCAGTATATCTTTTTTTTTGGGGGGGGGGCACAATTCAACCCATAACATTAACTCTTTTCCTACTTTGATGTAAATTAAAGTGAGTCAGGAATGGTGAGAAAATGTAACAAAAACCTGCTCTTTGAATAGAGAACCTCTACTTTCTTCCCCACTGTGTCTTTGGAAGACAGGAGCAAAGCTAATTTGCTTTTTTAAAAAAATACATTTTCTAAAAAATAAAAAAAATAAAAATACATTTTCTATAAACCAGTGTTTCTATGTAAAGACTTGCTAAATGAGAGGGAAAAAAAACTTCTTTCAATTCTACATTTGCAATGAGAAAATTAGTGTTTAAAGGAATTCATATGAGTACTCCCATTTTTATAGGTGAGAAAACAGACTCAGATAACTTTAAACACATTGGTGACACCTATGTTTAGACATGGTGTTTCTATTTAGTTTATTTAAGGAAACAGCTAAGGAAACTCATGTAAGTTCCCTGAGTTCATATACCTAAGACAGAGAACAATGCAGGTCTTTGGGCTTCTCATCCGCTGGTTTGGGCCTACACACTGTCATTTTTGACCCTGTAGTAAGAATATATTTCTAAGGCTGTAATTGCTGTTATACTCTTCTCTGAGTTGACTTTTTCAACCTGTAATGGAGTTCTTTCTTTCTGAAAAGCCCTACTTTATGGTAAACTAAATACTCTAAATTTGACAATTGGCATTGATTATTTGTCATCTTTTATCTTCTTAGTCACCTAGGGACTTGATTGAGCAGATTCCCAGCTCCTACCCATTGGAAAATCTAGGTATGTGATTGGGGCCCAGTCTTCAGTTTTTAGGAGACTTCTCAGATAGGGTTTTTTTGTTTTTTTTTTTTTTTTTTTATTTTTACCAGAGGAAGATTATTTTATTATTATTATTTTAACATGATCAACAGTTTAATGAGTTTGAATTTATTTTTTATTTATTGTTTCAAACAATTATTTTGTTTTTCCCCATATTTACAATGAAATATTACTCAGCCATAAAAAAGAATGAAATAATGCCATTTGTAGCAACATGGATGGACTTGGAGATTATCATACTAATTGAAGTAACTCAGGCAGAGAAAGACAAATATCATAGGATATCACTTATATGAAGAATATAAAAAAATGATACAAATGAGTTGACCAACAAAACAGAAACAGACTCACAGACTTGGAGAACAAACTTAGTTACCAGAGGGAAGGGATGAGGGGAGAGGGAGAATGGGATTTTGGGACTGACATGTACACATTGCTGTATTAAAAATAGATAATCAACAAGGACCCACTTTATAGCACAGGAAATTTCTCAATATTCTCTAATAACCTAAACAGAGAAAGAATTTGAAAAAGAATAGAAAAAATTTAAAACAAACAAAAATTCCAAATAATTGTTTCATATGTTTTTGATAGCAACAGGATTTAGGAATTACTGGGCCAGTTGCCTGTGACATACCCCCATCTCCAAGCACTTATAATGTCTTCTCTTTGGATCCTGCTTCTGTCCTCTGGCTAAGGTATAAAGTACTCTAATTTCCACCAGGAAAACGGAGAGTGCCTTCTGGCTCCACAGCCCTATAAAAATTCTGGTTGAAGCACATCAGAGGCACCAGGTTAACATATCTTTGGTTCATCTTGCTCTACATCTTCTAGAAACCAATACACACAAACACACTCACATACACACCCTGGACAGAGGCCTTTGGCCCTCACTGAGACTTCTGAAAGGAGCAGAAGGCTTTTCTTTCCAGAGCTGAACCAAAGCAGCTTTCCCACCAAGAATTGGAATTCAGACACGGCATCATCTACACAGGAAAATGAGTTTTTTTTTTTTTTTTTTTTTTTTTTTTACAATGCTTCTTTGGAAGTGTTTAGTTAAGAAAACAACATGATAGTTGAAATAAGCAAGATGGCTTTTTTTCTCTCCATAGAAGGTCTTTGTTTGGATTATTTTGGCAAACAAAATGGCATTTTAAGGGTATTTCAGTTGTATACATCTGGATATTTGGATGTTTCCATGCATCGTGCCTACTCATTGCCTTGCTTAGAGTAAGTGCTTAATAAATATTTGTGGGTATAAGATACAGTTTCTAAACAGTTCATTGACAGAAATACAACTTGTTCCTTGAAAGTCAAACACAGGACTTTGGCTTTGGCAATCGGCATTTTTCAAATATTAGGTCAGCGAGTTTAATGAGATCTTTACAGGCATTAAAATGCCTTCCACTGATAAGTGCCACTGTACCAGCACACCTCCTTATGACCTCAACTACACTCTATCTGAAGGGTGGGGAAAGGTAGAGAGTGATTAATGTTATGATACTTAGTTAACATTGTCAACATCTTATTAATAAGTAGTCAATTCATATCAATTCATAAGTCTTCATTAAGTATTCATTCTGTTCCGTGCTCTGTCCGAGGCAGCGGGAGAGAGAAAGTCAAAGTGGGCCCTTCCTTGATGGGATTTATAATGTAGCCAGATATCTTTATAATTAAGGAGATTGTACATTCTATGCTTTTTACTTCTTTCCTGTTTAGTCTGTCTTTCCCATGTGCCTCTCTCACTAGTTTCCCTCCTGATCGCCCGTGATTCATCACTTCAAGCTTGCCCAGCAGTACGGCCAATTTTCACTGAGCCCAAAAGATAGAGTGCAGGAGCAGAGACAGTTTAGAAGAGGAAGAGAACAGGGTTCAAATCCCGTTTCTGCCATTTGTTGAATCTGTGACCTTGGGGTAAATCCATCAAACTCTATGAGCCTAGTTTCCTGATCCTTAAGACTGAGATAACAATACCTACCTTACGTTTATTACATGGATTATATATCATTTACACACTGTATATAAAGTGTTATGCACACGGTAGATGTTTAACAATGTTAATCAGAGGTTCAACTACTGTGAATGTTGAATGTTAGCTAGAGAAGCAACTAGTATAAAACAGATCAACATAGGGGACAAGGATTCCATTCCTGGCTGGTGAACAGCCCACGTGCCATGGAGCAATTAAGCCCATACGCCACAGCTACTGAGCCTGGACTCGAGAGCCTGGGAGCCGAAACTGCTGAGCCCACGTAGCACAGTCACTGTGGCCCTCGAGTCTAGAGCGCATGCTCCACCACAAGAGAAGCCATCGCGATAGGAAGCCTGAATAACCGCAGCTAGAGAAAGTATGCGTGCAGCAACAAAGACCGTGTGCATTAAAAATAGATAAATAAAATGGAAAAAAAGAAAGTGGCCCAAATGTCAGGAAATACTTTCGAAATGTCATTAGGGCAACAGGAGATTTGTGTTTGGTCATAAAATTTAGCTTGCTCCTGTCCACAGCATTATTTTTATTAAATAATACTATTAGTTATGGTCATTGTTACCTCTACTTCCCATCCCTCATGATTATTCTCACGAGGTGAATGAAAAGAAAAAATGGGAATGTGCTCAGAGAAAATACCTATCAGGCTCTCTTGAGAGCCCAGAAAGTAAGTTAAATTTTGTGTATTCATTCAACAAGTATTTAATGAGTCCAACTCCAAGACTAAATGTGAAAAACAGCAGGACATGGAGTAACTGGAAGGGTTTTGTTACCGCTGAGCTAAGGGCAGAAAGTGATGAGAAATAAGACTGAGGATTTAGGCAGGGGCCAGATCACCTGGGGAATTCTAGACCATGTTCTAAATTTGAACTTTAAGGTAGAAGCAAAGCATGACATCAAAGGGCTTTAGTAAGGGAGAAGATTAGCATTCTTATAAAAAAAGAAAGATTGTTTTGGCTGCAGGTAGGAAATGGATTTGAGGAGGCAACAGTGAGAACTGGGGGATAGTTAGGGAGCTGCTATTGCAGTCTGGCAAGAGGTGATAGTCACTTTATCCAATGGAGAAGGGGTTGGAGAAAGTGAGAGGATGTGGAGAGTGACTTGGGATGTACAAGTTCATAATCCCCAGGATTTGCTGACACCAGCATTTTTTAGATTTGAGAAGTTTTTGGATATTTCTTGAAGGATACTATGATATATACAAAATATACTACATAGTACACTCAGGAAGGTCAGGCCATTCATCAATATATCAATATCTTCACAGTAAAGCATACAAACACTCGCAATAAATGAGATGAATTAAAACTATGAATAACCCTCCATTCCCTGGTGGCTCAGACGGTAAAGCGCCTGCCTACAATGCAGGAGACCTGGGTTCAATCCCTGGATCGGGAAGATCTCCTGGAGAAGGAAATTGCAACCCACTCCAGTATTCTTGCCTGGAAAATCCCATGGGCGGAGAAGCCTGGTGGGCTACAGGCCATGGGGTTGCAAAGCGTCGGACACGACTGAGCGACTTCACTTTCACTTTTCACTTCACTTCAGAGCAGGTTTTGTCGCCAAGTGAATTATAGAGAATCTTTGAGCTTTTAGAGTCTTTTGTGTTGAAATGTGGGTAAGTAAAATTGGTGATTAATTGTCTAAGGTGGATGGAATAGGCAAAATGGTGAATTAAGGTAAATACCTGGGTTTCTGTTTGGGGAATGAGGTGGATGGTGGTATCATTCAGATAGAGGAGGAACAAAGTAAGGGAGCACACATTTGTGGCCATAAGGTTGGGCTTATTTTGGGGTAAGAACCAGCAGTATTTGTGGGGTATTTAGGAGGACAGCAATTGCCAGCATTTCAAGACCAGAGAATGGTTATCAGTGCCAAAAGTCAGACAGAGAACACAAAAAATGAATATTTATGTGTCTCTTGGATTTAACAAGTAAAGGGCTGTTGATGATCTTTGAGAAAATGTCAGTGGTATGGCAGAAGAAAGAAATGCAAATATAATGGGTTGCAAAGTATAAGGAAGGTAAGAAGACAGAACAAGCAAATACAAATACATCTTTAAGTTTACTGCATATTTGTATGTCTTGCTGATTAAAATGGGATCCATCTTATGTGTCAATGGGCATTAGACTTGTAGCTACCTATAAAAAAATATGAGAAGATAAATAAACCATGTTCTTAAACAGGGCTTCCCTGATGGTTCAAGCAGTAAAAAGTCTGTCTGCAATGCAGGAGACACAGGAAATACGGGTTTGATCCCTGGGTTGGGAAGATTCCCTGGAGGAGGAAATACTGGCAACCTACTCCAGTATTCTTGCCTGGAAAATTCCATGGATGGAGGAACCCTGTGGGCTACAGTTTTATATAGGGTCACAAAGAATCAGACATGACTGAGCATGTGATAGATGGATTCTTAAATAAGGCTTTAAGAATCTGGTACAAAAAACAAGCCAGGAAAAAAAGTTATACAATTAAGCCCCTCAAAAGCAGCATTTTTCGCTTTTGTTTTTGTTTTCTTTTAAATAGGAGTACCACCTAATTTCCTGTGCGCTTTTAAAAATACATCTATCCTTGAGGCTCTATCCTTGAGCATTTTTATTAATTCAATCTGAGGTGGAGCTGGAAATCTACATACTTAGTAAATTCCAAGGTGATTCTGACAAAAAGGACCTGGATCAGATTGAGGAATATAAATTTAGAAAATAGCCATAAAGAGAGAGTAAAAACGTGGAGAAGAGACTGAGGAAAGCTGACAGCAGAACCTACATTTGTCCTGTTTTAATTAGAAGGACAACTGGGAGAGGGATATGAGAAAAGACCATATAAGGAAATGGGAGGGCTTCTCAGGTGGTGCTAGTGGTAAAGAACCCACCTGCCAACACAGGAAGAGATGTGGGTTCGATCCCTGGGTTGGAAAGATCCTTGGAGAAGGGCATGGCAACCCACTCCAGTATTCTTGCCTGGAGAATCCTCATGGATAGAGGAGCCTGGACAGCTAGAGTCCATAGGGTCACAGAAAGTCAGGCACGATTGAAGCAACTTAGCACGGACGCATGCAAGGCAATGGGGACCACCAAGTACTGTTAATTATGAGGTGGTACGATTGTTAAGACAAGAGAAGGACTTTGAAAAATATTGAACTACAGGAGAGTTATTTAAAAATGCCTTTTGCTGTCTTTGTTCTGATTATAAATGCTACAGAAAAGTAAAACTAAGAAAACCAAAGTCCCTTGTAGTTCCGTCTCATGCGATATCCACTGTTCATGTTTTAGTGAATATCCTCTGTGTCTTCTTGGCAAGTACTTTTAAGACCTTTGATGAAAAGAGTAGATATTTATTTAGGTTGACATTAGTTTTAGGCCAAAAAGATATTTTCCAAATAAAAGTTTAGGGTGGATTGGTTGTTTTCGACTGTGATATGTTGTGAGACAGCTTTGGAACTTTTCTGGGTGGAGCTATCGCTGTTCTGAAAGGTTTGAGTGGAAAGTATAGACCACGGGTTGGCAAACTAGGGCCTTTGGGCCAAATCCAGTCCTCTGCTTGTTTTGTAAGTTGTGCTGCAATGCACAGCCACCCATTTGTTTATGCAATGTCTATGGATACTCTTCTGCACAGTTGAGTACTTTTGACAGAGACTACCTGGCCCATAAAACCTAAAATATTTATGATATGGTCCTTTGCATAAAAGGGTTGCCAATGCCTGGTATAGACCAGTATTTCTTGAATTATGTTCCAAGCAAGGCACATTAGTTTCCCATGAAATGTTAATAAACATTCTTGAAAAAGGGCTCTTTGTTCAAATAAGTTTGGAAAATTCTGTATTAAACAAAGTTAACCAGATTTGTCTACAGTTGGGAATCTGGTAACATTTAATATGCTCACTGATAATCAACAACAACAGGGAATATTATATGCAACAGTTCTCAAAATTATTTTGTCATAGAACCCATTATTTTTCAGGAATATCTATGATCATCATATAGTTTGGAAAACCTTAAAATAGTCTGTTTCAGAGGCTTTTGTCAGGGTCATAAAATGGCATAAATTTAAGATTATGGTGTTTTATTTCTAGAATATATGTACAGAAAGCCTACTTGATTCCAGAGTTCAGAAAACCAACCTCTACTATCACCAGAGCTATCTTTGAACCTCTGCAAAGGAAATTTTAGCCTGAAGCAAAATTCCCAAGAGTGCTATACAGAAATGGAGACAAAAGGTAGATATATAAAGCTTCTGAGATGGTAAGTAGGGCAAATGAAGCATTCAGATTTCTGTGCTTGGGGTAGCATTTCCAGAGCTGTAATGTGGGTATTGGGCATTTTTGCCTTTTTTGGACTTTTTCTCCATTACAAACTGATAAAAATGATATTTAATGATTGTGGTATGAAGACAAATGTAACCCAGATTAGATGTGTTCATTTTTTTCTTCTGATTTGAAAAGATACTGAAATCAATACATTTCATGGATCCTGAAAGTACTGCGGGCTCTAGACAGTGCCTATTGTGTCCAGTGGGAAAGGCAGTCCTGAGAATTGCCAAAGTACATTATCGTCCCTGCCAGACCATAACCTTCTTGAAGGTAAGACCACGCCTTATGTACTGTACTCCCCTCCTCCTTAGCCACTTAGAATCTCTTGGTTGAATAGTATCTGTCAAAAGAATAAATGGGCAATTAATTTCAGGGTTGTCAAATATTTCATTAGAGGATGAAAGTAATAACTTCACTGCAAGAACTTTAGGTTTCCTCCAAAGATCTAATCAAATTAATACAAATTACTAAAATATATCTAAGTACCACCATGTGTTGGAAAGAACTCTTGAAATTGTCTCTTGCTGCTAAGTAGCAGTGTAGCTAGTCATTTCATAACTTTGACCTTCAGCTTCTTAATGAGTAAGAGAAAATATTAATTAAAATGGAGGGGTTCTATACACAGTTCTAATAAGAAGCCAGAACAATAGTTAAAATTTTTGTAATAGTCAGATCATGAAATACTTAATAGGCTTTCAAAACAGTCCCAGTGGTAAGCTCCCCAGTCCATTTGAAAATTAAACTCTTTTAAAAATGTTAATCATGGAGGATATGGTTACAGACTACATAATATGCTTTCAAAGCACAATGGATGGGCCCTTTCTAGGAGCAAAACAAATCAGAAAGTTCTTAAAATTCAATAAAAATCGTAATAAGCCACCTAACTTAATTTTCTTCCAATACAGGCCTCTCCTTAGAGAGTATTCTTACCTGGTTTTTGTCATATCCTACTTGAGAACCATAATACCCTGGGCCACAGTATTTTGTTTCTTCCAGGAATTTTGCTCAGTTCAACTTACAATGTGTAGAAAAGAGGTTGTGGAGCAGTTAATATATCACCGAATCAGCAACACTCACATAAGAGTGTAAGTTAGAAAGATTTAAAAAACAAATCACTAGACATGTAGACTGCTGTTTGGCATAAAATCAGGAATAAGATATAGTATTTTATCTGATACTTGTTTCCAAGTGAAAAAGACAAAAATTACACCCCCATGAACAGGGGAAGTTGGGCCAGTTACCTCTAAATTCTAGAAATTTCTTAGCAATGCCAGGAAGTCTGCTGATGAGAAACATTTGGGAGACCTGACTTCCTCAAAGGCCCTGTGTACCTTCCAGCCACAGAGTCATAACAGGGTCTGGCTCAAATGACCTTCCCCACTCTGCATCAGGAGTGCAGGGGTGGGTAACTGCTGGTGCCAGGAAGATGGCCTGATGCTCTGAGCTAACAGGGGTGCACACAGCCCTGGAGTTCCTGGACACCTGAGTGCAGGCAGGGCCGGGGCTGGGAGTGGGGTCGGGGGAGGGGGCGCATGCACTTATCATACTGCTTTGGCCTCCAGGCTCGCTGGGAGCCATATCACGGGTCTGGGCCCTGTGGAGACTTGTGTGAGGTGAGACACCTCTCCTGAACAGACTTGAATTGACTTAAACAGACAATTCCTCTCCTGAACACACTTGCTAGTTCCCCTAAAGCCATCACTCCCGGGACCTCTGACATCATTCCTCGGCCCACCAGGGCTATATGGGAGGGAGATACCAGGGAATCATGTTTGCAGGACAGGCCCCAAACCAATAAGGTTCGCAAGATGATATGGAGTTCAGTTCAGTTCATTTCAGTTCAGTTCAGTTCAGTCGCTCAGTCATGTCTGACTCTTTGTGACCCCATGAATCGCAGCACGCCAGGCCTCCCTGTTCATCACTATATCCTGGAGTTCACTCAGACTCACGTCCATCGAGTCCATGATGCCATCCAGCCATCTCATCCTCTGTCGTCCCCTTCTCCTCCTGCCCCCAATCCCTCCCAGCATCAGAGTTTTTTCCAATGAGTCAACTCTGTCTCATGAGGTGGCCAAAAGTACTGGAGTTTCAGCTTTAGCATCATTCCTTCCAAAGAAATCCCAGGGTTGATCTTCAGAATGGACTGGTTGGATCTCCTTGCAGTCCAAGGGACTCTCAAGAGTCTTCTCCAGCACCACAGTTCAAAAGCATCAATTCTTTGGCGCTCAGCCTTCTTCACAGTCCTACTCTCACATCCCTACATGACTACTGGAAAAACCATAGCCTTGATTAGATGGACCTTAGGCGGCAAAGTAATGTCTCTGCTTTTGAATATGCTATCTAGGTTGGTCATAACTTTTCTTCCAAGGAGTAAGTGTCTTTTAATTTCATGGCTGCAGTCACCATCTGCAGTGATTCTGGAACCCAAAAAGATAAAGTCTGACACTGTTTCCACTGTTTCCCCATCTATTTGCCATGCAGTGATGGGACCAGATGCCATGATCTTCGTTTTCTGAATGTTGAACTTTAGGCCAACTTTTTCACTCTCCTCTTTCACTTTCATCAAGAGGCTTTTTAGTTCCTCTTCACTTTCTGCCATAAGGGTGGTGTCACCTGCATATCTGAGGTTATTGATATTTCTCCTGGCAATCTTGATTCCAGTTTGTGTTTCTTCCAGTCCAGCGTTTCTCATGATGTACTCTGCATGTAAGTTAAATAAGCAGGGTGACAATATACAGCCTTGATGTACTCCTTTTCCTATTTGGAACCAGTCTGTTGTTCCAGGTCCAGTTCTAACTGTTGCTTCCTGACCTGCATACAGATTTCTCAAGAGGCAGGTTAGGTGGTCTGGTATTCCCATCTCTTTCAGAATTTTCCACAGTTTATTGTGATCCACACAGTCAAAGGCTTTGGCATAGTCAATAAAGCAGAAATAGATGTTTTTCTGGAACTCTCTTGCTATTTCCATGATCCAGTGGATGTTGGCATGGAGTAAGACAGTAAAAGAAAAAAAAAAGAAAAAAAGAAATTTCTGTTAGTTTCTCCTATGGACTTATACTTCACTCTGGAAAAAGCCAGGCAGCACAATTCTGAAATATAGCAATAGCTGTGTATACTATGACCTACAGGATTCCCTGTGGCTCAGTTGGTAAAGAACCCATCTGCAATGCAGGAGATGTATGGGTTCTATCCCTGGGTCAGGAAGATCCTCTGAAGAAGGAAATGGCAACCTACTCCAGTATTCTTATCTGGAGAATCCCATGGACAGAGGAGCCTGGCGGACTGCAGTCCATGGGTTGCAAAGAGTCAGACATGACTTAGTGACTAAACCACCATCACCACTATGACCTTCAACCAAGGGTAGGCAGAAGAAATAGAAATAACTGAAATTTGTTTGGTTTCTCTCACAAATAACCTTTCTTTGCAGTGAATATGCTTCCTAGAGAAGAGAAGAACTCAGAGGACCGGCAAAGTCCCTTGCCAGTCCTCTCATCCCTTCTCTGCCATTTCCCTCCATCCTGGATAAAGAAGAGACCGTGATCTGATAGGCGGTATACGATGGTGGAGTACAAGGATGTGTGCTCATCTTCTCCTGCGAGAACTGCAAAATTACAGCTCACTGCTGAACCACCATTGACAAGAGAATGTTGGATCTCAGACACAAAAAAGATATCCCACGTCCAGAGGCAAAGGAGAAGCCATAGAAAGATGGTAGGACAGGCAAAAACACATTTAGAATCAAACCCCTTAACCGCCAGAGACACTCAGAGGGCTCAAACAAACTTTGTGCACATCAGGACCCAGAGACCCTGCAGAGACTGAGCCAGAACTCTGTTTGAGTATCTCCTGCGAAGGTACAGGTAGGCAGTGGCCTGCTACAGGGGCAGGGGCTCTGGGTGCAACAGACCTGGGTATGGTATAAGTCTTCTTGAAGGGGGTTGCCAATAACCCCACCATAGAGCTGCCAGAACTTACCCAGGACTGGGGAAAAACAGACTCTTGGAGGGCACAGAACTTTATGTGCACCAGGACCCAGGAGAAAGGAGCAGTGACCCCACAAGAGACTGACCCAGACTTGCCCGTGAGGGTCGAGGAGTCTCCAGCAGAGGCGTGGGTTGACAGTGGCCACTGTCGGGGCGCTGCCTGCAGCAGTGCACGCACTGGACCTGTGGAAGGAGGTCGCCATTATCTTCATCACCTCCACCATATTTGGCCTCAGGTCAAACAACAGGGAGGGAACATAGCTTCGCCCATCAACAGAAAATTGGATTAAAGATTTACTGAGCATAGCCCCACCCATCTGAACAAGACCCAGTTTCCCCTTCAGTCTCTCACATCAGGATAATTTCATAAGCCTCTTATCCTTATCCATCAGAGGGCAGACAGATTAAAAACCACAATCACAGAAAATTAACCAAATCAATCGCATAGACCACAGCCTTGTCTAACTCAATGAAACTATGAGCCATGCCATGTAAGGCCACCCAAGATGGGCGGGTCATGGTGGAGAGTTCTGACAAAACATGGTCCACTGGAGAAGGGAACAGCAAACCACTTCAGTATTCTTGCCCCATGAACAGCATGAAAATGCAAAAAGATAGGGCACTGAAAGATGAGCCCCCTAGGTGGGTAGGTGCCCAATATGCTATGGGAGATCAGTGGAGAAATAACTCCAGAAAAAATGAAGAGATGGAGCCAAAGCAAAAACAACACACAGCTGTGGATATGATTGGTGATGGAAGCAAGTCCAATGCTGTAAACAGCAATATTGCTTAGGAACCTGGAATGTTAGGTCCATGAATCAAGGCAAATTGGAAATGGTCAAACAGGAGATGGCAAGAGTGAACATCGACATTTTAGGAATCAGTAAACTAAAATGGACTAGAATGGGTGAATTTAACTCACATGACCATTATATCCATTACTGTGAGCAAGACTCCCTTAGAAGAAAGGGAGGAGCCATCACAGTAAATGAAAGAGTCCAAAATGTAGTACTTGGTTTCAATCTCAAAAATGACAGATTGCTGTCTGTTTGATACCAAGGCAAACCATTCAATATCATGGTAATTCAAGTCAATACCCTGACCAGTAAGGCTAAAGAAGCTGAAGTTGAACAGCTCTATGAAGAACTACAAGACCTTCTAGAACTAATACCCCCAAAAGATGTCCTTTTCATTATAGGGGGCAAGAAATACCTAGAACAACGGGAAAATTTGGCCTTGGAGTACAAAACGAAGCAGGTCAAAGGCTAACAGAGTTTTGCCAAGAGAATGCACCAGTCATAGCAAATACCTTCTTGCAACAACACAAGAGAAGACCCTACCCATGGGTATCACCAGATGGTCAACACCGAAATCAGATTGGTTATATTATTTGCAGCCAAAAATGCAGAAGCTCTATACAGTATAGTCAGCAACAATGAGACTGGGAGGTGACTGTGGCACAGACCATGAACTCCTTATTGCCAAATTCAGACTTAATTTGAAGAAAGTAGGGAACACCACTAGACCATTCAGGTATGACCTAAGTCAAATCCCTTATGATTATACAGTGGAAGTGATAAAAAGATTCAAGGGATTAGATCTGATAGACAGAGTGCCTGAGGAACTATGGAAGGAGGTTCATGACATTGTGCAGGAGACAGGGATCAAGACCATCCCCATGGAAAAGAAATGCAAAAAGGCAAAATGGTTGTCTGAGGAGGCCTTACAAATAGCTGTGGAGAGAAGAGAAGCAAAAGGTAAAGGAGAAAAGGAAAAACATACCTATTTGAATGTGGAGTTCCAAAGAATAGCAAGGAGAGATAAGAGAGCCTTCCTCAGTGATCAGTGCAAAGAAATAGAGGAAGACAACAAAGAGTAAAGACTAGAGATCTCTTCAAGAAAATCAGAGACACCAAGGATATCTTTTCATGCAAAGATGGGCTCAATAAAGGACAGAAATGGTATGGACCTAACAGAAGCAGAAGATATTAAGAAGATGTGGCAACAATACACAGAAGAACTGTACAAAACAATCTTCATGACCTAGATAACCACGATGGTGTGATCACTGACCTAGAGTCAGACATCCTGGAATGCGAAGTCAAGTGGGCCATAGAAGCATCACTACGAACAAGTCTAATGGAGGTGATGGAATTCCAGTGGAGCTATTTCAAATCCTAAAAGATGATGTTATGAAAGTGCTGCACTCAATATGCCAGCATATTTGGAAACCTCAGCAGTGGTCACAGGACTGGAAAAGGTCAGTTTTCATTCCAGTCCCAAAGAAAGGCAATACCAAAGAATGTTCAACCTACTGCACAATTGCATTCATCTCACACGCTAGTGCTCAAAATTCTCCAAGTCAGGCTTCAACAGTACATGAATAGTGAGCTTCCAGATGTTCAAGCTGGATTTAGAAAAGGCAGAGGAACCAGAGGTCAAATTGCCAACATTCGTTGGATCATGGAAAAAGCAAGAGAGTTCCCGAAAAAACATATATTTCTGCTTTATTGGCTACGCCAAAGCCTTTGACTGTGTGGATCACAATAAACTGTGGAAAATTCTGAAAGAGATGGAAATAACAGACCACCTGACCTGCCTCCTGAGAAATGTGTATGCACGTCAAGAAGCAATAGTTAGAACTGGACATGGAACAACAGACTGGTTCCAAATCAGGAAAGGAGTACGTCAAGGCTGTATATTGTCACCCTGCTTAATTACCTTCTGTGCAGAGTACATCATATGAAATGTTGGGCTGGATGAAGATTGCTGGGAGAAATATCAACCTCACATATGCAGATGGCACCACCCTTATGGCAGAAAGTGAAGAAGAACTAAAGAGCCTCTTGATGAAAGTGAAAGCGGAGAGTGAAAAAGTTGGCTTAAAACTCAAGAATCAGAACACTAAGATCATGGCATCTGTCCCCATCACTTCATGGCAAATAGATGGGGAAACAATGGAAACAGTGAGGGAAATTATTTTTTTGGGCTCCAAAATCACTGCAGATGGTGAAAGCAGCCATGAAATTAAAAGACACTTGCTCCTTGGAAGGAAAGCTATGATCAACCTATACAGCATATTAAAAAGCAGAGACATTACTTTGCCCTCAAAGGTCTCTCTAGTCAAGGACATAGTTTTCCCAGTGGTCAGGTATAGATGTGAGAGTTGGTCTATAAAGAAAGCTGAGTGCAGAATGCTGGATGCTTTTGAACTGTGGTGTTGTTTGCAAGGAGATCCAACCAGTCAATCCTAAAGGAAATCGGTCTTGAGTGTTCACTGGAAGGGCTGATGCTGAAGGTGAAACTCCAATACTTTGGCCACCTGATGGGAAGAACTGACTCATTGCAAAAGATCCTGATGCTGGGAAAGATTGAAGGTGGGAGGAGAAGGGGACAACAGAAGATGAGATGGTTGAATGGCATCACTGACTCAATGGACATGAAATTGAGTAATCTCTGGGTGTTGGTGATGGACAAGAAAGCCTGCCATGGGGTTGCAAAGAGTCAGACACAACTGAGTAACTAAACTGAACTGGATAAAGAAGAAACAGATTTATCAGTGGAAAATGAACATAACTCTGAAAGTCAGAGTTTTAACTCTGAATATAACTCTGAAAGTCCTCTAATCCTCCTGAAATCATTTCCTAGAGTCATCCTCTCTGGGAGGGAAATCATGTTTTTGATATATCTTGGAGACATTTACTTGGACATGGAATTAGTATTGTGGTAAAGATGTGTACCTAAGCCAATAACACTGCAATTATGAACTGAAAAACATTTTACTCTGAATTTTCTGTTATACTTACTGCTAATAGTCAAGGCAAGCTGGACCATACAGAGATAGTATCCGAGCCTGCTATTTGCAACTTTATTTTTTATTAGGTTTTTTTTTTTTTTTTTGCCACTCTGTGCAACATGTAGGATCTTAATTTCCCTCGGCAGAGGAAGCTTGGAGTCTTAGCCACTGAACTGCCAAGGAAGTCCTTATTAATATGCGGGGTCTATAGCTCAGTTGGTAAAGAATCTGCCTGTAATGCAGGAGACCCAGGTTCAGTTCCTGAATCAGGAAGATCCCCTGGAGAAGGAAATGGCAACCCACTCCAGTATTCGTGCCTGGAAAATCCTATGGACAGAGGAGCCTAGTGGGCTATAGTCCATGGGGTCACAAGAATTGGACAAGACTTAGTGACTAAATCAATCAACGACATGGATTTTATGTATTCTGTTTCACTGCCAGACATGCACTCTGGTTGTTGGTTAGGAAAAGAAGATCCATTTACCTCAGAACATTTCTAAGTATCTACAGTATCTCCGGTTTATATCTGGGGAAAGTATAGCATTTACCAGAGGTCAACCCACTCCAGTGTTCTTGCCTGGAGAATCCCAGGGATGGCGGAGGCTGGTAGGCTGCCGTCTATGGGGTCGCACAGAGTTGGACACGGCTGAAGCGACTTAGCAGCAGCAGTAGCAGGACATTTAAAGGAGAAATTTCTCATATGTATAATTCTAAACTGCATATTCCTGAATGGATTTGCTTTTCAGTTATCAACGGACTCCACTGACTTAGTCCATTTTGTGAATGCTCAAGGTGATTTTGTTTTGAAATGTCCAAGGATCACTTTAGTGAAATGCATTCTTTATGGCCAAACAACACTGGAAAAGAGCTGCTGTCCTAAATGGATCCTTGACCCTGTAATCAAGATTATCTGGGCCTTTTTTCCCGTCTCGAGGCAACAGCTTGTGTTTGGTCATGGAAAAAAAATGAGAACAATTAGAATGTTTTCTAGATTAGATACCAGGTGTCGGAATACAGAAGATGTCTGTTCTGGCAGACTGATTATTTTTCCAATGCTAAGTACAGTCCAAAGTTTTGGGTTTACAATCCTTGCCTTCCCAGGGGCCAGGCTGGTTTCCCTGAAAGTTCCCATACTCAGAACCTGAAGCTAGCACTATTTCAATACAGTTTCAACATATGGGCAAAGCTCTGTTTCAAAAGTCAGACTATAACGACACAGGAAGAACCAATTTCTAGCAAGGTATAAAGTCCTAAGGCCATACCTAAAGCTGATATTCTGAAGGGAAACTTTCATTTACTTCTATTTCTTTTCCTGAATTTGATTATTAGTGAGGCTAGGGGTGCTGGTCTCAAAGCAGAACTCAGCCCAATGGCTTTGGAAGCTCCAGTGCACAGTTGGGTTCGGGAGAGGCAGTATCTAGAGAAGTCATCACAGATTATGCTGTTACTGTGTGGTCCGGTTCTGATGACTTGGCGGATTTTCAGAAGAATGTTGTACATGGGACGAATCATGGAGATATTAATTCGCTGGACACCAGAGGTGGGAAATGTTTAAAAAGCCAGGGAAATGTTAAGATCTAAAAATAGAAATTATAGGTTACAAAATAAGAGAAAGAAACCTAAAAATGAAACAGTTTCAAAAAGATGATGAATACCTTCTTACAATTTAAACAAGCATGATATATATTATGGATGAGATGTCCATGTACATTAGTGTGTTTGATATGGTGTGTGACAGGATGTCCAGAGTAAGAGGATTTGGGGCCGATGGAGCTCTTAGTGTGACCCTGATCCTGGAGAATACTGAGGGAAAGCAATACATGCTTCTTGGGTTTAAATAAACACTATTTTTTTCTGCTTAAAAGTTTGTTGTTTCTGGTTTTGCCCCCTAGCAAGAGATACTAACAATGCTAAATAAAAGAAAACTTAAATTTCATATGGTAGCAACTTAACAGTGTCTTCAAATTTCCACCATTTTTAGGCTGAGCATGATAATTCCAGCTGAACCTGTCTCTTTTATTTAGAGGATTGGCTGTGTGACTTCAGAGAGGAATTTTGGCAAGACAAAAGTGGTGATTCTAATCCTGGTAGCAATCTCTGGGCTCTCAACAGCTCTTTGTGTGGGTTCTCCCCTTCCCCCTTTTAAAACTTGCAATTAACCCTGGTTTAGGCGGCTTTTTATTGAAATTTACTTGAGGGACCCATAATTTAAATGTACATTGGGAAAAAACAGAGACAGAAACTAGGAGTTTTGCCAGACACCTGGGAACAACTCTATATTATCACAGAATCTTCAAGTTGGAAGGACTTTAGAAATCTTCCTGCTCAGTAGCCCCCCGCTCTACAGATGAAGGAAGGAAGGCTCAGATGAGAAATGACTTACTAAGGTCTTGGAGGTTATCTGAAGCAGAGGAGGGATTAGCCAAGAAGCTCCTTGCTTGGTCTCTTACTCCATGCTGAGAGTGGAAGGAAAAATAAAGTCCACTCAGGTGTGGAAATGCTTTCTTCTAAGATTAGAGGAGAAGGAATCGCTGGGATTTTTCTTTTGAAATAATGATTCAGAGCTAACTGCAAAGAGTATACAAGACACAGAGAAACAATAGAATTCTGGGGCCAGCTGTTTATATTGGGCCTATATACCAAGTGTGTGCAGGCACAGAATCTTTTGGTTCTGCCTGTTTAATAATTGTACTTGATCATAAGATCTCCCCAGCCATATTCTGCTAGGTTATGCACCTTATGATTTGTGAAATCCCCATTTATTAGTGTGAGTGGAACCTTACTGTATATAGAGAAGAGCTGGTAAATGCTTTGCTAAGGGAATCTTCAGTCATTGACACTCATTGCTTATATGTAAATAGTGAAACTATTCACAAATATTGCAATATTATTCACAAATAATGCAACTTCTAAAAATGAAAAGCATTTTGTAATATGAAGTATTATTTATGGATGAATGGATAAAGAAAATGAAGTATGTATACATATAATAGAATTATATATGTATTTAAATAAAAGAATATCAGTTAGCCTTAAAAAAGAAGGAAGTTTTGCCATTTTCAACAACATGGGTGCATTCTAGAGGGCATTGTGTTAAGTGAAATAAGCCAGACAGAGACCAATATTCCATGTTCCCACTTAAATGTGGTGTATGTTAAAAACAACTCCCCTCCCCCATAAAAAACTCATGCTACAGAGATTAGAATTGTGGTTACCAAGGGCTGGGACATGAAGGAAAAGGAGAAATAAAAAAGCAGAATGGTGGTTGCTAGAGGCTGGGAAGAGGGAGTCCTGGGGAGAGTTTTTGTTTAATGGGTACTGAGTTTGAGTTTTGCTAGATGCAAACTCTTCTGAAGATGGATGGTAGAGATGGTTGTACAATAATACAAAGGTACATAATACTACTGAACTGTATACCTAAAAATGACTATGATAGTGAGTTTTATGTTACGTGTATTTTAATACAATAAAGAAGAAATATATGCAGTTTCCCTATATTTAATTTTTTATTTCAGCTTTGTAATAGCAACATCCAGGAGTTGGTAAATCCTTAAAACTCTTCTATTGCAGATAAAATATCAAGGAGTGAAATTTAATTTTATGAACCCCAGTGAAGGATTTTAATATGCGGCTTTCAGCTCCTCTGTCTTGAGGCCATTCCACCGTGCATATAGGCTGTAATCTAGTGCTTTATCGGCTGTTTTGTTCCAGTGCTTCTGCACTTTTTCCATTAAGTGTTAAATTGATTTGGATGCCTCACTTCTGCCTTTTCCTAAAGCATATCTTTAGGTTTCAGTGATGGAAAGCCTAGAAGTTCTCTGCCGGGACATCCTCTTGCTTTCAAACCTTACCTGTTATTTAGGCGACGAAAATATAATTCAACAGAGGGAGATGTTACTCAGGGCTAACAGTCTGCTTTTCAGAGACATTCTTCCCAAAGTACTGACAGAATGCCTGCAAACTCTGGAGCAGAGCTTGGGGAGATGGATTTCATAAAAGGCAGAGTGTTTTCTTCAAAAAGCTCTTCGGCAAACCCAAATTATCTTTTACAGACTGGAAGATAACAGTTTAACTAAGATAAAAAGCTATAAATGGTTATTTATCTACAAAGGCTATTACTTTTGTACCAGGACATGATTTTCCACTAAGCCCAAACCTGTTCCAGAGAACTTGCTGATTTCTTTCCATTGAATGAAAGTGCAGGGTTGTTTTTGCCAATATAACAGTGCTTCCTTTGCAGCAAACAACAGAAAAAAAGCCTGGGTTTTTTATACTCTTGTCCTGATGTAAGTTGTTTTTATGGCACAATGGATGACACAGTTGTCCTCTTTTTTGTGTCTTTAAAAGTCACACTTTTTCTAATTTGCTAGGAACTACTTAAATTTTAATTTACTTCATAAACTCAACTGAAATAATAAAATTACTGCTTTTCTGTTCCTGAGGGATTTAGGGCTCTTATAAAAAGCATTTACTGTCTCTGTAACCTACAATTTCCTCATTTAAAAAATGGGAATAACAATAACATGATCAAAGCATTATTGAGAGTTTTAAATGAAATAATTGTTTTTGACAAAGTATATATTAGTTTCCTATTTCTACAAATGAAAAACAATTTGCTCAGTTGAAACTCAAGTTGGTTTAAGTTTAGCCCTTGATCATGCATTTATGAAAATCTCATGGATTTTCGCCCTCTATATGCCAACTATCAGGCAGGCAGACTAAAAACCAGGTTTTTAGTCTGGTTCTGTATGTCATTTACAATTATCATCATCAAACATACTTTCAAAATTTCTTTTCACTCTCCATGCAATGGGAACTAAGTTAAAAACTCCAAGAAGTTCATATTTGAAGCAATATAAGAAAGTTGGGCTTCCCTGGTGGCTCAGAGCTGCCTCTATTACAGGAGACCTGGGTTCGATCCCTGGGTCGAGAAGATCCCCTGGAGAAGGAAATGGCAACCCACTCCAGTATTATTGCCTGGGGAATCCCATGGATGGAGGAGCCTGGTAGGCTACAGTCCATGGGGTCGTAGAGTCAGACACAACTGAACGACTTAATTTAGGAAGTTGGGGTCTCCCTCATGGCTCAGCGGTAAAGAATATGCCTGCGATGCAGGAGATTCAGGTTCCATCCCTGGGTCGGGAAGATCCCCTGGAGGAGGAAATGGCAACCCACTCCAGTATTCTTGCCTGGAGAATTCTATGGTCAGAGGAGCCTGGTGGCCTACAGTCCAAAGTGAGTGAGCACAAGCACATAAGAAAGTTAGTCATAAAATAAAGTGGTAAAATCAAGAGACTTATTTATTTAAACCATTTACAGCCATGCAAATAAAGATTAAAATGATTTGACAGAATACCTACATTGAAGCAATAAAACCTCTAAGTGGCCATTTGCACCCCAGATTAGACTCCACCTAGAAGTCACGCATTGGAAAAGGAAATGGCAACCCACTCCAGTGTTCTTGCCTGGAGAAACCCAAAGATGGGGGAGCCTGGTGGGCTGCCGTCTGTGGGGTCGCACAGAGTCAGACACGACTGAAGCGACTTAGCAGCAGCAGCAGCAGCAGAAGTAATTTGGAATAAAGTGAGTCAAATTTACCTGTTGACTCATAATTTGGGCAAGAGACTTTCAGTCTTTCCTTTCCTGTAGTTTGCTGATTTCCCCAGAATGCTTTCTGCCCTTCAGACTAAGTAAGCTCCTATGGTAACCAGTCAACTAAATGGACGCTGTTGCCAGGAAAGGTACATGAAACAAAACCAAAACAAGGCAGACAGGAAGATAGGGGCTTCCCCAGTGGTTGAACTGTGAGATGTCAGGGGAAACACGAAACTAAGATTATGAAACAGCTCAGTGAAATGTTTTAATACTGACAATGGTAGTAATAAAATATGAATTAATATGTGGTAGGAGCTGCATCCTTTTTTTCCCTGTTAATACTTTGCTTTTGATCATGTAAACACAGGTTTCTGTGACACTGTCCAATAACTAGCATCTATTGAGAACCAACTATTTTTTGAAATTTTATATGTAAAAAACTTCTTTGAACCCCCTGACAGGTAAATACCGTCATGCTGCATTTACAGATTCTTTCAGACTCAGTTTAATGACCAGTTTTCCTGGATGACTCTTCACTTAGGTCCCTCAACCAACATGGTCCAGTAAAAATCCCTTTTTATGGCACGTGATCTATTTGTTATGCAATCAATGATCATGATATTTGAAGTTTAAAGTTCATGACCTGCTGGCTTGTAGAGGGGGCAGGCAGCACGTGTTGTTCCCAGCTCTAGGTGCCCTAGAGTCTAGGATAGGACCTGGCACACAGTGAATGCTCTGTGGCCACTGGAATGACTGACGTGAGAAGACCGAGGCTTAGGGAAGTAGCTCCATTGCACACAACTGCTGAAAACACAGGAGGGGACTTTCCACTAAATACTCTGCCTGCAATGTTCTTCTTGCCCTAAGAACTTAGAACTTGCCCGAAGAGTACCTAGGTGTTCTGTACTATTAAGTATTAATGAGATTTCAGTAATCTAAAAAGAAGGAATACTATCTTTCATTTTAAGACAGCATCTTGCCACATGGTCTGTAATAATAAATAGGTTGATGACAATAATAACAACAACAGTAATGAATTAAAAAAATATGAGAAGGCTGCACTCCTAACTTCTGGTGGCAAACAAAGATTTCTCCCAACTTTTCCTCATATTTGACTGACTTTTTAAAAAAGGTTTTCCAGTCAATGTCTATCATAATTATATGTCAGTTTTTAAAATTAGACAACGGGCATTTTGAGGGCAGTGACTTTATTGTCTTTTCTCCATATTCCCACTGTAGATTCTAGCACTTACAGAGCAGCACCTCAATAATACTTGTTAAATGAATGAACTATGTTGCCAGCTTTCTTATGACTGTGCATGCTTGTTATAGTCACTTTTCTCTTTATTTGTATCTGTCAGAGTGGTCTAAATTATTCTGTGATAACAACCCCCAGATATCAAATTATTTCTTATTCACAGTATCAGGGATAGTTTTACTTAATCACAGTCGTATAGTGCATGCATGCTAAGTCGCTTTAGTCATGTCTGACTCTTTGCCACTCTTTGGACTATAGTCTACCAGGCTCCTCTGTCCATGGGATTCTCTAGGCAAGAATACTGGAGTAGATTGCCACGCCCTGGGGGATCTTTCCGACCAAGGGATCGAACCCATATCTCTTTCGTCTCCTGCATCAGCAGGCCGGTTCTTTACAATCAGTGCCACATAGGCAGTCACGTAGGAAACTCCATCACCCGTGACACTGCCCTTCACTCACCAAGCTTCAGAGTCCACAGTAGGAGATGAGAAAGAGCTGGCAAGTCAAACACAAGCCATAGAAAACCTAATCCAGGGTGTGATTCACATTCCTTTGGCCAGAACTATCCCATGGCCACACCTATCTTCAAGGAGGGCATGGAAATGACTAACCCAAAGCAGAGAAGAATTTGACCTTGGTGAACACTGATTACATCTGTCACACAACCAGACACTATGGCTTCAGGCTTTGTGAAAGAAGGGAAGATGGTAGATAAGAGGTCTAAGGAAAGAGAATAGAATGTATAGAAAGAAAAAAAAAAAGAAAAGTAAAAAGGACAAAGGTAAAAATCTCAGCTGCAGGACTCTTCCGGCAAGGTCAAGTCCTGTTCTGAGGCAGAATTTAAGCCCTCAAAAAACAAAACAAAAAACCAGTCATCTCAATACCTCTCTATTGCTCATCCACATGACTCGTTAGTAAGTTGATTGTTCTTATACTATTATGGATCATGTTTCATTGAGAAGGATAATCACTAAGGTTTCCTGGATCATCTCTCATGCACAAGGCACAGAAGTATAAAAACATCTGCCTTCAACTTTAGGGAGGTGTGACAATTAGGAAATAAACAGAGCTGTCTCTGACACTGAAATACATTAGTATTCTCTTCCTCATCTTTCTCTGTCACTATTTAAAGTCTCTTACTATTTTCCTTCCCTGTTAGGGTAAATACCACAAAGGAAAGAATTATGGGTGTCTTATTTATGGTTGCATTCCCAGAGTCTACAAACACAAGGCACATAGTTAGTGCTCAGTAAATATTTGTTCACCGGATGGTTTGAAAGGGACAACTTAGGGGGGAAACGACAATACTCAAACTAAAGGTTAGCTTTCTGAACTGGGCCCTTTGAAAAATTACAGAAATACTGAAGTTGCCACTCATCTGATTTGTTGTATTGTAGGCAAATTAAGAAGGAAAATGGTTTTTAATATTTGGGTTGGTCCTTGGTAAGATCTGCCCAGTCATTTTTTTTCCAGTTGGTATTTGGGAAGTCCCAGCAGGAAAGCTTATGGCTGGCAGTCAATTAGTTGTGAATTTATTTTCAATCTTTAGCAAATGTCCCTTGTGAACAAGCACAGGATGCATCATAAATTATCATCAAGTACTATCTCTTCAACTCCCCTGTGTGCCTGGCAAAGTACTATGCAAAACAGGGACAAGATATAGTTCTAATCTAAATCTGACAGAGCAAATAAAGGTCACTAATTTTTTATTCTATTAAAAATAATTATTTTATGCAAAGGGGTGATTTTCACATTCTCTGATAAAATTTGCTTCACAGAGGCTATGAGTTTTAAAGATTCTAAAAGAGGGATGATGGTAGTGCATACAAATGACAAAAGGGGTTCTTTGATAACTCTACAAGTTGAATAATGAGCAAATAATCTGATTACCAGGGGGTGATGAGAGATTGCTAAAGAGAAGAGAGAGGAACATTTTTGGTAACGTACTGGTATTTCTGTATGCTCATTTAACTATCTAACTGCTTTAGAGTTGATCTCAAATATAGATTTGATAGTTATTATATACTTAATTATTAGGCTCTTTGATTTATTAAGAAATGAGGAAAGGAATAGTATCTATGTTTGTTATATACAGAAATCCTTTCCGCTTTTCCTAATCAGGAACAAACATCCACCTGGATTGTAAATAAACTTTTGAAAATATACCTCTCAGTTCAGTTCAGTTCAGTCACTCAGTCATGTCTGACTCTTTGCAACCCCATGAATTGCAGCAAGCCAGGCCTCCTTGTCCATCACCAACTCTTGGAGTTCACTCAAACTCACGTCCACCGAGTTGGTGATGCCATCCAGCCATCTCATCCTCTGTTGTCCCCTTCTCCTCCTGCCCCCAATCCCTCCCAGCATCAGAGTCTTTTCCAATGAGTATGACAGAAACCCTTTCCTCTTTTCCTAATCAGGAACAAACATCCACCTGGATTGTAAATAAACTTTTCAAAATATACCTCTCAGTTCAGTTCAGTTCAACTCTTTGCATGAGGTAGCCAAAGTACTGGAGTTTCAGCTTTAGCACCATTCCTTCCAAAGAACACCCAGGACTGATCTCCTTTAGAATGGACTGGTTGGATCTCCTTGCAGTCCAAGGAACTCTCAAGAGTCTTCTCCAACACCACAGTTCAAAAGCATCAGTTCTTCGGCACTCAGCTTTCTTCACAGTCCAACTCTCACATCCATATATGACTATTGGAAAAACCATAGCTTTGACTAGATGGACCTTTGTTGGAAAAGTAATGTCTCTGCTTTTGAATATGCTATCTAGGTTGGTCATAACTTTTCTTCCAAGGACTAAGCATCTTTTAATTTCATGGCTGCAATCACCATCTACAGTGATTTTATACAAAAAAATTTTTGGTGGCATTGAGTTCCATCTATGAAAAAAGTGAAAGTTGCTTAGTCGTGTCAGACTCTTTGCAGTCTCGTGGGCTGTGTAGCTGTCCATGGAATTCTCTGGGCAAGAAAATTCTCTCTCTCTTTAAGAAAATTCTCTCTGGGAAGCCCCAAGAGTGGGTTGCCATTTCCTTCTCCAGGGGATCTTCCTGACCCAGGGATCGAATGCACATCTCCTGCTCTGCAGGTGGGTTCTTCACCATTTGAGCCACCAGGGAAGCGCCATCTGTGAAAAGATATTCTCCAGTTTAAAATTTATCGGAACTCATTTACTTGAGAATAAATGGATATTTGACTTTTAACTGATTTCTAACATTTGAATAGAGGATTACTTTTGCTTTCTTCACGTATTTTGTGTGTGTGTGTGTGTGTGTGTGTTATAGATATCAATTAATTTAGTGGCTGAAGAGACTGATAATGGGTATCATTATGATATTGTATCTACCTTCATAGTCCCAAAGATATTTCTTGGGCAAAAATATCTGGGAAACGTTAATAATTAGTAAAAAGCAAGTAATTAAAAGATACTCATTAATAAAGGACTATCATCCTTTCTTTTCCTATTTTTCTCCTATTGATAATAGAAGCTCACTTTTGCTATGTGCAAGGGGAATACCTATATATTTTTTTCCTGCCCCTGAAAAAGGATCAAATTTAACCTAACTGTAGGTATCCTATAAAGAACAGGCAATCCTGGGGCTGGTTCCATATACAATTTGAAACTCCAGAAAAATCATGAAGGTAAGAATGAACAGAGTTACCGTGTTTAACAGCCCTAGGAAAAGAAAGAGATGAATAAATTGTTTCTCACAACCTGAGGACATAATAAAGAAATACTTAGACTCACTAGAATCTCATATTTCTGTATGTTTTTAAAACAAGAAACTCTGAGGTGCACTTTTTTATGTGCAATTGTGATGAGATTTAATACAGAATACAACATTCTGTTATTTCAGAAATATGACTAAAAAGAGAAAAAGATCTATTTGGAATGAAATAAAGGACACAGCCCAAAGTCATACAATAGCAAATGTGTGTGAATGTGAGCACATTTTAACTTTTTCCTTAAAATTAGACTAATGGCTGAAAGTCAGCTGCTCTGCTTCAGGGGTGTGGTTTCCTTGGTCCAGTATGTGACTCTGAGGTCTCCTTCTCCAGTTTACAAAGGGAGGACCTTCCCACCAGCTTACATTTTTCTCCACTCTTAGGTGGACAGTGTGGTGCTCAGAGGCAGGAGGCTGGGAAAGTAAAAAAAGATTTAGAGTTCTGGAATCTTTTAGGTCGAAGTTGAATTCCTAACTCTTCCATTTCCTCACCATGTCATCTTGGGTCTGGCCCTTAAGCACTCTGAGCTCCAATTTTCTTATCTGTAAAATAGGAATAACAATATTTTCTTTGTAGAAGTTTTGTGAGAATTAAATGAGACAAAATGTGAACTGCTTTTAGAGGAATGATGTGCTATTGTGTCTGGGTACAATGTAATCATTTGTGAGATTTATCTCCTCCTCTATTCATTCATTTATTTACTAACTCATTTGACAAATATGAACTGAGGCCCTGCTATGTGCAAGTTTCAGTCTACAAGGGTGAATAAGATAGACATGGTTCCTATTCTTATAGAGTTATGGAGGCCAATGACATACAGGTAAACAGCTAGTACAGTACAGAGATGTACTAGATTTCAAGTAACTTGTAAGCAGTATATGGTACTGAAGTTTGAGAACAATTTACTTTTTATCTAAACTGGCATGAATTAAAAGTAATACTTATTATACTTTTACTTTGATTTATTTACAGCCCACTAAGCTATTTTTTATTCTCCTCAAAAGAAGGGAAGGTAGAAACATTATGCAGAAATATAGTTCCCCAGGAACACCATATGTTAACCTAGCATATAGTTAGTGTTAAGGAAATAGTAGTTATAATGATGAAGAGATTGTGATGGTGATGATGATGAAGTGTTTTGAAATAATGTTACTGAGAATGCAATTCAGTGTTTTATTGAGACTGAATGTTATAAAAGTTAATTGTAGGGCAATCCAAATATTCTGTGTTTTTCTGGTTTGTAAACTCTAATTACAGAAAGATTTATTCCCCCTCAAGAAAGCAATATGATTATCCCAATAGATGCAGAGAAAGTCTTTGACAAAATTCAACACCCATTTGTGATAAAAACTCTTCAGAAAGCAGGCATAGAAGGAACATACCTCAATATATAATAAAAGCCATATATGATAAACCCACAGCACACATTATCCTCAATGGCAAAAAACTGAAAGCACTTTCCCTCAAGTCAGGAACAAGACAAGGGTGCCCACTCTCACCACTACTATTCAACATAGTTTTGGAAGTTTTAGCCACAGCAATCAGAGAAGAAAAAGAAATAAAAGGAATCCAGACTGGAAACGAAGCAAAACTCTCACTGTTTGCAGATGACATGATCCTCTACATAGAAAATCCTAAAGATACCACTAGAAAATTACTACAGCTAATCAATGAATATAGTAAAGGTGCAGGATATAAAATTAACACACAGAAATCCCTTGCATTTCTATACACTAACAATGAGAAAACAGAAAGAGAAATTAAGGAAACAATCCCATTCACCACTGCAATGAAAAGACTAAAATACTTAGGAATAAATCTACCTAAAGAAACAAAAGACCTATATATAGAAAACTATACAACACTGATGAAAGAAATCAAAGCTGACACAAAGATGGAGAAATATACCATGTTCATGGATTAGAAGAATCAATATAGTGAAAATGAGTATACTATCCAAAGCAATCTATAGATTCAGTGCAATCCCTATCAAGCTACCAATGGTGTTTTTCACAGAACTAGAACAAATAATCTCACAATTTGTACGGAAATACAAAAAAACCTGGAATAGCCAAAGCAATGTTGAGAAAGAAGAATGGAACTGGAAGAATCAATCTGCCTGACTTCAGACTATACTACAAAGCTACAGTCTTCAAGACAGTATGGTACTGGCACACAGACAGAAATAAAGACCAATATGACAAATTAGAAAACCCAGAAATAAATCCATACATCTGTGGACATCTTATCTTTGACAAAGAAGGCAAACATATACAATAGAAAAAAGACAATCTCTTTAACAAGTGGTGCTGGGAAAACTGGCCAACCACTTGTAAAAGAATGAAATCAGAACACATGCTAACACCCACACAAAAATACACTCAAAAAGGATTAAACATCTAAATGTAAGACCAGAAACTATAAAACTCCTAGAGGAAAACATAGGCAAAACACTCTCTGACACAAATCACAGCAAGATCCTCTATGACCCACCTCCCAGAGTAATGGAAATAAAAGCAGAAATAAACAATTGGGACCTAATTAAACTTATTTTTGCACAATGAAGGAAACTATAAGCAAGGTGAAAAGACAGTCTTCAGAATGGGAGAAAACAATAGCAAGTGAAGCAACTGACAAAGAATTCATCTCAAAAATATACAAGCAACTCCCACAGCTCAATACCAGAAAAATAAACTATCCAATCAAAAAATGGGCCAAAGAACTAAACAGACATTTCTCCAAAGAAGACATACACATGCTAACAAACAAATGAGAAGATGCTCAACATCACTCATTATCAGAGAAATGCAAATCAAACCCACAATGAGGTACCATCTCACTCTGGTCAGAATGGTTGCTATCAAAAAGTCTACAAGCAATAAATGCTGGAGAGGGTGTGGAGAAAAGGGAACCCTCTTACACTGTTGGTAAGAATGCAAACTAGTACAGCCACTATGGAGAACAGTGTGGAGATTCCTTAAAAAACTGGAAATAAAACTGCCATAAGACCCAGCAATCCCACTGTTGGGCATACGCATCAAGGAAACTAGCATTGAAAGAGGCATATGTACCCCAGTGTTCATCTGTTTACAAGAGCTAGGACATGGATGTCCATTGGCAGATGGATGGTAAGAAAGTTGTGGCACATATACTCAATGGAATATTACTCAGCTACTAAAAAGGATGCATTTGAATCAATTTTAATGAGGTGGATGAAACTGAAGCCTATTATGCAGAGTGAAGTAAGTCAGAAAGAAAAATGCCAATAGAGTATACTAACACATATATATGGAATTTAGAAAGATGGTAACGATGACCCTATATGTGAGACAGCAAAAGAGACACAGATATAAAGAACAGAGTTTTGGATTCTGTGGGAGAAGGTGGGGGTGGGATGATTTGAGAGAATAGCATTGAAACATGTATATTACCATATGTGAAATAGATGACAAGTCCAAGTTTGATGCATGAAACAGGGCACTCAAAGTCGGTGCACTGGGACAACCCAGAGGGATGGGATGGGGAGGGAAGCAGGAGGGGGTTTGGGATGGGGGACACATGTACACCCATGGCTGATTCATGTCAATCCATGGCAAAAACCACCATAATATTGTAAAGTAATTAGCCTCCAATTAAAATAAATTAATTAAAAAAAACTAGAAGATGTATCCAAAGAATACTCAGTGTAGGGTGACAAAGATAGAAAAGACAAAAAGAAATGTGAAATTGAAAAAAAAAACTGATGTTTTAATGTGTGTTTAATAAGATTGTCTGAAAAATAAAATAAAAGGAAAAGTTTCAAGTAACAATTGCAGAACAATTTAATTAAAGCAAAAATTGAATACAGTAATTCAGGAATTAAAAACATAAAAAATTGAACAAAATATTAAAAACATAAAAAGTTGAACAAAATAATGTATTCATAATTAAGGAAGTTACAATTCTGTATATCAGGGTAACATAACCTTCTATGTGCCTTTATTCTTAAAAGGAACTCCAGATTACTCCTTATAAGGTAAAAGCTATTCATTGATTTACTAAATACTGCATCATGAATTTGAAGCTACAAAATAATAAAGATTTATAAAACCAAAAAAAAAATCATTGTATTAATATGTGTTATAAAAGAAACTTTGGAAACAGGACTAATATTTAGAAAATGTGCCCTTTTAAAGGTGATTATTCTGATAAATAGTTTGTAAAGATGAACATGTGTTTTGGGGAGCCAAACTGAAAAATTCACAAACATGTGGAGATTAAGCCACATGCTCCTAAACAGTCAATGTGTCAAACAAGATATTAAAAGAAAAATTAAAAAAAATCCTGAGACAGTAAAATATACTCAAATCCACGAAACAGCAAAGCCAGTTCTAAGAAAGTTTATAGTGATAACTGCCTACATTAAGAAAAAGAAAGATCACAAATAAACAACCTAAATTTACACCTCAAGAAGCTAGATAAAGAAAAGAGACAAGCTAAGCCTATGACAAATCCACAGTTAACATCATGCTGCTGCTGCTGCTGCTAAGTCACTTCAGCCGTGTCCGACTCTGTGCGACCCCATAGACAGCAGCCCACCAGGCTCCTCCGTCCCTGGGATTCTCCAACATACTCAATGGTAAAAAGCTAAAAGCTTTTCCTTTAAGATCAGTAACAAAACAGGGATGGCTACTCTTAGCCCTTTCATTTAATACAGTACTGGAAGTCCTAGCCAGAGAAATTAGACAAGAAAAAGAAATGAAAAGACATTCAAATTAGAAGGAAAGAAATAAAACTGTCTCTGTGTATGGCATGATATATACAGAAAGCCCTCAGGGCCCCACCAAAAAACAATTAGAACTAATCAATGAATTCAAAATTTATTGAAGTTGCAGGATCCAAAATCAATATAAAAATTACTGGCATTTATATGTATTAACAAATTAAGAAAACAATCTCATTTACAAAGCATCAAAAATAATAAAATATTTGAAAACAAATTTAACCAAGGAAGTGACATAACTGTATACTGAAAACTGTAAGACACTGATAAAAGAAACTGAAGAAGATGCAAATGAATGGAAAGATATACTATGTTTATGGATTGATAAATTAATGTTGTTAAAATGTTCATATTGTGCAAAGTGGCCTACAGATTCAACACAATCCCTATAAAAATTCCAATGACATTCTTTCACAGAAGAAGAATGTTTAAACCTAAAATGTGTATGGAATCACAAAAGACCCTGATTGGCCAAAGTAATCTTGAGAAAGAACAAAGCAGGAGGTATCACACTTTTAGATTTTAAACTATATTACAGAGCTATAGAAATCAAAGTAGCATAGGACCAGCATAAAAATAGACCCATAGGTCAGTGAAGCAAATAGAGAGTCCTACAATAAATTCATATACATATAGTTCATTAATTTTTGACAAAGGAGCCAAGAATATATGACTGGAAAGGATGTTTTTTCAATAAAGGTGTTAGGAAAACTAAACAGCCTCATGCTAAAGAATAAAGCTGGATTCCTATCTTACATCATACATAAAAACCAACTCAAAATGAATTAAAGACTTGAATGTAAGACCTGAAACAGTAAAACTCCTACAAGAAAATATAAGGAATAAGCTCCTTTGATGTTGGTCTTGACATTGATTTTTTTTGGATATGATACCAAAAGGAAAGGCAATAAAAGCACAAATAAACAAATAGTACCACATCAAACTAAAAAACTTCTACACAGCAAAGGAAACCATCAAACAAAACAAAAAGACAACCTATAGAATGAGAGAAAATGTTTGCAAGCCACATAACTGATAAGGAGTTAATATTAAAAATATACAAGAAACTCATGCAACTCAATAGCAAACAAAGCAGAACCAAAATCAAGACAACCCAATTAAAAAAAGACAAAGGACTTGAATAGACATGTTTCCAGAGAAGACATACAATGACCAATAGGTACATGAAATGATATTCAACATCACTAGTCATCAGAGAAAAGGAAATCAAAAATCACAGTGAGATATTGCCTCACATCTGTTAGGATGGCCATTGTGAAAAAATGACAAAGATAATAAATGCTGGTGAGGATGTAGAGAATAGGGACTCTTAAGTATTGTTAGCGGGAATGTAATCTAGTTACAGCTACAATGGAAAATAGCATGAAGGTTCCTCAAGATACGAATAGTAGAACTACCAAATGGTCCAGCAATTGTACTTCAGAGTATATATCAAAAGGGAATGAAATCGTTATCTCAAAGAGATATCTGTGCTGCCAAGTTTATTGCAGCATTAATCACAGTAGCCAAAGTATGGAAAAATCCTAAATGTCTGTTGATGGATGAATGAATAAAATATGATTGTATATATGGATCTATACAATATTATTCAGCTTAAAAAAGCTGAGAATCCTGACATTTGGGACAACATGGATTAATTTGGAAGGCACTACTGTATGTAAAATAAGCCAGCCAAAAAAGGACAAATACTACAGAGTATCATTTATTTGTGAAATTTTTAAAAAAGTCAAACTCATAAAGATATTAAACAGAAATGTGGTTGCTAAAGGCTGGGGCTTGGGGAAATTAGAATTGATAAAATGTACAAATTTTCAGTTATATGATAAATAAGGCCTAAAGGAATAATGTATAACATGGTGACTACAGTTGATGACTGTGTATTGTATAATTGAAATTTGCTGAGAGAGTAGAACTTAAATGTTTTATTTCCACCACCCCAGCCTCAAAAAGGTAAGTATGTGAGGTGATGGATGTGTTAATTAACATGACGGAGGATGGGGAAATCCTTCCACAATGTATATGTTTATCAAATCACAGCATTTTACACTTTAAATCTCTTACAGTTTTGTCTGTAAGAGACTGAAAAAAATCTATTTTTCTTTCCCCCAACATTGACTGTCCTGTCCATGCTGTGACATGTACCGATCAATATCAGCTAGTATTGTGCATCCTTCAAGAGGATTAGATTTGATTTACTCTTTTGCTCCCAATTAATAATTATAATCAGTAAGCTTATCCTAATTTTCAGATTATCTCCCAAATTCCCCTCTCATTTTCTGATAATTGTATTGTGTCTATATTATCTTAATTCTGTTCTGTGTTTTCTCTCTTTGAGCCTTTATTTTATCATAGGACTACAAATATACAGTGTGGTTTGTTCTCCTCTGCTTGGATTTCAGGATTCAGGCACTTCTTTGCCACTTAGTTTTGTTGTAAATGTTTTGGTATCTTAGTTTCTATGTTTATTTTTAAGGAAAGAGATTAAAAAAACTATGCCACCACCATCTTCTTAGAAGTCTCGATGTCATTTGAGTATTTAGTGGTTTTCCCTTAACTGTTTATTTTACATATGCTCAATTATTTTTAGTTCATGCTTTTCCAGAATGTGCTCTTTTTTAGAAATGCATATATGACATGACACCAGAAATGCCTATCATAGCAGTATCATACTCAGATTTTGATAGAAAATTTTGGAAGAAATAAAGTACTTTAAGCATTTATAAAGTACTTTGAGCATTTATCACTAAATCAAGTACTATTTCTGTATTGCTCACAATTTGCATTTCCAGAAAATGATACATTTTTTGAGTATATAAATGTTGAAAAACTAGTTATAAGAAGAAAGAGGAGAAAGGGAAGGAGAAGAAGAAAATGTAATATTATACCAAAAACCTGAGCTTTACTCTTGACTTTAAACTTTGTTCAGATAATTTATCAGTTCTTACTGGAGCAATAAAGCACTGAATTCAGGATCATTGGTACTTATAATGAGATTTCTTCCTTTAAGCAAATCCCTTCTTTTAGAAGAAAAGTAAAACGTTAACTCTTAGGAATCATTATGCAATAACTAAGAGAGCAGTAAAATTTTATACGAGTTGGACCAAGTCCAGTGACTTTCTAGTTGTGAAAAGTTCAGGGAAAATTGAGTAAATGGCTCATGTAATAGGAAGTTTAAGTAATAAAATGGGGGTAGTGGAGAGATGAAGATCACCCCACATCATCCCACTCCATGTACTTAAGGCTTTTGGTGACTGTCACTTGATAATATTGTGCTCATTATAGTCATACACAGATTATCACAATTAGGATGCACTTCTGGTGTTAAAAAATAAAAATCCATGGTGTAGGGTCTTGGGGCTTAAATGAAACTTGGGAGATATTATTGTACATATTGTTTTCTAATTATCCTCAACTTTGCTCCCTTGGTACTTAGAAAGAAAACTCCAAGAACAGTAGTAATGTGAATTATTACTACTATGTGTTAGTTTCTTACCATACAGCTAAGAGCTAAGGGTGCTACACACATGGGTCTCATTTGGTCCTCTCACCTATGAAGGACAAAAGTGAGGAAAGAGATGCAGAGAAGTCAGGTGACTTGCTTAAGGTTACAGAGCCTGGTGGAATGGTGGAGTCTGGGTTTAAACTCGTTAGTCTAAATCTTGACCTGTGCTCTTAGCCACTGTTTGAGTGTGTTTAAAAAACCACATAGTTTAATGTGGGAAGATGAATCTCTTTACAGGGTTTCTATTCCTATCCAAGCTAAGCTCCACTTTGGGAGCCTGAGGGTGCATTCACTGTGCAGAAGATACAGTTCTTGCCTGAGGATATCATAGTTCCCATTCAGTACATATTCTGCAGAAGATCAATTCAGTGGCTCAGCTGACTCAGTTCTTCTCAGTGCCACACGATGTACCAGGCTTCAGGAACATGAAAATGGTTGCGACATAGCGTCAGCCCTTGGGTTCTCTGGAGGGGTAGCTTTCATAAAAACCTTTCATAGAAACTCAGTTCTAGAGAATTGCTTAAGTCATCTTCAAGCTGCAAGTCTGAGGAGGGCAAGTAGGAGAATGATGAGTGATTGACAAAGGGTAACCAACTCCTCTTGGTGTGCCTAAGACCTTCCCACTTTTAAGACCGAGGTCCCATATTCCAAGAAACTTCACAGTTGGGAAGACTGAAATGGCTGGTCACATTGGTTTCTGCTAGTTTGGAACATTACCAATTTCCTATAGGGAACTAGTGAATCTCTAGTCAGTTCTACTAGGGAAATCAACATTTCTAATCATTATCCCCAAAATCATGGTCTACTTTTCTATGAGCAAAGCTTTACTAAAGCAAACTTGATCTGCTGCCTTATTCATATTGTAAGTTCAACGAGTTTGCTTTGTTCTTATCTGGTAGGAATTCATGTTGTCATCAAAGACTTTATGAACCCAACTCTGAAGACAGAGGGACTCTTGTATAGGCCCAGACAAGATAACAGGTACACACAGACTGCTTGTGAGGGAGCCACCTGGTTAGTGAATAAGGAACTAGGTTAGCAAGGCTCTGAGTTCAAAAGTCAACTGGCAGGGTTCCAACAGCACCATCCTCCCTAGAGCAGCCCTGGGTGTGCAATCACTACGTCAGCAGGATCACCAAGTTGAATGTGCCCCCTTACAACTCTCAGGGCATGGAGCTTGTCATATGCTTCACCGAAGGCATTCTTTTATTGTTTGGAACTTTATAGAGTGTTATTTTACTGTTTTATGACAAGGTTTGCCTTGTCATATTTCCACTATAAAGATGCCCAGACATTTGGAGAATTGCCTTTTAAAGTATCCTGTCACACATTTAAAACTTTATTTTTCTCTTGCCCTTTTTCCTTCCTCCCCTCTCTTGAGACCCCTTCTCATTCCATCGTTCCCTTTTTCCCTTTTCTCTCCTCTCCTTTTCTACCCCTCTCGCTTCTCTCGTTTGCCTTCCCTTTCTCCCTCCCTCCATTCCTTCTCGCCTCCCTCTTGGATCTACTTTTCCACCCATCCTCTGAAGGAACAATGGACTTTGATTCTCTTCAGATGCAGGACTCATTCCCTCTAAGATGCTTCTTATCAAAGGTAACTAGGAGGATGACTAGCTGAGAACCTAACTAGAATTTTGTTCTCATTGCTATAGCAAGGAGTCTCCTCCCTGGATATTTCACAGCATAGAGGGTAGATGAAAAGCGATATTCCTATCACTGAGGAATAAATGCTCTTCCAAAGAATGCAGGGATTGAGTTTTTAATGCCTGAGTACTTCTGGAAAGTTCCTTAAATTCTAATATTGGTAAAAAGAAATAGCACGAATTCTTTTGTGTCAGAGTAAAAAGAGACTGAGGTAGATGGCGAGGAGAAATGAAAAAAAATTTTTTTTTAAGGAAGTGGAAGAGTTGGGGGAGAGGGAAAAGAAGAAGAGCGAAGCTCAGGGATGGGGACAATTCTAACAACTATTCTTAATTCTAAAATTGTTGGTGGTTCCAGAGTGCTAGGGTCACTGACCCAGGAATAGGACAGCCTTGAGGCTTATGAACTGTTGTTCAGTCACTAAATTGTGTCCAACTTTGTGACCTCATGGACTATAACATGCCAGGCTTCCCTGTCCTTCGCTATCTCCCAGAGTTTGCTCAAACTCATGTCCATTGAGTCAGCGATGCCAACCAAGTATCTCATTCTCTGACATCTCCTTCTCCTCCTGCCTTCAATCTTTCCCAGCATCAGAGTCTTTTCTAATGAGTCAGTTCTTCAAATCAGGTGGCCAAAGCATTGGAGTTTCAGCTTCAGCATCAGTCCTTCCAATGACTATTCAAGGTTAATTTACTTTAGGATTGACTGGTTTCATCTCCTTGCAGTCCAAGGGACTCTTAAGAGTCTTCTCCAGCACCACAGTTCTAAAGCATCAATTCTTTGGTACTCAGCCTTCATTATGGTCCAACTCTTACATCCATATATGACTACTGGAAAAAAACATAGCTTTGACCATACAGACCTTTGTCTTATGAATGCCCTAGTGCAATTTGATTAGAAAACTCATACCACTACCTCAGCTTGGAGACCAACTAGCATCTTTGGCTACTCTAACACAGCAGCTGACTCCTTGTCTGATCTGTTTCCAGAAGTCCCCTGTGAGTCATCCTGCCACCTCATGAAGACAAACTCTAGCAATACTCCAGAGAGAGCACTTAGTGGCCACTGGACAATTAAAAGGCTAAAGAAGGGGCTTGGTTCCCTGTAATCCAGGAAAACAAGTGGTACACATTCCTACATCTGAAGAGGGCTATTGAGAACTGTTCACCTCTATAACACACCAAACACTCACAGTTTTGAGACAGATGAGCCTTTATACAGACTGTCTGAGTTAGGAGTATGGGAGACTGGAACCTATCAGTGGAAAGGAAGAGTTGACATTTTAGCTCTGTTCATCTCCAGCTGCTGTTGACTTGCTCTGTGAAGTTGGCAATGACTGAAACTCTCTACTCTTTTCTTTTTCATTTGTGATATGATCTCTTTGAGTCTCTTTATAGTCATTCTTCCATTAATTCAGGAGGCAGGCACACTTCTGGTGAGGTGGAAGATTCTTTAAAATAAAAATTCTATTGAATTTAACCCAATTTGACTTTTTAGACAAATTTTTAAACCTCCTACCTCATGTGTATCTCTCACCAAACTTTGGGATCCGAAATGATTGAATTCAGATGACTCAGTGTGTCCCTTGGATAATGCACAGAGCTTGGGGGAACAAATCTGAGCAAGAAGAGTTTTTCTTTACTCATTATGCCGCGTGAGCCATGATACTTCACTACCTTCACACTTACTTGACTTCATAAAAAATATACTGCCTAACCTGTTTAACCAGGCAGGCCTCCAAGAAGTGACCTTCTTTTTCCCTTTAAACCATAGATTCTTGACTAAATTTTAAAAGAAGAAAACCAGTTCCTTGCCAAGGGACTTTATGACTATGTTACTAGCCAATAAACCAAGGAACTATGAAAAGTAGTTGTTCCATACCTTTACTAGGAGAGCAGTAGAACGCCCCGCCAACACAGCCATTACGGTACACTCACAATTTTAACTCTAGCCACAATGGAAGAATTTCTCCTCTGTCACTGGAACATTATTGCATTTTATTTAATTTCTCTGTAGGATCCTTGAGAAAAATGCCATCTCAGACTGCCGTATAGCACAGGGAACTCTATTCAAGACCCTGTAATGACTTATACGGGAATAGAATCTAAGAGTGGATATATGTGTGTATATAACTGACTCACTTTGTTGTATGGCAGAAACTAACAGAACATTGCAAATCAAACTAAAGCACATTTAGAATAAGCATTTTGAATAAATAGAACATCTCTTTATAAGGTTGTATGTTTCACTTTTTGGAAAGCAGCTAGACACAGCATGTTGGGTAGCTCTATTGCTGAAGTGTTGGTACAGGAAAGAATAAAACTGTAAAGAGGGAATAGAGAAAGAGAAAACCCTTTCCCTAAGAAATCCCGACAGAGGAAAAAGGTCTTCATGTTCATAATGTGGTAGTAAGGCCTGGATCCTATGTTTTATGAGATATAAAACAAGTAGCAGCAATTAAATAAGATATGTTAGAATTAGGAATAATGGGAGTATACTGACTATAATCTAAGACTTAAGCCATGTCTTAGGCCAAGAATGTTTATTTGTATGAATTATAGTATAAGAAATACTGGCTAAAGAAGATACCAAAAAAAAAAAAAAAAAAGGCATGAATGATAGCATGACACTAATTTTCTTCAACTAATTTCTAGAATGTTCTTGAGTATTGTATACCGACTCAAATTCCCTTAATTTGTGTCTGTTTCAGGTAGTAAACTAGAAATAAATGTCATTTCACTTGTGGGATAAGAAATGAATAAAATATTGAAATGCCTCCCTTTCTTTCCACCCACTGAGAAATCTTCTTTCTGAGAATGTGTAATATGCAACTAAAAAGGAATAAAAAACCAAAACCAAGGCTTAGATCTGAGATCCTATGGGAAAAATATGGTAACATAAACTTTTTCCTAATATTCTCAATGCAAATATTTAAAATTTTAAGAGACATTAAATTTTTTCTTTTAGATAGTCTATCTAGAAACATAATAAAATTAAACATATAGGTATGCTGTTAAAAACTGTACAAAAATCTGATTATTTAAAAAGTTCTAATAATCTTTGCTGATAACATATTGACATACTTATTATATCTATCAAATGTTATATATAAAGAGCAGGGATTAGGTGAAGGAAAGCTAAAGAATGATTAAAAATATGGAAAGTTTCCCTTAAAACATGTAGTCAAAATCAGGTTTTGAAGGGACACAAATTCTAAGAACACAGGAAGAAATAGGTAAATTGCAGTGTCCGTGATTTTTACCCTTTCTTCCTTGTTTTTCAGCACTGGACAGCACAGTGACCCTAACCTTGTGCAGGAAAATGGAATGCAATTCTTTCCAAGGCTTGAAAACTTCAGAAAATGCTCTGAGTCGCACCCACTTTTGTTAATGCATATAGACCAAGAACAGAAATTAAATCTTTCAGTGGCATCTCATTATGTTGCAATATACACAAACTATCTTGCACAATATTCAAAGGTAGTTTATGATGGAAAAAAACCTTTATAGTGGCAATATATAGATAAGCAGAAGTAATTTGGAAAATGCAGGTCACACTAGGTGCAAAAAAAGTCTTGGCTTTGCTGAGTCTACAAAAGTTATCACACTTTATACTTCTTGAGGAAAATGAAAACCTTGTAATGTTTTTGATGAAGGGAGTGGGGTATGAAAGAGCTTCCTCTTTCATGAAATAACATGATTTTTTTCTCTCTCCCTGCCTCCCTTCCTCTGTCTGTCCCTCCCTCCTTCCCTGTCTTCCTTCTTTCTTTCCTTTCTCCCAGTCTGCTTCTTTTTGTCATTTATTTTTCAAGAACCATTTATCAAGCAACTGTATATCTCATGCATCATGTTAGGTTTACTGTGAATGAAATGGCTGGAGAGCAGGATGTGTGCCAGGGCAGAAGGGAGAGCTGTCTTGAAAGATAGACTAACTTTCTGCTGTTGAGGACACTGAATGTCAGATTAAATTATGATAATAGCTAATATTCATTGAGTGCATGACTCTTCCAAATGTTTTACATATTTTGACAATTAATTCTTTCAAATATCTTAACAGGTAAGTACTATTATTACTCATTTTATAGGTAAGGAAACTGAGGCACAGAGAGCTAAAATAACTTGCCCAGGGTCACACAGAGGTATGTGGCAGAGCTAGAAGGTGAATTTTAGGCTGTCTGGTTTTACAGTGTGTGCTTTTAACCATGAGACAACCCTGTGAGTGGATGTCAACTTTATTTAGCAGGCAGTCAGGAGTCATTTTGTTCTTGGGCTTGCAAAGTAAGGATAATAGCAAAAATACCTACCTCAGAGTGTTGTAGTGATTTATTATTTAATAATAATAAATAAGTAATATTTATTATTAATAATAATATTTCAGAAATAGTTTTCAAAAGTTATAATGTGCCATATAGTATTATTGGTATTCAAACAGTAAATATAAAACAAGTATTCAAATAGATAAAATCTTGGGTAGTCACTATTTACCAGTGGGCATAACCCTTACTGATATTATCAGCCAAGTACTGGACTTGATGAAATGAATGAAAAAAATTCAAGAAGGAAGGGTGAAATGAGTGGGAAAGGATAATGATGGTCATCATAGTGATACTGCTGGAGAAACTGTGATCCATGTAACAAGTATTGTTGAGTGCTTACTCTGATAATGGGTGCTCAATCAGATTCCAGAGAAGGTTTCTGCCATCATATGCTTGCAGTGATCATTAAGATTTGTACCACACTTCATGATTTATGAAAGGTTCTCAAAACCTTTACTGCATTTGATCCTATCATTCCTCGAAAAATCTGCATGAGAGATAAAATTATTCCCCTTTTCTAGGTCAGGAGTTGAAGCTCAGGGAACTTGAGTGACTTTGCCAGTGTCACACGAGGAGAATGTATTAATACAAGAGGCAGGACTTCAACCTAGGTCTCCTGCTTTCTCGATCACCATTTTTTATGCAAGACCAGGCTGTGTCATATCATAATAATAATAGTTGAGCATTCACTGTATGCCAGGTATTGTTCGAAGGACTTTACAAAAATTAGCTCATTCAACACTCACAACAAACCCCTGCAGGACATGTCCCGTAATGCTTCTGGGAAAATGCCAGACTGTTTGTTAAGTAATGTATTTTGACACACATTGGTAGACTTCTCTGAGCCTGATATTGCCTCTGTTAGGGCATTCAGTTCTGTGATTAGTGAGTCTGCACCCTTGAGATGAGGGAGCTAGTCTCGAGCAGATAATTCTTTCTGAGCTGGTCTGAGAGTAGCAGTGGGAGAAAATGTTTCTTCCTGTTAAGGGAGAAGAAAGATTAGCACCATTGGAATCCTCTTCTGAAAACTTAGCTCTGTGTTTCTCCCATGGCAGTAGTAACCTGTCGAGATTCCCACAGAATGAGTCTAATGACTAAGTCTGCCTCTTTAGTCTGCCTCTTTCACAATCGAGATGTGAGAAAGTTGAGATGACTCCCTCCCCTGATATACTAGCCTGGGTCAAGGCTAGAACAGAAATAGCAGAAAATGGAATGAGTGAGTGATAGCACCCAGCTGGAAACCAGAAACCTGGCACCCTCTGACCTTGCTGGTAGTAAATGTTCTTTTTTAGAAACAGAAAGATTGTTCAAGGGGAACAGCAAGAACTGATCATTGATAACAATTCAATAGTCATAAGGAGAATAAAAGTTAAAAAATAAACTCTAGGGAATTTATATGAGGTCTTCATGGGGGTGAAGGTCACAGATTGTATATAATAGCACTGATTTTCCAAAGGCATTTAATAGGAAAGAGAAACTATGGAGATATTTGATCTTTTCTTCACTCTAACTCCCCAACATTGTAACCCTAGGACTTCAGCTGTGGAACTGCATACCTCAAATCAAGTGGCTCAAACTGGCCTGATGGTTCACTCCTCTTTGTTTTTTTGCCAATAAAGAACTGAGAGTTGCATTCTCATACACTGAGCAAAGGGCTTCCCTGGTGGCTCAGATGGTAAAAAATCCACCTACAATGCAAGAGACCTGGGTTTGATCTCTGGGTGGGGAAGATGCCCTGGAGAAGGGAACAGCTATCCACTCTAGTGTGCTTGCCTGGGAAATCCCATAGACAGGGGAGCCTGGTGGGCTATAGTCCACGGGGTTGCAGAGTCAGACATGACGGGGTGACTAACACTTTCACATCCAGCAAATGACATGTTTTGAGTTTAGAATATCAATACATTGTTTTTTTGAACAGAACATTCTATTCCTATTACTGGAGCTTTGTGTGTGAGTGCACACGTGTGTTTTTTGGTGGTGAAGAAGGTAAGGGTGGGTTTAAATTAGAGTAGGAAAAAAGATAGTTCTCCACATAAAAGTAAGTTTTATTTTTTGATTCTATCTTTTATTTCTCTAAGCATATAGTTTTCCTTCTCACTGTTTCTTAGGAATCAAAGCAACAGATTAACCACACTTTAAAAATGTTCAAATTTACTGACACAAGAGAAGAGAAGGATGGAAAACAGAAGGCACTTTCCTCACTAAACATAAAACTTTATAAAGTTTTTGAAAAAGCACTTCCAGTGAATAAGCTGTAATGACTGGTTGGGACATTGACTGTTTTTTTGTTTTTGTTTTTTTTAAATAAAGATAGCTAACACAGTCATTTGACAATTAATAAAGAGATAATGCTGGAGCCAAAATGATGTTGGGCACTCAAGTGGATTTCAGTTTAAAAAATAAAGGAAAAAGAAAAATTCCAGATACTCTGAAAATGTATTTTATGAGAAAGAAGAAACACTGAGACAATTAATCAAGTAAAATAACTTATAAACACACTTCAGCTTCCTCTGTAATAAATAACCAGTAATAAACTTCAGGCGAGTGTATGCTCCTTGGTTCTGTCTCGTCCACAACAAAGATTTGGAGTGACAGACGTTAAAGCCCTTGGCGTGTCACAGCTCTCGGGTCTTGGAAAGACCGTGTTATAGCTCTCAGGTCTCGAACGGACTGTGTTATAGCTCTTAGACAAGTGAGTGTTACAGCTCAGTGTTACAGCTCTATTTTATTTAGATAATAGCAGGAAAATCTATCTTCAGGGCGTGAGGGCATGTCAACCCAAAGACGCGAAGAGAAGAGTGCCGCAGCGCGTGGGGGAGAGAGAGAATGAGCTTTGGCTCCTCTTTTTATATGTTTTTCTCTCCCTGGGCCTAAACTGTGCCAGCCAGGAGTGTTGTTTGTTTTGCCTGAGGTCCCCACTCTGGTCCACGGACCGTCCTTTGTTCTGTTTTTGCGGGCTTTTCTCTTCCTTACCTTTTAGCCACCGCCAGTCTGGACTCCTTTTCCCTATTCTGACTACCTATCACTAATGTAGTAGGTGGATGTTGCCTTAGATACCTTTTTTCCATCCTCTCCTAGTATATGCATTAGTGCAATTTGAACTTGGCTCCAAGGAGGACTCTGATTGGCTGAATTTCATGCCCTTTGCTAGTGATTACTTTGAGAACACAGAGCTAAGCCAGTCTTTACACATCTTTTGCCTGGTGCCTTTAGTGAGCACCTTTGAACAAATCAGATTGAGGAAGGACCTTTGCTCCATGACTGGGAAAGAGACACACTTCATTTTCCTCTGCATGTGAACAAAGGAGCATGTAGCCTTGTTTATCACTGGGAGTTCCCTTGTGGCTCAGCTGGTAAAGAACCTGCCTGCAGTGTGGGAGACCTGGGTTCAATCCCTGGATTGGGAAGATCCCCTGGAGATGGGAAAGGCTACCCACTCCAGTATTCTGACCTAGAGAATTCCATGGACTGTATAGTCCATGGGGTCGCAAAGAGTTGGACACGACTGAGTGACTTTCACTCACTTTGTAGTCATTAGGCTGGGAAGAAGGAAAAGATCTAGGTCCTTGATGACATCATCAACTTGCTGGATTAAACTACTGTGGTGTCTGCTCTTCACCAGACAGTCATATACTTGAACCAATACGTGTCTTTGCTGATTTTGGGGCACCTGTTTTTAAAACCATTTGGACACATAAAGTTGAATGGTGCTATGAAGACCTACAAGACCTTTTAGAATTAACACCCCAAAAAGATGTACTATTCATTACAGGGGACTGGAATGCAAAAGTAGGTAGTCAGGAAATACCTGGCATAAGAGGCAAATTTGGCTTGGAGTACAGAATGAAGCAGAGCAAAGGCTAATAGAATTTTGCCTAAAGAACGCACTGCTCATAGGAAATGCCCTCTTCCAACAACACAAGATAAGACTGTACACATGGACATCACCAGATGGTCAACACCGAAATCAGATTGATTCTATTCTTTGCAGCCAAAGATGGAGAAGCTCTATATAGTCAGCAAAAACAAGACTGGGAGCTGACTGTGGCTCAGATCATGAAATCCTTATTGCCAAATTGAGACTTAAATTGAAGAAAGTAGGAAAAACCACTAGACCATTCAGGTATGACCTAAATCAAATCCCTTATGACACAGTGGAAGTGAGGAATAGATTTAAGGGACTATATCTGATAGACAGAGTGCCTGATGAACTATGGATGGAGGTTTGTGACATTGTACAGGAGACAGGGATCAAGACCATCCCCATGGAAAAGAAATGCAAAAAAGCAAAATGGCTGTCTGGGGAGGCCTTACAAATAGCTGTGAAAAGAAGAGAAGTGAAAAGCAAAGGAGAAAAGGAAAGATATTCCCATTTGAATGCAGAGTTCCAAAGAATAGCAAGGAGAGATTAAAAAAAGCCTTCCTCAGCGATCAATGCAGAGAAATAGAGGAAAACAACAGAATGGGAAAGACTAGAGATCTCTTCAAGAAAATTAGAGATACCAAAGGAAAATTTCATGCAAAGATGGGCTCAATAAAGGACAGGAATGGTAGGGACCTAACAGAAGCAGAAGATATTAAGAAGAGGTGGCAAGAATACACAGAAGAACTGTACAAAAAGGATCTTCATGATCCAGATAATCACGATGGTGTGATCACTCACCTAGAGCCAGACATCCTGGAATATGAAGTCAAGTGAGCCTTAGAAAGCATTACTATGAACAAAGCCACTGGAGGTGATGGAATTCCAGTTGAGCTATTTCAAATCCTCAAAGATGATGCTGTGAAAGTGCTGCACTCAATATGCCAGCAAATTTGGAAAACTCAGTAGTGGCCACAGGACTGGACAAGGTCAGTTTTCATTCCAATCCCAAAGAAAGGCAATGCCAAAGAATGCTCAAACTACTGCACAATTGCACTCATCTCACACGCTTGTAAAGTAATGTTCAAAATTCTCCAAGCCAGGCTTCAGCAATATGTGAACCGTGAACTTCCAGATGTTCAAGCTGGTTTTAGAAAAGTCAGAGGAACCAGAGATCCAATTGCCAACATTTGCTGGATCTTGGAAAAAGCAAGAGAGTTCCAGAAAAACATCTATTTCTGCTTTATTGACTATGCCAAAGCCTCTGACTGTGAATCACAATAAACTGTAGAAAATCCTGAAAGAGATGGGAATACCAGACCACCTGACCTGCCTCTTGAGAAATCTGTATGCAGGTCAGGAAGCAACAGTTAGAACTGGACCTGGAACAACAGACTGGTTCCAAATAGGAAAAGAAGTACATCAAGGCTGTATATTGTCACCCTGCTTATTTAACTTCTATGCAGAGTACATCATGAGAAACGCTGGGCTGGAAGAAGCACAAGATGGAATCAAGATTGCCGGGAGAAATATCAATAACCTCAGATATGCAGGTGACCCCGCCCTTGTGGCAGAAAGTGAAGAGGAACTAAAAAGCCTCTTGATGAAAGTGAAAGAGGAGAGTGAAAAAGTTGGCCTAAAGCTCAACATTCAGAAAACGAAGATCATGGCATCTGGTCCCATCACTTCATGACAGATAGATGGGGAAACAGTGTCAGACTTAATTTTTTGGGTTCCCAAATCACTGCAGATGGTGATTGCAGCCATGAAATTAAAAGACACTTACTCCTTGGAAGAAAAGTTATGACCAACCTAGATAGCATATTGAAAAGCAGAGACATTGTCAAAAAAGGTCCATCTAGTCAAGGCTATGGTTTATCCAGTGGTCATGTATGGATGTGAGAGTTGGACGATGAAAGAAGGTGAGTGCTGAAGAATTGATGCTTTTGAACTGTGGTGTTGGAGAAGACTCTTGAGAGTCCCTTGGACTGCAAGGATATCCAACCAGTCCATTCTAAAGGAGATCAGTCCTGGGTGTTTATTGGAAGGACTGATGTTGAAGCTGAAGCTCCAGTACTTTGGCCACCTCATGCGAAGAGCTGACTCATTGGAAAAGACCCTGATGCTGGGAGGGATTGGGGGCAGGAGGAGAAGGGGATGACAGAGGATGAGATGGCTGGATGGCATCACCGACTCGATGGACATGGGTTTGGGTAGACTCTGGGAGTTGGTGATGGACAGGGAGGCCTGGCGTGCTGCGATTCATGGGGTTGCAGAGTTGGACATGATTGAGCCACTCAACTGAACTGAACTGAACTGAAATACTGTAAGTCTTTACTCTCAGTGATGAACACTGGGGATAAAGAGAGAAACTTAAAATTCATGCACTGTTTACACTTCTTTCTGTGAAAAACAAATAAGTACAAATGAAAATTTTATTTTAATTTAAAATTTAAATCTTTTCCCATTTAAGATTTTACTCATGAGAGGAGTAAAATCTCATGAGGGACAATATCTAAAGTATCTTTGTGTTCCCAGTGCTTAAAATGAAAATTGAATAAATGAATCTACCACATGCATTTTAACTAATATAATACTTATGTACGTGTCTGACTCTGGGACACTGTAGACTGTAGTCTGCTAGGCTCCCCTGTCCATGGGATTCTCTAGGCAAGAATAATGGAGTGGATTGCCATGCCCTTCTCCAGGGGACTTTCCTGACTCAGGGATCCAACCCGTGTCCCTTATGTCACCTGCATATAGCCTATATGAGCTCAGTGGTTTTCAACCTCTTTAAAATTGTGACATTTAATTGCTTGATTTTGAATACATGGAGCTCTCTGTGAGCTCACAGTCTAGTGGGGGAAGACAGATATAAATAACCATTTATGATATAAAGTAATAGACTTAGGAATAAAATGCTCCCAAGGCCTGGAGGAAAAGCGCACCTGGATTTGACTTCAGTGTGGCCTTATCGAGGAAATATTTCCAGATAATAACATTCTTAAGAGTTGTGTAATAGTTTGCCTGGCAAGCATGAGGACTGGGGTGGTGGAGAGGCTGCATTCTAGGCCAAAAGAATAGCATGTGCAAAAAGAGTTACATGGAAAATAAATCGTGGTGTGTTCAAGAAAATCTAAATACTGGAACATTTCTGCAGAGGAACAGAAAGGAATCAATATTTGTTAAGCAACTAAGTTGTGCTAGGGCCTGGGCTAGGTTAATATATATGATCTTATTTAATTCTCTTGACAAACATTTCATAGATTAGGAACAGAAGGCTCAAGTAGCCTTGGTGATTTGTTTATTTCTACACATTTGGTAAACAGTGAAGCTAGGATCTGAATATGGATTAGTCTGGGGTTGATAGTCAGGTCTTTCTCACTAAAATGTGATGCCTATCTGAATCTTAGGGCACACAGAAGCCACAGCAGGAGATAAAGCTTAAAATTTAGGGATGTCACATATGAGGAGACCTGTGTTCCTTACCAAGAAATTTGGATGTTATAGAGTATGTGCCTACTGAGTTGCTCGGTCGTGTCTGACTCTTCACAGCCTCATGGTCTGTAGCTTGCCAGGCACCTCTGCCCATGGCATTTTTCAGGCAAGAATACTGGAGTAGGTTATCATTCCCTTCTTGAGGGGATCTTCTAACCCAGGGATTGAACTCAGGTTCCTGCATTGCAGGCAGATTCTTTACTGGCTGAGCCAACAGGGAAGCCCCATACTTAAAGAGTATGGAGATATCCAATAGGGAGTTGGAAGTACAAGGCTGAGATTATTTAAATAGTGACAAAAATTTTGTCAATTATCATCCTTTTGGTTGCATTAATCACATATGCAGTTAAAATCTTTCAGTGATAATTTTAGGGTTTAAAGGGAGAAGGCCCAAACAAAGCTTTGGGATATAATATTTAGGGGAATTTATGAAGAAAACAGCCAAAGAAGGAAACTAAAGAATGTCCCAAGAATTAGGAAAGAAACCAAGAAAGGGTGGTGAGGTGGAAGTCAAGAGAGTTCAGAATTTCAACACAGCCATGGTGAAAGTGTTAGTCTCTTGGCTGTGTCTGACTCTTTGCAAGCCTATGAACTGTAGCCCGCCAGGCTCCTCTGTCCAAGGAATTCTCCAGGCAGGAATACTGGAGTGGATTGCCATTCCCTTCTCCAGGGGTGCTTTCCAACCCAGGAATCGAACTTGGGTCTCTCGCATTGCAGGCAGATTCTTTACTGTCTGAGCCACCAGGGAAGGCCCTGGTACCAGTGATAGTTAAGGGTATAAAATATTTCAGGAGAAAGTAACAGTTAATCAAGCTTCAATAATGTAGATTACACCATCCTTATTACTGCTGTAGTGCAGTAAGTGATGAGGGGCAGGGGGTGGGTATGATTGAAAAGCAGCTTCTCAGGAATTTACTGGTGGTCCTTCTGCTGCAGGGGTCAAGGGTTCAGTCCTGGATCAGAGAACTAAGATCCTGCAAGCCATACAGCATGGTGAAAAATTAAAAAAACTTCTCACTCAACTTTATAAAAACATTCTTACAAGAGTGGTCCCCTAATGGGAACAATATATTTTGGGAGACAATGATACTGAAATCTGAGTTGGAAAAAACGTCAGAAGTTGCTTAGTCTCTGTATTGCATAATGGATGAATCTGGTTGTATCCTCATGCCAACACTTGCCCAAATATACAAGAGGCTTACTTCTGATATCACTGAGGTTAGAGGTCTATAAAACACCTGACTTTTCTTGTTTATGTCAATCATTTCCTCTTTGTAATGTATCAGCAAAAACAAGGATAATTCACATATTTGTATTATCTTTATGACATCTCACAAGCTTCAAAGCACTCTCACACATATTTATAATTTAATTGCCTCCTTAACCTGTGAAATAGACAAAGAAATATGTGTTCCATTTTGTAGATAAGCAAACAGGGGCTTAGTGTGGTTAACAGAAATTAACCCAAGATTCCTTAGAGATGGATTCATGAGGTGAGAAGAAAAAAATCAGCTCTGATTCCTAGTCTTCTCTCAGTTACAGTACCTTTAACAGGTGATTATATATATTGGGTTCTAGTATCTCCCTCTTTTTCATTTTTTTGGATAAAACTTGTTTCTTCAACTCTGCAGTAATCCTTAAAGAATGCATTCTAGATTTACATTTCTTCTGACTGAATCTTTTAGTAAAGATGGCCTACGGGGCTGAATCTTTCAGTGGAGATGACCCATGAGCAATGGTTCGTCCCAGGTCAGTTACGTGGCATTTGGACCATATGCCCAGACCTGCAGTGAAGATTAAGGGACAAGTGCTTCCTGTTTAAATGAGTGACCTCTCCTTTATAGCTGGATAAAACGGTGCCACAGTGCTATATTCATAGCATTTAGACAAGGGATTAGAGAGTCATCTGGGTAATTGAACCACTATAGAAAGTCAATCTGGTTATTTCAGGCCAGTTGAGTAGGTTTTCCTTTTGCTTGAATTCTCCATACAGTTCTCTGTCCTGGTTAATTGATGAGAAAGCTGCTGAGCTGGCTCTTTACTGCCTCTGCTCTTTTTTTCTTTAGAGGTGCTGTTTAGAGTAAAAAGGAATATGTCTGTGACAAATTGATGATTTATCTATCTTATACCTCAGGACTTCCCAGGTGGCTCAGTGGTGAAGAATCTCCCTGCTAATGCAAGGAGATGTGAGTTCAATCCCTGGGTTGGGAAAATCCCTTAGAGGTGGAAATGGCAACCTACTCTAGTATTCTTACCTGGAAAATTCCATGAACAGAGAAGCCTGGAGAGCTATAGTCCATGGGGTTACAAAGAGTTGGACACGACTGAGTGACTGAGCATGCACACACGCATCTTAGACATAGAGATATTTGCTCTTTCTGCCAAAGTGATGCTATCAAGTCCTTATCTAACTGTTCCAACACATATGCTCTCACACACACACATTCACACACACACACACACACACACACAAATTGAATGATATTCCCACATATACTATGAATAAAAGGAAGAAATTGCTAGGATCGCTTCTAATTCTAATTGACTGTGTCTTCTTTTATGGATATGCATGACAAAAGTCATAGGCTTTAGCAAGGAACAAACTGCTTTCCTTCCATTCTGTTGTATCTTGGATTAACTCATTATACTTTCCTTGACTCCCTTCTTTCCTCTCCTTATAAACTCAGCACCAACAAATGTGATCTGCATACAATCCCATTCAAGTTAACCTCTTTTAGTGCCCACCCAACAATTTGGTCTCTCTGAGAGGGTAATCTGAATGAGGAAATATCTACAAGGCCATTTGGCAAAACATGTGATTTTCCATTCTTTTTGAAAATGAATGAAAAGGCAATTATTGCCTCATGCTGTTCCACAAAGAACTGCTCTCCACTTCCTGAACAGAAGCCTTGGCTGCTGCCTTTTATCCTCAGCCACTCCCTGGCTTCTTGGCTTGATGTTATCTGACCAACACTGAGACAAACATATCTTTGAGTCTGAGGAAGTGAATGCGTTTTTCCACTGGCAACAGTCATTGTGCAAGCAGAGAACGCTTGTTGAGTGTGTACTATGTACCAGGAATGAAAGGACATGGAGGTAGATGAGACAATCATGCTCTTTGCATAGCGCTCTCTGTCTAGTAGGTAAGACTACCATGAAAGTAAATTTGGTCATTTTCATTTGTGAGACTTTTAAACTCAAAGAAACTCATGTTATGTATAGAGATAGAGAAGGCTATGGAATCAGCTTTGGCAAAGAATCTGCCTGCAATGCAGGAGACCCAGGTTCAATCTGGGAAGACCCCCTGGAGAAAAGAAGGGCAACCTACTCCAGTATTCTTGCCCTGGAAATCCAATGGAATGAGGAGCCTAGTGGGATACGGCCCATGAGGTCGCAAAGAGTGGGACACGGCTGAGCGACTAACAACACAAACAACACAGTGGTGAACAGGGAAGACTTTCTAGAAGACTTAAGCTCTGAGCTACATTTTGAAAAAGCAAGAGAGTTCCAGAAAAACATCTATTTCTGATTTATTGACTATGCCAAAGCCTTTGACTGTGTGGATCACAATAAACTCTGGAAAATTCTGGAAGAGATGGGAATAGCAAACCACCTGACCTGCCTCCTGAGAAATCTGTATGCAGGTCAAGAAGCAACAGTTAGGACTGGACATGGATCAATAGACTGGTTCCAAATAGGAAAAGGAGTACATCAAGGCTGTATATTGTCACCCTGGTTATTTAGCTTATATGCAGAGTACATCATGTGAAATGTTGGGCTGGAAGAAGCACAAGCTGGAATCAAGATTGCTAGGAGAAATATCAATAACCTCAGATATGCAGATAACACCACCCTTATGGCAGAAAGCAAGGAAGAACTAAAGAGCCTCTTGATGAAAGTGAAAGAGGAGAATGAAAAGTTGGCTTAAAACTCAGCATTCAGAAAACTAAGATCATGGCATCTGGTCCCATCACTTCAGAGCAAATATATGGTGAAACAATGGAAACAGTGAGAAATTTTAATTTCTTGAGCTCAAAAATCACTGCAGATGGCAACTGCAGCCATGAAATTAAGAGATGCTTGCTCCTTGGAAGAAAAGCTATGACCAACCTAGACAACATATTAAAAAGCAGAGACATTACTTTGCCAACAAAGGTCCGTCTAGTCAAAGCTATGGTTTTTCCAGTAGTCATGTATGGATATGAGAGTTGGACTATAAAGAAAGCTGAGTGCTGAAGAACTGATGCTTTTGAACTGTGGTGTTGGAGAAGACACTTGAGAGTCCCTTGGACTGTAAGGAGATTCAACCAGACCATCCTAAAGGAAATCAATCCTGAATATTCATTGGATGGAATAATGCTGAAGCATAAATTCCAATACTTTGGCCACCTGATGGGAAGAACTAACTCATTGGAAAAGACTCTGATGCTGGGAAAGATTGAAGGTGGGAAGAGAAGGGGATGACAGAGGATGAGATGGTTGGATGGCATCACCGACTTGATGGACACCAACTCTGGAAGTTGGTGATGGATGGGGAAGACTGGCATGCTGCAGTACATGGGTCTCAAAGAGTTGGTCACGACTGAGCAACTGAACTGATGTTTTCAAAGATAAGTATAGATTGTCAGATGGATAACAGGAAAAGCGGAGGTGGGGTTGTAGGGAAGGGCATGAAAGGAAACAAGATTTTTAATAAAGACAAGGGTCAGTGCATTATATCTCTGGGAATATGATCAGATTTGCAGTTAAAGACATCATTTTGACTCTACCTGGATGATGGATATGGATGCAAGTGCTGGAAACAATTATGTATTTATTTAAATTTGGGGTTGCCAAACTACCTTCAGGCCAATCAGGCCCAGCAAGGATCTGTTTTTGCAAATAAAGTTTTATTGAAACACAGATGCACCCATTTGTTTATGTATTGTCTATAGCTGCTTTCAGGAAATGGCAACCCACTCTAGAATTCTTCCTTGGAAAATTCCATGGACAGAAGAGCCTGGCAGGCTATAGTCCATGAAGTTGCAAAAGAGTGAGACAGGACTTCACGACTAAACAACAACATAGCTGCTTTCATACAAGGGCAGAGTTGAATACTTGCTACACAGATTGTATGGAGCACAGAGGAAAACTATCTGCTCCTCAGTTCTTGACAGTAAAAGTGCCAGAGTTAAGGTAATAAAGGTTAATGACTTGAACTAAAAAGCTGGGGTAGTGGGAATAGAGAGGAGTAGGTGGTACAAGAGCTGTTTAGGAGGAAGCAAGGACAGGATTCCATGAGCGATTGAACTGGAGGGAAGGGCAGAGACATGAGAAACACAGGCATCTGGGAAGCTTCTGAGTCGCCATTCAACACAGTTTTAGCATGTGTCTTGCATAAAGATGCAAAAGAAGCTCTTTTTCCTCAAGGAGCTGCAAATCTAGATGAGATTATATGTGTACATAAAAATCTTTAGAACAAAAGTGAAAGAAATGAGGTCATGGAATTTCAGAAGAGAGAGATGCTGTTTAGATGAAAATCTACTGAAGGCTTAAAAGAAAAGCAATGGTTTGAGTTTTGAAAATGAGGAAAGATTTGGGCACAGGGATGAATAGAAGCAAGGGCCTCCTGGAGAAAGAGGATGCCGGAGCACACATAAGGATGTGGGCACCAGAGGAGGAAAAGACGGCAAAGTCAGTCTCAGGAGTATGGACCTTATTGGATAAGCGATGAAAATCTGAAGGTTTTAAGCAGGAGAATGATAACATCAGAGCTGCACTTTGGTTATTATGGCAATTAGAATAGAGTTATTGAATAGAAAAAGACCCCCAAAAGGAAAAGAAACTAATATTTATCTTTCACAGCTCAACTATAATGATCTCTTGGTAAATATTTGTTCTTAACTTCATGATCCCATCATACCCCAGGACTTCTAGAATTAGAGCATTTATTACGCTGTGTTGTAATTGTTTACTTGTCCATAGAACGTGAGGCTAGGGACTATGACATTCTTAGAGAAAGTACCTGTGGTGGTTAAGACTTGTCTGGGCTTGACTTTGATTTATCCTTACCCTCTCCATACCTTGATATAAGGACATAATAATAATTATAACTCATCTGAACATAACAATTGTAACTGCTTCTACAATGAATAATAATTGTAATGACTTGTTATGATTATTAAATAAGTTAATATGTGAAAAGCACTAACAACAGTGGCTGGCAAGTAGGGAGAGCCAAGGGCCAGTAGATGCTATTGATTGTTAGTCCTAGAGCACAGCTCAGTGTTTGGAAACTAATAAGGCTTTTGTTCAATGAGTGAATGTAAGTGTCTACAATAAGCCGGATGCTTTGTGTTGGGTATTTGGGTTTATCCTCACCACACCCCTATGAGGAAGATATTATTTCTAATTTTAAGGAAGATGAAAGAGCTCTGATGGTAAATACAGAGCCATGATGCAGACAGACATACAAAACCCAATTTAATATGGAGCTGGCAGGAAAGGGAGAATTTAAAGAGAGGAGGGTAATGGATGGACTCGTCTGGAGGAGGTGGGAGACAGGCTGGGTCACACGTGCAGATGAAGGTCCTCAAGTGCTTTCCTGGGACAACATAGAGGAGATAATCTGGAGGATAAGGAGAGGGAAGTGAAACCATTAGCTGAGGGGAGGTGGGCAGGGATGGGAAGGCTGCTAAAGGGGGAATTGAAGAATATTGTATATTCTTGAGCTTAGGTGACTACAGAGTGATGCTGCCATTTGTAGAGATATAAATATGCAGATTTGTTTTAGGGGGTATGAACTTGAGGGTTCAGTTTAGACATAAAGAGCTTGATGCTCCCACAACACTGAGCAATGAGTTGAAAATGTGGCTCCAGAGCTGGAGTGAGAGGTGGAAACTGGAGCGAAACCTAGGGATACCATTTGACCGGACATGAGGGCTAAGTCATAAGCATGAGTAGAGCACCAGGTTAGTCAGTCCGACAGACTGATTCTTGACTCAGCCTGAACAAGGGCTGGCCAACCAGGATCCCATGCCCATCCCCGGTACATACTCTCAAGTTGATTTGTGATAGTGGGTGTCCTCACTGGCCAATAAGGACACAGAAAGGGACCAATGTGCAGAGTCCTTTCTCAGGTTCTTCCTGCAGGAATGAGAAGCCATGGGTGGAGACAGGTAAACTCTAATGAGGGGGAAGAAGAGACAGGAGGGGTGAAAGTGGGCCTGAACGTGTCAAGCCTTTGATACTGGCAACAGAGCCCAAACTCTCCTGATATTACCAGGCACAGAGCTTTAGAAATGAATCGAATCTGCTTAAAATGAACCCTCCCTCTCAGAATCCAATGCAAATGAACTTATTTGGTCAAAGAGGGTCATAAACACATCATAAAATCTGACCTTTTCAAGAGGGGATTATTTATAAATAACTGTGGTGCTAGGCATAAGCCTGGCGGAAGGGCTGAGAGGAGGGTAATTTCCTCTATTCCCTGGGCATCTTGCTGAGATGCAAATGGCTGAAGGGCTTTGCAGAGGCTCAAGCGTAAGCCCCCGCGGTCCTACACCCAGTTCCCTCTGGCAGGGCTGCTGCCACTTTGACAGGGCTCCCTCCGCTTTGCTGAGCAATGGAATGTGGCTACCGGGAAAAGAATATTAAGATTTCTGTTGCTAAATATGTCACTGGTGAAGCTCCTTGTAAAATATTAATTGTGGCAATGTTGGAAATGCATAAAAGAACTGACAATCATGCTTGTTCAGACCACAGAAGGTTTAATTTCAAAAATGTGGTTTTGAATTTTTTTAAATTTCTGCCTGTAAGCAATGGATTCATCAAAATCTTTTCTTCTGAATAAAAGAAGAGCCCATAATGGTACCCATTCAATGTCATTAATGTGGAGGAGGTGAGTGATATGAGAGGGTCTATATTATTTATGATGGGCCCATTTGTGAGCCAAATGATTTCACTAAGGCCCTTGTGCTGATCGTGGGGATATAAAAAGACACAGAGAGGAAGAAATGGAGATCCACTGGAGTGGTTGCTACACCAGTCTACACCAGTTGAAGAGATCCAGTCTCTTCAATTTCCAAGACAAGAAAGCATCTACACTGGTCTTTTTAGGGGACGTTAGTGGTGAAGAACCTGCCTGCCAGTGCAGAAGACACAGGAGACCTGGGTTTGACCCCTGGGTCAGGAAGATCCCCTGGAGGAGGGCATGGCTACCCACTCCAGTATTCATGCCTGGAGAATCCCATGGACAGAGGAGCCTGGTCGTCTATAGTCCATAGGGTCACAAAGAGTCAGACATGACTGAAATGACTTAAATGCATGCATGCATCATCACCCACACAATTACTCAGTAACCAATGTCGATGAAACCTTTTGTTTGTTAGATCTGTAGTTCATTTCCTCTTTGTAATTTCTGTCTAGTAATGCTAACTATAGACTCTAGAAAGATGGCACTGATGAACCTATTTGCAGGGCAGCAATGGAGATGCAGAGATGGAGAACAGACTTGTGAAAACAGTGTGGGAGGCAGAGGATGGGACGAATTGAGACAGTAGCAAGGAAACATATACGTTACCATATGTAAAATAGATAGCTAGTGGGAATTCACTGTGTGACCCAGGGAGCTCAACCCAGTGCTCTGTGACAACCTAGAGGGGTGGGATGGGATGAGAAATGGGAAAGAGGTTCAAGAGGGAAGGGACATATGAATACCTGTGACTGATTCATGTTGATGTATGGCAGCAACCAGCACAATATTGTAAAGCAATTATCTTCTAATAAAAAAATAATTGCAATCATGGGATCTTATAACTGGGAGTTTTGTAAAGCTGATGGCATGAGAGAGATTGCAATTTCATTGAGAGTAGGGACCATGTCTCATACTTTAAAAAAAGTTGTTGTTTTTTTTTTAAACTCCAGTACTCATAGTACCTGGAAAAGGGTTGTTGCCTTTAATAAAGATGTAACAAATGTGGTTTAGAACACTCATTCAACAGGAGGAATATCACACTCGACTGGATAAAAACTAGTTTTTGTGGGTACGGGTGAAAATGTCTTAGATATTGCAATCTAAACTTGCCAAGGCTCAGACCAACATGACATATTAGTACTTATTTCATAGGTGTGGGGGAAGCCATTAGGGGAAAACATGTCTAGAAAGGCTCTCTGGGGAAGGGAAGTTTTCATTATTATTTTTAAAAAGTTGAGAAGCTCTGGTGGCTGGAGAGGAAGGAGCTCTGTTCTTTGGAGTCAGAAGCTTTTTGGAGTCTTCACCCCCCAGCTACCAGCAGAGCTCCTCATGTCCCCAAGTGTCAAGTCTTAATATGTGAAATGGCAATCACAGTACAAGAAGGTGGGCAACATGCTCAGTTTGTTGAAGGAATGAATGATTCTCCCTCAAAGGTTGTTTGATGATTAATTCATTGAGATGATGACTGTGAAGCTCTTAACTTAGTACTGGGCACATTTTCGGTGCGTAGTCACTGACAGTTGCCTTTGTTCATCCCATCCTCCTTGACTGCCCTTCATATACCGATTTCACAGGTGCAGACATAAGACCTAGACAGGGCAGATAAATCACTTTGCTGATGTCACACAGCAAGTCTGTAATCCTACTAAGAACTGAAGTTGGCTCTCTTTGAGCCAATGGAGCCTTATTTGATTAATTATTATTATTATTGGGGCTTCCCTGGTGGCTCAGTGGTAAAGAATCTGCCTGCAGATCCTTGGGTAGGGAAGATTCCCTTGGGAGGAGGGCATGACAACCAACTCCAGTATTCTTGCCCGGAAATCCCGTGGACAGAGAAGCCTGGCAGGCTACAGTCCGTGGGGTCGCAAAGAGTCTGACATGACTGAAGTGACTTAGCAGGCAAGCAAGCATTATTATAATTAGTTCCTGAAACATTCACCGAGTTCTCTATATTCTTGGAAAGGTAGCTCTTGTCCCACTGAAGTATAATCAAACCTGATCTAAATTGATTTCAATCGAGCACCATCTGGATGCACTAAGCACAAATTTACACGCCTGGAGCAATAGCATAAGTGCTTTGCCCTGCCAATAAATGGGTCCTGAAAGGGCTTTGGGGAAGCATTGTGTGAGGCAACGTGACACATGGCACTCTCTCCAGTGTACATGCAGATACTTTGAGAGGAGGGCTGCTAGGCATAGCACAAGGGTTTAGGAAAACTAGGCATTCAGATGGCAAGGGGCTGGGCATTCTGATGGCAAGTGGCTGGATATATGAAGATGTACCATCCATACTCCAAGCGTCCAATTTATAAACCCTGCTCTGTATAACAACAAATTATTCCAAGCATTAAAAACTCACAGCATTAGGGAAGGTGGAGTCTCCTCTAAGAAGTTTTGAGCCATCAGCTTCAGCAACAATTCAAGTAGTAAGATGAGTGTTCCTCTACCCTCCTGAAGGCCCTGCTTTCCTTCTTATTCCATTTTAGTGTTTGGTAGCACTTTATGCGTTTATAGTTTTTAGCAGAGCAAGCTGGAGGGGAAGAGTCTCTGTATCTTAGGCCCTTCACATACTCACCCTGTGTTTTCTTACACTGAATATAGAAGATCGTCAAAAATGCATGTTGAACCAATTAACATACTTAGAGTTAAGAGGGAAAGAGGCAGGTCTAACACTGATCACCTTTTATGTTATAGGCAGCATATGCTGCACATTACAGGTGTTATTGCATTTAACCTTTACAATTAAACTCATCAGTAATTTGCTCAATGTCACAAAATTATTAAGTGGCTGAGATTGGAGTCAACTAAGGTTATTTCAGACTCCAAGGACTACCCTCATTAAGAAAAAAGAAATCTTTCAGCAGCCATGAGAACGCCCTGCAAAGACCTTCTACTACAGGGAGTGCAATAGGCCAAATGGCCCAGCATCAGGGACCAAAGGCCCAGCTGCAGTTGTCAGTTGCACTCTGACAGCTATCTCCACTTTTCCAGAGGCCGTGTTTCCCACTGGTGACCCTCCAGCCAGTAGCTGTGGGCAGCATGGATGATAACACAGGTGGATTTGGCTTAAGGACAAAAATTCCTTAGACTGCATGGTTGCCCCCAGCCCTCCATCTAGTCCATCTCTCTTTCACTGGGGTCAGACTTGCATCGTGGTCTGATGTTTCTTCCTGTTTCTTCTTACTTCCTCCTGGTTTTCTCTTTATAGACCTTGGCCCTAATAAAGAGCTTGCATGTTTATTACCTTTTTGATGACTGTTTTTTAGAGGATCTGATTAACACTGTTCTAAATACTCTCTCCATTCCAAGGCATGGAGATTCATACTTTAAGTTAGTTTTCATCGAACGTTTCCCCAATACACTTCTAATTTAGAAGAGAATCAATGTGTAATCTTCATCTCTGGTGGTTTGGGGCCTGCCACAAGTCAGAGCTTTATGGGGAGCTTATGCTTCATTCTGCAATTACTTGTCCAGCGTTGTCTTCACCATAAGATAACAGGCCCTGGGAATCCGGGTCTGCAGCTGTCTTGTTCACTGCTGTACCTATTGCCTGGCATAGTGACTGGTTCATAGTAGGTGCTCAATAAATAAGGCCTGAATAAATTGGGGGGAAAATCCTATTTATTTTTATACTGCATTATATAACTATATTTGTTTGACTTTTAAAAAGGGAAAACTCTTATCCTTAGCCACACTGAAATTTAAATACCATTTTAAATGTAATATTTGGCCTTTATTCTTTAGCACATTGGCACATACCCTGGGGGTTAAAAATATCCCTGTTTGAAAGTTATGTGTGAACTAATTTGCCCAAAGACCAACACTAGGAAGAGAACCGAGACCTTTCAACTACTAGTTCAAGGTGATTTCCTTTCTAGGCACAATGATCTTTTGTACTTATACCTTGCTATTACATTCTATTTTGAGATTTTTTTTTTTCCCTCCCACTTTGTCACTGGAGGCATTCCTGTTGTAATTAACCCAATTTGTTATTTTTCTCTGTATACATTCTGTTCCCTGCTACCTTTATTTAAGCTATGCCTATTCTGATTCTTACTTTTTACTTTTTAGAGTATTTGGAAATGTGGGGAAGGAGGATTAGGGAAATCCTGGACATCCTCGGGCATTTTCTCTTCTCTCTGAATCGCTGAGCAGATCTTTCACTCTGTCTTTGCTCAGGATGGAGTTTTGTTTTCATTAAGCTGTGGAGAAATGCCTCTTTGTGGTGCAAATGGGTCATGCTGGACAGTGGTGTTTAATTATCCTCCCACCTCCATGCAGACCCTAACACACAGACATGCTCAAAATGTTCTCATCCTCTCTTAGCTGAGGTGAGTTGGAGAGTGCCAACTCTATCCTTCTAGTTCTGGCTAAAACTGTCCTCAGAGACATACTTGCCTCCCTTCCTCACATAACCCTTATCCAATCTATCAAGAACTCCTGTTGGTTCTATCTTGAAAATGTATCCAGAAACCAATTAATTCTCACCACCTTTACTCTGCCTTCCTGGAATAAGGGTCACCTCACTTCTACCTCAAGTTGTGCTGGAGAAGACTCTTGAGAGTCCCTTGGACAGTAAGGAGATCAAATCAGTCAATCCTAAAGAAAATCAATCCTGAATATTCATTGGAAGGACTGATGCTGAAGCTGAAGCTCCAGTCCTTTGGCCATCTGAGGCAAAAAGCTAACTCACTGGTAAAAAACCAACTCACTGGTGAAAAACCCTGATGCTGGGAAAGCCTGAAGGCAGAACAAGAGGGCGGCAGAGGATGAGATGGTTAGATAGCATTACTGACTCAAAAGACATGAATCTGAGCAAACTCTGGGAGTCAGTGAAGGATGAGGAAGCCTGGTGTGCTGCAGTCCATGGGGTCATGAGCAACTGAACACCTTTGATTATCACAGCAGCTTCCCAGCTGGTCCCCCTACTTTCACACATGCCCCCTTCCAGTCTGTTCTCAATACTTTCAGAATGGAAGGGAATGGTACTACTCTGTTCCAAACCTCCACTGGCTTCCTGCAAAAGGCTGAGTCCTTAGAGAAACCTCGAGGGTGCTACCCAGCTTGGATCTCACTTCACTCTGCTCCAGCCACACTGGCTTCTTTTATGTTTTGAAAAAATGGCAGCCGGGTCTAAATCGCAGGGACTTTTTCACATACTGTTCTTTTTGCCTGAAAGCCTCCTTCCCTAGATATTTGCATGGCATATTCCCTTACATCCTTCAGAGCTCTGCTCAGATGTCATTATCTCAGAGAGGGTTTCTTTGGTTACACTACTTAAACTAGCAACTTCTCCCATTCTTGATACCTTCCTTTTGTTTGTTTTCATAAGCATAAGTCTTACAATCCATGGAAAAATCACATATTTTACCTATTTATGTATTAAATTACTCTCATCTCACTATAATAAAAGATTCACGAGGGCAGAAAGTTTTTGTGTGATCATTGCTGTATCTGCAGCACCTGGCATGCAGTAGGCAGGCATTCAATAAATATTTGTTCAATGAAGAAATGAATGTTCTGCCTCCTCATTCACCCTTTCAATACCCACTCGAATATGAAACTGTTATCTGCTCTGTGAAGCCTTCCTGGAAATCATGACCAATTGTTTGTCCCCTTCTTATAAATGGAGTGCTTCCTTGGTGGTTCAGATGGTAAAAATTCGCCTACAATGAAGTTGACTCGGGTTTGATCCCTGGGTCTGGAAGATCCGCTGCAGAAGGCAATGGCAACCCACTTCAGTATTCTGGAGAATCCCATGGACAGAGGAGCCTGGCAGGCTACAGACCATGGGGTCACAGAGAGTTAGATATGACTGAGTGCCTAAGCATTTGGATACACATATACCATCAATCTATGCTGTGAATGTCATGGCACTTTTTTTTTTTTGGTCCTAAATCTATAAGCAACTCAAGGGAAGCGATGGTAATTTATTAATCTCTGTACCCCTAGCATTTAGAACAATACCTGGCATGTAATATTCATTTAGGAAATACTTGTTGGTTGAATAAATTAATGAATAACTGGCCCAAGAGAAACACAGCTACCAGTAAACATGTTTGCTGTTGCAAGTGCCCAGTTACCATCATTGTTAGTGATAACAGAGATGCTGATACTAGAGTCATCTTTGAGACTGAAATGGGGCATCTCCAAAATTTTCTTTCAAGACATTTTCTTGAAAGAAAATTTCCTTGATTGGGTTTTAGTTTCTTGGCTTCCATCTCATTATGGCAGAGGATTAGGACAGGGGTCCCCACGGGCCATGGACTGGTACCAGGCCACAGAATGTTAGGAATGGGGCGGCCCAGCAGCAAGAGAGCCACAGGCATGCAAGTGAAGGCTTATCTGTCTTTACAGCCCCTCGTCATCATTCACACTACTGCCTGAGTTCCACCTCCTGTCAGATCAGCGGCAGCACGATAAATGTTATGCACTTGAATCATTCTGAAACCACCTCCACCCCCCAAGGTCCATGGAAAAACTGTCTTACATGAAACTGGTCCCTGGTGCCAAAAAAGTTGGGGACCACGGGATTAGAGGGCTGAAAATCAGTTCCACCAGCTAAGACAGTTACCCAGGAAACTGGAGAACATGCCTTGTGAGGCAAGACTGGAAGCCTTGATAAAATAGTCAAGATAAATTGGCATTATCAAGATTGAGCAAGCATAAAGGCGTTAACTATATTCCTAAGACTACTCGGATCTGACAAGAAAAGCAATTAGGTTAGCATGATTAGATTGTTCTAGTAAGATTTTTCTCTTTTGTTGGTGTGTATTGTATTAAAGAGAGATATTTCTCTAAAGAAACAAAGCTTTGGAGAAGTTTTTAGGGTATTTTTCTAAAACAAATCTATAGGCCTAGAGAACATATGCAGTGACATATATATTTAATGAATGTTCAAAGTTGCTATTGCATAATAAAGACCCGGGAGATGAAGCGTCATGTTATGAAATGTTATCATACTACCAAGAACCTCAGAAGATCTGGCAGAATTGCTAGCGTCTATGTGGCAGTGGAAATGTCATATGTTTATCTGACAAAGGTTGGCAAAAGGCTGGTGCAGTATTTCAGCAGAAGTGAGTTTTTAAAGGGAGGGTGAAAAATGCCATTTTGATTTTTGTGTTTCAACAGGATCATATATTTATTTGGTTTTTGCATCTCTGGTAGCTGTTTAAGTTTCCCCCAAGAGAAACCAAAATCTTTTCCTTTGCAGAACGCAATTCCCAAGATGGGACAAAGAAACACGGGAGCCCAATCAGGAAAGGAATTCTGTATTTTAATGGTGCTCTACTTTTCCACTTTCTCTCTATTAAAAATTCGGCTTCTGTTGAGTACAGAAAGTAAAAACATGCCACCTCACTGATGAATGTAATGAAGTGGTCCTGAAAACAAAAGGATACATTGTGATCTGAAAATATTCCACCAAGTTATGAAAGCGAATGATTCCTTGCCAAGGGAATCAACTATAAATTCAAGAAAAAAAAACACTTTGCAGAGTTCAGTGGAGGTATTAAATCTGTATTTTGCAATAGCACAATGTGTGGTGTGTGCCTGTGCGTGTACGTATATGCATTTATATATCTATCTCTAGACTATATAGAGTTCTTTGCTTCTCATATTAAAAAAAAAGAAAGCAATCCAGTGACAGTAAAAATGCCACCACAGATGGTGTGTCCATCCATGTGGACAAGTGTCAGTGAGAAGACCAAAGCACACCCTGTGCTCTGGGTGCCCCCTACTGAGGGCCCAGCCCCAGAGTGACCCTCTGCTGTTCTCGATTCTACCTCCTGCGTGTGACACTGTCTGTTCACCTCATGCTCTGTAGGCTTCCCTTGTTCCAAAGACACTCTTCTCTTTCTCCTTGCTGCAAACCAGGTTGGATGGCCCGGCTGTGGCTTCTTGGCAGTTATGTGCTATACCTTGGGTAGCTGCACACCTTGGCACAGTTCCTTGGCTCCTTCTGCTTGCCATTTGGCCACCTTGGACACCGGGGCTGGTTAGTTCCCTGACTAATGAGAAATGTGGCACCTAGGGAGGCTAATGAAGTGGCTCAGTCAATTGCATGTGAATCTTGCATGACAATCTGGCACCCTAGTCACAAGCTGCACTAAGGGTTGGCTTCTTCAGAGACATAAAACCAGAGTCAAGTCTTCTCTGCTGATCTCTCAGCCTTCATGCCCCTTCTCCATTCTCACCATTCCTAACTTCCTGCTTATTGTAGGCTCGTCTGTCCGTGGCATTCTCCAGGAAAGAATACTGGAGTGCGTAGTCATTCTCTTCTCCAAAAGGATAAAGGTTGGGTAAGTCTGGAGGAGACCAAGAACAAGCTTCCTATAAAGAGCGTTCACTTAGATGGTCAGAATAAGCTTGTTATTCTCATCCATCACATAAAGAAACTAACTTTTCAGATGCTTGCAAACTGAGCACTCTGCCTGAATCTTTCTGGGGAGCATCATTTTGACATTCATTTATAACATTTAAAGATTTTGAATAATAACCCAGAGACCTGAGTTATGTTATACTAGGCCAAGCTGCGCTATTCTTTTCCCATTCTTGCTGGGTAGATCGGATACTCTTAGCTCATTACCTGGGCTTCTCTCACTCCCATGGAAATGCAGACAGACTCCAAAATGTTCTCTAATGGATGGCCTCATGTAGACATCTGAAGAAGATCATTTCTCTTGCACATTGAGGTCCCTGGAGGCTGTGGCATGGTTCATGGAATTGATGCTTGTGGCCAAAAGTAATTGTTTGAATATAATCCAACCAGGAAGTAGTATTATTATTTTTATCATTATCTAGCTAGAGCCAAAAAAAAGGGGAGGAAGATGCTGTGGAAATGGATACAGATGCTGTTGTTCCCTTTTCTTGAGAAGAAAACAAGCAGTGATATACTGTTCTTAAAACTATGGCATAATGCTGAGCCCATCCTATGCACTTGATAATTATTTGTGGAATGCTGAAACATGGAAACATCCTCTCTCTGTGTTTAATTAAGGGTGATGAGCAGATACCACTGCTGTCTGAAAAGCCTATACCATCTTACCCCAGCAACATTGTCCTCAGATTCAGAGGTTTCACACTTCCCAGATCCAGACCCCGGTATTACGTTTAGGCATTCTCATTTTGTCCGTTTCCCTGAACTTCTCAGGGCCACATGAACAAAACAGATGAGATAACCTGGGAACAGCTGAAGTGCTGCCTTGATGGCTTAAGAATTTCTTTCCCAAGGGGTGGGAAATGGAATCCTTTTACTGGCCAGAGAGAGAGATTACTTCCATTGAGTATCTTCTACATGGCAGGCAGAGGGTAAGCTTCCTCTTTAGCCCTTCTCCCTCAAATCCAATTGCACAGGAATGATTATCCCCAATCTACAGGTAACAATACCAAGGTACATTGTGCAAGTTTATAGAAATAGGAAGTGGCGGTACTGGGATTCTAGTCAGCGCGTCCTGACCACGATGCCCGTGAGTGCTCTAACGTGTCACTCTGTTTTACAGTACGAGTGTGAAGAGAGAGGGACGAACCGAGTGTTGTGTGCTATACACGCTTGATCTCCTTGACTTCTCCCAGCTCGAGATTAGTGTTACCATATCCACTTAAGATGAATAAACTGAGGCTTAGAAACCATGAATAAGTCATATCTTAACTTTCTATACTAAGGTTTTTGCTTTGTAATAGTTTCTAAATAGCTGCGGGTTCCTCGGCCATGGTAATACTGCCTGTGCTTTCACAGTTTGGTTTGCGTGCGTACACGTGTGCTTATGATTCTTTTAATCCCGGAGGAAGGTGACCTTCCCATGGTGGATAAGGAGTTTACGAAATAGGGGAAAATATGGAATTGGAGGGTGGTTGGCAGGACCCCTTCTAAAGTATTCCTTGGGGGCTCAAAATTTGAGTATGTCTTACTGAATGGAAAGCAAATAGTCCTTGACTTCTAGCTTACTTTTTAAAAATATGCCTTAGATCTTCTACGTAAGGGAAGAACAAAGAACAAAACAGGATGAGATGATAAATGCATGGTTCATCTGGAAATAGATTGTCAGAATCCAGGTCTGAGTACAGAATAAGCTGGTGTCTGAAAGACTGTTTCCGCCTAAATGGAGTCTACCCTGCTCAAATCGGGACTTGAAAGTGGGACTTTCTCTTCTGAGTGGCTGGTGTGTGCTGTTGTTGTCCAGCTGTTTACAGATGCTTTCACCCAGTAGGAACATCACCCTGAGTTATTAAGTTAATGGCTTGGGTGGCACGTTATGATTTATCAGTGAAATTGCTCCTCTGAGGGCAGAGCCTATAAAAGGATGGTCAGCTCATAAGTCATACTGTTGCAGAGCAGCAATAATTATGGGTAAGAAGGGCCCTTTAGAAAGCAAGCTTGTTAGTAAAATAACAATGCTCTTTCCTCTGTACATGTCATGATGCAGTCTCATGGACAGTGCAGCATCAACTATTTAAATGCAATGTAGCCTTTGCAAACAGCAAATGTGTTAGCGGAGATCGTAAGAGATTATCTGGGATGTTGGATTTTGCTTTATGGCCTCTCATGGTCCTTATGCTCTGCCTGAATTATTAGGTTGGGGTTTTAGTTTGGGGCTTAAAAAGAAGATCAGGCCTTTTCTCTTTGCAGTGACATTTGATTATGGGCTGACCTCCGAATGTGTCTGAATAAAAGCAACTCCAAATTTGGGAGGATGATTGGATTATGATAAAGCTTTCAGGATAACTCCAAGCACCTCTACAGCAGCCAAAGGATTTTCAGAGCCATAGGGACACACAGTAACTGGCTCTGATTCTTTTCTCTGGCTTAAAGCCTCTGAAGAAGCTTAATAATTAAAGAGGAATGCCATCACAGAGTTTTTAAGGACTTGCACGTGACTGCTTGTTTTGGCCTCATCTAAATACCTGATAGGTTCCAGAGGGAATGAAAGGACAAATGATCTAAACAGATTGTAAGGCTAGGGTGTATATAATATTATCCTGGTTGCCTGTTTAGAGTGCAGGGCTATAGATGGCTCCATTGGCATGTACTTGCTGGTCAAGACGGTGGCACACCCATCCCTTCATGGAAAGAGACTCACCCATTTTAAGCCACCCGCAAATAGTTTCCTTGGCTTATTCAGGACTTCTGCCTACATTTACATGTTTTTCTCTTGCAGACCACACAGCATGTCCTGTGGATCAGGAGAAATATGGAGAATGTAACAAACACACTTGCTTCCTACTGGAATGTGTGTCTTCTGTCCAGATTTCCTTCACTTACCAGAGTCTGACCAATTCTATTGAACAGAAGTTTTGTTTTTTTTTTTTGGTCAACTCCTCTTACTTGGATTCCCTGCTGAGTGTTCTAAGTAGCCTTCTTAGATGGTCCTAAGTTTTTCCCAAGTCCTGGAATGCGTGCCCTTGTGTAACCCCCTGTTCTTGAGTGTTGGTGGGCTTAATGACTGACTCCTAACAAACAGAATGTGGCAATAGTAATGGGATATCACTTCTGAGATGAGGCTATAAAGACTGCTGCTGCTGCTAAGCTGCTTCAGTTGCGTTTGAATCTGTGTGACCCCATAGACAGCAGCCCACCAGACTCCCTCGTCCCTGGGATTCTCCAGGCAAGAACACTAGAGTGGGTTGCCATTTCCTTCTCCAATGCATGAAAATGGAAAGTGAAAGTGAAGTCGCTCAGTCGTGTCCATCTCTTAGCGACCCCATGGACTGCAGCCCACCAGGCTTTTCCGTCCATGGGACTTTCCAGGCAAGAGTACTGGAGTGGGGTGCCATTGCCTTCTCCGCTATAAAGACCGACTTCTAAATGCTGCTCTCAGGCTATCTCATTAACTCCAATGAAGCAAGTTGCCATGGTTTGAGCCACTCCATGGAGAGACCCATATGGCAAGGAGGGGAGGATGGGCAGCCTCTGGTCAATGGTCAACAAGTCATAGAGGCCCTTAGTCAAACAATCTGCAAGGAGCTAATCTTTCTGACCACCACTGAGTAAGCTGGGCGTAGAGCCAGCTCTAGCTGAACCTGGAGATAACTGATACTTGACTGCAGTCTTGTGAGAGACCCTGAGCTGGAGGACCTAGCCATATCCAGATTTATAACTCAGAGAAACTGTGAGGTAATAAATGTGTGCTGTTTTAAGCTGCTAATTTTGGGGTGATTTGGTATACAGTACCAGAGAGTGCTTCCCAAAGTACTCAGAAAGCTTGCCAGGTAGCTTTCTGCCCACAATGTGGGAGACCTGGGTTCAATCCCTGTGTTGGGAAGATCTCCTGGAGAAGGGAAAGCCAACCCACTCCAGTATTCTTGCCTGGAGAATTCCATGGACAGAGGAACCTGGTGGGCTACAGTCCATGGGTTGCAAAAAATTGGACACGACTTAGTGACTAACACACACACCATAAAGTAATATATGAGGAAGAGAACCAAGCTTTCGCCTCCTTTTCTGCCCTCCCTCCTCCCTCTGCTTTTTCCAATGTTGACTGAGCATCGTCTATGTGCCGGGCACCATGGCACGCATTTGGAACGCAGCACTGGACAAGACAAGTGCAATGGCTGCACCCGTGGGCCTCACTCTCTTGTTGGGGGGATAAACCCTGAACAAGTGATCTAGTGGGTGGCTTGATGATAAAAGCAGAGCACTTTGGAAACATGATGGGGGGAGGTGGGGTCTTGAATTATTCTGGGAGAGATTGGCCATTAGTAAAGACTTTAGCCATGAAATGTGAATGGGGTGATTTTAATTTGATTTCCTATGCAGTATGCTCATTGAAAGAGAATCCCCTTCCCAGAAGGCACTTAGCCACAAAACAAACAAACAAAGTGCAAGTCGCTCAGTCGTGCCTGACTCTTTGTGACCCCGTGGGCTATACAAGCCCATGGAATTCTCCAGGCCAGAATACTGGAGTAAGTAGCCTTTCCCTTCTCCAGGGGATCTTCCCAACCCAGGGATCAAACCCAGGTCTCCTGCATTGCAGGTGGATTCTTTACCAGCTGAGCCACAAGGAAAGCCCAAGAATACTGGAGTGGGTAGCCTATCCTTCTCCAGCAGATCTTCCTGACTCAGGAATTGAACCAGGGTCTCCTGCATTGCAGGCAGATTCTTTACCAACTGAGCTATCAGGGAAAGACACACCTATATTTCCATACTGTGATTAATATGGCATCTGAGAATAGAAATACAGTAGCCCTTTATTATCTACAAAGGACTGGTTCCAGGGGCCCCTAAATTTGTGGATGCTCAAATCTTTTATATGAAAAGGCATAGTATTTGCAGACAAGCTACATACATTCTCTTGTATATTTTAAATCATCTCTAGATTACTTCTAACACATGATATAATATAAACATTTGTCAACACAATGTAAATGCTATGTTAAAGTTTTGCTTTGGGGGAACTTCTGGACTTGTTTTCTGATTATTTTTGATCTGTTGTTGGTTGAATCCATGAATGCAGAAATCATGGATATGGAGGTCAGCTGTATATGTTTATATGAAAAATACATAGGCCATCTGCTGATGCTCAAATGCTCTTTTTCGTTAAATAAATAATTCTTGCTTGCATGTCATTTAACTTACCCTTCATTGAATTTATGGCTTGAGGGCCAGCTCCCATGCATTGCCCCACTGCCTCCAGGTAGTGTGTCTCTGCATTTCAGTAGGACATTTCTGTAAATATTTGTTAAATTACAAATAGCTAGGAACTTGAGAGTGTTGCTTGAGAGTGTATTGCTTGAGAGTGTGTTGCAAGAGCAAACATAATTGTTGATTATTTCTGTTTTTTAACAGTAAAAAGAAATCCCCAAAGGTCAACTGATAGTGATCATAAAGGCCATTTCCTATCAAAACACACAGTTGAATGATATGAGGATGGCAACTTGTATGTATTTATTTTCAGAACATCAAACTCAATCTACAATGTCCTTTTTGGCTATCCCAATATTCCTAGGCCCTGGAACTCACAAAAAGTCAGTGTAAAAGGACACCAAACTTTAACTTAAATTTGATATTTCTTAAAACAGCTAGGATAAAGGACTTAGAGTAATGTAGGTAGATGTATCTAATGCTGGAGGTGATAAATGACTCTGACGAAGGTGATAAAAAAATAAAAAAGATGGGAGTTTATTCAACAGGGGGCACAAAGGGTGCTTTCTAAGGAGGGAAAGGGATGGAAAGTAGTTGCTAACATACAAATCACTGCTGAAGACCAAGGCCGTGAGCGTTCAGAGTTGAACGTAATAATAAAGTTGTAGTGTTTCCTCACAGTGATCTGGGAGGCAAGTGTGCAGGAGACACGAGGGCTGGTTCTCACAGTCGTCTCTGGGTTAAGCAAATACAAAAGCAGGATGGGATCCATAGTTCCAGGTCAGGATGATGTCCTTGGCAGGACTGTGTGCAGCGTTTCTGAGAATAGAGAAAAAAGGCCATGGAAGAGGAGAGGGGAAGGAAAACGCAGAGAGCCATAGACGCCAGTGCAGGCATACCTCTTCCCTGTTTCTGCCTAGGAGCTGACAGGGTCTCCACTGAATGCTGGCAGGCTATTGCTCATAGAGATGATTGAAGTATGAATCTAATCAGCCTATAGCTGCATGAGGACAATAGAAAGCAAGATGGAATTTTCAGAATATCAAAAAATTCTAAAAAGTTCCCTAATAAGCTTCTTGGCATAGTTCATTTTGTTTTTGGAACCTAGGGAAGAACAAGCAACAGTTTCTGATTATGGGATTATATGTGATCCATATCGAATGTATGGCTTATACGAGTCATAAATGGTTTTTATGCTTAAATAGTATGATTTAATTTAGTTGCTGCTTAACCCTGAATTCTCTTGTTAAAAAAAACCAAAAAAGTTATAATTAACTATTAATGTTAATGAATTTAAACCTCCCAGAAAGCACAAATCCAAAAGGAAATGCCCAATAGATGATATGAGCCAAATATTTTACGGCCTTTCTTGTTTCAGTTTCATATAGTCTAAACATCAGTGGGAAAAACAAATTGTCTAGAGTTATTGCATTTTATCCTTCCAGAGTACCATTTTCTGGCCTGATACTGAGTATGGTCTTCCAACAGGTACACAATTATCTCACATTGGCAGTATTTGGCATCTGCCAGATGAGCTGGGCAAAGAATCCTTTATAAAAGGCAAGGAGAATTCAACAGATGAGGAAAACATAAAGTGAAATTTCATAATGCAGCATGGTGGCATGGTTATCGCTTAATTATGGTCAAGGTTACAGTGTATTTGCTGGGAATCTTTTCATTGTAAATAACAGAGAATATGACTCAATAACTAACGTAGCAAAGAATTAGTGGCTCCTGGGACTGTAAAGGCACAAATATTGAACAGATAAGGCTGGATCCAGCAGCTCAACCATAGCTGGCTTCTCGCAATGCCAGAATGGCTATCAGTGCTTTTAGGGGCCATGTGTCGTTATTGATCTGCATCAAGAAAAGTGTGTCAGTGGACGAGCATGAGATATTTTTTTAGAGGCCTCCACAGAATATTTTCTTACATGTTACTGGTCTCCATTGAGTCATAGTCCCATGTCTAATCAATCAATGCTGCTGCTGCTGCTGCTGCGTCGCTTCAGTCGTGTCCGACTCTGTATGACCCCACAGACGGCAGCCTACCAGGCTCCCCCGTCCCTGGGATTCTCCAAGCAACAATACTGGAGTGGGTTGTCATTTCTTTCTCCAATGCATGATAGTGAAAAGTGAAAGTGAAGTCACTCAGTCGAGTCCGACCTTTAGTGACCCCATGGACTGCAGCCTACCAGGCTCCTCCGTCCATGGGATTTTCCAGGCAAGAGTGCTGGAGTGGGGTGCCATTGCCTTCTCCGAATCAATCAATAAGTATATGTAAATAGGATCTCTTCATTGGCTGAAGCCATTCTAGGCCTATTCCTGAAACAAGCGAGGGATTAGTTTCTTCTTGAAGCACATTGATTGAAAACTCAGAATACCATTGTCAAGGGAAAGAAAGTGGATGTAAGGCATCAAACCCCAGAAAAATCTTCTGAAATGGGCAATAAGCTCTTTCACACTGAGATGGAAAGGTGTCTCACAGGTCCCTCAGTTTCTTATATTAGAAATGCAAGTAGAATGAAATGTACAGTCTTTCATTACAGGCTAACAAAGGAAATGTCTGTTTGTCTTATGCAAAAGCCAACAAGTTTAGTGTATAAAGGGGAAGGTGGTGTGAGGCCATTGGACTGGTATTTTGGAAGGTTCTGGTTCCCAATCAAGTACAACCACAAGTTGAATATGTGACTTGCGTCTTCTAACTCTTCTGGGCCTCTGACGTCAGGTAGTTTCTCATTTTAAACATTTTGCCTTCCTCTGAGATGAGTGCGTATACATAACATAGGTATGGATTATCTACTTACAAGATCCTGAATATGTAAGAAGTTTAGAATTTGTGCAACCATTTTCTTAAGCCATGAATAACTCAATGGTTGGTAAAAGGAACCATAGGGTATTATTTCTTCTATGAATGATTGAGACAGGGCCATAATTAATCAACAGTCATACAAATGCCAAAAACTGGTAAAGTGGTTTAAATAGGGAGAAAGAAATCCTCCACACCAACCCACAGGTTACCTTCAACAGAGAAAATGGGTTTTATGCCATAAATAAATATAATAAGTATAATGAACAGGAAGCAGCTCATTGTTAAAAAAAAAAATCATCTGATTATCTCTTGCTGATTACATAAATGCCAGAGAGCAATTTTAAGTTTTCTAAAGATAACCAGAATAATTTACAAATGCCTTTATACAGAGCATCAGAGGAGCAGCATGTACGTTAGAAAGCGTGCTGGCCTTGCCAGAAGACCTTTATAAATTAACGTGTGAAAGAGAATACAGATTCTGTTATACCATTCTGTCATTGACCAAGGCTTTAAGCAAGAGCTAGTAGCTAATTTTTGATTCTGAATAAAAAGATAATTAATCCTTTTATAGGAAACAAATGTAATTAAAACAGAAAAAAATCTCTTCGGAGTGTTACAACTAGTCTTTTTCACCATGAGTTCAGTCTCTGAAATTAGGGATTCTGAGATCAGACCCGAGTTCCAGGACTTAACCTCCTGGGGCTTTGGCAAATCTCTCCATGTCTCTAAGCCTTCATTTATCGTTATCATTGTTTAGTTGCTAAGTTGTGTCCAACTCTTTTGTGACTCAAAGACTGCAGACCTTCCAGACTCCCCTGTCCATGGAATTTCACAGGCAATAATACTGCAGTGGGCTGCTATTTCCTTCTCCAGGGGATCTTCCTGACCCAGGGATCGAACTTGTGTCTCCTGCATTGACAGGCAGATTCTTTACTGCTGAGCTACCTGGGAAACCTCAAGACTTGGTTTACACATTTACCAAACAGAGTACCTACTTCATAGATTTGCTGTGGGTATTAAATGAGGAAATGTACATAGAACCCCAAAGATAACGCCCTGCACATAATAGATGCTCAAAACCTGTTATTTCTTAGAGGGAGTAGATTCTCCTTCCTAGCTGCCGGGCAAGAAATTGCCTGAACGCCATACTTCAGGGATCAATGCCACAGGTTAACCAGTTTCTTATGACTCACCTCCACCCACTCAGTGAACCGAAACACGTATCATCCTAGATATATCCGACTAGGTTTTATTCGCCACGATTCTACATTGTCCAGCACAGTGCCTGACCCATAGCAGGCGAGCAATGAGTGTCGGTTAGTGCTGCAGTCTGAGTAACGGGGCAGCTGCTCGGACCTGCTGGGTGGTGCCCGTGAGGCAGCCGGTCTCACTCTGGCCGAGGAGAGGAATGCGTTGTCCCGAGCACTGACCAGGCCTGCCTATTCCCCTCCGTCTTCTCGCCTGAGCCAACCCCACCCATCTGGCTTCCTTATCCACGAACATACTCTCTTAAACCGCTTTCAGTATGCTGTTTCAGTGTGGTCTCAGCATATTTGAAAGCAAATGTCTGCCTTCGACCATGGCTGGAAAATATTTTTATGGCGATAGAAAAGATTTCCTGATCCTTCATTTCTTGTTCACCTTTCAAACTAGAGATTTTTACTTGCAAGTGACAATATTGGACAACTGTATTCTTTCTCTGGTTTCTGTAGTGAAGGAAAAAAAGCTGACATTTCTGAGTACCAAAAATGAGGCAGTATTGTGCTCGGTGCTTTTACATAAATTACGTAATTTAGTACTCCTAATAACCTAAGAGATGTAGCAAGTGCTAATGTTTTTATTTCATAATCCAGGAAACCGTGGCTCAGAGAGCCTAAATAAATGGCTCAAGGTCACAAACTAGCAAGAGCCAAAACTGGGATTTAAATAGCATTTGAAAGTCATGCTATTTCTACCTGCCTCCCTGCCTCCTGTATAGTATATGCTTTTGATAATTTTCATCACATACTCTAGCCATCTTAAAGCATGGCTCAAATGTTGTGTATTCTTTTATGCCCAGTGTTTCTGTCTTTGTTTCTCTCTCTCTCTCTCTTTTTTTTTTTTTTTTTTGAGTGCAGAGATTTAACAAGTATTCTAGAAGTAAAATGAACCTCACATGTCCTAAGGGACAAATTGTAGCGCAGAATGTAAGAGCACTGAATTTGGAATCAGATAGGTGTGATTATCAACTGTGTTTTCCTGGGAAACATACTTAATCATCTTTCTGAGCTTTAGTTTCTTTATCTGTAAAATGGGGACGTTACTATCTAGTACAAAGTGGCTTTGAAAGGACATGAGATAAAGCCTATAAAGCACTCCATGCCAAACCGTACACAGCATGCTTCCTTCAGGTCGCTTTCAAGAGGCACCCAGTGAGGGTGAGAATGCTCTGAACCCACATGATTCTCATGTCTCAACTCTGAGAAATAAGAAAATGTGTATGTTATGGTGTGAAAAGAGGAGGAAAAGTACTCATTTCCGAAAGGATGGGTTTTGGTCCCTAAGTTTTCCAGAAGCTTCTAGATTGCAGCTGCCTTCAAAAATTTGAACTTTGCAGTTGCCAATACACAAAGAATTAATACAAAGTACAAATGTCCACACACATTCTAGCAACTTATGAGGCCAACTAGTTTTACCCAGTTCGAGTTTTCTTCATCTGCCAGGTTACCTAGTACTGAATATAAACTATAAATCTAGCTTGCCCACTTTAATAAAAGATGTTTTGTATGTTTGACCTTTAAAATCACAAATGTCAGTAGAAAGATTTCTTTTCCCTTTCATAATAAAGAGCAAACTGCTTCTATACCTTCAGTTAAGAATATTGGGAGTTGTTTTTGAAGAAAGATAAATCAAACAACCTTCTTTATTTAACAATTGCTTAGAACAAGAGAAAGACAGCATACACATTTTTGTTTTTTAACAGTCTGTCTGGCTGTCACGTGGGTTTCTTTCTCTTGGCTACTTATAGGTCATAAGGTTGGAAGCAGTGTGAGAGTTCAGGCAATCAACAAATACGTTTCTACCGCAAAGAAGAATATACTTCCTCTTCTTTGTCTAACTCTGGGAAATTATGAATCTCTTAGCAGATGATACTCACAGACCCAATACAAGTAGTTCAGCCTTTAAGAAGCTTAAATTTCTTGCACAACTGAAACTGATTCCCTGGAATGTACCTCCCTCTCAGCCACACATCCTGGCTTGGGAAACTCCTACTCAGTTTCCAGAGCAGAGCTGAAATGTCACCTCCTCTCTGGCTCTCCACGGGGTGGGGTGGCGGGGAGGGGTAGCTGCTCAGAAGGTGCACACCCTCCCTTAGCACCGGGAGTGTGCTTCTCACACAGCTCTTCTCACACCCCCTGCCAGAGGTTCGTTTATGTGAGTGTCACTCCCATTGTTTGCGGGCACTCTGAAGGCAGGCATTCTATTCAGTCTTCTGCGCCCTGCCATCAGCCCAAGGGTCAGGATATAGCTGTTCACTATACTTCACTGAGTGAAGCACTGGAATAGTCACAGATTTTGTTATCTACTGTTTTAAGCTTTTATTCTTTGTTTCAGTTATTGGTTATTTCAGTTATTTTCTCATGACTCTGCTATTTGAGCAGAGCTTTTTTTTTTTGTGGAGGGTGAGTGTTCAGTTCCGTTCAGTTCAGTCGCTCAGTCGTGTCTGACTCTTTGCGACCCCATGAATCGCAGCACGCCAGGCCTCCCTGTCCGTCACTATCTCCCGGAGTTCACTCAGACTCACGTCCATCGAGTCCGTGATGCCATCCAGCCATCTCATACTCTGTCGTCCCCTTCTCCTCCTGCCCCCAATCCCTCCCAGCATCAGAGTCTTTTCCAATGAGTCAACTCTTCGCATCAGGTGGCCAAAGTACTGGAGTTTCAGCTTTAGCATCATTCCTTCCAAAGAAATCCCAGGGCTGATCTCCTTCAGAATGGACTGGTTGGATCTCCTTGCAGTCCAAGGGACTCTCAAGAGTCTTCTCCAACACCACAGGTCAAAAGCATCAATTCTTTGATGCTCAGCCTTCTTCACAGTCCAACTCTCACATCCATACATGACTACTGGAAAAACCATAGCCTTGACTAGACGGACCTTAGTTGGCAAAGTAATGTCTCTGGGTGAGTGTAATTGTGGTTATTTGACTTTTCTCTGAAAATCTTCTATGATGAGATTTCTGGGTTAAGTTTGTTTTTGCAAATAGGAGCTAATAACTTCCTTGATTTTATGACTATTCTCTTACATGTGTACCATTAACTTTGGACTTTTGGGAGTAGCCAAATTGCAAGAAGTTATATGCAATAAAGTATCCTTTAAACTGGGGTCCAAAGAGAAGGTTCTCTTTAATAAGAGATAAAGGAGAGCATCTGTAATACTGATAGCCACAGCATATTCACCCATATTTCATTTTTGCCATTATGTACAACTATCTCCTCTCCATCCAAAGTAGTTACAATAAAATTTTCTTTAAAAAAAAATCTGTTTTGTAGTTTTCTCTTCTCTCTCTTTTTTTTTAACAAAATGAAAGCTACATAAAATTAAGATGAAAGATAGGAAACAACTGTACAATTATTCAAGTGCCTACTTAAGCTCTTTATTCTCCAGAGCCCCTTAAAAATATGAATTTTTAAAAGTACAGGAAATACATGATGCATATAATATTGGAGTTGCCCATCATCATTTTGCCCAACACCTTTATTCTGTAGATGAGAGTGACTCTGGAAGTTACATAATGCAATATATGAAAAGTCAAGAAAAACTATTACTTAGAGAAATGTGTTAAGATGAAAAGTCACAGACATTCATCTTTGAAATGTTATTTAACTTTGTACATTACCAGCACTCTGGAGAAAAATGGGAAAAGATATCAAGGCAATTAAAATACTCATCATTCAGTAAACACCTTTAGCAAGAGAGCCTTAAAATTCTACATCCTTTACCTTGAATTATAGCTAGATACAGATTCATTTTTAAAATTACAAATCCTAATTTGGAAATGTTCACAATTTGTCAAAGTTATCCCGTGTTTGAAACCTAGAATATCATTTATTGTCCTCAAATAAACTGTTCACATGCAGAATAGAACATGTATGCATGTGTAACTGGGTAGTCATTAGCTTCATATAGAACTTATATTTTCATTCATTTATGAAGCAAATACTTATTGAGCTCCACTGACATATCAGGTAACATTCTAGCCACTGGGGACACAGCACTGAACAAAATAGACAATCCCTTTGCTTATAATGAGAGTTTATATTCTAATGGAAGACTTAGTATTTTCTTATTTTGGGATGAAGCCTGAGTGAGTGCTAAACATTCACTGATGTTGATATCTCTGAGTGTAGGGAAATGAGAAAATACCTCTAAGCCACTCAGAATTTGTCTTATTCTTCCCTCATCAAACTGTGACACTTCCCACTTACTAGCACATTTTTCTTCATCAAACTAATAATACAAAAAATTTGTTAGATTAATTCAAAATGTTATTATTATCACGAATATTTGTCATTATTCCAGCAGAATTAGCTGGTATAGAGAACTGCAACTTAATACCAGAAAGAACTTACAAATTCATGATGGGGATTTCTACCTCCCACCCTCCTCCCACTCCCATCCTTTTAAAAATGTGTTCATCCTTCAGAGTCCCTTCCTATTTGAGCACAATGTTCATTCATTTAATTGTTATCTGTATATCTGTATTCATCATTAGACAGTGGTCTCCTTGGAAGTAAGACTATGTCCTATTCATTCTTTTATGTCTACAGCATCAACTTGATTCATTCAGCAAGTGTTTATGCAATTAATAGCTTATTTAAAACTTGATTTGATCCAGGATCACTGGACCTTGCAAAGGCTTTGTGAGGCAGGTAGAGAAGGTGTTATTCGCATTTTATAGGCAAGAATCTTTACTTTCTGGAGGTTATTTATGTTCAAAGCCATAGTGCTTGGGAGGTCTTGATAAAGACTTTGCTTTTACATCCAATGACTCCAAGTCCAGTGCTCTCTCTCTGAAGCCTCAGTCCTGCCTTCCTTCCATCTATCTATTTATCTCATTGTCAGGAGTGTCTTCGTCACCACCCCCTGTACTCCTATTTTGTTTTGCTGATACCTCTTCTACTTGCTTAACTTTGAATTGAAATGTTAGGTTTTATGCTGATTCGGTAGCCATAGGGAAAGGGAGGACAGAATGAATAAAGTGTTCTATTATTCTTTGAAAGATTAGTCACTAGTTTCCCTTTGGTTTGCATACCTTTGATAAGCGTTCAGCGACAGAGTCACCTAAAAGAGTTCCAAGGCTGAGTATCCTATTCTGACTTGAGCTTTGTAGTACTTTTCACTATATAAAGATTGAGAAAATCTGAGTGAGTGAATGATACACTTAGCAGACCATAAGGCTGGCAACAAGAAAAATAGTTATAGGGAGATTGTTACAAGGGGGCAATTATAGGAGAGTAACAAAAAAACATACATAAATTCTGACATGCTAGATTGCCCTACCTTAAAAAGTGCAGAGAAAAAGATAATCTGGAAGGAAGGAGACTGAGAAAAAACAGTGCAGGGTGAGATAATGAGATCTTTAGTTTTCAGGGACTAAGCTCAAACTGTGGTTCTCAGATCATCTGAGGTCCTGGTTATCAAACGACAATGATATCCAAATATTTGACTTAGTGATTCAGACTCTTGGAGTAATGCCCAAGAATCTGCCCTGTAATAGCATCTTGAGGTGATTCTTATGTACACACTAAAGTGTGAGATCCAACTGACAAAAGCAGTGTTTTCTGAAATATTATGTGCATATAGACCACCTAGGGTCTTGTTAATATACAGATTCTGATTCAGTAGGTCTGAAGTGGTTTTTAAACAAGAGTGTGAGTCTTTAAACCAGCTCCCAGGTGATGCCAATGCTGCTGGCGCGCCCATGCACACTCTAAGGAGCAAGTTCTTAGATACTGCGGTAGCTGCGGTTAATATGTGTGCTGTGGGAGACTGGATGGAAAAAGTGGATTTTAAGAAGCTTCACTGTGATTTATGACAGAATTCTTCTTTGGCAACTCATCAGGAAAATTTGCTAGAGATTTCAAATTACTTTTCAATGTTTTCATGGGTGGGACTCTCATTTGGACTGGCCAAGAGGCAGCTTGGCTCTATGCAATTTCAGTTGTAAAATTCTGGACGAGAGACCAAGGGACTCCATGTATTTCTGATGGAGGGTCCTGCCCTACCTTTCCTAGCTTTACATAGTTGGGAAAAAAATGTAAATGGATTCTTTGTGTAGTGTGTCACTCAGGCTAGTTTCTTATTACTCATCTGTTTCGTTCCTGCCAATTAAGAGCAACAGCTGTTTTGCAGAGATGGTGGTCGTTAGGAAGTGACACAGCTGTGGGGTTTAGATGAGATAACAGTTGCACAGCCAAGACAAGGCATCTTTGGAATGCAAAATGCCATAAGCCTGATTTATAGCATATATCCAAGGGGGAAAAACTTAAACCAAATCCACTAAAATAACAACTTACCCAACAGGGAAAACAAAGCAAAATATCAACTCAGAGAGGTTTAGCCCCAAAGTCAAGTTTTCTCAGACTATTTTAAACACAAGATTTGGACTGAAAATTGACCTAGAGAGATTCCAATTATCTCAGTTGTCTACAGTGCCCAGAGTTATGAATTTGTGTCTGAGATTTAAATATTTATGCAAAATCCATACTCTTGTTGCTCAACACAATCTGACATTTCCACATCCCTAGGCCTTAGAATATGACAAGGAGGGTAGACTTGCTGAACACAAAACAATGACCAGTGACTAACATTTACAAAGTGGTATTGCTGCTGCTGCTGCTGCTGCTAAGTCACTTCAGTCGTGTCCGACTCTGTGCGACCCCAAAGACGGCAGCCCACCAGGCTCCCCCGTCCCTGGGATTCTCCAGGCAAGAACACTGGAGTGGGCTGTCATTTCCTTCTCCAATGCCTGAAAGTGAAAAGTGAAAGTAAAGTTGCTCAGTCATGTCCAACCCTCAGGGACCCCATGGACTGCAGCCTTCCAGGCTCCTCCATCCATGGGATTTTCCAGGCTCAAAGTAAAAATATGAGTTCACTAATGTAATAAGTCAGCAAATCAATGGACTCTATATAAATAATTGTTTTCTTCCTTTTGAAAGTGAGACTAGAACCATCATTATAGTTGAATATTTCAAAATAAGTGTAACATGAATAATATAATTATGATTAAATTCTGCTACCTAATATTATATATCCCAGATTTTATATAATATATAATCTTATACATTATATATCTTTTATATGATATATAATCTTATATATCCCAGAGTTTTCAGACTTTCACATCTTTGCTAATCTCTTCCTTTTGTAATATATTCTTTTTCTCATCCCCAAACAGCTAAATCTTACTTATCTTTCAGAAACTGAATCATATACAAATTCCCTGTAAAGTCTTTTGAGAGTCTCTCAACTTTATACATTCCTGCCTTAAATTTCCATCACAGGTTAGCTGTCCATAACTTATGCCACCTATACCATTCTTTTGGAATTACAGTTACCTAAGCACTAGCTTTATGGTCTTCAGTCTGTAAGCATTTTGAAGCCAAGATTCATGTCTGATTCATAGAGGGACCTATCTTGCTCTATTGAATAAGTGCTTGGTTGAACAAACTTTTTTCTAGGTTCTGGCAAGGGAGAGCACTTATTAATCAGTTTTGGTCAAAGAAAAAGAACTAGAATTTGAGAGATGCACAAGAGAGGGGACAGAGGATGGGAAATCTTGCCTAATCAGGAAGATCAGATAAATTAATCCAGATGATAAATGGGCTGGTTGTAACCTGGTCATATGCTTGGATTGAAGGTTAAGCTTATTACTTCAGAACTGCTTAAATTTCTTGAGGGAGGGCATCAGGAGAAAGGTTTCCACAAAATATTAAATATTAGATATATATATGGAGGCAAGTTATTGTTACTTTTCCTGTGGCATTGCCTAGTATCAATATTTCTATTATGAAATTTTGCCAGGTTTGCTTGTGCTGATCTTGAACTATTGCTGCACAGCTCCTTAGTAGGAACTGAAGTCATCCAGACAGAATTTATTTGTTTCCATTAATCAAATTTAATACAAGAATAGTAATTACAATATATAATATGCTAAAGGACATAAGACATTGGTATGTCTTTTCAAAGAGAAGAAAAGAGTACTTTGTTGGCTTTGATGGTCAAAGAGGGATTCATTCATTCACTCACTCACTCATTCATTCATCATTTAGGAGACAGCACTTGAGTGCCTGTCTTACACGTCCTTGTCCTCATGGAGCTTATGGTCTGGTTGGAGAGATATTTTATCAATATAATCACACAAATAACTGTAAAATCACATCTATGATAATAGTGAGATAATAGGTAGATAGTATTTGACATATTACCTAGGACCTACTAAACAAATGTTCAATACATATCATCTACTCTAGTGATTAGTGTTTAATCTAAAAGAAATGGCATTACAAAAGGTGTTTGAGCAGGAGATAAAAATGATCAGAGATATGTCTTCTGTGTTTAATCCAGGATTAATTTGTCAGAGAGCTTCAAGTGGAAAGTACCTAGAATTGGGGACTCTGTCCTCTTTAAAATTTATTTTACACATGCCATAAAATAGGACATCTATTTTAGTGGGAAGAAAGAGGTGGAAAACATATATTATAAAGGTACATAGAATGGACATAGAATAACTAATTTGAAAGTGAGCAGGAGGATGCAGAGATTTGGATCATGGATGACCACAAAGTTGGGGGTGATTTTGAAAGAACTTGGGGGCCACAGTATTAGGAACAGGTTCATGACGGGGATAATGAGTTACAATTGGACTCATGTTGAGATTCCAGGTGGAGGCTTTTAGAGAGTGGGTAGTGCTGGAGATTTAGATTTGGGAGTCCCTTGCATGGAGTTATAGTTAAAACTGCTGGGATATAGAAAATCACTTTTGAAGGATCATAGAAGAATAAGGAAAATTTAGGAACCCCCTAAATTTGGTGTGTGTTGGGGGGGGGGATGGTAAGAGGAAAATTTTTCTGATGAAAAGAAAGGAGGTCAGAAAAATAGAAGAACCATGAATATGCAGGGTTAATGTGGCTGAGGAGGACAGTGATTCTGGATGACCACGGTTACAATTTCCTGGGAAAGCTTGAAGTAAATGGCAGCTGAGAAGGATTTTGGGTTTGGCCATAGGAGATCACGGATGATCATCACAAGGACAGCTTTAGAAAAGTTGTATGGGGGAGACCAGACCGAAAGCTGTGAGCACAGACTGCTCTGAAGAGAAGTTGGGTGGCAAAATTAAAGAGCAAGGTAATAGATCATTTAGGCTGAGGGAGTAGCAAAGGTAAGAAAACCTTCTTAGACTTTTCAGAGACCTGGCCCAGGATCTATATATGAAGTATGTAGGTTTTGCAGGCTTTGGTCTATATTTGGCTAGATCAAACAAGCTGGGTGAGCTAATGAGATGAAATGGAAGCAGACGCATTCTAATCTGCACTGAACCAGGTTCTATTCTGATTTGCTGTAGAAAAATGATGTAATTCCATTTCTAAATTATTGAAACTGGCTATGGAATGGCAGTCTAGACTTCGAGGGTTACTCTACCTGACAGAGAGTACACCTTGGCTGGACAGACAATGTTCATGCTGGGCTTTTGGTAGTGGTAATGAACAGAATAATGAAGAATTGTAGTGTTACCCTGGCATGCTACAGCGCCATTCTGATTATACCGCTATGAATGGAACCGCAGCAACGTGTACTTCTAATTTTGATTTAATGACATGAGAATTTCTGAGTCCCATCTCTGGTTAGAGCTGAAGGAGATATTTTCCAAGGCTGATAAAGTGTGTATTACATATGAATGAATGTGTATGTGTGTGTAAATATATATATATATATGTATATATATACACATATGATAACTACAAGTTATGGAATGCTACTAGATTGAAGGACTGATGAATGAGGGATTAGGAATACTAACTATAATTATCATCCCCTTTCCTGGTAGCTCAGATGGTAAAGACTCTTCCTGCAATGCAGGAGACTCAGGTTGGATTCCTGGGTCAGGAAGATCCCCTGGAGAAGGGAACAGCAATCCACTCCAGTATTCTTGGCTGGTGAATCCCCTGGACAGAGGAGCCTGGAGGGCTACAGTCCATGGGGTAGCAAAGAATCAGGTATGACAGAGCAGCTACCACACACGCACCTGCACACAAGATAGAAATGCCATCCTGCTTTCAAAAATGAAGAAACTGGAATTTTAGAAGTTAAGTACATTGTCCAAGGTCACATAGCTACCAGAGAAGTTTAGCCGGAATACATGAATTCGCCTCTTCCTTTCAAACTCTTTCTCCTTTTTGGATGTATAAACAGGACAAACACAGGGATGAGGTATATTTTATAAGGGAGAGGAGGAAGCTATTATTGGAAATTGGGTCCTGAATTGCGTTGAATTCATGAAGTGACCTAGTTTTTCTTGATCTTTTATGGAACTTGTTGTATAAAGTTGGAGTCAGAAGGCTTAGGGAACCTCAGTTTTGGAAACTGAGCCTAGATTTGCTCGGCATCATCTAGACTGTTCATAACTGGGCCAGGACCCCAGCCTGATCATCTGCCTCCTAGTCCTTGGCCTACTCATCTAGGCCTAGCTCCATGTATATGAACAAAGGTGAATTTATGGATTTCTCAGTGACTTGCTCCCATCATTTGGAGGATTTTTGGTGTTCTGAGCAGACTCTCCTTGTAAACCTCGGGTGCCTTGAACTCAGGAGGATTTAGATGGTGATTGCAGCCATGAAATTAAAAGACGCTTACTCCTTGAAAGAAAAGTTATGACCAACCTAGATAGCATATTCAAAAGCAGGGACATTACTTTGCTGACTAAGGTCCGTCTAGTCAAGGCTATGGTTTTTCCTGTGGTCATGTATGGATGTGAGAGTTGGACTGTGAAGAAGGCTGAGCGCTGAAGAATTGATGCTTTTGAACTGTGGTGTTGGAGAAGACTCTTGAGAGTCCCTTAGACTGCAAGGAGATCCAACCAGTCCATTCTGAAGGAGATCAACCCTGGGATTTCTTTGGAAGGAATGATGCTGAAGCTGAAACTCCAGTACTTTGGTCACCTCACACGAAGAGTTGACTCATTGGAAAAGACTCTGATGCTGGGAGGGATTGGGGGCAGGAGGAGAAAGGGACGACCGAGGATGAGATGGCTGGATGGCATCATGGACTCGATGGACATGAGTCTGAGTGAACTCTGGGAAATGGTGATGAACAGGGAGGCCTGGCGTGCTGCAATTCATGGGGTCGCAAAGAGTAGGACATGACTGAGCGACTGAACTGAACTGAACTGAAAGAGTTTTTCTCAATAGAGTTCTGCCTACTATGGTTTGACTGATATTTCATTTTTCTTTTACAGGTCGAATGATACAAGGGCTCTAAGGTGTATGGTGTAAAAGTAGTTGTTAAAATAAGGACTAATAGCATGTCAGAGGGACTTACATTGACAGTTTAATTGGAAATGCTGCTATTAGCATAAAACATTCCACTTGGTATAAGCTTTGTGTTACTATTAAATAAGAAAGAGTAAACCTCTACACATTACTATCAGCATCACACGAATGATGATTGATACTATCAATTTTTGTGCTGTGATATTTTATTAAAGAAACACAAGTGTGGTGATCCTTAAGGTTGTTTATGTTTACCTAGAATAAAGCCTCAAAGCTTCTTTAAGAAGTTTTGGCTTCACCCAAAAACTGGCATTGGTCTATTACATAAGGCACTATTGTTCCTTTCATTGTGGCTAAGCTTTAGAAATAGATGCCGCAGAGATAAAACACCACCTGGGATATTTCTCCCTTAAAGCAGGACAGTAATTGTAACAGACTTGGCGCTTTCGTGGGTTTATTTTAAACATTCCTAAAAAAAAGTAGGGTTTGTAATTTTCCTTCAGATTACAAGCTGACATTTTGGAAAAAAAAAAAAAAAAAAACTAGCAGGGAAAGCAGCACTTCTGTGTGGTGGCAGCTGATAATTACCATAGTGTGAGTGGGGCTAGATATAACCCAGGCGGTTTAAGAAGCACAGCTGATTACAGTGCTTCAAGAGTAACTCAGTTCGGGAATTCTGCTTTGTTAGGCAAATTGAACTGTCTTGCTTCACGGATCTCATCTCGCTTTTTCTTTTGCTTTCCAACCAAAAGCTACCTTTCTGTCTTCAGTTCCAAGGCTGTTGCTAGGAAGAGCTACATGCAAAACTCAAAAAGGAAATGTAGAGTATCTTCTAAAGGGAACAGTATGAAAACGGTTCTCGCCACATATCATGGCTCTGGAAAGGCACACTGGGGAGTAGAATTTTGAGCCACTTAAGATGTTTATACCAGAGAAGGCGGTGGCACCCACTCCAGTGCTCTCGCCTGGAAAGTCCCATGGACGGAGGAGCCTGGGGGGCTGCAGTCCATGGGGCCGCGAAGAGTCGGACACGACTGAGCGACTTCACTTTCATGCACTGGAGAAGGACATGGCAACCCACTCCAGTGCTCTTGCCTGGAGGATCCCAGGGACGGGGGAACCTGGTGGGCTGCCATCTATGGGGTCGCACAGAGTCAGACACGACTGAAGTGACTTAGCAGCAGCAGCAGCAAGATGTTTATACATTTTTTTTTTTTCACAGAAAATAAAGAAATTGCTTTGTGGTTAATGTCAAAGAAAGGAAATGTCACACTGGCTGGGTTTTGATATGTGCACAGTCAGGGAACTTGGAGGGAATTGTTAATGCAACTGTATAAGAAGGTTATGCGAGAAGGATGGTTTCCCATGAACGGAAAATGGAAAGACTTCAAAAGTATATTTTTCACTACAGTTATTAAACAGACACAGTTTACTTTTAAAATTGATTATAAGTTTAGTTGCCCAATTTGGATTGCTGGCCCAGATACAAATGTGTGTATGGTGTGTGTGAGAGAGAGAGAGTCAGAGAGAGACACAGAGACAGAGAGGTAGACTAATACGTGACCAGAGATTTCTCAGTATCTATGATCTAAAAGTAAATTGAAGATTCAAGTTTCCAAGAGTGTTGATTGTAGCAACTGTTATTTCAGTTTGAAAGACTATTCCTCAACAGTTATACTTTATGAGTGATATTTGTTCCAAGTAAACACCCATTTCTAAGGGTTTAACTCAACAAATGCCCCAAACCTCTCCCTCTGAAAATGGTTGAAAGTATTAATTACCTGCAATAAGGAACAGATCCAGATTATTTGGAGTCCAAAATCCTCTTAAAGAAAATACAAAGCTATGAATATAAAATTATATCCATGGCCTTGGAAAGAGCCTTGAGGGGCACTGAAGTTGAACTTCATACATTTTGTGGTAAATCCATCTGTGTGTGGGAAATGGTCTACTTTATAAAAAAAGACAAAGGTGGAAACATATCCACATTTGCTGATCTAGTGTTTCTTTAGGGATCTCTGGTATTCAAGGTGGAGCCAACTTTGTCTTTACTGATCACTTTCTTCCAACACCAATCCTTCAACCCACCACGTCTGCCTTCAATGATTTCTACTCTGTCTCCTACCTAATTCACACAGATATGACTCTGCTTTGTACCTCTATACTGTTTCTCCAAGCTGACATTTCTAATAAAAACTTTGTATCATTCTGTGTTAATACAACATTATGTTAGTGTTATGAGCTGAATTGTGTCCCCCCCAACAATTCATATCCTGCGGTCCTAACCCCAATAACCTTAGAATGTGACTGTATTTGGAGATAGAGCTTTAAAAGGGGTGATTACATTAAAATGAAGCTGAGTAGGCGCTAATCCAGTTTTACTGGTGAATTTACAAGAAGAAGAAATTTGAACATAAAGGAGACACAACGGATGCACATGGATAGAGGGATGACCACATGAAAAGGCAGCAAGAAGGTGGCCATCTGCAAGCCAGAAAGAGAGGCTCAGAGGAAACCAACCCTGCTGGCACCTTGATCTTGGACTTCCAGCCTCCAGGGCTGTGAGACAAAAAATTTCTGTTGTTTAAATCACCATGTCTGTGGTATTTTGTTGTGGCAGCCCTAGAAAACTAATACAGTGAGCTAGAATTTATCAAACAAACTATTACTAACCAACATTCTCACCTCAGTATGCTTAATATTACAACTGAAGCTAAGCGTCCACAGGCTGTCAACAGGCCATCAAATACATTGGTTGAATGAAAGAATAAATGCTTGCATGCATGCAATTAAGGTGGATTTCAACAGGGATTTATGATTAAAAAAGCATTCTTCCAATTTTCTTCTCTAGGACAATGTCAAGTCCAAGGAAAGATGGTAGTGATGACACAAAATTCATGCTTTAACAGGTATTACTGATGATCAAGTATATATTCATTGAATCTTTGTATGGTGAAAATTTAGGAAAATAAGAGTTGGCTAAAGTTTCCTAAATGTATCCGGACACTGAAATTATGACAGACATCCTTTTTCTGGTGAAAGTAGTATCCACAAGGCACAAGTCCCATCTTTTCATGATATTGTACAGTGGGCTGGCTGTTTACGTCAGGGCTTACAGGTTGTGGCCAGATACTGTGAAATTTCCTTACATGGTAAGCCTCCTGAAGAAACCCTAGGAAGACCTGTTCATACAACCTACAACTCACGGGATATGGAACTAATCTATGTCAGAAAGACAATTTATTAACTTGTAATCAGTTAGAAATTACTATCCCTATGAGTGTGGAAAATTCAGGAGAACTAATTATGGTCTATGTGGTTCCTTGGTGAAAGCATATTAAGAGGGAAGGGAAATATTTGTTCTTAAAGGAGGGTTTCATCTCTCTAGAACTGCCTTCTGACAAATTGGTCTTCTGTTTTCTGGGGATACTTTATTTGGATTTGGAAGACTGTTTATTCATCTATTATACTATTCAATTATTTTATAAACATTATTTATTGAGCCTCTAAAATGGGCCAAACATTGTTCTAGGCATTAGAAATATAATAATGAACAATACTGACATTATTATCTCTGCATGGAAATTGCATCTTAATTGTCATAGCTTAGCTAGTAAATTGCATTTACTTTTCCTATTGACTATCAACATTTCTTGTTACTTTAGGTCTAGAGCTGCTATTTACATTCTATAGTGCTTATTTCCATAAATGTTTACAAAATATGGATTATATCAAATAAAACTCCTTTTCAAAGAAGGGTTCAAGTTTTCCATAGAAGCTTAAGGCATTCCAAATTCAAGGACTCCTATGGCTCATACTTCAAAGCCCTTGGCATCACAACATAAGTCGAAGTGACAGGAAAATGAATCTTCAAATAAACACATTTATTTCACAGTTGGTCAAGGCACAGTTAAATATTTAGATCTATATATTTCCCCCTCTGTGTGGGAAGGACTCTACTGGGCTAATTCTCTAAAAGCAGAAAAGAAATTCTAATTTCTAGGGATTTCTATAGGTCAATATCTGGTCTTACGGTTTCTCTGCTGCTGCTGCTGCTGCTAAGTCGCTTCAGTCGTGTCCGACTCTGTGCGACCCCATAGACGGCAGCCCACCAGGCTCCCCTGTCCCTGGGATTCTCCAGGCAAGAACACTGGAGTGGGTTGCCATTTCCTTCTCCAATGCGTGAAAGTGAAGTCGCTCAGTCGTGTCGGACCCTCAGCGACCCCATGGACTGCAGCCCACCAGGCTCCTCCATCCATGGGATTTTCCAGGCAAGAGCACTGGAGTGGGCTGCCTTGCCTTCTCCAACGGTTTCTCTATTGACAACATATCAAGTGAAATGCCAGCTTTCCCAGACCCTCTGCGCACATGTCGGAAACACCTGTTCCTCTTCTTATGACTTTCTTGCCTACCCAGCAACTCAGATTACATTGTCCGACCTTGATGAGCCACGTCATAGTTCTTGATGTTTGCATACATATACAACCACTGTCTGGTTTATGAGGTCAGAAGAAAAGAAAAAAGAACACACCTAATTTCAAGCCAGCTTATATTTTCTGGGTTGATTCTGTAGATTTTTTCCAAGGAGTGAGCTTGTAAAAGAACTGCCTGAGGTGGAAATGTAGGAAGGCAAAGACCTACAGAAGTGACCCTTTAGCTAACCACATCTCCTCTCGGAAGCCATGACCTCTGCGAATTGGATAAAGCGAGCTGAACAGCACAATAGCCCGAAGGGTACAAAACCCAGACATCTGAAGAGACTTTCTTGTTTCAAGGATATACCTAACCTACTTTAAAATATTCCTTTAATGGGGAGTTTAAAGGAAGTTCCTTCCTATTACGAGGTCGATGACTCCTTAGTTAGATTTTCCTTTTCTCATTTCAGGTGACTTTAAATGGAATGTTGTGATATTGTCTTTAAAGAGAAATGTTTTCCTTTGGCTTGCAAATAAATTAGATAGCTCAAGAAGACCAGTTCTCTGCTTTTAAACACTACCTGCTTATAATTTCTTATTAGAGTCTGAACTAACATTTGAAAATGCTACCATGATGCACATAAATACTCCTGGCAAAGCTTTTATGGCTACTGATGACACTATAAAAATATGCCTTCATTTTAAGAACTCTAGAGGATTTGGACATCTGCATAGCTCCAGAGTCCCCTGCTTTGTGGGGGAAGATCTGATGGGGAAGATGAGATCATTACCCACTCCTATCTTGTTTTAAATTTGTCAAAAGCCTGAATAAAAAGCACTTTCCCTAACTGTAGTTCTGCTATATTCAGTTTTATTACCCTCATATGTTTATTAGACACATAAGTGTCCTTATAAAGAAATTTAAAACATAATTCTTGTTTAACCATATATATTTGGTGGAATGTTCCTATCTTCATACACTTATGGGGATAAACATTTTATTTTGGTTCTAAATCTTTTCATGCTGGTTTAATATAGGTTGAAGACATGCTCAAATAGAATCACTGCAAGGGCCTTCGGTCTCTTGATTCTTAAGGATTTCGAATCATACGGTAGGAAGAGCTCTGGTCTAGGGAATGGGGACCTGGTTTCTACATCTCACTCCAACCACTTGCTTGCTGCGCTCTCTGATTATGACCGAGACAGTGGACTTGAGAACCTCAGTCTCCTTATCTTCAAAGTGATAGTACTGTACTTATCTCTATGCGCTTTAGAACTCTTGTTACTTCACAAATCTATGGGTTTCTTTGAGAGATTACCAAGATATACAATCATATACTGTATGAGTGATTTTATTTGTCCTTCAGCGCAATTAAGCACCTCCTGGACAGTGACTTCACTGTATTCTTTTCGGATGATTCTTAGTATTTTCAAAGGGTATAACCAGAGTTTCATATGGTTCTATCCACCTTCTCTGAAAGAGGTCAGACTCAGGAGAATATAGTCTTCTGCTCACCATCCTTTCTTGAATTAGTTTAATGAACTGTAAAAGAATGAGCTTCCACTCAGGAACAGTTTTATGTGCAGCTATCTACAGAGGGACAAAAATTCATTCAACAGTTGGTCAGACTTCATCACAATCAAGGTCGAGATTTAACCTTAATCTGTCTCTTGAGGGTAGAAAAGGGGGCATATTGTTTGATTTTAATATAGCTATTTGCTTCTACCTGTCTTTATAAACCAAACTCAACATGCTGTTTGTGAGAGTATTTGAATACTGCACTTAAGATAATTATTTCCCTCTACTTGTTTATGTGTTTTGTTTTGTACTATTTCTAGGCATTAGAATGTGTTAACCAGAAAAACAAAACAAAACAAAACACAATGAAGATCATTTCCTCGGAGCATATATTCTAGCAAGAAAGGCTGACAACAATAGATGCAATAAAAGTTACATAATGAAGTATGCAAACCTAGATCATATATGATATAGTATGTGATAAATATTATGGGAAAAAGAAAAGGCAGAAGAGAGTTAAGGAGATTAGGATACTGGGGGAGGTGATTTATAATCTTAAATAGGTTTTTAGGTGTGTAGCATGGAGAAGCTAGCATTTCAGCTAGAAGTAAGTGAGGGGATGAGCTGTGCAGATAATAGAGAAAAAGTGTTCCAAGCGAGGGAATAGCAAATACAAAACCCCTGAAGCTGCACAGTGCCTAGAATGCCAGGATAAAGGTGGTTAGAATGACTGCTGCGGGAGGAACCAAGAAGAGGCAAGGGGAAGATCACACAGGACATTAGCTGAACATTTTCCCCTTTGCTTCGCCAGATCCAGTATTCTCTCTTCTCTACCATGCCCTGTGCCCTGGAAGGGAGATGTGTATGGACTATATCAACAGACTCCTTGGCCTGTCACCTTCCAGTGGGGCTCAGCCAATGTGAGTTCCAGACAGAAGATGCAAGGGCTGGGGAATGCCGGGGCCAGGACATTTATTCCCCTGGCTTCCTCCCTGCTGGGTTGCTGCTCAGTGACTTTACCCTTTTACCAAAGGCCACAGTTCCTGCCAGGCAGCCCTCTTCAAGCTACTCCCCTGGGTTCCTCTTGCCCCGTTAGGACAAGAGAGGGTGATAGCTCTCCAGGGCTGCTAGCCTCAGGGTAGTGCACTATCTATAAATGAGCTTTTTAAACCTCACCCTCAGCTTTGTAAGCAGACTCTTTAAACTCCCTTCTATTACCAGTTTAATTTTGCTACCTATTTTCCTTCCAGGTCCCTGATTGATAAAGATGTTGGAGACCATTATAAGAATATTGGCATTTATTCTGAGAGATGGGGGTGGGGGAATAAACGAGTGATGTCTTCTGAGAGAGTCAATCTGGCTGCGGCGCTGAGAATTTTAACAGGGCAAGATGGAAGCAAGGGAACGGTTGGGAGGCTACGGCTATAATTTAGGTGAGACACACTTCATTTGTATACCTACAGATACCAGTTATTCTGAATCAATACCCAATCAATCTCAAATACCCTGATACCAAAGCCATTCACTTTTATCACAGCCTAAAGTCCTAGATGGCTTGTAAGAAGCATTTCTCTGTGGCAGCTCTGGCTCTGTGGAAATGAATTCTGTACATTCTAGTAGGATAATTAGTGATTATAAATAGAATTTAAAAAATAGAATTAAGTACTCGTAATTATTAAATTTCATTCTCGTTTTCTTCATAGGTCATTTGCTCTCTGTTTCAAGAATGAAATATATTTCAAATACATTTCTATTATTTTTTAATAATTATTTATGTTATTGTTATAAAATCACTTACTATGAGACCTGTACTTTTAGTAAAACTCAGTATAAAACACATTATTATTGAACATAGGCACAATGTTGTACAGAGTTTATTCATCTTTCTTAACTGAAACTGTATGCCTGTTGATTACTAACTCTTCATTTCCTTTTCCTCCCAGCCCGTGGCAACTACTATTCCACTCTTAGATTCTATGAATTTGACTATTTTAGATGACTCATATGAGTAGAATCAAGTAGTATTTGTCTTTTTGAGACTAGCTTGTTTCACTCAACATAATGTTCTCAAGTTTTATCCATGTTGCTGCTTACTACAGACTTTCCTTTTTTTAAAAAAAGGCTTGATAGTATTCCATTGCATATATCTTCATTTTATTCATTCATTCATTCATCTGTTTCTAGATATTTCATTTTTGTTTCTTTTTCTTGGCTGTTGTGAATACTGTTGCAATGAACATGGAAGTGTTAATGCATTTTCTAACAAATATTTTTGAGTGCTTACTATATTTTTCCCTAGGCAAATGCTTCAAAGTTAAAAAGGGTGGGATAGTAGTTTGTGCGGGGGCAAATATTAATCGACTATATACACACCAAATTTCAAACTGACAAGAGTTGTGCTGGAAAGATACAGAAAGGCTGAGAGGCTATAACAAGGTGACCTAACTTAGTTGGAGGAGGTCCATGGAAGACTTCTCTTGTAAAGCAATATTTGAGTTGTACAATAAATAGAACTGTGTTCTACTTACAGTAGTAACAGTTTCACCAAGGAGTTCCCTTACACTTGATAAAACCAAATTTCCTTTAGTAATTCTTCACATTGGTTTATTTGAACCCAAACAGAAGCTACTTAGCAATTTGATCAAAGCAACTGAGGTGGAATATCATCTGCTTGCTCATGGCTGGGTGGTGGCCGTGAGGTTAGACTTCTGCTGGGCTGCTCTTATGGACCCTGTGTGTGATTAGTTGGTCTGAGACCTATTTCCCCTAGGTAAGGAGGCAGATTTCCTGCATGTTGAGAACCAACTCGGTCCCAGGCACTGTTCCAGTGATTAGGCATGTTCAGTCTTCTAATCTAGTCTGTCAGCACTGCCATGAAAAAATATACCCCCAATATGACAACCTTCATGGTTTCCACTTCAGTTTAACCTACTATCGTCTCAAACTTAGGCTTGTGTGATCTTCTAATTGGACTTCCTGTTTGTGCTTACTTGCCTTCATGATCAGTTTTCGACAGAGAGGCCAGAATGAGGTTAGAAATTTAATCAGAACTTGACACCCCCGCTCCCATTCAGAGTTCTCCAGTGGTTTTCCTTTCTCTTGCAAAGAAAACGGGAACTTTGTACACTGTTGACAAAGCCCTGGATAACCTGTCCTTTGACCTCCCACCTATCTCCTAATGCTCCCAGTCTCTCTCATTGCGATCTGGCCCATTGCCATTCCTGGTACCTTCTAAATCTGTTCTATTTTTTTTTTTTTTTTTTTTGAGCCTTTGCAGTTTCCATTGCTTCTGCCTAGCCATAGTTACTCTTCACAAAGATGATCACATAACACGTTTCTTCACCTTATTCAGGTTTATCCTCCAATAATCAGAGAAGCTTTCAGTGAGTGGCTGATTCAAAATGCTAAGCTCTTCATTCAGTCATTCACTGTGCCCTCAGTCCCCTGCTCAGTTTGACTTTTCTTCATAGCCCTTACCATCTTCAACATACTTCAACATGTTTATTTGCATATATTCCAAAATAAAAATTCCAGGAGGACAGAGATCTTTTTTTTTTTTTTCCAAGATCACTCCATATTCTCAGGAGAAGGCAATGGCAACCCACTCCACTACTCTTGCCTGGAAAATCCCATGGATGGAGGAGTCTGGTAGACTGCAGTCTGTGGGGTCACCAAGAGTCAGACATGACTGAGAGACTTCACTTTCACTTTTCACTTTCATGCATTGGAGAAGGAAATGGCAACCCACTTCAGTGTTCTTGCCTGGAGAGCCCCAGGAACAGGGGAGCCTGGTGGGCTGCCATCTATGGGGTCGCACAGAGTTGGACACGACTGAAGCGACTTAGCAGCAGTAGCAGCCATAGTCTCAGAATCAAACATGGTACCTGGTACACAACAATATTCTGCAAATATTTCCAGAATATTCAGATTGACTGAATGCTGTTATTAAAAACTCTTCACCTAGGATGATCTCCAAAGGCAAGAACCAGAGGTCCAGAACCACCCCATAGTGCTGTTTTGTTCCTTTTAGTTCCTTGAATGTATGAGAAATTTGGCAAATATTTCTTGAATAATAAATTAATATAGTCATGAACATTAAACTCTGTAAATTGCTGTCGAGAGGCAATACAGTTTTATCAGTAAGTGCATGGTCTTTGTGGTTAGTCTGGGCTGTTTAAATTTTATATCTGCCACTTGCTTTGTCAGATTGAGCAAACCACTTAACATCTCTGAGCCTGGGAGACCTGACCAGAAGAATCAGTTTAGTAGTAGGACTAGACTTATGGGGAGGCCGCTGTGAGGACTGCATAAGGTGAGGCATGTGCACAGCACTGGGTCTGCACGTGTTATTCACAAAGTAATCCTCCAGTTTGGCTTAAGTGACCTCCTCACCTCCCTGTGTTTTTTCTGGGGCAGAACAGCTATCTCAGACAATACTTTCAGTGTGTCTGTTTCTCTATAAGGTTTTAAGCCTTTGGAGGGAAAGGACTGAATTTTATTAATCTTTAAAATCCCAGAACCAGTACATTGAAGGTCCTCAGTGAATCTGTTTTGAATTGGATAGGGCTGAATTAGAGGTGACAGCCCACCTTTCAGAAAAAGAAGGGCACTGAGATACTGATCAGTATCAGTTTCCGTGTATCCTCAATAAGCATTGATAAGGCAAAGGAAGATGCCTGTAGTCATGTTTGCAGAAAGTTACTGGCAATGTCCATTCTAGACAAGCCGTAGACATGAGGTCTTAGTTGCGGTGGAGCAGGAGGAGACAGCGAGGAGGAGGGGAGCAGAGCCTGCTGAGGAGAACTTCCCTTGGTGACGACCTGGTCCCCTTCTCTACCACTACTGCCCTTTGCCAAAGCTGGCTTCCTAAAGGCTCTGGATGGATCTCTCTTATCAGTTGGTAGGTAGAGCCATTGTGTCAGCTGAAGTAGTGGAAATTTCTAGTCAACTTATAAATAGTTGAAGAGCCTCTCTTGGCGAAACGTGAACCGAGCAAATACTCCATTTTCTCCTGGGAGGGTGGATCAGGATTCGGTGCACGACCGTCACGTCAGCCCCGTCAGGGCCGCTGTTCATGAGGCTGCGCAGCTATAAGTTATTCATGGGAACATAACAAACAAAGACTTAGCCCTCGTGAGTAATGAGCCTTCTTCTCCTGAAGCTTGCTCTCCAGCTAGGAGCCGAGGCGTGCAGGGTCACCGTGTCAGAAACAGAAACACGCCTCACATCCTTTAGGGCTGGCACTGTGCAAGGATATACAGTGAGGCCCTGGGCAACTCAAGGAAGATCCAGGGAAGATTGTGCTCTCCCTGGGCACATGGTACCTGGGGTAGGGGGTGGTGTTTAATTCCTCCTTTTTCAGGGAAGGGAGAAGATACTTTCAGAAGTGATCAAGTTTCTGTCCTGGCTGGCTATCCAGTGGCTTTTGTTCATTCGTTTGTTTGTTCCTTTGCTCACATATTCAGGTCATTATTCACTGATGTCCGTAATTAAAAGATCCGAGAGAAGTTTCTCAGAGTGATACTTAGTTTTTTCTTATGTACGACTATTATTTTTCTTTAAAGAGGTTATCATCTCACAGGATGGATAATGGTGTGTGGGAAGGAATCCTTTCTCTTTGTTCTTGGCATGGAGAAGCTCTGGGGGCTTTCTAATGGGTGGTGGGAAAAAAAGGTATTGGTTTTGAGATCAGATGTATTTCAAATTCTAGGTCTTTCCTGAGACCATAGGCAGGTTACTTAAATTTTCCAAGCTCTCTACTGGGGGAAATTAAGCCTTGAAACACTCTTGCTGAATGACAATCACGCACAAGGCATCAGGCACTATCCCTTCGTCCTTTGGGTGTTCAACAAATGCTTATTCCCTTTCTCCTCCGACTTCTCGCAGAAACAATACTCTCTTCCTCATTATCGCATTATTGACTTATTTGAATGCTGTTATCTAAGTTTTCTGATTACCCTTCAGAAAGTATTACCTACCACACTTAGGATAAAGTTTAACGTTTGCAGCAGGGCCCTTCTCAAGTCTCTTGTTCCCCGCCGTATCCCTCACTCACCGGCCACAGTGACTTCCTTTCAGTCCTATCTTCTGACTAAAGAGTTCACAATGGTGACATTTTGACAGTTCCTGAGGCAAATGTGAATCAATCACTGAAATTTTACTTCTTGTTTGGTAAAGAAAGTCAATCGTTTATGCATAATTCTCGTGTCTCTTAGGTCAGAATATAGACTCTGGGCCTTGACTGTCTAGATTTAAATCCCAGCTCTGCCGCTGACTGCTGTGATCTTGGGTTAGCTACTCAGTCTCTCTGGGGCTCAGTTGTCTCACCTGTAAAGTTAGAATACTATAATCCCTATCTCAGGGCTGGTTATGAAAATCAAATGAGTTTTGCCTGTAATGAGCTTCTAACACCTGTAATGAGCTTATACCAGCACATGGCACATTGTAAACATTAAAGATTTAAAAAAATAAACAAGCAATCTTATAGTTGATGGCACAGGATCAGGTATGGACTCAGAATAGGGCAGGGTACCCACAGACAAGGGGTATAATAAGATTGAAACATCGTATTACCCTTCAAAAGCTGACAAAACTGAAGAATTAACGTCTCTATAAAAAGTAATATCACTGCAACTTCTTCCCCTCCTATGTAGAGTGGGTGAGTTTAGTGACAGACTGTTTTGGAAGGAGCTAGAAATATCAGTTTAAAAACTGCTTGGCAACCACTTTAGGATGATTATCTGACTTTGGGAGAATACTGAGGTATTCCTCTTACCCAGCTTTAGAAATGTCACAAAGGCATAATGAATCATCTCTCAGAGGCTTTGAAAACATTTTCCCCATACTAAGTACTGCCTCTTGCCTATTCTGCTGGCAGTTCTGAACTTCAGGATAACTCACCAAACCCCAAGGAAGCTACAGGACTTTGGGGATCTGCTTTAGGTCTAATTTCTTTGCTATACCTCGGTTCCTATTGTCCTGGCTCCCCCCACCCTCTCTTCTACCCTGCAGATTAGTCTAAGTCATTCAAGGTAATCCCATCCCTCTTATCAGCCATGAGTGTGGACATGAGCCAGTTCAATACTAAGAAAGGGATTTGGGAGAAAGCACTCAGTGTTTCTCTCCTACTGGATGGAAAAAAGGAGCATGTTGCTCTGCTTGGTGCTGGCAGCCATTTTCCAGCAAAGCCAGCAGCCTCAGGATGAACCAGTGCTGTGACTGGCAGCTTGAGAGGGATGGGGAGTGCATGCTGGGTGGCACAGTTGAACCCCTGCAGCCTGCCTCAACTCTGTGCCTCATCTTTTGCATTACACAGAATTTCCTCATCATTAAGCTCGTTTAACTGTGGCTTCTGTCAAATGCAGTCTAACCAAATGCACTCATGGCTCTTCCTCCCTTGTGCCTTGTAAGGCAGTATTTATGTCAGGGTGGATGTCCCTTGTAGGTTGTACATTACTTGAGGGCAGCTGCCCTGTCCCATTCATTTTTTATTTCTTTCCGAACTCTTAACATACTGCCTTACAAACAGCCACAATTTCACTACTTGTTGATAAATAACAATGTTAAAAGCAATACACCCTGACAGCCTTTGGCTCTGTTTAACATCAGTGAAACCCCTATTAAAGAAAAGAGTTTGCTTTTCTGATTCATAATCATAAAAACCAAAAGGTGAACAAAAGCATGGTCTTTCAGTATATTTTTTTCTGTTACTTGTGCAATGGTTGGAGGTAAAAAAATTTTATTACAAATTAAACCATTGAATTATGTTTTCATAACACAACCAAATGCAGTCTCTCTAGCTTTCTCTCGATCAGGAATAATTTCAGGCAGTCTGTTTACAGAGTGAAGATGAGTTTTATTGGTGACAAATGCACTCCTGCATTAACAAATTAAGTATGCTCTCAAAGGAGAAAGAACAAACTCAGAGAAAATTGGGTTGTCTGTTCTTGAAGTCTAAAAAAAGGACTTCTTTCCTCAGGGGGAATTCAGTATTTTCATAATCACATAAAAAGGAAAACATGTGCCTCTTGGGTATAACATTAAAATAAATTAATTTTGCTGCCTTATTCATAATGGCTAATGGCAAATGGAGTGTTTATTTCTTGACTCCTCTTGCTGATAAAACCAGTTTTTTCTGTGACCTTCATCTCATTAAAGATGAATAGCTGTGTCAACTTATAGGGATGAAGAATGCAGTCTCTATTTCTCTATTTTTGGCATTTTATTAATAGGTGAGTGGTCATGGGGAATAACAAGACCCTAAAGCATCAGGATCTCAACTTCATGTTACAGGAATATAATCGTCTGTTTTTTTGTTTTCCTCTTCTGTTCTTGGGATGTACAATGTCTTCTATTCCTTGGAAATATGTTCACTTATGATCAGACCCTGCTGACAGCCTTTATGATTTTCCTCTGTTCAGCCCAAACTGTGGTTAGTTTTTCCCCTATTTTCTCATAACACACACCTGATTTTCCTTCACCTGTTCTTCCACAATTAGCCTCTGTCTGTATACCCATTCTCCTGAAATATTAGATAATTTATTCAGTCATGCATATTCCTTTGGCATTCTTCAAGTTTGGTGTGGAAGAGAAACAATTCATTGCAGATATAGGTCACTATACATCATAGCTTCTAGTAAGATGAGATTCCCATTATTTTTTTTTACTAAAGAGTATTAAAATGTTAAATGCTTGACTTTTATGATGTTCAAAGTATTGATGAGGTATGAATGAGACCTGCAATTGACAGTGGAGTCACTGAAAGATTCAGAAAAACAGCAGACCTTCTGGGAATCTCCCCAGCTGACAATGTTGTAGCTGTTAACTGGAACCCTAATTGTTGTTATTCAGTTGTTAAGTTGTGTCTGACTCTTTGAGACTCTATGGACTGCAGCACGCCAGGCTCCTATCTTCTACTGTTCCCTGGAGTTTGTTCATATTCATGTCCATTGAGTCAGTGAGGTTATCTAACTACCTCATCCTCTGCTGCCCTCTTCTCCTATTGCCTTCAATCTTTACCAGCATCAGGGTCTTTTCCAATAAGTTGGTTCCTCGCATCAGGTGGCCAAAGTATTGGAGCTTCAGCTTCCGCATCAGTCCTTCCAATGAATATTCAGGATTGATTTCCTTTAGAACTGACTGGTTTGATCTCTTTCCAGTCCAAGGGACTCAAGGTCTTCTCCAGTACCACAATTTGAAGGCATCAATTCTTTGGTGCTTAGTTTTCTTTATGGTTCAACTCTCACATCCATAATAATTATTACTGGAAAAACGGTAACTTTGACTATACAGACCTTTGCTTGCAAACAATGAAGCAGAAGTAAATATTTTTCTGGAATTCCCTTGTTTTCTCTATTAGGGAACCCTAATATTTCCTCACAAAATATACAAACTTTTGCAAATGAGTCATTGCCATGTAATCACAGGTAGATTTGCACAAGTCTGGGAATATTTTGAGGGACCATAAATGTAACCATTAGTTTTGTGCCCTCTTTGATTTTTCTTTCCAAAGTTATTAACAGTTATGACATTTGTCTAAGAAGCAATATTATCTCAGCTTGTTTTAAAATAGCTATCTGCCCACTTACTCAAGGTAAATAATTCTTCCTGGTACATTGATTGCAGACTAAAACACAATATATATATTTTTAAATGTACTTAATTTCACTGGGCTAATTTGAAGGAATAGTTCTTACTTGCAAGGCAGAGTTAAGCCTGAGTAAAACCAGAATAATCACCCTTACCAGAGAAATTGGGGGGGGGGGGAAACCCGGTAAGCATTTCTTGTCAGCTAGAAACTGGTTGAGCTGCAGCACAAATGTTGGCTTCTTTTGCCTTGTTCTAACCGAGGGACAAGAGGTACGTGGCTGAATATGGGAGATGAGCAGTAAAGGGAAGATACTGCTACCTGCAGGGAAACCCAAGCAAGCAGAGGTGGATGTGTTATCTAATCCAAAAGAATTATTCACATAAAAGGAGAAACCAATCTTCAGGAAAAATGCTAACATGTATCTTGAAGCCATTTTTTCTGACCTTCAGATTACATTTTAAATCAAGATTAAGAAAAGAGGAAGTTGTCTTTTCCCAGTAGATTTCTGCCTCTCAACCTGGTACTGTTAGTCTTAAACATGATTAACCATTTGACATGATTTCCCAAACTACAGACTATTTGTATTAAACACATATTACAGTTTATTTTCGTGTATATAATTAGGAATCATCATTGCTGCCAGAATGTAAAATGATACATCAACAATAAGTAGAGATAACAGCAGCTGCATACAAGAAAAGGCGTACAAAACACCTGAAGCTTATAATTACCTTTCTCTCCCCACCCCATATATTTGTGTCATGATGCATCTGAGGTAAAGTAGACCTCAGGTAGTCATTAAAATCACATGAATATTCCACTAGGATTTACTGCAAATAAGATATCCCATGGGTACATGGATTTTTACCAATATAAAAGGTTAATAATTTGGAGTGCCTTTTACCAAAACATGATTTCTTTTCAGGAAGTTTGAATTTATACATGTAACAGGGAACTACTCTGCGCTAGTCACTCGCTGCTGCTAGGTCGCTTCAGTCTTGTCCGACTCTGTGCGACCCCATAGACGGCAGCCCACCAGGCTCCCCCATCCCTGGGATTCTCCAGGCAAGAACACTGCAGTGGGTTGCCATTTCCTTCTCCAATGAAAGTGAAAAGTGAAAGTGAAGTCGCTCAGTCATGTCCGACTCTTAGCGACCCCGTGGACTGTAGCCCACCAGGCTCCTCCATCCATGGGATTTTCCAGGCAAGAGTACTGGAGTGGGGTGCCGTTGCCTTCTCCGAGTCACTGTGAAAAATACACAAAGCAAAGAAATACGATCTCTCTTCAAGAAACTTATAATCCCCCCAAATGTGGAGCAAGACAAAACAGATGAAGAAGAAATATCATACCCATTGAATTTTGCTAAGTTGTAAGTCTGAATGGCATAGCTTTGTAGAAATTTTGAGAAAGGAGGTCAAGAGAGATGTGTAAAGGAAGTAAGCTGGCATTAAATTTTGATGGTGGAGTAGGTTTATGTAGATTCAGATAAAGTGAGGTATCAGAGATGCTGCCCATGATTCATAGGTGTTTCCAACTTAGTCAATTAGATTATTTTCTTATTATCTGAGCTTTATTACAGTCTTTCATTTAACCAGGATTTTCTAACATATACAAATAATTGCACTTAGCATGAGAATTGCACTTATTCAAAAGCAATAAGCCTCCCCAATCTGATCTAGCTTAGCAACAGAATACAGATTCATCAAACTCCTAGACAACAAAGTAAGGTCCTTTGTTTTATCATTCCATGGGTATGCGAACCATATGGCTGTAACCTTCCTAACATTTTCTCTACTCATAACTCAAAAAGTCCTCCACAGCAGGCCAAACAAGTTTTGCACAATACAAAAACTTACACTATTTTCAGTTTGGGGCAAAATTTGGCAGGTATGTTTGTCAGAATTTTGCTTTCATTTGATTTGTTGATGGTGAAACTTAACTGTAAAACAATATATAACCAAAGTGGTTTAAACGAGACCTTATAAAGCCCCAAAGACCATAAATTGACTCACTTTAAATGTTCTATAGATTATGTTTCAATTTATGTAAAGACAGTTTTTCAAAGATTTGTGAAAATTACATTTTATATATGATGTGAAATATTGTTTTCTTCTTCATGGCATATTATAAACTTCTGTCTGCAAAACACAGGTTGGGCATTTTAAGTCATGACTTCATTGAGTTATTTAGTGAAATATCTTAATCAAATCTTGCCTAACCTTATAGCTAAAGGCAGGTTTAATTTTAGCAACTTAAAATGTTTTATAATTGATTTGCATTTACTTGTATGCACGTGTACTAAGTCACTTCAGTCGTGTCCAACTCTTTGTAAACCTATGGGACTGTAGCCCGCCAGGCTCTTCTGTCCACGGGGAGTCTCCAGGCAAGAATACTGGAGTGGTTTGCTGTGTCCTCCTCCATGGGATCTTCCCGACCTAGGGATCGAACCCGCAACTTGAATAATAACAAATTCCCTGGAGAAGTGTTGTGATTAGAAAACGGTGACCCTGATTTTATCTGTATGCTATCTGTGGTCTTAAAGGTCCTTTTCAAGCTTTTCACAAAAAGTCGCCTCCAAGGTTTCTGCTCATCCAGGTATTACAGAGTAGTGATGAGTAGGAAAGGTAGACCCCACAGTTCAGGGTGAACACCACTGTTTCTGTGAGAGCAGCAGATGTGGGCGTATGCTCTTTTTTCACCTGGTAGATCTGTAATCTCTCGGAGAGGCATGTCACAGGATCATCTTTGTGCACTGGTACAAGTGTTTTCATGGTTCCTATGACTTCATAAACACAGCTTATGTCATTCAGATGTACCATGAGAATCAAATAAAAAAATGTGGATTGTATTTTGGGCTCCTGTGTAATTGCATCACTTAAGACCTATTGGGGTAGCTTGGTATCACCACTCACTCATATAAATACTCTCATAGGAAATAACAATGTTGAGCTCATTAATTAGATTAGTATTGATTCAATTCAACAAGTAACATAATGCTTACTGCTAAGATATGAAGCATTTTGAGCAATATGCAGATGATAAAAGAAAATCCTACCCTCAAAAAGGATTTAAAATTTGGTAGGAGATATTAGGAAAATTACCCAGTGCTAATTAAAGAGAGGAAAGCTAAGTGCTTTGAAATTATAAGGTGCATGAAGGAAGTAGAATTATAGAAGAGCGATATAGAAAAGCAGAGAAGGAGGGAGAGACGGTGAGAGAGGGATAGAGAGAGAGAGAGAACTCTGAGTTGGAAACATCAGAAAAGGCTTCATAAGGGAGGCAGAACCAGAAATATAATGAGAGGATGAGCAAAGTAAATGATGTGATCTTCTGATTTTGAAGTGAGCTTTTCATTTTCTTCTTCTTCTTAGTCTATAAAGCTCTACTTTGGGGAATGGTTTTGAGAAAACAATCCTAGAGGCCCATAACTTAATGACTGGGCTGTGTAATAACAACTTCCACTATTTTGTTGATCACTAAGTACAAAAACATGATACAGACTTTAATACTATGAATATTTGGCTACCTCGATACCCACACATAAAGAAGGAAATAAAAGAATGTCTGTGTATATTGCACATTTGGTTGGTAATTATAATTACAGCTTAATATATTGGTTATTGTCACTGAATCCTTTCATGCTAAAGCTTTGCTGCTGTTGATGTCCTTTGCATAGCACGACAGCACTGCGAGTTTTGAATAGGTCTTAGAAGATATCTTGTGTGCCTCTTCCTTATTTATTGCAGTTGTCCAAACCGAAGTCCAGACAGAGGCAAAGTCTTGTCTTCCATAGCAGAACTCAGATGTTAATTCAATTTTGTAGAGTTCAGTTTCCTAGAACTCATTTCACTGGACATGAGATACTTCCTTTACCTGGTTTAACTTAATTGAGCATCTCTCAGTTATACAAATATACAGCATATGCAGTAGCTGTAGTAACTTTCTATTTTGACTAATTTGTTCTTCATAAAACACTACAAATCAACAGATACATTTCTAAAATAACAGTATCAAGGTCATTGTGACACTGTTCTTCCTGTTAATGAATTAATATATATATGGCAATAGTTTTTTGCATAATGCAGTTAAGAGTAAATACATTCTGAAAAGTTCTAGAAAACCCTGGTGTTGACACAGAAGGTTATGTTTCAAGTTTCCAGGACACCTATATATTTGAAAGCATACACAGATAAACAGACACAGAACTTATTAATACTTCCCCTGGTTATTCAGGTGTAACACATACTACAGTGATACAAGTTAAATAGAACCAATTATAAAGGCAATCTCATTTTATAATTTTACTATCTATTTTAAGTTATGCGGCACCCCAGGTAGCACCAGTATGCTGATTTAGGGCTTTATCTACATAAAAAGCAACATGTAGGACTTGCCTCCCTTTGCACTCTGACTCATATTATGTGGCAATAAGTTAACTTGAACCCTGAAACTATTGGAAAAAATGATTGTAGATATCATTATAGGTCCCTGGGTTTAAACTCATTCAACTTCTGAAGCTGTTTAATAATATATTGTGTAAACAGGGAAAAAAAGCAAAAGGTCACTTTCTTAAAAAAAAAAGTAATGCCTTCTTTTATATAAAAATATTTTTATTGCAGTTATCTTAATTAAAGTACTCAGAGGCAGTATTACCAGGCATTGAGTTTAGAATGGAGAGGCACAGGGGTAACCTTTGTATCTTGTGGAGACAAATTAATTGGATCCAATACTACACTTTGACTCAGTAATCAAAAACTTGGTACTTGATCACAAACAAGTAATCTTATAAAGCAAACATGCTTGCAAAGTTACTCATTAAGTCATCATCCATAGCCAGGCATACTTAGAAAATACACTGGATTGATATCTGGTAATGTCTTCTCCAACACCACAGTTCAAAAGCATCAATTCTTCGGTGCTCAGCTTTCTTCACAGTCCAACTCTCACATCCATACATGACCACTGGAAAAACCATAGCCTTGACTAGATGGACCTTTGCTGGCAAAGTAATGTCTCTGCTTTTCAATATGCTATCTAGGTTGGTCATAACTTTCCTTCCAAAGAGTAAGCATCTTTTAATTTCATGGCTACACTCACCATCTGCAGTGATTTTGGAGCCCCCCAAAATAAAGTCTGACACTGTTTCCACTGTTTCCCCATCTATTTCCCATGAAGTGATGAGACCAGATGCCATGATCTTTGTTTTCTGAATGTTGAGCTTTAAGCCAACTTTTTCACTCTCCTCTTTCACTCTCATCAAGAGGCTTTTTAGTTCCTCTTCACTTTCTGCCGTAAGGGTGGTGTCATCTGCATATCTGAGGTTATTGATATTTCTCCTGGCAATCTTGATTCCAGCTTGTGCTTCTTCCAGCCCAGCGTTTCTCATGATGTACTCTGCATAGAAGTTAAATAAGCAGGGTGACAATATACAGCCTTGATGTACTTCTTTTCCTATTTGGAACCAGTCTGTTATTCCATGTCCAGTTCTAACTGTTGCTTCCTGACCTGCATATAGGTTTCTCAAGAGGCAGGTCAGGTGGTCTGGTATTCCTATCTCTTTCAGAATGTTGGATTTGGGTGGGCCTTAATCCAACAACTAGTGTCTTTATAAATAACAGGAAATGTGAACATAGATACATAAACGCAGATGGAGCTCCATGCGCTTATGGAAGCAGAGAGTGGAGTGCTATGCTTCCAAGACAGGGAGCCCATTGAGAGTGACTCTGGAGGGCCCAAAGAACAGAACACAAAAAATTGAGCCACAGAGGGTCATCTCCAAGCCTTGAAAACCTAATAGAATTTGCCCTGCTGTGTTTGGAGCTTGTTTTAGACCAGTTCCAATTTCTTCTATTTTTATTTCTTCCATTTTTCCCCTTTCAGAATATCTATCCAATAGCTGTCCTATCACTGTGTTTTGGAAGCACATCACCAGAATAGCTTTTCTTAACCTATGCATTTTGCTGACTCTGCTAAGAGTATACTTGATGGCATCTTGCAGAAAGCTGCCTCAAAATTCTCAAGAAGACAACATGATTAGGGAGCAAGTGACTCTGGGTTGGAAAAGCCATAGATATCCTTCGTGTAGGTGTTTCATTTAAGATGAAACAAATCTGGGATTTGCTAAGAGATGGGTCAAGCCAGCACACATTCAATTTTGACCCTCCGTGGCATGTGCCCTATTCAATGTGATCACATAGAGGCTCTGGGTAAGACAGCAAGCAGAAGCACTGAGGATATTTCCTAAGACAGAACAGAGGTGTGGCAAAGGGATTTATTTCCCTTCTCATTTCCATTTTATGCATGTGGCAGGGGTGAGCTCCGCATTCTGTAGAAGGTAATGCAATACCGTCAAGGAATCAAATCACACAAGATTTTCTCTGAGCTGTTGTCTGGCTTCCTGTTATTTGCTTGAATGTTTTCTTTTACCCGTAAAAGCAGACAACAGCGAACCTTAAAAGTGGGTGCAGGGGGCAGCTTTTAAGCTTGCTATCATTATTCAGATCAATTTGGAACCAAGTCCCACCTCCTATCTCTTCTAATTTTGATGTACATTCTCCAATGGCCACTGGCCAGAGCAGAATTCAAGAAAGGATAAATACTCATTTATTCCCAGACATAGCAGTTTGTGATGAGATAGGAGACACCGCGTACCATCATTAAACCTATTTAATTATTTGTGTACGTGTTTGTGTGCATTAATATCAGCTGGGGTTAATCTTGATGTCATCTGGCTTAGAGATTAACTTTTGCTAGCATTTGAAACCGGTTTGTCAGTCTTATTGACTTTCGTGCTCAATAGTTCACATTTGCTTTCTTCAACCTTCAGCAATGATTTATAATATGAATGTCAAATTAAATTAAACTAATCTGGTTTAACACCAAATAGCTATTATCTCAGCCAGCTGAGATATCAGAGAAACCCAGCAAATTTTAAATACCTCTGGAAGAGAAGAAAAGCTTGCTTGTTCTAGTGCTCAGGAGAAAAGTGTCTCTGATTCTTAAAATTTTGAATTTCTCCTGGCAAACAGGTCAGTAAACAGCATAGTGCTGTTTTTTCCATTTTTTTAAAAAAATGTAATGATCACTCAGAATTTCTGTCTTAGCCTATCACTGGACGATTGGGTTGACCATCAAATTGAAGTTGGTCAAAGAAATACAAACCTCAGGGTTCTGTATATCTAGCTATGTTTTTGTACATCTGAAACTCTGCTGGTCTCAACCAGGTTATTGCATAGCTGAGAAACACACTGTTGTGTTTGACAAGCACTGAGAGCATTAGAGGCAGTGAGTTGGCACAAATATTGTGTGCCTTGGCAAAAGCATGGCCAGACTAAATATGGCATCCCACATGGACAGCACCTGCCCCTGAAATTAGCCCACCACTCTTCAGGGGACGGCTCCTCTCCCACAAATATGTCCTTTTATTTGTTCATTCTTAACCTGAGGATTCACTGAAGGAGAGAGAAAGCACAATTACTTTGGTTTGAACAAACGTGCAGCCATCCAATTAACTTGAAATTACACAGGTAAAAAGCACACTGACTAAATTATCATTTAATGGTTTATAATAAAGAGGGATGCTTGCTTGCTTGCCTTCAAAACAGAATCAAGAAAAGGGAATGCAAGCCATGTGAGTGTGACATGAAAGCTGAGTGATATTTTGCTGCATTAAGCAAGACGAAGCACTAGAAAAAATAGAGGTGACTAAGTAATGTGTAAAGACACAGTTTATACGTGGAGACCAGTCCCTACACGTGGAAACATAAAATCTTTAGTAAATTTGCATTTACTAAAAAGAAGATGGAATACTGTTTCTCCACCATATTTTTTCCCTTTTGAAAATTATGCACATTTTAAAATTCTTTCATGTACGACGAGCTCGTTGACACTTAATAAGAGAATTATAAGCGGGCTCAGTCACTCAGTTGTGTCTGACTCTTTGTGACCCCATGTACTGTAGCCCATCAGGCTTCTCTGTCCACGGGCTTCTCTAGGCAAGGATACTGGAGTGGGTTGCCATCCCCTTCTCCAGGGGATCTTCCTGACCCAGGGATTGAACCCGGGTCTCCTGCATCGCAGGAGGATTCTTTACTACCATGGGAACCACCAGGAAGGCCCAGCTTATGAACTAAGAGAATATATTCATGTAAATCAGAAGAATGGAAAGGATCAAACTTTTAGGTAGCAATGAGAGAAACGAAAAAGAAGATTCTTCATGGTCAAATTATTGTAAAGTATACATTTTCCCCCCTTTTAGACAGATGCTTATTACAGTAATTCCAAATAGCATCAGATGATTGCTAAGAAGCACATAGTCCTAAAAATATTTCAGTATGTAGATTCTAAGACATACTTGATGCTTTCAGGCATCTCATAGCAAGCATGGTACTCAGAAGCAAAAACAATACATGAAATACTGTGTTTTTAAGGTAAAATATTTTAATAAGGTAAGTGCAGCTGCTCTGGAGTCAGACTGCTTGAGTTTGAAACATGCTGCTATTCAGTACCTGTGATCTGGGGGCATTTTAGTTAACTATATAATCTGAGTTTCCTCATCTGTGAAATTAGTATAATAGTAAACTTATCACATGAAATTGTGTGAAGACTAAATGAAATAATGCATGTAAAGCTAAAAATAAAACCTAGCATATTATACATGGCACATTATTCTAGCCCATTATGAAAGATTCCCTGGAGAAGGAAATGGCAATCCACTCCAGTATTCTTGCCTGGAGAATCCCATGGACAGAGTAGCTTAGGGGGCCAGAGTCCATGGGGTTGCAAGGAGTCTGATACAACTGGGTGGCTAACACAGCACATTATAACTGCTCCATAAGTGTTAGCCAAAATTCATGTTGATGTGCCTGCTTAAACACTAATTTCCAAATGAGCCATGCAAAGCTTTAGTATCATTTGGGAACTGAGCCATGAGGCTGATGAAATCACCAAGGATTTGTTTTTGTCATTTGTATGAAAAGGAAAAATGGTATCTAACATTAGTATGTCTGTACTGAGAACGAGACAAAATCTGTGTTGGCCCTTCCCCCACTTTGTACCTCCTTGTTTGCTTTACCCTGAACTGCAGGGGCTGGAAGTGTAAAACACACACGTTTCTCTCCCTTTTTTGTCAACAGGGTTCTGAGTTTGTATTATGGCCCATCAGTTAAGGTTGTCGTTGTTGTTGTTCAGTCGCTAAGTTCTGTCCAACTCTTTGCAACCCTATGGGCTGTAACCAGCCAGGCTCCTCTGTCATGGGATTTCCCAGGCAAGAATACTGGGGTGGGTTGCCATTTCCTTCTCTAGGGTATCTTCCCAACCCAGGGATTGAAACCCATGTCTCCAGCATTTGCAGGTGGATTCTTTATCACTGAGCCACCAGGGAAGACTATCAGTAAGATACATTTTATAATATTTGTAAGGCAGAAAAGAGGCAGAGATGTGCTGACTTGTTTCATAAAACTCAAAGAAGCCAACTGCATATCCCTATCCAGCTGATAGACAGAGTGCCTGATGAACTATGGATGAAGGTTCATGACATTGTACAGGAGACAGGGATCAAGACCATCCCCAAGAAAAAGAAATGAAAAAAGGAAAATGGCTGTTTGAGGAGGCCTTACAAATAGCTGTGAAAAGACGGGAAGTGAAAAGCAAAGGGGAAAAGGAAAGATATACCCATTTGAATGCAGAGTTCCAAAGAATAGTAAGGAGAGATATGAAAGCCTTCCTCAGCAACCAATGCAAAGAAATAGAGGAAAACAATAGAAAGGGAAAGACTAGAGATCTCTTTAAGAAAATTAGAGATACCATGGGAACATTTCACGTAAAGATGGGCTCAATAAAGGATAGAAATGGTAGGGACCTAACAGAAGCAGAAGATATTAAGAAGAGGTAGCAAGAATACACACAAGAAGTGTACAAAAAAGATCCTCATGACCCAGATAATCATGATGGTGTGATCACTCACCTAGAGCCAGACAACCTGGAATGTGAAGTCAAGTGGGCCTTAGGAAGCATCACTACGAACAAAGCTAGTGGAGGTGATGGAATTCCAGTTGAGCTGTTTCAAATCCTGAAAGATGATGCTGTGAAAGTGTTGCACTCAATATGCCAGCAAATTTGGAAAACTCAGCAGTGGCCACAGGACTGGACAAGGTCAGTTTTCATTCCAATCCCAAAGAAAGGCAATACCAAAGAATGCTCAAACTACCGCACAATTGCACTCATCTCACATGCTAGTAAAGTAATGCTCAAAATTCTCCAAGCCAGGCTTCAGCAATACGTTAACCATGAACTTCCAGATGTTCAAGCTGGTTTTAGAAAAGGCAGAGGAACCAGAGATCAAATTGCCAACATCTGCTGGATCATGGAAAAAGCAAGAGAGTTCCAGAAAAACATCTATTTCTGCTTTATTGACTATGCCAAAGCCTTATACTGTGTGGATCACAATAAACTGGAAAATTCTGAAAGAGATGGGAATACCAGACCACCTGACCTGCCTCTTGAGAAATCTGTATGCAGGTCAGGAAGCAACAGTTAGAACTGGACGTGGAACAACAGACTGGCTCCAATTAGGAAAAGGAGTATGTCAAGGCTGTATACTGTCACCCTGCTTATTTAACTTCTATGCAGAGTACATCATGAGAAACGCTGGGCTGGAAGAAGCACAAGCTGGAATCCAGATTGCTGGAGGAAATATCAATAACCTCAGATATGCAGATGACACCACCCTTATGGCAAAAGTGAAGAAGAACTAAAGAGCCTCTTGATGAAAGTGAAAAAGAGCGAAAAATTTGGCTTAAAGTTCAACATTCAGAAAACTAAGATCATGGCATCTGGTTCCATCACTTCATGGCAGATAGATGGGGTAACAGTGGAAACAGTGGCTGACTTAATTTTTCTGGGCTTCAAAATCACTTCAGATGTCAATTGCAGCAATGAAAGTAAAAGACATTCCTTGGAAGGAAAGTTATGACCAACCTAGACAGCATATTGAAAAGCAGAGACATTACTTTGCCAACAAAGGTCCGTCTAGTCAAGGCTGTGGTTTTTCCAGTGGTCAGGTATGGATACGAGAGTTGGAGTATAAAGAAAGCTGAGGGCCAAAGAATTGATGCTATTGAACTGTGGTGTTGGAGAAGACTCTTGAGAGTCCCTTGGACTGCAAGGAGATCCAATCAGTCCATCCTAAAGGAGGTCAGTCCTGGGTGTTCATTGGAAGGACTGATGTTGAGGATGAAACTCCAATACTTTGGCCACCTGATGTGAAGAGCTGACTCATTGGAAAAGACCCTGATGCTGGGAAAGATTGAGGGCAGGAGGATCAGGGGATGACAGAGGATGAGATGGTTGATAGCATCATCGACTTGATGGACATGGGTTTGGGTGGACTCCGGGAGTTGGTGATGGACAGGGAGGCCTGGCGTGCTGCGGTTCATGGGGTCGCAGAGTCAGACATGACTGAGTGACTGAACTGAACTGAACTGATCCAGCTCTTCATTTGGGAGCTTTAAGTCAGCCATGGTGGGAGTATTTACTTTAAGGAAGTTGGTAAGTACTACAAATCAGCATTTTATTCCTGTCCAGTGAGTCAGTTGTTAGATAATTTTAGCATACAACTGGGTAGAAACCATACTATCATTTTACTAGGATTGGCAGGCAAATAATTGGGCAGTGATGGAAGTGAGGCTTTGCAATGATCTCTGGATGTTCCACTGCTTATCATCACTTGTCTCAGACCTGCAGACATCTGTGAGCACTGGAGGCAGTTAAGTGAGAACCCTAACCTGGGGCACAGAAGCAATTTTCTGATTGAGTCCATGGCAGTGCTATGCTAGTGGAGCCTTCTCTGGCCCTTGCCCTTCCGTCAGGTTTGTAAGCACAAAATTTTGGTTAAGTTTCTTCCTGCCTAAGATACCTAAAATATTTTGTTTTCCTGATGAAATGCTGATAACACATCATGATGTAAATTTGTGAATATAGTATAATTATCTTGGCAGCACTTGTGTCTACATGGAAAAGATTAATAATGGCTTTGAAAAAATTAGTGATAACCATTATTGACTATATATATAATATATATGCAAACACACACACACACACACACATATATGGATAACATTGCTGAATTTACCTGAATGTGAAGACAGATTCAATGGAATAAAGGAAACAAGTGAAACTAAGTACTTGTAGGGTATTTAAATTTGAAGATTTTGGCATTTACAGGTTTTAGAAAAATTTAAATCAAAGAATAGAAATACCTGTTAGCACTTTGAGGAAGAAAGTTTTGGGATTTTTTGCTTTTCTGAAGTAAAAAGGAATACAGCTAACTCCTTTGAATTTGAATAAACCTGACTCTTTCTAATACGGCTGAATACATGTCAGTAAATAATTCAGATTTACATATTAAATGAATGTTTAATGAAAATCTATGCTGAGTTGTGGTTCTCTTCCAGAGGATATAAAGAGAAAAAGATATAATATTTGCTCTTAAAGAAATTATTAAAGAAATATTCAAGTAAAATATAAGCCAGAAGGATGTAAATCTCTTACTAACAAATCAGGTAGAGCTATGTGAATAGTAATGTCAGCTGGGATTTCTTCCAGGTGATTCAATATTCCTTATTTAGTTTTCAGGCTGAAGCATGAGTTAATTTTCAAGGATTAAGTGGAAGTGAGCACTGAGGTTGCTGGAGAAAATGACAATGTGATAGAAAATCTTGGTAAAAATTGAGAGGAAGGAATGTATTCCTTCCACAGTTATTTCTTAAGTGCATGCTATGTGCCAGGCTGACTGTGGTGGTGGCCATGTGGATATAATTCCTTCCCCGCATAGAGCTTATAATCCAGTGAAGAAAACTGAAAAGTGTTTGGATAATAGTATCCACCCACAATTCATGTCCACCAGCAACCTCAGAATGTGATCTTACTTTGGAATAGTGTCCTTGCCGAAATAATTATTTAAGAATCTTAAGATGAAATCTTCCTGGGTTTAGAATGTCCTTATATGAATAGGAGAAGATACAGAGAAAACAGCCATGTGAAGACTGAAATAGAGATTAGAGTTACGCTACTATAAGCCAGGATTCACAGGTGGTGCACTGATAAAGAATCCACCTGCCAATGCAGGAGATGCAAGAGACAAGAGTTCGATTCCTGGGTTGGGAAGATCCCCTGAAGTAGGAAATGGTAACCCACTGTGCAACCCACTCCAACGTTCTTGCCTGGAGAATCCCAGGGACGGGGGAGCCTGGTGGGCTGCCGTCTATGGGGTCGCACAGAGTCGGACATGACTGAAGCGACTTAGCAGCAGCAGAAGCACCAGCAGTATTCTTACCTGGAAAATTCCATGGACAGAGGAGTCTGGTGGGCTATGGTCCATGGGGTTACAAAGGGTTGGGCATGACTGGGGACACGTGGATGGTAAGCCAAGGAACACCAAGGAACACCAAGGACCACCAGCAGCTGAAAGAAGCAAGAAATGGGGAATGTGGCCCTGCTGAAACACTGGTTTTGGTCTTTGGCACCCAGAACTGTGACAGAATAAATTTATGTGTTTTAAAGTCCTCAGGTTTGTGGTACTTTGTCGCAGCAGTCCTAGAAATAATAATATCAAATAAATAAATAGATTGAATGCTGTATTATAAATGTTATGATAGAAGAAGATTAAGTTACTCTGTAAGAATGGATAGGAAAGTGCCTAACAAAGTAGGTGTCAAACTTAGCTTACTAAGTTTTCTTAAAAAAAAAAAAAGACATTACCATTAGCTAGTTGGGTCATGTTGGGAACATCTCTTAAACTTTGTGGGCTTCAGCTTTCCTTTTCTGTAAAGTGAAGAATTGGACTCCATGACCAATTTCTAAGGTTTATGTCAGCCTGGAAATTGGGTGAGTCAGTGACTATTACAGGAAAGGGTGAAGGCAGAGAGAAGGGGGGGTGAAGGGTCAAAGCGGCTTGTGAATTCACACAAGGATTTGAGACTCTCAGCTGAATGCATTTATTCCAACAGAGACGTCCATAAACCAAAATACATTTTTTGCTAAGTTTCAGCAAAGACTCAGCATTTTGATCAGAATTCTACTTGAAAATAAAGAAACTTGACAACTCGTTTTTCCTTTTAGTAAGATAATCTTTATGTTCAGAAGTTTAAAGTGAAATTTATGAAGACAGTGAGATAAGAACATGTCTATGATGATAGAATGATATTAAAGGATAAAACTAAAACTCTGAAACCCCACCTTAACTTAGCTACACCCACACAGGAAATGATACCACCCATCACCTCACTTTATGAGCGGATAGTGAGTAATTTGGTAGAATGCTGGTAACACCATGTTGGCTATGTAATTTACAATTCTTTTTTTTTTAAATGCTCATATCCAAATTTAAACTTGTTAAGATGAGTGAAAGGCACTTAGGATTAAAAGCCAAAGGCTTTTAAAAGCTAATTTTGGAGTCTTAGACCACTTTTCTGTGACTACCACCTACCATTATCAAATTAACTGAATTCTCATAGTACAGAGAAGAGATAAGGATCAGAGCCTAAGATTATAAGGAATTTGTCCCTCTCCTTTTGTCCTAAATGGGAACAGAATTTTGGAAAGACACTGAGCCTAGGCATGGGCTTCAGTTTGGATCTTTAGTGATCCCACTTCAAGACTAATACACATATTTGTGCATGCTCTTTGTAACCTACATTTTTATGACTCACTCCAGGAAGACTCTATAAAGAAAGAAATGAAAAAGATATAAAATTCTCAAGTTGAAGTTAAAGATTTTTTTCTGTGTGAAAGACAGATGATGGTATTATTAATAGTGAAGGATAAGAGCTGAAACATTTGAATGTTCAGCTAAATATCCCTAAATTTCTCCTTTCAGTGTGGATAGAAATAACCACTTGAGGTATTTCCGTAATCTCAGTTTCAACTTCAGCCAGGAATCAAGAGGGAAAAAAATCCCTTCTCGAGCAGTTTATAAACTAAAAATAAAGATGACAAAAAGTCAGATTCAGATTAAACTGGAAAAGCTGGTGGTTCAGAGCAGTAGTTTTATCTCCCTAAGACAGAAATATATAGGCTACAGTATAATAAACCATAAGTATTTATGATCATATATAGATATATAAATAATTAGTGCCCAGCTTTATTTGATACACACAAGATCAATTAAACTTTGGCAATTGACACTGATTATTAATGAGTCCAAATTGGCCACATTCTCTGGTCACTGATGGCTAGAATCTAAAAGAAATGATGTATGCTACTTGTTATACAATGCTTTCAAATTGCAGTGCTGGAGAAGACTCTTGAGAGCCCCTTGGACAGCAAGGAGATCAAACCAGTTAATTCTAAATGAAATCAACTCTTCTTGAATATCTTCCAGGGTTTTGGTGAGCTAAGACAGAAAAATATAGCTCCAGTTCTGCTGAGTTGTTACAAAGAACTATAATTACATTTTATAGCATTTAGCTCAACCAAATAATTTTTTGATTTTAAGCATAATGTAGCAACAATAGATTGAAACCTTTGAATTTTGCCCCCGATATTACTATTGTGTCATATATGTCTTAGTCCCACTTGTACAACAAAAGAACCCCAATAATAAGCGCTTCCTATAATGTAGCTCTGAGAAGGGGTTGTCTTGGTAGAATTCCAACCTTAGACATTATATTTTTGTCTTTAGTAAGGAAGGCAATATTTTGGACTGGAAAGAACATTGAATTTTTAAGTGACCTGGCTTCCAGTGTTGGTTTTATCTGTATGTGCTGTGTGATCTTAGGGAACTCATACAATTTCTCTGGACCTTATTGGCTCCATTGTAAAATGGAGGATGGATTTAAGACTCTCCTTGGAAGAAAAGCTATGGCAAACCGAGACACTGTAATAGAAAGTAGAGACATCACTTTTCCAACAAAGGTCCATCCAGTCAAAGCTGTGGTTTTTCCAGTAGTCATGTATGGATGTGAGAGTTGGGCCATAAGGACCATAAAGAAGGTTGAGCACTGAAGAATGGATGCTTGTGAACGGTGGTGCTAGAGAAGACTCCTGAGAGTCCCTTGAACAGCAATGAAATCAAACCAGTCAGTCCTAAAGGAAATCAACCCTGAATATTCATTGAAAGTCCTGACGCTGAAGCTGAAGCTTCAGTACTTTGGCCACCTGATGTGAAAAGCCAACTCATTGGAAAAGACCCTGATGCTGGGAAAGATTGAAGGCAGGAGGAGAAGGGGACAACAGAGGATGAGATGGTTGGATGGCACCACTAACTCAGTGAACATGAGTGAGCAAACTTTGGGAGGTGGTCAAAAGACAGGAAAGAGGTACTCCATGGGGTTGCAAAGAGTTGGACATGACTTAGCATTTGAACAACCACAACAACAAAGATGTCAATGTTAATTAAAAAAAAATAACTCCTTAAATACATAGGCCAATTATGAGTGTAGATGATATGTACCAGCATGTACTGGATTTTTCTGTTAAATTGATCTATGAGAATTGGTAGAAATCAGAACTTGTGGCTTCTGCTTTTGATTTGACTATTAAAAAAAAATCTGACAGTTTTGGGTGATTCATTTCAAAAAAGTGTAGAGAGTTAGAGCAAATAAAGAGAAAATAAATTAACCTCAAATGGGTGAAAAGAGGAATGAAAGTCATTAGAAACAAAATTTAGACTGGGGTACAATTTTTACGTGATGAAGATAAACTATGAGATGCTACAGAAGAATTATAAAGAAGGAAAGATATAGGGCTTATGAATTTGGTGAAAGAAGTAAGATTAAAAATATAATTTAGGAAGATGCTATTTCAGCTTTGGGTGTGTATATAGATATGCATGGCCATTCCCTTCTCCAGGTGATCTTCCCAACCTAGAGATTAAACCCAGGTCTCTAGGCATCTAGGTGAAGACTGACTCAAAACCATAAATGACTTTGATAAGTTTGATTTGTAGGTGAGGACCCAGGGTTTCTGGACAATTGCTTTTTTTTCAGACGAGACTTATAGCTTCCATTGGCAACTTTGCTGAGAGTGTTTGCAATGAGTAGTTCATTCATTCTCTCGTTTATTCATTAACTCATTTATCTAACTTCGTACCAGTCATGACACTTAGGCACTTGACGGCCTAAAAATGTGGTTCCTAACTTTCAGTCCAGATCAATTCAGTCACTCAGTCATGTCCAACTCTTTGCGACCCCATGAATCACAGCACACCAGGCCTCCCTGTCCATCACCAACTCCCGGAGTCCACCCAAACCCATGTCCATTGAATCGGTGATGCCATCCAACCATCTCATCCTCTGTCGTCCCCTTCTCCTCCTGCCCTCAATCTTTCCCAGCATCAGGATCTTTTCAAGTGAGTCAGCTCTTCACATCAGGTGGCCAAAGTATTGGAGTTTCAGCTTCAGCATCAAACCTTCTAATGAACACCCAGGACTGATCTCCTTTAGGATGGACTGGTTGGATCTCCTTTCTGTCCAAGGGACTCTCAAGAGTCTTCTCCAACACCACAGTTCAAAAGCATCAATTCTTCAGCACTCAGCTTTCTTTATAGTCCAACTCTCATATCCATATATGACTACTGGAAAAACCATAGCCTTGATTAGACAGACTTTTGTTGGCAAAGTAATGTTTCCACTTTTTAATATGCTGTCTATGTTGGTCATAACTTTCCTTCCAAGAAGTAAGCGTCTTTTAACTTCATGACTGCAGTCACCATCTGCAGTGATTTTGCTACTGCTAAGTCGCTTCAGTCGTGTCCGACTCTGTGCGACCCCATAGATGGCAGCCCACCAGGCTACCCTGTCCCTGGGATTCTCCAGGCAAGAACACTGGAGTGGGTTGCCATTTAAAGTTTAGGAGTTCATAATTTAACAAGGGAGTATATATGTAACCTAATAATGTCAACTGAATGAGATAAATGATAATATATACATGCATGCATGCTAAGATGCTTCAGTTGTGTCTGACTCTCTCCAACCCCAAGGACCATAGCTTGCCAAGCTCCACTGTCCATGGGATTCTCCTGCAAGAAGGCTGGAGTGGGTTGCCCTCCTCCAGGGAATCCTCCTAAGCCAGGGAACGAACCCACATCTCTGATGTCTCCTGCCTTGGCAGGCGGGTTCTTTACCCAGCACCAGCTGGGAAGCCCCAATATATACATACACCCACTATATATGATGTAGTATTGTATAATATGTATGTGTTATGTATTATATTTATAGATTACATACACATGCCCACATAGACACAGAAACTTTGTATAGTCTCTGCTCCTCAGTTTCTCCTCAGACCCTAGGGAATGAGGGCAGCAATCAATTAAATATTCCTTAAGAGTGTTCTCTTATGAAAAAAAGATGAAATAGTCCATTAAAATGAAACTGTTAAAGGAAACAAGTAGATGTGGCAAGTTGGTGTTGGGTGAATTGGTTTTCAGTGAAATAGCCATTGAGTGGATTGGTCATTTGGCAAATTGGCTTCAAAACAAGTGGGTCTTTGGCAATTTGGCCTAGAACCAAATGATTAATTTTAGATACTCCGTGTAAGAACCATGGCAAATGCCAGCCAGGCTCAGCTGGGACAACCAATAACGAGAAGTACATCGCTATACAAGACAATCCAAAATAACTACAAACACTTGTTTTTAAATACTGCCTTATATATGTCTCCTTATTTAGCGTTACATTTTGTCCACCTTCACTTGGTAATTAAAATATCAACTTTTACATCTTCATTCAATGTTAAGGCTTGTTTCTCTTCCTCTTCTGACCTAGGGCTTGACTACAGGTAAGTCGGCTACTTTCTGGAAGTACTGTGATTGGCTATTTGTCTCCAGCTCACCTCCTTCCCCATCAACCCACTAGTTACAGTTTTTGATTTCTTCAGGGTCTACTATAGTATAGTGAGGGCAGATAGGGAGGGAGGGAGGAGTTAAAGAAGTAGGATGGGTAGGGTTATTTCTTGGGTAGTGCCATGTGTGCTGTGCTAAATTGCTTCAGTCGTGTCCGACTCTTGGCGACCCCGTGGACTGTAGCCCATCAGGCTCCTCTGTCCATGGGATTCTCCAGGCAAGAATACTGGAGTGGTTTGCCATGCCTTCCTCCAGGGGATCTTCCTGACTCAGGGATTGAATCCATGTCTCCTGCAGTGCAGGCAGATTCTTCACCTCTGAGTCCCCAGGGAAGCCCTAGGATTATCTCTTATTTGACAATTATTCTGCTAATGGATGCTTTCTGGGTCTGAAAGACGGTGAAAAATTTTTTTTCCTTCCTGGAAAGTTTGGTGGAATCTTCAGATACCTCTCTGCTTATCCAACAGAATACTCATGATTAAAATGACACAATAATTTTCTAAGCTGCTGCCCCAAACTTGAGCTATGGTTTTCCCAGAGTTCAACCATAAAAACACTCAATGGAAATCCCTTACCCTCTGAGTGATGCCTTCTTAGGCAAAATCTCATTTAAATTGGCCCACATTTGGTCTCCAGGAGGTACTTATCCTTTATTATTTATTCTTTATCTTGACAAAACTCAAGTTGTGCAGGTAAATCCCAGTGCAGTAGCATCTCTCTCCTTGCTCTGCTCTCACACCTCTGGATCCCCAGGCTCCTCCGGTACCAGCACAGTGTGCTCCCCAACTCTAGGGAACACACATGAAGCTCTCTGAGGATGCACTGATGCCCTGCTCTCCTGGCTTGGGGCTAAGTACCCCACATCCTGCTGTGCGGGTGAGAGGGTGACACTCACCATGCTAAAGCAGTTCTCTCCCAAAATATCTCTTCAGGAATCTATTTAATACTCCTATACCTTTTTATATATCTCCTTTGCAGAGGTGGTGGTGGTTGTTGTTCAGTTGCTAAGTCATGTCTGAGTTTTTGTGACCCCATGGACTCTAGCACTCCAGGCTCCTCTGTCCTTCACTATCTCCCAGAGTTTGCTCAGATTCATGTCCATTGAATCGGTGAGGCCATCCAATTATCTCATACTCTGTCACCCACTTCTCCTCCTGCCCTTAATCTTTCCCAGCATCAGGGTCTTTTCCAATGAGTCAGCTGTTTGCATCAGGTGGCCAAATGATTGGAGCTTCAGCTTCAGCATTAGTCCTTCCAATTAATATTCAGGGTTGATTTCCTTTAGGACTGACTGGTTTGATCTCCTTGCTGTCCAAGGACTCTCAAGAGTCCTCTAGCACCGCAGTTGGAAAGCATCAGTTCTTTGGCGCTCAGCTTTCTTTATGGTCCAACTCTCACATTGTACATGACTACTGGAAAAACCATAGCATTGACTATGCACACCTGTGTCAGCAAAGTATGTATACATGAGAGTATATTCACACATGTGATAAAGAAAAGTTATTTCGTCACCTCACCAAATATATGTATATATGTGGTGTTGGAGAAGACCCTTGAGAGTCCCTTGGACTGCAAGGAGATCCAACCAGTCCATCCTAAAGGAGATCAGTCCTGGGTGTTCATTGGAAGGAATGATGCTAAAGCTGAAACTCCAATACTTTGGCCACCTTATGCGAAGAGTTGACTCATTGGAAAAGACCCTGATGCTGGGAGGGATTTGGGGGCAGGAGAAGAAGGGGGCGACAGAGGATGAGATGGCTGGATGGCATCACTGACTCGACGGACATGAGTTTGAATGAACTCCGGGAGTTGGTGATGGACAGGGAGGCCTGGTGTGCTGCGGTTCATGGGGTCGCAAAGAGTTGGACACGACTGAGCGACTGAACTGGCTAAACTGATGTATCACTAGTTGCTCCTTTCTCCTGGGATGTCTCTGGCATACTTCTTAGTGTTTGTCTTATGGTTTGCCACAGTGATTTTGGAGCCCAAGGAAAGAAAATCTGACACTGCTTCCACTTTTCCCCTTCTATTTGCCAGAAAGTGATTGGCCTAGATGCCATGATCTTAGTGTTTTGAATGTTGAACTTTAAGCCAGCTTTTTCATTCTGCTCTTTCACCCTCATCAAAAGGCTTTTTAGTTCCTCTTCACTTTCTGCCATTAGGGTGGTATATCATCTGCATATCTGAGGTTATTGATATTTCTCTCAGCAGTCTTGATTCCAGCTTGTGATTCATTCACATGATGTACTCTGGATAGAAGTTAAATAAGCAAGTTGACAGTATACAGCCTTATTGTATACCTCTCCCAATTTGGAACCAGTCAGTTGTTTCATGTCTGGTTCTAACTGTTGCTTCCTGCATACAGGTTTCTCAAGAGACAGGTAGGATGGTCTGGTATTCTCATCTCTTTACGTGTAGCAGAGGTTAAACTCCTCAAACCTATCCTGGGTTGCTAAGCTAGAAACTTCCACTCAGTGGCCTAACAGCTGACTTTGGAATCTAACATCTTCTCTATGGGCTGACCACAGTCAAAACTTCCAGTTTAAACTTCTGTCTGTGCTTCTCTTAAATGAGGTCCAAGATTAAATTCAATTTTGTTAGCATCTTCCTGACTTTCTATACTTCCTTGAGGAAATTGCTTCACCTTTTAGTCTTGTTGTAACAAAAGGTGTTTAGAAGAAAAGATAATAAAAATTTGGAAATAATATGAATAATTCAATAATAATATGAAATTAATCATGTGTGGGTGTTAGTTGATCAGTCGTGTCTCTTTGTGACCTCAAGGACTGTAGCCAGCAAGGCTCCTCTGTCCATGGGATTCTCCAGGCAAGAATACTGGAGTGGGTTGTCTATTCCTTCTCCAGGGGAACTTCCTTGAGCCAGGGATCAAACTTGGGTCTCCCACATTGCAGGCAGATTTTTTACCATCTGAGCCACCGGGGAAGCTCATCCTAAAATCTCTGAAGGCCTTTCAGGCTTACATATCATATACAATCTTTAAAGTCACGGATTTTTGAACAGCTTGCCAACTCTGCGGAGGTAGAAACATAAGGAAGAGAAGGAACTAAAGGCAAGGAAGGGAATGACAACTGCAGTCCAGGCACCAAGAGAATAAACAAGCCAGGAAAGCATCACCTCCAATCCTGAGAACACAGCTTCAAAGGCTATGTTCATATTCCTGGGACACCAGCTGTTTTCCAGCTAAGGTCTACACGTGATGAAGTGCAGAGTGGCACCAGTTCTTAAGAAGTTTGTTCAAATGGAAAATGAATTCTTGGGTTTAATCCCATGTAAATTATCTTTCTAATCACATGAGGGTATATTCCTATATCCATATATAATCAAAAAGTCTTGAACTGAAATAACCCATAACCAGAAGAGAACAAATCCCCAGGAGCCATTTTCCACCAACTTGTTTTTATCTTCTGGAATTCAATCCCTTCCTTTACTAAGAGATTCCTGTGAAAGTATGACTCAGTGCCTCCAGCAGCTCTTGACAAGTATCTCTGAGATAAATCTCAAAGCTGATCTTACACATTTAAAGACCACTTATTCACACAGCACTTTTCTGACATACTTTTTCAGTGTTCTGGAAAGTCAACAGCTTCTTCATCCCACTCCCCACTCCTCAGATCCCTTTCCTTTATTTTTAGCCCCTCATTATAAAAGCATTACATATTCATTAAAAAATAAAATGCAGACAAGAAAAATAACATAAAGTACACTTATGATTTAGCCAGAGATATACATTATGAATGTTCTACAGAATATTTTTCTAATGTTATTTTTAAATGCATATGCTATTAATCTATATATAGGAACCATATTTTAAATGCTATTTTAACCAACTATAACAGTTTTTGACCATTTGGATGGTTACATATTTCCTTACCATGAATATGGAAGAAAGGAATAATTAGATTTAAATGAATTATATATAAATAGCAAACACATATGAAACTTTGAATACTCATTTTGAACAAATTTTCCTTTTCACCAAATTATTTTGTTTTCTCCCCTACTTCTAGTTCCTTTCCCTAGTTCAGTCTGGTTTGTATTTTTCTCCATTTATGCTCATTCTTTCAGTTCAGTTCACTTCAGTTCAGTTCAGTCCCTCAGTCCTGTCCAACTCTTTGCAACCCCATGGACTGCAGTACGCCAGGCTTCCCTGTTCATCACCAACTCCCAGAGCTTACTCAAACTCATATCCATTGAGTCAGTAATGCCATCCTACCATCTCATCCTCTGCCGTCCCCTTCTCCCCCCACTTTCAATCATTCCCAACATTAGGGTCTTTTCCAGTGAGTCAGTTCTTTGCATCAGGTGGCCAAAGTATTGGAATTTCAGCTTCAGCATCAGTCCATCCAGTGAATATTCAGGACTGATTTCCTTTAGGATGGACTGGTTGGATCTCCTTGCAGTCCAAGGGGCTCTCAAGAGCCTTTTCCAACACCACAGTTCAAAAACATCAATTCTTTGGTGCTGGAGTTTTCTTTATAGCTCAACTTTCACATTCATACATGACTACTGGAAAAACCAAAGCTTTGACTAGCCGGACCTTTGTTGGCAAAGTAATGTCTCTGCTTTTTAATATGCTGTCTAGGTTGGTCGTAATTTTTCTTCCAAGGAGCAAGCATCTTTTAATTTCATGGCTGCAATCATGATCTGCAGTGATTTTGGAGCCCCCCAAAATAAAGTCTGCCACTGTTTCCCCATCTATTTGCCATGAAGTGATGGGACCAGATACCATGATCTTAGTTTTCTGAATGTTGAGCTCATTCTTATACATGCATAATCTTTTTCTAAACAAACAGACACAGGTAATACCTCAGGATATTGCTTTTTTTCACTTAATATCTTTTGGACAATATTTCAGATCAGTAAATATAGACTGAAGCAATTTTTTGAATAGTGGATTGTAAGCTTTGATTTTATTCTATAAACAATGAAGAAGTTAATGTTTATTTATCAAGCTAGTATACAGGTAGGGGCTTCCTAGGTGGCTCAGAGGTAAAGAACCTGCCTGGGCTTTTGTGTCCCCAACACCAACAGTTAACAGCTCCCCAGATGGGAGGGGGAGTGGCGGCAGAAGGATCTCAGGATGCTATTACCATAAGCCCTTCCTGGTGGCTCAATGGCAAAGAACCTGCCTGCCAATGCAGGGGATCAGGTTTGATCCCTGGTTTGGGAAGATCTCCTGGAGAAGGAAATGGCAAGCCACTCCAGTATTCTGGCCTGGGAAATCTCCTTTCAGAGGAGCCTGGCAGGCTATAGTCCATGGGGTTGCAAAAAAGTCAGACACGACTGAGTGGCTAAACATCAACAATATCAGGTAGATGAATAGACTCACTGATTGTGTATGGTAAGTGGTCTCATAGGAATAAAACTTTGCTTGTAGATAGAGACATTGCAAATTAACTCATTGCGGTTGACAATTTTTCAAAGTCAAAATGTGCAATGCATCAGCTTATACATCAATGTTGTTTTCTACCTCACGAACATCCAAGACATAAAAATGACAAACACTTTTACAAACTAATTTTTCTATAAGTTAAGATTTGAAAAGTATATTAATAAGAAATAGATTTTAAAAATATATATCATTCTTTTTGGAATGAGACAAATAATAAAATTAAACATAGTATTTAAATAATTCTAAACTCAAAATATTTTTAGCTTGAATCTTGTGTGTGTGTGTGAATTTTTGTAGGTAAAAAGGCAACATTGCTATAGTGATTAACAATTGTTGTTGTTGTTGTTTTTTTAACAAATCAAAAAGTGAAAACTAAAAAGATATTTTGTCCTGTTAGACAGACTTTTTCTTCCTTGAGTCTTTATCCAAAAAAGCTAAAAATAAAAACCTCTGTAATCTATTCAAGCAAAATGGCAGAATGTCTTGTAAATTAGCAAGTGGTATAGGAAAAAAGAGCATCAAGCAACTTTTGAGCAACATGGCCTTTTTAAATGAGTCACAACCACCAATTTGCTTAGATCAATGATTCTTATCCTGGGTGATTTTGCCTCCCCAAAAAACATTTGACAATGCCTGGAGACATCTAAAAGCACTCTGAAAGTATCATTTCTCCATTTTATAGACTGTGAAACTGAGACTTAATGAACCACAGTAGTAATAGATACAGCAGACAGTGTATGCACGTGGTTGCATATACTCCAGAAGGGAGTATAGATAAATCCAGTCACAGCAATGTTATAGGCTGAATCAATTTGGCCAAATTGAAGGTGGAGGTCCCAAAGGTTTAATTTAACTTTGGCATCATATTCATCTTCTTGTATGTTCATAAATTATCCTGAAATAAAAATAAATTCAATTATTAATAATTCTTATATGTCTAATGAAGAAAAAATAAACAACACTGACATCACGCAGTCTTAATATATTTCTCCATGAGATATACAACACAAATTATGAAAGCACTATAGAAGGTTCAGAAGTCATTGCTTCATGAGTAATTATATCTACGGCAATTCAGTAGGTCTCTAACAGATTCACTTCTCTCTCTTACCACCTTGCATTGACTTCCCCATTTTATGACTGCTAAAATCAAAAGTTAACAATCTCAACTTTTTGCTGCTAAAACAAGAAGAAATAGATTAGCTTCATCAGAATATGATAGCAATAATAAAAACATTTTGTTTTATTTGTAGGTAGTATAGTCATGAGAAAGATATCAAATTTTATTTGCAGACAGGGCATTTGCGAGAGTCTATATTGATCCTGCTAGGCATTCATGCTCATGTTATTGATGCTGAGTTACCCGGGTTACCTCTAGATAAGGAGTTAAGGACTGGTCTGTACTGGTTGGGGAACAAGTAAAAGCTTTTTCCTTACCTACATAGTTTATGTGCCTGCCAGTTAAACTGTCTCCAACTTTTAGGCTTGGGTTGGTCTGAGTATGGGGTGTAGTAACTACAGTTTCTAATAAGCAAGTCGATTCCATAGAAAGGGATAGGCACTATTGGCTAGCCTTTCGGCATCAGCATAAAGTGAAAAGAAAAAGAGTGGGGATCGGCTTCTGCCTGAAGTTGGCAGAAACAGAAACGAGAAACATGTTAGAAAGAGGCAGATGTTTTTAGAAACTGTACTAAATTTAAGGTTTTTCTTCATGTAGCTTTTTGACTTGTTTCACCAAGTTAGGTTTCAAGTAAGGCCACTGCCTCTTTACTTCCCCTATTAACCCCTTGAGCTCTGGTAAGGGAGATTTGGAGAAGGTTTTCTCATAAGAGCCTGAGTCCCTTGATGCTTTGCTAAATAATGATTTTGATTTGGGGGGGGCAGGAGTAGAAAATATTAAAATTAAAACAGTTCCCCAAACCAGGTAAGTCAAAGATTATTGTCATCTTCCTACAGGGTATTTGTAGAAACACACTGAGGGGGAGAATTTTTTTTTTTTTTAAGCAATTCTGTTGGGTCTCTGTATCACTTGCCTTCATGAAGTCTGGGGGGATCTCTGTCCATTTAAGCATTTCTCTGAAACTTTCTCTTCTGCCAAGTCCACTGGATTAAGCTTGTAGGTATTTCATCAATAAACTAAAACCTCTGTCCTCTCAGTTTTGACCAAGGTTCTGTACTATGAGCACCATCTGGGAAGTCCATAAAAAAGAAAACAGAACGTTCCTTCCAGCTCCTGCAGTAACAGCTCAGGACTCCCGTCATAGGTGGAAGGCGAAGCTATGGCCCCAGCGGTGCCTGTGTCCCTGTCCCTGGTAACTATGACACAGATGTGATTAAGTTAAGCATCTTGAAATGGGGAGGTTTTTGTTTCCATTGGGTAGATCTGATGGAATCAGAAGGGAGAGAGGGAGAGATGAGTGGAGAGAGGATGTGACAGCAGAGGCCGAGATTAGAGTAAGGGTCAAAGGTGGTCACCAGCCAAGCCGAGCAGGGCGCCTATAAAAGCTGGAGAAGGCAAGGAAACGAATTCTCCCCTGGGACCTCCAGAAGGAAAGCAAGTCTGCTGACACCTTGACTGTGTCCTTCTGAGACTAACGCCAGACTTCTGACCTCTAGAACTATAAAACAGTCAATTTGTGTTGTTTTAAGCCAATAAGTTTATGGTAATGGGAAGCTAATTCAGCTGCAGATGCCCTTACCTATTCTTCTGCCACTAAAAGCAAGATACAAAGGCTAGGAACTTGTGACTTTTAGAGCCCTTAAGGATTTACAGTTTCAGGCACAGGTTTCAAAGCAGTGTGCATGTATGTTAGTCGCTCAGTCGTGTCTGACTCTGTGGCCCCATGGACTGCGGCCTGCCAGGCTCCTTTGTCCATAGAATTTCTGCAGGCAAGAATACTCAAGTGGGCTGGCACTGTCTTAATAAAAAAAAAATACATGTGTGTGAAAATACTTAACTAATTTCTATTTTTTCAGTCCTGTAATTTCCATTTGTTAGTAATTAGGAGACGCTGATGCTGGGGAAGACTGAGGGCAGGAAGAGAAGGGGGAGGATGAGGTGGTTGGATGGCATCACTGACTCAATGGACATGATTTTGAGCAAACGCTGGGAGATTGTGAAGGACAGGGAAGCCTGGGGTGCTGCCGTCCATGAGGTCTCAAAGAATCAGACATGACTTAGCAAATGAACAGCAGTAACCTTCATAACAGAAGCACAGTATCTCTCCACTGATTACCATCCAAATCCACCTGTCCAAGAATCCCAGAGACTAGACAGTGAAAGGGGAGAGGCAGTCATTTGTGCTACTGAAAGTAGAGATGAAAACGAATGGAGAAGAGCATTCATTCCTTCAGCTTTTGCGGTTTGCTGCCTGTCACATGGTGTCCTGTTGAAGACTCAACTTGTACAGATGAACTGATGTTCTTGGTCATTATCCCCACACATGTCAACCTGGCATGCCATGCTTGCATGCCAAGGTGGTTGCATGCATGTTCATTAATTATTCTTCAAACATAACCTCCAGTAAACTAGAGCCCAAGCAACTTTCAGCCTCAGTCACACCCTGAGCTACAACTAGCTCTTTCCCACAAACATCCTATGTGCTGAGCTTACTGCAGTCAATGGTTCCTGTTTCTCTTCTGATGCGTTCTCCCTTTGGGGTCAGAGCCACCTCAGCCCTCACTTAAAGATTTCTCTAAATTCAAATCCAGGGACACACAGGCCATGGGATCTGAGTTCCTTTTTCCCCAGAGAAACTTTCACTTCTTGTGCTGGTAGATCAACTTCCTTCCGCAGGGACTGTTTAGTGGGTTTTGTTGGGGGGACTGTTAGGACAATTGGGCAATGGATGCCCACTTTATCTATATTTCGTATGAGAGACCACTCAAGTCATTCTTTCCAGGAGCAAAAAGATGTCTTCCGTGGTCTTCTGACTTCCTTTACATCAGGAAAGCATCATATTACTAAAAGTTTTGATCTCTGCTTTCCATGGTACTGCATTTAATCTCTGCGGTAACAGGAAATCTTAAATTTACATTGTGTTGAAATCTGACTCACAGAAATTTTCCATTAATTCCCATTTTGCCTTTTAAAGCTCTCTGGATGATAAAAGGAATATGTAATGAATTCTCCTCACACACTCATGGTCTAAGTCTTTACTTTTCTCATCAAACACAGTGGTCATCTTTCTCTAATCTAGCTAGTATGCGACTAAATTCATCATTATCATGGACAGTCTCCTCTGGGCCTGTGTCACTGTGTTAATTTAGTCCTGCTGCTGCTGCTAAGTCGCTTCAGTCATGTCCTACTCTTTGCGACCCCATAGACGGCAGCCCATCAGGCTCCCCGTCCCTGGGATTCTCCAGGCAAGAACACTGGAGTGGGTTGCCATTTCCTTCTCCAATGCATGAAAGTGAAAAGTGAAAGTGAAATCGCTCAGTCCTGTCTGACTCTTAGCGACCCCATGGACTGGAGCCCACCAGGCTCCTCCGTCCTTGGGATTTTCCAGGCAAGAGTACTGGAGTGGGGGTGCCATTGCCTTCTCCGTAAATTAGTCCAGAGAGGGTTAAAAAGGAGAATTTCCTCCCTCCTCCTGAACTTCATACTGCTGTTAATTCAGCCCAGGGATGAGTTCATTCTTTCAGCAGCAGCTTCTCACTGTTAATTCCTTGAGCTGACAGTCAAGTGAAATTCTCCTTAAGGTGCCTGTGTTGTGTGCTGCCTGAGTCTGAGAGCTCATTTTTTGGTTATTTCTTAATAAGAAAAAAAATATATATTTAATATAAAATATTTAAATATATTTCTTCTTGTTTTCAGTATAGATTCCAATTCTTTCAACAACATATTACATGTATTTCTGAATTGTTTTCAGATTTGACTGTAATGCTCTCCCTATTTGTCATTCAAATTTTTGGAAGGTGAAGAGGTCAAAGATACGTCAGACCTTTCCTCAGCTTGCCATCCCTTTCTTAGTTAGCTTTACTGTTATGGTATGCATAGACAACTGTTGTTGACAAACAATATTGGTTTAAGAGTCAGAAAATTTTAGATTCAAATACATATTTTTGCTGTTATTGGTGTGTGAACTTGGACAAACTGCCTCACTCCAATTTTCCCTGTATCATAGGAGTTTTTATTGCCCAGGTTAGATGTTTATATTGGTGTGTGTATGCATATATATGTATGTGTATCTACATGTATATATGTATGCTGCACTTATATTAAGACCGATGTGTGTAAATGTGTGCATATGTGTGACATTTTTATGTGCATATGTGTACGTGTGTACGCCCATCGTGCCTTTTGTATATTTGCGCACATGCAAGTGTGTTTATGTGTATGTGTATATGCCTGTGTGTGTTGTGCAAATGTGCACATGCACGTTTCTGGGTATGCATATATATTTGCTTATGCATATATGTATGAATGACTGTGCATGTTATGTGTGAATAAATGTATGTGTACAGTGCTGTATGTACATGTGTGTATTTTGGAACATATTAGATTGTCAATACACAGCCGACATTGTTATACTTTACAAAGAAAACCAATTATGACTACAAACATCACACATAATACTATCAGAGCAGTGCCTCACACAGTACCTGGCATCATGAATAATTCCGTCAAACATCTCTGGGATATGCAGTTCAAAAAGGAAACAATATAATCCCAGCAGGCACTGAACTTCATGAACCTGTGTTGGTCCCTAATGATTACCTCTTTGCTTTTTAACTATTTACCCACATTTTATATTGTAACATTTTGCTAGGGATCTGTCTAATCTCTTTGGGTGTAGTTTAAAGATTGTAACTTCTTTCACCTTTTTGAAAATGGAAACATTTATTTGCCCTTTTTCCACCTGCCAGAAGACTTCTGTTCCCATAGTTCTTCAAAGATGACTATTTACAGTTCACTGATGTCATCTGAGCCTTCTTTTAGTCTTATGGAGTGGAACTAAAGTCCTTTGAAAGATGTATTTTTCAACCTCTTTCCTTGCTTGGACTTTAATTTCCTCCTTCCAGTATTTGCTTTCTCCTTTTTAATCTGACAGTTAACCTTCCCAACCAATGTATTAGTCAGGCCTCTTTTGATTAAAAGAAACCCAGTTTAAACTCTTATGATAAAAAGGAATACCTTAGTTCACATAGCTGGGAAAATCAGGGGTAAGGCTTGCTTCAATCATGGCTGACTTCAGAGATTCAGAAGATGTCATCAGATGCCTAGATTTTTTGCCCTATTTGAATTCTGATTCCTTTCGAGGATGGGCTTTCCACATGGTTGGGAAGATAGCTCATGGGCTTTGTTCAAATCCAAAAGGAAGAGAAACACCTTCTTAGTATCTGTGTATCAAATCTCATGGGGAGCATCTGACTGCCCCTGTTTGATCATGTGTTCGTGGCCCTGGCCAGGGCAGGCTGGGCCTGTGGCTGACAGGCACACTGCAACCTCATGAGAATGGGACAGAGAAATGTAGGTCGTCTACAACGGAGAAAAGACCTGAAATGTTCTGTTTTTGACTCCTTTTGGTAAACTTCATGGTGTTTTCCCATATCTGTTTTGTGTTCCCGTCATATCTTTAGGAAACCTATTTTTATCTTTGGCAATTTTTACAAGCTTTATTTCATTCCCTTGGTATTAGTTTTCATTTGTTTGTGGTTACACGTTGGTCCTTCCATCCTGTAACAGCTGGTTGAGCTGTTTCCTTAGCTACCTCTTCCTCACCTTTATGATTAGACTCTTGGAACTGGGTATTTAAAAAAGCATAGAGTCCTTTTTGTGTGCCCAGTCTCTGGACATACGATCACACTTTTTTTTTTTTTTTTTTAAACCTTTGGAAATCTTTTTTCTTTTAGTTTAGGCCAACTATCTAGCTTGACTCAGGGTTTGAATTATTTGCTATCACAGACCATAAGGTGCTCATACTGGTTTGCTCTTTCTCAAGGATGCTATCGTTTTTACTCTGCCAACCAGTACTTTTGCTGTTTGTCAGGACTGGGTCCTATGCGGAAATTCCCTTCATTACCTTTCTTGCCTTCTAAAAGATGAAGTTGTCAGCGACATGTTATCCACTGCTAAACTTTGAGCTGACGGACTTTCTGGAGATGCCACGACAAGCACAATTCTGCACCGCTTCTATCCCCGCCTCTGTGTCTGTGCCAGACGCGTGATCAGCGTTAGGAAGGGATCGTCCATTCTTTCATTCTGCCTGGAATGGCTAATTTACCAGCCATCATCCCTATCTCATCCTCTCCAACAGTAATATCGTTTCGATGTTTTTTCCTTTAATCTCTACCCAGATTGTTGTTTATCATTCTGCCATCCCTGATTTTGGAATTTTCACAAAGGTACATATCTTCCTGACACAGAAGTGTGCGGCTTTCCATAAGCATTGCCACTTGTGACTCTTATTTTGCCAAGATGCAGTAACGTCTGTGGGGTAGAAGTACTGGTTTTTTTGCATGAACATCACATTATATGTTTGGTAACTGGTATTCAGGCAACTAGGACCTAAGTGCTACATCCTATGGACTCTTTAATTATTTTCTTGTGTGAATTACTAGGTACATTAGACACTGGTTTCATGCTTAGAGTCTCACCCTGAGTTCCCTCTCCTTTTTGTTCAATTTTAAATCCTCAATAACAGACTGAAAAATTCACCAGTGAACATTTTCTTCTCATTAGAAAAGCTGATCAATTCCTATTACAACAAATGCAAAGGAACAATTCTTATTTTTTTCCTTCTTCTATTGGGAATGTGTGCTATCAAATAAAATCTGTGCTTAGTCACTAAGCCATGTCCGACTCTTTGCAACCTCGAGGACGATTGTCTGCCAGGCTCTTCTGTCCATGGAATTTTCTAGGCAAGAATACTGGAGTGGGTTGCCATTTCCTCCTACAAGAGATCTTCCTGACCTAGGGATGGAAGCTGCAACTCCTGTGTCTCCTGCTTTGACTGGCAGGCAGATTCTTTTAACACTGAGCCACGTGGGAAGCCCCATTAAATAACATAATCGAGACCATAGATTTGTTTTGCAAAATGCCTTCTTTGATAATGACTCCTAATGAAGGGGATTCCCTGACAGCTCAGTTGGTAAAGAATCTGCCTGCAATGCAGGAGACCCTGGTTCGATTCCTGGGTTGGACAGATCTGCTGGAGAAGGGATAGGCTTCCCTTGTATCTCAGCTGGTAAAGAATTCACCCCCAATGCGGGAGACTTGGGTTCAATCCCTGGGTTGGGAAGATCCCCTGGAGAAGGGAAAGGCTACCCACTCCAGTATTCTGGCCTAGGGTCACAAAGAGTCTGACATGGCTGAGCGACTTTCACTTTCTCATAATGAAGACCCATGGTATGCTTGAGTTATGGCTGGTGTTTGATTTGACTTGAAGTACTATGACATGCTCAGAGCTATTCACAGCTCTAGAATGTGCTCCATGTCAAGCTTTTAAGGACTCTCCCATTCCCCAGGCTAACTCAGGATAGCTGGAGAAGAGGAAACTGGTTAATCAGTAAAAAGGCAGATCTCTTTGAAGCATGTCCAGTATCTCCTAGGGCTGAGGGCTCGCAGACAGAGCAGCTGCAGAAACCTGGGAAGGAATGCCTCCATTTCTGCCTTCTCTTGCTTCTTTGTCTCAGTTTTCCTGCCTGTTCCCTGCCCTGACATTTCCCTTGCTCTAACCCCATCTTTGCTCTTTTGTTTTGTGAAAATCTGGCTTTCCGCTGGTTTATGCCTATCTTTGGCCCTGCCCTAGACTCTTCTGTCTCAATATTGACCCTTTCTTCCAGACAAGGGGCTGGGGTCCTAGGGTGTTCTGAATTTCATATAAGAGTTTTAGAGCAGCAAGCCTGAGAATAGACAGTGTTAAGTGTATTCTAGTTTCCATTGCACTTATTGAGGTAAAGGTGGAGAAAAGGAATATCCAGCACCAAACACTTGGAAAATAACTAACAGGACTTCAGGATGCTTCGGGGTGGCTCAGTGGTAAAGAATCTGCCAGCCAATGTAGGAGACAGGGGCTCAGTCCCTGGGTCGAGAAGATTGCCTGGAGAAGGAAATGGAAGCCCATTCCAGTATTCTTGCCTGAGAAATCCCATGGACAGAGAGCTTGGAGGGCTACAGTCCACAGGGTCACAAGAGTCAGACACGACTAAAGAGACCAAACAACAAGCAGCTGCTTTAGTTCAGTGCACCTCCTGAAGTGTAGATAAAATCTATTTCAAAGATCTGACAGGCCACAGAGTCCCAACGTAGAGGAAGTAAGACTTGCAATGAGTAGGACTCAGCTCATGATTTGGCTAAACTGCCAAACCCAGGCAACTCATTCCTCACCTTTGAGCCTTTGTTTCCTGACCTATCTTCCAGTCTTCCCTGGTGGCTCAGATGGTAAAGCATCTGCCAACAATGCGGGAGACCCAGGTTCAGTTCCTGGGTTGGGAAGATCCTCTGGAGAAGGAAATGGCAACCCACTCCAGTACTCTTGCCTGGAGAATCCCATGGACAGAGGAGTGTGGTAGGCTACATTCCATGGGGTTGCAAAGAGTCGGACATGACTGAGCGACTTCACTTTCACTTTTCCTATCTATAAGACAAGGATGACAACGCATATTGTGCCAGGTTGGGGAAACTCTTGGGATCAACTCCTATGAAAACGAAGGTTATAAAATCAGAATTAGATACAGGGAAAAAATCAAGCTTGAAGTGGCCCTTCATTGATCCAAAGTGCCTTGGACCTTTATAACAGCCTTTGTCATTTTGGGCTGCCATAACAAAAATGCCACAGACTTGGTGGCTTAAAACATAAAGATTTATTTCTCATCTCTCTAGAGGCTAGAAGTCCAAGATCAGGGTGCCAGATAATTCAGTGTCTGGTGAGGGCTCATTTCCTGAGGCAAAGACAGCTGTCTTCTCGGTGTGTCCTCATGGACACAGGGAGCCTAGGGGCCTCAGTCAGAAGGGCTAGGTAGTTCTGTGGGGTCTCTTTTATGAGGGTACTAATCCCATTAATGAGGGCTCCAGCTTCACGACCTTAGTACCTTCCAAAGACCCCATGGCCGAATATGATCACATGCGGGGTTAGGTTTCACCATAGGAATAGAGGGTGGGGGACAAGAACATTAAGTCTGTAGCAATACCTCTGCCTCTGTGTGTCACTGGATATAGGCCATTTTTCAAAAGATATCACTGATCTGACCTGAAGGGGGCAAAATGTCATTGCTCTAAGAGGGATCTGGGCCACATGTCTCTATTCCTCACATATTTAACAGGGTTCTATGAGTGAAATTATTTCGTTAACTGTAAAACTTTCTGCAAATGTTAACTTATAATCAATACCATGATCATCAAACACCTATTAAAGGCATACTTTGTGATAGGTACTCAATAGGAATAAAGTACTCTGTTTTTTTAATGTACATTTTTCCCTCCTTTAAAATTGAAAGTCCAGACCCATTGCAGCAGTTCTTGCTCAGCCATCAAAGAATTAGGCTACAGTTCATACATGAATATTTATTAGATGCTAACTATGTGGAGGACTTTTAGAAAATAAATCTTTTCTGCTATAAAGGTATCTCTTGGCATTTTAACACTATACATGGCAGAATATTTATGGAAATCATTAAGCCGGATAATTGCTAATTCATAACTTTTAATATACTATGATGTCATTACAATAACTAAACTTACATATTTTAGTACTTCTTGAAAAATGAAATTAAAAATATTTTTAAGCAGAAACACTCTCCTTGAAGAATACATAAATAGTAGCACAATAACCAAACTTTGGGAAAAAATAAAGGGAAATGCCATTTGATGTGTTTTATTATCAGCTGGAGAGCCAAAAATAAGTAATACGTAATGGAATTTCATTGTATGGCAGTGGAATTTCCCCCAGAGCTTTATTAAAAGATTTAACATAGTTTGAACTCCTCAGTGAAGTCAAGGAACCTGTCCAAGGGCTGAGCCAGCATTTTAAGTAAATAGGTTAATTTCTGAGCTCAACAAAGAAAAATGCTACTTTTAGTGCATTTCTAATATAAAATAATCTTCTTACACTATTATTTATAAACCATTCAGTGGAACCTAACTGAATGTTTTGATTGGTTACATTTACGTTTATATTTCCTCAACAATCTGAAAGCTGTTTACTTCATGACCGACCAAAGTGGGAAGATTAAATTAGTAGTCCATGAATTAATAAGAAGTGCATTAGATGTTGATGCAAAGTTTAGTATACACCATAATAGTGCTAATTATGCATTTGGATTGTGTTTTACAAAGGATAAAACATGTACTCTCTGTTTGCTTTTTTAAAAACGTTAGGCATATCTATGCGTGCAAAGGAAAGCAAAGAATGAGAATTTCTCAAAAATCTATCTTCACTTTTAGTCTCCCTTCACCTTCTCTTTGAATATTGTGCAGGAATAACACAAAATTATGTGATGTTACCACTAAAAGCATGAGCCTTGGACTACCAGAATTGGTACCCCTAGACACAGGAGACACAAGTTTAGTTCCTGCGTCAGGAAGATCCCTTGGAGGAGGGCATGGCAACCCGCTCCAGTATTCTTGCCTGGAGAATCCCATGAACTGAGGAGCCTGGTAGGCTACAGTCCAGAGGGTGGCAAAGAGTCGGACACAACTGAAGCGACCGAGCACCCACATACACAGTTGCTTGTTAGAATTGCCGAATCGTAAGCCCCACCCAAACCTGCTGAATCAGAACCTGCATTTTAACAAGGTCTCCAGGTGACTGTGTGCCTATTAAAGTTTCAGAAGCGTTATTCCACAAATCTTTTCTCTAAGAAAATAAAATTAAAATCCGATTAAAAAATTATCCAAATGACTACTTCATCCCTTTTGTTGTAGGAATAAGTATGAATATAAGTATTTGAAAGCATAAAACTCAATACAGAAATATGAATTGTTGAATTTAATTTCTGTTTTAGATTCTGGATACACAAGGTATAGGGTAGAGTTGAGTTCAGTTCATTTCAGTCACTCAGTCGTGTCCGACTCTTTGTGACCCCATGAATCACAGCACGCCAGGCCTTCCTGGCCATCACCAACTCTTGGAGTCCACCCAAACCCATGTCCATCGAGTCGATGATGCCATCCAATTATCTCATCCTCTGTCATCCCCTTCCACTCCTGCCTTTAATCTTTCCCAGCATCAGGGTCTTTTCCAATGAGTAAGCTCTTCGCATCAGGTGGCCAAAGTATTGGAGTTTCAGCCTCAACATCAGTCTCTCCAATGAACACCCAGGACTTGATCTCCTTTAGAATGGACTGGTTGGATCTCCTTGCTGTCCAAGGGACTCTCAAGAGTCTTCTCCAACACCACAGTTCAAAAGCATCAATTCTTTGGCTCTCAGCTTTCTTTATAGCCAACTCTCACATCCATACATTAAGATTCTCTTTGAATAAAAAGTTTTCTCAAGTTGTCTAATTACAAAATGATTAATAAGCCTAATTTTATTTTTGCATATCTTTGACTTTTTTTTTCAACAGAATGACTTTCTAAAATGTGAAATAGTGAATTCAGGAAGCAAGCAGAGAAAAAAATTCACATCAAATAACATTATTTGACCATTTCTTATATGAAACAATCATCTTATGAACTATTTTTAAAATTTCTTTGCATTAGTGAAACAATGCTTTTCCCCACTTGCTTGATTTCTAGCAGGTAGGATAAGAGGATTTGCAATCCTGCTCAGTTTATGATTCTCATATTATTGACTTTACTCTGCAGGGAGATAAAATAAGGCCTCAAATGCAGTGGATGTTAAGGTTAAAGCCCTTCTCATGTCATTTAGAGATTGTTTTTAGATTAAGGATCATTTGACCTTGAGTTATGGTGGTTGCTTTATTATCTGATCATGGTGCCTCCAATAAGAGGTTGTCCGATGCTTTCAGCACATTACCTACCTATGTCATTCTAAAGCTTCTGGCTTCAGAAGATCTCTCAGCAGGGTTAGAAAAAGGTAAAGAGCTTAAATAAGCAAGCTATATTTATCAGCAATAAACAGCAGTCCCCGGAAATGTTCTACCCAGCAAATGAATCTATAAAAGTAATGGCTCTAACTGCATGATAACAGAACTGATTTTATATTTAGTAAAAATGTTTATTAGTATTATGAGTGGGTAATATTCTACTGCTGTTAAGAATAGAGACTTCTATTACAGTGTCATTGCAGTCTATATAAATAGGTCAGAAAAGATGATGATATTTCTACACTAAAACAATTTAACAAGACTAAAACTCCTCATGATATGTATATCCTGAAGCAGGAGAACCACAGAAAAGAGGGCACTATGTAGAATAGCTTGAACAAAATTATATAGAAGCAGTTATATATGATTTTAGACTAAGATAAGAAAAGTTTGGTAAGAATGTGAGGTCTTATTTGAGTGGTTCAAGTTACAGGTAATTTCAACCTCAAACCCTGAAACTCTGCAATTGATCAAGGACATCAGGATTGGTGGCCTTGATAAGAAGGCAATAGATAGCAAAGGCCTTGAAGAATCAATATTTCTTGCAGCTGCAGTTATTTTAATAGGTAGGACAATGTTCAGATTATACATTCACTGTTAACCCCAAAATTCAGGTTGCTAAAATAATGGAGTTTCATTTTCTTTGTGTCTTCTCCATACCCCATTGCCACTCAGTTACCTAACCCAATGGCTTACACATCAGAGGTCATGATTACACATTTGTTAATGGGGATGAACTTCTAAGAACACTACTAAGTAATGACCGTAACATGGCTTTGGATAAATGTGTGAATGAGTTAACTGCTCAGTTGTGTTCAACTCTTTGTGACCCCGTGGGCTATAGCCCGCCAGGCTCCTCTGTCCATGAGATTTTCCAGGCAAGAATACTGGAGTGGGTTGCCATTCCCTTCTCCAAGGGATATTCTTGACCCAGGAATTAAACCCAGGTTTCCTACACTGTAGGCATATTCTTTACCACATGAGCCACGAGGGAAGCCACCCTGGCTTTGTATAGGGGTATATTATGGGTATCTTAAAAGACATAATAGATCTGCTACTGAGTTCTATAATACATAAAGCAGTACAAAGCTTTGATTGTGCCACTTAAGACCACGTGTACAGATCACAGTTTTTCTCTTTCTTTTCCTCTCTCTCAGACACAATTGAGAAAAGCTTGCAGCTCTGGCTAGAAGACATAAGGCAAAGTAGATCAAAGAAACATCTAGATATTGAATTTTCTTAGCTACTAGTAAGGAACAGGAGGGATCATAATAAAGAACAGTTGGCTGTCTCACAAAAATAGAAAACTATTTTATATATTTTTGGTCACCATTCAAAGACAATATTTTTAGATATTTTCCATATCACCAAAGGAGTTCTGTCTTAACAACACTGTATGATAATGGACTTAGACTGCAGGGTTTACATTATTATAATAAAGTTACACTAGATTCATCTAGGCTATAAGACGAAAGACACAAAAACAGACATGTCTTAACATGTGACTCACCCTCAGGAGGGCATGTGCTTTTACAGTAACAGTAATGGGTCGGCCCAGATCCATTTCTACTCTCTTTGCCCAGCAGCAGTCCCTGAGGGCATGTTCATGTTTATTGGGAATTTGTGACAGGCAGCATCTGACTTATGGGCAGTAATGAGGAGGAAAGGAACAGCTATAAAGCCTATTTCTACATGTATGAAATGACTGATGAGATTACTATAATCAAGGAAAATCTTAAATACAGATGTTATTTTTATTAAAATATAAAGAATGTAAATTACCCTACTAGGTTAATAATCCCACAAAGCAAGATATAGTCGCTACTTCAGGATTTTGGAAATGAAGTAAATGGCTTTTCATTAACCATATATCATTTATTGTGAAATATTAGTTAAATGTAACAACTAACCCTGGTGACACATGAGTCTGCCATGAAAGAGATTTAAAAATGTATACTCTTCAACAAAAAATTGATGAGAAGGGGAATAAAATGCTGAAAGAAGCAAGTGTTGCATCAAAGAAAGATGAAATGAAGAGGATAAGACCTAAATGACAATGGAAAGAGCTTAATTAAACTTAAAATCTACCTACCTGAAAACTAGGTTGGCTTATTACTTAGGAGCTATTAGTTTGTCTTACAAAGTGAAAGCGCCCTAACGATTCATTCAGGGCCTATGGGCGGTATGAGAGAAAACAGAAGCTGCTCCATGTCTCTCAGACTAGGGTGAAGATGGAAATTAATAGAGTTTATCCAGAGTCACCATTAGTTGAGCATAACTTTGCTCTTTCAGAATTCTGAGTACAAAAGAATTTTTTTTTAATTCGAGAAAAGGTTGTCCCTGCTCTGATTGTCCAGTTGGGAACTAGAAGTGTGCATATTGGTTCTATCTGGAGAACAATTATAAGCTAGAGAAAATAGGTACAACATATTTAGATTAGGCCATTGAGAAGTGAACCTCTGATAAGACCATCACTGATATTTGAAAAAGCACTTGTGGTCCAGATGACTTGCCTCACTGTCATTCAAAGATCTGTGCTCCACTTCTTTAATAAGGCAGTGTTGCTAGGATGTGCCTGCCCAGAAGGCAGCTACACCTCAGGGAAGACTTGTGTTCAGTTCTCGTTAATGGAACGTGAGCAGAAGTGATGTCTTTTTCTTCTCCACCTACTCTTTCACTCTTTATTAGTGGAAGTAAAAGATTTCTAGGCGGCAGAAGAGGATTTGGCTATAAGATGACAGGAGTCTGGGGCCCCAAATCACTGGTTGGAAGGCCACCCCTCTAGCTCCTCCATTGATCCTGCATTGAACCTACTCTTGAACAAAGAAATCATTTCCATGGTGTTGAGTCACTAACATTTTCTGGGTTGTTTAATTATAGCAGCTATGATAGCAGTAGACTGTGCCTTATATATTTAATTATCTTTATTTACATTCATGGGAATTCCCTGGTGGTCCCGTGGTTAGGGCTAGACGATTTCACATTGCCGTGGCCTGGGTTCAATTCCTGGTTGGGAAAATAAGATCGATCCTCAAGCCATGTAATATGGCCAAAACCCCAAAATATTATGTGCATTCAGATCATTAGTGAAAATAAGTTACTTGGGGACATAGGATTCAATAATCAATTTTCTTGGGATTTCTAGTTGAGCAAAAATGGCACGCACATGAAGCCAGTTTAGGCCCTAAAGATTCATCTGCTTTTTGGTATAATATTTTTTCTCTAACCTTTTGTTTATATTTTCTCACCAAACCCAATCTTCATCCTTAGTAACGTTTAGGAATTTCCAAACCTCTGCTACAGACTGAGGGGCGGGGGTGTTTGACTTCTTGGCTAATTTTATCCCTTCCTTCTTTGCAAGTTTTAAGTAAATTTGCAAACAAACCAAAGGACTTTTACCTCCTCAAATCAGCCTTATTGAAAAAGTCTTCAAAATCAAGCTTCACTGATAGAAATTATAGCAATAAGTTCTAAATGAATTACTTTACTTGTATGAAAAGTTTCTAGACCTTCTTTTGCTCAGTTTTTCTGATTTTACCCTCCGTGTTTGCTATTCTTCATTTTCCCCACTTAGTTCACATGTAGATTACTGATCATTTAGTTTCCTTGTTAAACAGTTGTGGTATAGTTTACACTTCCCTTGTTTGGTGGGCACTTGTGTTGGTTACGATTTTTCCCACGTGAAGAACTTTAAGCTTCAGCTGTGGGACTATCTAGATGATGTGAAATGTGCTATCTCTTGTTATTAAAATAAAATTAGAACTTTCCCTCCTCTTTTTTAAACTGCTAAGCACACAGAGTAACTGCTCTGTTAAAGGCAACTTGAAAGATTAAAGACAATATGAAATGATAATGGAGTAAGCAAGATCAGAATAGTGTTTTCTAAAGGGCTTTTAAACTCAGTGTAAAAACTAAATCAGATACAGATATCATTCCTGACCTGTCCAGCAAGGTGACAATGTCTTTGCAATGTGAATTAATCCTGTCAAATCTGAAGATCAATTATTTAATAATCTATTCCTAAGGTTTAACATTTTTAATTTTTCTAACTATACTAGATATTTAGTAAAGAAGTGGGGAAAATTTCCTAGAATGTGTATCAAAGGGAGAAAAAAGCACATATGGCTCAGTTCAGTTCAGTTCAGTCACTCAGGTGTGTCTGACTCTGCGACCCCATGGACTGCAGCATACCAGGCTTCCCTGTCCATCACCAACTCCCGGAATTTGCTCAAACTCATGTCCATTGAGTTGATGATGCCATCCAAGATGGCTAAATCAGATATATTTACATTTTGTTGAACTTTTTTTCTCCATATATATCAGAGTTTACTTTTCTATTTTTTAAATTGTTTAATTTTAAAATTTTAATGATACATATCATAACATTGTAAAAACACAAACAATAAAAAAAGTACATGCAATACAAAGAGAATGCCTTCCTTCACCCAGCCCTACTAACCTGTCCAGAGTAAACTCTGTTTGCAGTTTAAAGTGTGACCTTCCAGACCTATCTTTTTGCATTTAAGCATATTTGTCCATGTACATACTTTCAAATACTTTATGCACACACATGCACATATATGGACATATATTTGATATATAGAGAATGTTTTTATATATGGATATATACATCTAGGTCAAACTTTTATACTTAACATATTGCAAAGATTTTACTATTTAATGAAAAATATTGAATGAAAGCACAATGTTTTTCTTGCAGTTGCTTCATAATTCATTAACTTATGATACCTTAGTAAAACATTTATTTAAATATTTTAAAGTTATATTTAACACTGCATGTATATCTATTACACATATCTGCATACTTTATCTTTAAAATAGATTCACAAATTAAAATAGGTATATCTAAGGGTATAAATTGTTTCCTAGCTCATAATAAGAACATTAATTTTCCTCTATTTTAATAAACATACCCTCCAACTACATACATCTTTAAGATTTCTTGTTTTTACAAAAGTAGAAGTCAGGACAGAGAAGGAAATTCCATACACAAATTTGTTCTGAGACTTTATCTACTGGAAAGAAATATGAGTCAGAAATATCATGGAACGGTAGGTTCCAAACTTTTGTGCTGTTTGCAATCCATCTGAAGATTTATTAAAAATTCTAGTGGGATTGGGAGGTTGAGGTTAGCAGATACAAACTATTACATATAAATAAGATAACAACAAGGTTCTACTGTATAGCACAGGGAACTATATCCTGGGATAAACTATTATGGGATAAACCATAATGAAAAATAATATAAAAAGAATACACATAGGCATAACTGAGTCACTTTGCTTCTCAGCAGAAATTAACACAACATTGTAAATTAGCTATACCTCAATAAAGAATAAATTTTTAAAAAGACCAAAAAAGTACTAATGCTTGGCTTCACTCACCAGATATTTTGATTTAATTGGGACTAGTGCATCCTGGGCATCTGAATTTTTAAAAGCTCTTCAGGTGATTCTAATGTGTGACAGAGTTTGGGGACCACTGTTACGGAGCCTCTAGCCATTGGAAGATGCCCAGACACAAGCGTCCTGCAGGTCAAATAAAGGTCACTGGACTGAATTCTATGCTTATTATTCAGAAGGAAAAGTATTTCTTCTAGTAGTGAAAACAATGCTGGTAGTATTCAGTACTACTAATCACCTTGACTCTCAAATAAAATAAATCCAACTAGAAAAATAGGATCAACCTAACCTAATACTGTAATACACTTAGGCATTAGATCTTTAAAAGCATCATTCCCCAGTGACTGCTGGAGTGTCTGGAAAAAAAAAAGCTTCCCTTTTTTGCAAATTGATTTTTGTCTTGGATGCATGGTTTGCTTGTTTAGCATTAACGACTTGATTTGGAAAGAAACGGCTTCCTGTATGGCTGGGATTAAGAACAGCCATCTTTACCCCTGCCAGAATTGTGTACAAATGCTAGCATGCATGGAAACAGTGCATCCCATGACATTTTTTTTTTTTTTACACCCAAACAAGTAGGGTGACACACATGGCTTAAGGGCTAAAAGAAACATGAGATCTGTATTGCAGAGTTACAGTCGGAAGTGCTAAATTTCCCCTGGGACTGTGAGGAAAGCTTCCTGCTCTTTGTAAATTAACCTATTATTGGAATACATTTGCCACAGTTAATCCGCAAAGTAATTAAATGGAAGGAAGCAATTAAGTCACCAAGAAAAAAGTGACTGATGCATCGGAGGGATTCAGGCATGGTTAAGATTTTCATTACTGTAGCTTCAGTTCAGTTCAGTAACTCAGTCGTGTCCGACTCTTTGTGACCCCATGAATCGCAGCACGCCAGGCCTCCCTGTCCATCACCAACTCCCGGAGTTCACTCAGACTCACGTCCATCGAGTCAGTGATGCCATCCAGCCATCTCATCCTCAGTCGTCCCCTTCTCCTCCTGCCCCTAATCCCTCCCAGCATCAGTCTTTTCCAATGAGCCAACTCTTCGCACTGTAGGTTAGACATACACATTAGTTAAGCAGACATCTTCCAGTTAAAGCTAGGCTACTGAATATGTGTGCACACGTGTGTGTGTGTATAAGCAAACTGTGTTGAAATACAAAATAAACCTCTAATCAGACTGACCAAGAAGAGGAGTTTTAGAAGTCACAGATTCTCTGGTAGAATAATGGTTGATATGGATTGTGTGGTACTCGGTCAGTTTAGAAAAAGCAGGATTACATTTTCTCTCCAATCTCTTACAAATGAAAAAATGTCTAATTGATCTGAGAGTAGAATTCAGAGATCCTATAAGCTCTTCATTAAACGTTAGTTTTTCTATATTGCTTCCATTTTTAGGGGGCTCAGGAGACCTTGTTAACCTCACCGTTTTCTTACTCTGTAAACTTAGGTAAGTCACTCGACCTTCCTGAATTTCAGTACAATAAAGGAATTGGGCTATATGTCTTCAGGTTAATTCTAGCTTCAACAAGCCACAAATCTAACGGGGGGGGGGGAATAAAAACACCACCAGAAAGCATATGTGAAATGCTTAAGATTTGAAATATCATAAAAATAAATATGAGTGGAAAATAAAAGTCATGTAATAGAATATTTTATATACATACCTGTAACCTTCACAAAATAAGATTATATGTTTCTCAAGAGCTTTGTGCTATAAGCAGAAATATAAAGCAATGTGAACTAGAATCTTCTAAGAGATATCAATTTTTCTATGCTTCTGTGCATTTTTCAATGATTTCATGAATTGAAAATGTATTACATTTTCAGGATTTCATGCATTTAAATGAGGTAGTTCTAAGCAGCTACCAAAAATTGTCTTTTTAAAGTAATGGTCTGTATCTATAAACAATTTTAAGACTGATGCACAAAATTAGATAATGAGTCTTCGCTTGGTGGCAAGAAGAAAACAAAGTGCCTGCTCTTTGGAAACAGAGTGCATTAAATTTTTTATGCAATCTGTGTATTAAGAACACCTCCCTTTCAATGCTCTGAACACATTAAAATGGCACTCTCGGGGTAAAAGGATCTGATTGTCCCATGGCTAGCTTGGTCATTCTGGTTGAGTTAATATCACAAAAGACTGATGCAGACTTAATTTGGCAGTGATGATTGGTGAGATGTGGGTGCACAGAATTATTCAACTGACTAGAATACTGTTAGCTTTGTATATATGGTTAATTATAATAAACATTAAGCCCCACTATGTTCTATATTACATACCAGAGATCTGTGATCCCAAATTACCATTCTTGAGTAACTAAAGGTTAAGATGCAGACTGAGTGACAAAAAGATATAAACTATGACTATGAAACACCATTACAGAGCACTAGGTTGAGCTCCCTGTTTCACACAGCAGATTCTCACTGGCTGTCTATTTCACAAATGTAATATGTATGTTTCCACGTTACTCTCTCAATCCGTCCACCCTCTCCTTTCCCACTGTGTCCGCAAGTCTGTTTTCTATGTCTGCGTTTTCATTGCTGCCCTGCAAACAGGTTCATCGGTACCATCTTTTTAGATTTCATATGCATGCGATGATACACAACATTTGTTTTTCTCTTTCTGACTTACTTCACTCTGTATAAAAAAGAAAAAGAAAACAGTGTAACATTCTACTGTTGCTGCTGCTGCTAAGTCGCTTCAGTCGTGTCTGGCTCTGTGCGACCCCATAGACGGCAGCCCACCAGGCTCCCCCGTCCCTGGGGTTCTCCAGGCAAGAACACTGGAGTGGGTTGCCATTTCCTTCTCCAATGCATGAAAGGGAAAAGTGAAAGGGAAGTCGCTCAGTTGTGTTCGACTCTTAGCGACCCCATGGACTGCAGCCCACCAGGCTCCTCCATCCATGGGATTTTCCACGCAAGAGTACTGGAGTGGGGTGCCATTGTCTTCTTCCAACATTCTACTAGGATTTAAAAAACTACTCTGGGACAACAGAGGAAGAAGATACTTACTTTGACTGAAGTTTTTGGATGGATAAGGTTGTGGACTTCACAAAAAAATATATTACAGCGGAACCTTGAAAATACATCTAGAGTTTTAATCATCAATGATGAGCAAAGGCAAAGGCACTGCGAACATACAAATAGGGCATCTCTAGAAAATAATGAGCAATCCAGAGGCCTGGACCATACATAGGCTTGATGAAGGTGATGAATAGTGGAGTAGATTGATACAGAAGAGCAGGTTGGAGGCAGGTTTGAAGAATGAAAGGAAGAGTGTGCATTGGCTATTATCAGCTGCTATGATCATTACATGAAAGAGATGCAATCTGGTAACAATCGGCTTCTTTCAAGCAGAGAGAGAAGGAAATGGAGAAAGACCAGAGGGGCTTCCTCATAGCTGCCTTCAGTTGGTGGGCTGGTTGGTAGCTGGGCTGAGCTGTGATGGCTGAACTGACTAGATGTTTCTATCCTTGTGGTTGTTCAACCTCATGGAGACTAGATTAGGGCTTTTCAGAGCAGGATGTTCTCAGAGTTCCGGGAGGGTGAGAGGAAGCTGCAGGGACTCTTGAGATCTCGTCTGAAAGTACTTCAACATGATTTCTGCTCTATTCTACTCACCAAAGCAGATGAAACAGCATGATGGGGTAGGAAAACTGGCCCCGTATTTTTGATGGAGAGAAACATCAATGAATTTGTGACCATTTTTTGTCTTCTACAAGCCCCTAGAAAGGGTTTGGATTATAGTAAGTGCTCAATAAACGATTGCTGAATGCACCATATGAATGGAGTGTATGGTTTGGAGCCCTGAAAAAGAATGATAAGATATTGGCACAGCTGCTGTGGAGAATGAGAAAGGGAACCAATCATGGGTAAGTAAAAGAATTGCTGAGCAGCACTGACAGTCCAGCTGAGCTTGTAAATTATAAATCGGTTTTAGAGCCAGTTTCCTCCGACTGCATTTGGTAGCTTGGGAGCAAGCCCACAGAAACAGATGGTTGGGTTGATCCAGGTTAGCAGTTGGCACCCTGCTCACTAGCAGTAGTGGGAGTTCAAGGCTGCCCATCTTGGTTCTGTGCCTCCACAGCTCTCTGCTCACTCAGGGGCTAGTCAGTAACAGTCATAGAATTCCAGGCATCCTAAATGTCCTTGCTCAGTTGGTCCACTGTCTTATTATCAACCACTCACATTGAATTCCAAAGTAATTCAATTGAGACTACAACTTATGTGATAACTTGCACACGCACAAATGCACACATGTGTGAGTACACGCGCGTGCACACACACACACACACAGGAATTCCATTTGTATTTCTTGGAAGGTGTAAATGGGATCTCATTTTGGAATTGTTTTCTTTCATTTGTAATTGTATAGTCAGGGCATCCTATTTCCAGCTCCCATTCCTCCCTGCTTTACTCTAGTCCTGGGGAGCCTCTCCTGATGATGTCCTCCTATTACTCTCCTCCAGTTCCTGACTGGGTTTCCCTGGTGACTCAGACAGTAAAGAATCTGCCTGCAATGTGGGATATGTGGGTTTGCTCCCTGGGTTGGTAAGATCCCCTGGAGGAGGGCATGCCAACCCACTCTAGTATTCTTGCCTAGAGAATCCTATGGACACAGGAGCCTGGTGGGCCACAGTCCACAGGGTCGCACAGAGTCGGACACGACTGAGTGACTAAGCACAGCCCCTGACTGCATCGATTCATTCCTTCCCTTCTGTAGTCTCCCCAGACCTTTCTTTCCTTTCACTTGCACTACACAAGACCTGGAACAGATCTGGCAGAATCAGGCTAATTTCCAAAGGTGGAGATGAAGATAAGATGGGGAAATGTGAGGGGAAGATGAACCAATAACTGCAGGGTCCTGTTAGGCCGCTATGAGAGTGCTAAACACTTTGATTCTAGATTCTAGCCATCAGACTAGTTTTACTTTCCTTTTTGTGCTTGATATTGTGGATTCATCCTGTCTTGCTCTTGCTTGTCTAAGATGAGGTACCATGTTACATGGGTCACAATTTCTCTTTTGCTCAGGGTTCTCAGCCTAAGTCAAACCCCTGTCTTCATCCATCCTCCTCCTTTTCTAATCAGTACCCTCCACAGGAGAAAACAGCCTGTGGGGTAAGTGAACTGAAGAACTGGGACTCTGGTGCTTAGATACAAACGCTGGATCAGAGGAGGTCAAGGAACAGGAAGTTAAAATGATCTTTTAGTGTGGGAAGTGGAGTTGCCTAAGATAACGGGTGGGGAATTACAGGAAGGGAAAAACTCTAAGCCAAGTTTCAATATTCTCAATCAATATCGGGTGGAGCAATGGATATCAGTAGATGATGGATGGTGTGGGTAAGAGAGCAAGCTCATTAGATGGAGGGTTTCAAAGAAGCAGTAAATTTGGTGGAACAAGTCAGGAAGACCACTGTGAGGAAGAAGAACACATTTTCTGTCTCCTCGATATGACAGGCCTATTGGTTACGGGGGAGCAGGCTTTCCCATGCCAGGATTAAAGAGAAGTGACAGCATCCTCAAAAAATTAAGTTGAAGTGGGGCCAGTATTCTGGATACAAGATTTTCCTCTTAATTTCTAACTTGTCACTGCACATAGCCAACTGTGGTGCTCCTCAGGCATTGCACTAGCTCTGAGGACAGTTCTGGAAATCTCAGAGTTGGTGCTTTTAGTCTGTGTATTTCAGAAAACAGTAAGGAGATAAAGATTTTCCCTGGTTCTTGCACTTTGTGACTCCTTTTAGTCACAGGGAATCTTTTAGTATAACTCCTTAATTCATTGTTTTATCAAATAATTATTGGCCAGGAACAGAACTAGGTGCTGGGAATACACGGAGACATAAAATAAGATTCTTGCCATTAAGCAGCTCATGGGTCTTCTTAAGGTAAAAAAAAAAACAAAAACAAAAAACAAAACCCAGACAAATAGGTAATTAAAACCAAATGGTCAGTCATTTGGCAGAGGTTAGCACAGGATACTGTGGGAACACAGAAGACGAGGAGTTAACTAGAGTTGAGGGCATGAGATGGAGACAAAGAGGACTGCAAAGGAAGGAGATGGTCAAGTTTAAAGGCTGTGTGTGTGTGTGTGTCAGTGAGGGGGTGGGGATGAGGTCCAGGGGCCAGAGGGAACACATTAGTCAAATTAACTCCATTTCAACTGCACTGTATCCTGGTAGTCATAGCCTAAATATCCGAATCAAGTTTAACTGAATCTCCAGTGTGACCAGACTTTCCATTCTTTACTGTCATAAGGGAAGTGGAGCGCCGTCCAAGTTCACATTTTGGCAGCTGATCCTGGGTAAACTGTATTGCTCCCTGAGCTAACCCTCTCCAAGGCCCGAGGACACTTGTGCTGTAGACTTCATTTAATCACAGGACAGCTCAAAGGAAACCAGTATCAGCCTTCCTCCCTTTGGACAGTCAGATAACTTTCCTATTTTCTCTATTTGAATGGGTCTTGTGTCTTAAATCTTAGGACATGCCAGCTTGAGAATTATCTGATTACTGTGTGAATTATTAAAAAGTCTTTCAAACACAAACAGAAATGCTGTTTCACCTCTCTATTTTAGTGTTAACCACACATGGATAGCAAATAGTGGCAGCATTGTATACAAAGACATTTCTGGAGGAAACACAGAGCGCAAGATGGGGCTTGGCTGGTCACGGTGCTCCGGTCAACTTGGATTGCTAAGATAATTTATTTGCCTTCCACTTGTATTACTGAAACTGCAAGCCTGCTCTCCCTCTATTCAAAATTCCAGGATATATTGTGTTGCTTGCAGAGGGGAGCTCTGCTTGTGCTGGGTTATTTATGGCTCCTGAAAATAGAGAACAGGAGATAGCAAACCTTTTATCTGATGTTCACTATAATTTGGACAATTGCAGAGTAGTTTCTGTTCTTGGTCGGCAGCATTTGCTGGGACACTAGAGTTGATCAGTGACATCACACTAATTAAAAAGAATGAAAGAGGGAAAATGGATAAGAATTTGATCAAGAATCAGGTTTTTAGTTGTTAGCATTTTCCTTTTGAAGATAAAGATTAAACCATATGGTTCAAGAGAAAGTATTTTTATCTACAAAAGGCTTGGTTAGGAAAGAATTCTAGTTGAAATTAACAGACAAACGGGTAAGGAATTTTAATGAAAAGACTAGGTACTTTCATCTTAGGCAGATATGAGTAAAGGCATTTCTGCCCACTATAAACTTAATTTCCTTCGGGACTTAAAAAAATGACTATTGACATTAACTGCTTTCTGAGTAGTTTTATAGAACCTACAGAAGACTGCCAGCTTCTAGGAAGACCTATAACATTGTTAGTTAAGCCAAGAAGAAGCTATAAAGTGATAACAAGAAATTTTTCTAAAACCTGTAGTATTTCTTCCAGCAGCCAACTTTTAGTGAGCAGCTATTCTGTGTGCTTTCTTATTAAGATAGATAGGGCTATGGTAAGAAGGATACAGTATCTGTTCTCATGGAAATTAAATTCAGCCAGGAAAGAGACAGCAATAATGAATTCATGACAATTATAAGCATGTTCTATGAAGGATGAGCTTTCCAGGTGGCGAGTGGCGAAGAATCTACCTGCTAATGCAGGAGACACAAGAGATGTGGGTTCAATCCTTAGGTCAGGAAGATCCTCGGGAGTAGGAAATGACAACCGACTCCAATATTCTTGTCTGGAAAACTCCATGGACAGAGGAGCCTGGAGGGCTATAGTCCAGGAGTTCGCAAACAGCTGGATACAACGGAGCAGCAGCAGTGCTGCGAAGGATGAGTATATAGAGGTGGGAGCATTTGCAAAAAGAAACAGTGGCGGTAGGGGGCTGATGAGAAAGGACAGCACACAAGCTGAGATGATCTGCACATGCAAAGGGGCTGGGGTAGGAAGGGATACAGATCTTTGGAAGACTGAATGAGGCTTTCATGGTTACAGAAAGGCAAACAGGGGAGAACGGCACAAAATGAGTTTGGAGAGCTAGGAAGGGGGTAAATCATGCTGGGCATCATGGACCCAACAGAAAGGAAAGAAGGAGTCTTTGAGAAACGTCACAGAGTAAAGTGATAATATAAACAAGGCAACTTAATGGAATTTTAATAAAACATACTATTGTTGATGATGAAAGTAATTGTTCTTCAGGATGGTTTTTTTTTTTCCTTACTGAAGACATACATTTTTCAGTTTAATTTTATTCTAATTTGATTCGCAGATAGTAAAGAAGATAAGCTGTATATAATTGAAGGACCACATTCTCCTTAACTTTAACCATTAATTTAACCCATTGTGATTGGTAAGAACTTATAGATAGCAAATCTGCTGAATTTAGTTACCTGTCACTTTGGGATTTAGAGATGTCAGACCTCTTATCAGTGACCAAACATCAGATATCAGAAATGGAACCCAATAATTTTATTTTTTTTAATAAAAAAGTGATATTTAACTATGATGAAATTGAGGTGAGTATTTAAAAATGTCTGGAAATACTTACAAAACCCAAAAACATGTATCAGAGATTTTTCAGTTCTAAAGAAGTGAAATTTCCAAAGGCTGATAATGCTATTTGGATATTTTGGTCAGTTCAAGGCAGACAGGGATTCCCTATTAGACAGGGAGGCCCTATAGAAAGGCATTTCATACTAGATTTGAAACAAATAGTCCAAATTCTAATATATATGAAGGACTCTCCAAGACTTGTTGTCCTAGCTTATAGTAACCACTAAGTTCAGATTTTCCAGGACAACTTTGTTATAAATATTCTCTTGCATGTTAGGTACACTGGTGCTTTTTAGACCATGACATGATTCACTCTTGTTTTAAGAAATATGGACATTATGTCTAGCTCATCAGGATTTCTTTCTTCTCTGCTGTCGCTAGCTATAATTTATTCTCTTCTATCTCATTCTGAAAACCTGAACTCAAATCCCTAAAACCCTGATTCATGAACTAAATGTCCGATACAACTTGCCTCTGTTTTTTCCTTCTCTTTGAAGATGCCTCTTTCCTGTCTAAGCCTAGGTGTACAAATTCATGAATGGTTATGACTGTGTTTAAGGGAACCAAAATACCCCAAACATGAAAACCTGTGCAATATGTTGAAGGCAATTCATTCCTGGCTTTCTTAATACTAAATATTGGTTAAATATCTTAGAAAATGTCGATCATTCCATGAATCTAATGTGGGATTATGAAAGAAGAAAGAAAGACGTGAATCATGTTTCACTTTGGGATGGTCTAGGGAATAAGCATCACTCATGAAGAGCAGTAGGCTGGACAATCCCTAAAGCAGTAGAAGAAAATGATGACGACAGTGATCAAACAGCTACCATGTTAGAAAGCTTATTATTATTATTATTTTTTTACCATTCTTGTGCTAAGTGCTTTATAGGTATTATCTGATTTAACAACTATGTAAGGCTATTTTAGTATTTATGCTTATATTGGAAATGAAGAAATTGAGATTTGCAGAGATTAAAGCAGCTTTTCTAAAGTCATTCCATCAGTAAATAGAACTAGAAGTCTACACCTGCCTAACCTGATTCCAGAGTCTACACAGTCTTCACTCAGGATTAATGCGGTTCCAGGACCCCTCCTTGGGTAAATTCCCTTATGTAAAATGGCATTTGCTTATAACCTACTCATATCTTCCCTCATACCTTAAATCACCTCCAGATTATAATACCTAAGACAGTGTAAATGCTATGTAGTTAGTTGCTGGGGTGCAGTTAAAAAAAAAAAAAGTTTTGCTTTTTGAAATCTTCTGAAATTAAAAAAAAAAATGTTTCGGGTTTGCACTCCAGGTAGCCCTCTGATTCTATGTGATATGATAGATTCAGAGGGCTGGCTGGACTGTGAACCACTAGCGCTCAAGGGGATTACAGGTAAACTAATCTATGGCTAAGAAATGTCCCTGGAGGTTGTATGAGTGTCCTTACTCCTTGGGGCATCATATCTATTGTACTCCACCCTGTTTCATCACTCTCTCCATTTTCACTGAAGTTGAGCCTGAAAAACACAATGGCTTACAATAGTTTCTTTGGCAGGGCCTATGGTTTTAGAGCTGCAGTGAGCAGAAAAGGCAAACAAAACATAGACCGTCCCACTGAGACACAAGTAGAAGCAATCAAACTACAAACAGCCAGCAAAGCAAAATGGTTCCTGGCCCTGGCTGGAAATGGGCTGGACGTGGAGGAAGTAGCTTTTCAACAAAGCTCCTGGGCAGACGTCAGATGGGGGCGCTCTGGGCTAGCACCCTGATGGCCGGCATTGATCACTCCTTCGGTAGAATGCGTAAAGGACTCATGTGCTTCAGGTGACATGGCTAGGAAACAGCATTGTGTACAACGTGAATAACACAGATCTTCAGTGTTATTTCCACATGGACCAGGAACATTACTATGGTTTTGATGTCAGAATCTATTGTTAGATGAACTGATGTCTGTGAAGTGCTTTTTCAGTGCTTGCAGAGTCAGGATCTGTATAATCAAGTGTTTCTCTTCCCACCAATCAATGATAGTAAAAGGTTTCTTAAGACTCGAAGCACCTGATTTCATATTAAGACTACATTGGTGTACGCGTGCAGTAGAGTATGAGATCACCAAAGTATAAGTTCCTTCCCCTTCCCAGCAGTGCCTGGAAGCTGCCTGTCACACCATAAGCAGCAATTCCAGGGCTGTGGGAGAGCTCCTGGCTGATCTTTCAGTTCTGCGGGCCTCCACCCCACCTCCTATTCCCAGAAAATTTAAACCAACCTGCTTTTGCCTGAATGACCCAGGTAACAGCCTACTTTAGCCTGAACAGCTTAGCTATTTCAGCTAAAAATGGCTTATTTCCATGAGTCACCTGGATAATTGCCTTATTCTCTGGCCCACTTAGTGGGATGGGCCTGCAGGTGTTAAGTGCAAGTGTCACTAAAACCTCATTGTTTTTGACTCTTCAGAGAACACTGTGATGGTGTTTTTAGTGACTGGAGAAGTAGACCTTAGATTCACGCTTAGCCTTTGAAACTTTTTCTTTGGATGGATCATCTTTGTCCTGTGACAAAAAAGCCCCACTTTCGTTGTAGAACAATTTTCTTGTGTGTCTGTAGCTGTGCAGTTTAGAGCAAGTGATAAATCAGCAAGCGCTTCTTAAATATTTACCACCCAAGTACTGTGCAAGATGCAAAGGGGGACAAAGACAAGAATTCCTTCTTAAGATGTGGCTGTTTAGGGAGATAGCACATATGAACCATTACAGAACATTAGCAAATTCTTATGTGTCTGCTGTTGACCAGTTTGAAACTATAATCATAGTTAAAGAAGGACAAATCTGAGCTGGAGAAGGACAAACTAGGTGGAGAAATTTCCAGGAGGGCTTAACTTTAACTACTTGAGGTATTGGTAAATTTGTCTTTTTCTTTCCTTTTCTCTCTTTTTTGCCAAATGTATTATATTGCTTACTTTTACAAAAGGTAGCCTATTATCTCAGAATGGCACCACTTAAGAGAAAACTGTCTGTCTTATTTACAGGCTAACTCAGAGTTCATGGTTCTGTAAAGAAAAGAACAACTAACGGCTTTGACTATTATAACACAACGTATTTAGAAAAAAAATCACTAAATACCTCACTTTTATGACTGAGTTTTTCAGATGCCTTTTAGAACACAAAATAAATGGAAAACAGAAAAAAAAAACCTACCTCATTTGAAATGGCGAAAAACTAAATCTCCTATAACCTTTCTTGAAAAGATAAATTCATTTTAATTATTTAGGACTCTACTTCAATTTTCAATTGTATAATTTGATGTCATGAAATAACAGTGTGAAACAAGACAATATTTTCTATCTTCCCTTCTCTTGCCAGGATCTAGAAATGAAGGGACAAAGTTTTGTTGTTATTGTTTTTTAAAAAAAATTTGAACTGTGATGTAAGAACCTGCCATTTCTATGCTCACACAGATTAAATTCTCTGGCATAAAACTTTTAGGCTTGAGATAAATGTCATGTACATGATTTTGAAGGTCAGGCTGGTGAACCACCAAAAATGTCTGACAGCTCCAAGAGGGAATACTTACATCTGGCGAATGGCATTGTGTTCTCTGCTGTGATGAAGTCAGGTCGAATCAGTGGAACAGTGGGAACTGAACCTTGATGCAACGTGGCATCTGACCCCAGAGGCCTTTATGCCTCCTTTTATCCTCCATTCCTTCCTGCCTCCCACTATGTGGGAAGAACAGCCACAAAAATCCACCGACTTTCTGCAGGAACACTTGGCCTGGTTTTCCTGTAATACCTGTTTATACATGAATCAACCCAAAATTAACTTTGGGGACAGCTGTATATTCCTGACCTTGTAAATTCAAGTACAAAATGCACTAGAATATATGATTAACCAGACTTCCTGGTAAATAGGTTGTTCTATTTAGTTGGATTTCTGGTTAAGAGTTCTATGACTATATTTTATTTCAACCTTTGTTATTAAATAGGCATTCTATAATATGCTAGTTAGCTTTCCTGTCATTAGGAGGATGATTTTCAGATGGCACCTGGACTTTCTTGATGATTCTGATCTTACAAAGTCCTTGGATCATCATTCCAGACATCAATAATCTAAGTACAGTTGCTGATGGCTAAGACTGAGGTAACCGGGAAGGATCACCAGAGCAGGAACAGTTTTGTTTTAGATACCTGAGCTTATGCTTCGGGGTAATTTCCTGATAACTGATCACAAAACTTTCAATAATGAACACATCATTTAAGCTAGATTTTTAATAGAAAATCTTAAGGAATTTGTTATAGTTTTGCATGAGATCACCTCTTTGAGGAACTAGTTCCCTTCTGTTACTAAACTCATTGTGATAAAAAAGAAAATATGCAAGCTAGCAAACAGAGTCTGGAAAATGATGATGAAATCATCACATTGTTATAACTGGGGCATATAGAGCCCTTTCCTTAAAATTAAAAAAAAAAAAAGCCACCATTTTTTTAAAGCTACATTTTGTTGGGCAGAAGCAGAAAAGATTAAGGAATTTGCTCTCTAAATTACCCTCTTGTCACTAACTTCTGGTCTGTAGGTTGAAGAAAGCATTAAAATAAATGAAGTTGCTGAACTGCACTCTTTCAGCAGACAGAAATGGGTAGCTTCAGAGCACAGCAAAATGGATGCAGGGCACTCTTAAGAGATTACTTGTAAATCCAGATATATGTCAGACTATTAGAATAATTGAACTTTCAGTAAACCGGGGCGAGAAAAAGGGAAGGCTCTGTTTGCATTTCTTGAAACATGGTGTATTACTCTGCAGAGTTTTAAATGTCATTCAACAAAGGACTTCAAAGTATACACCATGAATGAACATTGAGAAGGTATGTAATTTTTGTTTTTTTAAATTGAAATACCTATTTGTGTCCCTTTTAACACAACTATTCCTTTGGTCTATTAATTATAGGAAAGAGCCCTTCTCTCTTCTGAATGGCATGCCTTCTTTAAAGACACTGACAAGCATCTGAAGTTACTAAGATACAAGGCATTATCTAAATTAACTACAGACTGGCAAGATGGAGTTCTTACAGAGATAGAAAATTTAGGAAAATAAAGTGAAGTAGTATGACAGAGGGGTCAGAACACTGATGTTGGAGACACATAGGTCTGAGATTAAAAAATCAGTTCTGCCACTTTCTCACGGTATGACTTTCAGAGAATTACATAGTTTCAGGGAATTTTAGTTTTCCTCCCATGCAAAATGCGGCTAGGTTTAGGAATTAGGGTGGTAATGTTTAAACTGTCTCTATATTCGTTATCTGTATATTTGCAGCTCTTTATGTATTTTAAAATACCCGGTACAGTGTAAGTACCTAATATTTCTCTTACTTTTAAAAATATGTACTGGTTTTAAAAACAGAGGCATAACTGACAAATACAGTTATAACATTTTGAAAGGCTTCCCAGGTTGCACTAGTAGTAAAGAATCTGCCTGCTAATGCAGGAAATGCAAGAGAAGTGAGTTTGATCCCTGGGTTGGGAAGATCCTCTGGAGGAGGAAAAGGCAACCTGCTCTACTATTCCTGCCTGGAGAATTCCATGGTTAGAGGATCTTGGTGGGCTACAGTCCATGAACTCCCAGGGAATCAGACATGACTAAGCAACTAAGCACAAGATACTTAAGGTGTACAATGTGATGATTTGATGTATGTATATACTGTGAAAAGATTATTCCCTTTGAATTACCTAATACATTCGTTATCTCATGTAATGATTATTGTTTTTGTTTTGTAATTGAGAAAACTACAGTGTCATCAACTACAGTTGCCATGCTGTACATTAGATCCTCAGACCTTATTCACCTTGCAACTGCAAGTCTGTTTCTCGGCATATTTTCCTCACTCCACAGCTCCTGGCAACTACTTTTCTACTCTCTGTTTCTATGAGTTCAACTTTTATTGTTAAGATTCTGCATGTGTTACCATGCAGTATTTGTCTCTCTGTCTGGCTCATTTCACTTAGCAGGTTCATCCATGTTGTTGTAAATGACAGGATCTCCTTTTTAAAGGCTGAATAATATTCCCCTGTGTATGATTGCTTATTGTCTTTATCCGTTCATCTTTTGGCAGATGCTTAGACTGCTTCTATACCTTGGCTGTTGTGAATTATGTTGTGATGAATGAGGCATGTAGATCTCTCTCTGAGATAATGGTTTCATTTCTTTTGGATTATTTCTCTTAATTTTAAGATTATAGATTATAACGCTTTTTTATTTTATCAGTGAGGGAACCAAGTTTCCAAAAGACCGTATGATTTGTCATCGGTAGATTAATAAATTGTGATACTCATTCACTCAGTTAACTAATTCACGTATCAGTCCATGAATATGGTATCCACTTACTGAGACTACTCTAGCATCAAGAAGACAGAAACAAGACTAATGTCTTTTTACTCCTAGTCCACTGATTTTTCACTGTATTCTCAAATAATAAAAATTTTATAAGGCTAAGGGTAAAAAGAAAATAAGTTTAGAAATGTAGGATTCTTTTTTTTAGAATATAATTAGGAATGAAAGGTGAAGATTTTTCTGATTGCACATTTTGATAAGAGTGGAGTCAATCAGAACAGTTATTGAGACAGCAGAACTGGATTAAAAAAAAAGTCTGAGGCTATCAGACACAGTGAAGAAAATGTAAATATAAAAATTAGGGAAAAAATGCTGCAACTTAGGTTCAGGTCATGGCTATTTGTTGAGTCTGCCCATGTTCTAGGTGCTGTGACTATGAGTGGTTGTGGAGGGGCAGCGAGTGGGCCAAGGCACAAAGTAGTAACACGAAACAGCAGCCAAAGCAGAGCAGATATAGACTATGACTTGGAGGAGTTATCATCTAATTAAGATAGTGAAACATCTGCAAAAGGAAGTGGGGAGCATTTTCAAAGTCGCTGGTTAATTATGAATGGATAAAGCATTAGATGTAAAAGAGGTTGATATAATCTGGGAGGCAATAAGCATTAACTCTCATCAGTTCATTTGTCCATTTTGTGCAGGTAAAGTCATTGAGGATTTTGGACTTCATTCAACCCATTTAGAAATGGGTGTGAGGTGGCCAAGTTTTATCACTTTCATGGTTTGAGACACACCTTTAGAGAGAGTACTTCTAAGTTCTACCATTACCATCTCTCTATTTTCTTTCCTTCACTTTCAGTTCATATACATACATAAACATACACACACACACACAGACCATTTTTGAATATCACATGATGGGAGAAATGAACCACCATATTAATCAACAAGTAAATTATTGTATCCTTTATATGAATACCAGTGGAACTGGGATTCCTTAATTTCCCTTTGATTCTCCTCTCTGTCACCATATCTAGAATAAGCTAGGATCTACTGAAGGGACTTAGCAGCAGCAGCAGTAGGACCTACTGGTAAGGAGCTGTTAAAAACATAACCAAACCACAGGGAAGGCACACTGACAAAGAATTTTCTAGTATTAGTGTTGTTAAAGAGCTGGTTTGATTGGAGGTAATGATTAGACTGAACTCTAGGAGATAAAATAGAGCATTCTCAGCCATATTCAGCCATTATTTTAAACATTCAACCAGGATAAACATGCCGAAATTCCATTCTGCATTATAAGGTGGTTGTTAGGATTAGCAAAACAATGGGTGGGCATGCGAATTTTCAGATAATTTTCTTTTGAGATTGCCAGTTCTACTTTGGGACTAGACTTATTAACACAAACATCTAAGCTGTGCCTTGGAGGCCCCTTGAGCTTTACTTGTCTGCAGTTGTTATTAGTTATTTAGTCATGAACTGGTAACATGTCAGGCATACAGAAGAAATTGGGTTGTTAAGATAGAAAAGCAAACTGGTAAATTTAAAGTCAGGCGTAAGAATTATTTCCTCTGGACTATTTCCTTTAAAGTATCAAAGTAATGGGTGGGTTATGGACGTTGAATACTAAGTGTGTGTGTGTGTGTGTGTGTGTGTGTGTGTGGCTAATTAGTTCTCCCATCATTTGCTACTTTTTCCTTAGTAACCCTCTTCTATTCTGCCTTCAGTATCACCACATCTTCCCCCAGAACAGAAACAGGCATACCTGTACAACCTTACCATTTTTCACCCCCTGTCAAAATCTAAGCATTCTCTTGCCTGTGCTGAACTACTTAGATGAGATACTAACAAGTTCTGTAATTTGGGAATATCATTCTACTCTTCAGTTTTCTTGTTTGTTAACGGAAGGAGTTAGATAACAGGTTCAGCATCCTATGCCTGCACAAAATGAAGAATTTTGAATTCACTCATCTCAGTGTGCCATAAATAGTGTGAGAGTTGACAGCTATGATAGTGGCCATTGGGGTACTGTGTCCAGACTAATTGTGTCCCTGAGACCTGTCATCAGCGTATTTGATGGGCAAAGAGCAGGTACTCAATTTCTTTTACATATTCTTTTGGTCTTAAACTTCATCTAGAAATGTGATCAGCATAGACTGTCTTAATTACAGACTTACATTTGAAAAAATCTGAGTCACCCTTGTGGGTAGTGGAGTGAGAAGGATTGTTTTTCCAATGGTTTTAATCTGTGAATTTGAATGTGCATGCACTATTATTAGAATTGTCATAGGATAAAAATAATCTGTTTCTTCCAATAATACTGTGGAGGGAGATGGTGATGTTGAAATTTGTTCAGTCACATAGCTGGTAAGTGTAAAGCACTGGCCCCCATGCTTGTGATGCTGACACTTCTGAAGCCTTCTATAACCTCATTACTAAAGTCATCACTCTTTTCTCTGCGTTCCTATGGTATTTTACTCTTACTGCTAGTGCAGAACTTCTAAGATTACACTGATTTTTGCATGCTAAGCCCCTAGGATGATGTCTGGTACGTAGTAAATAGTTTGTCAATTGATATTAAAAACGTTACTATATATATATATATATATATATATACACACACACACACACACACACAAACATACACACATATACGTACGCATGCATAAAGGCCTGTGTGTTTACCTACCCCAAGGGGCTGTGAGCTCTTTAAAGAATGAACTGGATCTTGCATGTTGTTTTCTCTAGGTCCGTCCAACAGGGTCTGCTACTTGATTGGTACTCAACAAATATTTGCTGAACTGAACTAGATTCTTGCCAAATTTAGTTCAGGGATATTTGCATCTCTTCACCCCTTATCACATTCTTACTTTTCCTTCTATATCTGTTCGACTTCTTCTCCCTTTCCTTCCTCTTCTTTTCTGTCTTCCTTTTCCTTTTTCTACCTATTTAATAACTTTTATATATTTTATTTTCCATGCCTCTTTTATTTGCATGTTAGCCTGAGGGGCTGGTGAAAATGTGAGTTGCAAAGCTACTATGAGGTGAGGTGAGGTAAGCCAGGCTTTACACCACGCTCATCCATTGTGCATATGTATGTATACCGTTGTTTAGGAAGCAAGAAGGTATAATGACTTATAACCTTGAGCTCAAATGATGAAGAACATGGTTGACTCAATGCTTTTCGAAGTTTGCTGCTGAAAAAGCAACATTCACAGGAAACATTTAAAACATCAGAAGCTGTTTATTAGTGACTCAACATTAATGCCCATGACTAAGGTACATGTAATCCAAAGTCCAGGTCAACTTCAGACACATTTTGTATGAATAAGCCTCATAGACAGTTGCGGCTATTTTTTAACTAGTGAGATTGCATTTAATTATGCCTAAAAGTCACGGCTGTATATTGTCACCCTGCTTATTTAACTTATATGTAGAGTACATCATGAGAAATGCTGGACTGGAAGAAACACAAGCTGGAATCAAGAGTGCCGGGAGAAATATCAATAACCTCAGATATGCAGATGACACCACCCTTATGGCAGAAAGTGAAGAGGAACTAAAAAGCCTCTTGATGAAAGTGAAAGTGGGGAGTGAAAAAGTTGGCTTAAAGCTCAACATTCAGAAAACTAAGATCATGGTATCTGGTCCCATCACTTCATGGCAAATAGATGGGGGAAACAGCGGAAACAGTGTCAGACTTTATTTTTTGGGGCTCCAAAATCACTGCGGATGGTGACTGCAGCCATGAAATTAAAAGACGCTTACTCCTTGGAAGGAAAGTTATGACCAACCTAGATAGCATATTGAAAAGCAGAGACATTACTTTGCCAACAAAGGTCCGTCTAGTCAAGGCTATGGTTTTCCAAGTGGTCATGTATGGATGTGAGAGTTGGACTGTGAAGAAGGCTGACTGCCGAAGAATTGTTGCTTTTGAACTGTGGTGTTGGAGAAGACTTTTGAGAGTCTCTTGGACTGCAAGGAGATCCAACCAGTCCATTCTGAAGGAGATCAGCCCTGGGATTTATTTGGAAGGAATGATGCTAAAGCTGAAACTCCAGTACTTTGGCCACCTCATGTGAAGAGTTGACTCATTGGAAAAGACTCTGATGCTGGGAGGGATTAGGGGCAGGAGGAGAAGGGGACGACAGAGGATGAGATGGCTGGAAGGCATCACTGACTCGATGGACGTGAGTCTGAGTGAACTCCGGGAGTTGGTGATGGACAGGGAGGCCTGGCGTGCTGCGATTCATGTGGTCGCAAAGAGTCGAACACGATTGAGCGACTGAACTGAACTGAACTGAACTGAAAAGCTCAATTATTGTTTTATTAAGACTAACAGAGCCTGAATTTTTTTTATGAACAATTTTTTTTTCCACCTTATCATTAAGCAACTGAACATGATGCCATGGCATGGCTCTTAAGCTTGCAGGAAATTTGAAACAATAAAAATTGCACAGTGCTGCACTCCTTTCAGCTTATTCAGTCTCCTCTTCGGTTCTTAAAACTAGATTTTTTATTTTTACTTTTCTCTCCCATGGGCTTAATCGGTATCCCTGGAGGCATTAATTTATTATTTTCCAAATTATAAATCCACATGGAGTTCTGTCTCACTTATCTCTAGCTTATCTACTCTTTTTTTTCATTCTTTTCTTCTTTGCAATGCTCCACTAAACATGCAAAAGTGTTCTATTCATCTTAGCAGGCCCTTTCTTATTACTAGGTCCCAGCTTCTGTTTCTCTCTCCTCAAACATTCAGCTCTGTTTCATAGCTGCATCAATTTAGCAGTTCTCTGAAACTGCACATTAGAAGGATCTTCTGGGAAGGAAAAGCATATAGGCTGCATACTAATTTTAAAAATAATAAGCATCATAATTTTACATAATTGGTACTGCAGTGGCTTGTATATTATCTAAGATCACTAACTGGAATTGACTTTCAGTTCTTCCTGTCTTCTCTAATTCATCACAGAAGATAGTGCTGGAGTGATTAGCTCATTCACTTACTGGATTCCAATGGTGGAATTATCATTATACAGGAAGATGTTGGACTGGTTTTTTTTTGGTAAGCACATAGAAATGGATGCAATATCATTAGTTATTAGGAAAATGCAAATTAAAACAATAATTTAAAATTGTTAAAATTAAAAAGAATGACAACAGTACATGCTAAGCATGTGGACAGTGGAAACTCTCATACGTAGCTGGTAACAATGCACAATTTTTACAGCCATTTTAGAGGATGGTTAATTAGAAAGTCAAGCACACACTTAACATATGACCAAAACAAAGTGAAACTATGTCTACACAAACATTTGTACATGAATGTTCAGAGAAACACTATTAAAAATAATCAAATACCAGAAACCAATTAAATGTCTATCAACTAGTTGGTTAGCTAATTAGACTATGGTAAATCCATACAGTGAAGTACTACTTGGCAATAGAAAGAAACCATTGAAATATGCAGCAACATGATTGGTTCTCACAGCATTATATTCAGTGGGAAAAGTAAGCCATAAAATCATACTATATGATTCCACTTATATGAAATGCTAGAAAAGGCAAAACCAGAGTGACATAGATCAGTGGCTGACAGGGACTAAGGTTGGAGAGAGGGGATTAATTGCTAAGGAAGACTTCGGATTTTGATGATTCATAAATACATCAAGATTCTAACTATTGACAAGATGAGGTCTATGTAATTAACGACCTGCTTAGGTCAAAAATTCCCTTGTTGTCAATCAGTCCCTTACTCATTTTTAAAACCTTTTGGAAACATTTTTTAAATAGGAATTTGTTTGTACAGAAGTGAAGAATGACTTGAAAAGGACCACAGGAATAATCTAGTCTTAGTTCTTTGCTTTATTGATAAGAGCCTGGGTGGGAAAAAAAAGAAAAAAAAGATATATGTTTAAATCCATCTAGTGGCTTAGACAGAGAAGGCACTGGTGGCCCAGTTCAGTACTCTTGCCTGGCAAATCCCATGGACAGAGGAGCCTGGTAGGCTGCAGTCCATGGGGTCACCAGGAGTCGGACACGACTGAGCGACTTCACTTTCACTTTTCCCTTTCATGCATTGGAGAAGGAAATGGCAACCCACTCCAGTGTTCTTGCCTGGAGAATCCCAGGGACGGAGGAGCCTGGTGGGCTGCCGTCTGCGGGATCACATAGAGTCGGACATAACTGAAGCGACTTAGCAACAGCAGCAACAGTGGCTTAGAAGTGCTTCCCTGGTGGCTCAGAAGCAAAGGCCACAATGGTTCTCAATTTACATTGCACATGAGAGTCAAAGCTTAAAACAATGCTCATTTCTGAGTCCTATCCCAGAGAATTTGATTTAGTTGGCCTGAGTGAGCTTGGACACGGGCATTCAAAAAACCTTTGTATGTAAAACTAATTTGAAAGGGCAGTGGCTTGGTGGTTCAGAGTTCAGGACTGGACGGCAGAAATAGATAACTTATTACCCTAATAAGCCTCATTTTACTCATCTTTAAGATGGGATACTGTGATATCCTTAATGCTTTGTAGTGACAGCTGAATGACTTAATGCATCTAGAAGGCTAATCACAGGAGCTAGTATGTTGGCAGGGCTATAGATTACAGTCATAATACCCAGTGCCTAGCTCACCTGACTCCTCAGTTCAGTTCAGTTGCTCAGTTGTGTCCGACTCTTCACAACCCCATGGGCAGTAGCACGCCAGGCTTCCCTGACCATCACTAACTCCCAGAGCTTGCTCAAACTCACTTTCATCAAGTCAGTGATGCTATCCAACCATCTCATCCTCTGTCATCCCCTTCTCCTCCCACCTTCAATCTTTCCCAACATCAAGGTCTTTTCCAGTGAGTCAGTTCTTCACATCAGGTGGCCAAAGTATTGGAGCTTCAGTTTCAGCATCAGTCCTTCTAATGAATATTCAGGACTGATTTCCTTCAGGATTGACTGGTTTCATCTCCTTGCAGTCCAAGGGATACTCGAGCATCTTCTCCAGCACCACAGTTCAAAAGCATCAATTCTTCGGTGCTCAGCTTTCTTTATAGTCCAACACTCACATCCACACATGACTACTGGAAAAACCATAGTTTTGACCATACAGACCTTCACTGACAAAGTAATGTCTCTGCTTTTTAATATGCTGTCTAGGTTTGTCATAGCTTTTCTTCCAAGGAGCAAGTGTTTTTTAATTTCATGGCTGCAGCCACCATCTCCAGTGATTTTGGAGCCCAAGAAAACAGGTTCGTGCATTTTTATATTGCTTCCACAATTCTTTCTGATCCTTTCCTTTCTGACTTGATGGTCCTCTGATTCCTTCTCTCCATTCCTTGGTTTCATTTCTGATGCTTTCAGAGCTGTGGAGCCAAAAATGGGACAGGGCTTTTCATGTGCATAGAGTAGGCCCATTTTAGTTTTCCAAAGATTCTGGTCAGAATCTTGTGCTGAAGGTTTCTCTAACTCCCAACACCCTGAGATATGCCTGCATGCTTTTGCATGGCTAATTTCATTTCTGGTGGTAATATGTTAGAAGTCTTCTGCATTTCCCTCTTCTTTCCTTCTTGTGCAAAACTAGTTGTTTATACTATATGCTCTTGTTACTCTGAAATACTCTGTATTACCATCTTTTATATTGTTGCTGATTTGATTGTCTTGCTCACTACAATGTATGCTTCTCTAGGACAGGGTCAATGTAGATTCTACTCATTATTCGATTCTTAAAGACTAGTGCATTGACAATCACATAGGAGTCACTCATTTAATATTTTTTAAAAATGTGAAAAAGAGTCACAAAATGTTAAGTATTGTGGCTGTATCTTTTTTTTTTTTTTTTTACTTGGAGCAACCTCAGCTGGAAAAAAAAAAAAATGAGTGGAAGGTCTTGCTAGTTGTCTTTGGACCCACAAACAGAGAAGTCACCATTATCGTAAAAATACTGACCATGTTCCATAGAGACCAGGCAACTGGTATACAGGAGATATATAGTGTAACATACCTTCAATTTTGTTCTTACTATTTCAAAATAGCTGGCTTTAGGCAACCCACTCTGGTATTCTTGCCTGGAAAATCCCATGGGCAGAGGATTTTGGCAGGCTACAGTTCATGGGATTGCAGAGAGTCGGACATGACTGAATGACACAGTCTGTATCAGTAAGGAATATCCAGTCTTTACCTTTCTCTGTGAATTTCTAGGGGAATAGCTACCCTAAGGAACAGATGGAAAGTTCTGCTACATTGAAGATACCTATTGCTCTTGGCCCTATTGCTAGAGAGACCTTGATTAGGTAGAGTTGTTATTCTTAACTTACATAAATGAAGTTCAAATGCTATGGAGTTAACTTATGCAACTTTGAATGGGATTTTGAAATTAGTCTTTTGTTTTTGGAGAAACACACATATTTACCATTGACCAATTTCAAGTTTTACGTCATAGTTGGCAAATGAACAGATGATGTTTTGTTTAACTTTAGTAACACTTTGACAAGGAAATTGCAATATGATGAATTTGAAAATAAAATAGACCCAGGAGAAAAAATGCAAACAGATAAAAAAATATTTTAGTTAATGACAAGGGAAATGATTAGAGTAATAATCCTATTAGGATTAAAAGAAAAGTTGTTACATATTAATAAGTTGTTATTACGTTAGAATACTTTGGAGTGTTGAATTGTTTAAGGTGCAAATGGAACTCTCTGTGTAGTCACCTTTTCTGTTTTCAAAAACATTTGTGTTCATTTATCTCAGCTTGATAATATTGTTTAGACTACTTTTGATGAACTAAGAATAAGCTTTATTTTCCAACACTTGGTGTGTACCTAATTTACTTTTGCCCTAGTGAAGATTCAAAGGAAAGACTGCTTAATTTTTCTGGCAAAACCTTTTTCTTATGAAAACATTCATATAATAGAAGCTGGTGGACAGCTGAGGCTTTGAGTTGGGTTTCTTACTCTGCCAGGACTTCATTAGATTTAGATTCAACTTTCATTTCCTTTGACTGCTTTTAAGATCTGTAAAATTACTTTGAAGACATTCAATGAAAATAAGGCTCCTTAAAAGATACATTTAAAAGTGGAAGACCATGATATCTAACGACTTAGTAACCCAGAAGCACCGTATAGTATGTATCAGTTGGGATAGGTGAGGTTACATTGCAGTAATGAACACCCCTCCAACATCACTCCCTTAAAACAAAGGTTTATTGGTCTCCACTGAGAGTTGACTGTGGTCGCTGTTCGCACACTGTTGTCCTTAATGTTGGTGACTCAGCCTGTCCTCTGAAACACTGCCAATTACTGCGGGAGAGGCAATAGAGCATGTGACAATACGTATGGTGTCTCTTAAAACTTCTGATTGGAAACGACATCCGTAACATCCATTCACAGGCCAAAGAAAACCACATGGCCACATCTGAGTTCATCAGGATGAAGCAGTACCTCCCTAATAGTAACTGACAGGATGTGGAAATAAATATTTGTGAATAGCCCTAAGACCTCAGGTACCCATAAGAATCTCATTCACTCTCAATTCCAGACCCAGGATCAAATGTAATTATTAAAATATATTTATTAGCCTTTGCTGTGCTATGCTAACCTAGAAGGTCTGGATGTATACAAGTGTTTATAAGGCTCGTCTGTTCAACAAGCATGTGGTGCCTTGCCAGACCCTGTCTCCAGGGCAGTGATTATCCCTCTTGATGGTATATGCAACCCTAGAAGTGTAGACAGAGTAGAGATGTCATCCAGAAAACCCAGGCAAGAAATGAGCCAGCAGAATTGGTGGATGGATATCATAAACCTGCTTGGTGGAGCAGGCTTACGTAAGCCATGATGCAGAGATGATTTCGATTGGTGGAACCGAATAGGACATTTTATAAATAAAGACTCATATTGACTGCATGTAATTTCTAATTGTGAAAATCCACAAAATTTCTGACAGGAAAAGTGATTTATTCAAATACTGTCCTAGATTAGAGTTTATCATTTCTCTTAAAAATTGACATTCCCCTTTCCTGTTCATTCCTCCACACGCCACTGTACATCCTGCCCCCCGCCCGCCCCTTCCTCACCAGTTTGCAACCAGTAATTCTGCTTCTATTTTTAGGGTTTTAAAACCTGACTTCAAAGGTACTCAGGCTGAGAAGACTGTGGGAGTGTGGAGGATTAGCCTCAGGCAGCTGTATGACAAAGCAGTCTATTTACTCTGGATAAGAGTAAAGGAGGTTGAGATGTATAATTCATTTCACATACATTTCCCTTATAGACCCCTCTGTGGATATAAAGGGGAGATCGTTACTTCCCTTCCCCACATTCCTGCCCTCCCACCCTCAATGCCTGCATTCTACCAGTCTCTTTGATTTCTACCCTTGGGAAATAGAGACAGGTACTACCGAGTGCTGTGATCCCGACACGGGGTTGAATTTGGTCCTACACAAGCAATTCCATTGCTTGAACTTTGCTTGTGCTGCATCAGAACCCAGCCTCACCCAGTGAAGCATCAGCCAGGCACCGCTGCATCCACACCCAATGGGTGAGAGCATGACTGCCGCATCCTTCGGCACCTTCGGAAACAGCTTCGGTTTCTTGACACAGCTCAGAGAAGTGACTCAGATGAGACACTTCTACTTTATCAGTAGCCTTCAAAGACCTAGCTAGCTGTGTTCTCTGACTTTCCACTTTTGGTGTCAAAATGCAGGGCACAGTGCTTTGACTTATTGAAAGACAATCCCTATCTTGGGAGCAGAATTTGCTGTGTATCTGATTTAAGTTCACACCAATCATCCTGGGTGCTGATTTGGTAAGGAGGACACATGGATTTAATTATGTTCTAACAGGACTCTGGGTTATGTACTTATATTAAGTAATGTTGAATCCTTCTGTATTTAATTTCTTTTAAGGAGCAAATTAACCAGTATATTAACTTTTTGACACTAAAACTTCATCAAGGGAACAGAATGGAACATATTTGCTTGGTCTCAGGTAGTGATGGCAGAAAGGTAAATTCATTAGGAAACAGAGTCTAAAATGAAGACAATCATGAAAACAAATGGTAAAGCTGTCTAATATAGGTAACATGGCTTATTTGTAATCAAGAGAAACTTTAAGTTCAAATGCTCTAAAACCCTCTAGATTCAATCACATACTTTTCACAGTGTTCTAAAGGTGTTTAGTTACCTTTATATATTAATACTACTAGATTGCAAGCTCACAAGAGTATTTTTATTAATATTTTAACTTAATTTTATCAGTGTCATCCTTGATAAACATTTGATGAGGGAATAATCCTTCCAAAAACATTCTTCTGTGGCAAGAAACACAGGCTTGAATGTACTCTTAGTCTTTGAAGCTCATGGTTTACATTCCATGTGTAAATTCATATTTCAAAGACAGCTCAATCAGAAACCTTATTCCATAAGTTATATCACTAAAGTTTAGATATCAAGACCCTAAGGTCTCCTGTCCTCCCATATGATTTATGATTTATTTCAGGAGAAAAAAAACCTAATCTATGTTGAAGGTAAAATCTAAGATAAAAATATGATCATAGTAAAACCCTACACAAAATTTTAATACTATTAGAAATGCTTTTTGATTTCAGCCAAGAATACTTGGCCATTTTCTGACAAACGGCCTGCTTATTGAAATGACATATGGCAATTAAAATAGTGAACATTTACAGTGTTTTGTGTGAGTCAGATACTATTTCACATCTTAATTTATTAAACTTCAAAATATTTCCATTATATAGATACTATAATATCCTTACTTTACAAATGAGAAAGCTGAAGCAAGGAAAGTTTGGTTAATTTGACTTTGGTCTCACAACTGGTGATTGGCAGGTCAGGAATTTAAAATCCAGCAGTGTGAATTCTGAAGACTAACATTGTACTACCTCCTTATTAATACTTTATTCTAGAACAATCAAAGAAATGCAAACAAATCTTTGATGCTCATTAAACATCAGTCACCTTTTATTTTCCTCGCTAACATTTGAATTTAGAGTTTTTGAAGTTTAAGATTCTGAAATATTAGGTTTGGGCCCAAGGCAAGAAAATAGACAAAAATACGAGCTATCTTTTTGCCTTTCTGACCCAAAGCTCTTAGTGATAGGTGACACTGGGTAAATTTTATGGATATAGAGGCCCTTGAACATAATTTTTTTTGTGACTGTAACTCCACTGATCACCAACATGGCAAGGAAAATTCCTAAAATATAAACAGAGACACTGGAAATAGATGATCTACAGTTCCAACTGAGTACCTGGTTTGTATCTTGACTTTAATAACTTCAGTGAAATGTTCCCCAAAGGTTCCTCTTGAGCATAAGGGTTGACTTTTCATGTTCAAAATATTTTAGGGCATATTACATACGACAATGAGCTTCCCAGGTGGCACTTGTGGTAAAGAATCCACCTGCCACTGCAGGAGACATAAGAGATGCTGGTTTGATCCCTGATTGGGAAGACCCAATGGAGAAGGGCATGGCAACCCACTCTAGTATTGCTGCCTGGAAAATCCCGTGGACAGAGTAGCCTGGCAGGCTACAGTCCATAGGGATGCAAAAAGTCATACATGACTGAAGAAACTTAGCATGCACTTATATATGAGAATAATTGAAGTTTTACATTATCTGTGGATTAAAAAATATAAAATCACATAATTCTATAATATCTAAGAAAACTTAACTACTAACTTATAGATATCAAAACGATTATGTGGTCAAAAACTCATTTTATCTCTAGACAGAAAGCTGGAAGAACTAGAGTATTATGGTCAAGGTAAGGCAATTTCAATGCAAGTATAGGCTAGGCTGCTCTCAGTTACCAGAGTGGCCACTGGAGAATGTGGTCGAGGTGCAGAAAATCACTGTGACAAAGCAGGCATGGATTCAGGTCCTGTGGGACCTAGACCTTATACCATTGGGGGAGGATCATCTTTAAAGATACAGAATACAAATTACAAATACAAATGACAAGGTAGCCACTATAGCTTTGGACAAGGCATATGCAAATGAGGGATGACCCTTAAACTTCAGTTTTGTTAGTTTCAAGGTAATTTCGAAAAAATCGTCTAAGCGTGATGGCTGCAATGGACCTTGCAGAAGCTTGGCCAAGAGGAGCTACCCCTTACCTGAGGTCAGGGGTGGCAGCTGGGAGGAGCAACCCCACATCCAAGGAGCGGCTGCTGTGTGGAAGTAGCTCCTCCACTTTCAAGGTCAGGAGAGGTGGCCATGAGGAGATAGCCCTCGTCCAAGATAAGAAACAGTGGCTGTGCTTTTCTGGAGCAGCCGTGAAGAGATACCCCACGTCCAAGGAAAGAGAAACCCAAGTAAGGCGGTAGGTGTTGCGAGAGGGCATCAAAGGGCAGACACACTGAACCATAACCACAGAAAACTAGCCAATCTAATCACATGGACCACAGCCTTGTCTAACTCAGTGAAACTAAGCCATGCTGAGTGGGGCTTCCCAAGATGGTCATGGTGGAGAGGTCTGACAGAATGTGATTCACTGGAGAAGCGAATGGCAAACCACTTCAGTATTCTTGCCTTGAGAACCCCATGAACAGCATGAAAAGGCAAAATGATAGGATACTGAAAGGGGAACTCCCCAGGTCAGTAGGTGCCCAATATGCTACTGGAGATCAGTGGAGAAGTAACTCTGAAAGAATGAAGGGATGGAGCCAAAGCAAAAACAGTACCTGGCTGTGGATGTGACTGGTGATAGAAGCAAGGTCAGACGCTGTAAAGAGCAATATGGCATAGGAACCTGGAATGTCAGGTCCATGAATCAAGGCAAATTGGAAGTGGTCAAACAGGAGATGGCAAGAGTGAATGTCAACATTCTAGGAATCAGAGAATTAAAATGGACTCAAATGGGTGAATTTAACTCAGATGACCACTATATCTACTACTGTGGGCAGGAATCCCTTAGGAGAAATTGGAGTAGCCATCATGGTCAACAAAAGAGTCAAAATGTAGTACTTAGATGCAACCTCAAAAGTGACAGAATGATCTCTGTTCGTGTCCAAGGCAAACCATTCAATATCACTGTAATCAAAGCCTATGCCCCAACCAGTAACGCTGAAGAAGCTAAAGTTAAACCATTCTATGAAGACCTACAAGACCTTTTAGAACTAAAACCCAAAGAAAGATGTCCTTTTCCTTATAGGGGACTGGAATGCAAAAGTAGGAAGTCAAGAAACACCTGGAGTAACAGGCAAATTTGGCCTTGGAATACAGAATGAAGCAGGACAAAGGCTAATAGAATTTTGTCAAGAAAATGCACTGGTCATAGCAACACCCTCTTCCAACAATATAAGAGAAGACTCTACACATGGACATCACCAGATGGTCAACACCGAAATCAGATTGATTATATTCTTTGCAGCCAAAGATGGAGAAGCTCTATATAGTCAGCAAAAACAAGACTAGGAGCTGACTGGCTCAGACCATGAACACCTTATTGCCAAATTCAGACTCAAATTGAAGAAAGCAGGGAAAACCACTAGACTATTCAGGTATGATCTAAATCAAATCCCTTATGATTATACAGTGGAAGTGGGAAATAGATTTAAGGGCCTAGATCTGATAGATAGAGTGCCTGATGAACTATGGACGGAGGTTTGTGACATTGTACATGAGACAGGGATCAAGACCATCCCCATGGAAAAGAAATGCAAAAAAGTAAAATGACTGTCTGGGGAGGCCTTACAAATAGCTGTGAAAAGAAGAGAGGCAAAAAGCAAAGGAGAAAAGGAAAGATAAAAACATCTGAATGCAGAGTTCCAAAGAATAGCAAGAAGAGATAAAGCCTTCTTCAGCAGTCAATGCAAAGAAATAGAGGAAAAGAACAGAATGGGAAAGACTAGAGATCTCTTCAAGAGAGTTAGAGATACTAAGGGAACATTTCATGCAAAGATGGGCTCGATAATGTACAGAAATGTGGACCTAACAGAAGCAGAAGATATTAAAAAGAAGTGGCAAGAATACATGGAAGAACTGTACAAAAAGATCTTCACGACCAAGATAATCATGATGGTGTGATCACTCATCTAGAGCCAGACATCATGGAATGTGAAGTCAAGTGGGCCTTAGAAAGCATCACTACGAACAATGCTAGTGGAGGTGATGGAATTCCAGTGGAGCTATTTCAAATCCTGAAAGATGATGCTGTGAAAGTGCTGCACTCAGTATGCCAGCAAATTTGGAAAACTCAGCAGTGGCCACAGGACTGGACAAGGTCAGTTTTCATTCCAATCCCAAAGAAAGGCAATGCCAAAGAATGCTCAAACTACTGCACAATTTCACTCATCTCACACGCTAGTAGAGTAATGCTCAAAATTCTCCAAGCCAGGCTTCAGCAATAGGTGAACTGTGAACTTCCTGATGTTCAAGCTGGTTTTAGAAAAGGCAGAGGAACCAGAGATCAAATTGCCAACATCTGCTGGATCATGGAAAAAGCAAGAGAGTTCCAGAAAAACATCTATTTCTGCTTTATTGACTATGCCAAAGCCTTTGATTATGTGGATCACAAGAAACTGTGGAAAATTCTGAAAGAGATGGGAATCCCAGACCACCTGACCTGCCTCTTGAGAAACCTATATGCAGGTCAGGAAGCAACAGTTTGAACTGAACATGGAACAACAGACTGGTTCCAAATAGGAAAAGGAGTACGTCAAGGCTGTATATTGTCACCCTGCTTATTTAACTTATTTGCAGAGTGCATCGTGAGAAACATTGGGCTGGAAGAAGCACAAGCTGGAATCGAGATTGCCAGGAGAAATATCAATAACCTCAGATATGCAGATGACACCACCCTCATGGCAGAAAGTGAAGAGGAACTAAAAAGCCTCTTGGTGTGAGTGAAAGAGGAGAGTGAAAAAGTTGGCTTAAAGCTCAACATTCAGAAAACGAAGATCATGGCATGTGGTCCCATCACTTCATGGGAAATAGATGGGGAAACAGTAGAAATAGTGTCAGACTTTATTTTGGGGGGCTCTAAAATCACTGCAGATGGTGACTGCAGCCATGAAATTAAAAGACGCTTACTCCTTGGAAGGAAAGTTATGACCAACCTAGATAGCATATTCAAAAGCAGAGACATTACTTTGCCGAGTAAGGTCCGTCTAGTCAAGGCTATGGTTTTCCCAGTGGTCATGTATGGATGTGAGAGTTGGACTGTGAAAAAAGCTGAGCACCAAAGAATTGATGCTTTTGAACTGCGTTGTTGGAGATGACTCTTGAGAATCTCTTGGATTGCAAGGAGATCCAACCAGTCCATTTAAAGGAGATCAGTCCTGGGTGTTCATTGGAGGGACTCATGCTGAAGCTGAAACTCCAATACTTTGGTCACTTCATGCGAAGAGTTGACTCATTGGAAAAGACCCTGATGCTGGAAGGGATTGGGGGCAGGAGGAGAAGGGGATGACTGAGGATGAGATAGCTGGATGGCATCACTGACTCGATGGACATGAGTTTGAGTGAACTCCAGGAGCTGGTGATGGACAGGGAGTCCTGGCATGCTGCGATTCATGGGGTTGCAAAGAGTCGGACATGACTGAGCAACTGAACTGAATTGAAGGTCAATTCACCCCTGGAGATTTAAAAGCTTGGAAACAAGTCCTCATTGAAGATGTGAAAGTCATGTGTCGTGTCTCCAGGCCGTGAAGTAAAAAGGCAGCCTGAGAGCCATGTGCCAAAGACTTCGGTGAATGAGGGGGAGTGAGTGAATGAGAGATTTCTACATGGAAAGACCAAAGAAGGGAAAGACGACAGTAATGGTTAAAATTTTTGTGAGCTTACTATGTGTTAGCATTCTCAGCACTTTAATAATTTTTAAAATCTTCATAATAGACAATAAGCAGATATTTTATTTTACTAATCAGAGACAAGTATAGAGGAGATATTTTAATTTGCCCATGACTACATAGTTTGGAGAGGAAATGGCATCCCACTCCAGTACACTTGCCTGGAAAATCCCACGGATGGAGGAGCCTGGTAGGCTATAGTCCGTGGGGTCACAAAGAACTGGACATGACTGAGCGACTTCACTTTACTTCATATAGTTAGAAAATGCTGAGCAGGACTCTGAACATTAACCTTCTGACCAAGTATGCGAACCATAACATAAACTGGATGGACGCACCTAGAACAAAGAGCACATTGGCCATGAGGGTAGGGGACTAAATTTCTGTATACTGCAATGGGGAGCAAGAGGAAAATTACCTTAAAATATATCAGAGTGAAGAGGAGGCTGATCTCTACAGTCTGTTCTCTGATTTTCACACTTCCTCACTGCATGGATTGGAACATATTTTTTGTTTTGGCATTGCACAAAGTTGCTTTTTTTTAAAATTTTTTTTTTGTTGAAGGATAATTGCTGTACAGAACTTTCTTGTTTTCTGTCAAACCTCAACATGAATCAGCCATAGGTATACATATATCCCCTCCCTCCTCTCTCCCTCCCCATCCCACCCCTTTAGGTTGATACAGAGCCCCTGTTTGAGTTTCCTGAGCCATACAGCAAATTCCAGCTGGCTATCTATTTTACATACAGTAATGTAAGTTTCCATGTTATTCTTTCCATACATCTCACCCTCTTCTCCTCTCTCCCCATGTCCATAAGTCTCACAAAGTTTTTTTTTTTTTTTTGCTTCCTTTGCCTTAGTGAGAGAAAAGATGAAGATAACCTTAGGTATCTTTGGATGGGTTAATAATTTTTGAGGAAGTGGAAAATCTTTTTCCTAAGATAGAAGTGCAGGCAGATGCACATTTTCCCTAGGCTGTAAATATTGTGTACGACCCTGTGATCAGTAGGACAGATGGTCAGGCATGTCTATATTGGGAATGTGAATAATGACTTTATGTATTCTGTGTTTGGAGGGGATCTTGAGAGGGTTAGATTATCCTGAATCATCCAGGTGGGCCATAAATGCTACCATATGTATTCTACTAAGAGGATCCACGGGGGGATTTCACACACACACACACACACACACACACACACACACACACACACACACACACACACGGAAGATGAACTGATGTTAGGATCTCAGATTAAGTGGCCACCAGCCAAAGTGCTGATAGTCACTGGAAGCTGGAGAAAGCTGGGATGGATTCTCCCTCAAAGTCTCTGAAGCAGGGATGGTCTTGCTGACTACATGATTTCAGTTCAGTGAAACTGCTTGGGTTTGGAAACGAGGTCATCCCATCTTGACTGTAACTGTGTGACCTGGAGAAAAGTACCTAATCTTTCTATGCTTCTTCAGATCATACCAGTAAATGAGGAGGATATGGGACCATCTTGGCCCCAGAGTCTGTGCTCCTTCCTGCTACGCTATGCTCTTCCTGACTATATGACAGGTGAAAGCTTAGGTTGTTTAACCAGGAACCAAAAGAATTATGACAAACTTCAACTTCATGGAGACACTCATAAGTGTTCTGTTTATCTCTAATTTTGACTTTGGTAGTGAAAACAATTTCCTCAGAAAGATTCTTTACACGTTGGGGTTGATTAATGCTCTGAATGTATTGCTTAGCGCCCTGCTGTCCATTTGCTGCTGTTGGTGTTCAGTTGACCAGTTGTGTCTATTTGTGCCCCATGGACTGCAGCACGCCTGGCTTCCCTGTCCTTCACCATCTCCCGGAGCTTGCTCAAACTCATGTCCATTGAGTTGGTGATGCCATCCAACCATTTCATCCTCAGTCATCCCCTTCTCCTCCTGCTTTCAATCTTTCCCAGTATCAAGGTCTTTTCCAATGAATTGGCTCTTCATATCAGGTGGCCAAAGTATTGGAGCTTCAGCTTCAACATCAGTCATTCCAGTGAATATCTGAATATTCAGGACTGACTTCCTTTAGGATTGACAGCTTTGATCTCCTTGCAGTCCAAGGGACTCTCAAGAGTCATCTCCAACAGTTCAAAAGCATCAATTCTTCAGTGCTCAGCTTTCTTTATAGACCAACTCTCACATCGTACATGACTACCGGAAAAATCATAGCTGTGACTATACAGACATTTATTGGCAAAGTAATGTCTCTGCTTTTTAATAAGCTGCCTAGGTTGGTCATAGCTTTTCTTCCAAGGAGAAAACATCTTTTAATTTAATGGCTGCAGTCACCTTCTACAGTGATTTTGGAGGCCTAGAAAATAGTCTTTCACTGTCTCCATTGTTTCCCCATCTATTTGCCATGAAGTGATGGGACCGGATGCCATAATCTTAGTTTTTTGAATGTTGAGTTTTAAGCCAGCTTTTTCACTTTCCTCTTTCCCCTTTATTAAGAGGCTCTTCACTTCCTCTTTGCTTTCTGCCATAAGGGAAAGCCTGTTTCTGCCTGCTGTTCATTTTCCATTACAAATGAATTTTCAGACATACTCTGTTTCCTTCTTAAATTTCAAAGAAGTTCCCTTCACTATTAATAAACATCAACTGTGACTCAAAATAATGCTTTAATCTGAGACTGAGGTACTGGCTTTCAGCTTTAACTTACCCCATCTGCCACTCAACAGAATATTCTTTCTGGAGGTCACTTAGCCTTCTTTTAATTATTTCTTTTCCTATTAATGTTACAGAATAGAAGTGCACTGATCTGTCTGGTGGACATTTTGGTTTGTGTAAATTGAGATTTGGGAATTCATTTGGATGAAATAAGATGCTGGCTAAAACTCAAAGTAAACATTTTGCTGACGTTTGAACCTTAGTACCAAAAAAGTTTATACTTCCTGGTTTCCCTAGGGAGTAGGGATTGCGAAAACCACAGAAAATAGCTATTCTTGGAAACTCTGCTGCCAGTCAAATGCCATGGGTGAGGGCCCAGAGAAGCTAGTTTATCTTCCCATAGCTAAAGGATGAGCTCGCTGTGACTAGAACTGCTTGGTCAGGTTTCAGAATCCTTGAGGCTGACTGAGAGGGCGAGGAGGAGGCTGGGCAAAAGGAAGATGGCCAGAATGACTCTTGGAATTCAGGCCCAGAATAGCTCCCTAGTTTAGGTCTGCTCTTGAACACTGTTGACTTCCTGGAAGCCATTTCTGTATTTGATGCTTGGTTATTCTTCTCGTGTACCTTTTTCTGTCAGGAAACATGAAAGTCACTAGAAGACTCTGCATATGTGTGTGTGTATGTGTGCTGTGCTCAGTAGTGTCCAACTCTTTGCACCCCCATAGACTGTAGGCCGCTAGGCTCCTCTGTCTGTGGGATTTTCCAGGTGACAGTACTGGAGTGGGCTGTCATTTCCTCCTCAACTAGACTATATCTGCCCTGAAATTTCTGCTTGAAATAGAGTCTAGAGGTTTGGGATTAAAGACAATTTTTAATTTCAGTTAATTTTGGATCTGGGATAAAATTTGAAGTGTTTTAAGTTTATTTCAATATTAATATTTCAATTAATATTGAAAATATGAAGTATAGTGTAATTCCCAGTAAATACAAAGACAACTTTCCTTCAGAGTCAAGGGTGATTCAATGACCATTTTCATTGTCTTTGTCCTATCTCAGAGGGTAGAAAAGACTGCAGTTTACTAAGATGCTATATTTGCTATTCAATGAATCATACTGAAAGCCTCATGTTACTATAAAACATGAGGAAAGAGGATCAAGGTAAAAATCATGATCATAAAAATGTGATTTCTAAAAACCTAGAGTGGGACAAAAAGGTCAAATACCTAAGTTCAAACATCCTTTGGAATGGAACTGCTATTACAAGGCAGCAGATTGCATGAGATAGACATTGATTTTCCCAGGCAGAGGATTAACTTGTATACAGTGGATTGTCTATTATTGAAAAACTTCAACATATTAAGTGCAGATGTGTTAGCCTTTAGTTTCCAATATACAGCATCATATACACACATAGCAAATGCACATTACCACGCTACCCTTCACCATTTATCTTTAAATTGCCACATCCCAAATTCAATATCTGATGTTTTAGAAATGTTTTGATTACATCATAACATTCTCATTATATATATATAACATTCTCATTATATATATATGTATATTTATCATTTATATATACATATATATGTATATATATACAACTTGTCCTTTAATATACTCTACTGGTTTGGAATTTTCCTTGATTCCTTCCCAAGATCGGCAAGTTTACAAAGGCTCTGATGTGGAGCTGCAATGGATAGGAAAATGCCAAACAGTTTTTAGATTCTAAGAGACTGGACTGAGGGTGTGAATGATCACTGATGGACTTATGTAGTTAGCCAAGCAAGGCAAAAAAAATGATATGTTCAAAGTCAAGCTGAGTGGAAACTTATAGGAAAAGAAGTCACACGTATGCATCTCAATGTCAGTAACTCAAGTGGGAAGAAGACAAGGAATAGATGAATGGGTTTATTTTAAATAATAAGGATATAATTAAACAGTAATGGAAGAATGGATAATGGTGGGGAAATGGATGAAATAACACATATGTATCAGTGTGCTATAGGTGGGCATTGGAATATTTAATGATATATGAGCTTCATGAGACATAATGAGCATGCGGTACTGTAACAAATTAGAAATAAAAAATGAAAATCAAAAAGGGAATGATTGGTGTTGATAAGTTTCTTTTTGAAGTACAAATACTATGATCAGGCTTATGGAATGAAAGAAGAATCTCTGCTAACCACATCGGTCTTATAACTTCATGACATTATATCGTATGATGGGGAAATCTAAAAAGAGAGGAGCGTCACTAACTACTCACTCTCCATTCCAGGAAATTCTTGGAAAATAAGGTGGCACAAATTGCTCAAAAGAGGTGAAAGGGTTTTCCACAATCCAAACAGGAGGACGAAGAGGAAGTGCGGAAATAATTACTGAATTAAGATTACTGAAAAGGGGGCTTTCCTTATGGATGAGACTCTTGGTTGGCAAATTTTTGATGTGGGGAAAATTCTTCAGTAGTTGCCGACAGCTAATCTTCAGGATGTGAAGTGGTTTATGGGAACCATGTATCTACCGGTAGGCAGGGGCTGGGGGAACACTGCTCTCAAATTCATCTCACCCACCCACAATTAGCTGACGTCCTTCATTGCTCTCGATCAGGAAAGAGTTACTTAGGGTCCCTGACTATCTAGATCCTAAGGGGGAGAGAGACAGACAGACAGACAGAGACAGAAAGAGAGAGAGAGAGAGAGAAGAGAAGCACCGATGCTGGTATTTTCAAGTGTGATGGTTTAATAAAGAAGGGAGATGCATAAAAGGAGGAACATTAAAGGAAGAGTGGAAGACTGGAAGACTGGAAGGACGTTCCCAGAGCTGGGAATACACTTGACCCTTTTCCCGCTCAGATGGCATGGCTGCCACTTTAATCACAACTCGACTAAATGGTAGAAAGCAATTACAGTAAGTGCACAATTTAATCACTTTACATCCACACACAGACCCACGGGGCTTTTCTTACATATTTCACCACACAGTGTCCACAATTCTCTGTCTTGCAGAAATATGTTTCCTGTGAGGATATGTAGGTTTTTCTCCTGACTCAGTTTCTGAATGGTTAAACTCATTTCTGTTGTTTCACATTTCTGCTGTTTGATTTTTAAAAAGAGCAAGGCCAGCTCAGGTTTTGCATTCTGTAGGAAGTTTGTTTTATCCTTTTGGGAAATCGAGGCTACATCTTTCTAGGGCTAGAAGTTACGGGGAACTCATTCCCTCCAGCTCCTATTTTTGGTGTTCTCATTTCAGTGAGTAAAACCTAAGGTCAGTTGATTGTAAAGAAAATAATAATCCAGATTTTTATTGCTCTGATGTTCAGTGGCTTCATTTTGTGCCCAGCTCCAGATCGTGCCCTTCTCCCACTCTATATCAAGCTGATTTGCAAATTCATACAATTGACCCAAAGGACAGGATAATTGATGACTCACAATAAACCCATCACCACTGTTGGAAAATATAATTCATGAATGCATTCCTTATTCAAATTTAGTAGCATTTTATAGGAGGAGATCAGAATATTATCTGAGAAAAGATTCATGCCACATTTTGTTTAAAAATCTGTTTCATTATTTCACAGTCATACTTCAGTAGTTCAGGCTATATAATAGCTTCTTCTTGGCCCTTGAAATGACTTCTTCGTTTTTGCTTTATAGAGAATCAGAATGAATTATTCACAGGTCCCTAGGAGCATTAAGAAAAGAATGCCTAATTCTCAACTAAAGGTAATGTTACCTTTTTAGTCATATTTGCAGGAAGGGCATGTGTTCATTCTTTTCCTAAGGGGAACACTTTTCTCAACCTTCTCTTTCTAACAGTTCATCCAGTCAAACTTTCTCATTCTTAGGTTTCAACTGACATATACCATTATTTGGGAGGATTTCCGTCTCTCCTTCCTGAACCCAACACTAAGTCACTCAATCCTATTTCATTTCAGAGAATTCCTCCCCCATCACTTTTACCATGGACTGTATTATAATTATTATCCCCATGGAGAAGGGAATGGCAACCCACTCCATATTTGATTATTTATAAGTTACAAAGAACAGTTCCCAATTAACCTTTATTCCCTGATCTAATGCTTAAAAATAACAGGCAGTCTAAGGAAATCTTGAATAAGTAATAGGTATCATCAAAAAATTACTATGTGCCAGTTATTGTTCTAAATGTTGTACATATTAACACATTCAAGCTTTAAATAACTCCATTAGATATACATCATTAATATTCTCATTTTACATATGGGGAAAACTAAGGCACAGTGGGGTTTCATAATGAGTCTAAAATTTCCTAGTTAGTAAATAAATAGGGCAGGGTCAGGTTGCAGAAGAAAAAGGTATAGGGTAGAGAAAAAGCAGCAGGTGAGTACTACATATTCAACAGAACACAAAATAGGTTATTTAAATTACCTAATAACACCCAGGACTGATCTCCTTTAGAATGGACTGGTTGGATCTCCCTGCAGTCCAAGGGACTCTCAAGAGTCTTCTCCAACACTACAGTTCAAAAGCATCAATTTTTTGGTGCTCAGCTCTCTTCACAGTCCAACTCTCACATCCATACATGACTACTGGAAAAACCATAGCCTTGACTAGATGGACCTTTGTTGGCAAAGTAATGTCTCTGCTTTTGAATATGCTATCTAGGTTGGTCATAACTTTCCTTCCAAGGAGTAAGCGTCTTTTAATTTCATGGCTGCAATCACCATCTGCAGTGACTTTGGAACCCAACAAAAAAATGGGAAATCCAACCAGTCCATTCTAAAGGAGATCAGTCCTGGGTGTTCATTGGAGGGACTGATGCTAAAGCTGAAACTCCAGTACTCTGGCCACCTCATGCGAAGAGTTGACTCATTGGAAAAGACTTTGATGCTGGGAGGGATTGGGGGCAGGAGGAGAAGTGGACGACAGAGGATGAGATGGCTGGATGGCATCACTGACTCAATGGACGTGAGTTTGAGTGAACTCTGGGAATTGGTGATGGATAGGGAGGCCTGGCGTGCTGCAATTCATGGGGTCACAAACAGTTGGACACAACTGAGGGACTGAACTGAACTGAACTGAACTGAATAACCAAGAAAGATCTTGAAATGTATATGAAATATTCATAAAACATTTTACTTCACAAAACATTTGGACTGGTATTTGGAATTTTATACATTTATCACATTTATATATTAAGTTCTTTAAATTTACTTCTTTTTTTTCCATGCAAATAAAGCCCATCAACCAAACCATCTTCTTCTCAGGTTAGGCTCAAATCAGCATTGATAAACCCTTAAGTGTTAAGATACGTTATTTTTGAGAACTGATGTGACATGTCCTAGATTTCAAAAGTAGAAGCTGCAGAGAACTGAATGAACTTTTGAATAAAAATCCATATACAGGACACAAACATTAAGGAAGAAGGGAGAGGGGTTCAGGCATCGGATTAGAATCCTGTCTGGACTACTGCCACCTAGTGATTTGAGTCAACCATCTGCCCCCACCCACTCAGGGAAACATACTCATTAGAATAAATGTTTGCTGAGGGCTCATCCCCCCTAAATATCTTAGAAACAAATTGTTCCTGCACTATTTGAAGGCCACCCACCCATGTTTTAAAAAATAATAATAATAAAAAGTAAGACAGACGGGTAGAATTGGGAAAGAGAAAAAAAGGAGAAACAACAAAGGAGACATCAGTAGAAGGCAGACACACCAGAACAGCCTGTAAATGAAATGGAGAGAAGTAAAGAGCAGATCAAAAGAAGCGGAAATTAGACATGATGGGTAGTAAAAGAAAGTGGAAAAACTGATATAGAGATAAGACAGCATGAAGAAAAAAACTTTTAAGCAAGAAATAAACGACAATAAAACTTTGAACTACATATGAACTAGTGAAATCATCAAACATAAAAGGACAGAGAGAAAGCACTAGTCGAGATAAAGAATGGCAGATTAAAGAAGGCAGATGAATAAGAAACTAGTCTTGGAGTAGGGTGGTTGAGTTTTAAATAAGAAAACCAGAATGCTATATTATTTTATTTGGGATAATCAAGACAGTGTGAGACTGGATTTTCTTTTTCGATTTAATGTAATCGGAAGTGTCCAGTATCCAAGATGTGCAACTCATTTCTCTTCCCATTTTTTCCCTTCTGTGCAATACCAAGGTATTTTTTGATAGTTTTTCTTGCTTCATTAAATTAAAAATAATCTTAATTACCTCTACTCTATTGAAATGCTTTTGAATTTGTACCTGGAATTATGTGGATATTGTGTGTTCCAAGCTGAATATCTGTTTAGAGAATTTCATGATTACAGCATTCTTTGTAACAGTATTAAGAAACCATACCTTTGGCTTGTATATTCAGGTGATTATTGATATTTAGGTATCCTCATAATTCAAACCAGATTACTGACACCCAAGTATCCCCATAATTCAAACCAGAGTCCCCAAGACATAAAACAATAACAAAAGCAGCAGAAGCAATTATAATACCTAACATGTCTCATTTCATATTTTTTCAATTGAAGTACAATTTACTTACAATATTAGCTTCATGAGTACCATATGATTCAATATTTTCATAGATTATACTCTATACAAAGTTATTATAAAGTACTGGCTATATTCCTTGGGTTGTTTATTACATCCTTGTAACTTTTTTATTTTATACCAAGTAGTCTGTACCCCTTAATCCTCCACCTATCTTGTCCCTCTGCTTCCTCACCCACTGGCAGCCACCAGTTTGTTCTCTATATCTATGAATTAGTTTCTATTTTGTTATTCATTTGCTTTATTTTATAGATTCCACATATACATATAAATGAAAACACACAGTATTTGCCTTTCTCTGTCTGACGTTGCACTAAGCATAATAACCCCCAGATCCACCAGAGTTGTCAAAAATGGCAAAATTTCATCTTTTATGGCTGAATAACATTCCATTGTATAATATATATATGTTTGTGTGTGTGTGTGTGTGTGTGTGTGTGTGTGTGTGTGTGTGTGTGCCAACAAAGGTCCATCTAGTCAAGGCTATGGTTTTTCCAGTGGTCATGTATGGATGTGAGAGTTGGAAACTATAAAGAAAGCTGAGTGCCGAAGAATTGATGCTTTTGAACTATGAAGTTGGAGAAGACTCATGACAGTCCCTTGGACTGCAAGGAGATCTAGCTAGTCCATTCTAAAGGAGATCAGTCCTGAATATTCATTGGAAGGACTGATGTTGAAGCTGAAACTCCAATACTCTGGCCACCTGATGCGAAGAGCTGACTCATTTGAAAAGACCCTGATGCTGGGAAAGATTGAAGGTGGGAGGAGAAGGGGATGACAGAGGATGAGATGGTTGGATGGCATCACCGACTCAATGGACATGAGTTTGAGTAAGCTCTGGGAGTTGGTGATGGACAGGGAGGCCTGGCTTGCTGCTGTCCATGGGGTCACAAAGAGTTTGACATGACTGAGCAAATGAACTGAGCTGAACTGATACGTGTACATATATATACATACACACCACACCTTCTTTACCTATTCATGTTTTAAAAAGCACTTTAACATACATGACTTTTATTCTCTGATCAAAGGTTTTTGGAGGATAGGGTTAGTGTTACTAGCCCATTTGATAGACATGGCATTTGAATTCTGAAATGTATATGAACTTCCTCAAAGCACTCAGGTAAAGAGTACTGTGTTATCTGACTCTAACTTTGGCAAACATGTTTTCACCAGGAATTTTCCTATTTTTGTTGAGAAAAAGGAAGGGCTATTTTTCTTTGTTCTAAAATTTATCAATGGAGTGGTAAAAAGTTTGGAGATGGTATGGACAAAGCTTAGAAGCTACTACTTCCCTTCTTAATGGGTATTCCTATGGAGAGGGACTGCCTGCTTCTCCCTGAGTGACTTCATGCATTTAAAAAAGTTTCTGGTCTGACTGTAAAGGAATTTATTGAGAAATCCTTACCTTGAAGGCTTCACAAGTTCCTCTCTGGCTTGTTTTTCCATTTCCAGATTCTTTGATGAATTTCCATGTTGAGAGCAATACTTACTTTGGTGATATACAGGAATGCACCTAGAAATATTTTTAAAATCAATAATTTCAATCCTTCTGAATGTTTGATCAGTGAAAAGTACTGCAGTGTCTTGCTAGGTATAGAAAAACAAATAGGATGCTGCCCATGCCCTCAAGAAACTTTCAACTTATAAGTATTATCAAATATTGGAATTGTGCTTTAGAAGGATACTCATTCATTTATCTACTCAATAAATAATCATCTAATAAATATGCATAAGGCTCTATGTCTAGATGCTGAGGATACGAGACAGATACAATCTTGCTTTCATGGGGTTTATGTTTTGCGCAAGTATGCCATGTACGCTACTTTTGTTTCAATACTATGGCAGCTGCCCATAGTGGGTTATGGATAATTTCAACAATTTTTCAGGCTTAACTTTCTTCTATTTAAGATAAAAGCAGTCCTATAGCAGTCCCACCGATTGGTGTACATCTCTGTAATTTCTATATTTGAAATCTGGAACATTTACTTTTGGTTTTTAAAAAGGAAGTAGAGCTTGGTTTCTAAAAATTTGTTTTCAATCTGAACTGGAAAAATCCTGACCTAGTTCATCATGTTTACCTAAAATGGAAGGAAACAATGCCATACTTTGTAGACAAATGTCTGGATAGTTTAACTTGATTTTCATGACTCAATGGCTTGTAGAGCTGTAAGATTTAGTCCAGTATTCAAACTCTGCAGATAAGAAAATTGTTGTGTAGATGGAGGTAAGGCAAGAGGCAGAAAGACTTTTCAGCAATCCAGGCAAGAGTAAATAATGGTTCACCTTGGCTGGCACCTGTGAGACTGAGAAAGAAGGAGATAAAAACAGGAGAGCTTATGGAGGCAAAATCTGCAGTGGTGTTGGTTTAGTCACTAAGTCGTGGCAGGCTCTTTACAACCCCAAAGACAGTAGCCATAGACAGTAGCTTACCATCCTCTGTCCATGGGATTTTCCAGGCAAGAATACTGGAGTGGGTTGCCATTTCCTTCTCCATGGTATCTTCCTCACCCAGGGATCAAACCTGGGTCTCCTACATTGCATGAAGATTCTTTACCAACTAAGCCACCAGGGAAGCCCAAAGTCTGCAGTAATTGGAATTGACTGGGCGAAACGAAAGAGAGGACGTGAGACTGCTCTGAGTTTTTTGAGCCTGGTACCATTACCAGAAATATAGCCCGCAGAATGGGAAGTTATTTGAGAACAAGTTATAGGTAGAGAGGAACTACATTGTTGTGGGATCTAACAGTTTAAAAAGAATTTAAGTTAGTCAATAGGATGTCCTGATTGAATCCAAGCAGGGACTGAGATTACAGAGCAGCGGCTGGGATTATTCTCTGACCACCTAGGTCCATGGGTATGTGTTGATAAGTATGAGAGCTTTCAGGGGTTTTGGCTCAAGAGGAAGAAGATGATGGTGAAAGTGCACTTGGAAAAGAGAAAAGGAGGACATGATAGAATTTATTCCTCAGTCTTGTTGCTGGGCTAAGTTGATTATTGCTAGAGAGAGGGCAAGCTAAGACCACAAACAAAGAAAAATAGGAAGAGGATAGTTGAAAAGGAAAGATACCCATTGCAGCAGAAATACTGATTCAGCCCTTGTGAGACTGACTCTGGGGACTTTTAAAAGTATTTGGGTGGGTACAGGGAGCTCTCTTGGGAGATGGAGGTCTGCCATTCATGGATAGAGATAAGAACTAGGAAGTGTAAATTATTATTATTATGACTTTTTTGGTATAGTAAGTTGATGAGGTCTAGAGATATCTGAGTTTTAGGTAACAAGAGTCTCTGAAAGTTAAATCAACACATAATGTTTCAGAACAGAGATATAAAAATGGATTCTCTAACCAATAGGACAGAGATTTAACTTTACATATCTAAACAAATAGGTTAACTAAAAAAGAGATTGATGGAATCAATCTTCCAAACCCATGGAAGACTTGGGTATAGGGAAGGGGGGATAATAATTTCCAATTATTGAGTGCTTATTCAATGTGAGAAATTGTGCTAAATATTTTTATTAATCCTTATAACAGTGCCCAAAGGAGAGATAATAATATTCCTTTTTTTTTTCCAGACTCAAATCTCTTAAGAAGTATGGAAGACAGAAGAAGTACAAGACAACATGTTTAACCCATCATCAAAGTTATCCTTATTATGAGGATGGATATATCAGCATATCTGGGCCTGGGTACACTAAATATTAACTCTGACTATGCCCCCTTGTTCTGGTTCTGTGGTCATCAAAGAACTTTCTGAATGTAATCAGGCTTCTTATGTAGGTCTCCCAACCTTGACTAGATGACACAGCTCTTCCATCCACTATGGTGTTTGTATCTGTCTTTGAAAATTATTTGGCATACAGACACAGTGCCTATGGGACTTGATTCTACCTGAGAGCACTAACCCATAGTCTATTTAAAAACTCAAGGAATACATTGAGGACCAAGGTAATGTTGCCCCATGAGGACTTTGGGAAGTAGACCAGATGATATTTTTATTCATTCATTTGATTGTCTATTTGTTTTTCTGAATGAGTGTTACAGGGAAGATACTGTGTGCATCACTGGAAATATAGTTCAATGATAAGACAGATATCTTTCTTGTTATCTCAGATATCCCTGCTGAGATTTCTCTGGATTACATTTTTAATTGTTTTCTTAGACTTCATTAGATTTTTGGAGTTTTTAATTGGTGGGATAATCAATTAAAAGTGATTACTAACTGACCTAAATATGCTCCTGGAGGTTAAAAGAGAGACAAAGAGCTATATAGTGTTGATAGTAAAAATGATAGGGGTGGAGGAAAGCAGATACAAAGAAGAAAAGACAGAGTCCTTGGGACACTTGGAGGGTAAAATTGAGGAACTGAGGAAAGTAGAAAAGTTAGAAACATAATCAGAAAGGAAGGGGTGTAAACATAGTTGAGGATCACAATATTCAAGGGCAGGATACACTTTAAAAAAGACAGGAAAAAATGATCAGGATCAAAAATCTATAAACAAGTGAGACAGATTGATGGCAGGAACTAGAGTCTATGGTAGATTATTAATAAGTTATGGAATATCATTCTGCCCTTCTTTTAAAAATAGATGAATGGGTTCCTGGTTCTTCAGTTCAGTTCAGTTCAGTTCAGTCGCTCAGTCGTGTCTGACTCTTTGTGACTCCATGAATAGCAGCACACCAGGCCTCCCTGTCCATCATCAACTCCTGGAGTTCACTCAGACTCGTGTCCATCGAGTCAGTGGTGCCATCCAGCCATCTCATCCTCTGTCGTCCCCTTTACCTCCTGCTCCCAATCCCTCCTAGCATCAGAGTCTTTTCCAATGAGTCAACTTTTCGCATGAGGTGGCCAAAGTACTGGAGTTTCAGCTTTAGCATCAGTCCTTCCAGAGAACACCCAGGACCGATCTCTTTTAGAATGGACTGGATGGATCTCCTTGCAGTTCAAGGGACTCTCAAGAGTCTTCTCCAACACCACAGTTCAAAAGCATCAATTCTTCAGTGCTCAATTTTCTTCACAGTCCAACTCTCACATCCATACATGACCACTGGAAAAACCATAGCCTTGACTAGATGGACCTTTGTTGGCAAAGTAATATCTCTGCTTTTGAATATACTATCTAGGGTGGTCATACTTTCCTTAGCTAGACACAATTATGCCCATTTAAAATATTATAGATCTTCAATCTTTTTGCAGTCCAGTGTGATCGTGTGACAAAATCTGACCAATGAGGTAATGAATTGTTTCATGGAAGCTCAGATAAGTATCCTCAAAAGAGAGGTAGCAGTTCTTTCTTAGTCTCTTTATTTATCTCTTTGCTCGGGATGTTGGTGTGATGTTTAGAGGTACTGTAATCGTGTTGAACCCTAGAAGCTGGGGGTCACATCCTAGGTGACCATATCTTAAGGTGTTACAGGGATCTTGAAGAGGTCCTGAATCTTTTCTCTAATTTTCTCCATCCTAAGTAAAGGAGTTTACTTTGGATAGAAGAGAGGGCATTGATAGAATCTTTGAGATGTGGGTAATGGTGAAATATTGTGGAAGATAATGAAAGTTGTTCCTCCATTTTTTCTGACCAACTAATGATGATACTTTCTGTATTTCTTGATTTCAGGAAAGATAATAGAGGTCATAAAAAAGTTGTTTAGCCTTGATCTGCAGCTGACTATTAAGTTTTTAAAAGTAAAATTTCCCCTTTTCTCATCTCTCTATTTATCTCACCAAGGTCATATCAGATGGTATAAACTCACATCTGTTCCACATGACCATGTCTCCTGGGCTGAACAGATCATGGTGGTGGGGCGAATGCCTGACTCGAGTTGGTACAGTCTTACTGGTTCTTTAACGACCTTGGAATTGGGATTCAGAGATACCTATACCTTGAAAGAGTGTACTTGGGATATATAGGGCAATGACTGCCCTGTGTACATGTAGACAAAGACCCAAGATCTGGAAAGAGAGAGTGATAAAGCAGCCATGCAGATGGAAGACCACATGTTCCTTAAGCTAGAAAGGGGGGTAAGGAGAGAGAGATAGAGAAAGAGGGAGGAGGAAGGGAGGCAGAGCGGAAGAGCAGGAGAATGGGAAACTGGCAACACTGCTCTGCTTCCTGACAGCTTTTGAGATCTGACTCCTCCAAGCCCAGAGAGTTTCCTACACTTGCAGACACCCTCACTCAAGATAGTCTGAAGAATCTCTGTAAGTTGCACAACAAAAAAGTTTTTATCCAGGATAATTATCCCCTGCCATTCCACAGGGATCTTCCCAGGGAAAACAAGAAGCCCATTTAACCCAATCTCCGAATGGTCTCATTTTGGTTTTGTGACCATTGATAGCTGTCCAGTGGAGTGTTCTGAAGGTTGTAGGGGAGATACAGAGATGTAGAACTATGTACACATTTGGAAACAGAAGTCTGGTACTTTAGCATGTGCCTGGTGCCGTGGCTGGAAGTGATGATAGAACCAGTGAGCGCAGATGAGATGATTGATTCCTAAGGTTTCCAAGTGCAAATACCCAAGCAATCAAAACGTTGTGAAAAGAAAAATAAAGGTACATTCTTAACATTCAAATAATTATAATCCAGGCAGAGAAGAGTAACGCACACATATGCACACCTAGGTTAAAATACAGGGCAGTAGCAGAAGAGCTAAGTGAGTGTTACAGATTCAGTTCAGTTCAGTTCAGTCGCACAGTCGTGTTCGACTCTTTGTGACCCCATGAATCGCAGCACGCCAGGCCTCCCTGTCCATCACCAACTCCCGGACTTCACTCAGACTCACGTCCATCGAGTCTGCGATGCCATCCAGCCATCTCATCCTCAGTCGTCCCCTTCTCCTCCTGCCCCCAATCCCTCCCAGCATCAGAGTCTTTTCCAATGAGTCAACTCTTCGCAAGAGGTGGCCAAAGTACTGGAGTTTCAGCTCTAGCATCATTCCTTCCAAATAAACCCCAGGGCTGATCTCCTATAAGCATTTTAAGATTCAAAGGAGATAGCTGTTAGTGCTGGGCTATTGTTTTCAGGTATTAAGGAGGTCAGGTTTGCTTTAGGCTAAGGGAGAACAGTTGGCCTTCATAGTGGAAAGTGCAGCCGACTTGAGGTCAGCTTTTCCACTGAGTAGTTATATGATCGGGAGCAGTCACTTTACATTTCCACCTGCACTGCAGTGTCCTCCTGTGTAAAATGAGGGCTTTGAATTGGATTCATTAATTCATTCAGAACATCCATTTTAAGTCTCTGCTATAATGCAGAGAGCTAGGAATATTAAATTAATAAAGACCTAGTCTTCATTCTCAAGGATTTTACAGCTAAGGAGGGGAGATTTAAGTGCAAATAAATATCAGTCTTCTAAAAAGATAATCACTACGATGTAGCTATGAATGAGCAACTGTGGGAGGCACTTAAGTAGCCCACTGGTAAGGAACCACTTCACCAAAACCATGTTTGGATGAACAAGAGTTGCTTGATGAATCAGGTAATGATGAAACCTTCCAGAGAGGGAAGAGTTTCCTCGGTATTTGCTTATGTCTCTGGTAGCATTAATATTTTATAAGTCTTTGTCTCTCCCTTGTTTTGGTGGAGAAGAAGGGGCGTGAATAAATGTACAGTGGGAGTATGGGTATGAATTGATGAACAGAAGATGGAAGGAAATAACTTCCCAGGCTTCTTCAAATTCCTAACATGTATTCAAAGCGAATTCCATGAAGGAGAACACACAAAGGCACATGAGAAAGCAAGTGATTTAAAGCTTTATTACCTCCTCTAAATTTCTGTCGTACACGAGGTCTCAGAGATGATGCATATATGGTTCCTTATATGTTCCTTATAAACATTTAGGAATCCCATCCAGAGGCAGTAGTATAGTGTTTGAGAACTTGAGGTTTGAAGATAGATCACCCAAGTTCATGTCAACATTTCCACTTATTAGTTTGTAAGATCCTAAAAAGTTCCAGTCCTTGGGGCCTTAGTTATATTTAATATGTAACATGGAAATAATAACAATAGTTAGTTCCTATTGTAATAATTAAATGAGTTAAACAAAGTTGTTTGGAACCAGCTCAGTACATAAAAACATCTAAGTGTTAGCTATCACTGCCTATCATCCACAGGGTCCACCGAGGAGGAGTTGAGGCGTGGGTGATACGCCTCGTTGGTGAGTACCTTGATGATGGTTCCCCGTTATGGCCTTCAGTGAGGATGGCTTAGAATTCACTTATTTAGTCCTGATACAAAGTGTGTTAGATGACGCCCCTGTTCTAGGCACTGTGGATCATACAAAAGGAAAAACAGGCTGTACAGTTCAATATTTTTAAAACTGAGCCGTACACGGTGAATATCAAATGAATGCTTAGGAGATCAGAGGAGGCAGATGTTATTTCTGCCTGGAACACCCATCCAGAGACTATTTCCTGGGTGGCATCGGAGGGGTATGATGACATACATCACTACGGGGGCGGGGGGGGGGGGGCGCGGGTTTAGGATTTGCCTCAGCTGGTCTGTGCACTCTCTTTGCTTTCACAAGCCTTTCTTCCTTCCCCTCCGCACTTTTAGAGCAAAATCTGAGCCAACCGACCCAGGATGTTGGAGGAGAGTCAAGGCTGGGAAAGTACCGTGGACTGTGTTAGCAATCAACAGAAAAGATATTTTTAAACAAAAGTGGTTTTCCAAGTCTCCATGAAAAGAAACAAAAGGCTTTTCTCAAATGAATCCTGGTTAGAAATTTTCTTGTTCCGTAACTTTTATGTCACTGGGACAAGTCAGCCCTTAGAAACGGTTATTTTCCTGTCAATATGCCCACATAGATACTTCTCCTTAGAATGACATAATGGCATTAGTGTTTAATCCCATACATTGCTCCCCCTCCGATGGTAGTGACTTGCAAAAACAGTAAAGATACCTCTGCTCGGTGGGTCTTGCTGTCTCTTGATTAGGCTGCAGGCACAACCTGTGTGGGGAAACAATCTCCTAGATCATACTGAAGGTTTGCACAGATGGGACATTAGAGGGAGGAGCTGCCAGCTACTTCCCTGCCAACTTGTTAGTGCTGGAGACATTATCCTCTTGTTTTGCCAGTTTAATAGAGGATCAGTCATAAAGATTCTCTGTAGGCTCAGCAACATAATTATTATCTATGGTCTCTGCATTAACTGTGAGAAAACATCATGGTCTGAATCTGCCTAATTTCAAATGCCAAACTGTGCCCACATTCAGCCCACAACTGAACCTGGAAATTCAATATACCCCTTAGCACTGCTACTGCTGTCATTATGGCCGGTGTTAAGTATACCTTTGCCTAAGCCATGATGTTTAACCCTTGTCGTACTGCTTCTGTATATAAAGCTTACTTCCTCTATTTCCCAGATGCTTTATAACAGCAGTGTCCTTGCAATTCAAAATTATTGAAAAGGTAAAACAAACAAACAACAACAAAAAAACAAACAACAAAAAAACTATGTCACAGTTAGTTCTGATACTTGGTCCAGAAGTGCCAAGCCCCTGCAAATTTGGAAAACAAACTCTTTAACAGATGGGCCACATAAAGTTTACAACATGTGCAGTGTGGGAGGTAGCATGGCTCTGGGTGAGAAACAGAAGACTGGAAATTTGGGAGCTCAGAGTTTTTGAATTTTCTGTTTTTTTCTCATAGGCAGATCACATAACCTTATAGTTTTCAGTTCTCTCACATGACCTGATATCTTAACCTTTTTAAGTGAGTGAGGTAATAAAAAAAAAAAACACAATAATTTTTTTTCCTAATATGACACAGCATCAAAATGTTTATTGTTACTGCTAGGATTATATGCAACTAGTATCAAACTGCTAATAAAATGTGGCTGCAGAATCTAGAGAAATCCTCCATGTAATTCTATTTCTAAGATATAATTCTCTGTTATTGAGGACAGGCATATAACACGGGAGCTGTTGTCACAGGAAAAGAACATTGCAAGCCTTGGACGAGTCATTGGGAAATGATTGGATTATGACTTCAAACACTGAAATTTCAATAGGCCTCTTAAGTGACCTCTGGAAACTTTAAGAGATGATTTTTATAACCAAGCCATTATGATATGAATTGGATAACAGTCTAATAACAAAGGTTTCCAAATACAGATGATCATCAGTTTTGCTCAGGGGAACTATTCAAATATATAAACATTTAAGACTCCCATGTGCCTGCTAATTGGGAGTTTTGGAAGTAAGACTAAGAAATCAAAATTTTGAACATATTTTCTAAATAATTCCAGTGACCACTCATACTTCAAATCTGTCACAATTCATAAAAGTATATGAATCAATAAAAGGACTCTGACTAAACTGAGGTTGACTGAAATTCCAAAAAGAGAGAGAAATATAGGAGTGGTCATTGGAAGAGGACAGAGGATTGGCTTGGAGAAGATGGAAGAAAGACACAAAAATATCAAGAAGAATCCATGGCTCAGCCACAGAGATGGCAGAAAGGAAGTCTTTGAGAGAGCAACAGTCCTGAAGGTGAAGGCAGAAAGAGAAATTGAGCAGTATAAGTAGGGAAGTTCAGTTCAGTTCAGTTCAGTCTCAGTTGTGTGCGAAACTCTTTGCAACCCCATGGACTACAGCACGCCAGGCTTCCCTGTCCATTGCCAACATCCAGAGCTTGCTCAAACTCATGTCCATTGAGTTGGTGATGCTATTCAATGATCTTATCCTCTGTCGCCCCCTTCGCTTCTGGCCTTCAATCTTTCCCAGCATCAGGGTCTTTTCCAGTGAGTCAGTTCTTCACATCAGGTGGCCAAAGTATTGGAGTTTCAGCTTCAGCATCAGTCCTTCCAATACTGATTTCCTTTAGGATTGGCTGGTTTGATCTCCTTGCATTCCAAAGGACTCTCAAGACTCTTCTCCAATACCACAGTTCGAAAGCATCAATTCTTCAGTACTCAGCTTTCTTTACAGTCCAACTCTCACATCCACACATGACTACTAGAAAAACCATAGCTTTGACTAGACAGACCTTTGTCAGCAAAGTAATGTCTCTTCTTTTAAACATGCTGTCTAGGTTAATAAGTAGGGAAAGGGGTCTTCAAAGAGTTTAAATGCATGCGCCATTTGTGTTAGTGAGCTCTTGCTTCCAATTTTGCACTGTCTCCTCTTTCTCATCCATTGTCCAAGTGGCATTTAGAGCGTTCTTTTAAGAATTCAGACTTGAATCATGCCCCTGCCCTGTTGAAAACACTCCCTTTCTCTCAGGATCAAACACCAACCACCATCCTGTCTATAAGCTGACTTTGGCATACCTCTTCAGCCAGTTTGCTCCTTTCATCTGACTGCTGAAAACTCTGGGCATACTGACTTCCTGTCATTCTTGAGACACATCAAATTCCTTCCCACTTTGGGACTCTCATACCTGCTGTCCTTTTCCTGGCAAAAAGTTCCCCTTTCTCCCACCACCACTATTCACCTGGAAGATTTCTAGACAGATGACATGTTACTTACTCAGAGAGGAATTCCCTGACTATTCAGTTTAAATTAGGTCTCCGCGTTATACTGACATAAAATACACGTTTTCTTGATGGCACTAATCATAATTTATACCTTTATATTTACCTGCTTGACTACTTACCTTTATAATAAAGAGAGATTCACATGGGCAATTCTATTTTGTTCATCACTATGTATGTGGTGTCTAGCACATTGCCTGAAAGTTAATACATGCTTAATAATTGCTGAAGTAATAAATGGGTGCATGATACATGTTCAGAGACAAAAAAAAAATGAGTTAAAGGAAGAAAGATGGCTTTCTTCATTTGGTCTTTCAGTATGCCAGTTATACCATGCACACAACCATCTAATGGCATTAGCCTAAGTACTACAGGGGCACAAAGATGAATCACATGGTTGGAAAAGATAGATATGTAAGCAAAAGTATATAATAAGAATAAATGAAGTAAACTGTATGACAGAGGTACAGTATCCAGGAGTGAGTAATTTGGTTCATAGATCTGGGCAAGATTGGCCAATGGAGTGCATTGAAACTGGGGCCAAAAAGCTATATAAGAGTTCAGAAGTAGAATGTAGTAAATACTGAAGTTTCTGATTTAGATCATAGCCTCCTTCTGTTAAACTGATTTCTTCTTTTTGCTGTTGGCAGAGATACGTATTAGAGGAAAGCAAAACAAATCAGGTCTTTGCTTCAGCCCAGCAATCACACTTGACTGGACTTGAATTGATATCCTGATCCAAGATGGTCAATCAGTTTCTCTCTCCCTGAAATTTATAGTTGAGACTTTAAACTTCCTGGCAGTTAGCAGCAGGCGCTGGACCTGTTAGGACAGGCTAAATTAGAGTTTAAGATGATGGTATCACTATCTTTTCATGTTCATAGAGAGGCAGAAAAGGCTGGTCTAGGTGTAAAGAAAGAGTGGAGATTTTACAAGAGGCAGAGATGAAAAGACTGGAAAGGGAAGCAGGAGAGAAAGTGAGGGAGAGAGACAGCAAGAACTGTTATCTGCTAATTGCTCTTTGCTATGTTTCTTTATAGTTTTCCAAATTCTATTTTTGGTGCCTTGTGAGACCCCACTTTATCTCCTTTAATTAAGCTAGAGTTAATGTGTCTCTATGGTCCAACAACAAAGAGCCTTAATGAAGACAGATGAAAAGGTGGGAAAGGAAATCACAAAAGAGGAAAAAGTGATGAATCAATCTGTAGAAAAGATCATAGCATATGTGGAGACATGATCTACGTTTTCCTATTGCACTGGTCCTATTTTGGGAATTTTGGAGAAAGCATCACTGACTCAATGAACATGAATCTGAGCAAACTCCGGGAGAGGCAGTAAAGGACAGGGGAGCCTGGGGTCTCAAGAGTTGGATGTGACTTAGCGATTGAACAACACCAGCCAGAGTGAAAGTGAATCACAACCAGAGGTGTGATTACCATGGTAAGAATTTCAAGGGAGTGACAGGTTTGCTTCTGTTTTTCAGAAGAAATAACTTGCCAGGAGCCACCACGGGAGATCCCACCCATGACAAGGTCATGTGGAAGAGAACTATTAAGCAAGGCTTCAGAACTCAACGGGCTCCCTAGGCTTTCTCGAGCATCTACCCCAAAACCAGAATCTGTCTATTTTACTACTTCATGACTTTCACCAACTCCTCTGACATTAACAGGGGGCTAACCCTGATCACCTTTCTCTGGAGAAAATCAACTTAGGGCTATAGCTAATAAGTCTCCTGGACATGAGGAAAATATTTCAAATCAAACCCCCTCTGTTAGCATTATAGCTTGCTTGGCAGGTATATCCAGACCCTTGCAGCTATGCATATGATTATTTACATCCTCCCAACTGTGAGAGGCATGGAAAGTCTAAAACATAGAGCCTTTCAAAGAGTTAAAAGTTATTAGAGTAGTGTTAATGTAGGATTTCATTATTTGGCCAATGCTTGTTGCTAAGTTCCCATATCTCTTATCCACTGTGCACCTGGGAGTGCATTAGTTAACATAGCTGGAAAGTAAGAAAAACAAGTGTAGTCTTAAAATTAACCACATCAGACTTTTGAGCTAATTGGTTCTTTCTTGTAACTCACTGCACATTTACTCCGTGAGAAATGTAACTTGCTTAATACTTTTTGAGGCTGACATAAATTAGAAATATAAGAAAAAACATTTCAAGGAAAAATAAGTTTTCTAGTTCAGAAGCCTCTGTCAAAAGAGGGTCATAAAATGTTCACAGGCCTTCAAGGCCAGAAGATAATGTACACAATATTATTTATGGGAAAGGTTTGCAGAAAAAATCCTGGTTTCGATAAAGACAAAACAGATGTAATGTTTGGGCTGACTCTGTATGTCTTTGCATCTTTCATTTCCCTCTGTGTACAAGTAAAGGTATAAAAGACTCTTTTGAAAATAAAAACAATGGGCCTCGCTTGAAGAAGCTTGGTCACCCCGTGTTTTTCTTTTTTCTCTTTTTTTTCTCTCTTACTTTCTTTTTCAGGCTGATCTCTTGGAGCATAGAGGCTCCCTGCGTTCACTTATCTGCCCAGGTTTCTAAGACCTGAACGGGAAGATGTTCTGCGTCTTCACTCCCTTGGGAGACCGGGAAGGCACCTGTGGCCTCCGTGAACAGGGCAAACTTCTTGTCTCGAAGTTTTATTGGCTTTCTATGTAAACCAAGGAATATCAGCCTCTGTCTCTCTTCTATTTTCTTATCTACAATATTCTTTCCTTATCTCTGTCTAAATCATCCACCGACGCCGTTTTTCCTTCAGGTTCCCCTGGATCCTGCGGGGGCTGGACACTGGCAATAACTGAAAGCAATGTAGAAGATGAATTATTGTACAGAGTAGAGACTGGAAGCAAGGTGATGCTTTTTGGAGGGTGGAGGTATTATTACAGTCCAGCAAACCTGACATCTCAAAAATGAGAGAATGATCTCTGTTCATCTCCAAGGCAAACCATTCAATATCACGGTAATCCAAGTCTATGCCCCAACCAGTAATGCTGAAGAAACTGAAGTTGAATGGTTTTATGAAGACCTACAAGACTTTTAGAACTAACACCCAAAAAAGATGTCCTTTTCATTCTAGGGGACTGGAATGCAAAAGTAGGAAGTCAAGAAACACCTGGAGTAACAGGAAAATTTGGCCTTGGAGTATGGAATGAAGCAGGGCAAAGGCTAATAGAATTTTGCCAAGAAAATGCACTGGTCATAGCAAACACCCTCTTCCAACAACGCAAGACAAGACTCTACATATGGACATCACCAGATGGTCAACACCAAAATCAGATTGATTATATTCTTTGTAGCCAAAGATGGAGAAGCTCTATACAGTCAACAAAAACAAGACCAGGAGCTGACTGTGGCTCAGATCATGAACCCTTATTACCAAATTCAGACTTTAATTGAAGAAAGTAGGGAAAACCGCTAGACTATTCAGGTATGATCTAAATCAAATCCCTTATGATTATACAGTGGAAGTGGGAAATAGATTTAAGGGCCTAGATCTGATAGATAGAGTGCCTGATGAACTATGGACGGAGGTTCGTGACATTGTACGGGAGACAGGGATCAAGACCATCCCCATGGAAAAGAAATGCAAAAAAGCAAAATGGCTGTCTGGGGAGGCCTTACAAATAGCTGTGAAAAGAAGAGAGGCGAAAAGCAAAGGAGAAAAGGAAAGATATAAGCATCTGAATGCAGAGTTCCAAAGAATAGCAAGAAGAGATAAGAAAGCCTTCCTCAGTGATCAATGTAAAGGAATAGAGGAAAACAACAGAATGGGAAAGACTAGAGATCTCTTTAAGAAAATGAGAGATACCAAGGGAACACTTCATGCAAAGATGGGCTTGATAAAGGAAAGAGATGGTGTGGACCTAACAGAAGCAGAAGATATTAAGAAGAGGTGGCAAGAATACATGGAAGAACTGTACAAAAAAAGATATTCACGACCCGGATAATCATGATGATGTGATCACTCATCTAGAGCCAGACATCCTGGAATGTGAAGTCAAGTGGGCCTTAGAAAGCATCACTACGAACAAAGCTAGTGGAGGTGATGGAATGCTAGTGGAGGTGGTGGAATTCCAGTTGAGCTCTTTCAAATCCTGAAAGACAATGCTGTGAAAGTGCTGCACTCAATATGCCAGCAAATTTGGAAAACTCAGCAGTGGCCACAGGACTGGAAAAGGTCAGTTTTCATTCCAATCCCAAAGAAAGGCAATGCCAAAGAATGCTCAAACTACCGCACAATTGCACTCATCTCACATGCTAGTAAAGTAATGCTCAAAATTCTCCAAGCCAGGCTTCAGCAATACATGAATCGTGAACTCCCTGATGTTCAAGCTGGTTTGAGAAAAGGCAGAGGAGCCAGAGATCAAATTGCCAACATCTGCTGGATCATGGAAAAAGCAAGAGAGTTCCAGAAAAACATCTATTTCTGCTTTATTGACTATACCAAAGCCTTTGATTGTGTGGATCACAATAAACTGTGGAAAATTCTGAAAGAGATGGGAATACCAGACCACCTAACCTGCCTCTTGAGAAATCTGTATGCAGGTCAGGAAGCAACAGTTAGAACTGGACATGGAACAACAGACTGGTTCCAAATAGGAAAAGGAGTATGTCAAGGCTGTATATTGTCACCCTGCTTATTTAACTTATATGCAGAGCACATCATGAGAAACGCTGGGCTGGAAGTAACACAAGCTGGAATCAAGACTGCCGGGAGAAATATCAGTAACCTCAGATATGCAGATGACACCACCCTTATGGAAGAAAGTGAAGAGGAGCTAAAAAGCCTCTTGATGAAAGTGAAAGAGGAGACTGAAAAAGTTGGTTTAAAGCTCAGCGTTCAGAAAACGAAGATCATGGCATCCGGTCCCATCACTTCATGGGAAATAGATGGGGAAACAGTAGAAACAGTGTCAGACTTAATTTTTTTGGGCTCCAAAATCACTGCAGATGGTGACTGCAGCCATGAATTTAAAAGACGCTTACTCCTTGGAAGAAAAGTTATGACCAACCTAGATAGTATATTCAAAAGCAGAGACATTACTTTGCCAACTAAGGTGCGTCTAGTCAAGGCTATGGTTTTTCCTGTGGTTATGTATGGATGTGAGAGTTGGACTGTGAAGAAGGCTGAGCACCAAAGTATTGATGCGTTTGACTGTGGTGTTGGAGAAGACTCTTGAGAGTCCCTTGGACTGCAAGGAGACCCAACCAGTCCATTCTGAAGGAGATCAACCCTGGAATTTCCTTGGAAGGCATGATGCTAAAGCTGAAGCTCCAGTACTTTGGCCACCTCATGCGAAGAGTTGACTCATTGGAAAAGACTCTGATGCTGGGAGGGATTGGGGGCAGGAGGAGAAGGGGACGACCGAGGATGAGATGGATGGATGGCATCACGGACTCGATGGACGTGAGTCTGAGTGAACTCCGGGAGATGGTGATGGACAAGGAGGCCTGGCGTGATGCAATTCATGGGGTCGTAAAGAGTCGGACACGACTGAGTGACTGAAATGAACTGAACTGAACTGAACTGAAACCTGACAGGGGCCTGAACGAAAGCTCTGACAGTGACAGATGGAAAGAGAGCGAAGCACCCAAAAGGGGAGTAATTGACAAAACTTGATGATCGTTGTGAAAAGGAGATGGAGGGCAATTTTTTTGTTTTTTGCTGACTTTCTAGATTTAAGATTTTCAACTTAGATGACTGAAGAGATGTCGATTCTATGACTGAGATAGTAAGTTAATAGGACTTATAGGTTTGGGGGAACATGAAAGAAATACCTGCTTATTTGTTGGGTTGGGTTTTTGTTTTGTTTTTTAGTCATGTATGACTCTTGCATGGAGAAGGCAATGGCACCCCACTCCAGTACTCTTTCTTGGAAAATCCCATGGATGGAGGAGCCTGGTAGGCTGCAATCCATGGGGTTGCTAAGAGTCGAACATGACTGAGCGACTTTACTTTCACTTTTTCCTTTAATGCATTGGAGAAGGAAATGGCAACCCACTCCAATGCTCTTGCCTGGAGAATCCCAGGGACGGGGGAGCCTGGTGGGCTGCCGTCTGTGGGGTCGCACAGAGTCGGACACGACTGAAGCGACTTAGCAGCAGCAGCAGCAGCAGCATGATTCTTGCAACCCCACGGACTGTAGTCTGTTTGGCTCCTCTGTCCCTGGATTTCCCAGGCAAGAACACTGGAGTGGGTTGCCATTTCCTTCTCCAGGGGATCTTCCTTACCCAGGGATTGAACCTGCATCTCCTGCATTGGCAGGTATATTCTTAACCATTGAGCCACCAGGGAAGCCCCTGGTTGAGGGTATGTTGACTTTAAAGAGACTGCTATATTTGAGAAAAGAGGAAAACAATGAGTATTACTCTGTCTTCTTCAAAGATACTGAACAAAAGTTCTCTGTTCAGTTAGGCTGACTAGTTTTTCATCCAATTTCTAAAAGTTTAAACTATTTAAGTGAGGCGTTTGCCCCCTAAAATAAGTTCCCTGAACATATTTCCCCCAAGCACTCTCTACTTTGGATCGCTTCATAGGGTTTTGGAATTTCTTCTTGAAACATCTTGCAGATGACAACCTGTAAAATATAGAAGGCTGTGAATAATTTACTACTTTAAAAACATTTCTATTTTAGTTAGTGCAGATTAAAAATGAGAGGACCAATGAATAAAAGGGTCAGGACTAATACCCCTCTGCAAGGATATACTCAGGCTTTGGATTTTGTCTCGTGTCACTTCAATAAGCAGCTCTCTGGGGTGTGTGATTCTGCTAGATAGCTGCAATTTCAGAGGGCTGACTGCATTCTCTCAGTACTTTTGTAATGATCAGAACCGCAGTAGCCTTCAAGGGATGGAAGATCCAGAGTAAAGTGCTGGGAAAGCACAGTGTGTGTGCAGAGACTGTGGCAGAGAACTCTGGACGGCGACGCTGGCGGGAACTGATAAATCCACTTGTGCTGCCAGGGCACTGGACACGATCTTCTCCTTGAGCTGGGCAGCTGACATGCAAGCAGAGAAGCCTTTAAAGACTGGTTTCGGATATTAGTGTCTATAACATCAGTTACAGAATTGCAAGGCAGCAGCTGCTTGCAGAACATACATACCGATGTGGGGTGCGCAACTACTTCATTAGAATGCCATTTTCAGCAATGCGTCAGGAGTTTATAAGCTTCTGGTACATTAACTTGAGAAAAGTAACCAGTAATAAGTTTTATGAGAGTGGTTTAACCATATTATCTTCCTTTTTCCTCTATTATTTATTTAACTGCTTAATTGCTTAGCTATTTAATGTTATAAAAAGCATACATGTGCATTACACACACACATAATCCAAACGGGGGGGGAAAAAACAAACTTTAAAGCAATAATTATTAAAGGCAGAAGATTCACTCTCCTATAATGAGGTGAGCACAATCGTGCTGTCCTCTCTCTGCAAAATAGATGAAAAACAAATGATCTACAATGTGTTTGAGTGCAACGTTTTATTAATTTGGGAGTTGCGTGTGCATTGCAAGTCTGATTATTTTTTGTTGAACTGCTGTGTGTAATCAGTTCTACCTCTGTGTGTGTTTGTGTGTGTGTGTGTGCACGTATGTGAGAGAGAGAGAGAGAAAGAGAGAGGGAGAGAAAGAGAATAAAAATAGGGATCGATAAAATTTTTTAGTAGTTAAGCAAAAGCATTTTAAGGTGGTTTAGGAAACGAGTGCATAGGGTAGTCTGAGTAAAGCTTTCCTTCTGCCACTCCTCTTCCTTAAGACTTGAGCTGATGAATGCCACACCTAGAATTCCAGTGAAAGGAATTTGAGGAAGAATTCAAAACAGGCCCATAGAATGTGGCTTGTCAGTTCACTGAACTACTTCTCTGTTTTAATTTTGACAGTTGGGATTTTTCATCTATCATGGTATCAACCCATTTTTGTTATTTCTTCAAACAGTTTCTTTTAGAGGACATTTATATGTTGGATTGAGGGTCCCTGAAATCTTTGCCCCATGACAATATAACTCAGTTTCTTTGGAAGTAATGACCCTACCCCAAATGTGAATAGCTTTTATATGATGGCAAATCCAGATACATCCCACCCAGTCCCCTTAGAAATCCAAAGGTCAGGATTTTTGCCCTAATTCCCTGATATAGTCAGTGGTGGGGAAACAATTTAACTTTGTTCACTGGAAGCTTTCCAGGATTGTGAATGCAGAGTATGATGCAGGGACACAAAATGTGTTTGATGTCTATTTATCTCAGTGGCAACGGCAATGTACAGGCCAGGCTATTCTTGCTACTGCATTTTCTCTCAGAGTGCCCAGATCCCACCCATCCCCAAACTGAATCTTCTTAGAATGGTCACATACTTATAGAGTCTAAAACAACACATGTAGGATGCAGGATGCTTGGGGCTGGTGCACGGGGATGATCTGGAGGGATGATGTGGGGTGGAAGGTGGGAGGGGCGTTCATGTTTGGGAGCTCATGTACACCCATGGCGGATTCATGTCAATGTTTGCCAAAACCAACACAGTGTTGTAAAGTAAAATAAAGTAAAAATAAAAATTAAAAAAAAATAAAACAACATGTGTACAATTGTAGTGGTAGTGGTGGTGGTTCAGTTGTTAAGTCGTGTCCTACTCTTTAGGACCCCATGGACTGTAGCCTGCCAGGCTCCTCTGTCCATGGGATTTCACAGGCCAGAATACTGGAATGAGTTGCCATTTCCTCCTCCAGTGGTTACACAAAATTTTTTAATTACCCTAAAAATAAATAGCAACCTTTTATTATCTCCATATCTGTGGGTCAAAAATCAGAGCAAGCATATTTGTTTCCTAGGGCCCCTGTAACAAAATACCACAGACTGGGTGCCATAAAATAGAAATGTATTCTCTCACAATCCTGGCAGTCCAGGTTCAAGGTGTTGGAAGGACCTTGCTTTCTCTAAAACCTGAAGAGGACTCCTTCCTTCTTCCTGGCTTCTGGTGGCTTGCTGGCAATCTTTGGCACTCCTTGGCTTGCAGCTGCATAACTACAGTCTCTGCCCTCACCATCACATCGTGTTCTCTGTTTTCACATGACCATCTTTTTATAAGGACACTGGTTATATTGGATTAGGGGCTCATCCTACTCCAGTATGACCTCATCTTGGCCAATTATATCTACAATGACCCTGTTTCTGCAAGAGACAGCATTTTGAGATACTGGGAATTAGGCCTTCAGTTTTTTTTTTTTTTTTGCAGGGGAGATGATGCAACTCATAACAACAAGCAGGTGAGAAAATGTGAGCAAGAGCCCAAGACAGAAGCCATAGATTTTATGTAACCTAGCCTCAGAATTGAAACCCCATCACCTCAGCTGTCTTCTATTTATGAGACGCAGGTCAGTAAATTCAGCCCCTACTTAAGGGAGGATATTATCGGAGCATGAGCACCAGGAGGTGAAGCTCACTGGAGGGCTATCTCAGAGCCTGTAATGTGCTGTGCTTAGTCGCTGAGTCCTGTCTGACTTTTTGCGACACCATGGACTGTAGCCTGCCAGGCTCCTCTGTCCATGGGATTCTCCTCCAAGAGAATACCCTCCTCCAAGAGATCTTGCCAACCCAGGGATCAAACCCAGGTCTCCCGCATTGCAGGCAAATTATTTACCATCCGAGCCATCAGCAAAACCCAAGAATACTGGAGTGGGTAGCCTATCCCTTCTTCAGGGGAACTTCCCAACTCAGGAATTGAACTGTGGTCTCCTGCATTGCATTACGGGCAGATTCTTTACTGTCTGAGCTACCAGGGAATCCCATCTCAGAGCCTACCTATACGTATTTCATTATAATTGTTTTCAAGTTTTATAAAAATGGCACTTTACCATCTACATCTTTTGAGGCTTGAGTTTTTATTCACTCAATACTGTCTTTCCAAGAGTCATCCATATTTAATGAATAATTATAATAAACTAATTAGAAATAAATTGTATTTATTTATTTACAATTAATAAATTATTTATTCAGTCAGTTATCTACTAGTTATTTTCAATATTCTGAAGATCTTAGCTCTTAGCAACATCCCTAAGAGTAGAGTCACTTATTAATTTGATCCTGCTACATATAAAACTATATCAAAACTAGTGAATGAGTTTTTTTTAATAGCTCTGTTTATTTGTAGCATTGATACTGTCAAGCGTCTGCAATCAATATTCATGTTTCCAAGTCATATAAAATAATTCTTCTCTTGGTGTGGTTATAGCATCAACTTGATAGATGGTTAAGTTCATTTATTTCTATCTGTTTTCACTTTTTAGGGTTTGCTTTTATTTATATTACTTTTGGAAGATGTCAATATTTTCTAAATTCCAAAATAGAATTATGTAGCAAGGCATGTTAAGAGAAGCCTTCATTACTATTTCTCACCATTATTACCTCTTGACCCTACATGTATTCGTTTCAGTTTGGGGTTTTCCTGGTAAGAAATCCCTTTGCAAATATAAACAACACTTACACACAGAAAGCTGCATTTCCTTACTTTCTTTCAAAAAAGGTAGCAAACTGTATACACTGCTCTGCATCTAGGTTTTTGCTCTTTAACTTAATTATGAACCCTGAAGATCATGTCTTATCAGGGAATAAAGAATGACCTCATTACTTTTTACTGTGGATTAGGATATTATTGAGTGGGTGCACTGTCATTTATTCAGCCAATTCTCTACCAATGGACATTTGGATTGTCTGAAAATTCTACTCAAATAAATTTCACAATCAATAACTGTTTTCTCTTATCTTTGTTTTATTTGTGTGTGTGTGTTCAGATTGTTGGGGGAAAGTGCGCAATCAAATAGTACCAACTAGGTCAGCCAGTCAGTCAATTTAGTCGCTCAGTCATGTCTGACTCTTTGCAACCCCTTGGACTGCAGCATGCCAGGCCTTTCTGTCCATCACCAACTCCAGGAGTTTACTCAAACCCACGTCCATTGAGTCGGTGATGCCATGCAACCATTTCATCCTCTGTCATCCCCTTCTCCTGCCTTCAATCTTACCCAGCATCAGGGTCTTTTCAAATGAGTCAGTTCTTCACATCAGGTGGCCAAAGTATTGGAGTTTCAGCTTCAGCATCAGTCTTTCCAATGAACATTCAAGACTGATCTTTAGGATGGACTGGTTGGATCTCCTTGCAGTCCAAGGGACTCTCAAGAGTCATCTTCAACACCACAGTTCAAAAGCATCAATTCTTTGGCGCTCAGCTTTCTTCATAGTCTAACTTTCACGTCAATATATGACTACTGGAAAAACCTTAGTTTTGACAAACTTTTGTTGGCAAAGTAATGTATGCGCTTTTTAATATGCTGTCTAGGTTGGTCATAACTTTTCTTTCAAGGAGCAAGCGTCTTTTAATTTCATGGCTGCAGTCACTATCTGCAGTGATTTTGGAGACCCATAAAATAATGTCACTGTTTCCACTGTTTCCCTATCTATTTTCCATGAAGTGATGGGACCAGATGCCATGATCTCAGTTTTCTGAATGTTGAGTTTTAAGTCAACTTTGTCACTCTCCTCTTTCACTTTCATCAAGAGGCTCTTTAGTTCTTTGCTTTCTGTGAAGAAAGGGTGGTGTCATCTGCACATCTGAGGTTTTTGATATTTCTCCTGGCAATCTTGATTCCAGCTGTGCTTCATCCAGCCAAGCATTTCTCATGATGTGCTCTGCATATAAGTTAAATAAGCAGGGTGACAATATACAGCCTTGATGTATTCCTTTTCCTATTTGGAACCAGTCTGTTGTTCCATGTCCAGTACTAACTGCTGCTTCCTGACCAGCAAACAGATTTCTCAAGAGGCAGGTCAGATGGTCTGGAATTCCCATCTCTTTCAGAATTTTCCACAGTTTGTTGTGATCCACACAGTCAAAGGTTTTGGCATAGTCAGTAAAGCAGACACAGGTATTTTTCTGGAACTCTCTTGCTTTTTCAATGATCCGACTAATGGTGGCAATTTGATCTCTGGTTCCTCTACCTATTCTAAATCCAGCTTGAACATCTGGAAGTTCAGGTTCACGGACTGTTGAAGCCTGGCTTGGGGAATTTTGAGCATTACTTTGCTAGCGTGTGAGAAGAGTGCACTTGAGCAGCAGTTTAAGTATTCTTTGGCATTACCTTTCTTTGGGATTGGAATGAAAACTGACCTTTTCCTGTCCTGTGGCCACTGCTGAGTTTTCCAAATTTGCTGACATACTGAGTGCAGCACTTTCACAGCATTATCTTTTAGGATTTGAAATAGCTCAACTGGAATTCCATCACCTTCACTAGCTTTGTTCATAGTGGTGCTTCCTAAGGCCCAGTTGACTTCACATTCCAGGATATCTGGCTCTAGGTGAGTGACCACACCATCGTGATTATCTGGGTTGTAAAGATCTTTTTTGTATAGTTCTTCTGTGTATTCTTGCCACCTCTTCTTAATATCTTCTGCTTCTGTTAGGTCCACACCATTTCTGTCCTTTATTGTGCCTATCTTTGCATGAAAAGTTCCGTTTATATCTCTTTTTCTTGAAGAGATCTCCAGTCTTTCCCATTCTATTGTTTTCCTCTATTTCTTTGCACTGATTACAGAGGAAGCCTTTCTTGTCTCTCCTTGCTATTCTTTGGAACTCGGCATTCAAATGGGCATATCTTTCCTTTTCATCCTTTGCCTTTCACTCCTCTTCTTTTAACAGCTCTTTGTAAGCTGTGACAGCTTACCTCCTCAGACAGCCATTTTGCTTTTATTGCATTTCTTTTTCTTGGGGATGGTCTTGATCCCTGTCTCCTGTACATTGTCAGGAACCTCTGTCCATAATTCTTCAGGCACTCTATCAGATCTAAGCCCTTGAATCTATTTGTCACTTCCATTGGATAATCGTAAGGGATTTGATTTAGGTCATACCTGAATGGTCTAGTGGTTTTCCCTACTTTCTTCAATTTAAGTCTGAATTTGGCATTAAGGAGTTCATGATCTGAGCCACAGTCAGCTCCTGGTCTTGTTTTTGCTGATTGTATAGAGCTTCTCCATCTTTGCCTGCAAAGAATATAATCAATCTGATTTCGGTGTTGACCATCTGGTGATGTCCATGTGTAGAGTTTTGTCTTGTGTTGTTGGAAGAGGGTGTTTGCTATTACCAGTGCATTCTCTTGGCAAAACTCTCTTAGCCTTTGCCCTGCTTCATTCCGTATTCCAAGACCAAATTTGCCTGTTACTCCAGGTGTTTCTTGACTTCCTACTTTTGCATTCCAGTCCCCTATAATGAAAAGGACATCATTTTGGCATGTTAGTTCTAAAAGGTCTTGTAGGTCGTCATAGAACAGTTCAACTTCAGCTTCTTCAGCATTACTGGTGGGGCATAGACTCGGATTATGCCATTTATGATATTGAACGGTTTGCCTTGGAAATGAACAGAGATCATTTGGTTGTTTTTGAGACTGCATCCAAGTACTTCATTTTGGACTCTCTTGTTGACTATGATGGCTACTCCATTTCTTCTAAGGGATTCTTGCCCATGTTAGTAGATATAATGGTCATCTGAGTTAAATTCACCCATTCCAGTCCATTTCAGGTTGCTGATTCCTAAAATTCCTAAAACCAACTATTTAAGCTAAATATATCAAATTTCTTCCACAGAGATTTTCATATTTTATGTTCTTATTAAAAATGGATGCCAATGACTGTTTTCCCATGGCCACCTCAGATGTTAAATTGGATTTCTGCTGATCTGACAGTGACAAATAGGTAATAAGACATAGTTTAATTTGTATTTTTCTGTTATGAATTGAAAACCTTTTCAGATGATTAAGAATCATTTTCATCTTCTTTGAACTTCATGTCAATATCTTTTCCCCATATTTATAACAGGCTATTTATTTATCCTTTCTTTACAGAATAGCAGGGAGAGATAAGAAAGCCTTCTTAAGTGAACAATGCAAAGAAATAGAGGAAAAAATAGTATGGGAAAGACTAGAGATCTCTTCAAGAAAATTATAGATACCGAGGGAATATTTTATGCAAAGATGGGCACAATAAAGGACAGAAATGGTATGGACCTAACAGAAGCAGAAGATATTAAGAAGAGGTGGCAAGAAAACACAGTAGAACTATCCAAAAATGTTTTAATGGCCCAGATAACCATGATGGTGTGGTCACTTACCTAGAGCCAGATGTCTTGGAGTGGGAAGTCAAGTGGGCCCTGGAAACATTACTATAAACAAAGCTAGTGAAGGTGATGGAATTTCAGTTGAGCTATTTCAAATCCTAAATGATGCTGTGAAAGTGCTGTACTCAGTATGCTAGCAAATTTGGAAAACTCAACAGTGGCCACAGGACTGGAAAAGGTCAGTTTCCATTCCAATCCCAAAGAAAGGCAATGCTGAAGAATGCTCAAACTACTGCACAAGTGCACTCATCTCACGTGCTAGCAAAGCAATGCTCAAAATTCTCCAAGCCAGGCTTCAACAGTATGTGAACCGTAAACTTCCAGATGTTCAAGTGGGATTCAGAAAAGGCAGAAGAACCAGAGATCAAATTGCCAACATCCGCTAGATCATAGAATAAGCAAGGGAGTTAAAAAAAAAATATATACTTCAGCTTAATTTTGAAGTTTCTAAAATGGGTCATTTGCACTTTGTTTGTGACCCAAGGCTTATTCTTAATTATTTTGTTTTTGCTTTGTTTTTGTTTGCTTTGTTTTCCCCCCTTCAAGGGCAATAAAAATAAACTGTAGATTTTTAAAATTCATCCTTTTTTTTTCTTCTGGGTTTGAATTATGGTTCAGAAGATTTTCTTCAGTCTTGAGTTAGAGAAAAAATTATTCATCTTTTTCTTCAGGAACTTACATGTTTTCTCCCCCTCCTCCATTTTCATAACTCTAATCCATTTGGAATTAATTTTAGTATTTAAAGTGAAATGTGAATTAGAATTTTTCTTCTGCCTTCTAAATACTATCTGGTTGATTAATTTTCTTAATATCATTATATTATTTGTCTCCCTCAGAGGTCAGAATACACACACACATACACATCCCCTCTTCTTATAAAGGCATTAATCTCATCAGACCAGGACCCCACCCTCATGCCCTCATCTAACCCTATTTGTCACCCTCAAAACTGTGCATGTAAAGGTGTACACAGTATTTCTATCTTTTAGTAGTTATATTAAAATACTATTATGCTTTTTTTTTTTTCATTGAGGGGAGTCCACACTGTGGCTTGAGAGATTTTAGCTCTACAACCAGGGATCGAACTCTGTCGTCAGCAGTGAAAGCTTGGAGCCCTACCCCACAGGACCACCAGCGAATTCCCTATGCATTTAAAAAAAGTTATTGTTTTAATTGCAGAATAACTGCTTTCCTAGGCATTTTAAAATTACTATTATATTTGAGTAAAACTCACATACAGATAATTGCACAAATCACAAGGTTGCAGAAGTTTTTAAATGGTTCCAAATCATAGCCAACCATTAGTTAGCACTGTCACTCTTTAAATTTTCACTATTTCTCTGGAATTTAGTAGTATCTCTTTGTGATTTTAATTCATATTTCCCTGATGCATAATGAGATGCAACAATGTTTCCTGTGTTTTCTTTTCTCTTGGAAAGTGCTCTTGTGTCTTCTGGAGGTCTCTGTCTTCCTGATTTGCTGGCATTTTTCTACGTTTGCAGATGATGTGATGCTATATGTAGAAACTAAAGGTGCTATCAGAAAACTATTCAGTGCAGTTCAGTCGCTCAGTCGTGTCTGACTCTTTGCAACTCCATGAACTGCAGCACACCAGGCCTCCCTGTCCATCACCAACTCCTGGAGTTCACTTAGACTCACGTCCATCGAGTCAGGGATGCCATCCAGCCATCTCATCCTCTCTCATCCCCTTCTCCTCCTGCCCCCAATCCCTCCCAGCATCAGAGTCTTTTCCAATGAGTCAACTCTTCGCATGAGGTGGCCAAAGTACTGGAGTTTCAGCTTTAGCATCATTCCCTCCAAAGAAATCCTAGGGCTGATCTTCAGAATGGACTGGTTAAATCTCCTTGCAGTCCAAGGGACTCTCAAGAGTCTTCTCCAACACCACAGTTCAAAAGCATCAATTCTTCAGTGCTCAGCCTTCTTCACAGTCCAACTCTCACATCCATACATGACCACTGGAAAAACCATAGCCTTGACTAGACAGACCTTAGTCGGCAAAGTAATGTCTCTGCTTTTGAATATGCTATCTAGGTTGCTCATAACTTTTCTTCCAAGGAGTAAGCGTCTTTTAATTTCATGGCTGCAGTCACCATCTGCAGTGATTTTGGAGCCCCCCAAAATAAGGTCTGACACTGTTTCCACTGTTTCCCCATCTATTTCCCATGAAGTGATGGGACCGGATCCCATGATCTTAGTTTTCTGAATGTTGAGCTTTGAGCCAACTTTTTCACTCCCCACTTTCACTTTCATCAAGAGGCTTTTAGAAAAGGCAGAGGAACCAGAGATCAATTGCCAATATCTGCTGGATCATCAAAAAAGCAAGAGAATTCCAGAAAAACATCTATTTTTGCTTTATTGACTATGCCAAAGCCTTTGACTGTGTGGATCACAGTAAACTGTGGAAAATTCTGAAAGAGATGGGAATACCAGACCACCTGACCGGCCTCTTGAGAAATCTGTATGCAGGTCAGGAAGCAACAGTTAGAACTGGACATGGAACAACAGACTGGTTCCAAATAGGAAAAGGAGTGAGTCAAGGCTGTATATTGTCACCCTGCTTATTTAACTTATATGCAGAGCACATCATGAGAAATGCTGGACTGGAAGAAACACAAGCTGGAATCAAGTTTGCTGGGAGAAATATCAATAACCTCTGATATGCAGATGACACCACCTTTATCAGAAAACTATTAGAGCTCATCAATTAATTTGATAAAGTTGCAGGATATGAAATTAATATACATAAATCTCTAACATTCCTATACATGAACAATGAAAGATCAGAAAGAGAAATTAAGGAAACAATTTCATTTATGATTGCAACAAAAAGAATAAAAGTTCTAGGAATAAATCTACCTAAGGAGGCAAAAGACCTGTACTTGGGAAACTATAAGATAGTAATGAAATAAATCAAAATTGCACATACAGATGGATAAATATTCCATGTTCTTAGATCGAAAGAAAACAGATAGAGGAATCAGGCTCTCTGACTTCAGACTATACTACAAAGTTACAGTAATCCAGACAGTATGGTACTAGCACAAAAAGAGAAATATAGATAAGTGGAATAAAATAGAAAGTCCAGAGGTAAATGCAGGCACCTAAAAATATACTTTGGATATTAGTTTACTGTTGGTCATATGTATTGTGAATGTTTTCTCACACATTCAATTGTTTATGTTTTTATTCAGTGGGGTCTTTTGATAAACTTTTGATAATACTTCTGATTATAACCAAATCAACTTCGTAAATCTTATCACTTATGGCTAGCATTTCTTGTGTTCTGTGTATGGAATGTTTGCTTGCCAAAAGCATGGCAGATATTATACCTTCAGGTGAATAAAACAGAAAGACTTCCCTACCAATCCCTTGTTTTAATTTTTTAAAAAAGCATGTAACTCCACAAAGAAGAAATAAAAGCCCAAAATGACAACCAGAAATGAAATAAATGGTGACAAAATAAAAGGTTAATATGTAATTAACCTTAATCTACAATGCTAATATAAACATGAAATAATCCTTAGTATTTAGGGGCTACCCTGGTGGCTCAGATGATAAAGAATCTGCCTGCAATGTGGGAGACTCAAGCATGATTCCTGGATTGGAAAGATCCCTTTTAGCTTGGAGAATTTCATGGGCAGAAGAGCCTGGCAGGCTACAGTCTATGAGGTCACAAAGAATTGGACATGACTGAGCAACTAACACTTTCACATAGGATAAAAATATTAAATACTATGTAAGCATACAGGGAATTTATCATCTTTAAAATATTCTAAGATCTTTATGTTGTGTGGTGTTAGTGTGTGCTACGTTGCTTCAGTTGTGTCTGACTCATTGCAACCCCATGGACTGAGGCCTGCCAGGATTCTATGTCCATGGGATTCTCCAGGCAAGGATTCTGGAGTAGGTTGCCATGCCCTCCTCCAGTGGATCTTCCCAACCCAGGGACTAAACTGGGGTCTCCTGCATCAGAGGCAGATTCTTTACCATTTCAGTCATCAGGGAAGTCCATATTGTGTGGCATAGGGATTAAAATAGTATTTAACTTTTGACTTTGCTGAAATAAATATCCATGATTTTTTAAAAAGGCTGAGCAATAAAGTGTAAGTCTTAAGAATTTTTGAAGTCCTAAAATTAAATGAAGTGTGTGCTCTGACCACAGTGGAAGATTTTGAAAATCAGACAATATAATGTCAAGAAATCCACCAGGCAAAGAGGGTATCAGTGGAATACTTTGAACTGAATTAAATGAAAATTTTACATCAGAACAAGCGAGATACAGCTTAAAGGAACTTATAGACCTAAACGCAGATATAAGAGAAAAAAGAAAGGTCTAAAATAAATTAAGTATCCATCCTAAGACGTGAGGAAAAATAACAATAAGAAAAGATAACTACCTTCCCTCAAAAACAGAAGAAAATAATAAAGGAATAAATTGATGAAATAAAAAGCTAGTGCACATTAGAGAGTATAAAAAAGCTAATATTCAATTCTTTGAAAAGATTAACAAATTGCTAAAATCAAGCAAGATTCAGAAAGAAAAAAAAAGAGTAGGCAAAAATAACTATTATCAGTTTTAAAAATGGAACACCAGTAAAGATTCTATAGACATATAAAGTATCTTTACATATTTTTAAATGTTTTAATAAGAACAGTATAGGACAACATACAATATGCCATTCTGTACTGAAAGTTATTTTGGAATTAATCTAGTTATGAAAATATTTCAATGAGGAGAAGATAAATATTTTCTTGGAAAGATTCTCTATTTAATAAAGAATAGCTTTACTTATTCAGAAATAAAGGAAAAGAAGTTATTCTACAAATTGAAATTTCAAAGATGTAAAATGGCTGCTTTTTAAGTGCCAAAATTAATTTTATTTCTATTTTTATTTGAAATATTTCAAAAATGTATTATTCCACTTCTGGTCTTCTTTGTTTCCCAAAAGTTTATTATGAAAAGTTTGAAATCTATAGTAATGTTGAAAGACTTTTGTAGGAATTCAGTACCTAGCCCTATACACAACACATAGATTTTATTATTAATGCTATGACAGCAGCTAAAGCATGTACTGTTCCATCTATTCCTCCTTCCACCAAACCATTAAGGCATCTTATATTTGATTCACTTCAAAGTAAACTGCAGACATCACTACACTCTCCATCAAATACTTCAGTGTATATATCATTATCTATTGTATAGTTTATTTTTCTTTTATGGTAAAATTTATCTATAACAGAATGCACAAATCTGAGTACATTTGCTAAGTTTTCACTAATGTATGTTCCAATGTAACTCAAACACCTATTAAATTCTAGAATATCCCCATTTCCTTGAAAGTTTCCTCATGCCCTTTCCTATTCATTCTCTAGCTTCACCCACCCAGAAGCAAATTTTCTAATTGTTCTCCACAATAAATTAGTTACATTTATCATTAAATATGTTACACTACATTATAATATCTTATTTACATTTTTAAGATTGCTTCGGACATTTTAGGCCTTTGTATTATACAATCAGTTTATTAATTTTACAGAAAAGTCTGCTGGGGACTTAACCAAAGAAGATAAACAAATGGTCCAGAAACTCATGAAAAAGTGCTCTACATAATTCATTGAAGAAAAATAAAACTACAGTGAGGTACTCTTACATGTCCACAAGAATGGCAACAAATTAAAAGGTCTGACAACTCCAAAGATTGGTGAGATTTTGGAGCAGATCGAAATCTCACACTTTTGCTGTAAAATGCTACCACAAATTTTGGGGAAATATTTCATATAAAACTAAACATAGGGACTTCCCTGGTGGTTCAGTGGTAAAGAATCCTCCTCCCAATACAGGAGACATGGGTTTGATTTCTGGTGGGGGAAAACTGCACATTCCATGGAGCAGCCAAGCTCATGTGCTGCAGCTATGGAGACTATGCTCCAGAGCACAGGACCTGTGACTAGAGTCCACACTCAGCAACTACTGAAGCCCAAGTGCCCTGAACCCCGTGCTCCACAAGAAGAAGCCGGCACACTGCAATGAAGAGTAGCCCCTGCTTGCCTCAAGTAGAGAAAAGGTCCATGCAACAGTGAAGACCCATCATAGCCAAAAATAAATAAATAAAGTTGTTTAAAAAAACTAACATATTTAACCTATAATCCAAGAGGTCCAGTGACAAAAAATGAAATAAAAAATAAGTTCATAAAAAGATATGTCCAACAATTACAACAATCTTATTCACAATAGTTAAATATCTAGAAATAGACAATGCTATCCATTAATAGGATACTGATAAACAAATGGTAGGTATTCATTTGATGGAATACCTATCAATAATAAAAAAGAACAAATAACTGATACATATATCAACATGAAGGAATATCAAAACATTATCATATAAGCCTTACACCAAGAATACATACCATATGGTTCTGTTTCTATGTCAAACTAAATATGGTGCCATTAAATATCTTTCTAATATTTATGACTTTAATTTTATCACCATATTGCAATTATTAGGATTTCCAGTATGATGTCAAATATAAGTGATGAGAGCAGGCATTTTTGCATTGCCAGCAAAGGTCTGTATATTCAAAGCTATGGTTTTTCCAGTAGTCACGTGTGGATGTGAGAGATGGACCATAAAGAAGGCTGAGTGCTGATGAACTGATGCTTCCAAATTGTTGTGCTGGAGAAGACTCTTGAGAATCCTTTGCATAGCAAGGAGATCAAACCAGTCAATCCTAAAGGAAATCAATCCTGAATATTCATTAGAAGGACTGGTGCTGAAGCTGAAGCTCCATACTTTTGCCACCTGATGAGAAGAGCTAACTCACTGGAAAATACCCTGATGCTGGGAAAGATCCAGGGCAGGAGGAGAGGGGGAGGACAGAGGACGAGTAATGTCCATTACTGACTCAATGGACATGAGTTTGAGCCAACTCCGGGAGACAGTGAAGGACAGGGAAGCCTGGCGTGCTGCAGTCCATAGGCTGCAAAGAGTCGGATACAACTGGACAAATGAACAACAACCAAACTTAAGAAGAAAACATTCACTCTTTAATCACTAATAATCTTTATCATGGATGCATGATTTTTTCTGCCTTACTGAGAAAATTATGTCTATTTTTCTTTTAATATATTAACAAGGTGAATTAAATTGGTGAATGTTAAATTTATTTTCTTGGAATAAACTATACTTGGTGATGATATAGCCTCCTTTCATATGTTGCTACATTCAACTGCTACCATTTCACTAAGTGCTTGTGCATCTATTCATGAAGGGATATTGGTTAAGGAAAGAACTTTCATTTTCATAATGTCTTTGCTGAAAAGTATAACTTTTTCTATTGCTTGGTAGTGTCTGTGTAAAATTGATATTTCTTTCTTAAATGTTTGGTAGAATTTAACATTTAAGCACCTAAGACTGAAATTTTCTTTGTAGGAGAATTTTTGATAAAAATTCAATCTTTTTAATAGATATAGGGATAAATATAAATAGATATCAGATTTTGTTTCATATTGTGTCACTTTGAATAATTTTTATTATTCAGATAATTGCCTGTTTGATCTAATTTGTTTAATTTGTTGGCATAAAGGTGTTTATATTATTCTTATTTTTCTTTTAATTTCTGTAGAATCTGCAGTGTTGGTCCTTGTTTCATTCTTTATATAGAAATGGACTTTCCTTCTTTTTCCTTGATTACTCTAGGTAGGAGTCTGTCAATTTTCCAGGTCTTCTTAAATAGGCAATTTTTAAATTTTTTTCTATTGTTAGTTATGAATTTCTCTAATCACTGTTTTAGCTGCATCTCTCATGCGTTTCTGTTGTTATCTTTACATTCAAAACATTTTATAATTTTCCTTTTGGTTACTTTGACCAGTGAATTATTTGGAAGTGTTTTAAATTTTTTTTTTTTTGCATTGCATTTACTTCCTCATTGTTTCTGCGGATCAGGAGACTGAATATAGCTTAATTGGATCCTTAGCTTCTCACGAAGTTGCATTCTTGGTGTTGAATAGGGTTGTTTTCCTACCAGAAGTTCAGGGCCCTCTTCCAAACTGCCATGGCTACTGGTATTAATCAATTGTTTGCTGATGTTGGACTGAGAACTTTCATTGTTTTCTTTTTTTCTCCTTGCCCAACAACTAGAGGCCACCTGTAGTTCTTAGAGATCATCTACAGTTCCTTGCCTTGTATGCTTCCCCATCATGGTGATGTATTCATTAAGCCACCAAGGGAAGTCTCTCTGTTCTCTCTAATTAGTCTATTAGTAAGATTGGGAGGGGGAGGCTATTTTTAAAATACATTTATCTTTTTATTTTAGGGCACTTCCTATTAAAATCAAGATTTTTAATACAGACATTCATTTACACTAAGGAAGTGAGAACTAATTGAAATGAATTTCATATATTTTCTTTAACCTAACAGGATAAGTGTTATTGTTGTTTTTACTTTTTAATTAAAAATTAGTAAAAAAATGTAATATTATCAAATAACTATTAATGAAATAAGAGGATTGGGAGGGAAAATATTTATGAAACATTTATTCGTGACAAATGACATAAAGGTTGGATTTTCCCTTATTTAAAAATGGAAACTTTTAGGAAGGAGCATGGATATCTATGATGATTTTGCTTTATTTTTAAAAAGGTATTTATCTATTTGGCTGCACCAGACCTTAGTTGTGGCATGCAGGATCTTAAGTTTCAGCATGTGAACTCTTAGTTGCAGCATGTGGGATCTAGTTCCCCGATCAGGGATCAATCTGGGCCCCCTGCATTGGGAGTACAGTCTTGGGCACTAAACAACCAAGAAAGTTCTCGTGATAATTTTGCTTTACAGCTTATATGTACATAAAGCTTGGATGAGGAGATCATTAGGAATAGAGAGAATTAGTTTACTTACTTACATCACTGTCAACTTCACTCACATGAAGAATGAAAGCCGTCCTTGTTTCCCTCATCCATCAAGCTCCTAAGCCATCACTAGCTCCCTGGCCAATTAGGATCATGTGAGGAGCTTTTAGAAAACTCTGGGGTCCAACCCCCAAAGCAGAATTTTTCAGTTTCAATATATTTGAGGTAATTCTAGATTTTATTATTTATTTTGCATTTAATTCCACTGTGGTCAAAAAAACCTACTCTACAAATTCAATTGTTTTGTATCTATTGAGACTCCCTTTAATGATCCAACATGTTTCTATCTCAACATTTGAACCATGTGTATTTGAGAAGAAGGTATATTCTATATTCTGCAATTCTAAGGTATGTACAGTGTTTAAATATAACAAGTAGGTTAACCTGGTTAATGGTCTAATTCAAATCCTCTATGTGTTTATTGATTGTGTGCTTGTTATTTTATCAGTTGTTGAGAGAGGGTTGTTCAAATCTCCAACAGTGTTGAATAATTTATTTCTCATTTTCATTCTGTTCATTTTATTTTTGTACATTTTGAAGCTCCATTATTAAGTACTATCTTATTTATAATGGCTACCTCCTTGATGAAATGACCATTTTATTATGATGAGGCCTTTATCCCCCTCTGATAATACTCTTTTATCTTGAAGCTTATACTGCCTGACATCTTTTCAGCCAAAATAACTATCTTATACTTATCATTTTCAGGGTGTATCTTTTGCCAATGATTAAATTTCATTTTATCTGTATTTATATTTAAAGTGCATCTCTTATTGACAGCAGTTACTTGGCTCTCTCTAATTTGATCTACTCCAACAATTTCTGCTTTTTAATTGAGGTGCTTATTCCATCATCATTTAATGCAATTATTATGATTTGATTTAGGTCAATCTACTTTAAGTCCATATGAACCTTTGTTTCCTTATTTGTTATCCATTATTTTTTGAACTACATTGCCTTGCTTAGCTATAACTTGTTAGGTTATTGTTTTAGTGGTTGCTTTAATAATCGTCCACTCACTGGAAAAGACCCTGATGCTGGGGAAGAATGCAGGCAAAAGGAGAATGGGCTGCCAGAGGATGAGATGGTTGGATGGCATTATTGACTCAATGGACATGAATTTGAATAAACCCCAGGAGATACTGGAAGACAGAGGAGCTTGGCATGCTATAGTCCATGGGGTTGCAAAGAGTTGGATGCAATGTAGTGACTGAACAACAACAACAACAACAAAGTATTGCAATAGGCAAAGTTTTCTCAATCTACTGAAAACTAATATTGTAACAAGTCTGGAAAAAGTATAGAACACTTGCAGTTTTGAGAGTCCATTTTCTTCCATCCTTGTTTATGTTATGGTTAAAGACATTAAAAGAAAAATGTCCTTTTACATTTTGTAGACAGTTAACACTTTTGCTGTTCTTTACCTCTTACTGAATATCCAAATTTCCATCTGGAATCATTTTCTATTAGCTTGAAATCTGTATTTTCTACAGTATAAATCTTCTGGTGACATTTTTTTCTTTCTTTCATATGAAAATGCCTTTGCTATCAATTCTTGAAGAACATTATTTCATGGTAAATAGCTTTTGATTGCCTTCCCCCAAATTTATCACATTAAAGATATTTATTTCATTTTCTTCTGGCCTCCACAGTTTTTCAAAAGAATCTAGCAGTTTTCCATAGTTGCTTCTCTGCATGCAGAGTGTTACTTTCTTCTAGTTATTTTCAAGATATTCTGTTTATCTTTAGTTATCAGCATACTTGGTCATGATTTTCTTTGTATTTCTCCTGCTTGTGATTTGTTGAATTTCTTAATGTGTAAGTTTATGATTTTTCTCCAATATTCAAAAATTTTACTTACTCTACCTTTAAATATTTGTTTTCTCACATTCTTTTATTTCTGCCATGATTCTTTAACTTTAAAAATCTGCCATGATTTATTTAAATTATGCAGAGTACGTCATATGAAATACCGAACTGGATGCAGCACAAGCTGGAACCAAGATTGCCAGGAGAAATACCAATAACTTTAGATATGCAGATGACACCACCCTTATTGGAGAAAGTGAAGAGGAACTAAAGAGCCTCTTGATGAAGGTGAAAGAGGAGCGTGAAAAAGCTGGCTTAAAACTCAACATTCAAAAAAATGAAGATCATGGGCATACCCACCTGATGGGCATCTGGTCCCATCACCTCATGGCAAATAGATGGAGAAACAATGCAAACAATGACAGATTTTATTTTCTTAATCACTGCGAATGGTGACTGCAGGCATGAAATTAAAAAATGCTTGCTCTTTGGAAGAAAAGCTATGAACAACCTAGACAGCATATTAAAGAGACATTACTTTACTGACAAAGGTCCATCTAGTCAAAACTATGGCTTTTCCAGTAGTCATTTATGGATGGGAGAATTGGACCATAAAGAAGGCTGAATGCCGAAGAATTGATGCTTTTGTGCTGTGGTGTTGGAGAAGACTCTTGAGAGTCCCTTGGACTGCAAGGAGATCAAACCAGTCAATCCTAAAGGAAATAAATCCTGAAAATTCATTGGAAGAACTGAAGTTGAAGCTAAAGCTCCAATACTTTGGCCACCTGATGCAAAGAACTGACCCATTGGAAAAGCCCCTGATGCTGGGCAAGACTGAAGGTAGGAGGAGAAGGGGATGACAGAGGATGAGATGCTCGGATGGCATCACTGACTCAATAGACATGAGCTTGAACAAGCTCCGGGAGATGGTCAAGGACAGGTAAGCCTGGCATGTTGCAGTCTATGGGCTTGCAAAAGTTGGACACCACTGAGCAACTGAACAAAATTTTCCTTTTTTAATGTTTCCTGTTGTATTCTTCAGGTGAATATTTTCTTTTGATCTGGCTTCATAGTCACTAACTCTTCTCTGCTGTCTTTATTCTATATATTCCCTTCAGTTAATATTTTATTTGAGATATAGCCTTTCAGTTCTAGAATTTGCATTTTTAATATGATTTCTATTTCTCCTCAGAGATTTCATCATTACAAGCATATTTTCTTTTATCTCACTGAACACAGCTATAGGAGCTCCTTAATATACCTTACTTTATGATTCTAAAATTCTGCAGGGATCTCTACTCAACATTCTATAACATTCCACATAAGAAAGTAATCTAACAAAGAGTGGATAAAAATGTATATGCATAACATTCACTTTTCTGTACGCCTGGAACTAATGAAACTAACACAACTTTGTAAATCAACTATACTCCAATAATAATTTTTAAAAATTCTAAAACTTGAGTCACCTCAGGGTTGGTATTGTCTTTCCCTTTGAAAATGGATAATATTTTTCCAGATCATCTGATTTCAAATAATTTGGGGGCTTCCCTGATGTCTTAGCAGGTAAAAAAGTCTACTTTCGAGGCAGGAGACACAGAAGACGTGGGTTGAATTCCTTGGGAAAAATCCCCTGGAGAAGGAAATGGCAACCCATTCCAGTATTCTTGCCTGGGAAATCTCATGGACAGAGGAGCCTGGTGGGCTACTACTTCACAGGGTCACAAAGAGTCAGACACAACTGAGCAACTGATGCACATACAAACTTAGACAACGTGACTGCCATATTACGGAGACTTTTAATTTTTTAACTTATTCTTCCACAGAGTTTTACGGATTTCATCTTTGTGGGCATTTATTAGGATGAAAACTTGATTTTGTAGATTACAGCTAAAATTTCAGTTCATTAAAAAATTTTTTTTTATTGAAGGATAGCTGCTTTACAGAATTTTGTTGTTTTCTGTCAAACCTCAACATGAATCAGCCATAAGTATACATATATCCCCTCCCTTTTGAACCTCCCTCCCATCTCCCTTCCCATCCCACCCCTCTACGTTGATACAGAGCCTCTGTTTGAGTTCCCTGAGCCATACATACAAATTTCCATTGGCTATCTGGTGGCTGCTACCAGTGCACTGAGCGAGGGCGGCTGTGACCAGTGCACTGAGCGCGGGTGGCTGCAAAAGGCGCACTTAGCGCAGCCGAGAGGAGCTACCCCACGTCCGAGGTCAGGGGCAGTGGCCAAGAGTGCCAGGCGGTGACGGCACAGGAATGGATGACAGGAACTACCCCATGCCCGAGGCCAGGGGCGGCGGTTGGGAGGAGCAACCCCACGTCCAAGGAGCAGTGGCTGCGCCGGCGCAAGAAGCCTAGAGAAGGTATTACACGTTCAAGGTCAGGAGGGGTGGCGGTGAGGAGATACTCCTCGTCCAAGGTAAGGAGCAGCAGCTGTGCTTTGCTGGAGCAGCCGTGAAGAGATACCCAACTCCCAAGGTAAGAGAAACCCAAGTAAGATGGTAGGTGTTGCAAGAGGGCCTCATGGTCAGACACACTGAAACCATTCTCACAGAAAACTAGTCAGTCTAATCACACTAGGACCACAGCCTTGTCTAACTCAATGAAACTAAGCCATGCCTGCGGGGCAACCCAAGACAGGCGGGTCATGGTGGAGAGGCCTGACAGAATGTGGTCCACTGGAGAAGGGAATGGCAAGCCACTTCAGTATTCTTGCCTTGAGAACCCCATGAACAGGATGAAAAAGCAAAATGATAGGATACTTAAAAAGGAACTCCCCAGGTCAGTAGGTGCCCAATATGCTACTGGAGTTTAGTGGAGAAATAACTCCAGAAAGAATGAAGGGATGGAGCCAAAGCAAAAACAATACCCAGCTGTGGATGTGACTGGTGATAGAAGCAAGGTCCGATGCTGTAAAGAGAAATATTGCATAGGAACCTGGAATGTCAAGTCCATGAATCAAGGCAAATTGGAAGTGGTCAAACAAGAGATGGCAAGAGTGAATGTCGACACTAGGAATCAGTGAACTAAAATGGACTGGAATGGGTGTAACTCAGATGACCATTATATCTACTACTGAGGGCAGGAATCCCTCAGAAGAAATGGAGTAGCCATCATGGTCAACAAGAGTCCAAAATGTAGTACTTGGATGCAATCTCAAAAATGACAGATGAACTCTGTTTGTTTCCAAGGCAAACCATTCAATATCAAAGTTATCCAAGTCTATGCCCCAACCAGTAACGCTGAAGAAGCTGAAGTTGAACAGTTTTATGAAGACCTACAAGACTTTTTAGAACTAACACCCAAAAGAGATGTCCATTCATTATAGAGGACTGCAAAAGTAGGAAGTCAAGAAACATCTGGAGTAATAGGCAAATTTGGCCTTGGAATATGGAATGAAGCAGGACAAAAGCTAATAGAGTTTTGCCAAGAAAATGCACTGGTCATAGCAAACACCCTCTTCCAAAGACTCTACACATGGACATCACCAGATGGTCAAACTGAAATCAGATTGATTATATTCTTTACAGCCATAGAGGGAGAAGCTCTATACAGTCAGCAAAAACAAGACTGGGAGCTGACTGTGGCTCAGATCATGAGCTCCTTATTGCCAAATTCAGACTTAAATTGAAGAAAGTAGGAAAAACCACTAGACTATTCACGTATGACCTAAATCAAATCCCTTATGATTATACAGTGGAAGTGGGAAACAGATTTAAGGGCCTACATCTGATAGATAGAGTGCCTGATGAACTATGGATGGAGGTTTGTGACATTGTACATGAGACAGGGATCAAGACCATCCCCATGGAAAAGAAATGGAAAAAAGCAAAATGACTGTCTGGGGAGGCCTTACAAATAGCTGTGAAAAGAAGAGAGGCAAAAAGCAAAGGAGAAAAGGAAAGATATAAGTATCTGAATGCAGAGTTCCAAAGAATAGCAAGGAGAGATAAAAAAGACTTCCTCAGTGATCAATGCAAAGAAATAGAAGAAAACAACAGAATGGGAAAGACTAGAGATTTCTTTAAGAAAATAAGAGATACCAAGGGAACATTTCATGCAAAATTGGGCTCGATAAAGGACAGAAATGGTATGGACCTAACAGAAGCAGAAGATATTAAGAAGAGGTGGCAAGAATACACAGAAGAACTGTACAAAAAAGATCTTCACGACCCAGATAATCACGATGGTGTGATCACTCACCTAAAGCCAGACATCCTGGAATGTGAAGTTTAGTGGGCCTTAGAAAGCATCACTGCAAACAAAGCTAGTGGAGGTGATGGAATTCCAGTGGAGCTATTTCAAATCCTGAAAGTTGATGCTGTGAAAGTGTTGCACTCAGTATGCCAGCAAATTTGGAAAACTCAGTAGTGGCCACAGTACTGGAAAAGGTCAGTTTCCATTCCAATCCCAAAGAAAGGCAATGCCAAAGAATGCTCAAACTACCGCACAATTGCACTCATCCCACACGCTAGTAAATAATGCTCAAAATTATCCAAGCCAGGCTTCAGCAATACATGAATCGTGAACTTCCAGATATTCAAGCTGGTTTAAGAAAAGGCAGAGGAACCAGAGACCAAATTGCCAACATCCGCTGGATCATCGAAAAAGCAAGAAAGTTCCAAAAAACCATCTATTTCTGCTTTATTGACTATGCCAAAGCCTTTGACTGTGTGGATCACAATAAACTTCTGAAAATTCTGAAAGAGATGGGAATACCAGACCACCTGACCTGTCTCTTGAGAAATTTGTACAAAGGTCAGGAAACAACAATTAGAACTGGACATGGAATAACAGACTGGTTCCTAATAGGAAAAGGAGTATGTCAAGGCTGTATATTGTCACCCTGCTTATTTAACTTATATGCAGAGAACATCATGAGAAACGCTGGACTGGAAGAAACACAAGCTGGAATCAAGATTGCTGGGAGAAATATCAATAATCTCAGATATGCAGAGATACCACCCTTATGGCAGAAAGTGAAGAGGAACTGAAAAGCCTCTTGATGAAAGTGAAAGAGAAGAGTGAAAAAGTTGGCTTAAAGCTCAACAATCAGAAAACAAATATCATGGCATCTGGTCCCATCACTTCATGGGAAATAGATGGGGAAACAGTGGAAACAGTGTCAGACTTTATCTTTCTGGGCTCCAAAATCACTGCAGATGGTGACTGCAGCCATGAAATTAAAAGACGCTTACTCCTTGGAAGGAAAGTTATGACCAACCTAGATAGCATATTGAAAAGCAGAGACATTACTTTGCCAACAAAGGTCCATCTAGTCAAGGCTATGGTTTTTCCAGTGGTCACATATGGATGTGAGAGTTGGACTGAGAAGAAAGCTGAGTGCCAAAGAATTGATGCTTTTGAACTGTGGTGTTGGAGAAGACCTTGAGAGTCCCTTGGACTGCAAGGAGATCCAACCAGTCCATTCTGAAGGAGATCAGCCCTGGGATTTCTTTGGAAGCAATGATGCTGAAGCTGAAACTCCAGTACTTTGGTCACTTTATGCGAAGAGTTGATTCATTGGAAAAGTCTCTGATGCTAGGAGGGATTGGGAGGAGGAGGAGAAGGGGATGACAGAGGATGAGATGGCTGGATGGCATCACTGACTCGATGGATGTGAGTCTAGGTGAACTCTGGGAGTTGGTGATAGACAGGGAGGCCTGGCGTGCTGTGATTCATGGGGTTGCAAAGAGTCGGACACGACTGAGCAACTGAATGAACTGAACTGAGTGAATGTAAGTTTCCATGTTACTCTTTCCAAACATCTCACCCTCTGCTCCCTCAGTTCATTTTTTTTTTTTTAATTTTTATTTATTTATTTATTTTTTTTTAAATTTTAAAATCTTAAATTCTTACATGCGTTCCCAAACATGAACCCCCCTCCCACCTCCCTCCCCACAACATCTCTCTGGGTCATCCCCATGCACCTCAGTTCATTTTTAAAGAAAATTTTGGACTGCTTTGAAGCTATCTTGTGCACGCACAGCTCATTGGCCAGTCAGATAATTACAAAATTTGAAACTCCACCCATCTAGAGCCCTCTTTCCTGGGATTATTTCCTCATTTCCCGAGATTTTTTTTTGCCCCAAAGTCTGTAGTCTAAAACTTCAGACCAGAAAGACTGCATGCTTCCCACTGGAATTTAAAAAATAAATATCATAACTATAGGCAGCTCACTTCCTGTGATCTATTCTTCCAAGTTCAAATTTCCTCTAGAATCTGCTTGTTTTATAGCCTTCTTCAATGCTTCCATCTATCTTTTATGAAATATCTTTTGTCTAGGGTTTGAAGTGTTAACTTCAGGAGGGTCAAATATTAGGGCAACTTAGCCATCTCAGGATATCAAGTCATGTTAATCAATGGACTTATTAAATGTGGGTTTTTTTGACAATTTTCTGGTATCACATTACACAATTCAACCCAAAGTTGACATTTTCATGAACAGACAATGTTTACAATAATTGGATCATCCATTGCATTATTTTTTTTAGTTTAGGATTAATTTTTATAATCTCTCTCTTTTTTACCACCCTGGACAACACTCATTATCCTCTGGATTCTCCATAGCCTGGATAACATGAAAATCAAGATGAGTTAAACTGAGTTTGAAAATAAGAACACTATAATTAAAGCCCTAAGATGATCCTCCTTTGAATGCAATATGTGGAATAAAATAAAAAATTTTATGACATCCAAGATACTCAATTTTTTCCCTTACCAATTCCAAGTATATTATGAACTTTGTACTATCAGATGAAGGAAATCTGGATAAGTCAAGGATATCTAAATTAACAAAGTTTGACTTTATCAATAAGTATATGGTTTTCTTTGAGGTTCTACATCAACTCTTTCTCCTGGAGAGTTGCTTTTTCATTGATTAACGCCAACCTATTAAATCTCCAGACTACATTAATTTTTTTTTTTCAGAAAGAAATATAAAGATAGAAAAGAAATATCTGTTACAAACTTTCCTTAATCTATTTTTTATTTCCTAATCTATTTTCATAGAAATGTGTTCTTAAAAAATTTTATTCAAAATCTAAATTGATGAGTTTATTGAACTTTATACTGACATAAAAATTAATAAAGAACAACCAAAACTCTTTGCTACTAGCAGTAATGTTGTCAAAATTGCTCTATAATATCAGCAAGTTTTTTGGGGAAAACTTATTCCCAGTAGTGGGCTAGTATTTTCCACAGGAAACAGTGGTTCAGGACTCAAACTAATTTTGTCCATGGGAATTTAAAACAAGACACATTTTCGTGGTTTAGGTTGCACATAGTCATTTTGGAAGTCAAAAACACTGCTTTAATATTCCCCAAAGAACTGTAATTTGAAAGTATCTTTTTCTCAAGGCAGATACAGTTGTGAAAATGGTATTACTTTTTTAAAAGAAATAAAAATTCTAATTAAAATGAATACCAACACACTGAGTTCCTTTAGAATTGTTCTAAAGGGAAATACTCTATTCTAATTAATCTTTCATATAAGTTACTTCACTGATGCTCTTTGGTTCAGCCTAGCATTTACGTAATTTTGGAATAATAAATACGCGTGACAAATGAGAGTCATTACAATTATTTTCTTAAGAAGCTGAATGTCTTTGAATAGCTCATTTTTAAAAATGTGAGTTTCTAAGACAATTATAAGCTTTTATGTTTTTGGAATCCTGTCCATAATTTTCTTGACAATTGTAATAAAAAATATCATTAATATTTCACTTTAATGATATAGTGCTCTGGAACAAAATTACAATAGAACAAAATTCCATTTGAAGAATTGAACTGCACCATATAATCGTGCTAAATGAATCCATTATCATTGGTTTTATGAGTCTCAGACATTAAATTAGAGTTTGGGTCATTCTACAGAGGAAGGCACATTTTTTCCTTAAAAATAATTTTTTTTTTTTGGCAGCACCACATAGCTTGTAAGATCTTAGTTCCCCAACCAGGAAATGAACCCAGTCCTAACCACTAGAACATCAGGGAATTCCTTCATTTCTACTATGATTATTATCTTTAGGTTTATTTGAAAATTTTAGATTGTTATCATAGTGACAGTGTTAACATGCTTTCTCATTTCTTCACTGGGAAGATATTAAAATAACAAGCTTTAGGGTTAATCTTGCAAGCAATTTTTTTGAGTTTTCTGACACTTGCTATTCTAATGAAAGTATAAAATCCAGATAAATCTTATCTCAATTATATATCCCGTGTTCTGTTTTACTTCTCTTGATCCTTTTTATTGTAGTGAATATTAGGAGAATAAAATTAGGCAGAATAAAAGGAACTGTTCTTCTGAGAAGTTAAGAGACAATTCAGTTCAGTTCAGTTCAGTTGCTCAGTTGTGTCTGACTCTTTGCAACCCCATGAATCACAGCATGCCAGGCCTCCTTGTCCATCACCAACTCCCGGAGTTCACTTAAACTCATGTCCATCGAGTTGGTGATACCATCCAACCATCTCATCCTCTGCTGTCCCTTTCTCCTCCTGCCCCCAATCCCTCTCAGCATCAGAGTCTTTTCCAATGAGTCAACTCTTTGCATGAAGTGGCCAAAGTATTGGAGTTTCAGCTTCAACATCAGTCCTTCCAATGAACACCCAGGGCTGATCTCCTTAAGGATGGACTGGCTGGATCTCCTTGCAGTCCAAGGGACTCTCAAGAGTCTTCTCCAACACCACAGTTCAAAAGCATCAATTCTTCAGTGCTCAGCTTTCTTCACAGTCCAAATCTCACATCCATACATGACCACTGGAAAAACCATAGCTTTGACTAGACAGACCTTTCTTGGCAAAGTAATATCTCTGCTTTTGAATATGCTATCTAGGTTGGTCATAACTTTCCTTCCAAGGAGTAAGCGTCTTTTAATTTCATGGCTGCAGTCACCATCTGCAGTGATTTTGGAGCCCAAAAAGATAAAGTCTGACACTGTTTCCCCATCTATTTCCCATGAAGTGACGGGACCGGATGCCATGATCTTCGTTTTATGATGTTGAGCTTTAAGCTAACTTTTTCACTCTCCTTTTTCACTTTCATCAAGAGGCTTTTCAGTTCCTCTTCACTTTCTGCCATAAGGGTGCTGTCATCTGCATATGTGAGGTTATTGATATTTCTCCCAGCAATCTTGATTCCAGCTTGTGCTTCTTCCAGCCCAGCGTTTCTCATGATGTACTCTGCATATAAGTTAAATAAGCAGGGTGACAATATACAGGCTGGTCTCCTTTTCCTATTTGGAACCAGTCTGTTGTTCCATGTCCAGTTCTAACTGGTGTTTTCTGACTTGCATATAGGTTTCTCAAGAGGCCGGTCAGGTGGTCTGGTATTCCCATCTGTTTCAGAATTTTCCACAGTTTATTGTGATCCACACAGTCAAAGGCTTTGGCATAGTCAATAAAGCAGAAATAAATGTTTTTCTGGAACTACCTTGCTTTTTTGATGATCCAGCGGATGTTGGCAATTTGATCTCTGGTTCCTATGCCTTTTCTAAAACCAGCTTGAAACCTAAATCATGGGCCAGCACGCCTGGAACTTTTTGCTTGTATTCAAGGCTACGATTTGACTCAGTGGAGAACAACAATTACCACCCCACACTATCCTTACCCAATGGACAGGGAATTTTCTGGATATTTCCAAAAACTGAGGAGAAGGTAAGATGGTTGTGAAGGAGCAGAAGGGACAGAAGTACAGATATAGAAAGTGAAAGAAGGCTGGCTGACTTCTTGATAAAACTCTGCCATGCATACGCTTCTGGCACTTGTCTAAATTTTCATACTTGCTGCTCTGGCAGAAGAGAGTACTTGTTTATTTATTGGTTTACTTATTTATTCTTTTTATGCCAAATTGGCTTTTTTCCCCATTGAGTCTGAGTTTAGTTTATTTACAGGGCTGTCTAAAATAAAGTCAGAGTTTCTACAAGCACTCCAATGACTTAACACCATTTATTGAGGGCCTACTGTAGTTAGGCATAGTGATGACTGTGAAGAGAAGTGAAAGTCACTCAGTTGTGTCCAACACTTTGTGAACCCATGGACTGTAGCCTGCTAGGTTCCTCTGTCCACGGAATTCTCCAGACCAGAATACTGGAGTGGATAGCCATTCCCTGCTCCAGGGCATCTTCCCAACCCAGGGAGTCCACCCAGGTCTCCTGTATTGCAGGAGGATTCCTTGCCATCCAGGCCACCAGGGAAGCCCTGTGAAGAGGGAGGAGTCAAACATATTTATGTGACAACATTATCCTAAGTGCCACCAAACCTGCTCAGCTTCAGCCTACTGTGCTCTAGAGTAGGTATGCTAAGCCACTGTCTCTTCTGCAGCATAACTCAAGGATAAGATACAGTCTGTGCTGTTAAGGACCACACGTATCTGAACCAAGTGGGAAAATGTGCTTTGATGTGAGGCATGAATGCTAAACATCTGTCTCCGGGTTAGAGCCTCTGCCTGTGTGATCCCACAGCACCTGCACTTCACCTATTCCATCTGCATTCCTCACTGGACTCTCAGCTCCTTGAGGGAAGGGGCTTATGCACTACTGTGCCTCTAGTGCCTGCACAAGGAATATTAATTTCAATATTGATCTGGACTTAGAGAGACCTGGCATCCAATCATTTTTTCCAGCTGAGTTACTTTGGACATGCTATAGGATCTCTTGTTTTATCTTTCTAAAAGGAAGGTGATACAAATTTATCTTATTGGATTGTAGCAAATAATAAAAAAGATGAGACATATAGAATGCCTGTCATACACACAGTGTTAATAAAAAGACAGTTACTGGTTGCCTTGTGAGGATAAATTTATTCAACAAATACTTATTTACTTATTTTTGTGAGTGGTCTCCAGAGATAACTCCAGTTACGATAAAGGGGAGAGATCAGGGAGGATGGGGGAAGAATAGAGTGGGATTAGCAGATGTAAGCTGTTACATATATTAATAGAGTAGATAAATACTAGTAGGTCCTAGTGTATAGCACAGGGAACTATACTCAATATCCAGAGATAAGCCATAATGGAAAAAGAGTATGAAAAAGAGAGAGAGAGAGTGTGTGTGTGTCAATGCAGGAGATGTGCGTTTGATCTTTGGGTTGGGAAGATACCCTGGAGAATGAAATGGCACCCCACTCCAGTATTGTTGCCTGGGAGATCCCATGGATAGAGGCGCCTGGAAGGCTATAATCCATGAGGTCGCAAAAGAGTTGGACATGACTTAGTGACTAAAGAACAACAAAAGGTAATGGCATTTCCTTTTCTTCTTCTTTTTGTCTCCCCCAGAGGTCAGAGTAGTTCTCAACAATAATGAAATTCTCTTAAATTTAAACCACCACTTTGGTGACCTATTTATAAGAGGTAAGCTAACCTGGTAATAGTCATCATGCATTGCAGGGACATTATAAAGCTGTAGGAAAAGCCAGGCTGCTCTGTCCTTCCATCTGCTTCCTTGACTTTGCTCATAATTCCCATATTTATCTATATAGAGCCTTTACTGTGTTTTCTCATTGTGTTCTGCCAGTCTTAGGAGGAAATGGACTTTTATGTTTTACTGCTTCATGATGGGTGACTTGACTTCTCTGTCACATATGGGCTCATAGGAAACCACAGCCCTAAAAACAATAGTTACCATTTATTGAGAATCCATGTGGTGGGTTCTAAACATTTTAAATACACTATCTCATTTAATCCTTACCATATATATGGGTTCATTACTAGTGTTATTTCTGCTTTAGCAGTGGAAGAAGTTAAGCAGCAGAGCTTGTTCAAGGTTGAAAGCTACTAAGTGGTAGAGCTTCCTTTTTTCCTAAGTCTGCCATATGTTCCATTATCATCAATGCCAAAGGTGAGAATATTATCTTCTCTCTACAGGTGCTTAGATGATGGAAAATGGGTCAATTGAGAAGATGCATTTTGAAAACAGAGAAAGGAAGCATAATAAAACCTTTATAAAGCATTCAAGAAGTTCACTTATGCTCATGTAAATCAATATACAAAAGAAAGAATCAGAAACTGCAGGAATAAATAATTAAAAATGATTTTAAGTGTTCTCCTTTCAACTCCAAATGAAGCTTCTCCTCTCAACCTGAAATGAAGCCAGTCCTAATATTTATAGACAACCTGACCTTAAATAACCTCATCAGTGTGCTCAGGAAAAAGGGGGAGATTTTTATGTATCTTTAAAAGAAACAAGGGAATTGAATTTAACCAAAGAAATAATAAAAGAAGTTTGAAAAGTTATGGCAAGGAGCATACTGTCTAGAATAAAGCAAAACATATAGCCATTGTACTATTAACATTGCTTATTTTAAAATAAAATTTAATTTCAAAACAGTTTCAGATCACAGAATTATTATAAAGCTAGTACAGAGAATTTTCACGTACCCTACATCTAATTTTCCTCTAATAAACATTTTACATAAGTTCAGTTCATTTGTCACAATGGACCAATATGGATAATTATTTAACTAAAGCCCATTCTTTATTCACATTTCCTCAGTTTTCCCCTAAAGTCCTTTTTTTTGTTTTAGAATTCCATCGAGTACCACAACACATCTTGTCCTCTTTAGGATTCTCTTGGTTGTAACCAGTTTTTGAGATTTTTTTTCCCCCTTATTGTTAATGATTTTGACAGTATTGATGCTGCTGCTGCTGCTGCTAAGCCGCTTCAGTCGTGTCCGACTCTGTGCGACCCCACAGTCGGCAGCCCACCAGGCTCCCCCGTCCCTGGGATTCTCCAGACAGGAACACTGGAGTGGGTTGCATTTCCTTCTCCAATGCATGAAAGTGAAAAGGGAAAGTGAAGTCGCTCAGTTGTGTCCAACTCTTAGCGACCTCATGGACTGCAGCCTAGCAGGCTCCTCAATCCGTGGGATTTTCCAGGCAACAGTACTGGAGTGGGGTGCCATTGCCTTCTCCTTGACAGTATTGAGGAGTACCGATTTTGGTAATTTGAAAAATATCTCTTAACTGGGATTTGCTTGATATTTTTCTATGGTTAGATGGAAATGCTGATTATTTTAGAGTATGTAAACATAAACTAGTCAGCAATAACAAAGTCTGTGGTAACTGAGAGTCATAAAATGTCCAGGATATATAATGGGTTCTTGGTTAAAGGGAAAAAGATTGGACCTACTTTAGAACTATATTCCCCAAAGCTACCAGGTTAATAAAATGGACTGAGAAGTATGGCTGCTGAAAATGCTGAAAGAAGATGTGGTACATATACACAATATAATAGTACTCCATTAAAAGGAATGAAATAATGCCATCTGTGACAACATAGATGGGCTATCCATGGATGGATGGTAAGTGCACTAAATCAAGCAAAGGCAGATATCATATGGTATAATTTATATGCAAAATCAAACAAAAATGTTACCAATGAACTTACTTACAAAACAGAAACAGGCTCATAGGCTTAGAGAATGAATTCATGGTTATCAGAAGGTAAAGGTGGGAGACATAGTGGGAGTTTTGGATTGACATGTACACGCTGCTATATTTAAAATAAAGTGCTCTTCCATGGAAAAAAAGTAAAAAATAAATAAAATGCTAGGTCATTGGGAGAGAGAATGATGGGCATGCTTATAGGGATCTAGGGCTGTATAGAGATTGATTATCGGTTGAAGAGTACAAAGTCACCAGAGTATTCAAGTGTTGAGTAGATATGGGCAACAAGGGATAGCATTGTTATTTCACAGTGGTTTTTGAAGAAGGTCTTTTGACAAAAACAAGGATATTCATCTCCAGAATCTATAGCCCTTTGAAAGGAAGGTCAGCAGCCAGACTCTTTCCTTGCTTCCTGGACTATACAACACTTCTGTCTCAGCAGGCAAAGGAAATGTAATTGGAAAATCAAGACAGCGATCTTACTTTAGGGCCTACACAAACAAAGCAGGAATTAGAAATGAATCTGAAATTCGACAGGCAGAAGGAGGCAAAGTTTGACTCAGGAAAGCCAGACTCAGTTTAAGGCCAGTCAGGTACATGGTATCAGTTCAGTTCACTTCAGTCCCTTAGTCTTGTCCGACTCTTTGCGACCCCATGAATCAAAGCATGCTAGGCCTCCCTGTCCATCACCAACTCCCAGAGTTCACCCAGACTCAGTCCATCGGGTCAGTGATGTCATCCAGCCATCTCATCCTCTGTCGTCCCCTTCTTCTCCTGCCCCCAATCCCTCCCAGCATCAGAGTCTTTTCCAATGAGTCAACTCTTCACATGAGGTGGCCAAAGTACTGGAGTTTCAGCTTTAGCATCATTCCTTCCAAAGAAATCCCAGGGTTGATCTCCTTCAGAATGGACTGGTTGGATCTCCTTGCAGTCCAAGGGACTCTCAAGAGTCTTCTCCAACACCACAGTTCAAAAGCATCAATTCTTTGGCACTCAGCTTTCTTCACAGTCCAAATCTCACATCCATACATGACCACTGGAAAAACCATAGCCTTGACTAGATGGACCTTTGTTGGCAAAGTAATGTCTCTGCTTTTCAATATGCTATCTAGGTTGGTCATAACTTTCCTTCCAAGGAGTAAGCGTCTTTTAATTTCATGGCTGCAGTCACCATCTGCAGTGATTTTGGAGCCCAAAAAGATAAAGTCTGACACTGTTTCCACTGTTTCCCCATCTATTTCCCATGAAGTGATGGGACCAGATGCCATGATCTTCGTTTTATGAATGTTGAGCTTTAAGCCAACTTTGTCACTCTCCACTTTCACTTTCATTAACAGGCTTTTTAGTTCCTCTTCACTTTCTGCCATAAGTGTGGTGTCACCTGCATATCTGAGGTTATTGATATTTCTCCTAGCAATCTGGATTCCAGCTTGTGCTTCTTCCAGCCCAGCGTTTCTCATGATGTACTCTGCATATAAATTAAATAAGCAGGGTGACAATATACAGCCTTGATGTACTCCTTTTCCTATTTGGAACCAGTCTGTTGTTCCATGTCCAGTTCTAACTGTTGCTTCCTGACCTGCATATAGGTTCCTCAAGAGGCCGGTCAGGTGGTCTGGTATTCCCATCTGTTTCCGAATTTTCCACAGTTTATTGTGATCCACACAGTCAAAGGCTTTGGCATAGTCAATAAAGCAGAAATAGATGTTTTTCTGGAACTCCCTTGGTTTTTCAATGATCCAGCCGATGTTGGCAATTTGGTCTCTGGTTCCTCTGCCTTTTCTAAAATCAGCTTGAACATCTGGGAGTTCATGGTTCACGTATTGCTGAAGCCTGGCTTGGAGAATTTTGAGCATTACTTTGCTAGTGTGTGAGATGAGTGCAATTGTGTGGTAGTTTGAGCATTCTTTGGCATTGCCTTTCTTTGGGATTGGAATGGAAACTCACATTTTCCAGTCCTATGGCCACTGCTGAGTTTTCCAAATTTGCTGGCATATTGAGTGCAGCACTTTCACAGCATCAACTTTCAGGATTTGAAATAGCTCCACTGGAATTCCATCACCTCCAATAGCTTTGTTCATAGTGATGCTTTCTAAGGCCCACTTGACTTCACATTCCATGATGTCTGGCTCTAGGTGAGTGATCACACCATTGTGATTATCTGGGTCATGAAGATCTTTTTTGTACAGTTCTTCTGTGTATTCTTGTCACCTCTCTTGTTATCTTCTGCTTCTGTTAGGTCCATACCATTTCTGTCCTTTATCGAGCCCATTTTTGCATGAAATGTTCCCTTGGTACATGGTATACCAACTTCTAATATCCTGCTAGAGCGACTTTGAGGAGACATCCCATGTCCAAGGGCAAAGGGGAAGCCCCAGCAAGATGGTAGGAAGGGCGAAACCGCATTTAGAATCAAACCCTGTACCCACCAGGGATGCTCAGGGAGCTCAAACATACCTTGTGTGCACCACGACCCAGAGACCCCACAGAGACTGAGACAGAACTGTGTTTGGGTGTCTCCTGAGGAGGTATGAGTCAGCAGTGGAGTGCTGCAGGGGCAGGGGCTCTGGTTGCAATAGACCTGGGTATGGCATAAGCCCTCTTGGAGGAGGTTGCCATTAATCCCACTATAGAGCTGCTAGAACTTACAAAGGACTGGGGAAACAGACTCTGGGAGGGCACAAACAGAACTTTGTGCACACAAGGACCCAGGACAAAGGAGCAGTGACCCCACAGAGACTGATCCAGACTTGTCTGAGAGTGTCCAAGAGGCTCTGGCTGAGGAGTAGATCGGCGGTGGCCTGCTGCAGGGCTGGGGGCACTGAGTGCCGCAGTGCATGCACTGGACCTTTTGAAAGAAAGTGCAAGTGAAGTCGCTCAGTCATGCCCAAGTCTTTGCAACCCCATGGACTGTAGCCTATCAGGCTTCTCTGTCCATGGGATTTTCCAGGCAAGAGTGCTGGAGTGGATTGCCATTTCCTTCTCCAGGGGACCTTCCTGACCCAGGAATCGAACCTCGGTCCCCGCTTTACCATCCAAGCCACCAGGGAAGATCACAACAAATTGCGGAAAATTCTTCAAGAGACGGAAATACCAGACCACCTGACCTGCCTCCTGGGAAATCTGTATGCAGATTAAGAAGCAACAGTTAGAACTGGACATGGAACAATGAACCGGTTCCAAATAGGAAAGGAGTATGTCAAGGCTGTATATTGACACCCTGCTTATTTAACTTATATGCAGAGTACATCATGAGAAATGCTGGACTGGACGAAACACAAGGTCAAATCAAGATTGCCAGGAGAAATATCAATAACCTCAAATATGCAGATGACACCACCCTTATGGCAGAAAGCGAAGAACTAAAGAGCCTCTTGATGAAAGTGAAAGTGGAGAGTGAAAAAGTTGGCTTAAAGCTCAACATTCAGAAAACGAAGATCATGGCATTTGGTCCCATCACTTCATGGCAGATAATGGGGTAACAGTAGAAACAGTGTCAGACTTTATTTTGGGGGGCTCCAAAATCTCTGCAGATGGTGACTGTAGCCATGAAATTAAAAGATGCTTGCTCCTTGGAAGAAAAGCTATGACCAACTTAGACAGAATATTGAAAAGCAGAGACATTACTTTGTCAGCAAAGGCCCGTCTAGTCAAGGCTATGGTTTTTCCAGTAGCCATGTATGGATGTGAGTGTTCGACTATAAAGAAAGCTGAGGGCTGAAGAATTGATGCTTTTGAACTGTGGTGCTGGAGAGGACTCAAGAGTCCCTTGGACAGCAAGGAGATCCAACCAGTCCATCCTAAAGGAATTCAGTCCTGAATATTCATTGGAAGGACTGATGCTGAAGCTGAAACTCCAATACTTTGGCCACCTGATATGAAGAAGTAACTCATTTGAAAAGACTCTGATGCTGGGAAAGATTGAAGGTGGGAAGAGAAGTAGGTGAAAGAGGATGAGATGGTTGGATGGCATCACCGGCTCAAGGGACGTGAGTTTGAGTAAACTCCTGTAGTTGGTGATGGACAGGGAGGCCTGGTGTGCTGCAGTCCATGGGGTCACAAAAAGTCAGACATGACTGAGTGACTGAACTGAACTGAATATCCTGCCAGCTAAGTCAAGATTAAGTGGTTCCCTCAGTGGAACAAACTTGCCAGTCTATGGTCATGAGTACTTCAGGTATTCTGCGGAAGGGACAGTAATGTCCTATTCATAAAAAGTTGCCTAGAGGATGGCTGCAGAATTAGTATGACCTATCCTTCGCCTGTACATTCTTTCTTTCTTTATTTTTTTTAATTTAAATTTATTCATTTTAATTGGAGGCTAATTACTTTAAAATATTGTATTGGTTTTGTCATACATCAACATGAATCTGCCACAGGTGTACACGTGCTCCCAATCCTGAACCCCCCCTCCCACTTCTCTCCCCATACCATCCCTGTTGGTCATCCCACTGCACCAGCCTCAAGCATCATATACATTATTTTTTTTTTTATCATATACATTCTTATTTCATCTATCCCTTTCTAAGAGGTAGATTTGATTTGAGGTCTAAGAGATAAAAGAAAAACCTTTAGTTTATCCTTAAGAAAAACCTTTAGTTTTCTTTTAAGTATTGATGTGCCATCACTGTTCTTGGTCCAAACTTCTTATCAAGGCCTGGGGAAGGTTTGGATGCATGCACACAAATTTCTCAGTCTCTCTAACGAGCTGCCCACCAACTTGCACCCAATAATTTAGTCATTCTTCAGGATTTGTATCTTCTTCAGGTCCCCATGCATTTTATCAGCCTTTGTGCATGGCTTTTTTCTGACTGAAATGTGCACTTTCTTTTTCCGTCTTCCTAACTAATTTCACTGATGTCCCTACTTCCAATTTGTCTCTATTCAATCCATGTACTTGCAGAAGACAGTGTAATTTTGTAAAAAATAGATATCATGTCATAGATTCCCTTTGTAAACTGATGATTTCCCATTACACTTAGAATAAAACCAAATTCTCAACAATGACCTTCAAAGCCCTGTTAACTGGTAACCTCTCAACTCTCCAACTCGCCCCCCACCCCCTGTTGCGTGTTCCCAGGCAGGCTCCAGACCCACCCCCTGCCTGCAGTGCTCAGAGCCCACCATATTGTTCTGGTAAAGGCCTTTTCAACTTCCTTCAGCCTGGAATTTTTTCTTCTATATCTTCTCAGTTTCATTTTCTTCCTGTTATTCATATCTTAGCGAAAAGTCACCTCCTCAGAGAGCCATTTCTTGGCCACTCTCTACAATGTTGCTTTCACAGCTGTTTTAGTTGCTAAGTCATGTCCAACTTAGTGTGTCAGAGTGGAAAACAGTATCCTTAAGCCTCCCGCTTCCTCCCTTCACCTCCACCAGATAAGGCGACTGCAACAGACACCTGAGAAAGGCTGTGGCTGATGGTCCCTCATGGAGCAGGCTCTGGAACGGAGGCTCCTGGGCTAGAACATAGATACACGGAAGAACACGGCCACCAGGGGAAGCTGTCCCCTTGATTGCAACACCCTCTAGAGACTGCAGTGCAGTGCCTTTGTACCACGTCTTGATGTGGGAGGGCAGCTGTCCCCCATGAAGCCTGCTGGGTAAAGCCTTTCAAAGTGCCTACAGTTGGGCTTAGAAGGTCACATTTAGGATTTGGGCCTAGAGCTGGGCTTCTCAACCATGTAGGTGTTGGTTTCAGTTAGTCTAGATTTTTCTGTTTCTTGATTATCTCATGTCACCCATTGGTATCAATTTCATGAAAGCTGGGACTATGTCTTAACATTCAGGCCTTTATCCCTAGGGTCTAGTTCAGTACCTGATGCCAGGTGATCCACTTAGCACTCAGTTACTATTCACTGAAAAGGTAAGTATAGGTGTGTACATTCATAAGAAGCATTTGCTGTTTCAGTGTAAAAGTATCTATGAAAGTAAAATCTACAAGAGTTGAGCAGTAAGGACACTTCTATTCCTCAATAGCTGAAACATATATATATATGATAAAATATCTGGTTATTGTGATTATGATTGGTTAAGTGCTGGCAATAGAATCTTTCGAGTATCACCAAAAGAAAAGGGGGAAATAGAGACTGCTGATATGGCATCAACTGCCACATGACCACTGTATTACAGACATTTTTCAGTCAGCTTTGCAGCTAGGTGAGGTTTGTGATTGCCATTTGGTATGTGAATGCATAACTAATGTGTACAATTTTCAATTAATCTGCTTAAAGATATGGTATTTTCCCCTGGACCTTATCTTTTTCCTCCCATAGGGTAGAAAAGGAATTTGAAGGCTGTCAGCTTCCACTCTGCATTTAAAGACAATGTCCATGATGATAAAGAAGCCACAAGACAGAGGGACTGTGTCCCTGAAAACCTCAGGGAACTAAACTACCCTGCCAACTCTGCAACTACTATGTGAGATAAAAATAAAAAATCTATCATATTTAAGCCACTCTGTTTTGGGGTGTCTTATATTACAGAAGTTTAATATATATATATATATATAATTATATAATATACATGCACGCATGCATGCTCAGTTGCTTTAGTCATGTCCAACTCTTTGTGACCCTATGGACTATAGAGCCCACCATGGGATCCCATCTGCCCATGGGATGCTCAGGCAAGAATACTCCTCTTTCTGGGACATGAATCATCCCGTTGTCTAGCTTATTCCACCGTAGTCACTCATCATGTCAACTGTCACAGTATCTCAGTGCTCATGTTAAGGTTTTCATAATAATGGCACCAAAGTGTAAGAGTAGTGATTCTGGCAGTTTGCATGTGCCAAAGAGAAGTCAGAAAATGCTCCCTTGAAGTGAAGAGATGAAAGTTCTCTATTAATAGAGGAAGAAAAATATCCTATGCTGAGTTGCAAAGGTCTATGTTAGGAACAAATCTTCTGTATGTGAAACTGTGTAAAAGAAAAAGAAATCTGTGCTATTTGTGTGGTTGCACCTCAAACTGCAGAAGTGACAGCCACAGTGCATGAGAAGTGCTAAGATGGGAAAAAACAAACAAACAAACAAAACATTAAACTTGTGAGTGGAAACGTGAATGCAAATCAGAGTCTAGTACTATCCACAGTTTCAGGCATCCACCGGGTCCCTTGGAATGTATCCTCCACCAATTAGCAGGCAGTGGGTGGGGGACTACTGCATATGCCATCTATTCAATATATACTATCAATACATGTATAATTCTAAAACATTAAAATAAGAATTTCACTTACTGGATGTCTGAAATGAAAGCAGCTTTACTTTATCTTTGTGTCAAGAAACAAAAAGAAATACCTGGTTTGATTTGTATCTGCAGTGGAGACAAAGATCCTCTGTTTTCATTCCATTATTTGTCTCAGCTCCAGTAAATACCGGCTGTAATAGGCTTTAACTCTTGTCTACCAAGACATAATTTGTAAGTTTTGGCTTTACTAGTCATGGTAATAAAGTAGAGTGAAGTCTTGAAGTTTATGTGCAAAGATAGCTGAAGTTAGAGGAATAAACTTCAAACTATGGAGTAAATGAAAATTCTATAATTATATTCTACTGTAAGCCATGCTTTTTTTCCCATTCATCTTCCCCCTCCCCAAGTTACCTCTTCAAAATTCATGTTTGTAGTCTGTAATGCACTAGCATCATAGCATATACTACAGAAAATTACAAAGTCTATACTGAATGCACCAGAGGTCATAAACTCATTTTAGTTCTAAATAATTAAAAGATCATCAAAGTATTGACTAACTGGCATTTATTCAAAATTGGCTAATCAAAGAGATTTTGATTGAAGGAAACATAAAAGAAATAATATCACTTAAATGCTCTTCACCAGCTGCAAAATATTTTTGAGCTCTTAAAGAATACTTGATATTTTTCTAGAAATTTTCACAAATCTTCCTTCTGCATATTTTTCTCATAATTTTAAATCATTGAAAATGTTACATTATATTTAAAAGGAAAAAATTATTCTGGTCACATTTGTTATAGTGAAAAAACTATGAAAATGTGAGTTTTTATCTTTTCAAGTACACTGGACACAGATATGTGCTAGGGAGCAAATAAACTGTCATAAGTTTTTTATCTTTTGCTTAAATCATTTTGAACTAAATTTAAATTTCTTCCATTGTTGTGTGAGAAATAAAGAATGGGTTTTATGAAATTCTGAGAGACCTATTTATGTGTTCTTGCAAAAATATAGGAAAACCTATAAGCAATGGATCAAAGATGTTGGCAGTTGAGTGATTAAGAATTATAGAACTGGTAACTTTAGGGTAAATACTAAGAAATAAAACTATGAGCTTAATTTATACCATATCTGCTTTTATTCATTTACTTTAACCACAGACTTGTAATCATTGAGGCAAAAAAGCCAGTCTTTCCTGAAAAATAGTCTGTGATAATGAAATGGAAGTATATATCATGGTCTCAGTGTATGTATGTGTGTGTGTGTTTATGTGTGGGGGTCTTGGGGAACAAAGTCAGGGCTCACATTTATTGTTCACTTACTATGTTCTAGCCATTGGTTTTCTCATTTATTCTTATTAAAACTTTGAAAATTCATATTCTTAAAGGTGTGCAGAGATTAAAATGGGTTATCCAAAAGTCACTGATGAGTTTATTTAAAATTTTGGGTTTACGAGTTGATATTAAAATTAACTAAGTATATTTGAAAATGCTATTTCAAATCCTAAAAGCTGATGCTGTGAAAGTGCTGCACCCAATATGCCAGCAAATTTGGAAAACTCAGCAGTGACCAAAGGACTGGAAAAGGTCAGTTTTCATTCCAATCCCAAAGAAAGGCAATGCCAAAGAATATTCAAACTATCATACAATTGCATTAATCTCATACACTAGCAAAGTAATGCTCAAAATTCTCCAAGCAGGCTCCAACAGTAGGCAAACTGAGATCTTCCAGATGTTTAAGTTGGATTTACAAAAGGCAGAGGAACTAGAGACCAAATTGCCAGCATCCACTGAATCATAGAAAAAGCAAGAGAGTTTCATCTTGCTTCTACTTCTGCTTCACCGACTATACCAAAGTCTTTGACTGTGTGGATCATGACAAACTGTGGAAAATTCTTCAAGAGATGGGAATACCAGACCACCTTACTGGCCTCCTGAGAAATCTTTATGCAGGTCAAGAAGCAACAGTTAGAACTGGACATGGAACAACAGACTGGTTCCAAATTGGGAAAGGAGTATGTCAAGGCTGTATATTGTCACCCTGCTTATTTAACTTGTATGCACAGAGTTGGACTGTGAAGAAGGCTGAGAGCCAAAGAATTGATGCTTTTGAACTGTGGTGTTGGAGAAGACTCTTGAGAGTCCCTTGGACTGCAAAGAGATCCAACCAGTCCATTCTGAAGATCAGCCCTGGAATTTCTTTGGAGGGAAGATGTTAAAGCTGAAGCTCCAGTACTTCGGCTACCTCATGCGAAGAGTTGACTCAATGGAAAAGACTCTGATGCTGGGAGGGATTGGGGGCAGGAGGAGAAGGGGACGACAGAGGATGAGATGGCTGGATGGCATCACTGACTCTATGGACATGAGTCTGGGTGAGCTCCGGGAGTTGGTGATGGACAGGGAGGCCTTGGGTGCTGTGATTCATGGGGTCGCAAAGAGTCAGACACGACTGAGTGTCTGAACTGAACTGAGCTGAACTGAGTACATCATGAGAAACCCTAGGCTGGATGAAGCACAAGGTCAAATCAAGATTACTGGGAGAAATATCAATAAGTTCAGACATGCAGATGACACCACCCTTATGGCAGAAAGTGAAGAAGGACTAAAGAGCCTCTTGATGAAAGTGAAAGAGGAGAGTGAAAAAGCTGCCTTAAAGCTCAACATTCAAAAAACAAAGGTCATGGCATCTGGTCCCATCACTTCATGGCAAATAGATGGAAAAATAATGGAAACAGTGACAGATTTTATTTTCTTGGGCTCCCAAATCACTGCAGATAGTAACTGCAGCCATGAAATTAAAAGACACGTGCTCCTTGTTAGAAAATCTATGACCAACCTAGGCATCATATTAAAAAGCAGAGACATTACTTTGCCAACAAAGGTCTGTAGAGTCAGAGCTATGGTTTTTCCAGTAGTTGTGTGTGGATGTGCGAGTTGGATTATAAAGAAGGCTGAGCACTGAAGAACTGATGCTTTCGAACAGTGGTGTTGGAAAAGACTGTTTAGGGTCCCTTGGACTGCAAGGAGATAAAACCAGTCAATCCTAAAAGAAATCATTCCTGAATATTCATTGGAAATACTGATGCTAAAGCTGAAACTTCAGTGTTTTGGCCACCTGATGGAAGAACTGACTCATTGAAAAAGACCCTGATGTTGGGAAAGATTGAAGGTGTGAGGAGAAGGTGATGACAGGGGCTGAGATGGTTGGATGGCATCACCGACTTGATGGACATGAGTTTGAACAAGCTGTGGGAGTTGGTGAGGGACAGGGAAGCCTGGTGTGTTGCAGCCCATGGGGTTGCAAAGAGTTGGACATGACTGAGTGACCAAACTGAACTGAACTGATTCTATAATACATGCATATCTTAGATTCAAATACATTGCACTTATGACAGAGACATCATTTGCTTTATTTCAACTGTCCAAGGGAAATGAGTAAAGAATTAGGCCAACTTACAACACAAATGATATATTTGCAGTAACTGAAGGTAAAATTACCTCAAAGACAACTGTATAGATAAGGTAAAAACTTCAATTCACAAAGAAAAATGAGCTAGTAGAACTGGCTCCTCACACAAAACAATATGGGAATGCCATCTTCTCCCCCGCCATAAAATTAGATATAGTCCTAATACCTAGTATCAAGTCAACATTGGTATGAAGAAAAAAATGTGGTGGCATCATGCAAAAAATAAGAAGTGTGATATTTTAATATAAGGTAGTCACAGACTTCTTTGAAAAGTGTTATTTTCATAGAGCCCAAATGAGTTATCAGAATATCTGGGGATAGAGACTTCTTAGACAAAGGGAACAGCAAATGCATAGGACCTAGAATGGACCATGCTTGGAGCATTCAAGGGAAAAACAGAAAGGTAAATGCAGGGTAAGCAAGGGGAAAAAATTCAGAAGACGAGGGAAGCTGTGCATTTGTGCTGGGTAAATGAGCATCAATCTAGAGGCAAGTGGGTGCTGAAATCTAAAGTGCCACCAACCAAGTCATGTTTCTTAGAGAGAGACTGGGCCAGCCTGAAGAAAACAGGAACGCTTCTCTTTACACAAAAGCATTTTCTGCTCCTAGGTCTGGGCTGACCCATGAAGACAGCTTTTTCGAATTGGTCCCCCTAGAGGGTGCTCCTTTTAAATCACACAAATGTGCTACATCGACTACCAGAGGCCCTGTGGGAAGAAGTAAAAGGGAGCATATCCCTGTCAGATAGGATACAGCTTCAAAGAAACATGGAAGCTGTTGAATTAGTTTATGTTTTTTATAGAATTCAATTCAGCTGCAAGAGTATCCCAAATAAATGGTGAGAGTCAGCCAGAACTGGGCTGAGATCCTGATTTAGTTTTGTGCAAGTTGCAGTGATGTTGGGCAAGTGAATCCATTTCTCTCTGGCTTTGTTTCCTTATAAATACAGTGGGGAGGGCGTTCCAGGTAGCTCAGCGGTAAAGAATCTACCTGCCAATGCAGAAGACCTGGGTTCAGTCCCTGGGTTGGGAAGATCCCCCGGTGAAAGGAATGGCAACCCACTCCAGTATTTTTGCTTGAAAAATCCCATGGGCAGAGGAGCCTGGCAGGCTTTGGCTCATCGGGTTGCAAAGACCTGGACATGACTGAGCACACACACACAATGGGGATGCTAGCGCTTGCTTCCCAGGCTTCTAGGGACGGAGACATTTGTAAAGCGCTTCATCAGTGCTTCTTCCACTCTAAGACCTTAGTAAGCATGGACATTCTTGTTACAGTCATCAAGGCATCACACTTGATCCTGGGAAAATAAAGACTGAAACAGGCCAAAATAATAATATGATTAGGTGAACAATTTTCAACAAATATTCAGTGAAAGGTTTCTCAAAGTCAAGCACTGCTTTAGGTTCTAGGGATACAACAATAAACTAAGCAGAAAGGTTCTTACCCACTTAGATCCTTCACTTCAGAAGGAAGAGAAAAACAGATGAATAGCTATGCTATAGCTTGGGGATTGAATATGAAGAAAAAAGCAGGCAAAGCAATGAAGAACGGTGAGATGGGCATAGAAGTGGGATGACTATTTTACATAGAATTACCAGATAAGGGCTATAAGTGACATACGCTCCATTTACATAGAGCTTTGAACTCAGGGAATGCTCCAGGTATCTATAAAAACAGATGCAAGGGCCCTGAGGCAGGAACTTACTGGATGCGTTTAGAAAGAGCAGAGAAGCTACTATGGCTAGCATCAATTAATTCTTGTTGGAAAAAAGAGCAGGCTACAATGTAAGGATGAAGGCCAGATTAGAGAAGCAGTGTAAGAACCTTTAATTTCTTAATTTCCAACAATCTTCATAAGAAATCTAAAATGTTAATCACATTATTGATTAATCTGTGTCCGACTTTACTGTTGACCTTTCTTCTAAAATTTTTTTTTCTAGTCAGTCATCTAATGGTAGGTTTTCATCCCTACAGGATTTGTTCCTTGCAAGACAGATTACATCATCAGAGACCACATTACTATCTTAAAAAATCACCTCCTCTTCAATTAAGAAGAGGATTATGTGGACATAAAGTTCTGAGTTTCTACTTGCATGTGTCCAGAAGTTCTAGACAGTAGGAATTCATTAAACTCCAGGAAACTGTGATACTATCATACGTACATTTTAAAATTTAATTTCTAGAATTAAAAGTAGAGTTTTTTTGTTTGTCTGTCTTGTGCTTTTATTCCTGATTAACCATATAATTTAAAAATTTGAATAAGTAAAAGTATTAAATGATGGTACTCTTCCCTAGATATTATCTTATGTCTCTCAATTTCCTTCTCAAAACTTCTTTCTCTGCTTTCATTGCTTTCTGGAAATATATTAACCTCTGAAAATAACAATCTGTCTGAAATTCAAAAACTATTGCCTTAAACTGTTATATAAAATAAAATTAAAGGCAATTTGTCATCCTCCAAAAAGGCGAGCTTCATTACCTCCTAATAAATTTGGGAATGAACATTTCTGTCTGCTTCTAGTGTCTCTTAATCTCTGTCACTACCTCTTACATTCCCTTGTAGTTTTGTACAGATCTTTCAGAGGCTATCCATCTCATTTGAATCTCTCACACAGAAGCATAAACAAACACATTATCCTTCTACTGTGAAGTCATCTGAAAATCTAAGGGAAACATTCCACATTATTTCCATTGTAACATGATAATTTTTATTACAGCAATAGAAAAAAATGGTTAAAACATCTAGATCAACAAGAGTTCCCTGATGTCTGGGTAATAGTATCAATTCAGTTCAGTCACTCAGTCATGTCCGACTCTTTGTGACCCCATGGACTGCAACACACCAGGCTTCCCTGTCCCTCACCAACTCCCAGAACTTGCTCAAACTCATGTCCATCGAGTCAGTGATGCCATCTCATCCTCTGTTGTCTACTTCTCTTCCCACCTTCAATCTTTCCCAGCATCAGGGTCTTTTCCAGTGAGTCAGTTCTTCACATCAGGTGGCCAAAGTATTGGAGTTTCAGCTTCGGTATCAGTCCTTCCAATGAATATTCAGGACTGATTTCTTTTAGGATGGACTGGTTGGATTTCCTTGCAGTCCAAAGGACCCTCAAGAGTCTTCTCCAATACGATAGCTCAAAATAATTCTTCGGAGCTCAGCTTTCTTTATGGTCCAACTCTGACATCCATACATGACTACTAGAAAAACCATGTCTTTGACTAGACACACTTGCATCAGTAATGTCTCTGCTTTTTAATAAGTTGATGAGGTTGGTCATGACTTTTGTTCCAAGGAGCAAGCATTTTTTAATTTCAGGGCTGCAGTCACCATCTGCAGTGATTTTGGAGCTCAAGAAAATAAAAGTCTGTCACTCTTTCCATTGTTTTCCCATCTATTAGCCATGAAGAGATGGGACTGGAAGCCATGATCTTAGTTTTCTGAATGTTGAGCTTTAAGGCAGCATTTTCACTCTCCTCTTTCACTTTCATCAAGAGGCTCTTTAGTCCCTCTTCACTTTCTGCCATAATGGTGGTGTCATCTGCATATCTGAGGTTATTGATATTTCTCCCGGCAATCTAGATTTGACCTTGTGCTTCATCCAGTCTGGCATTTCGCATGATGTCCTCTGCATAAAAGTGACACCCTCTGCAGGGTGACAATATACAGCCTTGACATATTCCTTTCCCAGTTTGGAAGCAGTCTGTTGTTACATGTGCAGTTCTAACTGTTGCTTTTTGACCTGCATACAGGTTTCTCAGGAGGCAGGTCAGGTGGTCTGGTATTCCCATCTCTTTCAGAATTTTCCACAGTTTGTTGTGATCCACACATCAAAGGCTTTGGCATAGTCAATGAAGCAGAAGTAGATATTTTTCTGGAACTCTCTTGCTTTTTCTGTGATCCAATGGATGTTGGCAATTTGATCTCTGGTGCCTCTGCCTTTTCTAAATCCAAGTCGAACATTTGGAAGATCTCAGTTCATGTACTGTTGAAGCCTGGCTTGGAGAATTTTGAGTATTACTTTGCTAGTATGTGAGATAAGTGCAATTGTGTGGTAGTTTGAACATTCTTTGGCATTGCCTTTCTTAGGGACTGTAGTGAAAACCGATCTTTTCCAGTCCTTTGGCCACTGCTGAGTTTTCCAAATCTGTTGGCATATTGAGTGCAGCACTGTCACAGCATCATCTTTTAGGATTTCAAATAGCTCAACTGGCATTCCATTACTTCCACTAACTTTGTTCGTAGTGATGCTTCCCAAGGCCCACCTGACTTCGGCCTCCAGGATGTCTGGCTCTAGGTGAGTGATCACAGCATCATGGTTATGTGGGTTATGAAGATCTTTTTTTGCCTAATTCTTTGTATTCTTGCCAGCTCTTCTTAATCTCTTCTGCTTCTGTTAGGTCCATACTATTTCTATCCTTTATTGTGCTCATCTTAGCATGAAATGTTCCCTTGGTCTCTGATTGATTGGTATCTCTGGGTAACAGTAATTCTCCCCATCAGCTTGGTTCTTGTTCTAGCTCTCTAGATGTTCCTTTCACACTCTCCCCCACACTCAGCTGGCCGTGCACATCCTGCCTTCCTTGTCCTTCAGCTTCTCTCCCACCTGGCAAATAGTGCTGATGTGCCTTGTAATACCATCTGGGACAGTCATTAAACCATTAAATGACTGTCTCTCAGCTTCACACCCACCCTACTACACTTGGCAGGGGTCAGGACTTTGCAAGGCACATTTCGGCTCTGCCAGTAGGGGGCACGAGGTAAGATTAGGTGGCTAGTGTTGAGGGGAAGGCACTAGCTTCTTTCACTTTGATTCCTCTGTTTGCTTCTTGTTGCTGTTTACTTCCTGATTTCTTGTTCTTTCCAGGGTCTCTCAGCCATACAGCTTCTTCACTTAGCAATTTTGGTTCCTCACAAAAACAGCAGTCGGCAGTTATTTTAATACTTCCTGTTTGGTTGGCAGAATTCTAAGCTGGCCTCTAAATTTCCATCCCCTGATGTACACACACTTTCTCCCAGTTATTCAAGCAAACACTAATCTAGGTACCACTGTTAAAGGATTTTGCAAAAATAATTATGGTCCCAAATTGGTGGCCCTTAAAACAGAGAGACTATTGTTGGACCTGGCTTAATCAGGTGAACCTTTCGGAAGTGTGACTCGGCATGAAAGATTAGAAGCTGAAGAAGGAGTTAATACAGTGGTATTTCTCTGTTGATGGTCTTGAAGATGAAGGGGTCACGTGGCTAAAGAATAAAAGCAGCCCCAAGGAGTTGAGACTGTCTCACAGTTGACAGCAAGGCAACAGGAACCTCCATCCTGGGACTGCAAGAAACAGAATTCCAACAGCAATCAATAAACCTGAAAGGCAACCTGGAGCCTCAGATGAGATACAGCTCTGGCCTCACAGAGCTGATACTTCTGAGCAGATGCTTTAATCCTAGAGAACCACACAATAATACATGGGTGCTGGTTTAAGTGCTCACTTTGTGGTACTCTGTTACACAGCAATAGAAATGAATACAGTAATCCTATATATTCCCCCCAGTGGGATTCTAGCACCAATTGGCAGTTGCCCCCTTCTCAGAGGCCTAGAGCTCTTCTTTGAGTTCAAGATAGCAGCAGTAAGCAAGCAGTCTCCCTTGAGCAGAAAAGGGCTGACTCAGTCTCCTTGACCCTTGGTAGTCCCTTCAGGACACTGGCTCTGCCCTGTAAGTCATTTTTCTGTTTTCTTGAAGGATATCATATTTGCATCCCAGGAAGATCACCAGTCTGTTTCCCCTGTGGAATTCTAGAAATCTGATAGCCTTTCTTCATTTCATCTCATCTCTGTCCCCTTCATTCCAGGCTGAAAGTGGTTTTGGTGATACAGCATTCTCAAAAACCATGGCTGTCCCATGATAGTCAGGGGATCTATACCATGAGACAGGAGGGTCTTCCACAGATCTTTCCTGTATGATTCTGCCTCTATGCCTGACTTCTGCTCAGTTGCTTGACTGGATATGTGAGCCCCACTCCTAATCTCCTTAGCAGAACTATGTTCAGTCATACCCTTGGTCCTGTCTGCAGAGCACACTTTAGCATCTTTTATAATCTGGACAGGCTGAGGATTTTCCAAATCATTAGTGCTTTTTTTGTTTGCTTCAAAGTTCCTTTCTCAATTTATCCTTTTCCTGTTGCATTTTACTTTAAGTAGCAAGGAGAAATCAGGCTGTGTCTTCAATACTTTGTTGGAAATTTACTCAGCTAAATACTTAAGTTCATTGCTTATCAGTTCTGTATTTCACTCAACAGCAAAACACAGTTCAGCTACATTTTCTGCCACATTATTATAAGGATCACCTTTCCTCCAGTTTCCAATACCAAGTTCTTCATTTCCTCCTGCAATCTCACCAGAAACAGTTCCAAAGCTCATATTTCTAGTAACATTATGTTCATGACCACACATGTATTCTTTAACATGGTAGAAACTCTGTATGTTCCTCACTTTCTGAACTCTCACCAGAATCATTTATAATATACATATTTCCACCAACTTTCTCTTTAAAGAATTGTAGACTTTTAAAATCATGCACCTCAACATTTTTCCAGTCTTTACCCATTACCATATCTCAAAGCCACGTCCACATTTTTAGGTATTTGCTACAGCAGCAAATGCCCCACTTCTTGGTGCCAAAATCTGTGACAGCTTCCTTGGGCTGTTGAAAAAAAATATTACCACAAACTTGGCAGCTTAAAACAATAAAAATTGGTTCTCTTATCAGTTCTGGATGTCAGAAGTCTGAAATTGAGATGCTGAAATCAGGACCATGGTCCCTCTGAAGACACCAGGGAAGAATCTTTCTTCCTTCTTTCCTGTGTCCCTGTTCCCTCTCCTTTTCTTATAATGACAAAAGTAACTGGTTTTAGGACCTGTCTTAAATCTAATATGGTATTATCCTGAAAGTCTTAATTGCATCTACAAGGACCCTATTTCCAAGTAAGGTCACGTTCACAAGTACCAATGATTAGGTCTTGGACATAACTTATACAGGTGCATTATTAAACTTGCTAAAGTCTCCCAATAACCAGTAATCCAATAACCCCAAGGCGGAGTGTTTTTCTGGTTGTCAATACCTCACAGATATTGATGATCATGGCTGAATTATTGTATCTATGTGTCTCTACACAGAGAGAACACCTGGAAATGCGTACCTGTTTTTATCAGGGATTTCTCCTCATGCACCTTTTCCTTTTACCAATTTTGATCCCTACCACTTTGCTTTAATAAACCATAACTCAGTCTAACAGCTTTCTGAGTTCTGAGTCCTAATGAACCATGTAGAATAAGCGTAGTCTCGGGGACACCAAACATACCCCTCCTCACAGGTCTGAGAAGTACCTCCTCAAGACCCCTTCTTTAAGCTTCTAGGTTTAATAATGCCCACTTCTCCTATTCTCCCTGTCCGAGGGCTGGGAGGTACTTTGTGCTTTTGCTCCTTCTATATTACCATGTTGTTCCACTTTGATAGCTTCAGTTCTTCAACACTAACTAAAAAATCTTTACATTCATTTCTTTCTGTTAAAAAAATCAGTAACCACAAATGACCAACCAACCAACTGGTGTGTATTCTGTCTCCTGAGTGGATCTTGACAAATGCTTCATCCGTACTCATCTCTCTCTCATTCTCTCTGCTTTTCCTTCCTCTGTGTGATGTGTATCTTCTAGCACAGGCCTCCCTGGTGGTCTCCATGTCAATTTCCACCTACACTGGGCATCTCCCCTTGGTTTTTCCATGAGAAGCAGCATTCCTTTTATTGTCTCAATCACAAGTCAAAGGCTCCTCCTTTATTCTATCTCTACTGCATCATTCATGTTTCCATTATTTTGACCTCCTAATTTCTTTTGTCCATATTATTTTCTTCATTCCCTCTGGCATGAAAGATAGGTCTGTGTGAAAAGACAGTGAGTTGAAATGAAGCAGACATGGGTTCTAATCCTGACTCTCCTTATGTCAAAAGGAGATAATGATTCTCTCTTTACAGTGTTATTTTGAGGAATAAAAAGTGAATGGGTTTGAAATGCCAGATCAGTTGACTCTCAATACACATCAGATACTTAGATAACTCCATTCTTTCCTCCCTTGCCACTCTTCTTAATTTGCTCAGGCTGCTACAACAAATACCAATGAACAGTTGGCCTGAATAACAAAAATTTCTTTCTCAGAGTTCCGAGGCTGGGAAGTCCAAGAGCAAGTTCCTACTGAGAACTCTCTTCCTGGCTTGCAGACAGTTACTTTCTTGCTGTATCCTCCCATGACACAGACAGAACACTTCTCTCATGTCTTCTCTTACAGGGGCTAATTGCATCATGCAAGCTCTAACCTTAGGATTTTATTCCCTCCCAAATATCCCATCTCCAAAATCATCATACTGGACATCTGAATTCCAGCATATGAATTTTGGGAGAATACTTTCAGTCCATAGCATCACTGCTCTCTTTTGCTTAGATTATCACAGTTATTTCCTAGCTGCTCTCATTTTTCTCCTATTGATTATTCTTATGGCTGTCAAAGATACTTTTTAAGAGACTGGTTTATTATCTTTTTCTTGAATTTAAATTCCTTCAATTGCTTCTGATAGCCTACAGAATAAAATCCAAACATATTAGCATAACAATCAGATCTTCTTGGCCTGAACCAAGGCCTCTCCAGCCTTGCTGTCTTTTGCTCTTCTCCATGGTCTTGAAGTTGTATCTCAGTTTGGCTGATGCCGTTTGCTCAGCTCTCAAATGCTCCCCATATGCTGCCTGTTCCAGCTACCTCCCACCCCCACCTCCTACCCCTTGCTTAGAAAATCCTACTTTTCATTTAAGACTCAGCTCAAGCTGTTTTTGACAATGGAGTTTGGGGTGGTTTTTGTCCCTGAATCCAAACACCTACTCATCCTCCTCCTTGAAGTTCTGTATTAGAAAGTGAGAGAACAAGGAATTATAGCCAAATGGGGAAATATGATTATTTTGATTTCTGGGAAATTACCCTCTATTGTTCCACTATCCATCATTTCTGGTGACTTGTGACATAGCACATAGCTTGAGTTTAGAATAAAAGGGGCTTCTGACTCCATTTCTAGACTCTAGAATATCTGAACCATCAGAGTAGTTGTCTGGATGAGCGTGGTCATGTTCCCATGCTGACCTCATAGGAGCAGGAAGTGAGAGAAACGAAACGGAAGAAAGAATAGGGGATGAGTATGGTCTCATTTGTACTTTGGCCACCTCATGCGAAGAGTTGACTCATTGGAAAAGACTCTGATGCTGGGAGGGATTGGGGGCAGGAGGATAAGGGGACGACAGAAGATGAGATGGCTGGATGGCATCATCGACTCGATGGACGTGAGTCTGAGTGAACTGAGGGAGTTGGTGATGGACAGGGAGGCCAGGCGTGCTGAGATTCATGGGGTTGCAAAGAATCAGACACGACTGAGTGACTGAACTGAACTGAACTGAACTGAACATGTCTTTTATAACATAGGAACTATTGCATTAGAACGCAGGTTCCAGTGAATATTCTGGAATTTGATTAATAAGATAAATAGCTCTTTTCTTTAAAAGTTGCCAAGACATGGGTAAAGAAAGATGGAAGCTTGGGCATGATATTTTTTTTCTTGCCCATGAGCACACACACATGCATGGGTAGAGGAGAAAATATAAAGGGACTAAGAATCCCCTCCCACAAAAAGAGTTAATTATTACTTCTGAAAAGAAAAAAAAGTTTGTTTCCCTGGTGCATCAAGAGCACCATACTCCAGGGTTCATACTTTTCCCTACTTGTTACAGTTTGTTTCTAGCTGTGATCTTGCACCTGTCTGCTGTAAATTTTTCGTGGTTCTACCTCACTACTAGATTGAGAGCTCATTTGTATAAGAATGAATAATTTTCTATTCTTCTAACTTTTATGATTCAAATTCTCTTGAAATAAAAGTTCAAGAAATATTTGTTGAATGCATAAACCGATTATAACACTTCAAGCAGGACTAGCTGAAATTACTTTCTTGTGTGTGTGTGTGTGTGTGTGTGTGTGTGTGTGTTTCCTTTTTCTTGCCAAGATTAAAACAAACATTAAAACTTATTGTTGCCAGGTCACTTTGGGGCTAAATTTAAATGTTTCACATGTTCTTATTATATGTGTTACTGGACCTCAGAATAGTCACTCTGAAATTATCCAGAAACTAGACTTTAACTCAACTATCAAGAAGCCCTGATACTTTGGAAGGTAGGTACATTTTCTATAACCTAGGTATCATGCAGTCAAAGTTTATTATAGGTAGTTTTTATAACTTTAAAGGATCAAGATTTCTGTATTCAGAAGTCTGCTCTTTCACATTCTAAGAGAAGGTTCTCAGTAATTTTGAAAGGGGTATATTTGATCGCAACTGCTAAGTCCAGGAAGATGCTGCCACTACTTTTATAAGAATTATGATTGAAGGGTTAGAGAATTATGGTTGAAGGGACTTACTACAAGGTGTGAAGCAGTCCACTTTTCTGAACAAAGGGATACTGCAACACTGATTGATTTCTTGAGCAGGCAAGTATTCAACCTTTCAAGGCAAGCATGCCTGAGGAGGAACAGGGAGCAACAGGAAGCCTTGTACCTGAGGAAATATTTATATACAGCTGGGGAGAGTGAAAAGGAATTTAGATGAGAGTCAGTCTGAATGACTAAGCATACATTTGGGAAGATATGTGAGAGGTGGGATAGAGTGTGACGTGGGTGGTTTTGTTTAGAAAAGAGTAAGCTTGCTGAGCTGTGTCGAGGTATGCTGTTGGTGTGTTCTATGGAAAGGATCTACTCTTCATGTCGTTTCTTTGTTTTTGTTTTTGTTTTTTTTTTCCATTGTCCACTTATTTAAATCCTGATAATTTTCTCAGACCTGCTCTAATTACCTCTACTTTCCTGAATCACTGCTACGATCTACCTAGGTGACAGCGGTCAAAGTACACTGTTCAGGCCTTAAATGATTCATGTCACTTTTTGTCCATTCTAGTTATTTATGTACAGGTTCCTCTATGAGACATGAACCTAACCACAACAACTACGGAGGATAATTCAGTACAAGAGTTTTGGTTTTTAGTTCCTGATGCTTACATTATAATTTGTATTTCATAAGGTCTTGATTTTTGCCTTCTATTAATCCCTCATATATATTTTCTGTAAGCCTTTTCAAATTCTTCACGAATGAAGCTGGAGAAGAGGTGGGTGGGTGGGGGTGAAATAGCTGGCCTTACTAAAATAACATTATGATAATTACAAACAATGATAAAAATAGCAAATGTTTAAGAAACAGGTTGTGCCAGACACTGTTTTAAGTGCTTTATTTAATTCTTATAAAAGGCCTGTGTGGTTAAGGGCAATTATCCTATCTGACACTTGAGAAAACGGAAACTTGGAGAGTTGGGTGGCTTCCAGGTCACACAAGTAGATGATGGCTGACTCCACATTTAACTCTGGGCCCAGGCGGCGCTAGTTGTAAAGAACCTGACCGCCAATTCAGGAGACAAAAGAGATGCTGGTTCAGTCACTGGATGAGGAAGATACCCTTGAGGAAGAAATGGAAACCCACTCCAGTATTCTTGCCTGGAAAATTCCATGGACACAGGAGCCTAGCGGGCTACAGTCCATGGGGTTGCAAGAGTTGGACACGACTGAAGTGACTTAGCACACACAATATAGCCTCAAAGGAAAGCCCTGTAACATTCTGTTATGTGTTAGCGCCACACTGCTGCTGTAACAAATTACCACAAAACTTATGCCTGAAAAAAAAAAAAAACAAACCCACAAATTTATCATCTTATAGTTTGGAGGTCATAAATCCAACATAGGTTGCACTGGGCTAAAATGAAGATGTTAGCAGAGGTGTGCTTCTTGCCCAAGTTTCTAGGCAAGAATCTGTTCTCTTACCTTCTCTAGCTTCTTTCTAGAGATTGTCCTGCTCCCTTGGCTTCAGGCTCTCTTCTTTCTTCACAGTCAGCAGAGGCATTATTTGTCTCAGCATGCTATCTCTCGGATTCTGACTATTTTGTCTCCTTTGTCTCTATTTTGCAATTATACTGGAACTTTCCAGATAATCTAGGATAATGTTTTCTATTTTAGGTCATACATTAGCATGCAGTCTAACATATGTATGGACTCCAGGGATTAGGACATTGATATCTTCGCTGGGTGGATGGGCATTAGTCTACCTACCACAACTATCCTGAGTCTTGTTTTCATTTAGTTGTTCAGTCCTATCCAACTCTTTGTGACCCCATAGACTGTAGTCCACCAGGCTCCTCTGTCCATGGGATTCTCCAGGAAATAATATTGGAGTGGGTTGCCATTTCTTCCTCCAGGGGATCTCTCCAACCCTAGGATCAAACCTACGTTTCCTGCATTGGGTGGGGGAGGGGTGAATTCTTTACTACTGAGCCACCAGGGAAGCCCCCACCCTGAGTCTAGCACAGTTATAAGAAACACTTTTTGACTACTTCTGATGTATCAGGTGCTATGCAGCATTCTGGGGTACAAACAAGAATCAGACATCATCTGTTCTTCCCACATGAAGTTTAGTCCAATGTTTTAAGTGAAGCTACTATCTCACTACCAGAAGTTGTGGTCTTCGTTTTCCTGAAACTACCAGGCAATACCCAGAGAAAAGCTTACATTCTGTCATGTTTAATAGCATTTATTTCCATGATTATGACTAAGGTCAGATCTAAGAAGGCCATTCAGTTCAGTTCAGTCACTCAGCCATGTCTGACTCTTTGTGACCCCATGGACTGCAGCACACCAGGCTTCCCTGTCCATCACCAACTCCTGGAGCCTGCTCAATTCATGTCTGTTCAGTTGGTGATGGCCATCAAACCATCTCATCCTCTGTCGTCCCCTTCTCCTCCTGCCTTCAATATTTCCCAGCATCAGGGTGTTTTCCAGTGAGTCACTTCTTCCCACCAGGTGGCCAAAGTATTGGAGTTTCAGCTTCAGCATCAGTCCTCCCAGTGAATGTTTAGGACTGATTTCCTTTAGGATGGACTGGTTGGATTTCCTCGGTGTCCAAGGGACTGTCAAGAGTCTTCTCCAAAACCACAGTTGAAAAGCATCAATTCTTCAGCGCTCAGCTTTCTTAATAGACTAACTCTCATACTGATATATGCTGCTGCTGCTAAGTCGCTTCAGTTGTGTCCGACTCTGTGTGACCCCCATAGACGGCAGCCCACCAGGCTCCCCCGTCCCTGGGATTCTCCAGACAAGAACTCTGGAGTGGGTTGCCATTTCCTTCTCCAATGCATGAAAGTGAAAAGTGAAAGTGAAGTCACTCAGTCGTGTCCAATTCTTCGAGACTCCATGGACTGCAGCCTACCAGGCTCCTCCATCCATGGGATTTTCCAGGCAAGAGTACTAGAGTGGGGTGCTATTGCCTTCTCCGACCCATACATGAGTACTGAAAAAAACCAAAGCTTTAATTAATGGACCTTTGCTGTAAAGTAGTGTCTCTGCTTTTTAATAAGCTGTCTGGGATGGTAATACTTTTCTTTCAAGAAGCAAGTGTCTTTTAATTTCATGGCTGCAGTCACCATCTGCAGTGATTTTGGAGCACAAAAGATAAAGTCTGTCATTATTTCCATTGTATCCCCATCTATTTGTCATGAAGTGATGGGACCAGATGCCATAATCTTAGCTTTCTGAATGTTGAGTTTTAAGCCAACTTTTTCACTCTCCTCTTTCACTTTCATCAAGAGGCTCTTTAGTTCTTGTTCGCATTCTGCCATAAGGATGGTGTCATCTGCATATCTGAGGTTATTAATATTTCTCCAAGCATTCTTGGTTCCAGCTTGTGCTTCATCCACTCTGGAATTTCTTATGATGTGTTCTGCATATAAGTTAAATAATCAGGGTGACAATATACAGCCTTGACGTACTCCTTTTCCTATTTGGAACCAGTCTGTTATTCCATGTCTTGTTCTAACTGCTGCTTTTTGACCTGCATACAGATTTCTCAGGAGGCAGGTCAGATTGTCTGATATTCCCATCTCTTTCAGAATTTTCCAATTTGTTGTGATCCAGACAGTCAAAGGCTTTGGCATAGTCAATAAAGCAGAAGTAGATGCTTTTCTGGAACTCTCTTGCTTTTTCTATGATCCAATAGATGTTGGCAATTTGATCTCTGGTTCCTTGGCCTTTTCTAAACTCAGCTTGAACATCTGGAAGTTCTCAGTTCACGTACTGTTGAAGCCTGGCTTGGAGAATTTTGAGCATTACTTTTCCAGCATGTGAGATGAGTGCAATTGTGTGGTAGTTTGAGCATTTTTTGGCATTGCCTTTCTTTGAGACTGGAATGAAAACTGACCTTTTCCAGTCCTGTGGCCCACTGCTGAGTTTGCCAAATTTGCTGGCATATTGAATACAGCATTTTCAAAGCATCATCTTTTAGGATTTGAAATAGCTCAACTGAAATTCCATCACCTTTACTAGTTTTGTTCATACTTTATGGAAATCAAGCACATGCATCAATAGGTTGCCCTCAAAACTTATATTAACAAGTTTAGAGAATGAACAGAAATCAGTATCTTCAGTCAACTACCATGTATTTTTAGCATTTTATGTTATGGTGTATTTCTTTAGAGTACTTAGCACCAACAAAGAGGTAAGGCAATTAATATCTTATCTGAAGATAACAGAATGATCATGGAAAATTGCGTCTCACAGAATATTTAATTCTATTATAAAGCAGTACATATTCAAGCATCAGAGGTAAGACATTTAGATCTTATATGGGTGATCTAGACCCCGAAATAGATTTCTGGCTAAGTTATTCACTCTTGTTGGAAGAAGATGTTGATTTGAATTATGGAGAATTTCTTTTTTATACATTCACCTGTTGATGGACACTTAAGTTGCGTCCATTTCTTCGCTATTATAAATATTGCTGCTATGAACTTCTGAATGTGCAAACTCTTAGCTGTTTCCTAATAATCTCTTCCCTCATGGCTGTCCTGAAAGACTATTTAATAGCCTGCTAAACAGCTGTGCAGATCCATAAATCAATTTTCCTTGGTGAAAAGTTAATGTAAGTGATGTATACAAATTACACCTCATTAAAAAAAAATATTGGTAATCTTGGACAAATTCTTTTTCCCCTTTTGCACTGGATAGACAGAACTACATTCACATTGATCTTCATGGGAGAAAAAATCATGAATAAGGCAAGCTTGGAAGCCACTTGTTGGAGACAGAAGAACTGCTGTACCAGCCTGGGTGCCCAAATAACATTATGGAATAGAATCTACCTACCCTCTTGAACTGTTGCAACATGGAAAAATAAACAGCTATGTATTTTAACTATTGTATTTTGAGGTGGTTTTGTTACAGCAGCTTAAATTTTATTTTAATAACAGATTGAGTGAAAATTAAGTGAGAACTATTATTCCTAATTGCAAAGTCTTGACTTCACTTCACCTAGCAATCTTGAAAGAGATGGACATTAACTGAAGCCTTAAGATGCCAAAGACTGAGGATTAGGACCAGGAGAATCTGACCGCTGTCTGAATGTGTAAGGACCAGAACTTGAAAATGTCTTTTTTTTCTTTTTTTTAATGTCAAGAGGTGCTCTAAGAAATCTCTACAACAAAACTCAATGTGTGTTTTTTTGAAAACAGAAGCATGACAAATTGAGTTGGGTTCTCTTTTATGAGCTGGATTTTCCTTTCAGAGAAGGATGGGAAAAACATCTTTAGAATTTAGTCTTTGTAGAATATTCCAAGGCAGATATAAAGGGAAGAGACCAATACCATATGTATTTTTGAAAGGTATTTTTGTTTAAGTTGTACAACTGCACTCTAGAGGACCTCATATATGCTAGGTGTCACTGTTTATGAAGATCAGGTTGGTGCAGCATATGGGTTACTGAAAAGAATGCTAAGAAATACATAAAGACATTGCTTCTTAGGCTTTCATTTACCATTTATTTGCACATAGTTTGAACGTGGTAAAGAAAAAAGATCTAAGAAATCTTCAAATAAGAAAAATCAATATGACTTTAAACAAATTTAACTGATTCTCTTTTGTGGTGGTGTTGTTTAGTCATGTCTGACTTTTTTTGTGACCTTGTGGAATGTAGCCAGCCAGACTCCTCTTCCATGGGATTTCCCAGGCAGGAATAATGGAGTGGGTAGTCAATTCCTTCTCCATTTAAATTTAATTTTTTCCTGATTAGACTGTATATTTCTTGAGGTCATGATATATTACATCCTAAATATTTCTAAGAATTTCAGTCTTCTCTTTTTTCCCTGGGAAATAATATTATAAATATTAAATTCCTCATAAATTATTGGACAAATATACCAGGTAAATGGTTAAAGTATTTTACGCCTTTTATATTAATAAAAACATCTCTGGGGAGAATTGATTTGTCAAAATGGTCTACATGAAAGCATCAAGGAAAAGTTCTTGGGGTATAGCCCTATTTTCTGAAATGAGTTCTTGATAGAGTTTATTATGCAACTGCATGTTCAAATTGACAGCCGTGCTGTATTTTGTAAGATGTAGATTTCTTTCTGTGTGTAGGTGCTGTAAGTATTCCGGGAGCTGCTTTGCTAAAAATAAGCCATCTGTGTCAATAATGAGTGCTCAATGTACAATCTACTATCATTTGCACCTGCAAAGTTCAAGAAGGTAACTTTAGGTGAAATGAAAAACTCTTTTATGTAACTGAATGACATATCTTCCAAAGTCTTATTTATTAAGCCAGGTTGGTTCTTCTTAATGAGTTGCTGCCATCCAACTCATAGATACTTCACATAATAGGAATATCACAGGATGCAGAAATGAGATTATGTAGAATCCTGGGATTTAATAATAATTTTATCTCCCTCAATCTATATCTTCTCTATAGGACTCTTCTTGGGCATGGGTTACCTACCTGTAATGTTTTGGCATTTATGCAGTAAGTTTAGAAACCCATGTCTTTTCTGATCCTCATTATCCCTTACCACATGCAAATGATCTTTCTTCCCAACTTTCTGCCAACCTTACTAGCCAAGGATTAGATTAGCCATAATTCTCCTAATCTTGTTAAGAGTCCTATCTATCTCAGTGGAATGACTGTATTAGTCTCAGGTCATGGATTCCATCTGAGAAAATAAAATGCAGATCATCATACAAAATCTAACTGCATATCAAAAGTGAATTGCAGGATGATGCTTAGGAAGGATATTTCTCTAGGGCCACATCCTTTCCACTCCACTAACTGTGCTGGTGAAAAAAGAAAGAAAATGTAGAGAAAGGAACAATCAGTTATGAACTCTTTTCAAGTACAACAATTATAAAATGCATTTTTTGATCATTATTTTTCATAGTAAGAACTTGATGGAGGTCTTCATGTTGAAATATACCGTGTTATGTTGGTAAGATACTTAAGACGTTCCTACTTAATCCTAACTAGCTTTTGGTAGCTGAGTACAAGGAAAATGATAAATTGTAGAAACTGCAGATGCTTGAAACAACAACAAAAAAAATGCTTTCTTTCACAAATTCGGAGGCTAGAAGTGTCAGGTGTCAGCAAGCTTGGTTTCTTCTGGAGGCTCAAACAGAGAATTTGTCCTGCGATTCTCTCCCAGCTTCTCCTGGTGGTTGCTGGCAATCCTCAGTGTCCCTTGACTTGCAGCTGTATCACTACAATTTGTGCCTCCTTTTCATACGGTGTTCTCCCTGTGTGTCTGCATCTTTACTTACATAGCCTTTTCCTAAGGACATTAATCATTAGATCTAATGCCCATCCTAATCTAGTATGATCTCACCTTAATTTGATTACTGCAAAGGTTCTAAATTAGATTACATTCATAAGTATTGAGAGGTAGGGCTTCAACATATCTTTCAGGGGAACAGAATTCAACCAGTGCTTTTTTTTTTTTTTAAATTCCCCACTGCTCTTTAAATTGCTCACTAGTAGTTTTTCCAGAAACTCAGTTGTAGGAGTAAAGCCCAGCAGCTTCAGCTATCAAACCTGGTAACATGAAGTTCTCCTGAGACAAACATGAACACGGAGGCCTGGGTACTCTCTTAAAACAGGCAGGAGAGCAAAACACAAATCAATACCACCAAGAATTACCCTGCCACTCCAATGGGATTGTATCTTGAGTGATTGCTTTGCACTGGCTTTGCTGCAGCTCAGAGAGGTAGTGCCTTCCTCTTAAGTCATGCAACAAAGACAACAGTAAAAGCTCATGTCCAATGTTTCTTCTGCTTCTTGTTGACAGAACCAAATTATTTATGAGCATATCACCTTATCTTGGAGGATGGGAGCTGCTCAGAGTCCCCATCTACAAATTTGTTCCCATATGATGAATGAGGGACAGAGTAGAATTACTTGGAATCAGGTATCCCAATCAGCTCAGAGCAGAGAGGGTTAGAAGTGACAGGGGTGCAGGGATCACTTCACAGAAAGAAAATAGGAATGCCAAGGTTATCAGTTAAAAAAAAAAAAAAAGTCCAGAAACATTATGTCTAATTGCTTCCCATGCAGTAAAACATGGTCACTGATTAGGGAATCCAAGCAAGCAGTCTCTTTAGGGTCCAGATGGTCAGAGTTAAGGCTATTAGGTGTATTGTAACACCATCTGTATTTCTAAGAACACTGACACCAGATCCCAATGTCCAGGGGGAACCTATGTGGATTTCTGCTTGTTCTAATTTCTGCAGTACCTGAAACATATTCATAGCCTTTCCATCTGCACCACATTCCGGAAGGCTGCCACGCATCATTTGACAATCTGCAGTGCCATGCTCTTTCCATGACCTCCATCTTTCCTACTGCATCACTTAACTCAAATGCATTCAGCCACCAAAGCTTTCCAAATCATTCACTCAGTGACCAAGGGCAGAGTTACCTGCCACCCACAAGGGAGTGAGTCATTGTATCCTGAAGGCCATGGAAAAAAAGAGACATTTTTCAACAGATTCTCTGTGTTGTAGAAGACGAGTTCAAATGTAGGACACCACACAAATTTAGTGGTGCATGATAGAAAAGTAAATTTTTGACAAGAAACTTCATGCATCTTCAGAATTTTTAACAATAAGGAAATGGAAAGTTAAATGTTTATTGTCAAGTAGGCACTGCGGGATCACAGTTAAATAAATAAGGCCCTTTGCTCTGCTGGCATTACTGTCAGGAAAATGAGAAACAGGACAAAGTTCTCAAGTTATTGGGGCACAGTTTGAGGTTTTTCCTAACGTTGAATTTTGAGTATGTCATAGATACTGTCACTCTCTTTTGCTTGGAACAAAAATGGGGATAAAACAGAGTACTATATCTCTGTTCTCAAGATGCTCTTTTGAGAAGAGGTTCTTATGTCTCCATTATTTGCTTAATAATGAGATACAATAACAAACCACCATTTGTTAAATGTCTACATGCTCTAAACTACTTATACATATATACACACGCACACACCAAACCCATGTGTCCCTTTGTTAGATGTGGAAATTGAGGTCCAGATACTCAGTAATTTCAGCCTTTAACCAAGTCTGCCAGACACTGCAGGCTATTCTTCTTTCACTGCATGGTACTGACTCTCATGGAAGTATTTTAAATGCTGAAGAACTTGCTATATTTTAGACGTCTATGCTTTTGTTAATACTATTTTCTGAATTACAATACACTTATTGTGTTAGGCAGCTTTTACTGTAATAATGCTATATAACAAACAATCCCTAAATCTCAGTGGCTTACCATGGCATTTTCTTTTTTTTGTTTCTATGTCTGTGGGTCAAATGAATTTTGACTGTTCCTGGTTGGGCTTAATCAGGCTCAGTGAGTTCATCTGCAGGTCAGGTTGGATTTATTCCACATATTCCATTGTAGAACAAATAGTTATTCAGAGCATGCTCTTCTTATTGCAATGGCAGGAACACAAGAATCCAAGCCAGAGTACACAGCAGCATTTAAAGTCTTTCTTATGTCACATTTGCTACTATTCCATTGGCAAAGGCAAGTCACATGGCCAAGTTCAACAGCTACAGATAAGGAGCGTGACAGACAAGGAGGGAAAATATTTTCTGTCTACATTAAAACTAGGTATGCCTAAATATCTTGGCAAAGGGCATGTATATACATTTCTATAAAAGAAAGGGACACAGCAATCCAATACTCAACTGTCCAAACACTGTTGTAAGTTTTACAAATAGATTTTGCAGAACCTCTGAAAATCAATATAGGTGGGTTTTCATCTACTCTAACCAGAGAAGTTTTATTTTTATCTATTTTATATACTGGACTTCTGTAAATGTATATAAATTTACCTTGAACAAAGGGTAAATAAAATGATGCTTAGAAACCACTGGCTTAGTAATAGCTAACAAAAAAGTGGTGTATGTAACTTTGGACAAGTCTATTTTGTAATTAATTTACTAGTCTGCTTTAGGTAAATGAGAATAACCTGTGCTCATAAAAAGATTTTATGGTAGGATGGATAAAAATCTGGTTTTGGTACTACCTAGCTGTGTGACTTTGATTAAGTTACTTGACTTTCTTCTATACATTTTTTTTTCTTTTTTTAACAGTAAAATTGGAACAATACTAATAAAAATACCTACATCATGAGATTACTGTGAACAATAAGAGAAAGAAGGCATATAAAATGTTTAGGACAATGCCTGGTACTGCAAAGTACACAATTGGTGATGCTTACAAGAGACCCTGGTGGACTTCCCTGGCAGCTCAGACAGTAAAGCGTCTGCCTACGATGCGGGAGACCAGGGTTCAGTTCCTGGGTTGGGAAGATCTCCTGGAGAAGGAAATGACAACCCACTCCAGTACTCTTGCCTGGAAAATTCCACTGACTGAGGAGCCTGGTAGGCTACAATCCATGGGGTCCCAAAGAGTCAGACACTACTGAACGACTTCACTTTCACTTTCTTTCACGAGAAACCCACCAGTAAGTAGAATTGTAGGGCAAAGTAGATGGCTAAATTTAATAAGATACTGGAAGGAGACAGTCAGGTGATGGCCTAATGATCATCAAATTCTATTCTTTCAAAAACATTTATACACATTTGAAAACATAATATGTATTATATATTATATGAACATATATATATATATGAACGTTAGGGTAGAAAATATTAAAATGTGTGCCTATTGCTCAGCATTGGGCCAAAAACTTAAATGTTACCAATACTTTTGCATCTGTCGGTGTGCTCCTCCCTATCCCATCTCCCTGCTTTACATACATTTCCTAGTTATCACTTCTGCATGGTATAGAATAATGGTTAAGAATGCTGACTCTTAGTCTACATTAACCCCTTTTACCTCAGTTTCCAAATTACTCTTTTGGGGATAATTGTTGATAACAGTATCTATCTCATATAAGAATGATACTGGCTAACACATTTGTAGCATGTAGAAAGAAGCCTTAAATATGGTAAGCACTGTGACAATCTTAATTGTTAATCATTATTATCATCATTGTGATTAGTAACAGACATTACTAAATAATATTCTGTTTTTGCTTGGTTTTGAGCTTTACAAAAATGGAATCATTATATCTAGTTCTCCCTTATGACTGACTTTTTAACCTAAAATTATACTTTTAAGCATCACTGACATGCTGTTGTATAATTTTCCATTGAGTGAACATGCTATAATTGGTACATTTTCATGTTGATGAACATTTATGTTGTTTTCATTTCATATTTCTATTATGAATGATGATGTTATGACTTATAAAAAAACTATTGGTACATAAATGCAAGAATTTTCCCAGATTGATACCTTTAATAAAATTGCCAGATGGTGGGGATTTTATATTCAAAAATCTAAGACAGGACAAAATTATTTCCAATGTGCTTTTATAAGTTTATATTTCATCCTCTGATCTTTGGCAGACTTATTTTGTGGCTAAAAAAGTAGTACAAAAACGATAATTTACTGTGAGTTAATTTGTATTGCTGTCATCATAAGATCACATAATTTTATATGTGTATTGTCTCTTCATGTTTTCTCTTTTGTGATATGTCTACTACTATTTTTGCCATTTTTCCCTGGATTACTTTATATTTTCTTAATGAGCTGTGCATTTCTCCTTTAGATACCATTTCATTATTGGTTACACATGTTGTTGTTGTTCAGTCGCTAAGCCATGTCCAACTCTTTGCGAACCTAAATACATAAGTTATAAATACTATCTACAACATAGGGTTGATGTGCACTTTCTTCATGGTGAATTTTTATAAACAGAATTTCTTAATTTTTAATACAGCAAAATTTATCAATCTTATTCCTTATGTCCAGTATTTTAAACAATTTCCTAACCACAAATCAGAAGCTGTTCTCATACAAGTCTCATCAAAAATTTAATGCTTCACCTCTTACATTTAAGGACATAGCCATCCGGCATATATTTTTCTGTATGGTGTGTGGTCAAGGTGCAATTTAATTTTATCCAAATTGATAAATGCATCACTTATTAAATTATTCCTTTATTTCCTCATGGTGTGCAAGGCTATTTCTGTCATACCCTGTGTTTTGATAGACGTGTGGCTCTATTTTGGGGCGCTCTCTCTGTCTTTGTGTGTAAGTGTATGTGTGTGCATGTTCCACCAGTCCCTTTCCAACAAAACTACACCACCACCTTAATTGAAATAGCATTATAACAAGACTTAATACATGGTAGAGCAACAGTCCGGTCTTGTTCTTCATCTTGAGTAATGTGTTGGTTCCTATCAGGCCTTTGCTATTCTATATAAATTTTAAAATCACCTTGGTATTCTGAGGTTTTACTACAATGGATGTAGGTGTGTTTCATTTTATTTATTGATATTTATTACTTCATTTTATTTATTATTCTACTTGGGATTAATTTTATCTCTTGCCTTTGTAGACTGGTATTTTTCCTCAGATCTGAGAAAAATCACAGCTATCATTTCTTCAAATATAACTTATCTTTCATACTACCCATCTTTGCATCCTGAGACCTGGTAAAGTATAACTTATACTATCTCATTCTGCTTTCCCCATTGTTCAGGCCATTAAAAAAAATATCTCTCATCTTCTTTCCTTTTCATGCATTATTTGTGTGTCTTCTTTTATTTTTCAATGTATTTTAATTCTCTCTTTTAGGTACTCTTAGTGGTACCTAATCTGCTTTTTAACTCTTTACCTGATTCTCTGACTTTGATAATTTTTCATGAAAAATTTATTTATTTTTTACAATATGGCTTGCTATTTTTTAGTAAGTTAGTTTAAAATAAAATCTTATTTTTTATTTTTGCAATACTTAGTTCAGAGTTTATAAATTATTTCTGATAATTTCAATAATTAAATGCTATGGGAGCATAACTGTTGCCTTTGCAGAATGTCATTCACTTTACTTCCTTATGTATTTCTTTGCATTTGTTACAATAAACTCATGTTTCACTGATCATATTATGTATGAATTCTGGAAGCCTAAATTGAGAAGTTATCATCAAGAGATGGCTTTGAAATACAAATTGGTATAAGCTCTTTGGGACCAATATGATGATTCTTATGTAGTTAAATATCTAAAAAGACTTGCATACCTCCTTCCATGTTTCCTTACAAGAAGCCGTGTAGTGTTGTGGGCAGTTGATGATCTTTTTATGCCCTTTGGAGTTGCTGGTTCCAAATTGGGAAAGGAGTATGTCAAGGCTATATATTATCACCCTGCTTATTAACTTATATGAAGAGGACATCATGTGAAATGCTGGGCTGGATGAAGCACAAGCTTGAATCAATACTGCAGGGAGAAATATCAATAACCTCAGATATGCAGAAGACACCACCCTTATGGCGGAAAGTGAAGAGGAACTAAAGAACCTCTTGATGAAAGTGAAAGAGGAGAGTGCAAAAGCTGGCTTAAAACTCAACTTTCAGAAAACTAAGATCATGGCATCCAGTCCCATCACTTCATGGCTAATAGATGGGGAAACAATGGAAAGAGTGACAGACTTTATTTTCTTGGGCTCCAAAATCACTGCAGATGGTGACTGCAGCCCTGAAATTAAAAGATGCTTGCTCCTTGGAACAAAAGCTATGACCAACCTTGTCAGCATATTAACAAGCATTACTTTACTGACACAGGTCTGTCTAGTCAAAGACATGGTTTTTCCGGTAGTCATGTATGGATGTGAGAGTTGGACTGTAAGGAAAGCTGTTCTCCAAAGAATTGATGCCTTTGAACTGTGGTATTTGAGAAGACTCTTGAGAGTCCCTTGGACTGCAAGGAGATCCAACCAGTTAATCATAAAGGTAATCCGTCCTGAATATTCATTGGAAGGACTGATGCTGAAGCTGAAACTCCAATACTCTGGCCACCTGATGAGAAGAACTGACTCACTGGAAAAGACCCTGATGCTGGGAAAGACTGAAGGCAGGAGGAGAAGGGGATGACAGAGGATGAGATGCCATCACCGACTCAATGGACATGAGTTGGAACAAGCTCCGAGAGTTGGTGATGGACAGGGAAGCCTGACGTGCTGCTTTTTAATATGCTGACGAGGTTGGTCATAGCTTTTCTTCCAAGGAGCAAGTGTATTTTAATTACATGGCTGCAGTAACCATCTGCAGTGATTTTGGAGCCCAAGAGTTGGACATGACTGAGCAACTGAATTGAACTGACTGGAGCTGTTGGCCAAATGAAGAAATTTCAATTCCATGCTTGTCCATTCCATTGTCCTTAGAATTTTGATCAATTGGTCTTATGGTGGACAGATTTTAAGATGACCACCATGATCCCCACCTCTTGGTGTACATGTCCTTGTACAATTCCCTCTGCTTGAGTATGGGCATAATCTGTAACTTTTTTCCAATCAACATAATATGGCAAAGGTGATTGTATGACATTCTTACCATTGTATTACATTATATAAGACTTCATTATATTAGCTGACTTGTTCTAAAATCTTGCCCTCCTTGTTGACCTTGAAGAAAGAAGCTGCTATGAGTCTCATACCAGCAAGAAAATGAGTTTTTCCAACAACATTAGTGAACCTGGAAACAAACCCTCTCCAATAAGCCTCTAGAGAACCTGGACCTTGTTGACAGCTTGGTTGCAACCTTGCAGGGGACTCAGCTAATCTAAGACTCTCAATCCACAGAAACAGTGAGATAGTAAATGTATTTTGCTCTAAGTCATTAAGTTTGTGGTAGTATGTTATGCAGCACAAAAAAGAAACACAGTCTGATAGTACAATTTTCCTTCAGAGAAAGATCACCTTTTGATGTCTTACTTTTCACGGCTCCCTGCCCTTGTTTCTGTAATCTTTTTTTTTTTTTTTTAAATCGCCTCTCAAAGTGGTAGGAGGTAGTAGTGTTTAAGATGGAGAATCTGAGAGGTGTCCAGAAATTTTCATTTACTGCATACCTCAAAGTGTACTGAAGTTTTATCAAGGACTTAGTTGTCCAATAGAAGGATGATCTTTCAGGGTCTAGTCTGCCTTACTTTTTAAAGCTAAGGTCCTTATATTCAATTCTTATCACCGAAGTGGGGGAAAAAATGTGTTTTATGATTGATGCACAGAGTCTAAAGTGCATATCACTTTTTGTGAGAAGAAAAGACTTCTCTTGGAAGGATACAGTTTTTAGATGGGAGAAAGGTGTGTGTTGAATTATATTGATCTTATGGTTTTAATATATTGACTTTATATTGATTCGCTATCCAATGAGAAAAATGGAAAGAAGAAAGGAGAAGGACATGAATTACATTTTTAGCATTGCAGAAATAACATCTAATTAGATACTATTTGGAAAGAACTAAAAAGATGTGTCCAGAGTGACTGTCAAAACAATTCACTCTTCACAGAGTCTCTGCATTTCTCTTGTTTGGACCAATGAGCAGAGAGGAAAAACAAACAAAATCAGATCCATTTATTTTCCCTCTTCTGCCTATCAGAAGATAATGCCCACCCACTCCAGTAAGGCAAGACTTTATAACCAAATCAAATGAGTGATTCTTTTGTAAGTTTATCTACTGTCTATACAGATTTCACCTACCTACCATCAGTCCTTTAGAATCCATCCATGAATCTCAACTTATCAGTTTCGTTTCAGTTGGTATTCTCTATGAAAGTAATACTAGTATGATTGCTATTAAAATCATCAAAATTTTCTCTTCAGTTATGTTAATATCATTCAGTGGTTTCTTTCTATGTGCCAAAAACTGTTAACTGATTTACATAAGTTGTCCCCAGTTAGGTTTCAAAATAGGCCTCATCAAAATTACTCATATTATTTTGAAGAAAATTATTAAAATACTCATAGTAACATATGTTTTCCAAGTCAAAAGTACAGAAGATAAAGTAATAAATAGCAGGCCTATTCGTCACTCCTCCTTATTATCAATATTTCACTCCACAGTGGCAAACTATTTTTGACAGTTTCATCTGATACTTAACTCTATATTTTAAAATAACTTGATTAACAGTCTATTTATTGCCTTTAAGATTTTTATACATTATACTCTGACTTCCTTTTGTGGTGAAGGTCGCTTTTCCCTTACAATCAGAAATAAGGCAAGGATGTCCCTCATTAGCACTCCTATTCAGCACTATACTAAAATGCAACAACATAAGGAAGGGAAAAAAATTGTATACAGATTCAGTTCAGTTCAGTTCAGTCGCTTAGTCATGTCCGACTCCTTGTGACCCCATGAACTGCAGCACGCCATGCCTCCCTGTCCATCACCAACTCCCGGAGTTCACCCAAATCCATGTCCATTGTTTCGGTGATGCCATCCAATCACCTTATCCTCTGTCATCCCCTTCTCCTCCTGCCCTCAATCTTTCTCAGCATCAGGGTCTTTTCCAATGAGTCAGCTCTCCGCATCAGGTGGCCAAAGTTTTGGAGTTTTAGCTTCAACATTAGTCCCTCAAACGAACACCTAGGACTAGTCTCCTTTAGGATGGACTGGTTGGATCTCCTTGCAGTCCAAGGGACTCTCAAGAGTCTTCTCCAACATCACAGTTCAAAAGAATCAGTTCTTCGGTGCTCAGCTTTCTTTAGAGTCCAACTCTTATATCCATACACGACTACTGGAAAAACCATAGCCTTGACTTCAGTTCAGTCTCTCAGTCATGTCCGACTCTTTGTGACCCCATGAACTGCAGCACACCAGGTTTCCCTTTCCATCACTAACTCCTGGAGTTCACTCAAACTCACGTCCATCGAGTTGGTAATGCCATCCAGCCATCTCATCCTCGGTCGTCCCCTTCTCCTCCTGCCCCCAATCCCTCCCAGCATCAGAGTCTTTTCCAATGAATCAACTCTTCGCATGAGGTGGCCAAAGTATTGGAGTTTCAGCTTTAGCATCAGTCCTTCCAATGAACACCCTGGACTGATCTCCTTTAGAATGCACTGGTTGGATCTTCTTGCAGTCCAAGGGACGCTCAGGAGTCTTCTCCAACACCACAATTCAAAAGCATCAATTCTTAGGTGCTCAGCTTTCTTCACAGTCCAACTCTCACATCCATACATGACCACTGGAAAAACCATAGCCTTGACTAGACGGACCTTTGTTGACAAAGTAATGTCTTTGCTTTTTAATATGCTATCTAGGTTGGTCATAACTTTCCTTCCAAGGAGTAAGCGTCTTTTAACTTCATGGCTGCAGTCACCATCTGCAGTGATTTTGGAGCCCCCTAAATAAAATCTGATACTGTTTCCACTGTTTCCCCATCTATTTCCCAATCATAAAGTGATGGGACCACATGCCATGATCTTAGTTTTCTGAATGTTGAGCCAACTTTTTCACTCTTCTCTTACACTTTCATCAAGAGGCTTTTGAGTTCCTTTTCACTTTCTGCCATAAGGGTAGTGTTATCTGCGTATCTGTGGTTATTGATATTTCTCCTGGCAATCTAGATTCCAGCTTGTGCTTCTTCCAGCCCAGCATTTCTCATGACGTACTCTGCATAGAAGTTAAACAAGCAGGGTGACAATATACAGCCTTGACGTACTCCTTTTCCTGTTTGGAACCAGTCTGTTGTTCCATGTCCAGTTCTAACTGTTGCTTCCTGACCTGCACATAGGTTTCTCAAGAGGCAGGTCAGGTGTCTGGTATTCCTTATTGCCAAATTCAGAGTTAAATTGAAGAAAATGAGGAAACCCACTAGATGATTCGGGTATGACCTAAATCAAATCCCTTGTGACTACACAGTGGAAATAAGAAATAGATTTAAGTGACTAGATGTGATAGATAGAGTGCCTGATGAACTATGGACGGAGGTTCAAGACATTGTACAGAAGACAGGGAGCAAGATCATCCCCAAGAAAAAGAAATGCAAAAAAGCAAAATGGCTGTCTGAGAAGGCCTTACAAATAGCTGTGAAAAGAAGAGAAGCAAAAGGCAAAGGAGAAAAGGAATGATATACCCATTTAGGCAAAGGAGAAAAGGAAAGATATATCCATTTGAATGCATAGTTCCAAAGAATAGCAAGGAGAGATAAAGTCTTCCTCAGTGATCAATGCAAAGAAATAGAGGAAACAATAGAATGGGAGAGGTTAGAGATCTCTTCAAGAAAATTGGAGATACCAAGGGAACATTTCATGCAAAGATGGGCTCCATAAAGGACAGAAATGGTATGGACCTAACAGAAGCAGAAGATATTAAGAAGAGGTGGCAGGAATACACAAAAGAACTGTATAAAAAAGATCTCATGACCCAGATAATCATGATGGTGTAATCACTCGCCTATAGCCAGACATCTTGGAATGTGAAGTCAGACTGGCCTTAGAAAGCATCACTATGAACAAAGCTAGTGGAGGTGATGGAATTCCAGTTGAGCTATTTCAAATTCTAAAAGATGATGTTGCACTCAATATGCCAGCAAATTCGGAAAACTCAGCAGTGGCCACAGGACTGGAAAAGGTCAGTTTTCATTCCAATCCCAAAGAAAGGCAATGCCAAAGAATTCTCAAACTACTGCACAATTGCACTCATCTCACAAGCTAATGAAGCAATGCTCAAAATTCTCCAAGCCAGGCTTCAGCAATATGTGAACCGTGAACTTTCAGATGTTCAAGCTAGGTTTAGAAAAGGCAGAGGAACCAGAGATCAAATTACCAATATCTACTGGATCATAGAAAAAGTAAGAGACTTCCAGAAAAACATCTACTTCTGTTTTATTGACTATGCCAAAGCCTTTGACTGTGTGGGTCACAATACAGACTGTGAAGGCAGAAATAAAATTGCATTTGTTTGGCGATGACATAATCATATACATACAAATCTCATAGCTGACCAAAAACACAAAGTCTTTGAAACTAATAATCTATTATAGAATGTTTGTAGAATACAAACATACAAAAGTCAACTGCTATCCAATATGCTAATAACAAAATTTGGAATCTGGAATTTAAAATATAATAGCATTCACAGTAGCATTATAAAATGAAGTAGTTAGACATAAGTCTAACAAAAAATTGATAGGAACTATATTTGAGAAAAAAAACTATAAATCGTTGATGAAAGAAATCAGAGAAGATCAAGATAAATGGAGAGATGTTCCATGTTCATGAGTAAGAGGATGCAATATTGTTGAGATATCTATTCTCAACTTGATTTATAGATTCAATGCAATCCCAATCAAAATGCCAATGTGTTATTTCAAATATAACACATTGATTATAAAATTTGTTTGAAAAGATAAAAGATCCTGGATGGCCGACACAATACTTAAGAACAAAATTGGAGGAATGATATCACTGAATTTAGACTTACTTTAGAGCTATAGTAATCAGGACAGTGGGCTTCCCTGGTGGCTCAGCAGTAAAGAATCTGCCTGCAATGCAGATAATGTGGGCTTGATCCTTGGGTTGGGAAGATCCCCTGGAGAAGGAAATGGCAACCCATTTCAGTATTCTTGCCTGAAAAATACCATAGACAGAGGAGCCTGGAGGAGTCCATCAGGGTTGCACAGAGTTGGACACAACTTAGTGATAAACAACAATCAAAACAGCACGTCACTGGAGAACGATGAACAAATAGATCAGAAGAGAAAAGAGACTAGAAATAGACCCACACAAATATAGTCAACTGATCTTTGACATAGGAATGGAGCAAGTAGATGAACAAAGAACAAATTTTTTCAACAAATGAGCCAAATAATTGGATATCCACATTAAACAAACAAACAAAAAAAAGAATCTAGACAGGCTTTAAACTTTAACAAAAATTAAATCCAAAAAGATCAGGCACCTAAATGGAAAACAAAAATTATGAAGCTTCTAGAAAACAAAAGGAGAACATTTAGGTTTACTTGAGTTTTCAGATACAACACTGTAAGTATAATCCTTAAAGAAAAAAAAATGTATGTATGTTAGACTGTATTAAAATTAAAAACTTCTGTTCTATAAAGGGCACCCTTCAGAAAAATCAACTATGAGCAACAGATTGAGAAAAAATATTTGCAAAACACGTACCTGATAAAGGACTTACCTCTAAAATAATAATAAAAAAAACCTCCTAAAACTCAACAACAAGAAAAACAAACAATCCAATTTAAGAATGGGGAAAAGATGTGAGGAGATATCTCGCTGAAGAAGATATACAGATAGCAACTAAGCATATGAAGACATTCAGCATCATGTCATAAGGGATCTGCAAATTAAAGCAGCAATTGGATAGACTACTCATGTATCAAAATGGTTAAAATTCAAAATATCACAGCAGCCAGTGCTGGTAAGGATGCAGAGTGACAGGAGGGCTCGTGCATTGCTGATAGGAATGCAAATTGTCCAGCCACTCTGGAAAACAGTTTGGCAGTTTCTTTCAAATCTAAACATAATTTTAACATATTACACAGCAATCATTCTCCTAGGTATTTATCCTTGAGTTGAAAGCTTATGTCTATGTAAGAATTTGTACATAAATGTTTATAGCAGCTTTACTCACAATTACCTCAAATGAGAAGCAACCAAAATGTCATTTCATAGGTAAATGAATGAAAAATCTATGGTATATCCATCCGTACAATGAAATATTAACTGATGATAAAAAATAAATGAGTGAGCTATTAAGCAACAAAACGGCATGGAGAAAACTTAAATGCATAATGCTAAGTGAAAGAAGCCAGTCTGAACAGGCTGACTATTATATGATTCCAACTATCTGACATTCTAAAAAGGACACAAATATAAAGACAATATACCTAGAAGTGATTGTCAAAGGTTTGGGTGATAGGCGAAGAGATACATAAGTGAAATATAGGGGGAATTTTAGCATAGGAAAACCGTTCTTATGATATTGTAATGGCAGATACTTGACATTACACATTTTACCCTCTTCCTTCACCCGCAGGACTGTCTAACACAAAGCGTAAACTTTAAACTATAGACTTCAGTTAGTAATGATCATCAATACTGGGCCATTAATTGTAACACATATACTAAAGTAATATATGAATAATAGAGGAAACTGTATGTGTATGTGAAGGATTCTTGAGGATTCTGTACTATAAGCTCATTTTTTTTTGTCAGTGTAAAGTGAAAGTATTAGTTGCTGAGTGTGTCCGACTCTTTGTGACCCTGTGGACTGTAGCCCACCGGGCTCCTCTGTCCGTGGAATTCTCTAGGCAAGAATACTGGAGTGGGTATCCATTCCCTTCTCCAGGGGATCTTACCAACCCAGGGATTGAACCCCTGTTCTTAAAATAAAGTCTATTAAGTAAAAGAGCTTACATGCTATATTCTGATTGCCTACCATGAATGCAATTGCTTTCATTTTCTAATACTACTTTTCCTTATCTCTCCGTATATTTCTTCTTAATTTTTGTTGAATAATCGCTCAATGAAGACAGGATTATAGTGATATAAATAATGTTAACAACTGAGCAGTGCACAATATTATGATTACACTTTGTTTCTTGTACATTTATTATCTTTTTCCTATAGTTTTAATTGTGCTCCAACAAGAACTTAAAACACCTCTGATTATAATCAAATACATGAGTTAATCAGTTCACTTGAATTCATATTTTTTTTAAATCCATATTTCTTGAAGCCCTGTGCCTCTTGCTCCAATCTGGATTGATTTATTTCTAGGCGTTCTACTCAGTTGTTTTGTCCTTGGATGTTCCTTTATTATCCTCAAACTAGTATTTCTTCACTCATTTCTGGGTCTCCTATTTTCTGAATCTCAAATCTTTCTTGTTGTGATTTTGCACTCTATCAATTAAAACTGAACTGAAATTATATTTCCCAGAATGCCCCACTTGATATGGTTCTCTGTTGGCACTGATTGCACAAGTCATTTTGCTCCAAGTTTGGAAGATGGAAGGGAAGCAGGAGACATATTTCTTACACTTGGAAGGTTGATACAAGACACTAGTTATGCTCAGTAGGAGAAGGAATCTAATAATTGAATTGTCCCTTAAATTGACTTTTTCCCTCTCCACTTATTTCTAGCACCTTCCCTCACTTACATTTTCAGTGCCACAGGGTCACTCTATGCCCTAAATTTGTTTTCAGCTTCTCTATGGTTTTGCAATACAAATCAACTTTCTTCTCAGTAGCTTCCTCTATTTAAGTGCCATAAGGGCATAATTTTGCCTTTTAAATTCATTGCTTATAGTAGATGCTCAATAAATATTTGTGTGCTCAGCTGCTCAGTCATGTCCAGCTCTTTGTGACCCCCATGGACTGTAGCCTGCTAGGCTCTTCTCTGTTCATAGAATTTCCCAGGCAGAATACTGGAGTGGGTTGCCATTTCCTATTCTAGGGAATATTCTTAACCCAAGGACAGAACCTGCATCTCTTGTGTCTCCTGCATTAGCAGGCAGATTCTTTACCACTGCGCCACCTGGCAATAAATGTTATATTTAGTAAATGATAAATATAAGTACGTAGTTTCACTTTCCATCATTCTGCTAAGTGAGTTCCTATTTCCATCATCTAAATTTTTATTATCAACTTTTTTCTATCTTCTCTTTTCCCATTCTATTTGATTATGGGGGAAGTATCCTTTATTTTTACTTATACTCTTTATATTAACAAGGTTTTAGGACAGAGTGGAATAAATGTGCATTTTCATTTTGCCATACTTATGTGAATATCAAGCATTATTTTTTAACTATATTAATATTTAAAAAGAATGTTTTTGTTCTGACTCTTTCTTGAATTCTCCTAGTAAAACCATGAAGCCTAGAGATGGGAACGTTTGTATTTTGTTTTGAGAATTGTATGGCTTCTCCAGTGTCTACTCTTATCCATTATGCTATCATGTTTAGTATCACTTTTTAAAATCAGCAGCAGCAGTTATCCACCAGTTATAATTTTTCCATGAGGTAAGTACACTACACTTCAGGAACTCTTGGGCTTTCTCTTTTCCCTGAACTTTAAATAAATTATGACACACTTATTTTACAGCTGAATTAGGTGCCAGGAAAGATAGAAAAATCTATCTTCCACTTCTCGGACAAAGGCTGGTCATCCCAGCAGTATTTGTGTAATGACTCACTAATTATTGATCAAGGGCCTACAAAGTCTGGGGAATTTTACATTTTGACAATTTGGGAGTAATTTATGATAACAAAAGCAATAGTAGGAAGAGAGTTATTCTGTACATTTATTGCTAAATACAGCTGTCAAACCCAGGTGCCAAGAGGTATAAATGTAAAGAATTGAGTCATAACACCTAGTGCTTCCTGAAGTAAAATAACTCAGTTGCATAGCACTGAATAGCTTAATGGTCTTTAGCTTATTTTCTCTTGAATCTTTACAAATCTGAAAATTATACAATCTTATGTGTTCAGGACTATACTCTGTATCTATAATTAGTGCCAAGAGAGATGGCTTTCCTCTCAAATTCATTTGTCAGTTTGTTAAGCATTTCACCAGAGCTATAAGACTGCTATCCACCTGTCAAAAATAAAATTTTATAGATTGACATCTTTGGATAAGCTACCTTTGATGACAAGAGGATTGCCAAGTGTCTCCCTCCTCTACAAACAATAATGGCATTATTGTTCTAAGCAGAGATAAAAAATAAAAACTGCATTATTGCAGTTTGAAATCTAAGTATTCTGTTGAATTCAATGAAGTATTAAGCAAAAACATAACCTGGTGTGGCAGAAAGCACCTGCCTGCTGAGTTATATCCAGGAGTGAAAAATATAAATATTTAGCAATTTTAGATGGCACAAGCCATAGTATCAAAAATGGCTAAAATTCTAATGACCTCTGCTGTACTGGGCATTATTTATTTAATTCTAGCTGGTTAGAAAGTCCCCTGGGTCCTAGGAAAAGGGTTAGGGGCATACAGGGGACTCAAGGCAGTGACTACCAATCGTTACAGAGATATTTCAATATTTTAACCAGCGTTGATGTACTACTGCCTTCTGGCCTGAGTCATACTAAATTTGAATTTCTCTCACAGCAGTTTCCTAGGATGTGACCCAAGGACAGGTCTTTAACCTCTCTGAGCTTAGTTTCTTCATCTGTTTTAACAGGCTACTTTGACTGGGCTGTAGCTCACGTGTCATTTTGCAACACTTGACCAGATTTTATAGGTGTGTCTCAGTTGGACAAAGACTCCCTAAACCTCTGTTCTCTGGGAAGAATGACTCTGTGGTAGAAATTAAAACTTACAGAACCAGACCATTACAAGAGCAGCAACTCTGCTATGAGCAGGATGCTGTTGCTGGTGTAACTAAGATGTCACTTTTACAACTATCAGTTCCAGAGTCTCACTACCATCACTAAGTTTGAGAAGGCTGGCTGTCAAATTTTTCAACCATTGGTAAAGTTGTTATGAAATGTTACATTTACTATAATCTACACCTGAAAATGGATGTCTTACCTTTTGTTCTAAATAACTCAGTTCTGAATTAAATTCAAATCTTACATCAGTGCTTCTGCTTCCCAGGTGGAGCAGTAGTAAAGAATCTGCCTGGCTATGCAGGAAACACAAAGAGATGTTGGTTTGATCCCTGGACTGGGAAGATTCCTTGGAGGAGGAAGTGACAACTCACTCCAGTATTCTTACCTGGAAAATTCCATGGACGGAGGAGCTTTGTGGGCTACAGCCCATGGGATTGCAATGAGTCAGACACAATTGACAGACTGAACAGGCACTGAACACAAAATCAACTCAAAACTTGTACTAATGCATCTGAATATATATAAAATCAAATCCCATTCAGAGTGATGGCTATCGGGAAATTGGGAATTTTTTTTGTGTGGCCACATCATGTGGCTTGTAGGATCTTAGTTCCCTAACCAGGAACTGAACCTTGGCCCTGACATCAAAAGCCCAGAATCCTAAACACTAGGCCACTGGGGAGCTCCCTGAGAATCAGGAAAATTTTTAGCTTTCTGGTCTCTGCAATACAAGAATGCAACAGAAAGGCATGAGTGAATTTTGACCCTGGAAACAAGGCTCATATGTAGTATACCATCTTGAATGCCACTTCTATGTTAAAGATTCTATGGCCGATCATAAGGTATCTGAATTCAGATCTGCACAATAATCTTGCCCAAAGTTTTCATAAATACTTGCAAAGAATTACTAATATATTTATGCTGACAGTTTACAGATCATAAATTACTTTGACAGATGAAAACCACAAAAAGCACAATATTAAAAGAAAAATTGCCCTAAAACAATTAGGATTTATACCCTGTCCCTGTTCTTGAAGTCTATCTGACTTATTATTTAGATATCAAAATATCTGAATTTCACCAAAGACTTATTTTCTCTACCACTTCAATAACAAGTAATTTAGTATTAACTTTAGTTAGCGAGGAAAATTTTAAGTAATTTTGTTTGTGATAGCTTTGAAATAAATTGATGGCTGATGTAGTTTTATAAAAATAATGAGCTATATAGATAATCCTGAATGAATAATAGTAATTTCTTGTATTTATTAACCATTGAATTCACTTTCCTATGTATAAAAGGCAAAAGCTTCAAAAATAAAACTCAAATTATTTTTTCATTCATTTATCCAGGATTATATAATTATGTAAAAATTAAGCCGTTCTTACTATAGACATAAATTGTCAAAACTTTTCGATAAATGAGTTTCATTCTTTATTGATATAAGATTAGCTCTAATCAATGGGAGCCATATGTCAACTGAACTGTGAGGATTTTGCAATATTAACTGCAGTTACTAATATATTCAATTTACAGATTGATTAAATTTATTACATAAAACTGTCATATTCTAAACATATGCTTACATAGGTAATATCTAATAATCTTACTGCTTCTAAAATAGAGTATTAGCAAATCCAGATGGTTAGGGAAGACTATAGAAAAGCGGTTAGAAAATATATATTTTTCTAATATATAGAAATTAGAAAATTTCTGTTATATAGAAATATAAATCTATTATATAGAAATATAAATTTCTGTTATATAGAAATATAAATCTTCTAAATCAAGAAATAGTTTAGGGTCATTTGTATACAGTCACATTCTGGAATTGATGACACGCTCTTATTGACATAAAAAATGGTTATAACCTAAAAGTTGAGAGTCATGTTTTCTTCAGTGAAAAGTTTTAGTGCTTAAGCCTGGGAGACAGCATCTCAAGTAACTCTGGGAGAACTGCTCCAAGGAGGTGAGGGGAGGACCCAGGTTATACAGAAGTCTTGCAACAAAGGGCAGGTAGCTTGAACACCAAAAAAGGTTATTGTTAATGAAAGAAAACCAGATATCTCAAGTTAAGGAATTTAGTGCTTTTCCATGTAAGGGAAGATGCAAGAGTTTGGGCCCACTGAAATTATTACTTTCATACGCATCTCAGCTGTCTGAGGCCAGTATCCCGCGTTTCTCACATCCTGAGTTCCTCAGTGCTCACAGTAGGGAGTGGGTGCAGCCTCGTGGCTGCCAGATCAATCAGGTATTCTCCTCCATCCTGACTGCCCTTAGGGCTCAGGAATTCACAATGGGCATGCTGGAATCACCAATGACTGTGACATCCTTGTTGACCAATATGGCAGGAAATACTCCATTTCTCACCCTTAAAGAAACAGTATTGAACTTGAAAATTTCTTGAGAATTGTAATGCAAATACTAAGCAATCACAGTTTTCAAATTTAAGACATCCTTCAGAGGCAAAATGGACATGGGTTATGGAGGTGGAGTTGGGGGACTGTGTTACTGAGAAGAGTTGTGAGTTTTTATAGAGTATGTGTGTGTGTAAAATAATCATAAGAACAAAGTCATTGAAAGGAAAAGTGGTTCTTGAAATCTTTTACTTGCTATCTCTCCTGGTCTCTCTTTATTATCATTTTACTTTTTCTATTATTCCAGGCAAGGCACAGGCGACTTAAAACAACCCCATGCCTCTCAAATTCTTTCACAACTAGTCTAACATATGTCATTTTCAGGGACTTTTAAGCAAATGACTTTATTTGCAAGAGTGAGGTAAATTATAAACCAAATTTGGAAGTCATATACAATTTATGAAATCATGGAAGAAATATAAAGAGGATTTATAGGCATAAAATCATAGAAATAAAGAGAAAATAATTGTCCTTTAAATTTCCCCATCACTGGGGGAATTTGAATTATGAGGTTAAGAGAGCTCAGATAGGAGGTTAGCTTAGCTCTCCATGAATTAAGCCCAGTGTGTGCTTCTAGGCTATAAATTAGTGGAATGAATCCAGAAATGAAATGATGGTTGATTCCCAGGCAATTAAAACAAAAAGGAAAAAGCTGATCTTGGACCAATTGAAAAAGCTCTCTTCCCTTTGTCAACAGTATTCACAGGAAACAAACAAACAAACAAACCTTTTTTGTTGTTGTTGTTAATTCTAGTGGGCTGATAGTGGTAACAATAGAAAGCATCCCCAGTAATTGACTCTTAGGTTACTTTTATACCATTGTCTTCCTGTTTTGATGTTTGTGAAAGCCCAGTTTTCTTCAGATTATTGATAACTCTTTCTTAATATGAGTTTGTACATGCCGTGTTTTCACACTACATCTTCATGAGGACCATACAGTCTTATCTGGTCTCCATCAAAATACCAATGACTTAAGTAAACTTGCAACAGAATTTTTCTCAAGGCTAAGAACAGTAGAGAGAATATATATATATTTTTTTATTCTTTAAGTGTATGACTTAAAAGCTAAGACCACAGAATCAGGAAAGCAGATTAGTAAAGTATTTCATGATTTGTAAAAAGTTGAAAAGGGCTTCAAGGAAAAATCATGTTGTACATAATTTTTTTTTCCCTCTCCTGAGCCAGGCCCCTTTGAACCATTACCTCAGAAAATACATTGCTCAACCTTTTATTCTCTGAACAATGCTGTTTTTCTGTTTTTATAAAGTGCACAGAATAAATCTGCTACCTAATACCTCTAACTATACATGCTTTGAACCTATTTGATAAATTTAGTTATTGAATCTTTTGTTTCTCAAATTCTATGTTGATAACAGATCAGACTAGAAAGGCATGCATATGGTTGATAAGAGCCTGAGTTAAGCGTCAGAGTGTTTATACTGTTCCATGAATTCATATAACAAAGTAGTGAATGCTAGAACTACACAGGACTCTCAGTAATAATAAGACATCAATGGAAATACAATCATGTTTTTTGAATCTCATTTTTTTCCCCTTAGAAGTGATGATTTTGAATGGAAAAAAGCAAATATCTTTCAAAATGTGGCCAGCCTTTCACATGACACTCTTAAAGCTCACTTTGATTTTTATTGCTGTTTCTTTACACAACCAAGAGCCTATAAAGACTCAATGATTCTGCTATGTTTGTGCAGTTGGGTCAGAGGTATTGAAACTGCCTGCAGGAGAAACAGGCAGTAGGAAAGAATTAATTCAAATCATGTTATTATGTAAAAAAAGGCATATTTCCTATCATAGCTCAGGTGTTTGGAGACTGAAACTACGCAAATGAGCCAGTTCTCATTTTGGTCTGTCACGTAAGTCCAAATTTTCACCATCACCTCATTCTTGGATCTGATTTTGTAGCCTACTTCCAACACATTTAAAATCTAATTCAAGATAAAGAACAGTACGTATGTGTATATATGTATTTCTTAAAAAATCATACACTGCTGGAAGTTCTCCAAGAAAACAGAAAATTAAATTGTTTGATAAGTCACTGTTTTCACATGAGGATTCCCCCACAAGTACAGATATGGTACATAAAAATTGCAAACTGAAGACAATCAATCTCATATCTGTGAGTCAGACTTTGAAATTAATCATTTTCTTCAACAGATCTCATAGTGACAACAATATGGCTCTCATTCCTCCTCATTTTCTCCTAACAGACCGTTCAGCAACACCTTTTGAGTATATTGGAAGGTTATGAGTTAAATCCAATGTTGGATTCTGTTCCCTAATTAAAATATCTCTTTATGACTCAAAGAATTAATGCTTTGAAGACAAATTTTTGGTTATTCATTTTCATAAAAAGAAGATCCACCAGACAGTTGATGTGTGAAGAAATCTGCTATTGTTTAATACATGATTCTTGTGTAAAAGGTTTAATCCTGTTTATACTATATGAGTTGTGGTTGTCAATATAATCTGGTCTCTAAAAAGTTACCCACTCATCTGAGCTTCAATTGAGTTAGATTCATGATATGATGATGCGATTCACAGTAGCATGATAGGAAAGTGAGGATCTAGATCCAGCTGTTGGGCTTGGGGCTGAGAGTACCATTTAAAACTTAAGAAGTGGCACTTGATGGGTTTGTTGACAATGTAGGTAAAGGTAGTTCCCATCTATATGAGGAAGAGGTGATTAGCAATTGAAAGTCCACTGCCATCACCCAGAGGAACAGGGTCCTGGGCAGTTCCTCACACAGAGGTTGATGCATCAAGGGAAATGCAGGGATGCAGTTAGCTGATGAAGCATGAGGCAGAGAATGTGGCCTTGGGAAGAAAGTAAACATCCACTAATGTAATTGGGGCTAATAATCAGGGTCTAGCCAAATTAGTTGGGACAACAATTTGCTACTAGTTGCCCACATGGTGAACCATAACATTGAGTTCTCTTGCCTTTGACAGAAACTAATGTAGTTAGTTTGAACTGAAAACAAGAATGACAAGGTTCCAGCTGAGAGGAAGAGAAAAATCAGAGGAGGGGAACTAGGTAGGGCCCAACAGTGCAAGACAACACCAGCATATATATGTTTAACTGATAGATATAAATAGCTTTGCTCACTTAAAAGATTGCATGGGAAATCCTCTTTCATTTTATTTTATTTATTTATTTTGCTTTCAGTGACCTAATGAAAGAGGTTGCAAAAGAGAAACAAAGGGCTACTAAAGGCCTTTTTCAAAGACAATTTTGACTACATATGATTTTTGTTTAACATGCTCTTCTTAAATACAAACTCTATGTAATATGTGATTTCACTCTAGTCTGCTAACATAAAAGGAGAACCAGGAAGAGAATTACTTTGGTTGCTGGAAGATGCTGCTTTAGGAAAACTAGAGAAACAAAGAACTCTTAGTAGACATTCTTGGAACCAAGAAATAAGTATTTGTCTTTTCAGCAAAGACTCATTGAAGCTGAAATATGTGCCGCAGGAACCAAGAACACAAAGAAGAATGACGTAAGCTGCCTGTCTTGGGAGAGAGCTGTGGAATGAAAAGCTGTGTAACTAGATAATTGCAAGACAAAATAATAAAGATTGCAATACAGTCATTAACAAAATACAGAGGGAGTTATGGCAGGTTAACAGCTCCTCAAGTCTGAGGTATGGAAGGCATCAGGCTGGTAGTGACTTGACTCACTGGAATAAGGAAGAGTCAGGCATTCTTGAAAATAAAAGTACCTTTCATTTGCACAGCAAATTAGAGTTTTCAAGGCATTTTCAATAGGCCATCTTATCTGCTACACAAAGAGTCCATTAACGCAGATATTTCCCTATTTTACACATGAGGAAACTGGCCATGAGCAGAAAAGTGACATACCCTAGCAATCCAAGAAGGTGAGTGGGAGGGCTGAGTCTCAAAAATCATCAGAGAGCTTCCTGGTACATCATGCATGGTTGTCTTTACAATCATGCAAGTTGACTTGAAGATACTCTGAATCTTAACAATTTAGCAAAGCAGCATAACTGTAGTGACACTCTTGTTTTAATTAAACCTTAGACAAACTCCTCTGAGCCATCTTTTCAACAAGGCCTCGACTTTGGGTCTTATCTTTGGCTGTATAGTCTAGTTGTAGCTAAATTCCTGCTTAAATCACTTTAATGAGACTCTTATCACCTTCAACATATGATCAAATTCCTTATCTCCCAAGACTGATATCTGATAATCCTGGCTTGCCTTCCATAAGAATTCTGTTAAGTCAGGTTAGCAAGAATCCCCCTGCCCTTGATGTTTCCTCTCAGTAATTTTCCATCCATTAACCCTCTCTGGAAGAAACACAAGCTGGAATCAAGATTTCCAGGAGAAATATCAATAACCTCAGATATGCAGATGACACCACCCTTATGGCAGAAAGTGAAGAGGAACTAAAAAGCCTCTTGATGAAAGTGAAACAGGAGAGTGAAAAAGTTGGCTTAAAGCTCAACGTTCAGAAAACTAAGATCATGGCATCCAGTCCCATCACTTCATGGGAAATAGATGGAGAAACAGTGGAAACAGTGTCAGACTTTATTTTTTTGGGCTCCAAAATCACTGCAGATGGTGATTGCAGCCATGAAATTAAAATACGCTTACTCCTTGGAAGAAAAGTTATGACCAACCTAGATGGTATATTCAAAAGCAGAGACATTACTTTGCCGACTAAGGTCCATCTAGTCAAGGCTATGGTTTTTCTGGTAGTCGTGTATGGGTGTGAGAGTTGGACTGTGAAGAAGGCTGAGTGCCGAAGAATTGATGCTTTCGAACTGTGGTGTTGGAGAAGACTCTTGAGAGTCCCTTGGACTGCAAGGAAATCCAACCAGTCCATTCTGAAGGAGATCAACCCTGGGATTTCTTTGGAAGGAATGATGCTAAAGCTGAAACTCCAGTACTTTGGCCACCTCATGCGAAGAGTTGACTCATTGGAAAAGACTTTGATGCTGGGAGGGATTGGGGGCAGGAGAAGAAGGGGATGACAGAGGATGAGATGGCTGGATAGCATCACTGACTCGATGGACGTGAGTCTGAGTGAACTCCAGGAGTTGGTGATAGACAGGGAGGCCTGGCGTGCTGCAATTCATGGGGTCGCAGAGTCAGACATGACTGAGCGACTGAACTGAACTGAACTGAACTGAACCCTCTCACTCTGCTTGTTGACTATAAATCCCCATCTGTCTTTGCTATGTTTGGTGTTGAGCTTGGTTTCTCTCCCCTGTTGCAATAGTCTTGACATCTATTGAAATAGCCTTGAACAAAGCCTTTCTTGCTATTTTTACAAGTGTCAGGATAATTTTTTCTTTAACAATAGTATTGTTATAAGATAAACTAAAGCATATTAGAGATTTTAAGAGTTTATTGAGCAGAAATAAACTTGAATCAGGCAGCATCTAATCTAGCAGATAAAAAGGAACTCTAAGGAGCTGTACACAATTAAAGACTTTTATAGGCAGAAGGGAACAGGAAAAAGAATTTATATCAGGCAAAAAAAAAAGTGGGTTGGTTACAGCAAAGCTACCTTCCTTTAGGAATAGCAAGGATCTGTTATGCAGATTACCTAACTAGTGCTAATCAGGCAACTTTTGATTGACTAGTTTAAAATGCTATTTCTGGGAGAGTTTAAAGTATAATTAGAGCCTCAGTTTGGTGATGTGGGATTTAACAAAAGGAATTCTATTTTGCACGACTTGTCTTGTTTTTTAAAAATTCTCCCCTTTTTATCAGGCTCTCAGTCTCAGAGATATGATCAACTTTTAAGGTGTCAACTTTACTCTCAGCTACTACTCTGGCATTCTTAGTTTTTGTTGACTCTCTGTGTGGCATTCACAGACCATGATGCTGAGTTCACATTCTATAAGATGGTCATTCTCTCTCTCTCTCTCTCTCTTTTTTTTTTTTTTCTAATGTTCTAGTCTTAGGGAGATTATTTGCTTGGGGTGAGCTGCTGCAAGCATGCATTTAAAGCTTTTGAGAGAATAGAGCACATCAGGAAGACTACTGTGATTATTATAAGCAGGATAAGTCTCAATTTCTGGAGTGTACTTCAGAATCATGGTCCCTAAGATTTAAACTATTAGGATTAAATCAAAGAAAGACCCCAATGAAGGAGTCACTTTCTTAAGCCAGCTGGCTTGTTCAGTAATGTTATGTAAAGTGAAAGAAAGTGAAAGTCGCTCAGTCGTGTTCAACTCTTTGAGACCCATGGACTGTAGTCTGCCAGGCTCCTCTTACCATGCAATTCTCGAGGCCAGAATACTGGAGTGGGTAGCTGTTCCCTTATTCAGGGGATCTTCCCAACCCAGGGATCAAACCCAGGTCTTCCTCATTGCAGGTGGGTTATGTAGCTGAATCGCAATTTCCCCAGAAGTCTCAGTCCAAGTGCAGTACAGCGCTGTCCACAGTTCAAACACCTCCTTGCTCTGATAAAAGATATCTGATAGTCAGGGGCTATCCTATTATCAATAACAACTTTGACCAGAGAGTCTACGGATATTTATTAGGCATCTATAGCTTTAACAGAAGATTCTGCAATATATTCAAAAATGAGAGTGAGATTCCCTATTACAGCTTCATTTGTACTTACTCCAACCCAAGACACAGTAGAGATCTGTCAAAGGAAACTAATTTTGAAACATCTATGCCTCCTGGGCAGAAGACCTGAATAGGCATTTTCCAAAGAAGATATACAGATGGCCAACAGGAACATGAAAAGATGCTCAACATCACTAATCATCAGAGAAAGGCAAATGAAAACCACAATGAGAACCACCTTACTCCTGTTAGAATGGTTATTATCAAATAATCTACAAATAACAATTTTTGGCAAGGTTGTTACCATGTGTAACAATATAGATAGATCTGGAGTGTATTATGATTAGTGAAATATATCAGAGAAAGAGAAATACTCTATAGCTTATATGTGGAATCTAAAAAATAAAACAAACAAATGAATATAAGAAACAGACTTACAGATATAGAGAACAAACTAGTGGTTACCAGTGGGGAAAAAGAAGAGGGGAGTGGCACGATAGGGAAGGGAATTATGAGGTTAAAAACTGCTATGTAGAAAATAAACAAGCAACAGACTACATTGCATGGCACAAGGAAATATAGCCATTGTTTTGCAATAACTTTAAATGGGAGTATAATGTATAAATATTGAATCACCATGTTGGATACCTGAAACACATATTGTAAACCAAGTACACTTCAACTCAAAAAAAGGAAAACTTGTTCTTTTAATAAGGAAAACTAAATTTTAATTTTGGACCAGTATAAAACTCATTTTTTAAAAAACTTAAATAAATTCATTTCAATATTAGCTTGACCACACATATTATTCAGCTTAACCACACATGATTCCTTTCCCACAAACCTTCTACAGCTTTTTCATATCCATTCAGATTTTGTCCTTTGTTCTTTACTCTTTTTTTTTTTTCTCATTCTGGAACAATCAATTATTCTACTTTTATTACCTACCTTTGATACAATATTGTTTTCTTACCCCCATTTTAAGTAGTTTTCATTACATATATTGGTTAGAAATCTTAAGCTTTAGAATCCTTCATCACTAGTAAAAACTAAGATGTAGGCAAATGAGGGTTGTTTATTACAGTATTCTGTGGACTACCAAACATAAATACATTTTATAATTTATATTCTTCCTCATAGTAAATTTTCCAATGTGGCAAAAGATATGTTCAACAATAAACCCAAATATTTTATTTCCTATATAAAAAGGAAATCAAAAGTAGATATATCTATGTTCAGTTAATATTTTAGTATTTATCTTATTTGGAAATATCTTATCTTATTTGGAAATCTAGATATTCAATTACTATCCATCATTCAACTGATCTGAGTATCACTTTAAGATTTCAAGTTACCAAAAAGACTTTGGAAACTATTTTTAAGTAAACATACCAAAAGGCATAATTATTGTTAAGTAGTTCATTTATAAATTTAGTTAAATTTGTTTAATTTACTTGATCCTAACAATTATGTTTACTTATGAAAATCTGATAAGATTAAACAATTATCCCACTTTATCTTTCTTACTGACAAATTTTGTAACAGAGACAATATGAGGTTATTTGACTTTTAGTAAGCTTATGTAGAATAAAAGTTTTATTTTTAATGCTGGTAACTCCAAAGTCATGCCCGGCTTAATTAAATCAACAAACAAACTAGCTTTTATTTTCTGAAGATTATCCTAGATTACATGAATTTGAAAAATACGTGGGTTAGTTTCTGTATTTTTGAGAGAATACTTGAGTTACATAAATGCTTGTCTTTAAGCCAATTAAATAGACCTCTTTACAAATTAATTTGGTGATGCAAAAGGAGGTAGAAAAAAATCACACACAGACGTACATAGACACACAGAAACACATCTTACAGCTTTCGTTTTAAGATTTTATCCATTTGATAGGTACAATAATACAAAATCACTAGTTTATAAAAGAACAGTTGAATTTGAATTCTGTTTCAGGCAGATGAAATAAGTGAATATTATTCACTCATAAAAAAAGAATGAAATTTTGCCATTTGCTACACCATGGATGTACACTGAGACTATTACACTAAAAGAAATGTCAGACAGAGACAGACAAATGCCATATAATCTTACAAATATCATATGAAATCTTAAAAAAATACAAAAACACCCAAAACAACAAACAAACTCTTAGCTTATAGAACAGATCGGTGGTTGCCAGAAAAATGGGGTGGGTAGGTGGGTGAAATAAGTGAAAGGGGTCAAAAGGTACAAACTTCCAGTTATAAAATGAATAAATCAAGGGGATGTGCTGTACAGCATGGTGATTATGGTTAATACTACATTATATAACATTTCTCATTGCATAAAAAAATTATAGCTATGTTTTGTGATGGATGTTACATTATTTCCGATTTTTTCAGGTGATATAACTGATTCTCAAAAAGTAACTTGCCCACACTCATCTAGAAACTGAACCTCTGATTTATCCCAACGTCTGTGATCTTTCCTGTATGTTACATTAACCAAATCCCAACCAAAACTGGGATTTGGTTCTTAGTAAAATCAAATACTGTATGATGATGCCATTCAGTTCAGTCGCTCAGTCGTGTCCGACTCTTTGGGACCCCATGAATCGCAGCACACCAGGCCTCCCTGTCCATCACCAACTCCTGGAGTTTACACAAACTTATGTCCATCAAGTCGGAGACGCCATCCAGCCATCTCATCCTCTGACATCCCCTTCTCCTCCTGCCCCCAATCCCTCCCAGCATCAGAGTCTTTTCCAATGAGTCAGCTCTTTGCATGAGGTGGCCAAAGTATTGGAGTTTCAGCTTCAGCATCAGTCCTTCCAATGAACACCCAGGACTGAACTCCTTTGGAATGGACTGGTTGGATCTCCTTGCAGTCCAAGGGACTCTCAAGAGTCTTCTCCAACACCACAGTTCAAAAGCATCAATTCTTCGGTGCTCAGCTTTCTTCACACTCCAACTCTCACATCCATACATGACCGCTGGAAAAACCATAGCCTTGACTAGACGGACCTTTGTTGGTAAAGTAATGTCTCTGCTTTTGAATACGCTATCTAGGTTGGTCATAACTTTCCTTCCAAGGAGTAAGCATATTAATTTCATGGCTGCAATCACCATCTACAGTGATTTTGGATGATGATAAATACACATAAATTTCAACTGGTATAGGTTTTAACACTTGGGGGTAGGATAGTTAGAAAATCAGGTACTCAGAACAGTGATGTCTTTTTGCTCCTATCTTACCATTAAGTAGCCGTTTTGTAATAGAACTAAGCACAAAAACAATGACTTGAGACTTTGACTTGTCTCTCCAACCACTGTCTAAGGGTGGGTCAAACTAGTATTGATTTGGCTATATTAGTAGTCAACTAGTTGTACTCATTTGGCTGTATTAGGGAGTCAGGGGTTTCCCTGGTAGCTCAGGCAGTAAAGAATTCGCCTGCAGGAGACAGGGTTGGATCCCTGGGTAGGAAAGATCCACTGGAGAAGGGAATGGCTACTCACTGCAATATCCTTGCCTGGAGAATCCCATGGACAGAGAAGCCTGGTGGGCTCCAGTCCATAGGCCTGCAAAGAGTCTGACACAACTGAGCGACTAACACTTTCACTTTTTCACTTTTCACAGCTGATTCATGTTATTGTACAGTAGAAACTGACAAAACACTGTAAAACATCCCACAATTTAAAAAAAAAAAAGTTCTATGATAAATCATAATGGAAAAGAATATTTGAAAAGAGCATACAGGAATTTACAACATTGTAAATCAACTACACTTCAATGATTTATTTATTTTTTTAAACGAAAAGAATTCGTAATTGTCCCTGGGATAGAATGGATCAGCAACCAGTGGGTATCCAAAAGCAATTTCACAAGTCGCAATTCAAAGATTTAATTCTTACACATTGTGTTTGCCTGCTAATCTGAAAGGAAAAGACATGAAGTTTTCCCTTCCTCTTTGAGCCAGGCACTATAGATAGAAACCTAGAATAGCTGACTTTGATATGAATTCTTACCGTTTGCAGGGTTCTGTCAGTTTCCTCAGGATGCTGCAGGCTCTGGAGCCAGCGGGGTGTGCCGGTGGGTCTCATTCTTGTCATGAGAAATTGAAGAGGAGGGAAAAAATCGTTTTTCCTCTATGCTTTATAGTGAGCGTTTTGCTGAGACCCCTTTTTCTTTGAGGCGCCTACTAAGCATGTAAACTAACCCGGGTTAAAAGTTCTCCTTGTGGCCGCTGTAATTCAAGATTATCTTCAGTAACGTTAACATGCTTGTCCCATCTCAAACCACAGCTGTATCTTACGCTAGGCCTACTCTGGCTGAAGTCGGAACCAGTCAGGGGCAGAACCAATCTAGTTGCTAACCTGTCTTGGTCCGACCCTTCACCCGGTCGGCTTTCTAAATCGGACCGGTCCAACCTTAGACCCGGTCTGGTTTCTAAGTCGGGCCCGCTCCAACTCCGGCTGTTTCCAGATAGGGCCTGGAAAAGAAATTCTCAGATCAACGCTGAAAGCTCCTAAGATAAAATCCGCTGAGGCTCCGCCTGGCTCAGCTCTTTCTGAGGCGGGAGATGCCCCTAGTTCCGGGCGCAGCAGGTACCGTATCTGATTGCTTGTTGCTCATGGGACCCACGGGAATTCGGTTCCGGATTCTTACAGTTACTTATAGAACTGTTAAAAGATAAACTGAGGCACAACTAAACATTTCAAGAGTTTATTTGAGCTAGAGTTTATTTGACGCTAGAAAAATCAATCTAGCGTCCAGTCTACCAGACAGAAGGGAGTTCTGGAGGTGTTTGAAATGAAAGACTATAAAATAAGAAGGGAGAAGCAATGAGGAAAATGCACTAGGCCGAGAAACCGCTGGTTAATGCAGAATTACTTTCTTTCAGGGGTTGGCAGGGGTCTGTTAGGCAGATGACCCCACTGGTGCTGACCAGGTGGTTCCTCACTGACAGGTTTAAGGTTCCATTTCTGGGAGAACCAAGTGTGGTTAAGCCAAGTCTCAATTTGGGCCTAGCATGAGTAACCCCATTTTGGGCCTGTTGTCTTGTTTTAGCGGTATCTAAAATTGGAATTCCAGGTATAAACCAGCTGAGACTAGGATAATATAGATAGAGTAAATATTTTTCTTCCATGAGGAAAAAATCGTATTTTAAGCTTCTTGCAAGTAAATAGATCTTCTTTATATGCCCACTAATTATGGTGGATCAGTTCTGTTGAGATGGATGAAACTGGAGCCGATTATACAGAGTGAAGTAAGCCAGAAAGAAAAACATCAATACAGTATACTAACACATATATATGGAATTTAGAAAAATGGCAATTATGACCCTGTATGCAAGACAGCAAAAAAGACACAGATGTGTATAGCGGACTTTTGGACTCAGAGGGAGAGGGAGAGGGTGGGATGATTTGGGAGAATGGCATTGAAACATGTATACTATCATGTAAGAATCAAATCACCAGTCTATGTCCGATGCAGGATATAGCATGCTTGGGGCTGGTGCATGGGGATGACCCAGAGGGATGTTGTGGGGAGGGAGGTGGGAGGGGGGTTCATGTTTGGGATTGCATGTACACCCGTGGTGGATTCATGTCAATGTATGGCAAAACCAATACAGTATTGTAAAGTAAAATAAAGTAAAAATAAAAATTAAAAAAAAATAAAAAAATAAAAATCCATGCATTTATATTTGGCATGTCAATTAATTTATATTTGTCTTATAAGAATTTTATATTAAAATATTATATTTGTGTTATAAAAATTCATTTTCTTTCATAACCAAGTCTTAGTTAATGATTTGATATTAGTCTTCGTAAATCCCTAACTATAGTCTTAAAGTTATTCATGACTGATCTATTCGGTTTGTTTTATCACACAAGTGAAGGGCAGCATTCACCACTGCGAGACAATGACTAGAATAGGCAGTAGAAATGGCCATTCCCTTTCAGTCTGCCTCCAGAGGTTTTGAACCACAATAGGAGCATCTCACACCACCCCTTATGGAAGAAAAACACTTTTCCCTCCCCTGCCTTTTCTTTAGATGGAATTATTTACTGATGGTAAATACCTAAGACCTGAGTTAATTTTAACAAATTGGAAAACCAATTCACAATTTCTAAAACTACTGTTTAATCTTATATGTAATACTAGCTGAAAAGAGTTAGCTACTTCCTACTCTAGGATTATATCTGTTAATTTCTGTGGGGAATTACATAAATTTGTAGATCTAGTGCCTGCCCTGGAGGAACTTATAATCTAAAAGTAGGAAGATTAAACAAAAATGAAAAATAGCTGGAGGCAAAACCAATTTGCACTTTGCTATTTTTAGAGGCTCCAGGGAGAGCAGAAATTTTTATTGCAAGCGACACTCATAATTTTTGAAGAAAAAAAAATCAGTGTCTTTTTATGTTGCCAACTTAGTGGATTCTGTGATGTGAGCTCTAAAGAAAGAATTTACGAGGTGAATAACAAAGAATTCACAAGCTTGGAGGAGATTTTCAGTTGAGAATTTAAAAAAGGAAAGAAGAGAGACAGACACAAACATTACATGGGTGCATTTCTGAGAACCAGGAAATCTACAAGTATTGTTCCCCTGGCAACCTTTGTGTAGAGTTTCTGAGTTAGCACAGCAGTTTCTCCTGTTTTCCTATTGCAATCAAGAACTTGACTGTTTTCCTTAATGTGATTACTTTGCATTTCTTCTCCTTTTTTCTCTTTCCCCTTGTGCTTGTTTTACATCAAGGTCTAAATTCTTGTTGTTCTCTATTTGTCAGAAGTGCAAATTCTTGGAAGCAAAGTAAGAACTGAAGCAAAATGAAAAGGAAGTTTTAAATATTCAAATTTCAGAAAGTGAATATATGTTTGTGAAATCAGCTTTTCAGAGAGAGCCCAAAGAGGAATTTCTGAATAACAAGTACATTTTCCAAATCCTATTATCTTAAAAGGTAATTTAAATTACAAGCAGCCTGACTATTGGCTCGTAGGTTATATTGCAAATAAGCAGAGTTGTATCTGGCTGTAAACACACTGCGTCTTTTGCCATCAGTTATGTTGCACAATTAGTCTAATTGATGTTTCCTTCAAATGAACCTTAAATGAAAGAGCACCCATTAACCTTTTCTTGGCTTTGCTTATCTCCCTTCAGACTTCTACCTTGGTCTTGGCTCTGGCCTTTCTTATTACATTTTGATTCCATGATTCCTTAATCTCCCATCATTCCCAATTTAATCAAACCCTATCACTTGCGTTTTGTCTTGTTTTGTTTTAACAACTCTCTTGATCTCATTCTGTGAAGCACTGCTGGAGAAATTCAGGCAAGTTTGCCAATTGAGTTCTGTGCAATTAGGCCCTCCATGTTCTGCTATCTTTTTATTCACCATTAACTAACTTCCTAAAGCGTTTTCTTCAGCAGATGTTCAGCTCCTTTTTCAATTCCCTCCAACCTTCAACCACACTATTATCTTCTTCAGGCTAAAGACTTTCTCTGTTACTTGATTGATGGTACAGAAAGTAAGGCATTTCTTTCCCAAATCTTATTTCCTTTATCTAAAAATTTCCCAAGTTTTCAGCAGATGGCCCCAGCAAGAAAAATAGGGGGAAAAGGGGCATAAAATAGAATAATTCAAAGGCAAGTGTTTCAAGGAACTCTACAAATGTAGGAGCTGCATGGTTGCTCAGGGCTAGTGTTTAGGCCCAAATGGACAACTGAATAGAGCAGCTACTGGGTTTTGAAAAAGGAAGTTTCTGTAGATTTGGCCAGCTTGAGTGAGTGGAACAGTTCAGCCTGCTCAAGATGACTCTAAGATGAGTGGGCCAGAACCTAATCCCTCTCTCACCCTTTGCCTGTTCCTCCTCATTGTTTACTGATGGGATCCATGGATCAGCTTGCCAGTGCAGACCGTGGCATGATATTTAGAGGGACAAAAAGAAATCATCTAGCATGGACTTCAACAAATGTTTTTGTTGTATCTATCATGTAAAATTATCATTTTAGGTTTTATAAAGAATAAATAATTACCACTTCACACCAGTCAGAATGGCTGCGATCCAAAAATCTGCAAGCAATAAATGCTGGAGAGGGTGTGGAGAAAAGGGAACCCTCCTACACTGTTGGTGGGAATGCAAACTAGTACAGCCACTATGGAGAACAATGTGGAGATTCCTTAAAAAATTGCAAATAGAACTACCTTATGACCCAGCAATCCCACTGCTGGGCATACACACTGAGGAAACCAGAATTGAAAGAGACACATGTACCCCAATGTTCATCGCAGCACTGTTTATAATAGCCAGGACATGGAAACAACCTAGATGTCCATCAGCAGATGAATGGATAAGAAAGCTGTGGTACATATACACAATGGAGTATTACTCAGCCGTTAAAAAGAATTCATTTGAATCAGTTCTGATGAGATGGATGAAACTGGAGCCGATTATACAGAGTGAAGTAAGCCAGAAAGAAAAACACCAATACAGTATACTAACACATATATATGGAATTTAGGAAGATGGCAATGACGACCCTGTATGCAAGACAGGAAAAAAGACACAGATGTGTATAACGGACTTTTGGACTCAGAGGGAGAGGGAGAGGGTGGGATGATTTGGGAGAATGGCATTCTAACATGTATACTGTCATGTAAGAATTGAATCGCCAGTCTATGTCTGACGCAGGATACAGCATGCTTGGGGCTGGTGCACGGGGATGACCCAGAGAGATGTTATGGGAAGGGAGGTGGGAGGGGGGTTCATGTTTGGGAACGCATGTAAGAATTAAAGATTTTAAAATTTAAAAAATAAAAAACTAAAAAAAATAAAAAATAAAGAAAATTTTCAAAAAAAAAAAAAAAGAATAAATAATTGATCCTGCTCCCAACTTACATAGAAGCTCAGAGCATATAAGTGAAGATGTATAAGTATAAACCATGTGCATAAGGCATATAAATAAAAATATGTGAAACAAATTCAAGAGAAAGAAAAATGCTATAAGATAACTACATATACAGTGCTGTGGCAATAGAGCCAGGTGAGAGATGTGAAAAAAAATTGCAATGTTTTCATGTGACTGGGACCTTTAAGGGTGAGAAAAATGTACACATATGGAAATAGAGATGTCAAGGGAGGCATTCTAGTTAAAGAGAACAGCATGGGTTAAGGCAGTGAGATGTGAAAACCTGGGTTATGTAAAGAAACATATAATGGACAAGAAAGTTGTGAAGTTGGGCAGTATATAGACGCAGTTTGAGGTATGCTTGAGAACTCCTGCTGATGAAAACTGACCTTCCCAATGTTTACTATGTAGCATCATCATACTAAATGAGTAACGTTTGTTAATACCTTTCATGCAGCAGATGCATGAAGCAGATACTGTTATCCCCATTTTACAGATGAGGAAACTGACTCTTTAACTCTGAGGTTAAATAGTCTCACCAAAGTCACAAAACCAAAAAGTGGCTCTCTGTGAGGATTCCATGACAAACAACCTTTCATTAAAGGCAGACAGAGTGGCCAGCATGTAGCAGATGTCTCATATGTTAGTAAGCGTTAGCCAGCTGAACCATCTTGACTTTTGACTTATAGTAAAATTAATCTGACAGCACTGTTGGGTGATTTAGAGGGAGATGAGTGCTGAGAAGCAGAGAACAGGGGCATTAATGGGGATAGTGATGTCAGGGATAGATAAAATAGGGCACGCTGGGGAAATCCTACTGTGATCAGGTTGGTGTAACTTGGCAACTGACAAGATGGGAGGCTAGAAAACAGGGATGAAAGAGGAGACCATTCTCTCATAAATATTTCCCTTCCTTCTGTTCTTTTTCTCTGCAGACAGCTTCCTGATCTCCCCAATCATCCACAGTGGGCCTTTCCTCTCTCTGCTCTTTCTCACTCTCACTTGATAAACCAGGATAATTATCAACTCTTTTAATTACATTATCTGAAACATTCTTATAGTTAGTCTCACTTCAAGTTGTCATTATTAAAGCTTACTTAAAATTTTGCAATAATCTAAATGCTTTCTCTGTCTCTTATTTCTCTTTTAAAAATTTATCATCTCAACTTTTTTCAGATTTTTAAAACTTTATAATCATTTCCTTTTTCCATTGAAACATTTCAATGCCTTGCAACTAGCTAAAGGATAGGTCAGTAATATCCCATACAATAAAATATTATATTACAGTTAAAAAAGATAAAATACATCTTTATACACTTTAATGAAATGATGTATACATAAAAAGACCAGTTGTAGAATTATATGTGTAATGGGAATCTATTTTTGTATGAGACAGTTTTTATACAGTATATATTTTACACCCATTTGTATGTATATGTATAAAATTGGAAGAATATATACCAATTTAGTATTGAGGAGGAGGTTTTCACTTTTCTATACATACTTTTGGGCTTTAAAAATCCTTTACAACAAGCTTTACATTATTTCTCTAATTAAAGTTTGAAAGAAGAATAAAACACAAACCCCTTGGCTTGCAATTTAAGGCCCTTTGGATTCCGAGCTTGAGTTAAACTGTCTATCCTAACCTCTCACTATGCCTCTGATAGAAATCTTGTTCCCTAATTAGCAAGCACGTGGGTCCTGAGCGGCCATTCTTCTCTTCCTCACTCATAGCAGCATGGCTAATTACTCTTGGCACTTTTTCATATTGAACCTGCATACAGTCATATAATCTTTTATAACTTCAGACATCTACCAGTTGGTTATGGGAAATAGAAATTTTGCTGACTCAGAAGTATAATCTGATCAAATTGAACTCTTCAGTGTTTCCTGATTGCATTCTGTTCTTTCTTAACTCAAGGTCTTTGCTTATGTGATTTTTTTTTTTTTCCCACCTGGTAAATATCACCACCATCATCTATCTATCGGACTTGGCACTGAAATCTATTCCTTTATGATACTTTCACATTCTTCACTTTGGATATAAGCTCTTCTTTTCTTCTTTGTAGTGATTTAAATATTACTGTATTAACCCATTCACATATGTGTTTTATTTTAAATATTGAGGTACATACATCTTAAGAAGCAATCATATTTGTTAATGATTTGATGTTTTGTAATACCTTGATTACAATGAATGATCAGTCAATGCTTTTTGAATTAAAATGTATTTGGACTCATTTGTAGAACTTCTAAGGAAAAAATTAATATTTAGATCCTTATATCAAGCATGCCAATCACCAGTATTTAAAACAAAGCTTATATGATCTAGGTTTCATACTCAACATCTAGATTTATTAAATTATCTGCTATATTAAACCCTTCCATAGTTTTATTACCAATATTTATATCGTAAGAAGTACTATACTACCCATTCTTTAGAAAATTGCTTTAAAACTTTCCACAGTTCCCTATTACTAAAGAAAGAACACATTTGTTATTCAACAGCAGTGGATTTTAGCAAATCTAAAGACTTTAAAAAATATCACAGCTCTACACAAACTACTTTAAAAAAATTCTGTAAAGCAAGAGGAATGACATGGTATTAGAAAAGAATGAAGGTGAAGATATTTTTATTTCTGAAAATACGCATGGACTATAGTTACATTTTAGAGACATTGAGGTGGTGAATGTGTGAACACTGTAAATATAAGTTTTATCCCTAAATTATGTACGTTAAAATAATATGAACAAAAAGGTTTTATGAGAAATTTTGCAGTTTCAAGTGTCACCTCCTCTGGAAAGTTTTTTCCCAGACCTCTCTCAGAGACAGAATTGTTGTTTCTTGTAGTTCTTTGTTTAATCATGTGTGTAAAATATATTGTCCTGAATTTTACAATTTCATTCCTTATTTATGGACCTGTTTCTCAAGACACATTACAAATTCCTTGATTTTAGGAATTATTTTTTTTGTTTCTTTTATACCTCAGGTACCTACCACAGTGTTTAACACCTTGAAGGTGTTTTGATAAATAATTGTTGAGTCAAAGAATGGAGACCCACTAGAATTTACCCCTCCAAATTCCATCCTGCCTTCCAGGTTTAGCTCATATATCTCTCTGTGAAATCTCCACTGCTTTTTCTTTTTCTCCATCCCGTGCACAATTGATTTTTCCCTTTTTTGTGATACCTTCATTCCTGGACATACTGCTACTACAGTGTGTAACCCATGGTATTGTAGTTACTTACAGCTCTGTCATTCTTATGATAGTCTCTGTGGGGACACAAACTTATTTATATATCCCCAGATTCCTCCATAATAATTGGTAAATAATAAGAGTTTGAATAAATGAATGGATGAATAAGAAAAATAAATTTTTTAAAAATTTTATATGTTTATTTAAAATGATCTCTTTGAAATGGCCTTATATTACTAGTATCTCTACTGCTGCTGCTGCCGCTGCTGCTGCTGCTAAGTCGCTTCAGTCATGTCCGACTCTGTGTGATCCCATAGATGGCAGCCCATCAGGCTCCCCCATCCCTGAGATTCTCCAGGCAAGAACACTGGAGTGGGTTGCCATTTCCTTCTCCAATGCATGAAAGTGAGGTTGCCCAGTCATGTCTGACTCTTAGTGACCCCATGGAATGCAGCCTACCAGGCTCCTCCATCCATGGGATTTTCCAGGCAAGAGTGCTGGAGTGGAGTGCCATTGCCTTCTCCAATTAATATCTCTACTTTCATGTTATCAATATCTTTGTATATCTATCATCTATTTAACTCTATTAATGTCTATCTACCTGTCTATCTATCATTCTTCTTCCTCCATCCTTTTATCTGTCCCTCTCTTGTTCCTTAAAAATAGGGAGGAAGTGTCTAAAGCATGTAGTATATCTAAAGTGGCTCAAATTCTGGTAGGAATTAAGGAAGCTGCAGTCCTAAAGGCCACATGAGGATACTAAGCACAGAAGAGAGGTCATTCAGTAGATTAGTTCAGAATGAAAGCTTCCCACGTCACTGAATCTCTCATTTTATAAAATTGAAAATAATTTAGTAGAATATTGAAGCTGGCAGTTACATAAATTTATAAAAAGATCACCAATTGAATTACAGGTATAGGAACAATGTAAGGGTCGTGAATTTTTGGTGATAGTGATAACATTGTGAAATACAGAGATCTTGAGCCACTTTAGAGGTAAATAGCCAGCCAGAGTAATAAAATCAGAAATTCCTCCTGAGGATCCCCCTTGTTCTTTTCTTTAATAATGAGATCACTTTATGTCAAATGCATAGTGTCTTTGCCCATTTCGAGATAAACAGAAGAATCTTGTTGTAATTTTTGGGTCTCATCATCCCAGGTTCATGAATAGTTCAGAGACTGCAAAGGTACGAGCATGAATATCTTATTTCTTATCATGATAAAGTGACTTATTTACATGTGTTACCGCGTGGTTCTTATATATCATTGGTGTTTGGGGTTTTACTCTTAAAGCTGATCATTGCTTCTGTTGGATAAGAATTATCTAATAGTCATTATAACATGAGAGGGCCTATCTCTGTTTATTTCTGAAATTTAGAGTGTCCCTTCCATGGGAGAGAATGTGAAGATCTCTCTGGTTATGACAGTGATACTTTGTTATTGTGTAATCCACAAGTTGGTTTTTCCTGGAAAATTGAACATTTATTCAAAGACGTTGCCAAAGTAGTAGACATTTTATCATCAGCATGTAAAGATTATTTTTTTCATGAATACTTTGGATGAAATGTTGTTCTTTCAAAAACTTGGGTTTGGATAGCTCTTGGGTTTGGTATTTGGAATCCAAAGGATACCAGGCAGAATTCAAAATCCAAATGGGTTCCTAGTCAAAGCAAGTAGATAGAAGAATGTTTCAGTCTAATAGGAAGAAATGTCCTCATGAACAAATAATGAATGCTTTGGTAATGGTATTTAATCTGAAGTCTGAGCTAAAGAAGACAATGACCAGGAACATGATTTGCATAAAGGGACATAAGGGTATAAAATATGTTAGTTTAGGGGAATAGGTGATTTAATCTGCTAGTCACCAGAATTTTGTCTGGTTTATTAGGTAACCTCTAGGTGTGTTTCAAAACGGGCTCTATAATATTATTACACATAATGATTTTATAAAGTAAATAGACTTCCAAAGAGCCAAGGCTCTTTTATGAAACTTTTATGATTATTGACTATTATGTTAACTAGTTAAAAGAAAATATGTATAAAATAGCTGTAAAGGATGAAAAAAGGAAACAAAGTACACACTATTTAGTTTAAGAAATAGAACATTATCATTAATTTGGAAGTTCCTTCATCAATTTTCCAGTTCGTCATATCCACACTCTCTTCACAGATAGAGATCATTTGAGTTTATTGTTCTCTTTTATTTATAATTTTACCATAAGTTGGAATAACAGTGTGTCAGTTTTGCTACAGAACAACAGCACATCCCAAAATGTAGTGGCTTAAAATAATAAATGTGCACCTTTTCTTGTGATTCTCTGAGCTGGCTAGGCAGTTCCTTGAAAAGGCTCTGGGTCATCTCACTTGGAGTCATCTGATGGCTCTGCTAAGGCTGGATTGTCCAGGATGGCCTCATCCACCTGTCTGATAATAGGTTCTCTTCAGCTGGGATCCTGGATCACAGGTCTCTTATCAAAGAATAGGCTAACCTCGGCTTGTTCGCGTGGTGGTAGCGAGTTCCAAGAGCAGTAGGAGAACAAGTGTCAGAGTAAGAAAGATTCTTAAGTCTCCCATTGCGTCACATTTGCTAATGTCCACTGACCAAAGTCAATCGTGTCACCAAGTCAAAAATCCGAGGAGTAGAGAAAAATAGAATCTCTGCCTTGAAAAGAGCAGCTGCAGTCACATTACAAAAGGGTGTGCAGATAGAGATGGGAAGAATCTGTGACCTTTGTTGCAATCAGCCAATCAAACTAACATGCAAGTAGTTTTGTATGTTCTTAAATTATATATAATTGGAATAATATGGAATAATTCTCCATGACTTGCTGTTTCTACCCAGTATTTTAGTCCAAATACTTGTTTCATGTATTATTTAATATTAATTTCATTCATTTCACTATTGTCAGTTTAACACTTTTTCAAAATTCTGTCTTTTTAAAAGGAAGCTTTATATTTATCAAGTTCAAAAATTTATCACTTTTTTTGTGTGATTTGCCTTTCTTTGTATGTTGTTAAGATATCTTTCTATTCCCTGATGTAAAAAAAGTTATTCTTTTACCTTGTATCCTAAAATTTTATGATTTTTTACTTAACCATGAAATCTTTATTCACTAGAAGCTGATTTTAAAATTACGTGCTATAACCACATTTCTTACCAGACATGATTTAAATTTTCTGTCACTCTCCAGTGATCTTCATGTTTTTTATTTTTCAACAATATTTTATATATTTTCCCTATAAAAGTTTTGCCCATTTCTAGGAATTTTCTTTTTTGTGCTATTTTAGATATCTTTTAAATATACCTTTTCCAAATATTTGTTGATAGTGTATAAAATTGCATATATTTCTGTATCTAGAGTACTTGCTAAACTCTTTCTTATTTATCTGTACATTCATTTACTTTTCTCTGTAAATAATAATATTAACTTTGAATAGTAATGGCTTTGTTTCCTTGTGTCTAATTATTTTACTCTTAGTTTACTTTTTGTTGCCTGTGTTGATTAGGGCTTCTAGTAAAATTTCCAATATAAGTGGCAATTGCTTTGTATATGTAAAATATGTATAATCCTATTTTATTCTGTTCTTGTTTAATTTTTTCTATATAAATATTTCACAGGTCATACTTTTTCTTTCTTCCTTGCTTATCTTTTGACTCAGTTGGTTTTTTATCTAAGGATTCTTTTAAAAAATCCAAAAGAGAATATGCGATAGTAGAAATACTCTTCTTCCCCTTTTAGCTTGTTTGGAGGGAATTATTTGAATATTTCTCAAAACCCAAACTTGAGAGGTTGATATTTAGAGTATAGTCTGCTAGTTATTTAGCTCTGGATATTAGCATAGGGCCACAGTGTTGGGCAGCCATACTCTGGATGGCTATTTTCATTTTCTGTAATTTTTCTTTTACTCATAACCCACGTGACAGTTTGAGAATCCCTTTACTTCCAATCATCATGTCACCAAATTTTGAAGATTATGAGGAGGGCAACTTTTCCAGAGTCTTTTCTATATTTTTCCTTCCAGACAACTATACCACTCTCTCTGGTGGGAAAATTGTATGTCAGTTTCCCACATCTTTCAGATTTGAATATTAAACAGACACATATCTAAAAATTTGTGTTTGGAAGCTTGGGACCACTCCCTGATATCAGTGTTGGTGTTACTTTTTCAATATTGTCCCAGAATTGTAACTGCTAAATCAGTGTGCCTTTTCAAGAGAAAATGAAATAATCTTGCTATTCTGAAACTACTGATTGGCTGGTTCAGTCCCATCACATTGTCTGTTCATGTCAATGTCCAGCCCATTGGTGGAGTGGGAGAGCTATTAAGAAAAGTCAGTCACCAGAAGTGCTTTATTTTTTTCTGTCGGGGTAAATACTTCACAGACTTTGTTAAATGGGTTGTGTTGACACCAGGCATATTCCTTACTAAAGGCTATAGTAATAGTGAATATCAATAACAGTGAAAATTTCATTTAGTGAGCAAATAAGCACGTCAAGACCAATTAATGAAGGTATAGTTTTGCGGAGATTTGATTGATCTCTTCCAGTCGACTGTCATTATCTCTGCGTATTCAGATATGTGAGTTGAAGATTATGCAACTTTTTTTGGCTTTATTTACTTAAGGGGCTTCCCTGGTAGCTCAGACAGTAAAGAGTCTGCCTGCAATGTGGGAGACCTGGGTTTGATCCCCGGATCGGGAAGATCCCCTGGAGAAGGAAATGGCAACCCACTCCAGTACTCTTGCCAGGAAAATTCCATGGATGGAGGAGCCTGGTAGGCTACAGACCATGGGATCACAAAGAGTCAGACACAACTGAACAACTTCACTACACTTATAAAAGAATCTTAAATGTATGTCTCTGTAACATGATGCGAAAATAACATGGTTGCATATTCTTTATCAGTATATCTGCATTAAAATCTTTTGATTTACAAAATAAGATTCTAACCAGAGAGACTACTTCTTTAAATAACCAGTAGACTGAATATCCTTGCAGTGTTAACCCGGTATTTATGATGGATCGTGATTATTTAAAGAAATGATAATAGGGATGTGGTTGTGCACATGGTGAATAGTTAAGATAAGTAAATTTACCTTTTATTAAAATATACGAACCTATTTGTATTTGAAGAAGGACGTATATAATTTGGGATTCTGTTGTTTTAGTTATGGTCTTTTTTTCTGTTGGTGTTCCATTCTCTAATATCTTCATTTCATGAAACTCTACTTAGCCTTTAATGGGTATGCAGTTTACCTAACACTTACTTTTATTATTCATGCAGAAGAAATACCTAGTTAATTTAGAAGTATGACTATATCAATAGTAGGCAAAATTGTTTTGCTGAAAGTGAAAAGTCAAAATAATGATATTTAAACAAGACAAAATTCTCATACAAAATTCTGAATACTTGGTCAAGAGTTGATATGGTGACTCCACATTTAGGGACCCTGGCTTTTTCTATTTATGCTCTGCTGTCCTCAATATTAGCTTCCATCTTTGGGTCAGAGTGTCAGTGTAGCTTCATTCATCATGTCTTAATTATAGCCAGCAGGAAGGAGAAAGGAGAGATGAAGGAAAGACCTGTTTCTTCAAGGTTGTTTTTTAGAAGCTGCTTACCCCTTTTCCCCTTATGTAGCACAGGCAGCAACTTAGTTATCTGCCATCCTAGCTTGAAAGGAAATTCAGTCTTTATTCTAAATGTTTTCTAAGCTAAAGATGGACAAAGGAGGGAATGGACACAGGGGACAAGCGGCATTCTCTGATACAGTAAATAGTTTCCTATTGATGTTCTAACAAATTACTGCAGACCTGTGTGGCTCAACCCTGGGATTCCTTTGGAAAGAATGATGCTAAAGCTGAAACTCCAGTACTTTGGCCACCTCATGCGAAGAGTTGACTCATTGGAAAAGACTCTGATGCTGGGAGGGACTGGGGGCAGGAGGAGAAGGGGACGACCGAGGATGAGATGGCTGGATGGCATCGCAGACTCGATGGACGTGAGTCTGAGTGAACTCCAGGAGATGGTGATGGACAGGGAGGCCTGGCGTGCTGTGATTCATGGGGTCGCAAAGAGTCGGACACAACTGAGCGACTGAACTGAACTGAATGTGGCTCAGAACACACAAATTTGTCTTCCAGTTTGGAGGCAAGAAGTTCAAGATGAATTTCACTGGACTGAAGTCAAGGTGTTAGCAAGGTCATGTCCCTTCAAGAGGCTGTAGTAAAGGATGTTTCCTTGCCTTTTCCGGCTTAGAAAGGCCACCTGCAAGCCTTGGCTCTTGGTACCCTTCCAGCAAGCAATCAGATCACTCTTGCTGAACCTTGGCTTCTGACATTGTATCTCCTCATCTTCCTCTGCTTCCTTCATCACATTATTTCTGTTTCCTCTGACTCTCCTGATTCCCTCTTATACGAACACTTGTGACTACAGGGCCCATGAGGATAATCTCCCCATCATAAGATTTCTAATTTTAGTCACATCTTTTGCCATTTAAAGTAACCACATATCCACAGGTTCTGGGAATTATAAGGTAAACATCTTTGAAAGCCATTATTCAATTTACTATAATATCAAAGTTTAGAGAAAGTGTCACATGACATAAATTTTTATTTATTGTTTTCACTTCCATTTTAACATTTAATTTTTAAAAATTGTTATGAGTTAGGCAAGGCATGGCACCCCACTACAGTCCTCTTGCCTGGAGAATCCCAGGGATGGGGGAGCCCAGTGGGCTGCCGTCTATGGGGTCGTGCAGAGTCGGACACGACGGAAGCGACTTAGCAGCAGCAGCAGCAGGCAGGGTGTGCACATGATCCTCATTTAAGAATCATTTAGAGGTTCAAAAATGATTAAATGACTGCTTCAAAGTTGCATAGTTATTAGCCAAAGTAGCATTGAGGTCTCAATCCTGCTACCCACATGCCATCTCAGTCTCGAGATCCTATATCCTGTGTTTCCCTGCAGCATTTCAGTTAAGTGTTTTCTAGAGGAAGTAATTATGTTTAAAGAGGTATCATTTTTCTATTTTTAAATTTTTTACTGAAGTATAGTTGGTTTGCGGTATCATTACTTTCAAGTATTTAGCATAGCAATTCAGTTATACAGTTATTTATTCAGTTATATATATATATATATTCTTCACATTCTCTTCCTTTGTAGATTATTACAAAATATTGAGTATAGTTCCCTCTGTGCTATACAGTAGGTCCCTGTGAGTTATCTATTTTACATCAGTAGAGTGTGTGTGTATGTTAATCCCAAACTCCTAGTTTATCCCTCTCCTCACCTCTCTTTCCCCTTTGGTAACCATATATTTTTCATATCTGTGATTTGGAAATAAGTTCACATGTATCTTTTTTTTTTTTTTTTTTTTCCCCAGAGTCCACGTGTAAGTGATACATGATATTTACCTTTCTCCGTCTGGCTTACTTGATTTAGTATGATAATCTCTGGTGGCTCAGATGGTAAAGAGTCTGCCTGCAGTGTATGAGATTGGGTTTAATCCCTGGGTGGGGAAGATTCCCTGGAGAAGGAAATGGCAACCTACTCTAGTATTCTTGCCTGGAAAATCCCATGGATGGAGGAGCCTGGCACACAACAGTCCATGGGGTTGCAAAGAATCGAACATAACTGAATGACTTCACAGCCCACCCATGTTGCTGCAAATAGTATTTCTTTTTTATGGCTAAATCATATTCCATTGTGTGGTGCTGTGTGTGTGTATCATATCCTTTATTCATTCAACTGTCAGTGGACATTTATGTTGCTTCCATGTCTTGGCTATTGAAAATAGTGCTGCAATGAACAGGAGATATCTTATTATGTTTTTAATGAGCTTCAACCCACTCCAGTACTCTTTCTTGGAAAATCCCATGGATGGAGGAGCATAGTAGGCTACAGTCCATGGGGTCACAAAGAGTCAGACACGACTGAGCGACTTCACTTTCTTTCTTTCTTGAAAAAGAAGAGTCATATTTTGCCTTCCCCTAAACAAATTACCATATCAGTTTTATGTGTTAACTTCATTAGGCTGTCATGCACAGTTTTCAGACAAACACCAACCTATATATTTCTGTGGAGGTATTTTATAGATATGATTAAAGTTCATGATTTTGTGTATGAAAGAGAGATTATCATAAATAATATGTGGTTCTAATTCACTAAGTTGAAAGGACTTAAGAGCAGAACTGAGGCTTCCCTAGAGAAGAAATTCTACTTGTGGATAGAAGTTCCTCCACATGCTGAAGAGTGTGAGATTCAGATTTCAGCCTTATCTAGGTATTAGCCCACACAATCATGTAAGCCATTTCCTTATATTAAATCTCTTGATATATCTGCTACTGGATTTGTTCCTCTGTTCTGAACCTTGACAAATATACAATAGGTAACTTGCATATTCTAGATCCTCAATTTTTGTTGATCCAGAATAAATTTGAGGATTTTTCTATATTTGTCACTACATACTGTACGAATCCCAATGACTGTATAACAACTTACCATTTCAAAAAGATTAGATTTATTTCACATAGTCTTAAAGAGCTTGAACTTATTCCTTTAATCAAAATCTACATTAGGATTGTATTTGTATTGAATATGAGCCAGTGTTTTATCTTCAAAGACAATGGGTTTACTTTCCACATAGCTACCAGCATTCTGGGAATTGCTACAAGCATCAGTTCAGTTCAGTTGCTCAGTCGTGTCTGACTTTTTGCAATCCCATGAACTGCAGCACGCCAGGCCTCCCTGTCCATCACCAAATCCTGGAGTTTACTCAAACTCACGTCCATTGAGTCAGTGATGCCATCCAACCATCTCATCCTGTCATCCCCTTCTCCTCCTGCCCTCAATCTTAACCAGCATCAGGGGCTTTTCAACTCTTCACATCAGGTGGCCAAAGTTGGAGTTTCAGCTTTAACATCAGTCCTTCCAATGAACACCCAGTACTGATCTCCTTTAGGATGGACTGGTTGGACCTCCTTGCAGTCCAAGGGACTCTCAAGAGTTTTCTCCAATACCACAGTTCAAAAGCATTAATTCTTTGGCACTCAGCTTTCTTTATAGTCCAACTCTCACATCTATACATGACTACTAGAAAAACCATAGCCTTGGCTAGATGGACCTTTGTTGGCAAAGTAATGTCTCTGCTTTTTAATATGCTATCTAGGTTGGTCATAGCTTTCCTTCCAAGGAGTAAGCATCTTTTAATTTCATGGCTGCAATCACCATCTGCAGTGATTCTGGAGCCCAGAAAAATAAAGTCATCCACTGTTTCCACTGTTTCCCCATCTATTTGTCACGAAGTGATGGGACCAGATGCCATGATCTTAGTTTTCTGAATGTTGAGCTTTAAGCCAACTTTTTCACTCTCCTCTTTCACTTTCATCAAGAGGCTTTTTACTTCCTCTTCACTTTCTGCCATAAGGTTGGTGTTATCTGCATATCTGAGGTTATTGCTATTTCTCCCAGCAGTCTTGATTCCAGCTTGTGCTTCTTCCAGCCCAATGTTTCTCATGATGTACTCTGCATAGAAGTTAAATAAGCAGGCTGACAATATACAGCCTTGAAGTACTCCTTTTCCTATTCGGAACCAGTCAGTTGTTCCATATCCAGTTCTAAATGTTGCTTCCTGACTTGCATGCAGGTTTCTCAAGAGGCAGGTCAGGTTGTCTGGTATTCCCATCTCTTTCAGAATGCTATAAGCATTTTGGTATCTAAATACTTATCCATCCATTCCACAAATAAGTATTTATTTTCTATGTTCTAAAACTATGAAACTACAATAGTAAACAGACAGGCAGAGATTTTCCTCCCTAACCTCCCTCTCATGGTTACAGCTAGCAGGGATATAGAAATTGTTGTTGATCAGTCTCTAAATTGTAACAAGTCCAAGTCTTTTAGATCCTATAGAGTGTATAGCATGCCAGGCTTCCCTGTTCTCCACTATCTCCTGCAGTTTGCTCAAATTCATGTCCATTTAGTTCATGATGCTATCTAACCATCTCATCTTCTGCTGCCCCTTTCTCCTTTCAATCTTTCCCAACATCAGCGTCTTTTCTAGTGAGTTAGCTTTTCACAGCAAGTGGGCAAAATATTGGAGCTTCAGCTTCAGCATCAGTCCTTCCCGTGAATATTCAGGGTTGATTTCTGTTAGGGTTGACTGGTTTGATCTCTTACTGTCCAAGGGACTCTCAAGAGTCTTCTCCAGCACCAAATTGGAAACATCAATTCCTTGGCCTTCTTTGTGGTACAACTCTCATCCATACATGACTGCTGGAAAAATCATAGCTTGGACTAGACAAACCATTGTTGGCAAAGTGCTGTCTCTGCTTTTCAATACTCTGTCTAGGTTTGTCATAGCTTTTCTTCCAAGGAGCAAGCATCTTAATTTAATGGCTGCAGTCACTGTCATTAGTAAATAGGCATTTTCTTAATTTTTTCAAGGGTAGTCAAAGAGAACCAAGATTTCTTTCTGAATACAACATTCTGCTTTCTTAGAATTCATAGCTGTGTGAAAGGGCCTCCATTTAAATTTTTTTTTCAAGTGTTTTTATTTCCTAAATAGAAGGAAGAAAGGGAAGCTGATAAGCCACTTTCCTTGTTTCCATCTTCACTGTGAAAGAAATGCCATGTTTTCCAGTTAAGAGAGTGTCAAAAGATGGGAGACCTCTGCACTCTAGGTCAGGAAATTCCTGGAATACCAGGCTGTTTCCAATAACAACTGGTCATTGCTTTTATCAGCCTCTATTGCTTAAATGCGGTAAACACCGATTATGCAAGTACTAATTGCCAAGCAATGCCTTAATAGGAACATGGACCTTAATCTGGTCTCAAAGTTTCTTTTTGTCTTTGTGCTGAATTAAAAAGAAAGATTTTTGAATCAAGGTCTTCGTTCACCCCTAATAAGGTGCTCTCTGAATTCTGCTTTTGCAGTATTTCTAATGGCTCCTCCTAGACTTTTCCCTGGCACTGTCTTCCACATTTTGTTTATTCCTCCACTTATTTCTGTGTTCATATGTTCTAAGTCACAATTTTACTTTTTTATAAAAATATGACCATGCCCTCTAAATATCTACGCTCCTGTAATAATTTATCTCATAACCTCCTTTATTTGTTTTAAGCTTGTGGTCTTTTAATAAGTTAAAGATTTATGATTCCTCTAAGAAATAAAACAGATACTTAGAAAACTCAGCTTTTCAATCAAATGACCCTGAACAAAGAAGGACTCCTCTAGGAAAAGTTAGGATGCTGTTTTGAGGATGTCTATACAAGATTTTTAAATAGACTTTTTTTCACTATCATTTTTTCTTTAATCTTCAGTGAATGATTCAGAATTAGACTATTTTCAGCATATGTAATTATTATGTTCAGTTCAGTTCAGTGTCTCAGTCATGTCCGACTCTTTGCGACCCCATGGACTGCAGCATGCCAGGCTTCCCTGTCCATCACCAACTCCTGGAGCTTGCTCAAATTCATGTCCATCAAGTCAGTGATGCCATCCAACCATCTGATCCTCCATCGTCCCCTTCTCCTGCCACCATTAATTTTCCCAGCATCAGGGTCTTTTACAATGAGTCAGTTCTTTGCTTCAGGTGGCCAAAGTATTGAAGTTTCAGCTTCAGCATGAGTCCTTCCAATGAGTATTCAGGATGACTTCCTTTAGGATGGACTGGTTGAATCTCTTTGCAGTCCAAAGGACTGTCAAGAGTATTCTCCAACACCACAGTTTAAAAGCATCAATTCTTCAGCACTCAGCTCTATTTATAGTCCAACTCTGGCAATTTGCAGTAAAAATCAGAAAAAAGTATTCTTGCCCCTGAGATGGGTTTTCACGTAGCTTTTCATTATGTATGTCTTCGAAAGTTCTCCTATGTTTTTCTTTTTTCCATACTCCTTGAAATTTCCATATAAGATTCTTTTGGGCCATAGCACTCAGTATTTCCATTACTAATCCTGAAAGGCAGCTCAGTAATCTCTCCTACCCCAAATACAGGAAGCAGGCAGTTGAGAAGTTTGTGACCAAGACTGTGAACCATTGACCAATTTAATTAGCCGGGGCATGGAAAAATAAGAGCTGGGAACTAGCTGCATCCCTGTAGCAGACATGACTGAATTATTGCCTTTTCTTTTCTTTTATTCTAAAATGTTGAAGCAGAGGACTCTAAATGCCCCTTTGGTTCGGTAAATAACCTCATAGATCTGGTGAGGTACGTAATTCAGGAAACTAAGAAGACCTTAGAAAAGCCAGACCATCTTCTTGATTAATTTTTTTCTTATGCCTAAAACCAGAAAACAAACTTTTAACTTGAATGTTAAACTTTAATCCTTGCTTCCAAGAAATATCCTTGCTTCTCTGTGATAAGAATTTATGTTTATCTCTCTGGATATCTGTAGAGAAATATTCAACCAGGGGACTGTACTATTATTAACTACTGACCAGTAGTGATCTAGAAACAGCTTTTGTCAAATCAACAAGACTCAGGTAAGATAAGCCTGAGAGAAGGGCAGTGTAAAAAGGTCACAGTCCTTAAAAGTGGGTACCGTATCATGCCCAGCTGGCGATTAACTTCATCCCTTCAGGAATTTAGTCTTCCAGGGAAGTAAATTTCTACAAGAACGTGCAAGTAAACCATAAAACAGTACACTGAACATTGTAACTTTTAAATTATTTTTGATCTAGCCCCTTAGTGCAGCTGGCAGCACATCAGTTTTGTAATTACTTTTTGAATTTTAAAAGTATTTCATATTTATGATAAAAAATCCAAACTCTGCATAAAAATAATGTTAGAAGTAAAAGTCCTCACTTCTCACTTTCCTGAAGGAACCATTGTTATAGTTACTTGTGTATCTTATCATAAATTTTCCTGCATGTATAAGCATAATGTTTATGTATTTTTCCCTCAAAGGAATCATAATATATGTAGTATTCTATGAGTTACACTTTTCAGTTAGCAATGTATTTTGAACACATTCTCATGTAAATGCACAGACTTCTGTCATTTTCTTCTCAAAGTCTGCATTGTGGTCCCTCATTGTCTCTCATTAATGAATAATCATACTACCAATAGTATTAGCAATTATTTTAATTTGTACACAATTTTTACAAGAGTCTAGAGTGAGTTTGAGAAGAAAGAATACCAAAGAGAGAGAAACAAGAGTGAAAGTGTTAGTTGCTCAGTCTTGTCTGACTGTGACCCCATAGACTGTAGCCCACCAGGCTTCTCTGTCCATGGAATTAATTGTCCTGGCAAGAATACTGGAGTGGGTTGCCACTTCCTTCTCCAGGGGATCCTCCTGACCCAGGGATCAAACCTGGGTCTCCTGCATTGCACGCAGATTCTTTATCATCTAAGCTACCAGGGAAGCCCCACAAGAGAGCTTATAATAAAACTAAAATAGAGGTGTATTTTGTACTCAAAGAGCAGGTTCACTCTAACATGAGAATTTAAAGAAAACCTAGAAAGGAGGCATGATTCAAGACAGATTTTAAGGAATGCGTAAGATATGTCCATAAAGAAATCAGGGAAAAATCACTCCAGCTATGAGCAAAAACATAGAGGTAAATAATGAAGGGAAAGATTGATATAACTAATAAGGAATGGTAAAGGGATGAGGATGACAAGAAAGCAAAGTTATAGAAGACAATGTTAGAAATATAAATATTAGAGGATAAGATAAAAAATATAGGCTGGGTTAAGATAGTGTAAGACTCTAATGTTGGGCTTATGCTGTAGACTGGTGATTTTTAACTTGGCCCTTCAGAAGATATTTGACAATATCTGAAAACATTTTGCATTATAACTATATGAATGTGTGCTATAGTTACCTAGTGGGTAGAGACCAGGGATGCTGCTAAACATCCTACTAGGCAAAAGATAATGCCCTCCCTACAACAAAGATTTTAAGTGAAGTGAAAGTGTTAGTCTCTTAGCGGTGTCCAACTCTTTGCTATGCTATGAACTGTGGCCTGCCAGACTCCGCTGTCCATGGGATTCTTCAAGCAAGAATACTGGAGTGGGTTGCCATTCTTGTCTCTAGGGAATCTTCCTGACCCAACCCAGGGATCAAACCTGGGTCTTCTACATTGAAGTCAGATTTTTTACCATCTGAGTCCCAAAATATCAGTAGTATAAAGACTGAGAAACCAAAATTTAACCTAAAATTTGTTAAATTTTGAACCTTATCAAAAAAAAAAAAGTTGAGTATGCAGCTATATATATATATATGTCACTACATAAGATCGATATTTAAATAACTTTATGCATTATTTTATTTTATTTATTAGTCATATATGACCCATCTTTATCTCTCCAAAATATTATTCACATTTTATTACATCATTAAATATTAATTATATTATTTAATTTTTGTTGAATTGGGAAGTAAATTTACAGCTTTCATAATACTATTTATTCTTCCCAGTTTTTCATAAGGTGTTTTATTCTTATTCTATAAATAAGTAGTTCTAAGTGAGAAAAATATGGATGAATTTTCTTCATTGCTTATAAAATCTTGAGTTGACTTTTTATGTGATACTTTTTATGTGAGACTTTCTGGGAAATTGTCATCCCTAAGATCCCCTCATCCAAAATCATGCTGTAATTTTTTTTTTTTTTAATACTGCCTTGACCCAGTTTTGAGGGCCTGTAGATGCCAGTCAGTTTGCCTTCTTGAAAAGCTGATTAAGGCCACATTCCCAGCCATCTCCCTTATTGAACTACTATACACACTGCAATTGTTTTAAGACCAACTATCAGACAACCAAGGACAACCCCAATTTCCAAGAGCTCTCTGGAGTTACTAAAAAATCTGGCTTTCTGTTAAATTTGCTTTTATTTAGTTTTAACCACTGCTGAAGCTGAAAATCTCACAAAGTAATCTAGATAGTGGAAAAGCATACCATTTTCTAAGCTTATTAAATCATTATAATCATATTAAATTCTATTCATCAATTTTGTAGAGATTTTTGTTGAATTGGAAAGTAAATTTACATCTTTCATAATGTGAACCATTTATTCCTCCCAGTTTTTCAAAAGGTATTTTATTTTTATTCTATAAATAAGTAGTGCTAAACCTAATACAATTTTGAATTTTGAATGCATTTTAACACATAAGAATATAATTTTTCTGCTGTTTAAATTTTTGCAAATAGGACAGTTTCTTTCTAGCAATGAAAATCATATATGGGCAGATATTTTCAAGTATCCATTTTCAAAATGCCCTCTACATAGTCTGAGTTGTTTTGAACAGCAGTTGCTTTCTCACTCATTGTTAATTCATAAACTTTACCTTGGGGCATGTCTTAAGTATATTTATTCCTTCAATATCTAATGGACAACAACTTCTGAAAACGGTTCATCATCACAAAGAGGAGTAATCTATTTGGAAATGAGTCTTCATTGTAAAAGAAAGCTACATATATATATTCCTTAAATTTTGTGCCTTTTTAAAAGTAGTCTTTCTGTCTTTCTTTGTGTTTATTCATTTGTTTATTTTTGGTTGTGCGGGTCTTCACTTCTGTGCATGGGCTTTCTCTAGTCGCAGTAAGTGGGGGCTACTCTTCTTCGTGGTGCGCAGACGACTTCTTGTGCTTCTTTTGTTGTGGAGCACGGGCTCTAGCCACGTGGGCTTCTGTAGTTGCAGCACGCAGGCTCAGTAGTTGCGGTGCATGGGCATTAGTTTCTGCGGCATGCGGAATCTTCTCAGATCAGGGATTGCCTGCCTACATTGGCAGGCAGACGTCCCATCCACTGTACCACCAGGGAAGTCCTGTGCCTCTTTCAAATGCTCTGGCGTGAAAGAGCCAACAAACATTTTATTATATATATAATTTTCATAGCCCCATTAATCTCATTACAGACTGTTTTAAAGATGCTGCTATTGGCCATTGAGAAAAGAATAACTGCATACTACATATGCCCATGTACTCTGCAACGTGCTGAAGTAAATGAAGGTATGAGGTGTCAGCTGAACCCTGTCACAAGGTTTTTTAGGATCATGTGGGGATATTGTGAATAATGGAATTTAAAATTAGTTGCATTTAATATTTCTAAGTGTCTTCAGACAAAAATAAGTAGGCATTCTAATGGTTTCTTTCTTAATGCCAATACATTGGACTCTCTTTGGAGATCCCTCAAATAGAAGCCATTTAAGTTTTTTGAAATGTGATTAGACTTAGAAAGTTAATGCAGGTGGCAGTCTGTTAGTTAACACGTTTATCCAGGTCACATATGGCATGGATTTTAAAGGAGACAGAGTAAGGCAAGAAACTGATTAGGAGGCTTATAGGATCTATATTATAGAGACACAGGTGGGCAAAACCGAGGTAAGGCTTTTAATTTGACAGATTTTATGAAGGTTGAATCAATATTTGACAAAAGAAGTAAATGGAGTAGAGGAGGAATAGAAAGAGAGACGGAACAAGAGGAAAAGACAAAGAGAATTGAGTATTTTGGAAGAAAATGTTATCGGTGGATATAGAGAATGCAGAATAATGACTAGGGTTTTGCTATATGAAGGGGCAGGAAGAAATGGTGATCCTGTTAATTTTTGATGGTTTTATCAATGGCCGGCCATCTTTCCTGTAATGTAATAACAACAAAGTTTTCATTTTCATTTTAATTTCACATCAGTATTGTTATAGAGTTCTTTGCCTAGGTAAATAAACAATGGAGAAACAGAATACTTATTCATACATTTTAGTTCTTTTCTATCAATCATTAGTGTCAAACATTACAGCTGATCACATCAACTAATTTTGTAGAAAAATTGCACAAGTCTTTCAAAATAAAAGAACAAGTGTTTTATTTTAACAACAATACCGATATCTTACATCTGTATCCTTCTTTACAATTAAAAGGTTAAATTTTAACTAATGTCTACATCATTATTGTATCTCCTAGTAGATGATGAGTATCATAAACCTGTCCTGCACGATGAGGATGTGCACTAACATCCCTTCAAAGCTCGGCTTCTGTGAGACTTTCTGGGAAACTCATCCCTAAGATCTCCCTCATCCCAAATCATGCCATAATGTGTGTATACACACACACACACACACATATATATATATATATATATATATATATTTAAATACTGCCTTGACCCAGTTTTGAGGGCCTGTAGATGGCAGTCAGTTTGCCTTCTTGAAAAGCTGGCTAAGGCCACATTCCCAGCCATCTTCCTTATTGAGCTACTATACACACACCATCATTGCTCTAAGACCAAGTATCAGACAACCTAGGACAACCCCAATTTCCAAGAGTTCTCTGGAGTTATTCAGATTGCCCAGACCTACGTACAACTGCCTTGCTCTGCTCTTTCATTTTCTTCCTCCCGCCATGTGACGAATCCAGGTCCTTTCCCTGAGCGGCCCTGAGTGGCATGCTGTGATCTCCCCTGGAAACTGTGCATATAGCAAAACTACAAAACTCTTTGCTGGTTTTCTTTCTGTGTCTGCACCCAGCCTTACCATACCTCACCTAAGGTTACATGGATAAATACAGGTCTGGTGTGGTTTAGATAGTTCTTACCAGCAACAGCACCTAACGACACCTCTAGCAAAGCACTTGTATTGTTCAGTTGTATTCTGTTTCAGTAGCCAGTGTGCTCCAGGAAACAGAACTGGCTTTTATTGCTCTTACTCCCATTCCTGTCGTGATCCTGGCACATAGTAAGTGCTCAATAGAAGTAACAGAGACTTTTGAAATGCAGCATTGGTGAAGCGAATGGGCAATGCTTTCAGCATAAAATAGTAGCACAAAGCCACATCCGGTCCTTATGCCATAAATTCCCTACTGAAGACTCTGAGCGTTATTCTAGACAAAAGCATAAAAAATGTCAACATATTATGTTACATTTTAAATACATGAGGAACACCCACTTGAAAACTATAGTATTACGCTACCATTCACAATACACTGCAGATTTGGTTGGAAATGTGGCATTTCTAAAATGAATCAAATTATCCCGTCTCTTTTTTCAGTCATACTCTGGTGGTATAGATCGTGTAGTGCTTTGCCTGGATCTCCCTTCGGTGGCAAGGCATTTATTCTCTCAGCAGCTTGGAGTATTGGTTACTGAGACCCTCTCTGAGAACTGCCCTTGAACAAGTGATGTTTGCCTCCAAGGATTGTTCAGTGTAGAAATGAACAGGGAAGGGTGACTACAAAAACTCAACCCCCTTGTCTCCTTGTGAAACATCTCCGAAGGATCATCCTATTGCCAGAGCTCTCAGGGAGAACGGCTGAAGCCTCTGTGGCAACTGTATCGTGGGTCATACATATGACTAACATTCCGCCTAACGCCGCTCCCCTAACTCGCTTACAGGTCTTGTTCCCCAGTCCTCTCCAGTGAACTATAGGCACATGACTTTCTGAGAGTCTCAATATCTGTTTCCCAGGGAAAACAGCCTAAGACATCACTTATAAAATAAAGTGATGTGCAACTAATTTTAAACATGAAATAAAGATTTGTAAACCACTTGACTCAATATGTTAACTGAGTTCACACTTTAGTGGAAGACTAGATTTTATAATATTTATCAATAAATAATAGTCTTAGGGCTTCCCTGGTAGCTTATGCAATAAAGAATCTACCTACAATGCAGAAGACCCAGGTTCAATCCCTGGGTTGGGAAGATCCTCTGGAGAAGGCAATGGCAACCCACTCCAATATTCTTGCCTGGCAAATCTCATGGATGGAGGAGCTTGGTGGCTATGGTCCATGGGGTTGCCAGGAGTTGGACATGACTAAGCAACTATATTCTTGGACATTATAATGAGATTGATGTTTTATTCCCCTCTTTCCTACATTCCCTCAATTTTGTATTTTTTATAAAATGTTATTTGGAATAATCGTTGATACCTTCTCAAAAGAATATTTTATTCTCGTTACTCTTTGCAGTGAAATAGACTTTTTTAAAGTTGACAAACCTTCTTTTAGAAAAAACCCAGAGTCATCATTTAATCTATATGAAATATTCAAAATATTTGATGATGGACTTAACCCATTTTAAATAAATAAATAAAATTGCACTATAAAGGGTTTTGAATCTAAGGATACGGAATGAAAAATATATTTTCCAGGAATAATTTTAGCTTTCAACAAGAGCTGCATATTACTATGTAGCTATTTTAACAGTATTATCTACTGTTGTGCCAGTTGCCTTGTGACTATTTTAATCATCCTTAACCATGCATCATTTCCTATGGCAAATTATACTCACTTCTGAATTTTTTTCGTCTGTTCCAGTTCAGCTCCTCCTTACTTCTAAGCCTTACAAATTTAGTTTAACCATCTATAACAAATCAGCCAAAAAGAAAAAAGAAAATAAATGAGAGTGATTTTGGGTAAACTGAGCCTCCATAAGCATCAAAGAGACTCCTTTTCTTATTTATGTTATTTAAGATGACCACAAATTATTGAGAAATGACAAAGAAAAGATGGTGGTAAAAAAGGAAGAAGTTCTTCGCTTTTCTTTTTAATAAGATAGTTAATTGGGGAAAGAATATTCTAGAGTATGGGATATAAATACGCAGGTGGAAAGGAAAGAAGAGAGGTAAAATGGTATCAATTTATTTTGAGAATTAAAGTAATTCAGATTTGTAAGTCTTTGCCAAATGTGTTTTTGTTTGCTTAAAGTAGCTAAGCTAGTGTTTTGCCGTTCTGGCAGAGAATGGACTAGCAAGAATATTCAGTCTCCCTGGTTCCAGGTCTAATCTCCTTATGTGATTGGAAGATATTTTATAAGAAATAGACAAGAGAACTCATAGATGAAATGATGTGCAGATTTAAGCCCTGCCACTCACCTGGCTGAAATGCCTTACAGGTTATTTTATTTCTGCCTTCTATTTGGACTGTGCTTTAGGGCTGACAAAACAGGTGACATTTTGAATTTGCTGTTGGAAAGTAGCCAGAATTCTGACTTTTAGCCCAAAGGCAGGACAAGTTGTTGACTACTATAATCAAAGTAGTGGTCAGTCATTCTTCTTGCAATCACTGCTTCTTTCTGATGGTGTCCTCTTTAATAATGCCATCTATTATTTTGCAATGCCTGACTCTGGGTGGACAGTTGCACATTGATTCATTGTTTGGTTCTACTGATTTTATTCTAGTGGAAATTTCAGTATAGTCATATAGCATTATGGTTAGGTTTACAGCCCCAGAGGTGAAGCTGGGTGTGCAGGCCAGCTCCATCACTGCAGTCTTGGATAATTGTGTTAACTTGTCCTAACTTGAGTTTCCTCCTCTTCGAAATGGGAGCAGTCATTATCATGCTGTTGTGAGGAATGAACAGGGATCATGTGTGTAACACACTTGGCTCTGTGTCTGGCATGGGGTTCTCAACTTGCTTTGAATCCAGCCAGAGAAGAGGGGTATTATTTAGCTGTGGACTCAGCAACTTCATATTTGGTGTCGTGGCTAAGAAAATCAAGTAAATCAAGAAAATCAAGATAGAGGTCAAAACAGCTTCTACATCAATTATAAAGCCCAGACTAGAAGGCATATGTGAACTAAACTCTTTAAGCAAACTCCAGAATGAGGCAGCTTTATCCATCCAGCCTCAGGTAGCCCTCACTGCAGTCACATGCTATCAGCAGGATGCTCATGTGCTCAGGCCTCAGAGAAAGGGGTTGAGCTGGGTATGTCAATTATTCCTCTCAAACTTACAGTCTCAAAAGTGACTACACCCCTCCCCCCTGCCCCACCTTCTTCCTAGGGATACAGTGAGAGAAATACTCAGAGAGAGACTCAAAGTTATATTCATTCAGCCACCGTCATAGGAAGGAAACATCAGACATGGGAAGGAGCATTGTGGAGTTAAGTACTCAGTAAATGATAACTGTTATCATTACAGGCTAACAGGTATATATCATTTTTTCTTTCAGTTCACTTCAGTCGCTCAGTTGTGTCCGATTCTTTGCAACCCCATGAATCGCAGCACGCCAGGCCTCCCTGTCCATCACCAACTCCCGGAGTTCACTCAGACTCGCATCCATCGAGTCAGTGATGCCATCCAGCCATCTCAATCTCTGTCATCCCCTTCTCCTCCTGCCCCCAATCCCTCCCAGCATCAGAGTCTTTTCCAATGAGTCAGCTCTTTGCATGAGGTGGCCAAAGTACTGGAGTTTCAGCTTTAGCATCATTCCTTTCAAAGAACACCCAGGACTGATCTCCTTTAGAATGGACTGGTTGGATCTCCTTGCAGTCCAAAGGACTCTCAAAAGTCTTCTCCAACACCACAGTTCAAACGCATCAATTCTTCGGCGCTCAGCCTTCTTCACAGTCCAACTCTCACATCCATACATGACCACTGGAAAAAACAGCCTTGACTAGACGGACCTTAGTCGGCAAAGTAATGTCTCTGCTTTTGAATATGCTATCTAGGTTGGTCTTAACTTTCCTTCCAAGGGGTAAGCGTCTTTTAATTTCATGGCTGCAATCACCATCTGCAGTGATTTTGGAGCCCAAAAAGATAAAGTCTGACACTGTTTTCACTGTTTCCCCATCTATTTCCCATGAAGTGATGGGACCGGATGCCATGATCTTCATTTTCTGAATGTTGAGCTTTAAGCCAACTTTTTCACTCTCCTCTTTCACTTTCATCAAGAGGCTTTTTACTTCTTCATTTTCTGCCATAAGGGTGGTGTCATCTGCATATCTGAGGTTATTGATATTTCTCCTGGCAATCTTGATTCCAGCTTGTGTTTCTTCTAGTCCAGCATTTCTCATGATGTACTCTGCATATAAGTTAAATAAGCAGGGTGACAATATACAACCTTGACGTACTCCTTTTCCTATTTGGAACCAGTCTGTTGTTCCATGTCCAGTTCTCACTGTTGCTTCCTGACCTACATATAGGTTTCTCAAGAGGCAGGTCAGGAGGTCTGGTATTCCCATCTCTTGCAGAATTTTCCACAGTTTATTGTGATCCACACAGTCAAAGGCTTTGGCATAGTCAATTAAGCAGAAATAGATGTTTTTCTAGAACTCTCTTACTTTTTCGATGATCCGGTGGATGTTGGCAATTTGATCTCTGGTTCCTCTGTTTTTTCTTTACTTCACCCAAAACATAAAAAATATAAGGAAATTATTTGATCTCCCATTTTTAAAATGTATATTTAATGACTTTTTAAGTAAAAGTAAAAAATAAATTTAAAAAATATAGGGGAAAAACTGAACTGAAAAAAATTAAGCTGTAGGAAATAAATCTGTCCCCACACACCCAAAATACATGTGATAGAGAATTCTGAAGTCTTTGCAGTGTTATGACTGGAATAGTAAACTCTAGACACATGAGGAAAGGACAAGCACAGTTTCAAAACATATTTTTTATCTTTAATGAAGTATCTAGACAGAAACATTTCAACTTGATCCAAAATGTAGACCCTGACGTCTAAATGAAAATGAAATATTTTCATTTGCGGAATGTAAATTTTATTCATACATGTGATATTGCTTGACGCTGTGAATGTCTCTATTTGATTCTCAGCAAATATGCTAGGAGATGAACTGCATGTTTTTCAGTTTGTGACAAGCTTGTATATTCCCTTCTCAGGACTCTCTGCTTCCTATATATTGTGTTAATACCTCTGTTCCTTATTTTCTGTACCTATGGGTAAGGAATAATAATGGGAATGGTATTTTAAAGTATCTAAATTTTTGTTTTTACAACAGAGAGGAGAGTGAAAAAGTTGGCTTAAAGCTCAACATTCAGAAAACGAAGATCAAGGCATCCGGTCCCATCACTTCATGGGAAATAGATGGGGAAACAGTGGAAACAGTGTCAGACTTTATCTTTTTGGGCTCCAAAATCACTGCAGATGGTGATTGCAGCCATGAAATTAAAAGACGCTTACTCCTTGGAAGGAAAGTTATGATATGTGAGGCAGAAATTTTATCAAATATCAGCAGATGAATAAATAGGTAATAACATTCTTAAATTAAAAGTTATTAAAATTTAACTCACTAGAGACTCACTGAATACAAGAAGAACATATATAAATATAATTTGGAGAATTGTGTTATAAGCATTTATGATTATTTCACCAAATTTTTAAAAAAATTTGATGAAGAATGTGATGCCATATTTTATTAAGTAGTATATATTGGTCTCTACAGTAGAAGGGCCATTTCAAGTACAAGAGACTTTATCTTTAGTTCTTTGCATATAGAGCTCACACATAACAATTTCCCAAAGATTGGTTGAATGAATATTTGCTGGAGATAATAGGCATTGGTTAAACAAATAACTTTAAGTTGAGAACCTCAGTGTCAATGGGGGGGGTCTTATTAGTAAATGCTTATTTACTACTTCAAGCAATATTTCTTTGCTTATGACATTGTTTTTCCTATTTACCAGAGTCCCATGCTTTGGCCACATCAGATTTGATACCTTAGAAGAGCACATTCATATTTTTTTTCCCCACCAACTTTCAAGATTGCCCTCTAGCTTTCACTCAAATTCAGATAATTTGGAGGAGGAAAGAGCTGAAAAAAAAAAAAAAGGCACAAAACTGTCAAACGTAATTATAGAGTGCAGCAGTCTTCCCAGTAATGGGAATGGTTCAGTGGTTATTTTTGAAACACGCCTGCACTAATATACTGTGCTTGAGTTCTTCAAGTACTTCAAGATATTTGCTTTTTATGAACATGGGTGAAATTTTTCCACTTATGTTTTATATTAGATGAGTGGAAAGTTGCTGACTAAAAACCAGAAAAATGTGAGATTTTAATTATGATCCTAAGACACTCCGCATGCATATAAATGAATGTTGTAACCCTTTCTCTGTTGCTCACTCCGGTTGTTTTCCCAAGGTCCCCCTGAGAAACAGCGTTATAGTGAGTCATGTTTTGCCAAATCCTTTGCAGAATGAGAGATTCAGTACAAATTGTGATTATTTCATGATGTGTCCACTAATGTTTTAGTGTCATATCATGATGATTTCATGATGTATCGTTATTTCCAGTTCCAACTTGAGTGTTTATTATCTGACACGTAAATTCCAGGACATACTGTAGCATTAATGGCTTTTGCAATAACATGTACAAAATATTCCATATTGGAGGAGGCTACAGATTTGGAACTTAGCTCTTCATTTTTTCCTGCCTAAAATTTGATTCATTCCTTCTCCTGCGTTTGTTTTTATATTTGCACAAGTTATGTTCATAAGGTTCAAAGACAGCTTGCCTTCTGATAGGATCATGACTAATTCATTTTGGTGAGAGACTTGTTGGTGTTATTTTAAAATACCCTTTAAAAATACCTTTAAGACCCTCAAAATAGAGTACATAATTACGTTTTCCAGTCATGTAAACCATTTCACATGGGCAATATTATCTCATAATGCCTTTCCTTTCACTTCCAAGTGGCCTGGAAAATTTGGTGCAGTACTAGACTTTCTAGCTAGTATGACCATGTATTGCTATTAAAATGCGGCCTTTTTTTCCTGCATGGAGCTAATAGCTTTTTAAGTTTTGAAAACAGCTTTATTCATATAAGTAGCATGTTGTTAGAATTTAGAGGGCATTAGAAAGGAGTGTTACACCATTCTAGAAATAAATGAGCGAGGGTATTTCAGCTTGTTTTATATTTAACACTGTGAGTTATTAAAGAAATAAAAAAGAAAAAAGTTTGGAAATTCTAAAATAAGCAATTGCCAGGAAATTATAATGATTTGCCTCAAAATTTAGCTAATGATTTGCATAGGTGGAGTAGATGGTAGCTTAGAGAAAGATGTATCTGAAGAGTGGTGAAATAACCTCCCAACTGAGGCTGAGCTCTGCAATTCATTCTGGCAGTTTTTCACATTACTCAGACCTTGAGCTTCAGGCACTGATGGTTTCTGATGAAACATACATGAATCAGGGAAGGGCTACACATCAAGTAATTACAAGTCATTCATACCACTTTCTTTTGTTTATCAGTTTAGCCAGTCCAAAGAGAAAGCAAAATAAATAGGCAGTTTTCCTTTAGGAGGAAAGAAATTCATAGCATAGCTAAGTAGTCAGTTTCTTGAGCTCTTTTCTTTGTGACATACTTAATAGATAATGTCCAAAAGCAAAACACTCTTCTGTGTGCATGCCAATAGTATGCAGATCCCTGTATCTTAGCAGTGATTCATCCCATTCCTTCTTTGGAAAGGTGGCAGAATGTAGTGTTTCTGATGCAGGCTCTGGAAATAGATGGCTAGGCTCAAACCCCAGCTCTGCTACTTTCTGACTGTGAGTTCTTAGTTAAATCACTTAAACTCTTTAGGTTGCAGTTTCCTTATTGGAAAAATCAGCATAGTAATTGCACCTTTTTTCATTCATTTATTGAGAGGGTTAAATGATTTAATCCATGTAACACACACAGCACAATTCAGTAAGCCCTCAACTAATAGCTGCTATTATTATTCCATCATATTTCATGGAAGAATCCAAATTGGAATGCAGATCAGAGAGATTAATATTATATTTGTGCCATATTGGTATAATATAGTGTCAGCTATAAAATGCAGTTGCTGTGTAAGTAGTAAATGTGGTACCAGAATTTAGCAGAAGTAAAGTGAAAGTGAAAGTGAAGTCGCTCAGTCCTGTCTGACTCTTTGCGACCCCATGGACTGTAGCCCACTAGGCTCCTCTGTCCATGGGATTCTCCAGGCAAGAATACTGGAGTGGGTTGCCATTTCCTTCTCCAGGGGATCTTCCATAAAATCGGTTTTTCTGTCCTAAGTATCAGTAGGATTTGTGTTGAAATTTCTGAATGAGTATTTTCACTCCTAAGATTTCCTTGTTTTTAACATGTCCGTGTTGGGTTTGATATGTTTATATTCATGACATAAAGTCTCTTGTATATAGAAAGATAAAATAAAAAGCGTATCTCCCCCCTTCTTTTCCCTCCCCTGACAAGCCTGTCTCTGAAGCACAGGGGCACGTTTGAAATAGGATTTGAAGAAAGAGCTGTGATGTGAGTGCGTGTGTGTGTGTTTGCCCAGCTTGATGAAGTCCCTGCAGGAAAGACAGGTAGGAGACTTTTAGCCTATATTACTGCTAGTCCCTCAACCTTTACACTTCATATCCATAAGCATTTACTCCAGAATTTTCCAAAATAATAACATTAAAAAAAAAAAAAGGAAGACTGTTCAAGCGCTGAATTATCTGTGAGAGTCAGCCAAGTTACACCAGCTGCATTGGCTCGATTCCTACATCTGGGCTCCAAAGCGGGTAACAAAAAAAAATCTCCATGAGCAGTATTTTAAGAATTTTGGCAACACACAAGACAGGGGAATTAAAAATAATTCTTTGCTGAAAACAGAATTGGTGGAAAACAATTCTGTTTGCTTGCCATAGTCCACCAAGCTATCTAATGGCCAGCCGTTAGAATACAAACAAGTATGCCCAAAAGTGCTGTCCAAAGCCACATGTCCCTCTAGTAAAGGCCAGTGGCTCAGTGACTGAGTCCCGGGAATGAGAAACAGCAGTGGGCTTAACACAAAGCGTTAAATGGATTCCCCATATTACTATTTTTTAGCCGAAGTGGTGACATTTCCCAATAGCTAGTATAACGTAGGATGTGTTTGGGCCCGTGGGGAAGCTGCGTTTTATCCCTGATTTTCTTGTCCCTTCCTTTAAGTCATTAAGTAGGGCTGATTAGTTTCTTTCCTTGGTTCCCTGTGGAGTTTTATTTCTTCTTGTGTTGCCACATTCATTTTGTATAAAAAGGCAAAGGAGAAACAGTTTAACAGGGCTATACTGTACCTTATGCAGAAAAGACTCTTGAGAAGCAGACTAAACTTTAAGACTTGAAATTAATTGAAGAAATTTAAATATTGACGAGAAGGATGAATGTAAAACAGTATGAGGAAGGACTCAATATAGTGATTTTTTTTTTAATTGGAAAGGATGGATAACCATGATCGTTCCTAAGTAATCATTATCAAATACTTGTTTTGATATGGTGCTGTGTTGCTCTTTTTCAAGAAGAGATTCAACAGGCCTTGACTTTGTCCTCAAAAAGTTTATGATCTAAAAGGTATCAAATAATAGAAAATAAGCACAGCAGAATGCCACATTAAGGCCTTGTTCAGTGTATTCAAGACATGAAAATAAAAATGAGATGTTAGAATGCAAGTTATCTAAGGAAGTAACTATTTGAATTTCAAGTAGATGGAGAAGAAAGACCTATGGGAAAACGTAAGGAGGGAGATGTCTTTCTGGTTCAGAAGAGTACATGGGATAAATGGCAGTATAAAAAGGAGGTGAATACTTTCCAGTGGATAAAAGTGTTGGAGCCTTATCTAGTATGGGCTGAGGACTGTCAAATAAAGATGTGATAGGTTGTAGACTGTGGCCTTCACTGCAACCTCTGTCTAATCAGACCAGTGGTGCAATGGAGAGGGAAATAAAAGCTCAGAAGTAGTTTTTTTTTTTTTCTTTTAAACAAGGTGATTTATAAGTGTTATGCAATTGGGTTATATAACTGTGGCAAACAAGAAATCATAAATCTGGAATTCAGTTTTCATTCCAGGTGACACAGCTTATGTGAAACTTCATTGTGATAATAAGGAAGATGCTCATGTGTTAACATTTCCCCCACTTGCTATTCCTCAGATTCAAGGGAAATGAAAAGCAACAAACTCATAGTTCTGGGCTTCTAGAACACAGTGCATTCCTTACTATATGAAAGCTTTTTAGACTAGTGAACTGGAAATGTACTATGAGCAGAAAAAGAGAAGACAAGAGAACTTCTACACCATCCTGTTGACTTGATCAACAAATACTTCTTGTGTTGCTTGTCTGCTATCACACTCATGCCATGAAATCAAATAACTATCCATGAACAGCAACTCAGCCCAGAGGAATGTCTTCTTTGCTATCTATAGGCATTAATAGCATCACAGACTAGAGAAATAACTCATGCACTCATGTATTCATTTCATTTATTTTCATCTCATTGGCCTTTGAGGTCTGACCTATTTTAAAATATTGCAGTCTTTTGTTCAGGTCTTACATTTTTTTTTTTTTCTCAGTCAAAAGTAATAGGGATCATTCAAGCAGTTCTTCTAATCCTCTCTCTTTCATGAACATTTTTAAGGCTGATCACAAAGTATCTTTTTCTGTTTTGCTATTTGAGCCTATTTCTTTCCTGGTTGAATAAAAATGCTGTTGTCTGTTTCATAATTCATTGCTGTGTAGCAACACAACCTAGTCTTATTGGCATTAAACGGTTATTATATCTCTCATGATTTCAGAGATTGACTAGACTCAGGGTAGTGGTTCTCACTCAGAATCTTTGCACCATTGTAGTGAGGCAGTAGCTAGAGCTGGACTCATTTTCCAAGTTTCCTCTCTTACGTGTCTGACACCAAGTCTGGGAGCAGTTGGGCTTCTCTCTCTCTCTCTCTAGGTGCTCTTCATGTGGTATCTCCAGCATAGAAGTGTAAGGTGATGGTGGCAAGACAATGCTTAAAACGCGAGTCCTGAAAGAGATAGCCAGACAGCAGCAGCCTCATAGTCTTGGAAGTCAATTAGTAATACTTCCTCAGCAATCTATTTGTTAGAAGCAAAGAACTAAAGTCAATTCATATTAAAAGGGAGGGGAATTAGGCTTGTCTTTCGTGAGAGAAGTGCTGGAGAATTTGTAATCATTGAAAGCTGCAAGTGCTTGGGAGCTAAGTCGCTTCAGTCGTGTCCAGCTCTTTGCTACCCCGTGGACTGCAGCCTGCCAGACTCCTCTGTCCATGATTTTCCCAGGCAAGAATACTGGAGTGGATTGTCATGCCTCCAGGAGATCTTTGGGACCCAGGGACTGAACCTGAGTCTCTTAAGTCTTCTGCATTGACAGACTGGTTCTTTACTACTAACATCACCTGGAGCCCTAAAACTTGCACAGTCTTCATTAATCTGGTCTCCTGCCTATTCTTCATAGGGACGATAATTCTTTCTCTAATTCATTACTTCAGCCATTCTATTTTTCCTTTTCCATTATAAATATTTTATTAAGCATCAAATCACATTTGTAAATATACTCAGTTCAGTTCAGTCGCTCAGTCGTGTCTGACTCTTTGTCACCCCATGAATCGCAGCACGCCAGGCCTCCCTGTCCATCACCAACTCCCAGAGTTCACTCAGACTCATGTCCATCGAGTCTGTGAGGCCATCCAGCCATCTCATCCTCTGTTGTCCCCTTCTCCTCCTGCCCCCAATCCCTCCCAGCATCAGAGTCTTTTCCAATGAGTCAATTCTTCACATGAGATGGCCAAAGTACTGGAGTTTCAGCTTTAGCATCATTCCTTCCAAAGATCCCAGACTGATCTCCTTTGGAATGGACTGGTTGGATCTCCTTGCAGTCCAAGGGACTCTTAAGAGTCTTCTCCAACACCACAGTTCAAAAGCATCAATTCTTTGGCTCTCAGCCATCTTCACAGTCCAACTCTCACATCCATACATGACTACTGGAAAAACCATAGCCTTGACTAGACAAACCTTAGTCAGCAAGGTAATATCTCTGCTTTTGAATATGCTATCTAGGTTGGTCATAACTTTTCTTCCAAGAAGTAAGCATCTTTTAATGTCATGGCTGCAGTCACCATCTGCAGTGATTTTGGAGCCCCAAAAAATTAAGTCTGACACTGTATCCCCATCTATTTCCCATGAAGTGATGGGACCGGATGCCTTGATCTTCATTTCCTGAATGTTGAGCTTTAAGCCAACTTTTTCACTCTCCTCTTTCACTTTCATCAAGAGGCTTTTTAGCTCCTCTTCACTTTCTTCCATAAGGGTGATGTCATCTGCATATTTGAGGTTATTGATATTTCTCCCGGCAATCTTGATTCCAGCTTGTGTTTCTTCCAGCCCAGCGTTTCTCATGATGTACTCTGCATATAAGTTAAATAAGCAGGGTGACAATATACAACCTTGATGTACTCCTTTTCCTATTTGGAACCAGTCTGTTGTTCCATGTCCAGTTTTAACTGTTGCTTCCTGACCTGCATACAGATTTCTCAAGAGGCAGGTCAGGTGGTCTGGTATTCCCATCTCTCTCAGAATTTTCCATAGTTTATTGTGATCCACACAGTCAAAGGCTTTGGCATAGTCAATAAAGCAGAAATGTTTTTCTGGAACTCTCTTGCTTTTTCCATGATCCAGCAGATGTTGGCAATTTGATCTCTGGTTCCTCTGCCTTTTCTAAAACCAGCTTGAACATTAGGAAGTTCACAGTTCACGTATTGCTGAAGCCTGGCTTGGAGAATTTTGAGCATTACTTTACTAGCATGTGAGATGAGTGCAATTGTGCGGTAGTTTGACCGTTCTTTGACATTGCCTTTCTTAGAGATTGGAATGAAAACTGCCATTTTCCAGTCCTATGGCCACTGCTGAGTTTTCCAAGTTTGCTGGCATGTTGAGTGCAGCACTTTCACAGCATCATCTTTCGGGATTTGAAATAGTTCAGCTGGAATTCCATCACCTCCACTAGCTTTGTTCATAGTGATGCTTTCTAAGGCCCACTTGACTTCACATTCCAGGATGTCTGGCTCTAGGTGAGTGATCACACCATTGTGATTATCCAGGTCATGAAGATCTTTTTGGTACAGTTCTTCTGTGTATTCTTGCCACCTCTTCTTAATATCTTCTGCTTCTGTTAGGTCCACACCATTTCTGTCCTTTATCGAGCCCATCTTTGCATGAAATATTCCCTTGGTATCTCTAATTTTCTTGAAGAGATCTCTAGTCTTTCCCATTCTGTTCTTTTCCTCTATTTCTTTGCATTGATCGCTGAGGAAGGCTTTCTTATCTCTTCTTGCTATTCTTTGGCACTCTGCACTCAGATGCTTATATCTTTCCTTTCCTCCTTTGCTTTTTGCTTCTCTTCTTTTCGCAGCTATTTGTAAGGCCTCCCCAGACAGCCAATTTGCTTTTTTGCATTTCTTTTCCATGGGGATGGTCTTGATCCCTGTCTCTTGTACAATGTCATGAACTTCATTCCATAGTTCATCAGGCACTCTATCTATCAGATCTAGGCCCTTCAATCTATTTCTCACTTCCACTGTATAATCAGAAGGGATTTGATTTAGGTCATACCCGAATGGTCTAGCGGTTTTCCCTACTTTCTTCAATTTCAGTCTGAATTTGGTAATAAGGAGTTCATGATCTGAGCCACAGTCAGCTCCTGGTCTTGTTTTTGTTGACTGTATAGAGCTTCTCCATCTTTGGCTACAAAGAATATAATCTCTCTGATTTCGGTGTTGACCATCTGGTGATGTCCATGTGTAGAGTTTTCTCTTGTGTTGTTAGAAGAGGGTGTTTGCTAAGACCAGTGCATTTTCTTGGCAAAACTCTATAAGTCTTTGCCCTGCTTCATTCTGCATTCCAAGGCCAAATTTGCCTGTTACTCCAGGTGTTTCTTGACTTCCTACTTTTGCATTCTAGTCCCCTATAATGAAAAGGACATCTTTTTTGAGTGTTAGTTCTAAAAGGTCTTGTAGGTCTTCATAGAACCATTCAACTTTTTAGCATTACTGGTTGGGGCATAGACTTGGATTACCGTGATATTGAATGGTTTGCCTTGGAGATGAACAGAGATCATTCTGTCGTTTTTGAGATTGCATCCAAGTACTGCATTTCGGACTCTTCTGTTGACCATGATGGCTACTCCATTTCTTCTGAGGGATTCCTGCCCACGGCAGTAGATATAATGGTCATCTGAGTTAAATTCACCCATTCCAGTCCATTTTAGTTTGCTGATTCCTAGAATGTCAACATTCACTCTTGCCATCTCTTGTTTGACCACTTCCAATTTGCCTTGATTCATGGACCTGACATTCCAGGTTCCTATGCAATATTGCTCTTTACAGCATCGGACCTTGCTTCTATCACCATTCACGTCCACAGCTGGGTGTTGTTTTTGCTTTGGCTCCATCCCTTCACTCTTTCTGGAGTTATTTCTCCATTAATCTCCAGTAGCATATTGGGCACCTACTGACCTGGGGAGTTCCCCTTTCAGTATCCTATCATTTTGCCTTTTCATGCTGTTCATGGAGTTCTCAAGGCAAGAATACTGAAGCGGTTTTCTGTACTAGGAAAGTGTAAAACATAATTCAGGGATAAATGCAGGGATACTTTTTCTGCCTTTTAGAGGTATACCATCTGTCACAGACAACAGAAAATAAAGCACTGATCAAAGCCAAATGTCAATATTCAATATATATTTATTAAACATCTGGTATAGGTCAGACAGTGCACTACATTCTAGGAATACAGAGATGAATAAGACTCATGTTCTGCATTCCATGCACTTATGATCTAATCTGTATCATGGCCATAAGGAAGCAGTTTGATTAAGAGGCATGCACCATTCCACTGAAAACACTTTTCTCAAGATTTCTAGCAACTCCCATCTTGTCAAATCCAATGATACCCAAAGGCCAAGTGTGTACCCCTCTGCTTAGTCCATCTCTCAGCAACCGGAATTTGGCATAGTGAACCTTCTTGATGTAATGTGTTTACCTGATTTTTTAGACACCACTTTCTTGGTTAGCTTCTTTACCACCTTCTCTTTTTTATTCTCCTTTGCTGCATCCTTTTTCTCATAATGTTGGAGTGTCCCAAGGCATAACTCTGAATCCTGCTCCTTTCCTTCTCTAATTCTGTACTTGCTATCTCATGGCTTTTAATGTTACCAACCCTCAAATTTATCTTTCTAACCCTAGCCATCACATAGGCCCCTTAGTAATTTTTCCAACTGCATATGACTTTCAACTGACCACTGGACAAACATAAAATCCAGACTCCAAATAGAACTTTTGATTTCCTCAAATGCTCTGATCTGTTCCTATTTAACTTCTCCATCTGAATTTATGAGAGTACCATTTACTCCTCACAAAAGATACCTAGAGGTCATTCTTGATGACTCTGTTAGTCACCATAAAAATTCAGGTCCTGCTGGTACTACAATTGAAATATATCATGATCAGTACACTTTTTTTTTACTATTTCTGTTTCTACAAACACCTTCTACATATTATGTGCACCACTTGGAACATAGTAGGTGTGCAATAAGACTGGATGAGTAGACGAATATATGCATCAACTATAAGAGTAACATAGGATAGTGTTTGTTCCTATCACACATGGATGTGTATCGCGAAGTAGAGAAGGCTATAGGGTAACAGTTCCAAGTAGAGAGGATTAGGGAAGGCATCTAGTCTCTGTTGGTCAATACCTGAGACCTTGTGAAGGATATTAAGCTGTATGAATCCCAAAAGGAATCTCTTTCAATACCTAGTGTCAGTTGAGAAAAGTTAGTAAAGAGACATTCCACTATGAAATGGGTCTTTTCAAAAAGTTAAAGAAAAGTCAGGAATATTGATGTTAACAGTTAAAGTCATTTTCCCCATTATCTGATGAATTCAAAATGACTTGATGAAGATTTAAACTCTCACCACATCCCTTCTCATTGCAGATTTTCATTCTTTCTCTTAAGGTAAAAGTTATTTTCCTTTCTGTTTTGGTAGTTTGTAGGACCAGTATTTTATTCTCACTTGCCAGAGGGAAAAAAAAAATTTTTTTTTCTGAAAAGTAAATATGGTTTTTCACTTTAAAGTATCTTTTTAGAAAAGTTCCCTGGAAGCTTATTATACTGATATCCCCCCAAAAGCAAATATCTCTATGTGTCTTGTTACTTCCATAGGAAATAATAAAATTCTCCCATTTGTTAGAAGCATATAACTTGGTGTCCAATATCCAGAATTTTTTTGGAAGGAAATTGTGTACCTAGGTTATTTTTATTTCTTAACTGTAGTGCTGCAATCAATTTTCAAGCTGCACTGCTCATTTGTTTTCTTTCTTTTTTTTTTTTTTAACTTTTTTCTTTTTCTGGTATGAGACATTTTAGCTGCAAGTGCTTTCAAGAGCACTTTACAAAAATGTATTAAAATTATCTGGAGCTGGCTGAGGTTTGACTTAGTTTAAAAGATTCTTTTAATTTGCCTCTCCCAAGTGATCTACTCAAATTGCTTTTGGAAAAAAAAAAAAAAAGTTCTGGGCATGCCTGGCAACTATCTGATTGGAAACAGCTATTAGTCCTAGGGCAGGTTGATGAACCTTTTTCTATGCCAAATAGCTCCTTTGCTTCTTACCTGAATTATACAAATGAGTAAGGGTTAAATAAGGTAAGGAGAGGTTTAGAGGTGGCAAAAAGAAACAGGGCAACTTTAAAATCCAGCTATAGGTTATGCCTCTTCCCTCTTCAAAGATGGCATTACAGAAGTAAAAATAGCAGTGGCAACAAAAACTAATATTTATTGTTTCCTATCTGCCAGCCACTGAAAGCCACTATGTAAAGTAGTTACTAACTACACATGCTCTGCAACTAAGGAACCTGAGGTTCAGATTGGGGGTGTAATTTAATTAATATTGGGCTTCCCTGGTGGCTCAGATAGTAAATAGTCCCAGCCAGTGAACAGCGGAACTAGAGTTTTAACTGTTTGTCTTATTTCCATGCCTACAGACACAGATAAGGCCCCTTTTCCTTCTCCCCTCACTTCCCCCTCATCCCTATTTATCTTGGCTGAGTCAACCCCCAGCCCCCTCACAGTTTTTTCTTTTGGAAGTCTGTAGGGGCATAGGGCAGAGTGATTTTGCTGTCTAATGGGCTTAGGTAAGCCGCCTAAATACAGAATGTGCTAAAGACAGGCCTGGCTACCCAATTACAGTCTCCTTTTAGCTTTGGCTAGAGAGAAATCCCCAGAGCAAGTGTTAAACTTGGTCACCCACGCTACTTCCTTTCTTGGCTGAGAGTCAGACAGAGTGAGTTTTGGATCCGGCATAAAGTCTTATTCAGGAAATAATAACTGCCACAACCCAAGCACTCTGTGTCTCAGCTTTGGAAGTGGATTCATGATCATTGCCCACTTTGATTGGCTTTGATAAGGTGTGGGCCTGTCTTCAAAATAAACGCAATTAGTTTATTTGCTGTTTTGGTAGTTTATAGCATGCTGCCTTTTAAAATTATAATAGCAACTCTATATATTGGTAACTCTTGCCTGGAAATATTTTCCTCCCCCCAAATATTTAACAAATCTATATTAAAGCAACATCCTTCATGGAATAATGGTTCTGTCATCACTCATATGTACCTGATAATTTTTTTAAGACATATATTCTCTTCTTGAAAAATTTAAAAAGTTGTTTATTTGGAAACAGTTGGATTCAAGTCACTGTACTTATCTCTCCTGTCTATTTTGCTGTTGGTATCACTTCTGGAATTTTGTTAAGAGATGTGAAGTTAATTTCTTGAAAATAGAAATTCTGAATCTTGATGCTTTTGAAAATACTTCATAATACATTGAATAGTTGCAAAAATGAAGATGGCACAATGTTAACACATTTAATTTGAAAAGGAACAAATAAATAAAATCTCAGAATCAAAAGACTCAGTGCCTGAGTTATTTGGAAATAAAGTGTCTTGAGAAGCACGTCATCCAGATGTAGCTGACGTGCTAACTGTAAGCACTGCTGGATGTTACTGTCCACGTGATTATGTCCTGAAGGACAGGAGGGATTAATACCCAGCGGTAGCTCTACTTTCCTGTGAAACTTCCATGAAATACATTTCATTTGTTCCTGGCTAGCCTCAGAGATCTCTCTCATTTATAAAATCATAATTCTCCTGCTTATTTATGTGGCTCATTCCTTCTTCATTCCCTGACCCCTAAGAATAAACCAAATCTGTTATGACTTTTACTTCATGAGGATCTTCTATTTTACAATTTTTTACAGTTATATATTTACCTGTAATTATTTAATTTGATGATATTATTATCTAATAATGATCACTGTGAGTTCTATGTGGTCAGTAATCATGTATTTATTCACTAACCTAGCTGTATCTGTAAGGACCGTATTGATATAGTAAGGGCTCAGTAAACACTACCTAAATAGATCAATCAGTGAGAGAAGAAATGTAACACTGATCTGTTGGTTTTCCATTATCTCCCACTAGACTGTGAATACAGTGTATTTCAAAATGAATTCATAAGATATTTAGTTACCACCTACTATGTCTCAGACACTGGTTTAGGCACTAAGCATAAAGCAAGGAATATAACTGTACACATTTCCTGGTAGGTCAGCAGTAAAGAATCCACCAGCAGTGCAGGAGACACAGGAGACCTGAGTTCGATCCCTGGAAATGGCAACCCCCTCCAGTATTCTTGCCTGAAAATTCCATGGCAAGAGGAGCCTGGTGGCCGGGGGTCACAAAGAGCCAGACAGAGCTGAGCATGTAAGGCGCACTAGCACAGTTGTGTGCAGCCCGTGGTCTCATGTAGCTCGTAGGTGTGGGGCTGGGATGGAGATGTGGATAGTAAGGGATCCTGTAAGCAAATAATATATCTAGGAAGTGATTAAAGCTATGAGAACAATATAAGGTGGTATGTGAGAGAATAAGTAGGGATCTTCTTTATAGTATCAGAGTGCCTTTTCTTTGACACATTTCGTACACACTGGTAATTTTATTTTAATGCATAATTTTAATGCATAATTCATATGCATCTTTATGTCTTGTTTATCTAACCTATATGAACACAGGAAAGAAAGAAAGTGAAAGAAAGTGAAGTAGCTCAGTCGTGTACGACTCTTTGCAACCCCATGGACTGTAGTCTTCCATGATCCTCCGTCCATGGGATTCTCCAGGCAAGAGTATTGGAGTGGGTTGCCATTTCCTTCTCCAGAGGATCTTCCCAACCCAGGGATCAAACCTGGGTCTCCCACATTGTAGGCAGATGCTTTACCATCGGAACCACCAGGGAAATGTGAACACAGGGGATAGCATTGAATACTCCTTTGCCTTTTGAGAGCTCTAAATTCAATGCTGATCACTCATTACATCCTTTGTAATTGGTTGGAAATATATTCCATTCAAATTCTTAAAAGCTTAAGGCTTAAGTAAGAGGCTGGAGAAATGTTTGCTTGTAGACTTTGCAAATAACTGAGCTTGGTCAGTAATCCGACTCACAAAAGCCCACTTTAAAATGGAATCTCTTGGGACCTGTAAATTGCTCCACTGGATTTATTTCAAGTCAGCACATTGCAGGTTGTCTAAATGAACTGTGTTATTTCCTGTTATTGATGTCCATAAACTCTCAAAAGCAGTAACTTTTCCTCTAAGTTAATTTAAATTGACTCTTGGAAATAAAATCTGTTAAGGTTTTCTTAATAGAAACATATTTCAGGGTAGGACTGGTATAAACAATTGAAAAAAATTATTTATTCTATTTTCTTTGATTCTCTCCTGTGTTATAGCTGAAATTCACTTCTAGATGAATACTGGCTGAGACAAATACTAGTCTGAGAGAAATGAGGGCAAAATGATGAGTTTATTTGGAAAGTGAGAGATTCTGAGTAGGGAGATTAGGGGCAGGTTTTGCAGTAGAGAAACTGAACCAAAGCTTTTTCTTGCTTCTCCTGGGAAAAAAAGAAAGTATTTCATTACCCTTTCAGGCATATCCTAGGTTCTGTTGCCACTGTTCAAATATCTTAGTAGTTGGAAAGATTAAAATATAGCTCTTTATTTCTCCCTTTTTAGTTTGACTGCCTGGAAATTTGTATCTCATTCACTGGTCAAGAAGGACTGAAGCCCACATAAATGGGGCACCCTCTTTTTGAAATTTATTACACATTTTTCCTTTTGGAAGTTTTCAGTTGGATGGCAATTTGTAATACTATTGCTTACAGATATAATAATGTAGGGGCTACAAAATCCTTTCTTTATTGTTTACACATAAATTGTTGTTAACATCTGATCTATTAACTGTACCTTCTCCATTAGAAGGTTTAGAGTGAAAATACTTCTCTGGGTAACTTGAATGATGTAAGTTAGGGTAAACTTTCCATCCCCAGTGTTCGGAATAGATGTCAACAATTCCAGATAGGCTTCCAAATCCAGATGACCTAGTTAATTTTATTTCAGGGCGGTGAACAGATGGTGAGTGTTTTCTGTCTATCTGGCATTAACGTGCACTCTGTCACCATCAGACTTAACAGTGGCAGATGGCAGTTGTGTTAGCAAACATTCAGTCCTTTCCCCTCATTCCTTCCCTTTGGACTGAGGAAGGCCTGGCTTCGGCTTACCACTGACTCACACTGTGGCCACCTCTCCAGGGAAGCCTGAGGGGAGAATGTCAAACCACCGGAAGCCCTCAGTAATGCAGGTTTTCCGGTTCACCCATGGCAACAGGCACAGCTGGGGCCTCTTCAAAGGCCTGTGGTAGATATTACCGTCTCAGTGTGAAATCCGTACGGGTTCAGTGCTTACTTCAGGGCCAAGTTGAGCATTTCCATGGGATAGATAGATTTTTCTCATCCTCTTGTGAAAAAATACCTGAGTATATGAGGATAGCCTTTCTTGGCCTCTGGTGAACTTTTCTGTATAGAAAAGCAGCCAGCCATATTTAGCAGTTTTATCCAGCAGCATGAATCATTTAACTGCCTTGGTTGATCTTTAGAGTATCCAGATTTCATTGTTTATAAAAAAATTTTTTTTTTTTTTTAAGTAAGTTCTCCCTTTTTGGGAATCCAGGTGGGAACACGTTGCAGATGCATTGTGTATTTTGGATTTCTGTAAAGGACTTTGTGGCATCCTAATTGCTACGCACGTAGGATAAGATGAGTGCTTAATTTATGAACCAATTTTCTAAAATTATCAGAGTTAGTTGAGATTGTGAAGATGCTGTCCTGGAATATAAGAAGTTTCAGGGAACCTAAAAGTTAACTTGTGTTTTGTAGAATTTACAGGATTGAGCAAATAATGCAAGTAAAATAATAGGGGTGAGAGATTTATTGAATTGTCCCCATTTTATGGACACATATTTTTTCAGTATTCAAGGTATTAAATTTTTAAATGTTTTTAACATTCTGTAAAGGACAGAAATGGTATGGACCTAACAAAAGCAGAAGATATTAAGAAGAGGTGGCAAGAATATACAGAAGAACTATACAAAAAAGATCTTCATGACCCAGATAATCACAATGATGTGATCATTCACTTACAGCCAGACATCCTGAAATGCGAAGTCAAGTGGGCCTTAGGAAGCATCACTATGAACAAAGCTATTGGAGGTGATGGAATTCCAGTTGAGCTATTTCAAATCCTTAAAGATGATGCTGTAAAAGTGCTGCACTCAATATGCCAGCAAAAACTCAGCAGTGGCCACAGGATTGGAAAAGGTTGGTTTTCATTCCAGTCCTAAAGAAAGGCAATGCCAAGGAATGCTCAAGCTACCACACAATTGCTCTCATCTCAAATACTAGCAAAGTAATGCTCAAAATTCTCCAAGCCAGGCTTCAATAGTATGTGAACCATGAACTTCCAGATGTTCAAGCTGGATTTAGAAAAGGCAGAGGGACCAGGGATCAAATTGCCAAACATCCGCTGGATCATTGAAAAAGCAAGAGTTAGAGAAAACCATCTAATTCTGCTTTGTTGACTATGCCAAAGACTTTGCCTGTGTGGATCACAATAAACTGTGGAAAATTCTTCAAAAGATGGGAATCTCTTGAAGGTCAGACCACCTGACCTGCCTCCTGAGAAATCTGTATGCAGATCAAGAAGCAACAGTTAGAACTGGAAATGGAACAACAGACTGGTTCCAAATCAGGGAAGGAGTACTACAAAGCTGTATATTGTCACTCTGCTTATTTAACTTATATGCAGAGTATATCATGAGAAATGCTGCACTGGATGAAGCACAAGCTGGAATCAAGACTGCTGGGAGAAATGTCAATAACCTCAGATATGCCATGACACCACAGTTATGGCAGAAAACAAAGAACTAAAGAGGCTTTTGATGAAAGTGAAAGAGGAGAGTGAAAAAGTTGGCTTAAAACTCAAGAGTCAGAAAACTAAGATCATGGCATCTGGTCCCATCATTTCATGGCAAATAGATGGAAACAATTGAAACAGTGAGAGACTTTATATTTTCGGGGCTCCAGAATCACTGCAGATAGTAACTGCAGCCATGCAATTAAAAGACACTTGCTCCTTGGAAGAAAAGTTATGACTAACCTAGGTAGCATATCAAAAAGCAGAGACATTACTTTGCCAGCAAAGGTCCATCTAGTCAAAGCTATGGTTTTCTCAGTAGTCATGTATGGATGTGAGAGTTGGACTGTGAAGGAGGCTGAGCACCGAAGAATTGATACTTTTGAACTGTGATGTTGGAGAAGACTCTTTTTTAAAAAATTTTATTATTATTATTTTTTTACTTTACAACATTGTATTGGTTTTTCCATACATCAACATGAATCCATCATGGGTGTACACGTGTTCCCAATCCTGAACCCCCCTCCCACCTCCCTCCCCATACCATCCCTCTGGGTCATCCCAGAGCACCAGCCCCAAGCATCCTGTATCCTGCATTGAACCTAGACTGGCGGTTCGTTTCTTATATGATATTATACACATTTCAATGCCATTTCCCCAAATCATCCCACCCTCTCCCTCTCCCTCAGAGTCCAAAAGACTGTTGTGTACATCAGTGTCTTTTTTGCTGTCTTGCATACAGGGTTATCGTTACCATCTTTCTAAATTCCATATATATGCGTTAGTATACTGTATTGGTGTTTTTCTTTCTGGCTTACTTCACTCTGTATATCGGCTCCAGTTTCATCCACCTCATTAGAACTGATTCAAATGTATTCTTTTTAATGGCTGAGTAGTACTCTATTGTATATACGTGCCACAGCTTTCTTATCCATTCATCTGCTGATGGACATCTAGGTTGTTTCCATGTCCTGGCTATTATAAACAGTTCTGTGATGAACATCGGGGTACACGTGTCTCACTGGTCAACCACTTGTAAAAGAATGAAACTAGATCACCTTCTAACACCATACACAAAAGTCAACTCAAAGTGGATTAAAGATTTAAAGGTAAGACCAGAAACTATAAAACTCCTAGAGGAGAACATAGGCAAAACACTCTCTGACATAAATCACAGCAGGATCCCCTATGACCCACCTCCCAGAATACTGGAAATAAAAGCAAAAATAAACAAATGGGACCTAATTAAAATTAAAAGCTTCTGCACAACAAAGGAAACTATAAGCAAGATGAAAAGACAGCCTTCGGAATGGGAGAAAATAATAGCAAATGAAGCAAGCGACAAACAAGTAATCTCAAAAATATATAAGCAACTCCTGTAGCTCAATTCCAGAAAAATAAATGACCCAATAAAAAAATGGGCCAGAGAACTAAATAGACATTTCTCCAAAGAAGACATACAGATGGCTAACAAACACATGGAGAGGACTCTTGAGAGTCCCTTGGACTACAAGGAAATCCTACCAGTCCATCCTGAAGGAAATCAGTCCTGAATATTCATTAGAAGGACTTATGCTGAAGCTGAAACTCCAGTACTTTGTCTACCTGATGTGAAAAACTGACTCATTTGAAAGACCTTGATGCCAGGAAAGATTGGAGGCAGGAAGAAAAGAGAACAACAGAGGATGAGATGGTTGGATAGCATCACCGGCTCAGTGGACATGTATTTGAGTAGACTCCAGGAGTTGGTTTAGGACAGGGAGGTCTGGCGTGCTGCAGTCCATGGGGTCGCAAAGAATCGGACACAACTGAGGAACTGAGCTGGACTGAAGTGAACATTCTATTTCAATTTTTATTTTGTACAGACATAACTTTTTAGAGCAGTTTTAGATTTGCAGCAAAACAAAGCATAGAGATTTCCCATTTCTCATCTGCTCCCATACATGCCTTGTTGTTTAGCTGTTGTGTCCGACTCTGTTGCAGCCCCATGAACTGTAGCCCACCAGGCTCCTGTGTCCACGGGATTTCCAGGGAAGAATATTGGAGTGTGTTGCCATTTCCTTCTCCTCCCAAATTGCATAGCTTTCCCCATTATCAGGATCCCCCACCACGACACATTTGTTACAGTTGATGGACCTACATGACACATCATAATCACCCAAAGTCCATTGTTTACATGGGTGTTGCACATTCTGTGGGTTCACCCAAATGTGAAACGACATTATCCATCATTATGGAATCACACAGAGGAGTTCCATTGCCCTAAAAATCCTTTTTGCTGTTCATCCCTCCCTCCCTCCTAACCCCTGGCAACCACTAGTGTTTTCACAGTCTCCATAGTTTTGCCTTTTCTAGGATGTCATATGGTTGGCATCATATAGTACAAAGCCTTTTCAGATTAGCTTCTTTCACTGTTTCAAATTTGGTAAGTCTTATCCTGAACTGATCATAGGAATGCCAAGTTCAGTCAACAAAAATGTGATTGATAATATAAATTGCATATATTCCATAATGCAAATCTGGAAATATCATCAGAGCTGTTAAGTCATGCCTGAAAAACTCTCTTTGTAATTTATCTGAGTTAGGGCTTGGAGATAACAAGCAATGTTGGTGGCTTATTATTTATTGTCACCTGAAATATGTATTGGGATAAAATTCTTTTGGTATTATTCATGGTGATTATTCACCAGTTGATATAAAATGCTTAATAGTAGGCCAAAATCTCTTCTGGACTCAGGCCTTGCATTGCTAATGAGTGATACACAACCACTTTAGCATTTCAAATGGCAGTAGCCTTATTGGTTACAGTGCTCAGGGTGCGTTATAGTCTGCATATTAATTTTCAGGAACTAACAAAATCGTTCCTTTAAATGAGTTGGCAGTATATCAAGATAATTTAGAACATACTGATGTCAATCTTTGATCTTAAATATTAAATTGGGGTGCATATTTTGGGACAAGCACTCTTTCAGAGTTTAGGTTCATAAATATATTGATTAAGGCATCATACGTTTAAAGGACTGATAGAGGCATCTCATTTGATTTCTTTATTTCTGGTGATTCATAAGTATCTTTGTAAATTTGATGAGGAACCAAGCAAGGGCACCTGGATTGCCGTTACACATGTTTCGCTTGATATTGACCTATAACACGCCTTTAAGGTGGTATTTGATATGGCATCTCTGCACTGCAATTTTAGTGATTTCTGAATAGGACTGTAAATTAAGCATATTCTCATACCTTTAGAGCTACAAGTTCTTATTTTGCTTTACTTTATTTTGTTTCTGAATTATTCATACAATTGCCTCAATATTCTGCTTTGATTTGCTATAGAGACCTAGGTTTATTTATGTTAATCTCATGAGAATGATGCCAAAAGTATTTTTTTTCTGTTGGCTTTGAAGGTGCTTTTGGAATTTATAAATATTTTAGTAGGTAGACTCAGTGAATTTTAGAGCAAGTATAGACTCTGAATTCATTCTAATGTTAAATCTCAGAGAGTTTGAGACTTTGGGTCACAAACGTAGAACCAAGCTGTAATTAGAACCTACATTTTTAATAGTCATTGAATAAAGCTGTTCTTGGTGTTGATACAACTAAATACTAAATTAGGTGTTCATAGGATTCTAGTGGATAAAAATTGACAGGTAGAAGCTAAGGCTAAATTATCTACCTCAAATATCTGCCTCTATAGAAAAAAGTGACAAATTATTCGATATCAAGGTAAAATACAATGGCAAGATGCTTCTGCAACCAGAGTATTGAAGTCTTTCCTGCCATCAAGAAACCTTACTATAAAAAAGATGCTAATACTTTCAGCTGCTATTTATTTTTATGTTATATGTAAAATATCACTGAGTAATTATATCATTGAGTCTTATATTATTGAGTAATTTCTTTACCATATAAGATAAAAAGATTCTTGTGGGAATCCTGGAAAGCATCTTAGAGCCAGGCAGGAGACCTAGCTCTCGAAAGACAAGATATTGAAAGGTACACTTGTCAAACATCATAGCTTTTCCCAACTCCTAGCTAGGGCCTATGGTGGGTGAGTAGATAAATAAATTAAAATTGCTTTTAAAGTACATAATCTAATACTCCAGGTACTTTGCTAAATTATTTCTTTTCATCTTATTTTATTCTTATAACAACACCTTAGAGTAGGGCTATTATGACTCCCAAGTTTAAAACTTTTCCTGAGACCATGTGGCTGATTTATAAAGCTGAGATTTGAATCTGAGTCCATCTGAAAGCAATGGTGCTACACCCATAACCACAGCTCTGCTGCTGCTGCTGCTAAGTCATTTCAGTCATGTCCGACTCTGTGCGAGTCCATAGACAGCAGCCCACCAGGCTCCCCGTCCCTGGGATTCTCCAGGCAAGAACACTGGAGTGGGTTGCCATTTCCTTCTCCAATGCATGAAAGTGAAAAGTGAAAGTGAAGTCGCTCAGTCGTGTCTGACTCTTACCAACCCCATGGACTGCAGCCTATCAGTCTCCTCCATCCATGGGATTTTCCAGGCAAGAGTACTGGAGTGGAGTGCCATTGCTTTCTCCGAACCACAGCTCTACGGTGGTTAAATTGTATGATCAGAGAGAACAGAAAGGCATGCATATAAGGGCCTGATGAGTTTCAGGTGAAGATATTTGGGATATAGCCATGTTGAAGCCAGTTGGAATCAGCTCTCAAAAGCTGATAGATAAATATTTAGGAATTTGGCAAGCTGGTTGTTAAATTATTGATAATATAAAATCATCCATCATGAAAGTATTTGCACCACAGAAATGAGCAAATGCTGTAAATCAGGACTTTGTTCTCATGAAATCAGTTTTCCAGCATTACACTAGATACTTGAATGTTAGTGTTAAAGTACAGCATGTATGGAGGAGAAAGAATGGGAGAAGAAGATAGAAACATACATTAAGATCAGTTTATAAACACCTTGCTCGGGTAAACATGAGGATGGCCATGTTTTTGCAATGTAAATCAGATTCTGTCATCTCTCAACCTATAATCCTTCAATGACTTCCAACTGTAATAAAATCTAAATTGCCTGTCTTGGGAATGATCTGTGCTTTCCTCTTCAACTTGATCTCTGCAGTTTTCTCTCTCTATAATTCTCACTCTCAGATCAAGCTGCAGCACACTGGTCAACTGGTATCAGATTCTTAATAAGCCAAGCTCTTTCCAAATTTAGCCATTTACACTAATTGTCCCCTTAAGGTGCTTCTGAAGTTTTCTCATGGTTGTATCCTTCAGATCTCAGCTTAAATGTCACTTCCTAAAAAGGCTTAACTTTCCAATCTAAAGTAGCTGCCAAGTCTCTCTCTGTCACATCAGCCTATTTTAACACTCTACTTAGCACTTAATGGTGTGATATGGGGTTAGATGCCACACCTCTAAAGCCAGACTGCTGTGACCCATTCTTACTTCACCATTACTAGCTGTGGGACTTCATGCAGTTGCTTATCTCCATGACTCAATTTCCTATTTCAAAAATAGGATGCAATTATTTCCTTTTCATGGAGTTTCTGTGGGAATTAATATGTGTAAAAAAACACAAAGCATACACGAGAAAGAGCAGTGACTGGTCCATAAAGCATTCAAAATATTTCAGATATTATTGTCACTGATAACTGATACTTAATGACTTGTTTTCCGGTTCTTTCAACTAGAATAGAAGTTCAGTTGGAAGAGGCACCTCATCTTTTCTGTTTGCTTTTGATTCTTCCCACCCCTGATTCCTAGAGCATTATCTGGCAAGTGGTAGGCAGTGGGGCAGGATGAGGACGTATGACAAGGAGCTGATCATTCAGAGTTTCTTCGTTGCTTTCCTAACTTCTCTCAGCATTCTGTGTTGTTGCTTTCTCTGAACTGAGAACAATGGAATAAACATAGGTGTCTGAAACAGCCATTTTCAGGGGATGAAGTAAAAGTAAGAGATTCTGCCTTTTCTCCATAAGCAACATACTTCATCTCCAACTCATAGGTGGCTATTCAAGAATGTGGGCCCATGTGTTGTCAGATTTTTCATTTATCAGGAGAAGACATAAATATGGATATATTTTTGGTGTGAAATCTCCCAAGTTTTAAATGTTGACAACAAATTCAAAATTTATACATGACCTTTAGTCAAATCAGGTCTGCAGGCTGGATTTGGCCATGGACCACCTGTTTACGAGCTGTGGTCTTGAACTTGAAATCTCAGTTTTTGTTTGTGAGGTCAGTACCCTTTATTTACCATCCTCTACCTTACAAGGAAACTGCCTGATGACCATAGTCTACAGCTACATCTTCCTGAATTTCTGTGCCTGGCATCCTCCACTTGCTAAACAAACCCTCCCCACGGTGGTACCCTTGGTCCGAAGTTTATTCCTTGGGTTTACCACATTATTCACCAGAGTTACATGGTTCACACCAAAGTTTGTATTGTATGCCATGGATGTAAGGATAAGGAAGGTCAACAGTCTGGGTCTTTTAAAGTGTTTATTATTGAAGAGAGATGTTATCTGAGGAAAGAAACTTTATTTCTCATTTCTCCCTTCCCTTATTTTTCCCTCCCTAAGGCCTATAGTGACATCAGTCTGATCAGTATTCTAAGTCAAAAAGTTTTAGAAAGTTACTGTGACATGGTGCCTTGCCAATGCACTTTGTTTCCTATGAATATTTGGCCGGGGGAGGGGAGTAATCTAGAATAGTGGTCTGTAACATTTTTTGTTTATATGTGCCACTACCAGTAAAAAAAAAAAAAAGTGTTTTGACCTGAATGTTTGTGTGTCCCCCAAATTCATATGTTGAAATTTTAAACTCCAAGGTGACAATATTTAGAAGGTAGAGTTTTGGGGTCATTAGGGCAATGCAATTACTGTTTTTATAAAAGAGATCCTTTATGCCACATGTAAGCTTTTAACAACAAAAAATGGACTACTTAGAGGCTGGCCCTCACCAGATAACGTGTCTTGGCATTCCAGCCTCCATTACTATGAGAAAAAAAATGTTTGGTGTTTATAAGCTGCCCACTTTATGGTATTTTGTTATAGGAGCCCAGCTTCCCAAGTGGCTCAGTAGTAAATAACTTGCCTTCCAATACAGGAGCCACAAGAAATGCAGGTTCCATCCCTAGAGGAAGAAGATCCCTAGAGGAAGAAATGGAAACCCATTCCAGTATTATTTCTGAGATAATCCCATGGACAGGGGTCCTGGTGGGCTGCAGTCCATGGGATCGCAAAGAACAGGACACGACTGAGCATGCACGCACATACACACACACACAATGAGCATTAGCTCCATATACGTGAATTTATTTATTATTGTTTTTCAGTCACTCAGTCATGTCTGAATCTTTGCAGCCCCATGGACTATAGCACTCCAGGCTTCACTGTCCTCCATCTTCTGGAGCTTGCTCAAACTCATGTTCATTGAGTTGGTGATGCCATACAACCATCTCATCCTCTGTCATCCCCTTCTCCCACCTTCAATCTTTTCCAGCATCAGGGTCTTTTCCAGTGAGTTGGCTCTTTGCATCAAGTGGCCAAAGTATTGGAGCTTCAGCTTCAGTATCAGTCCTTCCAATGAATATTCAGGGATGATTTCCTTTAGGATTGACTGGTTTGATCTCCTTGAAGTCCAAGGGACTCTCAAGAGTCTTCTCCAGCACCAAAGTTCAAAAGCATCAGTTCTTTGGTGCTTAGCCTTCTTTATGGTCCAACTTTCACATCCATACAAGGCTATTGAAAAAACCATGGCTTTGACTAGACGGACCTTTGTAGGCAAAGTAACGACTTTGCTTTTTAATGTGTATCTAGGTTTCTTCCAAGGAGCAAGCATCTTAATTTCATCACTGCAGTCACTGTCCACAGAAATTTTGGAGCCCAAGAAAATAGAGTCTTTTCACTGTTTCCATTGTTTTCCTGTCTATATGCCATGAAGTGATGGTACTGGAGACCACGATCTTAGTTTTTTGAATGTTAGGTTTTAAGCCCACGTTTTTTCTCTCCTTTTTAACTTTCATCAAGAGGCTCTTTAATTCCTCTTTGCTTTCTGCCATAAGGGTGGTGTCATCTGCATATCTGAAGTTATTGGTATTTCTCCTGACAGTCTTGGTTCCTGCTGGTGCTTCATCTAGTTTGGCATTTCGCTTGAGGTAATCTGCATATAAGTTAAATAAACAGGGTGACAATGTACAGCCTTGATGCATTTCTTTCCCAATTTTGAACCAGTCTTGTTCCATGTTCAGTTCTAACTGTTGCTTCTAGACATGCATCCAGGTTTCTCAGGAGGCAGGTAAGGTGGTCTCATATTTCCCTCTCTCAGAATTTTCCATGGTTTGTCATGATCCACACAGTCAAAGGCTTTAGCATAGTCAATGAAGCAGAAATAAATGTTTTTCTGGAATTCTCTAGCTTTTTCTGTGATCCAGTAGATTTGATAATTTGGTTTCTGGTTCCTCTGCCTTTTCTAAATCCAGCTTAAACATGTGAAAGTTTATGGTTCACATACTATTGAAGCCTGGCTTGGAGGATTTTGAGCATGACCTTGCTAGCATGTGAAATGAGTGCAATTGTGTGGTAGTTTGAACATTTCTGGCATTGCCTTTCTTTGAGATTGGAATGAAAACTGACCTTTTCCAGTCCTGTGGCCACTGCTGGGTTTTCCAAATGTGCTGGCATATTGAGTGCAGCACTTTCACAGCATCATCTTTTAGGATTTGAAATAGCTCAGCTGGAATTCCATCACCTCCCTTAGGATACTTCCTAAGGCCCACTTGACATCACACTCCAGGATGTCTTGCTATAGGTGAGTGATCATACCATCATAGTTATCCAGGTCATTAAGATCTTTTTTGTATAGTTCTTCTGTGTATTCTTGCCACTTCTTTTTAATATCTGTTGCTTCTGTTATGTTCATACCATTTCTGTCCTTTATTGTTCTTATCTTTGCATTAAATGTTCTTTGGTATTTCTGATTTTCTTGAAGACATCTCTAGTCTTTCTCATTCTATTGCTTTTCCTCTTTTTCTTTGCATTGTTCACTGAGGAAGGCTTTCTTATCTCTCCTTGCTATTCTTTGGACCTCTGCATTCAGATTGATTGATCTTTCCTTTTCTCCTTTTCCTTACTTATTTGTTATTTTATATTCAATCCTATGTTCTAGTATATTGTGCTGTGTGCTCAGTTGCTTCAGGCTAGTATAAGTCACATATATTTAAAAATGCACAGAAAATATCATTTTATAATACTGAGATTAAAAATAGTAAATTCAACTATCTTTTTATACTGCATGGGAGAATTACCAAGCACACTTCATGGGTGCATATACTCCTGGTCTAAAGGCAAACATCAACTTTTAAAGAGACTGCTTTACCAGACTGTAAATCAGCTGTCCTGATTTACTGTTTTTGTCAGTGTTGCATTAGAATGCTGTTCACATTGGAAGTGCCAGGTTGAGGACGTGAGGACACAGCCTGGGGCTCCAACCCACAGCACAGCTGCTAGAATTGAAGGGTCTGAAAGTCCTGTGTACCAGGCCCAAAACACCAAGTCTGCTGGCTCCAGATAATCTGAAGACTCAATATGCTTGCTGCTAATGTGCCCTCCTAACCGCAACGCCCACCTCCTGTCTCTCCCACCCTCTGTGGGAAGAGGGCAGTTAGACTGCCTTTTCTCAACATTATCAGATTGTTTGTCATATCCTCTGGATTACTGAGTTTATAATCTCTGATCTAAACTGTGATACAAGGGATGAAGCTGCAGTGTCTGTCTGAAGCTTCATCACTCTCCGCAAAGCTCAAGGGCAGATTTATTTTAACAGCTGTTCACTACCTGATTGGAATTAGGATACTTGTGAAAAGGTCAAGGAGAAAGAGCTAAACAGCACATCTGTTTCAGTCATAAAACCATATTTCTAGGAAGGTAGGAAAAAAAAAAAACATTCTATTAAAGAAAATCTCAACAGTCATTTTAAGAAGCATAATTTCACTATGATTGTAAAACAAGGTATCTGTCTTATTCCTTCTTAACATTTCCTTTTTCTAGGAATATAGTAATGCCCTTGTTTCTGTCCTATATTCTTTTGAACCCTGGCAAAAATCTGGCCTGATATTCTTATTTTACAAGCATTATTTTTTTACCCTCTAATTCTATGTTAATCATTGAAACCTTTGTTTCTGTTTTATATTTTTTTTTATTGAAAGGCATTGATCAGCAATTCTATGGGCTCTTCTGTTTTGTCATTCAAATGCCTTCCACATTTCTTTATCTTCAGTCTTTCTAAATTAAGCTTTATTAACTGAATTCATCCTCTTTCTAAAATAGAAAGCATCCTGATTTGGACAAAGCTGACCTATGCACTTGTCTGAGTGAACTGTCAAACCTAATCCTTACTGTCCCTGCTGTTACGGTCTTAATTCCTCACCAACAACTGTGCATGAAAGTGCTTTGAGAAGTGACAGCTGGTTGAAGTGTCTCGTCCTGACAAATACTATCAATGGTTCAGTGTCAGCTTGGGAAGACACAACAAATGGCATTCCATAGAGGTTACTTCTTGGGCCAGTTAACATTTGGATCAGTGGCTTGGATACTGGAATAGAAAATATGCCTAGAATGTCTGTGATGGATGCTAATATTTATGATGAGAACAGACTCGGGTCCTAAATTTACCCTCTCTACCTTATAATCTTGCTATAACTTGAAGAAGCTGTGAATGATTTTATATGAAGAAATGGAAATCCAAGTAACCTTTGCCATCTAAATTGAATCAGTCATCATAAGGCAGGCCAAAGCCTCCTATCAGGCTCTACTTACATCATAGACTGACCCTCTCATCTTCTCTTTGCTTCCATGGCCTATAGAATCTTGATTATTTACTCTCATTCCAGATTGTCACTGATTGCCATTCAGCCTGATTTTTAACACCTCCCCAGCTATACTTTCTGAAACACTGAGCCTTATTTGGGAGTCTTAATGATTTAACTGCAAATGTAGAGGGGAATAAAGATATTTTTAAAATTCCAGACAAAATGGATGATTAAAAGCTAGAGAAACTATTAAAAGTAATACTAATACTGGGTGTTCTGGTCTACCTTAAAATGCAAATGGAGCTGTCAGTCTAAGAATCCCCATCCTGACTCATTCCCTTTGTCTGAATGTGAGACCTGCCAAGTCTATAGTATAGATCAAGCTCTTCAGAATCCCAAGCTCAGCAGACTCCCAGTTGCCCAGTGGGATTGCTAATTCTTCTCAGATGAGGCCTCCTGGTCTCTGTATATCTTCTCTTTTCCTCTGAATCCCAAGTGTGTTATCCTTTCATCATAATTACTCTTGGCTCCCCCAGGCCCCTTCCTCTTCTTGGCAATGCTAAAGAGAATACAGTCCTATAGTGACCTAAAAATTATTCACTTTTGCCTTTTAGATTTTATACCTTCACCTTTCTCAAGGTTTATTTGGTTTTACTTGTTATGAGATAGTTAATGAGGCTCAATTCTTTCAGGTTTTTATAGTCCTCCAAACACATGTCATATCAGTTCCCTTCAGTTCAGTTCAGTTCAGTTCAGTCGCTCAGTCGTGTCCGACTCTTTGCGACCCCATGAATCGCAGCACGCCCGGACTCCCTGTCCATCACCAACTCCTGGAGTTCACTCAGACTCACGTCCATTGAGTCAGTGATGCCATCCAGCCATCTCACCCTCTGTCGTCCCCTTCTCCTCCTGCCCCCAATCCCTCCCAGTATCAGAGTCTTTTCCAATGAGTCAACTCTTCGCATGAGGTGGCCAAAGTACTGGAGCTTCAGCTTTAGCATCATTCCTTTCAAAGAAATCCCGGGGTTGATCTCCTTCAGAATGGACTGGTTAGATCTCTTTGTAGTCCAAGGGACTCTCAAGAGTCTTCTCCAACACCACAGTTCAAATGCATCAATTCTTCAGCGCTCAGCCTTCTTCACAGTCCAGCTCTCGCATCCATAAATGACCACAGGAAAAACCATAGCCTTGACTAGACGGACCTTAGTCGGCAAAGTAATGTCTCTGCTTTTGAATATACTATCTAGGTTGCTCATAACTTTTCTTCCAAGGAGTAAGCGTCTTTTAATTTCATGGCCGCAGTCACCATCTGCAGTGATTTTGGAGCCCCAAAAATAAAGTCTGACACTGTTTCTACTGTTTCCCCATCTATTTCCCATGAGGTGATAGGACCAGATGCCATGATCTTCGTTTTCTGAATGTCGAGGTTTAAGCCAACTTGTTCACTCTCCTCTTTCACTTTCATCAAGAGGCTTTTTAGCTCCTCTTCACTTTCTGCCATAAGGGTGGTGTCATCTGCATATCTGAGGTTATTGATATTTCTCCTGGCAATCTTGATTCCAGCTTGTGTTTCTTCCAGCCCAGCGTTTCTCATGATGTACTCTGCATAGAAGTTAAATAAGCAGGGTGACAATATACAGCCTTGATGTACTCCTTTTCCTATTTGGAACCAGTCTGTTGTTCCATGTCCAGTTCCAACTGTTGCTTCCTGACCTGCATACAGATTGGGCAAGAAACCTAGCAATATGTTCCAACTAGACGTTAGCCTCTCTGTTAGCCTCTCTTTGGTCTTACGAGGCCTCAGAAAGCAGAATTCCAGCCTATGATTTTTAAAAATATATCTTACCTTTAATAGGTCCAAGCAATATTTTTTTTTATGTTTGAGGGAAACCTCAAGTGTGCAGAAACTGCACATTTATGAAGTACCTGAAGTACCCTAATTTCAGATTACTATTAAAGTCCTTCAGTTGTTCTTTCTTGATTACATCTATATCCCTAGGTTTTTCTTCTTCTTATGTCCCTTTCTTTTCTCCACGAAGGTGATTTTCCAGAACTATATGATTATTTAATAATACCAGACGTGGTAAACATCACTCGTACGCAGAACACCCAATTTTCCTTTCCATTCATGTTTAGGGGAGATTATACATCCCAGCCTCTTTTGGGAGGTAGACCAATTGACCAGCTCTGACCAATGAAATGTACATGAATATGATTTTAATCTGATTTTTTCACTATCATGACTACTAGCTCTACTCTGACTGGAGGATCCTGTTATGCTCTCCTTACATTATGTGATTATATGAAACAAAACTGCTGATCTGTTGACTTACATTGCACATGTAGTATGAGAAATATGCATTTGCTGTCTTCAGTAACTGATATTTCAGGGTTAAGTGGTTACTGAAGAATAACCTAGTTTATCCTGATTAATAAAACCACCACAGGATAAGCAGGCTTTAGCAACAGGCTCTATTTACATTGGTGAAAGAGGAACAGGATTCCTTAGAATGATAAATCCATTTCAGTGTCCATAAACTCTGGGAGAGATTTAGGCCAGATAAAGTTCTGACTTGTTAAAGTTGGACTAATTCAGAGACTTCATTAATTTTTGCATTTAAAGGTGCACATACCTTGTTTTCTATGAGAAATTTAGATTTCTTTTCATAGTGCTATTTTCTGTGAAACACTTGTTGTTATTTCTACCTTGTTTTTCTAAAGCTTTCATGTCTAAGGAGACAATTGAATATTTCGGTGTGAGTGCTCAGTCATGTCTGACTCTTTGCAATTCCACCTGGGCTCCTTTGTCCACAGAATTTTCCAGGCAAGAATACTGGAGTAGGTTGCCATTTCCTTCTCCAGGGGATCTTCCCTACCCAGAGATTGAACCCATGTCTCCTGCATTGGCAGGCAGATTCTTTACCACTGAGCCACCTGGGAAGCCCACAGTTGAGTATTTAGAGCTGTAAAAAGCAGATTAGCTTCATGCTTCCCACTCCATCCACAAGCTTAACTGTGGCACATTATAAAGGGCTCAGTGCTGTGCATCCCATTGTGTTCAGGAACCTGTCTGTGCTTTGCCTCCCAGACCTGCCTTGACTGCCTTATTTGTTCTTTTCCTGAGACTTTTCTTGATACCTGGCTCTGGACTCCACTCTCCATTTAGACTCAATTTTTGACCTCTACTTACTTCCCACACCCTCATCTGAGACCCAGGCATCAATCCCCATATGTTCTTGACCAAAAGTTTATTTCCCTTCCTCCATTCGCACAGTCTTTCTCAATTCTCTCCTGGCTCCTCACATTCTTAGGAAAAGAGGTCAGCAATAGGAGGGCAGACAGAAAAGTCTTGAAGCTCACGTGAGTAGTAACAGAAGTTATTTTGGGGTTGTGATTTTAGGAAGTCAGTCTCAATGCTTCATGCTGGTTCCATGATCTTAATTGTTTCTGGGCTCACTAGTTGGAGTTTATTTCTTAACGGCATTGTTATCCATCAATGTGTAAATGTATTGATGTTCAACTGGTGAGAAGAAAAGACAGAGGTGTCAGGCCGCAAAGTGCTTTATAAAGAAGGACAATTTTTGCATTTTCCAGATGGGTCAGGGAGGCACAGCTGGAAAGAGAATCTGGGTTTTTATCCAAATCCTGTACTTTCATTAGTCTGGGCAGCTGAATCCTAAAAACTGTGAATTACTGAGAGGATGCAATACTATAGGCTGAGCTTCCAGCAAGATCGCAGTTCAACAGTAGAGCTGTTCACATCTATACACACCTCATACACTGTCTGGTTTGTTTAAATTACTCTAAAATTCCTACAGACATGGATGCTTCTTACAAAATGTAGTTCTATATTTCTTACATATCCATTTCAATTAGTATAGTTTTGCTGAACTGAATTATTTCACTTACTTGTCAGAGCTTATGAGATTATGTCTGTCAATTTTACCATAGGAAGAATAGATAAGTTTATCAAGATAATCTCTTTGAATGTATAATGACTTGTTCTGTCTTTTCCCCTGCCCTCAAGTATCCCAGGTCCCCTTTTGAGAGAAATCAACAATTGTTATTCTCTTATTATTATTATATTATTGATTACAAATTCTTGATCCTTTATTGTTTTCTTTCCCTCTGGTCATGTAAGATCAGTGATGACTTCTAGCAAAGGCTCCTGATGATTTCAAGAGTGTTAAATCAGTTTCATGACTTAATTCGTATTTTTTTTTACCTTAAACAATGTCTTCATTTAGGGAATGATTATTATGCAAAGCACAATAGGTTTAATGTGATTAAGTTACAAAGAGCAATATGTCACATCCAAATCTTGCTACAGATGAAAAGATTGTTGAGGTTGGAAAGGGAAAGTCTTCCCTTCTTGGCAGCTGTCTAGCCTCTTCCCTCTTCTATCTTCATCTTTCCAAGCCCCTCATTTTTCTGCTTTGCCCCTGTGTGCTTCTCTGTCGGCACTGATTTGTTGATTCTGAAAGGGCAGTGTTGATGTGTGCTTAGTCACTTTGGTCACATCCCACTCTGCAACCTGTGGACTGCAGCCCACCTGACTCCTCCGTCCATGAGATTCTCCAGGCAAGAATACTGGAGTGGGTTGCCATGCCCTCCTCCCGGGGATCGTCCTGATCCAGGCATCGAACCCGCAGCTCCTGCATTGCAGGCAGATTCTTTACTGCTGAGCCACCCGGGTAGCCTAAGGGTATAGTGTTACCTCTTAACATATATTTGAAACTGTAATATACCCCAAACTTCCATTTCAGTATAACACACTGGAACTGCAGTGTCTACAACATATTTTAGTACTCAAACTATATTAAACCTAAAACTGAATCTTAAAAGGATGGGAAAATTTTAAGACCATCTTTCAATAGTACTGTCAATAACTTAGCTATCTTTATGTATTCTCTTTTTGTTTTACATCCAAACCTGACTATACCTATTTTTGTTTCAGTTACTTAAAGGTTTTCTTTTTATAATGATTGAAGTCCTGCAAGAACAAAAAGAAACTTCCAAAAAGCAAGACGCTGTATTTGTGTCCTTCAATCTAGGAGCATATCCCAATGAAATGATGTCATTTTAGGAACTATTATGAGAAGTTTTACCCATGTATGCATATAGAGAGATGGAGACAGACACAGAGAAAGACTGAAAGACACACAGAAAGAGAGAGAAAATAAGCAAGTTCTCTCTTGTGTCTTTTTACAAGGTCACTAACCTCGTTAAGAGGGCTCCAATCTCATGATCTATTTACCTCCCAAAAGCCTCATCTCCAAATACCATCATACTGGGGATTAGGGCTTCAACATACAACTTTCAGGAGTGATACAAACATTCAGTCTGTAATAGTAGGTAAGTTTTATTTAAAATTTCAAAGACTGAAATTTTTTTCTGAACCTTTGTAAAAAATAAGAATGAAAAGTAAAAATATTAAAACCAAGAATGAAATTCAAGTGTAACTAGAAAAATATAAATATATGAAATTAACTAGATAGGTTTTATTATTTTACATTAATAGAATTAAAATATACATAAATGTGTATTATTTTCAGAAATGTTTAAAACTTAGAATTGTTTTAAATATTACCCTCGCTACCCAGAGAGATGTTATGGGGAGGGAGGTGGGAGGGGGGTTCATGTTTGGGAACGCATGTAAGAATTAAAGATTTTAAAATTAAAAAAAATAATAATTAAAAAAAAAGATAAGTGTAATTTCAAGGAATTTTAGTGCTATTTTTCTATCAGAAGAAAATCTTTCAGTTAGACACATCAGTGAATATATAAGAGGAGACTATAAAATAAAAAAGTGAACTCAGACCTCGATAAATCTAATGATGGATTTAATAAAAAAGTAAGAATTTAAATGATTCATTAATCCACTCCAGTATTCTTGCCTGGGAAATCCATGGACAGACGAGCCTGGCAGGCTACAGTCCATGGGGTCGCAAAAGAGTCAGCCATGACTTAGCAACTGAACAACAAAAATGACTTCATGGAAAGTTCTGTCTGGAGAAGTCCTCTGTGGGCACTAACCCCTCTACTTACATTAAAAAGTCATATAGTAAAAACATGTGAATTCAACATCTCTAAAAATCATGTAAAAGTTAATCCTGATCAATCTGATTTCTCTTAGGGGTTTTTGACCCTATTGGCACATGCAGTGGATAAATCTCTGGTGTGAGGGCTGTGCCATGCAATGCAGAAGGTTTAGCAGCATTTCTGACCTTTACCCAGTGGCCAATAGCAACTCTCATACAGTTGTGACAACTAAAGAGAACCTCCACATGTTGCCAAATGTCCCCTACGAGCAAAATTTCCCTAGCTGACAACCATTGCTATGGAAGAATGAAGCGAGAATCCCATGGACAGAGGAGCCAGGTGGACTATAGTCCATGGGGTCTGCTGAGCGACTAAAACAACAATACCTGAGACTCATCCGAAAAGGAAGGAAAAAAAAAAAAAAAGATGAAGGGGAGGATGTAAGAAAGGGAAAGAAACAACAACCTTTTGAGCTCTCTGGTGTTTTACTTGACACCTTTTAGTATTACAGGGAAACACATTTAGAGATAATAGGGATTCAAAACAGCAGCAGACGAAAGTGCATCATTTTAGTGTAACTGAGGAGAAACTGAATCCTTACAATAGTCTCAGTAGGATAGAGAACAATTGAAAAGTGTATCTTTAGCCACTTATGTGCTTTTGAATGAATGGCAAAAGTACTCTTATTATTCCAACTGCTACTTATATGACTTCTGCGCAGTTGGAGAGTCTATTTTAGGCAACTATAAATTTGATTTAAAGGCAAACTGTGTTATGAACCAAATGTATTCACTAGGGCTTGAACCAATCCATTTCTATTTGCTGCTCTGGAAAGAAGAGCTAGGACACACACTAAAATAACCCCATTGCTCCAGGACAATCGAAACCAATGAGTCAACCTGGTTCCTTTGTTGTTCAACTATAGCAACTCCAAATAAAGTTGCAGTTTGTGTGCACTGCTGTTTTCCAGCTCCACCTTTTATCTTTTTTTTTTCCAAGTTACTATGATGTCAAGCCTCCCACTCAGACCCCTGTGAATATCTACAGGTATATTTATTTTATCTCAGCTAAAGCAGCATCAGGTCAATGGCTCTGCGATAAAAGGCAGGAACAAAGGAAAGGCAACTGACAACAAGCCTGTGGGGGACTCTATAACAATGAGAGTCCTGGGGATGGTAACCACTGAAAGCTCCTGATGCCTTCAGCATTGTGGAGACAGGGCTCACCTAAGTAGGCAGAACCCCTGAATCTGACTCCAGGGAACCTGCACAGGAAAGGTGATAAGAAACACCTTTCTCCTGTTTCTCTGAAAGGTCTTCCCCCTGCATTCAAATATTGTGGCAGAAGGAATTCTTAACTAGTTAAGAGTATCTGTTTGGTAATTATGAGGTCAAGAAAAAAAACGTTTCCTCTAAAAGGATTAAGTTCTCCCAGAGTACCTACTCCTACTCAGGTAGATCGAATTAAGGAGATATTGGCTGGCTCCTTCCAGATGCTGAGGCTACCTGGAATACCTGGACCTGGTTTACTCTCAAAAGAAGTTATTTCCAGTCTTCAAACTACAAGCAATGGCTGATCTGTTGGAAGCAATAGAGTCTTTCACCAGGACATAAGCTGTTTGTCTATTTCATCACTTGTTCTGATACCACAAATTATAGTTTATGGTTGTCAGGCACTGTTTGGAAACTGCTAGAATATATAATCTCATTTAATTGATTTTTTTCAAGCACAGATAATGTTAACTAGTACACTTAATATGTATAAGGAATACATGTTTATGACATTGTTTGTTTTGTTCCAGTACACACTGTCATCCTTGAGGTCCAAGGAGAAGAAATCACTATGACTGCAAGCTAAAAATGCACCCTGTCATTAAGGCAGGGAGAGCAGCATTGATTTTTGCTTTGGGACAGAAAGAGACAGGGCAAGTCTAGTGTAAACTAGGAAGTGATTCTAAGTAAAATACATGAACCAACTGAAAAGTCAAAACTATTCCCTCATAAAACTGTTAGAACTGTTAAGAGCTCTGCATATGACTATGTATATAAAAAATATACAGCAAATTAATACAGTTCTTATGTACCAGTACAAATACAACAGAAAATAAATGAGAAGGAATATAACTATTATCTTAAAAAAAAACAACTCTATGTGACCTGTATGTGCAAACAACACACAAACCAATAAATACATTACTCAGACACATGTGAAAAATACATAAATGTAGAGATATGCCACATTGCAGATGAAGAACAATAATTAATGCACCAATTTAATCCAATCTCAGTCAAAATGACATTGACGTTTTCCTTTTAAATCTTGGCAAGATGATTTCAAAATTTATTTACATGAAAAAAAGTGGAAAATAAGTACAAGGAAAAAGAACAACGTTGAATGCGATTAGCCATCTTAGATATTAAAACATATCCTGAAACTATAATTATTAAATCAGTATGAAAATATAAATAGGTAATTTGAGAAAAAATTAATTATTTTAGGTAATTTAATATATAATAAAGTAGAAGTATTAATCAGTGAGTCAGGGTTGAGTTATTCAGTGCAAAAAGGTAGAACAATTGGTTAGATGTTTGGGAAAAAAAATAGATCTTAAGACAGCAAAATTAATTCAATTAAAGATTCTAATGTAAAAATTCAGACGAAAGAGAGGCAGAAGAAACTGCTTTGCCAAGAGGCGTGAGAGGCATTTATTAAAATCAGTTCAGTTCATTTCATTTGCTCAGTCATGTCTGACTCTTTGTGACCCCATGGTCTGTATTACGCCAGGCTTCCCTGTCCATCACCAACTCCCAGAGCTTACTCAAACTCATGTCCATCACGTTGGTGATGCCATCCAACCATCTCTTCCTCTGTTGTGCCCTTCTCCTCCCACCTTCAATCTTTCCCAGCATCAGGGTCTTTTCAAATAAGTCAGCTCTTTGCATCAGGTGGACAAAGTATTGGAATTTCAGCTTCAGCATCAGGCCTTCCAATGAATGTTCAGGACTGATTTCCTTTAGGATGGACTGGTTGGATCTCCTCGCAGTCCAGGGGACTCTCAAGAGTCTTCCCCAACACCACAGTTCAAAAGCGTCAATTCTTCAGCGCTCAGCTTTCTATATAGTCTGACTCTCACGTCCATACATGACTACTGGAAAAACCATAGCTTTGACTAGACGGACCTTTGTTGACAAAGTAATGTCTCTGCTTTTTAATATGCTGTCTAGGTTGGTCATAGCTTTTCTTCCAAGGAGCAAGCACCTTTAATTTCATGGCTGTAGTCACCATCTGCAGTGATTAAATAGTTTTAGTAAAATGGAATATGATTTTTATGAATTAAAACTGGGTAAGTTTGCATACAGAAAGCATTAATTTTTCTGTAACTGATGATGCATTCATCAGATTCTTTTTTGCAGAAAAAATAATAAACTTGACAGTTAATAATAAACGACATATTTCAGTTTCTTAATGTCTAAAAAAGTTTCCTATAGTCACTTTAGAGCCTTCACTCCTCATCAGGTCCCTTTCTTTCCCTTTAGCAGTCAGTCTCTGCTTCCCTGGTCCTTTCTGAAATAGTGTCTGGATATAGAGGAAGGTTAAATACGTTCTGGTCTCAGAGAGATGGAGCTTTGCTCTGCTTTCTGGCCTGTATTTCTCTGCTGACCTCAGCTGCCATCAGGTAGATTAGTCTTAATCCATTAATCTGCATATCTGTGCTTGTGGTCTCTGAGTAAATTAGAGTTGTAATTATTAGGCAAATATTCCTAAAATTTTTCTCACATTGTCCATGAACTCTAATCTCAAGGGCATCATACTGTTGAAGCTTCTTTATTGCAAGCCCAGGTTTCTGCTGTATCACCAGTTGTCTCAACTCTTCTGAACTGCGTAACTACGAACTTTTGAATTTTCCTCTGTTTCAAACCAGTCATAGAACATGACAGATCCTATATCAGATTCATATGCTAGACATCCTCTTAGCCATTTTTAATTTACTTTGGGCTTTCTCATTGTCACAACGAGGCACAAAACTTTCATCCTACAGATAAGCCAAGAAAGGAGTAGTCAGGGGCCAGTATCGCTGGACTGTTTTTACGTGAAGTAGAGTTTCTACTCTGTAAATAGAGTCTGGGTGGGGAAAGCTGAGTTTTAGTTACAAAATCAGCCATTAATTAATGGTCTTACAATTGCATAATGGGAATAAATTTAATTTCCTATTAGTTTACACTGTCTCATAAGATTTCACAACATTAGGAGAGTCTGAATGCTAGCCAGAATCCTAGACCAAAGTCAAGTTTTTCCAATATACTTTGAAATCTCAAGTCATCTGGAGAAACAAACTTTGGTAAAATCAAAGCATCCTTTTTATTTTCTTCAGAAAATGAAAGTCAGATTCTTTTTCAGTAGTATACGTATGTTCTTATTCTAATCACTCCACTGCAGCACAATAGAAAGATTGTTCTCTTATCTTGCATTTTACTAGGAAGGAAAACAAGTTCCCTTGTATTTAAAACACCATCTTCCTGTAAACAGAATGATTAACTTGATATTGTGTCAAATAATTTATGAGTATCTAGATAAGACTAAAGGCATTTATTTTGCCAAATTCGTGAGATTACTCGTCATTTAGTTTGCTCTCTATCATGTAAGCCAAGAGTTTTTCATTACTCAAAAGCTGTTGCATTTCTGCCCTAAATTCCAGCAACCTTTTGAATGCTTTGACATTATGTAGTATCTGAATACAGTAATCTTATCTACGGTATAAAAAAGTTTTCATTGTAAAATGATTTTTATTTTTCACAAACAGAATTGCTTTCAAAATCAAATGCCTATTATATATTCTTTTCAACTCACATTCTGACAGATAACTGATACTGACCATCCTTTGCTCTTCAAAATAAAAACGATTCCCTGTTAGAGGACTGCCAAGTTAAAAATATCTTTAAAAACATATTTAAAGGTTCATTTCCTTTCCTATCTCCCCCACAATATGTTTAATGTGCTTGATTTGGGTAATAACACCCAGCAGTCAAGGAAGACAAAAACAGCTACCTTGAGTACTCTCTTGGCATACTTCTGCATGAACAGTCTTGATGCATGAGCAAAAACATTTCAAGGTCATACTCTTCATACTAAGAGTGAACTATGATTCATCATCTCTTACCAGAAAGATAGTTGAGATATTAAAACTTGCTCTTTTCACAAAGTCTGAACCCAAATATCTATATATAGATAACGATCTGCAACGGCGGGTGGGTGAGGAGACAGCTTTGGATAAATACACCAAGTATCCCAGGCAGCTTCTCCTAACAGCTATTTAATTGCTTCTCTTCATTAACTGGAGTTTCAGAAAAAAGAAAAAAACAGCAATCCTATTTTTAATGGCATGCCTATCTGTTAATCCTTTTTAGCATGGTACCTAGCAGAGGAATATACAAGTTATACATATCAAATGTTTGGGCATTTCCTGTGGTCATGTATGGATGTGAGAGTTGGACTGTGAAGAAGGCTGAGTGCCGAAGAATTGATGCTTTTGAACTGTGGTGTTGGAGAAGACTCTTGAGAGTCCCTTGGACTGCAAGGAGATCCAACCAGTCCATTCTGAAAGAGATCAACCCCGGGATTTCTTTGGAAGGAATGATGCTAAAGCTGAAACTCCAGTACTTTGGCCACCTCATGCGAAGAGTTGACTCATTGGAAAAGACTCTGATACTGGGAAGGATTGGGGGCAGGAGGAGAAGGGGACGACCGAGGATGAGATGGCTGGATGGCATCATGGACTCGATGGACGTGAGCCTGAGTGAACTCCGGGAGATGGTGATGGACAGAGAGGCCTGGCGTGCTGCGATTCATGGGGTCTCAAAGAGTCGGACACGACTGAGTGACTAAACTGAACTGAACAAATATTCTAGCAATAAATTTGATTTAAAATACTCTCCAACTACAGTTAATGAAACTGGAAAGACCCATTCCTTTCAGTTATTATTTCTAATGCTGCTGAAGAGATGCATTTGGGGAAACACTTATCAGAAGTACTATATCAGCATTACAGATATTTGCCAGGAGACTGGATGAAGCTATAATTGCAACCAACTTGTTTTTCACATGAAGTTTGTTTATTTTTTTCAGAGTTGATGGATGGCCAAGTTTTTAAAGATAGTATGTATCTGTCATGGATTAACCCAGGAGAGCGACACAAATATATTCAAAAGCAGGAGAAAGTGTTAGTGAGAAGTGGTGTATATTAAGAAGAAATGAAATAATCCCAAGGTCTGTTTTATGTTTGACACTTGCAGAATGTCTCTGAAAAATGACATGACACTTGTACTGAGGTTGTAAGACTAAGGAGGCTGGGACAGTGAGGAAATAAATGTCTTAAACTAGGATCTTTCAACCCTGATGCTAGAGTCACTTGGGACCAGATAATTCCTTGTGGTGATAGGGCGTCCTCTGTATTTTACCATATACGGCAGCCTCACTGTCCTATACCCACTAGATGCCACTAGTGCCCACCCTCAGCTGTGACAAACAAAACTCTCCAGACGTTGCCAAATGTCCCTCCAGGGAAAAGTTGCCACTGGAGTTAAGGAAGGCAGGGGAACTGAACATTCTGGCTAACTTAGCATAATATTATCATATCACACCTGGGAAAGCTATAGATTTTGGGGTCATCCATAGGTTTCCTAGTTGCTCCTTTATAGCAATATGCCAGAACTCAAACCTCTTAAGTTAGCACTTTCTTTACTTACAAGAAGTGCAGGTTATTTCTCTTTTCCAATTTTCCTGAGTCATTTCTTCTGGAAGTCCTTGGAGAGGCAAAATTCTGATGTGAACAGAGCTTTTTTCTTGCAGTTATGGAGAACTTCTTTTCCAGTGTCCATGTCTCTGGTAAGCCCTGTCCTCTATTGCTCAAGGGTTGTTCATATAATTTTAAGTGTTGCCCCACACAATCTTCACTTTTGATTTTTTTTTTTTCCTCTGACCATCAAGGGGAAAAAAGGTTTTCCTTTATGTGTCTAGTCTTTTCACGTGTTTTCTCATAGTGGGTACGTTGGACCACTGATAGAGTCATCCATGTTCCTACATCATTCTCTTCCTTAGACAAAGAGGCCTCCCTAGGAGCCAACTGTTAGGAGATGGTGATCCCAGTCTCATACTCACCCTGAAAACATTATTGTTCTTTCCCATTCAGGCTATGCTGCTCTATGAGACTTGTTTTCCACTCAGATATTTTCCCATGAAGTCCTCTGTCCCATACAGATCAAGACCTATTACTTGGAGTCTGTTTCTGTGCATTGAACATTCCAGAGCAGTTAAGAAGCATGCTGATCAGATTGTAATGGTTAGAAGATGCCTCTACCCAGCAGCAGAGAAAAAGCCTCTATGGACTAATGAAGTTTAACTTCCAGTTCCATCAGATAGAGTTTTTATTTGACATAGCCTCAAATATTATGTTATGTATTTTTGTTTTAGAACTGGCAACTTTACTAATTATTTTTTATTTGTTAAAATAGTTCTGATACAGCGTTAAGAGATACAGCTATTTTTTTCCAATTAATCTATGAATTTTATAACTTAATACATTTCAAAATTTATCTAACAGAATGTATGGATGGAAACTGGAGGAATAGGTATTTCTACTCTGCATTGTGTGGTATTAATTCAAACTTGTGTATATCGGAACAGTGTCCTTACTTTGCATAGTTTCTTGGTAACTGAGAAGTTGTGCATTTTGAGAATACAGCTTTAGCTGCATGCTTTACAGTTAGCACTGTATTGTGTAGAATACGGACTGCCTATATTGAATGAGATTGATGAAGGAGGACTTATCTGGTGCGTATTAAACCATATGATAAAGTATTAGAAATGAAACAGTATTTCTTACATAAAAATAGATAGCTACTCACAGGATAAAAAATAGAGTGGTATATCAGTAAAGATTCAAATGTAGTGTATTATAAGCAGATACTTTTCATTCTTTTTGGATTTGGATTGTATATTTTGTCAACCTCTGTTATACAAATGACCCTCTATTATCTTAGTCACTTAATTAATTCAGTTATTTATGTATAATGTAGTGAATTCTTAGGAAACTGTTATCCAAGCCAAAAATGAGAGCAGTAAAAAATCTTGAATTTATCTAAATCATATTTATCTACCACTATTTCACTATACAGATATAGCCATAATAATAATGAAAAACAAAAATAATGAAACATGAAATAATAGTAAAAATAATAAGAAATAATGAAATAATAATAATGAAAAGTAAAGTAAATCAGTAATCATTAAGAAAAGTAAAAAAAAAAAAAAACAATTTCTCCTAAGGAAACCAGTATAGGGGTGTGATCATCTTTCTTCTATGCCCTCACCTGGCCTACATGCTCCTGTCTGCTCCTTTCCACTTCCCCTGCTCCCCAAACTGCTTTTAAGGTCCTCCAGGACTGAAGCACAGGGCAGGAGTAGAACTCAGGGACAGGACAAATTGAACAGTTGTGTCTTGTGTTGGCACAGCTGGGAGAGACAGATGTTTAAATGGCAGCTTTTTCTCTTGAGGGACATTGTGTTGCTTATTTTTGGACCTGATGCTGGATTTGTCCCATCTTAGGCAGTCAAGGGTTCCCCAGGCCAGATTGTGGCTCCTCATGGCCCATCCTCAGTTTAGCTATTTTCATCTTTTAAAATACCTGGAGACTGGATTTCTGACACAGGGATCTAATCTAGCTTGTAGGAAATTCTATTGCTGTCTCAGTTTGCCCAGCAGGGGCGTGCCATTCTAGCCAGTCTCTCTGCTTCACACTTCTTAGTGTGAGTCACATGCTGATCTCCATATCCCTCAAATTCCAGGCAATATGTGTCTAATCATTATCAAAGCTTCCTTGCTTGGCTTTGGGGAAGGAGAAGCACTTTTTATCTAACACTTGCAATGTCCTCTATTGCTGGTCTCTTGAACTTTTGATAGTTTTAGCTCTTTGTATAGATCCTCGATGTGGATGATGGTTTAATGTTTATTGCAAAACCAGTTTCTGATACCTCCTTTTTAAGACCTGTATAGAAAAATTGGCCTTTTGATTTGAAATGTGAGGATAGCACCTACTGTTCTCAGAACTGCAGTCACAGCTGAAGCTCTATGCAAGAAGAATCCTATGTGAAATCCTGTTACAAGAACTCATAGGAAAGTATGCAAAAAAGTTTAAGATTTTTTTGCAAAAGAACTCTTCAAAAATTTGTCAAAGTTTATAAAAATACATTCAAACTCCTAAGTAATATAAAAAGAAATTATTTTATACTAGTCAGACTTTTAAAATTTAGTAAGTATAAAATTTTACACTTTTAACAAGTGTGAGGATATTCGTATGCCTTGATGATGGAAATGTGAATTCTACATGCCTTCTGAAAAAGCAATCTGCAACTTCTATTAATTTTTTTAACTTATAAACCTATTAACCCAGCAGTTCCACTTTGGGATTCTGTCCTTTTTTCCTGTAAAAATGAAAGTGCTAGTATATATGTCATCAAGGATACATATTCGTATTTCAGCATTGTTCAGGGTGGCAAGAATGTAAAATAGTAAAAATAATTAATTAACAAAAAACTAATTAGCGGTAATGACAATGCCCGTAACAAGATAATAAAATGGTTGAATAAACTTAAAATGTTATGCAACTCTTCAGACTGATTAATTAAAAATCTACTTGTTTTTTTGTTTGTATTCCCCATGGATAATTACAGAGTGAAACAAACGGAAGATACAGAAAGATGTAGGTATCATGATAATTTTTTTTGGAAAAAATCGTACTTTTAAGTGTATGTGTTTATGTGTATATAGGAGGTATATTACTATGGAACATGGAAAGAAATATGAAGAATAAATTAATTACTTGGGGCTATTGGGAAGGGAAATGTCATAAAAGATTAAGGGGATAAAAAGTTGAAAGAGGCAAACAAAAGAGAAGTTCACATGTATGAAATGACATTTTTGGATATGTGCAGATTTTATTTGTGAATGTAATAAAGTAAGGTGATAAAAGAAAAATGATAGTACAGGGCTCTGAATAGCAATAAGGAAACAGATCAAACTGAATTCCTGAGAGAAGTTTGGGGAGAAGCTTGTTAGCTCATATTCTCATACAGAAATTGAACTATCATTCTTGTCAGAAAAAAAAAGAAAAACTTTTTAATATAATAAATTGAGCCCAGGCACGGTAAATATCAGATTTAATCACTAGACATAATTATAATCAAAGATACAGAAATCAAATAATGAAGCATGTGTAGAGTGAGCTTCAGTTTTGAATCTTTCTTAGGCCTCAAATTTTCTGGAATAAACTTCCCAGAGCAGAGGATTTATTTTTCTGTAACTATCAAGCCAAAGAGGAAAAAAAAGTTTTAATAAATCAATTCTTGACATCTTGCTGGTGTTTTCTTTCTTATCACATAGACTATCTCTTTTGTAACAGTGTTAGTGATTAGTTGATTTCTGAAGCTTGAGCACTCAAGCTTAAAGGACATAAAAAGCAAACAGGATATCCTTGCTTATTTCTTTAGACAGAAATTCTTGCTCTGATAAAGTGATTCTCAAAGTACAGTCCATGTATCTTTTGGTACACAGAGACTTTTTCAGGTGCACAAAGTTAAAGACTTCTTTTGCAATACTACTGAGTCATTATTTGCCCTTTTTACTGTCTTTATCTCACTAGAGTATCATGGAGTTTTCCAGAGGCTAATATTTGATATCATAATAAATTAGATCAGAAGCAGACACCAGAATTTAGCTATTTTCTATTTTTAAGCTATTATTATTTTTCATGAGAATCAGTTATTCATTAACTTATGAAGAGTTTCAGATTATATTAAATAGTCACAAATATGCTTTAGTGTTAATTTTTCATGTGTTAAATATCACTAGATATAACCCACACAAACACAAGCACTATGTTGTTTTTGTTCAGTCACTAAGTTGTGTCTGACTCTTTTTCAGCCCCATGGACTATAGCTTGCCAAGCTTTCCTGTCCTTCACTATCTCCTGGAGTTTGCTCACACTCATGTCCATTAAGTTGGTGATGCCATCCAACCATCTCATCTTCTGTCATTCCCTTCTCCTGCCTTCTGTCTTTCCCAGAATCAGGGTCTTTTCCAAGGAGTCAGTTCTTCGCATCAGGTGGCCAAAGTATTGGAGCTTCAGCATCAGTCCTTCCAATGAATACCCAGGAGTGATTTCCTTTAGCACTGACTGAACTTGATTTCCTTGCAGTCCGAGGGAGTTCTCAAAAGTCTTCAGCACCACACTTTGGGGTCTCAATTGTTGTTAAGGATGCAGAAAAATAGTGAGGCAAAACATTAGAGAACTACTGTGCATGTTAGTGTGTTAAGCTCCCTCCCTTCACACAAGACTGCAACTATTTTAGAGTGCATGTATTATGGCAGAAAAAATCTGGGGATGCAAAGCACAGTTGCATTCATATACCATTAGCAACATAAAAGCAATGGAAAAAATGATCAGTTTCACTCATACAGAAAGACATACTCATACACAAAAGATAGCCGTGTAATAGGTTGTCATGTTTTAATCAACTACAAAATTGACACTCACATACACTTTTGTTGGGAATATAAACCAGTCAAGCTTTGGGGAAAAATGCCTATTAAAATACAAAAGCTATTTTACTTTAACTGAACCATGCCCATTTGTTGTATGCCCCCTGTGGATATATTAATGCTGACCCGAGTTGGCAATAATAAAGTAAACCACGTTCAGTGCAGCACTGTTTATAATGAAAAAAAGAAAAGGGATGAAATCTTTGCTAATAAGAAAATTCTACCATATGTTATAGAATGCTCATTCAAGAAATTCTGTGAACACAAGGAAAGTAAATAATGTAGATTCTGTGTCTAATACACCATCATTTTAATTATAATTATTTCAGATATTTAAGTTGCAGAAAGTATGAGTAGTACATACTTCATGTATTTAAAAAGAATAAATGTATATATGTACTAATTCTAGTGTGTGGATCAGTGTGTGTACCGAGAGTATGAAGATGTGTAAGACTGGCATGTATTTGTGTTTGTGTAGCTAGTTTCTGGAACTATACATGAGAATTAACTAATGTTTATTTATTGCACTGATAAAGGGGGTAACATGGGGGCTCTGGGGGTTTTATTTCATACCTTCTTTGAATCTTCTAAAATCATAAGCATATTTTTTTAAAAAAAGGTTTTTGTGTTACTCAAAAAATTTCAATGCAGAGTATCTTCTTTTAGAAGTTTGCCTTCAGGAAGATACAATTATGTTAGACATAAAGAGCTTTTTGAAAGGCCATGAAAAAGGTAATGTAGCTTAGTGTGTTCTCTGATAAAGTTAAGTTCCAATCAATAAGCGTTTTTAATCACGTACTGAACGCACAGCCTACAATCTATGCTGCTTCTGGGACCCGAAGATGACCTAATATGGACCCTACCTCCCAACAATTTGCCACCTTGAACTCAAGAATCTTTACTCTAGGATTAAGATTGAGAAAAAAAAAAGGGGGGGGATTCACTGGAGCTTGGAAAGTTAGGTGGAAGAAAATTTCTATGAAAAATTTTCAATTCAGGGAGTTGATTAATATTTCATAGTTCTGACAGGGCATATACCTCAGATATATGCCTCAGGATAGAAGTGACAGATAGAGAGGGAAATAAAGAAGACAGAGGAAAGAAACAGCAACTTCACATCAGTGACAGTAATAACATTTTCTCTGTCTAGAGAATAGTGCTTGATATTTATTGAGAGCTCACTCTGGGCTATGGCCAAAAAATTAACAGATATTATAAAATGACAGTATAACACTCTATGATAGTATAATCTATGTAGCATATATTTTATTTTTAAAAACAGTTTATTGGAGTATAGTTGATTTATAATACTGTGTTAGTTTCAGGTGTACAGCAAAGTGAATCAGTTATACATAATTTCTTCTTTTTCAGATTCTTTTCCCATATAGGTTGTTACTACTGAATATTGAGTATAGTTTCCTGTGCTATCCTTATTATCTGTTTTATGTATGTAGCGTATTATACATGTGAAAGTGTGAAAGTTGCTTAGCTGTGTGCGACTCTTTCTGACCCCAGAGACTGTAGCCTGCCAGGCTCCTTTGTCCATGGAATTCTCCAGGCAAGAATACTGGAGTGGGCTGCCACTCCCTTCTCCGGGGGATCTTCCTGACCAGGGGCTCGAACCCAGGTCTCCTGAATTGCAGGCAGATTCTTTACAGTCTGAGCCACTGGGAAAGCTCAATATTATGTATATTGTATATTATATTCTGCATGTAGATATTATGCATATAGTATATCATATTCTATATGTATATCATATAGAATTGTCAAATGACTAATGTAGATTGATAGTATCATCTTATTACAGCTTTCAGACTGTCCAGGCTATTATTAACTTTTCATAACCCTTTTAGCGATTATGTGTGATTCCTTTTTGAGGAGAGGAAACAAAATCTCTGAGAGGTTGAGGATTTGTTCAAGGTCTCCCAGCCAGTAAGCAGTAGAGCTAGATCCCCATCTTCGAAGTCCTTAAAAACTTCACTACACATTTTATTTATAGATAACATAACCTTGTACAGCTTACATGATACAGAGACTAAATTCTCTGTTTGATTCCCAGAACTTGTACACCAATGTCTTATGGTCTCTTTTGTTGTGAGCTCTTATGTCATAACCAGCAAACATTGATGGGATATCTAATGTATTCAGGGCATTGTTTAGAACTTGAAATGAGAAATAATCTGTGTTTTAAAGAGACTAGGAATTGATTACATGAGACAGGAAACATGTGGGAAAAAATGAAAGTACCATACAACAAGAGATGGAAAGATCGGGGTAAAAAATAGTCAGAAAATGACATGGAAGTTTACAGAAATGAAGCTTTGTGGTCTTAGGCAACTTGTTTAATTTCTATTATCTTCAATTTCCTTACCTGTAAAGTGAGTTTGTCGTGAGCATTAAATCCGGAACATGTAAAGCACTAAGTGCTTGACATATAAAAAGCACTTAATAAACAGACACAGTGTAACTAATATTTTCTACTCTCCTTTCCTTCTCTTTTTACTCCACTTCTTCATCTTTCCTGAGATTTCAGACTAAAGAACATGGAAGGCCTCAGTGAGCCCTTTAAGAAAGACACTGAGAAATGAAAACTCGAGGAAAAAACATTTTTGACATAGGGAAGGTAGCAACTGAATGCATTTCTAATATTAAACTTAGAATATAATGACATTTAAGAAAATGACTCTAACTAAAATTGTATTAAATTAAAATTCCATATGAGAGTTTATATATGCTATTTGGTTCTCGACAATGCTAAATAATTAATATCCTTTTTCCTTACCTTCTTCCAAGAGAGGAAAGAACTGTGTTACGTAAGCCTCGTTTTTCCACATTTCCTGATCAGATAAATACCTCTCTCTCTCAACAGAGAGAGAGGGAGGTCAGCATGCAGACAGAAAGACTTTAGGAAACTGACTGTCAACAAAACCAGGGAGGTAGGGAAGAGATACTTTAACACATGTACACATACACACTATGCACACTCTGAAGACAACAATGTTGCTGGTCAACTTTCTTGTCCATTCCCCACTGTCTCTTTGCCACCAACCCCCAGTTAAGCTCTCTAAATTTTCTAATTGATTAAAAAGAATAAATAAGGCCTGAATAGGAACCTTCTGTCAGTCATTTGTGTTATATACTTCTTCTCTCATTCTAAAACTTTTTTTTTACTTAATAGTGCTTTTGAGAAATAAAAAAATTTAAATATATTGAATTAATAAAATATTCCTTTATGGTTAATGATTTTTATACCCTGCTTGATAAATATTTCACAACAAATCTACATACTGTGTATGCTTAGTTGCTCAATCATATCTGACTCTTTGCAACCCCATGGACTATAGCCCATCGGGCTCCTCTGTCCATGGGGATTCTCCAGGCAAGAATACTTGAATGGGTTACCATGCCCTCTCCAGGGGATCTTCTCAACTGAGAGTTCGAACCCAGATCTCCCTCACTGCAATCTACATATTACTAGTAATTAATTTTTGTGTATGGTAAGAGAAAAGTCTGAAAGAAAGTCCGAAAGTGAAGTCACTCAGTCGTGTCTGATTCTTTGCAACCCCATGGACGGTAGCCCACCAGGCTCCTCTGTCCGTGGGATTTTCCAGGCAAGAATACTGGAGTGGGTTGCCATTTTCTTCTCCAGGGGATCTTCCCAACACAGGGATCGAACCGGGTCTCCTGCATTGTAGGCAGACACTTTTACCACCTGAGCCACCAGGGAAGTAGAGAAAAGTCAGTTTTATTTAATTGTTTTCTTGTGGATATCCAATAGCTCCAGCACAGTTTATTAAAAAGACAGATTTTTTCCCCCTAGAGAAATGAAAACTTATGTTCATACAAAACCATGCATGTGAATGTTTATACAAGCTTTATTTATAATCTCCCCAAACTAGTAACAACCCCAGTAGCCATTCAAGAAAAAAAATAAAATAAAAGACTGTGCATACAATAGAAAACTACACATCAATAAAAGGTAATGAATTATGGGAAGAAGAAAGATGGGAAGAATAGGGACAATGAGATGTGAGATAGAGAATTGTGGATGGCTGGATAGATGAGAGAATGAACAAAGTGTGAATATCTTAGAATTACATGTTAACTAGACATTATTCACCACAGAAGAAGTATTAAAAAGTGAAGAGGACAAAATAACTTAGCCAGTTGATGTCAGATAGACTTTGACATTGGTCACCCCAGCAGTGGGCTTCCCAGGTGGCTCGGTGGGTAAAGAATCCACCTGCAATGCAGAAGACACAGGCAGACGAGAGTCTGATCCCTGGGTAGGGAAGATCCCCTGAAGGAGGGCATGGAAACCCACTCTAGTATGCTTGCCTGGAGAATCCTATGGACAGAGGAACCTGGAGGGCTACAGTCCATAGGGTCGCAAAGAGTCGGACAAGCCTGAAGCAACTGAGCACCCCAGCAGTGGCATAAGGGGTACATGAAAGAAGTGACCACAGTGGCAGAGATAAGAGACTATTAACAGACTGACAAAAATTGGTGAGCTCCCACTTACCAAAACTGATATAGCCCCTGCCAGTGCCACACGTCCAGCAACAAAGATCAATGCTGATCCTCTAGTAAGGTATCATTTCTCAAGGGACCCAACTGCCCCTTGGTTGGGTCTTTTTGAATCTAGAGGCGACAGACATCCATTCCAAGAGTATAGACACATATTTTCCACATGAGCTTGCCTTTCTTGTCTGCTCAGCCTCATAGCACTCTCAAAAATCTTAATCTTTGATCTACTAGCACTGGATCCTTTATAATATTGTTTCCCAATAAATAGCCACTTTCCAGCAAAATAGTGAGCTTTTCATCAAGGGGCTTACTGTTTATATCACATTTTGTATGATCCAGATTAAAGTACACAGAGCTCATAGTCAACCCTTCCAGATTTTTGTGTAGACCTGGAGTCAAAATATTTTTTTATGGTGCTCTGCCCCCAATAGAGGGTTATGTGAACTTGGAAACTTAATGCTGGAACCAGGAATGGCTTCAACTATCATCACCTCCCATGAGTCTATGGGAGCATTTGGCTATCCCATTTTCATAAGTCTGGTCTCTGCGTGGTTAAGAATCTCTGTTCCAAAAGAGGGGTTTTTCGAGCTACAGGACAAAGAGCTAGTATTATTAAACTATAAAACTTCCTGGGTATTTTAGTCTGCTTCTGCACAGATTGGCAAGCATCTGGTAAATGATCTGATCATCAGGAGGAGGTAGAACTGCTATTAGTTGATGAAGGCAGGGAAAAATATGTTTTGACATCTAGGATTTACTTGAATGTGTCTTGATATTTGTCAGCTACAGAGATACATTTTCCCTAAGATCATGCCCTTCTATGGCAGTTCACATCCAAAGACTGATGGAGCCAAGGGTAGAAAATCTCAGTCTATTCAGCCTAGAGAGAAGCAACTCTCGAGGGCTTTTCCAGATTTAGAACTCCGCAGGGGTTTGGCTGGTTCAGTTGGGTTGGCCTGGCAACCCTCCATCTCCCTCTACTCAATCTTGCTTCTTTCTGTTTTCTTCCACAGCTGTTAGTCCCAGACACTTCCTAATAAACATGTATACTAAACTCTGTCTAGGAGTCTCTAAGAATCTGCTTCATGTAAACCACAACCTGCAACTCATGGTAGCTACCTCAAAGCCTCTTCAAAACTCCTGGGCATCTGCTATGTACCAGATAGCAGATCTTTTGATCCTAAGTCCACCATTCTGTAAAATTCATCCTCTTTTCAAGGTGTCATCCTCCACCCCTCAGGAGAACAAAACACTAGTTATTTTTTTATGTTTCTGCTTTCTATGGACTCCCATCAAACTCCTGATTGTTTCTTTCTCCAAAGTGTGATGTGAACCCATATAGTGTGTTCTTATTCAAGAAATATCTAAATTATTAAAATGGAAATTACCTCATCTCTAAGCCTTTCCTTATGAAGAAATCTATGTACACCATTAGTAAGCTACTTATCACCTTTTTCTTACTGAAAATAAATCAAGTGCTTTACAGGTATCTGAAACCTGGCTTGCATCTCAGCAAGAATAACTTTGGTGGCTTTAAAATGGATTCTAAAATTATGAAATTATATGCATTCATTCCTTCCTTTTATTACGATCAGGCTGGGAATGGCTTGTTTTTCATAGCAGAAATAATATAATACATAAATATCTCCTTTGAAAGGGTGATATTTATTGTCTCTTCTAAGTTCAGGTTGAGTAACATTGTGGATTTGAAGGAGTTTTGTTGTATTTCATTCCTACCTCATTCAGATTTATAATCAAATTTATTGCAGTTTCTACATTTATGAATTTTAAAAATTAGATACATGAAAAGCTCATTTGATTTTAATTTAGCAGGAATACAGCCTATTATTTCAACGAGCTGCGAAACTTAGACAGAAACAAATAATACAAAAGAAAACATTTAAAAAAAAATTTGACAGCTATTAAAATGGCCAACATGCAAAAAAAAAAAGAAAAAGCAAACAAAAGAAAACTGACAACAAATTTTAGTGAGAATGTAGATTAATAGTCACTTTCATTCATTGCTGGTGGGAATGCTAAATGGTACAGCCATTTTGAAGAACAGTTTGTGTTTCTTACAGAGCTAAATATCATCTTACCATATGGTCCAGCAGTCACATTTCTAGGTGTTTACCCAAATAAATTGAAAACTTAGGTCCACCCCAAAACCTGCACATGAATGCTGATTTCATAAATGTACAACACTGGAAACAACCAGGATATCCTTCAAAAGGTGAATGGATAAACAAACTGAAGTACCAATAAAATCTTATTCAACCATAAAAATCTGCTATCAAGCCACAAAAAGACATATAGGAACCTTAAATTGTATATTGTTTAATGTAAGAATTCAGTTGAAACGGCTACATACTAAGTATATCAGTCAGTTGAGTCGTTCAGCCCTGTCTGACTCTTTGCGACCCCATGAATCACAGCACACCAGGCCTCCCTGTCCATCAGCATCTCCAGGAGTTCACTCCAACTTACATCCATCGAGTCAGTGATGCCAGGGCATGTGGCAAGTTGAGCTCTGGTTCCTCTGCCTTTTCTAAAACCAGCTTGAACATCTGGAAGTTCATGTTTCACGTATTGCTGAAGCCTGGCTTGGAGAATTTTGAGCATTACTTTACTAGCGTGTGAGATGAGTGTAGTTATGTGGCAGTTTGAGCATTCTTTGGCATTGCCTTTCTTTGGGATTGGAATGAAAACTGACCTTTCCCTGTCCTGGGGCCACTGCTGAGTTTTCCAAATTTGCTGGCATATTGAGTGCAGCACTTTCACAGCATCATCTTTCAGAATTTGAAAAATGGAATTCCAACACCTCCACTAGCTTTGTTCATAGGGATGCTTTCTAAGGCCCACTTGACTTCACATTCCAGGATGTCTGGCTCTAGGTGAGTGATCACACCATCGTGATTATCTGGGTCATGAAGATCTTTTTTGTTCTGTGTATTCTTACCACCTCTTCTTAATATCTTCTGCTTCTGTTAGGTCCATACCATTTCTGTCCTTTATCGAGCCCATCTTTGCATGAAATGTTCCCTTGGTATCTCTAATTTTCTTGAAGAGATCTCTAGTCTTTCCCATTCTGTTGTTTTTCTCTGTTTCTTTGCATTGATGGCTGAAGAAGGCTTTCTTATCTCTTGCTATTCTCTGAAACTCTGCATTCAGATGCTTATATCATTCCTTTTCTCCTTTGCTTTTCACCTCTCTTCTTTTCACAGATATTTGTAAGGCCTCCTCAGACAGCCATTTTGCTTTTTTGCATTTCTTTTCCATGGGCATGGTCTTGATCCCTGTCTCTTGTACAGTGTCACAAACCTCAGTCCATAGTTCATCAGGCACTCTGTCTATCAGATCTAGTCCCTTAAATCTATTTCTCACTTCCACTGTATAATCAGAAGGGATTTGATTTAGGTCATACCTGAATGGTCTAGTGGTTTTCCCTACTTTCTTCAGTTTAAGTCTGAATTTGGCAATAAGGAGTTCATGATCTGAGCCACAGTCAGCTTCTGGTCTTGTTTTTGTTGACTGTATAGAGCTTCTCCATCTTTGCCTGCAAAGAATATAATCAACTGATTTTGGTGTTGACCATCTGGTGATGTCCATGTGTAGAGTCTTCTCTTGTGTTGTTGGAAGAGGGTGTTTGCTATGACCAGTACATTCTCTTGGCCAAACTCTATTAGCCTTTGCCCTGCTTCATTCCGTATTCCAAGGCCAAATTTTCCTGTTACTTGAGGTGTTTCTTGACTTCCTACTTTTGCATTCCAGTCCCCTATAATGAAAAGGACATCTTTTTTGGGTGTTAGTTCTAAAAGTCTTGTAGGTCTTCATAGAACTGTTCAACTTCAGTTTCTTCAGCGTTACTGATTGGGGCATAGAATTGGATTTCTGTGATATTGAAACGTTTGCCTAAGTATATAACATTCTTTAAAAGTCAAAATTATAGAGGTAGTAAAAAGATTAGTGGTTTTCAGGGGTTCAGAGGGAGATGGAAGAGTTAACTAGTTGAAGCACAAGGGAATTTTAGGGCAGAAAGATTCCCCCATAATGGTGGGTGCATGATGTCTGCATTTGTTAAAATCTGTAGAACTATAACACAAAGAAGGAAGCCAAATGTGAACTGTGGACTTTAGTTAATGATGATGTTTCAGTTTTTGTTTATCAGCTGTGACAAATATACTACACTAATGCAAGATGTTAATATTGTGTGAACTGTGAGGAAGTAAAGAGGGGGTATATAGAAATTTTCTGTACTATCTTTAATTTTTGTAAACCTAAAACTGCTCCAAAAACTGAAATCTATTGATAAAAGAAAAAATATTTCCTTAATGTCTCAAAAAATTGCAACTGTTAAACCAAATTAGTATTTTAAGGCAAACAGATGAGATATACATACATTTATACTATCTAAGAAATCTGGAGACTAGCGCAAGGAAGGACAAATAGTAGAAATCCAACCGCAGCCCAATGTGGAAGGCAAAATTATCTTACTTGTGATATTTGGAGGGAGTCACAGCATTCTATAATTCAATTTGTTCATTCAATTTCTATCTCAATTTTTAAGTAAAATATCATTCATGATTATACTTGGATGGGTGGCAGGGAAAGGAGAGAGACTCTTAGTTAGGTGGAATATAAAAATGAAAGTTCTAAAATAGGTCCAACACACAAGCCCAGGAAACTTATAGAATGGAGCAGGAAGTCTAAGTTACCCAAAAATGAGAACTCAGGGCAAAACTGGTGATATTGCAATTATTTAGAATGCTAGTGTTGGATTTGAAAAGCAACAATGATAACTTTATCAAGTTTTTGAAGATGTCTTTTTGTTCAATCAGAGGGCTTAGAATATATATATATATATATATTCAAATATATATATATGAAATCCCTAAATTATAGGCTAATTATTGACAATTTTAATAAAATCAAGAAGTTTTAAGAATTTTAAGATGGGATTTTAAGAAAAGGATGTAAAATAGAGTCTGGGTTCACTCTGGAGGATTGTATCATGAGAGAGATGAAAAGAAAGGAAGTTTCTTAGTCTTCTAAAGCAGTGTTTGCCTAACCTTTCCCAAATAGTGCCTCAACTTTAGAGGAAAGCAAATAAATATCCACGAAGCTTGGGGGCAGAATCCAAGAAAACGCCAAAGTGAGAACTATCTTTAGAGTCTTCTCTTTTACTTTTAATAATTTAGTTGATTTTTTTTTTGCAGTCTATGATATATTTGTCATTATGTTAGTATAGGAAAACTATGTTATAGTGCCCAATACTGAATAAAATGCACTCTGAAAATATGTGTCCAGTTTATCCTGCATTTTTCACACACTTCTAGACAATGGTTTTGGGGTTTGAACACTCCACTTCTTATTTGGGAATAATGTATCTAGAAATCCCTAAAATTTACTAGACTCCAGGAGTTTCATGAAGTACAGACTCATGATTCTGTGCTCATTAGGTGGTGGTGGTGGTGGTGGTGGTTCAGTTGCTCAGTCATGTCTGATTCTTTGCGACCCCAGGGACTGTAGCACGTCAGGCTTCCCCATCCTTCACCATCTCCCAGAGCTTGCTCAAACTCATGTCCGATGAGTTGGTGATGCCATCCAGCCATCTCATTCTCTCTTGTTCCCTTCTCCTGCCTTCAGTCTTTCCCAGCATCGGGGTCTTTTCTAATGAGTCAGCTCTTCGCATCAGGTGGCCAAAGTTTTGGAGCTTCAACTTCAGCATTAGTCCTTCCGATGAATATTCACAGTTGATTTCCTTTAGGATTGACAGGTTCCATCTCCTTGCAGTCCAAGGGACTCTCAAGAGTCTTCTCCAACACCACAGTTCAAAAGGATCAATTCTTCAGCACTCAACCTTCTTTATGGTCCAACTGCCACATCCATACATGACTACTAGAAAAAACAGCTTTGACTAGATGGACCTTTCTTACCTAAGAGGATTATTCTCATTGTAAAGTGCTAAAACCTACCATGCAAAGCTCTTGATCAAAGTATGATCAAGGCTAAGTCTCTTAAACACTCTGGGATTTCCTGAGTCTGAAAGTTATAAAATTCTAATATTATTTTTTGAAATTAAGATTTTGGGGCTCTTACTAGTTTAAGGAGATTCAGTTTTAAAAATGTCTTCAATGGATGAGTCAAGGCAATATTTCCTAGTGGAAGAAACTCAGAAAACCAGTCCTAAGCCTTGAATTTCATTCCTAGATCTACCATTTAATAGCCAGAGAAATTTGAATCAATAATGATGTTCCCAACACTCAATTTTCTCATCCTGCAATAGGCAGAGATATCTCCTGCCTTAGTCACTCACTGGGAACTTAGGAAGGAGAAACAAAATAAGGGGTATAGAAGTGCTTTTCTAAAGCTCATTCCTCCATGTAACGTTCCCCTAAATCCCCTGTTTCTAGAGTTGTATTGTTTTAAGGCAATATTATAAAATTACTTTCTGGAATCCTTATATCCATAAATTGCCCTATCACCAGTTGGCCATCAGAGGCTTCTTTCTCCTCAGGGAAGGAATTTTGATTGCTTACTGTTTTTTTCTGCTCTCTTGTCTTCATCATTTCTCCTTTGAAGCTGGGCTGCTGGCCATGAAGATAGGATGTAGAATTGCACATAGGGTCAACTCTTCATTATTCTCAATGCTGCAAAAATGGTAATCTATATAATAACCCAAAGGCAAAGAGACCAAAATTACTTTACTTTTGACTTAAACATGTTTATACTTATATATGAATAAAGATATCACTACTATACTGAAAATTCTCCAAAATAATAAAGTGTAACTGAACTCACAATCCACATTCCTATATATATTTCTTAGTTCCTCAAATGTCCTCACTTTTGAAATAGTAGATAAATTCCACCATTTATTTGATTGATATAAATGATCTCACTAAAGCAGAGCTGTCTTTTGGGACTTTTCCCCTGAACACAGAGGTAATAGCTATTTTTTAATGTTAGCCCTTTGAATTAATTGTTTTTTTTTAAATTGATGTTCTAGGATACTAATAAAATTAGTGTTTGAAAAGCAAGATGGATGCATGTGTGCTAAGTAACTTGAGTCATGTTCAACTCTCTGTGACCCTATGGACTGTCGCCTCCCAGGCTCCTCCGTCCACGGGATTCTCCAGGCAGGAATACTGGAGTGGATTGCCATGCCCTCCTTTCAAGGCCATCTTCCAGACCTGGGTATGGAACCTGTGTCTCTCGCTCTCCTACTTTGACAGGCAGGTTATTTACCACTAGCACCACCGGGAAGCCCCGAAAGCAGGATGATCTACATGTAATTCATAATTTTTTGAGTAATACATAATTAATTCACACACAATGAAACCTTAAGGAGAGCAGTTTAATACTAGAAAAGAGAGATTATACAGAAATCCTCTTTGAGAATTTAAGGTTAGGCTTACTTTAATTAACTTTTGGTTTCGTGTTTATTGAAATGGTTATTTTGCATAAAACACATATCACGTGCCACTACTCTCAATTGTTATCACTATTAAGTGAGAAGAAATGTTACATAATACATCTGTATAGAAACTATTTTAATACCATTTGTTACAAAACAGAACTTCATTTAATGGGCATTCATTTTCAATGAAAAAAAATTTTATACTTTTCAGTATGAAAGAATTTTAATTACTGATGTGTTAGTAAGCAAGTTTTGGTGACTTGATTTGGCTGCATGATTTTTCTGCCCCAGGGTATACTTTGACCTCAAGGATGGTATTAGTATATTAAGGCTTTTTAAAAGGACAGCTTTGAGTTAGTGCCAATTCTGTATCAATTTCCAAAATTAGTTTTTGAGTACAAAGATTATACTCTGGTTCTTTGTGCTGTTTTTCCAGTAAGGTCTTTATGTGAAACATAAAGATTATATCCTTACTTAATATAGTACTTTTTCAATATTCACTGTGGGCAAAACTGGCATTTCTGAATCAAGAAGAGGATGATATTGTATGCAATTTCCCTGAATGTAATTCCCACACTTTAACTGTATTAGTTACCTATGGCTGTGTAATAAAACAGCCCCAAACTTAGCCACTTAATACAACAAACATTAATTTTCTCACATGAGTTAGGAAACGGAGAAGCTTAGGTGCATTATTCTGATATAGGGTCTCTGGAGGCAGAATTTTAAGATAAGCCCTCATCATTTCTGACCCCTGGTACCTATATCTTTATATAGTCCCTCTAATCAATAGCAAATGGCAAAAGTGAAGGGAATTTTCAGATGCAGTTAAAGTTTTTTATATATTGACTTTAAATTCATCAGATGGGAATTATCTTGGATGGGCCTGATTATTTAGGTGAACCCTTTTAACAATGAATCTAGAGGTTAAACAGTCTCTCCTGCTGACCTTAATAAGAGCAAGCCACTGTGAAATTCTATAGCTACAAGGAAATTAATTTTCCCAACTAGCAACTTGGAAGAGTACCCTAAGCTCTAGAAAAGAAATTCAGCTCAGCCTCATTCAGCTTCATGAAACCCTCAGCACAGGGTTCCAATCCACAGAAACTCTCAGATAATGAACATGTATTACAACAAGAATATATTTATTCTTTTGATCCATGAACACAAATTGTCATTCCATTTATTTTTGTCTTCTTTGGTTTCTTTCAAAAAGTATTATAACTTTTATTGTACAGACCTTTTATTTCCTTGGTTGAATTCATACCTAGGTATTTTACTGTTTTTTACACTATTATGAATGAAATAGTTTTCTTTAGTTCTTTTTTCAGATGTTTCATTGTTAGTGTATACAAATGCAACTGATTCCTATATGTTGACTTTATATCCTGTCACTGTACTGAGTTAGTTAATTAGTTCCAACAGTTTTTTTTTTTTGGTTGAGTTTTTGGGATTTTCTATATATAAAATTGTATCATTTATAAATAATAAGTTTTACTTCTTCCTTCCTGATGTGGATGGCTTTTGTTTCTTTTTCTTGCCTATTTACTCTAACAAGACTTCCAATATGTATTAAATTAGAGTGGTAAGAGTGAGTATCTTTGTCTTTTCACTGATCTTAGAGGAAAAGCTGGCAGTTTTTTACTGTTGAATATTAGATATAGGTTTGTTATATTAGGCCTTTATCATGAGGCGTGAGGAATGTTTCTTCTGTACCTGTCTGTTAAGGGCTTTTATCATGAAAGGATGTTGTATTTTGTCAAATGTTTATTGTCCATCTATTGAAATGATCCTGTAATTGTTATCTTTCTCTTAATGCGGTATATCTCATTTCTAAATTTGCGTATGTTGAACCATCCTTGCATCATCCCAAGGGTACTTTTTTGTAGTGATGGAGATTCCTTTTCCTAGTTTCTGAATTCAACTTGCTGATATTTGTTAAGTTGTGCATACTATCCGAGGACTTGCCCGGTGGCGCCATGGTGAAAGAATCTGCCTGCCAGGGCAGCAGATGCAGAGTTCAATCCCTGGGTCCAGAAGGTCCCCTGGAAGAGGAAATGGCAATCCACTCCAGTATTCTTGCCTGAAAAATGCCATGGACAGAGGAGCCTGGCGGGCTACGGTCCATGGGGTTGCAGAGGAGGACACAACTGAGTGGCTGAGCAAGCACACACACTATCCAAAGCCAGTTAGAGAGCCAACATAATCCTTATCAGAGATAGACAGAGACACAGAGACAGAGAGATCTGAGGTTGACTGGACATAAAATATAAGCTGAAATCCTTGTATAACCTAGTTTTGCCAGTGATGCGCATCTATCTATAGTTTTTGGTTTTTTGTTTTTACTTCTCCCTCCCAGAAGTGTACGGATAAACCTATTCCACTTTTGAATAGTAGTTCTAGAGAACACTCTGAGAGTCCCTTGTTCTGCAAGGAGGTCAAATTAGTCAGTGCTAAAGGAAATCAACCCTGAATATTCACTGGAAGGACTGATACTGAAGCTGAAGCTCCAATAATTTGCCCACCTGATGTGAAGAGCCAACTCATTAGAAAAGACCCTGATTTTGGAAAAGATTGAAGGCAAGAGGAGAAGGGGCAGCAGAGGTTGAGATGGTTCAATGGCCAATCACCATGAACTGTGAACAGTGTTCACAGTTCCAGATGTTCAAGCTGGATTTAGAAAAGGCAGAGGAACCAGAGATCAAATTGCCAACATCCATTGGATCATCAAAAAAGCAAGAGAGTTCCAGAAAAACACATCTACTTCTGCTTTATTGACTACGCCAAAGCCTTTGATTGTGTGGATCACAACAAACTGGAAAATTCTTAAAGAGATGGGAATACCAAACCACCTGACCTGCCTCCTGTGAAATCTGTATACAGGTCAAGAAGCAAAAGTTAGAACTGGACATGAACCAACAGACTGGTTCCAAATAGGAAAAGGAGTATGTCAAGGCTGTATATTGTCACCTTGCTTATTTAACTTGTATGCAGAATACATCTTGAGAAATGCCAGACTGGATGAAGCACAAACTGGAATCAAGATTGCTAGGAGAAATATCAATAACTTCATATATGCACATGACACCACTCTTATGGCAGAAAGCAAAGAAGAGCTAAAGAGCCTCTTGATGAACATGAAAGAGGAGAGTGAAAAAATTGGCTTAAAACTCAACATTCAGGAAGCTAAGATCATGGCATCCAGTCCCATCACTTTAAGGCAAATAGATGGGGAAGCAATGGAAACTTTATTTTTCCAGTGACAGACTTTATTTTGGGTGGGCTCCAAAATCACTGCAGATGGTGACTGCAGCCATGAAATTAAAAGGTGCTTGTTCCTTGGAAGAAAAGCTATGACCAACTCAGACAGCATATTAAAAAGCAGAGACATTGCTTTGCTGACCAAGGTCCATCTAGTCAAGGCTATGGTTTTTCCAGTAGTCATGTATGAATGTGAGAGTTGTACTATATAAAAAGCTTAGCACCAAAAATTGATGCTTTTGAACTGTGGTGTTGGAGAAGACTCTTGAGAGTCCCTTGGACTGCAAGGAGATCCAACCAGTCCATCCTAGAGGAAACCAGTACTGAATACTCATTGGAAGGCCTGATGCTGAAGCTGAAACTCCAATACTTTGGCCACCTGATGCAAAGAACTGGCTCATTGGAAAAGACCCTGATTCTGGAAAAGATTGAAGGCAGGAAGAAAAGGGGATGACAGAGGATGTGATTGTTGGATAGCATCACCGACTCAATGGACGTGAGTTTGAGCAGCTCCGGGAGTTGGTGATGGACTGGGAAGCCTGGCGTGTTGCAGTCCATGAGATCGCAAAGAGTTGGACATGACTGAGCAGCTAAACTACCAAACTAATGGCATTACTGACTCAGTGGACATGCATTGGAGCAACTCCGGAAGATAGCGAGGATAGGGAAGACTGATGTGCTTTAGTCCATGGGTTACGAAGAATCGGACATGACTCAGCAACCAGACAACAAGCGACATCAAAAATTCCACTATCCCACACTAGAAGAGGAGGGAGTTAAGCTCCAATTCTCAAGGAGAGGAATATCAAAGAATCTGTGGACATATTGTTAAAACCCCCAAACTCATATTTAGGTTTCCAGCTTCTTGCATTTCAGATAGTTTTTAGAGAAGCTATACATTTTAGATACTAAAGTTACATTTTAGATACTAAAGTTAGTAGGGTCCATCAAAATTTTTTTCATTTGTTAAAGACTTTGTTTCATATGCTATTCATTTATATAATTTTTTGCATATACTTTTCTGTATTCATATGGCATAGCAACTTTTTTCTTTCTTTCTTACATTTTCTTCAGATTAAGTTCACCCAAGTAGGTTGTAATAAAGTAATGTTCCCATTTCAAGTGACTCACTTGGCAAAGGAGAAATATTCACCTGCCAGTAAGAACTGAGAGGGAATAAGTTTTCAAGGTGATGGACTTAGGAATGAGCATTTCTTTCTTCTTTTTTCTAGCTTTAAGAAGCAAAATCTCACTTAAAAAATAATAATAATAATAAAAAAACAAGAAAGCCCTGCATGTATATAAATGAGTGATTAAACTTTACTATGTTCATCAGTTTTCTGGAAAGGAAATTTAGAGATACTGCTATGTATCATAAAATTTTTTATTGGGTAAAAATAAAGCATATTACTTGAATGAGGAATTTTCTAGTTTGATGTCTCTAAATTATGAATTTATATATCTTCTATCCCTTAGAGTTCAAGGTATATGACATTACAAAGAGTAATGCTTTTTTCCCCTCAGTGCAGAATTTTATGTCTCTGAGTTTCTGGGGTATAGAATAGTCTGATTAGAATACTAAAGGTGAGAATGCAGGGACTCCCACTCTTCTTTGGATGCCAGTTGGTCTTCTCTATATGGTTTTATTCACTCATTCAAGATATATTAAATAAGTGTATATTCTGGTAAGGCAGTGTCAAAGGCACCAGTGATATCTATTATATATATCTATATATCTATCTATAAAAATACAGATCTTCCTTCAAGATCTGTATTTGTGGTGCAATAAGAGCATAAGAAGTAGCATCTTGATCTACCTATGTAAGTCAAGGAAAGGTTGGTTAGGGAATTGGCACTTGATATGAGTCTCAAAAGCAGAGAAAAACTTTATAAGCACATCAGTGCTGGAAGACCATTCAGGCAGAGGGAAGACAATGTGCAAAGTTTAGGAGGAGGAAGAAAGGAAACTCAAGTAGAAACCATCAGTGGAAAATGTTGGGAGATGTGGTTGCAAAGCAGGGTGACAATATACAGCCTTGACGTACTCCTTTCCCAATTTGGAACCAGTCTATTGTTCCATGTCCAGTTCTGACTGTTGCTTCCTGACCTGCATACAGATTTCTCAAAAGGCAGGACATGACTGAGCGACTGAACTGAACTGTGGTAGCAAAGCCAGTGAAATATCAGTTCACAGTAAGTCTCCAGTTATCATAAAATAAGTAAATTCTTTGTTTTGGTAATGTTTATTTCGAAAATAAAAAATGGCATAATCTTGTTTTTCTACAGAACCTGGAGCTTTTGTGCCAATATATGAAGAAAGGCTTGTCCACAGCCTGAGAGCATATTATGTTAATATAGAATGAAATAAAATAGAAGTGTCAGGTGAGTGCATACTCCTTGGTTCTGTCTCTTCACAACAAAGATTTGGAGTGATGGACATTAAAGCACTCGGTGTGTCACAGCTCTCAGGTCTTGGACAGACCGTGTTATAGCTCTCAGGAACAGAAGCAACTGACTACATACCAAATTAAGTAAGAATTGCTGGTGCTCATTTTACATAAATGAGCTTCACTGTGCAGTAGATCATCGTTTTTTTAGATATTACAGTGCACTTAGCCATTACGTTTATTTATTTTTTTTTGGTATTTTTATTTTTTAAAATTTATTTATTTTTTTTTTTTTAGTTTTTTATTTTTTAAATTTTAAAATCTTTATTCTTACATGCGTTCCCAAACATGAACCCCCCTCCCACCTCCCTCCCCATAACATCTCTCTGGGTCATCCCCATGCACCAGCCCCAAGCATGCTGTATCCTGCATCAGACATAGACTGGCGATTTAATTCTTACATGATAGTATACATGTTAGAATGCCATTCTCCCAAATCATCCCACCCTCTCCCTCTCCCTCTGAGTCCAAAAGTCCGTTATACACATCTGTGTCTTTTTTCCTGTCTTGCATACAGGGTCGTCATTGCCATCTTCCTAAATTCCATATATATGTGTTAGTATACTGTATTGGTGTTTTTCTTTCTGGCTTACTTCACTCTGTATAATCGGCTCCAGTTTCATCCATCTATGGAAATACAAAAAACCTCGAATAGCCAAAGCAATCTTGAGAAAGAAGAATGGAACTGGAGGAATCAACTTGCCTGACTTCAGGCTCTACTACAAAGCCACAGTCATCAAGACAGTATGGTACTGGCACAAAGACAGACATATAGATCAATGGAACAAAATAGAAAGCCCAGAGATAAATCCACACACATATGGTCACCTTATCTTTGACAAAGGAGGCAAGAATATACAATGGAGTAAAGACAATCTCTTTAACAAGTGGTGCTGGGAAAACTGGTCAACCACTTGTAAAAGAATGAAACTAGATCACTTTCTAACACCGCACACAAAAATAAACTCAAAATGGATTAAAGATCTAAATGTAACAACAGAAACTATAAAACTCCTAGAGGAGAACATAGGCAAAACACTCTCAGACATAAATCACAGCAGGATCCTCTATGATCCACCTCTCAGAATTCTGGCAATAAAAGCAAAAATCAACAAATGGGATCTAATTAAAATTAAAAGCTTCTGCACAACAAAGGAAAATAAAAGCAAGGTGAAAAGACAGCCTTCAGAATGGGAGAAAATAATAGCAAATGAAGCAACTGACAAACAACTAATCTCAAAAATATACAAGCAACTTATGCAGCTCAATTCCAGAAAAATAAACGACCCAATCAAAAAATGGGCCAAAGAACTAAATAGACATTTCTCCAAAGAAGACATGCGGATGGCTAACAAACACATGAAAAGATGCTCAACATCACTCATTATTAGAGAAATGCAAATCAAAACCACAATAAGGTACCACTTCACACCAGTCAGAATGTCTGCGATCCAAAAGTCTACAAGCAATAAATGCTGGAGAGGGTGTGGAGAAAAGGGAACCCTCCTACGCTGTTGGTGGGAATGCAAACTAGTACAGCCACTATGGAGAACAGTGTGGAGATTCCTTAAAAAATTGCAAATAGAACTACCTTATGACCCAGCAATCCCACTGCTGGGCATACACACCGAGGAAACCAGAATTGAAAGAGACACATGTACCCCAATGTTCATCGCAGCACTGTTTATAATAGCCAGGACATGGAAACAACCTAGATGTCCATCAGCAGATGAATGGATAAGAAAGCTGTGGTACATATACACAATGGAGTATTACTCAGCCATTATGTTTAAACTCAAATGCTTGATGATCACATCTATCTGTTACCATTTCTCTATACTACTGAGATTTTATTTATTTATTCACCAATTAGTTATCCAGTATTTATTCAATACAAAATGCTGGGCTCTGTTCTTTGTTTTATGGATGTAGCAGTGAGTTCCAGTTCTCACCCTCATGGAACTTCAAATCCAGTGGAGGGAAAAGATGAAAATAAATAAATACATTCTACATCTTGGCATTTGTCAGTAATTTAAGTATAGGGAGGCAGGGAGTGGCCTGGTTGTGTAAGATATTATTAATACACAGAGGTCAGGAAAGGCCTTATTGCAAAAGTATCAATTGAAGAGTCAAATGAGCACTTGAAACAGAGGGAAAAGCAAGTTCAAAGACTATGATAGGGATGAATGATGTAGCAGAGAAATAGTAAATTTAGTCAGTGGGAAGGAAGCAAAGGAAATGCCTGCGTGAGTAATAGAAATTGAGGTCAGAAAGAAAATGATTGCCAGATATCCAAGGACCTGGTGGGACATTGCCTTTGTGGTTGTTATTTGGTGGTGATGGTGGTGGGGGGTGTTGTTTTGTTCCTTTCTCAAGAAAGGAAGGCACTAAATGTTTTTGGGTAGAGGAGTGATATGACACATCATTTTAAAATACTCACCTATGTATACTTTGTATACTTTGTTGAATATAATAAAAGGTTAAAGTCCAGAGAGCTGGGAATCTAGTTAAGAAGCAGATAGTTTATTATGTTTATCTTAGATTAAGGTGGTAGGCATGGAAGTGAGCATTGGCTGGATTATGGAAATATTTTAATGATAGGAAGGAAGAGGTCCAGGCCAGAAATATAGATGTGAGAGCTGTCATTGTAGATGATAATTCAAGCCACCTATCTACATTGGAACACCTAGAAAGTAAATGAAGATAGCAAAGAAAGAGATCCAGGCCTAGACTGTGTTCAGTCTCCACCCTAGTCATTGCTTTTGGTAGAATACAAATGTAAGTTCCTTTGTTTTACAACTTCAGAGCACCTGGAGTATCTACAGACAAGAAAAAGTAATAATGTTTTAATCAGGAAACAGAGGTCTTCAGCCTCTTCAACTTCTCTATAAGATAGTCAGCTTGGAAGTCTGCTGTTAACCTTGCATCAAGCCACATTCTCATAGAAATGCTTTTCCCAGAATCTCTTTCCCCAGATGGCTCCAGGGTAGAGTCTGCCAATAAGACATGCTTACTTGAGATAGAAGGGAAAGAAGATCCTTGACTCTAGAGGCCTTTAGAGTAGACTTGTGGGAGGACCATGGACTTAATGGTTTGCATCGCTTCCAGGGGATCTCCAAGAATCCCTGCCTCAGTTCTGCAGGAACTGATCAAGTTGTTAATCTAATTTCAAGTTCATATATTGTGAATTTTCTCAGAGCATGTTGAACTGATAAGAGGCTCCAAAGCTAATTCACCATATGATTTGGTACTTTGCACAAGCAAAAAAGTCACTCAAACTATCACACTACAACACTGGACTATCAAAACACAAACTGTATGTATCTTATAATCATAGTCAAGAGATGAAAAGAGCCTGAAAGTTAATATAGCTATTAAAAATTAATACCTTTACATGTTTTTCAATTTTTTTATTTTTATACAGGGAAAACTAATAGATTTTTTAAAAGGAACTTTGTTTTTAAATATTTAGAATAAAAATATTAAAATATCATTTTGAAGATCTATTTTACCAGATAAAACAACATGCAAGAAACATGTTTGAGTGAAAATAAATATGCTCAAGGCATATGGGAGTATTTCCATTTTTACTGTACACTGTTTAGAATGTTTTTAAAATATATAGTTTACATCATTAATTTATATTATGTGCTTAAAGAATCTGCTAAGGAAAGATTGCATTCATTGTCGGCTAAAATGAACAAAATCAAAGGGTAAGACTTTGCCCCCCCCCAAAAAGTGAAATGATTGGGGTAAAATCAAAATGAAGTTTGAAGTATGTTTCTCTTCACCTCACGCACCTGTCCCATTAATATGCCAAGTTTTTGAAGGCAGTAAGCACGGAATCATGACCTAGCTATCATACTGTGCACAAGGCATCTTGCTATTTCTGTAGAAATTAAGTTGCCATTCATCACAGCTACTCTTAAGTTAACATCCTACTGAGATTTTTATTAAAACAGATGGACTTTTTAGGCCTATTTTGAAAAATTAGTTTTTAAAGTAATGCAACGGAGGCCTCTATTGTTCATCTCCCTTATAAGGTAAACAAAGGGAGTAAATATAAAATTTAGTCTTGCCATTACATTCTGAACATCACCCATATCTTATCTCTAAATATAGCTTTCCTCAGGAAAGAAACTCAACACTCTCTGAAACACTTGTGGAATATTTGCATGTAGTATTTGGGGCTAATTTAAGAAGAGCTGGTACTTGTTTCCATTACTACCATGGAACATTTTTTATCAGCTTCTCAGTGGGAACAGATAGGGATGCTGTGGGAGTCTGAGAGACTGAGGATGGAAGGAAGACAAGCTTCCCACTCACCCTAGGAATATCTTGATCAATGTGCCTCTCCGAATCTCCATTTCCTTACCTGCAAAATGGTGTTGGATACATGAAGCAGGACACTCAAAGCTGGTTCTCAGGACAACCCAGAGGAACGGGGTGGAGAGGGAGGTGGGAGGGGGGTTCAGGATGGTGGGACACATGTACACCCAGGGGTAATTCATGTCGATGTATGGCAAAAAATCAGCACAATATTGTAAAATAATTTTCTTGTAACTAAAATAAATAAAAAAAAGAAGAATCAAGGTTACGACTTAGATACACTAAGAATGTTCTGTGTAAAGTTTATATTGGATATTTCTGACTAAATTCACTCTTTCACTCAACAACCATGCTCATCCATCCCAATAGGTGGAAGCTTTGGGTATTCCAAACCAGTGTTTGATCCAAAAGCTAATCATATTTAATTCTGAAGGACATTATGTGAAAAACATTTTTGAAATTAAATTTTGCAGACTACCTAGCAAAAAATGAGTCTCTGAGATGGAGTTTATATCACATTAGAAATGTCATAAGTAACAATACACAGAGGATTGAGGGTTTTTAAACCCCACATTTTACAACATTAAAAAATTTTAAAAATCCATGAATTTAAACTGATTCTGAGATATAAAATAGATAAAAATATACGATATATTTTATAAGATATAAAATAGGAGGAAGGGAAAGCTCTTATTTTTCAGTAGAATGCCAACTCACGAATGTAGATAGATTGAAAGAAAAGTACCATATGACAGTCATCATTGCCATAAATAATTCAGACAAAATTCATCATTGGCTGAATATATGGTGAATGTTGGGGGAGGGTTGAGGGGTTGACATTTTCATGGACTCAAAGTATTTTCTCAGCTTAATTCTTTGAAGAAGAAGTGTATGTTTAAAGTAAGAAAATCCAGCAAACACAGGATAAGTAAGTAACCAGAATAAACATTACTAATAATGAACCTAATGACACCCTTGGCTTTTTTTTTTCTTTTTTAAAAAAAAATTATTTAAGTGTAGTTGACTTACAATGTTGTGTTAATTTCTGCTGTACCACAGTGATTCAGTTATGCATTTATGCACATTCTTGTTCATGTAAGTTAAATAATCAAGGTGACAATTTTAAAAAATGGTGTTGGAAATATTTCTTCGTGGAACTGTTCAGCTGGTTAGGAATTCCATATACAAGGAATGCAGCAGTTCCTGGAACATTTCTGTGTTAAGTCACTGGTGTGACTCTTCTAACAATCGTGTAAGAGATTATAGGAGGTGGATACAATGCTCAAAGATGAATGTGCTTTCTGAGTGTTCGCTTGTTAAGTACCTTGTTTGGAATTATCAAGAGAGGAAGAATTATGCAAAACTGGTAGGATGGATGAAGATACAATGTTCTCCCTAATTCTCATCACTGAAAACCTGCTTGCTGATAGTACAAGGGGGTTCTAACAAAAGAAGTAAAAGTGTGTCAGTAAACATATATAATGTTGTTCATTATATGGGGTCACATCCACAATTAGAACACCACCGCAGACTGCTTGCAATTTTTATCAACTGTTTACTCAATATCTATGTTTGCATGTGTTATACACTCCTCAAACTCAACACTGGATTAAAGCTCTTTTCCATAGAAATCTTTCCTTCTCCTGCAGTCTCTATCTTGATATTTTATGACAATACCCACTCAGAAGGAAGTCACTCTTATCTTCATTCTTAGCCCTCTAGTATCCAGTTAGCCATTATATCCAGAAGGAACTTCCTCCTCAATACATATCAGATCTGTCTACTTTTCCACTCCTCTGTTACCATTGTATTAAATTCACCATTTTTTTTTTTGCTTGAACTACTACAATAATAATAGTATCTTAACTAATAGTACAGCTTCCTCTTGTCTTGCTCCAAACCATTTGTTTAAATACTTCATTAGGGTGTTTTCCCTTTTATCCCAAAAGCCATTTGGTTATGACCCACTTCCATAGTGTTCCATGGAGTGTTTCCAATATTTTTTGTGATAAAGTGTAAAATCTCAGAACCACCTAGAATGTCCTATATTATAGCCTGCTTCTCCATCTTAACTGTGAACCGCTTCTCCCTACCTTTATTAAACCTCATGACCTTTACACATACTGTTTCTCATGCCTGAATATTTGCTCTCTCTAGTCATCTGGCTCATAAACACTTATTTTTCAGAAGTCGGCACAAATGTTACACTCTCAGTATTAAAGTAATTCAACTGAAAAGACCATTGGAGACTACAGTAGCTCTAGTGCCCCAGCATCTAAATAATCAAACCAAAACCTAAAACAGTAAATTCCTGAAAATATCTCAAGGTGGAGAAATCTAAACCTAAGAACAGTCACAAACAGCCAAACATATTTTCTTAAATAAGGCAATGACTTATGCTATAATCCCTGGAGAAGGGAATGGCCACCTACTTCAGTATTCTTGCCTGGAGAACCCCATGGACAGAGGAGCCCACCTTACAGTCCATGGGGTCACAAAGAGTTGGACACGACTTAGCTAGTAACACTAAGCTATAATCAATCAAATAATTGTCTTGCTTTGTTTCTGCATCTTCTCCATAACAATCTTTACCTTAGCTTCTGTTGGCAGAATGCTCATAAACTGTTTTGATTTGATACTACCCAGTTAGAACTGATGTTTGCTCAAATAAACTCTTGAAAATTTTAGTATGCCTCAGTTTATTTTTTAACATCTCCAAAGCCTTCTCTGATACCATAGACTAGAATAGATTTCTTTATTATGTCTTATCCCAGTAACATTATTTTTATAGCATTGATCACAATTGCAATAATTCTTCACTTAATTATTTGAGATATCCACCAAACTAGACTGTAAGCGGCTTGGTAGTGGTCACATTTTTAGTCCTTGGAACACAGTATCTGTTGCTAATAAGTTTTTAATAATACTTGGTGAATGCTTGAATACAAACAAGAAGGAGAGCAATAGGAACATGTTTTTGCATCGTGGGACACCGATGTCTAAAGGGTAATTCTAACCCTGCATGTAAGCCCTTAAATACTATCAATACTTTTGACTAGCTGTTTTAGCATTGAGAAATTCTACTCTTAGTTTTCTTTATTGAATATGGAATCCGAAGACGTTACATTATTTTATAGCTATCGAACCTTTCACCTATCACTGGACAGAGTTCAGCTGCATTTCACAGAAAATCCTAGAACAGTAGTTTAAGTGACATAGGTGTTACATTACTGCCTCAAAGCAAGAAATTCAGAAGTAGGCAGTCTGAAGTCTCAAGGAAGTCAGGCTGATTTTCTTGACTTTTCCCTCATAGCCAGCTCAAGATGGTTGCCAGAGCTCTTCATTTCTGGCGGGAAGTAAGGGAAATGTCCCAAGGGCAAAGAGGGTATATGCGGTATTGAATGAATCCATTTCCTATTTAAGGTGCTTTCCCAGAAATCCTTCCCAATAAATCCACTTATATCTTATCATCCAGAAATATTGTTACGTGACTACCCATATCAGCACAGGAGTCAGAAAAATGATGTTTAGGTGGGAACTTTTCCAAAACCAACATCAGTATTCTGCTAAATAAAAAAGAAGAAAATTAACTGGAGATGTTACTAGCAGACTCTGTCTAACTTGAAAACATTTAATTTCAGTTTCTTTATCTGAAAACAAATGATGAAAATTTATACTTTTCAAGATGTTTATTGACATTAACCTAGATAAAGTATATTAAAGCTGCCATCAGTGAACTCTAGGTGTGTTGGGTGGAAAAATGACCACTCATTATCCAAATAATGTGGAATGTAAGGTAACACCAGCTCACAAATGGTTATTAACTTGAGTCCACTGGCATAGATTTTGCTAATTAAAGCAAAATTGACTATCACAATGGAGTCTGGGTAATCTACCCTAGGCAGTGTCATGGTTTTTATTTTCTGAAAGGCGAAGTGTGGGCACCTCAGTTGTACGTTGGTTGCTGGAGAATGGCTGACCTGAGATTTCTGAAATTCTGAAGGAATAAATGATGTTAAGTCATAGAAAAAGGAGTTTATTTGACTTAAATTTGGTTGTCCAATAAGTATATGCTAACTCACCTCTATATCATGAATGTTCTGGGGCACTGTAATAAAGGAGGCTTTTTCATTGCCCTTAAAGGACTAAAATTCTTTCTTCAGCTAGCATCAATTAGGAAATAACAGTTTCTTACCATGAATTTTGTGTATGGTCTTGCATGTACCTGAATAATACCTTCTTTGTCAGACCCAAGATGAGCGGGGAGGCTTCCATCTTTGAACAATGAGAATCCATAAACTTCATTAGAGAAGAAAGGTGAGATTTTATCTTTCCTCTCTTCTATGATTAAATCTTGGAATCATCACTTTCTGGCTTGAAAACCCCTAGAAGCCAAGAAATGAGTTGCAACTTCTCCTTGGATCTTCAATTTAAAATATGCCTCTATTCTGTGTTTACAGAGTTTTTAATTAAAGTGCTTCATAACTCTAATCTTATGTCAAAGTTTTGCAGAGATTTACTTTTGTCATAAAACTGGGATTATGCTTTTTGTTTCTCTCTATTTTCTGTTGGTCATAAAACGTAGTATTTTTTTCAGTAGTTTTCCTTTTTATGTCTTATTTCTCTATCCTTTATCTCTCACTTGTTTTCAAAGTGCTATTTAATTTTATCTTTCTCCTTTATCTGCTCTTTTTTAATTTACTAAAGGATAATCATTTTGAATTTTTTTGACAGGAAGTTGTTAAAATATTTTTGATTTTTTTCAATTAGAATTAATATACAAGCACAATAAATATGTCTATGGACTTGTTAACTTCATTATTTTCTTTGATAGACTTTTAATATACACTTGGTAGAATGCTAAGAATTTTAAGTGATTACCAAAGGAAGAGTTGTCATTTCTGGCTGTCTTCTTCTTCTATGGTTTAATCCCACTGAAATGTCTAGATGTGGCATTTAATTCAAACCATGTGCCCAGTCCTCGGATTCACAACTTTGACCCCAAGTAATGGCCATCCCAAGGGGTACTCTGTGTACTGGACATGATGGCTTAATGGAACTACACATGACTTAGCAGAAATCAAAGCTTCTGAACAAGGAAATATGGAAAACTTTGCTAAACTCGTTGGTGAAGTGCACTCTCCTACCTATCCCGTATCATGTGGCCATTGACAAATAAGTAGTAAAACAACAGGAAAGAATTTCAGTATTGGAAATACTAACTGTAAATATTGTCCCCGTTTCATACACTCTGCCTTGACCATTCAGTAATGACTCTGCAAGTGTGTGTTAGTGTTCTCTGGGGTGCCTGATAAAACCTCAGTTCTTAAGATATTGTGATTCTGTAGGGAGATAGATATAGGCCTAGGAGCTACACTGGAAACATTGGGACGTTGGCCTTAAGGGAAGAGACAGAGCTTAGTCAAAAGAAAAGTAATTTAAAACAAGCAAACAAAAACACAAATGTTTGGGATTTCTTAGGGTCACTGAGATATGGATAATGAAGACTGAAAGAGTTATATCACTGTGTCCTAACAAACTTAAACTGGACTTATTTTGGGGGGGGGTTGGGGTTAAATTGTGTATTTTTGTGTATTGGAGAGAAAATAGAAATCTTCTGGCTCCCATAAATCTTTGAATAAGCTGAATTAAGTGAACCATTGAAAAAGGTTATCACATTTTTTTAAAGTCAAAAGCATTCAATGACAATGAGTAAAAGATTGTCAGATGAGAATGCATCATTCAAAATAATATATTTACACACATACACACAATGCACTTACACATATTTGTCAATTCCCAGATTCCTGGCATTGTTCAATGGACTAGGGTTCATAGTTGTTGAAGTGAAAAAAAAAAGAAAAAACAAAAACAAAAGCAAGGTTCTCACCCTCATGGAGCTCATGTTAAACAGACACAAGCATGAAATTAATAATTATAAATAATTTTTTCATTCCATTCATAAGAGGAGCCATGTAGGAAAACTACAGTGGATTTTGAAATGTCTTAGTTAAGAACCTAATTTTGTCTGCAATAAAGACAGCAGATTTAAATCTTTAGAAACATATTTTCCTTATGATCTAGAGTGTTTGTGTCTCAGGGAGGGAGTCAGTAGGTGGGTGGTGTGGGAGGGAGCAGTAGTCTAGTGCCGGAGCCAAGGGAGGAAACAACTTTGTTCACAATAAGCATCCTTAGTAAAGCCAAAGTACAATGACATCAGCGTCTACACATTTTCCATGATTTCTAAAAATATAATCAACTCACTTATAGATAAACACTACAACATGAAATTTTTTTAAATTAATGAGTGATTTGTGCATTTGGTCTTAAGATTAAGTAGTACTATTACATTTAGATGTAATGTTTCCCATGCTTTATACTGTTGAGAAAATAATATCCTGAAGATAGGCCACATCTTCTGTCTCAGTCCCAGCCATTTATTTCCTGCCTTCCTTTATCATTATTATTAATCAAAATGTTTGCAACTGTGAACTGTCCTACTTTTTATTTTTAGGCTTTTCCCCCCCTAAATTCACATATAAAGGGAACATGCAATTCTTCTTGATGATCATCCCTCCCTTTCAATTACAGCAATAATTTTCCTGGAATGATGGTTCTATTGATTGTCCAACTGCAATCTGTGTGCCAGAAATGCTTAATACTATCTTGTTATTCACAGTCTGTTTAACGGTAAACAGGGGATTTGTAGCCTGTCAAATTTAATGACTAGAAGAACCAATAAAATATGACAGGAAAGACTTCCCCCTCTTTAGGAAAGAAACGGTTCCATCTGCACAAATGATAAGTGTGTCAGAAAATCCCTGTGGTTGTGAAAAAGAAGAAAATCACAATTATGTATTTGAGAAAGAAAGTGTGCATGGTGTCCAGGATGGAATGTTATGATATAGGAAATTGTTACTTTGAAGTCCCTTGTTTTTCTAGGTTAGGATTTCTCAAAACTGAATTTGTGTGCTTCTATTGGGACTGAAGATTTATACAACCGATACTGGCCCCCAGGGCAATCTAAATTTCTTTCATTTGTGAGCCCACCACTTCTTTCCCATACTTTGAATTCCCCAAAATTAGGTGCTGTGATGGCATGTTGAATGATACTGAGGGACCAAGGAGATGGTAATGGAAGTGAAATCCTTCATCCACTGTGTATTGTTGCCCTCCCCTAACCCTATATCCTCACCTAGCCCTACATCTACTTCTGACACCAATACTTATTGATTGTTGTTGTTGTTGCTGAGTCACTAAGTCATGTCCAACTCTTTGCAACCCCATGGACTGTAGCACACAAAGCTCCTCTGTCATCTACTGTCTCCCAGAATTTGCTTAAGTTCATGTCCTTTGGGTTGGTGATGCTATTCAACCATTTTATCCTCTGATTTTGCCTTCAATCCCTTCTCTTTTTGCCTTCAATCTTTCCCAGCTTCAGGGTCTTTTCCAATGAGTAGGCTCTTCTCATTGGGTGGCCAAAGTAATGGAGCTTCACCTTCAAATGAATATTCAAGGTTGATGTCCTTTAGAATTAACTGCTTTGATCTCCTTGCTGTCAAAGGGCCTTTCAAGAATCTTCTTCAGCACTGCAATTCAAAAGCAATATTTATTGATACTGCCACCAAAACCCTGATAGCAGCCCTCAACCCATATCTTCTGGTTAGATCATTGGTTTTCAAAATATGCATAAAAATTATTAGAGTAACTGAAAATTTCTACCTTCTAGGAACTGTTTATCTGTAGACATGTCTGGGCCAAGGAACTGTTTTTGTTGTTATTTTTGTTGTTCTTTTGTTTTAATGACACTTGAATCAGATACAGATGGCCTGATGCTATACTGTATGGAACTCTGCATATACTCTATAGTTAAACACCACATAGCCATTGTCATGTGCTTGAGCTCATACTCTGATGCTGCCAGACATGAATTTGGGGATGGTCCCGACATATCATGGAGGGTCACTGTGAAGATAAAACAGAAAATCTTACAGATTTGAGTACTACCTGATGTTTAGAGGTACTCTACAATGTTTACTAGTATTGGTCTGCTGGTTTTGTTGTTGTAGCTTCAGTTATTAACCACATCCTCAAATTAACTTAATAGTTAAGCAGAAATATATTGTAAGGTATCAATGGAACCCATGGGATCCATAGTCTCAAAATACAGTAAGGACCATTGATGAAGTGCTGGAGGAGTCTTTAGGGTTTTCTATGTAGAGGATCATGTCATCTGCAAACAGTGAGGGTTTTACTTATTCTTTTCCAATTTAGATTCCTTTTATTTCTTTTTCTGCTCTGATTGCTGTAGCCAAAACTTCCAAAACTATGTTGAATAGTAGTGGTGAAAGTGGACACCCTTGTCTTGTTCCTGACTTTAGGGGAAATGCTTTCAATTTTTCACCATTGAGGATAATGTTTGCTGTGGGTTTGTCATATATAGCTTTTATTATGTTGAGATATGTTCCTTCCATTCCTGCTTTCTGGAGAGTTTTTATCATAAATGGATGTTTAATTTTGTCAAAGGCTTTCTCTGCATCTATTGAGATAATCATATGGCTTTTATTTTCCAATTTGTTGATGTGGTGTATTACATTGATTGATTTGTTGATATTGAAGAGTCCTTGCATCCCTGGGAAAAAGCCCACTTGGTCATGGTGTATGATCTCTTTAATGTGTTGTTGGATTCTCCACCAGAAAATTAGTAGAGCTAATCAATGAATATAGTAAAGTAGCAGGATATAAAATCAACACACAGAAATCCTTTGCATTCCTATACACTAATAATGAGAAAATAGAAAGAGAAATTAAGGAAACAATCCCATTCACCATTGCAACAAAAAGAATAAAATACTAGGAATATATCTACCTAAAGAAACTAAAGACCTATATATAGAAAAGTATAAAATACTGGTGAAAGAAATCAAAGAGGATACTAATAGATGGAGAAATATACCATGTTCATGGATCAGAAGAATCAATGTAGTGAAAATGAGTATACTACCCAAAACAATCTATAGATTCAATGCAATCCCTATCAAGCTACCAGCGGTATTTTTCACAGAGCTAGAACAAATAATTTCACAATTTGTATGGAAATACAAAAAACTTCAACTAGCCAAAGCAACCTTGAGAAAGAAGAATGGAACTGGAGGAATCAACCTGCCTGACTTCAGGCTCTACTACAAAGCCACAGTCATCAAGACAGTATGGTACTGGCACAAAGACAGAAATATAGATCAATGGAACAAAATAGAAAGCCCAGAGATAAATCCACGTACCTTTGGACACCTTATTTTTGACAAAGGAGGCAAGAATATACAATGGAGTAAAGACAATCTCTTTAACAAGTGATGCTGGGAAAACTGGTCAACTACCTGTAAGAGAATGAAACCAGATCATTTTCTAACACCATACACAAAAATAAATTCAAAATGGATTAAAGATCTAAACATAAGACCAGAAACTATAAAACTCGTAGAGGAGAACATAAGCAAAACGCTCTCTGACATAAATCACAGCAGGATCCTCTATGACCCAGCTCCCAGAATATTGGAAATAAAAGCAAAAATAAACAAATGAGATCTAATTAAAATTAAAAGCTTCTGCACAACAAAAGAAACTATAAGCAAGGTGAAAAGACAGCCTCCAGAATGGGAGAAAATAATAGCAAACGAAGCAACCGACAAACAACTAATCTCAAAAATATACAAGCAACTCCTGCAGCTCAATTCAGAAAAATAAACGACCCAGTCAAAAAATGGGCCAAAAAACTAAATAGACATTTCTCCAAAGAAGACATATAGATGGCTAACAAACACATGAAAAGATGCTCAAAATCACTCATTATCAGAGAAATGCAAATCAAAACCACAATGAGGTACCATTTCACACCAGTCAGAATGGCTGTAATCCAAAAGTCTACAAGCAATAAATGCTGGAGAGGGTGTGGAGAAAAGGGAACCCTCCTACACTGTTGGTGGGAATTCAAACTAGTACAGCCACTATGGAGAACAGTGTGGAGATTCCTTAAAAAACTGGAAATAGAACTGCTTTATGACCCAGCAATCCCACTTCTGGGCTTACACATCAAGGAAACCAGAATTGAAAGAGACACGTATACCCCAATGTTCATCACAGCACTGTTTATAATAGCCAGGACATGGAAGCAACTTAGATGTCCATCAGCAGATGAATGGATAAGAAAGCAGTGGTACATGTACACAATGGAGTATTACTCAGCCATTAAAAAGAATACATTTGAGTCAGTTCTAATGAGGTGGATGAAACTGGAGCCAATTATACAGAGTGAAGTAAGCCAGAAAGAAAAACACCAATACAGTATACTAACACATATATATGGAATTTAGAAAGATGGTAATGATATGGTATATGGTATGCGAGAAAGCAAAGGAGACACAGATGTATAGAACAGTCTTTTGGACTCTATGGGAGAGGTGGGGGGCGATCATTTGGGAGAATGGCATTGAAACATTTATAATATCATATAAGAAATGAATCACCACTCCAGGTTCGATGCAGGATACAGGATGCTTGGGGCTGGTGCACTGGGATGACCCAGAGGGATGGTATGGGGAGGGAGATGAGAGGGGGGTTCAGAATAGGGAACACGTGTACACCTGTGGCAGATTCATGTTGATGTATGGCAAAACCAATACAATATTGTAAAGTAATTAGCCTCTAATTAAAATAAATAAATTTAAAATAAAAATAAAGTACTGGAATCAGGAACTAGAAATCCACCAAAGGGGACTTTGTCTTAATCATTCTTGGGAACCACATAGCTTCTCATCTCTATTTTTCTCTGTATGTCTGCCTTTGTTGACTGTCTGTATTTCTCCCAAGGTATCCCAGTCTTGGTCAGGATACACTTCCTGAGCTTACATTACCTCTTCCACTGTCAGAGATTAACTAACCTGATTAAATGCCAGTTTTGTATTCCTAGAAGAAAGATTCTAATGAACTCTTCTTTGGCCTATCGATGGTGATCTATGATTGGTTCAGCTGGCTGTAAAGTGGTGTGTAAGATATGAAATGCAGGCATATTGCTAGACTCCAGCTGCATATAATGGGGCAGTTCTGAAATATGGAATATTCTGAAATATGGAAAAGGACTGGGCAAGGACCCTTAATAATATATACCATAAGGATTTCTAATATTACCACAGTTAGGAGTAGTTTAGGATTTCTATATGGTGCACTCTGAGTTCAGTCAGAGATCTTTTTGGAATATAACCCAAATATTATTTGGATGTAGTCCTGGGCTTCTAAAATCTAAGATCAAATGGTTTATCACTGAATGAACTGTAAGGCAACAGTCATTAGGGAAAATTGTGTAGGAAACACATTGATCATTAATGGTCTACTTCCCCTTTGTGAACTTTGTCCCTACTTTTTTCTGATGACTCATGTTCTTGTTTGCCTTTTTTAAAGAAAAGAAGTAGCACTTAACTTCTGTCTTAATGTGTTACCCTCAGTGATATTTATATTTTAAAGTACCACAGACTAAACAGTTTAAAAAACAAAAAGAAAGGAGTCAACAATAATGGCGAAGTTAGGCAAACACAGGAAAGATATTTTTGAATACTGGGCTTTTGGCACCCCTCAAATGATCCTAAAGAGATAAACTACTGAATACTCTATACTATGTTTCTGTTTAGCTTTGCCTATTAGCTGAATTCAGTTTTATTTACAGAGTGCAGACATGTTGTGGTTGCACCCAGTCACTGAGTCATAGCAATGACTGAAAGTGACATCCTCAGTATAGCTTGGATCTTTGCCATATCCCTGACCAGCATTTGAACTTCAGTTTTGACATGAAGCCACACTACCATGGTCACAGAACAAGGTTCTATCCATGGTTATGTAACTGACTTCCCAAGGTTTCCTCTGAAGCAACAAAACTCTGGAAATGAATGGGCAACTTAGTATTTTATCTATTCATAGAACTTTGGTGTCTATTTGTTTAAAATGTTTTCATGTTTAAACATCTTGTGTGATATTTCTGTAGGTAAACATAAAAAATAATATATATATTGTTCTAGAAAGAGCTATTGCTTTGTTTTACTTGTGGCTCTCATTACTACTATGATTTAGGTTACAACTACTCATTTGAACCATATGATATTGCCAATATTTAATCATTTTAACCTACAGAAATGGCTATATCATGTAGTCTAATCTAAATACTCATATGACATACTCTGGGAAGAAATTGTATGAGGAAGATATTCATATCAAAGAAAAAAGGATGCAACATTGAGCTTACAGAACAAACTCCAAAATGTTTTTTAAATTATGATAATAAATGGAAAAATGATCAGAAGAAAGTATAAAAAGTGATCAGTAGATACCTTTGAGTGGTAAGTAGAAATATGAGATATTTTGTAGAGTCTTATTTTATGCAATAGGAATGGATTATATTTTTTAATAACATTTACTTTTTTATAGTTTTTAAAGCAGCATATATTGTTTTTAGAAATCTTGGAAATTATGAAAGATGATAAAGAAAACTCTACCATGCAGAGATTTTGTGATGACTTTTGTCTATCATTCATTTTTTTTCACTAAAAACTTGATGAAGATGAACATTTTACACATGTTTATTGGTTATTTGTATTAATGTTATTGCTACTTATTGATTGTTGTTCTTCAGTCACTAAGTCGTGTCTGACTCTGTGATCCATGGACTGCAGGACACCAGGCTTCCCTGTCCTTCACTATCTCCCAGAGTTTGCTGAAACTCATGTCCATTGAGTTGGTGATGCCATCCAAACATCTCATCTTCTGTTGCCCTCTTCTCCTCCTATCTTCAATCTTTCCCAGCATCAGAGTCTTTTTCAGTAAATTGGTTCTTAGCATCAGGTGGCCAAAGTATTGGACTTCAGCTTCAGCATCAGTTCCTCCAATGAATATTCAGGGTTGGTTTCTTTAGGATTGACTGGAAAGAAAACATGGGCTATTTTTCCTTTATATTTTTGTTTTCTTCTCCATACTTTCCTTCATCACCAACAAGTGACTGGACTCTTGAAAATAAAATGAAATTTAGGTTGGATTTTGTTTCTAACCCTTTAAGAATTATTGCTATGTATATGAACTTGGGGATGTCAGAGCACTTGGCAAAATGCACTTCTAAAATAAATCTAAAAAAGCAAATTCTGTAAAATAGCTACTTTTGACCTAGAATTCTTGGTTAGGTAATGTTGATACAATAGTCATGTTATTTCGTGGCCCCAAACTGTAATATATTGGAAAGGAAAGCCTCAATAGAGTCCAGATTTGTGTGAAAACAGTTACTTCCCCCAAATTGGTTATTTTCTTCTTTTCCTGCTTCTTAAAAACAATGAAATCATCTTATGATAATGACTCTTATAAAAAAAGCATGAACTTTTATTTAAGGAAGACCATTTCAGGTAGTCTGGAGAAGAATCAAAGTAAAAAATATTCTTAGAATTTAGTCCCACTCTACTTCAAATTGGAGGAAGATAATAAATCAATAAAGCATTGTTTTTTTGTTGTTTGTTTTTTTTGGATTGATGGAAACCCTTTCATCACTTTATTCTTCCTATTTCTCTCCATATTTGTTTAATCATTTTATGATAGTAATGGTCACATTTTCCAACTTCAGTTCAGTTCAGTCGCTCAGTCGTGTCTGACTCCCTGCGACCCCATGAATCGCAGCACACCAGGCCTCCCTATCCATCACCAACTCCCGGAATTCACTCAGACTCGCTTCCATCGAGTCAGTGATGCCATCCAGCCATCTCATCCTCTGTTGTCCCCTTCTTCTCTTGCCCCCAATCCCTCCCAGCATCAAAGTCTTTTCCAATGAGTCAACTCTTCCCATGAGGTGGACAAAGTACTGGAGTTTCAGTTTTAGCATCATTCCTTCCAAAGAAATCCCAGGGTTGATCTCCTTCAGAATGGACTGGTTGGATCTCCTTGCAGTCCAAGGGACTCCCAAGAGTCTTCTCCAACACCACAGTTCAAAAGCATCAATTTTTTGGCACTCAGTCCTCTTCACAGTCCAACTCTCACATCCATACATGACCACAGGAAAAACCATAGCCTTGACTAGGTGGACCTTAGTTGGCAAAGTAATGTCTCTGCTTTTGAATATACTATCTAGGTTGGTCATAACTTTTCTTCCAAGGAGTAAGCGTCTTTTAATTTCATGCTGCAATCACCATCTGCAGTGATATTAATTTTTGAATGCATTATAAATGACAAAAAGCTAAATGTTCTTTCTTTAATCTTGTTGGATTGAGTCAAATTGTTCTTTAATTGATTTAAGGAACTTCTTAATGAAAAGTTTATAGTTATTCACAATCTGCAGTTGCAGCCATCTTCTAGAAGTTATGCTCTTCCCTGCCTCCTTCCCACCTTCACTCTCTCCCTACTCCTTCCTCTCTCTTCCTTAACAGAAAGGTACATTCTGCCAAAATGATTTATTTTTATTCATAGGAGCCAAGGCTTCATTTGGAACAGACACTGCTAGTAAATAAAGATAATATAAATGTCATCATTTTATTGATTTTCTTGCTCTCTTAATTAGCAAGACAATTGATCTGTACTCTTTTATTTGAACTACGCTTCATTGGAATCAGTTTTGGCTTACATAAGATATTCAGCTCAGAACGTCTGTTGAATGCAGAAAAGCTTAGGGAAAACTGCCATCAGGCATCTACTCTGAAAGCATGCAAACCAGAAATTTATTTTCCTTCATTGATTCTTTACAGAAGGCCAGCTACTACTTGTAGGGCAACAAGAGAAAAATCATTCATTTTTCTGAGATATTGCTCTTCTTTGATCTAGTAGATTTTTTTTTCAAAGGATTTCTTTTATCCCTTTGAAAGTTTAAATTAGGGTAACTTATGTAAACTGGAGAAGGGCATGGCAACCCACTCCAGTATTCTTGCCTAGAGAATCCCATGGACAGAGGAGCCTAGTGGGCTACAGTCCATACATTTGCTAAGAGTCAGACACAACTGAAGCGACTTAGCAGGCATGTAAAAGGAACAACAGTCATTAGTTAGGATTCTGAGGGAGTGGAGACAGACACAACAGGGGAATGCAACAGCCAGACACAGAAGACTTGTAAATAAAATAATGTCACATGCATTTAAAAGTGGGCTTCCCAGGTGGCTCAATGGTAAAGAATCCTCCTGCAAATGCAAGAGACACAGGTTCCATCCCTGGGCTGGGAAGACCCCTGGAGGGGGAAATGGCAAGCCACTCCAGTATTCTTGCCTGGGAAATCCCATGGACAGAGGAGCCTAGCAGGCCACAGTCCATAGGGTTGCAAAGAGTTGAACATGACTGAGCGTACACCATTTAAAAGTAGAAGTTGCTATCAACATATAGAGAGACTGACATCTTTATATTATCCTTGAATAAAAAAGATATAATAGGGTGCTTAAGAAGATAAAATTAAGTATTTCTGAGAAATTTCTTTGTATACTAAAATTTCATTTTCTAGATAAGAGAATAGTGCTTATTTAAGCTGTTATTATGGCATTGCATAAAGTACAAATCACTGTATTGTAGCAGGATATTTGGTAGATAGTTATCATTTTAAATATATAATTTAACGAAAATATATTTAAAACAGTCTATTATTAGCTCTTAACTTCTTTTTAAAGCTACCAACTGAATGTGTACTATTATGTACTTGTACTCATTTATTATATGATCTTACCTAATTTTTTAATGTATATAACCCCAGGAAGTAATTCATATGTCAGTGTCTCAGTATACTTTTCACTCTCACTTTCATAAAGAACTTTTTAAGACATTATTTTTTCTTTACCACATCCACCTCTATTAGTTTTTTCATGCTTCTCTAACACCCCTATACCATATAGCTTATAAACAACAGAAATTTATTCCTCACAAGTCTTGAGGATGTGAATTCCAAGATCAATGGTCCAGTAGATTTGATACTTGGTGAGAATCTACTTCCTGTGACTATAACCTCACAAAAGGCAGAAAAGATATCCAGGGATCTAGGGTCTCTGTTATAAAAGCTCCATTCCACCCTCATGACCTAATGGCCTCCCCAGAGCCCCCTCACTTTCAAATACTATCCCCACTGAGAATTGAGCGTTTCAACATATAAATGGGGGTAGGGTGTAAATATTCAGTCTATGACACCATACAATAAAAATAAAACGTCTATTTCTGCTTTATTGACTATGCCAAAGACTTTGACTGTGTGCATCACAATAAACTGTGGAAAATTCTGAAAGAAATGGGAATCCCAGACCACCTGACTTGAAAGTGAAAGAGGAGAGTGAAAAAGTTGGCTTAAAGCTCAACATTCAGAAAACTAAGATCAGGGCATCTGGTCCCGTTATTCATGGCAAACAGATGGGGAAACAGTGGAAACAGTGGCTGACTTTATTTTTCTGGGCTCCAAAATCACTGCAGATGGTGATTGCAGCCATGAAATTAAAAGATGCTTACTCCTTGGAAGGAAAGTTATGACCAACTTTAAACTTTAGACAGCATATTAAAAAGCAGAGACATTACTTTGCCAACAAAGGTCTGTCTAGTCAAGGCTATGGTTTTTCTAGTAGTCATGTATAGATGTGAGAGTTGAACTATCAAGAAAGCTGAGCGCTGAAGAATTGATGCTTTTGAACTGTGGTGTTGGAGAAGACTCTTGAGATTCCCTTGGACTGCAAGGAGATCCAACCAGTCCATCCTGAAGGAGATCAGTCCTGGGTGTTCATTGGAAGGACTGATGTTGAAGCTGAAACTCCAATACTTTGGCCACCTGATGTGAAGAGCTGACTCATTTGAAAAGACCCCGATGCTGGGAAAGATTGAGGGCAGGAGAAGAAGGTGACGACAGAAGATGAGATGGTTGGATGGCACCACTGACTCTATGGACATGGATTTGGGTGGACTCCGGGAGTTGGTGATGGATAGGGAGGTGTGGCGTGCTGTGGTTCATGGGGTCGCAAAGAGTCAGACATGACTGAGCAACTGAACTGAACAATAAAAATTTAACATCACAGTTATACTTTAAATCTATGCCAGTGTTGTATATATATATCTGTGCTTTACACATAAAAAGACTTAAGACTTTTCAGCCCAAAGAACTGTGTTTTGCTCCCTTGAGGGAAATATTGTTCCCATTGAGAATGTGTATTTATTGTTGCTGTTCTTCAGTCACTCAGTCATTCCCAGCTCTTTGTGAATCCATGGACTGCAGCTCACCAGGCTTCCATGTCCCTCACCATCTCTTGGACTTTGCCCAAGTTCATCTTCATTGAATCCCTGATACCTTCCAACCATCTCATCCTCTGTTGCCCTCTTCTCCTGCTGACTTCACTCTTTCCCAGCAGGGTCTTTTCCAGTGAGTTGGCTCTTCACATAGGTGGCCAAAGTATTGGAACTTCAGCTTCAGCATCAGTCCTTTCAATGAGTATTAATGGTTGATTTCCTTTAGGAATGACTGATTTGATCTCCTTGCAGTTCATGGGACTCTCAAGAGTCTTCCCCAGCACCACAATTTGAAAGCATCAATTTTTCAGTGCTCTGCCTTCTTTATGTTCCTGCTCTCACATCCATACCAGAAAGACCATAGCCTTGACTATGAATCATTGTCAGATAAGTGATGTCTTTGCTTTTTAACACTGTGTCTAGGTTTGTCATAGCCTTCCTGCCAAGAAGCAATCGTCTTCTAATTTCATGGCTCCAGTCACCATCCACAGTGATTTCAGAGCGCAAGAAGAGGAAATCTGTTGCTTCTATCTTTTCACTTTCTATTTTCAATGAAGTGGTCGGACCAGATGCCATGATCTTAGTTTTTTTTTTTTTTTTAATATTGAGTTTTAAGCTGGTTTTTTTCACTCTCCTCCTTCACCCTCATCAAGAGGCTCTTTAGTTCCGCTTCACTTTCTGCCATTAGAGTGGTATCATCTGCATATCTGAAGTTGTTGATATTTCCCCCGGCAATCTTAATTCCAGCTTGTAACTCCTTCAGCCTGGCATTTTGTATGATGTGCCCTACGTATAAATTAAATTAACAGGGTGACAATAAACAGCCTTGTCCTACTCCTTGCTCAATCCTGAGCCAGTCAGTTGTTCCATTATACAGTTCTGTTGCTTCTTGACTGGCATGCAGGTTTCTCAGGAGACAGGTCAGATGCTTTGGTATTACCATCCGTCAAGGGTTTTCCACAGTTTGTTATGATCCACACAGTCAAAGGCTTTTTATAGTCAATGAAACAGAGGTAGATGTTTTTCTGAAATTTTCTTGGTTTCTGTATGATCCAGTGAATGCTGGTAATTTGATCTTTGGTTCCTCTCTTCTAAACCCAGTTTGAACATCTGGAAATTCACCCAAGACAGATGGGTCATAGTGGAGAGTTCTGGCAAAATGTGAGCCACTAGAGGAGGGAATGGCAAACCATTCAGTTATACTTGCTATGAGAACACTATGAACTGTATAAAAAGGCAAAAAGATATGTATAAGAATACTTATGCTGAATGCAAAATTTCTTAGTGAAATATCTTCAGTGGACTACTCAATTGTTTATTTGTTTAGCTTTTCTAAAAAAGGAAATTGAAGACGACTGATATAGGAACTCCAGGTTCTGGTGGTATATATCTTTAAATTCACAAATACAAAAGAGTATTAATTTCTAAGGTTTATGAATATTTCAATTTGTTCCTAGGTCTGTAAAACCAACCCTAGCCTCAAGCAAGAGGTACATAAGTATTTTTTTTTTTTAACATCAGCATCTTATGGCTCAGGAATTACCTATGCTATTTTAACTCTGCTGCAGTGTTCCAGTTTTAATTATTGCATGCATGAAGATACATGTGTGCTAATAAATGGCTTTAATTGTGTCCAACTCTTTGCGACCCTATGGACTCTAGCTCATCAGGCTCCTCCATCCATGGGATTCTCCAGGCAAGAATACTGGAGTGGGTTGCCATGCCATCCTCCAGGGGATCTTCCCCGCCAGGGACCGAAACTGCATCTTACATCTGCTGCATTTTCAAGCAGATTTTTTTTACCACTAGCACCACTTGGGAAGCCTGTGGAGTCATTACTTTATTCCAAGTCTGATGAGCACTGGTTTCCATTAGTCCATTTCTCCCTTGGTCATTTTGCTTGAGTTTAAATACTGAACAGTCTTTCTTCTCCAGCTTGGTTCTTCCTTCCTCCTGCTATAGTTTTCTCCTTTTCTTCTTATCCTCTCTATATGTATTATATTATTGCTGTCTCTACTGTTGCCCCTAAATTGGATGCTTGTCTCTGCTTTGTAGCCTCACAATAATACACATGGGAATTAATATTATATATGATTATAATGATAATAATTCATTGGTGGATGTAGGTGTTGTGATATGTTGAAAACAATGAGCTGTAGGTACCCCACTGCTCTTTTGCATTGTAAATACAAAGCAGAGTAACTCTTAAGAATGCAATGATTCATTTTTCTAGATGTGCTGTAATATATTCCTCCTAATATATTGGCATCTGCTATGAAAAACATAGCTAATAGTCAGAGAAAACTCCTAAAACTGACTCGTGCTATTTCCTTAAGTAATTAATTTACTCTTTGCTTAAGGAATTGAATTGGATTGAATTAAATCTTTCAAGCAGGGAAGCCATACACAGGCTGACAAATAAAGAGACAGCTCAAAAGATTTTCAAGGAATCTAAGAAAGGACTGTAGTTTGTAGCATCTAAGTTTCATACTCTAAACCTCAGATAAAATTTTAAATAAAAAAACATTTATTTGATTAAATTGATGTATATTTATAATTTTTCCTTTTCCTTTTATTTTATTTTTTTCACATATATTATTTATATATATATATATATATATATAAAATTTTAAAATCTTTAATTCTTACATGCGTTCCCAAACATGAACCCCCCCTCCCACCTCCCTCCCCATAACATCTCTCTGGGTCATCCCCATGCACCAGCCCCAAGCATGCTGTATCCTGCGTCAGACATAGACTGGCGATTCGATTCTTACATGATAGTATACGTGTTAGAATGCCATTCTCCCAAATCATCCCACCCTCTCCCTCTCCCTCTGAGTCCAAAAGTCCGTTATACACCTCTGTGTCTTTTTTGCTGTCTTGCATACAGGGTCGTCATTGCCATCTTTCTAAATTCCATATATATGTGTTAGTATACTGTATTGGTGTTTTTCTTTCTGGCTTACTTCGCTCTGTATAATCGGCTCCAGTTTCATCCATCTCATCAGAACTAATTCAAATGACTTCTTTTTAACGGCTAATACTCCATTGAAATTAAAAGCTTCTGCACAACAAAGGAAAATATAAGCAAGGTGAAAAGACAGCCTTCTGAATGGGAGAAAATAATAGCAAATGAAGCAACTGACAAACAACTAATCTCAAAAATATACAAGCAACTTATGCAGCTCAATTCCAGAAAAATAAACGACCCAAACAAAAAATGGGCCAAAGAACTAAATAGACATTTCTCCAAAGAAGACATATGGATGGCTAACAAACACATGAAAAGATGCTCAACATCACTCATTATTAGAGAAATGCAAATCAAAACCACAATGAGGTACCACTTCACACCAGTCAGAACGGCTGCGATCCAAAAATCTGCAAGCAATAAATGCCGGAGAGGGTGTGGAGAAAAGGGAACCCTCCTTTTACTTTTAAAATTGATTCTTTTTTCCTTAATTTAGCCTACTGCAGTGTTTACTACTGAAAATTTTTTATCTGTATAAAGTGGATCCAAACAGTTCAAATACTCATTGTTCATGTGTCAACTGTAAACAATAAACAAATGCAGCAACTTTAACTCTTGAAAAGATAGAATTTAAGTAAAAATCAACACAACTGAAAAATAGTTATTGTTATTAGGGCTACTGTAAACTCCAACCAAGTAAAATAACTGACAGAACTTATATATAATCATTTCCCTCTGTGTTATTTAATTGAATAAAGCAACCAGAGCAATGCTAAGTCATTACTGATAGATGTAGACATCTTTAACTTATTTCTGACATTCATGGAAATGCATTAACGTTGGAAAGCAAGTAGATTTCATCTTGCATATACCTGGACCCCTGGGAGAAAATAGTATGATTAATTAGCTCTGTATTTTCACCCTAGTTTTTCATTCCAACATTATGTCTGAAGCTGATAAACTTAAGAAAGATGTATTAATTTATTAGAAGAATAAACAGAAGTTTAATTAATAAAATTTTAATAATCTATTGAAACAATTGCATTCATTTTATCTTTGTACTTGTTAAGATGATGAATTATTATTCTAATATTTAAACATCCTTTTATATTAACTGTACTTCACAGAATTCTTACAGTATAGTGATGGAGTTGAGGTGCTAGTATTTTAGCATTTGTGTTCATATGTGAAATTTGGCTATATCTTTTGAAGGTCTGTTATGGATTGAATGGGTATGCCCCCTAAAATTCATGTATTTAAATCCTAACCCCCCTAGTTGTATGGTGATGGTATCAGGAAGTGGAGTGTTTGGGAGCTCATGAGAGTGGAGGCAACAGAAATAGGACTAGTGCTCTTATAAAAAGAGACATGAGAGAAACGATTTTTCTCTCTACCATGTAAAGATATAATAAGAAAACACCCAGCTAGGATAGAGTACTTTCATCAGACACCATCTGCCTGTGCCTTGGATTCTGGACTTAGTAGCCTCTAGAGCTGTGAGAAGTAAATGCTGTTTAAACCACCTACTTTATGGCATTTTTGTTATAGCAGCCTAAACTGATTAGTACTGGGGTGGGGGGGTATGTGGCATATTTTTTTCACATTTGGAATCCATGAATATGTACATGTCATAAAATAAGTTGAGTAGCTTTCCATTTCCCTCCAGTTTAAGTACTGAAATAAACAATCTCTAAATCATGTAGGCCCCATGCCTTTTTGGAAATAGTTTTTTCAGCAGTCCTAAATTTATATTTGGATCAATTACATTCCCTAGAAAATTGTCTATTTTAGTCAAACTTTAAAAATAAAAGTTTCATATAACATTTTCCCAGTTTAAAATTCCCCTATATTCATAATTATATTGCCTAAGAAATCTTTTAAAAAGTAAGTTGACAGTATTTGAGCCAGGTATTAAAGGATAATTAGGATCTATGATGGGATAAATGTCATGGGCAGAGGAAATGAATTTTTTTTACTTGCAAAATCTTTTTTATCAGAAATATATCACATTTTATGAAGAATAAATTTTAAAAAACTCAATTAAGTTTTGTCTCTAAAAAAATTAAAATTTTGCTGGTGTGCCAATATATGTTCTCCAAAAAGAATGCCTCAGGATGTTTGAGAAATCATCTATTTTTATAGTTCTTTTTGTGTTAGGCAGAATCTGATATCTAGTGACCTAAACCTGTGAATATTTTCTTACTGGACAGAAGAGTCTTTGCTGATGTGATTAAGTTAAGGACTCTGGGATGGGGAAACTATCTTTGATTATCTAGGTAGGGCTAATTTAATCACATGGGCCACTCAAAAGGAAGAAAGTAGAAGAGTAGATCAGGAGATGTGAACTGAGAAGGAATCCACCCATTGTTACTGACTTTGAAAATGAAGGAAAATGGCCATGAACAAAATAATGTGGGTGGTCTCTAGAAGCTGGCAAGTAGCCTTAGCTGACACCTATTAGGCACTCAGGGACACTAGTCCTATAGCTGAAGGAAACTGTTTTTTCCTCTTGTCTCCCCGAAAGAAATGTACCCTTGCCAACACCTTGAATTTAGCCCAGTGAGACCCTTGTTAGGTTTTTTACCTATGGAAAAGTGAAAGTGTGAAAGTGTAGTCGCTCAGTCATGTCCGACTCTTTGCGACCACATGGACTATAGCCTACCAAGCTCCTCCCTCCATGGGATTCTCCAGGCAAGAGTACTGGAGTGGGGTGCCATTTCCCTCTCCATTTACCTATGGAATGGTAAGGTAATGCATTGATGATGTTTAACCCACTGTGAGTGTGTGCGTGCATGGTCATTTTAGTCATCGTCTACTCTTTGCGACCCTATGGACTATAGCCCACCAGGCTCCCTTGTCCATGGGATTCTCCAGGTAAAAATACTGAAATGGGTAGCCATGCCCTCCTCCAAGTCATCTTCCTGACCCGGGGATCAAACTCTTGTTGCCTGTGTCTCCTGCATTGCAGGCAGATTCTTTACTGCTAAGCCACTGGGAAGCCCTTACCCCACTAGATTCTATTTGTTACAGCAGCAATAGAAAACTAACGTGCCTTTAATACCAAGAGAATCAGGATAAAGCTTAGTGATGATTCACGTACAAAGCTATGATCTGTTTTAGGTAAAAGTTTTAACACAAATTTTGGTTTCTGCTTTGCCTTGATTCATCTAAAGAAGTGTTTTACATAATGGGTATTTAATAAATGCTCATCAGAGAAGAACTTTGAATGAAAATCTGTTGTGTGGGGATTCCCTGGCAGTTCACTGGTTAGAACTCCATGCTTTCACTGACAAGGGCCTGCACTAAATTCCTCATCAGTGAACTAAGATCCTACATCCCACAAGCCTTGTGGCACAGCCTCCCCCCGCCGCGAAAAAATATCTGTTATGTATTTGACTATCACTGTTTCTTTAGAGCTGTTTCTTATACTGAATAGTCAATATAAAATACTCTGTTGAATGAAGGCACTATATTTTAATTCAGCTATGTCAAGAAAACATTTATAATCTGTATACTTTATGTTTTAAATTTCCTGCCTTGTCAGATCTCATAACCAATGTGATATCTATAACTTCCCTGTTGCACAACCTGACATCTACTCTTCTACATTATCTATCTTTCCTGAGACCCTAATCTTTCTCCTTAATTTCCAAGAAGGATAAATGATGTGCCGTGGTGGGCTAGTGGTTCTAGTTCTTTATGTAGTATAATCATCCTTACTTATTTTTGCTGAGTAGATAAAATAGATAAGAAGAGTTAAAAGAAATTGTCAAGATTATTAAAGGAAAATTTGAAAGCTATAGTTACTTGCAACAGTGAATAGGTCATGCCAAATACATTATTTCAAAATAAGAGTTTAACAGTCTGGTTAGTGTGATAATTGTTTTGGCACATCTTCTTACCATAGCCTTTTATATCATAAGAAAATAATTGATTCTACTCAAATTAGTGTTTTGCCACTTTAGTATACAGGAGCCAGATGAAATGAAACAGAAGTCACTGGAAAAATTTGGAGTCAAACATTGCATTAAAGTAAAAGTGCTCTTCTCCTCTTCTAATGTTCAATTAAAAAGAAAACTCATTTGAAATAATTGTTCTGGAATGCTATTAAAAATTCTGCTACAATTAGAATTTCTGCCAAATTACTTTGGAAAGGTCCTGAGCTGTGGGGAACTATTTGTACAGGTGGGATGTGTTTTAGCTGTCCTGATCAAACCTGATCTTTGTAGGCCTCACAGTATTTTGAATTCTCCAGCATCTTTAGGAATCTGAGTAAGCTGAGTTAGGTGTGGTCTTCTTAAGTTAGCCCTAGTCTAGATTCAAATTAGTTGAGCTCATTCTGGAAGCATGTCTAGGTAAATTCTAATCTATACTACATGCTTCATCCATCCATCCGTTCACCCATCCAATGAGGAAGAATAAGAATTCCTGATCACAAGAAAAGATTGTAAGGAAGACAAATTACATATTTGGTGGTGCTTTGTTAGCAATTTCTTATTAGATATTAGGTTGGTGCAAAGGAAATTTCAGTGTTTGCATTGTTGAAATTTGCCATTTGATATTGGAATACATTCTTAAATGTGGTTGTGTTATACATAATTTTAATGTACATTTATTGCTCTTCTTTTGCTAATGACTTATTGCTTGCTATTTATTTCATATATTTTTTAGACTATGGAAATGGTGTTAGTCAAAAAGCAGATTCTAGCAATTTTTTAATTCTCATTCAAAATGGGTCATAAAGCAGCAGAGACAACTTGAAACATTAACAAGTTAGTTGCTCCAGGTACTC